>NC_140583.1:1136537670-1141537670 GCF_964204655.1 Triturus cristatus | reverse complement strand
ATATAATTTTGGTATAAAAAATTACAAATATTTTAAATTGTTCAAAATATTTTTGATAAATATGTCACCAATTAAAAAATATATATATTTTACATTTAAGATAAGTAATATATACATTCAGATAATTATAAACTATTATATAGAAAAATTATCAATCTAACAAAATAAATGTATAAATAATAATTGATTGCCTTTAAATAATTAACATTACATTTTAAATATTACATTTTTCAAAATCTATTCACCCTTATCCCCTAATTAACCAACATCCCACTACTGAAAAGAAATTATATATACATCATTTTTACAAATGAATACTACTAGAAAAACAAATTTCAAAAGTATCCCAAGTAATGAATAATCTTCTTAACCACACAAATAAAAAATATGAACTTATAAAATGAAACACTCTACAATAAAATACATACAAAATAACATTTACAGTCCATATTATAAAAGATATTTTCTAATTAAATATATTTTTTTACAACAATATCAAAAACAACACTTAAACCGATATTCTTACCTTATATTTTTCTTGTTTTAAATATTTTATTGGTATTTAAAAGTAACATACAAACATTCAAGTGTGACAGAACCCTTGTGAGGCATAAAAACAAATGTACCATAATACATAACTACTAGAAGGAGTACATACAGTAGTCATCGTGAAAATCAGCAAAGAGATACAGATCTACCTTGTCTGAGACTACATATAGGGGCCGATTCGGATTCCGCCCGCAAAACGTACCGACCGACACGGAACCGGACCGGAGAGCGACCGACACGGACCAGCACCATACGACCCGTGCAGTACGATGCAATGTGTGTGAATTACAACCGACACGTACGGAATACAAGCCGTATGACTGAACCGTAGGGAAAATAGTGAACCGGCCGGAAAACCGACACGATTTTCACCGACTGACACAAACCCGGAATGAACCCGACCGACCCGTATCCGGAATGTCCGATCCGCGCAGTACGATGCAATGCATGGAAACCCAGACCGACTCGCACGGAGACCAAGCCGCACGACCGACACGCACAGACAATCGGGCCCACAAGTAATAGAGATCTCCGCGACCGACGCGTATGACACACAGAAGATAGGCAGCATGAACGAGGCGGAGAAGTCCGCACGAGACAACATCAGCATCCGTTTCCGTCAGATGAACGTCTCCTTCATGCCTACAAATACCAAAGGAAAAAAGACAAAAAAAGGACCAAACAAGCAATGACAAAGCCAATAAATATCAAATAAAAAAACCTGGGACAAAGACACACCCACAACTCCAACTATATAAAGGACTACAATCACTACCATGATCCCTTGCAAACAGGAGACACAGTCAGCAGCAAACACCATTACACAGCAACCACAGACACACTCACAACTGACCCATCAGACAACTCACACACCATCAGCACCTCATCCAAAAGCACACACACATACACCCAGCAAAACCAACACCAAACCACCCTCACTTGCACCCTCACACACACATCCCTCACCACCACCACCCATCACCATGCCCCAAAAGACGAACCCAAAGTTCACAGATAGTGAGTTAGTGCTGGTAGACGAGATCATCAGAGTAGAGCCACATTTGTTTAATACATTGGTCCAAAGGACCCGCATGTCACAGAAAACAAAGATGTGGGCGAGGATTGTGGACAAGGTGAACGCTCAAGCACCAGCAAGGCGCACAAAGGACGATATCCAAAACAGGTGGTATGACGTGCACAGGAGGGTCAAGAAACTCATCGAAAAAGATCACGCCCTGAGTCAGTGCACCGGCGGTGGCCCTCCTGCCAAACCAGTCTACTTCAGGACCTGGGAGGAGAAGGTGCGGGACATCTTACCACCATAGAGCATCCATGGGCTAACAGACATACCAGAGCCTGGTGAGTACACAAACAACATACCCAATATTGTGTGGCAAGGGGACAGTGAAACCATGCACTGCAAGCAAAGCCACAGTAACCAATAGATAATCATCCCAAGATGTGTATGCCAGTCAGACAAATACAATACCTGCCATCTCATAGTGACTTGGAACTGTGTCATGACATGCACCAACCTACAAACAAATTTAGCAAGGCAGTGGCACAAAGCTAAATCGACACTGCCAGACAGTTTGCCACCACAAACACGCTGCCTCACAGTGCAGCTGATTGACAGGAAGGAATAGTGGGGATGCAGGTGAGTGTATCCAAAAGCATGATGGGGTCTGTAGTCACAGATAATGCTCCCCCTCCTGATTGGCCCATCAAGACCTCTCTGAAACATACCCACATCACAGGGAGTGGAAAATGACTGACAAGATGGCTGACACAGGGTCCTGCTGTGGGGAGCACAAGGCCCTGGTAGGGCATGTGCACAAATCAGAAGCAGGACACCACTGACTGACATCCTGAAAGACAACTTGCACGCCCTCCAATGGAAGCATGTTTCATGATGGGATGTCTGGCCAGGTTGGAAGGAGGACTGAAAGCTCTGACCATACTTATCATCATGTGGAGACACCCCCCCCCCCCCTCAACACAAACTCCACACAACTCACCGGGTAGAATGCATTGACCCACGCCTCAGTGAAATATCATTAAAAGATGCCCCGTACTGGGTGCTGCTGTGCGAAGCACAGGAGCTCTCTTTGGACTTGTAGCCAAACAAACACCAGGATTTCAGCCATCTTGCCATTGCTGTCACACCCCCTCACAGGAAAGCAGAGTCAAGAGGGAGGAAGTATGGGCATGCTGGGAAGGGGGGTGTAGCCAAGAGTATGATGGGAGTTGTAGTCACACACAATTCGCACCCACCCACATGGCCCAGCAAGCATACACTGAACCATGCTCGCCTCACAGGGAGTGGGAAGGGACTGACAAGATTTCTGACACTGGGCTCTGTGGTGGGGAGCACAAGGCCCTGCTGGGAAATGGGCAACAACAAACACCAGGACTTCACAGTCAGCCATCTTGCCATTGCTGTCACACCCCCTCACAGGAAAGCAGAGTCAAGAGGGAGGAAGTATGGGCATGCTGGGAAGGGGGGTGTAGCCAAGAGTATGATGGGAGTCACAGTCACAGACAATCTACACCTAAACACATGGCCCAGCAAGCATACACTGAACCATGCTCGCCTCACAGGGAGTGGGAAGGGAGTGACAAGATGTCTGACACTGGGCTCTTTTGTGGGGAGCACAAGGCCCTGTTGGGAAATGGGCAACAACAAACACCAGGACTTCACAGTCAGCCATCTTGCCATTGCTGTCACACCCCCTCAAGGAAAGCAGAGTCAAGAGGGAGGAAGTATGGGCATGCTGGGAAGGGGGTTGTAGCCAAGAGTATGATGAGAGTCGCAGTCACACACAATCCACACCCACCCACACTGCCCAGCAAGCAAATACTGAACCATGCTTGCCTCACAGGGAGTGGGAAGGGACTGACAAGATGTCTGACACTGGGCTCTGTTGTGGGGAGCACAAGGCCCTGCTGGGAAATGGGAAGCAACAATATCAAACTCTGTCCGAGACAAGCTGGAAAAAAGCAGTGTACAGGCAGGCATCTGTTCGTACAGTAGAAAATGTCATGTTTGTGAACCATTGATGCCTGTAGAAACATAACTCACATTGTGTGTCTCTTCCAAATACAGGTGGTGCTGGGGACCCAGCACCAAATGAAGAGGATTCCCAGGCCTAGACTCTGGTGGACACTGAGCTCTCTGGTTTGACTCTGTCTCTGTCCTCTTCGGATGACAACGAAGAACCTGGCCCCTCCGGTGTGAGTCATCATGCAGCACCAGCAGCATCAACATCTGCACCCCCTGTACCCATGCCTCCAGCATCTGGACACAGACAGGGCACCCCCGCCAACACGGACAGACCACGGCCACTGAACTCCCACAGCACAGGGACACAGGACCCCCCGGAAGCTACAGCAAACACCACCAGCAACACCACCCAAGGGGTCCCAGTGTCACCTGTGCGTCCCGCCGCTGGTCCTGCCCGTGTGGATAAGGGTGCTGGAAGGAGTGGGAGGCAGAGGGCGCACCTTGCAGAGGGGTCTGGACTGCATGATGACCCCCAACTGGCACGCATCATAGATGCGAACCAGGATAGCACCGGAGGATTTGGCCAGGTAGTGGGGAAAACCTGTCCACACCTCCCTGTGTGGTCACAACATCTGTTGCAACACCATCTGCCAGTGCCACAGGGAGGGAGGAGGACTCTGGCGGAGAGTCCCCTGCACCACAGAGGCCTGCACCTGAGGATCCCCCCCAAGAAAGAAGAGGGGTCATCCGAAGAAGGACATGTGAGAGGCAGATGTCCCAGCACATCCCCCAGGGCCTCTAAACCTGTTCTGGACAACCCGTTCACTTTGTCCAATCGCACACAACTCGCCCACATGACATGGAGGGTTCATGTTGGTCCAATGTAGCAGATGACTGTGGCCTTTACTCTGGGTATTTCATCTACCAGCACTTCCAACTCTAAAGTGAACTTTGGATTCCCAAACCAATTTTCAGCACCCACAATCCTGTGCCCTTTCCTCACACATGTTCAAAAATAAACTCACCAGTACACCATACTTGCCTCTGTTGTGATTCCAAATTGTCATGTGTCATGGAGATGTCGATCTGCTACACAACACAGTGCATGCCAAATACTGCAACAATGTGACCAACGTCAGGTGAGTCATGGTGATGTGACACATGTGAGGGAGACACACCACTATGGCAACACAACACATACTCACCATGGCCATGTTACTCATCCCACACAATAGTGTTGACCTGAAACACATAGGTATGCAAAACCACAACACCTATCCACAGTCAGTGGTAACAAGTCCACAGGTGAGGTAAGCAAATGTCACTCAGATGTGGGAAGACAGACAACACACCTAACAAAGCATAGCACAGGTTCATTACACATCAGAAACATGTTTATTCAAAATAGTTGCAAGGCAATTGTACGTTACGGTGGACACACGGTCACAGAGTGTCTGAGAATTGTAGTCCAGGGGTGTGTGGCACATCACTTGATGTCAATTGACTACTCCCACACTGGTGTCAGATTCTGATTGTGTTGGGGGTCAGTGTTGAACAAACAACAGGCAAATTACCCTGTGAAGGACAGACACAAGACATAGTCAAAAACACAGCAAAACAGGAGAGAAATGCAATACACATGCACAAAACATGTCACAATAAACCTACACAAAAACAAGTTAGCAGTACTACCCTATTGCGGAGTACACACCACCTGAATGGACACATCACAGCACGCATCCAGTCAAGTGGCACACAGACACACTCAGACAGCAATAGTGCAGCCACAACACATTCCAGGCTAACTCCATACATTGACATAACAACCCTGTACACTCACATTCAGGTGAAGAAGTTGTTGATGAGCTGTGAGCGGACGTCACCCTCATCCTCATCATCACTGGCATCTTGGCCCAGGCCGGGATCCTCCACAGGTGCCGGAGGTTGGTCATCGTCATCCTGGATGAGAGGCATCTTCTACCGCACTGCCATGTTGTGTAGTATATAGCATACAAGGATTATATTGCACACCTTTGCAGGTTCATATGGGAGGGCCCCTCCGGTCTTGTCCAGGCAGCGAAAGCGGCTTTTCAGGAGGCCGAATGTCCGCTCAATCACCCTCCTGCTCCAACCATGTGCCTCATTGTAGCGCATCTCGGCTGGTGTCACAGGGTTCCTGAGGGGTGTCAGCAACCACGGCATGTTGGGGTATCCGGAGTCACCTACACACACAAAAATGAACAAGTAGCTGAGTTTTGTAGGAGTGCGGAATACATCATTGACAAACACACACAATGATAAACAGTCAGTACACACCGACAAGCCAGGCATGCTGAGCTGGCATCTGTGACATCAGCGTTGCAATGCGACTACTCCTCATGATGTAGGCATCGTGCGCAGAACCAGGGAACCGTGCACACACATGTGTGATAGACATGTCTG
Organism: Triturus cristatus; assembly: GCF_964204655.1. Taxonomy (NCBI): domain Eukaryota; kingdom Metazoa; phylum Chordata; class Amphibia; order Caudata; family Salamandridae; genus Triturus; species Triturus cristatus. Next base: position 1,141,531,675 of record NC_140583.1, on the reverse strand, counting down.
CAAGACATACCACCAGAGCATTGATTGAGTGGAAATGTTTCTTGTTCCGGTATGCCTGCTCATGTGCCTGTGGTGGTATCAGGGCCACATGTGTCTCATCAATAGATCCGATGACGTTCGGCATCCTCCCCAGTGTATAAAAGGCATCCTTTATTTCAGGGAGTTCAACTGGGCCAGGGAACTTGATGTACAGGTCATGGAAATGCATCATCCCCTCCAAGACATCGCGTAGCATCTGACTAAACATATGTTTGCGACATTCCACCTGCTGTGGCCACAGTGTACTGGAAGGTACCAGTAGCAAAGAAGTGCATGGCTGCCATCACCTTCACCTCTGGGGTCAGTGCTGTAGGGTATGTCCGGCCAGGTAGCAGATGTGGCTCCAACTGCTCCGCCAACTCCTCAATCAGTGGCCTGGTGAAAAGGTACCGTCGGATGCAGTCGCGTTCCTGCATGTTTGCAAGGTCTGGGAATGGTCGATGGACAGCTGGTGCCCTGCAGAACGGAGATGAACAAAGGAAGATTGTCGGTTCATCCACCCATGTGGCCATGACCAGGCTCAATATCACATGATAGATCATGACATTACACAATGTACTGAGTTGTGTGCTGTTGGGCATGGACACATATGTCACCTACATGACCATCACCTCACATCTCAATTCCACATGTCCACATGAGTCCCATGTAGTGCAATGGCCAATCATCTGGCTGTGTCATCCGGCCTATGTACTGCTGTGACGTTACAAACACACACCACAGTGACAAGTGAGGCCTGATGTCTCCCAGACATCACAGATCTTTGCCATGCAGATACCCAGGGTCCCTGTATTGCCACATCGACACTGCCATGGACATGGCGTATCACGTACACACCACAAGGCAAGCGTGAGTCCCACAGGTAGTGGCCAATGTTGTCCCTGCAGGCCCTACATGTACGTCTCTTAGACACACACATCATCAAGGTAGATGCATATACCACATGGATGTGGAGACTGTCTCCCATTGGGCACATTTGATCAGACACATCTGAGACACAACATGCACACAGACTGTGGGTGCACATCAGAATTGTGGCTACAGGTCTCACTGTGACGTACATGCCATCACCCCCAGGACTCAGGGTGGATGTGACATGTCCTAAACATATCCAACATGAACCTTTGTCTGTGACTCATGCCCATTACTGTACATTTGCACATCACAGTGGTAATGTGCAAAACACACAAAGGATTCTGCCCCCATGTACACGTGCACAGCCTGGGAGTGGCTGAACAAAAGTGACACCCAACAAACCAAATGTGGCCCCCCCAACACACAGGAAATGCAGCCTTACATGCCATGGGACACTGTGTGGCCAATGCTGTAGTGTGGTAGGTGTGCACAGGTGTCCCTGGCAAGTAATTGTGTGTTGAATCCGTCGAATAGTCACACCAATGAGGTCCGACACGGGTGACAATGTGTTCGCATTGCACGGTTCATGACCGAGCCGTGCGTACGCTTTGCCATTGACTGCAGTGAGGCCCGACGCAGGTGACAATGCGTACGCATTGCACGGTTCATGATCGAGCCGTGCGTATGCTTTGCCATTGACTGCAATGAGGTCCGACGTGGGTGACAATGCGTACGCATTGCACGGTTCATGACCGAGCCGTGCTTACGTTTGCCATTGACTGCAATGAGGTCCGACGTGGGTGACAATGCGTACGCATTGCACGGTTCATGACCGAGCCGTGCGTACACTTTGCCATTGACTGCAATGAGGTCCGACGCGGGTGACTATCATGCATACGCGTCGGGCAGGCATGGTCCGAGACAGGCGTACGCCTTGGCCATTGAATCGTATGGAGACGGGTGCATGTGTATTTTCAAAATACGCGTTGTACAGTCAGTTGACCGAGCCCAACACACCCATTGGCTCTGGACTGTCATGGAGACGGATGCAGATTCAAAACTTGTACGAGTTGTGCACTGGAAATTCAGTTGGATGCCTACAACAATGTTGCAATTACTAGTGTGTCATGAAGGTGAAGATTTGAACGATGCGGAAGGCATGTACGAGTCGTACATTTCCATGGATTTGCCAGATTCATAGAATGCAACCGTGTTGGACCTATCACTTGGGACACATGGCACAGATTCTGCCTCTGCAGCACAGATATAAGGCTGGCTTGCTCCCAGGGAGCTCACTTGCCTGCACTACATGTTCCTGGACCACATCCCTGCTACCACTGCTGCTGTCTCTGCATCCTCTGGCTCCTGCTATGGCACGTACTCTGGAGAGGGTCCCAGCCTTCACTGAGGAGGAGAACTAGGCCCTGCTGGACGGGCTCCTTCCACAGTACAGCAAGCTGTATGGAAAACCTAATTGTGCATGTTGTCTGACTAACAGTACTAGCAGTGTGTACACCAGTGGCAAGCATTGTCACTGACTACTTTCATCACCCAAAGTGTGTAGGGACATGTAATGTACAGGTGTTCTGCTGCTAAAGTGCATTAGTGTAAGCTTAAACTTCCCAGGCATTGTTAAACTGTCAGACATGCAGGTGGTTTGTCCTTCCCCATGGTTGCACTACCTGTGTAACTCATTTCCCTTTGTGATGATTACATGTATATCCAAATGTTTGCAGCACAAATATGGGACATGGGTGTTAATGTACTTTTAACTTTGCCATCCTCACACGTTGATGCCCACCAGAAGCAGGAGATATGGCTGACCATCACCTGGGCAGTTCGTTTGGTGGGGGTCTACAAGCGCCGGATCCGCAACTGCCAGAAGAGGTGGCAGGACCTTTGGGGCTGGACCCGGAGGATAGCTAGAGTCCAGCTGAAGCTGTCACCTCCACGTAGGAGGGGCGGACACCGGACTCTGACCCCCCACATGCTCCGGATCCTGGCGGTGGTCTTCCCGGACCTGGATAGGCAGCTGAAGGCCAGACAGCAGCAAGAAGGGGGTAAGTCCATGCCTAATCTGTGTACTATGTCTGACATGAGAATTGCAGTCTTTTGACCTGGTCACACTTCCACATTACGTAGGTCTTATAGTCCAATAATCAGGTCCCTCAATTGTGTGATGCACCCTACTCATCTGTTCCACAGGTGTGGCCCCTACAGTCTGTTGCTTGTGTCACTAGGGCACTGTGTCCCTGCAGTCAGCTATGCTTCAGCTACCGAACAGCATCTGTTCCCGTGACTCTGTTGTGTGTTTCATGGGTGGTTCAATTGTTTGTCCAATGCCTGTTATCTGACATGTGATCTGTGTGTGCCCTTGATATGTGTTACAATTGCTGGTCTGACTCGCCACATGTGCCTGGGGTATTTCAAACAAACCCATGCAGCAGGGGACTCCAATTTGGGGGCCTCAGGAGTATGCATATAAAGTATGTAACACTTGCTTAGCCACCTGACTACTGTCCAGGGCCAAACACTGTTTCACGTAGACCTGGGCAGCCATGCCTCCTCAAGGGCATTTAGAAACACTCTGTAATCCCACTCCTGTGTATCAACTTACAGGTTGTGCTTCGTGACATGTGCCTTCAGGTGTCTGCCTCTGTGTCATTATGGTGTGGCTTCCTGTTACGTACAACTGGGGTGTCCATGATTTGGAGGGTCAGCAGGACATTTGCTATGTGACTGTGAGAGACAAGACCTGTGTGACATATAGGTGTATGATCATCTGACAGCGCACTATGGTGTATGCAACTGTGTACTTCAGGAAGCTGGGTTACATGCACGGCAGACTGTGATGTGCTAATGTACATGGAGTTGTGTTTGCAGAGACTCATATGTCTGATTTGCATGATGTGGGGTCTTCTGGGTCCTGGATATGTTGTTTGCAGGGGATGGGCAAGTGCACTTGTCAGCTGCAGAGTTTGCTTTACCCCTGAGCTATGATTGTGACACAGTGCATACTGTTGTTGTCTGGATGCCCTGCCCCTGTGACAGGAGGCAGTGTTGACTGACTTTCCAGGCATGCCAGTGCCATGGCATTTAATTTGCTATGAGTGATCCTGCATTGTGTTTAAGTGTGCACCATGCACCCCATTGTGGAATTGACTATCAGGACATGAGAACATCATAGTGTGTGTTGCTGGCATGCATCACAAGCATGTGAAATGAGTCACTGCCCATCCCTTCATCCGGACACCTGTACTGAGTCAGTGGCAAGAGATGTGCTGTGTGTATAGTGACATACTCCTACATGTTCACTTGCATGTCCAACTGATGTGTGGGTGGTGCATGTCGGGAAATTGGGGTATTAGCATCCACCAAGCAACAGACATATGGGTGCAAGTCAAGGAGGGATATGTGTGCCATGGATGATGTATTTAGAATGACAATTGGCTTATTCTAAACAGTGTTGGCACTTTGAGCAGTGTTCAGCTGATGATGCCATGGCTTGCCCTGTGATGTGATGTACTCACTGTGGTGTGTGCAGTCAGTCCAGGTGACTGATGTTGTTCTCTTTCTTCCTATTCCTATCCAGAAACATCCACGGCCATAGGAGGGGACAGCTCCATGGACCAGGAGGAGCCACAGAGCCTGACAGGGACAGAAGGAGAGGAGTCGGGGGGACCCAGTGGCACAGAGGGCGAGTGGAGCCACACAGAGGAGTCGTCAGCACCATCCCCCCCAGCTGAGGGCCACAGCAGCTCTGAGGATGACTCCCTTGTGGAGGCGGGTGTCAGCAGCCACCAAACCCCAGCTAGTGAGGCTGTCCCCGCCACTGCCCCCACCACCACTATCACCACCCTCCCATCGGCTCCCATCCCAGAGGTCCGTGGAGGCTTCCGTGTTCGGGAGCATGTCTCCTTTGTGCCAGGCACCGCACCCCCTTCCCCTGTGTCCCCTGCTGCCCTGAGTGAGGAGTCTGTGGACTTACTTAGACAGATCCATGTAGGACAGACATCGATGTTGAGTGTCCTCCATGCAAACACCACTCTGTTGATGCAACTGGTGTCGTTCATGGAGGGCATTTCATCGGGCATGTCTGCCCTACAGAGGACCAATCAGTCTGTGGCCTCCTCCCTGATGGCAGTAGTGTCCCTCCTCCAACAGTCCCGCACCCCTCCCACCCCTGCACCACCCATGATTCCTAGCAGCCCACCAGGCCCAAGCACACACACACCTGCACATTCTCACAAAGCCACAGACACGGGCAGCACACAAACACCCAAACCAAGGGCTAGACGTGCACACAAGCAAGCGCAGGGGACTGATACCACACTCACAGGGGATGGTTTGCAGACACGCACACAGTCATCCACAACCACTCCGCAGTCCTCTGAAACCTCTCCCTCATAGCCCCTTTCCCTTGCCTCACCTGCAACCCCATCTCCACAGAAGCTCTTCCTCTGTGACCTTGGCCTCTTCCCCACCGACCCAGCAGATCCAGATTACAAGAGGAAGAGGAAGTCCCCACACACAGAGGGGAGTGCCCCTCACACCCGGACACCCTCCCCTAGGTGCAGTCAGACTGAGTCCCCCACCCGCAAGTCCCCCCGGAGCCAGAAGAGCAAGACCCCACCGCCGTCACACAGCTCCAAGGCAAAGTCTCCATCCTTCATCCCCCAGGCCACCACTCCAGAGGTTCCCCTGCCACTCCCTGCCCCGGGTTCCCCCACCCACAGATACACCATCCCCAAAATGCTGAGGCCCTCCCCCCTACCCTTGCTCCTCCACACCCAGTCAGACGGTTAGTGCCACTGATGTGGGGACCGTGTCCCCCCCTGGGGACCGTGTCCCCCCCTCTGTCCTGTCGACCTCACCTGCACCCCATTCCGCTCCCATGGATTTAGGCACTGCAGTGGAGTCCACGACCACCCCGTCTGACTTGGGCACTGCAGTGGGGACCCAATCCACTCCATCTGACCTGCCCACTGAAGTTGTGCCAGCACCCACCCCATCTGACTTGTGCCCCACAGTTATGACTGCACCCACCACTTCAGTCAGCTCCACTGCAGTTGCAAGTGACTCTCCTGCATTCACCACCCCTTCACTGCCTCCTTCTGCTGCGCCCTGATCTTGTCCCTGCGGTGCCTGGCCTGCCCCCATGTTTGCCCCTCCGAGGTGATGTCCCCTGTCCTTCCAGTGCAGGCAAGCAACGTGTGACAGTTGTCACTCAAGTTCACTCCTTGAAATTTGATGATGGACTGGCCATTGGCCTTTTGTTTGAACGGACGTTTACATTTTCATATGCTGAATAAAGCTTTTTTCTTTATCCTTGTGAACTTGATTTAGCTGTACATTAGGTTGATGATGTTTAGCATGCCTTTGCACCTGTAATGCTTGGTTTCCAATGTTGAATACTGAGGTGTTGATGTGAGGTACTCCCTGTGGTCCATGAGATATGTATCCTATTCTGGTCGGTATCCATGTCATCCTCTGCAGCTAACTGGGTGTGTCATGATCAACAATTTGTGGACATCTCTGTGAACATTTCATTTGCATGGTCACATCTGTGACTTGCACCCATGCACATATGATGTGCTTCCCATTGTCCAATTCGTCTATTTCCCTGACTTTGGGCGCATCTCCACTGGACCTACAGGTGTGGGCATCATTGGTATAGGAGCAACTGGGTCCTCTGTGCAACTTTCTGTACATATGTGTTGAGTATGTGCAGATGACTTAGGGGAGACTCACGTACCCAGGCTGTTGTGACCAGAGCCTTCATTGTGTGGTAACTGATGGCTGACTGACCAAGTGTTCTGCTGACATGAGTGGGATGTGTTGTGATGATGTTTGGCACAGCTGGACTTACACAGGAGTTGGGTCCCCTCAGGCTATGTCACAGATGTGTTGTCCCGTGACATAGCCTGGGCCCATGGTGTGTGTTGTATGAGCATGTGTGTGTGTTTCCACATCCCTTTTCATACACAGGCAGTGTTCCCTTGATATTTTCCTGTTGTTGATGCTTGCTGAGTGGTACTCTGTTCATCCCACAACTTTGCCATGGGCTACCAGATGTGTGGGTGCATGACACACTACTGTTAATTGGTGTTTCATCATCGGGATTTGTCTGTTCTGAGTGGCGATGATGTGGTCAGACGCAGATGGGACATAGTCAGGGGTCCCCAAGGCACTTGTTTGTTCGCGATATCATGTAGTTGTCCCTAGGTGGTACCTTTCAGTGATTGAGACATGTGTATGTGTGTGTGACTGCTCCCACTTGTCGGGTTCAGGGCTGCAATGTTTGCAGGTGTCAGCATGTGTGCCTTGTGGTTCTCCTTGGGTTCTGCATTGCCCTGGGACTGTGGCAGGTATTCGGAAGGTTACGTGAGCTTTGACGTCATGGCCATGTACCGCATACTCTGCAGTATGTCTTTCATTCACCAGGGTTGTAAACTGTCCTTGTGTGATGATTCTGTGCACCTTAGTTCCTCCCAACATTCCTATGTTTGTCATGGGTGCATGTGCAATGTCACCGGTCCATTTGGGCTTCACAGATGCACATTGTTGCAGTTCAGGGTGTGTGGTGTTGAGGGTGGACTGATGTAAATGTTTGCATGGATGTGCCCCTATCTCCCGTTTGGCCATGGATGACGGGCCATGCTGAGTGATTTGTGTTTGTGTAGGTGGGATGTACGTTTTTGGTATGACATCTACCTTTGTCATCACAGTGGAGGTGTCATGCATGCTTGTGTCACCCCAATGTCTGGTCCCTGGGGTTAGTGCTGTTGTGTGTCAGTCTCGTGCTGTGTTTTTTTTTTGCAGAGTTTTATATAGCGTGAAGTTGACCCGAATCCAATCAGGTATCAGAGCGCTTTACATAGCACCAGTTACGTTACATTAGGACACACATTCATTCTTTCTTAGGCACGGGGAGATTAAGTGATTTGCCCAGAATCACAGGATGTTCAGCGTCATTACCGAGACTCGAACCTGGTTCCCCAGGTCCGAGGTCGAGCGCCCTAGCTGTTATGCCAACTCCTCTCCCCAAATTAGTTGGTGTTCATTCCAGCTTGTGTCACATGTGTCTGTTGTGCTCCCTCTCATCTCACAATGCCTGATTGCCCACTAAGGGTGTCCCAATGATGGTTTACTTTTGTATGGCACTGTGTCTACATCTGTGTCACTGTGGTTCAGCCCCCCTCATGTGTTGTGTAGTTGCCTGGGGATACTGAGACACACACACACACACACACATGTTGTGTCAGATGTGCAGTGTGAGGTTGCCTGTTTGTGTTTGTGCATCTGCATCAGTGCATTGGTATTGCTGTTGTGGGCCATTGTCCGGATGCTGTTTCTGTGATTTTCCCTGCTGTCCCTGTGAGTCATATCACATCATTGTGCACATTCATCCTGGTTGTTAGGTACCATTGCTGGCATGGAATGGGAGTTTGTGAGCTGACACCTACAGTGTACACAGGTTGTTTTGATTAGTGTGTCTATTTCGAGGTGTGTGTATGCTTTGTAATGGTCACTTCTGCTCTTGGGTCATTGTGCACTCTATGCATTGTCAGTTCCCATGTGTGGTGCTTCTCTGCACATGGCCGAGAGTTATCCTCACCACATCTCTGTGGGTATGGGCCACAACCACTAGTTTGGCCCAGAAGTGTTTAATGTGTTGGAAGCAGGGATCATACATGCTTTGACCATGATGACACTCACCTTTTGGTCACTGTAAAGAATCATTATACCACTGCTGCTACCCGAGTACTATCGCTGCTTTTTATCCTGTGAAATTAGTTAAATTGTTTTAGAGCTTAAATTGTTTTAGAGTTTTAGAGCTTGCTGCTATTTTAATAATTTTCTCGTGTTGCACTGTCATTTGCTCTATCAACTCTTCCCTCTCCCCCCTGATGTCCGCACTGCTTGCACCTTAAAAACGAGATACTCAAGACTCACCATTTGGGTGATTCCACGCTGCTTTCTCTCCCGACCGCCATCTTGGTTGTGGGTTCGTGACGCTCCCTAGACGCCTCTGGGGTTAGCGGTCTAGTGTTGACGCCGGTTCTCTGGCAAACGCTATTTAGGGGACCAGGTATTGGCGCTGAAACTACTGGAAAGAATCATTATACCACTGCTGCTACCCGAGTACCATCGCTGCTTTTTATCCTGTGAAATTAGTTAAATTGTTTTAGAGCTTAAATTGTTTTAGAGTTTTAGAGCTTGCTGCTATTTTAATAATTTTCTCGTGTTGCACTGTCATTTGCTCTATCAACTCTTCCCTCTCCCCCCTGATGTCCGCACTGCTTGCACCTTAAAAACGAGATACTCAAGACTCACCATTTGGGTGATTCCACGCTGCTTTCTCTCCCGACCGCCATCTTGGTTGTGGGTTCGTGACGCTCCCTAGACGCCTCTGGGGTTAGCGGTCTAGTGTTGACGCCGGTTCTCTGGCAAACGCTATTTAGGGGACCAGGTATTGGCGCTGAAACTACTGGAAAGAATCATTATACCACTGCTGCTACCCGAGTACTATCGCTGCTTTTTATCCTGTGAAATTAGTTAAATTGTTTTAGAGCTTAAATTGTTTTAGAGTTTTAGAGCTTGCTGCTATTTTAATAATTTTCTCGTGTTGCACTGTCATTTGCTCTATCAACTCTTCCCTCTCCCCCCTGATGTCCGCACTGCTTGCACCTTAAAAACGAGATACTCAAGACTCACCATTTGGGTGATTCCACGCTGCTTTCTCTCCCGACCGCCATCTTGGTTGTGGGTTCATGACGCTCCCTAGACGCCTCTGGGGTTAGCGGTCTAGTGCTGACGCCGGTTCTCTGCCATACGCTATTTAGGGGCTTAGTATGCAAGCGCGCAGCGTCGCGCCGGAGGAGCGCCAGAGGAAAGCCCGTTTGCGCCCGTTCGCGCACGATCGGGCCTTGGGCCTGGAAACTCTGTTCAGGTAAGAGTGTATACCCGTGATGACCTTCTAGCATTTAAGGGATCTACCATCCCCCGATGCCTACACACGATAAATCTGACGAAAGGCCGTCGAGCATGTAATCACTGCCCTTTTCAAGCATCAGAACAGGTCCTCGAGGAGTCTAATCAGACTTTGATCTTGAGGATGGCTTTATTGAACTGCCGCTCCCTGCCTGGACATAAGGAGGAAATTTCACTTTTAATTTCCTCCGGAGATCTTGACGTCCTGCTCCTTGTAGAGACCTGGCTGGGGGAACATTCTGGCCCAGATTTGGTCGAGGCACTGCCCCCAGGATACACAGTACAACACAAAGATCGTCCAGGGAGGGCAGGAGGAGGGATCGCAATTATCCATAGGGAGAGTATAAGTTGTCGATTACAGGACACAGGGATCCAGGGATGCGAAAGCACACATTTTACCCTCCACCCCTCATGTGAGAGCTCGGTAACAGGGATATTGATATATAGACCCCCAGGCCCCCTCGGCGGATTTCATGAAAGCCTGTTGGAGGCAGTTATAGGAGGGGTCTGTACGGTCACGAATTTCCTGCTATTAGGAGATCTTAATCTCCATTTCAATAAGCCAGGAGATAGGACAGCGAATGACCTAGAAAAAGATTTAGAGAGTTACAATCTTAATCTTAAGGTTCGATGCCCTACGCATAAGTCAGGAAACACACTTGATCCCATTTTTACCAACATGGAGAATGTAACAGTCCTGGAACCCTACCCTGTCCCCTGGTCGGATCACTCGGTGATTCCTTTTAACTGGAAAATTTCCAGGATGACCACTAATACTTCTTCGAATAGAGGACTTATAAGAGCCTGGACAAAACTTGACATGGATGAGTGGAAGGGACTGTTAGAAAGCACTAAACCACCGGATAATTCTAATCTGGATGGGGCTGTCAACAGTTTTAATCAGTGGATTACCCATTCCCTAGATAAGGTCTTACCGAAAAAACCCTTAACAATTAGGAAGGGAGAGCTGAAACATCCATGGTTCACCTCAGAGTTAAGATCATTAAAACAGGAATGTAAAAGGGCAGAACGCCACTGGCGGAAGGATTTCAGTGTGGAAAGGAAGATTAACTACAAAGCCACATTGAAGAAATATAAAACCACCCTTACTGCCACCAAAACGGCATTTTTTGCAAATAAAATCGAATCCGCCGCAAATGCCCCTAGGGAAATGTTCAAGATTGTAAAGCTTTTAACGAAAACTCCAGACCCCCCCACAAAAGCAGATGAGCAGGACACCAGGTGTGATGATATGGCTAATTTTTTTCACATGAAAATACTTAAAATTCTAGAGACGATCCCGGTACTGGATTCGGCCTCACACTACAGGGCGCCTCCTTCTGAAGACAAAACCAACTGTCCAACACTTACGGAGTTTGCCCCCCTCACGGAAGAGCTGCTCCTCTCTTTGATGAGGAGTATAAAAAGTGGATCCCCACGAGATCCAGCTCCCATGACAATACTAAATCAGATACTTCCAACTATTAGTAAATCGGTAATCAATATGGTTAACCTCTCCCTGGAATTGGCTACAGTACCAAAGGGATGGAAGCTGGCCATGGTGCGATCTTTGATCAAAAAACCGAACCTTGACCCAGAAGATCTGGCGAATTATCGCCCGATTTCCTTGTTACCTGGGATGGGGAAATTAACCGAAAAACTGATAAATATCCAACTGGCGGCATTTCTGGAAAAATACAAGCTTCTCCACCCATCCCAGACGGGTTTTAGGAAGGGACAAGGCACGGAGACGGCACTGTTGAGGGTGGTAGAAGAGGCCAGAGGGATCTTGGACGCTGGTGGCAGCGCGGCCATTATCCTTCTGGACCTCAGTGCCGCCTTCGATACAGTAAGTCATCACCTGTTGCTGTCGCGACTCCGAAATGTCGGAATAACCGGGAAAGCCTTGGAATGGCTGAGATCCTTCCTTGAGGAAAGATATTTCCAAGTGTTTGATGGAAACAATTGCTCCCGCCTTTTTCCGTTACAGTGTGGGGTTCCACAGGGGTCATCCCTTAGCCCCACACTGTTTAACGTTTACATGGCCCCGTTGGCGGAATTAGTAACCCCGTTTGGCATCCAGCTAATAAGCTACGCGGACGACACCCAGCTGGTGTTTTCCCTGCAGCAAACAGATGCCCCCCCGAACAACCTAGCCAATTGTTTGGAGGTGGTGGTAAATTGGATGCACGTGTCTCAGCTCAGACTCAATGCAGGAAAAACTGAGCTGATGCTCCTGGGGAAACAGGATATTCCCGAAAGCCTAACTTGGCCGGCGTGCATGGGTGCCAGACCATCGCCCAAGCCGGAAATAAAGAGTTTAGGCTTTTGGCTTGACAACGCCCTGTCTTTTGATATGCAGGCCAGAAAGACGTCTGCAGTCTGCCATGGGATACTTAAGTCACTGCGTAAAGTCCTGCCCCTACTACCTGAAAAAGCAAGGAAAACCGTAGTTCAGTCTTTGGTGTTATCCCGTATTGACTACGGGAATGCCATTTATCTTGGGGCACCGGTATCCACCTTTAAGACCCTACAAGTGGCGCAGAATTATGCTGCCAGAACTCTGACGGGAACCAGTCGGTATGTATCGGCGAAGCCAGCATTAAGATCTCTTCACTGGCTCCCGGTGAGGGAACGGGTGCTTTTTAAATCCTTATGCATCGCCCACAAGATCCTGCATGGAGAAGGTCCCTCCATTCTGGAAAACCTGATAAGTCCCTACAAGCCCCAACGCAACCTTCGCTCGAGCGAACATAATCTGGCAATCATTCCCAGAATAAAACGAGCACGATCGGGCGGTCGACTTTTCTCTCTGCAAGCCGCTAGAGAATGGAATGCCCTCCCAGGTAATTTGAGGCAGGAACGGACTTTTCTTCAGTTCAGGAAGAAACTAAAAACCTTTCTATTCCCCAAAACCAGCTCTTAGTAGGATTGCAGATCGGATCAGCCTAGGGTCACTGCTTCTCTCCAAGAGCGCTGGGATGCCTACGGGTAGCCATGCGCTATATAAGTGTTTTTACAATTACAATTACAATTACAATTACAACTGTGATGAGGGGGGGTTTAGACCCCATCACCACAATGCTCGACATTTGCTGCAGTTTGGAACCCCACACTTAACTTTTGTTCTACACAGTGAGGGGGTGTTATTTGTACATTGATACAGTGCTATAGTGATGCATGCCTTGTGTAGGGCACACTCATTTGTTGGTCACACATGTGCTGTTAGTTACATTGTATGTTCGAAGTCATAATCACTGTTGTGGGCATTTGTCATAGACTACACACTATTGTCATGATGTTATGGGGGATGTATTTTGCTGACATACCTAATGTTGGAGTATGATGGATGTGTGGCACATCACCCATCCTATGGGTGGGGGTGGCAGTAGTGATGGGCAACATGAGCCCTATGAGTGGGGGTGGCAGTAGTGCTGGGCAACATAAGCCTTATAGGTGGGGGTGGCAATAGTGCTAGGGAATATAAGCCCTATGGGTGGGGGTGGCAGTAGTGCTGGGGAACATAGGCCCTATGGGTGGGGGTGGCAGTAGTGCTGGGCAACATAAGCCCTATGGGTGGGGGTGGCAGCAGTGCTGGGGAACATAGGCCCTATGGGTGGGGGTGGCAGGGGTGATGGGCAACAGGTCCCCTATGGGTGGGGGTGGCAGTAGTTCTGGGCAACAGGTCCCCTATGAGTGGGGGAGGCAGTAGTGATGGGCAACAGGTTCCCTATGAGTGGGGGTGGCAGTAGTGATGGGGAACAAGAGCCCTATGAGTGGGGATGGTAGTAGTGCTTGACAACAGGTCCCCTATGAGTGGGGGTGGCAGTAGTGATGGGGAACATGAGCCCTATGGGTGGGGGTGGCAGTAGTGCTGGGCAACAGGTCCCCTATGAGTGGGGGTGGCAGTAGTGATGGGGAACATGAGCCCTATGGGTGGGGGTGGCAGTGGTGCTGGGGAACATAGGCCCTATGGGTGGGGGTGACAGGGGTGCTGGAGAACATAGGCCCTATGGTGGCCTGTTGTTAGTGGCCAGGATGTGGATCCCCTGTGTGTGTGTGCCATTTTGCGGGTACGTGTCATTTGTTTGTGTGGTAGGTGTCTGACTTACTGTCTGCGCCGTCGGCGTCGGTTCCTGATCCGGTCATAGATGTAGAGTACTGGTATGACCTGCGTGATGGGATTCATGATGTGTTCGTCTCGTACATGCTGCTTGTTGCTCCGTCTCGTACCCGTTGCAAGCTGGTCCGTCTCGTAGCCGTGGATTGAGTTGTGGCGGGAATCGTAGCCGATATGCTTGTTTTCCGGATGATGTGACGTGCCGTACGAGGCGACCCGTCAGGCGCGTAGGAAGTACGCATCATACTTGTCAGGGCAGAAACTGCTGTGGATACTGCTTCCGGACGACTCTGTTCGGCGTTTGGGGTTACGGCTCGGACGGAGAATGGAGCTTGAATCACAGCCTACGGGTCGGTCGTATTTTTGGCAGTTATGCGCATCGTACTTCATCTACACGATGGACCAGCTACGGGTACGTATCGATCGCACGGTAAGGCTACGGACAGCTCTCAGAGAGCTGTCCGACCCGGATCCGCATCGACCCCTAAGTGCATCATTGAATATTCGCCCTTTGGTAAAAAAAGTCTCCCAAGATAACAGAATCAGAAATAGTAAATCCTATGTATTAGGTGTGTCTGCTATATTAGAAATATGCAAGGAACAAAAATAATGTTGAGGGAAGGATTGGCCAAGCAGAGGGGAGAAAGGCAAAAGGGGAGTCAGATAAGCCAGTCCGTAGGTGTGGGGCTTTGTTCAAGGCATCAAATGTGATGGGGATAAGTGTAATTGATTGTTTTTATCCAGAATATTGAACTTGTCTAGAGAGTGCAAGAGAGCAGTGGAAATCTGGGGTTATTTTGGTTGGATTGTGACCCGTGTGCCCCTCTCAGGAATGAGACCCAGACCCACCATGTATGAAAAGAGAGATGATTGAAGGATTTCCACTCAGCTAAGATGACCTTTATAGCAATCATCATTAGGAGATCAAGAAAAGCCATGTCTATGAAACAAAGGTTAAGCTTAGTCCTAGAAGCCCAAGGGCCGAGAGTCACTGTGGGAAAATACAACAGAATTGGGGTGTTAAAAATAGATGAGTCTGGATTTAGTCCCAATAGTGAGTAAGAAGAGGGCATTAGAAAAAGATGTGTTGGAGAGAGCCAATTCCCACATTGCAAAACAGCAAGTATCACTTCCCCGTAAATTTAGTTAATATAATCTATCTGGAGTCCAATATAGTCGATTCATAGAGAATAATTTTGAGTGAAGGAGAGAAAGGGTTATTTTATTGCACAAGGATAATTTGCTAATATTCTGTCAGTTTTCTTCTGAGATGTGTTCAAACATTTCTAAGTCTAATGATTGGAGATTATTTTGTACATTTTGGAAGCAATGGGACCTACACAAAGCCAATATGTCAGGTGAGCAGCAAAGGTCGGGTTTTTGGTAACCCTAGGCGTAGTGGGCGTAGTGGGGCTACGCGGAGCATCACGGAGCGTGCCCAAATCTACGCGCACCCGCACGCTCCGCGTAGCCCCACTACGCGCCGCCCGCCTTCCTCCCGCCCTCATTTTAAAATTACTTAGAACCTTAAAAATAAAGAAAATTACTTACCTGAGCTGCGGCGTCCCGGGGCTCCATCTTCCTGCTTCCTCGATGGCTTCGTCCTCACAAATGCGCATGCGCGGGCGGCCGCGCTTGCGCATTTCTCCCGAGAAATGCGCCTGCGCGGGTGACCGCAGCTCAGGTAAGTAATTTTCTTTATTTTTAAGTTTCTAAGTAATTTTAAAATGAGGGCGGGAGGGAGGCGGGTGGCGGGCAACTCTGCTCCGCCGTGGCGTGTGCGTAGTCTGCCTGCTTCGCCTACTTTGCGAAGCGCGAAGTAGGCAGCACTACGCACACTCCGCGGGCAGAGCGGAGCACTGCGCCCACCCTTAGTATTTGGCCTGTCTGAGTTTAGACAATTTTACTTTTATTTTCAGGAAGCTATAAAAGTCTACGTTTGAGAAGTTGTGTAATTGTGCTAAATGTGAGAAAGACAGTGGACTATTACTGTCATCAAATAAGTCTCTAGTCTGTATAATGCCCTTGTTAACCCATGTATTGGGAACATAACTACCATCATCATCCCTTATTTTAGGATTGTACCAACGTGAGGCTAACACAGAATTGTGTAATGGAACCAGCAGGACTTGGGGCTTATCAAGGTGGTTTGAGCATTCATAGTGTCTGGGATTATCATCTGATAGAGTGGGACTTTAAACTTTGACATTGTGGTAATGGCAGATAGATTGAAAGGAGCACAAAGAGTACTTTCTATCACCACCCATCTCGGAGAGTTCAGGAAGTTAGGGGCGAACCATGAGGCTCCTTGTGCTGCTAGAAAGGCTGATTGGAATATGTTCCAGTTAGGGGAATTGCCCCCCCCAAATCAAAGTTCTTTCTGAGAACTTTGTATAAGATCCTTGCTCTTATATCTTTCCATAAAGATTTAGAGGTTAGTCTGTCAATATCCTGTAAGAATGTGTTGGACAACTTCAATGGGAGCATTCCGAATAAAAAACTCACAATGAACATAATCATCATTTTGAATGTTTGTAGCCTAACCCACCATGTAAAGTATTTAATCGACCAGTAAGAAAGGCTGGCGGGGATGGATATTGGGGGCTTGTAGCTGCCCCCCCTTCACCATGGAGCAAGGGTGCCTGCATTGAAATCAGGTTAATTATGTGCAGGAACGGACACCTTCCTTCACAAAAGCAACTGTTGCGTCACCGCTGCGGAGGCATAGACCTCTGATGCATTCCAATGTTTATAGCATGTTGTAAATCTGGGACAGTGTCAAATGAGAAGGCAGTACATGGTAACACCCACCATAATTCCCATAAAATGCCTCCCTATCGTAGTGTGAGGCAACGCAGCAACTTGGGCTGCGTTGCCTCACGCCATATCTACAAGGCCATGAAACGCCATGCATGGTGGCATTACCTGGCCTCGTAGCTATGGCTCTGCATTGTGCGCTACCGGTGCATCATTAAAAGTGACATCAGGCAGTGCACGGGGCTTGTAAATAAGCCTCCAAGTGTTGTTCTCTTGCCCAAGTGAACGAGATGAGAAACAGCTGAAAGCCTGCCACCTTTGAAACTGTTTATCCCCCAAGGTGCCACAGCATCCACTGACAATGTCTGATCTTCCTGGGCATTCCTGGAAGAGAGTTGCAGTTGATTTCTTTGGTCATCATCTCATGATAGTCATTA
This sequence comes from Triturus cristatus, assembly GCF_964204655.1. Lineage (NCBI taxonomy): Eukaryota > Metazoa > Chordata > Amphibia > Caudata > Salamandridae > Triturus > Triturus cristatus. Next base: position 1,141,514,473 of record NC_140583.1, on the reverse strand, counting down.
ATGAATAATCACATTTTCCTTTGGTGGAAGACTTATCATCGACAAACCAATACAAAGTCATTAAGCAGCTTGTCGACATCTTTCTAGTGTGGGGTATCCCCGTTATTCTCAAATCTGATAATCGGCAGCCTTTCAATAGCAAATAAATCAAGGAGTTTCTTGTTCGACTCAATGTCAAGAATCAATAGAGTACACCTCTCTGGCCCAAAGCCAATGGTGTTGCTGAAAGACCTATGGGCACCCTCAAAAGGGTAATTCAATGAGCATCAACGGAAGGAGTCGATCTAAACCAGGCCATTTGTCATTATGCCTATCGATCAACTCCTCACTCCAAAACTGGTGAGAGTCCTGCCACCTCGCTATTTGGCAAAGCCATCAGAACCAAACTAGCACAATGAACATTGGAAAGATCTATGAAAGCCAATAAGGTTCATGTCACAGACACTTCTTGAATATGCAAAATGAAAACATATGCCGATCAGCTTATGTCATCGGTGCCCAATCAAGGCGCACCTCAACTAACTCATACCACCCATTCCGGCAGACCAGACCAGTGTGAGCGCCTCAATGACTTATTGAGGAACTATGATGCTGATGCTGTTTACACTTTTCATTTAGCAAAGGGGGAGATGTAGGGGCATATTATCAAGAAACGGTGTTAAAATTATCCGCGCTTTAGCGGCAGAAAACTGCTGCTAAAGCGGCGATAATGGGCTTGATAATATGTCCTTTTGAATTCCAATAGAAGCCCATGTTCTGGTGTCAACCAGGGCTTCTATTGGAATTCTCACGGGCATATTATCAAGCCCATTATTGCCGCTTTAACGGCAGTTTTTTGCCGCTAAAGCGGCGATAATTTTAATGCCGTGCTTGATAATATGCCCCATAGTGTCTTGATATTATGTGCACTAGGACCCATGGGGTTCTGGGCAGACTCTAAACAGGAATTATGTAATCTGCTGGGAGGTGTTAAGGATTGGTTATAAAAGTTATGAGGCAATGCGTGCAGTGGGTTCATCTGCATGCTCCCAGGCTGGAGTAGACTCTACAATAACTATCCTTGGCACTGGGAGCTTTTTGTCATTATCAGGTATTTATACGTTTCCCGCACTATAAAGATAATTAAGGCACCCTCTGACTGCATTGTTTCTGTATGTAAAATACAGCAGATTGAAGTGTGAATTTTGCTCCAGCAAGAATGACCTGCCCAGTTGTATGCCAAGATTCATACGTTTTTAGGAGTTCTAGAATTAGATGTTCATTGCATTTTTCTGGTTATTTTACAGTAAGTATTGCAGGAAGTATGCGTTTTCGTTGGGCACCTGGCAGCAAACGATGTGAAAGTGTTTCCACCTGTGTATTCTTGGCAAGAAATACATTGTTATTGTATGTTATTCAGGGCAAGCTAAATGTAATTTTTCAAGACTACAATGACACTTCTGCTATTTCATTGTAATATAGCCTTATAGCCCACCGTAGCGGGCTATACCGGCTATTAAAAGCCCACTGCATCATTAAAGGCCCGAGACAAAGGCAAGGGACTTTAACAAAGCAGCGGGACTTTAATAGCCGGTATAGCCCTGCTACGAAGGGCTATAAGGCTATTAGAACACTAGAGGGCAGAATGTTCTAACAAATAAAACAGAGCCTTCAGGGAGCGCGAGGGGATTCAAATCCCCTCAGGCTCCCTGAAGCCTTTGTTCACAGCCAGAGCTGTGAACAAAGAAACATTGTAATATTGGAGCTCCGCGCTTATACCAGCCATTATAAGCCTGGAGCACTCCATTGTTCTCAATGGAGCTTCCAACATTCCATTGTTCTAATCAGTGCTTGCTTTTTCCTTCGGGACCTTTGCCACTGAAAATATGATCACCAAAATATGTTAAATAACTATACCGAATAGATGTTGGAAATTAAGATGCTTGCTCAGTTCAACATGTATTGTTCTCAAATGAGAAGATTAGATCCTGGGCGGATAATTCTTTGGGACCTACTTCTTTCCTGGATATAGTAGATAGTATTATATTGCGAGTAATAATCCAGGAAGAAACATATTAATAAAACTCAAGTATTTGTTCTTGCTTTGGTATTGTTAATGTTTCGAGAATATAGATTTTCGTGTTTTTGTACTGTAGGACATTTTATGCACCGGAGGTTTTGTGTTGCTGAGACAGAGACAGAGACAGAGAACATTTTATCAGATTATCACAGCGTGAGTAGATTCAATGCTCAGGAGACAGTTTGCTCTATCAGTTGACTCAGCGCGTTTTTTACTTAATTTGTCCTAGTTTTTTTTAACAAATGTATTCTGCTTTAATTATTTGCAACTATCTATAAGAGTGGATATTCTGCATTTAAGGCAACGTTACTTGCAGGCAATTTATTGTAATTTTTTTTTTTTAAACAAACATATTGCTCATGTATATGTGTAAGTGTGTACCAATTTTGCCTTGCAGGTGAATTTTCATTACTTCAGTCTTCTTTTACAGTCATAAATTATAAAATATTTCACGTTGATTATGCAGAATGTACAACCCCCTCCACCATTTTTACAGCTTCCAGGTGATCCACCAGTCAGGTGGAAGGTATGATACAGGACGTTTGTGAAATATTTAGGTGCCATGGGGGGGGGGGGGGGGAAGATTTAGTGCTGAAAGGAAACGATTCATACTAGAGCATAACCTAGGGTTTGAGGGACAAGCCGTTCTGGACCACCTCCCTCCTCTTGTTATAGTTGAGGAAGAAGACAAATTAAAGGAATTCAATCAAGCTGTGAAAATGTTGGAGAAACAGTTTGATTTAGAAGGTAGTCTAGTTGTTGCCAGACACAAGTTTTTTACAAGAGAGCAAGACACCGATGAACGCATTGTGTCTTATGTTGCGGCTCTGCGTATCCTCGCTTCAGAGTGTGAGTTTGAACATTTTACTTCTCAACTTATTCGTGATCAAGTTGTCGTCCGTTGTAGGGATGAGAAGGTCCAAGAGAAATTACTTACTCTAAAGAATCCCTCTTTGCAAGAAACCTTTACCATTGTCAAAAGTATAGAAGTATCCCATAAAGACTCAAGGGAGCTTAAACCTGAGAAGAATGTAGTGGGTGTATTGAAGGAGCATAAAGATCAAGGTGGTAAGCCACAGGGGGATAAAGACAAGCCTCAAAGTGAGCAAAAAGGGAGCGGGTACGCTCTTATCAAACCTGAGAAGAAAGGAATTTACTCAAAGACTGTGTGTACAAAATATGGGTTTCCTTCTCATTTTCCAAATTTGCAGGTGTGTCCTGCCAGGAATGCCTCTTGTCGGAAGTGTGGTAAACAAGGGCATTTTGCCACATTGTGTGGGTTCTGTGGTAATGTCAACATTGTGTATTCTGAGGAGGATAAGGGGGATCTTGTGAGTGAGGTTGGGAGTTCATTGACGGATATGATTGTAGTTGTTAATGATGACTCGGAGAAATGCGTAGATCCTGTGGTTGATGTGTTGGTCGATGGTAAGTCTGTACAATTGTTGGTGGATTCCGGAGCACGGATGACCATGGTTACCAAAGAATTATTAGAGAGCATTTGGGGGAACAAACCTCTCAATCCACCAGACAGAAGTCCTGTTTTCTATGAAGGAAGGAAGATTGATTTGAAGGGTTTTTTTTTTTTATAAACCTTGTTTTCAAAGACAGGCATATCCAAGGGAAGGTCTATGTGGCAAAGAAAGGACTCAATATTCTTGGTTGGTATCATCAGGGGTTGTTTGGCATGACTCTTAGACCTAGTACGGTAGAGCAAGTTTCAGTGGTAGATGATTCTTTTCAAGGTGAGAGCTTGGTCGCTTGGTCTAACAAATTTGTGAGTGTTTTTGCAGACAAATGGGGTTGTGTCAAAGGTTTCAAGCATGTTATCAAAGTTAAGGAGCAGGCTTTCCCTGTTAAGCACAAGTTACATAATGTGCCGTTTAGAATCAGAGATGATTTGTCAGCTGAACTCAAAAGGATGTGTGGGTTGGGAGTCATTGAAGCGATTGAGTCCTTCCTTTGGTTGTCTTCCTTGGTGGTTGCATGTAAGAAGAATGGGAGTCTAAGAGTCTGCAGAGACTTGCGCAGTCTAAACAAGGAGATTTTGGGGGACTCCCATCCTCTCCCTCGTATTGATGCTATTTTTGCAAAGTTCGCTGGTGCTAGATAATTTTCTAAAATAGATCTTGCCTCAGCTTACCATCAAGTGCAGTTGGATCCCGCTTGTAAGCATTTGACTGCTTTTGTGTCACCTGTCAGCACCTATCAGTTCAGAAGGATGCCGCTTGGCTTAGCTTCGCCAGCCCCAGTCTTTCAATGGGTTATGGAGAAAGTTTTGGAAGGTGTTACGGATACATTGGTGTTTCAAGAGGACATTTTGGTTGCTGGAAAGTGCAGGGGGTCACATGACAAAAATCCTGCTATGGTGTTGGACAGATTGCAGGGGAAAGGGATTGTGGCAAATAAACTCAAGTATGTTTTTGGTGTGGAATCCATTGAGTATTTGCGCCTTCGGATTTCTGGTGGTTGTATTGTACCAAGAGAGGGTCTTATCGAGGCCATTGCCAATGCTCCTTGTCCCACATTTAAAGAACAGGTCTCTATATTTTTGTGTGTTTCTGAGTTTTACACAAACTTTATCTCAAATTTTGCTGCTAAAACTGTACATTTGAGAGGTCTACTCAAGAGAAAAACCACATTTATCTGGGATGATTCCTGTCAAGATGAGTTTATTCGCATCAAACAAGAACTGTGGTCATGCAAAATTCTTACACCTTTTGATCCTCTCTATCAGTGTACTGTGTCAGTGGATTCCAGTTTTGATGGTTTGGGAGGGATGATTTCTCAGGTCAAGCAGGTGAAGGAACACACTGTTGGTTTCGCCTCCAGAGTGTTACATCCGAGTGAAAAAAATTACTCGGTTATTGAGAGAGAGTTGCTGGTGTGTTGTTGGGATGTCGAAAGATCGAAGATCAGATTAGATTACTCACTGACCACAAAACCTCTCATTCCCATTCTCAAGGGTAATATTGTCAAAACCACACTCCTAGAAGTGCAAGGTTAAGTTCCAAATTGTTACAATATGGCTTTGATGTTGCTCACATACCTACCGGAAAAAACACAAGGGCTGAATTTCTCTCAAGGTCCCCTTTACCATTTGGAAAACAAGAACTTTGTGATGATGATGTTGATGAAGAATGTCTCATTGCTGCAGTGGATGCTTGCAGTGTGGGTTGTTTTACTGAACGTGAGTGGTTCTGTGGGATGTAGTCAGACTCTGTTCTCAAGAGAGTAAAGGGGTTCATCGTGTTCGGGTGGCCCAAGAAAAAAGATGTGGATTGTGATCTTCATCTTTTCGCTAAGATTGTGGATGAACTTACTTTGGAGGGTGGTGAAATGATCATGCAGGGGAATAAATGTATTCCTCCTGAGTCATTGGGAGCTTGCATCATCGATTATGGTCATGAAGGACATCTTAGACAGATGAGTAACAAAAGGAGGATCCGGTGTGTGTACCGGTGGCCCTCTATTGACTGCCAAATAACTGATGCTAAAGAGAACATTCCAGTGGATTCCGCTAGAGTGCAGAAAAACGCTAGTCCAAGCACTGCTTATTAGCAGGCTGGATTATGGGAATGCTCTTTTTGTCGGCATGGCAGACTACCTCTTCTCTTGACTTCAGCTAGTTCAGAATGCGGCTGCCAAGGCGGTTTGCAGTTAGAGGAAGTATAGCTCAGCCTTCGGAATGCATGATGACTCTACACTGGCTCCCAATGAGACAAAGGGCCATGTTTAAACTACTGTGTCATGCACATAAGGTCCTGCATCATGCCGGACCTAAAATTCTCCACGGCATATGCGATCGTGTCACCAGGCCAGGGCAACCACCAAACGCATTAAAAAGTCCAGAGTAGGGGGTCGTTCCTTCTCACATCTGGCGGCAAAACTCTGGAACGAACTTCCAACTGAACTTCGATTTACTTATTGCCATCTATTATTTAGAAAAAAGCTGAAAACGCATGTATTCCCCAAAGCTTGATTAGCTACCGAACTCCCCTTCCCACCGGATTTTCTCACCCGAAAGGGCTTTCCTTCAGCGCCGTGATATCCATTCGGATGAATGCCGCGCTTTATAAATAAATAAATGTTGTGGAACGATGTGTGACATGTTGTACCAGTGACAAAGTCATAAGAGTTGTTGCTCCTCCTGTACAAGAGGTGGAAGTTCCCAATGGCCCTGGGTTGAAGTTAGCTACTGATTTTGTGGGTCCTTTCAAGGTTTTGCCCAGCAAATACAACTACGCCTTGGTTGTTGCTGAATACTTCAGTAAGTGGTGGGAGGTTCTATTTATGACTGATCCCAATTTTCAAGAGGTCATCAAGTTTCTTCAGTGTCTTTTTTCCAGAGTGGGCTTCCCTACAGAGATTGTATCTGACAACGGGGTACAATTTACTTCCAAGGAGATGTCCGTTTTTTAAAGTCAATCTGGTATTTCACATCGCCGTGTGGCTTTGTATCACCCACAGGCCAATGGTTTCATTGAGCACACAAACCGTATTCTTGTTGAGTGTGTTCAGTGGGCTGTTTTATCTAGGATTGATATCAAGGAAGCAGTTCAGAGTATGTTGTGGGCACATAGCACAACTCCCAGTGCCATCATGGATTCCAGACCTTTTTTACTGCTTCGTGGTAGGGTGGCTTCTTTTCACATGTTCCCCGCTTGGATTAAGAAATGGGGTTTACTGTCAAAGGGTGGGGATACTCAGGCTGATGTGGGGATGCATTCTCAATCAGTGGTCCTAAATGTGGTTCATTTTAACTCTAGGGTGTATGTGGGAGACTGGGTGAGAATAAAATATCCACTCAATGTTGCCAATGGTTTGTCAAAATTCGGTCTTCTTGTTAAAGTGGATGCCACTTCACGCTTTGCTGTGAGGGTCAATGGGAAGGATTGGTGGAACTTGTCCAGGATTTATAAGATTCCCAGGAGAGTAGTGTTTCAGTTGGGGCTTGAGTCTGGGTGTGATAATGTTCATACCCAGCAAGTTCAGAAGGGGAGTCTTCTGCAACCTTCTCAGCCAACTAAGTTATCACTAAAATATGTCACTCTACGCGAGAGTCGTAGGAGAAATGCTCAGCCAAAGCTTTCGAATTTACAGTTCTTTGTCATTTACTAATGTACCTGTGGATTTATTGTCCATTGTTTTTTATGGCTGTTTCTGCTTTGTTCGTTTTTTCTAAGTGCTTGATTTATGTATTTACTGTTGCATTTGTTTCTTGCTTTTTTTTTATTCCTATTTTATTTTGTTTTTGTTTCATGGGAAGAAAGGAGATGTTGTGGTAGTTTTTCCTGAGCTTGTTATTGCTGTACTCTTTACTATTATGATGTCATTGTAATGGTGATAGAATGTGTTGGTTTGAATGCCAGCAGCCAGTTAGTTCCTGGAAGCTGTGGAGATGAACAATCATTAAACTAAGTGCTCTTACACCTATCTGCTCCTGCGTAATCACTACAACATCTTCAATCCCTCACTTCACTAACAGGAAACTCTCTGAAGTTGAAGTGGTTATTAGGTGGATTTCCCAGTACAAAGTGCCCAAATATGGTGGTGTGGTGGCTGGCCCAGTCACCATAAGTGAGGATTCCTAGTTTGGATCAGATGAATGTTAGTTGCTTGTGAGCAATCGCTAGTCTTTTGCAATAAAAAAGGGGTGTATGCTGTGGTATTTTGGCCAGAGGGAATATCCAGTTCCATGTTCAGGGTGTATCCAGGATAAATATAGAATAACATTGACAGAACTACTCATACTTGTCAAAAGACTGAGGTATGCCATGAAGGAAGTAGTGCCACAGTAGATCCTCAAAAAATATCTCTGTCACAGGTGAACAGAAAGGACACACATTGACAGGTGTTATGTGACATCTTTTTGTGAGGTAACATACATTTTAAGCTTTAGAACAGTTTATTAGCAGCCAAGATCATTTGCTTTCTGTAGTAAGTGTGGTTATCTACTTCATCCTAAAATAATTAGGAGACGTCAAGGGCAGCAATTACATTTTGGTCAATGGTCAAATTTGTGTTATTCTTGGTGCTTATTAAGGATGTAATTACATGCCACAACCAGATTGTAGTCCTGTTTCATGTTCTGGGAGGATATAGATAGAGTGTGGAGAACGTGACATGATCTAACAACACGATCAATCAATAGAGATCACGACTGAGGTTGCTGTGGTTGCTGGAGGAACATACCCAGAGCACCAGTACAGAAAGTGCAGGATTGCGCAGGAAAGCACTAGGTGGAATGTATAGGCAGCAGGCATATGGCCATGTCTAAACTGGGGTTGTGGAGTGAGCTAAATAATGATGATGGATTAAACCAAGATCAGTTGACTGGGGGTGAGTGCTTGCAATGTTCAACACTCCGTCCATCATCCCCTTTGGTTTTGCTTTGTTCGCCCTAAATTGGCAGGGTATGCCCAGACGTGGGTCCCTTGCTCGCTTTGCCACTGGATTCAAGCTAGCCTGGCTGATGACGGCTGATTAGCCAGAAACCGGTGCCAGGATGCTTGTTTCTGGTCCAGGGAAGACATGGCTTGGCAGTTCGGGCTGGACTGTTCCCATGAGGCACAGGGTCAGACTGATTTGCATATGGCCATGTCTCAACTGGGGTGGCAGAGTGAGCTAAAGAATGATGATTGATTAAACCCAGATCATTTGACTGGGGGTGAGTGCTTGCAATGTTCAACACTCCATCCATCATCACCTTTGGTTTTGCTTTGTTCGCCCTAAGTTGGCAGGGTATGCCCAGACGTGGGTCCCTTGCTCACTTTTTCCACTGGATTCAGGCTAGCCTGGCTGATGATGGCTGATTAGTCAGAAACCGGTCCCAGGATGCTTGTTTCCGGTCCAGGGAAGACATGGCTTGGCAGTTCGGGCTGGACTGTTCCCGTGAGGCAGAGGGTCAGACTGATTTGCATATGGGTATGTCTGAACGGGGGTGGCGGAGTGAGCTAAAGAATGATGATGGATTAAACCCAGATCAGTTGACTGGGGGTGAGTGCTTGTAATGTTCAACACTCTGTCCATCATCCCCTTTGGTTTTGGTGTTAGATGGGCCTTAAATAGGTTGAACAGGTGCGAGGCCAAGACACATCCTTGCTTTAGACCCTCGTTGGTGTAAATCTTCCTTGTGAACCTCTGGCCATTGGCGATTTTGACCTGCATCCAGGTGTTGGTGTAGAGATCCATCATTGGATTCAAAATTGAGTCCGGTAGACCTTGCAGCTTCAGTTCAGCCCACAGGAGGCAGGGGCCAGGGTAGCCCAGGTCAGTGCTGTCAAGATCACTGACAAGAGCATTGCTTGGCCATGGGCTTTGTCTATGTTGATGAGGCCACTACATTTATTACTCCAACTGCAACCTCCATTCCTGCCACAGATGCCATAGCTCATACCATTGCCATCACACCTCAGACATGGCTACCTTTAGAAGTTTCAGTAGTCGCACCCGAGCATCTGAGTTACAGAGCGAGGTTAAGAGAAAGTGCACCACACTTGTATTGCTGTCAGGGATTCGTGCTGTTAGCATTCATGTAAGTTTACTTGGCAGACTGAACTTGTTTTTCTAAAAATTAGCAAGAAGTTGCCTGACTGTCCATAAAGTGATGGCTTGTAAGAAGAGGTCTAGAGCATACAAGAAAGTTGGAGAGTGAAACTTGCTGACTTTTAGTGAGCCTGACAGGTGTGTTTCTTTTGGCCACCTTCCCATCACAGATCCCACAGAGAGACAGTGAGGTGCTCCCAGGAGCTATATATGATATCAATTTGGCACTTTAAGTTCACCTGATGGGTCACTAGTTGTCTTCAAAAAGTACTTATCCATAGCAGCATGTCATGGTGTGAAGTGCTTATGTATTAGCCCAAAGTTCCTAATTTTTGGAGACAATAATCAAGTTTGAAGTGCGAAAATTTTATGTCGCCTTTCAGAATTATTTTTGAGCTTTCCATTTGTTAGAATAGGCAAACTCATGCTTAAGCATTCCTTTATGTAAATTAGCATTTGCTGCACCATTTTGGATTTAGACGCCATTTTAGATGCGCAAGTGAAACTAACCTTTGCTCGTTTCTGAGAAGAGGCCCCATCAGGTTTCCCTTCCAAGAAATTATTAAACTGTCCTAGTTAATTAATACACTGTTCATGTGTTCCATATCTTCCCCCTACATAAAGGTCCTCTCCCACTTGTCCAGTAGGGGGTGCAGGGAGAAACAACCTTGCGCTTCTGAGGTAATCGAAACTTAATTTTTTATATTGCACTGTCTATCTGCATCTACTTGGAAAATTTCATTATGGGCGTGTTTTATCCAGTTGCGATACATATAATATGTACCTCTATGCTTTTGATTGTCAGTCCCTCTGCAGCATTCCTAAGAGACTGGGCAGACTGGGCTCCGCTCAAGTGTATATGAATAAATATATATTGGTTTGTATTCTCTACATTTGTATGGAAGGCTGAGAGGTGGTCGTGAGTGACCCAGGTGACCCTAATCGGGCCACTTACTTCATGTAACTGTCCAGGAAGCAGCTACGTGTGCCTGTGCCCTTGGTAGATGGTGGGTCATCAATCCATCCTCTACATCTGTCTAGACTTTCTCCCACGACTGCAAAACTGGGATGGTGGAGGGAGGGAGGAGGGGGCCAAGGGCATGTTTGTGGCATGGTTATATGGTTGGAATTCCTGTAAGTTCCAGTAAATCACCCGTCCTGTGAAGGCATCCTTAGAGCAGCTTGTGGCTTTGGGAAGATCAGCTTTGATTCTGTGGCTTCTGACATTCAGTTCTCTGTACAAGAACTTAAAGAGGCACAATTTATGTGGATTTACATTTACGCCCATAAGACATTTACTTTTCGATTACATTTAATTTTCAATCTGATTTTATTTTATTTTCAATGGTACCATTGCCTTTGATTTAAATGATTTATCTAGAATTAACCTTTAAGAGTATACATTTTACATTGTGCCCATCAGTTATTCTGTTAAAATGGGTAGGGGTTTGCCATAGTGATCCCACATAACCTGGGCTAAGGACAGTATAAAAAGACCAACTGATATCATACGGGAAACATTTGTACCAAAAGTAATTTACACCATGAGAAATTAAATTAATCATTGATGATTCATTTGAATTTACAAAGCAGAATGTATTGTTGCTTATTATAGAGCAGACTAATCATCACTCTTGGTTTCGGTACCTGGGGTGTGTATAGATGTTAAGAACTAACATTCTACACTATAGCTAAACATATACAGTTATTCTCCCCCCCAGAAAATTGTCTACAAAATACATTGGGATAGTTTTTACTCATTATTCAAATGAGGCTTTCACCTTTACAAAATCATTTTTTACCCTACTGAGAAATTAAATCTCTTGAGAATTGAGATTATTATTGCACACAACTCAATTAAATCTTTGTCTTATAATTTAAAGAAATTGGTAAGATTTGTAAAGCTACCTACATGACTTTGATCACTGTGGGCAGCATACACGATTGCACAGTTTTATTGAAGAGCAAACCAATGTTTGTAAACTTGGATAATTTTTATGAAAGTAAAATTTGGATTCTTGATTCCTTTAGGATGCAATACATGGGTAAGAAAGGAGTTGAACAAGGTCACCTGAGTTGTCCATTTTGAAATTCTATGCTAAAAGGGCGACCTGTGTACTTTTTTATTGGTGAATGGTCAAAATGAATACATCAACCCAATAATGGCAAAGCATGCTTGTGAAACATAGGAGGAAATGAGGCACATTTTAAAATTGGAAACCTTAAGAGAAGAGCCGTCGCGTTACACTTTTAACAAGAACCTTAATACAGCTTTTAGCCTATCCCATTGTACAGTAGCACTTTTAGAAACTTAGACACTGGCACTTCTGAAGCTCTTCTTAAAGAATATGACTTCTAAATTAAGTTTCGACCTGAATGTAGAGCACTGTCTTCAATTAAAACACTATATAGACTATACAAAAATTGTAGTATATAAATCCCCTGAGAAATATACATACTTTTTATTAGATCATAGGATTCTCCGCTGTATTCTCTTACTGAGGTTGGAAATCCTCCCTCTGAGGCGTGTGAACTTAGAGGGAAGGGGCGTGTGAACTTAGAGGGAAGGGAAGTTAGCGGACAGCTTCCGCTGTTGAGGATGACCGCACCCACTTCTCCCTGAGAGCCTGCACCGGCCGCTCTCGCTGTTCCTCTGGACGCTCGAATACGAGTTGCTGATGCCGCGGTAATGGAGACGAAGTCTATGGACTTAACCGAGGTGGAGTAGCGCAGAGAACTACAGGACGTAATGAAAGGGGGAAAATGTTAAAAGAGGAGATAAGGCAAGGTTGCTGACGAGCTCACTCACCTGAATTTCGTTCCCGCTAACAGCCGTCCTCGCTATCCTCGTTGATGTGCCGTGTTGCTGGGATCAGCTGCACGGTGTTTGGAGTCCGCGCAGCGAGCTGGTTCACGTTCGGAGCTCATTCTGCGGCTTCACTGGTATCGCCCCCCCGACACTTCTTCAGCGTGTTCAGGTGCCGTGTATGCAGTCACGCAGAAGATAGCTGCCAACCCAGGTGTCTGCCTGTATTTCTTGGAGGTGAGGGTTCACACCTCAAAGCAGTGGCGCCGCCAAGGACGACCCGCCGAGGGAAGGTGGGGGCTACTGCAAAGACTGCAGCTTACGCTCTCTCTCCAACAGCTGGGTCGAATACTTCCAGGTCAGATAAGCCATCTATGTGTTTGGGGGCTGGCTGTGGGGTCATTCTTGGGGTGAACCGTTCAAAGAAACGAGATATCGTGCCCTCCAACCCCCAGGTGGGCAAGCCCTTGCTGAAGCTATTACGATCTGGAAAGGTAACAGCTTTACTCCGCTCCCGCAGCATAGATATGGAAGTACCTACTGACCAAATGGTCGATGTTCTAAACACTGCAGTCAAAGAGTTGACAACAATCTGCACTCCCTCTTCGGGGGAATCTACCGTTGGGACTGGTGGCGGTAATTCCTTGGCAAACCCGGAAAACTCTACATCGGCAGATTTGGGTTTGCAAACTCCAACTAGTACAACCTGCCCTCAAGAGTGTACAGTATTATCTCCTTCTTTAGAAGCTAGTGAAAATATAATAACGTTACCTACGCAACTTAGCACTGAATCGGCTCAATTGTCGTCACAGTTATTGCTTGACTCTGAGTGTGAGAACTCTGTGTTACTTTATAATGGAGGTCAGCAAAGGGGAGATTCAAGCTGCTTAAACTCTTTGAGTGTTAATTTCGCCCGTGGAAAGGGGGGGGCCACTGTCAGCCACATTAAGGAGCCGGAACTTGTTTTGCATAGTGCTGCCCAGATCCAAATGTCCTTGAACTCTCCTCAGCACTTAGATAAACAGGAGACACTTCATAATAATAATAAAGCCATCGCGGAGAAATGGGAATTTCAGAAAGGAAAAAACCATAAGCAACCTAGGTCTGGGAAAGGCGGCAGAGGTCGAGGGGGTTCGGGTGGCGCCAACACCAAGGCTCATTATCCAGCCCACTGAAATAACTAATGCACCTACCAGGAGGGCGATGATATCGGACGACCATCAGAATAGCCCGCTGGAATTGTCGGGACCAGAACCCGTCCTTGAGGCTGCGACGGCTGCGACGGCTGCGACGGCTGCGACGGCTGCGACGGCTTTAATAGCAGGGACCAGTCAATCAATGTCACCTAAGGACTTATTGTGCAGAGGGGTTGCTGCGGCTATAGGGATGGAGAAGTATTCTGATTTCCACCGTCAGGATAAAAGTCAGGAGGACGAGCCCTCTATGTTTGGAATTATGCAGGCACTTAAAATTCAAAGAGCTGAGGCCCAACAATACTACAATCAGGCCAGGGCTGATAGCATCGAAATCAAAAAATCGTTGGCTGAGGTCACCTCTAAGGTCTCTCATTTAATGTCTGAGGTCTCTGAACTCCAAAATAGAGTGGCCGCGGTAGAAGAGGATAACTCATTACCCATGAAGCAAGCTAGCATCAACGAGTCACAACTTGCCGACGGCCATTCTAAAATAGAAGATTTGGAAAATCGGCAGAGGCGCCCGAATCTAAGAGTCTTTGGTGTTCCGGAGGGCAGTGAAGGCACTGACCCCCGGGCAATTATTGTTGGTCGCTTTCGGAAGGCATTCCCAGACCTGGACGACTGGGACATGGACACTCAAATCCAAAGAGCGCATAGGTTGCCTCCTTTTCTTTCACGAGATGCCCAAGCAAAAAGAAACTTTGCTAGGCCTATACTGTTTTTTTTGGGCAATTTTTTGCTACGACAGGCTATTTTTTTTAAAGCACGTCCCACAGCCCCTGTAAAAGTGGGCTCTATTTCAATTTTCGTGCGTTCTGATTTTTCAAAGTCTACTATGGAAAGGCGGTGGCTCCTCCGGCAACTTATTGATCCTTTTAAATTAGTCTGCTCGCAGGTTATGCTACAGGAGCCCGCCCGTTTGAAAATTGTTAAAGATGGCCATACATATTTTTTCTTCAATGAGCTGGAAGCGAGAAAGGCTCTTTGTAAATGGCAACATGCAGCAAAGCCTGTTCCTTAACTTTTCTGTGGTTATTCTGTGATAGTGTGATCCTTTTCTTTGTTAAATATAGTGATACCTTACTACTACCATTGAAGTTTAGCACTTATTTCCGTAGGCAAGCACATGGGTTATAGTTTGGTTTGGGCGGACTCGGGGAGGCGGGACGGTCGGGCTCTCGTGGGAGGTGGGGGTGAGGCATTCTCTTTGCTGTCACTTAGGACAGCCAATAGAGGGTTGATTCCCTTCCATGGTTACTGGGTGGGTGTTGGTCCTGGCTAGGGCTAGAAGAGGCAGATGGGTTGGTGGGGGGAGGTGGGGGTTAAAGGGGCACATCACATTTGAAAATGTTATCAAATTTCGTTTGCAAATTTTATATGTCAATTTACGTCTGGATGGATATGGTACACTTAGATCTAAACTGAATCTACATTATGTCAAGCATTAAAATTATGTCTTGAAATGTGTGCGGGCTGAACCAAGCCAACAAAAGACGCCTTGTCTCTGAAGAGCTGAAGGTTTTTAAGCCAGACATTGTTGGCCTTGTGGAAACGCACGTGGCATTTAAAGATAGAAGTTATCTAAAACAGCTAGGCTATGAGCTAATTATATGTACGTCACAGTCGGTCTCCATTAGGGGGGTAGCATTGTTGAAGGCTAAACAGCTTAGGGTTAAAACTATACGTACCATGGCCGACTCTAAGGGAAGATGGGTGATAGCTCAGCTCTCTATACATAATCATAATACGACAATCTGTACGATTTACGGCCCGAATAATGATTGTCCAGATATTTTTTCTCAACTCAGCTCGGAATTATTAGACTGGCCAGGTGATCTTATAGTGATGGGCGACATGAACTGCATATTAGATAAGGTAATCGACACCACAAATATAAAAGCGAGGAGCAGAATGGTTCAGGTGAGGGTAGCGATTCAAGAAATGTTATATCTTCATCAATTGGAAGATGCCTGGAGAATTTTACATCCCTCACTTCCAGGGTTTACTTTTTTTTCACACCCGCACAAACACTACTCCCGTTTAGATATGATTTTTGTTAAAAACAATCTGTTGGAGAATTCTAGTATGGTGGTGTGCCCCAAGATCACCTCGGATCACAATCCGGTTATGCTTACTCTGATTATTGGCTTTAATAAAGGCAATCAAAGCAGGGAATTTTCGTATCCGAAGCACCTTCTTAGTAATGCAGACTATATTGCATATTTGCTTGAAGTTCTTAAAGAATTTTTAGCTAATAACCTAAACTCCACATCGCTCGCATTAGTCTGGGACTGTCTAAAGGCATATATAAGGGGGGTTACCCTTCAATATATCGTTAAACAAAATCGGACTTATTATAGTCAGCTGGAAAAGGACCATGCGAAATATATGGAGTTAGAACAGCTACACGCCCTATCTATCGCTTTAAAAGACACCGAGGAACATTTAATATATCTACAGATCGTTGACATCAGAGCAGAGCTAGGTAGAAGGCTTAAAGATAAAGCAGCTAGTAATTTTTTTAAATATAAAACCCGGCAATATGAGTACGGGGAACAGATTGGACGTATATTGTCTCATCAGATTGCTGATCAAAAGGCCGGGGTTTATATTAAAAAAATTACGGGGGTAAATGGTGACGTCTTTTCGAAACCACAAGATATTTTGGAGCAGTTTAGGCTTTTCTATATGGACTTGTATAATGAAGCGAGTAACGGCAACATCCAACAAGCTATTGCGTATATACACAAGAGAGCGGGCTTCCCTCATTAAATCCGCTTCAGATTTTGAGTTTGGAAAGGGAGGCCGATTTAGCGGAGCTTGACCTTGCAATGGGAGCCCTCCCTGCGGGCAAGGCAGTGGGGGAAGATACCTTACCACTCGAATTCTATAAAACATTCAGGGATTTATTAACTCCAATTCTTCTTGAGCTGATCAATGAGATACTTAGGGGAGGTGACTCCCCTCCTTCCTGGAACAAAACAAACATCATTGTCTTTCCAAAAAAAGACAAGCCACTGGATAATCTCGGCTCTTATAGACCAATATCTCTAATCAACTCAGACGCTAAAATTTTCTCCAAACTTTTGGCATCGCGTTTAGCTCCCCTGATGCATCTGATGGTATCTGAGGAACAACATGGTTTTATCCCTGGTAGGGACACCACTGCACATATTAACACCGCTATAGTAGCATTCGATATCGCTAAGTATATGGAGCAGCATATAGGAATGATTATGTTAGATGCCGAGAAGGCCTTCGACCGGGTGGCCTGGGACTCCTTGTGGTGCACAATGGGCTTTTTTGGCCTCGGTCGTGGGTTCATCTCGGCTGTTCAGAAACTTTATTATACACCCACTGCCATAGTCAAGTATAACGGTCTCGCTTCGTCTGCTTTTAGTATCTCTCGCAGTACGCGGCAGGGATGTCCGCTCTCCCCCTTATTATTTGCACTATATATAGAGCCCTTCATCAAACACTTGCTTCATAACGCGTCTATTACACCGTTTTTTTTTAACGATACCCTCTTGAAAGTCACTGCATACGCAGACGACATCGCTGTTTTTTCTATAGACCCAGTGACAGCCTTCACAGCGATAACTCAAGAGGCGCAGCGCTTTGGGTCCTTTTCTGGATACAAACTTAACCTGAATAAGACTCAATCTATTCTCAATTTCACGCCGAGTGCAGCTCCATCCTCGCTAGGTATTACAGTCTCGGCTAAGTATTTGGGGGTGTGTTTGAGTGACAATATTAACGATATATTTGACCTAAACTACACACCGCTGCTGAAAAAGGTTACTAGTGATTTTCGCAGATGGCATAGGCTCCCACTGACCATTATCGGTAGATGTAACATAGTGAAAATGAGCATACTTCCTAAATTTTTATATCTTTTTCGTGCCATCCCTCTAAGAATCCCAATGACCTTTTTTAAATGTTTGGATGGTGTTGTTGGAAGTTTTATCTGGAGCTTTCGGAGAGCAAGAAAGGCGATTAGATATATTAAGCTGTCCTTTAGGCAAGGCGGTTTCAAACTTCCAGATTTTAGAACCTATTTTTGGGCTGCTTTTGTCAGTCGGATTCAATCTCTAAATATGGGATCTGTCATCAGGAAACCCTGGCTCTCGTTTCAGCTAGCATATGGCTCAAACACTGGATTCTTATTACACCATATGTCTGACCCAAATTACTACAAAAGAGTCCGATTTAAGACTATTCGGCATATTTTTCACATTTGGCAAGATATATGTAAAAAATGTAATCTTCCAAAGTGGCATGAATTTATTTATCTTTGGGGCAACCCGAGGCTCCCTGACATCTTCTCGGATACAGCTGCGCGTGCATGGCAACAACAGGGAATTACACTCTTGGGGCATTTATATGATAAACACGGCTTTAAACCATTTCAATCACTGATAGTAGAGTATGGGGTTACATATAATTCATTTTTTAAGTATCTACAAATTAGGGATTTTTTTATGCGGGGAGAAGGTTTGTTGGCCCTCTCCCCTACAACAGAGGTTCTCCGAGCGATCTTTAAGAACAGCAATCGCGGTCTTATAGGGAGAGTTTATCGTTGTTTTACTGAGACGGTTGATGGGGATATTATACAGGTTACAGCCAAATTAAACACTATGTTTGCTATAGATGTGACTCCCGAAGAGGTCTCAGACTCTCTGGTCAGAATTAATTCTTCTGTAACCTCAATTAACTTAAAATTACAATACCATTGCATCTTATTTATGTTATACTATACCCCTGAAGTTATTTCTAAATGGGCCGTGTCACACAATACAATTAAGTCTTATTGTCCTAAGTGCAATGATTTTGCCGGAGACTTACGACAAATGTTTGTTGCTTGTCCTAAGCTAGCCGATTTTTGGCATAAGCTTGCACATGAGTTAAGCAAGCTAATCGGCAAAGTAACGGTGCTATCAGAGAAAGAAATTGTATTAGGGTCAGTACTTGACACAGGTAATATTTCAAATTCTCTAGTGTCAGTCTTTATTGCATGTGCTCGTCTGACTATTGCCAGGGTATGGATAGAAAAATCTAGTCCTACCATTATCGAATTTTGGTTACTATTAAGGGGGGTTTATGAGATGGAATTGGCACTGGCAAAAGCAAGGGGATTGAGATCTTTGGTTAAATTTGGAAGGCTTTGGTCTAGCCTCGAGTGGGGCTAATAATATGTATACTGAAATTCTGTATTATTTGTTATGATATTGGTTTTTTTTTTAGTGTATGTGCTTATATCCATCTGTACTTACTGTTATTGTTTTTTTAATGCCTTTATTCTAATCAATTGATATGTATGAACTTTTCTTTATTTCTATTTGTGTTTGTGACCATTAAAGTAAAATATGAAATTAAAAAAAAAAGGAAATCCTCCCTCTGAATGCACATACAGCAAAGTGGAATAACTCTGAAAACGCAACAGGGCACTGTGATTTATGTAAGGGAGGATTGCAAGATCTAACTCATGTTTTAGAGGTCTGCCCTAATGCTACTTTAGTAGAAGCTAGGTGGAGGTTTATAAGGCCTATTAGAATCCGATACAATGTATTAAGCCTAATCACTCCCTGTAAATTACCACCGAACAAATGTGTTTGTTGCCAACTGTATACATTTTTAAAGATTTTTTTAAAGCTGTTTTAAAGTTGATGATGCTAACGATTTTAAACTTCTAAATATCAAAAGCCGATTTTATGACCAATCTATAACAGATCCAATTCTATTTCTTCACAAGGTCTATGTAAATCTTGAAAAATAACCAAAAGATGAACACAAATGTTTCAAAGTGGTATAAACTCTTAAACAGATTTGAGTTAAAATTGTTTTAAAAAGCTATGAAGAATGGATTCAGCATCATAAATGTTTAAATTTGATGCTATAACTTCTCTGTTAAATGTTTTAAAATCGTGTTTGTATATTTGTTGACCACAGTCGAGGTCTATATCAAATAAAATAAACCTGAA
Organism: Triturus cristatus; assembly: GCF_964204655.1. Lineage (NCBI taxonomy): Eukaryota > Metazoa > Chordata > Amphibia > Caudata > Salamandridae > Triturus > Triturus cristatus. The sequence goes on along the minus strand of NC_140583.1, from coordinate 1,141,494,883 downwards.
ACTTGGAGGAAATGATGAAATCTCCAATGGTAAATTTTTGTTATGGATTGAAGAGTTTTTTTTACGGCATTTTAAAAATTGAGAATTAAGAAAACATATGGTTTAACTCAAAATGTTTCTCGAAGGCACATTCGAACTTTTGAAAATGAGATTGATTAATATGTGGAGTAATGATGAAATCTGATGTGTTTGAGGGCACATTTGCATTTTTTGTAAATTGTGATAATGATTGATATATGGTTTTATGACGAGATTTTCTATGCTGGATCATAAATTTGTACTTTTTACAATCGTGACATTTTAATGACTGATATGTGAATATTTGCTTAATTTTTATATAGGGGTATATCAGTGTTTCAGTGGATTCACTAATGAGTTAAATGCATAAATCAATGAAAGAAGATGTAAAATATTTCTTTGTTAAAAGAAGGTGGAAAGCCATTTGTAGAATTATGTTTAATGAGCTTGCAGAGAAATGATGTATTGAAAATCACTCATCAGTTGGTGTGGTAACTCGGGTCAAGGACTTGCTTCATGAAGAGTCATGCCAGAAAATTGTTGTAAGAATCTCATATGGCATAACATTTGTGTCCCAATTATTGTTTGCAAAAATGTCACTCTAATACCAAATTTACACTAAATGGGACACATTCTTTATAAAAGATGTTTATGATTTCTGTGAAAGATTCTTATACCCATAATCCTTATTGATGATGAGTTTGATACGTAATACCTTAAGACTACAATGGAAGAAGCCAAAGAAAAGGGAGAGGTTGGTGACTGTTCTAACTGCTTGTACTGAAGTGGTCAACCGGAGAAAAATATTGAAGGCTTAAGGAGGATGAGACGAAGATGATTGAATCTGCAGGCATAGGAATATATTCACATTCTGCTGATGAGAAGCTTTGAGAAGTGTGGGAAGGTGGTGGTGTGTTGAAAGAAGCCTAAAAGATCAAGACTTATTTCTTCAATGATCTTTTCTGGCCAGGTTTTAATTGCAGGAGGGACCTCAAAGAGCAGGGATGCTGCATCTTTACAAAACAATAACTCTGTTATGAAGAAGATATCTTGGTAGCCACAGTGATTAGGTGGTGGACCAAAATGTGCAAGAAGAGATAAAGCCCAATGGATAGAGGTCTAAGCTCAGAGAAAAAAGAGGGAGACCTAGTGAGACACAACAGGTGGAGGAATGGGAGGCAAGTAAAGATATGCCTATGAAGTGGACACAGACTAACACATGAAGGTGAATACAAAATCAATTTAAAGAAAATCAGGAAGAATGTATAAATTCTCCTTTTGCTGGAGTTTCTTCTTGTGGAGTCTTGTATGCTGTGATTACATCCATATAATACCTTATGGCCTCCAAAAGATTCTCTGTTATTGAAGGCTCTTCCAAGAAAGATTTTGATTCTTTCTTATCAAATTTGATAATTTTCTGCAAAGTTCCAAAAAATACAGAAAATCTCAACAACAAATATGTAACAATGTATTAATATTTAAACTATTTTCAGGCTCTTTGTGTAACAGGCCCATGCCATCTACACTGCAGGTATGTAGTAGGAAATCAGAAGCTTAGATAGGCATCAATGTGTTTGAATTCATTACTGGGAACATAGTGATTCGGCCCACGGTTTCAGCAGGAAATTAATCTCTAAAAATGCTACTACTATATCCGTTCTGTATTCTTTTACTTAATTTTAAAATTGTGTCTAGTGTGAAGAGCACAGCTATATATAAAAAAAAGGATAATGCATGCACAAAGTACACTGGCATACCCACGGAAAACAATCACTTATTACTGCTGGTAGAAAAAATATGTGCACTGCAATATAAACCCATCAATGACATAATGGAACATAGAGATAGAACTAATTGTGAAAATGTACAGAATGCATGAACTTGGGAAAAGCACTATTTATTTGATAAAACCTGGTACCAGTAATAATAGCTTTACTATACAATCACTAAGTATTATGGGCCATATTATCAAGCATGGAGTTTAAATTATCGCCGCTTTAGCGGCAGAAAACTGCCGCTAAAGCGGCGATAATGGGCTTGATAATATGCCCTTGAGAATTCCAATAAAAGCCCATATTGTCACCAAAACATGGTCTTCTATTGGAATTCTCAAGGGCATATTATCAAGCCCATTATCGCCGCTTTAGCGGCAGTTTTCTGCCGCTAAAGGGGTGATAATTTTAACTCTTTTTTTGGTTAATATGCCCCAAAGTTTTTTTGTAGACTACGTTGTTCAATAAATGGCTTTCTGCATCACATAGTAGGCATTACTCAAGAAACTGTTTAGGAAATGCTTCAATCATAAACTTCAGAGAAACTAAAGAGAATACATTGAAAAATGCATAACGCTTCCTTTATTTATAATATCTACTCATTATATATAATTTCATAGCATGGACCAACCCACACAGGCAGCAGATTACCTCATATGCAACAGTGAAATACAAAAATGATATGGAAAGAAAGAGCAACATTAATGAAAATTACATCAAAGTAATGGAATGTTATTAGGATGTACCCTTGGAAAAGTTCAATGTTTCAGACAATTGTGTTTCAGGTTTCTCCTAAAAGACTACAGGTTATTGTTAGGTTTTATGACCTCATGTAGGTTCTTCAAGAGCACATAATTGTCTGGAGCACACCATTTATATTCAATCTCACAATTCTCTAATATTCACATTGATGACAATATATCTTGAAAAGAATCATATATAAAAGAAATATGGAAAATGCAACAAAAGATGTTCAGTACATCACACAGATGTAATAACATAACGTACCAATCTATTATGTGTAACCAAAAACAAGAAGAAAATACAAAAACAACTAATACAAGTTTCTCAAAGCATGTGCAGTTAATTAGACAGTCAAATATTGATGGAAGAGCAAAAAAGGCATTTCTTGCCCGGTCTGAACAAACAGCCAACATGTGTTTCTTAAGCTAGACTCCCTCATGGCTTTATAAATATGTGGATCACAAGGTAAAATTACCATCCACAAACTAAAACTGGAGCAACTAGGATCTATTAAACAAACTAATAGATACTGTGAGTGGATTTTTCTTGTTCACTATGACAAAACAACACAAAGGGGCATATTCTCAAGGACTTATCGCCAAGTTATCGGCACTTTATATCAGCCAAAGTGGTGATAAATGTATCGCCCCATTCACAAGCTGGTGCTAACAGCTGATATCACCAGTTTTCCTGCGATAGCAGCCGCAAAAAACTTCGCCACAGATGACACCGGCAAGTAACGCTAATGAGAATCAGAATAGGCGTTCCTGTGCAAAAAGCATCAACAGCACTACTTTGCAACATTCTCAACGACCAGCCAGATTGCGTTAGCAGCAGGGATTTAACACCTGCTCTTACCTGGTGTTAAGTCGGATGACAACCTGCACCATCAAAGGGAGCCCAGGCCAGAGCCACACCTGAAGAACAACAGATGCCATGGAGCCACTCACTGATCATGCAGCTCGGACACCCAAGAGGGCCACAAGACCCACTGCCACCAAACACAGGACACCCCCCCCCCCCCCGGGCCCTACCCCGGGCACCTCCCCCCCAGACAAAGATATCTTACAGCAACTTCACGAAATCAGGAACAAAACAATTTGCCTGATGTCGCACAATTACAACAAGTAACACTCATGTGTGGACAGAAAAAGGAGAATCATTCATTCATCTTTAAAGTTCCAAACAAAATATTGCAATCAACATTAACCCAAAACAACTATTAGGAAGAGCCATGGCGGGTCTAACCTGGACAATCTGTAAGTCACTGCCTAAATGACAAAATTCAAGATAAGAGGGTGTGTCATGCGCTCATCAAAGAACCGAGAGAGAGAGAAAGAAAGAGGAAGAGAGAGAGGGAGAGAGAGGAAGAGAAGAAGAGAGAGTGGGAGAGAGAAAGGAAGAGAGAGAGAGAGAGAGAGAGAGAGAGATAGAGGGAGAGAGAGAGAGAGAGAGAGAGAGAGAGAGAGAGGGGAAGAGAGAGAAGGAGAGAGCGAGGGAGAGAGAGAGAGAGAGAGAGAGGAAGAGAGAGGAAGAGAGAGGAAGAGAGAGAGAGGGAGAGGGAGAGAGAGAGAGAGAGAGAGAGAGAGAGGAAGAGAGAGAGGGAGAGGGAGGAAGAGAGAGGGAGAGAGAGAAAGGAAGAGAGAGAGGGAGAGAGGAAGAGAGAAAGGAAGAGAGAGAGGGAGAGAGGGAGAGGGAGAGAGGGAGAGAGAGGGAGAGATATTGTACAAGGAGCGCACGGCAGCTCGGCTTCTTGGCTCATACATGCCAACTGTTGCGTGTCTCGCCATTGGTGCACCATAAGCCTAATGCCTAGCATCAATGCAGCGCGAAAGCAACATCACATTTCCCGAATGGAAGCAGTAGTCAGACCTACATTAGGGATGAAAGCTCATTTGTCTCAATACATAAGGCGGCAGGACATCTGCACCCCTGACCTTGGTTTGGCATGCAGCTCGCACTCCCTGAGAGAGATACCATAGCAGAGGATGACAACTCCCACACCACGCACAGCGTAAATGAAATACCAACATATCCACACCCCACTCACAGAAGTCCTTGCTTGAGGTAGTCCTGCATGTAATGCCCTTGACACTTACGTACACAGAAACCCATTCTTCCAAACGTTGCACACACATACAACTCATTGCTCCGAGCTGTGGCATATCATGCACATAACTGCCGCAGGTCAGAAGAGTGACGGTTCTACGAGAGCCAACAGCGCAATGGTGAGACATCCCGGGCACATGCACAACCCCAGTCAAGTGGAACTGTACCATGCAAGTCTGCTGCATTTGTTGGTAGCACTGCCACTGGCAGTGTTGCATATCAGTTACCGTCTGAGCTTCCGTCTTGCATACGTCACCTGCATCCAGCCCTGGTTCCACAGTCGATCATGCACATTCGAGTGGCCCACTGATTTCTGCCTATCCAACACAACGGTAGCTGAAAAGGATTACGACTTGTGTGTGCGCCCCCTGTTGGTCCACAAACATGAGTGTAACCATGATACCCGTGCATGGGATGCCTTAATATTTGGCGTATGTGCTGGCAGTTGGGCATGGGAGATTGCACAAGTCCTTGTGTGCAGTGACCAAATCGAGGCGCTCCCCTATTGGGCTGTTTTCCGGATTGGTGAAACGGCATAGACGGAGCACATCTGCCTGGATTTGCTCTCCCTCGTGTTCATTGAAGTCGATAACGATGTACTATTGGAACTGATTACCAATGAAGCTGCGCTCGCATTCATGAACGAATAACTACGTTCCTGCAGCCACAACTGATTGTAACCCAGAGCACAAGTCCCAACACCTTGTTGCATCTCGGAGGAATGGTCACATATCCCACCACAACAGTGGATATTTCTCCATTCGCCTGGACTCAGAATTCTTGTGCGTGCACCTACGTGTGTTGACACGCACTTGTGCAAGGTGAGGCAGTCCGATGGGCGGAGCTGCACAGCGTCATTTGGCAACGTTCCTAAATCTGACATACTGCTGGAGGGAGAGTACACACATGGCAATGTAGTACTACATGTGACCTTGTTGGACACTTCCACCTGCTCACTGTCAGCAGAGCAGATTGTCAGCGCAGTCTGGTGGCAAAGCACTATGCAGATCCCATGGGCTGTGAGTCGTGACCCCTGACACAGGGCAATGGGCATAAGACAAACAACACATGACTTGTCCAGCAAGGCAAGGTGGGCTGAGACCGTTGCCATCCGTAATGATTTGTGTTTATTTTTGCATCCCCATTTCTTGCACCTCTACATGTTCCTATGCTGCCTGTTAGTGTCTGAAGCATTGGTTTGCATGTTGTGGCCCTTGTCTTGCCTGTACTGACACGCACATGCTATAAAAGTCTTGGCAACTTCACTAGTGTTCAACTGTGATGAGTGTTGATTAGAATGTCAAATCGTGTACCTCAATGAGCATTGTCTGTACACAGGGAGGAACTGACTGACGCATTTCACTTGGGGGCGAATCCCTTTTGACAGATCGACCTCTGTGAGCCAGACATTGTGGTTGGGATAGTTGCTGGTAGACCTGTCGTCTTACGTGTCTTCAGCAATGTGAGGATGGTGTCCAACTTCTTGCCATGTGGATCAATGTTATCCATCAAAACAGGCTGTGTCCACACAGTTGAGTGTGAGTAGGTATGCAAAGAGATGTTCTGTTGTCACATGTGATGTGGGACACTACTTTGGGCCTGCTCCCGAATTTGACATTTTTTACACACAGCTCTATTTAATGCATGGACGTGGGGCTATCTTGGGGGGATGTGAAATTGTTGCTCATGAGCAATGAGGACACAGCTAGTTCACACCTTCGCATTCATCTAGCTAGCCATGTGAGACAGGCTCCAACATGCGCATTGATGTCATTTCACAGGGTGTATCTTTTTGTGCACTCAATGTCCATACATTCATCCGTACTTTTATACTTGATTGAACATAGACATGACACATCTGTATGATTTGGAATGTTTTATTCACATTCTGTGGTGTGTCGGAACTGGAGCAGTACATGGCCATGCAAGCCACACATTACATGGTTGCCCATTGGAGGGCCAGCCAGAGTACTTTGGGGAATGATGAGCTAATCATAAGAGGAAGAGTTCAGTCTGCAGCCTGATTGTTGTGTCATTGGTAACCAGAGCAGATATGGCAGTCTATGTCGGGGTCCAGGTGAATGTTGCTGAATGTTTTGGGGGACAGTGGAAGGTGTTGTTCCAGGGCATAATGCAGAGGGCTGCACCAAGCAGGAACAGGTCATATGGTGGGGATGAATGCTACAACCTCCTTTCGCACACAGTCATTACCATCCACATCTTAGTCATCTGATGTGTCTTCTGTGTCAGGTGTGTCAGGTGTGTGTGGTGGTGTTATGGCTGCCTCACTGTGTGCCACTGGCACATCAGGGGGTGGAGGTGGTATGGCTGCCTCACTGGGTGCCACTGGCATATCAGGGGGCAGGGGGGTATGGCTGCCTCACTGGGTGGAAGTGTGTGTGTGTCGAAGTTCCTGCAGCAGTCATCTCAGACAGGCTCTGTGGCAGCAATGGAAAGATGAGGTTCTGCAGGGCATGGAAGATCCCAGCTACATCTCGCTGGTGTACATCCGTGGCAGCCATCCTTCCAGCCTGCATCCGCTCCATGTTCTCCATTGACCTCTGCATGTGTCCCAACTCCTGGCTGACATCACTGGAGCCTGTCTGACTAGACAGTTCTTGTATCCGAGTAATGGCTCCAGCGAGGTCAGCCAAGGAGTGTTGTAGAGCATGGTACGGACTGTGTGTATCCATTAGGGACTGTAAGTGGTCCCTGATGGGACTCATACACCCACGTATGGCATCAAGTTTGGCTGCCATGAAGTCAAAACCCACCCGCACCTGTTCAGCCAGCCCCCTCTGGCAGTCTAACACACGGCGTTGGAATGCCATGTGTTTTTCTGCAAGATGCTGGGAGCCAGCTGTTGTGGTGGGTGCTTCCTGCTGTGTGGGCTGTGCAGGGGGAGGGGTCACCTTGATGCAGCTGGGCTGCCCTTCTCATGGAGGTGGGGTGCAGAGGCTGTCCACGAGCCATTGGAGGGTGCCGGGGCAGATGGCCAAGAAGTCCTCATCATCATCACTGAAGAGATGTCTGGTGTGCTCTGCAGAAGGTGTTGATTGTCCCTCAGCAATGTAAATGGGAGGTGCAGGTTAACACTGTTTTCCATGTATGTTGATGCATTGTACATGTTTACATTCAGACTACATGACAATGTACATTGTGACTGTTTTGGAGGAGCTGGATATTTGATGGGAGACAGTGGATATTTCGACTACATGACGGATGTAAGGTTGTACTCGTACATTATCATCTCACAGTTTCCTGCTATGGCAGATGTGATTGGCCAGTTTCTACGTACAAGCAGCACCAGTTGTGTCCTCTGTTCTGTAATGAAAGTGTTGCACTTTACCACATTGTCGTCAATGTTGATGTGCTGTGATTGCTATGTGTGTGCTGCATTGTGGGAGAGTCACCCCTGCAGCTCTGATTTAGCTGCCCCTTATCCCTTTGAGTCGGGGTGCCCTTGACTTGTGTTCTTTTATGGTGCAGAGATGTTGGCGACTTGGGTCATTTGTGCTCTTGGACAGTTTTTGTACTCTTGCGCATTGTTTGTCTGCAGATGTGTTGTTGACGCCAGGGGTTGTATGTGCAAGTGGATGTGTCTGAGTGTGACCTGCTCCTTTGAGGATGTGATCCACACTGGGCCACCTCAGTGTTGTGTCGTGCACCATGTCATGTATTTTGACTGCAGCCATGCTATTGGTCATGCAGTGTCACTTGCATTATCAGTGTGGCTCACAAAGCCACTGCTTTACTGGATTCAGCATATGTGCATGGATAGGTTGTGTGATTGGTGATAGGGAGGGGCGCCCCTTTGTGCACATAGTGGACGGGGGCCTTCTTGGTGTTTCTTTGTGTGCTGCAGTGTGCTAAGGGTATCAGGGACATGTTCCACAATCATTGTGGGTGTGTAGTGTGCTACACATAATTGTGCATGTGTGACTTTGTGCCCACCTCCCACTGTCCCCCGAGTCCCTGGTCGTTACTCACCCTGTTGCTGTTGGGTCAGGTCATATTGAACTGTGTCCGGACCCCCAACTCCTGCCACCGTCTCTACATTGATGACTGTGGCCATCATTTCCTCCAGCTCATCCACCTCCTCCTTTGGCGCAGGAATCCCACCTCCAGTCGCCGTTGCTGCCTTCCGGTTGGCAGCGAGTTTCTGCTTGGTTTGGCTATTCACATCATGCCAGCGCCTCTTGACCTCCTCCATTGACACTGTGACTGCATTCACGCTGTTCACGATGGACTGCCATATTTCCGTTTGTGTTGCCAATGGCACAGTGGAGGTGACAAACAGTTGTTAGTAGTGTTCTATCACCTTCGTGACGATGATCCTGTTTTCCTGCGGACTGAACCGCATCTTCCTCTTGCCCTTGCCCGAGCACGGGGCTCCTGGCTGGTCCTCCGTGGGGCTTGTGGGATTCGAGTTGTTCTCTGCACTCGGTCCGGGTGCATCTATGGTGCTACGCAGTTTATTTTGGTTTTGGTGTGTTTTTGTTGCTTTTATAGTGTATTTTCCCGCATGACGCGGGGGATTGCAGGCCTGTCGCTGGTTATCGGTGGTTTTTGTATCGCGATTCGCCACATTGCAATTTTTTTCGTGTTCGTGTTTCGCGTTTTTTCGGTGTTGCGTTGGTTTTAAGGCAGTCATTTGACATGTTATCGTGAGACTATCGCATGGTGCCTCTGGGTTGAGAATACTACGTTGACACAGTGTTTTTTCCCGCGACAGTCTGCGATACGCAAAGTTGCGTTAAACTAATTTTGGCATGATTAACACACGTTCTTGAGAATATCCCCCAAACACTGCACTTGGCTAGGCTGAAAGTGGCTGTTACTTTCGGCCTTGAAGAGTGCAATGTTTGGATGTCGATTCTCACTTCCTGGATGGTGTTAGCTGTCTATGTTTTTGTCACTTAAGAACCATCTTTGGTTGGCCGTGTGGTGTTTAAACAGAAATTTGTTGTTTCTTAATTATGTTGTTTTATCATAGATATTGAGAAACTTTATTCATTTTCTGTATTTCTGTTTTTTTTTGGGTTGCACATAATTGATTGGTATGTTATTTTATGTCATCTGTGTAATGTACTGAAAAATCTTTTGTTGCATTTTTTTATTGTATTTTATATGTATGACTAATTATGATTCTTTGCAAGATGTATTATAATATAATATAATATGGTGTGCTCCAGTCAATTATGTAGTATTATGTTTGGTGTTGCTATTAGCAATTTCCATATTCACACCCCGTAGAAGTAGGGGGTGTTTTGTTTTGTAGCACCTGTATTCATTTACCTTAATAGATAGATTTCTAGATATTGACCACATTTTGTGGGGGGAATGTGCGGGTACATTATTTCCACTACTGCTATTTGTGATAGTTGAAGTTTCTCAAGAGTTTTATAACTAGAAACAGGAAGGCTTGTTTTAGCATTTTGTTTTTCATGCTTCAGATATTTCAAGGATCATCTGTGATTACATTCTGTTTTGCCAATTTCCCTAGTGTTCTAAAACTTGTCTTTCACATAGGAAAGCAGGCCTCAGTGTAGAGCTTTATCGTTTATGCGAGCCAGTTTGAAATGGAGTCTGGCATTAAGAGCTAGCGAGTGGAGTTTTTTCATGATCAGGCTTATATAGTGTAATTGTTTGCTGACTGTAACAAGCCCAGCAGTCAAGTGTTGTATGTTTTTGAAGGGGCTTTCCCAATCCTGGGAGTTTTTCACCCATGGAGGTGTGAGAAGAACATTCTTTGAAGTGGTTATAAAGTATTTTGATTGAATGGAAGGATTACGTTTCCTCACAGGATGGTTCTAGAAGGAGGTGGTTTTAGCTCATATCAAAATGTGAGGGGACAGCAAAATGTTTTTGGCAATAGTGAATCTAATGGACCAAAGTGGGCAAAATTCTTGGGGGATATTCACAAGGATCTATCTCCGATTTAACAGCACTTTAACGCATCCAAAGTCGTGATAAATTTATCTCCCCATTCACAAGCCGGTGCAAAAATCCGACAGCACCACTATTCCAGCGTTAGCATCCGCAACATACATCGCCACGGATGACCCTGGCAACTATCTCTAATGAGATGCAGAGTAGGCGTTCCCGAGCAAAAAGCAGAGCCAACATCACTCCCCAACATTCTCAATGACCAGACAGATCTGCGATAGGAACACAAAACAGGCGATAAGGCACGTTAGCACCAGGAAATTAACACCTGCTCAGACCTGGTGCAAAGTCGGACCACAACCTGCACCAGACAAGGGAGCACAGCCCATAACCACACATGAAGAACAAAAGATGCCCCGAGCAACTGAGCATGCAGCACGGACACCCAAGAGGGCCACAACACCCACCGACACCACACCCAGGCTCACAACACCCCCCCTCCCAGGCTCCCCCCAACCCCGGACAAAGAAACTGAACACCAACACCACGAATCTCCCAAAAATATTTTGCCTGATGTTGCACAAGCAGGAAAATCAACAGCCATGCGTGGCCAGAAAATGGAGAATCAGTCATACAGCAATGCAATCACCAACACAAAACACCTATCAAACAAAAGCCAAAACAACCACTTGGATGAGTCCTAGCGGGTCCTCAAAGGACAATCTTTAGGACACAGCCTGGAAGACAAAATCCAAGAGAAGAAGGTGTGCCATGTGTCCAACAAAGGAAAGAGAGGGAGAGAGGGAGGTAGAGAGCGAGGAAGAGAGATGGAGTGAGATTGCACAAGCAGCGCAAGGCCCCCGGGCACCTGGCTCCACATGCCAACTTGTGTGTGTGTATCGCCATCGGTACACCATGATCCCAAGGCCTTGTCTCAGTCTCAGCGCCAAAGCCACATCACATTCAGAAAACGCAAGTAGCAGTCAGACAAACATCAGGGATGAAAGCTCCATTGTTCCAATGCAGAAGGCGGGAGGACACCTGCACCTCCGACCTTGGTCCAGAATGCGGCTGGAACACCCTGAGAGAGATGCCATGGCAGATGGGGACGGCTTCCACACCAATTAACTATCCGACTAATCCACACCCCACACACAGAAGCCCCTGCCTGTGGTACCCCCGCATGGGATGCCCTTGACACTAATGGAAACAGCAACCCATTCTCCCCAACGTTGCACACACATTCAAATCATTGCCCAGAGCTGTGGCATATCCTCCACACAACTGCCGCAGTCCAGAAGAGTGCCGGTTCCACGAGACACACCAACGCAATGGCAGGCCATCCCGAGCACATGTACAACCCCCATCACGTGGAACAGTACCATGCATGTATGCTGCATTTACTGGGTGCACTGCCACTGGCAGTGCTGCGGATCAGTTACCGGCTAACCTTCCGCCTTGCCTACATCACCTATGTCCATCCCTGGTTCCACTGCCAAACATGCACATTCAAGTGTCCCATGGATGTCTGCCTATCCAACACAACCATAGATTAATTGGATTATGACTTGTGTCTGCGCTCCCTGTTGGATCACGAAAAGGAGTGTAACCGAGACAGCCGTGCATGGGATGCCTTGACATACTGCATATGTATTGCCAATTGCGCATGGGAGATTGCACAATTCCTCATGTGCAGTGACCACATCGAGGCGCTCCCCTATTTGGCTGTGTTACGGATTGGTGAAACGGCGTGGGCTGAGCACACCTGCCCGGACCAGTAAATGGATTGGCTCACCCTGGTGTTCCTTGAACACGACAACAACGAACTATTGGAACACATTGCACATGAAGCTGCACGGGCATTGATGGACGAGTAACTACGTTCTTGCAGCCACATCTGATTGTCATCCACAGCACAGGTTCCAACAACTTGTTTCATCGTGGGGAATGCTCACATATCCCACCACAACAGAGGACATGTCTGCCTTCATCAGGACTCAGGATGCATGTGCGTGGAACTATGCGTGTGTACAGGGGAACAACCTTTACAACGCAACTTTTACAACGCACTACACGTACAACGCATTTTTTAAAACGCACAATCCATTACAACGCATGACATTACAACGCATGACACTACAACGCATTTTTAAAAACTACCTTTACAACGCATTCCATTACAACGCATACTACCATTACAACGCATACCATTACAACGCATAATATAGTAATTTTTACCCCTATACTATCCAACACTTACCCTACTGTTGCACCCCCTGGAGTTAGAATAGTAATTTTTACCCCTATACTATCCAACACTTACCCTACTGTTGCACCCCCTGGAGTTAGAATAGTAATTTTTACCCCTATACTATCCAACACTTACCCTACTGTTGCACCCCTGGAGTTAGAATAGTAATTTTTACCCCTATACTATCCAACACTTACCCTACTGTTGCACCCCCTGGAGTTAGAATAGTAATTTTTACCCCTATACTATCCAACACTTACCCTACTGTTGCACCCCCTGGAGTTAGAATAGTAATTTTTACCCCTATACTATCCAACACTTACCCTACTGTTGCACCCCCTGGAGTTAGAATAGTAATTTCTACCCCTATACTATCCAACACTTACCCTACTGTTGCACCCCCTGGAGTTAGAATAGTAATTTTTACCCCTATACTATCCAACACTTACCCTACTGTTGCACCCCCTGGAGTTAGAATAGTAATTTTTACCCCTATACTATCCAACACTTACCCTACTGTTGCACCCCCTGGAGTTAGAATAGTAATTTTTACCCCTATACTATCCAACACTTACCCTACTGTTGCACCCCCTGGAGTTAGAATAGTAATTTTTAACCCTATACTATCCAACACTTACCCCACTGTTGCACCCCCTGGAGTTAGAATAGTAATTTTTACCCCTATACTATCTAATACTTACCTTAAATGCAATTTAATATTATGCGTTGTAATGGTATGCGTTGTAAAGGTAGTATGCGTTGTAATGGAAATGCGTTGTAAAGGTAGTTTTTAAAAATGCGTTGTAGTGTCCTGTGTTGTAATGTCATGCGTTGTAATGGATTGTGCGTTGTAAAAAATGCGTTGTAAGTGCATGCGTTGTAAAAGTGTGTGTTGTAACGACATACATCCGTGTGTACACACACCTGTGAAAGGTGATGTAGGTCCATGGTCAGAGCAACACAGCGTTGTTTGGCAACGTTACCAATTCAGACACACTGCTGGGGGGTGAGTACACACATGGCACTGTAGCATGACGTGTGAACCTGTTGGACCCTTTCACCTGATCACTGTCAGCAGAGCTGACAATCGGCGCACTCCAGTGGCAGAGCACAATGCAGATCCCATGGGCAGTGAGTCATGCCCCCTCACACGGGGCAATGGGCAGATGCCAAACAACACATGACTCATCCAGCAAGGCAAGGTGGGCTGAGACCATTGCCATTCATGACAATTGTTGTCCATTTTTGACTCACCATTTTCTGCACCTCGACATGTTCCCATGCTGCGTGTAAGTGTCTTAAGCATGTCCCTGCCTGTTGTGGCCGTAGCCTCGTCCGTACTGACTCTCACATGCCAATAAAGTCTATGCCACTCTACTGGTGTCTAACTGTGATGTGTGTTGATTAGATTGTCCACTTGTGTGCCACAATGAGCATCGTCCCTACACAGGGAGGAACTGAGTGATGCATGTGCAATGGGGGTGGCTCCCTTTTGCAAGCTTCACCTCTATGAGCCAGACATTGTATTGGGGTAGTTGCTGGCCGACCTGTGCACTTACGTGACTTCAGCAATGTGAGTATGGTTTACAACCTCTGACCATGTGGAGCAATGTCATATATCATAACAGAATGTGTCCACCCAGATGTGTGTGAGTAGGTATGTGACTTGAAGTTCTGTTGTCACATGTGATGTAGGACACCACTCCTGGCCTGCTACCGATTCGGTCATTCCTGCACACAGCCCTATTCAATACATGAACGTGTGCATACGTTGGGGGGGTTGTGAGATTGTTGTTGATGTGCAATGGGGACACAGCTAGTACTCACCTTCACAGTCATCCAATTGGCCATGTGTCTCAGGGATACACATGCGCATAGATGTCAGTTACCAGGGTGTCGCTTCATGTGCAATCATTGCCCCTACATCCAGCCATACTTCCATACGTGAGTGAACATAGTCATGACACTGTGTGATTTAGAATGTTTTATTCACATTCATGTGATTGACAGAGCTGGAGCTGTACATGTCCATCCAAGCCCACATTGCATGGAAGCCCAGTGGTGAGCCAACCAGTGTCCTTGGGGATTGAAAGGTAATTAGGAAGAGGGTGAGTGCAGTCCGCAGCAGGATTGCTGTGTAATTGTCCAGCAGTGAAGACATGGCAGTCCGTGTTGGGGTCTGGGGAAATGTTGCAGAGTGTTCCAGGGGTCCGTGGGAGGTATTGTCCCAGGGCATGATGCATAGGGCACAACCAGGCAGGGAGAGGCCATTTGGTGGTGATGGATTCTACTGCCTCCTTCCTCACACAGTAATTGCCATCCCCATCTTACTCCCCTGATACGGGTTCTGTGTCCGGTGTGTGTGGCGGGGTGATGGCTGCATCTCTGTGTGCCACTGACACATCAGACTGTGAAGGTGATGAGGCAGCATCACTGTGTGCCACTGACACATCAGGGGTCGGAGATGTGTGTGTCGATGTTCCCGCTTCAGTCATCAGGGACAGGCTCGGGGGCAGCAATGGCAAGATGATAAAGCGCGGGGCATTGAAGTTCCCAGCTACTACTCGCTGGTGTCCAGCCGTGGCAGCCATGCTTCCAGCCAGCATCTGCTCCATGGTCTCAATTGATAGCCGCATCTGTGCCAACTCTGTGCTGTCATCACTGGTGCCTGTCTGACCAGACAGTACTTGTATTCGATTAATGGCAACAGCGAGGTCAGCCAACGTCTGTGGTGGAGCATGGTGCTTACAGGTGCTGTCCGATAGGGACTGTACGTGGTCCCTGATGGGACTCAGACACCCACGTATGGCATTGAGTTTGGCTGCCACGAGCTCGAAACCCACCCGGAGCTGCTCAGCCAACTCCACCTGGCAAGCCCACACATTCTGTTGGAACTCCATGTATTGTTCGGGGGTCCTGGGAGACCGCCCTGTTGGTGTGTGTTTCCTGCTGTGTGGTCTGTGCAGGTGGTGGGGTCACCTCGGGGCAGTTGACCTTCCCTGCTCCTGGGGATGGGTGCGGAGGCTGTCTATTATCCGTTGGAGGGTGTATTGACATATGTGCAGGTTGTCCTCTTCATCATCAATGATGGGAAGTGTGGTGTGCTCTGCAGGAGGTGTTATTTGTCCCTCTGCAATGTAAAGGGAAGATGCAGGTTAATAGAGTTACACATGTATGTTGAAGATTTGCAGATGTTTATAATCAGACTGCATGCCGATGTACATTGTGACTGTTTTGGTGGAGCTGGCTATTTGATGGCAGTCAGTGTTGTTTTCGACTACATGACGAATGTGTGATAGTACCCATACATTGTCATCACACAGTGTCAGGCAATGCCACATGTGTGTGGACGGTTACTACGCATATGCGGAACCTGTTTTGAGCCCTGTCCTGTGGTGTTGGTGTTGCACTTTGTGCCACATTGCAGTCATTGCTGATGTGTGCTGCATTGTGGGTGAGTTGCCCCTGCAGCTCTGATTGCATGTAGCCTTCTCCCTTTGAGGCAGGGTGCCTTTGAATTGAGCGCTTTTCGGGGGCTGATTTGTTTATGACTTGGGTCATATGTGCTCTCGGACAGATTTTGTGGCTTGGTGCATTGTTCGTCTGCTGCGTGTACTGTACGATATGTGTTGTGGGTGCACGTGGATATGTCAGAGTGTGACCTGCTCTTTTACGGATGTGATCTGCACTGGGCCACCTCCATGGCAATTCGTGGGCCATGCCATGCTTTTTGGCTGCTGCCATGCTATTGGGCATGCAGTGTCACTTGCATAGTCAGTGTGGGTCACAGAGCCACTGCTTTGCTGGATTCAGCACATGTGCATGGGTCGGTTGTGATATTGATGATAGGGAGGGGGGACCCTTTGTGGACATTGTGGGCGGAGGTCTACTTGGTGTTGCTATGTGTGCTGCAGTGTGCCACGGCTATCAGGGACATGTTCCACCATCATTGTGGATGTGGAGTGTGCTGCACATAATTGTGCATGTGTGCCATTGTGCCCATCTCCCCCCGTCTCCCCAATCCCTGGTCATTACTCACCCTGTTGCTGTTGGGTCAGGTCGTATCGAGCTGTGTCCAGGGCCCCAAATCCTGCCACCGTCTCACACTGCTGACTGTGGCCACTGTTTCCTCCAGCTCATACAGCTCCTCCTGTGTCGCAGGGCTCCCACCTCCTGTCGCCATTGCTGCCTTTGGCGGCGAGTGTCTGCTTGGTTTGGCTGTGCACTTCATGCCAGCGCCTCTTGACCTTCTCCATTAACCTTCTAGCCACTCCGACTGCATTGACGTTGGAAACGATGGCCTGCCATATTTCTGTTTGGGTTGCCAGTGCCACAGTGCAGGTGCCGAACAGTTGTTACTGGTGTTCTGTCACCTCCGTGACGATGATCCGGTTTTCTTGTGGACTGAACCCTGTCTTCCTCTTCCTCTTCTCCTTGCCCTTCCCCAAACACGGGGTTCCTGGCTGGCCCTCCTTGGGGCTTGTGGGGATCCGGCTTGTCCTCTGCACTCGGTCCGGGTGCATCCATGGTGCTACGCAGTTTGAATTGGTTTTGGTGTTCTCTTTTCTTTCTTTTATTGTGCATTTTCCTGCCAGACATGTGGGCTTTGCAGGCCTGTGTCTGCTTTTTGCTGATTTTTGTACCGCGATTGGCCTCATCGCATGATTTTTTGCATTCGCGTTTCGCATTTTTGCGGCGCGGCGTTGATTTTTATGCTGACATTTGACGCGTTATCTGGTGACTATTGCATGCTACCGCTGTGTTGTGAATACTTGGTTGGCACGGCAAAATGCTGCTGCGTTAGGCTGCGATGTTGAGAGTTGCGTTAAACTACTCTTGTGGTAGTTATCACACATTCTTGTGAATATTCCCCTTGGTTTATTGAGAATTGTTCGCCTTTTATGGCTTCTGACACATTATATATGAATTATTGTAAGGGTGTGATGTTAGGTGATTCAAATGTTTTGGGGAAATGTTTGGTGTCCTTGACATACTGGTATAAAGTTAACCCTTTATAGTGAGACACAGTGTCAAGAAGCTCCCCAAAAAAGTTTAATAAAAGAAGGGAGAGGATAGAACCTTCCGGTAAATCACTGAAAAGAGGATAGTGAAGCAATTCATAAGAGTCAATTTTTACGAATTTTGATGTAGATGGCCATAGATGATCATATTAGTTGGAGTTAAGCAATTCATTGTTTAAAATGCAGAAACGAAGTTTTATGCAGAAGGACTGTTCCTAGAGTTTTCCATGGAAGGGAATTTTGTCTTACATGTATCGTGGCCATGCGATACAAGTAAGGCATTGCTGTAAAGGTATAATCTACCAGGTTTAAGGGAGGATGGAAATATGTCTTGCTATAGTAGCAAATCCTATCACTATAATGCTAGGAACTACTCAAGGTATAAATGATACCATGATCTCTCTTTATAGAGTCATCCCTCATCTTTTTGTTGTGCAGCATTTGAAGCAAAAACTGCTCACTAAATCCTGAGCTTGGTTACAACACCATGACAGAACCATTTCTTATATAAAGTGATTTAGTTGAGCTAGTTATCAACCCTTATTAGTTTGAATAGATGAGAATTGTTTTTAAAATAGATGCATTTCTTAAATCCTCCCATTCACAATATGTTTCTTGGTTGGTAGCCATAATTAGGTTTTTAGGATTATTTTCAAAATGTGTTTTCTTGAACATTTTTTTTAAAATAGTTTGTAAAACATTTGCTTTAAAAAGGTCACAAAGCCATGGCACTGTCCTTCTCCCAATGTTGGGAATTCACTATCAGCATGAGTAGTGTTCATTTGCCATGTTGGATGCAACGGACATGTTTCTGGGGCAATTGTCTCGAAATTAGAGGGCTTTGGACCTGATGTTCAACGGTATTTTTCAGTCACAAATCCTGTGATTCGTAAAATCGCCAGCTGTGTAACCACAAAATGATCTGTTATACGAATTAGCTAGCAAAATGAATTTTGCTAAATTTCTAAATAACAAATAGGAGTGACAGTAAAATAGTCGTGCACCTCCTAGTTCACATTCCGAGAGCAGTGTATCAATTGTTTGTGACTGCAACAGCGGTCACAAATAATTGATCTGATACTAACACCTCAGAGAGTCTGATATATGTTTTGCAAAGGGGCAGCCAGCTGTGTTGGAAATCTTTCTCTTTGAGAATCATGATGGGAACCTTGGCGGGTGCAGAAAGTGGTCCAGAGAACCATTGCCTGATGTCTCAAATGCCTTTCTAAATTGGAAACTTTCTTTTCTAAAAAAACAGCCCCAATCTCTTAAATGAACATAGACTGCTTTTAAAAAAGTTTACAGTTTGGGATTGCAAATGCAGGGACAGAGGTCTGCTGTCCCTTGCAGGTCTCCATCCTTGCATTTACCGCCAATTGCAAGATGTTGCAAGTTGTAACCTGCCTATTTAATACTCATACCAGTTCATTTTGCTATTCTGTGAATGTGAAATTTGTGAGCTATTAGTACATAGTTCTCATCACAAATTTCATTCAGATTCGCAAACAGTCGAAACTCAAATTGGACTCCCAGTTTTGCTTTAAGTAATCGAACCTGCAAACACTGTAGGAGGATTCAACTAGGGTGGTGTGCTAGAGCTTATTGGGAGATGGCAGCCCTCAAAACCTAGCAGCAGACATTTTTCCTGCTGCCAAGTGGGAAAGTGCCAGCGTGGCATAATGGCCCGTCTGTACAGGCCTGTACAGAAATGTACAGGACTCCTTAAAGTAAGTTATGAAGACCATGTCAGTTCCAAAAAAGAAGGGATTGCTTTTGTCTGAGAATTATATTCTCATGACTCGATGGGAGGATTATGATGAAAATGTAGGTTTTCAGCATTAAGATAAATGTTCCTTTCAGTTAGTGCTCTGAATGACTAGTGAGGATGGGTTCAGGCACGGCTCCTGCGTAATAGCGGTGGGGTGTCGCCTAACTGCCAGCAGATGAAAAATAAATTGATAATAAACCAATTTTATTATAATTTTATTGTCTGGGTAGCATGAGCCATGAAGTCTTGGGTGGGGCCAGGCAGAGCCATGGCAGGGAGAAGGAGTGGTGAGCACAAAGACGTGCGCATGTCAGTTTGGCTGGCTGTCTTAGGCCGGACATACAGACATGCACACATATTTCTTTAACCCAGCTGTGTTGCAGCTGGGTTGGAGAAAAGCCACAGGCTTCCTGTGCCTGATCAAGTGTCAGACCACCCCGGTCAGGCCAATCCAGGTGCTTCTCTCATGCTAGGTATAGCATGAGAACAGCATCTTGGTTGGGTGGGGAGCCTGTGTTGTGGCCCATGGACTTCCGGGAGGAGAGCTGGAGAGGAGCACCGAGGCAGCTGGCAGCGTCAGCAGCAGAGAAATCTTTTGTTTATTTATTATTGTTCCCCAACCCACCCCCACACCCTCCACACCCACACCACCCCTCCACTTTAGATTGGTGGCAGATGCCACTGGTTGTGTTCCACAATTGCTGCAGGTATTCTAAAGGAACTGCTGCCAAAGCGAGGTTCTTTATTTCAACAATCGCTAGTATCATAGTGGTGAATATCCGCGTGAGCTGAGTTCTTGCTGATAGAAGGTCACTTAACATTATGTTAAATGGATTTGGCTGATTTTCCATGCTTTGTGCATAATTCATGCATACTTAAAACAAACATGATAAACCATTGGGAACTAATGCACTAGCTTCACTAGTGATGTCATTCTATATCTAATACAGCTTATGAGGCGTGCCACCTGGTTCCAAAAATGCTTAATACTTGGGGGTACTATCACATGTCCTGAGTAGAGTTACTATAAGAGAGACAAGAGAACAGGGCCTTGCTGAAGTCTCAAGTGTACTGAATAGAGCCCATTTAAATGTCAGGGTGGAACGTGAAGGTGACTACTGGTGATTTATCGGGCTGCTATTAAAATGAACCTAAATAAAGTCATCAATAACATTTTGCTGCTGTGCATATTGAGCAGACAAACATACGTTCAATCACAACAATATAATGTAAGATTCCCATAGAAGACAGTGAAGTAATAGAGGGATAATAATGGCAACTACATGCTCTGTCCCTTAACATTCCAATGCATCTCTTCTGTTTCCCTGTTTATTTTAGAATATTCTATTGCCAGTGGGTATGTTCTACAAGAAGTATAGAACTTCTGTCTGTGGCCATACCAGTTGTTTACTGCCTTCTCTTTATTTATAAGACCATTCCTGTGGTCCAGGGCTTTTATTAACTATTATAGCCCTCCGCTGTGGACTATACTCCTATGTCGAAGAGTTATGGAATCAAAGGGATTTTGCATTTCGGATGCACAGCTGTGTTCCAATGGTGTCAAAAATGTATAAAAATTTACCCCATCCAGAATTTAAAAGTAAAAATCTATATATAGGATCATTGCCAATGTTCACATTAATGTAATACAGAGATAAATTAATATGACACTGAAAGAGAGAGAATGAGAAATACAATGGTGGATTGAATGACAGAGAGTATGTGTGTGTGTGTGTGTGTGTGGGTGTGTGTGTGTGTGTGTGCCAGTGCTTCTGTCACTCTTTGATCTCTGCTTTAGGAAATTAACCTTGAGGATTTTTTCATTGTGCGTTGGTTTCAGAAAACATGCACAACCTTTCTGACTTCAGTGCTCTCACAGATCCTGATGCACAGTGTCATGATCCTTTACTCCTCACAAACAGGGAAGGAGACTGAGCCCCGTTGTTGACATAATACGCTGTCTTTGGCGCGTGCACTAGCTCAGTAGCTCCACAAGTAGCGCATGCGCTTCAAACAGACGTGCCTTGAAACACCCAGTGGCAACCACCGCGTCACGCCCCCCCCTGCTGTGCATTGCATAGGTTGGATCACAGAGTTACTAAGTTACTGCATGTAGCAGCTATTGCTTGAATCCATGGAAAATGCGTTCATTGCCCTGTTCTTCATAAAAAGGGATATTATATGGTTCCATGCACATACAAATCTGCATGAAAATCTAAAGAATTAACACATTCGTGCTCTGAAACTGAGCTGGTGCTGCAGGCTAAAGTGAAATTATTCATGGTAAGTGGTGTAAACTGATTTTGCCTGGAGGTTAGTAACATTATTTTGTAATATTTAAACCTAGAAAATCCAGTACAATGCTTGCTGTTCTGCAAATACTTCTCACTACATAATTTATTACACAAGGTGCAAATATGTTGTACCTACTTTTAATTTTCGGGAATTCAGCCCCCAGTAATACTTTTCATTTTGTATCAGTAAATAACGAATCATTATGGCATTCTGTATTTCACCTCCCTGGTAAATGAAATCCTGTGAAAATTAAATAGATATATTTCTACGGAAAAAAATCTTTGCTTTTAGTATTCTTTTTTCATCTAAAACACCTTTACGGCACATGCCTAAGATTTGTATAGTTCTCGGCTAACTCAAAGTTCACTTTGACCTGGTCTTGTACTGTAAGGCCTCACCATACAACAGTGGATGGTCTCTACACTACGGAAAATATGCAGGCACAAAGTACGGGAAATGTGAATTAGCAGATTTATGTGTCTTTTTGTGTTCCTATGGAACACGTTTTTTTTTTATTGTCAAGAAATACTTTCACCTACTCTCCCCCTTCCTGTCAGTGGGGTGTATGGGGCACTATTCGGTTTTCGTTTGAAGTGGCAGTAAGTGTACACAAGTAATAGGTGTCAAGAAACCCAAAAATATGTTTCTGAATAAACACAAATGCACAGCTTTCTTGGTCTTCATCACATTTGTGATTTTACCTCCCGGCAAAAGCGGCAGCTTCACAACTCACCACCACCTAGTGGTGGTACCAAATGACTGCATAAGGTCCATGATATGGCCCTTTTATGGTGTATTTGGAGCCCTCCTGGGGCCAGATTACAGTAGTGTCTCTGGCTAGGCTTGCATCATTTACACATACTTGTTCTGCCTCCGGCACTCCTGAATTCCAGAAAGAGTACACACACATGGGCAGCCCTCTATTACATTAATGGCATGTTATGTTAATATGATTTATATTGAGGCAACTCATCCCCGAAAGGAACATCCTGGCGCTGCCAATCAAGTCAGAACACCTGTTATGTGGGGAAAAGACAAACTGTAAACAGCAAAATGATCAAAGCCAAGTTTTATGAAGTTTTGTGAACTTCGGAAGGTTTGGTGTAAGCTGCATTGTCATGGGAAGGGCATTCCAAGGAAGGGGCAGCCAAGAAAGCAAAGGAACGCCTGCCGCTTCTGGCCAGGTGAATTTACCACAGATGAATGAAAGCATGATTGGCCGATGGGAGAGATCTTGACAGACTGTTGAAAATTATGTGGTCTCTCCATGAGACGACATCTGAATGCAAACACCAATGATGCAGGGCAAAAAGACTCTCTAAGGACACAGTAATAGTGTGCCACCATGAAGTGTTGTATAGTTTGTGCTCACTAAGGGATGCCTTGGATGTAGGGCAAGGGGGTTCCTGGGTGAACTCAGTGATGCTGCCTGGGTGCAGACCATGAATATGTGCCTGTCTCTTGGAGACGAAATTCACCTCTGCCTTGTGCAATGACAATCCTACACTCTCATTGCTTATCCCTGGTGTGTTCTGTTGGGTTTTCCCTGACAATTGGAATTGTAAACATGGTCAACGTTTTTAATTTGTTAAGAGACCATTTTGACTTCACTGAAGGAAAATGGATATCTCTACTTTCCTGAAAGGGCCATGGAATCACCATTTAGTAATATGAAGAAGCAAGGAAACAAAGAAACCTTTCCAGATTGCTGGGAGTTTTGAGAAGATATTAATAGCACTTACTATACGTGCAGCCAAACACTTCCACTCTCATCCCTATCTTGCCGTTGGCATTCCATCTCAGCGGCAGGAATCGCAGGAACCTGGCCTTGATCGAGGGCTGGAATTTATGCTGCACTACACTGTCCGCGTTGGTGTTTCCTGGGAATGCCTGGAATGGGAGAAAAGCAAAGGTGCGTTGAAATAGCTACACAAATAAAGAAGTTTGAAATAAAGCACAAAAATGGAAGGATCTTTGTGGACAAAATCATAAAAAACACAATTTGATAGGTCACCGAAAAGAACCTGCGCAGATTTGCTTTTGGCTAGAATTCAGAATCTGCTAGAAATATGTGGAAGGCTTGCAGAGTATTCTAGTATGCATATATCAGATAATTTCGTTTCAGGTTTATAAAACGGTGCTGGCCAAGTGTAGGATAAACAGATAGTAACCGCAATGATACCTTCATCTAGCTAACAAAAACATGTATTCACAAGATTTAATGATTACATATCACTTCATCAGTCTGTCAGCAAATAAGGGTTTGCCCCAATGGGTCACCACTTTTATCAACAAGTCCTACCCCCCCACCCCCCGTCGAGTAGCAGTCATTTATTCAGAGTTGTCCCAGTTAGACCTGGTTATAACTGTGCTGGGAAACCAGTCCTTCAGAGATATGACCTGCTAGATTTATTAAAAACTATAAAACAATGTACATTGGCGAGTGACATATAGAAGATTGTTACAATACCTCACACGCATAATTACGCCACATATGGTCCTGCAGATTTTTTCAAGTTTCTTTCCAAGACAGAAGAAGTTTGGCTCAAAGAAAATAATCTGCCTGCATTTTTTGACTCAAAATTCTTCTTTTTGGTTACGTTCTGTAATGCATTACCCTGTAGTTAGGGTGATGCCTCAATAGTTATGTCATGTAAGAATGGTGCCATTATCACACCACAACGTTTATGAAATAGCAGCGTGTCTTCGTGACTGCACAGTTAAACGTTTTTACCAGCTGACCAGCTACCATTGTATTTTACTGTTCCTGGTATATTACATTAACATCAGAT
Organism: Triturus cristatus; assembly: GCF_964204655.1. Lineage (NCBI taxonomy): Eukaryota > Metazoa > Chordata > Amphibia > Caudata > Salamandridae > Triturus > Triturus cristatus. The sequence continues at coordinate 1,141,470,224 of NC_140583.1, read as the reverse complement.
GTGTTCAATGTATGTTAGAACAATCCTCAGGTAACTTTTAACAATGTCATTAAGTGCATTGTCCGTATATAAAACAAGATGATTTACACATCCGTATGCCATCAATTTCACATTTTAGCACAAAGTAAAATTAAAAAGGTACACTGTAAACATGTAGAAAATGCATTTGTTAATTAAATGTGCGCAACCTATTATTGATTGATTTCTGTGGGTGGCTGTTAGACCTGTCAGCCATGGAGTGGTCTTGCCCCCAACCTTTTGATTTCCTCCTCTATTTTTGTACTGATCACGTTTTTGATGGCTTTAGGATTCTGTGAATTTTACCACTGCTAATAAGTGCTAAAGTCCTAGTGCTCTCTCCTCTAAACACGATAACATTGGCTTATAACCTATGGCATATTGAGTTAACTTAAAAGTCCCTAGTAAAGCGGTACTACATGTGCCTCGGGCCTATAAATTAAATGCTACTAGTGGGACTGCAGCACTGATTGTGACTTAAATAGTTTTCCAAACACGTCTCAGGCCTGCCATTGCAGAGCCTGTATGTGCAGTTTTAAACTGCGAATCAGACCTTGCAAAAATAATATTTTGCCAGGCCCAAACCTTCCTTTTTAACACATGTCCCCCCTAGGGTAGGCCCTAAACAGCCCATGAGGCAGGGGGCAATGTATTTAAAAAGTATGAAATGTACTTTTACATTTTACATGTCCTGCTAGTGAAAAACTCAAATTCATTTTTTACTAATGTAAGGCCTATCTCTCCCATAGGGTAACATAGAGTTCCTTATTACATTTTATAAGTGTAATATCCATAATGGGAAGAGATGACCAGTTCAAGTTTGGTGTCACTGGAATTACAATTCAAAATCCTAACTTATGATGAAGTCGGATTCTAGATTGCATTTCTAAAAATTTAACCTTTGGAAAGTTGGCATTTTCTTGCTTAGCTATTTGGTGCATTCAGCCAGTCTCCGGTCACATGATTGGGGGTGGCTGACAGTTGACCTTTGTGTATTCCTCCTAGGCAGCCACACACAATAGGGAGCTTATGTGTGCTTAGAAGGGCCATCAATGACAGGATGGGAGGGAAGAGGTGGACACAGCCCCACTTCCACCTGAATAAGCTGTGCCCTGCCTCCACACAAATGACTGCAAATAGCACCTGTAGTTATTTTGGAGCCAGGGCAGGAAAGGCACTATGCCTTGGGACTTCAAAGGGAGACCTCTAGCAGATTCTACCTCACTTGAAAGGCACAACCAGGTATAAATACTTCACCTTAGACCCCACCACTTCAGTATACTTCTGGACCTGTGGATACTAAGCCAGGAAGAAGAAAATTCTGTACTGCTACAAAGACTGCCACTCTGCTGGACTGCTGCTGCAATGGAACTGTTGTGCTGACCTGCTTCCCTCTTGCTTGGGGAAGAGGAGCTGGATCTGCAAATTCATCTTGAGCCCAGGAGCCCATTGTGGCTCAAAGGACTAGTCTGCTGGCCTCTTGATCCGAGCTTCAGGGACATACAAGGCTCCCCAACCAGCTCCTGGACCCAGATGCAGTGACTTCCTGGCTCCACGTGGTGGCTCTCAGTTCCTGGACCCTAGAGTGGCTCACAGACTCATAAAGTAAGCTATTGGGCTCTTTGCAACTGTGCACAGGCCCATTTGCACCGGACCTGTGCTCATCACACAATAAATCAGTGCAAGCCTTGCCCAGCCCACCTCTTCACACAGCAAGCAATGATTGCCCGTGGAGGACCACGAACGCAAAGCTTAAGCCCGCCTGTCCATGACACCTGGCATACTCTTCACGCCACACTGACCACCTCCAGTGGCGCTCTCCTTGCTACCCGTGATTCTCTTTAACATGAACAGGACTCTTGGCACAAAAGTTGTGACAGTAAAATTTCAGGGGTACTAATCTGGGACTGCATCTGAACCATGCTCTATTGCAGTCAGCTGGAACTTGAGATTTTGACACGTCTAGTGCGACCAGATATCCTCAGTTGGGACCTTATGTTTTTAGGCGCTCTTTCTCACTTCTTTATTTAAAAATTCATAGCTTCAGTTCTACTGGTTGTATGTTTGTCGTTTAGGTCTTGTTTTATTTCTTACATTTTGCTCTATTTTTCTAACCTGGGATGGGATCTTTTTCTGCAGTGTTTTAACTGTTTTACTGTTTGAAGTGTTGCACAAATACTTTACACATTGCCTTTAAGTTAAACCTGACTGCTGTGCCAAGCTACCAAGCGGAGAGCACAGATTGATTTGGGGTTTGCTTTTGCCTCACCCTGGCAAGGGTTGTGGTTGGTGCTTGCCCAGGGCTCGCAATACAGTCAACAAGTAACCCATTTTCTAACACTGGCTATGAAAATTAAAACATTTCAACAAATATGTGTTATATGGTCCATCCCTACCAATGCATTTGCAAAAGTCAGTGTTATCAGTGTATTCACACAGTAAAAGTAAACATCTATTAGGTAGTGTTAATGCCCTAATAAGCACAATTGATATCCAGCTATATATGTTCTCACAGGTCATTCAAATCTTAGATTTGATAGTTCAGCAGCATAGCCTTTGGCCGCCATTTTGCTTATTACCATGATCAGACTGTAAATTTCTTTAACGTAGCAATTTAAAAAAATAGGTCCAATCGATTAATCTGTGTCTAGTACTGGATAAACAACAACCGATGTCACCTTTCAAGAAAGTCTGAGACCAGGTTCCTACAATATCAGAGTCAAAAGTGCATCTATCTGTTGTCTGGTTGAAGGTGGATTTCAATGTAAGAATGCACAGCTCTTTCCTCAAACTATTGGCGACAAAAGATATTTGCTTCTTTTAAACAAATATAACAAATATGGAGAAGGAACACATTTCTATTTTGAGAGTAAAGAATTTATTCCAAATGCAGCGATGCAAACTGTCCTTTCCCAATACCTTTTCATTCACCTGAAGTCTTCCCTGTACCACTTTGACATTAAGCCTTTTCATTTGTAGTGATCCATGCCACGATCAATCAGAGCACTACCGTTCATGCATAGAACATGGAGTGACTAGTCCAGCTCCCTTATATAAAGAACACTTATCCACTTGCTTCTTTGCTTCCTAACGGTCATGACTCTCCCAACACTCAACAATGGCAATAAATTGCATACTACATCTGCATATCTCTCTCTCTCTCTATGTGTATATATATACATGCATCTTGGAGGTTAGAGTGTATGCGGGGACCCAGGGAGGCTTGCGGACTTATTAAAGACACTGGATACAGCGCGCCATGTTCTGCAGCACACCAATGCCATATAGGAGTTTCCCCACGCACCACCTGACCATGATGTTGGATTCTGGGAGCTGTAGGATCAACCGACCTACAGCAGGTGAGCGACCACATGACTGGGGAGGTGTGTCCTTTTCAATCGTACAAAGACTGCAGGACTCCATAAAAGCTGAGGCGGGGTGCTGGACACAGTGTTTGCAGTGGCGTCTGAGGAAGGCAATTTATGACGAAATATATTATGCCTATACTGCTGTCCAATGAAAGCCTGTTCCTGTACTCCCTGCGTGGCCCCTTCCTTCTGTTCGCTGGAGGTTTCTTTTGGATATTTTCGCGTCAGCCAGAGACGCGTTAAGGGGCCCAACTCTGTCAAGTTGGCTGGAGACATTACTGGCGCTCTGCTTTGCAGTTTTGTTTTTGCCCAAGGGATCGGATTTCTCCAGCACACCTCCTCTGTGCGGAATAGATAAGGGATGCTGCCAGCCGGCAGCTCGTGACTTCACGAGGGTTGCTGGTTTACTTAAATCAGCCCACGACCCTGCCTACATGCATCTTGGAGGTTAGAGTGTATGCGGGGACGCAGGGAGGCTTGCGGACTTATTAAAGACACTGGATACAGCGCGCCATGTTCTGCAGCACACCAATGCCATATAGGAGTTTCCCCACGCACCACCTGACCATGATGTTCGATTCTGGGAGCTGTAGGATCAACCGACCTACAGCAGGTGAGCGACCACATGACTGGGGAGGTGTGTCCTTTTCAATCGTACAAAGACTGCAGGACTCCATAAAAGCTGAGGCGGGGTGCTGGACACAGTGTTTGCAGTGGCGTCTGAGGAAGGCAATTTATGACGAAATATATTATGCCTATACTGCTGTCCAATAAAAGCCTGTTCCTGTACTCCCTGCGTGGCCCCTTCCTTCTGTTCGCTGGAGGTTTCTTTTGGATATATATATATATATATATATATATATATATATATATATATATATATATAGATAGATATATATATATTTTCACAGAAAAAACCATAGGTTTCAGGCACGTTATAGTTAGGAATTAGCATTTAAAAACCTCAGAAATTCACTGAAAAAAACATAGGTTTCAGGGGTGTTATAGTTAGCTGGACTTTTCACTTGTACAAAACCATTGAAATTCCCCCGTTATAGTTAGTTCAGCTAACTATAACTCGCGTGCCCGCAATGCACTGCTGATGACGGCACATATTACATCACTCATGACATGGTCAGTGACATCACTCATGACATCACTGATGACATCTCAAATGACATCACTGATGACATCACTGATGACATCATCTTTGTGATAGAGTGGCAGACCTCCTCTCACCCTAATATAACCTTTGATACACACATTCAAAAATAGAGACTACAATTTTCAAAACAATGGACATACCAATACCAGTTACAACAACCTCTTCAGTAATTCTAAGATCCACATACACATCCAGCATGTCCTAGGTGTGTCTATAAATATATATTTAAAAAAAATATATATTTATAGACACACCTAGGACATGCTGGACAAACCGTACGTACCTATCACCATGACGATTTGCGTGATATTCATTCAAAGGCGACTATGCATACAATGAATCCACGTGGAATGTAATTACACCACTAGTGAAGCTCTGACATGTTTGATGCCCTACCGTGCCTAATCCCGGTAGACACCCTTGTCGTTTATTTATACAAAAATGGGTAGCTATTGACAGGCACATTTAATACATATGCACACCAAGACATTCAAAGGGGATTCGACAAAAATTCGACCAAAACTATGCAAGAAACCCCCCTCACGATTAATAAAACACACATCCACTGCCGGATGTGTAATACTTTTTATTTTACGCTCTGGAAAGGGGACGAACATCACTTGAGAGTCACAGCGTGCTCCTGGCAGAGCCCAATGCTGTGTTACACCCACCATTGCCTGCTGAGTGCCACACACCTCTGTGTTGTATTCCACCAGCTAGTGCATATGCTATGACACTCTCTAGCCCATGAGCACTGTAACACCACCCCGTGAATATGTCATGCCACACTTGTCTTCGCACGGGTTATATTGCCCCATCTAACGTGCCTTCCTCGATGCCTATGTTATAACGCACAGTGCTATGCCATGCATATTACAATCTGGGATCCATATCTTTGTCACAGTGCATATGCAACGTTACACTCCCCAGCACATATTTTACATTACAACTTTAGAGACTAGTTAGGTTACACAACACTGCCCTGTGCATATTACACTCCAAGGCGCATATCGCATAGCACGCGCTAGTGCCTGTGCTATCTCGCACTCTCCAATGAATCTGTCATTGCGCACAATGTATTGCATATTATATTTCACGCCCGGTTCATCTTATATCACACTTTTTGGTGCATAGTTTATACCATACACTATATCTAGTTTTCATTTTCAATCGTGCTCTCAGGACTATGTTCTATATAACACTGTGTTCACCTACCCTTTTCACGGGCATTACATTTTGCGATAGGGGGTGGAGGGTCAGGGGGTGTTTCTGCCAAGTGAGCCCAGAGTCACAGTCACAAACGTCCTCTTCTTCCTGAATAAAAGTGAGATTATGCTGCATACTTGTTCATATTTTAAGTAGTTCGCACAGACACACGTTTTAAAAACAATAAAGTTCCTAATACCCGCCTTCTCTGAACAGTTAGCTTGCTGCCCCATCCCCCTCCTCCCTATCCTCTGTTGTGTGAATCCATGGACTAGCCTCCTCCCTCCTGCCATGCATGGTCTGATGTGCTGCCACTGCCCTCAATTTAGTATGATGTACCAGTCCACTCCTCCTGCCCTCCATTGCCCAATTCTATGTCCCATCATTGACCTCCTGCTTAAACTCTCCTTCCCCCTGCCCTCCGATGTCTTTGTGCATGCCCCTGCTCCATCCATTTTGCCCACCATGTTCCATGGACCTGCCACTCCTATCTACTCTGAGTGTTCTGTTGAGCTGCCACTCCCCTCCCACCTGCCTAGCATTGTCAGATGACTGTAACCTGTCCCTGCCACCTCCACCCTGCCTGTCCACATGCCATGCCCCTATCCTCTTCCTCCTGTCCACATGGTCCATTGTACTGCCACACCCTTCTGCCCTCCCTGGTCTGTTGTGCTGCAACTGCTCCTCCTGCCTGCCCCATGCGGTCTGTTGTGAGGCCCCTTCCCCTGAACTTTCTTGTCTGTGCACAGGTCCTGACCCTCCCTTCTATCCTCCATCGTCCTTTGTGCATGCCCCTGCACCCTCCTTCTTGCCCATCATAGCCATTGTGCTGCCACTAACCCTCCCACTTGCCATGCATGGTCTTCTGTGCTGCCACGGCCCCTCCCACCTTCCCTGTGTGGTCAGTTAGCTGCCCCTGACCCCCTCCCACCTTCCCTCCATGGTCTGTGTGTATGACATCACAGTCTCATTGTTGCTCTTCATGGTGTGTCTTGCTTCTAGTGCCCATCCTGCCTGACCTCCATGGCTATCTTGCTGCTCCTGCCCTGCCCCCTTGCCCCCAGACCTCTGTTTACATGTGCAGACCCCTACTCCCTCCCTCCTGGCTTGTCTGTTCCATTGTAATGCCCCTGATCCGTCCCTCCTGCTCTTTATGGTCTGTTATGCTGCAGCTTTCTCTCCTGTCTGTCCATTATGGTCAGCTAGCTACCATTGCCTCTTGCCCCTCTGTTCTCTGTTGTCCATGTGCATGCTCTTGTCCCCTCCCTCTTGCTTTCTATGGATTGTTGTGCTGCACTCCCGTCCCCCATGCCCTGTGTGGTGTATTGGGCTGCTGCAAACCCTGATGCCTGCCCTGCAGGGTCAGTTGGTGCACCTCTCCATGTCCCTCCTGTCCTCTGTTATCCAAGTCCATGTCCCTACCCCATTTCCTTCCATGATCCAATGTACCATACTTGCGAACATTTTGAACTTGGTAAGAGGGAGATTTTGAAAAAAAGCTGGGGTATTGATTTTCCCCTTTGAGTTACATTGAAAAAGAGGAGATTGTAGACAGGAGACAGATCAAATAAAGCCCATTTGAGCTTAAAAACATTGGACGTTTCCTGGCTGAATCGGGTCTGTTGGCATGTATGGTTGTACTACCATTGCCTCTTCCTTCTGCCCACAATGGTCTATTACATTGCCACAGCCTCTCTTGCAAGTCCTGTATTGTTGGTTTGTTGCCCCTGTTCCCCTTTCCACTGCCCTCCATAGTCTGTTGTACTTCCACGGCCCTTCCTGCCTGCTCAGTGTGGTTAAATTGTTGCCTTTGCACCCTCCTACCTGCCTTCAATTTTCAGAGTCCGTGCCCCTGGCCTCTGCCTCTCAACAGTATCCTAATGAACAACTAGATTGCTAACATTCTATATTTTTTACAAAAGTGTGGAACGCCTGATGTCATCTTGATGTAATCAAAACTGTAATACCTAGAGCATTTCCTTTAGAAATTACATATATGAGAGGGTCTTATTGGCATCAAAATTATGGTTAGTTCTCTAAAAGACTAAAATAAGGACATATTTTCTGAGTTTTCAAATAGCGACAAAGCACTTTTAAATTATTTGTTATCTTTATGTTTTTTTATCCAGTTGACCACTTGATTAAATGTTGCACTTAGGGGAGAGGATGTGGTGTTACTTCCAGAACTGCAGACTTTGCAACTGGGGACCAGGTTGGAGTTTCTGCTTCAGCTCGACATTCTGTGATTCTGGTCAAATCACTTAGTCTCCCCATGTCTACAACCAAAATGAATTTGTTCTTGTGTGATGTAACCAATGCTCATGTAAAGCACTCCAATACCTGACAAGTCTGTACTATATAACACTGCAAAAACACAAAATAATAAGTGTTTTGCACACTTCTGTCATTGGGCTAAATTTGGGCTACATCTGGGTGATTTTGGGCTACATTTGGGCTCTTTTGTCTCCGGTGGCCATTTTGGGAGATTTATTTGTTATGAAGTTTCCTAATTTCCTCATGTACTGCAGTCTCCTCAGTAGGAAATGCTTTCAGTCTTTTACTTTGATTCCATCATGAAGGTATTCAGATATGTCACACATTTGCCATAAATTCTGAATGTTAGCACTCTAGTTGCTCATTAGATCACTGTAGTAAAACTACTGTTCACCATGGAAGTCTGCTCCTGGTATTAAAAGTGCATGTTTCAGTCTGCATGTCAGAATTTTTTAATGAAATAGAAAAGGATTTGAGAAGTCACTCAAAATGTGCCCTCATTTTCTTTCTTCCGCATTAATCATAATTTCTATGGCAAAATGAACCCCCTCATTGTGTTCCTTTTTAAATTAAATGTTTTAAGTGTTACCAGTTTATTCCAATCAAGATGGCTTCAGGTGTGCCATACTTTTGTCATAATGAAGACAGTAAGCGCTCTAGTTGTTCTTAAGAACACTCTGGGACATTCTGTCATTGGGCTATACTTGGGCTACATCTGGGTGATATTTGGGCTACATTTGGGCTCTTTTGTCTCTGGTGGCCATCTTGGGAGACTTATTTGTTATGAAGTTTCCTAATTTCCTCATTTACTGCAGTCTCCTCAGTAGGAAATACTTTCAGTTTTTTACTTTGATTCCATCAAGAAGGCATTCAGATGTGTCACACATTTGCCATTAATTCAGAATGTTAGCACTCTTTTTGCTCATTAGATCACTGTAGTAAAGCTACTTCTCACCAGGGAAAACTGCTGCTGGTATTGAAAGTGCATGTTTCAGTCTGCATGTCAGAATTGTTTAATGAAATAGAAGAGGATTTGAGAAGTCACTCAAAATGTGCCCTCATTTTCTTTCTTCAGCATTAATCATAATTTCTATGGCAAAATGAACCCCCTCATTGTGTTCCTTTTTAAATTAAATGTTTTAAGTGTTACCAGTTTATTCCAATCAAGATGGCTTCAGGTGTGCCATACTTTTGTCATAATGAAGACAGTAAGCGCTCTAGTTGTTCTTAAGAACACTCTGGGACATTCTGTCATTGGGCTATACTTGGGCTACATCTGGGTGATATTTGGGCTACATTTGGGCTCTTTTGTCTCTGGTGGCCATCTTGGGAGACTTATTTGTTATGAAATTTCCTAATTTCCTCATTTACTGCAGTCTCCTCAGTAGGAAATACTTTCAGTTTTTTACTTTGATTCCATCAAGAAGGCATTCAGATGTGTCACACATTTGCCATAAATTCAGAATGTTAGCACTCTTTTTGCTCATTAGATCACTGTAGTAAAGCTACTTCTCACCAGGGAAAACTGCTGCTGGTATTGAAAGTGCATGTTTCAGTCTGCATGTCAGAATTGTTTAATGAAATAGAAGAGGATTTGAGAAGTCACTCAAAATGTGCCCTAATTTTTCTTTCTGCAGCACTAATCATACTTTTTATGGGAAAATGAACCCCCTCATTTTGTTCCTTTTTAAATTAAATGTTTTAAGAGTTACCACTTTAATCCAAGCAAGATGGCTTCAGGTGTGCCATACGTTTATCATAAGTAGGACTGTTAGCGCTCTAGTTGTTCTTTGGAACACCCTGGGAAGCTGCAGTAGAACACAAAGGAATCAACTGACAGTCTCTGCCCTTGTTGGATGTATATGTTTTACTGAGAATGTCAGACTTCATTCTCACATGACTGAGAAAGATAATGTGAATTTACAGAAAATATGCTCTCAGTTTAGCTTATAGATCACCTTCCAAACCTCTGTGGGAAAAGCATGAGAAAATATTTTTCTCTCAATCATGATATCCCAGCAGAAGGCTTTTTCACATGGTGAAATCACCTTAGAACATACCACAATTCCTAAAATGAGTATGGTACCATCAACAAATGATTTATAATGTAACTAAAGTCTTAAAACCTTCTATTAACTGCAATGCTTTTTAATGAGGTGCTATCATGTATTTTGGTCCCAAGATGGCTGCCAACACTTCTTGGATGAAGTGCTGACAGCCAATCAGATCTCAGGATGAGATGTGTAGTTAGGCTCCGCCCACATATATATATGATTTTACTTTTGATTTTCTCAGGAACTACTGAACAGATTGACACCAGACCTGCAAAAGGCACTTCCCTGACCTGAGGACTACCTCTCTGCCAAATTTCAAGTAATTCTGTTCTGCCGTTCGGGCTGTACCTTGGACTAAAGGTCCCTATGGAAAAATGCATGGGGAAAACGTGTTTTGGGACCCCCCCTTTTTTCTCGGCCCCCGCTTGACGAATCACCCCGAGACTTTTAGGGTAGGAGCGGAGCGGAGCGCCCCACCTATTTTGAAAATTTTGCGAGGATTCGTCAACCGGCGCTAGAGTTATTCCAAATAGAATGTTGCGGATTTCCTATGGAAACACGGTCCTAACTATAACTATCTACTGGCGACCGCCAGTAGATAATATATATATATATATATATATATATATATATATATATATATATATATATATATATATATATATATATATATATATATATATATATATATATATATATGTGAGTATGCATGTATATATCGGTGTATGTATGTGCATGCTTGCATGCATAGATATATGTATGGGTGTATGTATATATGTAGTTATGTTTGCATATTTAGATATAACATCCAATCCCACTTCAAAGAATGGGTCCGAGTCCGCTCGGTGGCAAGGGTGATATTTATTATCAAATTTAAAAGCACAGACAAAGGAGTTGCTGGGTCCATTGAAAGCACATGAGAAGGAGTTGCTTTATCCATGAAACGCTGGGCAGACGCGTTTCAGCCTTATGGCTTTCTTCAGTGCCTGTATCTCCTCAGCAGCGATGTTACACCGGGGGGCCAGTTTAAATCAAGATAGGTCTTCTCCCATTGGAGTACTGTTCTGGCCCTTCCTCCTCGTCTACAGAATGCGCTCTTCCTGCATCTCATTCCACGCCGGGTTTTGTGCCTCCACGTTGCGAGTTCAAATACAGTGATTTGTAAACTCGTACACCATGTGGTGTCTCAGGCTTGCTGGCAACGATCATCATGCACCCCCGCAGGCGATACAGGAACCAATGATGGTCAGTCCTCACTTGGTCACCTTCACGCAGTAAAATACTGCTTCCTTTCTCCCCCAAAAAGGCAAAAACACAAGTGAGCATCTATGACCTCTAGGGGGGGCGACACGCTGTCTTGTCTATATATTTCTACAGGAGTAACTGACTTACTCTCCCATCATAATAGGCATTCACTGGTCCCCTCTTTTTAAAATGCACACCTCTGGTCAGGTCCAATCCTACTGGGACCCCGACCCCTAGCCTGGTCCCTCCTCTCTAATATTTGGCACTACACCCTTGCTAGTTGACCGATTGCAAGATACAGCTATGATGTTTTGCCTTGATCCCAAATTTCACAGCACCGACATGGAGAGATAGGGTCCAAACACCTGGCCAATTAGTTATCCTAATAATCTCTCAAAAACTGCCATGAAAAGATTCAAACACAACATACTCAAACAATTTCAGGAACAACTAATATCAAACACTTACTTCAGCGCAGACATAGGTAGTCTAAAGACGGATTTTATTTTGTACTCAAAACGTTCAGCCAAGCGGAGAACTCTTAGTTCTCTTCATCTACAAGTAATTAGCACAACTAATTGAACCAAACTCACTATTACCCCCTACCAGAGCTTCAAAGGGGAGGTTGTCATATCCATCTTTAGGAAGGGGAATATTCTAATTCAAGCAACTAACAAACACCTCACAATCTTTGACCGCCATTTCCAGACACTTATCTCCCTTATTGTGCAACGCAACACAGCACCTATTCCGCAGCATGACCACACTGCTAAATTACCTTCTAACCATGCCTCCTTCACAAGCCTCACACCAACCCAGACCGCTGCCTCACACCTACATCAGAACTGAGCCTGCCCTAGTCCCAGATCCTCAGAAGAGCTCCCCTCAGTCCCTTGAAACACAAGCAGGTTCACTAATATCGGACTCACCCAACCAAAGCAAGCACACTACACCTCCAACCCTAACGACCAAGATTCTGCCACAAATGTGATTTATCTGCCCACTACTGACACTGGAACCATAGACTGCCCACTCTCTTTCGATACCAAAACCCTCCCTGACCTACTAAACACAATCCTTAGCCAATAGAAAATAAAATTGACGCTCTTGCAGAAGAAATCTTACACATAAAAAAGGAACTTTGGACAAAGACCAAATTATTTTGCAAAGTCAACTCTATGATGGGGAAAGTGTCTCCCTATAAAAGTCCTCCGAGTGATAACGGGCAAACTTAATGGACCTCTATCCTCCTGGATCACTTATCGCACAGACCTCACCGAACCATAAACCCCCTATCTCCATCTGAAGCACGATTATTTAGCGATTCATATGACACAAAAGCATCCCCAAAGAATCCTAAGCTCCCATCTTGTATCCCAGTAATTACCGTCTTAAGCAGAATCCCTCAAACAAAAACAGTGCCCAGACCCCCAGCTCTATACACCACAAACCAAACACTCTACTTTCCAAGAAACTGTCCTGACCCTTTAAACCCATTGCTCTTGAACTGTAGATCAGCAGTTGAGCATGCAACTGAAATAGCGAAAACCATACTAACAGATGACATTGGCATTACACTCCCAACTGAAACCTGGCTCAAAGAACATTCAGCCCCCATACTCGACCTGCTTGCAACACCTCGCTATTCCACTATACGCCTGGATAAACCAGCACATTCAGAAGGTGGTCTAGCAATCATCCATAAAGATGTCATCCGGTTCAACACCGTTGAGATCATGGCCTACTCAACATTCAGATACCTAGGAGTTTAACTCATAACAAAAGGTGCAACCCCTATCAAATTCATGCCATCTATCACTACCCTGGTGATCACTCAATCTACATAGAAGATCTTTCTTATCTGATAATACAGGCGTCCCTAACCAAAACCAATGATGTGTTCTTAGGCGACTTCAATCTTCTTTGGAATGAAACAGATGGCCCCACGATCCGTAACTTAATAAACCAACTGGAAATCAAGGACCTCAAGCAACTATGCAAAGAACAAACCCACAACAGAGATGCTTTTCTAGATGCAATAATTACCTGAAGAGAACGTGTCTCTATTCAATCTATCACACCCATCGGCTGGTGGTATCATCACCTCATACACTTCAGCCTAAAGGCTAACCCCAGATCCTACCATGCCACATCTAATAAACATGCACACTGGACACAGAACTTCCAACAAATTCCCCTATCGACTCTGGAAACCAAGATCAACACCCAAATTCATTCACATCCTCATCTACACACAGTAGATGACCTCATTGACCACTATAACTCAACAAATACAAACTTGCTTGCCCAAGTGGCCCCACTCAAAGTAAAGAGATCTAGAAAGACCCAGTCTATATCCTGGTTCAATCTAGATCTAAACTCAGAGAGGAGACCACTATGAATGACTGAAGACTATGGAGACAGACCCTACACTAATCACCTTGCTCTTCTCTGTTCAGAACGCCTTGCCTACAACAAACACATCTTTAGAGAAAAGGCTACTTTCTTTAGCACTCAACTTGACTGAGCAAAGAATAAACCAAGGGATCTTTACAACATAATTAGGCAACAAACTACTCTCAATTCCCATCCGGAAACAATAGACACTACTGAATGCTGTGAAAACATGGCAAACTTCTTTCCAAGAAAATAAGGAAAATTGAACAAACTTTTGCCCATGTCACAAGTCAGACAGCTCAGCTCCCATGCTTTGATGACATACCCATCACCATGGCAACTTCTTTTCCAGGTTCTACTCAGACCCAAGCAACCCACAAATACCCAAACTCGAGAAGGATATTTACCCAATATGAAACAATGCCAGTTGGTCATAGTTCAAACTGTTGACAGAAGTAGAAGTCCACAAGATAACTGGAAACTTGAAACCCACATTCCATACCATTGATTCCCTCCTCCCTAGTACAGAATCTTAACCACATCATCTCGCCATTCTGGACCAAAATCATCATTGCCTGTCTCGCATCAGTCTGTGTTCCGGAATCCCTTAAATTGGTCAAGTCACACCCATTCTTAAAAATCCTGGAGCAGATCCAAATGACCTAAAAACTTCAGACTTGTCACAAACCTTCCTTTCCTAGCTAAAGTGTTAGAAAATGCATCTTGATCCAACTCAACCCACACATCGACAAATGTAACCTTCTCAACACCTTCCAATCAGGATTCAGAAAAGGCTGTAGCACAGAAACTATGATCAATGTTTCAGACGACATTCTCAGATCTCTAGATGAAAGAGGCTCTTGCCTCTTAATCCTACTTGATCTATTGGCGGCATTTGACACAGTCAACCACCAAGCTTTACTTGAGACCTTCAACATTTGCACTGGCATCAATGGCACCCTCTTGAGATGGTTTATGTCTTATCTACCACATTGCCCTCATTAAATAAAAATCAGCAGCTGTCATTCACAATCAACTCCAGTTCCACAAGGAGTTCCACAAGGTTCCATCCTCATTACAGCCAATTTTAACCTCCTCATGGAACCCCTCACTATTATCCAGTACCAAGCAGGTGTGAAGTATCACCTATAAGCTGATGATACACAACTTTACTACAAAATATCTTCCTACAGTGACATTTTCCATCTGAATACCACAGTAAACAAAATACAAACCTGGCTAAGCACGAATCACCTAAAACTGAACACCAATAAAACTGAACTTATACTCTTCTCTCTCAATGACAAGGTTTTACCAATCCCAACATGTCTTGAGAGCCTGGATGCTCTTAACTGTTCTCACACACTCTCCAACTCTGTGAAGTCCCTGGGTATCATCGTAGACAAATACATGTCAATGAAAGAAAGCATTCACAACTCAGCCAAAGGGGCACTCTACACTCTAAAACATCTCAGGAGAATCAAATGTTTTATTCCGCCGAAGACTTAAAGACTATGGTACAATCCCTAGTCCTCTCAAAATGTGACTATGGCAATGCCATAAACACTGGGACCCCGACAAGCCACCTTGTGCCTCTAAGAACAGCTCTTAATGCAGCTGCCAGACTCCTCACAGGTACCTAAAGATTCAAACACATCTCATCCACTCTCAAGAGTCTTAATTGGCTCCCCATTGAAGGAAGATGCATCTTCAAGACAGCCTGTATCACCCACAAAGTCTTTCACACTGTAAACCCTAAATATTTGTAAAACAAATTATCAAGAGTGGGTAGAAATCGGGTACTGAGAAGCTCCAACTCGCTCCTTCTCATTCCCCCAAACTGATTTTTTTTTTACGGAACTGTTCCTTCTCAGGTAATACTCCACAGATTTAAATTCACTCCTCAAAGATCTCCGCTGTAATCCCTCAGATACTTTTTTCAAATGGAACCTCAAAGCACTACTGCTGCACATATGCTACAACCTACCCCAATGAGCCTGCCACACCCCCATGATCATTAACACGGCCTCTTGACCCAGTGTTTAATCTGGCAAGAATCCCACCAATGGATAATGTTGTACTTTGGGTACCATTTAATATACACATTTAATGTTGCTTTGATTTTAATTCCCTTTGATATACAATGTCAACCTTGAATTCTTATATTAATGCTGTGATCTTTGTTCACATGAACTGTAAAGCGCTCTGATACCCCTAGTCGAGCCAGCGCTATATAAAACTCCCAATAAACAAATATAGAGAGAGATAGATATTTTCAATGAAGGTTATAGATCAGCTATAGTTAGGAAAGCTTTATTTATTCTTTCTATACAGACCAAATTCAAACTATAGAAACATTATATATTCTAAAGTAATAGTTATTCCATAATTTATAATTTATGCACCACCTTCAAATTACTATAATTTGTGCACCTCCATGTACAGGGTTGTCAACTTTCTAGCCATACTACATTAACTATAACTTGCCACTCTACCATGCACAGTGTTCTCAGAAACTATGTAATTTCAGATGTTACAAGTGTTGTTATAAATGCTATGATTTTGTGTGGTATAAGTGATGTAATATAGAAGGGTATAAGCAGTGCATCATAAAGGCGTGAGTTATAGGTAATGTAGTGTGTCTAGCCAGTTGACAACACTGTGTACAGAGATACGCAAGTCAATTTAGACCATGGCAGCCTCAAATGCAAATATTTTATTGCTCTAAAGAACTTATCTGAAGTACACAATGTTCTATACTACTCAATTCAGCCTATACAAAATAAACAGCGTTTAACCTCATATCCCCTACTTGATGTATCTCAAATGCTTCTTTGTTGCTTTCTGTCACTTCCCCTTTCAAACCCACATGTCTTATATATACATCATTACAGATTGTCAACAAATTGGGAGGAGAATCTCCATTACACAAAGAACGAATTTGAAAGAAAGGAAGAAGTTAATATAACACACCTAAGTGTAGCATATCACTAAGTAAGTTATTGTGTGGTTAAAAAGGAGTGAGTGTTGGAGATTGAATGTACACTAGTGATTAGTGTCTATGGGGAGAGTAGTCATGACACTGCTTTAATTAATTAGCAAACCACATGGGATGAGTGGCAAACGTAATGAAAGAGTTTCTACACAAACATACTAAGTGCCTGTTTTTTGGTATATCCTCCTTTGTTAAACTCTTATAGATGCATTGTTTTTTACATTTTAGAACCAACAACATTGTTTTTAACGTATAAACTTGCCCTGAAGAAGGTGGTGTCAAACAATTTCAATCCATCGAAATGCCGTGTCTACAATTGTTTGTAATATAATATTGTTTTTTAATATTTCTTTTCTAAGTGGATATCATGTAAGCATGTCTCTATGTGTAAATCTCCTTGAAAATATATGTTTCTTTTGCACAGTACATAAATTGAAAAATATATGGATCAGTAAATATCATCAAATTGTGAAATCTTTACCCCAAAATTGATGTGCTAATCTATAATTTAGATAAAGATCAATAAATGTGCTATAGAGGCGAGAGTAACAATAAACAGAAGAACTGTTCCCTCGCAAAGAATTGTTTTTTAATGTTTTTATGAAATGATTTATTTTTTATTTATTACTTGTATGATTATTTTGTAAAAGAAAGGAGGAGATTTTTTTGTTACTAAAAACAAGGCTTAAAGTCTGTATGCATTATATGTATGAATGGGTATGAGATATAGGATTGGTAGGTAATCTAGCAAGAATCCCACATGGAACGTCTTTTTGTTATTGGTGAATTTGACCCAGTTCCCTTTGTACTTGAAGAGTTTCTCTCTTAATTGGTCTTAGAATGCCAGAGGAACAGGAGTGAACTATAATTAAATGGGAAGATCGCAAACCCAAAAGATGCACAGCAGAAACCCCTAACCAGAACACCAAAAAGGCAAGCAATAGGTGAAATCAAATATTAGGCCAGAGAGAGGGCCACCGAGCACCGGATTCCATAAGATATGAAAACAGGGTTCTGGAAAGCCACAAGCAATACAGCTCTTAAATCCCTTAAAAGTAATGAGAACATCTATGTGGAGCAATCAACACCTGCATCTACAGGCCACAAAGGCCACATATTGGTAAGATGCTCCAAGGCTAGGAAGACCTAGAGGACTGTAAAAAAGATTCTGCCAGGTAAGAATGACATTTCTTTGGGTGCAAACAATGACAATACGTAATACAGCCCCTATTCTGAAGACTGGTATCACAGACTAGACAACTCCTGTTAGTCCACAGATATGACATCATTGACAAACCTGAGCAGACTAAAAGCTGAAAACAGCTGGCAGCCTCACAGAATACCTACTGGCCAGAGTGCTAACTCCAGGATTTGGGGGAGTAAGAACTATCTGGAAAAGAAGTAGGAGCCTACTGAGACTCTCTGAAAAGAAGTAACTATTAGAGGAAGGAGAAGGACAGTCAAAATGACTATAGGATAAGAACACTGTCAGTGGTGCAAACCTCAACTGTGCAGATTAAAAAGAAGAGCCCAACAAAAACACACAGATGGCAGCTCCATCCTGACACTGCACAGGCTATAAGATTTTTTTTTAAAAAACAGCTAGCACAAGATGCGACCAAAATAGGTCAAGCATGGAATGCCCCCCCATTACAAGGTGGCAAAGCCCGCAATATCCAAGACCACCCTGCTGGTCCTGACTCACGTAAAGAACCATGGGAATCCACAGGAAGCAGAAAGTTCACTTAATAGCAGAAGAACCAGTGAACAGACAAAGACATCTAGCTTGGCACTGGAATCAGCAGATGTAGCAGAGTATCCCTCAATCCCTAAACCAAGATTCACAAAAACAATGTCCTGAGGGACAGCCACACACTTTTTCCACCATAAAACAGAAGAACCCCAAGAGTATGAATGATTGAAGCAGTGGGCTAACCCCACTGGGTGCTGGTCATATACCCGAAGCACAGTAAAAAATAAACAGCTACCTCAGCAGTGCATAAGGACGCTTTTTAAAAAGTATTTTTATTGATAATTTTTTGACAGGCAGTAGAAGTGCAAAATGAAACAGATCACCATTTGTAGTGCAAGGCATTTACATTAGTCATGACGAACATTAAGTTCATGGGGTGGGAACGTGAGTTCATCGTGCCACTGGATAGGCAATTCTGTTCCAGTGGAGTACTGGAGTGCGCAATCATCAGATAGGCAGCAGCGGTGACAGTGACATCCTATTCAGAAACTTTAGTAAGAGTAACCAAGAACAGCAACATAGAATGTGTAATAGAGTAAAGTCTAAGGGGAGGTTCAATGATCTCACCTGGGGAGGGGGCCTGGAAGGCGATGGAACTGTTTGGTAAGGCATGATGTCCGTGTCCTGGGTAGGCAGCAGTCGTACACAATGTCGGTGTAGAGAGATGCAGTCAATCACAATTCTTTCGATGAGGGCTGAGAGGTAGGCAATGATGAGGGGAACATGCTCTGGGGGGGGGGGCGCTTGTTACCGGTTAGTGTCGCTGGGTAGCAGTAGCAAAGTATTCATGGAGGGAGGGAGGTCTTATGTTCAGGGTGGGCATGTGTCATCTTCAATGAGGTCCTGGAAGTCCATGAGTAGTGCCTCCCAGCCCTCTACAATGGTATATTTCAACAGACCTTTGGCTTCTTCTCATACTAATGCTGCATGCTCTGCTCTATCCCATACTACATCTGATTGGCTCAAGCAGCTACCACTGACGTCCAATGTTTAGACACTTGTCATTTCCCTAAAATGAGAGCGAGGTCCATAAATCGAGACTGAAGTGTCTCTGCAATCAGCAGAAGAGCCCGAATGCACAAGCCTCCAGGGTATGTAGGGTAGAATTGTTTGTAAGGCTGCCAAGGTGGGACGTGACTGCATGCCGATGCGATGCAAGGGAGGGAGAGGACAGCATCAAGTGGTATAAATTAGCATCATCTGCTTTGCATCGGGGATAGTAAGCCTGTGTTCCGGTGAAATGTTCATTCAGTTTAACAGGGGTAAGGTAGGCCCTTTAGAGAAAAATGGATGTCTTAATATGGCATATCTAGACACTTTAGCAAGGTATGTTAATATCCATTTCAATTCCTCCTCTGGGAGGGTTCTATCGAATTCTGCTTCCCACTTATATTTGAGGTCAGTGAGGGAGACACCTCATTGTGTTTTCCAAGGCTTATAGTGAGCCATTGGATAAGATGCCTGCTCTGCCCTAAAATATGCAAGTACTGCATGCTAAGGAGATTCTGCCTCTGCAATATCCCTGTCTCTTCTGAGAACCCTGATCAAGGCACTGCAGTAGGGAAATGGTCTCGGGGTATGTCAGATTGGTGTACAATCTGAGAGAAGAGGAGAAGGGTCCCATCATGGAATTGATCCCCTAAAGAAGTCAGTCTGGCTACAGTCCATTGATGCAGGACAGGAGCTGCCACACTCTTCCGTCCCTCGTTACTATGAGAAGGGGCATAGCCGGTGCATTAGGGATGGCTGAAGCTGTGAGACTCAGACCTCTCTTAAAGCAAGCATACATCACACTAAGTAGGCGGGATTGTGGTGGTCGAGATGTTACCCAGGGGGTGAGAAAAGGATCTGTACAGCTTCAAGGGGTAATTGTGCCACCAGTGTTCTGCAAGTCAGCAGCAGATCCATTGCAACTGTGATGCTAAACAGTAATATTCAACGTTTAGAGACCCTAGACCTCCCTGATCGTTCTGGTGCCATAGTTGTGGCAGTACCACATGGTGGCGGCCTTTAACCCCAAATCAGTTCACCCAGCACCCATGTAGGGTGTGAAATAATGAGTGAGGAAGGAAAAAGTTCACAAACTATTATAAAGGACATGAGATCATAACCAGTTTTGAAATCACAACTCTCCCAGTAATGGAGAGAGGGGGTCCTTCAAAATTCTACTTGATCTTTAAGCACTGTGACCACCCTAGTTAGGTTGCTGTCTAGAAGGTCCTGGTACTTGTGGTAGATCCTTATCCCCAAATAATGAAGCATGGAGCCTTGCCAAGGAAGGTGTTCCTCCTCGCGGTCCACCACAGTCTCAATCAGATGCAACATTAGCGGGAGCACACAGGACTTATGTCAGTTGACTATCAGCCCAGCTGCTTAACAGAGCTCTTTTAGCACCTGGGCTATTGGTCATCCTGGAGATAAAGCAGAATGTTGTCTGCATAGAGAGAGAGATGGCATGCCGGCCATTAACCAAGTGTATGCCCCATGCTCCTTTGTGATTACAAACTGATAGCCAAAGGCAGCCCTAAGCCTCCAAACACTGGCCGAAGGGTTGGTATGAAGAAGGCAAATCCAGCGCAGTAACCAATCTCCCAAGCTAATCTGTGGATAACACAAAGCATTTACTGCCAATCAATAGAAACAAAAGTGTTATTGAGATAGAAGGCCAAGCAGGCCACTAGGGGGCGAAGGTGAGGAACAAACTCCAGGACCAGATAGAGCCTATGGACGTTTAATGCGGTATTCCTTCCTGGCACAAAAGCTGTTTTTGTCCAGGTGGCTGGATTGCAGGAGGGAGGGGAGGAGCTGATCCACAAGGATCTTGCTGAGAAGCATATAATCAGTATTAAGTATGTCAAGCGGCCTGTTATGAGGAAAGATCAATTGGGCCCTTACCAGGCTTAGGAATAAACACCCGCATCACCTCGTTTAGTGATGAGGGGAGAAGGCCTTCCTCAAAGACCAGTTTGTAAAACTGGTTCAACTTTGGAGGCAGGAGGTTGGAGCGGGTTCATTAAAACTCAAGAGGGAGGCCTTCTTGGATTGGTGTCTTGCAGTTGACAGTGCTAGCAGGCCACCTTGTATTTCTTCTTGTGCGATTGAAGCATCAAGCTCCAGTTGCTGTTCTTGAGAGATACAAGGTAAAGCAATGTTGTGCATCAGGGAGTCAATCTGCCTGCGGGAGCTGTGTCGCACAGGGGTATACAAACAATAAAAAGTTCCATTTTCACCTGGGACATAGAATATTTTTTTTAAACTTTAATTTATAAGCAACTGTAGTAGTGGGAACCCACCTATCAATACTGGATCACTAATGTAAAACACTTTAAAAATTAGTAAATGGATACCATACAAACATGTAACGAAAACAATTTTTACCTTAAGAAGCTTGAAATGCCATTGAACACAATAAAACAGTAGTATACATGTGAATATTTTAATCTATATCGTAGTTAAAAACAGGTAGAAAAAACAATTTTCTGTAAATCACACTTGTATTTAATCAATATTATAAGGTGCTCATTCAAATCCTTTGAATCTTATATCTAAAAAATAATAAATATTCACAGACATCTAATACATGGAATATCTTACCCTTCAGATCATAATAAAAAAAAAAAATATCGATCAAGATTGCCCAGCATTACACATGTTGAAATATAATGTACTAAATCCTGTTTCTTCAAGCTAAAAGTATAGTATGTCAAGCTTCTGAAGGTAGTTTTACATTAGTGATCCAGGATTGATAGGTAGGTTCCCACTACTACCGTTGCATATAGATTAAAGTAAAATAAAAATAAAAATTCTATGTCCCAGGTGAAAAAGGAATCTCTTATTATTTGCATATAGACACCCTGTCTCTTTTCTTGGAAAGACAGTGAATCCTTTGGGTTTTGCAATCACATAGGAGCATAAAACTCTTTAATGAGCAAAAGATGCACAATTGATGGACCAAATGCCGAACAAATCGAAACATTCACCCCCAGTCCAGAGATCTAGGTTAAATCCATCATTCTTTTGCTCACCATGCCTCCCCAGTTTAGACCTGGCCATATGCAAATCAGTCTTGACCCTGTGCCTCTTGGGAACAGTCCAGCCCAAACTGCCAAGCCAACGTCCTCCTTGGACCGGAAACAAGCATCCTAGGACCGGTTTCGGGGTTTCACCCCTCTTCAGCCAGGATAGCTTGATTCCAGTTGCACAGTGAGCCCAGGACCCACGTCTGGGCATACCTGCCGCACTTAGGGCGAGAAAGCAAAAGACACACAATTGATGGACGAAATGCAGAACTAATCAAAACATTCACCCCCAGTCAAGAGATCTGGGTTAAATGCATCATTCTTTTGCTCACCATCCCACCCCAGTTTAGATATGGCCATATGCAAATCAGTCTTGACCCTGTGCCTCATGGGAACAGTCCAGCCCGAACTGCCAAGCCAGGTCCTCCCTGGACTGGAAACAAGCATCCTAGGACCGGTGTCGGGGTTTCACCCCTCTTCAGCCAGGATAGCTTGATTCCAGTGGCACACTGAGCCCAGGACCCACATCTAGGCATACCTGCAGCCCGAACTGCCAAGCCAGGTCCTCCCTGGACCGGAAACAAGCATCCTAGGAACGGTTTTGGGGTCCTAGGCAAGGTGTCATCTGGTACAAACTGCAAGACCGGCACTGGCTAAAGACAAGTTGGCAGCCATAGACTACTTTGAAGCCCAAGCCCCAACCTGTTAGATTGAAGCAGAACTGAAACAACAATCACTTACAATGTAGTCAGACAGGGGACTGAAGTGACCCATTTCCAGCTAGAAACAGAAAATCTAGTGTGATTACTATTGAAGCCAGATGTTGTAGAGATGAAAAAAGATGGTTTTTAGGCATCAAAAGGGATGAACCTTTGGGGGGGAGAGTAGAGTATGTTGCCTGTCTTCAGGTTCAGACTCACCCTCATGTGAGAAAGATTGGTACTAGGATGACTGACAAGGAGTTAATGATACTTCACTGTTGCAATGATGAAAGGATATGCCTCACAAGTAGGACTGAAGCCAGTGATCATCAATCCCTTCTGTAGAGGTTACGTCTACAATGCAACTTTTCCAAATTATTTTGAGAAGTGTACGCACACTCTAGGCCAACGTGCAGAAAACCTCCAATTGCTGTAGCTCATGTTTCACACCCTTCTCATACTAATGGAATATGATACAGGGGAATGTTGCTTGCCAATTTGTACCTGACAATTTACATTATGTTATGTTTGTGTGATTTCTAAAAGGCTTCTCTGAAATGTAATTTCGTCATAAATAACACTGCTCTTTAGGGTTTGCTGGTTAGCAACTGATAGCATGCACATGTGTTCCTTTTCTTTCTCAGACTTAGGATGCAGTGGTGTACTATGGTGTTATTTGTGCACTTCTTTGTTTGTAAAATGGTAATTTTCCTATGAGAACTAGTTTTTCCCACTTGCTAAAATCTGGGTGATACAACAGAATAGGGGTTGCAAAGAAGAAATGTAAAAAGAGCAGATATGAAAAGATTCAACTACTCAAAGGCCATGAAGAAGCTACAATAACTTTAAGCTAGCCCAATGATACACCCTCTCTGGTTCTTCTCTCACCTTATGGTACTCTCTACAGACCAAACTAAGATTGGCTCCTGAGATCCTGTCCTCCTGGTAAGGACCTTAGACCTTCCTGTTCAGGAGCCATCTATGCGATGATTTAATCTGAGTGAATTTAATATTCCTCATAGGCATGTCTGGATTTAACTTTTTTGATCTTCTACTGTTTAAGCATGTGTTTACCTCCTGATGTTCTTGCCTCTGCTCATTTGTGAAACTCTTGTTCTTCATATCACATCTCTTCCCTTCCCCTTCCTCATTCCATTCTCCATATTGACCCATCTTCCTTGACACTTTCCTCATCCTATCCTACCCCTTTTTTACCCCCTCTTTCTTTGATATTGAATTTAAATTGTTTCTGTAAACATATAATGTAACAATAGTTCATCAACTATGATCAAAAGTGATCAAATACCTTCCGGTACCCTTGCGCTATAAGAAAATATGTAAATAATAAAAAAAAAAAATGGGGAAGGCCAGCCTTTTTCTGAGATTGATATCATGAATTTTATCGTCCATACCATATTGATAGTGAAAACATGGGCACACACAGTATTTGTGTCTGTTTTTACAATACAATTGATTAAGAGGTAATTGAGAACTTCTACTCAGATGTATCACCAGCTTTTAGTTTATATTTACCAAGGAGTTTTAATACCACGGGGTTTGAATTTGTTTAATTTTTGTTGTTGAAATTAATTGACCGATTTTCCCTATGTTTTTTTACTCACTGTGGGCTTTTAAGGTTTTTGTTTGAATTTATTGTTTTAAGGTTGGTTTGCATTACTCGCAAATTTCCTTTAGGTCCAAAAAATACATAGGCTACTTAACAGGGTAGAAGGGCAAAACAGAGTTTCAAGCCCGGCGCTCACCTCATTTGTATGCGCAGAATAAGTTGCACACCCATGTGTTCTTTCAGAGGAGGACTTGTTTATTTCACCTGGAGTAACTTACCAATGCACGGTGCTCATGCAAGTATTGGATTTATTCTGCCCATGGAAAACTATTATATTCTCATTGCAATACATCTGTTGTTCGCTCATTGTCTCCAAACGTCACCGGAGGAGCTTCAATCAGCAAACACTTTTTTTCTGGAAAAGATAGATTAGATGAATCCTGCAATGCATGAAATTCAAGCACTCCTAGCCGCTCTATAGAACTGCCCTGTCCCAAAATATAAACGGTAGAAGGTTTTTGAATTGGACCTAAACTCGCATCAAGTTGTCAAGATGGGAGAATACGATGCCAATAAATGTCTGTCATATTATGTGCTGGCCTGACAACGACAATGTCAGTAAATGCAATGTGAACGTAAGCCATTGCTTGTGCCCGCACAATGCCCATCAATGTATACTGTAACTTGTGTCCGCACAGCAGCGCCATCAGCAATAATGATATCAATGTATATCATAAACCATGCTTGTATGAAAATATTATCATTGCAAATGAGAACAATGTCAATGTTCTCAGACCAGAGAAAAACCCAACCTCAACAATATCAGTACGAACGATGTCAATGTACACAATGACAACTGTATGTGCAATGTTGATAATGTTGGTAAAAATGATATCATTGACTGCCATATTACTTTTAGGAGTTCCGATGAACTCTCCTCATTGCTGTCAGATTCACCCAATGGTGGCCTCTCCAACAACCCCAAGTCAGAGATATGTGGTCAGGCAGGTCCTGCAACCCATATCTGTGCATATTGAGTAACAGGTCACTGGTGGCTTCCCCCATAAACCAAAGAAAACACTCACCCAGGAAAAACCCTGATCGATTTCACAGATAGATAGTCGCACCACAAACAAGTCTGAACTAATTGGTCCCAATAAAACCCATTTGGCTAAAGACTCACCACAAAGCTAGATATTACATGTAGATAGGTGCACTCAACCAATCAGGAAACGAAAAGCACACCACACACGGTGATCATAAGCTCCTCATGCCAGACATCTGGACAAAAACACCCTGGTCTACACTAGCTCTCCCCAAGGTCGAAATCCATCTGGGTAATATGAGATGCCCGCCCTGGTTGATTTATAACTGAGATGCTTTTTTGGAACGTAAGGAATTGTTTTATTGTACCTCATGAACTGTATAAAACAGTGATCAAAACTTTGTACAGCGAGATGTTTTGAGCAGACACCTTCTGTCCAGGGTCTCCTGGCTGCAGCGTTTAATTAAACCAACTTGTTCCTATTTTGCCAAACGCCTCTTGTCTTTTCATTTATTTAAGGTAAATTCATATCCAAGGAACAAAGTAATAATTTGACAATCTTAACGTAGTGCTAGGTGAACTCAGTTATGTCCCTCTCCTATGCTATAGCAGTCATGCTTATTCAGAACGTGCTGAAAATATTGTTTCTTAATAGGAGTGTTCAATGAGTATTCATTAGAACTAAGAATGGAAACTCCTCTCTAATGGACAACTCATTACCCTATGATAACTCACTGGTCGCTCCTTCACGTTGCGATGTTCTCATAACATTTTCCTTACCAATTTAGCTGAATCTAATGCTTGAATAAAGCATCACCCCTTCTGCTACAGAAAGAGCATCCCATAAGATTTCTTATGTGTCACCAGTAGCTCCAAGGGGAAACTGAGCCAAATCACTCAAGAATTCATTTTTTCCGGAAATCCAGCATCCTGAATGGATCTCAAAAGTTAGGCTGCATTAACTAGAAAACACACCAATGTTCAAAGTGCCTCCAGTACTTGGCATATCACATTATGGTTGCAGGGCTTTGGGTATCCTGAATAGACTGCAAAACTTTTCACAAATAATTTGATCTCTCCAGTGTCAGCCACATAAGATTCAGGCCAAGTGACAAGGGCAGGGAACACTCAAAGGAAAAAGGACAAGATCTCTAAGATGACCTGGAGTCAAATTGAACGGCAGACATTTTGTGGTTAAGAACTGTTGAGAAACAAGTGTGCCAGAATCAAAGGGGAGCCCCAGGATTGTCACTTTATCCTCATGAATATTCCACAGCACATCAGAAGAAGAGGGAATAGAAGAAAGTCATACAGGAGCCGGGGACAACAGGGGAATTACATTGCCTCCAGTCTCTATAACTCTTGAGACATCTGTTCCTTGCAAAAGAGAGACAAAATTCAGTTCTAAGGTAGCAAACAAGTGCTGCTAAAGGAAAACTAAACGCTGCAATATAACCCGGAAGGCCCATAGTGTCATGCATTCACACACTAAGGAATGATATATTCAGGTAAATGAAATATGAAATGCCACACAGGGAAAAGTATGCACCTATCTCCATGAGCAAGCAGCCAAAACAAGAGTTGTTGAGAATGAATACCTCATGCTCACTTGACAATTTACATAAGCCTTTGCTAATGAATTAACTACATGGACCAATGCAACGTGCCTCTGAAGAGTTGAGGCAGATGTTTAAAGTGCACAAATAATGTCTATTGCTCTTCTTAATCAGTTCTCACACTCTAGCTTCAATGGTTGGCATTCATGATCAAGGAAATTGGGACAGGTGGGAACAGATGAGAAGTCTTGCCTGGGCAATGCCTTCATATTGCTGGGACTTTAGGCACCAAACAAGGGGTGATTGACAAGAAGCTTGAGGTGAAACTAAGACAAAATCTCTGCTACTGCTGAAGTTCCCAGGAGCTTACAAAAAAAAAACAGAGGCCATTTTAAAGAAAATTAATTATGTCATGGAGCAGCGAGGCCACGCTGATGTCTCTCCAGAACCTCCAACTAATGAGTATGTGATTATGAGACTGAATGTCATGCACATTTCTCTTGAAGTCAGATGTAAGAGCATCATTGTTGTTGCCAGCACCTTCATGAAGATGCAAGGGTCTAAGGACAGACCAAAGCAGAGCACTGCACATTAAAAAGGGGCTTTCCCAACAGTGAATTGCAAAAATAGATGACTGTGTGGATAAACTGGGCTGTGGCATGTTGCATCTTTTACATACAGAAATAGACAAACAATTATATCTGTCTATACTATCTAAAAAGGCTAGTACTAGACATATGGACCCAGATGGGTGTCCTAGTTCTTGCTTGGTGTTTTGCGTCAACCTCATAATACCTGATACCAGCAGGAATTACTAGGAGCACCCAAAAGGTACCCTTATAAATAAGGAATCACTTCTGGGATCACGAATACGGTACCTGATTCTCTGCTATTCTTCAATTTTCCCAATTTTTCCGCTGAGCTTCAACTGGAGATTCTGGCTTCTTTCAGAAGCTGAACTACCAAGCTCAAATACCCTGGATCTGCCGTTTTCCTTCAGGGCTCCTAATCCTGATGGGACAGTTTACTGCTATTCCGTACTCATTTGGATTATTATGAGCCTCCTAATGATATCCATGCGGGTTGACAGACTTCAGATGAAGATCCAGGACAGGTGAGATCTCTCAAAAGAAGGTTTGCATTAGAAATAGAAGCAAGTACATGTTAAAGCCTTGCTGAGGATTGGGGTCAGGAATAATACCTTTTATCCCGGTAGCAGTTGAAGTTCGTCCTCCCATGGTGATGAAATAGACATTTAGCCACCGGAGTGGACAGAAATAAGTCTCCACTGAGGACCAAACATTCAAAAGGATATTCTAGACATGAGTGATGAAAAAGAACCAAACTTTACCCAACACCAATATTATTAGTTATTCTAAACTACAGTTATTTGTTTCAAATTAGCTGGGAAAATGAAGTAAAAAAAATACAATATTGTTTAGTTTCATATTTCACATGCAGTTTATGAGGCAATACTCATTATAGCAGGTACAATTATCTATTCAGAAATACTTGAGGCACTCAGAATGTTATATGATGACAATGTGGTAAGTAGGTGCGATATTAATGATTAGTAAGTGCACTATAAAGCATTGCCTTTATGGAGCCCTGTCAAGGGTTTTTAAATGGAAGTGGATATTTCTACCTCAGATTAGCTCCTAGAAATACATCAATGTACTTGCAGAATTTACTAGGAGTTATAATACATTTTCTGTAAATATTCAAATAAGCAGACCCGTTTTCCTAAATCACAGGATGGTGTGTTTCAGCAGTTTAAAAATTACCCATTCTTGGTAAAAGCAACTCTCCAAAAAATGGTTAACGTGAAGGAAATCATGAAACCCCAAACCAGCTTTAAAGCAAGAACTTGAGGAGCAATTAATTACAATATAACTGGAGTTTTATACATACACACCATGCACATAGAGTGTTTTTTTTTAAAAAGAAAACAGGATATTAGGTTTTTTTTAACAGACCCACCCCATAAGCATACCCTACCCATGCAGTGGCCTATCTTGGTATAATTAAGTGCAATGCTTTGTATCAGCAATGAACATTGACGTTGAGTACAATGGTGAAGATTCTCCTCCGATGGTCCAGTTTCAGTAGTACTGTTTCTCTCCCTTTTCCACTACCACCTGGGCTTAGCCCACTCACAACAACCCTGTTGACTGACCATCTTGTTTCAGAATGGGTCTATTTTTTAAAGCAGCTGTCAAACTATATAATTCCCCGCTGTTTTGAGTAAGTTTCTACACAACTTTGGCATTTTATACTTTTATGTCATGAATTATGTATTCTATAAGTGAATGGTGTTTTTGAACTACATCATTACTGTAGTATGTCTTTTGAGTATTGTCTCTATGTGCTTTTATGGCCATTTTTATTTGGATTAAATAAAGCGGATGATGATGATGATGACTGACCATCTCCGTAACGTTTTCTGGCTGGGTAGTATCATTTGTCCACTTCTAGTTTCTCACGCCATTGGCCCTAGACCTTGACAAATTTCTGCAGAAACCCTCTCGCTTTGTAGACTGCTTCTTCTGCTAGCATGCATCATGCCATATTTTGGGCCATTTTCTGATCTACAGCAGTACTGTACCTTCTCACCACTGTATCACTTCTCTTCTTGCTAAGGTGAGTGCAATATTATTGAACAAAAGCATGTAACTGGACAGTCACTGTTCCCCACCTAAGCCCCAAAAAGACCACCCTAGTTGTCAGATGTATGCCTAGTTCCATTGCCCTCCTGAGTTCCTGCTCCACTGTCAACCAGAATTCCCTGACCCTTGGGCATCCCCAGACAACTGTCATTGATTGCCTGGCCCATTTTCAGGAGCCTAGTTCGAGTACAATAGGCTCAGTAGTGGATCTTAAAAAGTATCAGCCTGAATCCCACCACAGCTCCTACCTACAGGCCTCTCCCCATACCGGATCCACTAGGAACCCCCAAGTCCTGTTCTGACCTGTCTTTGAGGGCATTTTGGTGCCTATGGGAATTATTTATTATAGTTTTGTAGATCAGGAAGGTTGCATGTTTATGGAATGGGGCAGCTCATACCCTGTATCCCAGTGGTGACTCGTCTTCTACCTCTTGAAGTGGATGGGAGTAATTAGCCAGTACATGACAGCTGTATGTATAGAAATCAATAGAAGTCTGTCAGCTCGTATCGTGACCGAAAGTCCTCAAAAGTCTCTTGCGGTCTCCAGATGTTTCTGAATCTTGATAGCCTCAATAGGTCCCATTTATGAAACACACTCAAAGTTTTAAGATTTTTTAAGAGCTCAGAGTCAGTCTCACAAGGGGGCCTCCCAGGTAAGTCAAACTTGCCAGCCTATCCCTTGTGTTGCACGTTTCAGGATTTTAGGACAGTAGCTCTAAATGGGGGTATTGTGATTCACTGCCTCCACGTATGGTGCATACGAATATCCCCAGGGGTCCATGGCGCTCCTGTCTAATGTGATGGAGAGTTACTGCTGAATGGCAAATGCCCAGTCATTTATAACCACCAACTGCGTAGCCGAGTAACACTTCAATAGTTCAGAGAGCAAAATACCCCCACCCATACTGGCCTCTCACAGGGGATCCAGCTCAATCTGGGGTGTCTCTCCGCCACATATCAGTGACCTAGTAAAGGCATCCCCAGATTCAAAGAGGCTGTCCTGCACCTCTTATGTGTATTCTGCTAAGTATACAGGTCCCAGCCCCATTTCTTCCATGCTGCTGCACCGCTCTGCTTCCTCCCCATCTTTCTGAGAGTCTTTTCTTGCTTTTGACTCGTTTTCACTGCTGCCTCCTTCCTCTCCACCATTTTTCTGAGTGTTTTTGCCTGCTTTTGCTTCATCTTTCACTGCTTCCTCCTTTCTATCTCCTTATTTTTCTGAGTGGTATCTCCTGCTTTTCCCTTGTTTCTTTCTGCTTCTCCTTGTTTTTGTCCTTATTTGCCACTTCCGCCTGCCACGCATTTTTCTGCCTCCTGCCTAGCACCACTCAATACCTCCCAGCACCCATCCCTCCTCCTAGTACCTACTTAATGGAGGTTGCAGCGCGACCCCATTGAGCAGGCCTCAACCCCATCTCCTCAGTGCTCTTGCACGGCTCTGCTTCCTCCCAATTTTTCTTAGAGCTTTCTCCTGCTTTTGACTTGTTTTTTAACTGCTTTCTCCTTCCTTTCACCTTTCTCCTGCTTTTGCATCATTTTTACTGCTGACTCGTTCCTCTCCCCGTTTTAATGAGTGCTTTCCCCTGATTTTCCCTCGTTGGTTACTGCTGTCTCCTTCCACTCCCCTGTTTTTCAGATTGCTTTCTCCTGCTTTTGCCTTGTTTGTTACTGCTTTCTCCTTCCTATCCCCCCATTTTTCTGAGTGATTTTTCCTGCTTTTGCTTAAATTTTGCTTAATTTTTCACTGCTTTCTCCGTGAACCAGCAATCATCTCCAGCTCCTTGACACCCTCATGAATTCTAATTGATTGATACAGCAATATCCAGAGGGTAATCAACTGATAAATAGCTGTGCTCCTCATCAGGGACAATGAGAGTTGCTTCCAGTGCTACATGTCCACGTTATATCCACTAAGTGCCTAATCCCATGCTCGCTAATGGAATTCTTTTTGGTGTATCATGATGTATGTCCCCAGATATATTAATTCCTCTCCAGTCCACTCCATAGGACACATCTACTCCTGTGCAGTCACCATCCCGTCAGCAAATATTCCAACAATTTATGGCAATTAATGGCAATAGCTGCATGCACTGTGACTATATTAAGCATGCCTAGTATCCTAAGGAGCAAGTGCCTGGGGTCTGGTAAGTATAGCACTATGTCATCTGAATACAGCAGAATGACATCTCCCCAATCCGGGTCCCATGTGAGACCCTTCTCTAAGGCATCCCTTCTAATTCATTCCGCCAGTGGTTCCAGATTTATGGTGGGCAGTCGGGGGATGGTGGAAACCCCTGTCATTTTCCTCAGCCTAGCCGGAATTTCTCCAATACTACCCCATTCTCGTGCACACATGCACATGGTCGTGAGTATAGTAGTTGAAACAGGACCTGAGTTCAATGCCCAACCCCATTTTTTGCAAGGCTGATATTAGATAGGGTCACTCAAGCAAGTCAAAAGCCTTCTCAGCATCTAATGATACTAGTACCACTGGTTCCCTCATTGCCCGTTCCTGGCCAACACCCCATTTAACCAGCGCAAATTGTGACAAGCTGATCTGTGGGGCATGAATTCAGACTGATCTGCTGCGATCAGTTTTTCAATAACAGTGCAAAGTCTGTTGGCTAGCACCTTGACCAACATTTCGACTTCCATATTCAGTAGCGAGATTAGTCTATAAGAAGCAAAAGTGGTCGACTGGTACGTCTATCATATGGATTAGGACAGTGAGGGCCATGAAGGCATCTCTTGGTAGACAGCCTGCCCATGAGGCTTCTTGAAACATACATATACAGTTTCCCTCCCAAAACAATGTTGTTTAAATCTATATACATGTATGAGACTACATGTCTAATACTTTTATTGGAGTCAGAGGGTTTAGAACCATTAGAAGTGAGGTTTCAAATCCCCTTTTTCATTGCTGTTCTGTGTGGACTTGAGAGACAAGAATTCTAACTACGATTTGGTGCAACCTTATGAAGCACATTGTGCAATGCCTTCATTGTTGTTTTCTAAAGGAACAAGGGTCCCATGCTCAAGGTATACAAACAGTTGAAAGTACATAAGGATAAAATGAGGCCTATGTATGTTATCCAAATGGATCAATCATAAATACTTATTTGACACAATAAATTAACAATGGTGTAGAAAAAGCAAACAAAAAAGAGTCACATAAGACCTGAAAACTCAATTGAGTGTGACAAATAAAAACACAATGGTTATAGTCACCATCCATAAGTACCAATGGTCAAGTGTACAGAAATGAATAATTTTACAATTGAGTCGAGGTACCAGAGTCTGCGACAATTCGATCATTTGAGAAATTATAGGATCATCATTAGAACATACAGAGTTATGCCAGAGACAGAGATAGGATTATGACGTATGTAACACAATACCAACTAAAAATATAAGAAAGGGAAGAGGGAGGGGAAAGGAAAGACAGTTAGTTGCCAGGATATGAAATAGTATGGTGTAGAGCATCCATCCAGACAGGGAGTGGTTGCATTGTGTCAAGGGCCAAACATGCGTGGGACCCAGACATGCGAAGACAACGACAGTGTTGTAAAAACGCATACTATTACCCCGCAAGTTGCAACAACGACTTGCGGGGAGGGGCTGGATTTTGCAATAGTATAATTTACTATTTCAACTCCAGTCTGTGCGGACAGTAGGGAAGGTGTTGGATTTTTCAATCCAACACCTTCTACCCCCCCCCTCCCCCGCAAGTCATTTTAATGCCTTGTGGGGTAATAGTATGCGTTGTTACAACGCGGTCATTCTTACGACCGCATTGTAACAACATGCGGGGTGGCGGTTTATTAATAAGGGCTGTTTACTACATGGTGTATGGCATATGGGTTCGGTGGTTGTGTGTGCGGGGAGGCATCAAGGGTAAAAGACAAGATTATATCGAGGCTGGCAGGGACTTACGCTGCACTAAACAACAGAACAAACAGAGTGAAGGGCAAGATAAGGCAAAATGTGGGGGGAATGCAGCAGGAGTCTAGAGGCACTGCGGAAGGGGTAACATGACGAATGGGGAAAGCAAAGTAGGTCAGATGTGTGTAAAACCACAGGCTAAAGCTGGCGGCCCTCTTATGTGAGTGGGTGGGGCATGAATGGGAGGGCAAAGCGTGTCAAGCAATGGGGAGAAAAAGATGGGAGAAGGGTCAGTCAAAGTCAAGCATAATTGTAATGAGTACAGACAACATTGTGCCATTCATCTACCTGCACAGTTCAGTGCTACAATGGCAGTAAATGTCATAAAAAACAATCTGAATGGGGAAAATAAGTTAATAAAAAAAGTGCAAATGCGAAAAAGGTGCGAGATTATAATTGCAGCAGTAAAAACTCAAGGTGTCATAAGTATCCTGGTAGGACATACGGAAAAAGCAGGTTTTTTAAGTCCCAAGATAAAATTCAGTTCAAAAGTACATGATATTCCTGGGAGATATTCACAGGAGTGAGAGTCAATCTTCCATACAATTGAAGCCAGTTTGCAGGCTATTGACATGCAGAATTCACTTGAATTCCTTTTTTATTGATTAATGCTGAAATGTCAGTCCATCTGGGTTTAGGGTTGATCACACTGATAACTTGCCAACGAAGGTCGTTTTCAGTGTGTCCCTATTCTGTGAAGTGGTTGACCAAAGGGGCATTGCGGCTTCTGTGTTGGCAGATTTGTATGCTACGTTTTTGTGTAGTTTTGCCGATATGTACTTTGTTACAGGGACACGTGATAGCATAAATGACATTCACTGGGTTGCAGGTTCATAATTGTAGCAAGGTGAAACTGATTTTCCAATGCACAAATTCCTTAGATTCAAGTGTAAATTGACAAAAACGACAGTAACCCATTTTTCGAGTGTTCCAAAAACAGGGTAATTGGGATATGACCTGTTTTCATTGTTGATTTCGGTATGCAGATCTTCTTTTGTTAATTACATTTTGAAATTTGTCTCCTGCTTTTACACATCATTAAAGGACTACATAAACATGAGGCTTTTTGACTCTTTTTGGCAGTAAATAAACGTGCCAGCCCGTCGTGACTGTTGATTGATATGCCTAGCAACAACTGACATAACAAACCTCATTATATTCCACAGCAGGCGCTTTAATGCAATTTCAAATAATACTTTTCTCTAAAAGGTTCTGCTACAGCAGGGTTCTCCAATGTCGGTCCTAGAGGGCCAGATCCATGCCAGATTTTTAGATTAATTAATTCATGGAGCCCTTTGAAGAGCTATGTAAATAACATCTGGGCCAGTTACAGTAACACACCTTGTAGACAAACTGTTTCCCACATGTTTTAATGAACATAATGTTCATTTCCATTTGCTATTGAGTGTAGTCTTGCATGCAAATGAAGCTTAACAAGAACTTTACTGCATTTAAAAACCTCTTATTGAGACTGCTCATCAAATAAGAAGATTGAAGAGGTGTCAAATGTAAGTGGGTTTATCACTTTCAAAATTGCTTTGATATACATAGAGAATAGAAGCCTATATTCATATCTGCAAATGTTAGGCCTAATCGAATGGATTTTTTATATGTTGTACTGTTCAGAAAACCTACTAGCTTTGCATACAATTAAACTCCATATCAGTGTAGACGTTTCTAAAAAGGGCTAACTTATGTTAACTGAAATCAGAGTTTTATCTGAATACATGAAATATTGGGAAGGGCCAACCAACCACAGCTGAAATATTTGGTAACACTGTAATCAATGTTGCATGGAGTAAGACGATTGATTGGCTACATTTAAGTGTAAACCTAGTTTAAGGTGTTTCAGGTGTTAGGATACTGTACTTCATGTCATAGTCCCCCTTTAGTTCTAGCTGGTGAGCTAATTTAGCAGAACATTTTGAAATCTAGTTTTCATGGTGCATGTTAGTTGAATCATTGAGAGATAAGGTGGCTATAAGTTAATGATGTCTCTATATGTATCTCATCAAAGAGTCCTAACTGCTGTCCAACTATTACAATTCTGGAGCCATCGCACCATTTTGATTGAAGCGTTTTTCTTTTAACTTTATTTTTATTTTGTATTCTATTTTGTGAGTTTTATTTAGCGCTGGCAGGACCCGAGGGTATCAGAATGTTTACAGCAATGTCACCACACATATCAGCTGATCACAGTACAATACTAATAAACAGTTTTGGGGGTGTTGATAGTCATCAGTCAATCACAGTACAATAGAAATACAATTTTGCATGGCTAGTTATTATTATTCAGTAATAGTGCATAATAATTGTGGAGTTGAGTGTCGAGTGGTTGTGTAGAACTTGTGGGAGAGGTACATATAACTAGGT
This sequence comes from Triturus cristatus, assembly GCF_964204655.1. Taxonomy (NCBI): domain Eukaryota; kingdom Metazoa; phylum Chordata; class Amphibia; order Caudata; family Salamandridae; genus Triturus; species Triturus cristatus. Next base: position 1,141,433,880 of record NC_140583.1, on the reverse strand, counting down.
GGAGTTTCCAAGGTGCGATTGCTTAGTTATCTCCCTGAGGGATAGAGGTGGTGATTTAGGAGGAATTCTTTTAGTTGTCTCTTGAAGCTTGTAAGGAGGGTTTAGTTCTGGTATGTACAGGGAGCGAGTTCCAGATTTTGGGGGTGTTGCCTGAGAAAAGAAGTGTGTTGGAACTTCTAAGATTTCTTCCTTGGCTAGCGTTTGTGAGTATGGCTGCAAGGTAGTCTGGTTTAACAGTGTGTAGTGCTTTGTAGGTGAGACAGGCAGTTTTGAAGCAGCAGCGTGCTTAGATTGGCAGCCACTTTAGATTTTGTAGTGCGAGGGAAATGTGATCATATTTCTTTGATCCGGGGACCATTGTTGCTGCTGCATTTAGGGTGGTTTTTATGGGAGCTATGAGTGTTTTAGCCGCTCCTGTCAGTGTGGCATATAGATAGTCTAGTCTAGACAGAACCAGTGCTTGAGTGACTTTTTTTTAGGTTGTTTGGAAGGAGGAAGGGCTTAATTTTATTGAGGAGTTTTAAGCTATTGAAGGCACCCTTTGCACAGGATCTTATGTGTGAGCTCATTTTTAATCATGAGTCCAGTGAGATTCCCAGATATTTGGCAGAGTCCGCTACAATAAGCTTGCAGTTGAGGGCATTCAGAATATTTATACACTCTTGGATCTGTGGTGAGTGGCCATGGTTGGAGAAGACCAGACTTTCATTTTTTTCCTGGTTGAGTTTGAGGTGGTTGTGTGATAGCCAGTTTTGTACTTCTATGAGTCTAAAAACTGTGGTGAGGGGCTCCATGTATCCATGTAAATGTTGAAGACTGTTGAGGAGAGGACTGAGCCTTGAGGCACACCCCAGGTGATGGGTGAAATATCTGATGTCCAGTCGTTGCTTTTTATTAGTTGTGATCTGTTATACTGGAATGAGATGAACCATTACAGAACAGTGCCGTTTTCTCTGATTCGTTGTTGCAGGGCGTTCGGGACAGGAGTAACCTATGGTCTACCATGTTGAAGGCCGCTGATAAGTCTAGGAGGATTGGCAGGCAACACCTGTTTGTGTCTAAGCATCTAAGAATGTCATCTGTTATATTCAGTATAGCTGTTTCAGTGCTGCTTCCCTTCTTGAAACCTGACTGGAGTCAGGTATATTACTGGTGTCCAGGTGTTGGTTGAGTTGGGAGAGAACACATTTGTCAAGACGTTTCTGCCAGGAAGGGAAGATTTGTGATAGGTCTTAAGTTATCAAGATCTTTCAGGTCCGCATCTGTTTTTTTTAATAAGGTGGGCTATTTATCCCTGATTGAGGCAGTCAGGCATCAGCCTGTTGCCTTAGGGAGCTATTGATGATTTTGGTCTATAGAGGGGTTAGGGCATGGTTGAGGCTTTTTGCCAACGAACGATGGAGTGGGTCTGTGTAGTGGGAGGAGGGTTTGGATTTGTCAATCATTATGGAGATGTCCTCCTCTGTGAGTGGGTTGAAACCCTTTGAGGGCTTGGGTTTTGAGGAGGGCCGTGGGCATTTGATGATACTAGTAGTTGATTGAGGAGGGTCCTTTGGGAGGTTTCGACATTTGGTGTTTGATGATGTTAAAAAGTTCTTTAGGGACGTTTTTTGCTTTGTCTAGGGCATTACGGAAGAAGGAGGCATAATCATTAAGGACGTTTATTTTTAATTCCATAGTTCTCTTCAGAGCTGGTAGAGGTGGGTTGTTGATGGGTTAGCACTCCAGTATCTTTCAGCAGCTCTTTCTTATCTTTTTTTATAGTTGAGGTCTTTGTTGAACAAGGATCTTGAGGTGGTGTCGCTGACCCTTTTTAGTTTTCGGGGGGGCTAGTTAAGGAGTTTTCATCATCGAGTGTTAGTGGGTTGTGAGCTTATCTGTATTGACGTTGTTTGTAGTCAGCGGGAGTGTGGATGCCATTTTATTTCCCAGGTCAATTAGAGGGATCCGATTGAGGTTTCTAGACCATTGGAGGGTTTTCCGAGAGCGAATTGGAGGAGCTGCCACTGGATTGATGTAAAATAGAATGATGTGGTGGTCTGGCCATTTGATTAGGAGAATATTGTTTATGCTAATCATGTCTTTTTGGGCTATAAAAGCATCTAAGGTTGAACCTCTGTTGTGGGTTTGCCCTTGCAGTGTTGAGTAAAATCTTTGCTGAGTAGTTCATTAAATGACTGTACTATCGTGTCTTTTTTGTTATTTCGTCAGAGATTGAAGCTAGGATTATGTTGTCTGAGTTAGCAGATTAGATAGCTGTTCACCTAAGGCGGGCATGTTTTCTGGTGGGCGGTAAATGAGATGACATTTCATCACTTTTTTGTCTTTTGGCTGTAGGGTGGTGCTGACGTATTCAAATGTTGAGCAGGAGAAGACATTTATTTCAGCCATTGAGATGCTATTCTTATGTATGATGGCTATACCACCACAACAGCAGTCTTTCCTGTCCTTGATGATGGCAAAATCTGGGGGAACTAGAAGATCAAGGATATGACGATTAGTTGAGCCAGGTTTCTGTGATTAACCCAATTTCAAAGTTGTGGTGCAGTATAGCTTCAGCCAGCTCAGTTGCGTGTTTGGTTTCTGACCTACAGTTTATGAGCATGTAGTTCGCCTTGCTGTTGGTAGTGTATATCTGTAAGGTAGATGTCAAAGGTATTTCTGTGCGTTGTGAAGGTGGTCTGGTAGCCCTACGTAAGTTGATGTCTCTGCCAGTACCGGTGACCACCTGGATGCTGGAGGTGTGGGGGGGTTCAGGGCTATTGAATAGATGTATGTTTTTCTAGATCCGTCATATCTCTCATGGACATCCTGGGGCTTGTTTTTTTGGCCTGTTAGATTTTGTTTTTGAGAGGGGTAGTGCACCAGCTGCTCTGTTGGGATTTGGACAACGATGGGAGTTTGCTGGTGATATAGGTAACGGGCAGTTGCAAGTGTTGAGCAAGATCAGAGTTTGTTTTGATGTTGGTAAGGATTTTGTTGATGCCCTGTGTTACTCTGATGAGTTGTCTTTGAAGGCGTGTTAGAATAGAAAAATACATGTTCGCGCATTGCATTTGCAGCGCCATTTTTTATGTAGGCGCCATTTTTAATCATGATCGAAACTAATCCTTTGCTATTTCTGAGAAACGGCCTTCACAAGGTTTTGTTTCTCCAAGGTTGGGTTTTGCTTTACTAATGAATAGACTACTCTTATTAGCAAATACCTTTCCCACTAGATATAGTCCTTCTCCCACTTGTCTGAATATGGGCCCGCCTACAGTGGCCTTGGACTCTGCAACTTCGTAAGATATGAGTACTGAGATTGTTTTTTTTCTCTCTTTCGCATTGCTTTACAGCACCTGCTTGGCAAATTCCACTATGGGTGTGTTCTGGCCCAGTTACGAAATGTACTAAATGTATCTCTATATGCTTGTGGACTTAAGTCTCTCTGCAGCACTTCTTAGAGACTGGGCAGACCTGGCTTCGCTCTGAGTATACTCTGAATGGACAGATATTGGTTTGTATTGTCTACTGTCTGACCGACTCTTCATTCGGTGTGGAAGGCAGAGAGGTAGTCGTGATTGACCTGGGTGACCCTAATCAGGCCACTTCCTTCAGGCGGGTTAGACTTTCACTTATGGTGTTAGTTTACATAGGGTTCTTTGGAGAGAGTGACTCAATTTGTTGTTTTTTGGAAGTTAGACATTTGCCTAGTTTGACCGTAGATATCAGGTTCAGTGTAGGGAGGGTAGAGGTGTTAAGGAACGAGTTAGCCTATGTGTGTTACTCAGGGCGAGGGGGTTGTGTGTCAGTGGGAGTGTGTTTGTTGTATTGCCACAGGTTTCTTCCTTTGTGTGAATTATAAGGTGTGTGTGCAGAGAACCCTTCTTGTGTTTTCTTGTCTGTAGTTTGGGTGGTGGCTGAAGAAGTTTGGGGTTACCTCTGAGTTAGTATTTTGCTTTGTGTGGTCGGGAGGGAAGATTGGGAGGGGTAACCTAGGGAGAAGATTGTACTTGGGGTAGTAGAGCTGAGCTCTAGAACTGGTGATGGTGTTGGACTCAGCTCTGGCTAATGTATTGCGGTTGGTAAAGTGGTCAGTTAAGAGGGAGAGAGGAGTAAGGATGGAGTTGTGAGGGATAGGGGTAGTAGGCATGGGGGCATGTTGTTATGGTCGAGATTAGGTTGGAGGTTTGGGTCGGGTGTGAGCTTCTGGTGAGTCTTGTGTGTGTTATCTCCTGCAGTGTAACCTGCAGAGCGGGTTGGGTTGTGGTTGGATTGTTGGTGATATGAGGGGTGGAGTTTTGTAGCATAGGGAAAATGTTTTCAAATAAAAACAGATGAATGTCATATTTTCATTATAAAATCTTTTACACTCTGGAGACAGTCTGGGGATCGTCCAAGAATTTTGTAACTCCATGTTGTGAAAGAAACCTATTACATTTTCACCAACATATTGCTTTCAAATTCAAAGTTTTAATGGTAAATATATTTTCCTTTATTACACTAAGCCACCAACACTATACTTTTTCCATTAAATGCCTGTGAATAATATTTTAAGAAAGCTCCTTCCAACTTAGACACCAAAAACATATCACATTCTTTTAGAATTTATTATTTTTAATAAGCAAGCACCATATGTAATTTCACCTGAAAGTTCAAGAATTATATGGTATTGTTTCTTGTGAGCTGAAAAGTGCAGAGAGTTGCTGCCTTTGGGGCGAGTTTATGACTCTGTTCGATGTTGACAGATGTTGGACCTGGCATCCATAGCCTGGTTTCCCCTGACTTTTTGCCTTCAGACCTCCTCTTTTGCTGACTTCATTTTTACTGGCTTTAGGATTCTTGGCACTTTACCACTCTAAGCAGTGCTAAAGTGCATGTGTTCGGTACTCGAAACATGGTAACATTGGCTTATCCAAAATTAGTATATTTATTACACCTAAAGGTCCCTAGTAAAGTGAACTCCATATGCCCAGTGCTTGTAAAGTAACTGCTACTAGTGGCCCTGAAGCACTGATTGTGCCACCCACTTAGGTAGCACATTAAATGGCTCAGGCCTGCCACTGAAGAACCTGCCTACAGTTTTAAACAGCCATTTTGACCTGACAAATTAACCTACTTGCCAGACCCAAACCTTTCCTTTCACTACAAGTAAGTCACCCCTAAGGTAAGCACTAGACAGCCCTGTGTAGTTTCCCATTGGACTCACAATTTAAAAACACAACTTATGGTGAAGTTGGTTTTTAAATTGCACTTCTGAAAATGCCACTTTAAGAAAATGGGCATTTTTGTACTTGAACCATTTGGTGCATTCTTCCTGTTCCTGAAATACATGTCTTGGATCGGTGACAGCTGGCTTCCTGCATGCCCTCTAAACAACCACACACAAAGGCAGAGTATATGTGTGTATGAGCTGCAATCTGCATGTTGATGGGTCTTCTTGAGGAAGGATGAGAGGGAAGAGCTGACACTTGCACCTAAATAGGGCTGGGCTTTTTTTTCCCACACAAAGGGTTACATAGCCCCCTGTAGTGAGCCTGGGTCCAGGGCAGGAAATGCAGGGCCTTGTGCACTTCAAAGCATCTTATTATTATTATTATTAAAAAAGTTTATAGAGCGCGTAGTCACCCTGAGGTATCCCAGCGCTAAAGATCCCTACCTCAGTGGGTTCGGCGGCTAAGAGGGGGACAGCATCTCTTCGAAATCTCTCTACTTCAAAGCCAAAAATGGGCAAAAGTACTTGGTCGCTTTAGAACTTCGCTAGAGCCAAGGACATTCTGCCAGGAAGATGAGTTGCTGTGCTGTTGGAGGGACTGTCAGTTTGCTAACTTACTTTTCTGTTTTGGCCTGCTGCCTCTTGTCTGGGAGTGAACATGACTGGACCTGCTCTCTACATCCTTGAACCCAAGTTTTTCCAAGGTCTTGCTGGCATGCCACCTGTTTTGAAGTCTCAGGGCCATCATAGCCTCCCCTCAACTCTATTTCAACTGTTGTACTGTGCCTACTGTGGGGCCAAATCACAAAGGGCCCAAGCACTCATGACGGAGGTCCTGCAGCATAGCAGGGGCCCAGCACTCACTGCAGGAACTTCGCAATGTGTAAGGGCAGTACCGAGGTCCCTCCACAAGTGTGTGACCCCCCACGACTGCGTGTCCACTGCCACTGGTGAGGAGGCCCTTTGTGAATCGGGCTCTGTGAGTCCTGAACTGCCAAGAGGTGCCAATCTGCTACTGGGTCTCCAGAGTGGTTTCTGAAGCTGTTTTTCTTTACAAACTGACACAGTGATGACTGTGCAGTGATCGGAACCGACTCATTGCCCCTTGGTGTTAACGCAGAGAAAAAAAGCTGGAAGAGGCCCAGTTCTCAGGTGAGACGGCATGTGTCGGTTGTGAGAAAGGAATGGGCCTGGCGCTGGATGGAATGACCCAGGTCGTGAAAGTGTGAATATATGTGCGTTAGGCTGTCTGAAAAAACAAAGACTATCTGCGCAAACAATGCTGTGAACAGTGACTCAAACGGAGTCAGAACGAACAGAAGATGAAGGGTAGCAACCCCCCATCCCCAACCCCCTCCCAACACCCCCCACCCTATACTTCCAAACGTGAAGCATCTGTCGCCCAGTTCAAAAACAAGAAGCTACACTAAAATGGTTAGCTGGGAAAGTCGTGGCAATGGCGATGAAGCCCTCCATGAAGTCGGATAGTTCAGTATTGATGGTTGATTATTGCTGCCACGAGCCCCATAAGTTTGGAGTTGCTTTGGTCCCACGAGGCCCCACACTCAGAGTCCGGCATCCTCCCCAGAGTCACGGAGCGTGGGACTTCGGGATAGGTCTGAGTCGGAAAGGGCTGGGTGTAGCAGCGAGGTCAGATCTTGTTCATGGTGCAAGTTACTCAGTGAGCTGGCCTGGCTGTGTTCATCCAAGATCAGAGGAACCCCAGAGGCAGACCGTGACTGTGAAGCAGCTTCGGGCGATCTAGAGCGGTTCCCTAAATGTTCCCCCTTCTTACGAGATCGGTTTTTGTTTGGGGGTAGAGGACAGGGCTCAGAAAGGGACAGACATGGGGGAGGACGTGGGATGGGGCTGTAGGGGCCGCTCCTCTCTGAGCCAAATCAACACCACCTGCGGTGTATCAAAGAAGAGTGCCTTGTCCTGGAAAATGACTCTGAGGAGGGCTGGGAAAAGGAGCCCATAGTGCAAGCCCAGGTTGCGGAGTTTTAGTTTGACTTCGGCATACGTGCGGTGCTGAGCCTGAACGTCCTTCGTGTGGTCTGGGAAAACCATTATAGTACTGCTCTGGTATTTTATGGGACCGTGAGCTTGAGCCTCTTTCAGGATAGCGTCTCTGTCCCGGAAATTAAAAATTCTGATGATAATAGGACTTGGCGGGGATCCGGGGGGAAGTTTGGCCGCCAGGAAGCGGTGTGCACGCTCATTGGTGAACCATGGTAAGAGAGCATCTTTGGGGATACATGACTTGATCCAGGTCTCCACAAAGACGTCCGTGCATCCCTGCTCGACTGCCTCGGGAAAACCTATGAGGTGCAGTTTATTCCGCCTCGAGCGGTTTTCCACGTCCTTGGCGCAGCGGTGCAGCTCCGATGTCTGAGCCTGTAGGCGGGCCACCTGGACCTTCAACTGGACCAGGTCATCCTCAGCCGTGGAGATGCGTGACTCTGCCTCTGACAATCTCGCCGTGGCATTGCGGAGATCCTGGCAGATAAGGGCCACGCCAACCCTCACCTCACCGATATTACTCTCCACCGAGGCCTGGGATGTGACAATCACCTGCAGGATAGTCAAAAGATTCCTCCAACCAGGGGTGGGCCGCCAGACGTCCCCCGAGGCGGACTCCGATCAGCAGTAGTGAGTTGGTCCATTTTGGTTTGGGACTGTGGCGTAGGCGTCTTCGGGTCGCGGGATTCGGATGTTCCCTCAGAGGTAAGTAATGGTCCTACGGGCAATCAGCTGTGGGTCCCAAAGGCCGCGGACCCAGCAGGGACGTGGACCACACCTCTCGCTGCCCGAAATAAATTAAATTTAATAATTATAGCAAATAAACTTAATTTAATAAATATAGACACAAACAAATTTGTACATATACATGTATTTACTTAAATACATTTTGTTAACTATTATCTTTATTTAATTTACAAACTTTTTAAATTATATAAAAATAAAATATACACATATAAATAATTTACAATAAAATATTCTATATTTAATTAACACATTAAACTATTAAAAGAAGAATAAAACATACATTTAATAACAAAATAAACACAATAGTAGTGAAAACGTTGGATAGCGAAGGGATAAAAATTACTATTCCCACTCCAGTAACTGCAACAGTAGGGAAAGCATTGGATAGCAAAGGGGTAAAAATTACTATTCCCACTCCAGTGAGTGCAACAGTAGAGAAATCTCTGGATAGCGTAGGGGTAAACATTACTATTCTCACGCTAGTGAGTGCAACAGTAGGGAAAGCGTTGGATAGCAAAGGGGTAAAAATGACTATTCCCACTCCAGTAAGTGCAACCGTGGGGAAAGCGTTGGATAGCGGAGGGGTAAAAATTACTATTCCCACTCCAGTGAGTGCAACAGTAGGGAAAGCGTTGAATAGCGGAGGGGTAAAAATTACTATTCCCACTCCAGTGAGTGCAACAGTAGGGAAAGCTTTGGATAGCAGAGGGGTATAAATTACTATTCCCACTCCAGTGAGTGCAACAGTAGGGAAAGTCTTTGGATAGCGGAGGGGTAAAAATTACTATTCCCACTCCAGTGAGTGCAACAGTAGGGAAAGCGTTGAATAGCGGAGGGGTAAAAATCACTATTCCCACTCCAGTGAGTGCAACAGTAGGGAAAGCTTTGGATAGCAGAGGGGTAAAAATTACTAATACCACTCCAGTGAGTGCAACAGTAGGGAAAGCGTTGGATAGCGGAGGGGTAAAATTACTATTCCCACTCCAGTGAGTGCAACAGTAGGGAAATCGTTGGATAGCGGAGGGATAAAAATTCATATTCCCACTCCAGTGAGTGCAACAGTAGGGTAAGTGTTGTATAGTGTAGGGGTAAAAATGACTTTTCCCCATTACTTAACTTATATTGCTTTTTTAGTGGCATGCGTTGTAGTGACATGCGTTGTAATGACATGCGCTGTAGTGACAGCGATGTAATGGCTGCGTTGTAACGACATGTGATGTAAAAGATGTTGCGTTGTAATGACTGCATTGTAAAGGTAGTGCGATGTCATGACTGCGTTGTAAAGGTTATTTCCACAGGCCATTACCAAGCAGACAATACACAGGCAAGAATGACTTCATAGCTACCCTAAAAGAACCTTAAACCCCCCCACCCATTCAAAGGGAACCAGAGGCACTGGATAGTGGCTCTTTTGGTTATCAGCAGCAGAAACTTAGTGGAACACCTTAGGGACAACCTGCTCTGAAGAATCCAGATGACACATGATGGTTGTCATACTGACTCCTGTGTCTATGACAGCCTCCACCCTCTGCTCATGGATGGTGACCCACTGACTTTATTTCTAAGTGTCGTCGGAACTGCTTGGTAAAAAAACAACTTCACCATGAGTTGTGCTTTTAAATTTTGAGTCCAGAGACACCAAATTTGATTTTCCTATCTTGTTCCATTTGCCATCTGGAAACTACACTTATAAGATGTTGTAAGGCAGTTCCCATGTTACCCTATGAGAGAGATAGGCCTTATAGTAGTGAAAACTGAATTTAAGGGTATTTCACTACCAAGACTTGTAAAACTTAAAAGTACATCTTACTTTGTATCTACACCGCACCCTGCCCTTAGGGCTGTCTAAGACCTAGGTTAGGGTTGACTAACATGTATTAAAAGGGATGGTTTGGGTCTGGCAAGTAAGTTAGTTTGCCAGGTCTTCAAAGCGATAGGTTCCAGGTACCAGGTGGCATGGTCCACCACAAATCTCTTCTCCATGGCTGTCTTGGAATCCAGATGCCCCACACTATTGATGCCAACCCGCTCAAAAAGGATGCTAATGAGAGGAAAAGGTTGCAGGGAAGCTTTGCACTTCCCCCCTGACTTGCCACTCTCTTAGTAGGTAGGACAAGACCTACAGAATGCATTTGATGCCTTTTCACTTGAGGCCAATAAAAGTAGGTTACAAGCCTGTCAAAAGTCTTGTCATTACCCAAATGACAATGCAAAAAATATCGGGACTCCCTCTAAACAAATTGCTTTTCCAAAAAGTCAGGGAGAAGAGAGGAAAGAGGTAAACGATCTAACAAATAAGACTCCCTCACGACCTGTATGTAATTTCTTATATTTAACAAAAACAATTTTTTAACGACATATAGAGCAACATGGGCTTTATGACACACAAAACCAAATAACCACTTTAGTTTCTTTCTTTACTTTTGTTTATTTTATTTTTTGAATTATCTTTTTAAAAAAAATATAAGTCAGACTTCATTTATGGCATTATCACAGTTGTGCATTTCACATAAATTACATTAATTTCCTAATACAAAATTATTAATCCAAATCAAACCCAGGTGGAGAACACTGAACAGTCATACTACTCATTCATACATCCACATACCATACACATCCTATAAATAAAATCTCAATAGCTATCCCAGTTTGCGCTTTAGAGGTTGAATACAGTCTTTATAACCCTAAAAGGGAACTACTAGAATATTAGTAGGATGAAAAAGACTTGGTCGACGCGTTTCGGTGGCATACGAAAACGTAGAAACCACCTTCATCAGGACCTGCTACTTCTCATATCACAGGTTCTCAAACCCTGGGATTTTCCTAAAAAAGATTTTTATATGAGATGGAATTAGTTACTAGCCCAGAAACTATCTAAAATTTTAAAAAGACACTGATTGGACCAAATGACCCACATTCACAATATATCAAATAATGCAGTACACAAATATCGTGTTTGTCTATTCCAACGGTACAGTTATAAAAAACCCAAACACATGTGATAAAACGCTTAGTGATACCTTGCCTCCTCTTATAAGAAAAAGTAGAATAGAAGTAATCTAACAGATCTAAGGAAGAGTATTGTCAATATGAAGCTATATTGCTCGAGGGAGAACATTTCTGAAGTTTAACTTTAGTGTTATCGTTTAGTCCTTCCAAATTTTTTTTTTTATACAAATAGATACTTACTATATGAGGATCTGATAACTGGGGTGCGATACTTTCTGATGTAACAACAGAAGATAACCACAAATATCCTCTGTGTAACGATACTCTAACAAAGTCAAAACGAAGAAAGAGAAAAACATCAGGATAATTACAAATATGAGTTACCTCTCATTTTAATATACTCTACTCTAATCTTTATAAGCCCTTCTTGTATTTAAACACAGTGTTCACATACCAGCTAACAGCACCTTTTATTTCTTCTTGCTATTCGAAAGAAGCCAGATCCATACGTTATTTATTTAGAAATTCTCCGTATACCTGTATAGGATAATTTTTGTTTTTAGTATTTGCCTCACATATTATATTATGAGCAACATCCCTAAACTTCCTCTCTATTTAAAATGAAAAAAGGGCTAATTTTAATACCTTTGTATCGTGCATCTTATAAGGATTACAATGGTATTCTCATTTCGTCCATCTCCAGATACACTGCAACCCCGGAAGAAGTTCACAATTGCAATTCTTCATTGTATCCCTATCATAAAGAAGGACATAGATGTAATAATGTATTTCACTACGGGATCAGAAAAAAAGGAGAAAAAACAGAAAAGGGAACCTCCAACCTATAAGTTACGTGTTTTACATCGACATAGTATAGTGTCTACTTCACATGAGTAGAAAATAAACAAAAATGACTACTCTAAGCTACTAGAAATAGGCTTGTGCACCCACCCCTCACACGAGAGGACTATGGGACAAAAATCTATTAGTGACACAAGCCACCAGTCCCAATATCTGTTAACACACGGGACGCTAAAAACAACGTTAGCCGTTGGTGAAAGTCACAAACTTTACCAACAACAATCGAACCCGCACATTCGCTGCTAACTCACCATTTTTATTCTACGTGTTGATTCTCCATACGCATGCCGAAATCGTTCGGTCTCCTTCCCGTAGGCTGGTGAGACGTGCCCCAAATACGCGTCTCTATTTATACCATTCCGGTTTGCAACGCACTGCGTACATAATTGTCCAAACGACTTCACCTGTTAACTTAATTTTTATAGACAGCGACGATGGGCTAGCCACCGAAACTACTACTACTGCTACAGGCGCCATCTTAAACGAGTATCACACATCGTATATTATAGTCTATATCGCAACGCATCCAGGGTTGCCAAGGTAACTTAGCCTATTCAAAATAACCAGCGATGATGGCGGACTATCTACCAATACAACTACAGGCGCCATCTATATGTTATATATCATCTCAGAGAGTCAGTACTTATATGATGTTTAACTGATAGCACGCACGTATTATTCCAAAATCAGACCAACGGCTCCATGTTGTGATAAATAGGCAAAATACCTCGCCTTTAATTGGTCTCGATCACCCAAATCTCTAATATGAGCAAGGTGTCAATAGAAACATACACAAATACCAAACCACAAACTAATAACAAAAATACATTTTTTTTTTTATTATTAGAAAAACCTTATAAAAATAAAAGCACCATTACTTGGTTCACCCTATACTAAGTCAGTAAGGTCTATAAACAGACCTATTGATACCATCAAATTTTCAGGTATGTACCATCCATTAACTAGTTAAGATGGTCCCAAATGAAATCTCCAAAGGACACTTTGTTAACAATTCTATCGATAGTAGCAAGTATTACGGCATAGCAATAGCAACCATTAATAGAGTTAGAAACACAAAAATAAAAATAAAAGACGGACAGCCTTCCGTTTTTCCAATTGTCCAAAAAAACCTATAGGCATATCACTCACCAATATTGCATAAGTTTGCCAAATCGGTCAACAAAAGAGAAGCAACAACTGATTCCTGTTATCAATCCGAATAGTCAATCAATCGAGATTCACCATGGTTGCGTGCTATTCCATTGTATTTCCTCATTTAGGCCCTATTTCACACTGTCCAAAGTAAAAATCCAAAAAGTTTCTCTTCTCCTTCGTAAGATTTCCATCGGTGTCCCTGCCTGACCTTTCACCTTCTCAAGAATACACCATTTAATATCTTTTTCAGTATGGTGTTTAATAAGAAAGTGTTGAACAAGGGGGGCAGAAGTCTTACTGGTACGTATAGCAGATTTGTGCTCGCTAAACCGTACTCTAAATTCACGTGCTGTCTCCCCTATATAAGCTAAATTACAGGGACACAGGAGAATGTAAATAACATTCTGACTTCTGCAATTTGTGAGCTCTTTAAGCTTGGCCTTATAGCCCTGATATACAAATAGATCCGTAACTAGAGCAGAGTCACTGGCATGACAGGATCCACAGGTGTGGTTTCCCATAACAGCCGATAGTCTATATCGCAACGCATCCAGGGTTGCCAAGGTAACTTAGCCTATTCAAAATAACCAGCGATGATGGCGGACTATCTACCAATACAACTACAGGCGCCATCTATATGTTATATATCATCTCAGAGAGTCAGTACTTATATGATGTTTAACTGATATCACGCACGTATTATTCCAAAATCAGACCAACGGCGCCATGTTGTGATAAATAGGCAAAATACCTCGCCTTTAATTGGTCTCGATCACTCAAATCTCTAATATGAGCAAGGTGTCAATAGAAACATACACAAATACCAAACCACAAACTAATAACAAAAATAAAAAATATATTTTTTTATTATTAGAAAAACCTTATAAAAATAAAAGCACCATTACTTGGCTCACCCTATACTAAGTCAGTAAGGTCTATAAACAGACCTATTGATACCATCAAATTTTCAGGTATCTACCATCCATTAACTAGTTAAGATGGTCCCAAATGAAATCTCCAAAGGACTCTTTGTTAACAATTCTATCGATAGTAGCAAGTATTACGGCATAGCAATAGCAACCATTAATAGAGTTAGAAACACAAAAATAAAAATAAAAGACGGACAGCCTTCCGTTTTTCCAATTGTCCAAAAAAACCTATAGGCATATCACTCACCAATATTGCATAAGTTTGCCAAATCGGTCAACAAAAGAGAAGCAACAACTGATTCCTGTTATCAATCCGAATAGTCACTCAATCGAGATTCACCATGGTTGCATGATATTCCATTGTATTTCCTCATTTAGGCCCTATTTCACACTGTCCAAAGTAAAAATCCAAAAAGTTTCTCTTCTCCTTCGTAAGATTTCCATCGGTGTCCCTGCCTGACCTTTCACCTTCTCAAGAATACACCATTTAATATCTTTTTCAGTATGGTGTTTAATAAGAAAGTGTTGAACAAGGGGGGCAGAAGTCTTACTGGTACGTATAGCGGATGTATGACGTTACAACGCACACTTTTACAACGCATGCACTTACAACGCATTTTTTACAACGCATAATCCATTACAACGCATGACATTACAACGCATGACACTACAACGCATTTTTAAAAAATACCTTTACAACGCATTACCATTACAACGCATACTACCTTTACAACGCATACCATTACAACGCGTAATATTAAATTACATTTAAGGTAAGTATTAGATAGTATAGGGGTAAAAATTACTATTCTAACTCCAGGGGGTGCAACAGTAGGGTAAGTGTTGGATAGTATAGGGGTAAAAATTACTATTCTAACTCCAGGGGGTGCAACAGTAGGGTAAGTGTTGGATAGTGTAGGGGTAAAAATTACTATTCTAACTCCAGGGGGTGCAACAGTAGGGTAAGTGTTGGATAGTGTAGGGGTAAAAATTACTATTCTAACTCCAGGGGGTGCAACAGTAGGGTAAGTGTTGGATAGTATAGGGGTAAAAATTACTATTCTAACTCCAGGGGGTGCAACAGTAGGGTAAGTGTTGGATAGTATAGGGGTAAAAATTACTATTCTAACTCCAGGGGGTGCATCAGTAGGGTAAGTGTTGGATAGTATAGGGGTAAAAATTACTATTCTAACTCCAGGGGGTGCAACAGTAGGGTAAGTGTTGGATAGTGTAGGGGTAAAAATTACTATTCTAACTCCAGGGGGTGCATCAGTAGGGTAAGTGTTGGATAGTATAGGGGTAAAAATTACTATTCTAACTCCAGGGGGTGCATCAGTAGGGTAAGTGTTGGATAGTATAGGGGTAAAAATTACTATTCTAACTCCAGGGGGTGCATCAGTAGGGTAAGTGTTGGATAGTATAGGGGTAAAAATTACTATTCTAACTCCAGGGGGTGCATCAGTAGGGTAAGTGTTGGATAGTATAGTGTAATATTATGCGTTGTAATGGTATGCGTTGTAATGGTAGTATGCGTTGTAATGGAATGCGTTGTAAAGGTAGTTTTTAAAAATGCGTTGTAGTGTCATGCGTTGTAATGTCATGCGTTGTAATGGATTATGCGTTGTAAAAAATGCGTTGTAATGGTAGTGCGTTGTAAAAGTTGCGTTGTAAAGGTTGTTCCCCACGTATAGCAGATTTGTGCTTGCTAAACTGTACTCTAAATTCACGAGCTGTCTCCCCTACATAAGCTAAATTACAGGGACACAGGAGAATGTAAATAACATTCTGACTTCTGCAATTTGTGAGCTCTTTAAGCTTGGCATTATAGCCCTGATATACAAATAGATCCGTAACTAGAGCAGAGTCACTGGCATGACAGGATCCACAGGTGTGGTTTCCCATAACAGCCGATAGACCTGTTATAGTGGTCTGACGCATGGTATTATATGTACTAGGTCTAGTATGGACCAAGATGTCACGTAGGTTACGGTTTCTACGGTAGGCTACTAAGGGTTGTTGTAACTGAGTTTCTTCAGTGTTAGTATTTAGGATTTTCCAATTCTTTTGAATGATGTTTTTAATCTTAAAATTTAAGGGAGAGTGATTAATCACACAAACCACTTGTTCCTTAGCTACACGTTGTGCTCCCTCCAAAAGTGCTTCACGATTGTAGTACTTTGCCCTCTTGTATACATGGCGTACTAGTCTCTTAGGATATCCCCTAGCCAAAACTATTGTTCTCAAGGCATCACCATGGATGTGGAAATCAGACATATTAGTACAGTTTCTCCTAACCCGTAGCAACTCACCAAATGGAATAGAATGCTTTTGAATATTTGGGTGATAACTCTGGTACTGTCAAATGGTATTTTTGGCCGTGGGTTTCCTAAACAGGCTAACCTCCAGAGTGTTATTGAATCCTGAGATCAGGATATCCAAAAATTCCACAGAATGAGCACTGCTCTTGACTGTAAAATTCAGGTTATTGTCACTTGCATTCAACCAAGCGATATATTCACTAAGGGAGTCACTGTCACCCTTCCAAATAAAGAAAATGGCATCAATGAAGCGCCTCCAATTCTCAACATTGTCAGAAAATGGAGCCGCCTCATTTAACACATGCCTGATCTCCCACTCTCCCATGTATGTATTAGCGACACTGGGAGCAACAGAAGCTCCCATACTGGTGCCTTTGACCTGTTGGTATAGGGACCCATTGAATTCAAAAAAATTATTTAACAGAGCAATTTCCAAACATTCAAGCACAAAATTATCTGGTCTATCTCCAGGGACTCTCTGCAATAGCGAAGCTACAGCTTGTAACGCCCGACATTGAGGGATGTTAGTGTACAACGCCTCAATGTCAAGCGTTACCAAAATTTCAGTCATAGGGTTAAATTGTCTACCCTCAAGCCTGCCAATGATGTCTCCAGTATCACGGATGTAGGAGTTATATGTCCGTGTAAGGGGACATAAAAATGAGTGCACATATTTAGAGAGTTGTTCAGTACTAGAACCTATGGTTGATATAATAGGACGCATAGGTGGGTCGAAAACATCCTTATGGGTTTTTGGAAGACCATAAAGGGCAGCAGTTTTAGGACAGGTTTTATTCAAAAAATGATACTCTTGTTGACAGATATCGCCACACTCTAATGCTCTAGTAGTCACTTGCTGTATTGTTTTGTTCTGTTTGGATAGTTGTCTAGGGTGGGATTTTTTATAGTGTTGGGGAACAGCTAACATGTTCAAGATTTTCTCATCATAGTCACCCTTATCCATAACAACTATCCCACCACCCTTATCACATGGTTTTACAATCAGGTTTTTATTTGATTTAATCTTCTGAAGAGCCGCATTTTCTGTGGGGGATAAGTTACTCCTTACCCAGGGTAGTTGTTTAGTTATTCTGGTAATTTCCTTTAAAACATTCTGTTCAAAGATGTTAACTTCTGGGACAACCATATCTAAAGTCGGGGTGAATTGAGATGGAGGCTTGCACCTCTACTGATTCTCATCATTGGTTTCTAAAGGTCGGTCCAGAAAATATTTCTTCAATCTCACCTTCCTGAAGAAGGTGAACCAATCCTCATGTAATTTGAAAAGATTGGGCCGTGTACTAGGGACAAAAGACAAACCTCGACTTAAAACTGAGCTTTTCTCCGAATCCAAATTTCCAGATGATAAATTGAAAATAGGTAATACATCATCTTTTTTCTGACATCCACCCCCAGTGGCTTCTAGCGCCAATACTGTTGATTCCAGGTCGACGTAGAACACGTAACTTATAGGTTGGAGGTTCCCTTTTCTGTTTTTTCTCCTTTTTTTCTGATCCCGTAGTGAAATACATTATTACATCTATGTCCTTCTTTATGATAGGGATACTATGAAGAATTGCATTTGTGAACTTCTTCCGGGGTTGCAGTGTATCTGGAGATGGACGAAATGAGAATACCATTGTAATCCTTATAAGATGCATGATACAAAGGAATTTAAATTTGCCCTTTTTTCATTTTAAATAGAGAGGAAGTTTAGGGATGTCGCTCATAATATAATATGTGAGGCAAATACTGAAAACAAAAATTATCCTATACAGGTATGTGGAGAATTTCTAAATAAATAACGTATGGATCTGGCCTCTTTCGAATAACAAGAAGAAATAAAAGTTGCTGTTAGCTGGTACGTGAACACTGTGTTTAAATACAAGAAAGGCTTATAAAGATTAGAGTAGAGTATATAAAAATGAGAGCTAGCTCATATTTGTAATTATCCTGATGTTTTTCTCTTTCTTCGTTTTGACTTTGTTAGAGTATCGTTACACAGAGGATATTTGTGGTTATCTTCTGTTGTTACATCAGAAAGTATCGCACCCCAGTTATCAGATCTTCATATAGTAAGTATCTATTTATATAAATAAAATTGTTTGGAAGGGCTAGACGATAACACTAAAGTTAAACTTCAGAAATGTTCTCCCTCGAGCAATATAGCTTCATATTGACAATACTCTTCCTTAGATATATTAGATTACTTCTATTCTATTTTTTCTTATAAGAGGAGGCAAGGTATCACTAAGCGTTTTATCAAATGTGTTTGGGTTTTGTATAACTGTACCATTGGAATAGACAAACACGATATTTGTGTACTGCATTATTTGATATATTGTGAATGTGGGTCATTTGGTCCTATCAGTGTCTTTTTAAAATTGTAGATAGTTTCTGGGCTAGTAACTAATTCCATCTTATATAAAAATCTTTTTTAGGAAAATCCCAGTGTTTGAGAACCTGTGATATGAGAAGTAGCGGGTCCTGATGAAGGTGGTTTCTACGTTTTCTTATGCCACCGAAACGCGTCGACCAAGTCTTTTTCATCCTACTAATATTCTAGTAGCTCCCTTTTAGGGTTATAAAGACTGTAATGAACCTATAAAGCGCCAACTGGGATAGCTATTGAGATTTTATTTATAGGATGTGTATGGTATGTGGATGTATGAATGAGTAGTATGACTGTTCAGTGTTCTCCACCTGGGTTTGATATGGATTAATAATTTTGTATTAGGAAATTGATGTAATTTATGTGAAATGCACAACTGTGATAATGCCATAAATTAAGTCTGACTTATATATTTAAAAAAAAGATAATTCAAAAAATAAAATAAACAAAAGAAAAGAAAGAAACTAAAGTGGTTAATTGGTTTGTTTGTCATAAAGCCCATGTTGCTGGATATGTCGTTAAAACATTTTTTTTGTTAAATATAAGAAATTACATACAGGTTGTGAGGGAGTCTTATTTGTTAGATTCCCCAAATGACATACAGTGGCACATCATGAGCCAGACCCATTAGGAAGAACTGAAGCACTGAGGTAACATCCAACACATGTGTGGCACCAGGCTCAAGAGACTTATACTCACAATAGAAGAGATCATTCTCCGAATAAAGCAGGTGCTTGCCAGAGATGTCACCAGCTGCCTGGGCCTCAGCCTGCTGCCAAAGTCCCACAAGAGTAGGGCATTCCTTCTGTGCCTTCCAGAAATCTTCACTGGAGGGACCTTCTTCCTGCTGCCAGTTGGTCAGCTCAGGCAGGTTTCCCAGTTCATCTACATCCTCCCCGTTAGGTACCATGTTGTCCCCCTCAGGACCATGGGAGTTGCTTTTCTTCTTTTCGGGAGGCACCTGGGCCATTCTTCCAGGCTCCAGGTCCAATTTATGACCCTGTTGGGCTGCCATGGATCGGGTGATCAGGCATACCACTCAGGCAACCCCATCATCTCCAAGTGTGACCTGAGCTCCACCTCTTTTTGGATGGTAGATTGCAGGTCATTTAATGTATGATGTTACAATGCAAACATTTACAATGCATGCCTTTTCAATGCAGTTTTTACATCGCAACATCTGTCACAACACATTATTTTACATCGCATGCCATCATAACGCATTTTTAGAAACTACATTTACAACGCATTCCATTACAACACATACCATTACAAGGCATACCATTACTACGCATATTACTTTTAGGGCAACAGTAGGTGTCCCTTCCTGCACAAAAACATCCCACAACGCAGGCATTTTTGCAACATGACGCGAGGGTGCATGCGCTGGCACATGGCAGCCACTTATGAGCCAGTGCAAGGAAAGCACATGTCTATATTAAATTATTTTTGCCCTTGTAATAAATCAAACTAACTTTACTGAATTGTCCTTTGGTTATTATGTATCAGGAAGTGGTAATTAAAAATTGACTGTGCATTAATGATTTTCTCCCCTTCACACTTTCATGCTGCTTTAAAGACCCATCGGAATGTGTGTGAATATTTAAACAGTCAATTTAGCTAGGTAGATATAAATATTTATTAAGAATATGCAAAACTAAGAACGATTCAGGTTTCTGCTTAATATGGTCTGTCTCTAAAACGAAGGTCACTATGATACACATTGATGTTTCATCTCATGCACAGTTAATCTGCAAGCCATCAACAGGCAAACAGCATTAAATTATAACAGAAACAATATTGCCTCATTATTTCCCATAGACGAAGGTCAGTTAATAACTCAAAATGTATTAGGGCTTAGAAATGAACCAGAACCGAATCGATCTTCTCCAGGATTTTATTTATTTATTTATTTATTTATTTAATTTATATGGTGCACCAGCTACCCAACAAGGGTTTCCCGGCGCCTGGACACATAAACTGAAAAAGATGAGATTATTGATTAAAAAGCCAAGTCTTAAGTAAACGACGAAACTGGGGGTACAGAGTTTCCCTACGAATGGCAAGAGGAATTGAGTTCCAGAGAGAAGGACCCAGAACGGAAAAGGATCGACCTCCCATTCTGGAAAGTCTAAACCTAGGAACATGAAATTTTTCAAGTAAAGCAGAGCGAAGATGGCAGGTCGGAACATAGGGACGGACAAGAGTTAGTAAGTAGTCCTGTGCTAGACCCCATTTGATTTTAAACATAAAGGTCAAAGCTTTGAACTCGATCCGTTTTTTCAATTCGAAGCCAATGAAGCTCACAAAGATGTTCAGAGATCGATGAGCATCTGGGAACCCCACAAAGGAGTCTGGCAGCAGAGTTTTGTACAAGTTGAAGCCTGCGGGATACAGCCTTATTAACACCCAGGAACAGAACGTTTCCGTAGTCCAGCCTTGATGTAATAAGAGCCTGTACTACGGTTTTTTGAGTGTCTTTCGGCAGCATCCAAAGAATTGTGTGCAACCATTTCAAGATGGGAAAGCAAGTACCCGCAGCTTGGACTGCTTGATGATGCATTGTCAAAGAGTCATCGATATGAAAGCTCAAGTTGCGAACATGATCAACAGGCCGAGGAAGAGTACCTAACTCATTAGGCCAAGGACAGGAGCCCCAAAGATCTTTCTGCTTGCCTAAAATAAGTACCTCAGTCTTATTGGCATTAAGTTTCAGGTAATTTTTACTCATCCAGACAGCAATTTGGCGTAAGCCCGACTGGAGGGCAGAAATGGAACAGGAGTCTGATTTGGAAAGCGAGAAGATGATTTGTGAATCGTCAGCATACGTGAAAAGAGACAGTCCGGCATTGTCAGCAATGTCAGCAAGAGGTCTGACATACAGATTGAAGAGCAAGGGGCTCAAAATGGAGCCCTGAGGAACTCCAAAAGGTGTTGGAAAGACATTAGAACAGTCAGACGCAGAAAAGACTTAAAAAGTGTGATCAGTTAGGAAGGAAGAAAACCAATCCAGAGCAGAATCGCAGATGCCAAAAGATTTCAGAGTGTTAAGTAATATAGGATGGGAGATGGTGTCAAAAGCCGCGCTCAGATCTAAAAGTATGAGCGCGACTGTATCTCCAGCATCCAAGAGAAGTCGTAGTTTTTCTGTAACCCCTAAAAGTGTGGTCTCCGTCGAGAAACCGGAACGAAAACCAGACTGTGAGGGGTGAAGTATTTTATTTATTTCAACAAACTTGGAAAGGTGGATATGAATATGTCTTTCCAGTAACTTAGAAAAGATGGACAGAAGGGAGATGGGTCGGAAGTTTGCAAGAACTTTGGGGTCAGCAGCAGGCTTTTTTAACAAAGGAACAACCATAGAGTGTTTCCAAACAGGCGGAACAGTAGACGCCTGTATAGAAGAATTGAGGGCTTCCATGATAACCTGAAGATGAATGGGATCAAGTTGTTTTATAATGGAAATGGGTAGAGGGTCATTAGGTGAGCCAGATTTTATTGAATCAAGAATAGGAACAAAAGATCCCGGTTCCAAGAGAGGCCAAAAGGCCAGTTGAGAAGAGACATTAGGGTATTCCTGAGCACTGCAACCCAAAGTTGGGGGGGCATCATATGGGTCAGGGAGGAATTAACAATTTCAGAATGAATATTCTCTATTTTATTTGTAAAAAAAAAAGGGCAAGGTCTTCACATAAGTTTTTATCATGATGTAGAAATGAATTGTACATTTTTCATACTTCTGTTTAGTAACTCCTAATACCACATGTCCTTTGACCTAGTGTGACAAACTGATCAGTCAATGAAAATGAATGCATCAGCCTATGTTTAACAAAAGCATTGTCAATCGTGAGTAGACATGAAGGTGTCAGGGTATAGTGTGGTGCAGCATGCATGGCGATACTAAGGGGCTGATTCCGATGTCGAACGGATTCAGGTTCGTCCGACATTGGTCAGGAGGCGTAACCGACTGACCTGCTGTCGTCGGTTACGGCCCTGCAAGTACAATGCGACCAAACAGGATTTGGTCGCATACGTATACTTCACAATGCAAGCATGCATTCCGAGCGGAATGCATGTTTGCAGTGCGAAAAGCAGGGGTGCAGTTCATCCCTGCACCCTGTAGCCGGCACCCCAAGGTGCCAGCCACCAGGTGCAGGGATCCACAGAGAGCACCATAGGTGCCCCCAGGCCGCCATTCGGCAGCCTCACACCCATGAGGGCCCCACTGGGGGCCCCCAAAGACAGTTTCCGACTGCCTTTTCGTGCCAGAAAGACCGGCATGAAAAGGCAGTGAAAAACTGCCATCGTACTCCCTCGTTCGCAAAGAGGTGGCCGGGGGAGTACTGAGGGATTTCCGGACGGGGGACGGCTCTCCGAGCCTGTCGTCTGCAACCCGGAGATCCGAGTCGGATTCCTTTCCGACCGAGCCCATCAGAATGGCTCGGTCGGAAAGAAATCCGTCCGACACCTTCCGATTCGGTCGGAATCGGCCCCTATGTGGATAGCATGTACAAAGATAGAACCAGGCTCCTACTCTGCTGCAGTCAGGTGACAATATAAACCAAAGAAAAAGATTCCTAAAAGTTAGCCTAGAAGGGTTGAACGATGACAGATCAAATATGACAAATGAAATGTTTTTATATGATTTCCTGTTTATCATATCTCTTATAGTGTTTACGTGTTTGGGTTTGAAACCTGCACCCATTAGTGACAACAGTTTCTTCTGTGGTTCTAAGTTTTGGGCGACAGGCCTTGTAATATTTTGAACTAATGCATCTCCAGTTCAACAAAAAGGAGGAAAGGTTTTCCTTCATTGTTATCCTTGTCAAATTTGAGATTGTTTGCCAGAGCTGAGGATGACATTTTCTGGACAGTGGGGAATCCTTTTGGGACACTCTACTTGTTAGAGATGATCTGCTTTGCTGTTTGGTGCCCAAGTGTCAAACCAACCTATGTCAGAATCCTATGTTAGAATAATGAATGTCTCAAGAAAACAGGTGTCGAAGGAAGTGCTGGGCTTTTCAAGAGGATTCTTGAGGACACTAGGAGAGTAGCAACTAGAAGTCCACATGTCACATTTCAAAGCACTGTATCCCAATAAAGGAAAGCATATGTCATCAGCAAAGGGTTGAGCACTGGTCTTTTTCATTTGGGTGTGATACATTTCATTCCTGAATACTAAGCTGCACGTTATAAAGTTTGCACAGGTCTCGTTTACAGTATATTATGCTTCGCTCTGTTAAATCTGTAAAGACTCTCCAGGCAACCAGGGACTCTATGGTTGATTCAATGTTATGACCAATGTTGTAAATCATTGCTGACAACCGATTGAGACATGGACTTGCCCAGCAAAGCGTCTGCAAATCAGAAGTTAAACCTTTAGGGGCTTTGTCTGGAAAAAGTGCCTATATTACACCCATCTACAGATTGACTGACAAAGTACGCATCTCTATTTATTAGCATAATGAGACCATTTCCCCGGTATTTCACCTCAAGTCGTTTCTGCATTCACCATTGAGTATGTGGGTGAAACACACCACCCGTGGTATTCCAAGGTTTGTAATCAAACTGGGACCTTCAAGATCTCATGGGAGCCCACTGCATTTAGAGTGTTTTAGAGGGCTATTTATGAGGCCATTTGCGGCACTCTCGCACCATGCAACGTGGTGCAACAGCGACGCAAACCATAAGACAGATTTTTGAAGCTATGCAAAGCCCATCTGGGTGGCTTAAAAAGTCTGAAGTAATGCAACACAGCGCAAATTGCTGCTTTGGGTGACTTTGCCCTGGGTAGGTATTCAATGTGCATTGCGTAGGTGTTCCCACATAACTCCCATGGATTTGGACGTTTTCCCAGATTTACAAGAACTTGTAAACCTGGGGATGCGACAAAAAGATACGCTTTGCCAGGTGAGGTGCAGCGAGAAGAAATATCTTTATCTCTCTCCCTTTTTTCCTCTTTCTATGTGTGCTGCATTCTAAAGCACACATTGAAAGAGAAATTTGCCTCTCGGGATTGTTTGTGTGCTGGAAGGTCCCCCTACCTGCACAAGGTCAATGCTGTCCGCAATGCAGGCACCATGGTGCAAGGGTGCCTGTGTTGGGGCTCGGCTGCCAAAATAGCAGCAAAGCCGCGACAAGGACAGGAATGCATCATATTGTTTTAAATGCAGCGCATTCCTACCCTTTACCTGTAATGCAGCACAGTACTGCAAGGTGACTTGTTACACTGTGCTGTGTTGCGTTACTTTGCCATAAATATGGCCCTTGGGCTCAGTTTTTGCAAACAAGGCACGGCACGCAGAATAGCACCAAAAATGCAGCAATGCATTGTGTTACAGTGAGGGAGCAGGACAGCGCCATATCTACAGAGAAATGGCTCTCTCCTCCCCTCTCCCTAGAGCCTTTGCTGATTTCAGCTGCCATGTGCCAAGCACACGCCTTAGCGCCATATTGCTAGGGTGAGTGCCTGAGACGAACATAGGTTTTTAACAGAAAAGGTACCCTTCCTCTGCACAAAACTATGGTTAGGCGCACTTCAGAACTTTTCCTACTGTGCATGTGCGCTGAACAGTGCGGCCAGCATGCACGCAAAGACGGAAAAGAAAGGAGAAATACATATTTTTTTCCTCTTAACTCCTCCTTTTAAATGGCGTTAACTTTTGGCATTTAACCCTGTCTACTATTGTTTGTAGGTAGGGTTTTGCATCAAAAGGCACAGGGTAGCATGGGAACGCCCATATACCACCCATGTAACTCCCCCTTGGCGCTAAGTTACGCAAAGCCTTGCATCTCGCTGCTTTGCGTTACTTTCAGGGTACTTTCCAGCACAAAACAAGTTTTGTACTGGAATGTAATTTAGGAAAATAACATTTTGTGCTGGTTAGCGTCAATTTTGTGACACTAACCCAGCGAAAAATGTTAATACATCTATCCCTTAGTGTTCAGCTTGAAAAAAGAGTTGTATTTCATCGCGTAAATTGTAATTTTCATAGCGAAAAGGCTCTGTAAAAAGAGCAGCGGGATATTCGAGAAAACTACAATTTTCAGCAAGTAGTGTAACAGTTTTACGAACTTCACACGAAAATATTTTAACATCAATGTTAAATATCAATTGTAAAGAAGTTTTTGGTATACAAAATATTCCTGTGCTTTGCTGCATTGTAAAATGTGGTGAAACTTTAAAATGAAGGTTACAAAGAGGTTTCAAATTACATTTTGAAAGGAAATTACCAAGATTTCTGGCAGTGTGAGCACTGCTGCACTTACAGTGAGCAAGAATCATTTTCAAAGTAGTGTTGTGACAGCTCGATAAAGAATTGCTAACCTTTGCAGAGGCCAACGCTGGATCAATGGACCGAGTGCAGTCGGCCCTATTAAGCTCAAGTGTACGGAGGTTAAGAAGTTTGCAGGATTCCAACTGCAGCTTCAAGGTTTATTCCTACTCATGACCTGGCAACACACTCAGATCTGAGACAATTGCGGTACTCCTGGCATTGTGTTTCTCACTGTCCAACATTCTTAACTCCACAAAAGCTGGGAGAATATAGAATATATGTTTTTTATTAATGTTTTCGAGTTTATCTGGTATAGTAGACTTGTTTATCTACCTTCTTGTATGTCATAAAAAAGATAAAAATGAAACTCTACGTTGCTCTAATTACATCAGAGCCCTTTGCTCTCTTGCTATGGAGGATGTTGAAGCACATGAAACATACCTTAAGTGCTCCAACCGCTCGCTAGTTAGATCAAAATAAGGTTATCCCAGGCACACAGAAATACCATTGGATGTGTATGCATGAATAGGAATGAAAAAAAGAATGCATTCCTTTTATGAAGAACAGCCTTGGAAAATGACTTTCTTATTGGATATTTTTAATACCCGAATAAAGATCATTTGATTTGATTTGACTTTCTTATTGTCATTACTCAGAAAAGGAAACTATGCAGGAGACAAATCAATTCCTATATGAGCTACTACCCATTTCTTTCCAAGCTAACACTGTTAATAATCTGTACTGTTTGCCATGAAAATGTGAATGCCACTGTTTCTTTGAAAATATCAAGACTAATGCCTTTTCTAATGCTTGTTTACTTTTAGTGAACCCAATATAATTTACTCTCCTAGTTAAATAAACATTCTATTTTTATCTCACTTCCCACTCCTTTCTATTAAAACATGCAAATGCCCCTTAATAGAAATCAAGGTCCCATCTGACAGCCACACCTTATTTTAATTTTGACACTTTTTCAATACTTTTTATACAATAGTTTTTAATAGACAAACAAGGTAGCAGTTTTCGCCTTTTGCATTCCCTCAACATAGAAACTGTGTTTGTGCATAGTAAAGATGCCCTAGGTTTGACCTGTCAACACACTGTTTACACGGGGAGATGAGACAGAAAAATGTTTAATACACCAAGCCTTTCTTTCACTCAATATACTATTTGGAGGAGTGGGACTTAGATAATCAGCGGGTAATTACTGGAAGTCATTTAAGTGGGTTACCTATGGATCGGGTACACTAGCATATTTTAAAGGTTCGTGTCCAAAATGTAAATCTGACAGGTGTTAAGATACACTCAGTTTTTCGAAATTCAATGTATTTTTCAGTATTCATTTAAAAATTGTGAATGCAAAGGACAATGCAATTCAGCAGTGCATTATAATATGCAAATACAGTAGTACTTCACTGTGTCTGAAAGAAAGAACGCCAGCTACCTGCTCTGGAACAGAATATGCCACTGATCACGAGCTTACATTTCAATATGACTGAAAGGTTCACAGCAAACACTCCAATAAGCATGCTTGTGACTGCATATACGTTGCTGGGCTCAGCTGTTGATAATGTAATTACTTAAGTGCCCATGAGATCTGGCTCTCTAACTGGAGCCCTGGAGAATGCGAAATCATATCACAACACATTCCCCTTGTGCTTAATTGCAAATTATTAAGAACACAACCCTCAGGAGGGTCTCTAGGCATTACTCAGATATCACCCACTGGTGGAAAATGTTTTGTGTTGTTGTTGTTTTCAAGATAGTGTGTTGGGCCCTGCGGAAATGTCGCCTCAGGCTGTTTGTGACAGTGAACCGCGCTTGTCTACTAAGGACGTCATTTGGGGGATGCTGTGGCTAGAAACTGCTACCACTGGCTAATATCTTACTGATCCTAGCCAGCCCTTTAGCACTCTTGGGAGTGGTGTCCAGTTTTAGGTCACACAAATAGAAACAGAAATGCTAAGGAAAGTTAGAAAAGCCCAGGGTTGCTAGTTCAATCAATCAATCAACTAAAGCTTTATTCAACGTTAAATGTCATAAAAGCAGGTCACGTAAAAACATAAATCACAAGTTTTAAAAGAGATCAATGCAGTAAAATATGTTTAAAAAAAAGAGGATTAAAAACATTAAAAAAACATGTACACAGTGTTGTTGTTACAAGTTGATGCAGCTAAATGATCAACAGTTTAAAAAGTCCCGACAGGACTAAGGCGTAACTCATTGGTGTTAATGGATAAAGTCTTCATTCATCAATTTGCTGGAAGGGTCTTAGATGTGATTTTCCACATTCAACTTAAAAACATTGCCATTGATACTGCCTACAGTACAGATGGATCAGGGTTGCCAGTTCAATGCCTTCACAAGTCACTCTGCCTTTCATCAGCATCACACCTTAACTAGGAGAGCCAAGGGGTCAGGCAGAGAGTGTCTAAGGAGAGTAGAGGGACCCAGAAACAGAGATAATGGAGAGTACAAGCGGTTTTATTCTTTAATCTGGACCACTTGAAACCTGCTCTCTCATCTCTCTCTCAAGACTGTGACATAGAGCCAGGGCACAGACAAGTCCACTGATGTGAATGATCGCTAAGACCAAGAAATATTAGCATAGCTCATAGGAAAAGTTCGGATCTGGTTGGAATGAAACAAAAATAGGATCTTTTTTTTAATTAACCGAATACTTTATAACTAGTAGGCATTTAAAATGATCTACTGATTCAGAAATGATTTTATGACTATGATATTATAATCCTAACTGATGTGTTGTCATTTAAAGGACATTTACCATTGTTATCCACATATTGCTTCGCAAAGTACAGAAGCTGGACAGTGGACGCATTGTATCAATTCAAGCAGTGGCGGCTGGTGAAGTTGAGAGCTGCAAGGTGTAAACATGAGCCCTAAAATCAGTACAGCCAGGAAACAAGTCCAACTTCCTCTAGGGCATATGAGGTTAAATATGGCATTTGACAACACTTTCCAAACATAAATCTGCTAAAACATCACACTTTGTGAATGGTCACTGACACAATAATCCAATGGTTTAGTGGAGTGCAAAGAAAGGATTAGATTCCCCAAAGTTTTGGGGGGTTTACCTAATTCGGGATGATTTTGAGAAAAGTATATGGCTGATTATCGGAATTTTAGTACAATTTTCCCACAGAATATCTTACATCCGAATGTAGATATTCTTGCCAATACTTTCATCACACCTAGCAGAACGCTTTCTCTCCCACAGGACTGTTGTACCCCTTAAGTCCCTGCAGAAAAAAGGAAACGGACAGGCTCTTCACAACGCACAGGTCTCCTTCCTACTCAGATTGTACCAGCAGGCCGTCCATACTGACGTAGAATAAAACCTGCCAAAACCCCGGAAGGTATTTGTAGGTGGATTGACCTATAGTCAGTCACCCGATGTAGGACAGATGGTGAGTGGAATCTCTAAAGATTTTTATTATATACCGAATTGATTTTTCAGACTAATGTCAGTGAACAGGTACACAGAGATATGAACAGTAGCACATATATAAAAATAATATTTCAAACATAATACAAGCTGGATTTCCCTACACATCTACTATAACAATAAGTGTGATACTATATGCATACTTGAGCTCGATGGAAAACAAATATTCAAGGAGAAGTGCATGAGTGACCATGAGCTGCAAGGGATTAAAGCAAGAAGTCCTTCACAACCAAGCTCCCTGGATGAAGATGCTCCTCTCTGCCTGTTAGCAGAATAACATTCCCTTTGGTAATCTTTCCCAAAAGTAAAAGCACGTGTGACAAGCGGGCATATTATCAAGAACGGGATATTATCGCCGCTTTAGCGTCAGGAAACTGCAGCTAAAGCGGCGATAATGGGCTTGATAATATGCCCTTGAGAATTCCAATAGAAGCCCAGGTTCACACCAGAACATGGGCTTCTAATGGAATTCTCAAGGGCATATTATCAAGCCCATTATCGCCGCTTTAGCGGCAGTTTCACGCCACTAACGTGGCGATAATTTTAACGCTGTTCTTGATAATATGCCCCAAGGTCTCTTTATTAGTCATGGAGTGCATGAGAATGTGTTGGGAAATACGGAACAATGGGGCATTGCTGGCCTAATACTAAGGTCTGATCACCATTAATAGGGCCAATAGAACATGACAGTAATGTAAGCAGACGAGAACATTCAAGTTCTCATAGCATATAAGTTTCCTATTACATTTCTTCAGTTGTATATTTAAAGTTCTAACATCTATCCATTCAGCTCCTACGAGTGGATTGTCAGTCATATTTTATGAACGAGATTCTCTGTGTGCAAGGGAGCTATATTTTATGGGTTCAAACATTGGTGCTATTTCTCGGGGCAGAGAGACCTATTGCTTCAAGCAACCACAGATCACCTATAGTTGATCATAGCAAACAGGTTTTCTTTTTTTTTGATTTTTCAAAAACCTTTATAGAATTAATTACAAAGCAAGATTACAAGATTGCACCATTGCAAGACATCATGCATAGGCATACAATTATTGTAGCGGAGGGTACCTCGGATACCTGACAGCAAAAAAGAAAGGGGAAAAATTATCAAGGGAGCGCAAGGACCATAAAATGAGCCTCGGAGGGAGGCATCAAATGTGAGGAGGAAGCTAATGGAGCAGGAGCAGATGAGAGCAGGGAGAGAGCAACTCATTGACCTTCACCGGAGCGCTGGCAGGAAGCGCAGGAGAGATCGCCGAGCGCTGGGGGTTGTGACTGGAGAAGTAGGACACAAGCGGACCCCAAATGTCAATTAGGCGGGATCTGGCTGGCATAAGGTCCCAGAATTCGGACAGGAGAGTCTGACAGCATGATGCGTCTTCCAGCCACAGCACCACCGTAAGGGGCAGGCCTGCGGCGCAAGCACATGGAGACCCTACGCCGCGCAAGGGCAAGCAGCATGGCAATCAAGTGGCGGGAGGCATCTGGGCAGAATTTAACGAAACCTAAGAGACAAATCAGAGGGTCGGGCTGGACCAACGACGAGGTGATCCCAGTAATAGTGTCACAAACCTTGCGCCAATATGCAGAGACCTGGGGCACAGCCAGGCGAGGTGAGAGAAGTCAGCCGCGGGAGCAGAGCAGCGCAGACATCTGTAATTGGAAATGAGTCCCATCTTATGCAGTTGGGCAGGAGTCCGATAGAGCCTATCCAGATACTTAAAGTGGATGAGGCGGAGACGATAATTTGGGGATAGGCATTTGATCTGTTTGCAGCAATAAAGCCAATCCTCTTGAGTTATTTCTATACCCAGGTCTTCACCCCACGCCACCCTGGCCCTGTCGGTGGAGATGGGAGATGCTGCCATTATGAGGCCATACATTTTAGTGACTAGTTTCCAAGGAGAGGGGGACGCATAAAGTAGGTCGAGAGTGGTCATCGAGGGGGAGCCTGGGGAAATGAGGGGTGAAGCTCCCTGCAGACAGCCCTAAGTTGGTAGTAAAGCAGGGTGTCCATTGGGCCAGAGTTAGTAGCTAGCGAGAAGAAAGTGTCCCCGGGATAAGGGTCGGACACTGTAGAAAGCTCCAGGCGAGTGGCATGTTTAACCATCCCAGTAGACTGAAGCGGAGGAAAGGCCTGGTGATGCGCAATTGGCATCGAAGTCGCGGAAAGCATACGAGAGCCTGAAAATGTACGCAGTCTTTCCCAGGCCCAGCGCAAGGCCTCAACCGTATCAATCTCATAGCAAACAGGTTTAAAGTAATTGACCACCACAATGCTAGGGGCAGCAATAGCTATACAGACAAAATTCTTAGACAGCATTTGTGATTATCACTAAACTAAAAGCTCTAAATATATACTTGGAAATACTATACGTTTGTCCCCACGCACCTTCTTTCCAGTTTTCAGTTTAGTTTCAGTTTATGAACATCCACAAGTAAAATACAAGCTTTTCATGTTGTAGAAACCCCCCCACAATATTTCAAAATAAAGGTTAGGCATTTTCATAGAACCTGCTTTTCACATGAACTCCTGCTTCCACAGATAGATTGTGATTTGAAGTCCCGCATGCCAACAATCTTTTTCAAGGATGGTGACAATACGCCATGAAGTTTCACCATTATGTCAGGACAAGCAATGATCAAGTGACGAGCATTATCATGCCATAAACAGGACCACCAAATTCCAATCATTAACAGCATTATGCCAGGGCAAATAATTTTTCAAAGGAGAACTCTGGCTATATTATCCTTCCATAAACAAACATGCATATACACACACACTCACAAATACAGGTGTATGCCCATGCAGATAAGCACGCACAAATGCAGTTATGCTAGAGCTAGCAGTATACTACTCACACTAAATATAGGGTAGCGCTTTTCAAATGTGTAAAGAAACAGTACACTAATCAGGGTTGGACATAACAATTGTTATGGACGAAAACCCTCACTCACCCAAGGGTGACATGCTTCATCATTGGGTTCCTCCAACATACGGGGACCGCAAGGTACCCCGTATGGGCTACGACTTTACCCAAAAAGGGAAGGAGCAAGAGTGCAACTCGGTAAGGAGGGGCAGAGTGCAAGAAAACAAAACAGAATAGTGTGACTAAAAACTATCTACTTAGGGGCAACATCTTTATTCTTCCTGCCTAAGTAGTAGTATATTAAAATGCAAGTGAATGTAGGGTTGAAACAATATACCCTATCTAGTGATCAACATGTTTCTGCCCAGGTGACTGGATTGTTCGAGTCATTCATCAGGATCATCAAGAAAGTCACTCTACTCATAAGGTGCTCAAAACATAATAAACTACTTAGGCCTTCATCTCTTGACCATCAATTGCAGTAACAGTCTATGCGATGGATCTGGCGGCTCCATAGCATATAGTTTATGTGTCTACTCAACAATCTGCCGAGTCTCGCAACACGTCAAATATGCATTATGACGTTAGGCTTGTCTTTGGAACCTCGGAGGGGAGAACCCCGTGGACCCTCTTGTGTGAGATTACAGAGCTAGCAGTATCACAGTGATGCATACCTGATGCCACAGACACCCAGAAAAGCCAAGAGCAATCAAAAACATGTTGGTGCAGCATTATCCCAGGTGTGGCCACCATCATGTGATAGATGCTAACAATATGACAAGAATTACCACCATTTTATTAAGGGTAGTGTTGTACCAGTTGTGGACACTATTTTGCCATGCATGCCAATGATATGCAAATAATTGCCACCATTTTACCAGGGGCAACATTGTAAGCTTGACACCCGATTCCCATTCGCACCACCTGGCAGGTAATGTTACATTTATAGTTTGATTGAGAGTTCAGGTAGTAACACAGTGGCACGAACAGTGAATCACATCGCCAATGTGACGCAGAAAAGTCAAATGGTTTTAAAGTGCTGACATACAGTGCACTGTTTAATGCCCAGCTCTCCATCAACAGTGTGAACAATAGAAGCTGTGCATGTGCGATCGCAGTGAAATGCCGCCCCACCCGATGTTCCAGTTTGCCTTTTTTCTCTTACACTTCAAAGATTTAGAGCTCTGCTGCAGAGGCAGCTTCGCACATTCATTACCCCAGAGTGAGAGGGCAAAAGTGATGGAGCCTCACCATCTAAGGGACCTAATATGCCAGTTACTCATTAACTAAGGGGGTTATTTATGAGAGCTTTGCATCACTTTTGCACCACGTAAATTGGTGCATGCCTGACGCACGGCTCTCATAGAGATTTATAAAGCCATGCAAAGCCGTCCTCTGTGACTTTGACTGGCCTCATAAATCACGAGTAAGGCAACGCTTCAGAAATCACTGCGTCACCTTACTCTGCATTCAGAAAGCGTTCCATTGGTGTTGCGTGGTTTTTGCCATACAACGCCGTGGAATTTGACGCTGCCTCAGATTTACAAAGTGATGCAAACCTGGAGAAGTGCCAAATCAATATGCCTCCAAAGCTGAGGCGTAATGAGGAGCAATTTGTTTATTAATCCTCGTTTTTTCCACTTTCCATGTTTATTTATTTATTTATTTGAAGGTTTTGTATAGTGCGAACAAGACCCTTGCGGGTATCAGAGCTCTTTACAGGGCAAAAATAAGTGACAGAAACACCCATAAGAAAGTATTAAAAGTTAGACTAATACAAAAATAGTAACTAAAACAGACTAGCAAATATGTACAAGCATGTGTCCATATTTTAAGTGAATTTGACCATGCAAATCGATTTCACTTTTTTTAAAAAATGCTGTGGAACGGTTCTGTATGCTGCATTCTACCGCACACATAGAAAGAGGAACTTTCTCTTTGGACTGTTCTGCCTGCAATGAAGTCACCCTTGCACCAAGGCTAGGCTGAAGAAATGGCCCTAGCGCAAGCAGAAAAGATAGTAATGCACTGTATAACTTAAATACCCTGCATTCATGCCATTTCCCTTTGCCGTAGGGCAGCAACACAAAGTGCCTTACTGTGTTGCCCTATGCCATAAATGAGGTCCTAAATTCCATTGAGGAGGCAGGTAGGAAACTTTATTTTCACATAGATACATCTGCAAGTCTTTAGAAAAGAATGAGTCTTTGAAGAAGTCAAAATTGCATTATTAAGAATTGTCCACAGGTCATCCCTAAAGACAAATTAGACATTAGCAAAAATGTTACTAACAAAAGACTAAGCAAATGTATTCAAAATTACACTCCCAGCTACCTTAACAAAATCAATTAGCAGAAACTAGGGCATTCAAGGATATATATAGATCACAGAAGTTGGAAATATTTTTAGCAGCAGAGCGGTTGCCCATAACTTGCATGACACCACCCCAGTCAGAACAAATATGTCCCAAAGATTAATATGCCTTATAGCAAAATACATTCTTCTGGTCTGATTTTTTCTCATATATGTTATCTAATTATCTTTTCACAAATATTTTTCAGCGATGATTGTCTGCAGCATAGTTACATGCATTTATCTTTTAGAGTACCTGCGACCCATTTGGTCAGCCAGGGTCTCTAAGACATCGAGGTACATCTATTTTTTTTTTGGTTTCGGCTACCCAGAGAGGGTATTGCAGGAGGAGATGATCCATCTGCCACCTGGATTGAATCCTCCCGCCCCCTTCAATCTCCAACTGCATTGTCACAAGGGAATGATCTGAAAATGAGTTGGCCCCTATTGTAGTGCCTACATACCTTAAAGATCATGATATTAGGAAGAAATTGATCCGGGAGGCCATGTGAAATTGATTAGAGTAGTAAGTAAATTTAGCATCAGTAGGGTTAGATTGATGCCAAGGGTCTACCAGAAGATGCTCCTGCCTTAGAGCCTCCAGCACCTTCTTTGTTTGGGGTTTCAGTACTTTTTTATTTTTGTTCGAGGTATCTTTTTTAAGGTCTTGAATAAAGTTGAAGTCTCCCCCCAATATTATTTTTCCCGGGACCCCCCTAAGTAGCTCACTGATCTTTAATAGGGCTGTGGTATTGTCCACTGTCGAGCCATAGTAATTTACAAAATTTAAGATCATCCCATTTAGTTTGGCCTCGACCCACAACCACCGCCCCAAGGGATCTCTCCGAATTTGGACAAATTCCCAGGGAAGACTACAGCAGAGATAAATGTCAACTCCTCTTTTGGCCAGTCAAGCCGAAGCAAAAAAAGCATGAGAAACAAATCTAGGAAGAAATATCTTAGGGAGGCTAGTTTTTAAATGAGTTTCCTGAAAGAATACTATCTGAGGCGAGAAAGAGACTAGCCACCTAATTAAAGCTCCATATTTTGATTTGTTTAATATCCCATTGACATTGATTGAGATAATGCAGCACTTACTAGTCATTTTTGCCATATTTCCAGTAGAATAAAAACAAAAAGAGCACATGAAGAAAAATACTTAAACACTCCCATTATCTTAAAGATCTTTACCCTAATGCTCCTGCTCCTGCTCTTTTTACTGCAACACTCTTTTGGACCCCCTCCCTCCTCAACCCACCCCTCTGGAGAGGTGAACCACCACACTAACCAGCTCTCGCCCCCCCCCACTACTTTTGAGGGTGCCATGGATCTGCACCCTAAGTGACCCCCCCCGGCAATGGTATACTCTAAACACCCTGGCTCAAAAAAAAAAAAGAACACAGAATATCAATAAGTCTATTGGTTCATTATGAAACCGTATCTCCTTGAGAAGACCCTGTGCCTCTTCTAAGTTAGAAAACATGTGAAATTTCCCCCTTACAAGAACACGCAGTTTTGACTCTTAGGGTATTGACGCCTGTGTGCCTTGGGATTTAAAAAGAAAAAGCAGTTTAACAAATTCTTTGCGCCTACGGGCCGCCGCTGCTGACATATCAGGGAAGATTCTGCAGTTGGAAGTTTCATTGATTGGAAATTGCCTTTGTTGTATGGCTTTAGCCAGGATCTTCTCCTTTATGGGGTAATTTGCAAAGTTAACTAGGATGGTACGCGGACCGCCCAAATTTGGTAATGGGTGGAAAGGAACTCCGTGGGACCTGGTAATTGTAAGATCCCCGCTGAACTCGGGGAGAACTTTTTGGTTGATGAAGGATTCCACCCATTGCGGCGCCTGGGCGCCTTCACTTCTCTCAGGGACCCCCACTATGCGCAAGTTCAAACGACGCAAGTGATTTTCCAGCTCCTCGAGCTTGTTCTCTAGCGTACTCCTGTCTTTATTAACTTTGCTTACTTTCATAAGCAATCCGCTCATCTGGTCCTCCAGCTGAGAGAACCTTGACTCTGCTTCCTGGATTTTGACTGGGAGACAGGCTACTGCATCTTCAATCTTCCCTAGGCGGAGATGAAGAGAAGCGATTTAGTTTTCCTGAGACCTCTTCATCTCTCTTATTTCATCAAGAGTAAGATTTAGCAGGATCTTAATATTCATCTTCAGATAGATCATCTGTTGGAGTTTCTGCAGAATCAAAGGCTGATTCATGAGCTGGGAGTTGTGAAGTATTTGGCTCTTTCTGACCTTCCTGACAGTGACCTGGCGGTGTGACATTTGGGGCATTTGGCCTCTGTGCCGAGATCTTTTGCTGCTCCTGCTGTTCCTGGTGTCCTGGGTAGAGTGTTGGGGTGTTAACAGTCGCAGTCTGGGTCAGGACCAGCTGAGGGTGCAGTGGCAGCGAACCATCTGACGAGGGCGGAGGGGCCAAATTCAGAGAGTTGAGATTTGATTCTTGTACCATGAGGGTTGGCGCTAAAGTATTCTGATTGTGTGCAGGCGCTATGGAGGCGGAAGACGAGGATGAAGAAATAGGGTGAAGTTGGGATTGGCGAGGGCTGGTAGGACCTTCTACCCTCCTGTCCACAGTCTGAGGTCAAGGTAAAGGTGTATTAGGCTGAGGAGAGACTGTCTGAAATGTCTTTTTCAAAAACAGGGGAAACTCTTTAACACTTTTTCCGTCCCCCTTGCTACTTTCAGCAGTTGAAATATTGTCCACCTTTGTCTTGCCGGTGTCGCCATTCTCCAGTGTGGGTGCCGTTGGAGAGGTTCTGGCTTCCTGGCATATCGCGGTGGACTCCTCAGACGGCTCCTCTTCTGAGCTCTCATAGCTAGAATTGGGGTCAGGGCGATTTCCCAAAAGTCCAGCTCTGCCAGCCCCTGAAGACAAAGCCTTTGCCTGTGCCTGTGCCAGGCAGGTTTTAGCCTGTAGGCCAGTCACAGAGTCGACTTTGGTAACAGGATTATTTTGCTTGTTTTGTCTCCCCATATTCATCCAATACGTACAGAGGAGTACAGTGCAGTAGCACAGTATCACCACTTGGAGCTTCTCGCCCTCCTTTTGTTACTTAGAGATTGAGTTGGGAACTGAGTCTACTTCCTGTTTTCTACTCTGATTTGGCTGCCAACTCCCACAGTTACCAAGAAAGTCTCCTTTTAAATCTGGTTACCTTGCTTTTCAGCCTGACCGTCACCAACCCCTCGCCTCCTCACCTCTCTTTTCTTCCGTCCGCTGCCCTCTTCTTCTGCCTGGTCCGTCCCGCAGAAGTCCGGACAGGGTCTTATCTTGCTCCTGTTTCCCCCGTAGATTGCCACTGTTGATGTGTATCAGCATCAGCCTCTTCTTCACTCAGCAGCAGCTGCCCAAAAAATGTTCCAGCCCAAAGCCAGTTCGAGATTCTGATGAACCTGTCCCAGCCATTTTCCGCCAGACAGCGTGTACCGGGTTTTTATCCCCCCGCACTTATCCCTGCCAGGAAGATTCAGCTCGGCATCAATATCCATACCTTTTCTGACACATAGCTTTAGTTTATGCAGCGATGAACTCAGCCGCGCTGAAGACGCCAGAACTGCCGTGCTGCCGTGCCGCCATTACCAAGGAGGGAGGCGTGGTCACCTGCAACTAACGGAGGCGTGGTTCTCCGTCATGCAGTCCTTTCTCTGGAGTTTTTTAGAATAAATGAAGATACGGCAGAAGTTTTTTCAGTCTGGGGCGGGTTAAAGGCAGCCATTCGGGGGCAGATGATTG
The DNA here is from genome assembly GCF_964204655.1 of Triturus cristatus. NCBI lineage: Eukaryota > Metazoa > Chordata > Amphibia > Caudata > Salamandridae > Triturus > Triturus cristatus. The sequence continues at coordinate 1,141,395,590 of NC_140583.1, read as the reverse complement.
CGCGCTCAGCCGCTCAGTCGAGAAAAAGGCAGGATAAGATTAATCAACTCCAACAGGCGGTAGACAATGCAATGAGCTCCAGAGATATTTAGCCCCAGGGGAGTGGAGATACTGGGACTCAGCTAGAAGGGGCGCAGCTTGCATTAAAAGACTTCTTTTTAATTGAAGAAATTAATAGCTCCAGAACCTTCCAACAACAAGTTTACGAGGAGAGTCAAATGGTGGGAAAAATGCATGCAGGGCAAACAAAAACCAAACAGGAGAAAGCCTTTATATCAGAAATCATTGATCCAAAGACCCAAGATATTTTAAGGGATAAAGACGGTATAGCTCTAGTTTTTATGGAACATTACTCACAGCTTTACTCTACAAAATATGAAGTAGGATTGGGCCAAATTCACAAATATTTTGATGAAGTAAATCTCCCAGTTTTGCCTGGGCCATTAGCTGAATAATTTGAGCGCGATATTTTGGTCTTAGAAATCTTAGATACGGTGAAATCAATTGCAGGGGCGAAGGCCTGTGGAGCAGATGGGCTCCCAATTGAATTTTATAAAATCTTTTCCAAAGAACTGTCTCTCTTTTTGGTGAAACTATTTAATATAGTTTGATTGGGAGGCACTGTTCCCCCTAGCTTTAAGGAGTCTATCATCATTAGTTTTATCAAAAAAGGGAAGAACCATAAGGATGGTAATTCTTATAGGCCGATCAGCGTCCTTAACGCTGATTTTATGATTTTAATGAGCATATGGGCTCTACGTTTTACCCCGATTGCCCAGGCTTTAATTCATCCTGATCAGTCTGGGTTTGTGTCAGGGAAGTCAATGTCCTCCAATACTGGGTTTTTAATCCAGGCCCTTGATTTTTCTACAAATAATAAAACTTTAAGTTTAGTCACGATGGTCGACGTCGAAAAGGCGTTCGACCTAGTAAACTGGGATGCACTTTTTTTGGGCATGCAAAAATTTGGCATTCCTGTTCAGATAATTAATATGTTGAATAACATCTCTCAAGGTGCCCAAGCCCATGTGGTAGTAAATGCCAATACCATAGGGGCAATAAATATAAATCGGGGCACAAGACAAGGCTGTCCGATGTCCCCCATCCTGTTTACCTTTTTTATTGAGCCCTTAGCTATAAGAATTCGTGGAAACCCTGAAGTTAAACCTCCAATAGAAGGAATGGCGAAATTAAAAACATTTGCAGATGATATAATCTTATATCTGCGTCCTGACAAACAAAATCTCGATCAGGCGCTACACGAATTCAGTCAATTTGAATTGATTGGTGGATATAAAATAAACCAAAACAAAACCGAGGTTTTAACACTGAATGTGGACTGCAATTTTTAACCGTTAAATTTAAAATCCCAAGCCCTGAAGGCAGAACCTATTAGATATTTGAGTATTTATGTCTCCAATCAATTTGAACAATTATTTAGTTTGAACTATTTAGCGATGCGTAACAAAATTAACATTTTGCTCGACAGGTGGACTCTTCTACCGTTGACTCTGATTGGCCGCATAGCACTCCTTAAAATGTCTATTCTTCCCTTATTGGTGTTCCTTTTTATTAATGTACCGCTTAAGGTTAATTCCCATTACTTTAAAGATATTGAGTCAATGATCAGGGATTTTGTATGGAATAGGAAAGCTTCCAGGGTTAAGTTGCCCATATTACAGTTGGGAACCGCTCAGGGGGGTTTAGCGCTACCAAATATTTGTACTTACTATATGGCAGCAATCTTAGATTTGTCAGCACGTTTACTGGAACCTAATGGTCTGTTCGATATGTTTTTTTTATGACAGAATGATCCAGGAGTCTGGATCGCAAGTTCCTACATTTTTAAAAACAGCTAAATTACCAAAAATGACCCGATACAAGACTGTCCGAGATTTCTCCGATAGACTACATTCCTTTCTTAAACAAGCCGGGTTTGCTGGCTTTTATTATTTGAAATCAGAGGAGTGCAAAATCTTTGGGCTTCAAATCCACTCCAGCAGGCTCAAAAGATGGAAGGACTGCAGTCTAGGAGAATTGGGTATCTTCCTTACCTCACGGAAACTAATCACCTGGCAAGAGGTCTTAGATCTGATAATCGACTAAAACAGGGGTTTTTGGAGTATCTCCAGATTGTAAACTTTATAAATAAATATAATCTGTTGTCATATGGGATGCCATCAGTACAGGCTAACGCCTTATACAAAGCCAAATTGAAGGGGGTGGGAAATTGGTATACCTTACTGAGAAAGGGTAAAGAGTCCCCTCTGGTTGAAGAAGTTCTGGCCAAAATAACCAGTGAAACCAATTGTTTCTTCTTGGGCAGGAGTGGGAGGATATAGCTCAGCTAGGAAGTAAAGCCCTTAGAGCAGCCAATTTTAAAAGGATGGCCTTTTTATCCCGGTGGTTGGCCTATTTCACCCCGAAAGCTCTTAATAAACGTTTTCCAGGAGTGGAAAATAAATGCTTTCGTTGTCAGACTCGAGGGGGGGGGGCGACTGGCTCCATATATTTTTTACATGTCCGAATCTTGAAACTTTTTGGCGCAAGATCTTTTCATCAATAAGTCAGGCCATTAATAAGAAGCTTGACCCCAAGGCCAAGGGAGCTCTTTTTGGCATCTCTAAAAAAAGGTCTGATCTAACCAAAGCCGAAAATACATACATGGCGATCTGTTGTTCCCTAGTAGCTCGTTCCCTAATCCTCCAAAATTGGAGGTCTGAGGATGTACCATCTTTACTCAAAATGGGTGAACAAAATGCTGAGGACAAGGAGGTTTGAAGAGGCCTACGCCAAAAAAATCAGGGCAACGAAAAAGTTTACTAATGTTTGGAAATTCTCTGATATCTGGGAATCTATGACAGATACTTAGCACTTTAGCACTGGCACTTTATTTTTTTATGCTCAAGGATAGTCACGATTGCACTTTTATGCTGCAGGGCTCTTTGCCTAGATAGAATGTTTTTTTTTTTTTTTTGTCCTCATTTGCCTTACCCTCAGTATGGGAGATTTCAACCACCTTACATGGCCCAAAAGCGTAGAGTGTTATAATGGTGGCGTACATGACACATTACCGGAGGGGCTTTCAACAACTCCATCTAGGTATGTTACAACCTACAGGACCATTGATGGACCTAGGCAAAAACTCGGTCCAAGGAGTATTCAAGGCATAATCATAGGATCCGGGAAAAAAAAAAAAAACCCGGACATTAACGCCAATTGATCAGAAAATTCCAAAAAGCTAAATTTTGTTTGCTACATGCTCTATTAAGATCCGCTTTAGATGTTTCATATAGAGACGAGAGCCACCCAGAGTGTGATGGGGCAGTTTCCTCTGTCCAATGTATACAAATTTGCCTTCTGGCTAATAAGATTGCGTAGAAAAGAAAGGATCTTGCTCTGCCAATGATGTTATCTTCCAACCCAAAGATGATAAGTGATAGGGTTATTGACAAGGATACATTTAAGATAGAATTTAAAGTGTTCTTCACTTCCTCCCAGAATCCAGCAATGACCGGGCAATCCAAGAACATATGAACGTCGCAGGCTTCCATAAAGTCACATTTATTGCACTTTTTATCTGGAAGAAATTTGGAAAGTCTCAACGGTGTTATATATGCCCGATGTGCTGAGAATAGATGGTTTCGTTTTAGCCATGATGGTTTCACAATTCTATGGAGGAGGCCGAAAGAGTTTAACCAAAGCTCTTCACAGTGAAGACCGGTCTCCGCCCCCCATAACTGGTCTGGAAGGAGAAGCTCCCCATCAATTTCCTCCAACAGCTGCCAATACCATGTGGCTACTTCTTTCCCGCCCTGTGGTCGTTCCACTAGCCGTTGCTCCAGTATACTAACCTTCCCCATGTGGGGGTCTTTACGCCTTTGGGATCTCGCCCAACTTTCCAATTGAACGTATTTAAAACTAGAAAGCCCAGGGCCAACCTGATCCTGTAACACATCCCAAGTTATTAGTGATCCTTCTTTAAATAGCTGACCCCATCTTATAATACCAGCTTGTAGTATTATGGAAGACAGACTATCCGTCAGACATGGTGGAAGACCAGGCGAGTCCCAGATTGGAGAAAAATTGGAGTAGTAGGACAGCCCCAATCGTTTTCTAATACTAAGCCAAGTTTTAGTCCATGACTGCAAAATTTTTTGTTTAATTTTTTTGAAGAATTTCTGACTCCCAAATTTGGACATGAATCCATCCGCAGTTAAATTCGCCCCCATTAACATAGCTTTATACATTGATCCTGTAGGGAGATTAGATGGTATTTTTAAAAGCATCCTAGAGTGTGACAACAGGAATGCCCAAGCATAATATAATAAATCTGGCAGAGCAAGCCCACCCTTCTCCCTTCTTCTCCTTAACTTTTTCCAAGCTATTCTAGTAGATTTGTAATTCCATATGAAGGAGTTGATTTCTTGTTGACATTTTTCAATTATTTTATAATCAAGTGCCAAGGGGATTGCGTTAAAAATAAACGTAAACTTAGGGAGAACGGACATTTTTACCAAATTTACCCTACCCGTTATGGAGAGTGGCAAATGCGACCAAGATTTTAAAAGTTTTTTAGTCTCCATATATACTCTGTTCAAATTGGATTGTCCGATGCTGCCCACATCTTGGGTAACTCTTATTCCTAGATAGCGCATGGATGTCGAAATATTTACTCCCAGTTGTATATCAGGAAGGTTCCAAACCATTATCTCGGTTTTACTCGAATTGATATCGTAGCCCGAGATATGGCCAAACTCTTCTGCCCGTTTAATAATCGCAGGAAATGCCTTTGATGGGTCAGATGTAAAGATCACAATGTCATCCGCATAAAGTGCGACCCGCCTTTCCCATTCTAGAAAGCTAAAAGATGGAATGTTAGCATCCTCTCGCAATAGCTGGGCAAATGGTTTGATGTATAAGTTGAAAAGGAGAGGGGAAAGCGGGCATCCCTGCCTTGTGCCTCTAGTTATATTAAAGGCATCAGTCAGACTGCCATTAATCAGCAATCTGGCCACAGGGGCAGCATAAAGCTGTTTTATAGTTCTACAGAAGCCATCCCCACAATTGAATTTTTTAAGTACATCACTCAGGTAGAGCCAATTGACCCTATCGAAAGCCTTAGCTGCATCTAAGGTAAGAGTGGCTAAGGGTATGGAAAAGGCTGTGGCGATGCCTATGGCTCCTATCAATTGATGTGTTAAATCTGAAAGTTGTCGTCCTTTAATGAAGCCTTTTTGGTCTGTATGGACTATGGTGCCAATGACACTAGCCAGTCTAGCTGAGAGGATTGCTGTAAACATTTTGTAATCATTATTTAATAATGATATTGGTCTGTATGACCCACATTCGAGTGGAGATTTCCCTGGCTTCGGAATAAGTACAATTGTGGCCTCCCCCCAAGATTTGGGTGGCAACTCTCCTTTTATTAGAATTCCGTTAAATAGGGTCGTCAGGACAGGGGCGATAACATTTTCCAAAGATCTATAAATCTCCCCCTGCAGACCATCTGGACCTTACCTTTTTTTGATTGTCGAATAGCTTTAATCGCCTCTGTGATCTCAGACTCTAAAGCCTTACTTTGCGATGTCGAGAGGGTGGGAAGCTTGATAGCTGCCAGCCATCTATCTCTTGCCTGCTGATCATTGGGGAGGTCCTCCCTATATATTGCCTCAAAGAATTCAAAGAAGGCTCTACCTATATCTAGGTTAGTGGATCTTGTCACTGCCTCCCCTTCTATCCTGATTTCTTTAATAAATTTGAGGGCTTGGTCAGATTTTATCTTCCATGCTAGCACTTTCCCTGCGGCTTCGCCAAATTCAAATTGGGAAGTCTTATGCACTTCCCATCTCTTGTTTACTCTCTCTTGTAGGATATTATTAAGTTGTAACTTCCGCTCAGCCAATTTTTCTTGATCCTCTGATGTTCCTGAGGATGAACCAATCCTTGACTCTAGAAGTTTCATATCAAGCTCAAGGCTGGCCACCCTGTCTCTATATATCTTCCGCCTAAAAGAGGCTCTGTTGGTTATCTGACCTCTTAAAAAGGCCTTAAATGTTTCCCAGACAACAGCCGAGCCTGCAGAGTCCCTATTTATATCAAAAAAAATTTGTGACTCCGCTACCAAGAATTTGACCTCATCCTCCTCAAGCAAGAGAGTCCGGTCAAAAGACCAAGATGGATAGTTAACGGTGTTTCTAAGTCTCAAAGAAAATGCTAGTGCAGAGTGGTCTGACAAGTGCGCAGGTAGATAATCTATCATAGTCAGGGTGTCCTTTAAACAATAACTGAAAAGGGCGTAGTCGATTCTAGAATTATGTTTGAAGCGACTATTCCGAAGGGACACCCCTATCTTATTGCCAGCTCTTTCTCTCCATACATCGGCCAAGCCAAGTTGTGTCATGATTGTAATGAGAGTGTGTCTAGATTTGACGGAGCTACTAGATCTAGATTTTACAGATTTATCCAACCTGGGGTTAAGAACGATATTAAAGTCCCCCATCCAAATCACTGGATCTTGAGCTAATACTAGTTGGTTTCTGACCGCATCCAAATATAGTGGATCGTCAGAGTTAGGGCCGTAATAACCAACTAAAATATAAATCTGAGCATCCAACGAGACTCTCACTAACAGCCATCTCCCTGAGTGATCTTCTTTACAGTCCAGGATTTGAGCTTTTGCGGATTTTTTAAAGATGAATATGATCCCCCTAATATTAGCATTATGGTCTGTTGAACAAAATTTGTCGATCCACCTCTGTTTTTTAAGGAGGGTAGTGGCTTCTGTTTTAAGAAGATGTGTGTCCTGGAGAACGATGATCTGCGCCTGGGAATCTCTCAAATATTGTAAAATACAATCTCGTCTACCTCTCACGCGCAGACCATTAACGTTCCAGGACAGAAAATGTATAGATGTCATGCTCTGTATATTATCCCAACTCCTTCATTGTTACGCACCCCGATTGATAACATCTTCATTATTAAAATATTGAATAGTCTAATTGTGTAAGAAATTGCCTGAGAAGGTAGACAAATGAGGTTTTTTTGATATGTTACCTTACCCCCCCCACCGCCACCCCCCCACCCCGACCCCCCTTGGAAAACCCTCCCCTGTCTATTCTAGCCTGATGTCTGGCCAGATTTACGCCCTCCTAAAGCCCTACCCTTTGACCCCCCCCGCTGCTCTGTTGTAAGAATAAGGTAAGAAACTGCTGTTGCCAGCCGATATAGGCGCATGAAACTAGCCCATTAATAGTATCTAATATCTCCTAGCTTTCTTTTTTTTTTTTAAATTTTTTAATTTTTTCGTTTTTTCATTCATATATGATAGATGGGGAGGGGGAGAGGGCTTCCCTAACTAGCTTACAGTTCCTAAATCTCTATAGTGGACTAACGATATACAACAAGATCTCCACTATGTAGACAAAACTTAGTCTAAACAACACAAAGGAAAATGCCCTAAATCAGAAGTGAAAAACAGCTACCCATAGTTATTTTGAAGGCTGGGCCTGGGCATGTTGTCGAATAGATTCCAGAAGGTCGTCAGCATCCTGTATAGATCGGATATTGTGCATCTTATTGTTGTACATAATCCGTAAGAATGCTGGAAACCTCATCTGCACTGTGGCACCCAAAGACTTAAATTTATCCATGCGTTGGCCCAGCTCCCATTGCCTATCCAATGTAGTTTTGGAAAGATCTGAACGTATCTTGAAGGAAAAGTCTGAGCACTTCAATGATCTGGCTTTCAATGCAAGATTTAAAATCTTTTCTTTAAGAGCATATGTCAGGAAGTTGATTAACACCTTCCTGGGTTTAGCTCTTGCTGGGTTCATGCGAAATGGGTCTCTGTGTATTCGCTGGATGTCCTTATCCAATTCTTCTGCTGATTCGACAAGGTTTAGGGATTCTTTCAAGATCCGAATTACAAAACCTTTAAGGTCGGCACCTTCTTTGCCTTCCGGTATTTTTAAAAGTCGGATGTTGTTTCGCCTTGAATAATTTTCCAAGACCTCAATCCTCTCTCTCATGTTATCCCCGTCTCTTTGAAGAGTGTGTATTTTGGACCTAGCAGCCTCTAAATTAGTGGTTAAGAGATCTACTGAGCTTTCCAGTACTGCAGTTCTTTCACATAGGCCATCCACCTTTTGATCTAAAACCTCACAAGTTGCTCTTATTTCATTCTGGTTGGCTTTAGAAACTGCAAAATCATGCCGAATCTCTACCCTCATTGCAGCTATAGAGCTGACCAGAGCCTCAAGAGTGTCGCCCACCCCCAGGTCATCCTGTCCTTGGTCCACTCCCTCCTGTATCACCCCTTTTTCTGCTGCAGCCACATTTTGATTCCCATCAAGTGGGAGATTGACTTGTTGACAGGGTGATTTACTAACAGTGGCAGTCTCTGTAACTGTAACCATGACCGGGTCAGGTGAGATAGGTACTAAAGAGCCCTTAGGTATCGCCACTTTGGTAGGGATACTAGAAGATAAGATAGCGCTGGGGTGGCGTTAGATATATCCTGTTTATCTTGTTTATCAAGTTGTAAGCACTCTCCCCTAGATGCAGCCATGTCCTGCGTAACATCCAACACCTGGGGTAGTGCTTTAAAGAAAGAGCGCAGTGATTTAGCTATACCCCCCGGGGCTTTCAAACTTCTGTTTTTAGCCTTTTTTTGTCTAGTTTGTTTTTTCCCTTCCTTGGCAGACTCTCCCTTGGTGTCGCCCAAACTAGTTTGGTGCTCCAGACTTGATTTTGAAGTCAGTCCCAAGGTGCACTCTGGGAACTGTGGTTTACTGCCCTCTTCTAATCTAAGCTCTTTGCCTCGATGCCCAGTCTTACTTCTTGTGGCTCCTAGGTGAGATTTACTGCATTTATTGGTGCTTTTAATGGTGCCTGTCTTAAATCCCCCCTTAGCTGGGACAAACACCTTACTTTCAGTCAAAGAGTCACCGTGATCCACTGGCTCCTCCAAATCAGCCGCCACTCCAGCCGTTTCTGGATCTGCTGTTTGACCAAGGCGGAACCTAGTCAGTACTGTGTCCCTCGGCGTCAGTATTCCTCTTCCTCCTCCTCTGCTGAGTGAAGACGTGGTGAAAACGCCCCGAGCAGCGGCCGCACGGCCGCGCCTAATCTCCACGGCTGCCTGCCCCCAACGCGGGAGACAGACGAGGGCAGGAGCCGAAAGGAGAAAATTCACCGGCAGACCCATTCGCTGAAGGCTGCACCTCAGAAGATCGGTATCTCTATTATTTTAATGTAAAAAGGTCGTAAAGCTCATCTAGAACTTAAGTTTTGTCGGCATGGCATGAAGTGATAGTGCAGCAGCGCGGATCTCAGGAGGCTGAAGGGAGCGTGCGAACCGCTCTAGCTAGCGGTCGCCATGTTTTCCCCACCCTAGATAGAATGTTTACTCAATTAATGAATACGATTTATATTGAGGGGCAAAGGGAAAACAACAACAATAATGATGTTTAACCCTGCAATATTTTACTATTTAGCACTGTTAGCACTCAGGGGGGGGTTACAGGTAAACAACAGCAACAATGTATGCAATTGGTTAACCCTGCTGTATTTTAACATCTAGTATTGTTAGTACTTTAGAAATCATGGTAGTAGGAACTTTGTTTTCTGTTGTTTCCTGATAGTGTTATTGATCAAAAGATCTTACCAGACTTCGCATGTCTTTTATAAAGTTGTTTTTTTCTATTCCCGATCATTGATTATTGTGTAATGTATAAATTGCCCATCTGCTCTGCTCAATAAAAATAATATTAAAAAAAAACAAAAAAAAAACAAAAAGGTACACTGTACTATCATTTTTGTATTGTATATATGCTCTGTTCAATATAAGCTTTCCAAAGCGCAACTGTTAGAATTAATACACTGGGGGAACTTGGATTGTAATCTTTCTTTCTTCATCGAATAACCTGTTTTTTTAAACTTAAATCTCTCTAGTGTTCATCCAGTCCAAAGTGTTTCAATGAAAAGTTATTAGGAGCAGGATTTCAATTTCAAGGGACGTTTCTGTAATTGTGAACATGACCTGGGTTTGCTAATCGTGCTGTTTTTTATTGCTTGCATGTGGACCCACCAACAGTTTCAAAAATTCACAAAATAGGTCTTCACAAATGACAAATCTGACAAATTAGAAAAAAACATGTAAAATGTTATTTGAAATTAAATGTCTCAAACAAATCCATAACGCACAGATGCTTTTACAGTATGTACCCATGACAGCTTTGCATCAGATGTAACAGCGCGAGCATGGAGCTGGAAACAGCAGAAGGGAAGCGATGGAGAAGGAGAAGAGAGGAAGGGGTAAAGAAGTCTACGGAAATGGTGCACAGAAGTAAAAGTAGAAGGATGCAAAAAGTAGGATAATCTACAAAAAGACTCAAGTCAAAGGTATGTTTATTTAGATCATAATCTTTAAACAATACAAAAAAATTAGTATAATTCAAAATTAGTTCACATCAACAATCTCAAAAACAATGTTACCAATTAAATATTCAAGCCAAATTGAAACCAGATTAAACTCCTCTCGACCTATATGCAAGTCAATTAATAAATACAACTCACTTCTTTATTGGTGGGTCTACTCCCTACACAACTATAAAACCGGTTCTAGACAAGATATAAAAATATTTTGTTATAAAAATTCTAAAATATCAGTTCTAATTTATTATAAAACTCTGTACAGCCTTTATGAACTTCCCCAAAGTGATTGCAATTTCTATGTTGGGCATTTCTGTGATGATATCGATCGCTTGTGCCCGGTTTCTTATGCCATATTTTACAAATATTGGGCGTAGCCAGAGTTTGCGTTGCTCTAGGATAGTTAAACAGTCCAGCAGGATATGCACTGAGTCTGCTTTTGTTCCCAGGTTACATTTACAGCACCCTCTGGGATCGAGCATTTTATTTTTAGCTCCTTTATTTATTAGCCAAGGGTTAATCCCAATGCGGAACCTTAAGATCTCCTGTCTATTCCATGGGTTTGGTAAGATATCCAAATAGGGGAACCAATTTTCATTTGCCCAGGAGTTCATCATAAACTTTACTGATTTTTTCTTACTTGGGTATTCCTTGTCTGCCCTTTTTGAGACTTCTTGGCCATTATACTTTAACTCTCTTTTTGTGCATTCTATCTTGAGTGACGCTCGACATAAGTCCACTTTTGTATTCTCAGCGGCCTGTACCACTTTCTTATTACACCTTTTTGCCCAACTTAAATTACTTTGTTGAATCTCATTACGACACAAATGTGCAATTTTTTGTCCATTATCATTCACCAGGCGTTTCCAAAATCTAATCGCTGCTACTTGTACTTGTACTCCCCACGCCATTGTTCCTATTTCTAATCTTAATGCTTGGATCATTGCTGATGGGGGCAGTGATAGAAGATTTTTCAGGCATTTTCCTTCCTCCAGGTCCCAGAAATCTTTACCGCTCAAATAAATGATTTCTGCTCCGTAGAGTACTTGTGATGGTATCATTGCATTGAAGGCCTTTAGTAAAGGACGATGGGACATATCCCCATAGTCACGATTAAACATTTTTAGCCCGGCAATTGTTGTAAGTGCCTTCGCTTTTTGGGCTTCTAGGTGTGTGTGCCAGTTTAATGTTTTATCGAACCACACACCTAGGTAACGGTATTCATTTACAGATTCTAATTTAAGGTCACCTAAAAACCAATTAAACTTAATCGCTTTTTTCCCGAAGCATAACATTTTCGTCTTATCTAGGTTTACCGTTAAAAACTTCATTTCACAGTATTCCTTAAAAAATTTCAGCTTCCTTTGAAGGCCTATTTCCTTCTGATCTACTATTACCAGGTCATCCGCATATAAGAGGCACGGTACCTTTTTGCCATTCATCCTGGGGCTTGCACTGCCCTCCACTTCTAAGCCCTCAGGTAGGTCAGATAGAAATAAGGAAAATAACTGGGGGGCGAGTACACAGCCCTGTCTTAGGCCATTTTCAATTGGTATTTTTGGTGTTAGTGACCCCTCCATGTCCCTAATTACTTGGGCCCAGGTGCCCCTATGTAGTTCTTTTAGTATGGTCAGCAGGTCTTTTGGGATATTTTTATTAATTAGTAGTTCCCAGAGACATTCCCGGTCCACAGAATCAAAGGCGGCGCGGAACTCAACGAAGCAGCAACAGAGCTTTCCGTTCTGTTCCGTCGACTTCCTTGCCAATGCCCATAGGGAGAAACAATGGTCAATTGTAGAGTGTCCTTCTCTGAACCCTCCCTGTTCCACAGGTATTATTGCACACTCATTGACCCAGGTATTTAGTCTATTTAAGACTAGTTTCGCAAATACCTTTTCTCCTATATCCAGGAGGTTTATCAGTCTATAATTTTGGGGTTCACCCATACTGCCTTTTTTATGAATAGGCCTTATTATTGCGCCCTTCCAGTTTGATGGCATTTTACCTTCTATTAATACTACTTGAAATAGCTGGGATAGGAACCTTGCCCACCATTTTGTATTAGATTTTAATATTAACGCTGGGAGATTCAAGGGACGTTTCTGTAATTGTGAACATGACCTGGGTTTGCTAATCGTGCTGCTTTTTATTGCTTGCATGTGGACCCACCAACAGTTTCAAAAATTCACAAAATAGGTCTTCACAAATGACAAATCTGACAAATTAGAAAAAAACATGTAAAATGTTATTTGAAATTAAATGTCTCATACAAATCCATAACGCACAGATGCTTTTACAGTATGTACCCATGACAGCTTTGCATCAGATGTAACAGCGCGAGCATGGAGCTGGAAACAGCAGAAGGGAAGCGATGGAGAAGGAGAAGAGAGGAAGGGGTAAAAAAGTCTACGGAAATGGTGCACAGAAGTAAAAGTAGAAGGATGCAAAAAGTAGGATAATCTACAAAAAGACTCAGGGCGACAGCATGAAAGGACGAAGGTGCGAGATGGAGTCCCCTTAAGTAGCTAAAACAATATGAAGTGCAAAAAGCAGAAAGAAAGTTGGGGTAAAGTAAAATTTACTCATTAAAAAATAATTTATTTAACAAAGAACACATTAGATTAAAATGATTCAAACACAATGATTTGAAATATTAACATAGATCTGTAACAAGATGTCTGTGGGTATATTTACAAGCCCATTGCACAGCTGGTACGTCACTTTTTCCTGTATTAAAAGTGTAACGCACCAACGGAGCAAGGGGCTTGTAAATAAGACCCTGTGTTTTTGTTTTATATGCACCACTTTAGTAGCTCTCATTACCTACAACTCAGTTTATATTCCTTCCTGTGCAATTAGTTTTATTAACCGTATCAGGGCTGCAAATTTTACGTGGAACCAATGAACATCAAATGATTGTTGGGCATGTACCGGTCCAGCCATGATACATAGCTCAAGGCATAGCACAACTTCCCTTTGACAAATCTACAATATGTGCTCAAAATAAAAATGCATTAGCACAGCATAATTTAGCAACCACATTTACACGATTCAGTGTAAGACCAACTTTTATATTTTTCATTCAGTGTAAAATGATATTTGTCAATATTTTTTCAATTTAATGTACTCGTCGTACCAGCCAGATAATGCAAATATCCTTTTTTGCACTTGTTGGTCCTAGAATAAATTGTTGCAAAATTGCACCGAAATGGTGAAAAAGTGATTCATTCCCAAGAGAGAACAATAGTTTTCCTCATTTCTTTTAGAATGCCCCCTCCCACCAAAGAGCGCCCACTAAATGTACACATGTACTTATTCCACACTAGCAAATTGTTCAATTGTAAAATCAGTAAAAGCGTTAAACAAACAGACTATCAGTAATTTTGTAAATTTTCAGAGATTTAGACAAATGTTTGGATGTAAGAGGCAGCTGAAGCTTTCCACCCCTGTGAACCATATTGAATTTTCATCATTGTCTAAGATATTGATCGGAGTGAATGTCCTCACAGGCCTGTGCACACTGGTCAACTCATTTGTGTAGACTTGGATACAACCATGAACCTTTTTCCATCTCAATCAAGGATCATAAGGGGAATAGAATGCAACGGGTTGATACAAATAGCCTATTTCAGGCATATTTCGACTTTATGTTCTTGAATACAAAATACTGTTTGGAGAGCAATGTCCTATTCACATGACTGAGTCTGGTGAAAGCCAATGGTTAAGGGTGAAGTATCGAGCAAAGGGGCTGCTTGTCCAGCCCCTGTGCATAATGGCAGTGCACGCCACGAAATTCGTTTTATTAATTTATATGTTAACTTACCTGTAAACCTCCGTAATCCATAGTTTACTACCCCCACCCTTCCCCTCCCCTTCCCCACGTCACCGCCCTGCAGCTACTCCTACTACAGACCGCGGCTGGCAGTGACCACTCTAAATACACAATCACAATAGTTCTGTGATTATGCACTCTCTCTAAAGTTTTCTAAAATACTCTTGCGCGATGTTCTCACTTTATAAATGCTTTCTCCCGACTGTAAAACAGGCCCTAGATGGCCATGTCACTCCTTGGCAGTAGTGTCTCTAGGCAGTAGGGGCGCAGCAGGATGTTTACCCACCACCTCAGCTGCTCAGCTGAGACGGATATGAGGCCCTGCGTAAGAGTGATGAACGGCATGGAATCACCAAGCTAGCTGAACATTTTCATGAGCAAAACTATTCCCAATACAGGAGACCTTTTTCAACTGCCTAAAAAGTGTTTCATCTGTAAATAATTGCCACCAAAGCTCCAGGGAGCATTTTAAATTTTAATACTTAACAGATGGTGAAGCCCGGGGCTGCCCTGTGGATGCTAAGTTAATAAAATGTTATCTGAATTCGAAAACGTTCAGCCACTAAAATTATACATTTTAAAGAGATTGCTCAAGTAAACCGGAAATAGTGTTATGTTTTCAATATTAATACTTAGACCTGTTGTATGCTCAAAGAAGCAGCAATTCCGCAATGATGAGCTGTTCATGGGGAAAGTAAAACACAAGGAGACAGTCTTTTTAGTGGTTCTGTTCTTCTGAATTCAGTGCCTTTTTTGCCTAAGAAGCAATGTGTTTGCAAAGTGTATGCGTACAGTCTTGTCCATCTTATTCGTTGCCAACACAGGGTGTTGAACTAGATTTCATTTTAGAAAGAGGGAAAGGAACAATGATTTCCCAGACCAAGCAAGGCTCACAAAATTACAATATGTAGAGTAAGATTCCTTTCTAGGTTTATAGCTTGTGTGCAGCTTTCAGATCATAGGTACAGGGGCGGCTGGTGACATTTGAAAGTGGCGGGGCGTAAAATGTGTGGTGGAGCGCAAAATCCCCTACGTCTGAAACCCTCTAGTCCAGGTCAGCCGGTGTCCATCCAAAAACACCGTACTTTTTAATTTCAGCCATTCCGTGCCTCACCCCAGTCTCCAAATTCTTACTCTAATATGTGCCCCGCAGTTATTGCTTAGTATTTTCACCACACTGTTATTAAAATGTTCTTCAGGTACATCTGGTAATCTACCGTGTGCCACAAAAGAATAGAAACATTAACTGACAAACAGCAAAAATATTAGTGTGATGTTTCATGCCTGGAACAACAGCACCACGCGCCTTTATGCAGATTATTAGAACCATAGTAGTACAACAGCTGTAACTATGCAAAGTGTAATAAAAGTTGCGTTAATTAGAACGGCTCTCATGACGTTCTTCACCGCACACAAATATTTTGCCGTGCTCTTAATACATTCCACATTCCAGTTGCAACACTGAACGTCATTTACAATTCACACCTTAAAAGCACATGCAGCATGCGAGGCGATTTTCACATGTATGGATGGATAGAAACTTGTAATTTGTAGAAAAATACTGGATGACCATCACATTTCCATTAGTCAGCCATATTTATTTCAGCGTTAAACAACACACCAGAAAAACGTAATAACATGTCACTAACACAACATAAGAATATGGGGAAAGAAAGCAAGTTTAATTGTCTGAAAAATAATCTCCTCCTATTAAACCTTTGCCTAGAACTTCAGTCGCCAGTTACAGGATATTTTTCTTGTGGATAATAGGTTCCTGAGGGAGTGCGTGCTCTAAATGACATTTTACGTCGGTTATGATTGTATACGGGTTTTCTTGCGCTGCGACCCAAGCGGCCTAGGCAGAAATTTGATTTCATAGCCATGTTTTCATAACCTTATGGAAGCCGCGAAACAGTTCTGCCTCATTTTATCGGGTTAAACGTGGATTGACCCACGGCAGCAAAGCCTTTCAGATCGGCGACCTTGTGCTGCGCAGGCCCCTGGAGACGTGTTGTAATAGTCACTTCAGCAGTCGCGGGTCGCAGGGGGGGGGAAGTCGCGTGTGGTGGGGGAAGTCGCGCGGGGGGGGAAGTCGCGCGGGGTGTCGCGTGGGGTGTGTTAAAATACATTTTTTAAAAATCCTACCTGAGGTCCTCAGCACGTCCACGCCACCTCGGGTCTGTCCGTTGGTTGGCATCTACAGCCCTTCTTACCTGACCGCCTCTGCCCTCTTCAAACTGGATGGAAGTTGAACAGCACGTCGTCACGTCAGCGCTGCAGTGGCAACCCCTCAGCCAATCCTGGCGCTGCTTCAGCGCCAGGATTGGCTGAGGGCACAGCCTACTCCTCGCCCGCCGCCTGCCCATTAGGAGACCGAGGGGCTCCTAATGGGCATGTGCAAATCCATGAAAACACAAGTGCGCATGACTGGGCACGGGCTAAAAACTAGCTCACCATGCCCACTCATGCGCACTTGTGCTGTGCTGCCACAATGCATGTCAGTCAATGACGCCGGACCGCCCACGGTCCGACGTCATGCTGACTGACATGCATTGTCAGTTGAGTTCTCCCCACCCTCGGCGTCTCTGAAAGTAAACTAAGTTCAGATTCAGAGACACCGTCACCGAGGGAGCTGCGGGCGCGGGCGGGTGGGGGGGCTACGCCCCCACGCCCCAATGGACGCACCGCGCCTGCATAGGTATTTCCTTGCTAAAGCCCTTATTCCAGTGGTGACTGCAACTTATCCATACATTTTCCGGCACAATTTGTGTTGGGAATCAGAGGCGCAACTAGAGCCAAATTTCGGGGGGGCTAAGAAACAATTTCGGGGGGGGGGCTGAATCTTTTGAGCCATAGGCCGCGTGGAGCTGCAGGGGCTCTTAGAAGGGGTGAAACAACAGCGAGGCCTCGTTAACATACAAAAGGTCTTTTAAAGACCTGTGAAGTGCTCGGGTGCGGCTGCGTGTGCGCCGGGAAGCTGTCTCATCCCGGGCTGCCACACACGACGGGGGGGGGCTGAAGCCCTGTGAGTCCAATGGGTGTTGCGCGCCTGTTGGGAATATACTACACATTAGAGTTTTGCAGCTCAGAGTGACTAACGATGTGATACTATTGTGTTATCCCCCTTTTCATGGTGTCAGAATCAGAAGGTTATAACACATTTAATAATTAAAGGGCAGCTCACAATGCAACCCTTTGTCTTTCATGCTGAGATGTCAGTAACCCCGCAACTTTAAACTTTGCTGTTTATACACTTGAATACATTCTAAAATCCTGTGGCTGTAATGGGTCATGTTTGCACCCTTTGCTAGCACTTTATTCTTCATCTGTGGATGAAGAGTTCTTACATACTAGGCTGGTTAAAAAGTGTTTTGAAGGATTATTTATTTGTAAAAAGTAGGATTTCTTCAATTTCACTACGACAGAATGCCAAACGCTTTCTGACAATCTCAAGCACTTGACCTCATTAGGAGTGCCCAGGATTTTGTTGTAGTATTTCTTCTCCATACCTGCCAACTCACCTGAGATCAGCACGTGGCATATGAAACCGTCTCTCTTCTGACAGTCTCTCAGTGAGTAACCAATATCTCACACTGCACACACTGTCAGCTGGAAACCCCTGCAGAGAATGGGTTTCCACGTCACTGTGTATTGGTTTTGCACATCTAGTAGGGGTTTACACCCTCTCCAGGATGTCAGCAGCAGACTTAGAAGCATTTGTAATTTGTATTTGGGAGAGGGTTGGGGGCCTGAGCAGACAGTGCTGGACTCTAAAGCCCATCCCCTTGCTATTACCCCACCAACCTCTCCATGGTTGGCTAAGGGGTGACAGGCTCAAATCGCTGTCCCCATCGCCTGGCCCTACCCCTTCCAGGCCCGTCCAGTTGCTCATACCGTAGAATAGATTTCAAATTTGCCTCCCTCACTGTGGTATGCATAACACCATGAGATAAAATACAGGTCCCTGCTGTGGGTGCATCATTTGACTGCTCTATCTTACCAGACATCCGGCATTGCAATGTTTAATGTAAAGGTTTGCATACGTTTTTGCACTCATTACCAATACAGTTAAACAGCACAAGCAGAACTCTACCAATATTACTAGCATTGTGGAAAATTATAATCCCAGCAATAAAATGACATAATGGTTGCAAAACTTGATCTGCATTATACATTTCATGCATTAAAACAATCTTTGAGGGAGATTTGCCCAGAAAATAATTTTCTTGTAAGCGAGGATTCGCCCGTTTACGGTTTGCAGATTTTTGTCTTCACTAATTTGTAGCTTTCTTGGAACATTTCACACGAAGTTGGGGGGGTTTAAAAAAAACTTCGGAAAATTAGTATGTGGTGTGGTTCTGCAGTTCATTTAAAACTTCTTCACGTTTGCAAGGCTCTACACAGAAGAAATCCATAAAAGAGTAAAGAACTTTGCTGGCCATTTAAAAGAAATGCATACAAGCTTTAGGCTTAATAGACAATTATTGGGTCAATAATGCAGAAGAGACACTTAATTAAACAGACAAAAGACTGTAAATCGAGGAACACATTATTCATCTAATCATTTGTACTGTCGCATTTGAATTTTTTTAATCAGCTGTTCTTTTGTGATGCGGCTGCTGTAATTTGCATCAAACTCATTTTATTCAGCTGTGTATTTTTAAACTGGTACATTTTTTTTGGCACATCATGTATGGAGTACTGTACTTCTGCAAGAACACAACATCTAGCATGAAATGTGTTGACATGTATTAATGTATTCATTAGTTTTGAAGTGAACTGCATCAAAATATACCTGAAAAATAAAGAGTTATTACTGTCTTTCTGCAGATAACACCTTCTAATTGGATCGCATAGTGTTGAGTTTTAATGCCACCTAGGGGCATTATCAGCAATCCAGACTAAGGGGCTTATTTATGAGAGCCCCGTGCCACTTTCGCTTGAGTAAGGCAACTCAGTGCAAATCACTGCGTTGCCTTACTGTGTGCCCGGGAGGTGTTCCGTGGGCGTTGCATTGGGTTTTGCCACGCAACACCCATGGATTTCATCGCTGCCCAAGCTTTAGAAAATCAAATAAAACTGTGGAAGTGCCAAATCCTTACACCTCCCGAGGTGAGGCATAACAAGCAGAAATATCTTTGTTTCTCCTCTTTCTTTCCCTTTTCTTTGTGTGCTGCATTTTAAAGCACACATAGAGGAAAACGCCTCTTAGGATTGTTTTTGTGCGGGAAGATTCCCCTTCCTGCACACAAACCATCCTGCATGCAACTGAGGCAGCCTCGCACCATGGTGCAGGGGTGCCTACATTGGTGCTAGGCTGCCAAAACGGTGCCAGCGCAGAGATGAAGGACAGGAGTGCACCATACTGCATAAATATGATGCATTCCTGCCCTTTCACTTTGGCCTAGGGCAGCGTAGCAAGATGCCTTGCTGCGCTCCCTATGCCAAATCCCATAAAAGAGGGCCTGAATATTGTCACATTACAATTGAATAGGGGATAAAATGGGTTTTTGAACTCGTCATTTAGGACATGTCAGTTATGTACTGGCTGGTTGGTACGTCTGCACCAGTTAAGTATCATAATGCTGGGTGTGCTATTTACTAAATGTGTTATTACCTCCTGATTCTGACACCTTGAAAACGGGGATAACAAGATAGTATCATATATGGTACGTCACGCTGAGCTGCAAAACTCTCATGTGTAGTATATGTCACAAGGATTGCATTGTGAGTTGCCCTTTAATTTGGGAGTTACCACTACACCAGTTAAGTATTATAATTCTGGGTGTGCTATTTACTAACGGGCACATTTACAAGATAATGATGCAGTACAATACTGCAACCCATCTTGCTGTGCCGAGCTGCATCATTAGGAAAGTGCAGGGATGCGTCGTATTTACAACAATATGACGCATCCCTGTGCTTTCCTCTGCACTGGTGCACAATAGGCTGCCTAGCACCAACACAGGCACCCTTGCACCTTAGTTCCTGCATTGTAGGCATGATCGTTTTTGTGTGGGAAGGGACACCTTCCTGCACAAAAACAATCATTGATGGCATTTTCCTCTTTCTTTGTGTGCTAAAGAATGCAGCATACATAGAAAGAGGAAAAAACTAGGAGAAATACAGGTATATGCTGCACCACTTTTATGCCTGTCCTGGGAAGGCATTAGGATCTGATGTATTCCCAGGTTTACAAAAGCTTGTAAATCTGGGAATGTGTCAGAACCCATGGGTGTTGCATGGGAACCCCATGGAGCGCCCCTTACACGCAGAATAATGCCTGAAAGGGGGTCATATTTACAAAGCCTTGAAAAGACACGTAGGGTGGCTTTGCATGGCCTTGTAAATATGGACCAGCACACCGTGCTATCGGAGCGTAAAAAAAGTGATGCTTTGGTGGTGCACGGGGTTTGTTCAAATGCCCCCAAATGTGTTATTACCTCCTGATTCTGACACCTTGAATAGAGGGATAACAAGATAGTGTCACATATATTATGTCACTCCTAGCTGCAAAACATCCTCTTGGGGAGAGGATATAGCCTTACGGCTAGGGCGGTCGATTTCAAATCCGGGGAACCGGGTTCGAGTCTCGGCAATAACGCTCAACATCCTGTGATTCTGGGCAAATCACAATCACCCCGGTCCTAACAAAAATTCATGTGTCCTTGTGTAATCAACTGGTGCTCATGTAAAGCGCTCTGATACCCGATACCTTTGGGTCAAGTTCGCGCTATATAAAACTCGAAGAAAAAAACCCTCTAATGTGTAGTATATGTCAATGCAAAGTGTTGATATAAGCAGGTCACAGGAGTTTTCATCTTTTTGGCTTTCACTTCCAAAAATTTTCTTGATGAATTCTACTGAACGATAAGTCACTAAAAGTCAAACTCACATCTCACTGTTAATATGGTAGGTTCTTCACTGACTGTGGTAAGGCCAGAATGAAAGGCATGGAAGGGTGAGATTAGAAGGGGCTTCATGTCTCTTCTGAATGGGACCCCTGACCATGCCCTTTTGGAAGCACTCAGCCAGTCCATCGACTCCAGGGAAGAGGACACAGCCCCTTGAAGTCCTCTCTACCCCTCAATTATACTGCTTTCCCCAAGAAAAAATGCTAAAAGTGCAGATTAAGTGCTGCCCATCATGTTTGTGAACAGCACATGTACGAGATTCTTTATAAAGTATTTTAGATTTGCTCCGCTCTACAGTGTGATGACTGTGATAAGTTAGCCATTCAGATTAATGTTTATTTCAGTCATTGTTGAAGCTTTGTGTTTTCTTAACTGCATGTCTATGGAATTTTGATTTTGATTTCAGGATATTTTTATTGTTTACAATCGAATAGTGACTGCAAACAATATATGGTGTGCATAGCCAGTGGGCCAGATTTTATCATTGCATTTTTGCATGTTACTGCCTTTATTGAGAATTGTGTTCCGTTTCCTTTCTCCTAATTTGACTCTCATTTGCATTTTAAATATATTTATTTATTTGGAGATATCACTACAGTGTTGTGCCCGCTCAACTTTGATTTCACATTCATATTTTTATTTCAACTATAATTATGTTTTACTGTGGCTAGACTCACCCTACACTCATTCCACTGAGAACCTACATAAAGTACTGAATTTAGATTTTTAAATTGTGATCGTCAGCAAGAGCACTTCACTGTGGGACTCCAACTGGAGGCAACTTAGCATGACTACCCAGCTCCTCCTCATGATTTAATACCCTGAGGATGCTGAGGAAGATTTTCAAATGGCTCCCAATCAGCACCCGGAAAACCTTCAATCGTGCCCTGGTCACAAGCTAGCTAGACTGCAGGAAAGTCCTCTATAGTGGGATCAACAAAAACACACTCTCAAATGCACTCACATCATACCACACCTAATGGAGCTCCACTGGCTCCCCATTTACAAACAATCTCAATTCAGACTGCTCACTCACATGTTCAAGGCACTCAAGAACACTGGTCCAAAATACCTCAACAATCGTATCTGCTTTCACAAACATTTCAAACACCTCCACTCGTCTTAACAAATACTTGCACAAATCCCACCCATATAGGAAACCAGATTTATCGTTCAAACCATCTCCTACATTGCTTCTAAAGAGTGGAACAATATTTATTTATTTTGAAGGTTTTAGATAGTGCGAACAAGACCCTTGCGGGTATCAGTGCGCTTTACATGTCAGATGTTGGAAACAAGTATAGACATAGAAAATACAGTTATAGGTGATTCAGATATACGATACTCAAATAAGTATAAAACTAGCAATTAAAATATGGAGCTCAATAAAACAGACTAGTAATTAAAATACAGTAATAAGTCAGTAAATTCACATGAGTTTAGCCATTAGAATTGCTTTCACTTCTTTTTTGAAGGAGGCAGTGGAAGGATTCAGTCTTGTTTCTGTGGGCAAAGCATTCCAGATCCTGGGAGCCATTCCAGAGAAGGATCGGTTGTAGGTTTTTTTCTTGGCAAATCGTTGTGGTTTCAGTAGAAGAGTCTTGGCACTCCTGGGGGCTCTATTACCAGCAGAGAGCACCAGTTTATGAGCAAGGTAGTTCAGAGAATTGTGGTGTAAGGCCTTGTGCGTCATACATGCGATTTTCAGATGAATTCAGCTGAGTTGATAGCGGCTCTTAGCGGGGCGGTGATGACCTTGGGAGGCCGCATAAGGTTACAGCCCCATATTCCACTCTTGGGATTACTAGGGCTTGAACTGCTTGTTTGAAGTCCTAAGCTGGCAGGAAGGGATTCAGTTTTCGCAGGGTCTTCATGTGGAAGTTAGCTCCTTTTATGGAAGCGCTGCTATGCTTCTGCATCTTTAGGTTACTGTCCAGAGTCCCACCTAGTGATTTCGCTGATTCGACAATGAGAGGTTGTCCTTTGAGAGCTGTTAGGTGCTTCATCCAGTCCAGGATAGTGGATGCTTTGTTAGGGGGGGGGGGGGCAAATAAGAGGAACTCTGTTTTGAGGGAGTTTAGTTTCAGACGGTTTTTGGCCGGCCATGTTTGGGTTTTTTGTAGTGTTGTGTTGAGAGATTTGATGTCCTCAAGTGAGTGGATCTTGATATGGAGGTGGGTGTGGTCTGCATACATATGGAAATGAATCTTGGAGAGACTGAGAAGTTTGGTGAGTCGTTCCATGAAAAGGTTGAAAAGAGTGGGTGAGAGGGAGGAGCTTTGCGGAACTTCTAACGTGACTGGCATGGGGTTGGACGAGGATTGATTGACCTTGAACCTTTGAGATCTATTTTGGAGGAAAGAGGCAAACCAGGTAAACAAAGGTCCAGATAAGCCCATTCTGCGTTTCAGGAGCTCTAGCAAGTTGCCGTGTTTGACGGTGTCAAATGCTGATGACACGTCGAGCAAGATTAGTAAACAGGCTTGGTTTTGGTCCAGGATTTTTAGAGCGTCGTCAATTATGTGTGTCATGGCTGATTCAGTACTGTGACCTGCTCTGAAGCCTGATTGATATTTGTTAGGCAGGTTGAATTGTTCGATGTGACTGCTCAGCTGCATGTGAACACATTATTCCAAGAGCTTGGCTAGCATAGGTATGTTGGATATTGGACGATGGTTATTTATTTCCGATGGGTCAGCTGTGGGTTTCTTTAGGATAGGAGATACCTGACCTGTTTTCAGGATGTCTGGTATGGTTCCGTGAAGGAGGGAGGTATTTATAATCTTGGTCCAGAGAGGTAGTAACAGAGGAATGAAGTCTTTTAAGTAGTTAGCGGGAAGCGAGTCTGTGAAGTGGTTGGAGGGTTTCAGAGCGGTTAGCGTCTTTAGTATAGTATCTTCCCTGTAAGTGTTGAAGTAGGACCAAGTTGCGCTGTTTTTGAGGTTGAATTCTGTGGAGTATTTGGCTTGGGCACCTGCCGGGGGCAGTGACGAGTTCTTTTGCATGTCTGAGAGGGATGAGAGGTCCTTGAGTAGGTCTGTTTTTATGGATTGTGTTTTTGAAGTCAAAAAGGAGGCGAATCCCCCACAATTGGGAAGAGTGTCCGGGATAGCCTTGGGGTAGATGGGTGCACTCTTGGTTTGGGCTTTGATTAGGTCGAATTGTTTTTTGGGACGGTTCTTGGCTTGGTCTAGTTGAATCCTGAAGAAGTTGGTTTCAGATCTTCTGATATTTCTAAAGTAGGAGTTTCTGGTGGTTCTTAGTAGCTTGAGGTGGTCAGGTGAGGGTGCGGATCTCCAACGTCGTTCAATTACTCTAAGTGAGCGTCTGTCTTCATTTAGCCTACCATCATACCAGGGTTTTGAGTCTTTTGTGGTAGTTCTTTTCAATTGTAGAGGGGCTATTTTGTCTAGTAGGCTGTTCATGGAGGGGAAGTAATGATTGGTCAGCCCTTAAACATTGGCTAGGTCTTAGTATGTTTGAGTTAGAGGATACTAGTAGGTCGGAGATGATGTTTTTCAGATTTCTCTTCCAGATCTTTGTTCTCAGGAGTTGTGTTGTGTTGAAAGTCGTTCTAAAACTACACATGAGAGCCTCCTCTCCACGTCTTGAATTCCTCAAGAAGACCTGGCTTTTTGAGTTGCCCCACTGAACTAACACATTTTCAGCACCAGGATACCCTCCTGGGCGATAGTGCACTCGACAAATCTACATAATATAACATAATATCGATACAAAATGTTGACTGCAGAGATCCCATCAGATAAATATCTAGTAATTGTGTGCTGATAGCCCTGCTTTCCACAATTTGAATAGAAAGATAGATTTTATATACAAGCAAATTTCGAAAAAAGATTCTAATAAAACCCTGCATGAAGCCATGAGCCAAAAGTTCACAGAAACCCGTTTGAATACTGTTAAAGCTAATAAGCATCCAATATAGAATCCCTTATAACTTATTTAAGCTAAGGGAGTTATTAAATTCATTCCCAGGCAGACATGAATGCACCGCTTTTGTTCTTCGTTAAGGAGAAGCAATTAGCATTGCATTAATTGGGACAATCAATTATAAACAAAGCACGCATTATCCATGTGACATAGTGGCAGGCATGCAATCAGACTGGGAACCGGCTGGTTATGTTCAACAATGCACAATAAATTGAATCCTAGGTCCCCTTCTTTGTTCTGTGATCGTATTTCAATAAATTGTTCTTATCCAATTTTAATAGGACTAAACAAAAGGTGGCCAGGGATGGAAGGAGAGGTAAAGTGAACTTGCACATCACCTCGTTACTTTTTTCTGTATATGTTCTGGAAATGATAACAAGTAATGCCCTTTATGTTTTCTGAGGGAAAGAGAAGAGAGGCATGGCCTGAAATTTAAAAGAAATCTACAGAAATACTACATACGAGAATGAGCAGAAGGCAACCATTTCATTCATTGCTTGAAGATACTCTACTATCAACCAGAGACCCTGCCTTCTCAATACACTTAGGGGCACATCTATTTTATGGGTATAATGAACTCATTCCATGCCTGAGCAGAAATACAGAGCTGTGTGCCTTTATTTATTTATTTATCTTAATAGCTGTTTACAGGGTGTGCACATCTCTTTAACTCATGAGTGTGTGCACTCGCGCAGAGCTGAGCTCCATTTTTTCAGACTTTTGATCGTCTAAATCACATACACATTCTTAGAGTTAGTTCACCAGTGCAAACGATATGGCTTGGAAACAGCAAGAGGTAGCTCTACTGCTGCTTTCTGAGCTCAAAGGATTTTCAAGGGTGTGCACTGTTGAAAGTGAAATGTCTTAAAACGAGCACACAGCTATGCACTGCATCGTCACACATGTTCATAACATGAGGCATGAGTCGCATTAGAGATAGACAATACCATTTTTAGAAAGTTAGAATAAAAAAATGTTGTGCTGGTCTGCAGGCTCACAGCCCCTCGGTCATGTAAATAACTTTATATATATCACAAAGGAAGAGTTCCTACATTTCAACATATTTTATCCTGAATACGATCTTCTAAAACAAAGACGAAGTTGAGGTAAAGTGCCATTCTTCAACTACTGGCATCAGAGGCAACCAACCAACCTATTTGTGCAGAATTATTGATCTAATTCAAGAAATACCCCTAGAATATTGAAATATAATTTGCTACTAAATTGATATCTACCACAAATAGAACACACATTGTATCAATCCACAGCCTCCCCCCCCCCAGGCCAGATAGCTATGATTTTTAATGCTTTTATTTTGTTGAAATTTCTGTACTATAGTGTGCCCTACATTTAGGCCATCCCAGACATCTGCAAGATTTAGTACACTTAAGGGCATATTCACAAGGACTTATCTCCGATTTATCTCCACCTTAACGCATCAAAAGTGGAGATAGACCTAACACCCCATTCACAAGCTGGTGCAAACTGCAGACATTGCCAATATTTCCGCAATAACTGCCCCAAAATTTATCTCCACGGTGGACACCACCAACGAACCCTAATGAGATGCAGAGTAGGCGTTCCCGTGCAAAAAGACACGAAAAAACCACAACACCACTTTCACAACGAACTGCTAGATCTGCGAAGCGAACCAAAAACAGGAGATAAGCCACGGTAGCCGCAGGTATTTAACACCTGCCTCAAGCAGGTGTAAATACGGATGACTGCCTGCAGTAGGCAATGGAGCCCCGCACACAACCACACCCGAAGAACAAATGACACCATGGAACTACTCATCATGCACTCGGAGCCCCAACTGGGCCAAAGCACCCACCGCCCCCACTCCCAGGACCGCCACCACCCCCAGGACCCGGACCTGCCCCCCCCAACCACCACAGAGGCAGCACAGAGTAAGACAGTGGACCTACCGAAAACGCACCAATCTCACAGACCTAACGCCTGAGGAAGTCATTGCCCACTACAGGCTCAAAAGGACAACCATCATCCGCATCATGACCCACATCACCCACAGGTTGGCGGTCCCAACACAGCGGAGAACCAACATCCCTCTGCAGAAATATCTGCTGGCTGTGCTGCACCTGTTGGCCTCTGGTACCTTCCAACCAGCAACTGCCAAAGTCGGAGGGGTCTCACAGTCAGCCCTATCAAAGTTCATCATACCTGTCCTGGATGCCATCCTCAGCTTTATACCTCAGTACCTTCAATTCCCCAACACTGTGCAGGAACAGCTGGAGACAAAGCAAGGCTTCTATGCCATTGCCGGATTCCCGGCTGAGTTGGGGGTAATCGACTGCACACATGTCCCACTTGTGCCCCCTGCGGATACTGCACTCCACTACCGCAACAGAAAGCACACGCATACCATCAATGTGCAGGCAATAGTGGACCACCGGGGACTCTTCACCAATGTCGTGATGCATGATTCCTTCTTCTTCCGACAGTCCATCATCAACCAGCGCTTCTAGGATGGCACATATGGAACTGGACTGCTCCTTGGTAAGTGCCAAATCAACACATCACACACCCCAAACCCACCACCACACAACGCACAACTGTGGGAATGCACACATGACCAAACAACATACAACATGTCAAACTACACGACCACCTAGCAGACATGACAACACCACTCCATGGTCATCCTGGGTTACCCCTGCACCCAATACAGACATATCATGGCACCACAGCCACACAAAAGCTGAACGTGTGGAGATGCGGAATGCAGCCATGTGCGAGGATGCAAGTGACCCATGGATGGGAATGCACACAACGAGAAGTGAGGCGTGGATGTGCAGGACAGACATGGGTATGCAAACCACAGACATGTCCATGCAGACCACAACTGCTCGTGACTGGAGAGTAGTGAGCAGTAGACGCAACCATGTCACCCCAGGCCGTGGGTCAGATAGCGGAAGTGTTGCACGCTGCGTCCCTCCCTGCGTGCGTTAGCGTAGTGGGTTGGTCCTGAGTATGCCAGGGCTGTGCAGGGGTGTGGTCAAAAACCCAGTTGCGCAGAGGGTGGTTCACTCCCGGGAAGGCCAATGTCACTGACAGTGCGGCACCGCGTGGCCTGCCACGAGGCCAACGCCATGAGCAGCAGGGCCTGCGAAACTGTGCGCCTGCTGCACCCCAGGATGCTGATGCACAGACCAGACCTGCCCGCCCCTGAGCACCAGGGCCACACTGCTCACTTGCCGACACCGTCGTGTGTCAAAGAGGGCCCACCACGTGCCGGTGAAAGCTCCAAGCCCCAGTCCCGTGACCTCTGCATCCTCCGCAGACCATCGCTGCCCCCCCCCCGACGCTGGCCCACATCACTCCCTACTTATTAACATGCTCCACCGGCATCCTCTTCGGCCCAGTATGTCCCACATGTGGAACAGTGTCCTGAGTCCTGAATGGCAGTGACCCCAAGTCTGTGGCAGCGGCCACAGCACCAGAATCCCTTCGATCAGTGAGGCATAATTCCATATCGCAGGTCTGCGACACATGGTGCCACTAACCCTGTTCAACGCAAACCGGCGACACGTGGTGCCACTAACCCAGTTCAACTCAAGGCAGGGACACGTGGTGCCACTAACCCTGTGCACCACGAGTGACTTCATCCTCCAGCGGAACATCGTTGGTGTCTGAGCCTGTGGCCTAGGGGTTGTCATCAGCAACGGGCAGGTATGTACTTGGTGTCTGGCATGGGTCTGTGGCATCCATATCTGCCATGTTACCGGACACAGCTGGCATGTGCCCTCTGCATTGTGCCATCGGGGTAGACCTCCAATTCTCCCCGTGACACTCCGTGGAAGGTGCCTATGACACATGCTCTGCCCTCATGACCCTACCCCAGTCTCCCGGAGGTCAGCATCACGTGGCGGTGAGCCCGTGTCGGGCGCTGTGCATCCGGGGCCACTATCTCTGTGAGACTTGAGTCATTCCCCCTTGGTGTTTTCACATTGCATTTCTGAATGCCTGATGACTGCTGGAGTTGTTGGCAGCACCAGCTACTCCCTGAGGGCTGGCTTACACTCACCCCACACACAGCCAGCACAGGTGTCACTGGATTAGTGGGCCTGCCATCATATCCTGCCGAACCAAGTATTTAATCTTTTCTCCCTGTACTGTCACAGGTGATCAAGGATATGCACTCTGCCCTTGGATGATGACACCCCTCCGAGACCCGGACACACCCGCCCAGAGGCAGGCCAATGCGGCCCACATACACACCAGGGGCATCGTTGAACGCACATTTGGTGTGTTGAAGTCACGTTTCAGGTGCCTGGATGGCACAGGTGGAAAGCTCCTGTACAGCCCGAACATCCTGTGCAAGATGATCGTTGCATGTTGTGTGTTGCACAACATCTATGTTTGCACCAATGCCCCATGAATCGCAGTTCCAGAGGTACCGGACGATGATGGTGATGATGGGACAGGTGGCACACATCCCACTGCAGCAGCGGCAGGAATGGCCCGTAGGAACTCCATCATTGACACTTACTTCACATGAGCACGTCACATTGTGGCTGTCCATGGCAATCATGGGACAATACAAGATGTCAAATTGCACTGCATGTGTGAATAAAACATATTTTTAGGTTACAGGTTGTACTTGTACATTGTCATGTTACATTTTCCTGCTGTTTCAGACGTGATTTGCCATGTTGTGCACATTTGCGGAACCAGTTGTGTTGTGGAGGTGTCGCTGTTTGTACTGGGATGTTGTCAATGTCGAGGTGCACTTATGGTTATGTGCGTATGCTGCACGGTGGACGAGTCGCTCCTGGGGCTCTGATTTGTCTGCCACTGGTCCCTTTCATGCGGTGTGCCTGTCGGTTCTCTTCTTCCACGGTGCTTGGATGTTGTGGGGTACATGTTGTCCTCTGCAGTCGGTCAGGGTGCATCCGTGGTACTCCGCAGTTGATATATTTTTTTCGGTGCCATTTTCCGTATGCTCTTCTTGTGCTTTTTCCCGCATTACGCGTGAGTATTGCTGCCCTTGCGCTGGTTGTCACTGTTTTCTTATCGCGCTTTGGCCCATCGCAGGCTTTTTGTGTTGTGGTTTGTGTTTTTATCTCCATCGAGGTGTTTGTATCGCGGATATTGTCCGCGGTTTCAGCAGACTATCGCATGGTACCGCTTTGTTGTGAATTCCACGTTGACACAGGGTTATTTTCCCGCAATAGGCTGCGATGTGTAAAGTTATGTTAACATTTTTTTGTGATGTTTAGCACACGTTCTTGTGAATATTCCCCTTAGTATGAAGTCATGATTTGGGGAGGTTAAAATTGGATGAGATGCTGTTGAAGAGATGAGATTGGCCTTAAATAATTTCTTAAATGTATGTGGCTGCTAGAAATGGGGTCTTTAGTTGGCAGAGGTATGCACCCTGTCCAAGTAGGGACCACCACTCTAGTCAAGGGACGTCAACAAAACAGCCTTATTTAACCCGTGCTCACCCGCTGGTATCTTGGCGCCGAGCAGTCAGGCTTAACTTAGGAGGCAATGCGTAATGTATTTGTGCAACACATTAATTGCAGTGACACAGTGATCCACACCACTGTAGGAAAATAAAGTATATTTATCTGCTTCAAATAAGACACAATTTAACAAAAATCCATTTAATACCTCTCTAGTTATACTTAACTAAAGCAGGTATGCAAGTGCTTTGGAACACATGCGCTTCTCTTAGGTTTAGTACGGTAATTCTAGTCCAAGTATAATGGTCTCTGTCAGGGGATCAGAAGCTGGACTGTCCCAGCGTGAAAGCAGGACTCTGAAAGTCCTGGGAGTTAGTGGGTTGTTTTAAAAAGGGTAAAACAGTGTTTCAATGGCCCTCCTGGCAACCTAGGATGAAATGATTGGCAACAAGGACCGCACTACCCCACAGTCCCTGAGCTCGGTCTGGGGTAGCAGGAGTGTCAGTCTCCTGGTTCAGGGCTTGTTACATAGTAAGTTCCTTGAGCTGGGATGCCCAGATGCAGCAATCTTGCTCACAGTTGGCCCCACCCTCCTAAGCACAGTTTCAGCTAGTATGACATCACTGAGGTATTCCCTGGTCGTCAAAGCAACTCTGGGGTCCAAATTTGAGGGTTTCCCTCACTGCTGTGGCATCGAGACAAACACAGAGTAGGTGACTGCCATTAGTGAAGATCGTTGCAGTTTGACATTGGAAGTCACACACCCAACGCTGGCACTTTGCAGTGCGTAGCACTCACTCTGGTGAAAACAATGTCTTTGGTGACCCTGAGACCTCAACAACAGGGGACAAGTCAACAAGCCCTTGGAGTTCTTGGGTAACAACAAGGTTACGAAGACAGTTTTAGTCCTCCCTTGCTGCCAGAGGTAACAGGCAGCAGGACAACAAAGCAGAGCCAGTTGAAAAGTAGCAGTCCCTCCTGTCAGCACAGCAATTAGCGGGAAGCAGGCCAATACTGTAAAGCAAGTAGCAAAGTGGCAGTGCCTCCTGGCAGCGCAGCGGCTGTTCTTGGCAGAGTCGCCTCAGGACCCAAAAGTGAGCTGAATTGCAAGGGTCCAGTACTTATACCCAAAGGTGCCTCTGATGTGGGGGAGACATCAAAAAAGCCTTTGAACCTCACATGGTCCCTGCCCTTCCTTCCCTGGCTCCAGACACACTACAGGGGAATATGCAGCTCTTTGTTTGGGGAAAGGCACAGCCTTATTCAGGTACAAGTGTCAGCTCCCAGTCTACCTGTGGAAGGCCCATCAGACTTGTGATGGGCCATCAGAATGCAAATGTCACACCCCAGTACCCTTTGTGTGACTGTCTAGAGGGAAAGCACAAAGCCCAGCTGTCACCCTGCCCCAGACGTGTATTCAAAGACAGGCAGAGACACAGGATGGTTAAAGTAAGGAAATGACAACTTTCTAAAAGTGGCATTTTCAGACCTGTAATACAAAGAAGAACTTTACTAAAAGATAATATATTAAACTGTGAGTCCAGAGATACTAAAATCAAAATTTATTTCTGCTCCCAGGTGGAAATTACACTTAAAAGATGTTTAAAGGCAATCCTCATGTTATCCTATTGGAGAGATAGGCCTTGCAGTAGTGAAAAATACTTGTATCCATTTTTCAATACCAGGACATGCAAAACTTAAAAGTCATGTCCTTCCTTTAGAATACACTGCACC
This sequence comes from Triturus cristatus, assembly GCF_964204655.1. Lineage (NCBI taxonomy): Eukaryota > Metazoa > Chordata > Amphibia > Caudata > Salamandridae > Triturus > Triturus cristatus. The sequence continues at coordinate 1,141,363,299 of NC_140583.1, read as the reverse complement.
CTGCCATTGGTGCTACCTAGAGTCTACCTTCGGTGTGAAGTATCTGTAATAAAATTGAAGGTTTGGGCCTGGCAAGTAAGTCAACTTGCCAGGTCGGAATGGCAGTTGAAACTGCACACATTGGCTCTGCAATGGCAGGCCTGAGCCATGTTTAAATGGCTTCTGAGTGGGTGGGACTGATGGAGCGCGAAAACCCTGACAACGGGAAAAGCAAAACCGGTACCAGTACCCTCCCTTCAGCAGACCGGACATCACACTAACTCATTCACACATGCAGTCATTGGTGGGGCCCATAACACCAACACTCACATTAACCATTCTCCGGTCTGCACACAGTTGGAGGGATAAGCGGTTCAAACGCTCAACATGTGGGGGAACACCTTATAACCTATAGGGAAAAAAAAGTTAATTTACAAAATATACATCAATACCCTTTCCACCTACAGATCTCAATCCTGGACATCAAGGCACTCCCTCCACGTGGTCAATGGACCAAATAGTTGGATTGGTTGATGGTGATCTAGAACCAGCTAAAACACATTTCAAGATTTAGATCTTATCCTTCTGAATAAACCACAAACTCAATTCTTGTTAATCATTATCTGTTTATCGAAAATCTCTTGAAAAGTTAAGTTTGCACTTGGAAAGTTTATCTCAAAATTTAAGCAAATCGCAGAACATCATATTTACCTGATCTGGCTATCCGAAGTCCTCTAAGTCATTGGACATATGGCAGTCAGTTGTCAAAGTTCAAAGTTCTTTGCTCAGCACACTACAGTCTCAATAGATCAGCAAAGACCAGAGACGTGCAAGCATCTGTCAGTGCCCATAGAATTAGGAAAAGTTTGCAGTCATCAAATAATTGGGCAGCATCCGGACCATCTAGGATTCAGGGAACACAGCAGTCACCCTAAGTAGAAGAGTTCGCGTAGCGTCACCGTCGTCGTCGTTGTCATCGGAAAGAGCGATCGCATTGCGAGAGTCCCTCTCTATTCTACCGCGTACTTTTATAATAGAATCAAAGCAAGAAGATACATTTAGTTATTTTAATGCAGTCGCGATTAGTTGGTTGAGATCGTCTGATGCTTAAGTTAGCAATTTTGGTACAGTTCAAGGGGTGATGTCATGAGTTCGTCTAAAGTCAGTCCGTACTGGTTTGCTGTGGAAGTCCATTGTCTTTCGTCTTGGCCGTCATCCCACAGTGACCTTGTTTGAGCACACTAAGTTCAGGGTTCATGACGAGGTCTAGAAGACTTTGTCGCTTCTGCGCACTTCGCTCCATGCCTCGCGGGACAGTGGCCACTTTGTCATGTCACGTCGGCGGCCATTTTGGGATTTAGGCCCAAACGCCAACTTAAGCGAAACAAACACAAAAGAGTAATTAATGCATAGAAACAATAAATCTAATGTTAAACCCTTACTAATCCCTCTATGTGCTTGTATTTATCTAGCGTATAGCAACATTTAAAGCATTTATATTCACCCTTTGGTCCTCTTCTTGGGCAACATTACAAAGACATTATAAAAGCAACATATATCATGCAATATTCTATTTATTACATATACTACTGTTAGTATGCATACGTATTTTAGTCATAAGGTTATTTAGCCATGCAATATGCAATCCCACGTGTAATTTTGGATATTAGTAATGTTGGTTTAATATTCATGCAAACTCATTTAATATTATTATAATTAATAGATTATTTAATTAGTATTTTCATGCAGAATGGGGGAGGTATACAAAATGTTGTACTACTCGCTCCAGCAGTACAATCAGTGCTGCAGGCCCACTAGTAGCATTTAATTTACATGCCCTGGGCACACATAGTGCACTGTACTAGGGACTTACAAGTAAATTAAATATGCCAATTATGGATAAGCCAATGTTACCATGTTTTGAGTACAGAGTGTATGCACTTTAGCAGTGGTTAGCAGTGGTAAAGTGCCCAGATTCCTAAAGTCAGCAAAATTGAAGTCAGCAGAACAGGAAGTCAGAAGGCAAAAAGTCAGGGGAAACCGCTCCAAGGATGCCAGGTATAACTGTGGTGCAAGCATGTTTTTGGTTGAAATTGCGAGCCTTCAACATCTTTCGCCCATGGACTCAAAGTGATCTGCCTTTGTGTTTCAGCCCCTTGAAGGGTGGTCATGGGTGGTCCTGTTTGCAATTGCAGAATGCAGATTCTTAGGCAGAATCTAGAGGGTGTGCCAATATCTGTATGTATTGTGTTACTTTCCTTATGCATGACATGTTTACCTTCAAATATGCCTCATGCAAGATTCTGAATGACTGAGGAAGAACTAATCTAAAAGAATACTTCAGATTAATAGTTTGTTACAAGAACAGGTGATATTATATTCTCTTGCCATCTTGGCGAATTTTCACTCTCCTCTTAGGCATAAAAGATTATTACATACATTTTCTACCAGATCAGTAGAGATCTCTTTACCGAAATAGTTGAACTTTCCGTTTGGAAAGACATGAACAGGGAACACTCTAGCGTGCAGTCTGATAATGCCTAGCACAGCTGTTCAGACCTTCCTCTCCTAAGCGTGGAAACTAGAAATACATCATCAAAGACGTTCAACCTTGTCAGTGCCCACAAATCTGATGCTGGGGTTTGTTTTTCAAAATGATTTGTGGGATTACCGTCATGCTAAGTCAGATTTCCATAATTTATCCTTAGTGTTTGGAGAAGGAATGTTAAACATGACCTTCCCCCACTGTCACACCACCATCCTCCAGAATGCCTGTAAAGACAATGGGAAGCAATGTGCAAGTAAAACAAGATCCTTCATAAGAAATGTAAAAAACAGAAAAGAAGTAATAGTATCTAGAGTGTGGAAAGGGAACAAGGCATATACAAACTATTAAGTAAACAATGGCAAAGCCAAGTAAATGAGATTTCCAAACAAAAATAGCATCAAAGAACAAAAAGCAAAACATACAAAACCCGAAGTGCCATAATTAGAAGAAGGAAGCCAGGTACTGAGGTGAAGGGTGTGAATAGCACAAGGATTATTGAGTGAATCTTCCCAACATATAGGATGAGCTCTAACAACTTCCTTTATATATTGTTGACTGCTGACCAACAAAAAAGAGACCCGGACCAACCCTACCTCCTTTGTTTTGTTTGCATTTCTATGTATAAAAATGTTATTTACAGTTATTGAGGTTCTCATAGTTTTGGAACCAAATCATCCTGGCAGATGTCCCCGATACATAAAATTGCACACTATGTATTCTCCTTCTGTATCTATTCTCCCGTCACCATATCCCAAACAACAAGGGAAAAATGGAAATATGGTGTGCCAACACTCTGCTTGGACAATTGGTAAGTGCAGGTCACAAAGGGGCGGAGCTGACACCACTGAAGAAATAAGAGCTACAGCCTTAGGCCTCAGAAAAGACGCCTAAACTAGTACATTTTGCATGTGTGATTTAGTTCAAGTTGCAAAGTTTTACATAACCCCCCAACCGTAACTCAGATTCACTATCAAAACTGTTGAGGAAACTGGACATATAGCCAACAATGTATATCACAGTCATTCCATACTAACCAATGACTGTTCTACTAACACCACATGTTGGATCTCTTTAAACCAGTAATTCATGCAAAAGTTACATACACTCATATTGTAATAGACAGATGTCATAAATGTATTTGTATCACCTCATACAGTCCTTGCAAGATGAATACATATTAGAGAAGAGAAGTAATGATAATGTAATAAATAAAAAGAGATAGCCATATTTTGAGAATGACTATAGAGAGAACTTGCAGGCTGCTCACGTAGGAACGTTAATACACTCCTTAAATAATGTGAAATACAGGGTCAAATCAATGTGGAACAAATAGTATTTGACAAATATTATGTGCTCCAATAGTCTAAACTTTTAATAAGTTCAAATTTGCTTTATTTCAAAAGTACACCAACCATGTAAATTGATGGTTGGATGAAAGTTATCAACGCTCCAGATTCATGCTTAGATCTTGGAACTTCAGAAAACAACAATGTAATCTTGTCAATATCTGAGGTACTCAAAGGGTTCGAAAAGAGATATGTTTACATTCAAAGAAAGCTGACAAAAAGCTATTGTTGCAATTGATGCCCAGTAAAGATAAAAAACTTAAAATGTGATTTCTGTAATAGACATGGAAAACGTAGATTGTTGGATATCATCAAAACAATATTATCTACCCACAGAAATACTGATAAGTAAAAATTATTTAAATGTTGTAGGACATTCAGCTCTTCACAACTTCCCTTTAAGTTCATCAATGTCACATACTTTTGCTTGTAGATAAAAGTTCACTCAGTACAGTATGAATAAATAGTCGTTATCGTATGAAAATTAAAAAATATACATTACAATGATAAAACACAATAGAACACGTAAATTAGAAAAACATAAATGACATAAAACATTCGTAACACTCAGTAGTGTAGTATTAGGGGGAGTATTCTGGTCTTGCTTAGAAAATTTACGTTTTGTTTCTCACTTAACATTTTTGAGCTATTCTCAACCATTTAGATTTTTTATTTCCGCATTATAATGCTTACAAAACCTACAAACCTTCTAATAAAAACATCCTGAAACTGATTAAGTACAGATTTTCCTAGACCAACACACCATCAGCCATCTGTCCTTAAACGCACTGCCTCTGAAGATACAAAAGTGTTTAACTGATTCTTACAAAAAGGGGTAGCTATTTAGGCTTGTGATTTTTGTATTTTTTTTACCACATTTCCAAATGATTCTTGAAGCAAATGATTTTCAGTGTACACATTTTACCATATTTTTCATGTAGAAATCTAAGTTACAATAAAGATAACACCCAAATATTGGATCTATTTAATTGAAAGTTCACATTAATATTTAGTACTTGAAGCTTTGGCATTCTTTCCCTGCTGGCAACATTGGCAGCTGGAGGCTCAAAAGTCTTTGATGCAGTCATGTCACAAATGTCATTGGTGCTTTATTGAATTATGTACTCTTCCTAAGTAGCAAGTGGAGTGCCTTATGACCTGAGGGGCCCAACTTCTACCAATGTAAAAATAACCATTCTAACTTGTCTCTCCCCATGGTTTTCATTGCAAAATGCAAAAAAGGTTTACCATTGCTTTCTTCAGCACAGTGTAAACTGCTTCTGATGTTACTGATGTGATCATTTGCTTGCGCTGCCAACCTATAATGCTGCAACCCAAAATAAGTCATAGATTTTGTATGGTATCTCTCTTAGGATTTCTCTGCCATGGGTGACCTTGACAAGATTCATACTCCTGACAGAATATTTCCAAGCATCACGGATGCATGCAAGCTCCATTGCCCCTTAATGGGACCATATCATGAGAAACCTGAACTGGGCGATCGCACAGCTACTCAGGAAATTTAAAAGCAGACGAGCAAAGTTGACTGCATCATCAGGAACGGCAATGAAAGGACTTAAATTGGGTATAATCCTATGAATGATAAACTTATATCAATCAAATTCCAAGCAATGCATTACAAAATGATAGTCATCCACGTTTATGCCCCAACAACTGTAACAGGTGAAAAAGAACTAGATGCATTTTACAATTAAGATCAAGCTGAAATAGACAGAATGCAACTACAATGTATTTCTGGTGGTTGGAGACTAGAATGCCAAATTCGATACTGTACAAAAAGGTAGCATATTTGAAGTGCACACCCTGGAAGCAGAAATGATACAAAAGAACTGCATATCAGTAATTACCAGTCCAAAGAGCTCATCATTGTCAACACATGGTTTAAGCAACCAAAGCAACAGCTACATACATGAGCATCACCAAATTGCACACAAAGTCATGAAAATAACTACATTTTCCATGCCAGAATATGGAATACCTCAATTCTAGAGGCAAAGTTATTCCAATAAGCAGGCAGTGGTACCGATCATCAACTTCATCAGTTGAAAAATTCAGGTCAAGCTGAAAAAGAATAGCAAGGCCATTTTGCCTTCAAGATATCCTTTGGAAAATATACCTGTTAAATTTAAGCAAACTGTTAATTGATAGGGTGCAGAAAGAATTATAGACAGCAATCAAGGATGAATCTCTGAAGGGGCTACACAAGATAAAAAAGAAAATGTAACTTGAGTGGATATCATAATAGACAGTTGACATAACATGGAAAAGGAAAGAAGCCTTATCTAAGAATTGAGTTAAACATTGTATAGGGCAGTTATGTGAGATAAGTGCAAATATTACAGTAATATTAGCAAAACTATTGAAGATGTAAACACATGGCAAACTAAAGACGGGTTTCCAAAATATTTGAAAAATAAAAAAAACAGATCCAACCAAGATATGCTGAGGACAGATGATAGCAGCTACTACAAAAATCAATCTGCAATAGAATACAATTAACCACTACAGTAAGGCTATCAAAACCAGAGCTAAACCTGATGACATTAGCTTCTAAGAAAATGTTTTAATAATGGGAGAAGAAGAAGGGTTAGCCCTCATGTCACAGCCAGAAGGAAAGCCAGAAATATCAGAGGCCATTGAGGAAAATTCTCTCAGGATGCTTAACAAACTGTGCCAATGGATTTGAAAAAAACAACACGATAGTCAACAGTTTGGAAAAGATTTGTTTAGATTCTAATACCAAAGAAAGATGACCTCACAGACTGTGGACACTATTGTATAGTTTCTTCAATTTTACATGACAGCAAGATATGTTTAATATAGTTCAACAATGGCTATAGCCTTGTATGGAAACAGAATGACCAGATGTGCAATCTCAGTTCAGGGAATGCTGGTGAACAAAATACATCATTAATGATGCCCAATGGTAATTGAAAAAGCCAAGGAATAGCAATATGAAACCAACATGTTCTTTATAGACTATAACAAGGCACTTGATTGTGTCTACCACGTAATATTATGAACATTCTCAGTAAAATTAATATTTAAGAACACCAAATTGGTCTCATACATAAAATGTATACTGGACAGAACAGCTTGAAACAAACTGGTTCCATACTGAGAATGTAGTTAGACAAGGCTGCATTTTTGCACCTTAGCTACTGAGCATGTATGCAGAGTGCATAACGAGAGGAGCAGGTCCAGAAGGTTATCATGTACTCAAAATTGGAGGAAGAAATACCAACCTTTTATATACTGATGACACAACTTTTATAGTTAAGAATACCTGAGAATCCTTATAATGGGATTCAAGGAGCATTCTGTACACCCAAATATGTATTTGGAAAATAACTATAGCTGTGGATTTTCTGAAGCATGTAGAGGAATATTTTATTAGAAAACAGTTTATCATGCTTTGCGTTTGCGTTTGTTCTAGCATACTAAAACAAATTGGAAGTCCACATTTAAAAAAATATTGGGCAGACATATTCTGCTCACAAAGGAGAAAACAGGGTAGAAATATCCAGAAATTTTAAGTCCAGCTCTATACTCAGACACATTTACGATCAATAAAATCGTGGTTCCAGATAATAAACAACCCACTTAAAAGAGGACATACAAACATAGCAAAAAATAAGGATTGCATGCTTTTCTTATAGCCTAGGAAGTGGTTTAAATGCCTTATTACTAGAATGCTCTTGCACTTGCATGATGACAATCTGCCTTTTCTATGTAACAGTAGTGTATGGAAATGTCAACTTAAGGAAGAAATAACAGCCCAGGGCATCATCACATAAAAGATCAGAGTCATGTATGCAAATTTTAGATATTCAATTTACTTATTGCAATTCTTTGCAAATTGCAATTAGAAAATCGTAATTCCTAATGTACAAAACATACAACTTGTAAATACCGATTTCTTATAGGGACGCAATAGACTTACCTCATGAATATTAATTAGGAAATGCAGTCCCCACAGGGATGATGGACCAAGACGGTGATTGCTTTTTAAAAAAGCAATCTTTTTTAAATGCAGCCAGAAGGAAATTTTAAGTTACATTTTTTAAGAGTGGGTTTACTCATAAAAAATATTTGTTTCAACTTCCACAAAGAGAAAGGGGTCCCATGGGGACCTCTTCCCATTTGCAAATCATTGCCACCCTTAAGGTGTCAGCAAAATAATGTACATTTTGTGACCATAATTCAATCGCAAAACATTCATACATACTTCTGCAATTTGATATATGGATGGGACACCCTAAACATGCCCCTTTCAAATACTGAATCAAATTGCGATTCAGTAACACATTACCAAATCGCAGTTTGTACTATATGGAAAAGCATTTTTGCTGGTGTTTTTTTACCACAAAAATGCTTTGTACATATGGCCCCAAATTACATAAATATCACTACATGGGAACAATCAACATTTCTACAGATTCACACCATCGTTCAATTATTTTGAAAACGTCTGCACTTGAGCATCAAAATTATTCAAAAGGCTTTTTGAGTAAATCGCAGGTAGTGTAGAAGGAAGGCACGCTTCCTCTAAACGTCTTCATTTTGCCCCTAGGAAAGCAGTATTGCTATAAAAATATATTTTTTTAAACTTCTCTTTCTCAGATTTCTATTATTATTCAGTCCCCAATTAGTTTTTCTTTTTAAAAATGGCGTTTGATCTTGACTGGGACTAACATTCAATGTAATCTTGAAAGAACTCTCATTATTTTGTGTGGATCTACAGACCTCCATAAAACATGAGAGCAGAACAAGACATGCCCCATTTCCCCCGACTATATTGCCCTTTTATTCACAATCACTGGTTTGAAATTGAGAAATTATAAAAAGACTCACACATTCTGCATATATTTCAGGGCAGGATTCTAGATTCACCAATAAAGTGCAAATATCAGTGACTTATGTAATTTTTCTGAATTAGCCCTGCAAGTTTTAGCCAGTCTATTCTGGTATAGTTCACACAGGCCTAGCCCAAAGAAATACTGGTAACAATTGATGATGATGATCTGCTGAACCAGGAGGCACTCAGAGAGATTGCTCCCCACTGAATTTGTGGCAGCTTAGTTAAGTATGTTGGACGGTGAATACTTTAAATACTTATTTCGTGAAGAGACCATGATAAATTATTTTATAATAAACAAAACTACTCTTTTTTTGGAATGTCTAAAGATAATAGCTGCTCCACCTTGCATCAATACAGAATGTGGGACACAGTCTACTCATGGACTGAATAGATAATGAGCCCACCCAAAGGCAACAAGCATGTGAATGATTCTGAACAGGTTCCTTGAAACCTAGATCATGACTAAATACTAGAAGTGAAGTGTCAAAATACTTTATTTCCAAGAAATAAATTCATATACAAATATTACACTAAATATCCAATTCATAAAAATAGACAATTATAAATATCCTAAAACAACAATATGGATCCATTAAAACACACACATACTTACAAATTATACAAATACAACCATATGAACATTAGAATTTCTCCATACCATGACTCAATACAGTCCACAACCCAGATTCTCACTTGTGTTTAAAACATTTTTAAAAGAATGGCAGCAGGTTAACCAGTAAAAATGAACTCATTTTACCCCAATAGGTATTATAAGTTGCAGTGTGCATAGCAGCTTATCACAATCTAAGGGATCTCTCTTGATCTGCTTCTATGAGGGGCACATTTCCCATTTCTGAACATCTTCCTATTAGGAGATCCTCTTATTGAACTTAACATCTACTTACTAAATAAAAGCACAACCGTGCCAGCCTAGATCTTAAACTGTAAGAGGGGGTTGAATGTAAACTGAGGTTTTATGATTTTACACATGTATTGGCCATTGTCAATGGCTACATCCTGGAATCTGAAGCCATAGATCAAATTTAAACCCATTTCCCTCGATGAATCCCGTATTTTTTAAATACAGGTTAGAGAACCTTTTTACTTTCGTATAGGAAGAGTACACAATCCATCAGCAGGTGGCTCACTGAATATTTCCAACCTCGCCTACAGGGGCATTGACCATAATTCTTAGCTACTTCTGTTTTTAATCCCTTGATACGCCACTCAGGGTCAGTTCCCACCCTCAGCCGCAAGACTTCATTTTATAAGCACTTATCTGAAATTTTATGTAAAGGTGGAAACATATCCTGTAAGGTTAAGAAAGAAATAACTGAGTTATTAACTTTAAGATAGTGCTAGTCCATTGTACAACTGGTTTTTAAGGCACTTTGCCTAAGTGTACTCTATTTGACTAATTTGAACTAATTCCTCTCCTTTGGTGTGCTTCTCTGGAACCTCCAAACACATTAGCATCATTGTCCCAGGGTTCTGTTTGCCAGAGACAATTGGCAATATCTTTGGTAAAATTTGCACCGACAATTTTTTGCCAGCGACCCCATCTTTAAGAAAAAAATAGAAGTGCAAGGCTCTGGCATCCACCAGTGCACACCAGGCTACAGTTATCAACTTCCTCTGTATCGATTGATTCATAGCATTTTTGGGGAGATCGGGAAGGATAGAAAAAGGCAACACATTTACTGCAGTATAAACACAACCTTGTTAATGTGAAGACCTCAATGTGTAAATAATAAATGAAACATATGAAAAAATACATTAGGGCTTAATTTTGTCAAGTGCTTCGAAGCTGGGTGAAACTATTTTACATTTTTGCATTAGTTTTGAGATTGAATACATCAGAAGAAATACCTCAACTTAAAAAATTGCTGCTGCAAATTTAATAATAATGTGCTGTGAGCCCAACAGCAGGATATCTGAAAACATAGGCACATTGTCATTTATAGAATGAAAATTAATTGCTGCATTAATGAAGTCTGTGTACTATTTTACATTACCAAAAGGCTTATATGGTGCTATTTCCTGGTAAACATAAAACGCTTTCCTTATTTAATTGTTTTTCTTTCTATATATTTTAAAGAGAATACAGGCAATACACAAATTAATTAAAAGCAGAAACAAGAGTATGGCTATTAAGGATACATATTAAAGGCTGAGCCGCCTGTCTAAATTTAGCAATCAAGCTACTGAAACCATCTCTACAATTCTATAAGTTCATACTGGAATTGTATAATGTAACACAAAGAAATGAGGAGAAAATAGGTGCAGCTAAATTGTTACCATTGCCGTCCCCATAGCTTTGGCACAGGAACAAAAAAAAAGTGAATGATGCTAGTTCTTTCACTTTATCGGCCTGTGCTTCAAATTTCAATTATACCTACTTCAGTGATAAGATATTCAAATGTGTTTAATATGTAAATAGGAGAAGTAAAACTTTACAGTGAACTCTGTCAAAACTAGTTTCTGTACTACAGTCACATCAAGCTCCAAACATATAGTACTGATTCATAAGCAGTACCTAACCATTGAGATGCACTTGCTGCTATGAGAGTATTCTGTACACTGCTCGGGAGCTCACTGAAGCTAGGTCTGCACTATATAAAGTACTTTAGATAATAACAAATAGCTTGAAGAAAGGTTGTGGAAGGGTGAATAGGAGCAATGTAGTCTATAACACCTTTTATAATTTATTCAGCATGGACAAAGACAGCAATTTTTGATAAATAAAATGTTCTCATAAGACACAATTGCCAGACATAGCAGTTCAAAAGAGTACATGCATCTGACATTGAAGAATTTATTGAGACCCTATGTGAACTCTCTTCACTGACTGGTCCCTGTGCGCTTGGAACTGTGCAACAGGATTAGGCACCACAGCAGATATTGGTGGTAAAATCAAAACCTAAATTAGAAGATGGATAGGGGTGGCACAGCAGGATTCCCCCGCCCTGAAAAAGGTTTTTTTTAAAAGAGGGATGCTGGTTGCCCCATAAATAAAGAAGAAAACAACACAGCACAAAAGGGAGGCAGGCTTCAGAGGTCACAAATGCAAAAAAGGTTTTCTCATGGCCCACCATTCCTCAAGATGCCATGCCACTCTTTGTGTCACTCCTTCCCAAAACACAGAGTGAAAGGGGAGAGCTGTACTTTATGGAGAACTTTAAAAAATGCTGCAGCCTGGAGAAGCCTAGGAGTTGAAGCTGTTCTAAGCATGCCTTGGTGAATGTTCTGTGGTTAAAGGATCTAGAGCCCATTGAGAGGTAAGGCATAACATATGTTGACTGTAACAAGAATGCTTACAATTTCTAATAACACCAAATCTGTACATTTGCGATGGAGTGTAAATGAAATCTAACATACAAAGAGCTATGGTAATGATGCTTAGAATTTTCTCAAGTTCCTCCACCCTCTCTAAGGACCCAGGAAATCACAATACCAGCCAAGTCAAGTCAGGAGGAGAATAAGTATTCTTGCGTGACTGGATGCATATCTCGGCAGGTGTCTTTATGTTGCCAGTGCTGCATTCAGTCAGTGAAATACTTTGCACCATATAATATTTAGTGCTATGTATGCAGTTATGACCCACCCCTTTAGTTTAGTGGAATCTGCCATATGAAGCATGTATACATGTGCTGCGTTGTCTGTTTACTGAATTCTGCCCTGGTGTATTTAAAGTGTGCAGTACCAAACATGTATCGTCTCCACTTCTTGTGTAGTTTAGTATCATCCTCTTTGGTTAGATTTGTTTCCAGGAGATAGGTCACTCGTATAGGCCTACATTTCATGTCCCTTTTACTCTTTGATGTTTAGCTTGGGTGGCCATGCCTATTATGTTCCAGGTCAAGATGTCTTATCTAAATTATGTTGCCATATGCCTTGTTTTCTTTTGGGCAGGTGTGTTGCTGACCTATCATGTTTGTTCTGTTCTTTTGCAATATTGTAGTGATTTTTCTTAGATTACTATTCTTTACTTTTGGCAATACTAAAGCTACTTCTAGCCCCCTTCCCCAGGGTGTGGCCAAAAGGAGGCACCATTGAAACTGTTCATTACATAAAACATTAGCATAACACATATCCCTTCTAGGAATCTTGAATTGGGGGAGTGACTGCCATTGTAAAATCCCCTCAGCCTTCGGCCCATCATCAAGTTTCACCCAATATTCAGGACTCTAGATGGTATCAGCAGGTCCTTAGTTTTGACTGGGTGCATTGTTGCACAACCCATACATTGTGAGATGATCAAATGTTCCTCTTTGTGGAAAAGTCCCTGTTTAGGTGATTGGTGTGACAAGGTGGTGACAACTGGTTTCTATCTGCCATCCATTTGGGAGTCCTCTGATCATTGATCTCCATTAGAGTTGGCTATTGCTCTCTTTATGAAATTTCACAGTATTAGTAATCCCGTTGGCATATTGTAGTAAGTCCATTAAAAACAAGGTGCACCTAGAGAACTAAAGTGGAACCCAACAATGGCAGAGATACACTTAAGCTGCAGGCCTTAAGAAAAATTGTGGTATATAAGGTACAACATGCCGCTAATTAAAATACTGCAGAAAATGTTTCCATGCAAAGTGCTTGATGAAACTAGAAATATGCTAAGTTGTGAAGTATATGGGCTTTGCATGATGTGCTTTACTTGGTGTGAAAGAGTCTGGCGTCACTCTTCTAATGCCCAGTGAAAGTCTTCCAGATGGCCCGGTCATTCTCCCCAACCCTAGTGCTCCAGAATCACTGAGGCTGCCCCACCCAGCACTGCCACACAATTGACATCCCACAGGTTCACACACTGCCTGCTGTTTAAACCAACCTTACATCTTTTACCATGGGATTGCAGGATGGTGTAGGCTGTATCTACAATATCCTGCTTCAGAATATTAGACCCTGGAGAATTAAATAGCTATAATGAAGGCCAGACTTGATTACAACTTAGCCTCTTTGATTCAGATAAAGTCGCCACATCGGCCTAGACCAAAAAGGTTCCCGGTTTTGCTAAGCTACTTGGGCATAGAAAATATGCACCGACCCCTGCTGGCAGAAATCTGCAGGACAAATGAAACCAGCTATTTCTAATCGTGAAACAAATAACACAGAAAAAATTAGGAAACCCTGGGGCAGATCTACAAGGAAGTTGCACAGCATGGTGCTGCATCAAATTTTGCAGTGCTGCATCTTTTAAAAAAAAGGCAGGGATGCGCCATATATTCAACAATATGGTGCACCCCTGTGTTTTCCCTTGTGCTAAAAATACCTGCTAGCGCCAACGCAGACACACTTGAGCCATAGTGCAAGGGTGCCTGCATTGTAGGGAATGATTTTTTTAATTGCAGGAAGGTGTCCCTTCCTGCAAATAAACAATGTATAATAGTGTTTTGCTCTTTCTATGTGTGCTGCAAAATGCAGCACACATAGAAAAAGCAAAAAACAAGGAGAAATAAAAGTCGTTTTCCTTGCGCCAATCTAACAGCTGCTTTTGCAGGGTGTTCGTTCTGGGCGCTGCCTCGGATTTAAAGTTCCTGGGGCAGCATTAAAAAGCAAGTGATAATAAAGTGGAATGCTCCCAGCTAAACCCATTGCACGCCCCTTTGATGCAGAAAACTGCGTAAAAGGGTACCATATTTACAAAGAAGTGTTAAGCCATGAAAAGTGCCTAATGACACTTTGTGAATATGGTCTGGGCATTAAGCCACCGTGACGTCATTAAAAAGTGACGTTTCGGTGGCGCAATAACCTTGTAAATATGCCCCTCTGTTTTAAAGCATCCATTCCCAACATCCAATAGGCGGGAAATACGGGATTTGTTGACAAAGAACCAAAATGTTCTCCAAAAGGATGTTTGAGTCATGGAAAGATCAACATATTTTCTATCCAAATGATGATTTGACATGGCTGCTTCGCACGTTTTACTCCGAAATGAAAGCTCATGGAACTTAGGATATTGTGTGTTTTTAATCAAATAAAAAAAAACATGTTGCTCATTCAAATGTAAATTATTTGTGCATAGCTTGATATGTCGGATGCTTTGGGTCGGATAGTCAGGCAAAAATATGCCTTTCTCGGTATTATTTTTCTCTGTGATTAATATTTAATTCAAAGATTGACAAATGTTATTTCAACTTGTCACTAAGCAAGGCAAATAAGTGAAACTGCTGTGTTTACAAAATGATCCGGCGCTCCATTCTTGGAAAACACATGTTAGCAATATGGTAATGTTTTATGAAAGAGTTATCAATGTAACATGTAGGTTATGCTTTCTGTTTTTAAGTCAAAAGTCAATTTAGATCCAATCAAATGTACAGGTTTTTATTTCGTGTTTTTTTATGAAATCACTGATGCATACTTGCTTCAAACTGAAATATCTTGATGAATGGAATATGCAATCAATAAGTGTGAATTTAGTAACTTCTGGGGCCTGGAAATAGCAAAATTCTTCTTAAAATGACACAATTGTCTCCACTCAAATAAATAACTTTTTTAATGAGGGGGAGGAGGGCTACTTGGGTACAGGAGAACAAGATCAATTCCAATGTTTATGTATATTTAATTATCAAATCAGCGTCAGCTCCTCTGTTATGGCGGAGGAGCGTCACCCCACTGCTGAGAGTGCAGCAGGCACAGGCACACACATTAATAAAATGGTAATGAATGCTATTTTATTAATGTGTCCCATGGTCTTGCTGTTACAGAGTGAGGGCAGAAGGCGGGGCTGACTAGTCCAATTGCACTATCGATGCAGCCCCCTGCCAGTGCGCATGTCAGATTGGCCGGCTGCCTACAGGTGACCAATCTGACCTGTGCATTCAGAGCCTACAATCCCAAGGGGGTGAAAGAGCAGATGTATTGCAGACACAGGCACCCAGCCTCAAAAGGAGCGCAGGAGGAGCCTGCTCCAACCAATCATGGATTGGTTGATTTCGGGTTACACTATGGAGAAAGTCCCTCCCTTTCCGCCCGAGGCAGCACCGAGGAGGAGAGCACCAGGACGGAGACCGCATTCAGACTCTGGGGCCGGCATATATGGTGAGTGTTTTGGGAATCACACCCCACCATATATTGTAATGTTGTCGGCCATTGCTGTATCATGCCGCCATTTAACATACATCAACTTTTTCCTTACATTTTCTTCCAAGCCTTTCAGTACATTTTCCAATGCCTGGCCAGCAGACTCAACTGCCATGTTGTGGGTCAGATACAAATAAATTGGACTTTGCTTACCCTCTAGAAGCCCCCACCACTTCAAATAAACAACTGACTAAAAATACTGGATCTCATACACCAGCACCTCAGTACCGATCCACCAGAAAGAAGGACTACAGTGCTGCTCAACGACTGCCACTCTGCTGGGCTGCAGTCTGTTGGACTACTGCCTTGCTGTGCTGACCTGCTGCCTGCTGTCCTCCTGCTTGGGTGAGAAGGACTACTACAGCACTTAAAGCCAGAACTCAGAGTTGGCTAGCCTCCTGTTCTGAAGCTATACGGACATAACAGGCTTCCAACAACCTTGCATCTGCACATGGACTCTGAAATCTGTGAGTCTGCCCTGCCAAGTGGAGCCACCCCAATCCTGGACCCTTAGAAGTAGGCTTGCTTTCTCAGTCTCTGTGGTTCCGATGGCAATGACGTATCTCCTCTGATGTGCTGCACAACCCAGAGCAGAATCGATGTTGCTCTTCTGCTGTGTGGATTAGACTTGTCGCAAAAACCCACACCACAGCTGCAGCCCGCATGGCATTCAGAGCTATTGCTGCATGACTCATCCTCAGTGCAGGCCCTGCATCTCTTGTTGATGGCAGGCGCAATGATGTAATCTGCAGCGCAACTTCGCAGCTCCTTGTAAATGACGCATTGCTGAGACTGCACAACACCCCCCGACTGCAACCTTCACATCTTGTTGACGGTATCTTCGATGATGACACAACATGAACCCATACCACAGCCTTGCCTATTCTCAGAACTGATGCATCACTTCAGCTGTGTGATGCATCTTTGACGCAAAGCCCCGCAAACCAGGAGGTACTTTGTTTGGCGGGGCTTTCTGGGTCCATGTAGCCAGCCCGGGCTCCATCGCAGTAGGCCTAAATTCATGATGTTATCCCAGTGCAACAGAAACATATGGCGACAGTTGGTGTTTCATGTCATTTGGTGTTATTTTTACTGAAATCTTTAATATTGAATATGTCCTATTCTACTGATTGAATTTTTGTCATTCTGGTATTGTTTTATTTATTAAAAACGATTGTATATTTCTAATTCTGTTGTGGGCTCCTTTTGAAGTATGTTTCCACTGTGTTACTGTTTGAAGGTTTGCGCGAATACTTAACACATTAGCTCTGAGCCAAGCCTAACTGCTCTGTGGAAAGCTACACAAGGGTTGACCACAGGTTAATTTAGGGATTGCGTTTAACTTTATCCTGAGAAGCATTGTTGTTGCTGCTTGAGAAGTGTTGCACCCCCCTCATCCAGTAACCCACTATCTTACATCCATGCATTTAGAGAATGTACAATGCAACTCAAAGCTCACACAGTGACAAATTGAAAATTCAACTGGGCATTGGTTGTAAACATTTTGCCAAATACATTTCTCTGCAATATCGTTTTAAGATTGTTTCAAAGATGGGACAAAATTAAAATAGTAGCGAGATTAATCATAATTTTACTCAAGCATTCAATATGCATTTAATATGATCAAAATAATTTCTCAATGTGGAGGCAGACTGAACATACTTAGCTATGTTAAGGATGAGAAATAGGTTTCATAGTGTGAACTCAGGAGAGTGTACTGCACAGTCTTCTAAGTTATAGACACAAAAAATGATAAATAAACAGAAGTAATCATACCAAACATAAGGTAAATATGCAAACTATAATTGCTAAACATTAGAAACAGACCCTAAGTTCAGAATGGAATATATGGCTATTTCCCGATAATAAATCCGAGGCGTTACTGATAACTGAATGCAATAACTGGAGGCAGACATAAAGGGAAACAAAACTTATACAAAACCATTTCAGAAATGCCTATATTTAAGATTAAACAGCACACAAATGTCCCCATCTGGAACGTTTCTAAATATTATAGTGTCAGTGGACTGGCTGGCAAAAGGAATAGATGGGGAGTCACATGTTTGTGTAAGCACATATTGTTGGTTCCAATAAGGGCTTCTAACAAACAAAATGGAAAAAACAAGGAGCTGATTCCATGGAACACCACAACAAAACAGGTAGAGCTACAATAAATTTTCACCCAACAATTGTATGACAAGTTAGGCAGCTAAACCTTTCTGGGGTGTAATTCCTCATTGGATTCCTACAATACACTCATAATGTCTGTCTGTACTTATTTCTGGCAGTTGCCTTTGGCCAATGATATGATAGCTCACATGAAGTTCAGGCAGTACTACCTCAGTGAGGTAATTTCACTTTCACCACCTACACAGCATAATCTCAGGCATGAATGAATGCAATCTCTGATCTCTTGAGGAGGTTTTAAGGATTAACCATCAAGTAGGTTCTCACTGCTATTGTAACAGAAAACAAAAACGTTGTGACAATAATAATTAAATCTACCAGTTGGCAAAACATTTTTCAGTGCTATAAAAAGCTCTGCAAATTCCACCTCAGCATAGAAAATCCTGAACTTACAGGCACTTTGACAATATGGCTAACTTTGTTTTACCAGAATCTCTAACTCATATAGGAGAAACTCTCCATAATTTCCTGAACAT
Organism: Triturus cristatus; assembly: GCF_964204655.1. Lineage (NCBI taxonomy): Eukaryota > Metazoa > Chordata > Amphibia > Caudata > Salamandridae > Triturus > Triturus cristatus. Next base: position 1,141,344,804 of record NC_140583.1, on the reverse strand, counting down.
CACAAACATGCCAATTATTCGCAAAAGAGCCACTATCTCATCGTCCTCCTTTAACAAACTTGAAATCCAAGACATTATATTAATCATCTCCTTGATCAACCCTTCATTCTCTGCAAATGACCCATATACAGCAGCATTTCTAAAGAACTGTATAATTTCTAAAGAACTGCATCAGTCCGCTCATGCTCAGGATAGTTAATGCTTCTCTTGAGGAAGGTATTTTGCATCATTTTTTAAAACAGGCCAAATCACCTCACACTTGAATAAGTCAAATGTAGATCCCAATAATCTTCAAACTCTAAGACTAGTTTTCTGGTCAAGTTTCAAGTTTATTTTTATTCATGTTACGGAACTCCGTGGAGGGCTACAAAAAAATGTGAATACATATATTCACAAAAATAAAAATAAAAGTACCAGAAATGCAATTTTAGAGATGTACATAAAGACTACCCCACCAATAGATCACATTAAAAGTGTCCAAAATTTAAAATGACATGTTAAACAATTTCCCAGTCCCTAGGTCAAAATGTGCAAAAGACTATATATAAAATATATAAAATAGGCCTCTTACATTAGCAGCAACAAGACTAGAATATTAAGTCAATAGAAAAAGCAGGATTCCAGCCTAGGTATTTGTTGTCAAACTCAATATTATTTAAACTAGATCATCATTAATACACCTTTAAAAAAGCACTTTAAAAAGTTAAATAATCTGTAACAAAACATTTCATTTGGAGGAGCATAAAGAAACTGTAAGATGGTTGAGTTTGAGAGAATGGACAGCTGTAAGCATATGGGCCTCAGCCAATTCTGCCGACAAAGTAAAAGAGCGGGGCAAACAAATAGGACATGGTTGAGATCTTGGGGGCTGTTTGGGCACAGATTACAGACAGCTGAAGAGCCATATCTTTTGGCCAGAAGGGGATTTAGAGGGAACATACCCTGCCTCAGGAGTATCGAGAAACATCCTAATCCATGTGGTAAATTCCAAAGAATATATGGCTGCACTTTATTTATCAAGCAAGAGTCTATAGCAGCATGACATCCCCTGTCCAGGCGAAACTTCAAGGACTATGTGGCTTGTTTTAAGCTAGCTTTTAATTGTTGAGTTGTTAAAGTGAAAATTAAAGATGGGTCTAGTTGAAGAAGACCTTCAGCAATCGCAGCATTTAAATAGATTAGACAGTTCCCTTTTAGGCCACCCAAAATATCTTTCTTTAAACAGGACCTTAACGAACCATCACCACTCTTCGAAAGGCACCCTTCCCAGTGTACCTCCTGTGTATGACCCTGGACAAAGGCACTTCTCAAACCAAATTCTAGCATTAATGCCACCCTAGGAGAGCTGAATTCACTGGAGCTAGGTTTCTAAGGACTCGGCCATGCATCATATTTAAAATAAAAAAAAATTTAAAAACATCAATCAGTTCTACTCCATACAACAAAGAGGCAGGAATTTTGGCCCAGTAGACCTCCAATCAAAGTGAAAAGTGCCTTCTCCCAGTAGCCCTATAAAAGGCACCAAAACATTTAGCCTGAAAATTAGCTTTGGTCATGTTATTTTCCATATGGGAATTTTCACCTAAGTTCCCACACACTATCTTCCCCAGGAAAGTATATGATTTCACAATTTCTAACTTTTGATCACCTTGGGAACATGTAAAATGTCAGTTGTTGGGCATTTTCCTCCTGTGAAAACGCATGACTTTGCTTTGAGTTGTATTAATCTTTAAATAGTGGGCAAAGCAAATTGTTGCAGTGCCTGCAGACAACTACGTAACCCTTTTGGGGTAAGATAAAACATTATTATGTTATCCTTATATAATGGGCACACACTAAACTTTTCCACAATTACCGGAGCGATACCCTCACTTCAGGCCAAATAATCAGTAAGGTCAGAGATGTATAGGGAAAAAAGAAGAGGGGCAAGAAGTCTTGCTCCAACACATTTAAAGTAGGGATTTCTTGAGACAGACCTCTATCCCCACCCAGGAGTACCCTACACCAGGTATCAGAGTGGAGGGAGCGATCTAAATCTAAAAGGGCACCCAGCATACACAAGCCTAAAAGCTTACTCCACAGCAAAGGACATTCTACTTTGTCAAAAGCTGTGAAGAAGTCTATAAAAGCTGCATGCACTACTCCCCCTCTTGGTAAAATATATTGTCATGTATCACCTGAAGGGCATTTATATTGTCTATCTTTCCATGTTTACTCCTAAACCTGTTAGCTTCATGGGGAGAATTTAATATTTTCTACCCATTCATTGAGTTAGGTTAATGAACATTTCGCATAGACTTTACACACTGTATCAAGAAGGGCATTCTGATGATAATTTTCTGCAGATTATGGTCTCCCTTCTTGAAAAGTGGGACTACAACACTGCCTGTCCATGAGGGGGTGATTTGGTTTGTTTCCTAGCAGATTTAAAAAATCTGGCAAATGATTTTACTCCAAACGGCTATGTTTTGTTTTATTACAGAAATGTTTATTTCGTCAGGTCCCATATCGGTCGAAGTGCACATTCCACAGATTGCGAGCTCTATCCCTTTTTCAGAAAGAGAGCCATATGAATGTGAATCCCCTTTCACAGTGGATCCATTTATATCTCCCTTGCTTGCTGCATATAAGCCTGAATAAAATGAAGTCTTCTGTGTTCTTATTTAGCTGAGGGGAAAGATCTGGCTCTTGCTCCACAATCCTCCACGACTAGTGCCTAGTCTAGTCTATTTAGCCTGGTCTTTTACTGTTGCTTCCCTTAGTTTAATCCAGAGCCTATCCCACTCCTCTCTTTTCAAGTGGACCTTAAGTCAAATCATTCTCCTTTTTAACAACAACACCCTAGTATACCTTTCAGGGTAATAGTCTAGATATTGTCCCTAATTATGGCATTTATTTCCCTATTGAGCATAAGAAGCAGACAGGGAACCCCCGTAAGTCTCCCCACTGGCTTCTCCAATTACCAGTTTTTCCTAACTGCTTCATACATTTCTTTAAACTTTCTAGGTTGTTTCCTATCCAGTCATCAAGTATATCAAGGGTAGTGTCTAGTTTACCTCTGCAGCCCATGATCGCCCTATGGTCCCAGTGTGTTCTCCCTGTTTTCTTGTCAAACCTAGAAGAGTCTCCATCAAACTTCCAAGAGCTAATAGGAGGTGTGCTAAAACTCAAGGAAATGATTGAGAGGTTATGATCACTAAGTAAGGGGTCTATGACTTTTAAGTCACCTAGCAAGCTAAAAGAGGTACATATCACCACCACATAATCCAAAATTGAAGCTCACCCTGGAGCATTATGAGTATACGGTGCAGGGGAATCAGTGGTAGCCTTCAATTAATTATAATGCAAATAACCTTTTTCAGCTGAGCAGATAATACTTTCCCTCACTTATTAGATCTTATTTTTGGTGGAAAAATGCATGGGGGATCCTACAAAGCTTCCTCTTTTCCCACCTCCCATAATTGATCAAAATCCAAAATTAGATATTTTAAAATTTAGGTCCCCTACTAGAATTATATGAGTGGGTCGATATTTTTCAGAGGCTTTTTACCTTGCATAAAAGCACATCATAGGTGGCCCCTGGGGGACTAAGGCATTTATCAACAGTGGGGGTAGACTCTTGCTCTCTACAGAAGTTAAACAAGGTTACTACCATAAATAAATTACTTGGATCTTTATAACACTCGTACATCCACTGACAAGTCACAACCCCTAGCGTGCCCCCACTTTGATGGTATTGCTTTGAAATCTAAAGTGATATTAAAATCACACACCAACTCCCCTATGCACCATGTCTCCTGGAGACAAATCACATCTGCTTTTAGTGAACTCAAGTAATGCAGCTTCTCCTAACTATTCTTCATTCTAGCTGCATTCCAGGAGATAGTCTTTAGCTCACTACTAATTAAAAGGTCACTGAAGATAGCTTCTCTGGGAGACACTGGATAATGCACTAGGCAACCAATTCAATCTTAGTGGCGTGTCTTCATGTGTTACTTGGACGGAACAACAGGAAGTTCCCTAATGTGTACCTGTCTGCCATGCTTGCCTAGGTAGATTTTTGTACTCCTGTAATCAGGCAGAGATCCCCCACTAAGAGACAAGGTCGGGGACAATGGCCCATTACCCTCAACATGCATCTCATCCCCTTCTCGAATTGGAATGACATCCACCACCCTACACTGTAAACATTCGGAGAATTTTAATATCAAATTTGCAGTGAGTTTAGAATAACAAATTGCCCTTAATTTAAAACCAGACCCTAAGGGCAGTAGGGAAACAAATTGATGTCACTGCCTTGAATTAACTCCAAATTCTCAATCTCCGAAAAACATTTAAAAAAAATAACATGTTTAAAATTAAATATACATTGAAAGGGGGAATAAAATCCAACATGCAAGTGTCCACATTACACCATATAGAGTTTGTCTCTTCTAACTCTAAACAGCCTCTCTTTATGTCTGAGTCCAAAATGGAGTAGCCATTGAATTCAGCGAAAATGGTATGCAAGGAGGATGAAACGCTTGTTCTGCTACTGTTGCCGTTGCAGACCCCCTCAGCCAATGTCTCAGCTGGGCCACAGTCAGAGTCCATAGCTTGTTGGATTAATTGAAGAATTTGCGTTGTACCATCTGCGTTTTGTGAGGCATCCATGTTTAGGGTAATATCCTTTTGCCCTTTCTAGAGAATCTGTGGAAAGATTTTTTTGTACCTCTTTGATTTTTCTTCCTCTCCACTACCTTTGCCTGAGACGTATTTGGTTCACCTTCAATTACAAATTAGAAACACATCCGGTTCACCACCCTTGAGATTTCCATTCAAGCTCTTAGTATTAGAGGATAGTCTCAAAGATACATTTTATGGAGTCAACAGAACTATCGGTAAGAGTGGCATTTTTTGGTAAGTTTCTTACATTGTGGTTTTTCTGCCTGGGAGCCAAAGTCAATTTGACAACAGACATCTTTCTGACGAATCTTTCTACCAGGTATCAAGACCTCTTCCATTTCAACTAGGTCTCCAAGGCCTGTATCCTTGTCCTTCTTGCTGCTTACCAAATCCCTTAATTTTGCCATCAAAGTGTCAAAAATACAATCTGAACCACTGACAATTTTTTCTAGCAACTGTAAATTTGAGTATAAAAGTCTTTCTAAACACATGAGTGAGACTGACATCTTTACCTCTTGGTCCGAGTAAAGAGGGCACTAGGGAGGGATGAAGGGGAGGCGGACATGTAAGGGGTGGACTAGAGGTGCCTCCAAGAAGCTGTATGACATCCTTTTGTGAAGAGACCACACAAGGCCTGGGGATTGACTTTGCCCTCTCAGACTGCAACAAAGGCGATTCTTCTCCCTTGGAGCCAGGCCCCCCAGACCCTTGGGATGCACATTTTCATTAGGCCCCCCACTTGACTCTATCTCTAATTTGGCTCCTCTTGTGATGTTTTTTTCTTTTTCCAAAGTAGAAAATCTGACTTTCATCACCATAGCGGAGGCATCTTTCTTCTGAAGTGGATTCGATTTCGTTTTTGACCAGGCCCTACCCTGGAGCAGATGAACAGATCTCAGCTTTTTCAAATTCATTGATTTCTTTGGAACCTTAACGTCTTAAGGTCTCAGCCTCTCTCTTTTTGGCACTTTCCTAGGTGCAGATGCCGCAGAGATGTCACCGAGCAACTGCCTGATTATTGCGCAATCAATTGTGTGTCTTTTGCCTTCTCGCCCTTAGTGCACTAGGTATGCCCAGACGTGGGTCCCGGACTCACTGTGCCACTGGATTCAGGCTATCCTGGCTGATGAATGGTAAAACCCCGAAACCGGTCCTAGCATGCTGGTTTCCGGTCCAGGGAGGACCTGGCTTGGCAGTTCAGACTGGACTGTTCCCATGAGGCACAGGGTCAAGACTGATTTGCATATGGCCAGGTCTAAATTAGGGTGGCATGGTGAGCAAAAGAATGACAAATTTAACCCAGATCTCTTTACTGGGGGTGAATGTTTTGATTTTCTCTGCATTCCGGCCATCAATTGTGTGTCTTTTGCCTTCTTGCCCTAGGTGTGCCGGGTATGCCCAGACGCAGGTCCCGGGCTCACTGTGCCACTGGATTCAAGCTATCCTGGCTAATGAGGGGTGAAACCCCAAAACCGGTCCTAGGATGCTTGTTTCTGGTCCAAGGACGACCTGGCTTGGCAGTTCGGACTGGACTGTTCCCATGAGGCACAGGGACCAGACTGATTTGCACATGGCCAGGTCTTAACTGGAGTGGCATGGTGAGCAAAAGAATGATGAATTTAACCAAGATCTCTTGATTGGGAGTGAATGTTTTGATTTGTTCTGCATTCCATCAATTGTATGTCTATTGATTATTGAAGAAAGCGGATAAAGAGCAACAGCAGGTGGCTAGTAACCGGTGATTTGGACCAGTAACTTGAAAGTAGCAATGATAGTGCAGGGAGTAGCAGGGCAGCAAATCGCACCACACCCTAAAGTGGCCGCGTCTGCTGAACACCGCTATCTCTCCTCTGGCTGCGGTAGCCTTACTGGCTATCACATCAATATGGTTGCACACCTAACACACTTGTTTTGCCTGACTTTGTGCCGCCTTTCGGTTTCTGTTTACTGGTTTCAAATCAACGGCCCACTCTGTGATCCGTTATCACACACTCTGGTTGCGTTTCCCCTTTCTGGGGATTCTTCTCTCCTAGGTACTTATCCTCTGACATCCCATTGCCAGTCTAAAGCACCTGCTAGCTTTACTGCCGCCACATCCAAATGGCATGACACATGCTGCGGAGGCCAAATGTGGGCACTGTGCAATATAGGCTGTGATACAGTCACACAAACCACCTTGTTGGTCTTGTGGATCTCCCATGGCCTCCTATATGAACTAGCAGGCTCTAGCAAACTCCAATAGTTCCAAATCCTTTTCCATTATATCTGCAGCAAGTAAGGCCTCAGATGCCAAACCCAGGACAGCAGGAGAATGCAGCAGCAAGCAAGTGAGTCAAAAACAGGATGGTCCCCTCACACCAGGAGCCTAATCAAATTGCAGGGCTAAGCCGGTGCTACAGTTCAATAAACTGCAGCAAGAGATGCCACACAAGGCTCTGGCACAGTTCCTAAGCCCAAATGAGCCAAAAGACGAGTCCTTCCAGAGGTACAGAGGCCTGGGGGCTCTGAACGTGGAATGCACTCACTCGCTCCTTGAGGTGCTTCACACAGCCCTGGGTGCTTGAAGGCCCGCACTTCAGGTGGCAATGTCCTGGGAGCTCCAAAGGCCGTGCCGGACTGCCACAGCACTCCTACCGCCATGGCACCCATGGCACCCTCCTCTCAAGGACTACTATGAGGAAGGGCTGGATCCGGATTTGCGGGCTGTAGGCTCATGGGGGTCTAGCTGGGGTCTAGTGGAGGTCTGTGACTCCCGATCCGAGTGGTCTTGCCCCACTGCCGCACAAGCGCTGAACGACTGCTATGCCCAACGTATCGTGTGTTGTGTAGCTCTGTCAGCAGCACTAGCACACCAGTTTTCAGGTCACTTATCTTGGCATAATCATTGACAACAATATTGCCAAACACCTTCTAAATCATATCGCCAACAATAACCTACTAAACTCCAACCAATCTGGATTCAGCAACTCATGCAGTTGAGAAACTGCTACAATCCAAGTAATAGATTATATCTTGATTATGATAGACAATGGTGACACTTGCCCCTTGGTGCTACTCAAACCCTCAGTGGGATTCAACACCATAGACATTGACTTGCTGCATATCCTACGTGTCCGAATGGGACTAAAATGGAATTGTTTTAAAATGGTTTAAATCATTCCTCTCTACAGGATACCAGTTTGAAAAACTGGATTATTTTGAATCAGACACAAACGCTATGAAAATCGGAGTTTCACAAGGCTCCACCATTCCCTCTACGTTTTTCAACCACTACATAGAATCACTGACATCAATACGTCAAGACAAATCCATCCAGCTACATGCATACACAAATGATACCAAGCGCTATGTTTGTTTGTACCTTAGACACATCTTGTAATACAAATGTGAAAGTTTCTTAAGAAAACTAATAGAAAGGATACTTTTGTTTTATCTACAAATGACTCTCATCAAAACAAAGATCTACTCTTCTACAAAGACTCGCCTCTGTCAGAAAAAAATGGCTTGATTGATTTACATCAACTCAGTATTTTCCCTTGTTCAGTCCCCCCTGAAGTGTCTTGGCTTCATCAATGAGCAAACTCCTGATTGAAAACATTGCTAAATTAACCAGATCTGCCCTCACTGAAACTACAGAAACATGGTTTTGTCACTCACTCTCAACTGCTCCTCTTACAGCTATAATCCAACATGGCTCCAGATGCTTACAGGTGCAAAATAAAGGACCTCATCACACTCATATTGAAATAAATGTGCACTTACAAATCAAAGAAAGGATCAGATTCAAGTCACATGCATAACAAACTAAACTTTACACAGTTCTTTACTATCCTACATGAGGAAAAACTACAATTAGCAGATAGCAAAAATATTACATGGGAAAGATACAGACTGATTCTTGAAATCAATAAAACCATGAAAAGCAAAGCTTCAAAACAGGTGATGTCATCCTTTACTGCCAGACAATTGAAATCCATTCCTGACAACATCAGATTGATTCAAGAGCTATGAGGACATTTGTAAAGGACTGAAACCACACATTTTTTAAATTACATTTCACTAAGTACAAAACATCAACTTCTCCTTCAATTCAATGTTCATCCTCTTGTTTGTTTTCCCCTAATATCTTACATGTAAAGCAAGGATATCTACTAATTCGATTTAATACAAAGTGCAGCAGCCATCTAGGGCTAGGTATGTGCTAAATAAAATGTACCAATAAATAGATAAATTACATAATAAAAATAAATCAAGCTTGCTTCATAATTTACTAATTTAAGTGAGATCAACCATGTTTGCAATGTGGTGCAAGACTGGTGACGGTTGAAATTTGTGACACTCTTGATGGTTCCAGGCAGTTTTCATTAAATTGAGGTCGGGATTTGATCAATCTTGATAAGACTAGTGGAAAAGCATCCGGGTGCAAAAATGTAAACGATTTGGTAACAATAGCACTGAAATAATAGTATACACATCTGTGATCTTAGGAACAACATTTCATATTTGTTTGCTTTACAGCATTACTTAAAGTATATACGCATTGAAATATTTTGGAGACAGAATGTCATTTAAAGGTTATGTTCAATGAAAAAATCTACTTGCTTCACTAAAGAAATCCCTAGGAGCACGTGTCATAAATATCTTAACCATCTCCACTCGCTTTAAAAAACGATACGTGAAAATAGCACTGATAAAGATTTCTCTTTCCTACTTATCTATATATTCACTGAAAAAACCATAGGTTTCAGGGGTGTTATAGTTAGCTGGACATTTCCCTCATACAAAACCATTGAAATTCCCCCGTTAAAGTTAGTTCAGCTAACTATAACTCGCGCCCCCGCAATGCACTGCTGATGACGTCACATATTACATCACTCATGACATGGTCAGTGACATGACTGATGACATCTGAAATGACATCACTGATGACATCACTGATGACGTCATCCATGTGATAAATTAGTGCATCTTCTCACACCCTTTGACATACTCAATCAAAATTTCAGACGTCTATTCTCAAAACCATAGATACTCCAATACCAATAACTACATACCCACTCATTGACTCTTAGATCTGCACACACATCCACTCACTCACCTGTACAGTCACTCATACTAACAGTCACTCAGTACAGGACTATCATATGCATTTATACACCTACATAGACACTCACACACCACCAATCATCCATAGAGGTACTCTCACACCTAGTCAGTCATGCAAATAATTAATCACACTCCCATTTACTCACCTATGCAGTTATACACACACAAGTTCACTTACTCATAAAAATAGTACCACATTCTTACGCTCTTATACAATCACTGATACAAGCACACACTCATCCATACAGCCACTCTCATAATCACACACTCTCACATATACCCACTTATATACTCTTACACACATATACACTGCCTTTCACATATGTAGTTACTCACACATGTACCACTGAGATATACATTCAATCACTAACACACCCATACATACACTCACCCAGCCATACACTCCATCACAGATGCACTCTTAAAACCATGCACCCATAGAATCACCCACTTACACATGTATGCACAGAGTCACACACACCCCACCCACACAAACACTCAGGCACCCATACAGATACTCAGACAACCAATCAATAACCCATAGAGACACTCATATAGCTATTCACAAAATCATGCAGCCGCTTATACACCAACAGACAGATACAGACATTCACACAGTTTAGTCACTAGTCTGCAGTAAGATACATTTAATGACTCACTTATAGAGTCAGTCACGCACCTACTAAATCATCCATTCACACACTTATACACCCACTCATTCTTCCATAGGTTTTTCCCTATATATATATTAAACATATTTAAAATTTACAGAAACACACACTCACTGGATGACGTCATCAGTGATGTCATTTCAAATGTCATCAGTGATGTCATCAGTGATGTCACTGACCATGTCATGAGTGATGTAATATGTGACGTCATCAGCAGTGCATTGCGGGGGTGCGAGTTATAGTTAGCTGAACTAACTATAACAGGGGAATTTCAATGGTTTTGTACGAGGGAAATGTCCAGCTGACTATAATGCCCCTGAAACCTTTGGTTTTTTCAGTGAATTTCAAAGGTTTTTTAAATGCTAATTCCTAACTATATCATGCCTGAAACCTATGGTTTTTTCAGAGAATTTCAAAGGTTTTGTAAATGACAATTTTTAATGTATTAATTGTTATGCTGATTTTTTTGATACTGATTTACTACATTTTTTAAACTATTTATTTTTAGATATTTTTTTTTAATTACATTATACATTACAAGACAAAATATACTTTCTCAGAATGAATTACTTTAGTTTAAATACTTGGAAAATAGGCAACAGACTTTTAAGTACAGTAGTTACAGTTGTTGCAATGGCCAACCCAATTTCAAACACTTTTGGCCCCGGGGACCCCATCCCCTGGGGACCTTTTTGACATTTTTAAATTTTTTATTTTTGGGGAGGGGGCCTTGTGGCCCCCCTCCCGGGCCACTACTGGCCCCGGGGACCCCATCCCCCGGGGCCTGGCCTCCGTTGGGGACAGTGGGGGGGTCCCCAGTCCCCCCACGGCCCCGCCGGCTCCCCGCCTCCTGCGGGTGCCGGCATTGATTTTCCACATGGGGAGGAGCTAACATGCTGCTCCCCATGTGGAAAACCAATCTGCTTTGCTATTTGGAAGAGAGAGCAGGTTTTCCTGCTCTCTCTCCCAAATAGCAAAGCAGTTTGCAATGGCAGGGTGGGAGCAGTGAGGCTCCCGCCCTGCCATTGCAAACAGCAGTGTCCCGGGGGTGGGCACCCCGGGACACTGCAGGAGCCGGCCCTGGGGGGTGGCGGTCCCCAGGGCCACGACAAGGCTCCAGGAGGGGGGCCGCGTGGCCACCCTCCCACTTAAGTTAAAGCCCCTGGGGGTGGTGGTCCCCGGGGCTTGGGGGTCCGTATCGGGCCCCCTACCTAAATATGTAGTGCCCCGGGGAGGTGGCAGTCCCCGGGGCATGGGGGGGCCATGAGCCCCCCGCATACATTAAGATAAGCCCCGGGTGGTGGCGGTCCCGGGGCTGGGGGACCCCTCTGGGCCCCCCATAACTATGAAAAATTGCCCCCGGGACTTGGCCCCCGGGGGCTAATTGTAAGCGAAGCACGGGTGCCCGCGCTTCGTTTTTTTTTTCTCAGCGGGATGCGCGGACTCTACGTGCATCCCGCGATATTTAAAAAAAAAATATATCTTTTTTTGGCCTTGGGGGTCCCTGTGGGACCCCTGAGCAGGCCTAGGGGGTCAGGGTGTTTCTACCCTGCCCCCTTTTCGTGTTTTGCGATGTTTTTTTGGGGGCTTCTTGTGCCTCGGTTGTACCGAGGCACAAGATGGCTGCCAACACTTCCTGATCTGGAGTGTTGACAGCCAATTAGCATTCAGCTCGTGCACGGCAGGGTGCGCGCTGGGTGCGGGGAGGGTCCGCGGATCCTCCTCGGCCATAGATATCACTAACTTTTAACTCTAATTTTCTCAGGACCTACTGAACAGATTTACACCATTTAAGCAAAAGACACAAGTCTGAACTGAGGACTACCTCTTTGCCAAATTTGGTGTAATTCCGTTCAGCAGTTCGGGCTGTAGCTGCGACAACAGATCCTATGGGAAATTGCATGGGGAAAACGTGTTTTGGGACTCTCCTTTTTTCTCGGCCCCCGCTTGACAAATCACCGCAAAACTTTCAGGGTAGGAGCGGAGCGGAGCTGGCCAAAAGTTTGGAAAATTTCGTGAAGATTCGTCAATCGGCACCAGACTTATTGGGAATAGAATGTTGCGGATTTCCTATGGAAAATAGGTCCTAACTATAACTGACCGCCAGTAGATAATATAAATACGGTTGAACGGGTCAATACTATGCGTCCCCCCAGAAAGCAACCTGAGTAAGCCTATTGTCACAGGTAAATCAGGAACTGCAGTGTCATGTGTTGGTAGCCCAATCGCACATTCCATTGTGGTAGTGCCAACAAAAAGCACACAAACCATTAGGTATAATTCGACTGATAGCTGTAATTGATCCAGTAATCTCTGCTTATCCATTGAATTTAGCCATCCATGATACATGAGGCAGCCACAGACGCCCTGAGCATGCTCTGCCAATGTGATGCAATTAAGAGATTGGTCGACCTTTGGTAAGAGGGAGAGCATTGGCGTGCATTGATTAAACATCCAATACTCTCAGTATACCACCTTCATCATTACTATCACATAGGATGTGGTTAAAGAACCTCGGGGGATATGTACAAGGAAGTGGAGGAGAGAGGAATTTGAATACCTGGCTTAACGCCTCTCTCCTCCACTTCTGAAACGCAAGGCTGCACCATAATTACAAGAATGTGGTGCAGCCTTGAGTTTCTGTTTGCGATGGCGCTAAGTTTAGCAATTTAGCACCCGCGCAGGCACCTTTGCACCACAGTGCAAGGGTGTCTGCGTGCAAGGGGAGTATTGTTCATGTGTAGTAAGGTGTACCTTCCTGCACATAAACAATCTTTTAGCATCTGCAAATAAATCTCTTCTGAGTATATTGCAGATAGTTCAAAAAGTTGCTGCACATCTGGCTCTTAAAATGCCCCCACGTACCCCTTTTAGACCTCTGCTGAGACAGTTTCACCGGCTTTCTATTTGACAGCGAATAAAATTTGAACTTTTCTGCCTTACACATAAATCACTCTATGGTAGGTGTCCTGGCTATTTCGTAGACAAAATTAAATCTTATCGTCCGAGCTGGCTTCTCAGATCCGAAGGAAAAGGGCTACCTGTTGTTTCCCGGTACAGGAAACTACGAGAAGGAGGAAGGACTTTCGCATACCTTGCTCCTAAATATTGGAACACTCTGCCCAAGGACCTGCGCAAATGCCCCGGTCTTTTTCAATTCAGGAAACTCCTGAAGACAGAATTATTCTGGGACTGATTTCTGCCTGACCTGTACTTTGTCTTGTCTGCAGCACGGAGATACCCCTTCAGGGGTGATTCCAGCGCTTTATAAATCTCCCTTACAATTACAATTACAAATAATAGGCAGAAGATAACGTCCTCTCTAATGTCCTTTTTTAAAGTTCAGGAGAAATAAAAAGTGGATAACGTGGAACAAGAAAGAGATCAGGCAGAAAACATCGGAGAAAAGGAGGGTATTTCAGCGACAATGGAAGGTAGTAGGTATAAGGCTCTATTGATAACAGATTAGCAAGAACCAACCACAGAACCAGCCAGAGAAAAGTTGACAGATACCGAGATTAGAGTGCAGCCCCAAGAACAATCCGATAACCAGCCTAGCCATTCACAGTTATCCAACACTGAGAAACTGATGGAAATGATGATGAAGGAGATGAGATCTAATTTTGAAACTTCTGAGAAAAATCAGGCTAAGATACAGGAAGCATGCAAGGTGCTGGATCAAAAAATAAACATGCTCATATATAGAGTTGCATCAGTGGAATTGGAAGTAGAGGTGCTAAACAAGAAAGTCGAGGTAAACCAAAAATAATTTAACCCTGCTGAAAACCAAAGAGAATGAGATCAGAGACAAAATGGAATCTTTGGAAAATCAAGCTAGGAGGAATAACCTCAGAATTCTTAATGTCACAGAAGGCCTTGAAGGGGAAGATATAAAAGGTTTTAAGATTAAACTTTTGGAAGAGATAATACCCTGGATGAAGACGGTAGACCTCTCCGACCACATCCAAAGAATACATCGAGAACCAAAAGGGAAAACAAGAAAAAACCCTAAGAAAATCCTGATGAATTTTAAAACATACACGCTCAAGGAAAGAATTCTAAGTGAAGGTCTCAAAGCAGGTTCATTTACAAAAAGTGAGTGGTCATGCAGAATCAGATCCGATATTTCCACAACAACGCAAGACAGGCAATGGGAACTGGGCCAGTTCATGCAACAAATAAAAACGCTAGAGGCAACAGTACAGATGCATTTCCCTGCCTCACTAAGTATAACGTGGGAGAACAAGATGCATAATATAAGGGACCCCAAAGAGGTTGAGCACAACCAAAAGATCACTCCTAAATGGATTAAAATGCAGCTAAACTAGAGTAGCAAGAGGGTAAGGAGCTCAAGAAGGGTAAAGAGTTGCCCAGAAGAAGGAAAGTGGAGGCTTATCCAGGGAGTGGGGCAGGTAAAACAAAAAATCACTTAGAAAAATGTTGAAAACAAAAAAAAATGCACTAGGTGGGGAGCATAATGGGGAAAAAAGGGAAAAAAGGTCCAAAACAAACAATATAAAGGGGGAAGGGTCCTAGGAAAAGTCCCAAAAGTGATTTAAGGATTATACTAACTTCAATCAAAGTAACCGAATGAATGGCAGTTAATATCTTGTCTTGGAACATAAATGGCCTCAGGATAAAAAACCAAAGGTTAAAAATCATGGAATATCTGAAAATATTGGACTACAAGATAATTATATTACAGGAGACGTTTCTACTGAAAGAAGAATGGGTGAGAATTCTCAAAAATCAGAAATGGGTGGACGCATATGTATGCTCAACCCAGGAGTGCTGTGTAAAAGGGGTAGCAATCCTGTTTAAAAAGTCGTTGAAAGCAAGGATTGAATCATAAAATGTAGACAGGAAAGGAAGATGGGCAATAGTGAAATCTAGGGTACATAACAATCCGTACACGATAGTGGGGTATTATGGTCCCAACATGGATGACCCTGAGCCTCTTCAAAAAGTATACTCCCAACTCCTGACTGCCCAAGCACCTATAATAATGGAGGGTGATTTTAACATAATCCTAGATCCTAAAGAGGATAGATCCCCAGGCAGGAACTGCCCCAATCTACCAAAAATGAGGGAGTGGGTGGGTTTGTGCATCAAAAACCTAGGGATTATGGACATATGGAGAGAAAAAGGAGATAAGACCTACAGATTTACTCTACAAAACAAAAGACTGGGGCACAAGGATAGATTATTTTTTAATAGATAGAAGCCTACTCAACAGCACACAAAGGGTAGAACATGTACCAGCTCATCTATCGGACCACTCGGCAGTGCTTCTGGGTCATACACTAAAAAGTACCTCACCCTGCTCAAGGTGGACAGTAGATAGAGTTATGTTCTCAGATACAACTCAGATAGAATTACTAGCAAAATACATAGATTTGCATTTTCAGTTAAATAAAGAGGGGACCCCGAAACAAACTGCTTGGGATGCATACAAGGCCTTTATCAGGGGGGAAATTATCAGTCTGGCGGCTCATTAGAACAAGAATAAAAGGATTCGCATTAAGGAGCTGGAAAAAGAAATAGTAACTTTGGAAATGGAGCTGGGTAAAAGTAAAACCAAACAGGTGAGATCTAGTATCGAGGAGAAGCGAAAACTGAGAAAGGAGGACTTGGCAGATATTCTCGAAACAATTGTCAGGGATAGGTGGGAGGCCAGTAAGCTTTCGCATCACAAATATGGTGAAGGATGCGGTAAACTGTTAGCGTGGAAAACAAAAACAGACAGTGCGCAACAGGGTGGCTAAAATACAAAAAGGAGACCAACATGAACATAGCACAGAAAATACCGAGAGTTTGTAAAATTCTTTGAAAATCTCTATACTGAAGAAACCTTAGCTACAACAGAACAGATCAACTAAGTACTGGATGGGATAACAACTCCCTCTACATCACAAGATCAAAGAACAGAGCTTAATCAAGAGATCACCAGGGAGGAAGTCTTAGAAGTCATGAAAGGATTAAAAAAGGGAAGAGCTAACGGCCCGGATGCACTCCAAATGAGCTCTATATAAATCTATGGAAGTACTTGCTACTCCTCTGACAGAATTCTTGAATTATGTTTTTATAAGTAAAGGAGATCTCCCAGCTTCCTGGAACAATGTAATTATCAGAATTTTACTAAAACCAGGGAAGGACCCAGCTAAATGTGAGTCCTACACAGCCGCGGTCCGTGGAGGGAGTTCCGTGGGGCGGAAAGGCGAGGCAGGGGAGGGGCAGGGTGGAGGGTACTAAACACCGGAATATGGATAATTGGAGGTAAGTAAACAATTAAATAAATAAAACAAATTTCGTAGCACGCGCTGCATCACAAAATGCGATGCAGCGCGCTACGAAATTCGTTTTATTTATTTAATTGTTTACTTACCTCCAATTATTCATATTCCGGTGTTTAGTACCCTCCACCCTGCCCCTCCCCTGCCCCGCCTTTCCGCCCCATGGAACTCCCTCCACGGACCACGGCTGGTCCTACAGACCGATTTCCGACTATAAGTCACAAATACACAAATATTAGCTAGAAGATTAGGAAAAGTAGCAGGGTCTATACTACATCCAAACCAAAAAGGTTTTATTAAAGGAAGGCAACTACAGGATCTAACCCATGAATGTATAAGCGCAATAGATGTAGCAATTCATCATTCGGTCCCCCGTCAATCATAACTTGTGACGCCGCAAAAGCATTCGACAGAGTTAGTTGGCATTTTTTAAATGCAACTCTAGCTAAATTTAATCTTGGAGGTACCTCTCAGGAATCTATAAAGCAGATCTATAATGGACCCTCAGCTAAGGTTCTAGTGAACGACAGTCTCACGGACAAGACAACGATAAAGAGGGGAACGAGACAGGGTTGCCCTCTATCTCCGTTACTTTTTAATCTTTATATCGAGCCCTTAGCATGTTTGCTAAGAAAAAAGAAGGATATATTTCCATTCAAACACTAGGGCTGGGAGAAGAGGTAGCATTATATGCAGATGACCTAATGGTGTTAACCAGTAATTTAACGGCCTCACTTCCCAAAATCGAAGGTATTTTGTAACAATATGGAAAAGTCTCAGTATACTTAGTGAACCAAACAAAGTCTGAAATCTTAGAATGGAATAGTAACTATAAAAACCCGATGGTGAAGGAAAAAATAAAGAATCTCGGGATTGACCTCACAACAGATATAGAGGAAATAGCAAGTCTGAAATTTGACAGAATTCACAAAGAAGTAGGGAGGCTACTTATGGTATGGGTAGGTCTACCTCTGACATTTATGGGAAGATCGAATATAATCAAAATGACGATACTCCCAAAATTTACTTATTTATTTAGCACCATTCCTCTGGATTTCAAAATAGACCGGATGAAAAAACTACAGGGAGAACTAACTAGTTTCATTTGGGCTGCTAAAGAGGCAAGGATTGCCTGGAAGAAGATAAGAAGGAAAAAGGCGCAAGTCGGTATTGCAATCCCGGTTTTCTTGGAATATTGTAGAGCTTTCCAATTTAAAAAAATCTGAAAATTGATGTATAGTTTTGATTCATACCCCATTTACTTGCAGGCATTAGTCAATAAAGAAGGAAATCATTACCTTTATAAATTTGGACACCCCAAATATTTCAAGAAGATAAAACTGAAGACTCTTATGTTGGCAGCAAAACTTTGATACCAAATGAGAAGAACCCTAAACATTCCATACTACAATGAATATGCACCAATCTGGGATTTCCCCAGAACCCCAGAGTGTCTTAGAGACAAGCTAGCAATACCCTTGAGGGAAAATAACATCACTAAATGGGGTCAGCTAATTGAACAAAACACAATCGTAGAATGGGAAGTCCTAAATGAAAGGACTAAAGGCACACTTGCAAGATTCAAGTATTATCAACTAACCAGCTGGGTTAAGAGCCAAAATGAAAATCAACTCGGAAATGGGAATATAGAGAAAATGGTGCAATAAGACTAACAGTAAAGAAATATCATGCTGGTACTGGGCCCTAATCCAAGCAGGGGAAGATGAATACAAAATTCCAAGCGAGATTTGAGGGAAAGAACTGCCGGAGCTGGATATCCAACATGAATGGCAAGTATCAATGGCTACTTGTTGGCGAATAGTAAAATCTGCCTCTCTGAGAAAAAATCATTTATTTACAACCCATAGAGCATATTGGACACCAAGGACGCTGTCTAAGATCAGCAATCAAAAGGGGAGAAGTTGCCCTAAGTGTGGGGAAGATGGCGCGGACGACCTCCACATGTTTCAGCCGTGCCCCCAACTCAATGAATTTTGGAGCGAGATGGGTTAGACCTTATCCAAGATGTTGGGACAACACATGGAAGTGAGTATTGATCTTGTTATTTTTGGGTTAAATCATCATAATTCAAATAAACCCAAGTTGAGCAAAGATCAAGAGAATATTCTCTTCCTATTGATATTGTTAGAAAAAAGGGAGATATGCATTAAATGGGTGAAAAACATACCTCCTACACATAGAGAATGGCTAGCCTCCATGCAAAGAGTAAATAAACTAGATAGACGTGGAAATACGGGTAAAAGGTATAACATTTGGAGTGTTTGGGAAAAATACACTCAAACATGTTAAAGAGCGGGGCATGTGTCTTACTGTCCAATGATTAGGCAATGCAATAAAGATCTCAAGAGGAAACTTGACGGAGTAGTCAGAGTGACTAGCTCCACCCAGAACCGATTTGCTCTGGAAGGGGACAAAAAGGGGCCCAAGGAAAAGAAGGGACAAGGAAATTCTCCAAGCATATGATGCGTTTACCCAGGAGAAACGCTTACAGCTGGAACAGCAGGGACACTGGGCCCCTGACACCTCCAACTCCAAAATATTGCTAAATGAGGACAAAAAGAAAAAAAAAGAAGAAAAAAAAAAGAAAGTGTTCATGCATAATATGATAAGAAAAGAATACACTTTCACAAATGTAACCAATATTTCACATTGGAAAATTATAGCCACAGTAACTACAAAAAAGAGAACCAAATCTCACAATGCCACCCAAATTAAAGGTACATCAAGACTGTATGTAATTCTAAAAAAACAAATATAAAAAGGTCATGCAAACTAAAGAGATGCCCAAAAGTAAATAAATAGCAATGATACCTGTTGGTGAGTGGTTATCAAATCAAATTGAAATATACTTTATTCGGCTTGAAGCCATAAAAACAAATACTTATGTATTATCTAAAGACATAGACACATCCATTGCAAAAGAATAAAACAGACATAAAATTACAGCATTTCAGAGGTCCCATAATGCTTCCTTAAGATATGTGAACTTGATAAAAAATTTCATAGCATAGGATATATTAGGTAAAGTAATTTTTGTAAATATACCGAAGTGATGTTGTCTAATGTTAGCAGCGCACAGATGAGGCAGATGAGGTACTAAAAAACAACTGATTTGAACACTATACATTCTACAATATAGCATAAAGTGGCTAGTGCTTTGAGGTTGGGGTAGATTGCAATAACATATAGGTAGTAAATCAAACCACCTGCCCTGTCGTGGGAAAGCAAATATAAAATGCACTTTACTGAGTCTAAAATGAGTAAGATAAAATCTGTATTATACATTTTGGAGAAAAGTCCGATTCAGTCTAGCCCTGCAAAAATATGTAGGCCCAAATGCGCAACCACTGCTCTCAAAGATTCTACCTTTAGATTGGGCATCCTAGCCTTGTATCCTAAATATGTGTTTTTTATGGTAGCTTTAGAGACTATAAGCATCACCCCACAGCTCTAAGAGCAGTTTAAAGGAAAAATAAAATGATAATAACAGAACGTTAATATCATTTTATTTTTAGTATGGAGCTTGCAGCCATGTTAGGATGAGGTGGGACTAGGCTAGCATGACGTCAGAGGCAGGAGGAGTGGTTGCTTCACCATAAGTGTGCATGACGGTTTGGCCGGCCGTCTTGGCCCGGCCAAACCATCATGTGCACTTAGCATGTTCTCGACTGGCTGTATTGCAAAGACTGGGTGGAGAAATTGCACAGCCTCCCACTACCTGCCTGAGCACCGAACCATGGCACTCAGACCAAACACAAACACAGCTGTCATGATAGTAACAGCAGCGTTGTGATTGGTGAGGGGAGTCTGGGAACCTGGGTGATGCTGGGAGCCAGGAAAACAGTGAGGATGGATGAGAGGCGGTTGCTTGCGACCAGCAGGTAAGTCTTCTTTTATTTCTTTTCAATCCATCTCTGTCCCCCTGCCACCATTCCTTACCAGCTGCCACTGAACTACACCTAAGACCCCGGGGTTATCATAATACTAGGGGACACCCATGTCAGAGAAAGTATGTTTCATATATAAAAACCACGAGATTCGGAGTACATTATCAAAGTCCAGGCAATCAATCAAAAGGGCTTTTGACAATCCTAACTCAGTTTGATGCCATATTTTATGCCACAATAATGAGCGGCTAGCCCAATCAAATCCTACAGGTATTTCTTAACCACTTCATCACGACAGATTATATTTGCTGTGGACCGTGGTACTGCCATCAACTTAAGTAGAAAGATATCTTCAATCCTCTGAAGTAAAAAAGAGTTGGTATGACCCAAAACCCCAGCTCCATATAAGGGCACTGCAAAGCATTTTGCCTTATAAATGTGAATAGGTTCCTTCACAGGTCTATGTCAGAGTCTTGATGCAAAACTAAGCATTGCATCAACAACTCTCTCAAACTGAATAGACCTAACGTCAAGTAGATAGGAGCACTTTAGCTCCTCATCAAAGGGGTGATTTGTTATCAATAATGAGGATTACCACTACAGCAGCCCCTGGATCCCTTATGAATTCTTCTTCAGGTCAAGTAATTACAGGAAGTACACCTGAACCTAAATTCTCAGATAAATAAATAATACTACAGGTTAATTATCAGAGGCATAACACATGATAGCAAAAATATTATACAACTAAAGCTTTGCTTATCTGAAAGTTAATGTATAAATGTGGTATTTATAAACTATGAAGACTACAACCTGTGACTCCACGGAGGCACAAACAGCCAACAATAAGTAATTAAAAGAATGAAATGGCTTTGAATGCAGTTGGACATTACATTTTGCATGGCTTGTTGTATGCCACACTGCAGACATGGCACTTAACGACACTGTAACAAGAATGAAGCTACTTATCAAGCATCAGAGGTATTACCTTAAGTTATGTATCATGATTTTTAGACCTGTTGTGTTTGACTAGTCACATAATTCAATACAAACTGAGTCATAGCATTTTTAACATGACTTACATTAAACTGTTTTTCTTGCAAATATATACTAATAGCTTTTTGGTATGTTTATTGTAAAGTACAGAGTCTGCATTAATTCTTCTTGCCCGCAATGATCATGAAAGAGCACAAAACAAAGCCCCATATTTATGAAACCTTTGTGTTGTCCATGCCCAAGGAAAACGCAAAGGCTTCAGTAATATTTACAAGGCCATGCAAGGTCTGATTTGCACCACTCTGCATGGCTTTGTAAAGAAAAATAAAGCAAGACAGCTGCTTTTGTTGTGTTACGTTACATTTCAACTTTGGAGACGTTACACGGGTGGACTAAGCATTTGTAAAGGAACAAGTAGCCCTTACTGCAAATTCACATTAAGCAATGATCATAGAAGAAAATTAAATTCTATGTAAAAAAAAATCAAAATGTGAAAATGTAGGTATTTGTTGAATCATATGACACAAAGAGAAAAAATAAAAGTGGGAAGAAACAAAGAAACACAATTTTCAAAGCTCAGAAATGTTCCTAGTGACTATAAAAATAATGAACAGACAATGTCACGTATTATTTTGAAGTACCAATGCTATCATTCTTTAGAAATAAAAAACAGGATGTTGACAGTGAACCCTGCAATAGGCCAGCACCTGACCCGCTAACCCTAAATAATATGAATATGGTGGAAGTCACCCACCAAATAGGTGTGCACACTGTTAATGCACCCACTGCCATGATACAATCCAAAACAGGATTATAACAATTTTAAAACAATCGCAAAGGTGCACTACTCAACACAGCAGAGAATTGACACCTAACAAAATATCAAGTACGTGTCCATAGTGTTTTTTCTTCAATTATCTTCTTTTATTCAAGTTGTGTTAAAAAAACATTCATGATTGAAAAGAACAGCCGACACATTTCGTCCAGACAGATGGACTTCTTCAGGGCAGACGAACAAGTAAGGGCACTACTAAGCAGTATTTTTCGTCAAAGTGTCCGTGGTAAATGGAACTTTAAGCAGAACTGCGAAATTTGTTTCACCAGCGATAAAATAACCAACATAGAATGAACCAGCAGTCTCACCAGGATAAGGTGGGCGGAGATTATGAGCAACAGTCACCGGCCTTGACCTAGATAGGGTCGAGCACCGACCACGAGACGCCTTCTGCAAACTGCCGACGGGGCCGTGACTGGTGCTCATACTCTCAGCCCACCTTATCCTGGAGAGACTGCTGGTTCATTATATGTTGGTTATTTTATCGTTGACCTCCTCAATACCTGAGAGGAGCACATATCGCCGTAATAAAGAAAATCTGGTGAAACATATTCTGCCATTCTACCTTAAGTTCCATATACCAAGGACACTTTGATGAAAAATATCACCTAGAATTTCCGGTACTTGCCTGACTGGTTAAGGCCGGTTACTGTTGCTCATATTTCCAGCCCACCTTCTTTTGGTGATTCCGCTGGTTCATCCTATTTTGGTTACTAGATCATTGACTTCTTTAATACCTGAAAGGAGCATACTTCGTTGTAATAACAAATACTGGTGAAACAAATTTCGCCGTTCTGCTTAAAGTTCCATTTACCACGGACACTTTGATGAAAAATACTGCCTGGTAGTGCCCTTACTTGTTCATCTGCCCTGAAGAAGTCCATCTGTCTGGACGAAACACGTTGGCTGTTCTTTTCAATCATGAATGATTTTTTAACACAACTTGAATAAAAGAAGATAATTGAAGAAAAAACACTACGGACATGTCCTTGATATTTTTTTAGGTGTCAATTCTCTGCTGTGTTTAGTAGTGCAGCTTTGTGGTTGTTTTAAAGCTATCATTCTTTAGGCATAAGACATTTGCAATACTCATGGTACTGTACGTTGACGATTTTTAGATCCCACTTTATAAAAGGGGGCTCATCATCAGGACGTAAATGTATATGCCTGAGACTAAAAATGCCTGTAAGAAAAGTAAAACAAAAAGAGTTTTCCAAAGGAAGGAAGGGGAGGTGTTGAAGGAAAAGAAGGAGAAAGATAAGGCGGGATTGGAGAAGGAAAGGAGGGGGAAAAACGAATTAAAATTCAATTAGTAATGATACTAGTCATGATGGAAGGTGATGACCTCTCATTCTAATGCACGTACAAGACATTTTGTGGATATGTCACTTGCTAAGCTCAAACTTCAGGAGGTCCCTTCTATCAAAAAATTGCTGTGCTTGCTCTTCTTAAGAAGTAAAAAAATTAAGGAGCTTATTTACAAGAAAGTAACACAGCGCGGTGTCACAAGAAATTTGTGTAAGAAGTAAGAAGGTAATATCTCAACTAGGACTACCCTGGTCCCTGTATCCAACCTGCGCTCGCCTTGCCGGCATGTGCCTTTGACTTGGTCTCGCCTGACTAGATACCCGCTGTTGGTGCTTTGCGCATTTTGGCGCCAGCAACATCTAATACTTTGAAAAATCATATCTCTAGTTCCCTACATCTGATATTTGTTGTTTTGGTGTCTATTTGCTCATTAAACTATGATCTATTTTCATATACTAGAGTGAGAGGTTTATTGTGTAGGGTTTTATACTTTTTAACTGTTTTGTTACTGAAAGGTTAGGCTTCTGAGAGATACTGGGGCTAGCAGGACCATGGGTGTGGAAGAGCTAGTATCCCCAGAGCAGTACACTGGTGAGGTGTGTAGAGTCACTCCTGCCCATAGGCACAACTTTTCTGCCCTATGGCCCTGGTGTTCCTAGAGTGGGGTGGGGAGGAGACGAAGAGAAAGTTCATAGTTAGTCCCCAGATGCCCAATGACTGCATTCTGGGGAATGATTTGCCCCAAGTGCCAGGAAAACTGGGAGGGGTGGCCTCTAGAGGTGCCCGACAGTTCAGTTTGCTGGAGCTTTCACTCCCAAATGGTCTGTACACTAAGCCTCTGGAGCTCCAGAGGTGCAATTGTACCGTAAGGGCTTGTAAATATGCCCCTAGATATTTGGTATTTCACGTTCCCCAAATGTAAGCTCAATATAGTGATGCACATTGTGCCATGGCACAATAAATTTCTATTACCGGTGAGATAGATCTTGGAATAGTGGCTTTCTACCTCCTAGCAACTGCTGAGGATCTGTATGACAAGGTTGACACACTTGTACAAGTGCCTTTTCCAGGTAAGTGTGTTGTCCACCCTAATTCCTAGATAGTTACAGATCTCTACCTTTTGTAGACAAGTACCCTTCATCTACAAAACAAATCTATAAATGTTGTGGAGATTAAAATACATATTCTTTGTTTTTTTTATGTATTCACCTCTAAACTCCACAGGTCACAGAACTCAATGAATTTATTTAATAGGCTCTGCAATTCCACTGGGGTTCCTCCTAGTTTAGGTGAATGGTGTATACACCCAGTATGCTGACGTAGGACATTATTTACATATTGAGAAATTATGTTTGGGAAAATAGGTACTCATGTTGGATCCCTCTCCTGACAGGAATGTGATCCGTGCGCGAACCCTGACTACACAAATGCACCTGGGCATAGTTATCTTTATGGTGCCTTAAAATGAGATTTTGTAAATGAGGAGAGACACTCAGTGACCTGATGCCAGACCACAAATGATGTCTAGGGACAAGGTCAAAAGCACCTATCAGATTAACAAATTCAGCATACATATTGTCCTTTGTAAGCCTTACATATTTCAACATGATTGAAGGGAAGTGATAGATCTGCCCAATTGTGCTGACTGTGGAGCAAAAACCTGCTTGTAAAAGAGGGAGTATCAAGGAATCAACCTTCCAATTCAGAAATGTAAGACTTTCTGCAATTTATTGATCAAAATGGTTGAAGGGTAGTTCCCTTGTAAATTCCTATTGCCCTTCTTGAAGCTAGGAACAATTTCTGCTGCATGCCAAGAATCCGGCATACTTTCTCCAGACACAATCCTGTTAGATAGTAAAAATGTATGTAAAGGCCCAAAGATGCAATCTCGGAGCGGAATAAATCACCACAGACCTTATCAGGGCTGGGTGCTTTCCCATATTTGAGTGATTCTATGGCTCTAATCATTTCTTCCAAGGTAAAGCAGATGGGATTATAATCTGTGGACCAATGTCCATTTGGTGCATTGATGGTCTCTACAGTTCTGGAAGTAGCTGTCGATGGAGCAGGTAAGGGCAGATTGCAGTCAAAGTATCAGTCATCAAAGTGATTTTTGCAAAGATGCTGCTGTAGGAAGTGCTCAAGCGAGCTATGGGACTTAAGGCTACCTGGGGAAATATTTTACCAAAATGCAAATGCATCTTTCCTTTTTGAGGCTTCCAAGAACAAAAAGACCAGTTTAGGTTGATCCAGTTTGGCCTAGAATAGGACATAATTTGCTTATGCCTGGATCTGGCCAATCTGATCCGTTCAGGGTCAAGCAATTTAATAGCTATGATTAATGTCAACTTCGCCTTTCGACAATGGCTCAAGAACCATGTGTTCCTTTTGGGGGCTCTTCAATTTGGGTGGTGAGACCTCCTTTGTACACAGGGTTTTTAAGGTCTTGAACAGTTTGTTGTGGGTGTACATAACCGGGATGTCCCCACATTCTTGTTTGCTTATGGGCCTGATATATTACCAAACAGTTCTTAGATTTGTGTTAGGGTGACAGTTTTAGTCACCAAGTTGTGCCACTTGAGAGATTTTCAGTTATTCCCAAGTGTAAGGATTGTCCCAGAGTATTTTTGTACATGTGCAGAGTAAAAGAAAACATATTGCCCGCAATGTTAATTTAAATGAGTCATGATCACTATCTGTTCTATATATTACACCAAAGGCTTCCATGGTGGGCCATAGTTCCACATCCAAGATTACATAATCTATTCTACTATTACAACCCCCTTTAGAGAAGATGTAAGATCTATGAACATCAGACTTAGAGCATCTGCGACATGCACATACACTAGGTGTTAGTGTTAGAGATGCAAGCTGCATAGTAGCTGCCGACCATTATTTAATAGAGTTTGCATCCATTTTTGGATACCTCTTGCTTAATCCTCAAAGCCAGTAAGGGTGTCTATACAATCTAGTCTCTCATATTTTACATCAAAATCCTAAACTAGAAAAAATAGAGGTCTTACTATAGGACCATATAGATTATAATCAAGTAGAGAAAGCTTTGGGGAGATCTTGTCTTTTTGCTCAAAGCGGTTGTAAATATTAAACAGGCTCACCAACAAACTATTGCTCCCCTGTACAATTGGGCTAATAATATCAGGGCTGTCTATCACCAATGTTTTGATTGAAAGGTAAAGATTAATTTTAACCCATTCTAAAATTCTGCTCTATGGGCGTCTAGCTCTGGATGGAGTTGCTTCATAGCTAAAATATATATAACCAGCTCTATAAATTGGTTTTAGGGACCAGGTTTCCTGCAGCAATTTTACATCATGTTGGTCTATAAAATTGCACCAAGGAAGATCATTGAGTTTATTCTGTAGGTCTGCGACATTCTAGGACAGTAACTGTAATATCAAAAGATCTCTGCTGTGCTTGAGGGTTACATCCCACCTACTTAGGGTAGAATTGCATGGATCATGCATCAATGACAGTAGGGAGTTTTCTAGGCTTTGAAGCTTGCCCAGGGTAAATTACATTCGACTACATATTGGGATGCTGTCATTATTACAGTCTCAAGCAGGATGTTATGAGGAGAGATTATATTGACAGGTTGGATTATACTAGCCAGGCCGAAGAAACTGTGGTTCCAACACCAATGAGGAGAGTTGGGTAGTCAAAACTCTTCCACTAGTGTGGAGGAGTGTGGCTCAATGGTTAGAGCGGCAGACCCTGAAGCAGGGTTCTGGCCAGGGACCAGGGTTCGATTCCTGCCTCGGCGGGGCTCGGGCTCAATTTCCTCGGACCTGTCTATTCTCGCCTCGGTGCCTATTCTAATCACAGGCCCCACGCTGCAACTCTGGGCAATAGCTTGCTTAGCCTCCACACTGGCCCCAACAGCGCTAAGGATGCCTGGCTTCACCCTGGGGGTGCCCAGGAGTGGACACTTCACAGGGAAAGCCAGGAGGGGTTCCACAGCGGTATGAGTATCAGCGCCAGGAAACTGCAAAAGGCGACACTGCAAGGTGCTGGTCTGGTGACAGTGCGCTCTATAAGTACCTTGACATTTACATTTACTAATGAACGAGCAGCGGGGATTATTGGACAATGCACCCCTGCTTCTTGCTGTCATAAGACCCACGAGTAAACTTAGCGTGGACTCCCCTCACGGTTTGACTAGTTGAGCAGGATTTCAACTTGATTAAGGCTGCATCTGATGGGAACCTTATATTTGTTTTGTAGTGAGTACTCAACCCTGAGTTTGGGATGGTGCGGGTGTCTAATGGCAATTGCCAATCCACAACATCAGATTTTTTCAGGGTTAGTTGGATATAATTATGGCCCATGAGTAGCCGGGACAGATGTTGTGCATACAGTACATTAGATTTTATGAGTGAGTATGCATGATGGTGAGAGCTTATCCAATGAGTGATCTCATTAATTAAGGAGCTTGTGCCTTTATTCCTCTGACTTTAATTTTGGAAATTCTTCATGCAATCTATTGTTTCTCTGTTGTTTAATGATGTGAGTGAACTAAAGTCCACTTTTTCTAAGTTTATGCAGGCTAATATTTTGCATCTTAATTTTATTACATATGCATTTTGCATTGTAATATGTATGGGCTTTAACTTAATATTTTTCAATGTGTTTTATTCCAGGAATAAATAAAAAAGTTTTAAATTGTGTTCCTTCTAGACATGGATAGCTTGTCATTAAGTGTGCATAAATTGTGGTTTAAAATATTAATCACATTGGTTAGCTTTCTAATAAAGTCGAGTAGGTGTGAACATATAAGAATCATTAATAGGCTGAATCATTACACGATTTAGAAAATCCTGACCATTTTGTGGGCCTTCAAGACTGGAAGAGGGGTGCACGCTCTGTTCTCAGTCCAGTAGGTCTGGAAAGAATGTGAAACAACCATCTGGGATGGATCCTCATTAATTGAACTACCACCAATCAGTGCTAAATGAGAAATGTTTAAGATAAATCCTGAAATTTTAACCGGATATGACAGTAAACAATAAATATTAGAAACTTGGATTTTCTTTAGCTTTCAGTGCCTCAAGTTGATATTCAGAAAGCATTATATACAAAGTACATACATATATCAATTGTGGCCGTTATAGTTTAGGATGATTTTATTTGAAAAAGCTCCGCTATGGTGTCACAATTTTAGTTCTAATAGGAATATTGGCGTACGCTACACCGAAAACCAATGAACGGTGCACATTTGATAATAACATGAAGTTTATTAAGAAAGTGTGATTTGCATGGTATTGTGCTAATCCTTCCAGTAGGTATTGAGAAATAAGAGTTACAAAAAGGTGCCAGGTGGCCTTAAAATGATTAACACTTTTGTACGCAGTTAACATTGCAAGTTTTAAAATAACAATATTTTTTTTGCTGTCTTACAAATCAAAATGTTTGAAAAAATATTGTAATTTTAGTGCTACAAAAATATTGCATACCAAAGGGGTAGTACTAAGAGAGGTACCAGATAACATGGGACTGCTGGAGGGCTACCATAGTTATGGAAAAGGAAGTAGAAATTAAAAAAATACAGAATTTACTATAGTAAAATCCTGACTTCAATGATGACCCGGAACTTTGAGATGCCACTGTAGGAACAATCAAAATTGCGAAACGTAATCAGATGACAATTAAAGGATCGTAAATGCTAATAAAATCATGATATTTAAAAAGAGTAGAATATTCAATAAAGAAACACCCTCCAAACACACATACAGACACTAATACATGCATACACATACATTCACAAACATGTGAGCGAAGCTATATTTATACTCTAACATACATACATACACCTAAAGACAGATCCAACTCAACAGGCTACACTCACACAGCTCTAATAAAAATATATATAGCGCCACCCATGTAGTTAGAATACCATATTGTGATCTACACACACACCAACAAAAGTACAAGAGCTTCAAACAGAAACACATACAAGTAGAAGTAAACACACTAACGCAGACATCAACACACTGACATACACTGTGGCACAGACTAAAGCAACATTCTAATTCACTTATACAGACTATCATACACATATCATACATGTCATTGCAAAGACACAGATAACGATGAGCACAATGCACACAGTACATATTAATGCTTACACACAGCATAACACAAACATAATTAAATAGTAACTGACACAAACACATCATATCACATACAAAACAGACTTACATACATACAGAAACACATTGGTACAGACCAAATTGACACACAACAGTAAGCACTAATTAACATGCAACCACACATGGAAGCCATGCACATCTCTATTTAACCAATTATATAGACACGTAGGGGTATATTTACAAGGGGATAGTGTGACCAGAGTGTCACATTTAGTGTCGTTCTCGTGGGGCTATGCCCTGCTCCGTATTTACAAAGCGATGCTAAGACACTTTCAGTGGCTTAACACTGGCTTGTAAATATGGCCCCTTTAAACACATCACTTTGCATGAAAGGGACATGCGAACAGTGTTTCTGTGGGTGTTCCACCATAACCCAATTGCATTTTGATGCTGACCCAGATTTACAAGGATGTGCAAATCTGAGGCAGCGACAAAAACTAACTCCTTCCAATAGTAGGCCTTAGAATGGTGCAACAAGGAGAAATACTTCTATTTCTCCTTGTTGTTGCTTTTGTGTGCTGCATTCTGCAGCAAAATGTCATTAATGATTGCTTATTTGCAGGAAGGTGTCCCTCCAAGCACATAAGCAATCATTAAAAAATAATAATTTGCTACTTCTATGTGTGCTGCATTCTGTACTTCTAGCAGGTTGTGTGGTTTAAGTTGGAATAAACAAAAATGTATTGAGTGAAATGCTTGAATTAATCTCTTTCACTGTGGAGAAGTGTGGCTCCATGATTAGAGCGGAAGACCCTGATGCAGAAGTCTAGCCCGGAACCAGGGTTCAGTTCCCCGCCTCGGCGGGTCTTGGGCTCAAAAATTCCACAGACCTGATAATTCTCGCCTCGGTGCCTATTCCAATCATGGAGTCCCACTCTGCAACTCTGGGCAATAGCTTGCTTAATCTCCACAACAGCCCCCACAACGCTAAGGATGCCTGGCCTCCACCTTGGGGGTGCCCAGGAGTGGACATCTCACAGGGAAAGCCAGGATGGGTTCCACAGCGGTATTCGTACAAGCGCCTTGAGACCCTTGCGGGTGAGTAGTGCGCTATACAAGTATCAAATTTACATTTACATTTATTCACTGAGTCCATTTTCTTTTTGCCCATCAGGCCACCTCAGATGGGTAAAACCTTCCATAGCAAATCATCCTTGGTCCTACTACAATATTGATGGTCCAGCACGGCCCCTACCAGTCCAAGTTCCTTTTGAACAGGAACACAAACAATTCCAGACCAGTTTCAGCCTAGTTAGGCTTTGTCAGGGAGAAATAGTATGAGTTCTGTGGCACACTGTGCATGGAACAATGTCTGGGCATACCTGAGAGTGTCGCATTAACGAAATCAAAAAAAGGTGTTCATGATATTGCTTGAATTACCTTCAGTCTCTGGAGATTAATCTGGCAACATACTAGTACATTTTTTATGTCCACAATAGCACCTCAGACAGCAAACAACTATGTACAAATCAGCCTTGGTCCTTCTCCAGTTCCTACTGGCCAGCATGAACTGCCAAGTCAGGTCCCCTCTGTAGGTGAACACAAACAACCCCAGACTGGTTTTGACCTAGTAAGACGTTGTTAGGGAAATATAGCATGAGTCCCGGACACAGTTAGAATGTGATCCAGATGTGATCATACCCATTGCACATATGGTGTCAAAACAGGGAAAACAAAAAAAAGATGAATGCAATGTTTATATTAATCTCAATCACTGTAAGGTGACGTTGCAAGCATGGGTTTTGACCCCTGTCTTGAATTCTTTGGTAAATAACTGCAAGAGAAGGAACAAGCAGAAAAGCAGAGAACAGAATAAAGTTAACTTAGAGTAAACAGCATACAGGAACCACTTAGAAAAGAAACACAGAAGATCATTGTGAAAAGTGCTGAAACCACAAACCAGGTATGTGCTTGAAACGAAAAATATAAGTACATTTTAAAATTAAAGCCAACGAGTAAAGACAGTGGTTTTGGGCAGTCTGGCACTGCATGGCTGTGAACACATTTTAGTTGTAGATGTAATTGCTGATCTTTTTAAGTAATGTCTAAGAAAAGTAGAATAAAATGCGATGCCCATAAGGCAATTCACAACTGCAAAGTTAAAGGAACTAAGGGTCAGATTTACAAAAGCATTTTCTAGGCAGTTGTGTGAGACCTAGGCAAAGTTGAAAGTTATGGCTGAGCACGATGGAGAACAGTTTGGATACACAAAGTGAATTAAGCACAATCACCATTTACCTTTGAACTTAAAAGAAATTTAATTACTCTCTTTTATGGAAGTCAAAAATCTCCAGTTGTACAAAGCTGCTGGCTGTAGCCGACAAGGGATCCACAAGGCCGGATGACCATTCACTGAGGAGCCTTTAAACAGTACTTGCTGTTGAGGAGAATAACGTAGCAGGAGTTGCTGCAATGTCAGGCTGCCAGCGATGCACCTTGGGCAGATCGGCGAGCAGGTTGATCCTGGTCTCCTCTCAGTTTTCACAGCACTTTATTTTCAAAAAATGTCTACATTCAAAGTTTTGGATTTCGGATATCTGGGCACCATTAGCACCTCTTTCATGGATTCAGGAAGAGAGGGGCACCACATGGTGGGTCAGGACCCACACAGGCTGGGTCCAGATGTTGGTTCAAGTCTGTTTGAGCCTTTTCTGTAACTGAAGCTCTGATCAGGGGGCCAGCTAACTAATCCTTGGAGTTAATCTGGAAGTCTTTGGTTCAAGCAGGAACACTGGTCTCATGCAGCAGGGCAGTCTTCTAAGGGCACAGGGCAGGCTTCAGGCAGCAGGGAAGTCTGATTGGTGCAGCAGGGTATTCCTCTGAAGTACACAGCAGGCCACAGATAGCAGGGCAGTACTCGGAGGGTCCTTCTGCATGTCCAGAGGAAAACTGAAGAGTGGGTCTAAAGGTCCTAATTTTATACCTAGTGTCAGATTTGAAGTGGAAGAAACTTCTGGAGTATCCCCTTTCTCCCAAGTGTCTGGAATTTCCTGTCTCTCTGCCTTGGTCCCAGGCATTCTGCAATCGCAATAGGCTAGTGTGACGTTTTTTGTCTATGAGTTGAGGCAGTGTCTTTGAAGTGAAAGTGGGGCTGTGCACAGCTTTGCCCCCTCATCCTGTCAAGATGGCCCAATTCAGCCAACACCCAGTCCCTCTATTATGTGACTGTGTGGGAGGCATACGCAAAGGCCACCCACAAACTACACCTAGTCATGTGACCCAGCAAACAGGCTACAGGCGCCAAATGTTTAGGACAACAAAGTGCAAACTTTCTAAAAGTGCAATTTCAAGAATTGTGACTTAAAGTCTGATTTTGCCATTAAAGAGGAGTTACATAACACTTCCTTTGACACCAAATATGAATATTCTACCTGCTTCCAAGCAAAGGTATCACTTATTAAATGTAATAAGGTAACCCAATGTTATCTTATGGGAGAGGTAGGCCTCACAGTGGGGAAAATCAAATGTGGGATTTTTTCACCACCAGGACATATAAAACTTAAAGGTACATGTCCCACATTTTAAATACAATGCCCCCTGCCCTATGTTTAGTGCCTACCTTAGGGGTGGCTTTTTATGGATTGAAAAGAGAGGTCTAGGCCTCTCAAATGGTTTATTTGAATTGGCAGTTTAAAACTGCACGCAGGCTGCAACGACAGGCTGGAGGCATGTTTTAAAGGTCTTGTTGAGCTGGTGGCACAATAAGTTTTGCAGGCCCATGAGTACAATTCAATTTAGAGGATCTTGGTACACGTAATACCACTTTACTAGGGAAATAAATCTAAATTAAAAGCATCCATTGGCTGTAAGCCATGTTTCAAGGCGAGAGCACAACCACTTTAGCCCTTGTTTGCAGAAGTAAAGTGTACAGAGTCCTAAAAGCCAAGAAAACAAGCTAAAAAACAGCAAACAGGAGGGGAGAAGGCAAAAGGTTTGGGGGTGACCCTGCAGAGAGGGCCAAGTCCAATACATGGGATGTCATCATTTAAACCACAGTAGAATCATTGCTGTTCTTTAATTAAGAGAAATTGAGTCTGGTTGTGCATTTTATTAGTTTCAAATAATTGTGTTTTACTATAGCCAGAACACAAGAGGTTACAAGAGGTTACAAGTGTGCAATCAGATACAATCACAATAACTGGTTCGCAGTCGGTTTAATCTGTAAATTCATGCAAGGTGGAATCTGTGAGATATTATATATTTTCTGAAATCATTCAGCCACTACTGTGGCAAAAACACATTTTTCACTTTTAATAATATAAGCCATTATTACAAATATTTAAAAACTGATTATTTTGCATATCTTGTATGGAGGGCTGATGTGACATTCTGCATACGAGAACTGCTTCATGCCAGCTTAATCCACCTAGTATTACTCCACCACCAAGGTAATGTCCATCAGCAGTGAGGGCTCAAAAAAACCGTTATACTATAAAAAGAACTTACATCCTCCTTAACAAAACCACAAAATATACCTCTTCAAACGACGCAAAATAATTTCACATCCTTTCTTTTCTTTTTTCCATGATAGTACAACTGAATATGATCTCCTGCAAGCCTGGATACATTCTATCCAAGGGAAATTAAGACTTTTTGCTCAGTAGTCACTAAATCTATCACACAGTTATGTCAATTCTATGACACATTGTCAACGAGATTACTACTTTTAGGAACGAGAGATTAAGACATGTAGAAATATCTTCAAACCCTGATACTTTAAATCTACAACTAGAATGCAGAATCTGTTATAGTTAGATGAAAAAAGAAATTTAACTCCAAACTGTATTATAATATATATTTTTGATGCCAGAGAGGGAGTTAAGTACATTTTAAAAGGCCAAGGGAACACTGGGGAAACTGCAAGCCGTGAGAAAAGTGTTGCCTTTTGTCTACAAACCACAAGAAATAATTAATACTATAAAGCCTTTGAATTACCGTCGACCTCTTTTTCACATGTTGTATGGTAAATGGAGGGGGTGATACAACAGTAAACAAAGGGGTCCACTTCCACCAAGTATGTCTATCTAACGAAGTTGTGGTGGTGCGGGCAAGGGCCCCAAGTCTCAGGCAATTCAGGAAACACAGTCCCCGTGGGAGGATGACACACTGGTTGGGCCTTTACAAAGCGATGCTGTCTCAGAGGGAGGGAAGAGTAGGAAAGGTCCCTCACAGTTGGACTAGAAGTAGTAGTACTAGGCAAAAGGGTACACCTGCGAAGACCCACAAAAAAGTACTTTGGAAGGTGATGTCTTTCTGTCCACTTTACATCATATTGTATTAATAGCGTAATTTGAATTCAGGAAAACATCATGCAAAAGCACAACTATCACAAACTATCCGCAGCTTAGATTAATTATGTAATCTCTTAAAGTGACATTTTGAGGAAGGGAGCTATTATCTTTTAGGGCTTCAAGATGCTGTAACCATCTTCCCCGATATAAAAAAAATACAATTAAACGCAGATCACAAAAATTCAGTAAGACTTCTAGGATGGTGCCTGTCTTTGGCAGATTGTCATTTCCCAATCCCTTTTCATCCAGAATGGAAATATTAAAAGTGTGTTCTAATTATTTAAATACAGCCCAAGGTGTTTAAATATCGGCGCTGCAGCTGGTCAACTTCAGCTCTTTTAGATACCAGTCTACACCAAAACAGTGTCCGTGAAAAATCATTCCCCTTTCCTCTGCTATACCTGATCTGCGATTCAACACATGAAAGAGAGGCAAGGCGCTGGTTCAATTGACACTGCGATCACGCAGCCCTCGTGAAGATCAAAGGAGGGCTTTGATCAGTGGATCATCTTGTCTGAATTACCATATGTTCAAAAATATAGCTATACTGTGTTATTTTTGTTATCCACGTGCTGGTTTTAATACTGATAATGTATTTGTGAGTGGCCGAAAGGATATAGATATTACATTTATTCATTTTTAAATATGGCGTATGCCAAATCAATTCAAATTTACTGAAGTTTGCTGCATAAAATACTTTTGCCATAAACCGCACGTCACATGGCTTGATTTTAACAATGTTGCCTGGTTCAAAAGGTGGCCTTAAGGGTGACAGGATTTATGAATCTTGGAACAATTTATGAATCCAAAATAGCCAAACAGCAGACAAATGTTACTTCCGTGAGAAGATAGGTAATCAGAGAGTGGTGCTCTATAAAGCTCAAGAGGAATTGCAAATATGTGATAAGGAAACGTAGTGGTATATTTCCAAGGAAAGTGTTGGAACGCGCGTTAGCCTTCTTGGCCTAACGCTGCACTCCGCCGCTTTGTATTTACAACAATACGGTGCAGCCCTGTCTTTCCACCTGCACTTCTGCTAATTACAGCTACCTAGCACCACCGCAGGCACCCTTGCACCATAGTGCAAGCGTGCCTGCGTTGTGGGAATGATTGTTTATGTTCAAGAAGGTGTTCCTCCCTGCACATAAACAATCTTAAATGGCGATTTGTAACTTTTATGTGTGCTGCTATGTGCAGCACACATAGACGTTGCAACTCGTCATTTGTAAAATGATTGTTTTTGTGCAGGACGGGACGCCTTCCTGCACATAAACAATCATGCACGGCATGGAGGAGAAATAAGCATTTGTCCCCGTAGCACCAGACCAGGTTTTTTTCTCTCAATGTTGGCACTATCCCTGTATTTACGCCTCCCTTGTTAATATGGGGCAGCGTCAAAATCAATGGCTCACCGCAACACCCATTGCCCATCCCTTTAATGCTAAGTATAGCGTGAAAGGGTGCCTTATTTACAAAGGCAGTGTTAAGCCACGTTAAGTGGCTTAACACTGCCTTGTAAAAAAGGCGCAGCCCGTATCGCCACAGGAACGTCAGAAAAAGTGACGTTACAGTGGTGACAGGGGCTTGTAAATATGCCCCAATCTCTCTTAGCGTGGCCTCCATTCTCCTGGGGCAGCACAATCACAGATAATCACACCATAGTGACTGCCTGCAATCGCTCTCTGCCTCTTTCCTTCTCCCAAACCTACCATTAGAGACTGAAACCGTGTTTGGGAAATGACCAAAATCTAAACTGCCCTGCCAAGCAATGTTATTCAATGATTTTTGTGAACAAAAACCAAACAGAACAGCAGGTTAACTAGATGAAAAGAAATTCACATAAATGTTCAAAGCAAGCATCCACAAGTGTAATGCAGTTAAAATATGCATTTTGCATAATTTATTGTGCCAGTTACTCGAATTTGAGATGGATTTATCCTTGTTATCGCAAGAACATTAGTAAGTGCCAGCTTTTGTCAATCAATGCACGAATATTATTATATTTGTTCATTGATTGACAAAAGCTGGCACGTACTAATCTGCTTGTAAAAAACAACAAAAAAAAGAAATTATGTTCCCTCAGAAATGTTATGAAGTTATTTTGTTCACCACAAGAATGAATCAGATTCTCTATCATGTCATCTACTGACATTTAATCAATTGAACATGTGTAGTAAGGGAGAGGCAGTATGAAAGAGAATAGCGTGGAATATATTTAAACATAAGGCCTTTACTCTAAGGAGCATCTGAAAGCTAAAATGAATAACAGCTAGTGTGGGTTTCAATTAGGCCTGGGCGGTAAATTCTGTTCGCGAACAGGAAAAAAGCATCGTGAACAGGCGGAACAAGCAATTCCGCGTGTTCGCGGAACTCTGCGTGCTCGCTGAGATTTTTTACCGTTTCGCAGAGTTTTGCGTAGCGCGACTACGCAAATTCCGCCCACCCCTAGTTTCAATCTGCGTGATTGTCCAATGCTGGTTAATATTTCACCACTCTGCTGGCTCATTTGCGAAAACCTATTCGAGGGACAAGCAGTAGACTGGGAGTCCCAACGAATACGGAGTCTTTGAGAATTTGGTTGTAGCTGGTGAAAGAAAACAAAAAAAGTTCATAAACGTGCCACTCATGCAAAAACAGACAAATATACTTGTGTAGCTTTTTTCTTCTTTGATTAATTGGGAATTGCTGATCCTGATATCCAAGTATTTTCCCCCTGACCAAAACATGGAGAAGCCTTATTAGCTTTGAAAAGCTGTATTTACATCATAAGAAATGAGACACATACATGATTTCCTCACTGAAAAAACTTGAAATTATATAGGGGTTATTTACAAGAAATGGCCCATTGCTGTTTTGCCACAGGGGAGCATCATTGTACAGCCACAGTGCAGCAGTTTCTGACACCACGTTGGCATCGTATTTACAGTATGGCACTCCATGGCTTTAGGAAGAGGCCAGCATTGGAAAAACTGATACTGATCTCTGTACCGAGTCACTAAAAAAATGCACGCTAACATAGGAAAAGTGACGTTTGGCCTACTAGCGGCCAGAAAAACAGACGCTAGCCGTCCTAGTGTCAGTTTTGTGTGTCTAGCAGGAAAAATAAAATACAAAAACACCATTAAGATTTAAAAAATGTTACACTTACTGAAAGCGGCTATGGAGAAGCCAGGAGTGAGCACAGCACAGAACAACAATCCCACCAACCCCCAGCCAGTATGATCCGCCAGAGTTCCAGGGGAGGAGGAAGTACAAGCTCAGTCAGGAGGAGAATGAGATCTTGATCATGGAGGTGACAGAGCACCAACACCAGCTCTTCCTCAGCTCCAAAGTGTCAATTGGGAGTAAAGTTATCATATGGCCATCCATAGTGTACAAGGTGAACAGTGTTGCTGAAGTCAAGAGGACAGTGACGGGTTGTAAGAAGCACTGGCACGATGCTAAGCACAAAACTAAGGATAAACTGGCAACAAATCTACAGGCAGCATTGTAGACCAGAGGTGGTAGTCCAGCGCCCCAGGAGGAATGGTAACCTTGGAGGAACAGGCGTCGGCAGTCATCTCTGAGGAGTTGGTGGCTGCAGTTGTGGAACAGAACAGTGTGGATTATGATTAACTACATCAGCAACGGGGTAAATCCCAACAAGGGCCAATGTGGGTAGCTACGTAATGTCGTGCAGTCCAGACAGCTATGTCCCAGCACTCTGCGGCACTGTCTGCAGGTCCATTGGTAGGCGCCAGGCTCATCTGTGGTTAATAATGTCATCAACGGAAGGCTCATAGGCATTTTGATCATATGTTGGCTTAGGGGCAGCGTCCCAAGCCTTCCAGCTGTGCTATCCTACGTCAAAAAGAATGGGCAGCTATGTGTCCTTTCTATGATATATGGTTCATTCCTGTCTTAACTGCCTGCACTGGCACACATACAGCAGACCTTCACCAAAGCAGGCACCCTGCACCATGGTTCAAGGGTACCTGCATTGGTGCTAGCCAGCTGAATGTGCACCAGCATAAAGGAAGGCACAATGATGCATTGTATTGTTGTAAACACAGTGCAAGCCTTCACTTTCCTATACACACATCTTGGCACAGCAAGACGGTTTCTTTCGCTGCAATGCACCACATGTCTGTATAAGATGCCCCTCTGTCTCACCTCAGCCCACACACATTAACCTAGCCTCAAAATCCCTAGCAAACAATTGTAATCTCACAGGAGAAACAACACACCTGAGGGATGGAGGATATGTGGGCCATGGGTAGCACCTGCACATGGGGGCATTTCAAAAGCCACATCCATACTCCCTTGCCTGGCATTCAGGCTCAGACCACACAGTAGTCAGCTGCCATGGTAGTGACCAACAGACGTCCTCTCATCTACATTTAAGATTCTAGCTTGAGTAGGGGTATTTGGGTGACAGGGGTATTTTTAGGGTTTACGATCGGTAAGGGTATTTGGGTGGTAAGGGTATTTTTAGTGTTTAAGGTGAGTAAGGGTATTTTGGTGGCAACAGTGTTTCTATGGGTTAGTGTGAGTGAGTGTATTGTCTGACAAGGATATTTTTAGGGTTTGAAGTGGGTATATTAAGGTGACTGCCTTTTTAGATTTTATCGTGGGTAGAGGTACTTGGGTGGCAGAGGTATTTTTAGAGTTTAGAGTGGGTAAGGGTATTTCGGTGGCAAGGCTATTCTAGGGGTAAGGTTGGGTGAGGGTATTGGGTGACAAGTGTATTTTTTGGGTTTAAAGTGGGTATATTAAGGCAAGTGTGTTTTTAGATTTTAGGGTGGGTAGAGGAATATGGGTGGCAGTGGCATTTTTAGGGATTAGGGTTGTTAAGGGTATTTGGGTGGCAAGGGAATTTTTAGGGTTCAGAGCAATTAAGGGTATTTGGATGGCAAGGGAATTTTTAGGGTTTATGCTTGGTAGGGGTATTTGGGTGCAAAAGGCATTTTTAGGGTTTAAGGTGGGTAAGGGTACTTGGGAGGCAAGAATATTTTAGGGTTTATAGGTGGTAGGGGTTTTTGGTGTGGCAAGGGTATTTTTAGTGTTTACAGTGGCTCAGGGTATTTGTGTGGCAAGGGAATTACTAGGGTTTAGGGTGGGTAAGAGTATTTGGGCAGCAACGGTATTATTAGTGTTTAGGGTGTATTAGGGCAAGGGAGTTTTTAGGTTTTAGAGTTGGTAGGGGTATTTTGGTGGCAAGGATATTTTTAGAGTTTAAGGTGGGTAAGGGTATTTGGGTGGCAAGGGTATTTCCAGGGTTTAAGGTGGGTAAGGGTACTTGGGTGGCAAGGGTATTTTTTAGGATTTAGGGTGCGTAAGGGACACCTTCCTTCAGATAAAAAATCATTCCACCCAGTGTAGGCACCCTTGCACTATGGTGCAAGGGTTCCTGCATTGGTGCTAGGTAGCTTTTTTTATAGCGCCAGTAAAACGAGAAATCAAGGCTGCACCATATTTATGTGTTTCAGAAGTGGCGGATTGCAGCGTTATGCCAAGAAGGCTAATGCCACGCTCCGTCACTTCTTTGCAAATATGTCCCATAGTTTTGTAAAAGATTTTCGTAAGTTTTCAAAGTAACTACTAAATGCGGTAGTTGCCAACGATTGTTTGTATTTTCAGTTAAAGGCACTGATTAGCGATTTAATTAATCATTTATATCTCAGGAACCCTCCGGTGTATTTTATTTTTCTGTTGACTACAAATTCATAAAATTAAGATCTATTTTTATAAATTGGTGTTGGAGTTTCTTTATGTCATGTTTTTTTTCATTCAGTTGCTCAGGTACTTCTAAATGCTTTGCCCTTGTTCCTTTGTTAAAACCTGACTGCCCGAAGCCACAGCTACCCAGGGTTGAGCTAAGATTTTATAAAGGAGCCTGTTTGTGAGTTTATTACACAGTGAGGTCACACTATTACATCACATAATAAACAACATTTTCTCACATTAATATAAACAATCTTTATATGAGAACATTGAACAGTGGCGTGCTGATGTGGTAGGGGAGAATCAGTGGTTCGTATAGACCTCCAACAATCGTATTCTTATGCTTCTCTCCTTCTTTCTCCTTGTTTAATTTTAAAAAAAAAATTCACTCCACTATGAGCAAACACCAATATCTAAGCCTTAAGTAACTAACAGTGAGTTCATTAAAGCATCAATAAGATGACCATGCAATCAACAGTCTCCGGGGAATATTTGCAAGGAAATGGCAGAGCGTGTCGTTAAGCACTAAATGCTTATGCCACGTTCTGCCAGTCCGAAAATGCAGGGATGAGCCGTATGTTACAAAGACACAGCACATCTCTACGTTTTCCCTAGTGGCGGGGCTAAATTAAGCTGCCTAGTGCCAACGCTGTCCCTTCCTGCACATAAACAACCACAAATGGCGATTTGAACCTTCAATGTATGCTGCATTGTGCAGCACACAAAGAAGTTGCAAATCGTAATTTTTTTTAATGATTGTTTATATTCAGAAAGGGGTCCTTCGTGCACATGAACAATCATTCATGGTGTTTTACTGTTTGTATGTGTGCTGCACAATGCAGCACACATAGAAACAGCAAAAACAAGGAGAAATAAAGCATTTCTCCTCGTTTCGCCATGTTTAGACCAGATTTCACTGGTCTTCATTTTTTTGCTGCCTCCTTGTAAATAGGAGACAGCATCAAAATCAATGGGTGTTTCGGCAGAACACCCACCGCATCACCCATTGCCAACCCTTTTCACACTAATTATAGCATGAATGGGTGCCTTATTCACAAGGTGGCGTTAAGCCGCATTAGGTGTCTTAAAGCCACCTTGTAAATAAGGTGAAGCCTCTATCGCCACAGGAACGTCCTTAAAAGTGACCTCCCAAGGGCAATAGGGGCTTGTAAATAGGTCCCTCTGTGTTTCCACAGAGGTCATATCCAGTATTAAAAGGTTCCCTGCACATGGTAATGCACTGACATGCTTGTCAAATATGTTTTTGCAAAGAAATTGCATAGTTCACCTAAAGTGAACAATGCACTTTTCCACAAAAATGTACTAGACTAAACATGCATGACAAACATGTCAATTAAAGATCCTTACTTGCTTTCATGGCTAGTGCAAGTAAGCAGCACTGCTTTAATCCAATCTGTATGGGCAGCTAAGCTGTACACTGACCATCTTCACCATGTACTTTATTCCACAATTCGCTTTGTGCTGTACATATATGGACTGTCTACAGTTCATGCATTGGCGAAATTTGAGGTAAGTATATGTGCTGTAGGCAATGCTAAAGCATTACTGTGGCTGCTCGGCTCTTCTTTGAGCTATAACAATATGCTGCAGATGTGTGCATCGAAATGTGTAAAAGATGTAAGGTGCACAGGTACAGAATTGTAGTTTCACACACTGATATTTTTGGAAATTGTGTCTTTTGAGTGATTCGGACTAAAATTCTTTTATACCGTAAAAGTCACAAACACTGGGATAGTGGCCTGCAGGAGTCGGCAGACGACCATCCCTGACATTGCATATCCAAACAGAATCTTTTTAAGCACCCAGTGTTCGTACTTTGAAGTGGAACAACATAACAATCAAAATGTATGACTTACTCTGAAAGAGCATGAGCAAGCCAGCACAGCTAACACAATGTATGGCCCATGAATGTGTGATGAAGGCATCTCACTAGAACAATCACAGTATGCAGGCCACCCAAATGTGGGGTTGCATACAGCAGCAGAACATTTTCAAAAGGGGCAAAATGTTGGCTATCCTTGTATTTCAAGTCAGGTCGTCTGTAATATAGGTATCAAATTAGGTCTAGCTGTTGCAAAGCCAGCCAAAAGGAGAAAATTACTGGCAAACAGTAGTCGATCAAGCCCTAACAATGCTCAGTATCCATGATGCATGGGCCAGCAATCACAGCTTCACTGCATTAAAAAAAATGTTAACAACGCAGCAAAACAAAAAGCTTGGCTAGGGGACAAAGCTGCTATAGCAACGAAAAAACACAGCTGGATGGTCTTATCTACATACGAGATCCAAGCGACACAGCCGTACCTCATCCAACACATAACCCCATCAGTCCAGCACTTGTTACTTTTGATTCGAATGGGTGCTTTTAGCTCAAAAGACCAGGTCCCAAGTTGGAACCAATCATGGCCAACAAAGCAGTGTAGATAGACTCTGCGACCAGCCAGAAGAAACAATTCTACATTTCTTGTGTATTTGCCCAGCGTTGAATAATCGGAGAAGGCAAAATTTACTTCACGCATTCTGTTTTCTCCAAGTTAGATCATGTCGACCGGCCGTAATGTCACTTCTAAATAGCCAGTCGTTCCAGATTTCGTGCAGGGCTGCCAGATTTTTGCATATAAAAAATAAATGATGGATTTAGGCCCAGATCTCTGTACTGGGGTGAATGTATGACATTGTTCTGCATTCTGTCCTTCAGTTGTTCTTTTTAGATTTTTTCATAAAGTCAGCAGTTCGTTACAAAAATCAAACAAATAGCACTAATAGGGCATGACTGCTATATCGCACTCACACAGGTTGCACACTTTGAATCCTGGTGGCGGATACCAAAGGCCGAGTATGGAATTATAATGCATGATTATTGACAGAACTCTGATGATGAACAACTATTCAGATATGAACAACCATGTCATATATCACACTATAAGTCCCAAGGCCATTCGCGCAAGAACTCTGAACACTATTCATGGTCCCAGTGAAAACCACATCTTGTATTTTACACACAACTACAGCCATGAAATCGAGGACTTTTAATATATGGTACTAGCTTGTATAATTAGCGTCATGTCGATCTTGGACATTCCTACCGTCTTGTCGATTGATATATTTGCATTTTGCCTATGAATCTGTTCATGAAAATGAGGATAATCAATGCTTGGCATTATTCCGTATATTTATCATACTTGTATTTTTTACACATGTTTTTAGTCAAGAAACCGAAGGACCGTAACATCCAGTTGACATAGTTTTGCACATGAATTCAGATATGCACCTGAGGATGATTAATGCTGATCACTAATCTGAATACATAATTTTCTTTCTATTTGAAACAGGAAAGTTTTGATATAATTGATGATTTTTAATCATAATTCTAATGGTTTTAATTAATTAGACACTATACAAATTCTTTCTTCTTTTGTAAATAGGAACGTTTTGACAAAATTGATGATTTTTAATACAATATTGTAATGGTTTTAATTAACTATACACAATAAAATCTTACTCACTTAAAAAGGTCAAGCTGTTAACCTTTTACTCTCTTATTGGTTGCCTGCACTGATGAGCTATCTTTATAAATCCATTTGAGAGTCTGTTAGCAGATAAAAGGGAGCTTGAGATGCTACTGTTTGTAGTTCTGGGGAAGTGACGTCTGACTTTAAATCACAATGTTTCTGCTGCTGTTGATGATTATGGTTTATGGTCCTGGTCTCCTTCTCTGCAATATGTTTCTTCCCCTCTATTGCTCTCAACACAGACAACTGGTTATTGTAACACTAGTGAGCTCCTATATGCAATATAATTGTGCCATCCTTCTTTGTCCTCCTTTAGGGCCCCATAAACTGAACATGGATGAGATATAAGAAAAAACTAAATGGCTCCACAACTGCATCATCATAATCAGGGACTGGGGC
The DNA here is from genome assembly GCF_964204655.1 of Triturus cristatus. Classification (NCBI taxonomy): domain Eukaryota; kingdom Metazoa; phylum Chordata; class Amphibia; order Caudata; family Salamandridae; genus Triturus; species Triturus cristatus. Next base: position 1,141,299,932 of record NC_140583.1, on the reverse strand, counting down.
AGTTGTGAGAATCAGAGAGACACTACTACAAGTGGGCCATGGTTTTTCACTGCTGTTTGACTTCTTACTGCTTCCTGCAGGGTGTGGAAGTTGTAGTGTTAGTAATGGCACTGCTGCTGGTGTAATGGTGGTGAAGGAGCTGTTGACAGTGCAAGTGGCAGTTCACACTTAAACTGGCCATGCTCATTCTAGTGGCCAATGGAATATTACAAGACCCTGCTGCTCATTCCTTGTCTTCAGGGTGATGCCACTCATAATATGGATAGGACACTGGAGTGGGTTCTGGAAGTGCTGCTGATATTAGCGATACCAAAGGCTTTAGTAGTCATCAATGCAGCAGTGGGAATGAGGCTATTGTTGTCACCCTCTGCTTAAAACACAGATGGAACTATCTTTGAAGACAGTCACAGGCACCTATTGGCTGTATTGGCATCACTTCTGTGTGTCCTGCACATTGCAATTGTTCTTCTACTTTGCTCTCTACATGTGGGTGGTGAGGCATTCATAAAGTTATGATGTTGTACTCATCATCAGAATAGGCAATACATTGTGGTTGTTTTGTTGTTCTCCTACTAGGTTGCTTTTAAATAGAGTTGATTCCACAATTCTTCCGTCCCATCCGTGAGTCGTATGTGGTGATTTTCCTGCTTTGGTGCTTTCTGTGCATTTGAGTGGGACAACACTGCGTTTCTTCTGCTGTCGGCTCATGCTGCATTTGAGTGTCTGTTGTACTCTCAATTGGTAATAGACTTAACTTCCATGTGCATATTTCACCTTGATCAACCATTCATTGATAAAGTATGCTGTTACGCTGGCCTCACATGATGGTACGTACACCGCTTTTCAACACAGGCACCTTTGCACCATAGTGCAAGGGTGCAGGGCCGGCTTTAGCGCTGGTGGCGCCCAGTGTGGCAATAAGTTTTGGCATGCCCACCCCCATCGCGTCATCCTCGGATTCTCTCACTACCACCATGCAAAAGTGCCACTTATCTCTCCAATCACAAGTTAGAGCTAAAGACAAAACCCTCCCTGAGATCAGCGCACCCCTCCACAGGTCAGCAGCCAGTGCAACAGCTGCAGTCGCACTGCCCTAAAGCCATCCCTGCAAGGGTGCCTGCATTGCATGACTATGTATGTGCAGGAAGGTGTCCCTTTCTGCACATAAACAATCAATAATGTTGATTTGTTACTTCTATGTGTGCTACATTCTGCAGCACACATAGAAGTAGCGAATCGTCATTATTTAATGATTATTTATGTGCAGGAAGGCATTCCTGCACATACACAATCATTAATGTGTTTTTCTCTGTCTGTGTGTGCTGCAGAATGATAGCACATAGATAGCAAAAATAAGGAGAAATAAAAGTATTTATTTATTAATGTATTTATTATTATTAAGAAGTTTTATATAGCGCTGGCCAGACCCGAGGGTATCGGAGTGCTTTACAACAGATTTAAAGCAGAAATCACATAAAAAGGCATAGGTAAACGTAAATGTTCGACAGACCCAGTGTGCTGTCCGTCATTGAGGTAGGGAAGTACTGAGATAGCCTCCATGAGTGCACAATTTCTTGGGCTAAACCTCCTTCCGGGAGAAGGGAATGAGGTGGGGGTTGGGGAGCGGGGATGAGGTAGGTAGTGGTGGAACATTGTCTAGGGGCTGTAAAGTCCAGGAAGAGGTAGGTGTGGTGGAACATTGTCAGGTGACTGCAGAGTGCAGGCTTGTGCGTTTCGGAAGCGGTTCTCGGTTTGGGAAGGCACGGTTGAGGTAGAGGTCTTTTAGGAGTCTTTTGAATTTTATAAAGGAAGCGATAGTCCTGATATCGGCTGGGATGGAGTTCCAGATTTTGGATGCCTTTCCAGCAAAGGATCGTGCAGCGGTTTTGTGTTTGCTTGTTTTCATAAGGATGAGTAAGAGGGCATTGCAGCTCCTGAGGTTTCTTGTCTGGCCGGCTTTCTTGAGTTTGGAGGCCAGGTATTCCGGTTTACCTGTGTTCAAGGCTTTGTGCGTGAGGCAGGCAGTTCTAAAGCTGGCACGCATTTCGACTGGGACCCATTTTAGTTCTCTGAGTGCAGGAGTTAAGTGGTCATATTTCTTAACTCCGGTGAAAATTCTGGCAGTTGCATTAAGAGTTGTTTTGAGGGGCGCTAGGTGGGATCGAGCTGTACTGGTGAGGACTGCGTTCCCATAGTCGAGTCTAGATAGCACCAGTGATTGGGTGGCTTGTTTGAGGTCCTTGGATGGGATGAAGGGCTGAATTTTGTTGAGAAGCTTCAGATTGAGGAAGTCACTCTTCGCGGGGATCTTAATGTGTTTGGGCATGTTCAGTTTTGGGTCGTGGGTGATTCCTAGGGATTTTAATGAGTTAGCCAGGGTGAGATTACCATTGAGAGCATCGTTTGCTTTTAGCCACTCTACAATTTGAGGGTTTTCTTCTTTGTTGGAGATGAGGAGAATTTAGGTTTTGTCTTGATTGAGTTTAAGGTGATTTGTTGATAGCCAGTGTTGAACTTTTCTAAGAGTGTTGTTGAGTCTTAGAATGTTGTTAATGGAAGAGGTTTCCAAGTAGATCTGGGTGTCATCTGCATATAGGTGAAAGGGGATGTTGACTTTTTTGAGGAGGGTGGTGAGGGGTTCCATGTATATGTTGAACAGTTGAGGGGAGAGCACTGAGCCTTGGAGGACACCTCTGCTGACGGGGTGTAGGTCGGACGTAAAGGTTTTGATTTTTATCCTTTGAGAGCAGTTGTGTAAGAAGGAGAACCATTGTAGGACCACCTCGTCCGCACCTACTCTGTCTTGGAGAGCCTTGATGAGTAGATTGTGATCAACCGTGTCAAAGGCTGCTGATAGGTCCAGGAGGATGAGTAGGCAGCTTTGGTCAGTATCAAGAGACTTGTGGATGTCATCCACGATGTTAAGGATCGCGGTTTCGGCGCTACAGCCTTTTCTGAAGCCCGATTGGTGGGGATCTAGCAGGTTGATGTTGTCTATGTGCTGAGTCAGTTGTAGGAGAACACACTTTTCAAGGATTTGGGATAGGAAGGGGAGGATGGAAACAGGTCTGAACTTGTTCAGATCGTTGGTGTCTAGGCCTGGCTTTTTCAATAGTGGCGTGACTTGGCCGACTTTGAGGCCGTCTGGTATGATGCCGGTTTTCAAGGAGCTGTTTAAAATTTCGCACCAGAGTGGGGCAAAGGAGAGTTTCAGCTTTTTGGCCAATTGGGTGGCTACAGGATCGAGGAGGTGGGATGCAGGCTTGGAGGAGGAGATCAGTTTAAGAATCTCAGCTTCAAGTACGGGGTCAAAGGATTTCCAGGCTTTTGTGGGGAGCTTGCGTGTGGTGGTTTTGATTGTTGGGGTTGGGTTTTTGCAGGAGGGATTGGGGTTGATGTCTAGTGAAAGCTCAATCTTCGTGATTTTGTCATTGAAGAAGTTGGCGAAGTTGTCACACAGGTCTTTGGAGGCCTGGAGTGAGGTTGCAGAGGTCTTGGATTGTTGCCTAATGATGTTAAAGAATTCTTTGGGCCTGTTTTTTGCATTGTCCAGAGCAGTGCAGAAAAAGGTGTTTTTTTTGTTGTTGATGTGTTTTTTGTATTTCCTTCGTGCTGCTTTGAGTTGCTCGCAGAGGCTTGTAGAGGGATTATTCCTCCATAGACGTTCTGTAGCTCTAAATTGTCTCCTTTCAGCGTTAATGTCCATGTTGAACCAGGATCTGGAAGGAATGTCCTTGGTTTTTTTTAGTTTCAGGGGGGCTAGTTGGTCTAAGATGGATATCATAGTTGTGTTGTAGTGAGACTTGAGTTCTGTTGTGGAGAGACCGTCTGGGGAGATGGGCAGGAGCGTGCTTATCTTTTCTTCTAGGTCAACCATGTTGATCTGTGTTAGGTTTCTAGTCCATGTGGGGGGGTCTTGGATGGGATTTTGGTACAGGATCGCATGCATGATGTGGAATAGAATTAAGTGGTGGTCTGACCAGTCAACCGGTAAGATGTGATCTATTATGATTGTATTGCAATGCTCCTTTGTTATGGGTTTCTTCTGAGCAGTGCTGGGTAAGGTTGTTGCTATGTAATAGCTCATTCAGGTTTTGTATTAGTGAGCTGTTTTTTTCCGTTCTAGTGTACGTTGAGATCGCCCAGAATAAGGTTGTTGGTGTCTCGGAGTGAGCAAACAGGTCTGAAAGGTGTTCAGTGAATGTGGTGGTGTTGCCTGGTGGATGGTATAGTAGATGGTAGTGTAGTGTCTTGTTATTGCTTGTGTTAATGTTGGTGGTTATGTATTCAAAGGTGTTATAGTTGACGGTATCTATTTAGGTCACAAACATGTTGTTTTTGTGAATGATTTCTCCTTTTGGCACCATTCTAATGCCTACTGTTGCATCCCATTAGTTTTTGGCACTATCTCAGATTTACACATCCTTGTAAATCTGGGGCAGCATCAAAATGCAATGGGTGTTGCTGTGGAATGCCCACAGCAACACCCATTTTACTCTCCTTTCATGCAAAGTGATGCATGTAAAGGGGCTGTATTGACAAGGCAGCGTTAAGTCATTCAAAGTGGCTTAGCGCCACTTTGTAAATATGGAGAAAGGCATTACAACACAAGAACATTGCTTATAAGCAATATACCACTAAGTGTTTGCTGCTCTTTGGTGGGAGATTTAAAAATGATCCAGCCAGACAGGGAGTAAACATGTTTTCCTGCCCACGTTATTGCACCAGGGAAACTACTGTGTTCCGGGGGTGGGCTCCCCAGGACACAGACTCAGAGCCAGCCCTGGGGGATGAGATGCCTGGGTTCTTTAGCGGTTCAGGGAAGGGGGACCCATGCACCCCTCCCTTTCAATTAAATGGATGGCCCCTGCGGATAGGGTCCCTGGGGCCTACTGAGGCTTGAGGAGGGGGTCTCCCCTCCCCTTTTTTATACATGTTGGCCCCAAGAGATGGGGTCCACGTGGACTAATTAAGCTCTGGGCATGGCCACATGCCCCTCCCTTATTTCATCTATCCGGAGTGATGGTGTTCCCGGAGCCTCTCAGAGGCTCGGGTTGGGGGGCACGCACCCCCCACCCCCCCCAAAAATAGCATGCTTCTCCCCTGGGCCCTCGCTCACCCTGTGTGGGTTTAATAAAACAAGCGCAGAAGCCCGCACTTGGTTTTTAAAATAAATTTGCCACAGATGTGTGCATCCGTTGTTAATTTGTGACAAAAACAAACAAACATGCAGGGCTCCAGTACAGATCCACAGGCATAGTGGGTCAGGGTATCTGACCCTGATACTCAAAGAACTATCCCACCTCCTTACACTATATATTGGACACTATTCTCTATTATAGATGTATTATAGATGTATCACAGGTTTCATTTCTAGCTTGAAAGTAATTCCTTTTTGTTCTGAAAAAGCCGGGAGATGCAGACCCTAATAGGTATGTGAGCTGGGCTAGGATCCTTGACGACTGTTTGACTACAGGACTACCCTTCACTCCGTATCTCTTTGAGATGCATGTTGTCCTCCTGAATGGGGTTAGACACAACAAGATTCACTTTCCGAATCCAGGTTAAGTTTATCCCAGGGCCGGATATGAAGGTGCAGCTACTTGCACCACATAAGTGATGTAATTTAAGCCAGGGAGGAAACCTCACTGCTTTCGTCCTGAAGAAGCCTAGGGCCCATAGGGGCCATAGTTAAAAGGCTGAAACATGGAGGCAATGACATTAGGGTCATAGGACCACTAAAATCCTCACAACTCCATTTCTTCTCTATTTTAATATCCCCTGAGACTCTGTCATTAAAGGGATACCTGGAGCTTCAGGAGGATTTTTAATCTTTAGAACCCCCGGGCCTATTCTTCTAAGTGCTCCCTGAAACACGGTTGAGCTCACCCTGACCTTTAGGAGTCAGGGTGAACCCGATGATGAAGCATGACACTACTAGAGTGTGTGAGGGTTATTAAACAAAAAGGAATTGATTCCAAAGTAGCAATGAAACCTGTGATACATCTATAATAGACAATAGTGTCCAATATAGTGTAAAGAGGTGGGATACTTTTTTGAGTGTTAGTATATTATTGGGAGGACGTATCCCTCCACTTTCTCTTCCAGTACGGAGGAAGACCCTCTCTACCCTTTCGGCCTTGGGCCATATTTTTGGAGTATCTGACCCTGACCCCTATGGCTTTTTTTCACTTCTGACTCAGGACTGAGACCTAAGATGGCTTCCCCCACCTCCTGCTTTATGTGGTGGCAGGCCTGCAGATCACAGCAGGAGATCTGTCGGCTCTGCAGATCCTCAGCAGCCTGATACAAATTTTTTTTTAACCTGTTTTGTCCAAAAATACTGAATAGATTCACATCAAAACACAAAATAAAACTCTTTTTGGACCAAGATCTAGCTTTTTGCCATATTTGCTGTATATCAGTCCAGCAGTTTGGGCTGTAGCTTTGTCTAAAATTCCTATGGAAAAAGGAATCGGAAAAAAGCATTTTGGGAGCCCCCCCTTTTAGGACCCCCACCACTTGACAAATCACCATGAGATTTTCCATGCACAAACTAGTCCAAAAGTAGCATTTAAATTAAAAAAATTAGTGTAGATTTGTCAAATGCCGCTAAAGTTATTAGCACCACAAAAAAGACATTTCCAATTGAAACATGATTGTACCCTGGGTTAGGATCGCCACTGGGTCTGCAGGTGATGACAGTTGCAGCAGGCTATTCGTTAATTTCTTAGTAGATATGGCACTGCCCTGTGTTTTCCACCTTTTGTACTGCATCATAGCAAATTTGGTTGCTGTGCTGCATTGCTCCTAAAGTCTTCGCAGTATTTAGCCAATAACCAGTCTATCATATATATCTATATATAACTATATATCTATAGCTAGATATATATATAACTATATATCTACAGCTATATATATATATATATTTATATATATATATCTATGTAGCTAGCTATATATATAACTATATATCTATAGCTATGTATTGTGCGCTATATATGTGTGTGTGTGTGTATATATATATTCAATGAAAAAACCAAAGGTTTCACACATGTTATAGTTAGCTGGACATTTCACTCGTAAAAAACCAATGAAATTTCCCCGTTATAGTTAGTTCAGCTAACTATAACTCGTGCGCCCGCAATGCACTACTGATGACGTCACATATTACATCACTCATGACATGGTCACTGACATCACTCATGACATCACTGATGACATCTCAAATGACATCACTGATGACATCACTGATGACATCATCCTTGTGATAGAGTGGCAGACCTCCTCTTCCCCTAATATAACCTTTGATACACACATACAAAAATAGAGACTACAATTTTCAAAACAATGGACATACCAATACCAGTTACAACAACCTCTTTAGTAATTCTAAGATCCACATACACATCCACTCATTCACCAACAGTCCTATACAGTCACTCATACATGTACTCACTCATCATATGTACTCATACACCTATACATCCTGTTACACAATGCCACTCATCCATAGAGTAACTCACACATAGTCACTCATGCTAATAAAGAAACAAACATACATTTATTTGCATATACAGTTATACACACACCACCAGACTTACTTCTACGGAAACTTACACATACTTAGTCTTATAAACAGTCACTTATAGAAACACATACTTATTCATAAAGGAACTCTTTCAATCTCTCACTCTCACATATACTCACTTATATACACCAATAGTCACATATACTAGTTTAATAGATATGTAGTTACTCATAAAGACACTATTGAGACAGTCATTCACTCACTAACACACCCATACACACACTCATCCACCCATACAGTCCTGCACACATGCTGTCTTCAACACATACAAAGAGTGAATCACTCATTCATGCACCTATGCACTACGTAATACCCCCCACCGAACCATGCAGACACTCAGACTGATACTCAAAAAAACAACTAATAACCTATATAGACACCCATGAAGCTAATCACCAACCCATGCAGCCACTTATACACAAAGTGAGAGACTGATACAGATTTTTTCATATTTAAACATTACTCAGTAAGCCATGTATTCACTATGATACACTTAATCAGTCAGTTACACAATAAATTTTTCAAAAACAAAGCATCCATTTAGACACTTATATACCCATTTATTCTTCCATTGACCTTGAGATATACATATATAAAACATATTTAATTTTCAGAAAAACACACATTCACTGGATGATGTCATCAGTGATGTCATCAGTGATGTCATTTGAGATGTCATCAGTGATGTCATGAGTGATGTCAGTGACCATGTCATGAGTGATGTAATATGTGACGTCATCAGTAGTGCATTGCGGGCGCGCGAGTTATAGTTAGCTGAACTAACTGTAACGGGGAAATTTCATTGGTTTTTTACGAGTGAAATGTCCAGCTAACTATAACATGTGTGAAACCTTTGGTTTTTTCATTGAATTTCTAAGGTTTTTTAAATGCTAATTCCTAACTATAACGTGTGTGAAACCCATGGTTTTTTCAGTGAATATATATATATATTCAGCTCAACGGGGTATGTCCAATGATTAAGCCGCACACGAATCAAGGTCTGCTCTCCCCAAAGCACTTTTAATGGTACAGACAGTGAAGCATTTCAGACAATGTAGACACCCGACAGTAGCCCGACGCGTTTCGGGGATTTCCCCTTCTTCAAAGGGCTTTCAGCAGTCAGAAAGAGCATGTACACTTTTTTTACTATATTCTCTTAGAAACTCACGAAATTTATCAATAGATTCCTGACGCACAGTGCAAATACTACTACAATTCCAAGTGTACACTGGGGCTTTAGGACGTCTCCCCATAGCCTCATCTGCCATCACTTGTACCTCATCTCTTGGAACCATTATCTCCTTCTCCATTATACAACCATTTTTCACTTCGTAAGCACGACCTCTGGTGTCAACTGCATGCAGCAAACTATTACTTTGAAAATAGCTCTCTTCATTAAAAAAAGGTTCACTACTTGAACTATGCATCCATTTTCCTAAAAACACTTTACAAAAGTTTGTTCTGTTCACTACTCTTTTCCTTTTGCTTTGTGATTTCAGTACATTAACCATTTTATCTAATGTACGCATCCTATTCAAAATTAAAATGAATAGTTTCCTTTTTAATTCTAATGCCTTTGCTGCAATGGCTTCAATTTCTTTTTTTCTCTTGTAAAATTTTGCCTTTTGCTTATATTTCTTCACATCCTTTATCAAATTGGACATAACTCTTCTCTGAAACATTTTTCTACGTATCTCTTTAAACGCTGTTTTTCTGTTTAAGTTAATCTTTATAGTTACAGAAGGTATATTTGCATTAACTAAATTCTCAATTTTTTCCTGTCCTTTTCTATTGAAAACATTCTTTTCAGTACAGACATTTTGTACATTTTTCCTTTTTTTGAATATGTTCTTTAAAAAATCTTTTGTCTGCTTACCAGAAGATTTTTTCTTTTTCCCAACATGAGCATCTCCAACTAACTTAGGTCCTCCAGTTGTCTTCAAATATAGTTTTTTTTTGTGGTCTTTCTTTAGTCTGGATTTTGTAGGCATCTTAAATTTTGTTCACTGCTCTTCAGCAATACCTGAAAAAAACTTTAAAAAAATTCCTTTATTTTATTTAAATATATTACTACATTTTTTATGTTCTTTAGAAATCTTAAAATACTATAAACCCCTTTCCTATAAATGAAAATCACAATAACACCTTCACAAATTAAATATCTAAAAATAATTCCTGTGTGCACACAAAGTCATGCTTTGAAATTGGACAGAAAACGAAATTTCTTTGCCAATTGCAAAGCATACTTTCTACTACTTTTTAGGCAAGTGAAAAGTACTTTTACAGACTGACACATTTTTAATCCACTTTTCAGATTCTTAAAAAAGCACATGTCCAAACTGCTTTTTCAGACCAGCACCATCTGTAACCTGGGTGACTGACTACACTCCAGCAAGGGCAACCAGCCTTAGTGATGCTGAATGTATTTGCATTACTGACTGAAACCTCAAACCCCACTCGGTTGTGAATACTATGCATGATTCCAGAGGATAAGCAGCTGGGTGTGTGCTAAGAGTCTGCTTCTACACAAAAAAAAATGGCTCACCCTTTCCATCTAATGCAAATGTGAAATCTCCAGAGCAATACGCAATATATGTCTGCCTGTAATTCCTATTTGCACACAGAGTCATGTTTTCACATTAGTCACAAAACGAAATTTCTTTGCCAATTTGAAAGCACACTTACTACTCTTTTTTTTGGCAAGTGATAAACACTTTTACAGACTGACACATTTTGAATCCACTTTTCAGATTCTTAAAAAAGCACATGTCCAAACTGCTTTTTCAGACGAGCACCATGTGTAACCTGGGTGACTGACTACACTCCAGCAAGGGCAACCAGCCTTAGTGATGCTAAATGTATTTGCATTACTGACTGCAACCTCAAACCCCACTCGGTTGTGAATACTGTGCATGATTCCACACGATAAGCAGCTGGGTGTGTGCTAAGAGTCTGCTTCTACACAAAAAAAATGGCTCCCCCTTTCCATCTAATGCAACTGTGAAATCTCCAGAGCAATACGCAATACATCTCTGCCTGTAATTCCTCTTTGCACACAGAGTCATGTTTTCACATTAGTCACAAAACGAAATTTCTTTGCCAATTTGAAAGCACACTTACTTTTCTTTTTTTTGGCAAGTGATAAACACTTTTACAGACTGACACATTTTGAATCCACTTTTCAGATTCTTAAAAAAGCACATGTCCAAACTGCTTTTTCAGACCAGCACCATGTGTAACCTGGGTGACTGACTACACTCCAGCAAGGGCAACCAGCCTTAGTGATGCTAAATGTATTTGCATTACTGACTGCAACCTCAAACCCCACTCGGTTGTGAATACTGTGCATGATTCCACACGATAAGCAGCTGGGTGTGTGCTAAGAGTCTGCTTCTACACAAAAAAAATGGCTCCCCCTTTCCATCTAATGCAACTGTGAAATCTCCAGAGCAATACGCAATAAATCTCTGCCTGTAATTCCTCTTTGCACACAGAGTCATGTTTTCACATTAGTCACAAAACGAAATTTCTTTGCCAATTTGAAAGCACACTTACTTTTCTTTTTTTCGGCAAGTGATAAACACTTTTACAGACTGACACATCTTGAATCCACTTTTCAGATTCTGAAAACAGCACATGTCCAAACTGCTTTTTCAAACCAGCACCATTTGTAACCTGGGTGACTGCCTACACTCCAGCAAGGGCAACCAGCCTTACTGATGCTGTATGTATTTGCATTACTGAGTGCAACCTCAAACCCTTAAAGTATTCCTTAATTTTACCAGTACACCTTAATTTATCGTGAAAACATAGTCCATATTATTTTACATGTTCCTCACATTAAAATTTCTCCCAAAACAGAAAATAATAAACACAACTTCAACAAAAGGAATTCCAATTCTATTATTCATTTCTTAATTTACCATATACATCCCCTCTCAAACTCTAAACTCACCTTTAAAATTAGTTAGCTGTGAAAGAAATGTGGCACTCAAACAGCAGATTATCAGAGCCAGGATCTCTGTTCTTTACACCTCTCTCCTCTCAGCAGAACCAGATAATGGCAAACTTTCCCTCTCTTTTTCCACACATATACATGTTAATTTCAAATCTCAGTGCTTCCCCCTTTTTTTCAAATGTAATCACACATTTCTATTGGTTGAAAACCAACCCTTTTCCAAAAGTACCCTTCCCCCAACTTGACTTCTGCCTAGTACCCTTCCCCCAACTTGACTTCTGCCTGCTACCATAGCAACAGCTCATGGAACACTGCTGTGTGAAGTTAGGTCAGAAGTTCACCAAACAATGTTTCAATTCCACAGAGCAAGAGTGCTTGACTTTTCAAACCTAACAGCAAATCCATAATACTGTTCTTTGGTAACACATTTTTCTGTACCAATACAAAACATGCTTCTATTAATTTACACATACAGCCTAGTTTTTATTCTAGAATGGTATGAAACAGCCAATCAGTTCTTTTTTTTTATAAAAAAAATATGTATGCCTCCATTTCCAAACTGTCTTTCATTTCTTTTTACCATTCTACTGAATTACACCTCCTGAGTGCATCCAGTTCTCCTTTGAAGATGTTCACAGTGTGGATTGTAGGGCACAGCTATGTCTTCTGGAGTGAAAAGTATGCAGAGAAAACAGGTATGGTGAGAGACCTTGCTTTGCTAAATGTAGACATTAAATGGATTGGTCAGAGAGGGTTAAAGTGGCACCAATTGATGCCATTGGTGAAATCCTTCATGCAAATCCAACACCCTGACCTCATAATAGTGCACTGTGGTGGCAATGACCTAGGCACTTTGACTGGGGTAGGTCTGGAAATGCTTATGAAGGACACCTTTGCACAACTGTTTTCACTTTTCCCTAAAACTGCCTTTGTGTTTTCTAACATATGCCAAAGGCAAAAATGGAACTGGTCCAATCATTTCTGTCCGCAGATTGACAAAGCAAGAAAGCACGTCAACAAATCTGTTTCTGCTTTCCTCCGTGACTATGGTATGGGTTCCATTTACCACAACAACTTGCGTTACGACACGCAAGACATTTATAGAGGAGATGGTGTACACTTCACTGATGAAGGGAACAGAGTCTTCCTCTTGAACCTTAGACTCTGCATCGGTACTTACTTGTAGGTACCACTAAAAAATCACTTCATAAACACAACAGCTCTTTTTAGAGCCCCCTAATATCTAAACACTTAAATCTGCATTTCATTTCTTTTTTTATTTTTTTTTTCTACCGTACGCGTACGGTGAGCTTACCGTACGCGTACCCCGCGATTTTTTTAAAAATCAATACATTTTTTCTTTGTACTTTTCTGTCCTTCTTTGACCCCCTTACAAATGTTAGGGGGTCTGTAACTCTCTCCCTTGCCCCCTTTTCAAGTTATCACCCTTTTTTTTCTGAGTGAAACACACAAAATGGCGGCCTCCGCTTCCTGGTTTCGACCGATTCGAATGTTTACTAAGATCTAACAGCCAATCAGAATCGCGCTCGCGCACGTCACCGTACGCGTACGGTAAGCGCACCGTAAGCGCACCGTAAGCTGGCTCAGATATATATATTGATTTAATGGCTATTTTCTCAGAATCTACTGAACAGATTTACACCAAACCTACAAAAGGCACTTCCTTGACCTGAGGACTACCTCTCTTCCAAATTTCAAGTAATTCTGTTTAGCCGTTCGGGCTGTAGCTGTGTCTAAAGGTCCTATGGAAAAATGCATGGGAAAAACGCGTTTTGGGACCCCCCTTTTATCTCAGCCCCCGCTTGACGAATCCCCCCGAGACTTTCAGGGTAGGAGCGGAGCGTAGCGCCCCACCTATTTTGAAAAATTCGCAAGGATTCGTCAACCGGCGCCAAAGTTATTCAAAATAGAATGTTGCGGATTTCCTATGGAAACGTGGTCCTAACTATAACTACCTACTGGCGACCGCCAGTAGGTAATATATATATATATTTTAATTGAAAAAAGCGCGCACGAATGCACTTTGCACATACAGACTCCAACCTGTGATCAAGGCGAAAGGTCGCCGAAACGCGTAAGGATATGGAACTTTGCTGCGCTGCTGTACCGGCAAATAAAAGCTTAACTCCGGTATTGGGCCTCACCTTTCTTTGTGATGAAAAGTCGATTAAGATGGGTCTCTCCGGGACCATTGCTGTGAGGCCGCCCTGAAGGGTCTGGGGCTCCTGTGCCTGGAGGTTTTGCTTTTGGATATTAATCTGGAGCTCGACTCACTCATCGCCAGGAACCTAACCAAGGCAATGCTATTTCGCAAATCCATGGCGATGCTGGAAGGGATTCGAAGCCGGGTGACCCCCGCTTCGATCGTGCCGGAGGACAGGCTTTGCTGCAGGTACTGCAAAGAACAGAGTACTGAGCACGACATAATCAGCATTTGACAGTTTTTGAAGGTTATACCCACTAATAGTGATGCCAGTATGATGAATAACTTTGGATATGAAGGCAGATGGATTTCACAAGATTCCCTGCAGTAAATATTCAATGAAATGCTTCATGGGATTTGAAGTGCGAAACAAACTGTCACGTGACTTTTAATTGAAAAAAGCGCGCACGAATGCACTTTGCACATACAGACTCCAACCTGTGATCAAGGCGAAAGGTCGCCGAAACGCGTAAGGATATGGAACTTTGCTGCGCTGCTGTACCGGCAAATAAAAGCTTAACTCCGGTAGTGGGCCTCACCTTTCTTTGTGATGAAAAGTCGATTAAGATGGGTCTCTCCGGGACCATTGCTGTGAGGCCGCCCTGAAGGGTCTGGGGCTCCTGTGCCTGGAGGTTTTGCTTTTGGATATTAATCTGGAGCTCGACTCACTCATCGCCAGGAACCTAACCAAGGCAATGCTATTTCGCAAATCCATGGCGATGCAGGAAGGGATTCGAAGCCGGGTGACCCCCGCTTCGATCGTGCCGGAGGACAGGCTTTGCTGCAGGTACTGCAAAGAACAGAGTACTGAGCACGACATAATCAGCATTTGACAGTTTTTGAAGGTTATACCCACTAATAGTGATGCCAGTATGATGAATAACTTTCGATATGAAGGCAGATGGATTTCACAAGATTCCCTGCAGTAAATATTCAATGAAATGCATCATGGGATTTGAAGTGCGAAACAAACTGTCACGTGACTTTTAATTGAAAAAAGCGCGCACGAATGCACTTTGCACATACAGACTCCAACCTGTGATCAAGGCGAAAGGTCGCCGAAACGCGTAAGGATATGGAACTTTGCTGCGCTGCTGTACCGGCAAATAAAAGCTTAACTCCGGTATTGGGCCTCACCTTTCTTTGTGATGAAAAGTCGATTAAGATGGGTCTCTCCGGGACCATTGCTGTGAGGCCGCCCTGAAGGGTCTGGGGCTCCTGTGCCTGGAGGTTTTGCTTTTGGATATTAATCTGGAGCTCGACTCACTCATCGCCAGGAACCTAACCAAGGCAATGCTATTTCGCAAATCCATGGCGATGCTGGAAGGGATTCGAAGCCGGGTGACCCCCGCTTCGATCGTGCCGGAGGACAGGCTTTGCTGCAGGTACTGCAAAGAACAGAGTACTGAGCACGACATAATCAGCATTTGACAGTTTTTGAAGGTTATACCCACTAATAGTGATGCCAGTATGATGAATAACTTTCGATATGAAGGCAGATGGATTTCACAAGATTCCCTGCAGTAAATATTCAATGAAATGCATCATGGGATTTGAAGTGCGAAACAAACTGTCACGTGACTTTTAATTGAAAAAAGCGCGCACGAATGCACTTTGCACATACAGACTCCAACCTGTGATCAAGGCGAAAGGTCGCCGAAACGCGTAAGGATATGGAACTTTGCTGCGCTGCTGTACCGGCAAATAAAAGCTTAACTCCGGTATTGGGCCTCACCTTTCTTTGTGATGAAAAGTCGATTAAGATGGGTCTCTCCGGGACCATTGCTGTGAGGCCGCCCTGAAGGGTCTGGGGCTCCTGTGCCTGGAGGTTTTGCTTTTGGATATTAATCTGGAGCTCGACTCACTCATCGCCAGGAACCTAACCAAGGCAATGCTATTTCGCAAATCCATGGCGATGCTGGAAGGGATTCGAAGCCGGGTGACCCCCGCTTCGATCGTGCCGGAGGACAGGCTTTGCTGCAGGTACTGCAAAGAACAGAGTACTGAGCACGACATAATCAGCATTTGACAGTTTTTGAAGGTTATACCCACTAATAGTGATGCCAGTATGATGAATAACTTTCGATATGAAGGCAGATGGATTTCACAAGATTCCCTGCAGTAAATATTCAATGAAATGCATCATGGGATTTGAAGTGCGAAACAAACTGTCACGTGACTTTTAATTGAAAAAAGCGCGCACGAATGCACTTTGCACATACAGACTCCAACCTGTGATCAAGGCGAAAGGTCACCGAAACGCGTAAGGATATGGAACTTTGCTGCGCTGCTGTACCGGCAAATAAAAGCTTAACTCCGGTATTGGGCCTCACCTTTCTTTGTGATGAAAAGTCGATTAAGATGGGTCTCTCCGGGACCATTGCTGTGAGGCCGCCCTGAAGGGTCTGGGGCTCCTGTGCCTGGAGGTTTTGCTTTTGGATATTAATCTGGAGCTCGACTCACTCATCGCCAGGAACCTAACCAAGGCAATGCTATTTCGCAAATCCATGGCGATGCTGGAAGGGATTCGAAGCCGGGTGACCCCCGCTTCGATCGTGCCGGAGGACAGGCTTTGCTGCAGGTACTGCAAAGAACAGAGTACTGAGCACGACATAATCAGCATTTGACAGTTTTTGAAGGTTATACCCACTAATAGTGATGCCAGTATGATGAATAACTTTCGATATGAAGGCAGATGGATTTCACAAGATTCCCTGCAGTAAATATTCAATGAAATGCATCATGGGATTTGAAGTGCGAAACAAACTGTCACGTGACTTTTAATTGAAAAAAGCGCGCACGAATGCACTTTGCACATACAGACTCCAACCTGTGATCAAGGCGAAAGGTCGCCGAAACGCGTAAGGATATGGAACTTTGCTGCGCTGCTGTACCGGCAAATAAAAGCTTAACTCCGGTATTGGGCCTCACCTTTCTTTGTGATGAAAAGTCGATTAAGATGGGTCTCTCCGGGACCATTGCTGTGAGGCCGCCCTGAAGGGTCTGGGGCTCCTGTGCCTGGAGGTTTTGCTTTTGGATATTAATCTGGAGCTCGACTCACTCATCGCCAGGAACCTAACCAAGGCAATGCTATTTCGCAAATCCATGGCGATGCTGGAAGGGATTCGAAGCCGGGTGACCCCCGCTTCGATCGTGCCGGAGGACAGGCTTTGCTGCAGGTACTGCAAAGAACAGAGTACTGAGCACGACATAATCAGCATTTGACAGTTTTTGAAGGTTATACCCACTAATAGTGATGCCAGTATGATGAATAACTTTCGATATGAAGGCAGATGGATTTCACAAGATTCCCTGCAGTAAATATTCAATGAAATGCATCATGGGATTTGAAGTGCGAAACAAACTGTCACGTGACTTTTAATTGAAAAAAGCGCGCACGAATGCACTTTGCACATACAGACTCCAACCTGTGATCAAGGCGAAAGGTCGCCGAAACGCGTAAGGATATGGAACTTTGCTGCGCTGCTGTACCGGCAAATAAAAGCTTAACTCCGGTATTGGGCCTCACCTTTCTTTGTGATGAAAAGTCGATTAAGATGGGTCTCTCCGGGACCATTGCTGTGAGGCCGCCCTGAAGGGTCTGGGGCTCCTGTGCCTGGAGGTTTTGCTTTTGGATATTAATCTGGAGCTCGACTCACTCATCGCCAGGAACCTAACCAAGGCAATGCTATTTCGCAAATCCATGGCGATGCTGGAAGGGATTCGAAGCCGGGTGACCCCCGCTTCGATCGTGCCGGAGGACAGGCTTTGCTGCAGGTACTGCAAAGAACAGAGTACTGAGCACGACATAATCAGCATTTGACAGTTTTTGAAGGTTATACCCACTAATAGTGATGCCAGTATGATGAATAACTTTCGATATGAAGGCAGATGGATTTCACAAGATTCCCTGCAGTAAATATTCAATGAAATGCATCATGGGATTTGAAGTGCGAAACAAACTGTCACGTGACTTTTAATTGAAAAAAGCGCGCACGAATGCACTTTGCACATACAGACTCCAACCTGTGATCAAGGCGAAAGGTCGCCGAAACGCGTAAGGATATGGAACTTTGCTGCGCTGCTGTACCGGCAAATAAAAGCTTAACTCCGGTATTGGGCCTCACCTTTCTTTGTGATGAAAAGTCGATTAAGATGGGTCTCTCCGGGACCATTGCTGTGAGGCCGCCCTGAAGGGTCTGGGGCTCCTGTGGGGAAAGCTTCTCTGAGTTCGAGTGCGATTCATTTGTTGGACACTCCCCACGAGCAAGATGTTTGGCGGCCGTCCTGCCGCCGAATCTGCACCACTTCGTAAAGAAGGCCACAAAGCTCAGAATCACGAGCTTTACGAGTGGGACTCAGAGCATGGATCAAGGCAGCGGCGCTTCCGGGGCTCAACCAGAGCCATTAATCAGCACGGAAATCAAAGCGCATCCATTTGGGGAATAATATTGGACTTCACCAACCAGCATGCAACATGAGTACTCATACAGAGTTGTCCAATCAGGACTCACGATATGGCATTAAAAAGGAAGGTGTCGCCACACATGCTCTTTTGACTGTACCAACCCTTTCAAAAAGATAATTCAAAACGCGTCAGGGCTATGGTCAGCTGCTCAATTATGCTGGAAGTGCAACTGCTTTACCTTTAATAAAGCGATGGGGAAAGCTTCTCTGAGTTTGAGTGCGATTCATTTGTTGGACACTCCCCACGAGCAAGAGGTTTGGCGGCCGTCCTGCCGCCGAATCTGCACCACTTCGTAAAGAAGGCCACAAAGCTCAGAATCACGAGCTTTACGAGTGGGACTCAGAGCATGGATCAAGGCAGCGGCGCTTCCGGGGCTCAACCAGAGCCATTAATCAGCACGGAAATCAAAGTGCATCCATTTGGGGAATAATATTGGACTTCACCAACCAGCATGCAACGTGAGTACTCATACAGAGTTGTCCAATCAGGACTCACGATATGGCATTAAAAAGGAAGGTGTCGCCACACATGCTCTTTTGACTGTACCAACCCTTTGAAAAAGATAATTCGAAACGCGTCAGGGCTATGGTCAGCTGCTCAATTATGCTGGAAGTGCAACTGCTTTACCTTTAATAAAGCGATGGGGAAAGCTTCTCTGAGTTCGAGTGCGATTCATTTGTTGGGCACTCCCCACGAGCAAGATATATATATATATATATATATATATATATATATATATATATATATATATATATATATATATATATATATATATATATATATATATATATATATATATATATATATATTACCTGCCAGCGGTCGCCAGTAGGTAGTTACAGTTAGGACCTTGTTTCCAGTCAAAAAGCCTTTTTTCTTTTACCAATATCTTTGGCACCATTTGACGAAGTTTCGTGGTGATTTATCAAGCGGGGCCCGAGAAAAAGAGGGGTCCCAAAACATGTTTCCCCATGTTAATTTCCATTGGAATTTTGGAACAGGCTACAGCCCAAACTGTTGAATGGAATTACACCAAATTGGGCAAAAAGGTAGCTCTTGGTTCAGAAAGTGCCCCTTTTTTAAAAAAAATGGTGTAAATCCACTCAGTAGTTACTGAGAAATTTAAAAATAAAAAATATCGATTCCTGAGCACTGAGGAGAATTCGCGAACCCTCCCGAGCATGGGCTTCATTCTGATTGGTTGCCAACACTCCAGACCAGAAAGTGTCGGCAGCTGTCTTGTGACTTGGTAAATCCGAGTCACAAGACAGTAAAAAAAAGATTAAAAAACAAGAAAAGGGGTCAGGGTAGAAACACCCTGACCCCTAGACATGCTCAGGGGGTCCCACAAGGACCCAGTGGG
Organism: Triturus cristatus; assembly: GCF_964204655.1. Taxonomy (NCBI): domain Eukaryota; kingdom Metazoa; phylum Chordata; class Amphibia; order Caudata; family Salamandridae; genus Triturus; species Triturus cristatus. The sequence goes on along the minus strand of NC_140583.1, from coordinate 1,141,280,328 downwards.
CCAAAAAAAAGCATGTAAAAAAGAATTGTCCGAATTCACGCTGGGTGCACAAATCCAGCCGAGAACATTAAACAAAACAAAGCATGGACTTTCGTGCTTTGTTTTCTATAAGCCCCCGCTTGGGCCAGGTCCTGGGGACAATGTCAAATAAATTAGCAGAGGCCCACGGGGACCCCCGCAGCCCCAGGGACCGCCGCCTCCCCAGGGCTTCATCCATAATGTGCAGAGTCATGCAGCCCTCCCACAGCCGTTGGGACCGCTACCTCCCTGGGACACTAATTATTTAAATAGAGGGGTCCGTTGCGGACCCCTGGGGCCCAACACCTCCCTAGGGCTTTAAACAGTTGGGAGGGGGGCTGCACGTCCACCCTCCCGGAGCCCTCAATGGCCCTGGGGACCGCCACCCCCCAGGGGCGGCTCCTGCAATGTTCCGGGGTGCCCACCCCCGGGATATAGCCATTTGCTATGGCTGGGCGGGAGCTTCTTGGAAGCGAGAGCAGGACCGTGCTCTCTCTTCCAAGAAGCAAAGCAGAATTGGCCCAAAAGAAGGCAGGAAGTTCCCCCCACGGTCCCTACTGCTGTAGCCAGGCCCGGGGGATTGGGTCCCCAGGGCCATAAGTGACCCGGGACGGGGGCCACTCGCCCCCCTTCCCTTTAATTTAATTCATTTAAAAAATGGAAGGCCGGCGCTGGGAGATGGGGTCCCCGGGGCCATAATTGGCTTGAGGAGGAGGGTCACATGGCCACCTCCCAAATATTAAAAAAAGGCAGGCCATGCCCCGGGGGATGGGGTCCTCGGGCCATAACTGGCCGCAGGAGGAGGGCCACTTGGCCCCTCTACCAAATAAAAAAAAAACATAAAGGCTGGCCAGAGGGGATGGGGTCCCTGGGGCAAGTAGTGGCCCAGGGAAGGGGGGCCATGCGGCCCCCCTCCTGAATATTTAAATTTTTTTTTTTTCAGAAAGAGACACATCTTGCCAGGGGCCCCGTCCCCTCCCTGTACCAGTCTGGAAACGTGCCTCCTGGGGTGTTCTGAGTTGGGGCATAAGTCCCCTTGAATCCTGAGGGTCCCTGGTGTCCAACTAGCCCACCAGGTACCTCCAGTAAGCCCCACACAGCTGGATTGCTGAGAGTGGTCCATGGCCATGCCCCCTTTTTACACCACACTGCAAACGAATCCAGTTTAGTCCTGAGGTTCTCAGGACACAAGAGGACATCATTGCCCCACTAGAAGTGTGTCAGGAGGCGCGCTTGCAGAGTGATGTAAAAAGGGGGCTAGCCTTGGACCACTCTCAGCAACCCAGCTGTGTCGGGCTTACTGGAGGTACCTGGTGGGCTAGTTGGCCCCCAGGGACCCTCAGGATTCAAGGGGACTTAATCCCCAAACCCAGAACGTGCCAGGAGGCGTATTTGCAGAGTGGTGGAGAAAGGGGGCCGGGCCTGTGTCCACCTTTCAGCAATCCCACTATCTGGGGCATACTGGAGGTATCAGGTAGGCTAGTTGGCCCCTATGGACCCCCAGCAGCAAAAAGGACTTTAATCCTCATCCAAGAGCGTGCCAGGAGGTGCGTTTGCAGAATAGTGGGGAAAGGGGGGGGGGTGGCCTGCTATGAGAACTTAGCAATCTTGCTGTGTGGGACTTACTGGAGGTAATATGAGGGGTAGTTAGCCCCCAAGGCTCACCTTGGGGGGCAACTACCCCTCCTGTTATCTCCAGTAAGTCCTACACAGTGGGATTGCTGAGAGGTCTTCGGAGGCCACGCTCACCTTTCTCCACCACTCTGCAAATGCGCCTCTGGCACAGTACTGGTTGGAGGATGAAGTTCACTTTACACCTGAGGGACTTTGGTGGCCAAGTAGCCCTCCTGGTACCTCCTGTAAGACCTATACAGCTGGTTGGAGGCCCAGCCCCCTTTTTCCACCACCCTGCAAATGTGAATACCAGTTAAAGAAGCATTTGTAATGTAATAGGTCTCGCATTTGCAAGAGTTAGAGCTATTGGCATTGTAAATCTAAAAGTTTTGTACTAATGTTTTTTGGAGTGGATTTGGAGTGGATGTGCTTTGTGTGTGGTGGAATTATGTGGTATGTTGTGCAGTAAAATTATGTGGATAGAAATGATGTTGTATTTAGTGTGTAGGAATTATGTAGAGTAGGATTATGTGTTATGGAGAGTAATTGTGTGGTATGGTAGTCTGTGTTGTGGAGTGGTAACCTCAGGTTTACAATTCCTTGTTTCCATAGAAGCTAAATTATGAACTCAATGAGACAAAAAAAGAAAGACTCACTGAGGAGCACTTCTGCACCTAGTCAGAGGTATGAGCAGGGGCACTGGAATTATGCCACTGTTTGGCTCACTGACTTTCGCACAATTATACATTTTCCGCATTAACCAAAAATGCAGCGACAAGTGTTACAGCATGGTGGAAGGCCCTTTGCAAACCTAGAATGGTCCCCTGTTACTTATTGTGAAATGTGGGTGTTAAATTTGTACTAATGGTGTGCAAACCACTCTTGCTTCTTTCTGCAGCTCTCTTGCCTCTATCTGCATTTCTGTTGTTTCTTTCTGCAACTTTCTTTTTTTCTGCATGTCTTTTGCCTTTTTCTGCTCATTTCTTCCACTTCTGCAGCTCTCTTGCCTCTTTCTACACTTCTCTTGCCTCTTTCTGCACCTCTGTTGTTTCTTTCTGCACTTCGCTTGCCTCTTTCTGCATCCCTATTGCCTCTTTCTGCACTACTGTTGCTTCCTTCTGCACTTCTCTTGCTTCTTTCTGCACCACTGTTGCTTCTTTCTGCACCGCTCTAGCCTCTTTCTGTACCTCTGTTGCTTCTTTCTGCACCTCTCTTGTCTCTTTCTGCAACCTTCATGCCTCCTTGAGCACCTCTGTTGCTTCTTTCTACAGTTCTCTTCCTTCTTTCTGCACCCCTCATGCCTCTTTCTGTAACCCTCTTGCCTCTTTGTCCACCTCTCCTAACCCTTTCTGCACCCTTCTTGCCTCTTTTTGCACCTCTGTTGATTCTTTCTGCACCTATTTTGCTTCATTCCGCACATCACTTGCCTCTTTCTGAACCCCTCGTGCCTCTTTCTGCACCACTGTTGGTTCTTTCTGCACTGTTCTTGCTTCTTTCTGCACCTCTGTTGGTTCATTCTGCACATCTTTTTCTTCATTACGCACTTCACTTGCCTCTTCCTGTACCTTCTTGCCTCTTTTTGCACCTCTGTTAGTTCTTTCTGCACCTCTTTTGCTTCATTACGCACGTTACTTGCCTCTTTCTGCACCTCTCTTGCCTCAGTCTGCCTACCTGTTTCCTCTTTCTGCACCCCTTTTGCCTGTTTCTGTAACTCTCTTGCCACTTTCTGCAGTTCTCTTGCCTCCTTCTGCACCTCACTTTTTGCACCTCTGTTGGTTCTTTTGCACTGTTCTTGCTTCTTTCTGCACATCTCTTGCAATTTTCTGCATCCCTCTTGCCTCTTTCTGCACCCCTCTTACCTGTCTCTGTACCTCTCTTGCCTCTGTCTGCACCCCTGTTCTCTCTTTCTGTACCTCTTTTGCCTGTTTCTGCAACTCTCTTGCCTCTTTATGCAGTTCTCTCGCCTCCTTCTGCAGCTCTGTTGCTTCTTTATGCACTTCTCTTGCCTCTTTCTGCACCCCTGTTGCTTCATTCTGCACTTCCCATGCTTCTTTCTGCACCTGTCCTTCTTCTTTCTGCACCCCTGTTGTCTCTTTCTGCACTCGGCTTCCCTCTTTCTGCACCTCTCTTGCCTCCTTCTGCATATCACTTGCCTCTTTCTGCACTTCTCTTGCTTCTTTCTACACCTGTGTTGCTTCTTTTGGCAATTCTCTAGCCTCTTTCTGCACTTCTCTTACCTCTTTCTGCACCTCTCTTGCCTCTTTCCACACCTCACTTGCATCTTTCTGTACCCCTGTTGTCTCTTTCGGCACCTCTCTTCCCTCTTTGTGCAACCTCTCTTCCCTCTTTCTGTACCACTCTTGCCTCTTTCTGTACCTCTGTTGCTTCTTTCTGTATTTCTCTTGCCTCTCTCTGCACCCTTAGTGCCTCTTTCAGCACCTCGATTGCTTTTTTCTGCACTTGTCTTCCATCTTTCTGCATCCCTCGTGCCTCTTTTTACACCCTCCTGACCTTTTCCTGCACATCTCTTGGTTATTTTTGCACTGCTCTTGCCTCTTTTTTTCTGCACCTCTCTTGCCTCCTTCTGTACATCTGTTGTTTCTTACAGCACTGCTCTTGCTTCCTTCTGCACCTCTCTTGCAAATTTCTGCACCCCTCTTGCCTCTTTCGAAACCCCTTTTCTCTCTTTCTGCACCCCTGTTCCCTCTTTCTGCACCTCTTCTGCCTGTTTCTGCACCTCTGCTTCCTCTTTATGAACTTCTCTTGCCTCTTTCTGCACCTTTTTTGCTTCTTTCTGCACTTCTCTTGCCTCTTTCTGCACCCCATTGCCTCTTTCTGCACCTCTGTTGGTTCGTTCTGTACTTCACTTGCATCTTTCTCTACCCCTCTTGCCTCTTTCTGCACCTCTGTTGGTTCTTTCTGCACTGCTCTTGCTTCTTTATGCACTTCTGTTCCAAAATTCTGCATCCCTCTTGCCTTTTTCTGCACCCCTATTCCCTCTTTCTGTACCTCTCTTACCTCAGTCTGCCCACCTGTTCCTTCTTTCTGTACCCTTTTGGTTGTTTCTGCAACTCTCTTGCATCTTCCTGCAGTTATCTTGGCTCCTTTTGTAGCTCATGTACCTCTTTGTGCACCTCTGTTGGTTCTTTTGCACTCTTTCTGTACCTCTCTTGCCTCAGTCTGCCCACCTGTTTCCTCTTTTTGCACCCCTTGTGCCTGTTTCTGCAACTTTCTTGCCACTTTCTGCAGTTCTCATGCCTCCATCTGCATCTCACTAGCCTCTTTTTGCACCTCTGTTGGTTCTTTTGCACTGCTCTTGCTTCTTTCTGCACCTCTCTTGCAAATTTCTGCACCCATCTTGCCTCTTTCTGTACCACTCTTAACTGCTTCTGTACCTCTCTTGCCTCTGGCTGCACCCCTGTTCCCTCTTTTTGTACCTCATTTGCCTATTTCTGCAACTCCCTTGCCTCTTTCTGCACCCTTCTTCCCTTTTCCTGCATGTCTCTTCCCTTCTGCATCTCTGTTGGTTCTTTTGACTCTGCTCCTGCTTCTTTCTGCACTGCTGTGTTTCTTTCTGCACTTCTCTTGCTTCTTTCTACACTCTCTTGCTTCTTTCTGTACCCCACTTGCCTCTTTCTGCACCCTTCTTCCCTCTTTGTGCACCGCTCTTGTTTCTTTCTGTACCTCTCTTGCTTCTTTCTGCACCCCTCTAGCCTCTTTACGCATCTCTTTTGCTTGTTTCTGCTCTTCTTTTGCTCCTTTCTGTACCCCTCTTGCCTCCTTCTGTACCTCTGTTTTTTATTGCACTGCTCTTGCTTCTTTTGGCACCTCTCTTGCAAATGTTTGCACCCCTCTTGCCTCTTTCAGCACCCTTCTTCGCTCTTTCTACTCACCTGTTCCCTCTTTCTGCACCTCTTCTGCCTATTTCTGCACCTGTGCTGCCTCTTTCTGAACTTCTCTTGTCTCTTTCTGTACGTCTATTGCTACTTTTTGCACTTCTCTTGCCTCTTTCTGTGCCTCTCTTGCCTCTTTCGGCACACAAAGAGCTACTTTTAAACTGACCTCAGGCTCAGCACTGCACACATGCAAGTGCAGAAAAGGGCTGGTGGCCTTTAAACTACCATGTCCTAATATATGCTGGGACTTAGAGGTAGTTTTAACCCCCCTGCCCTTTTATGTACTAGGGTCTTACAGGCGAGGTCATGCCAATCACAGTGGTACCCTAACCCATAGTGTACCCTAGTGTATGTAGATATTTTCACTGTATTCCAAGTGTCTTTCTGTATAGCACTCGCACTGGTTAGGCAGAGCACAGGGTCAGTCAGAGTCAGTTACCACCAGTACCAGTCAGCAAAAGGTTGGGGGTGCCCAGGGCATAGGATGACTTTGCAACAAGGCCTCTTTCTGCACCTCTGTTAGTTCTTTCTGCATATCTTGTGCTTCTTTGTTCCTCTTTCAGGACTTCTGTTGCCTCTTTATGCATTTCTCTTGCTTCTTTCTGCACCTTTCTTCCTCTTTCTGCACATATTCTACCTCTGTAGGCATAGTTAGAAAATAGCATTTAAAAAAAGTAGAAATTCACTGAAAAAAACACAGATTTCAGGGATGTTATAGTTAGAAATTTTCATTTAAAAAACCTTAGAAATTCACTGAAGAAAACATAGGCTTCATGGACGTTATAGTTATAAATTAGCATTGAAAAAACCTGTGAAATTCACTGAAAAAAACATAGGTTTCAGGGAAGTTATTGTTATAAATTAGCATTTAAAAAACCTTGGAAATTCACTGAAAAAACCACAGGTTTCAGGGATGTTATAGTTAGTTGGACATTTCACTCGTGCAAGAGCAGAGAAATTCAGCCGATATAATTAGTTGAGCTGTCTATAACACATGCCCCCGTAATGCACTGCTGATGACATCGCATATTACATCATTCATAACATCTCAAATGACATCACTGACAACATCACTGATGAATCATCCAGTGACTGTGTGTTTCTGTAAAGTTTAAATAAGTTTTATCTATATATAGGCCAAGGTGTATTGAAGAATGACTGGGAGTATGACTGTCTGAATGGATGATTTAGTAGGTGCGTGACTGTCTGTATAAGTGAGTGATTAAACGTGTCTTATTGAATGCATGGATTAGTGACTAAACTGTGTGAATGTCTGTATAATTCTGTCTGTTGGTGTGTAAGCGGTTGCATGGGTTGGTGAGTAGCTACATGAGTGTCTATATGGGTTATTGATTGGTTGTCGAGTATCAGTATGGGTGCCTGAGTGTCCATGTGGGTGGTGTGTGACTTTGTGCATAGATGTGTGAGGTGATTCACTGGGTGTATGGGTTCAAGAGTACATCTGTGAAGGCCTGAATGGGTGAGTGAGTGTGTGTATGAGTGTGTTGGTGAGTGTTTAGATGCCTCAGTGGTACATGTGTGAGTAACTATATATGTGAAAGGCAGTATATGCGAGTGTTGGAGTATATAAATGACTATGTGTGAGAGTGAGTGTTTGTGAGAGTGCCTGTATGGATGAGTGTGTGCTTGTGTCAGTGGTTGTATAAGAGAGTAAGTATGTGTTAGTATCTGTATGTATAAGTGAGGTGGTGTGTGTATAATTGTGTAGGTAAGTAAAATGGAGCGTGATTGATTCTTTGCATGACTGACTATGTGTGACTTTATGGGTGAGTGGGGGTGAGTGAGTGTCTGTATAGGTGTATGAGTGTATATGATAGTGCTGTATTGATGAGTGACTGCATGTATGAGTGACTGTATGGGTCAATGAGTAGATGGGTGTGTAGACCTAGGAATCAGTGAGTGGGTATATAGTAACTTGTATTGATCTGTCTTTGGTTTCGAAAATGGTAGTCTGTATTTTAGAGTGGGTGTCTCAAAGCTTATATTAGGATGTGAGGAGGTGCATCAGATTATCACGTGGATGATGTCATCAGTGATGTCATTTTAGATGTCATCAGTGATGTCACTGACTATGTCATGAGTGATGTAATATGTGACGTCATCAGCAGTGCAATGCAGGGGCGTGAGTTACAGTTACCCCAACTAATTATAATGGCCGAATTTCTCTAGTTTTGTACGAGTGAAATGTCCAACTAACTATAACGTCCCTCAAACCTGTGGATTTTTCAGTAAATTTCTAAGGATTTTTTAAATGCTAATTTCTAACTATAGCATCCCTGTAACCTATGGTTTTTTCAGTGGATTTCAAAGGTTTTTTAAATGCTCATTTCTAACTATAATGTCCCTGAAACCTATGGTTGTTTCAGTGAATTTCAAAGGTTTTTCAAATTGGAATTAGGACTAAAACTATCACCTCACCTTATGCCAATCATTGGCATGAATATCACCACACGATAGCACAGCTTTGCTTTACCATTCTTGAACTTGTGTCAATTCAAGCTGACAGAGACATGTCTAAATATTTGTCACAACGTGAGTCCTACTGGATATGCTATTTGGACACTTTGATACCTAAAGGGCTCAATGGTAAGATTGAATTTTCCTGCTTTCTTTGATCCTCGCTCATGCAATCATACTCCCCCAGGTATTATTACTCTTCCACACTATTGGTTTCATCATGCATCTTCTTTTCAACATGATTTTAGTCTATGTCGTTTTTTTATCGTGTCATTTGTATGTTTTCGATTCACAAATGGGCATTTCTCAAGCAGTATAACTATGTTGTCAATGTCACTACACTCCATGAGTGTCTTCTTTTGATAGAGTTGTGTTCAATTGACGCTATATCATATACATGTACCGTACCTGCACTGGTATATTTGATGTTTATTATATGTTTTAGTACACACCTTTCTTCTCTCTTTTTAATATACTTTCCACAATGCCATCTTCTGCGAGATGTTGAATACACATAAGGTTGGACTTAAAGCATTATGATTTTGCTGCTCATGCTTCTTTACGGTTTGAGTGACCATTCGTCTTTGACACAGAGTATGTTTGCATTACTTATGCATTTTTCATCTCCCATGTTTAAATTATGGATTGTCTTTTCATTTGCAGACAGTCTTGTATCTCAATGTTAGGGATTGGTAATTAGATGTATAAACTGATGTAGTTGATTTCATTAATATGTACATATTTCGCACATTACATCCATCTTGTAAATAGGCATTGTGCTTATCTATATTCTTGGTTTTCATGCTTTTGATCACCATCTGATACTTTATGTTCTTATTTGGTCTGTCACTTTCGCTCAACCTTCCTATTTTGCATTATGTTTTGGCTTCCGTTATTTGGTTTGCATGTGTTTCCTGATGCACTTTGTTTACCGATCAGTATTCACGTACCCTTCACTGTTTTGTGCAACTTTATTGAGACACTTTATTTGCGCATCGCCAGGTACGATCACTTTGCCTTTAAGGCCGGTACGCATTTACATTTGCGTCACTTTTTTACGTCAGGATTCCTCATAAGCACATAATGGCTCCATACGAGGGTTGACCATGCTTCAGGGTTCAGGTTGCTGATGGTTGGTGGTGTTCACACATTCACTGGTAAGTTGCGCCGGAACTGGACATTTATTTACCTGTATATGCAGTTTTGTTCTGCTAATTGTGTAACAACACGCTCTGTTTGAAACACTTATTTTTTCACTTCACGTTCTGGTTATCGCGCATCGTAGTATCAACACACCAGCCTCCCTTCACGCTTACTGATTCAGGGACTTCGAGCTTATTGTTGGTGAGTTACAGCCTTGTTTTGTGATTTTTGCACAACAGTCTTATTTCAGTTTTATATACATTGATGTTGTCTCTTTTTCGTTTTCAGTTTGGACGGTACATATTTTGTTCCATTCACCTCCTATTTACCTCATGTCAGAGCTTTTAAGTATTGTTGTTGATGAGTTATAGTCTTGTCTTGTGGTTTTTATACACCAGTCCTATTTGTGTTTTACATATTTACTCTGATTCTTTTTTGGTTTCAGTTTGGATGTGACAGACTTCGTTCCATTCACCTCCTATTCACCTCGTGTCAGAGTTTCTAGGTACTGTTGTTATCAGTCAACACGTTTTTCACTCTTGATTTGTGTACACTTAATGGGGCAGCTACTCGAGCATCTTTGAGCACTTTTGTTTTCACTGTTCACTACGTGGTGGTACTTTCGGTGACGTTTTTTTAGTCTTGTTCCTTTTATTTTTCTACACTTCACTGTCAAGACCTATAAATATAACATCTTTGAGAGGTAATTGTTGAACACTATCCATTGTTAAAAGACCTGTGATCTTTTTACGTGCTGAGACTTTAACAGTAACAGATACTGTGTATATTTATTTTGACACAATGTTTATTCACTTGTATATTTCCCCTGGAGAAGGGTAGATTATCATGCCCGAAATGCATTGGGACTCCTTTTTAATCTACAAGAAGCTCAAAATTGTCATTTAAGACTACTGATTGAAGTTCTCCAAGGGAAACGCATTCAAGATTGTTCAATAAAAGAAGGATTTTTTTGTTTAAGGCATTTTCTGTGCAACAATTTTCTTGTATCATTTTGGTCTAAGAGTTTTACTGCACATATGATCTCCTGTTATACTTGATTACTTATAGAATGATGTGACACATTCTTTTTGAGTGATTAGTGTAGTGCAATTGGAGGCTCCTTACTCCATTTATTAGGCTTTAATTTCCAATTGGAAGCAAGTAGCTACGTGAACACAAGTCTGATGCCTTTGCAATTGTAGTGAAAACCCCGATTTAATGGTAGAGTCAGGTTTTTTATTACAATTTTTGTGCCCTAAACCCTTTTGTGCCTGTTGTCAGGCCTGGGTAACGTGAATGGGTGTAACTGACAGTTTGACTTTCTAAATTCCTCCAAAGAGTTACGCAATAGAGGGATTAGGTGTGCCTGGATGGGCCATCTGCTGATGGGATGAGGGGGGTGGAGCTGGACAAAGGCCCACTTGCAAAGGAATGGGGAGTGCTCTGACCTCACACAAAGGACCTAACACCTTCACATTGTCACTGCAGCCAGCTTGGAGCCAGGGCACAGGAGTCCGACAATCATACACTTCACCCCACTGTCTAGAAGCTCTTCCCAAGTTCCAGAAGGAGGGCAACGGGGTATCAAAAGGGGACATCAGACACCAACTCTTCAATGCACTTCTGGAACTATGGATACTCTACCAGGAAGAAGGACTGCTGTGCTGCTGAAAGGACTGCTACTATGCTAGACTGCTTCTCTAAAGGACTGCTTGCCTGCTGTGCTGACCTACTGACTGATGCCCTCTTGCCTTGGTGAGAAAGACCCCCGAGTGACTCCAAGGGCTAGTTGGCTGGACTCCAAATCTGAAGCCTCAGGAACACAACAGGCATCAAACAACCTTGCACCTGCACCTGTATGCTGCCATCTGAGAATCTACCCTGCTAAGAGGTTCTATGCCAGTCCTGGACCCGTGCCACTCGCCTTTGCAGTCCAATCAGAACTGCCCCTGCGTGATGCGTGTTCGGCAAAGGTCATGGCATCCCTTACTGACGCCAGCCTTGGCGATGATGCTGGACTCCGCATTGCAGAATAGCAGCTCCTCGGAACTTACACATTGACCCAACTGCGGGCTGCATCCTCAATGTCTGACTTTGCAGCACAAGCCCAATCGATGGGATCCAAAATGATGATGCAGGCCCACGCATCACAGCCTCACTGCATCCCAGAACTGAATGCATTGCTTAGGCTGCACGCCACATCTAAAATGCAAATCCTTGCAAAGCTCCTCAGCCCAGGCTATAAGGTACTTTGTTCAGTGGATACCTGGTTCCCTATAGCTGGCTTGAGCTCTATCCTGATCGAGTGAAATTGTGACTTTGTCCTGATCCGGCACTACAAAATATCCACAGTTGACGATTTGTGCTTTTTAGCGCTTTTTGTAACTAAAATCATTAAAATTGCGTAACTATTGATTTGATTTCTGAGCTTTGGTGCACAGTGACGTAGCTTGGCATTGTGCTGCCTGTGGGTGCTGGGGAGTTTCCTGCAACGGTCACAGGTAAGGGCAGGTGGGAGGCTGCTGCCCCCAAAACTCGTGCCTGCTGGACTGCCCCTCATGCCACTGTTGGTGTAAAGTTATTTATAAAAAAATACTCTATTTTTCTATTTTTCCACAATAGTTTGCAATTTCTGTTTGTGTTGTATTTTCACTTTATTACTGTTTTTTGTGCTACATATATATTTTGCACATTGCTTCTAAGTTAAGCCTTAATACTTTTTGTGCCATCTACCCATGGTTAAGCACCTGTTAATTTAGTGACTTTTTGTGGTTCAGCCTGCAGGGGAGTGTGGCTGTTGCTTGACCAAGGCTCACACCCCAGTCAACAAAAAAAACAAGTTCTCACAACCCTGACAAGGATTGCTGCTGCTGCCTGAGTGGGCTTTCCACCCCTCTCAACCCATAGCCTTATTTCCTACAGTGTGGACAGAAGTATCTGCTTTCATGTCCATTGCAACCTTCTACACTACTTTAAATCACATTTGCAATGGTTAAGCAGCTAACATATGGTGATGAAATATTTTCGAAGATGTTCATAAAAGGAAACCAACTGCTTTAAATGGATCACATAGCCAGTATTATACAATTCCACTATCAATAAAGACAAAAAAGGAATGGAAAGTGCCAATTATGTGTTATGATTTGGATTGCTCTGTTATCAGCCGTATCCTTTGTGCAATGAAACATGTAAGATTTCTTCACTTTGCTAAGGGAAAGTGTGCGAGAATTGCCAAGCTGCCAGTCTTATTAATATAAGTGAAATGAGAATCGCTCTGCTCCTCATTGTACGAAGTAACAAATAGCAGGGCAGAGGTCTTCATTGAGATGCTGACTTCTAACTGAGTATTCACATTTTCAATGTACCAGTAAAGTGACACTTGGTACTTTATAGGATAGGGACCAAAATGCAACAAAAAGTAGCACGTTGTGAAAAGAACATTGCTGACAAAATTCATCTGTGTTTCCCTTGATGCCTACAACCTGCACACAAAGAGCAGAGCTGCCAGAAACTGACATCTCATATGTTGAGTTTTTTTACATCTTGCCCTCAGAGATCAATGAAATAATATCAATGAAAACAATATTGATTCAGAAAAAAAGTGGAAAATAAATATCGTTCTGAAAAATATCACCTTCCTACACTTACCTAATAAAAACACAAATATCAATAACTAAAAAATTGCTGTTAAAAATATCTATTTTTTAATTTTTTTGATAACACAATTATTGGATACAAAAATATTGTTAACTTTAAATTCACATATAAATTGTCAAATATATTGCAACACACAATATACACTACATTAATATTGCAAATAATAAAGGCATTTAATCACAACATTGTACAATAACAGTATTTTATTTTAACAAAAAACATATATAAACAATTTACCAACAGTGTAACAATTTTATATTACTACACCCCAAAATAGTATACATTTGAAAACATAAAATTAAACACTAATTAGCTTCCACCATAAAAGGAGATAATTGAAAATGTGAAAATTAAATGAACACTAACCAATAATAATACCCACAAAGCAAACTAACCAGCAAATCAATATATAGTCCATTAAACTAACAACATTAAAGAAACACAAAATATGATCACTTGCTGCACAAATACAAAACCTGCAAGACAGTGATACTATGCTGGATTTGCTACCAACATTTGGAAAACAGAAGTAGAAGAATGCATTCAACTACATTCTAAAGTACATAAAGCATTTAATTAAACAAACTCAAAAATAACTGAAATAAAAAAGGTCAAATTATAAATAACAAACTAAACACTCTATTGTTTATGTCATAAACAACCAACCAAGAAACTTCAGCAATCAAATGCCAGGAAAAAGGCACATAAAAAGTAGGTAAATTAAAAACTGTTCTTAAATATCAAGTCAACCTTAACCCCTTGCGTGCGGGTTTATTTCTCCCGCTGTGCGGGAGAAATAAACGGCATTCGGGAACGCGACGTCTCCCGGCTGTCGTGTGCACACGCCCACCATAATGAACGATGGCCGGGAGACGTCGTGCGCACGCAAGGGGTTAAACGCTGAAAACGCTGAAAATAAAACTAAAATCCCCAGCCCCAACAAATATGTGAGTATAAAATAGAAAACAATTGCCACCATTTTTGTATATACACTAAGGGGCCGATTCCAATCCTGGAAACAGGCTGTACAAATCATTGTATGGAGCGTTTTTCCCGTACAACTCGTACCCGGTAAACTTTTCTTACAACCTAGGAAGTACGATTCGTACAGAAAGCCTCTTTCCATACAAATCGTACAAAAGACCATACAGCTAAAATAAACCAACGATTCTGATCCGGAACAGCTTGCACGCGACGTCTGTATGTATTTAAGCAGCGGTTTCCAGCCAGTACGATTCGTCCCCGACAGAACTCCGTACGGCTCTTTTACCGCGTACCCCAACATCGCATACCCCAACATTGCATACCCCAACATCACGTACCCCAACATCGCGTACCCCCAACATCGCGTACCCCAACATCACGTATGTACGCACCGTACATACGCAATGTTGGGGTACGCGATGTTGGGGTATGCGATGTTGGGGTGCACGATGTTGGGGTACGCAATGTTGGGGTATGCGATGTTGGGGTACGCGATGTTGGGGTACGCGATGTTGGGGGTACGCACAGTACATACACGATGTTGGGTTACACACCGTACATACACATTGCAGGGGGTGTATGCCTGTACGACTCGTACCCCTGTACGACTCGCACCCCTGGAACAACTTTTCCCGGGATACGAGTCGTACAAAGTTCGCTTCGTAGCGGGTAATGGCATTCCCCGTGTACGGGATGTTTTCTGTATAAATCGTAAATTGGAAAGCCGGTCCAGATCGTACTAGTACGGTTGGACTGCATTTTTACAATTTGTATGGAAAAGTGTCCGGGTCCGTCTGGTACAACTTTTCCCGATCCGATTTGTAAGGATCGGGCCGATCCGTACAAATCTGATCGGGAAAAGTTGTATTTTTCCCGTACGAATCGTACTTCACGGGTCGGACGGGACTTGTACGATTTGTATGGAAAAATTATGTTGCTTGTTTTTTGCACTTGATTTTTCAATTGGTATCTATCATTACATTCCATGATTGTTTTTAGGATTGCTTTTATTGTAGAGATTTTAAATCAAACAATAAACGCACTTAATATTTAGTTACAAAACAAAACAAATCAGTAACCACAAACCTCAAAATTGCAAATTAAATAAACTGGACCTACTTAAATACAACACATAAAATACAAAATAACACCTAACAATGACATCAAATATACATGCATAACAAAAGGAAAAAATAATCTGATAAATAAAACTCACTGTTCTGTAGCTTTAGCTCTTCACCCATATCCATGTTGTAAAATTATAATCCACCAAAAAGAGGTAAATTAAATGTAAACCCCCCAAATATTGCAGTAATGAAACAGGTCCATTTTAAATCCAAGAAGAATTCCAACCAAAAGAAACCTAAAAGATAGTAGAAAAAGACCAGCAAAAGGAAACCAGAACAAGGAGAGGAAATTAAAGTTTAGTAGAAAACAAAATAATTTTCCTAGGAAAAAAACACAAAACCCATATGCCCGTATTGTAACTTCAGTTCCGAATTAGAGGTGAGAGGAGTTCGCAGAGTTGCACTATGCACAGATCTGCCAAGTTTCATATAAACTCTTTGGCATTCCGCTGAGTTCCTCTCCACCCTATGACACTTCCGAAACTCTCTAATTTCCTGCACAGTAATTTTGTCCAGCGTTTATGATACTGGCACATGTCAATAATTAGTGCCCATGAGAAAAGTGAACAAGACTTCTGGTGTGAAATTAAAATGTGCATTTAACTTCCACGAACAGTACATGTACCTTGAAGAGCTAAGAGCCTTGGACATTTCATTAACATATTTAATCAGCATCAGTTTGCTAGCAGAGAGTTCTTCTGCCTAACATTTAAAGTGACGCGACCCAACAACATAACTTTATTAGAGATATAAATGCATCTTGTTTACCCCCGCCCCCATCCTTTGATGTTGCTGTTAACCTCCTGCAAGGAAAGTGAAATCATGTGGTGTGAACTACAACACACCTAAACAGAAGGGGATTATTAAAGTCATTTCTTTTTCCCATTGTTAACTAAGGCCGCTGCATCGAGAGACAACTGACTCCCCCTCCCTGTTTTAAATTAATGCACCAAAGCACACATAGAAACATACACAGACACATGCACACACAGAAACATAGACTCAATGTCATAAAAAAGACAAACAAACACACATTGAAGCGTGCAAGTGAACAGTAACACACAGACACCACGCAGACACACAGAAAGACACAATCACCTCCACAACAGACAGAAACAAACACATGTTGAAGTACACAGGGAAACAGAAATGCACAAATGCTACGTAAACACACAGAAACCTACAATTACCACAAAACAGACAGAAACAAACACACATGGAGGCATGCACGGAAACAGAGACACACAGCCACCATGCAGACATACTGAAACCTACAACAGCCCCTCCACACCCACCAAACAGCAGAGACAAACACACATTGAAGTTTGCACAGAAACTGATACATTGAAGTGCATATAGAAACAAGCATATGGACACAAATGCACTGTAATAGAACTATGCATACATAAAGATAAAACCCCAAACTGGATGAAGTAACCAGATACAATGAGGCACACTTATATAAATATATGCATGCATGTACACGTACACTCAGAAACACCTAAACACCCATAAAACACTTACAGAAACGCACATGTGTAAAGACATACACAAAGAAACATTATTGATACACATGCAAACCAAGGCAAACAGAGAAACATACAAACACAGAAAAAAACGTACAAGAACATTTATTGGAACAGAAAAACAGACACAGAAATAAAAAAAAACACAGATGGAAACAAAGCAAAACTTGCACAAACACACACACACACACAGAAGACTATACGTGAAAGGACCCAAAGCACTACTGCCAAGTTTTAAAAAGTTCAATTGAGGAGCCTGTGTGAGTGACATGTTCTGACTGATGGGGCTAATGTACTGGTTGTAAAAGGCTTTTAAGGAGAACAGTCAACATATATAAAATTTACCACCTTTAGCTCAAAAAGCTCTCCTTATATTTGGGAAGGTATCCATTTGATCCCTGGAGACACTTTCTACTTGTTCTTGCTCTGTCATGAGAGAGCATAGTGCATACCTTCTCCACTGCTAAATCGCTGACCCTTTGACAATTTGTGTTTGTCTTTACATATGTTTCCACTCTCTGGGAACCCACATATAGGGGAACACATTAGAGGAAGAGACAGAATTGCAGGAGTCTATTGTCATAATTTGGAGGACGGGATGCATTTGGAGGGAATATGTAAAAAAAGTTGAAAAGTTTCAGTATAAAGAAGAATATTTAAAATGTGTGGCCTCTCATAGTAAGAGCACTGCCATGACTATTTGAAAAACTCCACACTCCCAGCAGAGTTGGCAAAACACCGCAAACTCTGCTGGTGGAGCAGTAGAGTTCACTGCCCAGCCCTAATCCCTATTCTTGTAAAAACATACAGTATCAACCCACAGAAAATACTATCTTCAAACATAATGTAACACTACATTAAAACTATGCAAAACACATAACATAAGATTATATAAAATAACAATACAGTACCACTAAACTAGGCCTAAG
This sequence comes from Triturus cristatus, assembly GCF_964204655.1. Lineage (NCBI taxonomy): Eukaryota > Metazoa > Chordata > Amphibia > Caudata > Salamandridae > Triturus > Triturus cristatus. The sequence continues at coordinate 1,141,262,956 of NC_140583.1, read as the reverse complement.
AGAACACAGTTAAACAAAATGGCACGAAGTACAAGTAAAAAACCCAAGAAGTGGAAACCAACACTTAGACTGCCATTAATTAGTTCTACCTACATCCCACCTACCTCAAAAAACCTATTTAAAACCTTTAAAAAATCTTACCTTATCCACCCAGCAGCAGCACTTTATTGTGACACACTCCCAGGAAAACCGTTAAAAAATGGCACAAATAAACTACAAAAGTAAAGTGAGCAGAAGAAAAATGGCAGTTAAATGAAAACAAAAAAAGAATATTTCAATATAGAAAACAGTGAGCAAAATGAAAATGTTTAAAAAATGTGTACAAAAAGTGCAACAGTTTTATAAAATATCTCAATAAAGGTTGCATAAGAATATGAAAAAGTTATATAAAGTATAACATGGAATTACTAGATAAATGAATAATGTAGAATTATTTATAATGTACTTAGAAATTATGTGAAAGATATACAAAATGATACAGGGGAAATGTAAATATTTAAAAATTAAGATTGTACCATACTTGAAAAAAATATGTCAAACAATATTCTAAAAGAATATATAACTTGTTTAATTTGAAAAACGTATTACATTTGTTTTTTTTCTCATGCATTCACATGTCTATGTATTAAAAAATGTATACATATACAGTGAATAAATGTTGAGGAATAAATGACAAACTATGTCATGTACCTTTATTATTAAAATAAGAGGCAAATAATAATGTATGTAAAAAAATGAAATACCCACTCCACTATAAACAACTAGTGGAAGATGTTGGACACTAAGGGCCCTAGGCGAGTACGTGTGGTGGTCCGAACACCCCCACCACAGGTCCGCCCACCATATTTCAAGTTTGGAGGTCAGACTGCCACAGGACTGCTGTGGCTGCCAGAATCCAGGGTCCCACGCTGTGGCGCAACAGAAAGGAGGAGGAATATGCTGGCAGTGCAGCTGCGGCAATGGCGAGCATATTCAGAGTAGCATTTCCACTGCTCATTTCATGGCAGGGAGCCTGCCATTAAAAGGGTGGCAGAGATGCAACCAATGGTTCATATCAGGACTCCCTGCTGCTTCTGGGCCTGAGGGTGCATGCATGTGAACACATGTTGTGCACACCAGGAATTGCAGCTCCAGTCCTGCACGGTGTGACATGCATCACATGGTGCATGCTACACTGTGCAGGAATGTGCTGCAGGTGCTGTTATGACAGCAGTCTGTTGTTAAGGGGCACCTATAAGCCTACATGAGACTTCTGCAGCACTGCCCGCGCACCCTGGATTGAACTCAGAATCCAAAATGGTCAGGGCACCATGGGCTTCGTGGTCCTCCTGTCAGAGCAGCAGTGGCGGTGTGACAGGAGGACAGCCAAACTCGTAATAAGGCCCTAGATTTCTGACAATTACAATTTCCACTCCCATCTAATCTAAAAATCATATAAAAAAGTCAAATAAGTAAATATTAAAACATTACAATATTATTTATTGCTACAGCTAAACCACACATTCAATTATATTATTTTATTTCATAATAAAAATTTTATATTAAAAAAACATGAATAAATGACGAAGTAAACACATAAAATACAATTTATTTTATAAAACAAAAAATAAATATTATATAGTTAAAAATATCATTATGTAATGCAATAAAGCACATAATTAGAAAATTAACAAATTATTACACTCAATATACATAAATAAACATAACATATAATTATAGCAACAATAAATAAAAATAACAGATTGTGTACATATGTTTATAACAAATATAACAATTTGTTTTACTAAATAGTTAAAATACTAGTTTACATTTTTTAAACCAAAAATAAATATTAAAATAAATTGTAAGGAAATAGAAAAAATTCTTATCCTAACAATCTTCCCACCCTTTTCCCCTATAAACACAGTATTGAGCCCTTATAACATAACATAACATATATTATTTAATACATTATTTAAAAAAAAAAAGGTATCCAACATTTTCAAAACAGCAAAATCATTCCATGATATTCTTGCTACCTTGATGTTCTTGACATAATATTTATGTATCACAATATTTTTTGTTTGATGATTTTTCCAAATATTGCCCTCAGCAGGAAGTTACCACTCCTTCCTTTGTAAAAGAAGGAGGGCTGTTAAGCATTTACGCGTGATAGTGTGAGTCACGTGAGGTGCTTCTTTTCTATCTAATCCTGCGGGCAATGTTTTCTTTGAGTGTCACAATGACACTCTGAGGCTACATCAAAGACTGTTTACCATGTTGGGAGCTGTGATATACGCATCATACGGATCACAATCAGGAGAATGAGGCCAAATTATGAGGGTCATTACTATGGCGGGTGGACTTTGTCCGCCCACCATACCCCCGGGAAACGGGGCAGCACGCAATGCATGCGTAGGTCCCGCAACTACAATTAGGATGCGCCCGCCACACTGGCAGGAGCATCCCGCATTTGTAACATTGCCGCCCGCCGCAATGCCACAAAAGCAAGTTGTGCCTTTCAATGCGCAACGTGACAGGCACCGCACGGTGCCTGCCATGCTGTACATTGAAATGCAGGGGGGTACCATAGGTACCCCCATGTGCACCCTCCACCCCCCAGAATCCCCCACAATGTAGAAGACCATGTGGGCGGTGGCGATCTGCCCGACATTCTAATGGGCCTCTATGTGTGTTGAATTAAAAAACCTGGATCACAATGACAATTATGTATTGCAGGTAACTTTTGTGCATTGTGAATTGGTACTTTGCATCAGATATGTCAAGTGGGTTGTTGTTGTAAGTGCATAATACATTTTCCAAATTGTGCATCAGTTTCAAGACTTTCAATGTATAAAAGTAATTAAGCGGCATATCTAAAGCTATGTAGCAATATTTGTGAAAGGCATACTGTCATCACTGATTGAAATTAATGGCCTGGTTATGGTACTCGTGGAGGCGGTCCAAACACCGCTACACTGCAGGTCCGCCTCCAGTATTTTGAGTGTGGCGATTGGAGAGCCACAAGACTAGCGGCTCCGCTTGGATCAAGGATCCTGAGTGGCGGAGGCAGGGCTGAGAGGGGCAGCAATATGCAGGCGCTGCCACTGTGGCACCGCTGAGCATATTACAAGTTTCCTGTCCAGTGAGCCTGCCATGAAAAGGGTGACAGAGAGGCAACTGCCACTCCTGCGCTGGGGGTCATACAGAGGGACACATGTAGCGGCCCCATGGATTTGCAACTACAGTTTCTGCATGGTGTGGCATGTATGCCACACAATGCAAGAAGGTAGAGTCAGCACTATGACGGCGGCGGTCAGCATGTTAGGCAATTCTATGATTCTAACAGCAGCCACCGTCAGACCACCGCAAGCCCGCCTGCCACTTGACTCCTAGTCTGGTGGGCAGCCGCACCATGACTTTGGCAGTCCTACAGGAGACAGCACATTGCTGCCCCCACTGTAGGACCGCTAAAGTCATACTCAGGCCCTATGTCTTATGAACTGACAAAATATGACATTTCAGATGCAGAAACACATTTTAGAAAATTACTACTTTTGACCATGGCGGGATCGCAAGGCCTATATTTAATGTTTTACAGCTAAGAATGATTGCAGGTGAAGACAATCGGAGCACACTCATACATTATCCCAGTCTGAGTACTTAGTTTTGAAAAAGATCAGATTCCTTGTGTATCTTGGTAATGCCCTGGTACATTCAGGACATTAGAGACTTTGATGATAAAATATACTTGTTATAATTATCAGACTTACTTGGAGTTTTTCTCAATGTTATATAAACTGAGGTCTCAATTTGAGTCTTATTCTCACTTTAATGAAAACTTAAATTATGGAAGGATTCAATAAAGAGCATATTATATGAGCATAAAAAAGAAGTTCTCAGACACAGTTCAATTACTGAAAATATTGATATGGCTTAGATGATTCCTAGTATGACATGGAATTAAATAGTCTATTCCATATTGATTGGCAAATTATTGTATGCCAACTAACAATTATTTCTTAATCAATGTTTTAATATAGTTGTTACAACTATCCACACTTCCTCATCATTATGGCAACAGAATGATTGTGTAACACATTTACAGCTGAATCAATAGGGAGATTGACACCATGTAGGTAAAAAAGAAATCATAGGAGGAAGTATAACATTCACGGGTGTCACACAACATTAGAGATTTTAAGTTGATGCACAGATTGAAATTAAAATGAAAGCAAATTTAATCAGGTTGATTTAAACATATGTTGTACCAATAAAAGACATGCAGTTCTTTGAAATGTTTTGTAGCATTTCCTAAACCTGTACACTTACAAACAATCCATAATGGTGAATTTACAATGGATTCTTTCCAAATGTTTTCAGCAGAGTATTCCGAAATTCTGCTTCCACACAAACCTGTGCATTCTGAACCATCTCATTTCTTCTCAACATAATTTCACTATTGATGTGCTGCCATCAAACCCCTCATGAACCTTTTAATGTTGAAAATACTAAGACTCTTCTTATAATCTGCTTACCATGAATCTCCATAGTGTACTCACTATGAAAGTCCCACAATTTTCACAAAATGAATTCAATAATCTTTTTACCATAACACTTGCTAATAATATGTCTTTAAAAATTACCTTGAAATGTGCTCCACGTTTGTTTGGTTGTACAAATTCTCTTAATGAACTTTACAGCAACACTATTCATCATGTAACATATATTGTAGAGGAGGGAAATACCCACAATACATTCATTCAAAATGTCTACTGCTAGAGGCAAAAGGCAATCCACAGCTGATGAAGCTTATGGTAAGAAGGCATCTTCACTCAATCATGGTTTCTATGGACCTGAAACCTTGGGAAAGATTGAGATTTAGACAAATGCCTATCACGGTGCGAACCTATTTATGTGAAATGTCTTGGAAAGAACAGGTAGGTGGCAGTCTGTTCTATGATGCTGTATCGCACTGTGAAGAAAGAGTTGGTGTGAATGGTAAAAAAGACCACCATTATTAGGAGGATGACTCTGGAATTGCCTGTCTTTTAATCATATGCCCAAATAATCAAATCTAATACCTATTATTACAATTACATATTTGAGGAAGAGAGATAAACACATAGGAAAACTTTTACTGTTTTTTTTGCTCTCATAGAGGTAGGTTCCTCCTCAAAAGAGCCTCACACAGGTTTCCCATCAAATTCACATCCAAGGATTTGTTCAAGTTTTCATAAATATTTTCCCAGAAGGATTACATTTTGGTAATCAATGCACACAGTGTAATGTGGTAGTGGGTTAGAACTAGAATTTTATGGCTTAGTCGTAATTCGAGTCAACACACAATATAACCTTTCTATATAATGCAAAAAGTAATAGAACCATTATAATCTTGCAACCTTTTTCACCTTATCTCAACATCTTGCCTATCTTCAACTTCTTTGCATAGAAATTGCTAATACACATACGTAGAAGTAACTGATTTTCATATATGGTTTTTCTCTCTTATTCCATAGAATAAAAAAAATTTATACTGCAAACGATCCAGTCCATGCTACCGATAATCAACTACTTCACATTTTTCTAATGTTGAAACTTATGCTCTTGACTTTTGCAACAAATGTTTGACTTTCTTGGCTTCACATGTCAGGTGTAACTGTCAACCCTAGGCATGGTTAACTTCGGTGTCAATAACTGAATATGTAATGCATTTTGGATAACACTTGAAATGGAAAGTGTTGTGATGGGATTTGTTGAAATTTTGATAGATGGGTGACTGAGCATATCAGCTGTGGACTTGTACTGTATTGTGTAGCATTTTGTCAATTCTTCTGACTTTGCCCTCACAAGGGAATGCCGACTTTATGAAAATTATCCTGATCCCAGTTCATAAAGTGGTGATATGACTTCATCACTAATGTAACCAAATGTTTAACAATTAGAATCTTACTGAAATAAGCAAAAATCCTAACTGCTCAATCACTTGATTGATTACACTGAAGGTTACCTACCCAAATAATGTTTTCTTGCCGATAATGTTTCCAGTTGTGTCCTGTATCGCTGAACATCACAGCATAGCTGGTTACCCAATCTGAGCTGCCATATCTGCCCTGTGTGGCGACTGCAGTGATTTCCATTTTGTCTCCTAGATCAATCTGAAGCCATTGTTGGGTGTTGGATTCAAGTGGTGACCAACCTCCAGTACCTGAAGAAGAAAAAGAGGTGGATGGAAATTGCAAACATCTCTACAAAGAATGTATTATTTATTTTGTTACTAAAATGGAAAGCGAGATCAAGGCCTCTTATAACTTACTATGTCTATTCTCATGAAGTGTGTGACTTTATGTCGTATGTCAATTACACGAAATGAGCCAGCTGCCATGTACTTCTAACAGTAATAATATTTAATATTTAATTGGTGGAACTAGTTACATATTCAGAGTGTTATTTTAGGGCTACATTTTTGCAACTCCGTTCTTTTCCTTGTTACAATGTACAATCTTAACACAAAACATAAAGACAAGCATTTCTAAAAAACATAATGATTTCTTTACCATTAATACTGAAATGGCAGACTCTTCACATTGCATAATTAGCATTGTTAGATTTGGGGGACATTAGTTGGCAGAGGTAGGTACCTTTGACCAAATATGGGCCCTTGTGTCTAGTCAGGGTAAGGGGGTACACTCCTAAAATAACCCCAGCTCACCCCTTTGTAGCCTGGCACAAGCAGACAGGCTTATCTCAGAGGCAGTGTGTAAAGCATTTGTGAACACATACAGTAACTCAGTGACAACACTACAAATGGACACCACACAAGTTGTATATTAAAAATGATTCTTCTTTATATAGATTTAACACAAGACCATAAACAACAAAAATCCACAATACTGTACTTAAAATGGTAGAATTAGCTTAGTTCTCTTTAGATGTTAAAATGCGACACTTTGAGTTCAATGTACCTTAGGATTCGTAACGCTATACAACGAAAGTGTTGCAGGGCAGTTGATGCGTCGGTTCCTTACACGCAAGAACGGTGATGCTTTGGGTCCCTACTGATGCGGAGGGGATGCATCGGTTCTTCTCTGCGAGGGGAGGTGATGCATCGGTTTCTTACTGCGCTTCTGTGGTGTTGCGGCACGCAACGCCGATATGCGATGAAGATTAGGTACAAAGAAACAAAGATGGCATCTTCTTCTTGATGCGACACGGTACATGCACGCCCGATGGGCGTACAGCGACTCAACGATACTTCTGAGCCGTGACAATCCCTGCGACACGCTTGTCGGTAATGCGGTGGCGTCTGATGTGACATCGATCCTCTTCTCCGGCGATGCGAGGCGTTTCGGCAACGATGCGACAACTACAGCGGTGGTGACACACTTCTCCGTTGATGCGGCGGCATCTGATGCGACGTCGATCCTCTTCTTCGGCAATGCGAGATGCTTTGGCAACAATGCGACGGCCCTGCGGTGACTCAACGATTCTTCTGAACCATGACAGGCCCTGCGACATGCTTCCCGGTGATGCGGTGGCATCTGATGCGACGTCGATCCTCTTCTCTGGCGATGAGAGGCGCTTCGGCGGCCCTGCGGTGATTCAACGATTCTTATGAGCCACGACAGGCCCTGCGACACGCTTCCCGGTGATGCGGCGGTGTCTGATGCAACAACGATCCTCTTCTCCGGCGAGGCGAGGCGCATCGGCAATGATTCGACAACTGCAGCGGTGGCAACACACTTCTCCGTTGATGCGGCGCCATCTGATGCGACGTCGATAATCTTCTTCGGGGATGCAATGACAGCGGCTGCGGCGGCAACACACTTCTTCTTCGTGAGTCACGCTTCCAGCTCCTTGCAACACGCAGTCCTTCAGAAAGCCTCGCACAGCAGCAGGCACTTCCAAAAGAACTCTTGGGGAGCTGGTGGGTGAAGTCTGTTGTCCCTAAGACTTCAGCAGGAGGCAAGCTCTCTCTCAAGCCCTTGGAGATCCTTTACAAGTTGATGAAAGTACACACAAAGTTCCTCTCTCATTTCTTTGGCAGTTTAGGCAACCACTGCAGGCCAATCCCCCAAGAAGCACTTCAGCTTAGGGTTAGTCACTCCTCAGTCTTTCTGGTTCCTCTCCTCAGCAAAGGTTTCTTCTTGTTTCTGAGGAAATATGAATTTTGTGATCAGTTATGTCCCCTATCGTAGACCCCAACGGCTCCATGTGCATGCTATAAGTACATGTATGTTCCCTCCTACTCCAGTTTTGAAGACGCAAATATATGTGCGTCCACCGTCAACATGTCCTCTTTCAGATCCGCCATGAATGGGTCAGATATTCCATTCCTAAGTATGAAAGGCCACCGACTTTATGTGGTTCACTTTCCACAATTTACAGATTCAGGCGAGTAGGCCCAGAATTCTGTCATCAAGCCTTTTCCTGCCTTCTGCCTCTGAAAGCTCCAGTCTGAGCCTGCATTTGTATCCATGAACTTTGTCCTACTCCCTGCGCGGCTAACGGTGCCTGATCCAGCATATTGCCTGCCAAAAACTGTATTTCACCTTCAAGATTATCTACTCCGCTCCTCATCCGATGCATTCCTGTCTAGCAGTTTAGGTAAACATTCCTTCAGCTACCGTGCAAAGGGGCCAGGCCTCGCTGTCCTCATGCAAGTAAAGCATAGCTCCGTTACCATGGAATATTCCTACCCCCTCGCATCTCATGTAGACACTTAGACGCTTGTACACGCACTAACAGTCAGTATAGAATAGATTCTATCCTAGAGACCTTTCCTTTTGGATAACCCAGTTCTTTAAACATAGGATATTAGATATAATTTGGGATTAGGTTGACATAACCCCCAGACTTCTGTCTCCACATGTAGAGCTAAATGCCAAGTCCCCTTCACCCTCTCGTTGCACGTCAATCACACGTCATGCAGCTGCGCGCGCATCTCTGCCAGATATTTCTGCTGACATTGCAGGATTCTTTTATGGATCCACCCATTTGTGACATCATGTTTAATGACGTATTTTAGTTACACCCATGTTTATGCCTTTTTTGGTTACGTATGCATATTTTATCTCTCTTATCAGCTGTTACGCCTCTTGCATCTGTTTCACTGTAAATGCATTTTCCTATGAAACTGATTATCTGTCAATAATGTATGCCCCTTCCTTCCTGAACTTTCGTGGTGATGGAATAGAAGGCCCACAATTCGAATTGTATTCCTTTGTATAGGAATAAAGCCTTTTAAAACCTCTAATACCACGGATTCTGCCTCTTATATTTACTGAGTTATTCTTAATAGACTTTATCGCATAAAAAATAGTACCGGTAATTAAATATTTACCACATTTCCCAAAGTGATCTAAAGTTCTTGGGTTTGAGTCCCAATATTTATACTCAGTGTCTCTTTGTTCTCTGAAGGCAGAGAGGCTTTTGCCTAGTCCAAACCAGTTCTGGTTAGTCCTGGACTACTTTGTTGACAAGACTCCTTCTTTCCTTTCACAGAGCAGGCCAGGGACATCAGACGCACCACAGGGGGTGAAGCCAGCATTGTGGAGGGAAGGCACAGCCCTATTCAGGTCCCAGGTGCAACTCCTCCCACCCATCTACATGCAGATCTCTCTATTCAGCCCTGTGCTGACTCACCCTGTCTCCTGGAATCCCCCGGCCCCTGTCACTCAAACTCCAGACAAGGAATACACAACCTAGCAGAGGCAGGCTTGGATGGTTAGACAAGAAAATACCTACTTTCTAAAAGTGATATTTTCAAACACAGAATGTCAAAACCAACTGCACTAAAAGATGCATTTTATCATTCTGAGTTCAGGCATACTAAACTTGAATTTCTACCTAGTTCCCTGAGTCAGTTAGGATTATAAGATGTAATAATCAAACTGCCCATTCTGGCCTATGGGGAAAGGTAGCCTTGCTATAGTCAAAAACGAAAATGGCTGTATTTCACTACTAAGGCATGCCACACACATTAGGGCATGTCCTACCTTTTACCTACAATGCACCCTGCCCTTGGGCCTACCATAGGGGTGTCTGATATGAAGAAAAGGGAAGATTTAGGGACTTGCAAGTGGGTGCACTTGCCCAGTCAGCATGTCAGTACCAGACTGCACACAGGCTCTGCAATGGCAGACCTGAGACACACTTTTACAGGCTGCTTCTGTGGTCTGTGGGTGGTACAAGCCCTGGGCACTCCTGGTGCACTGTACTAGGGTCTGACATGTAAACCAAACCAGCCAATCATGGAATCACTAATCCATACATCAATTTACAATAGGGAGAGCATATACACTTTAGCACTGATCAGCAGTGGTAAAGTGCCTAGAGTCATAAAACCAACCAAAATAGGTCAGAGAAAATACAGGAGGAAGGAAAAAAGTTCAGGGATGACCCTGCAAAAGGGCCAAGTCCAACAAGCATAAAAAAGTTATAGTGAAAAATCTGTCACATTAATACAGTGTCTATACAGTGACAGACAAATTAAGTATGTGCTACTCGTTTAATTATCAGCCTACTCTGGAAGAAGAAAAATCGAAATAAATGTTTTAAGAAGTACTCTGGACATGGTTACCAGTTAAAGTCTTATTTAAGCCACCAGCATGTACAGCACAGCCACATAACACCTGTCTTCCCAACAGCCAATCTCCAACTCCGCTTCATTCTATTTCCAGTAACTGTGGCAGCTTCAGGCATCACATGGAACCTGTGAGTGCCATGATTCTACATAGCAGTTATCTCCCTTTGAAACATTTTTTAAATAATTAACAATACCTGCCCTAGAACTAGTAGTGATACTAAAATGTACAATAGGATAACACAAAAAGACATTCCCCGCTGATGCAAGGAAAATAACTAAAATAGGAGGAACACATGAGAAAATAGGAAAACATGAGTATACAGTTGCAAAGAAACAATGTAGAAGGTGCATAATATCTACATGCATAATAACCCAAAGCAAACCAAAAATGCAAGAGAGTTTAATTAGGGTGTCAACAATGCACAATTTAAATGTCAACATAAATGTAAACATAGTCCTCCAAATGCTTTGGTCTCCTGATAGGAAGGTGACTAAAGAGGGAATCACATAGAAATAGTCCACCCCCGGCATCCACCCTCCCCTCACAGTTATCAACAGCATTGCCCTCTTTATGGTCACTACTGCAACCCTCATCGGATGTACCTTTTGACCTTCCTCTAAACGAGGCATACTCCACACACTTCCAACATCCACCACCACAACATTCTTCTTAACCTGAATTATGCATCTTGGGAATTTGATCTTCCTTTGGAGGACCAAACTGGACTTATAATGAAAACCATACCCCTGCACACCTTACATGAGCACACACCTTGTGCCTGTCATCAAATCGCTTCTTGTAATTCAGTTGGTGCAGGCTGACAGACTGGGGGTCAACCTTTTGTGCCTGTTTGTTGAAATCCAACCAAGAAGTGTTCACATTGCCGCCCGCTAACCTGCCCTTCAAGCACATGAAAGGAGACATTTTAGTGATCAAGTTCGGAGCATTCTAGTGTGCCCAGAGTTTCTCTCAGAGCACCGCCTTTAAGCACCCTTTTCCACCTCTGTGTGAGCACAAGCTTTGACCTAATGGGTAATGCTCTCCACCAAACCATTAACCTGAGGAGAATATAAGCCCATTAAGTAATGGTTAATGGTAAGATCCTCCAGGAACAACCTCATCTCAGTGGATATAAATTGTACCCTATTATCTGTTATAATGTTTTGGACACACCTTTGCAAGCAATCATTTCTCTTAAAAAGGTGTCTAGTGGTGACAGAGTTCACACACTTTGCCATAACCCACTTTGAAGTGCAGTCTACCAGGTTCAATACAAATCTCTCCCAAGAAGGTAACAACTCAAACATGCCCACAATATCCAAACCTAACATGTTCCAGGGCTCAGGTGGGACCTCAACAGGTGACAAAGGGACTGTTCTAACAGTTCTGGCTGTATTACCCCCGCACTCTGTCAACAGTCTTTAACCACACTTTCAACCTGCCTGTCAACACCATGCCACCAATAGCATTTTCTAATTCTGGACTTGGTTTGATTCCTACCAAGATACCCCTCATGAGCCAGGTAACAGGTACAGCTCTCCATTGACAATGCACAACTCCTCCTTGACTTCCCAGAAAGGTTTGACCTCCTCAGAATTGCTCCTGAGATAAGGCCAACTCATCATCAGATACTGCAAGACTTACTTCCTGACACTGTCTTTTCCAGCTTCCATCTCCCACTCAGCTTCATTAATGGCTGTCTCCTTGGCCCACATAATCTCATGATCAACCGCATCCAGTCCACAATCTCTCTCCACTGGTAGTCTGGACAGACAATCCATTGGTATGTTCCTAGCTCCAGGCTGGTATTCCTCATGGTAATTGAACTCAATCAAACTTTCCACCCACCTTTTGATGCAGGCTTGGTAGTGTCAATATTCCTACATCCCAACAACTGAACCAAGGGCATGAGATCAATCCTTAGCAGGTTAAACCCCACAAGAAGATTTTGAAATGATGCACTGCCCAAACACTGGCCAAAGCTTCCCACTCTACAACGGAGTATCTCTCCTCCACATCATGCAGGGAACGAGAGGCAAAAGCAACTACTCTCTCCTTTCCTTCCACCACCTGTAATAATACAGCACCCAGACCTTGCACACTTGGAGGATCAATGGTAAGGTAAGTCATCTTGAAGGTGTCAAAATGTCCCAACATTAGCATTTTAGCTTGGTTGTCTTTGACAACCCTAAATGCTACTGCACAGTCTTCAAACCAGTCAAAATCAGCCCCCTTTTTGAGAAGCAGTCTAAATAGCTAAATCACACTGGCAAAAGTGGGAATAAATGTGGTGTATTATTGTGCAAGCCCTGTGAACGATCTGACTTGATCCTTATTGGCAGGAGTGGGTCCATCTAAAATTGATTTTACCAATTCTAATTTGGGACTTATCACACTTCTTGAAATTTTGTGTCATAGGTAAAAGACAGAACTGAGTCCAAATTTACATTTTTCTGTCTTGATGGTGAGACCACTGTCTCTAATTCTTGTTAAGACCTGGTGCAGTACCCGATCATGACTCTATGTGCCCTTCCCATAGACTAAGATATTTTCCTGGAAGAACATCGCAGTCATTCCCTTTGAGTACAATTTTCATAAACATGCTGTGGCCAACCCAAAGGTCAGCCTCACAGACCTGAAAGCCCCAGGCAGTGGCACAAAAGATGTTAGCACCTTTGAGCCTTCATGTAACTGCACCTGATGGTATTCAGCAGACAAGTCCATTACATCAAACAACAAGCATCTTTGAGCAAGGACAAAGCTTCCGCTGTATTGGGCAGAGGCTGACGATCCACCCAAATGTTCTAATTCAGGTCCCTCTAGTCCACACCCATTATCATTTTACTTCCTTTTTTCTTAAGGGCCCAAACTATTTGAACCAGCCACTCCGAGGACTCAATTTCCTCTATCACCCCCATAGACAACTAATTATTAATTACCACATGGAGAGGTTTCAACATCAAATTAGCCCCCTCCTCATTTTGTGTACCAGAGGCTTTGGTGTCTTTTTAAGGATGATCTTATATTGAAATTCCTAAAAAAAAAAAAAAAACTCGTCTCTGAACACAGCCTGAATCTCTTGAATTACAGGTAAAGTACTCTTCTCCCTGGCAACCAAAAGAACTCAATCTTTAGAATTTGGATTTAATATGATCCCCAGATTTAGGTGCCGCAAGCCTAAAAGATTATATCCGCGCTTGGCCACATAAACTTTGAAGAGCATCTCCCTCCCCTTTAAGTGGATATTCATGACGGTGTATGCAATCAAATCTATAGTTGCTCCCCCATAACCCTCTCGTTTGATGTCAGGAAGCAGCAAATATACACCATCTTTCTCATAGATTATCTCCCAATTCTTTTCTACAATGAGGTTAAATCGAGATCCAGAATAACAAGCATCACCAATTCTTTCCCACCAATGGTCATGACACATTCTAACTTGCCCACCATCAAGTTCACTTTCCACATCATTCATCCTTTCATTAGGAAGAGACAGTTGCAGAATAACCCTCTCTTCTTCCTCTTCAAATACCTATTGTACTTTGTTGTTCTTATACATACAGGCATAATGTCCCCTCTTACCTCAACCCCGGCACACAGCATTGCCTGTATAGCAATTGGGATTATTAGCCAAATGGCTGAAACTACCAGGCTTGAAGCATTTAAATTTAGAGTCTCTTCCTTGAACCAGTCCCTTGGCTCCAAGGGTTTTGTGGGCTTGTTTTTTATTGTCTTCATGTTTTTTATGGTCCTCATTGGTTAGCTTTTCTGATCCTGAATTGGTCAATAGGTCAACCGAAGCGGGAAGAGTGCTCCTCATCTCCTTAACCCAACCAGGTGTATTTCATTCCTCCTACTATGTCTAACTGATCCTTTAAAGTGGGGTTTTTGATCAAAAGTTTCTCTTGAATCCTTGTGTCATTTGTTCAAAGCACAAGTTGATCCCTGATAAGAGAGTAAGCGAAGTCACCAAATTCACATGTGCGCACCAAAGTCTTCAGTGAAGCCTCATAATTGCCCACTTTGCGCCCGCACTCTGGAAAAGAACTTGTGTCTTTCCATGACAATGTTAATGCATTGACCAAAATGATATTTTAGTATCATAAGTGACATTTCAAATCATCCCTAGGATGACCCTCAGCATGGCCCATCAAAATCTTATCAAGACTCTCATATATATTACGTCCTTCAGTCCCTAAGTTGTGTAACAAGACTCCTTACTTCCTTGCAGCCGAAAATGTTTCATCCCCTATGGCAATCAACTATGAGTCGAACAGCTTCTTCAACTTCTTCCAAGGCAAAAGTTGTTCCCCATACTCAAATAAGAATTAATGAGGCTGTGAAATTCTAGGCATCGACATTTTGACCTGCAATTTAAGTAAACACAGCAACATCAAACAAAAAGATAGACTAATAAAGCCAAAATAAAAACTCCACAATAAGTGAATTAAAATAACAACTCCATAATTAACAATCTAAAATAATGATCTAATATAACAACAGTTGTGTCCAGTGTTCCTGACATGCAATTGTGCTCCAAATCCTCAATGGAAAATTCTTATACAAAGAGGACTGCAGGGAATAGATTCCTGCTTCACCAGCTACCACACTACAATGTCAAACGGTGGGGAATATTCTTTCTCAACTTGTCCATGTTTTTTACACCAGTCTAGTAGTTCACAAATTGCAACCAAATACTATCGGCATAGGTTGGACACCACAGAGCTACTGATTGGCTAATACTGTGAAACATGCCCCCAATCGTATTAGCTGGAGCTCAGAAACCTCAGACAGAGAAAATGGATGTATGACAGAAGCACGGCTAATCCTGTTTGACTCCACACTTGTTGTGTAATTACGAGGATCACACAGACGGTGCTTGCGGCAGCAATCCTCTTAAGCATCCTGTTGACCCACGACTGGACAATGTGCGTGAGCACAGCCTGCTGGACTGGGACACTGACGCACACTGTAAGTTTCTATGGCAAAGCACTTTGAAATGCTGACAGGTGTGTGTTAAACCACGGCCACCCAAAACTTTAATGCTGAACTGGGGCTAGCATGCATGCAGTAAGTCTCTGTGGTGCCGCTTCTTGAAGTTCTGACCAGGCATGTGCTAAACTGTGGCCTCCACCACTATTAATTGTGTGTTTCTGCCCCCAACTGCTACATGATGCGCCTCACCCCTGAGCACTGCCCAAACACTAGAACCCTGTGCTAATGCCATCACAGCCATGATACCCACAATAGCTTGAACGAAGTGCCAAAATGGGTTCATTCAGTAGAGAGCATTGAGGAGTGCTAGGTGATGTCCTGTTACTCACAGGAACTTGTCACCAGTGTTAAGAAGTACTCTGGACATGGTTACCAGTTAAAGTCTTCTTTAATCCACCAGCTTGTACAGCACGGCCACATAGCTCCTGTCTTCCCATAAGCCAGTCTCCAATGCCCCTTCATTTTGTTTCCGGTAACCATGGCAGCTTCAGGCATCGCATGTACCCTGTAAGTGCCATGGTTCTACATAGCAGTAATCAACCACAATAGTTACTGTCAATGTAAGACACCTGCCCACCATCACCCAAGGAACACATTCTCTTTGCTCATCATGAAGGAGTAGACACTTTAAAAAGAAAAAAAAGAAAAAACACTGGTAGGAAAACCACTGTTGTGACAGTATTAAGTGGGGATGTGATGCAGTGCCCACAGTCAAAAATCATTCTAGATTTTTAACTGACTTTACTAGAGAACAAGCTGTGCCGTGTTCAGTTGGCCACTAGAAGAGTGAAGGTGGAGGGTCAGAACAACGTAGGAAACTGATGACATTACCATTTGATTGTAGCCATTTATCAGACAAGCAGTGCTGGCAACCACCAGAAGATGTTTCGTCCTTCTCACAGGATTTTCATTCTACATGTAGGACTATGTATAGACAAAAGGAGAAAGAAAGCAGCCGGGTCAGAGGAGACTGCACCACCAGAATCAGTCACTAACAATATGCAATATTGCCCACCTCAAACGTTCTGCTGCTTGTAGAACGTAAATAAATGCTTGAAAGTGAATTGAATGAGAGGCAATACAGAAATACAGAAGAGTCTAGTACAGTGCCAAATAAGTCACATATACATATTTTGTATCTTCCGTCTTTTATTTTTCTTGTAGAACTTCGTAAAAACAACCAGCCAACGCGTTTTGCCCAAAGCATGGGCTTCTTCAGGGCACAAGGGTATGAGTATAGGATATGTCCTCTGTCGAACAAGTCAGCAAGTAAAAGAGCGTCAACTCTGTCGAGCTAAAGTATCAAGACAAAGAGGTTCAATGAGCAACGGTAACCGGTCAATGTCCGTTTTGAGACTGATTGAATGTCAGTATTAGCCACATTCAGGCAAGCTATCCGGAGCCGTTTCCATAGGCTTTTCACCTACCTTGGTACGGGTCGCCGCCTATGGAAACGGCTCCGGATAGCTTGCCTGAATGTGGCTAATACTGACATTCAATCAGTCTCAAAACGGACATTGACCGGTTACCGTTGCTCATTGAACCTCTTTGTCTTGATACTTTAGCTCGACAGATTTGACGCTCTTTTACTTGCTGACTTGTTCGACAGAGGACATATCCTATACTCATACCCTTGTGCCCTGAAGAAGCCCATGCTTTGGGCGAAACGCGTTGGCTGGTTGTTTTTACGAAGTTCTACAAGAAAAATAAAAGATGGAAGATACAAAATATGTATATGTGACTTATTTGGCACTGTACTAGACTCTTCTGTATTTCTGTATTGCCTCTCATTCAATTCACTTCCATACATGTAGGACTAGCAGAATCTGGTGACCATATTTTGGAAAGACTTCATTCACAAGGAAAACATGGGCAAGTGAAAAGTCAGAATAATTATACATCATCACCATTTTTGACATCTTCTCCGGAAAGGTAATCAATTCATGCTGGACCTGGCCCTCTCTGCAGGGTTTCCCCAAACTATTTGCTTTTTCCCTCCTATTTTTTCTGACCTGCTTTTGTTGGCTTTACGTCTCTGGCAATTTAATACTACTGATCAGTACTAAAGTCCATATGCTCTCTTTGTAAATTGTAATTATGATTGGCTATCCATGATTGGCATATTTGATTTACTATGAAGCCCATAGTAACGCGCACTGTGTTTTCCAAGGGCCTGTAAATCAAATGCTACCTGTGGACCTGCAGCACCATTTGTGCCGCCCACACAAGTAGTGTTTCAAATGTGTCTCAGACGTGCCACTGCAGTGTCTGCATGCACAGTTATAAACTGCCATGTTGACCTGGCAAGTGCACCCACTTGCCAAGACCTAACCTTCCCTTTTCTTACATGTAAGTTCTCTCTAAGGTAGACCCAAGGTACCCCCCCTATGGGCAGGGTGCAGTGTATGTTACAGGTAGGACCTGTACTGGTATGTTTTACATGTCCTGATAGTAAATACCATCTGGTTTTAGAGTGACAGGGGCTGTTTGTGCATTCACTCCAGATACTCACACAAAGGAAGCTGAGGTGTGCCTTGCATATGCTGAAGAGTCATCCTGGGCTAGAGTGGTGGGAGAAGTTGCCATGAGCCCCTGAATAGGCTATGGCCGTCCTGCACAATGCTATCTCACCCCACTGTAATGTGAGTGGACCAGGAAAACAGATCTGGTTTTACTGAGCAAAGACTCCAAAGGAAAAAAGGGGTAAAAGTACTGGAGCTAAAAACCCAGAACCTTAGATTACTTCTGGATTAAGAGGACCCTGCCAAGAGGTGCCTGGAGACGTATTTCCCCTTTAGTGTGTGTTGCTTTGTTGGGTTGGCCTGCAGTTGCTACTTCTGTCTATAGGCAGTGGAAGGACTGGACCGTTGCCTTGCAGTGGTATCCTGCTTAAAAAGCTTCTCCAAGGGCTTGAAGTAGAGCGTGGCTACTGTTAAGAAGTTTCAGGGACACAAAGACTTCACCTGCAGCATTCTTGAAATCCACTGCTGGGAGTTCTGACCTGCTTTGCGGTGTCAAATCCAGTTCTGGGCCCTTAAAGGTTGTTCCTGCCAGAAAGAACTACAAAAAAACTGAAGAAACCTACAGAAACAACTCTTCGCCCTTCTTGCGGCTGTATTTTCTGACACAGCGATACCAAAGGTATCGTATTTTCTGACACAGCAATGCTGTGCGGGAGACCATACCAACACAGCCCTGTGCGGCTGAAGAAATCGACACCTGTCAGCAGCCTGAAGAAGTGCTGCACACCAAGTTCAGCACACCGGTATCCAAAGTCCGAGACCACTGCATCGACTATGACGCAGGCCCTGCTGTGCGGCTAAAAGAAGGAACGCATTGTGGAACCAGCACTGAAGAAATCTACGCAGCGCCTGTTTGCCACTACCGCATTGACCTCCAGTGCGTCCTGGATATCCACGCATCGCACCTGTGCGCCACACATCACCGATACAGCACCTGCACACTAGAATCATCTTGGAATCGGCACATCACTACCCTTACAGTCCAGATTCGATGCATCACTTCTCCTGCGTGCATCTGAACTATCCATCACCTCCTCAAGGACTCAGCAACTGACGCATTGCTGTGTTTTCTGAAACTTCCCTCCACTGCCCCTGTTTTGCCTTGTGGATTTTGACGCAATTGAGGTACTTTAAGTAAAAATCATGCATTCATGGATTTCTATAGACAGAATTGCTTGAAACATTTTATAAGTCATATTTTGAGTTGTGATTGTTGGATTTTTGTTGTTTGGTTATGTTTAGTTTAGATAAAGATACTTTTTTTCTAAAATGATGTAGTGTCCATTTGTAGTGCTTGAACTGTTACTGTGTGTGATGTGTACGAATACTTTACACATTGCCTCTGTGATAAGCTTGTCTACTGGTACCAAGCTATCAAGTGGGTGAGCAGGGGTTATTTAGGTGTATAACACCCTTATCCTGACTAGATGGAAGGATTCCTACTTGGACAGGATGCATACAAGTGACCCCCATTTTTAACAATTATGTGCTTGTGTTCTTCTGCAAACAAGTGGTAATAGTAAATTTGATCCCTCCAAAGTCCAACACTTTCCCTACTGTTGCTTAGTTTGGACTAGGAATAGTAAACCTAACTCTTATAAAGACCAATCCATCCCTTGCTGTGCTTAGGTTTGAATAAAAATGATAAATCTAAACACTCAAATATGCAACACAGTTGGACTTGGCCCTTTAAGTAGGGTCATCAACAAACATTTTTCATCAACAATCATTTAGACTTTGCCCTCCACTTTTTGCTGAATTCATTTTTGTTGACTTTAGGACTCTGAGCAATTTACCACTGCTATCCCGTGCTAAAGTGCTTATCCTCTTTCCTTAGAACATGGTAGAATGGGCTTATATCCAATTGTATATTTAATTCCCTAGTAAAGAGGTACTACATGTACCCAGGGCTGCAACCTAAATGCTATAATTGGACCTGCAGCACTGATTGTGCCACCCAGTTAAGTAGCCCTTTAAACGTATCTCAGGCCTACCACTGCAGAGCCTGTGTGTGCATTTCAAATTGGCAAACTAAACCTTTTTCCAGGCCCAAACCTAACTTTTTAAATATATATGTCACCCCATGGTAGGTCCTGGACAGCCCCACATGCAAGGTATAGTTTCTTCAAAAAGTTGGACATGTACTTTTGAGTTTTAAATGTCCTGATAGTGAAAAAATCTTGAATTCAATTTTTACTACTGCAAGGACTACCTCTCCCGTAGAATAACATTGGAATATATTTTATAATTGTAATTTTCAAATAGGAAGAGATAACTGGTTGGGTGTCTCTAGAATCCTAATTTAAAATCCTATCTTATGGTGAAATCAGATTTTAACTCACTATTCTGAAAATGAAACTTTTAGAAAATTGGGCTTTGCATATTCCTCCTAGACAGCCACCACTTCAGTTCACTCCTGGACCTGTGGATACTCTGGCAGGAAAATGGACTGTTGTGCAATTACAAGGGCTGCCACTCTGCTGGACTGCTACTCTGAAAGGAGCTGCTGCCATGTTGTACCGGCCTGCTACCCTCTTGCCTGGGGAAGAAGAACCAGACCTGCAACCTAACCTTGAATCCTGAACCCCAGAGTGACTAAAAGGGCTAGTTTGCTGGCCTCCTGATCTGAGCCTCAGAGACATAAAAGATTCCCCATCAGCTATCAGCTCCTGGACCCATATTCAGTGAGCGCCAGACCCCCAAATAGTGCCTCTCAGGTTCTGGACCCCTGTTGTGGCTCTTGAGCTTTTGAAATCATGCTTTTGGGCTCCTCATGACCACAAACAGTCCCGCTCACATCTGAACTATGCTGCTTGCTCTACAAATAAGCACAAGCCACCACCAGCCCATCTCTTCACACAATAGCAGCAACAGCCCGTGGGGGACTGCCAATGTGAAGCTCCAGCCCACCTGACTACTACGCCCGCTCTGCTCTTCATGGCACACCGACCATCGCACGTGATGCCATCCATGCTCCCGGTGACCCTCTTCAATGCAAACACGATTATTGGCTTTTTGCTTCATTAGTAAATTGCAGATGTTTCAGAATATTGCAGCCAGACTGGATAGCAGAATCAACTGTAAGGAACATATTTCTCCTGTTCTTGCTTTCCTACATTGGTTGCTGGTGAAAGAGCGTAATCTCTTTAAATCCCTCTGTCTAGTTTTCAAAGACTTTTATTCTCCCACCAGCTTACCACTCTCTCATTGTTTCAAGCAATCTTACCCCTCCAGTGCACTATGATCTGCAAATCTTACACAACGCCAGAAACCCATCTAAAGTTTAAGTAAGACAGATATTGTTTGATTGCAGCAGTGAGATGGAATATGCTATTTATCTCTAATCTGAAACAGTATTACTGAAATTCAGAAGACTATGAAAACCTGGCTATTTCCCAAAACAGCAGTCTCTGATAGCTTTGCTGGTTTTGTGTACCTTCTAGGAATGTCTGGTTTCCAGAGCCATGATACACTAATAAGCATGGTACAACGCTATAGAAAATCAAAAAAGAAAGAAACAAGTAGAAGGCACTCAGGTGTACCACTGTTTTGTCATAAATATAGAATGTTAGCTCTCTAGTTGTTCATTTGAACACTGTGGTGAAACTGCAGTATAAAAATGGGGAACTATTTATCTTCTGCTGGTGTTGAAAATACGTTTCACAAAGCATAATAGACTTTTTTTCTAACATTGATAAGGAAGATATTCCAGAATTCATAAAAAATGTGTCCTCGTTTTAGCTTTCTAGTGCACCAAACCATAATTTCTATTTCAAATGAACATCCTCATTTTGTTGATTTACTGCAGTATCCTCTTTAGGAAATGCTTTCAGTTTTACAGCATGTGACGGTATAGAAAGAAACTATTTTCTCATTTGTGTCTAGAGGCCTGCTGCTAGGCCCTGCACCCAACCTGCCATATCAGACCAACCCAAACCGCGTATGGCCTATTTCTGTGTACTGCATGGTTGGCTACAGGACCATGCACCTACCATTACTACCCAAACCCCACTGCACACAGCCTGCCATGTACTCATGTGCTGTGCACAGCTTTAGGCCATGACCTGTTCCCA
This sequence comes from Triturus cristatus, assembly GCF_964204655.1. NCBI lineage: Eukaryota > Metazoa > Chordata > Amphibia > Caudata > Salamandridae > Triturus > Triturus cristatus. Next base: position 1,141,240,798 of record NC_140583.1, on the reverse strand, counting down.
CCCACTAACTGCCATGTGCAGTGGGAGTTGGTTGCAAAGCTTGCCTACCCTTACACCACATAATTTTCTAGCTGCCAAATGTCATTCAAATTAATTCAACAGTGTCAATGTTATTAATGAATTAAACTTAAACTGTCCTCTTGTTTATCTTTTTCTACCCCAACAGAACTGTTAAAATTTGTCCATTAACAGCGGTAAGCTAAATCTGCTAACTGTCTGGCAAATTAAGGGTTCATTCATTTAACAGTGCTGATTTTATTAGCAGATTTAAACTTCTTTCACCCTCTATTGACATCTAATCTCAGATGGTCCGGCACGAAATTGAAAAAAAACAACAGTAAGCTGAACCTGGTCTGCCTCTGCCAACTTTCATGTAAATATATCGGACAGGTGCAAAGGTATTAGCACAAAATCTGAAATACCAACTCAGCATGTAACTTCCTAATTACCTTCCACATTTGATGTAGATTCGTCAAAAAGTTTTAAGCAAGTGAAACTTTTATTGTCCCCCTCTTCCCACCCTTGATGGACATGCCAAACTTACAAATATTAAAAGAAAGTTACATTTGCTTATTTCCTCTCAGATTTCATGCACAATCATAAAAGAGTGTCAAAGTTATTAGTAAATCAAACATATTTTTAAATGCTTACACCTTGAAATGTGCCACTCTACAGGTTCTTCATGAAACCATGGATGAGTTTCAATTGCTAACTACTTTCCACGCAAGTTCATGAAAAAGTGTCAACGTTATAAGCAAATGAAAATGCTTAGACACCCCCATTACCCATGCCCCTCCTTTTTGCACTGACCAAAAACATGACATAAGAATAGAAAACGAATCCTTCATAGCTTCTGCCAAATTTTGTGTAGATTCAACAATACATTGCCAAGTTTAATAGTAAATAACCACTCCATCCCCTAATGTTTTACTGTGTTTGTGCAAATCCATTCAAGGACTGTAAAGCTATGAGCAAATCAAAAATGTATTTTCAATGAAAATTCAGGGCATGATTTAGAGTTTGGCGAACAGGGTACTCCATCAACAGAAAACTACAGCTGACGGCCCCTTAGAGAAGGGGCCGTCCGAGTAAAGCCATCTCACTGCCCACTTTATTTAAGGTGGTGACGCACCAAAAAATTAATGTTCCCCACACCCTGGAAGAAAACTCACAGGGAGTGGGGAACAATTTATTATCGGTTTTTCAGTAACAAATTCCCACATTGGGAGTTTGTTTTTGAAATAATAAAATTGTTAAACGTTTGTTGAATGGCTTTCAAAATCAATGACAGCTGTCCAGCAAACATTTTGTATCTTTAAGAGAACCGTTGTGATGGCTGTTCATTTCAGCATACTGAAAAGACCACTGTGCATGCAGTCATCTCTGAGGGCCTGATTCTGATGCGGTTAGGAAAGCATTCCCACCTAGGGCCGATTCTGATGCAGTTAGGAAGGCCTCCTAACGGCATTTGCTCCTTCCAAATTGGATCGGGAACGTGTCTTCCTGACGAGGGCCCAATTATGATGCGGTTAGGAACACATGCTCCCATTGAAGTTGATGGGAGTCCAACCAAATCGTATCGGGAAGCATCTGGATGTCCGGTTGGACTCTCCCGATCGGAGTGGGTCGGAAACCATTTTCAAACCGATTCGGTCGGGAAGCTTTCCAACCCGCATCAGAATCGGGCCCTAAGAAGGATGGAGTACAGACCATCAGGGTGGCAGACGTTCAGTCCTCCTCCAAGTTGAAGGATCGTAGATAATAAATATTACCTAAAACCCAAGATGGCAATTTAGGACTATAATACACAATATCTGATAAGTGTGTTTTTATATAACTTGATTTATTAATTTAATTTTATACATTTAAGAAAGATTTAGATCATTTGAGCATCATTCATTTAGTGTTCATTGATTGCTTGCGACTGCAGAATGTCTGTCAATGTTTTAAGAAATGTGTGTTTTTGTTGGGAATAATGTGAAAATAGTTACGATTCTGCATCATTATAAATCCAGGGGCTTATTTATGAGCCCCTGCGTCACTTTTGCGCCATCGGTGCGCCACTTTTTGTGACGCACCAGCAGCATAAAAAATGAGCCTTGTTGCACCATATTTACAAAGTGACACATCTAGGTAGATGCGTCACTTTTTAAACCCATGCGCCACATTATACCTGCGCCAGGTATAATGTAGGCAGGGGCGTGTTCCGACGCAAGAAAGGGTCGTAGAAGTGACGCAGTGAAATCTATAAGATTTCACGGCGTCACTTCTAGTATGCAAATGCGTCAATTTATTACGCCTGCCTCACAGTAGACGTAAGACTGACGCAGGCACATTTCACATGGGACTTGCCCATGTGTAATGACACATTGCTGGAGTTGCGTCACTTTTGTGACACACTCCAGCAATGCATCATTTTAGCACCTACAGATACGTCAGAAATACTGACGTATCTGTAAATCCTTGCGACATGATGCATCATACTGTAAATATGGCACATCATTGGTGTCGCAAGGAGGGCGCAATGAAAAGTGACGCATCGCTGTTTTCTCGCAGCGATGCGTCACTTTTCATAAATGAGGCCCCCAATTTTTAAATGCAAAAAGCTTTGTAAGGGAATCAAAAACATGCCTTCTGAAATGTTATTTTTTTAGTAGCACATTACACTGTAGACTAGGTTTAACTAGACATATATAAAGAAAGAAAATAAAGTGCAATGTGGGATAGTGTAGCCTTTTGCTGACAGGGTCCTGCCTGCGCAATGTTTATTTTGACAAACTGGTGAGGATTCATTAGTAGATGCTTGTATCGAGGGTGGACCTGCAGCGGTGTGCTTGACAGGCGCACTGATTAATAGGAAACGCTTTTTGAAACTCTGCCATTTTTCTGGTTTGTGTAAAAGTAATCTCCCCCCAAAAAGTAACGATTTGAAGTAATCTTCCAAAGAATATATACAAATGCACTCGTATCTATTCTAACTAAAGAAAAAATTCATTAAAATCCTTCATAAAAGTGACAAGAATTCTCGCACAAAGATCTTACCTTCTCTTCTGTTGAGCTTTGCAAAGCTCGAGCTGGAGGAGCCGAAGAGCTCCGATGAGCTGTCAAAAGCAGCTGGCGGCAGGGAGGAGGCCAGGGGCTCATCGCAATTATCTGTGGACAAGGAACCAAGCACAAATACAGTCAGAGAAATGAGCGCTTTTAACGCGCAATACAACACTAATTGAATCTCCCACTTTTCAAAGACAAACAAGAAATGCCTTTCACTGGCCCTGGGTTTATGATCAGTGAGCAGTCTGAAGTACATAAATGTAAGAAGGATGCAGGAGTCTCTTCTATGTGGAGCAGGATCTTTATTGCAGAGCAAAGACAAAGCGTACACCACAACCACTGACCGGACACCAACTGCCCCCAGCTGGAATCCCTTCAGCAGTAACGCGCTAGTACTAAGAACGCCACAAGCGTTCTAAGATCGGAACTGGGAAAGGACACAAAGGAAGGCTTGAACCACACAAGAAGTAGGGTAAGTACTAACAAAGCTAATATGTATTTACAACACATCTTCTTCCCTAAACCACAACAAAGAAACAATATATCCCAAGATACAGTCAAATCACTTATGACACAAATAATCATTCAAATAAGCCGGAGGTCTGCGAGACCTCACAACCTACAGCGGCTTGAGCTCAGACCCGGAGTAAGATCCTCCGGAGTAGAAAACAAATAACCGCTACTGGTTGAAACTGATTCAGCAGACATAGTGAAATCCTCAGTCACTGCAGGTTTGCTATACAAAGCTACCCTCCGGAGATTCCATTTCTCCCCATTGTCAAGCACTACATAATGCTGAAAAACCTTCTTCACCACATGTGGACCCCTAAATTTCGAAAGTCCCTTGGCCACTCTCCCCGATTTGACTTTGACTAAGTCACCCTCGGAAATTATTCTCCCAGTTTTAACAGTTGCCTCTTGCTGAGCACAACCAAGAGACGAATTTTTAATCCAAGAGGGAGCTAGTTTGGTGCCAGGACGTCTTCCCCGCATGAGTTCAAAAGGCGATTTAGAGTCCGCTTTATGAACAGTGGTCCTATAGGCCCACACCATATTTTTGACCATTTCATGTGCAAACCCACCTGAAGCACACGACATCTGAATAATACCCTTGACCACTCTGTTAGCCCTCTCACACACACCATTCGCTTGCGGGTTATAAAGGGAAGTGCGGTGATGGGTCACACCACACCCACTTAAAAACACGCGCATCTTCTGAGACGTTAGTTGGGTACCATTATCCGTGATTAAAATTGAAGGATAACCCTCATTCAGAAAAATCCCTTTTAAAAACTGTATAGTGCAGTCAGTGGTTATGTCCTTAACAAATTCCACAGCAAGCCACTTCGAGTAAACATCTACTATCACAATGGCAAACCGTTGACTAAAAGGCAATTCGTCCATTGGACCTATAAAATCCAAGCTCACAGTATGCCATGGTAAACCCGGACTAACAATATGGCTGGGCGTAGAATTAGACCCAATCTTGAGTCTCTTTTCGCTGTCCTTACACACTGAGCAATTCTCCACCCATGAAGCCACCTGTGTGTCCATGGCCGGCCACCAAAAATCCATTTTCAATCTACGGTGTGTGAGAGTTTGCCCTAAATGACCTTCATGTGCCAATTTTACAATTTTCAGTCTTAAACCATACGGTGGAATATATCTATCGCCTCTCATTAAAATACCAACACCATACAATGACAGTTCATCCAACACCTTAAAGAAAGGTCGCACCGGTGCTTGGACACAACTTTCCCGCCGGGAGCCTAATTTCACCAAGTCAATCACCTTCTGCAGAACTATGTCTTTTTCCATGGCATCCAACCACTCCTCCTTTGTGAAACTACCATCGCTCAAGGCTACCACATCCTGAATGACGGCAACAGCCTCATCGTTATGAGTATCAGACAACTCCTTCAACGTATCATCCTCTCTAATAGGAAGCCTCGATAAACAGTCCGCCTGTACATTACGCCAACCTTGAACATATGAGATGTCATACTGATACTCCTGAAGTTTTGAAGCCAATCTTGCCAATCTCGGTGAACCCTTTCCCGCTCCCCCTGGGGACAAAACCTTTAACAAAGGCTTGTGATCAGTTTTGAGCTGGAATTTTGTTCCCCACAAATATGTCCTGAAGTACTGGACACCCCAGGCAGCAGCCAATGCCTCTTTTTCTATCACAGAATAATTCTGTTCAGATGACGAAAGGGTGCGAGAAGCAAAAGCAATAGTCTTTTCGCCTTCCTGCCATTTTTGCAACAAAATCGCACCTATTCCTATGGCGCTGGCATCCACCATCAATATGGATGTACGACTGATGTCAAAAGGGGTTAACACTTTCGCCTGACACAACTCTTTCTTTATCAAGTTAAAACATTCCTCATGACAAGCGCTCCAACAAAATTTCACCCCCTTTTTGAGTAACGATCTTAGGGTCATGGTTTTACTTGAAAACTTCTCCACAAACTTCGAGTAAAACTCTATGAGTCCCATAAAAGACCTGAGTTGCTCCTTATCCATGGGACGGGGAGCCAACTTTATGGCTTCAAGCAAATCCTTCTTCGGTTTAACTCCCTGAGCTGAAATCTCATAACCCAAATACTCTATGTTTTGGACAAGGAAACAACACTTCTCTTTACGTAAAGTCAACCCAGCATCTTGAATTCTTCCCAACACACTTTTAAGTACTACGTTGTGTTCTGTAATAGTGTCTCCAAATACTAATATGTCGTCCTGAAAGAACACCGCTTTCTTAATCCCTTTAAAGATCTCGGAAACCATGCGTTGAAACACACTAGCTGCAGAGCTTAAACCAAACGGGAGTCTCGTAAACTGAAACGTGCCCTCAGTGGTAATAAAAGCTGTAAGTCCTTTAGACTCATCGTGAAGGCGGATTTGGTGATACGCACTCTTTAAGTCTAACTTCGTGAAAAACTTGGCTCCTTGTAAGGTTGAGACAAGCTCGCCTATATTTGGAAGGGGAAAGGTATCAGCCACCACATACCTATTCAATGACCTCAAGTCCACACAGAACCTAATTTTGCCATCAGCCTTCTGCGTGATGACGACCGGAGATACCCAAGAAGATGCCTCTACCGGTTCAATGACACCACCCTGTAACATTTCCTCAATCACCTTCTTAACTTCATCTTTCACTGAAAGTGGGACCCTCCTCACTTTATGCTGCACGGGAACTGTGTCATGTTTCATGACTATCTTGTGTACATACCCCTTCAATTCTCCCAACTCGTCCCTAAACACACTCCCTGCTTCATTGAGTATGTCACTGAGAGTGTGTTCATCCACTACCATGACTTGATTGGGTGCTCTGGGGTTCACTATTATATGTAAGTCATATTGATGAATCCAACCCAAGATTGGTGGACCATCAACTGCAACATATACTTTCCCTTTGATTGACCTTCCTTCAAAGTGAATATCCGCATCAAAGTACCCCAACAAGTCTATCCTCTCTCCTTGGTAACCTGTTGGGGAGATATCACTCTCCTTTAAGGGTTTATCACCCCACTCGCCTCTGAATAAAGGCTCGGGAATAATTGTGTGTCTTGAACCCGTATCGACCATCAGAGTTACCTTACGCTCGTTGATCACAAACTCTGCTTTAGGTCTCACTTCTCTTTTCTCATTACAGCTGCTCACACAAACATCTTCCACGCACAATATTTTGTCTTTATCACGCTTTAACACTTTGAGTTCGTCTTCAACGATAGCTACGCTAGCATTTCCCTTCGTCCTGCACATCCTAGAGAAATGTCCCAACCTCCCACACTTGAGACACTCTTTATTATTCGCAAAACAGAACTTTGCGTCTGACTTATGGTTACTGCTACCACATCTAGAACAACCTCTGTCGTTCGGATATTTCCCAAAATTACTTTTCTTTAAGGGATTCTTACCCTTGTAACTCAACGCACCTACAGTCTCTTCATGACCTGACTCACACTCCATGTTTGTTTTGTCGGAAACCACAGAAATCAAACTCTGTTGTGAATTGCAACCTTCTAGCTCTTTTATACATTTTTCTGATTCTTCTACCACTTTGGCTAAATCTATAGCTACTTTCAATGACGGATTCTTAGCCGCCCACAGCCTCTCCTTTATCTTCTTATTGTTGCACTGCACTATGAGTTGATCACGTATCAACTCGTCATTCATTACCCCAAAGTTGCACTTAACCGACAGTTCCCTGAGGCGTGCTACAAAGTCATCTATTGATTCTTCCGTGCGCTGTTTGTGAGTATAAAATTTGTATCTATTCATTACGAGGTTCTCTTCTTTTCCAAACCTCACTTCCAGTCTCGTAACAGCTTCTTTATACTCATTAGGAATAGGCTGCCCACTAGCTTGCAAAGCTTGAGGAAGGTATTGAAATTCTCGTTGACCCTCTTTGCCTAGAGCAGTCAGGAGTAGTGCTTTCTTCCGTTTAGCAGGAAATTCTTGACCATCCAAGGCGTCCAAATAGTTCTCAAACATACGTATCCAATCTTCCCATGAGATTGATGGTGCCCCAGGTTCGCTAAGAAACTGAGGTGGTAGGGTCACATTGACTTGTTGGTTAGCTTGTTGTGCCATGCTGGCCTCAGTTTGCAGTAATTCTTTTGCGAATGTAGATTGTGTAAGTTTGGATAATAGATGGCTGTTTTCGTTTTTTTTTCTTTTTAAAAAAAAAAAATATATATAAATATTATTTTGTTTGGGACTCTTGATAGTTTCCGCTGTGTGCGTGAAAAGTCACTCGTTTCTTTCTAGTTCTTTATCCACCGCTTCCGTGAAAATTTTGCTCCTGTGCTGTTCTAAATTGTTCCTAACCCAATCTAAGATGGCCGCTTAATAGCGCGAGATTGTTAGCGTAGGCTCGCGGTATCAGGATGTTGCTGACAGTCAGTCCTGCTACTAGGCAACGCTCGCGCTCCACTGCCTCATTTGTGCACTGAGTTTGTTGCCTAGTAACGCTCTGTGTGCTTACGCGCTCGCGCTGTTACGTGGAGCTACGCTCACGCCTGGCTGCGCTTCTCTTCGTGACCGCTCTCAAGATTCGAAAAACTCACAGTTCAAGGCGTGACGTCAATTTTCTTCCCAAATATCGCTGAACAGCTTCTTTTCGCCGTATAAGATTCGGATTCAGGGCATCACTACAACATGCCGCACGTCGTGACTTCTTCTTGGTTGTTGTCGCTCGTTGTCCATCTGCTCCGTAACTTTCAATTCGTGCGCTCCTACGTCCGGTCTGCTTCTCCAATCGTCGCCAAAATGAAGTACATAAATGTAAGAAGGATGCAGGAGTCTCTTCTATGTGGAGCAGGATCTTTATTGCAGAGCAAAGACAAAGCGTACACCACAACCACTGACCGGACACCAACTGCCCCCAGCTGGAATCCCTTCAGCAGTAACGCGCTAGTACTAAGAACGCCACAAGCGTTCTAAGATCGCAACTGGGAAAGGACACAAAGGAAGGCTTGAACCACACAAGAAGTAGGGTAAGTACTAACAAAGCTAATATGTATTTACAACACAGTCCTGGCAACAAAAAGTAAGAAGCTCTGAGCAGAAAAATGGTGCTACGTCACTGAATACATGGCATTCCGCTGGACCTAAGCAGACCATTACCACGCCTGATGCAGGGACATCTCAAGGATTTTGGAGGCCAAGGGCGAAACGTGTTTTGGGCGTCCCTGTTCGCAACAGTTTTATATATATATTCCAATTTCAGCTTTTTCATGCCCTCTTTGGCCTGGCCACCGACCCTGCACACTAGTCAAAATTCTAAAAGAGTTTCCATTAATATTCAGGGATAATGGTGTATATTTTCAATATTGTAATACAACAGAGGCTCACTAACATTATTGCAAATAATCTTCTGACCCACTGCCATTTCTCATGTGTGAGGTACTGTTTTGATCTAAATTGAACTTTTTTAAGGATGTTGCATGGTGTTGAAAAGCAAACAAACATTTGTTTGCAAAATGTCTGTAATAGCCTCACTTGTATTACAAATAAATTAAAGGAAAATAGTATTTAAAACAATATGGTTAATAATCATTCAAGGTCATTAGGGCAGAATTGCCTGGAGAACAGAGCCATAACTATGAGGGGGCCTGATAGGCCGGGGCCCTGGGCCAGAGCTCACTTTGCCCATGCCTTAAAACGTTTCTGGTCTGAAGGAGAGTGAAACAAGCATTTGCAATGCAATTGGTCTCGCCTTTGGGATCTTAGATGTATTTAGCTATGCAGCACATTAGCCTGGGAGCTGAAACATCCACTCGTCTTTAACATGGAGGGAAAGTAAGCACCAAACTGCATGACACTCCAGGTATGGGAACACATGGAGAGAAATATTGCCTTTCAGAGGGAAATGGTATAGTCCAAAGCTCTGTTTATATAATAATCTCAGGGCCTTCGGTGGTCATATCACTGAAAATATAAGATTTGAAAAAAATATTGTTGTCTATGGTGCTTGTGGAAGACAATTTCTATGGAATGGAATCTAGAGAATGCTAAAGTGATTCTGGTATTTTACTGACCTCTGCTGGTCGTTTTCTATCAAGGAAGTTAAATAGAGGCAGTTGCTAGAAAAATGAAAAAATAAAGTCCCTCAGCAGAAAGCAATTCTGGTATTTTACTGACCTCTACTGGTCGTTTTCCATCAAGACAGTTAAATAGATGCAGTTGAACAGAAAAAAATTCCATAAGCCGAAGCAGACAAGTCCTAGGGCTGATCTCCAGAGCCCACAAATTACATACACATATAAGTGTATACTAAAGTATATACAAGAGGTCTTGAATGCTCGACCTAAAAAAACAGAGCGCATACTAATAGGATGGGTTCCTTGAAACCCCTCAAAAAGCGTAAAAACAAGCACAAGGAGTTACGTATCTGCAGACCAGGCTCCAAAGATCTTGAACATACCTATTGTCTTTGACCTATGAAACCTTACAAATTAAAATTTAAGGTCAAGGAGGTGGGCCTGTTTTAACTACATTTTATTTTATTAAGCTCCTTAAACAACTGGAGAAAACATAGCCAACTTGAGAGTTAAACAAAACAGCAACAACACCATTGTACCATTGCTCTTGAAAAGAATTTCTCGCTGTTGCATCTGCCTTTAAATGCTTATGTTATTTGAGTTGGTTTGTTTGTTTTAGTTGTTTCACTTTGGGGTCTATTAGGATGGCGGTCGGAAAATCACTCTGACCACCATGGTAGCGGGAAAATACCGCCCGCTAGGACTGCGGCATAACTGCCGGTCCAATTAGTATGCTCTGCAGTCGAAATCCGACCGCGGCGGTACGATCGCGGCATTTAACATTGCGGCGGTTGCTGCTGCCAGCAGCACTGCCGCGATGTCCAAAAAACTAATGTCCAGCGTATCCCTGAACTGTGTGGCAGACACTGCACAGTGCCTACCACATGGTACAAGGACATGTAAGGGGTACCCAGTCAACCCAAACCCCCCTAAACACATTGGGGGCCCGCAATGGGCCCCCGGAGACATTCTCCGCATGCCTTTCCATGGCGGTTTCACTGCTGCGGAAAGGCTGGCTACCGCCGGCATGATTATGATGCCGGCGGAGCCTGACCCTGCACTGGCCCCATTTTAGTGGTCTAGCTCCTCCCGCCAGGCAAGCGTGCGGACTGCTACCGGCAGAAAAGTAGCAGGTGGAAAATCTCACCGCTGCGGTTGTCACCGCCATGCTAATGGGACCAGCGGTTTTCTGGGTTGCGATCGCGCTCGGATGACCACCGCCGGCCCAGCGGAGGCCATCCGACCGCCATCCTAATAGACCTCTTAGTGATTCTTTGACAGAAATTACAGTTTTTCTTTATATAATACAGAATTTTCATCATTGTTTGTTTTCCATGTTTTAGATTTGAAACACTTCATAAAGTGTCTATTTATTGGTTAGCATTTTATGGTACTCTAGTTTCAATATAATGTTTTTAAACACATAATGCAAATTTCTTGCTCATGACAGTCTTACTTGTCGGCAATCTTCATTATGGTGCGTGTTAGTGTTGCAGGCACAATGAAACAAGCAGCCAGTCCAGTAGAAAGTCCGTGTTCTCACGCTCCTTCTGTATTTACTTTTGTCCGTTGCAATTGTAGCAAGCCCACTGGCATGTGAGCATAGGTTCAACTACATGCCACTGTAATCTCAGCAACCTTCTTTTTTTGTTACTGTGGGTGTTGCATTGTGCATAAGGGAAAGTAACGGGTTTGAAACAAATCTCAATGCTGCCTGCGGGTCGTTATATGGCTTGGGAAAAGTCACATACTAATGATTGGAACAAAAAAATGAGAAATGTGGAAACCATTTTGTACTGTGTTTTGACTTTATTTTGGCATTTTGAGATGACTGAGGTTTGGTTTTCCTTCTTACCCAGCCCGGTTAGTGTACTGTTCGGTTGCTCATCTGGTTTGAATTTCATTGTGTCTTTTAGTGCAGTAGCTTCTGTAAATGAGAGATCCTTCCATTTCTGACAATGAGAAGCTCAGGGAATTCTTTTCCCCATAAAGGTAGACGTCCATTAAAATAGATTTTCAGGGTTCTATATGTAAAAAGGAAAACAGTAAAAATTGGAAGCTAAAGAAAAATGGTTGAGACGCCTCTAAAGAAGAGAATTTTGGACTCTGTTAGAGTAAGATAAGAGAAGCCTTCTTGAAGAACAGTGTAAATAAGATGATGGTAAATTAATTACAGACAACAACATTTGGTAATAAACCACAAGTCTAATAGGAGAATAAAAGATGGCAGGGTATCTCCAGTGCTGGACTCTCTAGTCCGGAAGCTCAAAAACAGGAGCTTTATCAATAAGATGATCAACTGGAAAGTGAGGATCATAACTTCTTTCTTAATTTAGATGGAAGTTTTGTTCCTGATGACAATCATATCGGTGATAAGTTAAATGCAGTTATCTGAGTTGCAAATTGAAGTTCCCTAGATAAAAGGACATTTGACCCTCAAGAATCCATTATCCAATAATTAATATTTGGAGGATGATATCTAATCTGGCACAGTATATTAATAACATTGAACATAGACATAAGAAATGTGAAACATTTTATATGTTCACATTCAGACAGGGGCAATAAAGCCTGCAATATCCCTCATTTTGACCTTGGATAATCCATGTAAGCGTTTGGATCTTAAAATCTATGAAGAAAAATGTGTTGAACTACCGGCTGCTAGACGGGCGTTTCATTCCCAGGTTCTAACTTTGATGGCATCACTACTGACCTTTGAATCGGCACCTGAGACCAATTAATTCAAAGATATCTTGGACACAACCATTTAGACCTTGATACATGAGATACACAGCTACGCAAACCAGCAGTCTGTCCTGGCAATCTCCAGCGACTCATTTGTGAGCGCCCTCCGTGACTGATCTATTGACAGCCACGTAGTAAAATACTATCTAGAAAAGTTCAGTTATTACTTTTCTCCACACTCAAAATACAGAGATAGAACTTCAGATCATTATCGTATAGTTGGAGTACCAGTTATTGAGAATATCCTCTTCTCTTCCATCTCTGTCCCTCCCGAGGTCGTCCATTCCCTAATCCACGTTCTGGGTATCAACCTCAGTTGTCGCAACGCTCGATGTCTTGTTGAGACTCAGAACCACTTTGGCTTTTTCTGAAGAAGGCATTTCCACATGCCAAAACGCGCGTCAAAAATTACACCGTTCTTCTGAAAACCACATTTTAATCATATTTCAAGCCAAACTCTTTGTTGTATTATACACGTTGTTATGTTTTGACTTTTTGTGTATTAATGTTTGTCAAAATGATGAAATCATGTCATTATGTCTTTGTTATATGTGATTTATATGTAGTACATTTCTTTACACAAGGCTACTTTTCTATTCAAAATTAATAAAATGATTGATATTTTTATTCCTGTTTGAGTACACTCATTCAATTTTTTGGTGCTATGCCTATTTAGACCTATATATTTTCATTCATTACTGCCTAGATACGTTGTTTTTTTTCCGAATTGGTTATGGTAGGGCCATTGATTTGAGATTTTACATGGCCAGTAAGGAAAAATCAAGGGAAATTCCAGTTGATAAGAATCTATTAAGATACTAGGTGCAGAGAGCCTTTTGTCTTAGGCAATGTAAATTCTTGTTTGTTGTTTGGAAGATGCAAGTTTTGTTTCCTCATCAACATCTATGTGTTTTACAAAGCTGTCTTTTTTGGCTATTTAGGTATTATCTTTTGGATATCTGATAATATGAAAATATTGGAGGACCATTTGGTTATGATTTAAAATTTGCTATCAAACTTAGGGCTTGCTGTGAACAATGTGAAGTTGCTGTTAAAGCTCATGTAGGTTTTGGCATTTTTAGTATTTTGAGTGGATAACCTGAAGTCTTTGCCTATTTTTCCAAACGCTAAGGACAAGATTACGAATACGTCAGTCCCAAGACCGCAGTACCTGTGGTGGCAGTCCGACCGCCACAACCTCCGCAGTCCGAATGCCCGATTACGAGTTTGGCGGTCGGACTGACACCAGCCCGACAAAAGACTGCCACCACTGGCAGGCTCCTGGATACCGCCAGGGCGGCAGTGAGGAAAGCTGTGGTCGGATTACGACCTGCCTTTCTGCTGACCTTTTCAAGGAGGGGACCCCCGCCATGAAAAGGTCGGCAGAAAGGCAGGTAAAGGGGCCCCAAACAGGGCCCCAGTGCGTTTTAGCCCATGGGGTGTGTGCATGGGGGTACATGTTTTGCCCCCCTCTGCTGGAACTGTTGTGCGTGCACTGTGTGCTTTGAACATCATGGTACATGGCACACAGTGTACCGACATGCAAGTGGCACTACCATGGCGGCAACATATACTCAGGGTATCTATGAGCCGAAGCATGACACAACCAATGCATTGCCAACACAACACCGCCAGCCTAACAGTTTTGTTGTACTAAAGCGGTTAGGAAGCCGCTGGCTTGGTGCCGTTTCTCTGACCACTGCTAAAGTGGTCCAGCGGTCCGAGTAACAAACTAGTAATCGGGCCCTAATTGTTTAGCAATCAAAAAGCAGGAGGTGACTTTTCTCATGATTTCGTTCCATATCTTCATTGAAACAAGCAGTATTTCCAGGCTATATATGCCCAGGCTGCTTACATAACAGGGTGCTTCAGCAATTAAAGACCATGGGGTTACACAAGAATTTACAGTACAAATACAGTTTGATTTTGGATCAGGATTCCTGCATAAGAAGTGAAATGTTGACTGGAAAATTTGGACACATGAAATGCATGACTGTTTTTTTAACACTACCTGGGGCCATATTTCAATAGGTGCCCCAGGGGCGCAACAGGTGTTTGCGACCGTTTTGCGCACCCCGGGGCACTTTGGTATTATAGAAGGGGGCACAGACGCTTGTGCGTCCCCTTCTATAATACCAATAGTGCTGGCGCACTTAAAGCGACAGTGCTATATTCAGAGGGTGTTCCGACATTTGCATAGGGGTGAGCCCTATGCAAATGAGGGAATTTATTTGACTCTGCGCCCTCGCCATATTACTGATGCGTGCACAGAGTCAAAGGAGCCCTCAGAAGGCGCACTGACAGCGGGTAAAGGGGTCCCATGTACCCCCAGACATCCCCTTACAGGTGGGTGCAGTCACTGACTGCACCCGCCTGCAAGGGGATCTCTATTACCCTTTAAAAGTGCAGGAGGGTGCCGCCAGCACATAGAAAAAATGGAGCAGCTGCTCCATGTTTTCACATGAATGCCCTGTCCTAGGAGCAGCGCAAGTTCGCGGCTGCCCTCGAGGCAGCACATACATTATAATAGGGCGCACTGTGATTGTTGCACCCAGCTCACCATTTAAAAGGTGCGCTGGGTGCAAACAATCAGAATGCATAATACGGCCCCTGATGTAAATAGTTTTAGGGGAGCCAAGCACCCCAAATCGATGTGTTATATTCTATTGAAGAAAGACAATAATCAGGAAACACGTCTCCAGAGATGCATAGCACTCGCTGCTCTAACAATGGCAATCACTTTAATACCTATGACTAAATGAAAGTGATTGTTATCATGCAGTGTATTTATCATGATGTATTTGGGAGAAAATGTGCACTGGTATGCCAGGTAGTGAAATTCCCTCTCTCCTTTGCTTGGATCCATGAAGATACTGGCTGATCAGTACCAGCGCTTTAAGAGTGGCACTTAACCTGAAAAGACTTTGAGCAGAATTTCCAAGCATCCCTGAACCAATGCATTACTCTCTGTTGGAGGACAGTAATACAGAAACGCATGTGTCTAGAGATGCATAGCACTGGCTATGCAAATAGCAAACACTGATTGTTACCATACATTGCATTTACTATGATACGTCTGGGAGAAAATGTGCACTGGTATGCCTGAAAGTGTGCTACCTTCCCTCCTTCATTTTGAAATATGCATGATTTTTAATGAGCTCCCACACATTCCCATAGTGGCAGCCATCTTAATTGTAGGTTGAATATCTAGCTCTACTATACAAGCCACAACCTAATGATGTCTTAACTCATGACTTTCTCTGAGGATTGTTGTTTGGAGGAAGAAACACAGATGGTATTCTGAGGTTGTTGAAGAAGCCAATAAGAGTCAAATACCACCCCTACTATTGACTGAAAACCAGCAGAAATATAATTTATTCAACAGTCTTGAATTGAGCAACTGTGGGTCAGGGAAGACATTATTGAATAGTGTCTTTCTCACTTAACCAAACATAAACTACTTTTTGAACAAAATGTTTACCAGGTGTATCATCTAACAAAGTAGAGTTATTATAAGATAGACGTTTTCATAACACCATTTATTTTTAGTTTTTAATGTAACATTTTTCCATACAAAATAATGATTTTACTGATGCATAATTAAACTTCACAAATACTATCATACATATACATGACCATATACAGCATACTTAAAGAGGTATGGGTTTATCACATAGAACGTGTTGATCATAGCGGAGAACACAATCTTTCCAAGATGGCTTTTGCATTCAACAGAAACTCAATGTCACATGTTGGAAACAATGCAATTCATGCATTCCAATAGACGTGGTGAATTGGAAGTGGATTATTATACAAAACAGACTACAGCATGAGGTGAGAGAAGTATGCTCCTCTGGGCTGATGGAAGATGTGAGTGACATAGCTTCAAAGCAAAAGTTGGCAGGGACTGAGCCATACAAGCCCATGGTTGAAGGTGGCTGCCCTAAATCCATACCATCTACTGCTATTGAGGTGTATTTGAATCAATAGGTGTCGCAGAAAACTAAGGGGCATATTATCAAGAAAGGCGATAAAATTATCGCTGCTTTAGTAGTAGAAAACATCAGCTAAAACGGCGATAATGGGCTTGATAATATGCTCTATGGAATTCCAATTGAAGTTCAGGTTAGATGTCCTTCCCATCTAACCTGAGCTTCAATTGGAATTCCATAGAGCATATTATCAAGCCCACTATCGCCGTTTTAGCAGCAGTTTTCTGTCGCTAAAGCGGTGATATTTTTATCGCCTGTCTTGATAATATGCCCCTAAATCTGTCGTTCCAGATCTAAAACAGCTTCATGAGTCTGTTCTTTTCAGGATTACATAGATCGTCTTTTAGCTTGCTGTCTAGAATTACTGGAGGGGAACGTCCTCCAAATCTCAATTATTACTTATATGCCCGTCAGGGAGGGAGATCTCGATCCCTCTTTCCACTCCACCCTCTCTAGGTGCCCAATGCTATCACCTCTCCACCACACCCCACTACTCCCCTCTAGATTGCCAATGCTCTTAACTCATTTCATGCATTAGTGTCTGCTAATTTATGAAAATGTCAGGATTGCCTTTTCTCCGCTAGTCTATAGTGTTTGATAACGAGGTATCTCTCCTCATGACAACTGCCATTGATGATAGTAATGATGAAAATAAATGTTATTGGCATCTATGAACTGTGCTGACATTTCTTGTGCACAAAGCAGACATCTTAGATGCCCCATGTTGGTAAAGAGAATAAAACATGGAATATGAGTCTTTGACAGTTCACAGATACTGAGTCAGTTAGAACTAACCATGCTACCTTACGAGGCAGTCAGAACTGGCAGTAGTTGCAGTAGAAGCAGAGCTGTTTCCTAACCATTGGTGTAGCCTCACAACTATAGAAAAAGACCTTTTTTCTCTTTCATTTGGATTTTCACGTTGAGTGTGTGCCATGGAACACCCATATCAATATGAATTCTATGGTCAAAAAGAAATGATGCACTAGATATATTACTGGACGGTTTATTGGTCAGCAGTGCTTTTCACAGCATTTTAAATTGCACACCATCTTTGAACCATCCTGTCAAATTCTTTCCATCAGGAGTGAGTTCTCAAACTGGTGCAGTGCAAACAGGCTGGTTACAGGGATTCTCTAAAATCCTGCATCATTAATATTCATTCAGGAATCAAAAAATGTTTTTCAAATTTTTGCGAATATTTAAAATTGTAGAGATGGAGGTTGGTAAAGCACTGAAGACAGATAACTGCATTTACAAAGTGCCGCTATTTTAACCCTTTGAAAATGGCAAGGGTGGCAATGGCAAAAAAAGAGCACATGGGGTTTTTGCAATAGACAAGGGGACTGCTGACTTCTCCCTTCGATACCGGAAGCTGTATATCACACATTCTAAGCAGTCCTTCACAGACAGACTCCACTACGCACATGCTAACAAAATGCATAGGGTGCTGGACATGCCATAAAGGTGGCAATCCAGAAATCCCAGAACGATCACCATCTATTTATACATATTCTTGAGAATACTATTCGAGGAGAAGCAAATTGTTGTAGTTCTCATGTCTTTGTGATATTCATATGTAATCACAACGCAGACAATGTGAGTCACTATGACATTTCTAACTGTCAATGTAATTTTCATTGCAACTTTTCTTTCTTTCCAAGTTTTTTAAAAATTCTGGTTCCTAGCTATAATGTACTAGTAACCTTTGGTTTTGTCAGTGAATTTCTAAGGTTTTTTTAATTCTACTTCGTAAATATAACGTCCCTGTAGCATTTGTTTTTTTAAGTGAATTTCTAAGTTTTTTAAAAATGTATTTCATAACTGTAATTTGCTGAGGTTTAATTTCTATGAACTGAGCATCCTGCCACAATGAATCCTGCCCTGCATATTTATACAAGAAGAGGCCACCATTTTGTGCAACACCTCTACCCAAGTGGAGTACTTTATACTGGCTAATTAGTAGGTTCTACCTAGGTGGGTACATTTATAGTGCATCTACGACACTACAGCTGCATAAAGGATGCCAAAGAAATGTATCCAGTGACCTTATGTGTCTGTAACTTTGCCAATGTGATTGTTCCTCGAGTGACTTCACCAGATAACTTTACAAAGTGGAACTGCAGAGAAAACACACTCGGATGATTTGCACTTTGCTTCTTTGTTTGGTGGAGATGCAATCGTTTTCCTAGGCATGAGGAACGTGTCTCCAAAATTGGTGGAAACGCACTGGTGGGGCCTTTTAGTAAGCTGTCTATCATCCTGTTTAGGGAGGCTCTGGACACAATCTAATCACCTTCCTTGCGCTGTTATGTAACCGCTAGTGGTCCTTGGCCACTCTCTCTAAAGCGCTAAGACACCTGCTGGTGATTATGCACTATATAAAAACCAATTAACATAACATAACATAACATCCTGGGTAAAGGGCGGGAAGACGTTGCATACCATAATGTATAGGAGGTGGGGCCAAACAGTTGGGACTTCTAGGCAATTTACATATTTCCAGTTTTGAAAAGTTTAGAACACAACTTCTGATCTTCAGCAGCAGATGACATGAAAGAAACCCCTCATCACAGACACTGAATGAGACTTTGAGTTTGAAAAAAGCAAGAATGCAAACACCTCCATCAAGTATTATGGATAACTTTTCACAGTGGAAATGCAGAGAAACACACTTGATTTGATTTGGCCATGCCCACAACGTTAGGATGATTAGTATTTACAGAAGTGGGGCATCATCTCTGGCTCCTGCTTTGTTTATATCTGTAAGTGCTTCTCTCTGAGGTTTTATGTATGTGAAATGAGCATTGTGCCAGAAGGAATCCTGCCATGTGTATTTATCCAAAATAAGCCAGTGTTTTGTGCAACACCTCTTGGTAGCAACACCACTGGAGTACTTTCTACTAGATAATTAGTAAGTGTCCATCATCCTGGAAAAATGGCGGGAAGATGTTGCATACCACTAATGTATATGGGGGTGGGGCAAAATGGGTGAGGCTTTTAGGCAATTTACATATTTCTTGTTTTTAAATGTTTAGAATACGATCTCTGCTCTCAGCAGCAAATGACAATAAAAAAAACCTCAGGCCTCTCTTACCGGGCTGATATTGGCCCTGGGGACCCCATCACCAGGATCCCGGCCTTTGATTTTATTTTATAGGAAAGTGGGGCCATGCGGCCTCCCTCCTAGGGCTGAGTTTGGCCTCAGGACCCTGGCCATGATTCTCATCTCTTGGGAATGCTGGGGGGCCCTGAAGGCACACACAGTCCCTAACAGCTCCCTGGCATTCTTTCAGACACAGGGAGCAGCTAAACATGGAGCTCCCTGTGTCTGAAAGCAATTCCTCTCTTTCCCTGCTTGCTTCATAGAGGCAGAGAAACAGACAAATGCTCTGCAGACAGCAAGCAAGAGCATTTTGTCAGCACGCTCTTACTGTAAACAGAGTGTTTGCTGTGACTTGGTGGGAGTGGTACAGCTCCCTCCAAGCCCCAGCAAACAGGTATGTCCTGGGGGTGGAATCTGTCTAAATTATATTTGTATATAAATTCATTTAAAGAATCCCCTTATAGATCATGTGTAGAATTGGATTGTTCAAACCCAAAACAGTCCAAGAAACCACAAACAGAACTACTTTTCATTTGACATTTTCTTATATTAAAGTCTCCTACCCAGAGAAGTATAGTTTGGCTCCACATTGGCCATGAAGGACTCCAGATTATTTCATAATTCCATAATAATTTCATCACGTGAGTGAGAAATATTATTACAAAAATGTATAGAGGATAACATCACGTTGTACAGTCTGACAATAAGAAGAGGTTTCTTCACGATGATGGGAAAATGAGTTGAAATTTGTGTTGCCAACCCTCCTTTGGCTTGCCTGTTTAACAAGGGGGTGCAGATGTTAATATGGAATCAAAGCCATCTACATGAAAAACATCCTTACACTAAAATCTCCTGTAGACATATTATCTGGGCAGAATTTATGATATTTAGCAAATCTGGGTTTTGTAACTTAGATTCCACACCTGACAAATTCCAACACATAATTAAATGTTGATTTAAGATACCATTAGATGTCATCGCCCCCTGATAACTCCCTTTTTGACCATAAACTTCCATAGCCCTCAGACCTTCATTCCCTCTATCCAACACCAGGGCCTGTATTTGTCAATCCTGATCATCTAGCTGCAATAGAGGGGCATATCTATTAGATGTAAAAAGTGGAGCAGGGGGCTTGCAATACAATCCCATCTGACCCGCCCAGTTGGCTTTCTCATGTGGTGATGATACTGTTTGTAAAAAAAAATCCTTATAGTTTTAACTCTGCTGTTTCTAACTGCTGTATAAAAATAACTGAAGGGGAGAGCTTTGATTCCATTCGAACCAGGAGATAGTTGTTCTAAAATCTCTAATAAATTTGCAACTATATGTGGCCTTCTAAAGTTGATGATGATACAGTCACCTGTGGATTCTTTAGGATGAACTCCAAGCCAAGGCGTTCTCTTTACTTGTACCAGTTCCCACGCCTGGTTCCCTTTCCAACGCATATTTGATGTCAACCAGTGCACAGTCTGGTTTTGCAAGGTACAGTAGTCTTCACTACCCTCTTTTGGAAGAGTTAGTACATCCTTTAGAATAATGTATGGTGTACACTCGGGGGGAGGATTGGGTAGCCCTTGGCATAACCTTGGTCCCTCCCAACTACCTTTCCCTGTTGATCTTTATTTTCTTTAGGTATATTATTTGTGTAGTCTGTTACTAAGTCAAAGTCAAAGTCAAAATTTGCTTTATTCGGTTAAAATATTAAAACCATCAAAGCACAGGACAGAAATTCATGATACAGGCAAATGCAATTACAGAAAATAATTAACACAAAAATTAAATACAATACTGTTTGGCGCAATATACAATAAAAGTATGTTTTTCAATTAATTCATTCATTCGATAATAAAACATTCTAAAAAATCATGTCTTCTAAAAAGGCTCTGTCCACAACAACATATTAAGAGCAATGCTCATCAGTGGATAACTATATAAACAGGGCCCTGTTTCTAGCTCTTAAAGCACCCACAATAAAACAAGCAACCCCGAAACAAGTCAAAGGAGAGTCCAACATTTGTAAATAGGTCAGTGCAGGCCTTGCTTGCTTAAATTGACAATTCTTCAAAATCGGCAGAATATATTTTTTGCGCTGAGAAGAATAAAATTTACAGAAAAATAACATATGCAACAAGTTTTGTTCAGAAATGTTGTCACAAGGACAGGGCCCCAAAGTTCCCTCTTTAAAAAATCCTTTTGGGTATGCCAAGAGCCAAGGGAGCAAACCATGCTTAAACCTTATTAGCAAAAACATGTGGAAAGGTTTGTTAATGAAGGTTAAATAGGGCTGAATCTCACTCCCTGAACTTAACATAACAAACCTCCTAACTAACGGTTTCCCCAGTTCCTCACCTTCCCTTGACAACATTGCTCTGGACAAAAACTGATGCTTAATGGCCTTAATTTGTTCTTTACTTAAAACGCAAGGGCTGGTGAACAATTCCAGACAGCCAAGTGATTTCAAATTGTTTTTAATGTAAAGTAACCACGGGATAGACAGGGCTTTTTCCAAGGACAGACAGTCTTCGATAATTTGTTGGTTTAGGTTTGGTGGCTGTTGTGCCCAAACCCTCAGCCAACCTAATAGCGGTGCAACAGCTATTTGATCAGCAACATATCCCATCCCCAAGTCCTCATGAATGTTAAAAATAGGAGTAGAGGGAGGGAGAGACAACAATTTCCGAAAGAAGTTATTTTCGACTACTTGAATGCTAGGAGCGGCCTTGTAACCCCAGACCTCGCTTCCATAAAGTGCCATGGGCAAACACTTTGCGCTATAAATTTTTAATAGAGCAGGAAGCGGTTTACACCCTATGCGTTTTGCAAAGCACAGCAATGCGCCAGTAGCTCTGGCTAAATTGTTCTTTTTCTGAGCGCGTTGTATAACCCAAGATGATCTGTCGTCGAATGCAATCCCCAAATAAGGGAAGGACTGAACTTTGGTTAATTCCTGCCCATTACAGAAGAATTTCACCCTTTTTGCTCTCCCCGAGCCAATCGACATAGAGTGGGATTTTTTAAAATTAATTAATAAGTCTAAAGAGACCATAAAATCATAAAAACCATTTAAAAGCGCTTGTAGACCTCTCGCAGTTCTGGCCAATAAAACTGTGTCATCCTCGTATAGTAATGCGGGGATCATTTTGGAGCCGGCTTTCGGAATATCTTTACTAGTTGCAATTAAAACCGGACCCAGGTTATTGATGTAAAGCGAGAAAAGTAGGGGTGCAAGAATACACCCCTGTCTTACTCCACGCTTCACCTGCCAGGCATCAGTCTGACTTCCGTCTTCACTGTAACGAACGACTGAAGTGGTGTCCTCATGGATAACAGCCAGGAAAGAAATCAGAACTGTGTCAAGCCCCAAAGTGGCTAGTAAGGCCCATAGTTTTTGTCGATTAACAAGGTCGAAAGCGGTGGACAAGTCCATAAAGGCTAGATGGAGGTCCCCCTGCTTAGCGACCGTGTACTTTCCTATGATCAGATGCAAGTTAAGGCATTGGCCAACAGTTCCCCTTCCTTGTCTGAACCCATATTGTAGGTCAGAAATTATAGATTGCTCCTCCAACCACAATGTTAAGCGGGCAAGGACAACTTTACCCATGACTTTCACGGCGGAGTCCAGGAGAGAAATGGGCCGGTAGCAAGCCGGGTCTTCTCTTGAACCCTTTTTAAAAAGAGGAACAATAACAGCTTTGCCCCATGATTTTGTAGCTCCGGCCTCAGAGGCAGCGTTAAAAACGTGAGTTAAAACTTTCGCCCAAAACCCTGGGTCAGCCTTATAAAGGTCCGCAGGCACTCCGTCCGGTCCCGGGGCTTTGCCTAATGCCATTGCCTCAATGGCCTCTCGGACTTCCTCCTCCTTAAAAAGGATTCTTGAGGCTAATGTGTGGTCTGCGTAGTTTACTGGGTTATCATCCTGTATCTCCGCGTATAGGCCACTAAAATGGGCCACCCATTTATCAGGCGGGATAAAACATTCTTTGATAGTGTTCTCCTGCTCATTAAAAAGGGGGCTATTTATCACCTTCCAAAACTGGCTGCTGTTTTTCTGAGTGCTTGCATCTGATAACTCATCCCATGCCTTGTTTTTTAGCTCACTTTTCCTGGCCTTATCGCTTTTTTATATTTTTTTCTGGCCTCAGTTAACTTACTTGGGTTATTGCCACGTTCTTTAAGAGCCGATAAAAGGGCAGAGTGAGCACTAACACAGGCATGGTCAAACCAGTTTTTAAATTTCTTGGGCTTAGGTTTCCCATGAGTGGTGAGGTTCCCCGTAACATGTTTAGTAATTCTGTCAAAAGCGCCCAGAATAACCAACGCTTGAGCCGATGGCGAAAAACACAAACTAAAGTCCTCTTTTTTATGTTCATATAACTTAACAAGGAAGTCGACCGGATTAATAACTTCCCATCTCAGTCGTCTTCCCTGACTGGTAGACTCAAGATTTGTGTTAGAAATCAAAGGCAGGAGAATATCTTTCCTCAATGCCTTGACTTTAATTTCCAGCGTGAGTGGGTTGTGATCACTTAGAACATTATGCGTGACTCGAAGAGTACCCAATAGGTTCACCATTATACGTGGTACAAAAATATAGTCAATTGTGCTACAATGACCATGACCTGAAAACGTGTGAACCGGGACCAACAAATCTTGAACAGCCATATGAAGGTAAAAGGACGATACCATGTTCTCTAAGAAATTCCCACCCTTGGAATGTTCAAAATGGATAGCCTCTTGTAAGCACGAATCATGATAATTATTTACAAAACAGTTAAGATTACATACATGAATGTTAAAATCGCCAAAAAGTAAAAGAAAATAAGGTTTAACATTAATTGCATCATACTCATCCAGAAAGCTGAACAGTGCTTTGAGATGCTCTAACTCGTCCGACCTTGTAAATGAGTTATAAAAGTTAACCACCAAGAATGATGGTAAGTTAACACATTCCATTTTCACCGCTAAAATATGAGGAGAATTGGTTACTATCAGCTCAGTGCTATATAATAACTTTAAGCTAAATAATAACAAAAGACCCCCTTGTTGTCTCCCCATAACAGAGGGCATGGCATATTTGATGAAAGATTGGTACCCATCCAGGTAATAAGGGTCAGTGGCCTCCCATGTTTCTTGTAAAACGATTATATGATGAGTAGAGAGGAAAGCCCTCCAGTTTTGATCACCACGTTTAGAGCGAAGACCAGCAATATTCCATGATAAAGCAGAAATTGAATCGATTGCTGGAAATTCCGCTACACCCGCTTGTTCGCTAACTAAACAATTGGCCAATTCACATGAAGGGGGTATTGACTCAACCTCTACTCCATAAGAAGGCAATTCGACACCCAAATTTTCAGAGCTAAGAGTGGGAGTTGTACCTCTCTTTACTGCGGAGACTACCTCGGAACCTCTCTGTGTGACATCAATGGCAACCTCTGTCTGTGAAGGTAAGTTAATAACTGTCGGGGCGGTGAAAATAACGTTGTGATCCACAGGAGATGACCTAACAGATAAAAGCCCTAAAGGGTTAGAGGGAAGTGTACTGAAAATCTCATTGTGTAAGTAGACTCCATTAACCCTAAGTCAATCGTTTGTGTCTAGGGTACTAAGGGCTTCAAATCTGTTTTTTAAAACCAGTGGGTTACTTACAGGAGCTTGCAGAAAAGGGCGCTTTCTCTGTATAACCTGACCTAGGAAAGGTGGAGGGTAAAAAAAGCCCAATGGAAGAACGTTGATGTGGTTCTGTTGAATTCTCAAAGACCCTGCTTGTCTTAAAATGTGATCAACTATGTCAGGGGAACTAAATTTCACAACAACGCAATCTCCCCTCAAAGTCTTGTTGGTTTTCCCCACCCACGGAACCCTTCTCACCATTTTAAAGCTATCAAAGAGATGACTCCCCAGCACTGTCTTCCCTGTCAAAAAGTGGAGAGTTTTATTTTTCAGGGAAGACCAGTGCTCTTCCTTGCCGTCACAAGTCTTCGGGACATTAGCCAAAATGATCGTGTATGGGCATGCCTCTGGTGGCAAGTTTAATGGACATTCCTTGTGTGTCGACTGTCCCTGTGCTGGACGACTGTCAGTAGTGTCCCTCAGCCCTGGTCTAACACCGCTAGTGCTCCGTACAGGTGGTGAGGGGATTGTAGGGCCTGCCACCGAACTTGCCATACAATTGACCATGTCCGACACTCTAGAGGTAACTTCACCCAAGGGAGATAAATCAGAGGGAGTGGGCCTTGACTCCTGAGCACATTGACCAACGATGTGACGTTCGATAAGAGTGAGTCTATTGTCAATCTCGCTAAGTCTATCCAAGACTGGCAAAATAAACTTACTCAAACTCTCATCCAATCGTTTAATCAAGTCAGCTGACATGTCTTTCATGGTGGCAGTGCTCCCTTGAGCAATGGACTCAATAAACCCGTTTCCTAAATGAGTGGTAGCCTCCACCGTCAAACTACCTATCGGATGAATCAACCCCTCACCAGGATGATTATTTCTGGGTTGCTTAGCGTTTTGGCAGTTTCCAGTAGGGGCACGAATAGCTTTTCTCTTGCCCTTGGGTATTTTAACAGGGACAACAGAGGGGGGCTTTGATTGCCTAGAACGTAAGGCAGGGGGGGACAATGAAGGACTAGATACGTTCAACAAAAGTTGATCGCTAGAATGACCAGACTCTCGAACAATCCCAGCAGAAATAAAATGAGGTGCCTATGAGGGCGCAGATATCAGAAGCTGGGTAAGAGGCTCTAAAGACAACCTTTTCTCAACGATCTCAATTTCTTTAGATACAGCATGCTCAGCTTTTTTTAAGAAGGCATCTAAAGTCCCTGATCCCGCCACAGTAGAGCCCTTACTGCGGTTATTTGCCATAGCTAGTACTGAGCCAAGTCTCTTGGGGCGGTTATGACCACAGTTAACACAACATATCAAACAATTGTTAACCAAACCTTACAACAGGCTTTGTACAGCGACAGCAACAGATTGTCCCCGAATGCAGTGGAAGCTGGTTAAGGGGGTGGCCCGGCCCAGCCCTGTCCAGCCCCGGACGGCCACAGACGGCCCGCCCTTTGCCCGGGCTTAGCCCGGCGCCGCCCGCGCGCGTCCCGCGACGCGGAGGAAGTTCCGGTTCTTTAAGCGCCTCCTGGCGCGGGAAACGCTGATGGCAGGACTCTCCCCCTCTCGGGCTGCTGGGAGTTGTAGTGAAGGTGGTATCGTCCCCGCTCGGCGGCCGCTGTTGTTAAAGGCGGCGGCGGAGGACGGAAAGATCAGCAGGGCGAAGTGCACAGAGCACAGGGTGCATCAGGTAAGGCCAGCAACGAGAATGGCAGCGCCCCGTAGGTCAGGACAAGAGCAACCCGCTCTGTCGAGGGAGTGACGGTTCTTTAAGCGCCTCCTGGCGCGGGAAACGCTGATGGCAGGACTCTCCCCCTCTCGGGCTGCTGGGAGTTGTAGTGAAGGTGGTATCGTCCCCGCTCGGCGGCCGCTGTTGTTAAAGGCGGCGGCGGAGGACGGAAAGATCAGCAGGGCGAAGTGCACAGAGCACAGGGTGCATCAGGTAAGGCCAGCAACGAGAATGGCAGCGCCCCGTAGGTCAGGACAAGAGCAACCCGCTCTGTCGAGGGAGTGACGGTTCTTTAAGCGCCTCCTGGCGCGGGAAACGCTGATGGCAGGACTCTCCCCCTCTCGGGCTGCTGGGAGTTGTAGTGAAGGTGGTATCGTCCCCGCTCAGCGGCCGCTGTTGTTAAAGGCGGCGGCGGAGGACGGAAAGATCAGCAGGGCGAAGTGCACAGAGCACAGGGTGCATCAGGTAAGGCCAGCAACGAGAATGGCAGCGCCCCGTAGGTCAGGACAAGAGCAACCCCTGTTACTAAGTGGGTGAGGTGGGTAGCCATGGGATTATGAATGACTGGTGTTGCTTCTGTATTCCAAGACACTTAACTCCACCGTGCCTCAGTTATATTATAATTTACCTTTACGGGTAAGACAGTAGGGGCAGTGTTCTCAATGGCTCTTTTTTCTGTTCCAAGTCCTTCCTTCAGTAGGATATTCAAGGCTTTTATTTGATGGTCAATTTCATCTAAGTGAGAGAAGAGTGGCACAATTCCTGCCTGATAACCCACTGAAGTTCCCTTTGCCTTTATCACTAATAGGTGCCAAAGTAAATCTGGGAGGGGAGACTGGCTACAGGTTCTTTAAAAGAAGGTACTGGTAAGGTTTTGACATACCCTGGGAGTGTCTTTTTTCTACTCTCCTAAATCTGCCAAGGAGTGTTGATGTGAAATTTTCCTATGGAGATTTCTATTTTTATATATTTTTTTCTTTAGCTTCTTCCTTAGGGTACTTAGTGCTGGGTCTAAGCCCTGTTTACCTGTGCCCTCCACCATATTAAACATGCAAGGGGACTCACGTACAGAGGACCGCAATGACCTAGGTGAGTGTGCCATGGGGTTACTCCCTTCAGGGTGAACAACAGGCAGACCAGAGCTAAGGGGCTCATTAGGATTCCGTCCACCATCCTTGAGTAAACCGGGACCATCCGCAATGCAAGAGGCGGTCCCACACACTGGATCAGGATGCGTCCACCACCATGGCGGATGGATCCTGCATTTTAACATTGCGGCGGGGGCTGCTGACAGCAACACCCGCTGCGATGCGAAGCGCCAGGTGTTGCATTTCACAGCACTACGTGGCAGGCACCACAAGGTGCCTTCCACGTGGTGCTGTGAAATGTAGGGGGTACCCCCCAAGTGCACCCTCACCTCCCCCTACACATGGGGGGCCTGCAACGGGCCCCCGTCAAAAAATCCCCACCAGCCTTTCCATGGCGTCCCCGTCATGGGAACGCCGGGTGTAGCCCACATCATGATTTGGTGGACGGTGCCTGCGAAGCACCGCCACCATATCTGGCCTTGAGGACCATCCACCCGGGCAATCTGTGAGATTGCTTTAGACGGACCGTTGGCTAATGGATTTTGCGTCCGCCACGGTCCTAGCACGATTCCCTCCGCCATCGTAATGTGGTTGAGGGAAAAGTACGGTACGATTGCGGTGGCTGGCGGTGACGGGCCTTCTGCAATAGTATTCAGCCCCTAAGTCTCAAGGAGCATTTTCTATGACAATTCTATCTCGACATTTACCACCCCATGGCACTCTCTAACATACAATCAATTGCGGTATTTTTAACTGCCAAAGGACTTTGTACTGAGGTTTGACCCTGGTTTTACTTGGTTCTTCAAAAAAGGAGACCTTGAAATATCAAGCAATTTGTACTGGCCCCTAGTACAAAGTAAAAGTGCCACTTCCAACCAACTGGGATGTACAAGTAACTTTGAAGACTGCCCTAAATTCAGCCGGATGCAGCATACTTTTGAATGCAGTACTAATGCACTTACGAAGAAGTTAGTAAAGCCCTAAGACAAACTGTTGCCAACAAAGCATGTGTCCGGATGGTGTTCCCGCTGAACTCTTCTTGGTTAATCCTGATCTCTGGGCCCTAGTCTTAACTATAATAATTTCTTTCTTTATTCGGATGAAAACACATCCATAAAAGACACAATAAAACAATCATGCAGTATAAAACTCAATACAAACACATAAAATGGCACAGCTTATTAAGGCAGTACAAGATTTTAAGACAGTACAAGTTACTGAAACCTCGAGGATCTAAGGCTATCCATCTCATCACACCAGCAATGATGTTGTAGATACAAACTAATGAAGGATCAATCAATTCTTGATAGCCTAGATCTGTGAGCTGCCGTCAAAAAACAAATCACTGCGTGGAGGTTATGGGATTTAGTAACAACTGCAGGTGCAACAGAGCCACTTTAGCCTGCCTAAACTTCAAACTCTGTAGTAAAGGCAGGAGGAATTATTTTCTTGGCACTGAAAACAGTTTACACAATAACACAAAATGATGCATGTCCTGTGGAAATCTAAGATCGCAGCCACAGGGGCCTCTTTGGGATAGAGGAAAAAATCCAGCTGGAGATGTTAAAAGGTGGTGCAGTTGATTGAATCTGAAATGTGTAATAACAAATCTGTTGTGGGCGCTAAAAGGTGCAAATTGATATGGTTCTATACCAGACACAGACTTTAACATAACATATGCCCTCACTGTAGGTTTACTAAACTCAATAGTTTCATGCTGGGCAGTGGCAAATTTATGGAATAAGTCTTTTCTATCACCTGGAGTTAAAGTGCTGTGTGCGATGAAGAGTTCTGACCTTGCTATGGCTTGGAAGGATTCCTTTATATAGCATATCCAATGGATTTTGTTAGCATGTTCCGAGGCAAGACAGTCGGCTAAGGTCAGGTAGTTTAAACCCTTATCTTCACATATCCATATCTTTAAGTAAGGTTTAATTGCCACTTGGTCCACCAAATAATCAACACCTAACTCTTCGTGCATGGACCAGGCTGGCACACCTTGTGGGGCTCACAGGATCCGGCACAAAAACGTACTGTCCACCACCTGTAGCCTGTGAGAGGGGACATACCCACAGACCTCACTGCCATATAACACTTTCACAACAGCCTTGGATTTGTACAGTTTTTAAATGGCCTCCGGAGCCCATGAGCCCACTCTGCTAGCAAAGCTGGTAAAAGCCCCTGCAGATTCATTCAACTCACTATATTTCCCATGTAAGTGGGCTCTCCACTGTAGTCGGTCATTGAATAACACTCCTAGGTAGGGGAAAACCGGAACCTTAGCAAGAATATGGGGCTAGCTTTAAAACTTTTCGATCCATTCCCCCTACGACCGGCAACTAAAACATATGACTTAGCAAAATTAAGAGACAGGTCCAGCCTGTCCATAAAAGAAGCAAAGCCATCTATTAATATCTGCAGGCTCCAGGCCGTGCGAGCCATGAGCACCGCATCATCGGCATAGAGTAAAACTGGCAAGGCTCTCCTCCCCACTCTAGGGGAGTCTGACTGGATTGCCAATAAGGCTGCCTCGAGACCATTAACCTCTTCGCTGCGGCGCAAATTCCGCCGCAGCGCTACCGCAGTGCTGACATTCTAATCGCGGGCGTGGTCATGACGTCTCCCGGCCGTCGTCCGCACACGCCCATCATGACTCATGATGGCCGGGAGACGTCATGAGCATGGAAGAGGTTAATGTAAACTGAAAATAAAAATGGAGATTAAATACAGCCTTGGCGCACCCCTCTTGTACAGTTAAAATGATTTGTAAGTGCCCCCTCATGTTTGAATCTCACTGCTGCTGTCGTCTTGGCATGTAATTATGTGAGCAAGTGAACAATACAAGGGTCCACTCCCAAGGAAATTAAAATGTGCCACAACTTAGTCCTGTTACCTCGATCAAACCAGGACGTAAGGCCCATGAAGGCTAGATACAAAACACCTGGTTGTATCAGTGTGTATTTGGCTGTCAAAAGATAAAGACGGAGGCATTGGTCAGTAGTAGACATTCCTTCACAGAAGCCAAATTGAACGTCTGATAAAATCTGAATGTCTATGGCCCACGAGGAAAATCTGGATAAAAGAACCCGACCCATAACCTTTACTACAGCATCAATAATGGATATTGGGCGGTAAGATTTGGGATTGTCCTTGTCCCCTTTTTTATAAATTGTGAATATTGTAGCAGTGGACCATGACGGCAACGCCCCTTTTGAGGCTTCTGCATTTAAGACTTGATTTAGAAGGGGGGGCCAGACCACAATATTATCACGAAAGAGATCTGGGGGTATTCCATCAGGACCTGGGGCCTTATTTAGCAAAAGAAGCTCTATACTTGAATATATCTCATCCAGAGAAAAGCAAATGGGTATTAGATCTGGACTAGGGGTATATCTACCCATGGCTCTACCAAGCAGCCTGCGGTTTAAACATTTTCAAAATGGGAAACCCACTGGTCTGACACAATATGATGGCTTATGGTCGGTCTAGCTGGTTCCACAAAGCAGGGGCTATTAATGATCTTCCAAAATAAAGCAGAATTCCCTCAACTCCCCCGCTTTCGATAGACCCTGCCAGGCCTGCTTTTGTAAACAGCACCTGCACACTTTCACTGACTCTTTATAAAGGCGGTAGCATTGAGTCACTCTGTCTTTCTCCCGGGTCACCTGCTTCAAGGCTACCTTTAACCTCCTCAATGCTTGCGAGTACTTGCAGTCAAACGACGAATTAGGAGCTTGGATATCCCTCCTTATCTGTTTAGTTAAAAGGCCAGAAACTACCTGTGCAATGGAGGTAAACAAAGTTAATATGTCCTTACTCGGGGTATAAAGTTCCAGATAAAGGTCTATCTCAAGTTGACAGGAAGAGAAGAGACTATGATTAAAGGCCTTCGCATATATACTTGACCAACATAGGTGCCTACCCTGATCCGTTGGAATTAGGGGTGCCTGAGATTTATGAGGGCCTCTTGAGTGGGTGCCCGCCCCCCTCAGTATAAGTATCAGAGGATTATGATCGCTAAATGGGTTATGTTCTATTTTAAAGGAACCCGCGGCCAAGGAGGCAGACAAAAAACTCAAATCTATAATCGTGGTGATGCCCCTAACTTTGTGGGAAGGAAGCAGATGTGAGATGGGCAGAGTATACCAATGGGAGGTGCAATGAGGAGAAATATCTTTATTTCTTCTCATTGTTTCCTCTTTCATTCTGCAGCACACTTAGAAAGAAGAAAACGCCTCTGAGGATTGTCTTTGTGCAGGAAGGTGCATCTTTCTGCACAAATACAATCCTGCCTACAACACAGGCACACTTGCACCACAGCACTTGTGTGCCTACATTGGAGCAGTCAAAAAGGCGCCAGCGCAAGGAAAGGAGAGGAATGCACTGTATAATGTTAAATACGGTGCATTCCTGCCCTTTCATACAGCAAAGTGGCTTGCTGCACTGCACTGCACTGCTTGAAATTTGGATAAATCTTCCCCCCAGGGTTTTTAGTAGATCTATGTAAGAACAATGTGTATAAAATGAACTGCAATTGAGCTAACTTGCATAGACTTTGATCCTGTGCCCCACGTTTGAACACTGCTGGGGCTGTATTACATTTAGTGCCCCAGGGGTGCTATGTTCATCTACCCCTGTTTTTTGCACCTACGGGGAACAATGGAGTGGCTTGATGCTGCTGCTCCATAGTTCAGTGAATGCTCTGCCCTCGGACGGCACATGTTCGCGGCTGTCCTGGCGGCAGCCAATTCATTGCAATAGGGTGCACTGCTCCTTTGTGCGCCTGGTGCAGATTCTTAAAGGTGTGCCATGGCATAAACAAGGATAGTGAACTCTATATGTAATATAGGCCCTGATGTATAAGGTGAATTGTTTCTTATGGATGACATTGTTAGGGTTTGAAAAAATGTTTCTTCCCTTAATGATGTCTTGTTACTTAAGGCATTACAATATGCATGCTCCTGTCACTTGTGCTCTGCTCCAAAGAGAAAGTCATTATCTATTGTTCTTATTTTTTTGTATAGCGCGAAGTAGACCCGAGAAATCGTTTATCAGATCGCTTTACATAAGCACCAGTCTCGTTACAGAAGGACACATTCATTTTTGTTAGGCACAGGGAAATTATGTGATTTGCCTAGAATCACAGGATGCTTTAGCATCGTTGCCGAGACTCGAACCCAGCTCCCCAGCTTCAAGGTCCACTGCTCTAGCCGTAAGGCTACATCCTCTCCCCATCATGGTTAGGCAATATCAATCTGGATGCATCCTGATGTTCACCTACCTGCCACAGTAACAGAGTTCTCCTTCATCTACCATGCTTTGTGTTGCTCTGAGTGTATGCTTTTGACTAGGAGGGGTTGTTCAGAACTAATCCACATACCTTGACTTGTTTTCACTAGCCCCACTCTGCCTTTCCAGTAAGCTTGAGAAGCCCAGGAAGATGCAGACTGCAGAAGTGTTAGAAACAAGATGATGGGTGTAAAACTTATTGCGATGATTTCTGCGTGCTTGAGATGCTCTTGTATTAGTGACTGAAATCTGCCCTACGGGTTTATCTTTTGGGCAGGCATAATAAAGCTGACAGCCATCCCACAGCACCTTTCCTAAATCTTGATCATTTCAGTAGAAAGACACTTTAAAGAAGAATGTTTGTTATGGTTCTTGGCTTTCTATAAAGTTCTTCACACCACATAACTGCTGTTCCTAATACATAGTTTAATGACACACAATTTACTTTTTTTTTTTGGAACAATTGAATACTGATAAAGCCTTTTCGTGGTCTTTAGACTTGTGAGCTGCACATCTGATGATGACAGCAATGCAAATTTAACTAGCTGAGACATTAAAGTGGCATAAATTTAAACAGGAAGACCATCCTTCCTTCAAATAATGACCTCAGTGAATCTCCTTTCTTTTTGCTTTTAAAGCTGCCATAATAGCTCAACTTCTTCACCTTCAGAGCAAAGGCAACTAAATGTACAATTCTATCCTGCCAAACCAGAGTGTCCCCTTTCCTTCTTTCATACACATATGTATGTCACTGTATGTTTTTGTTATTTTACAGACTGTCTCACAATCACCACATACATTAATCAAATTCATATTTACCTACATATTTCCCACCTTTTATGCAATTTACTTTATGTGCTGTTTTACTGTAGCTATACACAAGGATTTTAAAAGTGTGCTTGTATAATTAATTGAACACAGACCCTAACATTATACACTCAAATGATTAAAAAAAATAAAAAAATGTGAAAACATGTATAAGAACTAAAGAACGTAGTAGCATCATATTTCTTATCAAGAAAGTAAAGCAATACGGTTCTACAGCAATATACAATTAAACATCTTTAATTCATGCTATTTAAGGCTACTGCACACAGCTTTGCATGAGGAGTAGAATAGGGATGCTCAACCCTAGTAATGGCATTCTTCATGCCTCTGGTGACAGAAAGAAATATCCCTGGAGGCAAAGAATGTCTTGTAGAAACACGTGGAGCCCCATTATTTCAGACTCTTTCATAAGGAAATCAAGCAGATTAGTGGAGTTAGGTTTGCAAGGATAAGGATTCATGGTCAGTTCCTTTTTAGAACAATTATAGAAAAAGTGGATAATTCCATGATGAGAAATAACAGTTTAAAGGGTGGAATATCTGATATCCATCAGCAGTTTCGAAACTAAAGGAGGGTCCCCTATTGGTTTGTCCCCATAAAGCTCAGAACCAGCAGAATAGCTGATAGATATCCGGTAATAATTCTGGAAGACTTGCCTTGTGATACCAATGAAGGAAGCAAATTCAGAACTGAAGTGGCATTTGCTAAACTGAGATAGTGATTCTTTCCCACACACCAATCAACCAAGACATTTTTGCAAGTCTTGGTGGTAACTGGGGCACAGGAAGATTTTATGAGGCAAGCAGCTGAAGGAAAAAGGTCCACCAGTGACTAAGAATACCAGAATGTTTCACAGCCATCAGCTGTGACATTTTTAATTTGTATTCTACAACCTTGGTGAAATATGGAGTAGAAGAGAAAATCACGGGGCTGAGACACCAATTGGTACACATTGGTGTCCTATTGATATCAAAGGAACCTCTTGTGTACCAGACATATTGGAACAGAGAGGTGAGAGTCATTATGGTCTGGGTTTTCTACACATCCCATGGAGAAAGAGCATCTCTGAGATGAACAATTACCTCTATTTTGAGGTTACTGTTACTTTTTGCTATTTAAAACTCTTAGAATTGTGTGAATGCTCTTCCATTGATAATTTGGAATATTCTATGTGAGCTCTAATTCTTAAACACATAAATGAACTGGTGTAGGAAACTTGTTATTATTTGTGTGACCTCCATAAGCAATAGGTGAACAATTCTACTTACTGGGAACCAAGCACCCCATTGTAGTGCTTCACGTTCTCAGGATAGCAAAGCACAGCAGGACAAGGCCTACTCAGGGGAGGTGGTGTGGGCTAGTAAACATTATTCACTGACACGCAATAATCTCACTTGATGAATGATTGTCCATTCAGTGCTTTCTCTTTAGAAAAATGAAAGGTACATTTATTACTCACACGCTGCTAAATACTACACGCAAATATACAACTATGTACATAGGCAGATGGAAATACTGTAGATGACATTGCCTAATCAACTTTGAGCCCCCTTAGAAAGGGTCATACAAACATATAAGGTAAGTCTACTGGCTTGGTCAAAGGTTTAAGATACACAAACAACATATTAAAGACATCATTTTGCAGGTAAATGCAATCATCAGTAGTAATCATTAGATGTAAATGCACCTTTGAATGTCAATAAAACATATTCACTGTGATCAATAAATACTGTTAGTATTACTAGAGCAATAAAGAATTTAAAATGAACAAAACGTGTCTGTGTACTTCTTGAAGTTTGCAGTCATGAAAACACAACCAAAAAGGCAGTCCTTAGAGGGAATCACATTTTAATTACATTACATGCAACCACAGATTTCATCCCTAAATGTGCCTCAATATGTGTACTATTTAAAAACATATTCAAACCATAATAATTGCAACAACACAGTCAACCCCTAGAGGGTGCAACATGCCTTGCTGTAGAGCAGAAGCTCCAATCTTGGGAGTGCATTGAAACATTGAGTAAAATACTGAAGGGGTCCTGGATTCCTGTCCCCTGCAGACATAGGGTCAGTCATTCTTAAAACAAATAATTCTTAAGCGAGTGAGCTCCAGCTCTACTGCAGTCCTGCATGCTTCCTACATGATGTTGGTGGTTTCCCAGCCACTCTTGGGCCACCACGAGGACGGAAATACATATAAATTGAAGCAGCCGCAGGGCATTACGGGATAATCCTCCGGGACCAGAGCATATTTGATGAGCGTCTCTCGCACTGTGCCGGGGAGAGTTGCTGATTTGTTTTTGCCACATGACCTTGTGTCGTGTGGCTTCTTCTCGTAACGCGTGGCTTCTACTCATTTTGTTTTTTGTTTTATGGGTATCTGGCAACCCTCATGCTTTTAGCATGTGAGGGCATTGAGGGAGCCTACCCCTTACTGCCCTGATTGCTCCCAAGCAGCGTATGAACCTGCAGTAGCTGACCGCAGTTCTCTCCATGCCTGCTCCTCGGGGTAGGGTGCAACCTTCTGTGGTGGCTGCCCAGCTACCCCAAGACGGAGGCATGGAGTGCAGGGGCAAGGCCTCTAGCACCAGGGGCACAATGGCACTTCCCCATTCTTCCTGCTTTGGGGAGTTGGGAATGGGGCCCCGGACACTTTTTCAGTGAAAACAGCCTGGGTATGGGGTCCTTGGGCCAGTAGAAAGACCAGGGAGGGGGCTTCACACACACTCCTTCCCTGAGAAAAATAAATACATCTTGCATCAGACCCTGGCCCACCCTAGAGGTAAGGTAAGTAATAGAGGTGGAGTCCCACGCACACAATCTGTGAAAAAGAGGTCAAAGTTTACCATTCTTTAAAATGCTGTACCTTGGGCCCCCTTAGGTCAGTTTTGATGATCCTGGCCTTATCTTACTCTAGTGGCAGGCTCAAACCACCAGTCACAGTGGCAGCAGACCCCCTTGCATCTAAAGCAGTGTATCCCTCGGGGAGCAGGTTCTCCTGACTCCCTGCACCAGACATCTTCCTGGTCTGGTTTTCTGGGTCCAGAAGTCCAAGGTTTTCCCTCAACTGGTCCTCTAGTGGTTATTGGGGTCAGCCTCACTGGCCCTTGGGGAAGCCAACAGGTCCTCGGGGGGAACAACCTTTACAACGCAACTTTTACAACGCACTACCATTACAACGAAACTGTTACAACGCGAGTGCATTGACAACGCAGGACATTACAACGCAAGTCTTTACATCGACTTGCACTAGATGGCGTGCTAACATTAAAAATAGTGTAGTTTACTATCCCAACACCTTCCCTACTGTTACGTGGACTGGAGTTGGAATAGTAAATTACACTTTTTTAATGTTAGCACGCCATCTAGTGCAAGTCGATGTAAAGACTTGCGTTGTAATGTCCTGCGTTGTCAATGCACTCGCGTTGTAAAACTTTTGTTGTAACAGCATGCGTTGTAACAGCATGCGTTGTAACGTCATACATCCGGTCCTCGGGTCAACTGGGCAGTCTCCTTAGTTCTTTGTGGGCAACAGGGTGTTCTTCCTTCCAGTTGTCCATGGCAGCCTCATGGTACAACAGTGAAGCCCCAAAAAAAAAATTACAAAGCAAGAGAGAGTCTCCCCCTTGTGCAATAGTTTTTAAAGGGTAGTCAAAGGTTCCAGAAGCACCCCAGACCAATCCTAGGGTGGCCAATCCTAGGATGACATGTCACTCCTCCCCCATCCCAAACCTCCTGCACAGCATGCAGGGACAGTTCAAAACAAAGTCACCCAGGGGTCACTAGTCACATCTCATTTGGGGGCCTCTGTTCAGCCCTCTCCTGTGTTGGCTCTAGAGGTCTGAGCTACTTCCTTTGTTCAGTGGGCTTGGGCAGGTCCATCCCTACTACAGTGGGACAGCTGATCGATTGATGTAGATCTTCCACTCCTACCCCAAACAACCTCAGGAGCTGAGTGAAGCACTGTTAATTGCTCCCTCTGTGGGGGGAGGCATTTGTTTCTGTTGCTGGAGTGAAATGTAATTACTCTGGCACAAAAAAGGGTGACAAAGGCCTGTGCTCTGATCCTGATCCCAACTGAAGTGAAGCTGCACTCTAAGGCAGTTTTCTCCCTATGTGTATAATAAAGTGTCACTACAGACAAAATAGTAAATCACTGGCTTTCCCTATTAGTGTACACTAACTTCATAAGACCTACCCCAGGTCAATATCTAATCCTGCAGAGTCCCCTCTGTGCCATGGTTCCTGTGCGTAGATACTAAGCTGTGCCCAATGGTAGTCTCACATGGACATGCTGCACACACGTTCATACATGTGTGCAGACATGCTCACGTGTAACCAGCCAAGCACCCCTTAACTTTGTTGTGTCACAGCAGCCTTATGTTAAAAGGTGGACACTGGTGGCAAACAGGTGCAGTCCATTTGCCATGTGACTACCGTGGGTGAGACACAAGCAGTGAGGTTCACCCACAGTAAAATTTCCAAAACACGCTGATCCAAAGAGCAAAAAATCCAGATGTACTGGATGGACTGAACCCAATTGCAACTATTATTGTTTGAAAAAACTTTGAAACAAAGTAGACAAAAACTCTATATGAAACAGGTTGTATGGTTTGGAGAACCTAAGGATTCTCTGAAATTGCTTGCTAAATTTGACTAAATAATTTTGCAACCAGCTTCCATAAGAGGTGGAAATCAGACTGCTGAAAATGAGAAAAAGCTCTCCCTTGACCTTTATTTTAGGGGGAATATCAGGCTATTCTCCTCTGGGGAAAGAAGAAAAAGTTATTGTTATTACTTAAACTGGCCACCACATGGGTAGTGTTGTAACCGTTTATCAAAATGGCAATGGTGAGTGAGTAGTGTTCTTTGTACAGTGAGTAAAAGCCTTGAGTCATTTTCCTTGTACAATGGTCAGTGCAAAAGCAAACCATGAGCTGCTGGACCAGTGTCTCATCCTAAAAGGTCACACAATTTATATTCAGTCATGCAACAAGAATTTGGGCCTTATTATGAGTATGGTGGACCGGTGGACCTCCATATCGGTGGTGACGGTCCAAACTTGGTGAGCTTGCTGGTCCAACCACAGTATTATGAGTTGGACAAGTTGGCTTTGGACCCCCAAGACTGCCAGCAAACTGCTGACTGCTGATTTCACGATCGGGAAAAGGCAGCTGCCATAGGGCAGTACAGGGAAGCTGCACCACCGTGCATCTTATGAGTTGCCGCTTACACGAGCGAACTGCGGTGGTCCAACCGCCTGCTTCAAGGTGGTGGTGAGGCAGGATTTAGGGTGCATACTCACCCCTTTATTCTTCTTCAAAGCAGATTCCAAAGTTGATGCCTTTCTCCAGGTCCACCCTTCACAGTAGAATCTTCACCCCGAGGATTACAACCCTGTGCACTGTGATTTACAGGTGAGTCCATTTCATACCATGCCAAGCATACTACACAATATGGGCCCCTGGAGGGCCAGCCATAGTCCATCTGGGGATAACAAGTACTGCGGAAGAGGAAGGGTACAGTCCGCAGCCTGGTCGCCGTGTCATTGGTCATCAAACAGGATATGGCAGTCCATTTTGCTGTCCAAGGTGAGTGCATCGAAGTGTATCGGGGGGCAGTGGAAGGTCATGGGGCCATGTGATGCACCAAGCAGAAACAGGCCAGGAGGCGGAAATGAATGCTAGTGCCTCCTGATCACAAACCCATCAAAGTCCTCATCCCCGGATGTGTGCTCTGCCCCACCTGTAGGTGTTACAGTACCGGCTGAGGCACTGTGTGCCACTGACACATCAGGTGCCGGTGTGGATACGTCTTCCACACTGTGAGGCAATGGCACACCAGGGGGCGGAGATGTGGATGGTGTGGGGGCAGCAGCATTCATCATGGCCACACCTTGTGGCAGCAATGCCATGATGATGATCTGCAGGGCATGGTAGATCCCAGCTACATTTCACTGGTGTGCAGCGGTGGCTGCCATCCTTTCCGCCTCCATCCACACCATGTCCTCCATGAGCCTCCGCATGTGTGCCAGCTCAAGGCTGGTATCACTGGTGCCCCACTGAGCGGACATGTGTTCTTCTCTCCGCGTCAGAACTCCAGCTATGTCAGTTAGGGCTTGTTGGAGACCATGAAGCGGGCCTAGACACCCATGGATGGCGTCCAGTTTGGTAGCCATGAGGTTGAACCCCACCCGCACCTGCTCAGCCGTCTCCCTCTGGCCCTCCAGCACAAGGCGTTGGAAGGCCATGTGTTGTTCCTGGGGGTCTTGGGAGACTGCCGGGGCCGTGGGTGCCTCCTGCTGGGTGGTTTGGGTGGTAGGTGGGGTCTCCTCGGTGCAGCTGGGCAGCCCTGATGCTGGAGGTGAGTCGCGGATGATGTCAATGATGTCTAGGGGGGCTTGTGTGTCGATTCTGGGGTTGTCCTACTCGTCATCAGTGAAGATTTGCTGGGACTGCTCTGCAGGGGGTGTTGACGGTGGCCCTGCAATGTGAAGGGGAGATGGTGTATTGCAATGTATCCACATGTATGTAGCCGCATGGTACATGTTGACATTCAGACAGCATGGCATTGTACATTGTGACAGTCTATAGATCTGGGAGAAGACCTAGAGTCATTGAGGGTGTGCACTGTGCTCTGCTTGATTGTGCATGTGCGCCATCGTGGCCATCTCCACCCGTCCCCCCAGTACCTGGTGGTCACTCACCCTGTTGCGGTTGTGTTGTGTCCTGTCGAGCAGTGTCCGGTCCCCCGACTCCAGTCACAGTATTCGCACTGATGACTGTTGACACCAGCTCCTCCATGTCATCCAGCACAAGCTGTGGTGCTGGGCCCTCACCTCCAGTCTGTAATGCTGCCTTCTGGTCGGCTGCGAGTTTCTACATGGTCTTTCGCTTGATGTCATTCCATTGCCTTTTGACCTCGTCCATTGTCCTCTTGTGCTCTCCGAAGGCATTCACCTTGTCCACGATGTCCCGCCATATTCCATTTTTGGTGCCCAGTGACACGTTGGAGGTGACGCAGAGTTGTTGATGGTGTTCCATCACCTTCGTAACTATGATCCTGTTCGCCTGCGGACTGAACTTTGTCTTCCTCTTCTTCTTGTCCTTGCCCTTCCCTGTTCCCGAGGTCCCAGGCTGGTCGTCCGGGGTGCTTGTGGGTGCTTGTGGGGTTGCTCTCATCCTCTGCGCTTGCTCCGGCTGCCTCCATGGTGCTTGGGTGTTGGTCAGTTAGTGTTTGGGTGTTTTAATACTTTTATCGTGATTTTTCCCGCCTGCCAGGTGTGTGTTGCAGGCCTGGCGCTGCTTATTGCTGATTTCCTCATTGTGCTTTGGCCCACTGCAGGTTTTTTTTGCGTTGGGCTTTGTGTTTTTATCTCCGTCGAGGTGGTTGTATTGTTGGCATTGGCCGCGGTTTCGGCAAACTATTGCATGGGGCCTCCTTGTTGTGAATTCCACGTTGACACAGGGTTATTTTCCTGCGATTGGCTGCGATATGTAAAGTTGCGTTTTACATTTTTTTGTGATGTTTAGCACACGTTCTTGTGAATATACCCCATACTGTGCCTATTGTGGGAGCCCAAGTAGCAGGAAAGAGAAAATAAGCCCTAAAAATCTATCTCGATATACAGATACAAAGCAAATAAGAAACACAGCTGTGTTAAACAACCTGAGTAAGCCCAGGACATTATCAGATATGCAATAAAAACACATTTGAAGCATAGTTCTCACAATAGAATACAGAGGAGTGAAATTGAGTACTTAACTGGTGGCTGAGCAAACAAGAAAAGAAGCTGTCACTTCCTGGTGACTGATATATATACTAAGCTCTTAACTGGCAAGTGATTTCAATTCCCTTCAACTTGAAGCATGTGACTCAAGGTTTGCAGGAAAGTGTGTTTTTTTTGTGATTTGTGGTTGCTATAATAAAAGTACCAAGTTAAGAAAGGATAATATGAGCCTTAGGTCTTCTAATAAAATGTATGAGCTGACAGGCTGAAAACGAATGGAGTTGCACCAAACCGGGTTAAATCTTTCCTCTTCTCCTAGCAATATCTATCATGCATGTGGCAGCAGCGTCCTGCAGATGCAAAAGAAGATGGGATCAAAATGTAAGTGGGTGTGCATAATTTAATAACTGGCCAGAGAGGCTGAGGCACCAAATTCAGTGCCCAGCAGTTTGATGGCCCTCCTGTCAAAGCTTAAATGAGACCCTAAAGCGCATTCAATGCAACATTGCTTCCAAGGGCTATTTTAAAGAAACTTGACTACCATTAAAAAACTAAAGATATTCTCAGAAGCTCATTTATCATTGGATTTGTTCTAAAATATTTAAAGGTGAAAAAATAACCTTGGATTATGAATACACTTGTATGCATTCGTGATGTAGCCATAGCTACCAGGCAACCCCCGAGTGTAGCAATTAGCCGGACCTGGATGTTTTTTTAGCCAACATCAGATTGACGATTGGGATTTGTTTTGTTAGCCATTCTCAGAACAGACCCATAATTCTTCATGTACAAAGTGTTTTTGCCAATGAGAAAACATTTTTGGAAATAGGTTCTTGGCAGGCATGACATATCCATGTGCATTTTTCACAATAATGACCTACATACAAATATGTCATACCAGTAAAAACTACAATGTTTAGAAATGTTCAGCAGCTACGTCAAGAGTGGCCTTTCTTCCTTAGTTTTTCTTTTTCATTCTGGTAATTATAGTCCTTTCTATGCTTATAACTGTCATGATGTCGAGTTGTGGAATGCATTGTGTCATAGGACCCATTAGAATCTGATGATATATCATGGAATCTGAATAAGCTAGGGAGAGAAAGCAGAGGACTGGAAAAGTTGGAGTTTGTATGTTGTGCTGCCTCCCTTACTTCTGTGCTGGGGTTGAATTCTACAATAAAGCTTTTTTACTCATACTTGTTTGGAACGTTCATGACAATCTTGACGATAAGCGACCCTAGCACCGAACCGTTGCATTGACTGTTTCCACAACAAATCCATCTGAGTGACTAACTTTACATTGGTTGTTGACTGGATTTGAAAAAAAATGATCATTTGTCAAAGTATTGGAATTGCAGCACATGGGAGTCCACGCAAACGGTCAATGGCTTACTATTTTGAAAACTATTCAACTCTCACTTACCGCTATTTCCGTTCACACTCCTTCTCAGCCATGCACTAATCCCACAAGCATTTGCATCATGTGCATGCTACAAATGTGCTAATTCCTTGTGCCGACTTCCAAGGTACTGGAGTCGGCAACAATACTGTAGGGACTGTTGTGTTGGCAAGAGCCAACATTGGGCGTGTGAAACAGGCCTCGTGCTTGTTTAATAATTGGTGGCCACAACGTGATGTTTCTCGCTTGTGCAACCGGCTCTCTCTGCCATCACATATTTATTATTCCTCCCCAGTCGTCGCCATCCGTACCATTGTCACCGGTGAGTAGGGGCCGGAATCCGAACACCCCTCCCAACTTTGTTCACATTGGACGAACCCACGTGAACATAACATTCCTCTTTTACCCACAGGCCAAACAAATGGGGGAAAACAACAACACAATATAAATCACTGGTCCTTACCTAACATGAGAAATAGAAAAGAGAGAGAGAGAGAGAGAGAGAGAGATCAAACGTATAGAGCATTTGAATCACTTCACACAGTTCAATGTAATATAAAATCATTGAAACGAGAGGATCTTGCTGGATGGGTCCGTAGATAGTATCTCTCCATGCCTCTCCGACTGGACGCCCACTCCACTTCACTCGGCAGGACAGCAGGTGGCAAGGTACCAGGACTGGATGGCACATCAGACTGACGGAGTCCTACTCCATCTGACAATGAGGGAGCCACTCCGACTCGGTCTGGTGAAACAAGAGCAACAGTTCTTCCCTTGGTCCTCTCTCCAAAGATGTGGTTGCATTCCCCGAGGTCTCGGGATCCCTGCTCATCTCACTAGCAGGGGCCTGGAACTTCTTAAAGAATGAGACATGATGGTCTCCCCAGACCTCAGAGCCGTAATCATGTTTTCTTTCCTTGCTTGCACCTGCCAGCGGTGGTGCTCAGAGGTAGCGTGAACTTCCCTCGGGACTGTCTGTTCTTGACCAACATGAGATTACCTGCTTGGATTGCACTTCATCTCTCCTGCCGAGTCCGAGGCATTTGCTCATTTTTCATTCTTTGTTTCTGCAAATTCTCATCGACCTGATGTTGCACCGCCGAAAGCTTCTCCACAGAGGACATGACATTGCTCAGTGTGCGATTCATACGCAA
Organism: Triturus cristatus; assembly: GCF_964204655.1. NCBI lineage: Eukaryota > Metazoa > Chordata > Amphibia > Caudata > Salamandridae > Triturus > Triturus cristatus. The sequence continues at coordinate 1,141,196,518 of NC_140583.1, read as the reverse complement.
AGCACTTGGACTGACCTGGTTCGATGTATGAGGAGTTAGACTATACTCTCTCAGGAATGCATAGGGAGCACAGCCTACATTCTGACTATTGGCTACTGCAATTCGGAGCACTTTGTTTTTCAGCCTCCCTATTGGCTTGAGGCCATCAGGGCCTGATTTTCCGTTGAGTAATAACCCTGAATCGTAGATATTACATGAATTCCTGGCTTGGAAAAGGGGGTCCGTTGTCAGTACTTAATTATTTAAGTAGGCCATCAGTGGCCATGATTTTCTCCAAATGAGGTATCGTTTGACTGGCCGTGGTGGATTCCATGATCTCGATCTCTGGGTACTTTGAAAAAGCATCCATGTCTATCGACATGTGCTGTCCATCTGGGAGGCTGCCAAAGTCAGCACTAGCTCTTTGACAGGGAAAAGGCGTAATGCCTTCGGTAAGGATGGGTGCAGGGGGATCAGCAGGTCTAATAGCCTGACATAGGGAGCATTGCCGCACAGTTTGTTCCACCAGATTGAAAAACCAGACTTTGCATCTGAGCCAAGACTTGGTCTTGATGACCCCTTGGTAGGCCAGATCAGCCAGGTCCACCCCTCGCTGTTGAAGAGCTCTGGAAACCACTAGCCGGGGTACCCTCATAAGACAGCCTTCCGGGGATATCACCAATTCAGTGCAAACATTATACAGAGAAGTTAGCGTTGATGTTGCGGTCTCTGTGGGATATGTAGACTTATCCTTTAGGGAATCCCATCTTCTGGACCTCACTGCAGAGATGCCCAGTTGGATGCACTCATCAGTTTAAGTGGCTTGAATGATTTCCTCCAACGAGATGGGCACTGGCCGAGAGCGTTCAACGACCAGTCGAACATATTCTTTGACTTCATGTGCATCTTGTCCCCGCATTCAGTGGCTGGTATAACATGCCTAGAAAGATAGTCCGCGGCATTTTGAGCACCTGGTCGAAACTTGACTGTGAAATGGTAGTCTTGTAACTGCGAAATCCATTTCTTGATCCTGGGTGGAGATTTGGATGCTGACCCCATGAATAATGGGATGAGGGGGTTTGTCGTCAATGTGAACCACAAACGGCTGGCCATATAGATACAAATGAAAGTGGTGGCACCCCCAATGTACTGCAATGGTTTCTTTCTCTATGTGGGAGTAGCGTTGTTCAATGTCCGTCAGTGCTCGACTGGCATAGGGATAGCATGGCACAGAGGCCGGTGAGACTAGTATCTACAGATAATTCAGAGTCTTTTTTGTGTTGAAATAGACTGTCATATCCGCCAATAATGACCGTTTCGTAGCCTGGAACACTGCTTCTTGTTCTGCACCCCAACTCCAGGCGGTGCTTGCCTTAGTCAGTTCTCTCAAAGGACCAGTGAGGTCGGTGAAGTGGCCATAGTAGGTGACCATTCAGAGGAACTTGTCATGCCTGTCCCCATGGTGGGAGCTGGGACAGCTTGAATGTCCTGGATATTTGCAGGATGGGGTTGTACCCCTTCCTGGGAGAACTGATATCCAAAGAAAAATATATCATTTTGGAGGAAAACGCACTTGTCTCAGTGAAGGAGGAAACCATTCTCTCTTAGCCATTGAAAGGTGGCTCTCAGGTGATCAAAGTGTTCTTCGAAAGTGGGAGCATGGACCAAAATGTCGTCGCTGACTCCATCTAGGCCAGCCAACAAGCTTCAGATGGTGTCCTAAAAAACCTGGGCGGCACTCGATATCTCAAAAACGGGGATGCTTGTATCTCCATAAGCCTACATGGCTGGAAAATGTAGTGATAGCGCAAGAGTCAGGGGCCAACATTAACTGATGATAGCCGGCTCTCAGATTCATTCTTGAGAACCATTTCGACCCACAAATTTTTGACACAATGTCATCAATCATGGGTGTCTGATGCCGTTCGTGTTTAATGGCCAAGTTCGTGTAGGCACATGTCCACGCATATCCAAACCTCTCCTGGATGTTTGGGTTTGCGAGCTGATTGAGGACAACCACAGAGTTGGGCCCTCCACTTTTTCGATAATGTCTGCCTGCTCCAACTTCCTCAGTTCCTCTTCCACCTTGGGCCTGAGGCGGAAGGCCACTCGTCAATGTTTCAAAGCCACCAGTCGAATCAAGTCATCAATGTGCAGGTGGATCAAACGGCTCTTGAGGCACCCTATGCCTTCAAATACCAATGCGAACTGAGCCACCATGTCTTCCACGCTTTCCAGGTGTATGCTGAAGGCAAATGCGATGAGCTGAAGCTGCTTCGCTGTGCGACAACTCAGTAACATTCTGGTACCTCCTTTAGTGACGTAGATCTTGGCCCTCGTTGAGTGAGATTCATGAGCGATCTCAGTTGTAAATACTCCCGCTAAGGGAAGGGGGGAGGTGGATCCGTAGATAAACGTCTTTGTGGTGGTAGGCTTCAGAGTGGGTTGCACCGGAAGTGTGCCCAGCAGAGACTGAGCCATGATGTTGATGGAGGCCCCTGTGTCGACCAGCGCATGTACTTGATGGTCATTCACTAGGACACTGAACCTTGGGATGTGCTTCTGTGGGCATCCATCTGGTTGCAACGCATGTATTAAGTGCACAGCACCTTCAAGTTCATCATCGTCCATGTCCTCTTCACCTCCCTGGACCTCCGCGGCATGGAGGGTATTAACTGGTTTGGGTCTCCGACTTTTGGTGGGTGCCGACATCCGACATACTTTGGCGAAGTTGATCAGTTTGTTGTACGCTGAAAACCCCTTCCCTTGGGCTGGGCAGATCCCTTGATGTGGATAGGATCCTCCACAGCCATGTCCTGGGTTGCGCCGCGGTCTTAGTGCGGGTGTTCTTCTTGTCCTGGTTTCGTATAGCCACAGCATTGACCGGTTCTGTCCTAACCTGGGGTTGGAGTGCAGCCTTTATGTGAGCTATTCACACCTTGCACAATTATTTTGACCTGCCCAGGGTCAGCATATCCGCCATAGGCATTCCAGGTACTTGCAGAATCTTCTCCTTGAGCTTTGTTGAGGAGCAGCCCTGAATAAATTGAGCTCGTATCTCATCATTTTTATTAGGCAGCGTGCACGTTCTGGATAACTCCCTCAGAGGGCATAGAAACAACCAACTGATTCCTCTGGTAGCTGTCTGGCCTGACGCAGCAAGAATCGTTCAAAATCAGGATTGGCCAGGGGTTCAAAGTAGGCAGCTAACGCCTTTTTGAGGGGGACATACATGTAGGGCGGTCCCACTTTGGCAACAGACTTTCCCAGTTTATGTATTGCTGCACCTCCCAAATGTAACAGCATAGGGCATTGTCGATCCAGATCTAGATTAATAGCCACAAAGGAGGTCTCCAGTCGTTCCAACCATTCTTTCCACTTCGCAGCATGTGCAGATGGGGGACCATCGATTAGGAAGGGCTCCAAAGGTAGTATCGCGGACATAGCAGCAGCGCTCACTGAGCCGACCTATATGCACCCCACTGACCTTGACCTAGGACTGTCATGGATGACCAGAGGAGGATCTCACCACTGTGGGAGAAAACTCGCAAGTAGGGTGTTGCTGTAGCCAGAGTTCTCACTCACCAGGTGAGCAGGAGGTACTTGTGAGATGGAGGTCGCTCAAACCATGGAGTCGATGTAGCAGCTTGTGCAGACACATGATGTCCACTCAAATGGGAGTTGGACACTGTTGTAGGATCATGAAAATTATAGGGCTTGTGATGCAAAAACGTGGGACCAAGCACTGGGAAGACAAAAAAACCTTGTCAGCCACAGGGTGATTCTGCCTCCAGGCACAGCTTAGTAGACACTGCCCACTACACGGGGCTGGCAATACAAACAGACCTCTTCTGGCAGGCAAACAGGAGTGCAGACAAAGGGAAAAATGGGTATGGTCACTTGAACGCTCAAACACCAGTGGATGACTGCAAAATCAGCCTGAAGGAGCACTCCCGATGACACGCCTGCCAGAACGCCGCACCAGGCACGCGGCCCTCCTGCAGTGCAGCCCTCTGAGCTGAGTCAGCCGATGCCTCAGGCACAGTAGAGGAGAATCTGAACACCCCTCCCAACTTTCAAGAACCCGCCCACGTGAACATAACAGGGACATACCTGCCTCTTCTGACGCACTCTACACAAGTCAGGCAGCATGTCATATCAAGACGTGTTCACGAGGCAGCAAAATACATCGGCGGCTACTGAATCGACATGCTTGCCACTTACGATGTGCCCTATACTCGTCAGGCAGCGTGTCACATCATGCAAGGCAGAAAATTGCATCAGAGGCCACAGAGCATCATCATTATTGTTTATTTCTGTGTTCTGGCAATTTATGCAGCATTCAACCTCCAGAACCCTTCTCATCAATAGCACAGTGCACAATCTTTGGTAACTGAACTGTGACATTCTTCAGGTGGTAAATATTTGGTCATCTATAGTATTTAAGGGTCAAGTTACAAGTGAAATACCAATTTTTCACAGATACTCTGTTATTCACCTTAGCATCCAGCAATATGTTTTAAAAATATATATATATATTTTATTTTTTATTCGGTTGCAGTCATGACCATAAAAGATAAAATCACAAAGCTAGTACATTACATACAGTGTCATATATAAATATCAATAAAAAGACTGAATAAAATCACATTAAGACAATATATATTAAGGCATCCATAAAATATCAATCAGGTCTCGACAGTGACTTCCACTCTGCCTGAGGAAAGGAAGTTACTGCAAAAAGGATGTGCTCATTTGGTAAAAGCTGCAGATACAGAAGGGCCACCCAAGCTTGCATTAAACTCAGGTCTTTCAGAAGCATCGGCAAAAACTGATGCCTAGACTGGCTGAAGTATTTGCACAAGAGCACAAATTCCAGGGTGTCCTTTGGAGACTGATGGTCGCTGCCACAAGGCTCTCTCATATCGGTTTGAAACCAGCCAGTTGGAGTGGCCAAAAGGTGATGGAGTCGCTTAAACCTGAACCAGGCCAACAACAATCTATCCCTTTTGCTGGGGAGGATAGAAAAGTAACTCTCCATTCCCTGCGCAGTTTTAAGTAGTAGATGCAAACTCAACACTTTCACGAAAAAAGAGCGTACTTAAAAACAGACTCTGTTCAAGCCTAAGCTCAGAAAAACTCAAAGAATTGGGGTTGAAAAAAATGTCTGCCCTCCCTATACTAGTAAAGGACATCTTTACATAAGCAATCCAAGAGATTTGATATGCATAATTGAGTAACAGGCCATGATCTTACGATTAAGCTGAGCACCCTCTGTGGACCATAAATTGACCCAGCACAACAAAGGCTTTACAGCCACCAAATCAGCAATCTGTTTAACACCCAACGCTGCCTGCACAGCGAAGGATGGCGAGGTCTGGGGCCCTTTTAAGATCCCCCTTAAAAAATTATTTTGTGCTGGCTGTATCTTGGGCATAGAACTGTACCCCCACACTTCAATGCGGTATAGGACCTTAGAGAGACAGTTGGAATGGTACAGCTTTAAAAGCACACTTGGCGACCAATAGCCTAGTCTCTGGGTATAACTAGCTAGGGCACCTATTGATTTTTTCATCTCACACAACCTTTCCTCTACCAGGGGCTTCCAATTCAGTTTAGCATCGAACAACATACCTAGGTAAGAAAAAGCTGGGACTTTTGCCAGTATATGGCTTCCCGCCCTGAAGGTTTTGGACCTGGTCGACCGAGGGCCAACTTCCAAAACGTAAGATGTTGTGAAATTGACCGTCTGGTACAATCTGTCCATAAAAGAAACAAACATGTCTATTAAAACCTGCAAACCCACTGTTGTGCGGGACATAAGGACTGCGTCATACAATAAGACTGGCAATGATTTCGTACCAACTCTAGGGCAGTTGGACTGTACTGAGGAGAGGGCGTGTTCTAATCCACTAATGTACAAGGTGAACAGAAAAGGTGCAAGTATGCACCCTTGATGCATACCCCTTAGGCAACTGAACTGATCTGTGAGCCCCCGAGAATGTCTCACAGCTGCTGTAGTGTGGGCATGAAGGATTTTAATAGGGTAACAATGTCAGAGTCAGCACCCAAACAGAGAAGGACGTCCCATAGCTTGCTTCGATTTACCCTATCAAAAGCAGAGGTGAGGTCCATGAAAGATAAAAACAGAACACCAAATTGGACCACAGCATATTTATTGAATATAAGATAGAGATTTAAACACTGGACAGGCATTGATTTGCCCTGGCGGAAGCAGTACTGGGTCTCTGATAATATCTCGTTTGGATCTGCCCATAAAGGTAGTCTATCTAATATGACCCTGCCAAGGACCTTAACGAAAGAATGGGATGATAACTCTGTGGGTTGTCTTTATTGCCTTTCTTACAAATAGGAACTATAATGGCAGGACCGGGATGGCAGGGCATCCTCCCTTGCTGCCGCATTTAAAAGCGGGATTAAAACTGGGCCCCAAACCTCAATGTTGAGTAGAAAGAGGTCCAGAGGAATACCATCAGGCCCTGGAGCCTTATTACGAGACAAGGCCTGGATTCCCTGGCAGACCTCCTGAAGGGAAAAAGTAACGTGGGTTTTCCCAAATATCAAGGCTGTTTGCTCCTCTGCCCCTTCATTCCATCCAAAATTGTACAACCCCTTAAAATGTTCTTCCACTTGTTGAGCAGTAATGTGAATGCATAAGGCTGGCCCTATGTGTTCCGAAAAACAAGACCTATTAATAACCCGCCAAAAGAGTGAGCTATCCCTCAGTTCACTCGCTTTAATGAGCTCATTCAAGGCCAACTTCCGTAAGGATTGCTTTCTTTTCTTCAATGCCCCCTTATACATGATAACTAGCCACAAGATCCTTGTCACGAGGCGAGTGTGTGAGAGCTAGCTTCAGGTGGCAAAGGGCACATCAGCACTCACTGTTGAACCATTTAGGTTTATCTGAGCGACCACTAACCACACGGAACAGTAATAATCCTGAGGCTTTTTGTGCTATTTTTGCAAATGAACCTAAAGTCTTGCTTCCCGAGACTGAAGGGTCCAAACTGCTGAATATCTCCTGCAGTAGTCCTGCCCCATTCTCTGACACTGCACTCAGCCTCTAATATGTTAGATGTAACTCCTCCTCAACCTTTTACTTCTATTTTTAGAGATTCTTCTCCTAAATCACAGGAATGGAGAATATATCTACTTTCGATGATGATTAAGATTTCAGTCCTGAAAAGCAAAAAATACTGTTACATGTACTGGCGCCGGTTGATGAATCTTCTCGAAATTTTCAAAACTCGTGGGGTGCTCCTGTCCGCTCCTATCCTGAAAGTTTCTGGGTGATTCGGCAAGTGGGGGCTGAGAAAAAAGGGGGTCCCAAAACGTGTTTTCCCCATGCAATTTTCCATAGGAAACTTTAGACACGGCTACAGCCCGAATTGCTGAACGGAATTACGCCAAATTTGGCAAAGAGGTAGTTCTTGGTTCAGAAAGAACCCTTTTTGTTAAATGGTGTAAATCCGTTAAGTAGTTGCTGAGAAAATCAAAAGTAAAAACACATATATATCTATGGCCGTGGAGGATCCGTGCACCCTCCCGATCACGCGCTGTATGCTAATTGGCTATCAACACTCCAAACCAGGAAGTGTTGGCAGCCATCTAGTGCCTTGGTAGAACCGAGGCACAAGAAATCAGTCATTCAAGGGCGCAAAACGCAAAAAGGGGGCAGGGTAGAAACACCCTGACACCCTAGGCCTGCTTAGGAGGTCCCACAAGGACCCCTAGGCCCCCAATTTTATTTTTTGAAAAATGGAAAAATCTGCGGAGGATCCGCGGATCCAGCCGCGGGGGAAAAAAACCCACCAGGTCCCTCCAGTAAGCGCCATGGAGCTGCGTTGCAGAGTGTTATAAAATGGGGTGTGGCCTCTGAACACCTCTCTGCAACGCAGCTCTGTGGCGCATACTGGAGGTACCTGGTGGGCTAGTTGGCCCCCAGGGACCCTCAGGATTGAGAAGGAATTAATTCTCCAACTTAAAACGCGCCACAGTGCGTATTTGCAGACATGTCACCGCAGGCCACGTCCCCTTCCTTCACCATTGTGCAAACGCACCCCATGGCGAGTTGTAAGTTGGGGAATTCATTATCTTTCAATGCTGAGGGTCCCTTAGGGCCAACTAGCCCAACAGGTATCTCCAGTATGCGCTGGGAGCTGCGTTGCAGACAGGTGTTCAGAGGCCATGCCCCTTTTTACAGCTCTCTGCAACGCAGCTCTGTGGCGCTTACTGGAGGTACCTATTGGGCTAGTTTGAGCCTAGGGACCCTCATATACATACTGAATCAACTATTCACACATCTTTGGGCAATCACACCCCCCCACCAAACCACACACACATTCACTCTCCCATACAAATACTCAGTTAACTAATCAATAACTAATATAGACTTTCACGTAGATAGTAACCAACTGTTGCAGCAGTTTACAAAAGAACTGACAAAGTGATACAGATATTCACACTGTTTAGTCACTATCCAATATATTTAGTGAGACACTATAAATTAGTCAAGTAAATAGTCAATCACACTGCTACTAAATCCTCCATCCAGATATTTATATGTCCACTCATTCTTCAATGCAGATTGCTGTATATATAATACATATTTAAATAACTAACCAAACCACATTCACTGGATGATGTCAACAGTGATGTCATCAGTAATATCATTTGAGATGTCATCAGTGATGTCATCAGTGATGTCACTGACCATGTCATGAATGATGTAATATGTGACATCATCAGCAGTGGATTGCGGGCGCGCGAGTTATAGTTAGCAGAACTAACTATAACGGAGGAATTTCAATGGTTTTGTACGAGTGAAATGTCCAGCTAACTATAACACACCTAAAACCTATGTTTTTTTCAGTGAATTTCTAAGGCTTTTTAAATGATAATTCCTAACTATAACATACCTGAAACCTATGGTTTTTTCAGTGAATTTCAAAGGTTTTTTTAAATGCTAATTCCTAACTATAACGCCCCTGAAACCTATGTTTTTTTCAGTGAATAGATATAGATATAGATATAGATAGATAGATAGATAGATAGATAGATAGATAGATAGATAGATAGATAGATAGATAGATAGATAGATAGACAGACAGACAGACAGACAGACAGACAGACAGACAGACAGACAGATAGATAGATAGATAGATAGATAGATAGATAGATAGATAGATAGATAGATAGATAGATAGATAGATAGATAGATAGATAGATAGATAGATAGATAGATAGATAGATAGATAGATAGATAGATAGATAGATAGATAGATAGATAGATAGATAGATAGATAGATAGATAGATAGATAGATAGATAGATAGATAGATAGATAGATAGATAGATAGATAGATAGATAGATAGATAGATAGAGATACATTATGCCCCTACAGTCTGTGTGGTTATTGACAAGTACAAATTCTACCACAGAAAGCAGTCCAAACAAGAGTTTATTGAGGATTATGTATCTGCATTAAACATTAAAGAATCTTGCATTGAGATGCCATTTTCGAGCACTACACGACAAACGTATTTGTGACCAAATTGCAATGCATGCTGCAAATCCTGCCATACAGGATAATCTATGGGCAAAGGAAGAATCCCCATTTCAGGACATAACAGACATTGTTAAACATGCAGAATTGACAGACAAATGTACTATGGCTGTAATTTCTGAAAGTAACAAGGAGCTGACGGACGACAAGGATCACGCACCTAGGGAAGTAGCCCATAAAATTTAATCTAGCAAAAAACAAAAAGAAGCTGTCTGAGAAACTGGAAAAAGAATCAACATTACTCTGAAATCAAAAACTTGACAATAAAAATGTGGTCAAATGTTACAGATGTGGTTTCTCCAGCTATTTTGCTAATGGCAGAAAATACCCTGCATGCAATCAACGTTACTCGGGGTGTGGTATCATAGGTAATTTTAAGAAAGTTTGCAGAAAAAAGTAAGGGAGTGCCATAAAGGTTTTGAAAGATGATTCAATTCAAGATTCATAGGACAGTGATGATAACAGAGACGCTAACATCTGTTTTTTGAGTTTAAATTATTGTTTAAATTTAGAAGACATACCTAGTTCTAGATGGAAGAAACCCAAGTGTAAATTATCAGTTGGTGGTATTACTATAATAAAAACAGCATATTCTGGGTCCCTGTATGCAATTGTTAATGAAAATGTATGCATGAAGACATTTACTTCAAAGATTGGAGACTTACTAGAACCACCTGATGTTTCACAAAAAATCTTCCCTAGGGGACCCATTAATCTGTTGGGTTACATTGAATTACCCTTTGTATTTGAAAAAGAGATGCATTGTGCAAATTATATGTCTCCAAAACAGGCACATCTGTGTTTGGCTGGGGGGACAAATGGGATCTTGGTATTATCCTTAATTCCAATAGTCCTGAACCTGTTTTAGCCGTAGGGGATGTTGGTGACAAAGATAAAGCTGAGATTGTAACTTCATACCCTGAGGTACTTTGTAGTGCAATTGACCAACTAAAGGGCTTACAGCAAAATATTATTCTGAGATATAATGCCATAACTTATATCCACATGGCCAGAAATGTGCTGATGAGTATCATAAAAAAGTGTCCTGTGAGCTACAGAAGTTACAGGCTGTGGGCATTATAGAGCCTTTTGAATCTTTAGACTGGGTCGCACCCCTTGCATTGGTGCAATGACCTAACGCTAAACTCAGACTCTGTATAGATTTGAGAGACTTCAACAAGAACATTCTAGTAGATCAATGTCCCCTTCAAAATATTCATGAAATGCTGTTGTTAGCCAAGGGAATAGAATGGTTCACCACTATTGATTTAAAATCAGCGTACTATCAGGTGTCCCATCACCCTGACAACTAGAGGCTCACTGTATTCATCACCCCTTTTGGGTGCTTCCAATTTGTAAGGGTTCCATTCAGACTGGCATCGGCTGCTGTCATTTTCCAGCGAATCATGTGTAAGATGTTTAAAGGGATTCAAAGAAGTTTTGTTTTCCAAGATGACATCCTGGTCATGGGTAGAACAAGCGCAGAGCATATGGCATATTTGGTAAAGCTTTTGATCTATTGAAAGAAAATGAATTAACGGTTGAATACATTAAATGCAAACTAGCGGGGTAGAATGTGACATACCTTGGTCATGAAATAAGTAATAAGGAATGGATGTTTGACGGAACGACAAGTGCCTTTATCAAGCACATGTAAACCACACTGTTTTTTCATTGCACTAACTGCTACAATGCACGTTTCCACCACAAAACACACTACCACTCAAATACTTAAAGTATTATTAAAAGTGTCATTACCATGCATACTATTACCACGAAGCACATCAGCATGCATATCGTTACTATGAGTCTTTACAACAAATACAAATAAGTACCTTAATTCACAATGTAAAAAATGAAAAGAAATTCTAAAAATAGCAACAAAAATTATACAAACATATATATTTTCCAAAACACATTCTACAAATAAACATCATAAATGAGACAATATAACTAATATTGAAAAAGCCCATTCCCAAATATACTTTTGCAAAGTTGTCCTACCTTTAAGTTAACCCCTTACTTTCAGCTTTCCCAAATAAAAATGGCTCTCGTTTTAAAACAGGAAATGAAATAAATGTTTTCTTTTTACAAACAAAATAATAAACAACACATACACAATAAAACTCAGTGGAAAACAGACATTCCACCACATATCTTTGTTTACATTTTCATCTACCTCACCAAACACTTATAAAAAGGGCCAGCCAACATTTCACATCCACTAATATAGTTATTATGTTTGAGAGCACGCAGAACATGTTACCAAATCCAGACTTGACTACCAACTTTTACACCATCTACCTGTCCGAGTTAGCAAAACCTTCAAAATGAAATGCTTATATGTGCACTGCCTACTTATATGACACACCTATTGATTTTTATTTTGCTAAATTTACAGATTTCGACTATAAACTTTTCAAAAGTTGAACGAACGAAAACATTCTAAGTTCGTATTACTTTAAAATTATTTTACCAATAATAATTTTCAGCTTGAGAAAATATCGTCTTTCTAACTCAACTAAATAATAAACTCAGGGCACTCGCTGGACAGTAACTAAGGGGCAAAATTTATATTCTAACTCCACCAAGTACATATCTCAATGCAGGTGCTGGATAGTGATTAAACCCAAACCTAAACTGGAGGTAGGCCAAAGGCAGTAAAGCTGGGCCCGTAGTAGAAATTAACAACAGAATTGCTAGTACTGCAACTATTCTAAAGCCTCAAATTTACTTATGAGGGCACATTTTGGGAAACAACAAAATGCGTCTAAGACCTTTATTTTCGTCAAATTAATCTATAAATGTATTTGTTTCAGAATATTTTATAAGGCTTCCATTTTCCAAAAGGTCAAAAAAAGGTTCCACCTCACATCAATGAGATATTTTACACAGTTCATTTCACACTGCGAAATGGAAGAAGATACTTGTGTCTTTTGGGAGCTGAGAAATGAGCTGTCTGAGGAGAATGGTAATGTGCTACCTAATGGTAGACTACTTCCTCCTAGTGATCTCAGAGACAAAGTGTTGGACATATGTCATGAAATTCATTTGGGGATCATGAACACGAAAAGCAGAGTAAAGGAATTATATTGGTGGTTAGGGATTGATGTGGTGGTAGAAAGGAAAGAAAGAGAATGCGAGTTGTGCAAAGACTCAAATAAAAATTTAGTCATCTTTAATTTGTTGCTCATTTCCATTCAATCCCCAGATATGGCATAGGAAAAAATCTGTTTAGATATATTAAAAACCCGTTTCTGATGTCATGGTGCCCAGGTACATAATTGTGTGTTATGATCATTTTGCCAAATGGCCAGAAATAGAAGTTGTATCTAAGGCTGGTTGCAATGCTGTGGTGAGCTTTCTGGACCAGATATTGTTGGGAGAAGGTTAACCCAAATTTATAATTACAGACGATGGTCTCCAGTTCAATAGAGAGATTATTTAAAGAGTATTTGTGTAGACATGGCATGGTGCATAATACCACTGCCCTGTATCACCCAACCAAAAATGGCGCTGTTCAGCATTTCAATAGGGTGATAAAGAATGCCACACAATTTGTGAGAAATGCAGGACTGTCATGGAAAAAAGAAGTATGGATAACTGTGTGAGCATACAGAGTGACACCTTGTGCGTCGACTGGGTGTAGTTCTTTTGAGCTCATTAGAGGAAGATTCCCATTTGAAAAGATAATGTGGGTTGGATGAGAAAGGCCAGTATAATTCAATGGACTCCTGTGGTGGTGAAAAGGAACCCGATTAAAGCGCAGGAAAGCAACAAGAAGTTCTATGACCGCAAAAATAATTGTAAACATGTCCATTTAAATGTGGGTGATTTGGTAAGAATTAAGAAGCCAGGTGTGTACAAGAAAGGTGAGAATAGGTTTTAGAAGCCTGTAAAGGTGGTGAAGGTTTTCTGTAATTCATTTTTGTTGGAGGATGGGAAAGTTTGGCACCTTAGTCGAGTGTCTTTACATAAGGGGAAGAGTAAAGGAATTAAACCTTTCAGAGTGAGTGTAGATGATGCTGTGCCTCTCACAAGGAACTGATTGATCGAGGACGACCATTGTCGAGAGCAAATCACCAGGAATGTAAATGTAAATGGACGGGGAGTAGCTGATGCGTTTGCCGGTCCCTCTCTGGGTCCATCCATTAGCTATAATGAATCATCTTCACATAGCAGTAAAATAAACCTTTTTTTTTTTTTTTTACAAAAGACCTATATCACCAGAGCATCACTTTTTTGATGCTTTGGTGGTGCAGGCCTCTCAATCATAACGATTCCATGGTTTGTTTTTGTGCAGGAAGGTGCCCCTTACTGCACAAAAACAATCCGCCAACAATGCAGACACCCTTGTTCCATGGTGCATGGGTACCAACGTTGGCGTTAGGCACAAAATTGTGCACTGACGCTGGCTGAAAGGACAGGAATGCACCGTATCTGGTAAATACGGTAAATTCCTGCCCTTTGAAATTGGCATAGGGTAGTACAGCAAAAAGAATTGCGGCACTATGCCAATGCTTGGTAAATTTGCCCCCTAGTTTAGAAGATTTGGCAGAAGGATTGACAAACCCATAAAATACAAACACTTTATATTTGCAGAATAAGTCTTACTTGAGACTTTTTTAATGTTTGAGATAGTGATTAGTGGCATTCTGTTAGTTATTTATGTACCCACTTATATGAATGGCTATCCACATAGTGATTGCATCCAGCTGGTTCAGTCTTGTATCAACTCCAAAGCTGTGTTCGACTTCAGTATTTATGTATATATTCAAGGTTTTTGTATATATTCAAGGTTTATATATTTATTTATTTAGTTATGTTTTTTGTGTGTATTTATTTGATTGATTGTTAGCTGTTTTATGGGGGAAGATATGTCATGGTGTTAAGTTGTGGAATGTGTTGTGTCATAGGAACTATTAGAATGCGATGACATATTATGGAACCTGAATGGGTTAGGAGAAAGCGGGGGACCGGAGCGGTTAGAGGATGTATGTTGTCCTGTCTCTCTTCCTTCTGTGCTAGGGTTGGATTCTTCAATAAATCGTATTTAGCCATTCTTGACAGGAACGTTCATTACAATAACTACATAGGTTAAGTGGCATGTGACTTAGGATGCAGGTAATCTGATACTGTAAGCAGCCACCTCTCATTTCTCACATTCATTTCCGAATAAGCAGTCTTGGTTCAAAGATTTCAAAGCCACGTTGTCATTGTTGAAGGTTTTATTTGACACCCACAAGTATCCTTTTTCAAACTTCTTAGAAGGTGTTTCTTTTCAACAACTCTTAACTAGAAATGTGTTCACAGTTAGTGGAATCCTTCCTACTAAACCACAGGGGTCGCACAAATACCTTCGTATGCTATTAAATCTCTGAAAGGCCCACTCAGGAACACCGTACGCACTTTTGTACTTTAGAAAAAAACCTTTATTTTATAGTTCACTGCCTGCAGCAGACTTGCCATTTCATTACTTTTGGATTATTATGCATTGCATGTATTATGTCATTTTCTTTCGAATCAATAAAGGAATCATATTCATAGCCCGATCGGTCCCTCACTGTGCAAAATATAATTTCCTTCCTTGCGCTGTTTCACAATCCCGGCTGTGGATTGAAGGTTGGATATTTTTGCTTAGTCTTCATGGGTTTCATTTGCCTGGAAACATCTTCAGTGCAGTGCAGTCACGCTTGTGTTATGATTCAGCCCTTGTCTCTTGACAAGCCTATACAGTGACATTGTCTCCAGTGGTAAAAACTATGAGTACCAGTGCTTACTTTGTGAAAGGATAAGTGCCACCGAATGTTAGGGAATGCAAAGTCTGCATTGTCTTGTTTCCACCTCATGACTCTTTAATCCACTGCCAGACACTTCCTGCACCTTTATCGCACTCTTGAATGATCAGGCTGTCTCTCTAACATGTTTTTCCCGTCTTTCTCTTCATACTTTTTTCTCTTGCTCTGGGTTAAAAAGCGAAGAGAAAAAATAAGTGCCGGTCTCCAAAAAATGAGTGCCAGCGGCAACTACTGACTCTAGTTAAGCATTGATGAGCACAGCCACAAAAATGGTATTGAGTAAGCTGATCAGAACACAAAAACTTTCTTCTCGGCTGAAGAATGGCTAAGCATTATGCAAACCAAAGCTATTTGCTATTTATCCTCCTTCTCTCAACCAGAGAAACATTTTGGGCCAGATGTACAACCATAGCATTTTGCGACTCGCAAATTGCCACAAATTGTGAGTCGCAATTTGTGAGTCACAAAATGCTACGTACAACAGTGTCTCAGAAACTGTTTGCGATTCCCATTGGGGTTGCAAATTGCATGCCTCATGATTATTAATGAGGCTGCCGCAATTTGCGGCCCCATTGCAAATGGCTGGCCCTCCCAGGGATGGTGACCTGCTGGGGTCAGCAAACTACTGGGACTGCTTTGTGAATAAAGCAGTTTTTTTTTAAAATACAGCCTGTTTTCCTTAAAGGAAAACGGGATGCATTTAAAAAAGAAAAATGAAACTTTTCAGTTTCATTTTTTAAGGGCAGGCAGTGGTCCCTGGGACCACTGCCTGCTCTTGAAAAATATTTGTGCATGCATTCCCAAAGGGGAAGGGGTCTCCTGGGGACCCCTTACCACTTGTGAGTGCCTTACCACACTTCTGAGAAGGGTGGTAATCTGCAAGTGTTTTGCGACCGCAATTGCGGTTGCAAAACATTTATACAAAGGCTTTTGAGTCGCTATTAGGAAGGGACGCACTTGGCACGCCCCTTCCTAATAGCGAGTCTCTAACCCTAATTTGCGAGTCAATAATTGATTAGCGACTCACAAAATAAAGTTAGTAAATTGGTCTGACCTATTTTGCATTCGCAAAGGGGCTGAATCCCCTTTGCAATCGCAAAAATCGGTCGCACATCTGGCCCTTTGTGCTGAATTCCGCGATCAGCTGCAAGTTCTTGTCGCCTCATGTTTCTTGGTGTTCACGTCTGTCAACGCATTAAATCATCTTTGGCTTCAAGGAGTGAAATGCAATTTAACTTTAGCTTCTTACTTGTTAAAAAGGCGAAAAGCATTCCATCCCAAATTTGTTCAACTTTAAAGTAAATTTAGTCTAAAAAACACATTTTACTTGCTCATTGGAGCCCTTGCTTCCCCTCAGGCAAATCAAGCTGGGCATGGTCTACTTCAGAGGTTCTTGATGGCCAACCACAACATGGATACAGCAGATTGATACTGGATGCTCGTCTTTAATCTACTACAAACAACCTTGTGATTTATCTCAAATGTCCCACACCAAGATCTTCCCTGTACATTTTTCAGTCTTAAGGAAGATCTTTGAAATTACTTAATTGACCTACATCTCATATTAATATTATTGTCACTTCATGATTTGGGACATTCTCAGTCAGAACACCCACTTAATATCCTTCCAAGGCAGACAATTTATTGTTACTTAATATTTTGTTGTTTATTATATATTATATATATTTATTCGATTATTATTAAACTATTCATAGAAGGTTATGTATGAATCCAAATCCCAACTGGGAAAATACATTACCGAACTGCAATTTGGGTTTGCAACCAAGTACCAATTTGGTATTTGGTAGGGCCATGTTTATTGTATCCCTTGCAAATACCAAATCTAATGGGTATCTATTGATGTTCTGCAACTGAAACCCAGTGGCAAAACAATAATACTTAACCAACTGCTAAAAGTTACTGGCCAGGCAATCGGAAATGGGAAGACATCCCAGGCAGTGGTCGGCATTCGCCTTTGTCAATGTTGAAAGATATATTTTTTAAGAGTAGGCAGTGGTCCAATGGATCAATGCCTGCTCCTGATAAATTCTAGATACATTTTTTTTTTACACATCCAGTTTTCCTTTGAGTAAAATGTGCTGCATTAAAAATAAAAAATGCTCCTATTAAGTCAATCACAGAATGGTGGTAACTGACCTCAGCAGCCCTCCATCACTGTTATGGCTATGACCTACCTCATTATTACTGATGAGATAGGTCGATGGGTGACCCACAGGGAATAAGTATTTTACAAACTAACCTATTAGTACATGGGTACTCACAAACTTTCCCTCGGGGCCAAATTTACAGTGTGGTTTGTGGCAAAGGGCCGCACCGGTGGGGGCGGGGTCAGAGGGGGAGGGGCGGGACTAAAGCAAAAAAAAATTGTGACCATGAGGTTGAACACAGGTCCCTGCAGCAGATGCCTTCATCCACTGAGCCATCAGACCCGGCATACACACATCTCTTTCTCTCTCTCTCTCTCCCCCTCTCTCTCTCTCCCTCTCTCTGTCTCCATCTCTCTCCCTCCCTCCCTCTGTCTGTCTCCCTCTGGCTGTCTCCCTCTGTCTGTCTCCCTCCATCGCCCTCCCTCCGTCTCCCTCCCTCCGTCGCCCTACCTGTCGCCCTCCTCCCTCTGTCTCCCTCTCTCTCTCTCTCTGTCTCCCTCTGTCTCCGTCCCTCTGTCTCCGTCCCTCTGTCTCTCTCCCTCTGTCTCTCTGCCTCTGTTTCTCTCCCTCTGTCTCCCTCCCTCCTCTGTCGCCCTCCTCCCTCTGTCGCCCTCCTCCCTCTGTCGCCCTCCTCCCTCTGTCTGTCTCACTCTGTTGCCCTCATCCCTCTGTCTGTCTCACTCTGTCGCCCTCCTCCCTCTGTCTGTCTCCCTCTGTCTCCCTCCCTCTGTCTCCCTCCCTCTGTCTCCCTCTGTCTCCCTCCCTCTGTCTGACTCCCTCTCTCTGTCTCTCTCTGCCTCCCTTCCTCTCCCTCCCTCTGTCTCCCTCCCTCTGTCTCACTCTCTGTTTCTCTCCCTGTCTCTCTCCCTCCCTCTCTCTGTCTCCCTCCCTCTGTCTCTCTCCCTCTGTCTCCCTCCCTGTCTCCCTCCCCGTCTCCCTCTCCCTCCCTCTGTCTCCCTCTGTCTCCCTCCCTCTGTCTCCCTCTCCCCTCTCCCTCTCCCTCTCTCTGTCTCCCTCCCTCTCTGCCTCCCTTGCTGTCTCCCTCCCAGTCTCCCTCTCCCTCCCTCTGTCTCCCTCCCTCTCTGCCTCCCTCTCTCTGTCTCCCTTCCTCTCCCTCTGTCACCCTCCCTCTGTCTCCCTCCTTCTCTGCCTCCCTCTCTGCCTCCCTCTCTGCCTCCCTCTCTGCCTCCCTCTGTCTCTCTCTGTCTCCCTCCCTCTCCCTCTCTCTGACTCCCTCCCTCTCCCTGTCTCTCTCCCTCCCTCTGTCTCCCTCCCTCTCTCTCTCCCTCCCTAGGTCTCCCTCCCTCCGTCACCCTTCGTCTCCCTCCATCTCCCTCTGTCTCCCTCTGTCTCCCTCCGTCTCCCTCCCTCTGTCTCCCTCTGTCTCCCTCCCTGTCTCCCTCTCCCTTCCTCCCTCTCCCTGCCTCTGTCTCCCTCCCTCTCTGCCTCCCTCTCTCTGTCTCTCTCTGCCTCCTTCCTCTCCCTCCCTCTGTCTCACTCCCTCTGTCACCCTCTGTCTCCCTCCCTCTGTCTCCCTCTCTCTGTCTCCCTCTGTCTCCCTCCCTCTCCCTCTGTCTCTCTCCCTCTGTCTCCCTCCCTCTCCCTCTGTTTCTCTCCCTCTGTCTCCCTCGTCTCCCTCCCTCTGTCTCCCTCCCTCTGTCTCTCTCTCTGTTTCTCTCTCTGTCTCTCTCCCTCCCTCTTCCTCTGTCTCCCTCCATCTCCATCTGTCTCTCTCCCTCTGTCTCCCTCCCTGTCTCCCTCTCCCTCCCTCCATCTCCCTCCCTCTGTCTCCCTCTCCCCATCTCCCTCCCTCTGTCTCCCTCCCTCTCTGCCTCCCTCTCTGCCTCCCTCGCTGTCTCCCTCCCAGTCTCCCCCCCCTCCCTCTGTCTGCCTCCCTCTCTGCCTCCCTCTCTCTGTCTCCCTTCCTCTCCCTCCCTCCGTCTCCCTCTGTCTCCCTCCCTGACTCTCCCTCCCTCTCCCTCCCTCTGTCTCCCTCCCTCTATGCCTCCCTCTCTGCCTCTCTAAAAAATATATATATATATATTTATATAAATATAAAATAAATAGAAATATATATCTGTCTCTCTCTGTCTCCCTCCCTCTCCCTCGCCTATTTCTCCCTCCCTCTCCCTGTCTCTCTCCCTCCCTCTGTCTCCCTCCCTGTCTCTCTCCCTCCCTCTGTCACCCTCTGTCTCCCCCAGACTGCCTCTCTCTGTTTCCCTCTCTCTGTCACCCTCTGTCAACCTCCGTCTCCCTCCCTCTCCCTCTGTCTTCCTCTCCCTCCCTCTGTCACCCTCTGTCATCTCACCCCGTGTGTGTGTCAGCCCTCAGCCCGGGCTGATACAGCTTCCCAGCACGCACACACAGCTGCACCCGAGTACTTCACAGGTCTTTAAAAGACCATTTACATGTTAATAAATCTTTGTTGTATTTCACCTCTTAGTGCCCCTGCATCTCCACTTTGACAATCACTGGAATTCACCGGCCCCCATAGAGCAGAGTCTCAGAGTCAGGGCTGCTGCAACTGGCAGTGTTTGCTAACACTATTTAATTTTTTTTTTTTAAAACACAGGTAGGATGTCTGCAAGGTCCGCGGGCCGCAAACTCAGACTAAATATTTTCATGTAAAGGCTTCCCGTCCCTATTAGCGGTGAACTTGGTTAGACTCCCCCTACTTTAAGGATGTGTTCAATGAATTTGTTCAATAACCCACCACGGTTCTTGCACGTGGGTGGTGCATTGAATTGTATTAGTGTCACTACCTGTTCCTTTACGCTATTTTCAAATATTAGGTGCAGTATTTGAACTTTTTCTGGGTCTGTTGTTAATTCCTTGCTCCTAACTTTAATTGCTGTTGATAGATATAGTCCTAGACCACCTTTGCTTCAGCTGGAATCAAGGTATAGGAGAAGCCCGTGATTGAGACTGGCTCTAGGGCGCACGTTTACTGCAAGACTGCAATGGTTTGGAAGTATCTAAGCCTTGCTGTGTCTTCTAGATTGTCCCTTAGGCCACGAATGATCCATGAACAAAGTCTTAGTTTGGGTATCCTCCATTCCAGTGCTGCCTCTTTGGCATCAGTTCACTTCGAAGGCAGCTGTCGGATTATTGAACCTGTGATCCACCCCAATTCTTTCTAGAGGTCTCCCTTCCGCATTGGATTGTTGGTTGAGTGTTTAGGTTGGGGCCTTTGACTTTATCTGCTTTCAGTGGTGATGCCACTTTCACCTTGCTGAGGTTTGAGTGGGGCATAGATGGGAGTGTCATGTTCTCTGCATGTCTTTGAGCCTCCTCAGAGGGTACAGATAACCTGGTTAAAGAAAGGTTTCCATCACAATCCCCCAGTCTATGAACTGTTTGCTCTCCTTTACGACTTTCTGGGTTGGTTTAGTAGATCTCCAAGTGACCTTGGCTGAGTCACAGTGGTGCCCTAGTGCTGGATTGATCAATTGAACAGACGCAAGTTTGGCTGAATGAACCCCTGCTAGGGTAATTATCTGCCTTACCAGTCTGATTATGTTCCCTTGGTTTAGTATGTATTCATTGCCCATTGAGCAAGTGGGGTTACGCTTGGTGGTCCTTTTGGGTGATTCTCTGATGTGTCCCTCTATGCTGGTGTCAAGTAGGTTGTGGCTTCATAGAACTGGTTGCTGTTATGGACATATGAACCTTATGTGAATTTGTAATGGATGGATCTGCATGAAGGTGATTGCTTATGGGTGATGTGGACAGCTTTAAGCATAAGAGGTTCTATGTTACCACACGTGGCAAGAGGATCCTTGTTGATTGTTTTTTCATGCTATGTGATGTGTGGGGACCTTTGGCCCTGAGGCATTTGAGAGAGGCCCTCCCCTGTCTTGATGTTTAGGATCATCCTTTTTAAGGAGACAGTGCTTTCAGGATTTGCTGTCTCCAAGATTGGTAAGAGGCGCCTAGTCCCTGACTCAGGATTTCTGGTACCCTGCCTTGGTCGTCATTTGGGTCTAGAGTGTGATTTACAATTTCTCGAAGGCCAGCTGCTGAGTGATTTGATATATGTGTCTCTGGGGTATGATCTAGGAGCAATGTATTACTCCTGGCGTGGACCCTTATGATCTCAGTGCCTGGGCTTGATGGCTTGAGCAGGTGATTTTTATTGGTAACTTGTTCGGAAGACAATTTATTTAATGGCATGGGTCTCTGTCGTGTCCGCCTGTTCTGTGGCCAGGCTTTTCGAAGATGGCATAGTTCCATCACCATGTTGTTTTTGGGAAGTTTTTGTTTCCTGATTTCAGTTTTTGGCTTCTGTTAGATTTTATTTTGTTTCCCTATGCGGTGGTGGAATGGACTTCTTCTTCAGTTGATGATGGTTTTGCCATAGATTGTCTCGTTTGCTGGCTGCCCTCTGGAGTGGGTTAGCTTCTACTTTGGCGGATTATTGATTTTGTGTGAGTTTGTCCCTTTAGCTGGCTACCCCAGGAGTAATTCCAATCTTTGTCTCGCCCCTTGTCCTCACAGTCTTGCATTCTTTTGGTGGGCTGCCCATTGTTGAGGTCCTGAGTGGGCTGGACAAGTATTCTGGAGGGGCTGTGCAGGCCCATTCACTGTTAATTTAATTTGCTTGATTGTTGAGTTGTCCGTGCTGAGAGCTTCACATTCCTCCAATGAGGACGGATCTACGTTTACATTTTTCTTGTTAATTACTGAGACAGCAGCCCCATACTTGGTGTAATAGTTTAATAGATGGCATTTTTCAGGAGTTGAAACTTGGTGGTGATTTTTGGCTGGCCATCAGAGTGCCCTGTTTCACAGATATTTACAATGGGATAGGTTTCTTTCATTTGTTTCTATGCTGTGGTGAGTTTCTCGATCTCATCAACATCATGGCTGGCATGGCTGTTTTAATTGGTGGTGACCCCGTAAAACCATAACATTTGAACACTGAAACACATTGACAAGGTTGGTCGCAGCTCTGTCCTGTGTCTTGTGAGCCCTCGTTGTACTACACCTAACCAGTATTTGCTTATCAATCAAACAACTTTATTTGGCATTATGCCTTCAAGGTAAAAACTTGTTACAATTTCATAAAATGCCATAAAACTAACGATTGTCAAAATTGAGATAAAAAAAATACATAAATACATTAAAACATATAGGTGCCGATTCCGATCCGTTAAAAAAAATTACCGTACGACTCGTATCCGTATTTTTTTACGTACGAATCGTACAAGTCCCGTAAAAACGGCATAGTACGATTCGTACGTGAAAAATACATACGAATCGCTTCGGGAAAAGTCTACGAGACGTCACCGGACAATTTTACATACAAATCGTAAAACTGCAGTCCGAGCATGCAAGTACGATCCGTACCGCCCATCCGAAAACACAAGCGCATGGAAAAGGCCTTGTACGGAGTGAACTTTGTACGACCCCTACCCCGAGTACACTTGTGCCCGGGGTACGAGTCGTACGGCTCCACCAGCCTCCCCCCCTCCCGCGTACGTCTGCACCGTACCCCCTACACCCCGTATGTCCAGACCGTACCCCCACCCCCGTATGTACGGACCGTACCCCCAACCACCCATATGTACGGACTGTACCCCCACCCCCCGTATGTACGGACCATACCCCCACCCCCGTATGTACGGATCATACCCCCCACCCCCCGTATGTATGGATCGTACATACGCAAGGATTGGGGTACGCCTGGGGTACGGTCTGTACATACGGGGGCTGGGGGGTACGGTCCGTACCTCCGGGGGGTGGGGGGTACGGTCCGTACATACGGGGGTGGGGGGTACGGTTCATACATACGGGGGTGGGGGGTACGGTCCGTACATACGGGTGGTGGGGGGTACGGTTCATACATATGGGGGGTGGGGGTACGGTCGGTACATACGGGGGTGGGGGGTACTGTGCAGACATACGCACCGTACATACGCACTGTTGGCCGATGTACGGTGCGTACCCCAACAGAGCGTATGTATGCACCATACATATGCAATGTTGGAGTACGCACCGTACATGATGACATGTACGATGTGGGTGATGGCATGTACGTCGCGTACCGGGCCCCCTTTTCGTCGTGCATCACAGCGTACTTAGCTTTTCCGGCACTTTTTGGCTCCCGTAAAAATATAGCCGTGCGGAGTGCTGTAGGTACGAATCGTACTTGCTGGTCCGTAAAACGCTGCCTGACTCTGTGCGGACGTCACTTACGCGCTGTCCAGGATCAGAATTGTATGTATTTTTTAGTCGTACGGTGTTTTGTACGATTCGTACGGAAATGGTATTTCTGTACGAATCGTACTTGCTGGTTTGTAAGGTGGAATTCCCGGGTACGAGTCGTATGGAGAAAAAGCTCCATACGACCATTCGTATCCGGGTTTTACAGGATCGGAATCTGCACCTAAATGGGTCATCACAATCATTAAAAATCTGTATCCTGTAAAATATTGTCATAAAATTAAGGATTCCATTAGTCTAGGTGTTTACATCGTGGTCAGGGATAGGCAATGTGTTCTTTTTGATGTTACTTTGTCTAACCCTCCACATGGTCAATAAAAAAGCGTAAGACCGCAAACACTACACTCTGGCTGGTGTCACTAGTTACATTTTCAAGAGCCTCTCTATGTGACCTAACACATATATTATAGCACAGCGGGCTAATATATAATCTCCTGGGGGCTTGATTAGGCCTGGGCCAAAATTCCGTTCCATTCGCGGAAATTGCGATAATTTGGCATTTTCGCGTTCCGCGAAAAGCGCGAAAATGTCAAAATTTCCGCATTTCGCAGCTTAGCGATAACTTGTTTCTTGCTCGCGCTGTAAAATAATACATTCTCGCGTGCGCGCGTTCGCCTTACCTGAATCCCCGGCTTCGCCGACAAGTTTTCCCGATCCGGTCGAGATCTCCACGAGATGTTGGATTGTTGGTAGCCATTTGCGCTGTCTCGCGACAGTTCACGCCCGCAGTAGCGTCATGCGTCGCGCGATCACGTCTTTCTTCTCGCGATCATGCACCGCGAGACAAGTGAAAACAAGATTGCCGCGCCCGCGAGCAACCGCATGGGTAAGTTGGCGAGCCGCGACCACGGAGAAAATACTGCGAACGGGCGGGAAAAAAGCTTCTGCATCTTTGCGATATTTCCACGTGTTTGCGGAGATTTTTAACATTTTCGCGATAATTTGCGAAAGTGAATTTTGCAAATTCCGCCTACCCCTAGGCTTGATACACTAGACACGGTCAAGCGTTTCAATAACTTCAAAGCGAGATACACAACACATGGAAGACAACCACAATGCACCCCTCACCTCGTTTTAAAGTAATGAAGGGTCCGGGACCCATATGCGACCTCCATATATAGTGTCCTGACAGTCATCGGCTCAATTTCATCCAAAACATTCCTCAGCTCATAACTATCTTTCGTTTGGAAGAATTTCATTGTCAGAGATTATATATTTGACTGGCAATGCAGCAAACTCAGCTTATAATACCAATAAGCATTCTTAACTAGGGATCTAGATGTTCCCCGGGCCTCTAAAGGTGCATTCAAAAGATGACTGAGACCGATACTAGAAAGAGTAGACCGTACATACTTCAAGGTATGCAACTCTGGCAATGGGGTGATCTGGTGGGATCTATCCTATGTGCTCTAGCTGGGGTGACGTAAATCCTGCGTAGGAACTTAAAATGGATCAGTTTATGACGACTGTTGAGGGATACAGTTTTTGTCACCGCACAGCAAGCCATCCATTGCTCATCAGTTATTTGGTTACCCAAATCTGCCTCCCAGGCGTTGCGTACATTATCATCGTTGACTGGGATGAGGTTGGCATATATTGGGATATCCCTTGCACCTGCACTTCATAGTATTTCAACAACCCTCCCTGATAAGATGCTAGCTCAGGAGTAGACCAGAATCTCTTCCAGTATAATATGGGCCTCAGACTGATCACATCCATTAAGTTTCTTTGTTCCATGTCTCACCTTAAGGGATTCAACGGGGTACTAATTGGGAGGCCAATCAGTTCTCAGAAAAATAAATTCTCAACTAGCCCAAGAGTGGAAACATCTCTGTGCCCCCAAAGTTCCGCTCCATACAGAGCTGAGCCAAGCGCTTTGCAATTAAAAATTTGCAATGCTGGCAAGATGAGATTAAAGGGAGAAGCCTCCTGTAATTTAATAATCCCCCAAAGTTTGCTCTAACCTTATCCTACTCCTACTGATATGCAAATACCAATTAAAGTGCTTAGTGAAGGTAACTCCCAAGTACTCAAATTTGCGAACACGTTCCATGGGAGGCCCTCTAAGGCAGCGACGGCCCGTATAGGGCGTGTTACCGGGGGGGTGACGTGGGGCAGAGGAGGGGCAGGGTGGGGGGTTGCAAAATGCGGCATACGGCCGATTGCAGGTAAGTTATGAAAAAAATAAAGAAAACAAATTTTGTTGCGCACGCTGCATCGCATCTGGCGATGCTGCGCGCGCAACGAAATTCGGGTTTTTTTTTTCGTAATTTACCTGCAATCGGCCGTATGCCGCATTTTGCAACCCCCCACCCTGCTCCTCCTCTGTCCCACGTCACCGCCCCGGTAACACGCCCTATACGGGCCGTCGCTGCTCTAAGGGTAGAATTGAGACATGTGGTGTTACAAGGGTTTTGTCCCATATATTTGGTTTTAGAGAAGTTATTTTCTAAACCTCTGAGAGTACAGAAGGTTTCGAATCTATCTGAGATCTTTTGAAGGCCCATAGGAGATTTTGATATGAGCAACATATCGTCCGCAAACATCAATGCTGGAACTCTGGTGTTTCCAAGGGATAGTGCATCGGAGTCACCACAATCCACAAAGGTTGCTAAATCGTTAATGAAGAGGGAGAAAAGGCTTGGAGCAAGAACACATCCATGTCTCACTCCCCTTTTAACAGGGACATGCTCTGTCAATTCTTTGTTCTGGCCATCCCTACTTGTGCATAATTATTCTCATGCAAGCGCCTAATCATGTTCAGCAGATATTATGGCACCCCCAGACCAGCCAACACCTGCCAAAGCTTGGTGCGGGAAAACCAAACCAAAGCAGATCTAAGATCAACAAATACTACATACAACTGTCCCAGCCCTAGTAAAACATATTACCAATAGTGAAGTTGGTTTTGGTCTACCTAAAAAAATGTCTCCTGGAACCTTATCCGATCTTTGAGCCTTATAGGGGACAATGTTATTTATTGCCAGTACAATGTCCTTAGTAGTGATATCTAAGCTGTTTAGGGGATCAGTCATAGTGGCACATGGAAAAGATTCTGTACTAATCTCAGTGGTGGTTCCACCACTGGTAGAAAAAATGGTTTCGACACCATATGGTGCGCTAGATTCTTAGGGAGAATATAAGTTTGAAAAATGAACAACCCAAGCAGTCAGCCAGTGGCAACTATGTAACAAAAGGAGCTAGAATCCCCCCTTTTTATGGCTGCCATCAGGTTTTCCCACTACCTAGTCTTCCCGTCGTTCTTAGCCTCCAGAATACAAGCTTTATACAACTTTCTAGGTTCTTGGATCTTTGACCGGTCTTGAAACTTAATGGGAGATGTCTGCGCCACCCTAGTCATTATGCATTGTGTACTATACCATATAAGGGGTTTCGGCATCCTGCCCAAGTTATGAAATTCTACAAAAAAAGTCACGAAATTTAGAAAGCAATTGTAAATGTACATTAGCAGGGACCACCGAATTACCTAACGCAGGTTGGAACTGCTATAGTAACCTCAAGCGGTCACCTGAGCCTCCGGCAACACAACCATAAATTTTACCAGTTAGTTCTTCCTAAAGTGAAAGAGCACTCCATTTAACCATGACCTTATTAGCAGACAGGGCTAACCTTCTGTCAAAAGGTTCATTACCATACGCATGCACTATGGGTGTGGTCACCTTAAACTTTAGTGATAGGGGTAGTGGTCACTTTCGGTACATGGGATCATCATCATATCTATTAAAGCAGGCCACAGCCAGATATCCAATAGAATAAAATCCAAGAGACTGGAACCCTGAGGTCTATTATATGTATGATTCCACTCCCTTTATATATTCATCCTACCATTGCAGACCCTTAAGCCCTGGTATAAAGTAAATGCATTTAATTGAACTGCTAGAGTGGATCATCTCATTGCTACTGTAATCAACAGTTGTGGTATAGACCATACTTGGTTCTCCTTAAGAGAGTTGAGTCTAAAATGTGCATAGAGTGGCTCAAACTGGCAGTTTAGGTCGTCTCCAACAATTTTCATCACCTCAATAGGGAGAGAAGATAAATGTGTGGATAACGGCCTGATCACTTCCGACTCGGGCATACCACCCCTGGACCTACAATATACATTATAGATATGGCATAAGGTAAAGTCTGGAAATTCAAGACTAACACCGAGTACATCAGGTGAAACCAACTTAATTTCTTTATTGGTGCAACTTAACCCGTATTGTAACGCCCCCTGAAGACCTACCTCTCCCAGCGGAAATAACCAACTCACTGTCCAACTCACTGTAAGAGGCAAACACTTGGCAGAAAAGCAGGATAGTGGACCAGGTCTCCTGAAACTCGCATATATCGTATCAGTCAATAAAATTACACCACTCTGGGTTAGAAAGTTTAGAGTGTCATCCTGCAATATTCCATAAACCAATTTGATAGACGAGGCTGGGGTCAGGTTCACATCACTGATGTAGAAGCAGGTCTCTTTATATCACGACTCTTTAGTGACTCCTTTTAAAAATGTCTGCCTTGGATAGAAACAGGATCAGTAACCACTGGGAGAGAATACACTGAGTTCTGATTTGTAGTTGAAGCCCGAACAAAGGAATCACCCTGCGCCAAGGCAAGTGGACATTAAATAATTTCAGTCCGCGTGCGGCCCGCTGCCAAATCAGGGTTTAGAACTGGTGCTAAGTGGAATCTGAACAATCTATACACCCCCAACAATTAGAAAACAAAAGCAAACGTTTAATTGCTTCTAGTCATGCACTGACCAGAGATATTACCACCTGTATCAGGACATTAATCTGGTCCAAGCAACCCTCCAAGGAGAACGCCCCTTCTAACAGCTTAGGCGTCAAGCCAGCTGAACTGTCTTTCACAACGGGGGATGAGACGATCACCGGAGGGAATTGTGGTCAATGCAGGGGTTGATAAACATTCATCTGTCTGGGTGGACATTCCCCTTTGACCAGAATTAACCATCTGCTTGGAATGTTTGATGACTGGCATAGATTTTAAAGTAGTCTTTTTCTTGACCACAGGAGATACGGCTAAGGATACCCGAAAGAGAGAGTCCGGTAACCTTATTGCGGGAGAGTCCAAGTTAAGGTAGCAGGGGGTTATTGAAGAGGTGTAGCCACATTAATTAAACTGTAGAGTCAATTTAATTGCTGCTGGCATTCACTGCTCTTTGTAAAATTCTATCAATTGACGTTGGAACAGGGGGATGCATGGATACAATGAAGGGAACGCCAGCCTTTTCCTTCCCCATTATGTTAAACCAAATATGCCACAAATAAGTTAAAATAACGGTAAAGGGATCAATATGATTAAATTCACAGTGGGTCACTAAACTTACCTCATGGTGAACCAAAGGGGTGGCCTAGCCAAGCCTCCTTCTGGCTCTGATGGGCACAGACAGGCCTGCTCATGGCCCGGTCTTCGCATGGCCACGTTCGCATGCCTCATGTGCTGCAGGGGGTGAAATGCTGGCGCTATGTGCCTCCTGGTGCGTTGAAGAAAAGTTGGTGGCCACACTGCCGCGGGTGCTGCTGGGGCTCGTGGTGAAAGCTCTCATTCTGCATGCAAGTGTCCCGCACGGGGGGAGCTGAAAGGATGGCTTTATGCACCTCCTTGCGCTTTGAAGAAACGTTGGGAATTGCGGGTGCTGCTGGGTCATGTGGTGCAAGCCCCCCTCCTAACGGTAAACATCCAGTATTTGCAGTATTTGTTTACACAGGAATGTGAGTATGTTCTGCTATGTTTTAAATGTAGACTAAGCAGGACTGTTTCAACGGAATTGGACTGGTACTGCAAACATTGGAGAAAGTGAAATTTAAACTTTTTTTTTTTTTAGTTTTATATAGCTCGAACTAGACCCGATGTTATCAGGTATCAGAGCGCTTTACAAGAGCACCTGTTTCGTTACAGAAAGACACATTCATTAAAAAAAATAAAAAAAATTGTTAGGCACGGAGACATTAAGTGATTTGCCCACAATCACACGATGTTGAGCGTCCTTGCCGAGACTCGAACCTGGTTCCCCAGCTTCGAGGTCGACCACTCTAGCCTTAAGGGTACCTCCTCTCCCCCTTTGCCTGCAAAGCTAGAAAACTCAATGCAAGGAGGTGAAGATTCCACACTTAGCTTGCATATAAAGTGTGGGTCATCATGTTAAAAGGAATTATATCTCCAGTTATTCTCAATTCATTAAAGCTTGCCATTTTTGGTGCAAGTGACATGCTGCAGTGCCTGTGTAGCATCATTTACCATCTGTTTTGACTGAAGTTGACAAAGAATACAATGACACACTTCAGGAAAAGGAAATAATGAGCTGTGGCACTAGTGACAGCTCATGACTCTGAGTTTTAATGCTTAGTTTTCATCCTTCAGGACTTAATTTTATGTCTTACCTAAAAACAGCTTTAGCTGTCGTTGTCAAAGACATATTGTCAACCATACGACATACATACATGAGTTTTGGGTCAGCACTGTGCTCATAACGGGATGGCTTTTTCATCTTAGTTCCCTGCTCCTTATTTGATGGTTTTCCTTCTTATTCTGTTTGTACAACTTAATGTGCAATTCGGTCTCACTGTATTTTGAATGGATGAGTTGTATCATTTTATTACTGATGTCTGCACATTGGAATGCATGAGGACCTGCTTCCTTTGTATCTCTCTGTCTCTCCCTAACCCCCCACCTTTCTTTTTTTATGTACTCCCTCCAGACCAGGTTTCTATATAATTGCACGTGGGCATCATCAAATGATTTTGATATCCTTCTGGTGTAATAGGCCATGGTAGACCCCCCCAGGCTGGAGTATACCCGGGGTTAAAACGGCCTACGCTAGATTATTCCGGGGTATGTTATGGCCTGGGCCAATTTATACACTGGGGTATATTATGGCCTAGGCCAAACCATACCCCTGTAGGCCAAATTATACCCCCATGATTTCAATAGTGTTGAGCGATATACACATGAATAACTAAACTTTTCAACATTTTATTTAAAACTGTAAATACAAAGAATTTGATTGCTTCAACCAAAAAAACTTTCATCAGAAAAAATAATAAACTTCCACAAAGATCAAAGATTAGTACAATACTTCTCTGTAGTGTTAACACATTAAAATAAAAGCACATATCTAACACTCTATAATGCTCGCTCCAGTATAAATGTTCAAAGTTCAACACTGATAACAACATCAAAACGATCATGCTTGTTTTCAAGGTAAAGTGCATTTTCTGTTGTTGAATGCAGATTGAAGCTTGCAGGATAGGTCAACCAATCCATGGAGTCACCAACTTTTGTGTGAATGACGATGTCACAACTCAATAGATTCGCTGTGTCCATGATCTCGGCATCCATTGCCCAGACTCTTTCACAAGAGATGCCAGAGGTGTTTACATATTCATCCAAATCTTGGTTCAAGTAGTCCTGTAGTTCTTTTGTCAAGGCAGTCTTCATGTGGTGGATGACTTTAGCTCTGAGAAGGGAATGGTTGTTTGATTATAATTAGAAGGGTTGGTTCTCTGCGTCATCTTTCCGATGGGGTATATTCTGGCCTGGTGGGGTATGGTGTAGCCCAGTCTATTTTAAACCCCGGGTATAGTTTAGCCTAGGACACTTCAACCCCCGGGATATACTCTGGCCTTGGCCAAACTATACATGGGTGTAATCTGGGCAGGGGTATTTTTGGGCTGCTACACCTGTATGGCTGGCCAAGCAAGCACCAGCTTGTCATGCCGCCTTGCAATGCTTCATGCATTATGCACAGTAGCAATCTATGAAAAGTAAAACTTAGGCTAAACAAAAGGTCTGCCCCCCTGTGTCAAGGTTGAAACATATTTGCCAATGTTTGTTATTTTTTTTTTTTTTAACTTTATTTAGCATTTTAGTAAAAACAAAGCAATGCACTGAGTTCAGTCAAATGTCATCACAAGTACGCTTACAAGGTATAATAGACATAACTTTCTCCTAAGCACAGTTGGCACGTTGAAATGTGATATACGATATGTATAATACTTTCATGACCCCTCTCGAGCATCCCGCCACTTCTCGTGTCCATCAATACATCAATGACAATCCTCCCAATGATATACATCAAAATAGATTGAGACCCTAGCTCTATAAACCTGGTTTCGTATATGCTTTGTTATTGATGCATAACCTGATCCATTCTAACCCACTCCTGTTGGGACTATACCCTGTTCCTGTTGAGTAGGGGGATCTTGTTGTTGTGCAGATAGGAAGGTTCTGAAGGGGTCCCAGATGTCTTTAGGTCTGGAGATTGAGGGATTGTGCTGCCATGCAGTTCACTTTTCATAGAGCAGGATGCTAAGCTATGGAGCCAGCTTTTTATCTGTTGGTGTTCGTTTGCCGCCCCAGTGTATGGCGATTTCTCTTTTAGCCAACAGCAAACAGATGGCAGCAAATCTGCGAACTTTAAGGGGAAACTGGATGATGTATCCTAAGAGGGCAATCTCTGGTAGGGGGTCCATTGGCACCTGTCTCACGCTGCTTATTGTCTTCTAGTGCACTTCTACCCAAAAATTGTGTATGCTTGGGCATGTCCAGGCAAGGTGCGCAAAGTCTGCTTGTGGGGAGTTGCACCACTGGCAATGGTGTGATCTAGTGGGATCTATCCTATGTGCTCTAGCTGGGGTGACGTAAATCCTGTGTAGGAACTTAAAATGGATCAGTTTATGACGACTGTTGAGGGATACAGTTTTTGTCACCGCACAGCAAGCCATCCATTGCTCATCAGTTATTGGGTTACCCAAATCTGCCTCCCAGGCACTGCGTACCTTATCATCGTTGACTGGGATGAGGTTGGCATATATTTTGTAGAGCTGGGATATAAGATGAACCCCTTTGCTACTACCTATCACCTTTGTGAGTGGGGGGAAAGATGTAGGTTCAAGTGGATAATCCGGGAGCTTAGCCCGCAGTGCTGAACGTAGTCTCGCCAAGACGAACCTATTTTGAATGTAATGTTTGGAAATAAGGACTCATCATCTGTATCAAAAATGTGGCCTGCCGGATACAAATCACCCATCGTAATGATGCCAAATTCAGTACAAGTCTTCTGCACCAGCTTTTCACCCGTTATAGGTAACCATTTGGCGTTAGGGAGTGGAAGGGCAGAGGAGTACATCGACTGGGAATTCGTAATACGCCCCAGCTTAGCCCACGCCCAGCTGGTAGTGGTAACCGGCTGAATGTCTTTAGGGTCCTTAGGAATTCCCTGGGGCAGTACGGCTGCTAAAGTGTCCGGCAAAACAAAATCCAATTCCAGACGCAGGAAGGGGATCCTGGCATCCGGATGGTACCACGCCTGTGCGAAGCTGCATTGCGCAGCCAAATAATACAGTTGCAAATCAGGGACTCCATACCCTCCTTTATTGCAGGGGAGCGTCATGATCTGCCATCTTACTCTGGGACTCCTGTTGTCCAATACCAGTTTAATTAAGTGGGAGCAAAGAGTGCTAAAAAACCTGTTTATTAGTGGGATTGGGATGTTCTGAAATAGATATAAAAACTTCGGAAGCACAACCATCTTGATGAGCGCCACCCGCCCCGCCATGGAGAGTTGAAGCTTAAGCTATTTGCGCCTCTAGTTTGGAAATTGCCACCCCATAATTACGACGAATAATCTGATCCGTCTCAAGATGTATGGACCCACAAGTATTTCACTGAGTCTGAGCACCATTCCAACGGGAACACTAAGTTCCATCAGGCTGTGCTTGCCATGAGGGGAAAAATCTCTGATTTACGCCAATTTATTCCCAGACCAGAAAAGGTACCAAAACGGAGTATTTCCCAGATAAGAGGATCCAGGTTTCCAGGAGGGTCACGGACATATAGTATTGTATCATCTGCGTATAATGAAACCAGTAGTGGGCCTGTGGTGAACTGTAAACCCCTGTGTAGGTGTTTCTCCTGGAAATGTCTTATCAAGGGGTCCATTGCTAATATAAATAACAAAGGCGACAACGGGCAGCCCTGCCTCGTGCTTCGTGATAGGGGGAAGGGCGCCGATAAGGTACCATTGATCCGGAGCCTAGCAGTAGGTTGACTGTATAACAGCGCTGTTGTGGCAATGAATCCGTGTGGCATCCCCATATGCTGCATTATGGACAGAAAAAAGGCCATTCAAGGGAGTCAAAAGCTTTTTCAGTGTCTAGAAGGATCGCTGCGGCGGGAATGTCCGTATTTAGTCTATGTATGGTATTGAATAAAGTGCGAATG
Organism: Triturus cristatus; assembly: GCF_964204655.1. Lineage (NCBI taxonomy): Eukaryota > Metazoa > Chordata > Amphibia > Caudata > Salamandridae > Triturus > Triturus cristatus. The sequence goes on along the minus strand of NC_140583.1, from coordinate 1,141,162,505 downwards.
TTGAAGGCCGTGGAGCGATGAGGGCAAAACCCGACTGAGCCAGGGAGATGATAAATTCCATTAGGAGGGAGAGACGGCATGCAAGGACCTTGGCAAGGATTTTGTAATCGAGGTTTAGGAGCGATAGGGGTTGATATGAGCCACACAGTAGGGGGTCTTTTTTGGGTTTGGGGAGTAGTATTATAATAGCCAGTCAGTCAGTCAGTCAATAAGCTTTATTTCGATACAAAGATATCTTAAAAGCTGAACAATCCCAAATAAACAGTTACAATACTCCTCAATACATTTTTGGGTGTAAAATACATTAAAACAAATGGTTAAGAAAACATTTAAAAAACAGGATTGTTAAAAAAAGTTTTTAAAAAGTTTTAAAATTGTATATACATTGTGTCTATGAAAGGAGACGTGCCTGGGCTAAAAAACAAGCACCACTTGGGTACTTAGGTTGTTTGGGAATTAATGCTCAGGTTTCTCGCTCTAATGATCCATGCCCATCTGAGGAATTTAGCTGTTGCACAGGCATAAAAGTCCCTTGGGTCAGTTCTTAAAATGCGTAGTGCTTCATAGTGACTACGGGTACCTAGCTCCCTGCAAAGTGGTTTCAGCCAATGCCCCCATGGCACTTTATAAGCTGGACAGACAAACATAAAGTGTGGAATTGTCTCCATGGGAGCCTCACAGCTTGGACAAGAGGGAAGAGTTTGATAAGGTGGCTTCCACTGCACGGTGAATTCTCGCAAGTGGAGGATACCTACCCTGAACTTAAAATACAAAGCTCTATCATATGGTTTTTGTATTGAGTCCAGGTATGGTTCAAAGTGCATTGTATGCTTATGCTGCATGCATTCCTCTGTTAGCCTTCCAGCTCTAGGGTTAAGGAGTTCATTCATGGTAACCCACCGCCAATACACCTTCTTAATTTCAGCCTTTGGTGGGGAGGTTCTATTGATCTAGGCATCTTTGAGGCCAAGGTCATATAGGAGCTTTTTCACTCCTTTTAACCAGTAGATCTTATGCCACCCATCCATGTCCATTACCTCCCTAAGGCCTTCAGCGTAATTGGCTAATTCAGGTGTCTGCCACAAGCGGGCCCACAGCAAAAGAGGACATAATCTTGCTATGTCTCCGAGCGAGTGGCAGCCAAGATCATATAAAAGGAGCTTAGTGGGTGTACTCAGGGGGAGCATCAATAGATCCTTCAGGAATTTGTTCTCTGATCTGCAGATTTGGTCTATGTTAGATAGACCCCACAGTTCGGCGCTGTAAAGTGTCGAACTTACAGCTCTGGCCTTATAGATTGTTAGTGCGGGGGCAACTGGTCTGCTTACTGAAGAACGATGTTCTTTAAGAATTGCCCCCACCACCCTTTTATGGTTCAAGAGCATTTTCTGCACATGTGATCTCCAAAGCATAGAATCAGAAATACGAATGCCCAAATAATCAAATGTGACAACCCTCTCCAACGGTACACTATTAAGTAAGGGAGGATTCCTGAACGTTTTGTGTGGGTTTAAAATCAAGAACTTAGTTTTCTGGGTATTTATGGTCAGCCCTCTGGTGTTACAAAACTGGTCAAAGCTATTAAGAAGAGTCTGTAAGCCCTTTGGGGTTTTTGAAATAAGGAGGGTGTCATCCGCGAACAGGAGAGTAGGAGAGTAGGGATTTTCCCCCCCACCAGGGCTGGGGCATCAGATGGTATTTGCTGTAAATGCTCAACCACCCCAATGACATACAAAGAGAATAGGGTGGGAGCTAGCACACAGCCCTGGCGGACTCCCCTGTTCACCGGTATCCGTGCTGTTGTTTGCCCTTGTGAACCCCATCTTATTTGGGCATAATTGGCCTCATGCAAATGGATTAACATATTAAGGGTATACCTGGGCACCCCCTGCTCTGACAGAACTTGCCACAGGCGCTCGCGAGGGACCAGGTCAAAGGCAGTCTTTAAATCAATAAATGCGAGGTAAAGACTGCCTTTGCCTAGCTTAACCACTTTCCGATATAGGAGTAACCTGAACGCCTGTTCGATAGTTCCTGTCCCTGCTCTAAAACCAGCTTGATAGTCAGAAAGGATCCTATTTTCATCAGCCCATACGAGGATCCTCTCTAGCAATACCCGGCCAACTACTTTCTGAGTTGAGTCAATCAGGCTTATCGGGCGATAGTTGGCAGGGTCATCCCTGCCCCCCTTTTTAAAAATAGGCACGACTTCTGCTCCCTTCCAGGAATCTGTAATGGGACAACCATGATCAATGGCATTGATTAACAGTGCAATAAGTTTTGCCCATTTCACCGGATCAGCTCGAAAGTGGTCCCCTGGCAGACCATCAGGTCCTGCTGCTTTGGCCGGGACTATTCGCTGAATGGCAGCTTCAACTTCCTGATCCGTGAAAGGTTCTGTATTTGTGTCCTGGCCCGGCGCCCAGGGATCAATAGTTGGGCCTTCTAGAGTAGTATCCTGTAGACCGGAATATAGGTTCAGAAAATGGTCATACCATCTCTTGCTCGTGATGTTATTCATTATTGACCCATATAATAGCTTCACGGAGTGTAGGTGGAAGAACCTGTCTCTCAAGTGCTTCGGCATATACCTCCAAGAGGCGAGGAGTCAATAGGTCTTTGTAAGCCTTGTAAAATTCACCCATGAAACTGTCAAGACCAGGGGCAGTGGAAGAATTTAGGGCCGAAATGGCCTCATCAATGCTTTCCTCCTAAGAAGTCTTGCATGAATTTCTCAAGGTATATCAATGCAACCTCTGACAGGTTCGTCTCCTGGTCCGATCTATTATGCCCCAATTTAGTGGTGTACAATGTTTTAAAATAAGAAAATAATTCTCTCTGGATATCCAACGAGTCCTTGAGTAGGTGTCCGGCCGCAGAGCGTAGCTCGGTAATGTATGCTTTAGTGTAGAGAGGTCGGATCATTTGCGCCAATACTCGTCCAGGGCGGTCCCCCTCCCTGTAAACCTTGGCGTTATGATATTTCACCATAAAAAAGATTTCCTTCGAAGCAGGGTCTCTGTACTCCAAGAGCAGAGCTGCTCGCTTTTTGTCTAGTCCCGGGTCCGCCACTGGAAGTTGCCCAGTGTCCAGGGATCCAAGCTCTTTTTCCAATCTGGCAAGAGTGCCACACAGGTCCCGCAGCACTCTGAAGCTCTTGGACATGCACACCCCTCTCATGTATGCTTTAAAGCCCTCCCATAACATTGCCTCGGAATCCACTGACCCAGTGTTTATGATGAAGTAGTCCTCGATCACCTCCCGGAGTTCCTGCCTGAATACCTCATCATCCAATGCACGGCTGGGGAAACTCCACGGTCTTTCGAAACCTTCAGGACGCGGGTCCCTCAATGACAATAGGACGGGGGAGTGGTCAGAGTAAGTTCTGGGAAGCGTCTGGAGCTCATGAAACCAATGGGAAATCTCGGGGGATTTCAGCCAATAGTCGATTCTTGTCCAGGTGTCGTGGGAGCTAGTATAATGTGTATATGTAGTGTGGCTCGGATCACGTGTACGACCCAAGTCCAGCAAGGAGAATTGCTCGCACAGGGACTGTAAGGCTTTACGTGCCTGTGGTTTGGTGACTGGGGCAGTTGGAGTGCTATCTGCAGTTCGGTTGAGAGCAATGTTAAAATCATAATAGGGACATGGGGCCAATTTGCATCAACCTAGAGAGTAATGAATAATAAAAATCAGGGGAATCGGTATTGGGGCCGTAGAAACATATCAACGCTACCTTGTGACTCATCAGTGATCCCACAACAATCACATACCTGCCGCCATCGTCACAAGTTACAGAATGGCAATTGAAGGGGATACGCTTATGTATGAGAATGGCTGGGCCCCTGGCATAATTACTGTAATTCACAAAATATCTATTCGGCCCCCAATTAGTGGCAAAACGGGCTGGATCACTAGTGGGAAGACGCGTCTCTTGCAAGAAGGCTATAGCCACCCTGTGCCAGAGTAGATAATGGATTACCTGCCTCCTTTTACGAGTATAGTTTAAGCCTCGGACATTCCATGTAGCAAAGGTCACGCTCGAAGGGCCAGGGTTATAACCTAACTGTGCCATGGTGATGGTTTGAGATGGAGCTCAATAAATAACAATTGTGTGGACCCTCTTTTTGAAACCTTTGCTTAAATCATGGGGATTACGTTCTTGTAAATTGGCTTATCAAAAATTAAAATCCCTAGAAACTCCCTTAGCCCTGGCAGCAATTTCAACCTATCTGAAGCTGATGTTGAGGTTTAGGACTTCTATGCAGACCTAAATGTCCTAACCCCCTGACTCTTGATTGTATTTGCCTTTCTGTTTTCTGTGATTTTAAACCATGTTACAAAAATGAATGTAATTTTTACTGTTTTTATTGGATTTTTATATGTATGTACTTTTCTGATATTGTTTTTATACATATCGAATAAAGTTCAATATCTATCTATCTATCTAATTGTGTGTACTTGCCAGATGCGCCTACAGCCAAACTTGCAATTGACTCAGTGCAAAACAACAATAACCAAACCCCTCCTGCCACCCCCCACCCAGCCTTCCCACCCATCCGGAGATGCAATTCCAACTCTTTCGAAACAGTGCATGGTACCAGTAGTACCCTCAATATGGTGAAAAGCAAACAAATAGGGTACATTTTGTTTACACAAAAATATAGCTAGGTGTACACCAAAAAGGGGGGGGGGGTGCACACTCCTTCGGCCTAGTAACCTATGCAAAATATTGTACAGAACTGGCCAACTCCCAATATTAACATCAAGCTATCAAATGCGGGGCCTGTAAGGAAAAGGAAGAAGCCAACAGTCAGCCGGGACCAGAACCGGAGAACAGTTCCATGCTGGCGTCCGAGCCACTGTGTGGAGGAGAGAGCGTATCCTTCTCTGTGGGACGTTTGTTGTTTAGTTTGTGAGTATAGCAAAAATCCTACACCTCTGTAGGATTCTCAAAAATCCGGGCCCGTCCGTTGACCTCCTCTCGCAGCCTCGCGGGATAAAACATACCGTACTTCAGCCCAAGGTTCCTGAGCATCACCTTGACTCCAAGATATTTCCTCCTTGCATCCTGTACCATTTCAGTAAAATCCGGGTATAGCGACACTTTGGAGCCCTGCCAAGTGGTTTCGCCGCGCTCACATGCCAAACGCAGTGCTGTATCCCTGTCTCTGAAGTTCATTATGCAGGCGATGATGGGCCTGGGTGGGCATCCTGGGTTTGGTCTGGGGCCAAGTGATCTTACGGCACCCTCTACCACAAAGCCTGGAGTGAAGGCTTCTCTTCCAAACAAGTCAGTCAGGATCGTCTCCACCATGTTGTCCATGCGTCCAGCAGCTGTAGATTCGGGAATGCCCAAAATGCGAATGTTGTTCCGGTGACTGCGCGCCTCCAAATCTTCATTCTTTATTGCTACATCCTTGAGAATATGCTCCATGCGGTCAATCCTTTTCAAAGAGTGCGCCATCCCTCCCATCCTCCAAATCTGACGTACGGGATTCCACCACATCAAGGCGCCGATCATGCACCTGGACCTTTGTACCCAGCTCCGCTATGTGTTTGTCCAAAGTGTCAAAGCGCACATCTAGCGCTTTGAATCCTGCCCTCATCTCCAGTTGCAGTGGGCCCAACTGGCTGGTGTTGTCCTCTGGGATGGAGGATGGCTGCCCACCTTCTGAAATGTCGCTAGGCTGGTCACGGGTAGCCTCCGCTATCTCTTCAAAGGGGAGTAGGTGCTGTTTAGGGTCTTTGTGGTCCATGCCACAGCAGCACAGGAGAATCTGAATAGGGTCTTCGGATCAAGTCTTCTGACTGGGATGCTGAAGGAGTGCAACAGATGTCACGCTTGTGTATTAGGCAACTGCTAGGCGGCTTAGTCCGGCACTGTGCAGGCTAACGGCCGCTATGCAGGTCTGGACTGCGTCTAGAGGAGTGTGCAGGGATGTATAGATGCAACAGTCAGCCCAGTTATGGTCAGGGCAAGCATAACTGCGCAGTGATGGAATGAGGTTGCATCAGGTTGATCACATCGCTGGCCGGCAACGCATATTTGCCTGGGGCGGTGCTGTGGCTGGACAGTGCCAGCTGCGTATTACCCCTGTTGTGTTTTCCAGACAGGGGGTCATGCAGGTGGTTAACTGCTGTTTTCAGGCCTGGGGAGGGAGGGGGGGGCGGCACGGACTGTACCCAGGCACCGGCACACAGCGATGGACGCTCCCCCAAGAGCGCTGGCCCAGCTGCAGTACACGAGGCCGCGGTCGAGGCCTGCACTATGATGTGTGCACAGGCCCCTTCCCTTCACACACCGGCTCTTGCATCTATGGGGGCATGTAGCGTACACCGTGCGGGAGGCCAAACGGACCCCCTGGACAGCGGGACTCTCGTTAGGCTGCTGTGTATTCCCCGGACACCCTGGAGCGCACACCGCCACTCACTGCACCGCCCCCGCCCGGGCTTAGACTCATATCCTCAGTCCGCCTCTGATCTTGTTCCTGGATGCATCTGCCTCACCGCCATTTTGCACTCCGCTCCGACAGAACGCAATGTTAAGCTTGCCCGTTTCGCCACATTAGAGGCTCAACTGACTGTCACAACTGATGCCAGGGTGTCTCCGCCTCCTGTCCCGGGCTGCTACGACGTTTTGGGCTGCATTGGAGTCAGGGAAAAGGCCACACTGTTACGGCGGCGGGGAGAGCTTCAGCTCCGTGCGACCATCTCGATCCACAGCTTAGCTACGCCCCCAATGTTTGTTATTTTAATATCTGCCAAGCATGCGTATATTTTTTTTAAACTTCACTAGCTTTACAAAGTGTGAAGTTGTGAAACCTTTGACGTTCACTAGGTACCCCCCTAGGTACAAAAGCTTTTCTTTTTCATTGGTATGCTCTAACTAGAGAACGAAATAATCTACCAAAATGCATTAAAGAGTATGGGTCTAAAGAATGAGTACCTTGTTCTTGATTGTTTTTATATGGTTTTATTAATGTTTTGCCATTTAGGTGACTTTTGTTTTAATAATGTAAGGCTAGTGTCCGATTTCATGTTATGTTCTTTGTATTTTAGGACAACAGTTGGGCTTTCAGATTTGCTTTTTAAAGATGTATGAAATGCATTTTATTCTGTGGTGGCTATGTGTATAATAAAATGGAATAACTGTGAAATATGCTCAGCGCAGTAAACACGTCTACAGAGAACACGGAGCCCATCTATTCTGCAGAGTGCGCGCCAGATGTAGCAATTGAAAAGCTATATTTCTAAAAAGCGTTACTGGTCTGTTGGTTCAGTGTACGCCGGGGGACCTACAAGGAAATAAGACCTTGTGAATTTTAATCAGGAAAGGAATGTCTTCAGATGAATGTTCGCTGAATGGCTGCTTCTTAGTCTATCTCAAGCTGTCCTATGTTTATATAATGTATTAAATCTATATGGTAGCTGATGCCTCCTGTAAATTAATATTCACTTAATTCCTAAAACCACTCATATTTCCATAAATAATCAGGCCCTCTCAGAGGTTCAGGGAAGCCTGGGATACTTGAGGCATCCCAGGACCCTACCCATAATTTTAGTGCCATCATATATTAAATGACTGAATGGTATCTAATGTGGAGGTCCGGTTTTGAGTGCAAGCAATAGCACATATTTTATTTAATATTAAGAAAAATATATTTTTACAGTTGAAGCAGTGTAGGATTCGTTCTTTAACACATCAGGGAACCAGTCGCCTTTAAAAGTAATAAAATTAATGCATTTGAACTCTGTACCTATAGCTGGTCCTAACAAATCTGTCCACCACTTTGGTCCCTGGTGTCCAAGGGGCATATTATCAAGGGCAATATCACCACTTTTGCGGCACTTTTTGCCGAAAAAGCAACACTATTTTAATCGCCCCATTAACAAGCCTGCGCTAACAGGCGTTAGCGCAGGATTACAGGTGTTAGTTGTCGTTTCTTTTCCACTTTACATGTCAGTGATATATATCGCTAATGACATGCAAAGTAGGCGTTCCTGATTAACACGTAATGGAAATACTCGCAGACACAACTTCGCTCTATTATCAACGCGGCCCCAAAAACCGCAAAGCGATTAAAAAAGCTGCGCTAACCGCGGTTATCGCCGGTACTTAACGACTGCAAAAATTCTGACTTGCCTATCTGTATCATGGGAGGTGGATTGAATGGCTAAGTCCACATCTCCGTATCAATAAGGATTCCCCTATCGCTGCAGGTTTATCGCTGGATTCCCAGCGATGATCCCGCATTTCGTCGCTATTGCCGGATTTTTATTCGCCTTGGAGATATGCGTTGATAATAACGCAATATCTCGGCGATTAAATCCAGTGATAGCCGGCATTGGCCAAATTCGCGCAAAGCGGGAAATGCGATATTTATCGCGTTTCCTTGATAATATGCCCCCAAATCTCTTTTAGAAATTCAATTCCTTTGGGGTTTTCTTCAGTTCCCAGCACTTACCAGTCTGCCGATGCACCTCCTGGAGGGGAATATTATCAAGAATGGCGTTAAAATGTTCACAACATGGGCTTCTATTGGAATTCTCAAGGGCATATTATCAAGCCCATTATCGCCGCTTTAGTGGCAGTTTCCTGCCGCTAAAGCGGCGATAATTCTAACGCCGTTCTTGATAATATACCCCGGATACTTTATTGATGTTAGCCTGCTGGTTCTCAGGTCAGCCTGCAGGGTCGGACTGGCTAATAGGGCAATCAGGCAGACCCAAAAAGCTTGGCTGAAAGTTCAGTGTTTGGGCTGTTTTTTTGCTTTTGTGGACCTGTTTTCTGGTTTGGTGGGGTGTTTTGTTCTCTGATATTGCATGAAACGCATGCAGTCGCCCATAAACAATTTGTCTTTACAAATTTAAAACTGCCTTGATCTGCAAATGTGGGCCACTTCTTTAGCTACTTGTTTTGCTGATGGGGACACTCTTATTTTGCTGCCTCTTTTCTGTCCCAGTCGGACCCTGTCTCCGTCACCCCCTTAGAGAATCTTTAATCGTCCAAGCACATTTCATTTTTCCTGTACCCACCAGCACCATGCCATGTCTACAGGTCACTTTCTTCCTAGAGACCTGTTCGGCATTCCCCAAAGTGGACTTACTGATCCTTTGGTGAGACTGCCTACAAATGAGTCAGTACCGAAGTATCTCATTGATGTTTAATCCTCTAAGGAAATTATCACCAAATAAGATTTTTGGGCCATGTTCCTCACATGATAAAAAAAACGAATGCACATATTTCAGACCTTCATACTTAGAGTTTCTGGTTTTCAGTTAAAACTGAATACAATTTTTAATTTTAGTAGAAATCGGAAACCACCACATTTTGTAGCATGTTTACTGATTTGGCATCCCCTAACATCATACAGTAGAAATGAAGCAACACCTCTAAGCACTTATCTATGATCGATGCTCCTACTATGACCCCCTTATGCCATGCTATGCTAAGCCACATAATATTCCCTTGTGGACATCTGCAAGTTCCCTAGACTCTTAGGGCCTACTTTCACTCTCTTTCGGTGAACATGGCTTACATCATATGACATTCTGCTCACTTTTCACTGTATTTTGCTGAACAGTGGCCTGCAGATACACAGCTGACCTCTGAAAGGTGTCTCAGTCCAGGCCAAGTACCTCAAGGATTTCTTCATCCTTCACTGAGAGCATGATAGAGGTTTGCTTTCTGAAAGCTCAGGTATCTCAGTGGTGGCAGGAAGGCCTTGCATATGGATGCATCTAGAATCAATATCCTCCCCTAAAACATTGCACCCATCACTCCTGTTCTTAGATTTACATTGTGAAGTTCTAAAAAGCAGGTCTGTATCAGCTGCATCCCTTTATAGAGAGGAACAAGGACCATGTCATGAACATTTGCAGTGCCCATGACCATGAGTTAGTTTTAGTGGACCTGCTATGCCTTTAGTGCATACATTAACTTGGAAAATGTATGAGATAGTAAACATCCTGTAGAGAGTACTGTTCAGGAACAAGAAGAGACAACCACTGCCTTGTCATTCCTACTATATGTAGCAAATGCTGCAGTTTCAGCAAAAACACATGTATAGATCTGGTCTTTGCACAATATTGTGGATACAGCCCTAAGATCACAAAGTTTAACTTTCATTCTAACTGCCTCCTTGCCAAACGAAGCTCAGAACTTATGGGTCTGAATCAAGTTTAGACACTTGATTCCATCACATGTACAGAACACTGTGACCATATATACTGTTAAGATGTAGAGTTGCACTCTTACCTCTAAGATGGAAAAATGAACTGTAATAGTGCACACTGTACAAAATACATGTGTAAAGTGTTTTGTGCATTTGTCAAAAATGACAGCCAGAAACTTAGGGACTGATTATGAGTTTAGCGATCTCACCGCTGTACCTCCACGGCTGTTGTCCCAAGACGACTGCTGAGCCAGCAGTCTTCCAGCTGCCGTATTACAGTGAATGCATCCTGAACAACTTACCACAGTAGGTGGCTCCTTCTAGCAGCGTGGTAGACTGCAATGTTGGCGATGCATATTCCATCGCTGTCAGAGCTGCGGGTTCCCACCAAACTGATTATGAAAACACAGTTGTACTAGTGGTCCCCTTGCGGTGGCTCCTCGACGGTGGTAGGCCATCGCAGTATGCTCCTTGTAAAGCACCCATTGGATGGATACAATAACAACACAGCTGATATCCACTGCCCAAGTGGACACACTTGCAAATCACACTATAAAACACAACACATCTAAGACCATGATACTTTGCTCCTCCACTGCAGCGCAACAAGACAGACAGCACACCTTTTTGTTCAGATTAGGCAGCCTTTTTTCCTTATCCCTTTTAACAATCTCCACAAACTTTTATTGAATTTCTTTCTAATATCCTATGGTGTAATCATTGTCACTCACTTTAATTTACACTTATGGTACATCAAACAAATCCACGTCTTTCATAGACTGAGTTGTCAGTCATGGTAAATGAAATCATGAGAGTAGAGCCACAATTATTAGGAGCCCAAGTCCAACATACTACTCTCAGTAGGAGAAGGTAAATGGGGGGCAGGATAGTCAACAGAGTGAATGTTGTAAGTACCACCCTGGCACTTAGGAAGACATTAGGAAGAGGTAGAATGACTGAGGGGGACGGGGTGTTCCCGTGCCTCCAAGCACCTGGGAAGAGAAGGTCTTGGCCCTCCTGCATTCTGAGGACTTGGCCGGAATAGCTGGGGGATTGGAGTCTGATAAGTTACAACTCACAAACTTTCACAACTCTCGCAATGTCTTGTATGTTTTCATCCCAGCTTTTGCTATTCTGTTGTCTATCTACTTTCCTAACATGCAATACTCAAAGTATCAGAGATGTTTGATTGTCAGTGCCAATGTGTATTGTTGCATATAAGATCACATGTATCAATCTCCGTTACATTCCACATGTTAGAATGGTGTCTGTAATTGCATTACTGTCAAATCATCATCCCAGGGCCACTGATATGTGTAAATATGTAAATGTATGGTCATGCCCAGCTACTTTTTGACAGGTATGTTATACTAACTATTTTGCTAATATGTTGGGAAGTAGGGATTGGAAGGCCTACACCTACAATGAGGCCCTTTTTCTATAACTCAAAACAAGATCAAATATTGATTTTGCCCATTCTCACGTGTCTGCCATGTTACAACTGATGTTCAATTCTCAAGGACTGAGCAATCTATATATAATATCCTACTCAGTGAAATTTCAGCCTATTTGGTGTAATGTTGTCCTGGTCTCCTCGACTCAAACTATTGATGGTATGAGTGACACCATGACTAGTGTGTATTTCAAAGATTTGTAAGGCATTAACGTAACTTAGCTGATTAGACGTGGCAGGTGACCCACTGACTTTACGCTGCTCACATGATGACTTAAGATATATATCCAACCAAGGTGTGTGTTTGCCTGTATTGAACATAACTAGGCATTGGAATGGTCAAATACAAATGTTACCTCTCCACTGTGTTGGCTTAAATGTTTGGGAGATGTCATGTTCATTCCTTAACCCATAATGCAACATATCAACAAATCTAATGAGCTGCTCAATTCCAGTACATGTATTGAATCTCTCCAAATGTCTTGCTAACAACTTCAATACCATGGAAATTGATCACAATAGTAATCTCCACGTATTTTGTTTTTTATAGGTCTCCACTTACTGTGACAGAAAACATTTGGATGTAGCTACCACACTTCCACCAGTAACAATGATCTCTATTTCACAACAGGTCTATCAGAGTTTGGCTACCGAACATACTCCCACTCCAGACCTGGATCAAGCTCTCAGTGATGACAACACTCCTGGAGTGCTGGAGATGGATGATGGTCCTGCCACATCTGGTCAGACTGGGCAGATGGCACTGTGTCCCCACCAACACCTCCCACCCCAGCTGCAACACCTCAACAAAACCCAGTCCTCCCCAGCTAGTGTACCTAGCACAGTCACTACCATCCTCTGCTCCCCAGTCCTGGATTCTGAGGTGACAATCACCCACCTAGTCACAGCAGAATTAAAAAAACAGTGGGAAGTGCACCCAGGGCCAAGGGGACAAGCCCGTGGAGGTGGGGTTCGTGTGAGGGGTATGGTTGGCTTGCTGAGTGAGACCACTTGGGCCACTCACACCCAGGCCACCATCAACCAAATCTTGATAGCCTGTGATGGGCCAGGTATTGACGGAAATCCAGGAGACGAAGCAGTTGCACCGGGAGCTGGCCACAGACAACAGCAACATGAGCCAGTCCATTGCGGGACATCAACACAACACTCTGCAGGGCTTTTCCACCACCATCTACCTCTTCCTAGGGTCCAACTACACCCGGGCCATCTCCATCTGTAGCAACCATGGGAACAGAGGCCCTGTCAGAGGAAAACATGCCTGTAGACACCCCTGTCTCTTCAGCAGCAGATCGCCATGCGGTTGCAAGCGGGGACGTCCATGCAAAATCCCAGGAGGTGCGGATGGCAAGACACCTACCATTGTCAGCAAGGAACCTCAACCTTAATATCCCCCAGTGTGTGCCACACACTCACTCTGTAGACTATTTCTGGACACTTTTCCCTTTCTGATGGGAGTAGTATTTTGGACTTTGGACTTCAGACAATTTGGCATCTACAACTATGGTTTCATTCACCATGATCAGGGTTCTCCAAAGTCAGTTCTGGAGGGCTGGATCCATGGCAGATTTTTAAGATAACTAAATTTATCTAAAGGGGGATATGCTAAAAATCTGGCATTGATCCGGCCCTCCATGACTGATTTTGGAGAACCCTGACGATGACTGACTGCTTCACTTTTTTCTTGCCATGTTTGTGTTTGCACAATGTATCTTTTCACCTTTACCACTTTAATAAATTGTCTGCTGTAGTAAATCCCACATCTAGCAATGTATATACATACTCCGACTGAACTTTACAATAGTAAAACAAGCTACTTGTGTAAGCATGGATATGTTGCATATACACAATGTTTAGCTCAGGATCACAATCATGTCACACCAACACATACATAGAAGTGTCTTTTCTTCATTCCATTTTTCTAATAATAGTCTGTAATGATGTCAGAGACATAGCAAATCAAACATGACTCAAAGATTCTGTGTCAGTGATCACATTTTCAGGTACAGACCTTACTAACATTGAAGGAGGGGCTACATCATACAATTTCCTAAAGAATATGCAAAATAAAATTGCTCTATATCATCAGTTGGAACCATATCGCATACCTCGCAAAAAGAATCCCACATCGTTTAAACCAATAAACAGACACATGGCAGTACAACACGTTCTGATCACAGGGTGATTTCAATCCAGTGTTGCTGCATCTGGTGGAATCCGACATACAAATTTCAGTGATGTGTCACAAGCACTTTGGCCTAAAATGAGGAGACACATCAACATCTACATATAGTTTATACACAATGAGGATTTAGCACATGTGAAAGGAAGGAGGCAAGCATGATTTAGGCCCACAGCAACATTTTGTTGGAGCACATGATGGCACACATATTGCATTAGGACCACCAAATGACAAGGAACAATCTCAATGCATTCCTCTTAACTTCCATCCTATCGCTGTGCAAACTGTCTTGGTACAGGGTTTGTACACCAAAAGTCTATGACAGACATTCCCAGGAATGATCCATGTCCACTTCATGTCTCCCAACAGCATCATATACCCGCTAATGTCACAACTCTGAAATGTCCTAATGAAGATGACATAGTGAAACCTAAAACAGACCAAAACAAAGACATTAGCTATGGAAACCTATATATGACACAATTCACATGGTCAGCATTTGGAGAGTGCAGTCCACAACAAAAATCTAAGCGAAACAAAGCAACACTAACAAAATAAGCATGTGTCAAAATCTTCCTCCACAAACACCTTTCACTAGAATTTGCCAGAGCTTTAGCTTCCTAATATTTTCCATAAACACACTCCTCACATAATCACAACAGTTGCTTTAATAGTCAAAGTCATGACATCTCACAACATACTTACACTGATAAGAAGTTGCCAATGAGATCTTGATACAAGTCAGCTACTTCCTTTTTATCACTATCATCATCATTTGGCATTTCAGGATCCTCCCCCAGTGGCACTTTATGGTCTCCATTCTCGATGTAAGGGATGTTCCCTCGCAGGGCAATTTTGTGGAGCATGCAGCAGGCTAAGCGATTTGACACACCTTCCTGTGTCAGTAGAAGAGGGCTCCCCCAGTTTTGTCCAGACATCGTAATCAGACCTTCACGAGCCCAAAAGCCCGCTCCACTGGCTGCTGTGTTCTTCCATGGGACTCATTGAAGCAGACTTGCCTTGGCGTAGTTGGATTTCTCAGCAGTGCCAACAACCATGGATGGTTAGGATACGCTGAGTCTCCTAGATGGAAGACAGACATAGGTGCACCAATAATTTACACACTCTCTGTTCATACTACCTGACATAACCCACACAATGTCAGGACAGATCAAACTTACCAACAAGCCAGTCCCTCCCCTGTAGTAGTTTTGACATGAGCTGGTGTATGATGCTGTTCACCAGTGTGAAGGAATCACGGGCGGGTCCTGGCACAGACGTTTGAGATATACAAATCCGGTAAGCAGACAACTTGCTTGCATGTTGATACCATGGAAATGCTTCCTCATATGGTAACCTTGGTCCCTGGCTTGCAGTGGCACTAAGGCAACATGGGTTCCATCAATGGCTCCAACCACATGTGGGATGCAACCACATCCATAGAAGTCAACCTTCACCTTGGCTAGATCCCCACATCTGGGGAACTGGATGTAGCTGTCAACGTGTCTCATTCTTGCTGAAAGCATGTCTTATAGTACACCACTGAACATTGGATGTGACATACCACCAGATATAGCCACAGTGTATTGAAAGGAACCTGTGGCCAGAATATGCAATACTGCCATAGGTCTCAAAATAGGTAGAATTCTTGTGGGATTAGTGTTTTGAGGAAGGTGATCAGGTTCCAACTGATGATTTAAATACAGAATGGTTTGCCTATTCAAATGACATTTCTTAATGACATTCCTTTCTTCCATGGTCAGAAGGTCTGGAAATGCGCAGTACACTGGAGGCTGTCGCCTCCTCCCTCTGCCAGAGTACCTATTTGTAGAGTGAAAACCAATTTTGTACAATGGTCATAGGGTCCAGAGTAACATATAAGAAGAATAAGCCAAAAGACCTGTGAAAAAACATACCTGCTTCAGAAAGCATTACACATAATTCGGATATTTGTCTACTGTCTAACAACCACCTATAATACCCATTTTGGTCTTAACATGCGTCTGTAACATAAATGTGCAGATTATACATCCAAAAATGTATCACGAGCACCCTTATATTGTCAAGTTTAAATTGTATTCACAAAATACCATAATCAGCGAAGTACAGTGCACCGCAGTAATATAGCGTTTATGCACAGTAATGCACAACTCTGATGTTTGTGTAAAGAAAATCACAGAGCAATGGAGAAATATATGTGTAAACATGTTACAACACATTTGTAGTGGTGGTGATGCAGTTAACAGTCATCAATACTGTACATCCAATGCTAAAATGGAAAAATACCTGACTTTGCATATTGGACATCAGAACCTGCCTTCACTGGCAAACGTCAACCACGCGGTGGGTGGTTTCATCCACAGCGGACAAAACCATAGGCTAACGTTGGTGATTGTGATAGTCACAGCCCAATGTCTGTGTCCATCTATGCTGATGACCAGGTATATTGGCGTGCATGTACGCCGTGGTTTGAAAAATAACTCACTTGCCTCCTGACACTGCTGCTATAAAGATCTCATCTACTTTAGCTGTGTTTGCCACCTCTGGGAGCAATCACGCCCGGCCAAGCAGGTGAGAGGGCCTCTCCCTTCTCTCCAGAGGAGCTGGAGATACTTGTGAAGATGTCCTTCCCATGTAAGGCCAGCTCTATGGCTCACCAGAGGAACAGGTAACTATCTCACATGCATGTTTTAATCTGTTCAACTCCCTCCTTTTCATTTCCAAAGCCCAAAATGTGCCCCTGAGTCCCAGAGCGAATTGAGGTTACTGTTGTAACATTTTTTAGATCCCTACATCGGCCAATTATAATTGGGATTTTTTTTATCTGGGGTACGCAAATACAAATATTCTGATAAAGCACATTCCATCATTTTTCTGTTCACTGCATGCTGATAGCAGGTGTTAATTATTGCTCAACTCAAAACTGCTCATTGAAACAACCCCAGAAGGATGTTGGCTGAGTGGGGCCGCAGCGATAGGTCCCAGGGATCATTAGATTACATACAAATTTCCAAAAGGCCTGCATCCGTTGGTAGAGATATCTTGCTGACTGTAACCCATTCAGTTTTCAAGGTTCAAACATTTGGTGTTTTCGACCTAAGAAACTAAGTAATCCTCACTAAAGAATTCAATTAGTATCTGAAATGAATTTGTCAATAATTTATTACCAGTCTAAAGCACAGATTTCTTCAGGCTGTTGTGAATTTCAAAATCTCAAATGCAAAAATTAGGACTGATTTAAAATTCAGTGAGAAGGCTTGTGACCAGGAGGCAATTGACCCCAATTCTTTGCAGGCTTCACTGGTTCACTGTGAAGAACAGAACCTCCTTTCAGATGTTAACCCTTGCTGCAAGCCTTGCTTGCGTTGTTAGGGGTTTGCCAGATTGAACACTTATCTCTAATAGGTTGTTGACAGATTCAACTTTAACAAGCCAAGGGCTGCACTCCAGATCCCGAAGGATGGCACGCTGGGTGCTAAATATTTCACAAAACACATTAAATAAAAACTTTGAAGGTAATCTGTACGCCCCTGCTAAAATATACCTAATTCTGACACTAACCTTCAAAACATTTTATTTGTGCTGCTTTTTTGCAGATCTAGCTTTGGTACATCTGATCTTGACAAGTCGCCCAATTACTCTTTTTGACAGTGTATGTGAGCAATACATATTCTGTCTGGCACTTAAAACATTGTATCAGAAACCCTGACACAATCGCGCGTTATCTTTCACAAACGATCAAGCAACTGTCAGGACTTGTCATGTAAGGAATAATATGTGATTTGTAACTGCTCTGTTTTCTAGGCATAGTTTATTAGAATAATGTCACGTGTCCAGAAATGAGCATTTATTGCTACATTTAAGGAGAAAAGGACGCAATTGCTAATGGCCTTCAACCCAAAGGATTTTTAAATAGCTTCACTTGCAGCATTACATATCCTATGCTCCGTTCATTCGCAGAGCTATGTGTTTCTATGTCAACATTACTGATATGTGAATAGGAGAGAGAGGAAGTTACAACATCAGTGGTGACAGCGCTGCTACTTTCATTCCCTGAATACCTTCAGGGCTCCAAAAATGTAAAACAAATAAAAGTTCATTCCTGGAGTGCGTGCTGCACTTTAGTAAAAATTCTACTCTAAATAAATACATTTCTCCTCCTTACACCGGCCTCGGGTAGAAACATCATTTTAGGTTCAAACCCAAGTTTACAAGCTTTAGTACATCAGGGTTTGTGTCAAAACACATGGGTGATGGACAGGAACGCTCATGCTCCACCCATGTAAGTCTCCCTGACACAGGGTACGCCAACGCAACACAAGACACTGTGCTGATTTACTTGTTGGATACTAATCTAATCTGAGTGATGCAAATCAAGATTTGCCTGATTTAGTAAATCCCGATATACATATTCCATCATGGCTCGCCAACAAAAGTGTGCAACCACAACACAAAATGTTAGTAAATCTGGGGTCTATTGCTTTGTTGATGGGGACCTGCAGGTGATCAGAGTCAGATGCAGGTTATGGACAGTCAAAGGTGTTCACTCCAGGCTCAGAAATGAGTGAAAAAATGTATGTCCAGCTGAATCAGGCTGCAGGCTCTGCATTATCAATGACCTTCAAGGTAATGAACAGGAGTCCCCATTGAGGAGACACATGTTGGAGTCAATATATTTGAATGGGGAAGGTGTTTTTGGCAGCAGATGCATGATGCGGCACTGCAACGTACTGCTGACAGTGGTTACGAAGACCCAGTTGGGAATATTTTACATACTAGGGGCTGATTTGTAATGTTTTAGTGCAACCCAGGTCAGCAACAAAAGTTGCTGTACTGTGTTGGTGAAGCGGGAAAAAGAGATTCAGAGCCATAATTGTTTTTAAGTGACCTGCTCCTGCTGTCATCCTCAGTGCTGGTGCACTATAATGCCAAAACAACAGTTGATAGACAGAATGCAGAACAATGTCATACATTCACCCCAGTACAGAGATCTGGGCCTAAATCCATCGTTTTTTTTGCTCACCATGCCGTTCCAGTTTGAACCCAGCCATATGCAAATCAGTCTTGACCCTGTGCCTCATGGGAACAGTCCAGCCCGAACTGCCAAGCCAGGTCCTCCCTGGACTGGAAACAAGCATCCTAGGACCACCCCTCTTCAGCCTGGATAGCTTGATTCCAGTGCACTATAATGGCCACCCAGGTTCATGCACAACATTTACACAATGATGCAGCAGTGTGTGCAGACTGTCTAGCGTGGAATTTGTACTGGAACCATACACTTCCAGTAAAAAGCCTTATGCCTACACAAATTCTGAAACATTCTGAAACATTACACACATTGTATATGTGCTATGCTGTACAACACACATGCAGTACGTGGAATGTTTGGAGAAATGAAAACATTTCTCATTATTGGCACCTGCTTTAAGAAGGCATTCAAAAACTATGAGTGCTTATACAGAACACCCAAGAATTAGCCCCTTGATTCACAGTGGTGGAAAATCAGCTCGAGGTGCTATTCATGTGCTGTTCAGAAGAGGGCATCTTTCTAGTGCAAAATACTTTTCACGTTGGACAATAATTGCCCTGGCAAGACTTTGCATCGCTTTGTGTGACTGCATGACTTTGGAATAGCCCAAAGTCTTGATTGATCTTTCTCCATAATGACAATGTATTTCTCCAATATGGACAGGCAGTGCCATTCTCACAAATGTGATGCCACATGCCCTCAGATCGCGTATGTTTTTCCAAAGATTGACAGTCAGCTTTCTAGAAATTACCCTATTTAACACCAAAGCACTGGGAGGCTTATTTACAAGCCCCTTGCGCCACCCTTACGTCACTTTTCCCATGTTACAAATGACGCAAAAGTGACGCAAAGAGCTTGTAGATCTCACCCCAGATGTCTCAATATTAGCCAGAGTCAAACAGCACCAACAGGAAATAATTATTAGGTTCTCTGATTAAAAAAATACCGAACTCGTTCACAAGTTAGCCATTCTATTACGCTTCCACTGCTATACTGATAAGTTCCAACAGGCAGCCATGACTTCGCATACTGGGCCAGATGTAAGACCATTGAATTTTGCCACCCGCAAATTGCCACAAATTGCGAGCTGCAATTAGCGAGTCGCAAAATTCAATCTATAACAGTGTTTCAGACACTGTTTGCGATTCCCAATCGGGTCGCATATTGCATGCCTCATGAATATTAATGAGGCTGTCGTAATTTGCGACCTCTTTGGGAATTGCTAGCACTCCCAGGGATGGTGGCCTCTCGCGAAAAAAAATCATACATAATTTATGGACTCACTATTAGTAAGGGATGCCCTTGGCACGCCCCTTCCTAACAGCGAGTCGCGTACCCGATTTTGCGAGTCTCAGATAGATTAGCGACTCCTAAAAGAGGGTGAGTACATTGGGAAGACGATTTTTGCGGTCGCAGAGGGTCTAAAAATTCCCCTTAGCAACCGCAAAAAAACGGTCGTGCATCTGGCCCTCTGTCTTTTAATATGAAAGCAAAACATAGTCAGAATATTGCAAGGGACTGCACCTGAACCACCTAACAATTGTAATAGCTCTCGATCATGAAATCCTCTACATTTAAAATCATCAATTTGTTAAAAAACTCTAATTCATATGCTTCTACTAATGCACAAAGTACATAACATTAACAAAGAGAGAAAAAGAAAAGACAATATATTTTGTCATTAAAGGAACATATCCGTTCTGAACAAATATGTAACTAGGCCTGGATATAATCTATTTTTTCATATCTACAGAGCTAATTACTTCCACGGATTATGTAGATGAAGCGTTGATGCGTTTTGATGGTTCTATTGATGTCCCATCTTTATCAAGAAAGTTACTGTAAATCTCTCTCATGAGGTGCGAGGAGAATGGGGCTGACAATGCAAAAAGATAGTTAACTATGGGATCAACTAGATAAACAAACTCGTAATACTGGGAGGTGCAGATGGTAGAGGGCAACACAGCTGGCCCTTTATTGGCTCGCTTGATAGTGTCAGAGACCTCGATACAATCTATTGTAGCCATGAGGAACCAGTTCCGTCAGATCGTATATACCCAACAGGAAATTAATGAAGCCTTCATGGCACATCTTTGGGGGGTGTACATGGCCCCTACCTTAGAACGGACCCTTGGGGTCCACTTCTCAGTCCAGGCTACATGTGGGAGCTGGTTCAGCTCCTCGGGTCTCCACACTTGTCATGGAAAATAGGTTGAGTACTTTTATGTTTCTCTGTAGGCCTAGATGTGATTTTGTGAGCTCGGTGAGGTGGCAATTGTATAGGATCCACTAGAAAGTGAGCAGAGGTGGCTTCGGAATACTCCCTAATCAATGAGATTACTGCAACTATTCCACATCCTACCATTCTTAGTTGAATTCTAGATGCTAGCACCCTTCTGCCCTTTAAAGTGGTTGGTGTACTAGACAGTGGAAGGTACAGAGAAATAAGTAGTCCCCACCTCAGCAACACTTGACTGGTTCTGGGACCAGCTTCCCCTCCCACTGGGCTTGTGCAAAGCTGGCTACAGTTGGCCACGGATCAAAGGGCCTCTTCCCCCTTCTCTTCCACAAGTCTCCCTTTACACATAACTGTGAATTGGCAGGCCTCACACTGGCTCATTTCAGTTTAACAAAGTTCTGAAATTTTCACCAACTGCACTTCTTGAGCAGAGGCCGACGCCGTTATTCAAACTCTGGGGCGGCTTTCACACCTCATAAGCGGAAAGCATTGACATGGGTCATCTGCTGGCAGGCTAATTGTAGTTAACTAGTGGAGCTTCAAGCAGACAAAGTCTAACTATTTGAAAGTTACTTCTTCTATTTGTTTCTCAAGTAATTGACTTTGCCATTTAGTAAATATTGAAAAAAGTGCTAAAATATTTTTCTGTAACTTAACCTAAACTAAAATTACTAAAATAGTTTTTATTTGCACTTTAAATTTTCACATAGGATCAACTACAACCCACACAGCAAAAGTAGCTTTTGGTGGCTACTCACCGTAGGAACATGCAAACATACACTTCTGAAGCCAGGTTCTCCCTGTCAGCCTAGTGGATGGCACAATAGGTGCTGTGGTCCACATGTAACATTCAACTTTCTATGCTGACGTATTTTGTTGCACCATAAACTATGGCCTTTGTGCAAAGTTAAATATGCCAACAAGAGAGTAGTCAATTTAACCATGTTTTAGGGGTCAGAGCACATACACCTAACAGAAGTATCCCAGTGTGCAGAGTTAAAAAATCAGCAATACTAGTGAGCAAAAAAATAACTGATGGTCATAATGCAAAAAGAGGGACTTTCTCACAGTTGTGTTAAGTGACTTAACTTTCCAGATCACATCTGCTCATAAAGATCGTGCTCAAAATTGTTTCTTTTGAGCTTTGGGACCAGAATCAGATGTTTGAGGCAAAAAAACCTTGCTGGGCAGAAAGAGAAGACTTGCCAGTTGAGTTGTCTTTAACCTTTGGTGGTAGTGACTTGTTCATAGATGAGCAGAGGGGTACAAATATTCCAACTTTTTGATTTATGTAGTGAAACATTACCTAAATATGTATCCCAACTCAAGATGTGAGCTAGAGTCCTGTTCATTGTAGTTTGATTTGTGTTTTAATAACTTAAATCTATGGATCAAGAACTTTGCTTGTGTGTGAAAGCTGCATGTCTCTTGTTAAACACAAGCATACAACATGTCTAGGTTCAGCCGGTAAAGACTGCATGTCCTTGTGGATTTTTAATTTTGTGCCTGTAAAATGAAAAAAAGATTACTAGTTATGAAAACATGGCGGCCGGCTTGTATGGGAATGAGAGTCCAGTTATAAATGGCCATTTATTGACCAGGGTGCCATTGCAAGAAATTATAGCTGACACACTCACAGGCAGAGGATTTTTAGGCACCATAAGAGAGGGATTCAGAATTAATTCTTGCCGGAGCCATCTTCAATGATCTGTATATCACAAGTTTAAATCTTGTCAAGGCAGATTCAGCTTTACATTCTTTCAAGAATAATAAATGTTGTCCAGCATTAGACTGAGTAATAGCAATGTCAATTACTTACATTACATAGGAAGTGCAGCAGTATGATATGAAGCACAACATAAAGAAAACAAGTTATTATTTTACTGTGGGCAAATACTTACATTATGAGGAACCTTTAAGATACTTTTACCCAAGGATGGGTTCAGGAAATCGAATTCTGAAAGTTTGAATTATTTTTACATCAAAGTTACAAAACCTTTTCAATAAGTGCGGCTTAGAAGGAGGGTGAAGTACCAAGACTACTCCAAATAAGACACAATTTTGAGAACAGTATATTAGCAATTGTTCTTACTCTGTGTTTTCGATGCAAAGTGTGTGGATAAATGGCAACCTTAATAAGGTATGCAGTGTCATTGAGCTTCACATGGCGCTGCTTCCACTATTGGGCCAATGAACATTTCTGACGTTCCAAACAGTCTCCAAGGGTGAATGTAATTTGACTTAAATGGACAAATTTTACTGAGCCACAATCCATCACATTTGGTTGTGGGGGTACTTAGGTAGGTTCTACAGCACCCATTGACTATCAATAGTTTTTCCCTGAAAATTAGTTTGATAAAACAGCTTGTGTTGTAAAACGTGATGCCTAGATCATATTCTCTTCATATTTGTACTGTGTCCTGACTACAGTATTTTTATCTAACTTTGTTAAGAAATTATGTTCCATATTTCAATCAATCAAAAATCTTTATTCAATCACTTACAATCAGATCATAAAAAATGCAAATACATACATGTGAAAACACCATAAATATCAGTAGTATAAAAAATACAGGATCCACCATAAAAATGATTACAATTAAACATCAGCAATACAAACATTCATTATCAATCATTAGAATGAAGAACAGATAAAAAAAATCATTACATTGCTCTAGCGCATTGTTGATTATAAAAACTCAACATACTTCAAGATAATCTAGTTGCTGCAAATAAAGATTTGCTACTCAACACTTGCAGAATGTATGCTTCCGTAAAAGAGTCATTAAAAAGTGTTATGCAAACAGGAGATAGAAGTTGCACAAAAAGACAAAATGCAACAAAGACTGAGTAGAAACCTCATCACATGGAAAAATACATATATTATACTTCTCAAACTGTCCATGAGGAAAATGTACTACCTATCTGATGGAGCACAACCTAAACCGGGACAACAGCATTTGTTCCCAAGATTCCGGGACCAGACCAAACAGGCTGCCACCCTTAGCAAGGATTGTACCAGACAATATTCTCTAACGGAGGGCTTCATGAGTCTTTTGCCCTCCCTCTGGTTCCTTCTATCTGATAAAAAGGATCCAGAAATTACCCTTTATCCTTCTTACAAATGGAAGGGCAGCTAAGAGTAACAAATGAGATGTAGTGAAGGTGACCCCAACATACATTGCCAGACTCTATTCTCTTCAACTTGAATACAGCCCATATCCTTATAGCCCCATACCCCCACTCTGTAAATTAGGACAGGGGTGCATTTTCTTTTAAAGATCTCAGTTTGGGGACCGATGGGCTTTTTCCCTATAGAAGAAGAGGGGAAATCGTGTCAACTGCCTGCAAGAAGCGCGTTTTCTATTGTCAGCACAGGGTGCTTAAGTACAGGAACTATCAAACCAAAAGCCAATGTAATGAAACTGATTCCCTTTCTCAATGTTCCTATCATTGATTCTCATACAGCGGGTTTCCACATTTTTAAGGCCACAGACCAGTGTGAAAGTTTTAGAGAAATGTGTCTCCAAGCCAAGGTGTTTCATGAAGTGGATGAAGGAGACAAGCAATGAGTTTAAGCCATTTGCCTTCCTAAAAAGCAACATAGCATTGTTTGCATTCACGCGTGCTGGAATGGGTTTTTTATTTACCACCAGGACATCTGATCCAAGATTCGCAAGGGCAGAGGGCACATTCTAACCCATATTTTTAAAAGCAAAAGCAACATGTAAGCCAGCATGGATCCCTGACAGACCCCCCGCATTAAGGGGAAAGTATCAGAACATTCCCCTCCCTCCCCGTATCCCACAAGGGCAAATACATCCAGGTGCAAAGATCTCAGAAAGGTCACCAACAAGTCCTATGGCATTTAGATTGTCCCACCATTTTGACCTATTGACACATTTGGAGGCACTAGACAGGTCCATTAATGCTAAATGGAGAGAGCTACATTTAGCAAACTTATATATACTCACTAGGAGATGCAGATTGAAATATTGTTCAATTGTTCCTCACCCTTTCCTAAATCCATATTGGACCTGGGATAGAGTTTTGTTCTCTGAGGTCCAAAGCAGCACTCTATCCAGAACTTGTCTACCAATTACCTTTACCATAGTTTCAGGTAGGGAAATAGGATGGTAGCATTTCAGCACCTGCATGTTCCCCTTTTTGAATGAAGGTACAAATATAGGTGAATGAATGGAAGTTGGTATACCAACTTTGCATGCTCAATTTATAATATTAGTAAGTGTAGGAGGTCAAAACTCTGGCTTTTGCTGTTGTTGATGCCTAGAGATCCCATCTAGCCCAGGTGCCTTTTTGGAGGGACTATCAATTATAGCTTCAAACACCTCCTCTGTGGCGAATGAACTATCTAAGTGAAAAACAGAAGAATCTCCATTATCAATAGCCTGGATGCAATTGAGGGGACAATATATTTTACTGAAGTGATGCATGCACTCGGCAGAGCCAATATGCACACAAACCCTATTTCTAGTGCAACATGAGGAAAGGCCGGCTTGTACGATCTTCCAAAAAGCCAGGGAATCTTTGATTTTACAGACATACATACGTTTTTCCCAGAGATCAGTCTTCAGATCGGCCTTTCTCTTTTTCAGAGACTTTGGTGCCGATTCCGATCCTTGAAAAACCGGGTACTAACCGTCGGTCGGAGCGTTTTCTCCATCCGACTCGTACCCGGGAAAAAAACATTACAAACATGCAAGTACGATTCGCCCGGAAACACCATTTCCGTACGAATCGTAAAAAACACCGACCGACGAAAATATACATACAAATGTGATCCGGGAAAGCGCCGACGTGACGTCGGGACGCATTCAGGCTGCGTTTCACGAACCAGGAAGTACGATTCGAACCGACAGCAGTCCGGACGGCAATATTTTTACGGCACCCAAAAAGTGCCGGAAAAGCGAAGTACGCCGCGATGCGAGCCGAATTGGGGGCCCGGTACGCGCCGTACCCCCCCCAGCCCCCCGTATGTACGCGCCGTCCCCCCAGCCCCCCCGCGGATGGACGCACCGTACCCCCAGCCCCCCTCCGTGTATGTCCGGTGCGGACCCCCACCCCACCCCCCGAATGTACGGCGCGGACCCCCACCCCCCGAATGTACAGAGCGTACCCCCACCCCCGTATGTACGGTGCGGACCCCCACCCCACCCCCCGAATGTACGGCGCGGACCCTCACCCCACCCCCCGAATGTACGGAGCGTACCCCCACCCCCGTATGTACGGTGCGGACCCCCACCCCACCCCCCGAATGTATGGCGCGGACCCCCATGCGCTGGGGGTCCGCGCCGTACATACGGGGGTGGGGGTACGCTCCGTACATTCGGGGGGTGGGGGTCCGCACTGTACATACGGGGGTGGGGGTACGCTCCGTACATTCGGGGGTGGGGAGGGGGTCCGCGCCGTACATTCGGGGGGTGGGGTGGGGGTCTGCACATTCGGGGGGTGGGGTGGGGGTCCGCGCCGTACATACGGGGGTGGGGGTATGCTCCGTACATTCGGGGGGTGGGGGTCCGCACTGTACATACGGGGGTGGGGGTACGCTCCGTACATTCGGGGGTGGGGGTCCGCGCCGTACATTCGGGGGGTGGGGGTCCGCACATTCGGGGGGTGGGGTGGGGGTCAGCGCCGTACATTCAGGGGGTGGGGTGGGGGTCCGCACCGTACATACGGGGGTGGGGGTACGCTCCGTACATTCGGGGGGTGGGGTGGGGGTCCGCACCGTACATACGGGGGTGGGGGTACGCTCCATACATTCGGGGGGTGGGGTGGGGGTCCGCGCCGTACATTCGGGGGGTGGGGTGGGGGTCCGCACCGTACATACGGGGTGGGGGTACGCTCCGTACATTCGGGGGGTGGGGTGGGGGTCCGCACCGTACATACGGGGGTGGGGGTACGCTCCGTACATTCGGGGGGTGGGGTGGGGGTCCGCACCGTACATACGGGGGTGGGGGTATGCTCCGTACATTCGGGGGGTGGGGTGGGGGTCCGCACCGTACATTCGGGGGTGGGGGTACGCTCCGAACATTCGGGGGTGGGGGTCAGGGTCCGCACCGGACATACACGGAGGGGGGCTGGAGGTACGGCGCGTCCATCCGTGGGTGGGCTGGGGGGACGGCGCGTACATACGGGGGGCTGGGGGGACTGCACATACATACGGGGGGCTGGGGGGGACGGCGCGTATGCGGGCACATGTCTCCATGGTTGCTATTGAGGTTCGCTCCGTGCGGTGTTTTTTCCATACGGTTGTACAATCGGATGGACGGGATGGATCGTACTTGCGCGCTCGGACTTCATTTTTCCGATTCATACGTAAAATCGTCCGGGGATGTGTCGGACACTTTTTCCGACCCGAGGACGTGTGGGGGAATTTTCCCAATGCGATTCGTATTTATTTTTTCCCATGCAAATCGTACTTGCCAGTTTGTACGGTACTTGTACGATTCGGACGGAAAAAAATCCGGATACGATTCGGACGGAGAAAAATTTTCCAGGATCGGAATCGGCCCCTCAGTGTATTCTCTTCTACAGGTTCACATTGCTTCTCTGATGCTGGGTATGCATTTTAGTTTCCTTCTAAGTCTATCAGTGGAGCCTCTGCATGCCTTGTAAAACCATTGTTCATTATGATCAGACCTATTGCCAACAAGCCTAATAAGCAGGGCCCTAATATCATAATTTAACTTGCAAAAACTGCTAAAAACAGTGGCAGGATCACTATCATTAGAATGACAGGAGCAGATCAATTCTCTACTTCCAGCCATAGTTCTGTGCAAAATTAAGGACATGTTTGCTGAGTGCCGAACTAGCCTGCACCCAGAATCTTTTATTAGGACAGGCTGCTTGGGACAAACTGCAGGTGCCGGCACTCTCTTAGGACTCCTTATCATAACGGTTACAGGTTGTGGTCACTGTAAATGCTGGGCAAGACTTACCCATTGGAATCATGATTGTGCATGGATCTAGAAGTAAAGATGCAATTATTTTGTGGAGCTAAATTTATGTCTGTATAAACTGGTACATCCTGTTGCTGGTTATTTGTAATAGTCTCTAGATCATAGGACGCCAAATAGGTAGATAATAGATGACCCCAGAGGCTACATTTGTGTAGGAACCAAGACTTGGCTAATAGACCCCAAACAAATAAATTGCTTTAGAACATATCACACCCCATAAACTCCTTTAAATTATGGAAGATCAAAGGGGGGCTATGTATTTACATTACTAACAGCCTGCTATTTATTGAAATAAGTGTGGTGTCATCCAATCCTTATTACCAAATTCTTATATCTGAAGCCTTGGGATCCACACGGCTAGCAGTGATTCATTTTTATAATAATTCTACCATGTCAGAAATATTAGGATTATTAGGATAATTAACATTGGATAATGATTTGGAGCGCCTTGGCATGAGTGATCGTAAGAATTTGATTGTTTTATAGAGTGTGATTTCAACATAGGACTGTGCAATACACCTTCCAAACAATAAGTGGATTGACTAACCTATAAAACACCTGCCAATCCCATTTTAAGCACAACCAATACGGGGATACGTTGAATAAATTGATGTATTAATTTTAATTTGCTTCTCTTTCTCCAGTGAAATTTCTTCACCTTATGTTCCATTTAAAAGTACTTTTAACTGAAGAAATGCCCACAATATTATTGATTTTGTTTTATTGTCTAATAATTACGTAGCACATCCATTTAACTTTGACATTCACACTATATCACTAAGTGATCATTTTCCCCAGGGTATCCAACTTTCCCCCAATCTATTCTTCAACTGGCAGTGTGGCCAAACCACCATTCGATCTGAAGATGTTGAGCTGGCTGCCTTAAGTGAATGCACCCTGCTCTGGTCACAGGTTGTGCCTGAGGGTTTTTTAAAACAAATAATTTTTTTTAAAAAGGGAAGCTTTTGAGACCTGCTTGGATGAAACAACTAATCCAAGTGCTATTATCAAGGCCTTTCTAACAATAACACAAGGGGTAAATGAGAGTCTCTTTGTTGTCAGAGAGAAACACAAACAAGTGGGAAAAGGGGTGGTTGGACTCCGAGTGGACCAAGGCCCATAAGAGATTAAAGGAGGCATTAAATGAAACTCCTAGATGCAAACCTGAGGTCCAGGCATGTAGAGTTGATTATAAAAGGGCAGTGAAAAAAAGGAAATATGGTTGAGGCAGAAAGCTTTGGAAGCCTTGCAGGAGGCAAGTACTAATAAAGACGCTAACACATTCTGGAGGGTAAATACTTCTTTACCACTGAGAACAGGGGAATGTCTTAGGATTGAGATACCAATCCTGGATGATAAATGGATAAAAAACAATTCCGGCATCTATTCTCTTCCTGAAGGCATGTCAGAGACAGGCCATGAAACCTGTAATACTGACACTAATGCTATCCCCCAAGCCTTTACTATTACCCCTTTTAGTTTGGAGGAAGTTAATAGAGCAATAAATGCAAGTAAGGGCAGGAAAGCACCTGGCCCTGATGCTTTACCAGTGGATTTGTACAAGACCAAAACCCCTTTATGGGGCCCTCTCTTAACGCTGGTACTCAAGGCATGCTGCAATATGGGTTTCTAACCAATGTGGGCAGAATCAATTGTCATCCCGATTTATAAAAAGGGAGATTGTATTAACCCTGCATGCTATAGACCAAACTCCCTTCCTGATTCATTAGCAAAGATAGCAGATCGTATCATTTTGAATAGGTTACAGGATTGGGCGGAATCTTATGATATTTTGGCAGACTTGAAATATGGATCTGCTCCGGAAGTGGGACCCTAGAGTAGAGCTTGAACCTGAGCATGTTAATCGGAAAGAATACCAAGATCAAAGAGGGGAACATTTATCTGCCCTTCGTTGACATGTCATTGGCTTTTGATTGCATTATTCATACACAACTGTGGATAATCATGGGTGATGAGGGGTGTAGGGATATCAATTATTAACTTTCTAAGAGAGCTGTATATGGGATGTAGACCCAGGGTTAGATATGTCTGAGTGTGGCTTTATATGGTCAGGAGTCTGGCCATACACCAATTGTAGGGCATTGCAGACAGTGGAAATGATTTCTTAAAGTATCTTCTTGCCATCCCCAAGAGTGCCTCCACATATGTATGCCACGAGAAACTGGGGGTCCTGTTCCTCATAGATTTAATAATTTTAAAGCCCATTTTACTATGGCATAACATTTTATAGTAATTTGAGAAAATGTTAAATTTGACCTATTCTAAGAAAGATTCATTTTACGCAATGTCGTCCTGCTTATCTTTATTTATAATCTTTGTCCACCATGGAGATTTGCTGTAGTATGTAAAGTTTTCTGTGCGCTGTTTTCTATGCTTGCAAGAAAATGTTAAATGGCTTTTCATTAGCACTTTGGTATTGTTTAAAAAGAAATGAATTGCTCTATGAATCACTTTTTTGTGTTGTGTTTTAAGGTTTTAAAATGTAATGTATCACACTTTTATGCTTTTTATTATGAATTTTAATAAAGTATTGAAATGACAACAATACTGTGCCCACCTTATAGGCTACTTTCCATCACAAATAAAGTTTTGCATTGGCAATTATTATGATAACTACAGTTTGTATTGGTTTTGTTCATTTTTTGTTACAGCACTGACCCTAAGGGCCCTATTACGAGTCTGGCGGTCCAAGGACTGGTGGCAGTAGTGGATCCAGCCATCACCACACCACACCAGCAGTCCGACTGCCTGAATACGACTTAGGCAGTCTTTGGCTCTCTGGCGTAGGAGGGGTGGTCAGAGGCTGCAATATGCTTGGCAGGAAGGCCACGGTCCTGCTAAGCACTATACAAGTTTCCTCTCAGCCAGGCTTTTCATGGTGGTTTCACCACCATAAAAAAGCCTGGTGGGGAGCAAACAAAGTGGACCCTACAGGGCCCTCCTGTGCCTCAAACTTATGTAGATACACACAGGGGGGTATAACATGTGCCCCTCTGTGTGCATGCACATAGGTTTCAGCATGCATGGAGTTTCAAGTCCATGCCATACAGGACCCTTGTAGTGTGATCCCATTGTGGTGCCTCTTTTAATGGCAATGCCCCTTTTAAAAGAGGCACCACCATGGGACTGTCAAACGGCCCGCCTGCCAGACTGCAAAAAAGTCATTTTCTGTCGGGCAGCACTAGCTTTGGCAGAGCGGGGGTGCGGCGGTTTTCACCACCATGCCACCACTCCTCCAAAATCTCATAATCAGGGCCTTTGGGTAATCTGCTCATCATTATCTTACTGTGCCATTACATTCTCTCTCCGTGTTACATTTGCCATCTATTCTACTCCTATTCCTTTTGTTTGGTAACCTCTCTTATTTTGTGTGTATCTAGATTAACTCCGGTTTTTGATTTCATACACTTGACTTTCATGCTTCCCTTCATGTGTATTCTTTGCAAATATCGACATTACTTTTTGCCCTCTAATATTTTTATGTTCATTCCCTCCTTCTGTCGTTTCTGTTTCCTTTCTGTTCCTTTGTTACTTTTTTGCTTCCTCATTAACTTATTTTAATTTGGTTTTCTTCAAGACGATTCATGCTCCCTTCTATCTTCCTTCACTTTCTGCAGTCCTCTTTACCTCTATAGTTCCCTGGCGTCCTGCCTTCTGACTTCAGTACTTTTCCCATGGCGTCCTTTCTTGCTTTCTATCATCCTCCATCCTCGCTTATTTCGTTGCTCCCTTTCATGCTTCATTTTGCATCCTTCGTCCCATCCATCACTGCTTTTTTTTCATTCTTCAGTAATTTAATGTTTGGTCCCACCTTCATTTTTCTTCTTTACTGCCTATGTCTCAACAACACTCCCTCCTTTTCTTCGGGCCCTGTCTCTTGCCACACTCTTGTTCTCTATTTATCTTCATTTGCATTTTTATTGTAATGCTTTGGTTCAATTGTATTCCTTAATTTTTCATTTACTTCCTCCTTTCTTCCTTTTGTTCCTTGTTCATCCACCGCACACTTCCTTCCTGCCCATTTCCATCCTTTGCATCATCTGATTGTTTAATTTCCTTCCTTCATACTTTGCTTTTTGGGGGGGATTTAGGTCCAAAATAAGAATTGCGATTTCCTAATTGCGTTTTTTCCCTAATTGCAATTAGGAAATCACAATTTCTAATATAAGAAAATGTACAAACTTCAGATAGCAATTCCTAATGGAGTCACAAATAGATCTACCTCATTAATATTAATGAGTTAGTGAGCAACTTGTGACCCATTAGGAATTGCAGACCACCATGTCTGTGATTGCTTTTTGATCAAGATTTTTTTTTTTTTAAATGCAGCCCGTTTTCCTTAACAGTAAATGGGATGTGTTTCAAAAAATGAAATGAAACATTTATGTTTTATGTTTTAAGAGTAGGCAGTGGTCCTTTGGCCGACTGCCTGCTCTTAAAAATATTTGTTTCAACATGCACAAAGAGTAAGGGGTCCCGTGGGAGCTCCTTCCAATTTGTGAACGGTTACCACCACCCTTGAGATGTCAATAAAAAAAATTATGTTTAATTCATACACAGCACTTCGATTGGGTATTTGGAGGGGACAAACTTTGCTAGCCTCTTCCAAATACCAAATCGCTAAACACAAATTGCGGTTCAGTAACATGAAACAGAATTGTGATTTTTGTTTTGTACATATGCAAAAGCATTTTTGTGGTTGGAAATTGCCCGATTCTGTGAACAGGGCCATTTCTTACCACAAATATACTTTTGTACATATGGCCCAAAATGTTCACTTCATCTTTTATTTGTTTTTCTATCTTTGGGGCATATTTACAAGGGCTTTATCTCTGCTTTTTTGACTTACAAAGCCAAAAAAGCGCAGATAAAACCAGCGCCCTATTTACAAGAGGGTGCTAACATGCATAATCGCATGTTAGCACCCTTTTTCCCAACGCCTCCCTTTGCATCTCCAATGAGATGCAAAGTGGGCGTTACTGGGCGTACCCCAGAAGGCCTACCTTGCAAAGATCGCTGATGTTTACATCGCGATATTTACAAGGCAGCCCACATGATTTTAGCAGACGTTAGATTTTTGCGAAAACGTCGGTTATCGCCAAAATCGAACGTCTGCTAAAATCCTGACTTAGCCATCCCTAACATAGGGGGTGGATTATTCTGATAGGACCCTGTGGGTCGTATCAGCAAGGTTATCGCCGTTTTGCAGGGAACATCGCTGGAAAACCAGCGATGTTCCCTGCAAAAGGGCGATAACCTTGCTATCTCTGGAATTTTTATCGCCCTGGAGAAACGCGTTGTTAATAACGCGCTACCAGGGCGATGAATTCCAGAGATAGCCTGCGATGATATTATTATCGCTAAGCACGGCCAGCGATAATTATCGCTGGCCGTTGATAATATGCCCCTACGTAATTTCCTTCTTCTCCCATCACTCCCGCCTTCTTTGTTCGGGTTTTTGTTTCCTTAATACTTGGGGGCATATCATCAAGCCCTGGAGATAAAATTATGGCCGCTTTAGCGTCCGTTTTTGGACGGAAAGTGGCGATAATTCTATCGCCTAATCAGCAAGGTCACGCTATCGCGTGAATCCTTGCATTATCGCCCTTTCCCCCAACGCCCATCTTTACATCTCTATTGAGATGCAAAGTGGGCATTCCTGCCCTGACAAAACTGGAGAAATGTCGCTAAGCGACATTTCTCCAATTATCAATGGGCACGCTAACATGCAGAGCGACAAGCAAAGTAGCGATAACCTCTGTTATCTCTACTTTCCTTACGCCTGCTTCAAAACTGACATAGCCATGATATCCTATGTAAGGTGGATATCATGGCTAAGTAGGCCTTGCCCTATCACAAGCTTTCGCCAAACCTTGTGCGATTATCGCTGTATTTCCAGAAATAATCGCACAATTGGCAGCTTGCGCTCTAAATTTTATCGCTTTGGAGATAAGCGTTGCTGATAGGACGCTATCTCCGCGATAAAATTCAGAGTTGGCCGGCGATAATTATCCCCGCGCTAAGAACGCTGAGCGATAATTATCGCATGGCCTTGATGATATGCCCCTTGGTTCTTGTTTTATTTCCGTCCTCCTTCCTTCCACTTTACTAGACTATATTATCAGCGACATTATGATTGCATAGTACAATTAACATGGAGTTGCTTAATAATCTGTAAATAGCCAAATGTTTGGGATGTAAAAATAACTCTTGGGTTCACCAGTCTAGTCCTTATCGAGCAATTATGCTTTGTTTTCAATGCAATTCAGTAGACCTACAGTGTCCACAGGGAAATGTGTAGGCTGCTTCATTTATCATAATGATACGTAAAAGCCACAGGCGCGCGGCCCCAAGACACCAGCAGGTTATTGGAGAGGGAGCAGGTTGGTTTAGAGCAGAAACAATTTTAATGCAAACAATGTGACCTATTCGCAAATAGCACACCTTTATCAAACTGGAAGCAGTCGAAGTTTTGGCAGGTGTAAAGTTGGTGTGAGTCCTATTTTACTCCTGTGCGGAGGTCGAAGTCATACATGTGCCGGGTGTTCTAGCCTCGAGTGCTCTAAGCAGAGGCCGTGTATACTGAGATATGCTTGAGGTATTCCCTAGCGAGCATCGCCGTAGTCAACAGTGAAATGCGATGCGCGCGAGGTCCACGCGCACTATAGAAACTGTGCTTCAGAACTGTTTTCGAAGGCGTGTTCACTTGTCAGCTTACAATAGAACACTGCTAGGTGGCGCAGAATATTGTGAGGTGCTGTAGCGGGCACTTTATTGCAGTGTGTGGGTTCGAAGGAGAAATTCGCACGTTTTACCTGAAGTAGAAACATAGGGGCATATTATCAAGACCAGCGTTAAAAGTATCGGTAATTTTAACGCCGTTCTTAATAATATGCCCCATTGTTTACAAGTGAAACGGGTTTTCCGATAAGTATGGCTGGCCCTTGTACTCGCACAGACTACAACGTGTGCGGAATGTTGCATGAGTTAAGTGTAGGAAAAGTGGATAAGTCGACATTGGTCATGAACGCCTCCTGCGCACATTAACGCAGGGTTGGTTTATTCATGCATAGGTCGGATAGGTTTGTTAATCAAGCGAACTCCTGTAAAATATCACCATTAATCACTGCTGTCATCATTTACAGGTGGTTTACTAAACCAACGGCAATGTTTTTGCTTGTAGTGAAACACAATCTAGGTGAGATAGATTCGGTTTTCGGTAGTCATAGACAAGGAAAAAACACACATTTTGTTCTACAGTAGGAGGAGGCCCAGTAGAGATGTCATAATTATGGATCTATTAAAATGTTTCAGCCTAGCAGCTCGAATTTAACAAGTTAGATAATGCTCACCTATTTCAAGTTTGGCTCTTTAAACTGGAGTATAGCTCATTTTGGTGCTTTCCACTTACAAATACACATGTACTCTGTTAGAAATTGGGGTATTAGTTGTGGGGGGCGGGTACACACATCAAATAATAACCACAACCCTTTGCATCGCCTCTCTTCTGCTCCTCTGCAGCACAGGAGACAGGGCAAAAAAGGAGTCTAACATGGTGGCGGTGTCTGCAAGACCCCTCCATCCATATTAGCATGCAGGTGGAGATGAGCCTTTCCATGGCGGCGTTGCCGCCATGGAAAGGCATGCGGTCTTTGCCTATGAGGGCCCGTAGCGGGCCCCCAGGTAGTTGGGGGGGTGCACATGGGAGTACCTATGGTACCCCCCTGCATTGGCACGGACAAAGTGGCAGGCACCGCGCGGTGCATGTCACCTTCTGCATGCCAATGCACAACATGCATTCCCAGCATTGTGGCGGGCAGTGGGAATAGGGGATGCCACCTCCACGTTGGTATTCTAATTTCCGGTGCGGGACCGCTGCACCACTGGCAGCCAGTCCCAGCACCGCCAGGGTGGCGGGCAGACAAAAGTCCGCCCGCCATCCTAATAGGCCCCTAAGTTTCTTCCAGCAGGGTAAGGCTGCATGCTGTAGCAGATGAGGGCTCCACAAGGCCAGACACCTTCTCTTTGAGGGAACCTTCATTGGATGTGCTGCTGGGGAAAAGCTCTGAAAAAGAGCAACCAAAATCTTTGACACAGTGGAAACACACCTTCATCATATCGTCTTGGCAGGTTGGACACAGTCCTCCGTAAGTGTTTGAAGTTGTTAGACCTGTCAACCTTATGGTGGTCTTCCCCTGGACTTTTTGGCTTTTGCCTCCACATTTTGCTAATTCTTTTTGTTGGCCTTAGGACTCTGAGCACTTAGCCACTGCTGACCAGTGCTAAAGTGCATGTACTTCTCCCCTAAACATGATGACATTGGTGTATACCGGATTAGCATATTTGATGTACTGGTAAGTCTCTTGTAAAGTTCTAAACCATATAGCCAAGGCCTGTACTTCAAATGCGACTAGTGGGCTGCAACACTTATGGTGCCACCCACAAAAGTAGCCTTTCAAATCTGTCTCAGGCCTGCCACTGCAGTACTTGTGTGTGAAGTGTATTGCCACTTCGACGCAGCATTTAAAACTACTTACCAAACGTTAAATTCCACTTTTATTACATACAAGTCACCCCTAAGGTAGGCCCTGGGTATCACTAAGGGCAGCGTGCCATGCAAGTAAAAGGTAGGACATGCACTTGTATGGTAGTGACAACTAGCCTATTTTGTTTTTCACTACTGTGAGTCTTACCCCTCTTATAAGCCAGAATTGGGAATCCCTAATACAGTTTTAAGATCTAATTCCTGATTAGAGAGGAGTAGATTTTTTTATATTTCATATGTTTGAAATGGTAATGATAAATCCTCCTTACTGGTGAAATTGAACTTAACATTACTGTTTTTAAAATGCCACTTCTAGAAAGTGGTCATTTATCTGTACTTCCTGCTCTTTGGGCCTGACAGCCTGTCTCCAATAAGCGGTAGGTTGGGTGACAGCTACACAAAGCACTGATGTACCCCCCACAGACAGCCTGAGAGACAGGAGTAGGTTGAAAGGGATCCGTGTGCACTTCAGAGAGTTGCTTTGATGTCACCCTTTACATCAAAGGCCCTTTTGGATATAAGTACTGGGTCTCTGACCCCCTGAAATAAGACACTTCTGGATCAACTGGACTTCCTTTCCGGAAGCTCTGCTTTTATTCTTGTTGCCCTGCTGCCTGCTGCTCCCTGACTCTGCTTGAAGAACTCGGCTTCCCACCAAGTGATCTCCAAGGGCTTGTTGGCTTGTTTTCGGAAGTCTAAGGGACTCAAAAGACTTTCTACAATGCTGCTGGTGCTGCTGGACTCTGTCTTCTGAGAGTCCTACCCTTGCCTGAGGTGCTACTCCAACCCTCTGGGCTCAGAAGTGGGTTCTGCATCTGTTTTCATCACAAACTGTCCCATTGCATCAACTGTGTGAGAAATTCTGCTGCATTGCCATTTGGGGATGATGCAGAGGCTGCCCAACGACAGTAGTTCCACAGCCTGTGCAGCTCTATGACAAACCTCTGCGCTGCTCAACAATGACACATTGCATTCACTTCAATGGAGCTTGACGCAACGGGGGACCCCCTTTATTGGCTCGACGGTGACACAGTAGACTCTTGATGCTGACAAAGCCCCATCCAGGGTATTTCTTCAGCATAACCTGCCTGTTCCCTGTAGCCGGCCTGCCATCGATCGCGGTCGATCTGAATTTTGGAATTCCACTGGTTCCTCACAACTTCAAGCGACTTTTTGACTGCTAGTGACTTCTAAGCACTATTCTTTCATTTAATCTTTAAAATGTCATATCTGGAATACTACTGATTGGAGTTTTCTCCGTCTGGTATTATTTTGCTCAGATAAATATTCTTTATTTTCCTGAACCTGTGTGGAGTCTTTTTAAGGTGGGTGAGCACAGGCTAACTTATTGTTTATCTAGCTTACCCTGGTGAGAGTGGTGGTTTCTACCTGGCCTGGGTGCAAGTTTCAGGGTGTGTTAGGATTATTACATTTTGACACCAGCCAAAGGTCTAGGACTTTGGAGACATCACTTGGTGGTTAAGAGTCACTCCAGCAGAGGCAAGCAGAAGGGTCCAGGACAGGCCCAGTTTGAACCTTTTCAGCTGGGCAGTTGCAAAAATGGCCTCTTAATGTGTTCCTGTAGCTTCGACAGGAGGTCAGCCATATGACCCTAGAATCCATTTGTTGTCCTGAATACAAGATGTTGAGCAGGTCCAGTCTTCTAGGCTCTTCTCAGACACAGCACCTCCAGGCCTCTTCTTTTCTTCCACAGGTCCAGAAAGGGTTCTGAGGAGGGTATTGAGGGTGGCCACACTTGTGCGACGAACCTGCCTCTGAACAGGCGTGAATCATGGCCCATCCCTAACCAATAGGATAAAATGTCCAAGGGGCAGCCTTACCCACTTTTGCAGAAATTCATGTATGCTGCACTTCAAACAACCCTCCCTACCTAAATAAAACATGGTGAAACCCTCTTCCCTTGTTCAGAGCCTGTGTTTCCACATTAAAGGTGTAGCCAGAGAAATGAGCAACCCATACACTGTGGTCACTCAACACTAGTTCTTGGGGCAGTTCCTCCACCACTGGGGTTGGTGCCTGCCTGACTTGGTATACCAAGAAGGGCCTTTGAGAGGGTAGGCATCTTGGAAGGTAATCAGGTTCCCGGGCACAAACTAGATGGTCATTCTGTCAGAGGAACGAAACACCTCTCTATACCGAAGACCTGTTCCTCAGCTCCGGGAGCAAGTTCACACCTCATCAAGGGTGCAATTGAGCTCTTGCGTGACAGTTGGAGGTCATGAAAATGGGCCCCCAGAGGTTTTCAACAGGGAAAAGGTAACTTTCTAAATGCACCTTTTCCAAATATGTATTACAAATCTGACTTCACCAGTGAATTGAGCTTATGTTAAACATTCAAAAGGTCCAAGAATGAAATTTATAGTTATTTTGTAGCTGGAGATAAAATCTTTAAATATAGAATTGTATCCAAATGCTTTCCTTTGGTACACCTAACCTTGCTACAGTGAAAGTAGCTGTTGGGTCTTTTCGCTGTATGCAAATGTTGTACATGTCAAACTTTTAAATATCATGGGCAGTAAAGAATTCTTAGGGGGAACCTGTTAATATTTAAAAAGAGAGTTTAGACTTGTTTAAAGGGGATATTTTGACTGGTCGACTTTGCAGTTTAAAACTGCACAGCCAGGCAATACATGGTAGACCTACAATCATGTTCACACTGTAACAGCAGTGCATGGCAGAATGAACGCTACAGTTCACTTGTGACATTTAACTTCAAGGTCGTGGGTACACATTGTACCATATACTTGGGACTTATAGTTAAGTAATGTATGCCAATCAGGTGTATACAAATGTCATTATATTAACAATGGAAGCACAAGTACTTTACTACTAGTTAGCAGGGGTAACGTGCTCAAAGTTCTAAAGCCAGCCAAGATATAGAGACCCGTAAAAGGCGAAAAATATGGGATGGCCATGCAGAAAAGGTGGATTTCCTACATATGTATTTTTACGGGTTCACTGACAAAATATTGAGGTAAAAAATATTAAAGTAAAAAATATCGATGAAAAATATAGAATGCAAAAATATTGACCCCCTTTACTTAAACAGGTAAGTACCAAAATATTGAAAACAAATATTGATGGCAAAAATATAATTGTACAAAAATCGAGTTTTATATATAAAATAAAATAATAAATAATAATTATATTCAATAATAAAATTAATATAACAAAATAAAGTATATTTAATATAAATTAAACAAATATAATAAATTAATGTAATTAAAAAAGTTAAAAACACATACATAATTATTAATATATATTTACTTTATGACAATTTATAAACCATTAATTTAATGTATTTTTTAATTTTAAAATTCTATTTTTTTACAAATATTAGCAATAATACACAATCTAATAAAAAAAAATCCTATTACAAATTAAAACATTAAACTATTTAAAAATCTGCAAATTTAAATTTCCCACTCCATTGAGTGCAACAGTAGGGAACGTGCTGGATAGCGGAGGGGTAAAAATTACTATTCCCACACCAGTCAGTGCAACAGTAGAGAAAGTGTTTGATAGCGAAGGGGTAAAAATTACTATTCTCACTCCAGTTAATGCAACAGTAGGGAAATTGTTGGATAGCAGAGGTGTAAAGATTACTATATTCCCACTCCAATAATTGTAAAAGTAGGGAAAGTGTTGGTAGCGGAGGAGTAAAAACTACTATTCCCACTTCAGTGAGTGCAACAGTAGGAAAAGTGTTAGATAGCGGAGCAGTAAAAATTACTATTCCCACTCCAGGGAGTGCAACAGTAGGGAAATTGTTAGATAGCAGAGGTGTTAAAATTACTATTCCCACTCCAATAATTGTAAAAGTAGGGAAAGTGTTGGATAGCGGAGGGGCAAAAATCACTATTCCCACTCCAGTGAGTGCAACAGTAGAGAGAGTGTTGAATAGCGGAGGGGTAAAAGTTAATACTCCCACTCCAGTGAGTGCAACAGAAGGGAAAGTGTTGAATAGCGAAGGGGTAAAAATTACTATTCCCACACTAGTCAGTGCAACAGTAGAAAAAGTGTTGGAAAGTGAAGGGGTAAAAATTACTATTCCCACTTCAGTGAGTGCAACAGTAGGGTAAGTGTTGGACCAACAAACAAACAAACAAAATGTTAACAACAAAAATATTTAAAAAACAAAATAAATTAAAAAATATAGAAATAAGTTTATATTTAGTATTAGGAATTTAAAAAACATATTATAATGTTAAATACATATGACAAATACTTACAAATATTCTATTAAATAAAAAATAAATAAAAAAAATCATATTTTAATTAGAAATTATTTAGAAAAACAATATTAAATATTACATAAATGTACTTTTTATTTCCTACCTTATGACACCACACAATTCACAACCCAGGTCTAAATTTAAAAGAATGTATTTCCTTAATTGACAAAATTATTTACCAATTAAATAAATATTATTAATTAAAAAACAAATTAAACCGCATACAAATTATTCAACTACCTACACTTTACCCCTATAAGCCCCATAACCTACAGCGAGAAATAAACTGTAAAAAAACTAATTACACATTTAAAACCTATTGTAAATTAAAAAACGAATAGCATTTAACAACTAATTATAAAGTAAGTAAAAGTAATTTACTCCCCACACTTTACTCCTATAACAATAAAACCCACACATAAAAATAAATTACTTCCCATCCTTTACCCACATAAACCCAACAACCCACACCTACATTTTATTACACAAATTCCATATTTAATTGTCAATTAATAATTAACATTAACTAACAATTAATTATTAAATAATTAAACATAAATGTCTCCCCACCCTTAAACCCCATAAACACCACAACCCACCCCTAAAATATATCACACAATTACCATTAATAATTATTAATTAATTAGTTAATATAAATTAACAACTAATTATCAATTTATCAAACATAAATTACTTACCACCCTTTACCTCTATAAACCAAACAACCTGCACTTAAAATTAATTACACAATTTCCATAATTAATTTTCAATTAATTAATATCTTGTAAGAACTAATTATTACTTAATACAAAATACATTTCTTTTCCCCTTTACCCCATGCACCCCACAACCCGCACCTAAAATAAATCACGGAATTACCATAATTAATTATCAATTAATTAGTTAATACAAATTAACAACTAATTAATAATTAAATACACATAAATTACTTCCCACCCTTTACCCTTGAAACCCCACAACTCGCACTTAAAATTAATTGCACAATTTCCATAATTAGTTTTCAATCAATTAATTATTATAAATTAACAACAAATTAATAATTAATCAAAAATACATTACATGATCCCTGCACCCATTGGCAAGCACCTTTGGGGTGCCTGCCACAGGGTGCAGGGATGAACTGCACTCCTGCATTTCTCAATGCGAGCATGCATTCTGTTCAGAATGCATGCTCCCATTGTGTAGTATACGAGTGCGACCGAACAGGGTTCGGTCGCATTGTACTTGCAGGTCCGTAACCGACGACAGTAGGTCAGTCGGTTACGGTTCCTGACCAATGTCGGCTGGTCTCCGGTCCGTCCGACATCGGAATCGGCCCCAAAGACGTCAAACAGAGGGAGCAAGGTGCAGCATCTGCTGCTCATTGTGTGATTTTTGCGTGCCTTTGGTCGGAGGTTAATGATAAAAGTGATGGGAACAGAAATGAGGGCTTTAGTTTCCACTCGCTACTCTTATACTTTCAGGAACCTAAAGAAGGTTGTAGAGTGAAGAAGGGTGGGCCGTGCGATTTAGCATGTGATATCATCAGGGATCAAAGATAGAATTCACTAAGTCACTGGTAGTCCCTGCATTCTAGTGAAACAATGTCTATGATTCAAAGCTACTTTAAAGTCTGTTAAATTAGGGGGAGATGCCTGTCTCTCAAACAACATAAATGACTGTATGGAAAGTAAAGCTGCTCACCAAGTTTGTTTGACTTGCCCATTTCTCCAGCTTTGTAGCCTTCACTGGGTATCAGTGGTCACAGATTAAGCTTAGAACTACTCCGCACTGATTGTAAAACCAATATATGTACCAACGTAGTGGTAATTAGACCATAGCAGACAGTCAATTGGTCTACAATCATGGCAAAGGACCGCCAACCACATGAAGAGATGACCACCTGCCAGGTGGGGAGGTATATGCTGTGAAGGGAGCTGCTACTGTGGTGGTTCCCTTCACAGCACTTCAGATATACTGAGTGGATGCTATACTTAACCCCTTGCGTGCGGGTTTATTTCTCCCTCTGTGCGGGAGAAATAAACCGCGTTCGCGAACACGACATCGCCCGGCCGTCGTGCGCACTCGCCCACCGTAATGCACGATGGCCGGGAGACGTCGTGCGCACACAAGGGGTTAAAGAGACTTCACAGCAAACATTTATGTTTAGAGTAAGCAGTCACCTAAAGCAGGAGTTTGTTTTCTCAAAACAAAAAAAATAATGTTCCTAGCACATAGAAAGTATTCTTTCTGTACATGGGGGTTATTCTGCATTTTTCCTGCTGGTATTGTGCCATACATCTCATGCTGGACACAAGCAAGAAAAATCATTAGTGAACGTCAACCTGCCTTCAATAGGGCAGGATGAACACATTGTGACCTGGCAGTCACTAAGTGGATGGGTCACCAGGACTAAGGTTCAAACTAGCAGAGCGAGTAAAGGCAGTGAAGACTCCACC
Source organism: Triturus cristatus (assembly GCF_964204655.1). Taxonomy (NCBI): domain Eukaryota; kingdom Metazoa; phylum Chordata; class Amphibia; order Caudata; family Salamandridae; genus Triturus; species Triturus cristatus. Next base: position 1,141,119,145 of record NC_140583.1, on the reverse strand, counting down.
AGTGCATACCCTTTGCTACCCCTGGCTCTAAATACAGTGGGAGAAGTGGAAGTTTGTCAGGGGGAGAGCCATGATGATTTACAGCCTTGCTTCTATTCTGACAAATTCTAAATAAGACCTATAATTCTCACCTTACCCTTCCAACTGCTACCTGAAATCTAGTGAGACAAACCTGATTGTGCCTAATTCAACTATACTAAGGACTGAGAGAATAATCTTCTTGAGGTGCAACATAGCTCTGTGACTTGTTTTGCCCAGACCCCAGGAAGCTTCTGCTACTCAGTGTGCACAAGAAAAAATGTAAGACAAGCTGTACTGATTCATCTTGAAAACACTGTGATTATACCACACCCTTCCAAAAGGCATTCTAACATAATATTCTATGAAGCTCATAACTACTGGCCTTATCAATATGTCAGTGGAACCGCCACTGACTGGTCATTGGGGGCAGTCCCACCGACATACAGGATAGTGGACTGAGTGCCGAATTGCGATGCGGTCAGTCGAACCGCAACGGTTTAAAGCACAGACTGATGCTTCCGACAGGCTTGAGGAGCCTGTCGGGTCATCGGTCGGACAATAATACCTACAATGAAGGTGGTGCCTGCACAGGCACCACCATAGGGATTATGATGTCCATTTTCCACAACCTTTCCATATCAGTCCCACCACCCTTTTAGGAGATGCAGCACAAGCCGCAACACAAAAAGGGGTATTTCCGACCACCTGCACAGCGGTCAAGTACCAATCTGGTAGGTAGGACCTCTGACTACTTGTCAGGCGGTCCCAATCCCCCTGCGATGGCAATCAGATGCTCGTCCCACTGCCATCATAATAAGGCCCTATGTTAATTGGTATGAAATGCTTGAACCACTACAGAAAGGGACCCTTTATCACACAGGAAAGGTCATGGGTTATTTAATTACCAATTCATTTGCTTCATCAGTGCTATGAGGGGTCTTACAAATACTTCAATGAAGAAATATTTTCTTCAAGTACATGTTAAAACATTTTTAATTCACTCAGTTTTGGGTGTTAACAATTGAAAATATGTGATGTACAATTCGTATCTGTATAGATTCAAAGATAAACTTCCAAACATTTGGAAGTGGGAGCACTTGAGGAAGCAGAAATAAAAAATCATGTTTACTGTGGAACTTTAGTGTGGGCTGTTTCATTGAAGGTCAATGTCGGAACTGAAGCAACAAATATTCTAACACATAACAGCAACTGAAAGGGGATTTGCGCTATGTGATGGCCAAGCAGTAAGGATTAAAACATGGGAATGATTGGATAATACTATATTGTATTCAACTGACAGTATATCAAAAATGAGAGGTGTGGTCCCGCAGCGTCCAGGAGGAGAAGGTGGAGGGTCGCATTACCTCGTAGCAATCTGAAGGAACAGCCGGACGGGACTGCAGGTCCCAGGAGCCCTGAGCGCCGCAGCGCCTCAGCTGTGTAGCGGCACGCCCTCCCGCCATCCCGCCCACCAACTGGATAAAATTCCTCGCGGAACCCGCTGGCGCGGGTCCCGCAGCGTCCAGGAGGAGAAGGTGGAGGGTCGCATTACCTCGTAGCAATCTGAAGGAACAGCCGGACGGGACTGCAGGTCCCAGGAGCCCTGAGCGCCGCAGCGCCTCAGCTGTGTAGCGGCACGCCCTCCCGCCATCCCGCCCACCAACCGGATAAAATTCCTCGCGGAACCCGCTGGCGCGGGTCCCGCAGCGTCCAGGAGGAGAAGGTGGAGGGTCGCATTACCTCGTAGCAATCTGAAGGAACAGCCGGACGGGACTGCAGGTCCCAGGAGCCCTGAGCGCCGCAGCGCCTCAGCTGTGTAGCGGCACGCCCTCCCGCCAACCCGCCCACCAACCGGATAACGATCCACCCTCATTTCCCATTGGCTGTTATTGTGGTTAAATAGCCCCATTACAAGCGGAGCGGGACGCGACGCGGGACGCCCTGGACGAAGCCCGGACTAAGGGCGGACAGTCTGAGACAGGAGGGGGCAGGTGGGAGCAGCTGACTGGCTTTTGGATACCTGTGTTATTTAAGTTCATTATTGTACACCCTGTCGTGTGTTTAGATTGCCAAGTCACTGTTGGTTACTATTTAAAGCTCCTTGGCGATTGGAGGTTGTATGTGACAACCTACTTGGGAAACCTTGGCATACTGTTGTTGGTGTCTACAATAAGTAATCCTAGGGGGGTCTTGAAGCCCAATCTGCTAATTATGCCTAAAGCAAAGTTAACAGCTTCAACCACAACCATGGACAACTACCTGGTTAAGATGGTCGATAAAACTAACCAGGAACGTAGGAAATCATTAGGTCGTCCAGGGTCACAGAGTTTGGTTTCCCCCCCGCCTATTTGTTTGGCATCTGAGAGCCACCTTGTTCAGGATCCTAATGCTCCTTTATTACCTTCTGTTTGTTTATCTGAGGGAGCTGTTACAGACACTATTAGATCGGATAGCGACACTCCGGAGTCCACGATCGACCCTGAACCAGGCCAAGCTACCCTACCTGATGTACCTATCCCCGGTCAGTCTGTTCTCAGACGCCAAAAATTGATACGCACCTGTAGGAACACCACTAAACCCACACAGTCTAAGCGAGGAGGGAATCGCCATACTAACAAAAAGGATTCCACCCTGCAGTTAAATGTCCCAGCCCAATCTGTGCTAACGGAAGGAGCTAAGGTCACTTTAGATAAAGAACAGCTGGATCTTATAACCCAGGCTATAGTTGCCAAGTTTGACATATTTGTTAAACCTTTATTGACCAAACTTTCCACTCTTGCCGATGAAGTAGTCAGATTGGGAGGTATCCTGGATTCCTTTGTTAAGGTTAGTCCAGCCCCAACCAATATTACTGGTACTCAGGTGCCCGAGGAGACCTCTTTAACTACCTTTGATACAGCCCCATTGATGATTGAGAATAGCAGTTCTGAATGTAGACCTGGGTGTGCCCCTGGAAAGCCTGCTGTAGTTCCCAATGTACCATCCAAGCGGCAAAATACTACAAAACCACCCGCCGTTTCAGTACCAGGGGAATCATTGGGCAACAACTTTAACTTCCCTAGCTCCAGAAACCCCCAACCGAACCTGCCACCTACGTGTGCCCCATTTGTTGCTGTCCTTATGAACGTCCCCCCTGTTAAGAGGCTTGATAGCAATCCTGCTGGTGTAGAATCACACTCGTCATTAAAGAATAAAACCGTGGACTGGCTCCACCGACAGTGTGACTTCCCTCTAGCATTATCCAGAGATATACTTTGTACCAGGAGAACTAATTGGGTAGGTAAGTCCCGTAAGACCTGCGAAGGTGACTGTATAGTCATCAACTTCCGCAACCCCCATCTCACCTCCACAGTTTTAATTAAAGCCGCTTCTCTCCCAGTGACTGAACATGGTATATCCCTGCGGCCGCTTGGGTACTTTTATAGAGATTTTGCAACTCAACCTGTTATTCAATCTGTTGATGAGCGCAACTGGCATAGGCCTAGAGTTCAGGCCCTGGGTGCTATACCCACTATCTCAACGTTTAATAGATTCCAGCCGTTAAGTGGGCTAGATTACAATGACTGACTGGAGCCGACTATTGATGGTGTCAGGTCGGAGGACTTGGACCCGAGCAAAGTGAGCTATATTGGGGCACCCAGGATATCAACTTCAATTATTAATAATATTGGGGTAAGCGAATTGAACTCTACTGTGGCATGCGACCAAGGGAATCTGGCTAACCCGAACGGGGATAGGTCCCCGAAGAACCCTTCCACATGTTTAGTTAACTCTGGTTCTAGTGTCATAGCCTGTTGGAACGTTGCGGGACTTTCCCACAAGGATGATTGCTTAGGTTGGTTCGATTTTATCAATCTTTTTAATATTTTATGTTTTCAGGAAACCTGGAGTTTGGTCCCCATCAACTATAACGGGTTTGTCTCATATTCAATACCTGCAGTGGCTTCTAGTTCTGGAAGAGCCAAGGGTGGCCTCCTGACACTGATTTCTGTTGACGCCCCGTTTGTAGTAAAGAAACATGTCCCGGTGGGGGACCATTCCCAGATCCTTTGGCTTTATAAGGAGCAGGATAGGAATATCCTTTTAATCAATTTTTATATTAATGTTTTTGATAATTCTAGGCAACGTATAGCTTTTGCTTTGGAGGAAGCTTTGGTTAAAATTGTTACAGGAAATGAAATCGCTTTTGATTTTATTTGGTTGGGTGATTTCAATATTTCTACCTGTGTGTCCTCTGCCCGAAGGGTCTGTGGTTTTTTAAGCACCCTAGGAGAGGGAGTCGCCCATTTTCCACATAATCCATATGGGGATTCATTAAATAAAATTTTGATGACATATGATATGGAGATTATGGGGAATGCGAGGGGTATCCATGATGAAATTGTCCCCACCTTCACGGGCAGAAACGCTAACTCCGTCATCGATTTTATTTGTACTTCCACTAGCCTTATTCCTTGGTGTTCTGCCCCTCTAGTAGTTGATAATCTGATTAGTGATCACAACTGCCTGACCATGGAGTTAGCTTTTTGGAAAACTTATACAGATCCCAAACCTAGTATTGTGGATAACATCGAGCCACATAGACCAAATGGATATAGAATTAGGTGGAAGGGAGAGAAGGCAGACCTCCTGTCCAGTACCATCATTGAGAACTGCTCTAAAGAAATCGAAACTATTCTAGTGAGCGAAGAATCGACAGCTGTTATACTGAATTCATTTGTCGACATCAATCACTCCATAGAAGCAGTGTTCACCAAAAATCTTAAGGGCGATTCAAATCGGCCGAGGGGGTGGTTTGATCGTGCCTGTACTGCTGCCCTGAAGAGCCTTAAGGAGGCATTGGCCGAAAAACAAAGGGATATTACACTCATCCGGCATCTTAGGGCAACCTATAAGGCAGCCATCACAGATAGAAAGGCTGAACTTAAGCGTGAGGCTTGGGATAAGTTAGATCGGGCCGCCGAAACCTCTGACTCCTCGCTGTTTTGGGCCACAGTCAACAGCCCTTTTTTAAGGGACGAGGCTGTGCCTATCTTGTCTGCTAACGTTAGAGTGGAAAGCTGGGTTTCCCACTTTTCCCTGATTTTTGACTCTGATAAACACATGGACAATGGTGATGGGGCCTGGCCAATTCTCCCCCTAGATATAACATGTGCCGAGGTTAAGAAATGCATTATTGCAAGTAAAGGTGGGAAGGCCCAGGGACCAGATGGTGTGCCGGTGGATATCTATAAAAAAGAACCTGAAATCTGGGGCCCACTATTGACCAAGGTATTTAACTCTGCTGTGAGACATGGTGCACCGCCTACATGGGAGGAATCTATTATTATTCCCATCTATAAAAAGGGGGAGAAGGGTGATGCTAAGAACTATCGGCCTATCTCCCTTCTCGATTCGTCCGTGAAAATCATGAGCCGGGTGCTCCTTGTCAGATTAGAAGAATGGGTGGAAGATAACAATATTCTGGCTAATTCCCAATATGGATTTAGGAAGGGCAGAGGCACAGTCGAACAGTGTCTTAACTTAGAACTGCTAATTGGGAAATATACTATGGCCAAGAAGGGTTCCCTCTTCCTCTGTTTTGCCGATCTCAGTAGTGCCTTCGATATGGTTAACCATCAGATTCTTTGGGAGACACTACTGAGAATGGGGGCACCGGAGGGCATTGTCTATTTCCTGGCCAGACTGTACGTTAACCTTAGCTCTAGCGTCAGATATGGCCCGGGAGGGGAACGCACCCCTAAGTTTCCAGTTAAGCGTGGCATTAGACAGGGGTGTGTGTTAGCCCCATTGCTCTTCACACTTTTTATCAATGAGGTGGACTCTGTCTTAAGGTCAGTGGGGGCTGATGCCCCAACCATTCTTGACTCTTATATCCCGGTATTACTGTATGCGGATGATGCAGTTCTTCTTTCTAGGACCCCTGTAGGCCTCCAACGCCTCATGGACAGGTTTTCCTTGTTTATTGGGGAAAGGAAACTGGTCATTAACAAAACAAAGTCTTTTGTCATGGAATGTGGTAAGGGCCGTAAAAAAACCTCATTCATTCTTTATGGAAGGACAGAGGGTACAGACGGTAGATACATTTAACTACTTGGGTATCACCTTTTCCAAGACAGGTAGCTGGACCAGCGAAGTTACCCACGTTAGAGCAAGAATGGCGAAATGTGCTCACGGGGTATTCACGTTCGCCTCTAAGATCGGGGAAAAACGAATTAGCGACATGTTGAAGATCTACCAGATGAGGTGCCTTTCAATTGCCCTTTATGGAGCGGGTGTCTGGGGGCATGTTTCGGTTGGGAGTCTCCAAGTGGAGGAAAACCTGTTTTTAAAAAGGTTACTCTGTTTGCCTACTTCAGCATCCACGCATTTGGTCCATAGGGAATTTGGAATATTCCATCTACTAGATTCCATTGCCCATAGACCTTTAATGTTGTGGCGTGCGATCTGGGCTAAGGAGGAGACCTCCATGAATAGAGATATTATCAAGGACTGTTTATCTCTAGATAATCATCTGAAGATCCCCTGGGTAAAATTTGTTATGCACAGTTTTAAGGACATATATGGTGTTAATCTATATGAGGATTGTTATGCTGCCAACACTATGTCTAAAAGCGAAATGAAGTCTGTTTGGTTGACATTAAAGTTCGAGGAACATTTGAAGGCCGGTAGCAATCTATCCACCTGTAAGCTCTATGACAGCAATTGTGAGATGTCAGGTTATCAATCTTATTTGAGCTTTGTTACTAGGCCATCTCACAGGTTTGTTTTAACCAGACTGCGCTTTGGAATTGTTCACCATCTGGTGGCGTTTCCTAATACCAAAAAATACCCCATGGGTCCTTGTCCCTGTGATGGAATTACAGCACAAAGTACATTGCACTTTTTATTGTTTTGCCGACTATATGGTAACTACCGTATTGCATTTTTAAAACCCCTGTATAAGAAACTTGGTGTCAGAACAGTTAAGGATGTCCTGAAACTGATATTTAACCCCTCCCCTGATGTCTGTTTCTTTACAGCCACATTCCTTTTAAAAGCTATCAAGGCTAGGCCTAGTATTATCATCTTTTAAAATCGATATTGCCGTTTTTTATGTATTACCTGTTTTAACACCTTGATGATGTTTTTTATGAATTATTCTTGTTTTTAACCTATGTGTATCATGATGTTTTTATGTGTATTGCTTTTATGGACTTTGTTGTCAAGCTCCGAATAAAGCTTTATGAATTGAATTGAGAGGTGTGGATTAAGTACACACACTGCTACCATTGGAATCAAACATATTATCAAACTCTCAATGAAAGATTGTATGGCCATGTGTACTGAGTTATCTACAAACTACACAGCTCACAGGATACTGTGAATGTGATGAAATGTAAAAGTGTGTATAGTTATTTAAGGGTGATTAGTTAAAAACAACCTAGGAATGCACGTGAATGTCAAAAAATAAGTTTATTAAATTACATATCAATCAAAATCTACAACTCCCTGATATTTTGATTACAGTAGCTAGGAAGAACTGAATCAGAATCTTGTGAAGCCATGTACCAGAGAAAAATGAAAGAAGACAGAGCAAATACTGTGACAAAGATATTGACTGGTAGAAATATATTGGGATGAAGAGAGAGGAGTTTGAACTGCTGTAAAAAATACAATGTACTGGATAATACAATGGAGGGAACAAAGGAGCCATTGTTGATGACGATGTTTTACACAGTCATTGATATCAACTGTCTAGTTATTTGTGGATGTTAGTTGTTGGAATACTTTTTATTGGTTTTCTTATATCTGGGGTGCCATTTTGTCTAAGGGACACAGAAGTCTTCCTGTAGCTCTGCATGTGCTGTTGGACTCTGCCATCTGTGAGTCCTAACCTTTTCTGAGTTGCCCCATCCAGTCCTGGGTCTCAGAAGTGGAATCTGCAGCTATTTTTCTGCATATACCAGGACATTAACCCAACTGTGTAAGAAAAATCGACGCATCGCTCCTCGATGCTCACGCAATGTCGAATTGATGACAACATGGGTCCCGACTGTGAGGCTTGACAATGATGCAAAGCCGAATCTTCAACGTCATCTACGAGGCCTGGTCTCCGACGCAGTGACCTGACTGCAGTGAAAATACAGATTCATTGGGTCTTTGACATTGATGTTTGACTCCATACAAGGTACTTTAACAGCGGGCTCTGCATGGGAACTGTACCCAGCCTGCCCTCTGTTTTGATCAACCTCAACTTTCAAGTTGTACCAGTCCCTTGAGTCCTGAGGTAAACTTTTGATGGCTAGTCACTTCCAAGCACTGTTTTCACATTTAATCTTTCGAAATTCATATCTCAGATTCTACTTATTGGAGTTTTGTTGTTTTGTGTTGTTTTAATCAGACAAATATTCACTATTTTTTCTAAACTAGTGAGGAGTCTTTTTGTGGTGTCTTCACTCTGTTACTGTACTTAAAGTGTGTACAAGTTGTTTGCACATTGCCTCTTAAGTTAAGCCTGACTGCTGGTTACCAAACTAACAGAGGGTGAGCACAGGTTAATTTATGGGTGTATCTGACTTACCTTGACTAGGATTGTGTGTGGTTCCTGCGTGGACCGGGTGTGTAATCTGCCAACCAGAAACCTCAAATTCTAACATTACTTGTAGAGAAATGTCTCTTTTTTGCTTGATCATTCCCCTTTTTATGTGCATCAATACTTGTGTGGGCAGCTCTGAATCCTAAAATATGTTAAAATTGGGTATACTCCTCATTGGCATATTGAACTTACCTATAAGTTTCTAGAATATTGTACAAAGTGTACCCAGGGCCTGTGAATTAACTGTTGCAAGAGAATTGACGCACCTGTTGTGCCACCACTACCGTGACAAAGTGAATCATGGCTTCAGGCCTATTGCTGTAGCCTGACTGTGGCAGTTTAAACCTGCAATTCAACCTGTCAAATTAACCCTTTGACAGATAAAACTCTTGCATTTGAATAATAATTAGTCACCCCTTGCAGCCCTATATATGGTATTTAAATGTAGGACATGTAGGAATTTTATATTCTTACACTGAAAAAGTCCCAAAAGCTATTTTCACTCTCCAAGACTGGCAGTTCCATAGTATGCACTGGATTACAATATTGCATTTGATTATGCTAAAGTTAGAAAACAGCAAGAAATATAATGTAAAGACTCTTTTTAATAATTATTTCAAAACCAATTTATTAGTAACATCGAATTTGTGATAACTATTAAGAAAAAGGTATTTCTAGAAAATTACCTTATTTCTTCTTAAAGCCTCATGAGGGCCATTTGCATGAACTCCGACTGTCACTCTGGAACTGTATAGCCCCCTTTATGAAATGTCAACTTGTTTTCTTGATCTTCAATTAGCTAGGAATGCAAGGCATTAGTAAAGGTTCACTTGGCAATTATACAAGATTAGTCAAGACTTTGATGAGGATGGAGACGTAAAGAAGTGAGAAAAGCTTATAGTAGGTGTGCTTTCCCAGGGATGTTGCATAGTAGACAGCAGATAATAAACGTAGTACAAATACACACGTCATGATTTCATCTTCATATGAGAAACAAAAGGGATCCACACTTGAAGACATATAAAACCATATTTTCCCAGACTAAGTGTGTCTCCTACAATGGTGGAAAGCACACAGTGTTGTCAAAATACACCTCACACACAAAAAGGGCCCTTGGTGTCATGCTTCATCATAGGGGTCTTCCCGCTCCGCCGCGGGACGGGCCGTGCTGCAACCTAGGACTACGAGGGAGCACTAATTATTTAACAAAACTATGTGTAGTGTAGGAATGTGAGTGGAAGGGTCAGGAGTGAATGAAGGAGTGAATATATGTTTAAAAATGACCTGGCTCTTTGGAAAGAAAACTTTAATATTCCGTTGAGCTGGTATTATTAAAAGTGGGGAATGAGTTGGAGATACATTGCTATAATGAGCTGTTTCTCCTGTGTCAACATGTTTTGAAGCCCTCCCCTAGCTTCTTCATCAGGACCGAAATATCCCTTCTACACTCAAATTGTAATGCAAAGAAAAGTGCAAAAAGTGTATAAACATGTAGGTAATACTACGTGGTGTTCAAGTCAAAATAAACATGCACCGTATACAATACCTCAATAGGTATGCTACTTAATGTAAATCTGGGGGAAAAAACATAACATTAAAAACATAACATATACATCATCCATCACAATTGGTGGTGACCTGTAAAAAAGTGATAGATACTGTGATATATTTCCACTATCACTTTCGGTGATGATAAGCCAGTATTGTGAACTGCTGGTGGAAAAAAAGACGATACAAAGGACAAACACAGACTTAACATAAATCGTGCACTCTATGTCTAAGGACCGCTGAATGCGTGTCCAAGGTGATAGATGCAGTTTATAGTAGTATTTGTATAACTATAAAATAGTTGGTGCCATTAGAGGAAAATGAGGTAGAGCACGTACTTTTCCTAAAAAGGGATAATACCCCATGAGCCTCAGGACGGGGTGGTAAGGAGTGTCTATAGTCAAACACTGAATACAAATGAGAAAAAGTAATAAAGAAAAAAAAAGTTGTTGGTTAAAAGTGTCCTGCCAACCGTGACAGCATCACATGGCGCCCTCTGGGTTTAGATTGGCTATGCCGTACTTACAATGTCAAGATCACTGCCTCTCCTGGATACTCCTTCCCCATGGCTCCGTGGAACGACGGGACAGCGGGGGGAGCATCCTTAAAGTATTGCCGTTAATTGTCAAAAAAGCAGCCAAAGTGGTAATTAATTGTGAAAGCAGCACTAGACTGCTAAAATCCCCTCGGATATCATTACCCATTGGAAAAATATGCCACTTCTGGTGTTACCGACACCGGGGTTCGGGTCTGCTATAAGAAAAATATTTTTTGATAAGACCCATAAAAAAAAAAAAGCTTAATATTGCCGAGAGTGGCTTCCTCGTATAGGTGATAGAAAACGTGCCAACAATATTTCCTTTTTAAAATAAGGCGGTGCTCGTACAGTGTTTATCACTGTGTCTCATGCCGGTCACTATCCTGTCAAACGACTAGACCGCTAACCTAGTTTTGGTGGAAAGTTCACCTCCGGTAATTCTGAGACCGGGAAACTTGTAAATTTGATTGTGCTTGAAACACCAGGGATTAAGTTAACTCCTTATCTCTATTAAGGATGTAAACCATGGGAGGGGCCCTCTAGTTGTAGGATTAGAGAGAACCAGGGAATTAGTGCGTACAAATGCATGAAATTAAAGACACCAACAAAAAGGGGTTAATATTGGACCCTGAATGAATTTAGTCCTCGTGACAGACATTATTGTTCAATTATATGTCACGTCCAGCCGTCCTACTGGGGTGATGTCAATAGATACATAATTACTAGACAGGGGTGATCTCTAAGGATTACAGGGAAAATCGTAGGGAGCTAGATACAAATCACGTAAATTGCCCCCATGGTATGTCGTCGTTCAATCCCTCAACATGTGTCCCGAAGCGGAACACCCACCGTTGTTCTTTTTGAAAAACGCCAGTCTCACTGTTTAGTTGTTCAATTATGGTTAATTGTAGGTCATCCACAGTGTGTTGATTCGTCAAATAATGGGTTGCCATTTTGGGAGTGCTCGTTTGCAATGCGCATTGTTCCTGTGTTCACCGATGCGGGTCTTTACTGGTCTCATCGTCATACCGATGTATTCCAAACCACATGGGCAGGTGACCATATACACTACATTCTTGCTGTTGCAATTGGTGAACCTCCTCTGTTCCCACTTAGTACCAGTCCTGAATTTAATGTATGTGCTTTTCCTCGACAGATGGCAAGTACTGCAGTTGTCACAGGGGTGGTGGCCTTGCACTGGTGGTAGAAGTACACTTTCAGTAGTCCTTGTTGGTTCAGGGTGTGGTCTTGTATGTACTAACATGTCCTTCAGATTCCTACCCCTTTTATGCAAACATGGGTTTTGGGAGTTTAAGACTGCACCATTTGAGGAGTCTCCAGTGTTTGTTTATAATCTTAGATACCAGGTTGGAGTTGGTATTAAACGTGGTGACACAAATTGGTCTTTCTTCCCGTTCTTTTGGAACCCTGTCCTCCAGTAGGGCATCCCTTTGATTGTTATGGGCCTTCTTCATGGCTTAGTTGATAATCACCGTGGGATAGTTACGTTTCCTTAGTTTGACTTGTAGGTCAGTGGCTTTTGTTTGAAATCCATCAGTTCTGTACAATTCCTTTGGAGACTGAGGAATTGCCCGTAAGGAAGGTTGTCTCGGAGGTGGCGAGGATAAAAACTGTTATACAGCAGTAAACAGTTTTGGGCTGTTACCTTGAAGTGAGTCGTAGTCTTCAGGGTACCTTCGTCTGGGTATATATTAAGATCTAGAAGGATCAGATTGGTCTGTGAAGTGGTGTTTGTAAATTTTAGGAGGGCATTCTGTTGGTTAAGACAGATCATAAAGGCTTCAGTAGATGGAATGTCCTCTTCCCATACAACCAGGACGTCATCAATGTAGAATTTCCAAGTTTTTATATTAGAAAAGAAGGGGTTGTTTGGGTGTAAGATCTTCTTCACCTCCAAATGATGCTCGTAGAGACAAGCTATACTGGGAGCAAAGGTGCTCCCCGTGCTGGTCCCGTGTTTCTGTAGCTGATGTTACATGTGCAAGTCTCATTGCTCTACCCATGATGATTTCATGGGGAGATAAATCTATCTTCTTGTTTGGAGTACCTCTCATATTCATCAACACAAGGGGAAGTGTATTGGACCATTTCAAATCTGCTGAGGCACACAATTTTGGCAGTTTATTCTTGAGGGTGTCATTCATTCTCTTTACCACACTAGAGGACGGTGGTCAATAATTGCAATGGAATCATAGCTTGATTTCAAAAGCTCTATACATTTTCTGTAGCATCTCATTTATAAAGAGGGTGCCACAGTCAGTCTCAAAAGATGGTGGAAGGTCAAATCGGGGTCCCAACTCCCTTAATAGCAATTTGGCTACTGTAAGACTATCTGGCCTCCTCGTGGGTAATGCCTCGACGTATTTAGAGAACAATCAGACTACTACCTAGATATACTTAAGGCCATTGCAAAGTGGCATCCCTATTAAGTCTGCATGTAATGTCATAAATGGATGCCCTGATTTGCCAATGTGATTTATGACAGTAATAGTCTTTTTACCCTGGTTGTGTAGGTGACAAACTAGAAACCTGTTACATACATCTTCTGCAACATGTCAAAACATGTATTTTCCCAATGATTTCTAAATAAGCTGATTAGGCTATCCCTTCCTGCATGAGTCTGATTAATCAAATATTTAGACAAGAGCTGCAACATTGAATTAGGAAGAATATATTTTTTATTTACATAAAAATCCTGATAATTTTTCTATCGCAATTTCATCCCTTTTAATATTTCATCATCAAGAACATCCTCCCAAAGATCCCTCAAATTTATTCAAAGAAGTCTGCAAACAATCGAAAGGAAAAAAAGTTTACATTGTTTGAGCTCTGTGTAACATTATTGTTAGAAATGGGATTTCTGGTTGGCTAGGGCTTGCGCCAAAGCCAGTCACAAACCACCACTCTAGTCAGGGCTGGGGAGTTACACGCCAAAGATAACCCCTGCTCACCCCCTTGGTAGCTTGGCACGAGCAGTCAGGCTTATCCCTGAGGCAATGTGTAAAGCGTTTGCGCGCGCACCCAGCAACAACACCCAAGGGCCACCACAAAGGAAACTCCACACAAGGTATTATATAAAAATAACCTTTGTATTATATCACAACACATTAGATAAAAACACACACTTTACAATGTGCCAACAGGCACGGGCAGAATTTACAAGGGATTATATGTACAGGGGACAGGGCCACATGGACCACTGTCAGGAATTAGCACTTTGTAGAAATTACACTTAGAACGTAGGAATAATACTTTAGAACATAGCACATACAATCACTGTAGCACTAAAAATAGAACATGTAGCACACAACCTGTAACTACTGGTATCAGGTAAGTACCACCTACGCAACCCTAACTACCTTAGGAAACTATTGCGCAGGGAATCAGGACCTCACTAGCACCACCTGTACTACGGAGAAAACAACCACCTAAGTATCACAATACCTGTAGGGGTCTAAGCACATAAACACATGATGCATAAAATACATTCAGAGGTGTAAAGCAAAGCACATGACGCATAAACACATTCAGAGGTGCAGGAAAGGAACAATGGCGCAAAAACTCACATTAGCCACTATCTGTGGCAGTCCCTAGGCCAACTGGCCTTGTCGGGGCAAGGACGCCCTGCGTCCAGAAAAGTCAGGGCATGGCTGCGCAAGCTGCGCAAGCTAAAACACAGAGGCCACAACCTAAACGTTGCAGCTGCCCACTAAGTGCTGGGCAGCTGGAGAAAGTGAGCGTGGGCACCACTGCGCCTTCTAAACAAATATGGCAGGGGTTGGAGCCTCTCCTGGACTCTAAATGCACAAAATACCCCCTAGAGCCTTCGTGGCTCTGCACGTCACTGTGGGGCAAGGTGGGAGTGGCCCGCTGCCATCTGGGGCCACTCAGTCACAACGGAAATGCCCCCTTATGGATGGGAGCGGCCCGCTGTCTTCCGGGGCTGCTCTGAGTGCAAAAGAAATGCCCCCGACGTTGGGAGCGTGCAACGCTCCAAACTATACCATGGGGGCCAACGTTGGAGCCTCGTGGGCTCTGAAGCAAATTGCCTCCGTTCGGTGGAGCGACCTCGGCGCTCAAGAAATAATGCCCCCGCATACGGTGGAGCCTCGACGGCTCTTACACAAAATGCCCTCGTTCATTCAGAGCGTCCACGCGCTCTGTAACAGAGAGTACCGGCCCCGCGGAGCCCCCCGGGCCCTCCCCTACTCACCAGGCAGCTCGCAGGGGGGACTCCGTTTCTCTCTCTCGGCGCGGGGCTTCCCTCGATCTCACGGGAGCCCCGCGTCACTCAGCACAGATTTCCGGCTTCAGTGCAGGAGCGCGGGGTAGGCTCCCGTCCGCTTCCTGCTTTCTGCCACGTCCCGCCCACGTCCCAACACGGGCCGCCTGACTTCCGGTTTGCCCAAGGGCCGCGGTGGTGACTTTCTCAGCGGCAACGAGGGGTAGGCTCCCTCTACAGATGCGATATACGGCGGGGTGGGCACCCGCCGTAAAATAAACAAATTAGCGGGGTGGCACCCGCGAGCACACCACAATGCGGGGTGGGCTCCCGCAGTATCAAATTATTAAATAAGCGGGGTAAATGCCGGGTGGGCACCGGCTGGCAGCAATAAGGCGCCCCTGAGCGCTAAAGGCAAATCAGAGCGCTTCCAGGCGCTGAGGGACACAGATAAAGCGCTCCCAGCGCTTTAGGGCAAAATAATCCAAATCCAGCAAAGTTTTTAGGAAGGTGGGCAGGGGGGCAAGGCTGGGCCAGGGGCCAGCTCACTGGGCCCTCCAGGCAGGAAGGCAGTCCAAAGTGGCGGTTCCTCCTGGCCTCCAGCAGCAGCAGCCCCCCTCAGGATCCTGGAAGAGAACAGTTTCTGTGGGGACACAGCCCCATTCTTATACACTAAAACCCTTTGTTCTTGGTTCAGGGTGAGGGGGAAAACCAGTCGCAGCTGGTTGAGGAGCACCCTTGATGTGCTCAGCCCCTCACTCTATTCACTGGCAGGGCTAGGGTCGTCAGTCGCACCACAGGGGGCGGAGCCAGCATTGTGTGGGGAAAGCCCGGCCCTATTCAGGTCCAAGGTGCACTCCTCCCCAGCCATCAGCATGCTAATCTCACACTCACCACTGGGGCAGACCCAACCAGACTCCTGGAGCCAGGCTCACCAGCCAGCTCCAGCCATTCACACGCCAGACACACTGCACACAGAAGTGCCCACTTCTAGAAGTGGCACTTCCACACTAGGTACATGCACGCCGCACACATCATCGCGCAGCATTCAATCACACGAGTCCGCACATACCAAACTCGGGCCTGCACACCCCACGGATCAGGAACTACTAGGGACACATACATTCCCCATGTATTCCCACGGGAGGGCAGGCCTATCTCACCACATGCACTCAGAGTGCGCACGCACTTTACCCTGGGACACAGGGAAAGTGCGCAGAAACCAAAAATCACCACACCAAGTCACCAGTAAAAAGCAAAAAAAGTTCAGGGGTGAACCTGCCAGAAGGGCCAAGTCCAACAATTACCATTTACAAAATTGTCATCTTCATTTTCCTAAATGATGGTCTGTTCCTGCAAGGCACAATACCTTGCCATTTGGGCAGCATACTTGTTTCCCAATGTGACCACGTTTTTGCCAGCCTTATGGGTTTGAAACTATAAAAATGCCACTTCCTCTGGTTTCTAAATTGCATCCAACACATCCAATATGTACTTTTAGAAAAAATCGGAGCACCTTAGGATGTCATGAACAATCTTTGTGACCAGAGTTGACCACAGTCATGGGCAACACCAAAACCATACTGGCTATCTGTATAATTAGTCACATTTAAATTCTCTGCTGTAAGCTCTCATTAAAGAAATTAATTCCACCACATATTTGATACAGAGGATGCCTCTAATGTTTCTGAATCATAACATGATGCATACGCAGGTCTTCAACCTCCATTTGAATCCCTCCGACAGGATCCATCAACAATTACAAATCTGAGTCATCTAATGGGACTTCCTTAATATCTGCTCTTGGCTTTGTGCATAACTCACAATAACAAAGAGAGGGTGAGGGAAAATCACTCTTGTTCCCCCTGGCTAATTAGTTAAACAACAGAAGAGTGACAAGGGAAAAGGAGCAAAAGAGAGAGCAGCAACAGCGTGGGCAAAAACCAAAAGGATTTGTTAAAAGAACCCTCACTCACCAACCTAGTTGGTGACTGTCACGAGGAGCCCGGACCAAAAGGGGATGATAGCCTGCCTATTCTAACTGTCCGTGTGAACCCCCGACTCTGTGTCTCCGTTAAACCCGCTACAGTGACATGCTTCATCATCGGGTTCCCACCAGAGAGGCCGAGTGCCTCTCTGGTGTGCTGCGACGCCTGAATTACAGCGGAGCTGGTTTTTGAATGAGAAAGGAAGTGAAATTAAAAGGTAAATGATTTTAACCAACAACCAATTTAATCATGGCACACCAAAGACCAATAAAAACAAGTGAGTTGGACAAGAGCCGGTTGGTTAGGTTAACCAGAGCTCAACCAATTTACAATAAGGCCGACATGTTTCTGCTTGTCATGCCCAGTTGGCTAAGCATTCATCAGGACCACAAGGACCTCCACGGCGGTATGCGCACGCTAAGGCGCACCCTAACCTATGGAGATCAGATGGTAAAACTTACAGTTCTACCGAAAAGCCATTCTACTATTCCGGGGCTAGTAACGTCTGTAAGAGAAAAAACAGACAAAACACACATAAAGACATAAAGAGACATAACTTTGTTGGTTGCATTGTTATCCTTTACGTGATTGAGTGAACAAATAATTTGGTAATCCCGTGCTGTGGAGCGGGAGTGGGTGTCAAAATAGCAATTACAGCCAAAGAACGCCCAAACACGAGTATTTACTCGTCAAAAGCAGGGGACCTATAGAAGTATCAAGGTGTTTCTATAAGGCCCTGTACACTGGTTGTGCCTGCGTTTAATTACATTGTATAGTGTCAAGTCAGCAGACAATGTGCAATCGTAGTGGCTGTTTAGCCGCTGTGTATGCCGAAGGAATAGCGGACTCGTGAAGGTGATAGGCATGCTGAAAACGAGCGTCTGTGATATTTGCCAGACGCCGTTGCCCCAGTGCATGTCTAGCGTTAAAAGTTGTTAAAAGCAGCAGCATGGAAAAATAATAATGATCCTCTTACTCATGTACTTGGTACTACTAACGTCATGGGTCCGAAAGGGGGTAGTGAGCTATAGTATCTGTCAGGGTGGAAAACAAACAATAAATTATTCTTATCTATTGAGATACTCTATGAAAGCTGAAAGGAACCTAGTGCTGTAACAAGGAGGGGTTCCCCAACTTACTTCCATGCTCGCACACTCCCGCGATCAACCTGGATCTGTCCTGCTCGGCCCGGATATTGGTGAGTGAATGGGGAACACGGAAGTAAATACTCTGTGATTCCCGTCACGTGATTTCCCCAACGCGCGTAAGCGTGTGATGTAATCAAAAGGGGCGTGTGTTTAGAAAGTGAAAACCAATGCGTGAGTTCGTATTGGTTCACCCTTCGTAATGGGGAAAGAAAGTGTAATCATTTGAACCGGCGAGCTTTATCCATCGAGTTTATACGAAAAAACTCGGGACTGCATTGATATTTACACCGGAATGTGGATAGTGCGTTTGGTTAATGGAGGAGCTCTTGTCAACAATCAGACCGCTTGCTACGAATATGATACACATAATGCAGATGTCAAATTATATTAGCTGCCTTTGGGGAGTCTCAGTCAAAGACAACCTTAGTCACCCTGATGTTGGGGGTTGATGAGGAAAAGTAGCAATCAAAAACTATTGTGAACTAAGCTACACGGAGGCTATTTAGGCATTATTCCAAGCTGGCTAGGCTGGGTCAGCAATTCAGTGTTTTAATATGGAACTCCATGGAATATTGTCATTCAAACCAATAAGGTGAGTAGATAAACGATAAACCCAACGTTGTTCTTTCTCGAAGAGTAACTGTTGGGTGTTCGGTCCAGGCTTCAGTTTTTCAATGATTGACCACTTCATGTCATTTGTTGTGTGGTTCAACAGTAAAAAGTGTTCCGTAAGTTTTGTGCTCAACTTGCGACAACGAATGGTGCTGCGATGTTCGCAAATGCGCTGTTTGATTTTTCTACTTGTCATCCCGACATATTTCAGTCCGCATGGGCAAGTGATTAAGTAGACCACATCAGTGGAATTGCAATTAGTGTGCATTTTCTGCATCCATTGTTTTCCTTGTTCAAGTATTAGATATTTCGAGGGGGATGTCAGATGGCAGACGCTGCATGAGCCACAAGGGTAGTGGCCAACAATAGGGGGAAGACCCCACGCACTGACAATGGACTGGTCCTGATTCTTGTCCTGTACTTTCGGACGAGTGTGTACCAAAGAATCCTTAAGGCTTCTTGCTCTTTTGTAAGAAAACAGGGGTTTCTCCCAGTCGTGTTTGTTGCTTGTCAGAATATTCCAATGTTTCCTGATGGACTTGCTTACTGCGTTAGATGCTGCATTGTAGGTGGTAACGCATGTGAGAGGTATGGAGTCCTGATCTCCTCTCACATTAACTTCCAATAGAGCCTCCCTGTTTTGATTGCGGGCTCGTTTATTACTCCTCGAGAGGATTTTATCAGGGTAGCCACGATCTTTCAATTTCCAAGTGTGCTTCTTTTTTGTATGTAGAAACTTCACTGCAATTCCGACGGAGACGTAGGTATTGACCAAAAGGGAGGTTTTCCCTCAATGGACGAGGGTGGTAACTTGAGAAATGTAGCAGGTTATTTTTTGCCGTAGGGTTATGATGGGTTTTGGTTTGTAGAGTATTGCCTACCCTGGTGATGACCACATCCAGGAAAATCATCTCGTCTTTGTCATGAGTATGCGTGAACTTGAGGTGAGGATCACAAGCGTTCACCCAGTTGAAAAATTCCAGGAGGGATTTCTCTGATCCCTGCCAAATGATCAGTACATCGTCAATATATCTTTTCCAAAAGCTAGGATAAACTTGCATTCGAAATCAAACACATACAACCCGGCTACCGAAGGCGCAAAAGTGCTGCCCATCGATGTACCAGTTGACTGTAGGAACAGATCGCCCTTATATTAAAAAAAATTCCTTTTTAATGCGAGGGCAGCACAAGTGACCACAAAATCACGTGGAGTTGTGTAGTTTCAGGTGCTAGACTCTAGAGTGCTCCTGATGACATTAATGGTGTCGTCCTGTGGAATGCAAGTATAGAGACTTTCTATATCCATGGTCACCAGGAAGGCAACTCCATCAGGGAGGGTGATCTCCTGGAGAAGTGCCAATAGACTCTTAGTATCCTTAAGATAGGTGCTAGTTGACTGGATAAGCGGTTTTAAGAAAAAATCACAGTAACGTGACAAGGGTTCCAGCAGTGAACCAATCCCGGACACTATGGGGCGCCCAGGAGGGGGTATTCTGTTCTTGTGCGTTTTAGGTAGCGTATAAAAGTAAGGGATGGTGCCTTCACTCGTTGTGAGGAAAGTTGCTTCCTGTTTAGTGATAAAACCCTGGAGTTCAGCGTCCTCGACCAACTCATGAATGATACTCTGGAGTTCTTGGGTAGGATCCGCAACTAAGGGAGTGTAACTAATAGGATCATCCAGGAGGTGTCTACATTCCCTGTCATAAGCAGCAGTGTCTTGAATTACTACTCCGCCACCCTTGTCTGATGATTTTATCACGATGTTAGTGTTGGATTGCAAGGAGTGTAAAGCTTGAAACTCGCTGGCCTTCATGTTCTTAAAGCGGTTTGGTTCAATGAAAGCTTCAATATCATTGGAACCTGCCTGTTCAAATGCTGTGATCTCAGGCGGAATTGCATAAGGAGGAGGGGTAAAAGTAGATTTTACCTTAAGCCCTGTATCGCTCAATTGAGGCTCATTATCAACAATAATTTTCCTGCCTTCACATTTGTTTGAAATCGGAAGCGGCGTTTCTAAATTCAGGACATTGCACCTTTGAACTGAAATGCTCTCTACTCCAAGTATTACCTGTTCATAATGTGTCAGCCTGCTTTTTGTAATATGCTGTGTTTTCATTCTTTTTAAAAGGAATTCAACTGAGTGTGGAAGATTGACAAATAAAGTATGGCCATCACAATTCCAATTACTTTGCTCTATTGTAGAACATCATTACATTTCAGTCTTTCTAAAGACTTTGCAATCTTGGAAACATTTGGAACCCATTGGCGACAGTAAACAACAACACCCAAAAACATCTGAACCTCCTCCTGAATAGTTAGGGGATTCAATTTCAGAACTTCAGAAATGCATTATTTGAGACTTTTTGTACACCCTTTTCAATATAGTGCCTGAGATATGTGACTTGCTTCACACAATAGTGCATTTGTGTTGGTGAGACATTATGCCTATTTTACCCTTAATGATTTAAAGATGCAATTGTATCAACTTTGCAATCCTTTTTCTTTTTGGATGCTAACGAAAGGTCATTTATATACTGGATTAGGGCTGAATTATTGGCTCTCTGTATAACCTGAATGGGATTTTGCACCACAGAAGAACATTATTAAAAAATTGAAAATGTGAAACGCTAAGAGGAACTGGGAATCTTCATGCAATGGTATTGAAAAGAATGCTTGGCACAAGTCAGTGATCATGAGCCATTCTGTCTCCGCTGGAATTTGGAACACTATTTATGCTGGATTTGGTGGTACAGGACAGCTAGAAACCTCAATTTTACCAATCTATCAGAGGTCCTGAACAATTCCCCAATCGGTTTCTTGATCATATTACAGGAGAATTACATGGGCAATAAGGATCTCTTGACGGATTCCCTCAACAATCATTTTCTCATTCACTGGTCTAATTCCCTGTCCAGTCCCTTATTTAGTCTGAACTGTCTAGTTCAGGGGAAAATTGCATCTGGTTTCACCTTCATTTTCATTGGTTCTGCTGTTCTAATCAATCCAATTTCCTTTCTTGAAAAATCCCACAGCTCCTCTCTGACAGTGAATCTTCAGTCTTGAGGGAGGTCTTCCTTTGTTAAAACTGGGCACATTTTCAACTCTAGAGTCATTGGCGCAAAGTTTAAAAGGTTTATCCTCATCTTGTTTTTAGATTACAACACCATCCAGTGTGCAATAAATAACACAATTCATCTTGCAAAGAAGACACTTTCCAAGCAAGTTTATGGACTTGAATCACAAACAATATCTAATGTTTATTCTGCATTTGTCGTATTTTGATTAGTACATCTGCTGACATCTCATAAACAATTTGTTTATTGCTGATCTCTACAACTTATTCTTCTCTCCCCTAAAGAAGTAGGTTTTGGAACTTCCATAGGATGAAGTGCAGGATAGGTAGACCTGGTACCTCCTATAAGTCTGAGACAGTGGGATTCCTTAGAGCTGGTTAAGGCCCAGTCCCCTTTCTTCACCACTCTGCAAACATGACTACTAATCAGAAAAACATAGAAATTCACTGCTTATGGCCTGCTCGACACCTTTATCCATGTCAGAGCATGGTTGGCGTACTGTTCGCCGACTGACAAGTGCATCATAGACCTCAGTCTGCATATAATGGTGGACAGAACATAAGCCACAATGTCATAGAGTACTCTGTGTGGCAAAATTTTAAAAGCTTGACTATATTGTGAAGTACTTCTTAGGGAACTTATGTATGCAACACAAGGATTGGCTACGAGAAACATAGTATATAATAAGACAAAGTAATGACCTGTGTGACTTATTCATCAACACATCTAATTGCTTTGAAAGTGTGCAATTTCAATTAGTAACTTGTATCATAACCGATTTTATTGAAAAAGTGTACAGGATACAATCTCATGTATGATAATTGTTTTGAAATATTTAGTATTGCATATGATACAAGTTAGTAATTGAGTTGTCACAATTTCAAAGCAAAAGTAGTAGTAATGAATCCCACAGTACATTTGTTTGGCTTATTACTTTAGGGCTCTCAGGCAGTATTCCCCAACATCTTTCCCTAAGTTTCCATGGTAGATATGCTCACTCAGTTCAATGAATGAGCTCTTGGAGGAAGTCATACTCCAACACCCCCAACTTGCATCCACAAACTAGAAAGGTTTTGATTTAGCACAGTAAGTTTGCTGATGGCACATGAAAGACACGTTTTCTTCATCTTCAATTAGCTAGGAATGCAGGGCATTAGTAAAGGTTCACTTGGCAATTATACAAGATTAGTCAGGACTTTGATGAGGATGGAGACGTAAAGAAGTGAGAAAAGCTTATAGTAGGGGTGCTTTCCCAGGGATGTTGCATAGGTAGACGGCAGATAATAAACTTAGTACAAATACACACATCATGATTTCATCTTCATATGAGAAACAAAAGGGATCCACACTTGAATACATATAAAACCATATTTTCCCAGACTAAGTGTGTCTCCTACAATGGTGGAAAGCACACAGTGTTGTCAAAATATACCTCACACACCAAAAGGGCCCTTGGTGTCATGCTTCATCATAGGGTCTTCCCGTCCGCCGCGGGACGGGCCGTGCTGCAACATAGCACTAAATTTTTAACAAAACTATGTGTAGTGTAGGAAGATGATTGGAGGGATCAGGAGTGAATGAAGGAGTGAATATATGTTTAAAAATGACCTGGCTCTTTGGAAAGAAAACTTTAATATTCCGTTGAGCTGGTATTATTAAAAGTGGGGATTGAGTTGGAGATACATTGCTATAATGAGCTGTTTCTCCTGTGTCAACATGTTTTGAAGCCCTCCCCTGGCTTCTTCATCAGGACCGAAAGATCCCTTCTACACTCAAATTGTAATACAAAGAAAAGTACAAAAAGTGTAGGTAATACTAAGTGGTGTTCATGTCAAAATAAACATGCACCGTATACAATACCTCAATAGGTATGCTACTT
Organism: Triturus cristatus; assembly: GCF_964204655.1. Lineage (NCBI taxonomy): Eukaryota > Metazoa > Chordata > Amphibia > Caudata > Salamandridae > Triturus > Triturus cristatus. The sequence goes on along the minus strand of NC_140583.1, from coordinate 1,141,095,516 downwards.
AATGTAAATCTGGGAGAAAAAAACATAACATTAAAAACATAACATATACATCATCCATCACAATTGATGGTGACCTGTAAAAAAAGTGATAAATACTGTGATATATTTCCACTATCACTTTCGGTGATGATAAGCCAGTATTGTGAACTGCTGGTGGAAAAAAACACGATACAAAGGACAAACACAGACTTAACATAAATCGTGCACTCTGGTGCCGATTCCAATCCTGGAAAAACTAGGTACGATTCGTACCCGGGAAAAATACCTTACGAACATGCAAGTACGATTCGTACAGAAACACCATTTCCGTACGAATCGTAAAAAACACCGACCGGCAAAAAAACACATACAAATAGGATCCGGGACACCGCGTACGCGACATTCGCACGGAGTCAGGCAGTGTTTTACGAATCAGCAAGTACGATTCGTACCCACAGCAATTCGCACGGCAAAATTTTTACGGGACCCAAAAAGTGCCGGAAAAGCTAAGTACGCCACGATGCACGACGAAAAGGGGGCCCGGCACGCACCGTACCCCCATCCCTACACGTCCGCACTGTACCCCAGCATCCCTCCCATGTCCGTGCCATACCCCCAGCCCCCCATGTCCGTGCCGTACCCCCAGCCCCCCCATGTCCGCGCCGTACCCCCACCCCCGTAGGTATGGAGCGTACCCACACCCCACCCCCGTAGGTACGGTGCGTACCACCACCCCCGTAGGTATGGTGCGTACCCCCAGCTTGTAGCGCTCGGGGTCCGCACCGTACCTACGGGGGTGTCGGTACGCTCTGTACCTACGGGGGTGGGGGTCTGCACCATACCTACGGGGGTGGGGGTACGCTCCGTACCTACGGGGGTGGGGGTACGCACCGTACCTACGGGGGTGTGGGTACGCTTCATACCTACGGGGGTGGGGGTACGCACCGTACCTACGGGGGGGTATGCTCTGTACCTACGGGGGTGGGGGTACGCACCGTACCTCCGGGAGAGTCGGTACGCTCCGTACCTACGGGGGAGGGGGTACGCACCGTACCTATGGGGGTGGGGGTCTGCACCGTACCTACGGGGGTGGGGGTACGCTCCGTACCTATGGGGGTGGGGGTACGCACTGTATCTACAGGGGTGTGGGTACGCTTCATACCTACGGGGGTGGGGGTACGCACCGTACCTAGGGGGGGTATGCTCCGTACCTACAGGGGTGGGGGTACGCACCGTACCTACGGGGGTGTGGGTACGCTCCGTACCTACGGGGGTGGGGGTATGGCGTGGACATGGGGGGGCTGGGGTATGGCACGGACATGGGGGGGCTGGGGGTACAGCATGGACATGGGGGGGCTGGGGGTACGGCGCAGACATGGGGGGGCTGGGGGTACGGCGCAGACATGGGGGGGCTGGGGGGTGTTCGGCGCGTATGCGGGCACATGTTTGGACGTCTCCATGCTTGACATGGGAGTTCGCTCCGTACGGTGTTTTTTCCATATGGTTGTGCATTCGGACAGACGGGACGGATCGTACTTGCGCGCTCGGACTTCAGTTTGCCGATTCGTACATAAAACTGTCCGAGGACGTGTCGGACACTTTTTCGGACCCGAGGACGTGTCGGGGAATTTTCCCAATGCGATTCGTATGGATTTTATTACATACGAATCGTACTTGCCAGTTTGTACGGGACTTGTACGATTCGTACGTAAAAAAAATCCGGATACGATTCGTACGGGGAATTTTTTTAACGGATCGGAATCGACCCCTCTATGTCTAAGGACCGCTGAATGCGTGTCCAAGGTGAAAGATGCAGTTTATAGTAGTATTGGTATAACTATAAAATAGTTGGTGACATTAGAGAAAATGAGGTAGAGCACGTAATTTTCCTAAAAAGGGATAATACCCCATGAGCCTCAGAACGGGGTGGTAAGGAGTGTCTATAGTCAAACACTGGATACAAATGAGAAAAAGGAATAAAGAAAAAAAAAGTTGTTGGTTAAAAGTGTCCTACCAACTGTGACAGCATCACATGGCGCCCTCTCGGTTTAGATTGGCTATGCTGTACTTACAATGTCAAGATCACTGCCTCTCCTGAATACTACTTCCCCACGGCTCCGTGGAACGATGGGACCGCGGGGGGAGGATCCTTAAGTACTGCCGTTAATTGTCAAAAATGCAGCCAAAGTGGTAATTAATTGTGAAAGCAGCACTAGACTGCTAAAATCCCCTCGGATATCATTACCCATTGGAAAAAGAAGCCACTTCTGGTGTTACCGAGACCGGGGTTCGGGTCTGCTATAAGAAAAGTATTTTTTGATAAGACCCAAAAAAAAAAAAAAGCTTAATATTGCCGAGTGTGTCTTCCTCGTATAGGTGATAGAAAACGTGCCAACAATATATCCTTTCTAAAATAAGGCGGTACTCGTACGGTGTTTATCACTGTGTCTCGTGCCGGTCACGCTCCTGTCAAAGGACTAGACCGCTAACCTAGTTTTGGTGGAAAGTTCACTTCCGGTAATTCCGAGACTGGGAAAGTTGTGAATACGGGGGTTTATGTTACTTAATCATAAAATCAGCCCAGTCTGTTGTTGATGAAGGAAATTCATTCCTAGAGAATTCCATAAGACATGGAATACTGTCCCAATTTGATTGTGCTTGAAACACCAGGGATTAAGTTAACTCCTTATCTCTATTAAGTATGTAAATCATGGGAGTGGCCCTCTAGTTGTAGGATTAGAGAGAACCAGGGAATTAGTGCGTACGAATGCATGAAATTAAAGACACCAACAAAAAGGGGTTAATATTGGACCCTGAATGAATTTAGTCCTCGTGACAGACATTATTGTTCAATTATATGTTACGTCCAGCCGTCCTACTGGGGTGATGTCAATAGATACATAATTACTAGACAGGGGTGATCTCTAAGGATTACAGGGAAAATCGTAGGGAGCTAGATACAAATCACGTAAATTGCCCCCATGGTATGTCGTCGTTCAATCCCTCAACATGTGTCCTGAAGCGGAACACCCACCGTTGTTCTTTTTGAAAAAGGCCACTCTCACTGTTTAGTTGTTCAATTATGGTTAATTGTAGGTCATCCACAGTGTGTTGGTTCGTCAAATAATGGGTTGCCATTTTGGGAGTGCTCTTTTTGCAATGCAAATTGCTCCTGGGTTCCCCGATGCAGATCTTTACTGGTCTCATCGTTATACCGATGTATTCCAAACCACATGGGCAGGTGACCATATACACTACATTCTTGCTGTTGCAATTGGTGAACCTCCTCTGTTCCCACTTAGTACCAGTCCTGCATTTAATGTATCTGCTTTTCCTCGTCAGATGGCAAGTACTGCAGTTGCCACAGGGTGGTGGCCTTGCACTGGTGGTAGAAGTACACTTTCAGTAGTCCTTGTTGGTTCAGGGTGTGGTCTTGTATGTACTAACATGTCCTTTAGATTCCTACCCCTTTTATGCAAACATGGGTTTTGGGAGTTTAAGACTGCAACATGTGAGGAGTCTACAGTGTTTGTTTATAATCTTAGATACCAGGTTGGAGTTGGTATTAAACGTGGTGACACAAATTGGTCTTTCTTCCCCTTCTTTTGGAACCCTGTCCTCCAGTAGGGCATCCCTTTGATTGTTATGGGCCTTCTTCATGGCTTAGTTGATAATCACCGTGGGATAGTTACGTTTCCTTAGTTTGACTTGTAGGTCAGTGGCTTGTGTTTGAAATCCATCAGTTCTGTACAATTCCTTTGGAGACTGAGGAATTGCCCGTACGGAAGGTTGTCCTGGAGGTGGCGAGGATAAAAACTGTTATACAGCAGTAAACAGTTTTGGGCTGTTACCTTGAAGTGAGTCGTGGTCTTCAGGGTACCTTCGTCTGGGTATATATTAAGATCTAGAAGGATCAGATTGGTCTGTGAAGCGGTGTTTGTAAATTTTAGTAGGGCATTCTGTTGGTTAAGCCAGATCATGAAGGCTTCAGTAGATGGAATGTCCCCTTCCAATACAACCAGGACGTCATCAAAGTAGCATTTCCAAGTTTTTATATTAGAAAAGAAGGGGTTGTTTGGGTGTAAGATCTTCTTCACCTCCAAATGATGCACATAGAGACAAGCTATACTGGGAACAAAGGTGCTTACCATGCTGGTCCCGTGTTTCTGTATGTAGATGGTGTCCTTACAAGCAAAGACATTTCTTGTGAGTGCTAGTGAAACACACTACATAACCACATTGTGAGGTGTTTGATATTCTCATGGTGTGGTGAACAAGACCTCCTCAATAATGTTTAATGTCTCATCATGGGGGAGGCTCGTATAAAGACTTTCCACATCCAGTCCCATAAGAAGGTGTTTCTCCGGATCAAAAGTCATCCCCTGAAGGAGCTGTAGGACTGCCTTTGTGTCCAATCTTACCCCCTTTTTGTTGGTTTCTTTAATTTCATGCATTCTTACGCACTAATTCCTTGGTTCTCTCTAATCCTACAACTAGAGGGCCACACCCATGATTTACATCATTAATAGAGATAAGGAGTTAACTTAATCCCTGGTGTTTTATGCACAATCGAATTGGGACAGTATTCCATGTCTTATGGAATTCTCAAGGAATGACTTGCCTTCATCAACAACAGACTGGGCTGATTTTATGATTAGGTAACATAAACTCCCGTATTTACAACTTTCCTGGTCTCGGAATTACCGGAAGTGAACTTTCCACCAAAACTAGGTTAGCGGTCTAGTCCTTTGACAGGAGCGTGACTGGCACGAGATACAGTGATACACACCGTACGAGCACCACCTTATTTTAGAAAGGAAATATTGTTGACTCGTTTTCTATCACCTATACGAGGAAGCCACACTCGGCATCGGCAATGGTTAGCATTTTTTTGGGGGGGGTTTTATCAAAAAATATTTTTCTCACAGCAGACCTGAACTCCGGTCTTGGTAACACCGGAAGTGGTTAATTTTCAATTACTAACGATATCCGAGGGGATGTTAGCAGTCTAGTGCTGCTTTCACAATTAATTACCCCTTTTTCAGCTTTTTTGGCATTTAACAGCAGTACTTAAGGATGGGGTATTTTAACAAAGCTGTTTGCTTGACACCATTGTAGTAGACACAATTAGTCTGGGAGAATATGGTTTTATATATATTCAAATGTGTTTTGTTATTCAAAATTTGAGGTTTGTAAGGGATTCTGGATGAAAAAGTGGTGAAAGCCAGGCAACTCAGCCCATCTTGGACACCCCAAGGTGTCTAGTTTCCAAAAAAGTATCGGTTGGCTAGGTTTCCCTAGATGCTGGCTGAACTAGGGTTCAAAACCTAGATCTACCCACATTGGAAAAAAGGCTCAGTTTTCAGTGGAAAAATGTGATGAGTCTATGTTGCGTTTTTGGCCATTTCTTACCAACACAAATGAGGTACTTTTTGTATTGGGAAACTTGGGGGAATGCCGAGTGGACAGAAATATGTTGCTCAATGCAGATTCTAGAACTTTCAATTATAGAAATATGAGGAAAGTTCATTTATTTAGTTAAAGTGTAGGGTTTGCAAGTGATTCTGGGTAAATCAAAAACTGCTGATAACCACGTAAGTCAGCCCACCATGGTTACCCCTAGGTGTTTAGTTTGTAAAAATGTGCAGGTTGCTAGGTTTCCCTAGGTGCTGGCTGAGGTATGGTCCAAAATCTAGAGCAACCCACATTGAAAAAAAGGCTCAGTTTTCAGTGGAAAATAGCGATGCGTCCATGCTGTGGTTTAGGCCATTTCCTGTCCTAGCCACTAGGTCTACCTACACAAGTGAGGTTCCTTTTTTGTCACTAGACTTGGGGGACAGCTGGTTGGATAGAAGTTTGTGGTTGACCCCAGATTCCAACAGTTTGCATCACAGAACAATGAGGAAAATGTGCATTTATTTCTCAATGACAGTCTTTAGTTCTCGTTTTTTCTGAAAGCTCCAGCTTTCAGTTGATCTTGTACTTTGTTCAGGCTCGCTTTTATCTGCTATTTCTACAGCAAATTTTCTTCTTTCAAATGGGGTCTTTTCAACTCTGAATTTCATTCTGCAAACCAACAGAGCAGCGGGACTCACCAGGCGAGATCCACTAGACCACCAGGCTGTAACGGGACGTTGACGCTGTGTGTTCCCCTCGCCGCCACTCTCCATCGCTGGCCGCAGTGGGGGGGAACTACAGCTCCCGGCATCCTTTGCTGCCGCCAGGATCTCCTTCCGGCCAGTTCCGCGCCCGGAGGCGCTACATAAGCAGAGGCTCCCTCGGTGGAGCGGGGGGATCATTCTGCAAACCAACAGAGCAGCGGGACTCACCAGGTGAGATCCACTAGACCACCAGGCTGTAACGGGACGCTGACGCTGTGTGTTCCCCTCGCCGCCACCCTCCATCGCTGGCCGCAGTGGGGGGGAACTACAGCTCCCGGCATCCTTTGCTGCCGTCAGGACCTCCTTCCGGCCAGTTCCGCGCCCGGAGGAGCTACATTAGCAGAGGCTCCCTCCGCGTCGCGGGGCCGCGCGTGGGCGTCGCCGGGCTGAGCCCGGGCAGAGGGCGGGCCGTCTGTGGCCGTCAGGGGCAGACAGAGGCAGGGCTGGGCCACCCCCTTGCATCCTCAGGCTGTACAGGTAATAATTTTAAACATGGGGAAACGTACGATGAAGACCACATCTGTAACCACTGTTGTCCCTATTGAGCTGCCCACATCGATCGATACATTGCTGGCCAACGCCCTTACTATGGTCACCAACGAGATTGCCGACACCGAACGCAGATTGTCCTTCGGATTTCCTACCACCACCTCGTCATGTTCCCAGTCTCCAAAGGCTTTACCTAATCTGGGTCTCCCTCTCTCCCCTACAGTAACGGTCATTAAACTATCAGCTCAAGTTAACATTACAACCCCTATTATTGACATAACTAGTCTGGTGACTGTACCTGCAACTGACCGATTAGTGGAGCCCGAACCAGATAAAACACCACGCTCCAACAAAACAACAAGGGAGAAACGTAAGAGAGGCCCAGTGAAATGTATCATAAATAAAAGGAAACAATTAAGCCATTGCAGGAATCAACCTACCCCACAGAGTATGTGGAACAAAGACAAAGAGAAAGATTGTGAAATAGTGATGTCAGGTACCACTGAGGATTTACCACCTCTACTCTTACCATCGGATGAAGGAACCGGAAGACCCACTGCCTTTACCTGTAGATCAGAGTCTCCAGTCCTGGATAAAGGCACTTGTGAGGCCTCTATGTTACATGACGAGAGCATTGACAATTCTGTCAGTACTCAGACTGAGTTCATTGACCGAAATATCCAACCTAAAGTTAATGGCAATCTGATAGAAACTATTGTTGATACCATTTTTAAACAAGTCAAAATTCAAATAGCTAAACAATTTAATACTGTTTTTAAGAGACTGGACAAAATTGAAAACCTTGTTAAAAAAGAGGAAACCAAAAGGAAAGGCATTATTAGTTTGGATGCCGTTCGGGGCGAAAGAATCATGAATAAATTAGAATCATTATGTAATGGTCTGAGGGAGGGGGGTTTGGCCGCTGCTGCTGATCTTGGCCATAGTAACATCAAAGGCCCAACTGTTGCCAAAATTGTTTCATCCTGCAGTACTTCAGCCAATACCCCACCCGTATCGACCATGGGTCCAAATCATGACCCTTCTGGAGTAGCAGGAAGAGCAACGACTAGTACTGTGAGCTCGAATGCTAAGGCTACTACCACCCCATTAGCTACCCTAACAGATAGGATAGGCAACACCTCGGACAGTGCAAGCATAAGCAGAGGTGCGTTAGTAAGAAACAGAACCACTAATAATCTAGGGCCGCCACTCCACTTACCCCCAGAAGCCTGCCCATATGTTTTAGTGTTAGCAGGCGTACCAGCCCTTAAGGAAAGCCAAAGCGAGTCATGGTCACAATTACATAATAAATGTATCGATTGGCTGACTAAACACAAAGGGGCAAGATGGAATATCTCAAATGAGATCATATCAACTCGTCGGGTAAGCTGGGTGGGCCCACAACATAAAAATATTAGTGGAGACTGCATAGTGATTAACTTCAGACATCCGAGCTCTGTAAGATTCTTTATAGATACACATAACACCCATGCCAGTCCATCTACTGCAATAACTCTCCACCCACTGGGCTACTTTTATAGGCCCCCTTATAGAATATTTCAAACGGCCCCTAATACCATTCCTTTATCCAACAGATTTTCCGCCCTATCTGATTTAGGAAACCTAGATTGACCACTACTAACATTTCCTATTACACCGGACAAGGTCATTAGTACAACGCCTTTGGAAATGGCAAACCCTATATGTACCCATAAACCCTGTCCAGACAGACCAGTTCCACCCCATGTAGTATGCCCCGACCCTCCTATTGCCCTTCCTTCTTCCACCACTATTCCACCGACTGATACTTTAAGTGTCATTAGCTGGAATATTGCTGGGCTTCCAGGTAAGATGAAAATCAAAGAATGGGTTACCTGGATAAGTAATTTTGATGTGGTAATGTTGCAAGAAACATGGTGCACATGCGCTCAACTATTGGAGGGTTTCTTCTGTCATAATCTTATTGCTTCATCTTCTGCTTCGGGGCGACCAAGTGGTGGTCTATCTATCTGGGCAAAAATTTCTAAGGACGTGAAAATTGAACCTCTACATGTGGCCAGTAAACACCTGATAGCTGTGAAATATGTCGCAAGGTTAAAAATTTGTCTTATAAATTTTTACAATAATGATTTTATTAACCACCCAAATCCCACTTTTTTAGAATTGTTCAACTTTATTGATGAAGTTGCGAATGGAGAAAAGTTTGGCCAATTTGACGGCATTTGTGTTGGCGGAGATTTTAATGCCCATATTCACTCTACATCTCCGCCTTGTAGACGAGGTTCTGAATTATTGGACTTATTATATAGCAGGGACCTAGACGATGTAATGGGCTATGGTGGAACCTTTGAGGGAAAGGAGCCGGCCCCTACTTATATTGGCCGTGGTAGTTTAACCACGATTGATTATATGTTTACCTCCTCCCTCCTTAGTGAAGTGCTACTTAAGTCCGAGGTTGTTAGCAGTTCATATAGTGATCACCTGCCCATAGTAATCCAACTTAAATCTATTAAAAAACCCGTAGGCCCACATGAGACAGGAGCCCAAAATATTACCGTATCTACAGACAGGCTTAGGATTGTTTGGAGAGGGATCGACAACCAAGAGATCCTATCTAATGTGATTAGGAATAATCCTTTGCTGATTTCTAACTGCTTAACACCTGGTGGCCCCGATATAACTAAGTCTTTCTGTGATCTATGCACAATTTTAAAAAGAACATAATGCAAATAATCAAAGATGGTTTGATACCAATTGTTCGAGGGCTAATAGAGAACTTAGAAAGGCCTTGGAAGCCAAACCCCGAGATGTGTCCCTTGTCAGTTCACTACGCTCCAAATATAAACATGCACTAAAAGTCAGAACTGAGGAGCTTTTAATAAGCCATTGGGACAATCTCACCAAATCTGCTGCCCTAAAAGATTCAACTGGGTTCTGGAGAGACGTAAAGAACTTGAGAGCCCTGGGAAGTAACATCACCCCGATAAATTGCAATATCACAGGAGACTCATGGGTCACCCATTTCTCAAAGCTTTATGCTGCAGTTGGAGATCCTACTGAGGATAATTTCCCCGACAGTACCATAGCCATAACATTAGAGGAGGTGGAGGAAGCCATTGCCAATAGTGCTGGCAATAAGGCACCCGGCCCGGATGGCTTGTCCATCGACCAGATAAAATCGAATACAAGCTTTTGGGCCACCTTGCTCTGTAACCTTTTTAACAATTTGAGCAAGAAATCCATCCCCTCGACATGGTCCTGTAGTACTATCGTACCCATTTTTAAAAAGGGAAATAGGTTGGACCCGGGGTGTTATCGACCAATATCTTTGATCAATAATACCCTGAAGGTCCTTGGTAGGGTTTTATTTGATAAAATTAGCACCTGGGCAGATGAAAACTCTATTATCCACCGTTGCCAGCTAGGCTTTAGGAGCAAGCTTGGCACGGTGGAACAATGTTTGAACCTTAACCTTATAATGGCCAAATACACGAGAGCCAAACAATCCCCTCTGTATTTTGGCTTTATGGACTTAAGCTCAGCATTCGATTTTGTCAACCGCTCTCGCTTATGGTCCATTCTTTTAAATTATGGTCTAGATGAACCCTTAGTCCATTTCTTGGCCAACCTCCATCGCAATTTGAAAGCCCGCGTTCGAATAAATAACGAAGGCGAGGTTTCAAATGAGATTTTAAGAGGCAAGGGGGTGAGACAGGGCTGCGTCTTGGCCCCCTTGCTTTTTATACTATACATCAACAAATTAACTCATTCCTTATGTAACTTGACAAAGGACGTCCCTATTATTAATAAGAAACCTATCCCGGCGTTACTCTACGCGGATGATGCGGTACTCATGGGCCGCACCCCGAATGCCCTGCGCACTTTAATATCGGGATTTGTTGATTATATGTCTGACCTAGGTTTGTGCACTAATTTCAGCAAATCCTTTATAATGACTTGCGGCCCTAAAAATGATAAAATCTCAAAGTTTACGATAGGTCAAAACACTTTAAAAAGCACTTGCACTTTTCCATATTTGGGTCTGCTATTTTCTAATAGCGGCTCGTGGCAACCTCATGTTGCAATGGGGAGAAATAAACTCTCCAAATCGATTAACTCTGTTACCTCTCTCCGTCAACCACGTCAGGCCGATGTGGTTTCCAGCTTATTACAAATCTACCGGACCCAATGTCTTCCAACTGGAACATACGGTGCAGAAGTTTGGGGGTTCTCGAACTGCTCCGAACTACAGAGAGAAGAGAATAGATTTTGTCGGAAAATCTTGGGGGGAGTTATTAGTGCACCGACCTATGTATGTCATAATAAATTAAAACTGCACTATGTTGAGGATTTTATAAGAGCTAGACCAGCACTGTTTTGGTTAAGGGTCTGGAAAAACCCGGCAGCTTCCCTGTCCCGTGAGATTATTATAGATTGTTTGAAAAGTGAGAACGTCGGTTTAATCCCATGGATAAATGCGGTAGAAAGGAGCCTCGTGAGTGTCAACTATGGTCATCTCTTTTCACACCCCGACCAGATCGATGGCACCCACAAAAACCTGGTGAGAAGGGCACTCTATCAGCATTTTCATAAAGAGAGGGAAAGAGTAGACTCTGTGAAACAATCCACAATTAACTACTCACTAATCCAGGAACCATATACCGAATTTCCGATGTCACCTCAGTCCTATCTATGTAAAAAATTGGGCAGATGGAATAGGACCTTACTATTTAGATTCAGGGACAGGAGTATTGTAAATCTCATCTGCTTTCCACTGGGTTACATTAAAAATCTGGAAAAATTAAACTGCCCTTGTGACCATGGTGGAACCCAGAGTATGCTACATTTTATTTTTGGCTGTGGTTTCTATATGAAATTTACAAGGCATTACCTAATTCCCTATTGTAGGAAATATGACTTGACTGACCACAACTATGCTTATAGACATTTTTTAATGTTGGGATCAGATGAATTAATTTTTAGAGTCAGTAATTTTCTTAATGCCATCGTACGCTCACGCAGGTCTCTGAAAATCGATTAACTCTGTCGAGACATGCATTCCGCACTTTAAAGCATGATTTGCACAACCTAATGTATTGCATTTGTCTTGTTTTCATAATATTTATAGCTATCCTTTATGCATACCGCTATATACTGTATGTATGATGGTTTTATGCACAGTATAGCGAGAAGGTCATCTGAGTTTTCATTGTTGCTTTTATAAATTATATTTTATATGTAACAAGCTGTGGCCCAAAATTGTAGTATCATATGTGTATCTTAAAAATTTTGTTTTGTGCTTTTATGGATGGATTTTGGAATCCGAATAAAGTCTATTTGAATTGAATTGATTGAGCTCTGAATTTCAGTTGCAGCTTTTCAACCCTCTCATTTTGAAGAAAGTCCACTTTGTCTTGCTGCCACAGATACAGTACTCTGTTGCATAGCAACAGCCCTCTGCTCTGATCATTTTGTAACTGGACTTCAGGTTTGTTTTGCATTTCACTTCTAACTTTCACTCATTTGAAAATGCCTCTTTGGATTTTTCTTTTAAATTTCAATTTGATCTTCAACTTTATCTTCACCTGTTACAAAATATGTCCCCCCCCTGAATACCCGATGTGAACTTGGTCTGGACTGTCACTCACCCTGTCAGGTTGTTCAGTAGTCTGTGCAAGTTGATCATCAGCGTTTGGCTAGTCCACTGTATCAACGGCTCTAACTCTCTGCGTGTGAGCAGTGTGGATCCATTGTGGCACTCCTGCACCATTGACTGCACTATTAGTAGTCAGGATAACTTGGTAAGGGCCACTCCTGCACTTGTCTAAACAGAGCCTGCGATTGACACATTTTACCACAAAAGCCAGACATTTGCAGTAATCCAGAATGTTATCATCAGTTATTGAAACTCATGTAGCTGATGTTACATGTGCAAGTCTCATTGCTCTATTCATGATGATTTCATAGGGAGATAAATCTATCTTCTTGTTTGGAGTACCTCTCATATTCATCAACACAAGGGGAAGTGTATTGGACCATTTCAAATCTGCTGAGGCACACAATTTTGGCAGTTTATTCTTGAGGGTGCCATTCATTCTCTTTACCACACTAGAGGACTGTGGTCAATAATTGCAATGGAATCATTGCTTGATTTCAAAAGCTGTACACATTTTCTGTAGCATCTCATTTATAAAGAGGGCGCCACAGTCAGTCTCAACAGAAGGTGGAAGGTCAAATCGGGGTCCCAACTCCCTTAATAGCAATTTGGCTACTGTAAGACTATCTGGCCTCCCCGTGGGTAATGCCTCGACGTATTTAGAGAACAATCAGACTACTACCTAGATATACTTAAGGCCATTGCAAAGTGGCATCCCTATAAAGTCTGCATGTAATGTCATAAATGGGTGCCCTGATTTGCCAATGTGATTTATGACAGTAATAGTCTTTTTACCCTGGTTGTGTAGCTGACAAACTAGAAACCTGTTACATACATCTTCTGCAACATGTGAAAATCATGTATTTTCCCAATGATTTCTAAATAAGCTGATTAGGTTATCCCTTCCTGCATGAGTATGATTAATCAAATATTTAGACAAGAGCTGCAACATTGAATTAGGAAGAATATTTTTTTTATTTACTTAAAAATCCTGATAATTTTTATATCGCAATTTCATCCCTTTTAATATTTCATCATCAAGAACATCCTCCCAAAGATCCCTCAAATTTATTCAAAGAAGTCTGCAAACAATCGAACGAAAAGACGTTTACATTGTTTGAGCTCTGTGTAACATTACCATTTACAAATTTATCATCTTCATTTTCCTAAATGATGGTCTGTTCCTGCAAGGCACAATACCTTGCCATTTGGGCAGCATACATGTTTCCCAATGTGACCAAGTTTTGCCAGCCTTATGGGTTTGAAACTATACAAATACCACTTCCTCTGGTTTCTAAATTGCATCCAACACATCCAATATGTACTTTTAGAAAAAATTGGAGCACCTTAGGATGTCATGAACAATCTTTGTGACCAGAGTTGACCACAGTCATGGGCAACACCCAAACCATACTGGCTATCTGTATAATTAGTCACATTTAAATTCTCTGCTGCAAGCTCTCATTAAAGAAATTAATTCCACCACTTGTGCTGATGTCATATTTGATACAGAGGATGCCTCTAATGTTACTGAATCATAACATGATGCATTCGCAGGTCTTCAACCTCCATTTGAATCCCTCCGACAGGATCCATCAACAATTACAAATCTGAGTCATCTAATGGGACTTTCCTAATATCTGCTCTTGGCTTTGTGCATAACTCACCACCTCAATACACTAATACTCCAACTCATTATCAACAATAATTTTCCTGCCTTCACATTTGTTTGAAATCGGAAGCAGTGTTTCTAAATTCAGGACATTGCACCTTTGAACTGAAATGCTCTCTACTCCCAGTATTACCTGTTCATAATGTGTCAGCCTGCTTTTTGTAATATGCTGTGTTTTCATTCTTTTTAAAAGGAATTCAACTGAGTGTGGAAGATTGACAAATAAAGTATAGCTATCACAATTCCAATTACTTTGCTCTATTGTCGAACATCATTACATGTCAGTCTTTCTAAAGGCTTTGCAATCTTGGAAACATTTGGAACCCATTGGCGACAGTAAACAACAACACCCAAAAACATCTGAACCTCCTCCTGAATAGTCAGGGGATTCAATTTCAGAACTGCAGAAATGCATTATTTGAGACTTTTTGTACACCCTTTTCAATATAGTTCCTGAGATATATGACTTGCTTCACACAATAGTGCATTTGTTTTGGTGAGACATTATGTCTATTTTACCCTTAATGATTTAAAGATGCAATTGTATCAACTTTGCAATCCTTTTTCTTTTTGGAGGCTAACGAAAGGTCATTTATATACTGGATGAGGGCTGAATTATTGGCTCTCTGTATAACTTGAAGGGGATTTTAGACCACAGAAGAACTTTATTAAAAAATTGAAAAAGTGAAACGCAAAGAGGAACTGGGAATCTTCATGCAATGGTATTGAAAAGAATGCTTGGCACAAGTCAGTGATCATGACCCATTCTGTCTCCGCTGGAATTTGGAACAGTATTTTTGCTGGATTTGGTGGTACGGGACAGCTAGAAACCTCAATTTTACCAATCTATCAGAGGTCCTGAACAATTCCCCACTCAGTTTCTTGATCACATTACAGGAGAATTACATGGGCAATAAGGATCTCTTGACGGATTCCCTCAACAATCATTTTCTCATTCACTGGTCTAATTCCCTGTCCAGTCCCTTATTTAGTCTGAACGGTCTAGTTCAGGGGAAAATTGCATCTGGTTTCACCTTCATTTTCATTGGTTCTGCTGTCCTAATCAATCCAATTTCCTTTCTTGAAAAATCCCACAGCTCCTCTCTGACAGTGTATCTTCAGTCTCGTGGGAGGTCTTCCTTTGTTAAAACTGGGCACATTTTCTTTTCAAATCTAGAGTCATTGGCTCTAAGTTTAAAAGGTTTATCCTCATCTTGTTTTTATATTACAACACCATCCAGTGTGCAATAAATAACACAATTCATCTTGCGAAGAAGACACTTTCCAAGCAAGTTTATGGGCTTGAATCACAAACAATATCTAATGTTTATTCTGCATTTGTCGTATTTGATTCTGCTGACATCTCATAAACAATTTGTTTATTGCTGATCTCTACAACTTAGACTTCTCTCCCCTAAAGAAGTAGGTTTTGGAACTTCCATAGGATGAACTGCAGGATAGGTAGACCTGGTGCCTCCTATAAGTCTGAGACAGTGGGATTCCTTAGAGCTGGTTGAGGCCCAGTCCCCTTTCTTCACCACTCTGCAAACATGACTACTAGTTAGAAAAACATAGAAATTCACTGCTTATCGCCTGCTCGACACCTTTATCCATGTCAGAGCATGGTTGGCGTACTGTTAGCCGACTGACAAGTGCATCATAGACCTCAGTCTGCATATAATGGTGGACAGAACATAAGCCACAATGTCATAGAGTACTCTGTGTGGCAAAATTTTAAAGGCTTGACTAGATTGTGAAGTGCTTCTTAAGGAACTTATGTATGCAACACAAGGATCACCCTGATTGGCTACGAGAACCATAGTAGGTATAATAAGACAAATTAATGACCTGTGTGACTTATTCACCAACACTTCTACTTGCTTTGAAAGTGTGCAATTTCAATTAGTAACTTGTATCATAACTGATTTTATTGAAAAAGGGTAGAGGATACAATCTCATGTATGATAATTGTTTTGAAATATTTAGTATTGCATATGATACAAGTTAGTAATTGAGTTGTCACAATTTCAAAGCAAAAGTAGTAGTAATGAATCCCACAGTACATTTGTTTGGCTTATTACTTTAGGGCTCTCAGGCAGTATTTCTCATATTTGCATAAGTTTCCATGGTAGATATGCTCACTCAGTTCAATGAATGAGCTCTTGGAGGTAGTCATACTACGACACCCCCGACTTGCATCCACAAACTGAAAAGGTTTTGATTTAGCACAGTAAGTTTGCTGATGGTACATGAAAGACACGTTTTCTTGATCTTCAATTAGCTAGGAATGCAAGGCATTAGTAGAGGTTCACTTGGCAATTATACAAGATTAGTCAGGACTTTGATGATGATGGAGACGTAAAGAAGTGAGAAAAGCTTACAGTAGGTGTGCTTTCCCAGGGATGTTGCATAGGTAGACGGCAGATAATAAACGTAGTACAAATACACACGTCATGATTTCATCTTCATATGAGAAACAAAAGGGATCCACACTTGAATACATATAAAACCATATTTTCCCAGACTAAGTGTGTCTCCTACAATGGTGGAAAGCACACAGTGTTGTCAAAATACACCTCACACACCAAAAGGGCCCTTGGTGTCATGCTTCATCATAGGGGTCTTCCCGTCCTGCCGCGGGTCGGGCCGTGCTGCAACCTAGGACTACGCTGGAGCACTAATTTTTTAACAAAACTATGTGTAGTGTAGGAATGTGAGTGGAAATGTCAGGAGTGAATGAAGGAGTGAATATATGTTTAAAAAAGACCTGGCTCTTTGGAAAGAAAACTTTAACATTCCGTTGAGCTGGTATTATTAAAAGTGGGGAATGAGTTGGAGATACATTGCTATAATGAGCTGTTTCTCCTGTGTCAACATGTTTTGAAGCCCTCCCCTGATTTCTTTAGCAGGACCGAAAGATCCCTTCTACACTCAAATTGTAATGCAAAGAAAAGTACAAACAGTGTATAAACATGTAGGTAATACTACGTGGTGTTCATGTCAAAATAAACATGCACCGTATACAATACCTCAATAGGTATGCTACTTAATGTAATTCTGGGGAAAAAAACATAATACTAAAAACATAACATATACATCATCCATCACAATTGGGGGTGACCTGTAAAAAAAGAGATAGATACTGTGATATATTTCCACTATCACTTTCGGTGATGATAAGCCAGTATTGTGAACTGCTGGTGGAAAAAAAGACGATACAAAGGACAAACACAGACTTAACATAAATCGTGCACTCTGTGTCTAAGGACCGCCGAATGCGTGTCCAACGTGATAGATGCAGTTTGTAGTAGTATTGGTATAACTATAAAATAGTTGGTGCCATTAGAGAAAATGAGGTAGAGCACGTACTTTTCCTAAAAAGGGATAATACCCCATGAGCCTCAGGACGGGGTGGTAAGGAGTGTCTATAGTCAAACACTGGATACAAATGAGAAAAAGGAATAAAGAAAAAAAAAGTTGTTGGTCAAAAGTGTCCTGCCAACCGTGACAGCATCACATAGCGCCCTCTGGGTTTAGATTGGCTATGCCGTACTTACAATGTCAAGATCACTGCCTCTCCCGGATACTCCTTCCCCATGGCTCCGTGGAACGATGGGACCGCGGGGGGAGCATCCTTAAGTACTGCCGTTATTATCAAAAAAGCAGCCAAAGTGGTAATTAATTGTGAACGCAGCACTAGACTGCTAAAATCCCCTCGGATATCATTACTCATTGGAAAAAGAAGCCACTTCTGGTGTTACCGAGACCGGGGTTCGGGTCTGCTATAAGAAAAATATTTTTTGATAAGACCCATAAAAAAAAAAAAAAAGCTTAATATTGCCGAGAGTGGCTTCCTCGTATACGTGATAGAAAACGTGCCAACAATATTTCCTTTCTAAAATAAGGCGGTGCTCGTACGGTGTTTATCACTGTGTCTCGTGCCGGTCACGCTCCTGTCAAAGGACTGGACCGCTAACCTAGTTTTGGTGGAAAGTTCACTTCCGGTAATTCCGAGGCCGGGAAAGTTATAAATATGGGGGTTTATGTTACTAAATCATAAAATCAGCCCAGTCTGTTGTTGATGAAGGAAAGTCATTCCTAGAGAATTCCATAAGACATGGAATACTGTCCCAATTTGATTGTGCTTGAAACACCAGGGATTAAGTTAACTCCTTATCTCTATTAAGGATGTAATTCATGGGAGTGGCCCTCTAGTTGTAGAATTAGAGAGAACCAGGGAATTAGTGCGTACGAATGCATGAAATTAAAGACACCAACAAAAAGGGGTTAATATTGGACCCTGAATGAATTTAGTCCTCGTGACAGACATTATTGTTCAATTATATGTCACGTCCAGCCGTCCTACTGGGGTGATGTCAATAAATACATAATTACTAGACAGGGGTGATCTCTATTGATTACAGGGAAAATCGTAGGGAGCTAGATACAAATCACGTAAATTGCCCCCATGGTATGTCGTCGTTCAATCCCTCAACATGTGTCCCGAAGCGGAACACCCACCGCTGTTCTTTTTGAAAAAGGCCAGTCTCACTGTTTAGTTGTTCAGTTATGGTTAATTGTAGGTCATCCACAGTGTGTTGGTTCGTCAAATAATGGGTTGCCATTTTGGGAGTGCTCTTTTTGCAATGCACATTGTTCCTGTGTTCCCCGTTGCGGGTCTTTACTGGTCTCATCTTCATACCGATGTATTCCAAACCACATGGGCAGGTGACCATATGCACTACATTCTTGCTGTTGCAATTGGTGAACCTCCTCTGTTCCCACTTAGTACCAGTCCTGAATGTAATGTATCTGCTTTTCCTCGTCAGATAGCAAGTACTGCAGTTGCCACAGGGGTGGTGGCCTTGCACTGGTGGTATAAGTACACTTTCAGTAGTCCTTGTTGGTTTGGGGTGTGGTCTTGTATATACTAACATGTCCTTCAGATTCCTACCCCTTTTATGCAAACATGGGTTTTGGGAGTTTAAGACTGCAGCATGTGAGGAGTCTACAGTGTTTGTTTATAATCTTAGATACCAGGTTGGAGTTGGTATTAAACGTGGTGACACAAATTGGTCTTTCTTCCCTTTCTTTTGGAACCCTGTCCTCCAGTAGGGCATCCCTTTCATTGTTATGGGCCTTCTTCATGGCTTAGTTGATAATCACCGTGGGATAGTTACGTTTCCTTAGTTTGACTTGTAGGTCAGTGGCTTGTGTTTGAAATCCATCAGTTCTGTACAATTCCTTTGGATACTGAGGAATTGCCCGTAAGGAAGGTTGTCTCGGAGGTGGCGAGGATAAAAACTGTTATACAGCAGTACACAGTTTTGGGCTGTTACCTTGAAGTGAGTCGTGGTCTTCAGGGTACCTTCGTCTGGGTATATATTAAGATCTTGAAGGATCAGATTGGTCTGTGAAGTGGTGTTTGTAAATTTTAGGAGGGCATTCTGTTGGTTAAGCCAGATCATGAAGGCTTCAGTAGATGGAATGTCCCCTTCCCATACAACCAGGACGTCATCAATGTCGCATTTCCAAGTTTTTATATTAGAAAAGAAGGGGTTGTTTGGGTGTAAGATCTTCTTCACCTCCAAATGATGCACATAGAGACAAGCTATACTGGGAGCAAAGGTGCTCCCTGTGCTGGTCCCGTGTTTCTGTAGCTGATGTTACATGTGCAAGTCTCATTGCTCTAACCATGATGATTTCATGGGGAGATAAATCTATCTTCTTGTTTGGAGTACCTCTCATATTCATCAACACAAGGGGAAGTGTATTGGACCATTTCAAATCTGCTGAGGCACACAATTTTGGCAGTTTATTCTTAAGGGTGCCATTCATTCTCTTTACCACACTAGAGGACTGTGGTCAATAATTGCAATGGAATCATTGCTTGATTTCAAAAGCTGTCCACATTTTATGTAGCATCTCATTTATAAAGAGGGTGCCACAGTCAGTCTCAAAAGAAGGTGGAAGGTCAAATCGGGGTCCCAACTCCCTTAATAGCAATTTGGCTACTGTAAGACTATCTGGCCTCCTCGTGGGTAATGCCTCAACGTATTTAGAGAACAATCAGACTACTACCGAGATATACTTAAGGCCATTGCAAAGTGGCATCCCTATAAAGTCTGCATGTAATGTCATAAATGGATGCCCTGATTTGCCAATGTGATTTATGACAGTAATAGTCTTTTTACCCTGGTTGTGTAGGTGACAAACTAGAAACCTGTTACATACATCTTCTGCAACATGTCAAAATCATGTATTTTCCCAATGATTTCTAAATAAGCTGATTAGGCTACCCCTTCCTGCATGAGTATGATTAATCAAATATTTAGACAAGAGCTGCAACATTGAATTAGGAAGAACATATTTTTTATTTTCATAAAAATCCTGATAATTTTTATATCGCAATTTCATCCCTTTTAATATTTCATCATCAAGAACATCCTCCCAAAGATCCCTCAAATGTATTCAAAGAAGTCTGCAAATAATCGAAAGAAAAGAAGTTTACATTGTTTGAGCTCTGTGTAACATTACCATTTACAAATTTGTCATCTTCATTTTCCTAAATGATGGTCTGTTCCTGCAAGGCACAATACCTTGCCATTTGGGCAGCATACTTGTTTCCCAATGTGACCAAGTTTTTGCCAGCCTTAGGGGGTTGAAACTATACAAATGCCACTTCTTCTGGTTTCTAAATTGCATCCAACACATCCAATATGTACTTTTAGAAAAAATTGGAGCACCTTAGGATGTCATGAACAATCTTTGTGACCAGAGTTGACCACAGTCATGGGCAACACCCAAACCATACTGGCTATATGTATAATTAGCCACATTTAAATTCTCTGCTGCAAGCTCTCCTTAAAGAAACTAATTTCACCACTTGTGCTGATGTCATATTTGATACAGAGGATGCCTCTAATGTTTCTGAATCATAACATGATGCATACGCAGGTCTTCAACCTCCCTTTAAATCCCTCTGACAGGATCCATCAACAATTACAAATCTGAGTCATCTAATGGGACTTCCTTAATATCTGCTATTGGCTTTGTGCATAACTCACCACCTCAATGCACTAATACTCCAACTCATTATCAACAATAATTTTCCTGCCTTCTCATTTGTTTGAAATCGGAAGCAGTGTTTCTAAATTCAGGACATTGCACCTTTGAACTAAATGCTCTCTACTCCAAGTATTACCTGTTCATAATGTGTCAGCCTGCTTTTTGTAATATGCTGTGTTTTCATTCTTGTTAAAAGGAATTCAACTGAGTGTGGAAGATTGACAAATAAAGTATAGCCATCACAATTCCAATTACTTTGCTCTATTGTCGAACATCATTACATGTCAGTCTTTCTAAAGGCTTTGCAATCTTGGAAACATTTGGAACCCATTGGCGACAGTAAACAACAACACCCAAAAACATCTGAACCTCCTCCTGAATAGTCAGGGGATTCAATTTCAGAACTGCAGAAAGGCATTATTTGAGACTTTTTGTACACCCTTTTCAATATAGTGCCTGAGATATGTGACTTGCTTCACACAATAGTGCATTTGTGTTGGTGAGACATTATGCCTATTTTAACGATAATGATTTAAAGATGCAATTGTATCAAGTTTGCAATCCTTTTTCTTTTTGGATGCTAACGAAAGGTCATTTATATACTGGATGAGGGCTGAATTATTGGCTCTCTGTATAACCTGAATGGGATTTTGCACCACAGAAGAACTTTATTAAAAAATGGAAATAGTGAAACGCAAAGCGGAACTGGGAATCTTCATGCAATGGTATTGAAAAGGATGCTTGGCACAAGTCAGTGATCATGAGCCATTCTGTCTCCGCTGGAATTTGGAACAGTATTTTTGCTGGATTTGGTGGTACAGGACAGCTAGAAACCTCAATTTTACCAATCTATCAGAGGTCCTGAACAATTCCCCACTCGGTTTCTTGATCACATTACAGGAGAATTACATAGGCAATAAGGATCTCTTGACGGATTCCCTCAACAATCATTTTCTCATTCACTGGTCTAATTCCCTATCCAGTCCCTTATTTAGTCTGAACTGTCAAGTTCAGGGGAAAATTGCACCTGGTTTCACCTTCATTTTCATTGGTTCTGCTGTTCTAATCAATCCAATTTCCTTTCTTGAAAAATCCCACAGCTCCTCTCTGACAGTGAATCTTCAGTCTTGAGGGAGGTCTTCCTTTGTTAAAACTGGGCACATTTTCAACTCTAGAGTCATTGGCGCTAAGTTTAAAAGTTTTATCCTCATCTTGTTTTTATATTACACCACCATCCAGTGTGCAATAAATAACACAATTCATCTTGCAAAGAAGACACTTTCCAAGCAAGTTTATGGACTTGAATCACAAACAATATCTAATGTTTATTCTGCATTTGTCATATTTTGATTAGTACATCTGCTGACAT
Organism: Triturus cristatus; assembly: GCF_964204655.1. Taxonomy (NCBI): domain Eukaryota; kingdom Metazoa; phylum Chordata; class Amphibia; order Caudata; family Salamandridae; genus Triturus; species Triturus cristatus. The sequence goes on along the minus strand of NC_140583.1, from coordinate 1,141,073,122 downwards.
CTCATAAACAATTTGTTTATTGTTGATCTCTACAACTTAGTCTTCTCTCCCCTAAAGAAGTAGGTTTTGGAACTTCCATAGGATGAACTGCAGGATAGGTAGACCTGGTACCTCCTATAAGTCTGAGACAGTGGGATTCCTTAGAGCTGGTTGAGGCCCAGTCCCCTTTCTTCACCACTCTGCAAACATGACTTCTAGTTAGAAAAACATAGAAATTCACAGCTTATGGCCTGCTCGACACCTTTATCCATGTCAGAGCATGGTTGGCGTACTGTTTGCCGACTAACAAGGGCATCAAAGACCTCAGTCTGCATATAATGGTGGACAGAACATAAGCCACAATGTCATAGAGTACTCTGTGTGGCAAAATTTGAAAGGCTTGACTAGATTGTGAAGTGCTTCTTAGGGAACTTATGTATGCAACACAAGGATCACGCTGATTGGCTACGAGAACCATAGTAGGTTTAATAAGACAAAGTAATGACCTGTGTGACTTATTCACCAACACTTCTACTTACTTTGAAAGTGTGCAATTTCAATTAATAACTTGTATCATAACCGATTTTATTGAACAAGGGTACAGGATACAATCTCATGTATGATAATTGTTTTGAAATATTTAGTATTGCATATGATACAAGTTAGTAATTGAGCTGTCACAATTTCAAAGCAAAAGTAGTAGTAATGAATCCCACAGTACATTTGTTTGGCTTATTACTTCAGGGCTCTCAGGCAATATTCCCCAACATCTTTGCCTAAGTTTCCATGGTAGATATGCTCACTCAGTGCAATGAATGAGCTCTTGGAGGAAGTCATACTACAACACCCCCAACTTGCATCCACAAACTGGAAAGGTTTTGATTTTGCACAGTAAGTTTGCTGATGGCACATGAAAGACACGTTTTATTGATCTTCAATTAGCTAGGAATGCAAGGCGTTAGTACAGGTTCACTTGGCAATTATACAAGATTAGTCAGGACTTTGATGAGGATGGAGACGTAAAGAAGTGAGAAAAGCTTATAGTAGGTGTGCTTTCCCAGAGATGTTGCACAGGTAGACGGCAGATAATAAACGTAGTACAAATACACACGTCATGATTTCATCTTCATATGAGAAACAAAAGGGATCCACACTTGAATACATATAAAACCATATGTTCCCAGACTAAGTGTGTCTCCTACAATGGTGGAAAGCACACAGTGTTGTCAAAATACACCTTGCACACCAAAAGGGCCCTTGGTGTCATGCTTCATCATATGGGTCTTCCCGCCCCGCCGCGGGACGGGCCGTGCTGCAACCTAGGACTACGCGGGAGCACTCATTTTTTAACAAAACTATGTGTAGAGTAGGAATGTGAGTGGAAGGGTCAGGAGTGAATGAAGGAGTGAATATATGTTTAAAAATGACCTGGCTCTTTGGAAAGAAAACTTTAATATTCCGTTGAGCTGGTATTATTAAAAGTGGGGAATGAGTTGGAGATACATTGCTATAATGAGCTGTTTCTCCTGTGTCAACATGTTTTGAAGGCCTCCCCTGGCTTCTTCATCAGGACCGAAAGATCCCTTCTACACTCAAATTGTAATGCAAAGAAAAGTACAAAAAGTGTATAAACATGTAGGTAATACAACGTGGTGTTCATGTCAAAATAAACATGCACCGTATACAATACCTCAATAGGTATGCTACTTAATGTAAATCTGGGAGAAAAAACATAACCTTTACATCATCCATCACAATTGGTGGTGACCTGTAAAAAAAGTGATAGATACTGTGATATATTTCCACTATCACTTTCGGTGATGATAAGCCAGTATTGTGAACTGCTGGTGGATAAAAGACGATACAAAGGACAAACACAGACTTAACATAAATCGCGCACTCTATGTCTAAGGACCGCTGAATGCGTGTCCAAGGTGATAGATGCAGTTTATAGTATTGGTATAACTATAAAATAGTTGGTGCCATTAGAGAAAATGAGGTAGAGCACGTACTTTTCCTAAAAAGGGATAATACCCCATGAGTCTCAGAACGGGGTGGTAAGGAGTGTCTATAGTCAAACACTGGATACAAATGAGAAAAAGGAATAAAGAAAAAAAAAGTTGTTGGTTAAAAGTGTCCTGCCAACCGTGACAGCATCACATGGCGCCCTCTGGGTTTAGATTGGCTATGCCGTACTTACAATGTCAAGATCACTTCCTCTCCTGGATACTACTTCCCCACGGCTCCGTGGAACGATGGGAACGCGGGGGGAGCATCCTTAAGTACTGCCGTTAATTGTCAAAAAAGCAGCCAAAGTGGTAATTAATTGTGAAAGCAGCACTAGACTTCTAAAATCCCCTCGGATATCATTACCCATTGGAAAAAGAAGTCACTTCTGGTGTTACCGAGACCGGGGTTTGGGTCTGCTATAAGAAAAATATTTTTTGATAAGACCCAAAAAAAGCTTAATATTGCCGAGAGTGGCTTCCTCGTATAGGTGATAGAAAACGTGCCAACAATATTTCCTTTCTAAAATAAGGCGGTGCTCGTACGGTGTTTATCACTGTGTCTTGTGCCGGTCACGCTCCTGTCAAGGGACTAGACAGCTAACCTAGTTTTGGTGGAAAGTTCACTTCCGGTAATTCCGAGACCAGGAAAGTTGTAAATACGGGGGGTTATGTTACTCCCGCCCTGGGAGCCACCCCCAAGCCAACGGACCACGCACGCAACCTAGGCTTCATCCTGGACTCCTCCCTCTCGATGACCAGACAAGTCAACGCCGTCTCGTCTTCATGCTTCAACACCCTGCGCATGCTTCGAAAGATCTTCCGGTGGATCCCCACCGATACCAGGAAGACAGTCACCCAGGCCCTCGTCACCAGTCGGCTGGACTGCGGGAACGCCCTCTACGCCGGCACCGTCGCGAAACTCCAGAAGAAGCTCCAACGGATCCAGAACGCCTCAGCACGACTCATCCTGGACATCCCCCGACACAGCCACATCTCCGGACACCTGAGAGACCTGCACTGGCTCCCCGTCAACAAAAGAATCACGTTCTGACTCCTCACCCACGCACACAAGGCCCTCCACGACCTGGGCCCCAAGTTCCTCAACAGCCGCCTGACCTTCCACAAGCCCACCCGCCAGCTCCGCTCCGCCAGCCTCGCTCTCGCCACCGTCCCCCGCATCCGCAGAGCCACCGCTGGAGGAAGATCCTTCTCCTACCTGGCAGCCAAGACATGGAACTCCCTCCCCATCTACCTCCGGACAACGCAAGGCAATCAACAGTGAGACTGGCCTTTTTCAAAAACTGGCCTTTTTCAAAAAGAACAACGGTGGGTGTTCCGCTTCGGGACACATGTTGAGGGATTGAACGACGACATTCCATGGGGGCAATTTACGTGATGTGTATCTAGCTCCCTACAATTTTCCCTGTAATCCTTAGAGATCACCCCTGTCTAGTAATTATGTATCTATTGACATCACCCCAGTAGGACGGCTGGATGTGACATACAATTGAACAATAATGTCTGTCACGAGTATTAAATTCATTGAGGGTCCAATAATAACCCCTTTTTGTTGGCGTCTTTAATTTCATGCATTCGTACGCACTAATTCCCTGGTTCTCTCTAATCCTACAACTAGAGGGCCACTCCCATGATTTACATCCTTAATAGAGATAAGGAGTTAACTTAATCCCTGGTGTTTCAAGCACAATCAAATTGGGACAGTATTCCATGTCTTATGGAATTCTCAAGGAATGACTTTCCTTCATCAACAACAGACTGGGCTGATTTTATGATTAGGTAACATAAACTCCCGTATTTACAACTTTCCCGGTCTCGGAATTACCGGAAGGGATCTTTCCACCAAAACTAGGTTACCGGTCTAGTCCTTTAACAGGAGCGTGACCGGCACGAGATACAGTGATACACACCGTACGAGCAAGACCTTATTTTAGGAAGGAAATATTGTTGGCTCGTTTCTATCACCTATACGAGGAAGCCACACTCGGCATCGGCAATGTTTAGCATTTTTTGGGGAGGTTTTATCAAAAAATATTTTTCTCACAGCAGACCCGAACTCCGGAAGTGGTTTCTTTTCAATTGGTAACGATATCCGAGGGGATTTTAGCAGTCTAGTGCTACTTTCACAATTAATTACCACTTTTCAGCTTTTTTGGCAATTAACAGCAGTACTTAAGGATGGGGTATTTTAACAAAGCTGTTTGCTTGACACCATTGTAGGAGACACACTTAGTCTGGGAGAATATGGTTTCATATCTATTCAAATGTGTTTTGTTATTCAAAATTTGAGGTTTGTAAGGGATTCTGGGTGAAAAAGTGGTGAAAGCCAGGCAAGTCAGCCCATCTTGGACACCCCAAGGCGTCTAGTTTCCAAAAAAGTATCGGTTGGCTAGGTTTCCTTAGATGCTGGCTGAACTAGGGTTCAAAACCTAGATCTACCCACATTGGAAAAAAGGCTCAGTTTTCAGTGGAAAAATGTGATGAGTCTATGTTGCATTTTTGGCCATTTCTTACCAACACAAATGAGGTTCTATTTGTATTGGGAAACTTGGGGGAATGCCGAGTTGACAGAAATGTGTTGCTCAACGCAGCTTCTAGAACTTTCAATTATAGAAATATGAGGAAAGTTCATTTATTTATTTAAAGTGTAGGGTCTGCAAGTGATTCTGGATAAATCAAAAACTGCTGATAACCATGTAAGTCAGCCCACCATGGTTATCCCTAGGTGTTTAGTTTGTAAAAATGTGCAGGCTGCTAGGTTTCCCTTGGTCCAAAATCTAGAGCAACCCAGATTGGAAAAAAGGCTCAGTTTTCAGTGGAAAATAGCGATGCGTCCATGCTGTGGTTTAGGCCATTTCCTGTCCTAGCCACTAGGTCTACCTACACAAGTGAGGTACCTTTTTTGTCACTAGACTTGGGGGAAAGCTGTTTGGATAGAAGTTTGTGGTTGACCCCAGATTCCAACAGTTTCCATCACAGAACAATGAGGAAAATGTGCATTTCGTTCTCAATGACAGTCTTTAGTTCTCGGTTTTTCTGAAAGCTCCAGCTTTCAGTTGATCTTGTACTTTGTTCAGGCTCTCTTTTATCTGCTATTTCTACAGCAAATTTTCTTCTTTCAAATGGGGTCTTTTCAACTCTGATTTTCAGTTGCAGCTTCTCAACCCTCTCATTTTGAAGAAAGTCCACTTTGTCTTGCTGCCACAGATACAGTACTCTGTTGCATAGCAACAGCCCTCTGCTCTGATCATTTTGTAACTGGACTTCAGGAGTGTTTTGCATTTCACTTCTAACTTTCACTCATTTGAAAATGCCTCTTTGGATTTTTCCTTTACATTTTAATTTGATCTTCAACTTTATCTTCACCTGTTACAAAATATGTTCCCCCCCCCCCCCCGAATACCCGATGTAAACTTGGTCTGGACTGTCACTTACCCTGTCAGGTTGTTCAGTAGTCTGTGCACCTTGATCATCAGCTTTTGGCTAGTCCACTGTTTCAATGGCTCTAACTCTCTTCGTGTGAGCAGTGTGGATCCATTGTGGCACTCCTGCACCCTTGACTGCACTATTAGTAGTCAGGATAACTCGGTAAGGGCCACTCCTGCACTTGTCTAAACAGAGCCTGCGATTGACACATTTTACCACAAAAGCCAGACATTTGCAGTAATCCAGAATGTTATCATCAGTTATTGAAACTCATGTAGCTGATGTTACATGTGCAAGTCTCATTGCTCTACCCATGATGATTTCATGGGGAGATAAATCTATCTTCTTGTTTGGAGTACCTCTCATATTAACACAAGGGAAAGTGTATTGGACCATTTCAAATCTGCTGAGGCACACAATTTTGGCAGTTTATTCTTGAGGGTGCCATTCATTCTCTTTACCACACTAGAGGACTGTGGTCAATAATTGCAATGGAATCATTGCTTGATTTCAAAAGCTCTACACATTTTCTGTAGCATCTCATTTATAAAGAGGGTGCCACAGTCAGTCTCAACAGAAGGTGGAAGGTCAAATCGGGGTCCCAAGTCCCTTAATAGCAATTTGGCGACTGTAGGACTATTTGGCCTCCTCGTGGGTAATGCCTCGACGTATTTAGAGAACAATCAGTCGACTACCTAGATATACTTAAGGCCATTGCAAAGTGGCATCCCTATAAAGTCTGCATTTAATGTCATAAATGGGTGCCCTGATTTGCCAATGTGATTTATGACAGTAATAGTCTTTTTACCCTGGTTGTGTAGGTGACAAACTAGAAACCTGTTACATACTTCTTCTGCAACATGTCAAAATCATGCATTTTCCCAATGATTTCTAAATAAGCTGATTAGGCCATCCCTACCTGCATGAGTCTGATTAATCAAATATTTAGACAAGAGCTGCAACATTGAATTTGGAGGAAAATATATTTTTTATTTACATAAAAATCCGGATAATTTTTATATGGCAATTTCATCCCTTTTAATATTTCATCATCAAGAACATCCTCCCAAAGATCCCTAAAATGTATTCAAAGAAGTCTGCAAACAATCAAAAGAAAATAAGTTTACATTGTTTGAGCTCTGTGTAACATTACCATTTACAAATTTGTCATCTTCATTTTCCTAAATGATGGTCTGTTCCTGCAAGGCACAATACCTTGCCATGTGGGCAGCATACTTATTTCCCAATGTGACCAAGTTTTTGCCAGCCCTATGGGTTTGAAACTATACAAATGCCACTTCCTCTGGTTTCTAAATTGCATCCAACACATCCAATATGTACTTTTAGAAAAAAATTGATGCACCTTAGGATGTCATGAACAATCTTTGTGACCAGAGTTGACCACAGTCATGGGCAACACCAAAACCATACTGGCTATCTGTATAATTAGTCACATTGAAATTCTCTGCTGCAAGCTCTTATTAAAGAAATTATTCCACCACTTGTGCTGATGTCATATTTGATACAGAGGATGCCTCTAATGTTTCTGAATCATAACATGATGCATACGCAGGTCTTCAACCTCCATGTGAATCCCTCCGACAGGATCTATGAACATTTACAAATCTGAGTCATCTAATGGGACTTCCTTAATATGTGCTCTTGGCTTTGTGCATAACTCACCACCTCAATGCACTAATACTTCAACTTATTATCAACAATAATTTTCCTGCCTTCACATTTGTTTGAAATCGGAAGCAGTGTTTCTAAATTCAGGACATTGCACCTTTGAACTGAAATGCTCTCTACTCCAAGTATTACCTGTTCATAATGTGTCAGCCTGCTTTTTGTAATATGCTGTGTTTTCATTCTTTTTAAAAGGAATTCAACTGAGTGTGGAAGATTGACAAATAAAGTATGGCCTTCACAATTCCAATTACTTTGCTCTATTGTCGAACATCATTACATGTCAGTCTTTCTAAAGGCTTTGCAATCTTGGAAACATTTGGAACCCATTGGCGACAGTAAACAACAACACCCAAAAACATCTGAACCTCCTCCTGAATAGTCAGGGGATTCAATTTCAGAACTGCAGAAATGCATTATTTGAGACTTTTTATACACCCTTTTCAATATAGTGCCTGAGATATGTGACTTGCTTCACACAATAGTGCATTTGTGTTGGTGAGACATTATGCCTATTTTACCCTTAATGATTTAAAGATGCAATTGTATCAAGTTTGCAATCCTTTTTCTTTTTGGATGCTCACGAAAGGTCATTTATATACTGGATGAGGGCTGAATTATTGGCTCTCTGGATAACCTGAATGGGATTTTGCACCACAGAAGAACTTTATTAAAAAATGGAAATAGTGAAACGCAAAGAGGAACTGGGAATCTTCATGCAATGGTATTGAAAAGAATGCTTGGCACAAGTCAGTGATCATGAGCCATTCTGTCTCCGCTGGAATTTGAAACAGTATTTTTGCTGGATTTGGTGGTACAGGACAGCTAGAAACCTCAATGTTACCAATCTATCAGAGGTCCTGAACAATTCCCCACTCGGTTTCTTGATTACATTACAGGAGAATTACATGGGCAATAAGGATCTCTTGACGGATTCCCTCAACAATCATTTTCTCATTCACTGGTCTAATTCCCTGTCCAGTCCCTTATTTAGTCTGAACTGTCTAGTTCAGGGGAAAATTGCATCTGGTTTCACCTTCATTTTCATTGGTTCTGCTGTTCTAATCAATCCAATTTCCTTTCTTGAAAAATCCCACAGCTCCTCTCTGACAGTGAATCTTCAGTATTGAGGAAGGACTTCCTTTGTTAAAACTGGGCACATTTTCAACTCTAGAGTCATTGGCGCTAAGTTTAAAAGGTTTATCCTCATCTTGTTTTTATATTACAACACCATCCAGTGTGCAATAAATAACACAATTCATCTTGCAAAGAAGACACTTTCCAAGCAAGTTTATGGACTTGAATCACAAACAATATCTAATGTTTATTCTGCATTTGTCGTATTTTGATTAGTACATCTGCTGACATCTCATAAACAATTTGTTTATTGCTGATCTCTACAACTTAGACTTCTCTCCCCTAAAGAAGTAGGTTTTGGAACTTCCATAGGATGAACTGCAGGATAGGTAGACCTGGTACCTCCTATAAGTCTGAGACAGTGGGATTCCTTAGAGCTGGTTGAGGCCCAGTCCCCTTTCTTCACCACTCTGCAAACATGACTACTAGTTAGAAAAACATAGAAATTCACAGCTTATGGCCTGCTCGACACCTTTATCCATGTCAGAGCATGGTTGGCGTACTGTTTGCCGACTAACAAGGGCATCAAAGACCTCAGTCTGCATATAATGGTGGACAGAACATAAGCCACAATGTCATAGAGTACTCTGTGTGGCAAAATTTGAAAGGCTTGACTAGATTGTGAAGTGCTTCTTAGGGAACTTATGTATGCAACACAAGGATCACCCTGATTGGCTACGAGAACCATAGTAGGTTTAATAAGACAAAGTAATGACCTGTGTGACTTATTCACCAACACTTCTACTTACTTTGAAAGTGTGCAATTTCAATTAGTAACTTGTATCATAACCGATTTTATTGAACATGGGTACAGGATACAATCTCATGTATGATAATTGTTTTGAAATATTTAGTATTGCATATGATACAAGTTAGTAATTGAGTTGTCACAATTTCAAAGCAAAAGTAGTAGTAATGAATCCCACAGTACATTTGTTTGGCTTATTACTTTAGGGCTCTCAGGCAGTATTCCCCAACATCTTTGCCTAAGTTTCCATGGTAGATATGCTCACTCAGTGCAATGAATGAGCTCTTGGAGGAAGTCATACTACAACACCCCCAACTTGCATCCACAAACTGGAAAGGTTTTGATTTTGCACAGTAAGTTTGCTGATGGCACATGAAAGACACGTTTTATTGATCTTCAATTAGCTAGGAATGCAAGGCGTTAGTACAGGTTCACTTGGCAATTATACAAGATTAGTCAGGACTTTGATGAGGATGGAGACGTAAAGAAGTGAGAAAAGCTTATAGTAGGTGTGCTTTCCCAGAGATGTTGCACAGGTAGACGGCAGATAATAAACGTAGTACAAATACACACGTCATGATTTCATCTTCATATGAGAAACAAAAGGGATCCACACTTGAATACATATAAAACCATATGTTCCCAGACTAAGTGTGTCTCCTACAATGGTGGAAAGCACACAGTGTTGTCAAAATACACCTTGCACACCAAAAGGGCCCTTGGTGTCATGCTTCATCATATGGGTCTTCCCGCCCCGCCGCGGGACGGGCCGTGCTGCAACCTAGGACTACGCGGGAGCACTCTAATTTTTTAACAAAACTATGTGTAGAGTAGGAATGTGAGTGGAAGGGTCAGGAGTGAATGAAGGAGTGAATATATGTTTAAAAATGACCTGGCTCTTTGGAAAGAAAACTTTAATATTCCGTTGAGCTGGTATTATTAAAAGTGGGGAATGAGTTGGAGATACATTGCTATAATGAGCTGTTTCTCCTGTGTCAACATGTTTTGAAGGCCTCCCCTGGCTTCTTCATCAGGACCGAAAGATCCCTTCTACACTCAAATTGTAATGCACAGAAAAGTACAAAAAGTGTATAAACATGTAGGTAATACAACGTGGTGTTCATGTCAAAATAAACATGCACCGTATACAATACCTCAATAGGTATGCTACTTAATGTAAATCTGGGAGAAAAAACATAACATTTACATCATCCATCACAATTGGTGGTGACCTGTAAAAAAAGTGATAGATACTGTGATATATTTCCACTATCACTTTCGGTGATGATAAGCCAGTATTGTGAACTGCTGGTGGATAAAAGACGATACAAAGGACAAACACAGACTTAACATAAATCGCGCACTCTATGTCTAAGGACCGCTGAATGCGTGTCCAAGGTGATAGATGCAGTTTATAGTATTGGTATAACTATAAAATAGTTGGCGCCATTAGAGAAAATGAGGTAGAGCACGTACTTTTCCTAAAAAGGGATAATACCCCATGAGCCTCAGAACGGGGTGGTAAGGAGTGTCTATAGTCAAACACTGGATACAAATGAGAAAAAGGAATAAAGAAAAAAAAAGTTGTTGGTTAAAAGTGTCCTGCCAACCGTGACAGCATCACATGGCGCCTTCTGGGTTTAGATTGGCTATGCCGTACTTACAATGTCAAGATCACTTCCTCTCCTGGATACTACTTCCCCACGGCTCCGTGGAACGATGGGAACGCGGGGGGAGCATCCTTAAGTACTGCCGTTAATTGTCAAAAAAGCAGCCAAAGTGGTAATTAATTGTGAAAGCAGCACTAGACTGCTAAAATCCCCTCGGATATCATTACCCATTGGAAAAAGAAGTCACTTCTGGTGTTACCGAGACCGGGGTTTGGGTCTGCTATAAGAAAAATATTTTTTGATAAGACCCAAAAAAAGCTTAATATTGCCGAGTGTGGCTTCCTCGTATAGGTGATAGAAAATGTGCCAACAATATTTCCTTTCTAAAATAAGGCGGTGCTCGTACGGTGTTTATCACTGTGTCTCGTGCCGGTCACGCTCCTGTCAAGGGACTAGACAGCTAACCTAGTTTTGGTGGAAAGTTCACTTCCGGTAATTCCGAGACCAGGAAAGTTGTAAATACGGGGGGTTATGTTACTCCCACCCTGGGAGCCATTCCCAAGCCAACGGACCACGCACGCAACCTAGGCTTCATCCTGGACTCCTCCCTCTCGATGACCAGACAAGTCAACGCCGTCTCGTCTTCATGCTTCAACACCCTGCGCATGCTTCGAAAGATCTTCCGGTGGATCCCCACCGAGACCAGGAAGACAGTCACCCAGGCCCTCGTCACCAGTCGGCTGGACTACGGGAACGCCCTCTACGCCGGCACCGCCGCAAAACTCCAGAAGAAGCTCCAACGGATCCAGAACGCCTCAGCACGACTCATCCTGGACATCCCCCGACACAGCCACATCTCCGGACACCTGAGAGACCTGCACTGGCTCCCCGTCAACAAAAGAATCACGTTCCGACTCCTCACCCACGCACACAAGGCCCTCCACGACCTGGGCCCCAAGTTCCTCAACAGCCGCCTGACCTTCCACAAGCCCACCCGCCAGCTCCGCTCCGCCAGCCTCGCTCTCGCCACCGTCCCCCGCATCCGCAGAGCCACCGCCGGAGGAAGATCCTTCTCCTACCTGGCAGCGAAGACATGGAACTCCCTCCCCATCCACCTCCGGACAACGCAAGGCCATCAACAGTGAGACTGGCCTTTTTCAAAAACTGGCCTTTTTCAAAAAGAACAACGGTGGGTGTTCCGCTTCGGGACACATGTTGAGGGATTGAACGACGACATACCATGGGGGCAATTTACGTGATTTGTATCTAGCTCCCTACGATTTTCCCTGTAATCCTTAGAGATCACCCCTGTCTAGTAATTATGTATCTATTGACATCACCCCAGTAGGACGGCTGGACGTGACATACAATTGAACAATAATGTCTGTCACGAGTATTAAATTCATTGAGGGTCCAATAATAACCCCTTTTTGTTGGCGTCTTTAATTTCATGCATTCGTACGCACTAATTCCCTGGTTCTCTCTAATCCTACAACTAGAGGGCCACTCCCATGATTTACATCCTTAATAGAGATAAGGAGTTAACTTAATCCCTGGTGTTTCAAGCACAATCAAATTGGGACAGTATTCCATGTCTTATGGAATTCTCAAGGAATGACTTTCCTTCATCAACAACAGACTGGGCTGATTTTATGATTAGGTAACATAAACTCCCGTATTTACAACTTTCCCGGTCTCGGAATTACCGGAAGTGATCTTTCCACCAAAACTAGTTTACCGGTCTAGTCCTTTAACAGGAGCGTGACCGGCACGAGATACAGTGATACACATCGTACGAGCAAGACCTTATTTTAGGAAGGAAATATTGTTGGCTTGTTTCTATCACCTATACGAGGAAGCCACACTCGGCATCGGCAATGTTTAGCATTTTTTGGGGAGGTTTTATCAAAAAATATTTTTCTCACAGCAGACCCGAACTCCGGAAGTGGTTTCTTTTCAATTGGTAACGATATCCGAGGGGATTTTAGCAGTCTAGTGCTGCTTTCACAATTAATTACCACTTTTCAGCTTTTTTGGCAATTAACAGCAGTACTTACGGATGGGGTATTTTAACAAAGCTGTTTGCTTGACACCATTGTAGGAGATCCACTTAGTCTGGGAGAATATGGTTTTATATCTATTCAAATGTGTTTTGTTATTCACAATTTGAGGTTTGTAAGGGATTCTGGGTGAAAAAGTGGTGAAAGCCAGGCAAGTCAGCCCATCTTGGACACCCCAAGGCATCTAGTTTCCAAAAAAGTATCGGTTGGCTAGGTTTCCTTAGATGCTGGCTGAACTAGGGTTCAAAACCTAGATCTACCCACATTGGAAAAAAGGCTCAGTTTTCAGTGGAAAAATGTGATGAGTCTATGTTGCATTTTTGGCCATTTCTTACCAACACAAATGAGGTACTATTTGTATTGGGAAACTTGGGGGAATGCCGAGTTGACAGAAATGTGTTGCTCAACGCAGCTTCTAGAACTTTCAATTATAGAAATATGAGGAAAGTTCATTTATTTATTTAAAGTGTAGGGTCTGCAAGTGATTCTGGATAAATCAAAAACTGCTGATAACCATGTAAGTCAGCCCACCATGGTTATCCCTAGGTGTTTAGTTTGTAAAAATGTGCAGGCTGCTAGGTTTCCCTTGGTCCAAAATCTAGAGCAACCCAGATTGGAAAAAAGGCTCAGTTTTCAGTGGAAAATAGCGATGCGTCCATGCTGTGGTTTAGGCCATTTCCTGTCCTAGCCACTAGGTCTACCTACACAAGTGAGGTACCTTTTTTGTCACTAGACTTGGTGGAAAGCTGTTTGGATAGAAGTTTGTGGTTGACCCCAGATTCCAACAGTTTCCATCACAGAACAATGAGGAAAATGTGCATTTCGTTCTCAATGACAGTCTTTAGTTCTCGGTTTTTCTGAAAGCTCCAGCTTTCAGTTGATCTTGTACTTTGTTCAGGCTCTCTTTTATCTGCTATTTCTACAGCAAATTTTCTTCTTTCAAATGGGGTCTTTTCAACTCTGATTTTCAGTTGCAGCTTCTCAACCCTCTCATTTTGAAGAAAGTCCACTTTGTCTTGCTGCCACAGATACAGTACTCTGTTGCATAGCAACAGCCCTCTGCTCTGATCATTTTGTAACTGGACTTCAGGAGTGTTTTGCATTTCACTTCTAACTTTCACTCATTTGAAAATGCCTCTTTGGATTTTTCCTTTACATTTTAATTTGATCTTCAACTTTATCTTCACCTGTTACAAAATATGTCCCCCCCCCCCCCCCGAATACCCGATGTAAACTTGGTCTGGACTGTCACTTACCCTGTCAGGTTGTTCAGTAGTCTGTGCACCTTGATCATCAGCTTTTGGCTAGTCCACTGTTTCAATGGCTCTAACTCTCTTCGTGTGAGCAGTGTGGATCCATTGTGGCACTCCTACACCCTTGACTGCACTATTAGTAGTCAGGATAACTCGGTAAGGGCCACTCCTGCACTTGTCTAAACAGAGCCTGCGATTGACACATTTTACCACAAAAGCCAGACATTTGCAGTAATCCAGAATGTTATCATCAGTTATTGAAACTCATGTAGCTGATGTTACATGTGCAAGTCTCATTGCTCTACCCATGATGATTTCATGGGGAGATAAATCTATCTTCTTGTTTGGAGTACCTCTCATATTCATTAACACAAGGGAAAGTGTATTGGACCATTTCAAATCTGCTGAGGCACACAATTTTGGCAGTTTATTCTTGAGGGTGCCATTCATTCTCTTTACCACACTAGAGGACTGTGGTCAATAATTGCAATGGAATCATTGCTTGATTTCAAAAGCTCTACACATTTTCTGTAGCATCTCATTTATAAAGAGGGTGCCACAGTCAGTCTCAACAGAAGGTGGAAGGTCAAATCGGGGTCCCAAGTCCCTTAATAGCAATTTGGCGACTGTAAGACTGTTTGGCCTCCTCATGGGTAATGCCTCGACGTATTTAAAGAACAACCAATCTACTACCTAGATATACTTAAGGCCATTGCAAAGTGGCATCCCTATAAAGTCTGCATTTAATGTCATAAATGGGTGCCCTGATTTGCCAATGTGATTTATGACAGTAATAGTCTTTTTACCCTGGTTGTGTAGGTGACAAACTAGAAACCTGTTACATACTTCTTCTGCAACATGTCAAAATCATGCATTTTCCCAATGATTTCTAAATAAGCTGATTAGGCTATCCCTACCTGCATGAGTCTGATTAATCAAATATTTAGACAAGAGCTGCAACATTGAATTTGGAGGAAAATATATTTTTTATTTACATAAAAATCCTGATAATTTTTATATGGCAATTTCATCCCTTTTAATATTTCATCATCAAGAACATCCTCCCAAAGATCCCTAAAATGTATTCAAAGAAGTCTGCAAACAATCAAAAGAAAATAAGTTTACATTGTTTGAGCTCTGTGTAACATTACCATTTACAAATTTGTCATCTTCATTTTCCTAAATGATGGTCTGTTCCTGCAAGGCACAATACCTTGCCATGTGGGCAGCATACTTATTTCCCAATGTGACCAAGTTTTTGCCAGCCCTATGGGTTTGAAACTATACAAATGCCTCTTCCTCTGGTTTCTAAATTTCATCCAACACATCCAATATGTACTTTTAGAAAAAAATTGAAGCACCTTAGGATGTCATGAACAATCTTTGTGACCAGAGTTGACCACAGTCATGGGCAACACCAAAACCATACTGGCTATCTGTATAATTAGTCACATTGAAATTCTCTGCTGCAAGCTCTCATTAAAGAAATTATTCCACCACTTGTGCTGATGTCATATTTGATACAGAGGATGCCTCTAATGTTTCTGAATCATAACATGATGCATACGCAGGTCTTCAACCTCCATTTGAATCCCTCCGACAGGATCTATGAACATTTACAAATCTGAGTCATCTAATGGGACTTCCTTAATATGTGCTCTTGGCTTTGTGCATAACTCACCACCTCAATGCACTAATACTCCAACTCATTATCAACAATAATTTTCCTGCCTTCACATTTGTTTGAAATCGGAAGCAGTGTTTCTAAATTCAGGACATTGCACCTTTGAACTGAAATGCTCTCTACTCCAAGTATTACCTGTTCATAATGTGTCAGCCTGCTTTTTGTAATATGCTGTGTTTTCATTCTTTTTAAAAGGAATTCAACTGAGTGTGGAAGATTGACAAATTAAGTATGGCCTTCACAATTCCAATTACTTTGCTCTATTGTCGAACATCATTACATGTCAGTCTTTCTAAAGGCTTTGCAATCTTGGAAACATTTGGAACCCATTGGCGACAGTAAACTACAACACCCAAAAACATCTGAACCTCCTCCTGAATAGTCAAGGGATTCAATTTCAGAACTGCAGAAATGCATTATTTGAGACTTTTTATACACCCTTTTCAATATAGTGCCTGAGATATGTGACTTGCTTCACACAATAGTGCATTTGTGTTGGTGAGACATTATGCCTATTTTACCCTTAATGATTTAAAGATGCAATTGTATCAACTTTGCAATCCTTTTTCTTTTTGGATGCTAACGAAAGGTCATTTATATACTGGATGAGGGCTGAATTATTGGCTCTCTGTATAACCTGAATGGGATTTTGCACCACAGAAGAACTTTATTAAAATATTGAAAAAGTGAAACGCAAAGAGGAACTGGGAATCTTCATGCAATGGTATTGAAAATAATTTTTGGCACAAGTCAGTGATCATGAGCCATTCTGTCTCCGCTGGAATTTGAAACAGTATTTTTGCTGGATTTGGTGGTACAGGACAGCTAGAAACCTCAATGTTACCAATCTATCAGAGGACCTGAACAATTCCCCACTTGGTTTCTTGATCACATTACAGGAGAATTACATGGGCAATAAGGATCTCTTGACGGATTCCCGCAACAATCATTTTCTCATTCACTGGTCTAATTCCCTGTCCAGTGCCTTATTTAGTCTGAACTGTCTAGTTCAGGGGAAAATTGCATCTGGTTTCATCTTCGTTTTCATTGGTTCTGCTGTTCTAATCAATCCAATTTCCTTTCTTGAAAAATCCTACAGCTCCTCTCTGACAGTGAATCTTCAGTCTCGAGGGAGGTCTTCCTTTGTTAAAACTGGGCACATTTTCAACTCTAGAGTCATTGGCGCTAAGTTTAAAAGGTTTATCCTCTTCTTGTTTTTATATTACAACACCATCCAGTGTGCAATAAATAACACAATTCATCTTGCAAAGAAGATACTTTCCAAGCAAGTTTATGGGCTTGAATCACAAACAATATCTAATGTTTATTCTGCATTTGTCGTATTTGATTCTGCTGACATCTCATACACAATTTGTTTATTGCTGATCTCTACAACTTAGACTTCTCTCCCCTAAAGAAGTAGGTTTTGAACCTTCCATAGGATGAACTGCAGGATAGGTAGACCCTGTATCAATCAAGAGTAAAATGGTTAAGGCATTGAATTATCCATCAATCCACGGGCCACTTTGATATCTCTCAAGGACTGGTCTAAGTAATCAATCGTCCTCCCCACACCGTCATTGTGAACTCATGTTTGCCGTCTCATCTTTGATGAACATGGCATTCTGTTGGTAACCCAAATTGAATGGCCTTCTATTTCTCATATTTTGCTGCACTACAAGAGCTGAGAATACTTTCATTTGAATTGTTCTCTGACTCTGCAAGTTCTACTCCCATGTCCTGCATAGTTGAAATTATATTATATTTCGGCACCTAATGGTTTCTTTGTATGTGGGCCTGAACTATGTCTGGATACTGTAGACATTCCTTCTTCAATACCCGATTTGCCCACAAAAATGACAAACTGTAGTCATTTTCAACATTTCAAAATTTCTAGCCATAATACTTACTTTATCTGTTTGGTCCACTTGATTCATTCCATTCATTCCATTCATCCCATTTCCTTCAAAATTTATATTTGAACTTATCTGACCCCTTTCAAAAAGCTTATTCTGAGCAATTATAAGTTTCTCTTTCATCTTTTTCTGTTTCTTTTCAAGGAAATCACTACCTTTTTTATCCAATTTTGAAATCTCATCAGTTCCCTTTGTCTTCCAAAACTATTTACTGTGCTTAATATGATTGATAATCTTAGGTCTCAGCCCATTTATAATTATCTGGACTTTCAACTCTGCCATGCTTCTGTAATATATTCAACAACCTCTCATATGCACTGACTTTTTAGGCCTCTGTGTTGTCCTGAAACTTGTTTCCCAATTTATAGCCCTTTCTAGAATTCATTTCTTTAGATGCTCTCTCACTTTGTGTCATAGGTCAGCCTATCACAGAGATGCTATACTGACCAGCAACCAATCTGAGCACAGCTAGTGGTGACGTCACATCAATCCACATCAATACCAGTGCGGCTCCCAGGCTGATAAGGCAATCAGAGTGCAGATTCTTAGTCAACAGGAAAACAACTACAGAACAACAAAACACCTGCATAAATGAATAAACCACACGTCTGTGTAACCTAGAAAGGAAAATAAATCAGTATTTCACAAGTCAGAATACTCTCAACAGCAGAAACTTGATTTCACTCAAACAAAGAAAACAGTAGCAGAAAATAACATTGACTTTCAAGCAGCCTACAGAGTTCCCACTAGGAAAGGTTCTAAACAGCAGAATTTTACCTTCCAAGTTAAAGTACTACACCCTCTGCACTCAGAGAAAGCACGGTAACCCAAATTAGTTTCTAAAACCTGAAAAAGGAAAAATGTTAATGCAGGTCCCTATCAACGTGTAAGTGGTGCCTCGCTCTACACACCACAATACATACATGTTAAGGGGGAGGGGTGGCATCATCTAATAAAAAACACCTTTCTTTCACCACCAACTCCCCCTTAGGTGTTGCATCAGTTGATAGTCTAACTTTAAAAACTGGATTCTCCCACCTCCACATTGGTATGTGTACTGATTTATAGGCCTCCAACAACGAGGGAGGAATTTACTAAAGCTCTAGCAAATTATCTTGCACCCCTGAGCTTAGATTATGCTAAAATTCTGTTAATCGGAGATCTGAACAACTGGGCAAATGAGAAAGAGGGAAGCAATGGCTCCAAGGAACTTACTGACTTGCTAAAAAACCTGAATCTTGAAGGACACATACATGACTCCACATATATCAAAGGACATGCACTTGATCAGGTGTGGTCCATCAATTTCTTAGTTCAGAAGTTAACAATCAACCTGTGCATTTGGTAAGATCACGCCTTCCATAATACCCTGGCATCAAACCTCCCGGCAAGAATAGATAACGTTGACAAGTTTGAGACAGCTTTCACAAATAGGAAACCTAAGGCAAGTGAGATACATGCCCCTCTACATAGTCAAGCCAGTTGCTCCCGGAGGCATGAGGCATCCAAATGGTTCTCCTCAGAACTGAAATTAGCAAAGCTGAGAACCCACCAGGCTGAGCGGAAATGAAGGAAAATGTACTTGCCAGAAAGAAGGGAAATATAAAATCCCTGACAGCCTACAAAGCAGCAGTTCTGGAGGCAAAGAAAGCCTGCTTTACCAACCAAGTCTTAAGCTTGGAAATAACAAAGCAAACAATATTTTCAATATAGTAAAGGAATTATCAAACCCTGACTGAATAACACCCCCTATTACTCCTTCTCAGTCACTGTGTGACGACCATAATCTCTTCTTTGTGAATAAAATAAAGAAAATACGAGACTCCATTGCTCCTAGTTCACAGGATTGGAAACTTCAACAGCAAGCTAGCAATCCCTTCATGCTCTCCTTCCATGGTATAAATATAGAACGTCTCACAGAACAAACAAATAAAGTAACTACAGACTGACCTAAAGACCACTGCCACCCTGCAATTGAAAAAGACATCCTTAACCTCTTCCCAGATATTACCCTCGCCTTGCTCAACCTTTCACTTATGCAAGGTGTGTTCCCTTGCGCTTTTAAAGAAGCAGTCACAATCCCTCTCCAAAAAAACAACTGGTATGGATTCCCTACAGTTAATCAACTATAGACCCATTTAGCTTCACCCCTATCCTGGTTAAATCCTTGAGGCACACATAGCTAAACTTCTTTGTGCCTTCATTGAAAAGACCAACTTCCTAGATCCCTACCAAGCAGGTTTTCGGCCCTCTCATTTGACTGAATCAGTAATCTTAAGTGTTTTGGACGATCTGAAGAAAGGGGATGACAAAGGCACATGCAAGCATTGGTCTTACTTGACCTGTTGGTGGCATTCAACACCGTTGATCATGTGATAGAAGCAGATAGAATGGCGGAGTGAGGTCTTTGAGGCACAGCCTTAAAATGGATTAAATCCTTTCTGAAAGATTGTACCCAGTCAGTTAGGCTCGCACCCTACAACTCTGCCATAGTCGACACAAAATGTAGGTTACCGCAGGTCTCCTCTCGGTCTCCCCACCTTTTTAACCTTTATATCCGTCTCCTGATTTACTCCCTCCAACAAAGGAAGGTTAAAATGTAAAATTAGCAGACGACATGCAACTGATTTTTTTAATGGACGAGACACAGGACTCAAAGGTATTCTTCCAAAACACTATGTTATTCATCAAAGATTGGATGAATCACAACTATCTAAAACTGAACTCTGATAAAACAGAAATAGATATTTTGAACAACAGACTAAACCGTTGGACTCCAACACACTGGCCTAAAACACTAGGAATTCCACCTACCCCCAAGAGCGCTGTACGCTGTAAAGAGTCTTGGCAATCAAATAGATGCTAACCTTACAATGCAATCTCAGATAAGGATGGTTACGTCATCCAGCTTTTACCAGCTGAGAAATTTTAAGAAAATCAGAAGATCTTTCACCAAGGAGGCCAGCACATTAATCATGATGGCCATGATCTTGTCCTGAATTCACTAAGCCAATGCCATTTACTTAGGTCTTCCCATCAAAAAAACCTACAAGTTTCAAAATCAGGCAGCCAGAATCATCTTCCAACAACCCAGTCACTATTATACGAAGCCAGTGATGAAGGAACTCCACTGGCTTTCTGTTGTACAGCTGTCTATGTTTAAAACGGGTTGTATTATCTTTAAGGCAACTGAGGCCCCAAATTTCTTTCTACAAAGATCCACCCATATCTCCCAAAACAGAATCTCAGATTGGCACAAATGAACTTGCTGATAGTCCCCAGATTTAAGCGCAAAAGAATGGGCAATTCGCCCTTCTCTAAGTTAGGCCCCCAACTTTGGAACTCCATGTCGATCGAGATTAGACAGACAACTGATTATATGTGTTTGAGAAAAAAATTGAAAGCCTGGCTCTTCACTCAAGCCTATTTCTGAATAGATCTTCTGTGGTGGCTCTAAACTCAGCTCCAAGAGACCTGTTGTTGTACGTGCGCTCCACAAAATTCCCATGACATAACATAACATAATTTAAGAATATCTTAAGATTGTGGATTTTAGATGAAATCCGATAACCAACTTAATTTTCACAATTAAACAAAATAAAATAAAATGGATTGACAGATACGAATAATACAACATCACAATAGTAATCAACCTACCAACTGAAGCCACAACCATTATCACATATCAAAATTGCTCACCACAAAAACAGGAGCCCATCATCACAAAAACACACAGGCTCATGCGTTCAATTATCACTCATTATATTCACACTCCACGTTCATTCAGGACTGCACAGCAATGCAGCTAGTCTCCCGGCAGCAGAATTCGGCACCAGGAAGGTTGGTAAAACGTCAAAACTCCTTTCTCCTTCGATCTAGGCACTTAAGGCCACAATCTTCCAAACAAATGTTTGAGGACCTTTTAAGAGATGGAGCTCTAATGCTGACTAGCCGCTTCTACCACCTTTGTGGGAGCCAAACCAGGGTAATCATTTGAACCCCAATATTTAATCGTCCTGATATTTTCTAAAATTATTTCATTTCCAGTGTCTCCAGTTGATCTATCGGTAAGAGGCTATACTCCTCACCAGGAAAACACAATTTAGCAAAGTTAAACTGAATAGAATATTGGAAACATTAAAGATGTAGATCCAAAATAAGGCAAATAGTGGATTTATTACAGAATAGTTCAAATTCGGCACAGAGAAAACTTCATGAACTGCCATGAAGGCCCAATTACAGAAGTAAGGATAGCTATGAAATATAACACTTAATAAATCCTAGCTAGGCAGAATTAAGGCAAAGGTACTAAGGGATTTATTAGTATGTCGGGCGGATCGCCACTGCCCGCATGGCGGGGACGATCCGCCCGACATTTCCATCCGGCCACATGCCATTTCCCCCCTGCCATATTAGTACCGGGCAGAAAAGGGGCTGTATATGGGACACCGCCATGCATATTACAATTCATGCGGTGAAATGCCTTTCCATGGCGGCGTTGCCACCATGGAAAGGCATGCAGTAACTGCATGTGGGGGCCTGTTGCGGGCCCCCCCTGGGTATTGGGTGTGTGGGGGGTGCACATGGGGGATATCTATGGTACCCCCCTGCATTTGCATGCACAACAGGGCAGGCATCGCACGGTGCCTGCCACATTGTGCATGCAAATGCACAACATGCCATTTTGCTATTGCAGCGGGTGCAGCTGAAAGCACGGCTCACTGCAATGTTTAAAATGCGGGATGCGCCCAGTGTAGCGGGCGCATCCAAATCTTCCCCACGGGACCGCCGCACATATGGCGGGCGGTCCCATCTCCGTTAGGGTGGCGGGCAGACAAGAGTCTTCCCACCATCCTAATCAGGCCCCTAGTGTCAAACCCATAAAACACTGGGAGCATCCCAATAGCACGTTTAAAAGCAAAAGAGGAGTATAGTAAGTCGCTAATGAACACAGTGAGAAAAATCTCTCAAAATCGAATAAAAAATGGCACAAAAGACAGAAACTAGACATATCACACAAGTTATTACTAGATTCTGCAAATTCCGCATGGTACAATCATGGTTAGGGATGCATTGATAAATCAGAAACAACTGTGAGAAATCAGGACTTTTTGCAGCGTCCCTCCACTTCTTGCCCCCATTTTGACTACTAGGTGCTGTTTTTCTAACTGCACACTGGGCTCTGCTAACCAGTTCACAGGCCTGTGCTCTGATTAAAAGTAAATGGTAATTAGGTATGATTATAATTAGTCCCTAGTATAAAATAGGCATGACGGTTTAGAGGCCTGGTAGACATAATGCACTTAAGTGCGCACTACTGTGTTGCCTGCTGTCATTTTGAAGGCAGCACTGCTTTTCAGGCTGCCTTTACATCACATTTATATGCAAATTCGACTTTGGATTTAAAGGTACTTCCAAAGTCTAAAACTGCCTTATTTTTACATACAATTCACACCTAAGGTCTCCCCTATGTGCCCCAGGTGTAGG
Source organism: Triturus cristatus (assembly GCF_964204655.1). NCBI lineage: Eukaryota > Metazoa > Chordata > Amphibia > Caudata > Salamandridae > Triturus > Triturus cristatus. The sequence goes on along the minus strand of NC_140583.1, from coordinate 1,141,050,109 downwards.
ATGCCTTGTAACTATAAGCAGGGGCATTATAAAATATGTTTTTATAAGCCCTGGTGAAGGACAAAATGTCAATGTTGTTTTTCCCCATTGTTGAAAACTAGCTCCATAGGCTAACATGAGAATATTTTTATTAAGTATAAATAATAAAAGGAGCGAGTTAGAATTGTTATTTGAGCTCTTAAAATGATAGTCATCATAAATCCAATAACCTACCACTGTTAGATTTATATAACTATTGCAGAAAATAAATTATAGAAATGTCTATTCTGTAACCTAACTCCAGCCTTCCAGCTGCCCCCTCCTGATTGGCTAGCCTCTGCCAGGCTGAGATAAAGCTGCCTTAATGAGGTATGAAGTGGCCTGCTAGAAAGGCTGAGGATTTCCTGTGGGAGGAGAACTAAAACTGCAAAAGGCAGGATGAGGGTGGGGTGGCCAAACTGGTCTTCAAAAGAAGATTGACACTTTGGGACAGCACAGGCACCCCCCCCCCCCAGCCTGCTCCACCAACCATACAGGAACCCCTATATTTAGGTTAATAAGTTAATAGATGGGATGAAAGGGGGTTGTTAGTGAATCTTGGCTATGCCAGTGGGTGGCTTAGCCACATTTAACTTTTTGGGGAGACTTTCTCCACCTTGGATTTTGGAAGAATGGTGTTCTCTGTAACAAGAATATGCTACACTTTGAAGTGCTCATAGCTGAGGGTGGCACCCTGCATCTTATTGCCCAGGATCACTGCATACATATGGAAGTGTTGCCAAGCAACTCAGATATGCTGCCTGAAAATACAAAGAGAAGAAGGATTGCCCTGCTGGAAACCTGATCTGCACAACAAAAATCTTCACTTTGAAGTACTGCACCTTCTGGGACTACAGCCCTAAGGACTATGCCTTGCTTCAAGAAAGATTAATAAGTACACTCCCTGCAAGCTAAAGGTTAACAGAGCCCACCTGCATTATCTCTACCAAGAAGTCCCAATCCTGGAGGTCGTCCAGTGGACTTTTGAGGATTTGGCCAGGTGCATTGCAGGAATTTTAGTCCAAATCCCAAGGAACATCTCAGAGCTTCTACAGCCCTGGAATGGTGTTATTGACTCTTTTAACCTCCAAAGAGACCTTCTGGGAGAGGTTCCAGAAGTTTGGAGACATTTGGAGCAACTTTTGTAAAAAGCTCTACAAGATGACCAGGTGCATTGTGAGAGTTGTAGTCGCAGACCCCAAGAGGCAAATCAAATCATCTGAATATGTGACTGTAGCTGTAGACCTCTTTCCTGCATCAAGACACACTTCTGGAAGTAAGTGTTTTAACTTTTTCAGTACTAGTTGCTTCTAAGGGCCAATTTTACTTTTAATCATTACAAATATATATCAATGGCTCCCTACATTGGATTTTTGTTGTTTTGGTGTCTTTCTGTTAGCCTATTTTAATAAATTAGTGATGGATTTTTATTGTGTATTGTGTCTTATTTATTTAATGTAGTGGTGTTTTTAAATGCTGTACACACCTGTGCCCTAAATTAAGCCTGGCTGCTCACAGCCAAGCTAGCAAGGGTTGAGCAAGGGTTGAGCAAGGGAATAGTTTATTGAGACCTTGACTGGAAAGTGTAGTGTTGCCTTATTAATAGTGGCAGGTACCTAACTACACCTACTAATTAACCATTTTACAATAACAAAATAAGTTTCTAAATATGTTGTACTAACCCATTTCTTAAAGTAAGAAAAATCTTCTGCTTGCTTTCTCTTCGACTGTACTCCGGACGTGTATAACACGAATATACAATTCTTAAACAATGGCTTATAGAATTAGCACTACACTAATAATTGCCGAAGAAGTCTTCGAAAATGATACTTGGAACACACAATGGAAGCTTCATTCACAATACACACTTTCTAACAATGTTGTATATCGCAATTCCAACGAAAGATAATTTTGCAGCAGGACACTGATTGGAAGGGGGAATGAGCAGGGGAAAGTTGAGCAGAACACTAGAAACTGTATCCATTTAATAAACTTTACTATGCCATATCACATGAAAATGTGGAATAAATATTCATAACATTATTCACACTCCTAATTGACATTGGAAACTTGTTCCAAGTAGAACATCATTAGTTCATTTGTTACAACTCAATGCATCATTAAAAACACTATCAAAAATAGTTTTAAAAAATGTTACAACACTCACATTTTATTTTACCCTAAAAGGGTATATGCACTGCACAAAGAACATTTGGGTCCGTATCACAGATAGTGCGCACTGCTCTGGTTTGGGCTGAGGTGCACTTAAGCTGGGTGCATTAGGCGCAGACTGCAACAATGTGAACTTTCACAATGAAAACACTGCTCCCAAGGCAGCCACAAACTCGCCTCTGCAGTGGCGTAGGTAGGGTGGGGCGGTGGGGGCGGTCCGCCCCAGGCGGCACTATTTTGGGGGAGGACAAAGGCATTCAGATAAGGCGCGGCTTGCTTTCGTGGACGTTCGGGACGGGCAGAGAAGGAATTGGACTCGGGCAATGTCCTCTTCTTTTTTGTGCTGGCAGCTGTCTCCCCCCTCTCTTCCTATTATTCCCTCTCTTGTTGTCTTGCTCCTCACTTACTGAAAACCGTGACTTGAAGAAACGGTTTACAACCTCTCTTTCCTTCTTTCATTTAGTTGCTTCCCTGTGAAATGGATCCAAAAAAGAAAAACACTCTTGCGAGAAATGCTCGTTTTCTGACATTTTTCTATTCCAAAGTGCAGCGGGATGGAGAGAAATAGAAGGTTTTAAATATGAAAAATAAATAAAGCAAGACAGAGTGGTTGCAAAGTGGCCAGATTGGTTTTATTTACATCCAAAGACATCAGCATCACTTTACAGAGTTTGCCAGTAAAGTGCTACTTTTGTTTTCTCGTCTTTCTCTGAACAGCATTGTTGTTCCCAGGTGGGAAAGTGTACCATTCCTGAAGGTACTGCAATACCTGGTTGATGGGTAGATTGGAAAACAAAATGTGTACCATGGCTCTGTGTTTATGGGTGTGGGCTTTTTAAACGATACTGCTTACGTTTTGTAAGGATATAAGCAATGGACATTGAAACGGTTCCCTTCAGGGCCCTCTAGTCATGTCCTTAACTTTTTAGATAAAACCACTCGCTGTTTTCTGAATAGTGAGTGAGAGATCGTTAAGGTAACCATGTTGTTTCTGCTTACATTTCACATGCTTTACTTAATCTTGCATTCCCTATGAGTGGTTGCTTTTACTTTTATTTTTAGGCAGTATATTACTCTTATCAAGTGCATAATTTGAATTGAGCCACATCCAAGTGTTTATAGCGGGCACAATTAGGTTATAGCTGAAGGCAGTGCGAGTTTCTCTCAGTGGGGAAGTATGGTGTTCAGTGGGGGAGAGGATGTGGCACTATGGCCAGAGCTGTCGAATTTGGAACTGGGGAACCGGGTTTAGCCTTCATGACCAGTCCACTGGACCACTCTACTGAGGGAGCACATTCCCATGCTAGACCTTAGAAGGCCCCACTAGACCTTAGAAGGCTTGATGTCTTAGCACAAGCAGGTGTACCCTAGTGGTGTCAATTGTGGGTTAACCTTGAAGGCCTGTCCACCACAATCCATACTGAAGTTCATCTCCAGTCTTGCGGGCAGGCCTACGAAGCAGCACACCCTAGAGCAACAGTGATCCAGTCGCTGTGACTCTGTCACTGAGGTCACATGAACCTTGAGCAGGTTAGGGCGATGCGAACGGTGTGACCGCACTGGGTACCTATTTCGGGTGGGTGCGTAGTGTTTTCAAGTATATTATGGTTTAAAAAAAACTTGCTGCCTCCTTCCTGGCCTCCAGCAATTTTCAGAAACAATAAAAATGTCATGATAACTTCAGTGATTCATGTTCTTCCTAGAGAGAGATCGGAGTTTTGTCTAGTGGAAGGGTTGACTCCTGGAAAGGTAGCACAGAGGGTTAATGTGCCTGCTGCAAAGAACATGTACCATGCAGATCACAAAGTGCACTGCTTTAATGGGGGACCATGATGAATGGTCATTTAATGTCAGCTGTAGATGATGGATCCCTGAACAGTGTCATGTATGTGCATGTTTGCATTGTGCTGAGGGGATTACCAGGTAATTATTCACGCAGCTCTCTGATGGATGCTAAATGCGGTTTTTCTGAGTCCCCAGATAGATCATGCAGTCTGTGTGTCCTCTTTTGTACTGCCAGTCACCGGTGTATTCAACTGTGTAGCCTTGAACCGTGTCATGTATGTACATGTAACTTGCATGAGGTAACTATTAGCGACGATACTACGTGTCTCTCGGACCTCGTTCAAGTGCTCGCCGTCCTTTTTCCCCAGCAACCCTCCTCCCCAGGGGCGGCAATCTGAGGGATAGCCCTGGGCGCCACACGCTCTAGCTACATCTCTGCGCCTCTGCCATATGGATAGTACATTAGTTAAAGACAGATCAGCTGTTAGAAGCCACCTGTCTGCTTTTCACTATTCAGGCAGCAACTTGTCATACACTTGAAAGTCAGGTGCAGTGACTGCTTGCATGCGTCTTCCCAGGGATGTCTGGGATTGTCCAGATGACCCCGATTCTACCAGTCCAAGGACTGACTTCAGAGAAAAGTGACATTAATTGTACAGCATAGAACATTAATGCACAGTAAGTGTGCCCTCTGACTATTCCTCTACCACTGTACCTGCATCTATAATACGAGGTGACCGCAGAAGTAAATTGTTACCTCATTTGCATGAAGCCACATCTCCATGAAAATGAGGAAACGCTCCTTTGAGAACGCAGCGTTTCTACCTGTGCATGATCTGTATTGCACAAAAGGCATATTTACAGGGTGGCATTAAGCCACGTTAAGTGGCTTAGCGCCACCTTGTAAAAATGGAAAATGGCTCTACGCCACCCGAGTGTCAAGAAAAGTGACGCTTCGCTGGTAAAAGGGGCTTGTAAATATGCCCCCTTGTTTGGATCCCTCTGTAATACCAAAGTGCCCCACAGCACGAAATCAGGCATATACACGTATTGCACCCTGGAACACTTTTGAAAATACAACCCATAAAGGTTTAATATTGTACTCCAAATTATGGTAATACTATCTCCTGCAAGCTTACATTCGCACTTGACCTTTTGGGCTGCTTGTGTAACTTATGCCAATATCACAGCTGACTTATCAATGGACAAATATTATAACTTAATTGGAAAATAATTTTCTTTTATAGAAAAATACACATGCAGTTGGGAAGAAGTCCCAGACATTCAAAGGTAAAAATGCAAGCTATCCGTGGTCAAAAAATGAAATGAAAGCAAATAAGGCCAATCATGGAAAAATATGGATTTCCTGTGGTATTGATACAGTCTCTAGGTAGGCCATTGAAGATGCTGGTGATTCATAACTGTCAAATTTGAATCTGGTATATAATATTATGCCTCACAGCCTTAGGATTCTATTTTGTCATGTATTTGGAAACCTCTAATCCATCTTCTGGTTTTTAAAAGTCCTTTCTTTCTCATTGGGCCTGAAATTTGCAAAGGGCTGCCTCTTCTGTATAGCAAGTGGTTATTTGCTTTTTCTTTCCAGTGATCAAATTACAATGGTAGAGTCCCTAAATATTTTTGATGATCAACTAAAATATGTAGCTGAGTTGAAATGGTCCACAAGCACTTAACATGCACTTGGATTCTTTAAATCACCTATCAGTGGCGACCCATTTGCCACATTCTTTGTTGACATTGGAAAACACATGTATAATAAACAATAACAGCATAAGGTTTCTACTACATACCTTATATGTGTAAGAAGCTAATAATGAACATTTAATTTGGTAGATGGCACTGCGTGTTTATGCTTTTCTGCCGTTTGATGGGATTCAGTAACCCTAAGTTCCATCATAACTCATTACAAAGTAATATAAAGTGCTAGGTCACATTACACTAACATCCAATTTAAATGTGTTCTCTGCCATACCTGAATATCTCTAACCCATTGAATCAAGTAAATTTGCATCCATGTGAATTTTATTTGTGATGATCATCATGGATAGTAGGTAACCACTGAAGGGAGTTATGTGGTGAAATCGGTATAATCACATAAACGAACAGATAGAACTGCAAAAACAGCCTCGGAAAATAGATCAATATTGGGAAAGGAATATGCCTTTCAGACAAAGGAACAGAAGAGCCCTCCTGGTGTTCACTGGGCAGCTTTTTTCACAGAATACAGCTGTAAAAATACTAGAAATATAGTTTCATTCACATCAAATACCATCTGGAGAAATGAAATTGTAAATGAGGTTCAATAAAAGGCTCTTCAAGAAATGCTTTCTTGAAAAAACTACTCCAGCATCGATTGGTATGCTATCATTACGACATTAACCTTTTAAAATGACACAGCAAAACATGTACACCTTAGATTTCATGTAACTGCTGGAGGAATTGTTGTAAGGAACACAGAGGAAATTCCATTGTTCTCAGTAATGGTGCAGACTCCATATCTCACATCCTTTGTGGAAACATTAATTTCTTATATTTTGCAACCCCTTCAATCCATGAATGATCATCTGGGGGTAAACAGCTATTAATAGTTTCCTTCCGTGAGCAACAGTGAAACATCTTCTGAAAGTATTTTGTCGAAATCTGTTTTGAGGGCTAACATCCTATTATTCCTTTTGCCTAGCTGTCTGGTCAGGTTTTTTAGGCCTTGTAGATCTTTTAGAATATATTAGCTCAGCTGGCATCTCTCTTTAACAATCTTAGCTAGGTCCACAAGCTATATACACCAGCATCAGCTCTTGATTTGTGTAAGAAATTAGGTTATTGGTTCAGGAGGAGTTGAAGTCCCACTCAAACAACAAGCACAATCCTTGTAGGCTGAACCACAAGCAGTCACTAAATTAACATCTTGATAACCCTATGGTAGCTTGGCACAAAAGCAGTCAGACTTAACATAGAGGCAATAATTAAAATATTTAAGCACAAACACCATTCAAATCCCCAAACCAATTAAAAAAATATAGTATATTTGAATAAATAAAATGAGACTGGGACGACAAAATCCAACCAGTAGAACCACAGCTATTGATTTTTAAAGATTTCAGTAAAAATAGCACCAAGAAGCACAGAGGGCTAACTATAATCTAGTTGGTCTGGACTTGGAAAAAGCCCCAAGATTATGCTGAAAGCTATGGAGCACATGCTGGGCACAGGCCTAAGTTCAGTCCTCTGGGAGTTGTAACTTATGTCCTTGGTACTAGGTCTGCACTGCATTGCTTTCCGAGGCTTTGCAGCACTCCGCGTCGGTTCCAATAAGGTTTTCAGCTGTGTGGCAGGCTTTGTGGGTCTTCGCGTCTCTGGACTTCAGTTCAGATGAAGCTGTCAGCTGGGTGGCAAGACTTTGCAGAGCTTCAGGTCACTTGCAGTTGGATCCAATGAAGCCTTCAGGTATGAACAGCACAATTCTACAGCGATCGGATAACTATGCATTGAATCCGGGGAAGCTTTTGGGTGTGCTCTGTGTGGTGTTGCTATGTGAGGCTTACTTTGCTTGTTGTTTTGTCCAGTGAAGGAAGCCTTCAATTCAGAGCTGCATGACTTTGAGGTACCTTGCGCTGGTTTATGCTGGGTCTGACTGAACCTTCAGTTAGGCAGAGAAGAGTGCTTTTTTATGCTAGCACTCAGGCATGCCCAGTCGGCCAGTTGTATGGTAGGCCTTTGAATGCTTGTGTCACTGTAGCTCAAACAGGATGACAGCGAATGGACCCTTGGACTCACTCTAGGTAGCTTACAAGCAAGGCACGCAGGCCCATTCTTGCTCCTCTAGGCAGTAATGCAGTCCTTCTGCCAACAGGACAGTCCTTATTCTGAATCCTCCACAAGTCCAGGCATGTTCTGATCAGGAGTGATAGGCCTTACCACAGTAAAAAATTACTTTAGGAGTTTACCCTGTCAAGGCATATACAAGATAAATACGCATGTCCTACTTCTTAAATCACATATGCCCTGACCTAGTAGCCTTTAGGGCTTCCCTTGATGGTGACTTAGAAGTATGAAAAAGGAAGGTTTAGGCACAGAAAAAGGTTTATATTGTCTGGTCAAAATGGCAGATTAAAACTGCACAACAGACTGCACTGGCAGGCCTGAGACATGTTCGACAGTGCTACTTTAGTGGGTGGCACAATGAGTGCTGCTGTCCTCTAGTAGCATTTAATTCATGGACCCAGATACAGGCACTACCATTTACTAGGGACTTACAAGTAAATTAAATGTGTCAGTCTGGTTAGCAGAGTCCTAAAACCCAACTGAAACGGGTTCAGCAAAGGATTACAGAGAAAGGCAAATATCTGGGGTGACCCTGCAGAAAGGGCAGGTTCAACAATCTAGCATTGGAATTTAGAACAAAGGTATATGTTTAAGGGCTAATACGAGACATACCTAGGTGTTAAGAACGATGTCTGCAACTCATACTCAACAACTTTCTCATCATACAGCAATTGATCGTATACTGTCATCTTGCTGTGATTCTTTTTTCTTTCATCTTTTGTCTTCTTAAACTTTATTTCAGCTTTCTATAAGTCCCCAAATCCACTAATAGTGAGATTTGTTGTTGAAGATTGTCTCTGGATCCCTAGGAAACAGCAAGGCATCATTCGCTATCCAAGCTGCAGCATTAATCTTATTGCAGATGAGTACACCCCCTTCAATCATGCCCCTTAGTTCTTACCAAAGATCCTTGTGGCTCAAGTTTCAACACAAATAGTCTAGATCACAATTGTGATCCTTGTCAGGTTCCCAGAAATATCTGCCATTACTCTGAAAACATTCAGCCTGTTGGAACTCTTCCTAGTGGTTGTGCATACAATAATTTAATCCAGCGTAAAGGCCATCTGATACCACGATCCGTGCCAGTACTGTGAAAATATATGACCATGCAAGTGTGTGGAAAGTTTTTTCAATATCCAAGTCACTGTCTATATGCCTGGTATGTGACTCAGTCAAGCCAAATGAATCAGTAACGATTGAATGTTTACTTGGAAGTTTCTCCCAGGCATAAATCCACACTGATCTGGGTGAATCAGTCTGGGTAAATTGGAGAGTAGCCGATTTGCAATCATTTTCTCCAATATTTTGCATTCTGAACTGAGTAGGGAAAGTAGTTTATATAATATGATGCTGAGGTGGTCTTAGCTTAATGTAGGTAAAACCATAGGGGCAGATTTACAAGCCCCTTGCGCCTCTTTTACGCTGCCGTTGCGTCACTTTTGTGACGCAGCGGCGGCGCAAAACCAGCGCCATGCTGCGGGGTATTTACAACGTGACGCATCTGGGAGATGCGTCACGTTGTTAAGCCCTGTGCCAGAAGTAGGCATTCCAGTGCAGGGGGGGGCGTTCCGTCGCAGGAACGCCTCCTAAAAGTGGCTGAGTGAAATCTTCAAGATTTCACTCAGTCACTTTTGAGCCCATGCTCAAAACCCTGTGCCTTGAAGCAGGCGTAAGGATTGACACAGAATTGTGAAGATAGGGCACCCCAGAGCCTTGCTGGAGTTGCGTCGCGCTTGCGACACAACTCCAGCAATGCGTTGCCTATATGGCACAGATGCGTCACGCATCTGTCCGTTTTTGCCCCATGGTGCGCCGCATTGTAAATGCGGAGCATCCATGGTGGCGGAGCTGTGACGCACAATAACTGGTGCATCCCTGCTGATATGCAGGGATGCACCAGTTATTGTAAATCTGCCCCAATATATGTTTATTGAGAGAAGATTCTGGTAGTAACCCTTTATAATGGGTTTCTACGTACAGGGGGCCTCATTTATGGCGTACAGCCACTTTTTTTGGCGTACTGCTGACTGATAAATATCAGTCCCTTTAACGCAGTGTTCTGCGTTAAAGGGGCGTGCAATGGGTGTTGCTGTGGGAGTTCCTGGCAACATCCATGGCCTTTTGACACTGCCCCAGATTTATGAGAAATCGTAAATCTAAGGCAGTGCCACAAGCTTACGGAGAGGCGCAACGGGGAGAAATATCTTTATTTCTCCTCGTTTTTCCTTTTTCTATGTGTGCTGCATTCTGCAGAACACATAGAAAGAAGAAAAGCCTCTTGTGATTATTTTTGTACAGAGAGGTTTCCCTTTCTGTACAAAAATAATAATCCCCGCAAGGCCGGCACCCTTGCACCATGGTGCAAAGGTGCCTGCACTGGCGCACGGCAGCTCATTGTGCGCCGGCGCTGGGGAAAAGGACAGGAATGCACCGTATCTTATAGATACGGCGCACTCCTGCCCTTTTCTTTTGCCGTAGGGCAGCGCAGCAGGAAGGCCTGCTGCGCTTCCATACGGCAAAACCTCATAAATGAGGCCCAGGGCATGGAGGTGTGGAGCTAACTGTGATTTGTAAGCAGTATAGCACTCCGAAGCCATCCCGCCTAATTATGAAGTTTTCCCCTCTGCTAACTGATCTATAGCTGATTTCACCTCTTGTACCTTCAGATCTTGATCTAATAAAGTAGTTTGTTCAGGAAATAAAGTCAGCTTTTGATGGAGTCAAAGTAGCTTAAAATGTGTTTGGAAGGGGTAGCAGAGGGGCTCCACATGGGGTCTGATAGCAGTTTATGAATACTTCAGATGGATTTGTGCAGGACCTCAGATCTTACAAGCCATATCAGCAGTCGGCTTGTTTTGTCACCCTAGTCGTGCTGGCAAGTTAGGTATTCCTTATAATTTAAGCATGTTATTTGTTCTACCAGGACTTGTTCTTTTTCATTTCCTCCAACAGACTCAGTCTACCCCTGCATTAGTCATGACCAAATTATCCATGGTATGCATGGCCGACCCTGTCTCAGAAAATTCCTGGGGTCAGCAAGGTCTTCATGCATATGATATTTTAATTCAAATTCCTTTGATTACAATTTTAAAAGTGTCCCACTCAATTTTGGGGTGTGAACCTGTCCCTACATTCTTTTCACTGTGACGGGGGCTGTCCAACAATGCATCTGGTTGAAACCGCCACCACGTTGGAGCCACAGGTGGGTTACCACTATATTGGAGTGCTATAATTAGTGGATCATGAATAGAGTCATAGATATTCTACAGTAAAAAGCAGGTAAGCTAGTTCTGCTGTTCCCATAAACTTGTCAAAACAGATGTGTATTCCATGCACAGGAGAGTAGTAAGAATACTTTCTGTCATCCATATGGCAATCTCTCCATAGATCATGTAATCGCTACTGTCTTGTTGAAATCTTTGAGCCATAGTTCTATTGGAGGCTGTCTAGAGTGGCAGAACAGAGTGGTCCTTGTCACAGTCCCAGACCAAATTGTAATCACCACTCCATATACTAGAAGCACATAATGCCCTGGTTAAGTGCTGTATCGGTGTGCCTAGTGATTGTTTTTGTCCAGTGTTGGGAGCATAGACACGTACAACTGCAAGGGGTGTACCATCTAGCGAGGCTTTGGTGATTCTAAAACATCTTCTCTCATGTATGATCATGTAAGTTATCATGTAAGAAAACCCTAGTGCTATCATCAACATAAATTTTTTTTTTTTTGCCAAAGTATTTCCTTAAAAACACAATACAACATATACAATTCAATAATGCCAAAACTGACTGCTCAACATACGCTCACCACGTTTGCCTAAAGTGAATTTTTAGAAAATACCTGTATGAATAATTCCAGTTATGAACATTTCAGTCAAATTTAAAAATGTAAACGTATCATAGAAACATTGAAAATGTTAATAAAATAATCTATATTTGAAAAGCGCAAAGATAACACTGCTTAATGCTTCAAGGCGCTGGGGGGCTGTTGGGAAGATTAAATGAGCTATTGCCCAGAGTCACATGGTGCTGAGCTGCTGCGGGGGTTCAAACCATGAGCCCCAGGCTCCTGAGTCAGTCGCTCTGGCCGCTGCGTCATACTTCACCATAACATTAATTTATCAACGCTATTTACCCATTAGAAGTTGTATTCTGTGCAACAAAACAGACAGCAAATACTTGGACATGCAATATACAAGTAAATTGCTGGTGTCAGACTTCAGAATTCTTAGTGCATCATTGGACCGTGTGCAACCAATGCTTTTACATAGTAGAACTATCAACTTTTCCTAAGGGGGCATATCCCTTACAAAACAAAATAATATGGGCCATCGTCTCTGTCTCAGTAATACAAGCGGGCATTTATCAGAAATATCAACTTGATGCCACCAGTTTTTTGCTAAAAGCTCTTGGTGTTCAAGGTTCCATTTCTGAACTGTTGATACAACTTCTTGGCTAGAGGAGCTATGACATATTACAAAATTGTTTGAATGATGGTACCAATTTTATGACAAAAAAGTCATCCACTTTTACAATTATGGAAACTTTCCTCCATCACAAAATTCCAATACGCTTCTTTTAAGTGATGACCTGGAAATCATTACCATCTCTTCAGGATGATCCGACTACCTTCCCATTTCCAACCTAGACATCGTATATTTAATATAGTGCAGCCAAGACATCCCTGCAATATCAATAAAATAGACCAGTTCTCTAAGGCCAGCTCTGTAGGGGGGCAGTTCCTCTGTTATCCAGAGGTTATGTCAGTATTAAATTGGTCGACTCTGTACCTTTTATGCAATAAGATTGTGAGCCAAGTCTAAGCACATTGGGATTAGCAGGGTGCTCTGAGGGAGAGCTAGCAAAAACCTGAGTTCTCTAGTCTCAGTGATAGATAAGATGTTACAATTCAAAAGACCCCCATAGTTTGGCACCATATAAAGCAGCTCCCAAAGCCTTGATATACATTTCCATAGGAGGTGATTTTGACCTTAAGACTGAGGCCCTATGTAATTTTATAATGCTTGAGCTGTATTTTAACAAAGTTGCTTTACTTTTCTGTAACTGCAGGATCAATGAAAAATTATGGGACAGCTTTATTCCCTGGTAATCGAAATTAGAAATTCAGTTACTCTCTTCTGAGCCTATTCATATGAATATATTTGGAGCCTTTTTGCTAAGGGGACTGAAAATCATATACTTGGTCATACTCGTTCCAACCCCCTCTCTTTACAGAATAATTCAAAGGCATTTAAAAATTGCAGATGGCCTCGGGGTTTTTGGACAGTAGAAGGGTGTCGTCCACGAACAAGAGGGCGGGTATCCTCCATCCTCATTTTCAGCACCTCACATTCATCTTTATCCAGCCAGTGCACCGCATTATTAAGAAACAAAGAAAAAAGCATGTGAACCAGGACACACCCTTATCTGACACCCCTTTGGATTGCAATCGGGTCAGTAAGTTGGTCTCAGGAGTGTTATTAGTATATAATCATGTCAGAATGAACAGTAGGTTAGAAGGAAGACCAAGGTCAATCAGGACTGCCCAAAGTTTGTTTCTGGGAATCAAACCAAAGCCGAGCGTAAATAAACGAAGGTTTATACATATAGCCTCTGTTGATTAGCATTATCTTCCAATAGATATTACAGAAACATAAGGCCTGGTCAAGCGTGCTTGTCATAGGTCTGGAACCCTGTAGAAAACCTCCTGAGTTCGAGGCAAGACAGTGCAGGTTGCTTTCTGGGGCTTGAAGTTCCCACTAGAGTGTCCGGAGTGTCCCTAGTGCTACCCAAACAAGTGTATCACGGAAAAACAACAAATAAACAGTACCCCTCATCTAACTCCACTATCTCTTCTCTAATTTGCACATATCAGGTGATAATATTATGTGGTGTTCTTGTATGCAGGCTATGTGCACTTTCCTGTGCCTATGGAAAGAGTGTTACGGTAGTGCTTCATGGGTGAGACCATCCCCTTACATTTTATGAAAGGAAAGTATAGCACTGGCTCATGGTGGAAGCTCGCTTAGGGTTGGCCGGTTGCCCGGCCCCCATTGAATTCCAAGGATTCCAAGGACAAGGATAGAGTATGAGCGCGGGACACCAAAAAAGGACATCTGCTATCATTGACTGTGACAATGGGGTCCCACTGGGATGAGGGTACACCACCTAAAGCTGAAGACTCCAATCTTCTATCCCCATCTTTTGATTTGTTAAGTCCAAATGGCAACAGCAGGTCCTGAACCAGTGTGGCACATGCAGCTGCTACCTGTAGTATATGACACCGTCCAGTTTTCTATCTCTTATGTTGCTCTTAGTGTTGCTTAACCTGGGAAACATCCTGCCCATTTGTCTCTAGCAATGACAAAACCTGCTTCCGGGTTGTGAAGAAATGCAATACACAATCTTCCAACACTCTGAGCTTGGCTGGCAAGATCAGTCCATAGGATATATACAGGACTTTCAATGTGCACGTGTTCTCTAGAAAACTCTGGTGTTTCTTTTGCACAAGTGTTGTGTAGTGCAATAAAATGTGGATTATATGGCCTTCCAGTTCCCCTGGGCCATGTTGTCAAGATAGTTGGGGAATGATATCTCTGTGGGTGATTCATTAAGCAAACGACCATCATCACTGTATCGTGATAGGGCCTTGGAGCTGCATCAGGACCCTTATGGGCTCTTTCCACCAAGAAGACCCCAGAGAGTGTGCCTGAGAGCACCATATCAGTTTGCAGAAGGATTTTCAATCTTTTCAGGAAGTCCAATAATACAAATGCTATTCGGCAGATTCGCCCTTCTGCATCTGAAGCTCTCTCTTGCTGGATCTTTAATTCCTTTTTGAAGTTAAGACATTTGTAGCTGAAAATATGATACAGATGGTCTCATGACTGGCCAGTGTAGAATTGTTTTCTGACACTCTTTGGAATAGCTTCCTGTGATCAGCACAAAGTAGGCTTACATAAAGTGCCACCGCATTAGTAGGTGCAGATGCCCGAACAGCTTGCAGGATCTCATCTGATTCATCTAAAGTTGATGTAGGTAGAGTGTCTGACCCTACTATCTTTTTACCCAGTCGACCTTCCAGCAGATTATCTAGTGCACCACTGCCTTTCACTGTGCCAGTCTTTGTGGTTTTGTTAGTGAGTTTGCCGATTTTGTTATAGATAGTCGAACCACACTGACAATGATGGAATATATGCAGAGTGTACTCCTATACATGGTATTCATCTCTGTGGTGTATGGCAACCACACCTCCATGTTCAGGAGCCAGAGAAGTGTATTCCCTCAACCTCACTAATGCAGTCCAAGGTATTTATTATCTCCCGGGCATTAGGAGATTCATCAAGGGGGAGGCCGAAATCAACTGCTGGTGGTGACAAAGTGGCAATGAAATTCCTCCCCAAAAAAATGGGGGAGAAAGAGATCGAAACTAGGTTTGCCCTCCTTGTAGATATGTATTCAAAAATAGAAATTCCCAGCCTGGGGAAGAGTGCATAATAAATAAGTAATAAATCTCCAACGTGATTGTTTATGAAAAAATAGTTTTTCCTAGAGAACCCTCATGCACCAGGGTTGCCCCTGGGTGGCAAGCTTCATCATTGGGTTCATCCCAATCCGCTGTGGATCGAGGCGTGGTACGACCAAACGGTTGCGTGGGAGCACTTGAAGATTGAATCTGTGATGAAGACAATGTAGGTGAGGGGGTGGAAACTAAGTGGCGGTAGGTTAAAAAAACCTGACCAGTAGGACTCTCGTTTTTTTCCCGCCTCTAGCCGGTATGTTCAAAATGAGGGAATGTGTTTGAAGGAATAGACTATAATGAGTCTGCTCTCTTCAAAATTGATCGGCAAACATGTTTTGAGCATTTCCCTTATTGGCTCTTCTTCAGGACCTATAGGAAAACCGATTCCTATTGGTACCACACCTCAAAGACCTTAAATAGGAAAGCAATAAATAGCATGCCATATGCATACCCCTATCATACATACCGTAACCTGTAACGTCATTCTGTATCTGTAACAAGAAAAAACTGTGGCGAGTTTAAAAACAAACAGCTCATCAGCCACGGCTGACAAACCTTGGATAATATATACAGGCAATGATGTGAAACACCCTACTGTGAAGGTGATTAATGAGCCATAAAATATGTGATCACTCTGTATGTGAGGAAGTGAAATTAACCCACAATCATTGTTTTCACACAGTGGTTGTCATAATGCCTATACTTAAATGGCGAGACATTATAAGACAAAACAAATTCACAGACAACAAATTACGTAAATTTTCGACGCTGTACTAGTATGTCATGGTCTTGCCTGGGAGGGGGCCTGTAGTCACACCCTACATGAGGGAGAGAATGAGACACTGAATTGTCAACATAAGTACCCGGCAATTGGCGGTCGGTATGAATTATTATTTTTTTTTTATTTTTTTTATTAGCATTTCAAGTTTATACAACCAGATACAAACATCGTGAAGATAAGAGAATGAATGCCTCCAATCATGGCTATCAGGAGATATGCCACAAAAAAACGCCCTGCTTACTTACTTTGTCAAGGCCGTCCTCGGCCTTTGTGCCTATTTCAAATCCCTGGAGACCACATCTTAATGATGTATGTCTCGGGTTTCCATTTTGTACTGACGCGTGGCTGCTCCTTCCGCACACGTGTCTTTGCCACATAAAAGACTAGACTGCTCAGAGACCTGAAAAATGGCTGCCCTCCACAGGCCAATGACTAGTCTGGTCTTAGAATGCTGTAGATGGGCTCTTACCGAAAAAAAAATTGTTTCAAAGGCATGCTGTTCCTCCAACAGCACAGGACTAACATGGAGAGCACATTTGTCCCGAGTATAGCAGGCTTGTACTAACATCACCTGGAAACACACAAAATTCTCAATCAAACCAATACCTTTCTCAATCAAATAAAACATGGAAAAGTTACATTGATGATATCCTTGTGATCTGGGAAGGTGATGAGTCAGCAGCTGAAGAATTCTTAACATGGCTCAATACACAGAACACCTATGAGATTCACCCATACCATGAGCAAGATGGAACTAGTTTCTCTGGATCGGAATATCATTGCAGAGCAAGGTTCTGAAGACCAATACCCACAAAAAACCAACATCGAAAAATTGCCTGCTACTATGTGACAGTTTCCATCCTACACATCTGAAAGAAAATCTACCGTTTTGACAATTTCTAAGATCAGGAGAAACTGCACGGAGCTCAACTGCTTCGAGGGACAGGCTGACCAGCTAACAAATAAATTGATGGCAAGGAACTATCCCAGACAAATAGTGTCCAAAGTAAAGAAGCGTGCCTTAAACAACCATAGGGATACCCTACTTGAACCCCGTCCTACACAAAGTGAACAAGAAGAAACAAGACCTATCGGTATAACTGCATAAAGCATAGCTTCAGACCGAGTCTCCAAAGTCATCCAAAAACACTAGCGGATTTTGAACAGTGGCAGTATGAATATACCCAAGCCAATTTTCTCTCACAGAAAGGATAAAAGCTTGAGGGATATGCTAGTACACCCCCGCCCCTGGTTCACGAACATGAGACCAGTGAGTCAATCTATTACTGGAATAACACCAATGGGCCACTACCCTAATGGGAATTGCAACATTTGCCACCTCACCCTAATCACAAACACAGTGATCTTCAACAATGAAATGAGGTGGGAGCTGCGTAACCTTACAAATTGCAACACTTCAGGAGTAGTCTATTTGATAACGTGCCCTTGCAATTTGCATTATGTAGGGATGACCACTCGCAAAATCAGAAGCAGAAAATGCAAGCACCGCAGCAATATCAGGTGTCAATGCACCACAACAAAGATGTCATCCCATTTTTTGGGAACCCAAGCGTACACCCCGGGATTTAAAATGGGTGATCTTTGAATACATCAGGAATACAGACAATTGTGAATGGAGGCTTCTCAAAAAAGAGCAGAGATGGGGTAATAATCTTAGAACTGATACCCAAGGTCTCAATGAAAACATCCCTTGGGGCCTTACTCTATGATTTTACATCCTCTCAGAAGGCTACACATTAGTCATGAATCAGCCCACACTTCCCTTCAGAGGATCTACAACACTGAAGTGAGCAACACCAGGTCGGTGTTTTTCAAAATAATTAAATAGATAGGAGATAACCAACAACCTGGGGAACCTATATACTCCTGTTTTCTATCACCCACAAACTCTATATGAGACTACAGGGTCCACTCCCTGTGTGTATAGATATAATTCTTAATCAAAAAAATCCCAAATTGGACACGTCATTGGCCCGTGGCAGGTGGCCATTTTCCAGGTCTCTGAGCAGTCTAGTTTTTTGTGTGAGAAAGACACGTGTGCTGAAGGAGCCACCAGGCGTCAGTTCAAAATGGAAACCCGAGACAGACATCGGTAAGATGCGGTCTCCAAGGATTCGAAATAGGCACAAAGGCCGAGAACGGCCTTGATGAAGTAAGTAAGCAGGGTGGTTTTGCGTGGCATATCTCCTGATAGCCATGATTGGAGGCATTTATTCTATTATCTTCACGTTAATTCATATCAACTGGCAATTGCCGGGTACTAATCTTGATGATTCAGTGTCTCATTCTCTCCCTCATGTAGGGTGTGACTACAGGCCCCCTCCTCCCTGGCAAGACCATGACGCACTAGTACGGCGTCGAAAATGTATGTAATTTGTTGTCTGTGTGTTTGTTTTGTCTTATGATACCTCACCAATTAAGTATAGGCATTTTTACAATCACTGTGTGAAAACAATGATTGTGGGCTAATTTCACTTTCTCACATACAAAGTGATCAAGTATTTTGATGGTTTATTAAGCACCTTCACAGCAGGGTGTTTCACATCATTGCCTGTATATATTATCCATGGTTTGTCAGCCGTGGCTGATGAGCTATTTGTTTTTAAACTCTACACTCTTTTTTCTTGTTACAGACATGGAATGATGTTACAGGTTACCATACGTATGATAGGAGAATGCGTATGGCATGCTATCTATTGCATTCCTATTTGAGGACTTTGAGGAGTGGTACAAATAGGAATAGATTTTCCTATAGGTCCTGAAGAAGAGCCAATAGCGGAAATGCTCGAAACATGTTGACCGATTAATTTTGAAGAGAACAGATTCATTATAGCCTATTCCTTCAAACACAACACCTGATTTTAAACATACCGGCTAGAGGCGGGACTAAAACTAGAGTCCTACTAGTCAGGTATTTTTAACCTACTACCACTTAGTTTCCACTCCCCTCACCTACATTGCCTTTATCGCAGATTCAATCTTCAAGTGCTCCCATGTAACCATTTAATCGTAGCATGCCTCCATCTGCAGCGGATCTGGATAAACCCCAATGATGAAGCATGCCACCAAGGGGCAACCCTGGTGGGTGAGAGTTCTCTAGGAAAAACTATTTTTTCATACACAACCAGGGTAGAGATTTATTGCTTATTTACGCACTCTTCCACAAGCTGGGTTTTTCTATTTTTTAATGAAATTCCTGGCCAAGGCTCTATGTCATTAGGTGTTATCTGTAAGGGGCAGATGATCCAACAGGTGAGTCCAACCAGGCCGCACTCCACGACTTCAAGACATAAAGAGTGGCATCACAGAGTTCAGTCTCTGCATGCATATACCCCCGGCGATAGGACTGGTACATTAACGCCAGTTCAGAAACCTAAGCCTGATGGCCTGATGGTGATGTTCAATCACCCAAGAAGGGCCGGAGCAAGTCAAAAGACAGCCCTTCTCTTCAAATCCATTCTCTCAAAGACAGAAGAGCGAGGCACCCATTCTCATCTGGTTAGTGGCAGTGTATGTCACTCACACAGCAGAGGAAAAAACTCCAATATCTGGACATTCCAAGGGGCTTGGACGGAGGACATCTATGCGCCCCAACTCACCCCTGCAGCTTCCTTCCTGGCCACCTGCAGGTCTCCAGCACTACCACTGTCAGGTGGTCTAAGCTGCCCTGACCCGTGTAATGGTGGCCTTTTGCCGGTATTCCTCTGATCGCACCTCTGCTGGTTGCACCTCAGCAATGGCACCCTCTGGCTGTCTCTTTGTAGTTGCTGGCAGTCTCTCATTGCCCAAAGAGTGGGAATCAGTTGCCTCAGGTCCCAGGGGCTGCCATCCTGAATCGCTTGGTGGGACCTCCTTCATGCACTTCTGCGCCGGATACTTTGTCCCTCAATAACGCCTCCATGGGACTCAGAGGTGTTCAGGGTCCCTCCTGTATCTCATAACATAACATGAGTTATGCGGCCAAGATGTGGCAGACTGTATTCAATGAGGCATGAGCTGCAAGTCTATGTGTCCACCATCTTCTGTGGCAAAGCCAGACCTGCAACAGAGTTGACACTGGGTCCACTGAAATATTAGTTAAGGGCTCTCTCAGCCTGTATTTTTGACTCTCAGAAGATAATACATGTAAGATTACACTTTGGTAGAGCTGGGGATGGAGGATGAGTAGGAGCGAAGTTAAGCACATTGAGGAGAGAAAGAGAAATTATGTAACTGACAAAGTGAGAAATGAGTGAGGCAAGTGAAGCGAGTGCACAAAAGAAAGATGGAAAGAAGGATGGAGATCAAATTGAAATTCAAAGAAAGGGGTGTGGAAGGAATATGGGTCTTATTTAGAGTTTTACAGATGGCTTACATTGTCACAACGTGTGGGTTGTCTTGTCTGCTGTATTACAAGTTCCATAGATTGTAATGCACTTGCAATACAGCAACAGGAAATCTGACATATTTGCGACATAGTATGACATCCGCCTAACTCAAAATAATCCCCTATGTTAGAATGGAGGGGAAAAGGGGAAAGTGAGCATGGAAGAGTTGATAATACATGAGGGAGGCAAATGATGTAAATAAATACGGTAGGAAGGAGATGAAACAAAAGTTGACAGCAGAGAAAAAACTGGAATGATAGAAGAATAGATCAAATCATGGCAAGATGATGGAAGAAGGTTGAAGGGAGGATGAGAGGGAGGGTGTCACCGTGGAAGGAAGGATGGAAAGAACAATGGAAGGAAATATTCAAGAATGAAAGAAAGAAATGGCAGATAGGTAGATGAAAGGAAAGGATGCAAAGCATATAAAGCATAAAAAATGCATCCTAGTCTGTCTTTTTGTTCCTGATTTTCAGTGGACCCCAATCCCTCCTACAAGAGCGAGGTTTGCCCACTTCAGCTGCTTATCGCATTCAGGTTATTGTTCATTTTATTTTTTCTAGGTGGCAAAACAACATACACTCATCAATACTTAAATATAAAAGTAATGTCAAAATTCACACCTGGATTTACTATTGGTCTTACTAGATTCAAGAGATCCCCAGAGTAGTCGTGCTCTGTAAATCCCCTGGGATTTTAAACCCACATCAAGTCATATCATTAAAAAGCTTTCTGTAATGTTTGCACCACATCTTTAAATGCATGACTTTTTAATCAAGAAGCATATTCTATGATATAGTGTTGTTTGCAGGTGATATTCTCCCTCTCTTCGCTTAGGACTGCCTTTTATTTTCTGTGTATTTATTTTTTTACATTAATTTTTACGGTGCCACTATCACCATAAGTTATCTTGATGCTAGAAACTGACCAGGGTGAAAGTACTACTGAAGCACAAATAGATAAATGGATAAAAACAGCCACCTCTTTAACTCCTTCCATCATTTTAAAAGAAAACAATGAGTTTTTATGGGAAATGTCAAATTGTTCCAAGTCTTGGCAGCTGCCACAGTAAAAGCATTACCCGCAATGGCAGTCCACGAGACTTCGGGGAAGGCGACAGAAAAGTCAGACGCAGAGGACAGGTGCCTCCGTGCTTTAAAAAATCTAAACCGCTTTGAAAGCAGTGAAGGTTTAGATCCAAAAGAGAATTATGTGGCAAACATAAAGACTTAAAGGCCCTGCATTACTTCACAGGGAGCCAATTAAGTGTTGCATTGCAACCGAACTAATGGAATCAACTATTTTTAAATTAGGAACAAGTGTGGCAACTGCCTTTTGGGCCAATTGGAGTGTATTTAACACCGTGGCTACTAACTCCAAGACGTTTGCATTGCTGTAATCCTATTGTGATGATATTAATAGATTAAGAATTTGACTCTCGTTAGAATAGGAGAAAAGATGAATAATCCTTCTAACAATGCCAAGTTGAAATATGCATCTATTCCGTCAAATTTCACCCAAAATATTTCTACGCAGTCCACATGTTCTGGTTTCTAACCAAGAAACAAGGTGGATAGATAGGAAGATCCCTTAAAGGGGGTGGACAGGCAGGCAGCAGGAAATCTCTTTTATAGCCATTAAGCTTCAAAATATGTTTACACATTCAAAATTCAACTGCTTGAAGACAACACAATAATAAATCAGTATCCTGAATGTGTGTCCTCATGTAACTTAACTGGTACTATGTAAAGCGCTCTGATACCCGATTAGGGTCAAGTTGACGCTGTATAAAACTCTGCAAAAAAAAAAAAAACATTTGAATCTCTGAAATCTTAAAAATTATTTGTGTACCATCTGTGCACACATATACAATTAAGCCAAATGAGTCAGCCAAGAGGATCATAAACAGATGAAACCATAATAGCAGAAGTGCAGATCCCTGAGGTGCACCACATAATAGTGAGCTTGGTTCCAAGGCAGAGGAGAAACAGACACTTGGACATGCTTTTGGGATATAAATATTCTTAAATATTACAAGGCAACTCATGTCATTCTGGCGGCCATCACATTTTTTAATAACAATTCAAGCTGATCCGTATAGACGGCCGCGGAAAGGTTTACTAGAAAAAGGGCAGCAGGAGTGTTAATCTCAGTACTCCTGCACAGCTCGTCTGGTATTGCTTTCACAAGAGTCTTTGTACTGCAACCAGTATGGAAACTAGGGGTGGGCGTAATTCACAAAATCCTATGTAGCGTAATCATTTGGAATGACCTAAAAATTCAGCAAGATTATGAAGTATTAAGTGAAAAGAGATATTATGGGTTTATCAATATTTCTTTGCGCATAATACACCCTTTAATCCAAAATGGATGCCAGGATGCATTTAATGCTAAGAAATAGCAGTAAATGCAGCAGAACATGAGGAGAGCACGTGAGCAGCAATTCTCTGAGTGTGCGCTTGCGCTGGGATTTTTTTCCCCCAAAACTACTCTTAATTATGTGGGTAAGACTAATCAGGTTATTATCAAAAATTCATTTAAGAGTAATGCAAAATTTCTGAAATTATTCCAATCACTATGGCGTAATTGAAATTCCGCCCAGACCCTATAGAAACCAGGTTTAGGTGGATGTAACTAACTATCCCTCAAAGGATTTTGATAAGTTCAGAATTAAAATCTTGTTATCCTCATAAGTGAATTATGTATCAGGCTCTCAGGGTTTTGGCATAAAACAAGGGGCACCCAGTATTCAAGGGTACATGGGTAATATATTCATAAAAGAACAGTGTTTCTCCAGAAATCATTTAACCATGCTTTAACACATGTATGAAGATCTGAAATTAAGGATGACCTTGCATCAGACTACAAAAATTATGGGTAGCACAAATCCATCAGCAACATATGCTTTTATGATATTCTTATAACATGAATCCAAAATACAGTTCAAAAGAATGCAGGTGTTCCAAGTGATGGCGCATTGAAGTGCAAGTTGAAACTTCACAACATAGGCATTCAGGTTTGAGGAATCCTGCAATGCATGATATGGTTAGGACACATCAATGTTGTGATCCCTTAAAGGGATTTATATGGGGTTTTCACCAGGACAATACAAATTTGGTAGCAACCTACAAAAAAACTATCAAAGACAGGATTATTGTCAATAACCTCAGCTAATATGTAAGGTATAAAGGTGAGTAGAGCCATTAAATGAACAGAGCTCACCTGGCCCAAAAAAGTTTCTGGTTTACCTCTAATTTCATCCAAGAAGTTGCTCAGCAGCATCTATAACTCAACAACTGACTATTATAAATGTCAAATGGGAACAAATGCTCTTAGATAGAAGGTGTCCCATGCAGCAAATTATGTGTAGATCCAGACATGCAAAAATAAATTAGACCACCTTGTGAGAGGTAAGCAGTCTTCAGGCCTTAGGGTGACTAATAGGTCAAACTCAAGTGCATTATTCACAATTAGACTAGAGATATTCAGTGTAATTAATTCAAAGGCGGTGGAGAGAAGCTAATTTTCTTTAAGTGCAAAACCTGCTTGGTCACAACATGTGGTAACTGGGCCTGGGTGGAGTTTGCGGAGTTTCACTCCATGGAATTCCGTGGAGTCACCGAAAAACTCAGCGGGATTCCGCAGAGTTCAGCGGGCAGGTGGGGTATTGCTCTGTGACAGCCACCCCTAGGTAAAACCTCTAAGGTGAGGCAACCCACCGACCAGGGTTCCACATATTCCCAGAGTAGAGCCTCTCGGTGGCTCATGTCGTCAGGATCAGTGCCGCTCCCCTCCTCCTGGCTTCCTCTGTGCAGGAATCCATAGGATAGCTGAGCCAGCTGGCCCCTCTAGCAACAGGCAGGGACATGAATGATGAGCTGCTGCATGCCAGAAAACGGTGACCGCTGGAGGGGTGTCATCTATCACCAGCTGTAGCAAAGGAGGCATGTTGCTTTGACCCGCCACAGCAACTCCAGGGATGAAGCCACTGCAATGCCACCTCACTTTCACTGCCAGTCATCCACCGATTGGCCGTCCACCAGAAACATCTTCCACCTCCCCACTGATGATGCTAAACTCCGCCCTAGTAGCAGGTGTGTTGCTATTAGCCAATGGCCATGTTATTAATAATAATTATCTTCCCAAGCACTAGACCGCGCCACACAAATATGAAGTGCGTGGCTGTCACATACTGTCTTTGGCACTTCAGCACCATAGTAGGCGTATCCTTCGTGCTGCGGGCAAAGAATGAGGCTGCATGGCATTGCAGGTCCGAGGCAGCAGCTCCCAGCAGGGTGTTGTTAATAAGGACTCGTTTTAGTCTTTTATGCCCTGAGATGAACCAATTGCCACCAGCCAGTGGTGAGGCTTCCTTTTCCAACACATCCCTCAGAAAGAGCTCTGCCCGAGTGCTCCGCTGCTGCCATCCTTTCAGGCCTCGACTGCCACAGAACTGCTTTCGCCAGTGCAGGATGAAGGATTCCAGCAGTGGCCCCAGCAGGCAGTAGGCTCTGGGTAGCACAGGCAGGGCAGCGGACAGCCGGGGGCTGTGGCAGGGTTGACTTGAAAGGGTGGACATTTGTGTGGGTAGAAGAGATGAGAGAATGAACAGCCTTTGGTCGCGTCTGCCAGGCCTTCACGCTCGAGAAGGAATAGGTAGCAGGGACTGCTCTTCCTTGAGCCAGCCAGGCCTTCCATCCCATTGTCACTATGTGACAGAGGAGTTGCGCCGGGGCTTCTTTAATGTTCACGTGCAGCTCTGCAGCTGCACCTGTGCTCATCGCTAGCCTTGCGTGTCAGAAAGGGAGGGCTCTCTTTCACCAACACAATGTGCTGCTCCCATAATCTCATTCAGAGACACTAGCACCGGTAAACTCAAGTCCGCCACTGGTAGGCGCAGGTGTTTGCTGAACTCTGCGCTCCAAGCGAAGCGTGTAGTGGCATATCATCAACATATAGAGGTGCAAAGTTAGAACACATCACTGCCTGCAGTGGGCCAGTGAGCGACTCAAACAAGCCAGGCCAAATAGAAGAATGAGTCTCCGGGAAATGTGAGCAATGGAGAATCATATAAAAGGTAAAGCTCATGTGCGTAATGACTATAACACCTGTGGTTGAACCAAATGGGAACCTGAAGCAATGCAGGATCCGTGCTAGACAACCAGCGCACCAATCTCCCATCAGGACATGTCCAGGATGCCACATGCCATGCAGGCAGCTATTACACCTACCAAACCAACTAGGGAAAGTGTGTCAGAATGACATATGTTGTAGTGTGCATCCACTAAGAAAGTACCGTAATGTCAGAAATGAAGAAAGACGAGGCTGGGAACCTAAATAAAGTGATAGTTCATAGAAAATTCCTAATTTAGTCTTTTCATACCACTGAAGACCAAGACACAAGGAGGAAGTGACACTTGAACATGCTGGTGGGACAACAAAATTCTTAAATATTGCACAGCACTAATGTACTTCCGGTGGCCATCAAATGGTTTAATAGCAATTCAGGGTCAACTGTATAGAAGGCCAAGGAAAGATTAAATAGAAAGAGTGTTAATACTGGTGCTCATTCGCAACTCGACTTATATTGCTGTTACAACAATGTTTGTACTGCACCCAGTATGAAAACTAGCGCTGGGCATGATTCACATAACTCTAAGTGGCGCGATCATGTAGAATTACCTAAGAATCCCGCATTATTATGAGGAATTGCGTGAGAAAAGTAATTCTGCATTTGGGGCTATTTCTCTTTTTTTTTTTTTAATAATTTTTATTAAACAGGCTGACAGGAAAAACACATATAAATACTTACATCAGTTAACGTCTATAATCGAGAAAGTTATAATATAGAAAATTATAATATATTCTCAGCGCTAAATAGCAAAACTAAGCTATAAACACGGGAGGGGACAGAAAGAATGAGAGGAAAAGAAGAGAAAAAAAAGAAAAAAAAAAAAAAAAAAGAGGGGAGGAAAGGAAGATTAAAAAGATAATAGAGGCCGTCTCATCCTATAAAAGTTCCCCAATTTTTTTCGTGTTTGCTTATGGATCGACTCCCTCTTAGCCTAGCTAAAGCTGACTCCATGGTGTAGATCTCAGTAACCAGCGCCCACCAGTCCCAAACCGTGGGTGGATCGGTGCAAATCCAGGCTCTTGCCACAGTTAATTTAGCGCATGACATAAGTATTGAGGTCAGCGCGGCTTGTGGGATTGGATTAGGATATATGTCAAGCAGAACTGAGGCAGCGGTGAATATGGGTGTTTGGATATGTTTGATTTTTAGAACCTTCTGAATGTCCCCCCAATAATCCTTTAGAGTAGGACATGAAAACAACATGTGTATCAAGTCGGCGGCCTCAGTTGAGCATTTTGGGCATTTAGTTCGATCACTAAAAGAATTATTAGAAGACCATTTAGATATTATTTCGGGCGTATAGTATAGCATACAGCTCGTTCTAAACTGTTGAAGCCTTAAGCTTGAAGAGCGAACCAGTTTATTAATGTTTGACATAGAGCTCCCTATTTCTCTAGCTGTAATATTTATACCTAATAACCTGCCCCATTTATCTGCTAACTTAGAACAGTCGTTTGATTTATAACAAGATAGAACGTGATAAGTATCTCTTATAGTTGATTTGGTTTTTCCAGAGTATAGGCAGGACCAGATTTTGTTGTCTGTAACCGCTAAGATTTGTTTTTTATTAATCAAATAGTCGTGCAGTTGCAAGTGTTTGTATCTCATAGTTTCAGGGAGATCGAATAATAGTTTAAGAGTATTAAATTCTATAAACCCATGAGTACCATATAAATCCCCTAATGCATTAATACCCAGCTATAAGTAGAATTGTCGTTAAAGATTCCCGGTAAACCCGGGTTACCCCATAACGGCATCATTTGATGATAGTAAGTTATTTTACAGTAATTTGAAATATTACCCCATATCTTTATTATGTCTCTGGCGGTCTTAAATTTGACTCTTTTAAAGTAGTTTGGATCGTTGGCTCGGAGCAGAAACATGTTTGAGTCTTGTTTTAGCATAAGAGTATGAAAGGGGAGTGTTCCTTCTTTAATGAGCAGTGAACGAATACGCAAAACAAAAGCAGACCAAAAATACAACTTAAAATCAGGGAAATTAAGCCCTCCCAGATTCGTGTTATTTGTCAGAAATTTTATCGACCTTCTCGCCTTTTTATAGCTCCAAATAAATCTGCTGAATACACCGTCCAGCTCTTTAAAAAATTTATTATTTAGATTAAGTGGTATAGATCGAAAAAGATATAAAAATTTAGGCAATATCGTCATCTTAATAAGATTAATTCTTCCAATTAAATTCAGGGGTAATCTGTGCCATTTTTTTAAAAGTAAGATAGTGGATTTGATTAGTGCTTTGTAATTTATATTATTAATTTCCTGAATTTTAGCCGTTAGTTTAACACCTAAATATGTAGTGCTTTTACAAATTTCGGGAACGGTCGAATTTGGGGTATAGTTAGCAATAACCTGAGTCTTTTGTACGTTAAGTTTATACCCTGAGATATTCCCATATTTCCCAGCCTCAGAGACAATACTTTGGAGTGCCACCACAATATCTTGTGTGTAAATAGCGATGTCGTCGGCATATGCTGTTATTTTCAGTGTTTTTGAACCAGATCTAAAAGGTACAATTTGGGCTTGGGACTGTAAAGCGGATAGAAAAGGTTCCAATGAGAGAGCAAACAAGAGAGGTGAGAGAGGGCAGCCTTGACGGGTGCCACGACGTATTGGAAAATCAGGGGATATCAAGCCCGCATAACAGACATAGGCAGTAGGATTATCGTAGAGGGCCTGTATACCCCGCAAGAATTGTCCCCCAAACCCCATTTTAGATAAGACGCACCAGAGATAGTCCCATCCCACTCGGTCAAATGCCTTCTCGGCGTCTAATAGTATCATGCCGAGTGGGGTGGACTCTATCTCTGCTACGTCGAATGCCGTTATAGCCATGTTTACGTGCATAGTAGTGTCTCTACCGGATATGAACCCGTGTTGCTGTGGATTGATAATTTTAAGTAGTATAGGGGATAATTTTATAGCCAATATTTTTGCAAATATTTTTGCGTCAGCGTTTATAAGAGAAATGGGTCGATATGACCCTCTCTCCTCCTTTGGTTTATCTTTTTTCAAGAAGAAAATTATTTTCGCCCTATTCCATGATTTGGGGGTTTTGCCATTAAGGCCGGCAGATTGCAGTACCTTCAAGAATAGGGGTTCCAACTCAGCTAAACATACTTTATATAGCTCTAATGGTATTGAGTCTTCCCCTGCCGCCTTCCCTACAGGTAGGAGGGCTATAGCTTGATGTAATTCTGCCAGTGTAATATTATTGGACAATAAATCTGTTCCAGTTATAATCTGTGAATTTGTTATGTATTTGTCCACATAGCTCCGAATTGCGTCTGGGTTAGGAGTGCTTTCTGGGGTGTATAAATTCTTATAGTAATCAGCAAATTGTCCTACTATATCCTGAGGCTGGTTATAACTTTTATTGTCACTCCCCCGTATACTTGTAATTATAGTACTAGCTCTATCTTCAGCGACTTTATAGGCCAAAATTTTGCCAATTTTATCGCCACCCTCGTATTGTGCTATTTTAAATTTATGGATCTTAGTGCTGCACTTCTGTATAAATTTTGTTTTAATTTCATTTTTTAAGAGTCCAAGTTTAAGACCTATTTCGGTTGTTGTTGATAGTTTTAATCGGAGTGCAGAGGCTAGTAATTCCTCTTGGTTGGTTATGTTGGATATAAGCAAAGAGTTAGCCTTTCTGCGTTCCGTGTTTTGTCTGATCGTGTAGGCTTGAGTGAATCCCCTGATACTTGCTTTGCAAGCATCCCAGACGATGCCACAAGCTGTAGAGTCTGTATTGATATCCATAAATTCTATAAGGTGAGATTTAAGCTGCATCACATACTGTGGGTCTGTGGTCAGGTATCTAGGGAAAGAGAATGGTCTGGGCGGGGTCCTGGTGTGTGAGGTAGTTATTGTAAGAATTATTGGGTTATGATCCGAAGAAGTTCGAGGACATAAAACCAGATTAGAACACTTTAATAGATTATCCCCTATTAGCACCATATCTAATCTTGAGCATAGTTTGTGGGGTGCTGAGTAATAAGTATAGCCCGGTAGATTTGGGTATAAGTATCGCCAAGCGTCTTTAATGTTATGGATGCGACAGAGATCTAAAATGGATAATCTGGTCTTGCGCATCCTTTGAAAGCTACCGGGTCTGGTTGTGTCAATTTTATAATCCATGATACAATTAAAATCCCCCATAATAATGAGCTCTCCCTCCCAGCCCAAGAGTTTGGTGTTCAACTCGTCGAAGATCTTCGGTTCATCTGTGTTTGAGCCATAAATTACACAAAAGACGTAATTATAGCTCTCAAAATTAATCTGAGCAATCGCCCATCTACCCTCTTTGTCACAAAGGGTCTGTAATGTTTCGATCTTGAAACGTTTATCCTTAAGGATAGCCACGCCTCTTGTGGGTTGTGTAAAATTCGAACCTATCAAAATATCGTAACCCAGTTGATTCAATTTCCTATCTTTGCCCGCTATATGTGTTTCAGTGAGAAGAGCAATATGAGGGTTATGTGGTTTTAATTCTTCTGTAATCAAAAGTCTTTTATTTTTACTATTCAAACCCGAAACATTCCAGGTTAAACATTTTATGTCATACATTATAATAAGTAAAAGGCAAAACCTTTACCCCGGCTCCGAATACCCTGATACAGTTCTTGTTATTTGCCCTTGAAGTGGTAATAAGAAGTGTGAAAAATAAAATAAAAGGGAGAAAAAAAGAGAGTAGAGCTGATATGGTCTCTGGTAGCTCATTAAACTCATCCCTGTCTGCCTGTAAGCTTTTTATAATGTTTTTACCCCACCCCCAAACCCCCCCACCCCTCCCCTCCCTGGTTCCAGCCCCAGCGGGGGCAGAACCGCCCTTGGAAAACAGCTGCCGCTGGAAGGGCAGCATCTGTAGCAGGTCACCCGAAGGGCCCCAATCCACCCAACCGTCCCTCCCTCACCCCAAAAAAAACCATAAAGAGTAAAATAAGATAGAGGATAAAGAATGAGGGGTCCTCTAAATAAGTACAATTTTCGCGAGTTCATAAGTTCATAAGTTCATAAGTTCAATTATTCATGGAGCACGCTAGATTAACCAGCATTGCGATAATTAGCTCAGACCCTGGTGTGCAATTATTTTTCTGTCTGATTCCTGCCTTCATTTAGACTAGAAATAAATGCTTCAACTGCTTTGACTTCATTAAAGAAGTATATGCGTCCATTTTTGATAACTTTAAGACGGGCGGGTTCCTGTAAGAAAGCCTGGCCCCCACTAGATTTGATTGGATCGATAAATCTACGGAGCATCCAGCGTCGGTCCATAGATTCTTTGCTTAAGTCGGAGCGAGCAAAGATTGGAAAATCCCCTATAGCTATAGGAGTATTGGGGCGTGCTCTCTGCCATACTGCTTGGCGGAGTAGAAAATTACCAAAGAACAGCAGAAAGGGACGTGGAAATTGACTTGCCCTATTTTTCATAACCAGTGGTAAGCGGTGAGCGCGTTGTACTTGTGAGTCCCAGTCCCAGTCTGCCAAGTCCGGGAAGGCCTTTTGGAGTAACCCCACTAAGTAAGCCCTAGGGTCAGAACCCTCGGACCCTTCTGGAATCCACATTTGGGGCTATTTCTCACCGCAAAAAGGTACCTTTGCATCCAATATGGATGCAAGGATGCATTTTGTGTTACGAAATAGTGCTAAATGCAATGGGGAACACAATAGCACTTTAGAGACTATGTCCCATAAGATTAATGACTATGACTATGTCTTCCGTCATCTTTGCACTATTGCAAAATACAATTTCTCATTATGTATAACTTAACTGTGTATTTATGGCACTGTTACAAACCAAAACTTTGTAACATGTATATTTTTTAATAGTGTATCTTAATTAGTTCTATTGGTATATTGTTATGGTTTTAATTAAATAAACAATAAAATGCATTCTGATTCTGCAAGGGAACATGAATAGCACGTGCAAGCAGTCACACGCTCTCTAAATGTGCTCTTGGGATAGGATTTTCCTCCAACTTGCCCTTGGCATTTCGCGCTATTTTCTCAGTGCAAACATGCATGCTTGAATACAAAATCGATGGGATGATGCACTTTGCGGTAAGAAATAGCAGGAAATGCAGCAGAATAGGAATAGTGAGAGCAAACAGCTCCTCACGCTCACTAAATGTGCGCTTGCAGTCGGAATTTTGCCCGCAAATGACTCTTGATTATGCTAACAGGAGAAATTGGATTATCAGTATTTCTGTGTCAAAGCGTAACACAAAATTAATTGAATTACTCCGATGACTCTGGCGTAATTGAAATTCTGGGCTAATGAAAACCAGCTTCAGGCGGGTGTAACAGTTCTTCTATATGTAATGATGATCAGACCGAATTCTCAGGCTCAATTAACTCCCATGTTCCCATTAGTCATATCTATTAATTGGCAAATATCTATGTGGTTGTGCAAAACTTTGTAACTACCCCTCATAGGATTTCTCTAAGGCTAGAATAGGACTCTTTTTATCCTTGTAAGTGATTTATTTCTCAGCCTCACATGTGTCTGAGGCATGCATTTAGTGAACACTGTTTTTGATACCTGATATGTCTATATTTAAAAACAAAACACATTTATACACTTTTGAAGTCATTTTTTAGATCTCCATAATGGAATTAAACTTTCTGTGTTCGTAGTTGAAAATTACTCCTCTGTTTCCATTACAGGTACTAAAAACAATAAATACCTTTTTCCTCAATTTATGCAACCTGAATGTTAGTATTAAATTGTTTTCATGTTCAATATTTTGCATACTTCTTCAGGCATTGTTCCATGATGCCTTAATGGGTTTGTGGTTAAACATTATGCTATTTAGGATATAGCAAGACATAATTTACCATACTGTTTTTAATTACAAAATATATAGATGATTTTCATGGGGCTTCAAATCCCACTATGATGAAGAAGTGGTTTGGTGGGAAGTAGCTGCCACTGTCTGAAATTAATGTCATGTTGCGCTTGTAAAACACACAGCACAGAGGCTGGAAGCGGCGCTACTTCAACCAGGGATGAGCTGGTGCAGTGGCGGCTCCTCCGCTAAGGTGAAGAAGCATCGCCCCAAGGCTTTTCAGCAGTGTAAATAAAGGAAAAATAAAATGATAATAACTCAATGTTCTTATCATGTAATTTGTTCCATCTGCAGCAGCCTTGTGGGGGGGGGGGGGCTGCTATGCTGACAAAGGAGCAGGGGAGGATCGGTGAGCACTCTGTAAGTGCGCATGAATGTTTGGCTGGCCGTCTCGGGCCGGCCAAACTGTCATGCACACTTTGCATGTTCTCCATCAAGGCTGCTTTACAGCTGGATGGAGAACATGCCCATGGTTCCCAGTCCTGCTCTGAGTGCTGAACCATGGCGCTCAGACCAATCACAATGCTGCATAGCAGCATTGTGATTGGCTTAAGAGAGCCTGGGTGCTTCCTTTTCCGGACAGAGTGGAGGGACGACAAACAGAGGTGCTGCAAGGAGGTAAGTGCAATTTTCATTTTTTTACTCCCCCCAACCCCTCTGCTGCCTCTCCACCCCGGATCCATGCCTGCTGCCACTGAGCTTGTGACAACCTTATTATTTAAAAAATGATGCAATTGTGTCTTATTTCAACATTAAAACAAAAATAACCTTTGTCAAAATGAAAGGATCAGGAAATGTCGTACCCTAGAATTGACTGACTGTCAATCCTTCCTTGATGGAAATAAAAGTGGGTTCAAGCATTGGCCTTTAGCAGTAATAACCAAAGAAGTCTAGAAACAATAAATGATTTACCCTGAGATTATTATTAATTCTGTATTAATTCACAATTTATAGTATGCATATGCATCCTAATGGGAGAATATTCATTTTTCTGTCTAACTGGCTTCCGATAGTTTATTGCAGCCATTATACCTTCCTGGCACACTAATGGGGTCTCGGGGACAGCAACTATTTTCCCTTCGTAACTATGCTGCACATATTTAAGCCCAATCTACTAAAACCATTGACTATTATTTGTGCTTTACTTTTCCTTGGTGATATTTTTACTTAAAACCTTTCTTTAAAAATTCATATCTCTGGTTCCCAATATCAGAGTTTTGTTCCTTTGGTGCCATTTATTTATTATTTTACTCTATTTTTATAATTCAGTTGGGGACTTATATTTCCTGATGTTTTTATTTTATTACTGTTTTGGTACTGCATAAATACTTCACACATTAAGCGTGTTTGCTCTGTGCCTTCTCTACCAGGGCTTGGCCTCAGGGTAATTTAGCAACAATGAGGGTTCACTCTGACAAAAGTTGTGATTATTGCTTGAAGTGGCTAGTCATCCACCCTAAATGATAATCTGAATTCCTCAAAACTTCTTTTTGTAGTCGTGAAATTCTGCATTTGGCACAAGAAAATAGTTTAAATAAATGTGTGATGTTATATTAAACCCACATGTAAGCGCCTCACTCATGTGAATAGACAAAATTAGGTATTAAGGCAAGAAAGCCTGATTATCGCAATTTATTATTTCTGTTCCACTGATGTATAGTTCATTTGAAGCATAATTGTGTGTTCCAGCTGTTCTTTTGCTTGTTTGCAAGTAAACCCAGCACATTGATGACAGACAGTGCACGTCACAGCTGTTTATACTCATTTACATAGATCTGTATCACCGGTTCTATAAGCTAAAGTTTCTTCTTAAGGATTTTTTTGAAATTATTGGCCAGATGTACGACGGTATTTAGCATGTGCAGCAGGCCACCATCCCAGGGATGGCCAGCCATTCCCAATGAGGTTGCAAATTGCAAGTGGATCATTAATATTCATGATCCTTGCATTTTTCGACCCCATTGGGAATCACTAACAGTGTGTCTGACACTGTTGTACAGTTGCTTTTGCGACTCGCAAATTGCGACTCGCAATTTTTCACAATTTGCATGTCACAACATCAAATGGTCTTACATCTGGCCTATCTATTTTCTCTTAGCATGACCGTTAATCCATTTGGATGACCATGTCAACTTCTTTAATATATTATTTTGCCTCCTTGCTTCGTGGATGGGGACAACAATGGACTCCGTTATTAAATAAAAATGAAGATTTTATAGACCGTTACTTTGTATGATTGAACAGCATGGATCATCACATCTTCAATGACGACAAAGGGACTTCCTTAGGCACATTTGGCATCTAAAGAATTTATATTTACAATTTTTTATTAGCTTGATTTTTACCACAGCATCTTAAAGGTATCCGAGGAGACTAAAGAAAGTAGACATCGCCACGCTTAATATAATGTGAGAAGTTTATAATTCCAATGACTTTGAGTATATTTTTTTATGAGTCAGCATAGATTCCTTGACTGCTGAGGGTGGTTGTGCAGGTGTGTGGCTCCAGCAACCTAGGAAATGTCGTGTCACCGGTGTAGAAAATACAAAATTAAGTGATGGTTCATTTTGTAAATATCATGTAAAAAAAGCATAGCTAGGGGTTAAGTTGGGTGTTTTAATCTTTAGATTGAGTCTTAATGGGCTACAGCTTGTAGTTTTACTTCCTTTCTACTTAATCCCCACTTAACATTTCTTCCACTAGCAGCTGACAAGTTTGAGGTTTTTGCAAGGTTAACATACATTGATACAAACATTTTGCTACAGAAAGTTAATATAATAATCTCCAAACACAAAAGTAATGCATCCACCTTCCTAACGCAACTTTGTGAAATACCAGTGCTTCACATCACATGTGTATCCCTACAAACAGGAGCACGACTAAATTCCTGGGGCCGTATTACAATAAGTGCTCCGTGGGCGCAACAGGTATTTGCGCCCGCTTTGCACACCCCGGGGCACTTTGGTAATATAGAAGGGGGCACAGATGCTTGTGAGTCCCCTTCTATAATACCAATAGTGCTGGTGCACTTCAAGCGCCAGCGCTACCTTCAGAGTGTGTTCCCTCATTTGCATAGGGGCATGCCCTTTGCAAATGAGGAAATTCCTTTGACTCTGTGCCCGCACCGTATTACAGAATGGGCGCAGAGTCAAAGTAGCCCTCAGGAGTTGGACTGACACTGCGCCATTTAAAAGGTGGCGCACTGTCAGTGCGCCTCCTGGGAGCTGCCTTCTGCAGTTGGTAAAATGGGTCCCATGGACCCCCAGACATCCCCTTGCAGGTGGGTGCAGTCACTGACTGCACCCTCTTGCAAGGGGATCTCCATTAACCTGTAAAAGTGCATGCGGGTGCCGTCTGCACTGTGAAAACACGGAGCAGCTGCTCCGTGTTTTCACATGAATGCTCTGCCCTAAGGGCTGCGCCAGTTCATGACTGCCCTGGGGGCCGCGCATACATCATAATAGGGTGCATAGTGATTGTTTGTGCCCAGCGCAAACAATCACAATGCATAATACGGCCCCTGGTGTATAAGTATCACAAAGCATGACTAAAGTACAAATAGGGTATTAAGTGGCAGTGTAACATTCAAGGGTTTTGCAAATAGGGGGCTGAAATATATAACGTTGGAAAACATATAAAATACATACAGTCATGTAATGATTATGCCTGCTTAAAAAGTACAAAACCACTGTCGATGTGAAGTAAATTTTAACTTTTAAAACTGAGACTGTCCACTCACTAGCAAGCTGTGGTAATTTTACCTTGATCTATAGTGCTTAAAATATAGTTCTCCTATTAGAGTAATGCAATAAAGGGAATGTTGTATCGCTCTAGTAAAAAATGGAGTAGGAATAAAAATGTGATAATATTAATATTCATAACCGAATGTATTTGTTAATGTCAGTGTTAGACCTGGTACCATTGGCGTGAGTCTCACTTCCAACTTTTCTGATTGCCTCCTCTGTTTTTGATATGTTTTGCTGGTTGTGATGCTTTGGGCACTGTGTCACTGCTATTCAGTGCCACAGTGCAAGTGCTCCCTATGTTAAATTGATGTATTGATTAGTGACTCCATGATTGGGTTATTTGATTTACTTGTCAGACCCTAGTACAGTGCACCATGTGTGCCCAGGGCTTGTAAATCCAATGCTGCTGGTGGGCTTGCAGCACTGGTTGTGCCACCCACAGAAGCAGCTTGTAAAGTGTGTCTCAGGCCTGCCATTGCAGAGCCTGTGTGCAGTCTCTGACTGCCATGTCGACTTGGTAAGTGCACCCACTTGCCAGTCCCTAAACCTTGCCTTATCTTCATACCAGACACCCCTAAGATAGGCCCAAGGGCAGGGTGCATTGTAAGTATAAGGTAGGACATGCTCTGGTGTGTGTGACATGTCCTAATAGAGAATTACAGCCATTTCAGTTTTTCACTATTGCAAGGCTACCTGTTCCCCATAGGCCAGAATAGGCAATTTGAATATTACATCCTATAATCCTAACTGACTCAGGGAACATGGTAGAAATTCGAGTTTAGTATGCCTGAACTCAGAATGATAAAATACATATTTTAGTGAAGTTGGTTTTAACGTTCTGTGTTTGAAAATACCACTTTTAGAAAGTAGGTATTTTCTTGCCTAACTGTCCAAGCCTGCCTCTGCTAGGTTGTGTATTGTGTGTCTGGTTTTGTGAGTGACAGGGGCTGGGGGATTCCAGGAGAGAGGGTGCGTCAGCACAGGGCTGAATAGAGAGATCTGCATGTAGATGGGTGGGAGGAGCTGCAACTGGGACCTGAATAGGGCTGTGCCTTCCCTCCACAATGCTGGCTTTACCTCCTGTGGTGCGTCTGATGTCCCTGGCTAAACACTGTGAAAGGAAAGAAGGAGTCTTGTCAACAAAGTGCTCCAGGACTGACCAGAACTGGTTTGGACTAGGCAAAGGCTTCTCTGCCTTTAGCGAACAAAGAGATTAGTAGTATAAATATGGGGACCCAGACCCCAAGACTTTAGATCACTTCTGGAACAACAAGACAAACCTCTGCCAAGGAGAAGAACCACAGGAAGCTGTAGGAGTTATACTGCCCCCCTGCCAGTGTGGTGTGTTGCTGGGTTGGCCTACAGTGGTGTCTTCAGTGCCAAGGAGAGGAGAAGGAACTTTCAAAGGACTTTCATCATCTTGCAGAATATTACTTCAAGGGTTTGAACTTTTGCTTGGCTGATGCTGAAGTCTCAGGGACAAAATACTTCACCACCAGCTCCCCTCTGAAGTTCCTTGCTGGGAATTCTATCTGCAGAAGCCTGCATGTCACTGGGAGCTGGAAGCGCGACGCAACAAGAAGAAGCATGTCGCCGCCGCAGCTGTTGTCGCCGCATCGCCGGAGAAGCGTGCCGCCGCCGCATATCCCAAGAAGCGTGTCTTCATCGCAGCTGTCTGCCGTCGCATCACCGGAGAAGCGTGTCACCACCGTGAGGGTCGCCGTCGCATCACCGGAGAAGTGTGTCGCAGGGCATGTCGCGGCTCCAAAGTACAGAGTTCGCCACACGGCTACCAGGGCGTGCACGCATTGTCTTCACATCATCGCATCAAGTGCGCCATCTTATTGCATCGCACCGGATTGTCACATTGCATCGAGGCGCCATCTTGCCGCATCGCAACCGGGCCGCAATACGAGAATCTACGCATCACCTCCTCTCCGGTAAGGATCAAGATGCAACCCCTACCCTGCGCAAGCATTGAGGCTTGACGCATCGTCTCCCCCGAAGCAAGGAACAGATGCATCTCCAACGCTGTGAGCCTTTTGTTTATTTTGCGTTACGCATCCAGGAACTTTTGTGAAAACTTTGGTACATTTACCATCAATTTTGAGTACAGTATTGTGGATTTTTGTCGTTTGTGGTCTTGTGTTAAGTCTATATAAAGAATACTTATTTTTATAAAACCTGTGTGGTGTCCATCTGTAGTGTTATCTCTGTATTACTGTATGTGTTCACAAATGCTTAACACACTGCCTCTGAGATAAGCCTGTCTGCTTGTGCCAACCAAGGGGGTGAGCAGGGGTTATCCAGTAGTGTAATCCCCTTTCCCTGACTTAGAAGCAAGGGTCCCTATTTGGTCAAAGGTACCTACCTCTGCCAACTAGAGACCCCGAGTTCTAACAGTCAGTACAAGGACATAGCTGTTTACTTATGTCCTCTTCTGAGAGTCAAAGGAATTCATCCGCGGTCCATAAATCAGTCTAGACAAACAGCTTTAGCGTTCAGGCCTCAGACCGTAAAACAAACTAACAATTCTTTCTTGGCCTATGAATAATAGGTGCAGGAAGCTTTATAGACATCATTATTGGAATGTAGGATAATGTAATAGATTATATGCACAATAAATGTTCCTTAACTAATTATAGATGAAAATGAAGTGAATACTATACTGAGTCTTCACAATGACCTTTTTTGTTTTAGAAAAGGACCCACAGTTGAACGGATTTCCACTGCAGGTGCACTATGAGATGAAATGAAATCCATAATTTTGCTCTATAGTTCACAGAGACACACCGTGTGCACCCTCATTGTCTAATAATGATGGCCAGTTCAGAAGACTGTTGAGGTCTGAGAGTGGGGGCCTTTTTCCCTGTTGTCAACTAAGAAGAGTTTCCTGAAGACTCATTCTGCATCTTTATATTTGTTTGCAAGTACATTCAGCCAGGTTTTTGCTACATTCAAGTGGGGCATGGATGCCAAGCATCGGGGTAACATAAGTCAGGTATAGTCAAATGTTTGTGGAGTGTGTGCTACATTTTCTAGTGCACCGTTTCTCTGTGTGGAGGGTAGAAGAAATGAGATATTTTTATGAGTAGGTAAACCCCTGCCTTTTTCTACTCTATTTTTCTCTGGAAGGATTAGCCCAGGGCAGAGAGGTAAATAGGTGGGAAAACCTCTCTCATTTGTGCCTTTGTTTTGGCTCTCCTTTAAACAGATGCCCTCAACTCCACCCACCTTCCTGCTGACACTCTGATGCAAAGACTATGGCTGGATCAGTGTAGGAGCCACTGCCCGAAACTGCCCTCAGAGTTAGATCAATGGAATACACAAACACTGTCTGCAAACATGGTGTAGACATGTGGCACAAAACCACGTCATTGTGCCAACCTGAATCCGGGGTTCTACATCAGTGGGAATGATTTTGTGGCGCAGGGTTAGGGTCACTG
The DNA here is from genome assembly GCF_964204655.1 of Triturus cristatus. Taxonomy (NCBI): domain Eukaryota; kingdom Metazoa; phylum Chordata; class Amphibia; order Caudata; family Salamandridae; genus Triturus; species Triturus cristatus. Next base: position 1,141,010,409 of record NC_140583.1, on the reverse strand, counting down.
ACTGTCAACTCCTTTTGCTGATAAATTTTAGAAGGCAGTGTGTTGTATCTGTTACTTAAAGACATTTCCTGCTAATAGTATTTGTTTAAAATGATTTTGCAATTTTTTTTACATCACATTCATTATTATTATTATTATTTTTGAATAAGTAAATGTTAGTTAATATATAAGATCATCTGAGGTATGATGGCAGATATATCTACAAACAGATTGAAAGTTATGAATAGTACATTTGTGCATTCAGTCGTTGGAGGCTCCATCCCTTCCTTTGTCAAAGTGGAAACACTTAAGTCTACACCGATGTGTAATGCTCCACTTGGAAGTTGCCACTTTAGGGATTTGCTTTGGGCAGTGCATTTCAAGTGTGAGCTGCACAATTGGGAATTCTAGTTAATTATTTTTCAACAACTCACCAAAACTGCTCCCAGACCGCTTACAAGGGGCATAGTTATTGTTTTACACAGTGCGGTGCAGAAAGAGAACTTGCTGCATTGTGTTGTGTGAAAGGGAGAGAGCAGAAAGATCCATATCTACACACATATACAGCATTTCTGCTCTCTCCTTGCGCTGCTGAACTTTGTGCTGCCTAGCGACAGTGCAGGCCCCTTACACTTATATTGGGATAGTTCTCTTCATTACGCTTCTGTGGGGTAAGTGCACCATTTTGCGCAAACCCAGGTGTACAAGTCTTCTTAAATCTGATTTTGCGTCAAAATAAATGTATAGATGCATGGGATCTCTCATGTTCCACTCATGTAACTCCTACTTGAGGCAAGGTAATTGCATTACTTTCTATTTACTAGACCACACATAGCTGCGCAAAATGGCTTTATTAATATTATTATTATTATTATTAATAAACATTTATAGAGCGCATGGTTACCCCCGGGCATCCCAGCGCTAAACAACTGAGTAGAGAAACCGATAAGTTTAAGCAGCAATTTTTGGAATAAGCATGTTTTGAAAAGCTTCCGGAATGGTAGGATGTGCATTTTAGTGTGGAGGTGTAATGGAAGCATGTTCCACAGTTTCGCCACATTATAGGCAAAGGATCTTCCTCCGCTTCTTGTACTCCTGATTTTGGGAACAACTGCGAGGTTAAGGTTAAGCGATCACAGATTCCTCTTAGGGCGATACAAAGTGATGAGAGGTTTGTTGATTGCTGAGCCTGTTCCCCACATATTCTTGTGGGCAATGCACAAGGCCTTAAATTTTATTCTCTCGATGATCGGCAGCCAATGAAGGGTTTTTAAGGCTGGTTTGGCTGACTAGGGTTTTGGGATTCCAAGTAGCATCCTTGCTGAGCAATTTTGAGCGACTTGAAGCTTTCTTAATGTTGCCATGGGTGCTCCCAAATAGAGGGAGTTACCATAGTCCAGATGTGACGAAACCAACGCCTTGGTAAGAATTCTCCTTGCGGCCATTGGGAGCAGTGGGAGGATTTTCCGGAGAGATCTGAGAGTACCAAATCAAGTCCCTGTTACCTTCATTGCTTGATGGTCAAACTTGAGCAAGTTGTCTAACCAGACACCCAGACCCAGACCCCATCCAACCCTGGCACTTAGGCCAGGGTTGGATGGGGCCTACACTGGGGTGGTTACCTAGGAACATCAACTCAGTTTTTCCTCCGTTGAGTCTGAGGCAAGAGTGCTCCATCCACTTTCTCTACGCATAATTCAAAGTCTGACGGGAGGTTGCCGGCCCCATTAAGAGTTATGACCAGCTGTGTGTCATCTGCGTAGGTCGCAATCTTAATTTTACTAGGCAAAATGATATCGGCCAATGGCCGCATGTATACGTTAAAGAGAGTAGGGCTCAACGAGGATCCCTGTGGGCTAAGTACATGCAAAAAATGATTTTGCATTGGGGGTGTGCTACAAAAGGAATGCAAACATGACGTAAAATCATGGTACATCTGGGCAGAATATTTTTCGGCCATGTAGAATTTAAGGATGCATTCCGTTTGCAGACTGCTGTACTTGATTCATAAATATTACAACATTTTGTGTTCTGCATTTATTGATTTGTCTGACATATAACCTGTATGTAATAATACTCACCTTGTAGATTTTTAACTGTTTTCACTACTTGAAGCTAGTGTGAGCTGGGTATTCTAATAAATAAAAGAAATTTACCGTTTCTCAATTGATTGTTCATTTCATATGAAAGGATCTGTACGACCAGAAAAGGTAAAAGAATAAACTATTTCTTTGTATTTAGTAAGCACACGAGTTATAACTATTATCATATATACAATGCACAAAGTAGTGGTACAGGCCTGGTTTCATTTAATTGCAAAATTTGTAGTAATCATTTCTATTTTTCTCAGCGTTTAGAAATTAAAAGGATTCTGCAATTTATAGTGATGTAAAGGCGCACCATTGTTGTCACTATTAAATTTTCAAAGTCGCTAAGGCTGTAGGTTGACTTTACACCACTATATCGTTGTCAGTGCATCACTAAGTACATTTTAGAGTCTAGCACAATAAGGTTCGCGTAACTATGTCCTACAAAAAGTAATTAGAATTAATGTTAGTGGTCCACAGACCCCACTCCTCCTCCATGGGGAAAACAATCCCAAAACTAGGGCAGTAGATTTTCTAATTTAGTTAAGTATTTACAACAATTATTGTAGAGACTCAGGCGCATATTTATGAGTTTCTTTGTGTCGCTCTTGCACCATGCAATATGCTGCAAGAGCGATGCAAATAAAAAACGAGATTTATGAAGCCATGGAAGGCCACCTTACGTGGTCCTGCGTGTCTTTGAAAATCTCAAGTAATATAACGCAGCCTAAATCGCTTCGTTGCATTACTCTGCACTAGGGAGGCATTTTCATGGGCATTGTGCAGGTGTTCCCACAGAACATCCATGGATTTTGACACGTTCACATATCTACAAGAACCTGGGAGTACGCCAAAAGATATGCCTTCCCAGGAGAGGCTTTATAAGGAGAAATATCTTTATTTTCTTTGCTTTTTCCTCTTTCTATTTGTGTTGCATTCTGCAGCACATACAGAAAGAGGACAAAGCCTCTCAAGATTATCTTTGTGCAGGAAGATGCCCTTTCCTGCACGAAAACAATCTTGCATGCAACATAGGCACCCTTGCACCATGGTGTCTGCTAAATTTGGTGTATTCCTGCCCTTTCCCAGTGATCCACCGCAGCAAGGTGAGTTGCTGCACTGCAACACTTTTTCATAAATGTGGACCTCAATATTCTGAAGCTGTTTCTTTATTCTTGTAGCTGTGCTTTAAATAACATTCACTTTTCATTCCCTTAAAGAGTGACACATCAGTAGCCAGAAGCAGAGATGTTTTAAGGCATGGGCAAAGTGGGCTCTGGTCCAGGGCCCCCTCCTTTCACAGGCCCCCCTGATAGAGTCAGCACTGTTCAGAGAGTTTTGCCTTGATGACCATGAATAATTCTTAAACCGATTGTTGCAAATAGCTTTTTCCTTTAATTTATTTTTTGATCTGGGTAATGTGTAAGAGACTATTACAGACATTTGGCAGACAAATGTTGTTTTTATTTGATGCAACAGCCATAAAAAATGTTTCTTTGCGAGCCAAACAGAATTGCACATAGGAGAAATGGGAGGATATCACAGTGAATATTTGCAGTAGTATTAGTGAGCTTCAACTGTGTTACATTATTGAAAACATACATCACTATACCTGTATATTAACTATAAACACATTTAGAATTTGAACCAGTGTGTCTGTGCACTGTTTGTGATCTAGCCAAAGAGGAAGCCAGAGCGCTGAAACTGGATCATAAATTCAAAGCTGTCCACACAGGGGCCCCCAAAATATACTTGGCGCTGGGCCCCCAAAATCCTTAAGATGTCTCTGGCCAGAAGGGAAGTAGATTTAACCAAATGTACTTACCTAATGAGCTAATATAAATACAATTCCGGGGCCGATTCCGATCCGGGTCGGAAAGCACTCCGACGAGTCGGATCCGGAGTGTTTTCTGACCGAGCCGGACCCCTACAGTCCGACCAAGCGAGTACGATGCGCACGTATTCTGTCGGACTCGGTTCGGTCGGACTCCCATAGAAGTCAATGGGAGCCAGTTGTATGACGTGTACATGCGCTCCCATTGACTGAATGGGTATGTCTCGAACAAGTGCGCCCCCTACAGTGGGTACACATCGGTGCCATCTGCGCGGTACATGCTGTGTGGGGGAGACCCATGTGTCTCCCCCTATGTGCGAGTTGTATGGCTGCAGGTGTCGGGGGTCCGACGTGGACCCCCGAAGTCCGACTCCTGGAGCTTTTGCGAGGCGGACACTCCGGCTCGCACAGGCTGTCCGACGCATGCATCGTACTGGCTCAGTCGTGAATCGCATCCATTGCATGCCACGGTTAGCTTACAACCGAGACGTACGGAGCGGTTCGGACCCGGAAACGACTCAGTCGGTGAATTTCATGTAGCTTACATCGTACTGGCTCGCTCGTACAGCTGAACGAGTCCGGTAGAAAACACGCGTACGGCTCACAGTTTTTCCTGCCGGATCGCGTTCGGTGCCCTTCCGACCCGGATCGGAATCGGCCCCTCCATTGTAGAAGTTACTGTCAGAGCAATCACAGAAAAGTCACTAAGGGACTAATAACGAGTCAGGTGCAGCACTATCCCCGGGTAGATTACCACTCCGTCTGTTCACAACTGTACCAACACCGGACCCAATTTTACCAGCCGGTAATTTTGGATGTTAAAATCACATGAGGATTTGGCTGCAACAGCAGCCCGATCTCCATTATAACCAGATCATTTTTTATGGCAAGGAAGAAGCATTCAATGTTCTCAACGCCAGAACTAATGTTCAAGGACATGTAGAAATGTAATCTTAAACGTGTCATTACAGTTAAAAGGCCCATAAATGTCACTGTTGGCTCTTACGTGAGAAAGCATTGAGATACCATATTATATTTGATCTTATGTGACCTTCGCCTAGGAAACAGCTACAAAGTTCATTTATGAGCATTTTAAAATATTTATTATGGGCCTAATACACTGGTAAGTTCGGACTTGAATAAATATTTAAGAACAAATACTTTAGAAAAGTTACCTGTTACCTGCCTAAAGCCTTTTAGAAGCTTATTTGTATGACCTTTCTTCCATCACCCAGGAGTCGAAAAGTCCCTTTGATGAGGTGTGAGATTGCTCCCAGAGCAAAGACAAAGGCCTTGGCCGTGAGGAGGTGTTTGGGTGACCATCTGGGCTGTGCTGGATTTGGTTTTCTGGATTCTTTGATTGACACTCACTTACCCTATTCACTACAATATTCAAACTTTACTTTATTGGATGATTTTAATTGTCATTTCAACTGCCCTAAGAATCTGAACAATAATAGTCTGCATGCTATTTTAAAGGTTTTATGTCTTTCTCAAGTAGTGGCGGGCCCAACTCATTCACTTGGTCACACTCTGGAAATCATTTGGACTAATTTCCCCTCCTTATTTGTGGGGGTGCCTGGAGTTCAAGAGTGGTCGGACCATTGGTTTGTGTCTTTTAATTTAGTGGCAGACCTTGGGCTTTCAGCCAATTGACAATTTGAGTTTGCATCCTTGAACACCCGCAAGTCATGAAAGATTACAGTCCTAAATTGACCAACTGTGTCATCGCAGCCTCCCCCTTACAGGAGAACTGTTGAATAGGATCATTCAATCAGTGGCTATTGTGGAAGCTGTAGATGATTTAGCTCCTTTGGGGGCCCCAGGAGAAGGTGCTAGTTAAAGAAATGCTTTTCTGCAAACAATTACAACTGAAATGGCGTTTGGCCTATAAATATGATGATTTCAGAAATTTAAGACTGCCCTGAAAACGTATCATAGATCTATAAGGGAGTCTATAAAGACTTTTTATACTTCTCAGGTTGAGCTTGCAAACTTTCACTCTAAGAAAAATGTTCAAATCTCAAAGGCTTTTCTACAGCCAAAAGCCTTGTGGAGAGACACCCTACCCCCTTAATCCTTTTGTGACAGCATGTCTAATTACTTTGAAGAGAAACCTGAAAATATTCAAAAGGGCAATAAATACAGTAGGCCAGAGTTGAATCACCTTAAAGGACCTACTCAGGTGGTGTCATCCTCCAACCTCTCTCAAGCCATTTTTCAGCTAATTTCTTTGTTACAATCAGAAGAGGTCATACTCTCCTGCAAATCTGGTTATACGTGAGATCCTTGCTCACCTGCAATCCTTCTTCATAAAGCTATTGAGGAGGTGAATCCTGTCATCAATTATATACTGAACACCTCACTCTTCAGCACCTTGGAAAGTGGCAGTGGTCAAACCTCTTTCAGAAAGGACGCTTTCAATCTTGGCAAATTTCAGGTCTATCTTGCTTCTTCCTGTACTTACAAAAATACTTGAAAAACTGGTAAAATTACCAATTGATTACTCTTTTAGAAAAATTGAACATTCTTCACTATTTTCAATCAGGTTCTAGGCCCAGACACTCCGCAGAATCAGCTTTATTGGAGGTATCTGACATCATCTAGATGACGTTGGATGTTGGTCATAAAGCTGTTTTGATTCTTTTTTTTAGATCAGCAGCATTTCATACCATCTCACTTTCATTACTCCTTCAGAGTCCTTTAGAAATTGGGATTGTCTGCAAGGTCTGGTCCTGCTTCAAATCCTTCCTTGCAGATAGAATAGAATCGGTGTCTATTGGGCAGTTTTCCTCTGATGAGAACATTTTTATTATTTGGTGTCGCGCAGAGCTCCTCTCTCAGCCCCTCTTTACTTAAAGTGCACATGGGCCTTTTCATATCAGTGATTATCACATTTGGTATTTCAGCTACTTCTTAAGCCGATCATGATCAAATTATATTGTCTTAGGACAAAAACCCCTTTGGGTCAGAACTACATTTTAAAAACAGTTTTACTAAACATTATTTTCTGGATGGAAAATCATCATTTGAAATGCAATACAGACAAAAATGAAATACTCTTGTTCCGGAAATACATTCTGTTTTTCCCTACAATCAGGTGACCTGACTCTGTGCCTCCTTCGCCTGTAGAGGTGGCAAGAAACCTAGGAGTACATTTGATAATGTTCTGTCCTTTGAACCACAAGTATTGTCAGTGGCTGGAACCTGTTTCTATTTAGTTAAACCTTTAAAATAAATTCTTGACTTTCTTCCATTGTCTGCCAGGAAAACTGTGGATTTTGTTCTTATAACCTCAAAGCTGGACTACTGCAACAGACTCTGCAACAGACTCTGCTTAGAATTTCTAAGCAGCTTCATTGCAGGTTACAGGTTGTTCAGAATTCAGCAGCTAAGCTTGAGTTTAGAATTCCCAGGAAAATTTCTGCTACTAAAGCGCTTAGAGAAATGCATTGGTTGCCCATTCTCAAGAGAGTTCTCTTTAAATCTTTGCTCCTGGCCTTTAGGTCTTTCCATGCCAATGGCCCTAAATACCTATCTAATTGTTCCTCTCATTATAGGTCTACGAGAACACTTAATTTCATCTAACTCTAATTTGAAGTCAATAGAAGGAAAATTTGCTACTTTAGTATGTAAAGCCTGGAACCAACTACCGGGTCCTATTTAACTTATGACTAATCAAGTTAGCTTTAAGAAGGGACTTAAAGCATGGTTGTTCTCTGCTTCCAATGACCAGTGCCTTCACGTAATCTAACCTGCACCTTTGCATTACTTTCTTTGCAGCAGTCTATGTAAATAATATATGTGTGAGCTAGCACCAGGATGCAAAATTTGAGTGATTGTGTGGTCTATAAGTTCCATTGTAATTTCTTGAAGTACAATTGATATGTACAGATGTTACAGCTTTCCATAAACACTTTACTATAGCTGAGAGAAGACTAGAACAGTGTGAATCTATATAGGTTTACATACTTGTAGGAGATTTTAGGATATTTAGTGTAAGAAGGCAGAGCTGGAAGATCACTCAAGACAAGATAACATACCTAACTACTGCATTCAAGAAAAGGCTGAAAAAGAAGATATGATGGGCTTCTTGGTGGAGCTGATTCCAAGACTCCTTGATTTTCACTTCAGAGAACCCATCGCATATGAGGGAGCCTATTAAATTAGATCTCACATGTTTGAACAAAGACAACTGTCCCAACCAATCATCGCATCCTCAGCAACACCAGTACACTGATGTAATCCATCAGACAGCAAAGACAAATAAGGGATCTCTCCAGCTTGCAAGTCAGCGCATATTTATGCTCATCCAGGAAGATAGTAGAAGATAGTAGAAACAATGTGGACGGGCCCACAAACGTTACCATGTCCTAAGACCCTTTTAATAAAGTATTTCACTTGGGCACTTCTTAGAGACATTTTTAATCCCACCTCTCTCTGTGTACCCAACTCACAGAGCACTCACCTAAATAAAATAAAAACGTCTCCGCTGTAATCAGGCATTATAGTACAGCGGGGTTGCATTTGGTAGCCCAGCTGGGACCCCAATGATTAAGCATGCCAACAACTAGGTTAGTGGGTGAGAGGTCTTCTTACAAATCCACTGGATGTCTGTACTCTTCTACTGGATATTGAGTCACCTGAAGTGGTAGCCATTTTTGTGGGTTCGTCCACGTTGTTTCTACTAATATTTTGGGGAAGAGGACGCTGCCCCTTATGTTTTCGTCACTCTCTTGTTGTTTGCTACATCCAAGAAGATAATCAAAATCCTAGGCTATGCCAATGGGCATTAAATAAGGCTTGCTTGACATTGCAACCATGATCATCACCGTAGATGGGTGGTTCACTGAGTATTCATAACCATATGGTCAACTACAAATTCATAACTTGATAGCCTGAAGACTTTGTAGAATGACTCAATAGTACTTCCAAGGATTAAATGATAAAACCTTGGCCACAAAACCTACAAATGATATGGGAACTACTTTTTGTACGCAGACCAAAGAATCAGACCCAGACCAAACTCTCTGAACTGTTCCTTAGGGAATCCCACATAACATGCCTATATCACTTAATGAAGCCATTAACAGGAGACAGAGACAAAAATAGGTAGCCTGTGAATGGAGACGATAAAACTTGATGTGAGCAAGGAAATGTATTTTCTTAGAATCAGGGATATATAGACATGTTGGAGAGGTGTATTTACTGTATTTACTGGTTTTCAACCGCATTCATGCTTCAGATAACTGCAGAAAACAAAGACAATCTCTTTGTCACATTAGGAAGACGACAAGTCCCTATTCCAAATTGTACTTACTCACAAGAAAGCAAGAGCACAATCTTAACACAACTAATGCACAGGAAAAAACTAAAAACTAAAAATTGTACTAACCTACAAATTAATAATCTTCGATTCCAAAGTATTGTGCTGCTCGCCGCAAAAAAACACTTCATGGCCTCATCAGGGGTTGTAAGCGCTACATAAATACATTTACAATTCCAATTACAAGCCAAAGCCCCCTCTCCTTACACTCCCTACATATGTTCTATTGGGAGTAAGACCAGAATGTTAGGAATCCTGATTGAGTACTCATATCTATATGTACCATGAGCACAATTTCGCTACACCTGTCACATCGTACACTGGTCTACATTATGATATTAGCACTGTGACATGCCTTCCCTTTATTCACTGTTGTAGCACACTACCCAGTCCACAGCTAAAAGTATCTGAGCAGTTTATCTCAGGCTGAGATCTCTATACATCAAAATTCTATTCCATCTATTGCCCCCTCCCTTATAAATAAAGTCCACCAGTAAGATGGATCAATAGTTATCATTGAATCTTGACCCAAGTGTCTTTGGCCAGCTACATCCTGATAATGACAGGTAAATTTACAGCTGAGATAGATTATTTCTAGCACTCCTCCCTCATTGCTTCTCATACATCCTCACAACCTCCAACAACCTAAATGCACGCATCTTGAAAAGACAATTCTCCTACAGTTACTGGATCCACTAATGCCTTGTCACTCAGTAAATCTCTCATTGACCCAATCGAATCATTCAGGTAAGCTAGTAACAATCAGGAAGCTGAATGTTAATGGCATGCAAGCTTATGGTAAATGAAAAAAGGTATTACATAATTTGCATATCAATCTCTCAGAGATTGCTATCTACAAGTGACTCATCTGTCAAGCACAGAATCTCTGAGTCTAAAGAGAGAAAGGTGCTGTGGAAAGTATCAGGCATATGTCAAGACATATAGAAAAACTATCAACATTTGCCTAAGCTCGAACGAATTGTGCAGCCTTACTTGTATGAAATTAGCTAAAACACAAAATCATCAGGAAAGGGACTGACCAGAAAGGTCAATAGGCTTTTGTGAAACAGAGACAATACGATAGAACACTGATAATGGTCATATTACATGCATCAAACACATACAAGCAATTCTTTCTATCCAGAATATCCAAGGTTCTTACTGAATTTTGTGATGTGCCAGTTATATTTGGATGATACTAGAGTTTAGCTCCAGTTCTAGGTCCATTCTGGATAAATGTGAGCACCCAGATACACACAACAACAGCAAGGAGAGCATTACAGCATGAATTGCTAGCAGATTATAGTATGGTAGAGGTTCGCCATCTACTACATCCAAAGACCACGGAATATACTTTTCTTTCATGCCCTCTGGGCACAGTCTCTCCTTTCCATTATTTCCTAGTGTAAGGGTAGCTACTAACAGGTGCCTCTCATTGCAATATTCTGGAATGTTTTATCAATCCATGTTAGAAATGGGGCTCTCTAGTTGGCAGGTTGTTACCTTGTCCAAGTAGGGACCCTTCTTCCTAGTCAGGATAAGGGGGAACATTACTGAAATAACCCCTGCTCACTCCCTGGGTAGCTTGGCAGGAGCAGTCAGGCTTAGCTCAGAGGCAGTGTGTAAAGCATTTGCACATAACCAACATTAATACAATGAAAACACTACAAAACAACACCACACCAGTTTAAAACAAATAACCAATATTTTATCTGTGCAAACGAGACCCAAAACAATAGAAATCCACCATACAGTTCTCAGACATATCAATAATCAAAAATAGACTCAAAATACAGTTCCTTGAAGTTGATAGATCTGTCCGGGGCTATCACGGCTTTGTGAACAATAAATCTAAACAGTTCTGGCTGGCAGTTCTGGCTGACTGAGCATTGCAGGACAGCTATGGTGTTGGGGAGACCCGCAAAACAGTACCTTTAGAAACAGAGGGCATCGGCTGCCTCACTTTTGGCTCCAGAGAGCCGGGTTAGCAGGCGTCGGATCAGGAATTCGTTGCAAGAGTCGTCAGGCCCTTGAATTCACATGCGTTGCAGATTGAACTCTTCAGGAGAGTGCCAGCAGGCGTCTACACTGTGGTGCAAAGTGCAGCGGTGCAGCCTGTGGTGCACTCAGGCTGCAGTGCAGTCAGTGACTCGTGAAGGTCGTCCAGGGGCGTTAGTGAGACTAGGGTTGTGAGTAGTGATGCGGAGCTCGACATGGTGCTGGCAGGTCACAGTGCAAGCAGCGGCGTTGTCACTGCAAAAGCACTGTCGGCAGCTTACGAACTGCAGTTGATGGCGCCGGCATCTGTAGGCCAAGGATGCGGTGCGGGAGGAGTGCAGTGCGAAATATAACTTATGAGAGGTGCCATTGAACCACGGTGCAAGCAGCAGCATTGATGTCAGCATGGAGAGTCATCATCGGGGATACCAGGCCAGCGGTGTGAAGCAAGGTGGTGTGGTGCCCACAGGTCGTGATGCAAGCAGTGGCTCAGTGGCGGTGTCAGACGGTTTAGTCAGTGAGATAAGTGTTGCTGTGCGAAATGTGCAAGGCAGACCTGGCCTATTTAGGTGCAACAAAGTCTACTCTAAATGCAGCCCAGGTCTATTCAGCCCAGCCCTGACTCATCCAGGAGAGGCCAGACACAACTCAACCCCCCCAGTGGCTGTCTGAAGAGAAGGCACATCCCAGCCCCATCACTCCAAAGCCAGACAGTCAATCCACAGCTCAGCAGAGGCACATAGGATGGCTAAATGGTATTTTCAAATACAAAACATAAAAATCATCTTCATTAAAAGATGCATATTTATATTCTGAGTTCAGGCATACTAAACTCCATTTCTCAATCTTGTCCTAATGGGAAGTTATACTTGTAAGATGTTAAAGAGTATCTCCCATTCTATCCTATGGGAGACAGCCTTGCAAAAGTGAAAAACGAAATACACTGTATTTCTCGATCAACAGATGTCACACACACCAGTACATGCTCTACCTTTCACGTACACTGCACCCTGCCCGTAGGTGTACCTAGGGCCTACCTTAGGGGGTGGCTTACATGTCATAAAAGGGAAGGCTTGGGCTTGGCAAGTGGGTGTACTTGCCAAGTTGACATGGCGTTAAAAACTGCACACAGACACTGCAGTGGCAGGTCTGTGATACCTTTACAGGGCTTCTTCTGTGGGTGGCACAGTCAGTGCTGCAGGCCCACTAGTAGTATTTGATTTAAAGGCCCTGGCATTCTAAGTGCTCTTTCTAGGGACATACCAGTAAATCAAATATGCCAATCATGGAAACACCAATCCATAACATAATTTACAGGAGGAGCACCTGCACTTTAACACTGAACAGCAGTGAGAATGTGCGCAGAGACACCAAACCAGCAAAAACAGAGTCAAAACCAGAGGGTAAGAAAGTAGAAACACAGGGGAAACACGTCAAGAGATGCCAGGGCTACAACTACATCATATGGCAAAATAATTTGGACTAGACTTAGCAGCCCTCTCTTGAAAGTGATGTATGTGCATTATTGCATACAAATAACCCCTGCATAAGAAAGCCCTCAGGCATCAATTACAAACATACATAGAAAGACATCTGGAAATTTATCACCTGAGCACAGATGTTTTGGACAGCAGGTAAAGCAATGTAGATGGGCCTTATGATGAGCAACTCAGCTATAGCCAAATGGGAAACTAAAAACAAGCAGACAAAATTAGAACAAAATGTCTGGGAGGTGACCACAAAGTACAGTGAAGGCTCCTTTTCTGCCTCCAAACAAATACCATATATAGCTCTAACTAATTGATTACTAATTCAGCATAGCAAGCATATGTTAAGCTAAAGAAAAGGAACCTATGAACAAGGGGAAAAGGAAGGCAGACTATTAACTTAACAACTACAGCATAAAGAATCATAAATGGCTTTAGCAGGTGTCAGACACAAAGATACTCACCGTCTGTATCCTTTCAAAGTTTTGCTGAAGCATTTGCTTCCTGTCGTAAAGAGCTATACAGATTAGAATGCAATTGTACACAGATATAAAGGAAAACAATTAAATCACCACTAGGTTCACTCACTCCGTCTCCTGATGACAGAGTTCTATTAGAAAGTGAAACCATTACGGAAGGTATAGATGAGGCTGTTTCCAAACTAGCCACTTGCAAATTTTCTGGAGAAGATGCCTTCCTAAGAAAATTTGACAAGACAGGCAAATTACGCATAGCCCTTCTACTGGCAGTGTCCATACATTCATTGAGTTCAATCTCCAACACAGCTAATATTACTCTCATAGCTAAGAAATAGAAGCATCCCACTAGTCTGTTCTAGTGTCTTCCTGATAGCCTTAGTGTTGCAAAGTCATCTTGTGCGCTGGGCACCCCCCAACTTTTTGCAGACTGGTACTGGTGGTAACTGACTCTGACTGACCCTGGGCTCTGACTAACAAGGCCCAGTGCCAGTGCTATGCTGAAGGAGACACTTAGAATACAGTGAAAACACCTACATACACTAGGATACACTATGGGTTGGGGTACCCCTGTGATTGGCATGACCTACCCTATAAGGCCCTAGGACATAATAGGGCAGGGGGATTGAAACTACCTCTCAGTTCCTAATATATAATAGGGCATGGTAGTTTAGAGGCCGGCAGCTCTTTCAGCACTTGCATGCGTGCACTGTTGAAGGCTGGGGTCAGTTTAAAAGTGGATTTGTGTTGCAGGGCTGCTTTTAAAAACTAAAGTGTGCCCAACCTTGACTTTGGTGTTTGGAGCACTTAGAAGTAAATAACCTACAATGTTTGGGCATATTAGGTACCCCCAGGGTCTCCCCTAGGTGTCCCAGGGGCGTGGAGGATTAGGTATTTATGACCCTTATAAAAGGAGTGTTATATGGCCTGAGTTGAGTGAAATTGCACATTTCACTCCCCACATTTTGATAAAGTGATGCACAAACTCGAATTTGGTGCTAGGAGCACTGTGGAGGTAGGATCTGCAATATTTTTTACATATTCAGAACCCCTAAAGTCTCCCCTAGGTGTTCCAGGGCTGGGGGTCCTTTAGATATAGGCAGAGTACTAATAAGTTGTAAACAACGTTTACCGTAAAACTTTGTCCCCGCAGGAAATCACAACGCGGTCGTTACAACGACCGTGTTGTGATTCCGCATACCATTACTCCGCAAGTCAGAACAACGACTTGCGGGGGCGGAGGTGTTTCAATTTAAAATCCAACACCTTCCCAAGTGTCCGTACAGACTGGAGTTGGAATAGTAAATTATACTATTCCAACATGAAGCGCCCCCCTCCGCAAGTCGTTGTTCTGACTTGCGGAGTAATGGTATGTGGAAACACAACGCGGTCGTTGTAACGACCGCGTTGTGATGCCCTGCGGGGAAAATGACTGCGAGATGACGAGATAGATTCTAATAAAATATGTTATTATAAGCTCTGGTGCTGGAAAATGGCCCAAGTCATGTTTCCAATTGCAAATCCCCTGCCACATACGTTAACATGGCAAGATGATATTAACTAATAGATCCTGCTGGGAGAATGATAAAGATAGCATTCAAAGACTTCCCAGAATGGTATTAATATATCCAACAATATGATATTGCTCAAATTCTCCTAAAATGTCAGAAAATAAGTTATAAGACTTTCTTGTATGTAAAGCCGTCCAGTGGTCTGTCCTGATTGGTCAGAGTTAAGTGGATTAGTCAGGATCCTTTGAAAAGGTGATAAAGAGCCCCTGGGGTTAACCAGCTATGCTGGTAGGCCAGTGTTCAGTTATACAGGAATACCAGAGAAGGGAGAGGAGCTAGAAACAATGGACTTCAAGGGAAGGGGAAGACACTAGTGTCATTTACAACTCTACTCTTTTGAACCCAGCCAGATGCCAGGCTGAAGGAAGAAATGAGCAGATGCAAGGGGAAGAGACTATAGAGGTTAGCCATCCTAGGGATGTGTTTAGCGAGCTCTTAACTCCCGGCTGGAAAATCAGCCATGATGAATTTGGAAGAATTGGTGCGCTCTGTTACAAGATAGTGCCACACTCTGCAGGATGTGGACATACCTTTGGGTGGTACTCTGCCCCCCATTGGACAGGAGGGACCTTCTGCTTGACCCAGAGAAATTGGAATAAGTAACTGAGAGGGCCAGAACCTCTCTGATCTGCAGATTGAAACCTAAGAGAGCAAGAAGGGCCATGCTGAGACGTTTGATGTGCAATCACTTAGGCCTGCACTCTGAAGAATACGCCTTCAGCATCATCTGGAACTACAGCCCTGTGGACTACCTTGCTGTCAAAGGACTAAAGAGTGGACTCCCTGCAAACTACAGGTTAACAGAGTTCACCTGGAACATCACCACCAAGAATCCTCAACCTGGAGCACTACCAGTGGATTTGTAAGGGTTTTGTCCAAGTGAATTGTGAGAACTAAGGTCCTCAACGTTCAAGGACCATCTTGGAGCTTCTAGACCCTTGGAGTGAGTTTGAGTCACTTTAGGAAACTTGGAAGAACTTCAAGAAGAAGTTCCAGAAATTTGGAGAAGTTTGGAGCAACTTTGGTAAAAAGCTTCATAAGTGGACTGACTCAATCTGGCCAGCCAACCCGCCTGCCTTCAACTGCGAGCCGGCCTGCTGTCCAGGTTTGTCCCGCTGAAAGGGTCCGTAGGTCTGACTTCCAGAGTTTGACCGGGAGTACGCGAAATCCGACGCTGGCGAACCCTCACCGAATCTGTCCTGGTGAAGAGCATCGAAGGACCCCGCAAGAATAAGCTCTGTAAACGCTTCTAAGTCTGAACGAAGAAAAGGTGACCTGGAGCAACCGCGAGAGCCAAGCTGCCAGTCTTCAACCACGAGTCGGCCTAGATCTTTGGTTCATCCTGCTGGAATGCACCGGAGGTCAAACTTCCATAAGATTGACCGGGACCTCGTCACAAGGCAATCTGGCGAACCCTCACAGAATCTGGACTGGCTAAGAGCATCAAGAGACCCTGGGAAGAAAAGCTCTAGAAAAGCCCGAAGGTAAAAACTTTGGCTGAGACATACTGCGAGGGGTAGCAGAGCAGGGCTCCATCACAGTCGGCCAGAAACTTTGACTTTGACCCGGTCTATCGTGACCAGATGTCCAGATAAGGCGCTATAGGTTTCTGTGTGCTAGATAATGCTAAATTTTAAAAATTCATATCTCTGGTTCCCCAAATTGGATTTTTGTCATTTTGCTGTCATTTTGAAGATAAAAATATTTCTTAATTGTATACATGGATTTTAGCTTCCAGACTAGCGGTTTATATGCTGGGTTTGAGCGACCCCGACCAGGCGGGTTTAATCCCCCAGTGCCAGACAAGCGAAAATACCAAGAGGGTCCTCCATCTCATTGGGAAGGCCTCCCGGATGCAGGGAGATGATATGCTCCTTATCATCGACGCCAAGAAGGCCTTTGATAGGGTCAGTTGGCCATATCTTGAGCAGGTACTGTCCAGGGTCGGGCTGGGTGAGAAATTGAGGACCCACATTTTAAATTGCTACCGCCTCCCGACGGCGACTGTTCGAGTTAATGGGTACACGTCAACCCGCTTCCACATAGCCAGAGGCACACGACAGGGGTGCCCTCTTTCACCCCTGCTCTTTGAGCTGTATTTGGAGCTCATGGTGCAAAGAGTCAGGAAACACCCCAATATCACGGGGATTAGGTTTGGAGGAGACACCCACACTGTCAGCTTGTACGCGGACGACGTCCTGGTCACACTTTCAGAACCAGCTTCGGCCCTGGGGGCCTTCCTGTCGGAGTTAGACTCCTTCGCAAATGCCTCGGGGTTCAAAGTTAACATTGAGAAATCGATCGCACTTAATCTTTCCTTGTCACCTCAAACATTGACAAGCCTACAGACTCAGCACCCCATTCAATGGTCAGGGGACACTGTTCCATATCTGGGTATCCAACTGGCACCCACGCTGCAGGGAACAGTCTCAATAAATTACGCTAAGATACACGCACAGGTCCGCACAGAATTGAGATGATGGAAACACTACCCGATATCCTGGCTAGGTAGGGTGGCTGCCCAAAATACTATATCTATTCCAGACACTCCCCCTGCGACCTCTGTCCGGGTGGATACGCCGGGTTCAGAAAGAAATCTCTCACTTTATCTGGCAAGGTCGTAAACCCAGACTGAAGAGAACCATTAGTACATTACCACCTAAGGAGGGTGGATTGGGTATTCCCGATGTTCAGCTCTATTACTATGCAGCGCAGCTATGTTACTTGAATGAGTGGAGCCGTACCGAGTTGGAGAAACACTGGCTGTTTCAAGACCGGGCAGTAGCAGTCACACCCTTGCAGAAGATTCCCTTCCTTAGGAAGTAGCATAGGCCCCCTAATCTCAACGCATCGCACATTACGCATACGATCCTGGAAGCTTGGGATCAGACTAGTTTCAAACACAAACTGACTACCTTCCCCTTCCCACTCACTCCACTCTTTGATAATCCTGGCTTCGGTCCAGGGATGGTGGTACTGCTTTCACGCATTGGCACCCTACAGAATGCCGTGCCCTGGTACACCTTTTCGACAGGGAGGTTGTCCTCTCATGCACGCAGGTCAGGTCAGATTATGGGATCCCCAAATCAGAGAGGCTACAGTACCTGCAGCTTCATCACTGGGCACTACACCCGCACTTTAGACTTCACACACATCACTATCTCACATCCTATGAAAAATGGCTTATAACACATACGTCAGACCAGAAGCTAATCTCCTATCTCTATAAAATGCTACTCTCCCGGCACACACATATATACAATGCCGGTCGCGAGTGCTGGAACGAGATCTTGGTCAGGCACTTAGTCACAAAGAATGGGAGGGAGTGCATTACAGGGCACGACACACGGCAAGCAACATGGGATTGACTGAAATCCTAACGAAATTGATGAACTATTGGTAAAACACATCAGAACGCATCCACAAAACAGATCCCCAACAGAGTACTGAATGCTGGCGGGGATGTGGGAAGCAGGGAACCCTGGTACAC
Source organism: Triturus cristatus (assembly GCF_964204655.1). NCBI lineage: Eukaryota > Metazoa > Chordata > Amphibia > Caudata > Salamandridae > Triturus > Triturus cristatus. Next base: position 1,140,992,161 of record NC_140583.1, on the reverse strand, counting down.
CTTTTATGGGACTGCAAACACATTCAGCCATACTGGTCCCAGATATTAGACAAGGTAGACAAACATTACGGAGATTCCCAGTTTATGTACTGCTGGGTCTACCAAACCCTTTAATGTACCCGCTTAAATCCAGAAGAGGTCACCAGATAGCGATAGCTTTAGGTTCAGCAACTGAAAACATTCTAATCCATTGGAGAACCTCTCGAACCCCCACTTTTACAGGCTGGCTGCAGCGCTTGTGGCACGTTTTGAGGATAGAGGAGATGACCCTGACATTAGCAGGAAAGGGTTCAGCTTTTGGGAATCTTTGGCAACCATTCCTGTCCCTTCTTGCTTCAGAATTCCAAGAATGAATGTGCCCTAGGTATTTACGCCTTCTACGCCTTTCTGAGACACGCACAGTAGCTGACCAGGGCTCACAGTCGCAAGACACGGCAAAGGCCTACCTTTAGACCACAGACAGTTCAGTGGACGAGGGAAGGGGAGGGGGGTGGCTTGAGAGGGGAGTATAAGTTTCCTTTCTTTGCTTATCCGCTTATAATTTGTTCCATCAGTCCCCCCGTAGTCCAGGGCATGTATCGCTCATGATATTGCATATACTTCGCAGTGATGGATTTGTATGTTAACAACTCTAAATAAAAAAGATTTAAACCTAAAAATATTTCCTATTTTTATAAACTGGTGATGGATTTTTATTGTTCATTGTGTCTTAATTATTCACTGAATCGGTGTTTTTAAATGCTTTACATACCTGTCTTTGATGGTAAGCCTGCCTGCTCACAGCCAAGCTACCACGGGTTAAGCATAGGAATAATTTTCTATGACCTATTCTGGGCCTTATACTGTGTCGTGTCAGTGGCCATATTGCCAGCGGCAGATATACATTTGCCCCTACTAATAATCCACTCCCCAACACTTAGCCAATATTGACATTAAGATTTTGGCAAAAATGCCAGCAACTAGATTATGCAAGGTCATACCATTATTGATAGACATGCCACACATGGCATTTGTGCCTAGCCCTTGTTTCAGGAATCATCTCAGGACTTAGCACTACCCATTTAATTAGATTCTGAGAAAGCATTTAATTGTGCAATATATATATACACGTGGGCTGGTGGGAGGAACATGTCCTCAGATGCACCCATGGTGAAATATATTTAACTCATGTCGTACGTTGGTGGAGATTCATCGACGATATTTGCATTATTTGGAATGGGTCAATTGATTCAGCCAATGAATTTGTGAAGCTGGTCAACCTGAATAATTTGAATCTAGAGTTCACTGCCCATATTAGTGTAGACCATGTTGAATTCCTTGATGTTGAATTGTATATCCTTGACAATAATATACAGACCAAAGTACACCGCAAGAGTACAGCTGGGAATGCGGTACTCCATGCTCAGAGTTCCCATCCTTATCATCTTCTTAGGAGTATTCCCTATGGAGAGTTCCTGCGCATCAAGCGAATTTGTGGTACAGACTTGGATTGTAGTAGATGCCAGGAACAATCGTTTCATAGATTCTTAGCTCGTGGGTACAAAAGAAAAGATCTGGAATCTGCACTAGCTAAAGCCAATATCACAAACCGCATTGAATATCTTGAGTCGGTTACCAGGATGACCACCCATAAATCTATGTCCATTACCAATAATGATTGTAGTGAGCCTAATTCTATTCGGTTCATTACCACTTTTAGTAATTAGGACAAGGATTTAAGAAAAATGATTTACAAAAACTGGCCCATAGTGAAAACTGACCTCACTATGTCTCAGCTAGTACCTGATTTACCTCAGATAACTTTCAGGAGAGCTCCCTCTATGAGGGATGCCCTAGTGAGAACTAGTCCTGAGGTCACTAGTACGCATACTTGGTTGTCTAATCGGAAGGGTTTTTTTAAGTGTAGCTCGTGTCGAGCGTGCAAATTTGGTATTAATACATGTTAATTCATGAGTGCATTTGATCAGACTCCTATTACCCTTAAAGGTTTCTTTATGTGTAAAACTGATCATGCAGTATACGTACTTGAATGCTCCTGCAAATTAAAAGTATATTGGCAGCACCAAATTACAGGCATCAGCACGGATTTTACAACATTTACGAGCTATTGTTAACTCTGACTCCAGTTACCCTGTTGCCCGTCATTTTAAATTAGTTCATCAGAATAATTTGAATGATTTAAAGTACTTTGTGATTGATGCAGTACCTAAACTACCAAGAGGGGCCAACAGGGAAAAACGTCTCAGACAATTAGAAACCCATTACATACTCTTATTAGACACTAAGATGCCAAATGGCCTTAACACAGGGGAAGACATGCATAATTTTCTTTGAATAGAGGTTTTAGATAAATGCGTCTCTGTGCTAGCTGTTAACTCAGTTTCTGAACACTATTTCTTATTGCACTTTTGGTACTAGTCCTCCTGGCAGACTTGAATATACCTATATAGTTTTTACCTTTACTCGGATTGTGGTTTTTAACTAACTGTACCCTTTTGGACTGGTTTTAGGTTTTTTACTATGGTCCTTTTTGTTATAGGTTTTTTTTGGAATGATTCTATATGTGCTTCCATTTGTATTCTATCTGGTAACCCTGGTTTTAGTGAGGTTTTAACTCTGGATGTTACCAATTCTACTTAGTTATAAACACCTCTTTAGTTTCCTTATTATTCTTGCTGCTAGAATGTTATGCTATTTGCACATGCTAAGCGACATTTGCACAGATGCACTTGCACTTTATCGTCTGTATAGTTGCTCTATCAGATATTATTCGCTGTATGGCCAAATGAATATTTAATTAATAACTTTTTTTATTAGGTCAGAACCCGACATTTGTTGCATTTGCAATATTTTGACCACTGCCATACATGCTTTGCGATATTTGCACATATGCACTTGCATTTTATCTCATATATTGATGAGCAACTTTACTGATTTCACTATCATAATTGCAAATGTGTATATATGTGTTTATTTATATCAATGTGTAACCATGAGCTACTGTGAGATGGAAACGTATTGAGGGTGTTTTAGCTTAATATTTACATTGAATTTATTTTCAACTATGCCTTAGGATTTGAAGGTTATATTTCAAGACTGTGATCCGCCATGACCTCTCTGTAATTTTAATATTTTTGTATGTATATCTACTTTATTCATTGGGGTATCCCTCCCATTTTTAAAGACGTTATTCCCAATTTGATTGGTTATACTCTGTGTTACAAATTAAGTTGTTTTATGGAAATGTGTGCATAATATAAAATGGGATTTATTGTAAAAAGATTCTTTTACCCCTATGGTAGTATTGGCTTTAAACATTTATAATGAGTCTGAAGTATTGTAGAGATATAGTATCTCTTCTATTTTTACCCTGTTTTATTTTGAAGTTTGTTTTTTTGTATGCCGCAATTCCATTGGCTTACTTGAGAGGGATTCCACCACTTTGCACTATATCTTGAATGATTGGTTCCTTATGTGTCATGTGATCAAGGCCGTGGTAACGCGGCCGAAACGCGTCATGCCGATCGACTTGGAAAAATAAATCTGCACTAATTGAACTTTACAGCGTGCTGTCGTCTGTACCCGTTTCCATTTATTTACTGGAGTTTGGGAACTCTTCTGTTCATATATATATATATTTATATATATATATATATATATATATATATATATATATATATATATATATATATATATATATATATATATATATATCTTCTTTTAGCCAAGAAATCGCGCACTCTCATGAATTTGTTGCCAAGTACTTTTAATGAGCCAAAAAACACTCCGACAAACACGTTTCGGCTATGAGCCTTTGTCAATTTCGGATACACCGGCATTCCTCAAATTTCTTAACCTACATTAACCACTTCTAAAATGTATATATTTTGTATCATATTACATTTTATTCAGCACTCTGTCGACCTCAATATCTATCTACATTTAATATTTAATCAAAAGACAATGTAAACTTTTTAAAGCTAAACCTATAGATTCCCCACTTTGTTGGAACTGCAAAAGTTATGATGGTACTTTGAAGCATATGCTTTTTGACTGTAATATAATATCTCAATTTTGGCAAAATGTTTGGGATATTGTTAAAATACTTCCTATTTCTGAGACTTTCACGTACAACGCACTTATTGGTAAATCTTATTTTTTATCATCTATCCTCTCAGAACCCCAGTCTAAGCTTTTTAATCTCCTTATCTCTATTACTCTTAAATCATCTGAAGCAAAATCAATCCAGGCCTGGTGGTCCTGTGTCACTTTTATCAGGTCGGGTGCTCATCTCTCCTTTATGGGACCATTAGAAAATACACTATCATTTCAACCGTTATGGAAATCGATTGAGGATTATATTATTATCTCTTTATGACTTACTCAGTGTAGCTATTTGTTTTTATTAATTATATTCTATGACTAATGTTTTTGAGCAGTAGCAATTTTTGTTTTATTTTTTCCAATCTTTATAATTTCTTATATTTGTGGTAAGTTTTTGGTATATTAACATTATCATGGTAATATTCTTTATGACTGCATTACTTAATTATATGTACCAACACTGTATCATTTTTTGTTTGTCCTGGTTATCATAAAATCTAAAAAAATATTTTGAACTAGAAAAGACATTTAAATTTATTATTCAAAAATATAATTAATCCAAATATATTTTATAATATTCTTTTCACCATTTGAAAAGTTACAGAAAGCTTCACTCATGCTTCCTGATCTTCTAAATTGTGCCCTGAATTGGCAATGTATTTCTTCTATGTGATCTGTACCGATGTTGAGCTAAGGACTATAATTTAACCTATGTGTACCCACATCTCCACATCACTGTTAAGTCCTTCCGGGGTTTTCCTCTGCATTTCTATTATATATTGTGACTCCAGTTGTCGCAATTTCCGAACTCTATCCCTTCCTCTTTCATTAGAAGGTATCTGATCCAAACGGAAGTATCGCAATAGATCCCTATTGCCCTGATGTGTTATCTGAAAATATCTGGCTACTGGACATGAGGTGTCTGCATTCGTTATGGCATGCATGTATTCTAACAACCTCTATTTTAACAATATGCATCGTGCTCCCAATATATTTGCGTCCACATGGACAGATTAGGCAATATACCATTAAGCTAGAATTGCAGGTAAGAAGGTCTGTAAGGGGTTTGTTCTTCTTCCCCGGAACCTCATATTCCTTAACTATGACACTGTATTTACATGCCTTGCATTTTCAGCAAGGAAAGAATCCTGTAATCCTGGGTTTCTCTAACTCTTTCTGTACAAAATTACTGTGTGCTAGCATATCCTCAAGGGAAGGGCCTCTTCTGTAGGTAACTACTGGTCTTGGTGGCAAAATGGGACCTAGAACAGGATCTGTTTTTTGACTACTTCAATTATTTTTCAGGATGTTATGGAAATTTGATGAATCAGTAAAATAGCCCATAGTTAGTCTCATCACATTTTCTCCTGGATCCTTTCTGTCCCTGTCTTTCTTTCATAACAGAGTTTGTCTTTCCAGAATTTGTACTCTATGCTCTGCTTGTTGCAGTGTCTTATTTGGTTACCCTCTATACCTAAATTTACATATGGTCTCATCCTTGGCCTTTGTAAAACTAGTAATTACAGAACAATTGTGTTTGATACGTAGGAGTTCCCAAAATGGTATACTATTTATCAAGCTTTTAGGGTGTTGGCAATTAGCATGGAGAATTGAATTACCAGATTTTGGCCAGCTCCAGCAATATCCCTAGGTGCCCACCCCGGGACACTGCAGTTTGCTACAGCATGGCAGGAGCAGTGCTCCTGCCATGCCATGGCAAACAAGTGCTCCAGTTTCAGAAAGTGAGAGCATTTTGCTCTCCTCACTTTCTGAAAGTGGAGCACTTTGCTTTTTACACATAGGGAATTGCATGTCAGCAGCTACCTGTGTATAAAAAGCAGTGCCAGATCCAGTAGCAGGCTGGGAACCAGCCAGGACTGCGGGGGTTTTCAGGCTCCCCCTGCGGTCCCCAACGAGGTCACCTGGCCCCGGGGGACGGTGTCCCCAGGGCCAAAATCAGCATTGAGAGGGGGGTCCACGTGGTCCCCTTTAATTTTTTTAAAAATAGGAAAGAGTGCTGGCCTCGGAGGATGGGGTCCCCGCTGACAAAAGTGGCCCAAGGAAGGGGGTTGGGGAAGTGCCCCCCCTTGCTTTACTTGAAAAAAAAAAATGAAAGTCTAGGCCCCGGGGCATGGGGTCCCCGGGGCCAAACTTGGCCTCAGGAGCGGAGCTGTGAGGCCCCATTCCTTTTTTTTAAAGAAAAGAGGGAAGACCTTGGGAGATGGGGTCCCCATGGTCAAAAATGGACCAAGAAAGGGGGGCCATGTGACCCTCCTTCCTTTACTTGAAATAAAATAATGAAAGTCCGGGCCCTGGGGGGTGGGGTCCCCTGGGCAGAAATCAGCCCGAGAGGGCGGCTGTGCGGTATCCCTCTCCTTTTATTTTGTTCAAAAAATAAAAAATGGGTCAGGCCCCCGAGGATGGGGTCCCCAGGGCCCAAAATGGTCAAGGGAATTGGGACCACGCAGCCCTCTTTCCTAGAACATACTTCTTTTTTTTTTTAAAGCCAGCAACTCGCTGGAGGTCCCACCCCTTTCTCCACTACTATGCAAAAGCATCTCCTGGCACACTGCTGGTTTGGAGATGAAGTCCCTTTGGCTGCTGAAGGTACTTAGGGGCCAACAAGCCCTTCCATTTCCCTCTACTGACCCCCCACAGTGGGATTGCTGAGAGGTGGTCAGAGGCCATGCCTCCTTTCTCCACCATTCTGCAAATGCTCCTCCAGGTGCACTGCTGGTGGGGGAATGAGGTCCACTAGTTTCCTGAGGGCCTCAGGACTAAAGTGGACTTATATCTCCAAGCAGCAGTGCTCCAGCAGGTTTGTTTGCAGAGTGGTGGGGAAAGGGGTGTGGCCTCTGTCGTCTTCTCAGCAATCCTGCTGTGTGGGTATTACTGGTGGTAATAGGAGGGCTAGGTAGCCCCCAAGGACCCTCAAGAATCAAGGGGACTTCATCCCACAACTAGTAGTGCATCAGAAGGCACGTTTGCAGAGTGGTAGAAAAAGGGGGCTTGGCCTCCCACCAGGTCTTAGCAATCCAGCTTTGTGGGACATCCTGGAGGTAACAGGAGTTATCTGTTATCTCCAATAAGTCCCACACAGTGGGATTGCTAAGAGGTCTTTGGAGGCCATGCCCCCTTTCTCTACCACTCTGAAAATGCGGCTCATGGTGCACTACTGGTTGAGGCATGATGTCCACTTTACTGCTGAGGGACCTTGGGGACCAAGACACCCTCCTGGTAGCTCCTGTAAGTCCTACACAGCAGGATTTCTGAGAGCTGGTCGGGCCCAGCCCCTCTTTCTCCCCCACTCTGCAAACGTGACTACTAGTTATAAAACCTTAGAAAATCACTGAAAAAAGTGAAAGTTACAGGGACGTTAAAGTTAGGAATTAGCATTTAAAAAACCTTAGAAATTCACTTAAAAAAACAAGGATTAAAGGGACGTTACAGTTAGGTTCAGATTTACCTGAGCTAACTGTAACTTACGCCCCATAATACACTGCTTATGACCTTGCATATTATATCACCCAGACATGGTCAGTAACATCACTCATGATATTACTGATGACGTCTCAAATGACATTACTAATGACATCATCCAGTGAGTGTGAGTGGCTTCTAAATGATTATGAGTGTTAAACATATATGCCAAAGTACTACAAAAGTTTAAATATTATACTTTCTGTACCATTAATGAGTGATATTATTTCTAACATATATTATGTGAATGGCTGTGTGACTGTTTGTATTGTTGTATGATGGGTGTCTGAGTGCCTGTATGGATGCATGAGTGGGTGTGTGAGTGGCTGTATGGGTAAATAATTAGGAGTATGTGTAACTGTGTGTTTGAGTGAATGGCTGTGTGAGTGACTATATTGTGAGTGAGTGGGTGTGTGAGTAACTGTATGGGTGAGTGAGTGGCTTTTTGAATGGCTATAAGAATGATTGACTATCTGTGTAAGTAACTGCATGAGTGAGTGAGTGGATTTATGAATGGCTGTAAGAATGATCGACTGTGAAAGTGCTATAGGGGTGAGTGAGTGGCTGTTTGAGTGTCTGTTTGGTTAAGTCTGTTGGTGTGTGAGTGACTGTATTGTGTACTAAGTGTCTTTGTGAATGTATGTATGAGTGGATGTGTGAGTGCTTGAATGGATGTGAAAATGGGTATATAAGTGGTTGTGTGAGTGTATGAGTGAATGTGTGAGTGTTTGTATGGGCAAGTGACTGGCTTGTTTAAGAGGTATGGGTGAGTGCTTGGGTGTGTGAGTAAATGTATAGGTGAATAAGTGGGTGTGTGAGTAGCTGTGTGGGTGAGTGTGTGGCTGTATGAGTGGCTGTATGGATAAGTGACTGATTGTATGAGTAGCTCTATGGATGAGTGAGCGGTTGTGTGGGTACATGTATGGGTCTGTGAATGGGTATATGAGTGATTGTGTGAGCATGTGAGAGGGTGTATGCGAGGATGTTTGTGGCTGTGAGTGGGCATGTGAGTGAATATGTGGATAATATCATCAGTGATGTAATTTGAGATGTCATCAGTGATGTCATAAGTGATGTCACTGGCCATGTCATGGTGATGTAATATGTAGTAATATGTGAGGTCATAAGCAACACTGCTCTTTGTCCAGAAAGAGCTCTTTTTGTGATTTACTGTAAATCTGCTCAGTAGCTGTGGAATTATTAATGGAAAAGTAAAATTGCATACCCTGGGACGCAGAACCTCTGTGGATCCCAGGCTGTGAATCCTTGAAGTCACATGGGTGAGTGGTTTTGTAGGTATGTGAGTGAGTGTCTGGGTGGCTGTGAGGGTCTGTGAGTGGGTGTGTGACTGGTTATGTGGGTGTGTAAGTGGCTGTATGGTTCTGTGAGTGGGTGTGTGAGTGTTTTGTGGGTGTGAGAATAGATGCATGGGCCTGTGAGTGGGTATGTGAGTACCTGCATAGGTCTGTGGGTAGATATGTGTGTACCTATGTGAGTGTGTGAGTAGCCAGTCACAACTTCACTCACAGAGCAATATAGCCACTCATACACCCACTCCCTGACCTATGCAGTCACTCATACACCCACTCTCAAAGTTTACAGGTCAGAGTTCGGCAATATAATTTTTTTTAACCTTAGAAATTCACTAAAAAACCAAAGATTACAGGGATATTATAGTTAGGAAAGAATATTAAAAAACATTGAAATTCTCTAAAAAGCAAAAGTTACATGGATGTTATATTTAGGAAATGGAATTTTAAAAAACTTAGAAATTCACTGACAAAAAACAAAGATAACAGGGACAATATAGTTAGGCTCAGACTGTACATTCACAAAACCAAAGAATTTTAGCAGTTATAGTTACTGTGACTTATGTACCCACAAAGCACAGCTTATGACCTCACATATTACATCACTCATGACATGGAAAGTGACATCACTGATGATGTTAAATTATGTCACTGTTAACACCATTCACAGAACCACTAACACACTGACTCACACACCCATATACACACTCACAAACCCACTCACACACCCACACAACCACTCACACTGCCACTTACATACCCATACAACCACTCAAACACTCACACACCCATAGAATCACTAACAACTATTTACAGACCCATACAAACCCTCATGCACCCACTCAGATACCCATACAACCACTTACTTACCCACTCACACTCCTATACAGCCAATCACACACCCACTCACACATCCATACAGGCAGTCACACATCCAGTTACACACCCATAAAACCACTCACACATTCACTCATAGACTCTTATAGCCATGCAGACACCCAATCACAGACTCATACAGCCACCCACACCCACTCACTGACCCATACAGATAGTAACACATACAGTCAGAGATCCATCCACACACACACTGAGAAAGCACAACAGCCACTTACACACCCACTTACAGATCCATACAACCGTTCGCACACCAATTTACAAACCCATACAGCCACTGAGACACCAACTCATACATTCATACAGTCACACAGCCACTCATATAACAAGAAATAGTATCACCCATTAGTACAACTGAAAGTATACTAACAACTTACATAGTAGCTTATTATGGATCTTTAAATTCAATAAATTTTACGGAACACTCACACTCACTGGATGATGTCCTCAATGATATCATCAGTGATGTCATTTGAGATGTAATCAGTGATCTCACTGACCATGTCATGAGTGATATAATATGTGATGTCATAAGCAGTGCATTGTGGGGGTATAAGTTATAGTTATATCTAATACAAAAGACAGCAGAAGTGGGATAATGCAACTAGCACTAACACCTCCCTCAAAGTGTAGTCAGTAAATGGAAAGAATTATTTCATGTGCAATGACAGACAGCACTCCTGCTGCAAGGAAGTTCGATTAAGCACATTGCCAAGGACAATGACATACGTCACATACAATACATGTCTGGCACACAAACAAATGCAAGCTAGTATGGTCACAACTTTACGTAAAAAACTGTATTTTATTACACATGACAAGTATCGAAAATTAGGCAATACAGGTACAATCTTGTACTGTTCAAGATATATATCACATGAAAGAAATTAGCATAAATTGAACACTCTACAATGTAAACCAAGTGTGGCCTTAATATATTTTGATAATATCCCAATGAAGCCATAAAATGTGATTAAATCCAAACACAGCCAGCACAGCCAACAAGTGGTTCGTCTTTGACTTAGACCTCTTTAGGGCTGTAGAAGCAAAACAGAATTTACATTTATGATATCACAAATACAAAGTGCATCTGTAGATAGTCACCTCCAAGTTCATACACAAAAAAGTGCAATGTACCACAGAGTTGGTCACGCGAATTGATGACCACCCATATGGGAAAGTATTACTACATAACTTTCTTTCTGCAAAATACTGACCTACATGGCTGTACACATTCTTTGGAAAGCTGTACATTTCTATGCCATTCTGTCTGTTTTTTAGATGTGATCATGCTACTGTCCAAACAATGTTTTTTTTCTGTACATTACATCTTATTTTGTGGCAATGAATCTTGAGAGGTGGCAGCTAGTATGACCATAGATTGTTACATGACAGGTTTTTAAACTTTTGACAATGTACTGCACACTGCCCTTTTATTTCCTTTTTGAATTTTCTACACTTGGGGCATGTCATCTGTTGGACGTATGTGTATCCTTATCACTCAACATATGTGATCATCATATACACAACTTTATTGGTTTGGCTATGTTATTCAGTTATTGGGGTGTGCTGTTCTGCAGGACGGAAGGGCTATGCAGTGAACTGAGGGATTAACTACACCGTGTTTACAATTTAGGATGCCTTTACTGAGACACTATGTTGATTATATACGCCATGGGGTGCATAGGGTGTACCAATTGCGGGTGGAGCAGTGGCGGTGTGAGTACATTTTTATGTTGGTTGGGTCTCTTCCAGTTTGAGGATTGGCACCAGGGAGGAGGTGTGTCTACTCCTGACATGACGTTGCCTGTAATGACGGGTTAACTCTTGAGGTTTGTTTTGGGGCACAGGGCATTACTGTCCTACATACATTCCTGGTTTGAGATGATCACGATCCGGTAATATTCTGCTTTTGCATGCCCGGATTGTGCGAGTTTTGCACATAAACAACATCAGCTGTATGCATAGATCGGCTGCTTTTCTTTACCATTCCAACATGGCGACGAGTCGCTGGTCTTACTAATGGTAACCTGATGCTTTTGCCTGTTTTCTATGGTGTATTTTTTGTATTTAAATGGCGCCTGTGGCACAAACGTGCTTTTTACGGCGTTCCTCTTGCTATGCATACATCCTTGAAGTGGATTCTGATCTTGGGGAAAATATATTTTACTTTTAGTTTTTTGCATCATAACAATCATGACTGGGTGGCCACACTACTTGTGCAATACTGTACCTTTATTGATAGTTTCTTAGTTGTTGGATTCCTGCAGCATAAGACAACTCTGCTACAAGGATTTATGGCATAGTGACCACACCGTCATCCGCTCCACACAACACGCATGCACAGATGTCACCCAAAGATTACACTGACACTTTCATTATGGGTGAAGAACTGTCGCAGGTTTATTTCATACAACATAAGTATGACGATAAGTGGGTTAGCTTACGGGCGATCCAGGGCAAGCAGCCCCTCGCTGCTCCGCCCGCCTTGCGAGCCAGCACGCACGGTGGGTCGATGCCCTGCAGTGCGGCACATTTTTCCAGATCCTCCTTTGGATCACGTGATCTGTCTAATACTCCCGCCCCTTTTAACGGGGGCGGAGCGTGTTGTGGCACACCCCCGGTTGGTCAGGCCCCCCAACCGCCCGTAGGACTAACAGGGCGCCGTCGCGGTCTTCCCAGAACCTCCTTCGGCTCCCGGACCTTGGCTCGGGCACCCTTACTGTGCCGGACAGGGGTACCCTTACTGTACCGCCTGTCGCAGAGGTACCCTTACTGTACCCTTCTGCCTCCAGATCGCCCTGTAACTCCGCCTGCAACGCAACAAAAAACATTACAACATTCCGATAGCGCGCTGCCTCTGCCGCGCAGGGTAAGCGGAAAGGGTGGGAATTCGCGTGGCCAGGAGCGCAGGAAGCAGAGGAAGCTCTGAGGGGGTGAGGCGCTTAAGAGGGGGGTCTAGCCTCACCCCAGCCTCGCGGCACGCCTCCCCCAAGACAAACCCATTGGGGGCCTCCCCTCCCCGGGGCGCGGCCTCGCTAGAGAGGCGGAGCAGGGGGGGGGCTCCGACGGGTGGCCACTAGAGGGCTGCCCTGCTGATGTCCCCCTTCGTGGGACGCGGGCAGCGGCATAGTGACCACACCGTCATCCGCTCCACACAACACGCATGCACAGATGTCACCCAAAGATTACACTGACACTTTCATTATGGGTGAAGAACTGTCGCAGGTTTATTTCATACAACATAAGTATGACGATAAGTGGGTTAGCTTACGGGCGATCCAGGGCAAGCAGCCCCTCGCTGCTCCGCCCGCCTTGCGAGCCAGCACGCACGGTGGGTCGATGCCCTGCAGTGCGGCACATTTTTCCAGATCCTCCTTTGGATCACGTGATCTGTCTAATACTCCCGCCCCTTTTAACGGGGGCGGAGCGTGTTGTGGCACACCCCCGGTTGGTCAGGCCCCCCAACCGCCCGTAGGACTAACGGGGCGCCGTCGCGGTCTTCCCAGAACCTCCTTCGGCTCCCGGACCTTGGCTCGGGCACCCTTACTGTGCCGGACAGGGGTACCCTTACTGTACCGCCTGTCGCAGAGGTACCCTTACTGTACCCTTCTGCCTCCAGATCGCCCTGTAACTCCGCCACAGCTCTGGGGAGGCTCCCGTCGATGCCAGAGCCCCCCTTCCCTCTTGCTACTACTGATGCCCTGCCCCTGAGAGCGCCTCTTGCACGTCCAGCAAGAACATGTCCATCCCTACCCTGGTCAGGTGTACCCCATCAGGCTCATAGAACCCCTCCAGCCTTCCTAGGAGCAATGCATGTCTGATGACAACCCATGCCCCAATTGATGTATTGAGAGTGCCATGGTTCCCAAATTGCTGCTGCTTCGAGGTTTGGATGATGTCTCGACAGGCAAAACATTTTACGTAACTGCTGTGTGGACGCCGTTTATCATGGCTCCGGATGAAGCTACTATGACTGACTGAGCTGCTGAAGAATACGTATCTCTCAGCTCGAGGACCAAAATTTGTGAACGTTTCCCAACTCCCTGGCTCCAAGGAAAGGCTGAGCGAGAAGGGCAACACCTACATCTGTTTCCCAGGCTTGAAAATATGGCATTGGTACCAAGGCATGGTGAAATAGGTGCTTATGGACCTGCAATCCGATTATGATTTTCAATTGCAAATGAGGGGCCTTCCTGGCTTCAGTGTGTTTCCAAACAGCTACAGCACAATAAAGCAAGGTGAAGGTAACAGGAGAGAAACCACCTCCCCTACGTATATAAACACAAGCTGACATCACGGGATCTCGGGGGGGGGGGGGGGAGGGTCCTTGAAAGCCGTGAGCATCAGACAGTATGAGGGGCAACAGCCTCTGCCTTTGTACTCTCACCCAGCACACGGGAACATATGCTCACTGTCCCTGGCTGCATCATGTCACTGTCTCTGGATGGGTAATGCCACAACCTTAGCTGGTGACAGTGTTGTTGGCAAATGTGTCGTAGAGACAATCTCACCTTCCTACGGCATGCCAGTACAAATAACCCCATCCCAATCTTTTCTTGCTCCCCACTGGGACAGCGTATACAGTTTCGTTGCTGGTTGAATAGGAGCTAGATTTTAAACTTTATTGCTGCTGCAAGGAGTTAATGGTTTGCCTACAGACCTTGTTATACCAGCGTTGTTGCGTTATGGTAATTTGTGGCACCGACATAGTGGCTTGAAAAAAGAAACCTCTTATTTTATCAAATAATTTGGTGTGAGCCCCAGTTATGATTTAATGTACATCTTCATAGTTGGCAGTGTCCATCTTGCCAATACCTGGGTCACGTCTGCCTTAATTGATGACAATACATCTGGCTTTTCCGCTAACTTTGCCCATTTAACCTGTCAAATGTCGTTGGAAGGCAACACAGCTCTGGTCATGCTCATTTCAGAAGGTGTTAAGCCCTTTCCATTATTAGAAAGTTTAAGTGCAAAGTCCAAGAGATATGGTCGCTCTCTGCTCTCTCAATTATGACCATGTAGATGAGGGCATGCCATTCTGGGGTGTCTGGTTGAAGTATGCACAGGTAATGGACACTCTCCCCCGTGTAGTGCTGTGAAACGAATGAAATGGTACATCAAATTCAGTCAGCCACCCCACTAGGCGGAGGCTTGGACTCCCTAACCTCTGCTAGTGTAGAACCCGGTCACACCTCCAGTTCATTAGAATTTAGTAAATTCCCGACATTGACGACCCCCAGGGGCCTGGTACTGGGTTGTGTATATGCGGCCCTATATCACCTTGGACACTTAGCTTGGGGTGGATGGGTGTCAACCTAGCCTGGCTGAAGTGCAATACCTTTGCCAATCACTCCTGACCAGATGTGCCAACGCAGGTAGAAGTAAGGGGTATCAAGCCCGCCTTGCTTCCTTTCTCAGTTCAACACAGGTCGAAAAAGATGCCCCTTCCAGTCACTGGTTTTAGGCCCTGGAAGGATAGCCCGTGGGGCAGACAGGTCTGTTGGAACCGGCGGTGAACCATATCCCCTGGCAGGATATCGGGAATGCCAAATGGTCTATAACCCCTTGTCATTATTTGTGCTCTAACGCTGTGTTTACCAAACCTCTTGCATCGCAGTTACACTTACTGGGGGATTAGTGTGCTGTGCTCCTCGCCTGTTTGCTCGCAATTGGTGATGGTCCCTCGAGGGGTGAAAGGTCAGGGCCTTATCCCTGAAGCTTAGCCATGCGGCATTCTACGGGAAATCTACAGCATTGCTTTGTAACGCTGCCCCTGGTTCCACTGTGAATTATATTCGATATGCTCTCCCTCAGTTTGGACAAATCTCAGCTGATCGTACGCCTGCCTAATTCCCAGGGCCGACTGGTTTAATGCTTTACACATGGAATTGCCCCACGAATGTGGCCTTGCACTGAAACTCCACTGGGTTCTCTCAACTTTTTTTTTTTTTTTTTTTTTTTTGCGCTAGAAACGCCCCCCGTGCTTACTAAAATGGACCCGTTCCTTAGTTTCCAGCACACAATGCACTTAAATGTCTTCTGGCCCTGTTGCCTATCAAACAACAGTGACAGCCTCTGTCACCTTCATACAATACATAAACAGACCTCACAAGGTCGCAGAAAAGGCAAGCCAGGCTAGGTCTCGGTAAACCCTGTCACTCTGTGCTTTCCCTGGCCTCCCTGTGGAACAGGGAGAATAACCTCAAAGATGTTAAGTATGACCCACAAACCCAGGCCTTCTACATGTCTCAAAACAGCTCAGGCTGCAGGCTTCTGTATAGACTAAGCTGCCACTATGCCTGATTTGAAAGAAACCTTACCCCAGCTGTTTCCGAATAGCAAGGCAAAGATGAAAGACAGCAGCATCTCGTGACTCATGCGTTGAACTCATAATGTTAACATTGGTAGATCGATTTCTTTGTTACACCTTTCCACAAGCTGACCATTGCATTATGGTTGAGACTGGGTTTTGGGCTGAACCTTGACCTACTTGTATTCCTGCTACCAAGATGACATATCTATATATACTCTCTTATCCTGTTGCACCACTTGGGACCCATAACTTAGGCCCTTCGTACCTACAGGCATTGCACTAATGCCAATGAGATTCCCCCCTTGTACCGGATAACCCTAATAAATGCTGGATTTTGGGACAAAGATACCAGGGAACCTATGTAAAGGGCCTTCCAGTGCGTGTGAACCCATGTCATTGCGATTAGTAACTGTCGCTCAGTTTGAGCTAAAACATGCGACTTCATTCATACTAATCAATTAGTCAGCAAAGCATGCTGGAGATGAAGGAATGTGTGGCCAGCCCAAGGATATACAAAATGAGCCACGGCATTGCATGGTTCCAGAGACATGGCTGAGTGAAGCGGCCTCACGACTTTTGTGACCGTGCAGTGCAGGTACGACTGCCCCTCAAAATTTAATTTAACTGACAACACAAAGATGAAGCCCTACATGTGTACATACGGACAGCTGCTGTATTGCTGGCGGCGCCAGAGTCTGCATAAGACACTGCATAGGGGCATAAGCAATGTGGGTTTTTATTCCTATTAACTGCGTGCCTATGCACGATGCTGCCGGGTCGATACCGAAGGCTGTTGGCACCGGTGCACCACAATGCAAGCTCGCCTGTATCACAAGAACCTTCCCCAACTTGGACACACACAACCGCCTCTAGTGTCCTGCCATGTCATCTATTCTGAATCTTGGCTAACGAAACTACCATTGGCCAAAGCTTGGCGATACTGGCCCCTGTGCCAGAATGTTGTTGGCGCCCCCCCAATGTCGCCTCCCCCACAGATTCTCTCACTAGCCCCCTTTAACAGTTGACCAAGTTTCCATAACCACACTCTCAGATGCATTGGGTTAGTTATCGAGCGCCACTCCTACCAGTGTCGGGTGTCCGAGAACTTCGTATCTCACACAAAAACCACCGAGCCAATAGATCATATGCATGTGAATCAGTGTATAGGAAATGTTACCTGAGCCAAAGGACTCAAAGTGAAGGAGACTTGTGTCTTCCCAACTGGAAGGCAGTATAGTTTAAGGCTGCTTTGATAAAATACTGCACACTGATGCCTTTGGGTCAGATCTGCGCATTGTAAAATTGCCCAATTTTTTTTTTTTTGTTTTTTTTTTTTAATTCACTTAACTGCGCTAAACAATATTTGCCCGCCTAAGAGGGGCCTAAACTCATAGCAAAGGCACCAGCATCCTGCAGGTCCATTCTGGCCTCCCATCCAAGTGCTAACCAGTCCCTACCCTGCTTAGCTTCCATGGTGCCTGAACGTATAGCGTGTGCAGGGCTGAACACTGCATATAAACACAAAACACCGCAAATGCAGAGTGCAACAGAGGAGGTTGCTTCCCCACCGCAGCGAAACACGCACCATGCGCGTCAAGCCTGCTGTGCTCATGATGAAGGAAAGGAGAAGACGGGTGATCTAACCTGAGACCTCATGCGCTAAACAATGCTCAATAAAGTTCCGTTGCCTTGCTCATCTCTTATGAAAATCTCGGCTCAAATCCAGGTTTAGTTGCGCCCTTGCTGATCAACATAGAATCACTACTAAGTGGCGTGTTTACACCGATGCACAAGCTCGTGCCGCGGGGTTAAGGCACAGCTGCGGGGAACTTGTCCACAATGCCAGCGATGATCACGCTAAAATCTGCCTGTAGGACAGGCAGCCCCCGTACATGGCGGCCCCCGCGGTCCCCAGCGCATCTCGGCCCCCTGCAGCAGCTCCCCTCGCGTGACGCACTTTGGCCAAAACAGCCGCTCCTGGCCTATCGGTGCTATATCTAGTAGCGCTAAGACCCCCCATGTCGTCCGAGGCCCGGCAGCAACCCGGCACGGCCTCCCGGCGGCACGAGTCACCGTGCAGGAAGATCCGGGCACTGAGGCGCGCTCGAACACTCCACCACAATTAATGCACGCTGCATGTGACCGCGCCCCACTCTTCCCTAGCTTACTTACATACACGGCACAAATGAACATGGTGTTCATCAAAAGGTACGAAAACTCTCACGGTCCCATGGCAAAGTGAAGGGACAAAAAGACCGCACACTGCATGTTTGCCAAGTGCAGACACTATACTGTGTAGCTAAAGATATTTCAGTATTTCAAGAAAATTACCATAAAATTACTAAAGCCAGCCACACATTCCTGAATGTATACACGAGTAAGTCACTGTCCATCGCCATATGTGCGAGCGGAAAAAAAAAAAAAAACACCTCGAATCTGTTAAAACCAACCTGCTACGCGCTCTTACTGTCGCTCGACCATTTACACCCGCACCATTTCCAAGTATTGTTTATAGAAAGGCGGGATCGAACTCGTACTAATATATCCTTCAACACTATTTTAACCATCACATCCCGTCACCTCCGTGAGAGCCTGCACCGCTAAGCAACAAGGCACGTCTCCAGCGAGTCGTTCTTGACTTTGGCAGAATAACTAATGCCAGCCCCAAGCGCTCTAAATAGCCTAATCTATCAATAGTTTATAGGGGGCCCTGCGCAAGTACTCAGATAAGCAGGCGATTCCCCGCGCGCGGACCGCGCACCCCCTTTACAACGATTTCGGGCGCCGGAAACACAAAATCTTTCCTTAAATGGCTCGCATGGTGCCATCAACCTATGGCTACTGCCGCGGCTCGGTTCTTCCGTGTTCACGCGGGCCCGGTTGTGCAGATGATGTGAAAACAGGGGGAGCGGTGAGTGACTTTGTCTTGTGTGTTTGAGAGGGCTATTGGTGTATTTGGTCTGACACATGACAGACGTGTTTGTGATGACATGGGGAGTGCTGCTCTGACTGAGGGGTGGCGTTATTGTGCATGTGATGAGGGAGAACATGTCACTGTGCTTGCTTTTCATGGCTGTGGCTGTTTTGTGTCGTGCCTGTGTTTAATGTGTGCTTAGAGAAGTTTTTGTGTTAAAAAGCAAGTTTGGCTGCGCAGCGCTCGTTAAAGGGGAGATTAGGATAACTCAGGATTGAAAGTGTATCTCTGTACACCATCCTTCATATCAGCAAGGACATCAATGGAACTCTCAACCCCGCGAGACAATGCACTAAAATACACAAAAGCTCATTTTATTCTCACTGGAGAATTTAATTATAACTAGAATGTTCAGCAATTTCTTGTTTTGGTAAGAATGGCATTGGAACTAATTGTTACTTGCAAGGGCACGAGTTAGGAGTAGGTGTGAACAGAAATTTTGGATGTCAAGAATTACTTGATTTTCTGCACACATTTACTCCTATAATAACCTCACCGAATGGGGAATAACTGTTCAGACCTTGATTTACTGGGCAGTATTTCGCACTGTGGAGTTTATTACCAACGTTAAGAAACTGCCTATGAGCTCGTGGTAATTGTGTGCATAGGGGCCGATTTAAGGCAGTTGGGGATCGTAGAGGTACGGAATCGGAGAAGCATGGTTGTCAGGGGTACTATCACCTGCTTCCGCTATGCCTTATTTGACTGGCTGTGAACAAGGAACTGGTCCAGGCTTCAATGCAGCCCTTTTTTTTTTTTTTTTTTTTTTTTAGGTCTTGGCGCGCCTCATTACTACACGGCACTCGGAAGGTTCGAGAAAGATACATTTACAAACTGATGTTGCCCCACATAAGTTTTTCTTTGACATATCAGTATATCGGCTCGGTCTCGAAACCTGTCTTGCACCCCCCCACAGGCGCGGATAACTTCCCGCACTCAGTTATTTAAAACTAATAGGTAACCTCAAAAAACAACCCCTACTGCGGGTGACAGACTATGCTCGGGCCCCCTAACCTCCAGTAGCATGCTCCGTACCACGCCGACGGGTAGCATCGATCCTCGACGACGGGCCCCTACTCGCGGAGATGGCGTGTCCTCGCGCTGAGCCAGCCCGCGAAAAACGGCTCTCGCTGATGCCCACAATAGCTGACCGACTCCAATAAACTATACTACCCACTTACTTCGCTCCGAAGATCGAACCCCGAGCCGCCCCTCCTAGCGACCGGACTCAAACCAGGCTCTCCTGCTACACGGTCCGCCTTCCTCGCCCTCCGCCGCCCGCGAAAACGGCTCTCGCCGCCATCTACAAAACTCACCACTTCAAACTACTCTGCTGCCCAAAGCAACTACACTCACCGAACCGGTGTGCAGGGCAGCGAGGAGGACCCAGCGCTGGGGCGACGTGGCGAACGGCGGGAAGGTAGCAGGATAGACCACGACTCGACCGACGGCGTGTCCGGCGCAAAACTCGCGTGGCCAGGAGCGCAGGAAGCAGAGGAAGCTCTGAGGGGGTGAGGCGCTTAAGAGGGGGGTCTAGCCTCACCCCAGCCTCGCGGCACGCCTCCCCCAAGACAAACCCATTGGGGGCCTCCCCTCCCCGGGGCGCGGCCTCGCTAGAGAGGCGGAGCAGGGGGGGGGGCTCCGACGGGTGGCCACTAGAGGGCTGCCCTGCTGATGTCCCCCTTCGTGGGACGCGGGCAGCGGCATTCTTGGAGCTGCCTTCGTTGGTAGGATTTCATTTGTAACTCTGCAGTTAGTCGCTATGATTAATTGATACTATCAGCGATTTGGGTTCAGGCATCTAGTGGTCCCTCTTACAGACTGCTGTGTTTTTGCCTTAATAGGCTCAGGGGGTGAGTTATTCCTCAGCCGCTGTCTATGTACAGTTATGATGTACACTTTCTTGTATATCCAGGCATCATATACGTTTTTTACAACAGTGTGGGATGAGTGTCTGTGCTTGCTCGGAGGCAAGTCATTTTTAAGCCACGATGGCCATTGCTGATGCACAGTTCTGGCACGTCATTTTACATCAATGACTGCTTAGCATGCGCATTCTGCAATGTTTTTATAATTGAGTCTTTGTGAATGCTTATTAATTGCCCCCTTCCATCACATACAATGTTATTTCCTTTGTGCAACAACGCTTTATTTGCAAGACAACCATTATCAGGCATGCTTATATAGCTTTTTTGAGATGACGCTTCACTTTTTATCAGATATGCCTATCCATTCTGTTTACCATATCTAATAGTCATTTTGGATTCTCTGCTATTTATGACATACATGTGCATTGTAACATTCTTAAGATGATGGGGTACACGTTTCTGTCTCTAGTGATGAATAGGACTTTTACTGTTTGCACTGGTATATTATGTGGTTCGAACATACATCTCCTCCAGTGTTTCCTTCTTTGTGATCAGCCCTTATCAAGGGGGTGCCTGTGCGATTTCTGTTTCTTGAATGTTCTTGCTTTGTACATTGTGGAGGACAGCGGCCTGACTTCACGTTTTCACAAATGTTACATTGTACCTTAAGGACAATCCCGGTGATTGCATTCAGTAAGTTGTTCATATTTTCTTTGGTGGGCACTTGGTTTGATTTGTTATGAGTTCTAAGAGATGACAGTAACATGATCTGGTCTTCGCCTTACCCTCCCATTTTTCCTAACTAGATAAACACACATTTGACAAGCTGAGTGATGACATTTCCACGTCTGTGGTATTGGTGACACACGTCAGTAGGTAATTCACATTTTGTTAGTTTTCATTTTTTCTTTTCTTGATTTTATGAAAGCATGTACTTTCATATGTTCTTATATTAGCTTGCATGGTATTTCTTGGTCTACTGTTCTCTTTGACTTGGGTACAAGAAACGGATGCGCTTATTTTGTCTAAGTGTGTTCTTTACTTGCATGTGGTGATGCTTACGGGATTTTATGTTCACTTTGCCAGACAATTTGTCGTATTTGTATTTCTTTCGCTTATTATCTGTAATTCTGCAATTCATGCGATTTTTGGAGTCAGCATGGTGCTCAATGTTGGCAACATTTTCCCATAAGGGTGGCCATCAACTTCCTGTCCTATACCAATACTAACCCAGCAGCCAACACCTACAATGTAACTAACATATATATTTGTAACAATTTACATGATTAATAATCATGCAATATGTATCCATCGTTGATTAAAAATTAAATTTTAATTAATTATTACATAATTAACTCTGTACCCTATACCCCTACAAACATAGCAACCCACCCCTAAAATATAGGTAAATTTAGTCAGTGTTACATACTATATATAATACATTTTCAATCACACACTTACTTAAAAATTACTTAATCGATAATTAATTGTTACTTAATTAACTTCCCCCTCTAACCCCCTTCAAACCCAATAATCTGCTATGACCATAAATTACTATCATCGATTACATTAAAAATTCTAAATCCCTTCAAATGTCAAACTATATTTAAAAATTAATAACAATTATGCAAGCAATAATAACACATAAAAATAATATATATATAGTAAAGCACATCAAAATAATTTTTAAACTATATTCTTTCCAACATTAATTATTGAAAACGATATTCACAACAACGATATTCTTAACAATGACAATATTTACTTGAAAAACAATATTCTTGACAAAATTATTTCTGCATCACAAAGTTTTTTGTACCACGATATTTTTTCCCGATATTTCTGTCTCCCGATATAAAACTCGATATTGTTTCCAAACTCCACCAGCAAGAATATATAACCCATTTAAAACGTGTATATGTTTCTGTTATCAGTTCACTTTTTGTCATTCTAGAACTTAGGTATAATAATGAAGAGATTACAGTTACTGAACACGAAATTACCATCTTAATGTCTGCCAGAAGCGATGGGTACCACCACCCTGCCCCCTCACCCCCCCCCCCCCAGGATCCCTGCAACAGTTTTTTTTAAATTATACATTTATGGCTAGATATGCTAACGCTACTTGCTTCTTGTCTAAAAACAACTGCAGACCCTGTTAGATGGTGGAGTTCTTTTCTGTTTCCCATTTGAATAAAGAGGCAGTAAACCTCTACAGCAAATTGTGGATTAATAGCTTTATTAGACATAGAAAGGAAATGTTTAGCTAAAGCCATTCTAAAGCATTTGGAGAAATTGGCTGTCAAAAGAATTCTGATGCTTTTCTATCAAAGACGTGTCCACAGGGACTGTAGTAGTAAGGCAAACCTATCGACAGTGCCTAAGCATATACAACAAACACGTATTATAATGGGTAACCTTTTATACAGAGCTTTCATTGATTTTGAAGCAGCTTTGATTGTATAAACTGTTGGTGAACTATGCAAAAAACTATCTGGCTGGGGCATTCCCTTAAGGCTCGTGAAGACAATCCTTAGTCTGTATTCAAATACTTGGAATAAACATTAAGTTGACCCCAGACAAGATGACCACAGAGATGATCAACAAAAACTATGGGGCAGATTTACGACTTCTGGCGCATCTCTGCTAATCAGCAGAGATGCGCCAGAAGAGTTGCGACGCATCTGCCCACCCGTGCGCCACCACTGATGCGCCGCATTTACAATGCGGCGCACCGTGGCGCTCGGATGGGCAGATGCGTGATGCATCCCCCGTCGGAAAGTCGGCGCATTGCTGGAGTTGCGTCGCAAGCGTGACGCAGCTCCAGCAAGGCTTGGGGGTGCCATATCCCTAGTATGCTGCGTCAATCCTTACGCCTGCTTCAAGCAGGCGCAGGGTTTTGACGCAGCATGGCCTTAAAAGTGACTGAGTGAAATCTTGTAGATTTCACTCAGCCACTTTTAGGAGGCGTTCCTGCGCCGGAACGCCCCCCCCTGCGCCGGAACACCGAAATGTGGTGCAGGGCTTTAAAACGTGACTCATCTCCCAGATGCGTTACGTTGTAAATACCCCGCAGCATGGCGCTGGCTTTACGCTGCCGTTGCGTCACAAAAGTGACGCAACGGCAGCGTGAAAGAGGTGCAAGGGGCTTGTAAATCTGCCCCAAAGAACTGAAACAACCCCGTGCCTACGAATATAGCAAATCTGGGAACAGCCTTAGAGAGAGTGGACTGATCTCCCCAAAAAATATCTGGCAAACTATTAAATACCCTACAATGTGCAGATGACACAGTGACTCTAGGGAAACCGGAAACTGGTCTTCAGAGAAAGGTCAATAAAGTAAGTGAAAAACCCCAAAAAACAATAATTTAAATATTATCAATGAAAGACAAAAGTGGTAGTCTGCAGGTCTTCAGATAGGGCAGCTGGTTCGTGAGTAACAGCAGGCTTGAGCTTACCAGTGGGAACAAATGTCCAGGTTTATGGGTGAATGAATGTGGTAGTAGTAAGCTGCATCTGGCGGCAAAGAAAACAACAGCCTCGGCCCATAACTCCTCTTTCTGTGTTTAATCGTCAAGGTGTCGGCTGTCTTTGTCTCCAATCATGCTGGAGATCACTCGTAAACTAATGCCCACATTAGCATATGGATAGATAATGTGCCAGGGAAAGTATCCAAATGGTTATATATTGTGCAATGTTACTCCTATAGATTTCCTTTTAAACTTCCTAACAGCCCACCCCAAGACCTGGTGCTGTTGGAATTTGAGGTAAATAAGCAATCACCCAACCTTAAGGCCTTTTGAATAGCCTTCTGCTCCAGGCTCAGAGCAGCTCTAAAAGGAACTCTAAAACCTTTAGTGTCGCAAGCAATAAATGTTACAAATCCTGGTGGATTATCCCTGGAGGAGTCTCTACATTTGTTGCCACTTGAAGCTATCTGGAGCATGGTTTTACCACCACCACGAGCAAACTATAAGCAATAAAACAAGAAAATGTATATATGTTTTTTGGGGGACTATTCTGTTTTGGAACAAAATATGCATTGTTGGATGGTGGTAAATACAAGAGACATTGTTGGACGGTATTAAGGCAAAAGTACTTGGAATTACCTCTTAGCATAGAGAGGAAGAGAAGGGTAATTAGATCAAGGTTCTGTTTGCTACCCATATCAGGCCGAAAACGTGAAATGGTCATTAGATGCAAATATTGAGCAATTAATGAAGCGTCATTACTTCATATAATATGTATTTGTAGTGAATTGACAACATTGAACCAGAGCTTTTTAAGAGCGGTATTTCTTCACTTAAAAATCTGGACATATGCTGAGAAAAAGTGTTTAGGCGATGAAGATCCTCTATTAACTGGTTGGTTTTAAAAATTCATAGATATAGCTTTATAAAAATCAATTGTATATGAGCATGCCAGTGTTATTAGGATTTGAATTTTGCTAATATGATGTTCTCAATGGTTGTATTCTCTATGCAATGCCCTGCACATGGGCATGCCACAATCGGCTTTCAGGATGCTTCAAACACTGCAGAATGCAGCTGCTCGTGTCTTAAAGAAGCTTCCCAAAAACATGTGAGTGTCAAGTACCCTAAAGGAGCTTCACTGGCTCACTGTGAAGACAAGAGTGGCTTTTAAAGCACTCTATCTACCTCACAAAACACTGTATTGGAGCAGGCCTAAAGGCCTCACAAAATGTAGACTGTACATACCTAATAGAAATCTTAGATCTGCAGCATCATACTCAGCTCAGGACCACAGGATATACAAAACCTCTTGGGGTCTCCAGCTTTGTGTATTCCACCTGTCAGTTTGGGAACAAAATGCAACCCTGCCTGAAAAATCATAGTAATCTGCTTATCTTTCGGAAACAGCAGAAATCATGGTTGTTTCCTTTGTCTCTATCTGTTTCTATCTTTTTAACGGTCGTGCTCCCGACTGCTTGACTCAGTTGGGGGCATATCAGCAACGAGGCGATAAAACATTATCCCCGCTTTTGCGTCCGTTTTCGGGCGAAAAGCAGCGATAATTTTATCGCCTAATCAGCAAGGTCACGCTATCGCGTGAAACCTTGCATTAGCGCCTGAATTCTGAACGCCCAGCTTTGCATCTCTAATGAGATGCAAAGTGGGCATTCCTGCCCTGACATGACAGGAGAAATGTCGCTAAGCGACATTTCTCCTATCATCAAGCCCCACGCTATGAAGCACAGCGGCAAGAAAAGTAGAGATAACCCCTGTTATCGCTACTTTCCTTACGCCTGCTTCAGGACTGACTTAGCCATGATATCCTATGGAAGGTGGATATCATGGCTCAGTTTGCCTTGCCCTATCATCAAGCTAACGCCAAACTTTGTGAGATTATCGCTGGGTTTCCAGCGATAATCTCACGTTTGACAGTTAGCGCTAGGATTTTTATCGCTTTCGAGATATGCGTTGCTAATAGCAGCTATCTCAGCGATAAAAATCCACGTAAGCCGGCAATAATAATCCTAGCGCTAAGTGCGCTTAGCGATAATTATCGCCGGTCCTTGATGATATGCCCCTTGATGTTTCTGAATCTTAGCGCCAAGACACCCGCGCGTAATCACGTGCTTTATAAATTGAATTAACATTACAAATTAAAGTTACATATCTGCTGAAACTGCAATGATTGTAAATAATTGTATAATAAATGATTTACCCACTTACTTTCTGCGGGCAACCATCAAGAGAGTGTGATTGTGTGTGTATAAAGATACAAACATTCACAAGTAAATATACACACACACCAAGTCATATTTAAACATTTTAGGAAAACATCTAGGCGTATTTATTTCCTGAATCAAATAACAAGTGTTTGGATATAAAATGTGTGTGCTAAGATGGAGTGTCTGTTTTTTTTCTTTGTTGCAGCCTGACAAGGGTTTGTATTCAACAGGTGTGGTGGGGCCCAAGAAGGGCTAGTGCAAATTGAACTGGTGTAAGGGTCCCATTAACCCAACTACAAACTCCGCAACACCTCGGTGGTTCATGCCAGCTCTTCCCTCCTAATCTACACAATGCCCTTAATGCCCAAGGCCCACTACGCGCTGCACGTCTTCCTCTTCTGCCCTAGACATATGAGGTTAGATCAGCATCCTAACATCTGCTAATCACGACTTTTGCCAGCATTTTAGTGGCATACCCCGCACGCCTCCCACTAAAGTCTACAATTCTCCGACTGCTGAAGTCTGCATGCCAGATACCTGCCACTAAACTACTCACGGCCTCCAATTCCGTGCAAATGATGAGTAGTTGACACCCTTCAGCGAAAGAGACGACACATCTCACACTGGACACGTGGGGGCTTATTTACAAGGCCCTTGCGACAATTTTGCATCATTTTTAACATGGGAAAAGTGACGCAAAAGTGGCGCAAGGGGCTTGTAAATATGCCCCTTGAAGTTTCCAGGGCCTACCGGGCCACAGCTGTCATCAACATGCTTCCCACTTGTTTGTACGACCTCCCCAGGAGCTCAAATTTCATATTTGGCCCTTAGCTGACGAGGAACACCTAAATTATGGAATAACGTGTCCTACTTTAAACTACATAACCTGCGGAAACCGTTCCAATGACATTGGACAATGGCGTCTATTTAGGCTTTTGTCGTAATTATATTTAGAATGTTAATTCTAATGATGGTGCCAGGCTCCTCTCGCTTCCTGTTTAGGGTCGGGGAAACCGGTTGAAGATTGAAGGGCAGATTTACAAGCCCCTTGTGCCACTTTGCGTCATTTTTAACACGGGAAAAGTGACGCAAAAGTGGCGCAAGGGGCTTGTAACTCTGCCCCTGAGAGTTTAAAATCCTTGTCGTGTAATCACGCGCGTAGTTTTTCCAGTTTTGTTCTAGTTATATTTAGGATTAGGTGATTTGTATGCGTTGATCGATCAGCATTCATTTTTTATTTTTCTAAATATCTATTTACCTCTTTATACTGAATGAATATAGTGCTTCGAAACAATCTTCTAAGAGCAGATAAAGGGCGTGAGAGCGTGAGACCAAAATTGCACTGTTATCATTTCCAACATCCCTGCTTCTCAGACACTCACACATGCACCAACAGACGCTTTGTTAATCGAAGCTGTCTCAGTGAGTGCCTTAGAGTTCACAGCCCGAGAGTGACCTCTAGTGCCTCCCAGCGCTCTGATATTCGTAAACACACCCAGCTCAGCGGCGTCCGTGCGGAACCCATGTGCCCAAGATCACACCTGTATATTGTGTGCTAACATTAAGGGTAGGGATCTAGCTTCCATACCATAGTCCTGACACCCTGTGCCTTTTGATGCTTGTAGAACTATAACATTGAGCCACAAATTCAACTGCTGCAACAAAAAAAAAAGCCGTGCTTAATCAATTCCTGCCCGGCCACAGACGTGGAAAAAACAAAGCCGTGTGGCGGCAGACCGCGCAGATAAACATATTGTCTGGCCTCTGTCCTCACAACTGTGTTTATCTTTAAAGCACATTATTAGAAAATCAAACACTTGCACAGAACCGGGAACGCAAATAACTGTGTGTAAGACACCTGAGTTGATGTGTTATAATTTAAAATGCCAACCAAACTCCCCTCTTTTGCGTGCCTGTGCTTTGCTTAATGCCCCCCCCCCCCCACCCCTTTTTATGCAGAAACGCGAAAGTACCACAGGAATAAAAAGACATTCGCCCAGAATCACAAGTTGTAGAAGTGGGAAAACACAATACTAGACTCGAGGTCAGATACACCCATTGACATCTTTTGCCACTGCAATAGGTAATATGGGATTCTTTAAAAATTAACTATTTAAGTGTTGCCATTCATATGATAATGTGCCTCAGCCCTTACCCCCCCCCCCCCCCCCCCCTGCCAATCCAAACACAATTGTCTCTCAGATTAACTGGAATCGCGGCATTGAACTTGGAAGGTGCGAGCCATTGTACTAGAGAGACAGGGGCTAGCTACTCTAAAATAGGTATTACTCCTATTTATTTTAAAAGGCACCTGTGTATTACGTCAGGTGGCACGCTCACTTACGAAAGGAAGGTAACCAAGGGAGGAGTCGGGCTGTAGGAGGAATAGCGCAAGCCGAGTACTGCCAGTCCTGACACATGCTCACGGGCAGTGTCTCTTAGAGGGCAGGCACTTGAGTGCATGCCAGTGCGGCAAGAACTGCGAGTGAACCAACCACACCCTTCCACCCTCTGCCTGTGTTACAGCAGAGCGGCCCTGCACGGGAGTGCCCATAATCAGCGCATGCATAGTGCTGCCTGTATTCGTAGCACATGACACACAAGTGCACACGTCAGGCAACTGGTGTCACACGTAACAGGATGCACGGGTATGTGCGGAAGTCACTGTTAAGTGCCCGCGTTCCTTCTTTCCCCAGCTACTCAGACACTGTTCCCCACTTTCACCCATCAGTCACTGGTTTCACTTACAGTTAGACGCCGTGAGTCCTAGGTGGCACCAGCTCACAATCACCACGGACAACACACTGCACCAGTGACAAGCAGAATCCATGCTGTCTTCACGCTGCCTTTTCCTGTGTGTTTGAAGCTTGTCTGGTCCTCCGTGACAACCTCTGCCTCTTCCGTCCCTTTACCAACTCCTGTGAAAACAGCCGGAAAGCGTGGACTGAAGCCAGGAACAGCCCCTCCTATCTGATGCTTTTCACGGAGGCAGGTCCACGTGCACTGTGTCCTGTCCTAGGTGACAGATCACTGTCTAATCACCAGTGTCACCATCTGGGCCCTTGGTCACATCTACTTAGTTCGTGTTTTCAACACGGCGTAAGGGAAAAGGGAGAACACAGACCACTCCGAGTGCAGTGTCTTTAATTGAGACCAGTCCACAGTCACAGTGACCTATCCTTGGACATTGAATGACATCTAATCCTCGCTGACAGCTTTTGGTTGCCACAGCTCTTTGCCTGCTCTTGTAGGCGCTGCCTCAAAGCGCTTAAGCAGGACACAGGCCTCTCCTAGGACAAGAGTCCCTGAGGGAAGCAGATCAGCCTGTGATGTGCTGTATCATGGGCGCACTCTTCTGTCTAACCCTCGGTGTCAGTCTCTGCTCTCCGGCTTCCTCACTCTTTTGCGGCTCGTGTAGGTGCTGCTAACGCTGTCCGCGACCCCTTCACAGAGAAAGCCTAAAACGGAGGCACACTGTCCGGTACTGAGTTACAGACTGCTGTCTGATTCTCGGCGACAGACTCTTCGTTCTTAGACCCGTCTATCGATATTTTGAAGAAATGATTCGGGGTGAAACTGCGCAGTCTCCTTTGCCGTTTCGGTAGAGGAGCAGGTCTGGGGGCAGCCTGCCGAGGAGCAGGAGTTGTACCTGTGCAGTGCTGTGCACTGGAGAGCAGACTGCTGTCTAATCCCAGCTCACAGCACTTGCCTCTCGCCCCTTTTACCATTCAATTTTAGCTGAAGAGTCAGACCGCCTGGAAATGAAGCTGAAAAGAGACACACTCTTTAAGCAACTTGCACAAACGAACAAGTCACGATGAAGAGAGATGGGTGGAAACAGGCCTCTCAGAAGAGCAGAACCGAAGGCAGCGCGAAGGAAGTCCGCGAATAGTGAATTATCGTGTTTAGCGCTGAGACGTGAACAGCTCCCTGATGCCCAGCCGAGTCCGTTTTCTCGATGAGAGCGCCTTTTATTTCAGCCTGGTCCACGCTGCGCGGCTTGTTTTCAGCACTGACATGGGGAACAGCTCCTGACTCCTTACTGCTCAGACGGCGCCACGCCTCCTCGGGTTAGGACCCTCCCCCTGGCGGATGAACTGCAGCAGATGCAGGGAGGATTCGTGGCTGATTATTGATCCTTCATGGGCAAAGCGAGACAAGTCCTCCTCGTGGATTGCCCCTCGGTCACTGCCAGAATAGTGGACACCTTCGAGAATGCAGTTAAAATACAATGCTGTGGTATTTATTTATTCAGTTTCTCACCATTTCCTACGCTCTTTCAACCTCTTAGACTCGCCTTCCTTTCCTTCTATCCCTTCCTCGCATTTCCTTTCCACCCTTCATCCCCGCTCTCCCCTTTAGCCCCCTCGCCTATAGGACACCCCATCGCAGACTCAGTCTCTTTCCTCACCGTTCTCTGTCCCTTCCCCCTCTTCTTAATAACTTCATCCCTATCTCCCCGATTCTTTCCATTTTTCTTGTAATTATAGCTCTCTCTCGACCTTCCTCTCTCTTCACATCTCTACATTCTTACACGTTTCCCCTCTATTTCTCTTCGTCACCCCTCTCTTCATTTCACTCCCTTTCCTAATTTCTTCTCATCGTTTTCCTTCCACCCTGTCTTTTCCATTCCTTTGTCCCCTTTTCTCATTCCAACTCCCGTTTCCCCATTATCCTTAACCTTCACTTTCCCTCCTTTGCCCCCCTCCCCTCTCTTTGATCTTCACACTCCTTAGTATCATTTTTCCTTGTCCCTAACTTTACTTCAATCTTACCCAGGGCTTTAAGTGGGATGAAAGGACTGGCGGGCCTCTAAAAGTGGCGTGGTAAACCTGTTGAAGGGGCATGGCCAACCCAATAAGGAGTTTGGCCTAAATGATGAGAACTAGAATTCTGTGCTTAAGAAATTCATGTATTCACATTCAACAAAGGATGATGAAATAGTAAAAAGTTACATGAGAATTGTGCATAGCACAGCCAGGCAAGAGACACCAATTAGATGTTTAACACAACAGTGCTGCAGGCAGTGTGTCATGAGCTCTAGTGAAAGTAAGGACATGAGTCCACCGGCTGCTTTGTGCACAGTGAAAATTAGTAATAATTAAGGTTCAGTGTGCCCCTTAGGCCTGTGGGCCTTAGTGCCACTGCACCCCCTGCACCAATGGAAGTGACACTCCTTTATTCGACAAGTGGCAGCAGTGACGAGGAGTAGAAGAATGGCACAGACTACAGAGGTTACATTGCTGTAGCATGACAGTCTTTTAAAGAGATGCAACTTCGTGTTTTAAGAAATAATAACAAAAGTTATCACGTTCAAATCAAATCAAAATCAGCTTTATTCGGTGCAACAAGTCTCACCATAAAAGCACACTATAAAAAGACATTCATAAATTTACATTATTATTCCAAATATTTTTAAGAACAGTCACAATAAGAAAAATAAAAACCATTTGGAGCACATGTTTGACCCTATAACTCTCATTTGTTCTTAGAAGTTTATGAAAGTACTAGAGTGCTAGGAATTTACGAGCTGCTCGGAAGTTAATACATACAGATAATTGAAGATAAAGTGCTAGTGCAAAGATTACATAACTTTATAGTATTGTATCATTATTCAAAACAAGACAATATTTGGAAACAATCATCCAACAGTTTCATACAGCAATGCATCAAGATATGAGTAGTCTTTACGTTTCTTGATCGCAAGCTGTATGAAGCGAATTACAGTACTTATCGTCTTTGTATTTTCTAGACTACATACAAAGTTAAATGCATAGTTATAGTTAAAAAGCATATTAGATTGGAATAATGGTTTTAAAACGGATTTCCGGATTTCCTTACGTCACGTTCAAACATGATGTTTGTTCGGTTTACATTTACATTCTGTGAGAAAGTCGTCCTTTTGGCCCTGATCACCCCCATTGTTTGGTTGGTACTGGTAGCAACTGACTCTGATTTTGCCCTGGGCTCTGCATACCCGACCAGGGCCAGTGCTCTGCTTTAAAGATACATGGTGGTGGGGTACAATTACAATTGGCGATGAAAGACCCCTGTAAGTCCCTAGTATATAATAAGGTAAGGGGGATTCAAACTACCTATAAGTCTCTAGTATATAATAGGAGAGGGAGTTTAAGAAGCTCAGTAGATTTCCTGAACTGGAGTGTGCACATGGGTGCTGCTGCTGTCATTTTAAAGGCAGCCCAGCTTTGCAGACTGTCTTTAAAATTGCATTATATGCAAATTCGACTTTGGAATCAAAGGTTCTTCCAAAGTAGTAATCCACTTTATTTCCACATCTAAGTCATCCGTAAGGTCTCCCCTAGGTGCCCCAGAAGTAGGGTGCCATGTAACGATAAGCATGTTTGTCCCAGTATGAACTTCTTCCCAGAGAGCTTGGCACTGTCAGTTAGTGGTTAATGATTTTATTATTTTCCAGCCTTTGATGTCGGCTCCTTTTATGCAATTGTTTGACTCAATAGACTAAACCCAAGTCTTATCTGGGCCCGTGAGGCACTGGTAGGGAGATGGAAGAGCAATCTAAATATTTCCGTGATGATCCTATTCGAAGTTTCCACATCTGTAGCTCATAGTGCCTCACTTCTATTGGCGGTCCTCAAGGGTAGTTTTGCTGCTATTACTTTTATCAGGGGCAAGTAGTTTGGACTGTCTAGCGATCTCTGCAAGGTGCGAAAAGCAAGGAGTAGATTATTTCCATTCCTCTGAAGGTCCTTCCTATGCTGTAGGAAGGAGCCCTTTTCACTGAATAGTATTTATAGGTATTGGAATGTTGTAACTGGCTCCACTTGTTGACCTTGTGGATACCATTTGTGTGTTTTCTGTATCTTCCTGCTCACTTCCATAATCTTGTTTTGCTACTAATTTTTCAACATCTTGTTGGCCATTGAATAGTGAGATAACTTGCCACGAGCTGTTGAAGCTGATTTTGGTTTGGCTTAGGAGTAACACATCATCCGCATACAGAAGGTTTGAGATGCTTATGTCTCCTAATTTAGGGTGTGTGCATTTACTTTGCCTAGGGCTGGGGTCAAGTCATCCAGAAAACAATTAAACTAGTAAGGCACAAGTACACAACCTTGCTTTAGACCCTGGGAGGTTCAATTTTCCTTGACAGAAAAGACCCATCCCCAATGCGCACTCTTGCCCAGGTGCCTGATTATGACAACAGTATTGCTTTCTAGAGCCGGGCAGGAAATTGGAATACCCCAGTGGGACAGTTTTTTCCAGAGAAGGTTACGCCTCACACAGTTGAATGCAGACTTAAAATCCACAAATCAGAGGTAAATTGTTTGCTTAATAAGTTTTTGTCTGTCCATGTTTATTGAGAGTGATAAAATGTTGGTTGCTGTTCCAGCCCCTTGTACAAATCCGGTCTGGTTAGAAAGTATAATGTTTCTCTTCATCCCAGAGCAATAGATCCAGTAAAAGAAGACCTGCAAAGTGCGTTGCCTCGGTGTCCAACAGCATGATCAAACAGTACTTTTCCAGATGATAATGATAACTTCATTTGAAGATGGGGGACATTGTGTAACCTTTCCATGAATCTGGGATAGTTTCAAGTTAGAGGGCACTCTTAAAAACCACGGAGAGGCTAGCCTCCCTAAATGTGGGGTCAGTCTTTTACAATTCTTGAGGAATGCCGTTTGGAACTAGTGCCTCCTCTAATCTGCTCTTTCAAGTCGACATGTATATTTTCTCCTCAGAAAAGCTGAATGCAAAGTCTTTTGGGTTTGTAGAGCTTATTATTGGGTCTTTGAAAACCGACTCTTGGCCAAAAAGTGCAGTAGCCTCTGGCAGTGAGTTAAAAGTGTTTAGTCAAGAAGTCCAACCAACTTGATTCTGTTAGGTTTGAACTCAACACTGCCGATGGGGCCCTCTACAAATTTCTGACCATTTTTCAAAAGTCTCTTAAAGTTTTCTTTTTACTTACGTACATTGCTGTTGCCCAGACACTTTGTTTTGTTGTTATTTTCCCCTCCCAAACTGACCTTTGGTATATTTTGTTTATAAGTTTCAGGTTGGCTTGGATCTCAAGATTCTCTAGTTGCTTTCTGGCCTGCCTTAGAATTCTGTTGTGGTTCCTTCTTTAACGGCAACATGAGGCAAATGTTTTGATCCTTTTTGAGTCGTGTAAGTGCTCTTTGAGTTGGTAAGGCCTTGGGTGTTTTTTTGATGGGCAAGTGTTCCTAGTTTCTCTGCAAAAAGTGATCACTTTCTTACCGGGGTGAGGTAGTCAATATTAAAGCAATGCCTGAAAAGGATGAAGGTGGTGGCCCCAATTGACTCAACTGTACATTCAAACCAACATAGCTTCCTGTAGTTTGTGGTGACAAGATCCCCGGCAAGGATTTTGCCTGCTGGTGGGGACGGTATTGAGTACTAAACTCTACAATTTGTTGTTTGTGGCCTCTTTCCACTGTTTTTTTGATCTGATACTATGCGATTAAGCAGATTAGGGGTAGACATACTGGCGCTTAATACATTTTGGACAGCGAGATACATGAATAATAAGTCTGCGCTGGTTGAGTGTCTTGTTGGTACCTGACATTCAGTACCCTTAGGCTAAGTGAATAATGTATTTGACCAGTGTCACAGCCTTTATGTCCCTGGTTCTGCTACTTCCTGATTCAACGGTCTGAGTGGTACAAAAGATAATGTCACAGTGGAGAACAGTCACAATACATAAAGAGAGCAAGAAATGGTCTACATTATCTAATCAAAGTCGGACACCACCATTAAATCAGTCCAACAATGGATATGATTTTATTTCATCATCGTATTGAAGTAAATCATATCATACAGTACAATGGACTTCACATTTAGATATTTTTAAAAAGACAGTTGCACACAGGGTGGGGTGAGGAGTGCATAGGAGGGATTTGTGAAAAGTGATGTGAAAAGGGATGGTAGTGTGCATATATACATCAGCAATCAATAATAACAACCTATCCAGCCAGATGCCTGGCATGTACAAACATGACAAATCATAACATAATTGAGTAGGTGCAGATAAACACTCTCTGTCATCTATGTTTGATACTAAAACAAAACACTGTCGACGTTTCAACCCCTATATAGAACAGCCAACTTAGCGCCTTGGGGGTGGGGTCTTCATCAGGGCCGAGGTGAGGGAAGGTGGTGGGCACCTATGGACAATGGGATGAGGTTAATGAGATGGTGCGTCAAAAAATGAGCATATCAATAGAGCATATTATAAAGGGTAATTTACAGTAAGAAAACAGCGAGAAAACTTCAGGCTGAGGGTTTGAAAGCTGGGCCTTTTGGGCTCCTACGAGAGAAAGAGGAGACAGATGAAACCACTAGGATATACCTACTAGCGGAATGTGGAGCATAAACATAGAGCAAACGCTCATAGAAACGTACTCAGAATTTGCGTAGATGGTCGTGGTTAGTGATATGCAGGCCAAGGCCAAGGCTAGAGAGAAAATATGACGTGTCAAGAATGTACAGGCAACTATTACTACAGCAAATTGAAACAAAACGTGATTAAGAAATTATCCTTGATGATAATAGGAATGATAAGACTGCGCATAAGCAAGACAGCAGAATAAAGCCTAAAATCAGACCGTAACTTGAAGATGTGTAAACAACGCTAAAAAGTGCCTGACTTATGGACTCCTAACCAATGAGAGAGGGGAGAGATGTTAAAAGCGCGTCTAAAATGAGCGCTTGGACTATGATAGTGAGTAATTGTAGCCATCTGAAAGCGAAGGCTCGTCTAAAATAACAGCCTGGGTCAACAAAATCAATAACAATTAACAAATAAAGAAGGCGCTCCGTAAACGCCATGTTAGAAACCATATAGTCGGGCCAATACTCAAAAATATGATATTCAGCGCTCAGTGCGTAGACATTGTAACAATGTAGCCATTTGAAAAGCGAACGCGCTTCTAAAATGTCAGCCGGTGTCAACGCCGACCGCTCTTAAGAACCCTGCAAGTTAACAATACAACTCAGTGTGTCTAAGGTTGTTACATTGTAATCATTGAAAGACACCGCACGTCTAGATTGAAATGGCAGCTCAATAGCGCATGTCAGTGTGGGACACTTATAAAACCTTGTCATTAAGAACTAAGTTGAATTGGGTCTGGGTGAACATTAAAACTACTCTCAAAATATCCTCGTTGGAACCGAGGGACAGATCGCACCTGACGGCTTCTTGGCGAACAGCTCAATCAGCTAACTCCGTGCTCCTGTCCTAAACAATGATTAAGTAGCGGGAGACGGGGTGCGCACTTTTGTGAAAACCTGAGAGTTTTACGACTCTTTGCCTACCAGATGGAGATCAAGGGAAGTCGTGCTATGCCCTCTGTTTGCCCTCAACATGATGTACTTGATTCTCTGTCTGTAAAAAGCAGCGCACAGCTTAACAAGGCAATAATGGGAACCTGGAAAATCATAATTACAATACTGTTGCCAGAGAGAAAGATGGTAATCTTTGAGTACATATACATGTGCGGTTCTAGAGAAGTGGAGAGAAAGACTGTTCATGATGTTAATAATATATACCCAATGATGCCAATATTTTGTATACATTTCAGGTTGGTACATGTATTTAAAAGAAAACACCCAAAAATGTATCACTATTATTCATCAACATAAAAAGCAATATATAAAAGTTATGCACAGTACATATATGTCAGAGCCCCAAGCTAGTGGCATATGGGGTGTATAACATGTAGCTGTCCAATTCCAAAAGTTGGTGCACAATCTTGGACTGTATATACCTCATATGGTAAGGCATCATTCAAGTTTGACAAGATTTAATATGTATATGTTAATGGAACCGCTAGTCCCTATTCAACATAGACAGTTGGGCATAAGTTACATCCATTTCGTTGAGGCCATTATGGACAGAGTTGAAACGATCCATCCACTTACATTCCCACACATTCAAGATGGAGCTTAGGTCACCACCCCTACTCCCAGTCTAATTTCTTCAATGACCAGCCACCTGATGGATTCCAGAGGATGATCAAATGTTTGAAAATGTTCGACAAGGGGTGCCCCTGTTGTACCACACTTTATCCTGCTGCAGTTTTGCAGTATACAGGACTTGACCTTCTGGGTTGTTTGGCCTATATAAAGTTTGTCGCAAGGGCAGAGAATTGCATAGATTACATTCGATGTGTTGCAGTTGCTGTGGGTTTTAAGATCAGTGGAGCAATTGTTATAGTTGAACTGTTTTGTTTCAATTGTCAGACCGCAGTCTTTACATCTCCCACACTTATAGTGACCTATTACTGACGGTAGTTGCCACATAGATTGAATGGTTAGTTGAGGTGGGGGCTCAAGGAATGACCTGACCACATGGTCTCGAATGTTTTTGCCTTTCTTGAAGGAGTTCATGGGGGGGGGGTTGGGTAACTGCAAAACGTTTGCCATAAGTGGCCAATGTTTGTCAACAATTTGTCTGATTTCATTACTCCTTGTATTGAAAGTTGTCACACAGATCAACCTGTCCATTTGTTCATTGGGATGTTCTTTCCTTGTAAGAAGCGATTCCCTCAGGTTATTGCAGGCACTTTTTCTGGCCCGTTTGACCATTCGCTCATGGTATCCTCGTTCTACCTGTCAGTTAATGAGGTCCTCAGATTCCGTGAAGAAATAATCTTTTTGTGTGCAGTTCCTCCTAATCCTAAGGAATTTCCCGATCGGCAGGTTATCGCGTAGTCCCCGTGGGTGGTGGCTGCCATATCGTAATAGAGTGTTCCTTTCGGTAGGCTTCTAGTAAAGAGTAGTGTACAAACAGTGGTTAGCAGCTTTTATTGATATGACCAGAAACTCAATGGTCCATTTATCCATGTGAATGGTAAACTGGATGTGAGTGGACCTTTCATTCAGCCAGACGAAGAAAGAGAGGAGTTTGGAGTCACTTCCAGTCCAGATCATGAAGACATCATCTATATAACGCTTCCAGTATGTAACCTGGTGTTTGAAGGGGTTCAGAATGTTGTAGACTAATTGTTCTTCAAAATTATCCATGTACAAGGTTGCCAAATCAGGGGCGAAGCTAGCACCCATGGCAACTCCCTTGGTCTGCACAAAATGGTCCCCCTGGAAGTAGAAGAAATGTTGTGTCAGGGCTATTTCCAGCAATTGTAAGATGAATTCCATCGGGACTAGTGCAGGTAGAATCCTTTTGTTCAATGATTTTTTTATTACCTCCAGGGCATGGCGTTGGGGGATACTCGTATACAATAATACGATATTCATTGTGACCAGGATTTGGGACTCAGGTTCAAATGACAAGCCCTCTACCAAATTGATCACCTGCATGGTGTCACAAAGGTAGGATACAGTCTTTTCCGCTAAAGGCTTTAGGAAGAAATCCACATACTTGCAGAGAGGCTCAAGAACCGAGCCACAGCCAGATACAATGGGCCGACCCGGTGGTTGTTCCAAGTTTTTATGGACCTTGGGTAAAGTATAAATCGTTGGCAAACAGGGTTTCTTTTTGTTCAGATATTGAAATTCCAAGTCCGATAGGAAACCAGCCTCCTTACCTCTTTCGGTAGTCCGTAGGATCATAGTGCTGATCTTCTTCATTGGGTTGTAATTCAGTCTTGCGTAATTCACCCCATCACTCAGTTGGGAGTAGATCTCTCTTTTGTAGGCATCCACATCTTGGACCATGAAAGCCCGCCCTTATCAGCAGGTTTGATCACAATGGAAAGGTTATTCTTCAGGCCATTGAGAGCCACATGTTCCACAGCCGTCACATTGTTTTTTACATATTTCTTGGTTGAGCATGTCTTGAGAGCCTCTTGTAAGACCATGCTTTCATAAGTGAGGATTTGGTGAGACACCATCTAAGAGGTAGGGGTAAAAATAGATGGGACCCGCAGTCCTGTTTGAGACGTTGCAGGCAGAGAGGGTGAATGCCTGAAGTGGTATCTTAAATGGATCTTTCTGAAAAACCGATGAAGTTCTGTCTGGACGTTGAACTTATTCGGGTATGTAGTTGTCATGAAGGATAAACCTTTACTGTGGATTGTGTTCTCATCATTGGTCAACTCATGTGTAGATAGATTAATGATAGGATCCTTTTGGTTGGCTACCATCTGTATACCCGTCGTCTGGTTTGTATCTCTCCGTGTTGTTCCTGGGGGAACCTGACCTGTTTCTGGGTCTGGTTCTGACCCCGTTGTCTT
Source organism: Triturus cristatus (assembly GCF_964204655.1). Lineage (NCBI taxonomy): Eukaryota > Metazoa > Chordata > Amphibia > Caudata > Salamandridae > Triturus > Triturus cristatus. Next base: position 1,140,952,327 of record NC_140583.1, on the reverse strand, counting down.
GTTCCGTCCCAGCCCTGGCCTTGTTGGGGCGGGCCTCGTGTTGAGCCCCTGTTCCAATTCATGTTCCTGCCTCTCGGCGGTCGCCATTGGGCATCCTCTAAAAAAGAGGGTCCTGGTGGGGGGTAGTACCAACAGTCCTGATACTGGTACCCGGAGCTGGTGCCTGGCTGGTCGCCCTCACTTCCTGTAGAGCCGGAAGACTCTGAGAAGGTTGTAAATCTCCGATTATCTCGGTAGCCTTCACTGCCTCTGTTGGTGAAACAAGTTTTAAGAAAAACAAGGATACCCCAATACGTGAATCTGTTGGTGAAACGTCCTTGTTGATCTTGCTTGAAGTAGTCCTCCTGCAAGTAGGATAAGTTTGTTTCTTATCGTAAAAACAGATGTCTTTAGAAAGTTTATCCAGTTTTTCGCTGGTGTGTTTACGTCAAATTCCTAGACGGTCTTCTCCAACCTTTCAAAGCAGTTTCCACACCCAACACCATCCAGTGGCGCGACCAGTTATTAGCCACGAAACTGAAGCCTTCTTTAAACTTGGGTATATCAACAAATATTGCTAGCTCGTTCTTGACTTGAAGGCCAACAGGTATGATGTTAGCCTGTAGGTACTTCGTCAAAAGGTGTCCATGTATTCTGGTCCTAATTAGTTTTTTCTCTAACCTCTCAAGTTTATGGATCTTTTCATTCAGAGAGACATCTTTATTGCTGGTGTTGGATGAGAGGAAGAGATTATTGGATGGATCTTGTATCAGTCTATTGATATACTCATCAGTATACGAAAGTGTCTTGCTCTCTGTCATACTGAAAGAAGGAAAGAATTCAAAAATACCCTCGCAGGACTAGCCAGCACTTTAAAGAGTTATGTAGCAATGGAGTAACCCGATAGGCCACTGGAGCCGGGTAAATTGTGGTATAAAAGATAATGTCCCAGTGGAGAACAGTCACAATACATAAAGAGAACAAGGAATGGTCTACGTTATCTTATCAAAGTCGGACACCACCATTAAATCAGTCCAACAATGTATATGATTTTATTTAAGCATAATATTGAAGTAAATCAAATCATACGGTACAATGGACTTCACATTTAGATATTTTTAAAAAGACAGGTGCACACAGGGTGGGGTGAGGAGTGCATAGGAGGGATTTGTGAAAAGTGATGTGAAAAGGGACGGTTGTGTGCATATATACATCAGCAATCAATAATAACAACCTATCCAGCCAGATGCCTTGCATGTACAAAAATGACAAATCATAACATAATTGAGTAGATGCAGATATACACTCTCTGTCATCTATGTTTGATAATAAAACAAACCACTGTCGACAGTTCAACCCCTGTATAGAACAGCAATCTTTGCGCCTTGGGGGTGGGGTCTTCGTCAGGACTGAGTTGACGGTGGTGCGTCAAAAAATGAGCTGACGAAAACAGCGAGACAACTTCAGGCTGAGGGTTTGAAAGCTGGGCCTGTTGGGCTCCTACGAGTGAAAGAGGAGACAGAGACAACACCACTAGGATCTATATTTCTACTAGCGGAATGTGGAGTATAAACATACAGCAAACACTCATAGAAACTTACTCAGAATTTGCATAGATGGTCGTGGTTAGTGATATGCAGGCCAAGGCTGATCAGTAACCTATGTCTAAGAGAAAATATGACCTTTGCCAAGAATGTACAGGCAACTATTGCTACAGCAAATTGAAAATGTGTAAATAACTCTAAAAAGCGCCTAACTTATGGACTCCTAACCAATGAGAGAGGGTAGAGATGTGAAACACGCGTCTAAAATGAGCGAGTGAACTATTACAGTGAGTAATTGTATCATTGTAGCCATCTGAAAGTGAAGGCTCTTCTAAAATACCACCCTGGGTCAAAACACTCAATAACAACTAACAAATAAAGATGATTTGATTTACTTGAATATTATGATGAAATAAAATCATATCCATTGTTGGAATGATTTAATGGTGGTGTCTGACTTTGATTAGATAAAGTAGACCATTTCTTGTTCTCTTTATGTTATGTTTCTGTTCTCCACTGTGACATTATTATTTGTACCACAATTTACCCTGGTCCAGTGGCCTATCGGGTTACCCCATTGCTACATAACTGATCCAAAGGGTTGAGTCGGGATTTCCCAGAGGAGGTTCTGTTGTAGAGTATGTTCCTCTCACGTGACAGGGAATGGCAGGTTCATGTTGAAGTTGCCTGTGACTAGGATTTCTGAGAATGTTGGGTATTGTGGTCCAGCTAGTATAATGTTTACCAGTTTGGGGGGGGGGGGGGCATACATTTTTTGGTTCATGAGTCTGGGTGGATATAGAGGTTAACTAGAAGAAGAGATCTCTTTGCTCTGTTGTGCCATTTCTGAAGTTTGACTATTAAAATGTTATTATCATCCGACCCCACCAACTGACTATTTGTCTTGAGTGCCGCAGCTATAAAAATCCCCAGTCTCCCCTTTGGGCGGCTAACTCTCTTTGGTTTAAGTGGTGAGCTCAAGTAGCCAACAAAGCTGTCCATTTGGAATGGCCAAGTTGCTTCTAGTAGGAGAATAATTTGATACACCCTTGTAAGATTTATCAACTGCTTATTATGACTTTTAATGTATGCACTGTTTATGTTCCATGAACACAATTTCATGATTACCATTGAATTGGGCAGTAATGTTGGATGAAGAGGCTGTGATTTGGTTCATCAGCATTGACTACCACAGTGTAAGGCTGCTGATAGCCAGCCTAAGTTTAGTTGAACAGAGCTATATTTGCCTTTTGGGAAGTATGATTTTTGCAACACCAAACGCAGGGGAGAGGAAGTGGCAGTTTTACCAATGGGTTCCTGAGAATTGAGTATACTTGATTGTTGTCTTTTGGCCTCGTACCAATATAAGGACTTCCAGGGGGGCAAGCGGAGCTGGATAGACTGCTGGGCGAGGCTACTAATCATGATTACCCAGCAAAGAAAACACACTTTCTCCTGGAGGACTTTCCTGACTAACAGGCTGAAGGCCCAAGTCACAAGGGTACATTTTTGCATGTTGTTTTCTTTGGGTGACAAGAACTTGACAAATTCAATATCTGCTGTGGACCTCTTTTCAAGATGTTCACAGGTTTGGCCTTGTTGAAGTTGGATTACAAGGATGTAAGATGTCTGTTACTTGCTCCATCGATGTTTTTGGAAATAAGATGAGATGATCTCAATATGAGCCAGGGACTCGCCTGCTCCAGTTGCCCTGCTGCTGTATGATGTACTTGGTTTTGGTCTTCCGGGTGCAACTGTGCTTACCGCCCTTTATAAATTGTTCCTCTGACCTTGATCGGTGGTGGAGCACTGTTTCTCAGTAGAGGTCTTATGGAGTTTTGAGATAGGGATGGGCTGTGAGAGGTTTGTTGGGACAAGGACCTCAGTGAGAGCAACTCTGGTTTATTGTCAGCCCACAAGGAGTCTCTTTCCTTTCTTCCAACTCTGGATTGACTACAACACTCTTTCTCCCTATGTATGACCAGTGGTATAGTTTAAGTTGTGGAGAATGGTTTTGAAACTTATGGTTGGTGATATTGGAGATGGGAGAATATTCATGTCCCCTGAAATGGAAAAGATAGTCCCAACTGGGTCTGTTAAAAAGTCAAACTTGTGTGGTATATTTGTGGATTTCTCAAACATTCAGGACACTGGAGAATGTAAAGACTGGTTCTCCCAGACAGATGTTGCCTAGATACTCTTTGCTGTCAACAGTGATTACAACTTTTTCTTCCTCTTTACTGGAGGTTGAGGTGCTCTTTCTCACACTGACCTCATGTTGGCCCTTTCAGAGGTTATTGGTCTTTGTGGGCAATGTTCTAGGGCGCTTTCAGGGTTTGAAGATGGTAAAAAGGCAACTAAGACTTAGGTTTAGGTTCTTACTTCTCTACTGGAAGCTGCCAGGTGGATGCTCTCACTTCTTCACCCCTTAAAGTTCCTGAATGCAATAATGGGCGGATATTTGATTAGTGGGTTGCTAGCGTAGAGCCAGTAAAGTGAACAAGTGGCTTTTGCACAGAGAGACAGTGATTAATTAGCAAGGTTGGCAGAGCTGGATTGCGGAATTGTAAGGTTCAAGGGGTTGGGCTTGAAGGTGGTGTACAATGTCAGGGCAGAGTGGGAATAGAGCAGGCACCAGGGCGTGCACAAGCGACACCAGCCTATTACCTCCCACCTGCCTGAAACCTAGAGGATGTTTGCTGCCCGCTAGCCTCTGGCAAGCAACTTGCGCTTAGCTCAGCTGCGGCCTGCAACATTATATAGAGATTATGCCACCTTTATCAATCTCAAGTTGTGCCCTGCTCCACAGAAACCTCATCATCTTCCTTATGATATGCTTGCTCCTTCCTTCATTTGCTTTAATACCGTACACCCTACCTTCACTCTATGATGGGTGGTTCCCAGGAGCTAGTTGAGCTCTGTATGTAGAGATAAGGTTGTTGGTAGGTTTGCTCAAGAGGTTAAGGACTCTGAGGCACCTGGGTCATCATGTGGGCATGTGGGCATGTGGGAGGGTGAAGTGTAGACTCTTACAGTGCCCCAGGGCATGACTGGGCCTACTCCTGCACTGCTGGTAGGGCTGCCAGTGGCACCCCTGATGTTGTTATTGTTGTGGGTGGCACCTTCTCCCCATTGGCCGTGCTGCCTAGCCATGCCGGAGAGCACCTGTGTACCGGTACCTTCCAGACATGGTCTGCGGTCTATGGTTAGCACACTGCACCGTGGGGGAACAAGAACACCCAATGCTCTATTGCCCACTTTTTCTGGTCCTTTTCACCCATGCAGCTCAGCCCATCATTCTGTTGGAATAGCTAATGCTACTTAATTAATCTGTTTTATAGGCACCAGTCTGTGGCAAGGACGACAGAGTGAGTCTGAGGGCACTTCACTATTAAGGATATCTCAACCCACTTGAAAATATTATGTAGGAAACAATGTGGTCTGTGTCATCTTTAAAGCCTAACACTGTGTTGCTCTGTCTCTGTGCTCATGTGCTCCTGGTTCTCTGTGTGCATTTATTGTGCTGTGTAATAGCTAGAAATATTGGCTTTTTCAGGCTGTTTAAGAATTGGTAGCTCAAAGGGGCAGGGTCCTTCGCACATGAAACAATATTTTGACATTTGCAATGGTCTTTTAGAGATGCATAGTGTTATGGGCCGTGACATTTTATCTTTAACTCTGCCTGCTAGATGCGCGACTGACACCAGCCCTACTGGCTCATCAGAAGTGCTGTACCTCTGACTCTGACCCAACTCTACAAATTGTTGCCAGCGGTAAAGTGATTTTAATGATATTTGGAGCCCTGAGCAAGACTTATTTCAGATTCCTCTGTTCGGAACAGGTTGAATTTATTACCCATTTTCATGTAATTTAAGCCCACATAATTCTAAGCAATATTGAATTATGTAGTCAGTCATCCAAAACATGAGCAAACAAAAACAGCTGAACCCTCAAGCCAGCCAGGGCCCACCAGCCAAATTACATAAATAGAAAGCATGAACAAGCATTGTTAAAGCCATTTCTTTTTATGTATGGATCTAGATTGTTCAGTCCTGTACCAATATATTACATTGAATTAAGTTTATCACTAGCCTGTTTCACTTAGTGTAGGAAAGACTTCGTTATGGAGACTTGGTGGATGTTATTATGTTATGGTATGCAGATTTATAGAGTTCACTATCAACTGGAAGGGTATCCTGATGCTGAACAGGGGTGAACCTAGACACACCTAGGATCTATTGGGACTCCAGGAAAAGCTAGGTCTTCAGCTACTTGTAGAATTCAAGGAGTGAGGAGGAGGCACTTATGTGAAGCACCAGATCATTCCATACTTTAAAAATAATGTAGAAGAAGTCTCATCCCCCTATCTAGTACTTCGCATGCACGGAATTTGTGCAAGTAGAAGTTCAGATGAGAAAAGGTGTCTGGAAGGTTTATGAACGCAGAGGCACTTGTTGAGGTATGCTGGGCCACTGCTATGTAGTATCTTGAAAGTGTGTGTGAGGAGTTTTAATTGTGCTTTATTTGTGAACAGGGAGCCAATGGGGGTCCTTCAGGAGTGGTGTAATGGGAGGGTGGCGTGGGAAGTTGAGAGTCATTCTATGCACCAAGTTCTGTAAGGTCTGTGGCCTTCTGGTGACTTTTTTGTTGATCCTGGCATAGAGGATGTTTCCATAGTCTAGCTTGCTTATGACCAGGGCATGCATGACAGTTTTCCTTGTGTTAACTAGGAGCCATTTGAAATCTTCCTCAGCATCTTCAGGGTATGGAAGCATGATGCCGTGACCCCACTGACATGGGCAGTCATGTTGAGTTTGCTGTCAATAATGATCCTGAGGTAATTGGAGTAGGTGTTGGTCCTAGTTCTGTTTGATACCAGGTGGAGTCCCAGTGAGGGTGTCTGTGTCTCCTCTGTCCAGATTCATATGTGGATGTCATCCGAGGCAGCAATGAGGACAATTTCCTTGTTGTGGTTGGGTCTCAAACCCGACTCTGCTATTTAGGAGTTTCTGTCTCTTGAGGTATTTGGTGAGTTGTCTGTTGATGAGTTTCTCTAGGACCCTTGGTTGGGAATGATAGCAGGGTGATCAGTCTGTAATTGGTGAGCATTGAAGAGTTCAGAGGGTTTCTACTGCAATGGGAGGACACTTGCATGTTTACCAGCATTTGGGAAGGTCAGACAATGGTTGGAGGCCTTCCGAATGGGTGTGAGCACAGCGTTTTTGGGTTGTAGTCTTCTGAGGTAGACATGGTGGGGGCAAGAGTCTGGTGGGGCCACCAGTGGATGGACTTCGTGGTGGAAACGGTTACCCTTAGTTCTTTGTGTAAGATCATGAGATGTTTGGTGAGGTCTTCAGGTCTGTTTGAAGGCTGCAGTTGCAGTAAAGGGCAGTGATTTGCTTGCTGAAGAATTGAGAGAGCATGTTGCAGAGGTGGTGCGAGGGACTGATCTAGTTGGAAGTGGCTGATTGTGATGTGAAATCTTTCACAATGGCAAAGATTTCTTTGCTTCTCTTGGTGCTGGCATCGATGCAGTCCACTTGAAAAGTCTGTTTGTGTGTCTGGGTCATTTGGTGGTAGTGTCTCAGGGAGGATTTGAATGTTCTCTTGTTTGCATTGTCCTTGCTCATTCTCCATTTGCCCTCCAGCTGTTTGCTGTGGCGTTTCATCAGTCTGAGTTCCTCCTTATACCACATGGCCTTGGGTCTGGATCTTGTTGTATTGTTGTGTTGGAGGGAAGCCAGGGAGTCTGTGCAAGAGGGGATCCAATTGTTGAAATTCATGATGGCTTTTTTGCAGGCTTTTGCTGTGTTTGGGTTGGTGGGTGTTGACAGCGGTGTCCAGGACTTGTCAGTAATGCTGTTCCAGTGTCAGTGGGCTGATATGGCTGTGGTGCATGTGATTTGGACCGGAACAGGGATGCTGAGCTTGTCGAGCACATGTTTAGTCAGGGAACTGGTGTGGGCTCGTTGGCCTGGATTAATGCAGAAGTTGGTGAAAATAGGGTTCAGGAGGTGTCCGGCAACGTGGGTAGGTCCCTTTACTCGTTGGATGAGGCCTAGACTTTGAAGGCATTCAATCAGTGCTTTTGAGTTGTGGTCGACTTCATCCTCCAGGTGGAAGTTCAGGTCTCTGAGTAAGACTTAATTGCTAGCATCAAGGTCAAGTGGTGTGACAAAGTCCATAATGGTGTCAGGTGCAGTTGCAGAGTCAGTCAGGCTTCCATGAGAAAAAGTAGGGCAGGGGCAATGTTATGCAGCAGGTCCCAGACTTCTAGTGAGCAGTTGCTGATGAGCATGCATGTGAGTGCGGAGTGTCAGAGGGTGTATGCAGGGCTGTGTGAGTGTCGGAGAGTGGGGTGTTGGGTGCTGTCACTGTGGTGCAATTTGCGTGTGGGTGAGTGTATGAAAACTTGCAGGAAGTGCAAGAGAATACTCCCTCTGCGTTATGTGGTGCAGCGAGGCAGCAGCAGCATGTGGAGCAGTGGCCGGGAATGAGGGTGTTGTAGGGCGCAGCATGGAAGTTACAGGAATGGGAGGACTCGGCTTTCTGGTGATGGATGCTAACCAGGTGCAGATGGGTGCAGATGGGCTTGCTTTCGGCGCACCTTTGGCTCTCCAGCAGTGCACCTGATGTGGGCATTGCTGTGTGTCCACACGGTTGCAGCCTTTCAGTATGTCCTGGGAGGGGAACTGAGTGATGTTACTTCCTGTGTCAATGAATGATGGGAAATCCAGTGATGTCGCTTCCTGTAAAGCCCTCGTCGATTGCATCTTTGATGAGGATGCAGGACCTTATACCACAGTTTCGCTGCATGTTGGAACAGATGTATCGATTCGGCTGCACGTCGCATCTTCAACGCTGATCCTCGCAATGTTCCACAAACCAGGATTTAAGGTATACTGTTCAGCATGCCTAACGAGGTCCCTGTAGCCTACCAAAACTCCATCGCGGTCTGCCTGAACTTGTGCCTTTGTCCTATTCCAGTTAGATCAGATATCCACAGTTGGAGTTTTGTGCTTTTTTGGCTCTATTTTCAATGAAAGCCTTAAAATTGCATATCTCAGGTTCTACTAAATGGATTGTTGTAATTTTAGTCATGTTTCATTTATTAAAGAAGACTCTTAGGGGCCCATTAGGATGGCCGACCATAGCGGTGCTGGGACCGGCCGCCAGTGGTGCGGCGGTCCCACACCTGCAATTAGGATACCACCGCCACCGTGGCATCTTCCATTCCCAGCATTGTGGCGGGCGGTGCTCACAGCACTGCCTGCCACAATGCTGGGAATGCACTGTGTGCATTGTCATGAACAAGGTGACAGGCACCGCGAGGTGCCTGCCACCATGTCCATGACAATGCAGGGTGGTACCATAGGTACCCCCCATGTGCACCCCCACCCCCCTACCCTGGGGGCCCACAACGGGCCCACGACAGAAAACCCTGCATGCCTCCACCTGCATCCAAATATGGATGGCGGTGTCATGCAGACACCGCCACCATATTGAGCACCTTTTCCACTCGGTTGACTAGTCGATCGGCGGAAAACCGTACTATACTATACCGTGATATACTAATATGGTGGGGGGAATGGGTGGCGGGTGGGGAAGGATGTAGGGTGGATCGACACCGCCATGCGGGCAGTGGCGATCCGCCCTACATCCTAATGGACCCCTATGTTTCTAATTTGGTGTGGAATTCTTTTTGTGTTTTGTTTTTCACTTCATTATTGTTTGAAGTGGTGTACAAATACAGTACATATTGCTCTAAATTAAGCCTGACTGCACTTTGCCAAGCTACCAGAGAGTTGAGCACAGGTTAATTTATGGTTGGCTTGTGTCTCATCCTGACAAGGATGTTGGTTGTTGCTTGAACGGGGCTCACATCCCAGTCAACCAACAGCCCGAATTCTTACAGAGGTCTTGTCTGAGAAGGCGAGTATGAGTTGAGGATTTTGGTCCACGGGATCATGAAAAAATTGAAGAACGTGGAACTGAGCGATGAGACTTAATGCACTCTGCAGATGATGTTGCAGGATTCTCAGGAGTAAGATGCCAGGGTAAATACTTCTGATCTATCCATTAAGAAGGAGGAGATCCAGAGAAAAGGGGTGCTTAAATGCCAATCTTGTGCAGGCATCTGATGAGGATCGGGTGTGAGACTGTGTGAAATGCTGCAGAGAGGTCCAGGAGAATGAGAGCTTCTGTTTCTCCTCTGTCGCAGAACATGTGGATTTCGTCAGTGATATAAGATGACTTCTGTTTCTGTACTGTGGTTGACCATGAATCTGAACCGTGTGACATTGAAGAGCTGGTGATTGCTCAAGTGGTTGGTGAGGCAACAGTTGATCAGTCTCACTAAGACCTTTGCCAGGTATGGTAAGAGCGAGATAGGTCTACAGATGGAAAGTGCAGTTGAATGATTGGACAGTTTATTGAGCATCCTCTCTTTGTCAAACACTGTTCAGTCGTGTGGAATACTTTAATCTGTTTTATAACTACCAGAGAGGACTCCTGATGGATCACTATGGAACTGAGGTGGAATGTGATCCTGTATCGTTCACAGAGAAGGGTCACCAAAACTGAAGAATTGGTTTTGACTTGTGCATGGGGTGGGTGCATTTTGTTTTCCCCTACTCATTCCAATGAGGAGACACATGGAGGTTATCATGAGTTGCCTGGGAGACGCATGGAGGTTGTCCTGAGTTGTCCTTCCTGTTTCTGAGAGCAGCAAGACCATATATCCACTACAATTACCTCCTAATCTTTGTATGATCTTGCCAGTCATTTTAAAAGTAAGGATCCCACCTTGTCTTGTCTCTTTTTCAGTTTTTATTTTTGCTTTGCAGTAAATACATACCTTCAAAGCATAGTCCATACCATTCTGTAGGATTATTAAACAAATGTTATGTTCTTTGTAGCTGATGTAACTATGCAAATTGTTGGTAAACTGTGTAATCCTTTAAACTGTTTTTTTGTAAACTGCTTGCATGCAGTAATAACTGTTTCTATGTCTTGTTTGCGCAAAATAAAATTGCCAAAATGAATAAGTAAAATATATACAAACATGCGCAGACACACATGTACACACACAAACACACACATGCACACACACGCACACACACATACACACACATCTCTGACATGCTGCAGATCAATCCTGATCTATCAAATACCAGTTTCTAATTATAATATTCAAAATGAACATATTTTTGAAATAGAAAGAAGATGTTCATACATGTGTTCATTGACCTTTTGTGACTAATTTTATGACTCAATGTGCCTTGAACAAGTCTTTTAAAGTCATGCTACATTAGCTCAAGTTTGGAAGTTGCAAACTTAGTACACGGGGAAAAAAATGTTACCTCTCTACGCTATGGTATCATTGATAATGAGCTGTAGGCTCTGTTTCTCCATGCGATTGTATTTTTTATCTATATTAAAGGATTTGACAATCCATAGTTTATCTTGCAGAATATTATTAGTTTTCTGGAAATGAGAGAATGGATCTATATGAAGCCAACTCAGTAAATTTCATAAGTCTGTTCATTGACAAGGATACATTGAATCCAGTGAAAGGAAATACTTTCCTGCAACCTTTATCTGATCATTTAATTCAGAGATGGAGCTCCAATTTTAAACACAATGCTTTCATTTAAATATATATCTGTTTATGGTGAAAATATGGGTTTGTCTGCATTACAATGTTAGCAAAAATCATGATCATACAGGAAGTAAGTTAGCTGAAGAGAAACTAAATTATGCAAACACTTACCAGCAAAGTAAAGTTTGCAACATCACACATGGAAATTAAAATCGGAATCGAATATGATAGACAGAGTATAGTAGAGATATTATTATTTTCACAGCACATTGTTTAGTAACGTGCTGAAGACGAGGGCATGCTGCCTTAAGAGACCATGAACTGCACTTTTTTTTGTTATGCTACTCAGTGACTTTATTATATTTTATTATTTTATTGAGGCCTCATGTAGAGATCTCACTTTCATTTGGCACCTTCAGAGAACAGAAACTGAGCAATGGAAATGGAAATGAGAATGACAGAGGTGCGGAATCGAGTGAGGTACAATTACCTAGAATAGGTCTATAAAGTACGAAAACCTGATTCACAAATGTAAACTCACACTTTTGTGTAAGTTTATGTTTTTTTTTGTATTTACAATTAATGAGTTGATAGTAAGTTTATGACTGTGGAGATTCCACAGTCTGGGGAGCGAACTCCACACATAAAAAGATAGGCCTGTCCTAAAAACCAACAAATCAACAAAATGGATGAATCATTCTAAAATTATCCCACTGGCAATACAGGATTAAGGACCTAATTATTGTTAATAAATGAATATGTTTGACAGCACTACTTAAATATACATTATATCGAGCACAGGACACCACCATCTACATATTATGCACCTGTCCCACATCTAAAACCTACTACACAGCAAAAGCTAGAAAAGACAAAAAAGAACAACGAAAGGCCCTAGAACTGTCTCAAAAAGTTCATTACAATGAGAAACACAGGGGCATATTTACAAGGGGATTGCACCACCGTAATGTCACTTTTTATGACGTTTCAGTGGCACATTGCCCTGCACCATTTTTACAAAGTGGTGTTAAGATATTGTTTGTGGCTTAACGCTGCTTTGTGACTACGATACACTTTCACAAAGTTTTCTGCATGAACGTGGTGTGCAATGGGTGTTGCTGTGACCATTCCACCGCAAAACCCCTTGCTTTTTTACGCTGCCCCAGATTACCAAGGATCTGTGAATCTGAGGCAGAGCCAAAAACAAACTCCATGCAATAGCAGGCGTTAGATTGGCGAATGAGGAGAAATATTTGTATTTCTCCTTGTTTTTGCTTTTTCTATGTGTGCTGCAGAAAGCAGCACACATAGAAAGAGAAAAACGCCTGCACATAAACACGCACGGAATAATGACAATTTGCTACTTCTATGTGTGCTTCAGAAGGCATCACACATAGAATTAACAAAGCTCCATTATTAACCGTTTATGTACAGGAAGAGACACCTTCCAGCACATAAATAATTATTCTCCGCAACGCAGGTGTTATAATCTCGCTCATAAGTGCTCACGCTTGGAGTGTGGAATGTGGAGCACTGAGCACAAGAGAGAGGGGTAGAATGTAAAACGCGACAGTTGGAAGATGAGTGGCTGCTGAAGAGGTGCTCATGGGGGGGGTCTCTCTGAATAAAAGAGCTTGACATATCACATGTGCGTATGTGTCACTATGAATTTACCGCATAATTTGGCAACAATTTGAAGCAGACTTCCCCGGAACCCATGTGTGTAAGGGTGCAGAGTGAAGGCAAAGCATCACACAGTGAGGAAGAAGAAGATTGCGTAGAAGAAGTGTCTGAAGCGTTTCTCAATGCGACGCCTGCCATAAGTTATTGACTGTGGCGCAACCGGGAAATAGCTTAAAGGTAATGATTTGACACACAGTGATGTCAGCATTGGTTAAGGAGCACATGTGATGCAGTGCACCGCATTCCCTTAGCCCAAGATGTGTGTGAGCTCGGAGACGCAGCACACCACATTACCTTGGCACCTGAAGAAGCGACCCTACATGTTCTACTCCTCCAGCATTTTGGTTCCCTGGCAATGCATCGTATGGATGCACAAAGAGCATCTTGGTTTCCAGGCAACATTGGGGGAGCATTGCTAGCAGCCTTCATAGTCAGCACTAAGCACTCCGTGAATCTAACTATGGCTTGTCACTGTGATGCGCACACCTCTTACACATAATTGCAGAGTCTTGTGCATGTCAGTGATGTGCCCACCCGTTTAAATACATGTTTGCAGATTCCTGTGCATGTCAGTGATGCGCACACATGTTTAAATATATATTTGTAGACTTTTTATTATTTTAGTAAGTTTTCCAAAATATTAACATCCTCCAGATCACTGGGAGAAATGGATTGATGGTTTCAAAAATATACATTTTGTCTGCAGGTAATGAAAGAATGGTGGATGAAAGGAAAGAAATGGTATTATTGCATCCATTTGGAAAGGAAGGTTTGAGAATTCTTCGCATGCTACCAGATATTCCAGCTTTGGAGTAAGGTGATAATATATCACTGTGTGCACCGGCCATGAAACAGCTTGATTGATACTTTGGGAACAGAACTAACATCATCATTAAAAAGTTACAAATGTTTTTTTCGTGTACAGGCAGCAGATGAGTCCATCAATACATTTGTGACTAGTTTGAGAGCTCTATTGGTAAATTGCGCATTTACTAAAAACCAAGATGAATATATTCGTGATCAGTTAATGATGCACACATTGAATATTGGCTCGTAATCCTACTTTGATAGAAGCATTGGATATTGCCTGTGGTGAAGAATTGGCCAACAAGTGCGTCCAAGTGATGAATGAAGATAAGGTGAAGGATGACAGTGATTGTGGTGAGGCACAGGTAAATGTAGTGAACAACAGGGCTAGGAATGGCAAACAGGAGAAATCCAGTCAGGAAAAACCTGGTGAGAAAATTGAAGGAAGCGATAAATTTAAAGAGAAGCACATAGGAGCGCAAAGGAGTGTGTGCATTAAGGTGAGGTAGTTGGAGTCATTGAGCTAATGACAAATTGTGTCCTGCAAGGAATGTAACCTGCTAGCAATCTAAAAAATTATGTCATTATGCCAGTGTATGTAAAGGCTCAAGCGTAAAGTATGTGGGTGTAGTTTGTAACAGTAGTGATGATACTAGGGATGATGAGTTGTAGACTAATCAATTTTTTTCCATTATTGATGAGGGTCTTGGATTGAAAACTGATTAATGTGATAGTGAACAGGTGTTGTCTACCACTATGGTGGATTTCGACAAAAAACGATGTGTGTGTTAGGGTACCCAAGTGTGGGATTGAGATTGACGGAAATCCTTTCTCAATGTTGGTTGATTCGGGCGACAGATATACCATCATTTCCTAAGATGATTTTCGCAAGTGTGGCAACTTTGTAAACAAGCAGTTGTTTAAGCCAGATGTTAAATTTAAGTCATATAGTGGGGAGTGTGAGGATTAGGTTTTTTTTTCTATTGGTTATTGCGTAAAAGAGCAAGAAGATTTCGGGGAGTGTTTATGTGGCTTTAAAAGGGGCACCTTTATTTGGTCTTAGTCAACCATCTGCCATGGTTATTCAGTTACATCTTGGTGCTCATGAGCAGGTGGTTATGGTCAGTGCCATGACACACTGAAAATATATTGTTCAAGCATTTACTGAGGTATTCACAGAGAAACTGGGAAAGCTGAAGAGTTTCAAACATCAGATCATTTTGCCTAGGGGATGTCGACACAAAGTACACAAAGTTCGGAGTTTACCTTTGTCAGTGAAAGAATATGCTAAAGCTGAAATTGATAAGTTGTTGGATGCTGACATCATAGAAGGTATCAAGTCATCAGAATGGTTGGCACCCATTGTTGTTGTACGCAAGTCAGATAAATCTGTTAAAATGTGCATTGATCGGCGTGATCTCAATAATGCCGTTTGGGTAGACAGGCACCCTCTGCCAAACATTAATGAGATGATTGCCTTGATAGGAAAATATAAATGATTTTCCATGATATATCTTTCATCTGCATATCAGATTGAATTACAGGAGGCCTGTAGGCATTTAACATCATTCATTACGCCTTTTGGTCTGTACTGTGTTAAAGAATGCCTTTCAGTCTCGCATCCGCTTCATCAGTTTTTCAAAGTCTTATGCAAAGAAATTTAGGTGATATGTCAGGAGTAAATTATTTTCAAGAAGATATGTTGATATGTGGAAAGATTGAAGAAGAACCTGACGTAAAGTAGAAGGATGTAGTGAAAAGATTATGCAACAGTGGTTTGACTGTTAAAGTGGAGGAATGCAAATTGAAAGTTAGTGTGACGTATCTCGGTCATACCATTGATGCTGATGGCGTTCGACCCTGTGAGAAATTGGTGAACAGCATTGTCAACACTTTGATACCTAGGAACAAGGAGGATTTGAACTGTTTTTTGGAGGTGATCGAATTCTATGCCAAATTTGTAGCAATTTTGAATGAGATAGTGCATGTGAAAAATAATTCAACACTATTAAAATGGAAGTTGCTAATGCGTCTTGTTTAAGTAGGTTGGACATTAAATGCAAAACCTTAATTTCAACTAATGCCAGTGCATATGGAGAACAATGTTATTCTGTTATTGAAAGGGAAGCGTTGGTCTTTTGAGCTGCCTGACATTTCAGGACATTTGTATAGGGCATGCCATATTTTTGTTTTTTGGTAAGTTTGCAACACAATATTCAGAGTTCCTAGGGGCCAATTCTGTAAACATACATGGTATCATAAAAGGTGCAAACAATTTTCTGTATATCATAAACCAGACCCACCCCAACCCCCGGCCCAACTATCCTATTCAGCAAGTACAGTATTGCAAGCATGTGTACAACTTACATAACACCTTTCAACCTACAGGGTGTTGAAGAGTCACCCCATATCTACGTATCAGTCTAGGTAAGTGTTCATTGCAACCATCGCAGATCCGGGTTTGGAGCAGAAACATAGAAAGCAGTGCCCAAAAGTCTTTTGGTCGCGAGGCATCAGGCACCATCTCTGCATATATTCCCATTTGCTCTTTGCAACTTACCAAGGGCCATATGTAGGTAAAACGTGTTTTGCGATTCTCTAATTGCAATTTTTAGGGAATTGCAATTAGAGAATTGCAAAACGGAATGTAGGTAGAATTAGCTAAATATTTTGCGATTCCCACCTATTCCTTATTTGCGAATCCCAAATTGAGAATCGCAAATAAGGAATATCTTGCCATTCATTCCTATGGGCTAGAAGGCCCATAGGAATGAATAGGAAGACATTCTCAATTTGCGATTCTCAATTAGAGAATCGCAAATTGAGAATGCAATTTCAAGGTTGCAAGGGTGTCAATAGGACACCCTTTTGTACCCCTTAAATAAACATGTGTGCACATGTGGCGCACATACATGCGCTAAGGGCAAATTCGGCGAATTTCAGCATTTGCGATCGCAATTTGGCTTCATACATATGGCCCCAAGTCTTTAATCTATTTCTGAAGAGTTGGGGATGACTTAGCCCCCCCAGTGCATTGCGACTGCTTGCTTCGCAAACAAGGTAGATATTGATACTATCCGCCTATTGCAGGGTTTAAGCTTTTTAAACATGACTAGCAGGCACAGCTCGGGTACACATGCAATTCTTTCTAGAGTTATTTCAGAGATCACCTGCACAATCCACTGCCAAAAAGAATATATTGCAGGACAGTCCAACGCCAGATGTATAATATCCGCTTCAGCTTGCCCACATCGTACACATCTTGCATCATCTCTTATCACAAATTTCATTAATTGGCTGGGTGTATAATACATCTGATCTAAATACTTGAAATGTATAATAAAGGCATATAATTTGTGATAAGAACAGACCATAACCCATTGCCCATCATCATCAAAACCACTTTAATCGATTGATTAAAATCACAAAAGTACATCACAATATTACAAATTGTTAAAAACACAGGTACAATACAATAACATTATAAAAATTCATCCCGACAAATACAAATAACACTAAGTTCATAAGATAGACTGTACATCAAGTTTTTTCCTTGCCCGAGCTGCAGCAACCAGGAAATTGGCAATGTTGAAAATAATCCAAGGGGAATTTAATAATTGCAAGTACATCAAAGCAGGTTTAACTTGATAAAAACCTCCTCCCTCGCAACAATGGTATGATATACTTCCTTCTGCTTTCAACATAATATTTACAAAAAAAGGTAAAGTGCGCAGTATCTTGAAATGAGTGGCCGTCGCAATTACAAAAAGCTGCATCTATAGGTTTACTCCATCCCTCAACGCTCCCTAAAACAAAATGAATTTGGTTAAAACGAAATCTGGTCAACAACCAACGATGATAGTGATTCCTGACCAGATTAAGGTAGGGCTCGATCTGGGGAGAGGATATCAATAAGAAATGAGCCCTTACCGATGTTTTTGTAAGCTCCTCATCTTCCCGCTCTTGAGTTCTTAAATTTAAAAACTGAACTTTAACCCAGCCAATGTCCCCCTTAATAATAGATTCTGGGTTCTCGTAAATCTCCGGACGTCCTAGTTTATAAAACATTTTCTTGATGTACAAGAGCCAGGGGATGTCGGCCATTCTATCTAGATCCATACAATCTTTTAAAATCAATCTATTAAGGGAAAGTTCGGGATTCAACCATGTTTTCAACCAAAATGTAAGGGGGGCCAAACTTAAATGATCAGAAACAAAACCCATCCCCAGTTCTTGATGAATTGAGAAAGTTGGAGATGATTGGGGGACGGAGAGAAGTGAACGGTAAAATTTATTTTCTGCAATCTGAATTCCCTCCGCCTTTTTATACCCCCAGATGGCAGCACCATAAGCTGCTATGGCTAAACATTTCGCCCTATAAATAGCAAGAACTGCGTCACATGGTTTTCCACCCAAACGTCGTGCAAAACTTAATATGGCTGAATATGCTCTGCCCACACAATTCTTTTTAGCAGTAAGCTGAGGGGCCCACGAACCTCTATCGTCAAATATGACCCCCAAGTAGGTGAATACCTTAACTCTAGTGACCTCCACTCCTTTGCAGTAAAATTTTTTAACTTTATTTTTCTGGCTGCCCAGGGACATCACATGTGATTTGGAACTATTCACCACGAGGTCCAATGAGCTCATAAAGTCCCCAAATGAGTGCAATAATCTCTGTAGACCCAGCGGGGTACGGGCCAGAAGGACCGCATCATCCGCGTATAGAAGAGCGGGTAGAGGATTGCTCCCTATACGCGGAGTGTCCAAACTGGCTTTACCTAGAATTACATCTAGTCTATTGATATATAGGGTAAAGAGCAGGGGGGCCAGGATACATCCTTGGCGTACCCCTCTGCCCGATTTAAAGTGACGCGTGCATTTTCCCTCGTGGGAGACCCTCACTGCAGCATATAGATCTTGGTGCAGTTCCGCTAAGAAATGCACCAGGCAGGGGTCTAACCCTAGATCCAACAGGATCGTCCACAGCCTCGATCTGTTCACCAGATCAAAGGCTGTGGATAAATCCATGAATGCTAAATATAGGGACCCTTTAGAGGCTTTAGTATATTTATTAATTAGCAGGTACAGGTTGAGGCACTGGTCCATGGTACCTCTGTCTGACCTAAAGCCATATTGCATCTCTGATAGAATCCCCTTCTCCCTCACCCAATCCGAGATTTTGTTTAGAACCACTTTACCCAATATTTTGACCGCTGAGTCAATTAGTGAGATGGGCCGATAACATCTCGGGTCGCCCCTGTCCCCCTTTTTAAAAACCGGTACAATAATTGATTTGGACCAGGATACCGGGAACCCGTTCTCAACACTATCATTAAAAACATTTGTTAAAATGGTACTCCAGATCTCAATGTTCCCTTTATAAAGATCCAATGGGACACCATCTGGTCCCGGGGCCTTATTAGAGGCAGAATCTTTTATGGCCTTCCCCACATCTTTTTTATTAAAAATCAACTGGTTCAGGGGAAAGAAGGAATCGAGGACCTTAAAAGGCTCAGGGGTCAGGTTACTCGCATAAATTCCTTCGAAGTGAAACAGCCACTCCCCCTCTGGGATGTTAATGTCGAGTGGGGCGTTTTCGTTCCCTGTTAGAAAAGGGCTGTTCACTATGTTCCAGAATTTTGCGCTATCCTTAAGGACTTCAATTGAGGACAAGGCGTCCCAGGCCTCTTGTTTTAAAACGTTTTTCTGACGCTGGATTATAGATTTATAGTCTCTCCTAAGGGTGGCTATTAAGGCCTTATCGCGGGGCAGTGTTTTAAGGGCGGTTAATAGATTTCGATGAGCCCTGGAACAACTAGCATCAAACCACTTATTTCCCTGTTGACTGCACGGAATGCTAGGTATGGGTAAATCAGAGGAGACCTGTTTACAGATTGAGTCAAAAGCAACTATTGTCTCACCACCCATATTAGGAGGGCCCATACACTTCCTGAACTCATCATTTCTCTTCGCCATCAAGCTATCCAAAAAATCCTCTGGTACTACTCTGGTCCACTTTACTTTCCTGCCCTTTTCGCTAGTGACCAGGGTAGCAGAGGGAACTATCGCCAGTGGGGCCACTTTAAAGCAAAAAGCCTTGTCGAGTTCGAGGATCACTGGATTGTGATCGCTAAAAGGAAGGCGAAAGACACTATACCTGTGGACCCACCTTAAAAGTGCAGGGGATAAGAAGATATAATCAATAATCGATTCACTATCCCTTGCCTCAAACGTCGCTGTCCGTTCAACCTTAGATAAAAAACATGGCTCAAAGAGATCCGCCGTTAGGAGGAGCTCTTCAAGTGCCTCACCCTTAGTTGAATGTTCAAAGTGTGGGGGGGCCGAGTGGGGCGGGCCAAAGGGGTCAACGATCTTACAATTAAAATCACAGAGATGAATATTAAAATCGCCCATAAAAATAATGTGTACAAATGTGGTTTGACGTGCATAATACAATTCTAAAAAAATTGTTAAGAAACTAAGGTGCTCATTCACAGGTACACAATCCCCTGCATTATAAAAATTGATAAACAATGTTTTAGGTTGGGACTCAGTGATGAATTCCATAAATTGACAGTTTGGTGAGGCAGTGACTATCTGGTTTATCTCCGCCTTAAGTTTAGTGGAAAAAAGGAACAACAGCCCTCCCTTTGCCCTGCCAGCTACTGATGGTAAAGCAGGCAAGCAATAGGATTTAAATCCATCAATCCACAGGTTGTTGTCCCTAGCCCATGTCTCCTGAAGAGCAATAATATCAAAACCTGCAACATACTTTAGCCAATTTACGTCTTCTTGCTTGGAACGTAACCCAGCTATATTCCAACTCATAATCCTAATGAGGACTCCAGAATCAACTGTGATAGCACTTTCCTCTACAGTACTACTAGTTGTTGGTGCTGGAAGATCTAGTCAATCATTTAGATCTAGCTGGGACAAGGGTGAGAACCTATTAAATGTAGCAACAGCCTCTTAGGGCCTATCTCTCCAGTTATTTCCGGGGTTGACCTTAGCTGATACTTTAGGGAAACACCAAGGGGCAGCCTCTTTGCTAGATACAGCGCAAGGCATGGAAGCCAAAGTGGAATCTGGGCATAGTGGATGGCGGGTACTCCCACAGGGTCCAGGCAATCTGGGGGGCGGTGGGTAGAAAAAGCCTAGAGGAACAGCCCTAATATTACCAATCTCCCCATCCAAATCTGAGGCATCCCATAACATACGTGGTACGGCATAGGAACTATTAAAATTTACAACTACACAGTCCCCTTTAAGTTTTTTCTGGGTGCCTCCAATCCAACCAACCCGCCTAGCTGTTAGAATGTGGCGAGAGATATTGTCATAGCCAGAAGAATTCTGGTCACACCATTTCCTAGTGACTGACAATAATTCTTTGGTTGATTCAACCTTACCAGGTGCTAAAGGTGGGACCTTGACCAAAATGACCACCAACGGGCCAGCTTCGGGAGGGAGATTAATGCAGGGTAAGGTGGGCGAGTTAATTCGAATATGTCCACTGGCGTGCTTAACCTGAGGCCTAGTTTGTTTTACAGGCCTAACCTGCCCGTTCGACTGGTCCTGTGCATCTGTTGTTTTTAAAATTGTCAGTTCATTACTCAAATTAGGGGGTACAACTGTAGTCACAATACTAGAGGGAGCCCTCGCTAAAGAACCATTTCGGCCTTCTACTGGGACATCAGTCAAAATAGGTGAAGTACTGTTATAAGGGGTAATGCGGACCTTATTTAATGCTGAAAGGGCAGAGTCAATCTTGGCACATTTTTCTAGTAGGCTAGCAACACACAAGTTCAAGGTGTCAACGATATCTTTTGCTATGCTGGTAAGAGTCTCCTCAAGTCGACTAGAAAAAATGTTCTCCACCATGTCCCGAATAGAAGAATAAAGGGAGTCCATGGTCACAGGGCTACCCTCTGGTACAGTACAGATAGATGCAGGGTCCCGCTTATTTTGCTTTTTGCTCAGTCTCTTAGCGCCCTTTAAGTGAGGTTTAGTTGGCCTTTTTCTTACAGCAGCCTGCTGAGGCGTAGGTTGGGGAGAAATCAGGGGTAGGATAGTGGCCATAATGTCTCCGGGAACAGCAGGATGATCCGGTGCATGAGCTGAAGGACCAATCACAACAACCGGCTCCAGTGGGATAGGGGTTCTCCCTATCGGCTGCGGAAGGCCAGACTGTTGGTCTTGGGTGGGATCAAGACCTAGTTCCCTCTCAGCTTGCGCTATTTCTGAAGTTAATACCCCCACAGCTGAGGTTAAGTAAGAAATAATAGTTCCCGACTTTCTGGGCACTTTGGCTTTAGCTCCCCCCTGATCCTGAGTATTAAGTAGTTTCCGCTTACCCATCCTTGGATCTTGCAGTGTACAGGAAAGAGGATTGGCCCGGCCTGGCCTCCTTTGGCCCCTGACGGCCACAGACGGCCCGCCCTTTGCCCGGGCTTAGCCCGGCGCCCGCCCGCGCGCGTCCCGCGAAGCAGGAGGCGCGAGGAGTTTAAATGCAGCCCCGGTGTCAGGGGGCGTGTCCTCAGGTTGCCATGAGACCCAGTGTCTCCTGGGTCGTGTAGTTGTCTGAAGCCCGTAGTCCGCTTGGCCTCGCTGCTGCCGCTGCGTCTCCCGCGAAGCGGGAGGCACGAGGAGTTTAAATGCAGCCCCGGTGTCAGGGGGCGTGTCCTCAGGTTGCCGTGAGACCCACTGTCTCCTGGGTCGTGTAGTTGTCTGAGGCCCGTAGTCCGCTTGGCCTCGCTGCTGCCGCTGCGTCTCCCGCGAAGCGGGAGGCACTAGGAGTTTAAATGCAGCCCCGGTGTCAGGGGGCGTGTCCTCAGGTTGCCGTGAGACCCACTGTCTCCTGGGTCGTGTAGTTGTCTGAGGCCCGTAGTCCGCTTGGCCTCGCTGCTGCCGCTGCGTCTCCCAGTTCAGTTCATTTCTCACTTTATGAAACAAAGCTAAATCCTTGCTTAACATGCGTTCTTCAGGTCATCTCTATACCTACTGGTCCCCTTCTCACACCAGAACCTGTCTTCACAGCTCCCCTCTCCAGCTCTCCTCTCCAGCACCTGTCTTCACAGCTCTCCTCTCCTCTCCAGCACCTCTCCTCACTGACCCTTCTACCGGCTCACCTGGTCCGGTCCTCTCTGCTTCTTCAGCCCTGGGCCCTGGTGTTGTCTGCAGCAATTGAAGTCTCCACCATAACCCATTGATAAATATGTTTTCTACTAAAGGTTCCGGTCTAATGTCACCATTGGTGAGTGAGGGATTACGTCCTTAAAGGGATTTGCCCTTAGACGCACTCTGTCTACCAATTCTCACCAAATAGGTTGACCATCACCGCACCGGTTTAGGTTACTACTTGGAGGTGGTGTTGTTTTGTTTTGTTTCTTTTCGCTTTTCCGCTCTCTCGCTTACTGGTACTTCCGGTAATTGTATAGACCCTAGGATTTTCATTGTTTGATAGTTCCGGTATAATGTCACCAAGAATTGCCAGGTGGGTGGCAAATTTACAGGAATATAACTTTTCTATGCAATTTGCTTCTGGGGTAAAAAATGTGTTTGCTGATGCCTTATCAAGAAAGAAGACTCCACCGGAAGTACAGTTGCATTCTGGTGATGATTTGCAAGAATTTGGTTGGATTGCAACTTTAGAGTGTTTTGATGAAAAGTACGTTACAGCTAATGAATGGATGGATGCTGTAAAATATGACATCACATTTTCCATTTTGAAGAAGTGCATTAAAGAAGGATGGTCCATAGATACATCTGGTGTGAAGGATTACTTTCAGATAGAAGAGTAATTGTGTGCTGATAAATGGGGTGTTAGGATGGGTGGTAACCCTATTCCCCGAGTGAAATTGAGGGACAAAATTGTATAATGTGGTCATCAAGGTCATTTACGTAGGAGCAAGACAAAAAGGAGACTAAGGCAATTGTTTTGGTTGCCAGAGATGGACAGGGATATAGAGATTGTTGTTAAGGAGTGCGCTTTGTATGGAAACATTGATAAAACTTTGAAGACACATATGCAACCACCACAGATGGTAGAGTATCCTCTTATTCCATGGGCAAAGTTGGCTGTGGACATTATGGGTCCCATTCATATTCTAGGGAACCACAACAGATTTGTAATGTTCATGGTGAATTATCATTCCAAGTGGTTTGAAGTTGAATTTGTGGGAGAATTGTCCAAAAATCTGTTATACAGTTCATGGAAAAGTTGTTTATCAGAGAAGGTTATCCTGATGAAGGAAGTAGTTTCTGATAATGGACCTCAATTTTGTTCTCAGGAAATGGAGATGTATTTATGTCTAAGAAAATGTGCACCATTGTAAGACTGCTGTGTACAATCTCAGGGCGAATGGACTTGTGGAAAGGGTGAACAGGATTGTAAAGGAGAGTATTCAAGTGGCTGTTGGAAGTGGGACAGATGTAATAGATTATGTAATAAAGATGATATGGGCATATAGGACTAGTATTCACTGTACCACAGGCCTAACACCTTTTGAATTGTTCAGGAAAAGAAAACTGAAGTTAGCCATGTCCAAGGGAGTTGTCAAGGGAATGTTGACATAGATCTTGTCCTACAAATGAAGGTAGTTAAGAAACAGGGGACTTATAAGGAGCATTTTGATAAGGGTTGCAAAGTTATAAACATGATGTCAGCAGTGGGCAATTAGTAAAAGTAAAATTGCCATGGTGTGTAAAGAAGGGTAAATCATCATTTCCCAAACCCAAAGTTGTGATAAGAGAGGGTAATTGGATGATGGGACCAGGTGGAGTAAGAGCAGGTTGGTGAAAGTGGGCGATGGTTGCAAATAAAGAAATGTTTCAATGGAATGCGCTGATAATCGTATAACGAGAGGTGATGATGCACAGAAAATGTTACCACCAGTCATGAGTTCAAGATGGTGTGGTGATAAAAAAAGGAAAGCTGTTTTCCTGGAAAATATAGGGATTTTGTGTGCAAATATTGATATATTATATACGGTCATTATATTGCATAAGTCGAACATGTAGAATATAGGTTGATCAACTCTTTTGTTTATTTGTTTTGCTAGCTGTTTTCATTGTTTTTGTTTTATATGTTTTGTTTTTTATATATTTTTAAATTTTGATTGCTGTAAAATAGAAACATATGTTATAACCTTGTGCATCAGTGCTTGCGCTTGTGGTGTGGAATGCGGAGCACTGAGCCCGAGAGAAGGGGTAGAATGTAAAACGATAGTTGGAGGATGAACAGCTGTCGAAGAGCTGCTCATAGGGAGTCTCTCTGAGTAAAAGATCTTGACATATCACATTTGCGTATGTGTCACTTTGAACTTACCACAGCAGGCACCCTTGCACTATGGCACAAGGGTTGTTTTAGCGCTAGGCAGCTATTTTTAGTGTCAGCACTAGAGAAAAAACTGGGGTACGCCATATTGTTATAAATGTGGGGCATCAGTTTTTGGGGGA
The DNA here is from genome assembly GCF_964204655.1 of Triturus cristatus. Classification (NCBI taxonomy): domain Eukaryota; kingdom Metazoa; phylum Chordata; class Amphibia; order Caudata; family Salamandridae; genus Triturus; species Triturus cristatus. The sequence goes on along the minus strand of NC_140583.1, from coordinate 1,140,927,256 downwards.
AAAGTAGAAGTGCAACGCTGGGAAATTTGCTGCCGCGCTCCATCATTTCCTTGTAAATGTGCCCCACAGTTCGCCATTTCCACGAAAATAGGCCTCTTCAGAGATATAGCTGATATATTGGTTCTGTTCAGCAAATTCTCAGGACCACCATCAGGGCAAGGTGTGGGTCATACATTTCCTCTCCTACTGGTGCTGATGAAGAACACAGTGAAGTGAAAAGTGACATACAGTGGAAAGGTAATAAAAAGCAGCAATCCAGAAGACAAGGAGTATAACAGTACAAAAACAACATAACATTTTTTCTAGACCCCACAACCCACAATACGGAAGAATTACAATTGATGCAGCTTTGAATTCATGGCCTCCGAGTTAATGAGGTAAAAATGTTGGTTTCAAAACAAAACTAACAGAATGACAAAAGCCTCAGCCAATCTCGGGAGCACAGGATACAGGATTAATACGTCCAAGTCCATACAGGAATTTTCTAATAATGCAGACAAAAAAAATCAACACAATCTCAGTGGCTTGTGGACCAATCCTATTTTGTCACTTTTTTGTGCAGAGTCTATGGTCCAGAAACATTCGTTATATGAATTTGTACTAAACAGAGGGGCATATTCACAAGGATCTATCGCCGAGTCAACTGCACTTTATCGCAGCCAAAGTAATGATAAACTTATTGCCCCAATCACAAGCTGGTGCTAACATCCCACAGCACCAGATTACCTGCGATAGCAACCGCAAAAAACATTGCCACAGATGACCCCCGCAACTATCGCTAATGAGATGCAGAGTACGCGTTCCCGTGCCAAAATCAGCGACAACACCACTCCACAACATTCACAACGACCAGCCAGATCTGCGATAAGAACACAAAACAGGCGATAAGGCATGTTAGCAGCAGGAGAATAACACCTGCTCTGACCTGATGCAAAGTCGGACGGCAGCCTGCACCACAAAAGGGAGCCCAGCCCACAGCCACACCTGAAGAACAACAGATGCACCCAGACAACTGAACATGCAGCCTGGAGGGCCGAAAGGGCAACAACACCTGCCGCCACCACCCCCAGGACCCCCCCTCCCTGGCACCACCCGACCAAAGACATGCCACATCAGCTATACCTAAACATGTACAAAATAATCAGCATGATGTTGCACAATCACAACTGGTGACATGCATGTGTCATCACAAAAATGAGCATCACACATTCATTTTCGAAGCAACAAATGAAACTTTTTTAACATGAACACGGAACTGAAATGAAGACACAGGCAGCTCCCCTCGGGACAATCCGTAGGTCACAGCCTGCGAGACAAAAATCATGATGAGAAGGTGTGTCCTGTGCACATCAAAGGACAGAGAGAGAGCGAAGGGGAAAGAGAAGAAGAGAGGGGAAGAGAGAGATAAGAAGAGAGGGGGAGAGAGAGAGAGAGATAGAGAAGAAGAGAGGGGGAGAGAGAGAGAGAGAGAGAGAGAAGAGAGGGGGAGAGAGAGATAAGGAGAGAGGGGGAGAGAGAGAGAAGAAGAAAGGGGGAGAGAGAAATAAGAAGAGAGGGGGAGAGAGAGAGGGCGAGAGAGAGAGAGAAGAAGAGAGGGGGAGAGAGAGATAAGAAGAGAGGGTGAGAGAGAGAAAGAAGAAGAGAGGTGGAGAGAGAGATAAGAAGAGAGGGGGAGAGAGAGAGAAGAAGAGAGGGGGAGAGAGACATAAGAAGAGAGGGGGCGAGAGAGAGAGTAGAAGAGAGGGCGAGAGAGAGATGAGAAGAGAGGTAGAGAGAGAGAGAGAAGAAGAGAAGAAGAGAAGGGCAGAGAGAGATAAGAAGAGAGGGGGATAGAGAAAGAGAAGAAGAGAGGGAGAGAGAGAGAGTGCCACCCCTGTGCACCCAGGCCCCACTGCGCACCTGCTGCCACCGGTGTGTCTCCAACCACTTGCCGGTATGTATTGCAGTTCACCAGGTTACACATTTTGAGACAGACCCGTCATCTGAAAAAGTCCAGATACATGATTGACACAGTGCACACAACTGCACAAGACAACATCGCCTGCCTGCCCATGCACACCCAGGCAGAGGCACCCCAGCACCTCCCGCCACCCATCACAACATGCCCGCCCATGCACACCCAGGCCTCACTGCTCACCTTCCGCCACTGGCGTGCAGACTGGAGGTCCCACCATGTGCCGCTGCAAGCCACAACCCGGGGCCCGCGAACATGGCACCCTCCACACCATGCAGCCCCGCTCCGCAGGCCACCAGGTCTCATGTTTGGTGGTGGGTCTTGATTACTCCATGGCAGAGGACATACCAGTGCACCCGGCCTCATCGCACGCTGCACACCCGCTCAGCACTTGAGGTGGCCCTACCTCAGTGCACCCAAAGTCACTGTTCTGTGGCGGGGTGCCTGTGCCAGCCGCAAAGCATCAGGTGTCACTAACCCTGTGCAACCCCACTCAGCTCCACGTGGTAGGACCGTGACGGCCGCAAGGCCTCGGGTGTCACCAACCCTGTGCACAACAACTCATGGGCCCTTTATGATTGAGAACCGTGGAGCGTCCGTCATCCAGTCACCACGAACAGAGGGGAATGTGACGTCATCAGCCCGTTATGTTGGCGGAGTCTCATGGCCTGTGACACCTGTGCCGGATGGGTGTGGTGTGTGTGCAAACCTGCCCTCAGGGAGTGGCTGTGACATGCTGACAACTAGACCAGTGACCTGCACCTCACCAGCGAGTACCCGTGCGATGGGTTGCAATGAGGGCCCCCCTCAGAGCGTAAGCGGAGTGGTCTGGCCTGCCGTACAGCGGGCCAGCGCAGGGCTTGCAACAATGACTCGTGGGCTCTGGGCGTGGTTCAGTCCATGTCGGACATGGAAGTGACTGATGCGTGTGTCCCTGTTGTAGTGTCCGCGGCACCCGGAACACAATATGCAATGTAGCATCCTCTGACTGGCATCCCACAGGATGAGCATTATTGACACAAGGGAAATCACTGTCCCTACATTCATCCACACATTCATACATGAATGACGAAAGACATAACACAGCAGTGCGTTACTGAATGTTAATTGCACATCCAGTGCAGTTTTGCTGCTGGAGCGGTACAGGGCAGTGCCAAGCACACTACACAATATGGGCCCGTGAAGGGCCAGCCAGAGTCCTTCCGGAGATGACAAGTACTGAGGAAGAGGAAGGGTACAGTCCGCAGTCTGGTAGACGTGTCATTGGTCATCAAACAGGATATGGCATTCCATGTCGCTGTCCAAGGTGAGTACATCGGAGTGTATCGGGGGTCAGTGGAAGGTCATGGGGCCATGTGCGGCACCAAGCAGAAACAGGCCAGGTGGCGGAAATGAATGCTAGTGCCTCCTGATCACAAACCCATCCACGTCTTCATCCCCGGATGTGTGCTCTGCCCCACCTGTGAGTGTTGCAGTACCGGCTGAGGCACTGTGTGCCACTGACACATCAGTTGCCGGGGTGGATACCTGTGAGGCAATGGCACACCAGGGGGCGGAGATGTAGATGGTGTGGGGGCAGCAGCATTCATCATCGCCACGCCTTATGGCAGCAATGCCGTGATGACATTCTACAGGGCATGGTAGATCCCAGCTACATTTTGCTGGTGTGCAGTGGTGGCTGCCATCCTTTCCCCCTCTATCCACACCATGTCCTCCATGAGCCTCCGCATGTGTGCCAGCTCATGGCTGGTATCGCTGGAGCCCCTCTAAATGGACAGGTGTTCTCCGCGTCATGACTCCAGCGATGTCACTCAGGGCTCGTTGGAGACCATGGAGCAGGCCTAGACACCCATGGATGGCGTCCAGTTTGGTAGCCATGAGGTCAAATCCCACCGCACCTGCTCAGCCATCTCCCCCTGGCCCTCCAGCACACGGCGTTGGAAGGCCGTGTGTTGTTCCTGGGGGTCTTGGGAGACTGCCGGGCCGTGGGTGCCTCCTGCTGGGTGGTTTGGGTGGTGGGTGGGGTCTCCTTGATGCAGCTGGGCAGCCCTGATCCTGGAGGTGAGTCACAGATGATGTCAGTGGTGTCTAGGAAGGCTTGTGCATCGATGCTGGGGTTGTCCTCCTCGTCATCAGTGAAGAGTGGCTGGGACTGCTCTACAGGGGGTGTTGACGGTGGCCCTGCAATGTGAAGGGGAGATGGTGTATTGCAATGTGTCCACATGTAGGTAGCCGCATGGGACATGTTGACATTCTGACAGTATGGCTTTGTACATTTTGACAATCTATAGATCAGGGCGATGACCCAGAGTCATTGAGGGTGTGCACTGTGCTCTGCTTGATTGTGCATGTGTGCCATCATGGCCATCTCCACCCATCCCCTCAGTACCTGGTGGTCACTCACCCTGTTGCTGTTGTCTTGTGTCCTGTTGAGCAGTGTCCGGTCCCCTGACTCCGGCCACAGTATCCACACTGATGACTGTCGACACCAGCTCCTCCATGTCATCCAGCACGAGCTGTGGCGCTGGGCCCCAACCTCCAGTCTGCATTGCTGCCTTCTGGTTGGCTGCGAGTTTCCCCTTGGTCTTTCGCTTATTGTCATTCCATCGCCTCTTGACCTCATCCATTGTCCTCTTGCGCTCTCCGAAGGCATTCACCTTGTCCACGATGTCCCGCCATATTCCAGTTTTGGTGCCCAATGACACGCTGGAGGTGACGAACAGTTGTTGATGGTGTTCCATCACCTCCGTGACTATGATCCTGTTCACCTGTGGACTGAACTTCGTCTTCCTCTTCTTCTTGTACTTGCCCTTCCCTGTCCCCGAGGTCCCGTGCTGGTCGTCCGGGGTGCTTGTGGGCTTGCGCTCGTCCTCTGCGCCTACTCCGGCTGCCTCCATGGTGCTTGGGTGTTGGTTAGTTTGTGTTTGGGTGTTTTTTCTACTTTTATGGTTATTTTTCCTGCCTGCCAGGTGTGTGTTGCAGGCCTGGCGATGCTTATTGCTGATTTCCTTATCGCGCTTTGGCCTATCGCAGGTTTTTTAGTGTTGGGGTTTGTTGTTTTTATCTCCGTCATGGTGGTTGTATCGCGGATATTGGCCGCAGTTTCGGCAAACTATCGAATCGGGCCGCCTTGTTGTGAATTCCACGTTGACACAGGGTTATTTTCCCGTGAATGGCTGCGATGTGTAAAGTTGCGTTAACATTTTTTGGTGATGTTTAACACACGTTCTTGTGAATATACCCAATAGTATGTGCTTATCAGCAAGAGTGGCCTATCCAATCCTTTCCTAATGTTTGTAGATCAGGCAACTTTAGTTTACATGAAAAATGAGACATGAGGCCAAAGAGAAACATTCTGATCTCATTTTATCGTAGAGGCAAATATTAGTGAAAGGTTTGTGGACTCAAAAAATTGCTGATCAAATGCCACAATATTGATTTATTTCTTTGAATGCAAACGGCCTTCACTCGACAATTATTGTGCCTAACTTTGAGAAAGTAGGCCACTTCCTATTTGTGAACTACTAAAAACGTGGGGATCGTTTAGAGAAATTGCCATATTTACTGAAAGAACATCTAAGCGTAAATGTCGAAAAATGAGAGTGGGTAAAGAATAATGGAACAGTTTGAAGTGGTGTGATTTTTTGCATGAGAAAGAATACAATCAGCATGAAACAGTGCATTCTGCACATTTTACCCAGACCTTGAACACTTGCGATATCTGCTTCTGCAATCTGCCTCATCATGAGGTGCAGTGCAGAACTGACTAATTTCTTTTTTATTTTATGTTTTTTTCATTATTTGTGGGTGTAGGAGAGTAGGATCTGCACTTGTGTTGCCCCCACTTTTTTTCTGATGTATACACTGGTTTCTGGCTATAGTCTGGCTGGGTCCCTGCTAATCAGGGCCCCAGTCTACCTGATCTCTCTAAACAACTTGATGTGCATACTAGATGCACTAGTGATTGGATACTGTGGTACCTTGTGAGCCCCTAGTATATGGTACCTTAGGTACCTAGGGCATTGGTACTTCACAGGCCTACCAGGGGCTGCAACATGTATTATGCCACCCCTGGGAAGCATTCTCAATCTGACACCACAGGCCTGCTACTGCAGCCTGTGTGAGGTAGTGTTAGCACTCCTCACTGAGGTATAGGTTTCTATATCTCACCATACACACACATAGGAACATATCAGTCACCCCTATGGTAGGCCCTATCAATCCCAAGGGCAGGGTGCGTGGTTTACTATGTGAGGGAGTGCTTCTGCCTGAGCAGGACCCCTCTGCAGCTGGCAGAGTCTATTCTCTGCTGCTGTTTGTGGGTGCGGTTAAACCATATACTCTTAAGTGCATTATAACCTCCCGGTTAATGCTAACTTTGGAATGACTGCATCAAAACATGTCGTGTTTGGTGTCAAACGTTTTGGAATCATACCCCCACACCAGTAACTGGTGTGGGAGTATGATCCCACCCTACTAGAGGGGACGACATGTACCCACTGTACCAAACGGTAGAAATCTTCTAAAGCCCTGGCATCACAAAATGGATGCCACCAGCACAGACACCGGGCTGCCCTCCTGCTGCTGACCGAAACTCGCAGTGGAGGGAGCTCAACAAAGGGTTTCCTGTCACAGGGAGGTGTCACAACCTTCCAGACAGGATTTAGTGTATTGGAGCTGGGTGGGTGCACTCTTAGAGTGCCTTTGAAGTCCTGCACTGGGGGAGCAGTAGGCTCCTCTGTGCATATGCCAGCTCAAACCGGTTCAGGGGCCTCTGCCCCTGTCCTGGCGCGAAACTGGACAAAGGGAAGTGGGTGTAACCACCCCTACCCTGGCCCTCCTAGAGGAGTGGCCATAGAGCTAGTCCCTCCCATCTTTACAGTATAAGATACCAAAAATTGCCAATGCAATTCAGATTACACCTGGACGACGCTCTACGAAGAAGAATCCGGTCCCTTCAACGTTCTACTACCTTTAGAAGACCGAAGGATCACCCTTGGAGCCAAGGAGTGGCTCCCCTGCTTTGCAGGCACCTTAAGGACTGAACAACGGTTGCAAACTTTACCGCTCCCGCCGGAGCCCGAAGTCCCTGCGTCCCCTGAAGTCAAATTCCTGACCTCTCTACGGCCATTTTGAGTCCCCAGCGAAGCTGTGGCGTCTGGACCCCACGAGTGACGAGGAACGACAATACCAGGGAACCGTGCACTGATTTTGAGTGCAAGCCGTGAACGACAAACTACAAACCTGTGCTTTGGACCACTTAATGTCCAAGTCCCGAGCAGGTACTGAACCAAAGATCAGCGGCCTACCCCATCCCGAGTGTCCGTGGGCTGTTGCTGAGGTTTTCTTGCAAAGGCGTCTTCACGGTTGCTTGCCCATTGGCTAGTAGCCCTCCTGAAGACATCCTTGACTATTCCAAGGGCTGGCCTGGTTGCTCTGGGCCTACCCTCACTTACCCTCGCTGGGTAAGTCCCTCGGACCTTGCTGGTCTGAGCCATCCACCATCTTCATTCTACCCGAGACTTGCAGTTGCCAAGGGTTGTTGGCTCCAATCTGAGTGCCGACACCGCCAACAGCTGCAGACATTGTCGGACCCTCCAACTCCAGCTGCTGATTGTCATCGATCCCTCCTGGACGACGTGGGCGAAGAGACAAAACACCATCAGCGACGAAAGCGACGCGACAGTTGTGGTCATCTATCCTGAAGGCCACCGGTCACGGGCAAGTGACTCTGAACTCTGTCCCCTCAATTTCCAGGTCGCCTGCAACTCCAATCCATCGTTGGAACCGAACGGACACCTCTCTCGACGACACAAGCAGCAAGAACACCTCGATTCCCATTGAGATCAGCATCGCCACCCGACACCAAAGGACACCTGTGCACCCGGACTCCCTGGGTGAGGTAACTCTGGCATTACGGTGCCCAAGTGTGCATTGGCTATCGAAATACTTACCCTGTAAGTTGTGTGCTTGTTGTCCACTCAGAAGTGCCCTAGAACTTTAAAATACAAATCGCGACATTTTTGCATTGAAGTCTATGAGAAACTCGCGTGCGTGTTTAGACACTGCACGCGCCTCCTGTGGGCTGATTACTTACCTGAAAACACTACAGCAGTAAAGCCCCAGCGATTCCCAAGGCCCTAGGCCTCTTCATTTTGCTTGTCGAATTTGTTATACCATTTACTTAGTATATGGTCTGGTACGCCCCTAGGGCTACAGTGATTTATGTGCTTAATTTATTGAGAAATGTTGATCTTTTGAATGTCTACCTGGGACTAATCTCATAAAGAGATTAGTAGAGTATATTTAGTAATAAATACATATATATTTCATATATATACCTGTGTGGTGTCTTTTCATTTGGTAATTCATGAGATTATAAGGTAAAACAAGCTGCTTTACATTCCTCAGAGACTTAGCCTGAAGGCTGCTCTCCACAGCTACCACTAGGATAGCTTTCTTTTAAAAGGTTGTCTTTAAACCTATCTACCAAGAGTCGAATTGGACTGGTGCAAGGTGGCCACTAGAACTAGTGACCAGCATATGCCAGGCCAACTTCTCACATTGGTGGGCAGCGTGTGGGATTACAGCTTGCCATTGTTTTACCAGAAAATCTCAATTTGAATTACTAACTGAAAACCACTTAAGGTACTCAAGGTACATATAAAGTCAAGCTAGTATCAATAAGTTCTACTGAACTTAGAGCTGTGTGTAAAGGGATAAGCACACCCTTGCTACAGCTCAAGCCAGGTTTAGTAGGCCACAACTAGTGTAGGTAGTACAACACTGCACAACACTAGTATGCCTCACCAGGATGGAGCCAGTGGGTCCATCCCAGCTCAGTACAAAGACCTGGCCTACACTGACCTGAAGGCCTTATGCTTTGAAAGAGGACCGAGGGTGGGCAGGAGTCCCTCATCACAGCACCTGATATATCTGCTAGTAGCAGATGACCTGAAACAAGCTCTAGGAGCAAGTGGGTCTGGATCAGGGGGTGGGTCAAACATAGTCTCTGGGTCTGATGATGAAAATCAAGATGACCTGGAGTCTGTGATTGAAGGGCCAGACTCAGAAGAGTCTGAAAGGAACAGAGGAATTCTCTCTAAGAGAACTGACAGAGTGGGAGAGAGGCCGAGGTCCCTCTCAAGGGAATCCGACCATTCATACCACTCTGGAAGAGAATCTGTCCCACAGAAGAACTCCAACTTTCCCAGGGAGACCTCTTCTGAGAGAAGGTACAAGTTGCTACAGTATGAGGAAGCTAGGCTTGCTCTCAGAGCCAAGCAACTGGCCTTAGATAGGGAAGCCTTTGAGCTCCAAAGAGCTTCAAAGAAGGAGGGGTTAGATGCCCCTGGTGGCAGCAACAGTGTCCCTAGAAACAGAGATTATACTCCTGACCATAGGAACCTGTCCAAGGTTGTTCCTCCCTACCAGAGTGGGGATGATATCCACAAATGGATAACTGCTATGGAGAGGGCCTGTAAAGTACAACAGGTCCCCCAGAAACAGTGGGCAGCAATCTTGTGGCTCTCCTTTTCAGATAAAGGTAGAGACAAGCTCCTCACTGTTGGGGAAGAGGATGCTAATGACTATGAAGCCCTGAAGAGTGTTTTGATAGATGGGTTTGGCTTAACCACTGAACAGTACAGGTTGAAGTTCAGGGATACCCAGAAAACACAGACTCAGGATTGGACTGACTTTGTTGATTGTGCAACCAAGGCTCTAGAAGGTTGGCTGGTTGGTAGTAGAGTAACTGACTTTAAGGGATTGTATAATCTTATAATGAGAGAACAGATCCTTAATAATTGCCAGAACCAGTTGTTGCATCAGTACCTGGTGGACTCTGATCTGACCTCTCCCCAAGAATTGGGAAAGAAGGCAGACAAATGGGTCAGAACCAGGGTGAAGCAGAAAAACCAGAACCAGGGCGGTGACACTAAGAAGCAAGATCCTAAAGGCTCAGAGAAAGGTGGGGATAAGTCTAAAGACCAGAAGTCTTCACAAGGGCCCCAAAAATCTGCATCCGGTGGGGAGTCACAATCTAACAAGAAGAAAGGCCAAAAGAAGCCCTGGTGCAACTACTGTAAACAGAAGGGGCACTGGACTTCTGATTGTACCAAGTCCAAAGACCAATCCACCACCACTTCAGCCCCTAAGGCACCTGTTCCCCCTAGTACAGCCAGTGGTGGGGGTCCCCTTTGAAAGGGTAGGGATTGATATAGTCGGTCCCCTTGACCCTCCAACAGCATCTGGGCACAGATTCATACTAGTGATAGTGGACCATGCCACCAGGTATCCAGAAGCTATTCCCCTCAGGACTACTACAGCCCCTGTGGTAGCCAGAGCCCTCATTGGAGTATTCTCCAGAGTGGGCTTTCCTAAGGAGGTTATCTCTGACAGAGGGTCCAACTTTATGTCAGGATATTTGACTGCAATGTGGAAGGAGTGTTGTGTAAACTACAAATTCACCACTCCCTATCACCCACAATGCAATGGGTTAGTTGAGAGATTCAACAAAACCCTGAAAGGAATGATTAAGGGCCTCCCAGAAAAGCTTAGGCGAAAATGGGACCTTTTACTTCCTTGCCCTCTATTTGCATACAGGGAGGTTCCTCAGAAGGGGGTTGGCTACAGCCCCTTTGAACTTCTGTTTGGGCACCCTGTGAGAGGACCATTATGTCTAGTGAAGGAGGGATGGGAGTTACCTCTCAAACCTCCCAAACAGGATGTAGTGGACTATGTACTTGGTCTCCGCTCCAGGATGGCCGAGTACATGAAGAAGGCCACAAAAAACCTTGAGGCAAGCCAAGAACTACAAAAAGCTTGGCATGACCAAAAGGCTGTACTGACTGTTTACCAGCCAGGCCAGAAAGTGTGGGTGTTGGAGCCAGTGGCCCCAGCAGCTCTCCAGGACAAATGGAGTGGCCCCCATACAATTGTTGAAAAGAAGGGAGAGGTCACCTACCTGGTAGACCTTGGTACTCCCAGGAGCCCTCTTAGAGTGCTCCATGTCAACAGACTTAAAGCATATGTGGACAGGGCTGACATGAGCTTGCTCATGGCAACTGATGAGGACCAGGAGGAGGAGAGTGACCCTCTCCCTGACCTCCTCTCTCAGAACCCTGATGATGGATCAGTGGATGGCGTTGCTTTGGCAGGCAGCCTCACTGAACATCAACAAACTGAATGTAGACAAGTGCTACAGCAGTTTAGACATATGTTCAGTCTGACCCCAAGTCAGACTTCCTGGTGCACCCATGAGGTAGACACTGGAGACAGTCTGCCTGTAAAGAGTAAAATCTACAGGCAACCTGACCATGTCAGGGACTGTATCAGGACTGAAGTCCAGAAAATGTTGGAGCTAGGTGTTATTGAGCCCTCAGATAGCCCTTGGGCTAGCCCAGTAGTCCTTGTCCCAAAACCTCACACCCAGGGCGGTAAGAAAGAGATGAGGTTTTGTGTTGACTACAGAGGCCTCAATGCAGTCACAAGGACTGATGCCTACCCAATACCAAGGGCAGATGAACTAATAGATACTTTGGCCTCAGCCAAATATCTAAGTACATTTGACCTTACAGCAGGCTATTGGCAAATCAAGTTAGCTGGTGAAGCCAAGGCCAAAACTGCATTTTCGACCCCTGGTGGGCACTATCACTTTGTGGTAATGCCCTTTGGTTTGAAGAATGCACCTGCCACATTCCAGAGGTTGGTGAATAAAGTTCTGACTGGTATGGAAACTTACTGCTCAGCATATCTAGATGATATTGCTGTCTTTAGTTCTACCTGGCAGGATCACCTGGTCCACCTCAAGAATGTACTGGAGGCCCTGCAGAAGCAGGCCTCACTATCAAGGCCACTAAGTGCCAGATAGGGCAGAGTCAGGTTGTGTACCTGGGCCACCTTGTAGGTGGGGGCCAGGTTCAACCATTGCAGAGCAAGATCCAGACCATAAAGGATTGGATAGCTCCAACCACCCAGACACAGGTGAGGGCCTTCTTGGGCCTGACTGGGTACTATAGGAGGTTTGTTAAGGGATATGGATCTATAGTGACCCCCTTAAATGACCTAACCTCCAAGAAAATGCCAAAAAAGGTTCAGTGGACAGCTAGCTGTCAAAAGGCATTTGATGACCTCAAGCAGGCAATGTGCACTGCCCCCATCTTACAGAGTCCAGATTACAAAAAGAAGTTCATTGTTCAAACAGATGCTTCAGAGCTGGGTGTGGGAGCTGTACTGTCTCAACTTAATGATGAAGGTCAAGACCAGCCAGTAGCTTTCATAAGCAGAAGGCTGACCCCTAGAGAGAAACGTTGGTCAGCTATTGAGAGGGAGGCCTTTGCTGTGGTTTGGGCCCTGAAGAAGTTGAGGCCATACTTGTTTGGCACTCACTTCATTGTTCAGACTGACTATAAGCCCCTCCTATGGCTCAAACAGATGAAAGGTGAAAATCCTAAACTGCTCAGGTGGTCCATTTCCCTACAGGGGATGGACTATACAGTGGAACATAGACCTGGGACCCAACATGCCAATGCAGATGGACTCTCGAGGTATTTCCACTTAGAACATGAAGACTCAACTGGTCAAGGTTAGTTTAATGTCCCTGCGTTTGGGGGGGGGGGGTTGTGTAGGAGAGTAGGATCTGCACTTGTGTTGCCCCCACTTTTTTTCTGATGTATACACTGGTTTCTGGCTATAGTCTGGCTGGGTCCCTGCTAATCAATCTGACACCACAGGCCTGCTACTGCAGCCTGTGTGAGGTAGTGTTAGCACTCCTCACTGAGGTATAGGTTTCTATATCTCACCATACACACACATAGGAACCTATCAGTCACCCCTATGGTAGGCCCTATCAATCCCAAGGGCAGGGTGCGTGGTTTACTATGTGAGGGGGTGCTTCTGCCTGAGCAGGACCCCTCTGCAGCTGGCAGAGTCTATTCTCTGCTGCTGTTTGTGGATGCGGTTAAACCATATACTCTTAAGTGCATTATAACCTCCCGGTTAATGCTAACTTTGGAATGACTGCATCAAAACATGTCGTGTTTGGTGTCAAACGTTTTGGAATCATACCCCCACACCAGTAACTGGTGTGGGAGTATGATCCCACCCTACTAGAGGGGACGACATGTACCCACTGTACCAAACGGTAGAAATCTTCTAAAGCCCTGGCATCACAAAATGGATGCCACCAGCACAGACACCGGGCTGCCCTCCTGCTGCTGACCGAAACTCGCAGTGGAGGGAGCTCAACAAAGGGTTTCCTGTCACAGGGAGGTGTCACAACCTTCCAGACAGGATTTAGTGTATCGGAGCTGGGTGGGTGCACTCTTAGAGTGCCTTTGAAGTCCTGCACTGGGGGAGCAGTAGGCTCCTCTGTGCATATGCCAGCTCAAACCGGTTCAGGGGCCTCTGCCCCTGTCCTGGCGCGAAACTGGACAAAGGGAAGTGGGTGTAACCACCCCTACCCTGGCCCTCCTAGAGGAGTGGCCATAGAGCTAGTCCCTCCCATCTTTACAGTATAAGATACCAAATATTGCCAATGCAATTCAGATTACACCTGGACGACGCTCTACGAAGAAGAATCCGGTCCCTTCAACGTTCTACTACCTTTAGAAGACCGAAGGATCTCCCTTGGAGCCAAGGAGTGGCTCCCCTGCTTTGCAGGCACCTTAAGGACTGAACAACGGTTGCAAACTTTACCGCTCCCGCCGGAGCCCGAAGTCCCTGCGTCCCCTGAAGTCGATTTCCTGACCTCTCTACGGCCATTTTGAGTCCCCAGCGAAGCTGTGGCGTCTGGACCCCACGAGTGACGAGGAACGACAATACCAGGGAACCGTGCACTGATTTTGAGTGCAAGCCGTGAACGACAAACTACAAATCTGTGCTTTGGACCACTTAATATCCAAGCCCCGAGCAGGTACTGAACCAAAGATCAGCGGCCTACCCCATCCCGAGTGACCGTGGGCTATTGCTGAAGTTTTCCTGCAAAGGCGTCTTCGCAGTTGCTTGCCCATTGGCTAGTAGCCCTCCTGAAGACATCCTCGACTATTCCAAGGGCTGGCCTGGTTGCTCTGGGCCTACCCTCACTTACCCTCGCTGGGTAAGTCCCTCGGACCTTGCTGGTCTGAGCCATCCACCATCTTCATTCTACCCGAGACTTGCAGTTGCCAAGGGTTGTTGGCTCCAATCCGAGTGCCGACTCCGCCAACAGCTGCAGACGTCGTGGGACCCTCCAACTCCAGCTGCTGATCGTCATCGATCCCTCCTGGACGACGTGGGCGAAGAGACAAAACACCATCAGCGACGAAAGCGACGCGACAGTTGTGGTCATCTATCCTGAAGGCCACCGGTCACTGGCAAGTGACTCTGAACTCTGTCCCCTCAATTTTCAGGTCGCCTGCAACTCCAATCCATCGTTGGAACCGAATGGACACCTCTCTCGACGACACAAGCAGCAAGAACACCTCGATTCCCATTGAGATCAGCATCGCCACCCGACACCAAAGGACACCTGTGCACCCGGACTCCCTGGGTGAGGTAACTCTGGCATTACGGTGCCCAAGTGTGCATTGGCTATCGAAATACTTACCCTGTAAGTTGTGTGCTTGTTGTCCACTCAGAAGTGCCCTAGAACTCGCGTGCGTGTTTAGACACTGTACGCGCCTCCTGTGGGCTGATTACTTACTTGAAAACACTACAGCAGTGAAGCCCCAGCGATTCCCAAGGCCCTAGGCCTCTTCATTTTGCTTGTCGAATTTGTTACACCATTTACTTAGTATATGGTCTGGTACGCCCCTAGGGCTACAGTGATTTATGTGCTTAATTTATTGAGAAATGTTGATCTTTTGAATGTCTACCTGGGACTAATCTCATAAAGAGATTAGTAGAGTATATTTAGTAATAAATACATATATATTTCATATATATACCTGTGTGGTGTCTTTTCATTTGGTAATTCAAGAGATTATAAGGTAAAACAAGCTGCTTTACATTCCTCTGAGACTTAGCCTGAAGGCTGCTCTCCACAGCTACCACTAGGATAGCTTTCTTTTAAAAGGTTGTCTTTAAACCTATCTACCAAGAGTCGAATTGGACTGGTGCAAGGTGGCCACTAGAACTAGTGACCAGCATATGCCAGGCCAACTTCTCACAGTGGGTTGTTGGGTATGTGGAGGAATGAGGAGGGAAATGTTTTCTTTTGTTAATGTGTTAATGTAATTCCTTTATATAAGTTCATGCTTGCTTTAATTATATTAATGTGTGCATTAGTTATTTTATTATGTAATACTTGTATGCAATATTAATGTTTGCATATTTATTGTTATTAGAATAATGTCAGTATTGGATATTTAAAATGTTATAAGTGTTCCTTTATTACAGTTTGTCCTTGATATTTTATAATATTATTTAGAGATGCACATATTAAATATGCTATGAAGTATCATTTAAGGGTAGTGGGTAAAAGTGTGGTTTTTATGAGTTAATTTGTTTTATTAATTTGTATTATTTTTGTGTTGATTTTTTGTTTTTTTATAAAGTTGAAGACTATTTCTTAATTAATTAACCATTTTTAAATATTTTACATAACAATATTTGTCTTTTTATTTCAACTGGATAGCCTTTCTGGTCAGTTGTATGAGTAATAATGTTAAATATATTTAACTTTTCTTTGCTTTATATTTATTTTTATATTTATTAAAAATTAACTACATTTATAGCACAACATAAATGTATTATTGTCGGTAATACAAATATTAAAATAATTTATTTAACATTAGTAAAATAATTAATTTAAAGTAGAATTATTTTACCAATGTGTGACTTTTACACTGAATAGTAAATATATACTTTTTACAATTTTGCACTTTCTTCAGTGGTACTTAGGATAGTCGTAGCAGAGTAAACTGGAACTCCTCAAACATCATACACTTTCAACCCGTTATCAAGTTCTGAAGGCAGACCGGAACGTGTTGGTCAAATTCTAGTACACACATGCCAAATAAAAGTTAAAGGAACTTACCAGGGAGTGTGCTCCCTTTTGTTCTGTGCTGACTAGCCAGAAAATCATAAAATTGAAGGATATTACTGGCCATGCCCTGCGGGGGGGGGGGGGGGGAGAGTCGCACCTCCGGAAAAAGAAAGCGCCTATCCGTCCAACCTGGGCAAAGGAAGTTGATATACACATATTTATATATGTGTGTGTATATATATATATATATATATATATATATATTCACTGAAAAAACCATGGGTTTCACACACGTTATAGTTAGGAATTAGCATTTAAAAAACCTTAGAAATTCAGTGAAAAAACCATAGGTTTCACACACGTTATAGTTAGGAATTAGCATATAAAAAACCTTAGAAATTCAGTGAAAAAACCATAGGTTTCACACATGTTATAGTTAGCTGGACATTTTACTCGTAAAAAACCAATGAAATTCCCCCGTTATAGTTAGTTCAGCTAACTATAACTCGCGCGCCCGCAATGAACTGCTGATGACGTCACATATTACATCACTCATGACATGGTCAGTGACATCACTCATGACATCACTGATGACATCTCAAATGACATCACTGATGACCTCACTGATGACATCATCCAGTGAATGTGTGTTTTTCTGAAAATTAAATATGTTTTATATATGTATATCTCAAGGTTGATGGAAGAATACATGGGTATATTACTGTCTAAATGGATGATTTCTTTTTGAAAAATTGATTATGTAACTGACTGATTAAGTGTATCATAGTGAATACATGGCTTAGTGAGTAATGTTTAAATATATAAATATCTGTATCATTTTTTCACTTTGTGTATAAGTGGCTGCATGGGTTGGTGAGTAGCTACATGGGTGTCTATATAGGTTATTAGTTGGTTTTTTGAGTATCAGTCTGAGTGTCTGCATGGTTCGGAGGGGGGTATGACGTAGTGCATAGGTGCATGAATGAGTGACTCACTGTTTGTATGTGTTGAACAGAGCATGTGTGCAGGACTGCATGGGTGGATGAGTGTATGTATGGGTGTGTTAGTGAGTGAATGACTGTCTCAAAAGTGTCTTTATGAGTAACTACATATGTTTAAAACTAGTATATGTGACTATTGGTTTATATATGTGAGTATATGTGAGAGTGAGAGATTGAAAGAGTTCCTGTATGAATAAGTATGTATTTCCATAAGTGATTGTTTAAAAGACTAAGTATGTGTAAGTTTCCGTAGAAGTAAGTGTGGTGGTGTGTGTATAACTGTATATGCAAGTAAATGTATGTTTGATTCTTTATTAGCATGAGTGACTATGTGTGTGAGTAGCTCTATGGATGAGTGGCATTGTGTTACAGGATGTATAGGTGTATGAGTACATATGAAAAGTGAGTACATGTATGAGTGACTGTATTGGACTGTTGGTGAATGAGTGGATATGTATGTGGATCTTAGAATTACTGAAGAGGTTGTTGTAACTGTTATTGGTATGTCCATTGTTTTGTAAATTTTAGTCTCTATTTTTGAATGTGTGTATCAAAGGTTTTATTAGGGGAAGAGGAGATCTGCCACTCTATCACAAGGATGATGTCATCAGTGAGGTCATCAGTGATGTCATTTGAGATGTCATCAGTGATGTCATGAGTGATGTCACTGACCATGTCATGAGTGATGTAATATGTGACGTCATCAGCAGTTCATTGCGGGCGCGCGAGTTATAGTTAGCTGAACTAACTATAACGGGGGAATTTCATTGGTTTTTTACGAGTAAAATGTCCAGCTAACTATAACATGTGTGAAACCTATGGTTTTTTCACTGAATTTCTAAGGTTTTTTATATGCTAATTCCTAACAATAACGTGTGTGAAACCTATGGTTTTTTCACTGAATTTCTAAGGTTTTTTAAATGCTAATTCCTAACTATAACGTGTGTGAAACCCATGGTTTTTTCAGTGAATTTGCAAGGTTTTTTAAATGCTAATTCCTAACTATAACGTGTGTGAAACCCATGGTTTTTTCAGTGAATTTGCAAGGTTTTTTAAATGCTAATTTTTTTTTTTTCTTCTATTTTTTCTAACATATTTTTATTTTAATTTTCTTACCTTTTATAAAGACTATGATTAAATTTTTAAAATTCTTAAATATGTTTTTTTAATATATTTTTTAAAATAAACATGTAAAATTTATTTGCAGTACTTTTTTTCTATTTTTTTTTTAATTTTTTTAGTACGCGTACCGTAAGCTCACGGTAAGCGTACGGTTTACGCAACGTCCGTAATTTTCCTACGCTGCTTGCGTATAGTTACGCAATTTGCGTAGCCGCGCGTACTCCGCGTGGGACGCGTACGCGTGTACGCTACACGCGCACGTTACGCGGAAGTGCCGGGAGTCACTGTTATGCGCATGCGCGCAAGCGCGTGTCTTTTTTACGCGCATGCGCACTTTTGCCGTAAGCGTACCGTAAGCGTACCGTAAACGTACGGTAGGTCATGTGATCATGAAACACAACTTTTGATTGGTTGAAACTACTTTCAGTTCTAGAACTCTCCTACACCACACCCATTCCCCTCATTTCTGCTTGTGATCCCTTGGGAGAAGGAGCTGGTTTGTCTTTGGGATACGATGGCAGAACAGCAGAGCTCTTCTGAGAGTGAGGCTAGCACTAGCAGCACTGTCTTGAGGCAGAGATCGAGGAAACAAAAGCCCTCTTATGTATGGGATTATTTTACTTTTCCTGAAGGCCAGCAAAAGGTAAATGCACCCTTAGTGACTTGTAAGCTGTGTAAGCGTGTACTTTCTAGAGGTAATCCTAACAGGAAGTATTCCTTTGGGAATCACACCATGAAGAGACACCTCCAGGATGTACACAGAAGGACACATGGTCATCTTTTTGGAGGTAACTCTTCAGAAAGACGAGCCAGTACATCCACAGCAGCTCAGCCTGGACCATCATCTGCAGGGCTGACTCCTTCTTCTGCAGGTCAGGTGAGCCCTTCATCTGTGGGGGGAGAATCTCCTTTTGCTGGCCCTCTGGAAATCAACCCTCGATTTCGGAAGGTTGATATTCGATGCACATTTTGTCAAGATCTAATTTGCTATAGGGAGACCAGTGTTTCCCTAGTGAACAACAAAATAGATCAACACATTTGTCGCTTTGAATAATTTTCCCATGCTTCCTTTCCTCTGTCCCTGCATGAACACAACGGTTCTTTTAAGAGCCAACCTTATCTTTCATCTTTTTTTTACATATGTTTTTAAAAACTTTTTTTTATTTTTTTTTTACCGTACGCGTACGGTGCGCGTACTTTTTTTTTTTTTTTAAAAAAACACTAAAAATCAATAAACACATTACAAGGTCCTTGAGAGACTACAATTATTATTATTGACTTACCATACTCACTGAAAAAATATTTATTCATTTGTTTTTTTTAAAAATAGTTTTAAAAATGTTTGTAGTTTTCGAAAATTTTCTATATCTATCTGGAAAAAAAGAAAAAAGTATTAATATTTTTAAAACATTTTATAATACAGTACACATATTTACATGGGTGTGTGCTAAGAGTCTGCTTCTTCCCCCAAAAATTCGCTCCCCCTTTCCATCTAATGCAACTGTGAAATCACCAGAGCAATACGCAATAAATCTCTGCCTATAATTCCTCTCTGCACACAGAGTCATGTTTTCACATTAGTCCCAAAACGAAATTTCTTTGCCAATTTGAAAGCACACTTACTGCTCTTTTTTTTTTCGGGGCAAGTGAAAATCACTTTTACAGACTGACACATTATGAAACCACTTTTTTTGATTTATTTTAATGCACATGTCCAAACTGTTTTTTCAGACCACCACCATGTGTATTCTCGGTGACTGCCTACACTCCAGCAAGGGCAACCAGCCTTAGTGATGCTGAATGTATTTGCATTACAGACTGAAACCTGAAAACCCCACTCGCTTGTAAATACTGTGCATGACTATACATGGCAAGCACATGGGTGTGTGCTAAGACTCTGCTTCTTCCCCCAAAAATTCGCTCCCCCTTTCCATCTAATGCAACTGTGAAATCACCAGAGCAAGACGCAATAAATCTCTGCCTATAATTCCTCTCTGCACACAGAGTCATGTTTTCACATTAGTCCCAAAACAAAATTTCTTTGCCAATTTGAAAGCACACTTACTGCTCTTTTTTTTTCGGGGCAAGTGAAAATCACTTTTACAGACTGACACATTATGAAACCACTTTTTTTGATTTATTTAAATGCACATGTCCAAACTGTTTTTTCAGACCACCACCATGTGTATTCTCGGTGACTGCCTACACTCCAGCAAGGGCAACCAGCCTTAGTGATGCTGAATGTATTTGCATTACAGACTGAAACCTGAAAACCCCACTCGCTTGTATATACTGTGCATGACTATACATGGCAAGCACAAGGGTGTGTGCTAAGACTCTGCTTCTTCCCCCAAAAATTCGCTCCCCCTTTCCATCTAATGCAACTGTGAAATCACCAGAGCAAGACGCAATAAATCTCTGCCTATAATTCCTCTCTGCACACAGAGTCATGTTTTCACATTAGTCCCAAAACGAAATTTCTTTGCCAATTTGAAAGCACACTTACTGCTCTTTTTTTTTTCGGGGCAAGTGAAAATCACTTTCACAGACTGACACATTATGAAACCACCATGTGTAACTACAACAAAAACAATTTTCTTTTCTATTATTCATTTCTTAAGTTACCACATACATCCCCTCTCAAACTGTAAACTCACCTTTAAAATTAGTTAGTTGTGAAAGAAATGTGACACTCAAACAGCAGATTATCAGAGCCAGGATCTCTGTTGTGTTCACCTCTCTCCTCTCAGCAGAACCAGATAATGGCAAACTTTCCCTCTATTTTTCCACACATATACTTGTAAGTTTCAAATCTCAGTGCTTCCCCCTTTTTTTCAAATGTAATCACACATTTCTATTGGTTGAAAACCAACCCTTTTCCAAAAGTACCCTTCCCCCAACTTGACTTCTGCCTAGTACCCTTCCCCCAACTTGACTTCTGCCTGCTACCATAGCAACAGCTCATGGAACACTGCTGTGTTGAGTTAGGTCAGAAGTTCGCCAAACAATGTTTCAATTCCACAGAGCAAGAGTGCTTGACTTTTCAAACCTAACAGCAAATCCATAGTACTGTTCTTTGGTTACACATTTTTTTTTACCAATACAAAACATGCTTCTATTAATTTACACATACAGCCTAGTTTTTATTCTAGAATGGTATGAAACAGCCAATCAGTTCTTTTTGTTTTGTAAAAAATATGTATGCCTCCATTTCCAAACTGTCTTTCTTTTCATATTGCCATTCTACTGAAAGACACCTCCTGAGTGCATCCAGTTCTCCTTTGAAGATGTTCACAGTGTGGATTGTAGGGCACAGCTATGTCTTCTGGAGTGAAAAGTTTGCAGAGAAAACAGGTATGGTGAGAGACCTTGCTTTGCCAAATGTAGACATTAAATGGATTGGTCAGAGAGGGTTAAAGTGGCACCAATTGATGCCATTGGTGAAATCCTTCATTCAAATCCAACACCCTGACCTCATAATAGTGCACTGTGGTGGCAATGACCTAGGCACTTTGACTGGGGTAGGTCTGGAAATGCTTATGAAGGACACCTTTGCACAACTGTTTACACTTTTCCCTAAAACTGCCTTTGTGTTTTCCAACATATGCCAAAGGCAAAAATGGAACTGGTCCAATCATTTCTGTCCACAGATTGACAAAGCAAGAAAGCACGTCAACAAATCTGTTTCTGCTTTCCTCCGTGACTATGGTATGGGTGCCATTTACCACAACAACTTGCGTTATGACATGCAAGACATTTATAGAGGAGATGGTGTGCACTTCAATGATGAAGGGAACAGAGTCTTCCTCTTGAACCTTAGACTCTGCATCGGTACTTACTTGTAGGTACCACTTAAAAAATGACTTCATAAACACAACAGCTCTTTTTAGAGCTCCCTAATATCTAAACTCTTAAATCTGCTTTTCATTTATTTATTTTTTTTATTTTTTTACCGTACGCTTACCGTAAGCTTACCGTACGCGTACCCCGTGATTTTTTTTAAAATCAATAAATGTTTTTTTTGTACTTTTCTGTCCTTCTTTGACCCCCTTACAAATGTTAGGGGGTCTGTAACTCTCCTCATTGCCCCCTTTCCTTGTTTTCACTCTTTTTTTTCAGAGTGAAATACACAAAATGGCGGCCGCCGCTTCCTGGTTTCGACCGATTCGAATGTTTACTAAGATCTAAGAGCCAATCAGAATCGCGCGCGCGCACGCCACCGTACGCTTACCGTAAGCGTACGGTAAGCGTACCGTAAGCGGGCTCAGATATATATATTGATTTAAAGGCTATTTTCTCAGAATCTACTGAACAGATTTACACCAAACCTACAAAAGGCACTTCCTTGACCTAGGGACTACCTCTCTGCCAAATTTTGAGTAATTCTGTTCAGCCGTTCGGGCTGTAGCTCGTTCTAAAGGTCCTATGGAAAAATGCATGGGAAAAACGCGTTTTGGGACCCCCCTTTTATCTCAGCCCCCGCATGACGGATCCCCCCGAGACTTTCAGGGTAGGAGCGGAGCGTAGCGCCCCACCTATTTTGAGAAATTCGCGAGGATTCGTCGACCGGCGCCAAAGTTATTCAAAATAGAATGTTGAGGTTTTCCTATGGAAACGTGGTCCTAACTATAACTACCTACTGGCGACCGCCAGTAGGTAATATATATATATATATATATATATATATATATATATATATTTTATATATTATTCACTGAAAAAAAAATAGGTTTCAGGCCTGATATGGTTAGGAATATGCATTTAAAAAACCTTAGAAATTCACTGTAAAAACAATAGGTTTTAGGGGTGTTATAATTAGCTGGACATTTCACTTGAACAAAACCATTGAAATTCCTCCGATATAGTTAGTTGTACTAACTAAATCTCGCGCGCCCGCAATCCACTGCTGATTATGTCACATATTACATCATTCATGACATGGTCAGAGACATCATGGATGACATCTCAAATGACATTAGCAAAAAACGGGAAGGGGGCCACATGGCCCCCCCTTCCGAAGGCCATAATTTGTCCCGGGGACCCCATCCCCCGGGGCATGGGCCTTTAAAAAAAAATAATTTATGGAGGGGGCTGAGTAGCCCCCCTCCTCTGGCCACTTTAAGGCCCTGGGGACCCCATCCACCGGGGCCGGCCATTGTTTGTTTTTTTATTTAATGGGGGAGAGGTCACGGGCCACTTCTGGCCCCGGGGACTCCATCCCCCGGGGCCTGGCCTCTCGTTGGAGACCGTGGGGGTGTCCCCAATCCCCCCACAGTCCCAGCCGGCTCACCGCCTCCTGTGGGAGCCAGCATTTATTTTCCACATGGGGAGCAGCTAACATGCTGCTCCCCATGTGGAAAAGCAATCTGCTTCGCTTCATGGAAGCGAGAGCAGGTTTCCCTGCTCTCGCTTCAATGAAGCAAAGCAGTTTGCAATGGCAGGGTGGGAGCCGCGAGGCTCCCACCCTGTCATTGCAAACAGCAGTGTCCCGGGGGTGGGCAACCCGGGACACTGCAGGTGCCGGCCTTTGGGGGTGGCGGTCCCCAGGGCCAATACAAGGCTCCAGGAGGGGGGCCGCATGGCCCCCCTCCAACATGTACAAGTTGCCCCGGGGGTGGTGGTCCCCAGGGCTGGGGGGGCCTGAGAGCCCCCCCACATCAAATTGTTTTAAGCCCCGGGGGGGGCGGTCCCTGGGGCTGGGGGGCTGCGAGCCCCCCCACCTATGTTAACGAAGCACCTTAACGCTGCAAAAAATGCTGCTAAATGGAGCTTGCGGCAACTTGTAAATTTGCTGATAAAAAGCCACCAGTACATCCAAAAGTTGAAGCTATTACGGCATTATGTCCTTGTAAATATGCCCCATTATTTTGGTCTTAGCAAATCTAATTCTATGGAAATTATACATCAGGCTCTAAGACTAATGGGGATATTTTATTGGGCTTATCCTCAAATTATTAGAAGTGCCAACTCAATTTAGAGGCAAGTGGGCTGAAAGTAAGTACAGTCAAACTTTTACAATATTGACAAGCACTATTGAGAATGTTAAGAGTTGTATGCAGGGCTGGCGGACACCAATAGATTTGGCAAACAGAGGTCCCTCAGGATGGCAGTGGCATACATACTCCTCACCCATTCCGACATAGTACCCTCCATCCACAAAAATTTAAATATACGCCCATATTTCTCTTCTCTTTACCTGGACAGATAGGATGAGATGTAAATTGGAATATAAGTGTCAGAACCTCTTTCAAAGGGCCACAGAACTTTAAAAATACCTAACTAGTAGGCCACTCTTTTATTCCCGCCTCTAGTCTGGTTGTCTCAGTAATATTACTGAGGACACCAGACTCATTAAAGTCAGGTTTTCTCTCAGTAACAACCCCTGAATTTTAATTATACCAACTAGGTGTGGGAATAAAAGAGTGGCCCACTAGTTAGGTATTTTTACATTTTTCCACCCACTACACATCACTGCACTACACATAGTCTATGATAAAGTGCTCCTATGTGTTAGACCTGGCACCATTGGCGGGAGTCTCCATTTTTCGCTGTGTCTCCTCTGTTTTTGCTGGTAATAGATGCTCTGGGCGCTGTGCCACTGCCATTCAGTGCCATTCAGTGCCACAGCGCGAATGCTCCCTGTGTAAAGTTGACATGTGAATTGGTATATCCATGATTGGCTTATTTGGTTTACCTGTTAGTCCCCAGTAGCGTGGCCTGTGTGTGCCCAGGGCTGGTAAACCAAATGCTGCTGGTGGGCCTGCAGCGCTGGTTTGCACCACCCACAGAAGCAGCTTGTAAAGTGTGTCTCAGACCTGCCACTGCAGTGTCTGCGTGCAGTCCAGAACTGCCATCTTGGCTGTGAAGTGCACCCACTTCCCAGCCCCTGAACCTTCCCTTGGCATCATGTAAGCCACCACTATGGTAGGGTGCATTGTATGTGTAAGGTAGGACATGCTCTGATGTGTGTAGCATGTCCTGGTAGTGAATTACACCCAATTTCGTTTTCCACTACTGTAAGGCTACCTGTTCTTCATAGGCCAGAATGGAAGGTTTGGCTATTACATTCTATAGTCCTAACTGACCCACAGAACATGGTAGAAAAACGATTTTAGTATGCCTGAGCTCAGAATATTAAAATACATATTTTAGTGAAGTTTATTTTTATATTCTGTGTTTGAAAATACCACTTTTAGAAAGTAGGCATTTTCTTGCCTAAGCATTCCAGTGTGCTCTGCTGTTATGTGTATTGGCTGTCTGGTTTTAGAGGGACAGGGCAGGCTGAGTCAGACCTGGGTTGAATAGAGAGATCTGCATTGGTGTATGGGGAGGGGTAGCTTCTGGACCTGAATAGGGCTGTGCCTGGCAAGGTGAATGCTGACTCCACCTCCCACTGTGCGTCTGATGGCAGAGCCCACTCTTTCTGAAAGGAAGGATGCAGCCTGGTAAACAAAGTGCTCCAGGGCTGGGCAGAACTGGTTCTGGCTGGGTTCTTTGACTTGTAGCTTCTGAAAACAAAGACTTTTGGGGTATAAATATCTGTGCCCTAACCCCTACAATGGGTATTGCTCCTGGACAGCACGAAGAACCTCTGTCTGTGTAACTGAAGGCATCTGCAGGAGAAGGACTGTCCCTGTGCTTGTGTGCTGTTTCTTGGACTGGCCTGCAGTGGTTACTACTGGACTTGGAAGAAGAGGAACTTTTATTTTTGCTACAGCAATCACCCAAGGGCTAGAAAAGAGCTAGCCTCCTGCAGGAGTCTCAGGCACATCAGACTCCACCACCAGCCTCCTGTTTCCTCCCAGCGAGGATTTCTATCTGCAGGTGAGGCCTCTGTGAGGTCCAAGGCCTCTAGTTCTACTGTGGAGAAGAGAGTGCTGAAAATCTTCGCTAACGCCCGTTAGAGAGATGCAGCTGGAGAGCGTAAGGAAAATCGTCGCTCTGTTTTCGCCAAGTGCTCGCTACCAGAAATCATCGCATCACCTGTCTGCGGGCCTGAAAACGCTCGCTAACCCAAAAATTATCGCATTGCATGTTGGCGGGCCTGAAAGCGCTCGCTAACCAAAGATCATCGCATCACCTGTCTGCGGGCCTGAAAATGCTCGCTAACCCGAAGATTATCGCATTACATGTTGGCAGGCCTGAAAGCGCTCGCTAACCAAAGATCATCGCATTGAGTTCATCGCTTCACGACATCGCAGAGCGGACGCCGAGCATTCGCAATTTTCATTGCATCGCATCAGGATCGTCGCTCCCTCGTGGAGCGCCATTTTCTTTCATCGCAACAAGATCGCACACGCAACAGGCTCAGTGCATCATCCTCCCCTCGCGGCAAGGATTTTATCGCATCGCCGGCTTAGCATGCAGAAGTTTGTTGCTTTGTCCTGCCTACAAACCAGCGCATCATCCTCCCTTGCAGCAAGGTTTCACCGCATCGCTGGTTAGCGTAAGGAAAATCATCTCTGAAACTGCTTAGCAACATTTTTGTTGCTTTGCTACAGAATCCAGGTATCTTGTGAGTAAAAGGGTCACAGAGACTCCTGCCTTGAACTGAACTCCTCTTTGCACACCTTGAACTATGTTTGCAGCATTTTAAGAGTGACCCTATTTTCTAGTATTGTGGATTTTTACTGTTATTGGTCTTGTGTTAAGTCTATATATAAAGATACTTATTTTTTATAACTACTTGTGTGGCGTCCCTTTGTAGTGTTCTTCACTGTGTTACTGTGTATGGTCATAAATGCTTCACACACTGCCTCTGAGATAAGCCTAGCTGCTTTGCTACGTTACCACAGGGTTGAGCAGGGGTTATCAAAGGGTGTAGTCTGCTTACTCTGATTTAGGAAGAAGGGTCCCTACTTGGACACTGGCCAGCCATTGCCAACTAGAGCCCCCCATTTCTAACACTATGCATCTTGCAAGTCGCAGCACGCCTCAATCCTTAGAGGATTGAGAGAAACCCCAATGATGACGCATACCACCTAGGGGCAACCTTGATTGGTGAGGGGTCTCTAGAAAAAAAAGCCTTATAACACTCTTAGACACACATACATCCAGCACATAATTCACTATGCACGCACTGCTCAGTACTGCACTATCCCTGTACTGTACCCTTCCCAGGCACACATACACCCAGAGCAGGTGCACCACTCATAGCAAACCGATGTAGGCAAAAGGTGAATGAAGCACTCAGCAGTGGAACTTCAAAAATTAATGAGCCTGTAAGCCTTGCTCCAGTGATGCTGTTTAAGTAGCCCCTGTTCACTCCCACTGACCACTACATGGTATGCTGTCACCAACATGCTCATGCTGGTTAACTACAGGTGCAGATAGTAGCACTCCACCACTATGAGGGTAATACTTTGGGCACTAATTCCAATCTAAGAAGACCACAATCAATGAGAAAAGTCCATGTCATGGCTCACACACATGATCCGTGTTTGCCTATGACAACATACATTAGCAATAGGGCTCTAGATATCGGTACAGCTGGGCATTTAGGACATGGGTGCATGTCCATTACCATTCAAAGGACTTTTCCATCCCAATAACAGGATAGGTATTAGACCAGCTAGCAGTGCCGAACTGCTCACGTTACGTTACCACTGCTCTTACATTATGCCATTGGAAAGAAGGGAGTGGGTGTCACGGAGGAGGAGAGATAAATCACCCAAGTTAGCTCGAGGAAGGGCAACAGTGGGAGTCACAGCAAAGTCATGCAAGTTGAACAGCTTCTAGACGAAGGCCAATCTCTTTAGTGCTTATTTGCACAAAGGGATTTATCCCCCCACAATCTATGAGCAGTAATGCAGAAATGCTACACCAAAAAATGCAACATGTAAATGAAGGCACGCTACACACATTTTTTTACATTTGAGTGTGGATTACCAAGGGGCTCTGCAGGCCTCCATTGTGCTTGTTATCCAACCCGTAGGTGCTTTCGTTCATTAGAAGTGAACCAAGAAGAATACAACTTCCAGATTGCTTCAAATGAAGCTCAGGACACAAAATGTGTTCTGCCAAGATCAAGCGACCCAGCATCCCGCCTGCATTTGAGCTTTGTGGCAGACTCTGCTGTGGTTTGCAAACTATTTGCTAAACTAAGTGTTAGACCTGTCAGCCCTTTGGGTGGTCCCTCCTCATCATTATTTATTTTGTCCCACTTTTGCCTCAAACACTGTATAATTTTTCCTTTTTGGGAACCACCAGACTTTTTAGTGTTGATGCAGGGTCAGGGAGCCATTTTCCCTACCCCTGGAACTTCTGTCTGAGGGCCTGAGACACAAAATGGTGGCCACCTATTGTCACCTGTGACATCATCAGAACCCACTGGAGATTTCTAGAACCTTCTGTAACATTCTAGAACCCTGTGACAGTGGGAGGCAGTTTAGAATGTTGGGAGGCCATCCCAGAGTGGCAGTTGGCAACTGACTGGAGAAGAGAGAGGACAGATATAGAAGGAGGTTGGAGTAAGGCAGCAGGGGTGGAAACCAGTGCTTGGAGTGGGGTCCAGAAACCCACCCTTGATGCTAGTCCCTACTGACCAAGCCCAGCCTAAAGCCCTGTGTGGGACCAAGACCAGAAGAACCATCTTAAAGGACTGAAAAGTTGGAACAGGCCTTAAAGAAGAAGAACAGCAAGTTCCTGACCTGTTCAGCATTGTCCTCCTGGAGTCCTGACGTCGAGAAGCCTGGAGACCTGGGGCCTGAGGTCGAGAAGCAGCGCTGACAGAAAGCAGACGTCGTACCCGGAGCCACCAGAGGTCGAGTGAGGGCGCCGACGGAGGTCGTGGAGAGACACCGGAGGTCGAGTAAGGAGTCACCCGAGCTCGGGTGAGGGCGCCGACGGAGGTCGTGGAGAGACACCGGAGGTCGAGTGGAGAGTCACCCGAGGTCGAGGTGAGGGCGCCGACGGAGGTCGAGGAGAGGCGCTGGAGGTCGAGTCGGGAGTCACCTGAGGTTGAGGTGAGGCGTCGACGGGGGAGTGAAGTCCGCCCACCGGAGTCGCCGGAAACCGAGGTGAAGCACGCCGGAGGTCGGGAGTGGAGATCGCACTCCGGAGACACCAGGAAGTGGGGAGTCCGAGTCCCTGTGACGCCGTAAGGCGACATCGAGACGAGGCCGTCCAGCGACATCGAGCCGAGGCCGTCCAGAGACATCGAGCCGAGGCCGCCCAGCGACATCGAGTCGAGACCACCCAGCGACATCGAGTCGAGACCGCCCAGCGACATCGAGTCAACACCGTCCAGCGACATCGAACCGGAGCCACCTCACGGCGTCGACACGGTGCCGAGTGGAGCCGGTCATCTTAAAAAGGACAGTAAGTGGTAGAGGGGGCGTCTAAGGCCCTGTGGAGCCCTAAAAGACCATTCATGGGGCTAAAGGGGTGCTAGAACCAACCTGAGAGTGCCAGGGGTGAACTGAGACTGGTACAGTGACCTACATAAAGAGCTGTGTGGTTTGGAGGGCCAGATCTTTAGATTACTCTTGTTCTGCCTCAGGGTAGGCCCCAGCCTTGACCAACCTAGGTGGGACACCCCCCATGCCATCCAAGTGTCCTTAAGTTGTGTATGGGCAAAGTAAGACCAAGTGACCTCATGTAAATGATTTGCATTGTCAATGTCATTGATTGTTTTACTTTATTTATTGGAAGTGCTTTATTTATTGTCATCCACTAATTTATTCCTGCACTATATTTATTGTCTGACTGTATTTATTTGCCATCTGTAATTATTGCACATCTATTTATTCCTTGCTTATTTATGACCTGAACCTATTTATTGAAATTCCAATGTAGTATTATTTATTTGACCTGCACTTTCAAGGAGAATCTTATTGTCTTGTATTTATGTAATGAAACCTGCAACTAAGAGAAAATAAGATAAAGACATATATATTTTCAATTTGACTTGCATTATTTTTACGGTGTAGTGTCGTTTTTGGAACGGATGAACGCATGGTTATTGTGAGGGTGTGACGTACGCTTAACACGGTGCCTGACCCCAACCGCTCGAGCCAAGCTACCATTGAGCTGGGAACCTGGTGACTGCTAACCCGGTTGCCCGGTTTCCAACACTAAGTATTTCAGATAAACCCCCACTTGACACACTGTGAATAGACAAAATATAATGAGCTGAAACTAAAATGACATTCTGGTAGTTTAAACTGCACTACCTTTACATGAATGCAGCAAGAGGATGAGCCTCAATGAAATGTTGTTTGACATGAACGGATTCCATTTGGGGCAGAATCCTTCACTGTAGGAGTACAAGGAGCATCTAACGCCTGACCCACCCACCCCCTCCCACACACAAGCATATCTACACACTAAAAGAAATATCCAGTTTCTTTAAAAGGCACAAAAAAGTGACATAATTCCTGCCCTTTATCCTGACTGTCCATCTTTCGAGTATTGTGCGAATTCTTACCGTAATGAGATCATTAATCTAAATATACAGCATATGATGCCCTTCTCTCACAGCATCCTATCATTAGCTCTGCAGTCCTGCTGTTCATGTACTACATTCCTCTACCAGTGTGAAACATTCCACATCCAAACCACATTTCAAATAGATCATTTTTGATGAAATTTTTAGCAGTTCATGCAATAGCTATACCCCAGTCATGAAAACTGTTTAAGGCTGCTGCTTCAGGTAAAAGCAAAAATGACTAATTGTGTAATTTATATTTACTTAGAATCCTCTTTTAAATATTGTATCGCACAAACGTAGTGAAAAGCCTGTAAATCTTAACCCAACAATGTGTTTTCCTCTAATGACATAGGATTGGGTTGGGGAGCGAGAGCCCCATTCTGAACAAAACCAAAGAGGCGTTGGTAAAAAAAAAAAAAATGCTGCCTGCTTTCCCTGAGTGATCTGAAGGAAGCTCCCGCTGTGTTTCCTTTGTCTCTCCCTTTTTACTTAGAGTTCATTTACAGGTCCTAATGAGCTATTCCGTTGTCATCAAGGGATCTCTTTCTAATGTCTGCACTTTGAAGCCCCTGTGCAGGCAAATACCACACCCTGCACAAACTCCTCCGCAGGCTTTTTAGCTCGAACCCAGCTATCAATGTTTTCTCGTTGTTTACAAAACAGTTCTTGCTTGACATTCCATTTCTATTGCAACTGTGGTAATTGTTATATATTGTATATTGCCTCACTCTTGACACAAAATTGTTCAAGCTACTCCGTGACTGTTGAGCAAACTATTACAGAGTACATAATGTCCTGGTTTCTGCTCAACAATCACCATCTATTTGAAATTGCTGATGACACTTACAACCTTAAGAAGTATGGAAAGGATTAAATATTCTGTTTCTATTATCAATAAAGTTTTCACATTCAAACCAGAAATATCTCCAGTGGCGTGCATCTCTTTTCATGGTGCTTTTCACATTGTGGTCCATACATCCATGCACAGTCTTTTGTGTGCATGATCTGAAACAGATTTGTTTGTACATGTAATTGTGCTGTGCAAAGATTCGGACTACAATATTAAGCAGGTGTTTTTCTTCAGAACCCATGTAGCCACCGTTTTATTTTGCAGAGTTATCCCAATAAACAGATTTATGATGCGTTGTCAATGGTGCATTAAACTGGATTTTCATAATGTATGGAATGCCTTCCTCTTTAGCCATAAAACCACACATTTCTCCCCATTCGTTTATGTCTTAATAGGAAATGTGTCTCAACTAAATTTTTCAGTACCTGATGTGGAGTTTGACATATCTTGAACAACCATCCAAATCATTGGATATCACATCGAATCAATTTAGAGTTTATGGATGTATATGTGCTTTACGCTAGATGGAAGGGACACCTATTTCCTTTTTACAGATATCCCTCCTCTACCAAACATTAAATTAGTCCCTTCTTTCTCTTAACATTTCTTGTACACATGTAGCTAGAGCACAATCTCCTCTTAATATAATAATAAACAGTGAGCGTACATACAATGTAAGGTATTTTACATATTTCAAATGCATAATTATATACTCAAAATGCTAAGGGGGTAGATTGTAGTGGGAATGTGAAGAAGATAATGATTTGTACAAACTTTTCTGACACTGAACCCCAGTCACAGATCTGGGTTGAATCCATCAGCGTTCTTTGGCTTACTTCGCCACCCCAGCTCAGACACAGCTATATGCAAATCAGTCTTGACCCTGTGCCTCATGGGAACAGTCAAGCCCAAACTGCCAAGCCATGTCTTTCCTGGACTGAAAACAAGCATCCTGGGACAGGTTTTGGGCTAACAGCCCTCATCAGCCAGGCTAGCTTGAATCCAGTGGCAAACTAAGCATGGGACCCATGTATGGGCATACCCTGCAAACTTAGAGCAAACAAAGCAAACACAAGGAGATGATGGACGGAGAGCTTAAACTTTTCAGACACACACCCCCTGTCACAGATCTGGGTTGAATCCATCATCGTTCTTTAGCTCACTTCGCCACCCAATTGTTCTTTAGCTCACTTCGCCTCCCATGGGACGCAGGGTCAAGAGTAATTTGCATACAGCTGTGTCTGAACTGGAGTGGCAAAGTGAGCTAAAGAAGGATTTGTAGTGCTTGCCATTTGTAGGGTTTTAGCAGGATAGTTTCTGACTTTGAATCGCTCTGTCATATCTTTTTTGGTATTTTTATAAGATTCATCGGAACTGCAGTTTCATCTGGCCCTTAGGAATTCACTGAAGAGAATACTCCACTTTAGGTTGGGTAGGTGTCAGCTTACAGCTTGTAAAATGTAGTTCCCTGCAGTGGTCTTTCTATGTAATTCTGAGGTTAGAATACCATTAGTGGCATTGAGTTCAAGATCAAGGAAAACTATGTTAATTTGGCTTTCTTGAATGGTAAACCTGAGGATAAGTTTATTCTTTTTTTCATCCAAATCTCTTTTTTGACCATCCCAAACAAAGAGAATTTTGTCAATATATCTTAACCATATACTGACATTATTGGTCCATTTTTTTAGTTCATTGTTCCAGAGTACCTGCTTCTCCCACCAGCCTACCAGAAGATTGGCGTAGCTAGGGACAGAGCAAGTAACCATATCTGTCTGTAATGTTGCTGGTTAAACAGAAAGACATTTTCAGTAAGGCAAATCTCAATCATTTGTAAGATCATATGGGTGTGTTCTAACTGGTGAATACTTCTGGTTTGTAGGAAGTGTTTGCATGCCATCAAGCCATCAAAATGTCGTATGCTAGTATATAGACTTTCTACGTCTAGTGTTACTAACCAAGAGTTGTTGCCCCGAAATACATTTTGAATTTTCTGCAAGAAATCTTGAGTGTCCCTGATGTATGAACTCAACGTTTTTACAAGGGGAAACCAAAAATGATCTACATAGACAGAAGTGTTTCAAAAATGCAGTTTTTAGATGAGACAATGGGATGCCCTGGTGGTTCAGTGGGGTTCTTATGAATCGTGGGTAGAAGGTATGGTGTGGGTGTTACTGGTGTCTCATTTTTTAGAAATTGGAAATGTCGGATGTCAGTGGCTCGAGATGGAACAACGCCACTAACCTCTGAAGATCGTCAGCAGGGACAACGGTATGCAGAATGGCCTCTCTATTCCCCAGAGCGTAATAACAAATAGAGCAACTCAAACGCAGCTATGCGAAAATACGCCTCGGGGAAAGGGGAAGTGGAGAAAACAAGAAACGTGGCTGCCAAATGATGTCCTACTTCTCCTGTTCACCATCTAGCGTGTTGTGGGACGTGTAGGGATCTTGAGAGCAGGACTGTATGCACAAAGGAGAGAGGAATCACGGGGTTAGGAAGAGACAGCACAGTACTATTTTCCTAGCTATACTCCTACCCCAAAACCTGCCTTTTACTTACAGAGAACACCCTAGTCGACTCTGTGATTGAGGCACTGAGGAACAGTGCAACCTTAACGAGTTGTCGGCGGTTGCTTCACCGCAGCAGGGTCTATACCCAATGTACGTGATAACGGCAGCAGAGATAAACAATTACTAGGAGACAAACAATCCCAAAATGAAACCTGAAAGTGAGCGTCCCTGCGCACCTGGAGTATTAATGATACCACCTAAATACCTGAATGGCCAACGATCAATAGTCACGGGAAAATCAGGAGCTTCGGCTGTGTCCATTAGGGAGCGTCTCACGGGGCTACGGCAGTCCTGCGGGGAGTACTTTCCGCTCTGCCTAGCTCCGGGAAACCGGGATGCCTGGCTCCGAAGTTAACGAGTGTACCGTTGATAAAGCACCATAGTACTCTTCTCCAGCCTGCGCCCTTACTGGGAAGATGGGTGGATGAACGAAGGTATATTCTTGCTTCTCTGGGTCCACGCGACTTGTGAATGCAGGAGGCTGAGCTACGAGAACT
Organism: Triturus cristatus; assembly: GCF_964204655.1. Classification (NCBI taxonomy): domain Eukaryota; kingdom Metazoa; phylum Chordata; class Amphibia; order Caudata; family Salamandridae; genus Triturus; species Triturus cristatus. Next base: position 1,140,892,866 of record NC_140583.1, on the reverse strand, counting down.
TGTTCCCCGGTCCGCTCAGCGGAGCGCTGATGGTGAAGGCGGCGTGGAAATGCAGGGGTCGTCGCTACGAGAGTAATACCGCTTCGTGGCAGCAAGCAGGGAACAGCGGTATTTGGACTGCGGCTTTTGTGGTCACCAAACAAACAGGGGAAACGAAGGATTTCCTTTCCGGACTTGAGCATGTAGGTGATTGCAAAGCCCCGCGCCATAGCAGAGGCGGGGCTTTGTAGCGTCGATACAGGCCGTGAGGCTTGTATCCATTTCCGGTGATCCGGCCATTGGGCTGCTGGGAGTTGTAGTTCTCAGTGCCTCGAGGGCCCCTTGATGGTCTAGCGCCGCCCTTCTCACTGCCCCTTGACTCTTGTTTGGCAGCCCTATCACGGGAATGCGTATATCGCATCCCGTGCCCTGTCAGTTTGCTAGCGATCGCTACAGGAACTCGTCCCAATTGATTAATTGTTGTTCATGCCAGTTGCGCAGCATGTTAGTGTATCTCTCCTGTAGTGTCTTTGAATATGTTGGATCAACCCTTGCGGAACAGGTTTCGTCATTCAATTGGCGAAGTGCCTTGTTGACATAACTGCTTCTTTGCCACAGAAAAATGTTGCCTCCTTTATCAGAAGGTTTGATAATCACATTGTCATCTTTTTGTGAGGCATTGACTGCTTCCCATTATTCTTTGGATAGGTTTCCGCTCTTGCATGGTTGCTGTGATAGGGTCAGTATATCATGTGTTACCATGTCATTGAAAATGTCTATGTTGTCTCTGGCTATTTGGGGGACATATTTGGAGGGTGCTCTAAACTTGGTATCTCCCACCTCCCCTGTGTCAATTCCAAACAGGGTTGGTATCTTTTTACGGATTTTGGTGTTAAAGGGGTCTCGGCCCAGTTTGGGTGTGTCTATCTCCACTGGTTCACTCATCTAAATCAATGTGTGTAATGCGTCTATATCTGCTATGGCTAGTGGCGACCTAGATATGGTTTGGTCAGTTAACACTACTTGCTCTGTGTGTTTCTGTCGGGAGTGCATGTACCTTATGTAGTTTTAGTTTGTGTATAAACTTGTACGAATCAACACATTTTTGTGCGTAATAAAGTTTGGTTTCAGGACAGAAGGATAAAGCTAATTTTAACACTTGTTCTTCAATTTTGGAAATCACTCTATCAGACACATTGATTACCGCTAACTGTTGATTTTTTTCATTCTCCATTACTTCTGCTTGGTCGACTGGCCTGACAGTCCCCACACCAGGCTTGTTGTTTCTTTCGCCGCTCTCACCTTCTTTTGCTTTTGCCTTGGCGCCTTTTGCACCCCTGCCCCTTCCTCTCGGTTTGCCTTGAAAAGACTGTTCGTTGTCTCTTTGTAGGAGACGAAATTCCACGGAAAAAGACATCTTTTCAGTATGTGGGGCTGGGATGTTATCAAGAGATTCTTAGTCTGAACTGAGGTTGGTACTCCCATCTCTCTTTGTCTAGTATTCCTTGAGATTTTTCCTTTGCAAGGTCATTCCGCGTTTTATCACATTTTCTGGCAAATGTTAGGATCCTCCCCAAATTATAATTTCATTCGTCGTGTTGAAACTTTCTCTCTTTTCTTGCAATTATTTCTTTTTCATGTTTTTTTATTCTTACATCCACTGTCTGTAACGCCTTTTTGACTTCTTCTTGGTCGCTTTCTTTTTAAAGTTCATCAATGATGTAATCTATTTGCACCATGAGTTCTTTGTGTTCTTCCCAGGCGCTGCGTATCAGGATTTGTAACCTTGTTTTTGAACACGCATTGGTGTTTTCCATCCATTCTATATATATATTACCTACTGGCGGTTGCCAGTAGGTAGTTATAGTTAGGACCTAGTTACTATAGGAAAATGGCAACATTCTATTCGCAATAACTTTGGCGCCGATTGATGAATCTTCGTGAAATTTTCCAAACTAATTCTTTGTTGAGATCAGCTCCTACGTTGAAAGTTTGGTGGTGATTCGTCAAGGGGGGGCGAGAAAAAAGGGGGGTCCCAAAACGTGTTTTTTCAATGGTAATTTCCATAGGAAACTTTAGACAAGGCTACAGTTTGAACGGGTGAACGGAATTACCCCATATTTTGCAGGAAGAAGGGTCTTGGTCTAGAAAGCACGCTCTTGATTATTTGGTGTAAATCCGTTCAGTCTTTTTTGAGAAATATCGAAATTTACAGATATTGATATTTGGGAACTCTGCCATCTGATTGGCTGAGGCGTTACGAACACGAGCTTGCTGCTGATTGGCTGCGAGCAATGCGAGCGCTTGCAACTAGGAAGTGTTGGCCGCCATTTTGTGATTCTGTTGAAGCTATTAAGGGGTAAAAAGGGTGAAAAAAGTGGGAAATAGGAGGGTAGGAGCAATGTAACCTCTGTGGGGTGTTTAGGGTGTGCTATAGAGGGGGTGCGAAGTGAACTAATCATACCTACCGGTATGAAAGTGCTAGGCTACAAAAATTAAGTGATGTATTGCCTAGAGTGTGATGCTGCTAAGGTGAGGTGGTGCAGGACTCGGGGATTAGAGCGTGAGTCTAAATTGTGTGTCTTATGCTGTGAAGTCATGTGCCGTGGCTTCTGAAGTACAGCTGTGGAAGTAGTGTCAGCATGTGTTTATAACTGCTAGGATAAACTACTCACCCGTACTGGTCGGAAAGTTCTGGGGTACGGAAAATATGTGAGGTAGTGTGTAGAGTCTCATGCTGCTAAGCTGAGCTGCTGCCGGACTCGGGGATGAAAGCGTGAGACATAAAGTGTGTCATATGCTGTGAAGTCATGTGCTCTGGCCGCTGGGCCACATCGGTGCAAGTAGTGTCAGCATGTAGTTATAGCTACTTGGAGGAACTTTTGTTTCGAACATTGTAACTTGTGTATGGTACTTAGGGGGTGTTATATAGGGAGTGCGAAGGTAAATTTGTGTGTATGAAATTAATTTGGTATTTTGAAAGTGGAAAGCACTGACTCCTATGGGTGTTATGGAGCTGGGGGCGTAAGGTGAGGTGCTGCTGGAGTTGGGAATAAAGCTGATAAACTACTGATCCCTATTGTGAACTTTTAACATGCTCATGCCGTTAAATGTTCGATAAAATGTTGCAAAAGTATATCGTTAGGTTAAAAAAAAAAATGATGAACTTTTAACCTGCAGGTGTCATAGAAGGTTCCAGAAAGTGTGGTGATAAAATAGTTTGAATTTGTGACCTGTATGTGGCGCAGAATCATTTTTAAGTAGCTTTTCGGAAGGAAAATTCTAAATTAACCAATAGAGGTAAGTTTTGGAATGTCGTTGAAGGAATGAAGTATTCTGATTTGTTCATGTATTTATGTGTGGAGCGACAGAGAAATTGTGCCATTCCTGGTTTCATTCTTGATGAAGTCGGAGTTTTACATGTACTATGTGAGAAAGAGAGAATTGTATGTGTGTGTTATTTGAAATCTGGATAACAACTACAAAGGTGAGTTAGAAATGAACAAGGTGTGTTGTTTTATAGTATTGATTAAGTATTTGAGGTGATGTTTTTAACTTTGAAAGTTTTTTTTATTTCAAAGTAATATTGTGTTAGTAAAGTGTGGTGTTTGATATTGGTTATGAAATATGCATAAAATTTGAGCTGTTGTTATATAAGCATTTTATATATGTTTAAGAATTTTTCACAGAGAACAAGTGTAGTTTGTCATCTTTATAGGACTGCATTGTTTTGAAAATGAGGTACAGCATTAATTTGAGTTTATAATGTATTTGGGGAGATAAAGAAAATGTTGCACGTTTGCAACTGATACTTTTTGAGGAAATAGTGGGGTGGGGGGATGGCGTTAGGAGACGTATTTGTTATTAAGTTAAAAGCGATAAAACTAAATGCAGAAATGTTATGTGGGCAGGTTGTGGTCTTATTTTTGACACTGAGAGGTATGTTTGAATGTAAGTCAGGGTAGGTTGTTGCACAGTGGGGCCGTGTACAGTGTTTGGAGATTACATTGAGAGGAGATGGAGATAGGAAAAGTGATATGTTCCTTTTATATGTACGCATAGTTTGAATCATGTGATCCTAAGTTGAGATAAATATGAATATGGTTTCTGGTTTGCATTTGGGTATAGTGAATAGTTTTTGTAGTTTCTGACAGGTGAATAATAAAAAGGTAGATATACTAAAATATATGGTAGTAAACATATTAATTATTGTCTGTTCTTATGGAATAGAAGTAGTTGGGGAGTGCTTCTTTAGAAGAGATGTTTTATAAATGTGTGAGAGATAAAAAAATGTAAATGTGCGGTATATTTACTGTATGACTTTGTTGACATTAGAGAACTACATGTGATTATAAGTGATACTATTTGTCAGGCTGTGTCGCTGTGGCTGATATATGTAGGTGTTGAAGTGGTTCGTGTTTTACTGATGGTGAGCTTCACTATCCCTTTTGAGACACTCGTCAATTTATTCATTCCATTTAATATCTTTAATATAGATACAGTAAAGGGACTGTATATCAAAAGCTTGGGAATTAGAACTTTGTTTACTCTCCCCATGCCCTCCTATACACTCTACAGAGTGTTTAAGCGGCTTTCGTAACATATAGATGTCTAGCTAGTAAAGGTGGTGTAGTTCGACTGGGCCCATTTATAAACCATGCTATGGAATGGTTTATGTTTTACCCGCCAATTTGCATGTTTGAATACTTTTTGCTGATAAGTGTTCCAGCAGACACTTGTTAAAATTAACGTTGTATATGGGTACAGTGGCGCTACTAGGAATGGGGGGGTTTCTGTTTGATTTCGTACTGTTAAGCACGGGCGGGGGTGGGTGTGGGGGAGGTAGTTATGTTGTTGTTTGAAACACAGAATATAGTAACGTGGAGATGTGGAGGTACTAAAGGTGATGTAGTACCACTGGGAGCACTTAAAAGTGCCTTATGGCATGGTATTTGTTTTACTCGCAAATTTGCATGTTTTAATACAGTTTGCTGATGAGCTTTCCAGGAGACATCTGTTGAAGTTAAGGCTGTGTATGGCTATAGTGGCGCTTCAACGTTTGCTTGGGCTCTTTCTTTTATTGCGTAAAGTTAAGCAAGGGCGGGTGTTGAGGTGGTGTAGTGGTACTATGACTATTTATAAACCGTCTTATGGTATGGTGTATGTTTGAGTTGCAAAATTGTAAGTTTTAATAGCTTTTGCTGATGATCGTTCCGGCAGACACCTGTTGACATTAAGTGTATCTATGGCTATAGTGGCGGTAATGGGAGTGCAGGGGCTCGTTGTCTGATTTCGTAAGGTTAAGCATGGTATGGATGGGGGTGGGAGATCTGCGTATGTTGCTGATTATAAGACGGACATTTGTAACGTGGGCATGTGTTGTTAGTAAAGGTAATGTAGTTTTACTGGGCCCATTTATTAACTGTGCTGTGGTATTGTTTATGTTTTTCCCGCAAATTTGCATGTTTGAATACTTTTTGTTGATAAGTGTTCCGGCACACACCTGTTAAAATTAAGCCTGTGTATGGGTATAGTGGCACTACTAGGAATGGTGGGGGTTTCTTTTTGATTTTGTACAGTTAAGGAAGGGTGTGGGTGGTTGTGGGTGTGGGGGAGGTGGGTATGTTTCTGATTAAAACACAGAATATAGTAACGTGCTAATAAAGGTGATGTAGTACCACTGGGAGCACTTATAAAGTGCCCTATGGCATGGTATATGTTTTACTCGCAAATTTGCATGTTTTAATATGCTTTACTTATGAGCGTTTCGGAAAGTGGGGGTGCTCTAAAAGGGGGGGCAAAGCTCTGAAAGGGGTGTGGGCTATGCAAGTTGGGTCGTGGTCTAAATCAAGATAAGTATCATTGTGTGCTTTAGAAAATCCTCTCCAATTATCCTACGTTTGGAAAAAAACATTCTTTAAAGGATTTCCCTTCCTTCTACAATGTGGGTAACGTAGCGTGATGTCTCCAGTTCTCAGTAGTGAGCAAAATAGGCATGCGTACATCGATGTGCATGCTCTCACTGCAGTGGAATAAAAAAAATAAAAAATTTACTATGTTTGCGAGGGCCGAAAATAAAATTGACTATGTTTGCGAGGGCTGAAAATAGAGACTGATAGAGACCCTTTTAGAGGCTCCTTGAAAATAAGTGTTGGACCCGGCCCAATTAAAGCCCAGCATTCATCTATCCTAAGCACTGCGCCATCCAACCATCTTTTAATTGATGCATACATTCCTACTTATATACATACATACATCTGTTCCTGCACTTATCTTAAGCATCTATGAGCGCACTCGCCTATGGTAAGCACTGTGTCATTCATGCAGCCATACGCCTCTATATCCATAGATACATCTGTCCCATAACCAATCCTAAGCATCTATCAGTCCACCAGTCTATTGTAAGTACTGGTCCCTGTATTCATTTATCCTTCCATTCATCCATTGATACATCCTTCTATGTATATATGCATTGATGCATCTGGCCATGCATCCACTTGCCTTTTACTAGGCCTGGGCTCAAATTTCGTTCTGTTCGCGGAAATTGCGATAATTTGACATTTTCGCGTTCTGCGGAAAGCGCGAAAATGTCAAAATTTCCGCATTCCGCAGCTTAGCGATAATTTGGTTCTTGCTCACGCTGTAAAATAATACATTCTCGCGCCCGCGCGATCGCCTTACCTGAATCCCTGCGTTCGCCGACAAGTTTTTTTGATCCGGTCGCGTTCTCCATGAGATGTATTGTTTTTAGCCATTTGCGCTGTCTCGCGACAGTTTGCACCCGCAGTGACGTCATGCGTCGCGCGATCACGTCTTTCTTCTCGTGATCATGCACCGCGAGACAACTGAAAACAAGATGGCCGTGCCCGCGAGCAATCACATGGGTAAGTTGGCGAGCCGCAACCATGCAGAAAATCTCGCGAACATGCGGGAAAAAAACTTCCGCATCTTCGCAATATTTCCGCATGTTTGCGATAATTTTTAACATTTTCGCGATAATTTGCGAAAGTTGATTTCGCAAATTCCGCCCACCCCTACCTTTTACTCAACTATACGTTCTTATTTTCGGACATCGTCCACCCCCGATCCTAAATAGGATGTATTATGCTCATCCATCCAGCCTGTTAAGGGGTCGAAAAGGTTTGCAAAAAGCATAGACAGGCAGATTATTTTATAAAGAATAACAAAGCTTTGAGTTGCTCTTTGTGGAGCATACTTCACCATCCTTCTCTGGTGGTGTTTTAAAGAAAGGTACATATAGCGAAAAAAATGTAAAGGAGCTTTTAAGTGTAAGACGTTAATTTAGAAACATAACGTTTTGTCGAGTTGTATATAGGTACACTGTTTAAAAGTGGACGTGACTGACAGATACTGAATACCTGTATTTCTTACATTTGAGAAAGTATACCTGAGAGGTAATTTGGGGTGGTGAGAGCCTTGATTTCTATATTTCCATGTGAAGTACAGTATAGGAATATAAAAGTAAGTGGAAAGTTTTTATGTTCATATTAAAGAGGGGCTGTGAGCCCTAAAACCAGAGAATGTGTAAGGTCAGAACAGGTTCGTGCTGGAGTTGCTTGCTTGTGGTCGTTTGAAGAGGTGCAACGAGAGCGAAATTTCGGGGTGCTTAATTTTTTCAGCAATAGGAGAGTGGGGATGTAGGGGCTGTAAAAAGGGGTGAAAAAGAGCAGAGGCTTTTTACCCAAAAATGATCTTTTGAAAACCTGTGAAGAACTTGGGTGCGGCTGTGTGTGTGCGCTCGGGAAGCTGTTTGAGAGAGTCCGTTGCAATGGGCGATGCACGCCTGGTGGTGTATTTGCTAATTACCCCACGATAATGTTGCTCCTGCGTTGCAAAAAGAGAAGGGACATTCTGAGAGAAAAAGTGTCTTTTTAAAGGATTTCCCTTCTCCTACAATGCGATTCACCTGGCATGATGTCTGCACTTCTAAGTAGTGAGTAATGTGCATGCTCTCACAGTCTCACTGCAGTGCAATAAAGAAAGAAAAAAAGGGATGAGGTTTGCGAGGCCTGAAAGTAGACCCCCATAAAGACCTGTTTCGAGGCCACCTAAAATAAAGTGCTGTTGCTCAGACACCCACAGACACCCCCGCACTTAAAACCGGGGGGCAGTGTAATGTTTTTAAAGTTGTAGATAAAATTCAAGGCTAATAATGGTAATTTTTGTGTGTGCTTTTTGGTTGATAATATCATCTTAAGTACATAGATTACAATTTAAAAAAATACTATCTATCAAGTTGTCTGTGGTGGGTTGCAGAGAGAGTGGCGTGGGGCGGTTGGGTGTGGCGGAGAGGTCATAAGTACGAGGTAGTGCAGTTACATATAAATTGTAAAGGTGTTTGTAAATAATTAAATAAATACTTGCTGTATGTTCTATGGCACTACTTGTCATGTTAGTGCTGCTCTATCGTGTCAATCATATTGCAGCACTGGGTGTGGAATAATTGAATCTATTTTTTTTTCCAGAAAATTATTTTGTTTGGATTAAAATTTGGAAATGCCAAGAAGAAGTAAAATAAAAAAAGAAAAGAGAAGAAAAACATATATTTGTACAAAAGGCAAAAATTTGAATTTGGAAAAAATGGGAGTAGTAATGAAAAACCTTGTTCTACTATAAGTACAAGGCGAAAAATGATCACACAAGAGGAAAAATAGGAATTTTTCAAGTAAGGTGAAGTAGAGTTCAATTACAAATACCAGGAAAAGGAAAGATGATAAAGAAATAGTATCTGCTACTCGGAGACAAAAGGAGTTTCATGAAAATCGTCAGAGACTTTTTCGATCTAGAGTGATTCAGAATTCAATGAAAGAATGCTTCAAATATAAAAGGAATGTTTTTGAATTGAACAGAGAAAGAGCGTATTGAAAGTATAGTGGATAGTGCTTTCAATTTGAAACAGCAGTTATTCATTGTGAATTTGAAGAGAAAGTATTAAACAGAATGTTAAGTTGTTACAAGGACTAGATCTATGTCACGTAAGAAAATATACTGAGAAGTATGGGCATTCTTTGGCTTGTCTTTGAAGAAAAGTTTGTAAAAGTGTTTTTTATCAGTTGAGGATGTTAGCAGTATGTTATTCAGAAATGCGGAAAGTAAAAAGTTCTGCATTATTTTTAAGTGAACTGAGTACAAGTCTTTTATATGCTTCTTTATTGGTTGTTCAAAAAAAGTGTGATGATATTGAAATGCGATATTTTGGTTCAGAGGACCAGTTCATAGAACGTGAAAGTTTGACAATTACAGATGTTGGAGGAGATGGTAAAGTGATTAGCACTGATCAGTTTGAAGAAGAAATTTGCGGTGTGAAATAAGAGACTAATTTTGTGTTTGTTGTCGACCTACTGATTATAAAAGTCAAAGTATGAATGTTGATTTGTATTTGAAAAGTGAAAAGGAGAACAATGGTAAGTGGGTAGAATTTACAATTTACTTGTTGATGGGAAGGTCAATTTGAGTTAGGTAGTGATCAACGTATATCTAAATATTGTTATAACAAATTAGAAGAGAACAAAATGCCTTTTAGAGCAGTACATAATAACTGAGAATTAGTAGCTATTCCGGAGGAACTGGCAGAATTGAAAACATATGAGGCTGTTCTAATTCAATGTGTTAATTCTTTTCAAACTATAATTCGGATGGAGCCTAAAACATGTAAACTGTCACCAACAGACTTGCAAAGAGGTTTGAAGGAAGAGTGGTGTACTTACCTTTGGATTTTAAGAAAAATATTGAAACTATTGCTGGAGTGAAAGAGGAAAATTAGGCAGTAGTCATTCTAGTAAATGTTGTAGTAACAAAAAGTCAGAAAATATGGAAATATTTTGTGGGTGTTAATAAAGTTGAAAAGGCTACCTTATATCTTATAGAGAACAATACTGTAAATGTGGGTGAACAGGTAATACGTTTAGAAGATGAATCTTGTTGATCAATATTCTGAAGCTGCAATCGGTGCAGGTGGATCATTATACCGTCCACCTTCTTCTGTAGGAAACAGCTGTGGAAAATAATGACCTTCCAAGGTTTCCTCCCATACACTTATTGGAGTTCCCTGTGCTTTTTTCATTTCAAATAACTCAATGCTGCTTCCTATTACTTCTTTTGAATGCAAAGGACATATTGTGTAATGTTCATAAATATCTTCAGTCCTTGACTTGTCCACTTTCTCTATTTGACCACTGAAATTTCAGATTATATTCTGAAGATCCTAGATTTCGACAGTGCATTTTAAACATATTTCACCTTTTTGTTTGAAAGTGATCTGTCTTCTTTGTCGTATGCAGTGAATCACATACTTAAAACTAAAGTTCATCAATAAGTTCTTTCTGCGAATTTGTGGAGAAACTTCAAGAAAGAGATGAAAATTTAGAAGGACACCTAATCAATTTGATGGCATGTCAACGTGGAACAAATGAGTATTGGTATTGTCATCATGAAGAACTCAAGAGTATGTAGAACATGGTTTGTCTCACTTAGCTGTGCAGAGTATGCATGGGAAGATTTGCTTGACTTTCTAAGAGAAGCGAATTCCAATATAAAAAATGTTGAAATAAGACTCGTGGTGAACTGTGTTCATTGGATCCTGTAGATAGATAGATAGATAATGAACTTTATTCGATATGTAAAAACAATATCATAAAAGTACATACAAATAAAATTTGTTAATAGAATAAAATTTCAAAAATTTTACAACAATCTCAAATTCAATTAAAATTACGGATACACGATAGAACTTTTAGGACAGGTATCAACTAAGTCTGCATTGTAGCCCTCAGCTTCATGGTCATTTTCAAGTAGGATGACATGGCTGCCAAGGCTAAAGGGGTATCCAGGGTCTTTAATTTATAATAAGCCACTCTATGTGAGCGTGTCAACGTGGAACAAATGAGTATTGGTATTGTGATCATGAAGAACTCAAGAGTATGTTACAGAACGTAGGTACAAGAACATGGTTTGTCTCACTTAGCTGTGCAGAGTATGCATGGGAAGATTTGCTTGACTTTCTAAGAGAAGCGAATTCCAATATAAAAAATGTTGAAATAAAGACTCGTGGTGAACTGTGTTCATTGGATCCTGTATATTTGTGCAGATATTGTAATGATAGGTTTCAACCTACAATGTCTTTTATCTGCAATAAAAAGAATACAGCTCTTGGAGAGGTTACCGATTTCTTTTGGAGAAAGGAGTATCAAGCAAGAGGTGCACCTCATATACATATGCTACTATGGATCAAGGAGGAAGCTAAATTTGGAAATGATTCTGATGAAACAGTATTGTCTTTCATTGAATAGTATGTGACATGTGAGATACCAAGAGAAGACGGAGATAGAAGTTTGAGATAGCAAGTTTTACTTTTCCAAAGTCACAGTTGTTGAAAGTATTGCAGAAGAAACTACAACATTAAAGGAAAATTTACACCAGATGTCGGTTTGGTTTCTCCTGTCCAGTCATTAGTAAAGGAAGAGTAAATAATTTTTTTTCTTCTGTAAGGCACACAATACCTCGGAAATCTCAAAAGAATAACTACAAGTTAAAAAGAAGAGAAGTGTCAAAGTATATCAATGATTACAATCCAGTCATTTTAAAAATGTGGAATGCGAACATGGACATTCAGTATGTTGCCGATAACTCAATTGCTGTTGCATGTTAAGTTACATTGTATATAACAAAATCAGAAAAAATAGAGACAAAAGAACTGTGGGAAGAAATTACACAAGAGAAAAGCCTTAGTAAAGAATTATACAGCTTTACTTTGAAAATGCTTTCCCACCGAGAAATTGGATTGTATGGATGTTCAGACTGATTGTGCTCTTCAAGTTTAAATTCAAAGTCACAAGGAATCTTTTGGGTAAGTTTAGGCCTTGCCTGCAAATGAAATGGAGTCTTGAAATGATTTGAAGAAATTGAAGAATTAGCAGTAAATGAAACAGACAGTACAGACAATCTTAAAACTAATATGTTGGACACGTACTAACCGAAAAGGATTCAACATCTGGAACAGCTATGTCTATATGAAGTACTTCAACATTACAGCTTGAAATGTTAAAGAGAATGTAAAAGAAGGAAAATATGCAGTTGTTGGATGTCATGGTTGATTAGTAAAACATGCAAAGAGTAATCCCATAAACCACAAGAAAGTTAGTTGTGAAAGTTTAGATAAGGGAGAATTTTACTATTTAGCACTTCTGTAACTGTTTAAGTGTCAGGTCCCCACAATTCTTACCTCCTGTTTGTGGAGAGATCCCACGGGGACGACATGGACAACCCCCTCCTGCGCCCTTCTCCTACTGGAGTGAACCCAAATACACTAACCAGGTCAAGGAGGGAACCGGGGGAGGCTGCCAAGAAGTGGATGAGGGCGATCTAGTGGATGTCGTGATGGGGCACCCTTCGCGGTCTTCTGGGTCTGTGTGTGTGTCGACACCACCTAATGGCAAGAGAGGAGACAGGTGTAACAACTGCACCGGTTGCAGAGGGAACAGACACACACACTGATTACAGTGGGTAGACACAGATAACGTGGAACATAAATCCCTGCGTGGTTACCTGAAAGAAAAGTGCTCATGCGTTGGGGTGATGCGGGGCACCGTGAATGCGACTTTCGTGTAGTTGCACGGATCGCCAAAGCAAGGTGAAGTGCTCCTGCGCTGGGTAGCGGGGCAAAAGGGATAGCGACTCCGTGCCGTCGCACGAGTCGCCAAAGCAAGGGTTAAGCGCTCCTGCGCCGGGTTGCGGGGCAAAGTGATAGCGACTCCGTGCCGTCGCACGAGTCGCCAAAGCAAAGGTTAAGCGCTACTGCGCTGGGTTGCGGGGCAAAGGGATAGCAACTCCGTGCCGTCACACGAGTCGCCAAAGCAAAGGTTGAGCGCTCCTGCGCTGGGTTGCGGGGCAAAAGGATAGCAACTCCGTGCCGTCGCACGAGTCGCCCATGCAAAGGTTAAGCGCTCCTGCGCTGAGAGGGGGACAAGAGGAAATGTGACTCCATGCCTCAGCACGAGTCACTGAGGTTGGATCTTTAGGCGCCCTTGCGCGGTCCGGACGGACTGTCCGGTAGCAGGTAGAGCCTTCGCTTACGCTCCTGCGTGCCTGCGAAGCTCTGAAAAGGAATCCGAAGCGCCGAGGAGGGCGTCTTCCGCCTTGATAAGCAGAAGCAGCCGGAAGTGTCGGCCGGCCGGCGGCGTCAGTTACGTGCCGTCGAACAACTAGTCTGCAACCCGCCAGGTGGAAACAGATGGGAGGAGTCTCGTTGCCGGAGGAGACTACCCTGCTTCCGGTCCGTAGGAGGTGAACGAGATGGAACATGACAGCACCCACCCCTAAAACAGACCAACCCATTGGTCAAAGGGGGGTAACAGGACGGGGTTTCTGGGGTTGTCGGGCATGAAAGGCCCGGACTAAGGAAGGAGCATTGCGGACGTGCGAAAGGGGTTCCCAGGAGCGTTCTTCCGGGCCATACCCCTTCCAATCCACTAGGTAAAAGAGTTTCCCCCTTGTTCTACGGGAATCAAGGATGGCCCGAACCTCGTATTCCACATGGTCATCCACAGGAACAGGAGGAGGGGGCTCCGCTATCGAGCAGTCAGGATGGGCAGGATGTAAGAGAGACACGTGAAAGACAGGGTGGACTTTCATGTGGGAAGGCAGTGAGAGCCTCATGGACACCTGATTGATGACTCGAGCTATGGGATAGGGGCCTATGTATCGGGGCAACAGTTTCTTGGGCCCATGCGTGTTGAGGTTCTTGATGGATACCCACACCCTGTCTCCCACTACGTAGGCAGGTTCGGGTTGCCTGTGCTTATCTGTGTTTTGCTTGTAGTATTAATTGGCTTTGGCGAGCTCAAAACGGGCCTGCTGCCATATGGTGCGGAGGAAGGCATGATGTTCCTGTATAGTAGGTATTCCACACGTCTGGGCCTCTTCCCAGGGAGTCGTTCTGGGATGGTGTCCTTGGAGGCAATAGAACGGGGAAACCCCTGTGGCCGCATGTTTATTGTTATTATAGGCGTACTCCACCATCCATAACACATTGGACCATTCCGTTTCCATGGAAAGCAGCAAGCAACGGAGGTATTGTTCCATAGTGCGATTTGTTCATTCGGCCTCTCCATCTGTTTGGGGATGGTAGGAGGACAACAAACGGGCTTCCATCTGCAAAAGCGAGCAGACCTCCGTCAAGAACCTGGACACGAATTGGGTTCCTCTGTCCGTTATTAGTATCGAAGGGATGCCATGCAGCCGTACCACGTTCTGCATGCACAGGGCTGCCAATTCTGCCGCTGAGGGTAGATGTTTCAGCGGCACGAAATGCGCCATTTTTGTCAGGTGGTCTACGATAGTAAGGATGGTAGTGTATCCTATGGAGTTCTTAGGGAGTACCACTACGAAGTCCATCGAGACAGTGTGCCACGGGCAAGGAGGAACCGGAATGGGATGCAATAACCCTACTACTGGTTCTGAGAGTGTTTTACCTTGAGTACAGACGATACAGCGGGCTATGTAGACCTGTGTGTCAAGGCTTAGGGTAGGCCACCAGAATTGTCTCTGTAGTAGTTCTTTGGTTTTTTTGGTACCCTGGGTGACCTGCTAAGGGGTGGTCATGGCACATGACCAGTGCTTGTTGCTGGTGAGTGGTCAGTGGCAAATAATACCGCCCATCCTTGAACAGGAATCCATTGTTTTCTGTGAGTCCTTGGACGTCTCCGGTCCATTCTTTCAAAGGTTTCTGTTGTAGCTCTTGGTGGAGTTGTGTTAAAAAAGAGGAGGAAGTTACTACTCCCTGGAAGCATCGGATAGGAATAACGGGTACAGGTTCTGTGGGGGAAGCCTGGTCATCGATATCCTCTAATCGTGACAAGGCGTCAGCTTTGGCGTTCTCCCTTCCGGGTCGATAGGTGATCTGGAAATCGAATTCATTGAAGAAGAGTGTCCAGCGTAGTTGCCTCGCCATCAATGCTCTGGCTGAACGGAGGAACCGTAGATTTCTGTGATCGGTAAAGATGGTCATCGTGTGTTTAGCGTCCATGAGGTAGTGCCGCCATTCCTCAAACGCCGTTTTGATGGCCAAGAGCTCCTTATCTCCAATGGAGTAATTGCATTCTGCTGGTTGTAACTTCCTGGAGTAGTAGGCCACCGGGTGGAGCAGATTGGTCTTGCTGTCTCTTTGTGACAATACTCCCTCTAGGGCGTTCTGCGAGGCATCGGCCTCCTCTATAAAGGGGCGAGTAGGGTCGTGATGTTTCAGTATCGGAGCCGAGGTGAATCTGGTCTTCAGTTCTTGGAATGCATGTTCTGCTTTGGCGTCCCATGAGAAACGTGCCCCTTTACGTAGAAGACATGTAATGGGGGTGACAATCCGGGAAAAACCCTTGATAAAGCGTCGATAGTAATTCGCGAACCAAAGGAACCTCTGGACTTGTTTCACGGAGTTTGGGGAGGGCCACAGCAAAATGGCGTCGACTTTTCTGGAATCCATTTGAACGCCTCCTGGTGTTAAAATGTGTCCCAAGAATTCCACCGTTGTGGTGTGGAACACGCTCTTCTCAAGCTTCACGTACAGCCCGTGTTGCTGCAATTGTTGGAGAATGGCTCGCACATGTTGGAGGTGCTCCTTCATGTTCGCGGAGTAAATCAATATATCATCGATATACACGATGCAGAAACGGTCGATGAATTCCCTTAACACCTCATCGATGAAATACTGAAAGGCGGCTGGGGCATTGCAGAGCCCGAAGGGCATGACGCGGTACTCGAACAACCCGTACCGTGTCCGGAAGGCGGTTTTCCACTCATCCCCCTCCCGGACTCTGACCAGATGATAGGCCCCTCGTAAATCCAACTTGGTATATATGGCCGCACCCTTCACTTGGTCCAGTAAATCAGGAATCAATGGTAGAGGATACCTGTTCTTAATGGTTATGGCATTCATCGCCCTAAAGTCGATACATGCGTGTAGATCGCCCTCTTTCGTTGCCACGAAGAAGAGAGGGGAGGAGACATGAGATTTGGAGTGGCGGATGAACCCATTCTGTAGGTATTGTGTGAGGTAGGCGCGGAGATGTTCGTTTTCCTTCTCCGTGAGGGAGTAAACACGGCTGCAGGGGAGCGTGGATCCCGGGATTATGTCTATTCTGCAGTCAAAGTGGCGATGCGGGGGTAGGGTATTGGCTCCTTGTTCGTCAAAAACTTGGGCCAGGTCTCTGTCTTCCCATGTGTGTGACCAAGCCCATTCCGTCCCGTGGCAGAGTACAGGCCTGGACCTCTCTTGTCACGGTTTTCGTCTCCGAGGGGTAGCAAGATTGAACACAATGAACAGAGTCCAATACCATTTTGCCGGTTGCCCAATTAATCAGGGGGTTGTGCTGTATCAGCCAGGGGAGGCCTAGTATCAGCCTGAACTGAGGGGCATCGATGATGTCGAAGGCGATGGTCTCGGTGTGCTGGTTTTCCATCACCATTTGCAGGTCTTCTGTTTGGTATCGGATCAGTCCTGAGGTCAAGTCCGTACCGTCCACTGCTTTCACTGTTTCGGGTTTCCTTTTGGCTCGTTTCAGCATGCCCAGGCCCGTCATGTATTGGGCATCGATGAAATTCCCAGTTGCTCCTGAGTCAATTAATGCTATGACGTGCCAGGAGGATCCTGTGGACGACTGCAAGAGTACCGGCACGCCCATATGGTGGTGGTCGGCAGATGGTAGGGGTCTGTTTCTTCTCGGCTAGTAGTCCCAGTAGACAGACCCCGTTAGCTACTGGGAGGTCCCATTTCCCAATCCTTCTCCTCAGCTGACCGGTAGATCAGAAGGAGTCCTCTCCCTGGGCTGGCGTGGCTTTGCAGGACAGTCCCGCACAAAATGACCATTCTTGCCACAATATAGGCATAGGTTCTGTTTCCGTCTTTTTTCTTTCTCTCCTTTAGTCAGGGGGGCACGGACGCCTCCGATCTGCATAGGCTCGGGGACTTCACGGGGTTTTGGGGTGTCTCTGTACACAGGGATTCTGGTCTCACTTCCCTTGGATTTTTCGGTTCGCCGTTCTTGTAGGCGATAGGTTTGTTTAACTACCATATCAATAAACGGGCCAATCTCCTCTGGTGGGTCTGTCATTTGAGAGATGAGATCCTTTAACTCATCACGTAGGCCCCTGTAGAATACCGACACTTGTTTGGATTCTGGCCAGCGAGCTTCCACTACCAGACGAGTGAAGGTGGTAATGTAATGCAGCAAGTCAGTGTTGCCCTGTTTCAAATTGAGTAATTCGTTGTCCGCAGCTTGCACGAACGTATGGCGGGCAAACATACGTTGTATGGTCTCTTTATACACCGGAAAGTTGTATAGTAGAGGCTCGTCGTTCTCTACCAAGGGAATGGACCACTGAGCGGCGTCACCTCCTAAATAGGAGAGAACAAAAGCGACCTTAGAGGCGTCATCAGGGAATGCAGTCGCTCTGGCCATGAAGTGCAGGTGGCATTGGTTGAGGAATATTCTGTATTTCGTGCTATCGCCATAGAAACATTCTGGTGCGGCCAAGTGTGCCGCGGGTTGGGCTATGACCTGAACGGGTGGAGGAGTAGTCGAGTGTGTGGACGTTGGACCCCACGGGTTAAACAAGGGAGGTCTCACTATTCCTTCTTGCCGAGGTGGCTGTACCGGGGACGCGCCCCAAGGTCCTGCGTTTCCTGCACCCATCTGTCCTTGTAAGTCAGTAATGTCGTTTCTCAGACTGCGGTTCTCGGCTTGGATACTGGCTAGCATAGCTGCTATATCCTGTAAGGTGACTTCGGGTCTCTCTTTATGTTGTGTGGGTGGGATGAGTATCGTGGGCTTCGGATTCTGTCAGGTCCCCACAATTCTTACCTCCTGTTTGTGGAGAGATCCCACGGGGACGACATGGACAACCCCCTCCTGCACCCTTCTCCTACTGGAGTGAATGCAAATACACTAACCAGGTCAAGGAGGGAACCGGGGGAGGCTGCCAAGAAGTGGATGAGGGCGATCTAGTGGATGTCGTGATGGGGCACCCTTCGTGGTCTTCTGGGTCTGTGTGTGTGTCGACACCACCTAATGGCAAGAGAGGAAACAGGTGTAACAACTGCGCCGGTTGCAGAGGGAACAGACACACACACTGATTACAGTGGGTAGACACAGATAACGTGGAACATAAATCCCTGCGTGGTTACCTGAAAGAAAAGGGCTCATGCGTTGGGGTGATGCGGGGCACCGTGAATGCGACTTTCGTGTAGTTGCACGGATCGCCAAAGCAAGGTGAAGCGCTCCTGCACTGGGTTGCGGGGCAAAAGGGATAGCGACTCCGTGCCGTCGCACGAGTTGCCAAAGCAAGGGTTAAGCGCTCCTGCGCAGGGTTGTGGGGCAAAGGGATAGCGACTCCGTGCCGTCGCACGAATCGCCAAAGCAAAGGTTAAGCGCTCCTGCGCTGGGTTGCTGGGCAAAGGGATAGCGACTCCGTGCCGTCGCACGAGTCACTAAAGCAAAGGTTAAGCGCTCCTGCGCTGGGTTGCGGGGCAAAGGGATAGCGACTCCGTGCCGTTGCACGAGTCGCCAAAGCAAGGGTTAAGCGCTCCTGCGCCGGGTTGCGGGGCAAAGGGATAGCGACTCTGTGCCGTCGCACGAGTCGCCAAAGCAAAGGTTAAGCGCTCCTGCGCTGGGTTGCGGGGCAAAGGGATAGCGACTCCGTGCCATCGCACAAGTCGCCAAAGCAAAGGTTAAGCGCTCCTGCGCTGGGTTGCAGGGCAAAAGGATAGCGACTCCGTGCCGTCGCACGAGTCGCCCAGGCAAAGGTTAAGCGCTCCTGCGCTGAGAGGGGAACAAGAGGAAATGTGACTCCGTGCCTCAGCACGAGTCACTGAGTTTGGATCTTTAGGCGCCCTTGCGCAGTCCGGACGGACTGTCCGGTAGCAGGTAGAGCCTTCGCTTACGCTCCTGCGTGCCTGCGCAGCTCTGGAAAGGAATCCGAAGCGCCGAGGAGGGCGTCTTCCGCCTTGATAAGCAGAAGCAGCCGGAAGTGTCGGCCGGCCGGCGGCGTCAGTTACGTGCCGTCGAACAACTAGTCTGCAACCCGCCAGGTGGAAACAGATGGGAGGAGTCTCGTTGCCGGAGGAGACTACCCTGCTTCTGGTCCGTAGGAGGTGAGTGAGAGGGAACATGACATTAAGCCATGGCGTAGTGAAAATGAATTATTTGGAGACTTGACTGTTACGAAGATTCTTTTAATACATGTAAAAGTAGCGTTACATGTACAATTTTTGCTAAATATTTAAAAATGTTAAATGATGAAGTTGAACAGAAAAAGACTATTACAGCTGAAATTAGTAATGAAAGTTCTCAAGATAGTGAAACTAGTGGTCCATGTAGTCACGATCTTCTTGGACAAGCAATACTGGAAAATGAAGCAGCCATTGCTATGCATGAAGTTGAAATTGCAATGCAGTACAGCAGGTCCGAACAGTGAAATGGTGTCTTGATTCTATGATTGAGGATGTCAAAAGTTAAAGTCTGTGATAATTTCTGTGTGCCCCCTCAGACCAGGTGCAATCAACTCTAGGTCTCAACAGTGGAATGGCGTCTTGATCCCACAATGGACGATGTTACAACTGCATCTGAGAGTGCAGATGAATGTACTCCCTTCGACCAGGTGCAACTAACTCTAGGTCCCAACAGTGGAAGAGTGTCTTGATTCCACCATGTATGATGTCCGATATTACCTGCTGCTTGTTTTTCGCAGAACTCACTCTGTTGAGGTGCATCAGACTCTGTGCTTCCATAGCTAACTGCTGTACAGGATTATTGGGGTTGGTTGAGTGTAGTCACTGGAGTACACTGCGGTACAGAGGGTCCGAATACTGAAACGGGGTCTTGATTCTATTAGTGAGGATGTCAGAAGTCAAAGTCTGTGTTTATTTCTGTGTACCAGCTTCGACCAGGTGCAACCAGCTCTAGGTCCTAATAGTGGAACGGTGTCTTGATCCCAGAATGGAAAATGTCCAATATTACTTGTTGCTTGGTTTTCATAGAACTTCCTCCGTTGAGGTGCATCAGACATTGCTTCCGTAGTTAACTGTTGCACATTATTATTGTGCTTCATTGACACCAGTCAGTGGAGTACACTGTGATACAGCAGGTCCGAACAGTGAAACGAGGTCTTGATTCTGTGATTAAGGATGTGAGAAGTTAAAGTGTGTGATGATTTTTATGTACCCCCTCTGATCAGGTGCAATGAACTGTAGGTTCCAACAGTGGAACCGTCTTTTGATCCCACAATGGAGGATGTTAGAACTGCATCTCAGAGTGGAGATGAAAGTACTCTGTTCGACCAGGTGCAACCAACTCTAGGTACCAACAGTGGAATGTTGTCTTGATCCTAGAATGGACGATGTCCGATATATAACCTTTTGCTGGGTTTTCACAGAACTGTCTCTGTTGAGGTGCATCACACTTTGTGCTTCCGTAGTTAACTGCTGCACATGATTAATGGCCTTGGTTGACTGTAGTTGGTGGAGTACACCACGGTACAGCAGGTCCGAACAGTGGAACGGGGTCTTGATTCTATGATTGAGGATGTCAGAAGTTACAGTTTGTGATGATTTGTGGTACCCCCTCCGATGAGGTGCATCAAACTCTAGGTCCCAATAGTGGAATAGTGTCTTGATCTGACAATGGAGGATGTTAGAACTGCATCTGAGAGTGGAGATCGACCAGGTGCAAGCAACTGTAGGTCCCACAGTGGAACAGTGTCTTGATTCCACAATGGAAGATGTCCGATACAACTTGTTGCTTTGTTTTCAGCAGGTCCAAACAGTGAAATGGGTTCTTGATTGTATGATTGAGGATGTCAGAAGTTGAAGTTTGATATTTTCTGTGTACCCCTTCTGATCTGCTGCAAGCAAGTCCATGCTTTCGAATTGAACGGTACATGGCTGTCAGATGTTAATGAATAGTGAGTCTGGCCTACAATGCAGACAGAAGTGTTCACAATTTAGATCGAGTGCTGATTGTTTAATTATAGAATCCAGTAGTCAAGTAACTACAACGTCTATTGGAATATACGCATTATGTTTTTAGTATACTTCTTTGAAGCCATTTTTTGAAATGACATATGTTTAGTACAATGACCAAATTTAATTTGCAAGTGCAAAGGAACACTGAATAGTCTACATTGTAGACAACAGAAATGGTATTTGAATTGTTTTGTTTTATTTATTGCAGATTTTTCTGCAATTTATGTTGTTGTCTTTTGTTAAGAGGAAGTGAGAGAAAGTATTCATGAATGTTTGCGTGAGTACTGTTTACAATTAACACTGCAGATAGAAGTGTTCACAATTCGGTCTTGGTCTTGTAGATGACGCAATTCTGTAAGAAAAGACATTGCTCCAGTGCGCTCTGTCTACACCATGAATAAGTATTATTACAGGCTCCAGACATGCTTTTTGTTGCTTTGCGTATGACAAACTGTGTCGCTGAATTCCACCTTATGTAGCTGTGGGTCCTTGCTGACCGCTCTCTCTGGCCTACACTGTGGACAGCAGTGTTTACAATTTAGATTGAGTTGCTATTGCTGATGATGTTCGGTTGATGGCAACAGATATTATTCCAAGTACGGCCTGCCCGTCTACAGCACACATCATTGCTGGTTGTTGACAAGCTGAATGATTTTGATGTGGCTTTCTGAGTGCACTAAAACTGATGGACCCTTTATGATAAAATCTTTTTGTGTATTATTTCTGATCTATTAATTGTGTCTCAGTATACCATAAGTCATAAGTTCTGTTTCTTTTACGATAGAATATTTTTCTGTATTACTTCACATCTACTGTCCCTACCTTACTGCAGTGCAAGCTACTGATTCTTTTATTATTGAATGTCTGTGTGTGATCCAATGATTACTGTTGTAGTAGATGATAGCAGCAACTATTCCTTGAGGAATGGTTTACACTGACTCCACACGCATCCACCACAGACGTTACTGGATATGTGACCCTGGTAATAAAAAGGTGTTGAGCGCATGTGCTCATACACACTTCCACTATCTATCTGTGTCCATGTGTTCATTATCTATGCATGATAGTGCCCCTGGGCCGTATGATATTACATTGTGCTGTGGGCAGTATATGTAACTATGTTACCTCTGGTAGTGGGGAAAACTTTGGTTATGTAACTTGTAGGTGTATGGCTATCACAAGTGGAAGGCGACTTTACAGACCATGAATATTGATGAAGATGATGGCTGCATGTTGTGTGTAGTGTAAGATACGTGTACGTTGCAAAAAGTTTAGAAAAAAGTTCTCTAAGCAGAAGAGGTGTGTCTCATCAAATGCAGTACAGAGATTGACTAAAATGGGTGGAGTTTTCCAACTGTTACAATGGGAAATGTTATGAACTAATGAAGTGCTTTTTTTTACAGTCACATGGCAATCGCGCACCTAGTGCACAAGGAGACCGCACCCGACGTGATTTTGAGAAAATATAATTGCGAAAATATAGGTTCATTACAGTTAGAAATATATAAATGTTTAAAATATGTTAGATTATCACTTGCTCTCATATACACTTTAAAGTTATTTAGACAAAAAAATGAGGGAATGGTGTATGCGGTGCAACACCGTACGTTTATGATGTAACACAGGGTGTGGCAGCATGCACTCGTCACATTCGCAACGCGCAGCGGGCATGACCCCATAGGTACATGACGTAACGCATGGCTTGGTAGTGCGTACCCGTCGCATACTAAAGTAGCAGCTGGCGCAACCTCATACGTACATGTTGTTACGCGGGCCGTGGTGTCACAAACCTGTCGGATAAAATGTGGTGGATAGGATTCGAATGCTGATCGAGGTTGGAAGAGTACCGGTACAGGACTGTAGTTTTCTCCCCCAAAAAAGTTTGATATGCATATTTTTGGAGGAAGATATAAAACATTACATAATTGTTTAAGTTAAAGGATAAAAGAGTTGCAAAATATTAAAAAACAATTAGAAAAAATATAGGTTTTATTCATATTAAAATATGAAATTAAAATTTAAAAAACATTAGAAATTCACTGAAAAAAACAGTTTCAAGAAGTTTGTTGGCCATCTTAAAATATGCAAGTGCAGGCTGGGTCACCACAATAGTTGGACTCAGCATCAAGGGAATTGTTATCAGTGTTCTAAATCCCAGCAATGTCATAATTTAAAGTGCTAAGGGGTAGTGAGAACCACTAAGTGTATAGTGTCAGTTGAACATGTAGGACAAAACATAATAAATAAGAGTACTACATGAATTAAGCATAAGGACATCTGTACAAATCATGATGTGCCCTGTAGTACAAAAACGGTAACAGAATTGAGGAGGTCCCAGTCACACGAACAAAATGTCAAAGACAGGGGATAGTGGCCACCAGTCTTTGACATTTTTTTGTGTGACTGGTACTTCCTCAATTTTGTTCAAAGACTTCAACTCATCCTGCTACGGCACCTCGACTTTGCTTGCAGTAGTGCGCCAACCCAGTCCTGGGCCCTTGGAGGTGGGTATAAAATGCTGCTACAACCAGAACCCTCCCTTCCTCATTGGAACCCCCACATATTGGCACTAGCTTGAGTCAGAACCAGCTTATCCTAGTTGCTGCATGGAGCAAACCCAGCAGCTTGCTTTCAGAACCAATGCATCACCTTTGGAATTGACGCATCACCTGCTGTGGGAGCCCCAGCTGCTCATCACGTTTGGAACCAGCACGTTGCACTCTGTATCGACGCATCGACGCAGCAGCATGGAGAAATTCGATGCATTTCATCCATTGTGTGGCTTGACATCGATGCATTGAATTAATGAATTAATTCATTAATTTTACTTGTGTGCTTACTTAAAAACACAACAGTATGAAACATTAAAACCTGTAGCAAAAAAAGAGTGCAAGCCATTATCAAAATCAAATTTTTAAAGAGAAACACATAATATTTAAGACCGGACCGACCAAGTTATGTGTGCGCAGGCTGGATAGTTATAATGTTTTAAAAAGAGGAAACCGGTTCAGGATTAAAACTCGAAGGACCCCATGATGAATCAACTGTTCAGGGGTGGACAGATCTCTGGGAGGGAGACCCTGATGTTGTGGAGCACCCGAGCTGTTCATCACTCTCAGCCTGTGCAGACTTGTCCTTCAAAAGTGTGCAAATATGGTGTACAAATTTGCCAAAGTTGGCCAAATTCTTCACAATTTCCAAAATATAGAGCAGACTGACAGCCTCCTTTTCTGTGCAAGTGCCTAACTGATGAAGAATTGGTCTAAGGTAAATTCTGCTGACTTGCCGCAAGGCTGGACAGCATGATAAGGTGTGAGCCAAGGACTCTCTTTTATAATTGCAAAGACAACACTCTTTAATGCCCAACCATGTTTCCCAAGATGGATATAGTTCTTTTAGGGGAGTGGATGTAGGCTTGCTGCTAAAATCCGATGTAATGCTTGTCTCCCCACAGACTGCGTAAGGTGGGGCTTGTGAGTGAGCAAAATTTGGGAGAGACATAAAGGTTCATGAAAGTCTCTGACTGCGAAGGACCATGTCCAAATTGCAAGAGCCTTGCCTGTTTATTATTGTTTCAATGGTAATGTAGTTGATTAAAATGGGATATCAATCCTCAGTTGCTAATTGGAGAAGATCTTTGGCAAAGGTGAGACTGGCAGACCAAGGGTTGCTTGGTTGTAAAAAGATGGATATTTTGAGGGCCTTCATGGAACTATCATGGCAGCCAGTTGGTTGAGGTTAAGTTTCAAGGCGGATCAAGGTGTTTCTTGCACAGGCTGGCAAGCGAAATATCTTTTTGTACACTGTCCTGCGTGAACATTCCCTTAAATGCCTGGTGCGCGTAATTGAGCGACGGTAGTAGTTTGGCTCTCAATACTCTTTGAATTGCCATAGTTGTTGGACTGTCTAAGGTAGCATATAATTTGCTGAGAGCGTATGTGACCATTTTCCCTTTCAGCCGCAGTTTTTGTAGGTGGACCCGTGGGCAGCCTGTCTCACTAAGTCAGGCCCCGAGATAGTTCCAAGTTTGTACAGAGTCCAAAATCAGGGGGCTTAGCCTCCACTGAGCAAGTTTTTTCTTCGGGTGACGTCCAAAAATCAACTTTTTGGACTGGCTTGCATTTGCAACTAGCTCATTTTCTGCATTATATTCCAAAAAGGCGGTAAAGTGCTTTTTGGAGACTTGTTTTGGTATGTTCCAAAAGAACAAGGTCATCAGCATATTGCATCAGCTGGATCTTTGTGTAGCCAATCTTAGGAGTAGCTAGACATGCTGCATGCAGTGCTCGGCCCAGGTCGACGCTGTACAAATTTAAAAGCATCTGTGCCAGGACGCATCCCTGCTTTAGATCCCAGTCTGTGGCAATTTTCTCCATAGCCGACTCCCTAGAATGTTTAACCCTTACCCAGGTTTGGGAATACAGAGATCTGATTGCTCACAGTAATTTCAGACAGATGTTCCACCATGCCAATTTCTGCCAAAGGATACTACGGACTAGCCCATCGAAGGCTGCGGAGTAGTTGATGAAGCAGGCAAAGAGCTGAGGAGAGCGATGGGCTACCGCTTGCTGGGCCAAGTATGACAGGGCTGTGATGTTGTCTACAGTTGAACCCCCTGGTCTGAACCCCGTCTGATAAAATGGCAGGAGACCTTCAGTGTGAACTCAATTGATTAATTTCTGCAAGAGTGTGCTCGCATATGCCTTACCCTCTATGTCCAGCAGGGCAATCATCCGGTAGTTCTTAGGGTCGGTCTTTGACCCTTTTTTGAAGAGTGGTTGCAACAGTGAGCCCTTCCAGGAATCTGGGACGTCCTCCAGAAGCCCGCATTCTGCATATAGCCGTGAAAGGTTGGAAGACCAGAAATCTACGTTGTTAGAACTGGGGGTCTCTATTTGGCAATGGTATACACCTTTGTCCAAATAGGAACCCTTGCTTCTTGTCAGGAAAAGGGGATTACACTCCTGGATAACCCCTGTTCACCTCTTTGGTAGCTTGGCACGAGCAGACAGGCTTATTCCAGAGGCAGTGTGTTAAGCATTTGTGAACACATACAGAAATACAGTGAAAACACTACAAATGGACACCACACAGGTTTTATAAAAATAAGTATAGACTCAACACAAATCCACAAACGAAAAAAATCCACAATACTGTACTCAAAATAGACTTAAAGATGGTAGAAGTAACTTAGATCAAGTTGATGATAAATGCGACACGTTTCTCACAAAATTACCTGGATGCGTAACGCAAAACAAACAAAAGGTTCGCAGGGAGGGTGATGCGTTGGTTCCTTGCTTCGGGGGTGTCAATGCATGCGCAGAGTAGGGGATTCGTCTTGTTCCTTACAGGAGAGGAGGTGATGCGTTGATTCTCGTACTGTGTTCCGGTTACGATGTGGCAAGATGGTGCCGCAATACAACAATCCGGTGCGATGTAATAAGATAGCGCCCTTGATGCGATGCGACAACGAGAAGATGATGCATGCATGCCCGACGGTCATGCAGCAAACTCTGTAACTTTGGAGCCGCAACAGGCCCTGCAACACTCTTCTTGGGTAATGAGACGGTGACCCTTGCGGTGGTGACACAGTTCTCCGGTGATGCAACGGCAAACAGCTGCGATGAAGACACGCTTCTCTGGTGATGCTACAGCAACAGCGACACACTTCTTCTCGTTGAGTCGCCCTTCCATCTCCCATCGACACGCAGGCTTCTGCAGACAGAATTCCCAGCAAGGAAATTCAGGGGGGAGCTGGTGGTGAAGTCTTGTAGCCCTGAGACTTCAGCTGGAGGCAAGCACAAGTTCAAGCTCTTGGACAAATATTCTGCAAGATGATGAAAGTTCCTTTAAAGTTCCTTCTCCTTTCCTTGGCTATAAAGAAGCCACTGCAGGTCAACCCAGCAAACAGCACACTGGCAGAGGGGCAGTCCAAACTCCTGCATCTTCCTTGGTTCTTCTCCTTGGCAAAGGTTTGTCTTGTTTTCCCAGAAGTGATCTAAAGTCTTGGGGTCTGGGCCCCCATATTTATACTACTATTCTCTTTGTTCTTTGAAGGCAGAGGGTCCGGTACCTAGTCCAAACCAGTTCTGGGTGCATTCTGCCAGTGCACACCTTCTCCCTTTGTCAGTGTGGGCCAGGGTCATCAGACGCATCACAAGAGGTGGAGCCAGCATTGTGGAAGGCAGGCACAGCCCTATTCAGGCCCAGGTCTTACTCCTCCCACCACTCCCAATGCAGATAGGTCTATTCAGCCTAGTGCTGACTCACCCTGTCTCCTGGAGTCCCCCAGCCCATGTCACCCACAAAACCAGACATACAATACACAAGCTAGAAGAGGCAGGCTGGATGGTTAGGCAAGAAAATACCTACTTTCTAAAAGTGGTATTTTCAAACACAGAATGTTAAAACCAACTTCACTAAAAGATGTATTTTATCATTCTGAGTTCAGGCATACTAAACTCGAATTCCTACCATGTACCCTGGGTCAGTTAGGATTATAAGATGTTATAATTAAACTGCCCATTCTGACCTATTGGGACAGGTAGCCTTGCAAAAGTGAAAAACTAAATAGGCCGTATTTCACTATCAGGTCATGCCATACACATCAGGGCATGACCTACCTTTACATACAATGCACCCTGCCCTAGGGCCTACCTTAGGGGCATCTGATATGTAGAAAAAGGAAGGTTTAGGGACTGGCAAGTGGGTGCAGTTGCCAAGTCGACATGGCAGTAATAGACTGCACACAGGTTCTGCAATGGCAGGCCTGAGACACACTTTACTAGCTGCTTCTGTGGGTGGCGCAACCAGTGCTGCAAGCCCATCAACAGCATTTGATTTACAGACCCTGGGCACAGATGGTGCACTGTACTAGGGTCTGACAAGTAAATCAAATAAGCCAATCATGGAGTCACTAATCCATTACATCAATTTAACATAGGGAGCATTTGCACTGTGGCACTGAATAGCAGTGGCACAGTCCCCAAAGCATCTAACCAGCAAAAACATATCAAAAACAGAGGAGGCAATCAGTGAAAAATGGAAGGGAGACTCATGCCAATGGTACCAGGTCTAACATACGTCCTCCTTGAAAAGGGAGCAGGGCAGCCCGTTAGAGAAGGGCGCTCCATTTAGCTTTTTTTTTTTAAGCCGGTACAAACTACTGCCTCGCCTGGGAGTGTTGGATGCGCCGGGGCTCTGGGGGACTCTACCCTGATGTTCACCACCCTCCTCCATGGTGTGGTAGTGCCGTTTGAAGAAGTGGCTTTCTGGTAGACGGTCTACAGAAATTTCACATGAGCTACCGAGGTATCCGTGTCAAGTGAGTTAACTCTGCTGGCAGGACTGTGAAGTAAGCTGTTTAAATATTGCCAAAATTCTTGAGACTTACACGGCACCAGCAGCTTGAAGATCTTTACCCACTATGCCTGTGTGGCTTCCTGTTTTAACTTCCAAACGAGGTGCGTGTGGGTCTTGCTGCTGAAGTCAGCTCCATTTTTCCGGATCCCAATTGGGTTTTGTAAAATGCCCTTTGTTTAATATTTAATTGCTTTGCGCATTGCTTGAGGACTGAAACTTGACCCAGGGTGTGTATTGATTTATTTGTAATTCTGTAGGTAGTGCTTCCTTAGAGCAGCGTGGCCAGTTCGTATGCAAGTTTTTCCGACTCACCTATGAGGGCCCGCTTATTTAGGCCAATCTGCCAGCCAGGCCAAGTCGATTTCCATAAGTCAAATTTGTTGATGGACCTCTGCCCCGATTTAATTCTCCATAGGAGCCTGTGCTGTTCTTCACCATTAGTCTCTGAGATGGGGCTGAGAATGTTGTGGAATTCCGCTGTAGTTTTTAAGTGCAACAGCAAGGCTGCATGGTCGCTTTCACTCAGTGGGAGAACTGAGTAACTTAACATATATTTTCGTAGCTTCTCGCTTAGTAAAATGCAGTCTATAGTGGTCCAGTTGTTGTATGTAGGTGCATTGATTATTCCTGGCTTGGACCCATTAGAAAAGGAATGGACTGTTGCCAAGTTATATGTTCGAAGGAGAGCGTTGAATCTCCCTGTACTTCCATCGGGGTTATCATTGGACGCCTTTTCCCATATATTGTGCGTGTTGAGGTCTTCAAGGATTATGGGTTCCATGGATGCAAATTGTGTAAGCAGAGTTTTAATCTGTTTGATCAGCTGAGTGAGCTCATCCTTGGGGCCCTGGCCATGGGGATTATAGTATACTTTGATTAAATGTATGGGTAGTGGGCCGTCCCCAAACTTGAGGCCTTTCAGAGTGCTGGCTAGGATTATGTCAGAGGAGTTCTTTATCTCTGTAAAGTGGAGCTTTAAGGCTTGCTTGATGTATATGGAGATACCCCCAGAGGGTCTCCCGAATAAGTTGAGTTTACTTTAAAGAACTCTGCAGAGCCTGCTAAAGGGATGGAAGTGGTTGCCCAGTTTTCTTGGGCACCGATTAGATTGGCCCCTTCAAGGAATGTAGTAGCCATTGAGCTTTGCAGAGCCTTGCCCATCCCAGCGACGTTCCATGTAACAATGCTTAATGTTTGGGTGGTTTCTAGCATGCTTCTGTGATGGGGGCCAGAATTTTATCAGCCATGTTGGATGCAACCCAGCTCCAATAAGCTGAGTTTGGGGAGGGTGGGGCAAACAAAGGGTGAAGGTTTTGGTGAGAGGGGTAACCTGTCTGCCCCCATGCAAACTGTCGACTCTGCACTGGATGTTCATGTATGCTTTGCCAAGGGTGCTTTCTCCTCCGCTGATCCCTCTCAGTACGCAAACCGTGGACGTGTTCTTTGGGGGAGCCGGTAAGATGAATGGGTACTTCTCTTTTTCAAGCATCCGAATATCAATTCCCCATTCCGCAAATTATTATTTTTCATTGTACACACTTGCCGCTGTGTTCGGATTGGCCCAGTTTACGATGGTTTGTTCCTTCCCTCATTGCAAGGGCAAGGAGAAGAATTGCACTCTGACCATGTCCCTGCTGGTAATGTTAGACAATGACTGTGTGTACTGGAGACATTTCAGAATGTTTTTCTGTTGTGAATGATGATATTGCCTTTCAAAGTGTAGAGCGGAGTGATGCTCATTTTTGCTGAGTGACCTCTCCCTGGAACTAGAGTATTTGGCCTGGAACTGGAATTATCGTAGGGGGGCCTTCATGTTGTCGATATTTTAAAGACATGTATCAGCGTGTTCTGTGAAGCCTGCAGGAGGCCACCAAGGCCAGCTTCTGACCATAGGGCTGGTCTTGTGGGTTCTGTTGTCCTGGGGGCGGAATCAGCCTGATGAGGCTGTATTATTGAGCTTCCAATGTTATTGCTCGGACTTTTTCATTGTTTTTTTTCTTGCCCCGTAACAATAAGGACTCTGCTGAAACTAGAGGCCCAGGTTGTGGCCCTTTCATATCGATATTGCCAATTGAAGTGAGTCCCCCTAAGTTGGCAGTCGCCACACTGGGTTCCCTAGCTTTGTTTATAGATAAGCTTGTGAGCAAGACAGGGCAGAGCTGAGACAGCGATGTATATGAACCCAGCTGATAGTGTCTTTTATGGTCTGTAACTGTATTCCTATACAACAAGCGCTGTTCGTTGGCTTGGGCGTTAGTGGCCCATGGGTGGGTGTTGTGAATGGTGGATATCCCAAGCTTTCTGAGCTCAGCCTGTGTTGCTATGTCCCCCAGCATGTTGCTCCCCATCTGTGTGGAGAGGGTCCCTGTGGCGGGCTGCGCGTTTGTGTGCCCAGTAGTTCTATGTGTTGCTGGGTGGCCTGATTCTGATAAAGGCTGAGTGTAGGGGTTCTTGCAGAAAATTGGGACGAAAGGTTGATTATTTACTATTTCAGTGGTCCGCATTGGTCGTTCTTTTTTGGTCCCAAATCGTTTGTATTTTGCTGGGGGATTCTCGATAGTAGTCTCTTTGCGTGCTTTTGTTGTTTTTTGAGATGTTCCTTCTCTCTCCCCGTCCTTGATGAGGCTGTCTGAGGTGCTTCTTGTGAACGTCTGAGCCCTGAGTTGTCGGGGGCACGTTCTACTACATGGTTTCTGGCTTCCATCATGCCCTCTGGATGTGGAGGGGAAAAGGCCAAATTGCTATACTTGTTGTTGGCTACTGACTTTGGGTTGAATCAAGGTTTGCGTCCCTCCTGGCTGCTGTGAGATCCTGTGAGCCCTTCACCGCGCTCGCGGGGTCAGTACAGATTTTAATACTGAGTTTTAACTCCTCCACCAGCAAGGAGAGTACCATCGGGAGCGATGACAGTTTTTCGACTATTTCTGGGCACCGACATTCAAGAAGAGGAATTGGAGGAATTGGAGTGCTACTAATTGCAGCCATCCTATCAATTTTCTTGGCCATATCAGCCATTGTTGTTGCCATAACTTGAAGGGTCTCCATTTGTAATTCAAGCATCTCTGATTTCCATGTTAAAGCATTTTTGGCTGTAGAGAGGAAGGTGCTGACTGACCTTGGAAGATTGTCCTGTGCACATGAAAGTTCAAACGGCAGTAGCGATGAAGGGAATCGCTTAGCTCAGGCTCGAACAAGGAACCTACTGTGATGCATGATCCTTCCTTGCACTTGTACATTTTTGTGTCCTGTGGCGATTCTGCCTTTGAATCTGTGTCTATAACTTTTGTTGGGGCATGGAAGTAGTCGGAAAGAAATTTTGGACTTTTGTGTGGACTGGCAGTCTCATCCAATGACTCCCAAAATCTGGCTGCAAGGGGCACTCCTTGCAAGTTTGTTCCGTGGTTTAATGTACAATCGTTGATTAGAACTGAAAGGGCTCCCGGGTTGTAGCAAGAATGGGACCTTTTCTTTCTCCTTCTGGGCAATGTAGTTGTGATAGAGCGGTGGGATGACTCCACCCCCATGATTAGGGGGACGGGACCTATCTCATCCTTGCCCATCCCATTGGTTGTCCCTCATTTATTGATGTAATTGTTGATGTAACTGTGAAAAGTTCAAAGCCCTTGGTGTCCTCGCCATCCCTCTCCTTGGCACCCAGACTTGTGCCCTCTGGGCTGGTCCCTGAAGTAAAGGGATTCTAGGCCCGTACCCAACTACGCAGATCGTACGTTTTGCCAACATTTGTCTGAGTGGATCCCCCTGAGGCATCCCTGCTTGTAGGCATGTCTCTTGCTGCAGAATTTAAATTCTGCTTTACCTTTGGCTGGCAGGCTCTTTTCTTAGTCATTGTGGCAAGGGAGGGAGCACCTGCAATCGACCTCAGAGAGAGGGATGTTAAAAAGCTACCTGGGTTTCGAAGGGTGGTCCCAGTGATCCTGTGTAGAGGGATCATGCTCTAGAGGCTTAATAGGGCAAGCCAGGGGGCAGATGGACAGTTAAAACATTTAAATCTGGGGCGGGCCAGAGGGCAGATGACAGTTAAAGTGGTTAAGACTGAAGCGGCCCCCTCTGATCCCCATCCTTGTCGCTCCTCACCCTGTCTGCTCCACACTCCTTGTGAGACTCGCTCATCGAACCCCCAGAGGGTGAAAGTGCTCCAGGACAAAATTCGGGCACTACCGGAGCCGGGGGAGGGGGGGGGGGGGTAAACGCAGATGCCAGGGGTCAATAGTTCCTATATGGCTTCTATGTGCCCGCTTCCTTTCTGCCCCCAGCCTTCCCTGTCTCCTCTGGCCCCTCTGGCCCCTCTTCTCCTGACCTACTTGGCAGTGGCTGTTGTAAAGTTGATGGAAGTTGGTAGATGGGGATAAAAGAAGGCTAGTAGAGAAGAGTGGAGGCTGGGAGAGAAGCACCAGGAGGGGTGGCAAGCGGGGCTCGCAGGGCGTTATCACAGCCACACCCAAACCTAGCTGGGCTGCCTCCCAGATGCCGCCCAGGGCTCACTCTTGCTGCGGCTGCCCGCTAATGGCGCCCGCGCTTGCCACTACTGCTGTGCTACAGTAGGTCATAGGAGCCACAGGATGAACACCAGGAGGCACAGAGCAGTCGCACTCAATAAAGTGGGAGGTCCCCGCCTCCCATGACAATGAGGAATATTCCAGCAGGTGATCTTCGGGCCACTTGTGAGGCGAAGGGAGCGGAGAATGGAGCCTCGCCTCGCTTCACCTTGGCACACTGCTTCACTGCTTGTGCTGTCTCTGCCAGTCTTCCACCAGTGGCAGAGCAGTGGCCTCTGCAATTACCTGCCACTTTGCTGCACATTGCCACATTGCTGATGGATTTTCTCTGTGGAGCGTGGAGCACTGATGCATCCTCACAACTTGGCCTCCACATCCATGTACAGGCCGGTGCTGGGGGCTAGTGCTGGGTGGTGGTGGTGGACAGCTCGCCACACTGTTTGGGTTTCGACAGGCAGCTTTAAATTGTCTTGTCTTGAATTGCCCAAACTCAAGCACTCGCACCCCCCCCCGGAGCAATCAGGTTTCAGGCACGCTATGGAGCTGTATGCCGCACGGCCGAAGACACAATCTCCAGTGATGCTCGGAATCAATCTGGGTGCAACGCTGATGCAAAGAACGGCCACGGCAGGAAAAAGGAAACAGGACTTTGGAGTACCTTTTGTTGCATTGCTTTGCCTACACCTCACATTCTAGTCGACGAGTGCGCCTTCCGGATCAAGGTACTTTGATTAAGTAGACCCTAATAGGTCCCTGGATCCGGCCTGCTGGTGTAAAAGATGCTCCAATATTTACTATTTTGAATGAAGTTGAAGCCTTTGCAGCCAATATTTACATAAAGCCTTCAGGGAGGAGGGAGACGATATACACCAGATGACAACTTGTATTCCTATATTACCTACATAGTCCACTTCCCTATCTGGTTGCTAGCTGAGCTGATCTCTCTGAGATGGGTCTTAATCACCTAAGAATACCGGACTCAAAGCTGGAGTTGGTCAGCTCCAATCAGACACCCTCCCAAACTAATGAAAAATGCATCCAAAAGCTTAAAACGCAAACTCCTTAAAGCACGCCAAGAAACTCTAATCTCTGATCCTTACTTCTGGAAAAAGGAACTACTATAAGCGATCGTATCCTTTACATGAAAAGAGGAACACAAAGGAGGAAAGCCCTGTATGCACTGCTCCTGATCACCTCCTTTAGGAAACCCCACACAGCCTAAGACTTAATGTAGCCCCCTCTATAACAATTGTATTATCCTCATCCAGTCCTCAGACTACAACATTGAACTATTCAATGACATTTTTCAGACATCAAAACTGTGGTGATTAACAATCAATATGCCCCCTCTCAAGCCCGTCTTAGTTAATCAGATAACATACACTATTCACAAGCAGTGTTCCCACATATATGTGCTACTTCCAGTGCTCCACCCCTCTCACCTTCTTTCCCCACCATGGCAACTAACATACATAAAACCAACCGCTCACCTCATATGGTGAAGCATAAGCTCCCCCCTGGGAATCATCAAATTGAGCTGCACCAATACTACTTCTCCACAGCAAAAAACACAGTGATACTTAACCACGCTAGTAACACCATAAGTCCATAACCCCCCTAGTCGACACCCTCCAAACACTCCTGCATGGACACTACTAATTTCCCTTTAACATTCCCCATGGACCAAAGATGACCTGGGAGACTGGCTCCACATCCCTTAAGAGCAACATGACCTAAACGACCCCAGCAACAATCAATATGCTCCTTCCCAAGCCCATCTTACTCCATCGGATTGCACCCACAATTCACAATCCGTATTCCCTGAAGACTGAACCCATATCCCTAAAGAGCAAAATGGCCAAAATACACCAGAGCTTTGACACAGCCAGCCTTTGAGCTCTCCTCTGCCCCCTTTAAGCTCTACCCTATCACCAACCTATGCACCGCTCAGCTGGCTCTGCATGACCAGCATTATCCCAACACTACAGTTCCTGGCACCGTTCCTCTGGGCCGCCTGTTACAAACCATGACATCCCTTTTGCACAAATCACTTCAATTCAGACTCTCTGAGATCCCACGGGACCTACAACAACTTGAGGATGACTTACACTGTCTTATTAACATCACTGTAGAGCTCACAAATAATAATTTGCCCAACAGGAACGCTGGAAAGTTCAGTAACAACCATGCCCAATCTACCAACTTCCACACTGGGCTGCCTTCACCCCCTCCTACAAGCTTAATCTTCACAATCCCTATTGCTCCTTACCTAGAATGGAACACTACTCCATTTCCTAATGACCCCAATAGACCTGTTAGAACCTTAGACCCACTTTTTGACAGTGAACTTTATGCCCCCTCCCCTCCTATAACTCAACATCTTCAGACCACACTGACACTCTGGAACAAATCCAAACAATTTCTTCAAACCCATTCAGAGAACCTAGGACCAACTCCAGAGCTGTTAACAACTCAAACCTCATGCTAAATCCATCAATCAGTCTACTTCAGTTGATACTTTATCTCATCTGAAATGCAGGTTACTCAATTGCAGATCTGCTGTTAAACATGCAGCGGACATCGCTTACCTCATCCTTACAAATTATCTTGACCTCATAATTCTCTCTGAAAATTAGCTTAACAAATCCTCCTTACCTTTTATTGACCTTTCAGGTCCTCCCAGTCATGAAATCATAAGATTGGACAGAACTGGCTGAACTAGGGGGTACTGCCTTTATTCATTGCCTCAATCTAGAGGTGAAACAATTGCAAACCATTGCTCTTTCCTCATGCAAATACCATTGTTAATAACTCAAACCTCATGCAAATATCTATCAATCAGTCTACCTCAGTTGATACTTTATCTCATCTGAAATGCAGGTTACTCAATTGCAGATCAGCTGTTAAACATGCAGCAGACCTCGCTTACCTCATCCTTACAAATTATCTTGACCTCATAATTCTCACTGAAAATTAGCTTAACAATTCCTCCTTACCTTTTATTGACCTTTCAGGTCCTCCCCGTCATGAAATCATAAGATTGGACAGAACTGGCTGAACTAGGGGGTACTGCCTTTATTCATCACCTCAATCTTGAGGTGAAACAATTGCAAACCATTGCTCTTTCCTCATGCAAATACCATTGTTAATAACTCAAACCTCACACAAATATCTATCAATCAGTCTACCTCAGTTGATACTTTATCTCATCTGAAATGCGGGTTACTCAAATGCAGATCAGCTGTTAAACACGCAGCGGACATCGCTGACCTCATCCTTACAACTGATCTTGTCCTCATAATTCTCACTGAAAATTAGCTTAACAATTCCTCCTCACCTTTCATTGACTTCCTGGTCCTCCCAGTCATGAAATCCTAAAATTGGACAGAACTGACAGAACAGGGGGAGGTATTTCTTTATTCACCACAACAATTTTGAGGTAAAACAGTTGCAAACTATTGCTCTTTCCTCATGCAAATACCTTTGCATCAACATTGCAAGTAACAATAGACCACTATACAAACTGCAAGCAATCTATCATCCACCAGGTGATAACCTTTCATTCCTAAAACAAATCATGGAAATCATCTCTTCCAACTCAAAACATCATTGCACCCTGATCTTCATTTGAGATTTAAACCTCCACTGGAATGACCAGAATGACTCAGCAGTGACCAGCCTTCCTAGATGACCTCAGCTTAATCCAAATTTGCAACAGCCCTACTCATAACAAGGATGCACACTTAGATCTAATCATAGCCAAGACCAGTTCAATTCTACTTGAATCCATAGTCCCATGTGATTGGACAGACCACCAACACCGCATCACCTTCCTCATCAAAGAAGTGTTGATATCTAATAAGGCCCAACCAAAGAAATCTATACACTAGAAAAGGGGATTAAGAAATATAAATCTAAATGTTCTGACAGCCATTAGCAACAACAACTTCTGCAGAAATGTTAGGTGTCCACGAACTCACAGAACATTATAACAATTCCAAGACAAACATCCTAGACTCTGTTGCACCTCTTCAACTGTAAATATTGTCCACCAAAGACTCTAAACCATGGTACAATTGTAGCCTTAATGCAGAAAGACGCAATTGGAGACCAGCTGCACCTAAGAGATCCTCCCCGTCCCTCGATCACCTGAAGTAGCTGAGATCACTTAGGCACATCTTTAACAAACACATCAGAAGCTCAAATATGAACTTCCTCAGAAATCAACTTAGTAAAGCTAGAAACTGACTTAAAAAACAATTCAAACTAGTCAAACTTCAATCAAATAGTGATCCAAACCCTACCCCCACAGGATGAAGTCCACTGCCAAACTGCGAGGATTTTGCTTCCTACTTCCTGGAAAAGGCACACAAAAAATATTTGAACTAATTAGGATGAGAGGAGATGGCCCAACGGCTAGGGCGGTCGACCTTGAATCTGGGGAACTGGGTTCGAGTCTCAGCAATGACGCTGAGCATCCTGTGAGTCTGGGCAAATCACTTAATCTCCCCGTGCCTAACAAAAATGAATGTGTCCTTATGTAATGCAACTGGTGCTATGTAAAGCGTCCTGATACCGGATTTGGGTCAAGTTCACGTTGTATAAAACTCTGTAAAAAAAAAATAACTGACAGCAATGGAGCACCTTCCAAAATCTCCACATCCAAGCCTCTCCCCACCCTCAGTAGTGGATCTCCCACCTCTTTCAGGACTTTTCCCCAAAAATAATGCAGTGTGGCCCTCTTTAAAATTTTATGAATAAAATGTCATTCTGAAAATTCTCACAGCTCTGAAACCCTCAAGCCACTTTAATGACCCTTTCACATTTCTTTAATGATTTCAAATTGTCCTTACTACCAATCTTGGCCAAGATAGTAAATGCTTCATTACGTCAAGGCACTATTCCAGATTGCTTAAAGTCCGGTCAGGTAACTTCTATTATGAAGAAACTCATGGAAGATCATATAGATCCAAAAAACTTCCGATCTATCACTAGCATTCCATTCCGGGCTAAGCTCCTGGAGAAATGTGTTCACATCCAACTAGGCAACCACAAAGAACAAATCCAGCAGTTAGGGATATTCCGATCTGACCTCACCAAGGCCACAGCACTGAATCAGCACTGAATCAACTCCAACTCATATAGTGATGATGCACTAAAAATGCTGGATCAAAATGAATTGTGCCTATTATGTTCTCCTTGACCTATCGTCAGCTTTTGGCACTGTTAAACGTAATAGTCTCCTTGACCTTTTGGAATGGAGAATGGGGCTATCGGGGTCTCTCCTCAGTTGGTTCACCTCCTTCATCCACAACAGATCCCAAAGAATCAAGGTTAACCAGTCCCTTTCCAATTCTTCACCTGTCACACTATGGGTTCCACAGGGATCAATGATCTCACCCACCCTCTTTAACCTGTTCATGGAGCCACTAAATGAAATTCTGAAGCTATCCAACATCTAGATTAATATGTACACCAACGACATCCAATAGTACTTAAAAATATCTTCCGCTGAAGATTTACTATTTATTAATACCACTCTCTAAAAAACTCAAAACTGGCTTACATGAAACCACTTCAAACTAAATGCACAAAAAACTGAATTCCGCTTAATCACCCCACCCAAACAGTCCTTGGATATCGGAGAATGGATAAAGCAACTAACAGCTCTAAATTACTTTCCATAATATTACAGATTCCACTAGATCACTAGGAATAACCCTTGAGAAGAACCTAAACATGCAGAAGCACATCAGTTCTGCCACTAAAGGAGCAAACTTCGGAATGAACATCCTAAGGAAAACTAAACCCTTCCTCCCCCTTGCCGACCTCAAATCAGTGGTTCAAGCCCTAGTGATTTCCAGGTTTGACAATGGAAGCACCACCCTCCGTGGCCTACTTAGATCAATGTTAATCCCTTTAAGGGCCTCTCTTAACTCTGCTGCAAGGCTCATCGCAGGATCTAAACAATACAACCACATCCCTCCTGATCCACATGGCTCTAAATTGGCTTACATGTGAAGCAAGGATTGAGTTAAAAATCGCATCTATGACCCATAACGCCCTACATCTTAACACCCCTGTGTACCTAGCACAAAGACTAGAGTTATCTGGGGGCTGTTGATCTTGTACAAGCTTGAGCAATTTATTGCAGAAACCACAGAAATTCTGTAAAAAGAAAACTTAAAATCGAGCTTTCTTGGGTATTGCCCCAGGAATCTGGAACTCCCTGTCCCCGGAAATTATAATGAACTCCTCACCTGTATCATTTAAAAAGGGAAGTCAAAATGCTACTAATGAACAAGTTCTTGCTTTTAGTCTCATGTACTATAGTCGCCTACTTCATTAGTACGCATTTGCTACACCCATGTAAAGTATGGGACTTCTGTGATCATTTATATTTTTTGGGCAGCTTGGTCCCTATGGTTGCCTCCTGCCACACATCCTGTTTTGCTTTTGATTTTGTTGTTTGTTTTACTGTTTCTTCCTTTCTTACCACTTGTAAAGTGCTTTGATACGTTCCTGGGTCATGTTCACGCCATATAAAACTTGAAATTCCACCTTTTTAAAATATATTTGTAAAGAGGTGCCGAGGGACTGAGAAGAAGCCCACTCCAAGGATGGTGATGGATTGAGGGAGCCTGAGAATGGCTCTTCTGAGGTACCACCTGCAGTGGCTGAGGGTGACAACCCTGCATTTAAGCTCCCTGTGAGAGCAGGATGCAGCGCCTCTTCCTGTGGCCTATCCCCAGAGGAGCTGAGGGAGAGGAGGGAGGGAGGGAGGGAGGAAGAAGAAAGAATTCAAGTTGCAGATGACTCAGTTAAAAATGGAGGCTGAAGAGAAAATGACTGAAAGGGAGGTCAATTAGGCTGAGAGGTTCTGGGAGGAAAAGAAGGCTAAAAGGGCCAACTTGGAGGAGAAAAGGTTGTTGTTAGCTCTTGAGAGGAGCTTAAAAGAGCTGAATATTCAAGCCATACAGCTGGACTCCAGCGGTGCTGGTGAAAGCATACATGTAGTACCTGATGGAGACAAGAGGTTTTGTATACCTGAGGATTTGGTGCCCAGTTATGTGGTTTATTGATCAGTGGTTTCTGACTTATGAGCTTCAAGGTTCACAGGTTCCTGAGGAGCACTGAGGGGGTGGTCTGTGGAAATTCAGGTCAACACTTAGGAGGGACACACTTCTAAGATTAGAGGTTGTGGACCTAAAAGGTAGACCCTCATTAAGTCCATTTTAATTGTCAAATTTGGACTGACCCCCGAGAAGCATCAACAAAGATTCAGGGACTGTCAGAAATCCCTCAACCAGTCTGGGTAGATTTTGTTGATTACTCCAGTAATGCACTGAATGGCTGGGTGAGAGGCAGCGAGGTTAGTGATTTTAATGGGTTGTACAATTTAATCATGATAGAGCACGTGCTCAGCATGTGTTTTACAGAGTTGCGCCAAAACCCAGCTGACAGTGAGCTGAATGACCTCAGGAACCTTGCTGAGGAGGCTGACCTATGGGCTAGTACCAGATGGTCAAAGAAGGTACTTGGGAAGGACCCCAGGAAGGGTGGTTTGGGTTACCCCAGCAGAGTGAAAGGAAGGTTAAAGGTGACAGAGACAAGTCCCAGAGTAAGGAGAGAGGAGAGGAGTTCCCATGCCACATTTGAGAAACAGGAGGTTGTTTCTAGTGGGCGGTGGCCCAGGGCACCCCATTTCCAACCCCTCAACTTTGAGTGCTGTCAGTTAGGACACAAGCAGGGAGACAATGTCCAAAGAAACCACCCACCAAGGGGACCTCTACAGGAGTGGCCAATATGGCCTTGGGGGTAAGTAGTCACCATGGGCAGGTCATAGTTCATGCCATGCTTGTTTGGGAAATAGACTCAGGGGTGAGCTGGTAATCCTTGTGGGTGGAAGTCTTGACTTTCACCATTTTAAAGTGGACAGGCCCTAGTCACTGCTCTGAGGGATATCAGGGCTAGCCAAACATGACTGTGAAATAACTAATTGTCCCAGAGCAGTAAATGAGCCCATTGTGTAGGGTTACTAAGGCCCTTAGGCAGGACTTTTTCTACCCTATGGCTCCGGGACCCAAGGAATGGGATAATGAGATGACCTAGAGGAGGGTCAGAGTTAGATGCCCAAAGATTGAACTCTGGGGAATGAGTTTCCCCTGGTGTCATGAGAACTGAGAGGGTTGGCAGTCAATGGCAGCCTGACAATTAATGTTTCTGGGGGTACCACTCCCAAATGGAGTGTACTGGATCCCAGATGGAGGGATGGGGTGAGGGAGGACTCATCCCTGTCCCTGTTCAGCCACAGGGTACAGACTCTGAGTTGAATAGAGAGTGTCAGGATACCACCCCTGAACTGGTGGGAGGTAGAGTGGAAGTAGGGTGCCAGATACCTAGGCTACTGACCCCCACTCTGAGACATTTCAGAAGTTAGAGAATCCTCCTGAGCCCATAGAGAACTCGTTGCCAGCCCCATGTCTGGAAGAGAGGCCTACCCAATGGCCCCGCTTAAGACCTCCACCTGGCAGAGGATGGGCTGGGGCCTGGCTCTTGATACTGACACCTGTCAGTGGCCTCTGTTGGTTGTTGTCTTTATGGACACAGTTTTCCTCTGGTTGGGGACAGAAATCTGATCCAATGAGGGGAATGGGCCATGGTGGTACTGTATGCCAACTGGGAGGCATCTGTGGGCAAGTTAAGATTAGGTGCTACACAGATGGGGTCCACAGATGAGGAGAAAGGTGCCCCATGGGTTATTTCAGTGACTTCTGAGAGTATAGACAGAGGGATCCAACCAGTGCCCCTGCAGTAGGGGGCTATTGTCCATATTCTATCACCATAAGCAGGGAAGTCCATCAAGGTATTGATTAGACCTCCCTGACTTTAAGTTGAAGGGGGTTGCGTTGTAAAATGGCCTTCGCTGAAAGATCACCCAAACATTTTGCCACCCTCCTCCTCTTTTTCTGACCTTGTGTTTGTTGGCTTTAGAACTCTGAGCTTTTAACCACTGCTAACCAGTGCTAAAGTGCATGTGCTCTCTCCTCTAAACATGGTCATATTGGTTCATCCCCACTCAACATATTTAATTTACCTATAAGTCCCTAGTAAAGTGCACTAAATGTGCCCAGGGCTTGTAAATTAAAAGCTAACAGTGGGCCTACAGCACTGATGTTGCCACCCACTTAAGTAGCCCCTTAACCATGTCTTAGGCCTGGCACTGCAGATCCTGTGAGTGCAGTTTTAAACTGCCATGCCGACCTGGTAAGTTGAAGCTCTTGCCAGACCTAAACGTTCCCTTTTTACACATATAAGTCACCTCCAAGGTAGACACTGTATGACCTACAGGACAGTGTGCAATGTATTTAAAAGACAGGACATGTATGTATACGTTTTCCGTGTCTTGGTAGTTAAAAACTTCCAATTTTATTTTTTCCCACTGCATGGCCTTTCTCTCTCATAGGATATCATTGTGATTACCTTATTAAATCTTTTAAGTGTAATTCCAAAATGTGAAGAGATAGACCATTCAAGTTTGGCTTCGCTGGACTCACAATTTGAAATCTCAAATTATGGTTGTCAGGAATCAACAGACTGTTTCCTGCATGATTTGACAACATCCCCAGGGGCCACTAAGAAAACACATCCTTGTTAAGGTCCCTTCATTCCCTTCTTTTAAGGAAAGGTGTTAACATTCATGAATGTGTACATTGTCTGTCCACTTACATTTACCAATGCTTGTTTGATCAATGTTTGTTTGGTTTTGGCTAATGCTTGCTAATTTCTTTGAGGCTCTTTGAGATGTGAGCCACGTATTGCGGAAGGGGATGGTACCACGTTTGGCCTGTTGCTACGCAACCTCCACATTTGCGCCTCAAGGCATGCTATTTCAGCTGCTCCCTGATTGGCTATAAATAGCGAGTCAAGTGTGCCTCCATGCTTGGCTATGTTTGCTGTACCTGTTTCCAGCATTCTGTCCTGCAGTCAGCCGTTCATCAGGACTTCAAGCTGATGACAGACATTCTTAGCGATCAGGACTTCAGCTCAGTGAAGGACACTCTTCAGGGGACTTTTCCACAGAACTGTTAGTGTATGTCTGGGATAGCTGTAAGCAAGCGCTTTCTTTTACAGTGTAGTTATGTGACTTTATACACTCTGTGAGAATCGTGCATGACCTCAAACTGTTAATATAT
Organism: Triturus cristatus; assembly: GCF_964204655.1. NCBI lineage: Eukaryota > Metazoa > Chordata > Amphibia > Caudata > Salamandridae > Triturus > Triturus cristatus. Next base: position 1,140,849,784 of record NC_140583.1, on the reverse strand, counting down.
GACTTGGCAAATCTGAAAGCAAATCGCTTTTCTTTGCACAGTAATTACGTGACTTTCATTCTATGTGAGCATCGCACTGGGCCTCATATTGTTTAAAAGGTGAAAGCGCATTCTTGCTTTTGGGATTTCCTCTTATCTTTACTGCCAAGTATTCAGAGCTGACATTTGTATTTCTGGTTTACTTTCTCTTTGGATTAACTCTGCACAGGCTGGTTTAATTTATGTTTGGTTTAACCCAGCACAGACAGTGTAAAAGACCAGTTTGCTCTCATGAATGTTCTGTTATTATTGTTATTATTTACATTGTTACAAACAGTAGTATTCTGTTCTCTTCAACCTATTATCTCACAGAAAGTGGAAGAATCTTCCAGAGTGTAGCGTGCAGGAGAGAACGTGTGAAAAGACACCTCGAGTGTTTCTGTACCAACTTTTCACGGTGTACCTTGTAGTATTGTATTTTTTTTTAGTGCAAGAACAGTTGTAGGAACAGAGATAGCTGTTGGAATGTACGGGAATCACATTGAGGAAATAAAATATTAAAAAGATCACTTCCCGATTCTGTCCCCTCGCACACTTCCCTTTTCATTCTCTTCTAAAAACAATTCTATACAGCATCAATTTTAGAATTCATTTCAGCTTGCCCAGGGTTAGCCAGTTCACGGACTTCAAGCTGCATCTAGTTTGTTTAGTCAGCTACATCTACGTTCTTAACACATAAATTCCTTTCTCATGGTAAGGCCAACAGCTCGAGATTATCAGAACTCCAGGCCTTGGAAGGTGAATAGACAGACACTCGAGCTAAAGAGACAGGAACTATTTCCAGACATGTTGCATACAGATAAGGGTCCCCTGACCTTGCTCCGGCTCAGGAAACTGCCAAGGAAACAGAAACCAGACATGTTTGTTTTAGATAAGGTTGCTTTCTGCCCTCGCGCAAGAATGTGCTGTTAATCTTGTCTCTTCAGCAACGAAGGATCCTACACTATGTGTTTTTTTTACTCTGTAAAGGAGGGGCCCACCCAGAGTGTGTGCAGAAAATGTATACATATTGTACTCTGTGAATAAAGAATCAGACCACTCCTGAACCTTGCACGGTGATGGAGTTTGTTCTCCCTTGACTCGAGTTATTGTATTAAAGTCCTTGTTTTAACTCGAACGCCACGGACTCCCCGACTCATTATTTGATCATTATAGAAATTCTGCCTGGCGTAAATATAGATTTATTTACCACATTTACTGGCGCCCGAACAGGGACACTCCCCTTTCCCCACGTGCCGGCGATGTAAGCCCGGTCTTTGTCCCTTCCTGACCCTCCCGACGGACTTCATGTGCACGAGAGAGGGGTGTTCCCGCTAACTCCCTCGGCTGAGGGGGGAGGAGATAGTCCGCGGCCGGACATCCACACGAGGCGGTGAAGAAGTTGGCGGAGTGTCCCGACCCAGAGCCCGACCAGTGAGATCGTCGAGTCCGAGGCTTTCGGAGTCCCACCCCTACTGCGCAGCGTCAAGAACCTGACGACCAGGTCTTCAAGTCCTGCTCCTCGGTGAGTACACCTAAGAGTGCATAAAGACGGGCTCTATGAACGAGCACGGTAAAGACGAGTCCAGTTTTGTTTAGTGGGTTCGGTAAATAGTTACACCACAATTCCGGTGTATAAAGATATCGAGTTTATTGATTAAGTTAATTGATTAAGTGTATTGTTAAGTATCGTTTTGTAGACATGCCGTTGTTTTCACGCCTACGTAAACTAGGTACCAAGAAGGGGTTGTTGGAACATTCAGTTCCACTTCCCCCTCGAGACACGCCCGGACATTTCATGTATACAAAACATGGAATTAGTGCAATATTGTTTATGGAATTTTGGGTTGATTATACCAAGGGGTTAGAGAACAAATATAGGTGGCCTGAAACTGGTACGTTTGATATGGAATGTATAATGAAATTAGAGGAGCAACTATGGAAAAGGAAAGTGAGACCGGCTCAAGAGGAGTCTATAGAAATGTGGCGCAAAGAAGCGCATAGGCGGAAGCAAAAAGAAATTGGTAAACTGGAGAAAGGTAGAAAAATGGTAGAAGAGGCAAGAGAAAAGAAATTGCAGGATGTAGGGGCCAAGGTCCAAAAAGAACAACAAGACCGACACCAGAATGCTCTTATCACGGTAATTTATCCCATGCTAACAGACTTACCCACGGAGAGGGATTTTACCAACACTCAAATAAAGACTGTAAAGGAAATGATTGTGCCCTCTGCCCCTGTTGATAGTTTAATCGAAAACTATTTAATCGCCTCGTCCCCCCAGTATGTAGAAACTCCCGTTCCCCTAGCTATGATACACCAAGTGCCACAACTTGATCAGGCTTCCGCTACCCCAGCTACAATACATCAAGTGCCACAACTTAATCAACCAGATCAGTTACCACCGTCACCTGACCCAAAAGGGGCAGTAGGGGGGCGCCACATTTTACCTACGCAACCTAACACAAGCACCCACGAAGTTGGTCCTGGCACCGGTCCAATGGCGGACGTTTCACGACAATTGGCTCAGGCAGAACATGAACTAAGAGACATAGTGAGTAAAAAGAAACTGTTGGACGATATTTATGAATACGTCCGTACAGGTGACAACACGAATGCGATACAAAAAGCTATGGAAAATAGGAGCATTCATCACCAACAGAATATCCATATATTTACGTCATGTCTACTGCTACGCATGTTGACAGATGACGAGAATATGGAAATAACACAGGAACAATGAGACTTGCACCACGCTATTGTGGCTGGGGATTACAAGAAGAGACAGAAACAGGTAAAGTGCACAAAGAAATTGGAAAAGGAAATAGCGGTTTTTCATACCGAACTGAACAAGTTGCTAAAAGAAGAGGAGGCTGAAAATAATGTGAATACTGGTTTCACCGTTCGACCGGTCTATAAAGGCACATGCACAGACAAAAAGGGTAGACAGTATTGATCCGTAAGAACAGAAAAAGTAGAGTCATCACTTGAGGAACTGTACCAAGCAACGGTCATGGCATTGGATGAGTGGCTGGACACAGAGCCACAGCTCACCAATGAGGAACAGGAAATAGCACGGTCAGCCACGCAATGGGTGGCCCAGATTAAAGTATACGGTCCAGACATAATAGCACAATTGTACTCGAGTCTAGCCCCACTCCAGCAACGACTGGCCAGTATCTATATGGTTCAACATCTGGCTACGTTGTACGAATACAGAGGCTGCCCTCAGGATAGGTGATATGAATTTATAGACGACTGCGTGAGCTGTAGGTTCATGTCTAGACCTGACGAGTTCCTCAACATATTTCTGGATCTCAGACATAGATATCATATGTACGTTGCCGGTATTGCTGAACCACTTGTTTTTGACCGTGGAACATACCCAATGCGGGAAGTACACCCACGGGAAGGACCAGGGGAGGCCATCCACAGGGTCCATGTGTACCAACCCCTGTCGAAAATTGACCTGATACAGTTAAAGAAAATTGTCCCTCCCCATGAGAAGGACCCAGTTGGTTTCCATAGGGAACGAAGAGATATCCTGGCGATGGGAAATTACACGTGTTGCGACGTACAAACACTGCTGCGTATGATACTGCCACAAGGGGTGTTTGAGAAATTAAAAGCACAGGATTGGGAAATAGGTACAAAACATCTAAGGTGGAGTGAGGTAGAAGCAGAAGAGAGTAACTGCCCGGTGGGGGGAGGCCTTACGGATAAGGAAAAAGACTTACCGTCCCTACTCATAGCAGTCCTACCCCGTCTGTTGGCCACTAAAAAGGAGGATTGGGGAACTATCTCGGCATGCAAACAGAAACCAGAGGAGGATCCTAGTGACTATAATGCTCATTTGGAACAATGCTTCTCAGTAAATAACGGTCTCTCCGCGACAAGTGAAGCATACCCCCACCTTCTGGTGACAAAATTAATAGAGAACGCCCTGCCGGCTCTTAAAAATAGAGTATTAAAAGTAGAGAGTACGTGGCAGGCAGGTACTCCGAGTCAGGTATTACAGATGCTCCAGTACCATCACAACACAATCCGCGATGAACAAGACAATGAGAAGAAACGTATGAAAGATACTAAAATGAAAATATTAGTTGCATAGTCCACGGCTGTGAGCACCCCAGATAGAAAAACGGGTACTGCAAAGGGTGTCTGTAACTACTGTAAGAAAGAAGGTCATTTTGTCCGTGAATGTCCTGTCTTAAAACATAATATTGCAACAGGGAAAACACAGCCACGACAATACCCACCAAAAGACTTGCCACCGCCACCGCCCCCGCTGCCGACTCAAATGTACCAGCAAGACCAGGACCAGTACCCTGAATTTTCCGCATTCACATGAAGCTGCCTAGAGAGAGAATATGACTTGCCCCTAATTCCAGTACCAGTGGATCAAAAGGGTCCATATGTTAAAGCAATTGTTCTAGGACAAGACAAGAAATTTCTCCTAGATACGAGGGCAAGTAAAACAACAATAAAACATCACGAGGTCCCGGAGGTGCCTCTCTCTGGGTCACATAGCATATCTCTGGGATTCTCAGGCCAACCAGTAATAAGTAAAGAATCAGAACCCCAACAATTGACAGTGGGACCGCTTACACGAACAACGAAGTTAGTTCTCACTGACACGTGCCCCGAAAACTTGTTAGGAATACAGACATTTGAAGAATTGGGAGCGGTTATCTGCTGCTCCCCCGAGGGTGTTCGTTTATTTCTACGAGATTTTAAGGGTCACTTTGTGGCAAAAGCATTGGACGAGCGCCTACTGCACTTACCAGAACACCTCTGGGCAAAGGGACCAGCGGATGTAGGTTACATGGACATAGCACCATATAAAGTGACGCTGAAGGCAGGAGCATTATTACCTAGGCTGCGTCAATATAAAATTCCACCGGTAGCAGAACAAGGGTTGATTGAGATAATACAGGATCTGATGGACAAGGGTGTGGTGAAGGAAACGGGTTCTAATATCTGTAACAGCCCCGTGCTTCCTGTTCTTAAGAGAACAGACCCAACGGCACCCCCAGTGTACAGATTAGTGGTAGATTTGAGAGAACTGAACAAATGTGTGATTCCCCAATATCCTGTCGTGCCTGACATTTCATCATTACTGACTGCTATTGATCACCAAGCTACACATTTTACTGTCATCGATTTGAAGAACGCATTTTTCAGTGTCCCTATCCATGTAGACAGTCAGTACCTTTTTGGTTTCACTTTAAAAGGTCGTAGTTTCCAGCTGACGAGAGCTCCACAGGGGTATACTGAAAGTCCTAGTATATATAGTCAAGCATTAAAAAGACAGCTAGACACCATCATCATGCCTCAACATACAGCCCTATTACAGTACGTCGATGATATCCGGATCACGGCAAGGTCGGAGGGGCTGTGTGAGCAGGCCTCCCTTCTGGTGTTGGGTTTTCTGGCAAATAACGGCCACAAAGTATCACTTTCTAAGTTACAGTTCTGTGCACAGCAAGTTGTGTATTTGGGACACTTGCTGTCCAAGGAGGGTAGGCAACTCACCACAGAGAGAGTGCAGGCTATTGTCCAAATCCCTCAACCTCGAACGCTGAAGGAAGTCCGAGGCATCATAGGTTTAACATCATACTGTAGTCAATGGATCCCACAATATGCACACATAAGCCAAGCCCCTTATTCAGTTAACGACCCAAGCTGCGACATCCACTGACACCTTGCCCTGGACCTCCGAACACACAGAGGCTTTTGAGGCGTTAAAGCAAGCACTCTGTGAAGCCCCTGTTTTAGCTACCCCTGATTACGACGAACCATTTACATTGTTCGTTACAGAACGAAACGGTACAGCACTCTCAGTCCTCACACAGGAGCAGGCAGGAAAGTGCAGGCCCTGTGCATACTTTTCCAGTACGCTTGATCCAGTAGCCCAGGCCTTACCTGCATGCTTAAAATCAGTGGCAGCGACAGCTTTGGCGATAAGACAATCGGACAGTATAGTATTAGGCCATCCCCTCATTGTTCAGGTTCCCCATTCAGTAGAGGTCCTGTTAAATAGAACACAGACACAGCATCTGACCATAGCACGACTGACAGGATACGAACTCACGTTGTTTCAGCCTCACATAACTATAAAACGATGTAACGTGTTGAACCCTGCCACTCTCCTACCTGAGACAGTACAGATTGAGGACATCCATGACTGTGCCCAGACAGTGGAGGTCGTGAGCAAACCCCGTCAAGATCTGACAGACGTACCACTCCCCATAGTTGATAACACTCTCTATGTGGATGGCTCATGCTTAAGGACAGACAAGGGACAGTTAGCTGCTGCGTATGCCATAACTACTGAGACCAAAGTGGTAGAATCACACAAGATAGAAATACTGTCTGCACAAGCGGCAGAATTGGTTGCTCTAATATGTGCCTGTGAATGGGCAAAAGGTCTGAAGGTGAACATCTATACAGACTCACAATACGCCTTTGGCGTGGTTCACAATTTCGGGGTTCTCTGGAAAGAAAGGGGATTCCTGACTTCTCACGGCACCAAAATCCAGCATGCAGCCCTGATACATAAATTACTAGATGTCATACACCTCCCAGACCAGGTGGCTATAATGAAATGCAAAGCACACACTAAAGTAACCGATTCCATCACAAAAGGGAATGATCTGGCTGATAAAACTGCTAAAGCAACAGCATGACAGGCCATCTCAAAATTAAGACTACAACTTCCAGTGTTCCAAGGCCGTGCCCGTGCAGTAAAGGATCCTACTCAAGATGTTATAGACATACAGACTCATGCTACCGCTACTGAACTGGAACACTGGAAAATGTCCGGAGGGGTAGAAAAAGATCAGGGATGGATGACAAAAGACAGGGCCCTCTGGTTTTTACCGGACTCTATGGTCCCCGTGATAATTGACACTGCACATAGTCCCGCACATTTGGGAGAAAAAGCCATGCTGGATAGCCTAAGCAACATATGGTATAACAAACATATGCGTGCTGCGGCCAAAAACAAAATGAAAACATGTATGATCTGTTACCAATTCAATCCTGGGAAAGGCACGGTTACAGAGGGAGGAGGATTCCACCCCCCTGATCATCCTTTTGAAGTCCTACAGATGGGTTACATCCAGATGGAAAGATGCAGGGGGTACAAATATGTCTTAGTTGTAGTATGTGCATTGACCCGATGGACAGAGGCCTATCCGTTCCCTGACTATACAGCGGTGACAACAGCCAAACAATTAGTGAGGGAATTTTTTCCTAGATACGGGTTGCCACATATCATTTACTCTGACAATGGCCAGCCCTTCTCCTCTGAACTGATGAAGCATGTCTCCCTCTTATTGGGTTATACTTGGAAGTTCCACTGTGTCAGGCACCCACAGGCAGCAGGCTTGGTGGAAAGACATAACCAAACATTGAAAACAAAGCTGGCAAAAGTATGTGCAGAGAAGGGTACTGACTGGATCCCAGCTCTTCCCGTTGCCCTGTTTTACATGAGAATGGTAGCTCATTCAAGGTCAGGCCTGTCTCCCTATGAAGTCGTGTTCGGGAGACCCCCAAACATGTGGGGAACACCTATGCCGAAGAAAATAACTGATGTTGACAGTACTATGCTTGCAGATTATTTGGCTTCCTTGATGTCTGCACTCCTCTCTTGTCGTTCACAGGTTGCAGCAGCCTTCCCAGACAAAACCAAGCCCGAGGACCATAACTCCAGGAGACTGGGTCCTCGTTCGGAATTTTGACAGATCAACACCCCTCGAGCCCAGGTGGAAGGAGCCAAAATTGGTCCTACTGACCACCAGGACAGCGGTCAAGGTTGAAGGTCGAAAAGGATGTCTGCATGCAAGTCACTGTAAGAAATTCTTTGGGGATATTAATACCTATGAGAAGAACAAAGACTTAAAAGACACAGACCCAAAAGACACATTACCACCGTTACTGGAGATAACACCACAGCAAGAATATACTTCCAAGTTAAGGCCTAGATATAAGATCTGATATTTTGGTCAATTAAGTCCACTGGGTACGTCCCGTGATGAAGAGGCTGGAATAATGATCTCAGACTTTAGATAAATGGCAAATATCCAGGCCAAAAAGACTATGATGAAACAAAAGTATTGTAAAATGCTACACCAAAGATATTCTGTTTTTTTAGTAGTGTTATTACTTGTTGTCCTTTTTGTTGCAAGCTTGGGGTGGATCTTACACTTGGCATACCCCCCCGCTTTGTCAAAAATGTTAAACAATACTATTATGCATTCCCATGTAGAACTTCCTACGCATCTTGCAGACAGGCGCCAGGAATTCCGCAACAACACATTCCTTTCTCTGTTACATCATCACCAACTATCGATTAACACCACTAACTGTTGGGTCTGTGGACTAATGCCACACTTGGCCAGTAAAGGTGTCCCGTTACTCTCATACCCCTTCTCTATGGCAGGTTCCTGTTTGGCTTGGAACCTCATGTTGCAGGAGGGACATAGGACGGGAAGAATAAATGATTATGCCCTCTCTTCCTTTATTCGGCAAGTCTGGCGTAATACTTCAGAAAACAGAGCCTATCCTTTTTGTTATAGATCCGGAAATGACACCTACAGTTTTCCCTATACGGAGGAGGAGAAGGAGGAAATGAACACTGTGAATAGTAAGGGTGACACCATATTTGTCGGTATGAAAAGAACACAAAGGCCACTAACACCATCCTTTACATGGGTGATACCACAAGAAGGAGCCCTATGTATAACAGGTGTAGGAGATAAGCCGGTGGGGAAAAGTTCTTGTCTAGTTCAAAGGAGTTTGAACACCACAATGTCCCCCTATCTGGTGTTGTCACCTAATTCTTATTTTATTTGCGGAGACAAAGCCTATGCGTGGCTACCCACTGGGTGGAGTGGCTCCAGTTATATTGCCTTCCTTTTGCCTTCCACCTATACAGCCCCGGCAGATTACCATCTGATTGACCCTCTGTCCACCATGAGATGGCGGCGAAGGGGGGTCATAGATGCAGAGGATACTGCAGGACAGGAGGCAGAAGATTTTCTTAAAGGTTATATTCCTTTCTGGGGGCCCATGATTAATAGCCGCCACATCAGACAATTAACTCGGGTGCTGAAAAAGAATATAGACGAAACGACCGGTGCATTGGGCAACATCACTGCTGAAATGGCCGCCGAAAGACTCATGACGTTACAAAATCGTATGATTTTAGACATCATGCTGGCGGACCGCGGGGGGCATGCAGATTGATCAGTTCTAGCTGCTGAATTTATATTCCTGATAACGCACCCACGGTATATGCAGCTATCTCCCGACTTCATGTAATTTCAAAGGGCCTCGACCAGGCCACAGGCTCTTGGTCCCTGATGGACTGGCTATGGAACCTTATTCTACAATGGGGATGGAAAGTGCTGACCGTACTTGGGCTGGTCCTTGCTCTCCTAATATCATGTTGCCTTTGTGTCCAATGCGGGCCCGCCTTATGCGGTCTCTGTACTACATGTCTCGTCCCAAAACCAATTAATAGAGCAAGAGGAAATGAGAAAATTATGCTGCAAGCCCATGTGGACGGTCTCATGGCCATAGAAGTGGCCTGAAAATGAATTTAAGTCGCGCTTGGGGACAAGGAGGGAATGAGGAAATAAAAATAATAAAAAGATCACTTCCCGGTTCTGTCCCCTCGCACACTTCCCTTTTCTTTCTCTTCTAAAAACAATTCTATACAGCATCCATTTTAGAATTCATTTCAGCTTGCCCAGGGTTAGCCAGTTCACGGACTTCAAGCTGCATCTAGTTTGTTTAGTCAGCTACATCTACGTTCTTAACACATAAATTCCTTTCTCATGGTGAGGCCAACAGCTCGAGATTATCAGAACTCCAGGCCTTGGGAGGTGAATAGACAGACATTCGAGCTAAAGAGACAGGAACTATTTCCAGACATGTTGCATACAGATAAGGGTCCCCTGACCTTGCTCCGGCTCAGGAAACTGCCAAGGAAACAGAAACCAGACATGTTTGTTTTAGATAAGGTTGCTTTCTGCCCTCGCGCAAGAATGTGCTGTTAATCTTGTCTCTTCAGCAACGAAGGATCCTACGTTACGTGTTTTTTTAACTCTGTAAAGGAGGGGCCCACCCAGAGTGTGTGCAGAATATGTATATATATTGTACTCTGTGAATAAAGAATCAGACCACTCCTGAACCTTGCACCGTGATGGAGTTTGTTCTCCCTTGACTCGAATTATTGTATTAACCCCTTCAGTGCCCATGACGAGCTGGACTCGTCATGGGCTGCGGTGGCGCTGTGCCCATGACGAGTCCAGCTCGTCATGAACTCCGCCCGCTAATACAAAGCGCGGCACTGGGCGGGGAAAGGGGCGGGCATGCAAGGGGTTAAAGTCCTTGTTTTAACTCGAACGCCACGGACTCCCCGACTCATTAGTTGATCATTATAGAAATTCTGCCTGGCGTAAATATAGATTTATTTACCACAACATTCAGGAGCATTCCAGAAGTCTTCTAGTGTGCCTCCCTATGCCACAAGGAAGAAAGAGTCTGAGAGCCAGGTGACAGAGAGTTTATAAAAATGGTAGTCTGTGACTTTAAAGGGACCGTGTGATTGCTTGTGTCACTCATACCCAGTTTTCTTCCCCCTGCTCAGAACTTAAATTAATCGACACACTGACAAAACGACCTCCACTCCCAAAGATATTGGGTGCCCGGCTTGACCTGGTGGCAAAGCGTAGACGTGTTTTTCTCTTTCTCTTACAATTCCCCTTCCCATTTGGGACACCTGCCAGCAGTGCTGGGAGGTGTTCCTGAAGGTGCGGGGTGGGGGCCCTTGCAGACATCCTGCTAGTCAGGTAAATGGCCGCACGATGAGAATGGTAAGTTAGATTTTATATTACAGTTTGGCAAATGTCACTTTTCGAAAGTTGTACCAAGAAACAGTGTCTCAGCAGGTAATACTTAGAAGAAAATTAGTCAGCCATAAAAGAATTATGAAAAAGGAACAGAAGAAGGGAAACAACACTACGAATGATTACCTGTTAAGACACTGTTTTTTGGTACCACATTCACCTATATCTCAATTGGGTTTACGGGATGTTTCCTGTTGTATTTTCTGTCACTTTTAGAAAGTCAGTGTTTATTTACTTAGCCATTTGGTGTCTGTTGCTGTTAGTCTGGGTTTGGTGATAGCTAGGCTTTGTGTATTCCCTCTAGGCAACAACATACAATGGGAGCTTAAGCGTGTCTTGCTGGGCCATCCTGGGAAATGGGAGGGAGGAGGTGGGCACTGCTTCACACTTACACCTCAATGCTGTCCACACACAAAGGGCTGCATAGCTCCTAAAGAGCAGGAAGAGGGGACCTCTCTGCACTTCAAACACAAAGCTTTCTTTGGTGTCTTCCCCACTTCAAAGGCACAACTGGGTATATGTATTGGACCCAAGATACCATGTGTTTATTACACTTCTGGACCTGTGACCACTCTGCCATGAAGAAGAACTGCTGACTGCTGTTCTGATTGAAGACTACCACTTTGCTATATTATTTCCTTGCTGAGCTGCCTTGCTACCTGCTGTTCCCCTGTCTGGGTATGAAGGACTGGACCTGCATCACTTGAACCTAGATGGACTCCAAAGGCTTGCTGGCTTGCCTCCTGCTCTAAGTCTCATGGACATCAAATAATTTTGCTCATCCCGCTACAGCACCTGGACTTTGCTTGCTGCAAACCTTGCCCTGCCAAGTGTTGCTAATCCAGTCCTGGGCCCTTGAAAGTGGGTATAAAGTGCTGCTATAACCAAAACCCCTGCCTTCTCATCAGAACTGGCACATCTTGGTCTTTGCTTGAGCCAGTTCCAGCACATCTTCTTTGTTGCTTGGAGCGAACCCGGTGCATCACCTCAGGACCAGCGCATCACCTTCTGTGAGAGCAACAGCCTCACATTGCCTTTGGAACTAGTACGTTGCATTAGTTAACGACGCATCTCCACAGTTGCTTGGAAAAATCAAAGCATCTCCTCCACTGTGTGGCTTAATTTCAACATGTCGCCTCGGTTACACCCTGCATCCTCTTTGACTATGGCACATTCCAGATCAAGGTACTTTGGTTCAGCGGTCCCCGTATCCGACCCACACTCCATCGCAGTTGGCATGAACTTTTGACTTTGCCCTAGTCAAGCATGAACAGACATCCTATTTAGGTGCAATTTTACCTTTATTCTTAAAAAAATCATATCTTGACTTCCACTTGTTGGATTTTGATGTTTTGTACTTGTTTTATTTATAAAATTATTCTGTATTTTCCAAAACTGGTGTGGAGTCTTTTTGTGGTGTTTTCACTGTGTTTTTGTTTGAAGTGTGGCTCAAATACTTTACACATTGCCTCTTAAGTTAGGCCTGACTGCTATATGTCAATCTACCAGAGGATGAGCAGAAGATAATTTAGGGTGTGTTGTGACTTACCATGACTAGGATTGTGGTGCCTGCTTGGACAGGGAGCATGCCTCTGCCAACCAGAAACCCAGGGGCTTATTTATGAGCCCTTGCGTCACTTTTACACTGCTGGTGCATCACTTTTTGTGACACGCCGACGACAAACAAAATGTGTCATGTTGCACCCTATTTAAAAGTGACGCATCTAGGCAGACACAGGGTGACACAGGCCCTTTCACATGGGGCTTGGCCAATGTGAAAGGACACATTGCTGGCGTTGCGTCTGTTTTCAGACACGCCCCAGCAATGCGTCACTTTTTCGCCAGCAGATACGTCAGTATTACCGAAGTATCTGTCATTCCTTGCGACATGATACGTCAAACAGGCAGCGATGCATCACTTCTCATAAATAAGGCACCCTATTTCTAATATTTGCTCAAAGGAATCTATAGTATCTCAGGACATAAAACAAATTCTGGCTATCTTTTTAGGAATACTCATAGAAATTTAGCTTTCTGAAAATGTTTGCAAAATGTACAAAATTATAATGTTTCCCCTAAACCAGTCACCCTCTGCAGCATGTCAATAGAGCAGGTCAAGCAGCACAAATGCCCCATTCCATTTTCTGGGTGTGGGGATATCTGTTATGAATTTGTTGTAAATGGCTTTAGGGTTCTCACAGGTCTGACGCTTAACCCCATGGCTCCAAAAGTGTAGCAGGAAAGTTGGGTCGGAGCCTCTATCCTTAGATAATACAGAAACCAGCGAACGTTATTAAAACATATCAAAATCATATACATTCACATGCTGCTCACCATAAACAACTAAATATAGCATGTTGATATCTCCTTTGCCAGTACTGACGTGCCAGGAGGACACAATGATTTTTTTCATATATTGTACAATTTTCCAAAAGAGATTTCTCGTAGGCCTTATCAAACGCATGTAGGCTGATAATTTCAAGTAAATATGTTAGACATATAGGCCCCGATTCACAGAACTAGCTGAAGACCAAATCCTAAACTTACTACCAATTTGGTATTCACAGAATGCACTTACTACTTCTGGTATTCACAGAATGCACTTACTACTTTTGTCATTCACAGAATTAATTTACTACTTTTGCTATTCACAGAATGGACTTACGACTACTAACTTTACGTCCGCACCTGGGCCGTAACATCCGCCCCCGAAGCGGAAATTCTGCACCCGGAGTGGGAATTCCACTCCCGGGCCGGAATCCCCACTCCTGGGCCGGAATCCCCGCTCCCGGGCTGGAAGCTCCGCTCCCGGGCCGGAATATACGAACTGTAGCCGTTTATCATTTCAGCCAAGGATAAACACCTGTCCAAGTGCCTACCATCCCCCAACATACATCAGCTGACACACTGCAGCCAATCCTAGCTCTGCAGCATGTATAAGTGCAGAGCAGACACACATAAACCCTTTCAACATGTCACTGAATGTGTTTGTTGCACTGCCCCTTGCCATGCGGCAAAACTACTTGAGGAGGAGGAGGAGAGCAGAGAGGATCTTCAGACAGAAGATCAACCTATTTGGAATGTCCAGCCAAGATATAAGGGCCAGGTACCGTTTCCCTCCAGAAGTCATCTTGGATATGGTATGTGAGTGGGAGCAGGAACTTGACTCTGTGACCTGCTGCTCACATGCAATACCAGCATATCTCAAGATCCTTTCTGCGCTCCATTTCTTTGCCACTGGGTCTTTCCAAAGGGCCTCCAGTGACCATGTGGGCATATCCCAGGTGAGCCAGTCGTGGTGCCTGCATCAGGTACTGAGATGCATCACTGATAGAGTCCACAACCATATACAAATGCCACATACACTGGCCCTGAGACAGAGGGCAGCACAAGATTTCTATCTCATTGCACAATTCCCACATGTGCTGGGTGCAATTGATTGTACCCATGTGGTCCTTCAGCCACCCTGCCTCGTTGAACACATCTTCTGCAACAGACACCGATGGTATTCCATCAACGTGCAAGCTGTCTGTGATGCCAGTGGGAGGTGCATTAATGTGCATGCGGTGTTCCCAGGCAGTACCCATGACAGCTTCATATTCCGCATGTCACCTCTTGCCCGGCGGATGGCTGCGGGAGAATTTGGCAACATGTGGCTATTGGGTAAGTACCAAGCATTAAAAATGAGGGAAATGTGTTGTTGAAATGTCTGAATGCCCCCCAACATCAACCATTGTACAATAAGAATCATAAAGCTACATACATAGGCCAACAGATACTGCACGTAATAAAGTATAGATCATGTCCTGTGCAAATCAAAGAGGGAAATGTAAACAACTGCCCTTTCTTCACTCCTCAGGTGATGCTGGGTTTTCACTCTCCCCACATCTCCTCACCCCTTACAGGCGTGCAAACACTGTACCACAGGGAAGGTACACTAGGGCACACATACGGACTCGAGCCATCATAGAGCACACTTTCGGTCTGTTGAAATCGCGATTCAGATGTCTCGACCGTACAGGGGGTGTGCTGCTGTACTCCCCACAAGTTGTGTGCAAGATCATATTAGCCTGTTGTGTTTTGCACAACATTGCCTTAATGCATGGCTTACACATACCGCTGGAACCTCGGCTAGCTCTGAATCTGGGAAACCGGGCCATTGCACATAACCGAGGTCAGGGCATGCAAGTCCGTGATCAGCTCGTTGCCACGTTTTTCACGAGCAACCTGTAGTGACATGGGCTAGATGTTCTGAGAGACCTAGCTGGACCTCATGAGGATGGGTCACTTAATCACAAAAGGCCATAACCATTGCATTTTCGGGCCTGTGCCTTCAACAGATTTGACTCCCCTACAAATGATGGGCCCAAAACGTGAGTGATGATGTCCTGGGTGAATCAGGCACCATGTGTCTGTGATATATCCACACTGCTCCACCCCAATGTTACGTAACACATCACACAACTCTGGTAATGAGCAGTCAATAGGGACTGCATGTACCATAATGCAAAGTAGGAGAAACTAAAAATGGAGTTTGATGTTGCGTCAGCCCCACCCCCCGTCCGTGCAGAAATGTCATTAAATGGTCTTTTCCCCCTTTTGTTACATATTCATAATTCTCACCTGCACTGTCATTTCATTTTTTTCCACAACAGAACAGCAGGATGGCTGTGGATTTGATTTCTGATTGTGGATGGATCAGGATGAATACAAAATGGCTGCCAACTATTTCCTGTGATGTATTTCCTGCTTCCCACTTCCTGTAAAACATTTCCTGTCTGAAATAATGTGTTCCGGGTCATTTTCGGAGTTTACGGCCCAAAATCGGAAGTTCCGATTTCGGAGAGTAATGCACGGGTGCGGACCCGCAGCTCTGGAACCGGAAACTGGAACACATTATTTCAAACAGGAAATGTTTTACAGGAAGTGGGAGGCAGGAAATACATCACAGGAAATAGTTGGTAGCAATTTTGTGTTCATTCTGAGTCATACTCCATCACAGATCAGATCCTCTGACATCCTGCTGCTCTCATCTTTCTTATTTGCCCCCAAATGGCTGAGGGTTATGAACAGAAAGCACCCCCTTTCACTGAAAGGGAATTAGACATCTTGGCTGAGGGGGTGCTGGCCAAATATCCTCAACTATATGGGGACCCAGAACACCAGCTGAGCAATGCAGCCTGGGCCAGGCTATGGGCCAACATCGGGGAGCGCTGCAGTGCAGTAGGAGTCCACAACAGGAGTTCTAGGGCATACCGTAAGCGCTGGGAGGACCTAAAACGCTGGCCCCGGCACAAAGCTGAGGAGCTGGTGGGCCTGTCTTCCCAGCACCATGTGCATCATCCTTGCCTCTCCCCACTGTACAGGAGGGTCCTGCGAGCAGCTTGGCCGACCCTCCATGCTCAGCTGGAGGAGCATGAGCAGCAGGGACCTGGTAAGTGCATCATATGCAATATGTGTCTGGGAGTATTATGTGAGTGAAACAGTGCTGTACCATTGTGTGTCCCATGCCTCCATTCACTGATTCCGTGTCCATGCAGCAGTCACCAAGATTAAAAAGGCACACTGTGGCATATGGACTGTACAGGGCACAGTGCATTTTGGGACTTGTAGTTTCTTCATGACAACTGGCTAAATGAGCCACACTTGTGCATTGATACTGAAATCTGCTCTGCCAGCACCACTACAATTGGAACAAGGAGATCATAACTGATGTGTGCATTGGATGAGCAATGGTACAGACACTGTCCAGTGTGCACATGGCAGGCCAAAGAGTATTGGATGCTGTGACTTGTATTGCATTTGTAGAGTTTGGATTCTAATTGAGGCAGATCATCATGTGCCATGGAGTCAAGACAGACTTTGACATCCTTGCATCACTCTTAAGTGTTTCTAAATTTGCAAGGTGTGTCCACTGACAGACGTCTCACCCTCAGTGGCCTGTATGACATTTCACATGTACAGGTAGCTGACACAACAATCCCCCACTGTTCATCAGTGTACTGCACTACCTTAGCAGTCACCAAAGCCAAGATGTGCCACTGGACTGTCAGATTATGTGTGGGGACAGCAAAAGGCTAGACTCACAATGTAGCTAAAGAAATAGCCCAGACCCTATGTGGATATGTTACCCACATTCTGCACTTGTCTTGTCCCATACAATGCTACAAAGCAGATGACATTTGTCCAGACATTAAATAGCTGCGGCTCCATATCAATGTCCAAATTCAAAGAAATCTGGACTCTTCATGTTCTCCTTTGGTGGAATGCTTTTGGAACCTGCACATGTAGCAGTGACAGGACACACAGATCACAAGAATGCCAAGGTTGAGGGTTGGCAAATACAGTTGTATAAGCCACAAACATTCACGTGAGATGTCGATGTCAGACTCAATTCAGTAAATGACAGTGAACATACACGTAATATAAGTTCATAGATATAGACAACTGTAGAGTGTGATCAGAGGAAAACAAAGTCTGACCTTGGCTCATCTATGTATGTGTCTCGTCCTGCATGAAACAACCACCACATTAGGATTTTGCTTACATTTCAGCATGCACAGCTGGTGAGATGGAAGGACAGCAGGACCAGGTCCCGAGCACGAGGCAATCAGTGCAGCGGTGGCTACACCCTCTTTCCACCAGCGAGGAAGAAGAGGATGAGGAGGGACCCTCAACATCAGGAGGCAAGGGGATTGCGCCCACCCGGACTGACAAGGAACACCCTGATGCTGGTGCTACCTCCCAGGTGGAGGCTGCGGACATTGATGGGGGGAACAACCTGACACCTCTGCCTATGATGTGGTGGAGAGCTACTCTCCCCCAGACTCTTCATCTGTGGGTCCTGAAGAGGTGTCCCCTGGGCAGGCCAATACACAATCTGGGCCTGCCATCAGCCCCTCCCTACCTCTAGAGTCCCCCATTCCATTGGGGGATCCAGCTGCGTCCCCTGCAACCAGTCCCCCTCATCGTAGCTGCCAGCTCGACCACAACATTGGCTCCGGACCTGAGGCACCACATCCCTCCTGTCCCCCATGCCCCTCCCGGTGTTGTTCCTCCCGTGGCTGTGCCAGGGGACTTGAGGTGGATGTTTGAGGGTCAGCCAGACATGTCCGCTCGCATCATGCTGCAAGTGTGTCTGGAGGTACGCATGATGCGAGAGGACATTGTCCAGTCTCTGGCCACCCTCACCCTCATCACCAGCATCAATTCAATGGCCACAGCCATGTCGTCTCTAGTCACCCAAATCCCTTCCCATACCACCGTCAATGTCCCCCCGGTCCGTTGCCCCACACTGTTTTCCCCCGTACTCCTTGTGTGTCATGACCACATGTGGTGCCTGTTCCTGCACCCGCCATCTGTGTGCCTGCATCAGACTCTGAGGATCTGGACATTGTGGTAGTAGAGGATGACCAGAAGGACACTTGAATTTTGACTGAGACGTCGTCTTGAACAATTATTTCATTTTCCCCTTGTAAATAGACTGTTTTCCCTGACGCTCCCTGACGTGTTATATTTTTGTTGCCCCACCCAAATCCAAGTTCCCTTCTCCAGCTGCATTAAGATCATCATTTGTTCTCCCTTTCTCCCTTCCAAACGGACGGTTGTTCTTCTGTTCATTCATAAATATCTTTGAGGAATTCTAATTACTTTAACTTGTTTGACTTCATTTTGAATGTCTGGTTCAGAACATGGACACATATTTGGTGAGTCATCTGCTATGCACATAATGGCTTGTTGCAATGATGGGTTACACTTGTAACTGTGTCATACACACACACCTCCTCACATCTCTAGGCCACCTACATCGTTACACAGGACATGATACACAACAGAATCTTTGTTTTGTAGATCTTATTTTTTCAACACACGTATTCACGTGGTTAATTTGTCTTGGGGTTCTTGTCACTGGCGATTGTGCTTACGGCATCGCAATTTTGGGGGTGATGATCGCTCGGAGGGGTCAGGTCTGGCTTGTCGCCTGCGTGGAGGTGGGTATTGTCCTTGGGCCTGTACAGGCTGATCTACATGTGCTGGGGCAGATGGTGTATGCACATTTGATGTTTGTGCCTGGACAAGGGCTGGTTGTTCAGGTGGTGGGAGTGCCTGTACAGGGGTTGGTGGTGGTTGTGCAGGTGGTGGCAGTGCCTGTACAGGGGTTGGTGGTGGTTGTGCAGGTGGTGGCAGTACCTGTACAGGGGTTGGTGGTGGTTGTGCAGGTGGTGGCAGTGCCTGTACAGGGATTGGTGGTGGTTGTGCAGGTGGCGGGAGTGCCTCTACAGGGGTTGGTGGTGGTTGTGCAGGTGGTGGCAGTGCCTGTACAGGTGTTGGTGGTGGGAGTGCCTGTTCAGGCCGCCGGTGTGGATGTGTACCTTTTCTGTGGTGCTGTGCAGTTGGTGGTACAGGTGTGCGGATGTGCTGTCCTGTAGGCAGATATGATCGCTCCCCTCCCTGCGTTGACCGTGAAGGGAGACTTTGGATCACTTTCAGCATGCCCTCCATCATCTTCATGGCCAAGGCATGGTGTCTTGCACTCTCTTCCCTTTGGATGGATATCATGTCTCTCATATTCCTGGTCATGTCCTACCAAGTTCTATCCCTCCTATCCAAAACTTGGCTCAGCCTGTCCACCACCTGAGGGAATTGGACCATGTCCTGCAGGGACTCAGACATGTCGGACAGGGTAGCCCCTATGGCACGAATGTCCTGCCTCACATCTGTCTGCTGTTGGAAGAAGTCCTGCTCTCACTGGCCATCATAGCCAGGTGCAGGCCCTTCCTGCAGGTGTCTGCCATGGATGGGACGATCAGGTCCAACAGCAGGGGAGGGGGTGGCAGGTGGGAGCCTGTGGGCAGGAGAATAGTGCCCGGGGGATACCTGCACCACCACAGGGCTGGTACTTCCCCCAGATGGTGGAGAGGATGGCAGGGATACACTGTATAGGGAAGAGCGGGCAGGGGAACCACAATGTCGGTCCTGGACATGAGGGCTGTGAGGGACTGATGTCTGTGTTGGGATGCGTGGGAGCTGTGGCTGGTTTGCTCGATGCTGGGGACAGGCAAGACTTTGCTTGGGAGAAGGCTGACGAACGTTGCTTGGCGGAGGATGTGATGCCCTGACAGATTTTGTAAATCTGACACGATAGCTCTCATTGGCATCAGTTTCATCATTCCCAGAGTAGATGGACATGTAGTCCTCATCATCCACCAAGTCGACGTCCTTTGGACATTCATCCTCCACCTCTTGAGCAGTACTTGCTACCGACATAACTGCTTTGAGGATCAGGGGATTCTCCCCTCTGACTCCCCGTCGGCCCGCACTGGTCATGGGTCTGTCATCCTCATCCTCAGCATCCCCTGGAACACAGAGGTTGCAACCGTATTAGTGATTGACCTGGTATTACATGTGGTGCGACACAAGGGTTGTATTAACTGTACTTTGCATCAACAGATGAGGATAATGTGACCTGTTTAGGGTACCACCACAAATGACAGCTTACACCATAGCACTGAGGTGTTACACAGAGATGTATATGATACAAGCAAACTCACCAGCTCCAGCCACAACTTTCTGTCCCTTCGCGTTCCCCCCTAGTGTCACCTGCTGAACCTGTCTCCTCATAGCTGTTGTAGACATAGCTGTACCTGATCCAGCAGCTGTAGAGGGAAGTGACAACATTCTCAATGATCTGCATCACTAATTGACAGACAGGCACATGACACTCCTGATTTGTATTTCACTTTGTAAACAACAACTGCTGATTCCATGCAGAGGGGGATCTTGATCTCTGTCATGGCTTAGTGATCTAAGCTAGTGACACACCTCATGCCAGAATTACCTGAAGGACAGGTGCGTGAGGGTTTCACTGCTGCAGCCAGGATGTCATGCAGTCCCCGGGATGGTGTCCGCTGCTGTGGTATCATCCTGTCAGCAGCTGTGATGAGACATACATGTCCATATTTTTGTACAACAGATGGTAGCTCTGAGCCAACATGTCATTCTCAAAAACCGATTGCGGGTAATCCAGGACAATGTGCAGCATGTTTACCTCATGGACTTTACATGTGGGCACCTGCTCACATGCAGAATTTGCCAGCCGTTACCTCCACGCAGCACTGACATCAATAAGATTACACATCAACAGACACACCTCATGCCAGAATTACCTGAAGGACAGGTGCGCAAGGGTTTCAATGCTGCAGCCAGGATGTTATGCAGTCCCCGGGATGGTGTCCGCTGCTGTGGTGTCATCCTGTCAGCAGCTGTGATGAGACATACATGTCCATATCTTTGTACAACAGATGGTAGCTCTGAGCCAACATGCCATTCTCAATAACCATTTGCGGGTAATCCAGGACAATGTGCAGCATGTTTACCTCATGGACTTTACATGTGGGCACCTGCTCACATGCAGCATTTGCCAGCCGTTACCTCCACGCAGCACTAACATCAATAAGATGACACATCAACAGACAAACTTGTATGAGAAGGTTACTGATATTTCAAGGAAGAGGATAAATGACCCGGACTCCTCCGCATTACACTGATTTCACCTTTGCCATTAAGACTTACATTTTTCCTGAGTGTAATGTTGTCTGTTGACAAGTCAGAAAGGGGTTCATGTGTGGGATGTGCAATAGTCAGGGACATGATGTTGCTCATTAGTGCTTCCCTACGCATGAAACCATACAGCTCATTTTTGAATGAGAGAACACAGATTTCTTATGTCCATCCTTTGAGTGTCCTCTCTTTGCATACTCTATTTCCAACATCATGGTACTACTTAGCTGACAACGATTGGTGTCTTGTACAGCAGACATCCAACCCTCATATGTCAAACACTCACCTATACATGTGAATACGGTAGGAGAGGAGGCAAGCAGAATGAAACATTTGGTTATGCTCACACAGTGCGGATAGGCTGAGAAGCTTTGATGCCTTCCGCCTGCACTGGATTAGCGTGTTGCTCTTCAGCCAAGTTATTTTGCATGTGTGACGGCATGAAGATTCATCTTAGCAGCCCCTATAGCCATCTCAAAGGTACACAACTGGCATCAGTGTTGGCCTCCTACCAATTTCATCATAATTTAACTATATATATTTTGCGAGGGATTTTTTCCTATCATTGAATTGCAAGCCTGTTGTGTTTTAGTCACTCCATATGACACATTGTACTATTGTATGTCCATTCTGCACTCACTTGGCATACATTTTGTGTCATCCTTTCATTAGCCACCAGGGTCTGATCTTGCATGGGTTCAAATGCCATATGTGAGCGTATTGTGATGCAGGACAACAGTGTTGTACAACACATACAACATACGGTGGAGGTGAAAGGCACATTAAAGGAGCATTCACTCAGATTTATTCTTGGGTTTACTTCCCTTGGCCCAGCACCGGAACAGTGTGTGGTCCCTGAACAGATGTCACAGCCAACCTTGTAGCAGAAGTCAGTGTGTGTCTTTGATTCTGGGAGGACCTCGTTGTACCAACAATGATAAGTGTGTTTTGCAACTTCACATTTTTGCAGCCACGTGTGATGCACAAAATTTCTGGCACAAAGGATGAGCACAAGCAGTTGTGGGCACCAGCGTTGCAGAAGTGCGTTATACTTAATATCATGAGTGATCCCACATATAACTTAGAATGGGCCCACTACCTAGATGCAACCTATATCACAATGACATGTCTATGAATCCTGAGGTAAGGTCCACTATCGTGTTTTGTTGATGGCCAACAAAAAAGCCAGCCAATGTGAGAGGTACATGACCAGCTGTGTGGACTGGGCAGTTAATCTATATTGGAAACATTCGAAGTTGGACAGTGGATGCATTGTCAATGCTACTGACCCTGGTATCTCACTTATTGTTCATCATTACCATATTTCTGCAAATTGGATTTCTTGATTAGGGCTACAGACACTATTACAACATAGTGGGGACACCCTTTTGACTAGTTGTGGCACTCGATTACAGGATTGGATTCCCTGGTCTGGGACTGTTGGTGAAAAACATGTCATGTTCCACAATTACAAAGGTATGATGAGCCAAGACATGTTATATTTTGTCTTTCGCTGTTCACAAATATCATTTGCTAAAGGTGGATGTCCATTGACAACTTCAATAGTAATGCAGCTATTTTTTCATCTCTGTTTGACTTTCACATGTGGGCACTATATGTCGCTCTGTCACTCCTGACAATGTATGCATTTTGACCATCTCCTGTCCAGTTTGACTTACCAGTTGGTGAGGGTGGTATGCCTTTCTCTGTACGATGTTGATTCCTCCCAGTAGATGCAGGGACCTCTGCTACTGCAGTTGTGTGTGCTCTGGCTGAATGTGTCAATGGGTGAGAAGAGAGAAAAGTAACCAAATGGGAAATGTGCCTGTGGAACTTTTCAGGGATTTCCCCATTTCTTCTGCATGCTAACAGTGTTGTGCAGTACTGCCGCAGACTGGGCAGGTAGGAGCAGTGGTGCATTGGAGATGTAATGGCATGGCAGGGTGGGAAATGTTCAACAGAATAGGTGTATGACTATTTTGATCTGATGATTCTCTCACCTTCTGCTTTGTGATTTAGGCTGGCACAGGGTGATTTACTTCTTGGATAATTTGTGGCAGGTTTACAAGCCCCTTGGAAGACATTTACAATGCCGCTGCGTCACTTCTGTGGCACAGCGGTGGTGTAATGCAGGTGACACATTTTTACTTATTCACAACGTGATGCATCTATGGGGATGCGTCACGTTATGAAGCCCTGCGCAACATTAAACCTGTGTCAGCTTTGATGTAGGCAGGGTGGGCGTTTCTTTGGGATATGCCTCGTAAAAGTGATGTAGTGTAATCGACAAGATTTCACGGAGTCACTTTTCATAGGCTGCTGCTATGCAACCTTTCGCCTGCTTGAAGCACACGTAATGAGTGTCACAGAACGTTAGGTATGGGCGGTCTATAGACATTGTTGGAGTTGCGTCACACTTTCGACACTACTCCAGCAAAGCACCCCCCTAATGCCATCAGATGCAACACAGATCTGTCTATCCCTGCGCCACAGTCACCGCATTGTAAATGTGACGCATCCGCGATTCTCAAGAGTTGAATTGCGTGTCGCATTGTTGCTGGCGCATCCCTGCTAATATTTGTCAATTGCTACTTAGCAGGTTTGCATATTACGGCAACAGTACAGTGCCCATGTTTTCAAAAGTGGGGGAGGGATTTGCCATTTCTAATGCAAAGGATTGTGGGACTTGTGGTGCTGCATACAGAGGGTGACACATGGGTCTCTGACTGACTATAATTTTTATATACACTTTGGACAACTTCCTTACTCACAATGACATTGCAACACAGACAATCTTTTCATGCACTTTTTCTTTTCTTCCCACTTACCTTGGTACCGCGTTGCGGACGTCACTAACAGGTAGCCCATGGACCAAGTGGGGGTGTATTGTGGTAAGGATATCCTCCTCCAGTGGGGTGAGACGGATGCGGGGTCCAGAGTATGCAGCAGGGAGGATCCTGTTTAATTCGATCCTTGAGTACTTCTCCTTCACCCTCTGCCTTTCATCCTGCCGCTTTGTCTTGATGCCCTGGAGTGTGCGCCTCTCCTCCCCCAATGCTGTGACAGCAGTGGCTAATTGCTGCCATAGGGCTGCCTTCTGTGTGCCACTGGTGCAGTAGGGTGGGATTCCATATAGGCGTTTGTGGTGCCTCACTATAAACTCACTCACTATAAACTCCACAAGCATGGTGGTCTCCTCTGCAGTGAATTTCTTCTTCCTCCTCAATGGTTCCATTTTTCTCTGGCAGTGTCAGCGTTGTGAACACAAACTCTCTGTGGCCAAACCTGTTCCTTCAGTGTGTGCTGCTTTTAAATGTTTTGTGGTGCTGGTCAATTAGTGTTAATTGGCTTCAGCTGGAGCGTGGTGGGGGATGGTAGGCACTTGCAACATCATGGCAAACTGGAGCTGGTGGCTGGGATTGGCTGTAGTGTGTCAGTTGATGCATGGTGGGGGGTGGTAGGTACTTGGACAGGTGTTTACCCTTGGCTAAAATGATCAATGGCCACAGTTCGTGTATTTCAGCCCGGAGTCGGAGCTTCTGGCTTGGGAGCGGAGCTTCCGGCCCGGGAGCGGAATTACCGCTCCTAATGTGGAATTTCCGCTTCGGGGGCGGAAATTCCAGCCCGGGTGTGGACGTAAAGTTAGTAGTCATAAGTCCATTCTATGAATAGCAAAAGTAGTAAGTTCATTCTGTGAATGCCAAAAGTAGTAAGTGCATTCTGTGAATATCAGAAGTAGTAAGTGCATTCTGTGAATACCAAATAGGTAGTAAGTTTAGGATTTGGTCTTAAGTTAGTTCTGTGAATCGGGGCCTACGTGGTTATCAAGGAGTTTGGGGTGTTTGTTGGTGCACAGCTCAACAGTGTGGGGGTTATCTGGTCCCTTTTAGTGACATATAAATTCCTGGAATTCAAGGAAACATATTCTGTACACCTTATCAGATGTATACGTCAGTGGCTGGAGCACCCTTACCCTGACCGACTGGTGGGTATAATTATTGCAACATTTCCAAAAAAATAAAAATCTCTGCTCTGTTTCATTCACCCATGATTTATTAAAAGATGAATTTGTATGCCTGCTAGATACCCCATCAAAACATATTATTTGACATTTTGCACATACTAGGGAATCTTTGAGAGGCATATCTTCCTCACACTGAAGGGTTGTATGTGTTCCCATCATAACAATGTGTTGTCGATCTGACAAGCAGGGCGGCTCAACGACAAATGTAAAATCTTCTTGGTCTAAAGAAATGGTGTTCCACCTCCAATAGCAATCTCATGCTCCAGGATTCAACAGAAAAAAACCCTGAAATGACTCAAACTGGCACATGCATTAAAGCTTTTCGCGATCGCAAACGGTGCGATTCGCAAAAATCGTCCGTTTGCGATCGCAAAATTAGCTTTTGCGATGCATCAAGGGTCAAGGCCCTCGCAATTTGAGAATTCGCAATTAATTGAGAGTTCTCAAATTGTGATTGCATTTAAGGAATCACATTTTGCGATTCCTTAAATGCAATGCAAGAACCACTTTGAAGTAACGACTTTGCTACTAGGGGGTGAAAATTACCATGAAGTTGAACTTCATGGTAATTTGCAAAAACTTTGAAAAATGCACTAAAGTGCATTTTTCAAAGTTGTAGGTTACACACACATATGTTCTTGGGACATGTGTGTGCGCAACATTTGTGCACAGATCAATTTCAGGGGTGCAACAGGGTGTCCTTTTGACACCCTTGCACTCTTGAAATTGCATGAGCAATTTGCGAGTACCAATTGGTACTCGCAAATTGCGCTTGCAATTTCCCATTCATTCCTATGGACCCGTAGGCCCATAGGAATGAATGGGAAACTATTCCTTATTTGTGACTCGCTATTTGCGAGTTGCAAATAAGGAATGTGTAGGAATCGCTATTATTATAGCAAGTCCTACATGCATAGGATTTTGCGAATCCTTAATATTCGCAATTAAGGACTCACAAAATCCTAGCTTGATGCATGTGCCTGTAAATGTTTAAATGTTGATTGTAGATGAAAGAGATAAAATGGTTACTAAACAGAACCTTACAGTGACTTCAAGTCAGAAAAAAAGACAAGCAGACAGACATATATGCAGGAACACTTGAAAAAAGAAATTAGAAGTTCAGCAATCGAGCAAAAAACATATGAAGCTAAATTGTGAAACATCACGAAGCCAGTTTGGTCTCCTTATATACTATTACTCCAGGATGGGTTCCCTTGGCTAACAGGAAGTAGATTTCCTCCATGACACATCTCAAGCCCAGGAAGTATTGGAAACCAACCAAATTTGGGGAAAATCAGAAATAGAGTAGAGGTTGTTACTTTGAATAAATAGATACATAAGAAAAGGAAAGCAAACTAATGTATGCCCACTATTACCTGTAATGATACGGAGATTCCACAGGTACAATGTTCAGAGATTTCTAATGCATGCAACATTTTGAGATACCCCATGCGTGAGAAATGAAACTGGATTAAAATGCAATGTGTGGTGCTCAAAAGAGGATGCTGCGCTGCATTCCTCTGAAAACAGTAAGGTTTCAAAAACAATATTAAACAAATTGGTTTGAAGCATGCTCAAAGCATTTGATTTTGCACTGTTTTTTTGTTGTACGTTTCCTTATTGAAATTTTCAGTGAACATGGAAACAGCTGTAATATAATAAAAAGTACTCCACAAAGTATACCAACCCAATATAGTACTAAATAAGATCCCAAGAAGAAACAAAAGAACTTAAGAAAGTATGAAAGAAAGATGAAAAATAAAATCCAATAAGGGACAAATAGACATTGGTGCCGATCACGATCCGGTAAAAAATTCCCCCGTGCGACTCGTATCGGGTCTTTTTACCGTACGAATCGTACAAGTGCCGTACGAACTGGCAATCACGATTCGCATGGTAAAAAGTCCATACGAACCGCACCGGGAATCATTCCCCACACGTCCTCGGGTCGGAAAATGTGTCCGACACGTCCTCGGACGATTTACCTTACAAACGTAAAAATCCAAGTCCGACCGAGGAATCACGATCCATCCCGTGCGTCCGAGCCTACAACCGTATGGAAAAAACACCGTCCGCACCGAACACCAATAGCAACCATGGAGACATGTGCCCGCATACGCGCCCAACACTCCCCCCAGCCCCCGTACGTCCGACACGTACCCCCCGTATATGTATACCCCCACCCGTCTATGTACACCCCAGTACGTTCCAGTCGTACCCCCACCCCAGTACGTGTCGTACCACCGTTAATGTACACCCCCCCACCCCTGTACGTGTCGTACCACCGTCTATGTACACCCCAGTACGTTCCAGTCGCACCCCCACCCCAGTACGTGTCGTACCCCCGTGTACCTACACCCCAGTACGTTCGAGCCACACCCCCACCCCAGTACGTGTCACAGCCCCGTCTACCTACACCCCAGTACGTTCCAGTCGTACCCCCACCCCAGTACGTGTCGTACCCCCCGTGTACCTACACCCCAGTACGTTCGAGCCACACCCCCACCCCAGAACGTGTCATAGCCCCGTCTACCTACACCCCAGTACGTTCCAGTCGTACCCCCACCCCAGTACGTGTCGTACCACCGTCAATGTACACCCCCCCACCCCTGTACGTGTCGTACCACCGTCAATGTACACCCCCCCACCCCTGTACGTGTCGTACCACCGTCAATGTACACCCCCCCACCCCTGTACGTGTCGTACCACCGTCTATGTACACCCCAGTACGTTCCAGTCGTACCCCCACCCCAGTACGTGTCGTACCACCGTCAATGTACACCCCCCCACCCCTGTACGTGTCGTACCACCGTCTATGTACACCCCAGTACGTTCCAGTCGTACCCCCACCCCAGTACGTGTCGTACCACCGTCAATGTACACCCCCCCACCCCTGTACGTGTCGTAACACCGTCTATGTACACCCCCCCACCCTGTACGTGTCGTACCACCGTCTATGTACACCCCAGTACGTTCCAGTCGTACCCCCACCCCAGTACGTGTCGTACCACCGTCAATGTACACCCCCCCACCCCTGTACGTGTCGTACCACCGTCTATGTACACCCCCCCACCCCTGTACGTGTCGTACCACCGTCTATGTACACCCCAGTACGTTCCAGTCGTACCCCCACCCCAGTACGTGTCGTACCACCGTCAATGTACACCCCCCCACCCCTGTACGTGTCGTACCACCGTCTATGTACACCCCCCCACCCCTGTACGTGTCGTACCACCGTCTATGTACACCCCAGTACGTTCCAGTCGTACCCCCACCCCAGTACGGTTCGTACCACCGTCAATGTACACCCCCCCACCCCTGTACGTGTCGTACCACCGTCTATGTACACCCCCCCACCCCTGTACGTGTCGTACCACCGTCTATGTACACCCCAGTACGTTCCAGTCGTACCCCCACCCCAGTACGTGTCGTACCACCGTCAATGTACACCCCCCCACCCCTGTACGTGTCGTACCACCGTCTATGTACACCCCCCCACCCCTGTACGTGTCGTACCACCGTCTATGTACACCCCAGTACGTTCCAGTCGTACCCCCACCCCAGTACGTGTCGTACCACCGTCAATGTACACCCCCCCACCCCTGTACGTGTCCTACCACCGTCTATGTACACCCCCCCACCCCTGTACGTGTCGTACCACCGTCTATGTACACCCCAGTACGTTCCAGTCGTACCCCCACCCCAGTACGTGTCGTACCACCGTCAATGTACACCCCCCCACCCCTGTACGTGTCGTACCACCGTCTATGTACACCCCCCCACCCCTGTACGTGTCGTACCACCGTCTATGTACACCCCAGTACGTTCCAGTCGTACCCCCACCCCAGTACGTTCCTGGCGCACCCCCAACACAACCTCCTAAGTACGGAGCGCACCCCATGCCCCAACATCACAACCGCATGTACGAGTCGTACAAAGCCACACACAAGGACCAAATCGTACAACCAAATGGCCCATGTACACACCGTACACACGCTCAAAACGCACGTACACAACAAGGACAAAACAAAACAACTCAACAATACACCATTCGAAAGGCACACAGCCACTAAACATGGCCAACAACCACTAAAATAACACAATCACTGACCTGCAACTGTCAAAAACAAACAGAGGCCCAATACACCACCACTCCTTATAACACACCCACCCAAAATTCAAACACTGCCACACCCACCCATGGACCAATAAAAAGGGCCCACACACACAAACCATGAGCCTTTGCAACAGACCCACTGCTGCCAGACACCACAGAACCAGACTACAAGCGACACCACATCTTACACTTGCACACCTTCACACGACCACCCTCACAAACACCCTCTCATCACATTCACACACACACACAACCATCCACACCCCCCCCCAACATCCACACACCCCCCACACCCACACCATCCCCACCCACACCCCTCACCATGCCCACTACCAAGAATCCAAAGTTCAGTCACCGAGAGTTGGAGGTCCTTGTTGATCAAATCCTCAGAGTCGAGCCACAGATCTTTGGAACATTGGTCAGAAGCACCAGCCAGGCAGCCAAAACAGCCATGTGGCAGACCATCGTCGATGCTGTGAATGCTGTTGCGGACACCAGGAGGACCAAGCAGGATTGCCAGAACAGGTGGTACGATCTGCGGAGGAGGGTCAGAGCCAAGAGACAGGAGGAACACGACCAGGCCAACGCCACCGGAGGAGGGCCCTCCCGCAGACCCGTACAGTACCATCCCTGGGAGGAGAGGGTGATGGCCATACTGCCGGTGGAGGCAGTTGAAGGAGTAGAAGGACTCCGAGACCCGGGTGAGCACACAAACAACGCACCTCACATGGGGGGAACTGCAACCACAACCAAAATTAATAACAGGCACGCAACCACCACAAGCCATCGCATTACTCAACCACACTCCATGAGCAGGCACATGCCACTGCTGCCACCATGCCCCATGCACCCAGCTGGACAATGTCAAGTCACAGGCCACAGAAGACAACAACACATGACACGGTAACCTGGATGGCGGGAGGCTGGGCACCAAGAATCACATAGTGCGACTCCAAAGCAGACAACAATGCCCTCTGCCCATATAGCCTAGGTCACAGCCAGACAAACACTGTGTCCCAACACAGGAATGACTTGCCAGCAAATGGCGGATGCCTTGCATCAACACATGGGGGTGAAGGCACTGTTTTGCACATGCCAGCAGCTAATGAACAGCCAACAGTGTGAAAGAGTGGCAGCACACACCACCACAGCAGCAGCGCACAGACACACAGCAGACAAAATGGGTGCCTGGAGATCAGAAACAAACTCACATCAACAGGCCAAGGGCCACTCAAAGATCTGCTAACAGTGTGTGCCCAGGAAGCTGGGCCAAGGTGACAGAGGGTGACACACGGAGGGAGGGAGAGGGGGACACAGAGGGAGGGAGAGGGGGACTGAGAGGGAGGGAGACGGACAGAGGGAGGAGGCTGACACACAGAGGGAGGGAGAGGGGGACAGAGAGGGAGGGAGAGGGGGACACAGAGGGAGGGAGAGGGGGACTGAGAGGGAGGGAGACGGACAGAGGGAGGAGGCTGACACACAGAGGGAGGGAGAGGGGGACAGAGAGGGAGGGAGAGGGGGACAGAGAGGGAGGGAGACACAGGAAGATGGACAGAGGGAGGAGGCTGACACACAGAGGGAGGGAGAGGGGGACACAGAGGGAGGGAGACACAGGAAGATGGACAGAGGGAGGAGGCTGACACACAGAGGGAGGGAGAGGGGGACACAGAGGGAGGGAGACACAGGAAGATGGACAGAGGGAGGAGGCTGACACACAGAGGGAGGGAGAGGGGGACAGAGAGGGAGGGAGAGGGGGACACAGAGGGAGGGAGAGGGGGACACAGAGGGAGGGAGAGGGGGACAGAGAGGGAGGGAGAGGGGGACAGAGAAGGAGGGAGACACAGGGAGAGCAAATCAGTCCTGTGGTGTGTGGGAATGTCTGCTCGTCAGCAGGTGGACTGCGTGCATGTAGACAAGGGTGGCCAGTGCCAGAACCCCCCCTCTTCATCATGGCAAAACGCAGGGCCATGTCACAACCTGTACACGAGCACAAGGACAGCCACCTGCATCATATGAGTGTGTGGATCCACTCCATGTGCACATGTACAGTGCTACAAGGAAGGCGCAAATGCATAGCTCGGCACACATGCACACTCCACTGCTGACTGCAGTCACACTTGACGCAGCAAGTAAGACTGTGCCACACATAGTTAAAGGGGCCAAATTGGTGCCCAAGGGACACACACATGCACAAGTGCACTGTGAGTGGAATGCAAGACAGATCCTAATTCCAAGAGGAAATGTGCCAACTTTGTAACGGATGAAACATGGATGTTGCATGGATCAAAATTAACATTTTCTCTCTCACACACAGGTCAACGTCGTGCTGCACCCCCCAACACTGGGGGGGGAACACTCACAGGACCCGGATCTGCAGGAGACCGATCCCACCGGCAGCGACCACTCTCACCACTCTGCAGACGACCCCGACCGACCTGGCCCCTCTGGTGTCCAACCACCTGCAGCACCTGCGTCAGGTACAACAGTGCCAACCACCACCCCCACTCCTGCCACATCCCAGGAGACACCCAGGATCCCTGCCCCAACACCACAATGCAGCCAGGCTCGCCAGGAGGGACACGGTGTCCCGGGCACCCAGGAGGAGGCAGGCGACAACGCCAATGCCACCCCTCAGGGGTCCCGGAGACCCGATGTGCCCACAAGTGCAGGCCAGACGCAAGTGGGCAGGGGTGGTGGGAGTGGAGGACGGCGGAGGCGCGAGCCTGACCAGTTGGCTGGGGATCCGGTATTTTCACATGTCCGTAACATCCTGGACTCATACCGGCAGGACACCACGGGCATGGCCCAGGTTGTGTCCGTCCTCGAGGGGATCAAGGTCCAGCAGGCCCAGCAACATGCGGAGCTAATAGCCTGTCTACAGCTACACCAACGGAGGATGGAGGACAGACAGGCTGAGCAAGTGACGGCGTCCCAGGGGATTCACGCTGAACTCCGTCGGATGGCCGACACCATGGCCGACCCTCCCTGTGCCAGAAGGCGGAGAACATCACCACCCACAGGGAGGGATCATGAGGAGGAGGAGGAAACATCCGACGGAGCATCCCAGACGTCGTCACGGCCTGCTGCTGAGGTTCCCCGCAGGAAGCCGGGTCGTCCACGGAAAGGACCGTGAGGGTGGCTGCTACATCACCATCTCCCAGGACACCTGGCCTGGCACCTGGCCCACTGGAGCAACAGCATCACAGCATCAAGAGACATTCTCTGCCACATGGCCCTGCTGGTCACTGGCTGACCAATGTTGACAAAGACTGTGGCATGGACTCTGAGGATTTCCAATGGCAAGGACACCAACTCCCCTACTGAACTTTGGATTCCCTAATCCCGGAAAGCCCCCCACTTTGTCCCCCCCCCCCTAATAAATCACACTATTAAGAGTAGATGCCTGCTGGTAGCATTATTGCCTAACATGTGTCTTGTACAGTCTAAACATGCCTGAGTCATCTGTTCACTTCAACCATCCACACCCTGGGGCCTGAGTCTGGCACAGGACACATGGGTCACAGTTTATTAGGCAAGACAGACATGGAGCACCATACACACCCGTGATGTGCAGAACCAGCTGAGGGGGTGGCCGAACAACCGTGCTGACAGACACATTGAGTACAGCAACAGTCATGCGCAGAGGTCAGGGAACCTGGCCCGTGTCCTGGGGGGCACCCAGGTACGTGTAGACAGGTGGCAGAACCATGTCCCGCAAGCTTGAGTCCGGTGGATGCAGAGAATGGGGGCCTGGACAACGTTGGATGCATGGGGATGGCACATGTCACACTACCCACACAGTCATGGACATCATGCCCAATACACAGTCTCAGCACACACACACAGCTTGCATCTTGCCACTCGACACATTGACACATAGCCACAATCTGGGAATACCATGCCAGACATGCAGGATGCACCGTGCCAACACACCAGCATTGACTGAGCAGAGGCACCTTGGAGGCATAGGGACACCTTTAATAGTCATGTTTTTGGGATTGCAGAGGCAACTTGAAGTACACATGAACACATCATGTGGAGTAACATGTGGCTCAAACACTGGCACCCCCCTTCTGCAGCACAAATGCGTGATAGCCATGGTACTGGCACACAAGCGTCGGCTAACAGCTAAATACCCACAGCTGCACACGGAGAGCCTGCCATACACCATAGATCCGCTGATGTGGAAGTCCCACGCCATGTCAAGCCAATGTCAACCGTATGTGTCCGAGGGCAGTGTCACACACATTGATGCCATCATCACAATCCACCATCCCATCACTGATGACTGACAACCAGGCAGCCCATCTATTCTGGTGTACCCAGCTGCATGTCGTGTCCCATGGGGATGCCACATGACTGCAGAGGAACCAAACCCCGACCTGGGCAGTGTGCACACATCGTGAACAACTGCCACACCCAATACACCCCAGATGCATCCCTTACCCCATGGAGACTTCCAAACGTGTCCATGCCTGTAACGCTGAGTCAGCCCACGATGCCATGTCCATGAGGAATAGCAGTGCCACAACAATGCAACCAGCAGATGGCATGCGCAGGTACCTGGGGAAGAGAGACACACAAGAAGTCAGCCACAAAAAGCACAGCCACTTGCATGTGCATTGACTCGACACATGTATGGATGACAACATGCTAGGTCACAATTATGACTGGGGAAATACTACCATCACTGCCACCATCACTCCAGTGACACACCCACACACACCTCTGAC
This sequence comes from Triturus cristatus, assembly GCF_964204655.1. Lineage (NCBI taxonomy): Eukaryota > Metazoa > Chordata > Amphibia > Caudata > Salamandridae > Triturus > Triturus cristatus. The sequence goes on along the minus strand of NC_140583.1, from coordinate 1,140,815,416 downwards.
TCACGTGCCATACATGCAGGTGGACACACACATCACAACACATGCCACACGGGGACCAAGGCGTGCACACTCAGACACTGGTACTCACCACTAAGCAAAGAAGTCGCGTATGAGCCGAGTCCGGATGTCCTCTTGCGGCTCCACATCCTCCACATCACTAGCCCCATTGCCAAGCCCTTCCTCCTCCACGGGTGGATGGTCCTCGTCATGTTGATTCAGGATGAGTGGCACAGCTCTTTCAACTGCCATGTTGTGCAGCATGCAGCAGACCATGAAGATCTTGCAAACCTTTGCCGGGGCATATGGGAGTGCGCCGCCGGTCTTGTGGAGGCACCGGAATCGGCTCTTCAGCATGCCAAACGTCCTCTCTATCACTCGCCTTGTCCGGCCATGGGCGGTGTTGTAGCGGAGCTGGGCCGGCGTGATGGGGTTGCGGAGAGGTGTCAGCAGCCAAGGCATGTTGGGATAGCCAGCGTCCCCTAAATGGAAAGCACATGGATATCGTTAGAACTGGCGAAGCGGTAGTGCTGCTCGGCCAAACAGAATACAGGACAGACAGACTGTACCCACCAACAACACATGCTCGTTCGTTGCGCAGCTGCATCATCATATCAGGCATCCCGCTACGCCTCATGATGTAGGCATCGTGTGCTGATCCTGGGAAACGAGCACAGACATGTGAAATCACCATGTTGGACAGACACACCACAAGGGCATTGATGGAGTGGTAGTGCTTCCGATTGCGGTACGCCACCTCCCGTGCGTGTGGTGGTACCAAACCTACATGTGTCCCATCTATGGACCCAATGACATGGGGCATCCCTCCCAGGGCATAGAAACCACGCTTGACCTCAGTCATCTGTTCAGGGGTTGGGAACTTGATGAAGTCATCCAGGTGAATCAACATGGCCTCCAAGAAATCATGCAGCACACCGCTGAACATGCTCTGGGACATGCCACCAACATGAGCTATGGTATTTTGGAAGGTACCCGTGGCAAGGAAATGTAGGGCAGCCATTACCTTCAGCTGGGGTGTCAGTGCCGTAGGATACCTGTGCTGCGGTTGCAGGTGTGGTGCCAGTCTCGCCGTCAGCTCCAGAATCAACGGTTGGGTGAAGCGGTAGAGCCGGATCCTGTCATTCTCCTGCATGGTGGCCAAGTCTGGAATTCTTCGGGCAACAGGAGGCGCTCTGCAGTAATTTGGAAGTGACAAGGAAGAGTGAGTGCACTACGAGAACAACTCATGTCTACTGAGCACATGTAAATCTGGCAATACACACATGCCACATAGGGAGTCAGGCATGTGCTACATGCCCAGGACACGTATGGATGCAAGGTGACACTCCTTCCAAGACCCAGCTACACACGGTGATTGAGAACCTCCCCATGCCACGCCATGGAAATAGCTGTGTCCCAGTGCAAGTGCACTGCCCGACGCAAGACAGGAGTGACATACACCCACACATCAGCAGAAGTGTGATGCCGATTGCAGAGACTGGCAGCGGAACACTTGAGCCACAGGTCACATGACATTACACTAGTCCAGCCCACACACCTTGCCATGAAGGTGCACATGTCATGACTCACCACACATTCCTTGTGAGTTTGCTGACATGGCCTTGTCACGCTACTCCGTGTCCCTTGCATACATGTGCACCTCACATCCGAGAACACATGTGGCATGGTGTTGGGAACAGTGTGCAATGACAATCTACACACAGCCACATGTTGGTTGCTGCAACGGCTGCAGCTTTTGAGGGTGCTACAACATCAACCTGATGTAAATCCCGGACACATATATGGCATAGTCACATTGTGCACTGTGGGTAGTGATAAGTCATGTGTCATGACCCCTGTACCTGGCATCATGGGACACTTCCGTGTGTTGGTGTCGGTGCCATGCCAGTGACGCTCACCCCAAGTGCGCAGTCCCACATGCACACATGTCAAAGGAGTCAAGGGCATGCCTGGCACACATTGCACCCTCACACAGTACACATGTACACATCTCATCATACATCTGGTGCCTTCTCCACTCAGGAGGCATGTTCCACATCACAGCCTGTGACACCTGTGCCCCACACATGTGGTAATGCACAGACGATGCCTTGATGTCCATTCCTGGACAAGTATGTCCATCCATGGACAAGTATGTCCGCCCTATTCCTACATGTGTGTCGCCTATCACCACAGTGATGTGTAAAATCCGCCGTACTGCTGCTGAGAGGGCCTGTGCATGTTCCCAAATCACTGTGGGAGTGCTGCCGTATGTGTACCCATCGTGATGGCGAGCGTAGATGCGAGTGTACGGTCCGTGTCACTACGGGTACGCATACGCGTGCAGACCCATAGTGATGGAGAGCGTAAATGTGAGTGTACGGTCCGTACCACTACGGGTACGCATACGCGTGCAGACCCATAGTGATAGAGAGCGTAGATGCGAGTGTACGGCCCTATCACTATGGGTCTGCACGCGTATGCGTACCCGTAGTGTTACGGACCGTACACTCGCATCTACGCTCACTATCACTATGGGTCTGCACGCGTATGCGTACCCGTAGTGGTACGGACCGTACACTCGCATCTACGCTCACTATCACTATGGGTCTGCACGCGTATGCGTACCCGTAGTGACACGGACCGTACACTCGCATCTACGCTCACTATCACTATGGGTCTGCACGCGTATGCGTACCCGTAGTGGTACGGACCGTACACTCGCATCTACGCTCACTATCACTATGGGTCTGCACGCGTATGCGTACCCGTAGTGGTACGGACCGTACACTCGCATCTACTCTCACTATCACTATGGGTCTGCACGCGTATGCGTACCCGTAGTGGTACGGACCGTACACTCGCATCTACGCTCACTATCACTATGGGTCTGCACGCGTATGCGTACCCGTAGTGGTACGGACCGTACACTCGCATCTACGCTCACTATCACTACGAGTACGCATACGCGTGCAGACCCATAGTGATGGAGAGCGTAGATGCGAGTGTACGGTCCGTACCACTACGGGTACGCATACGCGTGCAGACCCATAGTGATAGTGAGCGTAGATGCGAGTGTACGGTCCGTACCACTACGGGTATGCATACGCGTGCAGACCCATAGTGATGGAGAGGGTAGGCATGCATGTACGGGCCGTTGCCATGCATTTGGGGTGCCCTAGGACCCCCACACGCACCGTACCTGTGTGTGATGCTCCAAATTACATAGGGGACAAGTATTAAGGCCTACATGCATGCTGGTTGTCATGGAGACCAAGTTCAAAATTCGAAATTGTTCTGGAAGGTGCACAGCAGAAGTCAGTTGGAATTTGTCTACTTTGTTGCAATGTGTTTGTGGGGCTGACATCATGCAGGAGAATGAAACCGATAGAGAACACACAGACTGCTAGGTTTGTAGGGATTGGTGGAAACATAGGATGCAAATGTGAGTGACCAATCTCTCTGTACTCCTGTGCATGAGACTGGGCAGAAGGGCACATATAAGGCAGCCAGGTCCCATGAGGGAGCACTTGCCTGCACATCTTTGCATTCGTCGACCCAGCTGCTGCTACTGATTCCCTGGAACCATGTCAAGGGCTGTGGAGAGGACACAGCCATTCACCCTGGAGGAGAACATGGCTCTGCTGGATGTGATCCTCCCACAGTACCCCATGCTGTATGGGCGACCAGGGTATCAGGTGAGTGCATAGGCCACTGCCACAGACTGTCCCTATGTTGTGACTGTGACTTCTGCCATTGCGTCCAGGTGTAACACACATGCCATGTACTGTCGGGGGGGTCCCAGGGGGGGGTGCCTGATGTCTCCCAGCAGTGCCCTGAGACAGGAGGGGTGGGGGCCTATCACTCACAGCAGTGCCCTGAGACAGGAGGGGTGGGTACAGAGTGCTCCCAGCAGTGCCCTGAGACAGGAGGGGTGGGTACAGTGTGCTCCCAGCAGTGCCCTGAGACAGGAGGGGTGTGTGCCTATCACTAACAGCAGTGCCCTGAGACAGGAGGGGTGGGTACAGAGTGCTCCCAGCAGTGCCCTGAGACAGGAGGGGTGGGTACAGTGTGCTCCCAGCAGTGCCCTGAGACAGGAGGGGTGTGTGCCTATCACTAACAGCAGTGCCCTGAGACAGGAGGGGTGGGTGTGATGCACAGTGTGAGCCTTGATCATTGATTGTGACATTGCCATCATTCCACCTGTGTACCCACTGTGGCACGTAGTGCTTTTTCCCCTCAACAGGGGATGATGTCCCTATGACAAAGGTGCAATGCGTTGGCTGCATGACATGCCTTGTTGTAACCAGCTAATTTGTACCCATATGTCTCTCTGTGACATGTGGCTGGTGTATTGATGTGGTGTCACTTGTTCTACCTCACAGGTAGGCGCCACTGCCAAGGAGCAGATCTGGCTGACCGCCGTCAGTGCCGTGAGGCGTGTGGATGGTCGGAGGCGGAGCCTGCCCCAGGTGAGGAAACGCTGGCAGGATATCCGGTGCTGGACGCGGAGGATTGCACGGCTCCTGCTGGGGGACTCACCTGAGAGCCACAAGAACCGCGGCCGCCGCCGTCTGAGCCACCTTCACAGGCGTGTGCTGCCGGTGGTCTTTCCAGACCTGGAGAGGCGCTTACAGGCGATGCAGCAGCCGGAAGGGGGTAGGTACATGTGTGTTTGTTGTGTGTCACCGGCATTTGTAAGGGCACAGTAGCATGAATTCACTGGCAGGGTTTAAAGGTGCTGTGCAGATCCTGTTTGCCCCAGTATAGCGCTGTGCCCCTGCCACCCTTCCCCTCCTTGCAATGTGTTCCCTGGTCTGTGTGTAGTCACTCCTCCACAGGGTAATGTAGGCTGGCGCTTTGTCCACGGGAACAATGTCTGTAGCATCATGTGTGGGGGTGGTGTGTAACAGGTTGTGGGACATTGCCTGTGCACTGTCAAGTTCACTGCATGTGGGTTCCATATCAGTTGGCACTGATGCTGACTCCAGACATGGGAGTTGGTCTCTCATGTGTCATGCCTTACAGCGCGCATGTCCCATGTAGTGGCCTGTGACATGATGTGCATGAGTGTGCGATACACATAGTGCAGGGATGGTGACGTGTGTTGCAGTCATTACCATTCAGTAGCATGTAGTTGCGTGCCCACTACTGTCCCCTGGGGCACCTTTTCCTCAGTGGTGTATGTGTCATCATAAACGTGGCCACTGTCAGTGTCTACAGCGTAAGTTGTGCTCTCTGCCATTGTCCCCTGTCACCATGTATATAGACGTGCTATTTTGTACAGGTGTCCACTGTGCAGCCTGACCTGATTGTCCTTCTTCATACTCACAGTTGCCAGTGCCTGTGTGTCTTGCTATACTCATCTGAGGATGGGCACTGGTACCACATTATTTGTACAGGCGCATCTTGGCTGTTTGGCGTTCAATCTCGCTTTTTGCCTGCCCCTGTGTGTATCACCCAGACTATGAGATGTTGGTGCCACCTGTGTCTCAACAATTTGCCTCGTGTAGGGTCTTGTTGGGGCGGGCAATGCCTATGTGTTAAATCCTGATTACCACTTGCTGGGTCTGGGCAGTGTGTGATGTGTCTGGACACACACGCAATGTGCAGTGACAGAGTCATGTTGTGCATGTTTTCAGCATTACCTATGCAGCATGTGTCTCAAGTTCATGGATATGGTCCCTGGTCATCGGTATTTTCCCCAACGCTGTGTGGTGCAGATGCAGTGCTGGATTGTCCCCAGGGCCTGGGTGCTATGTCAGACTCCTTTTCCTGTGTTTAGCTATTGTCTCATGCTCTCCATGGTATTTCAGTGGCATGGTGGCTCAACCAACTGTGTGTTTCATGCCCTACATCGGTACCCTGTTCAGTAGATGTTAGGGATCTTCCTTTTCAGGCCATGCAATGTTACCTATGTGGATTGGACTCATGTGACAGATGTGTACAGATGTCTGATTATTTCTGTCTCTCCACCCTGCCCACAGCATCGTCGGGGGACACAGAGGGAGACATGGACACAGACCAGGCGGAGGGACCGAGCACCAGTGCCAGCCGTGACATCGGGTCTGGCACATCGAGTGGTACAGAGGCGGAGGAGAGTGTGGCCGAGGACCTGTCGACTGGCACATCAGACTACGAAGCTGACAGGTCCGGGGACGATGTCTCCGAGTGGGCGGAGGCTGCACCAGCAGCTGACAGCGGAACAGCACCTCGCACCGCCCCCTCAGTTTCCACCAGCCGCCTCCCACTTGCTCGTGTCCCTTCCCAGCGTGCCCGGTCACAGCATGTCTCCTTCCTGCCAGGCACCGCACCCCCTGCCCCTGTCTCCACTGCTGCCGCCAATGCAGAGTCTGTGGACATCCAGCGGCAACTGCAGGTTGGTCAGGCTGCGATCCTTAATGTCCTCCATGCCCACGGCAAAACCCTCACCAACATCGAGGCTTTCTTGGAGGGCATTCATTCATCGCAGGCTGACCAACGCAACTTGCTGAGGTCCATCGACTCCACACTGACTGCAGCAGTGGGTCTCCTGCAGCGCGACCTCCCCCCACCTACCCCTGCCCCATCCACACTTCCCACTCCCATGCATGTCACACGTACACCCAGACGTCGGCATGCACCCACATCAACGGACACGGGCACCACACCAGCAGGGAAGGTCCACCGCACTCCTCCTGACACGCACACACAGGGTGAGGTAGGCACACCCACTGGGTCGGGGGGCAAACGTGTGACACGCAGCCATAGTGGGAGTCCGCATTCCACCCAGTCCACTCCCTCCAAATCCCCTCCCCTCAGCTCTCCTGGCCACATCTCCCCCAAGGACACCTTCATGGCCGCTCTGTCCCTGAGCCCCACAGTTACACCACCACGCAAGCGGTCAAGGAGGTCCCCGGTCAGGGTGGTTGAGTCTCCCCCCCTGTCTCCACCCTCCCCCGGTGGCGCTGCGACCCATCCCTCTGACCCCCCCCCCTCCTTGGGGCCTGAGGTCCCTTCGGGTGCAGGGGACTCCCTGGAGGACCTTGCAAAGGTGTGTAGTGCCATCCTGGCCTCCGCCTTTGGCACTGACCCACCCCCTGTGGTGGAGTCCTCCATCCCTGCACCCACAACGCCGCCCCTTTGCCCTGATGTCCCTGCGGTGCCTGTTGCTTCCCCCCCCCCCTGATGCCCTCACCAGTGTGGAAGACGATGCCATTTGACTGTGCAGGCAATGTAGGGGACACGCATCCCACTGTGTCCCCCATCCAGCTGAGAATCATTGACTGCCCTATGGGCTTTGTGAAGATTGAACTGCCTGCGATCCACGGACATTGTGCTCATGCTGAATAAAGCTTAATTTTGTTTTCATTATCACACTACTGCTATGCTGGTATTGGTGTTGGTGGGGCTGCTACATGGTTTTGGGTGGTGTGTAAGGGTTTGGGTGTGTGGGATGTGTAGTAGTGTACTGCTCATTGGTGGGACCCTGTGATCTGTGTGCCATCACAAGGTGTTGGCTAACTTTCTTTGTTCATGTAAGCAGTTACTGCATGGTGCACTTGTCCCAGGGTGTATTCCTTCCTCTGTGTACCCAGCTTTCTTCCCTGCAGGGTGTTCCCAATGTTTAGCGCAGAGCTGTGTCTACATGAGCTGTGTGTGTGACGGAGCCCTTCTACTTTGGCCATGCATGCAGGGCCATGTCTCCACCTGCGACAATCGTGGCATCCTTGGTGATCACTGTACTTGTGTGTGGAGTCTGTTGACATGAGTTCATGGGGACATGTTCCCTTGTAGCCAGTATGCATGTGGATAATTCTGGCCTCACACACATGTGTTACACCCCTCCTGTATCAGGGCACTGCTGGGAGTGATGGGCACCCACCCCTCCTGTCTCAGGGCACTGCTGGGAGGACTCCACACCCACCCCTCCTGTCTCAGGGCACTGCTGGGAGGACTCTGCACCCACCCCTCCTGTCTCAGGGCACTGCTGGGAGGACTCCACACCCACCCCTCCTGTCTCAGGGCACTGCTGGGAGGACTCCACACCCACCCCTCCTGTCTCAGGGCACTGCTGGGAGGACTCCACACCCACCCCTCCTGTCTCAGGGCACTGCTGGGAGGGCTCTGCACACACACCTCCTGTCTCTGGGCACTGCTGGGAGGACTCTGCACACACCCCTCCTGGGTCTGGACACTGCTGGGGGGACTCTGCACACACCCCTCCTGGGTCTGGACACTGCTGGGAGGACTCTGCACCCACCCCTCCTGTCTCAGGGCACAGCTGGGAGGACTCTGCACACACCCCTCCTGGGTCTGGACACTGCTGGGAGGACTCCACACCCACCCCTCCTGTCTCAGGGCACTGCTGGGAGGACTCTGCACCCACCCCTCCTGTCTCAGGGCACTGCTGGGAGGACTCCACACCCACCCCTCCTGTCTCTGGGCACTGCTGGGAGGACTCTGCACACACCCCTCCTGGGTCTGGACACTGCTGGGGGGACTCTGCACACACCCCTCCTGGGTCTGGACACTGCTGGGAGGACTCTGCACCCACCCCTCCTGTCTCAGGGCACTGCTGGGAGGACTCTGCACACACCCTCCTGTCTCTGGGCACTGCTGGGAGGACTCTGCACACACACCTCCAATTTCTGGATATGTACGCTTGGGACATACATGGTGTGGGTGCGCTCCATGCATTCGAGGTGAGGGTACGGGTCGTACTTACACTGTTGGGGTGGGGGGTACGCTCCATGCATACGCGGGTGAGGGTTCGTGTCGTACTTACACTGTTGGCATGGGGGGTACGCTCCATGCATACGCGGGTGGGGGTACGGGTCGTACTTACACTGGTGGGGGTGGGGGTACGGTCCGTACGTCCGCGGGTGAGGGTTCGAGTCGTACTTACACTGTTGGGGTGGGGGGTATGCTCCTTGCATACGCGGGTGGGGGTACGGGTCGTACTTACACTGGTGGGGGTGGGGGTACGGTCCGTACGTCCGCGGGTGAGGGTTCGAGTCGTACTTACACTGTTGGGGTGGGGGGTACGCTCCTTGCATACGCGGGTGGGGGTACGGCTCATACTTACACTGGTGGGGGTGGGGGTATGGTCCGTACGTCCGCGGGTGAGGGTTCGAGTCGTACTTACACTGTTGGGGTGGGGGGCACGCTCCATGCATACGCGGGTGGGGGTACGGGTCGTACTTACACTGTTGGCATGGGGGTTACGCTCCATGCATACGCGGGTGAGGGTACGGGTCGTACTTACACTGTTGGCATGGGGGTTACGCTCCATGCATACGCGGGTGGGGGTACGGGTCGTACTTACACTGGTGGGGGTGGGGGTACGGTCCGTACGTCCGCGGGTGAGGGTTCGAGTCGTACTTACACTGTTGGGGTGGGGGGTACGCTCCATGCATACGCGGGTGGGGGTACGGGTCGTACTTACACTGTTGGCATGGGGGGTACGCTCCATGCATACGCGGGTGGGGGTACGGGTCGTACTTACACTGTTGGCATGGGGGGTACGCTCCATGCATACGCGGGTGGGGGTACGGGTCGTACTTCCACTGTTGGCATGGGGGGTACGGTCCGTACGTCCGCGGGTGAGGGTTCGAGTCGTACTTACACTGTTGGGGTGGGGGTACGCTCCATGCATACGCGGGTGGGGGTAGGGTCCGTACATATCCGTCCCCACGCTATGTGATGCTTGTGCGGGCCGTACCCAGGCCTTTGCCACGTGGGTACGATCCGTCCCGCCATTGTTGGGGTGACGTGTGTGTGGGCGTGGTACGACTCGTACCCACGCTCTTGAGGCGTGGGTACGGGACGTACCTGTCTGGTTGTGTTGCCGGTTCGCGTGGTGACGGACTTCCGTTGTAGCGGTCGCTGGCTTATCAGGACACACCCCCACCCCCTCGTGGTGACCAGGGCATGGGAGTCAGGTATGTCCAGGCCATGTGTGACTTATGTGGTTGTTTTGTGGTCTGCCCTGGTCGTGCCACCCCCACCCCACCCCACTTTCCCCCCTCCCTTGGTTATTCTGACCTTCTGCGGCGTCTGCGTCGGTGCCTGTAGAGCAGGTGGACTGCTATGAGGGCAGGGATGACTCGTAGGTTCGGGTCCATGTCTGTCCGTCGCGTACTGGTACTCCAATCGCGTCGTCCTGTCGCGTACGGGTCCTCCTTGGTGGCGTCGTCCTGTGTGTCCGTCACGTACTGGTCCTCCTTGTTCGCGTCGTCGTCTGTCCGTCGCGTACTGGTGGTCCTTGTTCGCGTCGTCCTGATTTCCCGGCAGTTTTTGGCTGCCGCAAAATATTCACCGTGCGGGGTGACGTCGGTGCGAATCGTGATTCCTGGGTCGTGAATGGCTGGCTGCGAGCGTCCCGACGTCAGGTCGGCACTTTCCCGGATCGCATTGGTAGGTATTTTTTTGTTCGGTCGGACTTTTTTACGAATCGTACGGTCATGGTGTACCCGTGCGATTCGTAATTCCTTGTTTGTAGAAATTGACGACCGGGTACGCGTCGGACGGAGAATATGCTCCGTCCGACGGTTCGTACCCGGTTTTTACCGGATCGTGATCGGCACCAGAGCGTCTAACAAATACAGTTTAAACAATGCTCAAGTTAACCTTTCCTCACATATGACTTACACCGCACAAACAAATGAATGAAATCACCAGGCTCATTTTATCCCAGACTCACATCATAGATGGAAACACTCCCCACAAAAGAGAAATATTGGGCCAGATGTATCAAGCTATTTTGCGATCGCAAACGGTGAAATTCACAGAATTTAACCGTTGCGATCGCAAAATCGTAGTGTGCAATGTAGTAAAGAAAAAACCCACTCGCAAAATAAGAAATCGCTTAAATAGAGTCCAATCTTTTTGCAATTTCTTATTTTGCGACTATGATATTTCATTGAAAATCGCTATTTGCGACTCGCAAATTACCACCAACTCAAAGAAGGTGGTAACCAGGTGCACACTATTTAAACAGGCCCAGAATGCCTCACAATCTTTCACACGGCAGCCCTGTATGTCATAGAGAAGAGGATGCGGACACAAGCAGCAGCACAGAGAAGGAGGAGGAGACAGGAACGTATATACAGAGTGCGCATTACCCTGTTCAAGCAGACAGAAGAAGAAATCCATGATAAGTACAGGCTAGAAGACCCGCAGGACCCAAGCCATTCCAACACATGTGCAGGTCCTGTGTTCACTGCACCTACTTGCATCAGGGAGTTACCAGGGGGTGATAGCTGTAGCTGGAGCTGGACCGTTCTGCCAAAGTTGCCTGTTACTGATTTTTAATGCTTTTCTGGACGGCAAGCTTCAAAGAATGCACCATTACATCAGGTTTCCCACTACGCAACTGGAACTGCAGAAAACTAAAATGGATTTTAACCAGATGGCACAATTCCCACGTCATTGAGTGCATTGATGGGACACATGTCACAATCCGTCCCCCCTCAGCTAATAAGTATGTGTATAGTAACAGAAAATCATTTCATTCCATCAACGTCCAGGTCATTTGTAATGCCTCACACATCATCACTGATATTGATGCCAAATTTCCGAGTAGTACGCATGACTCTTACATCTTCAGGCATAGTGGAATCTATACACGTTTCACTGGGGGAGAATTTGGAGAAGAATACCTGCTAGGTAAATGCATGTCACTCACTCTGATGGACACCTTGGATGTGTTGAAATTGGCCTGTGATTAATGTATTTTTCCTTTCTCATGTAGGTGACAGCGCATATGCAGTGCGTTCATTTATACTCACCCCATATCTCAACCCAACTTCCCCAAATTAAAGGAGATACAATGCTGCCCATAAGTCGACGCGTAACGTGGTGTTGCGGACATTTGGACTGCTGAAGAGTAGGTTCCGCTGCCTACACAAAAGTGGAGGTGCACAGCAGTACTTCTCAGAGATATGCTGTAAAATCATTGCTACCTTTGCCATGCTACACAACCTGGCTACAAAAAACGGAATCCCATTGGACTTCACAGATTCTGACTCAGAGGATGATGATGACCCATGGCCACCTCGCAGAGCAGCAGGTGGTGTCGGTGCCGTAGATGGGAGACACAGACGTGATGAGATCACACCCAACTATTTCTAAGTGAGTAATAAGACAAAGCAAATAATGACTGATGCAGAACTGTGTTTAATTAACCTTGACATCAGGTATTATGTGTGCACACAGCCTCACAATCCTCACCACTGTGTGCCCTGAGTGGTTCATCGTGGCATATTCACACTCCATGCACATTTACAACCCTTTTACTCTTCTTTAATGGGTTACCTCACCTATTTAAATGTCTCTGCCACAGCATTTACTATTTCTTGCCCCCACGCGCAGCACTGCTACAATCAGTGTTCAAACTGCCCTCCCTTGATGAGGGTTATGCTGATGTCCCTTGCCTTGCACTCCGCCGTCTGGGCTCAGTGACTGGTGGAGGGATGCTGCTCTGGATTTAGACCTCCTCACTGTCCCCAGCACCCAGTGCACCTGTGGCAGCTATGTTTACTGTCTGTAGCTGGTCGACAGCATTGGTGACCTGCACCAATCCCCTTCCAACATCCTGGCTGCAGTGGGCCATTTCCACCTGCATGGAGATGGTGCGTCTGGTTAGGACAGCTGTGGCACTGCAAAGACAGTTGACCGCCTTTGTGTACCCATCCATGCGGCTAATTAGGCGATGCTTTTCTTGGCGCCTTGAACCATGTTCCCTCTGCATGGTGGTGCAAAGCTGCTGTATTGCTACAGTTATGTCCTTCAAACTCTCTGTATTTGCCCTCTGACCCTCTGCAACTGTGTTGTTCAGATCAAGAATGCTATCCTTGATATCCCTCATGTTATGATTCAGGGACACCAGCTGCCGTTGCTTTGATCTCATGCTTTTTAATTGCAGCCGCTGCACCTTGACCATGGTGCCCTCAAGACCAGAGAAGACAGTGGATTCCTCCCTCTGCTCAGCAACACGTTGTGACCTTGCTCTGCGTCTGAGGCTACTGGTGTTGCTACACTGCACAGGAGACTGATAAATTGGAAGCTGTGCTAGCTCTTTGGGCATGGACTGTGGATCTTCATAAATCTCTTCCACTCCTCCCTCCATCTCCTGTAGTGGTGCCACAGTGTACCTGTTTGGTCTTGGTGCAGGTGTTGTTTCTGTGCTTGTGTGTGACTCTTCCTCCCCTGCATGTTGTTGTTGCTCAGGTGCCTCATCAATCTGGGTGTCTTCTGCCTGTGGTGCAGGTTTTCCTGTGAATACAAGATAACAATTTACTGTGTGTCCTTCTTTTTGTTTTTTTGTATTAAATGTACATGATTTAGTATACCCACAAACTGTGCTTAGCTTGCTTATTGACTGGTGTGAGTACACTGCGGATATGTTTCTCTGTGTCACTGCTTTGCAATCTAATGTTTGTGACTGCATGTTAGAAATGGGGGTCTTTAGTTGGCAAGGGTTTGCACCTTTGTCCTAAAATTGGGACCCTTCTTCCAAGTCAGGGTAAGGGAGTTACACTCCTAAAATAACCCCTGCTCACCCCCTTGGTAGCTTGGCATGAGCAGTCAGGCTTATCTTAGAGGCAGTGTGTAAAGCATTTGTACAGAACCAACAGTAATACAGTGTAAGCACTACAAACGGACACCACACCAGTTTAGAAAAATATCCAATATTTTTATATACTTAAGACAAGACCAAAAACTATAAAAATCCACAATACAGTACTTAAAAATCTTCAGTTTTCAAAATATTCTTGAAAAACAGTTCCTTGATGTTGATAGCTCCGCCCGGGGCTATCACGGCATCGTGATCAAACGAATCCAAACAGTTCTGACTAGCCGCGGTGTCGTGGGCCATCTACGGTGTCGTGAAGACCCGCAAACAGTACTTTTCAGAAATGCAGGGCGTTGATGACCTCTCGTTGATCTTCCGAAAACACGGCGTCTGCAGGCGTCAGTTCCAAAGGTTCATGCAGGAATGGTCAGGGCCCTCGAAGTCACACGTGTTGCAGATCGAACTCCTCTTTGTTGAAGTCAGGAGCGCTGGCATCGGCCGGCATCGGGTGCTGCGGTGCGAATTGCAGCGGTGCGGTATGTGGTGCCCTCAGGTCGCGGTGCAAGCATCGGCTCGGTGGCAGTGCAAGATGACATCGTCAGTGAAATCAGGGTCGTGGTGTGAGATGAAGGCGGTGCTCGTCACGGTGCTGGTAGGTCACGGTGCAAGCAGCGGTGTCGTCGTTGCTGAAGCGCTGTCATCGGCTGATGATCTGGAGTCAATGGCACCGGCGTCGAAGGGCAAGGCTGCGGTGCGGGATGAGGGTGGTGCATCATATAACTTTATGAGTGGTGCCCTCGAACCGCGGTGCTAGCAGCAGCATCGATTCTGGCATGGAGTAGCGTCGTCTGGGATACCAAGGCATCGTCGTGAAGCGAGGCGGTGCAGAGTGTGGTGCCCACAGGTTGTGGTGCGAGCAGCGGCTCGGTGGTGGCATCAGTAGGTGTGGTCGATGAGACCAGGGTCGCGGTGCGGCGTTTCGGCGGTGCCCTCTGTGGTGCCTTCAGGTCACGGAGTCGGCAGCGGCGTCGTAGACAGTGTCGAGCTTGAAGTCTTTGCTGTTCCTGAGACTTCTTGAGCAGGGGGCAAGCTCTACCTCAAGTCCTTGGAGAAACTCACAAAAATAGATTGCAGAAAGTTCAGTCCAGTCCTTTAACTGCCCAAGACAGAAGCAGCCACTGCAGGCCAACACAGCAAAGCACACAGCAACGTGGTAGTTCCTCCTCACAGCTTCTACAGCTCTTCTTCTTTAAAGTCTTCTTGATCCAAAAGAGTTCTGAAATCTTGGGGTCTGGGCTCCAATATTTATACTAGCAAATCCTTTGTCCTCTGCGGACAGAGGGTCCTGTACCTAGTTCTAACCAGTTCTGGGTGCATTCTGCCAGTGTGCACCTTCTTCCTTTGTCAGTGTGGGCCAGGATCCTCAGACGCACCACAGGAGGTGGAGCCAGCATTGTGGAAGGCAGGCACAGCCCTATTCAGACCCTAGTGCTACTCCTCCCACCCATCTACATGCAGATAGGTCTATTCAGCCCTGTGCTGACTCACCCTGTCTCCTGGAGGCTCCCTCAGCCCCTGTCACTCACAAACCAGACAGACAATACACAAGCTAGCAGAGGCAGGCTGGATGATTAGGTAAGAAAATACCTACTTTCTAAAAGTGTTTTTTTCAAACACAGAATGGTAAAACCATCTTCACTAAAAGATGTATTTTACCATTCTGAGTTCAGGCATACTAAACTCGAATTTCTACCATGTTTCCTGGGTCAGTTAGTATGATAGGATGTTATAATCAAACTGCCCATTCTGGCCTATGGGGAACAGGTCGCCTTGCAATAGTGAAAAACAAAGTAGGCTGTAATTCACTATCAGGACATACCACACACACCAGGGCATGTCCTACCTTTTACATACAATGCACCCTGCCCACAGGGGTACCTTGGGCCTACCTTAGGGGTGACTAACATATAGAAAATGGAAGGTTTAGGGACTGGCAAGTTGGTGCACTTGCCAAGTCGACATGACAGCCCCAGGCTGCACACAGGCTCTGCACTGGCAGGCCAGAGTTACACTTTACGGGCTGTTTGCTTGGGTGGCACAATCCAGTGCTGCAGTTCACCAACAGCATTTGATTTATGGGCCCTGGCACTCGCAGTGCCCTTTACTAGGGACTGACACATAAATCAAATAGGCCAACCATGGAAACACCAATCCATAACACATTTTACCACAGGAGCATTTGCACTTTACCACTGATCAGCAGTGAGAAAAGTGCGCAGAATTATTACACCAGTCAAAACCGGGAGGTCAGAAAGCAAAAACTCAGGGGAAACATGCCAAAAGATGCCAAGTCTAACACTGCATCTCCCATGATGCATTGCTGGGTGTTAACAAAATGTGGACTGAAGTGGCTATCCTACTGGCTCATTGGGTCACTTTGTATAGTGGAGTTGGGAAAGTGATGGCTCAGGGGAAATTTTGCATGCATCTTACCTTGTCTGGTGTTGTCTGTGGCTGAGCTGTCAACATCTCCATTGCCAATTATGTTTTCTGGCTGGAGGGTGGACTTCACCATGTCCTCCAGGGGTGTTGTCGCTGGCTCTGTGGATGGTCCTTCACCTGTTGTTTTTTGCATCCTGAAGCCTTTAAGCAACCTTCTCTTTAACCCTTGAGCACAAGTCATACTAGTGCTTCCGTAGGTCTTCAATGGAGTGCTGTGTGACCCCAATTGCATTAACTTTAGCTTGTATTTCCAGCCAGACCTTCCTCTTCTCAGATTCTGGTATGTGCAGAGACTTTTTCCCGTAGAGTTGCTCATGGCTCTTCACCTTTTACTCAATGAGGACCTCCAATTCCTTTTCGCTAAATCTATGTTTTCTTTTCCTTGCTGCAGGTAATTATGTCAGTTTGTGCCTGCCTTAGCACTCCTGATGAGCTCCTGAGTGGTGTGCTCCTCCTCTCAGCCTCTCCCACAGCTTGAGGCACTCTGAAACAGCATGGTCAGTCTCACTTGCTGCTTGTGATGTCATCAGACTGCACCTGAATAGCAGATTCGCTAAATTGCGATCTTTTAAAATTGCGAACTCGAAAATACCGAATCTGTAATTGCGATTCACTATTTGGATTTGCGATTTTGAAGAAATCGCTAAATATTAGTGATTTTCTTCTGACATTCTCAAATAGAGATTCGGTAAAAATCGCTATTTGTAAATCTCACATTTGTTTTTCATCCATCTGGCCCATAGAGTTTAATATAGTTCAAAAATGGATCCCAAACCTAGTCGATTACTTGGATTCGATCTTGAACATTCTAACTCCTACATTCATATGTAGCTTTTCAGTAAAGTTCAGCTAGCCATTCATGATGTGTGGGTACCTGCACTGTAAACCAATGTCATAACATGCAGATCTTAGCCAAGTTAAGATCCGTCAACATCCATCTACGCCAATGAGAAGTAATACTATCCAAACCAACAAAATCATGTAACAAGACCAGCTTGTATAACTCCTCAAAAGGAATAAAAGTAGTGGAGCGAAGTTCCACCCATATATGATGCTAATAGATATCTACTGCAGGGTATGACCAGAGTATCTGGTACAAATCACAAGCAACATCTGAACAACTCCAGCATGCCACATTAGAAACCAAACAAGTCTTACATAATTTGATAGGAGACCAATGCTCATTTTTGAGGATTTTGAAATAGGTGTTCTTATAGCACACTTCTGTTTTTATTTAGAAGTGCTGCAAGTAGGAACTTGGCCGCAGGTGCCCAGCAACAGAACTAGTCCAATCCGGCAGTAAAATCAGCCCCACCCTGCCAGTCCACTGAAATACCTGGGACTCGATATGCCAGTTTGGCACTAGTAGTATGCAATTTCTATGTTGTATAATACACTTCGGTTCCTTTAAGAAAAAATTATCACTTTGAGTATACTTCGCTACACCAAACAGATTGTAACATTATGTCTTCATTAATGTTTTCATAAATTGACCTTTTGAAGTATGTGATCTGTAGTATTCTCGAAGTATAAAAGTGTTTGTGAACATTTTTTATCTATGATTTATGAATCTTGGAACATTTGTTTTTCATGGCATTGTCAGAGAAGATTAAAGTCCAGAGGTGAGATTCTTGTGTTGGAATCCATGTGCAGATGCTTATTCAGATTTCCTGGAAATGATCTTTGTCTATGTGCATCCATGCTATGGAGTATCTGTAGGGGCATTGGCATAAACTAGAAAAATATGTTTTTGGGATTCGTGGTGGTACTCTGATAATATGTGTCTGTATTAAATTGGTCAGAATGTGTATACATTCAAGAGATGAGATTGTGCTAACTTTGCTTGCGGTGGATTTTTTTCTTCTTGCTGTTATGCTTGCTAAGTAGGGTGGGAGGGTTTATGCATGCATGGGAGTGTCAGTTTGTTTTGGGAAACTAAATACTTCATTACAAAAATCATTACACAAATCATCTTCTGGCATTATGCCTCAAATGTTTCAATTACTGTAGAACCAATCTGAATAGAAATATTAAGTACATGACTCATAAAAAGTAGTTGCAAACAAACTCTTGCAGATTTCTTTAGAGATTTGTTTATGTTTTCACCTACAAATTATTTCAAAAAAGGATTGTGCTGATTTAACAGATTCCCATGATCATCCGTGGCATTCTTTAGTGGACTCCATGTAACATACTCACACATAGTACCATATACCCATGCATAGATGTACACAGTGTACTTTTACCAAGTGTAAATGTTACACAAAATTGAACTTGGACTTTAAACTACATATTTATCAGGAAAATAGTTTCTCTTTTGTAGAAGACCCTTTTCCTACACCCCAGCTGCATCTGAAGGTATTTGGTTCTCTTTTCTTTCTTAGATATAGATTAACTCCTGCATTGACAATAGTAACTACCCAACCACACACAATTTGCAAATATGCCTTGCAGGTGTTTGACAATCAACACAAGTTTTTTTAAAATTTGCTAATTGGTTTGGCATCTTTTCACAATTCTGCATGCAATTTGATGAGCTTTTGATGTACACAGCTAACTTTCTACATTGTGTGGCTATTGATCAGAGGTGGTGGGCTTGAGGTAGTACTTCCTATTGAAATGTATGCTCTGTTATGCAGCAAAAGCTGAGGGATGTAATTACTGCAAAATTGGCATGAAGATAGAAGTGTTGTCAGAATAGAATTGAGCCTTTGTTATTTTGTATATTCCTGTTGAAAAAAATGTGATAATTGGGATTCGATGTGTTAGGGGGCTACTCACAAAGATAAATCTACATGTGTAGATTTTATACTAGCAAATTTAGTTATACACTTTTGATTAACTTTTTATAGTTTTGGCTATTCCCAAAGTACTAGTGGAAAGATACTCAAAGAAGTGTACTATATATATATAGGGCTTGCTTGAATCAGGATGTGGTTTATTCCATCATATTATTACATCAGTAAAAGGGCGTCTAGATATATTACCTACTGGTGGTCGCTAGTAGGTAGTTATAGGAAAAGCGTTTTTTGATTTGCCAATATCTTTGGCACCATTTGACGAATCTTCGTGAAAT
This sequence comes from Triturus cristatus, assembly GCF_964204655.1. NCBI lineage: Eukaryota > Metazoa > Chordata > Amphibia > Caudata > Salamandridae > Triturus > Triturus cristatus. Next base: position 1,140,796,283 of record NC_140583.1, on the reverse strand, counting down.
TTTCAAAACTAATAGCCCGCTCCGGTCAACTCCTGTTGAAAAAGTTTCGGGGTGATTCGTCAAGCAGGGGCTGAGGGGGCCCATAATGCATTTTTTCCATGTTACTTTCCATGGGAGCTTTTGTCACGGCTACAGCCCGAACTGCTGAATGGAATTACACCAAATTTGGCAGAGAGGTAGCTCTTGGTCCATAATGCACTCTTTGCTTTAAATTGCGTAAATCCGTTTAGTAGTTCCTGAGAAATTTAAAAATAGAAAAAGATTGATATCTGGTGACCGCGGTAAATCCGCAAACCCTCCTGATCGCAAGCCTCATTCTGATTGGCTGCCAACACTCTAAACCAAGAAATGTTGGCAGCCATCTTGTGATTCAGTTGAACCAAGTCCCGGGGGCAAAAAGTGGCCCAGGGCTTATATCAATGATGTAAAAAGAAATGAGGCCATGCTCCGGGGATGGGGTCCCCGAGGCCCACAAAATATTGAGAGAAGGGGGGCCACACAGCCCCCCTTTAAACTAGGAAAAAAAAAGCCGGCATCTCGCAAGACGCCGCACCCCTCCCTGCACCACTCTGTAAACGCGCCTCCTGGCGTGTTTTGGGTTGGGGGATTAAGTCCGCTAGATCCTTAAGGGTCCTTAGGGGCCAACTAGCCCACCAGGTACCTCCAGTAATCCCCACACAGTGGGATTATTGAGAGGTGGTCCGAGGCCACGTCTTTTTCACACCGCTCTGCAAATGCACTTCTTGGCACACTGCTGGTGGGGCAATGAGGTCCTCTTGTGTACTAAGTACCTCAGGACTCAAGTGGACTTCAAAGTCTAAAAAGTCCATAAAGCAAGTATATATATATATATATATATATATATATATATATATATATATATATATGCGCAAACACTCCTCTCGAAACAAAAGGACACGACGCAATGTCTTACGACAAATACAGCCAGGGTTTAATTAGTGGCTATGTTGGACGCGTTTCGCCTGAACCAGCAGGCTTGTTCACTAACAAGCCTGCTGGTTATATGGTGAACCAGTTATTGCAGGCACGCCCACTGGGGCTGAATTAGTATAAAATGGAAAATCTTGAAAATTTTGGAGCTATTTATGCCCACAGGGGCATTATTGTAATGGCTATCAGATTTACGCTGTTTTCCTAAAAAGGTGATCTTGCGTGATAAAGTCATGTCGCAATAGAATTGTAAATGTGTAGATTGAGTAATGTTGTCTACATTTTGGTATTGCGCTTTACTTTTGTCACACTTATTCGTATGCCGTTTTTCTGGTTTCTGTTCACCATAGGAAAAAACTACGAGTCTGTTGTTTACTTCAATCATGTTCTAGTCCTCACATGACTGTATCACGTGCACAGCATAAATGGTGGATCTGTTTGACAAAATTGTGTTGGTGAACAAGCCTGCTGGTTCAGGCGAAACGCGTCCAACATAGCCACTAATTAAACCCTGGCTGTATTTGTCATAAGACATTGCGTCGTGTCCTTTTGTTTCGAGAGGAGTGTTTGCGCATAATTTAGCGAACCAAGCTTGGAGGTTCGCCCGAACGACGCACCCGCTGTTCTGGAGTTTGCGGTGGCTGTATCCAAGTAACGTGGAGAAGGATATATATATATATATATATATATATATATATATACATATATATAGTTGCTCCAAGGTTGCCCCACGTGTGAGAGGCACTCAGGTCACGGCGCTGAGGTGCGAGCCCTTCGTTCAGGTATGGTCGGCTTGCGTGTGCAGAAAAAATAGACAGTGGTTCCGCACCTAACGCGTTTCGAAGTGAGAACTTCTTCATCAGAGGCTTCAGCGGAATCATAATGTGCTTGTTCAGTCACTCCCCTCCATTTATGTCCAATACCACGCCCCTAATAGGCAGCTCCAATGAGACTGTGAGTGGCATTCTGGGAAAGGTAGTGCCGAGAATTCATCACTACAAATGGATGCACTAAATTACTGTTGAAATGAATTTCAGGCACTGGATAAGCCTCCGCAGACGTATCCGAACTCAATCTTGTGCTGTGACCCCACTGTAAGGATTGGTAGATACCAGTCCTCGTGGCCCCCTTTCCCCGTTCGCGGGTTGGTGCACTCTCGATGGCCGGGCCGCCGCCCAAAAATAGTTGCTCCAAGGTTGCCCCACGTGTGAGAGGCACTCAGGTCACAGCGCTGAGGTGCGAGCCCTTCGTTCAAGTATGGTCGGCTTGCGTGCGCAAAAAAAATAGATAGTGGTTCCGCACCTAATGCGTTTCAAAGTAAGAACTTCTTCATCAGAGGCTTCAGCAGAATCATAACGTGCTTGTTTGGTCACTCCCCTCCATTTATGTCCAATACCACGCCCCTAATGGGCAGCTCCAATGAGACTGTGAGTGGCATTCAGCGTGTTGCTTGTGGAGTGCTTCCTGTTGTTTGGGCAAACATGGAGCTTTGATCTATACGCGGCAGCACCGCCACGAGGAATGCACCACCCTGCTAATTTACTGGACCTCTTTTGTGGGACAGCAACAAACGGATTGAAAACGAACTGACATGCTGAGGCCCATCAGAGGGCTTGAAAGCGGTGCCAACAGATATAATGTGCATCCATTTGGAACTTTATTTAGACACTACAATGCCCAGAAATCATTTGCACAGTTCTCAAACGAGCAGCCTATTGGAGGCGTGTCATGAGGTATTTAATCAATGGGAGTTAGTGTTCATACACACACTTGATGGCCGAGAGCCTCTGAGGAAGAAGTTTTACTTTGAAACGCATCAAGCATGAATGACTACCAAGCTGTTTATGGAATCGGCATGTTGGGAGCGTTTTGCACTGATTAAAGGCTTTCAGCGTGTTGCTTGTGGAGTGCTTCCTGTTGTTTGGGCAAACCTGGAGCTTTGATATATATCCACAAGAAGGGTGCTCCAAAATTAAGGCGCCACTCACAGCGTACTTCTTCTCCCTTATTTACAGACTTTAAAGGGTTTCAGCATCACTTTCCAAGCATTAAAACAGCATTACTCCATTAAAATCCTCCGATTTCACCAAACGCGTTTCAGGCTCTCAGTAGCCCTTGCTCACTGGCTTTGGACATGGGGTACTGCAAGAAACATTTTTGGCACACCTGCAACACTTTATAACTCCCACCTTGTAGGCGTATACACAACATTGCATCATGGTAGTTGAAGTTCACACACGATCTTATCCCCAGTGGGTGCAGTCAAATCCCATAGTTATGCATATTTCAGAAAAAAACCAGTGGATTTCCTTTTATGTAGAATAATTTTCGTTAATATAAATCTTTTATCTTTTACAGGTTTAATAAAACATTTTAAATTATTCCTACACTTTACAATAGGGAGATTTCTATGGTAAAGTACAGATGTTAGACTGGGTGGCCTTCCCCCAAAACTTTTTGCTTCTCCTCCTCCATTTCGCTGAACTTATGTTTGTTGGACTTAAAGCTGTGTGCACTTTGGCACTGATAACTAGTTCTAAAGTGCTTATTTTCGCTCCCCTAAAACATGGCTATATTAGCTGATGCCCAATTGCCATATTTAGTTTCCTTACATGTCCCTTGTAGAGTGGAATACCATATGCCCAGGCCCAGTAAATTAAATGCTACCAGTGGGCCTGTAGCACCTACTGTGCAACCCGCTTAAGTAGCACCTTAAAACATGTCCCAGGCCTGCCACTTTAGCTTGAATGCAGTTTTAAACTGCCATGTCAACTTGGCATTCAAACCCCCTTGCTAAGCCTTAAACTCCCCTTTTATTACATATAGGACATGCCTAAGGTAGTGCCTATAGAGCCCATCTTGCAGGTTACTGTGTAATTAAAAGGTTGGACATGTGCTTTTAGGTTTTTGGTAATTAAAATCTCTTAAATATGTTTTTCCCAACTCTCTGACCTACCCCTCCTATAGGATAACATTGGGGATTCCTTATTACATTTGATAAGCTTATATTTACAATTGGGATCTAGTTGCTATTTCATGTTTGGTGTCTCTGGAATTCTGGTGAGAAACCCTATTCACAATTTTAAAAATGCCACTTTTGAAAGTTGCAAAAAGATCAATTGATGGACAGAATGCAGAACAATGCCTTCACCGCAGTACAGATATCAGGGCCTAAATCCATTGGTTTTTTGTTCCCCATGCCATTCCAGTTTGAACCCAGCCATAGGCAAATCAATCTTGACCCTGCACCCAATGGGAACAGTCCAGTCCAAACTGCCAGGCCAGGTCCTTCCTGGACTGGAAACAAGCAAACTAGGACTGGTTTCAGGGTTTCACCCCATATCAGCCAGGATAGCTTGACTCCAGTGGCATGGAGAGCACGGGAACTACGTCTGGGCATATCCGTCCCACTCGGGGTGACAAATGCAGAAAGAACAATTGATGCACAGAATGCAAAACAATGCCATACATTCACCCCAGTACAGAGATCTGGGCCTAAATCCATCCTTTTTTTGCTCCCCATGCCATTCCAGTTTGAACCCAGCCATATACAAATCAGTCTCGAACTTGGACTGGAGACAAGCAAACTAGGACCGGTAAGGGGTTTCACCTCTCATCAGCCTGGATAGCTTGACTCCAGTGGCACGGAGAGCACGAGACATGGGTCCCTTGTCACTTTGCCACTGGATTCAAGCTAGCCTTACCACAAAACCGGTCCCAGGATACTTGTTTCCGGTCTAGGGAAGACCTTGCTTGGCAATTCGGGCTGGACTGTTCACATGAGGCACAGGGTCAAAACTGATTTGAATGACTTCACCTGAATGTAGCCCTGCCAGAGTGACTCAAAGGGCTAGTTTCCTGGCCTCCTGTTCAGAGCCAGGGACACAAAAGGCTCCCATCATCTTGAACCCCCACTTGGACCCAGCCTTAGAGTCCCACCAGTCCTGGACCCTTGGTTGTGGTGCAAAATAGGCCCACATGGCCAAATCCCAAAACTAAGGATTTAAAAACTAATTGGCCAAAAGCTGCTCTGAGAACCAGGAGGAGACCGGGTCCAACATGCTCACCTATCCGCCCAAGGTGCAATTTCGGTCAGATTAACTTTACATCTTTTTCCACTATGTTCTTCTCCACTGGATCAAATACTGTTCAGCGGTCCTTCAACAAAGGGGTATCCGGCCTTGAGGAACTTGTTTTCAACTATAGTCATCTGACTTGTCCTGCTGGAGATTTTTGACTTCCAAAAAAGAGACTAGGGGCATAATTTAGATCTTAGCGAATGGATTACTCCATCACAATGGTGACAGATAATCCTGTCTGCCTAAATTTAAATCCCATTATATCCTATGGGAATTTATATTTTGGCAGACGGGAAATCCGTCACTGTTGTGAAGGAGTAACCCATCTGCTTAGATCTAAATCAGGACCTAAGTCCGGAAGTTGAAATCTTCACCATGGCTTCGACCCAAGGCTCCCCTCCTCGGACACTGCTTGCAGCCTTGCCCCGCTGAACGTTACCTTTTCAGAACATTTCCTCAAAATTTCTTTTACGTTCGGAGGTAAGCCTGGACCGGGCCCAATTCACTTCTTGTATCCGAACCGTACTCCTTTGCTTTCAGCCAAATGTTTAACTTTGACCCAGTCTTGCACTACTAGATGTCTTCATTTGGGGCGTTGATCTTCTAGGCACCAGCTTTTACTCGGGTTCTACTAATTTTTGTTGTTTTGGTGTCAAATAATATGTTGAAATTGATAAAAAAATCTCTAAATTGGTGTTAAATTTTTGTGTGTGTTGTGTTTTCACTTTATTACTGTTTGTGTTCTGTATATATACTTTACACATTACCTCTCAATTAAGCCTCACAGCTTTTTCTGCCTAACTACCTGGGTTAAGCACAAGTTAATTTAGTGACATTGTGTGGTATGCTCTGCAAGAGACCATGGCTTTTGCTTGACCAGAGCTCACACAGCAGTAAATCAGCACCCAATTTCTCACAACGGGGAAGAGTAAAAACATTTACTGACCTTTGAAAAAATTAGAACAAATATTGTTGTTAATTCTTAATATAGGTTTTTGTGTTTATATTAAGTGTGTAACAAAATACAAAGATTTTACATCCTTGATAGCATAAGTGAAATTGAATTTCTAATTATTTGTAAAATATTAAATTAAAATTATTTCCACAAATTTTGAATTACAACTAAAACTAATTCCCTCACAAAGTGAAGAAATACGTCCTTTATCAAGTGGTATACAGAACTATTTAAAGTAATTTACATTAATGTTACGTTAATTTTTAAAATTCAAAATTTCCGTTATGGTCTATGAGACGGTATTGCGGTATCAGTGTCTGGCCTTGTGTGATGCTGAATTTACTCCAGCTATGACCTTTAGACTACTACTATTGTGGGTACTTTTTTACAGTAGTAACTTTAGAAGTGCAGCTTGCTAATCGCAATGGCTTACTCTTTTGTGAGAGAGTACACGTCCCCCATGACGCCCCCTAATACTCCCCTAACCACTCATCACTGCTTCCTAAACCCCACCTAAGTATGTCTTATTTTGCAACCATTACCACATGTCCTTCCACATTTACTAATAAGTGGTAGATTTACATGTGTGAAAATCGTCCCATATAAAAGATAGGAGAGGTGGGGTTGGAGATTTATAGTTGCAGAGTTTTGTAGTACTATTATAGTACTTCAAAACATACCACAGAATTCAGTTCGTGAATTGGCTTCTACATATCTTGTATGTTGGCTCATTAATTTGCGAATTATTCATGATATCGGGACAGAGGACTAAGAGCAGTGGCTTCGATGGTAAACATTTTTTGAGTATCACTGGACAAAGGAAAACATTTTCTTGACCGCATTTTCAGCATTCATAGATCCTTGACAGATTTATTAGATATAATTAGTTGCTCATGATGGGAAACATTTTCTTCTGGGTCTCATTACACAATACATCTGTGATAACTGAATCAACCCGTGTCTCAGGAAAAAAATGAAGGGGTCGAGGAGGCAGAGAAATTAGCACGCAAGCTCAGGGGGATGTTTGGGGGGGGGGGGTAGAGAATACAATTATTGTCTTCAAAAATAAAATTTAAAATACTTGCTTTTAATGTAGTGTCTGCAAGTCCACACAAAGGGCACCCTGATTTCTCCTTCATTATTAAATATGTGCATTGCATGTGCAGCTGATTCTTTAAATATGTCATGAAAATAGTGACCTTTCAAGAGAATAATTCATTTCTTTTAGCTCAGGGATAACTATAATGTGATATTTCCTATTTGAGCTCGGTCGCAATGTACTTTCAGTATTGGGTGTGACTTCTAAGCACGCTGTACTGTGTTGGAGGACCATTACACTTGTATCCCTATTAGGAGAGTAACCACGCATAATCTGAAGACTAAGTACCAATAGCTGATTCAAAATGACAGAATATAGAATAGGAATCAATTATTCTTCCCACTCGAATTCCTACAAACTTTATCCTTGTAAGAGAGGGAGTGGTGTCTTCGCAGAGGGCAGGGTTGGGAGATGACAGGGCGATCAGCCCTTTGCTGCCTTAACAGCCACGAAAAGCAATGGTGAGAATGTGGCCATGGAGAGGAGAAGGGGCTCATTGCCTAAACAGTCTCTACTACCCTCCTCCAAATGCACAAATAAAAAAGCTTCAAAAACAGTCTCCTGTGGAGGCTGCAGAACACTGAATGGAGTTCAGGGGTTCAGTGCTTCCATCACGCGAGCAGCAAAACAGCTCCATGTATGGCTTTCCAGATCGCCCTGTTTTTTTACTGTGTGATATGAATCTGGTTGTTCAAGAAATTTGTAGGTCTCGGCCCTGGAACACAATTAAACCACGTCAAAAGGAAATTATATTTGGCTTATTTATTAAATTAGACGTGAGATTTTTAAACCAAATAAAGAAGCACATTTCTTCATTAATATATTAAGGTGGAAATAACTTACAAACTCAAAATATGAAAACAAGCAAATCAGGAAATTGCTTTACTAATGAATGAAATTGAATCATGAGCGATGAAAGCTATATTTACAACTTCCACAACAGAGAATAAGATTAAAATTAACAAAGAATGTCCTGAAGAAAAGGAACAATTTTTAAAAAGCGTGAAAGGCATAAATACCTATTCTGTTGATATTTCTTTTAATTAAAAAGATATACAGTGTATATATTTTTATATTTATCCATAACAAAATGTTACCAGTATTGCATACTTTTAGGTACTGTTCACAGGTATAGTATTAGTGTGATATATAAGAAAGCGGAAGCTGGAACAGGTACCTGTGTTTGGTATTGTGCTTTGAGATCCTATATTGTCAGTGTTTTGCCCTATACTATGAGCAACGTTGCACTCCCATTTGCATGCTTTGCACATATGCCCTATTAAATCTAAATGCTGTGTGGTGGCTTGCAGGACACTTAAGGGCATATTTACAAGCCACCTTGCGTCGCTCTTGCACCACGCAACATGGTGCAAGAGCGACACAACTTCAAAATGAGATTTATGAAGCCACGCAAGGCCACCTTGCATGGCCCAGAGTGGTTTTATAAATCTCGAGTACTGCAATGTAGTGCAAATAACAGCATTGCGTTACTCTGCCCCAAAGATGCGCTTCCATGGGCAGTGAGTCGATGTTCCCAAGCTACATCCATGGATTTTTGCACAATCCTAGGTTTACTTTAAGTGGTAGACCTTGGAATGCTCCACAAACCCAAGCCTCCCCAGGTGAGGCATAACGAGGAGAAATATGTTTATTGCTCCTCATTTTTTCCTCTTTCTATGTCTGTCACATGCAGACATAGAAAGAGGAAAAGCCTCAGGGAGTTGTTTTTGTGCAGTAATGTGCCCCTTCCTGCCTAAAATAATCCTCCTTACAACGCAGGCACCCTTGCACCTTGGAGCAAGGTGACTGAGTTGGTGCGAAGCAGCTAAAGGGGCACCAGTGCAGGGAAAAAGGCAGGAACATGCAGTATTGACTGAAATACAGGGCATTCTTGCCCTTTCCTTGTCACGCAGTGCAGCAAGGTAGTTTGCTGTGCTGCATTGCGTGACTTGGCCATAAATATGGCCCTTAGTATCATGTACATGAAGCCCACACTCAGCTCTTCCAGTAGCCCTCAATGCTAACAATTTGAGTACTGTCACATGGGTCATAATATTGAAGCAGTATAATATAGGAGAGTCAAAATATCACGCAGCATGGTCAATTAAGGAAAACAAATGATTAAAGAGAGTGCACATATTAAATATGTGTTTACTGTAGGGCTGCATGACAAATCTGAGTTTTACCGGACACATGCACATATTTGAGAGATGTTTGCCTCATGTTCCCACCACACAACATGAATCATGTGTGATTCAAACCTCTAAGGCAAATTGCTGCGTTGCATTACTCTGCACCAGGGAGGTGTTCAATGGGCACTGTGTGGGTGTTTCTGCGCAACTCCCATGGTTTTTGCCACATTTCCAGATTTACCAAACCTGGTAAACCTGGGAATGTGCCACAAAGATACTCCTTCCCAGGAGAGCAGTAATGAAGATACATATATTCATTCTGTAGCACACTTAGAAAGTGAAAAAAAACTTTCTGCCCCTTCCTGCACAAAAGTAATCCTGCCTACAACCCAGGCACCCTTGCACAATGCTGCAAGCTATTCCTGCATTGAAGCTAGGCTGTCGAAATGGCTCCAGAGCAAGGGGAAAGGACAGGAGTGCACCATATTTGATAAATACAGTGCATTTCTGCCCTTTTTCCTGTGATGCAGGGCAGCACAGCAAGGTGACTTGCTGCGCTGCTCTGCACCACAAATGTCATCAATATGCCCCACAGTGTATAACTACATTCCCAAATGCTTATAATGAAAGAAGGAGCAGGGTTCTGTTGCTTAACTTCCATCAGTGACATTGCATTGGAAAATTTGATTTGTACCTTAAATTGTTCCAAGTATGAGATAATTTGTTTCCACTACTTGTTTTATGGACCATTTCACAATTCACATTTTAATGAAGCCCTTCAGAGAATTACTAGTGGAAAGCAGATGCAATTTCTAATCTTTGTGGCTCATGCTTTGGTTTATGTCATCCACATTTGCAGCATCAGAATTCAGTGACTGTGCATGCCCACAGACATACTCCCAGAGAATTCACCTTAAAGGTGAAATATTTTATTCAAGTTTATTACATCGAAGTGGGCTTTCATATGTCAATTGCCGCTTTTGACTTAGGAATAAAACATTATGTGCAAGTAAATATTACTGCTGACAATTTCGAAAGTGATTGGAAGTTAGACAAGAGCTAAAGGTAAGGAATAATTTGATATCATATGGCAGTTACTCAGTCAGACTCTCCTGAAGATATGTGACCTGTATCAGATGCATTGTCATCTATGGTCCACAGAAAAAAAAATTTTTTCATACCTTTTTAACAGTTGTGATAGTATGAGCTGCATACTTAAACAAGCATTTGCAATGCAATAGGTCTCGCATTTACGTGAGCTTGAGCTATTGACATTGCAAATTACAATGCCTTTTATTTTTGTTTCCGTTTTTAAAACATACATAAAAGGCATTGTCATTTACAGTGCCAATAGCTTAAACTCGCGTAAATGCGAGACCTATTGCATTACAAGTGCTTGTTTATATTGTTTAGGTGGAATATTGATCTGGACTACCAGGCTGCTAGCTGCAGGCTACCTTGAGAATGTGTAATTATGTGCCTGATGAGGTGAGTCTCATGTGTCAATGAGCTAACTCCCATTGTGCGAGGTTACCCCACCCTTTTTTACATTCGTTTCTAGAACGCCTTTTGACATATGTTCTATTAATGTTTAGATTGTAAGCCTACATGCTACACTGGCTGGATTGTGATGTACCACTTCAATAAAGACATGTTAAAAAAACCTTTAGGGGCCATAAGCTCATGCCTATCATTGTTGAAAAGCTATTAATTTTCCGGATTCCTTAAAAAACTCTCTTAACTTAGGTAAATCTAAAAAATATCATAGATTTCCATATGTGCATCTAAACAGGTAGATTTTATGCCGATATTGGTTGATATTGGGATAGGGTTAAGCTGCAAATGCACCTTAACTCTTCTTTTGGTACGTCAAGAAATGCATTGTTTGACATGACTGGAAAATTAGGGTGCACTTTGACACCTAGTTTGCACACTTAGATGAGCAGCTTTTGCCACTAAAGCTAGATTTATAAATTATGTGTGATATCTGTGAAAACCTTAATTATGAGTGTGTGGGTATTTTTTAGATTCCTATTCCCAATCCCCCAACCCTTGAAACACACGTTAACAAACTGGGCACTGAAGCAGTGGTAAAAGAAAAGGGTATCCAGCAACTAATACTGTGCCAGATCTGGCATCCAGGCTGGCCCAGGGGCTTGTACTAAGTATGCCCTGTTGCTGTTTCCTCACACATATCAATTACAGCGGCACCTACACTTTCAGAAATAGCCTGCAAGGTGGGAGGGAGACAACACAAATTCCTCACTTACAGTCCCATCACCAATACCTTTTGTTCTTCCTATATCATGTCTTGGAGATCAAGGCATCACGGTTGGGACCTCTCACTTTGCTTTAGACGGGCGCCCATCAGAGCCCACTAGCATGACACTTCCCAAATTGCTAAAAATAGACATAGATTTGGAAGAAAGATTTTTCAAACTATCTATGAGGTGTTGGTCTATGCACAGTCATGTAAAAATGTAAAGTGCATCTGCCTGTGTGTAACTGTGCATAACTTAAGGATATCTACAACACAAACACTGAGCTGTCTTATATGAAGTATATATCCGTAACCTGAAAGTTACACTCTGTTTTCCTCAGCAAGCACGTTGATCCACCATGCTGTTTAATAAGTCATATCTATAACCACATTGCACGGAGATCTTTCCAGCAAATGGTTTAACTACTAGAGTTATTTTATCATTATTATACCTTGAAACTTGCTATATTCACCAAAGACCTCTGCAGCAAGATGCCTTAACCCCACTGGACATCTTCAACTACAAGTTTGGTTATGACTATTTAATAAGCTACAGAGTATCTTTATTATCACACTTATACTTGTTGCATTTTTTTATGCGGCACAATTAAAAATAAATATATATATACTGTTTGTCATCCATCCCAACCTTTGTGACACTGCTCTTCATTACTCGCTCCATTTGTGCTGCCATCCCACTAGAACCCACAATGTAAGGGTTCCCGAGGTACACCGATTCCATTTCTAATTTAAGGGTGGGCGTAGTTCGCGAAGTAGCACTTCGCGAAGCTACGCAAAGTGAAGTTCGCACTACGCGAGCTACGCGTAGCACTTCGCGAACTGCGTAGTAACATGTTCGCACTGTGCAAGATATTGTTTTCAATGATTGCACAGTGCGGACAAGCAACCGGCACTGTGCAATCATTGAAAATGGCATCTTGCACAGTGCGAGCTGTAGTTTTCTGCTGCTCGAGTAGATTTTTACTCGAGTGGCAGCTTTCTCAACGCGAACTGGTAGTTTCTCATCGCGAGCGGTCGCGAGCATACGCGACCCCTCGCAATGAGAAACCTCGCGTTGGGAATCTCGCCGGGAGGTTTATTTTCCATGCTCGCGATCGCCAACTTGATGTTGCTGATCGTGAACAAGGAAAAAGTCTCGCCAGGATGTCATTTTGCTTGCTCGCTGTCGCCAACTTGACGTTGAGGACCGCGAGCAAGCAAAAAATGACCGCAGCACTACACAAAACTACGCTACGCGTGTTCGCACTGTGCTACGTGCAGTTCGCGTAGTGCGAAGTAGCGCGAACTTCGCAAACTACGCGAGCGTAGCGTAGTGCTTCGCCCAGGCCTAATTTCTAAGAATCGGCACCGTTGCCCAGCAGAGTAAGGCCCGACTTCCCTCGAAGTATGGCGGTATTTCATTACTAAACAGGTGGGAGGAGAGACATTTGACACATGTCACCCTTACTAGTTACCTCACTGATATACAAGTGACGCAGTACAGGTGTGTCGTTTGATAATTGGTCGTATGAATTAAGCAGAAAAGCCACTGGCAGCAAACTTTGCAATAGCCTTAAAAATATTTTCAAAAAATGCCAGATAATGGTGAGTTTTCCAATGGACATAGACATATCTCTAAACGCGTTCCCTACCAGACCCTGCTGCGCCACTCTTTCTACGCACAACCGCTTAGCGTTGTAAAAAAAAAAAACTACAAGATGCTACTGCCCACTAGATTAGTATTCAACCATATAGGATCACATCTGTCCCCAACCGCCCCTGAAGACAGGTTACTTAACAGTGCTTTAACCAAACGCCCTGTCAGTGCGCAGAGGTCGTCGTCACCAGCCGTTTTCTGACTCGAGGGCAGGATACCTTTTGAAGCCCTCGTGGTCTGTATTCAATGAGAGGGAAGCGCGTGAGAGGTGAGAGCAAGAAACCAATGAGCAGCAGCAAAGATAAGAGAGGGGGAAGGGAGCTGGGCAAACAGATAAGGAACCGGTTAGGAAGGAGAGGTGAGAAGGAAGGAAGAGAAAGGGTGCCTGGAGAAGGAGAGATAACACAAAGGCAAGGCGAGCAGGAAAAGAGAAGAGTGAAGTGGGCAAACGAGAAACACCAGGAGAACGCCAGACGGAAATGAGCTATTGCAGGACATGAAGAACAAGTGAACTCTTAAACGCAGTGTCTCACAGCACAGCGTGTAGTTATAATTTTTGAGCGGTTGCACGCACTAAATTATCCCACGAGTCACTAGATTAGAACCGGCGAGTTGAAAGTGCGTCTATGGAATGGCTGCGCCAGTACACTGGTATTTACGACTTGGAAAGCTCCAAACTTTTACGTGTAAAACAGAGGGGCGCATGGAAGTGTGATACTGTCCCCACCTGCCACTCCCATTGTCTGTCCCGAGTCCCTTTCCTCCTACACACCGTGAATTAGGTACCTGCCCTCCTATGAACCTAAACAGCCTGCAGGCGCATTCCTGACTTGGCAGTGGAGAAGGTGCTGCGGGCAGGGAGGAGGAGGGCTGCGGGTGCCGGCGCGAGGTGTGTGTGCGCGCACGTTAGGCAGCCGGGGATGCGGTGAGGGGGGTCGGCAGCGGCGGAGTGTGTGTGCGCGCGTCTGCGCAAGCGCATCTCAGAAGCGCGTCCACAAACCCCGATCGCTGCGCGTGCCCTGGTCTGTCTCCCTTGGGAGCAAACACGGCAACCATAAGTCTCGTTGCCGGCAGCGCTTCGCGCTGCAACGCCAGCGAGACCTAAAAAGGGAAATCTTGACAGCGCCATGACCTATAACTATGATATCATTAACCTGCTCCCTGCTTTAGGGAAGATCCTGTAAAAGGTCAAAACTTCGTAGCTCTCTGCCTATCTAGAGGACCATGAGATCTTTAATCTAATTCAATTGGGATTTCACTTGATTAGGGGTACGGAGGCAGCGCTAGTCTTAGTTTTGGATGAGCTGAGGAGAACAGTGGAGGAGGGAGAAGAGACAGGGATGATCTTAATGGATCTTTCTGCCACATTTGATCCAGTGAAATTCTTTATTTTAATTCTGACCCTCAGAAGGAGGACAGTCCGGAACAGTACTTAACGTATTTGCCTCCTTTTTGATCAACTGTATGCAATCCCTGTTTCTTCCTCCATTCCATGCTCGAAGTTTTGATGTACTCTTTTGGGTGCTTCAATGTTCCTCCCTGTCAACTCTACTATTTGAGGTATATGTCAGGACTCTTAAGTTTTCTCAGAAATCATGACTGCTCAATACATTTTTATTCTGCCAACACTCATCTTCACGTGCGTTTAGACCATGATGCGCTTGTATTTTTACTTAATCTCAGTAACTGCTTACTGGATATTCAACAAAGGATGAGCAAATGTTTTCTAAAGTTGTATGAGCGCTACTCTAACTTGTGGGCACACACCCGTTGTAGCACTTACAGTGAAGTTGCAGGGATTGTGGTTTTGATGACAGTCTGGCAGGTAAGGTTTCCATTTTTCACAATATATTCGACATGTTTCAGCACACTTCACATATTGGGCAAAGCCCTCCCATGTATCCATAAAGCACGTCTGAATTTAACTACTGCAAGAGGCTCTATTACGACATACGTGAATCAAATGTATCCAAACTTCAGTGAACTAAGAACTGTGCTTTAGGAAGGATAAGATCTTAAAAAGATTGACCATGTGTTAACAACCAAACAACAGATGTATTGGCTGTAATTGGAACAAAGAGTATGACTGAATGAATTCTTTATTTGTGCGGTTACTTAAAACCATTACAAAAAACAAAGAGTATAGTTCATGCTCTTTGCATCATGCATGGGATTTTTCTATGGACTGGAGAAATCTTGCCTAAAAGAAAGATTTTCAAATCACCATAGGACACATGTACAAACCCCTTGAGACACTTTTGCGCCTCCGTTGCATCACTTTTGTGATGCAGCGGCGGTGTAAACGATGCGCCACGTTGCGACACATTTACAATGTGATGCATCTAGAGAGATGCGCCACGTTTTAAAGCCCTGCTTCACATTATACCTGCATCAGGTATAATGTATGCAGGGTGGGCGTTCCAATGCAAGAAAGTCTCGTAAAAGTAACGCATTGAATTATATAAGATTCACTGCGCCACCTCTACAACGTCACTGTGTCAAAACCTAACGCCTGCTTGTAGCAGGTGTAAGGAGTGACGCAGCACAATAGGTATAGGCCTTCCTGACCATTGCTGGAGGTGCGTCGTGCTTGCGACACAACTCCAGCAATGCGTGACCTTTGCGCCAATACATGCGTGACGCCTCTGTCAATCCTTGCGCTGCGATGCAGCCATGGTGGCGCAAGGGATTTTTTGTACGACGCAAGAAAACTGACGCATCTCTGCTATGATACAGAAATGCATCAGTTTCTTCTAAATCTGCCCTCATACCTCCTTTATTTGCGTTACAGCATACATAATTACTGTATGTTGCTTGCTACAAATTTGTTTTTTATTGTGAACCATCACGGAAATATTTGGGGTTTCATTTATAGAACAATTTACCCATGTCCTATGTGAGCAACACAAGGATTTAAAGGACGCCATCAAAGTCCTATCTCTTGATAATCGGGCTCTGTTGTTTCATCACTGCCTGTTTATTCTCTGGCTTTTGGTTGCTGCCCTTAGTGACAAGATGCTTTTCAGATTTCATTAATAGTTGCCTATTTCACCACAAAACATATGTGACTTCTGCATTTACTAGTCCTTTCCCACTATCTGGTTTCTCTTCATGCCTGTTAAACTTTTTTTCAAAATTCATGATGAGCAACCTCACAGCATGATTCTTTCTTTACAAAAAGCGAAGGGGCATATTATCAAGGACGGCGTTAAAATTATCGCCGGTTTAGCGGCAGAAAACTACCGCTAAAGCGGCGATAATGTGCTTGATAATATGCCCTTAAGAATTCCAATATAAGCCCAGGTGCACACCAGAACATGGGCTTCTATTGGAATTCTCTGTGGCATATTATCAAGCCCATTATCGCCGCTTTAGCGCCGGCGATAATTTTAACGCCGTCCTTGCTAATATGCCCCGAATTTTGTGTGTATTTCTATTAATATTTTTATTGTATTTCTATATTTCCTGAGATATGCACCTTAAGGCCAGATCTTTATGGAATTCACAATTACAAGTTTTCTATTACATTTGCCTTTCTTGTTTAAACGCAATCACGTTCAGCATCCACCAGTGCAACAGAACACACTTACAAGCGTGGGAGGGAATTTGCATGTTTATTGCTTTGTTTCTTCATGAAGCAGAAATGTTGTCTTTTGCTTATAAAAGCTTTTTGCCAGTGGTTAATTTATGGTAATCGCTCAGAATAGCAAAATATTACTGAAACTGAAATATACTGCTCGCTCCCAGTGACGGCTACTGTAATCACCAAAGTCTGACATGCTGGACTTTTGAATGTGCAGATCTCAGAATTGTGAAACAGATGCATTGATTTTCAGATTACTCTACATAAATCATCATTTTCTTTTATTAAAAATAGATTCATCATTTTACCTGCAAGGTAGGAAATTAATAAATTGAAAATCAGTTTAGCGAACAGAAATGACATAAAATAGCTACATCTCGTAGAAAAAAAACGAGGAACAACCAAATATTAAGGTAATTTGTATACGAAACTCTAGTTTGTCACAGCCAGGAAAGATGAACCCAAGATTTAAACCTACCAGAAATAGATGTGTTCTCTCAATAATACTGATTTTGCTTGAAACATAAATTTGAAGCTCTTTGTGTTGCAAGGTCAAAGTCTCAGTGAAGCGCAAAAATGCCTGCAAAGATATTTGAAAAAAAAGACATGATCAGTCATCAGATTCTCCTACCATTATTGACTTTGTAAGATATGTACCGTAATTCTACTGAAGAGTCTATTTTTCGAAACTAATCAAACGTACAGTGTGCTGCTTGTCCAGCACCAGTGCACCAGAACCTACTGTGCATAACAATTGGCATCTGGACAATACCTTTGGCATCTTTGGCATCTGCCCTGCTGCTAGCCTTCTGGCTGGGGGCTCATTCCAGACATCTAGGCATATATTTCGTTGTATTAAAATGCGAATCCGAAGAAGTGATTGATTAAACATGGCAGTCACCATGAAATCTTGAATCGTCACGAGTGGGGGCAGCCCCACATCATCCTCAGGTCCCAGCTCAGAACAGTGGAGTCTTAAAAGACACATTTTCGCTTGATTTGAATCTTGGTCGAGAATCTGCCAATGTTCTTGAAATCCCTTCACAATGTCCCTCTGGTGGGGGCTGCCCAACTAAAATTATACAGTAATGATCAGTTGGGATCTTTTTATTCAAAGCTATGTGTGAGATGAGGACACCCAGAATTACTCTTTAATGCTACAGTATATTTACTTGTTCGTGGATATATAACTCGCTAGACACATAGGGGCAGATTTACAAGCCCCTTGCGAGACATTTACGCCGCCGTTGCGTCACTTCTGTGACGCAGCGGCGGCGTAAACCATGCGCCATGTAGCGCCTTATTTACAACATGACGCATCTAGGGAGACGCGTCACGTTGTAAAGCCCTCCCTACATTAAACCTGCGTCAGGTTTAATGTATGCAGGGTGGGCGTTCCGTCGGAAAAAGCCTCGGAAAAGTGACGCAGTGAAATCTACAAGATTTCACTGAGTCACTTTTCCGACACTGCTGCGTCAAAACCCTGCGCCTGCTTGAAGCAGGCGTAAGGCATGACGCAGCATGTTCGGTATGGGCCGCCCCTGAGCATTGCTGGATTTGCGTCGTGCTTGCAACACGACTCCAGCAATGTGCCGCAATTATGCCATCAGATGTGTCACGCATCTGTTTATCCTTGCGCCATGATGCGCTGCATTGTAAATGCAGTATATCTGTGGTGGAGCAAGGGTAAACTTGCGTGACGCATCTTTCCTGGCGCATCCCTGCTGATTTGCAGGGATGCGCCAGGAAACATAAATCTGCCCCATAATGATTTTTCGTACATGGTTATATTTTACATCACAAAAGTCAAAGAAAAGTTGAATCCGATGTTTGTATAACTTTGTCCTGGCACCCCAGAAATTAGATAATTAATTGCATCTGATAAACGAGTGAGTACATCTAACAGCCAACAGTGTTTTGCTCCCTAAAGGCATTGAGCCCTAGGGCTTCCTAGTTTTGTATAAGTATGTGCACCTTTGTGGCTAGATTTCTGAAGAATATAAGCAGGGATTTGAATCTAATTCTTTTGTGGTTCGGTCACAATAAAAGCTCTGAGGTGGGAACAAACCAAATGATGCCCAGCTAAGTTATGAACGAATCAAGATAAAGTACTTCGAATAATGTGTAGGTATAATTTAAAATATTTCAGGAGCCCTTAGAGAAGGGCATTTCCGTATTTATGTCTTGCAGTGATCAGGGTGCACCCCACTGCCTTACACAATGAAGAGAGAAGAAAGCTCAATATTTTCCTAAGGGATTTAAGAGAAGCAGGTAGCTGAAAAAGTCACAATTTGGAACTTGAAATAAACACCTTGATCAGCTTTCATCCCTGCATTTGTCACTATCTTGGCAGCAGACCAGTACTACCACCAGTACCACCACCACCAGTACCACCACCAGTACCACCACCACCAGTACCACCACTACCAGTTCCACCAGTACTTCCACCACCATCAATACCACCACCAGTACCACTACCAGTACCACCACCACCACCAGTACTCCCACAATAACCAGTACCAGCTGTACTACCACCAGTACCACCACCAGTACCACCACCAATACCACCAGTACCACAACCACCACCAGTACCACCACCACCACTAGTACTACCACCAACACCAGTACCACCACCACCAGTTCCACCACCACCAGTACTACCACCACCAGTACTACCACCACCAGTACCACCACCACCAGTACCACCACCACCACCAGTACCACCACCACCACCAGTACAACCACATGTACCACCACCAATACCACCACCAGTACCACCACCACCAGCACCACCACCAGTTCCACCACCACCGGCACCACCAACAGTTCCACCACCACCAGTACCACCACCACCAGTACCACCACCAGTACCACCACCAGTACCACCAACAACACCAGTACCACCACCAGTACCTTCACCAGTACCACCGGTACCACCACCAGCACCACCACCACTACCACCACCATTACCACCACAGTACCAACCACCAGTACCACCACCACCACCAGTACCACCAGCAATACCACTACCACCAGTACCACTAGCAGTACCACCACCACCAGTACTACCAACATCACCACCGTTAATACCATTACCCGTACCACCACCACCAGTACCACCACCAGTACTACCACCACCAGTACCACCACCAGCACCACCACTACCAGTACCACCAGTATCACTACCACCAGTACCAGTACCACCAGTACCACTGGTACCAGTACCACCACCACCAGTACCAGTACCACCACCACCACCACCAGTACCACCACCACCAGTACCACTACCAGTATCACCACCACCAATACCACCATCACCAATACCACCACTACCAGTACAACCACCAATACCACCACCACCACCTCAGTGCCTCTCGCTCACTAGTAATAGCAGGGGCACTGTATGAGGCCAGAGATGCCGCCAAAACCATCCCTCCCTCCCTGCATGTGTGCCTTAAAGCACAACCCGCCCTGTACAAGGAGGTGAAGTCAGGGCCCTACTACAGCTGGAGTGTTTATTAGGCCAAAGATAGCAATGACATTACGCAATGCCAAACTGCACGCTCAAATCAAGGAGAGGGCAGGAAATAGTCCCCCTCCCGCTCTTCCTCCTGAGCCACGACAGTGTAATCACAGTGCGAAAGGTGTTGGAGCGCTTTGTTAGTGTTTATAGCTCAGATCATACATAACTCTCACTTCACACTTTGTGTCTGTGTAATTCACAACACTTACATATCTTATTCACTGCACTATTTATCACTACTTTGAAGACTTCGCAGGCCGGTCTCTTCCTCTGATATATACAATCTAACAAGCGGTCGAGTAGGCCCTTTATTGCAATACTATAGGTGTCGCATTTGCAAGAGTTTAAGCTATTAGTATTGTACATGACAATGTCTTTTATTTATGTTTTAAAACCCAAAACATAAATAAAAGGCATTGTCATTTACAATGGCAATAGCTCAAACTCGCGTGAATGCGAGACCTATTGCATTGCAAATGCTTGTTCTATATGTGATGTGGAATGCATCATGCAATGAAGAAGGAAGATAAAGATATTTCTCTTCATTCTGACTCACTGGAGAAGGCAAAGAATTTTGACACGTTCCCAGCTATACTGGCTTTAGTAAATCTGTGAATTCACCAAAATCCATGAGTAGATGTATGGGGATGCCCATGCTCCACCCATTGAATGACTTACAGCTTGAATTGTACATAATGTCATGCAAGCCGCAACATGGCATGACATTTATTTACCCTTGCTTGGCTTTGTAAATATTACTGAAGCCTTTGCATTGACCTAGTGCCACCCAGAAGTCATAGTTAGTGCTGTTGCTGTTTAACATATGACTTGCCAAAGAAGATCACTGTTATTACCCTCGAGCCAGAGTCCACATCTGCAAGAACACAGCACCTGAAAACCAGGCCAACCTGCATGAGGAATAAGGTCACCTTCCATGATCCTATGCCGCTCCCATGTATGCAAGTGGTAAGAAACAGACATGCATGCCATCGTGAGCTGCCACAGCCTGGTCCCCTGAAAACAGGTAACAAGGGCCTGAAATAAAGAAACTAAAATTGTATCTTAAACTTTAAAATTCAGTCTGCTTTAGAGGCATAGTGTTGTCAATATGAACATTTCTAACTCAAGAAAAAATAAACGGATCATGGTGTTCGCTGAGTAAACATGTGCCTGTCCTACTACCCCCTTAAGATATTCAGGCCTGGGTGTGGTCCATAGAAATGTGGAGGCGGACACTATGTGTGATATAACAATTACCCATAGTTTGAAGTACTGAATCAGTATTTACTCCATTAATATGCATAGTATTTAGGTTTGCTCCGACATTAGAATAATTCTGTGATCATAAAGATATGCACTGGCCTAGAGAGTGAATTACTGAGGCTGTTGGTTGATTGAGTTCTGGGTTTTCGATCCCTAGCCTACTCTGGAGAAGCCTTTGTCTGCTCCTCTTCGTGTCAAGTATAAAGGGAGTTTACTTGGCCCAGTTTACAGATCCATAGTATGACAGAGCCCTTGGCATCAGTGACAAATAACCAGCATGGTTGTGACTCAAATGCCCATGTCACCCTCATCCTCCAGAAGAGGGTCTGAAAGCACTTCATTTCAATCATATGGAATAGTGAATAGCTTCCACCAGATCTCTCCAACTTAGGCCTATTACAGCTTGGTCCACAGCATAGTCTTAGGATAACCTGCCTATGTATTGCCTTTTGTGGACATTCTAAACTGAACCGTATTGGTGATTGTTTTGCTTTATGTCTAATCTGAAGCTGGATTAGATTGGAGAGAAATTCGCTTTACAAAGTGTACCCATGCTTTTTGTTGCTGACTCCTTGACCCCAGGACTTGCAGAGGGAACCCTGGTTCAAGACATGTGGAAAGTGCAACCCTCCAAATTGTAGTAGGCTGCAAGAATGAGTGGGTGATCCCCAATTTGATATCAGCTGAGACCATAGGCGTACTGAAGGAACTAATGGGAATCATAAAGCAAAAAGATAAATGACTGACCATTCATTTTATAATATTAAACTGAAAAAAATCCAAAAGAAGATCCTCCTGCTGAGACGCCACAACAGATAAAAAGACATCAGGTGGACATGATACCTCATTTAGGGAACAGACACTTTTCAGCTGCCCTGTGATGATAAATGGTGTGTCTTTCAGAGGCATGAACACGCTGGGCAGTGTTGGAATATCACAGTTTCTTGCAAGAGTATAGAACCGAAAGAAGGGCTCTAATCACAAGCTCCACTGTACAGGAACGATTATACTGAACAGTAAAATCACATGCGATGTTACTGTGTCCTTGTGGTAAAACTACCCATGCAATTACGAGTAAAAACCCAATAGAATAAGGAATTACTACGTGGGGCCGAATTTTCTGATCATAACACTACAAGGCATCCCATATTCCATGTGGTTTTGGGGGAGGAGGGGAGGGAAGAGGATGTTTTTTGCTAGGAACTAAGGGGCCTATTATGATGCCATGCACAACGTGACAGGCACCGTGCGGTGTCTGCCACCTGGTGCATGGCAATGATGGGGGGTACCATGGGTACCCCCCAGTGCAGCCACCCACCCCCCCACCCTCCGGGGGCCCGCAATGGGCCCCAAAGTGACGTCCTGCATACCTTTCCATGTCGGAGTCTACGACATGGAAAGGCATGCATCTAATAGGCATCCTGCAAGGCACCGCCACCATTGCAAATTCCTTTTCTGCCCGGCCGGCAATCCTACCAGCGGAAAAACGGCGGGCGGTCTTTCCATCCGCCGCAGTGCCCCTCGCCATACGAATATGGCGGGGATGAAGATGGGTCATTTGGCAGGCGGATCGCCACCGCCGGCCCGGCGGTGACCCCCGCCGGCGGCGATCCCCCCGTGATTATAATGGGCCCCTAACTGTGGAAAGAACTGTATGCTCCCTTAGAAAAAAAACAACAAAAGACTTGTCAGCTACTGAAGACAACGTCTTATACAACCACCCCCCCCGAAACCCCCCAAGTGCAGAAAAAACTAACCACTAGTAGTAATCAGGCCGAGCAACTTAAATGTATGCAAGTACAGGTTAATTTCGTTCAGCCTGCTTCGGCCCATACTGTACAGAAACATATCGTATTTACCAGTCAGGGTGCATAGATGTACTTGTCTGGAAAAGATGCAGATGGATCTCAGTGCATTTTAGTTGCTTCGAGAAAAGGCACACTTGGCATCTAATCTTTCGGTTGAGTTTTCTTCTAACCAACATCCTGGCTGCGAACTGGAAAGACGCCTGAAATGTGAAAGAACATTGTGGATGTTGTAAGGGCTCCAGAGGAAAACACACACAACATGTCATTCTTTTGTTCACAGGTACAACTGTATGTGTGGCTCATATATGGTATTAAATGGTTGATCCCTTTATTTAGACAATACATTATGACTAACTCGGATTGGCTATTGCTCAGTGCTGCTACTCCACCCGCCCTTATTTCACCAATCAACTACTTTTTGTATTTGAGAGGGATAGGTGACCACACATAAGAGAAGAAAGATAACAGAAAGGACTGGTTAGTTTCCATAATGTATGCAGAGAAGGTGGAATCTGATCCCCAATGTCCAGAGATATTTGTATAAAATATATTTGAACAGCATTGTATTGAATATATTGTGTTGAAATTTTATGAGGCTTTATGATGACCGTACTTTTATAATGCACATAACACTTTGAAATTGTAAATTGGCAAGGCATTTTGCTCAGTACAAAATAACTAATATTGAAAGATAAAACGTTCTGACATTTAAATGTTTCTTTCTGAAAAAGCCACTCTTTAAGGTTTTGAACTTCATGATATTTCTCTAGGGCCTTTGCTATATGGAGATTTATTCCTTCTTACAGTTCTCAATTTCTCGTTTGTGTAGACGAGATTGGATCATTTGATGAATGATTTGTGATAGTTTCTCTATGGGACAGACCAGAGTGGTTGTTTTATAACCACTTTCCTTCTGTGAGTTATGTGTTCTGAGACCTTAAAATGGCATTTTCCTTTGTACGAAATCGCGTTTGCAACTTGGAAAAGCCTTTATAAATTCTTAAAGGAGTATAGTGACTTTTTTTAATCATAATTCATAATTAGAAGGGGTCGTGAACGTGACATCCTCTCCTGATCACAGTGATGTTTCTATGGTTATTAATGCAATTGCAGGTGCAAACTTTCAAAACATTACCAAAACCTTAAACAAGATCTATCTATCTATCTATCTATCTATCTATCTATCTATCTATCTATCTATCTATCTATCTATCTATCTATCTATCTATCTATCTATCTATCTATCTATCTATCTATCTATCTATCTATCTATCTATCTATCTATCTATCTGTCTGTCTGTCTGTCTGTCTGTCTGTCTGTCTGTCTGTCTGTCTGTCCATCTATCTATTGTTGTCTAGTCTATCTCAATATAGCTCTTTATTTCTATCTCTGTTACTAGTCATCACTCTCCTGATCCATTTCACACTAAGTCTCACTTACTCTTATTATATTATATTATATTATATTATATTATATTATATAATATTATATTATATTATATTATATTATATTATATTATATTATATTATATGCTTGGAGACTTTTCTTGCTCAAAATGTGGTCGTATGAAAACACACATTTCACAGGCAACCATAAAATACGATGTAGGAAAGGAAGATCTGCTTCTTATGGTTACCCCCACTTTTGGCTTCATGTGATACTGTTTTTGACAAGTCTGACTGGGATCCTGCTAATCAGGACCTCAGTCTATCTGCTTTCTCCTTAAACTGTTATGTCGTGTACTTAGGCACACTCCGGATTGGATACTGGGGTACCCTTGTCAGTCAGTAGTATATGGTACCCATGTACCCGAGGCATTGGTACCCCAGAGGCCTACCATGGACTGCAGCATGTATTGTGCCACCCATGAGAGACCATGAAAAGTGAACTACAGGCCTGCCATTGAAGCCTGTGTATGATGGTGCAAGCACCACTTACTTTAGATATAGGTTTACTATATCTGAGGGTCACTACGCTTAAAACCTATAAGTCACCGCTATAGTAGGCTTTAACAATCCTGAAGGCAGGGTGCTTGGTTCAAGTGAGAGGATGCCACTGCATGAGCAGGACACACCTGCATCCTACGGAGTCCATTCTCCCGGGTTGTTAATGCTGCAGCCAATTACTACATATAGAGTGGCATTTTGCGACCCGTGATGACCAACTCTAAAAAGGCTGAAAGTAACCTGATTGTGTTTGGTGGCAAACATTGTGGAATCATACCCCACGCTGGTATGATTCTACCCCTCAGAAACTAGCTTTGTGAGATCCTTGATGTTCCCGGTACCAGCCTTCTAGTCACGGGCAGCCCAAAATGGTTGCTGCCGACCAGAGACTCATGTCTGCCCTCCTGCTGCGGAGCCAAGCTCGAGCAGGGGAAGGAAGAATAATAGGAATCCTGCCACAGGGAGGTGTGACCACCTCCCAGACAGGATTTAGTGTATTAGACCTAGGTGGGTGCAATTGCCCGCAACAATAAGGCTGCATGAGGGGCCCATTTGGTGTCCCTGTGCAAATGTGCATAGTCCAGTTCAAACCAGTCCTGGGAGCCTTTGGCTCCTGCTCTGGCATGAAAATGGAGAAAGGACATGGGAGTAACTGCCCCACTGTCCGGACCCTCCCCTGGGAGGGTACCCTGAATCTGTTCAACCCTCTCCCATGGGTACAAAAGGGCTTACCTGGATGCAGGACCCTAGATTCAACGTGGACAAGATTCTGAACCAAAAACCACTGAACTTTGACCGTCCGGACACTCTGGACTTTGCTGGACTTTATTTGGGCCCGATTTCATCTCTCACGCAGTCTGAAGCATCGTCTGTGCCCGTGCACCATACAGGCTCTGTGCAGGACCTGTGGAGCATCAAAGAAAACTCAAAATAAACATAGTACACAGTGGTACAGGTATTACAGCCCCCATGAGGGATTCTGGCCTCAAACTTGGTGGAAGGGCAGCTTGGAGCTCAAGGAATATAGAAACCTAGCTCTTGTGTTGCTGGACCCTTCGGAGTCTGTAGGAGCTCAGGAGCAGCAAACCAGTCAGTTGAGATGTAGTGCCTGCGGTTGCAGGGGAGTGACTCCCTTGGAGTGAAGGAGTCCCTGTGTGCACTTGAGGGTCAACTTTGCTTTTCTTGGAAACCTCTGGTTGCTCCAGGATTGCCCTGACTTTCCTGTGTTTGGTGAATTGGCTGGATCTTGCTGTTTTGAACCATAACCTTCTTTGACTTTCTGCGTGGGTTGCCGTTGCCAAGGCTTGTTGGTGCTCCAGGCAGACACTGACCCCTCAGTACTCGACGTACTTTCTGGGACAGCTTGTAACCGGCTCCCAGTTGTCCTCAACATCTCCTGGCCCTGCTGGCTGCAGAGTCAAGATCCTCCTCAGCGCACCTGAAGCACCCAACATCAGTGGGTATTTGTCTACTGAGCCCCTGGTCACTCCTGCGTGACCCATAATCTGTTCCCTCTGCTTTCAGGTACTCTTCAACAACAATCCACCTTTGGATTCCAACGGACACTTTTCCTCCTTCCGACAGCGGCTCTTCTTCGAAATCCTCCATTGGGTTTGACAGCAGTTTCCGATGCAGCGGCTTCCCTGGGATAGTTTACTCCGGTACTACAGTATCTACGGGTGGGGTGTCTCTCCAACCTCCAAGGTTCCATAGGATTTCTTTGAAGTCCACTGGGAAGGGTCCTTAAACTTTAAAACTTCAACTGCGAATCTTCCATAAAATTGTATGGCGCACGCGGTTGTGTTACCACACTGCACCCATCCTCCGTGGGGTGCCTACTTACTCACCTTGGGTGGTTCCTAGGGGTCTCAGTGAAACTACATCCTCTAGACACTGTTTTGACTCGAGTTGTGGTTCTTATACCCCTATTTTAGTATATGGTTTGGTCTCCCCCTGGAGCCCACTGTGTATTAGTGTTATTTACTAATGTTTCTGTGCCACAGTATTATGTGCTTTGTGAGTATCTTAGTGTGGTTCTCCTTCATTTAATCAATACTATAAGGTTGCATTCGGGTAAAACAAGCTGCTTAACATTCCTTCAAGACTAAGCCTGAAGGCTGCTCTCCACAGTTACTACTTAGATAGCTTTCTAAGGTTATCTTTGACCTCTTAAATCACCGTAAGGGTTTTTTGGACTGGTACAGGGTGCCCACTTTTATTAGTGGACAACATATACCAGGCCAACTTCTCACATGTGGGGAAAGCTGTAAAATACAGATTGTATCATTATAATGATTGGCCCTTAAACCACTTTGCTGAGCTTTACAATTGCCAGAAATCACTAAGATTATGCAACATGAAAGAACAAACTATTTTGTAAGGTGATCAAAATGTTGTGGCAAAATGCAAATTATGCAGCACATTCTCTGGCTGTATTATTTTGAAGAGGGTCAAGGTGAGTCATCATGCCTCTCTTCTCACTCAACAATGGCATTAAAGACATATTATTCTCTACATATTTGCATAAATAGATTATGGAATTTCTTCAATTTTTTCATGTATATTTGTTTTTACAAAATGTATTTAACTAAAAGCAGGATACAAGGGGTTATGTGTGTGAGCAAGGCAATATTGTACTTAAGAGATGTTGTGATTATCAGGAGGGTAGTTTCCATATTTAAAGTAATTGCTATACGTCAGACAGTAAAATATGTTTCTCCTGTGCTACTTTTCTGTACTGGGTTAATAAACCTGAAATTGACCTTTGCACTTTAGTATTACATGCACAAATGCACAATGATTTGTACGGGTGATCTAAATCCTTCCTTCATTACAAGACCTGCCTCCCACCCAGACATACCCCCAGCCCATAAAAACTCTGCCCGCCCCCACCTCCACCTGTACCTAAAAAAGCTGAGCTAGCACTCAGATGTACCGCACCGGGAGAGAGAGAGGGTCCTGGATGGAAGGCAAGGGACTAGGACTAGAAGTAATGCCATTATCAATAGTAATGGACGCATTACCTCCCGTCCCTCTCTCGCTTTCCTTCATCCCAAGTGAGGACCTAGCAAGCAGAACAAAACAGAGACGGACAACTTAGTGATAAACAACACCAAAATTTAATAACATGCCCCAAACACAGCAGCTCAACATCCCTAGTCCCTCATAGGGGACAAGACCCTGTGGCCTAGAACATTATCCAAACGTTCCAGACTTGCAATCCGATAATGACGGACAAACGTAGAGTGAGAAGACCAGGTCGCAGCCCTACAGATCTCCACCAAAGAAGTACCCTGCTACTCAGCAACCGTAGCCACCATACTGCGAGTAGAACACCCCTTAACCCCCATAGGAGGATCCACCCCTTTATGTTGGTTAGCCATCAAGACCGTGGACCGAATCCAATGACTCCGGGTATCCCTAGAAGGCTTAACACCCTTTTTAGCAGGCCCAAAGTTAACAAACAAAGCGTCCCCCTTCCGGAAGGACTCCACAACCTGCAGGTACCACAGTACAGCATGCTGTACATCTAGACAGTGCAATTGTGATTCCTCCGATTCAGTCCGAGGAAGGAGCAGGACAGAATTCAGGCAAAATCACCTCCTGACTGAGATGAAACGCCAAATTGACCTTAGGAACAAAGGACAGTATCGGCACCAAAACCATCCGATCCGAAAAGATCTTGCAGAACGGATATTTACAAGACAAGCCCCCAATTCACCCAAGCATCGCACCAAGGGGATTGCCACCAAAAAATAAGCTTTGAAAGTCAAGAGTCTGAACTCTAGACCCTCAAAGGGCTCAAAGGTAGGACCGGACAGGACATCCAACACCAGCTGCAAATTCCATGAAGGAAAGGACCTGACAAGGCGAGCAAATAAATTCAACAGACCCTATAAAAACGAGGCATCGGACCCCCGTCATCCCTCAACCTACGCCAGGAGCCACGAAAAGCCTGAATAGCTGCCCACTGCACCCGCAGAGAAGCCACCGACAACCCCAGATGAGCCCCATCCTGAAGGAAATGCATCACAAAAAAGAGGTCAGCTACTGTGGGATCAACATCCTTAGCAGCACACCAGGCCGAAAAGGCCCACCAATGCCTAGCATAAGACAGCAGAGTGGAGGACCTACGGGAAACATGTAAAGTAACAGCCAAATGGTGAGGAACCCTGAACACAGCTAAGCCCTGCTGCTCGACCGCCAGGCCGTCAGGTGTAAACTCTGCACGGAGCACAGCGGAAGGGCCAGAAACACCAAAGGGGATGAGACCACCGGAAGGACCCACTCCTGGTCGCAACACAACCCGGTCAGGGGAGGAAACCAATTCGCCCGAGGCCAATGGAGCGCAACCAATAACACCTGAGCAGAGTCCCTCTGGACCCGCACCAAAAAGGCCTGGAGCAACGGAAAGAGGGGAAAGGCTTACAGAAGACCCCAAGGCCAAGGAGAGGTCAAGCCGTCGACTCCCAGAGCCCAGGGACACCAGCCCAGAGAACAGAACAGGGCCACCTTAGCATCCCTTGGGTCTGCAAACAGGTCCACCACAAGGAGGTCCCACCGACTCACCAACTGGGCAAACAAACTGGGAAGGAGGAAGAAATCCTTAGATGAGGGAATTTTCCGGAGGGAATATTCCGGTTCAATCGATCTGCCCGCACATTGTCCTACCCCCAAATGTAGAGAGCAGACAGACCCAGCACCCAGGACTGAACCCACAGAAAGATGTCGCTAGCAATCAAGTTCAAGGACCTGGACCTGGCCCCCCCTGCCTGTTGACATAGGACTTCGCCACCGGATTGTCCGTCTGAACCAACACCCTAAGACCAAGCAGAGACTCCTGAAAGTGAACCAGGGCCAGCAAAATCACCTGCAACTCCTGCCAGTTTGAAGGCCTCCGGGAGTCCAGCAGGGACCAGAACCCCTGACCTGCTCCGACCCCATCCATGCCCCCCACCCTGACTGGCTGGCATCCGAAGTCACCACAAGCAGAGCCGGATGAGCCAAGGAAATTCCGGCCAGAAGGTGATGCTGGCAGAGCCACCAGGAGAGCTCCTCCCGGATCCAGACCGTCATTGGCAGTGGAGACCCCAGACGCTGAGACCCCAGGGACCAACACAACAGGATCCAGTTGGCCAGGCGAAGAAGGTGAAAACGAGCCCAGGGAACCAGAAACACCACAGAAGCCAAATGCCCCTGCACCGTCAGCTACTGCACCACAGGAGGACTCGACCAGGACATCTGGGCCTGAACCTGTGACTGAAGAGAGACCAGGTGCCTGTCGGACAGAGTAACATGGCAGAGCAAAGTCTCAAAATGAGCAACGATGAACCCCATGTCCCGAGAGGGGGGCAAAGACGATTTTCCTCAGTTTACCAAAAAAACGTGTCCCTGTAGTACTTCCAAGGCCCTCCCGACCTGAGCAATCAAGATCAACTCCCCGGCAGCATGAAGTAAGAGGTCGTCCTGATACGGATGAATGAAAACCCCCTCTGCATGAAGGAGAGCCATGAGTGGTGCCAGGACCTTCATGAAGACCCTGGGCACGGACTTGAGACCGAAGGGAAGAATGCAAAACTGAAAATGGACATCTCCCACAGCGAACCGCAGGAAACACTGAGAAGAAGTGGGGACTGGGACGTGGAGATAGGCATCCTCGAGATCCACTGAGGCCAAAAACTCACCTGGCCGAACCAGTGAGATGATCGCCTACGGAAGTGAATAGTCCGAACCCAGGAGTTGACCCATTTGAGATCCAGAATGGGCTGAAAACCGCCAGACACCTTCTGCACCAGGAACAGAATGGAGTATGTACCGGTACCCATGTCTGCGACCGGAACCCAGCAGATGGCCCTCTTGGCAAGCAAACTGGCCCCCCTGTCCAGCAGAGCCCTTCTGTGTAGACCGGAGACAAGCACTGGAGTCAGCCACACCCCAGTATCCGGAGGAACGTGCCAAAAGTTGACCACGTAACCATGAGCCACAGTGCTCAGGACCTAGCCATCCGAAACGTCCAGCTGCCACCGTGGAAGGAAATGCCGGAGACGACCTACAAACGGCAGCGTATCATCCACACAGTAGTTGTCAGGGACCCTTCTTGGCCGAGCCCATAGGGAGTGGAGGCAGCATGTTTGGGAGAAAAGCGGGGCTGAAACTGCTGCTGCCGGAAAGACTGACGAGACTCTCGCTTTGGGGATGACGAGGGGCTCTATTCCAAGGTCTATTAGAGGGAGCCGAACCTCCTTTATAGGGCAAAGCATGCTTTTGTTCCTTGAAAGCCTTAGAGAGCATGGCCGGCACCTGGTCCCCAAACAGAGCCTGGCCATCAAAGGGCAACTTCAGCAAAGCCTCCTTCTCCAAAGAATCCGCCTTCCAGTTCCGGAGCCAAAGGGAATGACGCGCTGCCACCACCAAGGCCCCAGTGGACATAGCAGATGATTTAATAACATCAGAAGAAATGTCAGCCAACAGCTTAGCCTGCTGCTCCATTGCAGCCAGAAGGTCAGAGCACTCAGAGGCCTCCTGAACAGCTGCCGCCAACGTCTCAAAGTCCTGCACCAAAGAATGAGCAGAATACGCAGAGAAAAGGCTAGTCTGCAGCGCCAAGTTCCCAACCGCAAAAGACTTCTTAAGGCCAGAGTGCACCTTCTTATCAGTAGTATCAGCTGGGGTACAATCCTCAGGCTTAATAGTGGTCTTGCCAATCAGCATGGCCAGTATAAAGTCCAACTTTACATTGTGAGGCAAGGGGTCCTCCCCCTCCAAAAGGTAAAGTTTCTGGAGGAAGCAAGGGACCTGCAACTTGTGCACCTCACGCCATTCCCTAAGCACTATTTCCTTCACAGGACCCTGAAAGGGCATGCCCAACCAGGAGGGTGTAGTATACTGAGGAAAAAGAGACCCACCGGCATCACCCAGCTGGAATGGAGGGAACCTCAAATTGTCACATACTTGAGCCAGAATGTCCCACATCTCCTCCCTGAAAACATACTTGCCTCCAGAAGAGGTAAATGGACCCTAACCATCCGACGGGGATAAATCGCCAACAGGATCCAAAGCACAAGGGCCAAAATGACCAGAAGGCACCGGATGAGCCATCAGAGGCCTAGACATAGCACCCTCAATCATGCCCTGCCCCTGCTCCCTGGACATGAGAGGCACGTCACCCCCGGAAAGGCCCTGGCTCCTAGGGCGTTTAGGGGGAAAGGGAGAACCATCAGGAGAGGAGGAGGAGGAAGAAGACACCAGGATGTTCCTTTTAAACAACCTCTTGCGACCCATGGTTGCAGCAGAACGGAGAAGCAACATGCACCCACCTCCCTATAAGGAGGAAAACACAGCCGGCCACCAAAAACAACCTCCAACCGGAGAAAAACACCAAAATGACAGAAGAAATAAAAGACCGGGCACAAACTAGACCTACCAGGTCTCCACAAGGTATGCAGCACCAGGAGCAGAGGCAGCCTCAGCAAGCGTGACCCGGAAACTCAGCCCCAGCCACATGAGAACCACCGAACACCATCGCAGCTTCCTGAGCAACCACTCCGCCCCCAAACCACCAGGGGAACATGGAGAGGAAGCATTGCTGAGACAACAC
Organism: Triturus cristatus; assembly: GCF_964204655.1. Classification (NCBI taxonomy): domain Eukaryota; kingdom Metazoa; phylum Chordata; class Amphibia; order Caudata; family Salamandridae; genus Triturus; species Triturus cristatus. The sequence continues at coordinate 1,140,763,429 of NC_140583.1, read as the reverse complement.
TGCTGAGGGCTCCGCCACCGCAGAGAACCAGATCGAAGACTCTCCGGCGCTGCCACAGGGAGGAACTGCAAAGGTAAGTCTCACTAGGGAGACAGAAAAAAACAGGTAGAGGTGGGGGCGGGCAGAGTTTTTATGGGCTGGGGGTAGGTCTGGGTGGGAAGCAGGGCCTCACCTGTGATGAAGGAAGGCGAGGAGGGATGGGAGGTATTTAGCTTCCACTAGAATGCTGCTCAGTGAAAGTCATTATAGATGTTTTAATGATATACAGTGTTAAAGGTGACACTCAGATCCAGTAAATAAAAGCTGCTCTATTTCTTCGATATAATATTTCATGAAAACACTCAGTAGCAGATAACAAGACTGACTCCGTACTATGCAAATCTTTGAACCCAACTTGAGAAGGGTTGAGTATATTGTTTAAATCATTTTATTGTAACAATTGTTAGTTGCCCTCCTTCTTAATTACTTTAGTTGGTAATGGGAGCAAAGTAATGGGTCTTAAGATGAGATATACCTTAGGATCAGCACAGGGCTTCTCAAGGAGGAAATTAAAAGTGTGCTTCCAACTGATAGGGACCACAGCCTAGCCCAGAGAAGCATTGCATTGGTTTGAAAAGGCAGGAGCCTTGTCAGATGCTACTAAGTGAAGGGAAGGTGGCAAGGATCCAACTACAAACCCAGTTTGGTTTGTTCGAAAATTCTTTCAGTGGATTCAGTGGATAGTAGATGGAATTTAGTAAATGGTTCTGATGAGTTAGACAATTCAAACTGAGAGAAAGACTTTGAAATCGCTACGGCTGTACTACATAAGTGAATGGCAACTTTATCGTTTCTTAAATGGTAAAGAAAGATCATCATAGAGCGAATGAGAAGGGAAATGGAGGTAGCCAAGTGCGAAGGATTGCACATATTTTTTGACAATTGTGAAGACCTCCAATGTACGGTGTTTAGTCACATTAATGTCTTTACCAAGAATGTGATGTGAATATGTTTATTTTATTTTTATTCTGTTTTGGTGATGCACAGTAGGCAGCTTTGCCTTTCAGACTATAATTGAAAGACCAGGCCCTCCCGAGCTATCTCCTCTGCATACCATGGGACAGAATATGCATGTGGCTTGCTGTAATCTACCTCAACAGGGACACCATGTTGATTGCTGACGTAAACTACATGTATATTTATTCACCTTAGCCTTAATACCTTCCTCTTTATTATAAATGAAAAAAAGTTTATTGGGGGTATATAGTAGACAGTTTATTGTCAGAAATGTTACCCCCATTGGCAGCAGCTAGTTGATGGGTGATATCAAAGTCTTGCAAATTAATGTGTGGCAAGCACAACCCAGAGCAAAAGGAATGGCATGATGATCTGACCATTCCAGCACAGTAGGTGAATTTGTTTCAAGTAGGTCTTCTGAAAAAATATAATGCAAGCATATGACCTGTGGTACGTGTTTTTTTGAGGGAGCCTTAGACTAGCCATATATTCCAGGCACTTAGTAACCTTGTGTTAGGACATCAAACCATTAGTTAATATCCCCAAATGTTGGACCTGACCCTGCTTGCAGGGTTATCCCTAAACCTTTTGCCTTCCTCATGTATTTTCCACACCCTCTTTTTGTTGGCTTTAGGACTCTGGGCACTTTACCACTGCTATTCAAAGCTGAAGCGCATGTGCTCTCTCCATGGTCTGATTAGTATACACATGTTTGGAATATTTAATTTACCTGTCAGTCCCTTGTACAGTGGTATCCCATATACCCAGAGACTGTAAATTAAATGTTACTAGTGGGCCTACAGTGCTGCTTTCGCCACTCACGGAAGTAGCCTTTCAAACCTGTCTCAGGCCTGCCACTGCAGGGCCTGTTTGCAGTTTACTGGCATATTGACTTGGCATTTGAAGTTACTTGCCTAGCCAGAAACTCCCTTTTAATGACATGTAAGTCACCCTTTAGGTATGGGGCAGGGTGCTGTGTAGGTAAAAGGTAGGACATGTGCCTTTATTGTGTGGCATGTCCTGGTAGTGACAAACAGCCTATTTGGATTCTCAGTGCTGTTTGGCCTTCTCCTCGCCTTATGCTGTCATTGGGAATTCCCTGATCTGAAAGGAGTAGCGCTGCCATGTTTGGTATGATTGGAGTAGTGCTTATTGGTGTAGGTGGATTTTTCATTACGATTTTGGAAATGCCACTTTCAGCAAGTGTACGTGAAGCAAAATGATAGAATGCACTCCTATTTTTGTGGTTGAAATTTCTTTTACTAACTCCTAGTTGTGTTGTAATGTGTGAGCTGAACCGTGGTCTGTCCCAAAATCCACTAAATTATGTGGCACATGTTCTTGAGCCACTCAGTCGCAGTCCCCTGAACAAGAACTTTGCTTTTTTTTGCTTTTTTTTACAGCATTTTGTATAGTGCAAACTTGACCCTATTCAGGTATCAGAGTGCTTTACATAGCACCAGTTGCATTACAAGAGGACGCATTCATTTTTGTTAGGCAGTGGGAGATTAAGTGATTTGCCCAGAATCACAGGATGATCAGTGTCTTGCCGAGACTCGATCCCAGTTCCCCAGATTCGAGGTCGACCGCCCTAGCCGTTAGGCCAACTCCTCTCCCCAACACTGTAAATCAAAAGTTCATCATGTACTCCATGTGTAAACCATATTTATTCATCCGGGGTAATGCAAAAATCCATGCCTTTTTATTATTATTCCGACACGATCAGGTATTTTAAAATTATATTACAGCACAGCAAATAGAACGGTAATTAGTTTTTAATGGTATGTTTTTGATTAATATGATTTTCAATCAGAGTAACAGGACAGTTGAACATCTATATGTATTATTTATTATTCCAGTTACCCCTGACAAAGGGCTAAACAGCCCGAAATGCATTGGGTTTAAAAGGATGGGCCAACCCAGAACGAATGGTTAATTTCCACGTGCTACTGATAAGGCCTGGATGGGCATGCCTGAAAATAATTTGAATTATCGCTACCTCTGAAGTGAATGGAAAAGCAAGGCATGGATTTGTGCATTACCCCTGATGAATAAATATGGTTTACAAATGGAGTACACGATGCCGGCTTCCAAGCAAGCGAGTACGATGAACAATTCGGACAGACGTATCGACTCAGTTTTGCCGGGACACTCCAAAGAGTGCAACAATAGGTGAAGTGTTGGATAGTGGAGGGGTAAAAATTACTATTTACACTCTAGTAAGTGCAACAGAAGGAAATGTGTTGGATACCGTAGGGGTAAAAATTACTATACCACTCCAGTGAGTGCAACAATAGGGAAAGTATTGGATAGCGGAGGGGTAAATATTACTATTCCCACTCCAACGAGTGCAACAGTAGGGAAAGTATTGGATAGCGAGAAGGTAAAAATTACTATTCCCACTCCAAAGAGTGCAACAATAGTTAAAGTGTTGTATAGCAGAGGGGTAAAAATTACTATTCCCACTCCGGTGAGTGCAACAGTAGGGAAAGTGGTGGATAAAGTAGAGGTAAAAATTACTATTCCCACTCCAGTAAGTGTAACAATAGGGAAAGTATTGGATAGCGGTGGGGTAAAAATTACTATTCCGACTCCAGTGAGTACAACAGTAGGGAAAGTATTGGATAGCGGAGCGGTAAAAATGACTATTCCCAATCCAAAGAGTGCAACAATAGGGAAAGTGTTGGATAGCGGAGGGGTAAGAATTACTATTCCCAATCCAGTATGTGCAACATTAGGGAAAGTGCTGGATAGTGGAGGGGTAAAAATTATTATTTCCACTCCAGTAAGTGCATTAGTAGGGAAAGTATTGGAGAGCGGAGGGGTAAACTTTACTATTCCCACTCCAAAGAGTGCAACAGTAGGGAAAGTATTGGATAGCGGGAAGGTAAAAATTACTGTTCCCACTCCAAAGAGTGCAACAATAGGGGAAGTGCTGGAAAGCGGAGGGGTAAAAATTACTATTCCCACTCCAGTAAGTTCAACAGTAGGGAAAGTACTGGTTGGCGGAGGGGTAAACATTACTATTCCCACTTCAAAGAGTGCAACAGTAGGGAAAGTATTGGATAGCGGAGGGATAAAAATTACTATTCCCAATCCAGTAAGTTCAACAGTAGGGAAAGTGTTGGATAGTGGAGGGGTAAACATTACTATTCCCTCTCCAGTGAGTGCAAAAGTATGGAAAGTGTTGGATAACAGAGGGGTAAAAATTACTAAAAACAATTAAACAATTTTTTTAATTAAAATTATCTTAAAAAGAAATAAAAAATATATTAAAAATACTATTTAATACATTTGTATTCATTAACAACTAAATATTAATTCATCAATTAAAAATAAATGAATTCCCACCCTTCCAAACATTTACACTCATAAACACAACAACACACATCTAAACTAATTACACAAGTACCATCATTAATTACTCATTAATTAATTAAAATTAATTAACAACTAATTATAAATTCATCAATTTAAAAAAAAGATTCCCGCCCTTCCCATCATTTTCACCTATAAACACCAAAACTCACACCAAAACTTGATAACACAATTAACATAATTATTTGAAAATAAACTAATTAAAATTAATTGACAACTAGTTATTAGTTCATAAATTGCTTCCCACCATTTTCACCTATAGACACCACAACACACACCTACAATGAATTACATATTTAATATAATTAATTGCCAATTAATTAATTACATATAATTAACAACTAATTATTAATTCATAAATTAAAAATAAATTACTTCCCACCATTCACACTATTTTCACCTATAAATACAACACACACCTAAAATTAGTTACACAATTAACATAATAAATTGCCAATAAATTAATTAAAATTAATTAACAACTATCTATTAAATAATTAATAAAAAATAATATACACATTCAACACTATAGCATCTCAATTCAACAAATATAAATATATAAAAATATATTCAATACATTTACTATAATTAAATTACTTCTGACCCTATTCCCCTATAAACCCACAATCAGCTACAAAACGAAAAACACTAAATTAGACTTTAAAAAAAAAACTACTAAGAATTAATCAAATAAATTTACTATAATTAAATTATTTCCCACCATATTCCCCTATATACTCACAACACTCTATGGAACTAAAAACACAAAATTATAACAAAAATAAATTAATTACTACTAACATTTTAACACTTTTTATTAAAAAACAATAAATTGTTATACAAAAAATACATGCATCACACACCTAACATCACACTGAGAGATCGTATTTACTGTTTAATGTGGTCATTGTTCAGCACAATAAATTCAATCTCTTCATTCTTTCCAGATGTCTCAAAGTTCAGTTCAAATCCCATGGCTCCATTAACTGGCGTAAAATATGACAATTTTTACACAGCTGCAAATCTTTCTCTAATCCCACAGTATGCAAAACAGATTTTTTAATCTTTTGTAATTTTGTAGCTAAAGTTTATTTATGGGTATGTCTACTCGGTAGTTCTCTACTTTATCTTTGCAAGGAAGGTGTACAATTTCTTCCTTTGCCATATGTAGCATTTCATAATTTAATTGAGCACATTCTTCACTAGTTGGCATTAAAAAAACTGAGGGTTGTGATTGTGAAATAAGATAATGAATTTCTTTAGTAGATGTATGAAGATTTGGAAACAATATACTTGTATTTCATTCACTTGACATATTCTTTGCTTCTTTTGTCAGAATGCCAAGGTGAATGTCTTTTAGTATCTTGGCATATTCTTCATTGTTAGCTTGCTTCCTTGCCTGTGTGAGTTCTCTGTATGTGAAATGCAACCACATGTTGACATTCCCTATACTTCTCAAACAATTCAGCGTTTACTCCTGTAAAAGTTTTTTGAAAATCGGTTCCCCATTTGCAGGTATTAGTTGTAATAAATCTCCAAAACCAATGAATAATTTCTCTCAAAAGAGCACTTCATAAGATGTTCTGAGTATGTCTTGCATCTGAAAATGAACAAACAATAACATCAAGTTTGAAACAATGTTCACCTCATCTATGATCAAAACTTGAATATTTTTTTAGAACTTTCACATGTTCTTGCATATATCAGTATTGGATTTTAAGTATTTCAAATTGTTATCATGTTCCACGGACAGTAACAATAGACAATGTAAAGTAATTCCTTTGGATGTTATGTGCTACTAAGCCAGTAGGAACAGTAACTACTCAAGATAAATTTGAAGCTGTAACTTTATGCACATAACCAATAATGACTTTGCTAAGAAATATAGGTTGAAAAGAAGTACATCCACATAATCCATTTTCATTTTGAAGTCCATGATCTACTGATTGTTTTATGACTGTGTATTTGAAGTTGTTCAGCATTTAATTGTGACAATGTCATTCAAATTCTCTAAATCATTATTTTTCACTTCATCCATTGCATGTTGAACCTCATCAACCACAGCTTCCTTGTTAAGAACTGGTTGCCTAAAAGGGTCACCCGTCCTGGAAGTGGATGTATCATTGGATGATGCAATATTATTATTATTACCGAGCTTATAAAGCGCATGGTTACACTTAGAACAGTGTGTCCCCGCGCTGCGATGAGGCAGCAAGAGCAGGTACTGAGATTTATTCAGGAGGGAACAGGAGAGTCTTCAATTTCTTCCTAAAAATGCCTTCAACGGGCTCCAATCGAAGGCATACTGGACGTTTGTTCCAGAATTGGGCCGCCAAGAACCGAAAAGAGCGGCCCCCCATCCTGGCTCTCTTCACCATCGGGATACAAACCAAACCCAGCCCCTCAGACCTGAGGCGGCGGGTGGGAGTGTAGGGGGTGAGGAGGGTCCGCAGATAGACTGGAGAGGTCCCATGCATAATACGGTGGCACACACATAGGGGCCGATTCCGATCCTGGAGAAACCGGGTACGAACCGTCGGATGGAGCATTTTCTCTGTCCGACTCGTACCCGGAGAAAAAACATTACAAATATGCAAGTACGATTCGTATGGAAACACTATTTCCGTACGAATCGTACAAAACACCGACCGACGAAAATACACATACAAATGTGATCCGGGAAAGCGCTGACGTGACGTCGGGACGCATTCAGGCTGCGTTTCACGAACCAGGAAGTACGATCCGTACCGACGTCACCCCGCACGGACAATATTTTCCGGCTGCCAAAAAGTGCCGGGAAATCAGGATGACGTGCACAAGGAGCACCTGTATGCGACGGACAGCCATGGACCCAAACCTACGTGTCATCCCGGCCCTCATATCAGTCCACCTGCTCCACAGGAACCCACGCAGATGCCGCAGAAGGTCAGACCGACACCCAGGGGCAAAGGGGGGGGCAGGGGCAGGACACAGAACCCCCACCCAAGTCATAAATCATACATGCCCTGGACATACCTGACCTTCAGGGCCTGGTCACTTCGAGGGGGTGGGGGCGTGTCCAGCAACGCCTGCGTCCGCCACAACGGAAGTGGATGTTGACGCGAACCGGCAACACAACAATTCTGATACGTACCGTACCCATGCCATAAGAGCATGGGAACGGGTCGTACCACGCCCACCCCTACGTCACCCCAACATGGCGGTACGGCCCGTACCCACGTTCTAAAGGCCTGGGTACGGTGCGTACCAGCATTGTTGGGGTGATGTAGGGGTACGCGTGGTATGACCCGTACCCACGCTCTCAAGGCATGGGTACGGTGCGTACCCCTACGGCCCCCCATTGGGGGTCCCCACCGTACCCAGGCCTTAAGAGCGTGGGTACGGGTCGCACCACGCGTGACCCTACGTCACTCCAACAATGGCGGGACGGGCCGTACCCAGGCCTTTAGAACGTGGGTACAGGCCGTACCGCCATTGTTGGGGTGACGTAGGGGTACGCGTGGTACGACCCGTACCCACGCTCTGAAGGCATGGGTACGGTGCGTACCCCTACGGCCCCCGATTGGGGGTCCGCACCGTACCCAGGCCTTAAGAGCATGGGTACGGGTCGCACCACGCGTGACCCTACATCACTCCAACAATGGCGGGACGGGCCGTACCCAGGCCTTTAGAACGTGGGTACGGGCCGTACTGCGATTGTTGGGGTGACTTAGGGGTACGCGTGGTACGACCCGTACCCACGCTCTGAAGGCATGGGTACGGTGCGTACCCCTACGGCACCCTATTGTGGTCCGCACCGTACCCGTGCCTTAAGAGCGTGGGTACGGGTACGTACGGAGCGTACCCCCACCCGTGTATGTATGGAGTGTACCCACACCCCACCAGTGTATGTTCGGAGCGTAGCCCCACCCGTGTATGTATGGAGCGTACCCACACCCCACCAGTGTATGTTCGGAGCGTACCCCCACCCGTGTATGCATGGAGCGTACCCACACCCCACCAGTGTATGTTCGGAGCGTACCCCCACCCGTGTATGAATGGAGCGTACCCACACCCCACCAGTGTATGTTCAGAGCGTACCCCCACCCGTGTATGACCCGAGCGTACATGGCCAGACATAGGAGGGGTGGGTGTCTATCACTCCCAGCAGTGCCCAGACACAGGAGGGGTGGGTGCAGAGTCCTCCCAGCAGTGCCCAGACACAGGAGGGGTGGGTGCAGAGTCCTCCCAGCAGTGCCCAGACATAGGAGGGGTGGGTGCGGAGTCCTCCCAGCAGTGCCCAGACACAGGAGGGGTGGGTGCAGAGTCCTCCCAGCAGTGCCCAGACTTAGGAGGCATGGGTGCCTATCACTCCCAGCAGTGCCCAGACACAGGAGGGGTGGGTGCAGAATCCTCCCAGCAGTGCCCAGACATAGGAGGGATGGGTGTCTATCACTCCCAGCAGTGCCCAGACACAGGAGGGGTGGGTGCAGAGTCCTCCCAGCAGTGCCCAGACATAGGAGGGGTGGGTGCCTATCACTCCCAGTAGTGCCCAGACATAGGAGGGGTGGGTGCCTATCACTCCCAGCAGTGCCCATGGAAAGAAAAGGGTGGAGTACCCACAGATACAATGCCCACAATTGTCAGTCAGGTGCTCAAAGACCCTGCAGAACACGTAACTCATGTGTGCGAGGCTGGGAGTACACACATGCATAGTGTGTAAAAGAGAACATGTCCACATGAAGTCATGTTAATATACTCCATACACAAGTACTGTGACCACCATGGATGCCACTAATGATGCAGGTGGAGACATTGCCCAGCATGCATGGGCAAAGTTGACCGGATCCGTCACACACCAAGGAAATGTAGACACAGCTCAGCACAACATTTTGGAAACACCCTGCAGAGAAGATGTCAGGGTCCACAGAGGAAGGAACACACCTTGGGACAATGTCACCATGCAGTAAGAGCTTACATGAACAAAGATATTTTGCAAATACCTTGTGATGGCACACAGATACCAGGGTCCACCCCATGAGCAGCACACTACTACATTTCCCAGACACCTAACACATTATCCCCACCCCAAATCATGGAGCAGCACCACCAACAGCAATACCAGAAAAGCAGTAGTGTTCAAAGGAAAACAAACATTGCTTTATTCAGCATGAAAAAAATTGGTGAATAAAAGATCAATATGTACAAGGCCCATAGGGCAGTCCATAGTCCAATTCCTGGTGGGGGACACATAGGGACGCGTGTCCCCTAGCTTGCCTGCACAGTTCACACCTCCTTTGCTTCCACAGGGGGGGGGCATCATGTGGGGGGGAAGGACCAGGCACCGCAGGGACAGGAGGGGCAAGGGTAGGTGTTGTGGGTGCAGGGACGGAGGACTCCACCACAGGGGGTGGGGCAGCGCCAAAGGTGGTGGTGAGAATGGCGCTGCCCACAGTTGCAAGGTCCCCCAGCGTCTCCCCTGCACCCGAAGGAACCACAGGCCCCAAGGAGGGGGGGGGGGGTCGGAGGGATGGGTCGCAGCGCTACTGGGGGAGGGTGTGGACAGGGGGGACTCAACTACCCTGACCGGGGACTTCTTTGACCACTTGCGGGGCGGTGTCACACTAGGGCTCAGGGACAGAGCGCACATGAAGGAATCCTTGTTGGAATCTTGGCCAGGAGAGCTGAGGGGAGTGGATTTGGAGGGAGTGGGTTGTTGGGAATGTGGACTCCCACTGTGGCTGCGTGTCTTCCGTTTGCCCCCCGACCCAGTAGGTGTGCCTACCTCACCCTGTGTGTGCGTGACAGGAGGTGTGAGCTTGGCCTTCCCTGGTGGTGTGGTGCCTGTGTCTGGTGGGGTGCATGCATGGGTACGTCTGGGTGTGCTTGGGACAGGCATGGGAGTGGGAAGTGTGGATGGTGCAGGGGTAGGGGGGGACGCAGCGCTGCAGGAGACCCACTGCTGCAGTCAGTGTCGAGTCTATGGACCTCAGCAACTGGCGTTGGTCAGACTGCACAGCTGAAATGCGCTCCATGTATGCCTCCATCTGGGTGAGCACAAGGGTGTGGCCATGGAGGACATCAAGCATCGCAGTCTGACCAACCTGCAACTGGCGCATGATGTCCACAGACTCGGCATTCACGGCAGCAGTGGAGACAGGGGCAGGGGGTGCGGTGCCTGGCAAGAAGGAGACACGTGGTGACCTAGCACGGCGGGAAGGGACCCGAGCAAGTGGGAGGCCGGTGATGGGAATGGAGGGGGCGGGTAGAGATGGAGTGCTGCTTTCAGCTGTGGGAGCAGCCTCCGCCCCCTCTGGGAGCTCAGCCTCGGACCCGTCAGTGTCATAGTCGGTGGTGGGACTGGACAGGTCCTCCGCCTCACTCCCCTCGGCCTCCGTGCCACTCGATGCGCCAGACAAGTCAGCACTGCTGGCACTGGTGCTCGCTCCCTCCTCATGGTCCGTGCCAGTGTCTCCCTCGGAGACCCCCGACGATGCTGTGGGCAAGGTGAAGAGACAGGAAATAATCAGACACCTGTATACATATGTCACATGAGTCAAATCTACATAGGTCACAGTGCATAGCCTGAAAAGCAACATGAGTAACATCTACAATACAAGGCACATATGTAGGCCCTGCAACACACAGTTGGTTGACCCACCATGCCACTGAGAAACAATGGAGAGCATGACACAACAGCAAATTACTTGATATCAAATTGGACAGAGGAGCCAGGCTCTGGTGACAATCGTGCACAGCATCTGCACCACACAGCGTTGCCAAAAAAGGGATGAGCAGGAACCATGTCTATTAACTTTTTGCACATGATGCAAAGCTAATGCATTACACCATGCCCAACATGACTGGGTCACTGCACCTTGAGTGTATGTCCAGACAAACATCACACACAGGCCAGACCTAGCAAGGAGACTTCAGATTTTGACATGTAGGCCTTGCCCGCACAATCCACCCACTACCTGAGACAATGTGATTGAGACAGAGGAAGTACTTACACCTCTTACTCTGGGATAAAAACACATGGCCTGCACTAAATCCTGATTGTACACAAACTACCCCTGGTGCGCCTGTCCACATATATCATTGACAATCATCAGATTGTCGTACCAAGACACACAGGCACTGCCCACTGTGAGTATGCACAAGCAAAATTGGATCACTCTGTACAGTGGACACATGTAGCACAGTTTACGTAAATACAGATGAGGCCAGGGTACAATGCCACAGACAGAGCCCAACCTATGCCGAAGACACAGAGAATGTCCACATTGTTGGATGACACACATGATACCTAGGAAAAGGTGCCCCAGGGCACGGTAGTGGCCACACTCCTCCATGGTCCTGGATGGATATGACTGCAACTGAAGCAGCCGTCCCTGCACTATGCATTACTTCCACTCATGCACATCATGTCAGAGGGCACAACATTGGACATGCATCCTGTAAGGCAGTACACTTTTAAGACACACTCCTATGTCGGGACTCACCATCAGTGCCAACTGACATGGACCCCACAATGAATGAACTGGCCAGGGCACAGGCAAGGTCCCAAAACCTGTTACACACCACCCCCACACATGATGCTGCAAGCATTGGGCACTTGGATTAACTGCCAGCCTAGATAACCTTGTGCAAGAGTGACTACACACAGACCAGGGAACACATGTCAGGGAGGGGAAGGGAGGAAGAACAGCACCAGTTTACTTTGGGGAACAGGTTATGCACTGCACATTTAAACCCTGGCAGTGTATCCATGCAACTGCGCACTTCCAAAAGCTGGTGACACACAACAAACACACATGTACCTACCCCCTTCCTGCTGCTGCTTCTCCTGTAAGCGCCTATCCAAGTCGGGGAACACCACCGCCAGCACACGCTTCTGGATGTGGGTCAGATGCCGGCACCCACGGTTCTTGTGGCTCTCAGGTGAGTCCCCCAGCAGGACCCGTGCGATCCTCTTCGTCCAGCACCGGATATCCTGCCAGCATTTCCTCACCTGGGCTAGGCGCCGCTTCCGACCCTCCATCTTCCTCACGGCACTGACGGCTTGCTTCCAGATCTCCCCCTTGGCATAGATGCCTACCTGTGAGGATGCAAAAGTGAGAATACTTTAATCCACCTGAGCAATGACACAGAGACACACATATCAATAAATAGTCTTGTGTGATCCAGGCTCACACTGTGCATCACAAGCTACACCAGGATTATGTACAGCACCTCAAAGCAGTCACATGCCCCAGGCCACTGACGCAACCTCAGCAGAGTACACACACACACACAGGCACAGGACAATGACCTGCCATTGCCAACTGCGGGTACAAACCTCACTCTGCCCATGTGCCACTTGACTGGGGGTGTCACAGGTGTGGGGCTGGCTCAGCACGGCAGTCACACAGCACTGCTCCCTGCTCACATCACATGGGCAGGGTATATCCATCCCTCATGCAGCTGGTGTGCAACACTCCACATATGCACTAACCCACATGACAGGGGACTTACACACACACACCAATGTCCAGGGGATGAACACATCATTTGGACACTCTCAGCACAGGTACACTAAACAAACATACGTCTATGGATACTGTCACCTGTCACACTGGGGGGACCACAGAATCACATCAGGACTGTAGAAACAACATTCCCAGGAGGAGTAGCCAGGCTGAAAGTGGCAGGCACCATGCATTGAATGTCACAGTAAGCACTATGCAAGTGAGGAGTGGACACAGGAACTACAGCATGCTCTGCATGGGAGACATGAGGCCTTCCCCACCCTGGGACCCACTCTAAACAACATTGCATGTCTGTCACACATGGACACAATGCCAGAAGTCACAGTCACGAAATAGGGGCACAGTCTAAGCTAGTGGAGTCAGCACTTACCTGCTCCGCTGGTCGACCATACAGCATGGTGTACTGTGGGAGGATCACATCCACCAATGCCATATTCTCCTCCATGGTGAATGGCTGGGCCCTCTCCACAGACCTGGACATGGTGCCAGAGGAATCACGAGCAGCAGCAGTGTTGTAGAATGAAAGGATGTGCAGGCAAGTGCTCTCTCATGGGACCTGGCTGCCTTATATCTGCCTTGCTGGCCTGTTTCATTTACAGGAGTACAGAGTGATTGGTCAGTTCAATTAGCATCCTACGTTTCCTCCAATCCCTTTAAACCTACCCCAGTGAGTGGCTTTGCATGGTTTAAAAATTGAGCATGATGTCAAGTCAACAACCACTTTGCAACAAAGTATATTGTCTCCAACCGACTTTTGCTGGCCACCTGATGCAAGAATTTAAACTTTAAACTCGGTCTCCATGACAACCAGCATGCATTTTGGCCCTTATACTTGTCCCTCATGTGTCCCCTATGTTATTTTAATATTTACACACAGGTACGGTGCGTTCCACGGCCCTAGGGCACCCCAAATGCAGTGAAACAGACCGTACACACACGTGTAGGGTCCGTATCACTATGGGAGTGCTGGCGTATGCGTACGCCATAGTAATACGGACCGTACAGGCGTGTGTAGGGTCCATATCACTATGGGAGTGCTGGCGTATGCGTACGCCATAGTAATACGGACCGTACAGGTGTGTGTAGGGTCCCTATCACTATGGGAGTGCTGGCGTATGCGTACACCATAGTAATACGGACCGTACAGGCGTGTGTAGGGTCTGTATCACTATGGGAGTGCTGGCGTATGCGTAAGCCATAGTAATACGGACCGTACAGGCGTGTGTAGGGTCCCTATCACTATGGGAGTGCTCGCGTATGCGTACGCCATAGTAATACGGACCGTACACACGCGTTTACGGTCCGTATTACTATGGCGTGCGCATATGCCAGCACTCCCATAGTGATACGGACCGTACATGCGTGTGTACGGTCCGTATTACTATGGCGTACGCATACGCCAGCACTCCCATAGTGATACGGACCCTACACACGCCCTCAGAGCGTATGTACGGTGCGTTTCACACCTGACAGTGGTGACAGGCGGCACACAGACAGGAATAGATCTGTCATACTTGGCCAAGGCTGGACATCAAGGCATTGTCTGTGCAGTACTACATGTGTCGGGCACAGGTGTGTCAGGCTGTGATGTGGCACATTACTCCTGAGGTGTGAAGCTAATCAATGTATGATGAGCTGTGTACACATGTCATGTGTGATGGTGCACTATGTGCCACACATCCCCTACACTCCTTTGACATGTGTGCATGTAGTACAGACTTGTGGAGCCATGCGTCACTGGCATGGCACAGTCACCGACACCCGCAACTGTCCCCTGGTGCCAGGTACATTGAATATTACACCTGACATGTAAATGCCTGTGTTGCACGCTGTAACTATGTCATGTGTGTGTCATGTGTTCCCATAGGTTTGCTGTAGGTGTTTGGTCAAATGCATCTGCAGTTGATGCAACCAACATGTGTCTGTGTGTAGATGGGCATGGCACACTGTTACGCACACTAGCCCACATGTGTAATCCGACGTAAGGTGTGTATATATGCATCGACACGGAAGTTCAAAACAAGGACATATCTGCATACTCTCAATGTATGTGTGATCAGTCTTGACATGTACTCTTTCATGGCAAGTTGTGTGGTCTGTCCTTTTTCTATGACATGTGACCTGTGCCTCTAGTGTTCCGCAACCTGTCTGTACGATATACATCCTTCTTCTGCACATATGTCTGTAACTCCTGTAATGCGTCTGGCTGTTCACTTACACTGGCCCACAGCTAGTTTCATGCCATGGCATATTGAGCTTGAGAATCGACGTTTGTAGCTGGCTCTTGGTAGAAGTGTCACCTGCCTGGCATACGTGTCCAGGCCATATTGCACAGGCCTGACTCTGTATGTAGCATATGTGTATTGCCTGTTGAACATGTGCTCAGTACATTGAAATTGGTGGTGTACTGTACTCACTCTATGTTGTCCCTTCAAATTTACTGCAGGGCTCCGCCTCTCCCTCGACCAATTCCGGACTTGGCTGACCTGAGGGAAAATGACTGTATACGCCGCTACCGCTTTCCCCGACAGTTGATTGAGAACTTGACGACACGGCTGGCACCACACCTCCAACCGCTACACAGGTATCCCACTGCACTGAAACCCAAGATGAAGGTGATGGCCGCCCTACATTTCTTTGCCATGGGTACCTTTCAATATACCATTGCTCATGTTGGTGGCATGTCCCAAACCATGTTCAGCCGTGTTCTGCATGATTTTTTAGAGGCCATGTTGGATCACCTTGATGAGTTCATTAAATTCCCAAATCCTGAGCAGTTGACAGGTGTCAAGCGTGAGTTCTATGCCCTGGGAGGGATGCCCCATGTCATTGGGTCCATAGATGGAACACATGTGGCTTTGGTACCACCACAGGCACAGGAGGTAGCGTATAGGAACCGCAAGCATTACCACTCCATTAATGCCCTTGTGGTGTGTCTTGCCAACATGGTGATTTCCCATGTCTGTGCTCGTTTTCCAGGATCAGCACACGATGCCTACATCATGAGGCGTAGCAGGGTGCCTGAAATGGTGCTGCAGCTGCGCAACGAACGAGCATGTATTGTTGGTGGGTATACTCTGTCAGTCCTGTATTTAGCATCATCTTCCTGTCTTAATGCTTCTCCTGACCCACTTTTGTCCATGATGTTTCCATGTAGGAGACGCTGGCTATCCCAACATGCCATGGCTGATCACGCCTCTCCGCAACCTCAGCAGGGCTGCCGAGCACCACTACAACAACGCCCATGGGCGGGCCAGGCGAGTGATAGAGAGGACGTTTGGCCTCCTGAAGAGCCGATTCCGTTGCCTCCACAAGACCGGCGGCTCACTCCCATATGCACCGGTGAAGGTCTGCAAGATCTTCCTCGTGTGCTGCATGCTGCACAACATGGCAGTGGAGAAAGCTGTGCCACTCATCCTGGATCCGGATGAGCAGGAACATCCACCCGTGGAGGATGAAGAACTTGGTGACGAGGCAAGTGATGTAGAGGAGGAGGAGGCGCAAGAGGACATCCGGAGTCGGCTCATACGTGACTTCTTTGCTTAGTGGTGAGTTCCAGTGTCTGAGTGTTCACGCATTGGGCCATGTGTGGCATGTGTTGCAATGTGTGTGTCCATCTGCATGTCTGCCAAGTGAGTCAGGGGTGTGTTTGGATGTGTCACTCGAGTGATGGTGCAATAGTAGAATGTTTTCCCAGAGTTATCATTGTCACCTAGCATGTTGACAACCTTATACGTGTCGAGTACATGCACATGCATGCGGATGTGCTTCTTTTGGCTGACTTCTTGTGTGTCTCTCATCCACAGGTACTTGCGCATGCTGTCTGCGGGTGGCATTGTTGTGCTCCTGCTATTCCTCATGAACACAGCAACATGTTCTGACTCAGCGTTACATGCACGGACAATTGGGAACATCTCCTTAGGGTAAGGGATGCAGCACGGCTTTTTGGGTGTGGTATTTGTTTTGCATGTGTGTGCACTGCTCCTGTTCATGTTTGGTTACTTTGCATACATGTGGAATCACCATGGGGCACATGACATGGAGCTGAATTCACCTGAATTGATGGTCATACTTGGTGACAGTCATCTGTAATGGGATTGTGTATTGTGAGGAAGCCATCAATGTGTGTAACACTGCCCTCGGAAACATACGGGTTGCACTGGGTTGACATGGTGTGTGAATTCCCCATTAGAGCCTCAATGGTGTATAGAAGCCTCTCCGTGAGCAGCAGGGGGTGTTTAGTTGTAACCCATCAATTGTGTGCCAGTTCTATGGATTTCCAGCATCTGTGGTGCAAAGGGGGGTGCCAGTGTCGGTCCCACATGCTCATCCACATGACCTGTGTCAGAATCCGGGGTCTCTGGTTGGCGCAGGTATGCACTTGCGACAAGCAGGGACCCTTTTCATCTAAGTCAGGGCAAAGGATCACCTCTTTAAAAATAACCCCTGCTCACCCTCTAGGTAACGTGGCGCGAGCAGTCAGGCTAGATTTCCAGAGGGCATAAGGTTAAGCGTTCAAGTTGTCCCACACAATAATCACCTCCCCACCACACAAAGACACAAGGCTGTATTGCTGTAAAAATATAGTTCTTTATATAAAAGGTTTTCTTTCAGGCAGGTTGCATAAATACAGTTCTCTTGGTAAAGTTACGTTCCAGTTACTTTTATAGGCTTAAGGGCAGTCCATAGATCTTAAAAGGCCACACTTGTGTTTCAAAGGAAGTCTTTAGAGTATTCCTACGCTTTGTAGCGCTTTCAGCTGCTTCTTACCGCTATTTTCCAGCCGCCGTGCCGTTTCCCACGCTTCTTGCGTGAGACGCGCGACTACAGGCCTTGAACCACACGGGCCGTACTCGGGAGAGGGCGCGTTGAACGTACGCAGGCCAAATCTCACGCTACTCGCGTGAGCGCTGCTGCGGGCTTCAATGAAGGCACGGTCCGTGCAGGGGGATCGACACTTCCTACCCGGGTGACTTCGTGAGTCCGGTTCGCTAGGAGCACCAGCAGGCAGTTGAGAGGCGAACGGCCTCACTTGGCAGCTCAGGGCGGGCGAAGCTCAAGGTGAGAACAGACCCGCTTCCGACACTTTGATGGCAGTATGCTGCACACCAAGTACGCGTAAGGCGCGAAATACTTTGTTCTCTGGGGGCAAATGTTCGCTGCAGTCTGCAGTGGTTGGGCACGAGTGTCCCACGTCGTGTCTGGGTCCCGGCTCCTCCGTGGACCTGGATGCTTCGTGGGGGCACTCCTCCGCGGCGACACACCTACCCACGGGGTCAGAAGTCGAGGGCAGCCTCAGAGGCACTTCTTCAGCGCGTCGCACTGTCGGCTGAGTTCAGGAGTTGATCTGTGCGTCGCAGGTCCTCACAGTGGCCTCCACACCCGGGGGTCGCGGAGGCTCGGCACTTGGAGCCTGGTCAGTTTCTTCTTCACTTTGCGAGCTACGGCTCGGGGGGCAGTTGCTTGCTGTGCTCGGGCCAGTCAGGCCTTTACGGTGCTCACAGCAGCCCCGGTGGGCGGCAGTCGCGGTGCTCAGATAGAGGGGGACACACAGGTACTCGGGGGTCAGCGTTCAAGACCACCTCCAGCAGCTCCTCTTCTTCTGGGAAAGTAGCGCCCACTGTTCCTGGGGCGCAGATCCGGGGGCAAGTTCACACGCAAGCCCTTGGAGATTGTTTGTAAAAGCACAAGTTGAATTAAAGTCTTTTTCTTCAGGCTTTCCTTCTCCTTCCAGCAGACAGGCACCCACTGCAGGCCAGTCTCTCAGGCAGAGAGACAGTATTCCTCCTTCAGCTTCTCCAGGTTCTTCTCCTTCAGGCAGAGTTTCTTCTTGGCGCAAACAGGATCTGATTTCTTAGGAGCCAGGCTCCTACTTTTATAGCACAATTCCTTTGTTCTTTAGCGCCAGGGGGCCTGGGCCTGGCTCAGTCCAGTTCTGGAGCACTTTGTTATGGTGACTCTGCGCTTTCCTTTTAGTAGCAGGGCAGAGACATCAGCCGCTCCACAGGGGGTGGAGCCGGCTTTGTGGTGGCAGAGCATAGGTCTATTCAAGAGTCAAGGTGTACTCCTCCCACCCATCCTGGTGTAATCTCTCTACCCACCACCTGGCAGCCAACCTGTCTCCTGGAATTCCCCAGCCCTGCTCCTTACTGTTGCTAGGCAGAACACACACACACAGCGCAGAGGCGGACTGAATGGCCAGATCAGTAAATACTAACTTTCTAAAAGTAGTATTTACAAACACAGGATATTAAAATAAACTTTACTAAAAGAAGTATTTTATTATTCTGAGTTCAGGCATACTAAACATGACTTTTTACCATGCTCTATGAGTCCACTGGGGTCACAGCGTGTAGTGACTCCAGCAGCCCATTCTGGCCTATGGAGAGCAGGTAGCCTTCAATAGTGAAAAACGAAAATGGCTGTAATTCACTATTAAGACATGCCACACACATCAGGGCATGTCCTACCTTATGCCTACAATGCACCCTGCCCTTGGGCCTACCAAAGGGGTGACTAATATGTAGTTAAGGGAAGGTTTAGGGACTGGCAAGTGGGGGCACTTGCACAGTCAGTGCGACGGTACCAGACCGCGCGCAGGGTCTGCAGTGGCAGACCCTAGACATATTTTACTAGGCCGCTTCTGTGGGTGGCACAACCAGTGCTGCAAGCCCACCAGCGGTATTTGTATTTACAAGCCCTGGCACTCCTGGTGCACTTTACTAGGGGCTGACAGTAAACCAAATGACCCAATCATGGACACCAATCAATGTATACATTTTACAAAGGGAGCACTTGCACTGTGGCACTGATTAGCAGTGGCACAGTGCCCTGAGCAGCTAACACCAACAAAACACAATGAGGCACATCAGCAAAAAGTGGAAGGGAAACTCACGCCAAGGTGCCAGGTCTAACACGTGTCCCCTCCAGCTGAAATGTGGGGGGAACTACCCTACCCTAGGGAGTTCCTCTTCACTAAAGCGGAAAAACCTGGACAGACCGTCAGCATTGGCGTGATCTGTGCCAGGGCGATGCTCCACCGTAAAGTCCATACCCTGTAGGGAGATGGACCACCTCAACAGTTTTGGGTTCTCACCCCTCATTTGCATCAACCATCTGAGGGGCCTGTGGTCGGTCTGAACCCGGAAGTGAGACCCAAACAAGTAGGGTCTTAGCTTCTTCAGTGCCCAGACCACAGCAAATGCTTCTCGCTCTATCGCACTCCACCTTTGTTCCCGTGGAAGTAACCTCCTACTAATAAAGGCTACAGGTTGGTCCCAGCCCTCCTCAGTCATCTGTGAGAGAACAGCCCCTACACCATGCTCTGATGCATCTGTCTGTACTAGGAATTCCTTGGAGAAGTCAGGAGCCAAGAGCACGGGCGCCGTGCACATGGCAGTTTTCAGGGTGTCAAAGGCTTTCTGACAGGCGTCAGTCCATATCAATTTTCTGGGCTGCTTCTTTGAAGTCAGCACTGTCAAGGGGGCAACAATGCTGCCATACCCCTTGACAAACCTCCTGTAGTACCCTGTGAGTCCTAAAAAGGCCCTCACCTCTGTCTGGGTCTTTGGGGGCTCCCAAGCCAGGATGGTTTCTATCTTGGGTTGGAGGGGCGCCACCTGGCCGCTCCCCACTTGGTGTCCCAAGTACACCACTGAACCCTGCCCGATCTGTCACTTGCTTGCCTTGATCGTGAGGCCTGCCTTGCGCAGTGCCATCAACACTTCCCAGAGATGTTGCAGGTGTTCTTTCCATGTGCCACTGAACACTGCGATGTCATCCAGGTATGCGGCGCTGAACTCGGTCAGCCCGGCCAACACCTGGTTGACCAACCTCTGGAAGGTGGCAGGGGCATTCTTCATCCCAAATGGCATAACACGGAACTGGAAATGCCCATCTGGTGTGGAGAATGCAGACCTCTCTTTGGCCCCATCAGTCAAGGCGATCTGCCAGTACCCAGACGTTAGATCAAACGTGCTGAGGTACCGTGCAGCCCCTAACCGATCGATGAGCTCATCAGCTCTGGGGATGGGGTGCGCGTCAGTCTTCGTGACTGAATTGAGTCCTCTGTAGTCCACACAGAACCGGAGTTCGGGTGTGGCACCCGGCGCTGCAGCCTTTGGGACCAAGACCACTGGGCTGGCCCAAGGACTGCTGGAGGACTCAACCTCCCCAAGAGCAAGCATCTTTGAGACCTCCTCTTTGATGCAGGCTCTGACCCTGTCAGTTACCCTGTAAGCCTTGTGCTTCACAGGTAAGCTGTCTCCTGTATCCACATCATGGACGCACCAATCTGTGATACCAGGAACCAGGGAGAACAGGTCAGGAAACTGCCCCAGCAGCTGGCGGCAGTCATCCTGTTGCTCAGGGGTCAGGGTGGGTGAGAGGTTAACTCCATCCACTGACCCGTCCTGCTCTGATGCTACCAAGAGGTCAGGAAGAGGTTCGGACTCCTCCTCCGTCCCATCATCGGTGGCCAAGAGCATGCCCACTTCGGACCTCTCCAAGTGGGGCTTAAGGCGATTGACATGTAGGACCCTTAAGGGGTTCCTAGGAAACTGCAAGTTCACCAAGTAGGTGACAGAACTCTTGCGCTCCACAATCTCAAAGGGTCCTGTCCACTTGTCCTGGAGTGCACAAGGCTCCACAGGGGCAAGGACCCATACCTTTTGACCAGGTTGAAGCTCAACCAGAGTGGCATTCTGGTCGTACCACCGCTTCATTTCCTCCTGGCTGGCTTCCAGATTTGCCTCAGCAAGTTGCCTGAAACGCCTAGTCTGGTTCCTGAAGGCCAGCATGTAACTAAATACATTCTGGGTAGGTTTCCTGGGAGATTGCTCCCAGCCTTCCTTGACCAGACTCAGAGGTCCACGTACAGGGTGGCCATACAGAAGCTCAAAGGGACTGAACCCCAGATACTTCTGTGGCACCTCACGGTACGCAAAGAGAAGGCATGGTAAGAGGACGTCCCACTCACCCCTCATTGGTCCTTCAAGGCCCATGATCATGCCCTTTAGGGTTCGGTTGAATCGCTCAACCAACCCGTTTCCTTGTGGATGGTAAGGGGTGGTGAACTTGTATGTCACACCACATTCTTGCCAAAGGGATTTCATATATTTCGATATGAAATTGGTCCCCCTATCGGACACCACCGCTAGAGGGAATCCTACTCATGAGAAAATTCCCATCAGTGCTCGTCCCACCACGGGGGCCGTCACTGTCCTCAGAGGGATGGCTTCAGGGTACCGGGTGGCATGGTCCACCAAGACCAGGATAAACCTGTTGCCCATGGCTGTCTTGGGGTCCAGTGGCCCCACAATGTCAATCCCCACTCGCTGGAATGGGGTACTGACCACAGGGAAAGGTTGGAGTGGAGCTTTCAGCTTCCTTCCACTCTTGCCACTTGCCTGGCAAGTCTGGCATGTCCTGCAGTGAGTATCAGAACTCCTGCGCATTTGGGGCCAATAGAAGTGGGTGACAAGCCTTTCAAAGGTCTTGTCCTGCCCCAAATGCCCTGCTAATGGCACGTCATGAGCCAGCCCCAGTAGGAAGGTTCTGAACTTCTGGGGTACCACCAGCGCACAGGCTGACCCAGGTTCAGCAACCTTAGGCTCTGAGTACAGGAGGTCGTTCTCCCAGTAGATCAAGTGAGTTCCGGACTGATCACCACAGGCTTGGGCTGCAGCCTGCTGCCGCATACCCTCTAGAGAGGGGCACTCTTTCTGCTCCCTGCAGAATTCCTTCCTGGTGGGGCCTCCTTCTTGCTGCCAATGGGTCAGCTCAGGCAGGTCCCCCAGTTCGGCTATCTGTTCCCCGGTAGGCTCCAGGGCATCCCCCTCAAGGTCTGCTTCCTCCTGGGCCGTGGGAACTTGAGGAGCCGGTTTCCCGTGCCTCCTGCGCCCTCTCCCTAAAGCCGGTTCCTGGGCCTCTCCCTCAGGCTCTAGGGTCCCTTCAACACCCCTACTGGCTGCCATTGACCGGGTGGTCACGCACGCCCAATCAGGTAAGCCCACCATCCGCAGGTAGAGCTGTCTTCTCCACCTTTTCCCAAGGGGAGCTCTCCAAGTCATTACCTAAGAGACAGTCTACAGGCATGGCAGTTCTCACAGCGACTTGCAGAGTACCAGAGACCCCCCCCACTCGAATGGAACCTGAGCCATTGGACAATGACTCTCCGTGTTGTCAGCATTGACAACCCGACAATAGGCATGAGGTACGACCTACTTTTGAGATACCAGGTGCTGCCGCACTGCAGTCATGCTGGCTCCTGTGTCTCTAAGAGCCTCCACCTTTCTACCATTGACGGTCACCACTTGCCCATATTTTTTAGTGTTAGAGGGCAAGTCGGCTTGGGGGACCATCTCACTGTCTCCTAGCGAGACTAAGGTCATTTGGACGGGGTCCCACCCACCTGTGACTTCTACCTCCTCCCCAAAGGCTACTGTAGCCACTTGCTTCGGTAGAGCACCAGTGGGTGCTGGTTTTACATACTGGCGACACTTGGGATCACTGGCAAAGTGACCTAGCTCACCACATTTATAACATTGAGGTGGCCCCTTTGGAACAGGTTTACCTGTCGGGGCCCCTGTTGGCTTCGGGGTCGGGGGAGGCTGAGAAACCTTCTGCTGGTTCCCTTGGGGATTACTTTGGGGGCCTTTTTGGAACCCTTTCTGTTTTCCCTTGTCCCCCCCACTCTTCTGCTGGGGACCCTGCCCACCCTTGGCGGAGTCTCCCATGGGACCCTTGTGGACCCTGGTGCTGAGCCAGTGGTCCGCCTCCTCTGCAAGCTTCCTAGGGTTAGTCAGCTTGCTATCTATCAGGTGTTGGCGTCGCTCAGGAAAACAATTACTGGACAAGTGCTCCCATGCAATTAAATCAAAGAGACCTTGGTAATCATCTACTTTACTACCCTTCACCCAGCCATCCAGTGCTCTGCAGAAAAAGGTCACATACTCCACATACGTACCCCCCGCATTCTTGGTGCACCCCCTGAACCTCTGTCTATACATTTCAGGAGTTAGCCCATATCTGGTCATTAAAGCTTCTTTCATGTGGGGGTAAGAATTCTGCATGTTTAAGGGCAAATCTAAAAGTGTGTCCCGCCCCTCACTGAGGAACCGTCCCCACAACCCCGCTCCCCAGTCTTTCTTAGGGACCCGGTGGGAGGACATGGCTACCTGCTAGGCCCGGAACCATTGCCCTATGTCATCATTCCTGTAGAACTCTTTAACTACATCTTTTGGGATGTACACCCTTGACTCTACCTGCACCGGTGTTGCGCTGCCACCAGAGGGAGTGTTCTCCAAACTTTTCTCTTTTATCGCCAGTTCCCTCATTCTGGCGTCGTGATCCATCTGGATTCTTCTTTCTTCAAGAGCTAATTTCTTGCTCTCCAATTCCATTTGACCTTTTAGCTTCAGCTCTGCCAATTTTATCTCATGATCCCTTGTGGCCTGTCTGTCCGCCAATTCCTCTGGCGACAGGCCTCTGCCAAAACTGTGAATGCTCTCCACTGGGTCTACTCGGTCAGCTTCCTCAGGTGCAACATCCTCAGCTGCACCCCTTGATTCCATCCAGGCTCTCATTGCCTTGTAGAGCTCTGATTTGTTCCTGCATCCCCTATGTGGAACCTTGAGCTTCCTGCAAAAATGCTTGAGTTGGTCTCTTGTGTAGCTGGCCAGTTTTGACTCATCCCATTCCAGTTCCATTTCAGAGGCTTCAGACGCCATTTTCTCTGTGATGTTTGAGCCCGGCATGGCTTCAAACGCAAGGGATCTTCTTTCTTGGCAAGCGAAGTTAAAATTAAAAAGTTCTGTGGCTCAAGCTACTGGACTGTCCTCACTGTGCAATGGTTAGTAATCACTGCGCAGACACCAAGGACGCAAATCCGTAAATCCTCACCGCTGCCACCAATGTTAGAATCCGGGGTCTCTGGTTGGCGCAGGTATGCACTTGCGACAAGCAGGGACCCTTTTCATCTAAGTCAGGGCAAAGGATCACCTCTTTAAAAATAACCCCTGCTCACCCTCTAGGTAACGTGGAGCGAGCAGTCAGGCTAGATTTCCAGAGGGCATAAGGTTAAGCGTTCAAGTTGTCCCACACAATAATCACCTCCCCACCACACAAAGACACAAGGCTGTATTGCTGTAAAAATATAGTTCTTTATATAAAAGGTTTTCTTTCAGGCAGGTTGCATAAATACAGTTCTCTTGGTAAAGTTACGTTCCAGTTACTTTTATAGGCTTAAGGGCAGTCCATAGATCTTAAAAGGCCACACTTGTGTTTCAAAGGAAGTCTTTAGAGTATTCCTACGCTTTGTAGCGCTTTCAGCTGCTTCTTACCGCTATTTTCCAGCCGCCGTGCCGTTTCCCACGCTTCTTGCGTGAGACGCGCGACTACCGGCCTTGAACCACACGGGCCGTACTCGGGAGAGGGCGCGTCGAACGTACGCAGGCCAAATCTCACGCTACTCGCGTGAGCGCTGCTGCAGGCTTCAATGAAGGCACGGTCCGTGCAGGGGGATCAACACTTCCCACCCGGGTGACTTCGTGAGGCCGATCCGGTTCGCTAGGAGCACCAGCAGGCAGTTGAGAGGCGAACGGCCTCACTTGGCAGCTCAGGGCGGGCGAAGCTCAAGGTGAGAGCAGACCCGCTTCCGACACTTTGATGGCAGTATGCTGCGCGCCAAGCACGCGTAGGGCGCGAAATACTTTGTTCTCTGGGGAAAAATGTTCGCTGCAGTCTGCAGTGGTTGGGCACGAGTGTCCCACGTCGCGTCTGGGTCCTGGCTCCTCCGTGGACCGGGATGCTTCGTGGGGGCACTCCTCCGCGGCGACACACCTACCCACGGGGTCAGAAGTCGAGGGCAGCCTCAGAGGCACTTCTTCAGCACGTCGCGCTGTCGGCTGAGTTCAGGAGTTGATCTGTGCGTCGCAGGTCCTCACAGTGGCCTCCACACCCGGGGGTCGCGGAGGCTTGGTGCTTGGAGCCTGGTCAGTTTCTTCTTCACTTTGCGAGCTACGGCTCGGGGGGCAGTTGCTTGCTGTGCTCGGGCCAGTCAGGCCTTTACAGTGCTCACAGCAGCCCCGGTGGGCGGCAGTCGCGGTGCTCAGATAGAGGGGGACACACAGGTACTCGGGGGTCAGCGTTCAAGACCACCTCCAGCAGCTCCTCTTCTTCTGGGAAAGTAGCGCCCACTGTTCCTGGGGCGCAGATCAGGGGGCAAGTTCACACGCAAGCCCCTGGAGATTGTTTGTAAAAGCACAAGTTGAATTAAAGACTTTTTCTTCAGGCTTTCCTTCTCCTTCCAGCAGACAGGCACCCACTGCAGGCCAGTCTCTCAGGCAGAGAGACAGTATTCCTCCTTCAGCTTCTCCAGGTCCTTCTCCTTCAGGCAGAGTTTCTTCTTGGCGCAAACAGGATCTGATTTCTTAGGAGCCAGGCTCCTACTTTTATAGCACAATTCCTTTGTTCTTTAGCGCCAGGGGGCCTGGGCCTGGCTCAGTCCAGTTCTGGAGCACTTTGTTATGGTGACTCTGCGCTTTCCTTTCAGTAGCAGGGCGGAGACATCAGCCGCTCCACAGGGGGTGGAGCCGGCTTTGTGGTGGCAGAGCATAGGTCTACTCAAGAGTCAAGGTGTACTCCTCCCACCCATCCTGGTGTAATCTCTCTACCCACCACCTGGCAGCCAACCTGTCTCCTGGAATTCCCCAGCCCTGCTCCTTACTGTTGCTAGGCAGAACACACACACACAGCGCAGAGGCGGACTGAATGGCCAGATCAGTAAATACTAACTTTCTAAAAGTAGTATTTACAAACACAGGATATTAAAATAAACTTTACTAAAAGAAGTATTTTATTATTCTGAGTTCAGGCATACTAAACATGACTTTCTACCATGCTCTATGAGTCCACTGGGGTCACAGCGTGTAGTGACTCCAGCAGCCCATTCTGGCCTATGGAGAGCAGGTAGCCTTCAATAGTGAAAAACGAAAATGGCTGTAATTCACTGTTAAGACATGCCACACACATCAGGGCATGTCCTACCTTATGCCTACAATGCACCCTGCCCTTGGGCCTACCAAAGGGGTGACTAATATGTAGTTAAGGGAAGGTTTAGGGACTGGCAAGTGGGGGCACTTGCACAGTCAGTGCGACGGTACCAGACCGCGCGCAGGGTCTGCAGTGGCAGACCCTAGACATATTTTACTAGGCCGCTTCTGTGGGTGGCACAACCAGTGCTGCAAGCCCACCAGCGGTATTTGTATTTACAAGCCCTGGCACTCCTGGTGCACTTTACTAGGGGCTGACAGTAAACCAAATGACCCAATCATGGACACCAATCAATGTATACATTTTACAAAGGGAGCACTTGCACTGTGGCACTGATTAGCAGTGGCACAGTGCCCTGAGCAGCTAACACCAACAAAACACAATGATGCACATCAGCAAAAAGTGGAAG
The DNA here is from genome assembly GCF_964204655.1 of Triturus cristatus. Classification (NCBI taxonomy): domain Eukaryota; kingdom Metazoa; phylum Chordata; class Amphibia; order Caudata; family Salamandridae; genus Triturus; species Triturus cristatus. The sequence continues at coordinate 1,140,736,084 of NC_140583.1, read as the reverse complement.
GGAAACTCACGCCAAGGTGCAAAGGTCTAACAACCTGTGTATGTGTTGACAGAGTTGCATTTGCATTCCGACACACATGACTAATAAAGGTGTCCCTCTGCCTCCAAGGTGCCTCATCTCTGTCAATGGTGGTCTGTTGCCACTGTGCATGCGGCATGTCTGGCATAGTTATCATAGATAGTGCATATGAGTCTATGTGTAGAGTAGCAAGATGCAAGCTGTTTGTCAGGGATTAGAATCTGTATTGTGCATGATGTCCATGGCTGTGTAGGTATTGTGGCATGTCAGTCTCCATGATGGCCACTGTACTGCATGTGCATCCATTGTGTGTGTGTGTGTGTGCCATGTTGACCCAGACATTCCTTCCTTGACATACACCTTTTGCATAGTTCCTTCCTGAGATCCTTGTCTTTGTGTGCAACTTGTGGCATTGTTTTATTGACATGGCGCATGCTGCTGCACGCCCTGCAGCAAGGGCACACAGTGTCCATGCAAACGAGCTGGCGTTCATCATGGATTGCTTGCTGACATGTGCTATGCTGATCAGCTGCATCTGTGCCTCATGCTGCAGCACACTCTGCATTATGCACAAGATCCCCAGTTCCATCCACCCCCAGGTCAACTTCAAAATCCGTGTCTAATCCTACCCTGCACTCTACGGACATGTGCGTTACGACTCCCATGATACTTGTCCACATCCAGGGTGCATCTGCACAGCTCTGCTTCTCCATCCGGCGACCAAGCCACATCAACGTCCAACAGAGATGGGGGGCATGGATCACTGGCAGCTGCAGGATGACCTTCTCAATCCACGCCCACACTCAGGATGCAGACCACAACCCCAACACAACCTTGTGGCACTGTGATCCAAGACCCCATTGTGCCATCTACATGCATCCAACCTTGGCCGGCCCACCATTCTCCACATCCACCTGACTCACGCATGCAGGACATGGTTCTGCCACCTGTCTACACATACCTGGGATTGGCACCCGAGGACACTCCACATGATCCCTGACCTTTGCGCATGACTGTTGCTCTTCTACATAGGTCTGTAGACACAGTTGTGTGGGCACCCCCTCAGCTGGTTGGGCCCATCACGGGTGAGTATGGTGCTCCATGTCTGTATTGGATGATACATTGTGACCCATGTGTGCCCTGTGCCAGACTCAGACCCCAGGGTTTGGATGGTTGTAGTTATTTAAAATACTCAGGCATGGTTAGACTTTACAACACACACATGTCATGGAATATTGCAAAATGACGGCATCATCTCTTGATAGTGCTGAATTTTATTTGTGGTGGGGTACGTGTTTGGGGGGGATGACAAGAGGTGCTTTCTGGGTGTGTAGAATCCAAAGTTCCCTGGGGGAGTTGGTATCCTTGCCATTGAAAGTCATCAGAGTCCATGCCACAGTCTATGTCAACATTGGTCAGACAGTGACCAGCAAGTCCATGTGGCAGAGAATGTCATTTGCTGATGTGCTGCTGTTGGGCCAGAGGGCCAGGTTCCAGGCCAGGTGACCTGGGAGATGGTGATGTTCCGCTGACTCACACTGTCTTTTGCGTGGACGACCCACCTTCCTCCGGGGACCCTCAGAAGCTGGCCCTGACGATGCATGTGATGCTCCGTCGGATGATTCCTCCTCCTCCTGATCCCTCCCTGTGGCTGGTGGTGATCTACGCCTGGTGGCACAGGGAGGGTTGCCCATGTTTTCGGCCATCCGACGGAGTACACGGGTCATGTCCGTTTGCACCGCCACGAGCTCAGCCAGTCTTGCCTCCATCCGTCCTTGGTGTTGCTGTTGACTGGCATATTACTCGGTCTGCAGGTTCTTGATCTCATTGAGGGCCTCCACGGCCTGGCTGATGCCCCTGGTGTCACGCCGGTATGTGTCTAGGATGTTGCGGACGTGTGACATTACCGGTTCCTGAGCCAACTGGTCAGGTTCGCGCCTCCGCCGTCCTCCCCTCCCACCACCCCTACCCACTTGCACTTGGCCTTCCGTTGTGGGCACATCGGGTCTCCGGGACCCCTGAGGGATGGCATTTGCGGTGTTGCCTGCCTCCTCCTGGGTGCCCGGAGAACCTTGTCCCTCCTGGCTGTGTTGTTGTGTGCGGGCAGGGCTCCTGGGTGTCTCCTGGGATGTGGCAGGAATGGGGGTGGTGGTTGGCACAGTTGTACCTGAGGCAGGTGCTGCAGGTGGTTGGACACCAGAGGGGCTAGGTTGGTCTGGGTCATCCACGGAGTGGTGAGAGTCGTCGCTGCCGGTGGGGTCCTCTTCACGCAGAGCCTGGTCCTGTGAGTCTTCCCCCCCAGTGCTGGGGGGAGATCGACGACGTTGACCTGTGTGTGAGAGAGACAATGTTAATTGTGTTACATGCGAAATCCATGTTTCTTTCATATTTGAGTTAGCACAGTTCCTCTGGGTAGTTGGATATGTCTTGCATTCCTCTCACAGTGCACTTGTGCATGGGTATGTCCCTTGGCCACAGCTTTCGACACTTTACCTATGTGTGACACAATCTTAGTTGATGCATCTTTTTGGAACGCAGTCAGCAGTGTAGTGAGCGGGCGTAGCGAGCCATGTAGGGCCTCCTTACGTGTTGCACTGTACGTGGGCAAATGGTGTATTTTCCATGCTATTTGAGAATGCAGGTAGGTAACTTAAGCATTTGTGACAGGGTTCTAACAAACACAGTGGGTGGGTATACTGGGTGTAAGGTTAGGTTTGTGCCTGCAGCACGGATGTACTCGTGCACAGATTGACACATGGCCCAGTGTTTATCAAAGGAAAAAGGGGGGGTTAATGCACTGGCAAACCTTGTCTACATGCACCCAGTCCACCTGCTGACGAGCCGACATGACCACACCACCCAAGGGTGATGTGGTCTCCCTCTGTCTCCCTTTCTCCCTCCCTCTGTCAGCCTCCTCCCTCTCTCCGTCTCCCTCTGTCTCCTTTTCTCCCTCCCTCTGTCACCCTCCTCCCTCCCTCTGTCTGTCTCCCTGTGTCCCCCTCTGTCTACCTCCCTCTCTCTCCCCCTCTCCCTCCCTCTGTCTATCACCCTCTGTCATCTCAGCCCAGCTTCCTGGGCACACACAGTTTGCAGGTCTTTCGAAAGGCCATTGGCTTGTTCATATGGGTTTGTTTCTAATCTCCAGGCACCCATTGGGTGGAGTGTCTGAGTCTGCGCTGCTGGTGTGGTGGTGTGTGCTGACACTCTTTCACAGTGATGCCTCTTCATTAGCTGCTGTTGTGTGCAAATTGTGCCTTCATACCCATGTCATCCTGCAACGCGGCCAACATTTGCAGGCAACACAGTACTGTGTGGGGACACACTGTTTGTATGGCTGTGCCCTAGGCCATATGGGCTGAGGGCATTGTTGTCTGCTTCTGAGTTGCTCAATGTTAATTTTGAGGCCCACCCTCCCGGCATCGGGGACATCCTGTCTTGTGTTGGTGTTTTGTGTGGCCTGTGACTTGGCATGGCCTTGCTTGGTGCATGGGTCATGGAGGCGCTAGTGGCATGTGTGTGTTTTTGGAGTGTGGTTGTGTCCGGTGATGGCTTTGGGGTGGTTGCGTGCATGATTGTGATTTTGGTTGTGTATGGCGTTCCCCCATGTGAGGTGAGTTGTTTGTGTACTCACCAGGCTCTCGGACTCCTTCTACTCCGTGTACTCCCACCGGCGGCAGCGTGGCCATCACCTTCTCCTCCCAGGGATGGTAGTGTACCGGTCTGCGGACCGGGATGCTTCGTGGGGGCACTCCTCCGCGGCGACACACCTACCCACGGGGTCAGAAGTCGAGGGCAGCCTCAGAGGCACTTCTTCAGCACGTCGCGCTGTCGGCTGAGTTCAGGAGTTGATCTGTGCGTCGCAGGTCCTCACAGTGGCCTCCACACCCGGGGGTCGCGGAGGCTTGGTGCTTGGAGCCTGGTCAGTTTCTTCTTCACTTTGCGAGCTACGGCTCGGGGGGCAGTTGCTTGCTGTGCTCGGGCCAGTCAGGCCTTTACAGTGCTCACAGCAGCCCCGGTGGGCGGCAGTCGCGGTGCTCAGATAGAGGGGGACACACAGGTACTCGGGGGTCAGCGTTCAAGACCACCTCCAGCAGCTCCTCTTCTTCTGGGAAAGTAGCGCCCACTGTTCCTGGGGCGCAGATCAGGGGGCAAGTTCACACGCAAGCCCCTGGAGATTGTTTGTAAAAGCACAAGTTGAATTAAAGACTTTTTCTTCAGGCTTTCCTTCTCCTTCCAGCAGACAGGCACCCACTGCAGGCCAGTCTCTCAGGCAGAGAGACAGTATTCCTCCTTCAGCTTCTCCAGGTCCTTCTCCTTCAGGCAGAGTTTCTTCTTGGCGCAAACAGGATCTGATTTCTTAGGAGCCAGGCTCCTACTTTTATAGCACAATTCCTTTGTTCTTTAGCGCCAGGGGGCCTGGGCCTGGCTCAGTCCAGTTCTGGAGCACTTTGTTATGGTGACTCTGCGCTTTCCTTTCAGTAGCAGGGCGGAGACATCAGCCGCTCCACAGGGGGTGGAGCCGGCTTTGTGGTGGCAGAGCATAGGTCTACTCAAGAGTCAAGGTGTACTCCTCCCACCCATCCTGGTGTAATCTCTCTACCCACCACCTGGCAGCCAACCTGTCTCCTGGAATTCCCCAGCCCTGCTCCTTACTGTTGCTAGGCAGAACACACACACACAGCGCAGAGGCAGACTGAATGGCCAGATCAGTAAATACTAACTTTCTAAAAGTAGTATTTACAAACACAGGATATTAAAATAAACTTTACTAAAAGAAGTATTTTATTATTCTGAGTTCAGGCATACTAAACATGACTTTCTACCATGCTCTATGAGTCCACTGGGGTCACAGCGTGTAGTGACTCCAGCAGCCCATTCTGGCCTATGGAGAGCAGGTAGCCTTCAATAGTGAAAAACGAAAATGGCTGTAATTCACTGTTAAGACATGCCACACACATCAGGGCATGTCCTACCTTATGCCTACAATGCACCCTGCCCTTGGGCCTACCAAAGGGGTGACTAATATGTAGTTAAGGGAAGGTTTAGGGACTGGCAAGTGGGGGCACTTGCACAGTCAGTGCGACGGTACCAGACCGCGCGCAGGGTCTGCAGTGGCAGACCCTAGACATATTTTACTAGGCCGCTTCTGTGGGTGGCACAACCAGTGCTGCAAGCCCACCAGCGGTATTTGTATTTACAAGCCCTGGCACTCCTGGTGCACTTTACTAGGGGCTGACAGTAAACCAAATGACCCAATCATGGACACCAATCAATGTATACATTTTACAAAGGGAGCACTTGCACTGTGGCACTGATTAGCAGTGGCACAGTGCCCTGAGCAGCTAACACCAACAAAACACAATGATGCACATCAGCAAAAAGTGGAAGGGAAACTCACGCCAAGGTGCAAAGGTCTAACAACCTGTGTATGTGTTGACAGAGTTGCATTTGCATTCCGACACACATGACTAATAAAGGTGTCCCTCTGCCTCCAAGGTGCCTCATCTCTGTCAATGGTGGTCTGTTGCCACTGTGCATGCGGCATGTCTGGCATAGTTATCATAGATAGTGCATATGAGTCTATGTGTAGAGTAGCAAGATGCAAGCTGTTTGTCAGGGATTAGAATCTGTATTGTGCATGATGTCCATGGCTGTGTAGGTATTGTGGCATGTCAGTCTCCATGATGGCCACTGTACTGCATGTGCATCCATTGTGTGTGTGTGTGTGTGCCATGTTGACCCAGACATTCCTTCCTTGACATACACCTTTTGCATAGTTCCTTCCTGAGATCCTTGTCTTTGTGTGCAACTTGTGGCATTGTTTTATTGACATGGCGCATGCTGCTGCACGCCCTGCAGCAAGGGCACACAGTGTCCATGCAAACGAGCTGGCGTTCATCATGGATTGCTTGCTGACATGTGCTATGCTGATCAGCTGCATCTGTGCCTCATGCTGCAGCACACTCTGCATTATGCACAAGATCCCCAGTTCCATCCACCCCCAGGTCAACTTCAAAATCCGTGTCTAATCCTACCCTGCACTCTACGGACATGTGCGTTACGACTCCCATGATACTTGTCCACATCCAGGGTGCATCTGCACAGCTCTGCTTCTCCATCCGGCGACCAAGCCACATCAACGTCCAACAGAGATGGGGGGCATGGATCACTGGCAGCTGCAGGATGACCTTCTCAATCCACGCCCACACTCAGGATGCAGACCACAACCCCAACACAACCTTGTGGCACTGTGATCCAAGACCCCATTGTGCCATCTACATGCATCCAACCTTGGCCGGCCCACCATTCTCCACATCCACCTGACTCACGCATGCAGGACATGGTTCTGCCACCTGTCTACACATACCTGGGATTGGCACCCGAGGACACTCCACATGATCCCTGACCTTTGCGCATGACTGTTGCTCTTCTACATAGGTCTGTAGACACAGTTGTGTGGGCACCCCCTCAGCTGGTTGGGCCCATCACGGGTGAGTATGGTGCTCCATGTCTGTATTGGATGATACATTGTGACCCATGTGTGCCCTGTGCCAGACTCAGACCCCAGGGTTTGGATGGTTGTAGTTATTTAAAATACTCAGGCATGGTTAGACTTTACAACACACACATGTCATGGAATATTGCAAAATGACGGCATCATCTCTTGATAGTGCTGAATTTTATTTGTGGTGGGGTACGTGTTTGGGGGGGATGACAAGAGGTGCTTTCTGGGTGTGTAGAATCCAAAGTTCCCTGGGGGAGTTGGTATCCTTGCCATTGAAAGTCATCAGAGTCCATGCCACAGTCTATGTCAACATTGGTCAGACAGTGACCAGCAAGTCCATGTGGCAGAGAATGTCATTTGCTGATGTGCTGCTGTTGGGCCAGAGGGCCAGGTTCCAGGCCAGGTGACCTGGGAGATGGTGATGTTCCGCTGACTCACACTGTCTTTTGCGTGGACGACCCACCTTCCTCCGGGGACCCTCAGAAGCTGGCCCTGACGATGCATGTGATGCTCCGTCGGATGATTCCTCCTCCTCCTGATCCCTCCCTGTGGCTGGTGGTGATCTACGCCTGGTGGCACAGGGAGGGTTGCCCATGTTTTCGGCCATCCGACGGAGTACACGGGTCATGTCCGTTTGCACCGCCACGAGCTCAGCCAGTCTTGCCTCCATCCGTCCTTGGTGTTGCTGTTGACTGGCATATTACTCGGTCTGCAGGTTCTTGATCTCATTGAGGGCCTCCACGGCCTGGCTGATGCCCCTGGTGTCACGCCGGTATGTGTCTAGGATGTTGCGGACGTGTGACATTACCGGTTCCTGAGCCAACTGGTCAGGTTTGCGCCTCCGCCGTCCTCCCCTCCCACCACCCCTACCCACTTGCGCTTGGCCTTCCGTTGTGGGCACATCGGGTCTCCGGGACCCCTGAGGGATGGCATTTGCGGTGTTGCCTGCCTCCTCCTGGGTGCCCGGAGAACCTTGTCCCTCCTGGCTGTGTTGTTGTGTGCGGGCAGGGCTCCTGGGTGTCTCCTGGGATGTGGCAGGAATGGGGGTGGTGGTTGGCACAGTTGTACCTGAGGCAGGTGCTGCAGGTGGTTGGACACCAGAGGGGCTAGGTTGGTCTGGGTCATCCACGGAGTGGTGAGAGTCGTCGCTGCCGGTGGGGTCCTCTTCACGCAGAGCCTGGTCCTGTGAGTCTTCCCCCCCAGTGCTGGGGGGAGATCGACGACGTTGACCTGTGTGTGAGAGAGACAATGTTAATTGTGTTACATGCGAAATCCATGTTTCTTTCATATTTGAGTTAGCACAGTTCCTCTGGGTAGTTGGATATGTCTTGCATTCCTCTCACAGTGCACTTGTGCATGGGTATGTCCCTTGGCCACAGCTTTCGACACTTTACCTATGTGTGACACAATCTTAGTTGATGCATCTTTTTGGAACGCAGTCAGCAGTGTAGTGAGCGGGCGTAGCGAGCCATGTAGGGCCTCCTTACGTGTTGCACTGTACGTGGGCAAATGGTGTATTTTCCATGCTATTTGAGAATGCAGGTAGGTAACTTAAGCATTTGTGACAGGGTTCTAACAAACACAGTGGGTGGGTATACTGGGTGTAAGGTTAGGTTTGTGCCTGCAGCACGGATGTACTCGTGCACAGATTGACACATGGCCCAGTGTTTATCAAAGGAAAAAGGGGGGGTTAATGCACTGGCAAACCTTGTCTACATGCACCCAGTCCACCTGCTGACGAGCCGACATGGCCACACCACCCAAGGGTGATGTGGTCTCCCTCTGTCTCCCTTTCTCCCTCCCTCTGTCAGCCTCCTCCCTCTCTCCGTCTCCCTCTGTCTCCTTTTCTCCCTCCCTCTGTCACCCTCCTCCCTCCCTCTGTCTGTCTCCCTGTGTCCCCCTCTGTCTACCTCCCTCTCTCTCCCCCTCTCCCTCCCTCTGTCTATCACCCTCTGTCATCTCAGCCCAGCTTCCTGGGCACACACAGTTTGCAGGTCTTTCGAAAGGCCATTGGCTTGTTCATATGGGTTTGTTTCTAATCTCCAGGCACCCATTGGGTGGAGTGTCTGAGTCTGCGCTGCTGGTGTGGTGGTGTGTGCTGACACTCTTTCACAGTGATGCCTCTTCATTAGCTGCTGTTGTGTGCAAATTGTGCCTTCATACCCATGTCATCCTGCAACGCGGCCAACATTTGCAGGCAACACAGTACTGTGTGGGGACACACTGTTTGTATGGCTGTGCCCTAGGCCATATGGGCTGAGGGCATTGTTGTCTGCTTCTGAGTTGCTCAATGTTAATTTTGAGGCCCACCCTCCCGGCATCGGGGACATCCTGTCTTGTGTTGGTGTTTTGTGTGGCCTGTGACTTGGCATGGCCTTGCTTGGTGCATGGGTCATGGAGGCGCTAGTGGCATGTGTGTGTTTTTGGAGTGTGGTTGTGTCCGGTGATGGCTTTGGGGTGGTTGCGTGCATGATTGTGATTTTGGTTGTGTATGGCGTTCCCCCATGTGAGGTGAGTTGTTTGTGTACTCACCAGGCTCTCGGACTCCTTCTACTCCGTGTACTCCCACCGGCGGCAGCGTGGCCATCACCTTCTCCTCCCAGGGATGGTAGTGTACCGGTCTGCGGACCGGGATGCTTCGTGGGGGCACTCCTCCGCGGCGACACACCTACCCACGGGGTCAGAAGTCGAGGGCAGCCTCAGAGGCACTTCTTCAGCACGTCGCGCTGTCGGCTGAGTTCAGGAGTTGATCTGTGCGTCGCAGGTCCTCACAGTGGCCTCCACACCCGGGGGTCGCGGAGGCTTGGTGCTTGGAGCCTGGTCAGTTTCTTCTTCACTTTGCGAGCTACGGCTCGGGGGGCAGTTGCTTGCTGTGCTCGGGCCAGTCAGGCCTTTACAGTGCTCACAGCAGCCCCGGTGGGCGGCAGTCGCGGTGCTCAGATAGAGGGGGACACACAGGTACTCGGGGGTCAGCGTTCAAGACCACCTCCAGCAGCTCCTCTTCTTCTGGGAAAGTAGCGCCCACTGTTCCTGGGGCGCAGATCAGGGGGCAAGTTCACACGCAAGCCCCTGGAGATTGTTTGTAAAAGCACAAGTTGAATTAAAGACTTTTTCTTCAGGCTTTCCTTCTCCTTCCAGCAGACAGGCACCCACTGCAGGCCAGTCTCTCAGGCAGAGAGACAGTATTCCTCCTTCAGCTTCTCCAGGTCCTTCTCCTTCAGGCAGAGTTTCTTCTTGGCGCAAACAGGATCTGATTTCTTAGGAGCCAGGCTCCTACTTTTATAGCACAATTCCTTTGTTCTTTAGCGCCAGGGGGCCTGGGCCTGGCTCAGTCCAGTTCTGGAGCACTTTGTTATGGTGACTCTGCGCTTTCCTTTCAGTAGCAGGGCGGAGACATCAGCCGCTCCACAGGGGGTGGAGCCGGCTTTGTGGTGGCAGAGCATAGGTCTATTCAAGAGTCAAGGTGTACTCCTCCCACCCATCCTGGTGTAATCTCTCTACCCACCACCTGGCAGCCAACCTGTCTCCTGGAATTCCCCAGCCCTGCTCCTTACTGTTGCTAGGCAGAACACACACACACAGCGCAGAGGCGGACTGAATGGCCAGATCAGTAAATACTAACTTTCTAAAAGTAGTATTTACAAACACAGGATATTAAAATAAACTTTACTAAAAGAAGTATTTTATTATTCTGAGTTCAGGCATACTAAACATGACTTTCTACCATGCTCTATGAGTCCACTGGGGTCACAGCGTGTAGTGACTCCAGCAGCCCATTCTGGCCTATGGAGAGCAGGTAGCCTTCAATAGTGAAAAACGAAAATGGCTGTAATTCACTGTTAAGACATGCCACACACATCAGGGCATGTCCTACCTTATGCCTACAATGCACCCTGCCCTTGGGCCTACCAAAGGGGTGACTAATATGTAGTTAAGGGAAGGTTTAGGGACTGGCAAGTGGGGGCACTTGCACAGTCAGTGCGACGGTACCAGACCGCGCGCAGGGTCTGCAGTGGCAGACCCTAGACATATTTTACTAGGCCGCTTCTGTGGGTGGCACAACCAGTGCTGCAAGCCCACCAGCGGTATTTGTATTTACAAGCCCTGGCACTCCTGGTGCACTTTACTAGGGGCTGACAGTAAACCAAATGACCCAATCATGGACACCAATCAATGTATACATTTTACAAAGGGAGCACTTGCACTGTGGCACTGATTAGCAGTGGCACAGTGCCCTGAGCAGCTAACACCAACAAAACACAATGATGCACATCAGCAAAAAGTGGAAGGGAAACTCACGCCAAGGTGCAAAGGTCTAACAACCTGTGTATGTGTTGACAGAGTTGCATTTGCATTCCGACACACATGACTAATAAAGGTGTCCCTCTGCCTCCAAGGTGCCTCATCTCTGTCAATGGTGGTCTGTTGCCACTGTGCATGCGGCATGTCTGGCATAGTTATCATAGATAGTGCATATGAGTCTATGTGTAGAGTAGCAAGATGCAAGCTGTTTGTCAGGGATTAGAATCTGTATTGTGCATGATGTCCATGGCTGTGTAGGTATTGTGGCATGTCAGTCTCCATGATGGCCACTGTACTGCATGTGCATCCATTGTGTGTGTGTGTGCCATGTTGACCCAGACATTCCTTCCTTGACATACACCTTTTGCATAGTTCCTTCCTGAGATCCTTGTCTTTGTGTGCAACTTGTGGCATTGTTTTATTGACATGGCGCATGCTGCTGCACGCCCTGCAGCAAGGGCACACAGTGTCCATGCAAACGAGCTGGCGTTCATCATGGATTGCTTGCTGACATGTGCTATGCTGATCAGCTGCATCTGTGCCTCATGCTGCAGCACACTCTGCATTATGCACAAGATCCCCAGTTCCATCCACCCCCAGGTCAACTTCAAAATCCGTGTCTAATCCTACCCTGCACTCTACGGACATGTGCGTTACGACTCCATGATACTTGTCCACATCCAGGGTGCATCTGCACAGCTCTGCTTCTCCATCCGGCGACCAAGCCACATCAACGTCCAACAGAGATGGGGGGCATGGATCACTGGCAGCTGCAGGATGACCTTCTCAATCCACGCCCACACTCAGGATGCAGACCACAACCCCAACACAACCTTGTGGCACTGTGATCCAAGACCCCATTGTGCCATCTACATGCATCCAACCTTGGCCGGCCCACCATTCTCCACATCCACCTGACTCACGCATGCAGGACATGGTTCTGCCACCTGTCTACACATACCTGGGATTGGCACCCGAGGACACTCCACATGATCCCTGACCTTTGCGCATGACTGTTGCTCTTCTACATAGGTCTGTAGACACAGTTGTGTGGGCACCCCCTCAGCTGGTTGGGCCCATCACGGGTGAGTATGGTGCTCCATGTCTGTATTGGATGATACATTGTGACCCATGTGTGCCCTGTGCCAGACTCAGACCCCAGGGTTTGGATGGTTGTAGTTATTTAAAATACTCAGGCATGGTTAGACTTTACAACACACACATGTCATGGAATATTGCAAAATGACGGCATCATCTCTTGATAGTGCTGAATTTTATTTGTGGTGGGGTACGTGTTTGGGGGGGATGACAAGAGGTGCTTTCTGGGTGTGTAGAATCCAAAGTTCCCTGGGGGAGTTGGTATCCTTGCCATTGAAAGTCATCAGAGTCCATGCCACAGTCTATGTCAACATTGGTCAGACAGTGACCAGCAAGTCCATGTGGCAGAGAATGTCATTTGCTGATGTGCTGCTGTTGGGCCAGAGGGCCAGGTTCCAGGCCAGGTGACCTGGGAGATGGTGATGTTCCGCTGACTCACACTGTCTTTTGCGTGGACGACCCACCTTCCTCCGGGGACCCTCAGAAGCTGGCCCTGACGATGCATGTGATGCTCCGTCGGATGATTCCTCCTCCTCCTGATCCCTCCCTGTGGCTGGTGGTGATCTACGCCTGGTGGCACAGGGAGGGTTGCCCATGTTTTCGGCCATCCGACGGAGTACACGGGTCATGTCCGTTTGCACCGCCACGAGCTCAGCCAGTCTTGCCTCCATCCATCCTTGGTGTTGCTGTTGACTGGCATATTACTCGGTCTGCAGGTTCTTGATCTCATTGAGGGCCTCCACGGCCTGGCTGATGCCCCTGGTGTCACGCCGGTATGTGTCTAGGATGTTGCGGACGTGTGACATTACCGGTTCCTGAGCCAACTGGTCAGGTTCGCGCCTCCGCCGTCCTCCCCTCCCACCACCCCTACCCACTTGCGCTTGGCCTTCCGTTGTGGGCACATCGGGTCTCCGGGACCCCTGAGGGATGGCATTTGCGGTGTTGCCTGCCTCCTCCTGGGTGCCCGGAGAACCTTGTCCCTCCTGGCTGTGTTGTTGTGTGCGGGCAGGGCTCCTGGGTGTCTCCTGGGATGTGGCAGGAATGGGGGTGGTGGTTGGCACAGTTGTACCTGAGGCAGGTGCTGCAGGTGGTTGGACACCAGAGGGGCTAGGTTGGTCTGGGTCATCCACGGAGTGGTGAGAGTCGTCGCTGCCGGTGGGGTCCTCTTCACGCAGAGCCTGGTCCTGTGAGTCTTCCCCCCCAGTGCTGGGGGGAGATCGACGACGTTGACCTGTGTGTGAGAGAGACAATGTTAATTGTGTTACATGCGAAATCCATGTTTCTTTCATATTTGAGTTAGCACAGTTCCTCTGGGTAGTTGGATATGTCTTGCATTCCTCTCACAGTGCACTTGTGCATGGGTATGTCCCTTGGCCACAGCTTTCGACACTTTACCTATGTGTGACACAATCTTAGTTGATGCATATTTTTGGAACGCAGTCAGCAGTGTAGTGAGCGGGCGTAGCGAGCCATGTAGGGCCTCCTTACGTGTTGCACTGTACGTGGGCAAATGGTGTATTTTCCATGCTATTTGAGAATGCAGGTAGGTAACTTAAGCATTTGTGACAGGGTTCTAACAAACACAGTGGGTGGGTATACTGGGTGTAAGGTTAGGTTTGTGCCTGCAGCACGGATGTACTCGTGCACAGATTGACACATGGCCCAGTGTTTATCAAAGGAAAAAGGGGGGGTTAATGCACTGGCAAACCTTGTCTACATGCACCCAGTCCACCTGCTGACGAGTCGACATGGCCACACCACCCAAGGGTGATGTGGTCTCCCTCTGTCTCCCTTTCTCCCTCCCTCTGTCAGCCTCCTCCCTCTCTCCGTCTCCCTCTGTCTCCTTTTCTCCCTCCCTCTGTCACCCTCCTCCCTCCCTCTGTCTGTCTCCCTGTGTCCCCCTCTGTCTACCTCCCTCTCTCTCCCCCTCTCCCTCCCTCTGTCTATCACCCTCTGTCATCTCAGCCCAGCTTCCTGGGCACACACAGTTTGCAGGTCTTTCGAAAGGCCATTGGCTTGTTCATATGGGTTTGTTTCTAATCTCCAGGCACCCATTGGGTGGAGTGTCTGAGTCTGCGCTGCTGGTGTGGTGGTGTGTGCTGACACTCTTTCACAGTGATGCCTCTTCATTAGCTGCTGTTGTGTGCAAATTGTGCCTTCATACCCATGTCATCCTGCAACGCGGCCAACATTTGCAGGCAACACAGTACTGTGTGGGGACACACTGTTTGTATGGCTGTGCCCTAGGCCATATGGGCTGAGGGCATTGTTGTCTGCTTCTGAGTTGCTCAATGTTAATTTTGAGGCCCACCCTCCCGGCATCGGGGACATCCTGTCTTGTGTTGGTGTTTTGTGTGGCCTGTGACTTGGCATGGCCTTGCTTGGTGCATGGGTCATGGAGGCGCTAGTGGCATGTGTGTGTTTTTGGAGTGTGGTTGTGTCCGGTGATGGCTTTGGGGTGGTTGCGTGCATGATTGTGATTTTGGTTGTGTATGGCGTTCCCCCATGTGAGGTGAGTTGTTTGTGTACTCACCAGGCTCTCGGACTCCTTCTACTCCGTGTACTCCCACCGGCGGCAGCGTGGCCATCACCTTCTCCTCCCAGGGATGGTAGTGTACCGGTCTGCGGGGCGGCCCTCCTCCAGTGATGTTCCCCTGGTTGTGATCGTCCGTCATTTTGCGGCGGACCATCCTCCGCCGATCGTACCACCTGGCTTGGCACTCATGCCTGGTCCTTCTGGTGGCCCCAACAGCATTCACTGAATCAACGATCCTCTGCCACATGTCAGATTTTGCGGAGATGCTGGTCTGTCTGACCAATGTTCCAAAGAGCTGTGGCTCGACTCTGATGATTTCGTCGACAAGGGTCTCCAGCTCATCCTTAGTGAACTTTGGATTCTTGTTAGTGGGCATGGTGTGGGGTGTGGGTGTGGATGTTTGTGGGGGTGTGGGTGTGGATGGTTGTGGGTGTGTGAGTGTGGTTGTGAAGGGGTGTGTGTGAATGTGATGAGGGGGTGTTTGTGATGGTGGTTGTGTGAAGGAGTGCAAGTGTAGGGTGTATTGATGGATGTAGTATGGTGCAGTGCGTTGTCTCTGTGGTCTGGCAGTAGTGGATCTGTTGCAAAGGATCATGGTTTGTGTGTGTTGGGCCTTTTTATTGGTCCATTTGTGGGTGTGGCTGTGTTTGAACTTTGGGTGGGTGTTTTATAAGGAGTGGTTGTGTTTTGGGCCTCTGTTTAGTTGTTTGGCAGTTGCAGGTCAGTGTATAGGATGTATTTGGGCTTGTTGGACATGTTTTGTGGTGTTGTGCGAATCGAATTGACTCTCCTGTCGTTTTGCTTTGTCCTGGTTCGGTTCGAGTGTTTTTAGCGTCTGTACGGTGCGTACATGGGCCATGTTGTTGTACAGTGCTGACCTTTGTTATGGCTTAGTACGACTCGTACATGCGCGATGTTGGGTGAGGGTGCTGGTGTAGGGGCCTGGGGTAGGGTGCGTACAGACACGGGCAGGGTGTTGGTCCGCACCGTCCATAGGTGGTGGTGTTTCGCACCGTACATACAGGGGGGGCTGGGTGTACGCTTCATACATACACGGGTGGGGGTACGCTCCGTACAGACAACGGTGTGGGTTTGCTCCATACATACACGGGTGGGGGTACGCTCCATACATACACGGGTGTGGGTACGCTCCGTACATACACGGGTGGGGGTACGCTCCGAACATACACTGGTGGGGTGTGGGTACGCTCCATACATACACAGGTGGGGGTACGCTCTGTACAGAAACGGGTGTGTGTACGCTCCATACATACATGGGTGGGGGTACGCTCTATACATACACGGGTGTGGGTACGCTCCGTACATACACGGGTGGGGGTACGCTCCGAACATACACTGGTGGGATGTGGGTACGCTCCGTACATACACGGGTGGGGGTACGCTCTGTACATACACGGGTGTGGGTACGCTCCATACATACACGGGTGTGGGTACGCTCCGTACATACACGGGTGGGGGTACGCTCCGTACATACACGGGTGGGGGTACGCTCCATACATGCACGGGTGTGGGTACGCTCCATACATACACGGGTGGGGGTACGCTCCGAACATACACTGGTGGGGTGTGGGTACGCTCCATACATACACGGGTGGGGGTACGCTCCGGACATACACTGGTGGGGTGTGGGTACGCTCCATACATACACGGGTGGGGGTACGCTCCGAACATACACTGGTGGGGTGTGGGTGCACTCCATACATACACGGGTGGGAGTACGCTCCGGACATACACGAGTGGGGGTACGCTCCGTACATACACGGGTGGGGGTACGCTCTGTACATACACAGGTGTGGGTACGCTCCATGCATACACGGGTGGGGGTACGCTCCATACATACACGGGTGTGGGTACGCCCCGTACATACACAGGTGGGGGTACGCTCCGTACATACACGGGTGTGGGTACGCTCCATGCATACACGTGTGTGGGTACGCTCCGTACATACACGGGTGGGGGTACGCTCCGTACATACACGGGTATGGGTACGCTCCATACATATACGGGTGGGGGTACGCTCCGGACATACACTGGTGGGGTGTGGGTATGTGGTACTGTAAATTCTGGACCCATGTTATAATCATCATCATATCATGACGATTTTGGTATCAGCAGACCGAGAATGATTAGAATACCATGCACGAGCATTTTCATCATATTCAGGTGACGAAATCACCCTGAAATCAGAGTTTCCGTCCTGAACCCTCGGGTTCCATTTTGAACGGCAGCCATTTTGTGATTGCCCTCACATAGGCCAATGACTCAAGCCAAAAACGAGTCTGAAGGACACGTACACCTTTGCTGACTCCTCTGTGACCTGGGCAAGCTGACTCCATTGCCTGAAGCCAAACCTGTTCAGCCAGTTCCTTTCCCAGGGGCCGAACGAGATTAGTATCAAGGCACAACGTATCATAAAACCTTTCATCACACACAAACCATGCCTAATCTTCTACACACCTGCCCCTGTTTCTTTCTTTATGACTTGCTTTACGAGGAGGAGGTGCCCGTTCTTATTGGGGGTCCGTCGATATCTGATGAAAGTACTAAGCCTCGCCGGGTAATTGATTGAGGGCTGGACAAACTGAAATATGGGCTTGTCATCATGACTCTGCTTTTTCTTTGTAGTAAAAATATGTGAATGGTCAACTGTAAAATAAGGAATGTTTGCCTAAAGCATAATATTTTGTATAAAAGAGAAGGCTGGTTTTGTAAGGTTGAGCAGTCTACTGAGAATATACACCGTGTTGTACTTCTAGGATACCTGTTACTGCCTGCAGCCAATAAATACGATCTTTGACTTCACCAAGAAGACTCTGTGTTTCTGTAGTCTGAAACAGGAAGGACTCGAAGTCTTTGGATGTGTTCCCTGGCACCGCTGGGTTCTGAAAAACCCAGTACTTCAGTTGGCGCCCAATGTGGGGCGATTTCAGCGGTACCGGTCCAAGCCAGAGGTTCGTGAGGAGCCTCGTGTGAAAATTCTGGAGGAAGGCTGCCACTTCATCGACCCCTGTATGTCGACGTGGTCTGAAAGTCTTTGCTGCGAGGTTCCCTGCTTCCTGACGGCTACGAAGGACTGCTGCCCTGACTATCGCCCTGTTTTGGACCCTTGATGATTGGTAGAGTGAAACGATAGACGAGTCTTCTGGTGACGTCATCGATACCTCAGTTAAGTATAAGTGGAGCGTCTCCCAGTCCTTAGTTTGGTTCTTAGTTTGGTATCCCCTTGGTATCTTTGATTTGGAACTTGCAAGTACCAAAGCCGAGGTACTTGTGTATTCACGAGACTATCGTATTCGATAATCCTTTGAAGTTTGAAGCTAGACTAGAGAGCGAAGATGCCTGGTCTTAGCAGACTTGGAAATTTGTTTTGTCTTGGTTGTAATAGGGATTCCCGATTGGAGGACTCGTGTCCGGTTCCTCCGATTGGAACTCCAACCTATGAACTATATGTGAAATATGGCATAGGCCCTCTCACATATAATGAAGTATGGATCCGGTACACCAGGAAAGATGGTGTTTTAAAATGGCCCCAGTATGGTAGTTTTGACACAGAAATTCTGGATAATCTGGAGGTTAAACTTTTTAAGAAGAAAGTCCGGCCGGCAATGTTTGACTCTCTCCGCCTATGGCGTAAGGAAGCCAAACAGAAGGAAATTAAATTAGCAAAGAGAAATAAGAGAGAAAAGGGTATCTCGATAATGCAAGCTGCTATGCAGTTTCAAGATAATGAAGAAGAACAGATGAGTGAGCCAGTGTCGAGTCTATGGACCTCAGCAACTGGCGTTGGTCAGACTGCGCAGCTGAGATGCCCTCCATGTATGCCTCCATCTGGGTGAGCACTCGGGTGTGGCCATGGAGGACATTAAGCATCGCAGTCTGACCAACCTGCAACTGGCGCAGGATGTCCACAGACTCGGCATTCACGGCAGCAGTGGAGACAGGGGCAGGGGGTGCGGTGCCTGGCAAGAAGGAGACACGTGGTGACCTAGCACGGCGGGAAGGGACCCGAGCAAGTGGAAGGCCGGTGATGGGAATGGAGGGGGCGGGTAGAGATGGAGTGCTGCTTTCAGCTGTGGGAGCAGCCTCCACCCCCTCTGGGAGCTCAGCCTCGGACCCGTCAGCGTCATAGTCAGTGGTGGGACTGGAGAGGTCCTCCGCCTCACTCCCCTCGGCCTCCGTGCCACTCGATGCGCCAGACAAGTCAGCACTGCTGGCACTGGTGCTTGCTCCCTCCTCACGGTCCGTGCCAGTGTCTCCCTCGGAGTCCCCCGACGATGCTGTGGGCAAGGTGAAGAGACAGGAAATAATCAGACACCTGTATACATATGTCACATGAGTCAAATCTACATAGGTCACAGTGCATAGCCTGAAAAGCAACATGAGTAACATCTACAATACAAGGTACATATGTAGGCCCTGCAACACACAGTTGGTTGACCCACCATGCCACTGAGAAACAATGGAGAGCATGACACAACAGCAAATTACTTGATATCAAATTGGACAGAGGAGCCAGGCTCTGGTGACAATCGTGTACAGCATCTGCACCACACAGCGTTGCCAAAAAAGGGATGAGCAGGAACCATGTCTATTAACTTTTTGCACATGCTGCAAAGCTAATACATTAAACCATGCCCAACATGACTGGGTCACTGCACCTTGAGTGTATGTCCAGACAAACATCACACACAGGCCAGACCTAGCAAGGAGACTTCAGATTTTGACATCTAGGCCTTGCCCGCATAATCCACCCCCTACCTGAGACAATGTGATTGAGACAGAGGAAGTACTTACACCTCTTACTCTGGGATAAAAACACATGGCCTGCACTAAATCCTGATTGTACACAAACTACCCCTGGTGCGCCTGTCCACATATATCATTGACAATCAACCATCATCAGATTGTCGTACCAAGACACACAGGCACTGCCCACTGTGAGTATGCACAAGCAAAATTGGGTCACTCTGTACAGTGGACACATGTAGCACAGTTTACGTAAATACAGATGAGGCCAGGGTACAATGCCACAGAGCCCAACCTATGCCGAAGACACAGAGAATGTCCACATTGTTGGATGACACATATGATACCTAGGAAAAGGTGCCCCAGGGCACGGTAGTGGCCACACTCCTCCATGGTCCTGGATGGATATGACTGCAACTGAAGCAGCCGTCCCTGCACTATGCATTACTTCCACTCATGCACATCATGTCAGAGGTCACAACTTTGGACATGCATGCTGTAAGGCAGTACACTTTTAAGACACACTCCTATGTCGGGACTCACCATCAGTGCCAACTGACATGGACCCCACAATGACTGAACTGGCCAGGGCACAGGCAAGGTCCCAAAACCTGTTACACACCACCCGCACACATGATGCTGCAAGCATTGGGCACTTGTATTAACTGCCAGCCTAGATAACCTTGTGTTTGAGTGACTACAGACAGACCAGGGAACACATGGCACGGAGGGGAAGGGAGGAAGAACAGCACCGATTTACTTTGGGGAACAGGTTATGCACTGCACATTTATACCCTGGCAGTGTATCCATGCAACTGCGCACTTCCAAAAGCTGGTGACACACAACAAACACACATGTACCAAGCCCCTTCCTGCTGCTGCTTCTCCTGTAAGCGCCTATCCAAGTCGGGGAACACCACCGCCAGCACACGCTTCTGGATGTGGGTCAGACGACGGCACCCACGGTTCTTGTGGCTCTCAGGTGAGTCACCCAGCAGGACCCGTGCGATCCTCCTCGTCCAGCACCGGATATCCTGCCAGCATTTCCTCACCTGGGCTAGGCGCCGCTTCCGACCCTCCGTCTTCCTCACGGCACTGACGGCTTGCTTCCAGATCTCCCCCTTGGCAGAGATGCCTACCTGTGAGTATGCAAAAGTGAGAATACTTTAATCCACCTGAGCAATGACACAGAGACACACATATCAATAAATAGTCTTGTGTGAACAGGGCATGGTATCCAGCCAACTCATTGCACCTTTGTCATAGGGACATTATCCTCTGGGGAAGGGCTAATGCACTAGGTGGCATTGAAAGTACACAGGTGGCATGAGGGGTGCAACACAATCAATGATCCAGGCTCACACTGTGCATCACAAGCTACACCAGGATTATGTACAGCACCTCAAAGCAGTCACATGCCCCAGGCCACTGACGCAACCTCAGCAGAGTACACACACACACACAGGCACAGGACAATGACCTGCCATTGCCAACTGCGGGTACAAACCTCACTCTGCCCATGTGCCACTTGACTGGGGGTGTCACAGGTGTGGGGCTGGCTCAGCACGGCAGTCACACAGCACTGCTCCCTGCTCACATCATATGGGCAGGGTATATCCATCCCTCATGCAGCTGGTGTGCAACACTCCACATATGCACTCACCCACATGACAGGGGACTTACACACACACACCAATGTCCAGGGGATGAACACATCATTTGGACACTCTCAGCACAGGTACAATAAACAAACATACATCTATGGGTACTGTCACCTGTCACACTGGGGGGACCACAGAATCACATCAGGACTGTATAAACAACATTCCCAGGAGGAGTAGCCAGGCTGAAAGTGGCATGCATTGAATGTCACAGTAAGCACTATGCAAGTGAGGAGTGGACACAGGAACTACAGCATGCTCTGCATGGGAGACATGAGGCCTTCCCCACCCTGGGACCCACTCTAAACAACATCGCATGTCTGTCACACATGGACACAATGCCAGAAGTCACAGTCACGAAATAAGGGGCACAGTCTAAGCTAGTGGAGTCAGCACTCACCTGCTCCGCTGGTCGACCATACAGCATGGTGTACTGTGGGAGGATCACATCCACCAACGCCATATTCTCCTCCATGGTGAATGGCTGGGCCCTCTCCACAGACCTGGACATGGTGCCAGAGGAATCACGAGCAGCAGCAGTGTTGTAGAATGAAAGGATGTGCAGGCAAGTGCTCTCTCATGGGACCTGGCTGCCTTATATCTGCCTTGCTGGCCTGTTTCATTTACAGGAGTACAGAGTGATTGGTCAGTTCAATTAGCATCCTACGTTTCCTCCAATCCCTTTAAACCTACCCCAGTGAGTGGCTTTGCATGGTTTAAAAATTGAGCATGATGTCAAGTCAACAATCACTTTGCAACAAAGTATATTGTCTCCAACCGACTTTTTCTGGCTACCTGATGCAAGAATTCAAACTTTAAACTCGGTCTCCATGACAACCAGCATGCATTTTGGCCCTTATACTTGTCCCTCATGTGTCCCCTATGTTATTTTAATATTTACACACAGGTACGGTGCGTTCCACGTCCCTAGGGCACCCCAAATGCAGTGAAACGGACCGTACACACACGTGTAGTGTCCGTATCACTATGGGAGTGCTGGCGTATGCGTACGCCATAGTAATACGGACCGTACAGGTGTGTGTAGGGTCCCTATCACTATGGGAGTGCTGGCGTATGCGTACGCCATAGTAATACGGACCGTACAGGCGTGTGTAGGGTCCGTATCACTATGGGAGAGCTGGCGTATGCGTACGCCATAGTAATACGGACCGTACAGGTGTGTGTAGGGTCCCTATCACTATGGGAGTGCTGGTGTATGCGTACACCATAGTAATACGGACCGTACAGGCATGTGTAGGGTCCGTATCACTATGGGAGTGCTGGCGTATGCGTAAGCCATAGTAATACGGACCGTACAGGCGTGTGTAGGGTCCCTATCACTATGGGAGTGCTCGCGTATGCGTACGCCATAGTAATACGGACCGTACACGCGTGTGTACGGTCCGTATTACTATGGCGTGCGCATATGCCAGCACTCCCATAGTGATACGGACCGTACACGCGTGTGTACGGTCCGTATTACTATGGCGTACGCATACGCCAGCACTCCCATAGTGATACGGACCCTACACACGCCCTCAGAGCGTATGTACGGTGCGTTTCACACCTGACAGTGGTGACAGGCGGCACACAGACAGGAATAGAGCTGTCATACTTGGCCATGGCTGGACATCAAGGCATTGTCTGTGCAGTACTACATGTGTCAGGCACAGGTGTGTCAGGCTGTGATGTGGCACATTACTCCTGAGGTGTGAAGCTAATCAATGTATGATGAGCTGCGTACACATGTCATGTGTGATGGTGCACTATGTGCCACACATCCCCTACATTCCTTTGACATGTGTGCATGTAGTACAGACTTGTGGAGCCATGCGTCACTGGCATGGCACAGTCACCGACACCCGCAACTGTCCCCTGGTGCCAGGTACACGGAATATTACACCTGACATGTGAATGCCCGCGTTGCACGCTGTAACTATGTCATGTGTGTGTCATGTGTTCCCATAGGTTTGCTGTAGGTGTTTGGTCAAATGCATCTGCAGTTGATGCAACCAACATGTGTCTGTGTGTAGATGGGCATAGCACACTGTTAAATGCAAAAAAACAGTTGATGGACAGAATGCAGAACAATGTCATACATTCACCCCAGTACAGAGATCTGGGCCTAAATCCATCGTTTTTTTGCTCACCATGCCATTCCAGTTTGAACCCAGCCATATGCAAATCAGTCTTGACCCTGTGCCTCATGGGAACAGTCCAGCCCGAACTGCCAAGCCAGGTCCTCCCTGGACTGGAAACAAGCATCCTAGGACCGGTTTCGGGGTTTCACCCCTCTTCAGCCAGGATAGCTTGATTCCAGTGGCATGGAGAGCAAGGGACCCACGTCTGGGCATACCCTTCCCACTCGGGGTGACAAATGCAAAAAAACAGTTGATGGACAGAATGCAGAACAATGTCATACATTCACCCCAGTACAGAGATCTGGGCCTAAATCCATCGTTTTTTTGCTCACCATGCCATTCCAGTTTGAACCCAGCCATATGCAAATCAGTCAGAACGATGGATTTAACCCAGATCTCTTGACTGGGGGAGAATGTCTGCATTTTCAGCATTCCGTCCATCATTTGTTTGTTGTAACGCTTTTCGCCCTAAGTGGGATGGGTTTTCCCAGACGTGGGACCCGTGCTCACTACGCCACTGGAGTCAAGCTATCCTGGCTGATGACGGCTGATAGCCAGAAACCGGTCCTAGGATGCTTGATTCCGGTCCAGGGAAGACATGGCGTGGCAGTTCGGGCTGGACTGTTCCCATGAGGCACAGGGTCAAGACTGATTTGCATATTGCCATGTCTAAACTGGGGTGGTGTAGTGGGCAAAATAACGATGGATTTAACACAGATCTCTTGACTGGGGGAGAATGTCTGCATTGTCAGCATTCCGTCCATCATTTGTTTGTTGCATAGCACACTGTTACGCACACCAGCCCACATGTGTAATCCGACATAAGGTGTGTATATATGCATCGACACGGAAGTTCAAAACAAGGACATATCTGCATACTCTCAATGTATGTGTGATCAGTCTTGACATGTACTCTTTCATGGCAAGTTGTGTGGTCTGTCCTTTTTCTATGACATGTGACCTGTGCCTCTAGTGTTCCGCAACCTGTCTGTACGATATACATCCTTCTTCTGCACATATGTAGATGTCTGTAACTCCTGTAATGCGTCTGGCTGTTCACTTACACTGGCCCACAGCTAGTTTCATGCCATGGCATATTGAGCTTGAGAATCGACGTTTGTAGCTGGCTCTTGGTAGAAGTGTCACCTGCCTGGCATACGTGTCCAGGCCATATTGCACAGGCCTGGCTCTGTATGTAGCATATGTGTATTGCCTGTTGAACATGTGCTCAGTACATTGAAATTGGTGGTGTACTGTACTCACTCTATGTTGTCCCTTCAAATTTACTGCAGGGCTCCGCCTCTCCCTCGACCAATTCCAGACTTGGCTGACCTGAGGGAAAATGACTGTATACGCCGCTACCGCTTCCCTCGACAGTTGATTGAGAACTTGACGACACGGCTGGCACCACACCTCCAACCGCTACACAGGTATCCCACTGCACTGACACCCAAGATGAAGGTGATGGCCGCCCTACATTTCTTTGCCACGGGTACCTTTCAATATACCATTGCTCATGTTGGTGGCATGTCCCAAACCATGTTCAGCCATGTTCTGCATGATTTTTTAGAGGCCATGTTGGATCACCTTGATGAGTTCATTAAATTCCCAAATCCTGAGCAGTTGACAGGTGTCAAGCGTGAGTTCTATGCCCTGGGAGGGATGCCCCATGTCATTGGGTCCATAGATGGAACACATGTGGCTTTGGTACCACCACAGGCACAGGAGGTAGCATATAGGAACCGCAAGCATTACCACTCCATTAATGCCCTTGTGGTGTGTCTTGCCAACATGGTGATTTCCCATGTCTGTGCTCGTTTTCCAGGATCAGCACATGATGCCTACATCATGAGGCGTAGCAGGGTGCCTGAAATGGTGCTGCAGCTGCGCAACGAACGAGCATGTATTGTTGGTGGGTATACTCTGTCAGTCCTGTATTTAGCGTCATCTTCCTGTCTTAATGCTTCTCCTGACCCACTTTTGTCCATGATGTTTCCATGTAGGAGACGCTGGCTATCCCAACATGCCATGGCTGATCACGCCTCTCCGCAACCTCAGCACGGCTGCCGAGCACCGCTACAACAACGCCCATGGGCGGGCCAGGCGAGTGATAGAGAGGACGTTTGGCCTCCTGAAGAGCCGATTCCGTTGCCTCCACAAGACCGGCAGCGCACTCCCTTATGCACCGGTGAAGGTCTGCAAGATCTTCCTCGTGTGCTGCATGCTGCACAACATGGCAGTGGAGAAAGCTGTGCCACTCATCCTGGATCCGGATCAGCAGGAACATCCACCCGTGGAGGATGAAGGGCTTGGTGACGAGGCAAGTGATGTGGAGGAGGAGGAGGCGCAAGAGGACATCCGGAGTCGGCTCATACGTGACTTCTTTGCTTAGTGGTGAGTTCCAGTGTCTAAGTGTGCACGCATTGGGCCATGTGTGGCATGTGTTGCAATGTGTGTGTCCATCTGCATGTCTGCCAAGTGAGTCAGAGGTGTGTTTGGATGTGTCACTCGAGTGATGGTGCAATAGAAGAATGTTTTCCCAGAGTCATCATTGTCACCTAGCATGTTGACAACCTTATACGTGTCGAGTACATGCACATGCATGCGGATGTGTTTCTTTTGGCTGACTTCTTGTGTGTCTCTCATCCACAGGTACTTGCGCATGCTGTCTGCTGGTGGCATTGTTGTGCTCCTGCTATTCCTCATGAACACAGCAACATGTGCTGACTCAGCGTTACATGCATGGACAATTGGGAACATCTCCTTAGGGTAAGGGATGCAGCACGGCTTTTTGGGTGTGGTATTTGTTTTGCATGTGTGTGCACTGCTCCTGTTCATGTTTGGTTACTTTGCATACATGTGGAATCACCATGGGGCACATGACATGGAGCTGAATTCACCTGAATTGATGGTCATACTTGGTGACAGTCATCTGTAATGGGATTGTGTATTGTGAGGAAGCCATCAATGTGTGTAACACTGCCCTCGGAAACATACGGGTTGCACTGGGTTGACATGGTGTGTGAATTCCCCATTAGAGCCTCAATGGTGTATAGAAGCCTCTCCGTGAGCAGCAAGGGGTGTTTAGTTGTAACCCGTCACTTGTGTGCCAGTTCTATGGATTTCCAGCATCTGTGGTGCAAAGGGGGGAGCCACTGTCGGTCCCACATGTTCATCCACATGACCTGTGTATGTGTTGACAGAGTTGCATTTGCATTCCGACACATATGACTAATAAAGGTGTCCCTCTGCCTCCAAGGTGCCTCATCTCTGTCAATGGTGGTCTGTTGCCACTGTGCATGTGGCATGTCTGGCATAGTTATCATAGATAGTGCATATGAGTCTATGTGTAGAGTAGCAAGATGCAAGCTGTTTGTCAGGGATTAGAATCTGTATTGTGCATGATGTCCATGGCTGTGTAGGTATTGTGGCATGTCAGTCTCCATGACGGCCACTGTACTGCATGTGCATCCATTGTGTGTGTGTGTGTGCCATGTTGACCCAGACATTCCTTCCTTGACATACACCTTTTGCATAGTTCCTTCCTGAGATCCTTGTCTTTGTGTGCAACTTGTGGCATTGTTTTATTGACATGGCGCATGCTGCTGCAGGCCCTGCAGCAAGGGCACACAGTGTCCATGCAAACGAGCTGGCGTTCATCATGGATTGCTTGCTGACATGTGCTATGCTGATCAGCTGCATCTGTGCCTCATGCTGCAGCACACTCTGCATTATGCACAAGATCCCCAGTTCCATCCACTTCAAGGCAGGAGATACCATCCCCCAGGTCAACTTCAAAATCCGTGTCTAATCCTACCCTGCACTCTACGGACATGTGCGTTACGACTCCCATGATACTTGTCCACATCCAGGGTGCATCTGCACAGCTCTGCTTCTCCATCCGGCGACCAAGCCACATCAACGTCCAACAGAGATGGGGGGGCATGGATCACTGGCAGCTGCAGGATGACTTCTCAATCCACGCCCACACTCAGGATGCAGACCATAACCCCAACACAACCTTGTGGCACTGTGATCCAAGACCCCATTGTGCCATCTACATGCATCCAACCTTGGCCGGCCCACCATTCTCCTCATCCACCTGACTCACGCATGCAGGACATGGTTCTGCCACCTGTCTACACATACCTGGGATTGGCACCCGAGGACACTCCACATGATCCCTGACCTTTGCGCATGACTGTTGCTCTTCTACATAGGTCTGTAGACACAGTTGTGCGGGCACCCCCTCAGCTGGTTGGGCCCATCACGGGTGAGTATGGTGCTCCATGTCTGTATTGGATGATACATTGTGACCCATGTGTGCCCTGTGCCAGACTCAGACCCCAGGGTTTGGATGGTTGTAGTTATTTAAAATACTCAGGCATGGTTAGACTTTACAACACACACATGTCATGGAATATTGCAAAATGACGGCATCATCTCTTGATAGTGCTGAATTTTATTTGTGGTGGGGTACGTGTTTGGGGGGGATGACAAGAGGTGCTTTCTGGGTGTGTAGAATCCGAAGTTCACTGGGGGAGTTGGTATCCTTGCCATTGAAAGTCATCAGAGTCCATGCCACAGTCTATGTCAACATTGGTCAGACAGTGACCAGCAAGTCCATGTGGCAGAGAATGTCATTTGCTGATGTGCTGCTGTTGGGCCAGAGGGCCAGGTTCCAGGCCAGGTGACCTGGGAGATGGTGATGTTCCGCTGACTCTCACTGTCTTTTGCGTGGACGACCCACCTTCCTCCAGGGACCCTCAGAAGCAGGCCCTGACGATGCATGTGATGCTCCGTCGGATGATTCCTCCTCCTCCTGATCCCTCCCTGTGGCTGGTGGTGATCTACGCCTGGTGGCACAGGGAGGGTTGCCCATGTTTTCGGCCATCCGACGGAGTACACGGGTCATGTCCGTTTGCACCGCCACGAGCACAGCCAGTCTTGCCTCCATCCGTCCTTGGTGTTGCTGTTGACTGGCATATTACTCGGCCTGCAGGTTCTTGATCTCATTGAGGGCCTCCACGGCCTGGCTGATGCCCCTGGTGTCACGCCGGTATGTGTCCAGGATGTTGCGGACGTGTGACATTACCGGTTCCTGAGCCAACTGGTCAGGTTCGCGCCTCCGCCGTCCTCCTCTCCCACCACCCCTGCCCACTTGCGCCTGGCCTGCCGTTGTGGGCACATCGGGTCTCCGGGACCCCTGAGGGATGGCATTTGCGGTGTTGCCTGCCTCCTCCTGGGTGCCCGGAGAACCTTGTCCCTCGTGGCTGTGTTGTTGTGTGCGGGCAGGGCTCCTGGGTGTCTCCTGGGATGTGGCAGGAATGGGGGTGGTGGTTGGCACAGTTGTACCTGAGGCAGGTGCTGAAGGTGGTTGGACACCAGAGGGGCCAGGTTGGTCTGGGTCATCCACGGAGTGGTGAGAGTCGTCGCTGCCGGTGGGGTCCTCTTCACACAGAGCCTGGTCCTGTGAGTCTGCCCCCCCAGTGTTGGGGGGAGATCGACGACGTTGACCTGTGTGCGAGAGAGACAATGTTAATTGGGTTACATGCCACATCCATGTTTCTTTCATATTTGAGTTGGCACAGTTCCTCTGGGTAGTTGGATATGTCTTGCATTCCTCTCACAGTGCACTTGTGCATGGGTATGTCCCTTGGCCACAGCTTTCGACACTTTACCTATGTGTGACACAATCTTAGTTGATGCATCTTTTTGGAACGCAGTCAGCAGTGTAGTGAGCCGGAGTAGCGAGCCATGCAGGGCCTCCTTACGTGTTGCACTGTACGTGGGCAAATGGTGTATTTTCCATGCTATTTGAGAATGCATGTAGGTAACTTAAGCATTTGTGACAGGGTTCTAACAAACACAGTGGGTGGGTATACTGGGTGTAAGGTTAGGTTTGTGCCTGCAGCACGGATGTACTCGTGCACAGATTGACACATGGCCCAGTGTTTATCAAAGGAAAAAGGGGGGGTTAACGCACTGGCAAACCTTGTCTACATGCACACAGTCCACCTGCTGACGAGCCGACATGGCCACACCACCCAAGGGTGATGTGGTCTCCCTCTGTCTCCCTTTCTCCCTCCCTCTGTCAGTCTCCTCCCTCTCTCCGTCTCCCTCTGTCTCCCTTTCTCCCTCCCTCTGTCACCCTCCTCCCTCTGTCCGTCTCCCTCTGTCTCCCTTTCTCCCTCCCTCTGTCAGCCTCCTCCCTCTGTCCGTCTCCCTCTGTCTCCCTTTCTCCCTCCCTCTGTCAGCCTCCCCCCTCTGTCCGTCTCCCTCTGTCTCCCTTTCTCCCTCCCTCTGTCAGCCTCCTCCCTCCCTCTGTCTGTCTCCCTGTGTCCCCCTCTGTCTCCCTCCCTCTCTCTCCCCCTCTCCCTCCCTCTGTCTGTCACCCTCTGTCACCTCAGCCCAGCTTCCTGGGCACACACAGTTTGCAGGTCTTTCGAAAGGCCATTGGCTCGTTCATGTGGGTTTGTTTCTAATCTCCAGGCACCCATTGGGTGGAGTGTCTGAGTCTGCGCTGCTGGTGTGGTGGTGTGTGCTGACACTCTTTCACAGTGATGCCTCTTCATTAGCTGCTGTTGTGTGCAAATTGTGCCTTCATACCCATGTCATCCTGCAACGCGGCCACCATTTGCAGGCAACACAGTACTGTGTGGGGACACACTGTTTGTATGGCTGTGCCCTAGGCCATATGGGCTGAGGGCATTGTTGTCTGCTTCTGAGTTGCTCAATGTTACTTTTGAGGCCCACCCTCCCGGCATCGGGGACATCCTGTCTTGTGTTGGTGTTTTGTGTGGCCTGTGACTTGGCATGGCCTTGCTTGGTGCATGGGTCATGGAGGCGCTAGTGGCATGTGTGTGTTTTTGGAGTGTGGTTGTGTCCGGTGATGGCTTTGGGGTGGTTGCGTGCATGATTGTGATTTTGGTTGTGTATGGCGTTCCCCCATGTGAGGTGAGTTGTTTGTGTACTCACCAGGCTCTCGGACTCCTTCTACTCCGTGTACTCCCACCGGCGGCAGCGTGGCCATCACCTTCTCCTCCCAGGGATGGTAGTGTACCGGTCTGCGGGGCGGCCCTCCTCCAGTGATGTTCCCCTGGTTGTGATCGTCCGTCATTTTGCGGCGGACCGTCCTCCGCAGATCGTACCACCTGGCTTGGCACTCATGCCTGGTCCTTCTGGTGGCCCCAACAGCATTCACTGAATCAACGATCCTCTGCCACATGGCAGATTTTGCGGAGATGCTGGTCTGTCTGACCAATGTTCCAAAGAGCTGTGGCTCGACTCTGATGATTTCGTCGACAAGGGTCTCCAGCTCATCCTTAGTGAACTTTGGATTCTTGTTAGTGGGCATGGTGTGGGGTGTGGGTGTGGATGTTTGTGGGGGTGTGGGTGTGGATGGTTGTGGGTGTGTGAGTGTGGTTGTGAAGGTGTGTGTGTGAATGTGATGAGGGGTTGTTTGTGATGGTGGTTGTGTGAAGGAGTGCAAGTGTAAGGTGTATTGATGGATGTAGTATGGTGCAGTGCGTTGTCTCTGTGGTCTGGCAGTAGTGGATCTGTTGCAAAGGATCATGGTTTGTGTGTGTTGGGCCTTTTTATTGGTCCCTTTGTGGGTGTGGCTGTGTTTGATCTTTGGATGGGTGTTTTATAAGGAGTGGTTGTGTTTCGGGCCTCTGTTTAGCTGTTTGGCAGTTGCATGTCAGTGTATAGGATGTATTCGGGCTTGTTGGAAATGTTTTGTGGTGTTGTGCGAATCGAATTGACTCTCCTTGTGTTGTTTTGCTTTGTCCTGGTTCGGTACGAGTGTTTTTAGCGTCTGTACGGTGCGTACATGGGCCATGTTGTTGTACAGTGCTGACCTTTGTTATGGCTTAGTACGACTCGTACATGCGCAATGTTGGGTGAGGGTGCTGGTGTAGGGGCCTGGGGTAGGGTGCGTACAGACACAGGCAGGGTGTTGGTCCGCACCGTCCATAGGTGGTGGTGTTTCACACCGTACATACAGAGGGGGCTGGGTGTACGCTCCGTACATACACGGGTGGGGGTACGCGCCATACATACACGGGTGGGGGTACGCTCCGTACAGACACGGGTGTGGGTATGCTCCATACATACACGGGTGGGGGTACGCTCCATACATACACGGGTGTGGGTACGCTCCGTACATACACGGGTGGTGGTACGCTCCGAACATACACTGGTGGGGTGTGGGTACGCTCCATACATACACGGGTGGGGGTACGCTCCGTACAGACACGGGTGTGGGTACGCTCCATACATACACGGGTGGGGGTACGCTCCGTACATACACGGGTGTGGGTACGCTCTGTACATACACGGGTGTGGGTACGCTCCAAACATACACTGGTGGGGTGTGGGTACGCTCCGTACATACACGGGTGGGGGTATGCTCCATACATACACGGGTGGGGGTACGCTCCGTACAGACACGGGTGTGGGTACGCTCCATACATACACGGGTGGGGGTACGCTCCATACATACACGGGTGTGGGTACGCTCTGTACATACACGGGTGTGGGTACGCTCCAAACATACACTGGTGGGGTGTGGGTACGCTCCGTACATACACGGGTGGGGGTACGCTCTGTACATACACGGGTGTGGGTACGCTCCGTACATACATGGGTGGGGGTACGCTCCGTACATACACGGGTGGGGGTACGCTCCATACATGCCCGGGTGTGGGTACGCTCCATACATACACGGGTGGGGGTACGCTCCGAACATACACTGGTGAGGTGTGGGTATGCTCCATACATACACGGGTGTGGGTATGCTCCGGACATACACTGGTGGGTTGTGGGTACGCTCCATACATACACAGGTGGGGGTACGCTCCGAACATACACTGGTGGGGTGTGGGTGCACTCCATACATACACGGGTGGGGGTACGCTCCGGACATGCACGAGTGAGGGTACGCTCCGTACATACACGGGTGGGGGTACGCTCCGTACATACACAGGTGTGGTCACGCTCCATGCATACATGGGTGGGGGTACGCTCCATACATACACGGGTGTGGGTATGCTCCGTACATACACGGGTGGGGGTACGCTCCATACATACACGGGTGTGGGTACGCTCCATGCATACACGGGTGTGGGTACGCTCCGTACATACACGGGTGGGGGTACGCTCCGTACATACACGGGTATGGGTACGCTCCATACATATACGGGTGGGGGTACGCTCCGTACATACACGGGTGTGGGTACGCTCCGAACATACACTGGTGGGGTGTGGGTACGCTCCGTACATACACGGGTGGGGGTACGCTCTGTACATACACGGGTGTGGGTACGCTCCATATATACACGGGTGTGGGTACGCTCCGTACATACACGGGTGGGGGTACGCTCCGTACATACACGGGTGGGGGTACGCTCCATACATGCCCGGGTGTGGGTATGCTCCATACATACACGGGTGGGCGTACGCTCCGAACATACACTGGTGGGGTGTGGGTACGCTCCATACATACACGGGTGTGGGTACGCTCCGGACATACACTGGTGGGGTGTGGGTACGCTCCATACATACACAGGTGGGGGTACGCTCCGAACATACACTGGTGGGGTGTGGGTGCACTCCATACATACACGGGTGGGGGTACGCTCCGGACATGCACGAGTGGGGGTACGCTCCGTACATACACGGGTGGTGGTACGCTCCGTACATACACAGGTGTGGTCACGCTCCATGCATACATGGGTGGGGGTACGCTCCATACATACACGGGTGTGGGTATGCTCCGTACATACACGGGTGGGGGTACGCTCCGTACATACACTGGTGTGGGTACGCTCCATGCATACACGGGTGTGGGTACGCTCCGTACATACACGGGTGGGGGTACGCTCCGTACATACACGGGTATGGGTACGCTCCATACATATACGGGTGGGGGTATGCTCCGTACATACACGGGTGGGGGTACGCTCCGTACATACACAGGTGTGGGTACGCTCCATTCATACATGGGTGGGGGTACGCTCCATACATACACGGGTGTGGGTACGCTCCGTACATACACGGGTGGGGGTACGCTCCGTACATACACGGGTGTGGGTACGCTCCATGCATACACGGGTGTGGGTACGCTCCGTACATACACGGGTGGGGGTACGCTCCGTACATACACGGGTATGGGTACGCTCCATACATATACGGGTGGGGGTACGCTCCGGACATACACTGGTGGGGTGTGGGTATGTGGTACTGTAAATTCTGGACCCGTGTTATAATCATCATCGTATCATGACGATTTTGGTATCAGCAGACCGAGAATGATTAGAATACCATGCACGAGCATTTTCGTCATATTCAGGTGACAAAATCACCCTGAAATCAGAGTTTCCGTCCTGAACCTTCGTGTTCCCTTTTGAACGGCAGCCATTTTGTGATTGCCATCACATAGGCCAATGACTCAAGCCAAAAACGAGTCTGAAGGACACATACACCTTTGCTGACTCCTCTGTGACCTGGGCAAGCTGACTCCATTGCCTGAAGCCAAACCTGTTTGGCCAGTTCCTTTCCCAGTGGCCGAACGAGATTAGTATCAAGGCACAACGTATCATAAAACCTTTCATCACACACGAACCATGCCTAATCTTCTACACACCTGCCCCTGTTTCTTTCTTTATGACTTGCTTTACGAGGAGGAGGTGCCCGTTTTAATTGGGGGTCCGTCGATATCTGATGAAAGTACTAAGCCTCGCCGGGTAATTGATTGAGGGCTGGACAAACTGAAATATGGGCTTGTCATCATGACTCTGCTTTTTCTTTGTAGTAAAAATATGTGAATGGTCAACTGTAAAATAAGGAATGTTTGCCTAAAGCACAATATTTTGTATAAAAGAGAAGGCTGGTTTTGTAAGGTTGAGCAGTCTCCTGAGAATATACACCGTGTTGTACTTCTAGGATACCTGTTACTGGCTACAGCCAATAAATACGATCTTTGACTTCACCAAGAAGACTCTGTGTTTCTGTAATCTGAAACAGGAAGGACTCGAAGTCTTTGGGTGTGTTCCCTGGCACCGCTGGGTTCTGAAAAACCCAGTACTTCAGTTGGCGCCCTTCGTGGGGCGATTTCAGCGGTACCGGTCCAAGCCAGAGGTCCGTGAGGAGCTTCGTGTGAAAATTCTGGAGGAAGGCCACCACTTCATCGACCCCTGTATGTCGACGTGGTCTGAAAGTCTTTGCTGCGAGGTTCCCCGCTTCCCGACGGCTACGAAGGACTGCTGCCCTGACTATCGCCCTGTTTTGGACCCTTGATGATTGGTAGAGCGAAACGATAGACGAGTCTTCTGGTGACGTCATCGATACCTCAGTTAAGTATAAGTGGAGCGTCTCCCAGTCCTTAGTTTGGTTCTTAGTTTGGTATCCCCTTGGGATCTTTGATTTGGAACTTGCAAGTACCAAAGCCGAGGGACTCGTGTATTCACGAGACTATCGTATTCGATAATCCTTTGAAGTTTGAAGCTAGACTAGAGAGCGAAGATGCCTGGTCTTAGCAGACTTGGAAATTTGTTTTGTCTTGGTTGTAATAGGGATTCCCGATTGGAGGAATCGTGTCCGGTTCCTCCGATTGGAACTCCAACCTATGAACTATATGTGAAACATGGCATAGGCCCTCTCACATATAATGAAGTATGGATCCAGTACACCAGGAAAGATGGTGTTTTAAAATGGCCCCAGTATGGTAGTTTTGACACAGAAATTCTGGATAATCTGGAGGTTAAACTTTTTAAGAAGAAAGTCCGGCCGGCAATGTTTGACTCTCTCCGCCTATGGCGTAAGGAAGCCAAACAGAAGGAAATTAAATTAGCAAAGAGAAATAAGAGAGAAAAGGGTATCTCGATAATGCAAGCCGCTATGCAGTTTCAAGATAATGAAGAAGAACAGATGAGTGAGCAGTTGCACAGGCAACGTAAAATGGTGATCGATAAATGTTATCCAGTTTTGCCGCTTCTTCAGCAAGATGCAGCAAAAGAAATTGAGAAAGATCCTTTAATGTCACACTTGTTGAGTTCGCCACCACCTTATGCGCAGAGTGCTACAGCACCTCCGCATCCTTTAGTTGTGCAACCTCCGGTTATTTTGCCCCAGGTTCTTCCACAGCCACCAGCTCCTCTTCAGTTGGCCCCTACTCCTATGGCGCAGCCCCCTCAAGGGCCGCCGACTTTGCTACCTGCTCTATCTGTACTTCCTATGACTTTGTCTACTACATCGACTGCCTCTTCTGCTGTTCTTCCTGATACTGCCTCTGCATCTGCATCTGCGTCTGCCTTGTCTCCCTCTGTTTTTCCTCCTTTTCTGTCGTCAACTTCTCCTTCTATCCGACAGAGAATGACTGATACTGTTGCTAGCCTTATATTTCCTCTCTTTGGGTCATCTGGTGTGACTCCTGATTCGGAGCGTAAGCAGTCGCGTAGTCAACTGCCTAATTCTCGAGAGAGAGAAATGTTTGACCGTATGGCGCATAAATGGGTTACTTACCCTTCAAAATATGATGTGGAGTCTGTTATGGATGTCTTCCGTCAATGGGAAGCACCGAAACAAAGATACGTTTTTGAGAAAATGTGTGCTTTCCTTTGTGAGGAATTGGAGGATAATGATTTGGAAACAAATCCGCAGGATTTGTGCCGTGTACGGTTTGAGTTTTCAAAGGGCACGATTGTGGGTTCTGATGTTGAGAAAGCAGTTGCGACGTTGTTGTCCTTTAGAAATGAGGATCCTTCTCAGTCACTGTTTGAACATGACTCCTCTGTTAGAAAAAATGTGCGACAGTTCCCAATGAGAGAAGTCCCTCCAGTATGGAAAGACGCCGTTGCGGCTGATGCCGCTAATCAAATTGATGCTATTCCAGCTCATTTTCAGCGTGTTTGGGTACATGTTCCTTGGAAGCGAGCTGAAGTTTTGGCCCTTAAGCAGACTTTGCCTGACCCCCGTAAAAACCCTGCAGGGTATTATAAGGAATTATCACAGACTGCAGACTCATGCATTATGAATTTAGCCGACATAGACATGTTATTTGGGAATGTTGTTCCACAGCCTTTGTGGGGATTGATTCGCCATACAGATCATGCGCAAGAGTTAGGTGACTCATGGGCTAATATTAGTGCTGCTAATGATAGACAAGTTGGTGGTGCCAAGCCTGAGCCTTTGGTAGCAGAACTTCCTGCTAGGATCATTACTTACATGAAGACTTTAATGCCTGCGATGCGTGTGAATTGGGATAAATTGTCTGCGTGTAAGCAGAAGAAAGACGAAACAGTGTTTGATTTCTTCACCAGGTTTGAGGAAACTCGACCACAGTGGTCAAGATATGAGTACAGAAGGTGGTCAACGGTTGTTCGTTGACAAGTTTGTGCACAATTTGCTTCACGAGCTGTGTAAGAAATTGAAAGATTCAGAGATTCTTGGGCCATTTCCTCTTCAGCACAAATATTGGCTACTGCACAGTACTACGAAAATAGGGATAAAGATGAGAAGGATAGAGCAGACAAGAAAACTAAAGAATTAAAGACGAAGATTCTTTTACAACAAGCGTATCCGCCACGTGGTGGTCAGAGTAACTATCAGCAACCTCAACAGTTTCAGAGACACTCGCAAAGGTTCGAGTTTTCTCAACCACGTGTTCCTGTAGGTCCCAATCAGTGTTCCTATTGTAAAGAAGAGGGTCATTTCAAGTATAGTTGTCCTATTTTGTTACAGCGTACGAATGGTGCTTCTGGCGCAAGAGGTCGAGGTGTTCAACAAGCTCCTAGAGGTAGAGGACGTGGAAGTCTTCCCCAGAACGCACGTTCCTTTCCGTCTCAGAATTCAATGAACAGTTTTGACCAGCAAAATAAAGCGTCTGGTAGGACGGCTCAGTACTATGCTGACGACTACTATGCAGAAGATGAGAATATGGAAGGTAATAGTTGCTAGGACAGCCATAGACAAAGAGAGGGAGTTGTTTCAGTTCCAGTAGATCAGAGTGGACCTTATGTTAAGGTGATTACATCAGGTGTGTCAGAGCCTTTTCTGTTGGATACTGGTGCTACAAAGAGTTCTATTATGCACTCAAAACTCCCTGGCGCACCTTTGTCTGGCAAGATGAATGTTTCAGTAGGTTTTTCTGGCGCCCCGGTTAGGAACCTGATTTCTAGTCCTATGTCCCTTTCGGTTGGACCTTGTGAATTGGAAGCACCCCTTATTCTGACAACAGGTTGTGGTGAAAACTTGTTAGGATTGGATTTGTTGAAAAGATTGTACGCAACATTATATTGTTCTCCTTCGGGAGTACAACTTACACTGGATAGGAAAGTGATCTCTCCAATGTATTTGTCGAAGGATAAACTTCCGACCGAATTGTCGTTTCTTCCTGATATTCTTTGGGCTACTGGTCCTAATGATGTGGGTCTTTTGGAAATACCGCCATATGTTGTAACATTGAAAGCCAATGTTAAATTGCCACGCATTCCCCAATCCAAGATCTGTAGTGAAGGTGAAAAGGCGTTGCTAGCGATCATTTATGATTTGATTGAAAAAGATGTAATTGAAGAGACAAGAGGCAACGTTTGTAATAGTCCTGTTCTGCCTGTTTTGAAACGTACTGACCCTTCTCAGCCACCTGTTTACAGGTTTGTGATTGATCTTAGAGAGGTCAATAAAATAGTTGTGCCACAGTTTCCAGTTGTTCCTGATATCACTGCCCTACTGACTATGATTCCAGCTTCCGCCACCTGGTTCTCGGTGATTGACTTGAAGAATGCTTTCTTCAGCATCCCGATTGCCGAGGAGAGTAGGGATATTTTTGGCTTCAGTTTAGGAGGCCGAAGTTTCCGCTTCAAACGCGCTCCTCAAGGCTACTGTGAAAGTCCATCAATATATAGTCAGGCTTTAAAAACACAGCTTGATGCAATTGTTTTACCTGATGGCGCTACCCTTATTCAGTACGTCGATGATTTACTAATCGCTGCAGATACTGAGGAAATTTGTAAAAAAACCACCTTGTCGTTGTTGCGTCATTTGTCTGATTTACATCACAAAGTGTCTCTTTCAAAACTGCAATATTGTCGACAAGAAGTGACCTACTTAGGTCATCTCTTATCGAAGGAGGAAAGGAAACTGACCCCAGAAAGAATTCAGGCAATTGCAAAATTGAGTGTGCCAAGAACACAGAGAGAAGTACGTGCTTTCTTGGGCATTACATCATACTGTAGGCAATGGATACCAAATTTTTCTTTGCTGGCCAAACCTTTGGTAGCATTGTCCTGTAAAGATACACCGAATCCCGTTCCGTGGTCTGAAGATTGCCAGAAAAGTTTTTCCGAATTGCGTAATGCATTGTGTTCGGCTCCTGTGTTGGGTACCCCCGACTACAGTAAGCCCTTTACACTGTATGTCCATGAGAAAGAGGGTTGTGCATTATCAGTGCTGACACAGTCTTTTGGAGACAAGCAGCGTCCATGCGCGTATTTTTCGTCGACTTTGGATCCAGTAGCTAAAGCATTGCCGAGTTGCTTGAAAGCCACGGCGGCAGCAGCTGTTTCTATTCGACAGTCTGCTGGGTTAGTGATGAATAATATGTTGATTGTGATGGTTCCACATGCAGTGGACACGTTGTTAAACAGGACCAAAACACAGCACTTAACTAGTGCTCGATTGTCAGGTTACGAGTTGACACTGTTAGCGTGTCATGTGCACATAAAGAGGAGCAATACGTTGAATCCAGCCACGTTATTGCCGATCTCAGTAGGGACAGATGATGTTGAACAGCATGATTGTTTTCTCAGGACAGAAGAAGAAACGAAAGGGAGAGTAGATCTTAAAGATACTCCCCTTGTAAAGTGTGATGGTACCTTATGGGTGGATGGTTCATGCTTCAAGCTTCCGAATGGTGATACGACTGCAGCATATGCTGTCACGACTTTGCATACGATTGTTGAAGCTGCACGTATACCACATAATTCAGCTCAAGCAGCAGAGTTGATTGCACTTACAAGAGCGTGTGTGTTATCGAAAGGAATGAAAGTGAACATATATACCGACAGCCAGTATGCGTTTGGTTTGGCTCATAGTTTTGGACGATTGTGGAAAGAACGTGGGTTCCTGACTTCGCATGGAGCTAAGATTCAGCATGGTTCGTTGGTGAATGAGCTTCTTGAGTCACTGACCTTGCCGCTACAAGTCGCGATTGTGAAATGCAGTGCACACAAGAAGGTTACTGATGATGTTGGTCGTGGCAATGCATTTGCTGACGAAACCGCAAAAGAAACAGCAAAAGATGTGATGAATCGAATGTATGTTGCAGGCCCTGCAAGATGGGTTGGTGACGTTGGAATGTGTGAAGATACGATAGAGAGTGGGAAGTCTCTTCAAGCTGAAGCTTCAGAAAAAGAGTTGAGTGTGTGGAGAGAAAGTGCGGGTAAATTGGATGAAAATGGTTGTTGGGTTGACTTGTCAGAACATCAGCGATGGTTGTTACCCGATGCGTATGTGCTTGCAGTGGTGACAATGGCTCATGGAATGGCCCATATCAGCCTGAAAGGGATTTGTAAGTTGTTGGCTCCAGTATGGCAAAATGCTGGAATTCCTAAATGTGCAGAGAATGTGGTCAAGAATTGCATGGTGTGTCTGAAATACAATCCTGGTAGGGGAACCCCAACTCCAGCTGGTCATTTTGCGCCTCCAACGTATCCGTTCGAGGTTTTGCAGCTAGATTTCATCCGCATGGAAAGGTGCAACAATTTGAAATACGTACTCGTTGTTGTTTGTGCCTTTTCAAGATGGGTAGAAGCATACCCCTTAAAAGACAACACTGCCCTATCCACAGCTAAAGCCCTTGCCAAAGAATTCTTCCCTAGGTTTGGAATGCCGAGAATGGTCTGGAGTGATAATGGGAATGAATTTGTCGGTCGAGTGATGAAAAAAGTATGTGAAGGGCTAGGAATACAGCAAAAATTCCACGCTGCAAATCACCCCCAATCAGCTGGATTAGTAGAGTGCTATAATGGCACGCTAAAACTAAAATTGGCAAAGATACAAGTGAGCTCTGGTCTTAAATGGCCTGACGCCCTGCCTTTGGCACTCCTATCAACAAGAATGACTGTGCATTCGCGAGTGGGACTTAGGGGCATATGTATCAAGCGAATTTTTAGTCGCAAACGCTGCGATTCGCAAAATACAGCGTTTGCGATTAAAAATTCGCAAAACGGGATGTATTAGGCAAATTCTCAACGCAAATTTAAGGAATCGCTAATTTAGCGATTTCTTAAGTTTGCGTAAGCATTTAAGAAATCGCAAATTGCGATTTCTTAAATGAAATGTAACACTCACCAAAGGATTGCGATTAATCCTTAAGAAATCGCAAATTACCACCAACTACTAGTTGGTGTTAATTTGCGATTTCTCTTAAAAATGCACGTTTTGTAATTTTACTAAGTGCCACGTGACGCACATACATGCCCTTAGGGCATGTATGTGCGCCATATGACCACACATGCTAATTTCAGGGGTGTATCAGGGTGTCATCTTGACACCCTTGCACCTTTGAAATTATTCTCAAATTGCGATTAGAAAATTGCGAATCGCAATTTGAGAATTACTTCCCATTCATTCCTATGGGTCTCCTGGCCCATAGGAATGAATGGGCAGGTATTCCTTAATTGCGATTTCGCAATTTTCTAATCGCAATTAAGGAATTTTAAGAAATCGCAAAAAGTTTGCAATTTTTTAAATACATCCCGTTTTGCAATTCTCAAATAGCGATTCCTTAAAAATCGCTATTTGAGAATCGCAAATGGTGATGTTGATACATATGCCCCCTAGTCCTTATGAAATTGTGTTCGGCCGCCCGGCCAACATATGGGGAGTGCCAAGGCCGACAAAATTTAGTGAGATCGAACACCCTGTACTGCTTGATTATTTGTATGAATTGACGGCTAAATTGTGTGTTTTACACCAACAGGTTCACGATACTCTGCCTCAGATCTCTGAAGCTCCAGGACACCTTATCGATCCTGGACCATGGGTGCTGGTCAAAAACTTCCAGCGGGCAAGGAATGACCAGCCCCGTTGGACCGGCCCCCATCTCGTCCTTCTCTCAACAAGATCAGCTGTTCGAGTGGAAGCGAAAAAGAACTGGATCCACGGCGTACACTGCAAGAGGGTCCCTTTGCCTCTACCGTATGACCGGTGGGTTCAGGAGGGGATCGCCGACTCTGAGACTGAGACTGTGCCTCGTTTTCTGCCTTTTAGCGATGCACGTGTAAAAGGAACAATTTCTGAGCAAGAAAGTGACAATATTTTGCAAGAAGCTGTGCCACCGTCAATTCGATTGAACACTACAGAGCCTGAACTCTTGTTCCAGGACCAGACAGTACCTGGAAAAAGCCGTTATAATTTGAGGCCGAGAACTATGGACAAATAAAAATTTCTTTTTCTTCACTATTTTTGAAAGTGCAGCTCTCTCATCTGAGAAACTTTTTTTTTTGTTTTTTCGAACCGCCATCCGGGTTCAGCTGTAGGGTCGTGGTTGCCCAAGTCTTTGGAGTGCAGCTGAAGACGTTAGGTCGACAGTTCTGGTCGGTCTAAGGGAGTTGCCCTGGACTGACAGAAGCATTCCTTAGCATAGAACACCCTACCACCACGAGCAGCAATTAGAGAGGATGGAGTTTTTCGAGAATGAGAGACCTGCCAAACAGATGAACTTTAAAGCCAGAATGTGTATAATGATGACAAAGAAACGATTTTTGATATTATGTATTTTCATGTTACTTAGTGTAATGACGTTTTTGATAGGATATGTTTTATTCTCTTTTCAAGTGACATTTGCACCCACTACGCAGCCCATACCTCCTTCTACTGTTTCCTCGCATTCTTTTCACCCTCTGCCTGAACACGAGTCCGCTAGAAGATTAGAATTTGCCAATAATTCATTCATTCAGCTTCTACACCAACACCAATTAGTAGTGAACACAACTAACTGTTGGGTGTGTGGTCTTATGCCTCATACTACTGATAAAGGTATCCCTTATCTGGTCCTGCCTTTCAGCCATGATGGTTCTGTGTGGGCATACAGAGCGATGTTCATATACGCTCATGAGGCCAACCCCCTACGTTCAGTGAAAGATAATGCTAAGAATAGTGCTCTAGTTAAAGGTATAGTAGATATGATTAAGGAAGATATTTCCTATGAGACTATCCCGAGAGATGAGACACTAGCATATATTGGGTGGAACATAACAGGATATGGAGTTACTCTGAGTGAGAACCAGCAAGCAAAGAGATCCTCCCCGATTTGGATTGTACCCCATCAGGGTCACCTATGTCTGCAAGGTAATGGCAAGAATCCCAGAGCTCAGTTAGGGGAAAGTATCTGCACTGAAACATATGTTTTTGCGTCTCAGACTTCCCCTTCGTTCTTAGCAGCTAAGGGTACCTATTTCATCTGCAATAATAGAGCCTATACATGG
Organism: Triturus cristatus; assembly: GCF_964204655.1. Classification (NCBI taxonomy): domain Eukaryota; kingdom Metazoa; phylum Chordata; class Amphibia; order Caudata; family Salamandridae; genus Triturus; species Triturus cristatus. The sequence continues at coordinate 1,140,693,566 of NC_140583.1, read as the reverse complement.
TTTCCCCCTGACTTCTCAGGCACATGTTTTGTCTCGCTCCTGTTGCCTCCCACCTACACGGCCGCAGCAGATTACCATAAGACAAGGATAGTTAGAGGTGTCATCAGTAAAGAAGACACTACAGGACAAGAACTTGGAGATTTCGTAAAGGGTTTTCTGCCGTTTTGGGGGCCTATGGTTAACAGTAGGAACATAAGGCAATTGACAAGGGTGGTTGAATCCACGGTAGTTGAAACCGCCGGTGCCCTTAGTAATTTGACTGCTGAGCTCCAGTCGGATCGCCTTATGACCCTTCAGAACAGGGTCGCATTAGACGTCATACTTGCAGACCGAGGTGGGGTATGTAAAGTGATCCAATCAAGTTGCTGCGTTTTCATTCCAGATAACGCTCCGACAGTTTACCAGGCCATTTCCAAACTGCACAAGATTTCCGAATCTATTCACGTGGATAAAGGAGATTGGTCATTGATGGGGTGGTTCTGGGAACTGATATCCGCCTGGGGATGGAAGATTCTGATAGTCATTGGGATGATCTTAGCCATTCTTTTCCTGTCCTGTCTGTGTGTACAGTGTGCTCCAGCAATATGTGGCCTCTGTGCTACATTGTGTGTAAGGAAACCTGTATCAAGAGACGAGCTAAGTAATAGGATGATGCTACAGCAACATCTCAACGACTTTATGAATATAGACCTGGACTCAGACCAGGACTCAGATTAGCGTGAGTATAGGTTATTGCCTATGTAAGGGCAAAAGGAGGGTCTGTGGTACTGTAAATTCTGGACCCGTGTTATAAACATCATCGTATCATGACGATTTTGGTATCAGCAGACCGAGAATGATTAGAATACCATGCACGAGCATTTTCGTCATATTCAGGTGACGAAATCACCCTGAAATCAGAGTTTCCGTCCTGAACCCTCGGGTTCCATTTTGAACGGCAGCCATTTTGTGATTGCCCTCACATAGGCCAATGACTCAAGCCAAAAACGAGTCTGAAGGACACGTACACCTTTGCTGACTCCTCTGTGACCTGGGCAAGCTGACTCCATTGCCTGAAGCCAAACCTGTTTGGCCAGTTCCTTTCCCAGTGGCCGAACGAGATTAGTATCAAGGCACAACGTATCATAAAACCTTTCATCACACACGAACCATGCCTAATCTTCTACACACCTGCCCCTGTTTCTTTCTTTATGACTTGCTTTACGAGGAGGAGGTGCCCGTTTTTATTGGGGGTCCGTCGATATCTGATGAAAGTACTAAGCCTCGCCGGGTAATTGATTGAGGGTTGGACAAACTGAAATATGGCTTGTCATCATGACTCTGCTTTTTCTTTGTAGTAAAAATATGTGAATGGTCAACTGTAAAATAAGGAATGTTTGCCTAAAGCATAATATTTTGTATAAAAGAGAAGGCTGGTTTTGTAAGGTTGAGCAGTCTCCTGAGAATATACACCGTGTTGTACTTCTAGGATACCTGTTACTGGCTGCAGCCAATAAATACGATCTTTGACTTCACCAAGAAGACTCTGTGTTTCTGTAGTCTGAAACAGGAAGGACTCGAAGTCTTTGGGTGTGTTCCCTGGCACCGCTGGGTTCTGAAAAACCCAGTACTTCAGGTACGCTCCATACATACACGGGTGGGGGTACGCTCCATACATACATGGGTGGAGGTACACTCCGAACATACACTGGTGGGGTGTGGGTACGCTCCATACATACACGGGTGGGGGTATGCTCCGGACGTACACTGGTGGGGTGTGGGTACGCTCCATACATACACGGGTCGGGGTACGCTCCATACATACATGGGTGGGGGTACGCTCTGTACATACACTGGTGGGGGTTCGGTGCGTACATCCGTGGCCGGGGCGGCATTCGGCGCGTACATTCGGGGGCTAGGGGGGTGTTCGGAGCGTATGTGGGCACATGTCTTCATGATTGCTATGTGAGTTCGGTCCGTGCGGTGTTTTTTCCATACGGTTGTAAAATCGGACGGACGGGACGGATCGTACTTGCGCGGTCGGACTTCATTTTTCCAATTTGTACGTTAAATCGTCCGGGGATGTGTCGGACACATTTTCCGACCCAAGGACGTGTGGGGAAATTTTCCCAATGCGATTCGTATGGACTTTTTCCCATACGAATTGTACTTGGCAGTTTATACGCTACTTGTACGATTCGTACGGGACAAAATCTGGATACGATTCGTACGGGGAATATTTTTACAGGATCGGAATCGGCACCACAGTGCCTTAAAACGATCTCGCACTGAAATTCTGCATTATTGTTATTCTCTACTGCTATTTCTTTTTCCAACTTTTGTAAGAATGTATTAAATTGAGGCACTAAAATGTTTTCAAACAATGGACTTCTTTCTTAGTGGTAACAAAATGTGGCAAAGTAAGTATGTATGAAATTGAGGCACTACAATGCCATGTTTATAAAGATTAAAAGGATCTTTAAAGGGCTGAAAGTGACCTCCAAACTCTTCTCCTTTGTGCCATGGATTAAATAGTTGAAGAAGTGCTAAATGGTAGAGTTCTTTCTTTGCTTCTTTATCACTACTTAGTTTCCAATGACTAAAAAGGGAAGTTTTAGAATGTTGGATTAAACAGCAATTGGTCCCTTCAACTTGATATTTTCTAGTGTTTTTCTTCTGACATACTATTTATATATGTGTAGAGCTGAGCAACTTCATAGAGCAATGGACTTCTTTTTGGGCAATATGTGTCTAACATATTTGTTTTCAAAATGTCTTTGTTATTGGGATTAAAATGTGCCAGGCATTCAATTTTCGCAGGCTTTTAAGAACTCTTCTATGTGATGATGACAATCCTAAAGGAAGCCACATAATTGCTCATGTTGTACCATATACGCTTGATGAACTCAAATGCATGCTTTTTTTAGCCACTGACATTGAGGTGAGAGAGCATTTGGGGGTTAAATCTATATAATCTTTTACTTAAGAACTGCTGAGCAGATAAGTCTTCCTATACTTCTTTAGTTTTTTCTTCCTTTGTAATGTTGGTGGTAACATGACTGTAGAGTTATCTGCAACAAATTGTATATCCATTTCAGTCCCACATATGTAACATTAAAGGGTTGCAGTCACGGATCCTTTGTGATTCTTGCTGTTTTTTCAGTGATTTGCCGTAACCACGCATTTTACAGTTGACATTGAATTGTTGACTTTTTATTTCTGTATAATCAGTCTTGGAAATCCAAGGTGACATTTTAAGTAGTATTTAGATCTGTTGCAATATTTTCTTAACCCTTCTTTACTGCACTGATGTGTTTCAAATCCCACTACTACATTAACTTCTTCAAGTAAATTGTGAAGTAAAATGATCTGACAATTTTTACACAGTTGTTAATTTTTCTCCAATCCGACTGTGCATAAAATAGATTTTTATATCTTTTGTAATTTCGTAACTAAAGTATTAGTAATATGTATGTTTAGTCAGTGATTCTCTGTTTGCAGGGAAGATGTACAATTTCTTCTTTTGCCAGATGTAGGATTTCTCAAAATGCAAAAAATGCAAAAAATGTTGTTTTTTTCATTTTGTGGGATGTGGTAAGTGAAATAACATTCTATAAAATGTAGAACTGAATCATCAGAATCACATCCAAACTTAGGCACATGTTTAATCCAGAGAAGCACATGAATGAGTGGTGCTCCTCTTGCTTGATACTCTTTACACCAAAAGACATCAAGGACCACTACAAGGACATTTTCTTTTTGTTGGTTAAATAATGAAGCATAGTTTGAAATACGTCATCGGAAATATCTGCAAACATTGGCAGAAACCAATGAACATAATTCAGCAGGTGATTTGTAGTTAATGACTGAAATATTAGCACTTGATTCAAGAAGAAATTGATAACATCATACCATTACTATCTGTACTCAGCCCAGTTTAAAGTAATACACCAAGTAGAAGAAGATAGTCTTAAATTTCTGAGCATTCATTTTAAATCTCAATGTCTTTAAAGCCACTATTCATTTGTCCCTCACTGACATTTTATAAAGTTGACTAAATCATGTTTTAGATTTTCATCTATCGTGCACCATTTCAACAAACTCCAAACTCCTGTGCAGTCATATTAGTAAAGCCAGTTCCTGTTTTGCATAACTTGTACAACAGAGTGAAAAGTGACTGAAAATTTACTTTCATATAGTAGTGTGAAAATATAAGGAATATATTGATTAAAGCATAGATTGACTGAATATAATCTCCAATGCAGAAATGTGAACTGGACGATCATCATATCATCCACCTTTTCCAGTGGGGAATAAAAGTGGATATCATCTTACTTGAAGTGTTTTTCCTTGGACCCTAATTGTCTCTCTCTGCAAACATTGGTAGGAACCAAAGACTATAATTCAGTAGATGATTTGCAGTTAATGATTGAAATATTAGCATTTGCTTCAAGTCGAAATCCATAAAATCATACCATCAGTACTCACTCCAGATAAAAGTAATAAACCAAGTAGGTGGTCCTAAATATCTGAGCATACATTTAAATTCTCAATGTTTTTGAAACCAGTATTCATTTGTCCCTCACTGACATTTTAATCAAGTTGAATAAAGTATGTCTTAGATTTTCATCTGTCATGCATCATTTCAACAAAATCCTGTGCCATCATATTAGTCAAGCCAGTTGCAGTTTGCATAACTTGTACAACAGCGTAAAAAGTGACTGAAAATTCACTTTAATATAGTAGTATGAAATATATGGAATATGTTGATGATAGCATGGATCGTCTGAATATAATCTTGTTGCTCGGTACTCCAATGCAGAAATTTGAACTGGATGGTCATCATATTGTTCACCTTTTCCAGTGGAGAATACATGTGGTCATCATCTCACTTATCCTCATACACCAATTGTCTCTCTCTCAATTTGATACACGTCTAAAGCATCACTCATTATGTCTTTAGAGAGTAGTGGGAGTATACTATAATGTTCATATATTTCTCCTGCTTGTTCCTGAGTAATCCAATTAGATTTTCTTTTCTAAATGAAAAGTATGTAGATGTGATTAAGTTCGCAATGGCCAAATCTTCGTAGTATATGCTGTTTTACTTTTCGAAATGTGTCTATGCATATTAATTATTGACAAACGTTTTTGTCTTTTGCAGGAACTCCATTGGCTAAAACCATTAAAGGTTCCTCTATTTTGCATTCTATTCCAGCAGTGGTCATGTTTTTGGTGAAATTTAATGGAAGAAAATTCTTTGAATGTGCGTACTGTAGCGTCCTCCCCAGCCAATCACTACAGCATTACACGTCTTTATTCATCTGTGTGTAACTAAAAACTCAACATTCTAAGCTAGCCTTCATTGCAATCCACTCTAACATGTCACAGGTCTACTGAGTCCATTAGTAGAAAAAAGGTTCCATCATTTCTAAGTCAAAGACCCATACTAATTAACGTGGCTAGATATTTTCCTGATTTTGATTGCATTCTATCAATAGTTTGAAAAGGATAGTTGTTTCAATAAAAATGAAGTAAATTAAATCCATTTGCAATAGTTCTGAATATATTGGATAAATGTCGGGCCAATCGTGGCGGTCCTTCCGCCATCGCACAGGATTTTCCCATCACCCAATTAGGATGGCGGTGGGTACCACGGTGGATGCAAAGTACATCAGCTGCTTCACCGCCAAAGGCAATTGGTCCGATTGCCCGGCGAATGGTGCAGGGTGCCCAAAATGGTGGCGGTGCCTAGCAGGCACCGTCCACCAAATTAGGATGTTTGTTTAAACCGGCCTTTCATGGAAAGGCTGGCGGGGCTTGGATTTGGGGGCCCGTTGCAGGCCCCCCTTCTGTCGGGGGAGGTGGGGTGCACTTGGGGGGTACCTATGGTACCCCCCTACATTTCACTGCACCAAGTGGCAGGCACCGTGTGGTGCCTGCCATGTAGTGCAGTGAAATGCAAAACATGCGATTTTAACATCGCGGCGGGGCTGCTATCAGCAGCACCCGCCGCAATGTTAAAATGAAAAATGCAACCACCATGGTGGCGGGTGCACCCTAATTTGTGGTGCGGGACCGCTGCATGTTTGGCAGGTGGTCCCGAACACCACAACGATGGCAGGCGGACTCAGGTCCGCCCGCCATCGTAATGACCCCCTAAGTTACCGTCTAGTTTTCTAAGGCAGTAGTTGCAGATAAGATGACACAGATCATACCTTTCTTCTTGAAATAGGGCTAAATTTCTGCACCCCACTTTTAACTCACTTTCTGTTTTGTCAAGGAGATAAATGATTTCATTTTGCTTCTTATAATGTGTTGTTCATCAGCAAATGCACGTCTGATTAGGTATTCACAAAAAAAGGTCTTGAAATTAAAGAAAATCTATTTTGTAATTGGCCAATACATTAATAGATTTTCTGATTCATTTGAAGTGAAGACAAGGCAATTATTGTTCTCAGACAGTGTATCAACATATTTATTTTGAATGTAATCTGTGATTCTGTTGACTTGTGATATATTATATTGAAATTCAGCATAACGGAGTTGTCTTAGCTGCAATAATGGTGTTTTGACAAAGTATCATGTGTGCACAAGTCTTCCTATTTGTGAAAAATGTATGGGAGCCTTTTCATATGATTGAATGCGGTGTCACACATGTGAGCCAACCAACAGAATGTCCTTAAAGCTCAGTAATCACCCAATATGGGCAGACAACTATGTTTCGTCGTATATATATAAATAGTAATGACATTTTGTAGGTCAATTTAAATGTAAATTTCATTAGCTTCTCAATGGATGTATGTCTAACATTACAAATAGAAGTGCAATTCCATTAATTCATAGTTTTTTCTTTCACTTTCCTCCTGCATATTGGAAGTAGACATGACATTTTCTTTGTAATTTATTTTTCTTTCCCCACTACATTTCCATGTAAGACTTCATAACACCTGCCTTTAGGTAGGACTGAAAGGACACAGTTATTCTGTTGATGGTATATCTCTTCAAGAAAGCATAATTCATTGATTGAATTATGTCTCCATGTTCCATGTTAATCTTGCAGATGTTTAGTGTTGTAAATTTTTCTTTTCTAAGGTTTTGTATTTTATAGGTTAAACTTAGATAGTCTAGGGTTTTTACGCTCACATCTGTTGTAGAAAAGACATAAAGAAACAATGGCTAAAGCATTCATTCTTGCAATAAAAGTGTATATATTTGATAATTGTCCTCCTGTATTATATTGCAAACTATATTACATAAAGAACTCTACGTGTGCTATGTAGAAAAATATAGATGAAGGTGATGATGTCTGATTTGAATTTTCCTTTTATATATTTAAGAAATATAGAGCTGTATTGTTTTTCAAAAATTAACTGACTCTATGTGTTTGTTGGTAGTATTTAGTAGTATTGGACTATGTTTGTGGCCCACTTTGTATTATTACCCAATTAAATACTGCTTTACTATTTAATCTACTTGTTATGTTGTTTTCTATTAGTTTTGATAGTTATGTGAGCATAAATATGTTTTTTGTATTATTGGGTTGTGTTTATAACCCATTGATTGTTAATAACCAATATAATAACACTTTACTTTTTTAAACTATTCTTCAAATTGGTATTGGTTGTCATTGTCATTTGACCAGAAATAGGCATCTCACATGTTATTGTATTAACTGTGAATAACCATTGATGCTGTCTAGTTTATTTTCTCAAAGCCATTGTTATTTTTGGTAGTATTTTGCCACTCTAATAGCCCACTTTCTATCCAACCCAATAATTTAGCTCCATTCAAAATCAAGTGGTTGATTATAAAGTACTTTTCTACTGAGAAATCATCAAGCACTATATATTTTTGTTTGTGCGTCTCTGTGTTCCTCATTCTTATATGTCAGGGTGGGGGAAACATTGTTCATGTTTGGCATGTAGGGAACCGTTTCCTTATTGGGGCGAGAAAGTATGCCAAAAAAGCAGATTATGAAGCTGATTTAGATTTGAAAAAGATTAGAAATAATATGGATTGGGTAAAGAGGTTTGAGATGAAATCAGTTAGTCTTGCTGCACTGAGAACATCTCCCACACCAATGGACCATGCACAAACCTCAGCATCCTGCTGGACTTCTAAACCACCATTTCAACCCTCTCTACACGTTATGCTTCAACACATTCTGCCTGCTACAAAAGACGTCAGATGTATCACTACTGAATACAGGTAGACTATCACCCACAGTTTCATCAACAGCAGACTCAACTACGGCACTGCACTCTATGCTGGCATCACCCAGAAAATGCTCTGGAAACTCCAGAACGTTCAAAACCCCACAGCCAAACTGGCCCTAAACATTCCCCACCACAGCCACATCACACAAAACCTGCGTGAACTCCACTGGCTCCCAGTCGACGGAAGAATAACCTTCAAGCTCCTCACCCATGCATACACTGCCCTCCACAACGCCAGACCAGCATACCTGAACCACCACATCTCATTTCACACACCCAATAGACCACTCTACTCCACCCAACTGCCACTGGCTACCGTCCCATGGCTTCATTTGACAAATCTCCGTGAATTAGCTGATGAGGCACTGTTTTGTGGAGATTAGTTAAGGGGAGTGCAAAAAAAGGGCGTCCGAAAACACGTTTTTCCTGCAAAGTATTTGCCGAAGACGTTTTTGGCAGAGCTATCACTGCACAGATTTTCGTGAACGTTGGCAGTATTGTAGATTAGGGTGTTGAAAGGATGCTTTTTGGCATTTGATGTAAATTGGTTCCGTAGTTTTAAGTAATATGGGAGAAAATCTTTTTGGGCCGCAGTGCACTGTGGTACCTGCCAATATTGTGCTGTCATTTGAGATGCCATGAGTGATGTCATAAATGATGTCATAGAACATGTCTTGAATGATGTAATGAAAAGTCATAAGAGTTGCATGGTGGCAGCGCAAGTTATAGTCTCTGTTAACTATAACTACTGAATCTCTGTATTTTTTAAAGATCAAAATGTTAAAATTGTCACGGACATATTGACCTAACTATAACATTAGTTTAACCTTTGGTTTTTACAGTGAAAAAGGTTTTTTTGTTAAATAAAAACAGATATTTTTGTCAAACCTAACTATAGTGTTAATTTCACCTTTGTTTTTTTCAGTGAAGTTCTATGCTTTTGTTAGCATAAAGTAATATTCTGTTACCATACTTAAAGCCAACCCCTTCAGCCATGCATGCTGGGAGGTTAGCCACAGGACCTTTTGCTTTTTAAAAGGGAAGGAGGCCACATGGGCATCCTCCCTCATCCTTATTAGTTCCTTATGCCCCCATCCCAGGTGCTTTTTTAATTAATGGGGAGTGGGACCAATGGCTCCCCCTCCCCATGCCTTATTAGGCCCTGGAGACCCCATCCACCCGGGCCATAATTTTTTTATAGGGGGAGGGTGAGCAAGTAACACTCCCTCCCCAAACCTTATTAAGCCCTGGGGACCCCATCCTGAAGGCCGTGGGTTTCTTAAGGGTAAGGGGGCACCCTCCATGAACCTTCTAAAAGACCTGGGGACCGAATTTCCCAGGGCCATGTCTCTTCTAAAGAGGAGGGGCACATGGATTCCCTGCCAAACTTCATTAGACTCTGGGGACCCCATCCTAACAGCCCTATGTATTTTCTAGAGGAGGGACAAGTGGCCACCCTGCCAGTCTGTTATCAGGCCCTGGGGTCCCATCTCTCGGTGCCTTTTTTATTTAATGGGGAAGGGGCTTTTATTCATTCCAGGTTGGCTTGGATGGTATTTAACAAATGTAAATCTGTAAACCATGTCCGGAGTGGTAAAAGTCCTTTGCCATTTTACAGCTTGGTATGGATGGCACTAGCTAATCCTATGCAGAAAGAATTTGCTGTCTAAATGAAAAGGACTTTGGCCCTTTCTAGCTCAGTGTAGATGGCAATGTACGAATCCAGTGCTTCAAGAGTTTGCTAGGTAACCAGAAATTTGAGGTGAGCAAATTTAGAGTGGCGCTGGTGTTGCAGGGTGCACTATATAGGAGCTGCTCTTCACCTAAACTTGAGAACTACAGAGCGTGCTCAGCTTCTTTTTTGCATATCCATAGATATTCAATGAAAAAAACAAAGATGAAAGATTACTTATAGTTAGGAAAACATATTTCCCTATACAAACCATGTTTAAACTACACAAACTTTAAACATTATAACTTCTTGTTTCAACTTTCACTTGCAATTTATCCACCACCTTTGACTTATTACAAATAGCGGACCTCGTTACACCCTCTTTTCGGCTCGCCAACCAGACAACACTAACAATAACTTACCCCTCTATCATGCACTGTGTTGTGAAAAATAATGTAATTTGCGAAGTTATATGTGTTGTTATGAATGATACGATTTTACATGCTATAAGTGATGTAGTCTGCAAGGGTATAAACAGTGAATGAAAAAGTCATGATTTATAGTTAATATAGTGTGGCGAGTGAGGCAGTGTTCAGAGGAGCGTGACTTATAGTAATCTGAAGGTGGTGCATAGATTATAAATGTAAGTTATATTCATTACTTTACAATTTTTAATGTTTGTGTATTTTAAGTTGGGTTTGTAAAGAAAGAATACATAAGGTATTTCTAACTATAAATTATCCTTAACCTTAGTTTTTTTCATTGTTTGTTTTTGTTTTTTATTTATTAATAAAAGTGTATTTCAAATCATAGTGTGGAGTGTCATCGATTGGGGTGTCGTAAAGTGGAATATAGTACAGCACAGTGAAGGAGAGCATCGTAGAGTCTAGTGTCGTATAGTGGAGTATTGTAGAATGGACTAGATTGTAGTTGAGTAGAGTGGAGTGACATAGAGTACAGTGGAGTAAAGTTTTATACAGTGGAGTGGCAGGGTGTGTCATATCGTAGAGTGGAGTATCAGAGTAGAGCGGCATGTACAATGTAGTAGCATGGTGAACAGTAGAGCTGAGTGTTGTACAGTGGAGCATCATTGGGTAGCGTGCCGCAGAGTGGCATAGAGCGTAACAGAGTGTTGTAGAGTGTAGTGTCATAGAGTGAAGTTCAGTGGAGTGGAGTGTCATATAGTTAAGCATTGTAAAGTGTAGTACCGTGCAACGCAGCGGGGAGAGTGTTCGTACAGTGTAGCATTGTTAATTGGACTATCAATTTTTGTGAGAACACAGTACATGGTAGAGTGGCAAGTTATAGTTAGGCTTCTCTGGTAAGAAAACTTAAAAGAGTGTGTAACGAGATCTGCTACTTATAATAATTTGAAAGTGGTGGATAAATTGTACATGAAAGTTTTAACTATAACTTTAGAATTATTAAAGTTTGTGCAGTTTAAACTTGGTTTTTATAAGGAAAATAAGTTTTCCTAAATATAACTAAGCTTTACCCTTTGTATTTTTTCATTGAATTTCAATGACTTTTTTTTATATAATTATGTTTCAAATTGTAGAGTTTAGTGTTGCAAGTGGAGAGTAGGTATGTGGCATTTTGTACAGTACAGTTGAGGAGAGGAGAGTGTTGTAAAGTCTATTGTCATAGACTGGAGTTTTGTAGATTGGAATTGAGTAGAGTGGAGTAGAGTGTACTGGTGTATCGTACGGTGTAGTAAAATGTTATATAGTGTGGGAGCATAGTGTCTCATACAGTGAAATCAAGTATTGTAGACTGGAGCAGCAAGTTGTACAGTGGGATGAAGTGTCGAACAATGGAGTAGGGTGTTGTAGACTGTCATAGAGTGTTTCAGAGTAGAGTAAAGAAGACCCCCACCTCCCCAGGGCCAAACTGTATCATAAGGAAATGGGAGGCTGATGCGTGGTCCCCTCCTTGACCATTCTCAGCCCAGGGACTGCCACCTCCCCGGGGCAGGCTCATAGTCAAGGAAGGAGGGAGGGCTTTGCTGCCCACCACTGGAGCTGTACATGGCCCTTTGGGCCACACCCCCAGGGACAGCTGCAGCAATGTCCTGGGGTGACCACCCTGTGACATTGCAGTTTGCTAAGGCAATTGGAGCACTGCTTCCACCATGCCTTAGCAAACAGTGCTTGTCTATGAGCAAGCAAAAGCATTTTGCTCTCGCTTGCTCGAATCAGAGCACACTTTGCTTTTTGCACACAGGAAGCTGCATGTCAGCTTTGATGCTTTAAGCTGACTGAAACGTTATTGTTCCAGAAAGATATGGCCTCTACTTGTGTAAGGGAGACTTTGGATCTTCAAGTTGCAAGGGCCTCTTCTGAGATGCTGTCGCTACTGCGCACTAATTTCCCACAGCATTTTGAGGATCTTGTGCACCACATTTTTAACATGTCTAGTACTGTAGGGGTAGCACACTTTTTTCAAAACAATTGACTCCATCTTAGTTAGCACCTTCCAGATGGTTTTCTGAGTTAATCCGTCATTCATACACTACATGCTAGGAAGCATTTTTGGAGGCTTACTGTTTGTCCTGTTCTTAGTTGTAGGGACTGTGCTTTTATTTTTTCTGCTCTACAATTGATGTCCCATTACGAGGCTAAATGGGGATAGTACTACTTCACATGCTCCTGTGTCATGCATGCCTAATACAGTGCTTTGGTGCACTCTTGCATCAGGAACATAATGACCACTGTTGTTGTCCCTCCGGCCTGTCTGGCAACACTGTATGCAGTTTATTTTACGCTCTGCGCTTTTGAGTGTGCCTTGACATATGTTCTGGAACGCAACTGGTTCAATCTCCAGACATTGACCTACTGATGGGTCCGTTATTGGCTCACTTGTACCATGGTCACTTCATGCTTGCCATTGCTCCTGAATGCATACTATGAGCCCCCCTGGGATGCTTCGTCTCCTGGTGATCTGAATCATGGCTCATGTTCTGCGGATTCAGCACCGACTGTTCCTCCCTTGATGGACGCTGAGGGGGTTGAACTCGAATATGTTTGTTCAATGGATTTTTTGCATTGGGTGCCTCTGACAACATCGTTTGTGGTTCCTGGGTACAGCAATGTTTTGTCTACTCTTCTGAACACATAAACACTCTGCCAGATTGGATGCGTGGGAACTTTTTAATTCAACATGTTTTTAGCATCCCAAGTTGTTTCAACAATTTGCACTGCTCTTAACTTGCTTTTTAAATTTGCTTTTACGTTTTTTTAAATTTAGCTTTCTGAATGCTTTTACCTTCAAAATAGCATAATGCCTTGTTATATTTTTAGGGTTTTATGCTTGTATGCATATTGCTAGCATTATTTTAAGATAGCTTTTTAGTTTGCTCACGTCCAAGGAGTGGGATTTACATAGTTGCATTAGGCCTGGATAGAACCACCATTTTTTACATGCTCATGTACTTAAGTTGCCTTCTTTCCTTAAACATACTGACATTTGACACACATTAATTTGCGTGAAAATACAGGGTAATATTCTCTGAACTGCGCTTTCTTCACATTTCCATTTTGTAGGGACACTTCTAGAAACTTTGCACATTTTATACAAGGACATAGGGGCTCATTACGATAGCCGGCGGTCATCAATCCACCCGAATACATTGCGGTGCTGGGACCACCTGCCAGACGTGTGGTGGGCCTACAACTGCAATTAGGATGCACCCGCATCCAGGGCATTTAACATTGCGGACGGTGATGCAGCACCGTGCGTAATGCTAAAATGCCATGGTGTGCATTTCCTTGCACTACGTGGCAGGCACCATACGTACCTCACCAGTGCACACCCCAACACAGATAGGGCCCGCAACGGGCCCCCGAATCCAGCCTCTGCCTGTGTCTTCACGCTGGGATGTTCGCCTGTGACGAGACAGGCGGAAAGGGATTTCCTAATCACCGCTGAAATGCTGGTCTGTGCTTTGGTTCCACAAGGCGGGCGGAAAAGGACCGCCTTGCAGAACCGTGGCAGATGGACTTTCCGTTCACCGGGGACAGATTAGGATTCCTATCGCCATCCTAATTCGGCGGTGGGAATATCCTGTGTGATGGCGGAACGACTGCCACCACCTGCCCGGCGCTGGTGGTCCTTACGCCATCCTAATGACCTCCTAAGTTCTTAATGCTAACTGTTATGATTTGTTTTGGACATTCGACGGTAGAGCTATCACAATAGAATAAACTATAGCAACCTAACTGGGGCTTCTGCATTGTAATATAGATGATAATATGATATATACTACATTGATCCTTTGTTTAGACAGAGGAGCATTTAGCTGGCACTGAAAGGCCAAATCATGCCAGAATTTCAGCCCAGCAGTTTCCCCTTTGTCTCATGCGAGGGAAGATGTCCAACTGTCCACCAATATGGGCAGCCTGAAGATACTTATCCAAAGGTAATGGGAGTTAGATCACTCTACAGGGATTGGTAGAATTTACACAGACTAGACATGATAGGTTAGGATGCGCTGGGTAGGAGTACAATATATTACAGCACTTGTTTGCAAGCATATATTCTCTCTATTAAGCAACATGGTTAAACTATTTATCTTTTTCACCATTCTTGTAATGCATAGTCCTGATGGGGATCACTGACACAACATCGACTCCTCTAATATGGACCAACAAAATTATCGCATCACTAATATCATATACAAAAATATCGATGCCCGATACACAAAACTAAAATAACACAAATATTGATAAAAAAATCTTCGGAAAAAATATTGACTACAAAAATATCGACAAAAAAAGGAACTCAAAAACATTGATAAAATAAAATAAAATATATTATATGCATAGTAGTGACAACACAAACATTGATAAAATACACAGAAAGAATACAGAAAAATAACATTTAAACATAAAAATAAACTTTTTTCAATAAAATAAACGAATAACATATTTCAAACATTAACCGCTTCGCTGCCAGGCCTTTTCCCCCTCCTGTGCCAAGCCTTTTTTTGGCTAATTGGGGTGGTGCGCGATGAGGCCCCTGTAACTTTTTGACCACATAAGGTATCCACGCCAAATTTGTGTCCTTTTCTTCCAACATCATGGGGATTCTAAAGGTACTCAGGGTTTGTGGATTCCACTGGAGGGGTCACAGAAATGAGCCAAAATACAGCAACATTTTGTTTTTTTTCGGAAAAATGGGAAAAACGGGCTGCAAATGAAAGCATCTGGGTTTTTCCCTGCAAATGTTGTGGGGTTGAAATCACGATTTTCACAGCTTTTTGGGTATACCAGACTATTGTCAGAAACCCAACACTTTTTACACAGTTTTGGCATTTTTCTGGGACATAGTCTATTTTTGCTATTTTTTGTGCTTTTGACCTCCTTCCAGTTAATGGTAGAAATGGGTACAAAAGCAATTATGGATCCTGGAAAGCTATACATTTTAGAGAAGTAGACAAAATTCTGAATACAGCAAGGGGTCATTTGTGTAGATCCATCAAGGTTTCTTTATATAAACTAACAGTTAAATATAGGATAAATTGAAAATTAGTTGAAAACAACAGCCTTTTGTGTCAACGTTTTCACCTGTAACTTCTTCTAATTATGACAGCTCTTTGAAAGCAATATACCGTTACATCAGCTGGACATTACTGGTTGTAGGTATATATAGGACTTGTAGGTTCACCAAGAACCCGACGAACCCAGAGCCAAAAACTGAGCAGCAACTTGCAATGGTTTTTTATTATGTACCGGGTATATAGTAATTATTCTGTAAAAATGTGTACATGAAAAAATCGATATGAAAGACACCTATGTATTTCTGAAATGGGAACAAAATATAGAGTTTAGAAACAGTAGATATTTGCACATTTCCGAAATTGGCAATACTCATACTAGCATGAGAATTATCAGTCATTTTTTAGAATGACTTCTTTTTTACACAATGTCTTTCATTTGGAAGGCAGAAATGCATCAAAAGTCAATAGGTAATAACAGTTCCTTTACAAATCTGCAGTCCCCTAAGTCTCCCGATAAAAATGGTACCTCACTTGTGTGGGTAGGCATAGTGCCCACAACAGAAAATGGCTCAAAACCCAACGTGAACACACCACATTTTCACAATGAAAATGTACCCCTTTTTTGCCAAGTGTCTAGCTGTAGTTTTTGAACTCTGGCTCTGCCGGCACCTAGCGAAATGTTGCAAACCTATACATTTTTGAAAAATAGACACCCAGGGGAATCCAGGATGGGGTGACTTGACTGCCTCCCACCAGGTTCTGTTACCCAAAACCCTTGCAAACCTAAAAAATTGTCAAAAAACCCACATTTTCCCAACATTTCTGTGGTGGAAAGTTCTGGAACCTGTGTGGATCTACAAATTTCCACCCACCCCACGTTCCCCAAAGTCTTACAAAAAAATGATACCTCACTTGTGGGGGTCGGCCTAGTGCCCGTGACAGGAAATGGCGCAAAATGCAACGTGGTCACACCTCAATTTCGCAGTGAAAAATGACCCGTTTTTGGCAAAGTGCCTAGCTCTAGTTTTTTAACACTAGCTCTGCAGGCACCTTGGGAAACATAGCAAACCTATACATTTTTAAAAACTAGACACCCAGGGGATGCCAGGATGGGGTGACTTGACTGCCTCCCACCAGGGTCTGTTACCCAGAATCCCTTGCAAACCTAAAAAATTGTCAAAAAGAACATATTTTCTCCACATTTCTGTGGTGGAAAGTTCCGGATTCTGCGTGGATCCACAAATTTACAACCACCCTGCGTTCCCCAAAGTCTTACGAGAAAAACGGTGCCTCACTTGTGTGGGTCGGCCTAGTGCCCGTGACAGGAAACGGCGCAAAACGCAACGTGGTCACACCTCAATTTCGCAGTGAAAAATGACCCTTTTTCGGCAAAGTGCCTAGCTCTAGTTTTTTAACCCTAGCTCTGCGGGCACATTGGGAAACCGAGCAAACCTATACATTTCTGAAAGCTAGACACCCGTGTGCTTCCAGGGAGGTATGGCTTGCGTGGATCCCCCAACGTTTCCTTACCCAGACTCCCCTGCAAACCTCAATTGTAACTGAAAAAGTCACATTTTTCACACATTTTTGTGTGGGAAAGTTGTGGCATCACCGGGCTCACTCAAATTTCCCATCACCCAGCGTTCCCCCGGCTCTCCCGGTAAAAATGGTGCCTCACTTGTGTGGGAGGCCCAAGTATGGCCGCCGAACATGGGCCAAAAAGACAGTTGACCCCCTTGCAAAACCAGATCATTTTGACATAATTAGTTGTTTGTTTCTACAGCGTGAACATTTCGGCACAATATTGCAAGGAAAATGTGACAGACATTTTGAGGTTTGCAGGACATTGTGGATAAAATAACTTTTTGGAATTCAGAAGAGAGACATCACCATGAACTCCCATGGGTGTAAGACAATATCTACAGTTGGTGGGTTATTCTTACATGGAACATACACCTTGGCAGAGAAACTAAAAAGACAAAGATTCCTGCACAGCCATATATTCCTCAAACACACACACATACTGGTTGGATTTGGCACGAGGGCGAGTGATGGTTCAGTATATTAAATTTTATTAACAAGAGATTTCACAAAAATGAAATGCACTGTCAATAATTAAATTGAAAAAAAAACTGAACCAATGACTCGCAGCTCGTGAGCTGTAAAGCCACTGCAAGGCACCAACTGCTTTACAGGCCATTCACACACCTTTCATACGTGATACACACAAGACCATTCACACCACCAGGCACAAAACCAACACATCGCAACATTCACAAAAAGGGACAAGGTACACCCTGCTTCAGGAAGACAAAAATGACAAATATTACTGCACAGCCATCTAATCCTAAAGCACACACACATACTGGTTGGATTTGGCACAGGCCATTCATATACCTTTCATACGTGTGACACATACAAAACATTCATGCCGTCAGCTGCGGTCCCATCACATTACAACACCCACACCAGCAGACAGCGCCATTCAAGGGCCCATCACTTCCACACGCCCACATTCCTGACACAGCAACTACACAAACTGATGGATTGCGTGGAGTGGCGCTCAGCTAGCAGTGTGTGTAGTGACCAGCACCAAGTCACTACTCACACACCGCCAGCCGAGCGCCAGTCCACACACACCGCCAGCCAAGCGCCAGTGCACGCACACCGCCAGCCAAGCGCCAGTCCACGCACACCTCCAGCCAAGCGCCAGTCCACGCACACCACCAGCCAAGCACCAGTCCACGCACACCACCAGCCAAGCGCCAGAACACACACACCGCCAGCCAAGCACCAACCTATACACACCACCATCACATTTAGGATTTTATATACAAAAAAATACAAACAAATTGCAAATAGATACAAATCTTCTGAAACTAAATACATTGCACTAATGCCAACCTTGAAACAGAATAATTGTTTTAAGCAATACAGAACAGGCAGGTCACTTTACCACTCATGGAAGCTCCCTAAATTTATTTTGCTTATGGTACGCTCTAAAACAAGCAGGCATACACACCCCAGGGTTAGAAGGTCACCCGGGACTGAAATAACGAGACTCCTTCCACTTATCTCTTCGCCAACAGACTCTACATCTCCTAGTGGGAAAATCTTTTGAAGGTGTGGGAGGGATGTAATCAGGAAAGTGGCGATCTTTGAATCGAGCAACATCCTCCACCACTCCAAATCTAGGAACACTTGCCTGTTCCACAACAACAAGGCTAGCTATCACAGAGTGCTGAAACTGAAGAAATGTCAACCTTGACGCAGGAGAACACTCCTTGAACACAATAAAAGCATTGAAATTTGCTAATTCGAAGAAATGGATGGCCAACTTCTTATACCAAACATAAGCCTTCCGTATAGCAGAGTAAGGTTCCAACCTCTGATCTACTCTGTCAACACCACCCATGTGCTTATTGTAGTCTAGAATGCACACAGGTTTGTGCACTTCAGCAACCTGACCCCAAACAGCCACAGGTGAAGTACTCTCACCATGGATGGTAGTCAGCATGTACACATCCCTCCTGTCCACAAATTTTACAGCTAGTAGTTCATCACTACGCAAGGAACTGCACTGCCCCCTCTGAAGTTTTTTTGCAAACAAGCTCTTTTGGATAACCTTTACGGTTAGAGCGGATTGTGCCACATGCAAAAGTGTCCACATTATACAATTCCTTAAATAATTGCACAGCAGTATAGAAGTTATCAAGGTACAAATGGTGGCCTCTGTTAAACAGTCTTCTAGCAAAATCCCACACAATTTTCTCTGAATTCCAAAAGTGGACGGACAACCTGGGGGGTCAATAGTAGAATCTCTACCAGTGTTCACACGAAAATTAAAAACATATCCTGTCCTACTCTCAGACAACATATACAGCTTAATTCCATAGCGTGCCCTTTTGCTAGGGATGTACTGCCTAAAAACCAAACGGCCCTTGAACAAGACCAAAGACTCATCAATAGATATTTCTTTCCCTGGAGTATAGATCTCAGAAAATCGATCTACAAAGCGATCAAGAACGGGCCAAATCTTAAAAAGACGGTCACAGGCAGGGTGATCTTGTGGCAACGCCATAGAATTATCAACAAAATGCAGAATACGTAGCAAAAGTAAATACAGATTACGAGTCATAACTGCAGGAAATATGGCAGTTGCCAACAAGGTGCTAGTAGACCAATATGAAGCTATGGTTGGCTTCCTTGCCACACCCATCAATAAAGTCAAACCCAAAAACTTCTTAATCTCTTCCAGATATGTGGGAGACCACCGGGTAGCTCTAGACTGGGGCCTAAGTTTGTCACTGTTGTCCCTCAAAAACTGTTCAGCATACAAATTTGTCTGCTCAACAATCTCACCCAAAAATACATCATCCATAAACAACTGAAAAAACTGTATAGGCAAAAAGTGTTCACAATCCACTCTACACCCTGCATCACCGTTAAAGGCAGGCAACACCGGCTGCACCATGTTTGGATCAACCCAAAGTCCAGCACTTCCAGTAGGAAGCCTAGCAGCCTCAGACTGCAATCCAGATGCCTCTTGCACCATCGGCACAGCAGTTTCCTCCTCTAAGATAGGCACTTCATCCGCACTGAGAGTTGGTTCATCCACACCAAGAGGACCTTCGCCTGCACTGAGAGTACCTTCATCATCCGATGATTCCCTGTGGAGAGAAAACTCACTGCCAGAATCTTCCCCTCCCTCCTCTCCCTCAGACGCACTGCACTGTCAGTCTCATAATCATGCTCAGAGGAAGATTCACGAAGCATACCAACCACCTGTTGAGCAGTCATTCTACGGCTAGCCATAATGCTTATTAATAAAGGTAACTTGTCAAACAAGTCAACAACAACATACACTTTGTAAAATAAGTAATAAACAAAAAGCACTTTTATCAAAAACACATATATACTCCAAAACAATACCACTCACTTGCCAGAGGCAGCTAAACTACTCACCACCACCTACTCTGCACAGACACAGTATGGATCAACAATATCCCACTAAAAAAGAAAGAGAAAAGAAATTACACATAAGACTATGCAAAACACATCGCAAAGAATTTCATGCTCAAACCACTAACTAAATATGCTGCCATTATGACATCACTTACAAAAAAATTCATTCAAACATTACAATATTACTCACTTGGAGTAAATACAACAACAAAAAATTCTTACCAAAAAGTGCAACTACACAAAACAACAGAACAACCACTGTCGAAACCGGAAACAGGAATCAAAAGCTTTAGACTAGAATAAAAAGGAGAAAAAAACATTAATGTCACATATGCATATAATGCTCTAGACCATCACGCACTGTGCAAAATTTATTGCTTGAACCTCCCACTTTCAAGAAGGATAGATCGATGGCCCAATCCTTTGCAGGCAACGCGGCGAGAATCTGGAACTCAGCATCAGCTCCTGACCACCCCCTCTTCCCAGTCCTTCAAAACTGACCTCAAAGTTCTCCTCCTGCAAAGACACTTCCAAACTTAATTCACACCCTCTCTATTGTCTGAAGGAAGTCTTTACATTATAGGAAATTCTGTTCTCCATGCCTATAGAAGTGCCTTCCCAGTGTGTTCCTGTGTTTTGAGTGTCTGCCATTTATTGCACATTTATACCACTTCTTGTACTTTGTACTCTTTTGTAACTTGCACACATGTCACTTTTCCTCTTGTAACATATTGTTTGCTACCTCTTGTATTTTGTTTGCTTTTGATACATGCACAATTACCACCATTGCCTCATGTAACGTAACGTTTCCTCTTGTTTTCTGAGTGTCTGCCATTTATTGCAGTATTTTACCTCTACTTGTATTTTGTACTCTTTTGTAACATGCACACATCACTTTTTCCTCTTGTAATGTATCGTCTGCTACCTCTTTGATTTGTTTGCACTTTAAAATATTTAAAAAATAATGTGGCCATAAGGGGAGCGACCCTTGCCTAAGGGGCCGCTCCCACAAACAACCCCAAACCTAAAAAATGAAAAAAAACCCTGGCGCTAGTGGCCATTCCTGCTGCACGACCGAACGATCGTGCAGCAGAAATGCATAAAAGAGACATCGGGGGCAGAGGCATAGCTAGAGCTTGTGGCATCCGGGGCTATCTCTCAGATTGCTGCCCCTGGGAAGGGGGGGTTGCTGGGAAAAAAGGACGGCGACCACTTGAAAGAGGTCCGAGAGACACGTAGTATCGCCGCTAATAGCTACCTCGATCTTGCAAGTTACATGCACATACATGACACGGTCCAAGGCTACACAGTTGAATACACCGGTGACTGGCAGTACAAAAGAGAACACACAGACTGCATGATCTATCTGGGGACTCAGTAAAATCGCATGTGACATCCATCAGAGATCTGCGTGAATAATTACCTGGTAATCCCCTCCGCACAATGCAAACATGCACATACATGACACTGTTCAGGGATCCATTATCTACAGCTGACATTAAATGACCATTCATCATGGTCCCCCCATTAAAGCAGTGCACTTTGTGATCTGCATGGTACATGTTCTTTGCAGCAGGCACATTAACCCTCTGTGCTACCTTTCCAGGAGTCAACCCTTCCACTAGACAAAACTCCACCTCTCTCTAGGAAGAACATTAATCACCAAAGTTATCATGACATTTTTATTGTTTCTGAAAATTGCTGGAGGCCAGGAAGGAGGCAGCAAGTTTTTTTCAAGCCATAATATACTTGCAAACACTACGCACCCACCCGAAATAGGTACCCAGTGAGGTCACACCGTTCGCATCGCCCTAACCTGCTCAAGGTTCATGTGACCTCAGTGACAGAGTCACAGCGACTGGATCACTGTTGCTCTAGGGTGTGCTGCTTCGTAGGCCTGCCCGCAAGACTAGAGATGAACTTCAGTATGGATTGTGGTGGACAGGCCTTCAAGGTTAATCCACAATTGACACCACTAGGGTACACCTGCTTGTGCTAAGACATCAAGCCTTCTAAGGTCTAGTGGGGCCTTCTAAAGTCTAGCATGGGAATGTGCTCCCTCAGTACAGTGGTCTGGTGGACTGGTCATGAAGGCTGAACCCTGTTCCCCAGTTCCAAATTCGACAGCTCTGGCCGTAGTGCCACATCCTCTCCCCCACTGAACACCATACTTGCCCACTGAGAGAAACTTGCACTGCCTTCAGCTATAACCTAATTGTGCCCGCTATAAATACTTGGATGTGGCTCAATTCAAATTATGCACTTGATAAGAGTAATATGCTGCCTAAAAAAAAAATAAAAGCAACCACTCATAGGGAATGCAAAGCATTTGAAATGTAAGCAGAAACAACATGGTTACCTTAACGATCTCTCACTCACTATTCAGAAATCAGCGAGTGGTTTTACCTGAAAAGTTATGGACATGACTAGAGGGCCCTGAAGGGAACCGTTTCAATGCCCATTGCTTATATCCTTACAAAACGTAAGCAGTATGGTATAAAAAGACCACATCCATAAACACAGAGCCATGGTACACATTGTGTTTTCCAATCCACCCATCAACCAGGTATTGCAGTACCTCCAGGAATGGTACACTTTCCCACCTGGGAACAACAATGCTGTTCAAAGAAAGACGAGAAAACGAAAGTAGCGCTTCACTGGCAAAGTCTGTAAAGTGAGGCTGATGTATTTGGATGTAAATAAAACCAATCTGGCCACTTTGCAACCCCTCTGTCTTGCTTTATTTAGTTATGTATTTATTTTTCATATTTAAAACCTTCTATTTCTCTCCATCCTGCTGCACTTTGGAATAGAAAAATGTCAGAAAAAGGGCATTTCCCGCAAGTGTTTTTCTTTTTTGGATCCATTTCACAGGGAAGCAACTAAATGAAAGAGGTTGTGAACCGTTTCAAGTTACGGTTTTCAGTAAATGAGGAGCAAGACAGAAAGAGAGGGAATAATAGGAAGAAAGGGGGGGACAGCTGCCAGCACAAAAAAGAAGAGGACATTGCCCGAGTCCAAATCCCCCCTCCCCATCCCCAAATCTCACCTTTCTTCTCACAAAGGGGAAACCTCCAATGACGTCAGCGCGGCTCGCGCGCCTATGTCATTGATGACGCGGGGGTGGGGGGCAGGGGGAGGCAGGGGACGGTCTTCCCCTGCCTTCCCAGTAAAAAAAAAAAAGGATCGACCACTCATGGGGGGAGCGCCAGCGCTTCCCCCGTGGGTGGTTGTCATGACGAGCTGGACTCGTCATGGGCACATCGCGACTGTGCTCCATGACGAGTCCAGCTCATCATGGGCACAGAACGGGTTAAAAACAAACACTAACACAATATTACAAAATAATAAAACTAAAACACAAACAAATATACTATAGAATCGGAACCAAATAAATAAACAAACACTATATTATAAAAAATGTACATTTATTAACACATACATTTTAATTTTATTTCTCAATAAAATGAAAACAACATTAAATAAACATAATTAACATTAAACAAATTAAATTATAACTGCCAAATCTCAACCAATGAATTTAAACTACACCAACACAAACCAATAGAAAACTCTAATTAATTAAATAAACACTATAAAAGCAATCAAATAATTAACACAAAATTTAAGTTTGTGAAAACGACAAACACTGCCGAAGGTCGAAACTTAGCTAGACAGAAAAGAGAAAGAGCTACACATGCAACTAAACAGAAAAGCTCTCATTAAAAGTAAGAACAAAAAAATTGAAATAAATAAATAATATTAGCTTAAAACAAAAAAAAATAAACAAAGTAACTTAAAATATAATATGTTTTACTTTATATTTCGCAGACTAAACTTAACCAAAACTCTACCTAGAAAATTCAAAACAACTATTTCCTTCCAAAACAACTACAAAATCAACATTAACTAATAGAAATAGCTTATTAAAACTAAAAAGAATATTTAAAAAAATCAAAACATAACAAACACTTTTATTTTTATTGCATCTACAGACTACAACAAAACAACATCAAAGAAATAAACTACAGCAACTAAAAATAGTACGTTTTTAGCATAAAAATAACTAAATAAAAATAGGGACTAAGTAAAGAAAACGAACAAACTAAATGCAACACTTAAAAAAAATTACATTTTATTTTTTAACCAACAGAAAAAAGAAACCAGTGAATTACCTACAACTTTGAAAAAGTATCCAACAAGAAAAGAAAAACAAGAAATATGTAAGTATATTTTAAAATGTAATTATTATATGTACATGTTTACTCTTCAATAATTAATAATTAACAAATATATATGTCTATATGTATATATATTATCTACTGGCAGTCGCCAGTAGATAGTTATAGTTAGGAACTAGCGTCCATAGGAAAAGCTTTTTTTCTTTTCCCAATAACTTTGGCGCCGGTTGACGAATCTTTGCAAAATGTTTAAAACTTGTGGCCCGCTCCGGTCAGTTCCTGTCCTAAAAGTTTCAGGGAGATTCGCCAAGCGAGGGCCGAGAAAAAAGGGGGGTCCGAAAACGTGTTTTCTCAATGTTATTTTCCATAGGAAAAGTTAGACACGGCTGCAGCCCCAGCTGCTGAACAGAATTACACCAAATTTGGCAAAAAGGTAGCCCTTGGTTCAGAAAGAGCTCTTTTTGTTAAATGGTGTAAATCCGTTCAGTAGTTCCTGAGAAATTAAAAAAAAAGAGGTCGGAAAACGAATTTCCCAGAGGAAACTTTAGACACGGCTACAGCTCGAACTGCTGAACGGCATTACACCAAATTTGGCAAAAAGGTATTGCTTGGTTCAGAAAGCGCCCTTTTTAAAAAATGTTGTAAATCCGTTTAGTAGTTGTTGAGAAAATCAAAAAATATTTAGAGGCACGGTGGATCTGCAGACCCTCCCAACCACGAGCTTTATTCTAATTGGCTGTCAACACTCCAAACCAGGAAGTGTTGGCAGCCATCTTGTGCCTCGGAAAAACTGAGTCACAAGAAAAGAGAAAAACAATCGCGAAAAACAAGAAAAGGGGGCAGGGCAGAAACACCCTGACTCCCCTTTTTTTTTTTCAAATGGCAAAATCCGCGGAGGATCCGCTATTCCTGCCGCGAAAATAAAAAAACGAAGCGCGGGCGTCCGCGCTTCGTTATTATTTAGCCCATAGGTGCCAAGTCCTGGGGGCATTGGGGAATGTAATTGTGGGGGCCAAGGGGGACCCCCATAGCCCCAGGGACTGCCACCCCCGGGGCTTTTCTTAAATATTTGGGGGGGTACACCGCCCCCACCCCCGCAGCCCCAGGGACCGTCACCCCCCGGGGCTTGTTTTTCTAAATGTGCTGGGGCCTCCAAGGCCCCCCAAGCCCCGGGGACCGCCACCCCCGGGGCTTGTTTATTTTGAACCCCTTCGCTGCTAGTCCTTCCCCCACGTGCTAAACCTTTTTTGGGCTATTTGGGGTAGTGCACGCTTAGGCCTCTGTAACATTTTGACCACATAAGGTCCTTTTCTTCCAACATCATGGGGATTGTAAAGGTACCCAGGGTTTGTGGATTGCCCTGTAGGGGTCTCAGAAATTAGCCAAAATACAGCAATATTTTGGGTTTTTGGTGCAAAATGGGGAAAAAGGGCCGAAAATGAAAGCGTCTGGGTTGATCCCTGCAAATGGTATTAAAAAGGGTTTGTGGGGCTGAAATAACCATTTTCCCAGCTTTTAGGGAATGACAGACTTTTGTCAGAAAACCAACATTTTTTTTCACAGTTTTAGCATTTTTCTGGGACATAGCCAATTTCTGCTATTTTTTGTGCTTTCAACTTCCTTCCAGTTAATGGTAGAAATGGGTATGAAAGCAATAATGGATCCTGGAAAGCTATACATTTTAGAATAGTAGACAAAATTCTGAATTCAGCAAGGGGTCATTTGTGTAGATCCTTCAAGGTTTCTTTATAGAAACTAACAGTTAAATATAGGAAAAATTGAAATTTAGTTGCAAAAAACAGCCTTTTGTGTAAACGTTTTCACCTGTAACTTCTTCTAATTATGACAGCTCTTTGAAAGCAATATACAGTTACATCTGCTGGAGCTTTCTGGTTGTGGGGATATATAGGACTTGTAGGTTCACCAAGAACCCGACAAACCCAGAGTCAAAAATTGAGCAGCAATTTGCAATGGCTTTTTATTATGTACCGGGTATATAGCAATTATTGTGGGAGCATGTATACATGGAAAAATCGGTATGAGAGACACCCATGTATTTCTGAAATGGGAACAAATTATAGAGTTTAGAAACAGTACATATTTGCACATTTTCGAAATTGGGAATACTCATAATAGCATGAGAAGTATCAGTCATTTTTCAAAATGACTTGTTTTTTACACAATGTCTTTCATTTGGAAGGCAGAAATGCATCAATAGGTAATAACAGTTGCTTTACAAATCTGAATTACCCTAAGTCTCCTAATAAAAATGATACCTCACTTGTGTGGGTAGACATAGTACCCACAACAGGAAATGGCTTAAAACCCAACGTGAATACACCACATTTTCAGAAGCAAAATTTACCCTTTTTTTGCAAAGTGTCTAGCTGTAGTTTTTGAACACTAGCTCTGCCGGCACCTAAGGAAACCTAGCAAACCTATACATTTTTTAAAACTAGACACCCAGGGGAATCCAGGATGGGGTTACTCCCACCAGGTTCTGTTACTCAGAATCCCTTGCAAACCTAAACAATAGTAAAAAAAAAACATTTTCCCCACATTTCTGTGGTGGAAAGTTCTGGAATCTGCGTGGATCCACAAATTTCCACCCACCCCGGCATTCCCCAAAGTCTTCCGAAAAAAATTGTTCCTCTCTTGTGTGGGTCGGCCTAGTACCCGCGACAGGAAATGGCGCAAAGCGCAACGTGGACACACCTCAATGTCGCAATGTAAAATGACCCTTTTTTGGCAAAGTGCCTAGCTTTAGTTTTTTTAACCCTAGCTCTGCCGGCACCTAGGGAACCCTAGCAAACCTATACATTTTTGAAAACTAGACACCCAGGGGAATCCAGTATGGGGTGACTTGACGGTGATGGATTAAAACCATGATCTCTTGACTTGGTAAGAGTATTCTGCATCATTCAGAAACTCTGTCCATCACCACCCCCTTTTTCCCAAATCGATTTTATCCACACTCAGTGTGGGAGGGTATGCTCAGACGTGAATCCCTTGCTCATTGCACCATCAGGATTCAGGCAAGCCGGGCCGACGAAGGCTGTGATGCCAGAAACCGGTCCCCGGAAGCTTGTTTCCTTCCCAGTATAAGAATTGGCTTGGTAGTTTTGTTTGCCCAGTTCCCATCATGCACTGGGACAGGTACAGACTAATTTGCATGTAGCCAGGTTCTGAGCTGGGATGGTGCAGTGAGCTAAAAAACGGTGATGGATTAAAACCATGATCTCTTGACTTGGTAAGAGTATTCTGCATCATTCAGAAACTCTGTCCATCACCACCCCCTTTTTCCCAAATCGATTTTATCCACACTCAGTGTGGGAGGGTATGCTCAGACGTGAGTCCCTTGCTCATTGCACCATCAGGATTCAGGCAAGCCGGGCCGACGAAGGCTGTGATGCCAGAAACCGGTCCCCGGAAGCTTGTTTCCTTCCCAGTATAAGAATTGGCTTGGTAGTTTTGTTTGCCCAGTTCCCATCATGCACTGGGACAGGTACAGACTAATTTGCATGTAGCCAGGTTCTGAGCTGGGATGGTGCAGTGAGCTAAAAAACGGTGATGGATTAAAACCATGATCTCTTGACTTGGTAAGAGTATTCTGCATCATTCATAAACTCTGTCCATCACCACCCCCTTTTTCCCAAATCGATTTTATCCACACTCAGTGTGGGAGGGTATGCTCAGACGTGAGTCCCTTGCTCATTGCACCATCAGGATTCAGGCAAGCCGGGCCGACGAAGGCTGTGATGCCAGAAACCGGTCCCCGGAAGCTTGTTTCCTTCCCAGTATAAGAATTGGCTTGGTAGTTTTGTTTGCCCAGTTCCCATCATGCACTGGGACAGGTACAGACTAATTTGCATGTAGCCAGGTTCTGAGCTGGGATGGTGCAGTGAGCTAAAAAACGGTGATGGATTAAAACCATGATCTCTTGACTTGGTAAGAGTATTCTGCATCATTCAGAAACTCTGTCCATCACCACCCCCTTTTTCCCAAATCGATTTTATCCACACTCAGTGTGGGAGGGTATGCTCAGACGTGCGTCCCTTGCTCATTGCACCATCAGGATTCAGGCAAGCCGGGCCGACGAAGGCTGTGATGCCAGAAACCGGTCCCCGGAAGCTTGTTTCCTTCCCAGTATAAGAATTGGCTTGGTAGTTTTGTTTGCCCAGTTCCCATCATGCACTGGGACAGGTACAGACTAATTTGCATGTAGCCAATTTCTGAGCTGGGATGGTGCAGTGAGCTAAAAAACGGTGATGGATTAAAACCATGATCTCTTGACTTGGTATGAGTATTCTGCATCATTCAGAAACTCTGTCCATCACCACCCCCTTTTTCCCAAATCGATTTTATCCACACTCAGTGTGGGAGGGTATGCTCAGACGTGCGTCCCTTGCTCATTGCACCATCAGGATTCAGGCAAGCCGGGCCGACGAAGGCTGTGATGCCAGAAACCGGTCCCCGGAAGCTTGTTTCCTTCCCAGTATAAGAATTGGCTTGGTAGTTTTGTTTGCCCAGTTCCCATCATGCACTGGGACAGGTACAGACTAATTTGCATGTAGCCAGGTTCTGAGCTGGGATGGTGCAGTGAGCTAAAAAACGGTGATGGATTAAAACCATGATCTCTTGACTTGGTAAGAGTATTCTGCATCATTCAGAAACTCTGTCCATCAACACCCCCTTTTTCCCAAATCGATTTTATCCACACTCAGTGTGGGAGGGTATGCTCAGACGTGAGTCCCTTGCTCATTGCACCATCAGGATTCAGGCAAGCCGGGCCGACGAAGGCTGTGATGCCAGAAACCGGTCCCCGGAAGCTTGTTTCCTTCCCAGTATAAGAATTGGCTTGGTAGTTTTGTTTGCCCAGTTCCCATCATGCACTGGGACAGGTACAGACTAATTTGCATGTAGCCAGGTTCTGAGCTGGGATGGTGCAGTGAGCTAAAAAATGGTGATGGATTAAAACCATGATCTCTTGACTTGGTAAGAGTATTCTGCATCATTCAGAAACTCTGTCCATCACCACCCCCTTTTTCCCAAATCGATTTTATCCACACTCAGTGTGGGAGGGTATGCTCAGACGTGAGTCCCTTGCTCATTGCACCATCAGGATTCAGGCAAGCCGGGCCGACGAAGGCTGTGATGCCAGAAACCGGTCCCCGGAAGCTTGTTTCCTTCCCAGTATAAGAATTGGCTTGGTAGTTTTGTTTGCCCAGTTCCCATCATGCACTGGGACAGGTACAGACTAATTTGCATGTAGCCAGGTTCTGAGCTGGGATGGTGCAGTGAGCTAAAAAACGGTGATGGGTTAAAACCATGATCTCTTGACTTGGTAAGAGTATTCTGCATCATTCAGAAACTCTGTCCATCACCACCCCCTTTTTCCCAAATGGGGTGACTTGACTGCCACCCACCAGGGTCTATTACCCAGAATCCCTTGCAAATATAACAAATTGTAAAAAAAAAAACACATTTTCCCCACATTTCTGTGGTGGAAAGTTCTGGAATCTGCGTGGAACTACAAATTTCCACCCACCCCACGTCCCTCAAAGCCTTTCAAGAAAAATGGTACCTCACTTGTGTGGGTCGGCCTAGTGTCTGCGACAAGAAACGACGCAAAACGCAACGTGGTCACACCTCAATTTCGCAGTGAAAAATTACCCTTTTTTGGCAAAGTGCCTATCTTTAGTTTTTGAACCCTAGCTCTTCCGGCACCTAGGGAAACCTAGCAAACCTATACATTTTTGAAAACTTGACACCCAGGGGAAACCAGGATGGGATGACTTGACTGCCTCCCACCAGGTTCTGTTACTCAGAATCCCTTGCAAACCTAAAAAATTGTCCGAAAGAACACATTTTCCCCACATTTCTGTGGTGGAAAGTTCTGGAATCAGCATGAATCCACAAATTTCCACCCACCCCGTGTTCCCCAAAGTCTTCCGAGAAAAATGGTACCTCAATTGTGTGGGTTGGCCTAGTGCCCGCGGCAGGAAACGGCGCAAAACACAACGTGGACACACCTCAATTTCGCAGTGAAAAATGACCCTTTTTTTGCAAAGTGCCTAGCTGTTGTTTTTGAACCATAGGTCTGCCGGCACCTAGGGAAACCTAGCAAACCTATACATTTTTTTAAACTAGATACCAAGGGGAATCCAATATGGGGTGACTTGACTGCCTCCCACCAGGTTCTGTTACCCAGAATCCCTTGCAAACCTAAAAAATTGTAAAAAAAACCACATTTTCCTCATATTTCTGTGGTGGAAAGTTCTGGAATCTGCGTGGATCCACAAATTCCCACCCACCCCGCGTTCCCCAAAGTTTTCTGAGGAAAATGGTACAATACTTGTGTGGGTCGGCCTAGTGCCTGCGACAGGAAACGGCGCAAAACGCGACGTGGTCACACCTCAATTTCGCAGTGAAAAATGACCCTTTTTTTGCAAAGTGCCTAGCTGTCGTTTTTGAACCATAGGTCTGCGGGCACCTAGGGAAACCTAGCAAACCTATACATTTCTGAAAACTAGATACCAAGTGGAATCCGGGATGGGGTGACTTGACTGCCTCCCACCAGGTTCTGTTACCCAGAATCACTTGCAAACCTAACAAATTGTAAAAAAAAACACATTTTCCCCACATTTCTGTGGTGGAATGTTCTGGAATCTGCGTGGATCCACAAATTCCCAACCCCCTGCATTCTACATAGTCCTCGAAGAAAAATGGTACCTCACTTGTGTGGGTCGGCCTAGTGTCTGCGACAAGAAACGGCGCAGAACGCAACATGGTCACACCTCAATTTCGCAGTGAAAAATGACCCTTTTTTGGCAAAGTTCCTAGCTTTAGTTTTTGAAACCTAGCTCTCCTGGCACCTAGGGAAACCTAGTAAACCTATACATTTTTGAAAACTAGACACCCAGGGGAATCCTGGATGGGGTGACTCGACTACCTCCCACCATATTCTGTTACCCAGAATCCCTTGCAAACCTAAACAATTGTCAAAAAAACACATTTTCCCAACATTTCTGTGGTTGATAGTTCTGGAATCTGCGTGGATCCTCAAAAACCTAAATAATTATTAAAAAAAACAAATTTTCCCCACATTTCTGTGGTGGATAGTTCTCGAATCTGCGTGGATCCACAAATTCCCACCCCCCCTGCATTCCCCAAAGTCTTCCAAGAAAATTGGTACCTCACTTGTGTGGGTCGGCCTAGTTCCTGCCACAGAAAACGGCGCAAAACTCAACGTGGTCACACCTCAATTTCGCAGTGAAAAATGACCCTTTTTTGGCAAAGTGCCTAGCTGTAGTTTTTGAACCCTAGCTCTGCCGGCACCTAGGGAAACCTACCAAACCCACACATTTCTGAAAAGTAGACACCTGGGGGCTTCCAGGGAGGTTTGGTTTGCGTGGATCCCCCAACGTTTCCTTACCCAGAATCCCCTGCAAACCTCAATTTTAGTAGAACAAAATCACTTTTTTCACACATTTTTGTGTGGGAAAGTGTGGCATCACGGGGCTCACACAAATTTCCTACCACCCAGAATTCCCCTAGGTCTCCCGATAAAAATGGTGCCTCACTTTTGTGGAAGGCCCAAGTACCCGCGACAAGCAAGGGCCCAAAACGTAGTGAGGCGACATCAAAATTGCCTATCTGAAAACCACCGGGTTTTCCAATGGGGTCACCTGGGTTTTTGGCCTCGTGCTCGACGGCCATCTAGAGAAACCTACCAAACCCACATATTTCTGAAAACTAGACACCCGGGGGCTTCCAGGGACGTATGGCTTGCTTGGATCCTCCAGCATTTCCTTACCCAGAATCCCTTTCAAATTTAGATGAAACAATCACTTTTTTCACACATTTTTATGTGGGAAAGTGTGGCATCCCGGGCTCACACAAATTTCCTACCACCCAGCATTCCTGCGGTCTCCCGATAAAAATGATGCCTCACTTGTGTGGGAGGCCCAAGTACCCGTGACAGGCAAGGGCCCAAAACGTTTTGAGAAAACATCAACAGTGCCTATCAAAAAATGTTTTGGGGTACCATTGGAAAGGGGATGTTCTCCCCTTTCCAACGATACCTCTCCTGAGTTTCTACGTGCTCAGGGGGCTGAGATAGCCCCCTCAGCACGTAGAAACTGAAATTGAAATGACCCTCTTGGCTCATTTCTGTTTCGGTTTCACTCAAATGACATCAGTGCGACGTGCGCACCGATCGTCATTTCATGGAAACCAGGGGGGGCCCTCGGGAGGTGGGGAAGCTCTTCCCCAGCTCCCGAGGCCATTTTAGCATAAAGTTAATCCCTCTGGTGCCCACACCAGAGGGATTCCCCACGTGATGTTTCATGACGAGCTGGACTTGTCATGAGCACACGACCACTGTGTGCCATGACGAGTCAAGCTCGTCATGAGCATTGGAGGGGTTAAAAAAAAAACACCTGTGTGGGGGGACTCAGGCCTCTCCACATGCCCTGGGGACCGGTCCCCGGGGCTGTGCAATAGGTGGGAGATGGGCCCCCCTCATGGAGTCTGTGATGGCCCTGGGAACTGCCACCCCCCCAGGGCCGGCTCCTACAGTGTCCCGGGGTGCCCATCCCTGGGACACTGCTGTTTGCAATGACAGGGCAGGAGCCGCGCGGCTCCCGCCCATTCATTGCAAACTGCTTTGCTTCATTGAAGCGAGAGCAGGTAAACCTGCTTTCGCTTTAATGAAGCAAAGCAGAATTGCTTTTCCACAAGGGGAGCTGCATGTCAGCAGCTCTCCATGTGGAAAAGCAATGCCGGCTCCTGCAAGACGCGGTGAGCCGACGGGACAGTGGGGGCATTGGGGCTTCCCCCACGGTCACCAACGAATAGGGCCTGCCCGGGGGCTAGAAGTGGCCAGGGAGGGGGGCCACGCAGCCCCCTCCCCCAAAAAATAAATAAATAAAAAAAGTTAAAAGGCCGGCCCCGGGGGATGGGGTCCCAGGGCCAATAGAGGCCTCAGGAGGGGGACCACGCAGTCCCCCTCCGTAAAAAAAAAATATTTATGTGGACATGGCCCGGGGGATGTGGTCCCCAGGGACCCTCAGGATTCAAGAAAACTTAATCCCTCAACTTAAAACGCGCCAATGGGCGCGTTTGCACAGTGGTGAAGGGAGGGGGTGGGGCCTGAGGTGACATATGTGCAAACACGCCCTGTGGCGCCTTTTGAGTTGGGGAATTAATTCCCTTTCAATCCTGAGGGCGCCTGGGGGCCAACTAGTCCACCAGGCGCCTCCAGTAAGCGTCAATGTACTGTGTTGCAGAGAGGTGGTCCAGGCCACGCCCCTTTTTACACCTCTCTGCAATGCAGCTCTGTGGCGCTTACTGGAGGTACCTAGTGGGCTAGTTGGACCCCAGGGACCCTCAGGATTCAAGGGGACTTAATCTCCCAAGTTAAAACGCGCCACGGGGTGCGTTTGCACAGTGGGGAATGAAGGGAGCGGGCCTGAGGTGACATGTGTGCAAACACGCCCTGTGGTGCGTTTTAAGTTGGGGAATAAATTCCTCTTCCATCCCGAGGGTCCCTGGGGGCCAGCTAGCCCACCAGGTACCTCCAGTAAGCGCCACTGCGCTGCATTGCAGAGAGGTGATTCAGGCCACGCCCATTTTTACAGCTCTCTGCAAGGCAGTTCTGCCAAAAGGGTGGCGGACTGATCCTAATCACCCCCATAGTTGTTGAAAATATCGATTTTTTAGTAATGTTATGTATTTTAGTACAGCAAGATTCTCAGTTTTCAAAGATTCATGCACTTGAATAGAGCAGTTTCTTCTTTATTTAGCGTATGTAGTGACAATACACAACTCACAAGAATTAAACTTAGATCAAGCACTAATAAACATTGGCTCTACACCCTTCACAGAGAAAAAAAACATATGCTGCTCTGTCTCACATTAGAACACTACCAAGACTGTATATTATTGACTTCCATGATAAAAGAATAAATGGTATATTAGCTGTGTGAGCAAATACAATTGTTTGCGAAACACAGGCACTCTTTATTTTAATGACTTTTCAATTTTTACAAAAAAATGTCTTTCAAAAGAAAATGTCTATCACATTTGGAGCAACCTAAAAAAATACAGGACATCAGTTTAAAAATCCAAATGGCATTAATTGCTATAGCAATGTCATTATTAATCTAGTTTTATACCTACACCATTCAAAGAGCTAAAAAGGAAACATGTACACCAATCATTCTGCAAGACCTTTACAAATCTTCAACAAATGTTGTTAGACAACCACATATGCCACTCTACAAGTTGAATACAGGATATGGTAGATAATATGTAGAGGTGCTATTTAGTTTTCTTTCAATGAACAGCAAGATGCTCAATATTGTGTATGGATTTTCTAAAAATAACACCTAACAAGAATCACCTCAATTCTGACCAATTTGGTCGAAGCTTCTCTAGTGAACATGAATACTTCCATTCCCTACACTCAAGTTCCAATGTTACACAATTTGAAAGATTTATATATATACCAATATCTGATTGCAAATAAATTCCATTTAAAATGTTATATATAAAGCTGTGCGGCTAATTCTATGTCCGGAATGTAAATCAGAATTTGTCTCAGCCCTTAATTTAACAATGGTAACACAATATGTTAGTTTGAATATTCAAAGATGTACTGTCAATAACTGAAAAAATCAATGTGTAGTTTTATTTTTACTGCTTCTTAAATTTCTATTTTAGGACACACGTTTACTACTAGGGCTATTGTTTATAATCATGGAGAGATTGCAGCATCTGGACAATATACCATCCACTTAAACAACAACACAGGTTGGACAGAATGTATTGATAATACTCTTACGTTTAAGCACAAGTTGCCAAAAAATTTGTGCAGGACAGTTAACGTTTTATTTTACAATCTAAATGCAGCTCCTAAATTCTAAGGTATATTGCTACCATTGTTATACAGCTAAAATAATTCTTTAGAGCTGGACTTATATAATTCAGTAGATATTTTATTATGTGACTTGGCATGGCTGTAAGTGTTGGTGTCTTCTACCACTTCACATTTATAACATTACTAAGATAGGTATGTGAACAGTTGGAAATGCACAACATCTAATGTTTTTTTCCACAATCCAATAGATTTGTTTGTCCCTAGTGTTTCATGATGAATTATACAATATGATCATCTTGAACTACAAATGTTCTAAGTTATGAAATAATTCTGTACCATAAATGTTACTTATCTCTAAGAATCACATAAAAAGAAAAACAAAAAGAAATTCACTTGATGTTTAGTTTATAACATACATTCATATATGACTGCAATTGTACAGTATAAACTAACCATTGCCAACCATTTCAAATGTGCATTAGTTGTAAGGTAGGTTCAAGAGACATTTACATTTTACTTACAAGGCACCCTTCCTTATACTTCACAAATTTAGATTATTTGTAGCAAAGATATATTCAAATCCAGTTTAATATATTTGGGCAGATGTAAGCTAATGAAATACTGTTTTCAAATCAATAAGTACAAACAAAGTTTTACAAAAGAAAAAGTAAGTATATGCCTCCACTGTATACTACTGCACTGCACTCCACACAGTCATACTGTACAACAAGCCAATCTGCTCCATGGTAGGACATCACACTCAACTGTATGGCACGTCACTTCACTCTGCCACACAACATCCCACTCCAATGTACACCTCTCTACTGTGACTGTGTACCAATCAACTGTGCGCCATTTCACTGTAGCACATTATATGGCACCCCACCATAGTACACAATACTCCACTGTATGTCACGCCACTCTCTATCACAGCACTGACTGTATTACACTTATTACCAGTATACCCAAACATGCTCCACTCAAATGTTAATGTCTCTCTCATCAGCAACAATTCCTGTGTGACACACTAGGCAATAGGAAGAAATATTTGCTTGCCGGTTCACAATCTTGCGATCCTGCTCAGTGGTACCATGAGCAGGAACAGAGGGGAGAACAGATGGAGTAGGTGCTGGTGGAGGTCCAGTCAATGCTCAAAGTTATATAGAGTTGCAGGATCAGGAGCTGTGGCCACTAAGGATGTTGCCACAGTGGCATTTTGGAACTCCTGTACATGCTACTTTTCTGCCTGTTCGGCCTTCTGGTATAGATGGCCTCCAGGTTCTTCCACATCCCTGTTGTTCCGAAGGAATACTGCTGATTTGTCCCACTTCATATGACTCCTGGCACAGGTAACAGGTCACAAGCTTTGCTTTGAACATGTGGCAGGAAGAAAAATTGACACACCACGGACTCCTTCAGCTTCTTACAACCTATCAACTCCTATTCTTCCTGCACTAAGAGCAGATCCTCCTAGTCTCCCTCCTCAATGATCTTGTTGCTCAGCCAACCTACAGTAAAAGCAAATAGTAAAGCTGTGTCTCTAAATGCAAATGCAAAAGTGCACCACCTGCCCCTTCAAGGCTCACAGTGGGAGTTATGAAACAGGGGTGTGAACTTCCTTTTCTGTAATTGATATTGTTTTAAGCAAATCCAAATTTATTTTACAACAGCAGAGTACAGTGGTACTATTGCAATAGTATCTAGGAGGTACTACAGAACCTAGGAACGTAAAAAAAATAAAGAATTCACTCAAAATTAACAGTCGCATAATCTAGGAAGGCTGTTACAACAACCTTTGTGTATTTGTAAACATTAATTACATTTTACAACCCCAAAATCTTAAAATTAAAAGCATTGATTAATTTGGGCTATAACCACAGCTCAATATGCCTATACAGTAGCTAATAACCATAGAGACTGTTGT
This sequence comes from Triturus cristatus, assembly GCF_964204655.1. Classification (NCBI taxonomy): domain Eukaryota; kingdom Metazoa; phylum Chordata; class Amphibia; order Caudata; family Salamandridae; genus Triturus; species Triturus cristatus. Next base: position 1,140,656,247 of record NC_140583.1, on the reverse strand, counting down.
TACTGATAGAAAGTAACAAGAAATAGGTCATAAACACAGCCCAATACTACCAAATTACCACAACAACCATAGAGCTTGAGCTGGCTACATAAAACTAATATAGCTTGTTTTTCGTATATACATAACTATTTAGAACTTATTAGATAAGTATATATCTTAAACTGTTACATTCCTATATGATTCAGTATGACTATTGTGAAACAAAAATAGTTTTTCTGTTGTGATATGTTAAAACTAATGTTAGAACCTTATCAGAAATCTCACACATTCAATGAATTATTTTTAAATTGTTAGTTATAGTAACAAACATGTTCCTTTTTACCACAATACAAAACAGTTAAACAATGTTATATGCACACTGTTCTCATTAATAATTTTATTATAGCTGTCCTAAGTGTTGTTCGGAATGCTAAAAGTTAACATACTATGAGCGATGGTAGATGAAAGGGTTTAAGCAGTGCATGGAGAATGCACAAATTAAGGTTTGTATAGTTTAAGTGTTTTTTGTTTTGTAGTAATAAAGTATTCGTAACTATAGCTGATATATATGTATGGGTTTCACTTAACTTTTTATGCTTGTAATACCTGGTAAAATCATCTGCGTGCTAAAGGCATGTGTAGGAAAGGAATGCTTTCTTTCAGCTTACAACCCATGAACAGAGACAAATCTCACCCTCACTAAAGATAACTGAGTGTGACAAGAACCATGAGCTAAAGAAATATAATGACTAACTGGATTTCCAGTTTCTGCTTAATCACTACCTTGATCATTACAAGATAGAACTCTGTATCTACCTCAGTTAAAGAGGGGCCTTTCTATATACCCTTGAAGGCAGAAGTGAGCCACAAATCTTTTGCAGAGTAGGATATTAAAAATATGGACTAAATTTATCTAGCTCTACCCTCTTATGAATACCCTCACAACAATCTAAGGAAGCACAATGTAATTAACACATTTGACAATTATATCCTTAAATGTATTAAATAATAAGGAACACATCCCCGGATCACTGAAACTTAAGGGCATATTACGATTGCGGAGGGACTGCCACCGCCAGCTGTGCAGTGGCGGGCCCTCCACCATCTGACAGCAGCTTTCCCCCTGCCAGATTATGATGGCGGGGGAATCCTCAGGGCAGTGTGGCAGACGCAATGACCGTCCGCCACGGTTCCGCAAGGCGGTAATTTTCTGCCCGCCTTGCGGAAACAAAATATAGGGCAGCATTGCGCGATGCTGTAGGGATTACGATATATTCCTTTCTGCTTCTCTTTTCGCGGCGGTCATCCCACCATGAAAATACAGACAGAAACGGATTTGGGGGCCCGTAGTGGGCCCCCTTGTGTTGGGGAGAGGTGCTTTGAACTTCCAAGTGGCAGGCACCATGTGGTGCCTGCCATGTAGTGCAGTGAAATGCAAAACATGCGATTTTAACATCGCAGCGGGTGCTGCTGTCAGCAGCGACCGCTGCAATGTTAAAATTAAGAATGAGACTGCCATGGTGGCTGTCGCATTCTAATTTGTGTTGCGGGACCGCCGCAGGCATGGTGGATGGTCCCGCTTTACAGCAGGATGGCGGACAGACTCCAGTCTGTCCACCATCCTAATGAGCCTCCTGGTTTTTTCCTTGGCTGAACAACTAGCTTGGGAGATGGCAAAAATAGGGATATAAAATCGCCAGTTTAGAAGTTTTGTAACTCATGTGTAGATTTTTCCTTCCTTTCTCCTTTTTCCCTTGTTTCCCATGTAGACCACTTAGACAAGATACATACCTTCATTAATTTAGGTAAAATGACAATTGTCAGCTACAACATCCATTATGGAATATTTATCACTGACTGCGCAAGATGTTTCTAAACCCTCAGTTTAAGTAAGAAGAACAAAGAGCAAAAACATATTTCTGCAAAATACGTTTATCATATGCTGACACCTGTTATCACATACAATAAACAACTAAGTGACAATTACATCATTTGACGCGCAAACTCTGAAGACCGTAGACCTCAAGATACTCTGTCTCAAGATACTCTGTCTCAGGTGGATGGAATTCTCCTGCCTCAAACTGAACGGAGATAAAACTGAGCTCTTGCTTCTCGGCAACTCTCCCTCCTTCAACCCTGCACTGCTATGGCCTCCCTGTCTCGGTCCAGTACCAAAACCAAAAGATCAGATCAAGAGCCTTGACATGGTGCTTGACCGCTCCCTTAGCTTTAACCATCAGGCCACCAAGCTCTCAGGTTCCTGCTTTGGCCTGTTGAGGATGCTCCGTAAGATCATCCCTCTTCTCCCATTCCAGACGAGAAGAATCCTGGTCCAGGCCCTTATCCTCTCTCTCCTGGATTATGGAAAAACCTTTTATCTGGGAGCCCCTCTATCCACCACCTTTAAGCTCCAGGTTATCCAAAACTGCACTGTTCGTCTGCTTCTTCAGATCCCCCGCAGACATTCTGCCAAATCAGAATTAAAGAACCTCCATTGGCCCCTCATCAGGGCAGGGATCCTGTTTAAAGCCATGTGACTGGCACCCAAGGCATCCTGGAAGTGTGGCCCTGCTATCTCCCAATCCTTAGTCACTCCAGATCATCCAACCTGGAATCTCAGCTCCAGCTTCACCTTCTCTGCCGTCACCCCTAGAATACGACAAGCCAGATGGGGCTGGCGCTCCTTCTCCTTCAATGCTGCCAACTCCTGGAACGCCCTCCCTCTGCATCTGCGGAGAGAGCCCAACCTGCTAGCATTTCGGAAACTCTTGAAAACCCATCATTTCAACATCCCTATCTAACACCTGCTCCTGGCCCGCTTGGCCCATCCACAGTGCTGGGAGGCCTCAGGGTAGCTATGCGCTATGCAAGTTTCATTTCATTCATTCATTTATTCTAAAAGTCATATGGTGTCAAAGGCCACTAAGTAATCACGATCACTTCACAAACGCACAGGAGCTTATTGTTGAATTTTCATGATTCTCAAAACAGACCTTCAACGGAGCGCGATAAAACTACTAATGCTCACGTGAACTGTTGCCAGACTCACAAGCCTGAAACTTTACCCAATCCACAGGAACGAAGAAAATACTCCCTCACGCTCCTCAAGACAGCCTCCTACATGAAAATAGATATCTCTCATACAGGAAGGCTAACCTAAGGAGATGTGGGGAACAAATCCGTAACACACAGCCACTTGTTAATTCCCCCAGGAGGTTACAGGAGAAGATTTCACAAGGTCACCTAAAAGAGAGAGGAAGAACAGAAAACAGTTCTCATAATCCCTTCTTCAACTATACTATGACTGACTTGATAATAATGTGCCTGTCCTGTAGTGACCAAAACTCCACTTACCAGCTAGAGTTTCCAAAATAGAGTGGAGATAAACTGAGATGAAACAGAATGTATTTTATGTTCCTTCTCCTCCTGCAACAAATGTTTTTGATTTCGATGTTATGAAAAAATCCAGCCTTCAGATAAGCCTTTGTCCTTCAGTCCAATGTTTTGTAAGTGTTTGTTTTTTCCACAATTAAGTTGCTGGGGTCAAATGTGCAGAAGTTCCAAGACAGTGAAAACTTCAGCAGCTTTTACTTACTCTATTGCAAAAAATCATTGATACCGCGTATATCATTAAATCCCATGGGAAAAAATAAAAATAAGGCACAAGACTCAATGGGAAAAGACTTTTGTTGCAGCTGCGGTTCTCAAAACAAGAATGCGGCCTTAAATATCAAACAAGGACGCGGTCGCATATTTCCCTTTAAACGTGACCGCGGATATGAAAACAATGAAGCAACCGCAACCATAATTGAATGCGGTCACAAGCGCCAAAGAATGACGCCACTGCGTATCTCCTTAAACGCGGTCGCGAGGGCAGGATTTAAACCTGACTGCAAAAGCAAAGAAAGACGCGACCGGGTATCTTCTTCAAACACGGTCGCATAAGCAAACTTCAATCACGGCCACAAAAGCAAAAAAAAGACGCGACCGCGTATTTCCTTTAAACGCAGTCGCGAGTACAGAATTCAAACGCGGCCGCGGCTATGCACCGAACGCGGTCTAGAATATATGTATCAAGACGCGGCCGCGAATGTTACCGAAACGTGGCCGCGAGTCAAAGATCCAAAATAAAACACGTACTGACCAACAGGAGGGCTCAGCAAACACCGCCAGTGGAGCAGGGATCTCGAATCACATGAACAGGAAATCGTCGGGATGATACAGGAAGGAGGCGTGGTTCAGGGTCCAAAACTGAAAGCCAAGCACCAGGTCCCTCTGTTGGTCTGTTTTTAACCTCTAAGAGAGAGTGTATAAACACCTTCACCTCCTCAAGGTAGCATGCCAAGGGAATCTCCAAAAAGAGTCTTCACTACAGGACAAGCACATCTCCCTAACTAGCTATAGTGCGGCCATTTAATAATACAGGAGGCTTGAGCTCTGACAGTTCTCCCACCCAAAGGCCTATTCACAGGACGGGGTTTAGTTGGATGAAGAGCATGGAATCGACGTATAAGAACAGGGGCATGTACATGTTCTGCCGGTTCCCATGATCTATACTCGGGAGAGTAATCCACCCAATCTATCAGGTATTGAAGTTTGTCTCTAAATCGGCGTGAATCAAGAATACGTTTCACTTCGTATTCCTTTTCTCCTTCTACTAAGACAGGGGGAGAGGTACTTCAGGTTCAGAGTAATGAAGATATCTTTTGAGCAAAGAAGCGTGGAACACAGGGTGGATACGTAGTTCTTCTGGCAATTCTAGTTTTAGAGTAACAGGGGTGATTACCTTAGAGATTTTATAGGGTCCTATATATCTGGGTTGCAATTTTTTGGGGCCCTCTAGCTTTAAATTCTTAGTGGATAGCCAAACTTGATCCCCTACTTTATAATCTGGAGCTGGACTACGGTGTTTGTCTGCTTGTTTCATGGCTTCTTTTTCTATAAGTATTTCTTCTTTAGCTTTTTTCCAGTTCCCTAAAAGAACTGTATGATGAACGTTTACTGCAGGGATCTCCACTAATGGAGCAGGTAATGGGATGGGTAAGAAACGGGGTTGATGAGCCTGTAAAAGGAAAAATGGAGAAAAACCGGTAGAAGAATGTGTGACATTATTGTATGGAAATTCAGCCAAAGGAAGAGCATGAACCCAATCAGAAGTGATAGTGGCCAGCAGACATCACAGATATTGTTCAAGGGTTTGATTGGTTCTCTCAGTCTGACCATCTGTTTGCGGGTGATAGGCAGTGGAAAGTCTATGATCTATTCCAAGTGTGGCACAAATATCCTGCCAGTACCGAGACGCAAATTGGGCCCCCCTATCAGTTATTTTTACAGAAGGGAGTCCATGTAACCGAACTATCTGTTCAACGAACACTTGTACCAACTCTTTAGAGGAGGGCAATTTCTTCAAAGGTATAAAGTGGGCCATCTTGGTAAACATGTCGATTACAACAAGGATGGTATTATAACCCCGTGTCTGTGGGAGATCTGTAATGAAGTCCATATTCATGGAATGCCATGGTACTTCGGGAACCGCTGTGGGTCGTAATAGTCCGTCAGGGGCTGAATGGGATGTCTTCTGTCTTGCACAAATAGAACAGGATTTAACATAAGTCATTATGTCCTTGGCCATTCCCTCCCACCAAAACCAACGTTGACATGCCTGATTTGTCTTTTCCCCACCTGGATGTCCAGCTAGAGAAGTGTCGTGACACCATTTAATAATTTGTCGTTGTAAATCAATGGTAGGTAGATACAATCTTCCATCTCGATAATACAGTCCTTCTAAGATTGTATTTTTGGTGATTTTTAACCAGTCAGAGTCAGAGATAGTAGAATAAGCATGTATTAACTGATTAAGAAATTGTGGAGGTTAATCCTCTATTCGATCGCCTACCCCTATTATTTTATGGTATGGCACCATGAGAGGAAATGTGTTGCTATGGTTTTTCTTCTCTTGTCCTATTCTAGATAATGTGTCTGCTTTCCCTTGTTGTGCGCTGGGTCGATAAGTTATGATAAAGTCATATTCACTAAAGAATAGGACCAATCTCATTTGACGAGGTGTTAATGCTCTGGCAGACTTAAAGAATTGTAGATTCTTATGGTCCGTATAGATAGTGATTATGTGAGGGGATCCTAGTAAATAATGTCTCCATTCTTGGAAGGCCAGCTTTATGGCCAACAACTCACGTTCTCCGATGGTATAATTCTGATTCAGCCGGAAGAAGTGTTTTTGAGAAGTAAGCCACCGGATGGAGACAGCCAGACACTTGGTCCCGCTGTGATAAAACCCCTCCTACCGCAAATTGGGAGGCATCCGCTTCTACATAAAAAGGCTGGGTGTTATCTGCATGCCTAAGAATGGGGGAGGAAGTGAATTTGGCCTTGAGTTGTACAAAGGCCTGCTCTGCATCGTGAGACCACTTAAAAACTACTCCCATGCGGAGCAATCGAGTAATAGGTGAAATGAGGTCAGAAAATTGGTCAATAAATCTTCTATAAAAATTTGCAAATCCTATAAAGGATTGCACTTCTTTTACTGAGGTCGGGCTGGGCCAGTTGATCAAGCCTTCTATTTTCTTGGGGTCCATATGAATCCCAGCTGGGGAGATCACAAAGCCTAAGAACTCCCCTTCAGTTGTGTGAAAGGTACTCTTGTATGTTAGCAAACAAGTGATTGTCTTTAAGTTTTTGCAAGATTTTCTTCACATGAACCACATGCTCTTCTTCATTCTGTGAATAGATCAAGATGTCATCTATATAGACAATCCCAAATGAATCCAGTTATTCTCGTAAAACCTCATTGATGAAGAATTGAAAAGCTGCAGGGGCATTACAGAGTCCAAAAGGCATGATACAATATTCATAGAGTCAGAATTTAGTTCGAAAAGCAGTCTTCCTTTCATCTCCTTTCTTAATTCTTATTAAATGATAGGCCCCTCTAAGATCTAGCTTGGTGAAAATCTTGGCTCCATGTATCTGATCTAACAAGACTGGAATACGAGGCAAAGGGTATTTATTCTTGATAGTAACCTTATTCAACGCACGCTAGTCCAAACAAGCACGCAGACCTCCTTCTCTTTTAGGAATGAAGAAAATAGGTGAAGAAACAGGAGATGTAGAATGACGAATGAACCCTTTTTCCAACATTTCAGTTACATATTTTTGCAAAATATTCTGTTTCAGATTCCGTTAGAGCATAAATTCTGCTAACTGATAATTCGGCTCCGGGAATCAAATCGATCCGACAGTCATAACTTCTATGTGGAGGAAGAGTGGAGGCGCTGACTCCATCAAATACACTCTTATATTCTTCATAAATATCAGGAATTTGTGATGGTTCTTCTACTGTATCAAGTGCACAACATAAGGGATAGTCTACTCGGCTAGCTTCATTGTAACAGTGTGACAAACAATAGGAAGATTTCAGAGTGACTGTGTGTGTCGTCCAATTTATGTGAGGATTGTGAGTCTGTAACCAAGGAACTCCTAAAATAGCACCAAATTTAGGTGTATCTATCAAGTCGAAACGAAGAGATTCTGTATGACCATTACTGCATATTAGAGTTAGATCAGGAGTATGATAAGTTATTAGGCCAGAGGACAGTTCACTCCCATCTACTGCTCTTACTGGTTCAGGCCGAGATTTGGGCATAAAAGGAATGCCTAACGTATGTGCCAAACGGATATCAAGAAAATTGCCAGTAGCACCAGAATCTAAAAGAATGGAGATGGCTTTTCTGCGCTGATCCGAGATAATCAGTGTCACAGCCAGGGTGAAATGTTTTGCAACAGGAGCAACTATCTGGGCTAGATGTTGAGAGACCTCACTGAACCGACAACTTGAAGAACCGGTCTCTTGTTTCTTCAAGTTATTTAGTTTTCCGATAAGGATACAGGGTTTTGGTTGACGGCTATTGTTTTAGGGAGTGAACGAAGCTTGGCTGGACACTCCCTAGCCTAATGTCCTCCTTTGCCGCAATATAAACATAAATAGTTTTTTCTACGTTTTTTCTTTTCTTCAATGGTCAAAGGAGCTCTTAGTCCTCCTATTTGCATTGGTTCACTGACCTCCTTATTTTCTCTATTCTCTTTTTTATCTCCTCGAGTTAACACAAAACGGGACAGAGTGTTGCGGGATTTTTCACCTTTTCTTTCTTTTAGACGGTGATATAATTTGACTACTAGATCAATAAAAGCATTACATTCCTCAGGAGGATCTACTATTTGAGAGAGAAGGTCTTTTAAATCGTCGTTCAACCCACGATAAAATAAGGAGGTTCTTTTTTCTTCTGGCTCTTGATTTTCAACTACGAGTCTGTTGAATTCAGTGAGGTAAGTTAAAAGATCCTGATAACCCTGTTTTAAGTTCAGTAATTCATTGTCACTGGCTCGAACAAAGGAATGTCTTGCAAACAGACTTCGCATTTTTTCTTTAAATTGATAGAAGTCATACAAGAGAGGATCATTATTTTCTACCAAAGGAATGGCCCATTTAGCTGCATTTCCACTTAAATAGGAAATTACGAAAGCTACCTTGGCTGCATCGTCAGGGAAAGACGTGGCCTTACACATGAAATGTAAAAGACACTGATTTATGAAGACGCTATATTTGGAGATATCGCCATTAAACCTTTCTGGCATGGCCAAGGGGACAGGGTTGGGTGTATGAACTGTCACATGCACAGGTGGAGGATTACCAGTAGTTGGGGAGGCAGGACCCATAGTGGAAGAGGGAATTATGAAACGAGCTGGCTGAATATAAGTTTTCTTAAACTTTTGAGTCATCTCTATTGTACTACTATCTAACATAGTCTGATGTCTAGCTTGTGCTAATTCTGTATGGAGACGCTGGTTCTCAACTCTTAACCTCCCTACTTCACTCTGTAGGTCAACTATCGCTGCTGCGAGTTCCTCCAAAGAAGGCCCTTGGGGCGTGGGGTTGAGTGGAGAACATGCTTCTTCTGGATTCATCTTCGCTCGGGTGGAAAGTAAATTGTGGGCTTGGCTTTCTTTTGCCAGACTCACGAGCCTGAAACTTTACCCAATCCACAGGAACGACAAGAAACTCCCTCATGCTCCTCAAGACAGCCTCCTACATGAAAATAGATATCTCTCATACAGGAAGGCTAACCTAATGAGATGTGGGGAACAAATCCGTAACACACAGCCACTTGTTAATTCCCCCAGGAGGTTACAGGAGAAGATTTCACAAGGTGACCTAAAAGAGAGAGGAAGAACAGAAAACAGTTCTCATAATCCCTTCTTCAACTATACTATGACTGACTTGATAATAATGTGCCTGTCCTGTAGTGACCAAAACTCCACTTACCAGCTAGAGTTTTCAAAATAGAGTGGGGATAAACTGAGATGAAACAGTCAATGTCTTTTATGTTCCTTCTCCTTCTGCAACAAATGTTTTTGATTTCGATGTTATGAAATAATCCAACATTCAGATAAGTCTTTGTCCTTCAGTCCAATGTTTTGTAAGTGTTTGTTTTTTCCACAATTAAGTTGCTGGGGTCAAATGTGCAGAAGTTCCAAGACAGTGACAACTTCAGCAGCGTTTACTGACTCTATTGCAAAAAATAATTGATACCACGTATATCATTAAATCCCATGGGAAAAATTAAAATAAGGCACAAGACTCAATGGGAAAAGACTTTCTCAAAACAAGAATGCGGCCTTAAATTATCAAACAAGGACGCGGTCGCATATTTTCCTTTAACCCCTTCGCTGCGGCGCGAATTCTGCCGCAGCGCTGGAGGGGTTTGGGGGGTTTGCGGCACTGCCATGCTCATGAAGGAACCACTCCATCATGAGTCACGAGCGAGCTGTGCTCATGACGGCGTGGTTCCGTCATGACTCCACCCACTTGCGCTGATCGCCCGCACAGGCGGGGAAACAGCGCAAGTGGGAGGAGCGGCCGCAGCATGACGGAACCACTCCGTCATGAGCACACAGCACCCTTGGCTCATGACGGAGTGGTTCTGTCAGAAGCATGCAAGGGGTTAAACGCGACGGCAGATATGAAAATAATGAAGCATCCGCAACCTTAATTGAATGTGGTCACAAGCGCAAAAGAAAGACGCGACCGCGTATCTCCTTAAACGCGGTCCCGAAGGCAGGATTTAAACGTGACTGCAAAAGCAAAGAAAGATGCGACCGGGTATCTCCTTCAAACGCGGTCGCATAAGCAAACTTCAATCACGTCCGCAAAAGCAAAAAAAAGACGTGACCGCTTATCTCCTTTAAACGCGGTCGTGAGTACAGAATTCAAACGCGGCCGCGGGTATGCACCGAACGCGGTTGAGAATATATGTATCAAGACGCGGCCGCGAATGTTACCAAAACGTGGCCGCGAGTCAAAGATCCAAAATAAAACACGTACTGACCAACAGGTGGGCACAGCAAACACCGCCAGTGGAGCAGGGATATCGAATCAGATGAACAGGAAATCGTCGGGATGATACAGGAAGGAGGTATGGTTCAGGGTCCAAAACTGAAAGCCAAGCACCAGGTCCCTCTGTTGGTCTGTTTTTAACCTCTAAGGGAGCGTGTATAAACACCCTCACCTCCTCAAGGTAGCATGGCAAGGGAATCTCCAAAAAGAGTCTTCACTACAGGACAAGCACATCTCCCTAACTAGTTATAGTGGGGCCATTTAATAATACAGGAGGCTTGAGCTCTGACATGAACCCTGCCGGAGGAAAGGGGATGGGGCAGAGAACAGACTCCTTTGCTTTTATTGGTTCACCTCTACGTCCTTCTTACGATGTTCTTTTGGTACCATCATCTATTCCTAACCCCCTTCGAGTAAACTGTGAATCAATGATACAACCCAACATTACTAAACTACTTATACATGTCTATTTCAGCTTCTCTTATTTCCAACTAGTAACTCTCACACTCTCTCTTACCCTTAATACCAAGGCCTTTGCATCTCTTCTTTCTTTCTTGAGGACTTGAGTTAACCTTTTTTATAGTGCGATAAGTTAATTAACTATCGCCCTTAAAATCAGAATGTTATTGGAGATATTTACATAGTTAATAATCCAACTTTTGTTTCTTTTGCAGTCTTATACTTGCGGTTCGTGTTTTGAGAGATTCATCAGCACCGGATACTAACACGGGAATAAGGTAAGCCTTTTCCTTTTCTTTTCTGTATTTTTCTTATTTCTTACTCCTTGAACTCCTAGAGATAGTTTTTAGAGAAAAACTCCTAACTAACTAATCGACGCAAGTGAAACGAAAACTACCCTGAACTAAAACTCTGCACAAGCTCATTGAAACATTTGCTAAATTACCTCCTGACTAACTGAAGCGCAAGCGTGGGGAAAGCACACTCTGAAGGGACGTTGGTGAAGTGCGGCTCAGAACGCTGCCAGCTCACCTCACAGTCGAGTCTGTCCTCGTGGTTTCAACCGACTGCGAGAGACTAGACCGGCAACCTTCACTGACTTCCTCAACCACCCAGAGAGCCTTCCAAGACCTCTACTGCGGGTGGCCCTCTTATAGTTCCAATTTGCATTGGTTCAATACCTTGCTCCTTCTCTGTCGGCTTCATCACATCAGATCTGACCCGATCAAACCTGGGAATGCTTGGACAAAATTCTCTTCTCTTTTCATCTCCTCTCTCTGTTTGTCTATAATCTATTTCCAAGACTAAATCTATCAAGGTCGATACTTTTGTGGGACGATTGGGGGTTTGCGCTAAGGTATCCTTTAGATCATGCTTCAATCCTCAATAAAACAAGGCGGCCCCCTTGTTTTCTGGCCATTCGGTCTCAACCACCAGCTTGTAGAATTGGGCTAGATATGTCACCAACTCTTGATTCCCTTGTCTTAGTTCTAGTAGTTCATTATCAGTTGCCTGAGCCACCTTTCTTCGATCAAATAAACATAAAAATGATTTCTTAAAATCTTCAAAATCGTACAGAATTGGAGCGTCCTGAGTAACCAAGGACATCGACCAAGAAACAGCATCTCCACTTAGATAAGAGAGAATAAAGGCAATTGGAGACTGTGCATCTGAAAAGATGGACGGACGGCACATGAAATGTAACAAGCATTGTGTAAGAAAAATGTGGGCCTTCTGAGGGTCTCCACTAAATCGTTCTGGTGGAGCTAAAGGAATGATGGGGGACAGGAAATGAACTACTTGTATGTTACCCCCTGGATTGGGAACTACATTTGAACCAGATATTGCAGCACTAGAAGAGGATGGATTACATTTGACTCCAGAACTCTCACTTTTTATTTTGGCTGCTAACTCCAAAGTTTCTCTCCTTGAAGCTTCTATTTCAGACTTAATGGACTTGTTCTCTTCTCTAACTACCATTAACTCTTGTTGGATAACTTCTAAAATCTTTCGTAAACTTTTTAAGTCCTAACCCTCCGCCACCCTGCTCAGGTGAGCATTTCAGAGTGTGCACTTAATCCTGTCAAAGGCTGCTATGTACTCACGATCTCTTCATGAACTCACAGGAGCAGAATATTGAATTTTCCCAATTCCCGAAACAGATGTTCAACTGAGCACCATAAAACTACTAATGTTCACGTGAACCCTGCCGGGGTAAAGGGAATGGGGACAGAGAAGAGACTGCCTTGCTTTTCTTGATTCACCTCTACGTCCTCTACGTCTTCTGGTATAGTCACTTATTCTTAACTCTCTTGAGTGAACTGTGAGACAATGATACAACGCACCATTACTAAACTACTTATACAGGTCTATTTCTGATTCTCTTATTTCCGATTAGTAACTCTCACACTCTCTCTTACCCTTAATGCCAAGGCTTTAGATTCTCTTCTTTCTTTATTGTGGACTTGAGTTAACCTTTTTTTAATGTGATAAGTTAATTAACTATTGACCTTAAATTTAGAATGTTATTGGAGATAATTACATAGTTATTAATTAAACTTTTATTTATTTTGCAGTCTTATACTTGCGGTTCATGTTTTGAGAGCTTCATCAGCACCGGATACTTACATGGGAATCAGGTAAGCCTTTTCCTTTTCTTTTCTGTATTTTTCTTATTTCTTACTCCTTGAACCCCTAAAGATATTTTTTAGAAAAAACTCCTAGCTAACTAACCGACGCAAGCGAAACGAAAACTATCCTGAACTAAAGCTCTATGCAAGCTCATTGAAACATTTGCTACACTACCTCCTGACTAACTGAAGCACACGGGCGGGGATAGCACACTCTAAAGGGACATTGGTGAAGTGCGCAGCTCAGAACACTGCCAGCTCACTTCACAGCCGAGTTTGTCCTTGCGGCTTCAACCGACTGCGAGAGAATAGGCCAGCAACCTTCACTGACTTCCTCATCTGCCCACAAAGCCTTCCAAGAACTCTACTGCGGGTGGAAACCACCCGGATTTTCCTGCCTCCTGACAAGCATGTTCCATTCTGACCACAGAGAATCGCGGCTGCATATCGGTCAAGGTTAGTACTCGATGGTGGAACCCTGACAAATGGACTATTGCACTACATTAAAAGAAATAAGACCCTCTCCTTTTTGCCCACCAATGAGTAAACTTAGCTCTCTTTCACAGAGCCACCTCACCTCTCCTTTGGATATACAAGCAAGTTGAGAATTAGCTGGCCGGGCAAGGTAGTATACTCCAGTAACACTCACACTCCACAACTAAATGACACATGGTCTGCACCTTATAAAATACTTATAAAATACTTTTCAGAAAGACCCTACGAGTAGTCAAAACATGGGCTGGCCAAAATGATACGTTTGTGTTTTCCGAGAACTGTATACAAAATAGGACACTGATAGTGGGTTGGATATACACCATGATTGGTTTCAAGGCTGAATTTTTCTGAAATTTCCCCAAAATAATGATAAAGTTTGAATGCACAAAAATAGTAATAGTGAAAAACTGGAACCTGACTATGGACTGCTTTTTGAAGAGATCAGACACTACTAATAATAGAGATAGTGTCTTAATACACAACCAAATTTTGGAGTACATCCTATTAGACAAACGGAGGTTAATACACCAACTTGACTGAGAGTACTCGTTCTTACTCTGCCTGCAGAGCACAAGCATGAGCATAGATCATTAGTTAGTGGGAGGATCCTGGCTGCATAACGTTTTAGGTAATACAATTTGTATAGTTATCACATCACGCTCCACTATTGCTGCAGCTAACTCAGGGCTTTCTTTCATCATTTGCAAATATATGGATAATAAACATATTCAAATACAGACAACTCAAAAGGAGTTTTTATTCTTTTGACAATAAATAAGCTCACTCATGCCTTTCTTCTGAAGCAATGAAATCAATCATGGCAGCAATGATTGTAGAAAGAATTGATTACGCCAACAATATTTACTTAGGACTTGCAGACTGTGATTTTTAACGCCTTCAAATAAGTGCTGCAACAAGGCTGGTGCTAAAGGCTTCCTACATACTCTCTAGTTGGCTGCCAATAATAGAACACATTCAAACTAAGGTTTGTTGTTTAGTCTTCGAGGCTATTCATGTCTTAGCCCCAGTTTTTCTTATTCAGTGTATAACTAGGTATAAGCCTGCCATGGTTTTAAATCTCGTCACTTCCAATCTTTAAGTGGTATCAATCTACCAGAAACCTACAGTAGAAGGTTGAAGGTTCTTAGTTCTAGTTCTCAACATAAGGAACTCTTGTGCAACATCCATTAAGGCAATAACATATTTGGAACATTTTTAGAGGCGTACTTAAAACATAGCTGTTCAAGAAAGCCTTTGGTTCTGGAAGGTATCAGCTGACATCATAAGCATAATATTTTCCAAGGGCTTAGAACAACGTACCTTTGGTTGAACAAGTCTTCACACCCGAACAACAAACCTGAAGACAAAAAACCTTTAAAAAACACTTTTTGGAATGCTATCACAAAATGAAGGCTCAGTACAATGAGAAAAAGTACAATGGAGAGCCTGGAAAATGGATGTGAGAGGTAGTGAAATAATAGATTCAGTAATGTGAAAGAAAAAGGACAAAGATGTTAGTGAATGTGTGGAGAAATACATAACAAAAGCAGCATCTGAATATAACAAGAAAACCTCTGAAAATCCACTAAGAGGCCAGCGAACAGAAAATAGCAACTCTACATATTTCATTCTGCAAGTAGAATATGCTTTGTCAAGATAGATTAAAAATGAGATACTATGAACATGGCAAATATGCTACTTGCTATGCAGCGAAATCATTCAGAGTCCTCAAGAACAATAACTGCATCAAAAAATATAAGGGGGAACTGATCACCCACCCAGTGGATCGTATAAAATAATTTGCAAATTACTTTAGATCCTCATATGACTCCGAACATGCTGACACAACATCATTGGGAGAACTTACTTCCTGATGCTGCCAGCAAACATTCAGGAAGAATTAAATGAGGGCATCAAGGAGGAAGAAATGCAAAATGATATTGAAGAAAAACAATCTCGGAAAGCGTCTGGAGAAAACAGATTTCCTATCAAAATTTAGAAAAATAAATACATTGAAAACAGCGACAATTCTTTAAAAAGGGGGTTCCCATAAACAAGAAAAGAAGGAATCCTAAAACCAGAATTCAACAGAGTGATTTTATCATTGATACCAAAGCCTGCAAAAGAACCACAGATGTGGCACAGCTACAGACCGATTGCTTTGCTCAACACTGATGTAAAGATTCTGGCTGAGTTCCTAGATTACTGGCTAAAAACAGATTGTGCTGTTGAAACTCAAGCAGGATTTGTATCGGGGTGACACCGTACTGATATTATGAGAACATTGCTCCATCTACCTGGGCAATCCCCCATTGATAATATGAGAATATTGCTCTGTGTACTTTGGCAAGAGGGAAAAGAGCAGAATGACAAACTAGCCCTCTTGTTAGATATGGGAAAGGTGTTTGAGGTGTCCTCCTCAGGAAAAATAGCAGGCAGGAGACCAAAAGTTGTAGAAGAAACAGCATGAGTTTATTGTACATCTCATGCAAGGAATCTCAGCCACCAACAGTCCAAACAAACTGACAAAAGCTTTCCAATAATAACATTCTCTCTCAAGGGGGAAAGTTCCACAATAGAACACAACCTAGCAACCTCAGAAAAGGAGATTGCGCAATATAAGGCACAGAAAGGAGAGACATAAAAGCAGATTATCACATAACTTCCCCCTTATAGCATCAATATGAAGCAATAGAAGAAAGAAAAAAAATAATAATAATGAAATATCAGCAAACACAATCTTGTTAATGACGAGGAGTGGCCCTCAAATGAGAAGAACACCTCCTGGGTGCTTGAGAAATAGAGCAGGCAGCAGGAACCCTAGCACCAAAGGAAACATCAGGAGGACTCTTGGCAACCCCACCAAGGTTCCAGATCCTATGGTCACTAGTCTTGACAGCATTGTTGAATAATGTAATAATTTGCAAGGGATTACCAGACTTTGAGGCAGCAACAACTTTTCTTGGTAAGTTCACTCTGACCCAGTCACCAACAACTACAGAAGTTTTCTAAGTAGCCTTCCTCACCTCAAAGAAATCCTTCTTCCTCTGCAAACACCCCACCTCCTTTTACCTCCAACCAGCAGTATATTCAGACCCACAGTTAGACATGTTCCTGTATGAGGCCACCCAAGATGGAATCATATTAGTAATGGCTGACCTACCCTTAAATTATCTAAAGGGAGCCACTCCCGTGGATGAATGAGGTGTAAACCTATATTCACCAACCTTTCATTTGATGGCCAACTACCAATTATCACCAGAAACAACTGATAGCTGCATAGCATCTTTCAACACTGCGACAAACCTTTTCACAGCTCCATTACACTCTGGGTGATACAAGGCAGTCTTTTTATGTTTTATACCCATCTCTTCCAAAAATTCTTTAAAGAAATGCGAAGTAAACTGAACTCCCTTGTCAGACAATAAAGACACAGGAAACCCTTCAGACTCAAAGAGCTCTTCCAAAAATTCCACAACAACCTGAGATTCAACAGAATTAAAAAAAATAATTTCAGGCCAACTAGAATATAAGTCCATACAAACCTAAACAAATTGATCCTGAGACCTTAAATTCACAGGTCCCAAAATATCAATTGCAAGATCAACCCAAGGACCAGAAGACTGTTCCCGGATGATCATTGGTTGCGTCCTGCACTTCAGTACCTTGTCCCTTCCAGCACACTAGGGGCAATTGCGAACAACCCTTTCTTTAAAAACATCCATCGCTGGCTACCAGTAAGCCTCTCTAACCCTTTCTTTGGTTTTTGCTATTCCCATGTGACTCACATGGGCATTGTCAACCAGCTAATCTTTCAAAGCTTCAGGAACTACCAATTTACTGCCTCGCATCAAGATACCACTCACCAAGGTTAACTCATCTTTGACATTCCAAAAGTCTTTAAGATTTTCATCACAGTCATGCTTGTTGCCCCAGCCATCACGACCTTTCACCAAAACAAGTTTCAAGACATTATCCTGATCAACATTTTCTCTCCACACTCCCTCAATGATAACACAAACATTCACCTCTTCTTCAAACTACTCGCCAGAAAAGAACTCAGACTCCTCTGGCACATCAGCAATATCATTTTTACTACAAAGCCTGGGGAGACAGTCTGCCAAAATGTTTTTAGAGCCGGGAAGATAAGAAACATCAAATTGAAACTCTTGCAAGGCAACAACCCACTTCCTAATCCTGTGCAAAACAAAGTCAACTCCTTTCTTGCAGAAAACCCCTCTAAGAGGTTTGTGATCAAAAACAACATGAAACGATTTCCCCCACAAAATCTTCTTTAGCTTGTGAATGGCCCAGAAGACTCCCATAAATTCTTTCTCCATGAGAGAATAATTACACTCGGTACCCCTCAAGGCTCTGGAAATGAAAAGAATGGTCTTTTCTGAACCACCAGCTTTCTGTACTAAAACAGCACCCAAACCTTTTGAACTAGTATCAGTCATGAGATATGACTCTAACAAGGGATCAAAGCTAGATAAGAAAGGGGCTTCATTCAAATACTGTTTGATTACATCAAACTCTTCACTACAGGCATGACTCTACACAAACTCACCACCCTTTTAAAGAAAGCTACGCAAAACTTCAGTTTTTTGTGATAAATTGGGAACAAACTTATTATAAAATTCTGCCATACCCAGGAAGTTTACTAATTCCTCTTTGTCCTTAGGGTATTCTAAGTTAGAAATTGCTTGTCCCAAACAGGGTTTGGGTTTAATACCAGAACCAGAAATTAAATGACCCAGGTACTTAATTTCCCCAACATTAAATTTGCATTTTTCAGACCTTTCTAAAAGCAGAGTTAACTTTTTATCATGTTCTTCAAGGTTAACACCATGGATCAATATGTTGTCTTGATATACTTTGATCCCTGCAATACATTGAGAACTCTCTCCATCTCGCTCTGAAAAACAGAGGCTGCTGAGATAAGTCCAAAAGGCATCATGAGACAAAAGAAGGTACCAAAAGGCATGATGAATGTGGTAAGATATTGTGATGTTTGATGAAGCTTTACCTGATGGTACGCTGATAAAAGGTCCAATGTGGAAAAGTGTTTGGCTCCAACCAAAGAGGACAACATTTCAGTGATATTGGGGAGAGGATAATGGCCCACAATGACTTCTTTATTCAACTCCCTCAAATCTATGGATAATATAGCCTCCCCATTGGCCTTGCGAGCCATAACAACTGGAGAAATCCCCTCAGTCACCTCTACCTCTTGAATGAATACATTTTGGATAAGCTTATCTAATTAATTTTTCATGCTATCTTATCACTAGTAAAGGAACACCCCTAACCTTTGCTACTTTGGGTACAGCTCCTGGTTTGATCTTTATGTGGTGAACATAGCTCTTGAGGCAGCCTAATTCCTTCCTAAAGACTTCTGGATATATCGCAATCCAGACATCAGCCCCATCATTTACAGCTTTAACAGCTGGCATATCCCTCAAACACACCGAGGGCGTCTGATTTGGATTTAGGTACACGTAAAGATCCCGCTGGGTGAACCAACTAATCAAAGAATCCCCTCTCATTGAGATATAAATGTTCCCAGGAACAATCCTGCCTTTTAATTCAATAGTGCCCCAGCAATACCCCAAAAGATCAATACCTTCTCCTCCATAACCTCTGGGTTTGATGTTTGGCTTGACTAATTTGACCTTGTTACATAGCTGTTGATCATAAAACTCTTAGGAATAAGCGTGATTTTGGCACCAGAGTCAAATAGCATTTTTACAGATTGATCACTTATCAATACATTCTCAAAAGGCCCCTCTTTCCTTGAATCAACAATTTGACAAATCTCAACAACGTAACATAATAGGTGTATTTATAAAGTGCACGATTACCCGTAGGTGTCCTGGCTCTGAATAACAGAAATTTATTGTTACCCAATTCAATGGTACTCATTTTTTCGACCTCCGATGGATGAAAGGCTGACTGGACCCGCCGGGATTTGAACCTGTGACCATGAGGTTGAACACAGGCCATTGCAGTGGCTGCTTTAGTCCACTGAGCCACCAGACACGGGTAACAACCTCACCATCTTGCTTGTAAACATCAACTTCCCTAATTTTCTTCTGCTCCCTCTTGGATCTAAAGCAATGCAAAAAATGGCCTTTCTTGCCACAATTGGAACAGGAAACCTTCCACCCAGGACAGTCTTTAAAGTTGGCCATGTCCCCAGGATTGCCACACCTAAAACATTTACCTTGAAAAAAAGTGTTACTAGAAGGTGAAAAACTTTTAGAAGGTTTAGCTGAGACCGAAGGCCTATCAGATCTAATCTTAGTGGGTGGTTTGATACTAACCTCTTTAACATATTTTTCATCTTTCTCATCAGCACTGTTTTTTGAACACTCCTTTCTAATGGTGTCAACACAAGCTTTAGAATGCTCATGTAACTTCAAAATCGTAATAACTTTTTGTAAGGAGGGATTATCTTTTGCCATAATCTGTCCTTGGTTTTATGAATAAAACAACCAAGCATAAGTTGATCTCTCAACCTCTCCTCCAAGGTTGCACCAAAATAACAAGTAGAAGCTAGTTTTCTTAAAATGGTAATATATTGCTCTACAGTTTCCTCTTGTCTTGTCTTGTAATGCTCAAGAACCATACTTACTCTGGGAAGATAATGTATGTCCATCTTTCTACCACATATTTCATATTCATTTAAAACGGCAGTTTCACTGTCCGGAAGATCAGGGAGATGTTCAAAAGACTTCCTGACCCTCTGAACCCAGACAATGAATAAACAAAGAGGCTTTCCTTTCCACACTAAAGGAAGTGCCATAGACCCTAGCATAATTGGCAAAGACTTTTTTCCATTTGATCCACGGAATTAAAGGATCACCAGGTGCAGCTAGAAAAAATGGAGCAGCAGTGACATTCTGCATGTTTAAGAATTAAGGAGAGAGTTTCACACAGACATAAGCAATTGTGAATATTTTAAGAAAGACAAGAAAATAAATGAGACAAAGGTTAAGCAAACAGCTATGTGTGAAAGTAAACAAAGAGAACTACAGCTGTGCATGTGAATGCCTACAATAAAATGCAGCTGTGCACATCAGCGCAGTAGTAGCAGCGATACAGCTGTGCGCATCAGCGCAGGTGTAGGAGTATTAAATGGCACTGACAATGAAGCAATGAGCTTGTTCCAACAAGCTTCCAGGCAAGGTCAGGCAACAGACTTCAAGCCAACATTAAGAGGAGAACATTATGCGAGCCTGACGTACTTTGCGAGAAACAGAATTAAACAAATAAAGAAAATAATAAAGCTGTGCGCATCAGCGCAGATGTGAAAATATGAAATAAAAGAAGTGCATTTAAGCGCAGCGTATCAACAAATGGGCCTGCTCCGACAGGCCTCCTGGCAAAACAGGCAAGCGTAGGCCTCCAGGCAAACATAGGCCTTCAGGCAAAGTTAGACAAACGTAGACCTCCAGATGAGGCCATGACGATGTGAGGACGCCCAAAGCGGTGTACGGCAGAGCATTGTGAAGCCAGCAGAGCAGATGCTAGAAACAGGAAAACCAAACCCTACCGTGAGACTTCAGGATTCAGTAAACCAGCATGCTCCTCAGGAAGACAGGAACAGAGAGGCTGAAAAGTCATCTATGAAGAGTCCTCAAGTTGAATTAAGTAAAGAAGACGTTAGTCGGGGGCAGCATACCTGATGAGCCTCAAGAAGGTTTTAAGGTAAAAATAACCTTATATCCAGCATGGAATAAATCTTCAAAAGTGCCTGTGTTGTATAGTTAAGCTGAGTTGTGTTGAGGTTCCTGTCTGATGAAAGTAGGTTCACTCATCGCCAAAATTAGATGTTCTCCACAGGATAAATAGCAGGCAGGAGACCAAAAGTAGCTGAAGAAACAGCATACGTTTATTGTACATCTCATGCAAGGGACCTCAGCCACCAACAGTCCAAGCAAACTGACAAAAGCTTTCCAATAATAACATTCTCTCTCAAGGGGGAGAGTTCCACAATAGAACACAACCTAGCAACCTCAGAATATGAGATTGTGCAATACAAGGCACAGAAAGGAGAAACATAAAAGCAGAAAACCACAGTGTTTGACTGTGTCAAATGGGGATACTTGCTCTGCACTCTTGACAGAGCAGGTTTGGGCAATAACTTCATAAATATGCTCAAATGCATGGGAAACAATCCAGTGGCAAGAATTAACTGCAGGGGATATGTATAAGAACCCTTTCCAATTAAAAGTGAAAATTGACAGCGGTCCCAGCTTTCTCCGTTGCTGCTTCTATTGGCCCTGGAACCGCAGGCAGCGCACAAGATAAGACAGGTTGGCTCGTCTTGCCTTTACAATGTGCTCCATTCATCGCACTGATCGCTGATACTATCAGGGCTAATCCCATGACTCTCCCACTACTCTTTGTTGTCTAAACCTAAAGTATACACTAATGATGTAGTGTTATTCATAAAAGCAGATAACATGTATGTTCAAAGAATCTTAGACCATTTTTCAGAGATTTGCAGCCATGGAAGGATAAAACAAATTAAAGAACAACAAAATTTTACTTTTCAACACAGCCAAGCAGATACTACTGGAGTGTGTCAGAAGAACCTATTCACCTGAATCTAAAAGGCATTTTGTATATATACTCACGAGAGCTATGATGATAGCTGTCCACTAATTTACGCATTAGGTACTGTAAATGCTCTGCTAGTGAACTGGAAGTCACTCCCTTTAATTATAATAGGTGGTATTGGATTTTTGCATTGTCTATACTACTTATTTTTAAATTGTTATTTGCAAATTCTTTTGTGCTGAATGCCTGTGTTTTTCAGCCCATCGAGTAATTTTTCTGTAAATTTATTTGAGCGACCACAAGCCCAGTAGCTTTCCACAGAAATTAAAGTTGTCTAAAGAAGAGGGGTGGGGAGCAGTTTCTAATAAAAAAGGATATAATTATGCAACGTTTGCCTCAGACGGCGCCAGGTTTATCTCGCCTACCAGCTCCCATTGAAGTGATAATAACTTATTACAATTGAGATAACTGATATTATCACATCATATAGCAAAATTCCAAGTGCTTTTAGAATTTATAGAAATCCAAAGAAAACCGGTGAAAGAGAAAGGAACAATGATATCCATTGATCAACTTCGAGACTAAACTTGCTAACTGCATACAGTTCTTTGTTCCAGTAGTTGCAAGATGGAATTGTACTTGCGTTTTTCAATCAGTAATTTTTTCAATTATGTGTATTGGAAAACGTGGGCACACTCATTTGGTAACAGAATGTATTTATTTCTCCTTGCATTCTTTTCCTCTTTCTATGCGTGCTGCATTCTGCAGCACACATAGAAGAGGAAATCACCTCTAATGATTGTTTATGTACAAGGAAGGAGTCCCTTCCTGCACATAAACAATCATTGAAACAATGCCGTTTTTCGACTTCTATGTGTGCTAATGCAGCCCACTTAGAAGTTGAAAAACAACATTTTCCAGATTGTTTTTGTGCAGGAAGGGAAGCCTTCCTGCACAAAAACAATCTCCCCATGACACAGGCATCCTTGCACCATGGTGCAAGGGTGCCGGCGCATGGCAGCAGTCGGCGCCAGCACAGGGGGAAGCACAGAGATGTGACATATTGTTGTAAATATGTTGCATCCCTGTGCTTTGAAAGTGACTCAGTGTGGCGCAGCCAAATGGCTTGCGGGACGCACTGAGTCACTTTCTTATAAATCTGCCCCCCCCATTCCTGTCCTTTCCCTCTGCACTGGCACCATTTTGGCAGCCTAGAGCCAATGTAGTAGGCAGGATTGTTTTTTGTGTCGGGAATGGCACCTTCCTGCACAAAATTTATCCTGAGGGGCTTTTTCCTCTTTCTATGTGTGCTGGAATGCAGCACACATAGAAAGGGGGTAAAACTAGGAGAAATAAAGATATTACTCCTTGTTACACCTCTCCTGGGAAGGCGTATCTTTTGGCACATTCACAGGTTTACCAGTCCTTGTAAATCTGGGAATGTGTCAAAAACCATGGGAGTTGTGTTGAAACACCCACAATGCCCATGGAACGCTTCCCTTGCGCAGAGTAAGGCAACGCAGCAATTTCCACTGCGTTGCCTTACTCCATGTTGTTGAAGCCAGAATGGCTTTGCATGGCTTCAGAAATCTCACTTAGAGGTGTGAGCCATGCATGTACCACGTTGCGTGGTGCAAGCCTGACGCAAAGCTCTCATAATATGCCCCTTAGTTAGCTTGTGCTATTGAGAATTTGAAAACCGGGAAGATATCAGACAGACTTTTTATAACAGACACAGGGCTGTTAACTCCACTCTGTGATTTAATAGACTGCTCCATCTGTCTATTGGAAGAGATGAGTTTTCATCTTCTACTGTACTTTTATAAGCCCACGTCAATCTGCATGTTATTAGGGAGCGAGTTCTTCAAGTGTCATAAGTATTGAAAGTGGTAAGGCCAACACCAATGTGCTTGTTTATATTTGTCACCCTGCATTTTTTCAATTCTGTGGCTCACTCTGTAGATGTTAGCCGCTTAAAATGTGTCCACAGTATTTTGAGCCTGTTATTCTTTTTGACTGGAGCAGCCTGTAGCATTTTTCTCTAGATATACATTGCCAGCCTCGTATAGAGTTCCTGCTGATTAAGTAATTTATTCATTAAGTTTGATAAACTCTTTCCTATCCTCACCTGACCCGACCTAGTGTCTCGGAGATCGAGCTGGCCAGGGCTTTAAGTGGAATGGAAAAACTGGGGGTCTCTCAAAGGGGCTTGACCAATGTTATTAAGGGTGTGGCTTAAAAACACCCAAGCAAAAAAACTGTGCTTGGCATAGTGTGCCGCCCTTCTGGTATTTTGCGGTTTCTATCTTTATATCCATATATATAATACAACAAATAACATTACACCTACAACAAGCCAGATTTATTGGCTTTGCCAATAGTTGTTAGTTGCATAAGATAAATAGGCAAAAACTTTGGCTTTAATGTATTTAATATTGAAAATGCTTCCATTCTGAAATGATGAGACTGTGAAAGAACCATAACGAGTCTCTTTGAAGTTACCTCATGGCAGTGAAGGGTGGGACTGCTGCAGAGTTAAGCTTATTGTTTTCACCTTGAGAGTGAGGACAAAAATGGGGAGCCCAATAGGGACCTGTCTCTGCACCTCCTTTTAGAACTGCTGGTGCTGAGCACCAGCAGGACCCGGCCCACTCAAAGCCCTGGAGCAGGCATGCATTCTACCTCATTCTTGTCACTGTGAGTTCCTGTATATTTTGATGATTTGGTCTATTTGTATTGTAGTATGATCCAATCCACTCTACGCCATTTAAATTCCTAATTTTCTGCAATTTGAGACAACTTCAGTTCAACTAAAGGACATTTGGATACACTAGACACGTGTAATCCGCGTCCAATTGATGGTAGATCCTCCAGGGTTGTACGAATACTATGCGGGAACATCTATTTCACTTACTGGGATTCACCAGTCTCTTGCCAAACGAATCTCTTCAATTTAGGATCTAAATTACATTTCAGAGTACCTCATCAGAGCACTTCTGCTAAAATCCAATTCTAGTGCATTCCTAATTTCTAGGATATTATACTGAATGGTCAGATGTACGACCATTCCATTTTGCGGGTAACTTTGCAACTCGCAAAATGGAATCTACTGATGGGTCTCAGACACAATGGGGTCGCAAATGACCTGCCTCATCAATATTCATTAGGCAGATTGCAATTTGCGACCCATTGGGAATGGGCTATGATCACAGGGATGGTGGCCTTCTAGGGACAACAGACCACCATGTCTGTGTTTGCTTTTTAAATACAGCAGAGTTGTTTTTTTTCAAAAACAGTCCATTTTCCTTAAGGAAAACAGGATCCGTTTAAAAGAAAAAAATGATAACTTTTCTTTGCATTTTTTAAGGACAGGCAGTGGTCCGTGGGATCACTGCATGATCTTAAAACATATTTTCACTGCTGAACTCAAAGCGGAAGAGGTCCCCTGCTGACCCCTTCCTGTTTGCGACTGGCTTACCACCAATTTGAAATTGGTGATAACTGTGATTGTTTTGCGACCGCATTTGCAGTTGCAAAACAATTGTACATCCCCCTGCGACACGCTATTAGGAAGTGACGCCCTTGGCATGCCCCTCCTAAGAATGATTGGCAAACCCTATTTTGCAAGTCAGTGATAGTTTACCGACTCGCAAAATATGGTTTGTACAGTACAATCATTTTTAGCGGTAGCAAACAGACGATTTTCTGTTTGCGACCACTAAAATTGGTTGTACATCTATATCTTTTATAAACCCGCATATTTAATATTTGATACTATTACTTAAGTTGATATTTTAGAAACTGCATGCATCCTCAGGGTATTCTATGTTTTACTATGCCTAACAAGTGCATGGGCTTAATTTTTCCAACATTTAATTCACTATTTCTGATGACTTTTCTCCTGGCTACTGATTCTTCACCTGAAATGATTTCACCTTAAGCTCCAAGGGCAAATTGACAAGATAGGTTTTGAATATATTTTTCATTTTTAATTTTCCCCCTAATTTGGTCCCACGCTTGCTTTCCCTCCAATTGTAAGACTTAAAGGGGCATATTCTCAAGGCCTCATCGCCAAGTTAGCGGCACTTTATCGCAGCCAAAGTGGTGATAAATGTATCGCCCTAGTCACAAACTGGTGCCAAAAGCCCACATCACCAGTTTCCCCACAACTGCAGCCACAAAAAATATCGCCACGGATGACACCCGCAACTAACGCTAATGAGATGCAGAGTAGGTGTTCCCGTGCAAAAAGCTGCGAAAACACCACTTTGCAACATTCTCAACAACCAGCCAGATCGGCGATAAGATCACAAAACATGCAATAAGAAACGTTAACAGCAGGGATTTAACACCTGCTCCTACCTGGTGTTAAGTCCGACGACTACTTACAGTATGAAAGGGAGCCCAGGCCAGAGCCACACCTGAAGAGTAACAGATGCCATGGAGCCACTGATCATGCAGCTTGGACACCCAAGAGGGCCACAACACCCACCGCCACCCCCGTACTACCACAGAGGCAGCGCAGATAAAGACAGCGGATCTTCAGAAAAAGCACCAGCCTCACAGACTTAACGCCAGAGAATGTCATTGCCCACTACAGGCTCAAAAGGACAACCATCCTCCGCATCATAACCATCATTGCCCACAGGCTGACTGTACCAACACAGTGGACAACCAACATCCCTTCAGAAGACATACCTGCTGGCTGTGCTGCACCTGTTGGCCTCTGGGAGCTTCGACCCAACAACTGCCAGAGTCGAAGGAGTCTCACAGCCAGCCCTATCCAAGTTCATCACACCTATCTTGGATACCATCATCCGCTTGGTACCCCAGCACCTTCACTTCCCCCACACTGCGCAGGAACAGCTTCTACGCCATAGCTGCCTTCCCACACGTGTTGGGGGCAATCGACTGCACACATGTACTCCTTGTGCCCCCTGCCGCCACTGCACACAATTACTGCAACAGGAAGCACATGCATTCCAATAATGTGCAGGCAATAGTGGACCACCTGGGACTCCTCACCAATGTTGTCGCCAACTACCCAGGCAGTGTGCATGATTCCTTCATCTTCCAACAGTCCATCATCAACCAGCACTCTGAGGCTGGCACCTAAGGGAATGCATTGCCCGTTGGTAAGTACCAAATGAACATACCACACACCTCAACTCTATAATAATGAAACTCACAACTCTGGGAATACACATGTTGCAAACTCACATACAACATGTCCAACAACATGCCCACCTACCAGACATGACAGCACAACTTACTGTGGTAACCTGGGCTGGCCATGTACACAAGCCATCAACGGCATGGCACCTCAGCCACACAATAGCAGAATGTGGGCTGAGGTGGGAACCAGGCATGTACGAAGGAGGCAAGTGACCCATGAATGAGAATGTACACAATGCCAAGTGTGGCATGGATGTGCTGAACTGACTGCAGTATGCAGACCACAGACATGTCCATGTCGACATACACTGCTGGTGTTTGGAGTGTAGTGGACGCAACCATGTTAACTCAGCCAGTGGGGAAGATCGCGGGAAATGTAGCTTGTTACGTCCCCCCCTGCAAGCGTGAGTGGAGTGGGCTGGCCCGGCATATGCCAGGTCTGCGTCAGGGTGTGAATAAAAAGCACGTTGCTCTGGGTGTGGTTCTCTTCTGGAATGGCCAACGTGTCTGCCAGGGCGGCGCCTCTCACCCCGCCATGAGGCCGACGCTGTGAGCAGTGGTGCCGGGGATCCTGTGCGCCTGCTGTACCCCAGGCCGCTGGTCCCCAGACCTGTCTTGGCCGCCCCTGTGCACCCAGGCCTCCTTGCTCACCTGCCGACACTGGCGTGTGCCAAAGAGGGCCCACCACGTGCCGGTGCAAGCACCAAACCCAAGGCCCGCGACCTTGGCAGCCTCCTCAGATCATCGCTGTCCCCCACGAGACCGGCCAACAGCACTCCTTCCTCATTGACGTACTCCACCACTGCCTCCGGCCTACACTGCGGTCTAGTAGGTCACATATTTGGAACTGAGTCTTGATTTTCTAATGGCAGAGTTCATATGTCAATAGCTGCATTTATATCACTGTACTCCCTTCGATGTGGTGCCACCAACTCTGTGCATAGCATTCGAACGACACCTGTCTGTGGTCCCTTGCTGACTACTGCCTTTGGCCTACACTGCGGTTGAGGAGGTCACACATTTGGAACTGAGTCTTGATTTTTTCATGGCAGAGTTCATATCATTGTCCGCAAGGAGAGGAGTAAGAGGAAGTCGCAGTTCAGTCCAGAGGAAAAAAGGATCATCATTACGAATGTGATCGAACAGTACCAACAACTGCTCTGGTGCCATTAACTCTGTGCATCGCAGCCCAATGACACATGTCTGTGGGCCCCTGCTGACCGCTCCTTCAGCCTTTACCGCGTTCAAGTGGATCACACATTTGGAACGGAGCCGTGATTTATTCATGGCAGAGTTTATATCATTGTACAGGCCTCATCGCAGACTGCATCCCCTGCCAGCTCTGGTTCCACTAACTCTGTTCCCTGAAATTCATGGACACTCTCTGGTTGAACTTGGTGGCATCTGAGTATATGGCCTGGGGGTTCTCTTCATCATCATGTAGCTGATACTGACTTGGTGTTAATAACGAGTCTGTAGCATTCATCTCCTCCATATTGCCTGTTTCTGCTTGGTTCAGCCCTCTGCATCATGCCCTGGAAGAACATCTTCCACTGTCCCCCGGAACACTCCACGACATTCATCTTGGACATCGATGAGGACCCGCTCAGCTCTCATGGCCCTACCTCAGTGCACCGCAAGTCACTGTCCCGTGGCGGTGTGCCTGTGCCGGCCGCAGTGCATCCGGGACCACTAACTCTGTGCAGCTCAAGTGATGGACCCTTTCTAAATGATTATTGGATGGCCTCTGGGTCGATGGCCTGGGGGTCATCAACGCAGTGTGACTGTGGCCCTGCACTGACTGCTGCCTCCGTGTCAGGGTCGTTTCCAATACTTGCGCAGGAGCAGAGATGCCTTTTCCCAATGCCCCGTCCAGGAGACTCCCTGGCACCAATATTACTAGCACCCAGTAGAATCTCCCAAAGGGGGAAGAGGGAGTGGATAAAATAATAAAGAAGACAAGGAGACTGCCTGCGGTTATCTGCTTCCAACCTTCTGTTTCACCTCCAAACTGTGTTGTGTTCTTGGCAGTTGATTCTAGAAACTAAAAACAATAATACTTAGCTCACTTGTATATAATACACCTAAATTATTCTCTTTATCTCTAACTTACATACCAGAATAACCTTGGCTTTTGCCTCTCCTCAATAAGTCTTCATAATCTTCCTGCTATTTTAAGATTAAACTTGTTCTATCTTGCATGAAGAGTTTTCTGAGATAATTAAGATAAATGCAATAAGTTAATCGTTTGTTTTCTTTCTATTCTATCTATCTTATTA
This sequence comes from Triturus cristatus, assembly GCF_964204655.1. Taxonomy (NCBI): domain Eukaryota; kingdom Metazoa; phylum Chordata; class Amphibia; order Caudata; family Salamandridae; genus Triturus; species Triturus cristatus. Next base: position 1,140,626,758 of record NC_140583.1, on the reverse strand, counting down.
CCATAACTTAATATTTTACATACCTACGTTCTTATTCTACATACGTTTTTTTTTTAAATTTCTTTCTCTTGTTCTTTCAGGTGAAAAATGCGGCGAAAAAGCAATGTCTTGGTAAGTATTTTTAACCTCCTGTCTGATGCTTCCTCAGTCTAAACCAGGAGATCGAGTTTTCAGTTATATACAATTATTCACAATACTCTAATGTACTTAGCTCTGGGGCTGCGTTGTAGTTTTCTTTGAAGTTACAGGAGTCTTGAACTTCTTAAATTAGAACTCTAACACTGAAATCTCGACGAGATAGCGTCTTCAAGTTCTAGCGCCGATATAAGCCAGGTGATGCTACTTCCGTGATGAAGTAGTGTCTCAGAATTCAATGCGCAGGTCTCACAAGATAGCGAGTGCCGATCTCTGTCAGGTGATGCTGCTCCCGCGATGAAGTAGTGTCTCCGGATTCAATGCGCAGGTCTCACTAGGTAGAGTCTCTTACCGAAACCTGCTCTTGAGTTCCCACGAAGACCAATTGACGAGGAAAGAAACCGGGAGTAGTGCGCAGACTCTGCAATACTCTCTGGAGCTAGTCTTTCCAACACGCGAGAGCTGAGATAACGGTTATCGACGAAACCCTAATCTAACTAGCTAACTGACAAGGAGAATTTGATAATGCGTGCGCTTCAGTCAGGAATCTCGGTGAAGTACATCAACGTTCTTTCGTGAGAGCTTCAAGTAGAACTCTGTAAGGTGAAGAAAGACTAGAGCAACACCTTCAGTATTTCGTCGCCCATCTTGGAGTTATTCAATCTCCATGCTTCCTTCCAGGTAATGGCCTTTACCTTCCGCATGCTTGAAATTATCTGTTTTTGATTTGTTAAATAGACTGAATGATTCAGATCTTTAGGAGTCCTAACAGTACCCTTTTGCAAGGTAGGCCCTTCCGGTTTAGGTTTTCTTGGAAATTTTCGGTGGAAGGCTTTCACCGAACGAGGAGCATGTACATCAGAATTTAGTTCCCAGGATCTCTCCTCAGGACCGTAACCTTTCCAGTCATCTAAGTAATAGATTTTCCCCTTACGTTTTGTAGAGTCTAGTATTCTTTTAACTTCAAATTCTTCTCCAGATTCTAATTGTACTGTTTTAGGAGGAAGTGTCACGCTTAAGTGTGGTGAGGTTTTCTTTAACAGAGAGACATGAAATACTGGGTGGATCTTCATCCTTGTAAGTAATTTCAACCGGTAAGTTACAGGGTTAACTATTTTTTCGATCAGATAAGGGCCTACAAACGTGGGTTGAAATTTGCAAACCCCCTTTAACCTAAGGATTTTGGCGTTTAACCATACCTTATCTCCAATTTTTAAGGTTGGACCTTCTCTTCTTTTTTATCTACATATTTCTTATAACTTTCCTTAGCTCTAAACAGGTTTTCTGTAACTGCCAGATGGACGTGCGTTAAATTTCTAACCATGTCTTGGACTGCTGGGACTGAGATTTCTCTAAAACTTGCAGAGGAATTAGGTTGTTTTCCATAATTTAAATAGAATGTAGAGAAACCAGTGGAGACATTTTTTGCGTTATTATATGCAAATTCTGCTGCCCAAATATACTCTGGCCAGTCCCCTTCTTGGTTCACCCTCTCCGTTTGCCCATCTGTCTTTGGATGAAAACTTGGGGAGTATCTAGTTTCTACACTTAATCCTTCAATAAATGCATTCCAAAAATGGGATAGGAATTGGGAACCCCTGTCTGAGACCACAATCCTTGGAATGCCGTGAGCTCGCACGATGTGAGTGCTGAAGAGAATGGCTAATTCTTTGGCTGTTGGGATTTTCTTCAAGGCAACAAAATGGGCCATTTTGGTAAAGGCATCAACAAACACCAATATTGTGTTGTAACCTTGGTTTGAAGCTAAGTCCACTATTAGATCCATAGTAATTGTATGCCTTGGATGTGGGGAAGTGGGCATGGGTTGGAGTAACCCTTTAGGGGATTGTCTCTCCGATTTTCCCCGAGCACAGACCTCACATGTCCTTACGTAGGAATCAATATCCTTTGACATTTGTGGCCACCAAAAATTTCTCTTAACCATTTCTTCAGTTTTCTGGATTCCCTTGTGACCAGCCAGTCTGTTGTCATGGTTTTCCTCAAGGACTAATTGTCAAAGCTCCTGGTTTGGTAGAAATCAATTTCCCTGCGTGAAATGGTAAGCCGTGCCGAATTTCTCTTTCAGCTTCTTGTTCAGTCCATTTTTTCATTTCTTCAGATGACAAAGCTTTTATAATTTTCTTCTCTATAGTCTCTGGATTTACTACTGCCACTATCTTATCTACTGGAATGATCGTTTGTTGCCCTTGGTGTTTTTCCACTCTGTCTGTGTCCAATCTAGACAGAGCGTCAGCCTTTCCATTTTTTGTTCCAGGTCTGTATGTGATTACAAAATCATAATCTGCGAAATACAGTGACCACCTAAGTTGGCGTGGTGTAAGTGTTTTAGCAGATTTCAAAAACTTAAGATTTCGATGATCTGTGAACACCGTTACGGTATGTCTTGCTCCCATCAAGTAGTGTCTCCACTCCTTAAACGCATCCTTGATGGCTAGTAGCTCCTTTTCAGTGATGGTGTAATTGATTTCGGACAGAGTTAATTTTCTAGACCTATAAGCAACCGGATGGAGTTGTCCGGTTCTTTTATTTCTTTGAGAAAGAAATCCACTGATTGCCAAATCTGAAGCATCAGTTTCCAGATAAAAAGGCTCAGTGGGGTCGGCACGCAATAACACTGGTGCGGTGGTGAATTCTTGTTTCAATTGTCGAAAGGCTCTTTCAGCTTCTTCTGTCCAATCAAAAGGAACACCCTTCTTCAGTAGCCGAGTAAGTGGAATCAGTTAATGTGAGAATTCATTTACAAATCTTCTATAGAAATTGGCAAAGCCTATGAAGCTTTGTAACTCCTTTACATTCCTTGAAGATTTCCAATCTAAAACAGCCATCACCTTTTTAGTATCCATAGTTATTCCAGATGGCGTAAGAACAAACCCAAGAAACTCCACTTCTTTTGTATTGAACTCACATTTTTCTAATTTAACATACAGATTGTTTTCTCTCAACTTTTGCAATACTTTCTTCACCTGATCCGGATGTTCTTTTTCTGACTTCGAATAGATCAAAATGTCGTCGATGTATACAATAACGGATTGGTCTATGAATTCTCTCAGTACACTGTTTATGAAGTGCTGAAAGGCAGCTGGAGCATTACATAATTCAAAAGGCATTACTTGATATTCATTACAATCCCAAATTTGTTCTGAAGGCCGTCTTCCACTCATCGCCCTCCTTAACTCTAATCAAATGGTAAGCACCACGAAGATCCAACTTAGTGTATATCTGTGCTTCTTTCACCTGATCTAAGAGCACTGAAATGAGTGGTAAAGGATACCTGTTCTTGATGGTGACCTTATTTATAGCTCGATAGTCAATACACATTCTGAGTTCGCCTCCTTTCTTTGGGACGAAGAACAACGGCGAGGAGACTGGGGATTGGGAGGGGCGTATGAACCCATTGGTCAAGTATTTCTCGATATACTTTTTCAGATGTTCGTTCTCCTTTTCTGTCAAAGCATAGACCCTGCTACATGGTAGATTTGATCCTGGCTCCAACTCAATTTGGCAATCAAATGGTCGATGGGGTGGCAATCTCTCAGCCTCAACTTCATCAAATACATCTTCAAACTCCTTGTATTCAGGTGGAATTTCATTTGTGTGGATCACACAAACAGATACATCTTCTTTGCTCAAATGTGTGGCCGGCCCTGGTTCTCTTGATCTGTTTTTTAAATTAAAACAATTTTCCTTGCAAAAGTTGGAGTTCATCTTCACTGTTCTCGTTTCCCAGTTGATGCTCTGGTTGTGCTCCGTGAGCCATGGTAAGCCTAGTAGAATCTGGAATTGAGGAGCATCAATTAAATTAAATTGTATAATTTCTCGATGACCTTCTTGAAAGCTCATTTCCACTTGTTCGGTGTGACTGGTGATGGGCCCGGAAGATAGATTTGTCCCATCCACCACTCTTACAGGTTCGCTCTTAGACTTTTGAATAGCCCTCAAACCAATCGTCATGGCATATTTAATATCACAAAAGTGTCCTGTCGCTCCTGAGTCTAACATGACCAAAACTTCTGTCAAGGTAATGTTTCTGAATTTCAATGTCATAGAAATCACTCGGTGAGGGAACGATGACTGTAAGGTATTTGCCAAATGATGTTCCTCTGGAGTTGTTTTATTCTCTGCAACCACCAGTCCAACTCCACTTACTGGTAGTGCTTGAAGTTTTCCTTCTCCTTCAAAAACATCTTTGGTTTCTTTGGACACATTCTCACAAAATGTCCACTACCTCCGCAATACATGAATAAATTATTCTGTTGTCTTTTTTCCTTCCCTTCCTTAGTTAAAGGCCCAGGAACTGTTCCAATTTGCATTGGCCCCACCCGGGTTGACCTTCTGTTATTCTTGTTGATTCTATTTTGGCCATGTCAAATCTTGGAGTGTTAAATCTGAATTCTTTCTTCTTTTTACCTCTACTCTCACTTTGTCTAAAGTCAATCTCCAAAACTAAGTCTATTAAGGACGATACGTCAGTGGGTCGATTGGGAATTGGGGCTAGAATGTCTTTCAACTCATCCTTAAGCCCTCGATAAAAGACAGCTGCTCTTTTACTCTCTGGCCAGTCTGTTTCAACTACCAGCTTGTTGAACTGGGCCAGGTATGCCACAAGATCTTTATTACCTTGTTTCAGTTCTAATAATTCATTATCTGTGGCCTGTGATATTTTCCGTTGATCAAAAATCCGAAGAAATTCTTTTTTAAAGTTATCAAGATTGTATAGTAGAGCATCATCTCTAGAGATCAATGGCATAGACCAACTGGCGGCATCACCACTGAGATAGGACAAAATGAAGGCCACGCTGGACTGTGCATCTGGAAAAATCGTAGGACGACACATAAAATGCAAGGAGCATTGAGCATTGTGTCAAAAACATTTGGGCCTTCTGTGGATCCCCACTAAATTGTTCTGGTGGTGCTAAAGGAATTACCGGGCACAGGGAATGCACCACGTGAGTTGCTAATCTGGATGTGGAACCCAAGGTTTCCCCTTCTCTGACTAGACGTTTCAGTTAATCTAAGTTTTTTAAATCTAAACCTTCAGCCATTTCTGCTCAGGCGCAAGTTTCAACACTTGGGCACTTCACTCTGTCAGGGACGTTTCCAATACTTGCGCAGGAGCAGAGATGCCTTTTCCCAATGCCCCGTCCAGGAGACTTCCTGGCACCAATATTACTAGCACCCAGTAGAATCTCCCAAAGGGGGAAGGGGGAGTGGATAAAATAATAAAGAAGACAAGAAGACTGCCTGCGGTTATCTGCTTCCAACCTTCTGTTTCACCTCCACACTGTGTTGTGTTCTTGGCAGTTGATTCTAGAAACTAAACACAATAATACTTAGCTCACTTATATATAATACTCCTAAATTATTCTCTTTATCTCTAACTTACATACCAGAATAACCTTGACTTTTGCCTCTCCTCAATAAGTCTTCATAATCTTCCTGCTATTTTAAGATTAAGCTTGTTCTATCATGCATGAAGAGTTTTCTGAGATAATTAAGATAAATGCAATAAATTAATCATTTGTTTTCTTTCTATTCTATCGTTTTTATTACCATAACTTAATATTTTACATACCTACGTTCTTATTCTACATATGTTTTTAAAAAAAATGTCTTTCTCTTGTTCTTTCAGGTGGAAAATGCGGTGAAAAAGCAATGTCTTAGTAAGTATTTTTAACCTCCTCTCTGATGCTGCCTCAGTCTAAACCAGGAGATCGGGTTTTCAGTTATTTTCAATTATTCACAATACTCAAATGTATTTAGCTCTGGGGCTGCGTTGTAGTTTTCTTTGAAGTTACATGAGTCTTGAACTTCTCAAAATTAGAACACTAACGCCGAAATCTCGACGAGATAGCGTCTTCAAGTTCAAGCGCCGATCTCAGCCAGGTGATGCTACTTCCGCGATGAAGTAGTGTCTCAGAATTCAATGCGCAGGTCTCACAAGATAGCGAGCGCCGATCTCTGTCAGGTGACCCTGCTCCCGCGATGAAGTAGTGTCTCAGGATTCAATGCGCAGGTCTCACTAGGTAGAGGCTCTTACAGAAACCTGTGCTTGAGTTCCCACGAAGACCAATTGACGAGGAAGGAAACCGGGAGTAGTGCGCAGACTCGGCAATACTCTCTGGAACTAGTCTTTCCAACACGCGAGAGCTGAGACAACCGACGGTTATCGACAAAACCCTAATCTAACTAGCTAACTGACAAGGAGAATTTGATTATGCGTGCGCTTCAGTCAGGAATCTCGGTGAAGTGCATCAACGTTCTATCGTGAGCGCTTCAAGTAGAACTCTGTAAGGTGAAGAAAGACTAGAGCAACACCTTCAGTATTTCGTCGGCCATCTTGTAGTTATTCAATCTCCATGCCTCCTTCCAGGTAATGGCCTTTACCTTCCGCATGCTTGAAATTGTCTGTTATTGATGTGTTAAACAGACTGAATGATTCAGATCTTTAGGAGTCCTGACACTCCGGCCTCAACTGCGGTCCACCAGGGTTCACACATCAAATCGAGTCCTGACCTGCCCTGATGACGCATCACGGCAGGATGCACACGCCACCACTGCCAGCACCACCTCCAACCAACAACTGCCAGAGTTGAAAGAGTCTCACAGCCAAACTATCAGAGTTGCTCACACCCGTCGTGGATGCCATCATCAGCTTGATACCATGCTCAGCTCTTCAGGTGCCACTAACTCAGTGCACCACAACTCATGGACCCTTTCTGACTGAGTTTTGTGCTGTGAACAGCTCACACAGCAATGTCACCTCAGGCAGTGGGGAAAACCTGGGACGATGATGAGGAAAATGATGCAGGTGTAACACACACAACTGCAGCTGCAGCAGGAATATCCCAAAGGGACACAATCCTAGACGATTTCTTCACATGTGCACGCTCAGTTCTGGTGCCCCAACCTCAGTGCACTGCAACTCAGGGACCCTTCTGATTGCATATAGGGTGACCTCTGTACTTGCTCCGGCTACCACCATGATGTTTCGCAGTTGTTTGTGTTCTGTTGGTGTTTTCTGTTTCTCCTTAAATAGTGATCACTGTTCAAGTTGTTGCCAGCACCAGCCACTCCATGAGGGCTGGCCTACACTCACCCCACACCCATCCAGCACAGGCATCACTGGACATGTGACCCTGGCAATAAAAGGGGGCGGGCACACATGCCCGTAGCCAGTTCCACAAACTATCTCAGTGTGTCCGTGTGGTCATAATGTATGCATGAGGGCCCCGGGCCCTACCACATTACATTGTGCTGTGTATAGCGGACGCAACCATATCACTGCAGGCAGTGGGTAAGACCTTGGACATGTAGCTTTGTCGTCCCCCACTCAATACGTAAGAGGAGTGGACTGGGCAGGCGTTTGCAAGTCCAGCATGGGGGTGTGAATGTTTTCCTGTGGCGCTGGGCATGGTTCAGTACTGGAAATGTGCAAATGCGTGTGTCTCTGTCATAGTGTGGGTCTCCGTTGGGGCGTGTGAGTGGCCCCTGATGGGACTTAGACACCCACGTATGTGATCTAGTTTGGCTGCCATGAGTTCGGACCCCACCCGCACCTGTTCAGCCACCTCCTTCTGGCAGTCTAACATCTGGCCTTGGATTGCGATGTGTTCTTCGGTGAGGTGCTGGGGGCCAGCCATGGTGGTAGGTGCTTCCTGCTGTGTGGCCTGATGCAGCTGGGATGCCCTACTCCTGGAGGTGGGTTGCCTAAGATGTCCATGAGCTGTTGTGGGGCGTCGGTGTCAAAGGTGTGGTGGTCCTCTTCATCATCACTGATGACTTATCTGGTCTGCTCTGCTGGAGGTGTTGATTGTCCCTCTGCAATGTGAAGGGGATATGCATTTTAACATTGCGTTGACATGTCTGTTGACGCATTGTTCAAGTTTACATACAGACTGCATAACAGTGTACATTGCAACTGTTTGGGAGGAATTGACTATTTGATGGGAGACAGTGGACATTTGAACTACCTCACAAATGTGAGGTTGTACATGTTCATTTTCATCTAACAGTGTTCTGCTTTGCCAGATGTGACTGGCCAGTTTCTATGCACAGGTGGAACCAGTTGTGTCCTCTATTCTGTGGTGAAAGTGTTGAACTTATGTGGATATGCTGTTATTGCTATGTGAGTTTTGCATTGTGGGAGAGTCGCCCATGCAGCTGTGATTTTGCTGCTCCTTATCCCTTTGAGGCGGTGTACCTTTGACTTGTGTGCTTTCATGGTGCTGTGATGTTGGCGACTTGGGTTTTTGCACTCTTGTGCATTGTTTGTCTGCCGATGTATTGTTGACGTCAGGGGTTGTTTGTGCACGTGGATGTGTCAGGTTGTGACCTGCTCCTTTCCGGATGTGGTCCACACTCAGCCACCTCAGTGTTATGGCGTGCACAATGTCATGATGATTGGACTGCAGTCATGGTAATCGTCATGTTGTGTCACTTGCATTGTCAGTGTTGCTCATGAATATGCATCTTTGCTGGGATTCGCACGTGTGCATGTGTTGGTAGTGGAATTGGTGATGTGTGGGGTGGGACCCCTTTGGGCACATGTTGGACGGTGGCCTACTTGATGTTTGTATGTGTGCTGCAGTGTGCCACGGGGATCAGGGACATGATCCAGAATCATTGTGGGTGTGCAGTGTGTTACACATCATTGTGCATGTGTTCCATTGTGCCCATCTCCTCCGTCCCTGGTCGTTACTCACCCTGTTGCTGTTGGGTCAGGTCATATTGAGCTGTGTCCGGACTCCCAACTCCTTGCACTGTCTCCACACTGATGACTGTGGCCACTATTTCCTCCAGCTCCTCCTGTGGCGCAGGACTCCCACCTCCAGTCGCCGTTGCTGCCTTCCTGTTGGCAGCGGGTTTCTGCTTGGTTTGGCTTTTCACATCATGCCAGCGCCTCTTGACCTGCTCCATTGGCCTCCTCGACACTCCGACTGCATTCACCTTGTTCACGATGGACTGCCATATTTCCGTTTGTGTTGTCAGTGACACAGTGGAGGTCACGGACATTTGATGGTAGTGTTCTATCACCTCCGTGACTATGATCCGGTTTTCCTACGGCCTGAACCTCGTCTTCCTCTTCCTCTTCTCCTTGGCCTTCCCCGAGCACTGGGCTCCTTGCTGGTCATCTGTGGGGCTTGTGGGGTTTGCGTTGTCCTCTGCACTCGGTCCGGGTATATCCATGGTGCTACGCAGTTCATTTTGTTTATCATTTTTTTTTGTTCTGCTTTTATAGTGCATTTTCCCACATGGCGCGTGGGTATTTGCAGGCTTGTCGCTGGTTATCAATGATTTTTGTATCTCGATTGGCCACATCACACCTTTTTTTGCGTTTGTGTTTCGCATTTTTTCTGTCTCACGTTAATTTTAACGCGCTCATTTGACGCGTTATCATGAGACTATCGCATGGTACCAGCGTGGTGAGAATACAACGTTAACACGGTGTTATTTTCCCGCGATATACTGCGATACGCAAAGTTGCGTTAAGCTAATTTTGCAATTATTAACTCACGTTCTTGAGAATATCCCCCAAAGTGTAGTCTCTCTAGAACGTATTACCACATTTTTTCCCTTTCATCACTGTTGCCTTTGTTTCTCAGAAGAATCTGCTTTTTTCTTTATTTCATCATTTTTGTACTCCCTCTCCACCTCTACTGACATGTATCCCTAGTTCCAATCCAGTGCTAAATAACATTTTCACTAATAGCTATCTACTCCTCCAGCTGTAAAATTAGCAGCACAAAGAAAAAAACTTTGCACAGACCTCAACTATTCCTTTAGATTAGGTTTTACATAACCTTATGAAAAACGTACATTATTTCTCATTGTTGAACGCAGGTAAAGTCAAGTCAAAGATTACTTTATTTCGACCACATAGTCATAAAAGTAGACACAGCATGGTAAACGAACACATTTTAAAAACAGATATAAATAGACAATATGGTAAGATTCAATATAAAAATAAGAATAAGTTACAGAGATAGGAATAACAATCAGTACAGTCGATTGGAACAAGAAGGTCAAGCAGGGAATCATGTGAATCAATTCGGTAATCATAAGTAACAACCGTACTAAAGTGCATAAAAGTTTATCCAGTTCACAACAATAACCATCACATCAAGCATTTGGTCCATTTCAGCCATAAGGCATGCCAGTATCTATATAAACCAAAAACCACAAGTCTGCTTGTGTCCGTGCTTAGCAATCTAAGCACCTCCAGATAGTGGCCGGAGCCAACAATTTTACAAAGTGGAAAAGTCCACTTGGCCCTCAGCAATTTATATATCGGGCAGAAAAATGGGAGATGAATTATAGATTCAGCACTAGCATTACAAGCAGGACATTGATCGTTATTCTCAGAGTCTGACCTCCAGTTTTTGCAAAACGTTTTAAGCGGGAGTGTTTTATAGCGGAACTGAAAAAACAACTTCCGAGCCAAGGGAGGGACAATTTCATCCAATGAGTCTTCAAAGCGAGGTACACATTTAAAATTAAAAAAATTGGTGGTCAAGCTACCCTTGGCGTCAAGTGCAATTTGTAGGGATGTTGCTTCCCAATACCGTTCCTTCAGCACAGCTCTCGAGATGGTAACCATACTTCCTGGGTCAAGCCAGTACCCCATCATTCCAAGCCTCTCGAGGAGAGCCCTCAGAGCTCTAAACCAGGGGACAGATTTAGTAATAGGAAATTTCATAAGCTCACAAAGTAGCTCCCGGTATGGACGCAATTCCTCCACAGTCCACAGTCTGTGCCAAAACATGAAGTGCTTATAACTAATTTTATGGGCCAGCTATCTATGTGCCAAGTCAAAATAAAGGGGGACTAGAGGCGTGCTTACTGGAAGATTAGTCAAAGATCTAAGAAAATGATTTTCAACAAATGACAAGGGAGCAGTTATACCAGAGCCCCAAAGTTCTTCTCCATAAAGAGCACCCCCCAAGATTTTCATATTATAAATTTCCAATACTGGCGCTAACTGCCTTGTAAAAGTATTTCTGTGTATATTTGCCAGATTTGCGGTTTAAAGGATAAGTTGCAACTTTACCTTATCAATGTGTTGATCCCACCTCAATGTGGGAGTTAAACGAATGCCCAGATAATCAAAAAATTCCACACGCTCTAGCTTGCTACTGGCAGCGAGGACCTGTCTTTTGTTTCGTGTGTCCTTACCCTTCCTAAAAATCATGTATTTTGTTTTAGTTTCATTTAACACCAGGCCTCGTTCCCCGCAAAACAGAATAAACTCATTTAAAAGCTGCTGGAGACCTTGGGGAGATTTTGCAATTTAAAGAGTGTCGTCAGCGAAGAGGAGGGTATGGAACTCTTCGGCTGCCCACCTTCGGAGCGTCGCAGCCGTCCCTATCTAGCCACTTTATAACGTCATTAATAAAAAGAATAAGAAGAGTAGGGTCAAGGACACATCCCTGTCTCACACCACAGTCCACAGGAGGGAAGGTGTCCGTAACTTGGTTGTTCTCGCCCCATCTGACCTGTGCTGTATTAGATGTGTGGAGTCTAATTAAAATGTCTAAAAGATTAAGTGGTATGCCTAATTCTTTGAGAACCCTCCATAGTTTTGCCCGGGGAACTAGATCAAACGCAGACCGCAGGTCTACGAAGGCCACATAGAGTTCTCCTCCCTTGATATACACTTCCTTCCAATATAAGCATAACAAATGGCAGGTTTGGTCCAGGGTACTAATTTTGGCTCGAAATCTTGCCTGAAGGTCACACAAGATTTCAGACTCTGTGATCCAGTCCTGGAGTCGAGCTAGTATCTGCTTGCAGAAGATCTTTTGTGAGGAGTCAATAAGACTTATCAGCCTAAAGCTTGAGGGCTTTGTTCTGTCCCCTTTTTTGTAAATCGGGACGATCTCGGCATTTTTCCATGAAATAGGTATAGGACTACCCCTATGAATGGAATTTGATAGTATGTTTATATACCGACCCCATAGGGCCACATCTTCCATATAAAGATCATTAGGGATTCGATCAGGCCCTGGCACACGTGTTAGGGTATAAGAAGCAATTGCAACTCGGTTCTCCTCTAGCGAGATGTCAAGATCAGTTACATCCAGGGCCTCATCAATCAGACTTATGTCTTGACCTACAGGTGCCTTGCCCCTAGATTCGTATAGGGTGCAAAAGTGGGTTTCCCAGGCCTCCGGTTGAACCGTAAATTCCAGATGGCACTTATTATCCTTTAACCAGTGTGCTGCCAGACTCCAGAACTTTTTCGAGTCCCTCGCTAGCAAAGCACTCCTTAAAGATGACCAAACATGGGCCTCCCACTCCTTTTTCGCTTCTTCGATGGCTTTTTTATACTTAGCGCGGCAAAGCATTATATCAGGGCGAGATTTTTGCTTTACTGCCTTTAATAATTCCTGCTTTGACAGCCTACATAAAATTCCTGCTTTTACAGCCTACATATAATTCCTGCTTTGACAGCCTTCATATAATTCCTGCTTTGACAGCCTACAGGTAAAAAAAAAGTAAAAGACCTAGCACAGGCCTTGAAAATACAGAAGTCCGAAGATGCAACAGAGTTGGGTGCAACCATTTTAAAGGAGATTAACTTGGACCGACGTAGACATCTAACATTATCTTTACTGCATACTGTCAATTTTATAAAATCTTTATATTTTCAAAAAACTCATATATCGTATTTACGACAGCTGTTATTATTATTATTTCTGCCATCCCCCACTTCCTACGATGCAAAACTCATGCCGGAGCAGGTAAAGAGATGTATTCCGTTTATGGGGACTATGTGCTCAGGTGTACTTTTCTTCAGACTTCTGCTGCTTCATATCAGCTGTAAAATGAGTGGGTTTTTTTTCTCCTCCATTAAAAATACAATAATGGATGATTCTTTGGAAGGTATGATCATACTGTAACAACAAATATGGAAACTAAAAAATACATTTTCATTCGTTATCTCCCATGGTAAATATTTTTTGACTTGTAAAATGTTGCTAGTGATAGTATTATAAAACATTTTCTTGCCCCATGCTCAAATCATTTTTGCTTTGCATTCAGTTTCGTGTTTTCAGATATCTGTGTAGGTATTATGCAGAATCAGCACTGCCGCATCGGATCTGTTGCTCTATTTTTTGAAGCAGCCACTCTCCAGCGTTCAATGTGAGCTGTCATTTGCTACTCCTTCTACTGCCTGCATGATCTGGCCCGTTGTGAGAATCTGAAAGAAATAGTAAAATGTAAGATATGCATAAGAAATACATTAAGCTTACATGACAGTCCACTCTTTGTTTGCCAAGTTGCCAAGCTGTGAAATTCTTGACCACTTCACATCTGAATATGACTGTATCTCCACGCCCTTTTAGGGCGCTATAACTTCCTGATAGTTGCCCACTTTGTTAGACTTGAGACAATCAGCCCTCCTCCAGTTAGCTTATGAAAAGTTCTGCTTTCCTGTCATCCAAAGACTTAAAAAATGTGGCTACTGGCCCTCTTCGCAACAGACCACTGAAAGTTGAGTGCCCCCCATCTTAAAAGATGGACCTGTGTATTTGGGACAAAAGTTAGCTCTCATTAGCTGCAATCACAAAACTGTGCAGCATCAAGCAATGCAATTTTTCCCTGTGGAAAAATGGATGCCTGTTTACAGAGACAAAGCCAGGCAGAACAGTGACAGGAGCACATCTCTACCCTTATGCACTTCATCCTACTCTTTCCATGTAGCAAACCCTCCACCTGTGCACCTTTGAACCACATGCAGGCTGTGGCAGCATTCCAGAGCACAAAGCAGATTTGTTATAATAGCACACCAGTGCTCTCTCCCTCCCACTCTGTTTCCCAGCTCTCTTTGATTTCTTGTTCCCACATCCTCCTTTCTCTGGTTTAATTTCTTAGCTTCTTCCCAACTTCTTCCTCCTACGTTCATTTCTTCCATTCTTCAGTTTTTTTTAGGAATACGGCTAGTTCCATTATTCCCATCCTATTAATGTACAGAAATTAAACATAATGAAATAAAAATAGAGTAATCTTGATACCCCTACTGCCGTAATAACAATAACAATAACAAGCGTCAAACATGTAGCATAACGGGTTTAACTACAGAAATGCATATTTTAAAGATGTCTCACCATAACCAAATGTGTTTATTTATGTTGGAAGTCAGTACTTGACTTCTGACTGTGCTTGCTTTTCCACACTCAAGAATTCAGCTTCCAGACATGGGCATAACACAAGCATCTTCAGTCTCTGCAGCACGGTGAGGTAGGACGGGAGGGTGGTGTGTTTTTTTTCCCCATCTCTTCAGGGGCCTCCTCAGCACTACGGAGGGCCCCATTCCGGAAACAGTCAATGAATATCCATGATATATGGGAGATCCAGTGGTCCCTCTTTCATTCTGCAGGGGGCCCCAACATTTTTCCTTACGCCACTGCAGCCAGCATGACACATTCTCTGTTGTTTGCAACTAAAACGTAAAGTGCCCGGTAAAATTCCTTAATTAGTTTTCGTGAACATTTTAATCAGTCAGTCAATACTTTATTTCGGCTTTACAGCCATAAAAGCCAAATGCAACAATAAATGAACATTTACATACAGAGCCATGATATACAATTATATACAATAGACATAAGGTGATTTTATCTCCATGAATTAGGCAATACCAGATATAAGATATAAATAAGAATATTAAATTAGTTAAAAACCAGACCACTATCTAAAAACTGAGGTAGACTAGATGTCATAATACCATAAAGCGGGGAGATCAATAAATTCCCCCCCCCCTGCAATTACAGTTTGTGACCAGACCGTTCCCTAATAATATACACATTAAATAAAAATCTACTTATACCAAATACCACTAATTGTGAGGTGTCAGATTTTAATATGCACTCCGCTGCTCTGTATGACCCAACCCCCACGTGTTTACAAAGGGGTTTGATCCAACAGAGCCTCGGTTTCTTGTAAGCCGGACAGAAGAAGAGTAGATGAACATCATCTTCCCTAGCCCCTAATGAACACAAGGTGCACAGATCCGAACCATTTTCCCCGACCCACCTACATGTGTAAGCGCTGATCAATAAAACCCCATACCTGAATTGCAAATATAGTGATTTTGCTAGTGGAGGGGCAATCTCATCCATAAATTCTTCAAATTTGGGTGTGACTTTTATATTTAGGAAATTCTGGGTCAATGTGCCAATCGTAGATCCAAGGATTAGCTCACCGTTAACATAAGACCAGAAAGTATCCTTTAGAATTTTTTGGGAGAGCTGAGTCATATTCTGAGGCTCCTCCCAAAAATGTAAAAGCCCTAGTCTCTTAAACCACATACATATATACTTCAGCCACGGGGTTTTCAGGTACTCGTCAATCTTAATTAGTTCGATCAAGCCAAACTTGTAATCCCTCAGATCTGAGGTTATCCAAACCCTAACCCAATACAACAGTGGTCTCAATGATGCTAAGTGCTCTGTTCTTTTAAGATTAATATCCAAAAATACGGGGACAACGGGGGTTCTAATCGGTATTTTAAGTAGACTACGCACAAAATTGTTTTCTGCCTTCCCAAATGTATTGGTACTACAATATCCCCATACCTCAGCACCATAGAGGGCTGCCGATTGGGCTTTAGCTTTAAATACCTCAAGTGCTGGAGAAATGGCTTTAGAATAGCTTGCGCCATGCACTTTTAAGATGGGCAGTGAATTTTGTTTAAGCACTAATGTGCTTTTATTCAGCTGTCCTTTCCAAGTCAGATTACTATCCAGAGTCAGACCCAGATAATTGAAACTTCCTACCTGTTCCAATATACGATTCTCTAGGAAAAGATTTTTCCTGAGGGTTTTTTGGAATTTATAGCCATATATTTGGTTTTAGTTGGATTAATTTCTAACCTCTTCTCCACACAATAACTTTGGGAGGAGTTCACCAAATTTTGCAAACCTCTCGGGGTCTGAGAAATAAGAATAGTATCGTCAGCAAATAATAGGGACGTAATTATTTCTCCATCCAGTTTCGGGGAGTCATGGACACAATTCCTTAGGTAGCTTGGAATGTCATTAACATACAGCGAAAAAAGTGTGGGGGCTAAAACGCAGCCTTGGCGTACGCCTCGGTCTACAGGAATGGCTTTTGATAATTCACCAGCCTTACCCCATCTAATTTTAGCATAATTCCCTGTATGTAGCTTAATGAGTTCATTAAGTAGCTCACCTGGGACCTTCATTTTCCTTAACGTAGACCACAACAACTTACGAGGAACAAGGTCGAAGGCGGCCCTTAAGTCCATAAACGCCACATAGAGACTACCCTTCCTAATGTTAATATATTTCCAGCAAATGCACATAAACCTGAACACCTGATCGACTGTGCTGATTTTAGATCTAAAACCTGCTTGGTATTTGGTTAATATCTTTGTCTCCTCAATCCAATCTAAAATCCTATTTAAAATATGTCTGGCAAAAATGTTTTGTAAAATATCTATTAAACTAATGGGGCGGTAATTGCAAGGATCATGGCGATCACCTTTTTTGAAAATTGTTATAATTTCTGCCCCTTTCCACGATTCTGGGATCGGAGTTCCAGCCACAATTGAATTACTTAAAAAGTTTATGTATGGTCCCCACACCTCCACATCATGTTTCAGTAGGTCACCAGGGATTTTGTCAGGACCGGGGGCTTTACCCATTTTAACAACGAATAATGCCTGATTAGTTTCTTCTAAGCTGAAATGTAATGGTACAATACTATTGTCTAAATTTTTTCCTACATTGTCAGGGGGCAAATCATCCTTACTATTGGAGTAAAGCTTAGAAGAGTGATCACATCAAGTAGTGTCATCCAAAAAAATATCCTTAGGTGATCTACCCTTCTTATTTCCCTTGGCAATTAGATTCCAGAACGTACTTTGATCATGTAGCTTAGCTGCATCCAATAGGTCCTCCCATAGATCAGCATCCCATGCTTTTTTTGCTTGGTTCATAATGGTTTTATAGGTGATTCTTGCACTTTTTATGTCAATTTGACTTCCATGTTTTACTTCAAGAATCAACCTTGATTTTGCTTTTCTACAGTCTTGGTTATACCATTGATTTTCCAATTCTAAATGCTCCTTATTTCTATTTCCCTCTTTTTCATATACTTTGCTCAGAAGGGGGGTCAAGGCGTCGACCAACTTGTAGTGTAATTCTACAACACCCTGTGTTCCTATTAGGGGCAACTGGGGTGTTCCGATGATTTCATTGAATCTGTTATAAATGTTGGTCAACGCTTCTTTTTTACCCAAGATATATGACCATTTTAGAGCACGCCTATTATTAGATATCTGTAACTCCCCCGCTGGAGAGTTTAATGGGCCTTCTACATATGGTCTAAGGAAAAAGGGAGCAGAGTCTAGCCCTAATTGGAGAGGAAAATGATCACTCTCCGTTCTGGAATCGATCTTAAAGTCAATTAATGATCCCCATAGGTTCCGAGAGGCCATTACAAAATCTATGTGTGACCTAGAGTTTCCCTTAAAGTAAGTGGGAGCTGGTGGTCTATCTGAAAAAAAACGGCCATTGCATGCTTTTAAGTCATGTGACACAGTCATCTGTAAAATCTGTGTGGCAGCTATTGAACTTTTAACAAAACTTGAGGTCTCCAGGGGCATAATATCATTGGCAGCATCTTGTTCATCAAACAGTCTATCTAGGCCCTGAATGGGTTCATATTTACAATTAAAATCTCCACAAACTAAAACATGGGCATTATGTCCTAAATCTTCCAAAGTGGAATCCAGAATTTCTACCACCTTTGATTCCTTGTTAGATGGGTACGGTCTATTGTAAATGTTTTAGCTCTTTTCCCACTAGTCACAATTTTAAGACCTAGTAAATCAGGGGAGGGGATGGATAGCTGGCTAACCTCTATTTCCAAGGTAACTTTGACCCAGATGACCAAACCCCCCGGATGCCCTCCCTCTGTTTGATGATATTGCTTTGGAGTTAAAGGTTTTATATCCTAATCTATGGGGGGTTTCAACCATCCAGGTCTCTTGTAAAAGGATAATGTCATAATTTTCAATATATGAACACCATACTACATCCTTTAAGTTCCTGGATAGGCCAGCAATATTCCAAGATAGCAACCTAATATTAGAATTATCATTTACACATAGAGAAGATTTTCCTAATATACTATCATCGCTGATAGTATCTTCCACAAGTGTGGCTAGAGAATTTACTGCTTCCGCTTTGTGATTATCTTTAATATTACTTGATGCCTCTAACACTGGATGGGACTTCAGAACCATATCTGCTCCAGCTAACTCGCCCAGCCGGTCACACGAAATCCCGACATTGTTTGACAACTCGTCTTCAGACGCGTCCAGTGGCCTTGGTGATACTATAATTTGTGAAACAAGAACTTCACTACATATAAGGGTCCCCCTCGCCTGGTTAACTAATGCTGGTACTGAAATTAGATATTTTGTATCAGTCTTTGGGAGTCAATCATTAGCATCTAGTGAACTCAGTGCTGTGTATCTGTTCTCCGTTGGAATATCAAAGATTGGCAAGCTTTCAGTATACATAAATCTTTCCCTGTTCATAATTTGCACCGGCCTGTCTACATGTCTATAAATACAACCCAAAGAGTGTACACCCACAACATTCTCCCCCGATATAAGAGATGCTGCTCTTAATAGGACTGTAGCAACATGTTGGGGGTGTCTAAAATTTATAATGACACAATCCCCATTACATGTTTTCCTTGTATTACCTATCCAGCAGACTCGTCTAGTGGACAATATTTGATCAGAAAAATTTGTAGGAAAGCCACAATTTTTATTTAACCAAGCAACTGATTTCCGTTTAAGTGAATCATGAGTTTCCTCACGGAAATTAGGTGTTGCTTGGACAAGGGGTGGGACATTAGAAAGAACGATGACATAAGGTTCACAGGCTGGTGGAAGATTGACACAGTGTGGTTTTTGCACTAAAGCTCTAGACCCCTCACTACTAGATGGAACTGAATTAATTCTAATACTACTGCCAACTTGTCGCGGTAGTCTCGTGGAACTGATAGAACTGATGGAATTCCCAAACTCAGGTATAGGCAGCAGAACAGAGTGAACAGGTTGTGTTAGGCGCATTTGTAGGCTGTTTCAACTTATCTAAAAGACCACCCAGTCTCAGTACCTCATTCGACAACATTTCAATTTTCTCCACAAGAGGTTTAATCGTTAATGCTAATTTTTCCTCAAATATCTTAGCAATAAGCCCCGAAAAAACAGAGCTTTCAACCTTGTTAGTGGACGGGATCTCAGTGTGGACCACGGTGCTTCTCTAAGATTGGTCCGACAATGGTTTATGATGGACACTTCCCCTCTTAGTTGGAAGCTTCCTACATTTTCTAACCACTCTTCTCGGGGGGGAAGGGGGTGATACAATCTCTTTTGGGGACGCCAATACAGCACAACTTTGAGCATCGTTATCATCGTCCAAGGGAGAATAAGTCAAATTTTCCATTAAGGATGCTTCAATTGAGAGGTCTGCTATGGCAGGAGTATTAATACTAACATCTAGAGGTAGCTGCGTATTATCTATGAAGGACTCCTTACCCAACGATTTCCTTCTTTCACTGTTAATTTTGCTAACTCTTTTAACCAAATAGTTATCCATTGTGGTTTTAGTAGAGTATCAAGTTTTAAAAAGCCAACACCAAGACCATAAGTACCACTGGTATACCTATGATGGCCAGATCACATATGTTTCCTATAGCGTGGATAACGATGACTCTCAATACGCAAGGGATATGACCTGTATGATAACAGTATAACAGTGTCACAGATTCTCAATACAATAAACAACGAGACTAGCCTAACTGTTTCCTTTAAGCAGAAACGTAAAGTACTTGCATTTGTAGCACAGTCCGCACCGCTCAAGGGGGTGGACCGACCCGACCTCTTCCGGCCTCCTAACGGCCTCCTAACGGCCCGCCCTTTGCCCGGGCTTAGCCCGGCGCTGCCCACGCGCTGTCCCGCGACGCGGGAGGTATGCAGGAATTTAAAGCACCTCCGGGCGCGTGAGTAGCGTCACCTGATTGGCCCTACGGAGCTGGGGAGACTGGGTAATGTAGTTTTCTTCACTCGGCGGCCGCGTTTTCGGCAGGGCGGCTGCGGGAGGAAATGAGGCCAGGAACACCCAGAACTACCACAAGGAACAGCAGGTAGGATTTCAATGGGTCCCACAAGTTCTCAGCAGCGTCAGGGCAACACCCGCTCCCCCGGAGGTATGCAGGAATTTAAAGCGCCTCCGGGCGCGTGAGTAGCGTCACCTGATTGGCCCTCCGGAGCTGGGGAGACTGGGTAATGTAGTTTTCTCCACTCGGCGGCCGCGTTTTCGGCAGGGCGGCGGCGGGAGGAAATGAGGCCAGGAACACCCAGAACTACCACAAGGAACAGCAGGTAGGATTTCAATGGGTCCCACAAGTTCTCAGCAGCGTCAGGGCAACACCCGCTCCCCCGGAGGTATGCAGGAATTTAAAGCGCCTCCGGGCGCGTGAGTAGCGTCACCTGATTGGCCCTCCGGAGCTGGGGAGACTGGGTAATGTAGTTTTCTCCACTCGACGGCCGCGTTTTCGGCAGGGCGGCGGCGGGAGGAAATGAGGCCAGGAACACCCAGAACTACCACAAGGAACAGCAGGTAGGATTTCAATGGGTCCCACAAGTTCTCAGCAGCGTCAGGGCAACACCCGCTCCCCCGGAGGTATGCAGGAATTTAAAGCGCCTCCGGGCGCGTGAGTAGCGTCACCTGATTGGCCCTACGGAGCTGGGGAGACTGGGTAATGTAGTTTTCTCCACTCGGCGGCCGCGATTTCGGCAGGGCGGCGGCGGGAGTAAATGAGGCCAAGAACACCCAGAACTACCACAAGGAACAGCAGGTAGGATTTCAATGGGTCCCACAAGTTCTCAGCAGCGTCAGGGCAACACCCGCTCCCCTGGAGGTATGCAGGAATTTAAAGCGCCTCCGGGCGCGTGAGTAGCGTCACCTGATTGGCCCTCCGGAGCTGGGGAGACTGGGTAATGTAGTTTTCTCCAATCGGCGGCCGCGTTTTCGGCAGGGCGGCGGCGGGAGGAAATGAGGCCAGGAACACCCAGAACTACCACAAGGAACAGCAGGTAGGATTTCAATGGGTCCCACAAGTTCTCAGCAGCGTCAGGGCAACACTATCTGGCCAGAATACGTGCAGTATTGGCTCACTACTTTTCTTTGCGGAACTTGCGCCCACTTTAACTGATTCATCATAACAAAGTATGACATGTCTGAAAGATAAAATAAAACATACCGAGTAATAAAAACCTGTGAAATTAACATATAAAAAGTCAGAAAACAACTTTACAAAATTGGAAAAAGGCAAGGAATTACTTGGAAGTAAAAGACAGCGGACAGTTTAAGATGGTTTAATTTGGTCGAGGTAGGAAATCTCACTACAGCTATTTATAGATATATAGACATATTTAATGTGTATAGGCTCACTTTTCCTTCTCTCTTTTTCGTTTTTTCTCAATTTTTCTTCTCTGGTTTGCCCCTTTGCCTTGTTAAATGTCTTTATCAGGTTGCTTCTAACTTTCATCATTTGTACCTATCATTATTTGTGTAGCCTTAACTTTTTTCCCTCTAAACTATTGTCCATTTGTTGATTGCTTACATCCTCTTGAATTTGTTCTTCTCATTTAATACAATCATTCTTTATTTCTAAACGTTCTTTCCCATTATTTTTTAACTTCATTTCACTTCTCCTACCTTTGTGTTTTTACTTTGTCCATACATATTCCCATTCTTCTGACCTCCCTTTCTCCTTCCTCCCTTCCATCTGTCTTTTCTCCCTGTCACCTTTTCTCATTTCTTTGTCCTCAATTCCATACTTTAATTGCAATTTTCCTAGCCTTCTTCATACACAGAAACACAGAAGAGATGGGTAGAATACAAAAACATGTTTGTGTATAGACTCCTTGATTATATATCATATACATATAGAGAGAGAGTAAAGTCCCCTAGATACCAATATGCATATTCACTTGACCACATGGTTTGTATTAAACCCTTCCCTGTCCACAGTTGACTAATATGACCACAATGGATGTTAGAAAGTAATTTTAATCAAGTGAGATTTGCATAAACATATTAGAATTTCAATTTACAATGCATTTAGAACTCTGCTAAGAAACCGAATAAATAAATCACACGTAGGGAAAATATGCTTGATTAAAATGTGTAAGAATAATAGTGAAGTGCAAAATACTGTAGGCTATCATTCTCAATATGCTTCTATAACTAGGCCCACACTGTATTTTCTTTCAACTCTTGCTTATAGCTAAGTAGGCGTTTCTTTAGAATATTTTGCCTAGCACCAGTATCCAACTGAAGAATGTGCTGACTTTAAGAATATATTATTGTGCTTCATCATACCACATTAGCTAACTCTGCTTTAGCAATGAATTTGCTGAAGCTCTATAATAAATAGATTGTTGGAATAAAGAACAAATTAGATATAAAATGTGAATGCTTAACCAGAACATTATCCATTAGAATTGTTGCATTACATTTGACTAGCTCTTTGTCTTTACAACAGGTTATTGGAAGCAGCTAACACCTTAGGTATGAAGGTTCTCATGAGAACTTTCCCCCCATATATCTAAAACTGCAACATTAGTTTAACTATGCACCAACGTGAATGTTTACCCTGGGAATCAGGAGGAGAAGCAACTGATGGTGACAAGAACTTTAGACGAGTGGTCATTACATTATTTGCGTATTTCATATTATAATCAAGTGTTCCTAGCTAGAGAAGAGAGGAGACCCTTTACCTTGCACAACGCCTGACGCTTATGGCATTCTTTCCTTATTTCTGAAAGTAATTTTACCCTCCTTTTCCCTGACTCTCTGTGCAGGGAGATTATCTTCTGGCATTTGATCAATGCTACTGTTGCTATCCTGCTTCTATCTCTGACTTTATTTTAAAGGTTGCTACTGCAACTGTGGGGAACTCAACGACCATTCATGGGAAGTTCAAGACTTTATCTATGCTCCAAGAATCTTGTTCATTTTCAGAAGAGACTCTCCAAGGGTTTTTATAGGGTAGGTCAGGCTCTTTAGATTGATAGGGACTGATTCCTTTATGGAACACTCTGTTGATTTATGCTGTCATTAATCAAACCTTTTCTCAATATCTCTGTAATTGAACTAATATGAATAAAACGAAAACAATACTAATCTCTTAAAAGATAGATAAAGGTTTAAAAACATCTTCAACCTCTCGTCGTTGACTGATAATTAAGAACCTGACAGTTGATGATAAATGACTTGTACATTTATTCTAACTCCATTCCAACACAGTGGCAGTGGTCTGTTGATCAGACGACGAAGCGTCACATGATTGTGAGGATCCCAGTTGTAAGTTGATTTAAGACCCAATTTGAGCAATCCTTGGGCACTAACTTGGCCAATGACTGAAAGAATAGGGTTTTGCTGAGATGGACTACAATGCAGAATTGCGGAATTTGCCAAGAAAGACACTGCAGGGATCTAAAGGAATATCTATGCCACACATTTTACTATTTTAAAAAATAATGGACTGCCGAAGGTATCCGCATTTGGACAAGACAGCAAGACTTCAAAAAGACTGTATGACATTAAGGGTACCTTATTAGAAAACATAAGCAGGTGCTGCGTTGTATAATAGAGCTGATGTATGGATAAATATTGGATCCTCATGGGATTTGAGTTTACAGAAATGTTTTTGATATTTCTGTTAATCTGTAGACAATCAAAATCGTTGAATACTGCCCCAATGGCCATCAGCACATATTTGTATTTCCCTGACACTTCTAAAAGGCAGATTCATACACTAATGATGAGATCCTTGCTCAGTATGAGTTAAAAAGCATCACCTGTTAATGTATTTAAAAATAAATCCCCATGAAAAAGGAGACTCATTTCTTCTTCTATTTTAGAGGAAATGTAAACCCCATGGAGCCTTGGAGTTGTGGGACCTTCCTGTTTTCGTCAGTTTCCCACTCCTGCAGTATTTTTCTTTTTTAATCAGCAGTATAGAACAAATATATCTGCAAATACAATTTTTCGGGACTTTGTTGAGAACAGAAACACAAAATGATACAGTTTCCAACAACAATATAAGCATTATCCGAGAAATAAATGAGCATTAATAACAAGATTATCCTTTCAATTAAACAGCTGAACAGTAATACACATTACTTTAGATGTATGGAAAGAATATAAAAGGAATATCATTGCATAATGGTTTTCTGCCTATCTGTAGAACCAAACAATCAGAAAGAAATTAGAAAAATTAGAAAATCATTCTATCTACAAACAAACCTATGTCTGTGAAATCTTGTCTGCAATGAGTCTTGCTATAGCTATTGTGGTAACCAGTAAGTGGATAAAGATAAATAAGAAATATAGGTAAATCCATCTGAGTTTCGGATCAGTAAAACAATATTACACAATATGATTTACTTTGGGATAGGGATGAGAGGCCTGTGCTTGGTAGTCGTTACTCCTGATATTAGGATGTGAACTAGGAGTTTGCTTAACTCAACAAGGAGCACCTTCCTTTGGGATATGTTTGCAATCAACTTAGAGTGGGGAGGGATTAGGTGGAACTTGGGGAGATGCTTGTTCCATGTTCCTGCATGGGGGAGAAGATAAATGGGTAAAGCTCTGTCAATAGGGGTTTAATCGGGTAGGTATTCTGGCATCAAAAGTATTGAGCAACTTTCTTCCGCGGGGCGGGTATGAAGATTGTTCGTGGGAGAATGGTGGTGTATATACTGTGTGGAAGAGGTGATAAGGTAGTGTAGGTGGAGGAGGTAGTAAGTATCAGGTTGCAACAGATAAGAGCATTGGTTCCATATGTATTCAATGTCCCTCTCCCTTTTGTGAGTGGGAACAGGGGGGAAGCAAAGTTTCTGTGTAGTTAGTGAATGTACTCAGATCAAGAAAGGGGGAGTATATACCCCAAAATGTGGTTATGTTATTCAGCAGCCCTCAGATGAGCTGCTCATATGAGGCAATTTTCTACATTTTGTTGACCAATTTGTCTTGTGTGGGTAATCACGAGGCTTGCCTATGGCGTAGTATACATAGTTTGGCAGTGTGCATGACTGTCATCAGTAGACTGCATCTATGTACCTTGATCTCATGTAGATCAGGTATACCATGTAATGTGTAACATTTGTAGAGGGAAATCAATGGCTGCGTTTAGTGTTTGTACATTACTGAACCTGAGTTGGTAGATCATGATTCAATCATAAAGAAAGTGAGTAAGCATTAGTGCATAGCCAACAAGTGGAGTTTTGCAAAAAACATGAGGTAGCTAATTGTTGCCATGTCCAGTACAAATTGGTAATTGTTTTAAAAAAAAATAACAGAACTTCAATCTAAATTAACTGGTTTCCTTGTCTAAGCCTTCTATTGTTGCCACTCAATCCTGTTGTGTTTAGACCCTCTGTATCTGTTGTTGCCATTTGAGCATGTCTTGTGATAGGAGAAGCTTAGAGAGTTACACCAACAAGTTTTAGGAGCCCAACATAACTCCTCTGTGTAGTCATCAGTGTTTTAGATGTTGTGCAATGGGGAAGTCATTCATGACTGAATCAACAAAAGAAGGGGGGGGCGAGGAGTGGGTTATGGTCTAGTGTCCGTGCTCCTCCAACATGATACTTAAACGAACAGGGGACACTGTTCCTAAGGAAGGGTGCTAAATAGCCCCTACCAGAAAGCAAGGAAAAAGAAAAAAGACCTAGGTGTGAGAAGGGACCCCACGCAAAGTAGAAAAAGCAAGTCTTGTCTCCTGTTGCCCTCACACCCCCCGAAAGGTATCATGCTTCATCATCCGGCATTTGTTCCTCGTCGGGCCCGGCGCTGCAATGCCCTACGGGTCCCCCAAAGCTTTTACAATATCTTGCCACTCTGTTTGGGAAACAGTATGGTGGATCGTCCTGACTGACTATAAGGGTATTTGCTTTTAATTATTCACCTCACGTGCACTTCTCTACACCTACTTTTTGATCCTGAAGAAGCGCCAACGACCCTCATGGCAATAGGGGCGCGAAACATGTTGGTCTATGACAGGCATAGCATTCCTTTTGGGGTAAATTTTTTACCCGAGGGGTTCTAATATATTTTATTTGGGCATAATCCCTGCTCTAAAATTTTGATTTAACAACCCCGGATTCAATTTTACTTATCTTGCACGCACTTTGTTTTACCCTCTTTTAGGGACCCCTATCCCACACACCCACATGCACCATCCGGCATTTCCCCAAAAAGATCTCCGCTAAAGAAAGTGACCCTTCGGGGGACCCATAGGGCATTGCAGCGCCGGGCCCTTACGAGGAGCAAATGTCCGATGATGAAGCATCACACCTTTTGGGGTGTGTGAGGGCAACGGGGACAAGACTTGCTCTTTCTCCTTTGTGTGGGGTCCCTTCTCACACCTAGGACTTTTTTCTTTTTTCTTACTTTCTGGTAGGGGCTATTTAGCACCCTTCCTTAGGAACAGTGTCCCCTGTATGTTTAAGTATCATATTGGAGGAGCACGGACACTGGACCATAACCCGCTCCTCGTTCCCCCCCTTCTTTTGTTGATTCAGTAGTAGTACGGCGGTTCAGCCGAGGGACTTCATTCTTTTCTATACCTTCTATTTCCTTTTCTTTTCACACACAAGACTGCACTATCACCACCCTCAAACTGGTGTTAGCCTGCTACCCTTCTTGGGGGCCTATGTTATGCTTGACCTCTAATCCCTTAAGGTGGGATGATGTCGGGTTGGGTTGTAGCTTCTGAAACAAACCCCCTCCTTTTTCCTATGTGGCTTTTTGATCACCTGGTGTCATGATTGACATTATATATGACTAAAATCACCAGTTTTGAGTGCCCGTTGTGTGCCTTGTGATTACTAGCCTCCATCCCGGATATTCTGTGATATTATCTAGAATACAGTGGGTATTCTCTACCTGTAGGAATAGAACTGGTGGTTCGTACATTCCGGGCTGGTGTTAGCTAATAATATAAGATCGGCCGTAGTGGAGTTTAGCTTTTTTAGAACATTGTCCTCCTTTACTAGACTGGTGCGCATGCGCGGGTGAGTAGTTCTCTCCTGAGACACATATGCGTCTGAAACTGATCCTTCACGCAGTTGCAGTGTCATTCAGGAGGTATGAACACCCCGGAAGAAGGCTCCTCCACTGATAGTATTTAAACCCGTGGTCCGTTTTTAGTACTTCTCCCTGGCAGATGTGAGGACGGGTACACTTTCTTTGTATCCCGCACCCATAGAGGACCGTGAGTACAGTAGGGGCAGTTATCTGTGAACGGGCACTTCGAGTTATGATTGTACAGACCGTATACAGCTCCTGGAGTTTACGGGTCCCGTTCTGTTTTTAATTGCTTTTTATATATCTTTTTTCCCCACTTTGCTCTCCTTTATAGTCCAAGAAGGAACGGGTGTCCCACGTCATTGGCCATAGGAGTATTTTTCCCGATAGTGTCGGGTAAGGCCTTTCTTGTAAAACTGCTGTCTTCACGTGCATGCGTAGTTACATAGCATGCATGCTAAGTCCCCTAACGTGATTAACCGTTTGAGTCTTGATACCCATACTTAACGTGTCCTGTGTGTGTATGGATCATGACGAAGGGTATTGTTAACTATATGGACACCCTGGTCTACCATTTGATATGGAGGGTGCCTTTCAGATTGGCCACATTGTGAATTTAGAACTCACCGGCAGGTATACATGGGCCTGAGTCTGGGTGGGGGTCTTGGTGGCACCAGGGTTATATTTGGTATTCGCTATTTTTTGGTCTTGTGTGTCTTTTTGATTGTGGCAGGTCGTGCACACGATTGTGGCACGTTTTAATGCACTAAGTTGTACTGATGCTCATATAGTGTCCTCTATTTTGTGTTTCTTTCCTTGGTTACTCATCAGGAGGTTTTACAATTTCTTGCCACCCTGTTTGGGAAACAGTGCGGTGGCTCGCCCTGACTGACTATGAGGGTATTAGCTTTTAACCCCTTCACTGCTAGGCCTTTTCCCCCCCTGTGCTAAGCCTTTTTTGGCTATTTGGGGTAGTGCGCGCTTAGGCCCCTGTAACTTTTTGACCACATAAGGAATCCACGCCAAATTGGCGTCCTTTTCTTCCAACATCATGGGGTTTGTAAAGGTACCCAGGGTTTGTGGATTCCCCTGGAGGGCTCCCAGAAATTAGCCAAAATACAGCAAAATTTAGTTTTTGTTGGGAAAAATGAAAGCATTTGGGTTTTTCTCTGCAAATGGTATCACAAAAGGGTTTGTGAGGCTGAAATCACCACTTTCCCAGCTTTTAGGGAATGTCAGACTTTTGTCAGAAAACCAACATTTTTTACACAGTTTTGGCACTTTTCTGGGACATAGCCTATTTTTGCTATTTTTTGTGCTTTCAACCTCCATCCAGTTAATGGTAGAAATGGGTGTGAAAGCAATAATGGATCCTGGAAAGCTATACATTTAAGAAAAGTAGATAAAATTCTGAATTCAGCAAGGGGTCATTTGTGTAGATCCATCAAGGTTTCTTTATAGAAGGTAGCGCTAAAAAGATTACTTTAGGTCACGCTGGACAGGGCCAAAGTGAAAGTTTGGGCTGACCATGATGGAACACCAGCCAGCTGCAAGCCCCGGGGAACAAAGTACCTTTCCTGGTTGCAAGAAACGAGATACATCAACCTTCTCCTCACAGTGTCAGTTCGAAAGACGGGTGCC
This sequence comes from Triturus cristatus, assembly GCF_964204655.1. Taxonomy (NCBI): domain Eukaryota; kingdom Metazoa; phylum Chordata; class Amphibia; order Caudata; family Salamandridae; genus Triturus; species Triturus cristatus. The sequence continues at coordinate 1,140,597,818 of NC_140583.1, read as the reverse complement.
GGAGAAGAAAGGCGTTGAGTGATGCACCAGTTTCTGCCACGCAGTCGAGGTGATGCGCCGATCTCACCAAGCTGCATCAGTGGTGATACACTGTCCAATGTGTCAATCTCAGGAGGCAAAGAGCTGGTTATTATATGAGTTACCAATTTTACTCCCGCAACCGGGCAGAGGTGCAGGTTCTGCTACCAGCAGACGAGATGCATCAAAATCCATCTTGCAAGTATCTGGGCCGTTTCCAGTGAGCCGGGCACAGGAACAGCGGTAGATACCTTGTATTTCCTAATCCTCAAGCCAACAAGCCCTTGAAGATCACTTGGAGGGAGTCAGAGTCCAGCTCTTCTTCGGCAGGATAAGAGAGCAGCAGGCAGCAGAGCAACAAACAGAAAACAGGCTTTCCAGATCAGCAGTCCAGCTGAGTCATTTAAGCAGCACAGCAGTCCATATGAACGTGATATTACAGCTCCTCATTTTTGTCACACAGTTTCAGCAGTTCACTTCTGTGGTTGTCAAATTGCACCTCTCTCATGTCGTTGTTTTTTTTCCACGGTTGTCACTATTTGGCCCAGATCTCACAGGTTTCTCTTAATGTCTCTGATATCCATCTCCATTTCTTACTTAAAGGCTGCCACATTGTCTCTTAGTGTACTGAAGATGGTCTCTAAGAAGGAGCGGGTGACAGGGGTTTCTTCCTCTTGTGCAAAGCAGTGTGAGTGTTCAAGATTTGAGAGGTGTCTTTGTGTTGGTCTGATTTTTTGGTGGGAGGCCTGTTGAGCATGTCCTTCATTGTGTTGTCCTTTTTGGCGCAGTGAGTGGTCATGATGTGTCAAGTCAGCCCCACGATGGGGGGGGGGGGGATTGTCAGCAGAGAAGCAGGGACTAGAGCCTTTTGCCACCAGTGAGCATTCAGATACCCCTGTCTTTGACAGGAGGACCCCCTCTAATGTGGATGCTCGCACGTAGGTCCCCCAGGGTAGCGACATGAGTGGGGACCAGGGCCAACCCCCCACCCTAAAGAACAGGGGTCTCTTTAGATGCCTTACCTTGTAGTGGGACCCTCGGATCAGTGTCAGCGTGTCAGGCCCCCATGTGTCAGCTCTCACCTGATGGTTGGTCGTAGATCTGACATCTTCACTATGGCCAGATCTGTCTACCTCAGGAGGGCCGATGCCTGCGGGGGCTACAAATGTGTTGACTGACCCCACAGCAGGAATGGAATTGCAGCATTGCAATGTGGCCAGAGGCCCCAAGGATCCTGAGTTGGGGGCCCCAGGGCCACACCATCCACAACTGCTATCCCCTCATGAAACACCAACACCAATGGGCCTAGTCCAGGCAATTTTTGCCAGTATCTCTCCCAATAACACCTCCACACTCCACTCTGCACGTTGCCTGATTTCTTGACATAATATTTACATATTATGATATCTGATATTTTCCATTTGATATTTTGTCCAAACTTTTTTGGAGAGAGGGAAGGACAGAGGTATTTGAATGAGGAGTGGATAAAAGATGTGTTTATTGTGCTTCCTCAAATACAGAACAGAAGGTTTAGTTTTGATTTAGAGGGGCAAAATACTCCGCTTAGAGGTTGGAGCACCAGAGGTGTTTTTATGTGCAGAAAATATTTTTAAGTTAAGTACTTCTAGCTGTAGGGGTACTACAATTTCTGCGTTTTACATGTAAGCTTGAAATGACGAGGAACTAAGTATGTAGTGGGCCAACCTAATTTGAATTGTTAGTGTCTTGCTATAACTGTATGGATGTATCAGTTTTTCAGAGTCCACGTTTTCATGTCTCTGAATCTTTGTCTCCATGTGAATGCACTTTGATCTTGTACATTATCACAATGATCGTTTCTACTTAAGTCTTCTACATATTTGGACATATTTCAGAGGAATTTAAAGGTGGATCAACTGCACTATACAATCAAATACAATGCCACAGAAAGTAAACCTGCCACAAAGTGATGCACTCCCCTTAACCCTTCTAAAAGCAATACATCTCATTTACTCAAATATTTGGGTTATAATAAAACTTGGGAATGGCATCACTGTTTAAAAAAAACTACCAACATCGGATGGGCTATAACAAGGATGTATGCTTGCACTCATAATATACAATCTCTATATGGTTGGCTTGAATAAAATTTTGGACACAGCAAATTCCCAATCTCTATGCCTAGCTTTAAGCCAGCCACCTGCTTGCAGTATTCAGATGATGTTGTCATTTTAAGTTGGACCACAGTCCAACAGCAAAGGTAAACAAAGCCATTTTGTCTCCCTGAATGCCATTGGTCTGAAATAAACTGAACACTCTTTGAACAGAAAACTGTGCAGACACATATGAAGTGACTTGGAGGGTGTTTACTAGTTCCTGAGACTTAAGTTCAAGGACACTGCCAAAGGCAGTAAATGATGAAGGCTGACAGCCTTTTACATCCTTTATGATGCAGTGTAAAGAATATAACCTTACTCCTGCTACATAAGGTATATGCTTCTTTTTCCTCAAGATGGGTTTGTTCTGGACCTGTCATTTACCACAGGAAGAGACAAAGGGACCAACAGCAGTGAATTCAGAGAACTGTGGGGTGTGGGGACAAGCGGTATTAGTTCCCAATGGATAACCATGACAGTCACTTTCTGAGAGCCTTCCCTGAAAGAGACATGTTAGTCCTGTCAGCCTCAGGATGGTCTTACCCCAAACGTTCTGCCTTCCTTTTCCATTTTTGCTGGTCTCTCCTTTGCTGGCCTTTGGGCTCTGTGCACTTCCCCACTGCTAACCAGTGCTAATCAGTGCTAAAGTGATTGTGCTCACTCCTTAAAACATGGTTTATCCCCAAGTGGCATGTTTAATTTCTTGCACTTCTTGTGCAATGCTCTAAAGTAACCCTTTAAACATGTCCCTGGCATGCCATTATTGCTTGTGTGTGCAGTAAACTGCCATTTCAACCTGTCAAAATAATACTTTTGCCATATCAAACCGTCCTTTTTAATTCCTATAAGTCACCCCTAGGGTAGGTAATGAACAGCCCAGAGAACAGGGTGCAGTGAATTAAAAAAAACCAGGACAAGTGACTCTGGAACAAGGTCAGAGAAAGCTGGTAAAATTACACCTTTCCCCTTAGGGCACTCCATAACAAACTCAGGCGGTTAATCTCTTTCAGCCAAAAGGATGTCATATCCATATTAAACCAGTTGTTCTCACATTTACCTGTCTCTGTGTGATTACTACAGTCAGGTTCTCCCAAAAGAGATCTTTCACTTTCCTGTGTATGTCTTCCTCCCTTTGGAGCATAATTTCGTAAAAATGATATGGGACACTTACCCTTGTATCCGTGAAATGTTCATGTAATGCTGCTGTCACCAGAAATTCCATCAGGTTCTGGTGAGCTATTGTTACTTCTGGTGTGCTGTCTAGCATCATCAGAGATGATTCTCTGTTCAGAAGCAGAGTATTCAGTAGCCTGGGAATTTCTTATTTTAAGGCCAGCTACCTTCTTTTTAAATTGAGGTTTAGTTTTGGGTTCATCTTCTTGTTTGATAATGTAGTCTGAAGTGTGATGTGTCTTCTTTTTCGGCTTGACTCGCTCTTCTGATCTATGTTCTTACCGTCCTTCACTCTCCAACTGTTTTGAAGAACTCTTAAAGGAATGAGACGAACGTTTGTCAGTATCCTGATACCTGTCAGGATTTTTAATATTATTACGGTTTCAAGGATTGTATCTTTTTTCAGAGGGCTCCTGTTGAGTAGACCCACCCTATGATTGTGATGCATTCTGCTTATTATTTTTCGCTTGTTTGTTATCCCATTTCTTTTTAGAAGGATCGGGTGCTTGTTTTGAATTATCTTTTTCAGAATTACCCACCACTTGTGGTTTCCCAGGTCTGGCTCCCAAGTTATGTCTTCCCAGTGAAGCATAGGTTTTTTCGATATGGCCACCTCTCCTGCCTCCCCTTTTATGTTACTTAACATAATTGCTGATACCTGGGCAAAATTGGCCATCAGTTTCATCCTCAAGTCCAGGGCAGGTTCTGCCTCATATTCATTCTGCATTTGTTTCAATACATCGGGTAAAACTGCCATTGAGGGGTACCATGAGTTCTGGTATAGACAGCAGCTAAAATGTACCCCAAGTGGTACAATCCTCTATTCGGGAGCCATCTTCATTGGCAAGTAAATGGTTAGTATTCTGTGTTTTTCCTGCTGGCCCATATCGGGATATACTGTTCTAAGCTGTGCTATCCAGAACAGAATTTGCTCACCCTTGGTGGGCATTCTTCCCATAACCACATTCAGCGTTTGTGGGCCGATAGTTGGTGTAGTCAATTGAGGTTGACCAGCTTCAGAAATCCACTCAAGTTGAATTGTAAGTGTTCGCATTATGAACAGTGTAAGGTTTCTGTATGGTTTTACTACGTCTGTGTAATGTGTACATAATTTTGCTGCTGAGAATGTATCAATCTCTGGAAACGGTGAATAAGCAGCTAGGACCAGCGAGCTTGCTCCTTCTCTGCTGAGCGGACCGAGTCTCACATTTGGTTGTGGTGTGGGGGTGGGCACCTTTAAACCAATTAATATGCTCTTGGTACTTTAAAGGGACTTCTATGTCCACGTATGCAAACAATTCTTCAGGTGTGTCATCTTCAATGTAAGTATAAAACTACTTTGTGCGTGCATCTGCAGGCGGAAATCTGACCCAAGAGTAGAATACCTCTATTCTGAAGGCCTTGTGTGCCTCAATCACCAAGGTAACACAACCACCCGTCGACGGGAGGCCGTATTGTAATGATATCATAATAACTGCATGTCTGCAATTTTCTTTAATGTTAAGAGCAACTTCTTGCTCTTCTTTCCCTGTACCTGCAGCACCGTCTCCACTAACAGACAATGTGGGAGGAAGTAGTAAGGAAAAGAGATATGGTTTTACACAGTGTGGAAAATGTAATCCTTCAAGCATGCATAACCTACAGTCAGTGCACAGGGTTTGCCTACTCAGCTGAGGCAAATTTCCCTTCCCACTCCAGACGTCTCTCATTAAATGTGAGTAGGTTTCTCTGAGAAATCATGACTGAACTACTCAGATTTGACTGTTAAATTAGAAACAAACCAATGTTGGGGGCGCCATGTTATGTAGTTCCTAAAAATACATAGGATCTGCACATTTGTTGGCCAACATAAACTAAGGGATTGGAGTCTAGATTGATTCTGGGCACCCCCACAGGATTTGTCAGCCTATAGACCAGCTAGCTCACAGTGCCACCATAAGTTCCCGAACCCTACCATGGAGCGAATAGTTTCTGGCAGCCATTGAACATGACAACCCTTGACCCTTCATGGATCGTGGAAATAGTACAGTACTTTTCTCTCAGTCAATCGTGCTCACTTAGTCTCAGAGAGATACACAGAATAAATATTGGGGATGTTTTCAATAAGTATTTATTGAACCAACGGCATTCTAGTATAAAACATTTTTGCTATGACAATCAATAGGCAGAAGCAAATGTAAGAGATTACAAGCACCAACAGAGTAAACATTAGATACATTTCTATCATGATGCTAAGCATCAAATGTATGCAGGATATATTAAAACAGTAATCTGAGTGTACTTCTATTATGCGCATGTACCCTACCTAAGTGTACCTCAATGTCCTGAGCATGTATGTGGGTGTGAAGCCAAGAATCATCTAGAAAAGTGCAAACCCCATTACCTGATGGGAGAGAATGAAGGACCCTGTCTTGGTCACGGGTTGGACACCCCGCAAGGGATGTCAAACCGCTGTGTGTTGAAACCTTAGCGTTCAGGGACCTCCGAGTCAGTGTCAGCGTGGAAGCTTCTCCTCTTCTTACCTAGTGAAGGTGCAGTTCTTTTAAGCCAGAAAGGTAACCTCAGGGGTTCTAACACAATTGATATGGAGTGAGTACGATTATGTCGATGAACCTAAATCAATAATTGTAAATAAGCAATGTAACCCTGTTGCCTGAGCATGAAGATAGCAATGACTATTTTACAGAGTATGTTAATTCTATTATGTACGTCATGTACACGGGATTAAGATATGATGCTAAGAATCCTCATGCATAATAAATTAGGCTCGTTTCAAGATAAGCAATTGACACTTATTCAGCACATAACTGGGTGAAAGGTCATTGTTAGAACCCCTATGCAGAGAAAGGTATGGCTAATAAAAGGTCACTTTGCTACATAGGGCTAGATTAGGAAACAAAAAAGATCAGGACTGATTTGCAAATGGATGGGTCTAAATTGGAATGAAGTAGCATGCAAAAAACAATGGATTTACCCAGATCTGTGATTAGAGGTGAATGTTTGATTGGTTCAGAATTCCATCCATCATCTGTTCTTTTTACATTTATCTCCCTAAGTGTGAATGGTATGCCCAAACATGAGTTTCATGCTCGATACACCACCAGATTCAAGCTAGCCTGGATGCTGAGGGTTGATACCCTGAAACTGGTCCCAGGATGCTTGTTTCTAGTCCAGGGAGGAACTGGCCTGGCAGTTCGGGCTAGACTGTTTCCATGGGGAACAGGATCAGGACTGATTTGCAAATGGCTGGGTCTTAACTGTGATGGTGTTGCATGAAAATAAAGATGGGCTTAACCCAGAGTGTTTGATTCGTTCAGCATTCTTTCCATCATCTGTTCTGTTTATACAAATTACTGTTGCTTAAGGGTATACTAATTTACATAATGAGCAGATTGAGAAGGGGAGGTGATCATCAGACTACATATTGGCATTTTCTTTCCTCGTTCCTGTTCTTACAGTCCTCCTTCTCTCCTTGTGGTGCTTCTTTCTGAATACCTGAAGTACTTTTTAAAGTATTCATGAAAAACTTTAGGGGATGGCAGGAATTGATCATCTCACATCCCCAAGGAGCATGAGCATGGGTGAATACGCAGATGAAAAGATTGATTGGGTTCTAGTTTGGGTAAGAGGTGTCTTTCCAGAAGGTGGGTGATATCTTGCTCCATAAGTACTAGTGACAGGAAAGAAAAAGATGAGACATAATGGTTAACCGTAAGTGAAACCAGCATTATATTTAAATTTCCCTTAAATAATTCCATTATGTATACACTGAAATAGTGCCTGGATTTTACTATTCAGTAGGTTGATAAACTCAAGCATACTAACTTTACCGCATATTATGAACAAAACATGACATATTCCATTTCTCTCGTCTGGCTTGACAGTAGAGTTGTTGTGAGACAATTATATGAGCATCACAGAGAAGGGCTTTGGCTCTATCCACATGGTGGGAAGCAGAAGTATATGTTTTAATTGAGCAATAGTTGAGTGCTTCCACATAAACAGCTTGCCCTTCATACAGTTATTATTATTTTGTTTATTTATCCAGGTGACTGAGCTTGAATTTCAGGTGCACAAACATATCATTGTAATGCAATTAAAGAGCTTTTGATAACTAGATAATTTACAGTGTTTTTCTCTGACAGCAGCAAAGATGGGAAGAGGGCAGCCGTTAACCTCCACTCTGTTCTACCACTGGTCTGTCTGATAGACATTTCCGCTATGCTTCCATCCATGACAGTGAGCTGCATGGTATAATGGTTCAGTCTGCATCAGTCAATGGCTCCTATGCCCTGTCAATGGCATTTTTAGATCACGTGTGTACAACCCCCGAATGACACTACTTTAGTATGCAAAGCCGATTTGGGTGCCTTTTAGTTTTGAAATCTACCTTTAGATTTCCTTTTTATCTTTGCTTCTCCTCTTTTTATTTTAATGTCTCTTAAGATGATGCTACAGTTCTCCAGGCAGTATTAATTGGTGCTTGTTTGTCTCTCATTTCATCTGTAGTGTGTCGCATTTCATGTGAACACTTGCTCTATACCAGGAGATCCTTATGCAACACTGTTGTCCATAGTGTATCATTGTTTTACCATTCCAAAATGACCAAAAGGTCGGTTTTAAATGTGGCAGCCAAGCTTGACTTTAGAACAACCATAGACTATTTATAATACCTTTGCAAGATGGACACCTGGTGCTATGTTTAGATTTCTTATTGCAAACATATGTACACCGTGTCTAGAAGGTATCATGTTTTCTTTTTTATACTTCTATTGTTTTAATTTAACCTGCATAGGTTGTTGAGTTTGTATATTTTTTGCAATATTGTCAAAGTGTGAATGGAAGGATGAGTCAGTGGAATGATGAGTGACTGAGTGCATGTATGATGGCTTATTGAGTGTCTACACCCATCAGTAAAACAAAAGGCACTTTCATTCATATGTCCGACCTATTGACATTGCCAATGCTTGTTGTAACCCTTGTGCCAACAGGGATATGTTGGAGGATTGCTTTGTCTCCCGATTTAAGGTTCAGCCCTGGAATTTCAGTTTTATCCATGTGTCAGTTGGGTTATTAAAAGGAAAATGATTGTGAGTTGGGTATCCATGCAATGCAACCAAACGTGCTTAATTGAACAGATCAATACGAGTATAACAGTGCATAGTCTGCAAAAGACAGTAATTTCATAGAAAATGTGTCGTTGATTCACCAATATACGAGTGATTTCTTGCCTCATACACATTTGCATCTGACATACAGAAGAAACACAAGCTCAATATAAAAGTAATCGCGTTAACCTTGATTTACAGGCTACGCCCAGGTTGCTATATCATGGAACAGCAGCATTTTTAGCATATCAGTGATAGCATTGAAACTATTGCCTTTTCTTTTCATGTAGGGCAATTGTTTACTCACTTTCGAGTAAACAAGATGCACCCCATTGTATTAAACACTGCATCACAATATACGTGTCATTATTTACATAGCCCACAATGTTTTCATTTGAAATGTTACAAAGTGCACCTCTTTCTCCACAACCCATTGCAATGTCAATATTGGAATCAGTCAAGTCCACTCAGTTTCTTCTCTAGTAACAAGCTCTAATTCAAACAATTGTTTGGTGTACCATTACATGAGATTAACATATGTCGTACCGTAAAACATATACCGGCCACCAACAACAATGCAGCCTCCAATTTGAGCAAACTGAGCAAAATGCATCGGGTTTGTAGTGTGGGCTGCATGCTCCATTGCACAGCACATAATCTTTGGGTGCGGATGAAGTGTACTAGCACTAGGGTCATATTTTTGACCAGATTTGCGTTGCGTTTCCACCCCGCAATGTGGTACATTCACAATACAAACCTTAAGTTAGATTTATGAAGCCACACAAGGCCACTTTGTGTGGCCCTGAGTGGCTCCATAAAGCTGGAGTAAAGCAATGCAGTGCAAATCATGGTTTTGCCTTACTTTGCCCTGGGAAGGCATTCCATGGCCGTTGCAGGAGTGTTCCCACCCTACTTCCAAGGATTATGATGCACTCCCAGATTTTCCATAATTGGTAAACCCGAGAATGCGCCAAAAAGATACACCTTCCCAGGAGAGGCATAACGAGGAGAAATATCTTTATTTCTCCTAGTTTTATCCCCTTTCTATGTGTGCTGCATTCTGCAGCACACATACAAAGTGGAAAGTGCCTTTCAGGATTACTTTTGTGCTGGAAGGTGCTCCTTCCTGCACATAACAATCCTGCATGCAATTGAGGCACCCTTGCACCATTGTGCAAGGTGCCGGTGTTTGCAGCAGACTGCCAAATGGGTGCCAGCACTGGGGAAAAGGCAGGAATGCACTGTATTGACTTAAATATAGCACATTCTTGCCTTTGTCCTGTCACGCAGTGCAGCGCAGCAAGGTGACTTGCTGCACTGCACGGCATGAGACTTTGTCTATTGCTGTATGCTTGCAATTTGGAGGAGATTGCATGCTAACGGGGGAAGGGTCCTTTCCAGGAGGCTGGCACTGGGAGTATCCAGGAGAGTTCCATTAACGTTGAGAAATGACTGATTGATTGATTTTGCAATTAATAAATCAAAAGGGTCACCTAAAAAGGTGCCTTGGCGCTGCGTTGGTGGTAGTGGGCTCTGACCTCTCACCCAAGTCACCCTAGATGTTCACTTGGCTGACGTAAACACACAGAGAAGTGGCCAGGCTTGCAGCTGTACGTCTGAGTAGCCTTCTTTCCAAACCTAGCATGTTGAGTAGCTTAAGATGTCCTGTGCAGTGATTGGCTGCAATTTCGTCATGGATGACTTTGGCATGGGCTGCTACTGTGTTATAGCACTGGCACAGATGATTACTAGGCAGCTTGCGGTGGGGCTTGTGGGGTAGGTGCATCACATAACGCATGCGTGCCTGGTCACACCTAAATCTTTTAATAATGAAAATGCTTGTTAATGTACTGGGCCCTCAACATTTGCATTGTACTTGGTGCATTAGTATGAACAGGTCATCTAATCTAACTGAAAACATTATAGAGAGGGCTACAGCAGGCTTCTATTTACATTAAATAGTTTGTGAACACTGTCTATGTGCAGAAAGGAATACAAATGTTTTAACCAATTCCTCTAAATTATTAATTGAACATTTTAAATAAAGTAATATACTATTGTTGCTGACCTAATAACTGCAGCTCTTATATCTACAAACGTGGAGATGTAAGTTAAGCTTAGCTTAAAAACTCAGTAATAGGATTGATGGGTTTTTTTCTAAAGCTCTTTTTTACATTTTTCAGTATGCACGTTTTTGTGTACAAATGTACCATGGATTGATTTCAATGGTTTAATGGGAGGTTTTGTAAAAGTTCTTTCTAGTATGAACCCATAGCATTTTTGTATTTCTAGACCTTCAGTGGCAACTGAAGGGCATTTTAGTTTGCCACGTTATACTTCTGACTAAATGACAAGATTCTTTACTATATTACACCCATGAAGGGAATGTGAGTGAGACCTGACACATGCCTAGCACACCATTTTCCAGTGGGAAGACAATTAGAGAAATTAAAATGTTGCCTTAGTCCAGTGTTAGAAACTGAGTTATTCGCTTAGGGAGGTGGAAGGACTACTCAGGCACAACCACAATCCTTGTCAGAGTGAACCACAAAAGTCACTAAATTAACCTGCGCTTAAACCTCTGACAGTTTGGCACAAAACAGGTTTAACTTATATGCAATGTGTAAAGTATTTATTATGTAGCACACTAACAAGGAGCTTGAGAAGCATGACGGCAGATTGAGTCAGTCTGTAGGGAGGCTGCGGAAATACTGGCTCCCGTAGACCCTGAGTAGGACTTACTCCAAGCATGGGGAACGCAAGATGCCATTGGGAGATAAATCCATTGGCGCCGGTACACTCTGCTTTGTGTTGGAGCTCTGTTGTGGGGCCAAGGCAGTTGCAGAGCAAGCGGCGTGTTTGTGCAGGGCTGGTCTGCTTCTTCATTGTGGAATGGCTGCCACAAGAATGCTCTCGCTCTGGAGGGCCTAGCCAGTTTGGGTGCTTTGAGCTGTTTTGGCAGAAACAGCACAGGCACAGTTGCTGAAGCTAGCAAAGAGTGGCCAAGCAAGGAGCATGAGGAGAGCAGTGAGGAGATGAGAAGACAGGGAAAGCTGGCACCCACCTCACCACTCTACCATCACGGATGCCAGAGGGCTTAGTCCATGCATGTAAGGGAAAAAGCTGACACCTCTACCTGTTTCAATACAAGGAAGTTGAATAGAGCATTACATGAGGAGGTGGAAGAGAAGGAGGGGTACCCCACTAAGAAACAAAAAACAGGTACAGCCTGAGGTTCTCCAGGGCTCCCTTGTTAGTGCAGCTGAGGAGACTTCAGGGCCCAGTGGATGCTTAACTAATGGTAGATCTATAATCAGGGTCTACGTAATCAAGTCATTAAAGCCTTAAAGAGAGATTCAGCCTCAGAGGGTGAGATAGGGCTCAGCGTTAGGGAAAGGGAGGGGCAACAGATTGATAGAGCGAGCTTCCATACCCAAAACCAAAACCACCCTCTGCTTGCAGTCTTCAAAATCATGTTGGAGCAGTCTAAGTAATCTAGGAATTCGATGACGCAGTACCTTCTAATGCTCGAAGGGGACAGCTGGAAGGGGTGGCAGACCCCATGAGTCTCCTGACCAAGGTATCGGACAAGTGGGTGGAAGAGTGAATGGCTAGGGAGTCCCTCTCAAACCATCTTGATGCAAACCACAAGTCCACTGGACATGGGTCTGAGCTAGAGTCTGAGACAGCAATGGAGAAGCATGGGGGCATTGGACTAACTTGGTCAGCCCATGCAGCAGACTTACTTCTGGTTAACCTTGGTACTTAAAGCAGATTCACTATTCTCGAGAAGTAGACCCCTAACTTAGAGTATCAGGGAGGGAGGATTGCTGAAGCTAACTTTGAAGTGGAGATATCAGGTGGGGAGATGAAAGGAAAGGATACTCGGATACGAGATCCATACCCCTGTTGCAGAATATAATTATGGAAGTCCAGGATTGGTTTATAACTTTAGAGAATAATCATAAACAAATCAAGCAGTCTTGCAGAACGTTGGGAGAAAAGCAGGATGACATGACAGCATGACGCTGGTGTTGGAGCAGGGTTGGAGAGCATTTCCTAACTAGAGAAATGTGAACAAAATATAGTGTCATTGAAGGCCCAGGACAAGAAGTTGACAAAAATGCCAGAGAGGTTAGAACACCATCTTAGGCGGACTAATTGGAACATTTTAGGTGTCTCTGAAGCTAGCGAAGGGAGAGGCAGGAAAGCATTTGTGATCTTACTGATCAAGACGGGAAGTTTGAGGGTGCATGTGAAATAGACTTTAAACAGGAAATGCAAGGAGTTCACAGGGTCCCTCTTAGGAGAAACCCACTAGACACAAGCCCAGGAGGATACTAATAACCTTCCAGACAGATGTAGTGAAGGAGAGGATCTTGGCCAAATCATTATAGACCAAACAGATTGTGTATAAAGGCTAGCCCTTCATGACTAGTTTGGATATGTGTTGAGCGACCGAGGATAGGAAGTGGGCTTTGGAAAGAAGAGAGAAGAATTCTGAGATTTGGGTGCAAGATTCCAAGTGAAATTCCAGGCTACTTTGAGAGTAATATAAGACTAACTGATGTATAATTTTAAATATGCAAAGGAGGTAGACGAGGCATTGGAACAATGGAAGAAGAATTAATATATACTGTTTATACCTCATATAATTTTCTTTCACTTTTTTTCTACTGTGCAGTTTAGTATGTCCTGACTCCTCCTCACATTAATGGATAAAGAAGAGAGAATATAAGGTTATACAAAATATTAGAAGAGAAATGTATGAAAAAGAATAAAAATAAAGGACGTTGTCACATGGTAGTCTGTTGCAGAGTCAGTGGTTGGGAGGCCTCGAATGGGCATCAAGAGATGCCTATCTGTAAGAACAGGAGGCTCCTCATTGCAGAGTGTGGGAGGTGCACAGGTGAGGAGCCCTGTGGAGAAAACAACAAAAGTCCTCATTTTCTTTCCTTTTATTTTTGAGCATCCATCCAGCAGATATAGATTTGGAAGGTGCAGTACTTCAGGATGAGCATGGCCTTAAGGAACTCCAAAATATGCTTCATCATATGGAATGTTAATGGGTTACGAGGTCAAAGAAAGCAGAGATGGATCATGAACACCTTAGGGAGTGTGGGGCTCAGTTAGTACACTTACAGAGATGCACCATATAAAACAGGAATACATAGAGTTGTTCCAAAAGGGGAGATGGGTCCAGGATATGTTGGTGATGGAAGAAACTGCTATGATCAAGGAGGTTGGAAATTATTACTAGAAAAGGATGCAATATCAAGTTAAAGGGTTTTGTGCAGGATGGGCAGGGATGCTGGGATATAGCCAAGAATACAAATTGCATGCTGCACATGACATGTGTGAGGACCTCTTGAGCCCTCGAATAAGCTTACTAGTGAAACTGGTGGAATGTAAATCTCAATTGTTATTGGGTGGTGATTTTAATAAACTGCTTACTAACAAACACTAATGAGGTGAAGATAAAACACAGAAAAGTCTCACACTAAATTAGTTCATTAGAGTGCATTTTAATAAATGAAATGATAACAAACTGTTTGGGGCAAAAAAAGACATGGAGGCTTGGTGTCAGTTTCCTTTGTGTGGGCAAGAGAAAATGCCCTTTGAAGTTTATGCCAGGATAGGTCGAGCCGCTACCCAGTCATCCTGCCAGGATGGCCCATCCTTTCCACACCTAAGCACACTTTGTGTTACTGTTTGAAAGAAATACACAGACTCCAGCTGCAGAGGCATTCAAATAATGTGACCCAGGACACTGGCAAAAGGAACAAATGGTTGGGACAAGAAAATGCAAAATCCTTAAAAGTGTCATTTTGACAATTGTGACTGTAAATGCAACTTTACCATTAAAAAAGATTTTAAATTACAATTATCTTGAGTCGAAACAGTATATTTCGACCTGATCCAAATTTAAAGTTAGTATTTATTAAATGTAATAAGGTGGCACAGACAGATAGGCCTATCAACAGTGAAAAGCGACTTAGGAGTTTTTCACTGACCAGACATGTAAAACGTAAGCACATATGTCCTAATTTTTTTAATACAATGCACCCTTCCCTGTGAGGCTTTAGGGCCTACCTTAGAGGTGACTTATCACTACCGAAAAGAAAGGTTTACACTTCACAAATGATTTACTTTGCCAGCTCAAAATCGCAGTTTAAAACTACACTCCAGACAAAAATGCTTTTTAAGGGATGGCACAATGAGTGCTTCAAGCCCACTAGTAGCATTTAATTTACAGGCCCTGGGTGCATGTAGTACCTTTCACTAGGGGCATATAAGTACATTAAATGTACCAACCAGGTAGATACCAATTTTACCATGCTTTAGGAAGAGAGCACAAGCCCTTTACCACTGGTTAGCAGGGACAAAATGCAGAGGCTTAATGCCAACAAAAATATGTTCAGCAACTAAAGGGAAAAACCTGGGGGAGATCCTGCAAAAAGGGCCAGGTCCAACACCCAGTCTTTGTGATTCTCTGATAGAGTCAGTGCCTAAATATGCCAATAAGTAGAACTGACAAAGGTGCCAATGCTGATGAATAATTTGAGATATTTAGCCGTAGAAGAAAGGAAAAAACAACTACGGACGTACTACTGAATAGTATTTAATCGCAAAGAATCTGTTTTTTACAATGATTTCATTTATCACAAAAACATGATCTGGACACACAGACGTAATGAAGAAAAATATACACAAGAAAAAGAATTGGGGGACAACAATTAATACAATCAAAAAGTGAAACTCTACTGTCCTAATGACAGAGGTCCAGCTCTAACAAACAATCTTACACCACTCCTCATTCACACACACAACTCATACAAACAATACAGTTTAGTCACCCTTTGGTTCTAATTGTAAACACAAAAGGTGTCTCCGTCCATAACAACTTGGAGTGAGATCCGCTAAATAAGGTGTGCACAAAAGTATATTCAATTTGTCAGAGAAAAAATTGGTAAAGTCTTCAATGAAGAGAGCATGGTGGACCCCAAGGGAAACACTACTTTTGAAGAAAGAAAAATTGCCAACGACACGCCAAGTATTCGTTACCACCTTCTGCCCAAACTCCAATCAATTAAAAAAAGCGATTCATCAAAATTGGCATCTTATTCAAAATCTTGATCCTTCGTTAGAAAATTCCCCTATGTTTGCGTTCAAAAGAGAAAGACATGTGGCTAACCACATAGTGAGGGCTTCACAAAAAATCACAACTAAACCATCACTAAGAGAAATGATGGGGCTGTCACCCATACAAGGACATCACAAATGCGGGACATGTTCTTATTGCGATCAAACGGACGAGGGGTCATTGTTCTCCCACAAAGGGATTTTCTGGAGACATGAGACTTTTTCGAATTGTAAAACCAGATATGTAATTTTTGGAATCAAATGTCCATGTTCTTCTCTGTATATTGGTAAAACCAATCAAGAGATTAGACATAGAATAACGCAACATAAGTCCCGGATACAAAAAAAAGTTGAAACTGCACCCCTTGTGAATCACTGGGTACGAATGTCGCATGGAGAACAAGATCTCCGCTGGACAGTAATCTCCAAAATAGAGCGTGATCCAAGAGGTGGAGACATGGAACTCAGGCTTGCTCAACGCAAAGCAATGCTAATCGTCAAGTTCGACACGGCAATTTCGGGGCTAAACGAATTATCAGAAATCTTCAGACTCTAAGGATTTGTCAACGGGGTTCCCTTGGTTTTTATCCAATCAGGGCATGAGTGTAGCCTTTGGTTTTCCTTACTTGACACCTCACAAATGCTCCAATGAGCGTGCGCACCCAGGCGATGACTGAGTTTGATTTTGCTTATCCAAGAGACTACAACTCCCAGCAATCCAGCCATACCCTGCCTTAACATCGAGTGTCCAACCATACAACAAATGCGCAGTTGCAGTCATTGATTTGGGGTTTTTTCCCTGACAACGGACCTATTTAGTAACGCAGGAAACGCTCCAACTGGGGCCTCAGCTTTATTTGCTCACTGTGAGAGTTTGTCCAGCGTTCGTGACAGCAATTACACAAGGGACTACACTTCCCAGATTGCCTTCGGGTGATTGACTTGACGTTTTAAACGTCGATCAGGAAGAGCGTTTCTTGAAGCTTCCTGTTCCCGACGGACTTCTTAGACGCCGGAACCTAGCCACGAATTAGGTAACCGCGTTCCCTCCACCGTTCCTCGGATTGTTTCCCCGTCCAAACTTCACCAAACCAAGCTAAGTATTTTGACCATTTGGACTAAAATGCGGACTTTTATTCAATTACAGTTTCGCCGCTTTCGACTTGTGACAGAAAACGCTGCACGTCCATCTGGCACACTACATGTGAGGAATCACTCCACTTCCAACTTAGGTATGCTCCTCTTGCAGTTCTTGTACATGAATTGTATTAGTTTGATAGTAATTTCTTTCGCCCCTTTTGGACCAAAATCACTATACCAATTGTGACTTTTTCCTTCTTTGGTAGAGCACGGGTCAAATTTCATCTTGTGACCTCCACCTTGACGGATTGACTCCACACGTCTTTATCATCCATCTTTCTTTTCGGCCTCATTCTACAACGAGGTATTGTCCGCGACTGGGAAGTGCTTTCATTTCCATGTCCAAATTAAGTCTCATTTGTTCAACCCTCGATGTAATCACTTCCGATCAATAATGAATTATGTATCACTGTTTGTATTCCTTTCAGTATCCCTCTTCTGAAATCCTAAAAGGGTACTAGCATCTCACCTCTCGCCGGGTAAGTTCAGTCGTAGAGACCAGGCGTTTGGGGTTCTCTGCACTCGCATTTTTGAGTAATTCACTTACCTATGCCTTTCTCTTCCTTTTTCAGTGCTAGGCTCCTGATGAGAACCCCACCTTAAAACTAACGGGGTTCGAAACGCGTAGACCTTCTTCCTTTGTTCTCCAGTCACATGTACTTCAAGTCCGCCTTTGGTGTTTTTATGCAGCCTTAAAACAATGTTAAACCTAACAAATTGAATATACTTTTGTGCACACCTTATTTAGCGGATCTCACTCCAAGTTGTTATGGACGGAGACACCTTTTGTGTTTACAATTAGAACCAAAGGGTGACTAAACTGTATTGTTTGTATGAGTTGTGTGTGTGAATGAGGAGTGGTGTAAGATTGTTTGTTAGAGCTGGACCTCTGTCATTAGGACAGTAGAGTTTCACTTTTTGATTGTATTAATTGTTGTCCCCCAATTCTTTTTCTTGTGTATATTTGTCTTCATTACGTCTGTGTGTCCAGATCATGTTTTTGTGATAAATGAAATCATTGTAAAAAACAGATTCTTTGCGATTAAATACTATTCAGTAGTACGTCCGTAGTTGTTTTTTCCTTTCTTCTACGGCTAAATATCTCAAATTATTCGTCAGCATTGGCACCTTTGTCAGTTCTACATGTTTATCGGCTCAGCCTTGCTGACTGGAGCCACACCCATTCTTGTTTTTAAATATGCCAATAGGCACAGACCAGTTCAGGGTATGGCCCTTTCCAGTTCTTCAGACTAACACAAGAACTTGTCTTTGATATTTCAGTCAGGAGAATTGAGCGGCTAACAGGAAGGAAAGCTCTGATATATTTTGCAAATTGTACAGGATTTGACATATAAGCTTAATTGTACACACTAATATCAGCCCTCATGGGGCAGACCCTGTATGGGCTTGTTCAAGGCATGGCGCATCACAGTGTTGCTTTAAGCACTCGACCTAAATCCAACCTCTAGGCTAAGGATGGGCTCTGGAAGATGGGCGTCAGCATATTGTTTCTACTTTCTCAGTGTCCCATCAGTTACATTCAGCTGTTGCTGCTCCTTTTTTTCTTGCAAAAAACATCGTTTTAGCTTGGTAGTTTGATTTTGGGATCTGTATTTGAAAAGCTATCGCTGCATTCTCTCTCACTATGCTGGGCAAACTTTGACTGCCTTACAAGAAAATAGCAGAAGACAGGAACTAAAGTTTATTTTGCTTTTCACAAGTCTACCAGGTGGCACTATGACATATGATACCATCAGCCATTCCTGGTTTTTCAGTCAATTGCATCTTCCACTTTGGGGATTGAAATTTTGCTTTCAACACTATCTTTATGGGCTCAGAACTCCATCAAGCATACTACTGCTGCCTAAAATGGCATAACTTGCCAAAGGTGTTTTACCTAACAAGGAACCACTTTTCAACTATGTTTTAGAGTTTTAAAAAGTCACCTATTAATTTTTGTAAAAACTGCTTTTTCCACACGTAAACTCTGCTCTCAAACTTTGTGAGGATTCACTTTTTCATTCATGTCATGCATTAAAACCAGCACTGGCAATGCAAATTATTTTGTATAGTGGGTAGTTTGATACTGAGAATAACAATACAGCAAAGAAATGGCATGAGCAGCAGAAGCAGCCCTCCGGCACAGCACAGGTAGCTAACCACACTAAAGAGGGAGTGAGAGGAGTCAAAGGACTGTTGTATCTCCTCTGTGGCAACATAAATGTAAATGAAATTCATAACTCCTGTAATAAACCGCCAAATATTTTATGGAATTACCTACCTAGTGTGGCATGCTTCACAATGGGTTTCACATCTAGCACTGGAAAGCTCCTGGGATTACTACTGCTCACTGATTGAAAAGCTTCCTAGTTATTGGTTGCCTAGTTTGACGAGGTCATGTGTTATTGTCAATGTTTGGTTCTCTAGCTAGCAGTCCTCTAGAATTGTGTCTGGGTGACCGAAAATGGCTTTTTGCTGGTGTCTCCCTACCACAGGATTAAAAACAAGAGTTCAGTAATAGACCCTGCTTCTCTTTTCTGTCTTCCTCGGGGGTTTAGGTCTCGGTATTTCACATCAAATATAGTGAAAGGGTCTCCGGGTCATAGGGCATGTAATGCACGTGCATTCAATGTATCCTTTGTTTTTTCATTAGATGGAGCAGCAGCAGGGGAAGCACTCCTTCTCATAGAACAGGTCCACTATGAGCAGTAGCAGCACAAGCTTTCCTCATCACAGAACACTTAGAAACTGGGCAGCAACAGTGTAAGCTTTCTTTCCTCTGATAATAGGTACAGCATGGCAGTAGAAAAGCAAGCATCCCTCTCTTAGTGCAATCTTTCATTCCAAACAGAACATATTCAGCAGGACAGACTAGTACAAGCTTTCATTGCTCACACAACATGTGCAGTTAAAGCATGTGTGGCATGTAAGCTACAGACAGATCTCTGGAACGTGTGACTAACTCTGTGAGAGGAATGTGCAGGTGGATGAGTGGGTGAATGTGTGAGCTCTGAAACAATTCTCAATTCTGTACTATTAGCGTCAGCATCCTGAATGTCTTCCCGCTGTCATTTGGAGACCTGCTGTACGTCTTGTCATACCCTACATCTAGCTGTTGTCACTTACTGTAGATTAATCACATGCACAGTTGTAATTGAACCTTAGATCTCAAGGGCTGGGCCCTTGCTATACCAATACTGTACCTTCTCTACCCATGGTCTAAGAGCAGATGGAGGGAGAGGCATTTGCCCAGTATTACCATTTATTGACCTAATGCCAGACACATAACTCTATGCTGCTATTTTGTTTTCCATCCAAACCCCTTCTGTTCTCCAGCTCTATTTAATAATACCCTTTCTCTTTCTCTCGATTATGTTATATCCAATCTCTACTTCTATTTACTCCTTATCTTGCTCCCTTTCTCTCTCTTTCACCCTCCATCGCTCTTGTGTTCACCGCTTTGGCTTACATTTCTCTCTCTTCTCAGCCTTTTCTCATTCTCCTTTACGCCTTTTTTTGTCTTTTCAATCTTTTCTCTCACCCTCAGTGCACACGCACTCTTTAACGGATTGGATTTTAAACGTGCACCACCTCGGTGTTGCAACTGATCAAAATGCTGAAGGCCTCCATCTCTCCAAAGCACCTTTCTGGTGTTTCCGTGATAGACCACATTTCTTAAAATGTGGTGTAGGCTACACAAGGGAAATGCAATAATTCATCTCGTAAGCAGGCTTTGCTGTTTATAACTGTTTTCCCATGGCTATACACAGCACAAATTCACATTTCTCTGAAACACAGTGGGAGAAATTCCTTTTTGTTGGTTCTGTTCGTCAGTCCTGCTGGACATTCCCTAAGCTGACATTGCCGACCAAAAAGAAAATCTTGTAGGAGGAGGAGACGGAGAGGGCCTGCGTCGCATAGTTCAGGAGGTGGGCTAAGCGCAGTGTGCCCAGGAGGTAAATTATGTTCCTACACAATCATTGTTGAACCGGCGCACACTTTCAGCGCGGTCCCATATGGCGCTTTATAACCACCAAGGCAACATTCACAGTATTTCCGAGAAGGGCCAGGGCGGATGCGCTCTGGAAGCTTTTAATTATCTGAAGAGGAAACTGCAAACCATTGTACCTCGACTGCTCAATTCTAGTTTCAAGAAAACGGCAATGTTTCTCTAATGGGACGAATGCGCTTGTTTAGCTTTGAGTAAACTGTAAAAAGTCTCCCATACTAACAAATTGTTACTCTTCATGTAAAAAGAATATTAGTACCTACGGTTTAAAAGTCCGTTTAACTTTGGTAGAACATTTTTTCTTACTGCCATTAGTGCAAAATTCAACATAGTGCACGTTTCATCGACCCTGGAAGAGTGAAAGGCTAAGTTTAACTTTCTGGAATTCGAAACAGTGAAAGGCAATCAACGCATTCAATTCAGCAAATAGTGCTGAGCTAATTTAACTTCACCAAAACATGCCTGCTAATTACCAATGTTGAGATATACCTTATAGGAGTCTTAAGTAAATAAGCATTGACAAAGTCAATAGCTCTTGCTTTTGTGTAAGTGTGGAAGGGTGGTAGTGAGAATGAGAATGAGTCTGTCAGTGAATAGATAATAGATGTGTGCTCTGCATGAATGGAGGAATGAGTGAGTGAACGCCTCTATGGTTTGTGAGTGCGAGTACAGATAGATTAAACTCGATGGATGAGCTGACATTCCCAACCCGAGGGCACTTTGCACCATCATTGACACCTGAGTGCAGGTTCAAATTCGGTCTTGGAGGCTAGGCAGCGGTGCTCATCCTGTGCCAGAGGGTGGGTGCAAAAACTGGTGCTACAGTGCCTATAGCCTTACGGATGTGATGCTTTATTTACATTTACACACTTGAGGACATCTAGTCCGTTTTACGCATTCTTCTGCAGAGAGATGTGAGCTTGGGTACCGAGGGCTCAACAGCAGGTGCTAGTGAATTGCCAGATGGCATCCATAAAATATGTATGGCCCGGCAAACTCTAGTTTCTGCATAATCACATAATTCTGACGGATCTCTTAGAAAAGGAAATCACGCTTTAACCCAATGAGAGTGCTGTGTGCCCATTCAATGAGGTGTGGTATAGGTTTTCTCTGTTCTCTTTGTGGAAGTAATTGAAAGCTGCGGCTTTCAATACAAGAATGCCCTTACTAAACTATCATGGGGCTTATTTATGAGAGGCTTGCACTTTTTACGCTTCGGCTGCGCAAGCCTCTCAATCATATATATGAGGCCACACAAAGCCGCACTGCATGGCTGTGCATGGCCACATAGATATGGAGTAGGACAAAGTAGCGCAAGTCGCTGTGTTACGTTACTCTGCACCAATGAGGCGTCCATGAAAAGCCCTTCTTAGGATTGCTTTTGTGCAGTAAGATACCCCTTCAAGCACAAAAACAATTCTGCATGCAACGGAGGCACAGTAGCACCATAGTACATGGGTACCTATGTGGGCGCTAGGCTTCTGAAACGGCACCAGCGCAGAGAGAAAGGACAGTAATGCACTGTAATGCATCAATACAGTGCATTACTGCTCTTTCACTTTGGCACCTTGCTGCGCTGCCCTGTGCCATAATCCTGTAAATGAGGGCCTCAAAGTATAACAAAACTTTTGTTTGTATGTAGAAAACTTTAAATAATTAAAACTCCCATCAAAACAAGCAATAACCTTTAACCACCAATTTATATTAGGAAAAAATGCAAAGTGCGACAGACTGATTCGAAACGTTACCCATATAACCCAGGAAAAAAGTGACTAAATGCAGTTAGTCTAAACCAGACTTTGGTTAAAAAGAGCTGCCGCAAAGACACTTTGGGTGGTGTCTGTTGTTCTTCCAGGATGCCTGCCTGCCCGCAAACCTTGTATGTAGTCATACCTAAATATAGCAATGAGATCTATATAAACATATTCTATCTAGGTAATTAGTCAGTATGCTTCCTAAATGAATATATACATCTATATGATTAGCAAATATCATAAAATGCAACCAGGTCTATTCAAGTCAGAGGCTGTGAGACAACTACCTACCTAGATTGTCTTTGAGCCATATCCATTGCTTTCCGAACCAGTTATTCCAGATATTATTTTAGGACGTTAGCCCTGGGATGGTTTTAACATCTATGTTTGCTGGGTTGCTGTCTAGGTTCATGAAGGGTGCTTTATATAAAGGTAGTGATGATTTGCATTGAATATATGCATTTTGTGTGTTAGAGAAGAATGGTCTGTGAATAAAGGGAATGCTGTTTAAGAGGTGTTCTGTGTAACAGATGATACTGTTTATGTAAGAAAGATGCAATTTTCTGTCGGTCAAATGCTGATGTGTGAGGAGCATGGAATGAAAATGACTCTGTGCTAGGTAAATGGCGGTGTTCAAGAGAAGATTTATGAGCATATTCTTAGGGTGCTATGCACAAAGGTGAGTCTGCTAGACAAGAGGTGCCGTTTATGCAGTATACAGATTTTTAAGCAATGCTTTTCTGGGTGAAAATGGTATTAAAAAATATAGGTTTTTGCTTTTCCCCCCACACAAGTCTCATTTACAAGAGCCCCAGATTGTGGTATGTAATGTTTAGAATTGGATACCCTGGGATTATTAATTTAATTAGCAATAACGTGCACCTGTGACAAGTTCAGTCCTTAAAAATGGAGAATAATATGCAGACTTTGAGGCTTTCCAGATAACAATTGGCATGCCTCAGCATTCACTAGGCTACCTCCCCCGTTACTTTTCAGTAAATTTGACCTGCTGGAATGCATTATAGCAAAAATCTTTTATCACACCTGGTAATAGTCCAGTTACGATACATATGTATGGAAGGAACACACAAAGGACAACGACCAACTAATAACAGTCATGTGACACAGGCTGCAGGCACCAAATGTTTAGGACAAGAAAATGTAAACTTTCCAAAAGTAGTATTTTCAGAATTGTGTCTTAAAATCTGACTTTACCATTGAAGAGGTTTTTGAATTGCAGTTCCTTTGAGACCAAACATGACATTTCTACCTGTTCCCAATCAAACGTTAGCAGCTATTAAATGAAATATGGTAACCCAATGTTATTCTTTTGGGAGCAGTAGGCCTCATAGCAGAGGTTTTTTACAACCAGGACATGTAAAATTTAAAAACAAATGTCCTACCTTTTAACTATAATGCACCCTGCCTTATGGGCTGCTTAGGGCCTGCAATCGGGGTAACCTATATATTTTAAAAAGAGAGGTTTAGTCCAGGCAAAAGGTGTGAGTGCAAGCACTTTAGCACTGGTTAGCAGTGGCAAAGTGCAGAGTCCTAAGGTCAACAAAAAAATATTTCAGAAAACAGGAGGGATCAAGCACAAAAGGTTTGGGAGGAGACCACACCAAAGACTGTCAGATCTAACACCAGGGATACACTAATCTTTGAGAATAGTTTTGACTCTGCTCCTAAATCTCAATCTGAGGATGTTAAATGATTGGCATCACCCTTTTTGTGAGTAGAAAGCTAAATAAATCTGTGACTGAAGAAGAGAAATCTGCCAGCCCATCTGCAAACGTCATATTCAGAATCGGCCACCAACTTCACCTTCACCTACTTTATACTGGTGGAAATGTTGACTAAATTCTCTTGCTGCTCCAACTATCTATCCCATTTGATGGAACTGTTATTTAAAGATAGCTTAGAGATAATAACTGCTGGATGGTGCTAAACTGCATTAAGTCATCTAAATTTGAAAAGTATCTTTGCTCCCAAGTGAAACCACCTAATCCCTTTACAGTTTTTCCTTGATTTTGCCACAAAGACCCCATTCAGTGTCAGCCTGGCAAGATGGTGTCAGAGTGAGGTCGCTATCCACCCCTTCCCCCCTTGTGCCCCTTCCTGTGGATGTTTGACCGATGATATGCGGCGTGAGGACTGTCCTGGCACTTGGACCCTGGAATCTGAACACCAGGGTCAGATTAGCAGGTGAAAGACTGGAATTGATGGTGGGCAGTGGAAAGTACTTGGACAGCTTCTGCTACTGGCGGTGGCAGCAGCTGTTGACCCTGCGTGTTTCCTGGTCAAAGTGAAGTGGAAGGTACCTCAGGCTGGGCTGATGATTGCGAGAGATGCTTCGCAATTTTTTTTTTTGGGAAGATCTCTAAAGGACTTCTCTTATGATGCCACAGTGGTTACTGGGTACTACAAATGCGAGTGGATGCAAAAATGATTGGGTTTATTGCCGTATGTTTCACTATTTTATCACCAGGGCATTAATAATGTTTATAGCCATACGAACTGTGGGTCTATTGTTTTTTTAATTGTGATGTTTTCTGTTTATTAATGTAGTACAGATTAGGATTTGCACTTGGGGAGATATTGTTTTGTCCTGATGAAGGTGGTGTTCGAATTATAGTACCCACCGAAACGCGTCGATGCACTGATGATAAAGCCCACCCTAGATCCTTGAGGACAACTGTTACACTAATACGAGAATTTGTTGTTTCTATGTGTAAAAAGTGATCTCTGCTAGACTGGTGTGGTGCTTTCATGATTAGAAATAACGTTCTTGCTTGTTCTCCCATAGTATATGTTTTTAGGTCTTTGTAGAATAAATGTTTTTAAGAATTTTCTTTATGGATTGTTGAGGCTTGTGGAAAAAAATTGGACAGCCAAATTGATAACTGTTTTAGTAACTGCTGAATTAATTCTTTTATATAACACTTATGTGTTTTTAAATCTATGAGTAATAAATTTGGTATGTCCAATTGACCCTTTTTTTTTAGTTTCTTTGATAATTTGTAGGCTATACGTTTTTTATGCTTGGGGATAGAAAATTATCTTTTGAACATGTATGGAGCGTGTATGTAGTTACCCAAAGGGGATCTGTTTATGACTTTTGTCCAATGGACTTCCCAGGTAAGTAAATGTGGGCACACATTTGAGGGCAGTGCCACCAATATAAAATGGAGTTAGTCTGCTCCAGGGGCAGACAACAATTATGGCAAAGGATTTGGTTTTATTGTAAAAGGTACCAACATTAGACATAATAGCTAAATAACTGTCTTAAAGCTTCTGTTTATGATTAATGATTAATAATTGGAATAAAGATTTCAATTCAATCCAAGACGGAGGAGATGAAAAGTAGGAGTTCTCTCAAGGCCCCTAAAACCACTCCCTGGAAAAAAGGGTCAATTTCACAATCTGGCCACCAGAAGAAGAGCTTCCCTGATAAGAGTCTGCAGCCAAAATCTCCCAAGTGCTATTAGTGTTTTGAGTATGGACACTACAAGGGGGATCCCAAGTGCCCAAAAAGAGCACAACCTCCCACTGGAGGAAACATCCTAGGGGTCGTAAGTGTAGTGCTGGGGGAGGAGTATGTCCCCTTAAGTTGAGGGAGTTCAGTGGGGTTACCCTGTGTCCTTGGGTGACAGTTATGTGGCTCCTAATATCTATGTGCCATCAAATACGTCAAAGTATAGGCAATGGGTTACTATCAATGGGCAAGGTGTTGAGGCTCTGAGGGACACAAGTGCCAGTATGACTATTGCAGGGAGTCAGCTGGAGTCCCCAGAGCATGTGATACCCAATGCATTCTACCAGGTTGTGGTGGCTGACAACAGGAAGGGTCATTATGCAGTGGCCCTTGTTCAATTTTGAGTGGGGGGGGAGGTCTTCTGAAAGTTGCAGTGAGCCCTGCCATGCCTGTGGACTGTTTGTTAGGTAATGACCTTGAGCACACACCCTAGAAAGTAATGGAGCTCAAGGTACACCAGGAAATGTTAGGGTTGCCTGAGTGAATTTGTGCAACCGCTAAACAGGAGGGGATTTTAAGATAGGGCTAGAGCCAGGCAACGTGGCCCAGTGAGCTTTAAAAAAGGGGAAAAGCAGAGGGTATGGGAAACCAGCCCCTGAATGTCTGTCAGTTGATGTGGATGGGGCACCTGAAGTGGCAGCCTCAGAGCTGTCTAAGGCGGGCATTGGTCCCCTTGGTGACCTGCCAGTGGTTGCTGGATGGCCAGAGGAAGGAGGTCAACCATGGAGGAGTTCTGTAGGACACAGAAGGAATGTCCAACCCTGGGGGGCATGGGGCAACAGGATGAAGCCCAAGCAGCAGGAGTTGCCTCTGGAAGTCTTCACATTTATTGCTTGGATATGAATTTAACTTGAAAAAATGAAAAGACAAGAGGTGTTTGGCAACACAGGAACACTTTGGTTTAATTAAATGCAGTGGCCTGGAGAGCATTGACAGAGTAGCGTCTGAAGACAGCCTCATTGTACAGAGGTTTTGGCCAGCATTTAATACAGCTTATTGAAGTACAATTAATCAATTGCACATTCTTGTGGAGCATGTGGGTCCGGGCCTAGTAATAAATTAGAAGTTCTACCATCTAATAAAAGGGACACAGGTGGCACTCGGCCTTGTGGCTCATAGTGCATGTGTCTAGTTGTCCAGCATGAGGAGCACGTGAGATCACTACATGTGAAATGCATGCTGTGTTCTGATTGACTGAGTGTTCCAAACTACGCGTGGCATCTAACTTTGTGGTATTTTGGGAACATGAGCTTTTAGCCAAACGTGTTTTATTGGCACCAATTTCCTCGGACCTGTTTGTGATGTTGCTGCTTAGCTGTGCGTTTGATCAGGGTTTTCCCTGGTTGCGTGTTTGTCTTTGGGCTGAATGTAACCCCCCACCTGTGACCAATCAATCATTAGTCGTGTGTTTGGGTCAAAACGCCAGTCTGACCACGGATCTCTGACTCTGGGTTGATGGGGAGGTCATCATGGGTGAATTCAACAGCAATGATATGAGCTTGTTGCTGCTTGTGCACAAAACATGGTAGTCATTTATATAATATTTGCTGATACTCTCATTATTGTGCTTACAGATGTCAGAGCATACATCACCATTGTGTTTACTGATTTTGACAGTTATGCATGCATAGTTTATGGTGTACATCGACGTTGCATTTACTGGTACTTCTGCTGTTTGGCCTGCACATTTCATGGTGTACATTGACATTGTATTCACCGACATTAACATATTTACTGGGAGGACAACCTCCTTTACAGTGAGCCTAAGGCTCCTGTGCATGGGACAACAAGGATACTAGTGGTCCCCCAATGGTACAGGGCCTTCCTACTAAAGCTGGCTCACAAAAAACTCCTGGCAGGGCACCTGGGCCAAAACAAGATGCCTGTAAGGCGTGTTCCCTAATTTTATTGGCGTAGGATCAAGACTTCCTCAGATGCTTTCTTTCCACGCCAGTGGGAAGACAGGGTAGAGTCTGAAAGCCCCCCTTAATCCCTTGCCTGTTGTTGGCACACCCTTTGAGAGGGTGGGCATTGACATAGTTGGGTCTATTGACTCCCAGACTGCTTCTGGCAACAGGTTTATCCTGGTTCTGGTGAATCATGACACAGGGTACCCATAGGCCATTCCTCTGAGGACTGCAACTGCACCTGCAGTGGCTAAGGTTTTAAGCGGATTCTTACCAGAGTGGGTTTTCCCAACGCAGTGGTGTCTGCAGGGGTATTAGCTTTATGCACGCTTACATGTAGTCCATGTGGAAGGAGTGTGGGGTAACTTACAAGTGCTTCACCCCTTATCATCCACAAACCAATGGGCTTGTTGAGAGGTTCAACAGGACCGTGAAGGGTGTGATCAAAGGCCTGCCTGAGACCTTGAGGATTGAGTGGAACGTCCTTTTACCATGCTTTTTCTTTTCTTACAGGGAGATGCCACAGAAGGGAGTGGGCTTCAGCCATTTTGAGCTTCTGTACGGACACCTTGTTTGGTGAAACAATGGTGGGAGCAAGCTCCAAGAAAGATTAGTCAGGATGTAGTTAGGTACATGCTGGCCTTCAGAAGCCAAATTGCAAAGTTGTGGAAGCAAGCTTCAGACAACTTAGAATCCAGTCAGGAAGTGATGAAGCAGTAGTATTACAAAAATCCTACCACTGTGGAATTGCAACATGGGCAAAATGTGTGGATTATGGAACCTATGGAGCCCAAGGCCCTTGAAGACAGTTGGACGGGGCGCTCTGAGATTGTTGAACGGAAGGGTGAGCCCATTTACCTGGTGGACCTCAAGACCCTAAGGCACCCCTATAGGGTACTCCATATCAACCGACTCAAGCCCCACTTTGAGTGGTCTGAGCTCACTATCCTGTTGGAGAAAGGTGGAGGGGTGGAAGAGGAGAATGAACCTCTTTCTGACCTCCTATCCTCCGAGGAGAAAGATGGATCAGGAGAGGCCTCTGCCACCTTCCAGAGGTTGGTGAACCAGGTACTGGGTGTGTAGGAGAGTGGCATAGACTGCATAGTTGCCCCCAACTTTTTGCTGATGTTTTATGACACTAGCCAGGCTGTGACCCTGCTTTCCAGGACCCCAGCCTATCTGCTTCTTCTCTAAACTCATGTGAGTACCCTAGGTACCTTCCAATTGGATACTGAGGACACCCTATCAGCCCCTTGTAGATGGTACCCTATGTACCCAGGGCATGGGTCCCTCAGAGGCCTACCAGGGGCTGCAGCACTTATTGTGCCACCCCTGGGACAGACATACCAAATGACACCACCAGACCTGTGGTAAGGTGGTGCTTGCACTCCTTACAGGGATATAGGTATCCTGTATACCACTTAATACAACACATATATCCTCATAGGTCACCCCTAAAGCAGGCCTTGCTAATCCTACAAGGAAGGGTGCTGAGATATGTGTGAGGGGGGACCCCTACCTGAGTAGGGCCCCTCTGCAACCTTCGTAAAATCATTGCTGGGTTGTTTGTAGTGTAGCCATACCATATATTCTTAACCGCATTATAAGTATATCGCGATAGCGTGATAACTTGAGAATGGCTACACAGAACCATATCGTGTTTGGTGTCAAACATGTAGGAATCATACCCCCAATACAGCCATGGGACTGAGGGCATGATTCCCCCTGCTAGATAGGTGATATGGGAAAAGCGGCAGAATTTAGACACCAATTTAAAAGTGCACACGTAGTACAAAATGGATGCTACCGCCACCCACACGACTCTGGCTGCCTGTTGATGGGCAGAACTCCAGCCACGGCAGCTGGACAATAGGGATCCTGTTGCAGGGAGGTGTTCCCACCTCCCCAGACAGACTATGTGGATTGGAACTGGGTGGGTGCACCATAGGATGTCTTTCACAGTTCCACGTAGGCTTCCCCAGTGCCTACATTCTGCATACACTGCCTGGAACCAGTTCAGGGGCATCCTGACCCCTGCCCTGGTGGGAAACACACAAAGGGGAGAGGGTGTAGCCACCCTTTTCCCGCCTGACCTCTCATTGGTGGGCTCTGATCTGGACACTCCCCTAATCTTTGGATAAAGGTGAATACTGGGTCCCCAGAGCCTCAGATTATTCTTGAACTTCACAGACTTGAACTTCGACTTGCTGCTGCACAGCTACCTGAAGAAATCTCCCTTGGGGTAGAGGAGTTACCCCCCTGCTTGGCAGGCACCTGAAACACTGCAAGTGGCCCAGTTGGAACCTCGCTGCTCCTACGGACATCGACGACACTTTCTTACCTTAAGGTGGGTTTCCTAGCATCGCAGAGGCCAGTGAGTGTGCACAGCAAAGCTCAGCACCATGGACCCCGTGGGTGCCGAGATCCCCAATACCCCAGGACACCGGCCACCTCATGCACAGCACCCGACGAGTGGGGAAGTTGTGCTTTGGCCCATTTTTGAGTCAACATCTCAGCATCTTCTGTGCCAAAGATCGACGCCCTAGCCCGCTCCGGTGACTCGTGGGTGCATCTTTACGCACGCCAAATTGCTGCCTCCCGCGATCCCTTGTCTCTCGACTAGCGGAGGTCAATCTTCGATTCCAAGAGTTCCCCTGGTTGCTTCAGGCTTGCTCTTCAGTCTCCTCGCTGGAGACTTCTCTCAGACCTCGTGGGTCTGCACTAGTAGCAGTTTTGTGTTTCTTGCATGGGTTGCGGTTGCCAAGGCTTAGTGGATCCAATCCGGACACTAACACCGCAGCGACCCTCATCCTTTGTGGGACAGTCGCCCTCCAAATGCTGGCCTTCCTTGACGCCTCCTGGACCCCGAGGCTGATGATCCAAGCTACACCTCTTCCACCTGGAAGCACCCGACATTGAAGGGCTCCTTCTCTTGAGCCCCCTGGTCACTGTGCCGTGACCGAGACTCTGTCCCCTCTGCTTTCAGGTCCTTCTCTACAAGATCTACATTTTCATTCTTCACGACAATGACGACGCTTCTTGCTAGCAGCAGTTCTTCACGTTTTGCCATTGAAAATCAGCCCGCGACCCGACATCGAAAACGACCTATGCACCCGGCTTCCCTGGGGCAGGTAACAGTGGTACCTCGGTACTCTCGTGGGTGTGGGCTCTTTAAAAGCTTAACTCTAAAGTATTGAACTTGAACTCCTGCTAGAAGTGTTTTTAAACTTGTAAAATTCAACCGCGACATTCTCCATAGGCTTTAATAGAGATCCCGACAGTAGCTTTAGCCACTGCACGCGTCTCCCGTGGGTCCCCTTCCTCACTACCTTGTGCGGTTTCACAAGGGGCCAGCGACCCTAAATGCCCTAGGCATTGTCTGTAGAATTGTCGTGGTTCTTATACCACTTTTTTGATATGGTTTGGTCCCCCCCGGGGCCCTGTGATTCCAGTGCTATTTATTGTAACTATCAATGCTTGTTTGAATTGTATCTTCACCTCTAGCCTCATAAAGAGACTAGTGGGGTTATTCCTAGAATAAATACATATATTTTATATATATACCTGTGTGGACTACTCTTTCATTTGGTTATTCAAGATGTTATCTATGGTAAAACAATAAGTTTAACACTCCTTCAAGACTTAGCCTGAAGGCTGCTCTCCACAGCTACCACTAGGACAGCTTTCTTTAAAGGTTGTCTTTAACCTATCACCATAAGAGTCGAATTGGACTGGTACAAGGTGTCCCCTATAACTAAAGGACAGCATATGCCAGGCCAACTTCTCACAGGGTGGAATAGAGGCCTTCAGTGTTGCCTACTTGAATGACGTTGCGGTCTAGAAGGACCACCTTTTTCAACTCCAGGAAGTACTTTAGGCTCTGCAACAGCCAGGCCCGACTCTCAAGGCCAGTAAGTGCTAGATATAGCAGGGGGTCTGTGGTGTACTTTGGACACCTGTTGTCAGGGGTAAGGTGCAGCCCCTCCAGGCTAAGAGCGAGACTATCATGTCCTGGGAGCCTCCCAAATCCCAGGCTGAGGTCAAAGCATTTTTAGACCTCACTGAATACTATGTGATGTTTTTCAAAGGATAAGGCACCATTTTTGTCTCCTTTACAGTGCTGACTTCAAGGACACAGCTTCGAAATGTGATTTGGACAAAGGCATGCCAGAAATGATTTGACTCCATAAAACAGCCCATGTGCATTGCCCCTGTGCTCAAGGCCCCTGACTTTTCCAGGGAATCTATTGTACAAACAGATGCCTCAGAGCATGGTATGGGACAGTACTTTCACAGCTTAATTAAGAGGACCTAGACCAATCTATTGCCTTAATATCCAGGTTACTTCCCAGGGAACAAAGGTGGAGCACTATTAAAAGGGTTGCCTTTGCTGAGGCCTGGGAACTGAAGACGTTGGGACCAGGCCTGTTTGGGACTCACATCGTGATTTAGATTGAGCACAAACTCCTCAGGTGACTAATGCAAATGAGGGGTGAGAATCCAAAATTGTTGAGATGGTCCATTTCCCTATAGGCTTTGATTTAGGGTAGACACAGGCCAAGGGTTGACCACACCAATGCTGATGTCCTGTCCAGGTTTTTCTGTCTTAGTGATGCGAACTCTCTAGAGGTTGCCTAGCACTCCTCACTTTCTGCTGGTAGGGACACATGTTAGTCTTAGGATGGTCTACCCCCAAAACCTTTGCCTGATTACCTCCTCTTTGTGCTGATTCTTTCTGTTTGCCTTAGGACTCTGAACACTTTGCTACAGCTGACTAGTGCTAAAGCGCTTGTGTTTCTTCTCTAGACATGGTTACCTTTGGTATATCCACAATTGGGAACATTACTTTAACTGTAAATCCCTTGTAGAGTGCACTACCTGTGCCCAGCCTGTAAATGAAATAAAAATAGTGGGTCTGCAGCACTAGTTTTGCCACCCACACAAGTAATCCTTTAAACATGTTTCAGGCCTCCCACTGCAAAGCCTGTGTGTTGGTTTACTTCCATTTCAACTTGGCATTTAAAACCCTTTGCCAAGTCTTAAACTGCCCTTTTATTGCACATAAATCACCTCTAAGGTAGGTCCTAGGTAGCCCATAGGGCAGGGAGCTGTGTAAGTAAAAGGTTGGACATGTGCTTTTAAGTTTTACATGTCCTGGTAGAGAAAAACACCATAATTTGTTTTTCACACTGTGAGGTCTACTCCTCTCATAGGACCCCTGCCTGCCCTTAAAAAATGAAAAGTAAGTTTTGCATTTTTTCTTTTAAACGCATCCCATTTTCCTTAAAGAAAACAGGTTGCATTTGAATTTTTTTTTGTTTTCTTATAAAAATCAAACACTGACATGGTGGTTATGTGAATTTGAATTTGAATTATGCATTTGAATTTTTTTTGTTTTCTTATAAAAAGCAAACACTGACATGGTGGTTATGTGACTGTAGCCCTTTTCCAATGGTCACAAATTTTGACCTGCCACATGAATATTGTTCTTTTGCAACCCCATTGGGTATCGCTAAATGTGTCTGAGGCCCCTTAGTACATTCTGTTTTGGGAGTCACACATTGCGAGTCACAAAGAATTCACACTTTGTGACTCCCAAAACAGAATGGTTGTACATTTGGCCCCCAGGATATATAGTAAGCTACTGCATAAGTTAAATTACTATTCTTTCTGAACTATAAATGTGTGAAACTATTTCTAGGCCTGGACGGAATTCCGCAAAGTGACAAAACAACTCAATTCAGTGGAGTTTGTCCAGCAGAGAAGTGTGTTATGTCATGCTGTTTGCACTGATTTTTAGCGCCTTGTATTTGTCCAGTGCAAATGGAACCTCGAACAGCACAAGAGGGTGCTGCTTCTTTGTGTGGCTTGAGAAGATGTTCTACTTGAGCAGCAGTGTCCTCAATGTGAACAGAATGTTTCTCATTGTGAGTGTAGTGACCATCCGCGACAGCCAGCCTTGAGAAATCTCTCTTGGAGGTGGTCTAGAGTTAGTTCCTCCTTGATTGTACACACCAAATTAAAGTTGGGAAGTGCGAGTGAGGAAAAAACTCCACTCCATGGTGTTTTGAAGAAATCCAAGAACTGGGCGCCGTGAGACAACCTCGGTAAACCCAATAAGTGGAGTGAAATTTCACACTCAGGCCTAACTATTTCTTACATATGTGATCTGAGTGGTTGTGTGATTGTATCCATGTGTGACTGGCTGTATGGGTGTTTGAATGGGTGTATGAGTGGCTATGGATGAGTGAGTAGCTGCATTGATGAATAAGTGGGTGTGTGAGTAGCTGTATGGGTGAGTGAGTGGGTGTGTGAGTAACTATAAGGGTAAATGAATAGCTATATGAGCTGCTGTATGGGTGGGTGAGTGGATGTTTGAGTGGGTGTTTAGTTAGCTGAGTGAGTGTGAGTGGTTATATTAGAAAGTGAGTGTCTGTTGGAGTTGCTGCATGTGTGAGTGAGTAAGTGCTTGTATGGATGTGTGAATGGGTATAAAAGTGGTTGTGTGGGCATATGAGTGGGTGAATGAGTGGTTGTATGGGTGAGGGAGTGGCTCTGCTGAGAGGCTGTATGGGTGAGTGAGTGGGGGTGTGAGTAGTTGTATGGGAAAATAAGTGGGTTTGTAAGTAGCTGTATGGGTTAGTGAATTCTGTGTGAGTATGTGCATGATTAAGTTAGTAGCTGTGAGAGTGGCTGTATTGGTGAGTGGATGGGTATAGGAGCAGCTCTATGGATGAGTTAGTAGGTGTGTGATACATTGTATGTGTGTGTGAGTAGCTATGTGAGTAGTTGTGTGGGGGTGAGAGTGGGTGTGTAAGTGGTTCTGTGGATGATGTCATAAGTGACATCATTTTAGATGTCTTCGGTGATGTTATCAGTGATGTCACTGACCATATCATGAGTGATGTAAAATGTGAGCTCATAAACATGTGCATTAAGGGGGCATAAGTTATAGTTAGCCTAGGTAACTATAACTAGTGAATTTCACTGGTTTTGTGCGAGTGAAATCTGAGCCTAAATATAATGTCCCTGTACCCTTTGTTTTTCTCAGTGAATTTCTAAGTTTTCTTTAATTCTTTTTCCTCATTATAATGTCCCTGTAACCTTTGTTTTTTTCAGTGATTTTCTATGGTCTTTTAAATGTTATTTCCTAATTATAACATCCTTGTAACCTTTGTTTTTTTCCAGCAAATTTAATTTGTTTTACATTTATTTTCCTAACTGTAAACTGTCACCTTTGAAAGTGGGTGTGTGAGTGGCTGTATGATTCTGTGAGTGAGTGTTTTGTGGGTGTGCGAGTGGGTGAGTAGATATATGGTTGTATGAGTGGCTGTGTGAGTGGCTGTGTGGGGGTGTGTGAGTGGCTATATGGGTCTGTGATTGGGTGTGTAAGTGTCTTAGTGGGTGTGTAAGTGGGTGTTTTAATGTGTCTGTGGCTCTGCGAGTGGGTGCATGAGTGCCTGTGTCGGTGTCTGAGTAGGTGTGTGAGTCCATGTGTTGGTCGATGAGTGTGTCTGTGCATTCCTGTGTGGGTATGTGAGTGGATGTGGGTGTGACTGTATATGTCTGTGAGCGGTTGTGTGAGTGGTGCTATGAATTTTAGGCATTTGCATACTTAGAGTATTTAGGAGGGAGATACATGGACTCTGCTCTCACCAGGAAAATACAAGAAAGAAATTCCTCATCACAGTCACTACACTTCAGATTGTGCTCCAATAGATCAATGAAGAATTCACCTCCATTAAGTATTTAATATTGTTTTTCCACATGGAATACCAGAGGAAACACACTTGGTTTGCTTTGCGAACGTCAAGAATTAAGGTTCATATGTGTTTACAGAAGTAGAGCTTCAATTGGGGCACCTGCTATGTTTGAGGTTTAATTTCCCTGAAAGGAGCATCAGGGCCATAATGAACCTCATTTTTTCC
This sequence comes from Triturus cristatus, assembly GCF_964204655.1. Classification (NCBI taxonomy): domain Eukaryota; kingdom Metazoa; phylum Chordata; class Amphibia; order Caudata; family Salamandridae; genus Triturus; species Triturus cristatus. The sequence goes on along the minus strand of NC_140583.1, from coordinate 1,140,561,968 downwards.
AAGAAGTGTTCACAGTTTTGCCGAAAATATCTACCCAACTGGAGTACTTTCTCTTAGTTAATTTGTAAGTGGTAACTTGTTGGGTAAATGTCTCAGGCATATTCTACACTACAGCTGCATAAAGGACAAACAAGGTACTGTCTCCAGTGACCTTTTGTGCATGTAATTTCAGCATTATGATTGTTCCTGCAGCGTCTTCATCCACAAATCTGTGATAACATGAATCCTCATCCTCATCAAGAGAACATGACATGACTACAAAGAGCAGAATCTCCACCAAACAGAGGTACTTTCCCTTAACTATAGGAAATAAGTGATTCTTTGTTGGATGGAAGTGGTGGTCTCCACAACTATAAATAACAATGAGTGGGGTCCACGATACCCCCTTCAAATTCATTAAAAAAGCACTTGTAAGGTGGTGGTCGTCAGGGCTTGTAAGACCCCCAGGAGGAGGACTGCACAGTCCTCCTCCATTTTTTTTAACCATCCTACACTGGATAGGTAGCGGTCCCTGGTGCCAAGATTGGACATGGGGAGAGGGGACCTCATGCACCTCCTCCCTTTATTTATAAAATATATAAGCTCATGGGACCTGGCCCACCCTTGGGGACCATATTTAAACAGTATAGTGAAGGGAGACCTGAGCCATATCGATCCCTTATAGAGGTGTTAAGGTGTTAATAAAGAGAACACTGATCCCTAACCAAAGAGGTGCCTAATATGCACATTAAATATAAGAAAAAAGTTTCAGAAATAGTTTATTCAGTATTTCATATTTTGTAGCCAAACATCAATTATATTCTCAGTAAACATAGGTGAAAGCAAAGACCTCAGTGCTCACACGTGGCTAACACTGTGATAACGTAATTCCAGTACATAACACAAGGTGATTTTACATGTGATAGCGCCTAAACATGTGTTTTAAAATGTAGCATCAGTGAGGGAAAACTTGCCTTTGCTTCAGAAATGAAAACTACATTTGAAAAGTGACACGCAATTATTTTGAGCTACAAACGCTTTTCACTTAGCAATTTATGTAATCCATGTGCAAGTAATTCATAGCTTGACTTAATTGTATTTAGTTCAGATTTTATTTTCAGTATGACAATGTGATTTTAAATTGTGAAAGTGTTAAAAGTGTGCATCAGCAGAAAATAACTTGTATTAGAGTTTGCACTACATTTTATAATGTAGAAAAACAGAAACCACTCTTAATTAGCTATTACGTTTAGAAAGTTTCTGTTGGCTTCAAGATAAGCAAAGGAATTTCTCCCCAGATGTGATTTGTAGATGCAGGGAAGGAGAGGGTAGACTTGATGAATAGCGTAAAGGAGGCAGACAAAGGCAATTCAGATGTAGGTTTAGTTCAATTCTGACTTTTGTTAAGATCCTAAGCTGTAAGCTGTGACTAATCGACTTTGTCAAGGCTTATATGTTTTATGCTTGACTTCTCTTCATGGGAGATTCTGCAATTATTAATGATTGATGTAGCCTTATGCTACACTCAATATTGCATTGTCTTTCTTTAACACTTCATGAGTTATGACTGACATCAGTTGTGCCTCACTGTCTTAGACAGGTATTGTTTCTTTATGGAATGCTTGTGTGGAAATTATGATATGCGTGTACTAACTTACATTTTCTATTTTCAATTCTGTAACCTGATGGATATCTGACTAATGAATGAAAAGTCAGAGAATCTTAAAGATTGCCTAGAAAATAAATCCCTTTAAAACTACTCACAACTCTCATTATTGACTAAAATGTTTATTTGATTATTTGCGCATGGTTATGAAGGAGCTCCCTGGTCATAAACGGTGGGCATGATCTATCGACCTTAAGCGGAAACAAGGGTAATGGTAATCAGAGGTAATGGTGCCACATTACCTATATTTTCCAGAGAGATATTACTGTAAAATTTCCCCTCCACCACGTGCGCTTCTATCATCAAAAGTATTTTATTAATAGTCTGGTAAAAAAACTAGTGAACAATGTTTCCATCCTTTCTAGAAGCGGGTTGCCATAATGTGAGGGTCAAAGAAAGACTTGTTTATAACGGAGCATCCAGGACAATTGAAGTTCAAAGGGGAACCACAACTTTAAGTCCAAGCAAGGTCCATGAGGGAACTTGAGTTATTTGCTGGAGATTATACAGAATTCCACACACAGATTGGCAATAATGTCTCCACTAATTGGATACTTCAGGTGGACATCACCACCTTTTTAGATCTCGCCTGGCGTTGCAGCGCAAATGTGCTGGCATCGCTTTGCGAGGCATGCAGTATACACTATAATGTGGAAGCTTTGTGGAAGCTCCGCCCACTCTCCGGCCCATCTTCTTCATTGGCTTAGGTTCTAAATGCTGCCTCACGATTGTTTTAAGTTTGTTAGTCCCTCCCCATAACAGCCATGTCAGTCATGTGTGTCCTTCCACGGCTACTGGTCCCTTCACAGCACAGACTACTTTCTTCCCATGCCCCCCCTCCCTCAGTCCGATGCCTTCTCACTGCTGCCCCCCCTCGTGACTCATCGCCTGCATGCATTGCTATTTGCAATGCAATAGGTCTCGCATAAATGTGAGTCCTATTGCAGTGTCAATGCTTGTTCGATGTGCGTTGCTATTCTCTTAAGTGGCTGAGTGAGTGCTCCTTCTACGTTGCCTGAAGGGCGACGTCCTACAGATCACACCCCAGCTATAACCCTTTCCCCTCACGCCCCCTCATAACCTATGGCTCTGTAATGAGGGGGCTTCTCTGCATTAGTAGCCCGTTGAGTGACATCTCTGTGTCTCCGCTGCTGACAAGGAGGCTATGGTGCAAGCATTGAGGGGGGAGCAGGGCCGTGGTGTCCCATTGATGTATTCCTTTTGAAGTCTCTGCCACTCCATGGCCTCCTCGACTTTCCTCTCCATGGAGGGCCCCCATGGGCACCGTCAGCACATTCTTCGGGTCCTCCTGGGCTACTGCTCTCCCATTCTATCTGCAGGCCAAAGGCCGAACAATGTACAGCAGCAGGATCCCCCCGCCACAGCCCCATGACCGCAGGTTAAATGTCACGCCATTTCAAGCCCTTTACAAGGCTCAGTTAAAATTTGATCAGCAAAGCATGGTAATTTGGGACTGATAGTTCCATTTACAGCCTCCAGCGCCAAAGGCTATGCGGACTCAATTAGAGAAATTGCCCATCTAATTGGGGTGTTTTTCCATGCGTCTGCCACTGCTCCCGAAAAGTGTTTAACATCAATAATTAGAATTTGAAGAATCATATTTCATTTTGCATAAATGCACACTATCTTTTTTAATAATTGATTTAATAAAACGATACTGCATGTGATGGATTAAAATCAGGTTTCTGTATTGCTTAAAAAAGATCTGTGCGACTTAGACCGCACTCGCGGTTTTACAGGAGTGTGGCGTCGAGGAAAACTAGCTCCACCCTGTAAAATTAATAAATAAATGTGGGCTTTATGATTGGCAAATATTATAATTTTTGAAGTGCGGACAAAGGGCGGAACCACGGAGATTACCTTGGGGACTAGGAGAGGTGTCGAGAGTAGGGTGGACAACATGGAACTAGCTCCCCTGCAGTGATATCAGTGTGCAGTCTAACTATTCGGTACTACTTATTCACACACCTCAGCAGGTTTCATGCACCCGAGAGAGGGTGTGAGCCGTTCGAATATACGTGGAGGCTTATGTGGCCAGTGTTCTATGTAACGTATTTGATAGTACTATATTACCACCATTGATTCTCAATAGCTCACAGAGGAGCTCAGATTCTCGCTGTGTGCTACAAAATACAAAAATTAATGGAAATTTGTTTATTGGGTGAGGAAAAGCCCACTCTAGCGGGCCAGCGAGATGTCACTGGAAAAATTGGTTAATGATAAGAAGCAACGAGTCAGAGGGACATCCTAATGGTTATCCCATGGATATGTTAAAACTACACTGGACATGAAAAGGCAAATCGTATGAGCAGTGAGAAGAAAAAAGGTGAAAGAAAGAAAAAAACAAGCATTGGAAAGCCACCATCTGTTGTCACAATAAACATCCATTTCAGAGGACAAAAGGGTTTCTTTGACGTGTGTGGCATAGTAACACATAACAACAAATGGCAAGAGGTTCAACAAGAATGTCAGAGAAGAAGAAAAAATGAAAGTAGTACCTCAATTATAGCGCGATCAGTGGAACGACAGTAATCAAGTTGAAACAATCACTATTTGGTCGGTGCTCCAGCCGAAATAAGAGGGAATAAAGCTAGCATGCGATGGCCATAAAGACGGTAGCAAATTGGACTGGCAATTAAGCCAATGAATAGCAAACAATGGGCGGGCTCCAAGTCTCTTGCAAGCAAGAGCTCATGCAATGCAACCATTGTCCCAGGCAAGACCCAAAAGTAACACATAAAAGCAAAAAAGAAAAGTGCCTATTGGTATGAGAAAAGATACAACAAATCTGAATTGGAAAATAATACTAAAAGTTCTTTGGTGTTGACTATAGACTTAGAAAAATGTCCCATTGAAGAGTGTAGCTATCACTAATTCAGCAGTTGCAGTGTCACCAAGGCACAGGGATGTGTGGGTCCACTGAACTCCAAACATAACTATTTTTTACTATCAAAGAGGGCGTGGTGGTCTATTTACCTTGCTTGCATTACCACCTTGTCCTTCTTCCTCATCCAAGTCCTTTATATGAGGGTCAGCTGATGCATGAAGGCAGGAGCATATAAGCTCTATTTTTTTATTTTAAGCTTCTCACCTTCCTCCAAGGGGAATACATGAAGGTCACCCTTCCAAAAACCCTTCCTGTAGTTAACGGCAAGAACACACTCAATGCCCAACACTCCATTTGTAGGAATGGGACAAGGAAGAGTAGGACTTGGAGTAATGAAGTTTACCTGTGGAACGTTTGCTCCATCACTGTCCTGGTGTGTTTTTGGTCACATCATGCTCATGCTGGAGTACCTGGGTGTCAGTCAAATTCAAAGCATCTCTGACTTCCTCTTCTGTAATGTCATCATCTAAGTTTAATCCATATATTTTCGCCAACAAAACCATTATCAACTCGTTAATACAGTTTTCTATTCTGTATACCGACCATTTCATTTATAGAACTCTTCACAATAGTTACAAATATATAAGGCATTCTTCTAGGGTCACTAGCCTCTTCCCCTCTGTTATCTATTTTTCCAGCTATACACCTCTTCTCTGGTTCCTTTTTTTTTTTTTTACTCAACTAAGCTAATAAACAACCAGCAAAATTGACTCTAAATGGTATGATTATTAGCGACCTCACTAATGGTCTGATTTAGATCTTGGCGGGATTCCCAATCTCCCTCCGTGGCAGCGGTTACAAATACTCTGTCGAGCTAACGGAGTCCCGTGCACCATAGTTTGTTGTGAGCTGGCTGAACTGCTGCTCGCATCAATAGACTGTTAAGCACTGCGTAAGCGGCGGAACTCTGTTGACAAGTTGGACTCCTCTACTGGCTCACAGTACTCCATTGCTGTCAGGTTTTTTGTCCGAGTCTATTTAGATTTCCCCGTTGTGCTGGCGTTGTCCTAGTGGCAGATTCCTGATGGAGTGAGTCCCTAGTGGAGTGGAGACTGGTAAGTACTACTGATTAATATGTCAATACACATGTATGTTGTGTTTGCCTCTAAAATATATGTAGGTAATGTGTTGTGCCCCCTTTTTAGGCTCTGCGAGGCATGCAGTATATACTGTAGTGTGGAAGCTTCGTGGAAGCTCCTCCCACTCTCTGCCCATTGGCTTTTGTCTCAAATGCTGCCTTTCGATTGGTGTGAGGCTTGTTAGTCCCTCCTCATTCATCATTTGTATCCTTCCACGGTTACCAGCCCCTTTACTTCCAAAATTTATTTTTCTACCCCTGCCTTCACCCCCTCCCATCCCGCAGTCCGTGACTTCTTAGACCACACCAGCTTCCCCACTCCCGTTCGTGTCCCGTTCGTGCCTTTTTTCCACCCGCACTTCCGATTCTAATGCAATAGGTCTCGCGTAAATGCGAGTTCTATTGCATTTTCAATGCTTGCTTAAACAGTACTTTATGTGATGTACAAGGCAGATTGGATATCTCGGAATGCCTCAGTTCGCACTTGTTTCTCGCTGGTTTTTTAAACAGCTTGCTTTTTTTTGTTCGATCGCTTTTTTTTAATGCGGATTTATATAGCGCAGGTCACGCTGCTGAGGCTGCAGTGACAGCATCGGCCGTGCAGCAGGCAACTGCTTTGGAAAAATACTTTTTTGATTAAATGTTTAACAGTGATGCAGGTAACAGAGGCGCGGAGTTTATTTTCAGCTGGTAAATGTATTACTGTACATGATAGGTATATCACCACCAGGGAAGAACTCAATAAAACTGCTGGCATCTCGGCCCTCAAAAGAAAACGCACTCGCCTAAAAAGTTTCACTCTGATGCTGTGAATATTCATGAGCCGGAGAAGCTAATTGGCCTGCTGCCTGGATGCCTGGCTTTGATTGGTCACTGCCCATCTGGCTCTCCTGGACTACAGAGCAAGCTGAGGTACAGAGGGGCAACTTCCCCACAGCCTGTGATCCTGGCGTGGATGGTTGTATTGTAGGATCTCATGCTGTGGGCGAAACAGTTATAGTGCCCAAAGTGGGGAGTTTATAGCACCCAGAGTGAGAGGGAAGGTTGAGGGTGTGAAAGAAGGGTCAGAGAGCAGCACGAGCGCAGGGTCACACACTGCCAGAGTGGCACCGTACCTGTGTCCTCCAGGCGGCCCGGGCCCAGGCTGCTGCTGCTGGGGTAGGAGGGCTGACTGGAGCCCAGACCCGCTGCCACCGATGTAGGGGTTGGAGGCAGGGTGGCTGCTCACCGGGTTGATGTAGGGTAGCCCAGGGGTCTGGAGAAGGAGGCGGCACCGCTGTACGAGCTCTCGTGTGAGGTAAAGCTGGTGTGTGCGGTTACTACTGCCCTCTATGGGACCCGGTGTCCCTGCTGCTGGCTGTGGCACAGGCGGGTGTAGGGTGCCACCCCGGGACACTGGGAATAAATGCTTCAGCAGAACTTAGTAACGTGTGGTATTTTGCTTTGATTCGTAAGATGTGGTGTTTTTCTCGCACTTGTGTTCATGATAGTGCAGCAGGTACTTTGGCTAGGAGGCAGCAAACTGCACTATTGTTTGATAGTGTAGCTGGCACTACTGGCTAGGAGAAATCAGTTGAGGGTAGGGTGGCATCACTGGTAAACCAGTTGACAGTCGCATGCGGTGAATAAAAAACCTTGTGAAAAGTGCACAAACAACGTGTGTGCACCAGAGAAGGGTGTGAATGTGACGGGTGTGGTTAGGGAGCTGCTAGCGGGCACTGGTGGTTGTTAGGGCGATTCAGCCCTTATGATGGACACGACGGGGCAGTGTGTGTGCTGTATGGGCACTGGAGGTCACAGGGTCTTAGCAGGTACTGGCGGTGTTCTCAATGAGATGCAGAGGACAGTCAAAGTTTAGGTAAGCACCAGGTGTACCAGGGCATGAGCAGCAGCGCCCTTGGGGTGTCACTTCCTACTGCCACCGGGCACTCACCATTGCATTCAGGCGTGGTGCCCCCGCCGGGCAGCACCAGCCCTCGAGGAGCTGGAAAAGAGCGCAGCATGAGGGCCTGTTCAATTGTTCTTTTACAGAGGGCAGGCTTCACCCAGCAAAGTTTCAAGGCGCTGTCCATAAGTGAGTGTGAAAACACCAGCCAGAATCAACCATGTGTGGACTGGAGCCGTAACAAAACGAATATTACTTACAAATGCACTCGGTCTTTACACACCACTCCACTCGGTCAGATTTGTTTTGGAGTATTATTTTGGAGGGCGTAGATGGGAAAATGTCTATAATGCCTCACACACTTGTGATGAAAACATTGCCCTCCCTGTCCCCCTTGCCTCTTCAAATGCCTAAGTCCTGCCCCCTCATTAAGTTCGAAGCCCACATTAGGAGCCCTGTTTCATGCGCCTCATTACGAGGGGACATCTAGCATACTTGGCCTGTCATTTACTTGACCTTTGAACCGATCTCAAATTGTGTGGTCATTGGCAAATATTTTATTTTAAAGTCACTTTGTTCTTCATTCTCACATAAGTGCATCTTCAAATATGTGAGTACAGCATTTTTGCTGTACAAAACCTTTTCGTTTTGAATAAATAGACTACACGTTTTCTGCATGTGTAATAAGAATTGAGCCCACATATAGGGTGCACATGATCACTGACTTGCATGTTAGTTTACTGATAGCATTGCCATCAGGGCAGGAGTGTTTCTCAGTTCATGTTTAAGCACTCACTGTTATAACTGGGGATCTCTAGTTGGCCGAGGTAGGTACCTTTGTCCAAGTAGGGACCTTGCTTCTAGTTAGGGTAAGGGGATACACACTTTAGATAACCCCTGCTCACCCCCTTGGTAGCTTTGCACGAGCAGACAGGCTTATCCCCAAAGCACAAATATACACAAATTATTTCTATTTTCAGTGATATGACAACCGAAGTGAAAAGAAAGACACTGCTTTTATATTAAAAACAGAGCTTTGTACTACAAAAAAACACAAAGATGAGGGTAGAGGCTGTTCGAATCCGCACCCAACAGATGAGCAGTGTCTAGAATTATGGAATAGCGCAAGGAACCAAGGAGTACTCCCCTCTATACTCCTTATTTAGGAACAAGTCCTACAATAACATTTAATGCACAAAGGTTCAGCACTATATAGCATATGTATAACATATCAAAGTTCACAACAGTTAGCACACAAATAAATCATCCAGGATGAGTATTTCTTGAAGTGGTTTTTCTTTATTTTTCTTTGGACTATACCATTCCCCGCTTAAAGGCAATATTTCTCTCCATGTGTTCCCAAACCTGGCGCATCACGCAGTTTGGTGCTTATTTTCCCTCCATAATAAACAATAATCAGTGTCAGTAAGTGAGCTTTGCTTGCAGTGTTGCATGAAAACTTGGTAAAGTACGCCCTAAGATCTTAAGTTGAAACATGCCCAGATTTATTACTGAGCATGTTTGGTGCACCCCTGTTTATCAAGCGACGTATTAGAATGTTGTGGGACTACTCCTGCAGTGGACTGAAACCTCGCTTTCTCTGTCGCTTTTTAGGACAGTCAGCTACTCAAAATGGGTTTTCCAAATGATTTAATAGGGGAGATATTTCTGCCTACCCAACTGGATTGTCAGATATGTTTTGGGTTGTGCTTGGCATTTTTTTTAAGCTTGCGCTATGAAATTCATAACAGGGCACTTATCTGCGATAGTATTAACCAAACATACTCGTGTCTGTAATTGCTATTGTGTTATTTCATTGCTTAATGGGCATTGAAGTCACGTCTTTCCTTTACCCTTATTCCCAAGGCAATAATTCAAAAGTTCTCCATTATCCCTTACATTATTGATGCTATAAATTAACCATGCGTAAAAGCATTTATGGATTGACTTCCAGTTTCCCATTATACAAATTCTTTGGATCAGACTGTATGAGGATTGTAATAACTATTGACAACCTGAAAAAAAATGAATAAGGGAAGTGCTTGAGCAACAGCCACTTATCTAAGTAAAAGATGTATGATAAAAAGCAAATGCCAGTGTTAATTTGTCTTGCTGTCTTACATGTTTGAAATGTTTATTTTTCATACAGGACTGGACAATGCAATTAGACAACTTGATTCATGACCATCGCAACTGTGAAATATAATTGGAATATGCAGATCAGTGGCCTGTAGTCTGGAATATTGAGTGGTAAATTTCGATTTACCACTACACGAATTCTAAATATTGAAGACAAACTATTCATTTGTAGCTATTTATAGGTAGATATAGAATTACTATTTTTAACTCCATTTGTGCGTACTTTAAGGATAGCTTAAGGAGTTGCCGCTGAGCGGTTATAGCTAGCACCACGTTTCCATAGGAAAAACATTTTTTTGGTGTGCTCATAACTTTGGCGCCACTGGATGAATCTTGACAGAACTTTAGAAAAAAAAATGTCTTCCCCCTTAGAGTCTTCCTGAAGCTCCATGGGGCGATCCGTCAAGCATGAGCAGAGAAAAATGGGGGTATCTAAATATGTTTCCTATATTTATTTTTTCCACAGGAAAATTAGGCACAGCTGCTGTCCAACCGGATAAATGGAATTACAGAAAGCTAAATCTTGGTCTAGAAAGTATAATTAATTCGCACCCCGGAGCATCTGCAGAGCCGACAGATCAAAAGATGAGATCTGATTGGCTGCAGCAAATCAATCAAGATGTGGCAGTAGCCATTTAAGCACTCATGGACTCAATCTACTGTCTTATAAAAATATATATATTTTTAAATATAGCGGAAAGAGTAGGGATACCCTACCCCCTAGGCTGATTGGGGGGGGGCAAACATGTTTTCTTTTTTGATTGGTGCAGTGGATCCATGGAGGATCTGCAGATACAGGGTGTAGATCAAAAAAACGAACAATGAACTCCTGTCTTAATTTTTTAAAAATCCGCCCACCTATGATGGGCCAGGGACTGGAGCAGCTCATTCTTTTAATAGGAGGTGGTGGTATGCAGCTCCCCTCCATGAGCCTTGTATAGGCCCGGGGCACCTATCTCACGTGGCCAGTATGTAAATATAAAAGGGTTTGCGGCCCCCATCTCGAGGCTTCTGCAGGCCCATGGACCTCATCCCCAAGGGAAAATAAATGATTATTTAGGTGAAGGGGCACGCGGGCCCCCCTCCCTGAGCCTTGAATAGGCCCAGGGAACTCCATCCCCTGGGGCGATAATTTACAAAAGGTGATGGGACGTACACCAACCTGCGCTGAACACGGCTGAAGTTGGCTGCCCAAGGGGCAGTGTGGGGATGGCTGCCCATGTGGGAGTGGTCATAGGGCCAGGGACTACGTCCAACCTCATAGTGAATATAACTGTTCGTCGACTACATGTAAGGTCTATAGTTTTGTTTCCAATGTTTAGGCCTTGATATGGTGCTAAATAAATATTTACTACTCAATCAATCAATCAATCAATTTTAACCTTATTCGATATGTAAAAACAGTATCATAAAAGTACAAATATTCATATTTAAAAAGTCGATAAAGTTCGTTAGTAAAATATCACAAAAAGTCATAAAAACATTAAAAAGAGTACACTAAGCATAATTACAATAATATAGCAGCCATCGTGAGATCATTTGAAAAAGGGATACACAACGTGCGTAAGATCTTGTATCATCTAAGGCTGCATTGATGCCCTTATTCTCACAATCGCTTTTAGATAAGGGAAACCACAGCAATGGCTAAGGGATTGTCCAGTTTTTTCAGTTTATAATAGGCCGTTCTACAAGAACGTAATCCCCATGATTTAAGCAGTGGTTTCAAAAAGGTAACCCTCGGCAGTTGATAAAACCTGCAGAACAAGATGCAGTGAATATTAGATTGTAGTGACAGGCCATCACAGGGGCATTTCTCCAAATTTCTGGACCAACAATTTTGATTGGGAAATGTTAGCAGTCTGAAAAAGGTATCGGTACGGAAACGAGTCACGAGCATACGAATGAAAGGGGATGGAATTAAAAGTAAATATTGCTGAATCCCTTTAGTTGTAGTAGAGTGTTGGTGATCAACTACCATGCTCTTGGATTTTTCAAGAGACCAACGTCGATTAGTCAGATGGCTTAAAACTAATCGTTTTAATGTGACTCTAGGTATTTTATTCAGAGTTGAGGGGTCGGAGAAAAATTCTGGATGCCCTAAATCAGATGACATGTTTCCTACGTATTTCAGCCACTTAATATTATCAGCCTCATTCAAACTGAGACAATCTGTAATGATTTCCCTGTTAAAATATGTCTCTTGGTTGGTCCAGACTTTGTGCCATAAAATAATGGGAGAAGAATTTATAATGTCCATAATATGTGTGAGGCCAAGTTCATTATGCATCACATATGTTGAAGTACCACGTGGGGCAGCCAGAAGATAGCGCAGAAATAAGTTCTCAGAACGTTGGATATGATCAACGTGCTCGATTCCCCAGATCCCAGATCCGTAAGTGCCGGTCGAAACACACTTGGCCCTGTAAATCTGTAATAAGGGGTTAATCGGGCGTCCCCCCAACTTTCTTGAGAAATTAGTCAGTGCAACTATAGCTTTAGATAACGCAGCACCCCTAGCTTGAGCGGCAGCCCGCCAGGTGCCCCTCTTATCAAAAGTAATGCCCAAGTATGGGAACCTATCAGTGCTTTCCAGCTTACTTCCATTTAAAAAGATGGAGCATTGTTTCTTTCCAATTCCTAGGCCACAAGACATGGTGAAGGTTTTGGAGGCATTAACTTTTAAACCTCTCTGTGACATAAAATCAGTGAATTCACTTACTGCCCTTTGAAGCCCCATACGAGTCTGTGACATTATTGCTGCGTCGTCTGCATAAAGGAGTATGGGTATGGGTTTCCCATTTATAGTAGGGTAGTCATAGTAATTTCTGTAAAGGTAATGACCGACAGAATTTATATAGAAGGTAAAAAGTAAAGGGGCTAATATGCATCCCTGTCTTACGCCTCTCCTAATATAAAACCTATCGGAACATTCTCCCCGTCTCCCATATCTAACACGGGCTGATGCCCCCCTATAGAGCTCTTTAATAAATGCAAGAATAGGGGGCTCTAGTCCAATCTCAACAAGAGATTCCCAGAGGAGCTCATGATCGACGCAGTCGAATGCGGAGCTAAGATCTACGAAAGTCACAAAAAGGTTCCCCTTTTTTGCCTGAGTATACTTGGCATTTATGAGGGTCAGATTCAAACCTTGCTCAATGGTGCCTCTACCCTGTCTGAAGCCATATTGTAAATTGGAAATTATGTCTTGCTCGCCTGTCCAATCGTGAATTCTGTTTAAAATAATTCGCCCTGCGACTTTCATTAAAGAGTCAAGCAGTGAGATTGGGCGGTAGTTAGAAGGATTATTCCTATCGCCTTTTTTAAAAATCAGCACTACAACCGCCTCGGGCCATGTGTCAATGAAGCCTATGGCATTCAGAGAATTTAGAACATTAGTGAGCAAGTGGGCCCACAAATCCGGCTGTGATTTAAAAACATCAATTGGTACACAGTCCGGGCCAGGAGCCTTCCCAGAAGGACTTTCTTTCAGTGCCACGAGTACCTCAGCACAATCGAAAAAACGTCCAGAGGAAAAAGACTGGAAATGTATGACTCTATCTGGGGGTTAGGGTGACTTTCCAAGGCGCCCACATGTTCTTTAGGGTCTGGTATATCATATAAATTGCCAAAGTGACTAACCCAGGTTTCAGCGTTTATAGCTATATCAATTTTTTTTGGCTGGGTGCACTGCAAGAAAGGTGCATTTACTGCCTTCCAAAAGGCAGTATTATCCCTGTTACTAGAAGCTTCCTGTAAAGCTAGCTAGTTTTTTCTGGCCAGTCGGACTGCATGGTCATTTTGTCTGGCTTGCCGTATTTCTGACTGGTTTCTTGGATTAGTTTTTAGGACAATTTTTAGATCTTTCAGGGCTTTTGAACAAGTCCTATTGAACCAGCCTTGGCTGCCTAATGAAGTTTTCCTTGGGGCTCGTGTAAGTAATCTTTTAATCTCCAACGTAATTATGGAAAAAGAATGGCTGATTGCCTGGGGACTTTCTGTTGTTGACAAGCATATCTGTATATGCTCGTAAGTATTTTTGACCAAAGAGTTAAGAAAAGCAGGGGGGATTACTTTATCCCATTTTAGATAAAGCCCCATAGTAGTTCCCAACTTGTGTGGCGGGGTATGGGACGGATTCTTCCTTACGTCAGGATTAACAAGTAAGGTTGATTTTAAGGTCACCACGATTGGGTAGTGATCACTAATGGCACTGTCAAGAGTCTCCCAATTAAATATGATCTCTGAGTACCTGGAGGATAACAAAGTATAATCAATGATAGAGTGACAACCTCTCCCATTGTAAGTAGGTTTGAAGCACTTTGGTGGAGAACACAACTCATTCACATATGATAAGTTGAAATGAGATGTTAAGCCGTTTAAAAGGTCTCCTAATTTAGTGTGCGAAAAGTGGGTAGAGGTATCACTGTTAATAGAGTCCAAGCCACAGGTACCTTTATTACTCTGTGTGCACAATGGACAGTTAAAGTCCCCCACCCAGATAAGCAACATATCGGTTTTAAGGTGATTCTCAATTTTTATTAAGTCGGCCTTTAAACCATTGAGAACCGATTCATAACAGGAACTTGGAATGTTGTTATAAACATTAACCAAAGTAAAGTTTTTAAAATGACCACTTGTTAAGGAAATAATCTGATAATTTTCAGCCCCAGTAAAATTTGTTTGTGATAATCCACATTCCACGGATATGTACGTCGAGAGCCCGCCCTTATTTCTGCCATATGAACTAGGAAGAGCTGGGGTATGTAAAGTCTTATACCCTAAAAGATGAAGTTCATTGATGGTCCGGGTTTACTACTCAATATTCTGGCCGCACATCAAACTCGTGCATTTTATGCACATAGGTAATTCTTTGCCTTCAATTAAAGCTGACCTTCACATTATTAAATTCAGTTCAAAACTGCACGATGTTCTGTCATTTTAATCAGTTTATTCCAAGAAAGTTGAGACCAATTTAGCCACAGATATCTGGCTCAAGATGCATTACATTATTAAAAAGCAAGGAATTTCATCTATCTTCAATGAAACACTAAGGGGCCCATTAGGATGTCGGGCGGTGGCACCACCGCGGTGCTGGCGGTGCGGAAAAAAGCTGTTTTCCGCCATATTAGTTTGGCCAAATATAGGCCATTTCCCGACCGACGCGGTGTGATGTGTACCACAATCAAAGTGCGCCTGCAACCGCGGCATTGGGAGCCAATGGAGACTCACCGCCATGCGGAATGACATCTGCCCCGCTCCACAAATTAGGATGACACAAACAAGCAGATGCACCGCAGCGGAGACACCGCCCAACCAGAGACGGCGGGAGCTCGATTGCGGAGCGCGAAACCAGAGTCCCGGTCATGACCGCCATGGACCCAGCTCTACACGTCTTTCCGGTGCTGTACCTGCTACATCACCAGGAACTCATGTACCGCCGCGGACAATGCCGCAGGTACGCAACAACATAAACACAGCACAAAACACACAGGCTGACACAGGGTCCAAATCCACATCAGACACCCTAGGGGGGACAGGGACACATCCACAAGGGCACTCACACATCACCCACCAGCCACAAAGTCACCCCTCTGCATCCTGGACATACAGCTACCACCACCATGCAGCAGTGTCCCGGTCACATCACCACAGCAGCGAACACAAGCAAATAAATGCACACAATGCAGAAGGCAGGGCCAGTGCCAGGCATGGGCAGGGCACAAAGACCACAGGACCACACCCCCTCCCACCACACACTCGCACACCCCATGTAGGCACATGCCATGTGCCCCCTCCTGTGCACCCCATGCACAACAACAAGCCAGGTGAATACACTCCCTGAACCACACAAGAAACAATCATGGAGACACACACTGCAGGAGTGGCTGCACAGGAACACACAACACACAGCACAGTAGCACAGGGCCAGGGAAACAGACACAGCACCACAACACCACACTCAGGGAAATATAAATGAGGACAAGCAACAAATGAACACATACAAGGAATTAACATCCAAATGGACACACAGCCTGCACAGTCACACATACATACAACAGAGTGACATTCACACCCCACATGCCAACAGCATTGGAGCACATCAAATATGTAAACCAAGGTGGGCTGCATACAAACGGAAGGCCATTGAGGTACACAAAAAGCATGTGTACATCACATCAACACAAGGAACAGAGCACAACACCCTCACACCATCAAAGAACACATGGCTGGCACAGTCAGTGAACTCAAACCACAGACAGCTCAGTGCAACAACACAGGGAGACAGCAAGGCAACCCATGTATAGGCACAAGGATTAAAGGAAGGACCTGAAGTCAAACTGTGAACAGCCGCACATCCATATAACTACTTCACAGGAGTACACCAGCAGCACTACACACAGGGCCCATCTACACACCTCAGGACTGACAAACACCAGTAAGAATCTACACACATACCCCCTCATACCAGCAGCACACAACATCAGTGCCAAACACACTGAAGGCTGGCAATACTTGCCAGTCAATACACACACAAACAACCACACACCCTGGGGTCAGCCACAAACATCACACACACACACAGGGATGCCACCACAAATGTGGAAACAAATACAACAGACAAACACATAACCCAACAGAAACACACACAGAGCCACAACAACAACAACAGACATGCCCTGTTCAGCTAAACTGGGGAAAGGCAATGGGAGCACAGACACAACAGAAGGGCACAACCTCATCACTCAGGAACAATGCACAGACAACATACCACAACACACACAATAAGTGCACCATCACAGAATAACACAGCCACTGCAAACAAACAACAGATGCACAGGCAGAACAATCAAATAGCAAACACAGCAGGACATCAGGGGATGCACACCAGGCAATCACAAGGCAACATACACACACAGCACTGCATGCACAACAAGCTGTGTGTGCACACCAAGCAAACCAGACGCACACAGACATCAGTGACAGAACAGCAACCCACACAACACCATACAGCACAGCACAAAGACAACAGCACACCCAGGAAGTGAAGCAATAACACAAACAACACACATACATCCAACACAACACGCAATAGATGCACAAGTCTGGGACACAAAGGTGGAAACAACTTGACCAGAGGACTGGGCAGCACACACAGTTGAACTGCATAGGAGCAACCATGACTGACAAACAGCACCAGAACATCACACATGACCCTTTGGGGAAATGCCCTGAGTGACACACTGACCCTGGCCAAAAAACTGCACCACAAAGCACAGTGTCACAAATGAAGTCATGGGGAGGCACACACACACATACAGACCAAGGGGACAGTTCACACCAAAGTGAAGTGTACTGCATGTCAGTAGGGGACATGGCAGGAGTATACCATACACAAAGAGAGGGAGTGCAGACGCACAATGGGTAAGCAGCTGAAGCACAGATAGGGGATGGCATGACAACACACACAACATGTCACACTGGAGGCAAGAAGGCACCATGTGACAGGAAGGCATGAGAAAACACAACCACAATGGCAGTGTGGAGCAGCAGGTCTGCACAGTCCCCACAAACATCCACCAGACACATGGATGTGCAACAAACACAACACTGACTTGCCAGTAACACACTCTGCTTACTCACAAGTGACAAAAACAACAAGTAGGAGTCAGACAGAACTGCAAGGACACACCAACACACTGCACAGTGCACAACATACAACTCACACATGGGCATACAACCACATCCACAGAGATGAACGATCAAAACAACAGGCAGACATCTCCTGGGTGACACATGTGTGTAGTTGACATTGCAGAGGCATGTACACATAAACACTCCCCACAAACTCACCCCCTTCACACTGCACACCACCTAGCCATCCAAGAGCACAAATGGAAAGTAAGCCATGGGACTAGGATGACTGGCAATCACAAGATGACCACACACATACACCACTGGGCACACATACAGGAAGAACACACACATGATGACCCTGGACAGCCTGCCTGCAATACTGTGTGCAGAAACCCCTCTGTGCTGGCAGTGCCCCCCAACCTGACATTTGTACAATATAGCCAACATGAACTAATGAAGTAAATGACTACTGCTAATCATTCGAAATTGACACCATTGCCCACACAAGTATCTGGGTCAAGAGGAACTGAAGACCCTGTCACCCCTGAAAAAAAGAGAGTAAGTGAGCCCAAACATTGACTATGTTGAAGTGCCACACAGACCATGTAGCACAGTAAACCATTTACACACAGCAAAATAACTTTATTCAGTAAGGACACTGACAAAATAGACAACAGGAGCAACTGTCTTTATTCACATATTGCACAGATAGGTACCATGAGAAGAGAAGAGCAAGGCACAAGATGCAGAGCATGTCCATGTGAAGCTGCACAGGCAGGGGGCACACAGCAGTGAACGACAAGGCCTGTGGGCAGGACAAAGTGCAGACTGAGTCCATGAGAAGCTGCACAGGCAGGGGGCACACAGCAGTGAACGACAAGGCCAGTGGGCAGGACAAAGTGCAGACTGAGTCCATGAGAAGCTGCACAGGGAATAGTTCAACACAGCAAAGAGCAACAAGGCCAGTGGCCAGTTCAGGGTGCAGGCTGAGTCAATGAGAAGCTGCACAGGGAATAGTTCAACATAGCAAAGAGCAACAAGGCCAGTGGCCAGTTCAGGGTGCAGAGTATGTCCATGAGAAGCTGCACAGGGAATGTGTGCGACTGTTCCTTTCCATGGTCAGCAACACTGTCAGGGGGCAACAATGTGCAGTACAGGCCCACCTGTGTGAGAGACAGGTGTGTGAGGGTGACTACCACTCAGACTTGGCTGTCAGGCGGACTGGGAGCTGGCTGTGTCTCGGGGACTGTCGGGGCACTTGACGGGGAGAGAGCGGAACAGCTGAGGTAGAGCCATCAGTGGCTTGGCAAGCCGGAGGGCTGCTTGGACCAGGTGGTGTAGTGGCACGTGGAGGTGGGAGATTGTGGAGGGGTGCCCTTCCACTTCTTGAGGATCCTAAATGGCTTGGCTGACTCTGAATCAATGGGACGTGGTGTGGGCATAACAGGCACACTCACCACCACAGCTGCTGCAGGTGCAGGCGCTTGCAGCCCCTCTGGTGATGTGCTGGACCCAGCGGAATGCTTTCCCTGGCTTCGCCTCTGCCCCCTTTCCCCTGTTTACTAGGTGTTACCCCTACAGTGCCCTCCAGCCCCTGCTTCACTGGGTTTGGAATGGGAGTCGAGGTGGCTGGTGATTCTGCCTTGGAGCCCTTCCTAGGTGTACCCTTGGCATGCACAACCTCCTTGGTGGCCACAGACACTGTTTGCCTTTCTTTGCAAGATGGTTTAGGGGCAGGAGAGTCCTTGGATGGAGATGCCACTGAGGCATGTGTGCCTGAGGTCTGCTGCTTTGCTTCTTGGACTCTGGTGTCACCTGACAGGCTTTTCTCCCTGCGCTCTGGGGTGCCTTTGGTCTTCTGTGGGGATGGTGTCTGCGCCCGGGACCGCTTGGGTTGCTGCTGCTGTGTGCTTCGTGTGCTATATTGTGAATTTGACGTATGTGGACCGTGGTCACTATCGTCAGACGTGCCCACTGCCAGGGGGGTGGACAAAGGGACCGGAGCTGAACTGTGAGTATGTGCTGGGCAGATGTCACTGTTGACGACAAAGCCTGGACTGTCCGGTGCAGCCCACCCACGTCGGAATGTATGCCCTCCTTGAAAGCAACCACCTGGGCCAATTTCTTGTCGTGGTCAATGAAGGCATTGAGGAGAGCTGTCTGGCCTACACACAGCTGGCGCAAAAGGTCCACAGACCCAGCACTGATGGCAGCAGGGGGGACAGGGGCAGGGTCAGCAGTGCCAGGGGTGAAGGACACTCTTCCCCTCTTAATGAGGCGGACACGGGCAGCACCAGAGGAAGTGGCTGGGAGGGTGGGCCATGGCCGCTGTGTGGTGGAAGTCGATGCAGAGTCCCCGTTCCCTGTGCCCTCCAACATGGATGCATCCCCGCTGGCATCGGATGATGTGGTGCTTTGCGTCTCAGGCTGGGATTCCTCCAGCAGACTCCTGTCCCCCTCTGAGGCACTGGTGACATCTGTGTCAGTGGGCTCCTGGACAGCTGTTGTGCTAGTTTCACCCCCACTGGTGTCCATCTCCTGTCCCTCCATGACCACAGGTGATGCTGCATGAGAGAGAGATGTAGGGTCAGGTCAGTGGCAGCAACAGAACAAACATATGCAAGCAATGCATGACAAAAGTTGACCAAATCTACATGTTGCTCACCACCCTGTGCAATCACATAGTGCCAACTCACTATATAGACTCAAGCAGTGCATGGAAACTAGAAACTCAGGCATGAGTGAGCCATGTGATGACCACACAGCACAACACCCTGCTTGTGGCTCTGTTCAAACAGACACACAACTAGCTCTGAGCACACCTAGGGACATGATGGGGGCACACTACTTGTTGCCAATGACAGATCTGGATGGAACAGGAGGGGACAACACATACCCAGACTACAACATGACAGTCCACAATGGACATTAGCCCATGACACCGACCATGTCGTACCTTGGGGACAATAAAATGGTGCACATTGCTGTCAGACGTGTAGGCCTCCTCAATCTGGGTGCATGCAATGGACGCATTGATGTACGCAGTCAGATCGGGCACACTGTCGTTCCCTTCCATGGAATTCCCAAGACTACCACAATGCAGTAGAAAACTGAAGAGCAGAGCACAACGCAGAATGTAATGTCAAGGCACAGCATCCAAATCACCTTTGTAAGTACAGGTAGGGCAAATGCATGCCACTGGCACCAAAGCCAGCAGCCACTTACATGCCACAGCATCCCACTACCAACATCACATAGGCCAGTGCTGGCACAGGCTCTGTACACATGCAGCCACTCCCAGCCAAAGTCAGACTCCCCAAATGCTCACCCCTGGCTTGCTGCTGATGCTCCTTCAAACGTGCATCCAGCTCAGGCTGTGTCACCACCAAGATGTGCCCCATTAGTGGTGTCATGCTGCGCCCAGTGCGAGGAAGCAGCCCCAAGGTCATCTACGCCACATTCTTTGCCAGCCGGCTGATGTCGTCCCATCTCTTGTGGCAGTGGGTGCGCCGTCGGTTTGAGACCCCCAGAGCACACACCTTCGCTGCAATGGCCCTCCACATGGCCTTACGCTGGTGTACCTTGAGATGCAGGCATGGTAGACAAGAGGGGGAAATGATCAGTGACACAGTGTCATGTACCGTCATCTATCAGTATAGCAGCAAGATACAAAATCATCAGAGACTATAGTACAGCTCACATGGGACACCTGCATGGGAAAAGCTGATGTTAAAGCATGCAGGTGTGAGGGGGAACACAGTCCCTACACATCTCACACACATGCAGGATGCCAGCACTGAAACACCCATGTAGCCTGCCCACATCTCCAGTCCATTGTTGGATTGAGCAACACATACATCACATGTCAACCTGTGTTTGGGGGTGGACTCACTGTGTCCAAGACTGCACAGCCATCAATGTCCCTGTCCTGTGAATAGATGAGTGTGTCATGGTGGTCACATAGAGGGAGATGATCTCACAAATACAAAATGCTATTCACAAGGGTGGTTGTGTGCAAAACACAGTGCTGAGATGGCCCATAGCTGCAGTGCGATTGTATGACATAATTTCGAAAGACAAAAATTCGACCTACAAAAATATCGCAACAAAAATATCGTGGTCAAGAATATCGACATCCTATCTACAACATGGTAAGTACAAAAATATCGATAATTTAATATCGATGTCAAAAATATCGTAATTCAAAAATATCGGGTTTTTTTTAGTTTAAAAATATATGTAAAATAAACCAAATAATACTTATAAATCAAAGAAACATAATTAAATATATTGTATAATATGTAAAATGTATAATAAATATATATAATTAAATGAAACTTTAATGAAACATATATATATAATATATAATATATACACTTACTTAATAATTACTTTTAATAATAATTTCTGTAACATATAAATTATTAAATATTTATTTAAATTACCAATACATCTATACACATAAAACAATAACATTAATAAATATTAAATAATTACATATAGCAAATAATAATCAATAATTTTAATTTGAATAATTTTTATTATTAATTATGTATTACAATAGCTAAAATATTACAAAACATATTTAATATCAGAAACAATAAAACTACTAGTCCAACTTCAACAAAAACAACAGTAAGGAAAATATTGGATAGCGTAGGGGTAAAAATAACTATTCCAACTCCCGAGAGTGCAACAGTAGGGAAAACATTGGATAGCGTAGGGGTAAAAATTACTATTCCAACTCCAAAGAGTGCAACAGTAGGGAAAGCGTTGGATAGCGTAGGGGTAAAAATTACTATTCCAACTCCAGAGAGTGCAATAGTAGGGAAAGTGTTGGATAGCGTAATGGTAAAAGTTACTATTCCCACTCCAGAGAGTGCAATAGTAGGGAAAGTGTTGGATAGCGTAAGGGTAAAAATTACTATTCCCACTCCAGACAGTGCAACAGTAGGGAAAACGTTGGATAGCGTAGGGGTACAAATAACTATTCCAACTCCAAAGAGTGGAACAGTAGGGAAAACGTTGGATAGCGTAGGGGTAAAAATTACTATTCCAACTCCAGAGAGTGCAATAGTAGGGAAAGTGTTGGATAGCGTAAGGGTAAAATTTACTATTCCCACTCCAGAGAGTGCAATAGTAGGGAAAGTGTTGGATAGCGTAAGGGTAAAAATTACTATTCCAACTCCAGAGAGTGCAATAGTAGGGAAAGTGTTGGATAGCGTAAGGGTAAAATTCCCTATTCCCACTCCAGACAGTGCAACAGTAGGGAAAACGTTGGATAGCGTAGGGGTACAAATAACTATTCCAACTCCAAAGAGTGGAACAGTAGGGAAAACGTTTGATAGCGTAGGGGTAAAAATTACTATTCCAACTCCAGAGAGTGCAATAGTAGGGAAAGTGTTGGATAGCGTAAGGGTAAAATTTACTATTCCCACTCCAGAGAGTGCAATAGTAGGGAAAGTGTTGGATAGCGTAGGGGTAAAAATTAATATTCCAACTCCAAAGAGTGCAACAGTAGGGAAAGCGCTGGATAGCGTAGGGGTAAAACTTACTATTCCAACTCCAGAGAGTGCAACAGTAGGGAAAGCGCTGGATAGCGTAGGGGTAAAAATTACTATTCCCACTCCAGATAGTAAAACAGTTGGGAAAGCACTAGATAGCATAGTGATTCTATGAACATTATAACCAATTCAATAATTTGTTATAAAAAAATTGCATGTTAACAATGTTTAAAAAAAAAAATTATTATTAAATACCAATTATGAA
The DNA here is from genome assembly GCF_964204655.1 of Triturus cristatus. Classification (NCBI taxonomy): domain Eukaryota; kingdom Metazoa; phylum Chordata; class Amphibia; order Caudata; family Salamandridae; genus Triturus; species Triturus cristatus. The sequence goes on along the minus strand of NC_140583.1, from coordinate 1,140,538,909 downwards.
AAATAAATATTTAAATAAATAAATTTAAATTACATCCCACACTATTCCCCCTTTAACACACAACACACTACACATACAAAATACACAATAGATTTAAATATCAATGTATCTCTTATTTACAATTAATAATACATTCTTTATAATTAATATAGTTATTAATTCACTAATTAATACATATTAACTACGAAATTACAAATATTCACCTATTAATTATTAATTAACAATACATTAATTAGCAATAACAACAAATAAAATACAATAATCAATTATTTATATTTACTATATTTAACTAACTAATAACAATTAATTAATAATAATTACAAATAAATAAAATATATCATTATTTATTTTATTTTAATTACATCCAACCCTATTCCCCTATAAACCCACAACCCACTACACATAAAAATTCACATAATTGATTTAATTATCAATTAATCCCTTAATAAAATTAAATCACCAATTAATTACTAATTAACAATTAATTAATTAAATATAACAATAAAGAAATATTATTAATAAACTAATTATAATTTATATAATTAACAAAATAATAAATTAATTTTACAATTAATAATTAATTAAAAATTAATTAATCTATTAATCAAATTAATTACCAATTATTAATTGATTACCAATTAATTAATCATAAATACCAATTAAACAATACATATTAATTCATTAATTATAATTACATTACTTCCCACCCTATTCCCCTATAAACCCACAACCCACTACACATAAAAAGTCACATAATTAATTGAATTATCAATTAATCACTTAATAAAATTAAATCACCAATTAATTACTAATTAACAATTAATTAATTAACAATAACAATAAATAAATATTAATAATTAACTAATTATAATGTATATAATTAACCAATTAATAAAATAATTTTACAATTAATAATTAATTAACAATTAATTAATCAATTAATTACCAATTATTAATTAATTACCAATTAATTAATCATAAATACCAATTAAACAATACATATTAATTCATTAATTATAATTAAATTACTTCCCACCCTATTCCCCTATAAACCCACAACCCGCTCTGATACTAAAACGCTAAATTAAATGTAAAATAATTATAAATCTCTAAACATTTATTTTTAAATGTATTAAAATACATTGCAATAATCTTTAACATACAAATAAAATACATATTAAATGACATTACACTAAATAAATATCGATATTATTGACATCGAAATTTTTACTTATGATATTACTTACATCGATATTAATTACTTCGATATTATTAACTTCGATATTACTTACCTTGGGATCGATATTCTGTCCATCGATATTCTTGACTTCGATATTCTGTACCTACGATATTAAAAACACGATATTATTGTAGGTCGAAATTTAAAACTCGATATTTTGGCTAAACACCCTGCAGGGCAATGTGAAAAGACTGATGTCATGCTCTGTAAGTTAAGTGAGGTGTCCTTGTCTTTGTAGGCGGGGACTGTGCAGGCCAGCTGGGCTCACACTGAGATGGACTACAGAGGCACACACAGCCATTCAGCCAAGCAATCACTGTCCTGACTACAGCATGAACAACCTTCTGTGTGACTGTATAGCTGACAACACAACACAGGTCACTCATACATACATGTGCAGGGAGGGAAAACACTGGCATTGTGTACACACACCCTCCCACTGGAGACATCATGTCAGGCAGTGCATGACACTACCCCACACTCCCAGGCACATACTGCATTGGTCTAACTACATGTGTGGCTCCCCTGCCCTACCCCACCATTGTCGAAGACTTACCACGACATTTGGGGCACCATATAGCCTTGGGTACTGTGTGAGCACCTCGTCCACCAGGACCTCCAGCTCCTCGCTCGTGAAGGGACTGGCACGGATCTTCTCTGTCCTTGCCATCACTGTGGACATGAGACAACAGCAGCGGATTTGGGTGGTGAGAGGTCTCAGGCAGCAGTCTCTGGAGGCAGCAGCAGGTGAGGGGTCTCTGTCAGCAGGCTCTGGAGGCAGCAGCAGGTGAGAGGTCTCTGGCAGAAGGCTCTGGTGGCAGCAGCAGGTGAGGGGTCTCAGGCAGCAGTCCCTTGAGGCAGCAGCAGGTGAGGGGTTTCTGGCAGCAGGCTCTGGGAGCCGTGGAAATGTGAGGCTCACTCCCACACATATATAGCCCCCTGGGGTTGTTTCAAAGGTGCCAAGCGGCAGCAATTGGTGGTCCAGCTCTGCCTCTTTCAAATGCATCCAATGACCGCCTCCGCGGTGGCGGAGCACGCTTACTGCGATCTTCAAAATTGCAGCATGTCACCACAATCATGGCTCCCATTGGCTGTAAGGGCATGCTCCATGGTGGTGACACAACACTGGGGCCCGGGGTACGCTACCGCGATGGTGCATCTTTCAAATGCAGCCAATGTCCGCCTCCACGGTGGCGGAGCACGCCTACCGCGATCTTCAAAATTGCATCATGTCACCACAATCATGGCTCCCATTGGCTGTAAGGGCATGCTCCATAGCGGTGACACAACGCTGGGGACCGGGGTGCACTACCGCAATGGTGCATCTTTCAAATGCAGCCAATGTCTGCCTCCGCGGTGGCGGAGCACGCCTACCACGATCTTCAAAATTGCATCATGCCACCGCTATCGAGCTTTGCATTGGCTCTAGGGCAAGCTCCATGGAGGTGACACTCCGCAGGGGCCCGGTGTGCACTACCGCAATTTTAGCGGCGGATCATGCCCACCACCATTTCCCCATGTCTCCATGCCTATGACTACTGCACTTGTGTAAATGGGGATGCTGGTGACACACCGCCGGGGCCAGGAGGTTGCTACCGCGATATGGGTGGCAGAGAATGCCCACCGCCATATGGGCATGTCTCCATGCCTATGACTACCGCACTTGTGTGAATGGGGGTGCTGGTGACACACCACCGGGGCCAGGCGATAGCTACCACGATACGGGTGGCGGAGCATGCCAACCGCCATTTACCCATGTCTCCATGCCTATGACTACCGCACTTGTGTGAATGGTGGTGCTGGTGACACACCGCCGGGGCCAGGCGGTAGCTACCGCGATATGGGTGGTGGAGCATGCCAACCACCATTTCCCCATGTCTCCATGCCTATGACTACTGCACTTGTGTGAATGGGGGTGCTGGTGACACACTGCCAGGGCTAGACAGTAGCTACCGCGATATGGGTGCATTACAATCGCAATGCCCATCTGTCAAACATCAACAGGGCACAGTGCCAAGATGGTCAATGGAACATCACCGTGCACACGAGGCCAATCTCCCATTTATTCCACTGATGGCTACACATGCCATGTTTGTGTGTGTGTTTCGGAGATTGGCCTGTACCCACTCACATGTCACTTATGGATTTGATTTTGGTGTAGGCAGAACAGTGCTCTTCTGGAGTCTACAATGTTTACACATGTCAGTGTGTTGAGGTGCAGTGACAATCACAGCGATGCGCGTTTCAATGAATGATGAACTATGTTGCATTGCCTCTCATGTCTGCTCATGCACACATTCGTCATTCCAGCGCCGACTGTGGTCATTGTGTGGTGGATGTGTGCCAGGTTGTAATGACGCATTGAGGTGTAACAGGTACAGCAGCTGGGTATGAGACAGTGGGTTAGATTAGTTACACATTTGATGGATGCTATACTCCCAGGCATGCCCATTTGAAATGTGGCCGTATCCCTATGTGCATTCACATTAACCAAGGTGGTGTTTGAGGTACTTGTCTTGTGTAAGTTGACAGGTGTGGCTTTTGTGCACATGAAGGTGTCCCTACATGGGAGCTGGTCTGTTAGTCAAGGTTGATGTCAGTCATTGTTGTTGTTGTGTCATCCAGAACGTGATGTGCTGTGCACATCTCATGATGTATTACATTGACATGTGTTCACTATCATCTCCACTATGAGGAGGCCAAATTTGATTCGTCACTTGACGGTGCTGGAGGACATGGAGGATGTTGCGATCCTACGGAAATGCCGCCTGGACAGAGCCACCCTGAAAACCCTTTGTGATCTGTTGGAGCCCCACCCGCAGCCCCGCAGGACATATCCAACAGCTTTCGCCCCTACTTATAAGGTGATGGCAGCCCTGCATATTTTTGCCACTGGATCGTTCCAAGAGACAGTGGCCAGCGCTGGTGGGAAGTCACAACCGATGTTCAGCATGGTGCTGCGTGATGTACTGTCTGCCATGATGCTATACAAGGACAGATACATCCATTTCCCCAGGGGTGCTGAATTGCCAGTTGTGAAGGGAGACTTCTATCCCCTTGGACACATCCCCAATGTTGTTGGGGCCATTGACTGCACCCATGTCGGGCTTGTGCCACCACAGGCAACTGAGCACATTTACTGCAATCGCAAGCCTTACCACTCCATCAATGTGCAGGTGGTGTGCCTGGCAGATATGACCATTGCGCACATGTGTGCCAAATTCCCAGGCTCAGCCCATGACTCCTACATCCTGCGGAACAGCATTGTGCCCCAGCTGATGGCTAATCTCCTTCCCGAACGTGCATGGATTGTGGGTGAATATGCCTAGTCCGCTGACTGGACAAGACCGAGGTTCACTGGCATACTCGCCCAGGAAGGTGTGTCAGATTGAAGTGGCATGCTGCATGCTCCACAACTTAGCCATTCAGAAGGAGATTCCCCTGCTCCTGGATGATGGTGAGGACCCAAGGCCCCAGCCTGCAAACCAAGTCATGTCCAGTGCCGAGGATAGGTGAGAGGAGGAAGGTGTTGACCTGCGTGACCAGCTCATCACCCGCTACTTCACTTGAAGGTGGGTGTCAATGTGCAACATACCCATTGTCTGCTGATATTGCTGTTGTCGTGAAGGGGCATGTGAGAATTGTAGCAGCAGCCAGTTATAGACTAAGTGGTGGTTGGCAATGTTTCTGGGACAGGTCATTTGGGAACATCTACAGGATGTGTATGTTGACACTTGTTGCCCATTGTGGCATGTGCATGTTGGGTTATCCTGATGGTAGGGGTTGTGTGATGTCTGTGATGCCACACTTAGACCAGTGGAAGTAGTTCTGTTGCATTTCCCTAGGTGCCTTCAACTTCTCCTTGCCTACATACAGCCAATGCTGCTGGTACATTCTGATCATGTTGAAGACTGTACATCCTGCAATAAAGACGGAGCAGACAAGACAACATGCGTTCAAGGATATTTTATTTGCAATGGTGAGATATGAGGGGGGTGTACATTTCCATTGGGGGTGGGGTGGAGCAGTGAGTTGACAGTTGTGGTAGATGAGATAATCAAGTAGTCACCACATTGCTGTGGTGACCCAGTCCAACAGACAGATGCCATTCACAAGGCAGTGTGGGGAAGGACAGTTCAAAAAGTCAATGCAGTGGTGGAGAGGGTTGCCATCATGGCTGGCTCCGTGACTGGCGTGTGGCAGGTGCTTGGCCTCCAGATACTCCCAGGGTCTTCTTGGGACGCACCCTTCGTCGTTTGGCAGGGGGGGGGCCCTGCTGCAAGGCCAGGGGGGACTGAGGACTCACCCCTCTCTGTGGGCATAGGGGAGGATGGTGAACTGTCATCGTGCGGCCCACCAGAGGGAGGTGGTGGTGTTGTCTGTGGTGGTTAGTCAAAATATCGAATTTTAAATATCGACCTACATTAATATCGAGTTTTTAATATCGTAGGGACAGAATATCGAAGTCAAGAATATCGTTGACCAGAATATCGACCCCAAGGTAAGTAATATCGTTTTTTTAAATATCAAAGTAAGTAATATCGTAAGCAAAAATATCGTTGTCAATAATATCGATTTTTTTTTAGTGTAATGTATTTTAATATGTATTTTATATGTATGTTAAACATTTTTGTAATGTATTTTAATACATTTAAAAATAAATGTTTAGAAATTAGTAATTTTGTTAAAGTAAATTTAGCATTTTAGTATCAGAGCGGGTTGTGGGTTTATAGGGGAATAGGGTGGGAAGTAATTTAATTATAATTAATGAATTAATACGTTTTCTTTAATTGGTATTTATCATTAATTAATTGTTAATTAATTATTAATTGTTAATTCTTTTTATTAATTAGTTAATTATATTAGTTATAATTACTTTATTATTCATTTTTATTTATTGTCATTGTTAATTAATTTATTGTTAATTAATAATTAATTGGTGATTTATTTATATTAAGTGATTAATTGATAATTAAATTAATTATGTGATTTTTATGTGTAGTGGGTTGTGGGTTTAAAGGGGAATAGGGTGGGATGTAATTAAATTAAATTAATTAATGATATTGTTTTTTTATTGGTATTTATTATTAATTAATTGTTAATTAATTATTAATTGGTAATTAATTGTTATTACTTAGTTAAATATATTAAATATAATTAATTTATTAATCCTTTTTATTTGTTGTTATTGCTAATTAATGTATTGTTAATTAATAATTAATTGGTGAATAATTGTTATTTGGTAGTTAATATGTATTAACTAGTTAATTTATAACTATATTAATTATAAATAATGTATTATTAATTGTTATTAATTGATTAATTGATAGTTAAATTAATTGTGTTTTTGTATGTGTAGTGTGTTGTGTGTTAAAGGGGGAATAGTGTGGGATGTAATTTAATGTTATTTAGTTAAATATTTATTTTAATTTATTGGTATTTATTAATAATTATTTTGTAAATTAATTATTAATATGCCATTTTTTAATAACAAATTATTGAATTGATTATTATGTTCATTTAACTCCTACGCTATCCAGCGCTTTCCCAACTGTTGCACTCTCTGGAGTTGGAATAGCAATTTTTACCCCTACGCTATCCAACGCTTTCCCTACTGTTGCACTCTCTGGAGTGCGAATAGTAATTTTTTCCCCTACGCTATCCAGCGCTTTCCCTACTGTTTCACTTACTGGAGTGGGAATAGTAATTTTTACCCCTACGCTATCCAGCGCTTTCCCTACTGTTGCACTCTCTGGAGTGGGAATAGTAATTTTTACCCCTACGCTATGCAATGATTTCCCTACTGTTGGACTCACTGGAGTGGGAATAGTAATTTTTACCCCTACGCTAACCAGCGCTTTCCCTACTGTTGCATTCTCTGGAGTTGGAATAGTAATTTTTTCCCCTACGCTATCCAACACTTTCCCTACTGTTGCACTCTTTGGAGTAAGAATAGTAATTTTTACCCCTACGCTATACAACACTTTCCCTACTGTTGCACTCTCTGGAGTTGGAATAGTCATTTTTACTCCTACGCTATCCAACACTTTCCCTACTGTTACACTCCCTGGAGTGGAAATAGTAATCTTTAGCCCTACGCTATCCAACATTTTCCTTACTGTTGTTTTTGTTGGAGTTGGAGTAGTAGTTATATTCTCTCTGATATTTAATATTTTTGTATTATTTTAGCTAATGTAATATATAATTAATAATTAAAAATATTCAAATTAAATGTAATTGTTTTAATTTGTTATACGTAATTATTTAATTTTTATTCATGTTATTGTTTTATGTGTATAGATGTATTGGTAATTTATAAAAAAAATTAAGAATGTTTAAGTTACTAAAATAATTATTAAAACTAATTATTAAGTAAGTATATATATTATATATTATATGTATATGTTTAATTAATGTTTTATTCAATTATATATATTAATTATTAATTTTAAACATTATAAAATATATTTAATTATGTTTATTTTATTTATAAGTATTATTTGGTTTATTTTACATATTTTTTTTAAATTAAAGAAAAAACAATATTTGTTAATAACGATTTTTTGGACATCGATATTTTATTTTCGATATTTTTGTACTTACCATGTTGTAGATAGGATGTCGATATTCTTGACATCGATATTTTTGCTCCGATATTTTTGTAGGTCGATTTTTTGACCTTCGATATTTTGTCAGTGATCCGTTGTCTGTGGCACATGCCTGTTCCTCTGTACTGCCACTTGCTGGCCCAAGAGGTCCACAATTTGTCCCATGCGGGTGTCGATGGACCTCATCAGCAGGATGAGCTCGTGCAACAGTTCGTCCGACCGCCCGTTCGTCCCTGCGCCCAGGACTCTGGTGATGTGTTCCAGGGCTTGGGTCCCAGCCTCCTGGTGTCCGTGGGTGACCCTGCCCCTCCCACCTGCCCTGCTGCCACGGACCTGTTGCCTCACCACTGTGGGCACCCGCATCCTCTCCCTTCCCTCTTCCGTCGGTGGTGTGTGCTGGTCATCCTGTGGGACAGGGAGGGTGTTGCAGGCAGCACTGGTGGTGGTGGTGGTGGTGGCCACACAGGCCATGACAGCAGGGGTCTGCTGTGAAGTTGTTGTTGGCGCAGATGTGGTGGGGGGACGTTGGGGTCCTGGGACCTGTTGCTCCCTGGCACACCAGATGGGCCGGCCTCAAGCTCATCGTCCATGGAATCCTGGGAGTCAACATCCGAGAGTCCATGTACCGGGGGGAGACTGGCTCTGCAGGTTGCTGGTGTTGTCCTCTGCAGTGAGTTCTTGTGGGTCAGATGGGAAATGGTCATTGTAGTGCACCCGGCAAGCTTTGTGATAGCTGTGTGTCTTTCACTTTTTGTACACAGCACAATTGACAGATCATCACATTGTTGACTATTTGCATTACTGTGCTTCCTGACATGATGCAGTGGTACAGGCATTACTTTTCCATGGTGTGAGGCGTCAAGGCATACCATACAACCCGTGCACAATTAAGGATTACAGGGACTTGTTGCCATCTAGGGCCTGGCACAACATGTGTTTAATTGAGAACTCATTGTTGATTTGTCTGACCTTGCAGACGTCAAATCTGGCCATGGACTGGCCATTGTCATCTCCTGCATACCTTTGTCCTGTCATGTGCAAATCTTGATTTGTACCACCACACATGCTTTCATATTTGTCGAATGGTCCTTGTTGCACTTGCCCCATGGCGATGCACATGTAACTAGGTGCTGTGCATGATTGTGCCCTGACTTTCTTCTACTTGTGAATTGGTGTGTCACACTTTGGTAGATGTGACAGTTTCCTTAGCTTACCTGTGTGCACACTGTGCTTGGCAATGGGGTAGGTATGCCTCTTTGTGTAATGAGAGGGCTGGTGTTGTCATGTGGCACCATTTAATTTGTGACAAATGGGTGGGTGCACGTACTGGCTACTTACCTGTGTGTTTGTTTGGTGTACTGTGCTGGCTTCCAACTGCTTCTGGGTGGGGTGGAGGGAGGGCTCCATCCTGCTGAGGTGTGGGACAGGGTGCATGGTGGGAGTAGTGGTACAGGCTTCTCACCCACAAACACCCTCCCATGGAAGATGGCTACCTACCTGTAAGTTTCTTTGGTGTACTGCAATGCCTTCCAACATGCTTCTGGGTGGGGCGGCGGGAGGGCTCCATCCTGCTGAGGTGTGGGACAGGGGTCATGGTGGGAGTAGTGGTACAGGCCTCTCACCCACAAACACCCTCCCATGGAAGATGGCTACCTACCTGTAAGTTTGTTTGGTGTACTGCAATGCCTTCCTACTGCTTCTGGGTGGGGTGGAGGGAGGGCTCCATCCTGCTGAGCTGTGGGACAGGGAGCATGGTGGGAGTAGTGGTGCAGGCCTCTCACCCACAAACACTCTCACATGGAAGATGGCTACCTACCTGTAAGTTTGTTTGGTGTACTGCAATGCCTTCCAACTGCTTCTGGGTGGGGTGGAGGGAGGGCTCCATCCTGCTGAGGTGTGGGACAGGGGGCATGGTGGGAGTAGTGGTACAGGCCTCTCACCCACAAACATCCTCCCATGGAAGATGGCTACCTACCTGTAAGTTTGTTTAGTGTACTGCAATGCCTTCCAACTGCTTCTGGGTGGGGTGGAGGGAGGACTCCATCCTGCTGAGGTGTGGGACAGGGGGCATGGTGGGGGTAGTGGTTCAGGCCTACCACCCTCAGACACCCTCCCATGGAAGATGGCTACCTACCTGTAAGTTTGTTTGGTGTACTGCAGTGCCTTCTAACTGCTTCTGGGTGGGTGAGAGCTCCATCCTGCTCTGTTGTGGGACAGAGGGAATGTTGGGAGTAGTAGTGCAGGCCTCCCGTCCCCAAACACCCTCACTGTGAAGATGGCTACTTACCTGTAAGTTTGATGGGGGTGATGTAATGGCTTCCAACTGCTGGGGGGAGGGCTCCACCCTGCTTAGGTAGGGGGCAGGGTGTATGGTGGGAGTAGTGGTACAGGCCTCCCACCCACAAACACCCTCACTGTGAAGATGGCTACCTACCTGTAAGTTTGTTTGGTGTCCTGCAATGCCTTCCTACTGCTTCTGGGTGGGGTGGAGGGAGGGCTCCATCCTGCTGAGCTGTGGGACAGGGAGCATGGTGGGAGTAGTGGTACAGGCCTCTCACCCACAAACACTCTCCCATGGAAGATGGCTACCTACCTGTAAGTTTGTTTGGTGTACTGCAATGCCTTCCAACTGCTTCTGGGTGGGGTGGAGGGAGGGCTCCATCCTGCTGAGGTGTGGGACAGGGGGCATGGTGGGAGTAGTGGTACAGGCCTCTCACCCACAAACATCCTCCCATGGAAAATGGCTACCTACCTGTAAGTTTGTTTAGTGTACTGCAATGCCTTCCAACTGCTTCTGGGTGGGGTGGAGGGAGGAATCCATCCTGCTGAGGTGTGGGACAGGGGGCATGGTGGGAGTAGTGGTTCAGGCCTACCACCCCCAGACACCCTCCCATTGAAGATGGCTACCTACCTGTAAGTTTGTTTGGTGTACTGCAATGCCTTCTAACTGCTTCTGGGTGGGTGAGTGCTCCATCTGCTCTGTTGTGGGACAGAGGGAATGTTGGGAGTAGTAGTGCAGGCCTCCCACCCCCAAACACCCTCACTGTGAAGATGGCTACCTACCTGTAAGTTTGATGGGGGTGATGTAATGGCTTCCAATTGCTGGGGGGAGGGCTCCATCCTGCTTAGGTAGGGGGCAGGGTGTATGGTGGGAGTAGTGGTGCAGGCCTCCCACCCACAAACACCCTCACTGTGAAGATGGCTACCTACCTGTAAGTTTATTTGGTGTACTGTGCTGGCCTTCAACTGCTTCTGGGTAGGGGAGTGCTCCATCCTGCTCAGGTGTGGGTAATGTAATGGCTGACACATGATTCTGGGTGGGGTGGTGGGAGGGATCCATCTTGTTACGCTATGGGAAAGGGGGCATGGTGGGAGTAATGGTGCAGGCCCCTCACCCCCAGACACCCTCCTAGGGAAGATGGCTACCTACCTGTGAGTTTGATGTGGGTTGTGTAATGGCTGACACATGCTTCTGGGTGGAGTGGGGGAGGGATACATCTTGGTAGGCTGTGGGACAGGGGGCATGGTGGGAGTAGGGGTGCAGGCCCCCCATTCCCAGACACCCTCCCAGGGAAGATGGCTACCTACTTGTGAGTCTGATGTGGGTTGTGTAATGGCTGACACATGCTTCTGTGTGGGGTGGGGGAGGGATCCATCTTGGTCAGCTGTGGGACAGGGGGCATGGTTAGAGTAGTGGTGCAGGCCCCCCACCCCCAGACACCCTCCGAGGGAAGATGGCTACCTACCTGTGAGTTTGATGTGGGTTGTGTAACGGCTGACACATGCTTCTGGGTGGGGTGGGGGAGAGATCCATCTTGGTAGGCTGTGGGACAGGGGGCATGGTGGGAGTAGTGGTGCAGGCCCTCCACCCCAGACACCCTCCCAGGGAAGATGGCTACCTACCTGTGAGTTTGATGTGGGTTGTGTAATGGCTGACACATGCTTCTGGGTGGGGTGGGGGTAGGGATCCATCTTGGTAGGCTGTGAGACAAGGGGCATGGTGGGAGTAGTGGTGCAGGCCCCCCAACCCCAGACACCCTTCCAGGGAAGATGGCTACCTACCTGTGAGTTTTATGTGGGTTGTGTAATGGCTGACACATGCTTATGGGTGGGGTAGGGTGAGGGATCCATCTTGGTAGGCTGTGGGACATGGGGCATGGTAGGAATAGTGGTATAGACCCCTCACCCCAAGACACCCTCCCAGGGAAGCTGACTACCTACCTGTGAGTTTGATGTGGGTTGTGTAATGGCTGACACATGCTTCTGGGTGGGGTGGTGGGAGGGATCCATCTTGCTAGGCAGTGGGACAGGGGGCCTGGTGGGAGTTGTAGTGCTGTCTGCCTGTACACAGGCCCCCATGGTAATGTTGGTAGCTATGTTTGGGGAGAATGGGAGTGGGTAAATGTTGGATCTGTGAGCCATGCTTGTGTGAGTGTGTGGTGCAGATGGATGGTATGTGTCCTAGGTGGTGTAGCTTTGTATTTGTGTAAGACAGTACATAGCAGAGTGGCGGTAGTCATTTGTTTGTACTTACCAGCCTCCACTCCCCAGGCTACTCCTGTGAGATGCTCTGGATGCAGTATGGCAAGCACCTTCTCCTCCCATTGTGTGAATGGTTTTTGTGGAATGGGAGGGCCACCACCAGTCCTCTGAGCCAGCTCATGGTTCTTGCTCCTCCTCTCCTTGACCACCCTCTTCAGATCATGCCACCGCTTCATGATCTCCTTTTTTGTTCTTGGGGTGGTCCCTACTACATTGACCCTTTGGACTATCCTTGCCAACATTTGTGTTCTTGTGGCTAATTGTGTCTGTTGCACCAGGGTACCAAAAAGCTGTGGTTCCACTCTGACTATCTCATCTACCATAAACTTCAACTCACTCTCAGTGAATTTGGGCATTTTCTGTGTGGCCATGGTGTGTGGTGTGCAAAGTGGTTGTGGGTGCAGGGGTGTGAGTGGTGGTTGTAGTTGTGCTGTGTATGGTGTGTGTTGTGCAGGGGGTTAGTTGTGCAGGTGTGGAAGTGGTGGTGGGGCTGTGTGTGGTGTGGCTAGTAATGTTGTGTCCTTTGCCTCTCCTGTCAGCTGGGGTATGTGTCCCTTCTCTCCTGGAGTAGTGCAAAGAATTGTGGTCAGGGAAGGGGCTGGTTTTATACTCAGCTATGTGGGTGTGTCCAATTGGGATGTTGCTGTCAGGTGTGTTGTCCTGGGATTTGTGTATTTTTCATTTTGCCATGTGGTTGTGTCATTGGGGTGTGTTTTGTGTATTGGGGGGCATGGCTAGTTTTCTGTGTGCACTTTTTGGCCTTCTTATGGGTTTTTTGCTGTAAGGGTTGAGACTAAGCCTGGGCAAAGCACTACGCTATGCTCGCGTAGTTTGCGAAGTTCGCGCTACTTCGCACTACGCGAATTGCACGTAACACAGTGCAAACACGCGTAGCGTAGTGTTGCGTAGTGCTGCGGTAATTTTTTGCTTGCTCGCGGTCCTCAACGTCAAGTTGGCGACCGCGAGCAAGCAAAATGACATCCCGGCGAGACTTTTTCCTTGTTCGCGATCAGCAACATTAAGTTGGCGATCGCGAGCATGGAAAATAAACCTCCCGGCGAGATTCCCAACGCGAGGATGGTCAGGTTTCTCATTGCGAGTGGTCGCGTATGCTCGCGACCGCTCGCGATGAGAAACTACCAGTTCGCGTTGAGAAAGCTGCCGCTCGAGTAAAAATCTACTCGTGCAGCAGAAAACTACAGCTCGCACTGTGCAAGATGACATTTTCAATGATTGCACAGTGCCGGTTGTGTGTCCGCACTGTGCAATTATTGAAAATGGCATCTGGCACAGTGCGAACAAGGTACTACGCATTTTGCGAAGTGCTACGCGTAGCTCGCGTAGTGCGAACTGCACTTTGCGTAGCTTCGCGAACTACTCCCAGGGTTAGTTGAGACCTGTTTATGAAATTATAATCATTATAGTGCCTAGGTGCTGACTATGCCTGAGACTACTCTGCGCCTCAGAGTCTTAATGCATTTCCGGGGTCTTTGCAGCAGTTTTAAGATCTTCTTAGAGTTTCTTGTTGCTCAAATGGGTGTCATTTATGATATTTAAAATTTTTCCCTTGTCTTCATTGCTTGATTTTGTTCTCAAGAATATGTCACTCATATTCGTTGAAATGTCACTCGTAATTACACTGAAATTATGAAAATGTCACACATAGCAATCTGAAACCTTGGCAGCTATGAGGTGTCCATGCTAAATTTCTGTTCTTTTTTTACCCATATCATGTACATTTTGGGTTACCTTGGAGGGGAATAAGAAAAGAGCATATGTATAGCAAAATTGTGATTTTTTTGGCCAAAAACAATACTTCATTTCCTAAACATGTCATCAATGAAAGGTTTTCTGGGATGCTAACTTCACCATCTTTCCAGCTTTCAGAAACACAAGGAGCTATACAGATAAATCCAATTGTTTGCTGCACTTTTAGCATTTTTCCAAGAAGTAGCCCATTTTCCGATTATAACTTACTTCCTGCTTGTGGTAGAAACAGGTGTGATGTCTGTAAGCTGTATATTTCTGAAAAGTAGGTAAGGGTCTGAATTCAGGAAGAGGACCCTTCGGTTAAAATATAGAAATATTGAAAATTGGTAGGAAAAAGCAGACATTTGTGAACATTTCATCTGTAAGAGTCTTGTCACAATGGCAGATTTACAAACGAAATATACCGTTATGCCTGCTAGATCCTTCTGTTCATATGGATTTTTAGGGTTTATAGGTTCTCCGAGAACTCGAGGAACCCAGCATTAACAACTGGGCTGCACCATATAATGGCTTTCCATTTGATACTAAGATTAGCACATTCCTTATGGTTAACATATAAAGAGTGTAAAATGGGTATGAACGAAACCTATGTATTTCTGAAATGAACACAAGATACTGAGTTGATGAGCAGTGGTCAATTGTACATCTTGAATTCAGGGGTATCCCAACTAGCATGTGATTCAAAGGGGTTAGCAAAATGTCTTCTTACTTGCACACTGGCTTATATTTGGAAGTCATAAATGATGAGAAATCCAAATGATAATAACAAATGTGCTACTATTCTGTGTTCCCATGTGCCTCCCAATACCAGTGGTACCTCACATGTATGGTGGCTCCTAGCACCTGTGACACAATACACACCAAAGCATGCCTGGAGACATCATACTTTACCCAGCAGAATCCATACTTGTTTTACAACATTTGTAGCTGCAGATTTAGGGCCCTAGGTCTGACAATACCCAGGAAATCCTTCCATACCCAGACATTACTGAAAACTAGACATCCAGGTTCGTCCAGTGTGGTGTGACTTTTCTGGTTCTAACATCTGTTTTCTTTTTACTCAGAAGCCCTTTCAAACCTCAAACAGAGCCTAAAACATCCTCCTCACTGTGAGGGTGAGTTCTGGAATCTGTGGGGAACCACAAATGCCCTACCAACAGTATTCACTCAAGGGTCTCAACAAAATGGCAATTCACTTGAGTGGGTGTGTCTAGTCCCAATGACAGAAAAAGGCTCAAAACGAGAGATGGGGAGATCCAAATCTTTTCCCTTAAAAAAAAACTTTTTTTGCAATGTTGCTGTCTGAGGAATTTGAATCATGGCTTAACCGGCACCCAAGGAAACCTATAAAACCTGCACATTTTTATATTTTTTCTATGTTAAAAAAATAAACTAAAATATTATATATGAGGAAAGGTTTTTGTTTGTTAACAATGACTAGACAGTATATTTAAATGTATAACTGCAAATAAAAATAAATGAACACAATAACTATATCATTTGCGAAAGGTTAATTATTTTTCCCTAAAACATATTTTATTCTATTTAAATGTTACAGAAAATGAGTCGTAATTATTCTAAAATAAAGTAAATAAAAAATGATGTAATTTAAAAATGGGTAAATAATGAACATATTAAACAAGTAAAATAACAATATTTAGAAAAAATATATTAATGAAAAAATAAACATTTTATGCTACAAGTTACTATAACTATTTAGGATACAAAATAAGAAATACAATGAAATCCTGACACCTAGGGGCCGATTCCGATCCTGGAAAAGCCGGGTACGAATCGTCGGACGGAGCGTTTTCTCCGTCCGACTCGTACCCGGGAAAACCACCTTACAAACCCGCAAGTACGATTCGTACAGAAACACCATTTCCGTACGAATCGTAAACAACACCGACCGGCTAAAATATACCCACACTTCCGATCCGGGACACCGCGTACGCGACATTCGCACGGAGTCAGGCAGCGTTTTACGGACCAGCAAGTACGATTCATACCCACAGCACTTCACACGGCAATATTTTTACGGGACCCAAAAAGTGCCGGAAAAGCTAAGTACGCCACGATGCACGGCGAAAAGGGGGCCTGGTACGCACCGTACCCCCATCCCTACAAGTCCACACCGTACCCCACCCCCGTATTTACGGTGCGTACCCCCACCCCCCGTATGTACGGTGCGTACCCCTCATATGTATGGTGCGTACCCCCACCCCCTGTATGTATGGTGCGTACCCCCACCACCCGTATGTACGGTGTGGACCCCCAGCGCTACGCGCTGCGTGTACGCACCGTACATACGGGGGGGGTGGGGGTACGCACCGTACATATGGGGGGTGGGGGTAGGCACCGTACATACGGGGGGTGGGGGTACGCACCGTACATACAGGGGGTGGGGGTACGCACCGTACATATGGGGGGTGGGGGTACGCTCCGTACCTACATGGGGTGGGGGTACGCTCCGTACCTACGGGGTGGGGGTACGCTCCGTGCCTACGGGGGTGGGGGTATGGCTTGTACATGGGGGGGCTGGGGGTATGGCGCATACTTGGGGGGGTGGGCTGGGGGGGTGTTCGGCGCGTATGCGGGCACATGTTTGGACGTCTCCATGGTTGCTATGGGAGTTCGCTCCGTACGGTGTTTTTTCCATACGGTTGTGCATTCGGACGGACGGGACGGATCGTACTTGCGCGCTCGGACTTCAGTTTCCTGATCCGTACGTAAAACTGTCCGGGGACGTGTCGGACACTTTTTCCGACCCGAGGACGTGTCGGGGAATTTTCCCAATGCGATTCATATGGATTTTTTAACATACGAATCGTACTTGCCAGTTTGTACGGGACTTGTACGATTCGTACGTAAAATAATCCGGATACGATTCGTACGGGAATATTTTTAACGGATCGGAATCGGCACCTTTATGGATATAAAGTTTACGATTCCTAGTCTAAATGTAACCAAATTGAAGAAAGAACTGAACTTTGGGAAGAGGCGGTAGATTGATTATTATATATATAAATTTCCAATTCTCACTCCACACTTAATCACATTGGGAAAACAGTAGGACTTTGAGGTTTGGTGGTGCTCAGATTGACAACTCTCACAAGGCAGTTAACATCACTGACAAAAGTGCTAGGCTTAAGGGGGGTGAAGGTTGTAAGATTTACTATTCACACTCCATAATGAACCACACTGAAGAAAGTGTTGGGCTTTCGAGGGGGAAGATTTACTATTCCCACTCCAAACGTAATCACATTGGGGAAAGTGCTAGCTTCAGTGAGTTCAGATCTACTATTTCCCCTCCGAATGTAACCACATTAGGGAAAGTCTTGGAATTTGGGCGGGGGATAACATTGACAATTTCCACACCACTCTTAACCACATTTGAAAAAATGTTAAACTTTGTGGGGGATCAAGTTGCTCTTTCCACTCCAACTCTTAACACATTGAAGAAAGTATTGGCATTTGGGGGTTCAAATTCATTTTTCCCACTCAAAACATAAATACATTGGGGAAAGTGTTCGACTTGGGGTGGGGTTAGAGTTGCACTCCAAATGTAGTAATATTGGGAGAATTGTTGGACTTTGACAGGACCAGATTTACAATCAAGCAAAGTGCTGGGTTAATTTACTATTCCCACAAAAAAGAATACATATTCTAAAGAGTATTGTACTTTGAAAGGCTCATTTTACATTTCCAAAAACAATTACAGTAATATAATACACACCAATATTTTTAGCAAAGAAAAACAACAGTCTCACCTCTGATATTATGTCCCATAATATTTTTGACATCAAAATATCTAAGACATGATATTTGTATCTCACAATATTTTTAACATGATATTTTGGTGGAACACTGCTGTCATAAACTGAATGATTTATTAACCACTTTGAAAGGCCTCAGTGACAGCTTCGCAAGTTGACAGACATGAAAGGCCCACTGTAAGGAGAGCTGTTCTGAGCAGAAGAATCAAATTTGTCTTTACCGTACACATGAACCTGGACCCTCTGTGGCATGCCATGGGCCACAGCAGAGGCCAAAATCAGAAGTTCCAAATTAAAAAAAGATAATGAACACAGCATAGATTGATTTCTTCAAACAAACATTGTGAGCCCAGAGAATGCTCATGTCCAACAAGCATGTTTCATTCTAGACTTGTGTACCATAATACAACAATCAAATGCTAGTATTTATTTGTTTGAATTAGGATGTCATGCACTTGGGTGCAGTCTCAGAGAATTTGGGTGGAAGCATGGTAACATATACAACACTATAATTTAAGGAGAAGGGACAGTATTAAGCTTCTTTGGAATCCAAGCACTCCAGTGGCAAGGAGGTTAAGTTGATTCTTCTCAGGCCTCTAAAGGACTGGTGAATTTAGAAGATCATAGAGACAGTTGTCTGTTTTGCTATGTCAGTTTCCATCTTCAAATGCCTAGGTACACCCTCATAATTCCAGGTACTAACACATTGAGCCAGAGGTAGTCCAATCAACAAATACAAATTCATTATGTGCCATGTTACCGTTATTAATGATTGATATGACTCTGTGTGTTTCAGGGCAGCACATGAGCCCATATACTGATGTCGAATGCCATTGGCTGCCTCTAATGTCCAGATACCACTGCTCAATGCCAAATATCCATATACAATCCCTGCCATTTTCTCAGGCAGATATTATATGAGAGGCAGGTGTCTGCATGTGGAACTCCATCCTATTGCATATTTCTTAAGACTCTCGCTTCACCTTGAAGGAGGTAAGAGAGTAAAGTTTAACAGAGTGGTTCCCCATAATGAAGCTTCTTTTTCTGTATTCCTGATTTCCTGTGTCCTAATGAAAGCCTCCCAACAAGTATACTGAAGCTGCTTTTCATCCATCCCTTATCCCCTGTATTTTTTTCAAAGTCTACTACCAGTGTATCGGGGAGCATCATGGGGCAATTTCTTGAACTTTCTTCCAGTGATGCCTAATGAAGCACTACCTGGTGGCTTGCAGTGCCATGTAGAAAACCTCCGTCCTAAATCATGTACCTCCACCAATCTCTTTGTAGAAAACATAGATTGCTGGCAATGCTCTAGATTTATACACCCTGCTCTATCAGTCACACCGTGTGTGACATCAAAGAATAGTGGGAGCAGGAACCAGGGCTGACCCACCAAAGTGTGTGATTGTAAGAACTAGAGTGAAAATGTGTTAGTTGGGTGAATGATCAACCAAAGAGCTGAGGGAAGAGAGTATGCATCCAGGGTAAAGAAAATAAGAAGCATCACATTCATTTTTGTGTGGGTGTGTGACATTATGTCCTTCCCAATAAACAGTGTTGATTCCTTAAAGCTACTCCTAGTGTCAAGGACTGCCAAATATATATGCTGGTCCCCATCATAAAAGTATTATCTCTGACGCAATTGAGCCCGTTCATGGTATAATTGTGCCATAGCAATAATATTTTCCTCCTTGACTATTTTGGGCATACAAGTCTAGTAATTACATTCTTGCTGCCGTCACTGACATATTAAGAGCATGACTGGCTTAAATTTGTTCATGAGAGGCATTTCTACATGGCGGTAATCAATGAAAACGAAAAGCTGATGTTTAGGGACTGTGTATTTTCTAACAATGCAAACTGATTTGATTTTTAAAGGAATAAATATGCTTTTTCAGAAAAGGTTTTTCTTCTGGAAAATTGATTTGATTGCTCAAAGTGGAAAGTGGTTTTGATAGAAAAATATGTGTATTTTCAAAAACTAATATGCTAATGAAGACAAAATATTGCAATTCTAAAACACATTCAAAGTTGTTAGCTGGATGATAATTCAATTTCAGTTGGGAAGACTTACTGCTGTGGTAATACCCATTGTGGCATACAGCATTTGATGATTCAAATTGTACTTGATTGCAAGCATTTAATATTGATAAACGTTTTCCTAGCATTCTGCTGATAACTTCACCTGGAATGTTTGGGTGGTTACTACTGATAATTGTGCTTAGGGTGATCATAGTGTAATGTTAATACATATCATCAGCATTTTACAGTGATAAAATATGCTAGTAGCTCAGCAGGACTTTCCTAGAACAGAATTAGCTCTCACTACAGAAAGGGTTGGAGACCCCTGCTCTAGAGTGACAGGAGAAGGAACCACCTCATGGATCCATACACGTGTACAAAACATCATCCTCTAAGAACAGCTAAACTTCAAGACAGAGGCACCTGCAATCTTTCCAACACTATGGTTTTACTTGGTGTCCTTAAAATTAAGGTTGCTCGCTTCATTCACTTTTACTCACAAACACTGAAGTGTTCAAACAGTCATATCTTTCATATGCCCCTTCCTTCAGTCCTCCCTAGGTTGTACCCATTGAGAGATTTTTTTGGGGAGGGTCAGAACTTGATATTATTATTTTTATTCATAAAACAATCAGTTTCTTGGCGGAAAAGACCAGCACAATACTTGTGTTTATATCATTTGGTTTCAAGTAATTTCAGGCAGGATCACATGTTTAAAATGCCTTTTACTGAAGATGCCCCTTAAGTTGTGTGATTTTCACAGTTGGCACCTCTGCACTGTCCCTATACAACAGCTTCACTACCTTCCCTGCTCCTGGATTTGCTCTCAATTTCTAACTTTTAAAGAAAGGTTTTAACATGCTGCTCTACTACAGTACGTTAGTTTAATATCACATCTTTACGGACTAAACAATACCGTGAAAGTAACCCACAGTGTTGTATCAAATAATCCTAAAGTGGTTTCCAAGTAGCTTGAATAACTGCTCAATTGATTGATTAATTGAATATATATTGTACTTACTGCCCCACTGATGTTTTGATGTGGGTCTTACAGGGCCTGGCTTGGAAACCAAAGTCAGTACTACCAAAAATGCTCAGACCAGCCCAGATCCCTTCATCTCTTTGCTCTGAGTCACTCTTTACACCCACCCACACACACTAGCTGGGGAAATTGAAAAAGGCACTATCCAGAGACACTGGGCTCTTAAAACCGACCCCCAATGGCTCCAGCATACAGAAGAAAAACCAGATTGAAAAAATGTTAAGTCCGGCATTAGGGGTCTTATATGCAGGGCTTGGAGAACATGTTAATAATGCTCGGAAAGGCGGATGCAAATTTAGGGTGACAATCATTATTTTCTTTTGGACTCGAATCTGCCTCCTGCAATAGAACATAACAGAACAGAACAGATAAATGTAGATAAAGGTAATCTGCAGCTATCATTACCTCGGAAGGTTTACAGTCCTGTCTGTGGTGCAGTTCACAATCCCTTAATTCAGAAGCTCAGCAGGTATTGCCGCATTTTGAAATGTAACCACATTGGCGGTCGCCAGTAGGTAGTTATAGTTAAGACCTTGTTTCTATTCAAAAATCGTTTTTTCTTTTCTTTTTCTTTTGCCAACTTCAACTCACTCTCAGTGAATTTGGGCATTTTCTGTGTGGCCATGGTGTGTGGTGTGCAAAGTGGTTGTGGGTGCAGGGGTGTGAGTGGTGGTTGTAGTTGTGCTGTGTATGGTGTGTGTTGTGCAGGGGGTTAGTTGTGCAGGTGTGGAAGTGGTGGTGGGGCTGTGTGTGGTGTGGCTAGTAATGTTGTGTCCTTTGCCTCTCCTGTCAGCTGGGGTATGTGTCCCTTCTCTCCTGGAGTAGTGCAAAGAATTGTGGTCAGGGAAGGGGCTGGTTTTATACTCAGCTATGTGGGTGTGTCCAATTGGGATGTTGTTGTCAGGTGTGTTGTCCTGGGATTTGTGTATTTTTCATTTTGCCATGTGGTTGTGTCATTGGGGTGTGTTTTGTGTATTGGGGGGCATGGCTAGTTTTCTGTGTGCACTTTTTGGCCTTCTTATGGGTTTTTTGCTGTAAGGGTTGAGGCTAAGCCTGGGCAAAGCACTACGCTATGCTCGCGTAGTTTGCGAAGTTCGCGCTACTTCGCACTACGCGAATTGCACGTAACACAGTGCAAACACGCGTAGCGTAGTGTTGCGTAGTGCTGCGGTAATTTTTTGCTTGCTCGCGGTCCTCAACGTCAAGTTGGCGACCGCGAGCAAGCAAAATGACATCCCGGCGAGACTTTTTCCTTGTTCGCGATCAGCAACATTAAGTTGGCGATCGCGAGCATGGAAAATAAACCTCCCGGCGAGATTCCCAACGCGAGGATGGTCAGGTTTCTCATTGCGAGTGGTCGCGTATGCTCGCGACCGCTCGCGATGAGAAACTACCAGTTCGCGTTGAGAAAGCTGCCGCTCGAGTAAAAATCTACTCGTGCAGCAGAAAACTACAGCTCGCACTGTGCAAGATGACATTTTCAATGATTGCACAGTGCCGGTTGTGTGTCCGCACTGTGCAATTATTGAAAATGACATCTGGCACAGTGCGAACAAGGTACTACGCAGTTTGCGAAGTGCTACGCATAGCTCGCGTAGTGCGAACTGCACTTTGCGTAGCTTCGCGAACTACTCCCAGGGTTAGTTGAGACCTGTTTATGAAATTATAATCATTACAGTGCCTAGGTGCTGACTATGCCTGAGACTACTCTGCGCCTCAGAGTCTTAATGCATTTCCGGGGTCTTTGCAGCAGTTTTAAGATCTTCTTAGAGTTTCTTGTTGCTCAAATGGGTGTCATTTATGATATTTAAAATTTTTCCCTTGTCTTCATTGCTTGATTTTGTTCTCAAGAATATGTCACTCATATTCGTTGAAATGTCACTCGTAATTACACTGAAATTATGAAAATGTCACACATAGCAATCTGAAACCTTGGCAGCTATGAGGTGTCCATGCTAAATTTCTGTTCTTTTTTTACCCATATCATGTACATTTTGGGTTACCTTGGAGGGGAATAAGAAAAGAGCATATGTATAGCAAAATTGTGATTTTTTTGGCCAAAAACAATACTTCATTTCCTAAACATGTCATCAATGAAAGGTTTTCTGGGATGCTAACTTCACCATCTTTCCAGCTTTCAGAAACACAAGGAGCTATACAGATAAATCCAATTGTTTGCTGCACTTTTAGCATTTTTCCAAGAAGTAGCCCATTTTCCGATTATAACTTACTTCCTGCTTGTGGTAGAAACAGGTGTGATGTCTGTAAGCTGTATATTTCTGAAAAGTAGGTAAGGGTCTGAATTCAGGAAGAGGACCCTTCGGTTAAAATATAGAAATATTGAAAATTGGTAGGAAAAAGCAGACATTTGTGAACATTTCATCTGTAAGAGTCTTGTCACAATGGCAGATTTACAAACGAAATATACCGTTATGCCTGCTAGATCCTTCTGTTCATATGGATTTTTAGGGTTTATAGGTTCTCCGAGAACTCGAGGAACCCAGCATTAACAACTGGGCTGCACCATATAATGGCTTTCCATTTGATACTAAGATTAGCACATTCCTTATGGTTAACATATAAAGAGTGTAAAATGGGTATGAACGAAACCTATGTATTTCTGAAATGAACACAAGATACTGAGTTGATGAGCAGTGGTCAATTGTACATCTTGAATTCAGGGGTATCCCAACTAGCATGTGATTCAAAGGGGTTAGCAAAATGTCTTCTTACTTGCACACTGGCTTATATTTGGAAGTCATAAATGATGAGAAATCCAAATGATAATAACAAATGTGCTACTATTCTGTGTTCCCATGTGCCTCCCAATACCAGTGGTACCTCACATGTATGGTGGCTCCTAGCACCTGTGACACAATACACACCAAAGCATGCCTGGAGACATCATACTTTACCCAGCAGAATCCATACTTGTTTTACAACATTTGTAGCTGCAGATTTAGGGCCCTAGGTCTGACAATACCCAGGAAATCCTTCCATACCCAGACATTACTGAAAACTAGACATCCAGGTTCGTCCAGTGTGGTGTGACTTTTCTGGTTCTAACATCTGTTTTCTTTTTACTCAGAAGCCCTTTCAAACCTCAAACAGAGCCTAAAACATCCTCCTCACTGTGAGGGTGAGTTCTGGAATCTGTGGGGAACCACAAATGCCCTACCAACAGTATTCACTCAAGGGTCTCAACAAAATGGCAATTCACTTGAGTGGGTGTGTCTAGTCCCAATGACAGAAAAAGGCTCAAAACGAGAGATGGGGAGATCCAAATCTTTTCCCTTAAAAAAAACCTTTTTTTGCAATGTTGCTGTCTGAGGAATTTGAATCATGGCTTAACCGGCACCCAAGGAAACCTATAAAACCTGCACATTTTTATATTTTTTCTATGTTAAAAAAATAAACTAAAATATTATATATGAGGAAAGGTTTTTGTTTGTTAACAATGACTAGACAGTATATTTAAATGTATAACTGCAAATAAAAATAAATGAACACAATAACTATATCATTTGCGAAAGGTTAATTATTTTTCCCTAAAACATATTTTATTCTATTTAAATGTTACAGAAAATGAGTCGTAATTATTCTAAAATAAAGTAAATAAAAAATGATGTAATTTAAAAATGGGTAAATAATGAACATATTAAACAAGTAAAATAACAATATTTAGAAAAAATATATTAATGAAAAAATAAACATTTTATGCTACAAGTTACTATAACTATTTAGGATACAAAATAAGAAATACAATGAAATCCTGACACCTAGGGGCCGATTCCGATCCTGGAAAAGCCGGGTACGAATCGTCGGACGGAGCGTTTTCTCCGTCCGACTCGTACCCGGGAAAACCACCTTACAAACCCGCAAGTACGATTCGTACAGAAACACCATTTCCGTACGAATCGTAAACAACACCGACCGGCTAAAATATACCCACAATTCCGATCCGGGACACCGCGTACGCGACATTCGCACGGAGTCAGGCAGCGTTTTACGGACCAGCAAGTACGATTCATACCCACAGCACTTCACACGGCAATATTTTTACGGGACCCAAAAAGTGCCGGAAAAGCTAAGTACGCCACGATGCACGGCGAAAAGGGGGCCTGGTACGCACCGTACCCCCATCCCTACAAGTCCACACCGTACCCCACCCCCGTATTTACGGTGCGTACCCCCACCCCCCGTATGTACGGTGCGTACCCCTCATATGTATGGTGCGTACCCCCACCCCCTGTATGTATGGTGCGTACCCCCACCACCCGTATGTACGGTGTGGACCCCCAGCGCTACGCGCTGCGTGTACGCACCGTACATACGGGGGGGGTGGGGGTACGCACCGTACATATGGGGGGTGGGGGTAGGCACCGTACATACGGGGGTGGGGGTACGCACCGTACATACAGGGGGTGGGGGTACGCACCGTACATATGGGGGGTGGGGGTACGCTCCGTACCTACATGGGGTGGGGGTACGCTCCGTACCTACGGGGTGGGGGTACGCTCCGTGCCTACGGGGGTGGGGGTATGGCTTGTACATGGGGGGGCTGGGGGTATGGCGCGTACTTGGGGGGGTGGGCTGGGGGGGTGTTCGGCGCGTATGCGGGCACATGTTTGGACGTCTCCATGGTTGCTATGGGAGTTCGCTCCGTACGGTGTTTTTTCCATACGGTTGTGCATTCGGACGGACGGGACGGATCGTACTTGCGCGCTCGGACTTCAGTTTCCTGATCCGTACGTAAAACTGTCCGGGGACGTGTCGGACACTTTTTCCGACCCGAGGACGTGTCGGGGAATTTTCCCAATGCGATTCATATGGATTTTTTAACATACGAATCGTACTTGCCAGTTTGTACGGGACTTGTACGATTCGTACGTAAAATAATCCGGATACGATTCGTACGGGGAATATTTTTAACGGATCGGAATCGGCACCTTTATGGATATAAAGTTTACGATTCCTAGTCTAAATGTAACCAAATTGAAGAAAGAACTGAACTTTGGGAAGAGGCGGTAGATTGATTATTATATATATAAATTTCCAATTCTCACTCCACACTTAATCACATTGGGAAAACAGTAGGACTTTGAGGTTTGGTGGTGCTCAGATTGACAACTCTCACAAGGCAGTTAACATCACTGACAAAAGTGCTAGGCTTAAGGGGGGTGAAGGTTGTAAGATTTACTATTCACACTCCATAATGAACCACACTGAAGAAAGTGTTGGGCTTTCGAGGGGGAAGATTTACTATTCCCACTCCAAACGTAATCACATTGGGGAAAGTGCTAGCTTCAGTGAGTTCAGATCTACTATTTCCCCTCCGAATGTAACCACATTAGGGAAAGTCTTGGAATTTGGGCGGGGGATAACATTGACAATTTCCACACCACTCTTAACCACATTTGAAAAAATGTTAAACTTTGTGGGGGATCAAGTTGCTCTTTCCACTCCAACTCTTAACACATTGAAGAAAGTATTGGCATTTGGGGGTTCAAATTCATTTTTCCCACTCAAAACATAAATACATTGGGGAAAGTGTTCGACTTGGGGTGGGGTTAGAGTTGCACTCCAAATGTAGTAATATTGGGAGAATTGTTGGACTTTGACAGGACCAGATTTACAATCAAGCAAAGTGCTGGGTTAATTTACTATTCCCACAAAAAAGAATACATATTCTAAAGAGTATTGTACTTTGAAAGGCTCATTTTACATTTCCAAAAACAATTACAGTAATATAATACACACCAATATTTTTAGCAAAGAAAAACAACAGTCTCACCTCTGATATTATGTCCCATAATATTTTTGACATCAAAATATCTAAGACATGATATTTGTATCTCACAATATTTTTAACATGATATTTTGGTGGAACACTGCTGTCATAAACTGAATGATTTATTAACCACTTTGAAAGGCCTCAGTGACAGCTTCGCAAGTTGACAGACATGAAAGGCCCACTGTAAGGAGAGCTGTTCTGAGCAGAAGAATCAAATTTGTCTTTACCGTACACATGAACCTGGACCCTCTGTGGCATGCCATGGGCCACAGCAGAGGCCAAAATCAGAAGTTCCAAATTAAAAAAAGATAATGAACACAGCATAGATTGATTTCTTCAAACAAACATTGTGAGCCCAGAGAATGCTCATGTCCAACAAGCATCTTTCATTCTAGACTTGTGTACCATAATACAACAATCAAATGCTAGTATTTATTTGTTTGAATTAGGATGTCATGCACTTGGGTGCAGTCTCAGAGAATTTGGGTGGAAGCATGGTAACATATACAACACTATAATTTAAGGAGAAGGGACAGTATTAAGCTTCTTTGGAATCCAAGCACTCCAGTGGCAAGGAGGTTAAGTTGATTCTTCTCAGGCCTCTAAAGGACTGGTGAATTTAGAAGATCATAGAGA
This sequence comes from Triturus cristatus, assembly GCF_964204655.1. NCBI lineage: Eukaryota > Metazoa > Chordata > Amphibia > Caudata > Salamandridae > Triturus > Triturus cristatus. Next base: position 1,140,511,479 of record NC_140583.1, on the reverse strand, counting down.
CAGTTGTCTGTTTTGCTATGTCAGTTTCCATCTTCAAATGCCTAGGTACACCCTCATAATTCCAGGTACTAACACATTGAGCCAGAGGTAGTCCAATCAACAAATACAAATTCATTATGTGCCATGTTACCGTTATTAATGATTGATATGACTCTGTGTGTTTCAGGGCAGCACATGAGCCCATATACTGATGTCGAATGCCATTGGCTGCCTCTAATGTCCAGATACCACTGCTCAATGCCAAATATCCATATACAATCCCTGCCATTTTCTCAGGCAGATATTATATGAGAGGCAGGTGTCTGCATGTGGAACTCCATCCTATTGCATATTTCTTAAGACTCTCGCTTCACCTTGAAGGAGGTAAGAGAGTAAAGTTTAACAGAGTGGTTCCCCATAATGAAGCTTCTTTTTCTGTATTCCTGATTTCCTGTGTCCTAATGAAAGCCTCCCAACAAGTATACTGAAGCTGCTTTTCATCCATCCCTTATCCCCTGTATTTTTTTCAAAGTCTACTACCAGTGTATCGGGGAGCATCATGGGGCAATTTCTTGAACTTTCTTCCAGTGATGCCTAATGAAGCACTACCTGGTGGCTTGCAGTGCCATGTAGAAAACCTCCGTCCTAAATCATGTACCTCCACCAATCTCTTTGTAGAAAACATAGATTGCTGGCAATGCTCTAGATTTATACACCCTGCTCTATCAGTCACACCGTGTGTGACATCAAAGAATAGTGGGAGCAGGAACCAGGGCTGACCCACCAAAGTGTGTGATTGTAAGAACTAGAGTGAAAATGTGTTAGTTGGGTGAATGATCAACCAAAGAGCTGAGGGAAGAGAGTATGCATCCAGGGTAAAGAAAATAAGAAGCATCACATTCATTTTTGTTTGGGTGTGTGACATTATGTCCTTCCCAATAAACAGTGTTGATTCCTTAAAGCTACTCCTAGTGTCAAGGACTGCCAAATATATATGCTGGTCCCCATCATAAAAGTATTATCTCTGACGCAATTGAGCCCGTTCATGGTATAATTGTGCCATAGCAATAATATTTTCCTCCTTGACTATTTTGGGCATACAAGTCTAGTAATTACATTCTTGCTGCCGTCACTGACATATTAAGAGCATGACTGGCTTAAATTTGTTCATGAGAGGCATTTCTACATGGCGGTAATCAATGAAAACGAAAAGCTGATGTTTAGGGACTGTGTATTTTCTAACAATGCAAACTGATTTGATTTTTAAAGGAATAAATATGCTTTTTCAGAAAAGGTTTTTCTTCTGGAAAATTGATTTGATTGCTCAAAGTGGAAAGTGGTTTTGATAGAAAAATATGTGTATTTTCAAACACTAATATGCTAATGAAGACAAAATATTGCAATTCTAAAACACATTCAAAGTTGTTAGCTGGATGATAATTCAATTTCAGTTGGGAAGACTTACTGCTGTGGTAATACCCATTGTGGCATACAGCATTTGATGATTCAAATTGTACTTGATTGCAAGCATTTAATATTGATAAACGTTTTCCTAGCATTCTGCTGATAACTTCACCTGGAATGTTTGGGTGGTTACTACTGATAATTGTGCTTAGGGTGATCATAGTGTAATGTTAATACATATCATCAGCATTTTACAGTGATAAAATATGCTAGTAGCTCAGCAGGACTTTCCTAGAACAGAATTAGCTCTCACTACAGAAAGGGTTGGAGACCCCTGCTCTAGAGTGACAGGAGAAGGAACCACCTCATGGATCCATACACGTGTACAAAACATCATCCTCTAAGAACAGCTAAACTTCAAGACAGAGGCACCTGCAATCTTTCCAACACTATGGTTTTACTTGGTGTCCTTAAAATTAAGGTTGCTCGCTTCATTCACTTTTACTCACAAACACTGAAGTGTTCAAACAGTCATATCTTTCATATGCCCCTTCCTTCAGTCCTCCCTAGGTTGTACCCATTGAGAGATTTTTTTGGGGAGGGTCAGAACTTGATATTATTATTTTTATTCATAAAACAATCAGTTTCTTGGCGGAAAAGACCAGCACAATACTTGTGTTTATATCATTTGGTTTCAAGTAATTTCAGGCAGGATCACATGTTTAAAATGCCTTTTACTGAAGATGCCCCTTAAGTTGTGTGATTTTCACAGTTGGCACCTCTGCACTGTCCCTATACAACAGCTTCACTACCTTCCCTGCTCCTGGATTTGCTCTCAATTTCTAACTTTTAAAGAAAGGTTTTAACATGCTGCTCTACTACAGTACGTTAGTTTAATATCACATCTTTACGGACTAAACAATACCGTGAAAGTAACCCACAGTGTTGTATCAAATAATCCTAAAGTGGTTTCCAAGTAGCTTGAATAACTGCTCAATTGATTGATTAATTGAATATATATTGTACTTACTGCCCCACTGATGTTTTGATGTGGGTCTTACAGGGCCTGGCTTGGAAACCAAAGTCAGTACTACCAAAAATGCTCAGACCAGCCCAGATCCCTTCATCTCTTTGCTCTGAGTCACTCTTTACACCCACCCACACACACTAGCTGGGGAAATTGAAAAAGGCACTATCCAGAGACACTGGGCTCTTAAAACCGACCCCCAATGGCTCCAGCATACAGAAGAAAAACCAGATTGAAAAAATGTTAAGTCCGGCATTAGGGGTCTTATATGCAGGGCTTGGAGAACATGTTAATAATGCTCGGAAAGGCGGATGCAAATTTAGGGTGACAATCATTATTTTCTTTTGGACTCGAATCTGCCTCCTGCAATAGAACATAACAGAACAGAACAGATAAATGTAGATAAAGGTAATCTGCAGCTATCATTACCTCGGAAGGTTTACAGTCCTGTCTGTGGTGCAGTTCACAATCCCTTAATTCAGAAGCTCAGCAGGTATTGCCGCATTTTGAAATGTAACCACATTGGCGGTCGCCAGTAGGTAGTTATAGTTAAGACCTTGTTTCTATTCAAAAATCGTTTTTTCTTTTCTTTTTCTTTTGCCAACTTCAACTCACTCTCAGTGAATTTGGGCATTTTCTGTGTGGCCATGGTGTGTGGTGTGCAAAGTGGTTGTGGGTGCAGGGGTGTGAGTGGTGGTTGTAGTTGTGCTGTGTATGGTGTGTGTTGTGCAGGGGGTTAGTTGTGCAGGTGTGGAAGTGGTGGTGGGGCTGTGTGTGGTGTGGCTAGTAATGTTGTGTCCTTTGCCTCTCCTGTCAGCTGGGGTATGTGTCCCTTCTCTCCTGGAGTAGTGCAAAGAATTGTGGTCAGGGAAGGGGCTGGTTTTATACTCAGCTATGTGGGTGTGTCCAATTGGGATGTTGTTGTCAGGTGTGTTGTCCTGGGATTTGTGTATTTTTCATTTTGCCATGTGGTTGTGTCATTGGGGTGTGTTTTGTGTATTGGGGGGCATGGCTAGTTTTCTGTGTGCACTTTTTGGCCTTCTTATGGGTTTTTTGCTGTAAGGGTTGAGACTAAGCCTGGGCAAAGCACTACGCTATGCTCGCGTAGTTTGCGAAGTTCGCGCTACTTCGCACTACGCGAATTGCACGTAACACAGTGCAAACACGCGTAGCGTAGTGTTGCGTAGTGCTGCGGTAATTTTTTGCTTGCTCGCGGTCCTCAACGTCAAGTTGGCGACCGCGAGCAAGCAAAATGACATCCCGGCGAGACTTTTTCCTTGTTCGCGATCAGCAACATTAAGTTGGCGATCGCGAGCATGGAAAATAAACCTCCCGGCGAGATTCCCAACGCGAGGATGGTCAGGTTTCTCATTGCGAGTGGTCGCGTATGCTCGCGACCGCTCGCGATGAGAAACTACCAGTTCGCGTTGAGAAAGCTGCCGCTCGAGTAAAAATCTACTCGTGCAGCAGAAAACTACAGCTCGCACTGTGCAAGATGACATTTTCAATGATTGCACAGTGCCGGTTGTGTGTCCGCACTGTGCAATTATTGAAAATGACATCTGGCACAGTGCGAACAAGGTACTACGCAGTTTGCGAAGTGCTACGCGTAGCTCGCGTAGTGCGAACTGCACTTTGCGTAGCTTCGCGAACTACTCCCAGGGTTAGTTGAGACCTGTTTATGAAATTATAATCATTACAGTGCCTAGGTGCTGACTATGCCTGAGACTACTCTGCGCCTCAGAGTCTTAATGCATTTCCGGGGTCTTTGCAGCAGTTTTAAGATCTTCTTAGAGTTTCTTGTTGCTCAAATGGGTGTCATTTATGATATTTAAAATTTTTCCCTTGTCTTCATTGCTTGATTTTGTTCTCAAGAATATGTCACTCATATTCGTTGAAATGTCACTCGTAATTACACTGAAATTATGAAAATGTCACACATAGCAATCTGAAACCTTGGCAGCTATGAGGTGTCCATGCTAAATTTCTGTTCTTTTTTTACCCATATCATGTACATTTTGGGTTACCTTGGAGGGGAATAAGAAAAGAGCATATGTATAGCAAAATTGTGATTTTTTTGGCCAAAAACAATACTTCATTTCCTAAACATGTCATCAATGAAAGGTTTTCTGGGATGCTAACTTCACCATCTTTCCAGCTTTCAGAAACACAAGGAGCTATACAGATAAATCCAATTGTTTGCTGCACTTTTAGCATTTTTCCAAGAAGTAGCCCATTTTCCGATTATAACTTACTTCCTGCTTGTGGTAGAAACAGGTGTGATGTCTGTAAGCTGTATATTTCTGAAAAGTAGGTAAGGGTCTGAATTCAGGAAGAGGACCCTTCGGTTAAAATATAGAAATATTGAAAATTGGTAGGAAAAAGCAGACATTTGTGAACATTTCATCTGTAAGAGTCTTGTCACAATGGCAGATTTACAAACGAAATATACCGTTATGCCTGCTAGATCCTTCTGTTCATATGGATTTTTAGGGTTTATAGGTTCTCCGAGAACTCGAGGAACCCAGCATTAACAACTGGGCTGCACCATATAATGGCTTTCCATTTGATACTAAGATTAGCACATTCCTTATGGTTAACATATAAAGAGTGTAAAATGGGTATGAACGAAACCTATGTATTTCTGAAATGAACACAAGATACTGAGTTGATGAGCAGTGGTCAATTGTACATCTTGAATTCAGGGGTATCCCAACTAGCATGTGATTCAAAGGGGTTAGCAAAATGTCTTCTTACTTGCACACTGGCTTATATTTGGAAGTCATAAATGATGAGAAATCCAAATGATAATAACAAATGTGCTACTATTCTGTGTTCCCATGTGCCTCCCAATACCAGTGGTACCTCACATGTATGGTGGCTCCTAGCACCTGTGACACAATACACACCAAAGCATGCCTGGAGACATCATACTTTACCCAGCAGAATCCATACTTGTTTTACAACATTTGTAGCTGCAGATTTAGGGCCCTAGGTCTGACAATACCCAGGAAATCCTTCCATACCCAGACATTACTGAAAACTAGACATCCAGGTTCGTCCAGTGTGGTGTGACTTTTCTGGTTCTAACATCTGTTTTCTTTTTACTCAGAAGCCCTTTCAAACCTCAAACAGAGCCTAAAACATCCTCCTCACTGTGAGGGTGAGTTCTGGAATCTGTGGGGAACCACAAATGCCCTACCAACAGTATTCACTCAAGGGTCTCAACAAAATGGCAATTCACTTGAGTGGGTGTGTCTAGTCCCAATGACAGAAAAAGGCTCAAAACGAGAGATGGGGAGATCCAAATCTTTTCCCTTAAAAAAAAACCTTTTTTTGCAATGTTGCTGTCTGAGGAATTTGAATCATGGCTTAACCGGCACCCAAGGAAACCTATAAAACCTGCACATTTTTATATTTTTTCTATGTTAAAAAAATAAACTAAAATATTATATATGAGGAAAGGTTTTTGTTTGTTAACAATGACTAGACAGTATATTTAAATGTATAACTGCAAATAAAAATAAATGAACACAATAACTATATCATTTGCGAAAGGTTAATTATTTTTCCCTAAAACATATTTTATTCTATTTAAATGTTACAGAAAATGAGTCGTAATTATTCTAAAATAAAGTAAATAAAAAATGATGTAATTTAAAAATGGGTAAATAATGAACATATTAAACAAGTAAAATAACAATATTTAGAAAAAATATATTAATGAAAAAATAAACATTTTATGCTACAAGTTACTATAACTATTTAGGATACAAAATAAGAAATACAATGAAATCCTGACACCTAGGGGCCGATTCCGATCCTGGAAAAGCCGGGTACGAATCGTCGGACGGAGCGTTTTCTCCGTCCGACTCGTACCCGGGAAAACCACCTTACAAACCCGCAAGTACGATTCGTACAGAAACACCATTTCCGTACGAATCGTAAACAACACCGACCGGCTAAAATATACCCACAATTCCGATCCGGGACACCGCGTACGCGACATTCGCACGGAGTCAGGCAGCGTTTTACGGACCAGCAAGTACGATTCATACCCACAGCACTTCACACGGCAATATTTTTACGGGACCCAAAAAGTGCCGGAAAAGCTAAGTACGCCACGATGCACGGCGAAAAGGGGGCCTGGTACGCACCGTACCCCCATCCCTACAAGTCCACACCGTACCCCACCCCCGTATTTACAGTGCGTACCCCCACCCCCCGTATGTACGGTGCGTACCCCTCATATGTATGGTGCGTACCCCCACCCCCTGTATGTATGGTGCGTACCCCCACCACCCGTATGTACGGTGTGGACCCCCAGCGCTACGCGCTGCGTGTACGCACCGTACATACGGGGGGGTGGGGGTACGCACCGTACATATGGGGGGTGGGGGTAGGCACCGTACATACGGGGGGTGGGGGTAGGCACCGTACATACAGGGGGTGGGGGTACGCACCGTACATATGGGGGGTGGGGGTACGCTCCGTACCTACATGGGGTGGGGGTACGCTCGGTACCTACGGGGTGGGGGTACGCTCCGTGCCTACGGGGGTGGGGGTATGGCTTGTACATGGGGGGGCTGGGGGTATGGCGCGTACTTGGGGGGGTGGGCTGGGGGGGTGTTCGGCGCGTATGCGGGCACATGTTTGGACGTCTCCATGGTTGCTATGGGAGTTCGCTCCGTACGGTGTTTTTTCCATACGGTTGTGCATTCGGACGGACGGGACGGATCGTACTTGCGCGCTCGGACTTCAGTTTCCTGATCCGTACGTAAAACTGTCCGGGGACGTGTCGGACACTTTTTCCGACCCGAGGACGTGTCGGGGAATTTTCCCAATGCGATTCATATGGATTTTTTAACATACGAATCGTACTTGCCAGTTTGTACGGGACTTGTACGATTCGTACGTAAAATAATCCGGATACGATTCGTACGGGGAATATTTTTAACGGATCGGAATCGGCACCTTTATGGATATAAAGTTTACGATTCCTAGTCTAAATGTAACCAAATTGAAGAAAGAACTGAACTTTGGGAAGAGGCGGTAGATTGATTATTATATATATAAATTTCCAATTCTCACTCCACACTTAATCACATTGAGAAAACAGTAGGACTTTGAGGTTTGGTGGTGCTCAGATTGACAACTCTCACAAGGCAGTTAACATCACTGACAAAAGTGCTAGGCTTAAGGGGGGTGAAGGTTGTAAGATTTACTATTCACACTCCATAATGAACCACACTGAAGAAAGTGTTGGGCTTTCGAGGGGGAAGATTTACTATTCCCACTCCAAACGTAATCACATTGGGGAAAGTGCTAGCTTCAGTGAGTTCAGATCTACTATTTCCCCTCCGAATGTAACCACATTAGGGAAAGTCTTGGAATTTGGGCGGGGGATAACATTGACAATTTCCACACCACTCTTAACCACATTTGAAAAAATGTTAAACTTTGTGGGGGATCAAGTTGCTCTTTCCACTCCAACTCTTAACACATTGAAGAAAGTATTGGCATTTGGGGGTTCAAATTCATTTTTCCCACTCAAAACATAAATACATTGGGGAAAGTGTTCGACTTGGGGTGGGGTTAGAGTTGCACTCCAAATGTAGTAATATTGGGAGAATTGTTGGACTTTGACAGGACCAGATTTACAATCAAGCAAAGTGCTGGGTTAATTTACTATTCCCACAAAAAAGAATACATATTCTAAAGAGTATTGTACTTTGAAAGGCTCATTTTACATTTCCAAAAACAATTACAGTAATATAATACACACCAATATTTTTAGCAAAGAAAAACAACAGTCTCACCTCTGATATTATGTCCCATAATATTTTTGACATCAAAATATCTAAGACATGATATTTGTATCTCACAATATTTTTAACATGATATTTTGGTGGAACACTGCTGTCATAAACTGAATGATTTATTAACCACTTTGAAAGGCCTCAGTGACAGCTTCGCAAGTTGACAGACATGAAAGGCCCACTGTAAGGAGAGCTGTTCTGAGCAGAAGAATCAAATTTGTCTTTACCGTACACATGAACCTGGACCCTCTGTGGCATGCCATGGGCCACAGCAGAGGCCAAAATCAGAAGTTCCAAATTAAAAAAAGATAATGAACACAGCATAGATTGATTTCTTCAAACAAACATTGTGAGCCCAGAGAATGCTCATGTCCAACAAGCATGTTTCATTCTAGACTTGTGTACCATAATACAACAATCAAATGCTAGTATTTATTTGTTTGAATTAGGATGTCATGCACTTGGGTGCAGTCTCAGAGAATTTGGGTGGAAGCATGGTAACATATACAACACTATAATTTAAGGAGAAGGGACAGTATTAAACTTCTTTGGAATCCAAGCACTCCAGTGGCAAGGAGGTTAAGTTGATTCTTCTCAGGCCTCTAAAGGACTGGTGAATTTAGAAGATCATAGAGACAGTTGTCTGTTTTGCTATGTCAGTTTCCATCTTCAAATGCCTAGGTACACCCTCATAATTCCAGGTACTAACACATTGAGCCAGAGGTAGTCCAATCAACAAATACAAATTCATTATGTGCCATGTTACCGTTATTAATGATTGATATGACTCTGTGTGTTTCAGGGCAGCACATGAGCCCATATACTGATGTCGAATGCCATTGGCTGCCTCTAATGTCCAGATACCACTGCTCAATGCCAAATATCCATATACAATCCCTGCCATTTTCTCAGGCAGATATTATATGAGAGGCAGGTGTCTGCATGTGGAACTCCATCCTATTGCATATTTCTCGCTTCACCTTGAAGGAGGTAAGAGAGTAAAGTTTAACAGAGTGGTTCCCCATAATGAAGCTTCTTTTTCTGTATTCCTGATTTCCTGTGTCCTAATGAAAGCCTCCCAACAAGTATACTGAAGCTGCTTTTCATCCATCCCTTATCCCCTGTATTTTTTTCAAAGTCTACTACCAGTGTATCGGGGAGCATCATGGGGCAATTTCTTGAACTTTCTTCCAGTGATGCCTAATGAAGCACTACCTGGTGGCTTGCAGTGCCATGTAGAAAACCTCCGTCCTAAATCATGTACCTCCACCAATCTCTTTGTAGAAAACATAGATTGCTGGCAATGCTCTAGATTTATACACCCTGCTCTATCAGTCACACCGTGTGTGACATCAAAGAATAGTGGGAGCAGGAACCAGGGCTGACCCACCAAAGTGTGTGATTGTAAGAACTAGAGTGAAAATGTGTTAGTTGGGTGAATGATCAACCAAAGAGCTGAGGGAAGAGAGTATGCATCCAGGGTAAAGAAAATAAGAAGCATCACATTCATTTTTGTGTGGGTGTGTGACATTATGTCCTTCCCAATAAACAGTGTTGATTCCTTAAAGCTACTCCTAGTGTCAAGGACTGCCAAATATATATGCTGGTCCCCATCATAAAAGTATTATCTCTGATGCAATTGAGCCCGTTCATGGTATAATTGTGCCATAGCAATAATATTTTCCTCCTTGACTATTTTGGGCATACAAGTCTAGTAATTACATTCTTGCTGCCGTCACTGACATATTAAGAGCATGACTGGCTTAAATTTGTTCATGAGAGGCATTTTTACATGGCGGTAATCAATGAAAACGAAAAGCTGATGTTTAGGGACTGTGTATTTTCTAACAATGCAAACTGATTTGATTTTTAAAGGAATAAATATGCTTTTTCAGAAAAGGTTTTTCTTCTGGAAAATTGATTTGATTGCTCAAAGTGGAAAGTGGTTTTGATAGAAAAATATGTGTATTTTCAAAAACTAATATGCTAATGAAGACAAAATATTGCAATTCTAAAACACATTCAAAGTTGTTAGCTGGATGATAATTCAATTTCAGTTGGGAAGACTTACTGCTGTGGTAATACCCATTGTGGCATACAGCATTTGATGATTCAAATTGTACTTGATTGCAAGCATTTAATATTGATAAACGTTTTCCTAGCATTCTGCTGATAACTTCACCTGGAATGTTTGGGTGGTTACTACTGATAATTGTGCTTAGGGTGATCATAGTGTAATGTTAATACATATCATCAGCATTTTACAGTGATAAAATATGCTAGTAGCTCAGCAGGACTTTCCTAGAACAGAATTAGCTCTCACTACAGAAAGGGTTGGAGACCCCTGCTCTAGAGTGACAGGAGAAGGAACCACCTCATGGATCCATACACGTGTACAAAACATCATCCTCTAAGAACAGCTAAACTTCAAGACAGAGGCACCTGCAATCTTTCCAACACTATGGTTTTACTTGGTGTCCTTAAAATTAAGGTTGCTCGCTTCATTCACTTTTACTCACAAACACTGAAGTGTTCAAACAGTCATATCTTTCATATGCCCCTTCCTTCAGTCCTCCCTAGGTTGTACCCATTGAGAGATTTTTTTGGGGAGGGTCAGAACTTGATATTATTATTTTTATTCATAAAACAATCAGTTTCTTGGCGGAAAAGACCAGCACAATACTTGTGTTTATATCATTTGGTTTCAAGTAATTTCAGGCAGGATCACATGTTTAAAATGCCTTTTACTGAAGATGCCCCTTAAGTTGTGTGATTTTCACAGTTGGCACCTCTGCACTGTCCCTATACAACAGCTTCACTACCTTCCCTGCTCCTGGATTTGCTCTCAATTTCTAACTTTTAAAGAAAGGTTTTAACATGCTGCTCTACTACAGTACGTTAGTTTAATATCACATCTTTACGGACTAAACAATACCGTGAAAGTAACCCACAGTGTTGTATCAAATAATCCTAAAGTGGTTTCCAAGTAGCTTGAATAACTGCTCAATTGATTGATTAATTGAATATATATTGTACTTACTGCCCCACTGATGTTTTGATGTGGGTCTTACAGGGCCTGGCTTGGAAACCAAAGTCAGTACTACCAAAAATGCTCAGACCAGCCCAGATCCCTTCATCTCTTTGCTCTGAGTCACTCTTTACACCCACCCACACACACTAGCTGGGGAAATTGAAAAAGGCACTATCCAGAGACACTGGGCTCTTAAAACCGACCCCCAATGGCTCCAGCATACAGAAGAAAAACCAGATTGAAAAAATGTTAAGTCCGGCATTAGGGGTCTTATATGCAGGGCTTGGAGAACATGTTAATAATGCTCGGAAAGGCGGATGCAAATTTAGGGTGACAATCATTATTTTCTTTTGGACTCGAATCTGCCTCCTGCAATAGAACATAACAGAACAGAACAGATAAATGTAGATAAAGGTAATCTGCAGCTATCATTACCTCGGAAGGTTTACAGTCCTGTCTGTGGTGCAGTTCACAATCCCTTAATTCAGAAGCTCAGCAGGTATTGCCGCATTTTGAAATGTAACCACATTGGCGGTCGCCAGTAGGTAGTTATAGTTAAGACCTTGTTTCTATTCAAAAATCGTTTTTTCTTTTGCCAATATCTTTGGCGCCGTTTGACGAATATTCGCGAAATTCTCAAAACTAATGTTTCACTCAGGTCAGCTCCTGTCTGGAAAATTTGGGGGAGATACGTCAAGAGGGACCCCAGAAAAAAGGTGGGTCCCAAAACAAATTTTCTCAATGTTAATTTCCATAGGAAATTTTGGAACAGGCTACAGCCCAAACTGCTGAACGGAATTACTCAAAATTTGGCAAAAAGGTAGCTCTTGGTTCAGAAAGCACGCTTTTTTTTAAAAAAAATGGTGTAAATCTGTTCAGTAGTTGCTGAGAAATTAAAAAAATAAAAATGTATATATCTGAGCACCGAGGAGGATTCGCGAACTCTCCCGGGCATGAGCTTCATTCTGATTGGCTGCCAACTCTCCAAACTAGAATGTGTTGGCAGCCATCTTGTGACTGGGTAACCGAGGGACAAGAAAGCAGTAAATAAATTGTAATAAAACAAGAAAATGGGGCAGGGTAGAAACACACAGGCCCCCTAGGCCCAAAAAAGCATTTTTGTTTTATACTTTTGGCTGAATTAGCACTGGGTGCTTCCTTTTCTATAAGCCCCTCGGGTGGGTCAGGTCCCGGGGGTAATGCCTAATTAATTAGCGGTGGCCCGTGGGGGCCCCTGCAGCCTCGGGGACCACCTCCCTGGGGCTTTTTTAAAAAAAATGCTTGGGGGCTCCTGCCCCCACGCTGCCCCGAGGACCACCACCTTCCTGGGGCTTTGGTTTTCATGCAGGGGACGCAGGCCCCCCTGCAGCCCCGGGGACTGCCACCACCCCGGGGCATTCCTAATTAAGTGCGGGGGGCCTTGCAGGCCCCCAAGCCTTGGGGACCACCACCTCCCCGGGCTTACTTCATTAATGAGGGGGGGCCTTGTAGGCCCCCAAGCCCTGGGGACCACCACCTCCCCGGGGCTTTTGTACTTGAAAGGAGGGGGGCCGTGGGTGCCAACCCCCGGGACATTGCTGTTTGCCATGGCAGGGCAGGAGCACGCCTCCCACCCTGTCAGAGCAAACTCCTGCTCTGCTTTGTTGAAGCAAAAGCAGGAAACCTACTCTAGCTGCAACAAAGCAAAGCAGAATTGATTTTGGGCAAGGGAGCTGCATCCCTTGCCCAAAAGCATTGTCGGCTCCTGCAGGAGGCGGGGAGCTGGCAGGGACTGTGGGGGCATTGGGGCTCCCCCACAGTCTCCAATGCTGAGGGCAGGCCCTAGTGATGGGTTCCCCACGACCATAAGTAGCCCGGGAGGGGGTCACGCACCCCCTCCCTTTTAAATAATCAATATTTTTTTTAATGGAAGGCCAACCCTGGGTGATGGGGTCCCTTGTGCCAGAAGTGGCCAAAGGAAGGGGAGCAATGTGGCCCCCCTCCCGTACTATTTTATTTGTAAAGAATACGAGGCAATGCTCTGGGGGTGGTGTCGCTGGGGCCATTATAGACCTCAGGAGGGGGCCACGCGGCCTCCCTCCAGAATAGTAATTTTAAAAATGCTGGCCAGGCCCCGGAGATGGGGTCCCTGAGGCCAATAGCGGCCCAGGGAAGAGAGACCACATGGCCCCTTCCCATTTAAAAACAAAAATGCTCAGGCCCTTGGGTATGGGGTCCACCAGGCCCAAAAACTACTAAAAGGAGGAGGGCCAAACAGCCCCCTTCTAAAAATACTTTTTTTTAAAGAAAAGCCGGCATCTCACCGGAGGCCCCACCCTCTCCTTGCTTCACTCTTTAAACGCACCCCTTGGTGCATTCTAAGTTGGGGAATTAAGTCCCCTTGAATACTGAGGGTCCCTGGGGGCCAACTACCCCACCAGGTACCTCCAGTAAGCGCTACACAGCTGGTTTGCAGAGAGGTGGTCCATGGCCATGGTACTCTTGTGTCCTGAGGGGCTCAGGACACAAGTAGACTTCATCCCCCGAGCAGCAGTGTGCCAGGCGATGCGTTTGCAGAGTGGTGTAAAAAGGGGGCGTGACCTCGGACCACTCTCAGCAATCCAGCTGTATAGGGCTTACTGGAGGTACCTGGTGGGCTAGTTGTCCCCAGGGACCCTCAGGAGGCAAGGGGACTTCATCCTCTAACAAAGAGCTTACCGAGAGGCATGTTTGCAGGGTGGTGGAGAAAGGGGGTGTGGCCTGTGTCCACCTCTCAGCAATCCCACTGTGTAGGGCTTACTGGATGTACGAGGTAGGCTAGTTAGCCCCAAACGACCACCACTAGTGAAGGTGACTTCAATGCCCATCCAAAAGCGCGCCAGGGAGCGCGTTTGCAGAGTGGTGGGCAAAAGGGCCATGGCCTGCTATGAGAACTTAGCATTCCTGCTGTGTGGGAGTTACTGGAGGTAATAGGAGGGGTAATTGGCCCCCAAGGATGTCCTTGGGGGCCAACTACTCCTCTTGTTACTGCCAGTAAGTCCCACACAGTGGGATTGCTAAGACATCTTTGGAGGCCAAGCCCCCATTCACCACCTCTCTGCAAACGCACCTCCTGGCAGACTATGGGATGGGGATGAAGTCCACTTTACTCCTGAGGCCAAGAAGCCCTCCTTGCACCTCCTGTAAGTCCTACGCAGTGGAATTCCTGAGTGCTGGTCAGAGGTCCAGCACCCTTTCTCCATCACTCTGCAAACGCTATTACTAGTTAAAGAAGCATTTGAAATGTAATAGGTTTGGCATTTGTGAGAGTTAGAGCTATTGGCATTGTAAATGTAAAAGTTTTGTACTAATGTTTTTCGGTGTAGAGTGGATGTATGTTGTGTGTAGTGGGATTATGTGGTATGTTGTGCAGTGAAATTATGTGAATAGAAAGTATGTGGTATTTAGTGTATATTAATTATGTGGAGTGGGATTATGTGTTTTCATATGTAATTATGTGGAATTGTATTCTGTGTTGTGGAGTGGTAACCTCAGGTTTAGTCTTCCTCGTTTCCATAGAACCTAAATTATAAACTCAATGAGACACAAAACAGAAGGAACCACTGATGAGCACTTCTGGTCCTAATCGGAGGTATGAGCAGGGCCACTGGAATTATGTGACTGTTCAGCTGCACCAATTTTCACATAATTAAACATTTTCTGCATTTGCCAAATATTTCATCATCTGCTGCCTAATCTGCAGATTTCAACAAAAAAGCCTTGTTTCTAGCTCAAACGGCTCAAATGTTCCCAAAAATGCAACGTCACTTGTTACAGCTTGGTGGAAGGCCCTTTGCAAAGCTGGAATGGTCACGTGTTACTTATTACATAATGTGGGTGTTCAGCTGGTACTAATGGTGCTCAAACCTTTCTTCTTTCTGTGCCCCTCTTGCCTCTTTCTGCATTTCTCTTGCTTCTTTCTGCACCTTTCTTCCTCTTTCTACACCTCACTGTCTTCTTTCTGCATTTCGTTTGCCTCTTTCTGCACTTCTCTTGGCCCTTTCTGCACCTCACTTGCTTCTATCAGTGCATCTGTTTCTTTTTTCTGTATCTCTCTTTCCTCTTTCTGCACCTCACTTGCCTCTTTCTGCACTTCTCTTGCTTCTTTCTACACCTCTCTTGCCTCTTTCTGCTCCTCACTTGCCACTTTCTGCTCTTCTCTTGCCTCTTTTTGAACCTCACTCTGTTCTTTCTGCACCTCTTGTATATCTTTCTGCACATCACTTGCTTCTTTCTGCATCTCTCTTGCCTCTTTCTGCACTTCTCTTGCCTCTTTCTGCACCCTTCTTGTCTCTTTCATCACCCCTGTTGCTTCTTTCTGCACTTCTCTTCCTTCTTTCTGTACCCCTCTTGCCTCTTTCTGTGCCTCTCTCGCTTCTTTCCGCAGTTCTCGTGCTTCTTTCTGTACCTCTCATGCTTCTTTCTGCACCCTTCTTCCCTTTTTTGCATTCCTCTTTCTGCTGTTCTCTTGCCATTTTCTGTACCTCTCTTGCATCTTTCTGCACCTCACTTGCCTCTTTCTGCACTTCTCTTGCTTCTTTTCACACCTCTTTTGGTTCTTTCAGCAATTCTCTTGCCTCGTTCTGCACTTCTCTTGCTTGTTTCTGGACCTCTCTTGTGTCTTTCTGCACCTCTTTTGCCTCTTTCTGCACCTCACCAGCCTGTTTCTGCACCTCTGTTGCCTCTTTCTGTACCTCTGTTGCTTCTTTCTGTACTCCTCTTGCCTCTTTCTGCACCCTTCACGCCTCTTTCAGGATCGCTGTAGCTTCTTTCTGCACTTCTCTTCCTTCTTTCTGTACCCCTTTTGCCTCTTTCTGTACCCCTCTTGCCTCTTTCTGAACCTTTTCTACCTCTTTCTGCACCACTTGTGCCTCTTTCTGCACCTCTGTTGGTTCTGTCTGCACTGCTCTTGCTTCTTTCTGCACCTCTTTTGCAAATTTCTGCATCTCTCTTGCCTCTTTCTGTACCCCTCTTCCCTCTTTCTGAACTTCTCTTGCCTCTGTCTGCACACCTGTTCCCTCTTTCTGCACTCCTTTTGCCTGTTTCTGCAACTCTCTTGCCTCTTTATACACTTCTCTTGCCTCCTTCTGCACCTCACTTGCCTCTTTCTGCACTTCTATTGCCTCTATCCACACCTCTCTTGCTTCATTCTGTACTTCGCTCCCGTCTTTCTGCACCTCAGTTGCCTCTTTCTGCAGCTCACTTGCTTCTTTCTGCACCTCTCTTGCTTCTTTTTGTGCCATTTTCCCTTTCTGTACCCTTCTTACCTGTTTCTGCACCTCTCTTGCGTCTTTCTGTACCTCTGTTGCTTCTTTTTGTACTTCTCTTGCTCTTTCTGCACCTTTCACGCCTCTTTCAGCACCTCTGTTGCTTCTTTCTGCACTTTACTTCCTTCTTTCTGCACCCCTCCTGCCTCTTTTTGTACTTGTTTTGCCTCTTTGTGCACCTCTCCTACTTATTTCTGTACCGCTCTTGCCTCTTTTTGCCTCCTTTTGCACCTCTGTTGGTTCTTTTTGCACTTCTTTTGCTTCTTTCTGCACCTCTTTTGTATATTTCTACATCCCTCTTGCCTCTTTCTGTACCCCTTGTCCCTCTTTTTCCACCTCTCTTGCCTCAGTCTGTACACCTGTTCCCTCTTTCTGCACCCCTTTTGCCTGTTTCTGCAACTCTCTTGCCTCTTTCTGCAGTTCTCTTGCCTCCTTCTGCACCTCACTTGCCTCTTTCTGCAGTTCTATTGCCTATTTTTGCACCTCTCTTGCTTCTTTATGAACCCCTGTTGTCTCTTTCTGCACCCCTATTGCATCGTTCTGCACTTCTCTTGCTTCTTTCTGCACCTCTCTTGCTTCTTTCTGCACTCTTCTTCCCTGTTTTGAATCCCTCTTGCCTCTTTCTGCTGTTTTCTTGCAATTTTCTGAACCTCTCTTGCCTCTTTCTGCACCTCACTTGCCTCTTTCTGCACTTCTCTTGCTTCTTTTCACACCTCTGTTGCTTCTTTCAGCAATTCCCTTGCCTCTTTCTGCACTTCTCTTGCTTTTTTCTGCACCTCTCTTATATCTTTCTGCACCTCTGTTGCCTCTTTCTGCACCCCTCTTGCCTCTTTTTGCACCCCTTTTTTCTATTCCTGCACCTCTCTTGCATCTTCTGCACCCCTGTTCCCTCTTTCTGCACCTTTCCTGCCTGTTTCTGAACCTTGCTTGCCTCTTTCTGTACCTTTATTGCTTCTTTCTGTACTTCTCTTGGTCTTTCTGAAGCCTTCACTCCTCTTTGAGCACCTCTGCTGCTTCTTTCTGCACCCCTCCTGCCTCTTTCTGTACTTGTCTTGCCTCTTTGTGAACCTCTCCTACTTTTTTCTGCACCCCTCTTGCCTCTTTTGTATATCTGTTGTTTCTTTCTGCACTGCTCTTGCTTCTTTCTGCACATCTTTTGCAAATTTCCACCTCCCTCTTGCCCCTTTCTGTACCCCTTTTTCCTCTTTCTACAACTCTCTTGCCTCTTTCTGCAGTTCTCTCACCTCCTTCTGCATCTCACTTTCCTCGTTCTGCACTTCTATTGCCTCTTTCTGCACCTCTCTTGCTTCTTTCTGCACCCCTATTGTCTCTTTCTGCATCCTGGTTGTCTCTTTCTGCAATCATCTTCCCTCTTTATGTACCTCTCTTGCTTCTTTCCGCAGTTCTCTTGCTTCTTGCTGTACCTCTCATGCTTCTTTCTGCACCCTTCTTCCCTTTTTTGCATCCCTCTTTCTGCTGTTCTCTTGCCATTTTCTGTACCTCTCTTGCCTCTTTCTGCACCTCACTTGCCTCTTTCTGCACTTCTCTTGCTTCTTTTCACACCTCTTTTGGTTCCTTCAGCAATTCTCTTGCCTATTTCTGCACTTCTTTTGCTTGTTTCTGGACCTCTCTTGTGTCTTTCTGCACCTCTTTTGCCTCTTTCTGCACCTCACCAGCCTGTTTCGGCACCTCTGTTGCCTCTTTCCGTACCTCTGTTGCTTCTTTCTGTACTCCTCTTGTCTCTGTCTGCACCCTTCATGCCTCTTTCAGCACCACTGTAGCTTCTTTCTGCACTTCTCTTGCGCTTTATGCACCCCTCCTGCCTCTTTCTGTACCTCTCTTGCCAATTTGTGCATCTCTCCTACCTCGTTCTGCACCCCTCTTGCCTCTTTTTGCATCTCTCTAAGTTCTTTCTGCACTGGTCTTGCTTCTTTCTGCACCTCTTTTGCCAATTTCTACATCCCTCATGCCTCTTTGTGCACCCTTTTCCCTATTTCTCTACCTCTCTTGCTTCTTCTGTACTGCTCCTGCATCTTTCTGCACTGCTCTTGCTTCTTTCTGCACCTCTCTTGCACATTTCTGTATCCCTCTTACCTCTTCCTGTACCCCTGTTCCCTCTTTCTGTAACTTTCTTGCCTCTTTCTGTGCCCCTCTTGCCTCTTTTTGCACCTCTGTTGGTTCTGTCTGTACTGCTCTTGCTTCATTATGCACCTCTGACTTAGAGGCAGTTTTATTCCCCCAGCCCAATTATGTACTAGGGCCTTACACCTGAGGTCATGCCAATCACAGGGGTATTCCAACCCATAATGTACCCTAGTGTATGTAGGTGTTTTCACTGTATTCTAAGTGTATTTTAGCATAGCACTGGCCCCAGGACTGGTTAGTCATAGTCAGTTACCACCAGTACCAGTGAGCAAAAAGTTGGGAGCAAAGGATGACTTTGCAACAAGGCCTCTTTGTGCACCTCTCTTAGTTCTTTCAGCATATGTCTTGCTTCTTTCTGAACCTTTCTTCGTCTTTCTGGACTTCTCTTGCCTCTTTCTGCATTTATCTTGCTTCTTTCTGCACCTTTCTTCTTCTTTCTGCATAAGTCCTACTATGCAGACATAGTTAGAAATTAGCATTTAAAAAATCTTAGAAATTCACTGAAAAAGACATAGGTTTCAGGGATGTTATAGTTCGAAATTAGCATTTAAAAAACCTTTGAAATTCACTGAAAAAACATAGGTTTCAGTGACATTATAGTTAGAAATTAGCATTTAAAATATCTTTGAAATTCACTGAAAAAACACAGGTTTCAGGGACGTTATAGTTAGTTGGACATTTCAGTCGTACAAACCAGAGAAATTCGGCTGTTATTGTTAGTTGAGTTAACTATAACTAGTGCCCTTGCGATGCGCTGCTGATGACGTCACATGTTACATCACTCATGACATGGTCAGTGACATGACTGATGACATCACTGATGACATCTCAAATGACATGAGTGATGTCACTGACCATGTCATGAATGATGTAATATGTGACATCATCAGCAGTGCATTACGGGAGCGTGAGTTATAGTAAGCTCAACTAACTATAACAGCCGCATTTCTATGGTTTTGTACAAGTCAAATGTGCAACTAACTATAACGTCCTTGAAACCTATGTTTTTTCAGTGAATTTCAAAGATTTTTTAAATTCTAATTTGTAACTATTACGTCCCTGAAACCTATGGTTTTCTCAGTGAATTTCTTTTTTTTTTTTTAAATATTTTTATTAAACAGGCTGACAGGAGAAACACATATTAATACATACATCTGTTAACATCTATGATCAAGAAAATTATAATATATTCTCAGCACTAAACAGCAATACTAAGCTGTAAATACGGGAGGGGACAGAGGAAAAAAGAAAGAAAAAAAAAAAAAAAGGGGGGAAGGTAAATTAAGAAGATAATAGAGCCCGTCTCATCCTATAAATGTTCCCCAATTTTTTTCATGTTTGCTCGTGGATCGGCTCCCTCTTAGCCTAGCTAAAGCTGACTCCATGGTGTAGATCTCAGTAACCAACGCCCACCAGTCCCAAACCGTGGGTGGATCAGTGCGAATCCAGGCTATTGCCACAGTTAATTTAGCGCATGACATTAGTATTGAGGCCAACGCAGCTTGTGGGATTGGGTTAGAATAAATGTCGAGCAAAACTGAGGCAGCGGTAAATATGGGTATTTGAATATGTTTGATTTTTAGAACCTTCTGGATGTCCCCCCAATAATCCTTGAGGGTAGGGCAGGAAAACAACATGTGTATCAAGTCGGCGGCCTCTGTTGAGCATTTAGGGCATTTAGTTCGATCATTAGAGGAGTTATTAGAAGACCATTTAGATATTATTTCGGGCGTGTAGTATAGCATACAGCTCGTTCTGAACTGTTGAAGCCTTAGGCTTGAAGAGCGAACCCGTTTATTAATGTTTGACATAGAGCTCCCTATTTCTCTTGCTGTAATATTTATACCTAATAACCTGCCCCACTTATCTGCTAGCTTAGAACAATCATTTGGTTTGAAGCAAGATAGAACCTGATAAGTATCTCTTATAGTTGATTTGATTTTTCCAGAGTATAGGCAGGACCAGATTTTGTTGTCTGTAGCCGCTAAAATTTGTTTTTTATTAATCAAATAGTCGTGCAGCTGTAAGTGTTTGTATCTCATAGTTTCAGGGAGATCGAATAGTAGTTTAAGAGTGTTAAATTCTATGAACCCATGAGTGCCATATAGATCCCCTAATACACTAATACCCTTCCTAGACCAGCTATGAGTAGAGTTGTCATTAAAGATTCCCGGTAAACCCGGGTTACCCCATAGCGGCATCATTGGATGATAATAAGTTATTTTACAGTAATTTGAGATATTACCCCATATCTTTATTAGGTCTCTGGCGGTCTTAAATTTGATTCTTTTAAAATAATTTGGATCGTTGGCTCGGAGCAGAAACATGTTTGAGTCTTGTTTTAGCATAAGAGAATGAAAGGGGAGTGTTCCTTCTTTAATAAGCAATGAGCGGATACGCAAAACAAAAGCAGACCAAAAATACAACTTAAAATCAGGAAAATTAAGCCCTCCCGAATTCGTGTTATTTGTCAGAAATTTTATCGACCTTCTCGCCTTTTTATAGCTCCAAATAAATCTGCTGAATGCGCCGTCCAGCTGTTTAAAAAACTTATTATTTAGATTAAGTGGTATAGATCGAAAAAGATACAAAAATTTAGGCAATATCGTCATCTTGATTAGGTTAATTCTTCCGATTAAATTCAAGGGTAATCTATGCCATTTTTTTAAAAGTAAGATAGTGGATTTGATTAGTGTTTTGTAATTTATGTTGTTAATTTTCTGTGTTTTAGCCGTTAGTTTAACACCTAAATATGTGGCGCTTTTACAAATTTCAGGAACGGTCGAGTTTGGGGTATAATTAGCAATAACCTGAGTCTTTTGTACATTAAGTTTGTACCCTGAGATGTTCCCAAATTTCCCAGCCTCAGAAACAATACTTTGGAGTGCCTCCACAATATCTTGTGTGTAAATAGCAATGTCGTCGGCATATGCTGTTATTTTCAGTGTTTTTGAACCAGATCTAAAAGGTACAATTTGGGTTTGGGACTGAAGAGCGGATAGAAAAGGTTCCAGTGAAAGGGCAAATAAGAGGGGTGAAAGAGGGCAGCCTTGGCGAGTGCCACGACATATTGGAAAATCAGGGGATGTCAGGCCCCCGTAGCAGATATAGGCAGTGGGATTATCGTAGAGGGCCTGTATACCCCGCAAGAATTGTCCCCCAAACCCCATTTTAGATAAGACGCACCAGAGATAGTCCCATCCCACTCGGTCAAATGCCTTCTCGGCGTCTAGTAATATCATGCCGAGTGGGGTGGACTCTATCTCTGCTACGTCGAATGCCGTTATGGCCATGTTTACGTGCATGGTAGTGTCTCTGCCGGATATGAACCCGTGTTGCTGCGAGTTGATAATTTTAAGCAGTATAGGGGATAATCTCATAGCCAGTATTTTTGCAAATATTTTTGCGTCAGCGTTTATAAGAGAAATGGGTCGGTAAGACCCTCTCTCCTCCTTTGGTTTATCTTTCTTTAAAAAGAAAATTATTTTCGCCCTATTCCATGATTTAGGGGTTTTGCCATTAAGGCCGGCAGATTGCAGTACCTTCAGGAATAGAGATTCCAGCTCAGCTAAACATACTTTATATAACTCTAATGGTATTGAGTCTTCCCCTGCTGCCTTCCCTACAGGTAGGAGGTCTATAGCCTGATGTAATTCTGACATTGTAATATTATTGGACAATGGATCTGTTCCAGTTATAATCTGTGAGTTTGTTATGTGTTTGTCCACATAGCCCCGGATTGCGTCTGGGTTAGGAGTGTTTTCTGGGGTGTATAAATTCTTATAGTAATCAGCAAATTGTCCTACTATATCCTGAGGTTTGTTATAACTTTTATTGTCACTCCCCCGTATACTTGTAATTATAGTACTAGCTCTATCCTCAGCGACTTTATAGGCCAAAATTTTACCAATTTTATCGCCACCCTCATATTGTGCTATTTTAAGTTTATGGATCTTGGTGCTGCACTTCTGTATAAATTTTGTTTTAATTTCATTTTTTAGGAGTCCAAGTTTAAGGCCTATTTCAGTTGTCGTTGGTAATTTTAATCGAAGTGCAGAGGCTAGTAATTCCTCTTGTTACCACCAGTACCAGTGAGCAAAAAGTTGGGAGCAAAGGATGACTTTGCAACAAGGCCTCTTTGTGCACCACTCTTAGTTCTTTCAGCATATGTCTTGCTTCTTTCTGAACCTTTCTTCGTCTTTCTGGACTTCTCTTGCCTCTTTCTGCATTTCTCTTGCTTCTTTCTGCACCTTTCTTCTTCTTTCTGCATAAGTCCTACTATGCAGACATAGTTAGAAATTAGCATTTAAAAAATCTTAGAAATTCACTGAAAAAGACATAGGTTTCAGGGATGTTATAGTTCGAAATTAGCATTTAAAAAACCTTTGAAATTCACTGAAAAAACATAGGTTTCAGGGACATTATAGTTAGAAATTAGCATTTAAAATATCTTTGAAATTCACTGAAAAAACACAGGTTTCAGGGACGTTATAGTTAGTTGGACATTTCAGTCGTACAAACCAGAGAAATTCGGCTGTTATTGTTAGTTGAGTTAACTATAACTAGTGCCCTTGCGATGCACTGCTGATGACGTCACATGTTACATCACTCATGACATGGTCAGTGACATGACTGATGACATCCCAAATGACATCAGTGATGTCACTGACCATGTCATGAATGATGTAATATGTGACATCATCAGCAGTGCATTACGGGAGCGTGAGTTATAGTAAGCTCAACTAACTATAACAGCCGCATTTCTATGGTTTTGTACAAGTCAAATGTGCAACTAACTATAACGTCCTTGAAACCTATGTTTTTTCAGTGAATTTCAAACATTTTTTAAATTCTAATTTGTAACTATTACGTCCCTGAAACCTATGTTTTCTCAGTGAATTTCAAAGGTTTTTAAAATGATAATTTGTCACTATAACGTCCCTGAAACCTATGTTTATTTAGTGAATTTCAAATGCTGATTTCTAATTACAATGTCCATTAAACCTTAGGGGGCAGATTTATGTTCCATGGCGCATCCCTGCAAATCAGCATGGATGCGCCAGGGAAGATGTGTCACGCAACTTTGCCCTTGCGCCACCGCAGATGCGGCGTATTTACAATGCGGCGCATCGTGGCGCAAGGACAAGCAGATACGTGACGCATCTGCCGCCGTAAGGTTGGCGCAGTGCTGAAGTTGCGTCGCAAGCGCAACGCAACTCCAGCACTGTTCCAACCTACCCTATCCCTAACATGGTGCGTCAAGCCTTACGCCTGCTTCAAGCAGGCGCAGGGTTTTGACGCATCAGCGTTGGGAAAGTGACTCGGTGAAATCTTATAGATTTCACTGAGTCACTTTTCAGGGGCATTCCTGCGATGGAACGCCCCCCCTGAGTAGCAATGCCCACATGAAACCTGACGCAGATTTCATGTGGCGCAGGGCTTTACACCGTGACGCATCTCCATAGATGCGTCACGATGTAAATGGGACGCAACATGGCGCAGGGTTTACGCCGCCGCTGCATCACAAAAGTGACGCAACGGCGGCGTAAAAGGGGCGCAAGTCCCTCATAAATCTGCCCCATGGTTTTTTCAGTGATTTTAAATTATCATTCCATCCTCAACCTGGTGAAAACAGCTGATATCGCCAGTTTTCCAGCAATAGCTTCCGCAAAAAAAAATTGCCACAAATGAGAGCAACAACTAACGCTAATAATATTAATAAAACAGGCTATAAGCTGCGTTAGCAGTAGGAATGTAACATCTGCCTTTTACTGGTGTAAAGTAGGATGACTACCTACAGTGTGAAAGAGAGCCCAGCCCAGAATCACATCTGAAGACCAACTCCTGTCATAGAGCTACTGATCATGCACCTCCCACACCCAAGAAGGCCACAAAACCCACTGCCACCACCCTCAGGACCGCCCCTCCAGACCACCCCCTACTACCACCGAGGCAGCGCACAACAGGACATCAAACCTTCTAAAAATGGCATGGCCCCTCAGCCACACAATAGCTGAATGTTGCGAGATGTGACAACCAAACATGTGTGAAGGACGCAAGTCACCCACCAATAATAATGCACAGAATACCAAGTGTATCGGTGATGTGCTGGACAGATCTCACTATGCAGAGCACAAACCTCTCCAGGTGTACATATACTGCTGGTGCTTGTAGTGTTGTGGACAGTGGACGCAACAATGTTACCTGAGGCAGTAGGGAAGAGCTCGGTCATGTACCTGTGTCGTCATCCCCTGTAAGCGGAAGCACAGTGGGCTGGTCCGACATATGCCACTCCAGCGTAGAAGTGTGAATAAATAGGCTGGGGCTCTGGGCGTGGTTCACTTGTGTGAAGGCCAACGCATCTATCAGAGCGGCGGCCCTCACCCTGCCACGTGGCTGCCGCCATGACTGCGGGCCTCCTCGACACAGGCTCCTGCGAACACAGCGGCACAGCACCGCAGAGTTACGTCTGTACACACTACTGCCTTTGATCTACACTGCAGACAGCAGATCTCACAATTCAGATGGAGTTGCGATTGCAGATGACGCAGTCCAGTAGGCAAGACACATTGCTCCCAGTGTGGCCCGTATGGTCCACGCATCACCGCATGCTGGGTACACGCTGAGCGCCAGAGGTACCACTAACTCAGTGCACCACAAGTCACTGCCATGTGGCCTTACTGAGGAAGAATTAATTAGACAAAAGACATTGCTACCAGTGCAGCCCGCCCGGACCACGCATCATCGCAGGGTGCACACACGCTGGTTGCTTTCGGTGCCACTAACTCACTGCACCACAAGTCATCGCCACGTAGCCTTATTAAGGCAGAATTAATTAGTCAAAAAACATTGCTGCCAGTGCAGCCCGCCCGGACCACGCAACATCGCAGGCTCCGCACACGATGAATGCTTCTGATGCCATTAACTGTGCAGCTTAACTCAAAGCCACGTGGCTGTGGGCCCTTGCTTACCACTGCCTCTGGCCTACACTGCGGTCAGCACAGCTCACAATTAAAATTGAGTCTTGATTCATTGATTACAGAGTCCAGTAGGCAACTAACTACAACGTCCTTGAAACCTACACAATATTCTTTTAGTATCCTTGCTTCAAGAACTTTTTTGATATCAATTATAGCTTTAGTGCAATGACCAAATTCATCTTGCAAGTCCAAAGGAACACTGAATGGCAGTCTACACTGCAGCCAGCAGAGCTCACAGTTTGAATTCAATCTTGATTAATTAATTTCAGAGTCAGTAACTAACTAACTATAACGTCCCTGCCAATGTATTCCAGACATATTTCATCTTTTGTTACCTACACTGCGGTCAGCAGAGCTCACAATTTCCATTGAGACATGATTTATTTATTGCAGACAGAATTGTACTCTATATCCTCAGATTTTGTCAAAAGGAAGTGACAAAAAGCATTCCTCGATGTCTGTGCTGACTACTGCCTTCCATCTACATTACGGACGGCAGGGCTCACAATTCAGATTGAGTCGCAATTGCAGATGACCTAGTCCAGTAGGTAAGAGACATTGCTCCCAGTGTAGCCCGCCCGGACCACGCATCATCGCTGGCTGTGCACACGCTGAATGCTTCTAATGACCCTATCTCAATACAGCACAACTCATGGACCCATTATGATACAATATTTTGTGTATAATTTCACATCTGGTGCCCCTACCTCAGTGTACCACAAGTCATGGACCCTTTACGATAGAATCTTTTCTGTATTATTTCACATCTGGTACCCCTACCTTAGTGCAGCACAAATCATTGACCCTTTATGATTGAATCTCTGTGTCTGATCCAATGATTACTGTTGTACTTGTTGCCAGCACCAACCATTCCTGGAGGACTGGCTTACACTCACCCCACATGCATCCAGCACAGACGTCAATGGACATGTGACCCTAGTAACAAAATGGAGTCAAGCGCATGTGCCCGTACCCAGTTCCACTATCTATCTGTGTCCGTGTGTTCATTATGTATACAAAATGCTGCCCCTGGGCCCTACCACATTACATTGTGCTCTGGACAGCGTATACAACCAACTTACCTTTGACAGTGGGAGAAAACTTCAGTTATGTAACTTTGTCTCGGTTTTTGTACAAGTACGTACGTAGAGACTGGATGATTAGAGTACAGCAAGGAGAGTGTATAGTGAATTTATAAGTGCGTGGGGATTGGCGGAGTGAATGTATAAGTACATATGTTGGCGTAGCCTAACTCCGACAAAGAGCTTGTCTCTAATTGGCTGCCCTCCATGTCCCAAAAACTGAAATTTGGGCTTTGCATATCCCTGTATTGTTACAGCTGCAATACTCCACTGAATGTGCAATAAACATTCACATCCACACAGATGTGTCATGTCCACCATCTTTCTTGTGTGGAACTATGGATGAATGTAGGGTCAGTGATTCCCCGTACCTTCCGTGTTGGCAATGTTGTGTGACTTGGCTCACAGAGTGAAACATTGACGCTTGCGACCCGGGTGACTGCAGCACTACAACAAGAACACCCACATGCCTCAGTTGATTCCTCATACAGCTCACAATGGAGCCACGCCAATAGCTCCAGAGTCATTCTTCACAACCTCACGCAGGACTGGCATATGCCAGGACAGCCCACTTACAGGGAAGGACAACATTGCAACAAGGCCCAGATTTTCATTGCAGTGATCTGCTGGTCACACCATAGTTGTCAGTACGCCACAGCCACTCCCTCATGGCTAGTATACACCCACACCACACCACACCCATCCAGCACAGGCATCACAGGACACGTGACCCTCCCAATAAAAAAGACCGGGCACACGTGCGCGACGCCATTTCTGAGTTGCTCGCACCTGATGCACTGCAGCTGGCACAGGCACACCGGCACGGGAAGGTGACTTTCGGTCCACTGAGGTACGGGTACCGTAACTGCTGAGTGGGTGTGCAGCCTGCGATGATGGCCCGTCCCGGCGGTCTGGACAGCTCAGGTTTTGTGTGCCCTGCTGGACCACAGTGTAGGCCTGAGTCATCAGACAGCGCAGGCCTACCGCCACTTGGCGTCGCCTCGCTGGTCACAGCGTTATTGGCACTGCAAGGGCTGAGCGGGTGTGCAGCCTGCGATGAAAAGTCAGGTGCACTGGTATGTTCTCTGCCATGGCAAAATCAAGACCCAGCACCAAATGTGAGACCTGGTGACCTGCGGAGTGGGGTTGCATGATATGCAGGGTGCCCTGTCCGCGAAAAAAGGGGAGCAGTAAGGCCTGGGTGTGCAGGGGCGGGCAGACACCTGTGGGCGGTGGGAGTGGATGATGTGCAGCAGCCTGGATGCACAAATGCGGAACAGCGATATAGGCGTGCGCAGTCGTATATACTCTGCCATTACTAATTCTGTACTATGTTTCAGATGTGGGAGCTTGAGGGCTCCACTAGGTTCCGGCACGTGGTTGGAGACACAACAGTGGTGTAAAGGTGAGCTGTGAGGGTTTTGTCCACAGTATGGGCACTCACTGTCCCTCTTTATCTCTTCCTTTCTCTCCTTCACACTCTTTCTCTCTTTTGCTCTTCCTCTCACACTGTTTCTCTCTTTCCCTCTCTCTTCCTCTTTCTCACACTCTTTCTCTTTCTCTGTCTTTCTCTCTATCACTGTTTCTCTCTCTCTTTGTCTCTCTCACTCTTTCTTTCTTTCTCTCTGTCATCCTCTCACTCTTTCTCTCTTTTTCTCTCTCTATTACTCTCACACTCACTATTTATCTATTTCTCTCTGTCTTCCTCTCACTGTTTCTTTCTTTTTCTCTTTGTCTTCCTCTCACAGTTTCTTTCTCTCTCTATCTGTCTATCTCTCTTTCTATCTCCCTTGATGGATGCATGACGCACAATCTTATCTTGCTTTTTATCTAACAGGCTGTGATTCACGAATTGAGCCCTCCCAACACAGAACAACCGCCACTAAGTGCCACCGGAGCTGAACTTGTGTAGAACCTGCGATGATGCGTGGCCATCCTGACAATCAACACCCACTTTGAATTGTGCGCTCTGCTTTACCGCGAGTGCGCAACGCCTGAGAAGGTTGCTTCGGCATGTGGTGGACCCTCTTACACACACACCGGTGGAGGAAGGTGAGCAGAGAGGCTTCTTTCCGCAGCAGCGAGCAGTCACCTCTGGGCGGTGGGAGTGGATAGTGAGTAGCAGCCTGGGCACATAAGAGCGCACAGACACCTCCGACACGTGTGCAATTGTATGTACTCTGCAATCACTAATTCTATACTATCTTTTAGATGACTAAACTTGAGGGTGCACTATGTCCCGGTACGTGGTTGGAGACACACCGGTGGCAGAACGGTGAGCTGCAAAGATTTTCTCCAGTGTCAACACTCCCTCTCCCTCTCCATCTCTTCGTTTCACTCTCATTCCTTCTTTCTCTCTTTTCCTCTCTCTCACTCTTTCTCTCTCTCTATTCCTCTCTCCCACACTGTTTCTCTCTCTCTTCCTCTATTACACTGTTTCTCTCTTTCTCTCTTCCTTGTATCTCACTCTTTCTCTCTTTCTCTGTCTTCCTCTCTCTCACTCTTTCTCTCTCTCCCTCACTCTCTCTCTTCCTTTCTCTCACTGTTTCTCTCTCTCGCTTCCTCTCGCTCACTGTTTCTCTCTCTCTTCTTCTCTCTCACTCTTTCTCTCTGTCTTCCTCTCACTATTTCTTTCTTTTTATCTCTCTCTTCCTCTCACTCCCACTGTTTCTCTCTTTCTCTCTGTCTTCCTCTCACTCTTTCTTTCTCTCTCTGTCTTCCTCTCATTCTTTCTTTCTCTCTCTCTCTCTTTCTCTCTCCTTTGATGGACGTGTGACACACAATCTTATCTTGCTTTTTACCTAACAGGCTGTGATTCACGAATCGACGTCCCCCCCAACACCACCACAGTTGAACACGTGTAAAACCTGCGATAATGCGTGGCCATCCTGACAACGCCTGAGAATGTTGCTTTGGAACGTGGTGGACCCTCTTACACACACGCCGGTGATGGAAGGTGAGCAGAGAGGCTTCTTTCCGCAGAAGCGGGCAGTCACCTCTGGGCGGTGGGAGTGGATAGTGTGCAGCAGCCTGGGTGCACAAGAGCGCACAGACACCTCCAAGCAGTGGGAGTGGATGGGCTGTAGCAGCCTGATTGCGCATTGGCGAAACAGAGAATTAGGCGTGTGCAGTTGTATGTTCTCTGCAATTACTAATTCTATACTATCTTTCAGATGACTAACCTTGAGCGTGCCCTATGTCCCGGCACATGGTTTGAGACACACCGGTGGCACAAAGGTGTGCTGCGAAGATTTTCTCCAGTGTCAACTCTCCCTCTCTATCACTTCCTTTCTCTCTCACACACTTTCTCTCTTTCTCTGTCTCTTCCTCTCTCTCATTCTTTCTTTCTCTCTCTTCCTCTCTCTCTCTCTTTCTCTCTCTCTCTTCCTCTCTCTCACACTATTTCTCTCTCTCTCTTTTCCTTGTGTCTTACTCTTTCTCTCTTTCTCTCTCTCACTGTTTCTCTCTTTCTCTATCTTCCTCTCTCTCACTCTTTCTCTCTCTCTCTTCCTCTCTCTCACACTGTTTCTCTCTTTCTCTCTTCCTTGTATCTCACTCTTTCTCCCTTTCTCTCTCACTCTTTCTCTCTTTCTTTGTCTTCCTCTTTCTCTCACTCTTTCTTTGTTTCTCTCTTTCTCCCTCTCTCTTACTTTTTCTCTCTTTCTTCTTCTCCTTTGCTGGACGCATGACGCACCATCTTATCTTTCTTTTTGTCTTGCAGGCTGTGATTCACAAATGGTCCAGCGATGACACGACATGGCTGTACATAGTTTTATTTGTTGTTGTTTTGTTTTAATAAAATGTTTAATATATAAATCCATACATGACTAAGATTACTACTTGTCCAACCTCACAAGCATCTTCTTATTAATAATTGTGCAACATAACCCAATTTTTTACATTCCAAATTCCCTAACGTGACTGTCACATTTGTTTGTGGGGGTGAAGGGGGATGGCGGACAAGGAGCTCCTGCTGGGGGATGGCGGAGCAGTGTTGGGTGTCCAACCTGCATGATCATTGCCTCCATTGCATCTGTTCTCAGAAACTTATGAGCCGGCGGGCTGGCTCGTAGATGAAGAGCTGCCAGCCGACTGGCAGGCTCATAGAGGGAGAACCACTGCCCTTCAGTTCACAGAGGGAGAGCTGCGGACCAGTACACAGAAGGACACCTGCGGGCCGACTGGTATAGAGAAAGGTGCGGGCCATCGGCTTCCAAAGGGATAGCTGCGGAACAGTGATATATCTTTTTTTTTTAAATGCTTTCTTTGGCCCTGAGGGTCCTTCTGGGACCCCCTGAGCAGGCCTATCTGGTCAGGGTGTTTTTACCCTGCCCCCTTCTCTTGTTTTATACCTTTGTTTCTCTGTTTTCTGGTGACTCGCTTCTACTGAGTCACAAGATGGCTGCCAACACATCATGGTTTGGAGTGTTGACAGCCAATCACAGTGAAGCTCGTGCTCGGGATCGTGCTCTGCCCAGATATCAAAACTTTTATTTTTCTAATTTCTCAGCAACTACTGAACGGATTTACACCATTTATAAAAATGTCGCTTTCTGATCCAAGCACTACCTTTTTTCTAAATTTGGGGCAATTCCGTTCAGCAGTTCGAGCTGTAGCTCGTTGCAAAATTTCCTATGGAAATTAACATGGGGAAAATGCGTTTTGGGACCCCCCTTTTTTCTCAGCCCCCGCTTGACGAATCACCCCCAAACTTTCAGGATAGGAGCTGACCTGGATAGACTGTTTTTGGGAGAATTTCTCAAAGATTTGTCAAACTACGCTTAAGTTATTAGCAAATCAAAAAATGCTTTTCCTATGGAAACTAGGTTGTAACTATGACTACCTACGGGCGACTGCCAGTAGGTAATATACATATATATATATATCTTATAGTTTACAGTCCAAATACAGACAGCTGCTGAATAAAGTGCTGCAAGGGATGGGGAGCAGGTGAGAGTGACTGACATGCTATTTGGCATTAAGTTTTATGTCTTCATTAAATGTGTTTCCAAATCACCTGCCTCCCACAGCAATTGAATTTACAGTTGTCTCAGTTGGGGCAAAAGACTGCAGCTTATCACTTCCCCTGGCACTCCTATAGATGTTTTTTGCATAAGCAGATAAAACAATACTCAGTTACAAGTGAATTGCGGATGGCAAAAATAATAGGCATATTCACAAGCCCCCATCTCTACAGGAACATCACTTTTTATGATGTTCCTGTGGCAATAAACCCTTCACCTTATTTACAAGTCGCCTTGTAATTAAGGCCCTCTTTCATGTTACACTTAGCGTGAAAGGGGCGTGCAACGGGTGTTGTGGTAGGTGTTCTGCTGCAACACCCATTGATTTTGACGCTTCCCCCTATTTACAAAGGTGGCATAAATAGGAGGCAGTGCCAAAATTAGAACGAGGGAAAACCTGGTCTTAAGATGGCAAAAGGAGGGGAAATGGTTAATTTCTCCTTGTTTTTGCTGTTGCTATGTGTGCTACATTGTGCAGACACTTAAAAACAGCAAATTGCCATGAATGATTGTGTATATGCAGAAGGGTGTCCATTACTGCACCTAAACAACCATTGAAAAAATTACGATTTGCAACTTCTATGTGTGCTGCACAATGCAGCACACATAGGAGTTTCAAATCTGCATTATGGATTGTTTATATGTAGATCAAATAGTGACTTGGGGTGAGTCTCTGAAATGTTTCAGCACTCCATCCATCATCTCCTTGTTTTTGCTATGTTCGCCCTTAGTTGGCAGGGTATGCCCAGACATGGGTCCCTTGCTCAATTTGTCACTAGATTAAAGTTATTCTGGCTGATGAGGGGGGTTACCCCGAAACTGGTCACAGGATGCCTGTTTCCGGTCCAGGGAAGACCTGGCTTCACAATTCGGGCTAAGAAGACTGATTTGCATATTGCTGGGTCTGAACCGGGTGGCGAAGTGAGCTAAAGAACGATGATGGATTCAACCCAAATGTAATAGTGACTGGGGGTGAGTGTCTGAAAAAGTTCAGCTCTTCTTCCATCTCCTTGTGTTTGCTTTGTTTGCCCTAAGTTGGCATGTTGTGCCCAGACATGGGTTCCTTGCTCACTTTGCCACTGGATTCAAGCTATCCTGGTTGATGAGGGGTGTTAACCCGAAACCAATCCCAAGATGCTTGTTTCCGGTCCAGTGAAGTCCTGGATTGGCAGTTCGGGCTGGACTATTGCCATGAGAAACTGGGGCAAGATGATTTGCATATGGCTGGGTCCAAACTGAGGTGGCAAAGTGAGCTAAAGAACGATGATGGATTAAACTGAGATCTAATAGTGACTGGGGGTGAGTGTCTGACAAGTTTCAGTGCTCCATTTATCATCTCCTTGTGTTTGCTCTAGGTGCAAGAAAGGACACCTTCCTGCACATACACAATCCTTCTCCTCAACACAGACACCCTTACTTACACAGAGTGCAAGGGTATCTGTGTTGTTGCTAAATAGCTAGATTTAGCACCAGCGTCAGAGGATGTGCTGGAGTGCATCGCATTCTTGTGAATACAGCACATCCCTGCATTTTCATAATGGCGACGCTTGATGTTATCAATTTTTGCATAACATAACTCTCCGCCATTCAGTTGTAGTTGTGCCCCTAAGTTTCTTATATCTGCGTGTGTGTGCATGTAATTTATTTACGGTGCATTCTGTTTGTTTGCAATTAAACTGACACTTGAGAAATCGTTTCCTAAAATGCATGCTTGATTATTTTTTTACTAGAACGAAATTTCATTTTCTTACAAGTTGTATCATCATCATCATCATCACCATCATCATTAACTTTATTTCAATCACAAAGATCAAAAAAGTACACAGCACATAATGGATAAAAACACAGGGTATAGATAATTAGTTTTGGATAACATAAAAACCATTAAAAAAACCTTAAAAACGGGAAAGTTAAAAAAACAACTAAAATGTTCAGAGTGTCATACAATACATTTGGAGCACTTAATCCACAGTGCATGCCAGTATCTGGAAAGGCCGTAAACCACTACTCTGCGTGTGTCGGTTGTCAGAATTCTCAACACCTCAAGGTATTGGCCAGGGCCAACCAGTCTAAATAGCAAAATTATCCATTTCTTTCTCAAGGATTTGTAATATGGGCAGAAAAAAAGCAAATGCTCAATGGATTCTGGACTAACATCGCATGCAGAACAGAAATCATCATTAAAAACATTGCTGTGCCTCTTTGTGCAAACCAGTTTTGTGGGTAATGTCTTATAGCGGAACTGGAAAAATAATTTACATGCCAGAGGGTGGACAATTTCATCAATAGTATCCTCAAAGCATGGAACAGGTTTAAAATGTAAGAATTCATGAGTCTAACATCCCTCAGTTTTTACCAAAGCCTGTTCTGATATAGGTTCCCAAAACATCACTTTCAGCCTCACCCTTTGTATGATGGCCAGACTTTCTGGATTCGACCAAAACCCCTCCATCCCAAGCCAGCCCAGTAGATCCCACAAAGATCTGAACCAAGGGATCAAAATTACCAGTTAATGGCTCACAATAGGACACAAGCTTGTCCACAGACCACAGCCTGTGCCAGAACATAAGAAGTTTATAGTTAAATTATGAGGCAGCTGTCTGTGGGCAAGGTCCAGATATAGGGGCATCAGGGGGGTACTAAAAGGCAGGTCTACCAAGAATCTGAGGATACGGTTTTCAGTGGTAGACAAACAATAAGTGTTGCCTGTGCCCCAGAGTTCTGCACCATATTGGACCCCTCCTAAAACCTTAGTTTTGCAAATTTACAAAGCTGGTGCTAGCTGCCTGGACAGGGTTTTCCTATGAATTTTGATAATGTTGACAGTGGTGGATTAATTGCAATTTTGTTTTCTCAATGTGGGCAGTCCAGTGTATTGACGAAGTCAGGAGATTACCTAAGTAATCAAAAACGTCAACTCTCTCCAATTTGCTATTGCCAGCTAACATAGGTCTTTTGGAATGTTTGGCCATTCCTCTCGAGAAAATCATATATTTGGTTTTAGCTTCATTTAACACCAAGCCCGCTCGTCACAAAACTTGATAAAATCATTCAACAGCTGTTGGAGACCCTGCAGGGATTTAAAAATTAAGAGTGTGTCATTGACGAAAAGAAGGGCAGGAACTCTTCTTACGCCAATTTTTGGAGCATCACAACAGTCTCTGTCTAAAAAAATCAACTATCCCGTTAATAAAGTAAAACGCTGGACTGGGAAGTTTTCTGTGACTTTGTTGTTCTCCCCCACCTCACCTGTGCTGTGTTTGATGAATGTAATCTAATTAAAACATCTAAAAGGTTTCTCGCTATGCCCAATTATTTCAAGACTCTCCATAGGCTAGCTCGCGGGACTAGGTCAAACGCAGACCACAGATCGACAAAGGCCACGTAAAGCTTTCCTTCTTTGACTGCCACTTCCTTCAAATAAATGCAAAGGAGGCGGAAAGGTGGGTCCAAAGTACTTATTTTTTCGCGGAAACCAGCTTGAAAATCATTCAGGATTCAGGACTCTAGGATCCCATCTTGGTTCCGTCCTAAGATTCTTTACAGAAAATTTTCTGGAGAGAGTCAATAAGGCTTATAGACCTGTAACTAGCCGGTTTGGCTCTGTCCCCTTTTTTTATAATTGGGGGGAATAGGAGGGCCAATCAAGATTGAGTTGGTAAGGAGGTTTTTATAAAAGCCCCAGAGGATTATATCCTCTTTGTATAAGTCGTTAGGGATTCTATCAGGGCCTGGACACACAAGCAAATTGCTGCTTGTGTTTCTTCTATTGTGAAGTCGAGAGCATCAACCTTGCTGCCAGGCACCTCCCCGCACCACTCAATCGCTTTCTCAACTGCCATGTTATTTGATTCATAAAGGTAACTATAATGCGCTACCCACTCCTCAGCCTGAACTGTGTATTACAGGGCTCTCTTGTTAATCTTTGGCTAACAGTGCCCTCCATAGAGAGGACCACATGGAGCCCTCCCACTTCTTCTTTGCTGTCTCGATTGCCTACCCATACTTGGCTCTACATACCACAACCTCGGGGCATACATTCTGCTTTACTGTGCGTACAAGCGCCTCCTTTCCAGTCCTGCAGTCTTCATTATATCAGGCTACCTGGCGTGCTGACCTCTGGTGGGTACATTTCCCTACCTTTTTTGGAGAAGTTCACAGTTGGCGTAACGTTTCCCTGATCTCGATGTATAGTGTCTCATGACAGGTTCCCAAAATCTCCACAGCATTTTTTGCAGGGATTTTTCTAGCTCCTATAATGCCAGACAAACTATACCCTTTACTACCCCTAAGGCCCCCGGTTGCTCCTCCACCCAGTCCCTTCTGATCGCCCTGTGGTTGCTAATGATTGAAAGCACACTCAGGTCAGGGCTACCCCTTATATCAGGTTCAAGAGTGCCCAGCTTGATAAGTTGTATCTCATTGTCTGTATTTTTAAGTGAAATATTTGCATGCAACTAATTAAATTACACATAATAATAGAAGCTTTTCGAAAGTAGAAATTTCAGGGCTTATTTTCAAGCCCCTTTCGCTGCTGATACGTCATTTTACCCCATGTTAAAAGTGATGTACCGGCTGCGCAAGGGGCCTGTAAGTAATTTTAAGCTCACCTACAGAAAATAAAACTTCTATATTTCAGTACTTTCAGACTTTTGAGCTGTCTTTTAGATCTTGGCAGAGAAATTGAAATATTCCTTCTTGCTGTTGGACTGCACAGACATATTTGTATTTCACTATGAATCTCCGTGGGGAATAGCTCAAAAGTAAATTTAAAACAGCATATACTTTTATTAAACCCATCACACTACTGGAGACAACACTATGGAGCATATTTACAAGTAAATGGCACTGCACGGTTCCACGAGCAATTCTCCTGTGCTGGACTGCATCCTTTTAAAAACTCAAAGATGCGCTGTATTAACAAGAATACGGTGCATCCCTGTGCTCACCCCTGCGCTGGTGCTAAAAAAGCTGCCTAACACCATGCAGGCACCCTTTCAACATGATGCATGGGTGCCTGTTTTGCAGGGATGCAGCACGGATAGAGCAAAAAAGAAGGAGAAATAAAAGTATTTCTCCTTGTTGCTCCACATAAATGATTTCCTTTTGAAAGCGTTAGTTTTTGACGTTGTCTCAGATTTACAGAACCTTGTAAATCCGGAGCAATGTCAAAAAAAGCCATGGGTATTGCTGGAAACACCCACAGCAACACCCATTACACACCTCTTTTCCATAGAAAACTGCGTTGCAGAGGGCCATATTTACAGGTCTGTGTTAAGCCACGCAAAATGGCTTAGTGCGTCCTTGTAAACATGGGCTAGCATAGAGCACTGCCGGGGCGTCAGAAAAAGTGACGCTCCGTTAGTTCTAGGGGCTTGTAAATATGCCCCAAAGATTTTCTCTTGATGGCAAGATAATTTTCACCTGCCAGCAAGACAATTTTCAATCTTCTTTAACTCAGCAAAGCTAAGTGTTTTTGAAAAACCTACTTAAGCTGCTTTGTTAAACTTACTCAGCATCAGCGCATAATTGGTACCAAAATTGGTGCATTACAGAAGTGGGGCTGGGACCATTTTCAGTGTGAAGGTACTGGCCCTCAATATCATCTGACTAAAGCCATAAGAGCTGTGAATATTCCAAGTGCTGCTTAGAGTAAGACTGCAGTAGAAAAACAAGCATTTGCAATGCAATAGGTCTCGCATTTGTTGCAGTTGGAGCTACTGGCATTGTAAATGGCAGTGTTTTTTATCAATGTTTTTGTTTGCAGTGGAGTGATTATTTAAAAATGACACACTATACCATATTATAAGCTATTCTAGCAACTGTACAGTAAAGCTATGGCTATTTTAACGTAAAGTAGTGTGAATGGATGAATAAAAATACAAAAAACAGGATCTAAAAATTTACGATGGAATGTATAGCAGGGGACAGGGACTACCGATCACAACAAATGTACTTGAAGCGATTGGGGCATCATATGCAATAAAAAAATCGGTAGTACGGGGTGTCAGCGACGCTTGTGCAAATGTTGTTCAGCTGGTGAAGTGGTCAGCTCTGTTTGCAGATGCAAAGTGGTGAAAGGTGAAGTATTCAGCTCTGTTTGCAGGCACAAAGGGATGAATGGTGAAGTGGTTACTCTCTTCAGCAGTGAACATGCTCTTTACTGTTGCTCATGGGCATCAAGAGACTCTGCCAGGTCTAAGGCATTCCAGAGACCTTATATGATGGCTGGGGTTTGTAAATGAACCTACATTAAACACCACTAAGAGATGAAGCGATTTCTGCAACATCACATGATTTTTCTCCAAAATGTGTTTTTTCAGTTTTACTTTTTGGATTCCTGGGATGCTCTGGCATACGATTCCCGGTTCCACCATGATTCATTTGGTACAGTAATTAAACACAATAACCAAAAATACTCTCAAACTGCAGTTTAACGGAGACGTGGTTTTCTGTGTAACAGACAAACACCTGACCATGGTCCCAGCAGGGGCACGTGCCACCTAATCTAGAGACACTTCTCTCACAGGAGTTGTGCCAACTCACCTGCAGCCAAAGCTATGGGTCACGGGAAAATGGGATGGAGAGTAAGGGGGGTACAGGGAGAGGGAGAAAGGGGGCACAGGGAGAGAGAAATGGGGGCATGGAGAGAAATGGCGGACCGAGAGAGAACGGGGGAAGGGAGGCTGGAAGGGTGAAAACGAAAGGGAGAGAGGGCACTAGTGAGGGGGGTACCGGAAGGGGAAGGAGGTGGACAGGTGATATACATTTTAAAAAGCAGGTCTTTGGCAGTAGGTGATGACTGCTGGCAAGGACCAACACCCGGAAAGGAGGCTTGACATCCGAGCCCCCACTATTATAATGTGAAACTATCATGCAACTACAATACCACAAAAAGGTGCTAGTTTTCCAAAGACACATGACCCGCCTGATGTACACACTACAAGATTCTTATAAGTCCCAAGAACATAAAGACAAATTCATCTGGCACATTGGAAAAAAATTATACTTTTCAAATAGCCCTCCGTATTAAATTTGCTCCATTTCTACGCTCGGTTAACAGATATAACTACTACCCAATCAATGGTATTCAATTGATCCACCTCGGAAGAATGAAGGCTGAGGCAGACTTGCCGGGAGTGTAACCTCTGCCCCTTACAAGTGTACGTCTCACTGAGCCCTTCTGCCGGTATTGTGTTGGACAGCTGGTTACAATTCGATCAGTTGAGCCCCTTATGTGTAGCCTTTAAACAGAAACACAGAAAGCCCGCTTTTGTATTCGCCAGATAACTACGAAAACCAGCTATACACGAGGCACGAGCAGCAACCGGAGTCACAGAGGTAGAGAGACCAGCCTTGGCTCCGCCGGTTATGAATAACTTAATATCCACGTACCTACCAAACATGAATGTGTCCTTCTATAATGGATGTGGTATACATGTAAAGTGCTCCAATACCTACGGATTGAGTTTGCGCTAAATAAAAAAAACTAAAAAATAAATACAAACAGCTAACAAATCTGTTCCAGGTCAGGCAGCGGAGTCATAGTTCGCCCGATCCTTGTGAAGACAGAGCAGCCGTCCCTGAAAATCAGCAGGGCAAGGGCGAGGATGTGGTCCGTCGGGTAAACTGCCGACTTTGGTGCTGGAAACCAGAGTTTGAGCCCCGAGGTCGCATCAACATCCTGTGATTCTGGGCAAATCACTTAATCTCCCCGTGCCTGAATGTGTAATGTAAATACAGTGCTCGTGTAAAGCGCTCCAATAAACTTCGGGTCGAGTTTGTGCTATATACATATGCAAAAAAAAACAAGTGCAAAGGCAAGTAACAGTACAAGGACATGTCGCCAGCTAGTCACATGCACTCATAACCACACCTACAGGCGACGCAACAGCACAGTGAACCCATCCGCCCAACACCGGACATTTTGCAACTTGCTTTTATATGGTGTACGCATAATTATACATTTGCCACACTTGCCTCATACCATCATCTCCTGCATATTTTTCCTTTTTTCGCATAATTTAGCCAACCCTGCCAGTTATACTATAATAAAGTAAACAAACTAAACAGTTCACAGAAGCTACCCCAGTAAAACAAGCGTCTTCAAATAGGTCGTGTCTCCAATGAATGTCGCTGATTCGCCTTCTTTGAAAATGGTCAGTGCTGCACGTTTAAATAGAGCATTGGATGCACGAAAGATATCACTAATATCACTAAGTAAACAAAGTAATTGCTAAAAATGTCCTAAAACATGCCGCCCTAATTATCGCTTGCCATGCAGCTTTTATGACTAATGAAGGTGTGGCGGTGGCGCCAGTAATACGCCTGCTCCCGATCACAACACAGAAAGTGAGAATTATCACAGCATGAGACCCCACAGTAATCATTAGCACAGCATGTCGACAGGCGCCCCAGGCTGCTGGAGCACTCAACTATAATTAATGCGCAGTATGTCTTCCGGAGACGAGCACTCAACTGGAATTAACGCGCACAAGCTGTTCCACTGTGAAGCGCGTTCACAGACCAGAATCTGCTCGTGCCCAGACCAGAATCGGCTGGTGCCCAGGTCTGTCTCCCTTGGGAGTAAACACGGCAACAATAGTCTCGTTGGCGGCAGCGCTTCACGCTGCAACGCCAGCGAGACCTAATGAAAAGAACAGAAGCAGGCAGGGCAGGAACAGGGTTGGTGTCCAATGGTGCATTTTGTAGTACCGTTTCCATTTATAGTGCTAAAGACTAGTGTGGTAATATATTGTAATTTAAAGAGAGCATATTGTTCAGTGAAATGCTTCTTTGTGTTACTAAACCACCTCAAACAATTACTGACTTCTAACTAGAAGTTTTGTGAGCCACTGAAAGCTCAAGCCAGCTGCAAGCAGAAGCCTGGCTATGGCTCAGCTCGAGGATGTGGTGTTACTATCAGAGCTGCCTGCTGCAGAACTGGCAAACACGTTCGAGCGTTAGCGTTGGTTCAACATATTATGATTCTGGGCAAATACATTAGGGGCTTATTTCAAAGCCCCTTGCGCCACCGGTACATAACTTTTTCCCATTTTAAAAGTGATGCACTGGTGGCGCAAGGAGCTTGTATTTAAGCCCCTAAGGCGCATATGTACCAGGAAGTTGCGGAGTCATGTTACTGGTCATGGCTTAACGCCTCACTCTGTCACTAAAGAAATGCAAGGCTGCACCATATTTACAACAATATGGTGCAGCCTTGCGTTTGCCCCTGCGCTGCCGCTGCACTTAGCTGTGTAGCACCGACTCTGGTGTCTGAGTGCAGGGGAAGATTGTTTATGTGCACGAAGGTCCCCTTCCTGAACAGAAACAATTTTTAAAGGCTGTTTTGTCACTTCTATGAGTGCTGCTTAATGCAGAACACATGTAAGTCACAATATGCCATTTTTTAAAAAGATTGTTTATGTGCAGGAAGGGGGACCTTTCTGTACATAAACAATTCAAGTCTTTTTGCTTTTTCGATGTGTGCTGTACAAGGCATCACACATGGAAGAAGTAAAAACGAGGTGAAATAAAGCATTTCTCCTTTTTTCGCTAACTTAAGACTAGGTTTTCCCTGCTCTTAATTTTGGCGCTGGCTCCTATTTACGCTGCCCTTGTAAATAGGGGGCAGTGACAAAATCAATGGGTGTTGCGGTGGAACGCCCACGCAACACCCAATGCCCACCCCTTTCATGCTAAGCATTGCATGAAAGGAGGCCTTATTTACAAGGCAGCATTAAACCACGTTAAGTGGATTAACTCTGCCTTTTAAGTAACGCAAAGCCCCTATCGCCACAGAAACGGCACAAAAAGCGACGTTCCCGTAGCGATCGGGGCTTGTACATATGCCCTTTAATCTTCCCCTTCGTATAAATAGTTTATTTTACCTTGTGTAATGCAACTGATGCTCCTGTAAGGCACTCTGACGTTGCGCTATATTGAAAAAAATCAGGGGCAGATTTACAAGTCCCTTGCAACACTTTTGCGTCATTTTTAACATGGGAAAAGTGACGTAAGGGTGGCGCAAGGGGCTTGTAAATAAGCCCTTCAGTATGCAGAAAAAACAAAGCATTGACATAACAAACGACAAAGAGATTCTCTTTTACTTGCTGAGTTGTACAAAGTAAAACCTGTATAAGTTGTGGCTTCCCTGCATAAATTGCGTGATCGTAGGCAACATTTTCTTTCACCAAAGCCCGTTTTTCATCGTTATTCAATATAAAAACACTTTCAATTATGTGAGTTCAGGCTACCAGTTGGACAAAACGTGTATTAATTACTTCGCAGTAGGGTGCTAATATATGCCCTCTTAATGTTAAACCTGCCACATGTTAAAGAATTACACTTTTCTGAATGTTTAACAAACTATGATGATTTATTTGATGTTTGTTGTATTATTTACATAGCAAACATGTTCAGGGTTCAGCTCGTGCACAAGCTCTAAAATCCGTGCCAGACCCTTGGTTCAGCTCTGGCTCGGTTCTCCCTGTTAATTTGTCAGTTCGCCCACCTAACCTCTAACTCAAGGTCTTATTAACTTTTCACAACTTAACAATGGTATGTATTAATGACAGACATGAGGAACTGTGGCACCAGAACTTGAGTTGGCACTGTGCTGTGAGACTTTAATTTCTAAATTAACAGGATCCATCCTGCCATCTAAAATCATTGGTGCATGAAAATTTGTGAAAAAGCAAAATGATTCAGCCTGACTGATGGTCGCTATTCTCTGCCTTTTAGGAGAAGGGTGGTCTATCGTAAAAACTTCTTGAGTGTTTGGAGCCACTATTACATATCGACTTATCGCCTGTTTGATGTGGTGACAGACACACCAACAGGCCATTGCTTCACTAAACAGACAAACAATGATGGAAGATAATCGCAAGAACAAAAAAGTGTGCTGTTCCGAGAACAAAGGTATGTCAAAAAATCCCTGAAGGTTTATTTTCTTGGTAAGTGATAAAGGGGGATTATTACATTCTCACTGTTGGAAATTGGGTTTTAGGTTGGCAGTGGTCTGCACCTGCTCCAAGCAGGAACCACATTCATAGTCAAGGTAAGTC
The DNA here is from genome assembly GCF_964204655.1 of Triturus cristatus. Lineage (NCBI taxonomy): Eukaryota > Metazoa > Chordata > Amphibia > Caudata > Salamandridae > Triturus > Triturus cristatus. The sequence goes on along the minus strand of NC_140583.1, from coordinate 1,140,468,637 downwards.
ACAACTCACCCTAAATAATTCTGTGCTCACTCTCTGGTAGCTTGGTACAGAGAAGTCAGGCTTAACTTAAGAGGCAAGTTGTACAATATTTGTGCAGCACTACAAACAGTAGCACAGTAAAAACACCACAAAAGGACTCCGCACCAGTTTTAGAAAAATAGATTATCATTTTATAAATAAAACAAGACCAACACTACAAAACTCCAATAAGGTGAAATATACATTTTTAAAGAGTAAAAGTGTAAATAGTGCTCAGAAGAAATAAGTGATTACGGGGGTTATCTGTTCACGCTGGAACGGGGCAAAGTCAAGAGTCCAGATCGAACGTGATGGAGCATGGGCCAGATACAGGAGTCATGCAAGGCCCGCTCAACAAATTATCTTGATCCTGGGCACAACAGCTAGATGTGAGATGTGGGTCTCATACTCGAGGTAATGCATTGCTTTTCTCCATGCAAGGATGGCTATGTACCAGTTCTGAAGATGAAGTGCTAGAGCTGAGATGCGTTGATTCTGCAGCCGATGCAGAAGTTTTCAAAATGCAGTGAAGGTAATGCTTTGATTCTACATCACTGCAGCAGGGGTGATGTGGCGATTCCAATGCAGTGGTTCTGGATGCAATGTGCTGGTTCCAAGTGTGATGCACCGGTTCTGTTCCCACAACAGCGGTGATGCATCAATTCTCCTTCATACAGTAGAGGATGTGTTGGTTCCACTGGAGCAGGCACCTGGGTCCACTTCCAATGGACCAGAAATAGGAGCAAGAGGTGAGACTTTGATATACCTGAGTCTAAAAACAGGAGCCATGCCAGCATGCACTTGGAGATCACTATGGGTTCAAGCAAGAGTCCAGTTCTTCCTCAGCAGGCAGCAGGGCAGCACAGCAGAAAACAAGTTCTTCAAGAGCAGCAGGTCAGCAGAGGGGCAGACGTTTAGCTGCACAGCAGTCCTTCTTCCTGGCAGATGTTCTTTACAGGTCAGGAAGTGTCTAAAGTAATAGGGTCCAAGATCCAGTACTTATACCCAGTTGTGCCATTGAAGTGGGGGTGACCTTAAAGAGGAGCTTTGAAATGCACAGAGATTCTTCCTTTCCAGCCCTGGCTCCAGACACACTACAGTGGTGTATGCAGTGGTATTTTTAAACTTGCAATAGTAAATCAAACTTTGCCATGAAAAAGGTTTTATTATTACAATTTCAATAGTACCAAACATGTCAGAACTACCCCTTCTCGATCAGAAATTAGAACTTATAAAGTGTAATAATGTTAACTTATGAGCTGTAGTGAAAAACAAATTTGATTGTTTTTCTCTACTAGGTTATGCAAAATGTAAAAGTACATGTCCTACCTTTTGATTGAATAACACCCTTACCTATGGGATACCTAGGGCCTACCTTAGGGGTGATTTATATATAACAAAAGGGGAGTTTATCTTGGCAAGTGGTTTTAAATGCTAAGTCGATGCCAGTGTGACACTGCATTAAGGCTGCAATGCCCGGCCTGGGACAAGGTTTACAGGGCTACATAGGTGGGTGACACAACCAATGCTGCAGGCCCACAAGTAGCATTTAATTTACTGGCCCTGGGTTTATGGCATACCACGCTAAAAGGGACTTATAAGTAATTTAAATATGCCAAACAGGTGTAAATCAATAATACCATGTTTTAGGGAGCGAACACAAGCACTTAAGCACTGATTATCAGTGTTAAAGTGCACATCGTCCTAAAGCCCAAAAAAACGAGGTCAGAAAAAGAAGAGGAAGGCAAAAGGTTTGGGGTGGCCCTTCAGAGAGGGACATTTTCCAACACTCACTATTGTGTATATGATGCATTACTGTGCATTTACAGGTCATTCAAGGAAAGCATATTTTATCGGAAACAAAAGCCCTCGCCCACCAAAGTGGCATGCTTCATCATTGGGCTGTGCTCCTAGCTGGGCAACTGCTGCAATGCCCAGCTGGCTGCTGCAAGGGGGCTGTCTGCCGGAGTTCTTTTAATTGCTCAGGAAGCTGAGTAATACACTGCACTAGATTGCATGGTGGACAGAACCTATCCAGTCAGCGGCATCCCAAACTGTGAACAGAACTGGCAGCTGAATGTTTTTAAGCTTGTTGTTTAATTTATCAGTGCACCAAATTAGTGTGTTAATTAGTATCAGGTGGACTGGGGGCGCTGGTCACTGGTATTGAGTGATTCAATAGGCACGTGCAATTAAAGACTTGATCGCAGCATGCGGTACAGAGCCACCATCTTGGTACTGTGTGATGGAACTATCAGCTGTGCGTGCAAATAGAGAGAATGTAGATTTCTTGGACATACCCTATGTTTCTAAAAATATTCTAATAATTATCGTGGGGAAATATAAATGAAAGTTTAGCAGACATTCTCGATGTCTCTGAAAGAATTTCAATTAATATTGTAGGGGGATATTTGCACTAAAATAGCACATTAATTGAGTCAGATGAGCCTAGTGCGTGGTTAATTGGCCCAGAGACTCAGTGAGCCAGTAGGTATGTACATGGAAGACTGGACAGCAGTATGCGGTTCACATCCGCTATCTTGGGACTTTTGGCAGCATGTGCATAGCAGAAGACTCAAACCTCCACAATGTGCGAGCTGTAATAAGTGCTTGTTTTTCAGACTCTGTCTCTGTGAATTACAGAATAATTGTTATCTCTGCGTATAAGTCTGTATGTTGGGGTGATTATCATCAATGATCTATTATGCCAAGATAAATAGGGCAAACTACCTTGTCTATTCAGGTGAAGGGAGGAGCATATAATAATGATCCCCACAGTTTCAAAAAAGAAATGAATTTTATTGACAGGAAAAGATTAATTTCTTTAAAAGGTTGTGACAGCCCTGTAACGTATCAATGGATACATGTACAAGTGAGCAAAGGTTATAATTGATGTGTGTAGAGCATCATAGCACAGTGAGGATAAGAAACACGGGTATGTGTATGTCGAGTATGGTCTTCTCTTCTGAAGTGGGTGAAATTGTTGACATTTGCTGTTTGTTGCTGATGGCACTCATCATAATACTCAGAAGCAAGGGACACAAGCACAGTCTTACAAGGAGATGGTGTTTTTTTGTGCAGGTTTCAGCAGGTGTGTGTCATAATTGAGTCAGTGTGTATCTGTGTGGAGCTTGTACACCCAGTATTGTTCATTTTTTAGGAGCCTCTGCAGAATATTGGGACTCTTTTAGATTTTCTCAAGGACAATCCATCTGAGATCATTTGGTGTGTGTTTGGTAATATTATAGTGGTTAAGCAATTTAGTGACTGAACGCAGGCGTCCCAATGTGCTACGAAGTTCCTTTATCCTGGTCTTTATTGGCTGGTAGTCATCCCAAGTCACAAGGGCATTTGATTTAGTAAATATAGTTGTTTGTGCTGTAGTTTCTGTGCTGCTGCAGCTCTCATTTGCATGGTAGGCTTAGATCTATCTCTTTGGTCTTTGTAGTGAGATGGCAAATATTACAATCACCACATGGATAGTGCCTTGTGATTTTGGGAAGGTTCTGGTGCTTGGATTGTTTGGAGATAGTAAGTTGTTGAGGCCTGGTATGTACCACTGGTATCTTAGGCTCTTTGATCTTTTGAAGCTGAACAAGGGTTTAGGTAATTTGAGTTTGGCTGTGTTAAAAATGTTCCATTTTTTATGGATAATTTTTGAGATGTCAGTAAACTGACATTTGAAGGTAGTTACACAGGTAATTCTGCCATTCCTTGGTTTCAGAGTTGTTTGTAGAAGAGCTTCTCTGTTGCTGTTTCTCACTCTATTCCTGGTATTCCGGATGATTCTGCTCTGGTATCCTTTGCCCCTCAGTTTATTTGGAAGATCCAGAGATTGCTTCAATTTCTTCTGAAGAGAAGGAATCGCCCAAGATCAGGTTCTCTCCCAGGGCCGTTGGGTGATAGCTGTCAAACATAAAAAGACTGTTTTGGTCAATAGGTTTGTGGAAAGTTGAGGTAGTCAAGGTGCCATTCTCGAACTTGATGGTGAGGTTAAGAAAGGGTATTTACTCCCTGGAATAGGTTTGCGCGAATCGTAAAAATGGATCAAGGGTGTCGATTCCACTGAAGAATGTTGTTGCATATGTGATGTCTCCTTTCCAGATAATGAAAATGTCATTTATGAATCTATTGCAAATAGATGGTGGTGAGATGCACACCTCTGTACTCCAATTCTACTTGTATTCCTTGTTTAATGTACTCTCCAGTTTCAACTTTGTTGGCAAGCTCGCTTGCTCCGCGCTACGCCCACTTGCGCTGCAATCTAGTAAGAACAGGAGGACACCACATTTCGATCCCCATTGAACAATTTTGAAATATGGTTGTGTTTAGCATGTTTATTGTATCACAAGTATTATAATGGAACTGATGACAAATAATTTTTTGTATTTTAAATTCCCCTGAAGAAGGGATTTTCCCGAAATGTATTGGGTAAGTTTTAAATAAAGCGTGACATGTGGAAACAGTCATTTTCCTGTGTCTTCATGAACAGCAATGAACAAATATGAAAATGAGTATAATGAATTGAAGAAAATAAAGGGAGAAAAAGGATGAATAATATCACCTAGCTCAGCTTCTTCGTAAAAAATGGTACCGGGTAAAAAAGGGGGTTTGAATCTAGGTTGAAAATGTCCCATTGGTGGCTGCCAAAATGGTGGCTGATAGTATTAGGTATTATTGGATCCCTGGAAATTGGTAGTATTCCTGGGGCATTCATCTTTAATATTCCAGTTTTCTGATCTGGATGTCCATCTGTAATTATTTGACTTCTCTTTTGGTGCTGTCTTAGTACTTTGTTGTGTTTGTAAGTTCTCACTGGTATATGAATAGACTTTCTCTAGACCAAACGTCTTGATATACTTTTGAAGTTTCTGGATCTTTTGCTGGATGGGATATTCTTTGTATTCATTTGTCTCTTTGTTGATCTCTTTCAATCTTTTCTTGACTATAGTCATTCAGATGGTAGCTTTCAGGGCATTTCCTGCAATCAATATTCTAGCTATTAGGGTGCCCGACAATCTTTTTGGTGCGTTGATGATTAGAATGAGCCAATCTATTGTGCATTTCCATGTCATGGTTTACCCACAGGCCCTCCAAGGCTGCATTGCCATGTAAGTATTCTGTCATGATGGCCCACTAAAGCACTGTCGTGATCTAGTTTTTCTTAAGTGTTGCTAAGTTATGCCAGTTGCCCTGTGAGCTACTTGACGGAGTGTTGTTATTTTCCCCTGAAAGGGATGGTGTACGTAGGATTTGCACTGATTATGTCGTTGTTAAAACAGAGGCTTTGAACATCTGTCATCATGAGTGTACTAAAGACAATTTCATAATGTAAAGAAAGAGAGCATAGGGATGGAGGGTATTACTTCTTTCAATCATGTTTCACCATGCAGCTGAGCCACTGTACAAAATATCATGCTAGAACACGGGGGAAGCAGGATTTAATTGGTCCTGGCAGACGTCCCTCAAATAATTCACAACAGGAACAAAAAAGCGTGATGTTCCGAGAACAAATGTATGTCAAAACAATCCCTAATGGTGGATTTTCCCACTAAGTAAAAAAGGTGGGTATTGCTTTCCACTATTGTTAATATGTTTAGTTATTGAGTATTCTCGGGTCATTCAAAGGAAGCATCCTTTATCGGATACACAAGTCCTCACCCTCCGAAGTGGCATGCTTCATCATCTGGTTTTGCTCCTCACTAGACAGCCACTGCTATGCCCAGTGTGCCTGTGCAAGGGGAATCTTTGCCGTAGCTCTTTTAATTACTCGGGAAGCAGAGTAATGCTTGTGCTAAATTGGATAGAGGGACGAGGAGTGTTAGATTGGAAGTATAAGTGATTAAAATTAGCCATGGTTTCGAAAAAGGGAGACCTTTAATGGGAACTAATAAGAACTCATGCCAAGAATAAAGACAAGCATTGAATCCAAGGTGACACCAATGAATCCTGGATTCCTATCGGATGTCTACCTGTTTCTTGCCTCACACTGCCCATGAAGGGTTCAAAGGCAATTCATTACGACCGGAAAATATACCTAATCTACCTATCCGGCGGATATCTATTATATCCCAAATGAAATAAAAATTGTCATATTAGACTTATGTGTCAAAGGAGTCTCACAATGCGGATCCTTCATTTATGACCTGTAAAGGTAAAAACATAAAAACATGAAGATGACAGAAATTAACATATAGACACAATCTTGTTGCATGTATGCAACATAAAGATTTACTGAGTTTGTGATTGCATTGCATAATACACTGCAAATAAATTAGTGGAAATCAGGATTGTTTCACCGGCATATTATATACAGTGTGGTGAGCGTATCACACTGCAAGAACATTAGTGGGCATACAAATGCTTTGTGACTTTCTCATCTCTTACTGGCTATGTAGAGTGAATGAGTTTTGTGGAATACCTTTGAGACGCTGTCGGAGCACTTCACTGTGTTAAACAATATGTAGAAACAACAACCAGGAATTGTGGATGAAGAAGAGCATTTCCCAGAATCAAAATATACTTTTTACTTACTTTGGATTAACAAGCAGTGTAGTGGACATAACCTACCTGGTCAGCAGCATCCTTAACTGTAAATGAGACTGCCAGCTCGAGGTTTTTTACACCCTGTCCAAGTAGGGACCTCTCTTAGCTGCATAAACCCCATACCCTGACTAGAGAGAGGGCTCCCTACTTGGACAGGGTGTAAAACACTGCGGACTGGAGATCCCATTTCTAACACAAATTAATTTGGCATGCTGACAAATTAAATAACAGTATTAAAAACCTCCAGCTGCAGGACAGGTGCTGAGTCGATTTTCACAAATGCAAAGCAGGGGATGCACTGATTTTTCCACTTCCCAGAAGGGCCTGCATTGAGTGCCATGGACGTCGGTGACATGGTGCTCAGGACTTGAGCTGCGGTGATGTTTCCGCTACATGCCAGGTGCTGCATTGATTCTTCAGCTTCACAGCGGTGATGATTTGATTTTTCAACTGCACCTCCAAGCCCAGGACCAAAACGCATTTGACCTCTTTGCAAAAACAGGTTATTTTGTGATACATGGGGGCACCTGAATTTTTGGTCCTGGGCTTAGGGACCATCTAGAGAAACCTACCAAACACATACATTTCTGAATACTAGGCACCGTTTGGGGGAGAAGAGGGAGGTGGGACTTGCATGGATCCCCCAACGTTATCTTATACAGAATCCCCTGCAAACCTCAAATTTAGCTTAAACATCTAATTTTCTTCACATTTCATGTCCAACACCTGCACAATTTCCTACCACCAGCGTTCCCCTTAGTCTCCTGATAAAAATGATACTTCACTTGTGGGCCAAGTGCCTGTGACAGGGAAGAGCCAAAAGCATGTAGAGATTCAGGGGGCACCAAAGCGTGTTCATAAGTGCAGTTTTAAAAAAATATTTTTTTGGCTGACTTTGCTTTAGACACCAACACAAGTGAAGTATCATTTTTATCAGGAGACCAAGGGGAATGTTGAGTGTAAGAAAACGTGTGCCAGTGCACTGATCCCACACAGAAATGTCCTAGTTTTTGGTCCCTGGCTTAGCTGCCGAGTGATCTAGGGCCCACAATCCACAGCTAGGCAGATTGCAAGAAAACTGTCAGTTTTCAGTGGAAAAATGTGATGTGTCCATTTTGTATTTTGAGCTGCTGTTTCCTGCCGGGGGCACTAGGCATTCCACACAAGTGAGGTGCCCTTTTTTATCGGGAAACTTAGGGAAAACCAGAATAGAAGAACAAGTGTTATTACCAATTGTCTTTCAGTGCATTTGTGCCTTCCAAATGTAAGACAGTGTGTAAAAAGAAGTCATTTTGATAAATGCCCTCTAATTCACATGCTAGTATGGCTACCCACAAATTCAGAGATGTGCACATAACCTCTGCTTCTAAATCCCATACCTTGTGCCAATTTTGGAAATACGTAGGCTTCCTTGATACCTATCTTCTCTCTTTATATCTTACCAAATGAATTGCTGTATTCCCTGTAAACAATGAAAAATCATTGCAAGATATAGTTCAGTTATTGTCACTGGGTACCTCAGGCTGTTAGTGAACCTACAAGCCCTATATATACCTGCAAATCAGAAGGGTCCAGCGGATGTAACAAGATATTGCTTTTGAAAATATGTTACAGGTGAAAATGTACACACAAATGGATGTTTTTCCCAACTCACTTTCAATTTTTGTTTATTTCAACTGTTACTTTCCATATGAAAACCTTGCAGGATCTACATGAATGACCCCTTGCTGAATTCTAAATTTGGCTATGTTTTATAAATGAATATTTTTTTGGCATCCACCATTGGTTTCACAACCACTTCTACCACTTGCTGGAAGGAGGTTGAAAGTACAGACAATAAGAAAAATGAGCTATGGCCCATCAAAATTCCAAAACTGTGTTACAAAATATGTGGTTTTCTTACAAAAGTCTGCCTGTTCCTAAAAGCTGTGGAGATGGTGCTTTTACCACTGCAAACCTTTTGTTGATGCCATTTGCCGGGGGAAATACAGACACTTTCTTCTGCACCACTTCTTTCCCAAAAAACTCAAAATGTAGCAGTATGTTGCGTAATTTCTCGCTTTCCTCTAGGGGATTCCAAGTAGTTTTAGAATCCCCAGGACATTGGAAAACAGAAATCAAATTTGGCGTTGATACCTTATTTGGACACAATGTTATGGGGGACTAAGCCTGAACTACTCCAAAAAACAACAAAAAGGCTTAGCACAGGGTGTGGGTAAGGCCTAGCAGCAAAGAGGTTAATCGAGTCATGTGAGCCTAGTGCGTGGTTACCTGGCACAGAGATTCAGTGCACCAGGAAGCATGCGCATGGCATTCTAGACTGTAGTATGTGGTGCATGTCCTTCATCTTCGGACTGTTGGTGACATGTGCATCACAGAAGACTCAAAGCAACACAATGTGCTAGCTGTAACAAAAGCATGTTTACCAGACTGTCTCTGTGAATTGCAGGATAAATATTATGGCTGCATATAAATCTGCATGTTGAGGTGGTTTTCATCAATGATGTATTATACAAAGATAAATAAGGCACAATAGCCACTGTACTGAGGAAGGGAGGAACATGTAGTAATGGTTCATACACTAGGCTCACCTGACTCAATTAACACACTATTTCCATGCCAATGTTAAGCAACATCGAGAATGTCTGCAAAACTTCCATTAATTTGACCGTACAATAAGTATTAGAAAGTTTTTCGAGAAATTGGGCATGTCCGAGAAACGTACTCTCTCTCTATATGCACGCACCAGTGACACTTCCAAAATACAGTCCCAAGATGGTGGTCATGTACCTAACGCTGCGGTCAAGTCTTTTTTGCATGCGCTTATTGACGCACTCAATACCAGTGAACGTCTCTCTCGGTCAACCTGATACTAATTGGTACCTTTCTTACAGTGAACAGTTTATTAGTTAAAGTGGGAATAGCCAATTTGGTATGATTTTAGATATACCTAATCAACAGACCGTATAATATTAGATATGTGTTATACCTTATAACTCTTATTGGGGGGAGAGGAAGTTGATACGATAAGGGAAAATGCAAAATGTAACAGCTCTACCATTTTTATCAAACAGGCCTGGGGATCCACTGATTTGATGGAGTAAGTAAAAGAAGATGTTTGGCCATTATGCCAGGGTAAGTGAAACTAATCTGAGTGCTGAATGGAGGCTCCTTGTTGATGCATTGTCTTGGGGGAGAAGGGTAAGAAGCCATAGAGACTTTATCAGACTTGACCCTAGAAAAAAAGCGAGATCTTAATGAGCATGGAATCTGTATACTTCAACTAGATCAACATTTTCTTCCCCGGGTGAGCAGTATCATGGAGAGATACCATTTTGGACAAAGAGAACAAGGGGTTGCATCATCAGTAGATTACTATATCAACCGTTCAAGGAACCTAGCAGCATAGTGTAAATTTGACGCTGCTACTGATAAAGGAATTTGAGACAATGTAGTATTGAAATGCACAAGCTATAAAATGAGACGTGAATTGTGGCTCAAAGTTGAGGCACAGTTGGAAGAAGTATTGATTATTGCAAAAATGGTTGAACATCTATTAAAGTGTGTCAATAGGTTGACTAACAATAAGAACAGAATACAATCTTGAACAGAGAGGGTGGAAGAGGTAGTGTGTGAAGTCAAAGGCAAATTTGAGAGTAAAGATGTGCTAATCAGATTTCTTGGTGAAGGTAATAGTTGTGGACTGAGTGGACATAGGGCAAATTCAAGAGAAAGACCTCCAATTAATGCTTCTTGTAATTGTGACACTAAAAAGAGATAAGTGCAAGTTTGCTGTAAGTGAGGTTAATTACGTAGGTCATAATAAGTCAGGAAATGGTCTGCTGCCTAAGGACACTCGATCAAGACTATAGTAAGTTTAAAAGAGCCCTGTTAAAATGAGGAAGTAATTTCATTCATGGGGATGGTTGAATACTATTGCAAATTTATGAAGAACTATGCAGATAAATCTACTGGTAGGAAACAATGTGGAATTTAAGTGGAGGAAGATGTGTCAGGAAGAGTTTGATACTCTTAAATGGAATTAAGAAAAAATGCACCATATTGGCAAGCATTTGTTCAAGGAGAGAAGACCATAATAGTCACAGACTCAAGCTTAAAAGGTTTAGGAGTGGTTCTTCTACAAAGAAGAGATTGTTTAGAGTGTTTGATTGCTTGTGATTCCAGATGTTTATGTTGTTAAGAGGTTAACTACTCAGTATTTGAAAATGAAGAATTGACAATATTCTGGGCTTTAAAATGTAGAGGAATTTGATTTATGATACCAACTATAAGGTCTGTTCAGATCATTTGCCATTAAAAGAGGTTTTAATAAAGGACGGCTTGGATTCTATTTCTTTCAGGATAGGTAGGTGGGTGATAGTGCTACCAGAACTTTGTTTTGAAGTAGAGTATTTTCCGGGAGTTTAAAAAGTGTAGGCTGATTGTTTATCTTGACTGGCCAGTGATACCACAGTGTAAGACTTTCTTTTTTTTTATTTATTTTTTATTGTCCTCATACTCAGCCCATTAGGAACCACCCAGGCTTTGGAGAGAGAAAAGAGAGTAACACAGCCTCAGTACACTGGATTTGTAAACTTTATCAACGGACAAGCTTACCGGTGCTTCCTTTACTCAAACACTGGCCGAAGGCAATATCCACTGAGGGGCCCATTGCTCAGCCCAAAAGGCGATAGCAACTCATCCATCCCCTACATTTAGGGAAGAGGAAATCTGTCTAAGCAGGAAGGGCAATGCAATCCTTGGACAGGGGGAAAAAAAAAACAACAAAAAAACACCCCTATCTCCATTTCATAAGTTTCCAAAATTCTTGCTTCTTCTTACTTCCTGGTCTTGTAAGGTCCATCTTGGATATCCTTAAGAGAGAAGCCTGCCAGTCTAGGAATTCCGGAGGTTTAGGGTCTTTCCATTTGATACAAATCTCTCTTCTTGCTATTAGAATGGAGTAGAATAGCAGATTCCTGGGTGGGCCAACCAGGTTGGGTATTAACCCAAAGAAAATCAAGGGTAAGTCAAAAGTAATAGATATCCCTAATGAACTGGACAGCACTTTCCCCACTTGGTACCAGAAGCTCGATAAGAGAGGGCAAGTCAAAAACATGTGGACGTCTGAAGCAGCCTCTTCTCCACATCTAGCACAGCACACTGGAGAACCTTCTGCGAATTTAGTTAGCCTCTGTGGTGAAAAGTAGGCTCTATGGATCGTAAAGATGTGATTCCTTCTTAACCAAGCAGGTTTTACAATATCCCACAGTGTCTTACAGGAATTAAGCCATAACAGCTCGAGGTCAACCTGTGAAATTCAGCTATTCCACAATGAAGATGGGAGTTTAAAATCTCCATCCATCTCGTCAAGGATAGTACGATACCAAAATCCAGCCTCTTTTCTAAATGAAGGTTTCTGCAAGGCCTGTGTCTCCATCTGTGTAACCCTACCAAAGATGTAATTGCTCCTAATAGCATAGTTTGTGGTGGCCCAGCTAGAAAGTTGGAAATATTTGAACCTAGAGAGAGAAGAACCAGTGTTTTCCCGGAGGACCTCCCAGGGGATCAGTGAGCCTTCCACAAAAAGTTCACCCCACCTCGCTATGCCAGCTGCCCTCAATGGTAAGGACAAACTGTCTTTTAGGCACTCTGGTGTCCCAGGAGAGTCCCAGATTGGAGCTAAGCTGAAGAAATACCCCATCTTCATTGTGGCACGCATTTTGACCCAAGTTTTTAGCAGACCCCATAATACCTTTAATCTGACTTTTTTTAAAAACTTGGGATCTCCATATTTAAGAAGAAAGCCGTCTTCAGAAAGGCCGCCTACTCTTAGCATGGACAGGAACATCAAGCCCATACCGCTACTTTTTGGCCTCTTTAGTAGCATCCATGAGTGGGCAAGTTGAAAGGCCCAAGCATATATTTGCAGGTCTGGAGCAGCCAGGCCGCCCTTCTCTCTACGTCTTCTTATTTTCTTCCAGGCGATCCTAGACCCCCGAGAAGCCCAAATAAAAGTATTGAGTTCACTCTGTATTTTTGCAAGAAGAGCACTCTCAAAAAATAAGGGAATAGAATCAAAAAGAAAAGTAAACCTTGGTAAGATTGACATTTTGATCAGATTGACCCGACCCAACATAGACAGAGGTAGGTTGGCCCAGTTTTTCAATAATTTTCGGCTTTCTTTTATGATTAATAGTAAATTGTGAGAGGGGATCTTATCGATTTCATGAAGAACATGGATACCAAGATATCTTATATCAGTTTTTAAGGAAGGAAGGTGAGAGTCTACGTGCATATTCCAGGCCATAATTTCGGTCTTCAAAGTGTTGATCTTATAGCCCGAAACCGACCCAAATTTCTGGGCAAGCTCGATGACAGCTGGAAACGCCATATTCAAGTTTGCTGTCAAAATGAGGATGTCATCGGCATATAATGCCACTTTCCTTTCCCACTCTCCATATTTAAATGGAGACACCCTGGTATCGTCTCGCAACATCTGTGCGAAGGGTTCAATATATAAATTAAATAGTAAGGGGGAAAGAGGGCATCCTTGACGTGTGCCCCTTGTTATCGCAAGGGATTTTGTGAGGGAACCGTTAACCAGAATATTAGCCGATGGATTACAGTATATGAGAGAGATGACTCGTCTAAATTTATCACCTAATCTGAATTTGGCCAAGACCTCCGACATAAACAGCCAGTTGACCCTGTCGAAGGCCTTCTCCGCATCCAGTGTCATCCCTGCCAAGGGGAGAGATCATGCTGAGGCCATGTCGATGGCTCCTATAAAATCATAGGTTAAATCTGACAGGTGACGGCCCTTAACAAAACCCTTTTGGTCTGGATGTAATAATTCACCTGCGACTCCTCCAAGCCTACTGGCCATAATGGACACAAAGATCTTATAATCGGCGTTCCAAATTGAGATTGGCCTATAAGATTCGCAACTTGAGGCCGATTTCCCCGGCTTCAATATCAATGAAATTGTTGCTTTATTACAAGAGGGAGGGAGAGGAATACCTTCTTGTAAGATTTCATTAAACAAGATAGTCAGAAGTGGAGCAATCTCTTTAGCCAAACATATATATATTTCCGAAGGAAGGCCATCCGGCCCGACTGCTTTCCCCTTTTTTGAGCTCATTATAGCCCTAAATACCTCGTCATAGGTGATTGGTGTATCTATTTTTGTTTGTTGGTCTGAGTTTAACTCAGGAAGATTTATACTATTTAACAAGGACTGAGCTTTAGCAGGGTCAGAATTTCCCTCTTCCCTATATAAATCCGAGAAGAAGGAATAAAATTGTGTTTTAATATCCTCATCAGAGGTGTACGATACCCCGCATTTAGTAACTGAGCTGATGTAGTTCCTTGCCCGGTCTGATCTAATTTTCAAGGCAAGAAGTTTCCCAGCACCTTCCCCGTACTCAAAATGGGCGATCTTACTAGCTTCCCATCTTTGTAATAGTCTAGAGTTGAGAACAGACTCCAGGTCCCCCTTCAGGGACCGTAGAGTCTCTTGAGCAGCCTCGATACTATCTCGATCGCCCAGATCAATTACTACTTGGATTGCTTTGATCTTACTCTCAATATCCGCAATGTCCGCCTTGTACCTCTTTGACCTATAAGAGGAGATACTTGTCATATGTCCCCTCAAATAGGCCTTAAGAGCCTCCCATATAGTGACCGTTGGAGCAGTTTGGGCATTTCTAACTAAGAACAGTTCCGTTTCTTTTTGAAGGTCCACTATTGTCTCTTCCAGCATAAGAAGAGCACGGTCCATTGACCATGTCCTCTCTACTGGGGGTGCCGGTTGTTAATGAATAGGCTAACCGCAGAATGGTCAGAGAGGTGAGACGGAAGATAAGAAATATCCCCCACCCAACTTTTTATTGATTGACTCACTAGAATAAAATCGATCCTAGATTTGTGCCTGTATTTGTAGTTGCAAAAAGAGTACTCTCGTTTAGAGCCAGCCTTTATCCTCCATATATCCAAGTAACCCATTTGTTTCATAAAATCCATAAGACATGTTCTAGTTTTATGGGATGTAGGTGCCCTGTACTGTGAGGTCTTATCTAACAGGGGATTTAATATCATGTTAAAATCTCCTGCCAAAATAGCTGGGCTAGAAAACGCTATTAAAGCAGATGTCATGCTGTTAAAAGGTAAAGGGTCGTCCTGATTTGGACCATAATAACCAGCAATTGTTATTCTTACATCCTTTACTTGACACTCTGCTATGGCCCAACTACCCCCTGGGTCCACAACTTTAGAAAGAAGTGTTGCATGGGCCGATTTTTTGAACAATATAGCCACACCCCTGGTGTTAACTGATTGAGTGGTACAAACAGCAAAGTCCAACCAGCCCAACCTCTTAACCAAAACAGATAATTCTGACTCAGTTAAATGCGTCTCCTGCAGTATAATGATCCGCGCACTACTATCCCGTAAATATTGAAAAATCCGATGCCTCCTGGAATTAGTGCGCAGGCCATTAACATTCCAGGAGAGAATATCTAAACTATTCATATTACCGAGTCATCCTCATCATGCAAAGAAAATCCTCTTAACTGGAGACCCCACACAGAACTTATCATAATTCTGGCTCCAAAGAAAAAAAAACCAAAAAGGAGTATAATAAAGAGAATGAGGACTTTTTTTTTTCCCCCTTTTTCCCAATGCAACACCCACCCCAATCACCCCCCAGTGCCCTGAACCCAACCCCTACCACCCCTGACCACACACCCGTGGAAACCCTTGCCCCAAGAATCTGGACCTGGTCCAGAATTCGGCACCTTGGCTGCATAGTGCAAAGCACTCGACTGTATTGAGCTTCATGCCTATACTATACCTTTCTTATCTTTTTTTTTTTTCTTTTTTTTTTTTTTTGTCATCTAGAGAGCCAAGGAAGTAAAGGAAAAGACCCCTTTTTTTTTTTGAGTTACCTTCCCCTAAGTTGTTGAAGAAGCACATCCGTTGCCTCCACAGATCTAAGATTGTACATTTTATTGTTGTACATCACTCTCAAGGCAGCGGGAAACTTCAACTGGGCCACAGCACCTAGCTTACGGAAGTCTTCCAGTCTTTTGCCTAACTCCCATTGTCTTTCAAGAGTAACTTTTGAAAGGTCTTATCTAATCTGGAAAGTGAAGCCTTTAGCTGAGAGTGATTTCTGTTTGAGAGCCAGAGTTAATAACTTCTCCTTAAGGGTGTATGTCATGAAATTAATTAGAATTTTCCAGAGCTTCTTTTAAAAGGGAAACAATAAACTGCTTGATATCGCCCCCTTCTCTTTCCTCCGGAACATTAAGAAGTCGGAGGTTGTTCCTTCTACTATTGTTTTCCAGGGCCTCCATTCTCTCAGCTTGGATAGCTTCACTAGCTTTTAAGAACTCTATTTTATCCTCAGCTTGTTGAAGACTCGAGGTTAAATTTGTGACATTACTTTCTAGTGTTGCCGTTCTAGTATTTAGAAGATCAATTTTTGTCTCCAGAGACTCACAAAAACTCCTAATCTCCAACTGATTAGCAGTTGAGGCCTGAAAACCTAATTTAATGTCCTGAGAAAGTGCTCTCAGCATTTGCCCAACGGAGTACTCTTGATGTTCATCTATTGGAGGCAGAGGGGGCTCCCCACTGGGAAAGGACACGATTGTACCATTTTGCAAGTCGGTTATATCGGATATAGCAGTTGTAGCGTCCCCGCACTGAGACTTAACCCCCTGTTGAGATTGCGAGGGTTCCCCAAGAACCTGGTCATTCTGAGAAGAACAACTTGGTAGTTCCGAGGAGCATAGGACAGGGAGGTCTATGGAATCCTGCATTGAGCTAGTGCAAGAAGTTAGACTTTTAGGAAATGCCAAAATCTGAGGTAATACCTTAAAATAGGACCTCAAGGATGGTGTAATTTTGAGAGCCCCCCCCAGTTGGCTTCTTCGCTTCTGTTTTAAGGTCCGTGCCTTACAGGCCACTGGGGTAGCTGCTAGTACAGAAGGTACAGCAGGTGCAGAAGATACTGGTTCCGTAGGATAAGTGGCGTCTGAGAGGACTTCTGAGCTATCCGTCTTAAACTGGCCAGATGACTTACTTGTAGAACCCGTCTTCTGCTGTGGTTTCCAAACAGTGGCTTCAGTAGCAACAGTGGTAACGATGTTTTTGAGAGGTTTAACTACACTCCTTTTCACCCCCTTCCTTCTATTTTTAGGGTCTTGTTTATCCTGGGCAACCACCTGCCTGCCCTGGCGTTAAGAACTTCGGGCGGCACAGGCAGTCTGAACTTGTTTAACATTTGCCGTTCCCCCTAATGGGCTTACCACCTCGCACACTTTGTCCTCAGTAACCAGCAGCTGCTCAGCCGCCTTTGGGTAGCTTCCTGTGTCTCCCTCCAGGATGATGCCTCTCACGAAAGCCAAGTTGAGCGTCCAATCCTGCGTCCGACCTCGCGTAAAACACTGCAGTCCGCTCCTCGCTCTCCGAAGCTCCTGTGACGCCCGAATCCAGCGAGGAACGCCAGGGAGAATCAAACGCTGCAGCGAAAGCCCGGACAGGAATCCGCACATTGATGGAGTGCGGGGGCTGAACGCCACGGTGTATACAACGGCGGCGACTACGGTAGCAGTAACCCTCCCTAGGGCAAGAAGGTAAGAAAAACAAATCGCTTCGGGCTCTCAACCTCACAGTTCAACGTATAGGCATCGTGTTGGTTCAGTTATGCCGAGCGCCAGGCATCACACAGATTCAGGTGCCGCGACCGCTAACTCGTGGCCGCCATGTTTCCTCGTGGTATCTTATCCACAGTGTAAGACTTTCTAGATTAATTTGTGGAACAGGAGGTGAAAGTGTGTGAAGTTACATTGGGAATGATTACTGAAGAGTAGTGGAAGGAAGAGTTGGTGAAAGATGTAGAGTTAAAGGAGGCTGTGACTGCATGTTAAGATGGACTCACTAGTGAAACCATGGACTATGAAAAAAGAGGACAGGGGTATGTTATTGAGAGACACTCACTTGGTGCCTGCTCTTAATTTTAGAAGTAGATTAGTAACACAAGCCCATTTTGGTCTCTTAGGGATAGTTAAGAGAAAAGAGAGATTGATGCTGAGTTTTGGTGGCCAGGTATGGACATTCAGGTGGAAAGCACTGTCTCAGAATATATGGAATGTAAGAATATTGATAAGAATTTACCTACTAGGCATGTACCCATGGTGTGTAGACAACTAACTGATTATCCATGGAAGGAAGATGAGATAGGCATAGTTGAACCGCGCAGAGGTGAGCAAAACACTCCTCACTTGCTGATGTTGTTGGATCTTTTTTAAAGGTGGATAGAAGGTGAGTGTATGCAGGAGATAACCTCCTTGAGTGTAATCAAAATTTTGGAAGAATTTTTTAAGAGAGTTACACTAAATGTATTTTCTCTGATAATGGGCCTCAATTTTGCTTTGATAAAATGGAGATGTTCTTTGCTTTACATGGTAATCTTCACAAAAAGATTTCTATTTACCATCCTGAAACAAATGGAGCTATTGTGAGAGTGAACAAAACATTGAAAGAGTGTATTAAATTAGCTAGGGCTAATGATCTTGATTGGAAGTCTGAAATGCAACAAAGAATCACTGCATATCGAATGATAATACATTTCTCTACAGGTAAGAGTCCATTTGAACTGTTTAAAGGAAAAACTTCTAATACTGTTATGTGTCCAGGTTGGATGAATTGGGGGGAAGGAGTGAAACATCATGATGTGGAAAGATGGAAAAAAGAGAGATGGGCCAACAGTATAGGAGGAAATATTATTTTAATGCTAAGAAATGTATTAAAGAGGTTGAGGTTCATGTTGGAGTTTCGGTGAAGATAAGAGTTCCAGTAAAGTGCTTCAGAATGCTATTAAGATGGATGATGGAAGGATTCTGAACAAAAATCAAGTGTGATGAAACAGGAATGGTGAACATCCTTAAGAAAATTGAAAGTGAATGAAAATAAACAAAGCTCACATACGAACGGAACAGTGACCATAAAGAGTACACAGGAGACCTGCTTATAAAGATGTATATGTCAGTAGCTAGGTATCTGTCTGTTCGGGGCAAATTAACTTACAATATTGCGACTGTATCAATCATGCTCAATATTGTTGTTACTTATCTCATGTTTTACATTTATCTAGTTTTTAAGTTATAGACGTTATATTGTCACAGAGTGTTGTATTGTTTATAAAGAAGGGAGATGGGTGGTGTCTTGCTATGTCAGTCTTACATCACTATGCTCTAGTTTGGAATCCTAGAGATGTGCTGGGAAGGTTGGAATGTTGAAGGGGTAGCAGTTACTGCAAAGTAATCATATTTCTATTTATATAGCAGGAAAAGATTTTCCTTACTGAAGCTTTCTAATTTTATAACTATTTTGTGCCACACAAAGCCTAATAAGGCGCTCTCCCTGTAGTCAAAGAATCAAAAAGTAAAGATTTCCATATGAGGTGAATTAGTGGCAGTTTACATTGGTAAGTTAACTAAAACTTCACTCTCTCTCTTTGAACAAACAGAAAACTGCAAGAAAAAGAACATTGTAAGGGACTCTATGAAGCTAAATCCGCTTGAGTGCTCAGATGTTTTCTAGGAGCAGTACAACCGCCCCACTAGTTTCAGAGGCCTATTATTTGACAAAACATGCAATGCACAACATTCTCAGCTGACATAACTTTTATAAAGGGTTTCATTATAAATAGAAGATTAAGGCAATGATTTTGAGAAAAGACCCCTGGTGAAAAGCAACATTATATATCAATGGCAACAAATTAGACTGGATTAACTGGAATCAATTTAAAAATCTCCAAATGTGAGAATTGTATGAGATAATTACATTTTATTAAAAATGAAATGTGATTAGCATTAGTACATATACCACTGGCAACTACGTGGGGCCTCATGTAGGTAAATACATTTTACCGTTTCTTAAATACCGAGCCGTACCGAATCGGTAATTTAGAATCGGTAAGTTATATGTAGGTAAAAATTCGGTAACAGTTACCGATTCTGTAACAGTCGGTAATCACAAATCGGAATTCACCGAATCGGTAAATACCGAGGTGGTATTTACCGATTCGGAAAATACCGAGGTGGTATTTACCGAATCGGAAAATACCGAGGATACTACCACCTTCCCTTTACTAAGAAGCCAATATTATTATTATGCTAATAGAAGGTCTCTTAGGCTTGAATAGGGGACCCCATACCTCAAAGATCAGCTTAGTGAAATCACATCACAGGAGCATCAGGAGTCTTCTCGCAGGAAGGCTCGTCTTCGGTCTGAATAATAAACATGATGTCTGTGATATTAAAAGCACCAACTTTCAGGTATTTGCAGCTGCGCGTGTGTGATGGCTAAATAGTGGGTCGATCAACCTAGAGTGGAAAACATGCATTGTGTAATATTCCAGACTGTTTGTCACATCATGTACAGACCAAGGTCGCTGCGCAGAGCTTGGGATGGTAACAACAGATTGCTCTCGTGTGAAGCAAGTCTCGAGTCAGCAGTTTATTAAAGAAATAACATGTAAACGCAGTGTCGTGTGCAAAGACAAAAAGATGGCTTTCTGACATTTAACGTGGTTATGCTAACTGAACAATGTATGTACGTATTCAGGGAGAACTCACTACACGCCCCCTTGATCGAAGCAATATTTAATAGGCAAAAAAAGAGAGAACGCAGAGTTCAGTTTCGTCAGAGCAGAACAAGGCGTAACCAATGCTGCGCCAAAGTCCGAAACTACAATAAATTGCAGCATAGAATTCCAAAAAAAAATGCAAGTACATAAAGAAACTCAAAACGACCATCAGGAAGAGAAAAAAGAGAAATAAAAGAAATAAATGTTGCGCCAGGGTGCTGTCCAGTAGCACAGGCGCAATGGACGACAGTCCAGTTAATCCATGAATGTATAGGCAGCATATGTGGCCACTGCTTTCAACAAGAAATCGTTTGCAGGGCCACTAAAAGTCTCAGCCATCCAATTAAGTAAAGAAAAGGAACATACGTGTTCTCCAACCATCGGAGCCTCTAGCACAATCAGAGGGCACCCGGAATGTTCCTCCAAATAGCTCATAGCCAAGAAGTCGTAGGCGGCCGCTGAGATGTCCCAATTACCCAGGATACCATGCGCCGCACCACAGGCCATAATCCGGACACCAGAACAGGCCAACTCGTGAGACACTAAGGGCCTCATCAGTCGATCGAAATCCGGCACCGGAGACACCATGTTGGTCAAGCACAAATCCAGAGGCCATTCAAAGGGACAATCCAGGCAGTGAAATACAGGTTGTACGCAGGTGAAGTAGGAATACCTGAAGGATAATCCATAAGCCAGGCTCAAAGTCGCCAATGGCAAAGTACCATAATAGTCAAGCATCCTATCACGAAGAAGATGCAGATGGGACAGGTGCCCGTGTGGCACAGAAGGAGCAGCCATTCCGGAGTATAAAAAGGAAAAGCAGCACACCTGCCACTAGCGCCAGAAGCAGCGGGACACCTCCAAAGATGCTCGAGAAAAGTGAATGACAAAATGCCGGAATCACACCAAAAATAGTTTGGAAAGAGGTCACGAGACCCGAGCCCACAAGTTTAAAAAAATGAGCCAGGCCGGTCGTGGACGAGGCATTGAAAATAGTTTGGATCAAAGAGCCGAAATGCAGGGGGAGGTCAGTATGCAGAAGCGCCTGTACCTCAGTGCACGTATTAGCAACGTGAAGGACAACTGTTTCACGAGAGGAAGTCAAAGGCACCTCTTTTTGGGACAATAGCGCTCTTATTCTGCTCAACTTGTTGAACTCTGCTTTCAAGGTTGGCATCGAAGGCCAGATGGAAACATCCAGCCGCCCATGCGGGGGTGGAAAAAGAACATTATTGCAGCAGACAACTTTCTGCGAGACAGTTACTATGTACGGGATTCCCACTAACATCCCGCAGCAAGCTTCAGTATTCAAAATTAAATAACTACCGTTTGCAAGCAGCGTGAAAGAAGGTGTAATCACAGGCACTGGGATACACCACCCACCGCAGCTATCACCACCTGATTACTGCCGGATGCCAGTAGATGTAGGCTGCAGAGCACCTGCACATGTGGGGGTATGGCGTGCGCCCTTCTTATTGGCTGGTCCAGGAGTGGGTGAAGGTCCCTGATTAAGTCCATGATGGTTTCGGGGTGTAGCCTGTACCTCTCATGTATCTCTGCATCAGTCAGCTGGAATAGTGTGATGCGCTGTCTGTAGATGCGTTCCTCCCGTCGCCACACCCTCAGTCCTGCTGCCTGTAGACGTAGGCGCCTTGCAATGATATACATAGCGGCCATGTTGTCCACGCTGTTGCATTTTGGGATTGCTGATATGCACTGTTGATGGTTACCACCTGCTTTCAATCCGTGTTAATTACCGACTCTTATTTACCGATTTTCTTGGATTTCTTAATTACCGAGTGCTCCTACATGTCATTTTAATTTTTACCACTTCATATTTACCACTTCATATTTACCGATTCGTTAAGTATGTATTCGGTAAATCTGATTCGGTATTTTAGAATTCGGTAATTATGATTCGGTATTTACCGCCTCATATTTACCGAAAAGTCGTTTTTGGACTCCTACATCTCACTTGTCTGAATACCGGTCGGTAACGGGATATTTACCGAAAATCGGCCGTTACCGACCGGTATTTGGCTACCTACATGAGGCCCTAAATGTTTTATTTTGTTTAATGCACCTCTTCCACTTATGAAAAATGGGATCCTCATGTATTCAGGCTTTGATAAATCAGATCAAATAATGATGTGCTCCAAATGAGCAATCAAGTTATTATCAACAATGTTATTATCTGACAGCTGATTACCATTCTGTCAACCTAACTGACATATTATAGTTTAGTACTGTCATATATTATGAATCATGTAGTATAAAACAATCCATGGAAGTATGCACGTCAGAACAATACATCCAGTGTAGTGATACAAGCTTCAAAGGCAATGCTTTGCAAACCATTTGCTTAGAACCATTATACTTTCAACATTAAATGAACAATTGATATGTAGATGAAGTGTGGCTTTATCTAGACTACATAACTATCTCTTTACCACGCCACTGACCATCTTTGAAGTTGATGGGCTAGTCTCATATTATAAAATTACCTATTTGAAACTTTTGTTCTTTCCAGTTGCTAAAGCAAGAACTGTGACCAGTAATTAAAAGGCGCTAAACAAAAAGTATGCAGCTAGGGTTCAAAATAGTCCCTACCTTGCATACAAATTACACTTTGATCATCACAAGTCTTAAAGAGAAACATGAAGGGGATTCACATGGGTTGGCATTGCTCTCCCCCCAAAACAATAAAAGCCCCCATTTTTGCGGCAGGATTCGCGAACAAGGTCCAGGGGTACTGGAACTATTCCCAGAATCCCACACCCATATTTGGGTCCACAACAGTTTGTACTTTTTGTGCTGCAGATCCTGAATGACTAAAACAAATGAGATAATTCAAAATGTGACAATTCACAATCAGTAATTATTTACACAGGTTTTCACGAGTCTTGGCCATAGTCCAGGCCCAGTGTCTAGAGATTACTGCTCAGTGGCAAACACCCTTGAGCAAGGTGGGTAGAAAGGGAAACACAATACTCCTACTCCTGGCCAACGTGGGTACTTAGAAAATAATATCCTTTGACCTTTGACAAAACAGGTATAAAAATACCTCCAACATTTGGCAAGGTAAATAGGAATAACTACACCCCACTCATCCTTGGGGAGACCGGAGTAAGGGATCTTACAATATTTCCACCCTCTGCAATAGAGAGAGATTGTTAGAAAACTTCAGTCGCAAGCCAGTACACAGAATCACCGCTTACCCATTCTTGAAGAAGGAGGTGATGAACTGTGGCACGTGTGAGCAATCTTTTTACTTGAAAACAATAACCTCACATTTGGGCATGGAGAGCAGTAGACACAAATTCAACCCTTTTTTATTGGGCAAAGGTGGAGGACTAATGGCAGGAAATAATTGCTTCTTTTCAATAAATGAGCAAGATTAGCTTAAAGGTATTGCACTCTCCCAATGTTTGTGAGCATTGGGGTATATTCAAATACAATAAGACACATCAGCAGATACCCATTCATCACATCGTCATACACCCACACACCCACCTTCAGACACCAACACAACTATCAAATGCCCTCAAGCCCAACATCAAAAGACCACACACATACCCAGATAGCCATACATGAAATGTGATTGCAAAACATTCAATTGGTGGCAAGATAGCCACCATCAGGCACCCACAACCGCCATGTGTTGCCCGCTCATGCACTGGCTATTACCCCCACAATCAGAAACCCTCATACTTGTCAAGTTGTCTGAAATTCTCAAAATGAAACAGACACTGTTTGGGAGCCACAGGTTTTAGGAGGGCTACACAGAGAGCGGAGGAGTAAAGTTGGGGGCAGTGGCTGACAGGTCATGGATGCACAAGCCATATCAGGTTATTGCTAGGGAGTGGAGCAGGGTTCATGTCCAATGGTTGGATCCTGGGACCAGTGGGCATTGGCAATCATAGTAGAACTGAGCGGCACGAGTCTTAGTGGGGATGGCTCAGTGTCAGAGGAATTCAACAGCTACACAACTTATAATAGTATCACTGTTGCCCTGTCAAACATGACTGTAAGCCATGCATTAGTAAGCAGCTGAGACAGACAATATCACAGACGGGAGCCAGTATCACATCAAGACATGTGAATCAACTCCACATCTCTGGTCCACTTCCCTAGAATCTCCCCTATATGGAGATGGGCAACCCTTTATGAGCCATAAATATGTGACTTCTATAACGGGCTTTGGTTTGCCAGGAGCTACTTTGTGGGATGTCCTTCTAATTGTATTCTTGTGAGCAATTTGCTCATTCTATTCTTGCTCCTCTTCTTTTCTTGATCCTGCCCAGATTGAATAGCATCTTCCAGTCAGTGTGTTTCTCACATCCCAGTTCTGAAACTCATGGCCAAACAGAGAACACCGAACCAAAAACACCAACATACCCACTATAAGATGCCTCAAGCACAAATCAAACACCATACATAAATATTCAGATAACTAAATACACACCATCAGACCCCATGGGACAGGTTTCCTATGTCCCACTTGTTATCCCACAATTATGCCTAACACAAGTGACTACTGCCATGCGACAGGATCCAGTAACAGGTTTGTTATGTCCAACTTGATATCCTACAACTATGCCTAACTCAAGTGACCACTGTCTAGGTACCCTCTTTGCGAATTGTTAACAGAAATCAGGCTAACAACTATTTCAGGCACCTTAATTTTCCAAAACATGACTATGAAAGAGTCCATATGCAGATGCTCTGCAACAGTTTTTTAAATTGTTCATGAGTTAGTTTTAAGCTGCCTTGCTCCTTTACTGGCATCTTTATGTACCTTCAAAATACGTGGAACAGGTGAAAATGGGCCCTGCACTTTGTTCACTGGTGTAAACAGGGCACAAGCCCTGCTGTCCCACACTACCTTCATCATCAACATATACATGAAAAAGTTTTGGGACATTACAGCACACTGCACACTGTTTGCAGATGGAAGAAAAGAGGCCACCTAGGAAAGTTCAGAGCTGCTCAAACATTGTAAACGATGCATGTCTGTAAAAATACAATAGGCAATCACATTTCCTAAAAGCCTAAAGTTGAAGTGAAAGGAAGGGGAGGTTGAGAGAGGTGGGATCGTTTCTGCATCACAAAACGTAAATGGACAAAAACATTGATTTTCGTGGTTGTCCTTACACTAAATTATTCAATTATGTATTTTAAAAATGAACCAGGTTTTTGACAATAGCAAAACCCATGATTACACATCAATGGACAATTTAGTAATTAGTGGAAGTGGGGCATCCGCCCAAAATTAGAGGCTGCACATCCCAACTCTCATGGATCTCCTGCACTTCTTGGAAATTGGAGAACTACAAGGTCTTCAAATGTTGAATCTCAGCTGGCTCCACCTTCAGACACACTTGAACTTGGCAGAGAGGTCACAGCTAGGGGTGGGCGGAATTTGCGAAATTCACTTTCGCAAACTATCGCGAAAATGTTGAAAATCTCCGCAAACACGCCGGAAATATTGCGAAGACGCTGAAGTTTTTTTCCCGCCTGTTCGTGGTATTTTTTGCGTGATCGCGGCTCGCCACCTTACCCATGCGGTTGCTCACGGGCACGGCCATCTTGTTTTCACTTGTCCCGCCCTCCCGCGAAGCTTACTTCCTGTTCCGGGTCGCGCAATGCATGCTTGCACCCTTTCGCGGTAGATATTTCCTGTTCGCGGACGCTTTTACTTGTTCGCGTTGCTTTTTGCTTGCTCGGGGAGAAAATATTGCGCGAACTTGCGCACGTGGTCGCAATGGGTGCGGCCATCTTGTTTTTCACTCTATTGCATGGTTCTGGGGCCTGATTTTGAATCCTCCCTGCATCTTTTCAATCCTTTGTTTGAAGCCACTTTTTTTTTATCTTTTTTATTTCTCATTTCTCTAACTATTTTCCTGCTTCTATATTTTTGGTTTTTGTCAACTTTTTGTTGTTTTTTAGCTACTTTTTCACTCTTTCTATTGCCAGCTATTTATTTCCTTTACTTACTTTTTAAATTTTATTACCTTTTCTTTCCCGCCCCGTCCCAGAACCATATCAAAGGATAGGGCACGTCGCAGCAAGAGCTGTGACCGCCTTCCTTGCGGAAGGCGGCGCCCACAAGGGGTGCAGGCACGGGCCTTATTTGGGAAGGTGGAGTTGGCTGCACTCATTTTCTTTGTGCAGCGCCACCTCCCCTCAACCCTGGCAGCAGGTGGCAGGCCTGGGTCTGGGAACGGCCTCCGGGAGCGTCGACAGCAGTGGGGGAAGGTGCGCCGGGCAGTGTTGCGCTGCTCTGGGGTCCGGCGCACCCAGGCGCAGTTGACGCACCGGTGGTCCGACATCCTGGACCGTGAGCAGGACCTGCTGGACCTGCTAGGAGTGGAGGTCCCGGGTCTTGGTGAGTAACTATTTAATTATTACTACTTTGTGTCGGTTCCTCTGCTTTGTGTTATATTGCGAATATCTTTTTTTTCTTCCAACCAGCTAGAATGTTGCTGCTTACATTCCAGGTTAATTACGTTTAAAAGTCTTCTGTGATTGTTATCACACAGGTGCTCCTCTGCGCTACTACTAATCTTACTTGTTTGCAACTTTGCGTTTGCGCTCGCTTAGCGTGATTCTGTAA
The DNA here is from genome assembly GCF_964204655.1 of Triturus cristatus. Classification (NCBI taxonomy): domain Eukaryota; kingdom Metazoa; phylum Chordata; class Amphibia; order Caudata; family Salamandridae; genus Triturus; species Triturus cristatus. The sequence continues at coordinate 1,140,441,797 of NC_140583.1, read as the reverse complement.
CAGTTTATTTTAGAGAAATTAAGTTACGTAATCCTACAGTGACTCTAGTCCTTACTTTGTCCTGTCACTAAGAGATAGGGGCGGATTGATACTTAGGTTTAGGTACTTTGTATGAGTTTGTAATTTTTTAGTGGTATGCATGATGCCCCCTCAGTTACGTCACGTGCTGCTAGTACGCCAGTCTGTATTAGAACCTTTTCTAGTTTGTTCAATGAGTGGTGGTAATTGGCTTAGCACTAGCAGAACATCAGCATCAATGAATCAACCCAAAATTTGGTGTATACAAAAAATGTAGTCATATGTCCTCCATTTGACCATATGCATTGTTGAGGACTAAAAGAAGTGGAAATGCATACTTAATGTACAATTGGCACGCCTGGAATAGGTGGGCTAGGTCGGGTGGTACGTCATACTTAGGCTTAGTTGTAAATTAGTATTCTGAAATCAGAATGGAAGACTGGATTACTGTTGATAAATAATAACTTAAATAGTCGATCCGCGAATCCCCCGATACTACTTGTTGACCAGATGAGATCGGTCAATTTAGTTATTGCAATTGTTGTTTACATAAGTCTTTTTTGACCGTTCTTTAAAAATATTGTATTTGTTTGACACCATCTATCAATGTTTGTCTTTTTCTTATATCTTTCCTGTTCATCAGCACCCAGGGGCAGGCAGACAGGGAGTGGGCAGTCGGCGGGAGAACACCACCACCAGGAGGACACCAACGAGGGCTCCTCTGTTGGTCCCAGTAAGTCTTCTTGTTTTTAATAATATTTCTTATTCCATAACTTTTACTGCACCATATTTTTCACGAACTATTGTTTCAGTTTCCCAATGCTATTTTTTACCGACAATTATCCTTCGATCTGTACGGTTTCAAAAATCTTGTTATCCCTGCCTCTGCTATGATGACTCTCTGTACTACTACTACTATCAGTCTGTCTGTACTGTAGTAGCTAAGCTTGCCCAGTTGGCCAGTGCCACTCTTTATTTGAAAGGTTGTAAATAAAACTCAGATTCACCAGTAGCTCTAGCCATTGAGTCCAGTCCTTTGGGTCATCCTCTTGTACTACTTCTAGTCTTATTGATCTTGAGTCTTTGTTAATCTTGAGGCTTTGACAATTCACAGCAACCAATGCCCAACCAGATTTATTACTATTTTGATATGATAGCCTATAGGACATACTACTACTGTTGTAGGGATCTTGCACATACAGACCTTTGCACAAGGAAATAGGATGTTGGTGACACACCTCAATCAGAAATTCAGAACCCACCACTATCCCCTGCCCGACTATAGTACTGTCTTGTCATAACTATTAGGTCTCCGAACCTTCCCCCCAAGATACCCAACAAGTAGACAACCCAGAACATAACACACCCAACCTCTCAGTCGAGGAAGCAATGCACATGCACACCCTTCCTTTAATTTGCTCACTCGTGTAAGTCCACACCAAATACCACCAAGTCTATGTAAGTTCAAAATGTTTATTTTGAATTGAGAAGCTCTGTACATTGTTCTATTATATAATGCAGCACCAACCGGAAAATCAATAACATTAAAAGAATAAACATTGTTACACTGACTTACAGTTGGGAATTAAATCATGATAACTGAACAGTGGTGGAAGGCAGCACCACCATCCACTAGGAATTTAGTTTATATAAATTTATAAATGAAGATCTCTGAGTGAAGGGACCCCTCACCTTAGAAGAACCTAGTACTGGTAGTTGTTGCATCATTCATAAGCTCTGCAAAGCTCTGGTTCGTAGAAGGGAATCTTCCGTCTGTAATGCGAAAAATGAAATGGTGCGCGTTAGTATATTGCAACTTGCAAGCATTTCTCAGCCGTGCCAAAAAGTGTAGCATTTATGGATAAGCAATATGGACTAACAGTACACCAGTACTTCATAAAAAAGTGGCTTGTTAATGTTTTTGTTGTCCGCTTGTACGCAGTGCGTAGACAGTAGCAGTGTGAGGCAGGTCATGTGGGCTCAAAGGTGTCTTATACAAAAAGCTGCAAGATAAAAATAAAAGACACAAAGGTAAAATGGTTGCATGTCTCGGGCTAACTAAGCAAAGGCTAGAATGACCCTAGGGGGGACCATATATAACTATTAGTGTCTACTCTACTACTACCTGATTTGTACTAGTGATGTATGTTATATACTATTAACTCATTTTTCAATCTTGCTACTGACCAATAGGGGGAGGTGTATATGACGCCTAATAAATGTGTAATGTTTTCTAGGCGCACTACCGACCACCATTGCCGGGGCCAGCGAAGGCGACGCGGAGGGAGAGGATGCGGCAGTTGCTGCCGATACCGACGATGGAGCGGTAGGGGGAGTGCCAGCATCAGTGGTGGGCGGGGGTATGTTAGATTCATAATCCTTAACTATTGTTGACAGTACACTCACTGCAAGGGTGTACTGTATGTATACTGTACTGTTGAGACTTAGGGCCCCATTAGGATGGCGGGCGGATTGCCCCCGCCGGGCCGGCGGTAGTCACCGCCGACCACGCAGGGGCAAGCCTCCTCCAATCCCTGTAGAAAAGTCAGAGACCCCACATGTCGACCAGGCGGAAAAGGGTTCAATATGGTGGTGGTGTCTCTCTGAGCACACCGCCAGCTATATAATCTGCATTTTGGAATGCCTTTGCGTGGTGGCGTTGCCGGCCGCCACGGAAAGGCAGGCAGAGTATGCTTGGGGGCCCCCATGGAGGGTACCTATGCTATGGTACCCTCTTGCCTTTCAAAGAAAAACGTGACAGGCTCCGCGCGGGGCCTGTCATGTTGTGCTTGGAAAAGCACAACATGTATTTTTAGCATTGCTTTCGGCACCGCCCACCAGAATGTAAAAAAACCAGGATGCGCCCGCCACTGTGCCGGGTTCATCCTCCTAATTGTCCCCACGGGACCCCACCCTTTTTAGCGTGAGGATGGCAAGCGGACAAAGTCCGCCTGCCATCCGATATCCTAAGTAAGTATGAGTTGTTGTGAACGTTTGAAGAGTGAACTAGACTAGACACCCTTTAATTGGCATAGAGACGGGAGTATTGAGTAACCAATTGGCGGGGACGCGCCAGTTCTTTGTACTTTGCTGTGTACTCACCCATCCACCGCCGTGAGGGAAACGGCCAGCAAGGGGGACCACCAGCACTCCTCCCGCACTCAGCAACCCGCCGTGAGGGGAACGGCCAGCGGAGACTACATATCCCATCAGCCCCTTGCTCACCCCAGGCGCATGCCTTTGATGACAGCAGGCAGCGCCGGGGGAGCATAAAGCCACTCCTCAATCCCCGCAGCGCGGGACACGCCAGTTCTTTGTACTTTACTGTGTACTCACCCATCCACCGCCATGAGGGAAATGGCCAGCAAGGGGGACCACCAGCACTCCTCCCGCACTCAGCAACCCGCCGTGAGGGGAGCGGCCAGTTCAGACTACATATCCCATCAGCCCCTTGCTCACCCCAGGCGCGTGCCTTTGATGACAGCAGGCAGCGCCGGGGGAGCATAAAGCCACTCCTCAATCCCCGCAGCGCGGGACGCGCGCGGGCCAAGGGCGGGCCCGTTGGTGCCTGTTAGAGACCGGTAGGAGGGCGGGACGGGGCACCCCTCTGTGGTGTGCTCGACAAGGTTAGTACCTCACAGTTGGGAACTGTTGGCGATAAAGGGTGATTAAGGGTGTGGTGAAACACTGGGCAACTCCTCGTAACGATATTTGTATATTACGTGATCCCCCATTTTGCTAGTAAGTATCCCAGATCATGGCTAACCAGAAGAAGCCCAGCGGAGGTTCTGTGTTGGGTACTCTAGACCAGTTTATCACACGCGCATCATCGGCGTTGGAGAGAGAAATAGTCCTGACTGAAAAGAGACTCTCCATGGATCCCACATTTGATAGAAGGTCTTCTCTGGGTATTCTAGCGCAGGCAAAGTCCCTGTCAGGATTGTCAAACCACGATTCAGGAAAACATTGCTGTTGAACGCTGTGAGATTAAGGTCTAAAGGAAGAATTAGGAAAACAAGAGACCAATGTAAACAATGGACCAAAACTGATGCTAAGATGGCCGCCAAGAACCTCCCTTTAGGACAGCGAGTTAGCGCGCTAGTGTTTACTCGCAATCAGGTAGATCCAGGTGAAGCGCCCGTGCTGTGGCGCACTTCACCTGAGTATTGAGGCAGAGTAGGTCGCTGAAGGTCGTCGCGGAGTTTACAGGGAACACTTCGTCACGCCCTAAGTCCGCCAATTCCCTGTTCCGGAGTTTCCAGAGGAAGACGTTTTGAGGAGAGTTTCGTGTCAGTCCGTGAGGAGTTCAAGCCAACTGAACTGTGCGGTAAGACTGTTCCGTGAGGAGCAGTTAGTACGCGCGCTAGAGAAGATAAGGCGGGTCGCTAGACCTTGGTGTTTCAGTAGAGAAAACGCTGTGAGGTCGTGGCCAGTATCATTTGAGTAGAGTAAGCTCTGAAGAATTTAGTTATGCGCAAATAAAACTGTGACAGAGCGAAGTGTTAATCTACCTGCACGTTTACAAGAGACGCTTTTGATTATCTGTAAGGAGGAAATTCGTTTAGAGTTTTCCAGAACAAATTACTATTCATCTAAAAAGAATTAGACAGTTAAATATCGAATATCAAGTACCTCTAAAAATTAGAAGGAGAAGCAAAAGAAAGACACTTACCTTCATAGAATCCAAGTATCGCCCAGCTGTAAATCCATTAGGTGAGGAACCTGTAAATTAAGAGGTAGAGTTAGGAAGAGAGATTTCCAATAAAAGAATTAACACTTGACAACTTTAGTTACAGCACACAGAAGCAAGAAAAAAGAAAAGACACACACAACAGAAGAGAGGCAAGGGTCACACTCAGACAGGGTAGGTAATAAGACGATGGATCTAATATAGAGAGAGAAGCAGATAGACGTAGGACTAATTGTGTTACTTATATTACAGTCCTTAAGCTGTCGCGCTAGCCTGAAGAAGACAAGAAGGAGGAGTCTGAAGAAAGAAAATAAGACGCAGCAGTGTGGCCGTCTCTTCTCTGTCCAATTCCCCTTTCCCCCCTTGGGTTTGTTTGGCACTCGTGCAATAAGGTGCAGTGCTGGAAGACCTGGGAGGGGCATTGGGAGCTTGCGGCGTTCTGCTCCTGTGCATTGAATCGAGTGTGGTCTGACAGACTGAAGTGCCCACGTTTAAAATAGCACCTGAGCAGAATGGCGGAAGGTTTGGACTTGAAGAAACTAGGGGAAATCTTAGAAGGTATACAAAGGGAGATAATCACAGTTCGGGAAGAGAATAGAGAGCTTAAAAAAGAAACTACAGATTTGGCCCACAAAGTGAGTAGTTTTGTATCTGGTCCTAGATTTAATTTTCCAGCTCCACAAGAAGGGAATCTTAGTGACACCGCAGCTCCCCACCCTAAGATAACCACTCAAGTTATTCATTCTTTGTCTCCGGTAATTCCGTTGGCACCTCCTGAGCGTTTTGGAGGAGATCCCCAGAAGGCTCAAGTGTTCATAACACAGTGCACTCTACACTTCATGTGCCGTCCGGCAGTTTTCCCTGATGCGCAGTCTCGAGTGGCATTTATCTTGTCGTACTTAAGCGGATATGCAGCGTCTTGGTCAATGCCCTTAGTGACCCGAAATGATCCAATATTATACAATTTGGAGGAGTTCAAGAAAGAATTTCTTCGAATATTCGACCGACGAAGGGTTTCCCAAGCTACCGACAACGAACTATTGGAAATAAGACAAGGCAAACGGGACTTGGTAGCCTATTTGGCCCAGTTCAATAAGCTGGTAGTAGAGACTGAATGGCCGGAGAACAAACGAGCTGCCGCGTTCTATCGTGGCTTAAAAGACGAGCTGAAGGATGCCTTAGCTCAAGTGCCCAACAGACCCACAGAGATTTCAGCGCTAATAGATTTGGTGTTAGAAATTGACTTCCGTCAAAGTGAAAGGAGAGGAGAGAGAAAAAAGGAGTATCGTCCAAGTGTACCGAGGTTTGATAGAATCAGAACAGAAGGGAGCAAGGATTTGGACTCAGCCAAGGGAGGTGAGCCAATGCAAATTGGAACAATTCGAGGTCCTCTCTCGAAGGAAGAGAAGGAGAGGCGAAGAGTAAATAAACAATGCCTATATTGTGGAAATGGGAGACATTTCGTTCGTAATTGCCCCAAGAAACCCAAACAATCACCGGCGGAAAACGCCACGCACCACCAGTAAATGGAGTTGGACTGGTGGTCGCAGAATCAAAGACAACTCCAGAAGCTCATACTCTGGCTAATACCCTGCAATCTGCATCTCCACATCTGGTGCTAATGATGACCATGCGGTTCCGAGAAAAGACGTTAACACAAGTCACTGTCATGATTGATTCAGGGGCCACGGGCAACTTTTGTGATCTTAAGTTCGCCGAAAAGATCGGATTGAAAGCCATTAAGAAAGAGAAGAGTGAAGCAGTGCGAGCTGTGGATGGGACGAATCTTTCTTCAGGACCCATTGTGAGTCATACTGAGCCTGTAGAGCTAGAATCTGAAGAAGGACATTTAGAAATATTGGAATTCAATTTAATTGATGCTCCACAGTTTCAATTGATTCTAGGTCTCCCTTGGCTCACCGAGCATAATCCCACAATTGATTGGGAGGCACGAACTATAGCCTTGAATTCAAAGTATTGCAAGTCAAATTGCCATCGGGGTTGTAACAGAAAGCAAGAGAAAACACCGGCATCTCATTTGAGTGAAAAGGAGACAACCATTTGTGTAATAAGCACAATAAAACTACCCGAAAAATACCATGAATTTCAGGATGTTTTTAACGAAGTGGAGGCTGAAAGACTCCCTCCGCATAGAGACTATGATTGTAAAATGGATCTGGAACCAGGGACCAACCTTCCCTGCAGTAGAATCTATGCCTTGACAGAGCGAGAAGATGAGCATTTGAAGAAGTATATACAAAGATATCTAGAGAATGGATTCATTCGACCATCCCAATCGCCGGTCTCATCTCCATTATTTTTTATTCCAAAGAAGAACGGAGAATTGAGAACGTGCATAGATTATAGAGCGATCAATCGTATAACCATCAAGAATCGTTATCCTTTGCCTCTCATATCTGTGCTGTTGGACCAAGTGAAAGAAGCAAGATTTTACACAAAATTAGATTTGAGAGGGGCTTTCCATCTTGTCAGAATTCGCGAAGGAGACGAATGGAAGACAGCATTTCGGACCAAGCATGGGTTATATGAATATCAAGTCATGCCTTATGGATTGTGCAACGCTCCAGCTGCCTTTCAACATTTCATAAATGATGTTCTGAAGGAGTTCATAGATCAGAGTGCTATAGTATATATAGATGATATACTAATTTATTCTGACACCGAAGAAGAACATAAGGTGCATGTTAAGAAGATCTTACAGAAATTGCGAGAAAACAGCTTGTTTGTCAAATTAGAGAAGTGCGCTTTCAATGTGACTACAGTGGAGTTTTTGGGGTTCGTGCTGGCGCCAAGTGGAATAACCATGGATGAGCATAAGATCAAGGCCGTCATAGATTGGGAAACCCCTAAGTCTGTGAAAGAAATTCAAAGTTTCATTGGGTTCGCAAACTTCTATAGGAGGTTCATTCAAAACTTCTCCAAGAAGTTAATCCCCATTACAAGACTGTTAAAGAAGGGGGTTCAATTTGAATGGTCAAAGGAAGCTGAGGAGGCATTCCTGCAATTAAAGAAAGACTTTACAACAGCACCAATCTTACTCCATCCAGATCCTTCTGAGCCTTTCTTCGTAGAAACTGATGCGTCGAATTTGGCATTGGGAGGAGTATTGTCTCAAAGACACAAGACAACAGGACAATTGCACCCAGTGGCCTTCCGTTCCAGGAAATTGACAGCAGCTGAGATAAATTATACTATCACGGAAAAGGAGTTGTTGGCCATCAAGGATGCATTTAAGGATTGGAGGCATTATTTGATGGGTGCAAGACATGTGGTGACTGTGTATACAGATCATAGGAATTTGAAATTTTTAAAGTCAGCCAGAACGTTAACCCCAAGGGAATTGCGATGGTCATTGTATTTCGCAGATTTTGACTTCGCAATAACCTTTCGACCAGGTTTGCAGAATGGCAAGGCTGATGCCCTATCCAGACTGGGTACCGAAGGAGTCTTGGAAGAGATCAAGGATCAGGCTATTATCCCTGCGGAGAGGATGGTTGGAGCGATCTTACAGGAGACCCAGAAGAAGGAGAATTTGAATGCAATGACATTGGAGGAAATGAAAGACTGGTTGGAAGGTGATTCAAGGCGAGAAATTCGCGAAGGTTTACCATATCACGATGGGGCACTATACTTGCCCACGCCAGAAATGCAGCAAAAGGCCTTAAGGGAATGTCATGATAGCATCTTGACAGGTCATAAGGGCATGACGAAGACAGAAGAATTGGTGAGAAGACGTTTCTGGTGGCCGGATGTGAGAAAAGATATACGACAGTATGTAGCCACATGTGAGATCTGCGCTAGGGGAAAATCGGAGCGGCAAGCACCACAAGGGTACTTGCGACCCTTACCCACACCACCTTACCCTTGGCATACAGTTACCTTAGATTTAATTGTAGATTTGCCATCGAGTCAGGGGTTTGACACAATATTAGTTTGTGTGGATGCTTTTACCAAGATGGCACATTTTGTACCTTTAAAAGGATTACCTACAGCTAAAATATTAGCACACGCTTTTAGTCAGAATATTGTCCGAGTACATGGGATTCCTAAGGTTTTAATATCAGACCGGGGTTCTCAGTTTTTGTCCCATTTCTGGAAGGCCTTCACCCGAAAATTGAACATAGAAACTCGATATTCCACTAGTTATCATCCTGAATCTGATGGGCAGACTGAGCGTGCCAATCAAGAATTAGAGCAGTATCTGAGACTGTGTTTACTAGATCAAGAGGGAGACTGGCCAGATTACCTGTGGGCAGCAGAATTTGCGCATAATAACGCTAAGAATATGTCCACTGGTTATTCCCCTTTTTATCTGAACTTGGGTAGGCACCCCCATCATGCATTAAGTTTTCAGGAAGTGGATGTTCCAGCAGTTACAGATTTAGTAGAACACATGACACGAGTGCATAGTCTAGCCACTAGAAATCTAACCAAAGCAAAAGAGAGTTACAAACACTATGCAGATAAAAAGAGAAGAAGGGAACCTGAGTTACAGGAAGGTGATTGGGTTTGGCTGAATACAAGAAATCTGAAACTTAAAGGGGTCAGGAAGTTTCAACCAAGATTCATAGGTCCCTATCAAATAGACAAGACATTGAGTACCCTAAATTATCAGTTAAAGTTGCCCAAGGGATTGCGAATACATCCAGTATTCCACGTTTCTCTATTGAAAAAGACTTTGAGTGGGTCAAGAATCAACAAACCCCCCAAACCAATCCAAACTGAGAGAGGAGAGGAGTTTGAAGTACAGCAGATAGTAGATTCTAAGGTGCGGAAGAGTAAATTGTACTATCTGGTAGATTGGAAAGGTTATGGCCCGAGGAAAGGTCTTGGGTGTCGTCCTCAGACATTCATGCCCCTCGATTAATTAAGGAGTACCACAGTAAATTTCCCAAAAAGCCCAAGCTGAAAGGAAGCACTTTGAGGGAGGGTACTGTCAGGATTGTCAAACCACGATTCAGGAAAACATTGCTGTTGAACGCTGTGAGATTAAGGTCTAAAGGAAGAATTAGGAAAACAAGAGACCAATGTAAACAATGGACCAAAACTGATGCTAAGATGGCCGCCAAGAACCTCCCTTTAGGACAGCGAGTTAGCGCGCTAGTGTTTACTCGCAATCAGGTAGATCCAGGTGAAGCGCCCGCGCTGTGGCGCACTTCACCTGAGTATTGAGGCAGAGTAGGTCGCTGAAGGTCGTCGCGGAGTTTACTGGGAAAACTTCGTCACGCCCTAAGTCCACCAATTCCCTGTTCCGGAGTTTCCAGAGGAAGACGTTTTTAGGAGAGTTTCGTGTCAGTCCGTGAGGAATTCAAGCCAACTGAACTGCGCGGTAAGACTGTTCCGTGAGGAGCAGTTAGTACGCGCGCTAGAGAAGATAAGGCGGGTCGCTAGACCTTGGTGTTTCAGTAGAGAAAACGCCGTGAGGTCGTGGCCAGTATCATTTGAGTAGAGTAAGCTCTGAAGAATTTAGTTATGCGCAAATAAAACTGTGACAGAGCGAAGTGTTAATCTACCTGCACGTTTACAAGAGACGCTTTTGATTATCTGTAAGGAGGAAATTCGTTTAGAGTTTTCCAGAACGAATTACTATTCATCTAAAAAGAATTAGACAGTTAAATATCGAATATCAAGTGCCTCTTAAAATTAGAAGGAGAAGCAAAAGAAAGACACTTACCTTCACAGAATCCAAGTATCGCCCAGCTGTAAATCCATTAGGTGAGGAACCTGTAAATTAAGAGGTAGAGTTAGGAAGAGAGATTTCCAATAAAAGAATTAACACTTGACAACTTCAGTTACAGCACACAGAAGCAAGAAAAAAGAAAAGACACACACAACAGAAGAGAGGCAAGGGTCACACTCAGACAGGGTAGGTAATAAGACGATGGATCTAATATAGAGAGAGAAGCAGATAGACGTAGGACTAATTGTGTTACTTATATTACAGTCCTTAAGCTGTCGCGCTAGCCTGAAGAAGACAAGAAGGAGGAGTCTGAAGAAAGAAAATAAGACGCAGCAGTGTGGCCGTCTCTTCTCTGTCCAATTCCCCTTTCCCCCCTTGGGTTTGTTTGGCACTCGTGCAATAAGGTGCAGTGCTGGAAGACCTGGGAGGGGCATTGGGAGCTTGCGGCGTTCTGCTCCTGTGCATTGAATCGAGTGTGGTCTGACAGTCCCCCTATGACACTGCTGCTGGTCCCCTGGACACTGAGGCCGGAGTCACCCGAGGACAAACCAGCGCAACATCTGTGCCTCGTCTACCTAACCTGGTGGGGAGCGCTAATAGGGGTTTTACAACAAACCTTGTGGACAATAGCGTTTTGACTGAGCCTACTCGAAGATGTATGCATACCCGTAGCGTAAATTCCATTTCTATAAACAGGTCAACAATGGATTCAAAGAGGAAAAGGGTAGATGTACACCACAAGGGAAGGAAAACAAAGGCGAAGAAGCTTAATCCGGAAATGGACGATAATGTTCCCCCAGCAAAGACAATCCTTGAAGCTGCCCCCCCCAGAGGCGGGATCTGCCGCCCCAACAATAGGTCTCAGGGAGGAGACATCACCTAGTTGGGGAGAGGATATGTGGGTCAAAATGGAAAATCTGTTTATTAAATCTTGTGCCCCCATATATGACAGGTTGGATAAAATAGATATAAGGTTGAGTCTCCTTGAGGTTGAAGTAGCGAGGGTCCAGGGCAGAGGGGCCGCAATCTCAGGAGCAAAGGGGCTAGAGAAGCAGGGAAGGGGAACGATAGAACCCGTAGCTGGGATACCCCCAGCTACCCTGGGTGAAGAAGGAATGCTTGGCTTTGGCCATTCACAGGCAACTTATTCAGATCATCAGGGGCAGGAAAGAGGCCTTATGCCAACTAGGAGTGCCCTAGCATCTCAACAATGTTTAAGGGGGGAGGGATCTCGTAACACTACTACAATTACGAACCTTCCTGAGACAAACACCACACCCTCCAGAGACCGACAGCGGAAAATTACATCATGTATCAACCTCCCCCTGGCCTGTGCACCATACGTGGTAATATTAGTGGGGGTACCAGTTTTACGACCGGGCCAATGGGAGGATTACCCCGCCTTGAAAAGAAAGTGCATACAGTGGCTGAATGCAAATCGCCCGCTCCCCCCTACGGCATCGGCTGAGATCTTATTTGGCCAAAGGGGTAGGGAAAAACTAGTGAGGGGTGATTGCATAATAATTAACTTTAAGGACACTAGAGCTGTAGAACACATATGTGGGTGGGTGCAGGAAAGGCCCAGGCTCCAAATAAATGCTGTGCCCCTTGATTATTTTTATCCGGAGGGGAATAAGCCCCTAGGACACGATTGTTTAGGAGCAGGGGGGGTTGCTACAGGAAATCCTCGGGGCATTGAGACCAGAAATAGGTACGATGTACTTTCAGGGCTCGAGGAATGTGATTGACGCCACCCGCCCCAGATACAGGTCGGAAACTTGGTTGCCCGTAGTATATCCACAATGGAGGGTACAGGGAAAGATAGGGGTTCCCAAAAAGATCTATCAACCGGTTCCTATGACCAAACCCCAGGGGGAACACATGCATTCCATACACTGTTAGATCCTGAGGCTGGGGATGTCAACTCACTGCCTAGCATCTGGGTGCCTGGACCGGACTCCCGATTAGAATTAGGGACAAACGTGAGCGCAGTCCGGTTCCACACCATTGACCGGGATGTTATTACAGGAAACCTTCCCTCTCCCTTCTCGAGCGACCTGTCCTTGTTGTCCTGGAACATTGCTGGCTTAAGCTCCAAGACATCACAGGAAGAGTGGGCTGACTTCATTGAGGGACATGACATATGTTTGTTCCAGGAGACGTGGGCAGTGGATCATGTTTTTCATCAGGGTTATCTGAATTTCCATATTCCCGCAGAGAAGAAAGATAGGGGACGGCCAGCGGGTGGTCTGGTAATCTGGGTTAGGCAGGCGCTGGCATGTACCGTATCTCAGCTACCTACAGCAAGTAGTGACATCCTAGCTGTTAGAATGAAGATGGGGTCAGGGATACGAGTAGATATATATAATATCTACGCTCGTGGCCTTCCTGGAAGGTGTCGTTCTGAGGTAGTGACAGCAATGGAACTTATGCTAGAGTCGTCGCCTAGCAAAGTCTGGCCGATAATTGGGGGAGATTTTAATACCACGTTCGAGCCAATGGGACCCAACGACGGGAGCCTCACGGAAGAGGAGGACTGTAAATGGGGAATACCTATCCTTGAAATCCCGCCGATAAAAAGATGGACAGAGGCGGCCATTCACCTAAAGGGTCTTTGTTTGGGTCTGCAGTTGAGGGCAGCTAATGGCCGTACCCTTTCTGATAGATCCGGGGCTGCAACCTTTGATAACGGGACCTCGTTAAGCCGTATAGATTATTGGCTGGTCAGTCTACATCTGTGGCAGTTCCTCAATGACATGGTTGTAGTTAGCCGAGTCGAAAGTGACCACAATCCACTTATTATGACCTTGACAGAGGTGTTATTTAAGGCAATCCCCATCAGGGATACCACAGCTAACCACGATGTCGTGGGTAGTAATGACATGCGCCACCTTAAGTGGAACCATATTGTTGATCATCCGGAGATAGTGGCCAAAATGGAACTAGAATTAAGCAATACCATGGGTGTAATTGATATTAAAGATGACAGCCAGGAATGGAAGACGATGGTGATGGAGGAGCATATAGCCCTCTTCGATCGCCTGAAGTCTTATTTTTTCAAGCACGGCAGGCCCAGAAAATTGAACATAAGAAAATCCCATAGGTGGTATAACGAGGATTGCCGCAAGGCCAGGGTCGAGCTAGGCTCTGCGCTAGGAAATAGAGACGGGAACAGAGTACGCTTGGCAAGGAACAACTATAGGAAAGCTGTTGGAGCTGCTAAAAAACAATGGGACCAGGATAGTTGGGGTGATCTACTGGAAGCGTGCAAGGAAAAAAATCCGAAAGCATTCTGGGATAAATATAAATGGGTGAAGGGCGGATGCCCAGATCTCCCAAGAATAATGTTGCCCAGGAGGACTGTGTGAGAAGTTGGCCTGGTATATGATGCTCACTAGTTAAAGTGATCACCTTGTACCATGCCAAGCAACCCTTATGGTGTGGTTGTAAGTCAACCTTTTCGGACTAGCTGCCCTAGTGGTAGCGTAGGCTAAGCAGTCTTTGAGGCTAAACTCGTGATGCGTGTTAAGCAAGCTGTTTTACCAATAGTAACCCCCTTTTATACCAATGAAAGGACACCACACAGATATATATTCAAAATATATGTGTATTTATTTCTCAAAGTAACCCCTAGTCTCTTTATGAGCACAGGAGCACAAATCGTCAAACAAGATTATCACAGAATACACAGAAGTTGCACTTTATATGGATAGGCCCTGGTGGCCACTCGAACCATATACTAAAATAGTGGTATAAGTACCACGAACAGAAAAGGGAAAAGGCCTAGAGCCTCTAGAATCGCTGGGCCTACACGGAGCTAACTTCAGTTAGTGACCAGGAGGTCCACGGGTTGCGTGTGCAGAGCAAATAGTCACACGCGGGCTCCCATAGGTTTCAATGGGTGCGTAAAAAGTACAAAGTTACTGCAAAAGGAATCTTCCGGATGACCTAGGAACTTAAGATTTGGAACACAGGCACTAGAGATGTAATACTACACTTGGGCACAGGAGTGCCAGCTTTACCTCACCCACAGGAAGCGGGTGCATAGGCCTCGAAGTGCGTCAGGTTTCTTCTATCTGTTCCGTGGGGCCTGTAGACAAAAGTGCTGCAGGCGGTCGGTCGGGAAGAGATGCAGTGGATCCAAGAGTGGATCGGAGATGTTGAAGACCTGAAAGCAGAGGGGACAGTGTTCACAGTCACTAGCCAGTGACCAGCGTGGCACCAGGTGGGTACCAGGCGATGTCGGGTGCAAACAGGACGAAAGGTGTAGCTTGTCTCTGCAGCCACGTGGTCCCTGAAGGTCGACGACGTCCAGGAGTCGAGTCACGAGCTGCCCCACGCAGGCTCTCGCTGTCGGCGGTGTCGGCGACTTGATCGAAGCAAACAAGCCTTGGCAAAAGCAATTGTTGTAGGCAAGGAAATAAGCTGATAGCTCTGACCAGCAAGGTCAGAGGAACTGCTCCTTTGGAGGGGAGCGAGGGCCAGTCTGGAGCAACCAGACCAGCGGTGTTTTTCGTAGATTTCGTCGCCAAGATGGCCACTAGCCAGCGGGCCAGCAACCAGTTAGGCGCGTCGAGTGGCAAAATGCAGAAGGGCCCCACGCAGATCGTGGAGATGCTGGAGGGCTCACCTTTGGTGCAGATGCTGCTCGAGGGTTGGGCTTCTCAGATCCCAAAGCACAACTTGGAGGGAGCCTCGGTTGTTGCACTTGTCAGCTTGTCGTGGTCGTTTCAAGATGGCTGGCTCCACGTGTCTCGGTGCCTCCACGGGTCTCCTCTTTGCAGGGACTGTGGATCGAGCGGTGAGAGGTCTGGAGGTCCAGGTCTTGTCAGTCTCTGGGCTCGGGCTCCGGCGGGAGGCGGCGGCAAAGCAGACGTTGATTCGCTGGATGGTGCTTGCGTTAGCAAGGTGGTCACTCCCTGACCACAGGGGAGATTGGCTTCAGTCCTCTGTGCGGCAGAGCGTCGAAGTTCCCGTCTTCTTCTTAGTTTCAAGTTGATTCCAGGATGTCTGAAGTCTTAGGACACAGCTCCTACCTTTAAGCGGATTCTAGGGGCCGGACTACCTGCTAGGTCCCTCCCTAAGGGTGGGACCAGGAAGGGGGGTGGTTACACCCCCAATCCTTTGTCCAGCTCGCCCCAGGCCCGGGACTGGTGTGCCCCAGGACCGGTTTGAACTGGCATATGCCCCGAGGCTCCTTGTGAGCCACAGGCATGTCTGGTTTCTTTCAAGCCCTACCTGACCAATACACAAAATCCTGTCTGGGGTGGTGCACGCACCTCCCCTGGCAGGAAACCCTTTGTCCACACCTCCCAAGCTGGAAGGACTCCCAGCAGCAGGAGGGCAGACTTGTGTCTGTGGTGGCAGCATCCATTTTGTGGAGCTGAGGCTATGTCTGATTTTACCCGGGTTTCAGGTACTGTACATGTCGTGTCCCTCTAGAAGGGTGGAATGCTAACCCCGTCGCCAGAATTGGCGAGGGGTTAGTATTCCAATTCGTATGACACCTTACTCGACATGTTTTGATAAAGCCAAACCAAAGATAGCATTTAACCGCGAGGTTCATAATGCACTTAAGAGTATATGGTATGACGATATCTGGAAACAGTAGAAGGAAGTTGTTCCGACCACTGCAGACAGGCTCAGCTCATGCCAGAGCACCATCTCACATGGAACCAAGCACTCTGCCTTCAGGATTGTTAAGGCCTGCCATAGGAGTGACTTATAGGTTACCAGGTGTCCCATTTAAGGTTAGGTATAGGTATACTACACCTAAGTAAGAGGTGGTTACACCAACTTACCCCAGCTGAGTGATCAGCCAGTTGTGTCAGATTTGTTAGGCCAAGCTTGGGGTGGCATAATACATGCTTCAGCCCCGGGCAGGCCTTGGGTACACCAATGCCCTGGTTACCTAGTGTACACTGGTACAGGGGCTGACAGGGTGATCCAATTCCAATAGGTTATGCACCTAGGGTGCACAGTGTCAATTTAGTAGAGAGAACAGCAGGCTGGGGGTCTGATTGGCAGGCCCACAGCCTCAATATGTCAAAAACCAGTGAAGCAAAAAGCAAAAATTTGGGGTGACCATAGGATAGCAGACCCTACTCTCCTACACAACCCCCCCCCAAACGCTGGGACATTAAACTAGCCTTGACCAGTCTCGTCTTCATGTCCTAAGTGGAAGTACCTGGAGAGACCATCTGCATTCCCATGGTCAGTACCTGGCCGGTGCTCCACTGTAAAGTCCATACCCTGTAGGGAAATGGACCACCTAAGCAGTTTGGGATTTTCACCCTTCATCTGATTTAGCCATAAGAGGGGCTTATGGTCGGTCTGAATCTTGAAGTGAGTGCCAAACAAGTATGGCCTCAGCTTCTTCAGGGCCCACACCACAGCAAAGGCCTCCCTCTCAATAGCTGACCAATTCTTCTCTCTGGGGGTCAACCTTCTGCTAATAAAAGCAATGGGTTGGTCTTGACCATCTACATTAAGTTGTGACAGCACAGCTCCCACACCCAACTCAGAAGCATCTGTTTGGACAATAAACTCTTTGGAGTAGTCAGGACTTTTCAGGATAGGTGCAGAGCACATGGCCTCCTTCAGGTCATCGAATGCCTTTTGACAGCTTACTGTCCACTGAACCTTTTTGGGCATCTTCTTGGATGTCAGATCATTAAGAGGAGTCACAATGGACCCATAGTTCTTAACAAACTTCCTGTAATACCCAGTCAAGCCCAAGAAAGCTCGAACTTGAATCTGGGTGGTTGGAGGGGACCAATCCTTGATGGACTGTATCTTACTCTCCAGTGGTTGAACTTGGCCTCCACCTACAAGGTGGCCCAAATATACAACCTTACTCTGCCCTATCTGGCACTTAGTAGCCTTGATAGTGAGGCCTGCCCTTTGCAGAGCCTCAAGAGCCTTCTTCAGGTGGATCAGGTGATCCTCCCAGGTGGAACTAAAGACAGCAATGTCATCAAGATATGCTGCGCAAAAGTCATCCAACCCAGTAAGGACTTGGTTCACCAGCCTTTGGAAGGTGGCAGGTGCATTCTTCAGACCAAAGGGCATCACCACAAACTGATAATGCCCACCTGGGGTTGAGAATGCTGTTTTGGCCTTAGACTCCTCAGCTAATCTGATTTGCCAATAGCCAGCTGTTAAGTCAAATGTGCTCAAAAACTTTGCAGAAGCTAGTTTGTCTATGAGCTCATCTGCCCTTGGAATAGGGTGTGCATCTGTCCTGGTGACAGCATTGAGTCCTCTGTAATCCACACAGAACCTCATCTCTCTCTTGCCATCTTTGGTGTGAGGTTTGGGGACCAGAACCACTGGGCTAGCCCAGGGGCTCTCTGAGGGTTCAATGACACCTAATTCCAGCATTTTATGTACCTCAGCCTTTATACAGTCCCTGACGTGGTCAGGTTGTCTGTAAAGCTTGTTCTTTACAGGCAGACTGTCACCAGTGTCCACAACATGGGTACACCAGTCAGTTTGACTAGGTATCAAGGAAAACATATGTGAAAATGATTGTATAACCTGTCTACATTCAGTCTGCTGATGGGCAGTGAGGTTGCCTCCAAGGGTCACTCCTTCAACTGAGCCATCTTCAGGGTTCTGAGACAACAGGTCTGGGAGAGGGTCACTCTCTTCCTCCTGTCCCTCATCTGTAGCCATGAGCAAGCCCATGTCTGCCCTGTCAACATATGCTTTGAGCCTGTTAACATGGAGTACCCTGTGGGGACTCCTGGGAGTTCCTAGGTCCACCAAGTAGGTGACCTCTCCCTTCTTTTCCAGGATTGTATGGGGTCCAGACCATTTGTCTTGGAGTGCTGCTGGGGCCACTGGCTCCAACACCCATACCTTCTGTCCTGGCTGATACTCAACCAAGACAGCCTTTTGGTCATGCCAAGCTTTCTGTAAGGCCTGGCTTGCCTCAAGGTTTTTGGATGCCTTCTCCATATACTCAGCCATCCTGGAGCGGAGACCAAGTACATAGTCCACTATGTCGAGCTTAGGCTTTTTGAGAGGTAACTCCCATCCTTCCTTTACCAAACACAGTGGGCCTCTCACAGGGTGCCCAAACAACAATTCAAAGGGGCTGTAGCCAACCCCCTTTTGTGGGACCTCTCTGTAAGCAAACAGAAGGCAGGGTAGAAGGATGTCCCATCTTCGCCTGAGCTTTTCAGGTAATCCTTTGATCATACCCTTTAGGGTCTTGTTGAATCTCTCAACAAGCCCATTGCATTGTGGGTGATAAGGGGTGGTGAACTTGTAGTTGACACCACATTCCTTCCACATAGCTGTCAAGTATCCTGACATAAAGTTGGTACCCCTGTCAGATACTACCTCCTTAGGAAACCCCACTCTGGAGAATACTCCCAGCAGGGCCCTGGCCACAACAGGTGCTGTAGTGGTCCTAAGGGGAATTGCCTCTGGATACCTGGTGGCATGATCCACTACCACCAGTATAAATCTGTGCCCAGATGCAGTGGGAGGATCCATGGGACCCACTATATCTATTCCCACTCTTTCAAAGGGAACCCCCACCACAGGTAGTGGTATCAGGGGGGCCTTTGTTGTGCCACCTGACTTGCCACTGGCTTGGCAGGTGACACAGGAGCGACAAAACTCCTTTGTATCTTCATTCATATGAGGCCAGTGAAAGTGAGGGACAAGTCTGTCCCAGGTCTTGTTCTGGCCTAGGTGTCCTGCTAAAGGAATATCATGGGCCAAGGTAAGAAGGAAGCCCCTAAATTGCAGAGGTATAACCAACCTCCTGGTTGCACCAGGCTTGGGGTCTCTAGCCTCTGAATAAAGGAGCCCTTCATCCCAATACACTTTATGGGTACCTTGAGCATTCCCAGCAGCCTCAGCAGCAGCCAGCTGTCTGAGGGGTTCAAGAGAGGGACAGGATAACTGAGCCTGCCTCAAGTCAGCCCTTGAAGGTCCCCCTGTCCCCAGAAACTCAACCTGATCAGGTTCAAGCTCTTCAGGGACAGTTCCTTCAGGGTCCTCTAGATCAGTTTCCTGGGAAGGCTGATCACCACTCTGAGGCAGGGGGGAAGGCACAGCCTTGACCCTCCTGTTCTTCTTCTTGGTAGGTGCTTGGTCCATTGTTCCAGGATCCAAGACCTGTGGTTCAGT
Source organism: Triturus cristatus (assembly GCF_964204655.1). Lineage (NCBI taxonomy): Eukaryota > Metazoa > Chordata > Amphibia > Caudata > Salamandridae > Triturus > Triturus cristatus. The sequence continues at coordinate 1,140,422,241 of NC_140583.1, read as the reverse complement.
GAGGCACTTTTTGGCCTGTGACCTGGTCACAGCAAGGACATGTGATGATATACCTAACATCTCTGCATGAGTCCTGTACTCCACTTCTGACCATAGAGAACTCTCTAGGTCATTGCCCAACAAACATTCTACTGGGAGGTCTGCACTAACCACAACCCTTTTGAGGCCAGTTACCCCTCCCCATGAGAAGTTAACAACTGCCACACTATGTGAAGTAGTGGCATTGCTGGCATTGGTCACCAGGTAGTTCTCACCTGGTATGTACTGTCCAGGGTCCACAAAGCCTGGTGTCACCATAGTGACACTGGCACATGTGTCCCTGTAGGCTTGAGCCACTTTTTCGTTTATTAAAGGAGTCTGTCTGTACTTGCCCAGGTTACTGGGGCTCACAGTCAGGGACAAGTCAATGTCCCCATCACAGATCAAGACTGCCTGTGTCAGGGTTCTGTCTAAGTCAGAATCTCCTTCAGTTCCCATAGTGATTCCCACTACACCCTTTGTCTGGGGACCAACACTGCTAACAGTAGTACTGGGAGCAGGTGCCTTAGGGGCAACAGTGTTGGGGGCTCCACCCTTTTTGCAATCACTAGTCCAGTGAGTTGTATTTTTACAATGATTGCACCAGGGTTTCTTCTGACCTTCTTTCTTCTTTTTGGACTGTTGGGACCCACCCTCCTTAGCAGTAGTTTGGGGCCCTGTTGAAGACTTCTGGTCTTTAGGTTTCTGATCTCCACCCTTTTGGTCTGTTTTCTTCTGATCACCCCCTTGGCCCTGGTTCTGGTTCTTTTGCTTAACCCTGGTTCTGACCCATTTGTCTGCCTTCTTTCCCAATTCTTGGGGAGAGGTCAGATCAGAGTCAACCAAGTGTTGATGCAGTTGCTGGTTTTGACAGTTATTTAAAATCTGTTCTCTCATCATCAAATTATACAATCCTGTAAAATCAGATACCTTACTTCCCAGCAACCAACCCTCCAAAGCCTTAGTGGCACATTCAATGTATTCAGACCAGTCCTGAGTCTGTGTCTTTTGGGTGTCTCTGAACATTAACCTGTACTGTTCAGTGGTTAAGCCTAACCCATCAACTAGGACACTCTTCAGGACTCTGTAGTTTCTGACATCCTCTTCTCTAACAGTGAGGAGTCTGTCTCTGCCTCTTCCCTCAAAGGAGAGCCAGAGGATTGCTGCCCACTGGTCTTCAGGAACCTGCTGTACTTTGCAGGCTCTCTCAAGAGCAGTTATCCACTTGTGGATGTCATCCCCACTTTTGTAGGGGGGCACAACCTTAGACAGGTTTCTATTATCGAAAACCCTATCTTTGTCCTTAGGGACAATGCTGCCACCAGTGGGTACAGACCCACTCTCTTTATGCTGTCTAGCCCTGCTCAGTTTCTCTTCCATCAGGGCTACTTCTAGCTCCTGCTTCCTGATCCTCAGCTGGGCTTCTTGCATCTTGGCCTCATGTTCCCTCCTCTGAGGGGTGGTCATCCTTCTCCTGGAGTGACCTTGAGAGCCTCTAGAGCCATGGGAAGCATTGGAGTCACCTGAGCGATTCCTTTGCCTTCCAAGCCCTGTGTTAAGTCCACTGGGGAGATCCAGTGGGGTGAACCCACTGTCAGTCCCCAATAGCCTTGGTTTAGCTGGGCCAAGTATAACACTTGGCACTGGGCTAGTTCTCCCTTCATCCTCACTCACATCTGTATCCCCATTACTTTCTTCCTCTGTGGTAGGCATCCCATCTAAGGGGTGACTATTGGAAAGGGGTACCTCAGTGGCATCTTCAGAAGGGGGGCCTCCTGTTCCTGTCCCTAAGGGGGCTAACTGGGAAGCTCTCTTGAGCTCTCTTTGATCCTCATCATCTTGCAAGAGTGCTCTGAGCACAGCAGAGGTAGGGTTCTTGGGCTGTTTAAGGCCTCTAAGAGTTGCCAACTGCCTGAGCTCATTCTGGTTAAGGGTAGCAAAGATGGATGGTGCCCTCGGGGGGTCACTCTCAACAGAGATGGGTACAGTGGACCCCTCTGCCCCAGCCATTGCTCTTAAGTGTGGGTGGATGTGTTGCAATCTACCTACACTTGGGTTTACCTACTAAACCTATCTAGTAGTTGTAGTCAGGGTGTGCTACTCCCTTTGCTCTACAACAACTAAGTTCAGTAGAACTTAAGTATATCTAATCTTGTTTTATATGTACCTACAGGTACCTATGTGATCTTTCAATTGGTAACCAAGAGATTACAATGGTAAAACACAGCAAGCTCAAATCCAACCGCTGCTCACCAATGTGAGAAGTTGGCCTGGTATATGATGCTCACTAGTTAAAGTGATCACCTTGTACCATGCCAAGCAACCCTTATGGTGTGGTTGTAAGTCAACCTTTTCGGACTAGCTGCCCTAGTGGTAGCGTAGGCTAAGCAGTCTTTGAGGCTAAACTCGTGATGCGTGTTAAGCAAGCTGTTTTACCAATAGTAACCCCCTTTTATACCAATGAAAGGACACCACACAGATATATATTCAAAATATATGTGTATTTATTTCTCAAAGTAACCCCTAGTCTCTTTATGAGCACAGGAGCACAAATCGTCAAACAAGATTATCACAGAATACACAGAAGTTGCACTTTATATGGATAGGCCCTGGTGGCCACTCAAACCATATACTAAAATAGTGGTATAAGTACCACGAACAGAAAAGGGAAAAGGCCTAGAGCCTCTAGAATCGCTGGGCCTACACGGAGCTAACTTCAGTTAGTGACCAGGAGGTCCACGGGTTGCGTGTGCAGAGCAAATAGTCACACGCGGGCTCCCATAGGTTTCAATGGGTGCGTAAAAAGTACAAAGTTACTGCAAAAGGAATCTTCCGGATGACCTAGGAACTTAAGATTTGGAACACAGGCACTAGAGATGTAATACTACACTTGGGCACAGGAGTGCCAGCTTTACCTCACCCACAGGAAGCGGGTGCATAGGCCTCGAAGTGCGTCGGGTTTCTTCTATCTGTTCCGTGGGGCCTGTAGACAAAAGTGCTGCAGGCGGTCGGTCGGGAAGAGATGCAGTGGATCCAAGAGTGGATCGGAGATGTTGAAGACCTGAAAGCAGAGGGGACAGTGTTCACAGTCACTAGCCAGTGACCAGCGTGGCACCAGGTGGGTACCAGGCGATGTCGGGTGCAAACAGGACGAAAGGTGTAGCTTGTCTCTGCAGCCACGTGGTCCCTGAAGGTCGACGACGTCCAGGAGTCGAGTCACGAGCTGCCCCACGCAGGCTCTCGCTGTCGGCGGTGTCGGCGACTTGATCGAAGCAAACAAGCCTTGGCAAAAGCAATTGTTGTAGGCAAGGAAATAAGCTGATAGCTCTGACCAGCAAGGTCAGAGGAACTGCTCCTTTGGAGGGGAGCGAGGGCCAGTCTGGAGCAACCAGACCAGTGGTGTTTTTCGTAGATTTCGTCGCCAAGATGGCCACTAGCCAGCGGGCCAGCAACCAGTTAGGCGCGTCGAGTGGCAAAATGCAGAAGGGCCCCACGCAGATCGTGGAGATGCTGGAGGGCTCACCTTTGGTGCAGATGCTGCTCGAGGGTTGGGCTTCTCAGATCCCAAAGCACAACTTGGAGGGAGCCTTGGTTGTTGCACTTGTCAGCTTGTCGTGGTAGTTTCAAGATGGCTGGTTCCACGTGTCTCGGTGCCTCCACGGGTCTCCTCTTTGCAGGGACTGTGGATCGGGCGGTGAGAGGTCTGGAGGTCCAGGTCTTGTCAGTCTCTGGGCTCGGGCTCCGGCGGGAGGCGGCGGCAAAGCGGACGTTGATTCGCTGGATGGTGCTTGCGTTAGCAAGGTGGTCACTCCCTGACCACAGGGGAGATTGGCTTCAGTCCTCTGTGCGGCAGAGCGTCGAAGTTCCCGTCTTCTTCTTAGTTTCAAGTTGATTCCAGGATGTATGAAGTCTTAGGACACAGCTCCTACCTTTAAGCGGATTCTAGGGGCCGGACTACCTGCTAGGTCCCTCCCTAAGGGTGGGACCAGGAAGGGGGGTGGTTACACCCCCAATCCTTTGTCCAGCTCGCCCCAGGCCCGGGACTGGTGTGCCCCAGGACCGGTTTGAACTGGCATATGCCCCGAGGCTCCTTGTGAGCCACAGGCATGTCTGGTTTCTTTCAAGCCCTACCTGACCAATACACAAAATCCTGTCTGGGGTGGTGCACGCACCTCCCCTGGCAGGAAACCCTTTGTCCACACCTCCCAAGCTGGAAGGACTCCCAGCAGCAGGAGGGCAGACTTGTGTCTGTGGTGGCAGCATCCATTTTGTGGAGCTGAGGCTATGTCTGATTTTACCCGGGTTTCAGGTACTGTACATGTCGTGTCCCTCTAGAAGGGTGGAATGCTAACCCCGTCGCCAGAATTGGCGAGGGGTTAGTATTCCAATTCGTATGACACCTTACTCGACATGTTTTGATAAAGCCAAACCAAAGATAGCATTTAACCGCGAGGTTCATAATGCACTTAAGAGTATATGGTATGACGATATCTGGAAACAGTAGAAGGAAGTTGTTCCGACCACTGCAGACAGGCTCAGCTCATGCCAGAGCACCATCTCACATGGAACCAAGCACTCTGCCTTCAGGATTGTTAAGGCCTGCCATAGGAGTGACTTATAGGTTACCAGGTGTCCCATTTAAGGTTAGGTATAGGTATACTACACCTAAGTAAGAGGTGGTTACACCAACTTACCCCAGCTGAGTGATCAGCCAGTTGTGTCAGATTTGTTAGGCCAAGCTTGGGGTGGCATAATACATGCTTCAGCCCCGGGCAGGCCTTGGGTACACCAATGCCCTGGGTACCTAGTGTACACTGGTACAGGGGCTGACAGGGTGATCCAATTCCAATAGGTTATGCACCTAGGGTGCACAGTGTCAATTTAGTAGAGAGAACAGCAGGCTGGGGGTCTGATTGGCAGGCCCACAGCCTCAATATGTCAAAAACCAGTGAAGCAAAAAGCAAAAATTTGGGGTGACCATAGGATAGCAGACCCTACTCTCCTACAGACTGGGTGGAGAATTTTAAACCCCAGTATGCACTACCACCAGATGAACTAGATAGTAGACCCTTTGATGATAAACCCTTTACTAAATGGGTATTTACTCTGGGCGACGTGACTAGGGCATTAGACACAGTGACACCTGGAAGAGCCGCGGGGTTTGACTGTGTACCCGCTGATGTGTTCTTGCACAACAAATTGTTGTGGCATAGCTACATATGCATAATCGCCAACACAGTTGCATGCGGTGCTCCAATCCCGCCCTCATGGAAGGGAGCCGAAATAATACCTGTCTACAAAAAGGGCGACAAATCGGTGGCAGGCAATTATAGGCCGATTAGCCTTATAGATTCCATCCAAAAGGTCATAGGGCGGCTGATTTTGCAGAAAGTTCAATTATGGATAGACGAACACCATATACTTACCCCGTTGCAGGCAGAGTTCCGCCCCCTTATAAGCACAATAGATCAGGTATTCCGTTTTGTGACAATTTATTGGAAGACTGTGTTATTGGGCAGGGGAGCATTATATGCAGTGTTCGTAGACCTGAAGGCAGCGTTCAATACTATGCCACGCTGTAAGTTGTGGCACGTACTAGGAGAATTGGGCATGCCTCTGGAGCTGTTGTCTTTAATCGCCCGCTTACATGAGGACAATTATGCTTGGGTGCGGAGGGGTTCTAGGGGCGAGGTCATGGAGACCTTTCCCGTTGGCAGGGGAGTGAGGCAGGGTTGTGTGCTCGCACCCACCCTGTTCTCGCTCTTCGTCAACGGGGTGGCCGATTACCTGGACCTGGTCCCCTCCGACGCCCCAGTACTATCAGGAGTTCATATCCCTGTCCTCATGTTTGCGGACGATACCCTATTAATTTTAAAGACACCCAGTGGTTTGCAGAAAACTCTGGCAAGGTTTGAAGAGTTCTGTAAAATTCGTGGGCTAGAAATAAACATGGGGAAGACTAAACTAATGTCAATCAATGAACATAGATCATTCCGGGGTAAAATTAGCATGAACAACGTTATGCTAGAGCAGGTTAAAGCCTTTACATATCTGGGTGTATCCTTACAGAAGGACATGGGCTGGAAACATCAACTTAACCTGACTACCCTTAAATTCAAACAGAAGGTGGGGATGCTTCTAGGGGAGTTTAGAACTTCTTGCACGAAGCCCGTTACTCCGGTATTGAAAATTTATGGGCTAAAGGTTCTGAGCTCTGTTCTTTATGGAGCAGAGCTATGGGGATTTGCAAACTTGAACCAACTGAACGTGGTAGAGAATTCATTCCTACGCAAAGTGGTTGGAGTCCCAGTGAGTACCCCGATGCATCCTCTCCGGTTAGATTTGGGTAGGAAGGCAGTAAATGATTTCGCAAAGCTCCGACCACTATTATATTGGCGAAGACTTTGGTGTACAGAAGAACTAAAACATTACACCAATGGTCTCAAGGATGTTATGGTAGCTGACACCTTCCATAAAATCCCTTGGTTAAAAGAGATCAGATTGCTCCTAGAGAGGATGGGCTTGAGTGAATTGTGGAATGATCCCCAAAATGCAGTTTTTCCATCAAAAAAAGCATTGAAGAACATGTACTGGGATTGGGTAATGGTAGAGGCTTGCATAAGCAGATCCAGAAGGCACTTAACAGGCCAATTTCTAGAATTCAAGCAAAGACTGGCACTAGAAAAATATTGGGATGCGATTACGAAACCCCATGATAGGAAATTATATTTCCAATCGAGAGCTGGCACCCTCCCACTGAGGTCGTTTACAAGCAGATGGGTGGGGTCCTCAAAAGAAGCATGCCCATGGTGCCCAGATAACCAGGAAACCCTAAGTCATCTTCTGTTTTTCTGCCCTATCTACACTGTACCTCCAAGGGAATGGGTTATCCCCATATGCAAACTACTGGGCTTTAGAAAACATGATGAAGCACTTAGAGTTCTTCGATCAGACGCGTCCCCCCACATTGTGATTGCTTTGGCCAAGTTTCTAGGCTGGGCATGGTCTATACGAGCCAAGGCGTTAAAACAACATCTACCCACACCCTAAGAGATAGCTGTTCATAGCTGGAAATGATGGGGATTTGGAGGCAATCTCATTTCATGTATAATCGCCTATGATAGAGAATGTGTTTTATACCAAAGGAATGGACTGGGGCTTGTACCCAGACCATTCTTATTATCATTCGACAAATGTCTCTTATTTAATATTTTTTTAAAGTTTTATTATCATGTAAATAATTGTATCCATAGTCTCATTTTTAATCATATCCATATTGTTCAATTGGTGTAAGGTTTTTTTCTTTTAAAAAGCTTTTATGACAGAATTGTCAAATAAAGTTATTATTGATAATTAGTAACCAATTGGCTCATCTATCTGATTTCAACTCCGCTTTGAAAGTTTTATGGAGAAGAGCACCTGGTGCACTGTTCAACTAAAAAGTGAAAGACGGGTGGAAGGAAGAAGGACGGGCGAGATTTAAAATGTTATGTACTGTGCTTTATAGTGCTACTCTACCATGCCACTATGTGTATAGTTAACTGGTCTTACTGTTTTTCTAAGAGTATATTTTACAATTGTCTTGTTTTTTTCTTTTTGATACACAGCTACTCCTTCCAAAGTCAATCGGAAGGAGTTGGCCGCCAAGGCACGGCGCCGGAAACTGGAGGCAATCCAGCAGGAATATCGGTGGCTGGTGGTCTTGGCAGAGGAGGAGGAGGAGACTGCAGCAGCACTTGAAGTCCCCTCCAGTGCCCCGGGCCCCAGCCACCGCCCTCCAGCAGTACAGCGCCACCATCTGGCGGCTGCCCGCCGCCACCGCAATGCCATCTCTGGTGCCCCCCCCCACTGTGGCTGCAACTGCTGCTCCCTCAGACGCCACGTCGCCTGTCTAGAGGAGCAGATGCGTGTCCTCCTGCAATCCCGCCCCACACCTTAGTCCCTGTCTTCTGCCCCTTTTTTAATTCTTGTTTGGGTGGGTGGGAACTGGTTTGGGCGTTGGGTTTTTGCTTTTTGGACTAGTATTTTCTGGACTTTCTTACGGACATTGGTTGGGGTTAGCGATGGGGGTTGGTCAGCTTTTGTGGGTTTTTAGTTTATTTTTGTTAGGGTCAATTAAATATATTTTTCTACGTTACATGCAATGTTGTTAATGTTTTGTAGGTGGGGTTACTGTTTTACATCACACTGTTTCCTTGCTGGTGCATGCCCGCCCATAGCCAGTGTTTGATTTAAATAATTGGCTGACTGTGTAAGACACAAACAGATAGATGCGACACCCCTCACTGATTGACTTGTCCCACTAGTACTTTCAGTCTCTCCTCTAGTCTATGCATTCTTTGTCTGGACTCAAAGGGGTGTGTGAAATTGAATTAATTGAAAACATGTCCATTATTAATTCTGCCTCCCCCAAACTTCTCTTACCTTTGCTTGATATTTAACTTAGGCACAGCAATGGCTGCATGGTGAAGATGGTTTCCTTTTTCTAACATGCCATGATTGGGGTGGTGGTGGTAGTATAGTAGTAGTAGTAGACACTGGCAGGGCAGCAGCATTTGCGAAAAAAGAAAATGAGACAGTCAATCGCCTTTGAAAGACTGTTCGAGGAGTAGTAGAATGAAGTACAGTACAGAACTTACCGAGCAACAATAATATGCTCTAAATATTTTACAACAAAACATAATGGTGGTTGGGATAGCCTACTAGACAGAGTTACAAACTATAGTTGCGTCGAGTCACTTGACTAGGCCTACAGCCTAACAGTTAGTGCTGTGCATGAGGAATGACAACAAATCCAATCAATGCCGGCAATTAATGCTGAGGTATAGGTTCCTTTGTAAAATAAAATCACCTCTAAAATATACTACTCATGGGTGGGCAAGCAGAAGAAGATCATCGCTCTGCCTTGAAATTGAAGTACGGTTGCTTTCGCCACATCCGCCCCAGCAAGCGTGTGATTAAGTTTGGTGTACATTTAATTTAGTCACACCTCGTCATTAAGTCACACAGCCCGGGGTAAGAGTGTTAGGGTTTGTTGAATGGATGGGAAGGGGGTTTGGGGAAAGGTTTGACAGTGAAAAACAGTATGCATGGACAAACAAACGACAATCTTTGAAGACTACCATATCCATATGTTAAGGGAGAAAAAGGAAATGCATGCATGATGATGAGAGACCCGGATTACATACACTTCTTGTTCTGTTGTTCCGGCCTTAATACTTTTACAGATAGCAAATAGAAATTTTAAATATTGGTAGGGAAGAATCGTAAACAGAGAGCAAACCTAATGATGATAATAACAACAACAAGAACATACTGTTGTAAAGATTGTAGACAAAAAAATGAATCAAATTATTTAAAAGAAGATGAAAGTTGATACTGTTACTGTGTTATCCTGGTCAAAAATGTGGACTGGATTTGCATCTCGGAATTCCTCTTGGTCCTCTCATCCATCAATCTTGGGTGTCGCCACTCGCCACTGCCCGGCTGGAAAAAACATTTCGATTTATTGTTAAGGTAAGTGTGCATTGTAATGTTTTCCCAAGTATAGGGCAAGGCTCGGCCTGTAATTGTAGATGGAAACACAAAGGGAATATTGAGAAACAAAGTTGAAACAAATGCACAAGTTATGGTGTAGTGCAACAAGAACACTTTCCGAGGTGGCATGTATGCATCATCTCTACTCTAGTCTGTTTCCAGCATTGACCTTCAACAATAACAGGAGAGAGCAGGCCCACAGTGACAGGCCTGACGGCACGTTGCTTAGCAGTAGCACATCCTACGTTTAGAGTACTTTTTTTTTTTAAAGAGTTGGACAAAGGCAAAGCACTTTATCCATTCCAAACATAGCATTTTATAGTTTAAGTTAGTAAATCAATGCACCGCAGTCATCCCACCGCTACACTGGACTCCACTTCTACACAGACATTTGGGTCTGCTGTGGTTGTTGTTGACGTGTTTACCTTTAGGCTTTTAAGTTTTATGCCACTCATGAAACGTCCTCCTGACTTGTTATTATTCCATCAATCATCTCCGATACTTGTACTGACTGACCGTGAAGATCGGCCTGCAGTAGAAGTAAAATTTTGTTATTACACAACAAGAGTAGAAATATTATTGACTTGAGTCACTCTTTAGTGTGTACAGTAAGACTACTAGTACACTTTGACTTCACTTCGTGCACAACAAACAAACAACGAAAACACAAACACCAATCGCTCAGAGTCGGGTGTCCAATGCATGCCATTAATTGTCATTACCTGTTCCTTCTCATCTTAAGTTAACGGGACGTCTTTTTCGCCATCATCATCATGGACGGTGCTGTTGTCAATCATACTCAGTGCGCAGATTGAGTCCCCTTCCTGTATTGAATTAAAAGCAATGTATCAAGCTGCAGGAGAAGTACAAATTTCCTATGTGCAAGAAGGGGAAAATTCACCTTGAGTTAAGTTTAGTCAATCAATCAATCAAGCCATTTATAAAGCGCACTACTCACCCGGAGGGTCTCAAGGCGCTAGGGGGGGGGGGGGTGCCGCTACTGCTCGAACAGCCAGGTCTTGAGCTTATTCCTGAAGGAGAGGTGGTCTTGGGTCAGGCGCAGGTCGGGAGGGAGGGAGTTCCAGGACTTGGCGGCCAGGTAGGAGAAGGACCTTCCTCCTGTTGTCGCTCTTCGGATGCGGGGGACGGCGGCGAGGGCGTGGCTGGCTGATCGGAGATGGCGTTTGGGAGCGTAGAAGTTGAGGCGGTTGTTGAGGTAGCTCGGGCCTTGGTCGTGTAGGGCTTTGTGTGCGTGGGTGAGGAGACGGAAGGTGATTCTCTTGTTGACGGGGAGCTAGTGCAGGTCTCTCAGATGTCCGGAGATGTGGCTGCTTCGGGGGATGTCGAGGATGAGTCTGGCTGAGGCGTTCTGTATCCGCTGGAGTCTCTTCTGGAGCTTGGCGGTGGTTCCGGCGTAGAGGGCGTTGCCGTAGTCCAGTCGGCTGGTGACAAGGGCCTGGGTGACCGTCTTCCTGGTCTCGGTGGGGATCCACCGGAAGATCTTCCGTAGCATGCGCAGGATGTTGAAACAGGACGAGGAGACGGCGTTGACTTGTCTGGTCATGGAGAGGGAGGAGTCCAGGATGAAGCCCAGGTTTCGTGCGTGGTCTGTCGGTTTGGGTGCGGTGCCCAGGGCGGGGGGCCACCAGGAGTCGTCCCAGGCGGAGGGCGAGGAGCCCAGGATGAGGACTTCCGTCTTGTCTGAGTTCAGTTTCAGGCGGCTGGTCATCATCCACTCGGCTACGTCTTTCATCCCTTCGTGGAGGTTGGCTCTGGCGGCGGCGGGGTCGTTGGTCAGGGAGAGGATCAGCTGGGTGTCGTCGGCGTAGGAGATGATGTTGAGGTTGTGTTGGCGTGCGATGGCCGCAAGGGGGCTCATGTAGACGTTGAAGAGGGTGGGGCTGAGTGCGGATCCTTGGGGGACGCCGCAGATGACTTCGGTGGCCTCTGACTTGTACGGTGGTAGGCGGACTCTCTGTGTCCTTCCGTCGAGGAAGGAGATGATCCATTCCAGTGCCTTCTCCTGGATTCCGACGTTGCTGAGGCGCTGCACTAGGGTGCGGTGGCAGACAGTGTCGAATGCCGCGGAGAGGTCTAGGAGGATGAGGGCCGCTGTTTCTCCGTTGTCCAGCAGGGCTCGGATGTCATCGGTGGCAGCGATGAGGGCGGTCTCGGTGCTGTGGTTGGCTCGGAAGCCAGACTGTGAAGGGTCGAGGGATCCATTCGTCTCGAGGAAGGCGGCCAGCTGCTTGTTGACGGTCTTCTCGATGACTTTGGCTGGAAACGGGAGGAGCGAGATGGGGCGGTAATTCTTGAGTTCGGTGGGGTCCGCTGTTGGTTTCTTTAGTAGAGCGCTGAGTTCGGCGTGCTTCCAGCTCTCAGGGAAGGTGGCGGTGTCGAAGGAGGTGTTGATGATGTCTCGCAGGTGGGGTGCGATGACAGCGTCGGCCTTGTTGAATACGTGGTGAGGGCAGGGGTCGGTCGGAGATCCGGAGTGGATAGAGTTAATCGTGTGGATGGTGTCTTCTGTGTTGATCGGGGTCCAGGCGCTGAGGGTGGTGGTGGGGGGCGTTGGTGCGGTCGTGGGGGGCGTTGTTTGTGGGATGAAGCTGTTGTGTATGTCAGCGATCTTGTTGTGGAAGTAGGAGGCGAGGGAGTTGCAGAGGTCTTGCGATGGGGTGATGTCATTGTTTCCGGCGTTGGGGTTGGAGAGCTCTTTCACGATGTTGAAGAGTTCCTTGCAGTTGTGTGCGTTGTTGTCCAGCCGGTCCTTGAATGCAGTTTTCTTGGTGGCGTGGATAAGTTGATGGTGCTTCCGGGTGGCGAGCTTGAGGGTGGTTATGTTGTCCGGTGTTGGCTCCCTTCTCCAGGCTTTCTCGAGGGCTCGGCAGTTCTTCTTGGAGCTCTTGAGTTCGTCGGTGAACCATGGGGCCTTCTTGCTGCCGGGTCTGTTGGGCGGGGTCCTCAGTGGGGCGAGTTCATCCGCGCAGGTGCTGATCCACTTCGTGAGGTTGTCGGCGGCCTGGCTGGGGTTCGCTGAGCTGGCTGGAGGGTGCTGTCTCAGGGAAGCGGCGAGCTGGTCGGCTGTGATCTTGTTCCAGCTTCTTCGAGCCTCCTGTTGCTGGTGGTGGTGGATCGTGGTTCTTCTGAAGGTGAAGTGGACGCAGCTGTGGTCCGTCCAGTGGAGTCCAGTGGCGTGGCTGAAGGCGATGTCTTTGCTGGATGAGAAGACGGCGTCGAGTGTGTGTCCGGCGAGGTGGGTGGGGGTGGACACCAGCTGCTTGAGTCCGAGGTTGGCGAGGTTATCAAGCAGGGTGGTGGTGTTGCGGTCGTTGTTGTTCTCCAGGTGGAAGTTGATGTCCCCCAGGAGGATGTAGTCAGCGGAGGGGAAGGCGTGCGGGCTGATGAAGTCGGCGATGTCTTCGCTGAATGTTGTGCGTGGTCCCGGGGGTCGGTAGATCAGGGTGCCTCTGAGGGTGGTCTTGGGGTCGGTGTGGATCTGGAAGTGTAGGTGTTCGGCGGTAGTCAGGGTGTCGTCGGTGTTGGTCGTGATGCGGATGGTGTTCTTGTGGACGATGGCGATGCCTCCTCCAGTCTGGTTGTCGCGGTCTCTCCGGGTGATCTTGTATCCCTCTGGGATGGCGATGGCGATGTCGGGCGCTGAGGAGTCGTTCATCCAGGTTTCCGTGAGGAAGGCAACGTCTGGAGATGTGGTGTCGAGGAGGTTCCAGAGTTCGATGGCGTGTCTGTGGACGGAGCGGGTGTTGAGCAGGATGCACTTGAGGTGGTTGCTGCTGGTGTTCGGCTTGGCGGGTGCTGGTGCGGGGCAGGTCCGGATGCAGGTGAACTTGCAGGCGAGGCAGCTGAAGGGTCCGTGGGTGCGTCTCGGGGTGGCTTGGTGGCATCCCGGGGTTCGGCCGGTGTTGAGTGCGTTGAGGGTGGCGGCGTCGTACGTCTGGCGGTTGGGCTGGGGTCCTCGGGGACCAGGGGTTCGGGCACTGGGCGCGGGCCAGGCACGGACGGGCGCAGACGGGCTTACCTTTGGCGCACCTTCGGCGCGCAATCGGCGCGCCCGCTGCGCGTCAACGCTGCGCGTGCGCACGGTCCCCATTTATGGCGAAGTGCAGGGAGGGAGGAGCAGCTGGGAGGCGGGAGCGGGGAGGAAGGGGGCGTGTCCACACTCCCGGCAGCGGGAAGCGGGGAGCGGGGCGGGTGGGCGCAGGGGACAACAGCACAGGGGGGGGGCAACAATACTAGCACAGGAAAGCAAGTAACTAAACAAAAATACAGTACAATGTCAGATGAAGCGACAGAATGGCAGGGATGCGGGAAACTACGAGCGGCGGCGGGGGGGCGTGGCCCGAAGGCGGGAAGGCTCAGGAAGGCAGAGAGCAGCGGCAGGCGGAGGGCACACGCGACAGCTGGTGGCCGTGCGGCGCGGGGGTGTCCTATGAATAGAAAGATGATTAGTGCACAATAACATAACTTCATGCACAACAAAAACAACAAAATCACTCAGTCTGCGACTCTGCGTCCAATGCATGGCATCAATCATTACCTGTTCCATATCATTTTCAGTTAATGGGCAGTCTCTCTCGGCTCTGAAAGGAGTATAGCTATAGTAGTCCTCTGATTCATGCTCCACTTCTTTACGCGGGACTAGGAAAGTTTTAATTTTTTCTTCTATTTCCCATCATCCAATCATCATTCATGAGTGCAATGGATTTGGGCGGGAGATTCAGTATGATGGAGCGAAGGAGCTGGATTCGGAGGACTGTACTGTCAAATTGCAGACACCTGAAACTTATATATTAAATAAGAAGAGTAGAAGACGGTGGTAATGGATTTGTTGTGATTCACAAGTTTGTAACCGGAACGACAGACACACAAATAAAGGGGGAAAAAAGGGAGGAAGACAGTAAGTGCAAGCCTAATTGTCAGGGAAGTATATCTCGTCCTCAAACTCTGGGGGTTCAGCCAGTAGTAGGTAATCATGTGACACACTACTTTCGTCACCTGAGCCGCTGTCCTCATCTTCCTCCATTGCTTCATGTATTGTATAATTCGGTGGTATGAAGTGCTGATTCATTTTGATCATTGTTAACCTCTCCACGTTTTTGGGCAAGAGACTGGTCCTTCTCAATGTTACAATGTAACCAGGAGCACTGAAAACACGTTCGGAAGAGACACTTGTGACAGGGCAGGCCAGATAGCTTATCGCCAGCCTGCTGAGCAGTGGCCATTCAGACCTTTTCCTATACCAATACTGCAATGGGTTTTGATCAATGTACACCTCTGTTGGGTCATCCAGATAGGCCTGGACCATCCGCTCAATGTTCAGGGGTGCTGCTGGTAAGCTTTCAGGCTCTTTTCTCTGTGCATCAGCACTGTGCTTATTAATGCCTAACTGTACATACCAATCGTCTAACGATTCTACTGGGCCTAATGATCCAGTTATTGTTGCTGTTGCCGATAGTGATGGTGAGTGTTGTGATCCAAACGCACTGCCCTCAGCCGATGAAGTTGCACTTGATCCTGCATGCCCTGCTGCAGTACTTCTTGTGGGTTGATCTTGAGGGCTTTTAATTAGCAGCCGTTCGTTTTCCAACTTACTGGCTGCCTCAGCTATACAACTTTTGTAGCGGGCAACATCAATCTCTGAAAAAGCAAAGAATGTCTTCAGTCCAAATTTTGCACATGGATCCAGAATTGTGGCACAAATGTAATGTTCTTGTGACAAAATTTTATTTTCTATCCTTGTATTTTCAGCTAAGCGACAGGCTAAGCTCTCCACCAAGTCATAGGCTTCCCTTTTGTCCTCTACACCTTTGTACGATTCAGACACCTTCTTCAGCTGATGCTCTAGCATTTGCAATAATGGGATAGCTTGGCCCATTGTACAGTCCTCCTTGCTGACTTCACGTGTGAAGACCTCAAAAGGACGAAGCATCTCAGTCAGGCATTTATTTAGGCTCCATTGCTCCATCTCAAGGTTCATGCCTTTAACAGTAGCATCCCCTCTTTTCCAGACATATTCATGGAGTGGCCTGTACTGCTCAAACAGACGGTCAAGCATGTAATACGTTGAGTTCCAACGTGTTGCCACCTCCTGGATGAGTGCTTTGACTGGCATCCTATATTCACATTGGATGATCCTCAGCTGCTTCTGAGCTTTAAAAGAATGGCTGAAATGAGTGCATATTCTTCGGCAGATGGCCAGTAAGTTGCTGACTATGGGTTATTTTTTCAGAAAGTCTTGAACTATAATGTTTATGCAGTGCGCCGAACACGGAACCCTGAAATAGGAACCGAGATCCATGGCCCTAAGTACATTACTGCCATTGTCTGTGGCGACAAAACCAATACTAATCCCTCTTGGGCGCATCCATTCAAAAACCTTGCTGCAAAACTCTTGCAAAATGTTTACAGCCGTATGAGATTTCTCCATGGCAAACATGGCTACAATTGCATGTTTCCGAGTACCTTTAAAAATCGCAGCTGTGTCAACAGCACCTCGTGCAGATAGCTTATCTCTAACCCCAACAAAAGAGACCCAGTGGGCAGTGATGCACATGTAATCTGTGGCTTGGCAACTGGTCCTTATGTCTGTTGTCAGGTGGATATTGTGAACAGCACTCTGCTGCAAAGCTTGTCCAACAAATTCCAGCACATCATGATGTAGTGCCGGAACAGCAATTCTTGCGAAATAGGACCAGCTGGGAACCTTCCATTTAGGGCAGATGGCTGACACAAATTCAAGGAAACCCACCCCTTCCACAAATGAAAAAGGGAGAAGGTCCAGCGCTAACATTTTAGCTAGCTTCGCATTGTACAACCGTGCTGTTGGGTGGTTGCGTTGGAACTGCCCCTCCAACCTAAGCATGCTCTCAGTGGTAGGCTGGATTACTTTCCTTTGTGGTGCTGTTGTTTTCATTAACCCACTTAGGATCAACGACACAGTTTGTCTCATTGCGGTACTCGGTCGCCTTGGTGTCTCAGCCTGACTCTGAGTATGGCTCTTACTGCGGTACCACTCAGATGTTACTGAGGAGGATGTGGGCGGTACCACTGCACTACTGGGGACAGGGCTAGAAATGCCTCCCTCTTCTTCACCTTCCACCGCAATAATATCACTTCCTGATTCTTCCTGACCAACTTCAATGGGTTGAGTTTTTCTACTTTCTTTTAACTGAAGTAGGTGATTCTCCCACACGATAGTGTGGTGTATTCTGAGATGACTTGCTCGGCCTCCGGTACCATAGTTTGTACCAAGCTTACCCCGCCGAACACCTTGTCGACAAATTGAGCATATAGCAACGTTCTCCTCCTTGGTGCTAACAGAAAAGAAGTCCCAAACTGGGGAGGAGAACTTTCTGGCACTGCTGGATGTGCCACTTTCAATACCAGATGAACTGTAGGGTGTGCTTGGAATGTGACCCTGTGCAGCTACACTGTGACTTTTACTACCACTACCTACTGAGATGGTTGAGCTGGATGTAGGTCCCTGCCGGGCCTTGGAAAATATGGCAGCTGGAGGTAGTGGTGGTGTAACCTGTGTTGGTGATATCCGTGCTACATCCCGCTCAGTAGCAGCCTTTCTGGATAGGGTGAGAAGGTTGGTCTCAAATCCCTTTGGGAGTGGGAGTGATGTGCGTGATGACTGGCTCGTCTTCATCAACATCACCCCCCTCTTCTACATATACCTCCATAACTCTAAGTTTTTCTGGGACCTTCCTTTTCAGAAGCATTGTCTTGTGGCGTGCATCACTCTCAGACTAAGCTGGTGGATGCCAAGTGGCATCACGATCATCAGAAGCCGGGCATGAAGAAGAAGATGATGGACTAACCCTCCTTTTCCTTGCTGGTGGTCTGGAAGGTAAAAGATCTTCTGAAACAGTGGTTTGCTCCACTTTGTCTGCAGGAAGCTCGATTTCCTGAAATGCCCCTACGTCAGGAGCAACAACTACTATGGTGGGCTGTTGTTGCGGCTGCTGCTGTTCTTGTTGCGGCTGCTGCTGTTCTTGTTGCGGCCGCTGCTGTTCTTGTTGCGGCCGCTGCTGTTCTTGTTGCGGCTGCTGCTGTTCTTGTTGCGGCTGCACACTTATTTGCTGAGTTTTCACCTGCGTTGATTGTGTACTACTTTGCGATAATGACATTTCAACATCGCTGCTCGTTAGTAGACTGGCTACCTCTGCGACACTAAAGACCTTGGGCCTAGGTTGGTGGGGTTGGACCGCTGGTGCTGAGGTGCTGCTCCCAGCTTGGTTCCCGGACAACGCTGCTGCAGGTGTAACTTTTTTGGTGCCAAAAAAAAACATTGGCCGACACACCAATTGTGGTTAATGGCACTTCCTTTTTCTGTTCCTTCTTCTCACCGGCAACTTTCTTGGTACTGGACCTGGTACCTTTCTTTGGGGACATCTTCTTCAGATGTCAGGCAGGATGCAGATGCACAACAAGTTCTGGTCACACGTGGACGTGATGCGCAGCAGGACTTCTGTATGGCTGGCAGTACAACGGGTAGCCGGGTGATGCTGATGACACGTCCTCCTCTGGCTTTTTGTGCACGTAAAAGAAAATAAGCCAGGAGAAGAACATCAGTGAAATGTTGCATTTGTTGTTGTGGTTCAGTTACTTACTACTGTACTAGTGCAAACAAAAGATATAGTCTAGCCATTTATGACTTTTTTTCAACAAGGGCTATGTTATACTATTGTGTACAGTCACACACTACACTCTCAGGAAGGATAGGAAAGTTAATAAGAACCACCAAAATAAAAATGTAATGGAAGTGGGGTGGACCCTATTTGCCATTAAATTATTTGAGCATCTCAGCATCCATGGAGCTGCTGCTGGCAAAGGGGGTGGATGGATGGAAGCAGTAAGCCAATAGGAAAACCATGCAGGCCTATATGGAAAAAGCAGGACACTAATAACTCCCAACACAAAAAAGGCCACCAGCCACATGGACACTCACAAATCACAAACAAGCAGGGGGCCTGGGAAACACCAGGAGCTGACAAAAGGCCTATAAAAGCCAGGTAAAAATGCATACTAAAGAACACTGCTCTGCCTTTTTAATGCAACAAAATGCAAATACGAACATTCACAGGCCGCAAAAAGGTCTGCAGGATGCATGCATTGCACATCAACACACACCACACACACACAACAAAAGCATGTCTTTAAGAAAAGCCAACATCAGAAAGCCCACCCCAAAAAAACACACTTGCCAACACAATCCAATGCCATCCATGCCCTAAATGATGTCTAAATTCAACAGACCACACAGAAACACTTGATTAATAAAGCTGTGGCTATCTCCTCTGATCATACTGGATGAAAGCAGGCCTGTTGGCAGACAAGGCCAGGCAAGTTTGCAGGCCTAGGCTTCAAAATGGCCACCAGCCACATGGCCAGGCCCAACATCATCAGAAAGCCCACCCCAAAAAAACACACTTCCCCAACTCAATCCAATGCCATCCATGCCCTAAATGATGTCTAAATTCAACAGACCACACAGAAAACAAAACACTTGATTAATAAAGCTGTGGCAACCTGCTCTGATCCTACTGGATGTAAGCAGGCCTGTTGGCAGACAAGGCCAGGCAAGCTTGCAGGCCTAGGCTTCAAAATGGCCACCAGCCACATGGCCAGGCCCAACAACATCAGAAAGCCCACCCCCAAAAAAAAACACTTCCCCAACTCAATCCAATGCCATCCATGCCCTAAATGATGTCTAAATTCAACAGACCACACAGAAAACACTTGATTAATAAAGCTGTGGCTACCTGATCTGATCCTACTGGATGAAAGCAGGCCTGTTGCCAGACAAGGCCAGGCAAGCTTGCAGGCCTAGGCTTTAAAATGGCCACCAGCCACATGGCCAGGCCCAACAACATCAGAAAGCCCACCCCAAAAAAAACACACTTCCCCAACTCAATCCAATGCCATCCATGCCCTAAATGATGTCTAAATTCAACAGACCACACAGAAAACACTTGAATAATAAAGCTGTGGCTACCTGCTCTGATACTACTGGATGAAAGCAGGCCTGTTGGCAGACAATGCCAGGCAAGCTTGCAGGCCTAGGCTTCAAAATGGCCACCAGCCACATGGCCAGGCCCAACAACATCAGAAAGCCCACCACAAAAAAATACACTTCCCCAACTCAATCCAATGCCATCCATGCCCTAAATGATGTCTAAATTCAACAGACCACACAGAAACACTTGATTAATAAAGCTGTGGCTACCTGCTCTGATCCTACTGGATGAAAGCAGGCCTGTTGGCAGACAAGGCCAGGCAAGCTTGCAGGCCTCGGCTTCAGAATGGCCACCAGCCACATGGCCAGGCCCAACAACATCAGAAAGCCCACCCCAAAAAAACACACTTCCCCAACTCAATCCAATGCCATCCATGCCCTAAATGATATCTAAATTCAACAGACCACACATAAAACACTTGATTAATAAAGCTGTGGCTACCTGCTCTGATCCTACTGGATGAAAGCAGGCCTGTTGGCAGACAAGGCCAGGCAAGCTTGCAGGCCTAGGCTTTAAAATGGCCACCAGCCACATGGCCAGGCCCAACAACATCAGACAGCCCACCCCCAAAAAAACACATCTCCCAACTAAATCCAATGCCATCCAGGCCCTAAATGATGCTTGAAAATGAAATACATTCAAAAAACACCAAAGGAACAGTTGCTTCATCATGCACACACCCATGAGGCCATGACTAGCTCGTGCCTACTACTGACTACTACTACCCACAACATTTAAAAAAAAAGGAATGATGATAGTTACCAAAAATAAATTGTAGTTACAACAACTGCAATGCCCACAATCAAACAGACACAACAACCACTTACTTGTAAAATATCCAATTAAAAAATCCTCAAATCCAATTGCAATGATGCAGCAGACAAAAAGAGTGATCTTTCCAGCTCAAAATCCAAAGGCAGAATGAGCAGGAGACTCCTTGCACAAAAAAGGACAGCCAACTGTCTATCTGAGGAGTTGTTTTCATCCAAAATCATCATTTGCAGAAGGTTTCATGCTGCTAGATCTGATATTCTTCTCCAAATTGAAAATTTTACATGTTTGAGTTCTCGAGCTTCACATTACTTACGCCGGATGTCGATGGCGTGTCCAAAATGACTTGATTGCTTCTCTCGCTCCCTGACGCGTTGGATATGACGTGTTCGGGGTCTCTTTCTCCTTTTCACGTTCGATTAGACGTGCCCGCATCCTCACGCTCACGCTCGCGGTGGAAAATGACGTGTTCGAGATCTCAATCTTCTCATTCTCTCGCGGTGTATGATCGCGAGACGAAAGACGTGATTGCGCGACAAATGACGTGATCGTGCGACAAATGACGTTAGGGCACGAACTGTCGCGAGACAGCACAAAATGGCTACCAAAAATCCAACATCTCGTGGAGAACGCGACCGGGTCGTGAAAACTTGTCGGCGAACGCGGGGATTCAGGAAAGGCGATCGCGCGCGCGAGAGAATGTATTTTTTTACAGCGTAAGCAAGAAAAAAATTACCGGAAAGATGCGGATTGTGGAAATTTTGACATTTTCGCGCTTTCCGCGGAACGCGAAAATGCCAAATTATCGCAATTTCCACGAGCGGAACGGAATTTTGGCCCAGGCCTAGTCACAGCGGGACTCGCTCTGCCATATTTATGTCGGGGCAAATATCACTGGATTCCCCTGTCTCCGAGACATGGCAGTCCCTGGCAGGGGAAACACAAAATTTCCCTGTGTATCATTGAGCGAATGTTTTACAAAAAGAGAAATGTATTCCAAGAAAGGCTTAACAGACATGGCACCCTTACTGCATACTTTTCTGCTTTCAATCCACAACCTCCCCATGTCTTGCGTTGTAAGCACAGAGATTCTTTTGAGGCATGCAGGGAACTTATAATATGGCAAACGGTCCTTCTCAAAAGGGGACTTCCACCGGAGTCTAAATTGTCCTGCGAGTTTATTACTGCAAAACATCTATGTTAACATATTGTACCTGCTTCCACTCAATAAATTAAGCAATTGTGCTTTCCGAGCATCAAGTCACGCTTTACTGTTGCCTTATTTAGTCTTATTGTTAGGCTTAATCATGTAAAAATGGATTTACTCTGAGATGTTTAGAGCTGAAGATTGACCTGAAGTGGTACATAACTGATTGGCAGCTATTCCATGCTGTCAATGCGTTCCGTATGGATGGTTTTAAGACGCAATGCATTCATTAGGGGGCATTTTTTTTTCTTTTTTCTTTTTATTTGTTTTATATAGCGCTGGCTAGACCCAGAGGTATCATAGCGCTTTACATGAGGATCAGTGAGTTACAGGTTACATAGTTACATAGCCAAGTATAAACATAGGAGAAAAAAACATGAGATTACACAATAATGTGATTTATTAGCGCTTACACATGTCTTATGTGGAGGGAAAAGGTTGAGGGGGAATGGTGAACAGGGGTAAGGGAAGCAGGTAGGAAGGAGGCGAGGAAAACAATGTCCGATGTCCGGCTGGGTAGGTGACTGCCGAGGGGTGAACCAGAGCCAAACTCCTCTATAACTACATAGGACAGCTCCATCGGGCATCGGTCAAGGTTGCTTGGGCATCACGGTAAGTACAGACAATTAAGGTTTCCGCCGAGGGGGCGTCGTCAAAAGTTCCATTGAGAGCACCAGTCACGGTGTTGCTGGGAAGCTCCCGCCTCATCCTCCTGCTCGCCCCCAGGTCAAGAGTGGAGAGGAGAGGTGGAAGGGACAGTTCCAAAGTCTGCAGATCTTCCCCATTCCCAGCAACATTAGTGAGTGTTGGGCATTTGATCAGGATCCCAGTGGTAGGGGGATCCTGGGCACTTGAGGGTCAAATAGTAATGACGCTACCCGGACAGAGGTCAACTGCAGTTAAAGCCTCCTTGTCTCTACCAGGTACCGGGGTCTCTGAGCTCTCAGAGGTCGGAGGTGGAGATCACTGGTGGCGGCATACGTGAAATACCCTGGTGGTGAATGGTAAGGGGTCATCTCACTCAGAGGGGTGTTTTGTATACAGAGGGATGGTGCACAGCTGCTGCAAGTGTCTAACGTACCTCCCAGTTACGGACTCCGTCCCCGATGAAAGGCCTCGTCTCGGTGGACTGTTTTGGGTCTGAATCACAGGTGCCATTTTGGGGACTGGCACGTCTCTCATAAAGATCGCCGTGGTGATGAAGTCGGCCTTATACTGAAGCGCTCCTTATTATCAACAGGCACCACATCACCAATAATCAGTACCAAGCAAGAAATAGTTGAAGACAGTCATATCTCTCGTTAAATGCGCCATGTTCTAAAACACGGGTGCCATCTTAAAGTCAGGCTCTGCACTCATGAGAATCAAAGTGTTGATGATAACGACTTTGCAAAGAATGGAGCCCCAGGCCACTATGAGGCAGTTCAAACGATCCTGTTCTGTGTGGGAGGTGCTTGCAGATGAAGATTTGACCTCCGAGTGCCATTGCCAATATGAGGCACACTGCCTGAGGGGTTCCGGGGATTATTAGGCATACGCAGCCTACCTGGGTTCGTGTGTGGGCTCAATCCCGGAGTAACGCAGGAGTACCGATCCGGCGTCTATGGCTCATCAGAGTGGCAGGCCTTGAATCAGTGTCACCCCCACCCCCCCGCACCCCAACCCATGTGCTTCAGATTTATATTGTTCCTTTCTCCTCTTCTATTTATGTGTCTATAATGTTATCTATTTAAGTATCATGTCCCGTTTTGTTTGCATATTTGTATCAGTGCGGTACATGAAGGTTATATATGTCAATTAACTTTTACAATTGGCAGTAGAGCACACCCCAGTTTGGTGCTGGGCAACAACATAGAAACCAAAAGTCAGCATTCAACCTCAAAGTAGCCGAAGAAAATGGGAGAACCACCCAAAAATGACATTTCATGCCTGGTGCTTGCTTGTTCTTTTTTATTGTATGAATCTCTTACAGTTACACATTTTATTTTAGTTGTTAGCAGCTTGCTGATGCCCTTTTTAGAATGGCAAATTTGTTCAAACCACAGCCCTAAGTCTTATAAACATCCAGTTACCATCATGCATTGGTGGGACAAAGTGAGCCTGAAGGCTTGAAATATTTAGGCTGAAATTTCAGTTGCAATTGCATTTGCTGTGACATCTAGAATGACTATGAAGAGGCTAGTATGAAGTCCAGGATGCCCTGGAGCAGGGTGTTGCCATCGTCTAGTTGCAAGACTATTTATATCTGTATTTTAGAAGATCTTTGATCAGAAAATCAAATTTGGTTACTCCTTTTTTGATTTGTATCACAGAAGAGGGCCAGAGGAGATTTAAAGACCTGCAAGGGTAAGCTCATCTACTCACATATCAAAAACACAGAAAAGAACCCTTGAGTCTATAAGTATTGTTCTCCTAGTTGCATATTTAACCAAGAAAGGGCATCCCTTTTATAGGTAGTGGCGTGGCTGATGAAGGCGGGTGGGGGCAGTCTGCCCCAGGCGGCGCTTTCTTGGGTACAGTACAGAGTGCAAGGTAAGTTTTCTTTTTTTAAATGTTGTCCCTCATCATCGTCTGCCACCACCCCCTCCCCGCTCTTACATATATCAGCTGTCACTGGGCGGCAAACTCAAGGACCTCTCCGGGCAGCAAATGCTCTAGCAACGCCACTGTTTATAGGACAGTTTCCCCCACCCACCAAAAGGTATCACACGTATTTAGTCTATACCTCTCTTAGTATGAAAACATCCCTGAGCTCTTTCCTCTCAGTGAGGGGGTTGTAACCCGTATCGTGACTAGGCATCACAATATAGGTTTTAGCTAATCAATCCATTATTCACAATGTAATAATTTGTACTATTTTATAGATGTTAGGTACAAAGTACCTTCTGATTATAATTATGTCATGCTTTCTGTAGAACCTTTCCATTTTGATAGAGTTGAAGATAACATAGTCATTTGTTTAATAGATTTTTGTTTTAGGATTTGGAATTGCTTGGATTTCTTGTATTATGGGGACAGGATCAATGGTGTTAGATGCCAGAAAATATACTTAGCAAAGAATTCGATTAATTAGAACTAGAAAAGCTAAGACGTAATCTCATGATACATTATCCATAGATTTAAATGAATCCCAAAATGGGTGTTGATAATTTCATCCAAGAGACAAAAATACACATGGATGTCATTTAGTGTTAACCAAGCTTGCCCCTTGTGACCACTGGCACTGCCTTTGCGACCCCTGGCCTCAGGGATGGCAAAATCTGTGACAAGAACACTCAGGGACTATTCAGTCCTTATTGTCTGCCTGATTTTTATTATACTAACAGTGAATAATATTCTATTATTCACTATTAGTGTAATAAAAAAATAGAACACACTTAAGACCTATGTTGGCAGATCTCATTAATAAAAAATATTTTTAAATGTATTTTGCATGCATGCTTTTGGGAGAGAGTATGGGGCATATTCTCAAGGACCTATTGCCGAGTTAGCAGCACTTTATTGCAGCCAAAGTCGCAATAAATTTATCGCCCCATTCACAAGCCAGTGCAAACAGACGATATCACCAGTTGTCCGGC
This sequence comes from Triturus cristatus, assembly GCF_964204655.1. Classification (NCBI taxonomy): domain Eukaryota; kingdom Metazoa; phylum Chordata; class Amphibia; order Caudata; family Salamandridae; genus Triturus; species Triturus cristatus. The sequence goes on along the minus strand of NC_140583.1, from coordinate 1,140,397,084 downwards.
GATAGCATCCTCAAACACATCGCCACGGATGACCCTGGCAACTATCACTGATGAGATGCAGAGTAGGAGTTCCTGAGCAAAAAGCCACAACAACACCACTCCACAACATTCTAAAAGACCAGCCAGATCAGTGATAAGATCCCAAAACAGGCGATAAGGTGCAGCAGGATTTTAACACCTGCTCTGATCTGGTGTAAAGTCGGACGACAACCGGCAGCAGCCAAGGGAGCACAGCTCATAGCCAAACGTAAAGAACAACAGATGCCGCCGAGCAACTGAACATGCAGCCTGGAGCCCCAATAGGGCAACAACACCCACTGTCACCCCCCCGGATCCCCCCCCCCTCCCTTTGGCTAAAGAGAATGCACATCAACTCCACGAAACCGTGAACAAAAAAAATCGCCTGAAGTCACACAGTCACAACACCTAACATACAGGTATGGCCAGAAAAATGGAAATCATACATTCATATCATATAATCCAAATAAAACCTTTATTACAGATTAAACAAAAAACAACAATCTTGAAGAGGCACGGCGGGTCTTCTATGGGCATTCTGTAAGTCACGGCCTGCAAGACAGAAACACAAATAAGAAGGTGTGTCATGCGCCCATCAAAGTACAGAGAGAGAGATCGACAAAGGGAGAGAGAAAGAGAGGGGGAGAGAGAAAGAGAAGGAGAGAGAGGGAGAGAGAAAGAGAGGGGCGGAAAGAGAGAGGGATAAAGAAAGAGAGGGAGATAGAGGGAGAGAGAAAGAGAGGGAGAGAGAGAGAGAAAGGTGTTGAATTTCCCTCTGCAATGTGAAGGGGAGATGCAGTCTAACATTGTGTTCACATGTATATTGACGCATTGTACATGTTTACATTCAGACTGCATGACAGTGTATATTGTGACTGTTTGTGGGGAGTTACCTATATGATGCGGGACAGTGGACATTTCGACAACATCACGGATGTGTGTTAGTACTTGTACATTGTCAACTCACATTTCCCTGTGATGCCATATGTGATTGGCCAGTTTCTGCACTCAAGCGGCACCAGATTTTGGGGGAGTCGCCCCTGCAGCTCTGATTTGGCTGCCCCTTATCCCTTACATGCGGTGTGCCTCTTACTTCTGTGCTTCTACAGTGCTGAGATGTTGCACACTTGGGTGCATTGGTCTCTTGGTGGGAGTTGGCGGTCTGGGGCATGGTTTGTCCGCAGATGTGCTATGTTTACTTGTACATGTGTGCCATTGTGCCCATCTTCCCCGTCCCCCCAGTCCCTGGTCATTACTCACCCTTTTGCTGTTGTGTCCGGTCATGTTGAGCAGTGTCCGGACCCCCAACTCCTGCCAACGTCTCCCCACTGATGACTGTGGACACCATTTCCTCCATCTCATCCAGTTCCTCCTGTGGCGCTGGGCTCCCACCTCCACTCTGCATTGCTGCCTTCCAGTTGTTTGCGAGTTTCTGCTTTTTTTGCCCTTGACATCATTCCAGCTCCACTTGACCTCTTCCATTGTCCTCTTCAGCACTCCGACTGCATTCACCTTGTCCACGATGGTCTGCCATATTCCATTTTTAGTTGCCAGTGACACAGTGGAGGTGACAAACAGTAGTTGATGGTGTTCTATCACCTCCGTTATCAGGATCCCCTTTTCCTGCGGACTGAGCCGCTTCTTCCTACTGTTCTTCTCCTTGCCCTTCCTTGACCCGAGGTCCCAGGCAGGTCCTCCGGGGGGGCTTGTGGGGTTCTGGTTGTCCTCTGCACTTACTCCGGCTGACTCCATTGTGCTTCGTTGTTGTTTGGCTTTTGTATGTGTTTTTTTCCCAACTTTTATTGTGCATTTTCCCGCATGTCACGTGGGGAGTGCAGGCCTGTGGCTGGTTTTTGCTGATTATTGTATCGCGATTTGCATCATCGCCTCTTGTTTTGCGTTCGTGCTTTGCATTTTTGTAGCGTTGCGTTGATTTTAACGCATGTATTTGACGCGTTGTGGTGGGTCTATCACATGATGCCGCCTTGTTGGGAATAACACGTTAACACTTTGTTAGTTTCCCGTGATAGACTGTGATGTGAAGAGTTACGTTAAGCTACTTATGCGGTAGTTATCACACGTTCTTGAGAATATCCCCCTATGTTTTAAGCAAGAGAAAAAGTGAGAATATGGGAGATAATGTTTCTGTATGTGTAAGTCAGTGCGTGTGAGTGAAAGGGAATGAGAGTCAAGTGACAAGTTAGTGAGGGAGATTGTGTGAGATTGAAGCCCAGATTCACTGTTTTCAGATACCAGGCAAAGCTGCACCAAAGTTGCTGTGCTGCCTTGTGTCAAAGGGTGCACATATTTTTCTCTCCTAGTGCGCCGGTGCACTTTTGGCAGTCATGTGCCAACAAACATAACCTTGCGCCAGAGTGCAAGGTGTGTATGTTTTTTGAAGCATAGATTTTGTGATCAAATGGTTCCTTCTAGTACAAAAATGATGCTTAAGGGATTTCCCACGTCACATGTGTGCTGCACACTACAGCACACATGCAAAGTTGATAAAACGAGAAGAATTGAAAAAAATATTCTTCTTATTACACCTACCTCGATCAGGCATAAAATAAAGGAGCAAATTCCTCTTTACCAATGTCTTTAGATAGGGATTTGTGTCAAAATCCATGGGTGGTTGCATGTGAACGCCCTTGACACAAAACAATACAAAGCAGCGCATAGCGCAACATTGCGTTACTTTGTGAAACTATCCAATGCAAATCCTCAATTGCTGTGATGTGAAGTCATGTGACAAGTCTATCCAGAAAACAGCAGGAGTCATATGATGTCACTTCAGGTGATGTCATTGAGGTCAAATGGTATGTGATGTCACTTCCACTACCCCTGTCATTTTGGTGCAATGACAACCATGAAAGCACATTTCATTTTTAATTGCATAGAGCAGATCCATTATCATTTTAAACCTTTGAACCCTTTTGTTTGCCCACAGGACTCAGGTGAAGATTTATACGCGAATGCTAGCATAGACATTATATGTCTGCTGCTCATTCAGCAAGAGGAGCCATGGTAAGATGGTTGAAAGATTTTTTGAAATGTGCAGCATGATTACAGGATGAGCCAACTTATATCTAATTGCTTGGCGCAGAGATTTAAAACTTGCACACAATATCAGTACACATTCCTGACACAAAATTGTGATGTTCAAACCTTTCAACGTCTACAACGTATACATTGTACTAAAGATTGAGGGCTCAGAAGGTCTTCATTGCAGTATCCCTTTATGTTTTGGTTATAGTTATTGTGTTTAATAGAATGCAGTATATTGTTAATCCTGACCAAAAGTAAAAGGTTTTAATTGTTAACAACTATAAATCTAATATACATGTGTACTGATTATCTCTGCTGGTGTAGTAGAAGTGCAATTTGTTTGTTTTCATATAGCCTAAGGCCCCTTGACTCCAGTAAAATTGAGATGCTGAAAGCGTTGTAAATTGCCGTTTTCCACCATCTTTTTGTTTACTATATCAGAGATGTGGTAAAGACTTTAACATTGATATCTGTAGCCCTTGTTTGATCGATTGATATTCCTCAAATTGATGTTTGCAAATGTTCAAGTACAATACCTTTTTTTATATACAACTGCTATAAAAGAAAATCATGAGTATTTATGCCCGAGAGCGAGTTCAACACAAGATCATTTTACCTTTGCTCTAGTCAGAAAATAGAATGCATACAAACGTTGCGTACAGCATGTAAACAATGCTGATCAAGACCTTCGACTTCCAAAACAATGTTATTGTTACACTAGATTTAGAGAAGGTGTATGCAATCTGCTAAATACATATTAGCTGATTATACAAAGTCAGAATAATAATCAACAAATCCACTGCCATAACCAGAAGGTCCCTACATTCAATGAAAATATAAACAGGTCTATTATTATTAATACATACCAATACATTAAATGCTAGAATACAGAGCCAAGGAGTTTTAATTGCAACTGCCACTTCTGCAGCAGATTTTTTTATCTCAATAAATATTCAATGAAAATGCTAAATGCCTATATCACGACAATGACAACCCAGTTTTTTACACTGTTTACATGCAGCAAATGTGCGTTTGCCATACAGAGCCTGCAAAGCCCAATTCACAATGCGAGAGGTATTCAGAGGGGAGAGCAATGGAGGACATTTAAGCGTTGTACTGCCTTGTCATTGTTAAGTCTAATTCAGCAGTAAGGGATTCAGAGCAGCCTTTGGCCTGGTTCTACTTAGCTAAATAGCTAGAGAGATAGGTTCCAGATAGAGCTCAAAGCCTTAACCGATAAGGGGGATTTGAGCATGTTTGTCTGCATGGAACATAGAAGACATTTACCAGGAAAAAATGGTTTCAGTCCCCATCTGTATATTAGGTATGGGAATATATCAAAACTGTGCTGCGCTCCACTGCCAGACTTATTGTGCCCTGCAGGATATTTTGCCATATCACCCCAATGACGAGCCAGAACCTTATGGGCCTGGCGGCGCAGGGTACGCCTTAATCTCCTGGGTTCTCCTGCTTCAGCTAACAGAGACACGGGGACACACTGTCGGCGTAAAAGATCAGATTTTATTAGCTGCAGCTAGTACAGTTGTCCTAGAAGTACACACGGTATGTTCCCAGGAGACTGCCACTTCACTTTGTGGCGCACAATCTTTCATAGTACATAGGTGACATATACATTAACGAAGGGCACACCTAAAACATACATGAAGAACCAATAAGAATAGTCTGAAGATAAGTCAGAGCCAATAGGAAAAGTTGAAAAACAAAGTATCGAGTAACTCGAAGAAGCCTCTCCTCCAACTGTGTTTGCCACCCCTCCCCACAGGTTAAGGTATTAACGTGTCTGTAACTGACTTGCAGGTGGCGAGATACGGTTGTGTGTTTTGGAGGACAGTTGTGAAACGAGAGAATACGAGCAGAGGACAGCGAAGGTCAGAAGATAAGATAAAGTCAGAAGAGAATAGTGTGAACCAACAGATAGTTGAGACAGGGATTAGAAAAACCAGACAGGGATTAGTGTACTCGGCCAGTCTCTAACACCAGCTTTGTAAACAGAGGCAGAAGGCTATTTTGACACGATATTGCAGGAAAAGGAGAAAAGACTTCGTTCGTCGTGCTGCCTGAGTGAGGGCAACACAAAATGGCGGCGGAGCACAAAATGGAGGCTCAATACGATCGTGATCGAAAATCGAATTTCCTCACCAATTATCTTCAAGTGACAATGACTTTCTATTAAGGCTAGTACAAAGTTTGAATTGGGATGCTTAGCCTATACAGCAGTCTATTTTAATTATCCACCCTACCTTTCTAACATATTAATTTTATCAGGGCGAAAACTTAGGAATCAGGTGTGTAGTCTCTCCTCCATCTCCGTTCCAAGGCTTTACATTTAGATTTCCCAGCCTTTAGAGCTCCGTTAAACCAAGGGGCTGGAGGTCGGTGGTTATTTATTTATTTTTTTTTTTGAGGGGGAGGCAAGAGTCAAGAGCATCTAAAAGCCAATCGTATATGTTTCCTGAACGTACGTCAACCATAGAATCGGATGTGGGTGGGTTGGCGCATAAGAGCTTGTTGAGGACACCTATATTCAGTTGTTTCCAGTCTCTTTTGGGGACCTTGAGGGAAGGGAAAAAAGGGGTAGGGGAGAAAAGGGGTGTTAGGCAGAATTTGGATATAAAGTGATCTGACCAGCATATGGGTGTTGCCAGGGCACAGTGGATGTGATGAAGGCTCGAAAAGATGGGGTCAAGCAGGTGGCCGGCACTATGAGTGGGGCCTGTATTTAGTAGGTTAATATTCATAGCTGCGAGGTCAGAAATGAAGTTGCTGCAGGTAGAATTAAGGGGATCGTCAAGATGTAGGTTTAGGTCGCCTAGGACTGAGAAATTCTTGGAATTTAAAAGGAAAGGGGTTATGAGGTTGGGAAAGGATGAGGCCCAGTTGGTGGGGGGTCCTGGCGGGCGGTACACTAAAACACCGGAAAGTGTGAAATTGGGGTTGAGGGATATTTTAAATAGGGCGGCTTCGCAGTTGGGAAAGTCTAACGGATCTAATTTGCTATCCCCCCCCCACTTTTTGTCACTCTGTCCTTCCTGACGATGGCATAATTGGAAGGTAGTGCTACTGCCACATCAGGGCTGGCACTCTCATGGAGCCTGGTCTCTGTGAGGAACAAAGCGTCAGGTTGTTCGTCTAGAAGAAGGTCAAGGATCTCCATTTTATGCTTGGGGAGTGATCGGCAATTTAGACTGAGGAACGTAAAATCTTTGATGGGTCGGCCTGACGAGTGAGGGTAGGATTCAGTACCAGGAGATGTGAGGCGGAGGGACTGTGAAGTGACAGGGGCAAAGTTGCAGCAGGGACAGACCTTCACAGCTAGGCTGTCAGCAGTGAACCGGGTGCATTTTGGGTTAACTGGGGGGCGGAGAGCTAGGAGTTGTTTAGAAGAGAGATTCAGCCGATTTATGCACTTTTGACCAGGGGTCGTGGCCCCTGGCCCCGTTTTGGCGCGGACGGGCGCAGACGGGCTTGCCTTTGGCGTGCCGGCTGCGCGCCCGCTGCATGCATCCACTGCGTGGGAGAAGTGGCATTGGATTTAAGTAGAGAGGAGCTCTAGGTCACGTGACCGTCAGAGCGCCGCCTCCCCCAAGCCTGAGCAGCTGATAGCAATCAAGGAAAGCGTGCACACGCCCACACCCTCCACAACAATCAGGGTAAAAGCCCTGCGGTGGACCGAGGTGAGAGCGCGAATTACCACAAAGTGCAAATAAAATGCTGAGTGAAGTAAGAGGTTATATTAAAAAACAAAGGACAGAGATTCGTTTTTTTTTTTAAATCACCAGAGCGCAACAATTAGACAGCAGCAAGCCTCCGCTTTACTTTCAGGATCGCACCCTTCAATTACTGCGTGCGTCTGCTGCGCGGGAAAAGTGGCATTGGATTTAAGTAGAGAGGAGCTCTAGGTCACGTGACCGTCAGAGCGCCGCCTCCACCAAGCCTGAGCAGCTGATAGCAATCAAGGAAAGCGTGCACACGCCCACACCCTCCACAACAATCAGGGTAGAAGCCCTGTGGTGGACCGAGGTGAGAGAGCGAATTACCACAAAGTGCAAATAAAATGCTGAGTGAAGTATGAGGTTATATTAAAAAACAAAGGACAGAGATTCGTTTTGTTTTTTTAAATCGCCAGAGCGCAACAATTAGACAGCTGCAAGCCTCCGCTTTACTTTCAGGATCTCACCCTTCAATTACTGCGCGCGTCCGCTGCGCGGGAGAAGTGGCATTGGATTTAAGTTGAGATGAGCTCTAGGTCACGTGACCGTCAGAGCGCCGCCTCCCCCAAGCTTGAGCAGCTGATAGCAATCAAGGAAAGCGTGCACACGCCCACACCCTCCACAACAATCAGGGTAGAAGCCCTGCGGTGGACCGAGGTGAGAGGGCGAATTACCACAAAGTGCAAATAAAATGCTGAGTGAAGTATGAGGTTATATTAAAAAACAAAGAACAGAGATTCGTTTTTTTTTTTAAATCGCCAGAGCGCAACAATTAGACAGCAGCAAGCCTCCGCTTTACTTTCAGGCTCTCACCCTTCAATTACTGCGCGCTTCCGCTGCGTGGGAGAAGTGGCATTGGATTTAAGTAGAGAGGAGCTCTAGGTCACGTGACCGTCAGAGCGCCGCCTCCCCCAAGCCTGAGCAGCTGATAGCAATCAAGGAAAGCGTGCACACGCCCACACCCTCCACAACAATCAGGGTAGAAGCCCTGCGGTGGACCGAGGTGAGAGCGCGAATTACCACAAAGTGCAAATAAAATGCTGAGTGAAGTATGAGGTTATATTAAAAAACAAAGGACAGAGATTCGTTTTGTTTTTTTAAATCGCCAGAGCGCAACAATTAGACAGCTGCAAGCCTCCGCTTTACTTTCAGGATCTCACCCTTCAATTACTGCGCGCGTCCGCTGCGCGGGAGAAGTGGCATTGGATTTAAGTTGAGAGGAGCTCTAGGTCACGTGACCGTCAGAGCGCCGCCTCCCCCAAGCCTGAGCAGCTGATAGCAATCAAGGAAAGCGTGCACACGCCCACACCCTCCACAACAATCAGTGTAGAAGCCCTGCAGTGGACCGAGGTGAGAGCGCGAATTACCACAAAGTGCAAATAAAATGCTGAGTGAAGTATGAGGTTATATTAAAAAACAAAGGACAGAGATTCGTTTTTTTTTTTTAAATCGCCAGAGCGCAACAATTAGACAGCAGCAAGCCTCCGCTTTACCTTCAGGATCTCACCCTTCAATTACTGCGCGCATCCGCTGCGCGGGAGAAGTGGCATTGGATTTAAGTAGAGAGGAGCTCTAGGTCACGTGACCGTCAGAGCGCCGCCTCCCCCAAGCCTGAGCAGCTGATAGCAATCAAGGAAAGCGTGCACACGCCCACACCCTCCACAACAATCAGAGTAGATGCCCTGCCTCCCCCAAGCCTGAGCAGCTGATAGCAATCAAGGAAAGCGTGCACACGCCCACACCCTCCACAACAATCAGGGTAGAAGCCCTGCGGTGGACCGAGGTGAGAGCGCGAATTACCACAAAGTGCAAATAAAATGCTGAGTGAAGTATGAGGTTATATTAAAATACAAAGGACAGAGATTCGTTTTTTTTTTTATATCGCCAGAGCGCAACAATTAGACAGCAGCAAGCCTCCGCTTTACTTTCAGGATCTCACCCTTCAATTACTGCGCGCGTCCGCCGGACTAATACCTCAATTATCTCCTGTGAAAGAATAATTTCCTCTGAATACTTCAAACCACTCCTTGAATACCTGGCTTTTAATCTCTGAAGAGCTCGATAATGTAAAGTTCCTGAAAAAATAGCTTGAATTGTAGATGAGAGCAAACCTAAAACTTTTGCCAACCCTCTCAAAGATACTTTTGCTGCAACCAAAACTTTGTGTAACTCCTTCCTTATTCTTCTCCACCTTTCCCTTGGTAATTTAAATAGACCATCCAAGGTATTCACCATATAAACCAAAAACTGTGTTTCCTGTTCTGGGACAAGACAAGACTTCTTCTTGTTCACCACAAACCCCACATCCTCCGACAATATCACCGTCATATTCATGTGATCCATCAACTTCAAATTTCATTGATCCATCAACAAAGCGTCTTCCAAATAGATAATCAACATGATCTGTCTTTCTCTTAAATACACTGCCACTGGTTGAAGAACTTTTGTAAAACACCATGGGACAGAAGACAGACCAAAAAGAAGGCATACAACCCTCCACATCTTTCCTCCCCATCTGAATTATAGACATTTTTGATGGGGCTCCCACACTGGAATTGTCAGATATGGATCCTATAAACCTTTAAATCCAAGCGAGTCAACCAATCTCCTATTTGTAACACATCCCTAAATAAACTAATACCTTCCATTTTGAAATGATGATATTACACCCAATCATTCAAGCTTCTCAATTGTATTACTGGTCTCATCCCTTTGTCTTTTTTCTCTACAAGCAAAATGTTGCTGAGAAAACATTCAACTTCCTTCTTTAATTCCTCTATTGTACCCTTTTCAACTAAATCCTGAACTTCCTTGTCTACTAAAGCTGTGAGTTCTACATTGACCTGTAACATCTCCGGAATATGGTTCTGAAACGGTTCCTTTATGAAATCTAGATGATATTCTTGAACAGTTTGCAAAACCCACGGATTCCTTGTTACCCATAACCAGTTGCCGAAAAAAAAAACAAGTCTGCTGCTCAACGTTTTTGGGGTAACAAAAGGGTCTTGCCTTACCTGGGGCCACGGAACATCAAACTCCACATCCACCTCTTCCTCTATTCCTCTGTCTTTGAGGATAGAAGCCACCAAATTGATATGAGATCTGAAAAGTAGTGGGTCTAAATGAAGCCCTACAAATGCCTTGTCCTCGGCTGAGTAACCGACCTCTTGTTTTCCCAGCCCCTCCAAAACCAACTCTATCAAAAACTCTTTTGATCTCTCTCTGATATTTCTGTAAATAACTAACTGTTCCCACGTTTTTAGACATTTCTTTGATGAAATCATTACCAAGTAATAAACCATTCGCTGATTGACCACCTTCATTATTCGCAAGCTCCACCAACTTTGGGTTAATCTTTAAAAAAATCTTTCTCCGTTCTACTGACAATGCATTATTTGCATTTCCCAAAAGAGAAACTAACCTTTGAATCCAATGTCTCAATTCCTCAATGTCCAAAGTTTTATTACCAATGTAAACCTTTTCGGCCATTTCAAATATTTTTTTTATTGGAACAGTCAGATCAAAACGACGGTCTTGACACATTTAAAGGCCCTTATCTAGACCTATTCTAGGATCCTTACCTCCTTTGCCAATGAAGGCTATATTTTAGCATCAAATTCGGGTGTCAACATAATCCTATCTGCCAAACTAGGCCTTGGACATTCAGACCTCAACCGAAGTCTAGCGTCTTTAGGAATTTGGGGGCACATGCATCAAAGTAAGGAATTGCGATTCCTTAATAGCGATTTTTAAGGAATCGCTATTAAAGACCTGCAATTCCATATGCATGTAAGAATCGCTAAATAAATTGCAATTCCTACACATTCCCTATTAGCGAATCACAAATTGTGATTCGCTAATATGGAATGCCTTCCCATTCATTCCTATGGGCCTACAATTGCAAATTACCATCAACTTGAAGTTGATGGTAATTTGCAATTCCTTAATGCAAAGTTGCATTCTCAGAATGCTTCTTGCATTGCAATTTCCCTAACTGCATTTGCAAAATAGGTATTCACAAATTTTGCGATGACCTATTTTGCGAATGTCTTTGGGCTTGATGCATCCCAAAAGGCTAATTACCGGTCGCAAAGGGGCTGATTCTGCAAACCGGCTCCTTTGCGACCAGTAATTAGCTTGATGCATGTATCCCCTGCTTCCTTAACCAATTTTCCACATACTCTGCTACATGAGCTATCAGAGTCCACTCATGTGACAAAGGATGCCTAATTAACAAGAGGTCAAACATACATTCCCCCAATGGATCTGTAAGAGCCTCCTGCTATCCATCATTATATGCCAAATCTGCAGACCTATTTGTGCTTCATCTCAACTGTTACTTTGATTCTAAATATGAGGGGCAATCTATTTCCACCTCTGCTCTCCCAGAGGATTCATCACAAAAATCAGAGGAATGTTTATGTGTTCCATGAGGTTGCCTACCAAAAAACTATGGACCCTTAACTTGGTCGCCATGTGCGTTTTTAACACCATCCTTTTTCTTTAGACCACCAAAGCCTTTATCTGAGCTTCCTCTAATATATTTTTAGCAACTGTCCCTACTTCCACCAAAAAAATTCTCTTCCTTCTTACTTTACCACTTTTACTTACAGCTGGACCTTCCCCAGCTGAATAAAACCTTTCATCCTGTGCTCCCAGACGTTTACTCTGCAGTAAATCATCCAGCTTCTTTTTCATTTTGTTGTTGAAATCGTTTGAGAACTTAGTTAACATTCCCATTAACCTTTCTTCTAATGAACTACTCTCCAGACTTGCCAAATTAATTTGCTCAGTCATTTTTCCAAACTAATATACTTATAAACTTTAAATAACTACATTAACCCACAAACTACTTCTCCGATGTGATCGCAAATACCTCCGCAGCGTTAATATTAAAAGAATACAAAGTCCGGTAAAAAACTAACTTCTGATCGCAATCTGTCAAACTAACCACTCAATCAAACAAATACAGGTATCCCAATCTTTTAACATGGTGGCCATGCTACATAAGATCTAAAGTCCTTCACCTATTTCTTCGCGCAATAAGAACAACCACACCAAATATTTGCACTTAGCATAAAAGGTCACTTTATTAGGCCAGGCAACATAAATTAGAATCTTGCTACAATAAACATTCTTGGAACAAAAACCCCATTGTCATTACTCTTGAAACTTTTTGCTCTCCAACCAAATATTCCCCACAAGACTTCTCATCAAAAATACCCCATGAAATGCACAATCCCAATCAACCTTTTCAACGCCCCTCCCTCACCCCAGAGGGAAGGATAAGCCCGCTCCAGACCATCCAACCCCCAAGAAAAAACGCCTCCAAAGGAAAATCAGCGAACCAGGAAAATGCTACCTGACCTAACGTGACTTTTTTTTTTTTGTATTGTATTCTTATCGGGAGGGTGGGTGGGTCACAAAAACGACAGCCTCCCAATCTCCTCACAGAAAAAAACACAGTTTTCCCTAACTGCTGCCTGCTCTGCTTGAGCTGCTAAGCCCCACCCCCTGCCTGCCTAGAGCCCTGACGCGCTGTGTGGACTGTTCCACCACGCCAAATTCCCATGGGGACAGCTGCTTGTGCAGCGATCCCCTTGGGACCCCATCGCGCAATAAGAACAACCACACCAAATATTTGCACTTAGCATAAAAGGTCACTTTATTAGGCCAGGCAACATAAATTAGAATCTTGCTACAATAAACATTCTTGGAACAAAAACCCCATTGTCATTACTCTTGAAACTTTTTGCTAGCCAACCAAATATTCCCCACAAGACTTCTCATCAAAAATACCCCATGAAATGCACAATCCCAATCAGCCTTTCCAACGCCCCTCCCCCACCCCAGAGGGAAGGATAAGCCCGCTCCAGACCATCCAACCCCCAAGAAAAAACGCCACCCAGGAAAACCAGAGAGTTTTCCTGGTCCCCCCCCCCCCCTTTAGACAAAAATTATGTTTGCTGCCACAACCTTAGTGGATATTAAAGGAACACCAAAGATTCTCGCACCAAAAATCCGCCAATAGATCTCTCAACTCCATTAAATAGTATGCCTGGCCCATTTGTGACAAGTGCACCCCGTCTTCCCTGAAAAGATGATATTCCGCACCCGTGATATTATCATGAGCTAAAAACTTTATCCCCATTGCAGAACAAAAAATTTTCATTTCCCGATTGAGTTTCCTGCGAGCCCTTTCCATCGCCGTGTGGTTGCGAGCTCAACCTCCAATGGTGCCTGTAAATAAATTCAGTCCAAGCCAGAGTGGTACCTACCCAGTTATTCTTGAGCACCGCCAAGTCCACTTTCATTTTCTTTAAAAGGGGTAAACCGGACAATGCCACAAGATCATTTTCCCCCAAATGGATTATTAATAAATCTGGGAAACCTCTAGCAGAAGACGGCTCAGATAGCATAGGAAATAAATCATCCCACTTCATCCCCCCTTTCCCCCACCATACAACTTCTTGTCCCTTGCTAGGCAAACCAAGAGCTCGGCCATAAATCTGCTGTTGGGCGAAGCTGGCTGACCACTTTACAAACGAATGGACCACTATCCATGTCCGCCTCTTTGATGATAATGAACTTTTAACACGACCTAACGGGAAAAAAACAAAATTAGTCCACATAGTAAATAACATCTCATTTCCTTACATAACGTGTGCAGCAATCAGATTTCCATCTCCCAACCTTTTTAATGTCATCCAAACCCCAACCCAATCTGTAGGCTTCCGTCGCTGCCCCTATCCGAAAAGAGTGAGTCCCAAAAAGTGCGGGGCTTTTTCCCAACAATGACAAAGTTTTACGTAAAACTGCCAATAGTTGTCCACTAGTAATTCTATTCCATTCTTGTGAATGAATATGTCCCCACATTGTAGGCGTAAGGAAACAAAAAATTACTCCCATTCCTTCACTGGACAACAATCCTGCACCCCGCTACCCTTTAAAAAGATACAAGTGCCTCTACCCAGCTGATCAGTTTTTGACTTCCTCAAAAGAATCCTACCTTCCCACCTTGCACTTCAATATCCTCTACCTGCATGCCCTTCTGATCCCGCAGACCTAACAACTCGGAAACTCTAAAAGCGCCAAAAACAGCCAAAAATACAAAGTCTAAAACGTGAAACCTCCCACCAATCATAACAGCACACTGTTAACTGCTTTAAGATTTGTTGCAAAATGTGAAAAGTGATTGGCTCACGTAACTCCGAAGAAAAGGAATGTTCCCTCCCCAGACCCTTCAACATGCGCCTTAATAAAACATCCCCCGTAAACTCCTGTCCCCACCACAACTGACTATAAAACGAAATGCCGGACAATTTTCCTGAGATTGTTGTATGAGATAACCCCAAATTGACCAAATGCAAAACAAACCGAAACATAACCTCTCTGATACCCTCTGTTGAAAGAACCATTTTGTGAAACTTAACATAACTTAAAAACTCCAACCAGGCCTGATGATAACTGCGTCTAGTAGAAGGGGCTATAGAATTTTCCACCAGATCAACGGTTCTCATTCCCCCAGCGCCCAGATGTCTTTTGGGATCGAAGTTTTGCAGCCATCCGCCCCCGGTGCCAAACTGCGAAATTTCTGCCAATTGAATCGAGACAGAGCATCCGCCATTGAGTTATTAACACCTGGAATGTGTCTCGCTCGAAACACAATGTTTAATCTGAGACTTTGCAGCATAAAAACTCGCACCAGGTGTAATACATGCACATCTTTTGCCTTTTGCTTGTTAATTAGCTCCACAACAGCCATATTGTCAGTATGAAAAAGAACATTCCTGTCCTTAAACTCCCCCCAAACTAAAACAGCCACTATGAGAGGGAACAATTCAAGAAAGGCTATGCTTCGGCCCTGTTGTAGCCAATGCGGAGGCTATTTTTCCGCACACCAACGACCCTCCCAAAAAATACCGAAGCCATGCGCTCCAGAAGCATCTGAAAAAATCTGAAAATGCCAAATGGTATCATCCTCCACAAAATATACAAAGACTCCATTAAAATCCTTCAAAAATTGCAGCCAAATTAGTAAATCCTCCTTAATCTGCTTGGTGAGCCTAATCCTGTGATGAGGAAGACATGCTCCAGACATCGCCATCCCCAAGCGTCTACAGAAGGTCCTGCTAGCACGCACCACGCGGCAAGCGAAATTCAAATAGCCCAAAAGACGCTGAACCTGCCTGAGCTGAACTTTTTCCTTGTCAATGATCTCCAATAAAAATGACCTAATCTCAGTCACTTTAGACGCTGGCAACCTAGCCATCATAAATTCCGTGTCAATTTCAATACCTAAGAATGTAAGTTTGGTACCTGGACCCTCAGTTTTTTCCCGAGCCAAAGGAACGCCGAACTCCTCAGCCAATTGTTGGAAAATGTTCAGGCATCTGTGGCACTGATGTGACTGAGCTTTGCCAATAAACAAGAAATCATCTAAATAGTGACAAACCTGTTTGTGACCACTTTTTTATGAAAAAACACCACTGAAGAAAAGTACTGAACATTTCGAAGAGTGCACATGACACCGAACAACCCATTGGGAGGACTCTGTCTATGTAAAAAGAATCATTGAAAAACATGCACAACAGCTCAAAATCTGATGGGTGAATGGGCAGTAAACGAAACGCTGACTGGATATCGCATTTAGCCAGTTCCGCACCACTCCCAGCTGTGCGTACCATCCTCAGCGCATCATCAACAGATGTATAAGACACATTGGAGTCTGACGGGGAAATGAAGTCATTAATAGACTGGCCCTCCGGCCACGATTAGTGATGGATTAGTCTAAATTCACCTGCCAATTTTTGGGGAACCAAACCCAACGGAGATATCATCAAATTCTTCAAAGGACAGTGCTTAAATGGACCTGCTATCCTGCCCTCCTGTATCTCCAAATCCAATATCTTCTGCACCACTTGAGGCAACTCCTTCGCCGATTTTAAATTGTCAGACCATCTATTATAACGGGGACCCTGATAACCTATCTTAAAAACCTCCTTGAAACCCCAATAGAGTTTTGAAGCTGATTCCGTATCAGGATACCCTTCCAACCACTGTGTCATGACCGATAACTTAATTGGGGTATGAGCCCTTTGAGATAAACTGCGGAAAAGCTCCTCTACCTCTTGGTGATTTTCCCTGATCCCCAAACCTTTGGTTGGCAAGACACTGGATGATGGCATGTTTCCCACCACACCACACGAGGACATCCACTGAAGCCACAGTTCCTGATCCACATCCCCCCAAGTCTTATCAAGGAAAAGACTTACTCTAGCCCTAAACTCCTCATCATAGTTGAGCCATGCGAACCCCCCGGACTGTAAATGTGCTTTGCGTATGATATCAATATACTTAAACATTCCTGATGTTTTTCACAATAGACGCGTGCATGAATTAAAAATGCTGCCGTCCAATTTTCGATATTTTTTGGAACCCTAGGACGCCTCAAAAGCTCCCACTCTTCTTCCTTGGACCCCTCCTTTGCTTGAATATCCCTATGAAGGAGCTTGAATACGTCTACAAATTTGTGGTCCCAAATCCTCGTCTTAGTTTTCTCAGCAAAATGCGTACCCAGGGGCATGGACAAACCGATGTTAGGTAATTTTTTATGCATGGGGTGAACGGCACCTGAAACTTGCCCAGATGAGGATTCAGATCTAACCAAAACCTGTTTATCAGTGCTAACCTGTTTAGCAATGCTTGGCGCCTTATGTGATCCCACAGCACCTGAACCCACTCCCACCTGTTCTGCAGATTTACCAAACGCCTCCCCCGCCCTGCAACCCGAACCTTCCTTCACTGAGTCATCACCCACCCCCACTGAACGTACACTGGGTTTGTCTGTCAAAGGTTGTGGCCACGAAGACCCCCACTGAGGCCTACCTGATGTCAATTGAGTAGCCCGCTTCTGGAACTCCTGAGGATCCTCTCGCCGTTGTTGCCCCCGAAGCCGTTCCTGTGCCGCTGTCTTGCCCGCTCGTGACCTTTGAAAAATACTAGCAACAACAGTTGACCCCGACCCCTTTGTAACCGCTACTTGTTCTTGACCCATAGCTCTTGTATCAAAAATCCCTTCATCAAATAGAAAACCTTCATGTATATTTTCATCCACCAAACCTTGACCAGCATATTCATCAGGTATGACCAAATCATTATTACTCCCACTCGGCATTTCCCCGTCTCCCACCCCACCATCATAACAATCCCAATTGGTCACAGCAACATCCGCCTTTGATCCGCTCTGTGACACAACACCCTTACCAACAGCCGCACCATACTTCACCTTCTTGTACTTGGACATGCCCGCCGCCATCTGCGGGACCTTGTAAGATAAAGACTTCCAGCCGCTCGTGCCAGACGCCGCTACCAACTTACCACCATCCCGAAACTGCGTGGCACTGCTCGTTGCCGAAGGTGAAGGAGTGGCATGATCCACCCAGACCCATTGCCCTCGACTTGGCCCTAATGCAGAGTCAAAAGAAAACTGTGAGAAACAAGGAGGAGAACCAGATTCTGGAAAAATAGATTCAAAACCTGAAGAATAACCAGGAGGTTCAGAACGTGACGTAGGGTACATATTGTGATACATTGAGTCAGCACCATCCAATTCCTGAACCTCCTCAAACGCTGAGTCTGTTAAATCAACAGCTAAATTGTTGATATTGTCTTGTAAATATATGATTTGACATACTCCCCAGGCGGGCCCCTAGGCACCGGGGCCAAAAGCACCTCGGGAACGGCTCCCTCCCCTGCAGTACCCTGCACTGGAGCAAAATTGTCGTTCAGACTATTGTGCTTACCCGCTGCCAAAATTTGCACCCCCTCACTGTCATCATCACTGTCACTAGAATAATCCACCAAAACAGCAGAGCGTCCCTCAAAAGACACAGGAGGCGCAATATTAATGGAAGACATTCCTTGAAAATTAGCAATGTTGGTGAGCACCTTGCCACCGATGTGCGCTCTCTTAAAAGCTGATATAGGTGCCGGCAAAACCAAATTTTCCTTTACCCCAATGTCATAACAAACCCCCCTCCCCCTGCTCGACAGGGAACTTGTTGTAGTAAGGCTTCTGGAGGTAGTACCACCCCTGTCCTTTACTCTCCTCCTAGCACGCCCCATGCGGAGAGAAGATACCTCCCTCAACTGGCCTGAAAACTTGTCAGGAAGCGAGTGACATCTGGTAGCCTGTGACCTGCTGGCTCCACTGTGACGCGCCACACAACCTCTATGTTGCAGCGTCGATGTTTCCACCTCAGCACGACCCACAGCCCCTTGAGACCGGCTCTTCGCAGGTAAACAAGCTGCCATTGCTTCTGAAACTCCTTGAGCTGCCATCCTCTTCGGGCTTCTCCCCACCGCCGCTAAAACTGTTGAAACTCCTGGCTGCAATAGGTCCTCACGACCTGCGTCAAAAATAATGCGCAATGCCTCCTTCACAGCCTCTGACTCTGCCATCCTGAAGCAAAGCCTGAAGAAAAACACACCAAAACTAGCAGAAAATGAGTAAAATTGGCAAGGCTTGTGTCACAAAAACGACAGCCTCCCAATCTCCTCACAGAAAAAACACTGTTTTCCCTAACTGCTGCCTGCTCTGCTCGAGCTGCTAAGCCCCGCCCCCTGCCTGCCTAGAGCCCTCACGCGATGTGTGGATTGTTCCACCGCGCAAAATTCCCCAAGGGGACAACTGCTCGTGCAGCGATCCCCTTGGGACCCCAATAACAAAAATAACCGGAAGCGTTCTTTCGGCTTTCTTGTAATGCGTGTGGCCCTGAAACACTAAAGCACATGATCATTCTACACTAACTCTAAAGAACTGCAGACCGGACACACACGCCAATCCCCTCATTCTACAATTAAACAAAAGAGCTGTAGACCAGACAGATGCGCCGATCCGTGTTTGCCTCGAGGGCCCGGACCTCCGTTCCTACCAAACTGTAAGGTCTTCATTTATAAAACAACACTCAAACCTATACTTGCCCCATGCTGCGCGGCGCTGTAACCCGTAACCGTCAAAATCAAAACCTGGACATTGCGGTCATAAAGCATATGCTAACATTACTTAAAAGTACTCAAATATTGTATATAATGAATTAACATTGAAACTCGATCTCCACTAATAACTCATCGTGCTGACACTCATAAGCGACAAATACTGTTTGTTAAAAAAATCAAACTCCATGCAAACATATCCTAACAGTCACGTTCCTCACAACAGCGAGAAATATACTCACATGCTCAACATACCAATTCTTACTATAATAAATCTATTCTAATAAACATTCATACACAGAGCTACCAAAGTTTACTTATTTGATCATGCAGCAGCAAAAAAAGAAGAAAGAGCAATTAGAGTTCCAGGGTGTTGGAATTCTCCATGTTTTGTTTTCTTTTCTTAAAGGAGCTGCGGCATTAAAGGAGAATGCAATATATTAGCCTACGGTCTTGCCATAAAATTTGCATTAGCTCTTCATTAAGACCAGTTTTGGAATAGATGTGAGAAATGTTTGAAGTGCCTTCCAGGAGAAAACAATTGGCTGTCCTGAATGGGCAGAATTGATTCCTCTGAAATCTAACATGTGGGGCACATTTGAAAGAAGGACAACAGGTTATTTTGTATCTCCTGTCTGGTTGGGGAAGGATTGTTCTTTTGTCCTGCCATACCTCTAGCTCTGGGGTAGTTATCTGTACAGTACCTGCTTCAAAGTGGATTTTAGTCTTAGTTGTGGGGGAAAGAGAGTGACCTCAGGAAGGACTGTAAGTACCAGCATGCACAACAGTGGAGCAGGAGACTGCTGGACACACCCCATTTCCTCTTGCACTTAAGCACTCAAAAGGTCAAAAGTGCAGGAAGCAGAGTGACCACGGGAGGGACTGCAAGGCCCAACAAGCACATTAGTGGGGCAGGTGACTGCTGAACATGCCCCCTTTCCTCACGCTCTTAAGTAGTGGAGGGGTCTCACAGCATGGGAAATAGAGTGACCTCAGTAGGAACTACTAGTCACAGCGTGCACAGCAGTGAGGCAGGAGAGTTCTGGACAAGCCCCCTTTCCTCATGCTCTTAAGCAATCAAGGAGTCTGCAGCACAGGATGTGTGCGAGATGACCGTGGCACCAAGGCGGGCCCATCCATACCTGTCTGAGCCCAGCTGAGGCTGGACTGGGCCACTCCTCTAATGTCTGCTCATCTACTTAAATAGTCCATCAAGTAAGTGCAACTGCATGGGGAAGGGCAAGAGCAGGTTTTTCCAATTGGTGTGTGCTCCAAAACGCCTATGCAGTGGCTCTAATATTTTCACATACCTGACATCTGGGGTGGGAACTAAAACTAATGAAATGATGTCAGTTGAGGAAGATCTGTTTCTAAATTCAGAATGCTCCATGGAAGGAAGAAAACAAACCAGCCTGGTACTGCCCCCAATGTTAATTCTAAAACAAGACCACTATTATCTGGAAACAGGCACCTTGTTTATTAACCTTCCACAGTCGGCCCTGTCTCATCCACTATGCCCCCTAGGGAGAAAAAGAAGGCATCCCCATCAGCGGAGTGACTAAAAGTGCTGAATTGACATTAGAACACGTTGGTTATATGATTACCAGTCACTTTAGTAATAATTAACTCCTTTGCAACATGCAATGTCAGACTTACCAAATTAGAAGATGCTCTTATCTTATCACAATACATACGTCCCAGTCCATCACCCTGGGTTCGGTTGCGAAATACACATTTTTTGGCTTCTATGCAGGATCAAGCACCTTTGTAGGAGGTTGGTTTCCATATTTCCTGTGCTCATCCCATTAATTTTTTTTGCAAGACTCCTGATCATAAAGCCATCAGCACCTCCACCACTGTGTCAAATTAATGTGATGGGGAGAACATGTTTCACACATGCATTTCTGGTCCCACCAGGAATCATCTAATAGACTCAACACGGGTATAAAGAGTCTTTACTCAGCTGCTTATAACAAAAACTGTAGTCCCTCCTTCAGAATTTTGACTTACCGGCCATGCCTTATGTAATTGTTCTCACTATTGTGCCCCCCTGAAACCTGAGGAGGGTGAACAATATCCACAGCTTAAACAAAACTATTTATTGGTTTGAGGGTTGATTAGGGAAAATCTTAAACAGGAATTTGTTTAAAGCTGTCATTATGATGTTGAGAGCATACTGGCTGGGCAAGTCACCTAAAACTTTGGTTGGAGACTGTATAGCTGTGAATGTTAACAACCCCAGCATTGCAGGCAGTCTGCTGACAAATCTTTCAAGTGTATGTGTATCTCATAGCAATGTTCAGCCATTGCATTTGGGTTATTTCTGTAGGCCCACGACCAAGCCTTATGTTCCTCTAATGCTTCCTCCTCAAACCACATTGGAGCTACTGATGCTTTCCCCCTTTTCGGAATACCCACCAAAAATTGATTTTTGTTCCATTGAATTATCTCGCAGATAATGAATGACTGCCCAGTGTCTCTTACACTAGCAATGAGACTGTTGCTTCTAAGATGTCTCAGAAACCTCTTGCCCAGATCAACCTTGTTATTTTGTGCTAAAATGTGACAAGGGTGGCAAGAAACTAGGGTAATGCCAAAAGGATTACCCTGTTGAAGAAACATAATATGATTTGTTTGCAGTACACATAGGATACATCAAATAGTTTGTTTTTGGAAGGTTATAAGGGGTTTATCATCCCTACTACAGGTTACAGCTCGAGCAGAGCCAAGGGGGAGGACTCTTGGTCTTTATCTCTTTAAGTCTAAACTCTGGTCTGAAACAACTGGACTCAGGCTCTCCCAATTTACTCACAGTATGACTTTTATTTTCAAATTCATGTAATGTTTTACTGGTCATTTTTAGAACACTAATCTTACTATCGGTGGGTGAAGAATTCCGCGCCGCCAGCGGAGTTCACAGAGTTTTGCCCACTCCTTGCAGAGTACCGCAAAACTCTGCAAACTGACATGGAGCGGTGTTTTTCCTCTCACATGTCTCACCAACGTTAAGTTGGAGAGCGGGAAAAATCACATGCTAGACTTCCTCTCAGCAAGATTTCTCAAAGCCTCCTAGTTAAGAGGATTATTGGATAAATGCACCCATTCTCTCAAGGATATTATATCTATTGTACTACTGCATACTTGTAATACTGCTTGTGTGTTACCAGTCCTGCTTATAAAACATGTAACTGGTTGCCTTTGCCACCAGTTGCCCATCCTTTCAGATACTCTACCATGGGTCATTCACTCAATGCCATTCTGAGTGATTGTAGCTTGGTCCTTATGAGCCTGTTACCCAAATACAAATAAGAATTTTACCCCATTTGTGCCCACCTTTTCGGGCAGAGATTATTTTTCTACAATTGATTTTGTTTTTGTTTCATCTGGCCTAATACCCTCAATGCTTGATTTCAAGGTGTTCTGGGATTCTAGAACCGACCATAACCAAGAGTGGGCTGCCTTTCTCTGGGTGAACAATTCTGCTCCCTCTTATCACACCTTGTGCTGGTGGCTATGTACCAAAGACCATGAAAGGGGAATTTGCTGGGACAAGATTATCTTCAGTCAATTTTATCTTGATTTGTTTAGAGGCTGCACCTCAGAGTTTTTTTTATCTGTTTAGATGGTAGTGCTTCGAATGAGGTGATCTTATCCTCTTTCCTTGTTATTTTAATTAAGGTGAGGTCGATCCTCACTTCTTATAAATCCAACCTCTCAGGCTCTATTGGATGGTTTACCTGTCTTGTTCCATTGCACTTATGGAAGCTTTAAAGGAGACGCCTACAGATAAACACAGTGTGGCTTCCCGCCATTGGGAATTTGAGTCTGCAGTTAAGCAAAGGAAATATATGCTTAAGTGGAAAGCATGGGCAGAGTTGATGGAGTAATTTTCCTCCATCAGTTGCAACAAGTTTTGGGAAGTATCAACCATCCCTTCTTAGAACCGTCTGCCAGGAGTCCTATTTCTAAGCTTGTTACTCTGGATTATTTGCTTGTCCACTTCCTATCCATCTAAAATGTCCCTATCATTGATAGTTTGACTGACGGTCACACTAACACTTTGTCGTTTTGCTCCCTGATTTCTCAATTAAAATTCAGTTGGGAAGAGGTTAGAGATGCAATCATTAAACCTCTCAATAAAAAATCCCCTGGCCCAGATGTTGTACCAATCGATGTGTTACATCCTAATTTTGAACTATGGGCTCCATATCAACACAGCCATTAGACATCAAAGTCCCCCTTTGTGGTCCAACTCTGTCATTGTTCTGGTCTTAAAGAAAGGTAACAGAGATGCCCCACATTGCTACCACCCTATCTGCCTGATTGATTCCACAATCAATGGGATAGGTATTATTCAATTGAGTCAACTTATCATGTGAGCCAGTGACATAATGTATTGTCTGACGTGCAATATGGCTTTCAGCCTGGTAAAGGGATGGTAGATCAAGATATGAATATATCCAAATATACCAAAGCGAAAGCAGGTTCTCTTCATTTGCAATTTATGGACCTAACCCTGGCCTTTGAAAAGGTTAGTAGGGCCAAACTTTGGAACATCATGCTACGTATGGGTTTTGACAAAAGCAGTGTTGGCTTCTTGCATGATTTGCATGCTGACCTAACAGCTGTTGTTCACTATGGGCCCGCAGGGAAATGCACTGCAATGTTTGCCTTGAAAAGTGGCATTAGGCCAGGTTGCATTTTAGCTCCTTTCTTGATTACATTTTATATTACCAGCTTAGAAAAGGTTTTGTGTTCGGAGGGGCAGGATTTACCACTAGCGGGTGTTGACATATACACATGCTACTTTATCAATAAATCAATCAACAAAGCTTTATTTCGATATTTGATATCATAAAAGCACATTTATACATTAAAACACGATTCATAAAAAATACATTAAGAGAAAGGTCATATAAAGACTTTTTGTTACAATAAATAATTTAAAACAGTGTATTAAACTTTAGCAGCTTTGTGAATAATAAAAAACATTTAGTACAAATACATCATATAGCCTTCCGCCTAATCCACCATGCTCAACTTAGAAATTTAGCCACCCCGCACACTAAGGTTGTACTAACGTCAGCCTTTAGTATTCTAAGTGCAACAGAGTGGTTCCAAGCTGCAGGCACACAGGTTTTAACCATTTCAGTCTAGGTTTCGAATAGGCTGGGCATACAAAAAGAAGGTGGAGAATGTTTTCAATAACACCTAAGCAGTTTGGGCAATCCACGGGGGTTTGATGCGGGGGCTTCCACTTGCTGGTACGATCACGAAGAGGAAGAGTGCCCATCCTAAACTGAATGAAGAGGGATCTATCCCTAGGCTTCATGATAAAGTCTAGATAGGGCTCCAGGTGGGGCATAGACTTATGCTGCCAAAATGCCTCAGTCAACCTGCCTTGGTTAGGGTCCCTCTGCTCTTGATTACCAACCCATGCCCAAAAGGCTCTCTTAATTTCTGCCTTAGATAACAGTGCCCCAGACTCCCAAGCAGTTACAAGGCCTATTGCCAAAAGAAGCTTCTTTATATTAGCTAGCCATCCAATTTTATAAGCTCCTTGAAGATTCATAACCTCTCTTAAGCCATCAGCGTACCTAGAAAGCTCTGGAGTACGCCATAGCCGCGCCCAATATAAGAGAGGACGCAGAGTGACTAAATCTTTAATAGAGCGCCGACCCAAATCGCTCAAGAGTGGCTTGGTTGGGGTGCCCCTCGGGAGGGATACAAGCTCCCTAAAGAACTTATTTTCTGAGGAGACTAGCACGTCTACACAGCCAAAGCCCCAGAGTTCTGCATCATAAAGGGCACAGCCTACAGCTTTTGCAGCGTAGATTTCCAAGGCAGGAGCAATGGGCTTAGTAGTAGAGGCACGATGTTCCCTCCCTAGTACTCCTACTACCCGCTTGTAATTTAACGCCATTTTATCAATATGAGGCTGCCATTTAAACTTGTCGGAAATTCTGATCCCCAAATAGCCAAACTCTTTGACGCGCTCTAATGGCATCCCGTCAAGAAACAAGGTAGATCTGGACGCTCTACTCGGGTTAACCCCTTGTATGCCCATGATGAGCTGGACTCGTCATGGAGCACAGTCGCGCTGTGCCCATGACGAGTCCAGCTCGTCATGAGGCATACACTAGGGAATCCCTCTGGTGCGGGCACCAGAGGGATTCCCTTTCTGCAAAAATAGCCTCGGGAGCTGGGGAAGAGCTTCCCCAGCACCCGAGGCCCCCCCCCTTTCACTGTAATGACGATCGGCGCGCACGTCGCGCCGACGTCATTACAGTGAAAGTGAAACTGAAATGAGCCAAGAGGCGTGTGAATGTGTGAAAAAGGTGATTTTTTCAGCTAAATTTGAGGTTTGCAGGGCATTCGGGGTAAGGAAACGTTGGGGGATCCACGCAAGCCATACCTCCCTGGAATCCCCCGGGTGTCTAGTTTTCAGAAATGTGTGGGTTTGGTAGGTTCTCCTAGGTGGCCGCCGAGCACCGGGCCAAAAACCCAGGTGACCCCCCTTGCAAAACCAGGTCGTTTTGAGGTAGGCAATTTTCATGTCGCCTCAATACGTTTTGGGGCCTTGCCTGTCGCGGGTACTTGGGCCTCCCACACGAGTGAGGCACCATTTTTATCGGGAGACCCGGGGGAATGCTGGCTGGTAGGAAATTTGTGTCAGCCCGGTGATGCCTCAACTTTCCCACACAAAAATGTGTGAAAAAGGTGATTTTTTCATCTAAATTTGAGGTTTGCAGGGCATTCTGGGTAAGGAAACGTTGGGGGATCCACGCAAGCCATACCTCCCTGGAATCCCCCGGGTGTCTAGTTTTCAGAAATGTGTGGGTTTGGTAGGTCCCCCTAGGTGGCCGCCGAGCACCGGGCCAAAAACCCAGGTGACCCCCCTTGCAAAACCAGGTCGTTTTGAGGTAGGCAATTTTCATGTCGCCTCAATACGTTTTGGGGCCTTGCCTGTCGCGGGTACTTGGGCCTCCCACACGAGTGAGGCACCGTTTTTATCGGGAGACCCGGGGGAACGCTGGGTGGTAGGAAATTTGTGTCAGCCCGGTGATGCCACAACTTTCCCACACAAAAATCTGTGAAAAAGGTGATTTTTTCAGCTAAATTTGAGGTTTGCAGGGCATTCTGGGTAAGGAAACGTTGGGGGATCCACGCAAACCATACATCCCTGGAATCCCCCGGATGTCTAGTTTTCAGAAATGTGTGGGTTTGGTAGGTTCCCCTAGGTGGCCGCCGAGCACCGGGCCAAAAACCCAGGTGACCCCCCTTGCAAAACCAGGTCGTTTTGAGGTAGGCAATTTTCATGTCGCCTCAATACGTTGTGGGCCCTTGCCTGTCGAGGGTACTTGGGCCTCCCACACGAGTGAGGCACTGTTTTTATCGGGAGACCCGGGGGAACGCTGGGTGGTAGGAAATTTGTGTCAGCCCGGTGATGCCACAACTTTCCCACACAAAAATGTGTGAAAAAGGTGATTTTTTCAGCTAAATTTGAGGTTTGCAGGGCATTCTGGGTAAGGAAACTTTGGGGGATTCATGCAAGCCATACCTCCCTGGAATCCCCTGGGTATCTAGTTTTCAGAAATGTGTGGGTTTGGTAGGTTCCCCTAGGTGGCCGCCGAGCACCGGGCCAAAAACCCAGGTGACCCCCCTTGCGAAACCAGGTCGTTTTGAGGTAGGCAATTTTCATGTCGCCTCAATACGTTTTGGGGCCTTGCCAGTCGCGGGTACTTGGGCCTCCCACACGAGTGAGGCACCGTTTTTATCGGGAGACCCGGGGGAACTCTGGGTGGTAGGAAATTTGTGTCAGCCCGGTGATGCCTCAACTTTCCCACACAAAAATGTGTGAAAAATGTGATTTTTTCAGCTAAAATTGAGGTTTGCAGGGGATTCTGGGTATGGAAACGTTGGGGGAACCACGCAAGCCATGCCTCCCTGGAAGCACACGCGTGTCTAGTTTTCAAAAATGTATAGGTTTGCTAGGTTTCCCAAGGTGCCCGCAGAGCTAGGGTTCAAAAACTACAGCTAGACATTTTGCCAAAAAAGGGTCATTTTTCACTGCGAAATTGAGGTGTGACCACGTTGCGTTTTGCGCCGTTTCCTGTCGCGGGCACTAGGCCGACCCACACAAGTGAGGTACCGTTTTTCTCGTAAGACTGTGGGGAACGCGGGGTGGGTGGCAATTTGTGGATCCACGCAGATTACGGAACTTTTTACCACAGAAATGTGTGGAAAATGTGTTTTTTTTGTCAATTTTTTAGGTTTGCAAGGGATTCTGGGTAACAGACCCTGGTGGGTGGCAGTCAAGTCACCCCATCCTGGATTCCCCTGCGTGTCTATTTTTCAAAAATGTATAGGTTTGCTAGGTTTCCCAAGGTGCCCGCAGAGCTAGGGTTAAAAAACTACAGCTAGACATTTTGCCAAAAAAGGGTCATTTTTCACTGCGAAATTGAGGTGTGACCACGTTGCGTTTTGCGCCGTTTTCTGTCGCGGGCACTAGGCTGACCCACACAAGTGAGCTACCGTTTTTCTCGTAAGACTTTGGGGAACGCGGGGTGGGTGGAAATTTGTGGATCCACGCAGATTCCGGTACTTTCCACCACAGAAATGTGGGGAAAATGTGTTTTTTTTGTCAATTTTTTAGGTTTGCAAGGGATTCTGGGTAAAAGACCCTGGTGGGAGGCAGTCAAGTCACCCCATCCTGGATTCCCCTGGGTGTCTAGTTTTCAAAAATGTATAGGTTTGCTAGGTTTCCCAAGGTGCCCGCAGAGCTAGGGTTCAAAAACTACAGCTAGACATTTTGCCAAAAACGGGTCATTTTTCACTGCGAAATTGAGGTGTGACCACGTTGCGTTTTGCGCCGTTTCCTGTCGCGGGCACTAGGCCGACCCACACAAGTGAGGTACCGTTTTTCTCGTAAGACTTTGGGGAACGCGGGGTGGGTGGAAATTTGTGGATCCACGCAGATTCCGGAACTTTCCACCACAGAAATGTGGGGAAAATGTGTTTTTTTTGTCAATTTTTTAGGTTTGCAAGGGATTCTGGGTAACAGACCCTGGTGGGAGGCAGTCAAGTCACCCCATCCTGGATTTCCCTGGGTGTCTAGTTTTCAAAAATGTATAGGTTTGCTAGGTTTCCCAAGGTGCCCATAGAGCTAGGGTTCAAAAACTAGAGCTAGGCACTTTGCCAAAAAAGGGTAAATTTTCACTGCGATATTGAGTTGTGACCACGTTGCGTTTTGCGCCGTTTCCTGTCGCGGGCACTAAGCCGACCCACACAAGTGAGGTACCGTTTTTCTCGTAAGACTTTGGGGAACGCAAGGTGGGTGGAAATTTGTGGATCCACGCAGATTCCGGAACTTTCCACCACAGAAATGTGGGGAAAATGTGGTTTTTTTGACAATTTTTTAGGTTTGCAAGGGATTCTGGGTAACAGACCCTGGTGGGAGGCAGTCAAGTCACCCCATCCTGGATTCCCCTGGGTGTCTTGTTTTCAAAAATGTATAGGTTTGCTAGGTTTCCCAAGGTGCCCGCAGAGCTAGGGTTCAAAAACTAGAGCTAGGCACTTTGCCAAAAAAGGGTAAATTTTCACTGCGATATTGAGTTGTGACCACGTTGCGTTTTGCGCCGTTTCCTGTCGCGGGCACTATGCCTACCCACACAAGTGAGGTACCATTGTTATCGGGAGACTTAGGGTAATTCAGTTTTGTAAAGGAACTGTTATTATCTATTGACTTTCGATGCATTTCTGCCTTCCAAATGAAAGATATTGTGTAAAAAAGAAGTCATTCTAAAAAATGACTGATAATTCTCCTGCTAGTATGAGTATTCCCAATTTCAGAAATGTGCAAATATCTACTGTTTCTAAACTCTATATTTTGTTCCCATTTCAGAAATACATAGGTGTCTTTCATACCGATGTTTCCATGTACACATTTTTACAGAATAATGACTATATACCCGGTACATAATAAAAAACCATTGCAAGTTGCTGCTCAGTTTTTGGCTCTGGCTTCGTCGGGTTCTTGGTGAACCTACAAGTCCTATATATACCCACATCCAGTAATGTCCAGCGGATGTAATGGTATATTGCTTTCAAAGAGCTGTCATAATTAGAAGAAGTTACAGGTGAAAACGTTGACACAAAAGGCTTTTTTTTCAACTAATTTTCAATTTATCCTATATTTAACTGTTAGTTTCTATAAAAAAAACTTTGATGGATCTACACAAATGACCCCTTGCTGAATTCAGAATTTTGTCTTCTTCTGGAAAATGTATAGCTTTCCAGGATCCATTATTGCTTTTGTACCCATTTCTGCCATTAACTGGAAGGAGGTCAAAAGCACAAAAAATAGCAAAATTAGGCTATGTCCCAGAAAAATGCCAAAACTGTGTAAAAAATGTTGGGTTTCTGACAAAAGTCTGGTATCCCTGAAAAGCTGGGAAAATGGTGATTTCAACCCCACAACCCCTTTTTTGATAACATTTGCAGGGAAAAACCCAGATGCTTTCATTTGCAGCCCGTTTTTCCAATTTTTCCGAAAAAAACTAAATTTTGCTGTATTTTGACTCATTTCTGTGACCCCTCTAGGAGAATCCACAAACCCTGAGTACCTTTAGAATCCCCATGATGTTGGAAGAAAAGGATGCAAATTTGGCGTGGATACCTTATGTGGTCAAAAAGCTACAGGGGCCTCAGCGCGCACTACCCCAAATAGCCAAAAAAGGGCGTGGCACAGGAGGAAAAAAGGCCTGGCAGCGAAGGGGTTAAAGTAAAGAAGCTTAGTTTTGGAAGTATTAATGGCTAGGCCCCTCAGCTTACAAAACAAACAGAAGCGATCCAACAGCTTCTGTAGTCCTGCCGGAGTTTTCGATACTAACAACGTATCGTCCGCAAAAAGTAATACGGGGGACTTTATCACCCGCCAGGACCGGGGCGTCGGCATTGACTTCAAGCAAAAAAGAAACTACACCGTTCACAAAAAGCGTGAAGAGTGTGGTAGCCAATGCACATCCTTGGCGGACCCCTCTGTTCACAGGGATTTTATCAGTTTTTTGCTCCTGCGACCCCCATCTGATGCGGGCATAATTACCATCATGCATACGGACCAAGAGATTCAAAATGGGCGGAGGAATCCCCATCTCCTGCAAGACCAGCCAAAGGCGGTCACGGGGGACCAAATCAAAGGTGGTCTTCAGGTCAATGAATGCCAAGTAAAGACCGCCCCTGGCAATAGTAACCACCTTCCAATGTAAAAACGCCAGCCTAAATGCCTGATCGATTGTGCTTGTACAGGCCCCAAAGCCCGCCTGGAACTGTGAGATAATATTATTTTCATCCGCCCAAGAGAGGACCCTCTCCAGGAGAACCCTGCCAACCAACTTCTGTCCAGCGTCTATAAGACTAATTGGACGGTAGTTGGCAGGGTCCCCCCTGGGACCCCTCTTATAAATAGGAATTACTTCGGCCCCCTTCCAAGAATCCGGGACCGGTGAGCCTTCCAGCAGAGCATTAATAAAAATCACAAAGTAAGCGGCCCATCCCTCAGTGTTTGCTTTAAATAGGTCGCCCGGAATTCCATCTTGTCCCGGGGCCTTAGCGGGTACAATCTTATTTATAGCGGCCTCCACCTCTTTCTTCTCTATCCTATCAAATAAAACCTGATCAGGATCGGTGGCTGTGGTGTCACTTGGAGGCCCTAGGCCGCCTAATTGCTCATCCCCTGCATACAGTTTCCTAAAATGCTCAAACCACTCCCTATCCGTTATATGATTAGGAATTTGATCCAAATCACGACCATTGGATCTTCTCACTAAAGTCCAAAAAAGCTTGCCGTTCTTAGACTGGCTCGCAGTTTTTAGACTGTCCCAATGCGATTCTTCCCATTCCCTCTTTGCATCTACAATGGCCTGCCTGTATTGTAGTCTTGCCAACCGGACGTCACCCTGGTTGTTAGATTTAATAGCAAGGACCAAACTGGCTTTTTTCAGTCTACAGTTTCTATTGAACCACTTCTGTGCTGACTTAGCACTCATCGGGCGCTTTTTGCTGGGGTCTAAAAACAGGCTACCAATCAAATCTATAGTATCCGCATAAATTGTTACTGCAGCAACGGGGGCAGCCCTATCCTTACATGCTGCAGAAAGCCTATGAGTCTGATCACTAAGAATTTCTTCTAGGTTACTTAATCTTAGTTCATTCAAAATGAACTTAGGCCATTTGAGGAACCTATTACAATTAGATGGTAAGACTGTCTTAGTTAGCATTCTCAATCCAATGATAGAGGTGTGCTCCTTTCTATGCCACATTTCCAACATTGTAAGAGACAGGGGGTTATGATCACTATTTACTGATGGTATAATGACCATATCATCCACAAACTTCCATGCCCTCCTGTCAACCAGTATATAGTCGATTCGACTTTGACAGGGGACGCTGTTGTATGTAGTTGCTCCCATTACATCAGAAGTCGTGCGCCCATTTACAGCTCTTAGCCCAAATTCTAGCATTAGAGCATTCAATTGGATGACAATCGGTGACCATCTCTTCACTGGCTTAAGCGACAGAGGGGGGATGCCCCATCTGGCATCCTCATCATAAATTCCCAGGATGTCACTTGCTGCTAGAGGCTCAAATGAACAATTGAGGTCGCCGGCGACCAGAATAAAGGAGTCAGAAGGACAGAAAAGGAGCATATCAGAGAGAACAGAAATGCTAGAGGATTTTGCCCCCCCTTGGGTGCCTCTAGCATATATGTTAAAGAGTTCCCAGGTATTATTACTCTTCGTAGCCTTAAGAGAAAGTCTCATTACATCTAGTGTAGGACAAGAATGGTGGGTAATCTTAAGATTGAGCTCTACCCTAACCCATACTATAAGCCCTCCAGATGGACGACCTCGAGCTACCGAAGTAGCTGGCACATAGAAACAGGAAAAACCAGGCTTATACAGCGGTTCGAGGCTCCAGGTTTCCTGAAATAAACACAGGTCATACCCATCAATAAAACCACTCCAGTCCGGTAGAGAAAGCTTATTTCGTAGGCCCGCCACATTCCACGAAACAATCTTAAAATGACTGGAAAGACCATCACAGGAGGTTAAGGCACATGGAGAAAGATCCAAGTGTCGGCCAGTAATGTTAATAACCCTCTGTGGTACACTAGCAGGAATTGGTAATTCAGAAGCCAGAAACTGGAGTGGTACAAAAGGACTAGAAGTACTGCTGCCTAAAGGGAACAAGGGACTAGTCGATACTCCTACTCTATCCTGGAGTCAATCGACAGCCTCCAAACTGCTGAAACGATTTTGAATGGGGGTACAATCTAAAGATGATAAAGGCCTATGCCAACCCCCTTGCGACAGCCCCCTCCCATTCCGCTGTACTAATGTCCACCCATCCGCTAAAGATGTAAAGTGACCTGGAGGATAAAAGTAGGTCAATGGAAGAGAGCGAATAGTTACTCCTGAGCTAGGGTGTCTCCAGTTACAAATATGCTCAACTATTTTGGGGTCGTTGAAGTTGATCAGAATGCAATCCCTCCTTATGTTCTTGGCCAGGTGTCCTACCCATGGCACCCTCCTAACCATGAGTATTTTACACACTATGTGTAGTGGCAATGGTCTGTTGTTATTTAACCAATGGACAACCCTGTTCCTCAAAGTTATGGGAGATTCAACTTCAGTCTTACCCAATTCAGGGACCCCTGCTAGAATTGCCACAAACGGACAGGCTTCCGGGGGTAAATTTAGAATATTTTTCCCCCTGGGAACCTGGGCTATGGAGACCCCACCACCCTCACTAAACTGAGGTGTATTATACTGGCAAGATTTACTGACAGCAGCCGCAGCTATGCCCTTATTGGCTTCAACTAGGACCTGATGATCTGTAGTAAGTGCTGAGGGGTCTTTCGGGACAACCGGGACTATTTCTCCTCTGACTTTAACTTTATCCAGTGGTTGGGAAACCCTGGAATGAGCATCCTTCTTTAAGGAGTCAATGATTCCCACAAAGTCATGCTCAATCCTTATTAGGTGCTGCTCAATCTTACTTAATCTATCCTCCACTGGACGAAGGAGAAGTCATAGTATATCACATAAATTGGTCAGCTCGGGAGCCATCCCCTCTGCCCTGTCAGCTTGGCTAGTCCCCCCGCTTGCAGCCTGATATACCGTTCTGGTGGGTGATGGGTGAACTAAAGGTGCAACTATATTTGCTGTAGCATCCATATCGGGCTGCTCCGATATAGCAGGGATTGGTCTAGGATTTCTAGTGTGTCTCGTGGCTTTCTTTTTCTTCCCGCCATTTTTATTAGACAGCCCTTGCTTATACTTAGGAATGGCCCCTGGGTGTCTCTCCCGCAGTTGCCTGGTGTTATTCTCTATTACTAAACTGGGGACAGGCGGCAACATATGGGGAGATGTCAGTAACGAGTCGGAAGCCGTGGACTGTTCTCCCGAGGAGACATTAGTTATGCCACAGGGTAATAAATGTGTAATCGGGGATTCTAAAATTGGTAATACAACAGTACCACTATTTTGGCCTTGCTGGGCAAGAGACCGCACATTAGCAATGTGCCCCATTGAAGACCTCCTGGCCATCGCAAGGTCCTGGGAAACTCGACGTTCCATTATCGTAATCTCCTGATCTATAACACTATTTTCCCTGGTAATGAACTGGTCCATAGTTCCTGTGAGGTTAGCATTGACCACTCTACCTCTGGCCTCTTTCGGTGGCATGACAGGACCAGTAAGTCAATAAGAAGAATAGGATGCCGTACACTCACACGTCGAAGCCCCAGGCAAGATAAAAAGGGGGGTGGCCCGTCCCGTCCTTGCACGGTCTTGAATGGGCTTAAACGGGCCCGCCCTTGGCCCGGGCTTAGCCCGGCGCTCGCCCGCGCGCATCCCACGTTGCGGGAGGCGCGAGGTGTTCAAGTACGAGCCCCAGGGTCAGAGGGCGGGACCTCCATATCTGATGCTGCCCCTCAGGCTCCTGGGGCTTGTGGTTGTTTGTCCCTGTGTCCGTACTGCTCCCAAAGGCTGGCGATGCGTCTCCCGCGGAGCGGGAGGTGCGAGGTGTTCAAGTACGAGCCCCGGGGTCAGAGGGCGGGCCCTCCGTATCTGACGCTGCCCCTCAGGCTCCTGGGCCTTGTAGTTGTTTGTCCCTGTGTCCGTACTGCTCCCAAAGGCTGGCGATGCGTCTACCGCGGAGCGGGAGGCGCGAGGTGTTCAAGTACGAGCCCCGGGGTCAGAGGGCGGGACCTCCGTATCTGACGCTGCCCCTCAGGCTCCTGGGGCTTGTGGTTGTTTGTCCCTGTGTCCGTACTGCTCCCAAAGGCTGGCGATGTGTCTCCCGCGGAGCGGGAGGCGCGAGGTGTTCAAGTACGAGCCCCGGGGTCAGAGGGTGTGACCTCCGTATCTGATGCTGCCCCTCAGGCTCCTGGGGCTTGTGGTTGTTTGTCCCTGTGTCCGTACTGCTCCCAAAGGCTGGCAATGCGTCTCCCCTGGTTACTGTAGACTGCAAGCCTATCACTCTGACAATGTGCTCCTTTCACACATGCGCAACAACACTTCTGGCCTTTCCTCTCTTCTACTTTATGCTAATGATGAACTTTTGATTTCCAGAACTGTTTTAGGTCTGCTCTTTTGGATCTTAGAGGCTCCCTGAAGGTTTGAGCCTGCTCTTTCTTGTGCCCAGGATATAGAAGTGGACTTCAAGGTTCAGTTGGCTGACTTTGTGTGTGGCCACAAAGAGACAACAAGCTGCAAGACGCCCTTTCCTGATGGGTCCTAAATGACCAAGGGCAACTGGACTTGGACTGGACACTATTATTTGCCTCTGTCCAGCAACTGTGAGTCTTTTCAGTGCCTCCCCTGAGGTTGTGGGAGCCTTCAGAAATGTGCTTCTGTGATTGCTAGGGAACTAGAAGAACGTTTGTAAACAGTGGGACCTAAAAACCTTTTTTGAGTTTTCTGACTGCCAGACTTTCACTAGGACCAATCCATGTATCTTATCTGACTCAAACTTCATCGCTGTTGGCCTAAAATTTCCCTTTGGTCCCACTCTACCCAGCTCCTTGACTATCATTGGTACTTTACATTTTTTGGGGCATTATTTCTACTTGAAACTTTAAAAATCCCTATCTTCGGTTCCCCTTACAAGATTTTTGTCACTGTTGTGTCATTTAGATTATAACATAGTACTCTAATTTGGTTTTGGGGTTTAAATTATTTTAATTTTGACTTCATTACTGTTTTGGTACTGTATACAAATCTTATAATATACCCCTATTTAAGCCGGTCTGCTCTGTGCCATAGCTACCAGGGGGTTGAACTCAGGTCAATTTAGTGACTTTAACCCCTTCCACGCGTGGCAAATTCCGCCGCGATGCGAGGGGGGGGCGGGGCTGGGCGTGGCGCTCAGGTGCCCAGGACTGCTCCCGGCCGTCATAAATCACGGTGGACGTGTGCTCATGACGGCCGGGAGCCGTCCGAACTCCGCCCACTAATTAATTCGCCCACACAGGCGGGGAATTTGCCACGTGTGGGCGGAGCGGTAACGGTCGGACGGCTCCCGGCCGTCATGAGCACACGACTACCGTGACTCATGACGGCCGGGAGCCGTCCTGAGCATGGATGTGGTTAAGGGTTTGCCCTGATTACAGTTGCGATTATGCCTTGATGTAGGCAGTTGGGCACCTCAATTAATAATCCAATGTCTTGCAATATTGTTTTCCTCACTGTGTGCGAAGACAATATTGCCATCATTTGAGTTATACTGTAATGTGCCCTATACATCAAGGGCTCTATAAAACTGATAAACAAAAAATGCAATTCTGCACACCATGACTTGGTGCTTGCATTTTCATCCATATAGTGAGGCTTACAATGCATATATGGGACACAATTGTCCCTTGCTTGCATTACACGTCTCTCGTCAGGAATAGTATAAGAAGATATGAGATGTGGCAGACATGAATTTTTGTGGATTCCCATATTAAGGAGAAACGAATAGCATAATTCCGAACTTCCACTAAGAACACATTTTGCCCAGGAGAATGCATGTTTATGCATAGAAAATTGCATGCACATATCTAAGGTGGAAATGCAGATATGTAACCTGCTTTTTAGCAGCTCCAGTGAAAAATGTTTGTGAATCAGGTAATGAATTCATGTTATGTAATTATTTTAGCAGTAAGTTAGGAAAGCAGTGCTGCATTATTCCATATTTCAGACATATTGGTTAGAGGAGTGTTTCGTGCACAGAAGCAGCAATCTCTCTGTCTTCCCGTGCTGAATGAAGAAAGCTTCACAGCAGATCATAATTGAGCCCGGGTGAAATTTCAGTTCCATTGGTGGAGTCTTGTGTAATTTTACCTTACATTTGCTATGCAAAATTCCTGAAATTAGGCCACTAAGTAAACCACTTTTGCAAAAAGTTAATTCAGGACCATGGGAACAACTTGAGAGATCAGAACGCCAGCTGATGTATATTTTGGCCTATTTCTTGAGCTCGAAAGCGTCTTCATATCCAAAATGGACGCACAGACTCATTTCACTATAATACCTCTAATGGCAATTTTCAAACCGCATAATTTTAAATATTTTGTGTGGAATGTCATTTAATTGCGCAAAAGAAAATGAAACAAGTATCGCACATCCCTCATGATCTAACCGATCTGTTTCCTACAATGAAACACAGTGAATTGGAAAAGCCGAGGAAGCTGTTAGAAAAGTGGAATTTTGTGTTGAACGTTTTTGTGCAGGGCGATGTTTGCATAAAAAAATAACTTTTCTGCCCAGTTGGGTGCTTGCTGGACAAAAGATCAAGAGTGCATCATTTACATGTTAATATTTTCTATTTAACACATTTTACGTCCCCATAAGTAGCTTCATTATTACCCTTTTGCGGATGTGCCTGTCATAAAATCCATTCCACTCAAATCCCCCATTGTTTCTTCACAGCAGCTCGCACCTCAGATGGAATTCTACTCATAATTTCTCAGTGGGATTTCCAAGCAATGGGCCATTTGAATCACTTTCTCATCTAGGCAGCCACATAAGCTCACTTGATGAATCGCTCCTTGTCTCTTTCCTGCTGGCTATACTGTCCGTCCTGGAGCCTATCTCTAGTATGAGTTACAATGATGTCCCTTTTTGAATATTTAACACATTCAGAGGTAATTGGTGATTTAGCCTAGCTCAAATGATGGCTTGTTGCGCCCAACATGCACAACACCTCTTCTTGTTACGCTATGATGTAACAGAGGCTCAATGTATTCAACTAAAATAAATGAGACCAAATGTCACTGTATGTTGCAATAAAAAGAAATACTTATATACATGGATAGAAATATATTACATTCTTCTTTGCTCTCTTCTTCAACACATCGGACAGTACCTCACTGATCCGCCATGTTTTATTTGGCATTCTAAAACTGGATTTTCATTTCCCTTTGCCACACCCCAGCCTACAAAACAGGAGCGCCCTAAATTTGTTTGAGATGCATTCATCACGAATTCCGAAACCAGAAACATACAGACGACTTTGGCTGATGCATCGTTTCAGAGTACTGTTCTCGGGCCTTCTCTGGACCATGTAGCCAAATTGTAGAACCCTAACACTAGAGGAGGTTGACTGGGCTCTCTGGCCAGTAGTGTATTATGCCATCTTGCCAGTCATGCGAAGCTCAAAAAGTTAGGGGATTGGAGTTGGGAGTTGCTGGGCAGTAAAGGGCCGGTCTTGAGACTTTGCAGAACGTCACTTGCTTAAGGGAAATTATAACAAAGAAGGCTAGAGTCAGCACAGTGGAAGACAGGCATTCCTAGCAGTAGATGGTCATTGGTATAATCACCTGCAATTCTTCCTATATATACATATATATATATATTTCACCAAATGCCATTCTTATGACCACAGAACACTTTTCAGAGCGGGTGCCTCCTTTGCAGTCATCGTGAGAGACATTTCCTACTGAAGGTGTTTTTTTCAATCCACAGGCACTGCAATTGGATGGTTATAAGACCTGGCAACCAATGTGAACGAGTTTGGTTATATTTCCTTTTTTTATTTTTTTTATGTTTACCAACAGTCAGTATAATCGATAGTCACTTACATATAAAGAATATCTCCAGTCAATATAAAAGATTACATAAAATAATATACAAGAATCTTGAAGGTTCATTTATAAATTGACCTGAGATGGCCAAAAAAACAAAAAACAAAAAAAACAATCGGCTATGACCAATGCGAGACCATATTTTCCCAACTTTTTTAACTGAGCATGGACCCAGAACTTTAGCAATAGCAATTTCACATTCATAGATTTGACAAAGCATAGTCCAAAATTCAGACACCTTGGGAGGTATAGGATCAATCCATACCCTAGCGACACGGAGGCGAGCACTAACAATTATGATCAGAATTAATGCTCTCAAACTGGGAGCCAATCCAACTTTATTACCCAACATGATTTCCTTATCACTCATGTTAATTTTAATCCCAGTATGCATTGTAATTAAATCGAATAAACTGTCCCAATAACTTTTAAGCTTAGGGCAGTTAATAAACATGTGCACTACATCTGCTGCATATAGCTTGCATTTGGAACAGTATGAGCGCTCTGAAGTCCCTGCCGTATCGCACTTAGAAATGTGATTAGGTGTGTAATATAACATACAGATTGTCTTGACTTGCTGTAGTTTGAGGCTGGTCGAGCTGATTGACTGATCGAGGATAGCTAATGCATCCTTTAGCTCAGCAGTTGTGACTGCAGTCATCAAGCGCTAACTCCATTTTAAAGCAAGTTGAGTACTATCGTCAGGAACACAGAGCATGTCTTTCTGATAAATTATACTTATACTGACCATCTTCGCTTTTTGTCAAGAAAAATAACAAGAAAGAAAGAAGGTCAGTCGTTGCTGCATCATTCCTATACTTCAGATTGTTAACAATAAAGTCCCTCACCTGCAGATATTTGAAAAAGTGGTACTGCAAGAGCCCAAATGCAACCTGTAGAAAAGTAAATGCCCGGAAACCATGCCTCTCAAACAACTGTGCAAAATGAACTATACCTACCTGACCCCAAATTCGCCCTGTCTTGTCATGAAATATATTAGGAAATAGAGCGTTGCCCCAGAGTGAAAACAGCAAATGTACAGTTGAAAAAGGAAATCTTGTACAAATTTCTCGCCAGATTCGCACTATGGGCCATATGTACGTAGCCTAATACCGGTCGGTAACGGCCGATTTTCGGTAATTATACCGTTACCGACCGGTATTTAGGCTTCTGCAATGTAGGGGGCACATTACAGGATTCGGTATTTACCGAATCAGTAAAATTACCGAATCGGTAATTTTACCGATTCGGTAATTTTACCGATTCGGTAAATACCGAATCCTGTAATGATATCCAATCCAATCAATGATATTTAGGGGGAGTGTGTGGGTGTTGTGGGGATTCGTTATTTACCACCAACTAAAAGTTGGTGGTAAATGACGAATATGTGAAAAAAAGCATTTTTGTGCACGTTTAAGTGTGCAATGTGGCAGACATACATGCCCTTAGGGCATGTATGTGTGCCACATGTGCACACATGCAGGAATCAGGGGTGCAACAGGGTGTCACTGTGACACCCTGCCACCCTTGATTGTGCTCCCCCCATTACCGAATCGGTATTTACCGATTCGGTAATGGTAACTGGCTTCAAGGGATGCATTATTACCGAATCGGTAAATACCGGTTCTAAAGTACCGAATTTTACCGATTCGGTAATAATTACCGAATTATTATCTACATAACATTTACCACTTCATAAATACCGAATCGGTAAAATTCGGTATTTATGAAGTGGTAAATGTTGGCCTACCTACATAAGGCCCTATATCCCTTACTACTTTGAATCTCACCCACTTAAAGTAGTTGGGATCCATCAATTTGAGCATAGAGAATCGAAAGTTGATATCCAGTGCTAGTGGGTACGCATATGTAGTTGACCCAGCCTTGTTTCCAACCAATAGGCTTCAAATCCGGCCTTTAAAAGATACCCAGAAAATAATTTGAAATCTGGTAGTCGAAATCCACCCTGTGCATAAGGTAGCTTAAGGAAGCAACTAGCACGCCTACGTCTCCCCATATAAAACTGCTGATTACCCCACCCAAATGTTTTAAGCTCTGCTTCTCGCTCCAGTTATGCAGAACGTGGTCTCAGAACCACAACATGGGTTTATCCCTGGCAGGGATACCACAGCTCACATTAACACCCCAATTGCAGCTTTTGATGTGGCTGGCAACATTAAGGATAATATAGGTATGAACATGCTGGACAGGGAGAAGGCTTTTGATCGGGTAATTTGGGGAGCACTTTGGCTGAATATGAATAAATGTGGAATTTGGTTTATCACACTCATACAGAGGCTCTATAAGAACCCGGTCGCTAAGGTAATGATCAGCAGCCAATCGTCTTCCTCGTTTCCAATAGGACGGGGCACACGTCAGGCCTGCCCACTTTCTCCCCTGCTGTTTGCCCTGTATATTGAATCTTATATAAGACACTTGATTCAGAGTAAGGGCATACAACCTGTCCGGCTGAATGATTTCGATCTGATGCCAATGATGTTGCAGTCTTCACTAGCAACCCGAAAGATGCTGTTAATATAATATCTAAGGAGGTAGAATCCTGTGATAGAGGTGGCGGATACCGCCACGTATCTTGGCATACATCTGAGTAGCCGCGTGCCGAAGATTATCGCACTAACTATGAATCTCTCTTGAAAAGAGTCATAGCGAAACTACGACAATGGCATAAACTCCCGCTGAGCATCTTGGTTAGATGTAATATTGTGAAAATTAGTATACGTCCAAAGTTTCTGCATCTGTTTCGCTCAACACCACTCTGAGTTCCAGACTCTTTCTTCAAGAGTTTTGTTATATATATGAAAGAAATGATGATATTAGACCCCCAGTGAGGACCTTTTATTGTGCCAAGCAGATATGTTTTGCGAGAATTCGCCTTTCTCAATGCTTGTATCCACCGAGAGAATGATATTACCAGTTCTTTCATTATCCAAAAGAGAGTTTTTAGTGGAGCGGCTACTGCTTTCCATATACTACTATTTCCCCACAATTGTGTTGTGATCGCACAAGAGTTTCACAAGTGTATAGTACAAGCTTCAGGGAGTGAGGCCTGCCACATGAGGCTTGAAAGATCCCACAAGCACCTCGCAAGACCCGCATGGAAAATTACTGTGACTGCCAAAAGATGTTTTCTGATCCTGTACGGGTCTCACATGACCATCGGCGAAGAAGTAAAAAATAAAAGGCCAGAGGCTCATCCAATAGTTACCATTTTTATTACATGGTTGGAGAAATGCAGTAATGTGACTGTGTGGAAAACCAAAGATAGCTCAGTTTGTCCTTGGTACCTTGGAGGAAAAGGAAATATGTTTGAGTTGTGCTCAGATAAAGTGAATTTATGTGGAGCTGAAAGAAACTGATGTCTTCCTCTTTATTAAAGAGAGAACTTCAAGTTCAGGTATTTAATCAAACATTTTATAAGCTTTGTTGTGAAGCATCAGTAAATGTAGTAATGTTGGTAAACTTATTCTACACCATATTTAAAGATTGAAAAGCTGTTCAGGGAGGTGTAGATGTAATAATATATCTTATGAGAGGTACACATTATATTGTAGAGAGATGTGAGCAATGTTTGCAGATTGTGATGAAAAAGGAAGTGTTTCAATTGTATATACTTAGCAAAGGAGGCAGTGTTACTCAAATTATTAACAAAGAATGTGGCATGTGTTCCTAAAAATCCCAGAGTTCTTATAAACCTCACTGTACAAATACTTTAGCCCAATGAGATGTCTCAGTGGTGATATTGCTATTTCTAGAGTGAAACATTGTGCTCAGTGTTGGCAACAGTATCTCAATAGAAATGTGTAACTTCATCAACTTTTATGAAATCAGGTTTAATAGCACGTTGTAATATATTTGTGAATAAAAATGCACTGGTTGAGGGTATGAATTTTTTCCCGAGAAAAGGAATACCAAGTTACTGTTACACTAGATATAAATATGTGATTGTGGGTGAAAGATGTAGAAAACTTTATAGATAATAGTGAAGAATGACTATAACATGTATTGACTAGTATGCAACTTTAATTTGTAGGAGGAAAATGGAAAACAGAAGTTGTGAACAAGAAAACTACCATGTGT
Source organism: Triturus cristatus (assembly GCF_964204655.1). Lineage (NCBI taxonomy): Eukaryota > Metazoa > Chordata > Amphibia > Caudata > Salamandridae > Triturus > Triturus cristatus. The sequence continues at coordinate 1,140,355,066 of NC_140583.1, read as the reverse complement.
GAAAATATATAAAGGAGAAAGTGAGGAAAAATACTATTAATTGGGGAAGTGATAATGTTTGCATTGCATAGGGGGGCATTTATGATTTTACACAAGCTTGTGCTGTGTAGGTCTAGTTGTCTCTGAGGAAATAATTATCCGCTTATATAAGCAGCACAAATTAGCTCTGTTAAGGCAGGGTTATTGTCTTTTCAATAGTGAGTACATGAGCAGGCATAGTGTATCCAGGTTGAAAAGATGGGGAAGCACATGAAGAGCTCTGTAGGTAAGCAGCACAAGCTAGCTCTGCCTGAGCTAGCTGTTGATAACGCCTTTAAAAAAAACTGTATGCATGAGAAACTTTATTGAGATTCTTTTGCCAGCTGGCCTCAAAACAAAAATCTGCCATACCAAAGACTTTTTGACAGGCTGAGGTGGTGCAGCTACACCAGGCTGCTCATCATAACATGATGAAGATATTATAAATTAGTAAAGTTGGTTGTTTCTTTTATAATGGTTAACATTGTTGTTAATGTAGTTAATGTTGCTTTGTAATGTTAAATTGCTTTTTATTATGAAAAGTCATTAAAGTGACCATTAATTTGTTTGCTGAATAGTTGTTATAGATTTGAATAATATTGCAGTATTGTAATGTTGGCTAAAACGGACAGTTATATCTTAAGGGAGTGCAGAAGTGCTGCTGCATGTATATATACACATCTATACAGTACTATGCATATCTTTCATGCTATGGAGACTTTTTAATGGAGAAGGCAATTTTTGGACTAACCAAGTATGGTGACGACTCATGCAACAGTGAAGTTCCTCAAGAGAAATCAGTCCTTGTTCTCACTGTAGTATACAGACGTCTCATACAAGAGAAAGGTTTAGGCACAGAGGCCAGTTCATTCTCATATTCTTCTATGCAATGCTTTCAGCTGGTAGAGATGTGATATTGGAGAGGGCAGATATTTTGCACATGTTAATATATATATTTGTGTCTCTGGAGAGAATATTCAGTGGAGCAGTCTGTGCCTGTGCACACCCTATTACGCCTAATTGTCCCCATGCAGAGAGGTCTGAAGGAGAGGTGAGTATATCCCCACATTCAACTATACACACAAATTCACTAAGACAAAGTTCCGAGCAGAGAGGATACTTCATTTTTATACCAAGGCCCCTCAGCCTACTTTTCCAGTATATTAATCTGGGGAGATGTGTCAGCTGACAGGGCAATGTGTTTAAACACCACCGTCTCTATTGATGCTATGCAAGTCAGACTTTTCAGCATAGAGGTAATTTTATTCCAACACCTTACTTGTACATATGTCATCCTGGGGAGAGCTGTAACCATGGAGGTATGCTTGCTTTCATGGCCTAATTTGTACACCCATCATCCAAGACACAGATCACAGTAGAAGGGCCAGTCTCTCCTCACACTGTACTAGGAAGACTTATCATGCAAGAGAGATGTGTCAGCAAACAGGGCACTTCCTCCCCACAGATTACTATGCACACATGTCAGCAGGGGAAGATGTATGACAGAGAGATACATGTTTCTCAAACCCTACTACAGACACCTATCAACCTGGTAAGAAGTGTTAGGGTGCAGGTCACTCCCTTCTCAGACAACACTGTGTATCCCTGTTGATAAAGGTAGAGGTGTCAGCAGAGACAGACTGTTGCAGTTACACTTTTTGCTCTAAGTGGGACAAGTATGCCCAGACTTGGGTCCCTTGCACACTGTGCCACTAGATCCAAGCTAGCATGGCTGATGAGGGGTGATATACCCCAAAACCGTTCCCAGGATGCTTGTTTCCGGTCCAGGAAGGACCTGGCTTGGCAGTTTGGGCTGGACTATTCCAATGAGGAATAGGGTCAAGACTGATTTGCATACGGCTGGGTCCAAACTGGGGTGGTGTAGAGGGCAAAAGAACAATGGATTTAACCCAGATCTCTTGACTGGGGGAGAATGTTTAAATCATTCAGCATTCCATCAATCAGCTGTTGCAGTTACACTTTTCACCTTAAGTGGGACAGGTCAGCCGCGGTTGGTAGTAGGAGTTCCTGCAGGGCGGTGACGTGGGGAGGGGGAGGGGCAGGGTGGGGCGTAGTAAACTATGGATTACGGAGGTTTACAGGTAAGTAAACATATAAATTAATAAAACAAATTTCGTTGCGTGCACTGCATCGCATTTGGGGATGCAGTGCACGCAACGAAATTTGTTTTATTAATTTATATGTTTACTTACCTGTAAACCTCCGTAATCCATAGTTTACTACCCCCCACCCTGCCCCTCCCCCTCCCCACATCACCGCCCTGCAGGAACTCCTACTACCGACCGCGGCTGGGACAGGTATGCCCAGATGTGGGTCCTTTGCTCACTGTGCCACTGGATTCAAGCTAGCCTGCTGATGAGGGGTGATATACCCCGAAACTGGTCCCAGGATGCCTGTTTCCTGTCCAGGGAGGACCTGGTTTGGCAGTTTGGGCTGGACTGTTCCCATGAGGAATGGGGTATAGACTGATTTGCATATGGCTGGATCCAAACTGGGGTGGTGTAGTCAGCAAAAGAACAATGGATTTAACCCAGATTTCTTGATTGGGGGAGAGTGTTTGAATGATTCAGCATTCCATCCATCATTTGTTGCAGTTACACTTTTTGCCCTAAGTGGGATGGGTATGCCCAGACGTGAGTCTCTTGCTCACTGTGCCACTGGATTCAAGCTAGCCTGCTGATGAGGGGTTATATACCCCGAAACTGGTCCCAGGATGCCTGTTTCCTGTCCAGGGAGGACCTGGCTTGGCAGTTCGGGCTGGACTTTTCCCATAAGGAATAGGGTCAAGACTGAATTGCATATGGCTGGGTCCAAATTAGGGTGGCGTAGTGTGCAAAAGAATAATAGATTTAACCCAGATCTCTTGACTGGGGGAAAATGTTTGACTCATTCACCATTCCGTCCATCATTTGATGCAGTCAGCAGAGAAGCTACTCCTTGCCAATACAGTACTGCACATCCATGTTGTTCTGGATAGGTGTTAGTGGGGAGGAGTATGTCTCCCTATGCACTACTGTATATGTTTTTCATCCTGGGCAGTGCTGTGACTGGACAGTCAAATCCATTCCCAGAACCTAATATAGGTTTTTTCCCAGGAAAAAGTCTCAATGGAGAGGCCAGGACTTACCATGGAATACTAATGTCTTACATGTGAGTTTTGTAACTTCCCCCTTTACTATCTATACTGCTGAACCTGGAGAAAGGTGTGATTGGAGAGACAATGTCTCTTTGCACACTACTCTACACACTGGTTAGCTTTGTGCAAGGTCTCATTGGAGAGGACAGACTTTCCTCATAGAGTACTGCACATAGTTTTTAGGCTGAGGAGAGGTGTCAGTGAGATCCCAGTGTCTCCTAACACCTCACTGTGCACTGTTGTTATACTGGGAAAAGGTCTCATTTGAGAGTCTACTTTCTCCCCACACCATACTGATGGGGACTATACGCCATATGTAGTGTAATAAAACTAAACACACTGTTACTATTCTGGTGTACATATTACATCAGGATATATTTAGTGTAGATGCAAAGTTCACTATAAAAAGTATGATCTTGCCAGCTCAGGGATGTCAATGTCATCAGTGATGTAATCAATGATGTCATTTGAGATGTCATTAGTGATATCATAAATGATGTCTTAGAACATGTCTTGAGTGATGACGTACGTGAGGTCTTAATCAGTGCATGGCAGGCATGCAAGATATAGTTAATGCAGCTAACTGTAACTGGTGGGTTTCTGTATACATATAGACAGTGGGTAGGTGGGTCTCATGTATGCATACTTTTAACAGGAAAATACAGAGCACTCGTGGGGTAGCTATCAAAGAATTAAAGTGAGAGATAGCTGCAGTCCTTTCTAGCTGACTAGAATGCCAAATCCTCCAATCAGAGCAATGCTTGTGGAATTTTTAAAAGATCAAAAAAATGTGTGTGCCATCTTTTAATTGAGAAGCACAAAGAAAAACTTGTCTGTTAAAATTAAAGAAATTCTTTGATGGCTACCCCACAAGTGCTCCATATTTTCCTGTTAAACGTATGCATAAGTGAGACTCATCCTCACGATTCCAGGGAGGCACCCATCTTGAGTGCGGTACCTGAGGTGGGACAGTGTTTAGCGAACTAACCTCGAGGGTACCTGCACTGTTGCATTTGAAAGCACTCCCGTCGCCGAATGACTTAAGTTATTAAAACTTAAGGATGATCAGTTATTGAACTGGCACCTGCAGGCGTTCTTTCTAGACTATGCAGCAGTAGCAAGGGGTAACTGGCATGAGAAACAAAACAGCAAGACTGTTTAATGGCGCCAGTTCAAGAGCAATTGTGATTATCAGTGCCTGCACGTTCCTATTCCCACTATGAAGAAATGGCACAAGGAGGCATTTTACTCAATATCAACAGGATAACCGGAATGCAGGCATTGTTATTGGAAGAAAAATTGATTAACATCACGCTGTTATGGGGGCCAGAGATACAACATTGAGTGAGGGACAGCTGCAGTCCTTTCTTGCTGACTAGAGTGCCAAATCCTCCAATCGGAGCACTGCTTGTGGCATTTTTAAGGATCAAAAAAATGTGTGTGCTGTCTTTTAATTGAGAAGCACAGAGGAAGGCATAATCGACGAAATGCTTCTGCTAAAATTGAAGGAATTCTTTGATGGCTACTCTGCGAGTGCTCCATATTTTCCTGTTAAATATTTAAATATATATATATATATATATTATCTACTGGCGGTCGCCAGTAGATAGTTATAGTTACAACCTAGTTTCCATAGGAAATCTCAAAATTCTATTTTGAATAACTTTGGCGCCGGTTGACGAATCCTCGCGAAATTTTCAAAACTAATGGGGCGCTCCGCTCAGCTCCTACCCTGAAAGTCTCGGGGTGATTCGTCAAGCGGGGGCCGAGAAAAAAGGGGAGTCCCAAAACGCGTTTTCCCCATGTTATTTTCCATAGGACCTTTAGACACAGCTACAGCCCGAACGGCTGAACAGAATTACGTGAAATTTGGCAGAGAGGTAGCCATAAGGTCAAGGAAGTGCCTTTTGCAGGTCTGGTGTAAATCTGTTCAGTATTTCCTGAGAAAATAGCATTTAAAAGCATATCAATATCTATACGCGCGCAGCGTGCGCGCTGGGTGCGCGCACCCTGCCGTGCGTGTGTGCAATTCTTCAGGAAGTGTCGGCCGCCATTTTGTCTCTCGCACTCTGAGGGGGTGAAAAACAAAGGTGGAGAATGTGAAAAGGGGGCAGAGTGGGCAGTTCCTGACCCCCTAGCCTTGGTCAGGGGGTCAAAGAAGGACCCCCAAGGGAGGAAAAAACAATCTTTTTTATTTTTTAAAAAATCGCGCGGTGCGCGCACCTCGCGATTTTTTAAAAAAAAAACATTTCACGGTGCGCGCACGGTGAAAAACCTGAAAAAAAATAAATTAATAAATACATAACTTAGCATTTAAAAAACCGTACAAATTCACTGAAAAAACCATAGGTTTCACACACGTTATAGTTACGAATTAGCATTTAAAAAACCTTGCAAATTCACTTTAAAAACCATAGGTTTCACACATGTTATAGTTAGCTGGACATTTCACTCGTAAAAAACCAATGAAATTCCCCCGTTATAGTTACTGCAGGCAACTATAACTCACGCGACCGCAATCCTCTGCTGATGACGTCAGATATTACATCACTGATGACATATGTGTCTTTATGAAAAATAAATATTTGTAATATATGTATAGCTAAAGATTAATGGAAGAAGACATGGGTAAATAAGTGCCTGAATACAGTGATGTAATATCTGACGTCATCAGCAGAGGATTGCTGTCGCGTGAGTTATAGTTGCCTGCAGTAACTATAACGGGGGAATTTCATTGGTTTTTTACGAGTGAAATGTCCAGCTAACTATAACATGTGTGAAACCTATGGTTTTTAAAGTGAATATATATATATCTATATATATATATATATATATATATATATATATATATATATATATATAGTACCTACTGGCGGTCGCTAGTAGGTAGTTATAGTTAGTACCTTGTTTCTATTCAAAAAGTGTTTTTTCTTTCGCCAATATCTATGGCGCCAGTTGACGAATCTTCACAAATTTTTCAAAACGAATGAGGTGCTCCTGTCAGCTCATGTCTTGAAAGTTTAGGGGTGATTCCTCAAGGGGGGCTGAGAAAAAAGGGGGTCCCAAAATGTGTTATCTCCATGTTAATTTCCATAGGAAACTTTTGTCACCACTACAGCCCAAACTGCTGAACGGAATCACACAAAATTTGGCAGAGAGTGCACTCTTTGCTTTAAATGTCGTAAATCCATTCAGTAGTTCCTGAGAAATTCAAACATTTTAAAATATCGATATCTGGTGACCGTGGTGGATCCGCAAACCCTCCCTATCACGAGCTTGACTCTGATTGGCTGCCAACACTTCAAACCAGAAAGTGTTGGCAGCCATCTTGTGACTCGGTTGAACCAAGTCACAAGAAAAAAGGTTAAAAATGAAGAAAAGGGGGCAGGATAGAAACACCCTGACCCTCACAGTCCAAAATAATCATTTTTTTACACATTTTCGGCAGGATTTGCGGACCCTATGAGAATCCTGCCCAACAAGTTAATAAAAAACAAAGTGCAGTGTCCCCCACACTGCCCTGGGGACCACCACCTCCCCGGGGCATTCCAAAATAATGGGTCGGGGGGCCTTGCATGCCCCCCAAGACCCAGGGACTGCCACCTCGCCAGGCTAACTTTAAAAATTATGTGTGGGGGGCTCAAGCCCCCCACACTGCCCCGGAGACCACCACCTCCTGGGGCACAGTTTATTCTAATATGTGGGTCCGATGCGGACCCCCAGCGCCAGGGACCGCCACCTCCCAGGGGCTATGTACAAGTTGGATGGGGGGCCTAATATGGGGGGCCCTGGAGACCGCCACCCCCCGGGGCCCGGCTCCAGCAATGTTCCTGGGTGCCCACACCCGGGGCATTGCAGTTAACTTCTGCTTTGTTTTATGGAACACAGAGCAGAAAAACTGATCTCGCTTCCATGAAGCGAAGTAGATTTGCTTTTAGGCAAGGGGAGTTGCATGTTTGCAGATCCCTTCATCCAAAAGCAATGCCAGCTCCTGCAGGAGGCAGGGAGTTGGCAGGGACCGGAGGGCATTTGGGCTTCCCCTGCGGTTCCCAATGTGAGGCCAGGTTCCGGGGGATGGAGTCCCCAGGGTCAAAAGTGGCCAAGGGAAGGGGGGCCATGTGGCCCCCCCTCCCGTAAACTTACAAAAAAAAGTACAAAAAGAGGCAAAGTCCAGGGGAATGGGGTCCCGGGGCGAAAAAGTCCTTAGGAGGAGGGCCGCACGGTGCCTCTCCTTTAAATGTAGATTTTACTTTTTTTCAAGTGACCATGCCCCAGGAGATGGAGTCCCTAGGGCAAAAATCAGCCTCGGTAGAGGGGCTGCGTGGCCCCCTTCCTTTATTATTATTTTTTTTTAAATGACCCTGGTCCTGAGGGATGGGGTCCCCAGGGTCAAAAAAATATTAAGAGAAGGGGGGCCACACAGCCACCTTATAAAAAAAGAAAACAAAAAGAGAAGCCGGCATCTCGCTGGAGGCCTCGCCCCCTCCCTGCCCCACTCTGCAAACATGCCTCCTGGCGTGTTCTGGGTTGAAGGATTAAGTCCCTTTGAATCCTAAGTATCCTTAGGAGCCAACTAGCCCACCAGGTAACTTCAGGAAGCCCCACACAGTGGGATTGTTGAGAGGTGGCCTGAGGCCATGCCCCTTTTTACACCACTCTTTAGAAGTGCCTCTTGGCGGACTGCTGGTGGGGTGATGAGGTCCTCTTGTCTCCACAGGACCTGAGGACTCCAGTGGACTTCATTCCCCGAGCAGCAGTGCCCCAAGAGGCGCATTTGCAGAGTGTTGTAAAAAGGGCGCATGGCCTTGGACCGCTCTCAGCAAACCAGCTTTGTGGGGCTTACTAGAGATAACAGAAGGGCTAGTTGGCCCGAGGGACCCTCAGGAGGCAACCATGAGCGTGCCAGGAGGCGTATTTGCACAGTGGTGGAGAAAGGGGGCATGGCATCCACCTCTCAGTAATCCCACTATTTGGGGCTTACTGGAGGTAGCAGGTAGGCTAGTTGGCCCCTTAAGGACCCCCAACAGCGAAGGGGACTTTAATCCCCATCCAAAACCATGCAGGGAGTGCGTTTGCAGACTGGTGAACATAGGGGGCATGGCCTGCTATGAGAACTTACCAATGCTGCTGTGTGGGACTTACTGGAGGTAATAGTAGGGGCAGTTGGCCCCCAAGGTTGTCCTTGGGGGCCAACTACCCCTCCTTTTATCTCCAGTAAGTCCCATGCAGTTGGGTTGCTAAGAGCTCTTCAGAGGCCACGCCCCCCTTTCTCTACCACTCTGGAAACGTACCTCCTGGCACACTACATGTTGAGGGATAAAGTCCACTTTACTCCTGAGGGACTTTGGGGGCAAAGACGCCCTCCTGTAAGTCCTACCCAGTGGAATTCCTGAGTGCTGGTTGGAGGCCCAGCACCCTTTCTGCACCATTCTGCAAACGCGACTACTATGTTATAGTTAGAAATTAGCATCTAAAAAACCTTAGAAATTCACTGAAAAAAACGTAGATTTTAGGGATGTTATAGTTAGGAATTAACATTTAAAAAACCTTAGAAATTCACCTAAAAAATGGAGGTTTCAGGGACGTTATTGTTAGTAATTAGCATCTAAAAAAGCTTAGATATTCACCAGAAAAACACAGGTTTTAGGGACGTTATAGTTAGTTTGACATTTCCCTCGTACAAAACCAGAGAAATTCGGCTGTTAAGGTTAGCTGAGCTAACTATAACTCGCACACCCACAATGCACTGCTGATGAAGTCACATCTTACATCACTGATGACATGGTCAGTGACATCACTGATGACATCTCAAATGAGACAAACAGTTATCCACACACCCACTAACTCACCCTTACAGCCTCTCAATACAGCCAGTCTCACCAACACACTTAACCAAACACTCACTGAAACAGCCACTCACTCACCCATGTAACCATTTACATACCAAGTCAGTCATTGATATAGTCATTCTGACACCCACTCACTCACTTACTCACCCATACAGTCACTCACATAGCAACTCGCTCACCCATATACCCACTGACATACCAACACTCTCATCAGCAGTCACTCACACACCCACTCACCCACACAGCTAGTCACATACCTACTTATCACCCTTACAGTCACTCACACCCCCACTCACACACCCATACAACCACACACACATACAAAACCACTCACATACTCACTCACACACTAATGCAACCTCTCAGATACCCACTAACATACCCATACAACCACTGACACAACGAGTCACTCACCTATAGATCTAGTCAGAAATCCACTCACTCACCCATAGAGTCACTCTTGCATGAACTCATAAGCACATACAGCCACTCAACACATATGCAGACAGTCACACACCCACTCTGATCACACATGTTAGAGATAGTATCACTCATTTGTAATACAACCAGTATACTAATCTAACTTTTGTAGTAGGTTAGGGTATATGTTTAGCACCCTTAAACTCTTAGGAACACTTAAAGTCACTTGGTGATGTCATCAGTTATGTCATCAGTGATGTCACTGACCATGTCATGAGTGATGTAATATGTGAGGTCATAAGCAGTGCAATATGGGGCATAAGTTATAGTTAGATCAGGATCAATATAATTGCTGAAGTTCAATGGAATGTATGTATATATGTATGCATTTTAATGTCTTTGCAACCATCTGACAAATCTCCACATAACTTTGAGGATCTATTACTTTTTCTACATTAGGTGATGATGCAAGGCTTCATTAAACAGTAGTCCCAAAACATAATTTTCCAACAATGCATTTTCTGAATGCTTTTTTGAAAGATGTAGCTGTAAAATGGCTGAACGTATTTTTATCACATTTGGTAGGAATATCAATTATGGTGTGAAAATGGCCCTTTTTCATCTTTTATCAAAATTGGTTTGGTAGTTTTTTCGGTAATGGGGGCCCAACCTGCTCCCCAACTAGCAGGTTGCCGGCTTCCGAGCCAGTACCTATTTCACCTTGCCCATTTAGACTTTTTTCCATAAATTATGGTATTTGAGATGTCATGAGTGTTGATATGAGTGCCATGATTTAACATGCAATATGTGATGCAGTATGATAGGTTATAAGCAGTGAAGATTTGTCCCCATTACCAAAAAAACTACCACACCAATTTTGATAAAATATGAAAAAGGGCCATTTCCACACCATAATTGATATTCCTACCAAATGTCATAAACATCCTTGTCCTTTATAGCTGCACACACTTCCTGAACTGTCACGGGGTCTCCCATGGCCTCCCTAGCCTCAAGAGGCAGAAACGGGAGGGCGATGCGCACCAAGAATTTGTTTTGCTCAACCTCAGGTACTGCCTATTGGCTACAATATAGTAACTCATAGTGCCTGTGGAACTCATCATTGATATCTCCTGGTGTGTAGATGTTTATCCTGGTAAGAGAAGTGAGGTGAGTAATAGTTGGCCCCGCATTTCCAGGTGGATCAACCATACCAATAGTCTCCCAGATTTACCCTTCTCTGAATGTGTCCTAACCATGTAGGTTTTATAGTCGTAACACCTCAGACATTCCTAGGCAGCATTATATCTTTCTTTTGTCATCTGGATCTGTTCCAAGAGACCCTCCAATGTATGGAGTGTGTTATCTAGGGTGGCTAATTCCATGTGTAGTTCCTTAATTACCCCAATTGAGTGGCTCATACAATGCCCGCATATCACCACCTTGTATGCCTCCCACTTGGTCAAAGAAGACAATGGCGAACCTCAATGTACTCAGTAATACATTAGTGGAGGGATTCCCTATGACAGGCGTCACCAAGTGCCATTGCCTGGAGTCACCATGCCAGGATAATAGGCCTGGCATCTATGGGCTTAAATTCCAACAGGAAGGGGCTGTGGTCAGAAAGAGAACGCCTGAGGTACTCAGTAAAGGTGGCATAGCTACCCAACATCTCTGAGCCAAGGAACATGTCAAACCGGGTATGTAGTGTGAAAGTGGACGAGAAGTAGGAGTAGTCACGTGCATGGTCATGTTGGGTGTGCCAAAGGGCCGTCAGTCCCCAGTGTTGCATCCAGTCTCTGACGCTAGCTGCTACTTAATGAGGAGGGTGGAAGGGTCCAGGGTCATGTCTGCAACACGGTTTCAATCCCTTCCCAGTAACAGATCACCACCCAGTGTTTGTTCCATTGGTGCTGAAAAGGAGTGTAAGAAAGCTACCTGAGCTTGATTAGGGGCATACCACTCACTAATGCAGAACATCCCTCTTTGTCATTGAGGGATTGTAAGCCTCTTACCCGTGATCAACACCTCATATCTCATGAGTGTCCAAATAAATGGTGGCAGAAGTGTGGAAGTTAGGGCCAAAAGCAAAAAGCAAGAGGAAGAGCCCTTGCATAAATCTTGATGCAAGACAAAAAGTAGTGAGGAAACCCCTGTTCCAGACAAAGCACAACTTATCAGTGTTCCACACATTTGCTCCGGATGTGCCCATTGAACTTCCTTTGCCCTATATGTAAAAAGAGTTAGCAGAAATGTTACGCAGCATGGACACCATCATCAGAATCCCCTTAAACTGATAGTAATTTGTGATCTTGGCTAAAGTAAAGCAAGGCACACAGGACATGATACCTATGCCTTTTGAGGATAGAATAATTGGTCAAATTAAAACAGTTTATGCCATAGCCTACTTTTTCTGTCAGAAGAACAATATTCCAATGCACAACAATGGTGTGAAAAACCCAGACTATGAGCTCACATTTGAGTCTGTGGTTGCTGATAACATGCCTGATGTGTGGCTGCAGCTCTCTGTAGCATGCCTTCTGGAACGTCGCCACCTGTTTTTGAAGCAACCTTGTGAACATAGTGCAGCAACATTATACAACTTTTTTGAATTCTGAGGATCCCTGCTTGGAAGTTGCTGGTGACAGCATGCCAGACTGGTACTCTCACATTTTATGTACACCAGGCTTCTCCAATGACCAGCTCATGAGCTACTGGTAGCTCTCCAGCTACCTAGAAGTAGCTCTCCTCTCTGCAATCCATCCTACTATACAAGTTGAATTAATATTTGTGTGCCAACATTGAAAAGCATGTATTCAAGAAATAAAGATGTGAATTTTCTGAACTCAGACACTGATGTTTGGAGAAAAATAGTTAAATTCCAAAAATATTTATTTAAAAAATATTTGAGTGAACAATCATACAGCAGTGAGGATACTAATTCATATTGCTACAATCTTTCAGCCAGGAATACTGCATTCAGGGCCGTTTTCGTATTACACACGTAAAGACATTCCACATTGGTAAAGGGCATGACTATGAATTTGGCGGTCTTCCAGCCAGACTGCCACTGTGGTGGTCCGAGGAAGACCGCCAAGCCTGCAACATCTCACCCACCCAATTACGATTTCGTAGCTGGTCTGGCGGGGCTGCTGCGGTGGTATCCTTTGGCTGAGGATTACAGCCAGGAGTCATGCTGCTGTTGTTGTACCCACTGCCATGTCAGGTGCACTATGTGTCATGCACCATGTCATGCGTGACACAAAGTAAACAAACAATGGTGCAATTCTAGGGGAGCTCAACATGTGCCCCCAGCACTCACCCTCATGGGCAAATTCAACCAGGGGCCCTATTTGGGCCCCCTTCACTACGTTTCCACTATCCTTTTCATTGCAGGGTCCCTGTCATGAAATGGGGGGTAGAAAGGTAGGTTATAATCTGCTCTGCGGTTCCAGCATCGGCACCGGCACCTATTCCAGCCCCTCTCACAGCTGACGGGGGATACTGGAACCCAGCGGAGACAGCATTCTTGTGGCGATCCTACCACCATCATCATAATCAGGTGGGAGGCCTGAAGCGTTTGCCGCGGTCAGACAACCACCCATGGGTACGGCGGCCCCAGGACCGCTCTACTTATAATTAGGCCCAAACTCTTTTCTATATTACTGTTGAGAACCATGCCTGATGAACTAAGGTGATCACTGTTGATAATCTTGCATATGGTAGATACTATGAGTAGCTTGGGGTGATTTTCATTGGATATAGCTCCTATTAAAGAAAACATTGGAGACCCCTCATTTCAACACTGTGATGCATAGTCATCTGTCTGAGCTGCTGCAGCCATACAGGTCAATAAGTAGACCAGAGCATGTGAAAGTGTTAATAACGGCTTGTGGCATGATGACACCTAAGATGGTAAAAGTTCTTGAAATTCTGGCCTTGCTGACCATGGAAACTAACTTGGTGGACACAAAAAAGAGGGCGCTTTGAATCTGAATCCCCTTGCCAGAATCCGTGTGGCCCTGCAGGAAGTTCCTGAGACCCTCCTGAACAGAATCCAATGAAGAAAGCTAAAAAAATGCAGACTATAATGACTGAGAATCCCCAGCAAGTAGAATGGCTCACCATGATGTCCAAACATCCATGAATATTCTGACTATTGCAAAGCGACTTTGTATAAGCAAAGAAGCCTGAACAGACCATGGAGGTCTCCTGCAACACAGTGATTGGAAGGTCTCGCTCGTCAATGATGCAGAGATAGGTGGATAAACACCTTTGCCCCCTCTATCAACTGGTCCCCAGATCTCAGCATTTCCCCAATAAGGAAAGAAACTTACTTAAAATTGGGTAGGACAGTGGAGCCTGGTCTCATTCTAGAGGCTCTAGATAAGAAAGTGTAGGAAGGAGAAAGACTTTAATCTTTGTGCCTTTGCTTGGGCTTGACTTGTACTGGAATTATGTTGCACATATTCTTGAAAATGTTACAAGATGAAGCAGACTTGTACTACTGTAGCAAATCAGACTTTTGAAAAGTGCTTGCCATTGAGAATCCTTATTGTTGCAGAACTTGAATTTGGTCTGAAGTAAGTTGCAATAGTGTAGATACCTGGAAATCACTATTTTTGTCATGTTCTACAGGTCTTTCAAAATTTTTCATGTACCATGATTTTAGATTCAAAGCAGATGGTTTGATGTCAGCTTGGTTAAGCATCAAAGCTCACCAGGACTTACCCTTGCATTCTATCAGGCGGCTGCCTTGATGAATTGCTCAACTGTCCCAAATATAGAGTACTGTGAAGGATATGGCTGATATAGGTAGGGACGGGTTGGTAGGGCAGGCAAAGGCAATACTCAAATTGGGGGTTAACGCCAGGTGTCAACTGAATGTAAATTGAGAGGTTCAGACTTGTGGGGTTTAGTCAGACCTTCTGAGTCAGGAACATTCTGTTTCCTTTTAATTTTCCCATTTAAAATTTTTAATAGGCACCTATATTGTTTGGGTTCTACCTTTGGGCCATCTGTTTGAACTGTTAGTAAACAAAATGTTTTAATAAAAATGACAAAACTTGTAGTCAAACAAGTGAAGAGACTAAACACTTGAGGTGTTCGTGTTTCCAATCACCACTTTTGTTGGACTGTTTTTGGGAACAAAAGTTGACTGCTTAGATAACTTTAAACCTCTATTGCCTTTAGAGTAAAGAAATAAGAAGCCCACAAATAAAATTAGGGAAATATAAACATTGTGTGAGCTGCAAAGGTACAAATTGGGCACTGAGGGGAAGATAATAGTACAGTGCATGTTAAATGCTATGCTCTATTTGAAATACGTGCCAGATGGGAATATATATATTCACCACTTGCAGCCATAGATAGATCATACTTTCCATATAAAGAGCATGTTGTCTTTTGCTACAATCTTTAGTGCTGTTTGATGAATCTTCATGAAACATTTGAAAAATAAATTTCATCAACCCCAGTTCCCTGGTTTCTGGGCATTCCATAAAGCAGGGCTGAGAAATAGGGGGGCCCCAAAAAGTGTTTTTATCATGCATTGCTCCATAGGAATTTCAGGAATAAATACAGAAACATTAGCTGAATAGAATTACACCAAATTTGAAAGAAGGCTTGATTTTTACTCACAAAGTGTGCTTTTTGCGATTTGATGTAAAACCGTTCAGGTCTTCTAACGAAATGGAGCTTCAAAATAATGTGATAGCTGGATGGTTGGTCTTGAGGGACTACTGCAGTGCAACAAATTTAAAAATAAAGCATTCTGATTGGCACTGAAGGTTTTTTTTGCTCACCAGAGCCTATGGTCCTGTTGGACTGGCTCTGGTCTCCCGGGACCAACATATCTAATTGACTGGCCTCAACTGAAACAGAAATGTTGTGGTTGTCATTTTAGGACTCAGGGACTCAGTGCCCATGACCTGTATTTTAAAAAAGAGAATATTCAAGGAGGCAGGACATTGTTCCAACACCTGGCACTCGTAAGGATGTCCCACAGTGTCCCCAATAGGGCAAATTTCAAAAATGATGCCACTGCTCCTGCAATACTCCTGTAGAACCCAGTGCTGCTCTTTAGTGTGATCCTGCGGGAGAACAGCTGGACTATGGAAGCATTTGACAGTGAAGATTGAACTGTCCTGTGGTACCTTTAGAGTGATGCTTGCATAGGATTACCACGGTACCTTAAAATAAATACACACAAAAAATGGAAATTCATTGCCAAAAACAAAGATTAAAATGGTAAGTTTGAACACAGCCATGTGCAAATCAGTCTTGATCCTGCACCCAATGAGAACAGTCCAGCCCGAACTGCCATGCCCGATCCTCTCTGGACTGGAACCAGGCATCCTAGGACAAGGAGTCCCTTCCTGCACAAAAACAATCCTGCCTGCAATGCAGGTACCCTTGCAACAAGACGCAAGGGTGGTAGGGTTGACACTAGGCAGCCAAATGTACACCAGCATTTGGAAAGAACAGGAATACACTGCATAAGGGTAAATATGGTCCATTCCTGCCCCTTGACTTTCATGCGGTGCTGGCTTCATTATATTGCATAAATGTTTGATAAATATGACCATAAGTTTGGGTTGGGTTAATATAGACAAGTCTTTTTAAACAGGTTCCTGGATGCAAATATAATAATAATTATGCCATATTTGCACAGCTTCAAATACTTTGGATCTTTGAAGTATTGTTCCCAGTCAACCCTCAATGAGATTTGGGTTTTGAATTACCTTGTTGGACCATGTTTTTAATTTGCTTGTAAGATGAAAGATCAAAGTTTCCCAAGACAATAGACCCATTTAAGTAGATGAATCCTTCTCCTTGGTAGAGGGAGAGGGTGGGGAGAAATCTTTATTATATAACAGTCACTTCAATGATAAACATTGGTGTGCCTTTTTCACAAGGACAAAAGAAGACCTCTGTAACCACTCACAGCAACTAGCTGCCATTTGAATTTGTTGTGGGAAGGAAGCAACCAATTTGCACTGCCAATTAGGGTCACGGTTTAT
The DNA here is from genome assembly GCF_964204655.1 of Triturus cristatus. Lineage (NCBI taxonomy): Eukaryota > Metazoa > Chordata > Amphibia > Caudata > Salamandridae > Triturus > Triturus cristatus. The sequence continues at coordinate 1,140,338,603 of NC_140583.1, read as the reverse complement.
GCCCAGGAGACAGCTATTGCAAACTGACCGTTGATTCTGCTATCTTGCAAATCCCATCAAGGTGTGCAATGAGGTGAACCAGCCAATGGTTGCACCTAAAAGTGTCTGTAACTGGTGATTGAATTATGTGGTATCCTTAGACTGGGCAGAAATGTTCACTTCCTAGAACTCTCCAATTCTACTTATATACCCCTTTATAGGGAAGAAACTCTGAGAAGTAAATGAAACTGCAAAAGAAAAGAAGGGTATGACCCTGTAAACGGAACCCATTATTGAGTGAAGCAACACTCTTAACTTGGATTTTCTTGAGGTTTTTGGACTCTTGTTTCCAGGGCCAGCGGCACTGGCCTCCTCAATCCCCACTCTCCTAGGTGAATGTAATTGCTAGACTTGCTGTGAACCCTGGGGAGATGGTACCACTGTACAGTATGTAGACAACAGCTATAGGTGCCCTGGAGGGAGGACTTCAGATTGCTGTAAAACACACTGGTGCCCTGCAAGTGGCCAAGCGCTTAAGATATCTGGAGAGTTGAGGCAGGTGGTGTTATCTCTATTGAGATTTGCAGGTTGCTGATGTCTGGGGCAAGGAAGACTGCTGAGGGGCTTGTGGGCATAGAACAGGTCCCTGAGCTCACCTCCATTAGAGGAAGAATGATCCTAAGCAAGCTTCAAGAATTTGCTGAAAACTCGAGTCCAGGGAGCCTTAATTTAACTCTTCAGGTTACTGAAACCCACCACCAGGGGCAAAGCTCAACCTTCATTAGCTAGGAGAAATCTTTCTATTTCTTGGCTGCTTGTGTGTAGCAATTGAAATAGGAGAGAGTGGTGTCCAGGGGCTAGAGGGGACTGCCATCAGAATCTGTTCCCCAGCGTGACTTTGGAATCATGTCTGGGGGGGGCAGGACCATAGTGGACCATAGTGTGATGGGGAGATAATGGTCTTCCCCTCATCCACCTCCTCTTGTATGCCCAGGAATAGGTAGTGCTTCAGTTGTATCTCATCTTTGAGTACATTGGGACCCCTACTGTCAAAATACTTCCATGAAGGGCAAGTGGCCTGATACAAAACCAATCCTAGGATGTCACTACTCACCATGTTTAGGGGAAGTGGGAGAGTAGGACTGGGAGGTAACTCCTTCTCGAACTTCAGCGGGTGGTTAGGAGACCAAGAAGTGGTGTCAGGTGGGTAGGAAGCCAGCTGGGTCCTCAAAGTCCATGGGGCTCCCTCGTGGCCCACATGATGTGAACTGTGGGTGCCCCACTTGGGCTGGGGCCGGCACATGGGATATGATAATTGTGTATGCCAGTGTACAAAAAGAAAAAAAAGAACAAGCATTACAGTACCATAGGACAGACCAAGTGCCCCATAGGCTCATGAAAGGGCAGGGAGAAATTGCCCCACAAGGCTTATAGGTGTGACAAAAATGCACATATTTCAAGGAAGTGCCTGGATGGGCAAGGGCACCTGCAATGCATGGTTTTGGCTCTTGAGGCAGCCAGGCGCATGTCAGGCTCCCACAGGAGCCTTACTTTTCATTTTTCAAATGTTGTCTCGCCGGTAAAGGGAACAGTGATTGGGTGGAGTTCATACTTGATTGTGAGCATTCCTAGAACTGGGACTTTTGTCAAAACATTCCTGCATGTGTAGACTACGTTTTGGCCAGCATCAAGTGCAGTTTTACTTTGATATGTTGAATTGTGTGAAGTCTTGTTAGGTTGTTTGGTATACCTAAACAATGTAGCTGGGGTGGGGTGGAGGGTATCTGGCCTTGGCTGTAGATTGTGAATGAGATTCTTTGCTGCTTTCTAGCATCTCGATTATTTTGCCTAAATTCTGATTTGGAGGTGTACCGCTTTCTCTTTTTTCATGCTCAGGGTCTCTGGAATTAAAGGTGCAGTATGTGCTGCAGAACCCTCAAACCAGCAGACATGGAAAAATAATTCAGGTAGCATTGACTGTTTTCTCAAATGCAGTGAAAAGTCAAGTTTAATTAGGCATAGCACAGAAAAAAAACTTTCAACAAGCCACTGACTATTTGTTTGTCATTTCTATATAAGTTTATAGTTTCTGGCTTCAAAGAGATGGCATTTGCTTATCATGCGGGTGTTTAGGTCCTATTGATGAGGCACATGAAAGGCACCAATGTAAACAATAACTTTGTTAAAGTTTGCAAAGATTAAAAATGAGGCTCATTTGCATTTGGGTCATTCAATTGTGGAATATGGGGGCTGGCAAGTTTTGGAGTATAGTAAGAAAAGTTACCAATATATATTTTTTACCTTTGTGTGCATGCATGGCTAAAAACATTCAGATGTAATAATGGTCTCTTTAAATTATCTCTTTTTTTGATTAAATTTTGACATCATTTATTTGTATATTTAAGAACATTGCAACAAAACGCATCATTCAGCGTCATTTTGTCATAAATGTCAGTGACTGCCAGCTCATCCATTACTTTACCTCCCACAATTAAAGTCTCCCAAATTTGTTTTTTTTTTGCTCATTTTCAAAATACTCTTGCTCATGAACACCAGGATTTTCTGAACCCCTTTAGTTTTAGTGAGCCGATGCCCCAGGCCATGTGCCCTAGCCAGAACACTATTCCAGAACCCCTGCTCAATCTTGAGAGTATGGAAAATATGTGAAACCAGTTGGCATTTGGAATAGGTATTAGTGAGCTTCAGATTAGCTAAACTGGGATTGTTAGATGTTAGAAATGAATAGGGGGTTAATTTTTTTAGGCTAAAGACCTCTGTATTTGCAGAAAAAGAAAGGACAATAAACATCCTTTATATGAAAGCAAAATATTCAGTGTACAAATTGAAAGCAGAAGTTCGCTTAGCAAAAGACTATTTAGATAGAATCGATTTGCATCTTGTGTTATGGAAGATGGAATGTTTAGAACAATTGCCTGCTATGTTTTGCAAGAAGGCCATGCAAACCAAGGTCAGCTTCTTCTGCAGCAGTGAAAGCATCCAAGAGCACCTGAGAATACGTTTGCCTGGGCATTTTTGTAGCACCTCACATGCTGTTGACTCTGCTAGCACTTTTGAGCAGAAGAAGGAGGTGGCTGCTGAGGGGCGTGGACGAACCGCCCGCAAGATGGCAACAGACTTCTAAGACTTTCTGTGACTCCGTAGCCTACCATCTATTTGCAACAGAATTCTGACACTGGCGAGCAGAGCGCAACTCGATGTGGGTGTCAGGTATTTTTGCTTTTGGGCAACTCTGTGCCCTTCTACCTGCCTTTTTCCTCCTGTGCTGTGCTCTTCGTGTCTGGGGGCCACGCCTGCCATTTTGCATAATCGACAACGTGTCCACGCTTCACCGCTCCCTCTCTGCCCGCACTTTGGCAAAGCTTAACAAATGTACGGAGACATTGCTTTGCATGCCCGTAGGTGAATTTCTGCCATTTCTTTTCTATTAAAATTCATTTTTTCATATTTTCCTGATGCTTGCAATTCACATAAATTAAGTCACTCTACCTCAGAAGAGTGCCTTTTTTAACTCTTGAAGGGCTTGTTTTTTGGCCCCCTTCAGCCTGTCTGTTGTCTGGAGCTGCTGTTGTAAGGTGTCCTGACAGAAACAAAGTGACTAAAGTGCAGGATTAATTAAGTGCCTACAAATAAGACCTGCTGTCCTTGGGAGCTCTTAGCATATGCTGCACCTTGGTAGGTCTATAAGCCAGCCTTTTCCTTATCTGGTCACATTGTTTGCATTCTCAGTTCTTGTATTCAGTGGAGTATGTGACTTTGTGGCTCAGATTTATTTTCCTGCATTTTTCCTGCACATTTACCCCTTCTACTATAGAGTTGCCTTCTCTTTTGAGCCTCAGAGATTCTGCCATTCTCTTCAATTATGAAGTCCTCTTCATCTTTTGGCCAAAAGGTTTTGACTTCATCTGGTAATATGTATTCTTCCCACAAAAAGGCCACAGCCACCACTGCTACAAAATGACTTAAAAAAGACCCTGTTGCCCCAAAAAAGTCTTCTCTACTGTTGACCACAGATGACCTTATAGAAGAGATTTAACTTTTAAAACCATTTGTCATGGAAACTAATTATACGCTCCAGTAAGTAGAGGAAAAGTGGTCCAACCTTGAATCTAGAGTGTCGGAGCTAGACCAGCGCATCAGCAATATACAGGATGCTGCTACTAAGATTGGGGGCATGTCCAAGGAAATTGCACTCTTGAAACAACAAACTGAGGATTTAGAAAACTGCAATTGCTGTAATAATCTAAGAATTTATGGCATCTCAGAAGAATCTGAAGGTTCAGACGTGCTTGCCTTTCTTAAGGGACGAATCCCGAAAACAGTTAGCCTCAAGGAACATATGAAGCATAGTCTGAAACGTGCTCTCAGAATTGGTCCTGTATCTTCCAAATCCTGCTCGTCCTAGAGGAATAATAGTTCTCTTTTTGGAGTATACTGAACTTCTTATGGTTCTTTCAGCGACCACGTTGAGAAAGCAAATGCTTTGATCTGGTCAAAGAATCATTTCCTCTCAGGAAGTGGCTTGTACAATGGCTGCCCATCGTAAGGAATTCTTCTCTTTTTGTCCTGCTCTATGCTCCAGAATGCTAGATATGGTCTAATACTTCCTTTTTTCTTCAAAGTGACTTACAAAGAGAGGACTTCTTCAATTAACTCTCCCGATGATCTACGAAAATTCCTCTTACTGCGTTGGGGTGAAGATATGGAACTTTGGAAAACTTGAAGGGTTTTTGTTGGTTTACTGTTGTTGGTATGTTCCTCTTTATATTTAATGTGCTCTGTTTGTTTGAAGTTATTCTTATAGTTCTGAAGATAAGTCTTTCCTTTTGCAGATGTCTCTTGCTCAACCTGGACCCTCCTCCCCAGCTGTATCTTCTTCCACATATCTCCCATCCCAGACCTATTCCATATACCTTATTCACATTTGTTGGTAAGTGCTCTTTATTAGTTAATCTTGTACATTACATTTTTGCCCCCCCATATTTCTTTACTCTTCTTTCATTCCTCTAATCACATCTTTTAATTTATATTTTGATATTGATTGTCTCCGTGGCTTCTGTTTTCCGTCTTCAGCTGTTATTGGTCTGCCATTTTTTCTTTGCACTTCCCCACTCACTCGCATTAATGTTTTTACACTGGATGTGTTTAATTTCCTTTCTATTCTCCTTCCTCTTTTCCCTTTTTCTCCTCATTTTTATTTACTTGACTCTTACAGTGGAAATACAAGCTACCTGATCATTTACATGACTTGGTTATTTTTTCCATTTTGCAATGTATCCTTTAATGGTTTAGGAATGTGTTTACTGTAAAACCTGCCCTTTTTTATGGTTAATAATTTGTGAATAGTGTCCTGGAATGTGAAAAGTCTAAGTAACCCTATCATGAAGAACAGGGTGCTTGCACATTTAGTCAGAATAGAGTGTAAGATAGCTATTTTACAAGAAACTTATCTTACAGAAAAAGACATTAACTCTTTGAAGAAACATTGGGTTGGCCCAGTATACTGTTCCTACCCAAATCATAACTAAAATGAAGTAGTTACCTTATTCTATAAGTATCTTACAGGATTGGGATGAACATGGACAATAGCTTCTCCTCCACACCACCATCAATAACACTCCCATTTCCCTCCTTAACATCCACTACCCCACTAACACAAACATACAATTTTGGGAGCTTATAGCTCATCTTTTACCATCCTTGTCTGGTGCCAATCTTCATGTGGGAGGGGGATGAAACAAATTTATGGACCCTTTCATTGATAGGAAATCTCTTGCCGGATATATCCACAATAAAATACAAAAAACATTCATAAATACTATCCAATCCAGGGACTTGGTAGATGCATGGAGGATCCATAATTCCAAATCTAGAATTGATAGTTTTTTATAACACCTAAATTACTTCCCATGTTAGTCCACTCTGAGATTGGCAGAATTTTAATATCAGATCACGCACTTGTAATTATTGATATATCAATATTATTTGAATCCTCTAGATCAAAGAGGTGGTGTTTCAATAACTAGTTAGTGAAACATCAAACCATTGTGGAAAATGTCAAACTTTTTCTGAAGTATTATTTTGATTCAAATATTACTTCAGATCGGGGGCGCTAGGTGGCGCACGACCGCGATGGCCGCACGCCTGTGAGGCTCCAGTCCATCCGAGCAGGAAAATATACTTTTACCCCATCCTTCATTGCTGAAATAGTGCCCAGACATCACCGGAAGATGGCTGATGTCCCGCTGAGTCTGGGGATACCACATTTGGTGAATTGAGCCCGAAAACTGCCTGGAGAGAGACGAGGAACTCAGCGGGCGGGGCGCTGCGCTGTGCTCTGTGACCCGGAGGCGGACGACCGCGCTGGTGGAGCCCGAGGCCGCGGGGGCGGTAAACTTTCGTGAGCTGGCTGCTGAGACCGGGCGACTGCTGGAAAGCACACCGGACCGCTGTAATACGGAGGTGGGTGCTTGAGCATGGCCGAATGCGGATATTGGCACTGCCTTTGACCTGCTGTGTGGATCCCCCGTCCCGAGTGCTGCAGCCGCGGGACGAGCCGTGTTACGGAGCGAAGAGCCGGAGCTATGCTGCCATTTGAGGAGCAGAGGGATTGGCGCTCACGGAGAAAGCGAAGGAGCCTCTGGGATAAATTGCCTACAACGCGACCTTCCTACATTTCTCTGCCAGGTTAAGATTGATGCCGGTATCGCTGCGCTTTCGCCAGCACTGTATGGAGCGGCCGCCATTTTGAATAACTGACTTTCGGTGGGCCGGTGCTGAAGTGTAGGTCTCTGGGGCCTGGCTGGGGCAGTGAGCTATTGACTGACTCTTCCTTCTACATGCCTGCTGCCTGGTGAGCCCGGGGCCCTTGGGGTGCGCAGGGGCTTCTCCCATTGCGAATGGGTTGTACCTGGTAGCCATTGTGTGCATCCTGAAAGATAAACGAACTGCATCGGCTACAGTGGAGACGCTGCCCCATTGGCTGGAAAGTTGTTGCATTCTACCCCTTTGGGTTTCCTGAGGGGCGCAGGGTTTACCTGGGGAGCCTCTGGATACCTGGGGCAGTTGTTCGTTGGCACAGTCTTGGCGTACTGCCAATCCACCTTGCCTACATTCTTGGCGGACACTACGCTGCTGACATAGGGGGCACCTGTTACGGCACTGGGCCACACCTTGCCACACAGATCCTTGCGCATCTTATTTCTGGGTGTGTGTTGTCACTCTGTTGCCCTTCATTGGTGGGTGACGGGTGCCACCCCAGATTGGTGACGGTTCCTGCTGCTATTACCGCCCTGGGTGCTCCTGGGCTGATCCATTGCTTCATCCTTATTGTGACACGATGGGGCGTACGGATAAACAATCCAAGCTTCCTTTTGAAATGCGCAAAACCCCCAGGTCATCTAGGTAGGAGCCAACTGATCTGGATGCAGCGGAGACGCCTGATGAAGTTGGAAAGCCCTACTGGTGGGTATGAAACAAAGCCTCACGTCCATCGGCACCAAGATCGACACAATGAACATGCGCATGGAGGCGGTGGTCAACAAGCTGGATCAGCACGAGCAGCGGCTGAAGGAGGCCGAGGCCAGAGTCTCGGATCTTGAAGATGGAGATCCTTTCAGTAAGGGGCACTTATCGCACATGGACAAACTGCTCAAAATTATAGCTGACAAAAATGAAGATTTAGAAGCGCGCTCCTTAAGAAATAATGTCCGTATCCTTGGCCTGGTGGAATCCACCAATGTGGGACGTATGGAGGACTTAATTGAAAAGCTGGTGGTTGATCTTTTTGGCTGAGACTCCTTTTCTGCGCATCTCACGGTGGAGAGAGCACACAGATCGCTATGGGCCCGGCCGCCTCCGGCGGCGCCACCAAGACCGGTGATAGCCCGCTTTTTGAATTATCATGACAGGGATGCGGTTTTGCGTCTGGCTCGGGGAAAAAAACAGGTGCACTATAAAAACACTACGCTGGCCTTCTATCTGGACTTTACACAAGCAGTTCAAGACGCCAGGCGTAAGTTCTCTGTCGTCAAGAAAAAACTTCAGTCGCAGGACATTTCCTATGCCATGTTGTTCCCGGCAAGGTTGAAGATTACGAACCAGGGTAAGCAGCATTTCTTGCAGACCCCGCAGCAGGCTGAGGATTACCTTAAACAACAGCGACGTGCGGCGTCCGGGGAGCTAGGGGCACGACGGCGCTCCAGGTCTAACTCTCCTGTGTCGGCTCCGGATTAAGCCTTGCATTAGACATTGGTTCCCATGTGACTCTGATTGCGGACACACTTTTGCTGAACGACTCCTAGTTGGTTATGTATAACCATTTCAAATTCTTTTTTTCTTCTGGTGGACTGTCCTGCTCGGCATCTCCTCGCGGGTGGGTGAGAATAAGGAGGGAGAGGACAGGTCGTGGGCCCTTGGCGCTTCCACACGAGGGCAAACCCCCATTTCTGTGGTACCGTAGGGTAGTAAGTGTGAGATGTTGCGGGTTACTTGGTTGGGGGGGTTAGCGTACCCGGCATGTTGGGGAAGCCAGTGTGGGAGGCGGGCGGGGGGTGTATGGCTGTAGTTTTTTGGACTGTACACACTATGCTAGTTCTAGATGCAAGGCTGAGTACTGACAGTATTAGTAGCCATACTGGCAGGAACCACACATGATGTTATTGGGATTACGATTCCTACGTGGAATGTGCGAGGCTTGAACAACCCCAGAAAGAAGCGGCAGATACTTGGGTATTTGGACAGATATCGGATTTCCATTCCTCTTTTGCAGGAAACGCACCTTGGCCCTAGCGTTGCACCTCTGTTCGCGTCCCGATGGGCCTCCCACCGCTGCTTCGCTGGCTACTCCAGTTATTCTCGCAGTGTTGCTATCTTAATCAAGAGAGGGGTGCCTTTTGTACCTAACGGGTCAGTCATTGACGTGGGAGGTAGGTATTGCCTGATCTGGGGGAGACTCCATTCTTATGATGTGACGATTGCTAACAATTATGGTCCCAACACCGACGACCCTCGAGCACTCCTACAATTATGGGATAAGATTCAAGAAATAGGTACTACTTATGTTATTTGGGGGGGGGACTTTAATATGACAATGCAACCACGGCTGGATAGATCTAGAGTTACCTCGGCCCACTCTACGCTCACCCATAGGACATTGAAAGATATAATAACTGATAATCGTTTACTTGATTCGTGGCTCATGTGCATCCACAGGTACAGGAGGGTACGCATTACTCAGCGGTTCATTCGTCCTGTGCCAGGTTGGATTACCTGTTTACGTCAATTGGTATGGAGCACTGGCTGCAAAATGCATCTCACTTGGCTCGAACGTATTCGGACCACTCTCCAGTTGTGGCGGAAATTCATCCCCCGCTGCAGCACACCCCGTACAGTAGTTGGCGTCTTAACCCATCACACTTGCATGACACTGTGTTTTAGAGAGGAGCTGAAACAAGACATCCGTGATTTTTTTCAGCACAATGTTGACTCAGTTCCCAGTATAACTGTAGTGTGGGAGGCATTTAAGGTTACGGTTTGTGGATGGTGTATATCCAAAGGGGGAGGCATCCTGAAAACATTGCGTAGGGATCTCTCCAAGCTGGAAGGGGAGCTTAAAACATTAGAGCAGGATATTGCGGCCAGTGCTGACGGTGATGCACTTAGGGCTACCATGCGTAGCAAGCTAACCGAATATGGTGAGCTGGCGGACAGGGAATGTAAATTTCGGGGGAAGTCTCATACGGCCAGAAGATATGGGGAGGGAGATCGACCGGGGAAGGTGCTGGCTGCGGCGATCAAACCCCCTCGATTCTCTTATTATGTGTCGGAGATTCGGGATGCGCAGGGCAATATATACAGGGATCTTCCAACACAATTATCCACTTTCAGCGAGTTCTACAAGACTCTGTATTCGTCGCAGAGAGGTGCCCCCCTCGACCTGCCTGAATATTTCGAGGATACGGCACTCGCCTGGTTGGGAGAGAAACAGCAAAAATTCTTAAACCTGGAATTAGAGGTTGACGAAATTACAGAGGCTATTATGCAGATGCAGTCTGGTCGGGCTCCGGGGTCAGACGGGTTACCCTTAGAATTTTACAAAACTTATGTGAGGATTCTCATCCCCATTCTGAAAGAGGTATATTATGTCGCGCTCGAGGAGGGTGGCTTGCCTGGTACAATGCGTGAAGCATTAATCACCTCGTTGTTGAAGCCTGGGAAGTCCCCCCTCTCCTGCGACTCGTTCCCATTCGCCATCTCCAGAGGCACGCGGCAGGGATGCCCCCTATCTCTGGTTCTGTTTGCGCTTGCTATTGAACCCTTAGCTGCGAAGCTCCGACAGCATCACAATGACATGGCGCTAATTTATCCCACTAGACAATTACTAATCTCGTTATATGCTGATGATATGACGTTATACGTGAGGAATCCCCACGATAATTTGAACCCCATACTGCGGGACATAACTAAATTTGGAGCTATATCTGGCGTGCAAATCAACTGGTCCAAATCTGCGATATTCCCCCTCACGGAAAATACCAAGCCATACCAGCTGGACTACCCTCTCATATGGGAATCTGATGAATTGAAATATTTGGGCATCCGTATTACTAGGGACAGGGAGGAGTTGATGAGGATCAACTATGGAACAGCCATGAACAAGATAACTGATGATGTCACTAAATGGATGAGCCTTCCCCTCTCTATGCCGGGAAGAATATCATTAATTAAGATGGTACTGTTGCCGAAGCTATTGTACCTGTTTGTCAACATACCATATCATCCAGGGCGTTTTTTCTTTAGTACACTTAGGGCGCAACTCACGTAACTCATATGGGGAGGGAAAAAGGCATGCCATAACCTAGCCACGCTCATGTTGCCCTATCACCAGGGGGGGTTTGAGGTTCCTGATTTTGAATTTTATTACTACTGTGCGCAGGCCCATTTCGCAACTTATTGGTTTCATCAACCACCGTTTATGGCCCAATTGGCAGTGGAGGACGGCTATATGGCCCGACCCCTCCGTCAGGGTACCTTTTTACATCAGTTAGGGAATGCGCGCGAGACCCATCCACGGTGGACTGTACTATACTGGCTTGTCATCGGATAGCTCGCAAGCTGGGAAGTCCTATGTTATACTCTCCCCAAATGCCTCTGCCGCGAAACCCTCTGCTGCGCGTCACGGAGGAGGGAATATGTTGTAAGATGCTGGCTAGCCTCGAGTACTCCACGTGGGGTGACCTTTACATAGCAGGGCAGTACCGCTCACAGGAGCAATTCTTCGGTACATGCACACCCACTGCCATGGATACATTTCTGTATATGCGGCTCCGCCAAAGTGTTAGGGCGGTAACCCCGGAGTTTCCTGCAGAACCCATTACATTAGCTCCGTTACATGCATTCTTGCAGGCAGCGCCCCCCCAGCATGCTGTATCTCTCCTCTATACACACACGTTGCAAGCTAAGCTCACCCTCTCTACTCGAGCACGTACTGGGATAGGGACTTGGTTACCCCATTGACTGAGGAACAGTGGGAACTTAGCTGCACACAGACAGAAGCCATCACAGGCAACAGTAGATTAAGACTTATACACTTTAAATTCTTGAACCGGTTGTATTATTCTCCAGCCAAGCTTTACAGGTTCAAACTTAGGGAAAGTGATCGCTGTGTGCGCTGTGGGCAGGAAGGGGCAGACTTCTTGCACCTGGCCTGGAGCTGTCCCCTGGTGGCGGAATACTGGGTGCAGGTGTTTGAGGGTATCTCGAGCATGATAGGGGTCCGAGTACCATCCTGTCCACTCCTAGCCCTCCTGGGACTGACGCAAAAGGTAATCACACGATATAAAAAATTCTTATCAATGGGATTGCTGCTAGCCAAAAGGCAGGTGGCGTGCCTTTGGGAGAGGGGCCGTGCTCCTAAGTTTAAAGAGTGGATTCATTCAATGACTACATGGCAGGGACACACGCAAGACTATGCTGACCTTTTACCCACTAAGTCACGACCGAAAGACATTTGGGGCCCGCTCACTTCATATTTGCTTGAACAGGCGGCGGGGAGCGGGGAAGAGGAAAGTGTGGGGGTTGTAACCATAGTTAAGCTGGTACGGGAAGGTGTTCTATGTATATGTACCTATGTATACTAAGATAGGATGGTTGTTTATCACACTGATGTACCGTACGAATTTTCAATAAAGGTAAATTAAAAAAATATATATATATTACTTCAGATCTCCCATTCTATATTATCTGGGATGCCTTCAAGCCTACAGCTAGAGGACATATTGTTGATTACGTCGCAGTCAAAAAGAAAAAATCCTTGAGGGAGTCTGTGCTGCTACTCTCTTCTGTTATGCAACTATAACACCAATGTAGTACTTCTAATAATGAAAACACTCTCAAGCACCTTGCTGAAGCCAAGTTGGCTTTTACCAAAAAAATCAACTGAAGAGGCCTCCGGCTTGTTATTGAAGATTGACTCTAAGTTTTATGGAGGATGTAATAGAGCAGGGACGCTACTAGCAATTTATCTTAAAGTTAGATCGCAAAAATCCAAAATAGTGCATATTTTAGATGACGCAGGGGTCAATCACTTCAATGTTTCACTGACATCAGAATCTGTACATATTGGAATCCTCTCCATCTGAGGAGGCCCAAGACTCTTTCTTTGAATCTTTTCCAACTCATTCTCACCTGCCTCAAGATTATTCCTTACTTGATAAGGACATATCCTTAGCTGATATTAAGTCTACCTAAGCCAAATTACCCAAACATAAAGCCTCTGGACCAGATGGATTTATAACTGAATTCTACTTACCGTTTTCTCACATTTTAGTTCCTCATCTCCTCTCTTTATAGCAATACTTCCTTCTTAATAATGAGGCTAGAGGCAGTTTGTGGTGGCAATGCTTTGTTTGATCCCTAAATATGATAAAGACCTCTCTTCTTGTGCTAACTACTGACCTATTGCCATTATTAATTTGGATTGTAAGAGCTTCACAAAAATATTAGCTCTTCGACTCAATCAATTTATCACAGACCTTATTGGGATGGGACAAACTGGGTTTGTTAAAGGTAGGCATACAGCTGACAATTCAGGAGCCTTTCTAAATATTATTCATCTTACGTCTAAGAGTTCTATCCCTATTGCTCCCATCGCTTCAGATGCTGAGAAACCCTTTGATCATAATTATTGACATTTTATGCTGCTATGATCACTCAAATGGCATGGTTTTGGTCCCAGAAGTTTGCAAAATATTAGTTTGCTTTATTCTTCTCCAATGACTTATATCTTTGGTAAAGGTTCCCAATCCTCTAATTTTCCACTACAACATGGGACCAGACAAGGCTGTCCATTATCTCCTTTACTTTTCATATTATCCCTCGAACGCTTTTTACATACTTTGTGCCATTCATCATCATTTCATGACTTTAAACACAAATACACAAAAATTAAATTCACGGCCTATGCAGATTATATTACTCTCTACATCTCAGACCCTCAGATTTCTTTGCCTGCTTTAACAGGCCTTTTAATCACTTACTGTAATCTATTGTATTACATCTGAAATCCTCCCATTAAATAAATATTGTTTCAATGAGATGTGTGCCGAAAATAGTTTCAAATGGATTCTAAATATATTAAATGTCTAGGGCTCAAATACTCCTCTTCCATCTCCCAAACTATACAAACTAACTTGGATGATCTCCTTCATAAAATTCTTCAAATGTCAGAAAAATGGTCCCATCTCTACATATCCTGGTGGGGCAGGCTAGACACAATAAAGATGACGATGTTCCCTATTATTAATTTTTATATATCCATGCTACCTTTTAGATTTATTTGAAATTCTTAAAATCCCTTAATAGCTCCTTTAGTAAATCTCCATGGAAGGGACACAAAGCAAGTATTTCTCTATCCTTTTTGTGCAAATCCAAAGGTAAGGGTGGAGTCAAATTTCCTACCTTGAGGCAGTATCATTCTGCCTTTTCGATGAAACAAGTTTTATCTCACATTCATCCACCTCATGAGACACATTTAATGGTTTTGTGTTACTTGAAAAATGTGTGATTTCCCCCCTTCCAGTTTCAGTCTCCAGCTCATTTTTCACAGCTCCCATGCTCTTTTACATCTCCTACTATATTCTTCACATATTACCACTCTCTTTGCAACCCTTACCAAATTATTTTAAACTTCTACGTGTTCCTAGAATCTTCCATATGACACAATAAATTCATTAATATATCCAGTTGAATTTGGAAAGATTGGGTTACTGAAGGATTAATTCAGGTCAAACATATTTTCCAAGGGACAAGTTTTCTTACATCATCTGACGTGCAAAACAATTTTGCCCTTTCTGCCGCCTCCACTGTTTGATATAATTTGCTTAAAACTTTCCTTACACAACATATCTCTTTTCTTTCACAGCCTCCTCCTTCACATCTGATCTTCTTCCTGCACAATCAACCTTTCCCTCCCCTTTAAAGCGTCCTACATATATATGTTTCTTCACTATTCTATACCTAACCGTCCCAAATATAAATTAGATTTCTTATGGGAATCAGAATTACAACACTCTTTCACTACACAAACCAGGCATTCCTTTTGCCAAAAAACTATATCATACCTAATGTAATGCCAGCACCACTCAAACTTTATACTAGTTTTATCACAGACTGTTCTGAACTCCTACTTTTATTAGGGAATACAATTCAAGTCTGTGAAATTCATGCTGAACCTGTCAAAATACACCCGCACATATTTACAATCATGTTTTCATTGCCGTTACATTAATTCTTTCTGGAAGAGAATTTATACAACAATTTCAAATATATGTTCTCTTAATTTTCCTATTGAGATTTAATATATTTGTAAGGGTAGTTCTCCACCTTCCTGGATTGCTACCTGTAAATTGGGTAGGTTTGTGGACTTGCTTATTTCCATTTCTTTCCAAATCATTGCATCAAACTTGAAAGATGCTACCAAAGTTACCTTCACTGGATGGTGGAAATTACTTTGCCACCACCATAGACTTGACAGGGCATCAACCACCTCCACCCTTCATCTTATTCAGGAATTCATTTTTGGCCACCTCTAACTAATTATTTATCCACTCCTTCTGCATGAATTTAGTATATTAATCTTATTTTTCAACCGCCTTGATTTTCTGATTACTGTTTATAACATTCAAATGTCATTAATTGCTGTTATACTTATGTTTAATGCTTTTCTAATTTCAAAGTAACTGTCCTTGGTAAGCCTTGTTTTTCGTATTATGTCATTTGCTACTTCCATTAGTATCTTCGCTTTCCTTTCGTCTTCTTTTCTTTTTCTTCCTTTCTTTCCCCTCTTAACATAAAACACAAAATGAGGTATTATTATGGTACTTTTTTATTACATTTTTCTTCATTGGTCTGTTTTAGAAATGGGGGTTTCTAGTTGGCAATGCTCTGCACCTTTGTCCAAGTAGGGTCCCTTCTCCCTAATCAGGGTGAGGGGGATACAGTTCTAAAATAACCCCTGCTCACCCCCTTGGTAGGTTGGCATGAGCAGATGGGCTTATCTCAGAGGCAATGTATAAAGCATTTGCTCACACATACAGTAATACAGTGAAAACACTACAATGGGACACCACACCTGTTTAGAAAAATAAGTAATCTTTATCTAAACCAAACAAGACCAAAACAACAAAATCCACAATACAGTAATTAAAATGTACTCGTTAGAAGGTAAAAATAGTTCTGTCCAATAGCAAACTATAGATGCGGCACTTTCAACACAAAGTACCTTGGATGCATCACAATCATAAACGAAAACAGCCACAGGGAAGGTGATGCGTAGGTTCCTTACACCCAGGAAAGGTGATGCATTGTTCCTTACTCCAGGGGAGGCGATGTGTCAGTTCCTTACTGGCATGCAGGGGAAGTTATGCATCGGTTCCTTACTGAAGGGGAGGTGATTCATCGGTTTCTTACTGTGTGGGGAGGTAATGCGTCGGTTTCTTACTGTGCGAGATGGTGATGTGTCGGTTTCTTACTGTGGTCCCAGTGTCCTTGTAGACTTGGCGCCCTGGTGAGATGAGTGGGGATCAGGGATGTGTCGGATCTCGATGCAGTGGCAACGGCACTGCGTTGGTCTTTCCAGTCCCTGTCCCATGATGCGTTGGTTCTTGCAGCCGCACAGCAGGGCGTGCAACATAATAGGTGTGGTGATCTCGTACTTCGGAGATTGGTGCAAGGGATTTGCCGTGCGGCAATTTCTCTAGCCATAGGCAGGCGCTTCATCAGTTTCTTAAGTGGCACAGCACAGATGCATTGGAAACAAGTGCAGATGCATCACACTTCTCTTAATTGCATTTTCTTCCAGCTCCCAACAGCAGGATCAACCTCCTGAGGCCCAACTCAGCACCAGGCACCTCTTGGCAGGTCAGAACTCCCAGCAAACAAGTTCAGGAGAGCTGGTAGTGAAGTCTTTGTGTCCCTTAGACTTCAAAACATGAGGCAAGCTCTACTTCAAGCCCTTGGAGATCTTCTTTCAAGCAGGATACACAGCACACAGCAAATACTTATCCTCTCCTTGACAGAAACAGCCACTGCAGGCCAACCCCTATACAGCATACAGCAGAGGGGCAGTACTTCTCCTTCAGCTTTCCCAGCTTTTCTCCTTGGCAGAAGTTTCTTTTGAGTTCAGAAGTTTTCTAAAGTTCCAGGGTCTGGGCCCCAATATTTATATTCCATTTCTCTTTGTTCTCTTCCGGCAGAGAGGCTCTGTGCTCAGTCATAACCAGTTCTGTCCTCTCTGGTCCAGCTTCCCGGCATGAAGTAGAGACAGCAGACCAGGCCCATTCAGGAGAAAGGTAATCTCCTCCCCCTACTCTAAATGCAGCCTAGGTCTATTCAGCCCAGCCCTGACTCATCCAGGAAAGGCAGGACACACCTCAACCCCTCTGTGGCTGTCTACAGTGAATGCACATCCCCAGCCCCTGTCACTCCAAAGCTAGACAGTCAATCCACAAACCAGCAGAAGCACAGAGGATGGCTAAGCAAGAAAATACCCACTTTCTAAAAGCTGTATTTTCAATCAATCAGGGGTTTTGAATAGCACACTACTTACCCTTGAGGGTCTCAAGGTGCTGGGGGTGGGGGGTTGGCGACGGCTCGTGATCAGTTGAAGAGCAATGTCTTGAGGTCCTTCCTTAACGTGTGCACGGTGGGGGAGCGTCTGATGTCCACAGGGAGCGTGTTCCAGGTTTTGGCAGCGATGTGGGAGAAGGCTCTCCCACCGGTCCTGTTTCTGCGGATGCGGGGGATCTCTGCCATGGCGAGGTCTGCGGAGCGGAGGTCCCTCTTGGGTACGTGGAAGGATACTCTCTCGCTGAGGTATTTGAGTCCGATGTTGTGGAGGGATTTGTAGGCGTGGGTGAGGAGTTTGAAAGTGACCCTCTTCTCGACGGGGAGTCAGTGAAGGTCTCATAGGTGTTGGGTCATGTGCTCCTGGCGTGGTGTTCCCAGGATGAGTCTGGCTGCGGTGTTCTGGATGGTCTGGAGCCTGTGCATGAGAGTTTTGTTGATTCCGGCATAGAGGGTGTTGCCATAGTCTACTCTGCTGGTGATGAGTGCGTGGGTGATGGTCCTTCGGCAGTCAGGTGGGATCCACTTGAAGGTCTTACGGAGGATGCACAAGCAGTTGAAACTAGCGGAGGCGAAGGTGTTTATCTGGCGGTTCATGGAGAGGAGGAGTCCAGGATGATGCTGAGGTTCCTAGCATGGTCTGTGGGGGTGGGTGGGCTCCCAAGGGCAGAAGGACACCAGGTGTTGTCCCAGGCGGTGGTGAAGGGGCCGAGGATTAAGACCTCAGTCTTCTCTGAGTTTAGCTTCAGGCAGCTGCGGTTCATCCAGGCCTGCTCATTCTTCATGCCCTCCTGGAAACAGAGTCTGGTGTCTTTGGGATTCTTTGTGAGCGAGAATGAGCTGGGTGTCGTCAGCGTAGGATACGATGCTGAGCCCATGATATCTGACGATGGCGGCGAGGGGGGCCATGTAGATTTTCAAAGCGTGGGGCTGAGTGAAGATCCCTGGAGGACTCCGCAGTTGATTTCTGTGGGCTCGGAGAGGAAAGGGGGGAGTCAGATCCTCTGGGTTCTCCCGAAGAGGAAGGATTGGATCCATTTGAGGGCGGTTCCTTGAATTCCTCCGTCGTGTAGTCTGGCTGTGAGGGTGCGATGTGACATGGTGTCGAAGGCTGCAGCAAGGTCAAGTAGGATGAGGGCCGCGGTGTGTCTCTGGTCGAGCAGCAAGCGGATGTCGTCAGTGGCGGTGAGGAGGGCAGTCTCGGTGCTGTGGTTGCAGCGGAATCCAGACTGGGAGGCGTCCAGGATGGAGTTTATTTCCAGGCGGTCAGCTGGGTATTTTCAAACTCAGAATGTAAAAATCATTATTACTAAAAGATGCATCTTTACATTCTGAGTTCAGCCATACTAAACATCACCCTCCTATCTTGTCCCAATGAGAAGTTATACTTATACAATGTTATAAATAAACTCCCATTCTATCCTATGGAGCAGATAGCCTATTAAAACTGAAAAACGAAATACACTGTATTACACTATCAGGACAAGTCACACACATCAGAGCATGTCCTACCTTTCACATACACTGTACCCTGCCCACAGGGGTACCTTGGGCCTACCTTAGGGGTACCTCACATGTACTAAAAGGGAAGGTTAGGGCCTGGCAAGTGGGTGCACTTGCCAGGTCGACATGGCAGTGGAGACTGCACGCAGACACTGCAGTGGCAGGTCTAAGACCCTTTTGAAAGGCTGCTTGTGTGGGTGCCACAATCAGTGCTGCAGGCCCACAAGCAGCATTTGACTTACAGGCCCTGGGAACACACAGTGCACTTCAGCACTGATCAGCAGTGGTAAAGTGCCTAGAGTCCTAAAACCAACAAAAACAGTGTTAAAAACAGGAAGCCAAAAGCACAACATCTTGGGGTAAACCCGCTGAAGACGCCAGGTCTAACACTGGAACTTTCATAATGCATATTTTAATATTTGCTTGTCCTCTAATTTTATCATCATTTCTGCATTATTATGTCAATAATATTTTTCTATTTTTGATGGAAGTATTTTAAAAAAGCTTTCTTAAACTCAATAAAAAAGAGGAGGCTGCTGGGTGTACGGTTGAGTGCAACAGAGGGTGACGAGTAAGACTCAGGTGGAGGCTCTAAATGAGGTGGACTTGATTACTGGAATGAATTGAAAAGTCCAAATGTAGTTGTGCCACAAAAGGTTGATATATTGCCCCAGAGGGAGTTCCAGTCTGTTGTTCACTACAAAATAGTGAAGAAGATAAAGAATTTGGGGAGTAGTGTGTCAGATGAGGAAAATGATATGGGATGGTGGAAATGATAAGACTGTTTCTGAGAAAGGCATGGCTGAAAGTGTGCATGTAGTGCCGGTAGGTAAGGGGAGTGAGATTGTGAAGGGGAATAAAAAATAAAATCACAGTGTGGATAACAATGTGCCTGAAAATGGAGTGGATGTTTCAGAAATTCTAGTAGGAGAGATGGGTTAAAGTGCTGCAGAAGATGGGGAAACTAAAGCAATTGCTCATGGCTGCATATTTATTTATTTTATTGTTGTTCAGCTACTTAAAACCATTAAAAACTAAAACAGAATGAAGAAGACATTCAAAAGTTATATACACAATCAATCAATCAATGGTCTTTATTCGATTTGATGAAAACAAATCATAAAAGTACATAAAAGTACAAACACAGTAATATCAGGAAGCTGTCTCCCCCGAATGAGTAAATGCACACCATCTCATACGTATGAATGAAACACCGCGGATAAAAAACAAGAGACATAAAAACAGATAGTTGGTGAGCCTAGAAATTGAAGAGACAGTAGTGCTGGTCTGACTTGCATAAAATTCTGTGCTAAAAACAATGGGTGAATACACTGAAAACATAATCTAGAAAATGTAGGACATATAAAAACAATGTACAAGGTATCAAACTTAGTAGCATGGTGGCAGAAGAAAGGCGGGCCTCAGAAGTTCAGGTGGAAATAGGTCATTAGCCACCTGTGGTGAACTGGGATATCGAGCAACAAATATGGTTCAGTAGGATTTGGAGATTTTAAACAGTGCAATCAACTCCCTCTTTTCCTGAACTTTATCTAAAAAAGCTTTGTAACCCAAGCAATCTCTGACTTGGTAATAGATTTTGTGTTCTCAAATGACTCAGGTTTGCCAAGGCTACTCAAAGTCAAATTTGACATAGTTTACCGATGGTATGGGTAGCCCACAATCCAGAACAAGGCAATCTCTTAGGATCATTCTATTAAGGTCTAGTTCCTCCTTGGTCCATAATGACAGCCATAAGATTAATGGCAGACTCAAATCTAGTCAGAAACATAGCCATTCCCCAGTTCCTCATGCACAGTCTCCATTTGGACACTTTGGGGCAACCTCTAAGCCGTTCCTCAACAGTTTATTTTCCACCACCTGAATTAAGTTGCAATCCTTGTATCCCCAGATCTCACAGCCGAAAGTAGCTGTCAGAATGCATTTTGCTTTGTATGGATCAATAGTTGATCAGATACGGGGTTGGCCAAGTCACCTAGAAAACTCCTCAATGCCATGGAATACTCTATTAAGAGACTGGTTCTGGGCATTGAGCACGAATTGACAGTTCCATTTGGTATCCAGTAATAAGCCAAGATAGCAAAATGGATCAACCCTGCCAATTCGATTGCCTTTAATTGTATAGTTTTAGATTTCATTTTGGCCACGCCAAGTACCATGGTGTATGATTTATAAAAGTTGGTTCTCAGGCCCAAGCTGTCCATAAATTAAATAAACCAGTCCAGCAGATGCTGTAGGCTGTTAGCCGTGTGGACTATAAGAACAGTATCTGCATCAACTAATAATATTGGCCTATACCAGGCTGTTTTGGCTCTATTTTGGCTCTATTCCCTTTTTTGTATTCTGGGACAATTACCAAATCTTGCCAAGAGGGGGATATGATGGAAAAATACTACATTCAAGTGTTGAGTGATAATTGGAGCCCAGAGGTCCTCATGAGCTTTGTAAATGTCTCCAGGAACTCCATTCAGGCCAGGGGCTTTCCCATATAGTAAGGCATGAATACTGTCTTTGACTTCCTCTCAGTTAAATAGGATTACCTCCCTCCTGCTAGGTTGGAAGGGGGAGGCGGCTACACTTTTCTCTTTGCAGGTAGTCTCAAATGGCATACCAGGCTTGGGAAGGGATAGTGAGAGCCAGTTTGGACTGGGTGTCTGTATGAAATAGAGGCTGATTCACTACTCTGCAAAATGCTGCACTGTCCCTAAGAGAACATGCAGCCATTAGATACATTCAGGCCTCCCTTTTGAGCACATCTTTGCATCCCCTACATGTGGCTGTGTACCCCCACCTATCCCCCTTTACTGCAGTTACACACATCCCCTTCTTATGAAGGGCCACCAACAACGCCTTATGGGATTTAGAGCTCTTCTTATCAAACCACTTAGGTCTGCAAAGACTGATCCTCATCCCTTCCTAGTAATGGCTACCTAAATTTCTATGTCAATACTCTAAAAAGAATCTAAAACGTCATTATCAGAGCTCTCTGTCTGTAGAGGGATCACAATTTGCGTGGCAGGATGTTATAGGTATTCTAGGAATTCATCAGGGATTATTTTGGAATAAGTGGCTCCACAGAGTTTTAAACTCAATAAGGGATCAAAATGGCCAGGCTGACACAATAACATAATCAATCGTGGTGTCCTGGCCACTACCCTTAAAGATAGGCACTAGAAAGTCATATAAAAAGCCTTTGGAACATTCAAATTTATCAATAATGCTCCATGATTAGTCAAGCAATTTTACTTCAATTGTAAGGCATCAGTTACCAAGACACCCAGCAAACAACTCAAAGTAGTTGGATTAAGTAATAGGAGTTGTAATTGTATAAAAATAGGAAATAAACTATATGGTTAAGACAGTGTTGTGCAAAGGGCAAAGTGCAAAATAGCAAAGGGCTAGTTTAGATAGGCAATGGTTACAAAGACCAGTCATTTCATTTAAAAGTGAAACACAGTTTGGATTAGTATGCCTAACATAAGTAGTTTAATACTTAGAATACACTTCACAAAACTATTCACATGACATTTTAAATTGATTTTTCTTCACATATTCAAATGTAGAAAGGTTTAAAAGGTAACATTATTGCAGGGGAATGTAGTGTCATATGAGTTAGCAATGATGGAAACCTTTTGGCTCCTGATGGACTCTGTAGAACTGTGACGTAAGTGTAAGAGCGTTGTGAAGTGAATGCGGTTTAGAATGTTGAGTTCATGGTGACATGCAGAATAATGAAGACCCATTATACTAAGTTCCATGTGTGACATAGTCATTAGCCGGTATCCAGGCTGCAGAGGATGTAATAACTGGTGTCAAGATAGGGGTAAGTAACCTAAATATTGACTGCGCTCTCCCAGAGAGTTTTTCATGGTCCAGTGAACTGCTCGTGCATGCCACATGTGTCTCCTTTGAAGTGCAGAATTGATGCTTGGCGTACGTGGAGTCAAAGCGCAACTCCAGCCAGTGTAAAGCATTTGAAGATAACAAAATCTTCACTAAGAAGTCTACGCATTGTTGGCCAAGAACCTGCTGGGAAGGCCGTAAAGAGAGGTACCGCACTATTGTGCAACTTAAAGCTTTACATCATACAGATGATAACATTAAAGGCTTATACAGCTAGGTATTAAACCAGCAGCACATTGGGATAGCGAATTGCAAGATAATACCAGGTTTCAGATAGTAGAAAGAGATGCCTAATGGCAAAGCAAGTCAATACAAGAAATGGTCATCTGCTCACCAGAACTGAGTAAAGTGAGTCTTCCTATCCGTTGGGGGAAGTGGCCCCAGAAGTAGTGCCCAGGGGTTGTGTTTACTGAGCCGTCCATCGCAAACTACAAGAGCTGCTGAGTGGGACTCAGAACACCTCCATAGATTGTAAAAGATTGAAAGCTGAGAGCAGTGATTGGAATAGTGAAAGATTGTTTTTCCAAAAGAGTCCAAGAAAGTGGCCATGTTTCCTGCAATTATCCAAAATGACCCAGAGGCCAGCATGTCACCAGGCCTCAGAGATGGTTTGCATGAACAAGATCGGCAAGCAGCATTAAAACAAATACTACTTGCCACATCAGTAAGTTCCTCCAATAGTTACAATGCCTTCGCCTTCCTGAAGCCACCACCACCATTCAATACCGCCTAAAAGCAAAATATTTGCGACAGATGGACTGCTTGGATTTAGACATTTGATAATATCATTGATGTGATAAAAGCTGCAAATGACAAGAAAATTATCAAATACCTTAAGAATCTTGCTGGTGAAGGGGTGAAAAAAGTAATGAAGAAAATTAGAGAATAGAAGAAATTACATACTGTCAAATTAAAGCAGCCTTGAATCTCAAGTTCAATCCAATGCTAAATGTAGATTACAAAAGGCACACTTTCAGCCAAGAATGACAGAAAGTTGGTGAAACCATCAACAAATTTATTGAGAGACTGGATAAGCTCATCAAACACAGTAAGTTCAATGAATTTAATGATGAGAAAGCTATACGTCTCAGAGTTATTTGCGGGTGCCTGTCAGATTCATTCAGACGACAAATGCTGAGAGAAACTCTTAGTCTGGAGCAAGTTGTCCTGGCTGCCATAGCTGAAGAGCATGCCAATTGACAAGCTACCGACATGGAGGCTAGAGGTGCCCAGAGCAAGTCAGTCATGAACATGAAAAGTAAACTAAAGCACAAGGCAGAATGACATGAAGTGATATCTCCATGGAAAGAGAAGTTTTGTCTCAGGTGAGGATTTTCTTTTCCACATGAAAGTAAATGTCACATCTTTGGACGGATCTGCAAAGGCTGTTGGAAGGAGAACCATTTTGTAACAACCTGCAAGGCAAAGAAAAAAAGTGATTGCATCACAGAGCGAAGCCAAAATGGCAGCCCTAATGCTCCTGAGGCGAAGTTTGATGCACGTCCAAAAGGCCAAGAGACCACACCAGTTGAGGCAAGTTGACACCAAACAAAGTTGATCGTCATCTAAATCATCATCAAACATTAATTCAGTATCAATGTCAAGTAAAAGTGAAAAAGATGGTATTGCAATGTTGATGTTTAGCTCAGAAAATCATGCTCATGTTGGACTGGCAGCATGTGAGGAGAAATGTAGGTCAAAGAGAGGTCGAAGATGACAAGTAAACTGTTACTCAATACTTTTTATTATTGACAGTGGTGCGTCGATAAACATTATGCCTGAGGAGAAACACAATGAACTGTCTCCATTGCCATGACCTAGGCCATCGAAAATGAAAGTGTATGCATGGGCTGCATCAATGCCATTAAAAAGTCAAGGTTCATTTGTAACAGAGATGAAACACAAGAAAACAAACGTATAAGCATCCATTCATGTACTTCATGGTGCGGCATTAAGTGCCTGTTTACTAAGCTTCAGCACAGCTGCTGATATGGGACTGACATCAGTGAACTATAACATGAACTCACATCATGAATACTAAGTCAGTTTCTTTTGTAGTTTCAGAGGTTGGAAAATGTACTCATAAAAGTACATTTTCACATTAATGAGGACATCCATCCTTTTGCTCAAACGCCCAGATGAATTGCATGTAATTTACAGAAATCTGTTGAAAAAGAACGTGAATCCTTTCTTAAACATGATATCATTGAGCGTTCTGCTGGTCCAATGCCATGGATTTCCCTCATAGTGGCAGTTCCCAAAAAGGCCAGTGAAGGAGCTGTACGCATCTGCATGGATATGCATCAATCAAACAAGATAATTGAAAGAGAAGGACATCCAGGTCAAAATATTGCTTACATACTAACACAATTAAATGGATCAAAGGTCTTCTCTCTACTGGATTTGAATTACGGATACTATGACTTGGTACTCCAGGAGAATTGTAGGTACTATACAAACGTTTCTGCACATATTGATCTGTTTGGTTATAAAGACTAAGGGGCCTATTAGGATGGAGGGTGGACTTTAGTCCGCCCACCACCCTAGCGGTGCTGGGACTGGCCGCCAGTGGTGCGGTGGTCCCACACCCTCCATTCCCAGCATTGTGGAGGGCGGTGCTCACAGCATATACGTTTGTGCATTCGGAACGCCGGTACGGATCGGACTTGTGCGCTCGGACTTCAGTTTTACGACTCGTACGTAAAACTGTCCGGGGACGTCTCGTAGACTTTTCCCGAGGCGATTCGTATGTATTTTTCCCGTACGAATCGTACTTCACTGTTTGTACGGTACTTGTACGATGCGTACGTAAAAAAATACGGATACGAGTCGTACGGGAAAAAAAAATGCAGGATCGGAATCGGCCCCATAATATATAATATATATACTTACTTAATAATTCGTTTTAATAATTATTTTAATAACTTATAAATTATTAAAAAATATTATAAATTACCAATACATTTATACACATAAAACAATACCATGAATAAAAATTAAATAATTACGTATAACAAATTAAAAAAATTACATTTAATTTGAATATTTTTAATTATTAATTATACATTACATTAGCTAAAATAATACAAAAAATATTAAATATCAGAGAGAATAAAACTACTACTCCAACTCCAACAAAAACAACAGTAAGGAAAATGTTGGATAGCGTAGGGCTAAAAATTACTATTTCCACTCCAGGGAGTGTAACAGTGGCGAAAGTGTTGGATAGCGTAGGGGTAAAAATGACTATTCCAACTCCAGAGAGTGCAACAGTAGGGAAAGTGTTGGATAGCGTAGGGGTAAAAATTACTATTCCAACTCCAAAGAGTGCAACAGTAGGGAAAGTGTTGGATAGCGTAGGGGTAAAAATTACTATTCCCACTCCAGACAGTGCAACAGTAGGGAAAGTGTTGGATAGCGTAGGGGTAAAAATTACTATTCCAACTCCAGAGAGTGCAACAGTAGAGAAAGTGTTGGATAGCGTAGGGGTAAAAATTACTATTCCAACTCCAGAGAGTGCAACAGTAGAGAAAGTGTTGGATAGCGTAGGGATAAAAATTACTATTCACACTCCAGAGAGTGCAACAGTAGGGAAAGTTTTGGATAGCGTAGGGATAAAAATTACTATTCCCACTCAAGAGAGTGCAACAGTAGGGAAAGTGTTGGATAGCGTAGGGGTAAAAATTACTATTCCAACTCCAGAGAGTGCAACAGTAGGGAAAGTGTTGGATAGCGTAGAAGTTAAAAATAACATACTTATAAATAAAATAATTATTTAAAATAATTATTGATTTAATTATTAAATAACTCTAAATTATTTACAAGTACCAATAAATAATTATTACAAACACAACTACCAATGAATAATTAATTAGCAATAAATTAATAATCAATACCAATAAATAATAATTAATAAACATTAATTACAACATAAATATTGAACAATAAAATATGTTTCATAACAAAAACATATTAATTATTAAACATTAATCACCAATTAAAATATATTGAACAAATAAATATTTTCTATACCAAAAAATATTAATTATTAAACATTAATTACCAATTAATAATTACTTATTAATATAATCATTAGGAATTTCAATAAATCATATTTATTCATATTTAATTACCAATTAATGATTAATAGGCAATACATTATTTTCATAACCGACATATTATAATTTAAAATATTTACCAATTAATAATTAATGTCCAATAAATTAATTATCAATACCCAACAACAAATTTAATAATTACTTAATTAGATTTCAATTACCTCCAACACTATTCCCCTATAAACGCAAGACACACTCCAATAATAAAATAAAACACTTTACATAATTATCAATTAATCAATTAATAAAAACTAATTACCAATTAATACAAATTAATTACCAATTAATAATTAATTAACAATAACATAATTATCAATACCAATAAATGAAAATAAATTATTACTTAATTACAATTAAATTACTTCCCACCCTATTCCCCTATAAACCCACAACCCGCTACGGAACTTAAACGCAAAAATTAATTAAAATTAATTAATAATTCCTAAAAATGTATAATTAATTTCATATAATTAAATTACTTCCCACCCTATTCCCCTATAAACCCACAACCCGCTACGGTACTAAAACACAAAATTGACTTAAAAAACCATTATTAACATATAAAATTTTATACATTTATTTTAAAACCAGTAGAACGCTTAACAAAAAACATATAACACATACATATTAAATACATATTAAAATACATAACAATAATATAAATATCGTTATTAGTAACATCAATATTAGTAACATCGATATATTTGATTTCGATATTACTAACTTCGATATTACTAACTTCGATATAAAAAAAATCGATATTGCTTACCTTAGGGTCGATATTCTGTCCATAGATATTCTTAACATCGATATTCTGTCCCTTCGATATTGTCAACTCGATATTAGTGTAGGTCGATATTTAATTTTCGATACTTTGACTGCTCACCGTTTCCATGTTACGTCATTCCTGGGAATGGCCAGCTACTGTTCTAGATATATACGAGACTTTGCCAAGGTAAGTAAGCCATTGATGAAAAAGAATGCTTTATTTCATTGATCACAAGAATGCAAACACAGCTTCTAGAAAATCAAACAAGCTATGGAGAACGCAACTGAAATAGCATACTTTGATTCAAATCTTTATACTGAGGTTATTGTTGATGTTAGCCCCGTCAGGTTAGACACAATCCTTGTACACCACAGTGGACACCTAAATGCTCTAAGATAAATTGTGGCATATGCAAGCGGAAGTTTTTCCGAAACTGAACGTGCTTATTCCCTGAGACAGAAAGTATAGCAGTGGTGTGGGCTTGTGAACATGTCCATGTATTCTTACCTGGTAAGCATTTCATGCTTGTGACAGATCATTGAGAATTGTTGACCATCTTTGGCAATCCAAAGGCAAAGATGCCTCTTCTCATTGAATGTTGGGGTCTATGGTTACAAGAATACAGCTGCACAATCATGCACCATCCAGGGAAAGATCAAAGTCCTGTTGACTACTTCTCATGAGTGTTTCTAAAGTGCCATGATACCCCTTTCAAGATGGCTGAAACCTACATAAATTTCATTGTGAAATCAAGCACACCAGCTGCCATTTCGCTGGACATGCTAAAATTAAAAGACATTATTATGCACTAGTCTATAAAACTATCTTGAACTCTACTCTTCAAGCTTACTGTGTGACCCCTTACTCGACCACGAGTGAAGGCCCTGCAACCTTGATATTCAGGAGAGCCATGACAGCCAAGTTACCTCAATGGCCCTACAGAAGATAAAAGACTTGGATCACAAAAGGAAAATGAAGGCCTATGCAGAGAAGTGCCGACATCCAAAAGGTGTTACTTTCACTAGAGGAGATGGAGTGCATGTTCATCAGTGTAGAAGATTGAAATCTGATGGCCCATTCTATGCTGTGCCATTTCATGTTGTCACCTGCAAAAGGACACAT
The DNA here is from genome assembly GCF_964204655.1 of Triturus cristatus. Classification (NCBI taxonomy): domain Eukaryota; kingdom Metazoa; phylum Chordata; class Amphibia; order Caudata; family Salamandridae; genus Triturus; species Triturus cristatus. The sequence continues at coordinate 1,140,310,049 of NC_140583.1, read as the reverse complement.
GGTGACTGCTCAACATCCTGGGAAGTCCATTACGTGAAATTCCTCGCATTTCCGACATGTGACTCATTGCGTATCATGCATTGATGTCAATGTGGAAAATGGGTCTGAAAGTTCAATTTAAAACTTCCTGACTGCTGTTGTTCCTACATCGGCTACACAGATCACGGAAGCTTCTACTACCCGTCCCCATTTTGACAATCAAGATGTGTGATTAGAGATCCACAAAGATTTAGAGAAGAGCTATGATTGTATATATATTTGTAAAAAAGTGTAATTTTTTGGTTAACAGAGGAGGAGATATAGTGTCATGCAAGTTAGCAATCATGAAACACTTTTAGTTCCTGAGGTACTCCGCAGAATGCAGGCATAAGTGTTAGAGTGTAGTGAAGTGAATGCAGGGTTAGCATGTTGAGTTAACAGTTACAGGCAGAAGACTAAAGATATGTTATAGCAAGCTCTGTGTGTGACATAGTCATTAGAAGGGTACCCAGGCTGCGGAGGATGCTACAGAGAGCAGACTCAGCAGAACAGAGTAGTGCAAAGCACAAAGTTCTTCCCACATCGGAAAATCTGCAGGCAGGCACAATGACTAGGTACCTCCATGGCACTTTAAGCTGGCCATTCCTTCATGCCAGAGCCTACGTTCTCCTTAAGGCAGCCAATTAAAATATACATGTTGTAAACAAAGACTCTGGTTTGCTCTAAGATTGTTTAACTTAATATGTTTGCCTCTGTGCACTATGGGCTGATGCACCATTGTCTCTGTGCCCTATAGGGCTGACACGCCATAGTCATATAGCTGATGCTACACAATGTGTTGTGTCCTCCCTGACAAGTTTATTCAATCAATCAATCACAATTTGTAGGGCACAACTAATCACGCATGAGGGTATCCAGATGCTGGATTGTTGCTGGGATCAGTCAAAGAGCCAGGTCTTGAGTCCTTTCCTGAATTCAGGGAGAGAGGGTTATGTATGGAGGTACAGGGGGAGCACGTTCCAGGACTTGTTGGTGAGGTAGAAGGAGTATTCTCCACTGTTGCTTCAGAAGATGCATGGGGTGTGAACAAGGACGAGGGAGGCGGAGCGCAGGTGTCTGGGTGGTTGGTGGAAGTTCAGCCGTGGTTGATGTATGCTGGTCCTTGGTCATGGAGGGCGTTGTAGGTGTGTGTCAGCATCTTGAATTAGCAACTTTTCTGGTTGAGGAGTCAGTGAAGGTTTCTGAGGTGGGGGATGATGCGGGTCTGTTTAGGGAGGTCAAGGATGAGTCTGGCCGCTGTGTTCTGTATTGTCTGGAGTCTGTTCATGAGTTGGGCTGTGAGTACTGTGTGGAATGCATTGTCGTTGTTCAGCCAGCTGGTGTCTAGGGCTTGAGTGACGGCTTTCCTGGTGTTGACAGGTAGTCATGTAAAGATTTTACGGAGCATGAGGAGGGTGTGAAAGCAGGTGGAGGAGACTCCATTGATATAGCTTTTCAAGGTGAGTTTGGTGTCCAGGATGATGCAGATATTGTGGACTTAACCCCTTAACTGCTGGGCCTTCCCCCCCAGTGCTGAGCTCTTGTTTGGCTATTTGGGGTAGTTTGCAATAAGACCTTTGTAACTTTTTGACCACATAAGGTATCCACGCCAAATTTACGTCCTCTTCTTCCAACACCATTGAGATTCTAAAGGTACCAAGGGGTTGTGGATTCCCCTGGAGGGGACCCAGAAATTTGCCAAAATACAGGTACATTTTGTTTTTTTGGGGAAAAATGGGAAAAAAGGGCTACAGATGAAAGCGTCTGTTTTTTTCCCTGCAAATGGTATAAAAAAGGGGTTGTGGTTCTAAAATCACCATCTTTTCAGCTTTCAGGGACAAGCAGACTTTTGTCAGAAAACCAAACAGTTTTACACAGTTTTGGCATTTTTCTGGGAAGCAGCATATTTTTGCTATTTTTTGTGCTTACAAACTCTTTCCAGTTAATGGTAGAAATGGGTAGGAAAGCAATAATGGATCCTGAAAAGCTATACATTTCAGAAAAGTGAACAAAATTCTGAATTTATCAAGGGGTCATTTTTGTAGAGCCTTCAAGGTTTCTTTATAGAAACTATACGTTGAATACAGGAAAAATTGAAAATTAGTTGAAAAAAATAGACATTTGTGTCAACGTTTTCAGCTTTGACTTCTTCTAATCACAACAGCTGTTTGAAAGCAATAAACCGTTACATCTGCTGGACCTTTCTGGTTGTGGGGATATATAGGACTTGTAGGTTTACCTAAAACCCGACGAACCTAGAGCCAATAACTGAGCAGCGTTTTGCAATGGTTTTTATTATGTACCAGGTATATAGCAATTATTCTGGGAAAATGTATACATGGAAAAATCGGTATGAAAGACACCTATGTATTTCTGAAATGGGAACAAAATATAGAGTTTAGAAACAGTAGATATTTGCACATTTCTGCAATTGGGAGTACCCATACTAGCATGAGAATTTTTCGTAATTTTTCAAACTGACTTCTTTTTTATACATTGTCTTTCATTTGGAAGGCAGAAATGCATCAAAAGTCAATAGGTAAAAACAGTTGCTCTACAATTCTGTTTTACCCAAAGTCTCCCGATAAAAATGGTACCTCACTTGTGTGGTTTGGCCTAGTGCCCGCGACAGGAAACGGCTCAAAACGCAACGTGGACACACTTTATTTTTACAGTGAAAACTGACACTTTTTTTACAAAGTGCCTAGCTGCAGATTTTGAACCCTAGCTCTGCCAGCACCTAGGGAAACCTATCAAACCTATACATTTTTTTAAACTAGACACCCAGGGGAATCCAGGATGGGGTGAATTGACTGGCTCTCACCAGGTTCTGTTACCCAGAATCCCTTGCAAACCTAAAAAAGTGTCCAAAAAAACACATTTTCCTCACATTTCTGTGGTGGAAAGTTCTGGAATCTGCGTGGATCAAAAAAATGTCACCCACACCGCGTTTCCCAAAGTCTTCCAAGAAAAATGATACCTCACTTGTGTGGGAGGCCCAAGTACCTGCGACATGAAACAGCCCAAAACGCATGTGGACACACCACATTTGCACAGTGAAACCGGACCCTTTTTTTGAAAAGTGCCTAGCTGTAGATTTTGAACCCTAGCTCTGCTGGCACCTAGGGAAACCTATCAAACCTATACATTTTTGAAAAGCAGACACCCATGGAAATCCAGGATAGGGTGACTTGGCTGGCTCTCACCAGGTTCTGTTACCCAGAATCCCTTGCAAACCTAGAAAATTGTCCAAAAAAACAAATTTTCCCCACATTTCTGTGTTGGAAAGTTCTGGAATCTGCGTGGATCTACAAAATTCCACCCACCCCACGTTCCCCAAAGTCTTCCAAGAAAAATGGTAGCTCACCTGTGTGGGATGCCCAAGTACCCACGACAGGAAACGGACCAAAACGCAATGTGGACACACCACATTTTCACAGTGAAAACAGACTCTTTTTTCGCAAAGTGCCTAGCTGAAGATTTTGAACCCTAGCTCTGCCAGCATCTAGGGAAACCTATCAAACCTATACATTTTTTAAAACTAGACGCCCAGGGGAATACAGAATGGGGTGACTTGGCTGGCTCTCATCAGGGTCTGTTACCCAGAATCCCTTGCAAACCTAAACAATTGTCCAAAAAAACACATTTTCCCCACATTTCTGTGGTGGAAAGTTCTGGAACCTGTGTGGATCCACAAAATTCTACCCACCCCGCGTTCCCCAAAGTCTTCCAAGAAAAATAGTACCTCACTTGTGTGGGACGCCCAAGTACCCGCAACAGGAAACGGCCCAAAACGCAATGTGGACACACAATATTTTCACAGTGAAAACAGGCCATTTTTTTGCAAAGTGCCTAGCTGTAGATTTTGAACCCTAGCTCTACCGGCACCTAAAGAAACCTATCAACCCTATACATTTTTGAAAACTAGACAAACAGGAAAATCTAGGATGGGGTGACTTGGCAGGCTATCACCAGGTTCTGTTACCCAGAATGCCTTGCAAACCTAAAACATTGTCCAAAAAAACACATTTTCCTCACATATCTGTGTTGGAAAGTTCTGGAATCTGAGTGGATCCACAAAATTCCATCCACCCCGCATTCTCCAAAGTCTTCCGAGAAAAATGGTACTTCACTTGTGCGGGAGGCCCAAGTACCCGCGACAGGAAATGGCCCAAAACGCAACATGGACACACAATATTTTCACAGTGAAAATTGACCCTTTTTTTGCAAAGTGCCTATCTGTAGATTTTGAACTAGCTATACCGGCACCCAAAGAAACCTATCAAACCTATACATTTTTTAAAACTAGACACCCAGGGGAATCAAGGATGGGGTTACTTGCCTGGCTCTCACCAGGTTCTGTTACACAGAATCCATTGCAAACCAAACAAATTTGTCTAAAACCCACATTTCTCTCACATTTCTGTGTTGGAAAGTTCTGGAACGTGTGTGGATCCAGAAAATTCTGCCCACCCTGCATTTCCCAAAGTCTTCTGATAAAAATGGTACCTCACTTGTGTGGGAGGCCCAAGTACCCGCTACAGGAAACGGCCCAAAACGCAACGTGGACACACAATATTTTCACTGTGAAAATTGCCCCTTTTTTTGCAAAGTGCCTAGCTGTAGATTTTGAACCCTAGCTCTACCGGCACCTAAAGAAACCTATCAAACCTATACATTTTTGAAAACTAGACAAACAGGGAAATCAAGGATGGGGTGACTTGGCTGGCTGTCACCAGGTTTTGTTACCCAGAATCCCTTGCATACCTAAAATATTGTCCAAAAAAGCACATTTTCCTCACATTTCTGTGTTGGAAAGTTCTGGAATCTGCGTGGATCCACAAAATTCCATCCACCCCACGTTTCCCAATGTCTTCCAAGAAAAATGGTACCTCACTTGTGTTGGAGACCCAAGTACCCGTGACAGGAAACGGCCCAAAACGCAAAGTGGACTCACCACATTTGTACAGTGAAAACGGACCCTTTTATGCAAAGTGCCTAGCTGTAGATTTTGAACCCTAGCTCTGCCGGCACCTAGGGAAACCTATCAAACCTATACATTTTTTAAAACTAGCCATTCAGAGAAATCCACGATGGGGTGACTTGGCTGGCTCCCACCAGGTTCTGTTACCCAGAATCCCTTGCAAACTTAAACAATTGTCCAAAAAACCTTATTTTCCTCATATTTCTGTGTTGGAAAGTTCTGGAATCTGCGTTGATCCACAAAATTCCACCCACCCCGTGTTCCCCAAAGTCTTCCTGGAAAAATGGTACCTCACTTGTGTGGGAGGCCCAAGTACCCGTGACAGAAAATAGCCCAAAACGCAATGTGGACACAGCACATTTTCACAGTGAAAACGGACCATTTTTTTGCAAAGTGCCTAACTGTAGATTTTGAACCCTAGCTCTGCCGGCACCTAGGGAAACCTATCAAACCTATACATTTTTGAAAACTAGACTCCCAGGGTAATCCAGGATGGGGTGATTTGGCTGGCTCTCGCCAGGTCCTGTTACCCAGAATCCATTGCAAACCTAAAAAAATTGTCCAAAAAAACACATTTTCCTCACATTTCTGTGTTGGAAAGTGCTAGAACCTGTGTGGATCCACACAATTCTACCCACCCCGTGTTCCCCAACGTCCTCCAATAAAAATGGTACCTCACTTGTGTGGAAGGCCCAAGTACCCGTGTCAGGAAACGGCCCAAAACGCAACGTGGACACACCACATTTTTACAATGAAAACTGACCCTTTTATTGCAAAGTGCCTAGCTGTAGATTTTGAACCCTAGCTCTGCCGGCACCTAGGGAAACCTATCAAACCTATACATTTTAAAAACTAGCCACCCAGGGAAATCCAGGATGGGGTAACTTGGCTGGCTCCCATAAGGTTCTGTTACCCAGAATCCTTTGCAAACCTAAACAATTGTCCAAAAAACCTTATTTTCCTCACATTTCTGTATTGGAAAGTTCTGGAATCGGAATCTGTGTGGATCCACATAATTCCACCCACCCGGCGTTCCCCAAAGTCTTCTGGGAAAAATGGTACCTCACTTGTGTGGGAGGCCCAAGTACCTGCGACAGGAAACAGCCTAAAACGCAACGTGGACACAGCACATTTTCACAGTGAAAACTGAACCTTTTTTTGCAAAGTGCCTAACTGTAGATTTTCAACCCGGTGATGCCACAACTTTCCCACACAAAAATGTGTGGAAAAAGTGATTTTTTCAGCTTATTTTGAGGTTTGCAGGGGATTCTGGGTAAGAAACTGTTAGGGGATCCATGCAAGCTATACCTCCCTGGAATCCCCCGGGTGTCTAGTTTTCAGAAATGTGTGGGTTTGGTAGGTTTCCCTAGCTGGCTGCCGAGTACGGGGCCAAAAACCCAGGTGACCCCCCTTTGCAAAACCAGGTTGTTTTGTGATAGGCAATTTTGATGTATCCTCAATACGTTTTGGGCCCTTGCCTCCCGCGGGTACTTGGGCCTCCCACACGAGTGAGGCATCATTTGTATCTGGAGACCTGGGGGAATGCTGGGTTGTAGGAAATTTGTGTCAAACCGGTGATGCCACAACTTTCCCACACGAAAATGTGTGGAAAAAGTGATTTGTTCAGCTAAATTTGAGGTTTGCAGGGGATTCTGGATAAGAAACGTTGGGGGATACACACAAGCCCACCCTCCCTGGAATCCCCCGGGTGTCTAGTTTTCAGAAATGTGTGGGTTTGGTAGGTTTCCCTCGCTGGCCGCCGAGCACGGGGCCAAAAACCCAGGTGACCACCCTTTCAAAACCAGGTTTTTTGTGATAGGCAATTTTGATGTCTCCTCAATACGTTTTGGGCCCTTGCCTGTCGCGGGTACTTGGGCCTTCCACACAAGTGAGGCACCTTTTTATTGGGAGACCTGGGGGAACGCTGGGTGGTAGGAAATTTGTGTCAGCCCGGTGATGCCACAACTTTCCCACATAAAAATGTGCGAAAATTATTTTATCAGATAAATTTGAGGTTTGCAGGGGATTCTGGGTAAGAAAACTTTGGGAGATCAACGCAAGCCATACCTCCCTGGAATTCCCCGGGTTTCTAGTTTTCAGAAATGTGTGGGTTTGGTAGGTTTCCCTCGCTGGCCGCCGAGCACGGGGCCAAAAACCCAGGTGACCACCCTTTCAAAACCAGGTTTTTTGTGATAGGCAATTTTGATGTCTCCTCAATACGTTTCGGGCCCTTGCCTGTCGTGGGTACATTGGCCTTGTAGGAGAGTGGCATCGACTGCATAGTTGCCCCCAACTTTTTGCTGATGTTTTGACTGTTTTATGACACTAGCCAGGCGGTGGCCCTGCTATCCAGGACCCCAGCCTATCTGCTTCTTCTCTAAACTGATGTGAGTACCCTAGTTACCTTCCAATTGGATACTGAGGACACCCTTTCAGCCCCTTGTAGATGGTACCCTAGGTACCCAGGGCATGGGTCCCTCAGAGGCCTACCAGGGGCTGCAGCACTTATTGTGCCACCCCTGGGACAGCCATACCAAATGACACCACCAGACCACTACTGTGGCCAAAGACTCCACAAGTACCACTACACCTGCCCCTAAGGCATCTGTTCCCCCTAGTCCAGCTATAGGTGGAGGTACACAGAACAAAGGGATAGTAGGGTTGACCCTGGGATCTGGAGAGGAATCTGGCCTAGTCAGAATGCCTACTCAGGCTGTATTAGTTTGTGATGGGGACCTGTCCCTATTTGTGAGACCCAGTGGTCTTGGCAAATACAAGCAACAGCCTAGAATACATGGAAGGGAGTCTCTAGCTTACAGAGACACAGGGGCCAGTGTCACCATGGGGACTAAGGACCTTGTGGACCCTAGCCAGATCATACTTGGAGAAACTTACCAGGTGACCAATGCAAGCAATGTCAGTACTAACCATGCTCTGGTAGTTGTTAACTTCTCTTGGGGAGGGGTAACTGGCCTAAAGAAGGTTGTGGTGAGTGCAGACCTACCAGTAGAATGTTTGCTAGGTAATGATTTGGAGACCTCAGCATGGGCTGAGGTGGAGCTAACTACCCATGCAGCGATGCTGGGTATCCCAGCCGAAGTGGTTGCCCTGACAAGGTCAAAAGCAAAGCTGACACAAACTGAACAGGCCTTGGATCCTGGAAAAATGGACCAAGGACCTTCCAAGAGGAGGAGTAGCAGGGGTAAGGCAGTGCCTTCCCCCCAGGATCAGTCTGAAGAGACTCTTTTAGCAGAAGAGGATCTGACACCTGAAGAAGGAACTGTCCCAGATGACCTTGAACCTGATCAGGTTGAGTTCTTGGGGACAGGGGGACCTTCTAGGGCAGACTTGAGCCTGGAGCAGCAGAGCTGCCCCACTCTTGAACCCCTCAGACAGTAAGCTGCTGCTGAGGCTGCCGGGAATGCCAGTGGACCCCATAAGATATATTGGGATGATGGACTCCTGTACTCTGAGGGTCGAGACCCCAAGCCTGGTGCAGCCAGGAGGTTGGTCATACCTCAGAAGTTTAGGGGTTTCCTACTCACACTGGCCCATGATATTCCCTTGGCAGGACAACTAGGCCAAAACAAGACTTGGGACAGAATTGTCCCTCACTTTCATTGGCCTCAAATGAGTGAGGACTGTAAGAGTTTCTGTAGCTCTTGCATTACCTGCCAGGCCAGTGGCAAGGCAGGTAAATCCACAAAGGCCCCCCTGATACCACTACCTGTGGTGGGCGTTCCCTTTGAACGGGTAGGGATTGACATAGTTGGTCCCCTTGACTCACCAACAGCATCTGGGCACAGGTTTATTCTGGTGGTAGTGGATCATGCCACCAGATACCCAGAAGCTATTCCCCTTAGGACCATCACAGCACTGTGGTGGCAAGGGCCCTCCTGGGAATCTTTTCCAGGGTGGGTTTCCCTAAGGAGGTCTTATCTGACCGAGGTCCAAACTTTATGAGTAATTACCTCAAAGCAATGTGGAAGGAGTGTGGTGTCAACTACAGGTTCACCACCCCTTATCATCCTCAATGCAATGGGCTTGTTGAGAGATTCAACAAGAACCTAAAGAGTATGATCAAAGGGCTCCCAGAAAAGCTTAGGCGAAAATGGGATGTTCTTCTGCCCTGCCTTCTCTTTGCATACAGGGAGGTGCCACAGAAGGGGGTTGGTTACAGCCCTTTTGAACTTTTGTTTGGTCACCCTGTTAGAGGGCCACTCTGTCTAGTGAAGGAGAGATGGGAGTTACCACTCAAACCCCCTAAACAGGATATTGTGGACTATGTACATGGTCTCCGCTCCCGGATGGCTGAGTATATGAAGAAGGCGACAAAAATCCTTGAGGCAAGCCAGGAACTGCAAAAAGCCTGGCATGACCAAAAGGCTGTACTGGTGGTGTACCAGCCAGGACAGAAGGTATGGGTGTTGGAGCCAGTGGCTCCAGCAGCCCTCCAAGACAAATGGAATGGACCCCATACCGTTTTGGAAAAGAAGGGAGAGGTCACCTACTTGGTGGACCTTGGCACTCCCAGAAATCCCCACAGGGTACTTCATGTAAACAGACTGAAACCATATGTGGACAGGGCTGACATGGGCTTGCTCATGGCAACAGATGAGGGACAAGAGGAGGAGAGTGACCCTCTCCCAGACTTGCTCTCTCACAACCCTGATGATGGGTCAGTGGATGGTGTAGCCCTGGCAGGCAGCCTCACTGCCCAGCAACAGTTTGACTGCAGACAAGTTCTACAGTCATTCAGGCATATGTTTTCACTGACTCCAAATCAGACCACCTGGTGCACTCATGAAGTGGACACTGGGGACAGTCTGCCTGTGAAGAATAAGATCTACAGGCAACCTGACCATGTCAGGGACTGCATAAGGACAGAAGTCCAAAAGATTTGGGAATTGGGAGTCATTGAGCCCTCAGATAGCCATTGGGCTAGCCCAGTAGTCCTTGTGCCAAAACCTCACACCCAAGATGGTAAGAAAGAGATGAGGTTCTGTGTCGACTACAGAGGACTCAATGCAGTCACTAGGACTGATGCACATCCCATTCCCAGAGCAGATGAGCTCATAGATAAATTGGCCTCGGGCAAATATCTGAGCACATTTGATCTGACAGCTGGCTACTGGCAGATAAGGTTAGCTGAATCTGCAAAAGCCAAAACTGCATTTTCTACCCCTGGTGGGCATTATCAATTTATTGTGATGCCCTTTGGTTTGAAGAATGCACCTGCCACTTTTCAAAGGTTGGTGAACCAAGTCCTCTCAGGCCTGGATGACTTTAGTGCAGCATATCTAGATGATATTGCTGTCTTCAGCTCCACCTGGGATGATCACCTGATCCACCTGAGGAAAGTTTTGGAAGCCCTGCAAAAGGCAGGACTCACTATCAAGGCTACTAAGTGCCAGATAGGGCAGAGTCAGGTTGTGTACCTGGGCCATCTTGTAGGTGGAGGCCAGGTTCAACCACTACAGAGCAAAATCCAGACCATCATGGACTGGGTTGCTCCAACCACCCAGACTCAGGTCCGAGCTTTCTTGGGCCTGACTGGTTATTACAGAAGATTTGTCAAGGGATATGGATCCATTGTGACCCCCTTAAATGACTTAACCTCTAAGAGGATGCCCAAGAAAGTTCAGTGGACTGTCAGCTGTCAGAAAGCTTTTGATGACCTAAAACAGGCAATGTGCTCTGCTCCAGTGCTCCAAAGTCCCAACTACTCCAAATAATTCATAGTTCAAACTGATGCTTCTGAGGTGGGGGTAGGTGCTGTATTATCACAACTGAATGAAGAGGGCCAGGATCAACCAGTAGCTTTTATTAGCAGAAGGATGACCCCCAGAGAGAAACGTTGGTCAGCTATAGAGAGGGAGGCCTTTGCTGTGGTCTGGGACTTGAAGAAGCTGAGGCCATACTTGTTTGGCACTCACTTCATTGTTCAAACCGACCATAAGCCCCTCCTATGGCTAAAACAGATGAAGGGTGAAAACCCCAAACTACTCAGGTGGTCCATTTCCCTACAGTGGAACATAGACCTGGGAGCAACCATGCCAATGCAGATGGCCTCTCCAGATATTTCCACTTAGTACATGAAGACTCAACTGGTCAAGGTTAGTTTAATGTCCCTGCGTTTGGGGGGGGGGGGTGTTATGTAGGAGAGTGGCATTGACTTCATAGCTGCCCCTAACTTTTTGCTGATGTTTTGACTGTTTTATGACACTAACCAGGCTGTGGCCCTGCTATCCAGGACCCCAGCTTATCTGCTTCTTCTCTAAACTGATGTGAGTACCCTAGGTACCTTCCAATTGGATACTGAGGACACCCTATCAGCCCCTTGTAGATGGTACCCTAGGTACCCAGGGCATGGGTCCCTCAGAGGCCTACCAGGGGCTGCAGCGCTTATTGTGCCACCCCTGGGACAGCCATACCAAATGACACCACCAGACCACTACTGTTGTCTGGTAAGGTGGTGCTTGCACTCCTTACAGGGATATAGGTATCCTGTATCCCACTTAATACAACACATATATCCTCATAGGTCACCCCTAAAGCAGGCCTTGCTAATCCTACAAGGCAGGGTGCTGAGATATGTGTGAGGGGGGATACTTACCTGAGTAGGGCCCCCCTGTAACCTTCGTAAAAATCATTGCTGGGTTGTTTGTAGTGTAGCCATACCATATACTCTTAACCGCATTATAAGTATATCGCGATAGCGTGATAACTTGAGAATGGCTACACAGAACCATATCGTGTTTGGTGTCAAACATGTAGGAATCATACCCCCAATCCAGCCATGGGACTGAGGGCATGATTCCCCCCTGCTAGAGGGGCGATATGGGAAAAGCGGCAGAATTTAGACACCAATTTAAAAGTGCACACGTAGTACAAAATGGATGCTACCCGCCACCCACACGACTCTGGCTGCCTGTTGCTGGGCAGAACTCCAGCCACGGCAGCTGGACAATAGGGATCCTGTTGCAGGGAGGTGTTCCCACCTCCCCAGACAGACTATGTGGATTGGAACTGGGTGGGTGCACCATAGGATGCCTTCCAGAGTTGCACGTAGGCTTCTCCAGTGCCTACATTCTGCATACACCGCCTGGAACCGGTTCAGGGGCATCCTGTCCCCTGCCCTGGTGGGAAACACACAAAGGGGAGAGGGTGTAGCCACCCTTTCCTGCCTGACCTCTCATTGGTGGGCTCTGATCTGGACACTCCCCTAATCTATGGATAAAGGGGAATACTGGGTCCCCAGAGCCTCAGATTATTCTTGAACTTCACAGACTTGAACTTCGACTTGCTGCCGCACAGCTGACTGAAGAAATCTCCCTTGGGGTAAAGTAGTTACCCCCCTGCTTGGCAGGCACCTGAAACACTGCAAGTGACCCGGTTGGAACCTCGCTGCTCCTAGAGACATCAATGACTCTTTCCTACCTTGAGGTGGATTTCCAAGCATCCCAGAGGCCAGTGAGTGTGCACAGCAAAGCTCAGCACCGTGCACCCCGTGGGTGCCGAGATCCCCAATACCCCAGGTCACCAGCCACCTCTTGCACAGCACCTGACCCCGACAAGTGGGGAAGTTGTGCTTTGGCCCATTATTGAGCCAAACTCTCAGCATTATCTGTGCCAAAGATCGATGCCCTAGCCCACTCCAGCGACCCGTGGGTGCATCTTTACACACGCCAAATTGCTGCCTCCCGCGGTCCCTTGTCTCTCAACTTGTGGGCCCTAGCGGAGGTCAATCTTCGATTCCAAGAGTTCCTCTGGTTGCTCCATGCCTGCTCTTCAGTCTCCTTGCTGGAGACCTTGCTCAGATCTCGTGGGTCTGCACCAGTAGCAGTTTTGTGTTTCTTGCGTGGGTTGCGGTTGCCAAGGCTTAGTGGATCCAATCCGGACACTAACACCACAGCGACCCTCATCGTTTATGGGACAGTCGCCCTCCAGAAGCTGGCCTTCCTTGACACCTCCTGGACCCCGTGGCTGATGATCCAAGCTACACCTCTTCCATCTGGAAGCACCCGACATTGAAGGGCTCCTTCTCTTGAGCCCCCTGGTCACTGTGCCGTGACCCAGACTCTGTCCCCTCTGCTTTCAGGTCCTTCTCTACAAGATCTACATTTTCATTCTTCACAACAAAGACAACGCTTCTGGCTAGCAGCAGTTCTTCACGTTTTGCCATTGAAAATCAGCTTGCGACCCGACATCGAAAATGACCTATGCACCCGGCTTCCCTGGGGCAGGTAACAGTGGTACCTCAGTACTCTCGTGGGTGTGGGCCCTTCAAAAGCTTAACTCTAAAGTATTGAACTTGAACTCCTGCTAGAAGTGTTTTTAAACTTGTAAAATTCAACCGCGACATTCTCCATAGGCTTTAATGGAGATCCCAACAGTAGCTTTAGCCACTGCACGCGTCTCCCGTGGGTCCCCTTCCCCACTACCTTGGGTGGTTTCACAAGGGGCCAGCGACCCTAAATGAACTAGGCATTGTCTGTAGAATTGTCGTGGTTCTTATACCACTTTTTTGATATATGGTTTGGTCCCCCCCGGGGCCCTGTGATTCCACTGCTATTTATTGTAACTATCAATGCTTGTTTGAATTGTATCTTCACCTCTAGACTAGTGGGGTTATTCCTAGAATAAATACATATATTTTATATATATATATACCTGTGTGGACTACTCTTTCATTTGGTTATTCAAGAGGTTATCTATGGTAAAACAATAAGCTTAACACTCCTTCAACACTTAGCCTGAAGGCTGCTCTCCACAGCTACCACTAGGATAGCTTTCTTTAAAGGTTGTCTTTAACCTATCACCATAAGAGTCGAATTGGACTGGTACAAGGTGTCCCCTATAACTAGAGGACAGCATATGCCAGGCCAACTTCTCACAGGCCTCCCACATGAGTGAGGCACAATTTTTATTGGGAGACCTGGGGGAATGCTGGGTGGTAGGAAATTTTGTCAGCCCGGTGATGCCACAACTTTCCCACACAAAAATGTGAGGGAAAAGTGTTTTTTCAGCTTATTTTGAGGTTTGCAGGGGATTCTGGGTAAGAAAACTTTAGGGGATCCATGCAAGCCATACCTCCCTGGAATCCCCCGGGTCTCTTGTTTTCAGAAATGTGTGGGTTTGGTAGGTCTCCCTAGCTGGCCGCCGAGCATGGGGCCAAAAACACAGGTGACCCCTCTTGCAAAACCAGATTGTTTCGTGATAGGCAATTTTGATGTCTCCTCAAAAAGATTTGGGCACTTGCCTCTCGCGGGTACTTGGGCCTCCCACACGAGTGAGGCACCATTTTTACTTGAAGACCTGGGGGAACACTGGGTGGTAGGAAATTTTTGTCAGTCCAGTGATGCCACAACTTTCCCACACGAAAAGTGTGGAAAAAGTGATTTTTTCAGCTAAATTTGATGTTTGCAGGGGATTCTGGGTAAGAAAACGTTGGGGGATCCATGAAAGTCATACCTCCCCGGAATTTCCTGGTTGTCTAGATTTGAGAAATGTGTTGGTTTGATAGGTTTTCCTAGCTGGCCGCCGAGCACGGGGCCAAAAACACAGGTGAGCCCACTTGCAAAACCAGGTTGTTTTCTGATAGGCAATTTTGATGTCTCCTCAATACGTTTTGGGCCATTGCCTGTCGCGGGTACTGGGCCTCCCACACGAGTGAGGCACCATTTTTATCGGGAGACCTGGGGGAATTCTGGGTGGTAAGAAATTTGTGTCAGTCCGGTGATGCCACAAATTTCCTACACAAAAATGTGTGGAAAAAGTGATTTTTTCAGCTAAATTTGAGGTTTGCAGGGGATTCTGGGTAAAAGTTTTTTAGGGGATCCAGGCAAGCCTTACCTCCCCGGAATTCCCCGGGTATCTAGTTTTCAGAAATGTGTGGGTTTGGTAGGTTTCCCTTGCTGGCCGCCGAGCAAGGGGCCAAAAACCCAGGTGACCCAACTTTCAAAACCAGGTTGTGTTGTGATAGGCAATTTTGATGTCTCCTCCAAACATTTTGGGCCCTTGCCTCTCGCGGGTACATGGGCCTCCCACACAAGTGAGGCATCATTTTTATCTGGAGACCTGGGGGAACGCTGGGTGGTCGGAAATTTTTGTCAGCCCGGTGATGCCACAACTTTCCCACACGAAAATGTGTGGAAAAAGTGATTTTGTCAGCTAAATTTGAGGTTTGCAGGGGATTCTTGGTAAGAAACGTTGGGGGATCCACACAAGCCATACCTCCCTAGAATCCCCCGGTGTCTAGTTTTCAGAAATGTGTGGGTTTGATAGGTTTCCCTAGCTGGCCGCCGAGTACGGGGCCAAAAACACAGGTGACCCCCCTTGCAAAACCAGATTGTTTTGTGATAGGCAATTTTGATGTCTCCTCAAAAAGTGTTGGGCACTTGCCTCTCGCGGGTACTTGGGCCTCCCACACAAGTGAGGCACCATTTTTACTTGAAGACCTGGGGGAACAATGGGTGGTAGGAATTTTTTGTCAGCCCAGTGATGCCACAACTTTCCCACACGAAAATGTGTCGAAAAGGTGATTTTTTCAGCTAAATTTGAGGTTTGCAGGGGATTCTGGGTAAGAAAACGTTGGGGGATCAATGCAAGTCATACCTCCCCGTAATTTCCTGGTTGTCTAGATTTGAGAAATGTGTTGGTTTGATAGGTTTCCCTAGCTGGCCGCCGAGCACGGGGCCAAAAACACAGGTGAGCCCACTTGCAAAACCAGGTTGTTTTATGATAGGCAATTTTGATGTCTCCTCAATACGTTTTGGGCCATTGCCTGTCACGGGTACTGGGCCTCCCACACGAGTGAGGCACCATTTTTATCGGGAGACCTGGGGGAATGCTGGGTGGTAAGAAATTTGTGTCAGTCCGGTGATGCCACAAATTTCCTACACAAAAATGTGTGGAAAAAGTGATTTTTTCAGCTAAATTTGAGGTTTGCAGGGGATTCTGGGTAAAAAAATGTTAGGGAAACCAGGTAAGCCTTACCTCCCTGGAATTCCCCGGGTATCTAGTTTTCAGAAATGTGTGGGTTTGGTAGGTTTCCCTTGCTGGCCGCCGAGCACGGTGCCAAAAACCCAGGTGACCCCCCCTTGCAAAACCAGGTTGTTTTATGATAGGCAATTTTGATGTCTCCTCCAAACATTTTGGGCCCTTGCCTCTCGCGGGTACATGGGCCTCCCACACGAGTGAGGCACCATTTTTATCGGGAGACCTGGGGGAATGCTGGGTGGTAAGAAATTTGTGTCAGTCCGGTGATGCCACACATTTCCTACACAAAAATGTGTGGAAAAAGTGATTTTTTCAGCTAAATTTGAGGTTTGCAGGGGATTCTGGGTAACAATTTTTTAGGGGATCCAGGCAAGCCTTACCTCCCCGGAATTCCCCGGGTATCTAGTTTTCAGAAATGTGTGGGTTTGGTAGGTTTCCCTTGCTGGCCGCCGAGCACGGGGCCAAAAACACAGGTGAGCCCACTTGCAAAACCAGGTTGTTTTCTGATAGGCAATTTTGATGTCTCCTCAATACGTTTTGGGCCATTGCCTGTCGCGGGTACTGGGCCTCCCACACGAGTGAGGCACCATTTTTATCGGGAGACCTGGGGGAATGCTGGGTGGTAAGAAATTTGTGTCAGTCCGGTGATGCCACAAATTTCCTACACAAAAATGTGTGGAAAAAGTGATTTTTTCAGCTAAATTTGAGGTTTGCAGGGGATTCTGGGTAAAAATGTTTTAGGGGATCCAGGCAAGCCTTACCTCCCCGGAATTCCCCGGGTATCTAGTTTTCAGAAATGTGTGGGTTTGGTAGGTTTCCCTTGCTGGCCGCCGAGCACGGGGCCAAAAACCCAGGTGACCCAACTTTCAAAACCAGGTTGTGTTGTGATAGGCTATTTTGATGTCTCCTCCAAACATTTTGGGCCCTTGCCTCTCGCGGGTACATGGGCCTCCCACACAAGTGAGGCATCATTTTTATCTGGAGACCTGGGGGAACGCTGGGTGGTCGGAAATTTTTGTCAGCCCGGTGATGCCACAACTTTCCCACACGAAAATGTGTGGAAAAAGTGATTTTGTCAGCTAAATTTGAGGTTTGCAGGGGATTCTTGGTAAGAAACGTTGGGGGATCCACACAAGCCATACCTCCCTAGAATCCCCCGGTGTCTAGTTTTCAGAAATGTGTGGGTTTGATAGGTTTCCCTAGCTGGCCGCCAAGCACGGGGCCAAAAACACAGGTGACCCCCCTTGCAAAACCAGATTGTTTTGTGATAGGCAATTTTGATGTCTCCTCAAAAAGTGTTGGGCACTTGCCTCTCGCGGGTACTTGGGCCTCCCACCCGAGTGAGGCACCATTTTTACTTGAAGACCTGGGGGAACAATGGGTGGTAGGAATTTTTTGTCAGCCCAGTGATGCCACAACTTTCCCACACGAAAATGTGTGGAAAAAGTGATTTTTTCAGCTAAATTTGAGGTTTGCAGGGGATTCTGGGTAGGAAAACGTTGGGGGATCAATGCAAGTCATACCTCCCCGTAATTTCCTGGTTGTCTAGATTTGAGAAATGTGTTGGTTTGATAGGTTTCCCTAGCTGGCCGCCGAGCACGGGGCCAAAAACACAGGTGAGCCCACTTGCAAAACCAGGTTGTTTTATGATAGGCAATTTTGATGTCTCCTCAATACGTTTTGGGCCATTGCCTGTCACGGGTACTGGGCCTCCCACACGAGTGAGGCACCATTTTTATCGGGAGATCTGGGGGAATGCTGGGTGGTAAGAAATTTCTGTCAGTCCGGTGATGCCACAAATTTCCTACACAAAAATGTGTGGAAAAAGTGATTTTTTCAGCTAAATTTGAGGTTTGCAGGGGATTCTGGGTAAAAAAATGTTAGGGAAACCAGGCAAGCCTTACCTCCCTGGAATTCCCCGGGTACCTAGCTTTCAGAAATGTGTGGGTTTGGTAGGTTTCCCTTGCTGGCCGCCGAGCACGGTGCCAAAAACCCAGGTGACCCCCCCTTGCAAAACAAGGTTGTTTTATGATAGGCAATTTTGATGTCTCCTCCAAACATTTTGGGCCCTTGCCTCTCGCGGGTACATGGGCCTCCCACACGAGTGAGGCACCATTTTTATCGGGAGACCTGGGGGAATGCTGGGTGGTAAGAAATTTGTGTCAGTCCGGTGATGCCACACATTTCCTACACAAAAATGTGTGGAAAAAGTGATTTTTTCAGCTAAATTTGAGGTTTGCAGGGGATTCTGGGTAACAATTTTTTAGGGGATCCAGGCAAGCCTTACCTCCCCGGAATTCCCCGGGTATCTAGTTTTCAGAAATGTGTGGGTTTGGTAGGTTTCCCTTGCTGGCCGCCGAGCACAGGGCCAAAAACACAGGTGAGCCCACTTGCAAAACCAGGTTGTTTTCTGATAGGCAATTTTGATGTCTCCTCAATACGTTTTGGGCCATTGCCTGTCGCGGGTACTGGGCCTCCCACACGAGTGAGGCACCATTTTTATCGGGAGACCTGGGGGAATGCTGGGTGGTAAGAAATTTGTGTCAGTCCGGTGATGCCACAAATTTCCTACACAAAAATGTGTGGAAAAAGTGATTTTTTCAGCTAAATTTGAGGTTTGCAGGGGATTCTGGGTAAAAATGTTTTAGGGGATCCAGGCAAGCCTTACCTCCCCGGAATTCCCCGGGTATCTAGTTTTCAGAAATGTGTGGGTTTGATAGGTTTCCCTTGCTGGCCGCCGAGCACGGGGCCAAAAACCCAGGTGACCCAACTTTCAAAACCAGGTTGTGTTGTGATAGGCAATTTTGATGTCTCCTCCAAACATTTTGGGCCCTTGCCTCTCGCGGGTACATGGGCCTCCCACACAAGTGAGGCATAATTTTTATCTGGAGACCTGGGGGAACACTGGGTGGTCGGAAATTTTTGTCAGCCCGGTGATGCCACAACTTTCCCACACGAAAATGTGTGGAAAAAGTGATTTTGTCAGCTAAATTTGAGGTTTGCAGGGGATTCTTGGTAAGAAACGTTGGGGGATCCACACAAGCCATACCTCCCTAGAATCCCCCGGGCGTCTAGTTTTCAGAAATGTGTGGGTTTGATAGGTTTCCCTAGCTGGCCGCCAAGCACGGGGCCAAAAACACAGGTGACCCCCCTTGCAAAACCAGATTGTTTTGTCATAGGCAATTTTGATGTCTCCTCAAAAAGTGTTGGGCACTTGCCTCTCGCGGGTACTTGGGCCTCCCACACGAGTGAGGCACGATTTTTACTTGAAGACCTGGGGGAGCAATGGGTGGTAGGAATTTTTTGTCAGCCCAGTGATGCCACAACTTTCCCACACGAAAATGTGTGGAAAAAGTGATTTTTTCAGCTAAATTTGAGGTTTGCAGGGGATTCTGGGTAAGAAAACGTTGGGGGATCAATGCAAGTCATACCTCCCCGGAATTTCCTGGTTCTCTAGATTTGAGAAATGTGTTGGTTTGATAGGTTTCCCTAGCTGGCCGCCGAGCACGGGGCCAAAAACACAGGTGAGCCCCCTTGCAAAACCTGGTTGTTTTATGATAGGCAATTTTGATGTCTCCTCAATACGTTTTGGGCTATTGCCTGTCACGGGTACTGGGCCTCCCACACGAGTGAGGCACCATTTTTATCGGGAGACCTGGGGGAATGCTGGGTGGCAAGAAATTTGTGTCAGTCCGGTGATGCCACAAATTTCCTACACAAAAATGTGTGGAAAAAGTGATTTTTTCAGCTAAATTTGAGGTTTGCAGGTGATTCTGGGTAAAAAAATGTTAGGGAAACCAGGTAAGCCTTACCTCCCTGGAATTCCCCGGGTATCTAGTTTTCAGAAATGTGTGGGTTTGGTAGGTTTCCCTTGCTGGCCGCCGAGCACGGTGCCAAAAACCCAGGTGACCCCCCCTTGCAAAACCAGGTTGTTTTATGATAGACAATTTTGATGTCTCCTCCAAACATTTTGGGCCCTTGCCTCTCGCGGGTACATGGGCCTCCCACACAAGTGAGGCATCATTTTTATCTGGAGACCTGGGGGAACGCTGGGTGGTCGGAAATTTTTGTCAGCCCGGTGATGCCACAACTTTCCCACACGAAAATGTGTGGAAAAAGTGATTTTGTCAGTTAAATTTGAGGTTTGCAGGAGATTCTTGGTAAGAAACGTTGGGGGATCCACACAAGTAATACCTTCCTAGAATCCCCCGGTGTCTAGTTTTTAGAAATGTGTGGGTTTGATAGGTTTCCCTAGCTGGCCGCCGAGCACGGGGCCAAAAACACAGGTGACCCCTCTTGCAAAACCAGATTGTTTCGTGATAGGCAATTTTTATGTCTCTTCAAAAAGATTTGGGCACTTGCCTCTCGCGGGTACTTGTGCCTCCCACACGAGTGAGGCACCATTTTTACTTGAAGACCTGGGGGAACACTGGGTGGTAGGAAATTTTTGTCAGCCCAGTGATGCCACAACTTTCCCTCAAGAAAATGTGTGGAAAAAGTTATTTTTTCAGCCTATTTTGAGGTTTACAGGGGATTCTGGGTAAGAATACTTTAGGGGATCCATGCAAGCCATACCTCCCTGAAATCGGCCGGGTGTCTAGTTTTCAGAAATGTGTGGGTTTGGTAGGTTTCCCTAGCTGGCTGCCGAGTACGGGGCCACAAACCCAGGTGACCCAAAACTAGGTTGTGTTGTGATAGGCAATTTTGATGTCTCCTCAATACGTTTTGGGCCCTTGCCTCTCATGGGTACTTGGGTCTCCCACACATGTGAGGCATCATTTTTATCAGGAGACCTGGGGGAATGCTGGGTGGTAGGAAATTTGTGTCAGCCTGGTGATCCCACACCTTTCCCACACACAAACGTTTGGCAAAAAAGTTATTTTCAACTAAATTTGAGCTTTTCAGGGCATGTTGGGTAAAAAAATAGTGAGAGCCACTCTAGTCATTCACCCTTGTACTTTCCCCTTTGTCTACTACTCAAAAATGTAAAGGTTTGCCTAGGTGACGGCTGAGCTAGGGCACAAAGTTCCATGCTACCCATATTGAGAAAAGAAAATCTTACAAAAGGCCATTACACCACCACAAATATAAATCTAACACTAATTTGATAAAGCTAATCCACCACTTTCACTGGTTGGTTTTAGCACCTCCAGAAACGCTGGCTTCAAAGCACAAATACTTATCAAAGTATATAAATATTGAAGCCAAGCCTTCTGAAGGTGAGCCATAAAACCACTTCACGGCACCAACCGCTTTATGGTCCATTCACACGCCATTCACATACCACACACAAGACTTCCATACCGCCAGCCACGGGCCCAAATAAACCAAATCACTTGCACTCACACAAACATACCGCCACCATGCAAGGTCTCATCACATTCATATACCACAAGACATAATGAGGTTGACTACATTTTACCACCTGTCAAGTGTCCCCCTCCTTCTTCCTGAACGTTTCCGAACGCATGCCGAGTGAGCCTTTACTAATGGCTTCCATGACAGCCACATGAGGCCCAGGAAGACATGTCTTTCATGTGCCTTCAGTGCACTCACTATGCTACATCCAACTCCTTCCAGTTTGTGGATGCAAGTTGGGGGGTGTCCGAGTATCCTTGTAGGCCATATCTCAAACTGAGCAAGCATATCTACCTTTCAACCCAAGGCAAACATGCTGGAACTTTTCAAAAGATAACATCATAAACTATGAAGAACAGATGAATGTGAAACACGGGTAGTCCGTGACAACGTAGCATAAGTCCAATCCACCGGTATGTACAATGACTGTAATGCACTCATCATACAGCAAACTGACCATCTCCTAAGTTGTAATGGAGGATGAACATGGCAAGCAGCATTGACCCATAAGTACTATAGTAAATTCAGTGCAAGTGTGGCAGCAATGGATTTGAATCCATGGGTGAAGATGAAACCATGACGTGTATCTATACTACCTTTACGATCTGCCTTCTACCTTTGTAATATTCCTCGGAAAGCGCACCTACCATAAGCTGTTCTAACCCGTTTGCGTGTCTGTCCTCATCAGAGTCCTAACTAATCCTGTGTAATTGTCAAGAGACCTTATACTAATGCCTTCCATCTCTAGCTACTTGAAGCATGAGAAAACGTTACTGTCACGTGCTATCAATGCTCTCACTGTGGTAAATCCAACTCCTTTCAGTTTGTGGATGCAAGTTGGGAGTGCCCGAGTATGCCGCAAAGTCATTCCTCGAGCTGAGCAATCATATCTACCTTTGAAACTAAGGCAAACATGCTGGAAATTTTCAAAAGCTTTCTAAAGCGAACACCACAAACTGTGAAGAACGGTTGAATGTGAAACACGGGTACTCTGTGACAACGTGGCGTATGTTCTGTCCACCATTATGTGCAGCATGGGGACCATAATGCACTTGTCAATTGGCGAACAGCACAACTGCCACGTTCTCAAAGCAGATACAGTTGTTGAGAAGTCCATAATTTCCTGAAGTAGAGGAAGAAATATTCTGCAGCTGCTTGCGTAGCGAAGGAGTGGCCCACAGACAGTAGGTATCCATTACCACCAATTGAAAGGTTTACCTATTGGCAGCTCCACCTCAGTCAATTTCCCAGTATTTTGCTTTAGTGTGATACAACATAAAACAGAAGGCAGGCTTACTTGGGCACTGGGGAAAGTAAACACGAGTCTCCTGGCCCTTTCCCTGCATTGAGCACACTTTACAATGACGACATGGTCGCTCCTTTTTGGCTGTTGCAGGAATTTTATCAGCAAAGTGTCGCTCCTGCAGCCTTGCCACGTCCTCCAGAACACATGAAGTGGGGGCTGCTGCTTCTGTAGCAGTGAGACTTTCAATCACAGACAACTGAAAGTTAAGGAAAGACACAAGTCTTCCTGTGGTGGTCTCACGATAAACAACATACGCATTGTATGTTGCCATCTGGATCCGGTGCGTAAACAGTTTCTTATACCAAGTGCGAGTTTTACGACTCGCATTGTATGGCTGAAGAACCTGGTCGTTCTTGTCCACTCCGCCCATGTACTTGTTGTAATCAAGTATACAGGTGGGCTTGTGGACTTCAGCCATCTGGCCCCAAACTGTGACAGGGGAAGTGCTCTCAGCATGAATTGTAGTGAGCACGTACACGTCACGCCTATCTGAGAACTTGACTGCGAGCAGTTCATTAGAATGCAACGCAGTACTCTGGGATTTCTGGAGATTCTTGCAAACAAGCTCCTGCTGGAATTCTTTGCCACGACAGCCAATTGTACCGCAGGCCACGGTGACAGCTTTGTAGAGCTCATTGAACAGCTCTACTCCTCTAAATAAATTGTCCACATAAAGGTTATAACCTTTGTGAAGAAGTGGCTGGACAAGCTCCCATACAATCTTTCCTGTGACCCCTAGCGTGGGAGGGCAACCTACAGGGTTAAGAGTTGTGTCCTTCCCTGTATACACTCTCAAGCTGTACACATAGCCAGTCGAGCTCTCACACAGCATGTACAGCTTGATGCGAGCACGTTTACTCAGAATGTACTGCCTAAACAGCAGCCGCCCCTTTATACAATATCAAGGACTCAACAATGGCTATATTCTTTCCAGGAGTATAAACCTCTGGAAACCTGGCAAACAAATGTTCCAAGACAGGCCGAATTTTGAAAAACCTGTCATGGTCTGGATGGTTCCGGGGCAATGCAGCAGAATTGTCATTGAAATGCAGCACGCGCTGCAATAGCAAAAAACGATCTCTGCTCATGTATGGTGCGAAGATGGGGGTTAACCAAACTGTGCGAGTAGACCAGTAGGATAGCAAGGTTGGCTTATGCACTACACCCATTTTAAGCGTGAGGCCCAAAAATATCTTCAACTCCCCTAAAGAAGTGGGAGTCCACTTGCGTGCCCTAGAATGAGGACCAAGAGTGCCTCCTTGCTCCCTCAGAAATTGTTCATCACGCATATTTGTTTGCTGCACAATTTCGTCAAGGAAGTCAACATCCAAAAAGAGATGGACGTAGTTAATTGGCAAAAATTTAGCTGTATCAACTTTACATCCAGCATCACCAGTGAAAGGTGGAATTTGGGGATGAACTAAATTGGGAGGCTGCCTAGACAGCACTCCGTCTGTGCTTGAGGCCGCACGTGCCTGCGCTCTGGGTTGCTCTAACCTGCTACTGGTGTCTTGCTGCACAAAATGTACTGGCAAAGGGACAGCATGACTGACATCGTCTCCTTCAGAATTGCTGGAAGATGAGTCGTCAGATGGAATTGTGCCGACTGAAAAATCACTCCCAGATTCAGCTCCATTGTCCTCTCCCTCAGATGCTATCTCAGTATCTGCTGTCTCATTCTCTGATCCTGCCTCAGAGCTGAACTCCAAAACCAGACTAAGGGCCTGGGTAGCATTTATCCAATGATATGCCATTTCTGCTAGGACCTCAAACTATCCTTTTAAAACACTATCCTACGTAGAAGGCAGATAGGTTGTTGGTGTAGGTGGGTGTGTGCGTGAGTAAAGTGTTTAACAGTCAATAATGACGAAGTCACCTTACCTTTCCGAAATCCGTACGCTCTCCAAAAAGACTAAGAAAGAGAGAAAAAAAGACACAGTATTACTTTAACTTGCCACATACCCATCATCGCAGCCTTTTAGCATTGGTGGAAGCCAGTGCAACCATCATTTTGGCGCCAAGATGCTCACGGGTGAACGTGTGCTTTACAATTGCACACTATGACCTCCTTTGAGTCCCTCACTGCCATCCTTGCAAATGTGCCCCTCATCTCTCCATAGCCCCTCTCTCACATAAATTTAATCTGTTTCAAAGTGTTTCTACTGCGTGGCTTTACTAATCCACTTAGCTATCCACATAATACAGATCTGTTCTTTCCAGCATGCCCTTTATGGTATTAAAACTGCCAGTAAACAAAAGTCAGATATCTCTATATAGCAGGATTTTTTTTGTACTCTGCAGCAGTACCACCCTTTACTGCCTTTCATATAATTTCAAAGAGACTCATTATAGTTCTTTCACAGTCAAATATTTTCAGCCCTGGTCAATCTCAATGTCAGCATGCTCAATACCTGGTACAGGCAGCAACGGGTAGAATCCTTACCCGATATTTAAATTCACACAAAAACACAAAGGATGCCACACTTCAGAGACAGGTTTCAGAGTTGCTTTATTTTCACCACCACTACCACCAGTCATGGTGAAAATAAAGCAACTCTGAAACCAATCTCTGGAGTGTGGCATCCTTTGTGTTTCTGAATATCATATATATATATGTATATTACCTACTGGCGGTCGCCAGTAGGTAGTTATAGTTAGGACCCTGTTTCCATAGGAAATCCTTAACATTCTATTTGGAATAACTTTGGCGCCGGTCGACGAATCCTCGCGAAATTTTCAAAATAGGTGGGGCGCTACGCTCCGCTCCTACCCTGAAAGTCTCGGGGGGATTCGTCAAGCAGGGGCCGAGAAAAAAGGGGGGTCCCAAAACGCGTTTTCCCCATGCATTTTTCCATAGGACCTTTAGACACAGCTACAGCCCGAACGGCTGAACAGAATTACTTGAAATTTGGCAGAGAGGTAGCCATAAGGTCAAGGAAGTGCCTTTTGCAGGTCTGGTGTAAATCTGTTCAGTATTTCCTGAGAAAATAGCATTTAAAAGCATATATATATGTGGGCGGAGCCTAACCACACATCTCATCCTGAGATCTGATTGGCTGTCAGCACTTCATCCAAGAAGTGTTGGCAGCCATCTTGGGACCAATATACATGATAGCACCTCATTAAAAAGCATTGCAGTTAATAGAAGGTTTTAAGACTTTAGTTACATTATAAATCATTTGTTGATGGTACCATACTCATTTTAGGAATTGTGGTATGTTCTAAGGTGATTTCACCATGTGAAAAAGCCTTCTGCTGGGATATCATGATTGAGAGAAAAATATTTTCTCATGCTTTTACCACAGAGGTTTGGAAGGTGATCTATAGGCTAAACTGAGAGCTTATTTTCTGTAAATTCACATTATCTTTCTCAGTCATGTGAGAATTAAGTCTGACATTCTCAGTAAAACATGTTCATCCAACAAGGGCAGAGACTGTCAGTTGATTCCTTTGTGTTCTACTGCAGCTTCCCAGAGTGTTCCAAAGAACTACTAGAGCGCTAACAGTCCTACTTATGATAAACGTATGGCACACCTGAAGCCATCTTGCTTGGATTAAAGTGGTAACTCTTAAAACATTTAATTTAAAAAGGAACAAAATGAGGGGGTTCATTTTTCCATAAAAAGTATGATTAGTGCTGCAGAAAGAAAAATTAGGGCACATTTTGAGTGACTTCTCAAATCCTCTTCTATTTCATTAAAAAATTCTGACATGCAGACTGAAACATGCACTTTCAATACCAGCAGCAGTTTTCCCTGGTGAGCAGTAGCTTTACTACAGTGATCTAATGAGCAAAAAGAGTGCTAACATTCTGAATTTATGGCAAATGTGTGACACATCTGAATGCCTTCTTGATGGAATCAAAGTAAAAAACTGAAAGTATTTCCTACTGAGGAGACTGCAGTAAATGAGGAAATTAGGAAACTTCATAACAAATAAGTCTCCCAAGATGGCCACCAGAGACAAAAGAGCCCAAATGTAGCCCAAATATCACCCAGATGTAGACCAAGTATAGCCCAATGACAGAATGTCCCAGAATGTTCTTAAAAACAACTAGAGCGCTTACTGTCTTCATTATGACAAAAGTATGGCACACCTGAAGCCATCTTGATTGGAATAAACTGGTAACACTTAAAACATTTAATTTAAAAAGGAACACAATGAGGAGGTTCATTTTGCCATAGAAATTATGATTAATGCTGAAGAAAGAAAATGAGGGCACATTTTGAGTGACTTCTCAAATCCTCTTCTATTTCATAAAAAAATTCTGACATGCAGACTGAAACATGCACTTTTAATACCAGGAGCAGACTTCCATGGTGAAGTAGTTTTACTACAGTGATCTAATGAGCAACTAGAGTGTTAACATTCAGAATTTATGGCAAATGTGTGACATATCTGAATACCTTCATGATGGAATCAAAGTAAAAAACTGAAAGCATTTCCTACTGAGGAGACTGCAGTACATGAGGAAATTAGGAAACTTCATAACAAATAAATCTCCCAAGATGGCCACCGGAGACAAAAGAGCCCAAATGTAGCCCAAAATCACCCATATGTAGCCCAAATATAGCCCAATGACAGAAGTGTGCAAAACACTTATTATTTTGTGTTTTTGCAGTGTTATATAGTGCAGACTTGTCAGGTATTGGAGTGCTTTACATGAGCATTGGTTACATCACACAAGAACAAATTCATTTTGGTTGTAGACATGGGGAGACTAAGTGATTTGACCAGAATCACAGAATGTCGAGCTGAAGCAGAAACTTCAACCTGGTTCCCCAGTTGCAAAGTCTGCAGTTCTGGAAGTAACACCACATCCTCTCCCCTAAGTGCAACATTTAATCAAGTGGTCAACTGGATAAAAAAACATAAAGATAACAAATAATTTAAAAGTGCTTTGTCGCTATTTGAAAACTCAGAAAATATGTCCTTATTTTAGTCTTTTAGAGCACTAACCATAATTTTGATGCCAATAAGACCCTCTCATATATGTAATTTCTAAAGGAAATGCTCTAGGTATTACAGTTTTGATTACATCAAGATGATGTCAGGCGTTCCACACTTTTGTAATAAATATAGAATGTTAGCAATCTAGTTGTTCATTAGGATACTGTTGAGAGGCAGAGGCCAGGGGCACGGACTCTGAAAATTGAAGGCAGGTAGGAGGGTGCAAAGGCAACAATTTAACCACACTGAGCAGGCAGGAAGGGCCGTGGAAGCACAACAGACTATGGAGGGCAGTGGAAAGGGGGGCAGGGGCAACAAACCAACAATACAGGACTTGCAAGAGAGGCTGTTGGAGGGAAGATCTATTACGGGTCAAGGAAGCTAGGGGCGGTCCCCAGATCCCCGGGAGCCACCACAGAACTGAGCAGGAGAGTGAGTCAGGGACAAAAGGGGCACATTAATTTGAGCCGGGGTGCCTAGGAACGCTTGCTCCAAAAATGAAGAAAACAGACATATGAGACATGGAATTGGAGGCAGAATACAATGGCAGTTTAATGAGAAGATGCAACTTCAAAGAAACCGCAGAATAGAGACATAAAGTACAAAATACAGAATCCAGATAATCATACAGCTGTCATAATATTCTCTGTATCTCAATTAATGTACTGACAGAGAGAGAGAGAAAACACATCTATAAATGCATCATGAGAAACAAGTTACACCAAGGAAAATGTTACCTAGGAACACTCACGTTTACTCTTAGAGCAAGCATTCCTGCAATTACAATACAAAATCTTTTAAATGCAAAAGTAAAGAGAACAATGGTTAAACATAACATGACATTTCATATAGGTAAAATAGAATAAGATACTTCAAGCAAAGCAGAGCAAGACATTTTAAGCAAAGGAAGACAAGAGCTCCCAGCTCTTGGGGAAAACCTGCACTGCCTGTTAACCTACAGACAGACGGCGAGGTAGTCCGTCGATATCTGTGGGTGCTCCCTTTTTATATCATTTTGTGGGCTCCTTTGCACGCTACATCTACCTACGTATGCTACCCAAAAGCTTCGTCTGCAGATTTTACCAGACATTTCGTCATTTACCCACTTAATGCTGACAATGGACTGGGTGAAAAGGTCAGTCTCTCAGGCCAATCGCTTATCGTAAGTTCCATAGAGCAAGCAGAAAATAATGGGTATTGTACGGGAATTCAATATATTCATGTATAAAATCTCCTCAGTTCTCCTAACTTGACGCTCTGCGGTTGCCACTTCCTTAAAAGCGGGAAACCTGCCCAGGAAGCAAGTACCAGTCCAGGATGCAGCCTACTGTATATCGACAGCTTCAGGGGGATGTTGAACTTTGATACCGAGCACGGAGCACTCGGGTAGGGTGGGGGCTACTAGTTTGGATCAGAAGGCCTCGCAGACCTGCCTTCAGACTGCTATACACTAAAATTGCAGAGCTATGGTCAATTTAACAAAGAGGCCTACATATTGAACAGAAGGGCCTACACAGGGGTTTTATGCTGGCTGAGTGGTAAGGATGTCTCAGGATAATTATATAGCAACACAGGACCCGCTGGTCAATTTAATACGGCCTACAAATGCAGCTGGCAGGGCAAGGACAAGGGTCTCATACTTCAGGTGTGGACAGAACGGGCCAGGGGCCCCCTGTGATACAAAATCTACCCTCCTTCAAGGCTGTGGCAATGTAATAGACCATTGTGGGCAGAAGGAAGAGGCAATGGTAGTACAACCATACATGCCAACAGACCCGATTCAGCCAGGAAACGTCCAATGTTTTTAAGCTCAAATGGGCTTTATTTGATCTGTCTCCTGTCTACAATATCCTCTTTTTCAATGTAACTCAAAGGGGAAAATCAATACCCAGTTTTTTTTCAAAATCTCCCTCTTACCAAGTTCAAAATGTTCGCAAGTATGGTACATTGGATCATGGAAGGAAATGGGATAGGGACATGGACTTGGATAACAGAGGACAGGAGGGACATGGAGAGGTGCACCAAACTGACCCTGCAGGGCAGGCATCAGGGTTTGCAGCAGCACAATACACCACACAGGGCATGCAGGACGGGAGTGCAGCACAACAATCCATAGAAAGCAAGAGGGAGGGGACAGGACCATGCACATGGACAACAAAGAACAGAGGGGCAAGAGGCAATGGTAGCTAGCTGACCATAATGGACAGACAGGAGAGAAAGCTGCAGCATAACAGACCATAAAGGGCAGGAGGGACGGATCAGGGGCATTACAATGGAACAGACAAGCCAGGAGGGAGGGAGTAGGGCTGGGGGCAAGGGGGCAGGGCAGGAGCAGCAAGATAGCCATGGAGGTCAGGCAGGATGGGCACTAGAAGCAAGACACACCATGAAGAGCAACAGTGAGACTGTGATGGCATACACACAGACCATGGAGGGAAGGTGGGAGGGGGTCAGGGGCAGCTAACTGACCACACAGGGAAGGTGGGAGGGGCCATGGCAGCACAGAAGACCATGCATGGCAAGTGGGAGGGTTAGTGGCAGCACAATGGCTATGATGGGCAAGAAGGAGGGTGGAGGGGCATGCACAAACAAAGGACGATGGAGGATAGAAGGGAGGGTCAGGACCTGTGCACAGACAAGAAAGTTCAGGGGAAGGGACCTCACAACAGACCACACGGGGCAGGCAGGAGGAGCAGTTGCAGCACAACAGACCAGGGAGGGCAGAAGGGTGTGGCAGTACAATGGACCATGTAGGACAGGAGGAAGAGGATAGGGGCATGGCATGTGGACAGGCAGGGTGGAGGTGGCAGGGACAGGTTACAGCCATCTGACAATGCTAGGCAGGTGGGAGGGGAGTGGCAGCTCAACAGAACACTCAGAGTAGATAGGAGTGGCAGGTCCATGGGACATGGTGGGCAAAAAGGATGGAGCAGGGGCATGCACAAAGACATCGGAGGGCAGGGGGAAGGAGAATAGGGGCAGCAAGCTAAGCACAGAGTTTAAGCAGGAGGTCAATGATGGGGCATAGAATTGGGCAATGGAGGGCAGGAGGAGTGGACTGGTACATCATACTAAATTGAGGGCAGTGGCAGCACATCAGACCATGCATGGCAGGAGGGAGGAGGCTAGTCCATGGATTCACACAACAGAGGATAGGGAGGAAGGGGATGGGGCAGCAAGCTAACTGTTCAGAGAAGGCGGGTATTAGGAACTTTATTGTTTTTAAAACATTGTGTCTGTGCGAACTACTTAAAATATGAACAAGTATGCAGCATAATCTCACTTTTATTCAGGAAGAAGAGGACGTTTGTGACTGTGACTCCGGGCTCACTTGGCAGAAACACCCCCTGACCCTCCACCCCCTATCGCAAAATGTAATGCCCGTGAAAAGGGTAGGTGAACACAGTGTTATATAGAACATAGTCCTGAGAGCACGATTGAAAATGAAAACTAGATATAGTGTATGGTATAAACTATGCACCAAAAAGTGTGATATAATATGAACCGGGCGTGAAATATAATATGCAATACATTGTGCGCAATGACAGATTCATTGGAGAGCGCGAGATAGCACAGGCACTAGCGCGTGCTATGCGATATGCGCCTTGGAGTGTAATATGCACAGGGCAGTGTTGTGTAACCTAACTAGTCTCTAAAGTTGTAATATAAAATATGTGCTGGGGAGTGTAACGTTGCATATGCACTGTGACAAAGATATGGATCCCAGATTGTAATATGTATGGCATAGCACTGTGCGTTATAACATAGGCATCGAGAAAGGCACGTTAGATGGGGCAATATAACCCGTGCGAAGACAAGTGTGGCATGACATATTCACGGGGTGGTGTTACAGTGCACATGGGCTAGAGAGTGTCATAGCATATGCACTAGCTAGTGGAATACAACACAGAGGTGTGTGGCACTCGGCAGGCAATGGTGGGTGTAACACAGCATTGGGCTCTGTCAGGAGCACGCTGTGACTCTCAAGTGATGTTCGTCCCCTTTCCAGAGAGTAAAATAAAAAGTATTACACATCCGGCAGTGGATGTGTGTTTTATTAACCGTGAGGGGGGTTTCTTGCATAGTTTTGGTCGAATTTTTGTCGAATCCCCTTTGAATGGCTTGGTGTGCATGTGTATTAAATGTGCCCGTCAATAGCTACCCATATTTGTATAAATAAACGACAAGGGTGTCTACCAGGATTAGGCACGGTAGGGCATCAGACATGTCAGAGCTTCACTAGTGGTGTAAATACATTCCACGTGGATTCATTGCATGCATAGTCGCCTTTTAATGAATATCACGCAAATCGTCATGGTGATAGGTACGTACGGTTTGTCCAGCATGTCCTAGGTGTGTCTATAAATATATATTTTAAAAAAATAATAAAAAACAGTGGCCGGCCCTGGGGATTGGGGTCAAAAAAATATAATTAGGAGACTGGCCCTGGGGGATGGGGTCATCAGGGCCAATAAATTAGAATAAGAAGGGGAACCAAACAGCCCCCCTTCTTAAAAAACTAAAATAAATAAAAGACTGGCATCGTGCCGGAGGCCATGCCCCCTCCGTGCAGCACTCTGCAAACGCGCCCCCAACAGGCATCTCCAGTATGCGCCAGGGAGCTGCGCTGCAGCCAGGTGTTCTGAGGCCAAGCCCCTTTTTACACCTCTCTGCAACGCAGCTCTGTGGCGCTTACTGGAGGTACCTAGTGGTCTAGTTTGACCCTAGGGACCCTTAGGATTCAAGGGGACTTAATCTCTCAACTTAGAACAGCCACAGGGCGCGTTTACACAGTGGTGAAGGGAGGGGACGGGGCCTGAGGTGACATGTGCAAACACGCACTATGGCACGTTTTAAATTGGGGATATAATTTCCCTTCAATACTGAGGGCCCCTGGGGGCTAACTAGCCCATCAAGTGCTTCCAGTAAGCGCCACTGAGCTGCATTGCAGAGAGGTGGTCCAGGCCGTGCCACTTTTTACACCTCTCTGCAACGCAGCTCTGTGGCACTTACTGGAGGTACCTAGTGGGCTAGTTGGACCCTAGGGACCCTCAGGATTCAAATGAACTTAATCTCCCAACTAAAAATGGACACAGGGCGTGTTTACACAGTGGTGAAGGGAGGGGACGGGGCCTGAGTTAACGTGTGCAAAAATGCCCTGTGGCCTGTTTTAAGAGGTAGTTTTAATCCCCATGCCCTATTATACACTAGGGGCTTACAGAGGAGGTCATGCTAATCACAGGGGGACCCCAACGCATAATGTTCCCTAGTGTATGTAGGTGTTTTCACTGTATTCTAAGTGTCTTTTAACATAGCACTGGCTCTAGGACTGGTTAGTCAGACTCAGTTACCACCAGTATCCGTCTGAAAAAGTTGAGGGTACAGGATGATTTTGCAACAATGCTTCTTTCTGCTCTTCTTTTTGTTCTTTCTGCACGTTATCCTTCTTCCTGCACTTATCTTCGTATTTTAGGACTACTGTTGCTTCTTTCTGCACTTCTTTTGTTTCTTTCTGTGCATTTTTTCTTCTTTCTTCACATGTCCTATCTCTGTAGGCATAGTTAGAAATTAGCATTTAAAAAACCATTGAAATTCACAGAAAAAACCATAGGTTTCAGGCACGTTATAGTTAGGAATTAGCATTTAAAAAACCTCAGAAATTCACTGAAAAAACCATAGGTTTCAGGGGTGTTATAGTTAGCTGGACTTTTCACATGTACAAAACCATTGAAATTCCCCCGTTATAGTTAGTTCAGCTAACTATAACTCGCACGCCCGCAATGCACTGCTGATGACGTCACATATTACATCACTCATGACATGGTCAGTGACATCACTCATGACATCACTGATGACATCTCAAATGACATCACTGATGACATCACTGATGACATCATCCTTGTGATAGAGTGGCAGACCTCCTCTCACCCTAATATAACCTTTGATACACACATTCAAAAATAGAGACTAAAATTTTCAAAACAATGGACATACCAATACCAGTTACAACAACCTCTTCAGTAATTCTAAGATCCACATACACATCCACTCATTCACCAACAGTCCTATACAGTCACTCATACATGTACTCACTCATCATATGTACTCATACACCTATATATCCTGTTACACAATGCCACTCATCCATAGAGTTACTCACACACATAGTCACTCATGCTAATAAAGAATCAAACATACATTTACTTGCATATACAGTTATACACACACCACCATATTTACTTCTACGGAAACTTACACATACTTAGTCTTTTAAACAATCACTTATAGAAACACATACTTATTCATACAGGAACTCTTTCAATCTCTCACTCTCACATATACTCACATATATACACCAATAGTCACATATACTAGTTTAAAACATATGTAGTTACTCATAAAGACACTATTGAGACAGTCATTCACTCACTAACACACCAATACACACACTCATCCACCCATACAGTCCTGCACACATGCTGTGTTCAACACATACAAACAGTGAGTCACTCATTCATGCACCTATGCACTACGTAATACCCCCCACCGAACCATGCAGACACTCAGACTGATACTCAAAAAACCAACTAATAACCTATATAGACACCCATGTAGCTACTCACCCACCCATGCAGCCACTTATACACAAAGTGAGAGACTGATACAGATATTTACATATTTAAACATTACTCACTAAGCCATGTATTCACTATGATACACTTAATCAGTCAGTTACACAATCAATTTTTCAAAAACAAATCATCCATTTAGACACTTATATACCCATTTATTCTTCCATCGACCTTGAGATATACATTTATAAAACATATTTAATTTTCAGAAAAACACACATTCACTGGATGATGTCATCAGTGATGTCATCAGTGATGTCATCAGTGATGTCATTTGAGATGTCATCAGTGATGTCATGAGTGATGTCACTGACCATGTCATGAGTGATGTAATATGTGACGTCATCAGCAGTGCATTGCGGGCGCGCGAGTTATAGTTAGCTGAACTAACTATAACGGGGGAATTTCAATGGTTTTGTACAAGTGAAAAGTCCAGCTAACTATAACACCCCTGAAACCTATGGTTTTTTCAGTGAATATATATATATATATATATAATAAACATACATATATATATATATATATTGTATATCTATATATATATATCCAAGCTCCGTTTCCTTGTTGCCCAAAAGATAAACAGCACTCGAGGGGGTAGTTGCTAGATTTTATTGGCAACGCTACAGAGCTTGGACAAATATCGCAGGCGCACCCCCCCGTTTGTAAAGCACCCGTCCGCGAGTGCGCCGTTCTCGGTGCATCAAAGAGCATATATATACATATACACAAAACAAACACACACACAAACACACACACACATAAGATTTTATCTCTACATATATTTATGTATCTATATACATATATATGTATATAGATACATATATATATTCTCTTAAAAAACCATAGGTTTCACACATGTTATAGTTAGCTGGACATTTCACTCGTAAAAAACCATTGAAATTCCCCCGTTATAGTTAGTTCAGATAACTATAACTCGCGCGACCGCAATCCACTGCTGATGACGTTACATATTACATCACTCATGACATGGTCAGTGACATCACTCATGACATCACTGATGACATCATCCTTGTGATAGAGTGGCGGTCGCGCGAGTTATAGTTATCTGAACTAACTATAACGGGGTAATTTCAATGGTTTTTTACGAGTGAAATGTCCAGCTAACTTTAACATGTGTGAAACCTATGGTTTTTTAAGTGAATTTGCAAGGTTTTTTAAATGCTAATTCCTAAGTATAACGTGTGTGAAACCTATGGTTTTTTAAGTGAATTTGTAAGGTTTTTTAAATGCTAATTTATGTATGTATTATTATATTTTTTATATATTTATTTTACAATAAACTACCTATGTATATAGTTATAGATTGACTGTATCCTGTAAAATGGAATG
This sequence comes from Triturus cristatus, assembly GCF_964204655.1. Lineage (NCBI taxonomy): Eukaryota > Metazoa > Chordata > Amphibia > Caudata > Salamandridae > Triturus > Triturus cristatus. The sequence continues at coordinate 1,140,274,450 of NC_140583.1, read as the reverse complement.
GCTCATTTAAAATGTTTTTTTTTTTAAGGGTTTTTCACCGTGCGCGCACAGTGCGCGCACCCCGCGATTTTTTGAAAAAAAAATAAAATGTTTTTTTCCCCCTTCGGGGTCCTTCAGGGACCCCCTGACAAAGGCTAGGGGGTCAGGAACTCTCAACCCTGCCCCCTTTTCACGTTCTCCACCTTTCTTTTTCACTGTCACACACAAAATGGCGGCTGACACTTCCTGATTTCGACCGATTCGAATGTTGACTGACATGTAACCACCAATCAGAATTACACTCGCGCTCGTTATGGTGCGCGCACCGTGCGCACACGGTGCGCGCACATTGCTCGCTTATAGATATTTATGTACCTTTAACTGCAATTTTTTCAGGAACTACTGAACAGATTGACACCATATATGCAAAAGGCACATGCCTGACCTGAGGACTACCTCTTTGCCAAATTTCAACTAATTCTGTTCAGCCATTCGGGCTGTACCTTCAACTAAAGGTCCTATGGCAAAATGCATGGGGAAAACGCGTTTTGGGACCCCCTTTTTTCTCAGCCCCCGCTTGACGAATCACCCCAAGACTTTCAGGGTAGGAGCTGAGCGGAGCGCCCCATTAGTTTTGAAAAGTTCGCGAGGATTCGTCAACCGGCGCCAAAGTTATTCAAAATAGAATTTTCAGATTTCCTATGGGAACTCGGTCCTAACTATAACTATCTACTGGCAACCGCCAGTAGATAATATATATCATTCACTCTGTAGACTTATGCATATATATATGTATCTATATACACATATATATGTATAGAGATACAACTATACATATATCATCTACAGAGAGAGACTCTCTCTCTCTATATATATATATATATATATATATATATATATATCAACCACCAACTCCGATCTTCGCCAAAAGAAAGGACACCGACACCAACGACTTCACTGAATTCACAAGTTTAATGCTCTCACTCCATTGCTACGCGTTTCGGCATCACCTGCCTTAATCATGCAACAAGAAACAGGTTCAGTGTGTGGGTTAAAATACAAGTAACGTAAATTGCAAATAAAGGTCACATGGTTTTTCACACCAATCACTAGCTGATGGACATAGAAAGAGTACTTCTCATTGTCATGTAGGACTTTCTCTAATTCATTTCTTGTATTTTTTTCATTTTTTTATCTAAAACAAAACTTTATCCAAAACAGGCAATACCTAATAACCAATATTGCTTCATATTTGTTATGCAATCATCCTCGTGGCTGTAGGAAAGAGTATGAAAATATATAGATGCACGTGAAACAAAAGGGCAATTTTAAAAGAAACTATATCGGAAGATTCCTTATTAAAAATTTCCATCAAAACTCCTTCAGTGCAAAATTTTACCAACAATAAAGTGCACCAGTGCTCGTCTCCCAATATATCAGTAAAGTGCAAGTGCAAAAAAAGTGCAGAACCATTTCACGTTTCGCATCATATTTCCTTTCTTCAATCTTTTGAAAATATTCCTACTCTAAATTCCTGGGCAAGTGCCCTACAAATTTAGCCCAAATTTTTTTTTTTTAAATCTATCAACGTCCTTTCAGTTTGCATATGACAAATGCATAATTACTCCTTGCCAGTGATAAAATCAAGTACACGGTGTCATCTGATAACAATCAATGTCAGCCAGTCATTATATTTGTACTCCAAGTGGAGTCTATCAATCATATACATTGTGACAGGTAACAATTTGTTTTCTTTGTTTGTCTTATCATAATGGTGATTTCTACATTCTTGCTCATGGTTCTGACTTTCTCTCTGTTGTTCTCTGTCTGTTTATTGCTTCATCTCATTCTTTTATCCGTTTATTTTCTCCTTTCTCAACTTTCTTTCTCATAGTGTTTCTTTTTATAAGAAATATCTCAAAGGTAAACCAATCAGGAATTTAGAGTGACAAATAACAAGCTAGTCAAATACTGTAGAATTTTTAACAATGTCATATTTCTAAGGATAGGCAACTGTTAATACTCTTTTTTTTTTTTTTTTTGTCCTCATACGCCACCAAGGTTCTATGTGCGTGATCTATAGGTTAGCAAACAAAATGCTACCACAGTGCACGACATCTGGAGGGGACCAAACAATGAGCGAGAACCTTGTCCCATAGCAGTAGAGCTTGACATACCAACGATCAACATAGCGTAACCTTGCAGAGGATTTTGAAAATCCGCCAGAATACTGAACAAAAGTATCAAGGCATTACTTATACCCAAACATGGGATAGATGGCTTAATCATTGGACCTGGGGAAAAAAAAACCAAAAAAAAAAACCCAGACTCTCAATGATCCCATCTCAGGAGGCGCCAAAAAGATCTTTTCTCAGGATTCCCTTTTCTGATCAAGTCCAGCTTGGAGACTTGCAGGGCAGAAGCAAACCATTCAATAACAGAGGGAGGTGAACAGTCCTTCCACTTCTTGCATATCTCCCTTCTAGCAAGCAGTATAGCATAGAAGACTAACTTTTTCGCCATTTTGGAAACCCCCTCTAGAATTCCGAAGATCACTAACTGAGAATCCAATACTATGTTGAAGTCGACTGAGGTTGACAGAATCTTACAAATAGCTTCCCAGAACTGCGACAAAAAAGGGCACTCGTAAAACATGTGGATATCCGAGGCAGCCAAGAGTCCACATCTAGCACACTTCACCATATTCCCCTGAGTAAATTTAGAGAGGCGAAGGGGAGAGTAGTACGCTCTATGAATAGTATAAAGGTGGTTCCTGCGCAACCATGCCGGTTTCACGACATCCCACATCATACTGTATGATTTTCCCCATAACTCTTGCAAATTGGTATTGCTTATATCTGGCCCCCAAAGCTCATCAGGTAACAAAAATTCCCCGTCCAACTCCTCCAAAATCAAATTGTACCATGACGAGATCTCTTTCTTGGCAGGGGGTTTGTCGATCAACAAATTTATGAGAATACTATAACCACCTAGTGGGGGCTTACTTCTCCGAGAGGGCTGTGCTATATAAGACCTATACCAACTGGACATCTGCAGATATTTTAGCCTAGATAGGCCAGAGCCGATCTTCCCACTCAAGCACTCCCAAGAAAGCAATTCGCCCTCAACAAATAGGTCTCCCCAAAACTCCAACCCTGCCTCCCTGATGGGTAATGCAAGCGAATCACACAACCAGGTCGGGGGATCGGGGAGATCCCATAAGGGAGTCCTACTGCCATAATATCCTATTTTAATGGCTTTTAGAACCTGGGCCCAAGTCCTTGCCATCCCCAATAGAATCTTCAGTTTAATCTTTTTAAAGTACTTCGGATCTCCAAATTTCAAAAGGAATCCAAACTGACTAACCCCCTCTCCATCAAGCAAAGTGGTGTATAAAATTCCCACCCCATACTCTAATGGCTTCTTTAACAGCATTCTGGCATGGGAAAGCTGGAACGCCCATGCATACAACTGGATGTCCGGAGCAGCCAAGCCCCCCTTTTCCCTACGCCTCCTTATCTTTTTCCACGAGATTCTTGGAAGGTGTTTATTCCAAATGAATGTATTAATCTCGGCCTGAAATGTTTTAATAAGGATTGGATCGAAATATAAGGGAATAGTGTTAAATAAAAAGGAAAGCTTTGGCAGAACCGACATCTTGACCAGATTAGACCTTCCCAGTAACGACAGAGGGAGGCAAGACCAGGACTGAAGTAACTTACGACAGTCCTTAACTGTCTTGGAAAAATTGATATTGACAATCTGGTCCAAATCTTCAACAATATCAAGGCCCAGGTATCTCAACTTCTTTCCTGGCCGAATACCAGCAATACTCAAACTCTGGTCCATACCCCAGGTCATCATCTCGGTTTTTGTGGCATTGATCTCATATCCAGATACTTCCCCAAATGCAGAGGCTAGCTTGAATATTTCTGGAAGAGCCATATGGGCATCAGACGTAAAAATAAGGATGTCATCTGCGTACAGGGCCACTTTTCTCTCCCAGCCCCTGCACGCAAACTCCTTGATGTTAGCATTATCCCTCAGGCTTTGGGCAAAAGGTTCGACATACAGATCAAATAGGAGCGGAGAGAGGGGGCAACCCTGCCGTGTACCCCTCGAGATGTTAAAGGGATCAGATAGACTTCCATTCACCAGTACACATGCACTTGGGTTCTGATATAAAAGACCAATTGTCCGACGAAACCCTGATCCCACCCCGAACTTCGCCAGGGCCTCCGACAGATACAACCAATTCACTCTGTCGAAGGCCTTGGCGGCGTCCAAGGTAAGGACCGCCAAGGGGGAAAGCTCCAAAACTGCCAGATCTATTGCCCCAATTAAGTCATATGTCAGTTCATATAACTGGCGCCCCTTGACAAACCCTTTCTGATCAGGGTGCAAGATTTTAGGGGCTACAAGAGCTAATCTATTGGCCAAAATTGAAGCAAATAGTTTATAATCTACATTCAGTATGGAAATAGGCCTATATGATCTACATGTCGTGGGTGATTTCCCCGGTTTTAGAATTACAGTAATGGACGCATTGTCCCAGGACTTCGGGGGAGACCCACCAGCCAGTAGGATGTTGTTAAATAATAGAACCAGGAAAGGGACAAGTTCCCGCTCAAGTATTTTATATAATTCAGCCGGGAGGCCATCTGTACCAGACGCCTTCCCCTTTTTGGCATTATGTAAGGCCTTGATAACTTCCTCCTCCGAAATTTCACCATCCATCATTTCGCTTTGCTCAGCAGAGAGTGCTGGAAGGGTGATCTTGCTAAGCCAATCTTTAATGGTATTTAAACTAATATTCTTGTCTTCACAGTAAATATTTTGAAAAAAATCTCTAAAGGCAGATCTAATATCATCATCACGGGAGAGTGGGGAGCCATTGACTCTAATCACCTCGATGTTATTCCGTACTTGGTCCGTTTTGGTTTTCCATGCCAATAGCTTCCCCGCTCCTTCTCCATATTGAAAATGTGCAAGTTTGCTGGCCTCCCACCTTTCTTGCATTCGCTGATTTAGAATCGAAGCTAGATGGCCCTTTAAGGAAAGTAAACTCTCAGACAAGGAAGAACGAACCGCTTCTGTATTATAGTCATCCACTAGATCTAATTGGGTCTGAATCGTGGCAATATTAGCTTCCGCTGATGTAACGGCCTCCCTATATTCCTTCCTCCTGAACGCCATTTTATTTGTAATGAGACCTCTCAGAAATGCTTTCAGAGAGTCCCATACTATTCCGATGCCTGCCGAGCCAACATTTACCCTTAAAAAGTGGCTCACCTCAGACTTGAGAAAAAGAACATCTTCTGGGTGGGAGAGTAAGGAACGCTCAAAGGACCAACTCCTCGCCGGGGCCCTTAATAATGATATAAGATCCAAAACTACGGCCGAGTGGTCAGACAAATGTATTGGAAGGTATTTAATATCTTTAACAAGATCTACTAAGGAATGACTAATTAGTATAAAGTCAATTCTGGACTGATGGTGGTATTTATAATTTCTATAGGAGACTCCCTGTTGTTCACCTGCCCTTAACCTCCAGATATCAACATATCCAAACTGCTTCATTGCATTTAACAAAACGAACCTTGATTTAGAAGGAGTTAGGGTTCGACTATTGTGAGATTTGTCCAGTGAGGGATTTAGGACAATATTAAAATCACCAGCAAAAATTACAGGTTCTGGAAAGGACAAGAGGTGAGATAGAATTACCTCTAATGAAGACGGGTCGTCCTGATTGGGACCATAGTACCCCACAAGAGTTATCTGAGTACCCGAAATGGAGAGAGCAGCAATTACCCATCTACCTGCAGGATCGACTTTGAAGTCTAACACCCTAGCTCTGAGATATTTTTTGAAAATAAGCGATACTCCTCTACAGGTCAAAGACTGTGAAGTAGAAATTGCAAAGTCGATCCACTTATTACTTTTGACTAACGCATCCATTTCATCCTGAGTCAAGTGCGTCTCCTGCAATACTCTTATCCGTATTAGGTTGAAATTTCATATTACATCATAAAAGCCACAGTAATGGCATTATCTAAATGATATACTATATACATAAAGTGCAAGTGCTTCTGTAAGTAAAAATCCCTCAGATATTGGTCTATGAACCGTCCATTATAGCAAGATTTCTTGATGCCTAAAACACGAAGCAAATACAAATTGTTGTAAATTCCCTAAATCTCCTAAACAAAATTTCGACTGGACTGACGAGATTTACAAACACCTGTGAACATTTTTTTTTTTTTTTATAAAACCATCATCAACTTAAAAACACAGTGACCTTATTAAAATGCTTACACAGTTATGTTAAAAAAACGAACACTCAAAGGATCTGTCTAATTTTGTTAATTTTGTAAATGAACATGTGAATATTCCTCAGAGTTTAGACCAAATGGCGCCTTCGTGTTGAATAAGACAATATACTTCAATTCCAGTTGTCTCAATTTGCGTTCCCTGTTTCCTCCCCTCCGGGATTTGGGAGCTTGATCTATAGCAAAGTAACATATTTCATTTATATCCCCATTATGGATCTCATGAATATGTCGAGCAACTGCATAGTTGGGGTCTTTGTTGTTTATTGCCCTCAAATGTTGCAAGATTCGAATATGAACAATATGTATCGTGCTGCCGACATACAGTTTGGGACAAGAGCATTTCAGTATATAGACTACAAACTCACTTCTACAATTCAGCGAGCATCTAATCCTCCATGGATTTTTTATCAATGTAGATGTGACCTGCGTTTCATTTTTCCCAAATTTACAAGCTTTACATTTTAGACAGCGGTGAAAGCCTGGGCTAGGTTTAAGCCACATCTGTTTAGATTTTGATTCTGGGCTTGTTACCACCAATTCATCTCTCATGGATTTGGCCTTTCTAAATGTTAGCAGCGGTCTATTGGGAATAAGGTCACTCAGAATAGGATCTCCTTTGAGTAAGTGCCAATGCCTAGTTAGACTGTGTCTAACATCTGCCTGATATGCTGAAAAACCAGTTATTAGTCTTAATGCACTTCCCTTATCTTGTTTCATTTTAACAGTTTGCTCATTAGGTATCTTAAGGAGCTCTTGTCTTTGCACATCCTCAACTATTTTCATTGCCTGATTAAGGGTGCTAGCCTCAAAACCTCTTTGTAAAAATCTGGAATTGAGCTTAGTTTGTACTTTGGTTAATTCACTACCTTCACTGCAATTCCTCTTCATTCTGATATGTTCTCCATATAGAATACTCTTTTTTAGACACTGGGGGTGATAACTCCCAGCGTGTAAAATCGAATTTCCCGCAGTAATTTTCCTGTAGGTCTTCGTGTGAATGCTCTCATTCACAACGTATACTTCCAGATCTAAGAAGGGTACTGATGATTTGCTGATGATGTCCGTGAATTTTAGATTTAAATCATTATCTTTGATTAAATCAATGAAATTCTTTGCACTCTCAATTGTCCCATCCCATACCATAAGCAAATCATCGAGGAACCGTACCCAGAAAATGATGTTCTTCTCCCAGGTTGTTTTGTACAAGACTTGGAGCACCTGCTCCTCCCACCAGCCCATGTGCAAGTTCGCCTAGCTGGGGGCGAAGCAGGTGCCCATCGCCGTTCCCTGCTGTTGTTTGTACATATCAGTTCCGAAAAGGAAAAAATGGTTTGTAAGGCAAAGTCTACACATTTCCAAAAGCATCATGGAATGTTGATAAAACTGGATCGGTCTAGTTTTCAAAAAATGTCCAGTTGCTTTCAGGCCGTCAACATGTGCAATGCTAGTGTAAAGACTAGCTACATCCATCGTTACCAGGGTATATGTTTCTTTCCACTCAATCTCTGCAATCTTACTTAAAATATGTCTTGTATCCTGAATATAAGCAGGAAGTGATCTGAAAAAAGGTTGTAAAAAGGAATCTAAATATTTAGAAGTAGACTCAAATAGGCTACCAATTGCTGAGATTATAGGTCTCCCTGGTGGAATTTTTATGAACTTTAGGGATTAAATATAACACGGGGGTGACCGGGTTATCAATTTTCAAGAACAAAAATTCATTTTGAGACAAAAGACCCATTCCACGCCATCTGGAAAGATCTTTATGATACTTTATTTTAACTTCATCCAATTTGCTGGCAGGAACTTTAAGGTAACTGTTAGTGTCACTTAATTGAGACTTCGCCTCTCTGTTATATGCCTCTAAAGACCAAAGAACCAAGTTCCCTCCCTTGTCTGCTTGTCTAATTACAACATCAGATCTTTCCTTGATTTTAGTCATAACCATGCGATATTTCCTTTCAAAGTCACTACAGTTTTTAGGGAAGTTAGTGCTCGATTTCAAAGAGATAGATTTAAAATCTTTAATTACACGGTCCGAAAAGAGGTTTATAGCATCTCTAGGAGTGTTGGGGATAAATGTCGATTTCGGCCTGAAATCCGTGCCTACAATGTCAAACAAATTCATACCTAACATGTCCCCCATCGAAATGTCATCATTTGAATCATTGCATGCACCTTCTCCCTCATTAAGTAGTTGATGTAAGGTACACAAACCTTCCAGATCTCTAATTTGTAGATTATCAGGTTCATAAGCATTAACAGATTGATGTAATAAAGGCTTTTTATGCACGAAAATTTTTTGTAATTTCAACTTTCTGATAAATCTAAAGAGATCTATTCTGCTCTCAGTATATTCAAAGTTAGTCCTCATACAGAACGTCAAACCCAATGCAAGAATCCTAGTTACATCTCCTGTGAGAGTCAAATTAGTTAAATTCACAACAGTCAGAGGTTCCATACCTATTTGTGTTGATAGGAATCTTTCCTCCGTGTTCCTGACCTCAGTTCCATTGCCGTGGTGCCTGTTTTTCCGTTTCCTGGCGGGTCTTTGTTTTTTGATTTCCTTTGAAAATTCGGTCTCACATTTTTTGTCCTGTCCACTAATGAAAAACCAAATTCTTCAACAACTGTGGGTGCTGCATCTTGATTGTAGTTGGTTCCCTCTGTGCCTGATTCACCGCCCGAGCTGACCGCCGAGCTTACATCAGAGCTCAAGTCCGTCACGTATATATATATATATATATATATATATATATATATATATTTATATTCACTGAAAAAACCATAGGTTTCACACATGTTATAGTTAGCGGAAATTTTACTGATAAAAAACCAATGAAATTCCCCCGTTATAGTTAGTGCAGGCAACTATAACTCACGCGACCGCAATCCTCTGCTGATGCTAATACTGTATTTAGACACTTATTTGCCCATGTCTTCTTCCATACATTTTTAGCTATACATATATTACAAATATTTTTTTTTCATAAAGACACATATGTCATCAGCAGAAGATTGCGGTCGCGTGAGTTATAGTTGCCTGCACTAACTATAACGGGGGAATTTCATTGGTTTTTTATCAGTAAAATTTCCGCTAACTATAACATGTGTGAAACCTATGGTTTTTTCAGTGAATTTGCAAGGTTTTTTAAATGCTAATTCCTAACTATAACGTGTGTGAAACCTATGGTTTTTTCAGTGAATTTGTACGGTTTTTTAAATGCTAAGTTACTTTACGCCATTCGTGGCGTGCGCGCCCACTTAACGCAGTTCGTTCCGTGCGCGCACGGTGCGCGCACGCGGTGCGCTTCGCGCACCGCGCGCCCACTTTACGCAGTTAGTGCCGTGCACGCACGGTGGGCACGCGGTGCGCTACGCGCACCGCGTGCCCACGTTACGCTAGATGGGCCATGTACGCACGATGCGCTTCGCGCACCGTGCGCACATGGAGGACAAATGATGCACTTCGTTTTGAAAGGTAATATTTTAATTTTTCGTAAGTTTTATAAGCCATGCACAAATGGTGCCCTTCGGGCACCATTTGCACACGGGGTGGAGAGAGTGTGGATAATTTTTTTTTTTATTATTTTTTTTTAAATATTATAGTTTATCACATCGGACAAAAGCCATGCACAATTGGTGGCCTTCAGCCACCAATTGCACACGGGGTGGGGAGAGTGTGGATAATTTATTTTTTTTTATAATTTTTTACCGTACGCGTACGGTAAGCGTAATTGGCTATATTAGCGAAAAAATAAAAATTCCGTTTTTGGCCTTGGGGGATCTTTGGGGACTCCCTCAACATGGCTATGTGTGTGGGAGCTGTCTAAACAGCCCCTTTACATGTTTTTGGGCTTTATATTTTAAACATCACTCTCAGTGCGAGAGAGAAAATGGCGGCCGCCGCTTCCTGGTTTCGGCCGATTCGAATGTTTACTAAGATCTAAGAGCCAATCAGAATCGCGCTCGCGCACGCCACCGTACGCGTACGGTGAGCGTACCGTAAGCGCACCGTAAGCTGGCTCAGATATATATATTGATTTAAAGGCTATTTTCTCAGAATCTACTGAACAGATTTACACCAAACCTACAAAAGGCACTTCCTTGACCTGAGGACTACCTCTCTGCCAAATTTCTAGTAATTCTGTTCAGCCGTTCGGGCTGTAGCCCTGTCTAAAGGTCCTATGGAAAAATGCATAGGAAAAACGCGTTTTGGGACCCCCCTTTTATCTCAGCCCCCGCTTGACGAATCCCCCCGAGACTTTCAGGGTAGGAGCGTAGCGTAGCGCCCCACCTATTTTGAAATATTCGCGAGGATTCGTCGACCGGCGCCAAAGTTATTCAAAATAGAATGTTGCGGATTTCCTATGGAAACGTGGTCCTAACTATAACTACCTACTGGCGACCGCCAGTAGGTAATATATAAAGAAAGAGATATCTCTCTATTTTTTATAGCTATGGCTTCCCTGGGGGCCGATTGTGGCCCCCACGGAAAGCACATGGCTATAAAAAAAATATTGCCCCCACAGGGGGTCGGCCACTGAGCAGGAGGACCAACCCCCTGCCAATATCGCTGCCATTTTTATTTATTTGTTCACCCGTTGTTTTTTTACATTTTGGGGGGGCGATTGTGCCCCCCCAAGAAAAGGCAAAGAATTCATAAAGTAAATATATGCCCCCAAGGGGAGGGCGACCCATTCCCACGAGGACTGACCCCCCCAAAGACATCCCTGCTGTCTAGTGGGGTTTCCTGGCCGTGGATCGCAGAGCTGCCATGATCCACGGCCAGGAAACCCTTTCAGGAAGGCCTCTTTGAAAGGGGAGACTCTCCCCTTTCAAACGAGGCCTCCCTGAAAGCAGGGGAGGCCGTTTTCGGTCTGATTTCCCCATCGGAGTCAAGCGCAGCCTTACCTGCGGCTGTCCTCGGCTCCGGTGGGGAAATCACTGATGTCAGAGCGTCTCGTGGTGCGCTGAAGTCACAGATGGGCGGAAGGGGGGCAGAGGGAGACGCTGAAAGCCTTCCGTGTCCCCCCTAGGGGAAATAAAAAAATAATAATATCCGGAGGTTTAAAGGGGGGCCTCCCTGGTGACGGCAAATGGACGTACGCAGCACCAGGGAGGTAGTGCTTGCATCGGCCATTGGCCGACGCAAGCACCAAACGGGTTAATCTGTCAGTATGGGTGTCGGTCTGAGTTCAGAGGGCCACCAGATATCGTTCCAAGGAGGCGTGTTGTTTCCAAAGATCAGCACTTTTGTCTTGTCTATGTTGAGCTTCAGACGGTTGATCTTCTTCCAGTCGGTGATTCTCATCATGCATTTGTGGAAGTTGGTACTGGTGGTGGAGGAGGGTCACCTGAGAGTGAAAGAATGCAGTGGGTGTGGTCTGCGTAGGATATGAAGTTGAGGCTGTGGGTTCTGATGATGTTGGCCATGGGCATCCTGTATGTGTTGAACAGGGTGTGGCTGAGAGATAAGTCTTAAGGGACACTGCAGATGTTGCTCTTGGGCTCCCAGGTGAAGGGTGGTCAGTGGGTCTTTTGAGTTCATCCTGTGAGGAAGGATACAAGCCATTTGAGGATGCCTCACTAGATACCGATGTGGCGGAGTCGTTTGAGGAGGGTTTGATGGGGTATGGTGTTGAGTCCTGCTGAGAGGTCAAAGAAGATCATGGCCGATGTCTCCCCTCAGTCAAGGAGAGGACTAATGTCATTAGTGGTAGCGATCAGGGTGGCTTCAGTGCTTTGGTTGGCACTGAAGCCGGTTTGGGAGATGTCCAGCAGATTGTTGCTCTCCAGGTTTTCCGAGAGTTGGTGGCTGATAGCCTTCTCAAGGACTTTGGTGGGGAAGGTGAGCAGAGAAATGGGGTGGCGATTCTTGAGTTTGCTGGGGTTGGCAGAGGGTTTCTTGAGCAGGGGTCTGCCATCTGCATATTTCCATTGATCGGGAAAGCTGGCTGTGGTGATGGATGCTTTGAGAATGGAGGTGAGTGCGCCGCTGATCTCCAAAGTTGAAGACATGGTGGGGGCAGGGGTCTGTCAGTGCTCCAGAGTGGATGGAGTTCATGATGGCTGTGGTGTTGTGAGTGGTGAGCAGTTTCCATGCGGTGAGCTGGTGCTTGTGGGTGGATTCAGTTGGCATGATGAGTCTGTAAAAGTCATTACGTTGGTGTTCCAAGTTGCTGTAAGTTGTGGCTATCTTGCTGTGCAAGTAGTCCGCCAGGGTGTTGCAGAGTTCTTGGGAGGGGGAGATGGTGTTCTTGATGACTGAGAGCCTGGAAAGCTCTCTGACGATGTTAAAGGGCTCCTTGCTGTTGTTGGAGATAGTTTCAGTGCAGTCCACCAGAGTGCATCTTTTCGTGTCTTTCAGGTGTTGATGGTATTTGTTGAGGGCTGACTTGAAGGTAGCTCCGTCTGTGGGATCTTGGCTGATGCGCCATCATCTTTTTAGGTGTTTGCAGTCACGTTTCATGACCCTGAGTACAGGTGTGTACCAACTGGCTTATGTGGTAGATATCTTGCTAATTGCAGGTTTGGTGGGGGTGATCCAGCCTACGAAGATCTTGATGGCCTGTCCCAAGCTGGTTGTAGAGAAAGGGCAGGTGGTGATGAGGGCATCTGTCCACTGGGTCTCTGTCACTTTGTTCCAGCTGCTGCAGAAGGAGCTGGGAAGCTTAGCGGTGGTGCGTAAGGATACTTTGTTGGTGAAGTGGATGATGGCCTGGTCGGTCCAGGTAAGCTTGGGGATGTGACTATCATTAACTCTGTCACTGGCGGTGAAGATCGTTTTGAGTGTGTATCCTGAGCTGTGTGTGGGGTTGGTGACCAGTTGGGTGAGGCAGATGCTGCTCATGCTTTCCAGGAGGTTAGTGGTGTTGGCGTCTTTGAGGTTATCAAGTTGGAAGTTGAGGTCCCTGAGGAAGATGTAGTAGGTGGAGTCGATAGCAAGGGAGCAATGGATTGGGGATGGTGTTGCAAAAGTCGGGCATGGCCCTTGGGGTTTGTAAGTGAGGGTGCCTCTGATGATCATTCTGACGTCAGTTTGGAGTTGGATGTTTAGGTGCTCAATGATTAGTGATTTGTTGCCTTCAGTAATGTTGCAATGGATAGTCTTGAGTACACTGGACAGATAGGAGACAAATACATTGAAAAGTATTTGGGGCAAGCACACACCCCTGCTTAACCTCCAGCAAAGTGGTAATTTTCCCAGACACACCAGCCCTGTCGTCCAGTTTATCACAAATCCATATGTCAGTGGGAAGTTAAATGATTGCATCACAGAGATTCTGCGGGATTCCCCAGTTCATTAAATTCTTCTACAGAGCCCCCCTGGGGACCCAATGGAACACTGACCTGAAATCTACAAAACAGCAGTACAGCATCAGGTGAGATGTTTGTTAAGGTTCCATTGTATTCACTAAACCCATTTGATTCGTCAGGTGAGACCCCTGGATGTTGCCCATTGCCGCAGCTCTACCAGGAGTAAATTTGCAAAACATTGGGATTCATTGTCCAAAAGCACTATCAGCCTGTAATTCTTGGAGTCACCACGCCATGATTCCAGGATTGAGGAACTTCGGAGGCAATAATTACATAGTGGTGTGAGTTTGCTATCCCAAAAGAATGTATCCAGCTTGAATAGGGCCTGAGGAAGACCACTTGCTCCTGGGGCTCTGTCAGATCTGCCTTTTTCCCAGAACCATGTTCAGCTGATGTGTCAAATAGGTCAAGTCCTGAGTAAGGAGAGATAAGCCCTCTGCACCTCGACAGCTGACAGAGATAGAGGCCTCTTTGGACCTAGAAGGCATGGTTGGCTTTTTCCCTGGATTTCATGAAGGTTTGAACTTTATGCAGAATCACTGGGCATGAAATGTCTTGGCAGACAAGATGACCATTTGGATTCAGAGATGTTAGCACTGCCAACTCAACAAACATAAGAGGAAACATAAGAGAAACTCTAAGTATGCTACTTTTAAAGGACGAGGTTTTCAGGAGTTTTTTGAATGACAGCAGACCTGATATTTATCGGTAAAAGGTTCCAGTGTTTAGTAGCTCCTGAGATGAAGCTGCTTCCTCCCCATTTTGCTTTCTTAAATCTGCAGGCAATAACTTATTCCATTCCTTTTGATAAGAGGTTTCTGCTAGGTTCATACCAAGAAAAAGCCTGTTTTACCAATTCAGGGCCAGTATTGTGCAAAGCCTAATACGCCATGCATAGGGTTTTGAATTTAATACTGTTCCTAACAGTCAGAAAATGAAGATCCTTAATTGCTTGATAAACTAAGTGATGTTTGGGGAGCCCTAGGAGTAATCTAGCAGTGGTGTTTTGTAAGACTTGCAGTTTTTTCAGAAATTGTTCTTGTAGGTTGATGTACAATCCGTTACAGTAATCTAGCTTAGATAATACTAACAATGAGATTACTGTTTCCTTGGTATTGGTAGGAATGCACAGGACAATCTTTTTAATTATTCTCAGCTTGTTAAAAGAAGACGAGAGTACAGCAATGATGTGTTTACTGAAGTTCAATTTGTCATAGATTTTCACCCCTAAGCTTTGGCTTTTGTGGTTGGCAATGGGAGAGGGGGCATTTCTGAGGGTCAACTGGTGGGCGTCCAAAATTGAGGGTTATTCCTTAAGAGGATGACCTCGGTTTTATCCGAGTTTCAGACAGTGATTGCCCATCCAGACACCGATTTCTCTCATGCAATTGTGTAGCAGAGAGCTTGTGTAATTTACATCGTTAAAGGCTGGCAACAAAATTTGTGTGTCGTCTGCATAGGAGGCATGAGAGAAACCAAATGATTGGATTAGCGGGGCCAGCTCTGAGATGTATAGATTAAAAGGTGTTGGACTAAATGAGGACCCTTACAGAACCCCACAAGGGAGGGAGAAGGCGTTACAAATGAAGCTGTCCAGCATCAGTATATGTCCCCTTACCTTAAAAAAGATTTCAAGTGTTCTAGTGCTCTACTTCTTATGCCCAGTGTCTCCAGATGTTGGACCAATATCGTATGGTCCACTGTATCGAATGGAATGCTGCGATAAATCTAGAAGTACCAATGCTGCAGTGCCTCCCTTGTCTAAGATGGTCTTAAGCTCATCGGAGGCTTTACTCAGTGTTTTCCTTTGTACTATGTTCAGGTCTAAACCCAAACTGAGTTGGATCTAGCAGATGGTTTTCTTGAGTAAACTGAGCCAATTGGGTGTTCATAATTTTCTCAATGATTTTCACTAGAAATGGTTGCCTGGAGATAGGGCAGTAGTTGGCCGAATCCTCTGGATGAGGATTTGTTTTCTTTAGAAGGAGCAGAATTGAAGCCTTCTTCCAGTTGGTAGGGAAGAGTCCAGTTGTTGACATAGAGTTAATAATGCTAGTCAAAGTTATTCCTATAGGTTCTGGAGTTTGTTTTAGCAAAAAAGGTTGACAAGTATCATAGGGAGATCCTGATTTTATTGAGTGAATAAGTCCCTCCACCTGTTTAGTAGACACTGGAGAAAATGTGGTCAGGCAGGCTGGAGTGGTGTCATTTCAGGTATTAGGGTTACAGGCATGATCAGAATTTTCGCTGATAATCAGTGGTTGTGAATGAATTATACATTTGACCTACCTTATTGGAAAAGTGTTTGACTATGGTGTCCAAACGCTTGAATACTGTTGGTTTCCTTATTTTCAGGGTGTTTGGTCAATTTATTTATCACTTGGTATAGCTCTCCTGCCAAGTTCTTCAAGGATTCAATCAGTAGAGTAAAAAACACACAGTTTTGCTTTTGTAAGAAGTCTTTTATATTTTGACAAAGAAAGTTTGTAAGCTTCTTTCTCATAAGAGTCGTAATTAGACCTCCATTTCCCCTCCTGCCTTCTCCGATTTTGTTTTTCGAGTTGAAGGGCTTCTGTAAACCAGGGGGCCAGGGTTTTTTTTGTTTAATGTCGTCCCAGAAGTTGCTCATGACTGTTGTGGAGGAAGGGAAACAACTTGCCCAAAGCATTGCATCATCTGTCATATTGTTGGTAGAGGTGTTGCAAGAAACCCAGGAAAATCTATTTTTAAAGAGAATATGGGCAGTCCCTAATTCCACTCCCACTTATATAGTACACTAGGAGCTTGCAGTTCCCTATATTGATGATCATATTAGCACAGCCCCATTAATTGCCTGGCATGGGATATGGAGTAAAACTGAAACTAGATTTACCCAGGATATTATAATTGATTGCCTGGGTTTTGAACACAGTAATAAAATCCTGTGGCTGGCATATATCGACAAACTCCTAAAAGAGGTTGACAAGGATCTTGATATCAATGACCCTGTACACATTTTATATTATAGGAACAAGGGACTGAAAATGGGGCTGGCCGGGGTCAGGGAACTTACGAGGTAAACCAGTGAGAGCCTAAAATCATAAATTAAGGAATATAGCAAGGGACAACAAGAAATAGGTATACAACGATATCTGTCCTGGGTACCAAATGTGCGTTGCAGATTCTGTCTCACAAGATTATGGCTGGGCACTCTCCTCTTTTTACTAGCCTTCCCTGACATGGGCAAATGAAAACAAAAACTAACACTTTGCCCGTGTTATGGAAAGTCAAAACATTTAACTTTGCCTTTTATTCTCTTTTGTAATTTTTATAAAGACATAAGGAAAATTGTTTTACGTCCCTTTTTTTCATAGTGAAAAAGTATGTTTTTATAAAGCAGCCTATAATTTTATTCACAGCTTGGAAAATTAGAGTGTATGCTATGCTGTGGTCTTATACGTACAATTATCAATCAAAAATTCACATCTTGAGGCCCTACAATATGAAACTATATAGGTCATATATATACAGGACGATTGTAATACTGTGTGCTTATTACTATCTGAGAATTGATTTCACCACATGCTGCTATTCATATGTACTTTTTTTGTTTACTCCATTATAGAAGTATAGGTCATATATATACAGGACGATTGTAATACTGTGTGCTTATTACTATCTGAGGATTGATTTCACCACATGCTGCTATTCATATGCACTTTATTGTATACTCCATTGTAGAAACAATTTTACTACTACGCTGCTATTCTTTATACACTTTATTGCCTAGTATGTGGTAGACTACTGTATTTGTACAAAGTTGCTCCTCACACCATGAGGTCTGGGAATTGAGATATAAATTATGCTGTGGCTCCTTCTGTATAATTAAGCGATAAAAATAAGGAAGCTAAATCATACACCATGTTTTACTAGATGAAATCAAAATATGGTATATACTTACAGTATGACTTACATTTTGCTGCATCTTATTTTATTCCTGGATTCACTTAGAAACACTAAATGTTACTATTATATGTATTGTTATTTTCTTTTTCTTTCTTTTTATCCATTTACTGTATTTTACTGTTTTTAAACACAATTATCACTTTTTAATGACTTCGTAAAACTGTTGTACTTGCCCGATATGTAATTTTTAGATTGCGTTTATGGTTGTGTTTTAACCGTGTAAAGTTGAACTGAATTGAATTGTTACAAGAGGTAGTACCAAAGGTCAATGTACTGGTGGGGAGTGATAAAGACATCATACATTCAGAGCCAGAAATCAAGGTTTAGGTGGTTTGGGCCTGCAGTCCCTTTATTGAGTTTGAGCACCCTACTGTAACTAACAAAGATATACATTGCTTGTATAGAGTAAATCAAGGGCTCACTTCCTGAGCAAACAACATTGTTCATTTGAAGTCCCAGGCACAATAGGCTAGATGACACCCAAGGTTCAACAAGCCCAAAACAAAATGGAATAAACCATATCATTAAAATTGTTACCAACACCTCAGGCCCCCACAGCAACGGGATCGCCAAGCATGAAAGAAGAATGATATGCAGCTCACCTCTCCTTCAAAGGGAATTGTATCCAAAGCCATGTTGTGATAATAACATTACCAAGGGAGGTGAGCTAAAATCTCCAACCTCACTGAGCTTTTTCAGATGTGCACTATACCCCCAGAGAGTCAACACAGCCATACTCACTCCACAGGACTTAGAGGGCAAAAAAGTATCTGTATGCTATCCATCTAGGCTTATCACTAACTCTTGTCTCCAAATCAAATTTTTATTATTAATTGATGTAGACCTCTACTGGGGTTAGCAGTACAATTTTTAAAAGGAAACAGACATTAGCAAATTTACCTAATGACCATAAATTCATCAAATGCTAATACAATGGTAAAAACGATTTAAAAAATGTATATACATTATTACAAATTCATTTGGCGGACACAGCTGCGATCAATGAGCTAAGTCTAAATCAAAGCGAAGATGTGGGGTCATATTTCAAAAAAAGATTTTCCAGTGAGCCAGCTGCCAGGTCTGTAAGAGTGAAGTTGTACACTTAAAGTGTTGTGTCCAGATGTAGGATTGTGTGTCTCAGATGTTGTGGCCTCTTCACTGCAAGGTGAGAGATTCATATCTACCTCCTGTCTCAGATCATTGCCTGCACGCCTCATGTTCTACTCCTAGCATGTATCATTAGCAAAGCAAGCCCTGCAGGCTGCACTCCAGTCTGCAGGAAGTAAGTTCCCAACCTGCCAAACCATCAGACTGCAACAGGCACAAATTGCAATCTGTCATATTTTTCATTCAAAAACTCATAGAACTATTTAGCAACATAGAGCCCACAATGAATGAACTCCAGAATCACATTCACATTTCTATGCCCTATTTCCAAATGTTTGGAAAGCTCAGAACCCTCAAGGTGAGGCACTAAAATTCAAATGGCACTTGCAAGACTTACTGTCTGATCAAAGTAACCTCTTAGTGATATCCGGAACTAAGTCTGAGTCTTCCACAGTAGAATTTGTTCCCAACTCACATTCCCACAAAGTATCTCCATACTCATGTCATCCAGCCAAACATTGAAAGTTCTCATATTCTGAGACTGATCTGCTCCTGCCTTTTGAAACTGCATCGTCCGACTCAGAAAATCATCTGCCTGTTACTTGCTCAATTTTCCACGACCGTCTAGAAACAATTAGGATTTTCAGGGTGAGCAAAAAAAATAAAATAAATACATTTTTTTCCATATCTTTTCACTAGATTTGATTGTAAGGATTTGTATAATCCATACATCTTGATACTCTTTCCAAATCGTTACAAATCTGACTGTAAACATATCAGTGAAAGTGTGCATTCAAAATTGGTTGCACATTATTGGGCAGCTCAGTACATGCATGTTTTTGGATTCCAAGATGGAACCTGAAATTCAATTTTTGTGAATTTATTGCAAAATGTCTTCTTCTCCTAGTCAGAAACTGGACACCAATTTTGTGTGGGACAGTAGTCATTTGCATTACCAGACTTATCAACACAGATTCTCAAAGACAAGTGATTTTTCTACTACAATAGACCTGAATTTGTGCTTTGAGCCTTGTTACCGAATGTGAAATGTATGTTTACTTTTGACACTTTTCATTATGTAGGGTGGCTGCTTCCTTTAATATGTCAAGCTCTTCATTATCTAATTCTGTATTTGTCTTAGAACACGTATCGCCTTCATCTCATGTCTAATGTGTATTCCTGCTGTGTGCTCTTTCCTGAAATGAGAGCACACCCTACCTACTATGCACATAAAGAACTATTCGAAATGAATTCATTTAGTTTGCTAAGTCAGATATCAGGGACTTTAAGCTCTCAGTAATACTGGGCAATGCATGTAAAAATGCCGCCCAGTTACTCTCAGTAACCAAAGTTCTTTGGCTCCTATTTTGAATCTTAATTCTCAAAGGGTGGCATGGCTAAATCATCAAGGCTTGCTCCTGGATTGAAGAAGGGGGGTCAGACTCAAGGTCAGAATGACAGAAATATGTGAGCATTATGGAATCAATGTCCAGTCAGTTCTAACATGTATCAAACAATGAGAAAGATCAATCAGCATTTGTAGAACACAGCACTGACCCCCTGGGGATATCTGGGCACTGAGGTGTGAGGTCTCTGCTGAAAAAACAGGTCTTGAGGAAACAGTGGGAAGATGGAGGAAATGAGCAGAAAAGGCAAAACAGAGGGCAGAAAGACTAGCAGAAAAGGGAAAACAGAGCAGAAGAGGGCAGCACAGAGGGCAGAAAAACTAGCAGAAAAGGCCAAAGAGAGGGCAGGAAAATGAGCATAAAAAAGCAAAAACAGAGTGCAGAAAAACAAGCAGACAAGGCAAAACAGAGCAAAACAGGGCAAAACAGATAGCAGAAAAACTAGCAGAAAGCAAAACACAGCAGAAGAGAGCAAAACTGAGGGCAGAAAAATCTGTGGAAAAGGCAATACAGAGTGTAGAAAAACAAGCAGAAAAGGCAAAATAGAGAGCAGGAAAACTAGCAGGAAGTGACAAAAGAGAAAGCAGAAAAATGAGCAGAAAAAGCAAACCAGAGCAAGAAACGAATAGAGGAGACACAAATAGAGGGCAGATGGTAGACAGGCAGCAGAGGGTAGCATACTGTGAGCAAGCTTGACAGGAGAACTGTTGCTGGGTATCTGGCATGAGCGAAGATGGCAGTTTACTGTGTTTATTGAGGCCATCTTGGTATTTCCACACCCCTTGGTCACGTAAGCATTTCAGTGGACCTTCAAAAGTTCAATAACCTTGCATGTATACTAATAGCACCCCCAAACATCAATACAGAAATCTTGACTTAATTGAGGAACTGATTGGCTTTTTTTCCACCAAGTGGTATTAAACATAGCCCTTAAGGGGCAGAATAAAAGGCATGACATGTACCACTGAGCTATAAACCATGCTGCCACCAGTAGATTTGACTTTTGTCATTAGTACTCATTCTTGACAATGGATTTGGTGTACTTTTTCTCTGGGAAAGTTTAGCACACTGCTCTGGGGAACAAATAAGAAACACCTCTTTGGATAATAGTGATATTAGATCTCGGAACAGGAAGAGTTACCCGAGCCCAACAGCAGGACATGATGTCACACCTGGACCATACCACTTCCAAAATTAAACCAAGTGTGATTGTACAAATTTGCATGGTGCAAATGTTGATAGTATGGTAAGAAGTGAGAATTATCATTTAGAAAACCACTATGATATCGATTTAGAGTTTGGCGATGAACGCAATCCATCTCAATGGCCTCAGTGTACTCTCTACTAAACTACCTGTCTGCTTGCCTCATTTAGAGGCAGGCAAACTGAAAGGCATTTAGGAGTAGTAAAGTTAGGATTCCTAACTTTACTACTCCTAAATGCCCTTTGTGAATACCGAAAGTCGTAAAGTTAGGATTTTGTCTCAGATTAGGAATAGTAAAGTTAGGAAGAATACCTTTACTACTCCCAAATGCCTTTTGTGAATACCGAAAGTAATAAAGTTAGGATTTTGTCCCAGATTACTTTTTTGAATCAAGCCCTATGATTTTTTCCCAAATTTCTGTAACTAAATTTAGTGTCAAACAGCTGTCTCTGTACAGGTTCTATGCACAGTAGGTAAAAAATCATTTATAGAATTTGTTATTGAAGAATTGATTAATTTCAGTCTCTCAGTACAAAACATGAAATGTAAATGGTGCATGCTTTACTTAAACCTTTGCCACAGAAAACATATACTACTTTAAGGAAATGTAATTTGACACTTTATGCCAGCCCCATAACATTCCTGTTGCTGTATCCTCAATATACCGCACCAAGGGATCGCCCTGTGAGAGGTCTATGAAAAAATATGTGCATTTGCAGGGAAGATGATCATAGGATACAAATCTAAAAAGCTCACATATAAGGTCTCATTTACAAGGCCATTGCCCCTCCTGTGCGTCACTATATTGGAGGCATCAGCGGCATAGTGTGCATGCCCATATTTACAAGACCAGGCAAAGTCACCCAGCATGACTTTTCATGGCCTTGTAAATATGGGCCCCTTTCACGCATTACTCTGCGTGAAAGGGACGTCCCATGGGTGTTGCTGTAGGTGTTTCCATACAACATCCATGGAACCTGACACATTCCCAGATTTACAAAGTTTTGTAAAGCTGGGAAGGAGTCCGAATCCTTTGCGTCCCAAGGGGAAGTGTAGGAGTGGCGCAATTAGGAGAAATAGTTTTATTTTACTTTGTTTCTATGCGGGCTGCATTCTGCATCATGCAAAGAAAAAGGCAAATTAAATCAATGATTGTTTTTGTGGAGGAAGGAGACCCTCCTGCACAAAAACAATCATCCTGCCAACGCAGGCACCCTTGCAACATAATGCAACGGGTGCTTGCACTGGCGCATAGCAGCCAATTGTGCGTCAGTGTGGAGGAAAGCACACGGATGCATCATATTGTTGTTAATACGATGCATCTCTGTGCTTTTAAAATGATGCAGCTCGGCACTGCAAAATGGTTTGGGGTGACATGCTGTGTCATTTTTTTGTAAATGAGGCCCATAATTTTTAGAAATGTAGTAAGAGGCAGCTGAATGTTTGACGGGAAGATACAAAGGATATCACAACCCTTAAGTATAAGATCAATGTGCTCAAGCAGACTGCATAAGCCACTTGACTTTTCAAAATCTGAAAAATGATTTTATACTGTTAGGTGTACCATGGCATTAGCTTTCTTACTCTACATGTTAACAGCAGCTAATTTGAAGGTATTGGCATTTACAACATATTGGAAATATTACAGGTCTATTAGCAGGATCAATGGCACATGCTGAGGTATGAATATATTCCCTCTAGATAAGCATTTTCTTTAGATTTTCTTTCCATATAAATAGATGTGTTCAATTGCAGATGTAACACACAAATATATACATATTTATGTAGATGACAGTCATGAGCCAGTCTTACCCTCGTCGTCCTATTTCCCTGCGTTCTGTACCTCAATTGATTTTACTTCTTTCCATATTTCTTTTTGCATATACACTTAAGGTACATCCCTGTTTTGTCCTTAGATTTGTTTGTAATTTGGTGTACTGACTTTCACCCACTTTATTTACACCCACCTAAAACACCATGTCAATAAAAAATAACATTACAATATTTTGTTGGGTTTCTTTCCTGACAAATGTCATTCTATTCTAGTGCGTCATATATATTCAATGTAAATACACATATATCTAGTGTCAAAGGCATAGAAACATAGAAGGGTGAAAAGTAGCTGGGTTTGACTCATGAAGTGTTGTCATTGCTTGGTGATCAGCACTTTGCTAAATGGAAGAATGGTTGGCTGGTGCTGATTAATACAAAGATGTTCCTTCACATCCCAAAGGCATAGAAAAAATCCTGTTGTATTTTCTTGGTCCTTCTTTATACCCAGTGTGATGGTAACCTGGCCACAGGTGTGCCGAGAACCATTAGATTTGGGGTGCATGTCAGACAGATGTGCAGTGACCAGCCTTTATGGCTTTGCACACAATGTAGCTGGATTTGAAGATTATGTCAGTCGACAAGATGATCCAGTGGCGGCCCATCATAATGGAAGATATATGTCTATATTTCTTCTTACATTGATGTTGTTTACTGCAGCACTTAGAATGACACTACGGGAGCCAACATGGAGTCTGGGAGGCTGTGGAGCAGAACCTTGCCATCAGTCAGAGACTGATGGCTTCAACAGTAGTCCTGAGTGACTCTCTGGGAGGAATTATTTTTATTTCTTTAGCAGAGAGAGCCAGCATCGGGGCCATCTTGGTTATTTTGGGGATATGTTCCTTGAGGATGAGGTAAGGTTTAAGGATATATTAAATTGACTTGGTAGTGGGTAAAAATATGATTTGAATCCATTTAAGCTCATGTTGTTGAGCCAGTTTTGGACTAGTTGTTGCATGTTGCTCTTGGTGAATACCAGAAATTTGATTTCAATTGGTTGAATTTGAGATGGCTTCTGGACATACAGGTCTGGGTGAGTCAGAGACAGTCGTTGAGTCATTGAATGTATGGAGGGGAGGAGGCATTCAACCAGAGTTGTGTGTCATCAGAGGATTCGTGAATTTTGAAACTCTCATTCATGTCCAAATGGGTTCTAAGTAGAGACTTAAGATGAAGAAGGACAAGTTGTCTCCCTGGTGGACTCCAGAGGAGATATAAATCTTCTAGGATCTGGAGGTGTCCATGTGATTGAACTGGTATCAGTTGGATAGCTAGCAATCTCATTTATGTTTTTGTGATATGGGACTGGGTGAGGGTAGGATGGTCAATAGTGCTGATGCAGGTTAAAGGTCCAGCAATATCAGAAGGCCGACACAATCTTTATCTGTCATCAGAAAAGTATTTTCAACGGTTTTTATGGTAGATATTTCCACACTAAAGTGATAATGATATGAAGCATGACTGGCACGTGTGCAAGAGATGGTCGATATCAATATGATCATGTAGTTGTGCAAAATCTCTCTCTCAGTTTGCTAGATTTCGTAGGTGAGGCTTGCATCTTCCTAACAGCTCTTATCTGGATTGTTTCCAAAGTTTCTATATTCTTTTGGAGATAATACCACAAGTCTTCTCCAAAGATATTCAAAGTGAGGTCTCATCAATAGTTAATAGAATCATGATATTATGTAACAGGGTAGATATATGCAGATCCCGAATATTCTTTTACATTCTAATTCTCAATGTGTGTTTTTGTGAAGATTTCCACATTTTGTGAATGTATGTGTTAAAATGTGCACTCTTATATAAGGGATCATAGTTTGTGAATGAAAGTGCAAGGAAAAGTCACTAATATTGTTTACAGACACAATCCCAGCAAAAAAATCTTTAAATAAGGAAATTATCTCATTGTTCTATTTGTCTGACAAATATTTTTGGCAAGATGCTCTCTGAAGGTTAATTTTTGCAAATTTGACAAATATTCCAACCTTCATAAAATCAGAATTTATGAATATAGCAAAATGTAAAATTCCCACACACATTCCATAAAGTGGTAAGAGGCATCTTTCTACATTTACCATGATTTTTGGTACACCGTTGATACAATGATGTTAGATGTGCATTGTTTATGCAGTTTTCAAGTATTAAACCCTGTTGTTTAACCATCAGTGAATGTTTTCACTTAAGAAGACTGTCTTCCAATGACAGAGCTTTCAAATGTGAAAATGATTGCACATTATTCTTGTATGGAAAATAACTGGCGTTCTATCTGAAATGCAAAGGGCTAAGCTTTCCACTTCTGTTCAGCTCCACCGAAGCAAAGAAGGGCGTTGTGTTCCCCTTACATAAAGAAGTGGTTGAGATGCAGCATACGCTCTAATGTGTCAGCCCCGAGAGTTACAATATGTGCGGTGCTAAAACACAGAGCATCATCTACCATTCTGTGTTTTTGTACTGCATGAGTGCTAACTCCTGAGGTTAGGGCATTAGTACATGAGCTGAAGATCAAACAATTTCTTTATGAGGTGAGTCTCCTCATTTCTGAGAACAGGCACACAATAGAGTAGAGTGTCTCTGAAATTTAGCAGAAAGCATTTGTGGGTCAGTTCTAGTACATATTTCTGGTATTAAATAGGGTAGATCTTGATGCAAACAACTTATACCACTGTATCATGAAAGCAGAAATATTAGTATGGGTGTATACCACAAGTATAGCACTGATTATTTAAGTGGTTGGAATGCAGTTGGGTACAATGCAGCACACCACAGTAGGACAACATATTAAATAAAATTCATAACAACACAATGTTTCAACAAGTCTCTCACACCGCAATAAAACACAACCTACATCATGACACCAACACAATCACAAGATAGTGTCCGCCTAGTGTATAATGTTAAATATAGGACTGGTTGAATTGGTATATATGTGTATATGTTTTTTCATGTAAAGTGTTGCAGTATATCTTTTCACAAATGTGCTATGTTTTATGTCAATATGAGTTGTGTATGATATTGCGTAAAAGGTGTTTAGTTTGCCATTGTGGTTTTCAAATATGTTATTTCCTTCTCAAGACATGTATAAAATAGTCTACTTGTTTTGTGTATCTAAATAATGTAAATTAAGCTTAATAAAGCTAGCGAACATTAGAATTATTGGTCTAAAGTCCATGCTAATTGTATATGGAAAAGTCTTCCTGGACACTCTCTTTGTTTTGAACCAACACAATCACAACATAAGAATACGTAATTCAACAGTATGCTAATACAAGAGCAACATAGATGAGTGGCAACAGATACCATACTGACACAGCATACAAAATAAGACAACAGACAAAACATATACCAATGCAAAACAATATAATAACGTCTTAAAACAAACCAAATAGAATAAAGCAATATATAGCAATTCTAATGTTTATTGTTTGCTTCTTTGAGGCATGTTGTAATTGTTGTTTTTTGGTTGTGGCTTATTGTTATTGTGTTATTATATTTAGTTGTTGTTGTCACATAAAAACACCAATTTAGAAGAAAAGAGAAAATACAAACATAGTGCAAATACAATAAGTTGCAGAGTAAAGCTTGGTAGAATTTTACTAGAATTCATTTTAAGATATTCTGACATTAAACAGATATATAGACAACACAGCAAATTTAGGCCTAGACAGAAATCACAAACAGACAGGCCCTAAGTATCCAGTTGTTTCCTATTTCTGAGTGCCTTACTAATATAACGAATTGCCAGAGAACAAATAAGCTGAATGTCTAAATGCTGTAAAAGCCACAAAACTGCCCTGCACAACGTTGGACATTATTCACACAGTAAGTAATTGATTTCTCTGCTTTGTATATAGACTGCAGAAAAAGGTAGAATGAATAATAGATTGGTGAAAAGAATTGTCGCAGGGGCAAGATGGCAAGGAGGTAAACCAAGTGCCAGACTGTGGAAAAGTCACCAGAGAATGTGCTGTACCAAGCCTAAAACTGGGCAAATAAAATCTCTGTTCTAGGTTGGCTATCCAAGTAAGTATGGTTCTATCCTGTATAAAGTGGTAATTGCTAAAAGACACAGGGCGACTACATTTTTAACAATCTAGAGAGTCTGGTGGCATTTCCATGTTCATGAAATAAAGCTTTAAAAGTTGTCTTGTAGCTATTGTCTATTTCACTTGGACAATAAAATAAGTTTGGAATTCCAAGTTCTAAAATGAATTTAGTGACTTAGACAAGCCATGGGATAGAATCCATGCAATCTTATTTTAGGCAGTTGCGAGAAAGTCATCCTTTTTGCCCTGATCACCACCATTTTTTTGCTGGGTACTAGTGGTAGCTGACTCTGACTGAGCCCTATGATCTGCTTACCTGGCCCAGAGCCAGTGCTCTGATTATAAAGATATGCAAATTAGATGTAATTATAACTGGCACTGACAGCCTAGCTATAGCTCCCTTGAACTCAATCAGGATTTAGGGGTGAAAGGTACTTATAGATCAAAGCTGCTTTAGGAAAATGTGCAAGAATCTTGAGGAGTGAATCTTTTGTGGAGTTCGTTTCAATAGCAGGGGGCGAAAAAAAATGTTTTAAACTATTTCTATAAGAATTGAAAACCTATACCAAAATGATCGAGGACATCCAAAAGTAGTCTGAAATTGAGAGAAAGAGCAAGCAGTCATACCATCAAACAAAACTTGAACCCACGTTATGCCCTTAAGTCTCCACATCTTCAAATAAAGAGGTCTGTTATTGATTGTAACAGGATGATTGTACCATAGGAGAGATTTAAGAAAATCACCCTAGAGAGGAATTTTGGTTGATAGTGGGGTCTCTACAAAGAGCAAGTATGCTTAAATAACAGAAGAGGGGTAATAGCATTCTTTGAGGAAAAAACAAGAACTTCCTTCACAGAGAATGGTGTGAATAAAGAATATTCAGTAATGTGCCATAAAGGTAGGTATAAAGGGGAAGAATTCTGAAAGGAGCCTGCCTAAAACAAAAGGCTTTATGGTAAGTTCGAAAGTTAGGAAAGTGGAAACCTCCATTAGATTTTATTTCCCAAGATGTGATAAGGAGATTCTAGGTTTTTTATTGTTCCAAAGATATTTGGAAAGAAGACAATTTCTTTTTTTTTTAAATAAATGGATGGAATATGAATTGGAATCATAGATAATATATATGTTACAGTCAAAGTGTGAAATCCTGGTATTGTATAGAATGCCTAGGTAATGTATAGAATGCCTGATGGTTTTCGGCAAACTATGAAATATAAGTTTTTTGTGAAATGTTACATACTTTTCCTAGGCATTCTATACAATTCCTAGGCATTATACAGAATGACCAGTACCATTTACGCAAAGTGTTAAAAGGCCACAAGATGAGATTCCTAGGCATTCGGCAAAGTGTGAAATCCCGGTATTGTATAGAATGCCTCGGTAATGTATAGAATGCCTGATGGTTTAGAGGCAAACTAGGAAATATAAGTTTTTGGTGAAAATGTTACATACTTTTCCTAGGCATTCTATACAATTCCTAGGCATTATACAGAATGACCAGTACCATTTACGCAACGTGTTAAAAGGGCACAAGATGAGATTCCTAGGCATTATACAGAATGACCAGTACCATTTACGCAAAGTGTTAAAAGGGCACAAGATGAGGAGCCTTTATTAATTAATACGCATTTGAAGCTGAAAGAACAAAACTACGAAATAAAGCACAGGATATTCTTACCGGAAAACAATGAAAGCAGAACTGAGATTGAAGTACTTGTTACACTAAGAAAGGCCGGAGTAACACGTGGAATTGTACTCACTTTTATTCTTAACACAAAAACACCTTATATTTTGGCACTTTGATCTTGTACATACATTTCACGACTTAAAGAAGAATGCGAACAGAATATTGTTACCGGTAAAACACAAAGCAGAACTGGCATGACCTACTTGTTGCAGCACAAAAACACCTTATATTTTGGCACTTTGATCTTGTACATACATTTCACGACTTAAAGAAGAATGCGAACAGAATATTGTTACCGGTGAAACACAAAGCAGAACTGGCATGACCTACAGAATGCAAACAGAATATTCTTACCGGTAAAACACAAAGCAGAACTGGCATGACCTACTTGTTGCAGCACAAAAACACCTTCTATTTTGGCACTTTGATCTTGTACATACATTTCACGACTTAAAGAAGAATGCAAACAGAATATTGTTACCGGAGAAACACAAAGCACAACTGGCATGACCTACTTGTTGCAGCAGGGAAGGCTAGAGTGACATTTTGAATTGCACTTAATTTTCTTTTTCACACAAAGGCACCTCATATTTTGGCATTTCGTCTTGCACATACACCTGACAAATCCTTGGCCGCTTCCTGTGGACTGAGAAGTAGCTGTAGATTGGAGAGGTATTTCGTGGTCAGGAACGTCTTCAATTCTCATTAAGTTCTTTGGACATACGGTGAATTGTGATCTGGCGTAGAGTTGCTTCAAGATTCCTTGTGCAGTTTCAAGTCAGTAAAAGCCATCTTCCGTCACGTTCATAACAACTGCCAAGAGATTGCGTGAGTCAGCCCACCCTTTGTCGATGTCGGGAATCGGAACTCGCACAGTGGCACCCAAAGACACCGGAGGAATTTTTTTGTCAGAGTCCCTTTTCATTTTTTTGGCCCGAATCTCAAGGTTCGATTTCGATTCCATTTTACTTTGGATAGCTTTCTCAATATTGAAGCAAACATTGCACAAAATGATAACCTCATAACCTTCTACTTCGTCGCCTTCATCATCTTTAGGAGAATGTCCACAGATGGCATGAACGTTTCGGCCACACTTTCGACATGTATGAGCACCGCTGGTTTCTTTTAAGCAGACGCAACAGATAGCGGAAGAAGAAGGATTTTCGGTAACCGCGGAAATGGAAGGCTCTTCGATAACCATGGCTTCATCACTGTTTTGGTTTCCTCCATCATGGATTGCATTCTCAGCTATGTCTTCTGCAGGGAGCTGTGCCTCTTGCATTGATTCACCTCGTCTTTCTTCCTGCTGTTGTGATGTTTGTACGCTCTCTATTATTTTTTCAAACTCATCATCAGTCTCTACGTCTTGTAACACGTCGTCAGGCAGGGATGACGTCGAGAGACCTACTCTAGCTTTGCAGCCAAACAGAGCTTCGTATGGTGACCTCTTAATCCCAGAATGAAAAGCTCTGTTGTTCATAAATTGGACGAACCGCAATCCCTCACTCCAGCAGCTAATTCTTTCATCTTGCATCCAAGCACACAGCATATTTTCAATAACCTGATTAGCTCTTTCGATGCTCCCCTGACTTTGTGAGTGGCGCGGCTTACCATGGACGATCTTCAAGGTGGGCCAATACTCCTGTAGGCTGCTTACCACATTGTTTGCAAATTCCCTGCCGTTATTGGACTGTAGAATCGTTGGAGCACCAAGCAACGTAAATATGTCGACGAGCTTGTAGGCTACTTCTTCCGCTCTCTTTGATTTCAGAGCCCTGAGAACTACAAACTTAGTGAGATGATCTTGGTACACCCTTATAAACTTGTACTCTCTGTCAGGATGGGACTGAAAATCGATGAGATCAACCTGACAACGGGAGTTGATTTCAGAAAAAAACATTGGCTTGACCACAACGCCTTTTTTAACACCTTTTTGCTTCTTCTGGCAAGGCTCACAAAGGTGAATGTACAGCTCAATATCATGGCGGGTAATGTTCTTATACTTGGGTTCTTTCAAACATCCTGCCCCGTCCTCCATGACCAATAGCCAAATGGGCCTTATGGATACGTCAAATAACTCGGAGTCCGCGATGTAAAACTGAATAGCACTCGTACCTTCTTTAACAGGATAGATCAACTTAGTCGTATTCTCGACCATCATTACGTCATAGTATTTCACCAGCCAATAGTCCCGTGGTTCCTTCTTAATGGTCGTCTTAGCCTTTTTCACATCGTCCACTAACTTTTGGTAACTGGTTTCGGTTATGAAAACACCGTTTTTAGCAGCATTGGCTCTTACTTGAGATAATTCATCGCAGAACCGTCGTTGCATGTCAGCATGGCGTGATTCCTGTCTTGGCACTACACTGCCTTCCAACATGTCGATACAAGAACCACGGGAAAGGATGACGGCAGAGCGTCTGTGGAACCTCAGCCAGATGCTATACACGACCTCTGACCCTGCTTGCAGGCAGGTCGCTCCCCACACCACCGTACGGCTGCCACCTGCTCTTTGCCTGGTTACTTGTGCTGTCTCTGCCCCTCGTTTGCTGGCAACTAGTGCTGTCTCTGCCACTCGCTTGCTGATAACTTATGCTGTCTCTGCCCCTCGCTTGCTGATAACTTGTGCTGTCTCTGGAATTAGGTCTATTATATACTTTGCCGGCAGACAATCCGGCAAAGTATACAATGCCTAGGCAATGTATAAAATATCAATCATTTCATACTTTGACATTCGATTTTCAGGCATTCTATACATTACCTAGCCATTCTATAGAATGCCGGATTTCACACATTGCCGGGCGGGAATAAAATGGCGGGATTAGGCGTATTATATACTTTGCCGGCAGACAATCCGGCAAAGTATACAATGCCTAGGCAATGTATAAAATATCAATCATTTCATACTTTGACGTTCGATTTTCAGGCATTTTCAGGCATTCTATACATTACCTAGGCATTCTATAGAATGCGGGATTTCACACTTTGACTGTAACATATACAAAAAAATAGGTGAAATCATCATTTTAATGGAATCAACATGTGCCCACCATAAGAAAAACATCGGATTCCAGGAAGAAAGACGTTTTTCAACTCTGTTGAATCCTTCCTTCATATTGATTGCAATCTTGTTTGAAATAGAATTATTAAACCACATGCTTAAATATTTATTTCTGGAACTGTTACAAATAAATCCAGTAGGTTCAAAAGATTGCTTAACACAAAATTTGGTAATGGGGAGAATTTCAATTTTATCGATTTTGTAACATTAAACTAAAGGGAAGTCAGACTTTTCCTGCAGTAATGATGGAATGCAAACGTCCAGATTGGAAATAAAGAGCAGGATCTCATTTGCATACATGGACAACCTCAGATGCGGTTCACTGTACTGAAAGCCAGAAATAGATTTCTTATACGGATACAGGGTAAAAAGAGCTCAAGAGCTAAAATAAATAAAAGAGGTGATAAGGGACAACCTTGATGAACTCCAAGATGAAATGGAAAATACTGGGAAGTACTTCAATAAACTAATACCGAACCATGGTGTGCTGAATAAAGCAGAGAAATAAGAGAGATACCAATTAGATGAGTTTAAAAAAGCTTCAAGTGGCAAAGCAAGCAATTTGGAAAAAAAATTATAATCCACATTCACGAAAGAGATGGGACACTATGCATAGGGTCAAGTCAAAATAACTTTATTTCGAATCCAAAAAGGAATCATAAAAGTATACACATATAATAAAAACAGTACACACATATTAAAAGAGACACCCAAAAATCCAAAATACAATAAGGATTTTTTAGCAGTGCATTAAAAATAACATTTGACAGGTAAATCATTATAAAATATTATCATTTGCTGACTTCAGTAACGGTTTCTAATGGCAAGGGCCGATCTAATAAAGCTCAATACAGCATTACAAATACTTGGGGTGGACAAGGATAATAAATGTTCATAAGCCTCTCTGTAAAAACTGGAACCAAAAGATAGCAAGACTGGTTTAAGAAATCTATTTCTTGGAGCTTTATACAGTGCACAGAATAAAATACAATGGATGGTGCTTTGCGAAACTCTGTTATTACAAGGACACAGAGGCAAACTCTTGAACCACCCCCCTTGCTTTGGAAATGCAAGTAAAAAATGTAAGGTGCTAATGCGAAACCTTGTCAGATAGAAACGCCATTGCGATTGAGTAATATAAAATAAATAAAATGGGCAAGACAGCTTACCCCTCAGGTACAATTGATACTTGCTAGAATGTAAGGTACCAAGGTTATAACGATAGGCATTTTTTATCAGGGGCTTAAAGTCCTTACCAATCTGGTCTGGGCTATCAAATATATTATTTAACCCAATCTTATAAAAAGTATCCCTAACATACAAGAGCCAAGGGATCTTCATACAATGGTCAAGTTTAAGACAGTCCTGCAAAATTTCCTGTGATAGTTTTAAATCTTCAGACTGCCAAACTTTAGCCCATTACAATAGGGGAGACACATGTATGATGTCGCTGAGATACTCAATGCCCACCTCCCCATGACAGAAATTATTCGAGGTTCCCGATGGAACGGCTAGGAGACGCTTAATAAAAGTATTCTCCATAACCTGTAACTTTCCAATATTATGAGAACCCCACACTCCAGCGCCGTAGGTTGCAACCGAGACACACTTGGCTTTATATAAGGATATAAGGGTAGGTACTGGTTTTTGTCCTAATTTGTTGGCAAATCGAAAAAGGGCTTCAGCAGATTGTGAAAGTTTTTGGGCCCGAGCTATTATCAAAGTATCCCAATTCAATTTCATATTAAATAAATTGCCCAAATAATTAAAATTGTCAACCTTCAATATAATAGAATCCCTCACCCTGTATCTACGTGTTTTGACACTTTTCAAACCGCAGGTCATGGCGAAGGATTTAGTAAAGTTGACTTTCAGGTCTAAACTCCCCATAAACTTCTCAAAGGCATCCAAGCAAAGCTGCATGCCATTAGCAGTCAGTGTCATTAAAACCGTGTCATCTGCATATGACAGCATTGGTAACCTTTTACCATTGGCCTGTGGAAAATCAGCACCAGAGTCCAGCAAAAAACTTTCCAGCCCGTTAGTATAGACCAGGAATAAAAAGGGAGCCAAGATACATCCCTGGCGCACACCCTCAGTCGATGGAATGGGTTTAGTTTTTTCCCCACCCGGGCCATAACGAATACTAACTGTAGTAGCAGCGTGTAGTCTACGGAGCAGAGACACCAATGCCTCTTCAAATCCCATAGACTCCATCATCTGCCACAACTTGGCCCTACATACCGTGTCAAAGGCGCTAGACAAGTCCATGAATGCCAAGTGGATGGAACTATGCTTGGCACCCATGTACTTGCCCATATTTAGCGCCAAGTTTAGGCACTGTTCGGTGGTTCCCTTGCCCCTTCTAAACCCATATTGGGAGTCTACAATGAGACCAGCTGTATCCGCCCAGGTTTCAAGACGTGCCAATATCACCCTGCCCATTAATTTACAGGTCGTATCTAATAGTGAAATCGGCCTGTAGCAGCACGGGTCCGATTTATTGCCCTTTTTAAAAATCGGAACCACTAGAGCATCTTTCCAAGAGGCTGGGATAAATCCAACCACTATTGCTCTAAATACATTTAGTATGAGTGGCACCCATACATCCAAATTGTATTTAAAGAAGTCCAAGGGCACTGCATCTGGCCCTGGGGCCTTTAAAGCGGAACCCTTGCATAGAGCACTCCTTACCTCATCAAGAGTCAGTGAGGCACTAAGCTCTTTGGCTGTCTTCTTATTAAAATTACCAACATCCACCATATCAGATAATTTTACCTCCCTTGGATTAAAAATGTTGCTATAATGTACAACCCAGGAGTCTTCAGTTATTTGCACTTGTATTACCTCCTTATCATCAGATTTTAAAAAAGGTCGGTTTATAAGCTTCCAAAAAAGGCTAGTATCCCTCAACTCCACAGCTCTAATAAGATCCTCCCAAGCCTTGGTCTTTAATTCGTTTTTCCGCTTCTTGATTGCAACTTTATATTTCGTCCTGGCCGCTCTAACCAGGTCTCTATCAAGCGGCACTTGTTGTAAGGCCTTAGTTAAGCTTGTTTGGGCAGCAGAGCATTCTGCATCAAACCATTTGAGGCCCCTTTTTTGGCCCCCGCCTATTGTTTTTATCAGGTGAGAAGCAATGTTACCCAAAAGAGCCTTAAAATTATCAATAATGAGGAAAGGATCAGACATGGGCGTTAAACATATTTCAATCCCTATCTTATTTTCCTTAAAAATATCTGCCTCCAATTGCCCCACATTTACCTTATCCCACCTAACCATAACCCCCCGATTTTTATTATATTTTATCACATGTTCTGCGGGCTGAGTTTTCCGAATGGTGGAGCAAAAGTTCACAATTAAAGGATTATGGTCGCTGGAAGGGTTTGCAACGATACTAAAATCCTTTACAAAATGGGCATAACCCATGGATAGTATAACAAAATCTATTGTACTTACTCGACCCCCTGAGCCATGGAAAGTAGGGATGGCCAACTGATCAGAAAAACTCAACATCTCCATAATACATAGGTCATTGTTAATAATAATGCTATTCAAGGCATCCCCCTGCTTTGAATGGGTAAAGTGGGCCATGGGCTGGTCGTTACTATCCACCAAGCCACAAACTTTAGTACCACTAAATTTGCACAATAAGCAATTAAAATCACCCATCCATACAATAAAAAGGGGAAAAACCTTATTTGTTATCTCAACAATTTCCTCCTGTAATTTTTCTATAACCAAAATGTTATGTTGGTCAAATATGTTATAATACCAGTTTATCAAAAGTAAGGGAACAGAAAACAAGCCCCTAATCATAAGTAACTGGTACCAAACAGATTCAACCAGCCCAACCACCTGAATTTGGCTACATTTTACAGAGATAGCTGTGAGAAGCCCCCCCTTTGCTCTCCCTGCTTGTGAGGGTTCTGCATGAACATTCCACATTTGAAAACCATCCAGGGTTGGATCTCCAGTACTCCAGGTCTCCTGGAGGCATACCATATCAAAAGTATTGATATATTGCAGCCAAACTGGGTCATCCAATCTCCGGGAAAGACCAGCTACATTCCAGGATATCATGCGAAAATTATATTCCATCGCCAGGATCCCCCCTCCACCCTGTTGCCCTTTTCCAGACAGTTTGATTACATCAGACTCACTCATTATTGTCTCCTTTACAAGGCTAGTTTCTTCAATGCAGGATACCACAATGCCTTTGCAATTAATTGGGTTTTCCCCTCCTGGTGGATCTAAAGTGAAGTTGAGGTTTAACTTGCCAACAAACCCCTTATTAGGTTGTTCACCGTCATACAAATATTCACTGTTGGATAGTAATTTAACAATTAACCCATTTAAAGGCATAATTGCGTTTCTATCCGACATTTCCCAAGGGGTCACAACATTCACCAGATCAAACCTATCCAAACTTAATAAATTAACATTAACATTGTCTATATGATCATCCTCCACCCCTCTAGGAGTGGAAATCATCATAGGAAGTCAATCCACCCCCTCTAAGCCCGTGAGTGGCTCAAACTGGTTCATTAACGGTAAGAAATGTGGAAAATGTGCAGCATGAGGTACCCCCCCTGGTCTATATGACCCAAACGCTGGTCCCCAGGCAGGGGTCTTTGGCCCATAGGGATGGTCATTATTCGAATGAGGATAAAAATAGTGTAGATCAATAGACTGGATATCCCCCAGGCGGCCAAATCTGGGTTTCCTGCATATATATTTAACAGCCCAAGTATCTCTGAGGTTAACAATTACACAATCACCCTCGAGATCCTTGGTGCTATGCCCTATCCAATGTACTCTCCTTACACCTATAATCTCCGTGTTTGTCCCTGGGGGTAGCCTTCTATTTCTCCTGAGCCAGTATAAAACCTTATTTTTTAAATCCCCATCAGATTCTTTAGCATTTGGACCAAACTCAGGAACCCCTGTTAAAATAACCACAAAAGGAATTGAATCTGGAGGGAGGTTTACACATAATGACTTCTTCTTAATGTGCTGAGTACCCATTGGGGCGGCAGTATGAGTTGTAGTCAACCCTTGTTTTAAGATTGGAGATTTTTCTACGGGGACCAACCGAGTTACATTCGGTACAACAGTTAACCCCTGGGCCGTGCCTTTAGATTTTAAAGCTGGCAAGGCATTCGGCATAGCAGTAAGTACTGGGGTTACCGCTTTGGAGATGTTAGGAGCTTGTTTCACAGTCCCAACTATACCCTTATTTTGCTTCCCACTTTCAATCAATGAATCTATTTTCAACATATTCCCTTTAGCGATGTCCTCTAATTTATCTAACTTTCCCATGATTAACTTCAATCGGTTAACCACAGGCATTAATAGGGATTTAACTAATATTTCCATTTTTGGAAAAATGCCCTCAGTTAAGGATTCTTGAGTCTGGGAAACTATTGTATTATCCACTAGGTTAGTCTGGTTTCCATCTTCAGTTGGTGGCTCTGAAAGAGCCCGAGACATATGCTTTTTTGCCCATCTATTTGCCCTCATTCTCCTAGCATTCCCGCCCTTTCTTTGACCTCCCCTTCCCTTCTTTCTCACCTGTTTAGGGCTTACTGAACTAGTTTCAATCTGCTCTACCAGATCTAGCTCTGAATCTTCTTGTAATTGAGAAGCATGTTTGGGGGTTGAGGATAGATTAGGTGATTGGGTTACAAAACTTACTAGATCCAAAGACGGACTAGAAGCAATTAAATTTGGTGCATTATCCGCAAGACGGTCATCCAACACTGCGTCTAGCGCACAGGGAATCGGGCTTGCGATTATTAAGGGGCCAACTCAATACGTTCAGCTGGGGTTACAGCAGCTCTAATTGTCCCTAAAGAGGATCGCTTCCCCGTAACAATATCTAGTGAGAGGCGTTTTTCTGCAAATGCTATTTCTTTCTCTATGATTTTTGTGGTTCGTGTAAAAAAGTCATCAATGGTGCCCGTCACTACCCCAGCGTTTGTTTTAATGGCAACTACTCTAGTTTTCCCTGAGCGTAAGGCCATCGTAACATACCCACCCTACCCTTTACGGCTAATTAACAAATATAATACCTTCCCTATTCAATACCACCCACAAAATCTACAATAATGTCTTACGACTATTTTACCAATATTTTGCCAAATAAAATGGCCAAATAAAATGACCCCAGGCGGCCACAGACGGTCCCGTCCTTGGCCTGGGATCCTCCCGTGTGCTCAATGTGCACAGGGGGCGGCGCAAGCAGGGAGAGCCAAGCTGGCCAGGCAGGGACTCCTGGGAAATGGAGTCCCTGCAGCAGCGCTCGCAGCCCTGCTACTAGCAGTCCTCCAGTCCTATGCACCAAACTTTCCCTGATGATGCGGGTCCAACGAGGTATGGCGCAGGGTGACGAGCTGAAAGGGTCCAGAAAGTGCAGTCCACAAAAAGCAAGGTCGCCACACACAAGGGTTCCCGCAGGCAAAGGAGCGAAGGAGTTTTAATCACTTAGAGTGCATAGGGGGCAGGGTAAGCAGGGAGAGCAAGGAGAGCGGGCCAAGTGTAGCAGGTTGGCCAGGCAACAATGCTCGCAGCCCTGCTATTATCCCTCAGCAATCCTCCAAGCAGCAGCAGCACAAAAGTCCGATGTTCCCACTAACTTCCCACTAACTTTCCTTGACGAAGCGGGACCCGGCGAAGGTCCGGCGAGGTATGGCGCCCGAAGAGGTATAACGAGTATGGCGCCTGAAGAGACCAGAAGGATCCACTCCACTCCATGTCTCCGAGCTCCAAGCTCCAAGCCCGAGCTTCGGGTTACAGGTTTCGGGTTTGCAGCAGCCTCCCGTGCTGTCCCCCCACGCCCGCGTCCGCGTCTGCTCCCCTGATGGGTCCTCCTCTCAAGCTCTCCTCCCTGCATGCACAGCTGCATAGGGTCACAAACTTCTTTATGAAAAGGCATATTATAGCATCTTGAAACGTACCTCCAGTCTTACCCGTAATGTGAAAAAAGTGAAAAAAAGTTGTAAAAGCATTAGAAGTAATAGATTTGAAAAATGTAAATAGAATTCCACAGTAAAGTCATCCGGGCCCAGGGCTTTACCTTTTTTAAGTGAACTTAAGACTTTAGAGTAATTCAAGACCAATAAATCAGATTCAAGAGATGTAAAATTAGGATATTCATGAGAAGGTGAAGGAATATTATTAAGATAAATAAGAGAATCATGAATTCT
This sequence comes from Triturus cristatus, assembly GCF_964204655.1. NCBI lineage: Eukaryota > Metazoa > Chordata > Amphibia > Caudata > Salamandridae > Triturus > Triturus cristatus. The sequence continues at coordinate 1,140,235,324 of NC_140583.1, read as the reverse complement.
TCTAAAATATCCTGATTTTTATAAATAAGGTTTCCATCTGATGATTAAATGGAGTCAATAAGGATACGCTCTTTCCAAAATGTAGGATAATTGGCCAAAAGTGAACCTACTTTATTACGACCTCCATAGTAACGAGCACTACTATGTAATAATATAGAGGAAGCATTGTCAGTAGATGTTTTGTTTAAATCTAACTTAGCATGAAAAAGCTCCTGTACAGTAGAATCAGAAGAGGTAGTGCAAAAGTGGTGATTCAGACATTTATTGTTAGCTAAAAGAACTTTGTAATGATTAAGAAAGTGTTTCTTTTTTTTGGAGACATAATAGATAATAAAGCCATGAACAGCAGCTTTTAAATGTATCTCTCAATAGTTGAGGAGAAGTACTTGGTTTCCTGTTTAATAAAAAAGAATTCATCAACAAAAGAAGTGACTGAATAAGAAAAGAAGGGATCTTGCAAAAAAATATATTAAATCGCCATCTTTTTGACCTGGGATGCGGTCGGAGCAAATCAAAGTCAGTAACAACCGAAGCATGATCAGAAATAACATTAGGCTTAATTGAAGATTAAATATCGTTTTGAGCCAGAGATTAAGAAAGGAAAATGTAATCTAGTTTAGTAAGAGATCCATGAGGAATGGAAAAAAAACAAAATTCTGTTGCACCTGGATTATACAGTCTCCAAGCAGCTATAAGAATGGTCTGTGAGATTGTGTGCTATGGAATTGCTTATGGTATTTGTGTGGAACAAAACAGAGATGGGACCTCCGGTCTATAAATGGATCAATAATCTGGTTACAATCACCACCGAAAATAAAAAAAATCATCTTTATATTGAATACTTTTTTTGCAACATTAGGCCAGAATGAATAATCAGGTTGGGTTGGGCTAGGGCTATAAACATTAAAAACAATTAGAGAAATATCATTGATAGGTAACTTAGCCAACAACCACCTACTCTCAGAATCTATTTCTTAAGATAAAACATTACATTTTAACTTTTTATGACATAAAATAACAAATCCATTTTTCTTGGTGGACATAGGAGAAACTGAGACTGAACCAACCCACTTACGTTTTAAGTTTTAAAGCCTCCATTTCTGAAATATGCATTTGTTGTAAAATACCCAAATCTGGGTTAAAAGAGGCTAAACGGGGTAGAATTATCTGCCTCTTAATAGAATGAATAAAAACCTTTCACATTCCAAGATATAACTCTGAATAAAAAAAGGCGGCAAAATATAGAAAACTACACAATCAACTGCAATGAAAAGAAGGGAAATTAATAGAGAAGAAAATAAAGCACAAAAAAGAATATGCAGTAGGATATACAACACAAGAAGGAAAGAAGGGAAAGGAGAATAGGAAAACGAAAGAAGGAACTAGAGATACAACAAGAAAGGACTGTACATGTTGAATGGATGACTGTAATGCATGCCTTTTAAGGGGAAACAAGAAAAAACAAAGAGAGGTGACAATCAGATGAAGACGGCATAACCAACAGAGGAGGTTGCATCTCAGCCGGATGCCAAGTAGGAAGAATAGGAAAACCGGCAAACAAGGAATCCAAATAATCTGCAATTAAGGAATTAACAAAGAAAAATAAAGTCAATCAGGTAAGAGAACAAATGTCAAAATATAACCTGTTAAGAAAGCAAAAAAGAGTTAACCAGGCATATCAATCAATTGCAAGAATGTCAAGTAAAAGAGGAAGGACCAGCAATCTCCATTGATGCTGAAGAATTTGAATAAATGAATTCCCTGAGATTCACAGGATCCTCAAATGTAGAGGTATTGTTTTGAAAGGTAACCTTAAAGAACCATAGATGAAATAGGGCAAAACGTGCACCTAAGGCATGCAGTGCAGGTCTAAACTGAAGAAAGTCTTTCCATCATGTAGCTGTTGCGGGCTAAGCATCTTGGGATAGGAATAATTTTGCACTAGACCAAACAAGATGCTTTTTATTTTTTTATCAGCATATAAAACTTTTAGAAGGTCAGTGAATCTCAAATAGAGAAGGATCACACCACGAGGTTTTGATAGGGCCGATGTAGAAGACAGGTGAGGTCCCAGTCTCTGAGCTTGCTGGATATTTTGAATTGGTGAATCAGGAAGGCTGTCCATAAGTGGGTATTGGTTTCCTCAATAAATGTTCTTAAAGCATGTATTTGCTCCATCTTAGGCGGCACTGTGCACACTCCCCAGAAGCCCAGTAGACTTAATGCACATAGATGTGCACTACCGTGGTGCCAGCTATCATTTTAAAGGCAGCACTGCCTTTCAGTCAACTTTTACCTTACAATTATATGCAAATTTAGATTTAAATGTACTTCCAAAGTCTCAAACTACCTTATTTTTACATATGGTTGACCCTTAACCTCTCCCCAAAGTGCCCTTGGGGGTAGGGTGCCTTCTAACAATAAGCAGGGACATTGTGAAAGATGTTTTATAGCCCTGGTGAGGGAAAAACTGCCAATTCTATTTTCCTGCCTATAGTGAAAGGCTCCGTAGGCTAACATTGAGACATTTTATTTAAGTATAAACATTGACAAAAGCCACCTAAAAGTATACTTCAAGGTATTTAATTATTAGTTAAAATAAGTCCAGCAACTTACCACTGTTATATTTATATAAACATTATAGAAAATAAGTTATTAAACTTTCTATTCTGTTAGCAAAAGTCCAGCTTTTCAGCTGCCCTCTCCTGATTGGCCAACCTTTCTCAGGCTGAGCCAGAGCTGCTTGATGAGGTGTGAAGTTTTCTGTCAGAGTAGACACTGGATTTCCTGTGGGTGGAGAACTTTATTTGCAGCATCCAAAAGGCAGAATGAGGGTGGGGGCGTAAAACTAGTCTTCAAAGGGAGAATGACAGTTTGGGACTAGCACAGACTGACCCCCACATCCTGCACCCCTAGCCACACAGGAGCCTCAGCAATTAGATTAGTCAGGGGGTTGGAAGGGGTGTGTTAGTGAAACCCAGCCACACACGTGGGTCAGTTAGCCAGATCTAACCCCAAAGGAGACACATTCTCTATGTTGGATTTTGAGAGAATAGTGCATTCAGGGACAATCACATGCCACACTTTGGAGGAAATGGTCATGCACCTAGGGGGCAATCTGCATCCTACTGGTCAGGGGTGCTCCCCTGCTTGATGCCCAGGAAGATTTACTAAATATGAGAGATCTGCAGAGCTCCTCCGATCTGCTGCCTGAATCTGCAAGTAGAAGGACTGCCCTGCTGGAATCTTAATTGCACCCAAAGGACTGCACTCTGAAGGACTGCACCTGCAACACAATCTGGTACTATAGCCCTAAGGACTTTACCTTCCAACCAGAAGGATTAGGGAGGGGACTCCCTGCAAGCTACAGGTTAAGAGAACCCACCTGCATCATCTCCACTAAAAGGCCCCATCCTGGAGTGCGTCCAGTGAACTTTTATGGATTTGGCCAGGTGCATCATAAGAACTGTGTCCAGACATCCCAAGCACCATCTAGGATATTGCAGAACCTTGGATTTGTATTTTGGTCACCTTCAATCCTCAAGAGGATCTTCAGGAAGATGTTCCAGAAGTTTTCTGAAGTTTCGGAACTCTTTTTCAAAAAGCTCCATAAGGTGGCTGATTCGATGTCTAGAGTCAAGCCAGCTACCTTCAACCGCAACCCACCTTGTATTTCAGGTTCATTCTGCCTAAGGTTCTGGACCTCTAGACTTCCAGGATTTGACTGAGGCCTCTCAGAGAAGCAATCTGACAACATAGCATTGAAATTGGCCTGCTGGATTTCAGTAGGAAGGGTATCCCCAGACGTGGGTGCCGTGCTCCCTATGCCACCAGATTCAACCTAGCCTGGCTGATGATGGCTGTTACCATGGGGCACAGTATCAAGACTGAATTGCATATGGCTGTGTCTAAACTGGAATGGCGTTGCGTGTAATAAAACTATAGATTTAACCCAGATATGTGACTAGGGGTGAATGTATGATTAATTTAGCATTCCGTCCATCATTTGTTCTTTTTGCAATTGTCACCCTAAGTGGGAAGGGTATGCCCAGATGTGGGTCCTGTGCTTGGTACACCACCAGATTCAAGCTAGCCTGGCTAAGGGGTGGTGTTACCCTGAAACCGGTTCAAAGATGCTTGTTTCTGGTCCAGGGAGGACCTGGCCTGGCAGTTCGTGCTGGCTCTTAACTGGAATGGTGAGGCATGCAAAAAAAAAACCGATTTAACCCAAATCTCTGCCTGGGGGTGAATGTATGATTAATTTAGCATTCCGGCCATCATCTGTTTTTTTGCAATTGTTATAGAACCATGCCAGCTCTCCGGGATGGAGCCGGTTAATTGAACTTCATTATATAATGTACTTAACTTGTTTGCCCAAAACTGAGGGTCCTGTTTTAAGACAGATTGGGGTAGGCCAATTGGCCCGGGCGCTCCATCACGCCACCCTGCAGATATAACGTTTTCAACCTCATTCAACAGGAAAGGCTGTTGTTTAAAGTCAAGGATTTTTGTAAGCGTAACTGCAGATGTATCAGGCCATTGTTATCCAGAGTATCTATTTTTTCTAGTTATCACTACTTCACTTTTCTGTTTGATTTCTTCAAGAGCCAGTACATCAGGATTTCCAAGTTCATCAGTTTTGTTTATTGCAATAATTTTCCCCAGTTCTTTAGAACAGGTTCCACTGACAACCTTTTCCACCAGGGACACAACCCAGGCTTCTTGAGCTACATTTGAGTTGTTTATTACATTTGCTGGTCTATCAAACCCATTGATTGATTCCCAAAAGGTCCTGGATTTGGTCTGCTTTGAACTGGGTATTAACTTTACCCAGAATTCATCTGTCTTTGGTTTGCAGTCTTCCCAGAGCTGCTGTTTATATTGTTTTTTCAGAATTTTTACCTTTTCCATGGATAGGATTGACATTACATTTTCCTCCAATTTCTCATTAGCCTTCTTAGCTACTTTTTAAAGATTTTGCAGTTAAAAGAAAGTCCTGAGTATCTTTTTTCTAACTTCCGTATATTGTTTTTGATTGGAGCTGTGTGTGTTCTCAGGCTGATCGTACATTTCTTCCATGGTTCCATTAGATTGCTTGAGGTTGTGATACTGATCTACAGTAAATCTTTAGCTGGGAATGACAGGCCAGATATTGTGTTGTTACTCCACCTCAACCGCCTTAAATTGGTTATATTTTCCTAGGCCAACACCTACTGGGGCACCAATATGTAATGGTGGACTTATTCCCAGTGTGATCAGCTGATAGGAGTGATCACTAAGAGTGGTATATTTTATGGAGTATTCCCGTAGATATGGAATTAACAGAAGTGATCATCGTGTTGTCTATAATAGACCTGAACTTTACACAATGGTAAGTGTGTTTGGGTGGTTTATCGTCTTGCGACCTACCAGTTATTACTCTCATGCCTAGAAATTTCAAGCCTGACAGTCATTTTTGGCCTTTAACATCACAACGTTTGATGTCTGACTTGACTGTGGTTGTACATTCCAATTCTCTGCTGTTAGTTTTTCATTTTCATCTGGTGTGTAGATTAAGTTGGAGTGGAAATCCCCTGTCAGGATTATCTCCCAAGATGGATTTGTAAACCTAAATTCTGTTACTCTGGAAACTAACATTCCATATAATGTTTGCCTTTTCTTTGGGTTGTGACGTGCATAAACATTGAACAGCAAAAAGGACTTCATGTCATGCTTGTTCCACTTACAGAACATAATTATTTGTAGGCTGAGATGTAAAGAAGAAAGCTGTTCCGAAATCATGTTTAGGATTAGCGACACATATACTGCGAGGCCACCTTTTGTTCTCCCATCGCACTGTAGTTGTGTGGCCTTAACTTGAAAATGAGCAGAGATTTCCACCGGCAAAGATTCAGTCAAACAGGCCTCCTGTAGTGTGATGGTTTCTTTGGGGGGATTCTATTGTGTAGTAGGGTTTGGGCCCCTCCGATGTTCCATGAGAGGAGATGCAACCTCTCACCTAGGGAATCATTTGTCTGGCGACAGGGAAGTCATTCTTTGCTAGGGGCATTTAGTGCTGACCATATCCAGTTACACTGATGTGGACTCAAATTATTTGTGTCTTTTGTTTTAGTTTGCACTTCACGATTGCAGAGAGTATATCTTCAGGCACTCTGGAAAATTGAGTACACTGGAGCTGTTTCTGAGACAGCTGTTTTCCCTATGTTCTGTAACAGGGGAAGAGGACATCACGGATCGTGTTATAATCAACGTTTTAAATACACTGTTTTGCTGTGTCGTTCATCTAATTTTTTTATTTGTACTTTGTTTTAGTATTTACTTTTTTACTATGTTATTCATTCTGCTGTTGAATTGAATTGAATTGAAAAGGCATTTCTAGAGCGCATGTCTACCCGGAGGCATCCCAGCGCTGTTCTATGTTGTTTCTTTACAGAATACACAGATCAAAATATTACCAAAATATTAAAATAAAAAACACAACACAAGATAAAGGAAGAAAATAATAACCCAAAACTGAACATAGCAACACAACAGCCATTCATCCACAATCCAAGATAACTTCCTAACATATTGAATAACAACATACCAACTCAATAATATGACACAATAAGGCCCGTCTTAGCCCGTCATAGGCCAGAAGAGGCTGGGCTGGGCCTATGCTCGTGGTCCTGATTTACGAGATGCTGTGACTCACGGACTGATTCATGCCATCAGCCTGGGTGAGCTTTTTCTTTCATTGTGTTTCTCGCTCATAAACGTTCTTGGTGAGATCGGGACATTCTTCAAGTTGACTTTGTAGTTCCTGTATAGATTTGTGTGGCGGGACCTTAATCTACAACTAGACTGAATATTCAGTCTGAACGTGCTGGTTGACAACCCGGGACAATCACTACAAGTTAAAAAATATATCATATTAATTGCTAACTAGTTTGAGTCTGTTAGAGGTATTTCTGTATAATTCCTTTATTGTATCATGGGCTAGAGGAAAGCACCAACCTCCCAGGCCAAATCGCAACCTAAGTCGGGGGGTTTCGCGCCTGACCTTGTTGAATTATTTGACAGGGGCCATGGGGGCCATTGGGCAGCAGATTATCTCTGTTGAAGAGGCCATGAACCCAGGAAAACTGGCCCCGTTGTTGGTTTACCTCTAGATGAGGTCGAACAGGGTACATATACCACTCCATTAAATGCGCCAAGTAACAAGACTAATGCAAATGGCTGCATACTGAATGTGTCCAAGCACATTTCAGTGAGCCACCAGGAGAGCGATTCTCAACCGCCCACAAAATGTTCAAGAAACCCAGATATCCTCCCCAGTGTGGAATAGCAGAACACAAATTAGTGACAAGGGTAATACCCCCTAAATCTCGCAAAAAGGCAACTAGGAAGGACAAAATTCACCCTTCACATAAGTTGGGTAGCAAAAGTAAGTCTCTATCCTGTGATCACCTATGTATCCGGAGTGATTTTTCTAGGTTAGATGCCAAACTGGATGCATTAGGCACTTATCTTAGAGATACCTTAATCAACCTAACTAGTGGGAGTGCTGGAAGTGACTTTAAATAGATGCCTGAACAACTGCCAGTCAAATATCACTAAACCGGTCACTAATCAAAATACTGATCCGGATTATCAAGGAGGAAGTAGACGGGTACATACTCAAATTGCACATACAGCTCTTATTAACCACACAAATACGGGGGAGGTCCCTTGTTATAGGGATCAAAATATATCGACCATTAAACAACCAATTCTCTATCCCTCAATATCCTTAGTATCTGCAAGACCCTTACATCCTTATACCCCTTATGACAATAACATTGGGTCAGCGGCTGTGAGAAAAAATCTGGGTGTACAGTCTTTAATTAATTCTGCCACTAAAAGCGCCAACTCAATCATACCTTTGAGTAGCCATGAGCCCGAAATGATCTATCTGGACTTACCTCCAGATGTAACCCTGTATACAGTTGTGCTAGCTAACGTGCGCAGGCTACCTCCAGGGGTGGTGGAGTCGTGGGACACCTTGAGAAATAAGTCCCTATTCTGGTTGGGAACAAAAACGGGTTTAACTGAAAGGCTATTTGCTGAATGCAAAATGGCCAGGAGAGTGAGCTGGATAGGGAGAAGATGAAAGAATCTTTATGGCGACTGTGTGGTCTTGACCTTTAAACCCCCGCAGCTTGTACAAATGATACTGAGCAGAGCAGCCAACTGTTCTATCACAGCGCAAGGTATCAATCTAGTTCCATTGGGTTCTTTTTACCAGCCTGCTAATAACAACCACATCAAAGAAGGTAGTGAGCCCCTTATAGTTAATTGTGGTCCCCTATAAAACGTCCCAGTTTACAACTGATTTGATATCCTCCCTAGTCTAGAGGAGGTTGATTGAGTACCCATAGCAGCCACCTGTTTGGCTGCAATAAGAGATAAGATACAGATTTTCACGCAAGGTACACATCTACACACCCTGACCCTAGAAACTCTAAAAATTTCAACTAATAGCAAACATATCTTATTCAAACCGCTATTGCCTACTTGTGGGGCTCTGATCCCAAAGCCACGCCAGTTGCCTCTGAGACAGATAATGCTAATCTCCTTCCCTTAACTCCATCTGTCGTTCCCAAATTACTTATTGAGGGTTCGAAGATGGAGGCAATTAAAAGATGTAAGAGGAAAGATGCATGCCAGGTAATGTTTTGGAATGTTGCAGGTTTAAAAACTAAGGTGAGCAATAATGTTTGGTCTGACTTTGTTGGGAAATTCAACATAGTTAGCCTCCTGGAAACTTGGGTGAAAGAACCTGTTCAAAATCAATGGTTATAAAACTTTTCATACGGCGGCAGTTACATCGCCCCATGGAAGATCAAGGGGAGGTCTACGCACATATGTTTCAAATTACATGAACATAAGTAAAATTGTATTGAATGTTGCAGATAGATATTTTCAATTCATTACCATTAATGATGACAAACCACTTTGTATTGTTTTATTGAATTTTTACAATAACGTTCCCCATGATAAGATTGAGGGGTACTTCGAAAAATAAGCCACAATCTGCAAACCTTACAGGGCTCCACAATCAAGGATGTATTTATAACCTGGGGAGGGGATTTTAATTCTGCCTTATGTCAACATGTTGAAAGAGGTGTTTGTGGCATTTTGTATAATGAAGATTCTAGTTTTTCACACTTTCTGCTCACAACCCACGGTGATCTTCTAAACGAAATCATGTTCACTGCTGACCTAGGATTTGCCAACAATCTATGTTCTCTACTGGTTTCTTTTAGTCCGACTTTTAATGGCCGTGGTATCTTTTCAACTATAGATTTTATCTTACTGTCATGTAGACATTTTCCTAGAGTCCAGGAGTTTTGTACTCATGCGATCCCCTTGAGTGATCATTTCCCATTAAGCATTGGTTTATTAGTACATAGTAATGTGATAAATACAAGAGATTATTCAACCCATACTGTCGAAAATATAACTTTGAACAGGTTAAATGGGTACCAAGGTGGACCCCGATGAGTTTACAAGAAAGGCTGGGGTAAACTGTAAAGATGCCTTTCTTCCTTGCCTTGATGAAACAACTCCCCATAAAGCCACTATAAAAGGCTTTTCTACAGTATCAGATTATATTAAAAAAGCCCTTTTTGTGATGACCAATAAAAAAGCTATTCAAGATAATGGGTGGTTTGATTCCAAATACACCAAGGCCTACTCAAACATAATTTATATAAAGTAGTGAAATATCGAGATGATATAAAAGAGGCACGAAGGGAGTATAGATGTGCACTAAAACAACGGAGACATGCACTAAAAGAAGAAGCTTGGCGTGCCCTACACATCGCCTCTGAAACTAGGGATACCTCTGCCTTTTGGAAGGCCGGTAATGCTCCCTTTCTGATTGATAAAGATACGGCGTCGCTAGAGTTACCTATTAGTGAGGGTGAATGGGTGGAACATTATCGTAATCTCTACAATAAACCATTTTGTGAAGGATCGAGAGAAGATGGCATAGTTGATGAGATAGAAGCACTCCCAAGTGGTCACCAAATTGACTTACAGTTTGACCTTTTTGAAGTTAACCAGGCCATTATGTCAAGTATGGGAGGGAAGGACCCTGGCCCCGATGGTATCCCCATGAATCTTTTTAAATCTAACATTTTGTTATGGGGACCACTTTTAACTCAAATATTTAATGCAAGTTGTGCTATCAGATTCTTATCAACATGGTCTGAATCAATACTGGTTCCCATTTTTAAAAAAGGGGACAGAGAGAATCCAGCGTACTACAGACCAATTTTGCTGATGGATTCCACAGTCAAAGTAGTGGGATGAGTCATTTTAACTAGATTGCAGGACTGGGCTGAGGACCATGTGATTAGTAATGATGTTCAAATTGGCTTTTATAAGGGTCTGGGCACCGTGTAACAGGGCCTTAATTTAACTATACTATTAGGCAAGTACACCAAGGCAAAAAGGGGCAAGCTATTCCTGGCGTTCGTGGATTCAACCCCGACTTTTGACTGCGTTATCCACAATAAGCTATGGAAGATTTTAGAGGGTATGGGGGTGGAAGACTCACTTATATCCTTTTTGAGGCAGCTTTACTTAGGGGCGAAGGCAAGAGTTAGTTATGGTGTAGGGGGGAGTGCACAAAATCATTTGGCATAATGAGAGGAGTGAGACAGGGTTGTGTCCTGGCACCCTTTTTTTTACACTTGATATAAATGATCTAGGATGTGTACTGGCGAAAGAGTGCCAGGACCTACCTTTAATTGATAAACAGCCCGTACCCGCTCTTCTGTACGCCGATGACACGGTCCTTATGGCATGCACTTTGCTGGGTCTCCAGTTTTCCTACATTTATGTTTAACCGGGGTCTGACCGTTAATACCTCAAAAACAGTCATAATGAGGTGGGGGTTAGGCAGTAACAACAGTAGAGCCTTTTATATAGATGCTAAAAGGATAGAATGCTCAAAAACTTTTTCTTACCTACGGATTTTGTTTGACCGAATGGGAACTTGGACTCAGGCAGTCAAAGCCAAGATATTATTTACTAAGGCATTGGCAGCCCTATCAAATTTCAGTAGAAAACTGAGTAGACGACCACCAGTAGAATTGCTACTACTATATAAAGCTAAGTGCGTGTCAATTGCAATTTATGGTGCTGGTATTTGGGGCCACGCTGAGGTCAACTCCTTACAGCCTATTGAAAACTCCTTTTTTAGATTCTTGTTGGCTGTTCCAGGCAGTACTTTTACCCATATTTGTCACACAGAATTGGGCAAGCCATACTTAATGGACATCGTAAAAATCCAGCCAGTCTTACTGTGGCATAGGATCTGGACCACAGATAAAACGTTGCAGAACTGTCAAATCTTGAATGACAGCTGAGGGTTAGATGGGGCCATGCATATTAGGTGGTTAAATTATTAAAAAAAATTCACATGCAATCTTGGCCACCCAGAATGTTATAATGACTCCAACACCATGAGCACGGTTGCCAGGAGATATCTCAAAAGTAGTTGCCTGCTCTTTTTGGGAGCGAACAGAAACATTATTGAAATGACAAAATCAATTGTTCAAGCTCATCATCTTACCCTGTCCACATTTAATATTCAGCCTTATATTATGATTATTGCTGGTGACTACAATAGATTTCTGTTAACTCGTTTCAGATTAGGCATTATACATTGAACAATACGTTTTCCTGAACTGAACGACTGGTCCAGATCGATGAGTAAATGCCTGTGTGATGATTTATCTTTACAGACGCATTGCATGTATTCTTTTTTTGTAAATTTTACACTGTCCAGAGAAAGAGGTGGGTTCTCCTGATTTTAAGAGCTATCGGGCTTAGACAATGTTGTCCTGCACTTCTGGTTCTACAATGCCTAGAAATTTATTTTGTAATTACTTCTATTATTTTGTTTTAAAAAATGTTGTTAAATGTAGAAAAACAATTAAGATGTGATACTATTTTGAGCATGATTAAGTGAATGGAATACTTTGAGTACAAAATCAAGCTGACTGTATATTTGTTACATTTTTAGGTTATTTTATTAAATAACAATTACGTTGTAATTTTTATGTGCTTTTATGATTATCTTAATAAAGAAATCGAATAAAGCTTATTTGACTTGACTTGACACAATAATGCAGCCCAATTAGTAGTGTAATCGGGAAAAGACCCCAAACCATCACAATAGTTCATATTTTAACACAACAACACAAAACAAGTACAAAAGAACAATACAAAATAACATAACAGCACAATCCAAAACACACTAAAAAGCAAACATGCAATATAAAGCAGAGCAGTACAATGACAACACATGAAACAGCACAAGTCTGAACAGCTTTACTGTGTTATATTTTTTTCTTCTGCATTGTTGATGGTTGTACTTTTTGTTGGTGTTTTGTCTTGTTGTTGTAGCATTGTGGTGCTGTGCTGTTGTGGCATTGATGTTACATTGTGGCAATATCTTAACTGTAGTATGTTTTCTCAAACATGCAAGCAAATTCCTGTCACTCATTACCACGTCCAAAAGGTTTAAGTAGCACACTCTTACTATTTACACCATGGTCATTTAAACCATTTGACAACATTTGTCACTGGGTACTTACTAGCCAGAAATATGAGCAGCGAATAATTGCTCTCCACTCAGGCAAATTGCAGACCAGGCAAAGAGGCTTCTTTATCACATCCCATTAATATATATGCATGACACACCATTTCACCAACGTGTGGGGGTGACACTATTCAGTGGAAGAGAGCTGTGTAATTCCTTATGGGGAAAGGGCTACTTATGTTCCACCAGTAGGGGTAGTATTGCACTGTGGCAGAGCAGCCATGCACACAGAAAATGGTAAAGGAACCATCCAGTTCATTCATGTTACATTGCCTAGAATAAAAGAGAAATATGACTGCCATAACCCGGATATTGGTTCACTCTCCTCAGTCTGCACTGTCATCTATTAAAACGAAAAATGCAGGTGGGGTGCTTCTTGACTGTGGGGTACTGGCGCCTCTCAAGCAAGCGTAATCGTAAAACTCCTCCTCTATGTGCGGTGTAGTAGATGAGGGAAAAACACCCTAAGCCCTCTAAGTGGACATCAAGCACACGGTGCTCGAGAAGACGGAATAAGGAACAGAGCGTACTCGCTAAAGGGACTAATTTCACCCGTAATTGGTTGAAAGCAGACTTCAGCATTGAAAGGAGAATCGCCAGAATAGAGAGCATACAGTTGAGGTTTTCGGCTGACAGGAGATATAAATAGCGGAATCATGAAAGGAATAGTGCAGTAACAGCCGGGACGGAAGTAGAACCGGCGGAGAGGACGCAAATGAGTCTATGTTTTGGGACAGCCCTGAAGAAGTCAAGTGGGCAACCCCCATGACGAAACACGTGTTGGCTGGGCAAAATTGTTAGAATAAAAGAATACAAGAACATCAGAAGTGACTTTGGATTATTTGAAGAGCTCATTAAACCATGTCCTTTTATTGTGTGTACTCATGAACAAATGTATACTAAATGCAAAGTGATATATGAATAGTGTGTGCGTAGACCAGTTTGTATCTATTAAAACGACACTCTGGACTGCTGGAGCAAAGGATATAGTAAATTTGTGTGGGAATAACCCCATGCAAATGCACCACTCCCTTTTCCCATGTATGACAGAGATCAGTGCTTGTTGTCCTCCCCTTAAAGCACTGCTCAGGATCCCAGAGCACTGCTTCTTGCATAATAGTCAGTCATTTTTCTGAGGCCAACAACCTCTTTCTTGACAAAACCTCCTAACAGAAGAAATTGAGTTAAAGAAGATTAAGGCTGTTCTAAGATGAACACCTACTGCTTTAGTGTAAAAGATTAGATAAATGCCATCCTCGTAAATTCCTAGCCTGACACCCCCACATGCACATACCAGTTTGTGTGATGCGCCAGGTGCATGATGGAAACCTGCCAAATACCTGTCTATATGCCTTCTTTGCTTCTGCTTGAAGGGAATGATTCTGGCATAAGCAGCACCCATCATATGATAGGGTTTGATACGGGAGGTCGTATTCGAACCAGTTAGGATAAACACTGTACTACAGTACCAATTAATATATCTGAATCTGTTACTGCATAAAAACAATTTTTAACCACAAAGGATACGATGCTTATTTAAAAAAAAAAAAAAACAATGTAAGGCAAATGTAAAACGAACATAATTATGTAATTTGTTGATTTGTTTACTAAATTCCAGGTACGTTATTTCTAGGACTGTAGAACTTCATGTTAATAAATACACTCGACACATTTGAGCAAGAATCTTTTGAACTCTTTACATAATGCAGACACAATCAGTGCTTAATTTGAACCTGTGGTTTCCGGTGCTCGGCGCCGGCATTTAATTGTCAACACCGGCATTTTTGGCAGTCTGCCATATAGTGGCGCTGTTGTCTAATTTAGAGATGAGTTCTTCATTAATATAGTACCAATTAAAAATGACCAATACCTGCAGTCCAAACCATTCTTACAGCTTAGGGCGCCTGGAACATTCTGAATTGTCACACTTGCAGTAATGTGTTGGTTCGAAGTTGTGTTGGTACTGTCATTGGCAGCACTGGGTGTGCAATCTGCAGCAGAATCCTAACAAGGAACTTGTCCTTTTTTTTATTACAAATTAAGCACTGGAAAAAAGTATTTATTTGACAAACCTAATATTTGTAATGAAATGTATAACGTTATTCTCTATTGCAAGAACCAGGAGCATGTGACAAAACGTCAGTAAATGTACAATAGAGCACATTAATTACCACTGAATAGCAAAAGGTATAGCGAGCGCCCTCTCTCTCTCTCTCCACCCAGGAAAAACTGACTTCCCACTCTCTATTTAGGATAGAATACCCAGCATCTTTCCCATCCTCATTCAACGTATATTGGAGCTGTCAAACTTCCTACCAAGAGATCTGGCCTAGTTTCCTGGATGCAAATGAGTCTCTTTGACAGAGGTCTCGAAGTTCTGATGCCGCTGAGAACCATGGGCTTGTTGTGGACATGTCATCAAGAATTGTTGATGTGTCAGTCCATCTGAGCTTCCCCATTTCGTTTAAACCAACCCCCATCTTTTTTTTAGAAAGGATGGGTTATATATTTATAGCTTTAACCCAAGAGATTTTGAACCGCAGGTCGTGTTTTACTGATAGTCCAAAACATTTGAACAATATTTTATTTTGTAACCAATTACCGGGCCAAAAGGGATCCTTTGTTAACAGTATAGCAATGATTAATTTGAACATTTTTCAAAAAGACGCACTAAATGCATTATCGAAAATAATTTTTCAAAAACATGTTTTATTATTTATGGCATTCATTCACCATGAAGGAGAAGAAAGCCTTATCAGAGACAACAATTGGTTGAAATATGGCAAATGGAAGATAACATAGTATACAAAACGTTTATGGTTCCCATAAGAGTAAAATTAAATAACCAGACGCCCCTTGATAGCATTTATTATTTATATAGCTAGAAATCATTAAATACTAGGCAGCATAAACGTAATCACAGGATATTACAGCTTTAATAACATGGCATGTCCAGGGCAGGACTCAGAACCGAAAGCAGCCCTGGCAAGTTTTGCCAGACCAGCCCCCTACGGTGCACAACGAGTGGAACAAGCAAGCCAGACCACTACAAAGGGGAACATTTGGGGGGAAATGGTGCATTCTACAACACATTTGTCATTTTAATCCAATTGTATTCGCTTTTAAAGCATAGTAAATGATGACCTTACTGTGCACAAGGTTATGATGGTTGTTGTTGGGGGCCTCCAATGAGTCCCTCACTATCACCCCCCCCCCAACAGTGCCTCTCATCTCTCCATAGCTCATCTCTCACATGTATTTTATTTGCTTTATACCACCTCTCATGTTGCAGAGAAGAAGGACAACCATTGACAAAGTCAATAGGTCATGCTTTTATATATAGAAAAGTGCTTCTTAATTGGTGAGACTGCGTACGTGTGAATAGGTGAATGGGTGAAGGATAAAACGAGCCAATGCTTGGATGAATAAATGAACAAATGAATGGATGAGAACATGACTTAGGTAAATGGACAAGAGTGCATGGATTGATTAATGAATTGATGACTGAGTGCATGGGTGGACAAATGGATGAGCGAGTTTTTAGGGAGAGCATGGCTTGATTATTGTTTTTTTTTATAAATTAGTAAAGCTATATATGAATGAATGAGCTCTACATCCTATAACGTCTAAACACCCATCTCTTGACCTGACTATCCATCCACCTCACACACACATACACACACATATACTGATTCCTCCATCAACCCAAAACACCATTCATCAATCAACCCTCCACCAGACATACCACAACGTCATTTGATTAAGCATATATTTACACATTCACACTCATGTAGTGATACATTTATCCCTCAAAATCAGTCATGATTTACTCAGGCACCCTCATATTCACAAACCACACTACTGTGTGGGCATCTGTGCTGTGTGCATGTAGTCTGTGATGGTATGTGTGCCTATGTATGAGTTTTCTGAGTTTGCATGTAATCCTCTATGTATATTGCTTGAATATAAATGTGTGTCTGCATGTGAGAATGACACAAGATTCACCGACTGTTAAATAAGACATGCAGTAAATCACAATAAACCAACATGTACAAGACCCCCACAGGAACTCGTTTTCAATTATATTTTCATCCATCAAATAATTCAAAAGCATAACAACATCCAATTTGTATCTATAGTTGTCTAAGAACGGAAAACTGAAGGTAACATGTACCTGAATGTGAACTTAACCCAATTATGATTTGTTTTCAGGAAAGAGATTTGGCAATACACGTTAGGGCCACTATTTCATATTTATTAATTTTATAGATAAGGGAAATGGAGGAGAAAGCAGAGCTGTTTCAAAGTGTAGGTTTCCAATCTCTCTTCCTCAAAATCTAGATCCATAGATGCAACAGATGCTGGCCTACTCATGGCAGTAAGAATTGGCAGCTCTCAGGAAAAATAACAGTCCAAGGAAAATAATTCTACCAAAACGTATGTGGTCGCGTTTGGTCTGCACTCACTAGTAGTGTACACCAATCACTGTATATGAGTCACAAATGCAAGTCCAAATCCTCACCACTGACCACCAATGTTAGAACTGGGGGTCTCTAGTTGGCAGAGGTAGGTACCTTTGACCAAATAGGGACCCTTGCTTCTAAGTCAGGGAAAGGGGACTACACTACTGGATAACCCCTGCTCACCCCCTTGGTAGCTTGGCACGAGCAGACAGGCTTATTTCAGAGGCAGTGTGTTAAGCATGTGTGAACACATACAGTAATACAGTGAAAACACTACAGATGGACACCACACAGGTTTTATAAAAAAAGCATTCTTTATATAGACTTAACACAAGACCACAAACGACAAAAATCCACAATACTGTACTCAAAATTGACTTAAAAATGGTAGAATTAACTTAGTTTAAGTTGATGGTGAATGCGACACAGTTCTCACAAAAGTACCTGGATGCGTAATGCAAAATAAACAAAAGGCTTGCAGCTTTGGAGCTGCGTCGGTTCCTTGCTTCAGGGAGATGATGCGTTGCGCCTCAATGCTTGCGCAGAGTAGGGGATGCGTCTTGATCCTTACCGGAGAGGAGGTGATGCGTAGATTCTCGTGCTGCAGCCCTGTTGCAATGCGGCAAGATGGAGCCCTTGATGCGACGATGTTGAGATGATGCGAAACGTCCTGGCAGCCTTGCGGTAACTCTGTACTTTGGAGCCGCAACAGGCCCTGCGACACGCTTCTCCGATGATGCGACGGCGACCCTCCCGGTTGCGACGTGCTTCTCCGGTGATGCAACAGCAGACAGCTGTGACAATGGCACACTTCTGGGAGATGCGGCAGCGGCACGCTTCTCCAGCGATGCGATGACTACAGCTGCGGTGGCGACACGCTTCTTCTCGTTGCGTTGCGCTTCCAGCTCCCAGCGACACGCAGGCTTCTGCAGATAGAATTCCCAGCAAGGAAACTCAGAGGGAAGCTGGTGGTGAAGTCTGTTGTCCCTGAGACTTCAGCAGCAGGCAATCACAAGTTCAAGCCCTGGAGAATTGGAGAAATATTGTGCAAGATGATGAAGTACACACAAAGTTCCTTCTCCTCTCCTTGGCACTGAAGACACCACTGTAGGCCAACCCAGCAACACAGCACACTGGCATGGGGGCAGTTCACTCCTAAAACTTCCTTTGGTTCTTCTCCTTGGCAGAGGTTTCTTCTTGTTGTTCCAGAAGTGATCTAAAGTCTTGGGGTTTGGGTCCCCATATTTATACTACTTTTCTCTTTATCTGAAGGCAGAGAGGCCTTTGCCTAATCCAAACCAGTTCTTGTCAGTCCTGGAGCACTTTGTTTACATGACTCCTTCTTTCCTTTCAGAGTGCAGGGCAGAGACTTCAGACACACCACAGGAGGTGGAGCCAGCATTGTGGAGGGAAGGCCCAGCCCTATTCAGGTCCCAGGTGCAACTCCTCCCTCCCATCTCGATGCAGATCTCTCTATTCAGCACTGGGCTGCCTCACCCTGTCTCCTGGAATTCCCCAGCTCTGTCACTCAAACTCCAGACAAGGAATAAACAGCCTAGCAGAGGCAGGTTTAAATGGCTAGACAAGAAAATGCCTACTTTCTAAAAGTGGCATTTTCAAACACAGAATGTTCAAACCAACTTCACTAAAAGATGTATTTTATCATCCTGAGTTCAGGTATACTAAATTCGGTTTTCTACCATGTTCCCTGAGTCAGTTAGGATTATAAGATGTAATAACCAAACTGCCCATTCTGGCCTATGGAGAACAGGTAGCCTTGCAATAGTGAAAAACGAAAATGGCTGTAATTCACTATTAGAACATGCCACACACACCAGGGCATGTCCTACCTTATCCTTACAATGCACCCTGTCCTTAGGCCTACCATAGGGGTGTCTGATATGAAGAAAAGAGAAAGTTTAGGGACTGGCTCATGCAAAACAATGCTTTGCAAAAGATGCCCCCCTCCCCGCTGAGTTTAAAGATGTGCCACGCCCATTGTTGGCTACAGGAGACACTGATGTGGGGTTACTCCGGATCCCACCAGTCTCTATCCAGATGAAAGACAACGCCAAATTGCCTCGTATTCCCCAGTACAAGATATTACAGGCACGAGAAAAGGCCTTATTGCACATAATACACGATCTGATTGAGTCTGGTGTGGTTGAGGAGACAGTGGCAAATGTGTGTAATAGCCCTATTCTTCCTATTCTTAAGAAGGCACCCTTGGATTCTTCTGATGCTCAACCTGATGTTTATCACTTCGTAATTGACCATAGAGAGGTTAACAAAATAGTAGTTCCCCAGTATCCTGCACTTCCAGACATTACCACGATCTTGACAATGATTGCCCCATCAACAAAATTATTTTCTGTGATCGATTTGAAGAATGCTTTCTTCAGCATTCCAATCCAAAGAGATAGCAGATATCTGTTTGGATTTGCCATAGCCAGCAGGAGCTTTAGATTCTGTTGTGCTCCACACGGCTATACAGAAAGCCCTAGTATCTATAGTCAAGCTTGGATTCTGTGGGACAGCCCCCTGGTAATGTGCTATTGCAGTACGTTGACGACCTCCTTGTGGCTTCTGATACTGAGGGTGGTTCTAAAGATGCCACAGTTAAATTGCTGTTGCATTTAGCACATCATGGACACAAGGTGTCCCTTTCAAAATGTCAATATTGTCGACAGGAGGTCAACTATTTAGGTCACCTACTGTCGAAGGAGGGTCACAGAATAACACCTGAACGCATAGCCGCTATCACTAATATGCCTGCTCCTAAGACCCAACGTGAAGTACGCACATTTATCAGCATTACCTCGTATTGTCGCCAATGTATCCCCAATTATTCCCTACTAACAAAACCCCTCCTTTACCTGAAGTGCATGAGCCTCTGACGTGGACATCTGCATGCCAGCAAGCTTTTGAGCAATTACAGGTTGCGCTTTGCTCTGCTCCTGTGCTTGGTACTCCTGATTACCAGAAGTCTTTTGTCCTCTATGTACACAAGGCCGATGGTTGTGCGCTCTCTGTTCTAACACAGGGTTTGAGTGGTAAGCAGAGTCCCTGCGCTTACTTCTCTGCTATCCTTGATAACGTCACCAGAGCCCTCCCGAGCTGCCTCAGAGCTGCAGTGGCGGTGGCAGTTTCTATCAGACAATCGGCAGGGCTCGTCCTTGATACTGATCTTACAGTAATGGTACCTCATGCTGTGGATACGCTTTTGAATAAGACAAAGACACTGCACCTTACTAGTGCATGTCTGACTGGATATGAATTGACCTTGTTTGCTCCACACATTACCATCAAACGATGAGCTACTCTGAACCCAGCCACGTTACTACTCCTCCCTTCGTAAGAAAAGGACAATGATGTTCATGATTATTTATTTCGGACTGAAGAAGAAACAAAGGGCTGGGTAGACCTGACTGATGTTCCCTTACCTGACCCCCAAGGGGAACTATATGTCGATGGCTCTTGTTTCAAACTACCGGATGGCACTACCACTACAGCGTACCCAATAACAACGTTACACATTGTAGTTGAGACATCCCTAATCCCATACCAATCGGCCCAAGCTGCAGAGTTGGTTTCCCTCCTTAGGGCTTGTGAGTTGAGTGAGGGACTGACTGTCATTGTCTATACCGACAGCCAGTATGCCTTTGGGTTGGTCCATAATTTCAGGTGCATCTGGGTGGAGAGAGGGTTCTTGATCTTGCACGGATTGCAACTACAGAATGGCCCATTGATACATAGACTGTTGTCAGCAGTCAACCTTCCCGAGAAGTTAGCAATAATAAAATGCAGTGACCACAAAGCAATAACAGATGATGTTGGGAGGGGGAATGCGTTCGCAGATCAGACAGCTAAAGAGACAGCTTGATCGAAGATGAAAAAGATGTTCACGGCAGGTCCCGCTGGGTGGGTCCCAGACAATGGAATGTTCTGGGGACACATTAGAAAATGTCAGGGATATACAGGGTGAAGCGACCCTAGACGAATTGGCAATATGGGAGCAGAGTACAGGGCATTTGGATGAGGATGGGTGCTGGACCAACCTGTCCAGAAAACAGAGGTGGTTGCTGCCTAATGCCTAGATACTCCCTGTGGTTACCATGTCCCATGGCCCAGCACACATTAGTGCCAAAGGAATAACAATAATATATCTAAGGTAGCCACGCATCTAGTGAAACACTGCATTATCTGTATGAGACATAATCCTAGGAAAGGTACTCCTACACCCTCAGGTAACCTTGCACCACCTTCCTTTCCTTTCGAGGTCCTGCAGATGGATTTCATTGAAATGAACAATTCGAAGTATGTGCTGGTCGTGATTTGTGAATTCAGTAAATGGATTGACGTTTAACCAACTAAAGAGAACACGGCTGTGGCTACGACGAAGACACTCCTTAAAGAGTTCTTCCCATGCTTTGGATTGCCACGTTTGATTTGGAGTGACAACGGAAGTCACTTCAATTCAAAGTCATCAAATTAGTGTGTGAGAGTCTGCACATTAAACAGACGTTCCATGCACCTAACCACCCCCAGTCAGCGGGTCTCCTGGAGAAATACAACGGGACCCTTAAACTGAAGTTAGCAAAGATACAAGAAAGTACAGGTTTGTGATGGCCAGATGCTCTTCCTATGGCTTTGTTATCTACCAGAGTGACAGCACATTCTAGAACAGGGTTGTCCCCGTACAAAGTGGTCTTTGGTGGCCCTGCTAATGTCTGGGGCGCTCCGAGATCCATTCGCTTTTCCAAGATAGAGTACCCCTTGCTTGTGGATTATCTGTAGGAATTGACTAAAGATCTTCGTTCTATCCATCAACAGATTCAGGACATGCTACGGCCAGTACCAGAGGGGCCCGGTCATCAGCTACAGCCTGGTGACTACGTACTCGTAAAAAACTTCCAGAGGAAGAGGTGCCTGGAGCCTCGTTAGAAAGGGCCACTGCTGGTCCTCCTTGCCACTCACACTGCGTTGAAGCTCGACAGCCGGAAGCACTGGGTGCATGGGACGCATGTCAAGAAGGTCCCTCTCCCACTTCCCTATGACAAATGGGTCCTCGATGGCATTGCCATTTGCTGACCAGGAGGGGAGCGGTTTCCCCGTTGCGCTCCCTTCTCTGACACTCGATTGAGCTGGATGCAGACGCACAAAGAAAGTGAAGCTGCCTTGCTTGAGATAAGGGCCTCCCCAGACACTCCTGTTTCTGATCCACAGGATATGAGTCTCAATGTCCACCTGACCCTGAGTTTTCTCCCTTTTTGTTAATGAGACAGTGCCTGGAGTCACCAAATGTAATCTACGCCTCCGGCGGAAGGACAGTGCATCAGAGGGGCAGTCTAGGAGTTAGGGAAGGACTTGAGACCAGGTTGTAGGTACCCTGTCTAAGGTACCAGTGATAAGAGTAGGGAAAAGAGATTGGTGCACTGACCTGGACACTGGACAGGATTAGTTGAGGGTGTCTTCCCAGGAGGGAGGGTGCCCTATTCTTAAAGAAGAGGATTTGTTTTTCAGCAAGGGCTGCAATCGCGCAGCTCCCCCGAGGGAGTGCTTCATAGCACCATTTTTGATGAACAATAGGAGTCTACCAGTGAGGCGCTGAAGGACACTGTGTAACTTGTGCCCCTCTGGTTCTGTTGCAGTATTAGCGGCTCCAGTTTGTTATTTTTCCTCTGATAAATATAAGTTGCTCCTGAGATTTTATAAATGTATCCATTTGGTCGTGCTGTTATGGAAGAAGAACAGCCTCTAGCAGCCCCACCACTAGGACTGAGTAGTCCTGGTTGGTCTAGCTGGTCCACTAGGAGTAAGATAGTAGTAGTGATTTTCTTTTTCATACTCTTGATCACAATGTTCGGGGTCGTAAGGTATTTAGAAGAAAACCATCCAGCGCACACTCTGATAAGGATTACTCCGGTTCCACATGAGCATCTGTTTGGTACATTGGCTCCACACAAGGAGAGACATAGACAGGCATATGTTGAGAATGCATTTGTGCAAATGCTTCATCAGGTACACAACACGACCAATGCCACAAATTGCTGGGTGTGTGTGTTACTCCTCTCTGTCATACACAAGAACGATTTACTGGTGTCTTTACCCTTTTCGTACTTAGGTAGCTGTGAGGCATGGTTCCAGCTGCTTTCTGTGGTGTATATTCATTATCATGCTGATGCTAAGGATATGACGGAGTCTGAGTATCAAGCAGCATTAGAGTATGTTGTGGTACACCAGGGTTATACTCCGGGATACTAGTTACGGGGTACTTTACGCCCAGATGCTTGCATGAATGTCTTCGAGAATAACAGAAATGTCACTGGCTGTAAGATGAAATGCTGGACTTCCAGGGATTCAATGTTACTGAATACTTCAAGTGTTCCCATGCATGAAATATCACTGAAAATTAAATTATGCCCATACCTGTCACCCCTACCGCAGCTAGTTTTTGTGTTGAAGGTTCTGGGAAAATTCCAGTGGGACTAAGCAGCTGTAATTATACATATAAATGGAACACCACTAGTAGCTCACCTTTGCTCACAGCCCCTAATGTCTACTTTGTTTGTGGAGCACATGCTTATACCTGCCTCCCGAGAGGATGGTCTGGCCAGTGTTTTCTCTCTTTTCTTTTACGTCCCCATTTACATTCCACCGAGATCACAGACTGCAGCGAAGGAGTGCTGACTTGTCCCGAGTAAGGAGAGTTAGTAATACAGCAGACATTGATCAAACTGATACTACTTTACAGCAATTCATGGATGCCATGAAGGGTATTCTGCCTTTCTGGGGACCTATGAATAACAGTATTAGCCTTTGTCGCCTCACCAGAGTAGTAGACGAGGTTATTAACACTACAGCAGGTATACTCACTAACATTACAGCTGAGATCCAGGCTACCAGACTCGTTGCTCTTCAAAATTGGATGGTTTTAGACATCATCCCTGCAGATAGGGGGGAAGCTTGTCGCGTCATCGGTAGTTTACATCCCTGACCACGCCCCTAAAGTATATTCTGCTATCCAGAAGCTCCATAGGCTTACATCCTATATTCATCAAGACAATGGTTCATGGTCCTTGACAGGGTGGTTCTGGGGTCTGATATAATCCTGAGGTTGGAAGATACTTCTTTTTCTAGTAGCTATAGCAGGTGTCATCTTTACGTGCTGTCTCTGTGTCAATTGCCTTTCAGCATGCTGTACCTATTGTGTGAGCAAGCTCACCCCTACCACTAAATTGCCAGAATGTGATAATAAAGTCTCTACTATGATGATGCAAGACATACGGGACATGATGTTGATCGATGAGGGCATTTTTTAATATTAAAGATGTCTGATATACAGGTGTTTTATTTTCTTCCCTGCTTAGAATTGCAAAGACCCTACCGATAGCGCCAATAAAGCATCTAGCCTCCACTGCTAAAAGGACGGTCACTTAGTTTTGAAAAACCCCATTCTCAGTATATACTTGTTTTGTGCCATAGTAGGTTAGCACTGTGCAACTAAATTAGATCTCATTTGTATTCCCATTATGCAACCCACTGAGTTCTCCTTGTGATGTGCGAGTTTCAGTTAGCGAGTGTGACTCCATTTTGTGTTTCGCAATCCCTATTAGGCTGTGTCTGAACTAGGCCCCGTTATTCATGTTGTTTGCCTCAGCCGAACACTGTATTTAGCTATTATTTTCTCTTCTGTTCAAGGTTGCCTTTTGACTTACTAATGAACAGGCAAATCCGTCATTGCATACCTACCCATGTGTGTAGTTCTGCTCCCACGTTAGAAGACGCTGAGGCCCGGCAAGGCAACCTTGAAACTGTAATAGTGTGTACCCATTTTGCAGGTGGTAGCCCATCCTTCTGTGCCTCTTTTGTTTGTGCTCAGCCTTGCCGGTAACTTTCCACTGTGGGCGTGGTCGAGGTTCCTAGTGGTTATGTGTTGCAAACTGTTGCGGGGCCAGTCCCTCGGCAGACATCTTAGGGTGCAGGTCAGATTGGACTCCTCTGCAGAGTATTACTAATAAATGCTTGTTTGTATTCTCTACTGTCTGACCGACTCTTCATTACTTGGGAAGGCATAGCGGGTCGTTTTCAGTAACCCAGGTGGCCTCTAAGGGCCACTTCCTTCAGTGGCTACTTACTGATCAGGACAGAGACTCAAAGTCGTCAACCCTCCGATCCAGAATCCGCTATCTCTCTAGAAGCATGAACCACGCTGCTGACAAAACGTCCGTATTCTTAATACCTTGCATGTCCGACTGAAACGCAGACTGAGGCCATCATCTTGGTTGAACAAAAAGTAACGGTGATGCCCGGAACGTGTAACTGGGACGTGATGAGGGAGACACTCATGTGTGTGTCTCTCTCTGTACCTGCCCACTAACTGAGGTATGTAAGACTACACACACATCAATCAGTCTAGATCTATCTTCCCCGTCACACTGTACTAATACCCCAGCAGTTGCAAGGATGGGGTATTATTGTATCGGATGCAAATTAAAATCTAATACCTAAATATTAACATTCTCCGTACAATTTACTAAGCAGTGTTCCTCATCCACCCTGTATCTTATATCGCATAGTGGTTTGCTGCGTCCAGCATAATATGTACCTTGGCCATAGGACAAATGATCATTCTGTGACGTTGGCCTGGTACCATTTAACAACTCATGGGGTAACACAATGCATTGATGTTCAATACATACCAGTGTATATTCATTCAAAAGCATAATTTGTAGGCCTTTCCACTCAAAGGTAGCATATCATGAACAAATAATGCAAATATTTATGCAAGTAAAGCAAGGCGTCCCATATCATTACCATCGTTCGTGCCGATGTTTGTACTATTAAGCAAGTCCATTCATTTGCATTCTTTTTTGTCTAGGATGTCATTGATGTTTTCACCACAACTATCCAATGTGATCACTTTTGCGACTTGCCAGTAAATGTAATTTTCTGTGCATGTTCCATTACTTCAAAATGACGGACCAACGGTGCTCCATCCACTTTACATCTGATTCTACTGCAATGTTGGGCAATACTCTGTTTAACAAATTGGGTGGTTTGACCCAGATACCTTCTCCTGCAATGGAATCTGATCACATACATTACATTTCTGGTGTTGGAGTTAGAAAAAGCGTTTAAGACAACATTTCTGTCACGACCTTCCAACAACTTCGTGTTCATGGTAAACCCACATACAATATACCCTCCACATCTGTGATGTCCAACTGTCGGGAGACTCCAAAGGGTTCTGATGTCACTATCCCTTGGGCCATCTTTGCATTCTCTGACCACGTAATCTCTGATGTTCCTATTACGTTTGAAGGCAAAAAGTGGATGTTCTCTGATAGTTTCACTCATTAAACCCCAATTATTTTGTATTATTTTTTGTACCTTGTTACTGGTCGGTGAGAAGGTGAACCATCACTACCCAATCAGTGTTTTGTTTTGGTGTGGGTGTGCGTGTACATTCCCTAGGGCAGAACCATGACTGTTTAATTGACCTGGAGATGATTTTTCTTAAGTAACCCTTCTCAAGTCGTTTTATTTGGACTCTGTCTCACAGAAAAAATCTTCCTTTTTCTTACAACTATTACAGAGACACAAAAATTGCCTCAATGGCAGACTGTCCCTGAGAGCCCGTGGGTTGTGACCATTGTATTTCAACAATGAATTCATGTCAGTGGGTTTCTTAAAAAGTGTGGTGTATAGGGTACCCTCTTTATGTCTTACTCACAGGTCCAGATCGCTCACCTCAGTGCAGCTGGAGTGTGCAGTGAATTTAAGATCTTGGCTCTGTTTATTAAGCCATGTCAGAAAGTTATTGAATTCCAGTTCTGAGCCATGCCAAATAAGAGAAATATCATCTATGTACCTCCTCCATTCTCTGATATAATTCTTGAATGGGTTATTCTGGGGGTATATGGTGTTCTTCTCAAAATTGCCCACAAAGAGATTTGCTACATTTGGAGCAAAACAAGCTCCCATGGCAATTGCTTTGCATTGGAAGAAGAATTCTTTCTTGAACATAAAGTAGTTCTTCTTGAGAGCTATCTCCATCAATGTGGTGATGAATCTGCAGATATTTTGCCTGTACCATATGGTCCTAAAATATCTTAATAGCCTCCTCTTCGAGAATACTGGTATAAAGGGATTCAACTTTCAAGGTCACCAATATATCTTGTTTACTGTTGAATAGCAGTCCCTCTATGTCATTGATAAATTACATGCTGTCTTTGACACATGATTTTTGCTTGGCTGCTTTATTCCTGATGCTTTGATCGATGTGTCTACAAATGTTTTTTAAAACCGAACCATCCTGATACTATTGGGCAGCCAGATGGCCGTGTATATGACTGGGACACGAGGATGTGGTTTGCTCAGGTAAGCATTCTCTTTCTCATCAATCGTACCTTCCTGTGGTACATCTTGTATAGCATTTCATATTTCCTTTTGTATCCTTTTCAGCATATCCGACCATTTTATTATCTGACATCACCTAGCTGGCTTGATTTTTATATCCATGTTTTGCACCAGAGAGTTAAGGGTTAGTCTTTCATTTTTCTGTATATTGTAAGGAATTAATCTTCTAACTTTTTCCAAAGCACACACTTATTTGCGCACCGTATTCTCAAAAGCAAGTATCTCTGGACTCATTAAGTGGTTAGGGGTTTAGATATTCCAGCACATTTCAATCCACACCAACCCCTTGGCTGGGAGGGATGGAACGTCACTAACCCAGTCAAAGAGCAAGAAAAAGTTCATGTGCTGTATTGAATGGCCCTTACATACACATTTACCTATGAACACCTAGCAAATATGATGTTAATGTGTGACCACCATGGTAAACATGCAGACAGCAAACCCTGCCAATGATTCCTACCCACTCTGGCCCAAAATTTAGCAGCACTGTGTCCTCTCCCTGCCAATCCAGAGATAGTGTCCTAAATAGTGTTCCCGAACAATTTGTTGCTCTAAGGCATCTTAGTAAAGCCACCCATGATATTGTACCAGCCAGGAGCCACAGAACTGAGTGTACTTGACATTCAACATCATTTTTATTGTGTTTTACTGCCTTATGACAGGCCTCTCACTAACCACAAGTTTGATTTAACAGACACATGAATAGAGCTTGATTTAGGCAGAGTATCTGCACTCTCGACACATGTAGTCTGCACATAATTAGTGACTACTGCAGTGAAGTCCATCACTGCATCACCAGCTATGTCACATGAAGCAACTAGACCATCTATAGAATGGTATGTTGATGTCATTCCTTGTGACTAGGGCAAAAAGTGCCCAATGGAGATCTTTTGCTGCCAGGACATCAGCCATTTGCTCAATCAGATGTACAGCATTTTTACATTGATTTGTGCACATGACCACTCATTAGCAGATTGAGAGCACAAAGTGTGCCACATGCCAGACCTTCCAAGTTAACTCAAGGTTTTGGGATGTATCATAGTCTGTGCTAACAGTCATGTTGTGTACAGCATGCACAGAGTCACACGTCTGGTCTGTTAAGAGTGTCTGTACAGTCATGAAGATTTAGCTCAGCTGTCATGTGCTTACAATAGTGTGTAGTGGTACATTTTGTCTACTTTAATAGAACACGTGTAGTGGCCCTGGCCTAAGTGTTGTAGTTAGGCTGGCATAGGTCCTAGACAAATAGAACTGAGTTTGATGTAGTCGTCTGATGAATAGTGTAACGTAGACTCATGTTAGTTTGCATGGAAATCATGGGAGTCTACACATTTGGGGTCTTGTCAAGTTCGACTTAGCTATGCTTGGCATCTACAACTTCTTGATCTGCTACACAGATGACTTTAGTCTTTCATGTCCACTCATTCTCTTCATTTATCGCATCCATCAAGGTCAGCGCCCATCAAAAGCTGAGACATTGGAAAGCCATCCCTCGGAAAGTGCAGGCCCTGGGGGTCCATTGCCCAAGTGGTGTACACCGAAGTGAGAGGTGGGAGAACCTGAGGTGCTGGACCCAAAAGATTGCAGAGGTCCAGCTGGGGAAGTCCTCCAAACGTGGTAGATTGACTCCCCTAATGGTTGGAATCCTGGCAGTGACGTACCCTGAGCTTGAAGCGAAGTTGAGGGCCCAACAGCACCTAGGAGGGGGTGAGCATTGTGCTGCCTAGTCCGATTAATATTCTGATTCATATCTAACCTTCTATTCAGTGTTACAGGCAACAGCAACCACATCAACTTGGAGCTTGACTAATGCTGAACCCTATTGTTGGACTCGGCCCTTCTGGCAGGTTCACCCCTGGAACTTTTTGCTTTTTATTATGACCTAGTGTTAGTGATTTTTGGCTTCTGCGCACGTTACCACTGTGTCCCAGGGTAAAGTGCGTGCGTGTAGTGAGGTTGGCCTGCCCTCCCATAGGAATGCATGGGGAATGTATGTGTCCCTGGTAGTTCCTGATGCGTGGGGTGTGCAGGTGCGAGTTTGATATGTGCGGACTCGTGTGATGAAATGCTGCGCGATGATGTGTGCGGCGTCAATATACCTAGTGTGGAAGTACCACTTCTAGAAGTTGGCATTTCTGTGTGCAGTGTGAGATGTGTGCCTTGTCTGGCGATTGGCTGGCTGAGGTCATGTGATGGGCTAGGGAATCCCCAGAGTCAGGATGGGTCTGCCCCAGTGGTGGATAGGGAGATTTACATCCAGATGGGTGGGAGGAGTACACCTGGGACCTGAATAGGGCTGGGCTTTCCCCACACAATGCTGGCCCCACCCCCTGTGGTGCGACTGATGACCCTGGCCTGTTCTGTGAATAGGGAGAGGGGCTGAGCAAAACAAAGTGCTCAAGAACCAGTTGCATCTGGTTCGCCCCTTCCCTGCACCTTGGGACTAAGGAAAAATGTGTATAAAAAGGGACTGTGACCCTTTACAAAATGTTCTTTGCTGATCCTAACTGGGGGGCCTGCTGCTGCTGCTGGGCGCCAGGAGAGACCGCCACTGGGGACTGCCTCCCTGCCTGGAGGGCCCTGTGAGCTGGCCCCTGGGCCCAGCCCTTGCCCCCCTGCCTCCTGAAGGACCTTATTCCTGGAAGAACTTTGCTCCTGGACCTTTAACTGTACCCCTGGGAGCGCTTTTTAAGGAAAGGGCTGGTGACTGTGCCCTAGCGCTTAGAGAGCGCTTCTATGTCGCATCAGCAGCGCTTCCAATTTTCGTTGCAGCACGGAGCTGCGATCCTTTTGAAAAAGGGAATCCCCGGCGTGGAGATTCCCATGGCAACCCTCGGCATTTCAGGAAGCAGGTGCCCACCCCACGGTATTGCCACCGGAAGGATTTGTGCTTTGGTTAAGACGGGTGCCCACCCCGTGTTTTGTCGGTTCCACGGGAGCCTACCCCGTATTATGGTGATCGTTGGCGGGTGCCCACCCTGCCTATCCCTGTATTTAGATTACGGGTGCCTACCCCGCTTTTCTGCCCCTTTGCGTATTTACTAGCGGGTGCCCACCCCGCGAAGAAATCACCGCCGCGGCCGGGACATCCAGGAAGCCAGGCAGCTTCGGTTTAGACGTGGCCGTGGCGAAACACAGGAAGCGGACGGGAGCCTACCCCGCGCTCCTGTAACAAAGAGAAAAGCAGGAAGTAAAGTCGTGGCGGCTGACAAGGAGCCTGGGAATCCCTGCGTTGCCAAAGCAACATCCCGAGGCATAGAGAGGGAGCCGCTACGCGCCCTGCAGGACGTCCGGTCGAGGAAGGAGAGCGGAGGACACCCTCTGGTCCCAGGACCCTCGCCACCACATGAGTAAACGGGAAGCCCTCACGCCTCCCCCAGTGTGCAGTTGGGGGGGGGGCACAGACGTCCGGGGACAGATGGGGACCGATCGAGGCCTCAAGCCTCCCCTACGAGGGTCTACATAGTGCGCCAGTCCCCGGTGAGGTCCCATGGTGAGGGACCACAAAGCAAAAACTTGGTTCGGTAGCCTCCAAGGCTGGGGAGCACAGAGGGCATTCTTTTGAGGTGGCCAGGGTGAGTGGCATCCCCACTCCCTCGCCTTACAGGCATATTTGTGTAGAGCCTAGAAGGCTCCAACACCAGGGCATATTTGTTAAAGAGCCCATGAGGCTCCAACGTTGTCCCAGGGCATATTTGTGTTCTAGAGCCCACGAGGCTGCCACGCTGTTTTGGGGCATTCCAGAGCCCAGAGAGGGCTCAAAAGGCACAGTGGTGCCCAGGCTCATTTCCCCAGCTGCCCAGCACTTAGTGGGCAGCTGCAAGGTTTAGGTGGTGGCCCTTTACAGCCCTGGCTTGTGCAGCCTGCGCAGTCTAGCCCTGACTCTGCTGGACAAAGGGCGTTTGAGCCCCTGAAAGGCCAAGTTGGCCTAGGGACAGTTTTCCTGCGTGATGTGTACCTAAGGTGTTTTAGGATTGCATAGGGTGTACTTACCTGTTACTAGTGGTTACTGGTTGTGCGCTACATTTATTATTTGTTCTACCTTTCTACATTTACATTTGGTGATTTGTGATGATTCTGACAGTGGTCCATGTGGCCCTGTCTTGTGTAAATAGTCCCCAGTAAATTCCGCCCAGTGCCAGTTGGCACAGTGTAAATTGTGTGAATATTATCTAATGTGTTTTTGGTATAATACAAAGGCTGTTTTTATGTGTGGAGTTTCTTTTGTGGTGGGCCTTGGGTGTTGGTGCTGGGTGCGCGCGCAAACGCTTTACACATTGCCTCCGGGATAAGCCTGACTGCTCGTGCCAAGCTACCAAGGGGGTGAGCAGGGGTTATCTTTGGCGTGTAACTCCCCAGCCCTGACTAGAGTGGTGGTTTCTGCCTGGCTTTGGCGCAAGCCCTAGCCAACCAGAAATCACATTTCTAACATTGGTGATCAGCGGTGGGATAGGATTTGCGTTTGCGCTGTACCGCAGCAGCAACTGGCTGCACTACAAAACTCTGCATTTTAGATAATCACGTGTTTGGGGATTATTGTTCTGAGATTTAATTTTTTTAATTCTTCTCCCAAAAAGTGTCATTTTTGAATTGTGTACTCTTGCTTCAGCTCAGACACCTAGGTCCCTTTTGTTGCACGTGTCCCTGAGCGTCCTGCCAAAATGGAGTCTACTTTTAATTTCTGTGGTCTGTTTAGATACAGTATGGGGGAGTTGGTTGAGTTTTGTGAGGAGAGAGACATAGCAGTGAGTATGTCAGACTCCCAGTCCAAACTTAGGGAGAACCTGATCCAATGGCAAAAGGATGAATGGGAATGTGAGCGCAGTGAGGAGGAGAGGGCCCGGGCCGCACGCCAAGAGGGTGGTGGGTCTGAGGGGAGCCCTGAGGAGTCTGAAGAGGAGGAAGGAAGTGACAGGACAGGGACGCCAGTAGATAGTGAAGACCCCATAGATAGGGAGTCCCTTGCTGGGTCCAGTGTCAGGGGCAGAGCTCCATCCCTTTTCCTGTCCCCAGAGGAGTGGGTAGATAGGAGGGAAGAAAGGGAGCACCAGCTGGCTTTGGAGAAGCTCAGGTTAGAGCATGCCAAGTAGATAGCGCAGCTGAATGTGGAGGAGAAAAAGTTTGAGATCGAGAGGGTCTTAGCTCAGAAACAGATGGCGGAGGCTGAGAGGGCCTTTGCCAGAGAGAAACTAGCTCTGGAGGGTAAGTTGTCCCCTGAGCGCAGTGGTAGTTTTCTGGATTCCCCAGTGAGGGTGAAGTCCAGTGGTGGCAGCGATATAGAGTCCAGTGCAGAAAGTCCCATTCCCAGTCCCCACTGTGGGATACCTGGTTCTTACGAAGAGGCGTACAGGTTGAGATTCAGAAGCAGCAAGAAACTGTCTCACCAGTCTTGGGGGGACTTTTTGGATAAATGTGATCATGCACTGACCGATTGGGTGATGGCTAGCACCACAGATGATTTTGATTATGAAGGACTGGCCAATTTGGTTGTCAAGGAGCACATGCTCCGTCATTGTTTTCCAGGATTGCGCCAACACCTGATGGGGTGTAATTCCTCTGATCCCAGGGAGCTTGCAGAGGAAGCAGACCGATGGAAAAGTGCCCAAGGTTCTGAGGAGGTATGGGAAAGCGATTCCAAAAGTAGTGGCTCAGGTATCTTCCCGTCCAGTATTGGGGAAGAGGCTCAGAGTAGCCCAGCTAGGTCCCAGAGTAGTGAGAGGGGTGTAGGGGCTCACGTCCTGTCTCAGTGGAGTAGGAATGAGTGGGTGACTGAGTGTCCCCAGGTGCCCGAAACCCAGTCTCAGAGCCTGGATGGTTTCTTCAGGGAACACCATGTTGGGGGCCTAGGCTGTCCTGTTAGTCCATTTGAGGAGGATCACCTAGTGCAGTGGTTCCCAAACGTTTGACTCCTGAGGACCCCCATTGAGTCACCACTGAAAGCCGGGGACCCCCAAGCAATTTGTAGGATTTAAATTTCAAACATTAAAACAGTTAAAAAAAAATAAAAACTGTCGTACTTTAAAATTTCTCTTTCACACCAGACTGTTCCTGCTTTATGGCTTGTTTCCCAAAACAGGAGATGCTCATGTTTATTGGGGCCTATCGATATCTGATGTGGGATCTGAGCCTTGCTGGGTAAATAATTACGGGCTGGCTTAACTGGAATGTGGGATGGTCATCATGACTCTGCCTTTTCGTTTGCAATGTATACATGTGAATGACCAACTGCAAGAGAAGGGCGGTGTTGCCCAGAGCGTAACATTCTCCATAAAAGAGGAGACTGGTTTCTGTTCTGCAGACTGCCTCATCCAGTTGCTAAGGCTTCTGTGCGACGTAGTCTCACTCATTTGAGTTTAATAAAGATGTCTTTTCATATTTCAGCTTCTGTTGCCAAGTTCTTTGTTATATTATCAAGATATGCAGAATTCTATAATACCATATCAGGAAGTACTCGAAGTCATAGGGTGCTACCCCTAGCACCTCTGGGGTCTCAAAAATTGGAGCACTTCAAAACACATGTGCACACGAAACAAATACTCGAATTACTAAGGATTTCAGGGGCATATTTACAAGTCCCTATCGCCAAGGAAACGTCACTTTTAGCGATGTTCCTGTGGCAATAGGGGCTTCGCCTTATTTACAAGGCAGCGTTAAGCCACTTATTGTGGCTTAACGCTGCCTTGTAAATAAGGCCCCCTCTCACGCAATGCTTAGCGTGAAAAAGGTGGGCATTGGGAGTTACAGTGGGCGTTTCACTCCAACACCCATTGATTTTTACGCTGCCCTCTATTTACAAGGTCAATTTAAATAGGAGACAGCACCCAAATTAAGACCGTGAAAAACCTGGTCTTAACTTTGCGAAATGAGGAGAAATGCCTCATTTCTCCTCGTTTTTGCTTTTTCCAACGGAAAAAGCGAAACACCTTTGATTGTTTATGTTCAGGTAGGTGACCCTTCCTGCATTTAAACAATCTTTAATAAAAATGACGTTTTGTAACTTTCATGTGTGCTGCATTAGGCAGCACACATAGAAGTGACAAAACAGCATTATAAAATTGTTCATGTGCAGGAAGTGGGAACATAGCAGCATCAGGATAATGATAGACTGGGAATAAACATATGTTGCTAACTTTTACCATGCAGTTTGCAAGCAGCTCTTTGAGGACAGTTTATAGGACACTGCTAGATTACGATTGTCCCTTATGAATTGCACAGTGACAAAAGAATCTCTGTGACAAAATCAGTAACCCATTGACCTATGCACATAAAATACTGTTTTTTACAATGCATTGTACACGTTATTTGCAGAAGGCATATTAACTCTCTGTGTCACATTAGATAAGTCAAAGCTGCCACTGGACAAAACTCTCATCTCTCTCCAGCAGGCACATTAATCTTGACACTTTTATAGTTGCTCGAAAACTGCTAATTTGACAAAGAACTTTGTAGTGCTTTTAAAATTGCTGGCTGAGGACCCCCTGGGAATGTGCCACGGACCACTGGGGGTCCTCGGACCCCAGTTTGGGAAACACTGACCTAGTGTATGGAGAACCTGCAGCATCTGTAAGTAGAGCTCCAGTGATTCTGATGTCTGGCAGTGCCGCTCCAGTATGGAGGGTACAGAAGTCCAGCGAGAGGAGTGGCATGGGGCTGTGTTCCCCGGTGGAGGAGCCAGTGGGTCAGGGACCAGCCGGGAGGGCTGAGTCTCCTCGAGGTGACCCTGGTGACCACACGTCTGTCCTGGGGGATCTTCACGCACTGTCAGGTGGACAGGGGACGGGAGATCTGCGCCAGGCAGACTGTCACGCAACATATGAGGCATATGTTACCCTCGGGGGGATGGTGTGTAAGTCCCCAGAAGTCCTGGAGTGCCAGGCAAGTACTCAGCCAAAGGGTTTAGGCCCCTGGATGGGAGGCCAGGTTCAGGATCAGCCTGACCTGGAGGGAAGGACGACTGTAAGCAGTGTCCTGACCGATGTAGCTGTTAGGGGTACCACTCCAGTTGGGAGGGTTCCGGACTCTGGAAGGGGGTGCAGAGGGAGGGAGTCCTCGCCTCTGACCCCGGTGGAACCTGAGGGGTTAAACCCTAGGTTGGGAACCCTAGTAGAAGAGGTAGGGGGAGGAGAGCCTCGCCTGTGAATGTTGAACAGCTTGAGGGTACAGACCCTGGGCTGGAGGATCAGTGGCAGTTTAGAACTGCCCTGATGAGGGGTAGAGTGGAGAATGGTTGCTATGTTCCAGGGGTTACTACCCCCCACTCTGTGGTTAGGCAAGGACCGGTGGTATCTGGATGGCCTAGGGCCTGGTCCTGGCCACGGACAGCTGAGGAGTACCAGTGGGGTAGCCCAGTTGGTCCGCCGAGTTTTTTCAGAGGGAACCACGTGGGTTCAGAGTGGCGTAAAACCGGAGAGTGTCCCTGCCGTTGCGGGCCTGCGTCCGTGTTTTATCGCCCCAAGCAGGGAAGACCATCACGGTGGTAATTGGTCTACCCTGCGTTTTGGCTGGAAGGGGGTTATGTTGGACTCGGCCCTTCTGGCAGGTTCACCCCTGGAACTTTTTGCTTTTTATTGTGACCTAGTGTTAGTGATTTTTGGCTTCTGCGCACTTTACCACTGTGTCCCAGGGTAAAGTGCGTGCATGTAGTGAGGTTGGCCTGCCCTCCCATAGGAATGCATGGGGGAATGTATGTGTCCCTGATAGTTCCTGATGCGTGGGGAGTGCAGGTGCGAGTTAGGCATGTGCGGACTCGTGTGATGAAATGCTGCGCGATGATGTGTGCGGCGTCAATGTACCTAGTGTGGAAGTGCCACTTCTAGAAGTTGGCATTTCTGTGTGCAGTGTGAGATGAGTGCCTTGTCTGGCGATTGGCTGGCTGAGGTCATGTGATGGGCTAGGGAATCCCCAGAGTCAGGATGGGTCTGCCCTAGTGGTGTATAGGGAGATTTACATCCAGATGGGTGGGAGGAGTACACCTGGGACCTGAATAGGGCTGGGCTTTCCCCCACACAATGCTGGCTCCGCCCCCTGTGGTGCGACTGATGACCCTGGCCTGTTCTGTGAATAGGGAGAGGGGCTGAGCAAAACAAAGTGCTCAAGAACCAGTTGCATCTGGTTCGCCCCTTCCCTGCACCTTGGGACAAAGGAAAAATGTGGATAAAAAGTGGCTGTGACCCCTTCCAAATGTTCTTTGCTGATCCTAACTGGGGGGCCTGCTGCTGCTGCTGGGCGCCAGGAGAGACCGCCACTGGGGACTGCCTCCCTGCCTGGAGGGCCCTGTGAGCTGGCCCCTGGGCCCAGCCCTTGCCCCCCTGCCTCTTGAAGGACCTTATTCCTGGAAGAACTTTGCTCCTGGACCTTTAACTGTACCCCTGGGAGCGCTTTTTAAGGAAAGGGCTGGTGACTATGCCCTAGCTCTTAGAGAGCGCTTCTATGTCGCATCAGCAGCGCTTCCGATTTTAGTTGCAGCACGGAGCTGCGATCCTTTTTTTAAAAAGGGAATCCCCGGCGTGGAGATTCCCCCGGCAACCCTCGGCATTTCAGGAAGCGGGTGCCCACCCCGGGGTATTGCCGCCGGAACGATTTGTGCTTTGGTTAAGACGGGTGCCCACCCCGTGTTTTGCCGGTTCCACGGGAACCTACCCCGTATTATGGTGATCGTTGGCGGGTGCCCACCCCGCTTATCTCTGTATTTAGATTACGGGAGCCTACCCCGCTTTTCTGCCCCTTTGCGTATTTACTAGCGGGTGCCCACCCCGCGAAGAAATCACCGCCGCGGCCGGGACATCCAGGAAGCCAGGCAGCTTTGATTTAGACGTGGCCGTGGCGAAACACAGGAAGTGGACGGGAGCCTACCCCGCGCTCCTGTAACAAAGAGAAAAGCAGGAAGTAAAGTCGTGGCGGCTGACAAGGAGCCTGGGAATCCCTGCGTTGCCAAAGCAACATCCCGAGGCATAGAGAGGGAGCCGCTACGTGCCCTGCAGGACGTCCGGTCGAGGAAGGAGAGCGGAGGACACCCTCTGGTCCCAGGACCCTCGCCACCACGTGAGTAAACGGGAAGCCCTCACGCCTCCCCCAGTGTGCAGTTGGGGGGGGCACAGACGTCCGGGGACAGATGGGGACCGATCGAGGCCTCAAGCCTCCCCTACGAGGGTCTACATAGTGCGCCAGTCCCCGGTGAGGTCCCATGGTGAGGGACCACAAAGCAAAAACTTGGTTCGGCAGCCTCCATGGCTGGGGAGCACAGAGGGCATTCTTTTGAGGTGGCGAGGGTGAGTGGCATCCTCACTCCCTCGCCTTACAGGCATATTTGTGTAGAGCCTAGAAGGCTCCAACACCAGGGCATATTTGTTAAAGAGCCCACAAGACTCCAACGTTGTCCCAGGGCATATTTGTGTTCTAGAGCCCACGAGGCTCCCACGCTGTTTTGGAGCACTCCAGAGCCCAGAGAGGGCTCAAAAGGCACAGTGGTGCCCAGGCTCATTTCCCCAGCTGCCCAGCACTTAGTGGGCAGCTGCAACGTTTAGGTGGTGGCCCTTTACGGCCCTGGCTTGCGCAGTCTAGCCCTGACTCTGCTGGACAAAGGGCGTTTGAGCCCCTGAAAGGCCAAGTTGGCCTAGGGACAGTTTTCCTGCGTGATGTGTACCTAAGGTGTTTTAGGATTGCGTAGGGTGTACTTACCTGTTACCCGTGGTTACTGGTTGTGCGCTACATTTATTATTTGTTCTACCTTTCTACATTTACATTTGGTGATTTGTGATGATTCTGACAGTGGTCCATGTGGCCCTGTCTTGTGTAAATAGTCCCCTGTAAATTCCGCCCAGTGCCAGTTGGCACAGTGTAAATTGTGTGAATATTATCTAATGTGTTTTTGGTATAATACAAAGGCTATTTTTATATAATACCTTGTGTGGAGTTTCTTTTGTGGTGGGCCTTGGGTGTTGTTGCTGGGTGCGCACGCAAACGCTTTACACATTGCCTCCGGGTTAAGCCTGACTGCTCGTGCCAAGCTACCAAGGGGGTGAGCAGGGGTTATCTTTGACGTGTAACTCCCCAGCCCTGACTAGAGTGGTGGTTTCTGCCTGGCTTTGGCGCAAGCCCTAGCCAACCAGAAATCCCGTTTCTAACACCTATTGAACAGTAATTGCATGTGTAGGTCTGGTTGGCATTGATAACATATCCATGTTGAACTATCATATACTCATGTGTTTGCTACAAGACATATGGCTCTACAGTTTCTGAAATCTGTGTCCACACAATTGAAAGTGCTGGGCAATGTGTCAAGGACATTTGTGACTGCTGATGTGCATACATGTCATATCTCACCACAGACAGGGGTGTGTGGACATGGGTGGATGGATCACACATAGCCATTACATTGTTCCTTGTAACACATCTGATACAAATGTTGAGGCAATTACATACATGGTCAGATGACTGACAGTACTGTCTCCCAATGTGAGATTCCATGCTGGTGAGGTATCAGTAGACATTTATGTGATATGCACATGTGGAATAGTGGAGGAATAGGGACTGTCTGCTGACATGCTAGAGGTAGTGAAAATCAGACTTGTTGGCACCATATGTGCATAATCAGTTATACATTGAAAATATTGTAAAACTGAAAAATTGAGGTTCAGTGATGTTCCTTCCCTATCGTCTACAAGTGTGACATTCTCAACATGAATAGGACATTCTGTGTGTCTCATCAATCTTACCTGCTTTAAGATATATACAGTATGCTATGGGTGAAGGGTAGTGGTGAGTACTCCAATCTGGAGTGGGCATGGCCCTAGGCCTAGGTAGTGCCAGGTCACATTGATATATGTGATGACGTCTCAAACAATGTTGAGCCACATTGCCTCTAGGCTACTTTGGTGTGAGACACGTGATACATTGCAAAACTACTCTTTTAAACATTATTTTAGAGTGTTATGACAGAGAACATGTGATAATTAAAAGCGGTCATGTGAACAGTGTGGACTGGGCGTTTACTCTGATACAGCCTCCTTGGTAGTACATATCTTGCTGGGAAATACCTGTATCTGGTTCACATCAGTGCATAGGGAAGTGGTTATCCAGAAAATAATAGTAGCTGTAGCAGGTCTTTGTGTGTAATGGGTAGGACTGCTGTAAGCATGGGCATGCTAGTTTTTATTTTATTTTTATTCTATGGAGTTTATATAGAGCGAACTTGACCCAATCGGGTATCAGACCACTTTACATACCACCAGTTGCGTTACATGAGGACACATTCATTTTATGCTAGGCACAGGGAGATTAAGTGATTTGCCAAGAATCACAGGATGTTCAGCGTCATTGCCGAGACTCGAACCCAGCTCCCCAGATTCGAGGTTGACCGCCCTAGCCGTTAGGCCAACTCCTCTCCCCAGTTGATGTCACCTAGTCACTGTAGTATTTTAAAAGGGGCTACGTATACAGGGTAATGTTATATCATGCAACATACATGATGATTGAGTTGAGACAAGGTGACTTATGCAATGGTGTCACATTGTGGTCAAGACATCATTGTGTGCAACTGTTGAATACATGCATGTGCTACTGCTAATGTTGGAGTCGATTTAGCCATCCTAATAGGTGGTATGATAACTGCTACGTGTACTGAGCTGTTCCTCTTTGTGTGTCTGTGCTGTTGGATTTAACCAAGCTCAATATTTAATTTCAACATCACCCAAGCA
The DNA here is from genome assembly GCF_964204655.1 of Triturus cristatus. Taxonomy (NCBI): domain Eukaryota; kingdom Metazoa; phylum Chordata; class Amphibia; order Caudata; family Salamandridae; genus Triturus; species Triturus cristatus. The sequence continues at coordinate 1,140,195,107 of NC_140583.1, read as the reverse complement.
TGCGGAGGAGACAGGGCCAAGGTCGTTGGGGAAGCTGCTATACCAAGTGGGTCCAGTCATGAAACCGATACGCATGGACGAGAGTAGGGCAATGTAGGACACAGACTTGACAACATCATGCACTGAGATGGAATACTGTGGCCACTCCTTTGTGGTAGTGCACCCCACCCATCCTGGTACTATGCCATCATTGTCCACCACCCCGTCACATCTCCACCCAATCCTAGTACTCCCCACCCAGTTATCTGGACCCGCTCTCCTTGGAGGGGAGCTCTCTCCTCTGCACACGCACCTCAGCCCCTGCCCCTGTGCCCCCAGCTACCCTTAGTGAGGAGGCTATTGACCTCCTGAGACAAATCTTTGTTGGGCAGGCTGCACAGTTGAATGCCGTCCAGGGTCTGGGCACCCAACAGACTCAGATGGTTGCCTACGTGGGTGGCATTCACAGTGTTATGTGTACCCTATGAGGATTGATTCAGGCTCTGGCCTCCTCAGAAACGGCAGCCTTAAATCTATCCCAGTCCCCTCCTCCACATCCTTCCTCTACCTGATCCCAAGACCCTATTCCTCTACCTGTCCCAAACACCCACACACCTGAGCATGCACCCACCAAAGCAGATACATGCAGCACACACACACATCCTACTCATCGCAAACACACATCCACGTAGCACACACCCACATCCTACACCCCCACAGATCCCACTAGCTTTGGTTTTAGGAGTGCACAAACACCAGCTGCCCCATCACCCTCCCAAAACTTGTCATTCACCACACATATGTACCCACACACCTGTATCCACACCACCCAACAACATCCATTCCAGCAGAACCTGCACCCATATTAGAGCCACCTACACCAGACACTTCCTGTCCCTCCGCCTCCCAACATGACCCCACTTATGATTATCCAACACCCTCTACCTGTGACCAATATATCCTTTCCCATGAACTTCGCCCTGTTGGACACGTCCCTCCCCCCTCAACCCAGGCCCTCCTTTGTTATCCCCTGCCCAATCCCTTCCACCTCACATACCATCCCTCCCAGATTCCCCCAAAAGAAGAAGACCCAAGACTCATCCCAAAACCAAGAGAAGACATTCCAGGGCAAAGTCCACCCCTTCCAAGCCCCCCCCCCCTTCTAATTGAGATTCTGAAGGTGACTGGCATGCCAAATAGATGAACCGTCCTGGGGATGTTCCCTTGGCAATGTTCAGTAAGCAAGTTAGGTGGCAAACCTATATGTCACCTGCCCCCACCATCAAATATGTGGACTGATCAATGGCCTGCTAAATTTGACTCTTTATCTGTGTAATGTATATAGAAAAAACTGGTTTGTTTGATAAATTTGAGTCCTGCCACTGTTTTTGATCTGAATGGGAAGTTGTTATGTTCTTTGTCACTAGACTTTTGGCTCCTATATGTAGTTTGCTGAGCAATTAGCGGATATCATAGTGGTCCAGCATATGGCACCAGTGATGGTATACCACATGAGATGGCTAACATTTCCATGGATGGACATGTTGGATAAGATGAAATTAGATAGGAGGTCATAAGGTGGGTATTTCACAATCTGTGGGACAATGTGAGCATCATTTGGCTAAAAGGTCTTGTAATGGAATTGGTTTGAAATGTGTCTGATGTGTTGGAGTGACAAACTTGGATCACCACACATGGAGGAAAATATGTAGGCCTATTGTTGTATGATTTGTAATGGGTATATGTCCACAAATCTGCGTATGCCATTCACCAAACTCATCTTCCTGTATCATACATTCAATTCCTGCTTTGTTTGCTGAGCCTACCTGCACTTACACCATTTCATATTTTGCGTGTCTATTGGTTATGAGAAAGTTGGTCTCTGGTTAAACGCCAAGCCACAGCTACTGTGCACATGGGGATTTGTAGCCATGTGAAACATTGGCTGTGGCCCAAGCCCTCACACTGTCAGGAACTGATGTGATGGAGTGAGTGCTATAATTTATGAGGACTTGCATTTCATACTGAATTACATATCTTTCCTCCATGGTTTGAAGGTCTGGAAATGATAGGTACATTGGAACCTTGCATCTAGCTACTGTTGAGAGCTATCTTTAAGTGTGGTGTACACATATTTTGACTAGGATCACAGTGTCTGCAGTAACATGTGAGGAGAGAACCAAAACTCATCATGTGCACAAACAGCACTGAATATGTAAGTGTTACACATCCATCCATGTATATACTGACCAACTTCATTGTTTCCCATAAAGTTATCTATCTGGCCTCCACATGTGTGAATTTCAGCGAGGTACACATTGTACATACTCAAATTATGTCATCTTCACCGACCTGTCCCATATATGCATATTTGCACACCGTTCTTTCCTTCATCAAGAGATGCTTAAATTTACAGTGGATATAGTGGGGATATCAGATGAATGCTGCACAATCATGTTTGTGAACTGATAGTTCCAGAGCATTGGTCTACACCCTCTGTAAACATTCCGTAACATGCTTGTAGTGATGGTGAAGCTGCCCAAAACAATTAGAAATGGACTATTCTCAAGTTCCAAAATGGCAGATGCCTGACATTGCTTATCACATATTCAAAATTCGAATGATGCCGGCAGAAGTTGTTCATGCAGTAGGTAGTGTGAGCTACGGCGGATATAGCCATTGGCTAACATTGGTGAATATGGCAGTTGTGGTCCAATGACTGAGTCCATGCATGCAGAAGCCTGCCTATCTCGTGTTGATGTTCGTCGAGGTGGCCTGAACTCTTCACTTGACTACTGATACTGCTGCTAGCAACACCTCCTCAACTTCAACTGCTGTTTGCCATCTCTGCAAGTTATCGTCACCCATGCAAAAGGAGTGAGGGCCCCAAGCCTTTTCTTCTGAGGAGCTTGTGAAACTGGTGGATGAGGTCCTTCCCCTGTAGGCCAGCTCTATGGCCATACAGAGGAGCAGGTAAGTTCCTCACATACTTACTTCACTTTGCTGGACTGCATTGCTTCCTGTCTCACAGGCAATGAAGTTGCTTAGGTACTCAGTGTGTCTAATGATAGCAAAGGCGTGGAAATTTGTTGTCTCTACATAACACATTGCTGTAAAGGATAGTGAATCTCTTTACACTGTATACTTCACATCATCATTGTGATGTTTATTTAGACACAGATCATTCCTGGGTAGCATCCACACTTCAGTGCAAATGTTCATTTGTTGGTGACAAGTAACACTTGTGTCATAAAACTCATGGCGAAGGGTGGTGGATATTTCTAGGCTCAGAGTCAGTGTTCTGTATGTGTCCAGTAATGAGCAGGTAAGGATGAAGTGAGGCATGTGTGCAGTCAGTATGCTGAAGCAGGCCAGATCTGTAGGTATCACTCTCTGCTTATGGAGATACTTCTACTACAATAGTCCCATCGGAGTGCCACACAAAGGTCATGCCACACACGGCATTGCCCAAATATGTACAATTGGTGTGCAAGGCTGTGAATGTGCTGTACATGTTTTTTGAGTCTACACCGGTTGCAGAGGGCATGTAATGATGCAGAATAGTGCCCATCATTAGCCATGGCAGAGGCTGAGAGACACAGTCATTTTGGCCTGCCCTTGTGAGTCACAGACTTAGCTCCCTGTAGTCCTGAGGATCCTTGCATGTTCCCTAAATCAGCCCATTATCCCACTTTCTCTCCTGATGGCTGGGCATGTTGGACATTATGTATGTTCCTCTGAGATCAGCCCCTGAACTGAGACTTCTTTCGTTAGCCCACACTGTGGATGTGTGTGATTTAATTATGTCAGGGCCTTCACTTCTGCTGGTGTGTTGTTACTCTTCCTTTTGCTTGCATTAAAGGTGCCTGCCTAAAGCTCATGTTATATTTTGCCTGTGTAAGAAGTTGCTCATGTTTGAGACAATAGACTTTAGTGTTTCTACAGCTTGTTTAAAGGCAACATATGCACAAATGTTTGCAGATGTCATCCCTGTGTCAGTGCCACATGTGACAGGGTGTATGTTCTGTGATTCTAGTAGCAAGCACTGAAAATCTGTGACAGATTAATGTTATCCCTTTCTGTATTCCACATGGCTTGAAAATACCAGTGCGGTATGTGTCAGTGTGGCACTTGTGAGCCCTTTCTTTGTGACCTTTCTATTTGGTGTCACTATGTACTCTGGTGTTAAGCTTTATGTAACATATGCATTTTGGTAATGAGCAAGGCGGTTACAGGGTGTGTACAAACATACACAGGTAGTTTTCCCTTTAGAACGTCTGAATGCTGAGCTGTGTGCCACAGTAGCTCACAGCACACTACATGTAGGATGGCCCTGGAATACATGGTGTTGGTGGCCTGTGTTCATCAGTGAAGTACACAACAAAGATTGAGGATAGATCGCCGAAGAATGCCAACGTGTGTTTCCCCGATAAGTGGTGCTAAGCATGTGAGGAGTACAAATGTAGTGTATTAAGATTCCACCCTGGCTTGTGCTGGATGTCTCTAAAATGTGTGTGAGACTGACCTTAATCCATTTACTTGCAGTTACAATATCTTACTTCATCTCTTGTAACTATAGAGGTTAACACCCATAAAAAGCAGAGACACTGGAAAGGCAGTGCCCGGAGAGTGCGGTCCCTCAGTGTCCATCGCCGGTGCAGGGTCCACTGCAGGAAGAGATGAAAAGACCTGAGACTCTGGACCCGGAAGATTGCAGAGGTCCAGCTGGAGATGTCCTCTCAACCTGGTAGGACTCTGACTCCCCTAATGTCCTGCATCCTGGCAGTTGCCCACCCAGAGCTTGATTGGCAGTTGAGGGCTCAACAGCAGCTAGGAGGGGGTCAGTGTTGTGCAGAGTCCGAAATTACGATTTCACATTTTCCTCCTGTTACAAGAAGCAGTTTCCCCATCAACTTTGTAGCTGACTCACGTCCTAAGGATTATTGGTGTTGTTGCAAGTGTAGGTCTTGACATAAGTGCATGATGTTTGGGCAAGACTTATGCCTTGTGGTCCAGATGCAAAGGTGATTCAAGTCACATGTCACTCTTCACAGTTGTACAGACACATGGCTGAGTGATGAGACATTTCACCTACACATTTGTGAATTTGTGTGTGACAGCTGTGCCAGGAGTGATGCTCTCCCAATACTGTGCATCTTGTTCAGGGGATTTCTCTTACATGTGCCATGGCATATAGTGCACATAGAATGCAGACTATGAGCCATAATTGGCCTCGGTAAGTGGTGTATGTACAGCATTGTGAGATGGCAAGCAACACTCGTGCCATCTTCATCAATGCCTACATAATGGCATGTATAGCTTTTTTCTCTTGTGTTATTATATGCACAAGGGTTTGATCCATGGCGTAAGGGTCTACATGACTTAACTATGAGAGTCCTCCCCTTTTATATATGTTGGCCAATGTGTAAAGTATAATCTGTATTCATGTTGGGTATGCAAGAGATGTATACATACAGACAGGAGTGTTGAGGCATGGGAGGGTTTGTCACACATACATAGAGACATGGATCTCCCTTATTAGTCATGTCCAAATGTTGGGAATATGTATTTCATGGTAATCAACTTACTACTGTGTCTCACAAACTGTTCCTCAATAGCATTAATGTGGGAGTATGGATTAACATGGACTAAACATGTCCACTGTTGAATGTACATTCACTAACTGATGACATGCATCAGGGAGGGACATGAAGATTTGGTGTGGGCATATATGGGTGTTGACATACTGTGATACATTGGTATTTGTGAGTGTAAAACATTTTGTGTAGTTTTTTGTACCTTCCCTTTCAACCACATGTGACACCTCATATTCATGGACTGGGGCTGGCCTGAAACTCTTAATCCTTTCACTGTTCAATTGAGTTCTAGACATGCAATCTGAGGATGGTGTTCCTACCAGAATCAATGTGGAGTGGGGATGTCCCTAGATGAGGTCTGGTACCATGAAAATGTGTGCAGCTGCTGACAGTAAACTTAGGGCCACCATGTCTCCATGCAAGCTATAAGAGACCTTGTCCGTAGAGAGAAATGTGCTCATTTGAAGATGTTACTGTTGGGATATGTTTGTGCATTGAGTTTAGGCAGATGTCTGGTACCTATTTCAATTGTCTTTTTAGCATCAACTGAGGCAAGCAGAGGAGACAATTCCAATGATGTTATGGATGCATCAGACCACAGTGCCGCCGGTCAAGAAACTGACACCGATGGAGGCAGTGGCCCAGAGGGTGAGGAGCGTGCCCTGGAGGTGGCAGATTCAACATCGTCATCTATTGAGTGTCGACATCCAGTGGCAGCTTCCTGGTGGTGGTGGACCCCACAGAACCTGTGTCCACACCATCATTGATCACCTGCCCACATTCAATCTCCACCCTCCCTGTTACTCTCCACCAATTCTTCTGGCTGCACACCCGTAAGGAGCACAGCATCTCCTTTGCCCCAAGCTCCTCATCCCCTGCCCCTGTGCCCCTAGCTGCACTGACTGAGGAGAGTATTGACCTCCTGAAACAGATCTCTTTTGACCATTATGCACTGCTGAATACCATCTAGGTGTAGTCCAGCCAGCTGGCATTTATGCTGGGCTAACTGTAAGGCATTTACAGTAGTATGTCTGTCCTATATAGATTGTTTCAAGTTCTGGCCTCCTCACTGCCGGCAGCCTTCCACCTCACTTCCTGCCTCTTCCCCATCCCAAATCCCTTTACCCACAAATGTCCCCAGGAAAGGCAAGTATAAGCATGCACCCACACCAACATCCACATGCAGTATGCCCCTTCAACATAGCAAGAAGTCAGGGGACGTACCCACTGAACAGACCCTCACCAGCCCCACCACACACATACCCACGGAGCACTCACTGACAGACAGCCCAGACGCAACAGACATCAGACCCATACACATACCAACACCAACAACAGGCATACCCATGACAGACACTGACACTCTCTCTACCTTCCAAAGCCCTCCTCTTGTCATCCTACCTCCACAGGCACCCGTTTTTCCCATGGCCTTCACTCTGCCCCAGCCACTGTCCCCCTGCCATAGTCGTCCCAAACCCTCCCAATACCTATCCCAGCCCTCCCTAGTTGCATCTTTGAGGTGCCTGGCCTGCCCACTAGATGCCCTTTCCTAGGGAGGTTTCCCTGGCAGTGTCATGTTAGTCAAGTGGAGTGGTACAGCATTGTGGTGGGCCACATGGGAAACAGCGTTTACAAAGCTGCTGTTACATTGCGTTCCTATTACAACGCAGTAGTTACAACGACTGTGTTGTTAGAACGAGATGCCTTTACATCGAAAGCCATTAGATTGACATGCTGTAGAGGGTGCTCTAACCTAAGGAGTAGTATAATTTACTATACCAACACCTTCCCTACTGTTGCGCAGGCTGGAGTTGGAATAGTAAATTATACTATTCCTAAGTCCTGCGGGCCGCCTACAGCAAGTAGTGATGTAACATGCTATATTCGGGCCACATGGGACCTTTAGACTGGCTATTGGCCTTTGTTATTATCTTCTAAAAGTAAAATTGATACATTTTGATGACACATTAGTCCTGCCATTACCTTTCATACTATTGGCTGTTATTGGTTCCTTAAGTACGTGCAACTACAGTTGTGTAAGTTTCACGCAAAATGGTGATCCATTCGAAGTGGTGAGTGTGATCTGACTTGTGCACCTGTTCTGGACTTACGATGGACGAGGAGACATGTTCATTGTATGGATATGTGGGGGAAAAACACCTGGGGGTGACATTGCATTGTGTGGTTTTCCATTTGGTAAGTATTTAAGCTTGGATATATGTGTACCATACCATGTGTACATACCTGCATGTCCTTACTTTGAGCCTCATATGCACATGGGTACATGGTTAATAGGCATTTCACTGGCTGACTGTGTACCCACACTGCCATATCATTGGTGATAAACCATTGTAATCTCTGATGAATACCTATTTTTAATATTTTTTAATAATGATGATTAGATAGATGTAAGGGTGTTTGGCATCCAATGCCTCTTATTCCAACAATAGGATTTGGTTAATGTGAATGTGGCCAAGTGATACAAATAATCATGACTGATTTGTAATTCATTCCTCTATGACAAACCACTTGAACCCCGCAGAGGAACGGCAGTACAGGAACCGGCTGCGGAGATTATAACACATTTGCCATGTGGAAATGGCATTTAGGAAAATTGACAAGCAGTATGAGAAAGCCAAAGCTGCAGGGATCTGGATGTCTCCACCCCGGTCCCAACCAACACAAAGTGGGTCAAGGAGAATATAGCCTTTGTCAGGTGGACCTGGAAATGTCCATTAACCGGCTATAGGAACTTCCACTTCGCCACAGCCTGGACCCTCATCTTCACCTCTACCTAGACCCTCCTCAGCACCATCCTCTTTCATCCAACTTACTTATCTGCTGGCACTGGTGGAAAAACTTGAAAAGGGCCAACAGTACTAAGGCCTGAATTTATCTGGTGTCCAATTACAGCTGGCAACCCTAATATAGAGGGTGTCCAGCTTATAGCAGACAGTGGCCCACATTCAGCAAAAGTTGTGAGGCCATGGATGAATGAGGCCCTGCCTCACTCATCCATGGCCTCACAAAATGTCTTGATGCTTGGTTGTTCGTTTACTGTAATAGGTTAGGTTAAGTATTAAAATAGTCTTAGTTTAGTTTAAGTGCCTTTACTGATAGGGTAGTAATCACAAATATTTCTTAAATTAGGCTATGTAGGTATATTGATATTAGTGGCTGAGGGGATGATGTTTGATATGTATTTTAAGAAATTTCTTGATAAATATATCTTTAAAAAATACATAAAAACTATATATGTTTAGCTTTTTTTGTTTGGGCAGTTTGTATTTAGATCTATTTTATGTGAGTCTCATGTCAAATTGTGTCTTAAGGGGGGGGGGGGTGATGTTTATGCTGCCATTTGTGATACATGTGTAGAGTAGGATAAGGTACAGTTAGGTAGAATAGGTTAGGTATGTGGTAGGATTGTGTATCTAAGTACATTTAGGGTACTCTAATCATTGTTAATATAGGTCATATGGTGTGGGAGAAAATGTTTTAAGAGTTTTCAACTCAATATATATTTTTAAATATACCAGGTTCATAATTTCACAACTGCTTAATTATTAGACACCTCATGGGTGGTGACATCTGCTTTGGTATTGTTAAGCACATGCTGTGTTCAGAGCTTAAAGATTTTTCAAATGTGTGTCAGTATGGGGAGCATCCAAGGAGTCAGGATGAACCCTGGGCGGACAACTACGCTATGCTCGCGAAGTTTGCGTAGTTTGTGCTACTTCGCGCTACGCTAATTGCCTGTTTCACATTGCAAAATCGCGTAGTGTTGCTGCCATTTTTTGCTCGCTGGTGGTCCTCAACGTCAAGTTGGTGACCGCAAGCGAGCAAAATGACATCCCGGTGAGACTTTTTCCTCGTTCGCGATCAGCAACATCTAGTAGCGAGCATGGAAAATAAACCTCCCGGCGAGATTCTCAATGCGGGGAGGTCAGGTATCTCATTGTGAGTGGTCACGTATGCTCGCGACCGCTCGCGATGAGAAACTAACAGTCCGCGTTGATAAAGCTGCAGCTCGAGTAAAAATCTACTCAAGTGGCAGAAAACAACAGCTCGCACTGTGCAAGATGCCGTTTTCAATTATTGCACAGTGCGGACAAGCATCCGGCACTCTGCAATCTTTGCGAACAGCGCACTACGCAGTTCGCGTAGTGCTACGCGTATCTCGCGTAGTGCGAAGTGTACTTCAAGTAGCTACGTGTAGCGCTACTACACGAACTACGCCCTGGGTTAGTCAGTATGCAAGGATGAGAGATCAACCAGTGGTCAAGAAATGGAGGACAGTTCCAGTTGATAGGTACACTGGCATGACCATTAGCACCAGGCAATAGAGATATTGAGCATGTAGCAAAGAGATATGCTACTGATCAGTTTTACTTTGCAAAAGAACTGAAGTGCACATCTTCATCCTCTGATGTATGTGTGGGTTCATGTGAGGGTGTTGTAGAAGGTCCTGAAGCCAAAGGAGGCACACACACATCAGCGGCTGAAGATGTGGAGCCCAGGTACCCAGCAGCATTTCCCTATGCCAACAGGTAAGGAAGCAAAGCACTGAGGAGGGCTTGCTGGTGTGTCAGCACAGCAGCTACATCATGGTGGCAGGCAGCCATTGTGGCAATGTAGGACTTCTGCTACCATTCCATGGACCCAAGAATGCTCTGGATGACCCCCAGACTGTTGACAACCTCACTGGTGCCACTTTGGCAGGGCATTTGTTTATGCCTCTGCCACATGACACCAGGGATGTCAGCCAGGGACAGGTCCAAGCCACTGAGCGGAGAGTTGGTGCCTCTTACTGCCTCAGTACTGCCCCTATTCTGGCTGAGACACCTACGTACTTCCTCTAGGGTAGCTCCCATGGTGTTCATCCCTGTCTGCACCTCCTCTGCTGGCTGATGCTGCATTCCCGCCACACGTTGTTCAAAAATATTGGCTGGTCCTATGTGTCCGGTGGTTGTGGTGTGCTGGTAAGTGGTGTTTGGAGGAGTGCCAGACAGATAAGGTGAAGACCCAGCAATGCAGCTGGTCCTTTTTGCGAATGGAGAGGGGGTTCAGATGGTTTAGAACAGTTCCTGGAGGATATCTTGATCCTGGCCTGGTACACTGCCATCCTCCACAGGATCCACATACAGGACAGCTAGCTGCTCAGAAGTAGGTGTTGCATTCTCTGAAATGTGAAACAATGTAGGTTGGTGCTCACGTTTGACAGCTGTTCTCAAGAGTCAACATGGTAGGGTGTAATAGCATAATTTTCAAATATACAGTCGGTCAGCATAGCAAGGATCCTGCTACACAGAATTACATGATACATGACGGGCATGAATGCACCATATCTAAGATGAATTGTACATTTCAGTCCTCTTCCAAATCTCAGGGCCACAAAGGCCTGCCATGGCACAACAGAGGCCCCTTTTCACCTTGGTGCTTGAGTGCATGCATTTTTGGGATGGTGATTTCGATGGAGGTAAAATCACATTTCTGACCAGAAATATGATATGTATGCTATTTCTGCTTTCTGTTGGTGCTGCTAAAAGCAGCATAGATATGTATTGGTCAATTTGTTGACTTTTGAGATGATTGCTCCTTGTCACACCGACACTACACATCCCCATGTGTTGTGTCAGATACTGCTACATTCCCACCATTACAGCTTGCTGTAAATCTGAACATTTGTGATTCGCCAACACTGTTACCTCTGAGCACACAACTTTAGACCTATTGCACCCTTCTACATCAAAGTGTGAGGGAAACAACAAGTTCAACAGTGTTGCGTCAATCTATGTCTACAAGAGCATGATGATCCACACATGGTGTATTTAATATGGGCTTGTTGCTATGTATGATACCATTGCACATATGCTGCCTCTTCATGTGTGAAGCTCCAGTGGTGCTGTGGCATTTTCTTTGTGCAACTAATTAATTTTGAGGTATTTGAATGAATGAATGAAGAAGCATTTCTAAAGCGCATGGCTACCCGGAGGCATGCCAGCGCTGACAGCGGTGCAGCTTCAATTCTGGGCAGTTTTATGGAAACAAATACGTTTTTAATTGTTTTCGAAAGGTCAGGTGATTTGGCTCTAGACGGATATGCAGGGGAAGGAGGTTCCACGGTTTGGTGGCATTGTACGAGAAGAGACGTCCTCCACCTCGTATTTTTCTTATTTTAGGAACTACCGCCAATTGCTTATTACCTGACCTCATGAACTTGTTAGAACGGTAGGGTTGAATGATGTGTTGGAAAGTAGGATCTGCTTCTTATAGTCACCCCCACTTTTTGCTGATGTATCAGTGTTTTCGACTTAGATTGACTGAGATCCTGCTATCCAGGACCCCAGCCTAGCTGCGTTCTCCTCTAAATTGATTGCATGTACTTTAGGTACACTCCAGATTGGATTCTGGGGTATCTTTATCAGTCCCTAGTGTACTGTATACTATGTAACCAGAGGCCTCCCAGGGGCTGCAGCATGTATTATGCCACCCCTGGGAGACCATTCAAACTGACACCACAGGTCTGCTACTGCAGCCTGTGTAAGGTGGTGCATGCACCCCTTACCTAGATATAGGTTAACTATATCTATTCTAAATCACTGCACATATAAACCTATCAGTCACCCCTATGACAGGCCTTATCAATCTTAAGGCAGGGTGCTGGGTTTTATGTGAGAGGCTGCACCTGCATGAGCAGAGCCCCTCTACAGCCTTCGGAACCTAGTTTCCGGGGTTGTTTGTGATGCAGCCAACCATATATATTTAAGTGCATTATTACCTCGCGGTAAATGCTAACTTTAAAACGGCTGCTTAGAAACATGTTGTGTTTGGTGTCAAACACTTTGGAATCATACCTCCCTGCCAGTAACTGGCGGGGGAGGTATGATTCCACCCTTCTGGAGGGATATATGTGTCACACCGGGATACACTGTACCAGCTTTCTCGACCTGGCCACCACAAAATGGATGCTGCCAGCCACAGACACAAGTCTGCCCTCCTGCTGTTGAGCCAAGCTCGAGCAGGGGAAGGCTTGACAATAGGTTTTCTGTCACAGGGAGGTGTGACCACCTCCCAGACAGGATTTAGTCTATTGGGGCTGAGTGGGTGCACTCTGAGAGTGCTTTGAAGTCTGCACTGGGGGCACATTTGATGTCCCTGTGCATGGTCCAGCTCAAACCGGTTGCAGGAGACATTTTCTCCTGCTCTGGCGTGAAACTGGACAAAGGACATGGGTGTAGCCACGCCTCTATCCTGACCCTCCCATAGGTGGGTCCCCAGAGTTTGTCCCACCCCTTCCTTGGGTTTAAAGTAGGAACCCCTGACTTCAAGACTTTAGATTTTACCTGGACTAAACTCTGCTGCAGAAACCAAGTACTTCGACAATCTACACTATGCTGGAAGACTGAAGAATCTCCCTTGGAGTAAAGGAGCTACTCCCCTGCAAGGCAGGCACCTTTCACACATCCGACCAGTTTGCATCTCCCGAGCTCCTGAGGACTCCGAAGATTTCGGCAACACAGGAGGTGGGTTCTCGAGCGTTCCTGGGGTTGATCGGACCTCTCAGTAATTCTGAGACCAGTATCCCGCATGGGGACCGTGCAACCCGAATCCCTGTGCACTGTGTACTTTTGCAGCAGCATATGCTTTTCGGCAATCCCTGAGGCTGTGCTTTGGGCTAATTGTAGTCCTGACCCCGAGCAATAATTGCACCGAAGATTTCCGGCCTACACTCCACGAGTTTTCCGTGGACTGGTATTTCATGATTCAGCTCATGGTACCTTCACTAATCCTGGTCTGTTGGCCTGTTGGTCCCTGTAAAGGTAACTTTGACTTTCAGTGGGCTTTCCTGGTTGCTCCAGACGTGCCCTGACTCTCCATAGCTTGGAGAGTCCCCAGGACCTTGCTGGTCCTCACCGAAGCTTATTTACTCTGCTCGCATGGGTTGCAGTTGCCAAGGCTTGTTGGTGTTCCATCCGGACACTCACCACCCAGCACTCAACATCCTTCGTGGGACAGCTCACCTCTTTGGTCATCGTCAATATCTCCTGGCACCGTGGCTGCAGAGTCAAGCATCGCATCTTCTCACCTGAAGCACCCGACATCGGTGGACATTTGTCTATCGTGGCCTTGGTCACTCTGAAGTGACCCAGACTCTGTCCCCTCTGCTTTCATGTTCTTCTCACCTCAGATTCAGGCTTGGATTCCACAGGACACTTTTCATCATCTCAGCAGCAGCACTTTTCCGCATCACGCCATTGAAAATGACAAAGGTTCCCGGCATCACTTGACCCCTATGCACCTGGCTCCTCTGGGATAGGTAACACAAGTATCTCGGCACTCTCAAGGGTGCTGGCCCTAGAACCTTCTATGTTTGAAAGGGTTTGCTTAAAGTCCTCTACGAAGTGTCCTTAATCTTTAAAATTTCAACCACAAATTTCCCATAGGATTGTTCGGAGCTCGGGCCTGTGTTCACACACTGCACCCGTCCTCCGTGGGTCCCCTGTGTCACTACTTTGGGTGGTTCCTTGGGGTCCCAGCGATTCTACGTGCTCTAGGCACTGTGTCTAGTCAAGTCGTGGTTGTTATACCACATTCTTAGTATATGGTTTGGTCTCTCCCTGGAGCCCATTGTGTATTGTGCTATTTGCTGTTGTTCTAGTGATTTAATATTGTGTGCTTTGTGCTGTAATCTCATAAAGAGGTTAGTAGAGAGTGTTTAGTAATAAATACATATATTTTATATATCTCTTGTGTGGGTCTCCTTTCATTTGGTCATTTAGGAGGTTCTAATCTGGTAAAACAAGCTGCTTTACATTCCTTCAAGACTTAGCCTGAAAGCTGCTCTCCATAGCTACCACTAGGATAGCTTTCAAAAAGGTTGTCTTTAACCTAGTCATCAATAAGGGTTGTTTGGACTGGTACAAGGTGCCCACTTTAATTAGTGGTCAGCATATACCAGGCCAACTTCTCACATTGGCGTGGAGCGATTGGGATTCAAGCTTGCTACTGTTTTACCAGATAAATCTCATTGAGTGATTAACGGAAAACCACTAAAGGTATTGGGTACATATAAATCAAGATTAGAATAAGTAAGTTCTACTGAACTTGGAGTTGGGTAGCCAAGGGTCTAGCTCGCCCTTTCTCCAACTCAAGAGAGTTTAGCTTCCACTAGGTTAGGTAGGTGCCTACACCACATAACACTAGTATGTTCTCCAGGCCAGAAGCCAGTGGGTCTCTGCCAATTAGATATGACAATCTCACCTTTCAGGAATTGAGAAATATGTGTCCATCTAGGAAACAGAGGACAGGGAGAAGTGCAAGCACCCAACGTCTCAAGGAGATGTTGCTTTTAGATGACCTCAGAAAGACCCCAGAGTCTGATGAGGCAGGCAAGTTCGTGGGGCAGCATATGAGGACAGACCAGGAAGTGAACACTTCTATGAGATGGACTCAAATGCTGACCAGGAGGATCAAGATGATCTTAACCTAGAAAATCCAATTCTTCTGTCAGGTGGGGGAGAATGCCCCAGTGGCCCTCTCTTTACTCCACTAAGGAGAGTTAACAGTTTACCAAGAAGATCAAGATATCCTTCTCAGGAATCTAATCATGCTGGTACTTCTGTAGGGACCACTGCTTCTCATAAAAGGGAAGCTTCTTATGAGAAGTGTCAATTACTTGAGTATGAGAGGACCAAACTCAGAAACAAGAGGGAACAATTGGCCTTAGACAGGGAATCCCTAGAGCTCTAGAGAGCTTCCAGAAGGTTGGGGCTATAGTCCCATGGTGGCAGCAACAGTGTCCCTAGAGCTAGAGAATATACTCATGATCATAGGAACCTGAACAAGATTGTCCCTCCCTACCAGAGTGGGGATAATATCCACAAATGGATGACTGCACTAGAGAGTGCCTGTAAAGTACAGAGGGTCTCTCAAGAGCAGTGGGGAGCTACCTTGTGGATCTCCTTTGCAGATAAAGGTAGTGACAAGCTCCTCAATGTAAGAGAAGAGGATGCTGAAAATTACAAAATCTTGAAGAGTGCCCTGATTGATGGGTTTGGCTTAACCACTGAGCAATACGAGATTAAGTTCAGAGACACCCGAAAGGCAAAGACTCAGGGCAGGGTTGACTTTGTAGATTGTGCTACTAAGGCTCTGGAAGGCTGGTTACTTGGCAGTAAAGTGTGTGATTTTAAAGGATTGTACAATTTAATTATGAGAGAGCAGATCCTTACTAATTGTCAAAATCAGCTGTTGCCTCAGTACCTGGTGGACTCTGATCTGACCTCTCCCCAAGAATTGGGTCAGAAGGCAGACAAATGGGTCAGAACCAGGGTGAGGCAGAAAGTTCAGAACCAAGGTGGTGACTCCAAGAAACAAGATTTTAAAAACTCAGATAAGGGTGGGGAGAAGGGTAAAGACCAGAAGTCTTCTCAAGGGCCCCAAAAATCTTTATCTGGTGGGGAGTCACAATCAAACAAGAATAAAGGCAAGAAGAAGCCATGGTGTCAAATCTGTAAACAGAAGACCCATTGGACAAGTGATTGTTCAAAGTCCAAGGACTCAACTCCAGCCACCACTGCGCCTAAGGCAACTGTTCCCCCTAGTTCAGCTCAAAGTGGTGGTACACAGAATAAGGGTGTAGTAGGGTTAACCCTGGGATCTGAGATGGACTCTGGTCTAGTCAGAGTTCCAACTCAGGCTGTATTGGTCTGTGATGGAGGCATGGATATGGCCTCCTTATTTGTCAGTCCCAGTAATCTGGCCAAATACAGACAGCAGACTTTGATCAATGGAAAAGAGGCCTTGACATTCAGGGACACAGGTGCAAGTGTCACAATGGTGACAAAAGATCTTGTGGCTCCTGAGCAAATCATACTTGGTGAGATGTACTAAGTAACCAATGCGAGCAATGTCAGGACAGACCATTCCTTGGCAGTTGTGAATTTCACCTGGGGAGGGGTAACTGGCCCTAAGAAGGTTGTGGTAAGGGCAGACCTCCCTGTTGAATGCTTATTGGGCAATGATTTGGAAACTTAAGCTTGGGCTGAAGTGGAACTCAGGACTCATGCAGAAATGTTGGGTATCCCTGCAGATGTGTTTGCTATGACTAGGTCACAGGCAAAAATGTCTTCCACTGAACAGGCCCTGGATCCTGGTATAATGGACCAGGCACCTTCCAAGAGAAGGAGCAGTAGGGGTAAGGCAGTGATCTTAGTCCTGAAAAAGAAACTGTCTCAGAGGGACTTGAACCTGATCAGGTTGAGTTCTTGGGGACAGGGGGCCCTTCCAGTGAAGATCTGAGCAAGGAGCAGCTGAGCTGCCCCTCTCTTGAACCCCTCAGACAGCAAGCTTCTGCTGAGGCTGCTGGGAGTGCCAGTGGGTCCCATGGGATCCACTGGGATGATGGACTCTTATATTCAGAGAATAGAGTCCCCAAGCCTGGTGCTACCAGGAGGTTGGTTATACCTCTGATGTTTAGGGGCCTCCTATTGACACTGGCACATGAGATTCCATTAGCAGGTCACCTAGGCCAAAACAAGACTTGGGACAGGCTTGTCCCTCACTTTCATTGGCCACACATGTCAGAAGACACAAATGACTTTTGTCACTCCTGTATCACCTGTCAAGCCAGTGGTAAGACAGGTAGTTCTACAAAGGGGCTTGTGCTTGAGAACTCGCAGACACTCCTTGCCAGTCACCTTACCTGTACCAGTACCATCTTCCTTGTCACAGCGTTACCGTCCCCCGCCGCCGTCAATTTCAATAGCGGCCGCGGAGTGGGGATGGACTACCTCTCCCAGCAGTCTCTGCGGCAGGGGAGCCGACCACGCAGTTTTGGCGCCAGGAGGCGCACAAAAGACCGCTGTCACTGCGGCAGAGCGGGCTTGTGCTTGAGAACTCGCAGACACTCCTTGCCAGTCACCTTACCTGTACCAGCACCATCTTCCTTGTCACAGCGTTACCGTCCCCCGCCGCCGTCAATTTCAATAGCGGCCGCGGAGTGGGGACGGACTACCTCTCCCAGCAGTCTCTGCGGCAGGGGACCCGCCCACGCAGTTTTGGCGCCAGGAGGCGAACAAAAGACCGCTGTCACTCCCGCGTCGCGGTATCGTGCGCGGGCTAAGCCCGGGCAAAGGGCGGGCTGTCCGTGGCCATCAGGGGCAGGAAGAGGCAGGGCTGGATCCATTCCCTGAGAACTGGATATCGATACGTAAGGTATTTCGCCCCCTACTATACACTGTGCTCACTTTATTCTTACAGACCTGTGTGTGACTAATTATCGTGTGACATCGTCTGTATTATCCACTATTACCACTCTGAGCCGATTAATTAAACAGACAAAATGTCAACAAGAATCACAAAGAGCAGAGCCTCACTGGGTGGTTCAGTGCGAGGCACCTTGGACAATTTCATTACTAGGGCTGCTTCAGTTCTTGAAAAGGAGATTGCTATGGTGGAGAGACGCCTATCGGCTGACCATGTTCTAAACAAACGTTCCTCTCTGGGACCGATACAATTGGCTGTCTCTCCGAACCCTACAACATCCGTTCCCCGCGTAATACACGATCTTCGGAGCGATCCCATGATCCCTTCATCTCCCTGTGATCCTACATCTTTGACACAATCCCGTACCCATTCAATATCGCCTGCTTCTAAATCCTATTTTATTTCTTCCTCTGATTGTACACCATCGGTCTTATCTCCTCCTAGGGCTACTGATACAAACCCTCAAAAGAAGAAGGGTAAAAGAACCATTACTATTGCTCCTCCCCCTCTGAAAAAAAGAAAGAGGGGAGCGAAGAAAAGTAATAAAACCAATATACCCGCTAACAACAAGCCTAACCAAGCGGGAAATATAGTTATCGATTGTCTTTCACCCGCTAAACAGACAAAAGGTCCCGATATCCAGGCAGGCCCTTGTAACTATGATCCAATAATGAATGAAATTATGGGTCGACTAGAATTACTATTCAAATCACTTGTCCTCCCTCTATTGGAAAGAATAAAAGGTTTGTCAAAACAATTAGAATCAATAGAGAAGCTGACACTAAAAAATACTGACCAATTGAAAGACTTATTGTCTAACACATTGTTACCCTTAAAAAGCTCTACCAATCCCAAACCATCTTCAGTGAATAAAGATAGACAACTTAACTCAGAGGCAAATAAACCACTACCATCTTTATCATGCCAAATGAACCTACCATCAAGCGGAAAAAGTAATAACAAACCACCACAAGGCCAGACTACTGTAAACCCTCCAATCAGTGGATCAGAACATAAACCATATAATGTATCTGCTGATATTGCCTCGGGAATAAATGAGGGTTTTAACTGTAATCATATAGACTTACCTCCAGAGGCGGTCCCTTACGTTGTAGTTTTAACAGGAGTCCCGGTCCTAGAAACAGGGAAAAAAGAAGATTATTATGACCTGAAAAACAAGGTGATGTACTGGCTGAGACAGAACAGGCCTTTACCCCCAAACATTAACGGGGAAATTTTGAATGTTCGCAGACTTGGCTGGGTCGGCTCACGGCCGAAAGAAATTCAAGGCGACGTGATCATTGTTAACTTCAGAGATCACAGGGCAACCAGGCATATAATTAACTGGTTCCAAGGCCAGGATCAAAGCTCCATTAGAACCTATGACCTGATGTATTTCTACCCACAGTCAATAGCCCGAAACTTAACACCGCCCAATACCTATTCACGACCCCGAGTAAGGTCCTCTAATTTTAACATTTTTACATCCAACCGTTTTTCTCCCCTTAGAGGGCTAAAGGATGTCGATTGACTTCCTCTACAAGACCCCAACCAGGGCACTTTTCGCGGTTTAACGAACAGACAAGTACACAGCGATCCCTGCCTTCCCTCTCTAACTCGCACCGCTCCAGCTATTAAGAAGTTATCATCTCTGCCACAAAACACTACTCCGCAATCAAGGGATGAATTACCGGAATCCCTGACATCCACATTAAATTCTAAAATTACATCCGATCAAGAGTTTAGCAAACAAAAAATTGCGGTTGCATTTTGGAACGTAGCTGGCCTACGTTCCAAATTAGATAATGACGTTTGGATTAATTTTATTTTAAATTTTAACATTCTGTGTTTACAGGAGACATGGCTGACAACAGCGACCCATCTGGATGGTTATAGAACTTATTTTTCACCCGCCCAACACTCTAATTTTGGCCGGGCTAAGGGAGGATTAATCATTTATATTTCAAATTTGATCAAGATAGAAAAGATAAAGGTCATAAAACTCGATCCCAACTTTCAGCTTCTTAGCCTTACACCAAATGCCAGGGACTCTTTCAACTATTATAACAATCTCTCAGATTTAGATGCAATGGAAAAAATCAACTCTATCTTTTCCTTAATATCATCTATAATTAAGAAATCAACCAGAGAGGTGACCATCATATGGGGCGGCGACTTCAATCAGACCATCTGTGGTGTTCCCAATGCTTTCTTATGTGGTTTAAATGACGAGGATGATAACCCCATACCACATTTCCCTCGTTCGACTTTAGGCAGCTTATTAAATGAAATAATTTTTAATCTAGATTTGAGAATTGCGAATAAACTAGCTAATGTAAACACGATGTTGGCCCCCACCTATCATGGTAGGGGATGCAATTCCACTATCGATTTCATTTTGCTTTCAAATGGTTTAATAATGAGGGATACTACCTTCAATATTCATCAGATTGTACTGAGCGACCATTATCATCTCAGTATTACTTTTTTTCTTTCCATTAGGACCGACACCAAAATCCCTAGCGTTCTTGATCAAAACAACCTAGAACTAGCTAGAGTTAATGGCTACTCTCTCAAGTGGCCTCTAGTTGATCCAATTGAAATCGTTAATACAGTGGTCACTGAAGCATACTTGCCTCTTATGAAATGTCTGGATCTGACTACCGCAGACGTTGATGTTATTACCAACTTTGGTACCGTGATACAGACCATAAAAAAAGCATTAATGGCAAAAAAGAACAGTGCCACGAGGCATAGGCATGGCTGGTTTAACCACACGTGCACAGCAGCCTATACTGAATTAAAACTTGCCTTACACAAGACAACTAGGGACCGCGCAGAAATATGTAAACTAAGGAGGGCCTATAACATCGCTTTAAAGGAAAGGAAATTGGAATTAAAAAGACAACTCTGGGACCAACTACACGAGAGCTGTCTTAGCAATAACAGTGTCGCCTTCTGGAAGGTAGTAAAAACACCTTTTTTGACCGATAAGGGTAGTCTCCCAAGTGTAGAGGTTGCTATAGCTGAAAGCGAATGGGTAGAGCATTTTTCACAAATTTTCATGACCAATTCATTACCAATTGCTAGAGACAATGATCTTCCTTACCAACAGCCTTCGGCTTTCCCCATCGATATGTTTATTACATGCGACCAGGTTGAACGGGCTTTAAAAGCAAGCAAGAAAGGGAAGGCACCGGGCCCTGATGGTGTCCCAATAGATTTCTTCAAAATACATTCCGAGCTCTGGATCCCCTTTTTGACCAGGGCTTTTAATGCGCTGTCTGCTATTGGTATCCCAGAATCCTGGAAGAAATCCATACTAGTTCCCATCTTCAAGAAAGGGGATAGGAACTTACCCTCCTGTTACCGCCCCATCTCCCTATTGGATTCCACGGGAAAAATGATTGGCCGAATATTACTCGATCGCTTGCAGGAGTGGGTAACGGAAAACAAGATCTTATCCGACTTACAATATGGGTTCCACGAAGGTCTGGGGACCATAGACCAAGCCTTAAATTTATCATTATTAATTGATAAATATGTTAACATCAAGATCGGAGCTTTGTATATGGTCTATGTAGATTTATCAGCTGCATTTGATTGCGTTAGCCATTCCAAACTCTGGTCCATCCTATTAGATCTAGGTGTGGAACAGATTGTAGTAACCTATATTAGGGAACTCTATGCCGACGCAACAGCCAGAGTAAGGTTTGGAATCAGTGGAGAACTCACCGTGTCGTTCGGGGTGGAGAAGGGTGTGAGGCAAGGTTGTGTCCTGGCTCCATTTCTATTCACCCTCTACACCAATGGTTTGGAGAGGGAGATGCTGAAAGGAGCTCAGGACCTTCCTATGGTAGCAAATCGTCGTGTACCAGCTCTTTTGTACGCCGACGATGCAGTGATATTGGCCCGCACACCCAATGAACTCCAGAGGGCCCTAAACAATTATGCATCATTTATGGCCACCCTAGACCTTAAAGTCAACATCGGGAAAACTTTTGTTATGAAGGCTGGTATTGGCAGGAAAAATAAAACTAGGCCCATTTACTTGAACAAAGAAAGATTATTAATCACTGACAAATATCCCTATCTCGGTGTCATGATCGACGAAAAACTAAGCTGGAAACCGGCAGTCGAAGCGAGAAAATTGCAATTTGCAAGAACCACCTCTGCACTTATAAATTTCTCTAGGAAACTGGGGAAAAAAACACCTGTAGAGATGGTTAAAATCTATAAAGCCAAATGCATTTCAGTGGCTCTATATGGAGCAGGTGTATGGGGACACGCAGCTGTGGGTCCTATTCAGTCAGTAGAGAATGGCTTTCTGAAATATCTTCTTGCCCTACCTACTACTGCCGCTAATTACTCCTGCCATGTGGAACTGGGTCTTCCCTATGTGACAGACCTGGCGAGAATCCAGCCTTTGCTACTATGGCACCGAATCTGGTCGTCAGAACAAACAGTCTTTACTCAACAAGTTATTCAAGATTGTAAGGGCCTAGATAACGCACACAGATCTAGGTGGTTAGTCTATGTCAAGAATTTTCTAACTGATTTAGGGTTGGTAAAATACTATCATGACCCCATTCAGATCCAGCAGCTACCAAGAAAGGTTTTCTATAAACTTTGTTTTAACCATCTCGAAGACCTTAGACTCAATTCAGAGGTCATGAAACAAACAGCCAGACATAGTTTAATAGTCCAGACGGCCTTTGGGATTCAGCCTTACCTAACTTATAAAATAACTTCATATGAACTGTTTCTCTTAGTTAGGTTTAGACTGAACCTCTTTCATCGTTTGGTGACTTTCCCGTTGAGGAATAATTGGGCTAAAATATTGCCACCTTGCCCCTGTGACGATCCTCTCAGTCTACAGCCCACACCATTCTTTTCTGTAAATATTATATGGACCAACGGAGAAACCTATTAATCCCCCTATTAAAGCGTCTGGGCTTTCGCACTTGCCGCTCAGCCCTACTTTTCCTACAGTCACTTGAGGGGGAGGGCCAGGTTTACATTGTTTCCAACCTCCTACAGTATATTATGCGACATAGACTGAACCTAGGGTAATTTAAATTTTAACGAGAAATGTTATTATGTACTTGTTTTAAATGTATCTTTTATGGCCTTCTTTTGAAAAGCCGAATAAAGAAATATTGATTGATTGATACAAAGGCCCCCCTGATACCACTACCTGTGGTGGGGGTTCCCTTTGAGAGGGTTGGGATTGACATTGTTGGTCCCATGGATCCTCAAACTGCATCCGGGCACAGATTCATTCTAGGGGTGGTGGACCATGCCACTAGGTATCCAGAGGCAATTCCCCTTGGAACTACCACAGCTCCTGTTGTGGCTAGAGCCCTCCTGGGAATCTTTTCCAGAGTGGGTTTTCCTAAGGAGGTAGTGTCAGACAGAGGAGCAAACTTCATGTCTAGTTACTTGACTGCTATGTGGAAGGAGTGTGGAATAAATTACAAATTTACCACCCCTTATTACCCACAATGTAATGGGTTAGTTGAAAGGTTCAACAAAACCCTCAAGGGCATGATTAAAGGTCTCCCTGAAAAGCTCAGGCATAGATGGGACATACTTTTGCCCTGCCTTCTCTTTGTCTACAGAGAGGTTCCTCAGAAGGGGGTTGGTTACAGCCTTTTTGAACTTCTGTTTAGACATCCAGTTAGGGGTCCTTTATGTCTATTGAAGGAGGGATGGGAGTTACCTCTCAAACCCCCTAACAGGATATTGTGGACTATGTACTTGGTCTCCGCTCCAGGATGGCTGAGTACATAAAGAAGTCATCCAAAATCCTTGAGGCTAGTCAAGAATTGCAAAAGGACTGGCATGACTAAAAGGCTATGTTGACTGTTTATCAGCCAGGACAGAAAGTATGGGTGTTGGAGCCTGTGGCCCCAGCAGCCCTCCAATATAAGTGGAGTGGCCCTTATACAATTCTTGAGTAAAAGGGAGAGGTTACCTACCTGGTGGACCTTGGAACTCCCAGGAGCCCCATAGGGTGCTCCATGTGAACAGGCTCAAACCATATGTTGTTAGGGCAGACATGGGCTTGCTCATGGCTACTGATGAGGGACAGGAGGAAGAGAGTGATCCACTCCCTGACCTGCTCTCACAGAACCCTGATGATGGTTCAGTTGATGGTGTAGCCTTGGCAGCCTCACTGACCAGCAGCAAACTGATTGTAGAAAAGTTCTGAATCAGTTTAGACAAATGTTCTCACTGACTTCAAGTCAGACTACCTGGTACACTCATAAAGTGGACCCAGATGAGAGTCTGCCGGTTACAAATAAGATTTACAGGCAACCTGACCATGTCAGGGACTATATCAGGACTGAGCCCTCAGATAGCCCTTGGGCTAGTCCAGTAGTCTTGGTACCAAAACCTCACACCCAGAATGGCAAGAGAGAGATGAGGTTCTGTGTTGACTACAGGGGTCACAATGCAGTCACTAGGAGTGATGCCCATCCAATACCCAGGGAAGATGAGCTTATAGATACTTTGGCCTCAGCCAAGTTTCCGAGCACATTTGACCTGGCAGCTGGCTACTGGCAAATCAGACTAGCTGAGGATGCAAAGCCAAAAACAGCATTCTCAACCCCTAGTGGGCACTACCAATTTCTGGTGATGCCCTTTGGTTTGAAGAATGCACCTGTCACTTTTCAAAGGTTGGTGAAGAAAGTCCTTACAGGCCTGGAAGCCTATAGAGCAGCTTATCTAGATGATACTGCTGTGTTTAGCTCCATCTGGGAGGATCACCTGGTCCACCTGAGAAATGTTTTGGCGGCCCTGCAGAACGCAGGTCTCACTATCAAGGCCACCAAGTGCCACATAGGGCAGAAGTCAGGTTGTATACCTAGGCCACCTTGTGGGTGGAGGTCAGGTTCAACCACTTCAGAGCAAAATCCAGACCATCATGGACTGGGTTACTCCAACCACCCAGACTCAGGTCAGAGGTTTCTTGGGCCTGACTGGGTACTATGGGAGGTTTGTCAAAGGATACGGATCCATAGTGACCCCTTTGAATGACTTAACTTCCAAAAGAATGCCAAAAAAAGTTAAGTGGACCGTTAGCTGTCAAAAGGCATTTGATGACCTGAAGTAGGCCAAGTGCACTGCTCCCATTCCTCAAAGTCCTGACTATTCCAAACAATGCATTGTTCAAATTGATGCATCTGAGTTGGGAGCAGGGGCTGTGTTATCACAATTGAATGATGAGGGTCAGGATCAGCCAGTAGCTTTTATTAGCAGAAGGCTGACCCCAGAGAGAAACATTGGTCAGCTATTGAGAGGGAAGCCTTTGCTGTGGTTTGGGCTCTGAAGAAGCTGAGGCAATACGTGTTTGGCACTCACTTCATTGTGCAGACAGACCATAAGCCCCTCTTATGGCTAAAACAGGTGATGGGTGAAAACCCCAAACTTTTGAGGTGGTCCATTTCCGTACAGGGGATGGACTATACAGTGGAACATAGACCTGGGAGTAACCAGGCCAATGAGGATGGACTCTCCAGATATTTCCACTTAGAACATGAAGACACAACTGGTCAAGCTTAGTTTAATGTCCTTACATTTGGGGGATTGTGTAGGAGAGCATGATCTGCTTCTTATAGTTACTCCCACTTTTTGCAGATGTATCACTGTTTTCGAATTAAATTGAATGGGATCCTGCTATCCAGGACCCCAGTCTAGCTGCTCTCTCCTCTAAATTGATTGCATGTACTTTAGGTACACTCCAGATTGGATTCTGAGGTACCCTTATCAGTCCCTAGTATATGGTATACTATGGGCCCGATTCACAGAACTAACTTAAGATAAAATCCTAAACTTACTAACATTTTAGTATTCACAGAAGGCACTTACTCATTTTGGTATTCACAGAAGGCACTTACTCATTTTGGTATTCACAGAAGTTAGTAGTCCTAACTTTAGGACTCTTAAATGCCTTCTGTGAATTCCGAAAGTCTTCAAGTTAGGATTTTTCTCTGTTTAGGAGTAGTAAAGTTAGTAGTCCTAACTTTAGGAGTCCTAAATGCCTTCTGTGAATACTGAAAGTCTTAAAGTTAGGATTTTTCTCAGTTTAGGAGTAGTAAAGTTAGGACTAGGAAGAGGATAGGTAACACGGGTATCTCAGTACTCTCAAGGGTGCTTGCCTTAGACCCTTCTATGTTTGCAAGGGTTTGCTCAAAGTCTTCTCCAAATCTTTTAAGATTCAGGGGGGGAATTGCCTCCAACAAACATTCTCCATTTTGAGTTATCAAGTTGGTATATGGTGTGGTTTGTGGGGCTGCAACCTGGGGACAGAACATATAAATACTATTTCAAACACACCTGTGCACATTGGACCATTATCCACAGGGAGGCAACTACCCCAGTTATCACTACTCAGCCTTTTGCACCTGTGAATGTGATGTGGCTTGTTCTTAGCTTTAGTTTTGTACCTGCAGTCTGCCTTTGTCACAGTACACAAGAGCACTCTGGAATGTTCTGGTGTCTTGCATGCAAATTGAGCTATCATGTAGTCAGGGTGTCTGCAGCCCTCACAATTCATTTACTGCGCTTCACACTGCATTATACTGCAGAAATGTTTGAGGGCACGTCCTTAAGACACTGTACTGAATGGTGGATGCAATTTTCTCCATATTAGTGGCCAAATTCAATGTAGCACAACCAAACACCAGATTACAACACTTGAGCGGTAGTTTATCTTCATAGTCTCACACATAAAACTTATTTTTCAAGCCCCTATTGTTGCTCATATGTCAGTTTTTCCCAGGTCAAAAGTGACATACCAGCAGCAAAAGGGGGTTGTGAATAAGCCCAATAGTTTGAATGTGGGTCCCTCAGTTTGACATGTACCTGTCTACACTGCCACTTATCTATTATGACCAGGTACCGTACTTACCTCCACTCACTGATGTCAACCACATCCTCCAATGATTGGCATGTGCCTAGAACTACAAGAATATGCGTGGACATAGCTAGACACTTACATGGCAGCCTGTATTAGTTGGCTGTGGGTTGAGTGGTACCCAAAAGGAATAGCGGCTGCTATTGTGACATTTACCTAGCCAGGTTTGGCACACAACAGGAGACATTCAACTGAGGCTTCATATGATCCCTTCCTCTATGGCTTAGTGGTGGCACACTGTTTCTTACTGTACCTTGCTTAACCCTGTTTCACAACATTTAACTTTGACATATGTCATGGTGAAAATATTAGCCTACAGACTCCCTCCTAGCACATACCCCATTTGCAAACTAACACACATCACATATATGATGTGTTGGCCCAATGCCATCTTATCTGTGTTGGCTTACCATGTTCATCACAAGGCTGAAGCTGTCAGAAACAACCGTGAATATGTTTGTGTGTGGCAACCTTGCTGCACACTTATGCCTTCTCAAATCCTTCCTATGCAATGTCTCCAGATGCACACACACTGGCAGTTGGATGCGCTCTGCCTGCACCTAAAGTACACAGCACTTACTGGTAAGCCCCAGGGTCAGCAAAGTGGCCTCACATACATGGTTTTGACACTGGGCTGCTCTACTGGTGATCCAGATAATGCTTTATGTATGTGAAGGCTCATGTTCTAGTAATTTTCCCCTGCACTGGCGCACAATGGTATTCCAAGCACAAAAGCAGGCATTCGTGAACTATGGAGTAAGGGTGTCTGTGCTGTAGGGGGTATTGTTTTTGGATGCAGGAAGGACACCGTCTTATTTAAGATAGATCCCAAGAAATAATTGTACATTTCTATTTGTCTTGCAGAATGCAACACACACGTTACACAAAGAAAATCTGGAAATGTAGCTATCTCTCTTTGTTACACATCCTTTATGCCTTACTTGGGTCAGCATAGGAATGGTACACATTGCAAGGTTTACCACACCTGGTAAAACTTGATTTGCATCTGATTCCATGACTTTTGTTATGGATCACACAAAGCAACACACACAAAAAAAGCACCTTTCACACAGTCTAATGCTTGTATGGTGGACAATGTATACAGGGCATGAAAAACCACACAGGGTGGCTTTGATTGCATCACATATATTATTAAGAGGCATAGACCACCAAAGTGTGATAAAAAGTAAGTTTCACACAGTACATGTCTCTGGTGAGAGTAATACTGGGGCCCTCATTTAGTGCCTCATTAATGAGATTTGACGTAGGGCACCACTTCAAGGAATCTTGCTGCACTGCCCACCGTCAAAACAAAAGGACAGGAATGCACCACATCAATGAGATATGGTGCATTTCTGTCCTTTTCCCATGCGCAGGCACACAATGGGCTGGCATCCGCCAATGCAGGCATCCTTGCACTGTGGTGCAAGGGTGCCTACATTGTAGGGCTCATTTATTTTAAGTAGGAAGGGACACCTTCCTACACAAATTCAATCAACTCAGACAATTTCTTATTTCTATGCAGGCTTCAGAATGCAGCACACAGAGGAAATGGAAAATGGAGGAGAAATGAAAATCTACCTCCTCATTGTGCCTCCCTAATGCCACTCCTGGGTTGGCGTTAGATTCAGATGCACTTCCGGGTTTACGATTTCTTGTAAATATGAAAATGCTTCATATTCCATGGGTGTTGCATGGGAACACCCGCAGCAACACCCATGGATGCCCCTTTCACGCAGTGTTCTGCCTGAAATGGTCACCTATTTACAAGGTCATGAAAAAACCAAATAAAGTGGCTTCACATAGCCATGTAATGCTGGAGCACATTGCACCACCGGAACATAAAAAAATGATGTACTGATGCCGCTCTCATAAATGAGGCCCTCACTGTATTGTTTTGTTTTGAATTCTTTATTCTGGTCACTAGACCATATAAGTGCATGTGCAATACACATACAGTGCATTAAAACAATGATTATGAAAAGTACAAACGTATTAATAAATATACAATGTTATAAATTTTGACAAAGTGTGCAGTCTATTAAACCAGATCGGTCCTTGGTTGCTTATGCCAATTGCCCACCACCATCAACAACACCACTTGTCTTCTGATACCCAGGGACAACTGACAGAATGATGATAACCCATATGATAAAATACATTAGAGTTAAAAATCACTGCTCCCACAAATTTAAGCTCAACTAAAAAAACTGTTAAAAGCAGGGTTAGCTGTAAGGAATTAGGTTAAAATTGGAGATGTCCCAGATAAGGAGGGAAAGGTATGTCGGCCTAGGTCTGTGTGTAGGTGTTCAAAAATTACTTACGCGCCCACCACATGGACATTAAAAAGCGCAACACTACATATACAATTGGCATTTGGGTAATATATTTCAGGAGCTTAAATATATCGTCCCAATGCTTGGGCCCTAAATTTCTGCACAGTTGAATCAGCTATTGTTGCCTGGCTTTTCTGTAGTCCGGACAGAAAAAAAACCATGAAGTTCTGTCTCCACCTCACAGCTACAGGTGGGAAACCCTAAAGAGGCGGTGCCTGCCCATTTATTCGAAAATGCACTCAGAGGAAGAGACCCATATCTGAATTGCACATATAGTTTCCTGGCTAGTGCCAGTTGTATATCATCCAGTAAAAACTCTAGAATATAATGGTCCTTGATTCTCATAAAATTGACAGTTAAAGAACCCGTGGCTGAGCTCTCCTGTAATTGAGCAAGTTTGCCCTCCCTATTGCTCCTGGCCAATACATTTCTTGTTATTGCGGGACTCGCTTCCTCTGTGCTACTCCACAGACTTGCTCTACCTATACTACGAAGTACATCCCTGATGTGTGCAAGCCATGCTAGTTTCCCTACACCTGGTAGACCAAGTACTTCCTTTAACTTTGATCTATATGCGGCCAATTCTGGGGTCACTCACAGGCGACGCCAAAAGGTTGAAGGTCTGAGACCAATTTCTTCTGCGATTGGTCTGACCCCTAGATCCAAACGCAGTGGGGTGAGCGGGGTGCTAAGGGGGAGACCAAATAGCTGCCTGATGAAGTTGTTCTCAGACCTGTTGATTTTTCTTAAAGCACAATGCCCCAAAGATCTGCCCGTACATTGCAGAACCACTTGTTCTCCACTATTGGCCCATCGGGTTTATGGAAATAATTCCTAAATAACTTGGCCAACCTCCCTGTTGTCTGTGCTAACTTAAGACTGGTTTTATCTATTTGCGCCCCCCAATCAATTTTTTCCTCTAGGGTAACACCTAGATATTCAAATACTCATACCCTCTAAAGCGGGATACCATTCAGACAAGGATTGTGACAAGTCGTACTAACTGGGTTGAAGACCGTATATTTTGTTTTCTGAGTATTGATCTCCAGCTCCCTGCTTTTATAAAAAGCATAAAAGCTACCGAGGATCCTCTGGATGTCCATTGGTGACTAGGAGTGCAAGAGAGTATCATCAGCAAACATCCGTGCCAGCACTTTTCTGTGCTCTAACTTTGGGGCATCAATGTTCTTTACCTCATTCAATAGGTCAACTAGTGCATTGATGCATAACTAAAACAGGGTAGGAGCGAGCACACTACCCTGTCTTACTCCTCTGTTAAATGCAAGTGGGGCGGTAAGTTGGCCATGTTTCCCATACCTAATTTAGGCATAAGTGCCTTCATGCAGTCTCCTGAGCAAAAACCCAAGATAGATGGGAACCCCAAGATCACTTTGTACAGCACATAGTTTATCCCTGGGTACCAGGTCAAATGTGGTTTTAAGATCCACAAATATTAAATAGAGGCTGCCACCCTCAATTGACACCGTTTTCCAATAAAGAAGTTGAAGCCCAAATATTTGGTCAATGGTGGAGGCATTTGTCTTAAAGCCAGCTTGCAATGGACTCATGATTTTATGTTCATCCATCCAGACCTGAAGATGGTCCAATAGTACACGGGTAACGATTTTCTGAGTTACATCTATTAGGCTGATGGGTCTATAGTTAATGGGCAGAAGTGGCGAGCCCTTTTTGTATACTGGAAGGATTTCAGCTCCAACCCATGTAGCAGGAATCACCATTCCCTGCAATATGGCTTGAAATAAAACCCACAAATAGGGCCCCTAGATTTTTGGTTCCTGTCAAGCCCTGGCGCTTTGCTAGGGGTTATAATATTTATTGCACTAGCTATTTCAATCAAGGTTATCTCAGAGGCCTCTCTATGGGAGGTCTGTGGTGGGATAGTTGCTTGTTATGTAATGTTACCCTCTGCCTCCGGCATGGTGTATAAGGCCTAACAAATGTCTCTTCCAGATATATGCCGCTATATTAGGCTCTATAGCCTGCTTCCCTACACTACTTCCTGTATTGACTATATTCCAGAAGGCCTTCATATCATTGGTTAACAGGGCATTTTTCAATGAGTCCCATTTGTCCAACTCCCAGTTTTTTTTTGCGTGGATGATGCACTCTCTATATGAAGCCCTCTTTATTTTTATTTGGATCCTGTCCTTTGATTTGATGGCGTCTATCAAAGCCTGCTTGGTCTCCCAACAACTAACATCAAACCAAGAAAGCTTGGCCTCTTTTCTCCCCCTAGAAGATCCTCTTGGGAAAATATATCAGCCATGTTAGATGTCAATACTGCATGCAGCTCTGCAACTCTAGTTAGAGTGGAGAAAGTGCCATCAACGGTTATAGATTTTTCATTTCCAGTAGGGTCGGGATGATGTTTTCAATATAGGGAGGCTAGCCTATCAGGATAAAGTTGTGTTAACCGCACAGTATTCTTCTCCTGTTGTTGGCAAGAGTTAATCTATCATCTGATGGTGTATTTGAGGCTGAATTATTCCCAGGGACCGACAGCTCTATCTCCATGATCAGAGCGTTATGATCACTGTCATGTCGAGGCAAGACCCCTATGCCACATCCTGGTTTCTACCAGAAAGGAGGATTGACCAACTCTATTGAATGTTTGCTTCCCAGGAGAGTCAGATTTTAGGCGAGCATTGCAAGCTCTTGGAGAATGGTTTAGTGTAAGTGA
This sequence comes from Triturus cristatus, assembly GCF_964204655.1. NCBI lineage: Eukaryota > Metazoa > Chordata > Amphibia > Caudata > Salamandridae > Triturus > Triturus cristatus. The sequence continues at coordinate 1,140,163,301 of NC_140583.1, read as the reverse complement.
TTTTATCTGAGTGGCAGCGGGGTCCAGGTCCTGATTGGTGGGATATGTGGTTCAGGGATTACCCAGCTCAGATCTTCTTCACAAGAAGTTGCCCCATTGAGATCAATCAGGGGCTCAAATTGGCAATTAAAGTCGCAACCTATAACCAACCACGCATATGTAGCGATTGCAGGAATAAAGAGTGCCAGTTGATCAATGGTCGGAGATTCTTGGCTGAGTAGAAATTAATCAGTGCTATTCTGATCTTTGGTGCAGAGGTAAGTGGGATGCACTGGATATCATTGGAAAAAGACTCCATCTGCTTGACCGTGTAGCCCAGATGTGAGCCTACCCATATGCAAAGGCCCACAGACGGCCTGCCCATTCCCCTGGTGGTGGCAGCTATATTAAATGACTCAAATCACATCCGCAGTACGTCCTCCCTTGCCCATGTTTCCTGAAACATACATACATCATGTTGGTCCACAAAGGACCCCCAGTCAGGGCAGTTCAGTTTACTTTTAAGGCATGCAATGTTCCAGGATAATACCCTCAACGTGGTCATTTCCTTATGTTTTTCTGGTTTAGCTCTATGGAAGTCAGTGTTCGGGGGAAGTTTTTCCCTCTGGTGATCACTAAAGCACTTCCCCATAGACCTTGTTTTGACACCCCCATACTGTGTGGTATTAGCTAGGGGGGGCTTTTGGTGTTCCGAATACACTGGTCTGACCCCAGGTTGCAGAGGAGTGTAGACGGGCCCTTTAGGTTATCATTTTGAGACAGTCTCATAACCATGGGTCCTTCCGGTGTGCCTCCTTTTTCCTTGACTTTATCTTTTATTTTGGGGTTTATCTTCACTACTTTAACCCCTGTCCCATGGGTGGTCCTAGGACTATGCTGGCTGCTAATAAATATTGCTGTCTCCCTTGGGGCCCCTTGGCGTTTGGCCCCCTGGGCTGGGTTATGTATTTTTATTTGTCAATCTACTTCTTGCAGGACCCCAAATTTGTTAGCTACAGGCAGATTGAAAGACAAGGGTCTGGGTGTTTGGTACCACTGTCCCAATTGCTGTTAATTTCGGTTCCGAATGCCCAGCATGGAGCTGTTATGTGCCATGATTAACATCGTTTGGCCTGGTATGTAGAAATAGCCCAACGGAAATGGCCTCATCACCAGGCTCGTGTCCTGACAAAGATAATTCTTGCATAAGAGGCTATGGACAATAAAAGCATTTTTAAAATTGATCACTACAGAGTCCCCTTGCATGTCTTTTGGCCTGTTGCCCTGCCAACTGACCCTACAAGTCATGAGGATTTCCCCTGCATTTTCAAAGGCGAAATATCTATGCCTTGCCAGCCAGAACAAGAATTTGTTCTTTAATTCTAGTTGGGTTTCCCTCTGACCTCTTTTAATTGTGGGTCCACCTGTCGATACAATAACATACGGACATGACACTGGAGGTAGGTTTATGATAGGAAGGTTAACCCTTTCATCCCTGCCCGTCCCTTTCATCCCTGCCCGCTATGCTTGTCTCATGCCCCTCCCATTCTTCACTCTTCTTAGGCCCATGTGTATGCAGACTATATTTTTTGTAGCCATGTTGAACTGTACAGGATCTTGGTCTCACTGTTAGTGCACCCAAAGCCCATAGTGGAGGTAAGGTCTTGGTCGTGTGGTGGAGATGGCTTTTTGTAATTGTTGAACTAACATTGTCAGTCTGTCAGCTAGTATTGGTTCCCCTCACTATGGCCAGAGCGTGCCTTTCACTGCTCTTTCTGGCCCTGGTTTCACAAAGTTCAACCAATTTGCCTATGTGTTCTGCCGGGGAAGCAAGCTCTTCTCTCACAATAGATCTGAACTGACTCTGTAAGTCCACCACCAGGTTCGCCACCCATGCTGGATATTCCAGGTCCGTTCGTATACTGCCAGTGTATCCCATGTCCAGGTTCTGTTCATTCAGATATTCGATGCTGTTGGAGGAGCAATCAGTGTATTTCTTTCTTTTTGTCCCCGCCTTGGTCATTTGTTTCTGTTTTCAACTCTTGGCTAGGCCTGAGGATACACCCCTCCGCCCACTCCTTCTTCTATGCATGCAGCTTGCGGGAATAACAGGGGGATGGTTTCCATGGAAGGGGTGGCTGGGGGAAGACGAGCCGGTCGGAGAGCAGCAATGATCTGGAGTTAGTGACAGCCATCTTTCCGTAAGTTCTATTTCAGTGGCTACCACTCCTATTGCCCTATATAACATCCTGTCTATTAAAGTTGGTGGTAAAGAAGAGGTTAGTGGCTGGGGCAGAACTTGCTGCTTACCAGGGCAGGTCAGTTTCCCCACTGTTACTAATTCATTGGTAGTGCTCGAACGCCCCCCCCCCCAATGCTGACCAACGAAGGCACAATCAGGATGAAAGGAGGAGGTGAAGAAAGCAGGGTACAGGCCACAGGAAGCGGTATATTTGATTCAAAGCAAAGATTGAAAACAACAGTTGTGCTTTATTGACCAGTATTGGGGTCATTTGCTGTGAATACTGCCTGACGAGATACTTGACAGCTTGTCAGGTAAATTTGGTAAGTGCAGTGGATGACATGAAGACTAGACAATTGGCCTCCCAACAGCAAAGAGCCAAGAGGGGAGGTCCAGCCCAGCATCTTCCGGACTCTGACGGGCTAAGACAAACCCGTCCCGGCCTGGTCTTCACCCAGGCTGAGCCCAGGCACACCCTGCGCACATCCTGCGCTGCGGCACACCCTGCTGTGCTTTATGGCACTCTGGCACCTGGCAGACACATCACAACCCCACCTCCGGGCCGTAGAAGTGGCAGAAGTGGTGCAGCCAATGTAAGGCTCCTGTGCTGCAGGACACCCTGCTGTGCTTTATGGAGCTCCGGTGCCTAGCATATACGTCACAACCCCACCTCCGGGCCATGGAAGTGTCAAAAGCTGGAGCATCAAGGGTAAGGCTCCTGTGCTGTGGGATGCCCTGCTGTGCTTTAAGGTGCTCTGGGGCCTGGCGGACACGTCACGACCCCACCTCCGGGCCGTGGAAGCGGCAAAAGCTGATGCGGCAAAATTAGCCTCCCTAATTCCACTCCTGGGGTGGCGTTAGATTCTGCTACATTTCCGGGTTTACGATTTCTTGTAAACCTGGGAATGCTTCAGATTATATCAGTGTTGCATGGGAACACCCACAGCAACAACCATGGAATGCTTCTTTCATGCAGTGTTCTGCCTGAAATGGTCACATATTTACAAGGCCATGAAAAGCCACGTAAAGTGCCTTTACTCAGCCAGGAGAAGTGTGGCTCAATGGTTAGAGTGGCAGACCCTGATGCAGAGGTCTGGCCCGGGACCAGGGTTCAATTCCCTGCCTCGGCGGGTCTTGGGCTCAAAATTCCACGGACCTGACAATTCTCGCCTCGGTGCCTATTCCAATCATGGAGTCCCACTCTGCAACTCTGGGCAATAGCTTGCTTAATCTCTACAACGGCCCCCACAACGCTAAGGATGCCTGGCCTCCACCTTGGGGGTGCCCAGGAGTGGACACCTCACAGGGAAAGCCAGGATGGGTTCCACAGCGGTATTCGTACAAGTGCCTTGAGACCCTTGCTGGTGAGTAGTGCGCTATACAAGTATCAATTTACATTTACATGTAAATATGCCGGAGCACAAGGAACCACCGGAACATCAAATAATGATATACCAATGCTGCTCTAATAAATGAGGCCTTCTCTCTTCTGATTCACAGCTAGCCTTCAAACTGCACTTGCTTATGGTGATTAAAATGGTCATGAATGTGCCATCAATTCAAGATACGGTACATTCCAGGCCATCACCCTTGCAGCATGAAACAAGCAGCAGCTGTATACCAGTGGAGGCACCCTTATGCCATGGTGCAAGGTTGCCTCACTTGCAGGGGTGATTGTTGTTGCACAAAGAGAGATACCTTCCTGCAAAATAAAAAATCAAAGATACCATTTCCATATTTTGGTTTGTGTTGCAGATTGCAGCACACGTTGAGGGCCTCATTTATGAGTTTTAGCGGCAGGGCTGCACCACAAAAATATCCTGCTGTGCTGTGTCAGTACAGAAGGACACGATTGCGAATTATTTATGACATACGGTGCATTCTTGTCCTTTTCCCCTGTGTCAGCACACAATGTGCTGCCATGCGGCAACAAAGGCACCCTTGTGCCATGGTGCAAGGGTGCCTGCGTTGGGGCATGGCAGCCCATTCTGCACCAGCATAGGGGAAACGGACAGGAATGCACCGTATCTCATAGATACATTGCATTCCTGCTCTTTTATTTTGATGTAGGTCAGTGCAGCATGTTTCCTTGCAGCGCTGCCCTACGCCAAAACCTCATAAATGAGACCCTTTGTTTTTTGCACAGTGGTGTAGAGTTTGTATTTCTGGTGGGTTATGTTGTAGGCACAACTACATGTGGCAGTTTCCGGAGGTGACAGTGGCCTGGTACTGCACTTCAAACATGTATGTGAGTTACATGATGAATCTAGAGTGAGCTGGGCAACATCTGACTTTCCAGTTTACGCAACACTTATGTGATACTTAACTGTAATTGACACACATGCCTTCCCTTAGCCCTGCACATGGCGCTACAGAGGACTGGTACATAGCTAAATGCACTGCACAACATTAGCTTCTTACCCACATTGCCCCTTGTTGCAACTTACCCAGTTGGTCTTTCAGGTCCTCGTGCTCAGCACTGTCCTGTCCTGGAAGTCCTACCACCAACTCCTCTGGGATGACAACTGCCACCCGCTCCTCCAGGGCATCCAGCGCCTCCTGTTTTGCTGGACTCCCTCCTCTGGTGTTCATCGCTGCTTTCAGATTTTGTCCATTTTTTCATTTGTCCTGCACTTGCTGTGAAGCCAGCGTTTCTTCAAATCTGGCACTGTCCTCTTTGCTTGAGCCACACAGTTGACCTTTGCCAGTATGGACAGCCAAATGGCATCTTTTTTTGATAATGGCAACTTAAAGGTGACAAACAGCTGGTGTTGGTGGTCTGTCACCCCATTAATTAGGATATCTTTCTACTCTGCAGTGACATTTAATTTCCTCTTCTCATGTCTGCGACCTGGACATCCTTTCTGGTGTGATGGTTGTTCTCTTAGCTGTTCAACATCTACATGGCCCCCCTCGCACAAGTGGCCCGCCACCACAACCTCAACATCATCTCCTACGCCGACGACACCCAGCTCATCCTCTCCCTCACCAAGGACCCTCACACCGCCAAAACCAACATTCACGAGGGCATGAAGGCCATCGCTGACTGGATGAGGAGCAATCGTCTGAAACGGAACTCAGACAAGACAGAGGTCCTCATCCTCGGACCCACCCCCTCAGCCTGGGACGACTCCTGGTGGCCGACCGCTCTGGGGACAGCACCGACACCAACCGACCACGCACGCAACCTAGGATTCATCCTCGACTCCCCCCTCTCCATGTCCAAGCAAGTCAACGCCGTCTCCTCCTCCTGCTACAACACCCTACGCATGCTCCGCCGGATCTACAAATGGATCCCGACCGAAACAAGAAGAACAGTGACACAGGCCCTCGTCAGCAGCAGACTGGACTACGGCAACGCACTCTACGCAGGAATCCCAGCCAAACACCAACGGCGGCTACAACGCATCCAAAACGCCTCCGCCCGACTGATCGTCAACGCCCCCCGCCGCAGCCACATCACCCCGTCCTGAGAGACCTGCACTGGCTCCCCATCGACAAGAGGATCACCTTCAAGCTCCTCACCCACGTACACAAAGCACTCCAAAACGCCGGACCAGCCTACCTGAACAGCAGACTCAGCTTCTACACCCCCACCCGCCAGCTCCGCTCTGCCAACCTCGCCCTCGCAGATGTCCCCCGCATCCAACGTACGACCGCCAGTGGCAGATCCTTCTCTTACCTCGCCGCCAAAACCTGGAACACCCTCCCAACTCACCTACGACAGACCCAAGACCTACTCGCCTTCAGGAGACTCCTCAAGACCTGGCTCTTCGAGCAGTAGCGGCACCCCCCCCCCCACCCCTCAGCGCCTTGAGACCCTCACGGGTAAGTAGCGCGCTTTACAAGTACCCTGATTGATTGATTGATTGTTGGCGTCTCCTCCCTGCTGAACTTTGCTGGGCTGAGAAAGTCACAGCTCCTGTGGGCTAGACGTCCTCAGCTCAGCAAAGGTCCCTGAGGCCCTCCACTCAGTGACAAGGGGTAGCGTCACTGATTGCCTTGCACCTGGGCGCTTCAGCTTTAGGCCCTGAAGCACCCAGGGTTGAGTGTCAATCAGTGACACTTCATCACAGAGTGGGGTGGGGCCAGCAGTCTCACTGACCCCATCCCAATCTGTGATTATGTTGGAACTGCTGCCTTCCCACATTGGCTGACCTTAGGTCAGCCAATGAGGGAAGGCAGCAGACTCAAGCCTCCTGGAACCTCCGAGGCAGAGCTGGCTGCAAGTAAGTGTTTGTTTTCCTTTTGAACTGTTTGGTGTGTGCGTGTATGTATGAATGTTTGTTGAAGAGTATTGTGAATGGATGTGTTTGTGTGCGTGTGTGCGAATGCATTACTTTGAGTGTTATATCTGTGTGTGAGAGTGTGTCCTGTCCGTTCCCCTCCATCCAAAACTTACCGAGCGCTACTGACTCCGGCATTACAATATGTTTTACATTAAACATTTTATTGCCATGCACATTGTTGACAGTAAATCATTGCATATGTTAGCACATATCATTGACAGTTGCTAGTACCAGCCTGAAGTTATTTGTTACATTACTTAGGTCTGACTCTCTCGCTAAATGCAACTAGCCAGAGTAAGCCTAGGACTACTCTGCCTCACTTTCCAGGGAAGTGTTAAAATGGAGCATGAGGTTCCCAGTTGGGGGTCAGAGCACAGATGCCCCAAGACAGAAATGGTAAAAAGGTCAAGTTGTTACAGGTCGGGCCCAGTACGCTGGTCTGCCCTGGGGCCTTCAGACCTGGAGTTAGGGCATGGGCAGCAGGGAGCAGAGCTCAGAAACACAGGTGGGTAATTCAGTGGCTTAACATTAGCCCCCGCAGACCCCGCAGTGTGGGTAGGCGAGCTCTAGGGACCACCCCTGGCCAGGGCCGGACTGGCCGTAGCGGGTACCAGGCGTTTCCCCGGTGGGCCGCCATTGTGGGGGCCGGTTTTGGGCCCTGGGAGGCCGACTTTATTACCGTGGGCCGGCAAAATCGCCCCTCTTTAACAAAATCTTCCGAAATAGCCCCTAACAATCAGCTCTGTGGACCCCCACAGGGGGGCCGGCCAAACAGTTTGCCAGGGTCAGTTTCGGATCCTAGTTCGGCCCTGCCCCTGGCACTGTGCATGGACGTGAGCACCCGGCCCGAGAGCTCCTGACTGGGTCGGGGGGGACAGGGGCCGCCCCTCCACGTACTTTGCAGGTGGGCCCCCCTCAAATATCGTTATGCCGCCACTGGAGACAATGTTTGTGTTTCCAAGCTCTGCTGCCAGAACCTCATGGACTAACGCAGACATTTTTCAAGTTAATGTAGGTGGAAAATGAAACTTGCACATCCCATCTGAGATGACACAGCGCAAAGAACAAGATCATTATAAGGTCGAGGGGAGGCTAAAGAACATTATGGTAGTTAGGGGTCTCACAAATTATCTATGCAACCGACTAAAAACAGACTTGATTTTTCAACAATTTGTGCCTATGGGGGAACAACTCGCCCCCCAAAAAACACACTTCAAACTGAGCACCTTTAACTGTGTAAAATTGACAGTAGGAGCAGAAAAAAACATTTGGCGCCGAAAGCTGCTGCGGATTTCCATGCAGCTGTCCATTACAAATGTTATAAAAGACTATGAGAAACTGAAACCACACCGACCACAGATCAACATTTAGGACGCGAATAATGAATAACCACACGACGAATGTGATACTTTAAATTCTGTGTACACATATATTATTTCGAAGCACAGGCATGGGAGCCTTTTCCCGCTCTATTTTCCCACAGGTATTATTATATCTGCCAGTGTGGTACAAAACAGTCTCTAGGGAAAATCAAAATCGTGGTTCGAGGTATGCAATCAATAACTCTGCATCGGGAGGGTTTTTAAAGGTGGCGAGACTGGTTGTCCTTTTAAACAAATGCTTTCGCCTTCGTGTATTTGGTAGAAAGCCAGGTTGTCAAGTGCTAACAGCATTTTCTACTCAGATTGAAATCCTGCATTGACAGGTTATTGTCAGCTAACAACTCTGATACGTTTCAAGGTTAAATTATTTTCTATGATTCAATTCTCCAGACCACGGAAATGACAAGACAGGGTTGCTGGGAGTTTTAAAGACCGCAACTGTAAATCTGACAGGGTTGCTATCTGGTTTTTGCATGTTTTTATTTTTAATGATTTATAAATCATATGATCTACTGTTCATCCGAACAACTCAGGTCACACCGTTTTTGAAGCAAATGTCCCCAATACAACTTCTACATCCTTTAAAAAAATAAAATGCCTGAAGTCCTTGTTTGCGTGTATGCAAACTGTATGTCAGTGTATCTTTTTCTATTAACATTAATTTAGTAAATTATTATTTTCATAACATGTACACAGATCCACACACCCTTTTCCACGTAAAACAACGCAAGGCCACACGCATTCCAAGGTGTCTCAGCGGGCAGCAAGATGGGTCTGTTGGTTAAGCGCTCGTTTGCGATATTTCTGTTGACAAGCTTGTCATGCATATGATGAAATCAGCCTTTTCTTCTTTAAAAATCAATAATCTGATGTCTCTAAATTGTGCATTAGTAGCATGATTCATTTACAGCCCTGGAAAGCTGCAAAATCTGTTTGATGAGGATACAACATGCATCATACTTCAGGGGATTGATGTACAAGGAGAAGCAGAGAATATAATTACTTCTTCTCACAAATAATTTAGTGTCATGTGTCATACGTAAGAGACAATTCATTAAAATGAGGAGCACTGACTGACAATCACTTACGCATGGCTTTGAAACCTTGACAACGCCTGCATTTGAATATTCTTTCAGAAGGATTAACTCAGGTTATCATTAAAGCACCCTCTGCTCCAGCATTGCTTTGCCCACCGATCTGCAACAATGTTCTCAACACTTAGAAGCTCTTTGTTCCATCATGAATTCTTCATTAGAACATTGGAATGTTGAGCACTCTATTGAGGACAATGGACAAAGGGCTTCTAATGGCTGTTAAAACAACATTCCAATGTTTGTCTTTCACAGTAACAGCTGTGAACGGCCTCATGGAGCCTGAGGGAATTTTCAACCCCATTGGGCTCCCTGAGGGCTTTTTTTTTTTTACTAATTAGAACATTCTGCCCTGAAAAGGCAGTAACTACGGAGATGTTTAGGTGTATATTAAATTGCCACCCTAATACTTTAATCCAATCAGCATGTAATAATATAGCATTATAGCCCTCTACCGAAGGCTATATCGATCCTCAAATGACTCTAACTGAGTTAAAGGGCAAAGCTGCAGTTGATGACCCTTAACAAATGAGAGGGTCTTTAACATCTGATGTTGTCAAATTCAAAACATCTGTAATGTTATCAGAATGTTTCACATCCTGAGTGACACATGTTCTAAATTAATCAGATAGAAGCTGAAAGAAACACATTGGAGTGTTGGAACAAATGGTCTGTAGCCCAGACTTTATTGACCCTTTACCATACTGTTGTGCTCTAGTGCACAGCATGCTAGCGTTCAACATCAATCCTAAAAGTAAATGGAGATTGAAGAAGACAAAATACAGATGTAATCCTTTTAAGAGAATCGCAAACCGCAAATAAAACAGATATATTTAGAAATTAGGTGGGATCTGAACTATCAGCTGTTAAGTGTGTCATATATACCCCTGCACCATCCCCTTCTCAGATATATCTGGCCCATTGAAATGTACAGCTGAGAGTGGAAGGCTATCCCACCTCTAGGAAAAGTTTATGGGAACTCAATTGAAGCCTCTGTTGAATAACACATGTGTCTTATTGGAAAAGAGAGCAGTCTGAGCCTAAACCTTCCAAAAAAAGAAATGTGTCTGCAGGAAATTTGACAGGCAGTCTCTTAGGGAAAGATGTTTAGTTTGTAGGTGAAATGTGACTCAACACCACTGCTGCCCAGACAACAGAATATTCAGTGACCTCATGGAGGAAAACTGTAACTTTCCTTATTTACGCAGCCGAAGAAACAAACAAAGCAGTCATCAGACAAAATATGTGAGATGTGAGCTATGTGGAACTAACCAAGCAGAATTATAAGTTATTTGTGTTCATGCCCATTTTTATTAAAATGATATAGAGAATATATAATAACAATGGTGACAAGGGGTAACAGGTAGTCACAAAATGCATAAATCCCACTAAAAATCAAATGTAAATGTTGCTACATCATAATTGTAATGGACATTTGAAGAACAGTAAAAAGTAAATTTGTTTTCAATACGTTGAAAGGAGACATGACATCTCCATCAGACATTTCATGCAAAATACATTTGTATTGAAGTTGATTCTGGTCAACAAATCTACCTTCATTATTAGAACACTTTTTGGATAGTTTTTGGATCGAGAACACCCCAAGGTCTGCACTCAAACATGTAACAAACACACACACAAATACACATGTAGTGCAATTGGTGTGCAAGGTCTGATTTACTTGGCTATCTGATCCTAACCACAACTGGCGAATTGTAGTGTTTTCTCGGTTTTAACACGTAATCGTAAATGCACTTTAACTGAGACTTTAATATTGTTCTAAGTTTTTTGTTAAACACATGTTAATGCGTTATAACCAAAGCTAACCATAACTTCTCTTTAACATTTTTTTTTTCAATTAATTTTGCGATATTTCGATCATATGCAACAGACAACTGTTCCCTGCACCAAAATAACTTTTAGTAGCCAGCCCCCACTGTGCATGACCTTTAACTGACCCCAGCGGGGATTGGACACACCTGGCCTGCTGCCAGGCTCTGGATTTAAACATCCACAGAAGGTCAACACCCCAACGTACACAGCCTTTTGGACTGCATAGTGAGGGTGGCACAACATGCTTGGCCATCAGCTACACGCTGCACAGTACTCTCCACAAGAGGCCAGGCCCATCTGCAAGTGGGCTTCAGTCATTCATAGCAGTGGTTGACCGCAGGGAGCAAGGCCCTGCGTCCAAATTGCAGCCTTCAGTTGTGTGCAGTAGGGGTTGGTAACAAGGCTCATGACGATGCTTCGGGTTAGCCATTCGCAGAGAAGTTGATAGCAGAGACTAGACTTTCCTTCCTACCCCCATACGTGGTCAATACCCAAATACAGCACTAGTGAAAATCTTGCAAAATAAATATTTTTTTAAATATTTATTTTATGGCTGGGTTCCTTTGGGGTCCCTCCTCACATGGGCCAGGATATGTATAACTTGCCACCCATGCCCTTGTCATTTTCATTTTTCAGAGTACTCGGCTTGGTGCACCATGCAATATATTAATCTCAGGCTTGTTGGAAACACGGATTCCACCTTACCTAGACTTCTTTCAATAGATAAAAAGACTATCCTGAAGAAAACATCATACATTTTATTTGCTTATCTGCAGACAAGTCAAACAATGCTTTTCATTTTTCTGCAGGCTTTGGAAATCCCATGATTTTGTTGTAAATCCTAAGGCCTAGGAAGGTCTGTGGTACCCGGACTGGGTGCACATTTTGTTACAGCTAAACGGTATACAGGAGCTGCACAAATGTTCAGCTGGATTCATAAATCTGCAATACACAAGAGGAGATTAAGCTCCATAGTCCACAGGCAAATCACTGACACCATAATCAAAACAATAATATCATTATACACAAATATTGGGAGTCATTATGATGGCGGTGAACCCACCACCGGCAGCCTGCCAGTGGTGGGTTCACTGCCATCGTGCTGCCATTCTCCATCCGCCAGATAAGGATGGCGGGCGGTGTGCTGGCGGGCGGAAAGACCTTCCGCCACAGGGCCAACACGGGCAATCGTTATGACAGCTTGTCAGAGTCACCCTGCATCCACAAAATGGTGGCGGTGCCTAGAAGGAACCGCCCACCAGATCTGAATGCTGCATCTTCCCCACAGCCTGTGTATGGCTGTTCAACCGCCATTTAAAGGCTGGCAGGGATGTACTTTGGGGGCCCGTTGCAGGCCCCCCTTTTGTAGGGGCATGTTACTTGTGCATTTGGGGGCACCTATGGTGCCCCATACAGTTTCCTACACCCCGTGGCAGGCACCGCGTGGTGCCTGCCACATAGTGCTGGGAAAGGCACAACATGCATTGTAAACATGCACAATGTGACCGCCACAGTGGCGGTCGCATTGTAATTACATATGTGGGACCACCGCCATATAGGCGGCCAGTCCCAATTCCTGGGATGATGGCGGACGGACTTAAGTCCGTCCGCCATTGTAATCACCCCCATAGTGTCAAAAATATCCTGTCCCTATACTTATAACGGTAGCATAACATGTGTATTTGTAAAGTGCACATTCTCCCAGAAGGTATCTTGACACTGAATAACAGATGTCTTTTGCTACCCAACTCAATGGTATGGATTTTATCGGCCTCAGAAGGAAGAAATGCTGAATGGACCAATTGGGATTTGAACATGTAACCATGAGGTAAAATCCAGGCCCCTACAGAGGACACATTCATCCACTAAGCCACCAGACTGGCAACGTATAAAGTAGAAAATATTGAACGAAAGTACAAAAATATTGAACAAAAAATATAGTTTCACACAAATATCGTTAAAAACACACAAAAATATATTTTTAATATATATAGTTAAAAATAGTGAATCCTGAATATATTATATAACATTAAAATAATGTAAATTTAACACATTTAAAAAAAATTTCATACTATATATAAATATATACTAATATAAACACACACAAACATATATATCTGTATATCTGTGTATATTATCTACTGGCGGTCGCCAGTAGATAGTTATAGTTAGGATCGTGTTTCCATAGGAAATCTGAAATTTCTATTTTGAATAACTTTGGCACCGGTTGACGAATCCTCGCGAAATTTTCAAAACTAATGGGGCGCTCCGTTCAGCTCCTACCCTGAAAGTCTCGGGGTGTTTCGTCAAGCGGGGGCCAAGAAAAAAGGGGGGTCCCAAAACGCGTTTTCCCCATGCATTTTCCCATAGGACCTTTAGTCGAAGGTACAGCCCGAACGGCTGAACAGAATTACTTGAAATTTGGCAGAGAGGTAGTCCTCAGGTCAAGGAAGTGCCTTTTGCATATATGGAGTCAATCTGTTCATTAGTTTCTGAGAAAATTGCATTTAAAAGCACATACATGTCTATAGCCGCGCACCGTGCGCGCACCGTGCGCACACCCTAACGTGCGCGAGCGTAATTCTGATTGGTGGATTCATGACAGTCAACATTCGAATCGGTCGAAATCAGGAAGCGTCGGCCGCCATTTTGTTTGTCGTGGGTGCGTGAGAAGGGGGCAGGGTAGAGAGTTCCTGACCCCCTAGCCTTTGTCAGGGGGTCCCTAAAGGACCCCGAAGGGTAAAAAAACTTTTTTTTTTTTTAAATCGCGGGGGTGCATGCACCGTGCGTGCACCGTGCTCGCACGATGATAAACCATAAAAAAAAACACATTAGCATTTAAAAAAACGTACAAATTCACTTAAAAAACCATAGGTTTCACACACGTTATAGTTAGGAATTAGCATTTAAAAAACCTTGCAAATTCGCTTAAAAAACCATAGGTTTCACACATGTTATAGTTAGGTGGACATTTCACTCGTAAAAAACCAATGAAATTCCACCGTTATAGTTAGTTCAGATAACTATAACTCGCGCGACCGCCACTCTATCACAAGGATGATGTCATCAGTGATGTCATGAGTGATGCCACTGACCATGTCATGAGTGATGAAAAATGTGACGTCATGAGCACTGGATTGCGGGCGCGCGAGTTATAGTTATCTGAACTAACTATAACGGTGGAATTTCATTGGTTTTTTGCGAGTGAAATGTCCACCTAACTATAACATGTGTGAAACCTATGGTTTTTTAAGTGAATATATATATGTATAGGTATGTGTGTGTATATATATAGAGAGAGATTGGAACGCCTCGTGACCGCCTCAATCAAGGACTGCAAGGTGTTGCTGCCAACTGCAGTATGTGACTTGACGGAGAGGTGTGATCACTGAATCAGCGTCTTACAGCTATGCTGACTCTTGAAATATGGCAGGGTGTATGGGGACTCAGGAAAGTTCCAGGACAGTAATAATACCGAGACATTCAACTACACACAACCACTTTGTAGCAGGAATACCAGCACTCACTATGAGACCAAGTGGGGCCCACAAGCGATATTTATCAAGTTGTGATGCCTGCTGGGAACTGCAGTCCGTTTTTCAGCGATGCAGTAACGCTTAAACTACAAACTAGGTCCTGCTGGACTTCCACCAATGGGAGCACCGTAGCACACCTACAGAGAGGGTTGGGGCAGACTTCCGGCGCTAATGGCATTTGAAAAAGGCACAACCCGCTGAAACGCGTCATGCCACAGTTGTTATTAAATGGACTTTCTGATGTTCCAGCTGTGTCCTCCGGTTACTTGCCAAATAAGTGATCTCTCCTGTGATATATATACTAAGCCTGGGCAAAGCACTACGCTACGCTCGCGTAGTTTGCGAAGTTCGCGCTACTTCGCACTACGCGAACTGCAAGTAGCACAGTGCGAACACGCGTAGCGTAGTGTTGCGTAGTGCTGCGGTCATTTTTTGCTTCCTCGCGGTCCTCAACATCAAGTTGGCGACCGCGAGCAACAAAATGACATCCCGGCGAGACTTTTTCCTTGTTCGCGATCAGCAACTTCAAGTTGGCGATCGCGAGCATGGAAAATAAACCTCCCGGCGAGATTCCCAACGCGAGGAGGTCAGGTTTCTCATTGCGAGTGGTCGCGTATGCTCGCGACCGTTCGCGATGAGAAACTACCAGTTCGCGTTGAGAAAGCTGAAGCTCGAGTAAAAATCTACTCGAGCAGCAGAAAACTACAGATCGCACTGTGCAAGATGCCATTTTCAATGATTGCACAGTGCCGGTTGCTTGTCCGCACTGTGCAATCATTGAAAACGACATCTGGCACAGTGCGAACAAGGTACTACGCAGTTCGCGATGTGCTACGCGTAGCTCGCGTAGTGCGAACTTCACTTTGCGTAGCTTCGCGAAGTGCTACTTCGCGAACTACATTATATACATATATATGTATCTTTCTCTATCTCTCTCTCAAACACATGTATGTATATATATATATATATATATATATATATATATATATATATTCAGCTCAGATGTGTCCATCAGTTGAGTTGCACTCTGCCAGCAGCAGCAAGAGAACTCTCTTTCCATGGGATGGATGGATACCGCTTACTGCCATCAACAGCCTCCGTGTAGGTTTGCCTGACGCGTTTCGAAAGCTCCTCAGCTTTCTCTTAAGAGGCTTTCACGGAAAGGATGCGTGCATATGACGTTCCCATTTAAATACGGCACTCCCTCCAATGGGATGGTCATATGGAACTGTGCATTATGGGAAGTATAGTTCGTAATCGATCATCCCCCAAATGGATGCACGCATTATACTCTGTTATTAATAGGTCACATGGACCCCGCAAGCGGGTCCGACCTAAATCCTCTGCTGTTGGCCCACATAATCGATTTGGTGAATACCTTGTCAAGTGGCCCCCAGTTATCGCGGGGTGGTGCAGACTCCACGGCAGGACGGCCGCGAATACATTCAGCTCAGATGTGTCCATCAGTTGAGTTGCACTCGGCCAGCAGCAGCAAGAGAACTTTCTTTCCATGGTATGGACGGATACCGCTTACAGCCATCAACACCCTCCGTGTAGGTTTGCCTGACGCATTTCGAAAGCTCCTCAGCTTTCTCTTCAGAGGCTTTCACGGAAAGGATGTGTGCATATGACGTTCCCATTAAAATCCGGCACTCCCTCCAATGGGATGCTCATATGGAACTGTGCATTATGGGAAGTATAGTTCATAATCGATCATCCCGTCAGCTGAGGAGCTTTCGAAATGCGTCAGGCAAACCTACACGGAATGTCGAAGTGAGGTGCCAAGTGAAAACCGTATGGTTTCCTGTTGTCGAGTGCGCCCCCAAGCTTTCGGGCCATTGGTGAATTAAATAAACACGGCTGCCCTGCCGTGGGGGGCTGCACCATCCGAAAAAATTGAAAAGGAGGCTGCCAGTTGGAACTTTCTAGCTTTGAGATGCAGCACGACAGGAAAGGCGTAAGAAACTCACTTGCCATTTTGGAGCCCACTGTGGGATAAAAATGCTGCTTAAGGATGTGTTGTGCGCAGGACTTACTAAAGATAATGAATTGTTATTTAAGGGACTACAGGTCCCAGCATGCAGAATTGAAACTCGCCGTGAGCGGGGCCCACTGGGGGCAGTACAAAAGAGCATGCAGAGAACCTCCTGCGTGACAAACATATGCAAATAACCTCCGAAGAAGATGCGAAGGCATTGAAACGCGTTAGGTTGAGATAACTGTTCGGAATGTCGAAGTGAGGTGCCAAGTGAAAACCGTATGGTTTCCTGTTGTCGAGTGCGCTCCCAATCTTTCGGGCCATTGGTGAATTAAATAAACACGGCTGCCCTGCCGTGGGGGGCTGCACCATCCGAAAAAATTGAAAAGGAGGCTGCCAGTTGGAACTTTCTAGCTTTGAGATGCAGCACGACAGGAAAGGCGTAAGAAACTCACTTGCCATTTTGGAGCCCACTGTGGGATAAAAATGCTGCTTAAGGATGTGTTGTGCGCAGGACTTACTAAAGATAATGATTTGTTCTTTAAGGGACTACAGTTCCCAGCATGCAGAATTGAAACTCGCCGTGAGCGGGGCCCACTGGGGGCAGTACAAAAGAGCATGCAGAGAACCTCCTGCATGACGAACATATGCAAATAACCTCCGAAGAAGATGCGAAGGCATTGAAACGCGTTAGGTTGAGAAAACTGTTCGGAATGTCGAAATAAGGTGCCAAGTGAAAACCGTATGGATTCCTGTTGTCGAGTGCGCTCCCAAGCTTTCGGGCCATTGGTGAATATATATATATATATGCCTAATGTCAAGTTGATAAGCACTGAAGAAGGCTAGACGCCGAAATACATTTGCTGAAATAAATTCAACTGGAATATGTCCCGTGAGTGCTCCGCATTTTGTAGCTGTATATTTTCCCGTGATTTCGCCCTCACGTTTAAGCGGAAATCAGCACCCGTCACGAGTTCTGCAGTTTAAGGGTGAGCCTTGGAGCCAATATTTAACTACTGCTAGAACCGCCGAGGAGAAAATGAAAAAGCATCCTACCAGCCTGGCTGACAATTATTTAATTGGAGGACTAAAGTAATATATACAGAAACCTGTAGGATGGTGAAACATTTGAGACCCTGGCAGACGAGGGACGGAAATAGAACATCATGGCACAGGCAATTGGAGGCACGATGGCCGTTTTATTTCGAGGGGCTGGATAAGTCATGCAGCATGCAAGTAACATTTGACTTTTTCATCTAAAAAGCATCTATGAGAGACTGAGAACTTTCTAATGTAAAAACGATATGCTTTTAATCCAGTTGCAAGTATTTTAACACACGCTGACATGGCAGCCAGGAAAGAGGTATTGGAACCTTGAACAGTGTTTGTCCTTCGTCACTGACTGTGATTGTGTGCCTCCCCAATGAGATCGCTTTACAATGTATTTAAACATGTGCAATGCCTAATGTCAAGTTGATAAGCACTGAAGAAGGCTAGACGCCGAAATGCATTTGCTGAAATAAATTCAACTGGAATATGTCCCGTGAGTGCTCCGCATTTTGTAGCTGTATATATATATATATATATATATATATATTCACTTAAAAAACCATAGGTTTCACACAGGTTATAGTTAGGTGGACATTTCACTCGTAAAAAACCAATGAAATTCCCCAGTTATAGTTAGGTCAGATAACTATAACTCGCGCGCCCGTAATCCAGTGCTCATGACATGGTCAGTGGCATCACTCATGACATCACTGATGACATCATCCTTGTGATAGAGTGGCGGTCGCGTGAGTTATAGTTATCTGACCTAACTATAACGGGGTAATTTCATTGTTTTTTTACGAGTGAAATGTCCACCTAACTATAACCTGTGTGAAACCTATGGTTTTTTAAGTGAATTTGCAAGGTTTTTTAAATGCTAATTCCTAACTATAAGGGGTGTGAAACCTATGGTTTTTTAAGTGAATGTGTATGTTTTTTTAAATGCTAAGTTATGTATATTATTATTATTTTTTTTTTAAGGTTTTTCACCGTGCGCGCACCGTGCGCGCTCCCCGCGATTTGAAAAAATTTTTTTTTATTTTTTTTTCACCCTTCGGGGTCCTTTAGGGACCCCCTGACAAAGGCTAGGGGGTCAGGAACTCTCTACCCTGCCCCTTTTTCACGTTCGCCACCTCTCTTTTTCACTCTCACACCCACAACAAACAAAATGGCGGCCGACACTTCCTGATTTCGACCGATTCGAACGTTGACTGACATGTAACCACCAATCAGAATTACGCTTGCGCACGTTAGGGTGCACGCACGGTGCGTGGCTATAGATATTTATGTGATTTAACTGCAATTTTCTCAGGAAATACTGAACAGATTTACTCCATACATGCAAAAGGCACATGCCTGACCTGAGGACTACCTCTCTGCCAAATTTCAAGTAATTCTGTTCAGCCGTTCGGGCTGTACCTTCGACTGAAGGTCCTATGGAAAAATGCATGGGAAAAACGCGTTTTGGGACCCCCCTTTTTTCTCGGCCCCCGCTTGACGAATCACCCAGAGACTTTCAGGGTAGGAGCTGAGCGGAGCGCCCCATTAGTTTTGAAAAATTCGCGAGGATTCGTCAACCGGCGCCAAAGTTATTCAAAATAGAATTTTCAGATTTCCTATGGAAACACGGTCTAACTATAACTATCTACTGGCGATCGCCAGTAGATAATATATATATATGTGTGTGTTTCCATAGGTGCTCAGATATGAGGCCGCACTCCGCTCACAGGTAGGTTGTAAACCTCTTTATTCAAAAACATGCAGCTTCCCATCCCGCTTGGTAGTCTCTGGCCTTACGCATTTCAAAGCATTCGTGCTTCGCATCCGAGGCCTGTGGCAGGAAACCAGTTAATTGTAGCCACATTCCCCCATATGCTCCTTAAATTTAATTGGCCTCCGGTGTGCCCTTGCAATCAAGTCAAATTTCACAATGCATACAGGGAGATGTGGAAGGACTGCAAGAGAGGTACAAAATCTTCTTTTGGATAGGCGCGGCAGGTTTCTGAAATACAAACATGCAGAGTTTTATCCTGTAGCCCACTGGAGGGCTGTTGAAGTTTTGTCCCGAATTTTGAAGCAGAAATCTAACCCACTGGAGGGTGAAAAACTAGTTAACTTTACTACATCTCCCAGTATGCATTGTGAAATTTGACTCGATAGCGAGGGCACACCGGAGGCCAATTAAATTTAATTTAAATTAAATTTAACCCCTTCGCTGCGGCGCGAATTCTGCCGCAGCGCTGGGGGGGTTTGGGGGGATTGACGGCGCCGCTGTGCTCATGACGGAACCACGCCGTCATGAGTCACGGGTGAGCTGTGCTCATGACGGCGTCGTTCCGTCATGACTCCACCCACTGCGCTAATCGCCCGCACAGGCGGGGAATTAGCACTGCGTGGGAGGAGCGGCCGCCAACGGCCGCAGCATGACGGAACCACTCCGTCATGAGCACAGCGCACCCGTGGCTCATGACGGAGTGGTTCCGTCATGAGCGGGCAACGGGTTAAGGAGCATACGGGGGGATGTGGCTGCAATGAACTGGTTTCCTGCCACAGGCCTCTGATGAGAGGCGCGAATGCTTCAAAATGCGTAAGGCCAGGGACTACCAAGCGGGATGGGAAGCTGCATGTTTTTCAATAAAGAGGTTTATAACCTACCTGTAAGGGGAGTGCGGCCTCATATCTGAGCACCTATGGAAACATATTATGACGGTGGCTCCGGCCGTGGAGGGATCTCGCCGCCTGAAAGAAATGGAAGGACCGCAAGAGAGGTACAAAATCCTCTTTTGGATGGGCGCGGCAGGTTTCTGAAATACAAACATGCAGAGTTTTATCCTGGAGCCCACTGGAGGGATGTTGAAGTTTTGTCCCGAATTTTGAAGCAGAAATCTAACCCACTGGAGGGTGAAAAATACTTAACTTTACTACATCTCCCAGTATGCATTGTGAAATTTGACTCGATAGCGAAGGCACACCGGAGGCCAGTTAAATTTAGGGAGCATACGGGGGGATGTGGCTGCAATGAACTGGATTCCTGCTGCAGGCCTCTGATGAGAAGCGCGAATGCTTCGAAACGCGTTTGGCCAGGGACTACCAAGCGGGATGGGAAGCTGTATGTTTTTGAATAAAGAGGTATACAACCTACCTGTGAGCGGAGTGCGGCCTCATATCTGAGCACCTATGGAAACACACACACACATATATATATATATATATATATATATATATATATATATATATATATATATATATATTCACTGAAAAAACGATAGGTTTCAGGGGTGTTATAGTTAGCTGGACATTTCCCTCGTACAAAACCCTAGAAATTCCCCTGTTATAGTTAGTACAGCTAACTATAACTCGCGCCCCCGCAATGCACTGCTGATGACGTCACATATTACATCACTCATGACATGGTCAGTGACATCACTGATGACATCACTGATGACATCTCAAATGACATCACTGATGACATCACTGATGATGTCATCCATTGAGTATGTGTTTCTGAACAGTTTTAATATGTTTAATATATATAGGGAAAGGCCTGTTGAAAAATAAGTGGGTGTACAAGTGTGTGAATGGATGATTTTCTAGGTGCGTAACTGAGTCTATAAGTGAGTCATTAAATGTATCTTACTGCAGACTAGTGACTAAACTGTGTGAATGTCTCTATGTGTCTGTGTGTTGGTGTATAAGTGGCTGCATGGTTTTGTGAATAGCTGTATGAGTGTCTATATGGGTTATTGATTGGTTGTCTGCGTATCTGTATGGGTGCCTGAGTGTTTGTGTGGGTAGGGTGTGTGTGACTCTGTGACTAGATGTGTGAGTGTGTGATTCAGTGGGTGCATGTTTTTAAGAGCGCATCTGTGATGGACTGTATGGTTGGGTGAGTGTATGTATGGGTGTGTTAGTGATTGAATGTATATCTCAGTTGTACATGTGTCAGTAACTACATATGTGAAACGCAGTGTATATGTGTGTAAGAGTATATAACTATCTATATGTGAGAGTGTGTGATTTTGGGAGTGGCTGTATCCGCCATAGTGCAAGGATATCTGTGTCATGTGCTGTTTGTTTTTCTGCAGGAAGACACAGAATTTGTTAGTATTTTTATGAGTAAGTGAACTTGAGTGTTTTTAACTGTATAGGTGAGTAAATTTTACTGTGATTAATTATTTGCATGACTGACTAGATGTATCAGTACCTCAATGGATGATTGGCGGTGTGTGAGTGTCTATATAGGTGTATAAATGCACAAATTGACTGTAAGTATGAGTGACTGTACAGGTGAGTGAGTGGAGATGTATGTAGACCTAAAAGTCAATGAGTGGGTGAGTAGTTATTGGTATTGGAGTATCTATGGTTGTCAAAATGGCCGTCTGAAATTTTGAGTCGGTGTATCAAAGGTTATATTAGGGTGTGAGAAGATGCACTAATTTATCACATGGATGACATCATCAGTGATGTCATTTGAGATGTCATCAGTGATGTCATCAGTGATGTCACTGACCATGTCATGAGTGATGTAATATGTGACGTCATCAGCACTGCATTGCGGGGGCGCGAGTTATAGTTAGCTGAACTAACTATAACAGGGGAATTTCTAGGGTTTTGTACAAGGGAAATGTCCAGCTAACTATAACACCCCTGAAACCTATGGTTTTTTCAGTGAATTTCTAAGGTTTTTTAAATGCCAATTCCTAACTATAACGCCCCTGAAACCTTTGGTTTTTTCAGTGAATTTCTAAGGTTTTTTAAATGCCAATTCCTAACTATAACGTGCATGAAACCTATGGTTTTTTCAGTGAATTTCAAAGGTTTTTTAAATGCTAATTCCTAACTATAACTTATCTCTTACGATATCATGAAAAGCATTCTTTTTTAAAAGTAGGGTGCACATTAGTTTTGTGGAAAAGCATCTTTGTTATTGGTTAAGAAAAAGCAGTTTCAACGTGGAGTACATATCATAGGATAAAATTTGCTCAGCTCAACCACACCTGCTACTTGCATTTGGAAGGCACTGTTCGAACTGAAAACAATCGTCAACTTTTAACCTGCATGTGTCGTTAAATGTTCAAGAAAATGTTACAAAAAAATATCATAAAGTTAAAAAAAATTGATGAACTTTTAACCTGCACGTATTGTAGAATGTTCTAGAAAGTGTGTTTATTAGAATACGTTGCACTTCTGAATTCTATGTGCTGTTGAATATTAAAAAAAATGGTTCATATGGAAAATTAAAAAGAAACCAATAGAGAAGTTTTGAAACCTAAAAGAATCAAGGAACTATTCTAATTTATTCTTTACATGTATTTATGTGTGCAGCAACAAAATTATAGACACAACAGCACTAGGAAGAGGAAGAAGCAGGGAGTGGGGGGAGGGGGGGAGATGGGCAGAATGGCACACATGCACAATTAAGTACAACACACATATAGACTAACAATGGCCAAAATGAAACACACCAACAAGGAGCACAAGTCACACAACCTGCCAACATCACACCACTGAACGAGCATAGAAGTGAAAACCATGCTGCATTCATACAGGATGTGTACAAAGGCCAGTCGTTGGTGTTGTGGGATGTCTGCGACTGTGGTCATCATGGATGAGATGCCCAGCATGTGGCACATGGTCGAGTTCACTGTGTTTTATGTTGCCAAACGGCTGCTCCTCCCTCCCACGAGCCCCCACACTTTTGTACGGTGAGCTTTTGTATCTCGTGCACTCGTACGGCACGCCATTGTAATGCTTATTTGCGCTTGTCCTGCTACAATCCAACAACAACATCACAGTGCCGTTTGGAGGTGGTGCATGCCACTTTACAACATCGACTGCTGCGGCTCTTGTAACAGGCCACACCAGAACACAGAGACACACTTACCGAACTTCCTGTGCACGGACATGTCCGAGACAACCCGTTCCCCTTGCCGGATAGGCACACCCCTGCACTGACCTGTGAACCCCAGACCAGCACACACCAGTTGTGCAGGTAGGAGGATGCGTACATAGCTACACATCCAGGCTCACTGCCAACGCCGAGGTGACAGCACACTATGATGTTGCAGGGCTCGTGCCTATCATGCTAAGACAATGACCACAGGGAGACACTTAATAAGATGTGGGTTTGGGGGGCATTGGCGGTCCTGGAGTTGTTGAGATGAGTCTTCTGGCCCTTATGGGTATCCCTGTATCATGCTCATTGACTCTATGGCACCTGTGGGTGTTCTGGTGTGGCTCTTGGCTGTGTTCCCTTTCATGGTGCAGGTAGTTGTCCTGCTTAACACCAGCAGAAAGCAGGTGTAAAATCCCTGGAGATAACGTGTCTTATCGCCGGAATTTGTTTCGCATTGCAATTGGTGTGAAAGTTGTGATGTGATTTTTTTCGTGTGCACGTGACGCACTATTCCCAATCAATATAAATACAATGAGATTTCTTAATAGATTTTGTGTGTACACTGTAAGTGCAGCCAATACCTCAGTGCAATACAATACAGGATTTTAGTATTTAGAATAAATCGCAAAGGTGCACCTCATGTCTTTTTGCACGGGAACGGCTACTCTCCATTTCATTATCAGCACTTTAATGGAAGTAAAGTTGAGATAAATCTAACACACTATTCAGAAGTTGGTGCAAACTGCAGATATCACTAGTATTCCAGTGATAAGTGCCCCAAAATTTAACACCATAGTGGACTCCATCAAATAACAGTAATAAGAACAAGAAAGAGTCACACAGCAGTTAAGAGAACAACCAAAAGCATTAATAATTTTTTTTTCAAACTTTCTTTTTTATAATAATAAATATATAAACGATAAACTATTTTCAAACTTTATATTTTTATTAACATAAATATAAACAATAAACTAATAAACAAAATGTAACAACAATAATACAAAACAACAAAGCGGACAACTCCTGTGGGAACCACGGATGTCGACGACAGACCTGGAACATCAAAAAGATTGTTAAAAAAACCCAACCTGGTATTCTAAACAAAATACCACAAGAAACAAATCACAGATATATAAAATGTATACAGCTAACAAAATTTTATAAGTTTAACTTACAAAAACTGTAAATGTTGCCACTTTAAAATATTTACCAAATCTGAGGAATTTTTTTTGCAGAAGGCACCACGCCCACAACGTTTTTCTTCAGTGGTGAAGACATTTTTTACTTTTTCCAAGGGGCAAACAAAGACCAATGCCACCTTCTTCATTCCCAAGATTTGCCAAAGAGTTCTGTTACGAGGGGATCCTAACAAAAAATACTCGTGCAGCACAGCAAGTATGATGAAACATCTAAGGACCCTTCATCCAAACAATCTTGCACGAGAAGAGTGCAAACAGATGAGAAACACTCCTGTTCTGTATCTGTAAAAAAGAATCACAAATAAATGTATATTAATAACTTTCAAATTTATACTATTCCATTACTGTACAAACACATTTTATATAAAAACTGACTAAGAAACTATAGCCCTGAACCACAAGTGTGACGATCGTTAAAACACTACTTTGAAGGAGTTCATGCCCTAAAGCCTACCTCACTAAAAGACTACATGCTAACTGACTAAATGATTACAGTACTATAAGGAGACACACTGGATGAGTGACAGGGTGTTTGCTGGAAGAGTATGAATACTAACTAGGGAATTGAAGGTGTGAAAAACAACTGTGTAGGTGATTAGAGGACTGCATCCATACTGCATAGGCATTTAAAGCAGTCCATGTGCTAAGGCCTGGCTCACTGCATGACTACTTGGGTACTGACTGAATGTTTAGAGTACAGCAAGGAGAGTGCCTAGTTGAATTTATAAGTGCTAGGCTTTTCGCACAGGGAATGGATTAGTACTTGGTACTGAATGGGTCACTAGAGGAGTGCAAAGGCAGTCACAAGTGCTGGACTGTATGGATACTGACTAGGAAATTGAAAGTGTGAAAGACAAGCATCTAGGTGGTTAGAAGACTGCATGCATAGTGCATAGGGGTTTGAAGCAGTAATGTGCTAATGCCTGGCTCAGTGTATGAATACTTAGGCACTGACTGAATGATTAGAATACTGCAAAGATAGTATCTTGGTAAATTTATAAGTGTCTGGGATTTAGCACAGTGAATGGATTAGTACATGGGGCTGAATGGGTCACTAGAGGACTGCAAAGGGAGTGACAGGGTATTTCCTGGAAGTTTATGAAAACTGACTAGGGAATTTGAAGGTGAGAAAGACAATTGTGTAGGTGGTTAGAGGACTGCATGCATAGTGGATAAGGGTTTGAAACAGTCCCTATACTAAGGCCTGGGTCACTGGATGAGTACTTGGGTACTGACTGAATGATTAGAGTACTGCAAGGAGAGTGCCTGGGTGAATTTATTAGGGTTTGGCGCAGTGAATGGATTAGTACATGATGCTGAATGGGTCACTAGAGGAGTGCAAATGGAGTGACAGGGTGTTTGCTGGAAGTGAACTGATACTGACTGGGGAATTGAAGGTGTGAAAGACAAGTGTGTAGGTACTTAGAGGACTGCATGCATAGTGGATAGGGGTTTGAAGAAGTCCATGTGCTAAGACCTGGCTCAGTGCATGAATACTTAGGCAGTGACTGAATCATAAGAGTACTGGAAAGAGAGTGTCTTGGTGAATTCATAAGTGTTTGGGTTTTGGCACAGTGAATGGATTAGTACATACTGTTGAATGGGTCTCTAGAGGACTGCAAAGGAAGTGACAGGATGTTTCCTGGAAGTGTATGGATACTGACTAGGGAATTGAAGGTGTAAAAGACAAGTCTATAGTATGTTAGAACACTACATGCATACTGCATAGACATTTGAAGCAGTCTATTTGGTACTTAGAAACTTACTAAATAATCAGACTACTTCTAGGACAGTGCTTAGGTAAAACTTTTAAATTTTCAGTTCTGCCACAGTGAACAGAATAGTACATGGTACTGCACCTTAGTGTCAAAGCCTGACTCATTTAATCAAAGCATAAGCAAATACTGGCTTCTAATGCTACTAAAACTTCACAACATGACCGGTTTTAAAACAGGTATATGTCAGAAAATACACGATGTTACCAAATGCTTCTCTCACAATCCTTACCCAAATGCACACAGACTCACAGTGTGATTTTAGCCAAACAACACTATCCTAGGAGTTTACCAAAACTCATTCACTACTCTGGAAGAGTTAATGGTACTGCACACAATCTACATATTTAAGTACACCACATCAGTGTCAAAGCATGACTCATTTAATCAACGCATAAGAAAAGACTGGATTCTAATCCTACTAAATCTTCACAACATGACAGGTTTTAAAACAGTTATCTATCAGCAAATACATGATGATACCAAATGCTTCTCTCACAGTGATCCCAAATACACACTATCTCACAGTGTGATTCTAGACAAGCACCACTATCCCTATGAGTTTACCAAAACTCATTCACTACAGTGCAAGTGGTAAGGGAACTGCACACAATCTACATATTTCACAACTGCAATTTACTGTCAATACCTGACTCATATAATGAAAGCATAAGCCATAACTGTCTTCTAATGCCACTAAAACTTGACAACATGACATGTTTTACAACACTTATCTGTCAGCAAATACACGATGTTACCAAACACTTCTCTCACAGTGGGTCACAAATGCACACAGACGCACAGTGTGATTCTAGACAAACAACACTATTCCTAGGAGTTTACCAAAACTCATTCACTACAGTGGAAGTGGTAAAGAAACTGCACACAATCTACATATTTCACAACTACACTTTAATGTCAATGCCTGACTAATTTAATCAACGCATAAGCAAAGACTGGCTTCTAATGCTACTAAAACTTGACAACATGACAGGTTTTAAAACAGTTATCTGTCAGTAAATACACGATGTTACCAAATGCTTCTCTCACAATCCTTACCCAAATGCACACAGACTCACAGTGTGATTTTAGACAATCAACACTATCCTAGGACTTTACCAAAACTCATTCACTACTGTGGAAGGGGTAAGGGGACTGCACACAATCTACATATTTAAGTACAGCACATCAGTGTCAAAGCATGACTCATTTAATCAACATATAAGCAAAGACTGGATTCTAATGCTACTAAAACTTCACAACATGACAGATTTTAAAACAATTATCTGTCAGCAAATACATGATGTTACCAAATGATTCTCTCACACTGATCCCAAATACACACTAACTCACAGTGTGATTCTAGACAAGCCCCACTATCCCTATGAGTTTACCAAAACTCATTCACTACAGTGCAAGTGGTAAGGGAACTGCACACAATCTACATATTTCACGACTGCAATTTACTGTCAATGCCTGACTCATTTAATGAAAGCATAAGCCATAACTGTCTTCTAATGCTACTGAAACTTGACAACCTGACTGGTTTTAAAACAGTTATCTGTTAGCAAATACACAATGTTACCAAATGCTTCTCTCACAGTGGTTCCCAAATGCACACAGACTAACTGTGTCATTCTAGACAAACAACACTATCCCTTGCAATATATCAAAACACATTTCTTCATCTAGAAGTAGTACTACATTTTAGTATAGAAACATAACATAACTCATTTCACAAAGTCATAAACAATGATTGGTTTCTAATTCTACCAAAATATAAAAACTGCACAGTTATCTGTCTACAAACATATGAAAAACACAAATACCAATCACAGAATGGTTTCTACATGCACACACATTGTAGAGAAAAAAAGTACTCCCTACACTTTAGCAGGAAAAATACATTAGTCTGATTAAAATCAACATAGTCTACATACATCCCCTCACAATTAAATAACTCATCTTTCCAGTTCTTTTGTAGATTAAGGAGTATATCAATCACTCACCATATTTTCTTTTACAGAATCTCTGCACTGTGCACCTCTCAGCAAAAGCAAAGAATGAAAAAGTTTCCCTTTCATTTTCCACACATATACATGTAAACATCAAATCACAATCCTTCGCACATAAACTCAAAAGCAAACACACATTTCTATTAGTTAAACATTTCAACCCTTTCCAACTGAAATACATTTCAACCCTTCCCCCAATCTGCCTTCTGCCTGTTACCATAGAAACAGGTCATGGAACACTGCACTGAGCTCACAGGTCACAAGTTCAGCACACAATGTTCCTACACAAGACAGGAAGTGTGCTTGACTTTTCAACATATCAGCTTATCATATATAATGTTCCTTACAATCTGTTTTTGTTAACCAATAACAATCATACCTTTAAAAAACAAAAATATACACCCTACCTTTCAGTGTAGAAAGTTGTTATACAACCAATGATTTCTTGTCGTTTTTCAAAAAACATTGCCGTGGATCCGCGCACCCACCGCGAGAGAATCCGTGCATCTAACGTGGTAGGATGCGTGCACCGTGCGCGCATTTCGCCGCTTTTTTTTTTAAAAAGGGGAGCCACAGGGGGTCCTTCTGGGACCCCCTAAGCAGATCTAGAGGGTCAGAGTATTTCCACTCTGCCCCCTTTATATCTTTTACACACTTATTCCCCTTCCATCTTCAGCCTCGCTTCTACCGAGGCAGAAAATGGCCGCCAACAGTTCCTGGTTTTGAATGTAGAGAGACGCTCGACAGCCAATTAGCATTCAGCGCGTGATCGGGAGGGTGCGCGCTCCGTTCGGGGAGGGTGCCCTTACGGTGCGGGTACGGTCCGCAGATCCTCCGCTGCCATAGATATCACTAACTTTTTTACCCTAATTTTCTCAGGAACTACTGAACAGATTCACACCAAATATGCAAAAGGCACGAGTCCGAACTGAGGACTACCTCTTTGCCAAATTTGGTGTCATTCCGTTCAGCGGTTCGGGCTGTAGCTGCGACAACAGATCCTACGGCAAATTGCATGGGGAAAACACGTTTTGGGACCCCCTTTTTTCTCGGCCCCCGCTTCACGGATCACCGCAAAACTATCAGGGTAGGAGCAGAGCGGAGCTGGCCAAAAGTTTGGAGAATTTCGCGAAGATTCGTCAATCGGCGCCAAAGATATTCCCAATAGAATGTTGCGGATTTCCTATGGAAAATAGGTCCTAACTATAACTATCTACTGGCGACCTCCAGTAGATAATATATATATATTACCTACTGGCGGTCGCCAGTAGGTAGTTATAGTTAGGACCACGTTTCCATAGGAAAACCTCAACATTCTATTTTGAATAACTTTGGCGCCGGTCGACGAATCCTCGCGAATTTCTCAAAATAGGTGGGGCGCTACGCTCCGCTCCTACCCTGAAAGTCTCGGGGGGATCCGTCAAGCGGGGGCTGAGATAAAAGGGGGGTCCCAAAACGCGTTTTTCCCATGCATTTTTCCATAGGACCTTTAGAACGAGCTACAGCCCGAACGGCTGAACAGAATTACTCAAAATTTGGCAGAGAGGTAGTCCCTAGGTCAAGGAAGTGCCTTTTGTAGGTTTGGTGTAAATCTGTTCAGTAGATTCTGAGAAAATAGCCTTTGAATCAATATATATATCTGTAAGCGCGCAGCGTGCGCGCTGGGTGCGCGCACCTTGCCGTGCGCGAGCGCAATTCTGATTGGTTGTTAGATCTTAGTAAACATTCGAATCGGTGGAAGTCAGGAAGCGGCGGCCGCCATTTTGTCTATCGCATAAAGAGGGGGTGATAAACAAAGGGGGAGCACTTGAAAAGGGGGCAGAGTGGGTAGAAATAGACCCAGTAGGCATTGTAAGGGGGTCAAAGTAGGACCTTGTAGGGCAAAAAAAAAGAATAATATTTTGTAAAAAAATATCGCCGAGTGCGCGCAGCCTGCGCGCACCCGGAAAAAAAAAAAAAAAGAAATTTTAAAAAAATTGCATTTAAGTGTTTA
The DNA here is from genome assembly GCF_964204655.1 of Triturus cristatus. Classification (NCBI taxonomy): domain Eukaryota; kingdom Metazoa; phylum Chordata; class Amphibia; order Caudata; family Salamandridae; genus Triturus; species Triturus cristatus. The sequence goes on along the minus strand of NC_140583.1, from coordinate 1,140,133,043 downwards.
GATATAAGGTGGCTCTAAAAAGAGCCCTTGTGTTTATTGTTTGTTTTTCGGTACCTACAAGTAAGTACCGACGCAGAGTCTGAGGTTCAAGAGGAAGACTCTGTTCCCTTCATCATTGAAGTGCACACCATCTCCTCTATAAATGTCTTGCATGTCGTAACGCAAGTTGTTGTGGTAAATGGAACCCATACCATAGTCTCTGAGGAAAGCAGAAATAGATTTGTTGACGTGCTTCCTTGCTTTGTCAATCTGCGGACAAAATTGGTTGGACCAGTTCCACTTTTGCCTTTGGCATATGTTAGAATATACAAAGGCAGTTTGTGGAAAAAGCGACATCAATTGCACAAAGGTGTCCTTAATAAGCATTTCCAAACCTACCCCAGTTAAAGTGCCTAGATCATTACCACCACAGTGCACAATAATAAGGTTAGGCTGTGGGAGATGTTGAAAGGTTTTCACCAAAGGCATTAATTGGTGCCACTTTAACCCTCTCTGACCAATCCATTTGATGTCTACATTTGGCAAAGCAAGGTCTCTCACCATACCTCTTTTCTCTGCAAATTTTTCACTCCAGAAGACATAGCTGTGTCCTACAATCCACACTGTGAACATCTTCAAAGGAGATCTGGATGCACTCAGGAGGTGTAATTCAGTAGAATGGTAAAATGAAATGAAAGACAGTTTGGAAATGGAGGCATACATATTTTTTATAAAAAAAAAAAGAACTGATTGGCTGTTTCATACCATTCTACACTAAAAACTAGGCTGTATGTGTAAAATAATAGAAGCATGTTTTGTATTGGTTCAGAAAAATGTGTTACCAAAGAACAGTACTATGGATTTGCTGTAAGGTTTGAAAAGTCAAGCACTCTTGCTCTGTGGAATTGAAACATTGTGTGGCGAACTTCTGACCTAACTCCACACAGCAGTGTTCCATGAGCTGTTGCTATGGTAGCAGGCAGAAGTCAAGTTGGGGGAAGGGAACTAGGCAGAAGTGAAGTAGGGGGAAGGGTACTTTTGGAAAAGGGTTGGTTTTCAAGCAATAGAAATGTGTGATTACATTTGAAAAAAAGGGGGAAGCAGTGAGATTTGAAATTAACATGTATATGTGTGGAAAAATAGAGGGAAAGATTGCCATTATCTGGTTCTGCTGAGTGGAGAGAGGTGTAGAGAACAGAGGTCCTGGCTCTGATAATGTGCTGTGGGGTTTTGAGGTTTCAGTCTGTAATGCAAATACATTCAGCAACACTAAGGCTGGTTGCCCTTGCTGGAGTGTAGGCAGTCACCCAGCATACACATGGTTTGTGGTCTGAAAAAGCAGTCTGGACATGTGCATTTAAAAAAATCTGAAAAGTGGATTCATAATGTGTCAGTCTGTAAAAGTGATTTTCACTTGCCAACAAAAAAGAGCAGTAAGTGTGCATTCAAATTGGCAAAGATTTTTCGTTTTGTGACTAATGTGAAAACATGACTCTGTGTGCAAATAGGAATTACAGGAAGAGATTTGTTGCGTTTTGCTCTGGTGATTTCACAGTTGCATTAGTAGGAAAAAGGGGGAGTCTCTCAAAAAAAAAAACAAAAAAAAAAAAAAAAAAAAAACCTTGGGTGCGCGCAGGGTGCGCGCACCTCAAAAAAATTTCAAAAAAAATTTTCAAAAAAAAATTTGTTTGGTTAAGTTTATAAGTGGCTCTTAAAAGAGCCCTTGAGTTAATGGAGGGAAACAGGAAGAGAAAAACGCAAAAAAAGAAAAAACATCTATGGCCTAGTGCATGAATGCGCATCAAATTTTCTCTGAAGGAGATCAAGACTGGTCTCCCCCACAGAAATAAGAGAACCGCAATCAGTGCACCGTGTAGACAACCTCGCCAAACAAGGTGGACCAACAAGAGGTAAAGAAACAGGTGAAGGCACCATCGCAGCTGAAGTGCTCCCCTGAGCTGCCGAAGATGTGCTCGGCTGAGCTGCTGCTGATGTCGTCGGCTGAGCAGGTGGAGGGTTTTCTCCAGAAGCTCGACGATAAGATACTGGGTGCATTTTGTAAACATGTCTCAACATAGTGTGAATGCTAAAAGAATATTTCTTGTTAGGATTCCCACGAGATAAGACTTTTTTACAAAGTACACATGTAACTTTCGGTGCATTTACCTTTTTCTCATTCTCTGGAAAAGTGAAAAACTGCCATATAAAGCTGTCTTTCTGCTTCCTGTTCCTCTGCCTCTCAAGAGTGTCCTGCTCACTGTCTGAAGTAGGTTGCTGTTCAGCCATTGTCTCTCAACAACAGAATAGCTCCTTCTCCAAAGGAATCAGAACTAATAATGAGGGGAGTAGGTGTGGTTTGGGAAGAATCTGGAACAGAAAGTACTTCAAACCAATCATAAGTGATGATTCTTGATCACATGACTTGCCATGAGGGGATTGGGTGTGGTATTGAAACAATTAGAAACTGAAAGTAATGAAAACCAATTAGAAATGTTGTTTTATTATGTATAAACCCGAGGTGCGCGCACTGCGCAAGCTCCGTGCGCGCACCCCGTGATGACGTATGCACGAACGCGTAAACGCGCAGGTGCATACGTCATATACGCGCACCTAGCGCGCATACGTTTAACACGCGTATACGCGACCGTTATTGCGCGTAATTTTAGCGTATGCGGAAGTAAACCGCGTCGAGGGTGTAGGACGCATGCGTACGTACGTACGCATACGTACGGGGTGCGCGCTCCCAGCGCGCACCAATAAGTATATTTGCGTACGTAAATAACGTACGCCGGAATTCATAAAAAACATACGAAATAGTACTAGGTGCGCGCTCAGAGCGCGCACCCCAAGAATTTATAAATAAAAAAAAAAAAAAAAAAAAAGAGGACATTAAATAATTAAAAAAATTATAAAAAAAAAATATCCAAATTGAATTATTTAAAAAAATAATTTATAAAAAAATACAGATAATATATAAATGAATATAAAGTAATTTTATTTAAATAAAAAAAAATATCTTACATTAAAAATACATAACTTAGCATATAAAAAACCATACAAATTCTCAGAAAAAAACATAGGTTTCAAAAACGAAATATTTAGGGATTAGCATTTAAAAAACCTTGCAAATTCACTGAAAAAACCATAGGTTTCACACAGGTTATAGTTAGGAATTAGCATTTAAAAAACCTTGCAAATTCACTGAAAAAACCATGGGTTTCACACACGTTATAGTTAGGAATTAGCATTTAAAAAACCTTAGAAATTCAGTGAAAAAACCATAGGTTTCACACATGTTATAGTTAGCTGGACATTTTACTCGTAAAAAACCAATGAAATTGCCCCGTTATAGTTAGTTCAGCTAACTATAACTCGCGCGCCCGCAATGCACTGCTGATGACGTCACATATTACATCACTCATGACATGGTCAGTGACATCACTCATGACATCACTGATGACATCTCAAATGACATCACTGATGACATCACTGATGACATCATCCTTGTGATAGAGTGGCAGACCTCCTCTCACCCTAATATAACCTTTGATACACACATTCAAAAATAGAGACTAAACTTTTCAAAACAATGGACATACCAATACCAGTTACAACAACCTCTTCAGTAATTCTAAGATCCACATACACATCCACTCATTCACCAACAGTCCTATACAGTCACTCATACATGTAATAACTCATCATATGTACTCATACACCTATACATCCTGGTACACAATGCCACTCATCCATAGAGTTACTCACACACATAGTCACTCATACTAATAAAGAATCAAACATACATTTATTTGCATATACAGTTATACACACACCACCACACTTACTTCTACGGAAACTTACACATACTTAGTCTTTTAATCAATCACTTATAGAAACACATACTTATTCATACAGGAACTCTTTCAATCTCTCACTCTCACATATACTCACTTATATACACCAATAGTCACATATACTAGTTTAAAACATATGTAGATACTCATAAAGACACTATTGAGACAGTCATTCACTCACTAACACACCCATACACACACTCATCCACCCATGCAGTCCTGCACACATGCTCTGATCAACACATACAAACAGTGAGTCAATCAATCATGCACCTATGCACTACGTAATACCCCCCAGCGAACCATGCAGACACTCAGACTGATACTCAAAAAAGCAACTAATATCCTATATAGACACCCATGTAGCTACTCACCAACCCATGCAGCCACTTAAACACAAAGTGAGAGACTGATACAGATATTTATATATTTAAACATTACTCACTAAGCTATGTATTCACTATGATACACTTAATCAGTCAGTTACACAATCAATTTTTCAAAAAGAAATCATCCATTTAGACAGTAATATACCCATTTATTCTTCCATCGACTTTGAGATATACATATATAAAACATATTTAATTTTCAGAAAAACACACATTCACTGGATGGTGTCATCAGTGATGTCATTTGAGATGTCATCAGTGATGTCATGAGTGATGTCACTGACCATGTCATGAGTGATGTAATATGTGACGTCATCAGCAGTGCATTGCGGGCGCGCGAGTTATAGTTAGCTGAACTAACTATAACGGGGCAATTTCATTGGTTTTTTACGAGTAAAATGTCCAGCTAACTATAACATGTGTGAAACCTATGGTTTTTTCACTGAATTTCTGAGGTTTTTTAAATGCTAATTCCTAACTATAACGTGTGTGAAACCCATGGTTTTTTCAGTGAATATATATATATATATATATGTTGGTTAAGTGTCTCTCATCCTATGTTCAAGACACAGGTGATTTTCTAGAAAGGGTGTATGAACTCCCATGGGAGGAGGACTACAGCCTGCTCACTGTAGACGTTACCTCGCTGTACATGAGCATCTAACACACAGATGGCATGAGGGCTGTTAGCTACTTCCTAGGCACGAGACCTTTGACACTTTGGCAGCATACTAAAATGCTGCTATCAATGATTGATATGTGTTTGACCTGCAATTTTTTTCTATTCAATTGTGAAATATTTCAAAAGAAATGCTGTACTATGACGGGCACCTGCTTCTCCCCAGTTTTGCTAATTTGCATAAGGGCTGGTGGGATAAGCAGGTTTTCCATGCTGAATATCAGGGGGAATGGGAGGATCATTTCATTCTTTGGAGTCGTTTTATGGACAACTTGTTTATTGTCTGGAAGGGAAACAGCGAAGAGTGTGAGGTTATTTCAGGAACAGATTGAGGTTAACAATCTCAACTTACACTTCACAAGCAATGTTAGCAAAACTGGGGTAACTTTTCTTACCTTACCTTCTTTCTTACCTTCCTGTACATAAACACTATTTCCCTGAACCCAGACACCACTATGGTGCAAGGGTGCCTGTGTTGGCGCTATGTTGCTAAACATAGCGCCAGCACATCAGAAGTGGCGGAGAGCGTCATTAAGCCAAGGAAGCTAACAACACGCTCCGCCACTTCTTTGTAAATATGCCCCTAAGACTCCAGGGGGTCTCAACATCGAAGAGGATCTTTACACAAATCTTCAGAACTTTCAGCATCAGGGGCAGCCATTGAGGACAACTTATAATCTAGAGTAGGATACACCCAGTGGGATAAAAAATTAAGAAAACGTAAGGAACAATTAATAACAAATGAATAGGCCCTTGACAAATAATACATTAAAATAAAGGTGATTATAACTGTAGTCGTAGATATAGTAAAATCAGATGATATAATTTAGGGTGTGGGAATTGCAAGTTGCACTTTCTGCATTTTGCAAAAAAGTAAAAGGGAGATTTGAAGAGACAATCAGTAAGTTTTAGAATGGCAGGTAATATTCTCTTGTCCAGCTCTGTCAGCTACTGGGACTGTATGATAAAACATATTAGGCATTATTATAATATTTCACTGTGAAGGAGCAATTAATTTTACAGAGCAAGGTTTTTTTGTTTTTAAGGATAGTATATAATATATATTTTATATATTGTTATTTATATACGTATGCTGTTTATCCTTTTAAACTAACTTAGGTATAAAAAAATACTATTTATTGGCTATAATATTAAGTGACTATACTATTGATTTATTATTTATTGGTTATTGTACTGCAATGTATTTTACATTAAGCTCCATGCAGAGAGTATATGCATATGTAGGTTGGGGTTTATTCAGCTGCTGATTTCTTGAATGAATTCATGTAAAAAGATGAGGTCACTAGGGCTGTATACGAGCTGGTTTGCTCAGTGATATCATCAGTGATTTCACTGACCATGTCATGAGTGATGTAATATGTGAGGTCATAAGCAGTGCATTGTGGGGGTACGAGTTATAGTTAGCTCACCTAACTATAGCTGCTGAATTCCTCCGGTTGTATATACGTGAAATGCTAGCCTAACTATAACATCCATGTAATCTTTGTTTTTTTCAGTGAATTTCTAAGGTTATAAACTTCTGTTTCCTAACTATACTGTCCTTGTAACCTTTGTTTTTTACTGTGTATTTCTAAGTTTAAAAAAAATGCTAATTCATAACTATAATGTCCCTGTAACCTTTGTTTTTTTCAGTGAATTCCTTAGGTTTTTTTAATTCTATTTCTTTAATTGTAACATCCATTTTTTTGTATAAGCTTCTAAGATGTTCATGTTTTCTTTCAACAATTAGATATTGTACATTATATCTATATTACATACCACTCATGTTTTTTATTTGGTATGTGTTTATCAGGGAGTAAACTAATAACTGTTTTTATTTTTAATAGTTTTTTGAGTTGGCACAGCATTGTCGCATTCAAAGTGGAGAATCTGTGATCAGCAAATGTATTTCACATACTGAAAAACACAGTTAAAGAAATGTTTTATAATTAGGTTTAAGTGCAGATATTTAGTAAGATATCATTTTAACTTTTCTTTTTGTGATCAATTTTGGGGAAAACCACCTATACAAATTTATTTTTTATATTGGCAACTACCGACGTAATTGCAATGACGGTGGTAGTCATGAAGAGTCCGTGTTTTGTACAAAGTGTAAAACATGTATATGGACATTCTACATTATGTTTAAGAGTAGAGCTTTATTAGTGTACTGTTAAACCCATATTTTTGTACTGAGTTTCCAGTAAAATCTTTCTCAAAGTTTATTTAGTTTTTTGCGGTGATGCCAAGAATCACATGATGTCAGTAGTCACGAGTAGCGCATGTTTTTTACAAAGTATAAAACATACATAGAGAAAAAAAACATACATAGAGAAACATTCTACAGTATGTTTAACAGTAGAGCTTTATTAGTGTACTTTTAAAACTCATATTTTTGTAGTGTGTTTCTAGAAAGTGTCTTACAAGCCTATTTTCTGTTTTCGCCGTGATGCCAGGCATCGCAATGACGTTGGTAGTCGTGAAGAACACGTGTTTTGTACAAAGTGTAAAATATATATTTAGACTCATTCTACCTTATGTTTAAGAGTAGAGCTTTATTAGTGTTTTTAAACTCATATTTGTGTAGTGAGTTTCCAGAAAAGTCGTCTTCATAGCTTATTTTCTGCTTTTGTGGTGATGCTGGGCATCGCGACGACATTGGTGGTCGTGAAGAGCATATGGAATTTATAATGTGTAAAACATATATTTGAACACATTCTACAGTATGTTTTACAGTAGAGATGTGTTTAATTTTATGTTGCTGCAGTAATTTAGATTAAAACTAATATTGAAATCTATTTTTTAAATTTTGCGGCGATGCTGGTCATCAGAACCATATTCATAAATGCTACGATGGTGTATTTTTGAAAATTGTAAAAAATTATAAACACATATTTTAGAGTGTTACACTAGGTGCTTATATTCCAGAGCTTTAAAGTTATGCTTTTATATTTATGTTATTCAAACATAGCTTTATATTCCATTTCCGGTATTTGAGATTACGTACGTAGTCACGAAGATCGCGTGACATGAAGAGAAAGTGATATGATTAGATAAAACATTGTGGAATCATTCAAGGCAGGTGTGTGTCCAATGGAGAAGTGATTTTGGAGGTTGGATGCTTTTTCATTTTTTAACTGAAAATGTCAGCAGGAGGTGCAGAGGAGAACCAGCTCCAACAGGAGGCAGAACACTATATTGAGGAGGTGGAAGGTGAAGGAGTACAAGATGAATAGCCCCAGCTGAAGAAGAGCAGTATACCTTGGGAGTTTTTCACTATCCCACCTGGGGAGTCTAAGACAGTTGCAAAATATGTAAAATGTTCCCTTTGCAACAAGACATTTTCCAGTGCTCCAACAAAACGTACTCATGCGTTACTACGTCTATGGTCTATCATCTTAAACATACCACAAAGATGATTTAAAAAGAGCAAAGAAAGCCAGAGGAGCTGTGTCACCATCAACATCATTTTGTGCTCCACCTGTTCCCGAAGACAAGGTGCCAGCTGAAGGTAGAAAGCCATCATATGGAGTTGGTCCCAGAATGTAGAAGAATGGCTATGTATTGCTTGGACTGTTTAACTATAATTATTGCTGGAGAGCAGTTACCTCCAGCTTTGTGCAGCTTGTTTCTGCTGCTTGTTTTATTTTTTTATACTGTGTTTACCATTGCTTCCAAAAGAAAACAGCAAAAAAATTATAAAATCTAAAAAACAAAACAAAAAAATGGTTCGTTTCAGAACTGGATTTCATGGTTAAAAAAAATATAAGCTGAATGAATTTATGACTGCATGGGTAGTGCCTGAGTGATTGGATGACTGCATGGGTAGTTTTTGAGTGAATGGATAACTGCATGTTGAGTGCCTGGGTGATTGGATGAGCGCATGTGTAGGGCCTGGAAGATTAAATCAGTGCTCGTGTAGTGCCTGAGTGATTGCATGAGTGCATGGGTAGTGCACAAGTGATTGAATGAGCACATGGGTAGTGCATGCATGATTATTGATTAGATGATTACATGTGAAGGGCCTGAGCGATTCAATGATTGCATGAGCAGTGCCTAACTGAATGGATGAATGTATGGGTAGTGGCTGGGTGACTAGATGAATGGATGGGTACTGCCTGAGTGATTGTATGAGTGCAAGTGCACTACCTGGGTGAATGAATGAGTGTGAGAGCAGTGCTCGGGTGATTACATGACTGTATGGGTAGTGCTGAATGAATGGATGAGTGCATGATTAGTGGCTGTGTGACAGTATGAGTACAAGTGTAGTGCCTGGGTGATTGGATGAGTGCAGGTGCAAAGCCTTGGTGAATGAATGAGTATGAGAGCAGTGATTACATGACTGTATGGGTAGTGCCTGAGTGAATGGATGAGTGCATGATTAGTGGCTGGGTGATAGTATGAGTGCAACAGTGATGACTGGATGATTGAATGAGTGCACATGCAGTGCCTGAGTGAATGGATGAGTCCAAGGGTGGTACCTGCATGAATGAATGAGTGCAGGTACAGTGCCTAGATGATTGCATGACTGCATGGGTAGTGCCTGACTGAGTGGATGAGTGCATGGTTAGTGCCTGTGTGATTGTATGAGTGCAAGCGCAATGGCCGGATGAGTGGATGAGAGTATGGGTAGTGCATGCATGGTTCAATGAGTGCATGTGTAGTGCCTGGGTAATTGAATGACTGCACAAGCAGTCCCTGGGTGATTGGTTTAGTGCATGGTACTGCCTGGGTGATTGGATGAGTACATGAGTAGTGCCTAGGTGATTGGATAAATATGTTGGTAGTAGCTAACCTACTGGATGATTGCATGGGCAGTGCCTTTGCGATTATATGAGTGCAAGTGCAGTGCCTGGATGAGTGAATGACTATAAGTAGTGCATGCACGGTTGGATGAGTGCATGTGTAGTGCCTGGTTAAATGAATGACTGCACAACTAGTCCCTGGGTGATTGGATGAGTGTATGGTACTGCCTGGGTGATTGGATGAGTACATGAGTAGTGCCTAGGTGATTGGATAAATGTGTTGGTAGTAGCTGACCTACTGGATGAGTGCATGGGCAGTGCCTTTGCGATTATATGAGTGCAAGTGCAGTGCCTGGATGAGTGAATGACTATGGGTAGTGCATGCACGGTTGGATGAGTGCATGTGTAGTGCCTGGTTAAATGAATGACTGCACAACTAGTTCCAGTGTGATTGGATGAGTGTATGGTACTGCCTGGGTGATTGGATGAGTGCATGAGTAGTGCCTAGGTGATTGGATGAATGTGTTTGTAGTGGCTGGGTGATTGTATGAGTGCACATGCAATACCTGGATGATTGCATGAGCACTAGTGCAGTGCCTAGCTCATTGTATGAGGGCAAGTGCATTGCCTGGGTGAATGGATAAGTGCAAGTGTAGTGTCTGGGTGAATGGATGAGTGCAGATGTAGTTCCTGGGTGATTGGATGAGTGCAAGTGCAATGACTGGGTGATTGTATGAGTGCATGTATAGTGCCTGAGTGAATGAATGAGTGCATGGGTGAACCAGGGTGATTGTATGAGTGTAAGTGCTGTGTCTGGATGATTGGATGAGGGCAAGTACAGTGCCTGAGTGAATCGATAAGTGTAAGTGTAGTGCCTCAGTGAATGAATGAGTATGAATGCAGTTCCTTGCTGATAGCCTAGCTGTAAGTACAGTGACTGAGTGAATGAATGAGTGCATGGGTGAACCAGGGTGATTGTATGAGTGTAAGTGCTGTGTCTGGATGATTGTATGAGTGCAACTGCAGTGCCTGGGTGAATGAATGAGTGCAAGTACAGTGCCCAGGTGAATTAATGAGTGCAAGTGCAGTGCCTGTGTGATTGAATGACTGCATGGATAGTACCTGAGTGAATGGATTACTCCATGGGTACCACCAGGGTGATTGGATGACTGCAGGTATACTGCCTGGATGAATGGATGAGTACAAGTGCAGTGCCTGGATGAATAAAAAAGTGAAATTGTAGTGCCTATGTGATTACATGACTGCATGGATAGTGTCTGGGTGAAGGGATGACTCTATGGTTATCACCTGGGTGGCTGGATGAGTGCCTCACTAGTACCTAGGAAATTGGATACATACAAGCGTAGTGCCTGGTTGAATGTAAGCATGCAAGTGCAGTGCCAGGATGACTGCATGACTGCATGAATAGTGCCTGAGTGAATCGATGAGTGTAAGAACAGTGCCTGGATAAGTGCTTTAGTACAAGTGCACTGCCTAGATAATTGGATGAGTGCAAGTGCAGTGCCTGGGTGAATGGATACGTACAAGTGTAGTACCTGGGTGAATGAATGAGTGCAAGTGAAGTGCCTGGGTGAATGGATAAGTGCAAGTGCAGTGCCTGATTGATTGCATGACTGCATAGGTAGTGCCTGTATGAATGGATGAGAGCAAGTGCAGTGCCTAGGTAATTGCATTAGTCATCATCATATTTAACTTTATTCAGTCGTTACGACCATCAAAGTGCAAGTGCGTACATTACAGAGAGTAAATTAGTACCAAGAAAATTATACATTCAAAAACGGAATTAGAACATAGTTTTAAAACCAACAGCATATATATAGTTATTTAAAACAATAATAAGAAAGGATAAAAGCAAGGATAAAATATCTAATACTGTACAAATGAGCCCACACAAAATTATTGAAAAGGGTGCTAAAGCGGGGCAATACAAATGTACAATACAATCAGTATAAAACAATTCATTCATAATACATGATTTAAGTTAGTTGGTAGTTAACTAAAAAACTGCTAAAAAGACAATTGGATAGGGCTTCAGATTAAAAAAGTAGTAAGGTACAATAAAAGAGGTAGCAAAAGGGTCAGGGTAGTGTGCTTTTATTTATTGCATAGCACCTAGTAATCCACATTTTCCCTAATAATTTTGCCACTGCACAGGCTATTAGTGGCCTAGAATACGTTTTGAGGATTTGAAATGCTTCTTGGTGGGACTGAGTTCCCATCAGTCTACATACAGGTGCCAGCCATTTAAGTCTTGGTGCAGTGTATAGTGGACACACAAAGAAGTTTTGGTTAACAGTTTTGGATGTCCCGGGGCAGCCTGGACTGTGCTGCGCAGCCCCTGAGAATCGTTGCCAAGCTACTGTGAAAGAAAGGGCGGCAACTGAATATGAACTATAAGAAGAGCTTTCTGTCTTGTGGGGCATAGATTACTTCCATGTAGTGTTCATACATGCCTATCCCCTTAAACTACATAAATTCTGATGTCAAACGAAAAATAGAAGGCTGGAAAATGGTTAGGTTGACCACCCAATTCCAATAGTGGGATTTTATAACGTCTCTACTGGGTAGAAGACTAGGATCAAAGACGTCCCACAGGTTACCCAGACCTATGGCAGAGAGCAATGCTTTAACTTTGGTAAACCAGCCTATTTTTTTAATCGATCTAGTTTCCAGAGGTCTTCAAAGGCTATAGCATATTGACTAAGCTCAGATGTTTGTTTTAGTCACAGCCAAAAGAGGAGGGGACGGAGCCTGGCTTTATCCACAATAGTGGTCCTACCCATATCCAATCTCAGGAGGATAAGTGGGGTACTCTGGGGGAGAGAGCATAGAGATCCTAAAAACTTGTTTTCAGTCTGTAAAAGGCCCTCAAGATTGTCAAAACCCCAGATTTTGGCCCCATACAGAGCAGATGTAGCTACCTTCTGATCATAAATCTGCAGTCGCGCTGCTATTGGCCTAGTTTGGGAGGTCCTGTGTTCTTTCAACAATGCCCCGGAGGTTTTCTTCTGCTGAAGGTTCCTTTTGATGATGTGGTACTTCCAATCCATTGTCTCAGAAAGTGTTACCCCAGGTAATCAAAAGTAGACACTTTCTCCGAAGGAATCCCTCTCAGAGTCAGTTTACCTTTAAACGATTTATGAGGCTTCATTGTCAGGAGCTTAGTTTTTGAGGTATTAACCTTCAGTCCTCTATGATTGCAAAAGGCCATGAAACGGTCAAGGTGAATTTAAAGGCCACATGGGGTCTTGGAGACTACTAATGTGTCATCCGCGAATAGTAAAGTTGAAACCTTTCCACCCCCTAGCGTAGGTGTATCAGATGGAACTTCCTCCAGGTGCTTCACCACTCCATTTATAAAAAGTTAAAAAAGGGTGGGAGCCAGGACACACCCTTGCCGGACCCCCCTGACAACCTTAATTTCCTCAGTCAGTTGCCCTTGATCCCCCCAGAGTACACTTGCATAAGTATCTTCATGCAGCAGGACTACCAGCGCAAGAAGCTCTGAGGGTAACCCCGGATCCTGTAGTACCTGCCATAGCTTGGATCTCGGAATAAGGTCAAAGGCCAACTTTAGATCAATAAAAGCAATTTACAAACTAGCTTGGTCAATGTTCACTGTTTTCCATGATAGTAAGGCAAATCTAAAAACTTGGTCAATGGTGCTTACTTTTCTCCTAAACCCAGCTTGGTAGCATAAGATATTATTTTTCTCCATCCAATCAGTAATCTTGGTCAGGAGGGCGCGGGCCAAGTTCTTCTGGATGCCATTGATTAAACTGATCAGCCTATAGTTGGAGGGCAGTGAGCGCTCACCCTTTTTAAAAAATGGGATTACTTCTGCTCCCTTCCAAGACGGTGGCATTGATGCCCCGGCAGCAATTCCATTTGAAAGTAGCCAAATATATTTGGACCAGTTGGCAATGTCATTGTAAAAGACGTCTCCAGGTACGCCGTCAGGTCCTGGGGCTTTGTTCTTGGCTGTCGATGTTATGCTTTGAGTAATTTCGGTTATTGAGAACAGCTCACTGGATCAATGGCCAGAATATTCACATGGAGGAACTTCGATGTCCAGTTCAACTGGCCCAGTGTAAACAGCAGAGAAGTGGTCAACACTGGCAGCTACAGCGATGTTACTATCAGGCAGCCTCAGTCTGTCGGCCTCTCCCCTTGTGACCAGCAACCAAAACAGTTGGGAGTCTTTTTTCTGGCAGGCATCACAAATTTGTCCCCAGTGATTTTCAGCCTCAGTCTTTTTTCGCTTTTATTAGTACTGCCTTGTAGGTCTTCCTGGCCTCTCTTATTTCTGGTATATTATTTGTTCTGACTGGGGCGGCTAGGGCAACCCTCCGATTCTTACGATCTTTATTAAACCAGGAAGATTGTGGTCGAATAGACTGTCTTTTGCGTTCATTCTGACTAGGTATAGTGAATATCAAAGATATCTGCTCAAAAAGAGATGTATGTCTGTCTGTTAACGTTAACAGTCCTTCCCATTGTTCGTTCAAGTTATGGGAATTTCCGAGTGCTTTGTGTAACAATTTCTTTATTGCATCACATTTAGAGATATTTATTGCAACCTGAGCCCACTTCATTCTTCTATTATCGTTTCAGGGGCAGATCATTTTTGTTGATAACATGGTGCCGGATGGGGTACCATGTCTTGTCCAAGGTGATGTCATGTCAAGCTCGAGCGGGTTGTGGTCACTATCGATGGTCGTCCCAACTAGCAAATCCATCACTTCGGGCCATAATCTTACATCAATCAGGAAATAGTTGATACGACTCATGTTCACAGTTCTATTGAACGTGTTTGCCCCTGTCCTATCGGACTTGGTACATCCATTGGCTGCCTTTAGGCAATGCTTGAGTGTAATCGCTTGGAGCTGCAGAGCTGGTCGCGTCCATTTTTTAATTGGCGGTATCTCCAGTGGCGGAATAGACCACAACTCATCAATCTGATCAGTATTAGTTAGATCTTCAGAATCGAGAGGTTCCATGGTCACGTTAAAATCTCCAGCTAATATTAAAGGCAAAGACAACTCTATTTTCTCCAGGCAATCTTCCAGCGCTTGGAGTGTTGGAGAACGGCAACCCGCTTTAGTGCCTCGAGCATAAACATTATATATGGCCACGGACTTGCCATTCCTTCCCCTAAGGTCAATTGCAAGGATATTGGGGCTATTGGTCTTGATTTCTTTCATGGAACATTGTAAATCAATTCTAATTCATATCAGAAGCCCTACGGCCAGTCGTCCTGCTCTATTAGTGACTGCTGGGTGACCTATGGTGATAGATCCAGGGATGTAAATTGGTTCTGTGGCCCATGTTTCCTGAAATTTAGAGATGTCAAAGTGCTCAATATATTTGGCCCAATGTAGGAGTACTACCTTGTTTTTTAACCCGGCCACATTCCAGAATAGTACACGTAGTTTGTTAATTAGCCCTACGTTGTCGGAGCCCGCAAGGAGGTGTTTGTCTATTGCACTTCTTGGCAATAAGCTCACAGATGGAACTTGGTAAGTAGGACTTGACCAATGGTTGCTGTTCAAAGGCTGTGTGTAAAGTGGGGCCTCAGAACTATGAGAGTGGTAATCTTTGGCTTGCGGCTCATAATCCTTTAGCTTGTCCTTAGGGGCTAGCTAGGCAGTTGGATCAGAGAGATGGAATGGCAAATGGCTTAATGATGCTCGGGTGCCAGTTAGTCAGTGTTAGCTATAGTTGAAACTGTATCCAGTAAAGTACCATACCTATTACTGGATTGGAGCTGCAGTGCACCAGTCGGATTGTATTTTAATTGGATTTTGGTCGATGAGGGCAAACATGTCCTTGCTTCAAGGGCTATTAGACTATGTACCATATTTTCATCCTTAAGATGTAATTCGATAGAATCCGACAAGCAGTGGGTTGTCCTTTTTTCCCAAAGGATATCATCTCTAATGAATGATCTGCACCCACTAACCTTCCGGACCCAATGTATTGATTTATTTATTAAAGGGTTGTTATCTTCATACTTGGCATGCGTTTGGATTTTGGGCACATTTATCATGTATATACTCTTAGAAGGGCCATGTGTCAGATCACACCTATTACTTGAATGTTGTTCATTGCCAGTAGTATACAAGTTGTTTCTACTCATGCATGCGCCATCGATACAGGAGGATTAGCTGGGAGGCAAGTGGGGAAGGACATTAAAGGGATTATGTTAGTCAAGTATTTATAGGCTCCTACGCTCTCTGATTGTGTGATAATATTCGCTGAAGCACTCACTTTCAATGAGGGGGTGCGTATTATTGTTGGATACCTATCCAAAAGGATTGTAACTTGATCAGTAAGCGCAAGGATAAGTGTCTTAAGGGTGGTGACTTCAGCCCTTAGCTCATTAATAGTTGTTATTGTTTCTTGCTTACATATAGTGAACTTTACTGGGCATCCCCATACCCTTTCCTTTGCTAGAACTTGTCTCCCCTGGGTGGCATCTATGTTTGACAATGATAATACCATCTCTTCTTCTGATACCCCTTCTGGCTACATTTCTATGAGATCCTGAAATGGTAAGAATCTATTTGCCAAAGGGATACTAGTGTCTTTAGGGTCAACTGTACTCATAGTATCTACTTTGTCCTTTCCTTTTGAATTAGACTCTACTTCAGCCGATGTGGGGTTATCACTTCTTTTGGTAGCAACCTAATTTTGGCCAATAGTTTGTGAGGAGTGGCTAAGGCTGGGGAGCTTGTCCTTTGTGCTCCTTGTAATGCGTTTGGTAAAGATGGAAGGTATTCGTTTAGCAGTTACGGGAAATAAACTGGGGGGATTGGATCTCTAGTGGAGTAGGTACATTATTTACAGTGGTTAGATTGGAGTGAGGGTCTAGAATATCTTGGCACTGTATCAATAGATCATCTATGCATTCTAAAACGCAGTTATGAGCTGTAGGTCTGTGGACTGCTTTATTTTACCAGCTTTTGCAGCTTTGGTGGCTCTCAAACGAGTCCCAACTCTCCTCCTGACCCCCTCATTATTCTTGCATTTCCCCATCCTGCTTGCTACGGTGTATATTAAATATTGAAACTAATGCAATTTAGGCACTTGCTGCAGACTTGCTAATGAGAACACGTACAAGATGCTTAGCTCAAATTAATTATAAACAAGAAGAAAAAGAAAAGAATAAAAGAGAATGTCCGGCACTTACAAGATACATTTTTAGCAAAGAAGGCTGTCCTATAAGCCCCTAGAAAGGCCCTGCCCTGCCTCTTCCTGGCAATGACGTGCAAGGACGGGCCCGCCATTGGCCCAGGCTTTGCCCGGGCTTGGCCTGTGTGCATCCCGCACAGCGGGATGACAATAGCGCTATAAAGTGGTGCGGCAGCACCTCCGTCCAGGGAGGCAGGTATTCAGTGAAGTATGGAGCTCGGAGTCACCTTCAGCAGAGCGGTTCCAGGGTTTGCAGCGTCCCACGCCGCGGGATGACGATGGCGCTATTAAGCGCTGCGGCAGCTCCTCCCTGCAGGGAGACAGGTGTTCAGTGAAGTATGGTGCTTGAAGTCCCCTTCAGCAGAGCGGTTCCAGGGTTTGCAGCGTCCCATTCCGCCGGATGACGATGGCGCTATTAAGCGCTGAGGCAGTATCTCCCTCCAGGGAGACAGGTGTTCAGTGAAGTATGGGGCTTGGAGTCCCCTTCAGCAGCGGTACCAGGGTTTGCAGTGTCCCGAGCTGCGGGATGACGATGGCGCTATTAAGCACTGTGGCAGCTCCTCCCTCCAGGGAGACAGGTCTTCAGTGAAGTATGGGTCTTGGAGTTCCCCTCAGCCGCAGTACCAGGGATTGCAGCGTTCCGTGCCGCCGGATGACGATGGCGCTATTAAGTGCTGTGGCTTCTCCTCCCTTCTAGGGAGACAGGCGTTCAGTAAAGTATGGGGCTTGGAGTCCCCTTCAGCAGCGGTACCAGTGTTTGCAGTGTCCTGCGCTGTGGGATGACGATGGCGCTATTAAGCGCTGCAGCAGCTCATCCCTCCTGGGAGACAGGTGTTCCATTAGTACAAGTGCACTGCCTGGATGATTGCATGTGTGCAAGTGTAGTTCCCGGGTGAATGGATAACTGCAAATGAAGTGCCTGGGTGAATGGATAAGTGCAATTGAAGTGCCTGGGTGACTGCATGACTGCATTGGTACTGCCTGAGTGATTGTATGAGTGCAAGTGCAGTGCCTATATAATTACATTAGTACAAGTGTACTGCCTTGATGATTGCATGTGTGCAAGTGCAGTGCCTGGATGAATGGATAACTGCAAGCATAATGCCTGGGTGAATGGATGAGTTCAAGTACTGTGCCAGGATGGTTTTATGACTGCATTGTTAATGCCTGAGTGATTGTATGAGTGCACGAGTAGTGTCTGGGTAATTGCATGAGTAGAATTGCACTACCTGGATAATTAGATGAGTGCAAGTGCAGTGCTTGATAGAATGGATAAGTGCAAGTGTAGAGTTTGGTTGAACATAAACATGCAAGTGTTATGCCTGGGTGAATAGATGTGTGCAAGTGCAGCACCTAGGTTGTTGCATAACTGTATGGTTAGTGCCTAGGTGATTGTATGACTGCAAGTGCAGTACCTGGATGACTGGATGAGTGCTAATCTAGAGCCTGGATGAATGGATAAGTGTAAATGTATTGCCTGGGTCATTGCAAGACTACATGGACAATGTCTGACTGATTGCATGAGTGCAAATACACTACCTTTATGACTGCATGAGTGTGAGTGCAGTGCCTGGTTGGTTGGATGAGTGCAAGTTCAGTGCCTGGGTAAATGGATAAGTGCACGTGCAGTGCCTTGATGAATGGATGAGAGCAAGTAGAGTGCCATGGTGATTGCATCACTGCGTGGGTCATACTTGAGTGAATAGATCGTTCAGTGGGTGCCACCTTTGTGACTGGATGACAAAGTGTAATGCTTGAGTGAATGAATAAGTTCAAGTGCAAGTGCAATGCAGTGCCTGGGTGATTAGCTGAGTGCATGAGTACTGCCTGGGAAATTGGATGAATGCAAGTGCAGTGCCTGGGAGATGGATAAGTATATGAGTAGTGACTCAATGAATCCATCACTAGATTAATGATTTGACACATAATACATCCTGAACTGCATTGACTGTGAAAAAATATAAACAGAGAAAAATGTATTAGGATTTTAATTTGAACATTAGGCAACCAAAACAAGATACAATGTTTTTCCCTCAAAACTTTAATGCAACATAGTGAAATGTTTTACTTTTTTTTACTGTGTTCAGCTTTCATACTTCGTTACTTTCAATAGTGCTCTGTATGAAGCATCATCCTCAAATAGTGGGGGAAAAAACAATTAATGGATTGTAAAAAAAAACAAATTTTTACAGTACATCATTACAAATATGTCATTCTGTGCATTGCACTAACTACAAGTTTTGGTAATAGTGGCTTGCTGATAGGTTACTACCTTAATGAAAGCAACTATATGTACAAACTGTTTCTGATATTTCTATATGTGGTACAAAATGTCCAACAATTATGAAACTGTCTTCATTTTTGGATATTCTTTTGAAACATAATCCCTGTTAAGCCAAATGATGTCTAAAATGTTTTAGGTCAATGTGCAAAAAATGTAACACACAGTACTACGTAGACGTTGCTGTAGCAGAAACAAAAGAGGTCATTTTTTTAGTGGTAAAGAGAATTCTTAGATGTTACTTAAGGCTTCTAGTATTATAGAACCTCCATTTAGTTTTTATCTTTAGTAACAGAATGTGGTCCTGTAATTCTTTATAAGTTCCTTTCCTGCAGTTAAAAAGTGTCTTTTATATCTAACAGCTTGCTGTAGGCAATACCCCTAATAGACCGAACAATGTCTCAGAAACACATAATCCATATACATGTCAACACAATACCACAATTTGTTATCCTATATTGCCCTTAGAACTTTGGTTCTAGAAATAGCACATATAAGTTTCATAACTTTTTAGGTAGTCTTAATTTGAATGTAATTTGTATGTCATTGCACTCTGTCCATCCTGGTTGACATCTTAAATACATTGTGTAGTGTCCAAAGGTTATATCAACCTCTTCATTGCTATAGTTGTGAAAGTTATTTTTGAAATGGAAATTAGTCCAGCCATTAAGTTTGTAGTTTCAGTTTTTTAATTTAGTACCATCCACTCTGCATCGCTGGAGCATGACATTGATATTTTCCACTTTGGACACATTATCGGTTTTTCAAACACATGATAACTGGCCTGTATGAGGAGCATATTGACCTCTTTACCGATTATACTCCCTTACACAGTTAACATTAGCATTTACATCAAAGTCAATCAGAAATATATCAGATAGTGTTTTAATTCACGGCAAAGCTACATATGACATTCCTTCTTTGAATACACTACTAGCAATATTAACAAGAGATGTATCTACTCTTATGTAGGAAGATGGAATATGACTATATGGTTGCCCCCACTTTTTGCCTGGTGTTTTGCTGGTTTATGACTTAGTTGGACTAGGATCCTGCTATTCAGGGCCCCAGTCTATCTGCTTTCTCTGTAAAAGGGTTCGCATGTACATTAGGTACATATCTAATTGCATTCTGGAGTGCCTTATAAGCCCCTAGTATATGGTATACTATGTACCTAGGGCATAGGTACCTCAGAGGCCTACCAGGGGCTGAAGCATGTATTATGCCACCCCTGGGAAGCACTCCAAAATGGCACCACATGTCTGCTACTGCAGCCTGGGTAAGGGTGTGCTTGCACCCCTTACAGTGGTATAGGATACCTATATCACTACCATTGCACACACATATAAAACCTATAAGTCACTCCTATGGCAGGCCTTAACAATCCTAAAGGCAGAGTGCTTGGTTTTTATGTGAGAGGGTGCCCCTGCATGAGCAGAGCCCCTCTGCAGCATACGGAGTACCTACTCTGATGCTGTTTGTGGTGCAGCCTGACCATATACTCTTAAGTGCATTATAACCTCGCGGTAAATGCTAACTTTGGGATGGCTGCATGGAAACATGTCGTGTTTGGTGTCAAACGCTTTGGAATACTACCCTCCCCCCCAGTTCTGGCAGTGGGGGTAGCATTCCACCCTTCTAGAGGGAGAGACATGTTCACACTGGTCTAACCCGGTAGGACTTTCTTGAGCCCTGGCATCACAAAATGGATGCCTCTGCCACAGACACGGGTCTGGCCTTCTGCTGCTGACCAAAACTCCGGCAGGGGAGGCCTGGACAATAGGTTTCCTGTCCCAGGGAGGTGTAACCACCTCCCCAGACGGGCAGATGTGTATTGGGGCTGGGCGGGAGCACTCTCTGGTGCTTTGAAGTCCTGCATAGTCCAGTTCAAACCGGTTGCAGGGGCTACCTGCCCCTGCTCTGGCATGAAACTGGACAAAGGAAAAGGGTGTAACCACCCCTCTTTCCAAACCCTCCCATAGGTGGGTCCCTAGAGTATGTCCAACCCCCAAACTTAGTATAAGTATGGGAACCAAGTCCTTGCGACTTTAGATTACCCTGGACGAAACTCTGCAACATATATCCTGGACCTTTGACATTCTACTTTGACTAGAATACTGAAGAAATCTCCCTTGTGGTCAAGGAGTGACTCCCCTGCTTTGCAGGCACCAAAGAAGCAATTGACTGGTCTGCATCGCTGAAGGTCCCGCCGGATGCTGAAGTCTTTGCATCACCAGAGGTGGATTTCCAGACTTCCCTGTGGCTACCCGGAGTCCACAGCAAAGCTGAGGCCCGTGGCTATCGTGGGTGATGTGGAACCGTGACCCTGGACACCCTGAACTTTTGCAGTAACACTATCTTCTGGGACTTCCTCGAAGTTGTGCTTTGGTCTCCAAGTAGCCCCAGCCTTGAGCCCCTCCTGCACCGAAGAATGCTGGCCTCCACTCCACGAGTGACTTGTGGGCCAGTTTCAAGTGCAACCGCTCAAGGCTCTTTCGCGATCGCTAGCCCGTTGGCTAGTAGGTCCCCATGAAGGCAACTTCTCTTCTAATTGGACTTTCCTGGTTGATCCAGATGTGCCCCAACTTACTCTTGCTGGGTGAGTCCCTCAGACCTTGCTCGTCTGCACTGCAGGCCTTTCTCTGATTTCCAGTGACTTGCCGTTGGCAAGGCTTGTTGGGTCCTATCTGGTCGCCGATACAGCAACACTCGACAGACTATGTGGTACAGCTTGAATCCAGCTCCTGGTTGTCATCGGCACCTCCTGGACCTCGTGGCTGAAGAGTCAAGACACCCATCAACTCACCTGAAGCACCCGATACCTGTGAGCATTGGTCCATACTGCCCTCGGTCACTGGCTGGTGACCCAGACTGTGTCCCCTCTGCTTTCAGGTTCCTTCCATCCTAGATCCAGGCTTGGATATCTTCGGACACTTCTCCTCTTCACGGCAGCAGCAGTTCTTTGCCAGCTTCCATTGTGATTGACGACGCGACCCGACACCAAAAGACACCTATGCACGCGGCTTCCCTGGGTGAGGTAACTTGAGTACTCCGGTGCTCCCATGGGTGCTAGCCCTAGAACTTCTTAAGTCCAAAAGGGTTTGGTCCTGACTCGATTCTAAGTGTCCCTAATCTTTAAATTTCCAACCGCGACCTTGCCCATAGAAGCTAACGGGAACCCGCGGTTGTGTTTACACACTGCACACAGTCCCCGTGGGTTCCCTGTGTCACTACCTTGGGTGGTTCCTTGGGGTCTACAGGCTCTAGGCCTTGTGTCTAGTTTAGTCGTGGTTCTTATTCCATTTTTTTGGTATATGGTTTGGTACGCCCCTAGGGCCCAAACGTGTATTTGTGCTATTACTGTTGATTGCTAACTTGTAAATTAAGTACTTCAAACTCCAGTCTGATAAAGAGACTAGAGGGGTGTAATTTATCTTCAATACATATATTTTGAATATATACCTGGTGTGGTTGTCCTTTCATTTGATCATTCAAGAGATTATAGACTGGTAAAACAAGCTGCTTTACATTCCTTCAAGACTTAGCCTGAAGGCTGCTCTCCATAGCTACCACTAGGATAGCTTTCAATAAAGGTTGTCTTTAACCAATTCACCATAAGGGGTTGTTTGGACTGATACAAGGTGCCCACTAGAACTAGTGGACAGCATATATCAAGCGACCTTCTCACATCTTAGACCTTGCGATTTGGGGATTGTTACTGCATACGCTAAAGACTCTGCGAACTGCTTTCCCTGAACATACAAGTCTGTCACGAGTAGGAAACGTACCATATTCTACCAATCTGCTTAACTTCCCAAAATCATCACATTTTATGGCTAAGTATTCCACGTAATTTCTGTTTGGGTAATTAATACATTTCAGAACTTTACCCATTGCGCCATTTACTAGCCATTCTTCAACATTTAAAATATGACGCAAGATTACATGACAACTTTTACAGATGCATAACTGTTTTGCTGATCCTGCAGTTTCCAACACAGTGTTTTCTAAACCGTCCAATTTTGAATGAAGTTTTTCTGTTCATAGCACTGTAACTCCTTGATGTTCCATTTTATCATTTGCTACACTCTTCAAGAGTTGGCATAAAAAGAATGACTTTTCTTCCTTACCAAAAGTATACATTACTCCTGCACCTGAAACATAACTTGGAAATGGATTTTTGATGAGACAGGTTTCTAATACTTTCTTTCCTTCTTTTGTGAGGACTCCCACTCTTGTCCTTTAGTATATCTCCATATTACATATCTGATTCTTAGCACATAATTTTGATTAACTCTTTGTATTGAAAGTGTTTCCAAATGTTTACATTTCCAATACTTCCTAGTGAATTCCTTGTTTCATTCTGTAGTGATTTCTTGAATATAGGTTGTCCTTTTTCTGGAGTTAGTTGTAGCAGGTCTCCAAAGACAATTGTGTTTTCCTCCAAAAAGCATGTCTTAGTCAGTGTTTAATATGTGCTGCATTCTTAAATGAATAAAAATGAGCATTAGGTTAGATAACATGCTGACTTCATCAATAATTAGTGGCTTTAATTTCTTTCATACTCTTGCCACTTCATGACAAGCATCACCAGATAATTTGTTGTATTCTAATTTTGTGTCATGGTCAACACACAGCATTAATGATCGATGAGGGGCAACTCCTTTAATATTATGTGCAGCTAAGACTGTTGGTGCAGTATTTACACACAACAAACTAGAATCTGTTGTGTTCTGTAGATAACTTGTCATTACTTCAATCAAGAAACTTTTTTCCTGTTCCAGCTTGACCACTTATGTACAATAGAAAAGGTTTATATGTAGAATATGCAAATTCTTTTTTCTCATGCAGAAATCTATATTACTTTACCTTTTAAGTCGTAAAAAACAAATCTCTTTCTGATCTATACTTAATTGCTGTGTTAGTTGTTCTAGATCCACATTTTCCTATCTTACTGGCTGCATTGCTTTCTCCACCTCATTCAAGTCTATTGCACCTTCATTTGATTGGCTGTCCAAGAGGATCTTGACTTTCAGGTGCTGAAGTTTGACTGCTCTAAGAACTCTCTCTTGCTATCTCAGCAGCAATTGTTTCTTTTTGTTCAATCTCATCTTTCAACATTTGAAGATACACTGGAAACACAGAGCACTCAATGCTGTCTTTCACAGGGTCGAATTAATCTTCACAACCGGCAAATTCTCCAAGTAGCTCGCTTTCAGTTTGCCATGGCTTGAACAACTATAACAAGGCTAAATAGAAAAACTCTCTTCTTACCTGGAGTTTGGCAACTTAGCTTTCGATGGTTGAGTAAATGTCCTTTGTTATATCTGACCAAACATCCTTTACATCCAACTACAGCAAATTTTCCTTCTTCTATGTTTTCGCTGACATTATTTCTGAATGTATAATGTTGAAGTATTTCATAGAGACACATCCTTTCCAGATGAAGACTTCTTCTTGGATAATAAATATGTAGCATGTTACTCTTCAGAATATCTATACTGTATGGCTCAAACTCCGCAAGATATTGGATTTCAGGAAAAGACTTCAGGACTCTGTTACAAGTATTAGCAAGCCCTAAACTCACCCATAGAACTCCTCTAGATTTTGAAAACAAACTAGCTGAGCTTAACCGGTCTTCACATTCATAATAGCCTTTCTCTCTGTGAGAAAGCATTTTCAAACTAAAACTGTACTATTTCTTTCTAAGACTCTTTTCTGCTGGAATCTCCCCTAAATCTCCTTCATCTCAGTTTACACATACTTTGTACTGAGTAACAGCAATTGAGTTGTCTGCAACAAGAAGGATATCCATGTTTCCATTCCACAGCTTAAGAATCACAGGGTAGTAGTCCTGAATGTACTTGTAAGTGTCTGTTCTTCTTAGGTTGCATGTATTTTTGGGTGATTTACTTGAAAGTGTATGTCTGACTGCGGTCAAGAAATAGTTGACTCTTCCTTGTAAGATGACAGGTCGTGGGAATCCAAAACAACATTTCTATAAAACTTCCCTTTCTCTCTGTATTTTTGCTGACAGTTTTTTTCACCTCTATGATTTTGGAATTGTAGAATTTGTTTTGTTAATATTTTGTCACCACTCTCCAGGGTTTTTCAGTGAATTTCTAATGTTTTTTAAATGTTAATGCTAACTATAATGTCCCTGAAAACTGTGGTTTCCTCATTGAATTTCTAATGTTTTTTGAATGTTAATACCAACTATAACGTCCCTGAAACCTGTGTTTTTTTTCAGTGACTTTCTAAGGTTTTTTAAATGGTAATTTCTAACTATGCCTACATAGGTAGGACATCTACAGAAAGAGGAAGAAAGGCACAGAAAGAAGCAAGAGAAGTGCAGAAAAATGAAGAAAGGTGCAGAGGGAAGCAGGAAAAATGCAATAAGAGGCAATAGAAGTCCAGAAAGTGGAAGAAAGGTGCAGAAAGAATCAAGAGAAGTGCAAAAAGAAGCAACAGAGGTACAGAAAGAGGCCTACTTCGACTGTACCTTTCCACAGACTCAAACAAAGAAACCTAGTCTCTAATCCTTCTCCCAAGATGTTTTAACCCTCACTTTTCTCTTGAAGGTTCACTATTCATCGACTGCTCAAAATGTTAGGCCTATAAAATGTAAAACAGCAATCCAAACCATATCACTGTTGTAAGTCCCACCAAGTTTGTGAAGGTATGCATGCGTGTGTCTCTGCTTTAACCTAGTGACATGTTGCCTAAAAATACACATACAAATACTTGAATATCTGTGTTTCAAATAGCATACTCATACTACAGGGCACGTGGGTATTTAATAGTATGTTTGAGGGGCTCAAAAACACCTATATACATAGCATGACTGACTGTGCAACCGAATGACAGAGCAGAACTGAGAAGATTTGGCCACTTATAGGAGAAGCTACCCGCTTTTAAAGCTACCATCTTCAGATGCATAACACATGTAAGAATGCATGTACACGTTGATATATTCCTCAGTCACAAGAGCAAGCAGACCTTTAAACTTGAGAGCTTCCACTTCCCATTTGATGACACAAAAAGGGGCGAGAGAAGTTCAGAAAGACGCAAGAGAAACACAGAAAAAAACAAGAGAGGTGCAGAAAGAGTAACACATGTGCAAGAAGAGGCAAGAGAAGTACAGAAAGGGGCAAGAGAAGTGCAGAAAGAGGCAAGAGAAGATCAGAAAGAGGCAAGAGAGGTGCAGAAAGAGGGAAGAGGGGGTGCAGAAAGAGGCAAGAGGGATGCAGAAAGAAGCAAGAGAAGTGCAGAAAGAAGCAAGAGAAGTAGAGAAAGAAGCAAAAGAGGTACAGAAAGAGGCAAGATGGTTGCAAATAGAAGAAAGAGAGGTGCAGAAAGAGGAAGAGAAGTGCAGAAAGAAGCAATAGAGTTGTAGAAAGAAACAAGAGAGGCACAGAAAAACGCAAGAGAAGTGCAGAAAGAGGCAAGTGAGGTGCAAAAAGAAGCAAGGGAGGTGCAGAAAGAGGCCCGTAAGGTGCAGAAACAGGCAAGATAACTACAGAAAGGTGCAAGAGTTGCAAAAACAGGCAAGAGAGGTCTAGAAAGAGGGAACAGGGTACAGAAAGAGGCAAGATGTGCAGACACAGGCAAGAGAGGTACAGAAAAAGGGAACAGGGGTGCAGAAAGGAGGAACAGATACGCAGAAAGAGGCAAAAGAAGTATAGAAATAAGCAACAGAAATGCAGAGAGAGGCAAGAGAAGTGCTGAAAGAAGTAACTGAGGTGCAGAAAGAGGCAAGAGAAGTACAGAAAGAAGGAACAGATATGCAGAAAGAGGCAAGAGAAGTGTTGAAATGAGCAACAGAAATGCAGAGAGAGGCAAGTGAATTGCAGAAAGAAGCAACGGAGGTGCAGGAAGGGGCAACAGAAGTGCAGAAAGAGGCAAGAGAGGTACACAAAGAGGGAAGAGGGTGCAGAAACAGGCAAGAGAGGTGCAGAAAGGCAAAAGGAGTGCAAAAAAAGGCAACAGAAGTGCATAAGGAAGCAAAAGAGATACCGAAAGAGGCAGGGGGTGCAGAAAGAGGCAAGAGAGGTGTAGAAAGAGGGGTGCAGAAAGAGGCAAGAGGGGTGCAGAAAGAAGCAACTGAGGTACAGAAGGATGCAAGAGAACTGCAAAAAGAGGCAACAGAGTTGCAGAAACAGGCAAAAGAGGAGCAGAAAGAAGGAAAAAGGGTGCAGACAGAGGCAAGAGATGTGCAGTAAGAGGAAACAGGGTACAGAAAGAGGCAAGAGGGGTACAGAAAGAAGCAAGAGCAGTGCAGAAAAAACAAACAGAGACCAGAGAGAGGCAAGAGGGGTGCAGAAAGAGGCATGAGAAGTTCAGAAAGAGGCAAGAGGGGTATAGAAAGAAGCAAGAGAGGAGCATAAAGAAGCAAGAGAAGTACATACAGAAGCAACAGAGGTGCATAAAGAGGCAATAGGGGTGCAGAAAGACGCAAGAGAATTGCAGAAAGAAGCAAACAAGATGCAGAAAGAGGCAAGAGAAGTGCAGAAAGAGGCAAGAGAGGTGCAGAAACAGGCAGGAGAAGTGCATAAAGAGGGAACAGGGGTGTAGAAAGAGGCAAGAGCGGTACAGAAAGAGGGAAGAAGGGTACAGAAAGAGGCAAAAGGGGTGCAGAAAGAAGCAACTCAGGTGCAGAAACAGGCAATAGAGGTGCAGAAATAGGCAAGAGAAGTGCGGAAAGAGGCAAGAGAAGTGCTGAAATAAGCATCAGAGGTGGAGAAAGAAGCAAGAGAAGTGATGAAAGAGTCAAGAGCGTTTCAGAAAGAAACAAGAGAGGTGCAGAAAAAAAGAAGAGAAGTGTAGAAAAAGGCAGTTCAGAGAGGTGCAGAAAGAGGTAAGAGTGGTACA
The DNA here is from genome assembly GCF_964204655.1 of Triturus cristatus. NCBI lineage: Eukaryota > Metazoa > Chordata > Amphibia > Caudata > Salamandridae > Triturus > Triturus cristatus. The sequence goes on along the minus strand of NC_140583.1, from coordinate 1,140,105,030 downwards.
GAAAGAGGCAAGTGAGATGGAGAAACAGGCAAGAGGGGTGCAGAAAGAAGCAACAGAAATGCAGAAAGAGGCAAGAGAAGTGCAGAAAGAGGAAAGAGAAGTGCAGAAAGAGGTCTCAGAGGTGCAGAAATAGAGAACAGGTATGCAGAAAGAGGGAAGATGGTGCAGAAAGAAGGAAGAGATGAGCGAAAAGAAGCAAGAGAAGTGCAGAAAGAAGCAAGCAAGGAAAAAAGAGGCAAGAGAGGTGCAGAAAGAGGGAAGAGAGTGTAGAAAGAAGCAAGAGAAGTGCAGAAAGAAGCAACAGAGGTGCATACAGAGGCAAGAGAGGTGCAGAAGAAAGAAGCAACAGAGGTCCAGAGAGAAGCAAGAGAGGTGCAGAAAGAAGGGAGATGCAGAAAGCAGAAGAGATGTGCAGAAAGAGGCAAGAGAGGTGCAGAAAAAAGAAGAAAGGTGCAGAAAGAAGCAACAGAAATGTAGAAACAGGCAATAGAGGCACAGAAAGAAACAAGAGTGGTTTGCACACCATTAGTACCAATTTAACACCCACATTTAGCAATAAGTAACAGGTGACCATTCCATGTTTGCAAAGGGCCTTCCACCATGCAGTAACACTTGTTGCTGTATTTTTGGTAACGTTTGAGCCGTTTGAACTAAAAACAAGGTGTTTTTGTTCAGATCTGCAGATTATGCAGCAGATGACAGATTATGTGGCAAATGCGGAAAATGTATAATTGTGATAAAGTTGATGCAGAAGTCCAGAAGTGCTCCACAGTGGTTCCTTATTTTTTGTCTCATTGACTCTATAGTTTAGCTTCTATGGAAACGATGAAGACTAAACCTGAGGTTGCCACTCCACGACACAGACTACAATACCACATAATTAGTCTCCATATAATGGCGGCTGCGTGCAGAGGGTGCACAGCTCCCGCCAAAGGCGCGTCTAAGGCAAGCCCGTCTGCGCCAGTCCGTGCCTAGACCGTGCCCAGCAACGGACCACCTGGTCCCCACGAACGCCACGATGACCTACACCACTACGGTGCCAGCACCCTCCATGCACTCAAACCTGGATGATCACACACCTGCTTCCTGGCCACCCCAAAGCGCACCCTAGGACCCTTCACCTGCCAGAGCTGCAGCTACACCAGCCTCCAATCCACCAAACAACCCACAGAGGCAGGATGCAACCACCTCAGATGCATACTACTTAACATCCGCTCCGTACGCAAACACGCCGTCGAACATTGGGACCTGCTCGAAACATCCTCCCCAGACGTCCCCTTCCTCATACAGACCTGTATGAATGCCTCCTCGGACTCCGATGTCAACATAGCCATTCCAGAAGGCTACAAGATTACATGCAGAGACTGTACCAACAGAGTTGGAGGAGTAATCGCCATCATTCAAAAGAGCACCCTCAGGATCTCGACCAGCACTGACGGCACCCTCAGCACCGCCGAACACCTGCACTTCCAGGTCCACGTCAATGCCAACACCACCCCCAGAGGAACACTCATCTACAGATCCCCCGGACCCCGGCCTCAGTTCAGCGACTCCATCGCCGACCTCGTCAGCACGCATGCCCTCACCCCCACAGACTACATCCTCCTTGGAGACCTCAACTTCCATCTCGAGAACAACAATGACAGCAACTCCACCACCCTGATCGACAACCTCACCAACCTCAGACCCAGACAGCTCGCCACGACGCCCCCCCCACTCCACTGGACACACACTGGACTCCATCTTCTCCACAAGCAACCACATCACCGTCAACCACACCACCGAACTCCACTGGACCGATCACCGCTGCATCCACTTCGCCTTCCAGAAACCCACCTGGCACCACCACACTCAGCAGGCCCCCCGCCGCTGCTGGAGCAAAGTTACCGATCACCAGTTAATTACCACTCTCGCTCGAAACCCGCCAACAGACCCACCAACACCGCCACCAGCAACCTCAGACAATGGATCTACGACTGCACCAACATGCTTACCCCGATCAAGAAACCCTCGAATAGATGCTCTGACAGAAAGGCCATCTGGTTCACCGCCGAACTCCAAGCCTCCAAATAAACATGCCGAAAGCCCGAGAACAAGTGGCGCCACGACCAGACCCCAGACAACTATGCAGCCCACAAGAGCGCCATCCGCAGACACCATCACCTCATCCGAACCGCCAATAGGAGCTCCTTCAAAGACCGCCTCGACAACAACGCACACGACAGCAAAGAGCTCTTCAACATCGTGAAAGAACTCTCCAACCGCAGCTCAAACACCAACACCATTCCTCCATCATAAGATCCGTGCGACTCCGTAGCCAACGTCTTCCATCGAAAGATCACCGACATCCACGACAGCTTCAACAACCAGACCTCCCAGGCAGCCAACGACACTTCAGAATCACCGCCCACCACCCGCACCAACACCCTGCTCGCCTGGACCCATGTGAACGACGATGACACCATCAAAACCATGAACACCATCCACTCCGGCTCTCCGTCAGACCCATGCCCACACCATATCTTTAACAAAGCCAGCCGCACCATCGTGCCCCATCTCCGCAAGATCATAAACACCTCCTTCAAGACCGCCACCTTCCCGGAGAGCTGGAAGCACGCCGAGATCAACGCCCTGCTCAAAAAACCCAAGACCTCAAGAAGTTCCGGCCCATATCCCTGCTCCCGTTCCCGGCAAAGGTCATCGAGAAGATCGTCAACAAACAACTAACCTGCTCCCTCAAGGACGACAACATCCTGGACCCATCCTAATCCGCAAAGACCACAGCACCAAAACTGCCCTCATCGCCACCACCGACGACATAAGAGCCCACCTGGACAATGGAGAAACCAGAGCCATCATCCTCCAGGACCTCTCAGCTGCCTTCAACACTGTCTGCCACCACACCACACGCACACGCCTCCACGACGAAGGAATCCACGACAAAGCCCTGGACTGGACCACCTCCTTCCTCTATGGCAGAACCCAGAGTGTCAGCCTCCTGCCATTCCTATCCCAAGCCACCGAGATCATCTGCGGCGTACTTCAAGGATCATCCCACAGCCCAACCCTCTTCAACGTCTACATGGCACCGCTCACCAACATTGTCCAATCACATGACCTCAACATCATCTCCTACGCCGACGACACCCAGCTGATCCTCTCCCTCACCAAGGACCCCTCCACCGCCAGAACCAACCTCCATGAAGGAATGAAAGCCGTTGCCGAATGGATGAAGAACAGCCATCTGAAACTGAAATCAGACAAGACGGAGGTCCTCATCCTCGGCTCCACCTCCTCTGCCTGGGATGACTCCTGGTGTCTGACAACACTAGGAACTGCACCAACACCCACCGACCAAGCACGCAACCTGGGGTTAATCCTCGACGCATCGCTCTCCATGACCAAGCAGGTCAACGCCGTCTCATCCTCCTGCTTCAACACCCTCCGCATGCTCCGCAAGATCTACAGATGGATCCCCACTGAGACCAGAAGGACGGTCTCCCAGGCCCTCGTCAGCAGCAGACTGGACTACGGCAATGCCCTCTACGCAGGAGCATCGACCAAAATCCTGAAACGACTACAACAGATACAGAACGCCTCTGCTCGACTCATCCTCGACATACCCCGCCACAGCCACATCACGTCCCAACTGAGAGACCTGCACTGGCTCCCTGTCAACAAGAGGATCACCTTCATGCTCCTCACCCATGCTCACAGGGCACTTCACAACACTGGATCAACATACCTCAACAGACGTCTCACCTTCTATATCCCGAACCGCCAGCTCCGCTCTGCCAACTTCGCCCTCGCTGCCATCCCCCACATCTGAAGAACAACCATGGGGGGCAGATCATTGTCCCACCTCGCCGCCAAGACCTGGAACACCCTCCCCTTCCACCTGCGACAGACTCAGGACCTACTAGCCTTCAGGAGACTTCTCAAGACCAAGACAAGCAGCTCCTACCCTCCCCCCGCGCCTTGAGACCCTTGCGGGTATGTAGTGCACTCTATAAATGTACTGATTGATTGATTGATTACATAATTCCTATACACTAAATACCACATACTTTTCATCCACATAATTTCACTACACACAACTTACATCCACTTCGCTCCAAAAAACATTAGTAAAAAACTATCACATTTAAAATGACAATAGCTCTAACTCTCGCAAATCTGAGACCTATTACAACTAGTAGTCACATATTCATAGTGGTGGAGAAAGGGGGATGGGCCTCCGACCAGCACTCAGGAATTCCACTGCGTAGGACTTACAAGGGGTACCAAGAGGGCTTCTTGGCCCCAAAAGTCCCTCAGAAGTCATGTGGACTTCATCCCCCAACCAGTAGTGTGCCACGAGGCGTGTTTGCATAGTGGTGGAGAAGGGGGGCGTGGCCTCCAAAGACCTCTTAGCAATCACACTATGTGGGACTTACTGGAAGTAACAGGAGGGGTAGTTGGCCCCCAAGAACATCCTTGGGGGCCAACTACCCCTCCTGCTCCCTCCAGTAGGTCCCACACAGCAGGATTGCTAAGTACTCATAGCAGGCCACGTCCCCTTTGCCTACCACTCTGCAAACACATTCCCTTGCGTGCTCTTGATTGGGGATTAAAGTCTCCTTCGCTGCTGGGGGTTCTTAGGGGCCAACTAGCCTACCTGTTACCGCCAGTAAGCCCCACACTTTGGGATTGCTCAGAGGTAGACACAGGCCACACCCCCTTTCTCCACCTCTCTACAAACACACTTCCTGGCTCACTCATGATTGGGGATAAATTGGGGGCCACCTATCCCTCCTGTTACCTCCAGTAAGCCCCACAGAGCTGGATTGCTGATAGTGGTCAGGGGCCACACACCCTTGTCTCAACACTCTGCAAACCCACCTCCAGGCGCACTGCTGCATGGGTGATGAAGTCCATTTTTAGTCCTGAAGTCCTCAGTACACAAGGGGACCTCATTGCCCCACCAGCAGTGCACCAAGAGGCGCATTTGCAGAGTTCTGTAAAAAGGGGCATGGCCTCGAATCATCTCTCAGCAATACCATTTTGTGGGGCTCACTGGTCGGTTAGTTGGCCCCTAAACACCCTAAGGATCGAAAGGGACTTAATCCCCCAGCCCAGAGCGCGCCAGGAGGCACATTTGCAGAGTTGTGCAGGGAGGGGGCAGGGCCTCCAGCAAGTTGCCAGGGCTGTGTAGCCTCCTTTCTCTTGAGCCTTTTGGGCCCCGGGGACCCCAACCCTTGGGACCTGAGCCATTAAAAAACAAATAAAAGGGAGGGACGATTTTGCCCCAGGGACCCCATCCCTCAGAGTGTGGTCATTAAAAAAAATGTATTGTTTTTTAAAGGAGGGGGCACTCCCCCACGGCGCTTACGGCCCCAGAGACCCCATCCCATGGGATGGGGCCCGGTTTAAAAAAAAAAAAAAAATCAAGAAAAGGGACGGGTGCTGAGTGGCCTCTCTCCCAGGCCGGTTTTGGCCCCAGGGACCCCATCTTCTGGTGCATGGCCTCTTTGTTGGGGACTGCAGGAGGACCCACAAGGCCCCGCAGTCCCTGCCGGCTCCCTTTGCCCAAAAGCAATTTTCCCCGGGAGATGGTGGTCCCTGAGGCAGTTTGAAGGGGCACAAGCCCCCCCTGCATTTAAATATTAAAGCCTTCGGGAGGTGTCAGTCCCCGGGGCAGCGTGGGTGTTGGAAGAAGCCCCCCACAAATTTTTATTTAAAAGAAAGCCCCAGGGAGCTGGCAGTCCCCAGGGTTGCAGGGGAGCCGCATGCCCCTGTATAATATTAACAAAGCCCCGGGGATATGATGGTCCCCAGGGCTGCGGGGGGCCCCACATAATAATCAAGCATTGCCCCCCAGGCCTTGCCCACCCTGAGTTTTAATTAAATGAAGCACGGGAGGCCGCCCTATGTTTTTGTTTTTGGTCTGGATTTGTGCACCCTATGCAACTCCCGCCAAACATATTTAAAAATATACTTTTTTGTCTCTAGTGGGCCCTGTGGGACCCCCTGTGGCACCTCCTTAGCAGGCCTAGAGGGTCAGTGTGTTTCTACCCTGCCCCGTTTTCTTGTTTTTTAATGTTTTTTTACATTTTTGCTTGTGACTCGATTCAACCAAGTCACAAGATGGCAGAGAACACTTCCTGGTTTAAGGTGTTGGCAGCCAATCAGAGTCAAACTTGCGATCGGGAGGGTTCGCAGATCCACCGCGGTCACCAGGTACTAATATTTTTTATATATGAATTTCTCAGGAATTACTGAACGGATTTACACTAAGTGCTACCTTTCTGCCAAATTTGGTGTAATTCCGTTCAGCAGTTCAGGTTGTGACTGCGACAAAAGTTTCCCATGGAAATAAATATGGAGAAAAGGTGTTTTGGGACCCCCCTTTTTTCTCGGCCCCTGCTTGACGAATAACCCCGAAACTTTCACGATGGGAGCTGACCGTAACACCTCATTAGTTTTAAACCTTTTGAGAAGATTCGTCAAACGGCACCAAAGATATTGGCAAAAGAAAAAATACTTTTTGAATAGAAACGAGGTCCTAACTATGACTACTTACTGGCGACCTTGAGGGGAGGGATTAGCGGAGATTTGTTAAAGAGCACCAAAGTTATTAGCAACACAAAAAATACATATCCTATGAAAACACAATCTATTACTTCTCATAGGTTAGTGGAGATATCATACAGCATGAGGCCAATATGTGACCCTATTACAGGTTTTAACCATTGCCCTTTTTTTATATTGCATTTTTTTGTGGTAGTTGGCTTCAAAATGTTGTTCTTCAAACTGTAGTAAACATTGGATACAACTGCATTTTGAATGTTAGATTTTGTTTACCTTACATTTGTGAATTGTTGATAAATGTTTCAACTCTTTTTGTTTATCATACTGTGTTAGGAGCAGCAATCTTATTTCTAGATCAGAATTGTAAACGTTTTTAAATTTCAATTTATGAATAAACGTAAACAGATATATTCTCATTTAGAATAGTTTGAGAATGTTTCTGGACAGTTTGATAAAAGTCAGTCCCAATATTAGTGTCTCAACTTTGGTCAAAACATGCACAGAAAGGTCAATTACTATTTGTTGATTTGGGCTAACTTTCTTGTCACTGCTTATTTCTTTTCCTCTGGAAACCTGTGAGTGTTCCTTCCAGTAATTCAGAATGTTGAGTTAATTTCCAGGATATTTAGCAACCCTAAACCAATAAAAATGTTAAATGGATGAGTAACACAGAATTTCTTCATTCCATCAGTGGTGATAAAAAAAAGCTTTCACAATGATGCTACTTCTCTTAGATCATTATTCAGTACACCTGACAGGCTCATCCTTGCAATCCATCCTTGAGTCAAACATATACCAATGAATCCTCCCCAGTGTTATAAAATAAATATTCTAAACTGAGAATCTTGTTAGCAAAAAGTTAGACTGCCCAACAATGCACTTTAGAAAGATTTGGAAAATCTGAGGACTAGATTTATCATTATTTGACGCAGCCCAACGAAGCATGACAACCTTCTGTGCTGCACTGCATCAAGTGTAGAGAGCATGAATGCACCATAATTAACAACATATGGCTCATTCCTGCTCTCTTTTGCTTGGTGCAGGGCCCTGTGTGGATAGGTAGTGATGTATTCATGTGGGCATTCCACTAGATAACTTTAGGTAACAATGTTATGGTAGAAGGGCCTAGATTGAGAGGGTGATGTATCACTTGCTAAACACATAAGGGTGAACTATGGATATGCTCACACATGCAATTAGAGCTGGCAGGGGTTCTGACACCTTTATGATTGACTGTGCTCAGGTCATATGGCATTAATACATGTACTCATGCCAATAGTTGAACTGATGGACTAATCTTTGTACAAGTAGTTATTAGTGCTAATGTTTAATGTGTACAATCATGATGTGCTTTCATGATGATTTTAGGCAATTGTATAGAACCTATTTCTACTCCTATGACAGCACTAACCAAGGCAAGCGAAGGAGACAGGCCCGAGACCATTGGGGCAGCAGCTGGCCACAGTGGTTCCTTATACTAAATTGACACAGAGGTAACCAGTAGCCCAGAGGATGGGGGTTGTGTCTGGGAGGAGCACGAAAACAACAATTCAACATCTTCTTTGTCATGCTACTGGTGCCACTCCCTGGTGGTGGCTTACCAACCTGGAACACAATCCACTACATCCATGTCCACCACCACCCCTTCCATCTCTATCCTCCCAGCTGCTACCAAACTGCTGTCCCACCCCCCCTAACCCTAAGCAGAGGAGAGTCTCCTTCCCTTAAGGGAACTGAACCCCTGCCCCTGTCTCGCCTGCTGGAGTGTGGAGGCCATAGATATCCTGAGGAAGATCTCTGTGGGGCATCCTGGCTTGCTAAATGGCTTCCAGGAGCATAACAACAAGATATCCCAGGCTGTTGCTTACCTGGAGGACATTTACTCGTACATGGCAGGACTGCAGTGATCTATTAATGCTATGGACGCACAAGTTCTTTCATCTCTACTCTTTGCCACATTCCTATCGGATCGCCGCCGTGAGGGGAATGGCCAGAAAAGGGCAATCTCAGCACACCGCCAGGCATCAGTGGACAGCCGTGAGGGGAACGGCCAGCAGGGAACTACATCACCCAGCAGTCCACCCCTGGCGCTTGCCTCTGTCATCATCAGGCAGCGCCGGGGGAGTTTAAAACAGCCACAGGTGCCCCGCAGCGTGGGACGCACAAGTTCTTTCATCTCTACTCTTTGCCACATTCCTATCGGATCGCCGCCGTGAGGGGAACGGCCAGAAAAGGGCAAGCTCAGCACACCGCCAGGCATCAGCGGACAGCCGTGACGGGAACGGCCAGCAGGGAACTACATCACCCAGCAGTCCACCCCTGGCGCTTGCCTCTGTCGTCATCAGACAGCGCCAGGGGAGTTTAAAACAGCCACAGGTGCCCCGCAGCGCGGGACGCGCACGGGACACGTCCGGGCAGCGCCCGTCAAAGCCCGGGGCAAGGGCGGGCCCGTCCTTGCCCGTCGAGGACCGTGGCGGCCGGGCTGGGCCACCCCCCTAACATTTGAACGTCTAGTAAGTCCCTTTGTGACAATGACTCTAACCTAATTATTTGTAGATTAGTATTTCTTGCCTATTACATTGGTGTGCATTTTATTATATGGCAGGGAAAGGGAAGCGTACAGGGGGGGTGCCACAGTATCCGGTACCTTAGATCAGTTAATAACTAGGGCTGTTTCGGTCCTAGAACATGAAATTGCCATAACTGAGCGGCGCCTTTCTACCGAGCCAATGTATGCCAGACGTTCATCTATAGGACCACTAGCACTTGTAAAATCCCCTATTAGGTCAGTGGAGTGTGGTACTGGTGATTTGCTCCAGCACGGGAATGTTGAGGTTAGCCCCATTTTTTTAGGATAGTACGAAGAATATGGAGGACTTTGGTGAGGCTGCCTTTGTATCGGAGGGTTCTTTGAGATCTGAAGTAGCCTATCCGCAGACAAGGGCTAGTAAAAAAGTAAAAATCTCTAGTTATTTGAAGAGGAAAAGAGGTGGGGACACACAAGGTGGGAGGCAGCCGAAAATTCTTAAAGCTCTGAAAAATACGACCAAAGTGCCTGGTGTTGTACTAGTTGATGATCGTTTGGATGATCGTTCGGTTCTGGTCAAGGCAGATAAATGTCCTTCTGATCAGTCACAACCAGGAGAAATGATCCCCCAGATTGAACAGGTGGTGCGATCATTAATACTCCCCCTTTTAGAAAGGGTAAAACTGGTTAACGAAAGAATTGAACGCCTTGAACAAACGATCCTTGATAATTTCTGTTCACTAAAAAATGTAGTAAAACTAGCAGCAAAGGATAGAGCTAAGTCTAACTCCATGCCTTCTGATGCATCCATGATTCCTGCACTTACTCCCACAGTTGATCCTGTTGTGATAACCAAGGCCGCCCCAGGAATTGACCCTCATAAGGCTTCTGCTAATGCTAAACAATCTAATCTAGGGGCTGGTCCAAAAAGTAATGATCCTGGGAGTAACATTAATAAGGAAAACAAGGGAGAGAGAGAAGATGCAAATAGAGAGACCCACGACAAACACATTAAATCCTCCTTGGCCCACATTCATCTTCCTCCTGATTCCCTTCCTTATGTTGCTGTACTAACTGGTGTCCCCGAAATAAAAGGCGGCAAATCAGAATCCTACCAAGAACTTAAAAATAAAGTGTCATTCTGGTTAAATAAGAATAGACCAATTCCCAACAATATGAATGGGAAGATCCTATTTGTCAGAAGGGTTAGCTGGGTGGGATTCAGACCAAAAGATGTTTTGGGTGACTCCATTATTGTTAATTTTAAAGATAGGCGCATAGCGCGCTTTATTTGTGATTGTGATTTCCCTGGGGATTGGTCGGGGATTGGGGTGCACGATCTAAATTATTTTTTATCACTCAGCCCCTAATTCAGTTCGAAGATCTAGACAGGACTGGGTAGGTAGAGGAATAAAATCTGGGCTTATCATTCCCCCCCTTGATCATTACAATGGCTTGTGCAATCCAAACGACCTGGACTGACCGGTGATAGAGGGGCCGATTCTATTAGTTTCCAGGGACGCCACTGTAGCTGAAGATGTATTTATGGGTGGAGTAGATGTACCCCATCCTGTATTACCAAGGACGATTAACTCAAAAAGGGTCCCAACTTTATACCAGAACATGGAGAACCAGAGGCAACTCGAAGCAAGTTCCAATATCACCTACCAGGTTATCAAGTTTGGATCAGGGGCGGGTACAATGATTTCTTGGAATATTGCTGGTCTGAAAGTAAAAATGGATTCTCCTGAATGGGTTGAATTCGTCGGTAATTATGATGTCTGCCTTTTTCAAGAAACCTGGTCCTGTGAGCCACAGTTCTTGCTGGGATATTTGAATTTTCACGTTCCAGCAACAAAGGGACCTAAAGGGCATCCTATGGGTGGTCTAACTATTTGTGCTCGCCAAGATTTATTTTCAACGGTCAGAGAGATATCTACAGGGTCTCCTGATATTCAACTAGTCAGGTTATCTTTGGGTCTCCTGGGCGATTTGGATATTTATAATTTGTATCTCAGAGGGACCAAGGGGACAAGGTCACGGGTCCTGGCTAACTTGGATTCCCTCATAGACCAACACTCGAGTGAGAGGGGAGTGCTCGTCGCGGGGGATTTGAATGTTACTTTTGAACCCCTTCTGGATTCAGACTTTGATTGGGGTCTTGATCCTGAGGAAGATCAGCTTTGGGGTATACCTGGACTTGACCTAGAACCTATTAAAAGGTGGTCTGAGGTTGTAGTCCAGGTCAATGCTCTCTGTTACGAGAGAAGTCTCAGAGCATTGAATGGCAGGACGCCGTGTGACAAGATAGGGGCCAATACATTTGATAATGGTCGCTATAAAAGTCAAATCGATTATGTCCTCTGCAGCATGAAGTTATGGCAATCTGTAAAAGATATGGTGGTCGAACCAAGAGTTGAGAGCGACCATAATCCTATCTATATGTGTAGCGCATATCCTGTGGAAGAGTGGTCAAATGGAAGAAGGGGTGATGGAATTCAAGCCACCTGAAGTTGTCCCCTCTAATGATATGCGTAGGCTTAAGTGGCGTGAGGTCAACACTAATGATAAAGCCATTGCTAACATTGATAACGATTTAGCTAAAGTTATATTGGAACTCGAGCGAGCTATGGCAATTGAGGCGCGTAGTGCTTTAGTCATAGAATCCCATGAAACCTTCTTTGAGGGAATACGCTGGCTTTTTTTAAACCAGCAAGGAAAGCCAAAAAGGCACCATCTAAACGGTCACGATGGTACGATGACGATTGTAGGAGAGCCAGAGCTGATTTGGCAGCAGCCCTTTCTAGTGGAAATAGCGATTGTGTCCGAAAGGCCAGACAAGTATACAAAAAATGTATAGGGCAGGCTAAAAAGAATAGGGACGAGCTCCACTGGTTAGATTTAAAAGGAGCAAGCTATTCCAGGGATTCAAGATTGTTTTGGAATATTATTAAGTGGGATAGAGGTGGTCTGCCTGATAGACCCTCAAACCACGTTACACAAGAAGAATGGTTAAAATATTTCAAACAGCAATATGCATGCAATTCCGATTTTAATTCCACTTGGGAGACAACTTATGTTTTTTATTCCCAAGGTCCTTTTACTAACAATGATGCCTTAATGGCTTTGGGATCTGTTGCAAGTGGGCGAGCTCCGGGACCAGACGGGGTCCCACCTGATGTTTTTCTCCACAATAAAGCTTGCTGGAGCAAGTACATCACATTATTGGCAAATGCTGTGGCCAAAGGTGTGCCAGTACCCAAATCATGGGGGGGTGCAGTTATAATCCCAGTGTTCAAGAAGAGAGACAAGACACTGCCAGGTAACTACAGGCCAATTAGCCTGATTGATTCAATTTAGAAGGTCATAGGGAGAATGGTTTTGAACCAGATACTAGAGTGGATCGAAGACAATAAGATCCTGTCCCCTTTCCAAGCTGGCTTTCGTAAGCTAACTAGTACAGTGGATCAGGTTTTTCGTTTTGTCCAATTACATTGGAAGGTAGTTATCCTGGGAAAAGGAAGTCTCTATGCCGCCTTGTGGAATAAAGAGCTGCCTTTGATCTTGTGCCCCGTCTACGGTTGTGGGCAGTGTTTTTTGACCCTGGTAATGAAGTTACATGAGACCAACTTTGCCAAAATACAGTGGGGAGGCCCTGGTGATGTTACTCCTGAGTTCCCGGTAGAGCGTGGTGTGCGGGATAGTAGAATTTATGCTTAGCGTCAACACAGATGCCCCTAAGTTGGCCGGAGTGATTACCCCGACATTGATGTTTGCGGACGATACACTTATTGTATCAAAAACACCGAGTGGTCTGCAAAGAGCCTTGTTAGTGTTTGAGGATTTTGGCCTTGGTCATGGTTTAGAGGTAAACGTGGCCAAGACGAAACTAATGGTTTTTAACCCACACTCAAGCTATAGAGGGAAAAAGCTTTTTATGAATGGACAACCGTTAGAATTGGTTAATAACTTCATTTATCTGGGTATGCACATAGCAAAAGATAATAAATGGAGTAAGCATATAGAAATGGCTGCCCTGAAATTCAGGCAAATATCGGGAGCCTTAATCGGGGAGCACAAAAAATCTTTTACCAAACCAATAAAACCAGTGCTCCAAGTTTATGAGGCCAAGGCACTAAGTTCTGCATTATATGGGGCAGAGCTATGGGGGTTTGACCAGTTAACCTCTTTAACTGCAGCTGAAAATAGATTTTTCCGTAGCCTAACTGGTCTTCCCCAGAGTACCCCTTTGGTACCTCTAAGATATGAATTGGGTAGGAAGGCCATCTTGGACATAGCTAAACTTCGCCCGATTTTGTATTGGTGGAGGCTCTGGACCACTCCGGAGCTCTCCCTTTATAAAGCTCTCCCTTTATGCCAAAGGTCTCATGGATGTCATAAAACTAGATGTGTTCCATAAGATCGGATGGTTGAGGAACCTTCATGAGACCTTGATAGACCTGGGTATGGAGGGGCTGTGGAGTGACCCAGCGGCTGCTCTGTTCCCCTCAAAGAGATCTTTTAAAATGATATATTGGGAACGAGTTGAACACCATGTATGGAGCAGAGCAAATTCCTCCGGGATGACCGGCTGTTACCTGGAGGCAAAAATTACACCTGCTCTAGAACCATACTGGGACTCGGTTACAAAACCTGGCGATAGGAAACTTTATTTTCAGTTCAGAGCTGGTTCTTTACCACTCAGGTCTCTCACAGAAAGATGGTCTAGTGCTTGTGAGGAATTATGTCCTGCCTGTGGGTTACAAGCAGAATCAATCGCCCATTTTCTATTTGTTTGCCCTGTATTTGCTACCCCAAGACGAGTATGGTCGACTCCAATGTGCAAGACCTTAGGTACTAGGAGGAGTAGTGCTGTTGCATTAAGAATTCTACGCACAAACACCTCATCAATCATCTCTATAGCATTAGCCAAATTTTTGGGTTGGGCATGGTTTTTAAGGAAAAAAGCCTTCAAGTAAATACTGGAAGTACTCCTATTAGCACATAAATTAAGGGATGTGGGTTTCTCCACTTGTATTATATTATATTATGATTTTCATTAATTGATATCCATTCATCTTGTAGTAAAAGTTGTTGTTTTTAACTATCCAATTTCATTATTTTAGTCTTTCTGATTTGTTTAATGCTTTTTAAAAAAATTTAAGTATTTATTGATGGATTTTAATAATTCTATCGGGCACCAGATGTTATGCCTTGTTATATGTTTGTGTCTTTTATGATCTTTCAAAATCGAATAAAGACTTATGATGATGCTATGGATTGCACACTCACGGCAGCTTTCCAAATCTGACCACCCCTCATCCTGCCCCTTTTCCTTCCACCATCTCTCTTCGAACCTACCCAATGCACACACACACGCGATTGTGGTGGCTCGGCGCTGACCGGAGCACCCTTCCTGTCCCCAGATCAATTCCGCCTGACTCTCTCAACAACCCTACCGTAAGCCAAATGCGATTACCATTCCCTAATCAGGTTCCCGGTCAATGCACCTTTTTGGCTTCATACTGACTGACCCTGTCCCCACCGTGTTTCGCCCTAACATAGGACTTCCATCACAGATCATTTTCTTCCCACTAATTCCCAGACAGTGGATTGGGGCTCTGACCCTGTTAAATGGCTCTTGATTCTGTGTAAGTTGCCTCTACCACTGTGCACCCTCTCACGTGGTCTCCCGCCATGACTTTGCCTAATATTCCCTTTTCACTTCTAGTAATCTCCAGCTATCCCTGGTAACTGCCACAGCATTGACGCTTCTCCTCTCTGCGCACCGCCCATGGTCCCAAGCTCTCCCACGCTAGATCAGTCATCAGCTTTGTAAGTTCCGCCATCCGTGCGGTACCTTTTATCTCCGTGCTCCCTCCCATCCACACGCGCTATAACCTTACTCCTTACTCCTAGCTCCTGCATCCATCCAGATCATCACAACCAGTCCGCCTCAACCCCTCCACCGGCCCGCATCAATGTTCGGGATCCTTGACCACCACGTTGATGCTCCACGCACTGACCTGAGACCCTTTCATTTCCATTGGGCAAGCCAGGCTGCCCCTTGATGCTCGCCTCCTGCTTCCTTCAGGTAGGCCATCCTTCGCCCTACTTGCGCATTCTCCGCTTCCCAATGCGCACCACTTTCCAGGTCCCATCCCTGTCTGATCTCTCCCCTTTTCCTCCCTTATACAGCACCCCTTACTTGGAAACCCAGTCCTGAAGATGATCCTGAATAAATAGGATCGAAACGCAGTCGACATTTCAGCGCAATTTGCGGCGAAAATTCAACTATGGTTCACATAAAAAATGTCTAGCGAAACCATGACCAACTATTGTAAATAACCCTCGGTGAACCATATATTTCTGTACATATTTTTCACCTTGTCACATTGCGCCTTCCGCTGTTCTCTCACTTGTCACTTGCGCCGTCACCCTTGTGTGTCACAAGCACATTAGTGCACCAAGTTGTTTTTGGGTTGCCGTTGCATTTTTTGACCACAGTGCTTGACATAACTGTTCTGTATAAGTTGTTACTTCAATTACATGATGCCATGAGCATGTTTTAAAACATGTCACGAGTCTCCCTTCCTCCTTTCTTGTAATATCTTGTACATACATATATGCTTCCCTTCCTCAATGATACCGGTTGAGACATTGTTGTTAGTTTTTGCTTTTATTTTCACTCACACACCTCAGCACGCATCCACCTCAACTTCCAAATGCAGCACACTCCAACACAAAGATAAGACAGACAAACACAGCACACACACAGAACAGACAATCACCACACTCTCCACAACATCCACTGACCCCGCCACATCTACTCCCAATGTCCCACACCAACACACTGCCGCCACAACACCACAGACAAAGACTAGTGACATCACAGAGCCAGACACAATATTCACATCACCAGCCTCTGGCACAACTGACATCAAACACTCAGACACCACAGCCACAGACACATCACAGAAGACCAAGTTCATGAAACATTCTACACCCGAACAGACATCAAACATACAGAGACATGGACGCACAGTACACACATCCATGACATCCCTCTACCTCCAACACCCAACCTCTCGCCTTACCTCCTCCCAAATCTCCCAAACCCCTTACCATGTTTGCCCTTGACCTCTTCCCTGCCACAGCTACCCCCTTCTTAAACTCAAAAGGGCTGGGTTTCCCACTGCTACCCGACCCTTCCATTCACATGCCCACCCCTAAAAACCTGCACCCCCACTACATGAGACCCTGCCCCACAAGGGAGAAAGAAGAAGAGAGCCACCCACTCTGATACCAACCCACCTCCTCCCAAAACCCAAAGGTCTGCTTCCCGACCCAAGACCAAGTCTTTGAGACAGAAGACCAAAAGGTCTAAGACTGCTCCCCCTTTCTATACCCTTCACTATCCTTAAAAAGGTACACAATTCCCTGTATGCTCCACCCCATGCCTCCCAAATATGAACCCAGCCCTCCCACAGATCAATCCAAAACTCCCAATCCCGAGTCCAGCCCTCCAACAGACCAATTAAACCCTCTCAGTCATAAGCCCAGCCCTCCCACAGACCAGCCCAACCCTCCCAAACCCCACCCCAGCCCATCCATTTTTTTTCTCCTCAGAGGTGCCTGGACTGCCCGTTAGATGCACCAATCCACGGGAGGTTTCCCTGACAGTGACCTGCATGGCAAGTTACATGGCACAGCAGTGTGCTGGACGACATATCATATTTTGGATTGGGCATTGGTCTTTGTGTTTGAACACTCTTCTGTTGTGTCAAATAAAAAAAAAAATGGTTTAGAGCTTTGTCCTGCTCTTGCTAATGATGCTAACTGTTGATTATGGATATGTAGGCTTGTAGTTTAGTTGTGTTAGTTTCACCGGAATAGATGACCATTTGCAATGGTAAGTATGTTTAGCCCTTGGGAGAGGTAATGGTGTTACAGAGCCTGTGGCTCAATGTTAAATTTATGCATATCTGGGATGAGTTACCATTGGGGCTAACATTGCTTTGGCTGGTTTCTGCTATGGTAAGTATATTATCTTGGCTTCACTAATGTCCATGTCTGCTAGGTTGTACATATGTTTTTGTTACAGCACACATGGGAAGTGTGGACTTGTCATAGCAAAGTGTTACTTTGGAGGTACATGTGAGCGTACCATGTGTGTTCTGTCAAAAGAAAGTTAATGGATGTCAGAACAACTGCTATTGCTGTGATGTTTTTTTAGGGACTTGTACTTACACAACAGCCATGTGTGCATGCCACTTAGTGAGATCATTGGTTGTATTATAAACCATTCAACAGGTCCGATGCACATGGAGACATTTGATGCTGGTGCTATGTGCAGTGTAAACGTATCCACTTGCTTTCCTGGTGTCCACCAGTTTAGACTGGCCTCAAGCAGCTGGGAGTAGTGACAATTTGGCTGTCAAATGTCTGAGACTGTGGTTTGCGGGTAACCCATTCAGCTGCATTTCCTTTTTTTATGTGAGTGCTATGTGCAAGCCCAGTTCAGTGCATCAGCTGTGGAAGAATTGTATTTACCCAGAGACATCCACACTGATATTTTCATGGTTACACCATGACGTAGCTCATGAAGTATTTGAGGCTTTCACAGGATGTGTTTGCTATGGGATTATTGAGGATGTGCATTATTTTGGAACTGTTCATTGCACACAGCATTACACCAGCTTCTGCAATGTCCACACGTGTGGGATTTGGAAGTGTGTGCATGTACATATTCACTGATCTGGACATAGGAGGAACCAATCAGATGTAATGAGAACAAACTACATGTGATATTGCATACAGGGACACACAAGATATGTTTATACCAGGGATACAACGGGCCTAAGCTTGTCCACTGTGTTGTGGCTCTGGGGTGGGGGGTATGTAGTGTCTCCCCACCTTTATTGATGTTTACTGTGTGACAGAGTTTGTAATGAGTGCTTGAAGTCAGGTGACTCACTGTGTCTGTAGATGTTCAGCAGAGATGTTTGAGCTACCCACACTGACACGTACACACAACCTGCCTGTCTTCTATGTTGTGGTGGATGTGCACAGTGTTGTGTAGTTTTATGCTTCAATCTGTTTCTCTTGCTCTACAAAAGAGGATTTTGAGTGGACTTTATGTAGGGGGTGTGCTCTCACAAGAGAGTGGCTGATGTACAGGAGGGCCTGACTTCCATACATGTCACTTGTACATCTGTGATTGGCGTATTGTTTCAGACAATTACATATATTCCTCCTTGTAACACAGCCCTATATCTTGGTATCTAATACCACTACTTACTTTGCATTTACAGGTGATAAGGACAATTGCTTTTGCAAATAATTGTTAGTAGAATTACTTATTGGAGATGTTACTGTGACTTAAAGCCATGAAATATTGTGATGCTTCTTTTCTGACCTGGCAACAGTGGGAATGGGCTGTTAAGAGTGTGCTTGCAGTGGAAGGAGGTACTACTGCTGATCATGAAATCTTTTGCAGCCTGAGGGTGTGAGCAAATATGGAATGTGTGCTGGTTACCTTATGAGCACCAGCTTTGACACCTGCTGGGACAAACAACAGACATACCCCAGAATACTTCAAAGCCTGCTGCGCAACTCACACTACCCAACCTTTTGAAGGTCCCTTCAGGCCAACCAGGCCTTTCAGTGGGTTAATACTAACTGGGGAGTCTTCGAGAGGGGCGTGCCTTAGGTAATTGTTGCCGTAGCTTATGACACATATCTGTGCATAGGTGCTTATCCTAGTGTGCCACCTCAGGAGTATTTTGCAGCCTCTGTCATTGCTACCAGAGATCTGATACAAGTGACCTTACACCTGGGCCATTCCAGAACTATTGTATTTGTGATAGGTTGTGAGTTGCATAGGATTAATGGGCAGCAACAATGGCTTTGTTGTGTATTTTGGAACAGTTAATGTTCTGAAATGATGAGACTGTTAGTGAGCTATGATGAGTCTCTTTCAAGTGACCACACAGTGAACGAAGGGTGTTACTGCTGTTGACACCATTTGTGGATCCTGATGGTGAATTGCTAGAATGGAAAGCCCGATGAGTACCCATCTCACCACATGCTTTTTAGTACTTCCGGTGCTGGGCACCAGTGTAATGTTGTCCCCTTCCTTGCCCTTGGTGCCCCCCACAGATGACACTAGGGGTGGTTGTGAGGTGAAAGGGGTTTATTCTTTAAATCACATTCCTTGCAGGAGCGCCGGCACGGAGCTCCGCTCTCTGTTCAAATCGGCGCGCTAATGCCGAATCTAAGATGGCCGCCGCCGGAAGTCCGGTGACGACGCACGCGTTGCGCTCTGCGGACTAGACCGCAACACCACATCTCCCTCCTTTATAAACACAACACTCACAGTCCCTCCTTCACACTTGAACAGTCTTACTTGTGGTCTAGGCTGAACTCCTCGAATCTTCGTGGCAGCATTATTCTCCTCCCGCAGCGTGTCCTCCTGCTTCCTGCGCCTGCGGTAGGGGTGGTGCCCCCCCCACTCGGGAACGTCGCCCCACTCGCTTCTCGAGGTTCAGGACCTCCCAACTCTGTCTCTCGGTCACTTAGTCCTGGAGTCTCGACTCCCCCTCCTCTTGGACTCCCGGTCCCTTGGGGAACACTTCCTGCTTCTCCATCTGATCTCCTACCTTCGCCTTTTCCCGCCGGTGTGGACTCGGCTCCTTCCCTGCTGTCCAGTTCCATTCTCTGCTCAGTCTCGTCGGCCCTGGTACATCTTGCCATACGATCTTGGGCCCATATCTTCCCATCGCTCAGTAAGGCTGATGTGGAATAGGGTTCCACCACTTGGAATGGGGGCGTGAACTTGCTGTCCCCTTTCCTCCCCGGTGTTGGCAGTTTCACCCTCACCCACTCTCCTCTCTCTAATGCAACTTCCTTGGTGTTGTGCCTTGAGTCGTAGTAGTTTGTGTACACGGCTTGCGCCTTCTCCAAGTTCTTGCGCACCACTGCCGGCGACCAATGACTCTGCACGGTGAGCTTATTCCAGGCCACGTTGTCTCTGGTGAATGGTTCTCTTCCTCTCAGTATGCGGAACGGGCTGTAGCCTGTGGAAGAGGGAGTTATCCGGTAAGCCCATAGCAGACGCTTGAGTTCCTTCTCCCAGCTTGCCCCCTGACCGATGGCCGCTTGCACTGACCCCATTATTACTCTGTTGAATCTCTCTACTGCTCCGTTCCCCGCGGGGTGGTAGACCGGTGTGCGTCTGACGGTTATCCCGTTTCTGTCCATGAAGGCCTCCCATTTGGTCGACGTGAACTGTGGGCCGTTGTCACTGAGGATTCCTTTGGGGATCCCTTCTCTGATGAACACATCCGTGAGGAACCCCAAGATGGTATCTGTCTCCGCGTTTTCATCCACATGGACTTCTGGCCACTTCGAGTACCTGTCCACGACCACGGTGAGGTATTTCGGGTTACCACTGGCATCTTGTATGGGGCCTAGGACGTCTATTGAGATTTCTTCCCACGGATTTTCCGGACAGTCGAAGCGTCCTAGCGGTGGTCGTAGTACTCTTTGCGTCTTGTCTGCATTGCTGCACTGCTCACACGTTCTGACATGTCTTTCCACTGCGAGGTCCAACCCTGGCCACCAATAGTCCTCTTTTACTCTTCCCTTCGTTTTCACGATTCCCAAATGCCCTTTGTGGGCAATGGCCACTACTCTGGGTCGCAGCGCCATCGGGGGTACTACCTTGTTGCCCCGGAACAGGAAACATGGGTCGTCCCCCAGTGACAGTTCTTCCCTGACCTCCCAGTACTGTTTGAGTTCTTCTCCGAGTAACCTCTTCTCCGGCCACCCCTGTGTCACATATGTTTTGACTGCCTTCACCTTCTCGTCTGATCCGTATTCTTCTTCCCATTCCTGCTTGCTGTCGGCTTTTTCGTGATCGCCCATGAACGCCACTGCGTACTCCGCCCAATTTTCTGCGTCTTGCGCCTCTGCCGATTCCTTTGCAGCTGCCCTGCTCCGGTAGTCAGCTACGCGGTTCCTGGTGCCTGGGATGTACTCCACGTCGTACACGTAGTCGAGGAGTCGCAGCGTCATCTTGGCGATTCTTGGTGTTGCGTGCTCATGGCCGTTGGAGGTGAGAACTTTCACCAGGGGCTTGTGGTCTGTTCGTAAAAGGAACTTTCCTCCCCACAGGAACTGTCGGAACCTCGCCACCGCCCACACGACGGCCAGCATTTCTTTTTCAATCACGCTGAATTTACGTTCATTGTCAGCCAACGTGCGGGACGCAAAACTGATTGTGGCTGTCGTTCCTCGTGCAGATCTTTGAGTTAGCACCGCCCCTAGGCCTCGGTCACTCGCGTCTGTGGTCAGGGTCGTGGGAGCTGCTGGATCGAACCCTTTAATGGGTACGGCTTCGCATATTTCTCTTTTCATCCCCTCGAACTCCAGCTGTTGTTCCTCCTTCCATGCAAACGCCGTTTTGTCCTTCAGGATCGACCTCAGATGGTATGTCTTTGACGCAAAGTGGGATACGAACTTGCTGTAAAATTCAGCCATCCCTAAGAATGTCCGTACCTCCTCCTTGCTTGCGGGCGTGGGTGCATCCCTGATGGCTGCCACGTTGGATGCCTTGGGTTTTATGCCTTCCTGGCTGATTTCATGTCCCAGGTACGTGACTTTTTCCAGTCCAAACTTGCACTTGTCCCACTGGGCTGTAAGCCCATTCTGCTCAAGTATTGCCAGGACGTCTGCTAGCCTCCGGTCGTGCTCTTCCTTGGAGGCGCCCATCACCAAGATGTCGTCCTGGAAGAACTGGATTCCCTCCATCTTGTTGAACAGGCGGTACATCAATTTTTGGAAGACTGCCGCTGCCGAGGCAAGCCCGAACGGCATCCGTAAGAATTTGTAGCACCCGAACGGTGTTATGAATGATGTGAGATGGTTGCACGATTTGTGGAGTGCGATCTGGTGATACGCAGACGTCAAGTCTACGGTGGAGAACCACCTGGCGCCCTTGGTCTTGGCTAGCATCTCATTGATGCGGGGAAGGGGGAACTTGTCCACCACAATGTTCTTATTGAGTTCCCTGAGGTCCACACACAATCTCACCTTCCCGTTCGGCTTCTGCGCCACGACTAAGGGGGCCAACCATTCCGCATTGTCGATGGCTTCGATGATCCCGTTGTCCTCTAACCTCTGCAGTTCCTCTTGTACTGCCTCCCTGGTGCGGAACGGGATGTTTCGCACTTTGTGGGACACTGGTCGGGCTCCTTCTTTCAGGTTTATTTTGTGCGTGAATTTGGTTAACTTCCCTATGTCGTCTCTGAAGACTTCGGGGAACTCCTCCTTCCACTGCCTTGCCCCCACTCCGGGGTCCTCTTCCATCATGAGCACTTGTACACGTCCACCCGGGTTCAACTTTATTCCCAGCTTTCCTTGATCCTTCCATCCTAACACTGATGGCCCCTTTTCTGCCACATACAATTTCCCTTCGCACGTTCTGCCCTTGAACTCGAATGTTAGGGGGCAATACCCTACCATGGGTATGGGTTCCCCAGTGAATGTCACCGGATGGATGTCCGTGGGGCGCAGTTGGTGTGTAGTAACCGGTGCGAAGTCCTCCTCCCATATCTTCTTCCTTATGATCGTGTAGGGGGAACCCGAGTCTGCGACCATTGTGACTCCTACTCCCCCGATGGACATGTCGCACCTAGGTTTCTTGTCGACCGCGCCGTCGATCCCCAAAATCTGGTCCTCTATCATCAGGATCTCTTCGTCGTCCTCCTGGCTTTCTTGCTCTTCCTCCTTGCTCGTCTCCTGTGCCACGTATTTTACTTGTTGCCTTGGCGTTTTCCTCCGGCATACCCTTTTGTAATGGCCCATCAGACCGCAGTACGTACACTTAGCTCGGAACGCTGGGCACACTTTGTCGTTGGCTGCATGTCTATCACTACCGCATCTGTAGCACGTGTTGGTGCTCCCTTGTCCCTGTGCCTGCTGTTTCGCGCCCCGGGTCATGGGCTTCCTGTGCGGCCGCGCGTTGTGCTGTTCTGCCGCCGTCTGTCTCTCGCGGCTCTTCCGATCTTCTATCCTGCACACTGCTTGTTCTGGGAGCCAGTCTTTCTTAGCCGTCTCCGCACATCTCTTGGACATTTCTGCTTTCTTCAATATGGCTACCACTGTCTTGAGGGGTTCGTCTCCGTTAGCCCACAGCTTGTCCTGGATGGATGCGTTCGCTGCGTGCATTACTATTTGATCCCTGATCAATTCTTCCTGGAAGGCTCCGAATTTGCACGTTAGGGCCAGCTTCTGTAACGCCGCCACATACTGGTCGATCGTTTCCCCTTTCTGTTGCGCTCTGTGGTAGAAGTTGTACCTGTCGACAGCTACACATACGGTCGGGCGGTAGTGGGCATCCATATAATCGATCGCGTGCTGAAACACATCATCGTCTGCTGCGGGCCGCACTACCTTCACCAGATCGTTGTATACTCTCTGCCCTGCAGGGCCCAAATGGTGTAAGAGTATCCTCTTCCTGCGCGTGCTCGAGAACTCTGCGCCGCCTGCCTCCTCTAAAGCGAACAAGTAGTTCAAGAAATACGGCTTCCAGTCCTCCCACGGCATCTCCGGAATCCCCGCCTTCGTGAGGAAGGGTACTGGGTTCGGCAATCCGGTCGATGGGGCACTCATTGTGCTCCCTACCTCCGTTCGCCGCGGTCTTGGGCTCGGACTTCTCGACCCTTTGGTGCTGTCGAAGCTCCCGTCGCCTGGGTCGTCGTCTCGGTCCGATTTGCCGCCTCTCGCGTGTCTTCCAGTGACCCCCGCCACGGTGCGTGGAGGTGTCTAGCCACGTGGACTCTCCCTGGCGCCGTTCCTCGTCGCCTGGCTGCTGCCGTCCGAACCGGGCTCGGTTGGGACCCGTCTGACCTGATGCGCGCTCTCCGCCGCTCTCCGTGACACTGCCGCGCTCCTGCTGGTTCGGGGTGGTGACCGTGGGTGTAGACAGCGTGCTCACCACGAGGCACTCACCCTGGAGGCAGCGCTGGGCCGTTTCACCTCCTCGTCGCCATTGTAATGTTGTCCCCTTCCTTGCCCTTGGTGCCCCCCACAGATGACACTAGGCGTGGTTGTGAGGTGAAAGGGGTTTATTCTTTAAATCACATTCCTTGCAGGAGCGCCGGCACGGAGCTCCGCTCTCTGTTCAAATCGGCGCGCTAATGCCGAATCTAAGATGGCCGCCGCCGGAAGTCCGGTGACGACGCACGCGTTGCGCTCTGCGGACTAGACCGCAACACCACAACCAGCAGGACCCGGCAACCTGGAAGGCCTGAGACCTCCTCATGCCTATCTTTACTCTACATGTGTATTGGCAAGTTCTCCCAGCGTGACATATTTTTCTCATTCACCCCCAAACATGAAGGCAAGATAAGCCTCTGCTTTTTTATGGCGGCCCATCGATTTGCTATGGGATCTCAGAGGAGGGATCGGTGTGTCACTTACCGGTGGTGGTGTCCACAAAGTTGTCGGTTTTCCGCGTCATCAAGCAGGTACAGCAGTGGCAGGATGTGCAATGCAGGATCCATGTCTCCCAGGACATGCATAGCTGTGTGAAGGTGGTTTTCGACCTTTTCTCTCTCCCTTTCCATCAGCTCTGACGAGGAGGGTGGACCAACACGGCTGCTTTGTTGGAAACACGCATTGTAATTGGGCGGGCATATCTACCTCTGTTCCATTTGGCCTTTTAGATGGCCCGCGGTTGTGATCTGCTGTCGAAGTCAGCAGGAATGCTGTGGTCAGATTTCAGTGTATTTGCACGCATCGTAATCCGGCGGGTGGTGCAACCCCTTCCGAAGACAGATTTGGCGGTCCAAACGGCTCTGACTGGACAACGGAGAGAGGTTTGACCAGCATCATAATGAGGTTCATAGTATATAGCCTTTTTCTTTGGTTATGGAAACACTTCCATAATCCCTCCTTTTCCCTTACTGTTTTTTCCTGACAGGATCTAAATATAATTTCATTAATACAAAAGGTGAGCCCCATTTGTGTTGCTAAAAATGTTTTTTTGTCCAGAATACTCTGTAAATAACTCACATGTATTGATCGTCAGCTGAGCTCGAGTGGGATGGAGGGCCCCTGGAGCATAGGCAGCCAAATAGCACTTATTCAGAGCAGGAGTGAAATGAACGGGGTGACGTCCCTGAATAGCTCACATAGTTCATCCTCCTCACAACACTGCAGAGTTAACTGGCCCTACTGTAGAGGACCGCCCTCTGGAGGGAGCATTACAAGTTCATTTTGGACTCCAAGTAAGAAATAGTAAAAGAAATTTAAAAAGTGTATTGTAGCCGACTTTTGAATCTGGTCAGTTTCTGGGAAGTTTGATGAGTGACTCTATGTAGGGAAAACAAGTACCCTTTTACATTTTCGTCTGTTTGTGGGCATATTACAGTGCTGCTGAGAAATGGACCTTCAGAATGATCGTGACCTAATCCTTAGCAGGGAACACAAAACATCGCCTGAGAACAAGCAGTAGTCTAATTCGGAGACTGAGGCTCACGATTTTGATACTAAAGATACTTTAGTGCCAGTATCTAAGGGAGAGCTTAAGAATATGGTTGATAACAAAACATGTGTATTTGTAAAGTATACGTTCACCCCCAAAGAGGTATCATGGCACTGAATATCATAGGTTTATTGTTACCCAACAGTGCTCATTTTATCGACCTCAGAAAAGATGAGAGGAATCACCGAGATTTGAACCAGTGACCATGAGGTTGAACACAGGTCACTGCAGTGGATGCACTAGTTCACTAAGCCACCAGACCAGGCATGGGATAATTGCATGCAAAGCAACACAAGGATATAGAAGAAGTTGCAGAAGATGGTATGGACCCATTACTTAAAGGAAAGTATGTGCAGGCTTAGCAGTTGACTGATGCAATAACACATTAGAAACTGGCTGGGCTTTGAAGAACCCCAAACAGTCTTAGATGACTTATTCAGCCAGTTTCAAGTAGACACCTGGTGAAAGTCTTGGACAACGGCTGCTGCTAATTATGCGGCAGAGGAGGGCCAAATTATGCAGTAGGATTGATTAAATTATACTGCAAATTATGCAGCATAATGTTGCACATTTTATGATAGTAAAACTCAATTTTCTTGTCGTTTTTACACCTGGTAACAGCGTCTGAGAAAAGAGCTCACCCTAATTAGTATCAATTTAACAACTAAATACAGTAATAAACAACTGAAAGATGACTGGACGATATTTGAGAAAAGCCTTCTGGTGTGCAGAAACCCAAGTTGCCATATTTTTCCTAACTTTTGATACGTGTGAGCTGGAAACAATCTTTTTTTTGTTAAAATCTGCATATTATGCTGCAGATGATGGATTATGCGACAAAAACGGCAAATCCATAATCTTGTGAAAATCGCTGCGGCCGCAGAATCGCATAATTCCTGTGAGCCTGTCTATTACTCAGGGCTAAAAGAGCCCGTATGTACAATGAATAGAAAGATGTTGACCATACTGGCTTCCTAGAATTTCTATCAAAGCAAGAAGGCTTTATATCAGAATGCCCTTTTATCCCTAATCTCACTTCATTGCTTGCAAGCATCACTGGCTCTAGTTCTCTATTTTTTCCTGGCACTACAATGTTCAGGAGACGATAATATGGAGGCTAGCATGAAAAAGTTTTTTTCATAAAAAAAATTCTCTATGAGAGCAGTGAAGTACGCAGCATATTCAACTCAGGCCTATTAAAATATTTGCAAGACCTTCTGATACCTTTATGCGGGAAGGTCTTAAAGCCTATGGAGTTCCTAACAAGATTCTTGTCCGATGCAACTTTCGATGGCCACTGTTCAATTGTGAAAGCTTCAGAGACAGCGATTTCATTAAATGTAATCTTGCAGGATGTATATGTTATAAACAGCTCTTATAATTCATCTTTCTTTTTGATTACGAAACTAGTTGTCTTGGAATTGATCATACAGACTGCAGACAAAGTAAAAATGCTTAAACTCCTAAATTATTGCATTTAATAAGTCTTCATTGCCAAAAAGAAAGGTGTGCAGCAGCTAAATCAACAGCAGAACCTGCACTTTTGTGGGGGATCATGGTCGGAAACCCTATTAAAACAAAACATGGACTTCATCAGACAGCAAAGACTCACCATCGAGTTCCTGGCTAGGTGAAGGATTTACCAGTAGGACAGCATTTAGCGTATTTCAAAAAGCAACGCAATCTGCTATGGGAAAGGAAGACAATATTGGAGTTTTGTGCTTTGGAATTCCACAATCCACCTCGTGGACGATTCCGAGTAACACCACTACCCAAAAGAAATAACAAAAGGAGAAGCTTGCCAAAAAGAATCACAACATCTGTTATTGAAGAGTGCAACACGATACATGCCGAATAAGGAGCAACTACAAAGTTGCTATTCATTTCATTTAAATGTCTCCAAATTAATTGGAGGACATCAGCTCAGTAATGGATCTCACATTTGTAACATACAGAGCCTTCAGGATTGTCTCACGAAAGTCAGTCACAAAGGTGATTATCTTTCCTCACTCTGCCTGAGCGAAGCATACTTGCATTAAATCATTCATCAGAATGTTTGCAGATTCCTCAGTTTCACCCTTAAGAAGGTATTAGTTCCAATTGCTGCCACTTTTTATAATAAGGAATTATAGAAATGTCCATATCTAGATAATTCGCTAATTTCTGCACCCACTGTCCACAAGAAGAGTGTACCAAGTACTGCAAATCCCGGCAGAATTCTGAGCTAAAAAAAATGTTCTAGAGGAAGTACAGTTTCCTGTACATGGAGTTACAGCTCAAACATTGCCTGCTATGCAACATGTAACTTCTGGGAGGGAAAAGGAGAAACAGATGCTACAGGTGTGACAAACGCTAAAGTAGTTATGTTACCAAGGCATAAAGTTACAGAAATTAAAAAAAACAATTAAAAAATCAGAGTGAGATTGAAAACACTCTCAGACAACTCATACAATATTTAGACTCCAACATGGTCAGTTATGGAGGAATGGAGGACTTCCAACAGACAACTCACAATATTATATTTCAGATTTTGAAGGACTAGAATAGATTAAGAGTAAACAAGAATAGTATGAACTTTGGATGTGGAGGACAAATCTTAGATTCATTGGAGTGCCATAGTTCAAAGAAAATGACACGTTTGCACCTGCAATTGATGCAGAGATCATCAAATCTCATATACTAAATGAAACTGAAGAAAACTTCATGATACAAGGGACACACAGAGTCACTTACACACCACCAAAACCTGGCTCGAGACCTAGAACAGTCCTTGTAAACTTTGCCAATTTAAGGCTAAAAGAGCACGTTTTCACAAATCAATAAAAAATAAGGGGCATATCAACAAGGGCTTTATCTCTGCTTTTTTGGCTTTAAAAGCCAAAAAAGCAGAGATAAAACTAGCACCCTATCAACAACAGGGTGCTAACACGCAAATTTGCATGTTAGCACCCTTTTACTCTACGCTTCCCCTTGCATCTCTAATGAGATGCAAAGGGGGCGTTCCAGAGTAAAATAATAGGAGAAATGTCGCAAAGCGACATTTCTCCTATTATCAAGAATGTCGCTAACCCTGTTAGAGACAAAAAAAGCAGCGCTAACCGCGGTTAACGCTGCTTTTATACGTCTGCTAATTTTCAGACTTAGCCATGATATCCTATGGAAGGAGGATATCATGGCTAAGTTTGCCTGTCCCTATCAACAAGGTAACGTGTGATTATCGCTGGGTTTCCAGAGATAATCTCACGTTAGCCTGTTAGCGTGTAGATTTTTATCGCTATTGAGATAAGCGTTGCTAATAGCACGCTATCTCAGCGATAAAAATTCACGCTAGCCGGCGATAATTATCCTCACGCTAAGAGCGCTGAGCGATAATTATCGCCGGTTGTTGTTGATATGCCCCAATGTTCTTTAGGATTCAAAATTAATTTAATCTGCAAGTGTATCCTGGCATGTCATATGAGACTCTCAAATAAAGATGGCAAATGAAACAACTAAATCCTGTATTTAAGTCAGATGAAGCACAAGCAATGATAACACAAGCTGTTAGGCCCAAAGTGTTAGCACAAGCCGTTTTCCAGATTTTTACTGAACCACTAGCTGCACAAGCCTACGCGGCTCAGTTAAGGAATAGAAATAAGTAAAAAAAGGGCTAGGAATACAATAACTATGCAAAGATACCCAAGAAGGAAGAGAATTGTTTCAGGAATGTAGCAAATATACTTAAGACCATTGGTTACAATGAGGGACAGGATTGTGGTGGCTTTAATATATAAAAGAAGAAAAGGGATGGATGTGCTATCCAATAGATCTACGCCAGGGACAACACTAACACACTATAGGTTAAATGGATTGTGAGATCTCCTGGAAAGAATATATTGGATACAAGACACAACTACTCACGGATAGAAGAGGTGAGTTGGATTTAGAGGAGGGAAAAGAGGAAAAGGAGGACTGGAAGCAAGAGAGGGCAGTACACGTGGGGGCAACAGGAGGTGGGTGAAGGGAAAAAGAAAGGGGGAAAAGGAGGAATGGTTCTCAATATGTAAGAATCAAATGACTCGCTACCTATGTACATGATAAGATTTACCCTTGATAACTCATCCAAGAGAAAAGCTATAATAATGTGGCTTACTACTTTCAAACCTTTATTCATATGTATGCAAGAAACCCATATTGAAACATTTAGAGTCTAAATGTATTTCAAAAAGCTACAGACATGTTTTGTATTCCTCTGCTTTAGCAGCACATACAGATGCCTGCATACTTGTAGCATAAAGCTTCTCCAAGCAGATTTTTAGGATATTACCCGATTAGAAAGGAAGCTACATCAGCTTCGGCATCAGACTCCCAGAAAGAATCTAGCATTGCATTATGGTCCCAGAGAAGATTACACTAACTCTCTCTGTGAGCTTTTCCACTCCTGACACTACACGACAAAAGGGCGATAGGTCGTGCAGGCAGACGAGATATCCACACCTTACAGATCTTTACCCCGATGATCACTTTCTCCCTCCCCCTGTGGCCACATCTTCATTTGCCCCCATGCTGCTTGACACTCTACTATATTTTCAGCTGTGAGCCAACTGTTGCCCAGTTCATGAGACTTTTACCAGTTCCGCCCCAGACGCTCACGGTGTTAGAACATGTCTATACCAAGAAATCACAGCATAAGCTGATAACATGCCTTTACTTCCACATGCAGCAGTCCTTTCCAGCACTTGTCCCACAGGCTCGCGAAGCCTGGAACGCTGATCTTGATGCTCCTTTGACTGATGACCAATGGTCTTTCTGCTGCAGCCAAGTTGAAATGATATCCCCTTACTATTGGCTCTGCCTTATACATTTCAAATTTCTGCATCGTCTATAGCGTACACCCATACAATTGCTGAGGATGGGGCTCATCCCTGACTCTCGCTGCCGACGCTGCTGCACACTCCATGCTGACTTCATACATCTAGCTTGGTACTGCCCAAGGTCGCAATCTTCTGGACCAATGTTTTCCTCAAACTCAGGAAAGTTAATGATAAACCCATCCCTTTGTCTCCAGTAACTGGTCTGCTTGGATAGGTGAAAGAGGTACCAGAAGCTTCTCGCAGACTAGCAGCAGACTAGCAGGGTTGCAATGCACTGGGGCAGGCTGAGGGCCCCAACAATCCAACCGTGCCTTACTGACATTTCATACTGTCGTGAACAACTCTCTGCATTCTGGGAGCTTATGCCACAGAGATCCCGTCCCAGAGATATATGGGAGCCTGTTACCTCTTACCTTTTGCAATGAGACCGGACCTCTCCACGAAGGGCAGAACATCCTTCTACAGTTGAGCACACGGCATCGTGAGCTATATCCTTTTAACTAATAGAGATCTATGTCGGGGTCTGCAGGCCCTCCGTATCATAACGTGTGTGGGGATGGACGCCAGAACTGCTCACATTAGCCCATGGTACACTGTATATGTTACAAGAATGTAATAGGCATAGTCCATTGTACCGAACCGCACCGCATATACCTGCGATGTAAATCTGATTGCAATATATGATTGTCACACTTTGAGGTCATGCTGATGGTTTGTACACTGCCAACTAGTTTTAAATAAAATAATTTTAAAAAACTCTCTCTGAACTTTGGCACACATTAATAACATCCCTACACCTTATATCATGAGGGTACTTACATTTTATCCAGTCGTTTACTCTAGACACTACCAGAAATGAGGTGACCCAGAGAAAGCCAAACATTGTGAAAGTAGTGAATATAATTATCTTTGATTGACCACTCTATCTGTCTCCAGAACAGATTATTTTGTGCTCTCATCTACACCAAGAATACTGGTGAAACATTGAGTGCCTAATGGTTTCTCTGACCGCACCACTCTGAGTATAAATGTGGAAATAGGACCAGAAATCAGTAATCAAAATACATGTATTAAGAATAAATTCTTTTAATTGGGGTCCAGACAATCTGTCAGATAAAAAATAGAATAACACAAAGCTTTGCCCAAAATAGGGTTACATATGTCCCAATATTGTCTTGGACACTTTCAAAGCCCAAAATAGTGGGGAACTTACCTTGCTCCAAATGTGTAAAGAAACATTATGTAAAATACAAATTCAATATTTATGTCAAAAACTCAAAGACGCTGAAAAATCTTTGAACTCACAAACTACCAAAGCATATTGTGTCCAATAGAAGGGAAAATAAATGAGAGCCCTGAGTGTGTTTTGGAAAAAAGAGCCAATTCTGCCGCAATGGATTTGCAACTCTATGAAAAAGAGAAAACTGCAACGAAAATATAAGCCTAGCACATGCAAGTAGCCAACATTAAAAATATAATACATTCAATATATGACTCTAGAAAAGTGGCAACCACTAATGTCTTATTACTTACCGGTAATCTTCATTACCCCGATTAGGGTCTTCTGCGTCCCAGTCCTTACAACCTGAGGCAGTCCTGCCTCCACCCAGCCAATCAAAATGCCAGAAATCCAAAGATCAAAGGTTACATAAGCCCCTCCCACCCACCGACATGCCTATTATCAACAAGACTCAGACACAAACACAGCGGGAGGGAGGGAGGGAAGAGGACTGGGACAGGGAGGACCCTAATCGGGGTAATGAAGATTAACGGTAAGTAATAAGACATTACCCCCTCATGGGTCCTCCCCGTCCCAGTCCTTACAACGTGAGGAACGCACAAGCAGAGAACCAAGAAGAAAAAACACAGGACACCAGGGATCCATGCAAAAGTACAAAACTTTAAACAATAAAGTATCAACAAACAGCAGCGTACAAGACGCCAACAGAAATCGTCAGAAGAGGCAAGCAAAACATCAAGCCGAGAATGTCGCACAAAAGTGTGACGGACCGCCAAATGGCCGCCCCACAAATCTCCTGGATAGAGACCCCCGCCGCCTCAGCTCAGGAAGCAGACACAGAACTCACAGGAGACAAACAGGGCAGGAGAAACCCGAAACTGCAGCGAACGTAGGAGGCAAATCAGAAGAGCCCTGCGAACACCCAAAGAAGGGGAACAGGAGAATCCCCCTCAGCAGGCAAATCAGGAAGCAACACCTCCTGCCGCAAAAGGAAAACTCAAAGAAACACAGGCTGAAAAGCCAGATGGAGCCACAAAACAACCCACACCAGCAGGAACTGCAAAGAAGGAAACGAAACGAGCAAGGCACCCAACTCACCCAACCGACTAGCGGAAGAGAAGGCCAGAAAAAAAAAAACCCGCAGCGGACAACCACAACAAGTCCGCCTCCAACAAGGGCACGAAAGGGGCAACCGCAGACCCCGCCAAACAGCAGGCAAAGCCCCAAGAAGAATCGAGCACAGGAGAGCTCGGACAATGAACTACAAAGCTCCAAAGAAGCCAAGTCACCAAAGGGCAGCAACCACCAAGGAAGCCCCAAGACCCCGACAAGCACAAACCGCCGTCAACGAGCAGACAAAGTGGAAGGGGAAAAAGCCCAACAAAAAACCCATGCTGGAGAATCCAGCACAGAAACAGGAACCCCAGCACGGATTCCGACCAAGAGAAGAGCACCAGGAAACAAGAGCCCCAACGTGCATCACAGCTCCAAAGAGCGGAAGGCCAACGCGACCAACACACGCCACAGGCCACCACAAAAGAACAGCCCAAAGACGCCAAAGACAGCCGCTCAAGAGCCAGGCCATCAGAAGCAAGTGACAAAGATAGGGTAAAGACAGCTGCGGACCCAGAAGCAGAGCCGGAGGCAAGGAAGGCTGGCCAAATCCGATCCCTGCCAGCAGCAGCAGCAGAAGCAGAAACCAAAGACAGTGAGGCCAACTCAACAACACCGCCCCCCCCAAACATCCACAGAAACCCCAGGAGGAGAAAACAGGAGGGAAGGCATACAGAAAAACCCAAAGGCCAAGAAAAGGAGAGATCAACCCCCAAACCCGAGGACAGACCACCCCGGAACAAATGCCGGGCGGAGAAGAGCAACGGGAGGGGAAGCAAACAAGACCGAACCAAAGAGTCCCAAACCAAAGACTAAAGGACCTGGAACAAAGGAACAGACAGAGGGAATGCTACATGAATCAGCATGTCATCCCTGCACAGGGGCCATTCCAACCACCTGCGCACTGTCCCAATATTAGGATATGACCCACCGAAACGAGCACCAGACAGCGCCAAACAGAGGACGGGAGGAAGCGGCCCAAGCCACCTAAAGAATGTACAATAAGAGTACTTTTGCATTAAAGAAACCAACCTCCTTAACAGGGACCTGAACCCAGGACTCTCTGAAAGCCAACAGAGAAGATGCTGCCCTGACACAAAACGCGGAAGCCGGCAGGAACAGAGACACATACCGGGACCCCCCAAGAAGGCCCAAACAACAATGAGCCACCAGAACGCCGGCACGAACAGACTAGCCGGCCACCAAGGACCCCAATGGGACCCCCAACCCTGAGGACAGGCGTCCGAAGACAACAAGAGGAGAGAAAGGAGCAGAAACGCACCCCCCACACCAGGTCGGGAGAGCAAAGCCACCAGACCAAAGAAGGAACCAGAACAGGGGAAAGAGGAACCAGAGCCCCGTAACCAGCATGGAATAGGACCCAACGAGTCAACAGAAGAAACATCAAGGACACGAGGTGCAGGAGAACCCAAGGAACCACAGCCGTGGAGGCATCCACCACCCTCTGGACCCACAACCAACCCCGAGCCGGGGCAGAAGGGTGACCCAGGAGGACCCGCAGAAGAGCCAACAGGGCAGAGAACAGATCCAGATATATGGAACGCCTCACGAAATTGCGTGTCATCCTTGCACATGGGCCATGCCAACCCTCTCAGTATCATTCAATTTATTTGTATATGAGCCGCCGAAGTGAGCACTGAGAAAACAGCCCCCTGCAAAGCGTCGAACCGGTCCGAAGAAACTGAACCCCCCGAACAGGAACTAGACGAGAAACGGCCAGACCCAATATGAACCCCAGAAACTGGAACCAGGACAGAAAACCCCCACAGCAGGAGCCAGCGCCATGGAGAAACCTGAGGAGCAGGAGAGAGGCCGAAAGGCAACACCTGAAAACAGGAAACGGAACCCAACCACCGCAAACCGCAGGAAACCGCTGACCAGCCGAATGATCGGGAACGTGAAAAACAGGTGACTCCCATACCCAGGGAAGCCAAAAATCACCCACCAGGAAGAGGGGAATGCTGGACTGCAATGGGAACAACCGAAAGGGACCCAGCGGCACCAACCCGACCAAAGCCCCGGGAGGCAGAACCATGCTGAAGGAATCAACGGGCGCCAGGACCAGGAACAGAGAGGAAGAGGACCTCCGGCCCCGCTCCGTCACCGGAACCAGCACAACAGAGCGCAGTGTCAAAAATAGGCCGACGCCAAAGAAGATGGCAGAACGCACCACAGGGCCAATGGACAATGAAGCAACCGTGAAAACAGCCTAAAAGGGGGACGGAAATCAGACCGGACCAACGAGTCAGGAACAACTGAGCCAAGCCCCCAAATCGCAACAATGTCAGCAAAGGAGACAGGGGACCCACAAGCAGACCAACACCAGCAGCGGAACACAGAACCTGAAGAGGAAGAGACGCAACCACCAGGCCACGGACACTCCTCCTGGGCTCAACATATGCGACTGACACTCAGGGGCAGCAGTAGGCGCCGCAGAGATCTGGAACCAAATGGAATCCAAAAAAGGCAGGCAGTGGACCAAGGCGCCAGGGTAGTGACAAAGCACCAAAGCGCGGGCCAGAGAGAAATCTCACCAGCCCCTGCTGCCCCGGTAGCAGAGGATAAGGCCCAACCATCCGGGTCAAGACAGGAAGGAGGGACCCCCCCAAAAAAGAACCTGCGAAGCACAGGTCGAAAAAGAGCAAGCACGCACCCCAAAAGGAGAAGCAACATACGAACACTCGAGAGCGGAATCCACCAACCGCCCAACCTGGACCTCCAGGGAAGCCACCTCCGAAGACAAAGAGGGAGAAGGAGCAAAAAAGAAGAACAGGAGGATACCGGGTGACCAAGACCGCCAGGCGAAACTGTGTCCCCAGAAAGCGAGGAATACCCCGCATGGCAATGCCAGGCCACACCCCAGCCAGTACAGCCAACAGGAAAGCGTGGAATGGCAGGTCAAAAATGGGAATAAACCCCGCAGCAGATAATGAATCAGGGATGAGACCCAGCACTACCAGACCATGGACCACCAAACCCTGAACGCATACCCCAACAGGGAAAAATTTCCACGACCCCACCATGCACCAGCAGCGCAGACAGGACAGCAGAAGCAATCAATCCCGCAAAAACAGTCCAAGAAAAACTGCAAAAGAACACCCCCCTGCAGCTCCAGAAAATCATGCTGCATGGGCATGAATTCATAATCTTTAGAGCGAGAGACAGAGATCTGAACCACATGGCCACAATGAAAGAGAATGCAGCACCGGAGAGAAAGTCCCCTCACACATGGCGAGCAAAGGAGTAAACCCCACAGGAAACTCCCAACACACCCAAAAAGGAAGTGCCCAGCAACCTCCATGAAACACTGCCCCCAAACATCAATCTCGTATGTGAGACCGGAAAAATAAACAAAAAGGGCAGCCCTGCAGGATCTTTGGATTTCTGGCATTTTGATTGGCTGGGTGGAGGCAGGACTGCCTCACGTTGTAAGGACTGGGACGGGGAGGACCCATGAGGGGGTAATGATCCAAAAGAGATAGAGCAAGTCTTCATAACGTATTCGCAAAATCTACATTAGTCCTGTGATGTTGCCCCAATGGAAACAAGCATTTGCAATGCAATAGGTCTCGCATTTACACGAGTTTGAGCTATTGGCATTGTAAATGACAATGCCTTTGAATTATGTTGTGGTTTTTAAAACACAAATAAAAAAGGCATTGCCATTTACAATGCCATAACTTAAACTTGTGTGAATGCGAGACCTATTGCATTGCAAATGCTTGTTCCTCGCTGTCATGGAACTCCAGCTCAGCCCCAGAAGAGCTCCTGCTCGGGCTGTGTGGTTACCATGGCAGCGGGAGGACACAGAGACTGGTGGTGGCCCTTAGCACAGGATCGGATTTTAAAAATGCCAATCGTGAGACGAGCGCTTCCCTCTGCCTTAGAAGGCCGAGACAAAACACCAAAACAAACTGTGGAGCTTCCGTCCCAACTTCCACGCAGGCAATCAGGTTAAATAATTCCTGAGCGGGAATTAGAAGATAATTACCATAAAACAGAGCGGAGGTAGGAAGTCTGAGACCTATTGCATTGCAAATGCTTGTTCCTCGCTGTCATGGAACTCCAGCGCAGCCCCAGAAGAGCTCCTGCTCGGCAGTGTGGTTACCATGGCTGCGGGAGGACACAGAGTCTGGTGGTGGCCCTTAGCACAGGATCGGATTTTAAAAATGCCAATCGTGAGACGAGCGCTTCCCTCTGCCTTAGAAGGCCGAGACAAAACACCAAAACAAACTGTGGAGCTTCCGTCCCGACTTCCACG
Organism: Triturus cristatus; assembly: GCF_964204655.1. Classification (NCBI taxonomy): domain Eukaryota; kingdom Metazoa; phylum Chordata; class Amphibia; order Caudata; family Salamandridae; genus Triturus; species Triturus cristatus. Next base: position 1,140,067,893 of record NC_140583.1, on the reverse strand, counting down.
CAGGCAATCAGGTTAAATAATTCCTGAGCGGGAATTAGAAGATAATTACCATAAAACAGAGCGGAGGTAGGAAGTCTGAGACCTATAGCATTGCAAATGCTTGTTCCTCGCTGTCATGGAACTCCAGCGCAGCCCCAGCAGAGCTCCTGCTCGGGCTGTGTGGTTACCATGGCAGCGGGAGGACACAGAGTCTGGTGGTGGCCCTTAGCACAGGATCGGATTTTAAAAATGCCAATCGTGAGACGAGCGCTTCCCTCTGCCTTAGAAGGCCGAGACAAAACACCAAAACAAACTGCGGAGCTTCCGTCCCGACTTCCACGCAGGCAATCAGGTTAAATAATTCCTGAGCGAGAATTAGAAGATAATTACCATAAAACAGAGCGGTCGGTAGGAAGTCTCCGTTACGATTGGGGATAAACCAAAATTAAATACTGGCTGAATGAGATGGAGACAGAAAGCCTCATATTGATCATAAAGCGAGCTCACTTTACCTATTGATCACAAAGAGCCCCCTCCTTACGATATAAATTAACAAGCTTTGGCAACGCGGCCGCGAAAGTGAAAGTGATCGCGATCGCGATTACGATCGCGTGCTACGGAGGAAAGACACATGGCGCTGCGCGTGTGCACGTTCACGTGCACTGAAGCTTTAGGCCAGGCAGCACTTTGAAAATCATGTATACAAAATGTCTCGGCCAGATCAGCGCAAGCGCTGGATCAGGCGAGACCTAAAAAATGAAATGTACCCGAAAACAAATATGTATCCCATCACTCACTGGGGAAGAAGGCGCACCGATGTAATGGGGGAGCAAAACGGATCCCATGAATTACATTGTGAGGAATAGAAAAAGCAGTGAGCACGGTTTTCCCGCTTAATAATATAAAACACTTATTAATAAACTTAAGAAGCCACTGCATGTACTGTTTGATTATCTTCTATCCGGTGCGAAAATACCTGATTCTTTCCATAAGGGTGCATTGATATGCTATCAACATAAGGGAAGTAGTGCCTCAGAACCAAATGCTTATTGACCCATCATTAGGTAATAGTGATCATAAGATTATCACACTAAGTAAAACTTTTGAAATTATAAGACATGCCCCAAAGTTAATATATAGAGACAAAATTAGTTTTATTTCAAATAAACAACTGTATAGAAACACACATTTAATTATAGACACAATAGATCATCTCTCACACAAATCTCAGCAAGCTGTAATTATGGTACATACTGAAAAGGTCTGTGACCTTGTCAAAAGGGTTTTTAAGTTGCAGTTTTAACACAATTGGACTTTCCTTTGTGAGTAGAAGACAGATCATGTCACTTTATAAAAAATATACTGGAAATCTTAAGATCAATAGGACTTTCAGAAATGGCATTATCATAATCCGGGGACGAGACCGGGCTGTCCTTTGTTGAATATACTGTTTGTGATGTTTACTGAGTCACTTGTGAGTGGACTTCGAAACTATACTTTATTAGCTCCAATATATCCATCTAAACAAACAATTAAGCTATGTGTGATTGACATGCTACTGATCATAATACCGGCAAAACAACATACAACTCCTACTTTATATGATGAAAGAGCGTCCTGAGCTAGGAGTCTATAAAATAAGTCTGTTTAAAATGTAAGTACAAGTTTTCAGTTCTAAGGAGGAAGATTTAACTAACTCACAACAAAATAACTACAAAACACCCTATGAGATATTTATGAAGAGTGATCAGAGAAACTTATCAAATACCTGAATGATCTAAACCATGTCCCTCTACTTAAAATAAACAAAGGGTCTATTAGGTATAATCTATTCCCCATCGCACTAATTGGGAGAGTAGGGGGCATATGTAAAAGAACTGGAGATAACTATCGCTAACGCTAGTTATCGGCAGTATTTTTATTGCCGCTTGCCACTGATAACTATTGCCATGTTAGCAGCGTATTAACAAGCCTTTGCTACATGGTGATAGTATCAGGGATTGCGAAAATTAGGGCGATGGCAATAGGAATTCCGGCGTTAGCAGGCGAAAACTGCCGATAGGCCCATTGGCAGCAAAAAAACTCATGTTAGTCAGCCTAACGTGAGTTTTTTTTGCCTCTAATGCATTTAACCTCCAATAGAAAATAGGCATAAAAACCAATAAAATGCAGAATGGAGCAGCCAGGGCCTAGTGCAGCACACATCAACAACCCCTGCAAGCCACCCAACATCCAGGATGACTGGGATGAGAGCCTGGATGTGTCGCTGGACCTGCGTCTGGAGCCTGGATGCATCGCTGGACCTGTGTCCGGAGCCTGGAGTGGGATGAGGAGGAGCTGTGGAGTCGATGAGCTGTGGTGGTAGACATTGAGGTGCGGCGATCGCCCGTACCTGGTGGTGAAGTCTGGCTGGTCGCATGGAGACACGTTGCTGACCTGTGTGAGAAGAAGGCCTTGCGCCCCTTTGAGTGAATGGTAGAGGCACCACTGCGTACCAACGTAGGGAGGTCTGCATCGCATACTATGATCCACCACTACACCTGGGTGCACGGAGGGGATTACCAATGGTGGGTACCGCCTCTCTGCATCACAGGCCAGATGATGTTGGGCTGGCCGGACACTGTAGAGGGTGCGGCCCCTGAGCTGCGCCAAACTTGTGTGGTGGGAGCGCTGCAACTTCATGCCTAATGGTGCCCTGCTGCATCAACGGCATCAGGAGGTTCACCAGCAGACTTGGCGGTGACTGCTGTACCCACGCTTGTGAAATCCCACCTGGCAGAGATTCCTGCTGGCTGAGTCACATATTTGGAGAGAGTACAGTGGATTGCACCACAGTGTCAATGTCCAGGTAAGGAGAAGGTGGGCCGCGTAGCGCAGGATGCCTGGGGGTTGAGTCGCCCAGGCCTAGCACACGTAGATGACCCACCCCCAGTGCTGGCCCATCCACTATGGCGGAAGAGCGTCACCCCACTGCTTTCAAGCATTGCTGAGGAGGAACAATCATCATATGATGATAAGTTACCGATGTAATTGTGCCATGTTTCTTTTGCGGGTCGGAAGATGGGTAGGACTGCTCCAAGCACGGAGCATTGGCATGCCCACTCAAGTGCGCAAGTGCGCATTGACTGTTTGGTCGGCCCACTCAGGCTACCCAAAGCGGTCATGCACATTTCCCTGATAATGTAGGCCACCATCCTGACCTTATAGCCGATTTCCTATGCATAGTTTTTAATAATATTCTTGTATCAGGGCAATATCAGAACATCTGAAAGGAAGCCATTGTCTCACCACTCCTTAAGAAGCCCAATGACAATCCTTCAGAGTTGAAGAACGTTAGGCCTATCTCCCTCCTCCCTGCCCCTGCCAAAATGCTGGAAAAATGTTTCAGTGTTGAGCTTATGAAACATATTGAAGCTCATGACGCCCTTGACAGCTCCCAGATTGTTTTTTGGGCAGGTCATAGCACCGAATCCGCCTTGGTAGCACCCTTGGACTGTATCCGCATGCAGGTAGACCAGGGTGGATCTGCGGTGTTGATTCTGCTCGACCTCTCTGCGGTGTTTGATACCATCTCCCTAGCTCGCATACTTCAGTGACTGGCAGGAGTCACCGGGAGGGCTCTGCAGCTTCTTCATTCTTTTATACATGGCAGAACTAATATCGTCAGTTATGGCGGTTTTAAAGCCAAGGCCTTTAGCCTTCCGTGTGGGGTACCCCAGGGCTCTTCGCTCAGCCCCACTTTTCTTAATCTTTATGTGACCCCCTTGGCTTCACTGGTGCGATCCTTCGATTTTCAGGTCCTCTCCTATGCATATGACATGCAAATCATAATTTCCATCTCCAATGACTTGCAGCTGGTTGCCCAAAAGTTCAATCATTGCATGTCCAACGTAATACAATGGATGAAGGACAATTCTCTTAAAATCAACACAGACAAAACCGAAGTGTTGGTTTTCAGCCCTCAAACCTCTATTTGGTCAGTCACCTGGTGGGCTGAAATCTGCGGCCCCCTTCCTGTTCCAGTTAGGATGGCCCAAAATCTGGGAGTCCTTTTTGATGAGTACCTGTCATTTGACGCTCAGGTGGACCACACATTTAATACTTGCTTCTATATTCTTAAAACCTTAAAGAAAGTGCTGCCATACATTCCCTCAGGGCTACATCGGCCCACCATCCTTGCACTAGTTACCTCTCGGTTAGACTACTGTAATGCATTATACCTCAATACCAGTAGAGGTTCTTTCAGGTGGTGCAAAACACAGCGACAAGACTTATTCTTAACATCCCTAAACACCAGTCTGCCAGGGAAGGAATCTGTGCCTTGCGCTGGCTTCCGATTAGGAAGCGCATCTCCTTCAAGGCTCTGAACTTAATGTACAAAGCTATGCATAGCAAAGGCTCACCTCATCTAAAAACCTTGTTCCATTGGTACACTCCTGGCAGAGCCTTGAGATCCTCAACTCATAATAAACTTGTCTCTCCCAGATTTTGCAGGTCCAAATGCGGTGGCCGCTCATTCTCTGTGGCAACCGCTAAACTCTGGAATTTTCTTCCCCCTTCTATCATCACGGCGGACTCGCTCAAGACCTTCAGGAAGCTTTTGAAAACCTGGCTCTTTGCCTCTTAGCTGGCTGGTGCTAGTCTCTCTTCCGTCCCGCCCAGCGCCTTGACACCATTTGGTTTTAGCGCGCTTTATAAATATCATCCTATTTTATCCCATCCTATCATAGTCCCCCCTCGCAGCTGGATCAGGGACACCTAAGAATATCTCGTCAACTCCCACTGCACCACCACTCTGCCAACACTTGCAAACGATGACACTGCACTGCGCAACCGCCACCGATGGATCTCCAACTGCGCCGACACCCGGGCACCCCTCAAGAACGACACTGTGTCAGTACCTTCTGCCTGTCTGATGGCAGACGTGAGGGTGACTCATTGCCACAGGGATAGGCTGACTCCATGGATTGCTAGAGTTGCGTTATGGATGTAACACAACTGCAGCAATGTGTGACTTAAGCACAGACAGATAAATCAGGATTCCAGACGTATCTGTCATTACTTGCATCATGGAGCACTGTCCAGTGAATACAGCACATCCATGGTGTCGCAAGATGGGCATACTGAGAAGTGTTGCAATGGTTTCTTGTCGCAGCGCTGCAACACTTTTTATGCCTGAGGCCCAGGAATGCGCACTATCTTATTGATGGTGCACATTCCTGCCCTGTAGTTTTGTCACAGGGTAGCACAGCAACATTGCTTGCAGCGCTGTCCAGCACCATGACCTGCTGGGATGAGGCCCCATGTGTTATCTCCATTTTTAAGACCAGCTATTTTCTGGTCTTACGTCCCAGCAGCTCACGGCCTTTAGCGGCTGTTTTTTTAACATATCGCGGGTCCGGGTGATTGTTGCAAATATCGCAAAGTGGGGTTAGCATGCGTTTTTGCACAGGAACGCCTACCTTGCATGTCATTAGCAATAGATATCGCTAACATAGTTGGCGATGCGGAAAGCATCAGGTTTCGCCAGAAAGCTGTCACTAACGGCTGTTAGCAACAGCTTGTTAATAGGGCAATACAAATATCACCGCATTAGTGGCCGAAAAGGGCCGCTAATGAGGCGTTAACTTGTTATACATATGCCCCCATGTTTATTTCAAATGTATATATCACCATTATTCCTACTACTTTTTTCCACTCTGCCATACACCTTACAGGTTTTTTTTCCAGCATAGTAGAGCGCATCATTGGCCCTTTTTTTATGGAGCAAGAAACAACCTTGAATCAGCTTTAAGAAACAAAGCCTGCCCATAGAGAAAGGGGGACTCCCACTTCCAAACTTTTTAATTGCTACATGCAATCAATATCATCAATGTAACTCAATGTAATAAAACAAGTCATTATGATAACTATTTTTTAAATCTAATTATGGCCAACATGCCAATGGCCTTCATATTTCAGAAACAGGAGCCTCGCTCAAAGTTGGTGCCATACCACACTTTTAGATCTCTCTTTATGCAGAATAAACAGATTAGTAAATACCTGCAAATACCTGCATGAGAAGCACCATTAAATAAAATCTGTGCCAACCTAGATGTAAACGAGATAGATCGATGGTGTCAGTGTGATATGGAACAGAAAAGAAATTGGTTTATAAATGGTAATATAGTACAATGGGACTCTCTATGTTGAAAAATTCTAATACACCATGGACTGTAGCTATTCTCATTTATGAAAATAGCATAACATTGAGAGAAATAACACACATGGAGAAAGAGAAAACATGTACCATTATCCAAACTTTATGTTTGGCTGCAACACAATCTTGTAACATAGGACAATGCGTAAGATCTATTGCTAACATTATTAACCAGGTGGACAAAACAGTACTTCAAATAATAAATCATTCTAACCAAAAGTAGGTAGGGTTAATGTGCAGTAGGACCCTATGAGGGGACATATTATTCTTATTGATAGATTATAGACTATCACTTGTGAGGTCGTAGGAGGCTATTACTTCTTTCTTTGGGGGTTTGCAAATAATAAATAAACGGAAGTAAACATTAATCATTACATTAAATATGAAAACTCGAATAAGTTATTTAGATACAATAAAACTTACCAAGATAAGTCAATTTAAAACAAAAGGAGCTTTATGCACCATGGATGAAATATTAAACTTGGGAAACGCTACACAAGGTTAATTCTAATATATCAAACTGATGTCCTAGATGTAAAACCTTAGGTACCTATGATGAAACCACATGTTTTTTAATTGCTCATCATTACGACAATATCTGCAAGAAATATTTATTACTGTAAGCAAGACTTTAGAAACATATATAGTGCTAGATAAAATATTTGTGTTGTTGGGAAGCTCTGCATGTGTAAGAAGCACAGAGAAAAACTGAAGAAAGTGACTTTTTTATCGCTAATCGCTCATCCATTATAACATAATATTGGAAAGACAAAGAAGCTCTTAATTTCGAGATTTAGTAGAACATGATGAACAAAAGTGATGCTTAAGAACATATTAACTTTAAAAGAATAAATGTATTCCATACCCCTGGTCAGAGACCTGCTCTCCCCCCGCAGCTCTGCTGTCAAGTGCCTTCTCTCTGGTAGGTGTTGAGGCCCTCCTCCACCCGCAGGCTGCTACCTGAGCCTCATCCCTGGAGGTCCTGTGGGAGAACCTTGCTCTTCTGCTGGCCGCTGCTGTCTGTGTCTGCCTCTGTGCCCCCCCTTAGGCTTTCTGTCTCTCTTGTGCCTGTGTGCCTGTGTGCCGGTGCGCCACCTTCTGCCTCTTTCTGCCTTCTGTCTCCCATCCTGCCTGCTGCCTTCTGCCTCAGTTTTCTGCCTTCTGTCTCCGTTTTCTGCACCCTCTCTGTCTTTAATTCTTCTTTTTTGGCTGTTTTTCTCCTCTGTTTGTGCCCGGTGCTGCCCCAGTGCCCCCCACTGCTGCTGGTCTCCGACCTCTCACTTCCCGCCTCCCCCCTACTTAATGGCAGCCGCTGCGAGGGAGTGCGAGCAAGACCCCTGACCTTCTGGTCAGAGACCTGCTCTCCCCCAGCAGCTCCACTGTCAAGTGACTCATCTCTGGTAGTCCAGTGGGAGAGCCTTGCTCTTCTGCTAGCCGCTGCTGTCTGTGTCTGCTTCTGTGCCCCCCTTAGGCTTTCTGTCTCTCTTGTGCCGGTGTGCCGGTGTGCCGGTGTGCCTCTTTCTGCCTTTTTCTGCCTTTGTCTCCCTTCCTGCCTGCTGCCTTCGGCCTTAGTTTTTTGCCTTCTGCCTCCGTTTTCTGCACCCTCTCTGTCTTTAATTCTTATTGTTTGGCAGTTTCTCTCTTCTGTTCGTGCCCATTGCTGCCCCTTTGCCCCCCTGCTGTTGCTGGTTTCCCGTCTCCCGCTTCCCGCCTCCCAGCTGCGTTTTCCGCCCCCTCGCATATTTAATGGTGGTTGTGCTCAGTGGGTGCTCCGCTGGTGTGCCAAAGGCGTGCCAAAGGCAAGCCCGTCTGGGCCATCTGCGACCTGACCGTGGCCAGTCCCGGTGACCCTGATTTTGCGGCCATCTTCCACTACAACTCGGACGACTTCTTCGCACTCAACCCCGGAAGAAATATCAACTGCCAGAAATCAACGCTGAACACCACTCACTGCCAGTTCTCCTGCCGACACTGCCGACAATCCTTCACCATCAACAGCCCCCCACGACAGCTGAACCCACAATGGACGTCCACACCACCGAAGCCCTGACATACATACTCCTCAACGTGCGCTCCCTTCACAGACATGACACAGAGATCTGGGATCTGCTCGACACCATCTCACCAGATGTCGCCTTCCTCACGGAAACATGGACCAACACCACCTCCAACCCCGACATTGCCACCGCCATCCCTGATGGTTACAAGATCCAAAGAAAGGACTGCCCCTTCCGCCGAGAAGGAGGACTCGCCATCGCACACAAGAGCTCCCTCCGACTCTCCACCTCCAGTACGATCAGCTCCTTCAACCCGGAGCACCTCCACTTCCAAATCCAAAACAGCACCAGAACCAAGCTACGCGGGACCCTCGTCTACACACCCCCCCGGACAACATCCTCACTGGAGACCTGAACTTCCACCTCAAAAACCACAGCGACCCCGACTCCACCACCCTCCTTGACAACCTCACAAACCCCCACCCACACCAGCTCATCACAACCCCCACCCACAGAGCCGGACACACCCTCGACCTCATCTTCACAGGAGGGACAAACATCCACTTCAGCCACACCACACAGCCCCTCTGGACAGACCACCACTGCATACACTTCACCTTCAACACCACCATCGCACCCACACCTGCCCGCGCCCGCCCCGAAGGAACTGAGCAAGATCACAGAGGATCATCTCAACACCACCATCCTCCACAACCCCCCTCCGCCACGAACGACACCAACTCCGCAGCCAAAGAACTATGCCACTGGATCTCCAGCTGCGCTGACAAGCTCGCACCCCCTGCAGGTGCATTGAGAAACTCTGGCGGAACAAGATAACCACGAAGACCTGAACAACTACAGGAATGCCATGAACGAATACCACGAGCGCATAAGAGCCACCAAGAGGACCTTTATCCAGATAAAATTCACTCTAATGCAAGTAACGCAAAAGAACTCTTCAACGTCATACAGCATTTCACCAAGACCCCCAGGGAAGGCACGGACATCGCTCCATCCCAGGACCTCTGCAACAAGCTCAGCTCCTACTTCCACCTGAAGGCCCTCTATGACAACTTCAGCGAACAGACTCCGGGCACCACCCCCATCTCGACCACCAACAACCGGCCGACCACCACCACCTGGAAACCTGCTACCACTGAAGACACCACCAAGACTATGAAGAACACCTACTCAGGAGCCCCCACAGACCCCTGCCCACCCCACATCCACCACAGAGCCACCACCGCCATAGCCCCTGAACTAGGCCGGACCATCAACACCTCCCTCAAATCCAGCATCTTCCCCAATCACAGGAAGCGGGCAGAAGCCAAGCCCCTCCTCAAGAAACCCTCGGCCGACCCGACGGACCTGAAAAACTACCGGTCCATCTCCCTCCTTCCCTTCGCAGCCAAAGTCACCGAGAGATTCATCAATGCCCAACTGACCACCTTCATTGAAGGGAACGCCATCCTTGAATCCTCCCAGTCTGGATTCCGCAGGAACCACAGCACCGAGACCGCCCTCCTCGCCGCCACCGATGACATCCGCATGCTACTCGACCAGGCCACACTGCGGCCCTCATCCCACTAGACCTCTCTGCAGCGTTCGACACCATCTCCCACTGCACTCTTGCCGCCAGACTCCATGACGCCGGCATATGAGGAATTGCCCTTGACTGGATCTGCTCCCTCCTCACTGGCAGAACCCAGAGGATCAGACACCCACCTTTTCTCTCCAAACCCACAGAGATCAACTGAGGAGTACCCCAAGGATTCTCGCTCAGCCTCACGCTGTTCAACATCTACATGACCCCCTCGCCGCCATCATCAGACAGGACGGGCTCAGCATAGTATCTTACGCCGACGACACCCAGCTCATCCTCTCTCTCACGAAGAACCCCGAAGACACCAGACTAAGCTTTCAAGTCGGAATGAAAGATGTCACAGCCTGGTTGAGCGAGAGCTGCCTAAAACTGAACTTGGAAAAGAATGAGGTCCTCGTCCTTGGTCCCTCCCCACAGCATGGGACAGCTCCTGGTGGCCCCCTACCCTCGGAAACCCTCCCACCACAACAGACCACGCCTGGAACCTCAGCATCATTTTAGACTCCTCCCTCACCATGACTTGCCAGATCAATGCCGTCGCCTCGACCTGCTTCAACTCCCTCCGCATCCTCCCCAAGACCTTCAAGTGGATCCCCCACGAATGCAGAAAGACCGTCACCCACACTCTAGTAACCAGCAGACTGGACTACGGTAACGCCCTCTATGGCGAAATCAGAAAAACCCTGCTACACAAGCTCCAAACCATCCAGAACACCGCAGCCAGAGTCGTCCTCAGAACCCCATGACATGAGCACATGACCCCACACCTACGAGACCTTCACTGGCTCCCCATCGAGAAGAGTGTAACCTTCAAGCTACTCACCCACACCTACAAATCTCTCCACAACATCAGACTCAAATACCTCAATGAAAGAGTCTCCTTCCACAACTCAAAATGAACCTTCGCTCCGCTGACCTAGCAGAAACCCCACGCATCTGCAGAACCAGAGCAGGTGGAAGAGCCTTCTCCTACGTCAAGACCTGGAATGAGCTCCCAGTCAACATCAGATGCTCCCCCACTCTGCACACCTTCAGGAAGAACCTCAAACCCTGGCTTTTTGACTGATCCGAAGCTGTCCCCCCGCCTCAGCGTCTTGAGACCCTCAAGGGTGAGTAGCACGTTTTATAAACCCCTGATTGATTGATTGATTCAGTGAATACATATGACAAAATATGGGGACGCTATGAGGAATTTTATTTGAATCTTTGAATATTTCAAAACAAATATGAAATCTAGACACAGAGATAATGTTTTATGAAAGGGAATACAAAAAATAGGAAAACTATGTACCTGTCAGCTCGGGACTTAAATTTCATAGGTGCCATATTTCAGTTTTTATTAGGAATAGAGTTTGTTACTTTGGACAGAGCAAGAACATTACAAAAATTCTTCAGAACACTGTTGAGCAGGAGGCAGTTAGAGCAAGGAACTTTCTCAAAAAGGAAGTAATTTTAGCTGCCAATTTAACAGTCATAATAAGGACAAAACAGCATTTAAACTTTGGGTATAATTTACATTAAGTCAGTGGTGGTCATGGAAAAACACATTTTGAATCCACATTATTAGAAATACCATGGCTTGGTGGATCAGAGATCAGTACAGGTTGCTCGAGCTTGCTGAAATCAGCAAGGGGGAATTCATTGTTTCAAAGTGTCGAAAATAGCCTAAGAAATATTTTTGTGGACAGATATGAATTTGATTTTCCTGAAAGAATTATACAGCCAATGAAAAATGAAGAAAGAAACAGACCCAGTACACTGAGTTTTTCATTCATAAATTAATTTCAGACCACATGCAAAACCATTTAAAATAATATTCAAAACAAACGGTTGTCCAATAAAGGATCTACTTGCATGCAAAGGTGACACCCTTTGGGTTGTCCAATAATGGATCTGTTTGCATGTAAAGACAGCACCCTCTTTCCTCTGGTTTGTTCATTACATCAAAGGGAAGTGGAATGGGCAAGAGATGCTCTATCAGCGAAATGGTAAAAAATGTACCTTTGCCATAGAAGTTATGAGTCATGTGGTGTAGTCGGGAGTGTGTATTCACACCACCCACATATATGACAAAGATATATGTCTACCAAGAGCACCACTGTGCTCTAGCTGGGCTGCAGTGTAAAGGCATTACGGTGACACATTGTAGCAAAATGTGCCCCGTCATGTAGGAAAAGCCTACTTTTATGTATTCATAAGTTACCCTAAAAGGGTACCTTGTAAATCCATAATGCAGAGCGCTAATAAAAAAAGGAAAGCATATGTGTTGGTGGTGAGTTTACTGACAAATAAAACCCCACAACAATTGCTCTGTTGACTTTGCTGGTTGTATCAGTGAACAGGCCTAGATGGGATTAAAAGATATAATTCATATCGCCACTCTGTAAAATGCTAGCAAAAAGCTTCAAAAGTATTTCCTCTTTGGACCTCAAAAAACTGATTTAAACACAAAATTATTTTTGTAAAAGTGTATTTTTATTCTGCCTGAGGCAAACCAGTTCTGTAACTCGTCACACATTCAGAGCTGGAATACACATCCTTTACTGGATGAATTATCAACTCTGACTTCTTAGCCAAGGCAAATGATTGTTAAATTGTGACTACATAGTAGGGAGTATTTATCTGGAATAGACAGGAATAGTTTGCAGAACAAAATACAGATTTAGCACTACCTTTTTTGACTTGAAAAGCCATGGGAGTGTTTTTATTTTTTATATTCATGACCCTTCCAGGTAGCCAGGCTCCACTCACAGTAGGTGATGACACCACCTTTGACACCATCATATGAGAGGAGATCTCATCTAAATAGGGGAGTTGCTAAGGAGCTGAAATTGACTTACTGGAGGCAGCTATATTCTGCTGTCTTGAACCTGGGTAATATTACTGTAAGACAAAGTGAGAGTGCTCCAAAAAGGGGGTAAAGGGACTGTGGGAAAATAGTAAGGGTTGGGTGATAGAAGTTCTTTAGTCACTAGACTGAACTCGGGATACATCTGAGAAATCAATCACCACTTGCTCTGAACATTAGAGAAGCTGGGAGGACTTCACCTGAAGAAGAAGGTTTTGTTGAAAGAAGACTCCTGACTCCATCTGGAAGAGGAGGACTCCCTCAAGGAGTTCTGAATCCAGCTGGCAGCCAGGCCCTGGATCTGATGTCTATTGGTCAAGTGGTTGGCCTTCTATCTGCCTGTTTCAGAGACAAAAGAGCAGATATACTCCTTGCTCCAAGAGTGCACAGCTGACCACAAAGAATAGGAGCCTGCAAAAAAACTGGCTAGAGAAAGTTCTGGTGCTTAGAATCATCCTGGCCTAATGAGTAAAGAGCTGCAGGATTAACAAACAAGAGCTTTGACAGCACATGAAAAACGTGACTCATCATTTATTCCCTCTCAGGGAAGAAGCAACAAGGTACTGAGCTTTCCAGGAAGGTTGCATGCAATTTGGTAAAGAAAACCAGATTTGTTCCAGTCAGGGCTTTTGACACAATAAAAACTGGTTTCAACAGGACCTCGTGGGAAAAATTAGATGGCCTCTACGAGCCCTTCCTGGCTACAGTTTCCAGCCTTGAATGGCTGGATGGTTTTGACTTCGAAAAAATGTGCAAAGGTAAAACCTTGAAAAAGGTTTTAGGAAGCAATTCTATATGACCCATGAAGTGGCCTCAGCAACCATGAAATCTAGGTTTGTCCGGCTCAGAACTTTTGCCTCCAGAACTAATGGCTTCAGTGAGAGCTCAATGTCTACATATCCACCTGAAGGATTCTCAGTGACGCCTCCCTTAGACCTTACCCTTCAGGAATTTTTTTTATTCCGTTTTAGAGATTATGTCAGAAAGTCAAAACTTTGAATGGGATGATCCATTGTATCTGACTGCCACTGCATTGTGGTTGGCCAAAAATCATGCTTCAGTCCCGGTCAATTGTAGACAGTCTCTTGATTGTTGCTTTACTTTTTCTTAGGACTTCTTGCCTGAAACTAAAAAAAAAATCAGAAGATCCCCTTAACTTATTTTATTGATCTCAGCATCATTCCAATTTTCCCCATATTTCCAAATTGGATCAGGATTTTACCTTGCTCTCTTTTTTACTTTAAACTTATTAATGCTTCTTAAACTTAACATGCATTTCTTTGGATATTGCTTGCTGCTTGTGCCATTCCTACTGGGAAGTGAGCATAGATTCTCGCAGAACAGTGTTTTGACTTAGCCAGTGAGGATTAATTGAGCTGATAGGGTTACCTCATTCCTGACAGGTTCCTTTGTATCAGCCATGGTATTGGTATTGTTATCACAGGTAATGAAACTAGGGGACACATGTTTGATCCTGTGTGATCATAAGAGATATTGGTACTGAGACCAAGGGGTCATATGTATCAAAATCCCAAGTTGCGAATCTCAAAATGCAAATTTCTGCGATTCTCATTTTGAGATTCGCAAATGGTGATGTAAATAAAAATTCGCTAACGAATTGCGATTTCTTAAAAAATCGCTTAAAATTCTCAGAAACTCGTTTTGTGATTCCTTAATTGCGAAATTCGCAAATTAAGAAATCGCAAAAATCGGGAATCTGCAATACAGGTGCATCCTGATGACATCACACCCAGGAAGTGGGAGTGATTTGCTGCACCTGATTGCCTGAGCCACAGTCAGAGGCTGTTTGGAGAGTCAGAGGATTGAGCACAGCAGAGGAACATCCACAATGGAGTCCCAGAAACAGCAAGAGGGCAAGGAGGGAGAAAAAAGGAAGAGGAAACACAAATTTAGTGACAAGGAGCAGGAGGTGCTCATTGAGGAGATGGTGTGCAGCAATGAGCTCCTCTTTGGAAAGAAGGCACTCCGTGTCCCGGAGTCCAGGAAAAGGAAGATCTGGCTGGACATCCAGCAAAAAAGTAAATGCTGTCGCTGTGACCAATCGCACGGTGGAAAAATTAAGAAAAAGATGGTACGACATGCGCCAAAGGTCGAAGTAAAGGGTGGCAGCCAAGCTGAAGGAGGCCAAAAAGACCGGGGGAGGAGCATCCACAGCAAAAGACCCAACACCGCATGAGGAGCTGGTGGAGTCAACCCTCCTGCCTGAGAGCATCAGTGGTGTGGCTGACATAGACAGCTCCGACCCTGCAACCAGCAGCCAAGGTAAGATGCATGCCAAATATAGCCACACACATCCCCATCCCATGCACACAGTCAGGAATGCACCAAACCCAAACTACACATGTCACTCCGGTCCACTTCTTACAGCACACCCAGCAATGCATCATGGGAGACGTAGTCAGATGCATGATAGTGTGTACATGAGACATAGCAAATTAAATGCAACATGTGAATCAGTGAAAAGGGGAAAATAGAGTGTCAGAAGTTAGCCAATACAAATTGGAAAAACTTTAATGAGTGCAAAATGCAGACATTGTCCCAAACTCATGAATTCCCCTTTACATCCCCAGCACAATCCAGGACACTGAAAGACAATGCAGAGGGCGAGGATTTTGTAAATCCTGAGGACCAGGCTGATGATGGGGACTCATGCGATGACACAGAGCCCACACCAATCACACGCAGGAAGTGCACAATTGTGCCCCCACTGCCCCCATTGGAGGATGACACAGAGGCCACAGGGGAGGAGAATGAACAAGCAGAGCCAAGGCAGGGTGTCTCACACATTCTCGGACAGCACACACCCCAACTGAGGGAGCCAGGAACTGGAACACGCAGGTCAAGGGCCAGGACCAGCACTGCCACAGTAGAAGATCCCACAGTCTTCGCAGGTCTGGAGAACAGCATGCTGCAGGTTCTGCGCCTGCAACAAAAATCATTTCGGTCAATAAATAGGCAGCTCTGCAAATTGAACAAAAATCAATGCTACATGGGGGAGGGCATCATGGCCATGGCAGGTGCCATACATGACTTGTGTGTGACATTGAAATGGGACCAAGAAGCCAGGGACAGGGCTGCCCAACGTGCTAACGTCCGTCTGCACAACTACACCAAGGCAGTGAACCGCCTTTTCACCACCACAAGCAACTTGACCCGTCGCAGCATAAGCATGCAAGTAGAGATGTCACACTGCTGCCACGACATCGCAACAGGCCTGGTGCAGGTCACCAGTGCTGTAGAAAAGATGCAGACGGCAAACACAGGTGGCACAGCACTCAGGGGAGAGTGAGGAGATATCGAGCAGGAGTAGTTACACACCAACACTGCCAGATACAAGAAGGTGCAGTGGCAGACAGGGTGCAGCACCTAGGTACCCAACGGAGGGCACTCAGCCAGAAGAATGGCCAGCAGCAGTCTGTCACCGAAGGAGGTGAATTGTACACTAAAAGGGTCGCGCCAATGGGTGATTCAACCCATTCCTACAAAGTCCACTGAATTTTAGGACTACCTGCACTGTGGACATAACATGTGCTGTGGACAGCAACAGTCATTGCGTTTGTCAGACTGTGTGACACACTTTCATCCTGTTGTTTAATATATGAATAAACACAGAACTGATTAAAATAATTATGTTGCCTCATGTCATCCTTACTCACCTAGAAGTAGTTCAGTGTGATCTCAGCCCGTCTCTGACATCCGGCAGCTGCCCCAACTCCAGATGCTGGTCTGCCAGGGGGACCTGGGCCATCATCGTTTGAAGTATCTGTATCAGTAACTTCAATTGGGATGCCTTTTTTCATTGCTATGTTGTGGAGCATTGCACAGCTAGCCACGATTTTGCAGCAGGTCTCAGGGCTGTATTGGAGTGCACCTCCGCTTTTATGCAGGCACCGGAAACGGCTCTTCAGGATCCCAAACATACGCTCTATGACACAGCGCGTAGATCTGTGTGCCCTGTTGAATCTCCTCTCCCTTGCATTGGCTGGATTCAGATACGGGGTCAGGATGAAGTCCAGCACTGCATAGGCACTATCACCTGCAGGGATAGAAACAATAGGTGAGTCACTGTCCCCCCCCCTCACAAGATGTGCTGTACGGATGGATGTGTGCCATGCATTTACCTAGCACGTAGCCCTCACCAAACTCGCCAGCATTCAGACTTCTGTGTATCCCACTATGTCTAAAGATGAAAGAGTCGTGAGTACTGCCTGGGTATTTAGCTACAATGTTATTGATGATATGTTTGGCATTGCACACGACGTGTATATTCAGGGAATGGTAGGATTTACGGTTTCTGAAGACATATTCATTGGTTGATGGGTGGGGTGAGGGCCACATGGGTCCCACCTATGCAGCCAATAACGTGGGGGAAACGTGCAATCTGGTAGAAGTCCAGTTTTGTTAGCTGTAAAGCCTGTTGTGTGCTGGGGAAGTGTATGTGATGTGGTTGCCTCTGTAGCATTGCATCTAAGAAGGCATGGAAGAAGCGCGACAGGCCACTCTGTGAGACCCCACCTGACACTGCTATCACCCCTTGAAAACTCCCTGAGGCCAGTAGGTGCAGGGAGCACAGAACCTGCACATGGGTGGGAATAGTTTGGGCCCTGCGTGTTGGGTGTTCCAGATGGGGTTTCAGCTCCTTATTCAGGTCTAAAATGTTCTTTGGGTCCAGCCTGTACTTCTCATGGATCTCCTCTTCAGTCTGCTAGAACAGAGTGACGCGCAGTCTGAAGGTCCATTCTCCTCTGTGCTACTGCTCGAATTCGCAGCCTCCTGGCTATTACATATAGGCCTGCCATTGTGGAAGAACGTGATGCATTGTGGGCTGGTTTAAGTAGCTTGCACCTGGTTACCACCTGCATGTACGTGGTGTTAATTGCGGTTTGCAAAAATGCAAATTTTCATTTTTCGCAATTTGCGATTTTTTCACACATTTCATTGCGATTTCTTTACCTGCGAATTCTCAAATGGCGATTTTCGCAAGCTGAAAAGTCGCAATTTGAGTATTCGCACAGAAGTTTGCAGGATTGTTGCTTCGCAAATTAAGGAATCGCAAAATTAGCGATTCCTTAATATTGCGATGCGAAAATGTCTCATACATCGCGTTTAGCGATTTTGTATTTGCAAACGCTGTTTTTTTGCGATTCGCAGCGTTTGCGACTACAAAATCGTTTCATATATATGCCCCTTAGTTCTAGTAAACTTGTAGACTGATTTCTGGTTCCCTACAATAGACCCCTTTCTTGACACTGCAGTAAAACTCTACAGGGGCTATTAACAGTGTGTTTAGTCATTACACTCAGAAGAAATATATAATCTAGTGAAACAATTAGGCACCATTTACCTTAAAATCCTAGGTCCTGATGCGCAAAGCTGTTTTGCAGTCACAAAGACTGTGATTCTCAAAATCCTTTTTTAAATCTACTTAACGAATTTTGTGATTCGATAACACTATCAAATCACAAATTGAGTTACATCCTAACAAATTGCTATTTGGAAAGGCCGTGTTTAGTTTATCTCTCACAAAAGTGATTTGTTATGGTATATATCAATGTTTTCCAACAGTAATCCAATCCCAAAACATTAGACAGCTACTGACACCCAAGTTAGGCAGACATCACTTTTGCAAAAGGGGAGGGGTCTCCTTGAAACCCCTTGTCCTTTGTGACTTTAGATGGAGGTTTGTTGGGAAGGAGGCACCACTGCAAACTCTTAAACAAACTACAAACTTTTCTTTTTAACTGCAGCTCCATATCCTTCACGGAAAGCAGGTTCAAATCCATGGTCGTCAATACACATCCGCTATTTTGTGAAAGAGCAGGATAGCTGAACAGATGATATTGCTGCTCAGGGCTGCATTTCAGAATGCCATGGCTAAGGGAGTAGGTCAGGCCAAGATCTAATTACGTACTCAATGTACTTTTGGTAATTTGGAATAGCAAAATGTACACATAATTACTCAGATCAAGCCATTTCACCATATTGTGTAATTCTGGGGGTAAATTTTAGAATGAGATATACTGTTTGGATATTTTTTTAACACGAGTGACACTTAAGTAGTTTTTTTACCCAAATGGACCGTTCAGGTAATTTATGAGTGAAAACTACACATCCAATGCAAGTGACTGGAAATAAACTCAAAATTGCATTTTCAAGCTGAATATGTACCCAAATGTAACGTTTGGGTAATTGAGTGTGAGTTGCATTTCACATTTTTATGCAAAGTTTTGAGTATTTTTCAGTAATTTTGTGTTAAATATGCGACAGCAATTTTTCTGAGTTTCGTTCACGCCTATAAGGGAGCAGAGGTAGACATTCCATGGCCATCCTACTCGACTCGAAGGAAGTGTTTTGGTTTGTTAAGATTGAGGAAGTTGAGAAGCAGACAGGATTACGTTGTGTGGGAGTTATTTATTTATCCATCAAGGAGGAAAGTCACATACAAGGTATGGAACCAAAAAAAGTAAGTGGCAGAGAGAACTATACTCCTTCAGGATTTCAAAACAAATAAGACACTGCAACTCAAAATACTAAAAGAAGTATGTCCCATTCGTGAAATAGTAGCAAAACAAATAAAACACAAATAAGCCAGATATCGGAGATTCAGAAGAAGTGGTGCAGGAAGTGCAGTAGAATGATGCCCTAAGTAACATCTATGCACTCTATTCCATGGAGTGAAGACCCAAATCTGGGGAGGAGAGAACGTTTACAAAATGTTGAATGTAATGATTGAAGAATATTATATAATGAGAAAAAAATATATTAAAATGTTAAGTTGTCATAGCCTACCAAATTAATAAAAATAAAAAACTCAAAAGTCACTTAAAACCAGCCAAAATACTAAAAATGAAAACATAATAAAATTATAAAACGTAGTCAAAAATGTTGTATTAATTCCTAGCCCAGCAAAGTTGTATGCAGTGTGGATTGACTGCAGTGCCTGGTCTCATTTGTAGGAAACTAGAGTTTACTGCTGAAGGTGATGTGCAGCTTGCGTTTGTGGCCTGTGGCAAACATAAAATTTTCTGGTACGTTCAGCACAGCAAAACAATGGGATGTTGTAGTTAGATATGGTAATAAGATCTCAGCTTATGTAAAAAAAAAGAGAGAAATTCACAGAAACCATCAATGGTTAAAGTGGCAATATAATTCGGTGTTGAAATGAGAGTAAAACTAATGTTAAAAAAAAGAAGGAAATTCACCAATTATAAGTTTAGTGAAAAAACTATTACTTTTGCCCCCGTCATGCACTGATTATGACCTCACATAGGATATCAATCATGACATGCTAAATGACATCTCAAATGACATCACTAATGACTTGCATCAGCATAATATTCAACATGTTACACCTGTGGTCACTTTTCGACCACTGATCAAGTGGGAATGGACACACCTTGTAACCACAAGCTGGACACATAGCAGATGTGTCAAGTAACCAACATTGTGTGACTTTTACTTTCTTTCCAATGGTATTCACCCACCCAGCAAACAAAATACCACCATAGAGTTAAAAAGGGTTACTCATTTTAAAACCTTGAACACCCTCAAAGTAGTGCTCTTGTCACCTTAGCAGAATATCCCTCTTAAAGACTTTACATGACCCACAATTGAAAGTCAAGAGGTTGATAGGTATGCATTTAACTCCAACAAGACACCTTCTGCCAGGCACTTTGGACAGCCCTTCATGGTATGCTAAAATAAACTAAACACAATCCTGAGATGAGCATAATGGCATACAATCTTAGATCGATAGTTACAACCCCACTGTAAGATAAAGCACCTCTAGGTGTGCCACCCTTGAACTCTACCTTATTCAGTAATCTGCAATTCCTCAAAATCTTCAGCAAGGCTCTGGAAATAAGAATTCACACCTCATAAACGCCCTTTTTGCACAGAATTTGTTTATAGCACTATAGTGCAACGATTGAACAAGGGCTTGCACTCAGGCATCCACTTGTAAATAATTAATTGTCAACAGAAGCTTTGGATTTTCTTACAAGTGTTTTTAAACAGGCTTTGGCTTTAAGCACAATCTAATTTGAAATATGCCTCTGCATCCCACGCCAGGTGTGCAAAGCCTTTACCTTGGTTATCATACTAGCTTCACCCCAAACTTTACAGTGCACCATACAACTTTCAACACGCACAACCACACTTGCCTATAGGGTGCACGCTATTTCCATTCTAAGCACTCACTTGTCACATATTAACTCTTTTATATTTATCAATAAAGACCCTTTACTAACAATTTCTTTAAAAAAATAGATGTAAGGACTTATCGAGTAATGTGGAAAAGGAGGCAAGGACACAATTGACAGAGAAAGTGGGCCTGCACATAGGTGAACAAGGTCTTAAACAAATAGACACTAAGTGGATAATGCAGCAAATGATGAGGGGGGGTCATTGATATTGACACATGCTATAAGAAGTCTACTGATGGAGCAGCTTCAGGATAGGAAAAATAACCAGTAGTATCATAAATCAGGGTTTCTCCACCATCTGTGATGACACCACCGCTAGTATCATGAGCCATGCACCATACACATCAGCGCTGCAGCTGCCTCTCGTATCATCCTTCAACTCACTGAGCAGGCCCACCATGAGCACCAGTGGCTCAGGGTGCTCTTTTGTCTTGACATCCCTATCCTTAATGTGTCTCCCATCCCCTATGATATAGATGGGTGTCTTGGGAGGAATTATAGTAGGCCATGAGGCAGGTGCATACTTAGCACCAGCACATCTTGCATGGCCTTGATAGTGCAGATGACAACATCATAACTGTACTAGCAAACATTAATGATGCCCAGGCACCCCAGCTATAGGTCTTGGCATGCTCACTGATATCCTGGAATTCTGCCCTGTCTTCCACATAAAACCCATTCCTCCCACACCTACTTTAATTGTTTACCCCTTGTCATCAACAACCACAGTTCCTGCATCTCATTTAGTGTAATCATCAAAGGTCCACAACTCACACTGTTTACTCTTCCACTTTTTGACTCTCAACTTGGAGGCCAACAACTTAACATTCAACAAGATTTGCAGAAAAAAATGCTATGGATGTGACAGGGTTGGATTTGTCAAATGATGGCATCTGGGAGAGTAAGTTATTTGACAAGCGAGCCTACGTGTGTCATGACACATGTGACTTAAAGAGAAGTGTGTTTGTTACATCTACCTAGCTGGAGAACATGGACATCAGTCAGAAAGGACCTCAAAAGATGGATGGAGGGACAGACCTAAGTCTGGGGGAACCTACAAAAATGGCCACGGGACCCTATTGATTTGCACAGAAATATCTGTAGTTGTTTTGGGAGCTGTATCTAAGGTGGCTGTAGTGCTCGTCCCATCCCGGGAGCATGCAAATGAACACAGCACACAGAGAGCTCCATAGCAGAATACTTTATTCTTTCAAATACAATCACACACTGCACACATTATGTCTTGATCTTAATAGTCACACCTTACCTCCTCCCAGCTGGTCACGTAAATTCCTCTTCAAAGTCTTCCCAGAAACATGAGCATCCTAGCACTCCTAATATCAAAGCCAATAGATCGCCCCCTTTGCAAAAAAAATAGCAATTTGCATGGCATTTACTCAATGAGTTGTCAAGGTGCTCACATTGATCTGCCAGATCTGGTGGAGCTGCAATTGGACCAGGCACCGATGACGTGGGCTCAGATGCTTGAGCAGGACTCTTAGGCAGAATTGTCTCGCTCGCGACCTCAATCTGACAAACACTGAGGCAAATGTTTAAGTATGATGAGTCTCTTGTGATGGACTTTCTGGGATGATGCACTGTCACCATCTGTCCCTTGCTCATCACGACCCTCAGAGAGTCCGCAGCAAACAGAGTGTCTGTTTTCTGCTTCTATTTCTGTTTGACCATTATCACATACCCTTTTACGAAGACTGTATCTTGGGCACGTCAGCGCTGATCAGCATGAGACTTCTTTTGCTTTCAAGATGTGTTTGTGACACAAACCTCTTTGCATTCACTGATTGTTTCAGAGTCCATTGCAGTAGTTTGGTTCTGATGGCTCTCCCAAACATCAAGGTGGCAGGGCTTTCACCAGTTATGAGTGAGGTGTTGATTAAACTGAATGAAGAGTTTGACACAGGGCTCAATTCAGACTAATACCCTCCATTGATGCTCGCTGTACCTGAATTGTTCTGCAACACCATTCGATTGAGGCCACAGAGGTGTGCTCTTCTGATGCTTGACATTCAGTAAAATGAGAAATTTATTGAATTCTCTGCTATTGAACAATGGGCCATTGTCAGATTCCAGAACAGCGGGAATATTCCATGCTTCAAAGATGCTATCAAGCTGATTGATTACCTTGTCATGGATTGTCGATGGCAAGTCCTCTTCCAGACAAAAAGGTGAATATTCATCAATGACTGCCAGGAGATGATGCCAATTTTCTAGAGGGCCAAAGAAATCAACTGAAACTCTTTCCCAGGCCTGCGCAGGTTGGTCAGACATTGTCAATGGATGTGGCATCATTTAGGGTAATAAGCAATTGCAGAGATGGCATACTTTCAGTTCTTTCTCGCCTGTTCATCGAGACGAGGGAACCAAACACAGTCTCTTCAGGCTCTTTCGGAGGCTACAAAACCTCAATGTCCTTCATGAGCTAGTTCATTAGCTTGCTGTCTCAGGCTCTGGGGTATGACAATTCCCAAGCCTCTCAATATGATACCCTCTCCTGTGACAAACAGTTCATCTTGCACTTCTGGAGATTCTGAAACGCAGCATGATTGGCAAAATGTTGAATAAGTGTCTTCTACAAGTGAGTTGAAACTATGTCTTTGAGGATACACATGTCTTTGTCTGTATTGTGGCAGCAATAATCTGTACAATGGATAGAGCTGATGGCATGTTAGATCTCACAATGAAATTGACATACTACTCAGTCGGTTTGGACGTTGAACTGTGGTGACGCAATGGCAATCGGGAAAAGTAATCAGCAGGGTTTTGATCTTTCCCCAGCTTGTGCACAATTTCATGGTCATACTCTTGCAATCAGAACACTCACCTCTCAATGAGAGGGGGCATCTTAGCCTTTGGTTTTCTAAAGATGATGAGCAACGCCTGGTGGTCCGTTAAAATGGTGAACTGCTTTTCGCATAGAAATACATGAAAATGTTTTCAGGCCCACATAGGAACTTCTAATTCTCTAGCTGAGAATAGGCAGGTTCAGTCTCAGGCAAGCTTCATCTGGCATAGGTCGCCATGTACCTCTGAGTAGTTTGATGGACATTGTGTTGAGCAAGGAGTGCTCTAAGCCCCACCGGGCTTGTATCTACTGTGGTATCAGTGTGAAGTTTGGGGTCAAAATAAGCCTTTTCGGTTGCATTCTCAATCACATGTTTTATTCCTTTGAAACTTTGATCGCACTCAGGAGACCACTGGAATGGGACATTTTGTTATGTCAACTCTGTCAATGCAGCACTCACTGTGGCAAAGTCACGAATGTATCTTGAGCAAAAACTGGCCATGCCTAAACAAGATTGCAGCATAGTTACATCTCGTAGGGGGCAGCTGAATGACAGTGCTTGTACCGTGTCAGGATCAGGAGTCATTCTCCCAAAAGAGAATATGTGCCCAAAGAATATAAGTTTGGTTTTGTGAAAATCCCACTTGGCTGCATTCAGAGTGAAACCTACATCAGGAAGTAGCAGGCACACTTGTGTAAGAACCTTATTCTCTTTTTACATTGTCCCAAATACCAATATGTCACCACTATAATTAAAAGCATGTGTAACAGATTGAATTATTCGACATATAACATCCTGGAATATTTCTGCTGCCAAAAACACTCCAAAACACAGTTTTTTAAATAAAAAAAAATCAAAATTAGCTGAAAAAATAGTAATGTACGTACAGTTTTCTTCCAGGTCGAGTTGATGGTATCCCTTGTTTCAGTCCAGACGAAAGAACACTTTAACTCCATTCATTGGCATGATTATGTCTGTTATGTGTTGACCAGCATGTGTTTCTCTCTCAATTGCTTTCTTGGTTTAGTGCATATCAACACAGAGGCACACTGCACCTCCACTGTTATTTATTGCCATCACCACTGTGGGCAAAACCCATGGTATCGGACCGGGGGAGTGTTCAATTATGTAATGCTTTAACAACATTTCTAGTTCTTTGTCAATGGCTTTTTGCAAGTAAAAAGCAACTTTATGGTGCCGTTGTGCAACAGGGTGAATGTCCTAATTGATATGAAGTTACACATTTATTGTCTTAAGCCTCCATAAACCACAAAACAGTAATAGGAACTGATTCACAATGTCACATTGGGCATGAACGTTGAAATTGGGGGATATATGTCCCATGTCAGCGGCAGTGACAAAACTGAACAGACAAGCATTGAATTAAGTTCCTTGAAGGACATGAATTGAAACTTGCACTGACATTGTTTTGTGCTGCATGGTTGTCATGAATGACCCTTGACTCTCTAATGATTATGAAGCAGCCCATGTGTATACCTTTGTGTTTGACAGAATAAGGCGTGGTGCAGGAGATAGGCTGTTGAACTTCAGCATTGGTATGAAGTTAATTGACGCACCGTAGTCTATAATGAAAGTTATAGGGCAACCGTTCACCTTTAAGGTAATCTTGCGGCAATGCATGCTGTCTGTTCTTCTTGTGACACTTTTCTGACTTTGCAAGCAGCTAACCCTACATGGGCATGTCACTCCTTAGTTGACATCATTAGCGCACATCCATTATCTTTGTCCATGCTTGATAATGATATTGAAGTGTCTTTACATGACGCATTTGATGACGATTGACTTAATTTAGTTTATTTTTTTCATAACTGACGTTGCCTTTTGAACTTTTGGGTGGGGCGTTAATGTTTCTAAAACTTTCTGACATTCATTTTCTCTTCTCTCTATAATGCATTTAGTTTTTCTTTCGCTTTGCAGACTGTTATATAATGGTTTTCTTTTCCACAGCCTGTACATGCCGGTCCAATGGCGGGACATTTACCTTCATGGGAAAATAGAAATCCACATCAGAAACACAATTAATTTTTTTCCAGAGACATTGAATTGTGTATCTACCGTTTGTTTATGTCTGCTTTTCATGATGATTCACCTTACTATCTAAACTGAGTGCCTCTCTCAACATGCATCTTCTAAACGAGTCTGAAAGACAACCATCGATGACTCTAACACATATGGCTTTTTCATCATTGAATTCACGAAACTTACAGTGTTTAATAAGCATGTCAAGTCTCTCAACAAACGTATCCATCATTTCACCAGCTTGTTGTCAGGCTTGATTGAAAATGTACCTTTCATAGTCAACATTTGGCATTGGAGTAACCTTGACATCCAACGCTTCCTAGAGTTGATGGTATGATACTGCATCAACTTTTGATATTTTTTAATCACTTCTTTCACTGCATCACAAGCAAAGTCCTTTAAGTACTCTTTTTCTTATTGCCTCATTGCCTGCTTCTTCCAGTGTGTCTATGAAATCTTTTAACATCTCAATCCATGCAGCTCACCTGGCACTAATATTGTGCTTCTTTGCAATGTTGAAGGAGGTGGGGGTTTCAGAAATGCGGCTGCTTTATATTTCGCACTCCCCTCTGTTAACATTGCATTGGCAATTGACAAATGGGTGACCGCGACGGGGTACAGTTCCTAGGACCCGCAAGTTCTGCAAAAACAACCAGTGTGTCTGTGCCTGGGACGCCATGTCTGATTTACCGGTCTGAAGGTCGTTAAGAGCTTCACTCACCTTTGTTAGTACATAAGTTTCTGCTTTTGTACCTTGTTGTCACTGCTTTTAGCATTTGATTGCATGGCTGATGGCTGTGTGTTGTGGCACAGCGCAATATCTCTTCTTTCAGCATTACCAGCACATTCCTACGTGATTTTTGAATGTGCTCATCTGTAGGGCCTTCAACTTCATCAATGGCCATTTCAGAACTGGAGCGGGACTTTGACTCTGCATATGCCAACTTCAGACTGCTTTCCATCAATTTGGGGGGGTCACGTGGCATGCAGAAGCAGCTGACAGTACTGTTACAAATTCTTTGGGGCATGTATGCCCTACTCGTCGCCAGATGTAGCATCATCTCCAACCCGGGAGCATGCAAATGAACATGCCAGACAGAGAGCTCCATAACAGACGTCTTTATTATTTCCTGTACGATCACACAGTGCACACATTATGTCATGATTTCAATACCCATACCTTAACACTCCCCAACAGATCATATAACTTCCTTTTCAAAGTCCACCCAGAACCGCAAGGGTCCTAGCACTCCTAATAACAAAGACACTACAGTGGCATGCCAAGGCCATACTAGAATTTGCTGACAGGGGCCTGTCCCAAGTACCATGGCCATATCATGAGATTCATAAACCTATAGGTGAACACACAGCAGTAGTGCAAACCAACCTGAATAAACCAATTGTTCCACTGAACAACTTGATCCTTATCCCACTATAGGCCAATTATTGCAAAGCCAGTGATGTGGACAAGATTTGTGTGGAATGGGCGACATCCACCACCCTCATGGACAATTTCCAGTCACATCAATGCTTTGTTGTCACACACCAGATCCTATATAGGTGCACTTCTCTCATCCTACACAGTATATGTGTGTTGACACCTACCTTACACTCATTTAAGCAGTAAAGACCTTTTGCACCTACCATTAAGTTGTGAGTTACCATATGCGTTACTGTGCCGAAATATGGGAGCACATTAGTAATAAGTAATATGCAGAGGCAAAATTTGGTTATGTGCTAAGTATCCTCAGGTCATCACATCCCTTAACAGGCAGGCTCACACTGAATTTGCATACTCGAGTTGAAATGTGTGATTAAAAATGTGCATCTAAATATAAAAACAAATGTTTTCCTTCAAGGGGCATGGAAATCTGTAAATATATTTCTTGGGTTGTGGGTGAAATGTGTAAGAGGAAAGGATAACTAATTCAGTTTGCGAGTCCAGGAAGAGGGATTACTGTTGAAGGTGTCTGTTCAAATGAAAACAAATGTAAGAACATCAGGGTAAAGTCTATTTACAAAATACAAAGGAAAGGACTCGGAAATGCAAAGTTGAAATTCCAATTGAAAAGGCATTTATAGGTAGCTTCTACTTAGAATGGGCCTATGGATATCAAAGAGGATTGCAAATTCCTGTTATTGCCACTACTGTCCAGATATAACATTCATCATTAGATGCTTATACAATAATGTTTGGATGTGTCTGTTGTACGATTCCTACTAATTAAGTAAGACTGAATATTTGCACAACACATACATCAAAATATGGGGACTAAGTCCAAGCATAAAATCAGAATAAATTGGGCAATTCCTGGCAACCTCACAGTGCGCCATCTGGACCCCTAAACTTCACATGGTACCAGATGGTGTCTGCAACCTAAAAATATGACCACTCTAATTCCCCGAAGGAAATCATGAAAACAGATCTAACTTCACCTTGTTACCTGAAGCATGCCCAGAGGGAAATACAAGAAATATACAAATGGCATTTCAAACATTTATTGAAGCAGTTAACACAAACACATGAGCTGCAATTAATAGTAGAAGGAAACAAAGTATTGTTACCAGCATTACAAGAATGGTGAAAAATATGAATAATTTAACCATTGTAATTTTGACTATATGAATATATATCATAATGATACTCCTACTGAACACTACCTATACTATAGAGAGCCTAGTGTGAAGGTGTTCTGCCGGATTGCTTGGAAAAGCCTTACTCCCCATTCATCTGGGTGTGATGTATCAGGAAGCCAGTCATGTGTAGAACAGGCCACCATACTTTGAAGGATAGTGATGAAAAGTCAGCAGGGATGGCAATCAGTAAGAGGCGAACGTCCAGGATAATACACAAAAGTGCTCCTCTACAAGGCAAAGCTCAAAAGCAGTTCACATAATAAAAACTGGTTCAATTCACACTGAGGTCCATTGCTGGTGTTATTGATTGTCTTTCAGATTCATAACTGTCTCCTAAAAGACAACAAAATTCAAGGGCAGCATACGCAGTGTACTTTATCCTTGAACACAATGTACATTGTTGTGATAAAAATGCTTACAAAGAAAATGTGCTTTCAAGCAGAACACTTTCTGAGTACGTTATCATATACGTACACAGTATGGAAACGTAAAATGGAAGCTTTTGTGCACGGGCCCTGTTGAACTCCACAACAGTGGCTGTGGCCATATGGACGCTCTGCAGCAGCTTTGAAAATTGTAAAATAGATCCATCAGAGTCATGGCACTGTTATTTTTGTCAACAGTGATATGTCAGACAAATTCTGTC
Source organism: Triturus cristatus (assembly GCF_964204655.1). NCBI lineage: Eukaryota > Metazoa > Chordata > Amphibia > Caudata > Salamandridae > Triturus > Triturus cristatus. The sequence continues at coordinate 1,140,038,915 of NC_140583.1, read as the reverse complement.
AATGATGACAAGTTTCAAATTAAAATTTTGTGCATTCTTTATAAAAATAAGGAATACAATTTTAACAACCATGTAGTTTAAATAAGAAAGTGTGTCATAGATGTACCTTAACAACAAATGGCAGATGAATGAATGGTTACAGTAAGTGGGTGAAAGGAGACATTTACATACCACTCACTAATGTCTTTGTGAGCCATGTTCTGACAAGGATTAGTCTACTGTGTTAAGTCAAAGATACCCTGTAAATTATTACATTGCTTTCAATAAATCTCATGTACATAATGTTCAAGACAAAACTCAGCATAATTGTGGGAGTGGAGCCTTGGGAGTAATGCCACATATGTTGATAAAGTTAAGGGTTTATACCATCTATATTCTACTATGAAGTATACTACAATATCTGTATTTTTCTCATTGGATTTCTTATTTTCTTTGTGTAGGATTATTTATATTCTGGTCTCTGTTTCCCTAGTATCTCCCAGCACCAGGAGAAACATGAACACCACAGAGAAGGAACTTTATTTATGTACTTCCATTTGTAACAACTGTTAAGTGTGAAGAACATCCCTTAAGTAATGATTGTTTCTGTATTCTGGTGAATATTTAGATTGATTTACAATAGATGGAGATCACCACCTTTGCAGAACTGTGTTTGTGACATATATGCATAAAGTATATCTATAAATGTAAATATTGTTGATGTTCTAGTTGGTGTTTCACATCTTTCTGCTCCAATATTTACATGAATGTAGGGGAGTGGGGAACATATACATCTACTATCAGGCACAAAACTCCACTCACATGTGTCAATTGCTATCAGCCATAGGCATATAACTGCATGCTTAGTTCTATGATCAGTTACTTTCCTTTGAAAATTGTGAACATTGTATGGTTGACATACTGCATGTTTTGGTGACAGCCATGTCTGCTTGAATAAAACTGCTGCTCTGTAAATTTTAATGTGACATTTTAATTGCATATTTCTCAGGACTGATTTCTGCCTGTGATCAGCTATGAAGCATTCCAGGGACAAACACATTTCGATCTAGAAGCACATGCAACAAACAGATCAATGTGGTTTCATCTATAGCAGGCAATTTAAAGGATTCCTTGCATTTAACACAGAATGTGTGAAAGAAGTTGTCTGTGGACTGTTAGGCATTAAAATCTGTGACTCCCACCTCCTTTCAGAAAATAGGATAGCTAAACATTCTTTTACTCTTTCATTGTGGTAGGAGTAGCAAAATACTAGATGAGAGAGTTGTTTTCTTTGTAGTTCTAGGAGAGTAACGAACAGGTTTGGCAGTCAGAAGATAGATTTTTATTTCTTATACAACTACCTTGTTATTTATGTGCAAATATCCCTGAAAAGATTTGATTCAGCAAGCATATTCCCTGTCTCAAAGATAGGCGTGGGACCCATGGGAGAAATATTTGGATTGGCTAATAGGTCCTCATCAACAAAAATCTAGTTTACTCTTTAAACACCCATGTATATGCTTCTTCCAGGAGAAAGCCTATTTTAAATGGAAATGAAGAATTGACAGACTATCCTATGTACACAACATGTGACAGATTTTAGTGAAAGATTTGTTCTAAACTTGGTATCAATGATATCCAATAATATCCTGGGGACTGAACTAAAAAGTACCACAAAGTAGAATTGCAGACAGGCTGCCATACTGGTGGATAAGGTTCTCTCCAACTCTGTATTAAAATTCTGCCTCCAGCACTCTTTACCAGACATTGTAGCACCGGTTTTCTGTTTGTTGCAAGGCCTGTGATTCTGCCGACCATGCACCAAGCTCCTGTGTAGATATAACCCACTGCACACAGCCTCTGCCCTAAGCAGAGGTTGAGTGCAATATCTCACCTTCAGTCACGTCTTAATGCCAGGCAATGTGTAGACATAACCCACTACACACAGCCCCTAGTCATGGCAATGCGCAGTGAGTACTGATGCAAACATTCACTTCTGACAACACAGTGCACCTATTCTTAATTCCTCAAAAAAAACTCCCATTGCTGATCTCATCAGGGATGTAATTTGAAATGCTGGAATACAGCATACAATAAATGGGAACTATCAGTGTTTATTTAAGATTTGAAATCATAGCATAATTTTAGCTGTTTATTTTTAAAAGAGTTTCTGAGCTTTTCATGAAAAATATAAAATTGTTATGAGTAAAACCAGCACCAAATTATTAGTATCTATATTATTGTAATTTTTTAATGATATACTGTAATCATATCCATCCCATTTAAAGAAGGGGTGCACTACCTTTGTCAATGCAGAGGAACCGTATGGCCCATTAATTACCCATTCCACTCAAACCACTGTGGATTTCAATTATGTTCATTAGTCAGTGGGAGCAGGGCTTGAACTACAGCCAAGCTATGCTCTCACCCCCCACCCCACTGAACCAGCTGTACATGGCATGTGGCCTTGCACAGTGACCTCTAACTTGATGGTGCTCCATACACCCCAGCCTGCACAGTCATTGTCCAAGTGTGTTGCAAGTGCACTGGGCTGTGAGTGGTGGATGTAGTCTATTTACAGGTAATACATCTATCCCTTGTTCCTCCTAAACAAGATTTGGCTACAGGCTAATCACTGTACCAATGTCACGCCCAAAAATTGTGGCCTCCATCAATCTCACAGTTCGACAGTGCTCACTGTCAATAGCCTTGGGTTGTGAAAACTTGTACAAAGGAATTATCTTTGGTCATTTGTTCAGGATTGAGAACAAAATGACATTTGTAAAGAGTTCCTGGATCCTGATCTACAGGCACAACACAAAGATGTGATTTACAGGATTCACCAATCTGTGGCAAGAAGGATAAATCCTAAAAAAAACCTTTCTTTTAATTTTGGGAGACACGTTCTACACGTCTGTGACTACCACAACTTTCCAGGGGTCAGAGGACATAACCCCTGCTTCCTTATACATCCACATCTATTTAGCAGGCTGTGAAGTCTTCAGTGGCTTGCATCCTGTAATGGCTAGCTCATGTGGGACTAGGGGAAAAGGTTTTCACTTATCTAATTTATAAGAAAGTGGCTCTGTATATACTGTTCCCAAATAGTTACAGTGTGCACAGAGTCCACAGTTCCCAGAGGTTTGGCAGAGGCTAAAGTTAGATATAACCTTACTCTCTAAAGTGGTAGCTTGGTCGAAAAGTAAGGCAGTATCAGAGGACAGTGTAAAGCATTTGTTGTACACAATCAGTCAGCAAATGGTCTCACACACTCTAGAACTGAACTCTAGGCCAATGGTTTGTATATAAAAATATATGCTTGTTTTATTTTAGAACCAACAGGTATTAAAACATACTTTCTGAGAATGAGATGCTTTAGATAAATACTTTCAATAGGCAATAGACTTTTGAATGCAATAGTTACAGTTGTTGCAATAGGCAACGCAATTTCAAACACAATTATACATTGAGCTCAATGGGAATTTCTAGTTAAATGCAATAGATTACTTTTTGGATTACTTTTCTTACCACAGGACTGGATCCTAGATTCAGTCCTGGGACATCTCCTGTAAACAGTCAAGTAAAAACGTTTTGGTTGCAAATGTGATTTTTAAGGAATATTATTGTATTTTAAAAGTTGACACTTCGAAACTTTTTCACATAAAATCACCAATGTTATCCTATGGGAAGAAATTCACATAGCAGGTAAGTAGGGTTATCGTTACTTTTTCTAACTCAGTTTTGGATCCTGGATCCAGCACTGGTGCATCTCCTGTAAACAGTTGAAAGAATGCGTTTTTGCTATACAGGCGATGTTTAACGAATATTTGTAAGTTTGCAAAATCGACACAGAAGAATTTCTGGCCAAAACCAGGCAATGTTATCCTATGGAGGAAAATCAAGTTAGCGGTAAGTACGGTTGTAATTAATTTGCAGGGTCAGTGCTGGGCATCAAGATCCAGCACTGGGATCTCTCCTGATGCAGCTGAGTAAATTTGTTTTCGTAATTCGGCTGATTTTAGATGAATATTTTAAAGTTTCAAAACTCAACACTTAGAAGAATTTCCAAGTGAAACCAGTCAATGTTACCCTATGGAAGAAAAGTGAGTTATCGGCTTTTGGGTAAGTACTCGACTGGAAGAGTTAAGGTTCTGGGCATAGACTCAGGGGCCTCCCAGGGTAAGGTAAGTACAGTTGTTACACCCTCAGCGTCACAGGGGCAGCCGGGTGCAGAGTGAGTTAGGCCCAATATTATCCTATAGAAGGCAGGGGGCCTTTGGTTGGTGGCTGCTGGCTAGCAGGCCACGCGGCTGTGGGAACTGGACTCCTGGTCATTTGCTCAGGGCAAATGGGGAAGTAGATTAGAGTAGAGGTTGCACTGCCAGGGGCACTCGGGCAGCTGGGTGCAGGGTGCTTTTGAGCCGTCGGGCGCTCAATGGATTTCAACGGAGATACTCAAGAACGAACAAAGACTGCAAGCTCGGGACGAAGATTCCTCAGGTGCGACCACCACTTCTGGAGGTAAGTTGGTTAGTTGGAGGATAGGTAGGCACCCAGGAGTTGGGCACAGGGGGCCACAGGGCACCGGGTGCAGGGGTGCCTTTTGGTGTCGGGACATCTTACCCTCTGCTGGACGTAGTTGGAGGGGTCCCTGGTTCTGAGGCTGCAGGCGTCGTCAGGAGCATCAAGGTGGGTCCTTGGGTGCTGGATTCTGGGTCACAGTTGCCGGGGGGATGTCCTCGTGGTCTTTGTTCACTCCAGCACATGCCAGGCTTGGCGGGTGCAGAGTGCGCAGGGTTCGCGGTTCCTGGCTGATGCCAGGTGTCAGTTACTTGCTTTGAGCAGTACCACTGCTCGCGGGAGTCCCAGATAGTTAGAGCCACAAAGCAGTCAGGTCCGCCGGGGTTTTTGAGGTTGCTGACCACTGGAGATGCCGGGGTTTAGCAGGAGCAGGTTCGAGGGTCGACAGGCCGGTAGGGCTGGGGCCAAATCAGTTGGTGTCTTCCTCTTGTTAGCAGCTGCACGGCAGGTCTTCTTGGTCCTTGTTCTCCTTTCTTGTTTCGGAATCTGGATCTGAGGAAGGAAGGTTCAGGGTGCCCCTAAATACTAAATTTAGGGGCGTTACAGGTAGGTAAAGGGCAGGGACCAATGGGTCCCTTCCCTGGGGTGGGTACACCCCTTATCCTGCCACTCTCCTGTGGGAGGGGGGCAGTAGCCTAGTCCTGATTGGCCAGGGCTCCCCATCTTCAAGATGGCGAGAGCCCGGAGATGTGCTTCACCTCGCCTCCCCACCTGAGGGATGGGGTTGGCAGAGGCTGGCACAACCCCTTTCCTTCCTTAGGGTTTCCGGCCAGTCTTCCCACCAGAGTGGGGGTCAGAACCGATAGGGGCCAGTTGCTGAGTACAGCAAGTGGCCTGGAGAAGCTCACAAAGGCGACATGCCTTTGAAGCTTCCCCTGCCCATCCTGGGGGAGGAGACCTAGCACCTCGCCCAGGATGTGCATTGTTGCAGGCCCAGGAGAACGGGTGGCTCTCTACCCAGGGGTCCAGCAACATGTCTGCTGTGTGGCAGCCTAGGCAGCCCCTCAGAAAAGACGTGGATTGTAGGTTAGGTTCAGGGGGCATCTCTAAGATGCCCTCTGTCTTGCATTGTACATTAAATCCCACACTGACATCAGTGCAGGTTTAATGTGCTGAGAGGTTTGACACCAAACTTCTCAGTCTTCAGTGATGCCATCATGGTGCTGTGGAGTTCGTGTTGACGACCTCCCAGCACCATATACTCTTAATGGCAGCATTGCACTTACAGTGCCCAGGAATGGACCTGGGTACTGTAGGGGCACAGGGCACATGCACCTGTACCCACACCACTGGCATAGGGCACCCATCTAGAGGGGGAACTGAGGTATGCTAGGGCAGTGTGTGTAGTGGGCATGGCACACAGGGATGTGTGCCATGTCTACTCTCTTTTTTGTTCTGCACCCAGACACTCAACCTGCAAGGGCAGTGTGCGTGTGTGTCAGGGTACAGGGCCTCTAAGGGTGGCACAATAAGTACTGCAGCCCTTAGGAGCCTTCTCTGGTCACAAGGCCCTGGGTATCTAGTGTACCATTTACCAGGGGCTGGCATGTTGCCAGAGATGCCAATTGGGTTTAGGCTTCAACACAGTTTTAGGGAAGGAACATAGACCCTGGGTACCTAATTGGCAGGAGCCCAGGGCACACTCAGTCAAAGTACCTCAGCAATTCAGCAAAAAGTGGGGGCATACCATGCAAGAAAGATGGCACTCTCTCACATAATTAGATTAATTTTTCTTTTGAATATTAACTGACAGACTTGGCAAATGCATGATATTGGTCCAACTGACTTGATAACTGTATACTGTGCTTGACCTTGACTGAGAAAATCCTGAATAGATTTTCACTAAGCCATAAAATGATCATAATATGCTGCATTAGGCTGCTATCCCTTGATCAAGTTTCCTCAAAATCCATTTTGAAGATTTACCATTTGTGCATGCAGAAATCTCTCTGCCAAACATAACAGGGAATTCTTCACTTCTGGGACCTTACCGAATACTTTAGACTCTTTGTTGCATCTTCCAAAAAGCTTTCAAGATTGAGTAAATGTATCTGAAACAAACTTTAGTAGAACTTTTTACTGCTTACTCAAATAGAAATACATTTATTAAAGATTTGAAAATACCATTCCTATGAGAGAGGAGAGCAATGCAACCAGGCACACCACTATAGACACAATAGGAAAACTGCACCAGGACAATCAGGATTTCCTATTGGAACAAGACCAGCAGAAACAAGAGGTTTTCAGTCTTATGGGATAAGTGGGATGAGTGGGAGCTCAACTACCCATAAAGACAGTACAGAACCACAGATTCAAATCAAGATCTAGATACACCTTCTCCAATGCCCTGGCATGCATTTCACAATGCAACATGAAAGAATTTCTTCCGACTCTATCTCTTCTTTTTTCTCCTTGGAGTTGGAGAGCACTTTGTTTCAAAATATAAAATTTGACAGTTGTTGGTGATGATCCATGAATCAATAGCGCTAATACTCCCAGGCTCTCCCTTGTTGCTTGAATATGATTGAGCTCTGAGAGACATGCTCTTTGGCCAAATGATATCCTACAGTCATATACAAATCAAATAGTGCTTTCCTTGTTTAGCTCTGTTCAGGTTCTGCTGCTTTCAATTCACCATCCTGAGCCCTACCAGTTCACCCATCAAATTTTAAGTAAAATGTCCATCTTAGTCTTGCCTCTCTTCACCTAGGACCCTTGTTACGAATGGAACGCATCGAGGAGAGCGATTAACAGGAACCAGCACTTTTGATACCACCAATCGTCCCCAGATGAAGGCCATCTGGCCGAAACGCATTGGGACTGATGATGATGATAAAAACCAGTAGTCATGCATTCTGGGAATTGTAGTTCAAATGTTTGGATGAAGTAAACTTTGTGTTGTGATGAAACAATACAAGTGAAGATTGAAACCAACAACTAAAGTATTGCGTTTCACTTAACGAATGATAAATTGTTGATCCCTCATTTAAGGACTATTTAACCAGTGCCCGGGGGACATACCCCCACGTGATTGGGGATGCAACTAGGTTAACAATATGCTTTATATCCATTGATGGTGATAGGCTCAACCTACCAGATTTCCTGGCAACACACAATGTCATCATTTTGAAGGAACGCCAACCAATCTTTATTGTTTGATTTATTCTGAAACCTCGCAATGCTCCATGAAGTAAATTGAAAACCTTGCTCTCTTGTGATGTCAATCTTTAATTTGTTTGGGGTACACTTAGATGGAACAAGAAGGTACTGTTTGAATGCAGGCTCCTCTTACGGAAAAAGCCCCAATTAGCTGCTCTGGGTCGTACGTCAGTCATTTTCTGTGTCAGTCATTTTCTGTAAGGTTTGATAAGAGATCACATCATTTGGGGTGGGCAAAGTTCACCCTAAGGGGCAACTTTAGTGGGGGTCTGTTCCTTTGGATAGTCTGCTTGTTAGAGATGTACCAGGAGGATCAGGATAGAAAAACCCTAGTGGGTAGACCCTCATCTTACTCAAAATTTGGTTAGCAGAATTTAGGCGAGATAGCAAAATATGCACAAACTCTTGGTCCTTAAATTGAAAGCAATACCGTCTACTTCAACAGATTTCACTGAGGGGCCAACCCATTTTACTCTTCGTGCCATAATAATTTTATCCACAGTGACTGAGTCACAGTCTGTGTTCCTCCTACCTGAATTGGTGGCTTTGTTAATGAGACTTCGGTAGGATTCCTGGGTGCCTTTTGCTGGGGGGGCACATGCTAAAATCATTGTGTACGGGGTACTCTCTGGTGGTAAGTGCAAGCTGTTGGTGACACCCAGGAGTTGAGGTATACAAGCATTCTGCTGTCAATCTGATATGTTTTTGAGCCCCTGGGTGGATCTATCTTTTTCTCTACCAATCTGGGAGGTACCTGTCTCACCGATTTCCATGTCCTCTAGTGACTTATTGCTAGTACACCTTGTTGTGCCAAGGCCTGGCCCTGTACATGGGCATGAGAACAGTAACCAACAACTGTGGAATGCAGGCCTGTGGCTCCGATATCCTTTATGGGATAAAGGTTTAATTCATGCATAGTCTGGTTCTCTCGCAAGTGGTCAGCTCGTGTTCCTTCTACATTAAAATTCACTAGGGAAGCAAGGGTTTCTTCTATTTTCCCCAAGCACAAAAATATAGGGTTTAAAGTATCTGTTAGAAGATTTGCAATCCTAGGGTAAAGATGCTCAAATAGGACTTGAGACATGTTGTTTCTTAGAGGTAGTACCCAGTTTGGCCCTTTTCCTTTCCCCCATTTTAGATATATTTTACTTCCTTCTCCCCCATCAATCTGTATTTCAGTTCCAGTTTGGAGGAGGGTGGCAGGACAGATAACAGAAACTTTAGGGCAGAGAGAGATGGTTGGTTGGGTCGTCTGAAGGGCCTTGGTCCCTCCCTTTGTCAATTCTCTTGGACTGGACCTTCATGGGGTAGTGTAGATGAGGAAAGTGACATCCTGCATTCCACCAGTTCTATTTCTTTATTTAGAACTGCGACAGCCTGTTGAAGAAACCTGTCAAGAGTAGTACCGGGAACTGGAAGTTCTGGGTTTGTCTTACGCTTCCCAATCGTATCACTACTTTTAACCAGTGCAAAGATTAAAACAATTTAGTCCAGAGGAAAATGTTAGAACTAGTGAGCCCAAAAGGAGAGCGTTTATATTATTAGTAAAGTCCTTGCGCAAACAGTACAGGATGCTGGAAGACCCTCCTTGAATTAAAGCCATGGGGGGCCCAGTCCAGCCTCCTCTGGCCACTGACACGGCTCAGGTATGCATCCCCTAGTCTGAGTGCTTGTGTTGGCGGCTTTGTGCCGTGTTGAGAACTGAGGCTTTGAGTCCGCCCCCTCAGCAAACGGCAAACTTCTTCCGATCCCACACAGCGGGAGCCCATCATGGGTCATGTAGGCATCACCTAGCGTGAGTGTTTGTGTTGGTGACTTTGTGCCGCAATGAGAACTGGGTCTTTGAGTCTGCCCCCTCCAGCAAACAGAAAACAGCTTCCGATCCCACACAGCGGCATCCCATCATGGGTCAAGTAGGTTTCCCCTAGTATGAGTGCATGCGTTGGCAGCTTTGTTCCGCAATGAGAACTGGAACTTTGAGTCCACCCCCCTCCAGCAAACAGCTTCTGATCCTGCGCAGGGGGAGCCCATCAAGTAGGCATTCCCAAGCGCAAGTGCGTGCATTGGTGGCTACAATGTAGAGACTTTTCCATTATTTAGTGACAGTATGCCCAGTGACCGAGAAGGCAGTAACATATCTGCAGACCAGCCCTGTGGTGTATAGAGCGACATGCGCTCCCTTCTCACAAAGCTTTCCCAAGATGCTACCATCTGCAAGTACTGTTAGAGACATACCCTCCTCCTAGCCGGTTCCATCTCTATGCTCCAAAAGAGCGGAGTCTTTCTCCTGATCATTTGCATCTATATCACTGAATCAGTTGTTTGCTTTTTGTTATATATGGTAAATCTCTTTAAGAGATTTGGACTTATTCTGTGTGTCCTATATTTCTATACCATGATGCAAAGCCTAATCACATGGTACCGTATCTAAGGGTATGCTAGCCTGAATATGAAACATCTCAATCTATACCCTATGTGTTGTTGTTTAATTATGCAATTTTAAACTATATCAATCTATTTTTCAATTTATAATTGAACCTTACTAAACTGAATATTATTTGTCGAGTAGTTATTGTGTTGCTGAATTGGTTACACTAAAATTAGATTAAACTGTGATTGTTCTCTTTCCTCTTTACTCTCACGCAGCTAAACAGACCATCTTGTCAAATTGGGTTGTTTAGGTGGGTCTGAGCGTTCTCAGTTGGTACAAAGTAGGAAGGTTAACTCGTGAAGTAGAGGGAGATAGAATCTAACCTCGAACAGTCTAGACCCAACCTCAGTGGCCCTTGTCTAGAGCCTAGAATCAATGGAGAATTGTAGAATAGATGGAGTTCCAGTGGCATGCGTCAAAACAGCGGCAGCGGAAGAGTGAGTATTATTAGGGTTGTGTGTATGAGGATTATATTTAGCTTGTAGTTAAGTTATGATTGTGTGATGTCTGGCAGGAAAATTTTGAAAGTTATGTGAATGTGGTGTTAAGTTGTTGTTGAAGCTGTTATCGAGTCCAATGTGACCTAAGATCCCAGGATAAATATTAAAGGGACAGAAGACACCGTGTTGTATTTGTCTGTTAAGGTTTTGGGGGTTTGTCATGAGACGTCATCTACAGCCGAATTCAGATAGGGAACTTTCTTTGTGTGTAAGGTAGAGTTGAAATTAGTGTGGTGAACCTTTTTGTGCAGAAAGGAAACTATGCTGAATTAAGTTATTCCCAGCTGGCTCAGGTTTAATTTGGAATATGTGTCTTCAACAGGTGATTGAATTCTATTGATTCTTTTAGTGGAGCAGACAAATGTTATTTGTTATTTTTTGCATAATTAGAGTGAACCAGAGAGAGTGTGAGGAATTGTGAAGGAGGGTGAACTGCTGCAAGAAGCGAAAGAGAGTGTGCCGCAATGGGATAGGTTGGTTGGTGTAATGCAGCACTGGGATTGATAACTTTCATTGTTTGGTGCCGCACTGTTATGGTTGTATTGATATGGAACTTGAAATGAATTGAGCTTGTACTGATTTGCAGTTGTTCAGATAAAAAATCAGATACAAATATTTGAAAAATGTGATGCTTCAAAGCAATGAGATATGATATGAGGAGATGTAGAAATACCTACTAGAGTGGGTGAAGAGGCACCTCCGGAAATACGCCAGCTCATTAGATGGCAACAAATGTAGGGCTCCTTACCATTTTTGGCTTAAGAATTGGCAAAAGGTCACAGAGAAAGAAGCTGCATTACCGTTCCCTCGCTGTGGTACTTTACATTTGAGGATAATTAAACATCTGAGAGGTGTTCTGTTTGCACTGAAACTATTTCCTAGACCTACACAATTTGAAGTGCTTAACACAAGGGACCGCGCAGCGCGTGCAAAGGGAGAATGAAGAAAGCGATGCATGCATACGCAAAAGCGTGATGGGATGATCAACAAAGGGGATGGAGGGTAGACATGATGGCGGGAGGGAGATTATATCCTGCCATAATGGGTAAAGGGAGTGATACTGGAGAGAGGGAAAGAAAATGGAAAAGAACAATACAAGAGATTGGTTTGACAATAGTGACAGTGACACAAGTGACAGCGTTTTAAACAGACTGTTAGCAGAATGTTTACCCCCAAATAATCAGTAATGCACTGGAAACAGGGGAGATATTGATGAAACTAGGATCTCTGGAGGAGTCTCAGCACCTGTAGCCTCGAGCCCTGGTGTTGTGGGTGTCAATTTGACATGTCTGACACAAACTGTAGTGGGAAGGAATATGGGAGTGTGTTCTCTGGCTCTTCTTGAACTTGTAATTTAAATTTGTCTTCAAAGATTCCAGAAGCTCCTACAGTGCTGGTTACCATTGGACCTATAGTCCATATGTATGAATCTAGTTTGGTTGCGACTGAAAGTCAGAAAACGTCTGTTCCCACAAAAGTGAGGGCAACAGAGAGGAAAGTAGACAGCTCTAATGTGCAATTTGCCCCATTAACTACAATGAATGCAGATTTACCTTGTGCAAGCAAGTGCAGACCCCTCTGCAATACAGAATGGATTTGGACCCATAAGGTCCATTCAGGGTTGGCAGGTTTAGATTCCCCTTAATGGGGAACACTCCAAAAAGTACATAACTGTACACCTCAAGAGAGTACTGCCCCAAAAAGAACCTCTGAGAGTCAACACATATTTGATGTTCAAGATTTACAGCAATAGTTGAAAGAATACAATAATAATACAGACAAGAGTCAGAGTGCAGAGACAAATCACAGAAGCATAAAATCAGTTTAAAGGTGGATTTGATTGATGTGGTCAATCTAAAAACTGAATTAGATGATATGATAAGTAGAAGCCAAGCGCTTAACCCAATAGATACTCACCAACAAAATGAATTGTTATTAATGGCCAAAGTTGTTACTCGGAGAGTGAGTCAGGCTCAGAAGAAATGATCTGAATTGGCTCAAAGATTTGACACTGACACAGAATGGACAAAAGCTTTACCGAAGAATCACAGACTTGCATTCAGCCTTCAGGACCTAGAGAACCTGAGGTTACAAGGGTTGAAAACTCAAATCCGAGAATTAATTTTGAGTGTTCGGATTTGGAGCACATTAGACAAATGGGAAGAAAGATGGGCTAAAAGAAAGGGTTCCGAGAGAACAACAGTAGAACCACCTCCATTAGGGGAAAGAGTGTCAAGGCTTTTGCTTGGTGAGAAATATCAAGTGGAGGTTATGTGCATGTTGCTTGGAGTAGAGGTGATCATGCAGCATTTACCAATGATTTCCTGAGATTGAGAGAGAAGCCTGTAGAATGGTACAAGCAGGTTGATTGTTATGTAAAAATTTAGAAGGTGCTATGGATTGATTTGAATATACTGTTCGAGATTGTGGTCCCCAGTAATTTTTGGTCCGCATGTAAAATAGCTACAGATTGGCCTGAAGGCGAAACTGAGATAGATCCAGTGGCACATGGTGTGTCACCTATAGTGATGAAGAAATATGATCAGATGATTACTTGGCTAAAGGCAAAGGTGTCCTGACAAGACATTGATTGGGTAAAGATTGACAGGACGACTCAAGAAACTAAGTAGACAATTCATGCATTTTATGAAAGTTTGTTGCAGGCTTTCAAACAGTATAGTGGAATGAACACCTTAGAATCCAAAGATATGGGACAGTTTGCTTCCAGATTTGGTACTTGGTGGAGATCTGAAGTTAGCATGATGATTCAACAACATTTGATTTGCTGGCAGAATAAGTCAGTCGATGAAATTCTGCATTAGGATTAATATTTTTGTGATGAGATTGAGAAGAAACACAAGAAGTTGAAGGAAAAGTTGATAATGGCACAGATGAAAGCTGCACATAGAGGAAGTCAGAATCAGCTTTATGTAGGGAATACCATCCTATCAGCCAGGGGTTCCAGTGCAACAAGGTTGGGAATTTCAGGGGCAGGGAAGAGGAAGATGCAGTCCTATAAATCCCAATACTGGAATTGATGTTGCCACTATAAAGAGGTGGAGTTCATGGCACTATTGTAATATGATGGAGCATTGGAAGCATGAATGTCCTCTCAATTCTGCAAATCAAAAGCAGAATAGAGGGTTCAGTCAACCACAGGGTAATGTTATACAACCTCAGAATGCACCCAGACTGAGATCTTAGAATTCAGTTGGTTCCCAAGGTCCCAAAATGCATGTCCCTCAACCCCAATGCCACAACACGCTGTAAATAACTCTGATTTTCACCAGAATGCAGTAATAAGGGGGAATAAGAATTTGTCTCATAATAATAATCGGTTCCAACAGTTCCCCATGCTTGAGATTCCCAATGGATATGGCTCAGATCAGCCCTTGTAACGGTGTCTGAGTGAGGAGATAGACTGTACACTTGATGAAGTCTTAGAGATATACCAGAGTGGACCATATGTTGATGCTGATGTAGATGGCCACTATGTCACTTCTCCTGATCGATACTGGTGCTTCCCTCTCTACTGGTAGAACAGCAGAGGTAACAAACCGACCCCTCTCAGGAAGAACAATCCAAGTTATAGGAGTTGCCAAGAAGAAATTGCCCAGACCCTTGTCTAAAGAAGTAGCTGTGAAATAGGGACATTTGAAGATATTCATCGATTTATGGTGTGTGATTCAAGCTCTGTATGTGTTTTAGAACATGATCTTTTGTGCAAGTTAAATTGCATCATCTATTGCACTCCAAAGGGTATTGAGCTTCAAACGAATGATGAGGACATTGCCTTTACATAGGCAAATCGAAATTTGCAGGTCTCATTCTTGCCAATGCTGATGGTGGTAGATTTACCGTTGGGTCTCAGAGACACAGGGGGAGACAAAGGGGGCATATTTACAAGCCCCTATCGCCATCACGACATCCCTTTCAGTTAACGCGGTTTAACACTGCCTTGTAAATAAGGCCCCCTTTCATGTGATGCTTAGTGTGAAAGGGGAGGGCAATGGGTGTTGCTTTGGGCGTTCATCTGCAACACCCATTGATTCTGACGTTTCCTCTGATTTACAAGGGAGGCGAAAATAGGAGGCAGTGCCAGAATTAAGAATCTTACCAGGTCTTACCCTGGTGCAAAGAAAAAAAATATTTGATTTTGCCTTGTTTTTGCTGTTTTCATGTGTGTTGCATTGTGCAGCACACATGAAAACAGCAAAAGGCCAATGATTGTTTATGTACAGGAAGGTCCCCCATCCTGCACATAAACAATCCTTTGCAACTTATGTGTGTGGTACATTAAGCAGCACATATAGAAGTTACAAAGCAGCATTTAAAGATTGTTTATGTGCAGTAAGAGGGACATTTCTGTACATAAACAATCTTCCCCTGAACGCAGATGCCTTTACTGCCACTAGGTTGCTAAACTTAGTGCCAGTGCAGGGGGAAATGCAGGGCTACACCATATTCTTGCAAATGGTGCAGCCCTGCATTTCAAGGTGGCTAATGACACGCTCCGCCGCTTCTTTGTAAATATGCTCCAAAGTTTGAGATTTTTCAGGTAAAAATATTGGACTCATTAAGGGAGTTGGACTTGTCCGTATGCAGGTTAAACCAAATGTTGAATACCTGAGAACACCACAGTATGATATGATGCCTGTGAAAGTAAGTACAGCATAGTACAGGATCTCCTTAAAATTGACAAAATCGTGGTTCCTTGTTGTCCTGTGGTACCGAATTCTTCTGTAATATTGTTTCAAATTCCATGTGAGGCTGGATGGCTCACTGTAATCGATCTCTGCAAGTGTTTTTCTCCATTCCCCTGCACAAAGATAGCTAGTTTTTGTTTGCTTTCCGGATGAGGAACCGTGCTTTAATGTTGTGCCGTGTCTCACAAGGGTAGATGGAAAGTCCTTCCATCTTTAACCTGTTCTTAAAAAAGAATCTGGGATCTCTGGTCATGCCCTGCATTTCTGTTCTGGTCCAATATAGTGATGCCCTATTGGTCACATCAGACACTCTGTAAGGATGAAAAACTGATACCATTGCCTTATTGAACGATTTTGCTGAGAATGGACATAAAGGGTCCACAAGTAAGTTGCAATACCTCATGAAAGAAGTCCTCTGTTTAGGACATCACATTGTGAAAGGTGTGAGAAAGGTGTCCCAAAAAAGAATCCCAGTGATCATGCGAATGAATTGCATCACACACAGACAGAAGTAAGGATGTTTCTGGGAATTGTGGGCTACTATCGTCACTGGATCCCCAACTTTTCTCTAGTGGCCAAAGCTCTGCAGAGTTTGACACACAAGGATGTGTCTGATCAAGTACCCTGGGACACTTACTATTTGAATGAATCCCTGGTGTTGAGAGAGAGCCTCGTTGTGCTCCTGCACTGGAAATGCCTGACTCCAACAAAACCTTTTCACTTTTCTGCAGTGAAAGGAAAGTTTGTGCTATCTCAGTGTTAACTCGGAATCATGGAGGTGCTAGCAGACCCCTTGCCTACTTCTCAGCTACTTTAGATCCAGTAGATTCAGTGTTGCCCGGATGTCTAAAATCTATTGCTGCACCAGGTGTCAGCCTTGACGGATGCAAGGATATTGTGATGGGTCACCCTTTGACTTTTTGTGTACCACACTCTGTTGAAATCTTTTTGACTAGGACACATACTCAGCATTTGATTAATAACAGGCTCACTAGGTATGAGCAAACTATCTTGGCTGCTGAAAATGTAACTCTGAAAAAATGTTCAGTTCTAAATTCTGCTACTCCCTTGCCATTACCTTATTGTGATGCAGATGAGATCAAAGTAAATTGTCAATGGTGCACCAAGCCACATCCCGATATAAGGGACAAGCCATTACCTGAATGTGATTACACCATATTTGTGGATGGCTCTTGTTTAAAGGATAATGAGGGAAACACGGGTGCTGCCTGTGCTGACTGTACTGTTGTGGGAGTGGTAGAAGCTGCTTGGCTTCAAGAAGTTTTCTCTACGCAGGTGGCTGAATAAACTGCCCTTACCCGATCATGCTGTGTTTCAGACCAGGATTTGTGAAATGAAATGACGACATTTGGATTTTAGCAGATGGAAGACTAGTACTAACCTATAGTTTGTTGCCACCAATGGCGAGACACTACCACAAGTCAATACATGTAGGAAGAGATGCTATAGTGAGGTTGTTTAGACAGACTTGGTTCAATCCAATGTTTCAGGTGATGACTGATACACTGTGTTATCGGTGTGTGATTTGTCAGCAAATGAATGTGGGAAAGAGGACTGCTGTTAAACTAAGTCACATAGGGAGATCTGGTGGTCCTTTCAACAGGATGTAGCTGGACTTTGTTGAGATTGCAGAATGCAATGGATTGAGGTACTTCTTGTAGTAGTGTGCATTTTCTCACATTTGGTGGAAGCCTATACAACTAGGAGACATGACAGTCTCAGGGTAGCTAAGCTGTTATTGAGCAAGCTCATTCTGAGATTCCGATTTCCAACCTCTTCAGAATCAGATCGCGGAACTCAATTTAATAATGAGGTTCTGAGAACATTATGCCAGCATTGCAAGTGGAGAAGAGATTGCATTGCAGTTATCGGACAGAAGCTTCAGGTGTTGTGGAACAGGTAAATAGCACTCTGAAAACCAGATTGACTAAAGTGTGTGCTTCAACATCTCTGAACTGGCCTGATGTTTAGCCTACTGTGCTGATGAGTATTCTCAGTATCCCAAAACGAAGAACAGGATTGTCGCCCCACGAGGTCATCATCGGGAGGGATATGTGATTACCTGCTGTGCCTGTGAATATGCTTAAAAACATCACAGGGCCTCATTGGCATGGTGTGTACCAGGTGATCTTGGTGGCATGATTGCTGTGAAGTGTGGTGGCCTTCCTAACTGGGTGCATGCATCTCACACTTGTAGGGTCCAGTGTCTCCTTGATGAAGTAACAGCCCCTCTCCCTGAAGAGATGCCAGCAGTTGTGGAAAGACCATGGGAAGAGGTTAGCCAAGCTGTAGGGGACCAGACGGAACCTGAGACAGCACTTGAATGCTTTGAGGGCGGTCCAGATTAATCAAAAGTTGAAGCTGACTTGGAAGAAGCTGGTACTGTGGTGTTGAATGAGTCTGATTCCGACCCCAATAAAGGAACTAGTGCTGTGGAACCACAAGTGACAACAGAGTAAGAAAGCTGGCCAAGAAATCAGGTGAGGAGAAGACTGAAGTTGTCCGCTGAAAGGGCACTTGCCCCCATAGCTGAAGCATCTGGAGAAGCTGAGCTGAGTGGAGATGAACGTGAAAGGCCTGATTTAAGAATTTCCAAGAGATCGAGGGTGCCTTGTCGTAGGTACTTTTCTCCTGAGTGGACTTATATTGCTACAAATGACAGCGAGGGCAAATTTTGAGAATTCTGGAATAATGGTGGAGATTCAGCTGCGACATTTGGAACTTGATCTGGGCTTTCTTCTCGCTTTTTAACTTCCTTACCCTGACACAACCGGGCCACTTAAGACACCTAGCACCGAATGGAGCTGAATTTCCCTACCTTTTCAGGGGAATATTCTGTGATCATTGATGGACTGAAAATAATGATATTAGAAATGCTTACTAATGAACTTGGTACTTTTATTATTAGGGATGTTGAATGAACTTTTTTGAGTGGCTTAAAGACGATTACCAAGCCTTGAGTGGAAGAAGAATACATTTAGGGTTGCCATCTAGAAGAACACAGAGTATGGCTTGGGAAGCTTCATGAAGAATTGTACGTACATATGTGAATACAGATGAAACAAATAAAGACTGAGCTTTTTCTGTGTGCACAGGTTGAGACTGAAAGAGAAGATTCTGTTTTGCTAATATTTCTCTACCCACTTGGTCTGAGTCTAAATAGTATGGAAGCTAATACACCTAACCATGGATGTAGGTACAGAATAAGTGCAATAATAACAATTATAGTGTTGTGCTTAATAGTATGGCTTGTAGGAATATATTCAGATTCAGCTAGTGCTGTAGAAGAAAACTGCACACCTGAGAAGAAATTTTTGCATGAAGTAGATTATCCTCATGAGGAGAGCAGAGCTTACATGTAGTTTATCTAAAGGAGATTAATCATTAAACGCATACACTAGCATGCTTTATGAGTGTGTCACTCCTAAGGAGACAAGGGATTTCTATGTTTGCATGCTGTTACCTGCTTCAGTAGTCAAAGGTATTACTTATCATCATATACCTCTAACATACGGTGTCACTTGCAACTTACTGGTGAGTATTTTCTATGGAAAGGGTAATTTCCAGTACTATTATTCTGACTTTGTTTTATTTCTTTCAAAAGTTCCTTTACTCAAGCACCTGAATAGATATTCCTATGCTCAGATTACTGAAACTGCTAGTAGATAGTTATTGCATTAGACCCTTATTATGGAAATAGACATAAATTGACCTGTGTTCTTACTGAAATTAAAAAGAAGATTTTTAATCAAGTAGTAAATAGATATAGAGCAGTGAAAACTAACAAAACTAAAGAAACTCACTTTCCTATTTGGTCACAAGAAGAAAGGTATCATCAGACAGCAGGGAACACTGGAGAACTGACATAAGATTGGCAACACAAAGGGAAGCGGTGCATACAAAATGACAAGAATTAATATGATACTACTTTTGTAGGGAAGAGTGAATGTAACCATTCCTTTGAGGTTCGAGGAACTTGGCAATGGTTTTAGATTGCATTGACTCTGTAATTGCTGGAGTTTAGTTTATTTGTGGGAAGTATGCCTATTTTAAATTGCCTAATACATTCCATGGCACATGTTATTTAGGAGTAGTGTTTCCAAAGATTTTTCATGTAGAGAATTTTAGTCATCCTGTTTTCGGAAGAAATATTTAGGTCTAAATGAGGTGCTAGTGCTGGAGAAATTGTGGGAGATAATTTTGGTGTCATAATACCAAATATAGGTGTGATATTGAATGATATCAACATTGGAAAATTATTCACTGTAATAGGTTATCTACTAGTACTGCCGGAACTTTATGGGAAACAACCTTTACAACGCAGTATTTACATTGCACTACCTTTACATAGCAGTTATTACATCGCAACATCCTTTACATTGCATGTCATTACAACGCAGCCATTACATCGCATGTCACTACAACTCATATCATTACAACGCATGTCACTACAATGCAAGCATTACATCGCAAGTCATCACAATGCATACCATTACAACGCGTAGTACCCTTACACTGTCCAACACTTACCCTACTGTTGCACTCACTGGAGTTAGAATAGGAATTTTTACCCCTACACTATCCAACACTTACCCTACTGTTGCACTCACTGGAGTTAGAATAGTAATTATTACCCCTATACTATCCAACCCTTACAATAAATGCGATGTAAAGGTATGCATTGTAATGGTATGCATTGTAAAGGTATAATGCGATGTAATGGAATGCGTTGTAAAGGTAGTTTCTGAAAATGCGATGTAATGGCATGCAATGTAAAATAATGAGTTGTAAAGGATGTTGCGATGTAAAAACTATGTTGTAAAGGCATACATTGTAAATGTATGCATTGTAATATCATACATTCGAGCTTTATTGCATGTAAATACTGAAATGGTTGCTATTACTGTTATGGTTTTGCAGAATCGGTTTGCTTTAGATAGATTGCTCGCAAAAGAAGGTGGAGTCTGAGTGAGGTTAAAGATCCAACAGTGTTGTGCCTATATCCTAGATAAAAGGACTTACAGTAGTATATAAAGAACATAACTGGCATACAGAGAGAGTTGAGTGGATTGACAACCACAGCTGTTTGGGATCAAATGAGAAATGGATTTAGTGCTATAGGTTGATGCTTTGTGAACTTAGGAAGTGGTTTATTTGGTTCCATCTTGAGACCTCTTTTATTATTGTTCTTTGTCCAGTGGTTGTGATTGCGGCAGTTAACATGAACAGGAGATATAAGGCATGGAAAGAGTCTCTCAAAGAAGAGAAGACATAGAGCTGGAGAGAAAGCAGAAAGATTATTATAATGAAATGAAACATATGGAGGAACTCAGACAAAAAGCAATTGCCACGTCAAGGGTTTAGATTGTCAAATTTGATAAGATCAAAAGATAGGATAAGAGATTATGTGATGGCTTGATATGCCATCAGAGGGGGATCAGAGCAGTGTAATTCTGACCTCCTCCTTAGATACCATAGAAGTGCATCACAATCATGTGTAGTCAGCATTCAACACATTCTGTGTAACTAATGTTACTAAGAGAAGATGGGGTATTGTATATTTAAAGTACTCTACACAAAACCCAATGAGACTCCGAAATCTGGTGTATAGAAACTCGACTAATAAAAGTTTTACAACACTTATATATTAATATTCTAAGAGAAATTAAAGGTTAGACATGTCCCAATGTGAGTTTGGTGAAATAAAGTGTATGTGTAGACTAATGTTTGGGCATTTATACATGTAACAAGAAATTAGATTAATATTGGTGTACTTTGAAATAACATCTCTTTCGTAATTCTTTGCAATTTATTCATGAGTTAAGTAACTCCATTTGCTATGTGTTTAGAAATGTTCATGCATTTGTAACCCAGTGCACTATTAAGTTGACATGATTTTAGGCCTCGAGAACCGTTTCCAGCACAAGCTCACGCTTAAGTCTAACATCTAATTCATATGTAACCTCAAATGTAGAATGTGTTTGCTTGTATTTTAGTTTCTATTGCGGGTGTGGACAAAGCTTCATTAGTTAGTAAAGGAAGGGTTTGTGTTTCTGTGAGATAGCAAGGTATGTGAAGAAGTATTTGACAAGGAGAAACACGGTAACAAGCAAGGGGGGTTGTCCCTTTTAAGGTAGTGTAGGGAAAGATAGCATGCTCATGCTTACCTGTGAAAATTAACTGATGCAATTTAACCCCTTCAGCGTGGCGCGGATTTCCGCGCCACGCTGAAGGTTCCGTGCGCGGGCGGGGCCATGACGGAACGGTTCCGTCATGCGCACAGCGCAACCGACGTGCATGACGGAACCGTTCCGTCATGCGCGTCAAAGGGGTTAATGTCCAATTCTTTCTCCTGATCATTTGCATCACTATAACTGAATTAGTTGTATGTTTTTTGTTATATAGGGTAAATATTTTTAGGAGATTTGGACGTATTCTGTTTGATCAATATTTTAATACTGTGACGCTAAGACTGATTTATTTCCAACTTTTTTTGAATTTATTATAAAACCTTACTAAACTTAATATAAGTTGCTGGGTAGTTATTGTGTAGCCAAATTGGTCACACTGAAATTAGATTAAATTGTGATAGTTTTCTACCCTCCTACCTCCCAAGCAGCTAAAAAGACCACCTAGGTGAATTGGGATTTTTAAGTAAGCCCAAGCTTACTCACTGTCATAGTTGGAACTACTAACCTGTAGGCCTAGGTGGTAATTCCGGATCTTCAGAAACAATACGGATTCCATGCACCCATGTCTATCTGCTTCCATAGAAAAGGGGGAGTGAGAAAATGAGAGTTTAACATGGCTGGTGTCTTTCCTTGCTGTCATCGTCTGCACTCCCTCCATGTTATCTTGGGTCCATATAAGTCCACCTGGGCAGTGTTGTGACATTCCCCTGCAAGAAACGGGAAACAGTTATTATGGAGTACAGACACTATTAATAAATTACTGTGGTGACAACTGGAGAACAAATTTAAAGACATATCAAAGAAATGTGCACTTCCTGTTCATGGAGAAAGATGTAATATGTTTGCTGAGAACAGCAGCTTTCAACTAGATGTGGGAGAAAGAACATATTAGCAACGTGCAGAATTAGCTCCTCATCTTTGTCCATTATCTCAATCTCATTTTTCAAACGCAACTGAAGCCTAGATTTACTAAGGGCTTGCATCGCCTTTCCTTCATGCAAGGTGATGCAAGCCAATGCTAGCCCGTTATTCAGATTTACAGTACCATCCAAAGCACTTTGCATGGCTTAGTAAATGTGCAATAATGGGAGGTAGCACAAGTCGCTGCCTTGCGTTACTCTCGATCTGCATTGCCAAATTTACTAAGACTAGTAAACCAGGTAATGTGTCAAAATGCTACGCCATCCCAACAGAGGCGAAAAGAGAAGAAATATTTGTTTCTCCCTGTTATTTCCTCTTTCTACATGTGCTTCATTCTGCAGTACACATTGAAAAAGGAAAATGCCTCTGAGGATTGTTTTTGTGAAGGAAGGTGTTGCTTCCTGCACAAAAACAATCCTGCCTGTAATACAGGCACCCTTGCACCAAGGCACAAGGATGCCTGCATTGGGCTAGGCAACACATAGCCTACAGTATACAGTTACACTAATAGTGAATGATGAATATTCATTCAATATTAATGTGATGAAAAATGAGCAAATAACAAGGAGGTTGGAGCCTGATACTGATAATGTGAGAGACCCCTGTGTTCATGACAATGATTTTGCCACCTGTGAGGTCAGGGGTAGCAACAATCGTGCCAGGGGTTGCATGGGGAAAGCCTGGTGACCCCTAAATGACAATCATGGTAATTTTCAATCTTTGAAAAATGACATTCGAGTAGAGTTTCTGCAGAAATTGGCCTTTCAAGCACAGATAATAACTCAATCAAAGTACTGGACAAAGGTAATAATTACTCTGAATTCTTGTCTGACACCAAAACAGAAAATCACTTTTTTGCTGATTGTTTACAGATAAATTGCACACTCTCCCCAGTACTTTGGATCCTAGGAACACAAAAATAACCCCAGTTGAGGGAAAGAGTGGCACGGATGAAAATTCTTATGAAATTGACATCAGAACCTATAGTGGCAAATGAGAGCTGGGAGATGAAAAAGCTTTTGTGGAAGGTATGAAACAGGAACAATGAGTTACAACTAAGGAAAAAAGGATCTAGAAGATATGAAAAAAATAAGAAGTTGATTACAAAGGTGAGAAAGAGCAAATTTAATTAACCATTTAAGGAAAATGCTGCACAAATGCCCAAGTGGTAGAACCATTTTCAGTTGCTTGGTTAAAGAATGGAACGGGAAAAGCAGGGCTATAAAAATATGTATATCCTTATCCAGATGTCTGGTCCTTCTTTTGATTCAGGCCAGCAAGGGGCTAATAAACTTACAACATCATCTGAAGATCCAAGAATAGGTTCGTCCTTCAAAGAATCTTAACTAAGCATAGTTGAAATCTTTAATTCCAATGAAGATTTAACAAATTGTGATGCTACAGTACATAAATCGCAAACTATTTTAACTTCAATAGCTGAAGCTAAGAAGCCAGTTAGGAATGACATGTTCAAACAACCTCTTGATAATAAATAGGCAGTCCAAACTCAATCGAAATTCACTGGAGCTACTAAATCATTAGATGCTGGCTTTCAGATAGTCCTATTGTTAAAGACCCTTGCCAACTGCTTATGAATTCAAAAAGTACCCGTAAGTGTAATTATTGATAGCGTCATACTGAACAATCAAATTGTTATATTTTCCACCTTATAGCTCAAGGTAAACAAGAACATATCAATTCAGGAACACTTGTTCAAATGCTCGAAGTTATTCCAGATGCAACCACAAATCACAACTGAAGAGATCATTTCAGTTGAATTCATTCTACAGGCAGATTACTCTAATACTTCTAAGAACTAAAACCCAGACGCGACTAAAAAAAGCAGCTAAATAACTAAATGGCTAAATGAATCATGACAAAAAAAAAAATTCTATGCCATTTGAGGAATTGAATTATCACAGTTCATAAAGATTGCTTATCTGACAATAGAAGGTTCAAAAGAAAGGAAATGATAGAATATACGGGTAAGACTAGTATTTGGTGTGCATTGGTCACCAGAGTAGACTCTGGTGAGAGCACCGGTGTGTGGATGCGTGAAGTTACTTTTAAATCTTTTTTAGCATGTAGAACTGTTGTGTGTTAAATACTATTCTGTTTTTGCTGCACTACTGCTATTTTGCACATATTTTTACCTCATTGCCGCCCGCCCCGGTCCATCTCGACTGAGTTCCGCTTGTGTGGAGGGCGTGGCCTAATTGCTCAGTACATCACTTCCTGTCGGGGGCGGGACTTCCCACCCGATCCCCTTGATAACGCAAATGTGTTTGCGACCGCGCAGTGGGAGCGCCGCTGGCGCGCCAAAGGCGTGCCTAAGGCAAGCCCGTCTGCGCCCGTCTGCGCCCAAATGGGCCCAGGGGCCAGAACCCCTGATCGTCCGGGGATGCAAGGGAGGATTACATACTCAGGAGAGGAGTTACTCAGGCTAGCCAAACCTACAGACACATTATGTAGACATAGTATAAACGTTGATAATATGAAAGCGAAATGCGAGCACTGTGACACACCCCTAACTCCTAGACTGAGTAAGAACAATGGAAAGCTGCACCTAGCCCTACTAAATTGTTGGTCCCTAACCAAACATAAATATGAGATTCATGACATGCTTAGGGAACAGGCATTGGACGTTCTCTTCCTGACCAAGACGTGGCTTAACGAAAACTCCACTCCAGATGTTCTGGATGCAATTCCCTATGAATATACGCTAGTAAGGCAGGACCGCATAGGTAAAATAGGTGGCGGCATCGCCATAATATATAAATCAAAACTGAAGTGTGAGATATAAGAAGCAGACCTTGAAAACTGCAAAGCATTTCTATTCACTCTAGCAGCAACGGACGACAACACCTTAGCGGGACTGCTAATCTATCGTCCACCAGGTCCATCATCTCAATTCATTAAAAGCTTAGTAGAGAAGATAGTACACCCAGCTCTACGACACAAGCATTTTGTGGTATTAGGTGACCTCAATATACATTTCGATAAATAGCAGAACCCAGAAGTGAATACAATATGCAAGGATTTATTGACACTTAACCTAAAACAAATAGTAGAAACCCAAACCCATCAAGGAGGTCACATTCTGGACCCCATTTTTTCAAACTTTACGGAGATAAAGGTAACCACTCCATGGCCAGTACCCTGGTCAGACCACTACCTTATCCAATTTACTGTACCCTCTCATAAGAAGAAATCAGAACAACAGCCTAAGGAAATCACTAGCAGTAAGTGGAACAATTTTAACCCCTCCACCTTCACCAAAGCACTGATGGAGAAAAAGTTTACGTTAGACAAGGACATTAACCTAGCTAACAATGATCTTGAATCATGGATCACTGAAGCACTAGACAAGGTAGCACCATTGAGCACTAGAATCCTTAGAAGACAAACGGAAACAGCACCTTGGTTTAACGACGAATTGGCCCAAAAAGAATGTAAAAAACTTGAGCAGAGCTGGAGGAAGGTATATTGTAGTACATCTAAAAACAACTACAAAAAGGAACTAAAACACTACCATGCATTAATTAAGAAAACTAGGTGTACTTTCTATACAGAGAGAATCGTAAAGGCGAACAACTCCTCCAAAGAAATGTTCAGTATACTTAAGACCCGCAGAACGCAGGAAGCCAGAAAGGATTCTATCGCCTCTACCGAGAGTTGCAATAAGGTGGCAGTTTTTTTGCAAATAAAGTCACTGATATATATGATACCTTTCCGGCGGAAGCACGACTAGGAACAGGCTTAGCCTGCGACAGTCAGATCAAGTTTGCAGCGCAGACTCTGGAAGAACTTAAAATCCCGAACATAGAGGAGCTTACAGCCATAGCGAAAGGACTTAAATCGGGATCTCCGCTGGACCCAGCTAGACCTAAAATAATGATGGAGGGAGCAACGGTAATTATGCCTTATGTCTCGGAGCTTATCCTGTGCTCCTTCCAAAGTGGCATCGTTCCCATCAAATGGAAACAGGCCATTGTCAAACCACTAAAAAAAAAAAATCATTAGATCAAACAGTGCTTGAAAATTTACGCCCGATCTCACTACTACCGTTTGTTTCGAAAATAGCATAAAAAGATAACAAACAAACAGCTAGTA
The DNA here is from genome assembly GCF_964204655.1 of Triturus cristatus. Lineage (NCBI taxonomy): Eukaryota > Metazoa > Chordata > Amphibia > Caudata > Salamandridae > Triturus > Triturus cristatus. Next base: position 1,140,012,313 of record NC_140583.1, on the reverse strand, counting down.
GACCATGTAAGTAGGAACAATATCCTGCATCCATCTCAATCAGGATTCAGGAGAGCTCATTCCACGGAGTCTGCGTTGCTTCTGGCCTCAGAAACCCTGAGAAAGTATGCAGATGAAGGACAAACGGCCGCCCTGATTTTATTAGATCTCTGTGCGGCGTTTGATACCGTCTCCCATAAATTGCTCCTCTACAGGTTAGAGACGTGTGGCGTCAAAAAGAGGGCACTAAAATGGTTTACCTCTTTCCTTTCAGCACGAAGCTTCCAAGTCACACAACAAATATTTGTATCTGATAGCATCTCCTTGCCTCAGGCTCCATTCTGAGCCCTACCTTATTTAACATTTACGTGGGACCACTGTCAGAAAGAGTAGAGAAATACAATGTGTCTATTGTCTCCTATGCTGACGATACACAGCTTATTGTGCTGCTCTCAGAGAATAAGGACCAAGCAGCTTTACACTTCTCAGAAAGCCTAAAGGAATTAGCAGATTGGATGTCTAACCACTGCCTCAAGTTAAATGGGAATAAAACAGAGGTACTGATAGTTGGTAGAGCACCTTCCATCTGGTCAACTGCATGGTGGCCCGACACATTAGGTCAACTACCTACCCCGAAATCAACATTGAGAAACCTCAGAGTCTGGTTTGACTCAGAGTTGATATTTGAGAATCAAATACAAAAGATAGCGGGGAAATGTTTCGGGACCATGAAAACACTGCGGAAAGTACTAGATCTCCTACCACCAAATGCCAGGAAAACCATTGTACACTCGACAATAACATCTCAATTGGACTACAGGAATGTCCTGTACCTCGGAACTACAAAAAAGGGTCTGTCCAAATTACAGAGAGTACAATATGCAGCGGCACGTCTGGTACTCTGCCTAACGAGAAGATCTAACACTAAGAAAGCCTTGGAAGGCCTTCACTGGCTTCCTGTGGAAAAGAGGGTAGTGTTTAAGGCAATGTGCCACCACATTTTGCAAAAGGAAGGACCCACATATCTGCATTTTCTAATCACCAAATATTCACCAGGACGCAGCTTAAGATCATAAGAAAAGGCTCTGGTGACTGTACCAAGAATCCTCAGAGCCAGAATGGGGGAGCGTTCATTTAGACATCGCACAGCGAGAAATTGGAACGGCCTCCCAATGAACTTAAGAACTGAATCGTGTGAAAATAGTCTCCGTAGGCAGCTAAAGACCTGGCTGTTTATACAACCTATTCAAAGATAGGACCGGTAATGACCACTCACCTTCTCAGACCTGGCGTGTTGTAATCTATTTTTCAGAGTTAGCTCTCAGCGCGGGGACACACCGGTGGTGTAACCATGCGCTCTATAAATGTATTAAATAAATACATTTAAAAAAACCCTGTGGAGGCAATACACTGACAAATATAAGTGAATAAAATATCCTCATGTTTTATCTCCGTGGGGAAGAGAAATGTAGTGTCATTCTATTACAAGAATCAAAACACCTGATTTAAGATTTTATTGATTTATGATTTGATGGATGATACTCCGGCCATTGGGATGGTGGAGAACATTAGCACCACCCTGACCAGCTAGCCTCGTCCAAACTATCTCTTGAGATTGAATGGACCCATCATCAAGGATCATGCTGGACCCTTGGCTAATGTCAAAGTGTACTCCTTTTACCAATTCCTGAAAACTGCGATTTAGAAACGTTTTTGGCACTAAAGACCTCAGGAGGAATGGGACCAAACGTCCAAGCTGCTCCTACAAAGGTATGTTGTTACTGGCCCAAAGATTCAGGGTGTACCCACTTGGAACTTTTTCACAGCAGCAAATCCAATTTTGTGGGACCTCATTGAGAGGTGAAGGCCTCTTTGGCTAAAGCCTACAGCCTTGCCCCTCTGGAAAAATCCTATCTCTAAAAAACGGACTAAGTCTAATGGTAGAAATCTTTACCAGACAAAGGCAGCCAGGTGAGGGACCTTCCTTTGGAGTGAAATTCAAATTTCTTCTGCTCTGAGCTTTCCAGCCAAAAGTCAGTGGCTACACTGGGACCTCAACCACTGGGTATCTAACAACATAGAGTCCTTTTTAGCCACCGTCTGTTTCCTTGCCCCTCTGAAATCATATGACATCCATATCAGAGATTAAGGACCTGATTTAGATCTTGACAGGTGGGTTACTCCGTCAAAACATTGACCGATATCTCGCCCTTTGAAATATAAATCCCATAGGATATAATGGATTTATATTTTGTTGGAAATCATATCCATCACCGTTGTGAATGAATGACCCATCCCCCAAAATCTAAATCAGGCCTTCCGTCTGCAGGTTGAAGTTCTGACTTGGTCGAACTTGTTTTCTGTATCAGACCCTGGCTCCATTGCTATCAGCATTAACTTGCGCCTGGGCACTTCATGCTTTTTGGTGCTATTTTTACATTTAAACTTAAAAAAATCCTAACTTTGGTTTGCATTATTGGACTTTTGATATTTTGGTGTCATTTTATTTATTAAAATGTACTCTGATTTTGGAAATTAGTATGTGATTTCTCTTATGTTGTGTTTTGACTTTATCACTGGTTTGGTACTGCATAAATACTTTACATATTGCCTCTAAGTTAGGCCTGTCTGCGCCATTGCTAACAGGGGTTGGTCTCAGGTTAGTTTATTGACTTTAATGCTTTAACCTGATATGGTTTGAATTTGTCACCTGAGGGGGCTACTCACTACCTCAACTAAAACTCCAATTTTATGCAATGGGACATTAATTATATTTTGACACTTCTTCTTCAAGGATTAGGGACGAATATATAATTGACAGTTTTTGGTTAATGTAAAGTATGATCACCAAGTTCAAAACAAAAGCGAAGGACAACAGCAATCTTTGGTGACAGTTTTAATCGCTTTATTTAGATGTCTAAATGACAGAGTTTGACTTGATTTCCCAGCCAGGTTTCATACTTCACCACAACAAATAACAGGGAATCCTTAAGACTTCACCTTTCAGAGCAATTGCTATTCCAGTTAGTTAGTGTTTTTGAACTTATGAGCTAAATCGAAAGTGACCATTTTTTCCAAAAGGTAGACTTTATGTTGAAGCTAAGGAAACTACATTATGTGGCTAGTGCTAGGAATTTGAGCTAGCGACTAATAAGAGCATTGATGGTCATTTAACACCTGGGACAATTTTGAAAGGGGACGATTTTGCAAGTCGGAAGGTAGCAGGTGACAATAACATCAACGGGCCTCTGAGACAACCAAGATACTATCTGTTTTCTCTGACCTTACTCAGATCTGGTAAACAGAGTAAATGAATAAAATCAGACAAAGTCGATCATCCTAGCCCATTCGTTGAGCGGTCATGTGGATAGGTATCCAAATGTATGATTTTCACTTCTCCTTATTAATAAGAAGTGAATAATAGCCACAAAAATATGAAAACGTAAAAGAGAATTTTAATTTAGTGAAGGACTCAACATGTGATTAAAAGAAAATTTAAGAAGGTAAGCAAATGGGCAAAAACATTTAAAAAACTGTTCTGGGATCTCATGAGCTCACTAAAAGGTAAAATGTAAAATCATTAAAATAAATGTAGTCCTACCTGAGGGACGTATCCAATATGTTAAATTGGTTTACTGTTGGGTGGAGGATAATCCTTGGCTGCTTATCAAGGATAAGCCTCTGTGCCTGCTAATAATAGCTGGTTATCCCTAAACTGGAATTCATGCGTGAAACTGGTGCACCATGTTAAAATTATTTGTCTTTCAAGCTGCTTAAAGATCACTTTTGAACAAAAAAAATTCTCGTGGCTCGAATGACATACTTTTCCAGAATTTTGCAGTGGGCCAGTCTCTGGCTGCTTTTTTTATGGGAATATCAGTAACCCGCTAGATTATGAATTTATAGCACTTTTAGGCACTGATGTAAAACTGCATGCAAAAATGTTACTGAATGAAGTTGGTTTTAGTTAAAATAAGCTAAGGTAGTTCTCTTTTATCAAATGTGGCCTTGAGTTGGGCATAAGAGCAATAAGACCAGTAGGGAATGCAGGCAGATGATTCATTCTCAGTTTCTGGGACTACTTACCCATCTTTGACATAATTAACTGGTTAGTTATTAGGAAAAATGTGTAAAATGTGACACATCAGATTCTATACAAAGAAATATCCATTTGCCACATTGGAATACCTGAGTGTACATCAAGTTTGGAGATGATCTAAAGTGATTAAAAGAATACCAACTAATCACAAATTGAAACAGGGTTGTGTCTTGGCCCCATTTTCTTTTAATCTGTGTATTGTCAACATCAACATGTGCATGAGAATTGGGACGGTAAGACATTTTTCGCCCAAGTTGGAGGGACTGCACATTCTTCTGCTCCAGTATGTCAACAATATGGTGATATTGGACTCTACACCTACATAACAATAGTTATCACTGTCAGTAATAGTTGAAAACAATTGCATTCAGTTTAATTTTCAATATCAATAAAACTAAGAATCATTGCCTATGACACTAGGTGGGCTTTGGCTAGAAAAAAACTAGAGTACGTTGACACATATAACGAATTGGGTGGTGTGTTCAGATAAACAGGCTTGTCTGAAGGTACATTTGAAATCTTGAAGTTGGAGGCAGCATAAGTGTCATCAACCCCCTGGCTAACAAACCTTTTTCCCCATAGAATGCAAAGGCTTTTTCTTGTTATTTTGGTAACTTCATGCTCACGCCATTATAGTTCTTTTTCCACATAAATTATCCATGCCAAATTTATAAAAAACTTTCAACATTCTAAGGGTTCTGAAGGTATCAAGGTATTGTGGATCTCCCTGGAGGGGGCAGAGAAAATAGCCAAAAATGTAACAAAATTTTGTTTTGTTTCACAAAAAATGGTAAAAAGTGCTGCACAAGATGGCATCATTGTGTGAAAATGGTAGCAATGAAAGATTTGCTATGCTCGGGCCACCATCTTCCCAGCTTTCAAAAACAAGCACAGTTGTATCAACCAACCAATTTTTACCACAAGTTTAGCATTTTTTTAAGAGGTAGTCAATTTTTCCTAAGTTTTGCAGTTTCAACCTACTTGTAGTTTGTAGTGGAAATGGGGATAAAACCCATGGATGATCCTTGAAAGCTAAACATCTGTGAAAAGTCTGAATTCAGCAAGGAGTTACTTGTGTAGATCCCTCAAAGTGTTCTAACAAAAACTAACTGTTTAAATAAAAACAAAATATTATAAGTAGTATAAGTTGGAAACCTGCAAGGAGATTGAGTTCAAAGAGGCAAAAGCCAACGTGAAGCATAAAAAAGGGGAAACAAGAGTGTTACTAACTCATCATTTGGTTTTCATGATTACCAAACAATCCTCCTTAAAAAAAAAACAAGTCCTTGCTACTGAGTTTGTTTACTATACCAATACAATGTTAAAGGCATAGTGTGATCATGGGGCCATTGTCTGACAGGAATTTGACAGATATTTCAGGAGGATAAAAGGGGATGACTGTGATATTAGGTGGTATCAAACAGATGTTACTGTGAATAGACTCAGTGCTAGGTAGAAATTCTTCCTAGAGGCACAATTCATGTAAGCCCTTTCAAGCAGACTGGATAATAATGGAACATTCTGGGTATTCAATAGTAATACAACTAACAGAGCAGCAAGAGCATGTGAATTTATGCATGTGTGTGCCTACTGAAGCATTGCATTTCACTTGGATTACAAATGTGGCAAGAAATCTGGATATAAGGACAAAGATACACAGAAGTAGATGCAAGTCAAATTAACTAACCCTATCACATAAACATCCACCTCTTACCTTTGACTCAAAAAGTTCAATTCCTGCTACCTGGGAAAAGTCCGCTACCCCAATCATAGGGCAGCAAAAAAAATCTCCTATGTCTTCTCAATGGGTTTCAGTCAGCAGAAATCAGTTTAGAGAGAAACACAGTTTGTAAAAATCACTCATCATACATGCTCATTCAACCATGGCAAAAAAGTGAGAAGGGACTAGCCGTAGGTCGAATTGCATTCCCTTTTCTACACACACTAGTGAACAGGTTTGTTTGTTACCATTGAGGGTGGTGCCAAAGAATAGTCCTGGACTGTTTTGCTTGGTTCATAATCTCTCACTCCCCAAAGGTTTCTTGAAGAATGATGTGAGTGAATCCCAACAGTGATCTGTGTGATATGCCTCCCTCCCCTTCTCAGATGACCACCATAGCGCTGTGCTCATGCCCGCCCACCCGCTTCCATCTCATCTGGTCTCATCACTTTTTGAGTTGTTGAGCTGCCACATTTGCCTCACCATCAACTCAGTGATTTGCTTCATGTGGTCCATATGGTCTGTTTGGTGCCATCCTCTGCAGTCACTTGTTCCTGCCGACTCCGGCGTGTTGCAAGATCCTTGACAGGATAGTGCAGTAGGAAGACCGCTCCACCATCTTGCCTGCCATCTCCCGTAGGTGTCTTTTCTCATCTCTGGTGGTTCATGGGAGAGCCAGTGAACTGTGCTGGAGTGTGGAGGCAACAAAGGGGGGTGGCGGGCAGGATTGCTTCCAACAGAGGTGACAAGGATCCAACAGGGGGCGAAGCTCAGACAGAAAAGAGGCCCGCATAATTGGTAGAGGTGGTGGCCAAGCAGGGAGCAGCTTGAGATGGAGGAGGTAAGTTAGTGATGTCTTTCCTTACCTAACAATACGTGTAGCAGTTCCATGTATTCTTTACCAATTGGACTAAGTCAGAAGAGAGCACAGTAGAGCGCATTGTGACTGATTTAGGAGTGAAAAGTGTACTAAGCCACCCCCCAAGACATGTATCATGGATCTTAGACACTTAGAGCCATGCGATGTGAGGGGGTGACGACTACAGGCCAGAGATTCCTTTTCCTGCCAGGAGGTGGAGTTTCTGGAGAACAGGTCATAAAAGGCCCTGTTGACTCCCACAGCACATGCCCAAGTGAAAGGCTGGCCAAGACCGGGTCAATCTGCGTACTCTCAAGCCCAGAGGAGGGTGGGCTGGGACCACTCTCATAGCTCCTGAGACTGGGGTCGAGGAAATAGGTCAGCCTTTAAAGTATTTTTTTTCTGCTTTCTTTGTTGAATACTGTCTAATTAGTATGTGTATCCTTCAACATGGGGAAACAAAAAGCTAACCATTGTCTTGAGGCCAAAAAAATCTTGGTTCTAGACCTAAGTCCATGACATTTAACATTGTTTCTGAGGGCCATTAGTACAGGACTCAGCCTGGAAGAGTGTAGGATTGGTGCAGTAAGGAGGCAATTGATTACTCCGGCTTTATATCCTTTAACATACTTAATAGGCAACAGGACCTGATGAGCAGATGGTAATGCCATTAATCAAACCTCAAATGAAGTATATCAACAAGATAAAGACAAAGTTGCTCAAAATGTTCAAAGCAGATCATTTATGGGTTCTGTGGCTGGTGTCTTAATGCTGAATTCCTCTCCCTCTAGTCTGCCTCTGATTAAAAGGAGGAAAAATACCCATACTGTGATTATACCAGAGTAAGGGTCGTTCATCAAGTTTCAGCTACCAAGAAGGGAGAAATAAGATGCACTTTGATAAAGTCAAACAGTAATTCAGAGAAATTACTCTCTAAAGACATATTAGAGCCGGAAGCAAGGATACTTGATGATTGTTCCAAGAGCTTTGATAAGTTGGAAGGTATGCTAAGCGATTTTCATACACTAACTTGTAAGAAGCTGGCAGTAACTGATGTTACAAGGAAAGATTTTGGAGCATCCCTCCAATATGAGGGTATTCAAACATCCCCACTTAGTTATTCTCAGCCTCTGCCTAGTGTACCCCATGATTCTACAACACAATCACTAGCAAATATACCAAAACCCTTAAGTCAATTGAATAGCACTGCAACTGTGAAGGACCAAGTTCTAATCTAGCTTATGTATCTCCATCAGACCAAAATGAAAGTGCATTTAACAGGGCCAGTACTGACTATCCTTTATGTACTGGTGTAAGAGACCTTCCAGGGTAATATAGAACATGTTGCCATCCAATTTTCCTGTTTTAGTGACCACCTAATCCTTTTTACTATGCTGGCAATGGCCCCACAAAATAGCATCCCTACACAAACAAAAATCCAGAAACCAATCCTGGATAGGAAAAATCGGTGCCAATTAAAATGGAGCCATATCGATATATTTAAAATAGTTCCACTATTTAAAACCAACAGTAAGGAGATTGTGCTAAATTGCCTGGACCCTGATAGCTCTCCAGATTCAATCATACCATATATTGTTGGCTTCCTTGGTGAAGTTAAAAAGGACCTGGCCTCCCCTAAATCAAAAACTGAATCTCCATCAAGCACAACTGCAAAATGGTGCCCTGATTTTTTCCCTCTGGAAAAACTATTTAGAAGCAAGGAAGCCAAGGGAAAGAGTACTGAGGGAAGAGGCATGGGAAAACCTAGAAAACGCTGCTATCACTAAAAGCAATAGTGAATTTTGGAAGGTAATCAACTCACCTCTTTTCAAAACTCCTACAAATCCCACGTTGGACACCCATGTGGGCGAAGAAGCATGGGTGGCCTATTTTGAGCGGGTATTAGGCTTGGTGGATACCGTATCTTCAGAATACCCCCTCATTGACTGAGCACCTAACATTTATACTTAATGATATAAAATCTGGGCTAGGGAAATGTATTGGTGGGAAGGCACCGGGGCCAGATAGGGGTCCCATCAATCTTTTCTTGATATCCTGGACCTGTGAGCACCCTTGCTAACAAATGTGCTCAATGCAATAGCAAGAAATGCTCCCCTAGTATCGTGGAAGTCTAGCATAAGTATACAGATTTTTAAAAAGGGTGATAAAGAGAACCCCCAAAAACTACAGACCCATTTTTTTGTTAGATACTACCGCAAAGCATATGGGCCGTTTATTGTTACACAGGGTGGAGGAGTGGGGCAGGGAGAACAATATATTGATCAAAGTGCAGTATGGTTTTCACAACGGGAGATTCACAATAGACCAGTGCCTCAATCTAAGCTTGACAATAGATAAATATTCCAGAGCACGGGGAGGCTAGACTTGTATGGCATTTACTGACCTTACTGCCACTCTGTGACCCACTCTAAATTAAGGAATTTAGAGGCTGCAATAATAAATTTCATCTGTCAAATGTATGGCAGTGCAACAGCTTCTGTCTGTTATGGCAAAAACGAGGAATGTATGTAACCAATTAAGATCACTAGGGGGTTAAGCCAAGGGTGCGTCCTCGCCCCTTCTTTATTTTCAATTTACACAAATGGGGTAAAGGTCAACACCAGACGCCAGTTTTTGATAACCATAAAGTACCAGATGAACACGGACGATGCAGCCTTAATCGCCAGAACGGGGTTGGCCCTTCAGCGGTTAATAAAGGAGTATGCGGCCTTTATGTCCTCTTTGAACCTGAGGGTCAATGAATCCAAATCCTTCATTCTAATAACAGGGGCACCTACAGCTAAACGAACACCACACTTCCATATTAGCACACAACAACTGGAGGTGGTAGAGTCCATCTTGTACCTCGGGGTTATGTTTGACAAAAAATAGTCTTGGTCAACCATGGTAGAGAATAGGGCCCTAGTGATGGAGAGGAGTCTGGGAGCAATATCAGGCTTCGTCAACAATATGGGATCAAAAACCTCGAAGTAATCAAACATATTTATCAAACAAAAACAGTATCTGCCATATCTTATGGGGCAGGTGTGTGGGGCATGGTGCCGGCAGAACAACTCCAAAAATTGGAAGACAGATTCTTCAAGGGCATAGTTTCACTTCCCAGATCTTCTTCAAATTATATCTGCCTTCTAGAGCTAGGATTGCCCAATGAGTCTGATCGAAATAAGCTAGTAATGATCACGTTACGGCATGCCATATGTTGAAGGGACACAGTAAATCTTACCCAATCTATAATAAAAAATTGCCTAAAACTAGAGAACTCTCACAAAATTACTTGGCTTCAGTATGTGAAGTTAACTTTGACTGCACTTGGGCTAAGGAAATTGTTTGATGACCCTAGCGCATGCAGGAAGATCTCAAAGTTTTTACTAAAGAACACCTACCTAATCAAGACTGCCCTTAACCGATAGGAAGCTAACCGCTCAAATAAATTAATTGCATTTTATCAGCAAATACCTCATGTCCCAGTGGGGGAGAATTCTTATTTAGGAATCACTAAAATACCACAGCATAGATAAATGTTAATGAGGTTCCAAATGGATTGAATCCCTCTGATGTTGGGCTTTCCTGCAAAGAACGGCCATGCTGATGTGTCACCATGCCCCTGCGATAAGGTTTCAAAGCAGTCTGACCTTCATGTAGTTTTATTCTGTGATTTTTACAAAGAACAACTTGCAAGATTGAATCTTCCAATTTTAAGATGTTTTACTTTTAAGCAATGCTGTGCAGCACTTTATTTTCTAAAGAGACACTCTAAACATTTTATATGCTGTTCAATAGCGTCCTTTTTATGGGCTTGCATTAGAAAAAGGAAAACATTGCACCCTAGCATTTTCTAAATTCACATTTTGAGTTTTTTTTATCCACAGGTCAATATGGTTTGAATTAATATTGTATTGGCTAGCTATGGGGCAAACCTTAGCCTTTTTGCACTTAGAAATGGACTTTGTATCTAGAAATGGATTTTGTGCCAATATGTTTACATATTTATTACTATATTTGTTTACATGTATTTTTGTACTTTTATTATCTGTACTTTAAATGAATTGAATAAAGAAAGTGATGATGATGACTATCCTGAACCATCCCCAGAATGGGCACCATATACAATTGTCCTGAGGGAGGTTCCAGTTTTACCATCACCTAGGAGGGAAGACCACTCAGCAGTAGAAAAAGAAATCAGTTTAGTGATGTAAATCATAGTTGAGGTGGCTTCATGACTAGTCACAAGAAGTCCTCTCTGTTAGAACTGCTTAGCTAGGTTTCACCAAAAGAAATGTTTAGGAGACTGAGTGGTTATCAATTTTAAACACCCACTTTGTGAGATCCCTCCTACAGGGCTTATAATGGATGAATTCTGCCTAAAATGCAAACAAAACTGTGCCTTTAGGCTACTTTTATAGCCCAATTATGCCATTAACTGAATCTTCATCCGGTGCAGATGATATATTAACATCTTTCATCAAGTCAAATCTGCATTTTTGTAAATTCATGTTTAAGCATCTTATGAAGCTTTTATGACACAAGTTGCCGAAATAAAGCAATAAACGTATAACGTAATATGGCGGTGGGTAATTCACAATACGATGGCGTGACGGTCGCCACCGCCGGCATGGCGGTGTCGAATGTTACGCCATCGTAATAAGCCCCTTAGTTGTCGAGGGCTAGGTTGACAACCTACATACAGTATAAGTGGTTGAACATCTGTATTGTTCCTCGCAGTATGGGATTATCAAGATTGCATTATTGGTAGACCATAGGGCTTTAGCCACTGAATTGTATACAAGGGATCCTTTTAGACCATGGGAGTGGAAGGGATGGGACGAGGACTTGCATACAGTGGGGTCGTTTCCTTGAGATATTACCCAAACTGCAGGATATAGGTGGTTTTGTCTGTGTCACAGAGTGATGTAGCTATATAATATAATTATTGCTAATGTATGCATCTGATAACTGCTGTCAAATCAATGATGTAAAAAGAAACATGAACCCTCTTTAAACCATAAACATTGTTGGTTTTGAGTCATTAACTCTACAGGAAGGGGGAGTTTATACTGGATGCATTCCCAGCCTATTAGATAAGAACAGGATTAGGAGAAAAACAGAGACTAAGGCATGATTAAGATTTTTGCAAATGGGTTACTCTAGCACAAATGAGACTGATGTCCCTTTTGACTTATTGCAATTGCCATAGGATATAATGCATTTGTAATAAGGAAAAAGGGGTATCTGTCATGTTTATGATGGAGTAACCAGTCTGGACAAACAATAAATGTGGCCAAGAGAGTTTATAGGTGCCAGATTCCATTCACCCATCACTATTGCAATGCTGTATCCAACCCCTAGTACTCATTTTTCCGGGGCTAAGGGGAACCTTAGCCAGAATCAATGGATGGTGATTGGGGATGGCTAGTGGTAGGGCTAGCAACTTTGTTTAAAAAATAACCTGGACTGTATTTACCACCCACATGAAAAAATGAAACCACTTTCCAAAATATTTCAGGCTCACTCCACATTTAAGAGCAGGTTTTTAGTACCGAATCACTGTATATAATAGATTACCCAATCGGTGGTACTTATTGGGAAATTTACCCATAACACCACATAAAAACGAAGACCTGGATTTATGAAGTCTTTGTGTTTCCCTTGCTTGTCGATATGCACCACCTTTCTTGGCTCATTAAAATAATGTAACACCATGCAGCAGCTTGTGCTGGTTACATTACATTTAAACTTGGAGGAGTTTAATGGGTAGAGCATGGGTGTTCCCATGCAACCTCCTGTGGATTTTGTGCATTTCCAAATTTACTAAAGCTAGTATACCTGGAACTGCGTGAAAATGCTGCACTTTTCTCAGTGAAATATTATTTCTCCTCACTACTTCCTCCTTCTATGTATGCTTCATTCTGCAGCCCACATAGAAAGAGGAATATGCCTTTAAGGGTTTTGCTTGTGGAAGAATTTGCTCCTTGCCTCACATAAACAATCCTGTCTGTAACACAAGCACTATTGCACTATGGTGCAAGAATACCTGCGTTGGTACTAGGCAGCACACAGTGCACCACCTCAAGGAGCAGAAAAACTTCATACCTTTGTAAATTTGTAGCATTTCTGCCCCTCCCTTTCACGCAACGCAGCATAGCAACTCTGCTTGTCTCCCTGCCTTGTCTGAAATATTCGACTAACTACATTAGCTATTAACTTAGCTAAATACGTTGTCACCCTCCCCAGAGTGCTACTGCATGAATAGGGACCCTCCCCAAAGTGCTTCATGTTTTTTATTGAGCAGGGTTTTGTGAAAATAAAACCTGCTTGGATTAAATCCTCAGTAACATTCATTAACAGTGTGCTGTGAAAATTTGTATTAAAAGAAAGCTTAAATATGGGGAAATGCTTTAGCACATGCGTGTACTAATGCATGTAACTAGGCTGCAAATGCTTGTGGATAAAGAAGATAAAAAAGGCAAATGCTGCTTTTACGCACGTTAATGATGTTTGCTAGGAAATAATATCATGTGTTAGTGCAACGCTGGGATGGTGTGCAATGAAATTACATTTCATGAAAATAATAATGTTTGTGTTTGTTTTCTGTAGAAAAGCAAGCATGGGTCTCCTCCTCTGCATGCCGGTCCAGGGTTAATAATTGGAGGAAAAATAAAATGACCAAAATAGGGTTTCTAGAGAGAATAGAGAACACTAAGGCTGTGTGTCCGTCACAATAATTTGAGTGACTGTCAAGCTTTGGGAAATATGATATAACCAGTGGAAGCAAGCAACTTCCTTCTCAAGATGGCAGAGGCAAACAATGGAAGCAAAAAGACTTGCAACATGAAATGTGCTGCAGGAAATATGTACTATGATTGTCATTCTAAGTTGTTTCCTGGGAAAGAATCTGTCGTAATGTTGAAAGTTTAAGACAAAAGAACGTTGAATAAAATAGTCATGCTGAGAGTAGTGTGACGATACACCCCCATCCTTAGCCAATGAAAGATGGAGTTCACTCAAACAAATGTGGGTTGGACATTTGGGTTTTAGGGCATAATTGAGGTGCCAGGTGGGTGGGGTGTGGTTGGTCAGCTGGTATTTAGATAGCGGGAGACCGTCGCTGTCATCGGTTTGCTGTTTCCAGATAGAGGCCTACCTGTTTCCTGATTCCTGACTTAAACTTTGCAACTCGGCTCTTCCTGAGGGGCCCTGCTACTCTTTAGCCAGAGGGTAGATTTTTCCTGCTTTCCATTTGGGTTACTATAGATAATATCCTGAATTCAATTGCAAATGTATTTTCTCTCTGAAACTTTTCTCACTTCGTCTCTCCCCTTCTTCAATGCATTGTTAATTTGATATGAGTTTGTTTCTGTACATTGTTAAAACTGTCTCTTCGCGATAATCCATGGTTTGCATTGTATGTCGGTACTTGATGAGCATTTTATTTCACATTATTCTCGATAAACAACATCATTTTCATGCCTAGTCTGTTATTATTTAGTAGTATTGATTAGTGCATAGTATTGCCATCAATTAATCAACTACCAAGACCATTGCCATATATATATATATATATATACACATATATATATATATATATTATCTACTGGCGGTCGCCAGTAGATAGTTATAGTTAGGACCGTGTTTCCATAGGAAATCCGCAACATTCTATTTAGAATAACTGTGGAGCCGGTTGAGGAATCCTCGTAAAATTTTCAAAATAGGCGGGGTGCTCCGCTCCGCTCCTACCCTGAAAGTCTCGGGGGGATTCGTCAAGCGGGGGCTGAGAAAAAAGGGGGGTCCAAAAACGTGTTTTCCCCATGCAATTTTCCATAGGGACCTTTAGTACAAGGTACAGCCCGAACGGCTGAACAGAATTACTTGAAATTTGGCAGAGCGGTAGTCCTCAGCTCAGGGAAGTGCCTTTTGCAGGTCTGGTGTCAATCTGTTCAGTAGTTCCTGAGAAAATCAGAAGTAATTCATATATATATGTGGGCGGAGCCTAACCACACATCTCATCCTGAGATCTGATTGGCTGTCAGCACTTCATCCAAGAAGTGTTGGCAGCCATCTTGGGACCAATATACATGATAGCACCTCATTAAAAAGCATTGCAGTTAATAGAAGGTTTTAAGACTTTAGTTACATTATAAATCATGTGTTGATGGTACCATACTCATTTTAGGAATTGTGGTATGTTCTAAGGTGATTTCACCATTTGAAAAAGCCTTCTGCTGGGATATCATGATTGAGAGAAAAATATTTTCTCATGCTTTTCCCACAGAGGTTTGGAAGGTGATCTATAAGCTAAACTGAGAGCTAATTTTCTGTAAATTCACATTATCTTTCTCAGTCATGTGAGAATGAAGTCTGACATTCTCAGTAAAACATGTACATCCAACAAGGGCAGAGACTGTCAGTTGATTCCTTTGTGTTCTACTGCAGCTTCCCAGAGTGTTCCAAAGAACAACTAGAGCGCTAACAGTCCTACTTATGATAAACGTATGGCACACCTGAAGCCATCTTGCTTGGATTAAAGTGGTAACTCTTAAAACATTTAATTTAAAAAGGAACAAAATGAGGGGGTTCATTTTTCCATAACAAGTATGATTAGTGCTGCAGAAAGAAAAACTAGGGCACATTTTGACTTCTGAAATCCTCTTTTATTTCGTTAAAAAATTCTGACATGCAGACTGAAACCTGCACTTTCAATACCAGCAGCAGTTTTCCCTGGTGAGCAGTAGCTTTACTACAGTGATCTAATGGAGTGCTAACATTCTGAATTTATGGCAAATGTGTGACACATCTGAATGCCTTCTTGATGGAATCAAAGTAAAAAACTGAAAGTATTTCCTACTGAGAAGACTGCAGTAAATGAGGAAATTAGGAAACTTCATAACAAATAAGTCTCCCAAGATGGCCACCAGAGACAAAAGAGCCCAAATGTAGCCCAAATATCACCCAGATATAGCCCAAGTATAGCCCAATGACAGAATGTCCCAGAGTGTTCTTAAATACAACTAGAGCGCTTACTGTCTTCATTATGACAAACGTATGGCACACCTGAAGCCATCTTGATTGGAATAAACTGGTAACACTTAAAACATTTAATTTAAAAAGGAACACAATGAGGGGGTTAATTTTGCCATAGAAATTATGATTACTGCTGATGAAAGAAAATGAGGGCACATTTTGAGTGACTTCTCAAATCCTCTTCTATTTCATTAAAAAATTCTGACATGCAGACTGAAACATGCACTTTTAATACCAGGAGCAGACTTCCATGGTGAACAGTAGTTTTACTACAGTGATCTAATGAGCAACTAGAGTGCCAACTTTCAGAATTTGTGGCAAATGTGTGACATATCTGAATGCCTTCATGATGGAATCAAAGTAAAAAACTGAAAGCATTTCCTACTGAGGAGACTGCAGTACATGAGGAAATTAGGAAACTTCTTAACAAATAAATCTCCCAAGATGGCCACCGGAGACAAAAGAGCCCAAATGTAGCCCAAAATCACCCAGATGTAGCCCAACTATAGCCCAATGACAGAAGTGTGCAAAACACTTATTATTTTGTGTTTTTGCAGTGTTATATAGTGCAGACTTGTCAGGTATTGGAGTGCTTTACATGAGCATTGGTTACATCACACAAGAACAAATTCATTTTGGTTGTAGACATGGGGAGACTAAGTGATTTGACCAGAATCACAGAATGTCGAGCTGAAGCAGAAACTCCAACCTGGTTCCCCAGTTGCAAAGTCTGCAGTTCTGGAAGTAACACCACATCCTCTCCCCTAAGTGCAACATTTAATCAAGTGGTCAACTGGATAAAAAAACATAAAGATAACAAATAATTTAAAAGTTCTTTGTCGCTATTTGAAAACTCAGAAAATATGTCCTTATTTTAGTCTTTTAGAGCACTAACCATAATTTTGATGCCAATAAGACCCTCTCATATATGTAATTTCTAAAGGAAATGCTCTAGGTATTACAGTTTTGATTACATCAAGATGACGTCAGGCGTTCCACACTTTTGTAATAAATATAGAATGTTAGCAATCTAGTTGTTCATTAGGATACTGTTGAGAGGCAGAGGCCAGGGGCACGGACTCTGAAAATTGAAGGCAGGTAGGAGGGTGCAAAGGCAACAATTTAACCACACTGAGCAGGCAGGAAGGGCCGTGGCAGCATAACAGACTATGGAGGGCAGTGGAAAGGGGGGCAGGGGCAACAAACCAACAATACAGGACTTGCAAGAGAGGCTGTGGCAATGTAATAGACCATTGTGGGCAGAAGGAAGAGGCAATGGTAGTACAACCATACATGCCAACAGACCCGATTCAGCCAGGAAACGTCCAATGTTTTTAAGCTCAAATGGGCTTTATTTGATATGTCTCTTGTCTACAATCTCCTCTTTTTCAATGTAACTCAAAGGGGAAAATCAATACCCCAGTTTTTTTTCAAAATCTCCCTCTTACCAAGTTCAAAATGTTCGCAAGTATGGTACATTGGATCATGGAAGGAAATGGGGTAGGGACATGGACTTGCATAACAGAGGACAGGAGGGACATGGAGAGGTGCACCAAACTGACCCTGCAGGGCAGGCATCAGGGTTTGCAGCAGCACAATACACCACACAGGACATGCGGGACGGGAGTGCAGCACAACAATCCATAGAAAGCAAGAGGGAGGGGACAGGACCATGCACATGGACAACAGAGAACAGAGGGGCAAGAGGCAATGGTAGCTAGCTGACCATAATGGACAGACAGGAGAGAAAGCTGCAGCATAACAGACCATGAAGGGCAGGAGGGACGGATCAGGGGCATTACAATGGAACAGACAAGCCAGGAGGGAGGGAGTAGGGGTCTGCACATGTAAACAGAGGGCTGGGGGCAAGGGGGCAGGGCAGGAGCAGCAAGATAGCCATGGAGGTCAGGCAGGATGGGCACTAGAAGCAAGATACACCATGAAGAGCAACAGTGAGACTGTGATGGCATACACACAGACCATGGAGGGAAGGTGGGAGGGGGTCAGGGGCAGCTAACTGACCACACAGGGAAGGTGGGAGGGGCCATGGCAGCACAGAAGACCATGCATGGCAAGTGGGAGGGTTAGTGGCAGCACAATGGCTATGATGGGCAAGAAGGAGGGTGCAGGGGCATGCACAAAGGACGATGGAGGATAGAAGGGAGGGTCAGGACCTGTGCACAGACAAGAAAGTTCAGGGGAAGGGGCCTCACAACAGACCGCACAGGGCAGGCAGGAGGAGCAGTTGCAGCACAACAGACCAGGGAGGGCAGAAGGGTGTGGCAGTACAATGGACCATGTAGGACAGGAGGAAGAGGATAGGGGCATGGCATGTGGACAGGCAGGGTGGAGGTGGCAGGGACAGGTTACAGTCATCTGAGAATGCTAGGCAGGTGGGAGGGGAGTGGCAGCTCAACAGAACACTCAGAGTAGATAGGAGTGGCAGGTCCATGGAACATGGTGGGCAAAAAGGATGGAGCAGGGGCATGCACAAAGACATCGGAGGGCAGGGGGAAGGAGAATAGGGGCAGCAAGCTAAGCACAGAGTTTAAGCAGGAGGTCAATGATGGGGCATAGAATTGGGCAATGGAGGGCAGGAGGAGGGGACTGATACATCATACTAAATTGAGGGCAGTGGCAGTACATCAGATCATGCATGGCAGGAGGGAGGAGGCTAGTCCACGGACTCACACAACAGAGGATAGGGAGGAGGGGGATGGGGCAGCAAGCTAACTGTTCAGAGAAGGCGGGTATTAGGAACTTTATTGTTTTTAAAACGTGTGTCTGTGCGAACTACTTAAAATATGAACAAGTATGCAGCACAATCTCACTTTTATTCAGGAAGAAGAGGACGTTTGTGACTGTGACTCCGGGCTCACTTGGCAGAAACACCCCCTGACCCTCCACCCCCTATCGCAAAATGTAATGCCCGTGAAAAGGGTAGGTGAACACAGTGTTATATAGAACATAGTCCTGAGAGCACGATTGAAAATGAAAACTAGATATAGTGTATGGTATAAACTATGCACCAAAAAGTGTGATATAAGATGAACCGGGCGTGAAATATAATATGCAATACATTGTGCGCAATGACAGATTCATTGGAGAGCGCGCGATAGCACAGGCACTAGCGCGTGCTATGCGATGTGCGCCTTGGAGTGTAATATGCACAGGGCAGTGTTGTGTAACCTAACTAGTCTCTAAAGTTGTAATATAAAATATGTGCTGGGGAGTGTAACGTTGC
Organism: Triturus cristatus; assembly: GCF_964204655.1. NCBI lineage: Eukaryota > Metazoa > Chordata > Amphibia > Caudata > Salamandridae > Triturus > Triturus cristatus. Next base: position 1,139,993,373 of record NC_140583.1, on the reverse strand, counting down.
ATATGCACTGTGACAAAGATATGGATCCCAGATTGTAATATGTATGGCATAGCACTGTGCGTTATAACATAGGCATCGAGGAAGGCACGTTAGATGGGGCAATATAACCCGTGCGAAGACAAGTGTGGCATGACATATTCACGGGGTGGTGTTACAGTGCACATGGGCTAGAGAGTGTCATAGCATATGCACTAGCTGGTGGAATACAACACAGAGGTGTGTGGCACTCGGCAGGCAATGGTGGGTGTAACACAGCATTGGGCTCTGCCAGGAGCGCGCTGTGACTCTCAAGTGATGTTCGTCCCCTTTCCAGAGAGTAAAATAAAAAGTATTACACATCTGGCAGTGGATGTGTGTTTTATTAACCGTGAGGGGGGTTTCTTGCATAGTTTTGGTCGAATTTTTGTCGAATCCCCATTGAATGGCTTGGTGTGCATGTGTATTAAATGTGCCCGTCAATAGCTACCCATGTTTGTATAAATAAACGTCAAGGGTGTCTACCGGGATTAGGCACGGTAGGGCATCAGACATGTCAGAGCTTCACTAGTGGTGTAAATACATTCCACGTGGATTCTTTGTATGCACAGTCCCCTTTTAATGAATATCACTCAAATCGTCATGGTGATAGGTACGTACGGTTTGTCCAGCATGTCCTAGGTGTGTCTATAAATATATATTTTTAAAAATAATAAAAAACAGTGGCCGGCCCTGGGGATTGGGGTCAAAAAAATATAATTAGGAGACAGGCCCTGGGGGATGGGGTCATCAGGGCCAATAAATTAGAATAAGAAGGGGAACCACACAGCCCCCCTTCTTAAAAAATTAAAATAAATAAAAGACTGGCATCGTGCCGGAGGCCACGCCCCCTCCTTGCAGCACTCTGCAAACGCGCCCCCTGGCGAGTTGTAAGTTTGGGAATTAATTCCTCTTCAATACTGAGGGTCCCTGAGGGCCAACTAGCCCAACAGGCATCTCCAGTATGCGCCAGGGAGCTGCGCTGCAGACAGGTGTTCTGAGGCCAAGCCCCTTTTTACACCTCTCTGCAACGCAGCTCTGTGGTGCTTACTGGAGGTACCTAGTGGTCTAGTTTGACCCTAGGGACCCTTAGGATTCAAGGGGACTTATTCTCTCAACTTAGAACAGCCACAGGGCGCGTTTACACAGTGGTGAAGGGAGGGGACGGGACCTGAGGTGACGTGTGCAAACACGCACTATGGCACGTTTTAAATAGGGGATATCATTTCCCTTCAATACTGAGGGCCCCTGGGGGCTAACTAGCCCACCAAGTGCTTCCAGTAAGCGCCACTGAGCTGCATTGCAGAGAGGTGGTCCAGGCTGTGCCACTTTTTACACCTCTCTGCAACGCAGCTCTGTGGCACTTACTGGAGGTACCTAGTGGCCTAATTGGACCCTAGGGACCCTCAGGATTCAAATGAACTTAATCTCCCAACTAAAAATGGACACAGGGCGTGTTTACACAGTGGTGAAGGAAGGGGATGGGGCCTGAGTTAACGTGTGCAAAAACGCCTTGTGGCCTGTTTTAAGAGGTAGTTTTATTCCCCCTGCCCTATTATACACTAGGGGCTTACAGAGGAGGTCATGCTAATCAAAGCGGGACCCCAACGCATAATGTTCCCTAGTGTATGTAGGTGTTTTCACTGTATTCTAAGTGTCTTTTAACATAGCACTGGCTCTAGGACTGGTTAGTCAGACTCAGTTACCACCAGTATCCGTCTGAAAAATTTGAAGGTACAGGATGATTTTGCAACAAGGATCCTTTCTGCTCTTCTTTTTGTTCTTTCGGCACGTTAGACTTCTTCCTGCACTTTTCTTCGTCTTTGAGGACTTCTGTTACTTCTTTCTGCACTTCTTTTTTTTCTTTCTGCGCATTTTTTCTTCTTTCTTTACATGTCCTATCTCTGTAGGCATAGTTAGAAATTAGCATTTAAAAAACCTTTGAAATTCACAGAAAAAACCATAGGTTTCAGGCACGTTATAGTTAGGAATTAGCATTTAAAAAACCTCAGAAATTCACTGAAAAAACCATAGGTTTCAGGGGTGTTATAGTTAGCTAGTTAGCCCGCAATGCACTGGTGATGACGTCACATATTACATCACTCATGACATGGTCAGTGACATCACTCATGACATCAGTGATGACATCTCAAATGACATCACTGATGACATCACTGATGACATCATCCTTGTGATAGAGTGGCAGACCTCCTCTCACCCTAATATAACCTTTGATACACACATTCAAAAAGAGAGACTACAATTTTCAAAACAATGGACATACCAATACCACAACCTCTTCAGTAATTCTAAGATCCACATACACATCCACTCATTCACCAACAGTCCTATACAGTCACTCATACATGTACTCACCCATCATATGTACTCATACACCTATACATCCTGTTACACAATGCCACTCATCCATAGAGTTACTCACACACATAGTCACTCATGCTAATAAAGAATCAAACATACATTTACTTGCATATACAGTTATACACACACCACCACACTTACTTCTACGGAAACTTACACATACTTAGTCTTTTAAACAATCACTTATAGAAACACATACTTATTCATACAGGAACTCTTTCAATCTCTCACTCTCACATATACTCAGTTATATACACTAATAGTCACATATACTAGTTTAAAACATATGTAGTTACTCATAAAGACACTTTTGAGACAGTCATTCACTCACTAACACACCCATACACACACTCATCCACCCATACAGTCCTGCACACATGCTGTCTTCAACACATACAAACAGTGAGTCACTCATTCATGCACCTATGCACTACGTAATACCCCCCACCGAACCATGCAGACACTCAGACTGATACTCAAAAAACCAACTAATGACCTATATAGACACCCATGTAGCTACTCACCAACCCATGCAGCCACTTATACACAAAGTGAGAGACTGATACAGATATATACATATTTAAACATTACTCACTAAGCCATGTATTCACTATGATACACTTAATCAGTCAGTTACACAATCAATTTTTCAAAAACAAATCATCCATTTAGACACTTATATACCCATTTATTCTTCCATCAACCTTGAGATATACATATATAAAACATATTTAATTTTCAGAAAAACAGACATTCACTGGATGATGTCATCAGTGATGTCATCAGTGATGTCATTTGAGATGTCATCAGTGATGTCATGAGTGATGTCACTGACCATGTCATGAGTGATGTAATATGTGATGCCATCAGCAGTGCATTGCGGGCGCATGAGTTATAGTTAGCTGAACTAACTATAACGGGGGAATTTCAATGGTTTTGTACAAGTGAAAAGTCCAGCTAACTATAACACCCCTGAAACCTATGGTTTTTTCAGTGAATATATATATATATATATATATATATATATATATATATATATATATATATATATATATATATATATATATATATATATATATATTGTCCAACGAAGTGCCCAAAAGCTTTTAGGGGCGCACTCACAGCCAATTCACCATCCGGCTTTTTACAGGGAAGAACCACGCCTTGCTGCTCCCGGTTCAATCTGCTGACCTGACGCGTTTCAAGGCCGTCCGCCTCTTTATCAAAGGTCTCCATGTAATGACACTCACAGGCAGTTTCCACAACATTCACTTTTATTAGCAAGCCACGCACTCAGTGGGCCGCGCTGGTGCACGTCTTGCTTTCTGGGATAGGTAGTTCCTTCGGGAAACAAAACAAAATTTTCCTTTAGTAGGCCCTGTTAAGCTGCCACATTAACACACATATTTATACCCCAAATGGGTCCAGAGCAGCACGTTGGTTTGCATTGTCCCAATTAGCTGCGCCGTGCACGGGTCACGATCCAGTTCTGACCCACGGCCTCCTCAATATTTGAAAGGATGTTGCTGCCCCCCACGGTATGAGCGCCGTGATTAAACATTGTCCAACAAAATGCCCAAAAGCTTTTAGGGGCGCACTCACAGCCAATTCACCATCCGGCTTTTTACAGGGAAGAACCACGCCTTGCTGCTCCCGGTTCAATCTGCTGACCTGACGCGTTTCAAGGCCGTCCGCCTCTTTATCAAAGGTCTCCATGTAATGACACTAACAGGCAGTTTCCACAACATTCACTTTTATTAGCAAGCCACGCCCTCAGTGGGCCGCGCTGGTGCACGTCTTGCTTTCTGGGATAGGTAGTTCCTTCGGGAAACAAAACAAAATTTTCCTTTAGTAGGTCCTGTTAAGCTGCCACATTAACACACATATTTATACCCCAAATGGGTCCAGAGCTGCACGTTGGTTTGCATTGTCGTAATTAGCTGCGCCGTGTACGTGTCACGATCCAGTTCTGACCCACGGCCTCCTCAATATTTGAAAGGATGTTGCTGCCCCCCACGGTATGAGCGCCGTGATGAAACATTGTCCAACAAAATGCCCAAAAGCTTTTAGGGGCGCACTCACAGCCAATTCACCTTCCGGCTTTTTACAGGGAAGAACCACGCCTTGCTGCTCCCGGTTCAATCTGCTGACCTGACGCGTTTCAAGGCCGTCCGCCTCTTTATCAAAGGTCTCCATGTAATGACACTCACAGGCAGTTTCCACAACATTCACTTTTATTAGCAAGCCACGCCCTCAGTGGGCCGCGCTGGTGCACGTCTTGCTTTCTGGGATAGGTAGTTCCTTCGGGAAACAAAACAAAATTTTCCTTTAGTAGGTCCTGTTAAGCTGCCACATTAACACACATATTTATACCCCAAATGGGTCCAGAGCAGCACGTTGGTTTGCATTGTCCCAATTAGCTGCGCCGTGTGCGGGTCACGATCCAGTTCTGACCCACGGCCTCCTCAATATTTGAAAGGATGTTGCTGCCCCCCACGGTATGAGCACCGTGATTAAACATTGTCCAACAAAATGCCCAAAAGCTTTTAGGGGCGCACTCACAGCCAATTCACCATCCGGCTTTTTACAGGGAAGAACCACGCCTTGCTGCTCCCGGTTCAATCTGCTGACCTGACGCGTTTCAAGGCCGTCCGCCTCTTTATCAAAGGTCTCCATGTAATGACACTCACAGGCAGTTTCCACAACATTCACTTTTATTAGCAAGCCACGCACTCAGTGGGCCGCGCTGGTGCACGTATGGCTTTCTGGGATAGGTAGTTCCTTCGGGAAACAAAACAAAATTTTCCTTTAGTAGGTCCTGTTAAGCTGCCACATTAACACACATAGTTATACCCCAAATGGGTCCAGAGCAGCACGTTGGTTTGCATTGTCCCAATTAGCTGCGCCGTGTACGGGTCACGATCCAGTTCTGACCCACGGCCTCCTCAATATTTGAAAGGATGTTGCTGCCCCCACGGTATGAGCGCCGTGATTAAACATTGTCCAACAAAATGCCCAAAAGCTTTTAGGGGCGCACTCACAGCCAATTCACCATCCGGCTTTTTACAGGGAAGAACCACGCCTTGCTGCTCCCGGTTCAATCTGCTGACCTGACGCGTTTCAAGGCCGTCCGCCTCTTTATCAAAGGTCTCCATGTAATGACACTCACAGGCAGTTTCCACAACATTCACTTTTATTAGCAGGCACGCCCTCAGTGGGCCGCGCTGGTGCACGTCTTGCTTTCTGGGATAGGTAGTTCCTTCGGGAAACAAAACAAAATTTTCCTTTAGTAGGTCCTGTTAAGCTGCCACATTAACACACATATTTATACCCCAAATGGGTCCAGAGCAGCACGTTGGTTTGCATTGTCCCAATTAGCTGCGCCGTGTACGGGTCACGATCCAGTTCTGACCCACGGCCTCCTCAATATTTGAAAGGATGTTGCTGCCCCCCACGGTATGAGCGCCGTGATTAAACATTGTCCAACAAAATGCCCAAAAGCTTTTAGGTGCGCACTCACAGCCAATTCACCATCCGGCTTTTTACAGGGAAGAACCACGCCTTGCTGCTTCCGGTTCAATCTGCTGACCTGACGCGTTTCATGGCCGTCCGCCTCTTTATCAAAGGTCTCCATGTAATGACACTCACAGGCAGTTTCCACAACATTCACTTTTATTAGCAAGCCACGCCCTCAGTGGGCCGCGCTGGTGCACGTCTTGCTTTCTGGGATAGGTAGTTCCTTCGGGAAACAAAACAAAATTTTCCTTTAGTAGGTCCTGTTAAGCTGCCACATTAACACACATATTTATACCCCAAATGGGTCCAGAGCAGCACGTTGGTTTGCATTGTCCCAATTAGCTGCGCCGTGTACGGGTCACGATCCAGTTCTGACCCACGGCCTCCTCAATATTTGAAAGGATGTTGCTGCCCCCCACGGTATGAGCGCCGTGATTAAACATTGTCCAACAAAATGCCCAAAAGCTTTTAGGGGCGCACTCACAGCCAATTCACCATCCGGCTTTTTACAGGGAAGAACCACGCCTTGCTGCTCCCGGTTCAATCTGCTGACCTGACGCGTTTCAAGGCCGTCCGCCTCTTTATCAAAGGTCTCCATGTAATGACACTCACAGGCAGTTTCCACAACATTCACTTTTATTAGCAAGCCACGCCCTCAGTGGGCCGCGCTGGTGCACGTCTTGCTTTCTGGGATAGGTAGTTCCTTCGGGAAACAAAACAAAATTTTCCTTTAGTAGGTCCTGTTAAGCTGCCACATTAACACACATATTTATACCCCAAATGGGTCCAGAGCAGCACGTTGGTTTGCATTGTCCCAATTAGCTGCGCCGTGTACGGGTCACGATCCAGTTCTGACCCACAGCCTCCTCAATATTTGAAAGGATGTTGCTGCCCCCCACGGTATGAGCGCCGTGATTAAACATTGTCCAACAAAATGCCCAAAAGCTTTTATGGGCGCACTCACAGCCAATTCACCATCCGGCTTTTTACAGGGAAGAACCACGCCTTGCTGCTCCCGGTTCAATCTGCTGACCTGACGCGTTTCAAGGCCGTCCGCCTCTTTATCAAAGGTCTCCATGTAATGACACTCACAGGCAGTTTCCACAACATTCACTTTTATTAGCAAGCTACGCCCTCAGTGGGCCGCGCTGGTGCACGTCTTGCTTTCTGGGATAGGTAGTTCCTTCGGGAAACAAAACAAAATTTTCCTTTAGTAGGTCCTGTTAAGCTGCCACATTAACACACATATTTATACCCCAAATGGGTCCAGAGCAGCACGTTGGTTTGCATTGTCCCAATTAGCTGCGCCGTGTACGGGTCACGATCCAGTTCTGACCCACGGCCTCCTCAATATTTGAAAGGATGTTGCTGCCCCCCACGGTATGAGCGCCGTGATTAAACTTTGTCCAACAAAATGCCCAAAAGCTTTTAGGGGCGCACTCACAGCCAATTCACCATCCGGCTTTTTACAGGGAAGAACCACGCCTTGCTGCTCCCGGTTCAATCTGCTGACCTGACGCGTTTCAAGGCCGTCCGCCTCTTTATCAAAGGTCTCCATGTAATGACACTCACAGGCAGTTTCCACAACATTCACTTTTATTAGCAAGCCACGCCCTCAGTGGGCCGCGCTGGTGCACGTCTTGCTTTCTGGGATAGGTAGTTCCTTCGGGAAACAAAACAAAATTTTCCTTTAGTAGGTCCTGTTAAGCTGCCACATTAACACACATATTTATACCCCAAATGGGTCCAGAGCAGCACGTTGGTTTGCATTGTCCCAATTAGCTGCGCCGTGTACGGGTCACGATCCAGTTCTGACCCACGGCCTCCTCAATATTTGAAAGGATGTTGCTGCCCCCCACGGTATGAGCGCCGTGATTAAACATTGTCCAACAAAATGCCCAAAAGCTTTTAGGGGCGCACTCACAGCCAATTCACCATCCGGCTTTTTACAGGGAAGAACCACGCCTTGCTGCTCCCGGTTCAATCTGCTGACCTGAAGCGTTTCAAGGCCGTCCGCCTCTTTATCAAGGGTCTCCATGTAATGACACTCACAGGCAGTTTCCACAACATTCACTTTTATTAGCAAGCCACGCCCTCAGTGGGCCGCGCTGGTGCACGTCTTGCTTTCTGGGATAGGTAGTTCCTTCGGGAAACAAAACAAAATTTTCCTTTAGTAGGTCCTGTTAAGCTGCCACATTAACACACATATTTATACCCCAAATGGGTCCAGAGCAGCACGTTGGTTTGCATTGTCCCAATTAGCTGCGCCGTGTACGGGTCACGATCCAGTTCTGACCCACGGCCTCCTCAATATTTGAAAGGATGTTGCTGCCCCCCACGGTATGAGCGCCGTGATTAAACATTGTCCAACAAAATGACCAAAAGCTTTTAGGGGCGCACTCACAGCCAATTCACCATCCGGCTTTTTACAGGAAAGAACCACGCCTTGCTGCTCCCGGTTCAATCTGCTGACCTGACGCGTTTCAAGGCCGTCCGCCTCTTTATCAAAGGTCTCCATGTAATGACACTTGAGTGGCCAAACCTATATGAAAGAAACTAGTGTGTTTTCTATGTCCATTGAATTGTGAATTGCACTTGCACTTTAAAAATCAGAGAAAAATGTCAATGAGTTGTCATGTGATCAAGGGCGGGATCGCCCGAAACGCGTCGTGGCAGACTGGCAATAAACTGAAATAATATTGCACTATATACCTGGATCCATGCTCATTTTTCCAGGTTGAAGCGGGAGCTGAGAGCGAGTGAAAGGAATACTTTGCTGGACTGACTTCCTCCGGCTCGTGGGTCGCCTTTCTGCAAAGCGGCTCCGTATCTGGCAAGTCACGTCCCTGGCTAACTGTCGGCAGCACCGCAGGCTCATGGTGTGATTTGGCGGGGACCCCCAGGGAACTAAACGCAGTAAAAACAGAAATGACGGAGCCCCCTGTAAGCCAAAAAGTTAACAGCGCACCCACCATTACCGGAGACGGCGAGAGGTATCAGCGGTTTCTCGGGGTCAGGTGAAAACTCGGAGGAGTCTACATCTGTGAGAGGGGCCGCGTACGTTGCGACGAAGTCTTCATAAGGTACGGGACCAGTCGCAATATACAGGTGGGGAGTTGTGCATACCAGTAAAACTCCTCAAGGTATTTACCGGGTGAAGGATCATTTACTGGAACACTGTTATAGTTAAGCTAATATGTCTGCAGACACACTCAGAGATCACGAACTGGCAGTCGAGGGGATGTTCTTAGATTCCCCTGCTGATACACAAGGGGCCAGCAAAGCAACTAATGAAAAGCCCAATAACAAAAGCAAGGGGCTTAAGGACAATTTTCGAGTGCTCGAGAAACTTAAACATCAAGAACAGTCGAAGTGGTGGGAGGCAAGATCACTCCAGAGATACTTAGATGTGGGGAGAATCCCCAGGGGTCTCCGGATTATGATTGCCCCCAGCTACGAGGCACCCAACCCACTCATGATGGGGAGTGTAACCAGGAGTGGTCGTCTCGTCGGCTGGTTCAAATCTTAGTTAAATACACGGATATTGACAGGAGCGAGCTACAAGAGAAAATCTAAATTTTGGAAAAAGAAATGGAGCAACTAGGGAATCCCCGAATGAAACAGAAAATGATGGAGGAAATGACTAATCGTTTACATAAGGAGGAGGAAAAAATAAATGAGAAAAACGTAAAAATTCAGAAGGGACCGTGATTATTATGCAAACGGGCAAATGTTCATGTTTGCGAGAAGATATGACTCTATGAGAACCGCAACGGCCAATAAACGCATGGGTAATGCTGGTGAAATCTGGAGGGGCAAGAAACCGATAGAGTCTCCCTCGGTCTCAGATTTGAGTTCTGCTGTGGAAAGCGGATCGGAATCTGATAATATAGGAATTAGATCTGAGTCCAGCAATATTAAACTGACCCTGGGGGAAGAGCTGGAGATTTTAAAACCAGCAGGAAGGAGTCATTACGACCACGCAACAAAGTGCCCTCCAAAACAGGGCTACCCGGAGAAGAAGAGGGTGCAGACGGGCAAAAAGAGAACGCCAGGAAGCGCGGACGTGGGAAAGGTATCCGAAAGTAAGAGGAGACACCAGGAACATGGTACCCGGTGACTCCAATGCCCAAGAGACCAACACCATTATTAACTTGGCGGGCATCGACCTTACTGCTGCTGAACATCAGCTCCTATCACTTGGCCTGTCATATTGTCCAGAGTCAAATTTTAATTATACCCAGACTAGAGCGGATATTTATAGATTTATCCGGAAACTTAAACTTAAAAAGTTTCATTATCAGCGGAGCAAGCAAGGAGACCCAGTCTCTGCAGATACACCGTTGAGAGAACCAGGGATACCAGAACTCATGGCATCAGATTATGGACTGTTACGCGATTTACATGTTTTGGAACGGGGGGATATATCCACATTCAGTATTTGTCAAAATGATTCGGTCAATCCCAGTTCACAACAGTCTATAGTGCATGGAACTGATGTCAAACCCTTCACTCCCTTCAAAACTAAATCTAAATTTGTTCCTATCATAGCCAGAGACTCTATTGATGTTTTTAATGAGCAAATTGTAGCACAAATCAAGAAATTGAACATTACCATCAATAAGACACGAAGGAAGTACACCAATCAGGAGAGCAAATACCATCAGCTCATAGACAAACTTAAGGATAATCATCAGGTCATAATACGCAATTCCGACAAGGGCAGAAATATAGTCCTATGGCCCCTCAAAGAATATCTGGAGGAAGCGCATAACCAATTAAATAACGTGGAATGTTACAGGAAGGTTTCTCCCATAAAATTTAAGGACACACAGGAATTATTATTTTCGCAATTGTTGGCTTGGAAGAGCACGGGCCTATTGCGTTGGGAGGAGTTCAAATACCTCAAGAAAGAGCATCCAACTATCCCGGTGATTTATTTCATACCTAAGGTACACAAAAACATCAGCAAACCACCGGGGAGGCCCATCATTGCTGCCTGTGATGGCCTTTTGGAAAACCTATCTAGGTATATTGATTTTTTCCTGCAAGATTTTGTCAGAGGGCTTAAATATTTTGTGCAGGATACCTGTGACTTTTTAAGTAAGATCCAAAATATTGAATGGAAACCAACTTATTTATTGATAGCGCTTGATGTTTCCGCCTTATATACATGCATTAAAAACAAGGACGGAATGAGGGCAGTGGAATATTTCCTGATGAACCGATCCATCATATATTCTCAACATACTAACATGCGGCTCAAAATGTTGTTGTTTTGTTTGGAAAATAACCTGTTTTTGTTCAATGGTAAAATGTACCAGCAGATTCAGGGTGTTGCTATGGGGGCCAGCTTCTCCCCCAGTTATGCCTGTTTATTCATGGGATGGTGGGAGGAGCTGGTCCGCATGCAAAAGCATGAGCAGATATATGAGTCTAGGGTCGTAACCTGTTACATCAAAATGGTCGCACACTGCTGACCTACCTGCGTGTTACCCCAAAGAACTGTGGTCCCTGTAGTCAGCGTCGGCGGATACACCTATGCTCGTGGGTCGTAACCTGGTTGCATTACATTGATGATTTGTTCATCGTTTGGGATGGTGATGTTGAAAGTGCTACTGCGTTTATTGATCTACTGAATATCAATGCAGTCAATTTACATTTTACATCTGACATTAGCAATGACATGGTTTCATTTTTAGATGTTAGGGTCCAAGTAGTTAACAATAAATTGACAACTACTCTTTTCAGGAAACCTACAGCAGGAAATACTCTTCTGCATGCTTCCAGAGCACATCCACCCCATCTTATTAAAAGTATTCCTTACGGGGAGATGTTGCAAATTAGGCGAATATGCAGTGATGATAATGACTGTCAGAATAAACAGAGGGAAAGTCGTAGTAGGTTTCTAGCTAGAGGATATAGGAATGAGATAGTGGACGCAGCTATTGCAAAGTCTAAAACATTGGCACGTGTTGATTTATTGAAATACAGAGAGAGAACCATTAACAAAGATGTGATTGAGCAACCCACTAGATTAATTTTGTCTTTCTCACGAAAAGAGAAACAGATTAGGGCAATTGTAAGATGCAATTGGCCAATCGTGAAGGACGATCCAGTTATTGGTATGCTATTACCTCCTAATCCAGCTGTGACTTTCAGAAAGGCTAACAGTATGGGTAGGTCACTTACAAGGAGCAATCTAGAAGAACAGGGTAAATGTACTTGGCTCTCTGTGGGAAAATGATTATATAAGTGTGCTGTGTGTAAGGCCTGTCAATATGGCATTAATAAATACCACAACATATAAAACTGCATTTAATGCCAAGGCATGCTACATAGGCCAACATCTTACCTGCAAGTCTGAATACGCAGTGTATGTTTTAACATGTAGCTGCGATCTTAAATATATTGGCAGTACTATATTAGCAGTACCTAAGAGGATCCTTCAACATATTCGTGCCATGAACAATAATGATGAAAACTATCCGGTGGCAAGGCATTTTAAGATCTGCCATAACAGTGATCCCAAACATTTGAAATATTTTGTTATTGAGGCCGTAGCTCCACAGAAAAGAGGTGGTGACAGAGAATCGAAATTAAGACGTTTGGAAACAACTTACATTTTACAATTCGATTCTAAACAGCCTAATTTGTTTGACTGTGTAGGTAAGATGTAGAGAATTATGTGTATTGATAAGAAACTCAGGCATGATGCATATGAATTTGTAACTTCTCCAGTAGCGATTTGAATTTTGTCTTAAATTATATTTTTAAGGACATTTTAGGATATTTTTATATATGTGATATTTATGGTTTGATTTTAGAGATCATATTTGAAAGTGGATTTTATACTTCTATTTATTTAGTGTGATTTTCCGGGGGATCAACTATTTATTTCTCATGATATATGAAATTGTAGGACTAAGATGTCCTTAGCACTGAGGCATTTTAGAATTAACGCTTTTTTGCACTATATTTTCGCCATCGATATGGGACTACAAGTATATAACTAGAATATCTCAACCGTGGCGAATGTTGCAAGTATGTTGATAGGGGGGCCTCTTAAAATTGCTTTAGAGTTGCTTTTAAGCTGGAACCAGGAACTGTTGAAGTGTTTTTGTGGAGTAAAAATGTTTTTTATATCCTTTGTATTGCACTGGTTAGGTATGCACTTTTTATAGTCACACAAGTTGGACGTAGTATTTCATTTAGGTCGTGGTTCAGGCATTTTGAAGCCGAAATTAATATGTATTTTATATATGTATTTATCATTGAACCTGCCTTAATATGGTATGTTTTGCCACTTTACACATTTTTTTTTTATTGTGTGGCCAAACCTATATGAAAGAAGCTAGTGTGTTTTCTATGTCCATTAGATTGTCAATTGCACTTGCACTTTAAAAAGCGGAGAAAAATGTCCATGAGTTGTCATGTGATCAAGGGCGGGATCGCCCGAAACGCGTCGTGGCAGACTGGCAATAAACTGAAATACTATTGCACTATATACCTGGGTCCATGCTCGTTTTTCCAGGTTGAAGCGGGAGCTGAGAGCGAGTGAAAGGAATATATATATATATATATATATATATATATATATATATATATAGAGAGAGAGAGAGAGAGAGAGAGAGAGAGAGAGAGAGAGATAAAGAGAGATAGAGGGAAATACAGGTTCTATTGTGTGTTTAGTGGGTTGGGTATAAACCTTGCATCACACTGAACTCAGCGTGAAGGGATTAGTTGGGTAAAGTAAATGGGCCTTTGTTTGTGTAAATGTATTGATCTCTGATCACTGGTTCAGTTTTGGTAGCAGAGGATGGTTACTTATTGATTAGTTTGGCAATAGTTATTGATTATTGCTTTATTTGTAATTAATTTGTAATTAATATGAAAAGGTAGTATATTTGTTTTATGTTGTCTGGAAGTACGGGTACGGAGTTACCTAAGATCTCAGGATGATGTTATTTTAGCCTAAGTCCCAGAGGAATAGTGTGGAAAGGTATCACAGGCACCCTGATCTACCGACCTCCGGGACCACGCACCCAATTCAGTGAGGACATCGCCGACTTCGTCAGCCCACATGCCCTCCCCTCCGCTGACTACATCCTCCTGGGGGACCTCAACTTCCACCTGGAGAACAACAACGACCGCAACACCAGCACCCTGCTCGACAACCTCGCCAATCTTGGACTCAAGCAGCTGGTGTCCACCCCCACCCACCTCGCCGGACACACACTCGACGCAGTCTTCTCTTCCTGCACAGACATCGACTTCAGCCACGCCACAGAGCTTCAATGGACGGACCACAGCTGCGTCCACTTCACCTTCAAAAGAACGACGACCCACCACCACCAGCAACAGGCTGCCCGCAGAAGCTGGAACAAGATCACAGCCGACCAGCTCGCCACCTCCCTGAGCCAGCACCCTCCTGCCAGCTCAGCGAACCCCAGCCAGGCCGCCGACAACCTCACGAAGTGGATCAGCAACTGCGCGGACGAGCTCGCCCCGCTGAGGACCCCGCCCAGCAGACCCGGCAGCAAGAAAGCCCCATGGTTCACCGACGAACTCAAGAGCTCCAAGAAGAACTGCCGAGCCCTCGAGAAAGTCTGGAGAAGGGAACCAACACCGGACAACAGAACCTCCTTCAAGCTTGCCACCCGGAAGCACCACCAGCTGATCCGCGCCGCCAAGAAAACAGCATTCAAGGACCGGCTGGACAACAACGCACACAACTGCAAGGAACTCTTCAACATCGTGAAAGAGCTATCCAACCCCAGCGCAGGAAACAACGACATCACCCCATCGCAAGACCTCTGCAACTCCCTCGCCTCATACTTCCACAACAAGATCGCGGACATACACAACAGCTTCAACAACCAACCAACGCACACCACGACAGAACAACCACCCCCCACCACCACCCTCCACGCCTGGACCCCGATCAGCACCGAAGACACCATCCGCACGATGAACTCCATCCACTCCGGATCACCGACCGACCCCTGCCCTCACCATGTCTTCAACAAGGCCGACGCTGTCATCGCACCCCACCTGCGAGACATCATCAACACATCCTTCGACACCGCCACCTTCCCCGAGAGCTGGAAGCACGCCGAACTCAGCGCTCTACTCAAGAAACCCACTGCGGACCCCACCGAACTCAAGAACTACCGCCCCATCTCGCTCCTCCCGTTTCCAGCCAAAGTCATCGAGAAGACCGTCAACAAGCAGCTGGCCGCCTTCCTCGAGACGAATGGATCCCTCGACCCCTCACAGTCTGGCTTCCGAGCCAACCACAGCACCGAGACCGCCCTCATCGCCGCCACCGATGACATCCGAGCCCTGATGGACAACGGAGAAACAGCGGCCCTCATCCTCCTAGACCTCTCCGCGGCATTCGACACTGTCTGCCACCGCACCCTAGTACAGCGCCTCAGCAACGTCGGAATCCAGGACAAGGCTCTGGAATGGATCATCTCCTTCCTCGACGGAAGAACACAGAGAGTCCGCCTACCACCGTACAAGTCAGAGGCCACCGAAGTCATCTGCGGCGTCCCCCAAGGATCCTCGCTGAGCCCCACCCTCTTCAACGTCTACATGAGCCCCCTCGCGGCCATCGCACGCCAACACAACCTCAGCATAATCTCCTACGCTGACGACACCCAGCTGATCCTCTCCCTGACCAACGACCCCGCCGCCGCAAGAGCCAACCTGCACGAAGGGATGAAAGAGGTAGCCGAGTGGATGACGACCAGCCGCCTGAAACTGAACTCAGACAAGACGGAGGTCCTCATCCTGGGCTCTTCACCCTCCGCCTGGGACGACTCCTGGTGGCCTCCCGCCCTGGGCACCGCACCCAAACCGACAGACCATGCACGCAACCTGGGCTTCATCCTGGACTCCTCCCTCTCCATGACCAGACAAGTCAACAACGTCTCCTCGGCGTGCTTCAACATCCTACGCATGCTACGGAAGATCTTCTGGTGGATCCCCACCGAGACCAGGAAGACCGTCACCCAGGCCCTCGTCACTAGCCGACTGGACTACGGCAACGCCCTCTACGCCGGTACCACCGCCAAGCTCCAGAAGAGACTCCAGCGGATCCAGAACGCCTCAGCCAGACTCATCCTCGACATCCCACGAACCAGCCACATCTCCGGACATCTGAGAGACCTACACTGGCTCCCCGTCAACAAAAGAATCACCTTCCGCCTCCTCACCCACGCACACAAAGCCCTACACGACCAAGGCCCGAGCTACCTCAACAGCCGAATCAACTTCTACGCTCCCAAACGCCACCTCCGTTCAGCCAACCACGCCCTCGCCGCGGTCCCCCGCATCCGAAGAGCGACTACAGGAGGAAGGTCCTTCTCCTACCTGGCCGCCAAGACCTGGAACTCCCTCCCGACCGACCTGCGCCTGACCCAAGACCACCTCTCCTTCAGGAAGAAGCTGAAGACCTGGCTGTTCGAGCAGTAGCGGCACCCCCCCTACCCCCAGCGCCTTGAGACCCTACGGGTATGTAGTGCGCTTTAGAAATGTCTTTGATTGATTGATTGATTGACACTGCAGAAGTACCTTGTCTGTGCTGTAATATTGAACAGTTAAAAGGCTGTTGATGTTATTTTAGGGACGTATTCAATTGAAAGAAGATTGCATGAAATAGTGAAAGGTTTGCTTCTGAAACTTTGACCTTACATTCCCAAAGGAGTACCAAGATCTCTTTCTTAAAGGAAAGTCCACTTCCTAAACTTTGGCTAGTATACCCAGAGGAGTATCAAGACCTCCTTTAACTTGATTGAGAGTGAGTAGCGCTGGTCGTTATTTTACTTGAAGTGAAATAATCTTTTTGAATAATGAAACTATCTCTTTTATTAGTGGAGCAGACAGAAAAGCATTGTTTTGTGTTGTTTCTAACAAGAATGTAGTTAAGAAAACCTAGAATTGCTGTATTATTTTGTAAAGGGAGTGTCAGTAGCAGGAGTAATACTGGTGTCACAAAAAGCTGCGCTGACATTTGTCCGGCAGTGGGCGCATAGAGAGCCATGATTGGTTGGTTGCTGTGAGCTGTGCTGGTATTGGTTAGAATAGTGGATACGTAGTGAGTCATGATTGGTTGGTTACTGTGAGTCGTGCTGGTATTGGACGAGCACTAGCAAATAGAATAGGCAGAATTACGGAAGGATTTTGTCTTTGATGAGATATTTAGCATAAAAAGAGTTGAAAAATGAAGATGGTAAAAAGAATAACATATTTCTTTAAAAAAGACAAGTTAATATTTACTAGAGAGGGACATACTGTACCTCCTCCAAGAACGCATGCTTCTTTTATGATGTTGGAACGTGCGTATCATACGTGTACATGGTTAGAGAATTGGATGAGATATATGGAAGATGATGAAGTTTTAGCCTTTCCAGAGCATGGTACATTTAACGTAAGGATTTTGGAGAACTTGAGGGAACTAATGAATTCATTAAAACCAAATCCTAGACCTATGCAGTATGAAGCGCTTGAGGAATGGGAGCATGAGGCATATAAACGGGAAAGAGACAGGAATGGAATCAAATATAGGAATATAATATCAAGGTATTTTGAGGCTGGGATGATCAAATGAACAGATGGAGGAGAAATGTAAAAGCAGATGGATTATATCCAGTAATAGTTGCTGAAGATCAGGCTGGAGGCAAATTTAAAGAGAAAAAGAAAAACCTAGAGTCTACAGAACTAGAAATAGACCTGAATGAAATTGATGATGAGTTAATGGATGAAATACTATTAAAAGGACCTCCACCATATCAGGAGAGTTTATGCAAAACAATTCCAAATGCACCACTAATTGGAATACAAGCTCCACAAGCTCCACAAGCTCCACAAGCTCCACAGGTTACACAAGTTCCGGTAGCCTCACAAGCTTCATTAGGTACTCGAGTGTTGCAGGAGAGTTAGACTGACATGTTGAATGAGACAAGAGAGGAGTTAACTCAGATAATTAGTAAGATGAGTCTGAATGCAGAAGCATTATCGGTACCAGTAACAAATGGTCCAATAGTTCCATTGTATAGTGAGAATCAAAATATATCGAGAGTACATGCATTGACAATTCCCGTGAATAATGTCAGTAATGTTAGTGGATCGGAACAAGTTGAAATGAGTACTTCATTGTTTGATCTTACAGTAAGTGAAAATGTGACTGAAACACCAAAGAGAAGTGTACAGATGGATCCTAGAAAAATAGCGCAGAATGTCAGAAGAACAACTCCAGTATCAGGGGGTTCGGGGGGTTCTTCACTAGAGGAGTTAGATGACTGGATAAGAGGAATGGAACATAATAAATCTCAATCGAGTATAGATGTAGGTAGAGAGTCTATCTGGAAGAAATGATTATGGGTACAATAAGTCCATAGAGATTGAGTAAGTACCGAGATGAAGAGTTGTTATTTTTCTGTAAGAATATAACATGGAAAGCAAAAAATCTACATGAGAAATTGTCAGAAGCTACATGGAGTGGATATAGAGAAATCTAAAGTTTTGCAAAAAACGTATAGACTGGATTTTACTGATAAAGATTTGGAGAGTTTGAATACATCTGGCAAACGATTGCAATTAATTAATACTTTGAAGAAATGGGGTGATTTAGAACAGTGGAAAAGTAGCTGGGCGAAAAAGAAGAAAGAAATGCTTGTAAGTAAAAATGCTTTTTTATTTCCATAAAGAGAAACAGAACAGGCTAAAATGGTATGCCCGATAAGAGAAGTTCCAGGTGGTGGATATGTTCAAGTTCCTTGGACAAGATGGTATATATTAACCTTTACGAATGATTTTTCCAGGTTGAGGGAGAAACCTGTCGAGTGGTACAAGCAGGTAGAGAGGTTTGTAAAAGTTTCAAAAGTTTTGTTGAAAGATTTAGATGGTTTGTTTGAGATTGTAGTTCCAGCTGATTTATGGACTGAGTGTAAAATTACTATAGATTGGCCAAAAGAAGAATATCCTAGAGATGTGAAAACAGGAGCACCTTCAGAAGAAGTGATGAGAAAATATAATCAAGTAAGTACTTTCTTGAAAAGTAAGATTTCTCCAAAAGAAACAGATTGGGTTAAAATTGACAGGATGACACAGGAACCCAAAGTATCCATACATGCTTATTATGAGAGGTTGTTACAGGTGTTTACACAATATAGTGGTTTTTAGAGTATAGGTGACACAGATATAGGACATTTTGTATATAAGTTTGTTTTTGGATTAAAACCTAAAATTAGTAGCATGATTCAGCAACATTTGATGTGTTGGCAGAGCAAAACAGTCGATGAGATTTTGAGATATGCTAAATATTGTAGTGATGATATTAAATCAAGGCATAAAAAGCTGAAATAAAAAATGATATGGGCACAGGTGAAGGTGGCAGAACAGAAAGATGGAAACAATGGTTCTCAAGCAGGTTTTCAGATGAAATGACGAAATCAAAATTCACAGAATGATAAGGTACCAAATGGAGGTAGAGGTAGAGGTAGGATGAATAGAGAAGAATTGAAAAATAAATTTCCTTGTCATGCTTGCGGGAAGTTTGGACATTGGAGGAATGAGTGTAAATCTTTGTTAAGAAAAAAATGGAATGAATCAAAATTTCAATCCGCAGATGCAGAATGAGCTGATTGTGAATCAATAGCAGCAACAACAGCAACAGGTAGTTACACCACAGGTACAACAAGTACAGGTGCCTCAAGCTCCTCTGCCAAATAATGGGAATGCTCAGGTACAGAGATACAGTCTGAATGCTGGATTTCACACAAGTGAACAAGTTGGTAAGAATCAAAATGTACAAGTGGTTTCACAATATTTGTTGCAATGTCCTGAGAGTGATTCAGACTCATCTCAATGACGGTGCCTGAGGGGGGAGGAAGAGTGCGTGCTTGGGGCATCTCTAGAGGTAGATCAATGATGTCTTTTTGTTGATGGAAAAGTAGAAGGTAGTGATGTTGCATTCGTTGTGGACACTGGTGCTACCCGTTCTACTGTGAGAGCAGCAGAAATTCCAAACCTACCCCTCTCGGAAGAAACAATTCAAGCTATGGGAGTTTCAATAACTATATTAAGACTCCAGTAACAAGACCAATAGAAGTTCATATTGGAAAATTCAGAGAAATGCATCGGTTTGTGGTATGTGATACAAGTCAGGTGAACCTTTTAGGCGGAGACTTGCTATGTAAGATGAATTGCACCATCTATTGTACGCCTGATGGTATTGCTTTTCAAACACCAGATGAGGATGTTGCTTTTAAAATGATGTTAGCAAAGCAAGGGACAGAGGTGAATGATTTATATTCTTTGCTTACAGAAGAAGATTCATCTGCAGAGTTGAGAAATACAGTAAGATCTGGTGTATGGGATTTTACAGGAAAGGACATTGGTTTGATGAAGGGTGTGGATCCTATTCAGGTTACAGTTAAACCAGGTGCAGAATATCCAAACAAACCTCAGTACAGGATGAGCCTTGAGATTACAGCAGGAGTAATTCCTGTAATTGATCAAATGATTGAGCAAGGTATTCAAAAAAGAGATACTAGGAATTCGTTGTAATTCACCTATTATGGGGATGAAGAAACCAAGTGGAAAATATAGAATAGTGCAGGATTTGAGAAAGATTATTAAGGTTGTGGTACCTTGTTGTCCTATAGTGCCAAACCCAGCAGTCATTCTTTATAAAATTTCTTGTGATGCGGAATAGTACACAGTGATTGACCTGTGTCAAGCATTTTTCTCGATACCTTTACGTCCGGATAGCCAATATATTTTTGCTTTCTGGTTCGGAGACTGTGTTTTGGCATGGTGCCGAGTTCCGCCGAAGTATACAGAGAGTCCTTCCATTTTTAATCAGATTTTGAAGAAAAGTTTGGAGTCATTGATCTTGCCAGAAAATTCAATGTTAGTGCAGTATATTGATGACCTATTGGTGGCATCAAAAACATGAGAAGAATGAGTGACAAATACAATTGCCTTACTGAATCATTTGGCAGAAGGAGGGCATAAAGTGTCACAAGCAAAATTAAAGTTTTGTCAAGAAGAGGCTCAATATTTGGGACACAAAACTGAGAAAGGAGTTAGAAAAGTAACAAAGACTGAATTACTGTGATTTTGCAAATGGGTCCTCCTAAGACTCAAAAAGCAGTTCAAATGTTTTTCGGAATGGTTGGATACTGTAGACAGTGGATCAGTGTGTTTTCAGTGATTGCAAAACCTTTACAGAAGTTGACTCATAAAGACGTGTTTGATCCAATTGAGTTGGATGAGAAGTGTATGAAAGCTTTTACTGAATTGCAAGATAGTCATTGCCGAGCACCTGCATTGGGAATGCCAGATTACACAAAAGATTTTGTATTGTTCTGTTGTGAGAGAGATGGATGTGCACTTTCAGTCCTAACACAAAAACATGGAATAGCACGTCATCCAGTGGCATATTTTGCTGTTACCTTGGTTTCAGTGGCTGCAGCATTACCAAGCTGTTTAAAAGCAGTGGCTGCCTCTTGTGTGAGTCTAGAGCAGCGTAAAGCAATTGTTATAGGACATCCAGTGAAAGTATATGTGCCACATTCTGTTGAGATCCTATTAACAAGAGCCCGGACCCACCATATGACGTATAGTCGGCTGACTAGATATGAAAGAATGATTTTGGGTGCTGAAAATGTGACAGCAACGAGATGCACAACTTTAAATCCAGCTACTTTATTGCCGAGTTCAAGTTGTGAAGAAGTGACGGATGAAGCAGACCATGATTGTTTGGATGTGACAGAATTGTGCACAAAACCAAGGCATGACATAAAAGATACACCACTAGAAGAGTCAGATAATGTGATGTTTGTGGATGGATATTGCCTGAGAGATGAAAAGGGTGTATTGAGTGCTGCTTATGCAGTATTTACAGTGGCTATGGTTCTTGAAGCATCCTCTCTAAAGGGGATACATTCTGCTCAAATTTCTGAGCTAATTTCTCTGAGTAGAGCATGTATAATTGGCAAAGATCTGAGAGTAACCTTATTCACTGATAGTCAATATGGTTTTGGGGTGGTGCATGATTTTGGTCAGTTGTGGATGCAACAAGGATTTTTAACTTTTCAGGATCCCCAATCCAGAACAGTAAACATGTGAAGGATTTATTGAATGCATTATAAATGCCCAAAAAGATTGCCTTGGTTAAATGTTCAGCACATAAGTCAGAGGGATGGAGAAAAAAGATACAAATTGCCACTTGATGTTTTCTTCCTTGGAAACATGGGAGGAATTTAGAGAGTTGCAGGAAGAAGCAAACGAGGAAGAAAAATAAATTTGAATAAAATCAGGCTATAAAAATAGAGCTGAAGATGAAGTATGGGTGTATGTTGATGAAAGACCAGTAATGACAGATTGTTTGCTATAACAGATGGCAAGGAATTACGCATGTTGGAAGAGATGCTATGATAAGTCCCTAAAACCAGTCATGGTACAATCCAAAGTTTAGGGTCATTGCAGAGAGTCTATGCCAAATATATACAATGTGCTAGCAGCACAAACCAGGAAGAAAGACAGTTGTTAGATTGGGTCGAATTGGAAAAGCAGCAGGACCATTCACCAGATTACAGTTAGACTTTATAGAACTTCCCCCTTGTAATGGACTAAAATATGTGTTGGTTGTTGTCTGTCTGTTTTCTCGTTGGGTAGAAGCATATCCAACAAGAATTGACAGCTTAACAGTTGTTAAATTGCTTTTATGAGAGATTATCCCTAGATTTAGATTTTCAGGCTCTTTAGAAACAGATAGGGGAACACACTTTAATAATGAAATAATTTGAATGATTTGTGCAGCATTACAAATTGAGCAAAAGCTGCATTGTCCTTATCGACCTGCAGCATCAGGAGTGGTCAATTAATGGCAGTATTAAGTCCAGACTATCAAAAGTGTTTACATCTACAACACAGAAATGGTCAGATGCTTTACCCCTGGTATTGATGAGTCCTGATAAAAACACTGGATTAAGTCCTCATGAAGTTTTGATAGGAAGAGCAATGAGACAAGCAATTGTACCAGCAAACACACTGATGAATATTACTGATGATCTAGTGCTTGATTATTGCAAAGGATTGGCTGATCTGGTGCATTCTGTGTCTCATCAGGTTGGAGAAATTGCAACCACAACACCGAATCAAGCACATGATTGGAGTCCAGGAGAGTGGGTTCTGGTGAAGAAACACATGAGGAAGTCAAGTTTAGAATCCAGATGTCATGGGCCTTACACATAATATTGGTAACAACAACAACAGTAAAGTGTGGTGGCTTGCTGAATTGGATTGATGCAAGTCATACAATAAGAGTCCCAAGTGCACTTGAAAGACAAGAAGAAGAGCAGCAATTGGTAAAGAAAAGAACCAGAAGCTGAAACACATGAAGCTATAGAATCTAGTGTTACAGATTCTGAAAAAGCTGACATGAAGAACTAACCAAACACAAGTCAAATAAAGTGAGCACCACCTACTGGGTCTCAAAAGACTACTGTTGAGAAAGAAAAAAGGAAAGTGATTGATGAAAATCAAGAGCAAGTGCAACAAAGAAGAGAACTGAATAAAAGAACTTGCAAACTTGACATCGAAAGTGAAGAAGCAGTTAAAGTTTAGATAGCAAGAAAAGGTGATGTGTGGCCAAAAGGAGTAAAAAGACTGAAATGCACTCTGGAAAAGAAAGTAAAGTCAAACTGAACAAAGCGACTTAGAAGAAGGTTTAGTACAAAAAACAAAAAAAATAAGAACTCCGGATAAGAAATACACAGCTCCAGAATGGACACATATGGTGTTGGAGGAAATTGAAAACACAAATAAAAACGGAAAAGAAACTGGTATTTGATCAAAATAATCAAAACAAACTAAAACCACCTTAAAAAGAATTGTGAAAATGAAGGTGCAACAATTTCAATGAAGAATATTTTGGAAGTTCCCAAAGATTTGAAGAAAAAGAAAATACAAAAAAAATGAAAAAGGGGGTAAAGAAGAGAGGCATAAAGTGTAAGGATACGTTTTTCAGGTTTTTAAAATTTTAATTTTTTTTTCTTAGATTTTAAATTCTTTTCTATAGCGTCTAAAATGGCAAACGTAACAGAGACTGGATATCAAAACCATAGCTTCAAACGTAGATGTATTAATGCTTGCGTATGTAGTGGTTTATTACTAATGTTGGTGTGGTTAACACTGATTGTTATTGTGCCTGTTATTATGGTGACTAATCACAAAACTATTACTAATGATGTGGGAAGTGAGAAAATGGTTTCTATTACTGAAGAAAATTCAAACACTAACATAGAAAAGATAGAAGATGATAGTATTTATCATCATGATAAATCAATCAATGATTTTTCGTTAAATGTTTTTACTAAATTGTTGTATGAATATGTTAACACAATGAATACGAGAGATTGTTTTGTGTGTATGCAATTACCATTGTCTGTCTCAGAGGGGGTGACATACCATTACCTACCTTTAACTTATGGTGTGTCTTGTTGTGTTTTAACCAGTTTGTTTTATGAGAGGGAAGGATTAGAGCATTATTACTCTAATTTTGATTTCATATTTTCAGAAATTACTGTTAGGAGAGCTTTAAAAATGGTTTATGGTCCTGTGTATGTAGCATACATGGGAGATTTTTTAGTAACAAACCAATAGATACAATAGATGCGCATAGACATAATCTAACCTTTAGACTACAACATGAAGAAATTGAATGTATGAATATGGTAGAAGACAGAAGACAAGATTTCAAAAAGAAAGCTGCTGAGCAAAAGTCTCATGTACCTCCATGGCCTTTCAGAAAGGGTGATTACACACACACTGCCATGACTTTAGGTTTTCAACATAAAGGAAAGCTTTGTGTGTTTAGAGAAAAGACCTAACTTAATAGTTACTTCATTGGCTCTAGTAAATGTGAGCATATCTTCTTGAAAAAAGGAAGATGGGGACTGAAAGGAGGAACTGCTCCTGTTTTCCTGGAATTTATTATGTATGGGGTAAGAATGCTTCATATAGGTTACCTGCAGGTTGGTGTGGATGTTGTTATTTAGGCATAGTGTTTCCTAAAGTGTACCATGTAGATAAGAATAATAGAGGTAATGAAATAAAACAGGGACTAACACAAAATAAGAGAGGAGCGCGTTTTTCTGAGATAATGGGGGATATTTTTGGAGCACTGATACCTTCAATTGGAGTTATTTTAAATTCACATAAAATCAGGAAATTGTCCACAGTGGTTGATCGTTTATCAACAGATACTGCTGGTGGGTTCTTGATGATTGATACTGAAATGGTTGCAATTAGAGCAATGGTTTTGCAAAATTGACTTACCTTTCATATATTATTGGCAAAAGAGGGTGGAGTCTGTAGCATGTTGAAAATACAACAATGTTGCACATATATCCCTGATAAGAGTAACAATCTTGAGGGGTATACAGAACTTCATGAAGATTTTTCTGAATTAAAAGTTGACGGTGCATCAGAGAAACTTGGTAAGAGTTTTTCCTCAGTGGAAATAGTTTTTCTACTTTAGGGAGTAGCTTATTAGGAAAAATATTAATACCTATTACTTCAGTAGTTGCAGTAATATTAATGATGATCTTGATTTATAAATATTGCACATATAAATGTAGAAAGAAAGAGACATCAGACCTTAAACGTAGAGCTAGAAAGAGAAAGAGAGAAGAGATAGAATTAGAGGACATGAAAGGAAATTATTTTGAAATTATGAAGGACGTAGATGGAAAAATGATAAAAAGAGAAAGAAGTACAGCATTTTAAATAGGTGGTAATTTGTATTTGCTGGGTATTTTGATGATGGCTCAAAAATGCCATCAAAAGGGGGATTGATGGAGCAGGGTTTTGTGAAAATAAAACCTGCTCAGATCAAATCCTCAGTAACATTCTTTAACAGTGTGCTGTGAAATTTTTCATTAAAAGAAAGCTAAAATAAGGGGAAATGCTTTTGCGCATGCGTGTACTAATACATGGAACTAGGCCTCAAATGCTTTTGGCTAAAGAAGATAAAAAAGACTAATGCTGCTTTTGTGCACATTAATGACATTTGCCAGGAAATAATATCATGGGTTGGTGCAATGCTGGGATGGTGTGCAATTAAATTACATTTCATGAAAATAATAATGTTTGTGTTTGTTTTCTGTCGAAAAGCACGCAAGGGTCTACTCTTCTCCATGCCAGTTCAGGGTTAATAATTTGTGGAAAAATAAAATGGCCAAAAGAGGGTCTCGGGTGAGAAGAGAGAACGCTAAGGCAGTGTGTCCTTTATAATAATTTGTGTAACTGCCAAGCTACGGGGAAAGATGAGATAACCAGTGGAAGCAAGCAACTTCCTTCTCAAGATGGCAGAGGCAAACAATGGAAGCTCAAAGACTTGCAACATGAAATATACTGCAGGAAATACGTAGTATGATTGTTGTTCGAAGTTGTTTCCAGGGAAAGAATCTGTCGTAATGTTGAAAGTTTAAGACAAATGAACATTGAATAAAATAGTCATACTGAGAGTTGTGTGAAAGTACACCCCCATCCTCAGCAAATGGGAGACAGAGTTCACTCTCATATTGAAACACATGTAGGTTGGACATTGGGTTTTAGGGTATAATTGAGGTGCACGGTGGGTGGGGTGTGGGTGGCCAGCTGGTGTTTAGGTAGCGGGAGATCGGCGCTGTCGTCGGTTTGCTGTTTCCAAATAGATGCCTACCTGTTTTCTGATCCTGACTTAATCTTTACCACTCGACTCTTCCTGAGGAGCCCTGCTACTCTTTGGCCAGAGGGTAGATTTTTCTTGATTTCCATTTGGGTTAGTATAGATAATTTGAATTTGCATAATCAATGTCAAATGTATTTTCTCTCTGAAACTTTTCTCACTTCACCTCTCCACTCCTTCAATGCATTGTTAATTTGATATGAGTTTGTTTCTATACATTGTTAATCCTTTCTCTTCGTGATAACCCATGGTTTGCATTGTATGTCGGTACTTGTTGAACATTTATTTCACAATTATTCTCGATAAACAATATAAATTACATACTGAGTCTGTTATTATTTAGTAGTATTGATTAGTGCATAATATTGCCATCAAATAATCAACTACCAAGACCATCGCCAAACATATATATTAATATTCACTGAAAAAAACATAGGTTTCAGGCACGTTATAGTTAGAAATTAGCATTTCAAAAACCTTAGAAATACACTGAAAAAACCATAGGTTTCAGGGACGTTATAGTTAGTTGGACATTTCACTCATACAAAACCATAGAAATTCCCCCGTTATAGTTAGTTGAGCTAACTATAACTCGCACCCCCGCAATGCACTGCTGATGACGTCACATATTACATCATTCATGACATGGTCAGTGACATCACTGATGACATTTCAAATGACATCACTGATGACATCACTGATGATATCATCCAGTGACTATGTGTTTCTATAAAATGTAAATATGTTTTATATATATGCCAAGGTGTATTGAAGAATGAATGGGTGTATAAGAGTCAGGATGGATGATTTAGTAGGTGTGTGACTGACTGTATAAGTGAGTGATTAATTTTGTCTTCCTGAATGCATGTGTTAGTGACTAATACAGACATTCACACAGTTTAGTTTGTCAGTTGGTGTGTAAGCGGTTTCATGGGTTGGTGAGTACCTAAACGAGGATCTATATGGGTTATTGATTAGTTGTTTGAGTATCTCTATGGGTGCCTGAGTGTCTGTGTGGGTAGGTGGGGTTGGGTATAACTGTCCATAAATGAGTGAGTGGATGATTCACTGGGTGTATAGGTTCCATAGTGCATCTGTGAAGAGCTGTATGGATGGATGAGTGTGTGTATGGGTGTGTTGGTGAGTGAATGGATGCTTCAGTGGTACAGCATATGTGAGTGTTGGAGTGTATACATGAATATATGTGAGTGATTGTGAGAGTAGCTGTATGGATCAGTGTATGGTTGTATTAGTTATTGTATTAGAGTGTAAGTATGTGTTAGTATATGTTTAAATAAGTGAGGTGGTGTGTGTATAACTGTACAGGTGAGTAAATGAAAGTGTGATTGATTGTTTCCATGACTGACTAGGTGTGTGAGTAACTCTATGAATGAGAACCGGTGTGTGAGTGTCTGTATAGATATGTGAATGCGTACGATAATGCTGTATTGATGGCTGACTGTATGTATGAGTGACTGTATGGGTGAATGAGTATATGTGTGTGTAGAGCTAGGAATTAGTGAGTGGATATGTATTAACTGGTATTGGTATGTCGATGGTTTCGAAAATGATACTCTGTATTTTGGGTGGGTGTATCAAGGGCTATATTAGGGTGTGATTATGTGCATCAGATTTTCACGTGGATGATGTCATCAGTGATATCATCAGTGATATCATTAGAGATGTCATCAGTGATGTCACTGACCATGTCATGAATGATGTAATATATGACGTCATCCGCAGTGTATTGCGGGGGCAAGAGTTATAGTTAGCTCAACTAACTTTAACTGGGGAATTTCCATGGTTTTGTATGAGTGAAATGTCCAGCTAACTATAACGTCCCTGAAACCTATAGTTTTTTCAGTGAATTTCTATGGTTTTTTAAATGCTAATTTCTAATTATAATGTTCATTAAACCTATCTTTTTTTTCTTTGTTTTTAAATTATCATCCCATTCTCAACCTGGTCAAAACTGCAAATCTCACCACTTTTCCATCGATACCTTCAGCCAAAAATATCGCCACAAATGAGAGCCACAACAAACGCTAATGATATGCAAAGTAGGCGTTCCCGTGCAAAAAAAAACTAAAACACCACTTCCCCATATTTTCAACCACCAGCCAAATCTGCAATGCGATCCAAAAAGCAGGCGATAAGCCTAGTTAGCAGTAAGAAATTAACATCAGCCTTTAACTGGTTGTCACGGGGTCATCACGGAGGACGGTCGGGGTGGAGACATTAATGATTCTTCGTTTCCACCCCGGCCACAGGACTCAGACGGGCCCTTTAATTCGAACTGGAGTTTCCCGGAGGCAGGGTTTACGGAGCCGACGTCACCAGCAACGGACCAATCCCCGGGCGGCCTGACACGTAAAGGAAACCCGGAATAAGACAGTAGCGCGAAAGCCGGTGGAGGAGTCGGAGTTGGAGCAGGAGAGAGCGAGTTAGAGGAAGGAGACGACGGGAAAAGAAGAAGTTCTACTGAAGCGAGAGAAGGAGGAGAGAGTGGAGCCAAGGAGACGGTGGTGCCAGGAGGCCAAAGACCCCGCGACTCTGCCCGCCATGTTTCCGGAGAAGCGTGGCTGGGAAAGGTAGGGGATCGTATCCTACGCTTTTCCTTTTCACGGGGTGGGACTGGGTAGTTGAGTCGGGGAGGTCACGGGGCTGGGTGTGAGCGGACACACTCTCTTTTTTTTCACTTTCTAGTTCCCCCCACGTAGTCTTTCGACTACCGTACCTGCTTACGTTTTTTTTGTGTGTTGTGTGGAGCACTTACAGAAATGGTGATAGCCCGGGTGATCCCTCACTCCCGTACCCCCTTGAAATCTCGGTATACGAAAGCCTGCATCTCATCCGTATCCTTGTTTTGTTTTCTTCCTTTCCCCCGCCCTTCGGAGCCTTGGATGGGAGTTGCGACAGAAGCTGGAAAAGCACAACACGGCTTGCAAAGCTGGAAGACGTCGCCCTCTCCACTATTGTGACTGTCTTGTAAAGATAAATAAAGGAAAGAAAATCCACCTCACACTGGTGTACAGTTGCTCATTCCCCCTTACCCTTGGTCATATGTGACAAGTGGCGGGCCAGATAGGAGTCACGGAATCCCCGTCCGATAAAGGATGGAGGCCCTGATACATCAGATGAAGGAGGGCCAGGCCAAACTTGAGTGGGTCCTGCCTAAAACTGTTCTTGGCTACTCTTTGCAACAACCTATCTGGGCTTCAGAGCGCCAATCCTTGGCTGTGGCGCTACCGCTGTGTGTCTCCCCCGCTGCCTAACGTCACCGCAGGCCACCGTTGGGGGAGACTACAGCTCCCGGGATCCTTCATTGCTCCGCCCATTTCTGCCTGAAAGCGCGCCCGGAGGCGCTACTTAATCTGCGGCTCCCTCGGTGGAGCGGGGGTCCTGCCTAAAACTGTTCTTGGCTACTCTTTGCAACAACCTACCTGGGCTTCAGAGCGCCAATCCTTGGCTGTGGCGCTACCGCTGTGTGTCTCCCCCGCTGCCTAACGTCACTGCAGGCCGCCGTTGGGGGAGACTACAGCTCCCGGGATCCTTCATTGCTCCGCCCATTTCCGCCTGAAAGCGCGCCCGTAGGCGCTACTTAATCTGCAGCTCCCTAGGTGGAGCGGGGGTCCTGCCTAAAACTGTTCTTGGCTACTCTTTGCAACAACCTACCTGGGCTTCAGAGCGCCAATCCTTGGCTGTGGCGCTACCGCTGTGTGTCTCCCCCGCTGCTTAACGTCACCGCAGGCCGCCGTTGGGGGAGACTACAGCTCCCGGGATCCTTCATTGCTCCGCCCATTTCCACCTGAAAGCGCGCCCGGAGGCGCTACTTAATCTGCGGCTCCCTCCGCGTCGCGGGACGCGCGCGGGCGCCGCCGCGCTGAGCCCGGGCAGAGGGCGGGCCGTCTGTGGCCGTCAGGGGACGGAAGAGGCCGGGACGGGTCACCCCCCTAAGAAATCTACCACCCGACTCAGTAACCCTTTTAAATGTGGGCATTGTCGTAAAGTACTGTGATATATGCAATTGTTGGGACTATTGTAATTTTCTTGTATGTTGAAGATCTGCCCTCAGCTGTATAGCGCTGATTAGGTCTGCGCCCTCTACACGCTATACATCCTGTTATTGCGGCGTGCATCTGGGCATCATCACTTCGTGGTCCCAAGATAATTGGTTTTCTTCTGGATTGCGAAATCACAGCACCTCTCTTAATTATTTTTCATTTAAGGGTCCGACCTCGGGTATAAAGGTGTGCATATTTTATGTTTTATGTTTGGTTCATATTGTTGGTGTCATTTCATAGTAAGTGCTATTTTTATAGGCAGTAACTTGTCCTTTCTATTTTATTATTTTTGTTTTAAGGCAACATGTCTAAGACAGCTGGGACCCCTCGCCCTATCGTTTCTACACTTGATAATTATTTAATCAAAGTAGTAGATAAGATCAACAAGGAACGACGACTATCCCTGGGTCTGGGTAGTGGCAGTGTCCCTGATCAAACGAACCAACTAGTTTCTGTCGAGATCCACCCCATTGATGATAGTCATGTAGCGATTTCAACAGATTCCCCAGCGAGGGAGGGTACCTGTGTAATTGAATCAGCACAGGTCCTCCCTTCTGATAATGACCCCTCTAAGGTATCTGATATCAGTAAATCCCCTAATGATCCTGTTACCCTGGGCTCCGCGGTTCCCAAACTGCAAAGAGTATTAAGGTCAGGGTCTCATCAAAATAGACCTGCTCTGTTCAAAAAAGGGGGTCGTAAAAACAAAAAGACCGCTGTCTCTGTCCCTAACACGGGCACTTCTGAGCCTATCTGTGTAACCAACGACAACTATTCCACCTATATTAAATTGGCACAGGATCAGCTTGAGTTGCTAATTGGTATGATTGATTGTAAGTTAGATGAAATCATCTTACCACTTCTAGACAAACTCGAGGCTGTTTCTAGGGAAGTAACCAGATTGGGGGAGTTGATGCAATCTGGATCAAATTTTAACAATAGTTCACAACCGCCCGCTGTGGCCAGCGTGACTGCGGGTAAGCCTAGCAAGTCTGTGCTACCCCCTAAAGACCTATCTAGTGTTGGTCCGATTTGCGCTGGTTCAATTATCCCCTTACAGCCATTTAGCAAGACCACTTCTGCTACTGAGCGGCAGGGCTTTGCTGATAATTTAACACGACCTGATTCTGGGGACATCTTTAGTGATATTCCAGCTACACCTTCTTGCTCTAACGACATCCCCTTAAATGTTGCTACTTTTGCCCAGGGGAATGCGATAAGGACTTCTGGAAGGACTTCTGGTAGGGGGAAGTCCAATAACTGTGGCCTCCCGCAACCAAATCTGCCACCTGACTGTGCACCTTACGTGGCAGTTCTGACTAATGTGACACCTATTAGAGAGGATGGTTCCTATCGTTCTTTGGAATCACACGATTCCCTCAAAAATAAAACTGTGGCATGGCTTAATCGGGAGTGTGGCTTCCCCGTGGCTATGGCGGATCAGATTCTGGCTACCACTAGAACCAACTGGATTGGAACGTCCCCAAAAAATATTCCTGGGGATTGTGTTATCATCAATTTTAGTAATCCCCACCTTGCCACGACAGCTCTGATTCGAGCCACATCTCGGCCCAGTAATAATCAGGGTATCTCACTCCGCCCTCTAGGCTTTTTCTATAGTCAGCATATTGAGCACTTTTCACTGAATTGTGGGGGGGGGAGAACGAGGAGAGAAGGGGTGCATAGTTTGGTAAATAGCTTCCAGGTTAACATCGCTAACCGTTTTCAATGTTTGAGTGGGTTGGACCAAAATGACTGACAGGAGTTGGGTAATACCCCAGGGTTATCTAAAGATTCCATACCTATGGATAAGGTGGGCGAGCCTGTAGGCTGTTCGGAATTCCGTCTGGAGATGGGTAAGGTACCCTTGGATACAACAGGGAGTCAAGTTATGCCGGGTACAGGCCTAAATGTGTGTATTCCAGGGTTAATGGACAATATCCCTGGGTTAACCATAGACTGTACGCCTCTGGATAAGGAGGGAGATCCAGTAGGTAACCCTGTGCTAGTTAAGGAGACCCCTAATACCACTAGCCTCCTACAGGGCACAAATTGTCCCCATATGGGGTCAGGTATCCATGGTTCCTCCGGCTGTTATATTGCCAGTTGGAATATTGCAGGAATTAGATCTAAATCAGATAGCCTGGGGTGGTCGGAATTTCTAGCTCTTTTTGATATAATTTGCTTCCAGGAAACCTGGTGCATAGATTTTAACCCCTTCGACGCGCATGACGGAACGGTTCCGTCATGCACGTCGGTTGCGCTGTGCGCATGACGGAACCGTTCCGTCATGGCCCCGCCCGCGCACGGAACCTTCAGCGTGGCGCGGAAATCCGCGCCACGCTGAAGGGGTTAAAGGCTATAATGGTTTCATTTCATATCAGCTACCCGCTATTGGCTCAGTATCGGGAAGAGCCAAAGGGGGCCTATTGGTCTTGATCTCAGTTAAAACCACTTTGTTGGTTAAAAAATATGTACAAGTTGGGGCCCACTCCCAGATTCTATGGCTGCATATATCTGGTGGCAGGAACATTCTTTTAATTAACTTTTATAATAATCTTTTTAACGATTCCGGGGATCAGGCGGTTAAAGTTCTTTCAAGGGCACTGGATGATCTTTTCAAGGACTCCAACGAAATCTTCGACTTATTTCTAGCAGGGGATTTTAATGCTACCATCTGTCCTCTCTCAGATGCTAATGCTTGTGGGTTGGTTGATGGCCACGGGGATGGGATTCTTCATTTTCAACACAACTATTATGGAGATGCCCTAAATAACCTCCTTGCATCATATAATATGTATATTATGACCAATGAGTAAAACGATAAGGGGGAGATTTGTCTTACCTTTATCGGTCGGGGAGCGAATTCAGTAATTGATTTTATTTGTATCTCCTCGAGTCTTGAGGCCTGGACCACGGCACCCAAAGTAATAGATACCCAACTTAGTGACCATAACTGCCTGGTAGCTAAGGTTATGTTATGGGAAAATAATGGTGCCCGGTTCCCAGGCCGCACCGTTAATAGTATTGAGGCTGAGCGCCCTAACGGTACCAGACTCAGATGGAAGGGGGACAAGGCCGATATTAAGTCTGATTTTATTATATCCAGTTGCCTAGCAGACATCACTGCGATCCTAGAGGACACCCAAGGCACTTTTGCCTCTATTGAGCATTTCGTTGGCATTAATGCAGCCATCGACTCTAAGCTAACAAACACATGTAAACTCAAGGAGGACCGACCGCGGGGTTGGTTCAATTCATCCTGCACTTTGGCTTTAAGGGAATTGAAATCTGCTCTAACAGTAATACCAAGAGATAAGGGTCTGGTCGTAGATTTAAGAGCCAGATATAAAGAAACCCTTAAACGCAGAAAATTGGAACTTCAACAGGAGGCATGGGACAACTTGACTAAAGCTGCTGAAATTGAACAATTGTTCCCTGTTCTGGAAAACTGTCAATTCTCCATTCCTTAAAGATGACAAAATTCCGGAACTAACCTCCAATGTCATGCAGGAAGAGTGGGTTTTACACTTTTCAAACATTTTTGAGTCAGATGGTGCACCTACGGATTTAGGGGTCAGATGGCCGCATAGGCCACTAAATTTTACTGTCCAGGAGGTTTTGAATAGTATAAGGGACAGTAAAGGGGGAAAAGCACAGGGCCCAGATGGGGTACCAATTGACGTGTATAAATTGGTCCCAGAAATATGGGGGCCCTTGCTAACCAATATTTTTAACACAGCTGTCAGTAACGAGATGCCCCCGACCTGGGAAGAATCCATCCTAATTCCAATTTTTAAGAAAGGGAACCGTGGCGAAGCCAAAAATTATCGCCCAATTTCCTTGTTGGATTCTTCCGTAAAAGTCATGAGCTGAGTGCTCCTAGTGAGGTTGGAAGAATGGGCGGAGGAAAATGGTATTTTGGCTGAGAGTCAGTTTGGGTTCAGGAAGGGTCGTGGTACGATTGAGCAGTGTTTAAATTTAGAACTGCTCATCGGTAAATATACTTTGGCAAAGACCGGCACTATTTACCTCTGCTTTGCAGATCTGAGTAGCGCCTTCGATCTGGTGGATCACGGAATTCTCTGGGCAAAGTTGTTAGAAATGGGGGCCCCAGAGGGTATCGTGTTCTTTCTAGCACGCCTTTATTCCAAACTGAGAGCATGTGTTCGCTACGGACCTAAAGGTGAATGTACAACTATGTTTAAGATCGGGCGTGGAATACGTCAGGGATGTGTGCTGGCCCCACTGCTTTTTACTCTTTTTATTAATGAGATAGATTCATTCCTTAAATCCTTGGCAGTGGATGCTCCTAAAATTAATAACGAATATGTCCCTGTGTTACTTTACGCGGATGACGCGGTTTTGATTTCACGAACTCCTTATGGTCTTCAACAGCTGTTGGATGGTTTTATGCAATTTATAAAAAGGAGAAAGTTAATGCTAAATAAATCCAAAACATATGTCATGGAATGTGGCCGCAGGTACGGCAAGAAACAACCCACTTTTTTTATAGAGGGACAAAAGGTACAGGCTGTCGACAATTTTTCGTATTTGGGGGTTACTTTTACAAATAAGAATACTTGGGTAAATGAACATAAGAATGTACGATCTAAAATGGCCAGGAGCGCTCATGGAATTTTTACAATGGCTACAAAGTTGGGAGATAGGCGGGTTAATAATATGTTGAAAACTTTTAAATCCCGCTGTGTTTCAATCGCCTTGTACGGAGCTGGCATTTGGGGGTATGCCCCTGCAGGGTCTCTTCAGGTTGAGGAGAATGAATTTCTGAAGAAACTTTTGTGTCTGCCAAGCTCTGTCTCTAATGCGTTAGTACATAACGAATTGGGTATTCACCATCTCGCCGATTTGATTCTCCTTAGACCATTGATCCAATGGCGCTCCATTTGGATCAAAGAAGAGACCTCTTTGTGCAGAGCTATTATTTCTGATTGTCTTTCTTTGGCCCATTATTCTAAAATTCCATGGCTAAAGTATGTTGTGGATAACTTTCGGGAGATCTTTAACATTAATATCATCGTGGATCACTATGGGGCAGCTGAGCTGTCCAAATCCGATCTCAAGCAGTGTCTCCTAGATCAGTTTTCTATCAGACGACACCAAAAAAGCTCTGATCTTTCATCATATGTTTCTTACCATGATTTAAATGAAGTTTTGGGCTTTCAACCATATTTGTCTCAAGTAACCTGGAAGGCACATCGGTTTGTGCTGACCAGACTTAGGCTGGGAGTAGTCCATAACCTTGTTGTCTTTCCCTCTTTGCATTTACATCCTGTCGGCCCATGTCCATGTGATTACACTACTTCTCAAAGCACTGTGCACTTTCTCTTACTCTGTCAGCTGTACAAACACTTCCGGACTGCTTATTTGAAACCCCTGTTTGTTAAATTCGGGGTTAGGTCATTACGTGACTGTATGTGTTTACTTTTTAATTTACATCATCCTGATATGTGTTTTTATACGGCTACTTTTCTTCTTAAATCAATTAATGCTAGGAAAAGTATGCTTTTTTAAGTATTTTAGCTGATGTATTTCCTGCCTCTGAACATTGTTATATTGTTGTCTTTTTAATGTCGTGCTTTTATGAACTTGTTTTTATGTTCGAATAAAGCCTTATGAAATGAAATGAGTGGGCCGTAGAGAAGACCTCCAGTCAGGCAGAGGCGGACCGTGCCGTGTTTACTACGGCGATCCAGAATCAAGCCGATAATTTGTTGAAATTGGCCGAAGGACATGCTCTGCTGTTAGCTACGCTAGGACAGGGAAGGACAAGTAACCCACCTGGAACCATGGTCCCTCTGCAAAAGTTCGTACCGGGAGACGATCCATTGGCGTTCTTTCTTAACTTTGAAAGGGCCGCAAGGGCCAGTGCTTGGCCTGGAGACCGGTGGCCTTTCTATCTCGCTCCTCTCCTGACTGGAGAAGCACAAGCGGCGTACCAAATGGTGAACAAAGACGGGACTACTACCTATACAGTCGTAAAACAGTACATCTTAGACCGGTTGGGGGTGGACGAAGAAACCCACCGGTTACGGTTCCGTCAAGAATGTGGAACCTTGGGGCACCTACCCAAGACACTCTTTTATAAATTAAAAGGAGCAGCAGACCTCTGGCTGAAACCACAGGAAGCCAGCATGGAGGAGGTTATGAATAAAATCTACCTGGAACAATTCCTGGAGGCACTCCCTTATGCAACCCAGCGCTGGCTGAAACAACACGCGGGGTTAACTCTAGAGCAAGCCATTGAAATGGCAACTTCTTACGCCAGGGCACAAGGCCGACCCCCCTTAAGAGAACCAGAGAAAAATAGTCGAACTATCCCCCCCGGGAAACCCGAAAAGAAAAACATGAGAGCAATACCAGATCCCCCACGTCCTCGTGTATTTCGTTCTGAAACCCCGATGTATTCGGGACCACAATGTTATGAGTGTGGAGAGTGTGGAGAGTGGGGACACATAGCGAGGTATTGCCACAAGAAAAGGGAAAAAGAAGAGGAACCTATGGACGTGAGCTATGCACCACGCTCTGTTTTTTTCGCCCAAGAAACCGGGACTGTATTCTATGTAAGTGTGTCTCTTGAAGGGAGGGTTGTGAGGGCTCTCCTTGACTCAGGATGTAAACACTCGGTGGTAAAGCAGGAACTGGTAAACCCTTCTTGGCTGATACCTGGAAAGACCGTACATATTAGATGCACACATGGGGATGTGAAGGAATACCCGTTAGCTAAACTTTCCTTGGGTACAGAGTTCGGATTACAGTCAGAAGTGGTAGTGGGGGTGTTAGAGAGTCTCCCCGAACAGCTAATTATAGGGATCGATAACCCGTGCTTTGGCCCCCTGATGCATGACGCCCTGAATCCAACCAAACATAACGTCTTTCTCACCCCAGAGCCCTGGGCTAGGGACAACCATTTCCGGACGGCCCAGTTGAATGATGCCAGCCACACTCACGCATGGCAAAAAGCACGAGACCACCAAGACCCTCTAATTAGAACCTATCCCACCTTCATAGAGCAGAAAGGGCTATTGTATCGACTGGCTAAACCTGATGCGGTTCCCCAACTATTGGTCCCTTTGGGATTCAGGGACCAGATCCTTTTTTTCGCTCACGCTCACTTGTTGGCAGGGCATTCCAGAGCGGAGAAGACAGGGCAGGCCATATTACAAAATTTTTTTGGGCCTGGCGTGTACGCCCAAGTCCAAAAATATTGTCAAGAGTGTCAGATATGTCAGCGGCGTAACCCCTATGTCCCCCCTCCGATCCCTCTACATCCCCTACCTATCATGGGCACCCCCTTCGATAGGCTGGGGATGGACCTTATAGGGCCCTTACCCAAATCAGGACGCGGACACCAATATGCCCAGGTATTAATAGACTATGCCACAAGATATCCCGAGGCCTTCCCTCTCAGAGCGGCCACCTCCGCCACCATCGCCCAAAGATTAGTGGAGGTATTTTCACGCATGGGGTTCCCCAGGGAGATCGTTACCGATCAGGGTACATCCTTCGTCTCTAGACTAATGAGACAGGTGTGCGACCAACTAAGGATCAAACATATCAAAACATCCTTTTACCATCCCCAGACAGATGGGCTGGTGGAGCGGTATAATGGAAGCTTGAAGCTTACCTTAAAGAAACTTCTGTCTGGGGATGGGAAAAATTGGGACCAACTTCTTCCGCTGGCCCTGTTTGTTCTCCGTAGCCAAACTCAATCCAGTCATGGGTCATCTCCCTTCGAGTTACTCTTTGGCCGCAAACCCCGGACCTTACTCGAGATTACGAAAGACAGCTGGGAACGGGAAGGACTACAAGAAGCCGAAGCCTTACTCAACTATACCCAACAACTACAAACCAGGCTACATAAGCTTCGCGCTTTGGCCCATTCCCAGTTAGCAGTGACTCAAAACTGACAAAAAGCCTTCTACGACCGGGGTACGAAATGGAGAGAGCTTAACGTAGGTGATTGGACTCTCGGATTACTGCCTACTTCCTCCCACAAACTAAAAAAAGAATGGCAAGGTCCCTTTAAGGTGATCCGGAAAATTGGAAAAACCACCTACATCTTACAGTTGTCAGGGAATAAATCCCAGATGTATCACATCAATCTTTTAAAAAAATGGTTAGGGCCCCCTCCGCCCCTGGCTCATACTGTATCTATGGCCTCCTACATACCCCACACTGTCAATGAAACCCCTATTAATCCGGATCTAGCAGCCTCCCAAGGCGAGGAAATCCGCTCCCTACTTCTCCGCTACTCAGATATGTTCTCCGACCAACCAGGGAGAACTCACCTTGCGGAACACTCCATCCCCACTCCTTCAGGGGTGGTAGTAAAACAGAAACCCTACCGGATACCCGAAGCTCGAAGGTTAGCTTTTCAGGAAGAAATCTCACGAATGTTGAAATCAGGAGTGATAGTTCCCTCACACAGTAATTGGTGTTCACCGGTGGTCCTCATGCCAAAACCGGATGGCAGCATCCGGTTTTGCATCGACTTCAGGGCCGTAAACCGAGTATCTAAACAGGACGCCTATCCCCTTCCTAGGGTGGATGAACTGGTAGAACGCCTTGGTGAGGCCAGATATATAACAACAATCGACCTCACCAAGGGCTACTGGCAGATCCCGTTGGCCCCCTCGGATCAAGAAAAGACCGCTTTTTCCACCCCATCCGGACACTACCATTTCACAGTTCTCCCTTTTGGCTTACATGGGGCACCAGCCACTTTCCAAAGAGCCATGGATACCCTCTTGGCTCCTCACCTGAACTATTCAGCCGCTTACTTGGAAGATATTGTGGTGTTTAGCAAAAG
This sequence comes from Triturus cristatus, assembly GCF_964204655.1. Lineage (NCBI taxonomy): Eukaryota > Metazoa > Chordata > Amphibia > Caudata > Salamandridae > Triturus > Triturus cristatus. Next base: position 1,139,953,814 of record NC_140583.1, on the reverse strand, counting down.
CTGGGTGGAACACCTGACACACTTGGGCAAAATCCTTGAAAGTCTCAGACAGACAGGGCTTCACATTAATGCCAAAAAGTCGAGAGTAGCCTTTCAGAAAGTCAGGTATCTGGGGCATCTTTTGGGAGAGGGACACATCGCACCCCAAACCGAGAAAGTGTCCGCCATACAGGCCGTCCCGTATCCCAAAACCAAAAGAGACTTACGGGCCTTTTTAGGGTTGGTGGGATATTACCGTAGGTTCATAGCCCAATTTGCTAACTTAGCGGGACCTCTTACCGATCTCTTGCGCAAAACACACACCTCCCCCCAATTACACGCCCCCACTGATCAGGAAGCCCAGGCCTTTCAGGCCCTCAAAGATGCACTTACCACTTCTCCTGTACTGATGACCCCGGACTTTACCAAACCATTTATTCTGCAGACGGATGCCTCCGGTGTTGGGATAGGAGCGGTCCTCTCCCAAACCGACGGGGATGGTCAGGAACGGCCCCTTCTTTATCTCATTCGCAAATTGTTTCCAAGGGAACAAGCTTATTCAACGGTGGAAAAAGAATGTCTGGCAGTGAAATGGGGGGTGGACAAGCTCCATTATTACCTGGAGGGCAGGTCCTTCGTTCTTTATATGGACCACGCCCCCCTCACCTGGCTTCAAAGGAATCGTGGCCATAACGAACGCATCCTCCGTTGGTTTCTGGCCTTACAACCATTCCAAATTGACGTCCGACATCGCAAAGGGGCGCACCAGGGGAACGCTGACTTTCTGTCCCGATTTCCTTGTTCCCCCGATCGGGGTACTCCAGGGGGAGGGATATGTCACGGGGTCATCACGGAGGACGGTCGGGGTGGAGACATTAATGATTCTTCGTTTCCACCCCGGCCACAGAACTCAGACGGGCCCTTTAATTCGAACTGGAGTTTCCCGGAGGCAGGGTTTACGGAGCCGACGTCACCAGCAACGGACCAATCCCCGGGCGGCCTGACACGTAAAGGAAACCCGGAAGAAGACAGTAGCGCGAAAGCCGGTGGAGGAGTCGGAGTTGGAGCAGGAGAGAGCGAGTTAGAGGAAGGAGACGACGGGAAAAGAAGAAGATCTACTGAAGCGAGAGAAGGAGGAGAGAGCGGAGCCAAGGAGACAGTGGTGCCAGGAGGCCAAAGACCCCGCGACTCGCCCCGCCATGTTTCCGGAGAAGCGTGGCTGGGAAAGGTACGGGATCGTATCCTACGCTTTTCCTTTTCACGGGGTGGGACTGGGTAGTTGAGTCGGGGAGGTCACGGGGCTGGGTGTGAGCAGACACACTCTCTTTTTTTCACTTTCTAGTTCCCCACACGTAGTCTTTCGACTACCGTACCTGCTTACGTTTTTTTTGTGTGTTATGTGGAGCACTTACAGAAACGGTGATAGCCCCGGTGATCCCTCACTCCCGTACCCCCTTGAAATCCCGGTATACGAAAGCCTGCATCTCATCCGTACCCTTGTTTTGTTTTCTTCCTTTCCCCCTGCCCTTCGGAGCCTTGGATGGGAGTTGCGACAGAAGGCAGAATAGCACAACACGGCTTGCAAAACTGGAAGACGTCGCCCTCTCCACTATTGTGACTGTCTTGTAAAGATAAAGGAAAGAAAATCCACCTCACCCTGGTGTACAGTTGCTCATTCCCCCTTACCCTTGGTCATATGTGACACTGGTGTATTGAGGTCGACTATCTACAGCATGAATTGGGCCCGACTCACAGCCACATTTAAGACCAACACATGATACAGCTACTGATCATGCAGCTCCGACACCCAACAAGGCCACAACACCTACTGCCACCACCTCCAGGACCTTTCCCCCCGGACCACCCCCCCTACTACCACCAAGGCAGCGCAAAACAGGACAACGGACCTTTCCAAAACACAATGGCCCCGCAGACGCACAATAGCTGAATGTTGGCAGATGTGGGAACCAAGTATGTGTGAAGAAGGCAAGTCACCCATCAATAATAATGCACCATACCAAGTGCAGCGGTGATGAGCTGGACAGACCTCACTATGCAAAGCACAAACCTCTCCATGTGGACATATACTACTGTTACTTGTAGTGTTGTGCACAGTGGACGCACCCATGTTACCTCTGGCACTGGGGAGGATCTTGGTCATGTAGCTGTGTTGTCCCCCCCTGGAAGCGTAGTGGGCTGATCTAACGTACGGCACTCCAGCGTAGGAGTATGAATAAATAGGCTGGGGCTCTGGGCGTGGTTCACTTGTGGGAAGGCCAAAGCATCTGCCAGAGCGGCGGCCCTCACCCTGCCACGTGGCTGCCTCCATGGCCACGGGCCTCCTTGACACAGCCCCCTGCGAACCCAGTGACACAGCACTGCAGACATGTCTGTATAGACTACTGCCTTCGATCTACACTGCGACAGTAGGCCTCACAATTAAGATGGAGTGGTGATTGCAGATGACGCAGTCCAGTAGGCAAGGCACATTGATCCCAGTGCGGCCCGCCCGGACCACGCATGATCGCACGCTGCATACACGCTAAGCGCCAAAGGTACCACTAACTCAGTGCACCACAAATCAACGCCCCGTGGCCTTAAGAAGGCAGAATTCATTAAACAAAAGACATTGCTCCCAGTGCGGCCCAACGGGACCACGTATCATCGCAGGATGCGCACACGCTGAGTGCTTCAGGTGCCACTAACTGTGCAGCTCAACTCAACGCCACGTGGCTGTGCGCCCATCCTGACCGCTTCCTCCAGCCTACCCTGGGGTTAGCACAGTTCACAATTCAACATTAGTAGCGATGCAAATTGTGTAAGAGACTATAATGGTCAACAAGACCAAATGCTCCCAATCTGTGCAGCTCAAGTCAACGTCACGTGGCTGTGGGCCTTTGCTGACCGCTGCCTCCGGCCTACACTGTGGAAGACCGGCGACACTTGGTGCCACTAACCCTGTTCAACACAAGCCGATCCCACATGTGGAACTGTGTCCTGAGTCCTGAATGGCAGTGGCCCCAAATCCGTGGCAGCGACCACAGCACCAGACGCCCTTCGGGTAGTAGTGAGGGGTATTTACATATGAAAGGCCGGTGACACGTGGTGTCACTGAACCGGAACTACGCAGGCCAGTGGGGCCACCAACCTATGCAAGTGGCTATGGGCCCTTGCTCACCGCTACCTCTGGCCTACACAACGGTCAGCATGCCTCACAATTCACATAGAGTCCCGATTGCACATGACGCAGTCCAGTAGGCAAGACACATTGCTCCCAGTGCGGACCGTCCGCACCAAGCATCATCACAGGCTCATACAGTCTCACTGCTTCTGGTGCCAATAACTGTGCACCTCAACTCAATGCCACGTGGTTATGGGCCCTTGTCGACCGCTACCTCTAGCCTACACTGCGGTCATCAGGGCTCACAATTAAAATTAAGTCTTGATTCATTAATTACAGAGTCCAGTAGGCAAGTAACTATCACAGACCTAAACACTACATAATATCCTTCTAGTATCCTTGCTTCAAGAACTTTTTTTATATCAGTTATAGCTTTAGTACAATGACCAAATTAATCTTCAAGTGCAAACAAACACTCAATACCAGTCTACACTGCGGGCAACAGAGCTCACAATTCGAATTTTAAATGCTAATTTCTAACAAGAAGATTGTACTCAGAAAATACAACACTTTGCCAGTGTATTCTATACTTATTTCATCTTTTCATGATACACCTACACTGCGGTCAGTAGGGCTCACAATTAAAATTAAGTATTGATTCATTAATTACAGAGTCCACTAGGCAAGTAACTATCACAGGCCTAAAATCTACATAATAACCTTTTAGTATCCTTTCTTCAAGAACATTTTTTATATCAGTTATAGTTTTAGTACAATCACCAAATTCATTTTCAAGTGCAAATGTACACTCATTAGCAGTCTACACTGCGGGCAGCAGAGCTCGCAATTCGAATTTCGGACACGTGGTGCTACAAACCCTGTTCAACACAAGCCGCGACACGTGGTGCCACTAACCCTGTTCAACACAAGCCTGCGACATATGGTACCACTAACCCTGTTCAACGCAAGCCTCGACACGTGGTGCCACTAAACCTGTTCAACTCAATCTGGCAACACATGGTGCCACCAACCCTGTTCAGCACAAGCCAATCCCACGTGTGGAACTGTGTCCTGAGTCCTGAATGGCAGTGACCTCAAGTCCGTGGCAGCGACCACAGCACCAGACTCCCTTCGATCAGTGAGGCATATTTCCATATGGAAGGCCGGCAACATGTGGTGCCACTAACCCTGTTCAACACCAGCCGATCCCACATGTGGAACTGTGTCCTGAGTCCTGAATGGCAGGGACCCCAACTTCGTTGCAACAACCACAGCACCAGACTCCCTTCAGTTTTATTTGTTGTTGTTTTCTTTAAATAAAATGTTTTATATGTAAACCTATACATGACTAAGACTCTTGTTTGTCCAACCGCACAGGGACACTTCCGGGCCCAAGAAGGTTGTTGGGGGTATGGTGGTAATGTGGGAAGAGGGTGCATTACCTGCTGATGTGGGGAGGGGCAGCGTGAAAGTGGTATCTCTCACAGAAAGAACTCTGATATATTTTCAGAAATGCCTCGGACAGATGCCAGCTGACGGACTGAATCACAAAATGGTTTTTCAATGCTTATGTAGTGTCAGTTATGAACAGTTCGTACCCAGGCTCGCATAGGGACAACTGCAGCCCATCCGCTCCACTCACAGAAGCAGTACTACGAGCCATCCGCTCCCAAATGAACAGCAGCGTAGTAGCTCACAGAGGTACAGGCACAGTAGCGTACTAGCTCGCAAAGGTAGAGAGCTGTGAGCTGACGGACTGGCTTCTAACGGCCTAGCTGTGAAGTGGTGATGTTGGGCAGAGGAAGCATGAAAGAGTTATCTCGCAGAAACAGAGCTCTGGTATATTAAATTGCCCCAAGACCTTTCTTTTATATTTTCACTCGATGCGAGAAAACACACTTTCTGGACCAAGACCTTTCTCCCTGCCAAATTTGGTGTAATTCCGTTCAGCAGTTTGACCTGTAGCCTTGTCTAAAGTTTCTTATGGAAAATCCATTGAGACCAGGACCGCCAACGACTCCCGAACACGCATCTGAGCAAGTGTGTCCATGTGGTCATGATAGGCACGGGCCCTGCATCATCACAGTGTCAGCGGATGTTACCATTTCACCTCAGCGTTGGTAGTGAGCCTGGACATGTAGCTATCCACACATCCTCCTGCATGCACAAGCGGCGTGTGCTGGTCCGGCGTACCCAGGTCAGTGCAGGGGTCTGCCTATCTGGCAAGGGGAACAGGGTGTCTCGGACATGTCTGTGTTCAGGAAGTGCGGTAAGTGTGTCTCTGTGTTCTGGTGTTGCCGCCACAAGGGCCGCAGCAGTCGATGTTGTAAAGTGGCATGCACCACCTCCAAACTGCAGTGTCACGGTGTGGTTGGAATGCTGCAGGACATGCGTGAATAGGCATTACAGTGGTGTATCGTAGGAGTGCACGGGATACAACTGTGCACCATACAAGAGTGTGGGGGCTCGTGGGAGGGAGGAGCAGCTGTTTGGCAATGTAACACACAGTGAACCCGCCCATGTGCCACGTGCTGGGCATCTCATCCATGATGACCAGGGTCGCAGACATCCCACAACACCCACGACCAGCCTTTGTACACATCCTGTATGAATGCACCTGGAGAAGTTACTGTAGGGATGAAAGGTTCTTTGTCTGAACTATCTTCCGCTAGCACATCTGCTGCTCCAAGAAAGAACTTGCAAGTAGCCAGCCCCCCCTGACAGATACGATAATATTTGCATCCGTCTCCCACACTACGCACTGCCCGATTTGAGAACAACGAGTACACATCCCAAAATCAAAAGTCCTTCATCGTAGTTAGCATGCGTGAAATGACCTTCACACGTACTCCCACCACAACTCTGCCCTGAACCCATTGCACACAGACCCGGCTCATTGCACCAAGCTGCGTCATTTCATCCACAAGACTGGCACACGGTAAACCAGTGCAGCTACAAGCAGAGCCACTGATGCAATGGCAGAGCATTCCGAACACATGGTCGACTCCATTCACGTCCACCTATACCTTACACGTCTGCTGCATGTCCGGGGTGCACTGCCTTTGGCAGTAGTGCAGATCACTTACCGGCTGAGCTTCTGCATTGCAGACGTCACCTGCGTTCAACCTGTATTGCAATGTCGCACTGCTTATCCGAGTGGTGCATGTACGTGTGCCTCTCCAGCGAGTGGGTAGCTGACATGGATTACGACGGGTGTCTGCGCCCCCTGTTGGCCCAGGACCAGGAGTGTCATGGTGATGCCCGTTTATGGCATGCATGGATGTTTGGCATGTATGTTGGGAACTGGATCTGGGAGATTGCATGTGTCGTAGTATGCAGTGAGCAAATTGACCCACTTCCCGATTCTGCTTTGGTTCACATTGGGTACAGTGGTTGGAGTCAGAACATCTGTCCCGGTCAGCTGATGGATTACGTCGACGACATGTCAAATATTGTGGCCAACCATCACTCATTAGAGATAGTGGCTTATGCAGCTGCACTCGCGTTCATGGACGAGTGACAAGGTACCTGCAACCATGACTCGATGTGCCACATTGTACGTCTCACCCCGCATCATTGCACATTGTACATCTGGTCACATGTCCCAAAACAACAGTGGACATGGCTGCATTGGCGTCGAATCATATCCGAGGTGCGGACAACCAACGCTGCTTGACACTGACGTGTGTTGGTGAACATGGACGTTTTTCTACGTTCCTTATTCAGGCATGCTGCTGCATTTCTCTGCATATCGTGGCACTACTCTTGTCCGTACTGACACGCACTTTTGTTTTATAAAGTTTCCACATTTTCACATGTTTCCAAATGTGTTGTGTCTTCATTTCTATGCCGATGTGTGTTTTACGGACTCTCTGGCTGCCTGCCATACGTGAACTGCTACCCCATCCGGACGGTGGGTTTGTACTTATGCGTTCTCATGTGCCTGTTTCGTACTGATGCTTTTGGATGCTTATCCGCCACAGGCGGGTGCATTTGTGTCCTGTGTTCGATTGTGCAAATGTTTGTGTTTGGACAACATTGTGTGGATGTTGGTGTACTCTGCTTCATATGTCTGTGTGCTGCATTGTGTGTGAGATGTCCCTTTATGTGAGCTTTTTTTCACCCTTCTCCCTTTCAGGCGGTGTGGTTTTCACTTCTATGCTTGTTCAGTGGTGTGATGTTGGCGGGTTGTGTGACTTGTGCTCCTTGTTGGTGTGTTTCATTTTGGCCATGGTTTGTCTATAGTTCTGCTGTACTTAATTGCGCATGTGTGCCATTGTGCCCATCTCCACCCCGTCCCCCCACTCCCTGCTTCTTCCTCTTCCTGATGCTGTTGTGTCTGTAATTTTGTTGCTCCACACATAAATACATGTTGTAGGAAGGTGGAATCTGACTATATGGTTGCCCCCACTTTTTTGCCTGGTGTTTTGCTGGTTTATGACTTAGTTGGATTGGGACCCTGCTATTCAGGGCCCCAGTGTATCAGCTTTCTCTGTAAAATGGTTTCCATGTATATTAGGTACATTTCTAATTGGATTCTGGAGTGCCTTATGCGCCCCTAGTATATGGTATAGTATGTACCTAGGGCATAGGTACCTCAGAGGTCTACCAGGGGCTGAAGCATGTATTATGCCACCCCTGGGAAGCACTCCAAAAAGGCACCACAGGTCTGCTACTGCAGCCTGGGTAAGGTGGTGTTTGCACTCCTTACCGTGGTATAGGCTACCTATATCACTACCATTGCACACACATATAAAACCTATAAGTCACTCCTATGGCAGGCCTTAACAATCCTGAAGGCAGAGTGCTTGGTTTTTATGTGGGAGGGTGCCCCTGCATGAGCAGAGCCCCTCTGCAGCGTTCGGAGTACCTCCTCTGATGCTGTTTGTGGTGCAGCCTGACCATATACTCTTAAGTGCATTATAACCTCGCGGTAAATGCTAACTTTGGGATGGCTGCATGGAAACATGTCATGTTTGTGTCAAACGCTTTGGAATACTACCCCCCGTCAGTTCTGGCGGTGGGGGTAGCATTCCACCCTTTTAGAGGGAGAGACATGTTCACACTGGTCTAAACCGGTAGGACTTTCTACAGCCCTGGCATCCAAAATGGATGCCTTCGCCACAGACACGGGTCTGGCCTCCTGTTGCTGACCGAAACTCCGGCAGGGGAGGCCTGGACAATAGGTTTCCTGTCCCAGGGAGGTGTAACCACCTCCCCAGACAGGCATATGTGTATTGGGGCTGGGCAGGAGCACTCTCTGGTGCTTTGAAGTCCTGCACTGGGGGCACACTTGGTGTCCCTGTGCATAGTCCAGTTCAAACCGGTTTCAGGGGCTTCCTGCCCCTGATCTGGTGCATAACTGGACAAAAGAAATGGGTCTAACCACCCCTCTTTCCAAACCCTCCCATAGGTGGGTCCTTAGAGTATATCCAACCCCCAAACATTGTATTAAGATGGGAACCCAGTCCTTGTGACTTTAGATTACCCTGGATGAAACTCTGCAACATATATCCTGGACCTTCGACTCTGACTAGAAGACTGAGGAAATCTGCCTTGGAGTCAAGGAGTGACTCCCTGCTTGGCAGGCACCAAAGAAGGAACTGACCGGTCTGCAATTCTGAAGCTCCCACCGGACGCCGAAGTCTCTGCATCCCCAGGGGTAGATTTCCAAACTTCCAGAGGCTACCCTGAGTCCACAGCAAAGCTGAGGCCCGTGGCTATCGTGGGTGACGTGTAACCGTGACCCCTGGACACCGTGAACTTTTGCAGCACCATCATCTTTCTGGTCTCCCTTGAAGTTTTGCTTTGGGCTCTGAGTAGCCCCAGCCTTGAGCATCTCCTGCACTGAAGATTTCTGGCCTCCACTCCACGAGTGACCCATGGGCCAGTTTCCAGTGCAACTGCTTGAGGCTCCTTCGCCCGTTGGCTAGTAGGTCCCCACAAAGGCAACTCCTCTTCTGATTGGGTTTTCCTGGTTGCTCCAGATGTGCCCCGACTTACCCTCACTGGGTGAGTCCCACAGACCTTGCTGGTCTGCACCAATGTCCTTTCTCTGATTCCAAGTGACTTGCCGTTGCAAAGGCTTGTTGGGTCCAATCTGGTCGCCGATACCGCAGCACTCGACAGATTTTGTGGTACAGCTCGAATCCAGCTCCTGGTTGTCATCGGCACCTCCTGGACCTCGTGGTTGAAGAGTCAAAACACCCGTCAACTCACCTGAAGCACCCGACATCTGTGGGCATTGGTCTATCGTGCCCTTGGTCACTGGTAAGTGACCCAGACTCTGTCCCCTCTGCTTTCCATGCTAGATCCAGGCTTGGATCGCTTCAGACACTTCTCCTCTTCACAGCAGCAGGACTTCTTTGCCAGCTTCCATTGAAATTGACGACACGACCTGACACCAAAAGACACCTATGCACCCGACTTCCCTGGGTGAGGTAACACGTCTCGTACCCTCTGCTACTCCATAGGTTAGCGTCATGTGGCATCAGGGGCAAGGCCCTGAAATAGCTGACCTCATTTCTGACCGACAGAAGCTTTCAGGTCGCCCAACCTACACACAGATCGGATAGCCATCCTCTACCTCAAGGGGTCCTGCAGGGATCAATTCTGAGCCCCACCCTCTTTAATATGTATGTGGGTCCACTAGCAGAGTGTGTAGAGAAACATGAGGTGTCGATAGTTTCCTATGCGGACGACACTGAACTAATCATAATGCTATCCCAAAATGAGGATCAGGCAGCTCTCCGCTTTACTAAATGTTTAGAGGAGGTAGCAGATTGGATGACAAGCCATTGCCTCAAACTGAACGGGAGTAAGACCGAAGTATTAATTGTAGGCAAATCACCCACGATATGGTCATCTGCATGGTGGCCAGAAACACTGGGCCAAGTTCCCCTCCCAAAAGAATCTCGGAATATGGGTGGACTCTAAACTGTCTTTTGACAGTCAGATCCAGAAAGTTGCGGGAAAATGTTACGGGGCCATGAAAACCCTGAGGAAAGTCATAGATCTGCTCCCCACTAAAGCCAGGAGAACCATAGTTCATGCAACAGTTACTTCTCAACTAGACTATGGAAATGTACTGTATCTGGGTGCCTCCAAAAAAGGACTAACTAGACTACAAAGGGTCCAAAGCGCAGCTGCACGCTTGGTCCTTAGCCTCCCTAGGAGAACAAGCACAAAAAAGGCCCTAACTGCCCTACACTAACTTCCAGTGGAAAGGAGAGTACTATATAAGGCTATGTGCTACTGTCATCGCATACTCTAACATAAAAGCCCTAGATACCTCCAAACACTACTGACCAGATATATTCCTGGTTGTAGCTTACGTTCCATGGACAAGGCCCTATTGACCATCCCTAGAACATTTAGGGCCAGAATGGGGGCTCGCTCTTTCAGGTATCGAGCGGGCAAATTATGGAACACCCTGTCGATAACCATTAGAGCAGAAACCAATGAAAGGGTCTTCTGCAAACTGCTGAAGACATGGCTGTTCACAAATTTTGAGGAGTGAACATCTATCAGACGTAGGCACAACAGTTTTTTCTCTCTCGCCTCATATGTCTCAGCGCGGGGACACGCCATAGGTGTAACCAGGCGCTTTAATAAATGTATAAATAAAAATAAAAAATAAAAACCCGAATACTCCGGTGCTCCCGTGGGTGCTAGCCCTAGAACTGCAAAGTCCAAAAGGGTTTGGTCCTAACTCGATTCTAAGGGTCCCTAATCTTTAAAACTCCAACCGCGACATTGCCCATAGAAGCTAACGGGAACCCGCGGCTGTGTTCACACACTGCACACGGTCCCCGTGGATCCCCCGTGTCTCACTACCTTGGGTGGTTTCTTGGGGTCCCAGCTATTCTGCAGGCTCTAGGCCTTGTGTCTAGTTCAGTCGTGGTTCTTATACCACTTTATTGGTATATGGTTTGGTACGCCCCTAGGGCTCAAACGTGTATTTGTGCTATTACTGTTGATTGCTAACTTGTAAATTAAGTACTTCAAACTCCAGTCTCATAAAGCGACTAGAGGGGAGTGTTTTATCTTAAATACATATATTTTAAATATATACCTGGTGTGGTTGTCCTTTCATTTGGTCATTCAAGAGGTTATAGACTGGTAAAACAAGCTGCTTTACATTTCTTCAAGACTTAGCCTGAAGGTTGCTCTCCATAGCTATCACTAGGATAACTTTCAATAAAGGTTGTCTTAAACCTATTCACCATAAGGAGTTGTTTGGACTGATACAAGGTGCCCACTATAATTAGTGGACAGCATATATCAGGCCAACTTCTCACACATGTAATGAACAAATTAGAATAGTTCCTTGACTCTTTTAGGTTTCAAAACTTCTCTCTATTGTTTTTTTTTTATTTTCCTTATAAGCAGTCTTTTCAATATTCATGGACACATAGAAGTCAGAAGTGCAACATATTCTATCAACACACTTTCTAGGACATTCTACAACACATGCAGGTTAAAAGTTCATAATTTTTTTTAAACCTAACGATATTTTTTTGCAACATTTTCTCGAACATTTAACGGCACGTGCAGGTTAAAAGTTCACTATTATTTTAAGTTCGAACAGTGCCTTCCAAATGCAAGTAGCAAGTGTGGTTGAGTTCAGCAAATGTTATCCTATGATATGTACTCCACGTTTAAACTTCTTTTTCTTAACCAATCACAAAGATGCTTTTCCACAAAACGAATGTGCACCCTACTTTTAAAAAACAATGCTTTTCATCTCCCAATCAGCTATCATTTTGAATGAGAAAAAAAAGTAGTTCTCCACCTTTAAACATATCTCTTATTCCACGAACGGACTGCATGAGCTACAGATATCTATCCATATTTCCCAGCCATCCCTTCAAAATGCTAGTGTGGATCATAGGACATAGCTATGTTTTCTGGTGCAAGAGGTATGCAGAACAGAGACGTATGGACTTAGACCTAGGCTTACAAAATGTGGACATTAAATGGTTTGGACAGAGAGGATTGAAGTGGCACCAATTGTTGCCTTTGGTTAAAACCTGTTTGCATCTCCAACACCCTGACCTCATGAGTGCGCACTGTGGTGAAAACAGCCCAGGCACATTGACTGTTGAAGGTTTGGAAATGCTAATGAAAGACACCTTTCGACAATTGATGTTGCTTTTGCCTCAAACTGTCTTTGTATATTCCAGTACATGCCAACGACAGAAGTGGAAATGGTCAAACCAATTTTGTCCTCAGATTAAAAAATCTAGGAAGCATGTCAAAAAGCTGTGTCTGCATACCTCAGAGACCATAGAATGGGGTTGATCTACAACAACAACATACGTTTTGATATGGCTGATATCTACAGAAGTGATAGAGTACACTTCACAGAACATGGGAATCGAGTTTTTCTGAATAACCTGAAGCTGTGCATCCACACTTATATGTAGTTCCAACTAATAAACACAAGGGCTCTTTTTAGAGCCGCCTTATATTCCCAATATCGGTTCACAGAGTGACAGCTGCGATCCAGCTAACACAGGGAGCCTACAGGCCGTCGAACAGCCTCGCAGAGGGATACCTGCGGACCGTGGGCTCAGCTAACACAAGGAGAGCTACGGGCCGTTGGCTCGGCTCGCACAGTGTGAGCTACGGGCCATCGGCTCGCAAACGCACACCAGCGTGCTGGCTCACAGAGGGAGAGCTCCGGTCTAACTCGCAAAGGGACACCAACGGGCCAATGGCCCTGCTAGCAGAGACACACCTATCACCTAACGGACTGACTCGCACATGTACAGTTAGGGACACAACGGCTCTAAGACGCACAGCTGCAAGCCGACGGACTGCTACTGTTTTATGCTTTAGGGTAGTACAGTGGTGTTTGGGTAGTGTAGGGGGTTGTGCTGGGGGCAGTATTTTATGCTTTAGGGCAGTACAGTGGTGTTTGTGTGCTGTAGGGGGTTTGTGCTGGAAGTAGCGTTTTAGGGTTTAAGGTAGTGCAGCGGTGTTTGGGTAGTGTAAGATTCGTGCTGGAGGTAGTATTTTAGAGTTTACGAAAATGCAGTGGTGTTTGGGTAGTGTAAGGGGTCATGCTGGGATTAGTGTTTTAGTGTTTAGTGCAGTGGTGTTTGCGTACTGTAGGGGGTTCGTGCTGAGAGTAGTGTTTTAGGATTTAGGGTAGCACAGTGGTGTTTGTGTAGTGTGGGAAGTTATGCAGCGACTACTGTTTTAGGATTTAGAGTAGTGCAGTGGCATTTGTATACTGTTTGGGGGTTCATGCTGGGGGTAGCGTTTTAGGGTTTAAGGTAGTGCAGTGTGTTTGGGTAATGTAAGAATCGTGCTGGAGGTAGTGTTTTAGAGTTTACAAAAAATGCAGTGGTTTTTGGGTAGTGAAAGGGATCATGCTGGGAGTAGAGTTTTAGGGTTTAGGGTAGTGCAGTGGTGTTTTTATAGTGTAGGGGTTTGTCCTTGGAGTAGTGTTTTAGTGTTTACGATACTGCACTGGTGTTTGTCTACTGTAGGGGGTCGTGCTAGAGTAGTTTTTTAGGGTTTAGGGTAGAACAGTGGTGTTTGGGTAGTGTAGGGGGTTGGGCTGGGGATAGTGGTTTAGAGTTTAGGGTAGTGCAGTGGTGTTTGTGTGCTGTAGGGGTTCATGCTGGGGGTAGTGTTTTAGGGTTTAGGATAGTGCAGTGGTGTTTGTGTAGTGTAGGGGGTCATGTTGGGGGTAGTGTTTTAGGGTTTAGGGTAGTGTACTGGTGTTTGGGTAATGTAGGGGGTCATGCTGGGATAGTGTTTTAGTATTTAGGGTACTGCAGTGGTGTTTCCGTAGTGTAGGGGGTCCTGCTAGGGGTAGTGTTTTAGAGTTTACAACAATGCAGCGGTGCTTGGGTAGTGTAGGGGGTTGTGCTGGAGGTAGTATTTTAGGGTTTAGGATAGTGCAGTAATGTTTGGGTAGGGGGTCATGCTGGGGGTAGATTTAGGGTTTGTGGTAGTGCAGTGATGTTTGGGTAGTGTAGGAGATTGTGCTGACAGACTGATTCACAAAGCTCCGAGCCGACGGACGGGCTTCTAAAGACACAGCCACGGCATGGTGATGTCGGTAGAGGCAGCCTGAAAGGCATATCTCACACAGACACAGATGCCAGTGTTGCCTCGCAGAGGTAAAACTACGAACCCGATGGCTGCTACACAGAGAGATGTGAGCTGACGGAGTAAATCACAAAATGGCTACCAACACTTCCTGGTTTCAACCATTCACAGCCAATAAGCCGCAAGCTGCTGCTTGTAACTCCTCAGCCAATCACATGCCAGAATTCCCAAATATCAATATCTGTAAAATTTGGTATTTCTCAAAAACTACTGAACGCATTTACACCATTTAAACAAAAGTGTGCTTTCTGGACCATCACCTTTGTCCCTGCCAAATTTGAAGTAATTCCGTTCAGCAGTTTCACCTCTAGTCTTCTGTAAAGTTTTGTATGGAAATTGCATGCAGAAAACAAGTTTTAGACCCTCTTTTTTCTCAGCCCCTACTACACCATTCACCCCCAAACTTTCAATATAAGAGCTAATCCAAAAAGAAAAACTTTTTGGATAATTTCATAAAGATTCGTCAAACGACGTCAAAGTTACAAGCACATACAAGGCTCCAGAAGGGGGGGCCACGCAACACCCCTCATAACATAAGTGAAGCCTCGGGGCTGCGCGGACCCCTGCAACCCCTGCGAGCTCCTGTTATTATTTTTTTTAAAATACCCCCGAACCTAGCCCACCCAAGGGCCTCATTAAAATAAAACACGAGAACCCGCGACCCCAGCACGAATAGTTGCCGATTTCTTTTTTTTAATGATTATTTGGGCCCTGTGGGTCCTTCTGGGACCCCCTGAGCAGACCTAGGGAGTCAGGGTTTTTCTACCCTGCCCCCTTCTCTTGTTTTATACCTTTGTTTCTCCATTTTCAGGTGACTCGCTTCTACCGAGCCACAAGATGGCTGCCAACACTTCCTGGTTTGGAGTACTAGCAGCCAATCACAGTGAAGCTCGTGCACATGACTTAGGCTCCGCCCAAATATCGAAAATATTATTTTTCTAATTTCTCAGCAACTACTGAATGGATTTACACCATTTTTAATAAGGTCGATTTCTGCCCCTGAAACCTATGGTTTTTTCAGTGAATTTCTAAGGTTTTTTAAATGCTAATTCCTAACTATAACGTGCCTGAAACCTATGGTTCTTTCAGTGAATTTCAAAGGTTTTTTAAATGCTAATTTCTAACTATGCCTGCAGAGATAGGATATGTGAAGAAAGAAGAAAAAACGCACAGAAAGAAAAAAAAGAAATGCAGAAAGAAGCAACAGAAGTCCTCAAAGACGAAGAAAAGTGCAGGAAGAAGGATAACGTGCAGAAAGAACAAACAGAAGAGCAGAAAGAACCCTTGTTGCAAAATCATCCTGTACCCTCAACTTTTTCAGACGGATACTGGTGGTAACTGAGTCTGACTAACCAGTCCTAGAGCCAGTGCTATGTTAAAAGACACTCAGAATATAGTGAAAACATCTACATACACTAGGGAACACTATGCGTTGGGGTCCCCCTGTGATTAGCATGACCTCCTCTGTAAGCCCCTAGTATATAATAGGGCAGGGGATTAAAACTACCTCTTAAAATGTGGCCGTTTTAAGTTGGGAGATTAAGTCCCCTTGAATCATGAGAGTCCATAGGTTCCAACTAGACGACTAGGTACCTCCAGTAAGCACCACAGAGCTGCGTTGCAGAGAGATGTAAAAAGGGGCACGGCCTTGACCACCTCTCTGCAACGTAGCGCAGTGGCACTTACTGGAAGCACCTGGTGGGCTAGTTGGCCCCCAGGGTCCCTCAGGATTGAAGGGGAATTATTTCCCCAACTTAAAACGCGACACAGGGCTTGTTTGCACACGTTAACTTAGGCCCCGTCCCCTCCCTCCACCACTGTGTAAACACTCCCTGTGGCCTTTTTTAGTAGGGGTGGGCGGAATTTGCATAATCGCGTTACGCAAATCTCCGCGAAACGGTAAAAAATCTCCGCGAACACGCAGAAATTCCGCGAACACGTGGAATTGCTTGTTCGCGATGCTTTTTTCCTGTTCACAATCGCTGTTTGCGTGCTCGGGGAGAAATATCTCGCGAACACGCATTTTGAGAACGCGAACAAGCAAAAAATTTCGCGAAATCGCGGAAAGCAGACTTTTGGGCAATTTTGCGGTCTCCGCGGAACGCGAAATTACGCTAATTCCGCAAATTCCGCGAGCGGAACGGAATTTACCGCCAAGGCCTAGTTTTTAGTTGGGAGATTAAGTTCATTTGAATCCTGAGCGTCCCTAGGGTCCAACTAGCCCACTACGTACCTCCAGTAAGCACCACAGAGCTGCGTTGCAGAGAGTTGTAAAAAGCAGCACGGCCAGGACCACCTCTCTGCAACGCAGCTCAGTGGCGGTTACTGAAAGCACCTGGTGGGCTAGTTAGCCCCCAGGGGCCCTCAGGATTGAAGGGGAATTATTTCCCCAACTTAAAACGCGCCATAGGGCGTGTTTGCACACGTCACCTCAGGCCACGTCCCCTCCCTTCCCCACTGAGTAAACACGCCCTGTGGCCGTTTTTTAAGTTGGGAGATTAAGTCCCCTTGAATCCTGAGGGTCCCTAGGGGGAAAATAGCCCACTAGGTACGTCCAGTAAGCGCCATTGCAGAGAGGTGTAAAAAGGGGCACGGCCTGCACCACCTCTCTGCAACGCAGAGCAGTGGCGCTTACTGGAAGCACCTGGTGGGCTAGTTGGCCCCCAGGGTCCCTCAGGATTGAAAGGGAATTATTTCCCTAACTTAAAGCGCGCCACAGGGCGTGTTTGCACACGTCACCTCTGGCCCCGTCCCCTCCCTTCACCAATGTGTAAACGCGCCCTGTGGCCGTTCTAAGTTGAGAGATTAAGTCGCCTTAAATCCAAAGGGTCCCTAGGGTCAAACTAGCCCACTAGGTACCTCCAGTAAGTGCCACAGAGCTGCGTTGCATAGAGGTGTAAAAAGGGGCGTGGCCTCAGAACACCTGTCTGCAATGCAGCTCCCTGGCGCATACTGGAGATACCTGTTGGGCTAGTTGACCCTCAGGGACCCTCGGTATTGAAGGGGAATTAATTGCCCAACTTACAACTGGCCAGGGGGCGCGTTTGCACAGTGCTGCAAGGAGCGGGCGTGGCCTCTGGCGCAATGCCGGTCTTTTATTTATTTTATTTTTTTTAGAAGGAGGGCTGTGTGGCCCCCCTTCTTTTTCTAATTTATTGGCCCTGGGGACCCCCTCCCCCAGGGCTTGCACCCTAATTTTTTTTGTTGAAAAAAAAAAATTTGGCCCTCCTAAGGCCTTAATCGCTCTGGGGACCCCAACCCCCGGGCCATTGCCTTTTTTTTTTAATTCTTTAGGAGGGGGGCTTTGTTGCCACCCTCCTCAGGCCACTTATGGCGCCGGGGACCCCATCCCCGGGGGCCGGCCTTTGTTTTTTATTATTTTAAAAAAATATACATTTATAAAAACACCTAGGACATGCTGGACAAACCGTATGTACCTATCACCATGACGATTTGCGTGATATTCATTAAAAGGCGACTATGCATACAATGAATCCACGTGGAATGTATTTACATCGCTAGTGAAGCTCTGACGTCCCACCGTGCCTAATCCCGGCGCCCCCGCCGGTGGGTACTCTCCAAGTAGACACCCTTGTCGATTATTTATACAAACAGGGGTAGCTATTGACGGGCACATTTAATACACACGCACACCAAGCCATTCAAAGGGGATTCGACAAAACAATGCAAGAAACTCCCCTCACAGTTAATAAAACACACATCCACCACCGGATGTGTAATAATTTTTATTTTACTCTCTGGAAAGGAGACAAACCTCACTTGAGAGTCACAGCGTGCTCCCGGCTGAGCCCATTGCTGTGTTATACCCACCAGTGCCCGCGGAGTACCACACACCTCTGTGTTGTATTCCACCAGCTAGTGCATATGCTATGACAATCTCTAGCACATGTGCACTGTAACACCACGCTGTGAATATGTCATGCCACACTTGCCTTCGCACAGGTTATATTGCCCCATCTAACGTACCTTCCTCGATGCCTATGTTATAACGCACAGCGCTATGCCATACATATTACAATCTGGGGTCCATATCTTTGAGACTAGTTAGGTTACACAACACTGCCCTGTGCATATTACACTCCAAGGCGCATATCGCATAGCACGCACTAGTGCCTGTGCTATCTCGCGCTCTTCAATGAATCTGTCATTGCGCACAATGTATTGCATTTTATATTTCACACCCCGGTTCATCATATATCACACTTTTTGGTGCATAGTTTATACCATATACTATATCTAGTTTTCATTTTCAATCGTGCTCTCAGGGCTATGTTCTATATAACACTGCGTTCACCTACCCTTTTCACAGGCATTACATTTTGCGATGGGGTGGAGGGTCAGGGGGTGTTTCTGCCAAGTGAGCCCGGAGTCATAACCACAAACGTCCTCTTCTTCCTGAATAAAAGTGAGATTATGCTGCATACTTGTTCATATTTTAAGTAGTTCGCACAGACACTCATTTTAAAAACAATAAAGTTCCTAATACCCACATTCTCTGAACAGTTAGCTTGCTGCCCCATCCACCTCCTCCCTATCCTCTGTTGTCTGAATCCATGGACTAGCCTCCTCCCTCCTGCCATGCATGGTCTGATGTGCTGCCACTGTCCTCCTTTTAGCATGATGTACCAGTCCACTCCTCCTGCACTCCATTGCCCAATTCTATGGCCCATCATTGACCTCCTGCTTAGCGTCTGTGCTTCGCTTGCTGCCCCTATTCTCCTTTCCCCTGCCCTCCGATGTCTTTGTGCAAGCCCCTGCTCCATCCATTTTGCCCACCATGTTCCATGGACCTGCCAATGCTATCTACTCTGAGTGTTCTGTTGAGCTGCCACTCCCCTCCCACCTGCCTAGCATTGTCAGATGAATGTAACCTGTCCCTTCCACCTCCACCCTGCCTGTCTACATGCCATGTCCCTATCCCCTTCCTCCTGTCTTCCATGGTCCATTTTACTGCCCCAACCTTCTGCCCTCCCTGGTCTGTTGTGCTGCAACTGTTCCTCCTGCCTGCCCTGTGCGGTCTGTTGTGAGGCCCCTTCCCCTGAACTCTCTTGTCTGTGCCCAGGTCCTGACCCTCCCTTCTATCCTCCATGGTCCTTCGTGCATGCCCCTGCACCCTCCTTCTTGCCCATCATAGCCATTGTGCTGCCACTAACCCTCCCACTTGCCATGCATGGTCTTCTGTGCTGCCATGGCCCCTCCCACCTTCCCTGTGTGGTCAGCTACCTCCCACCTTCCCTCCATGGTCTGTGTGTATGCCATCATAATCTCATTGTTGCTCTCCATGGTGTGTCTTGTTTCTAGTGCCCATCCTGCCTGACCTCCATGGTCATCTTGCTGCTCCTGCCCTGCCCCCTTGCCTCCAGCCCTCTGTTTCCATGTGCAGACCCCTATTTCCTCCCTGCTGGCTTGTCTGTTCCATTGTAATGCCCCTGATCCGTCCCACCTGCCCTTTATGGTTTGCTATGCTGGAGCTTTCTCTCCTGTCTGTCCATTATGGTCAGCAGGCTACCATTGCCTCTTTCCCCTCTGTTCTCTGTTGTCCATGTGCATGGTCCTGTCCCCTCCCTATTGCTTTCTATGGATTGTTGTGCTGCACTCCCGTCCCGCATGCCCTGTGTGGTGTATTGTGCTCCTGCAAACCCTGATGCCTGCCCTGTAGGGTCAGTTTGGTGCACCTCTCCATGTCCCTCCTGTCCTCTGTTATCCGAGTCCATGTCCCTACCCCAATTCCTCCTGCCTACCATGATCCAATGTACCATACTTGCGAACATTTTGAACTTGGTAAGAGGGAGATTTTGAAAAAAAACTGGGGTATTGATTTTCCCCTTTGAGTTACATTGAAAAAGAGGTGATTGTAGACAGGAGACAGATCAAATAAAGCCCATTTGAGCTTAAAAACATTGGACGTTTCCTGGCTGAAACGGGTCTGTTGGCATGTATGGTTGTACTACCACTGCCTCTTCCTTCTGCCCACAATGGTCTATTATATTGCCATAACCTCCCTTGCCAGTCCTGCATTGTTGGTTTGTTGCCCCTGCCCCCCTTTCCACTGCCCTCCATAGTCTGTTGTGCTGCCACTGCCCTTCCTGCCTGCCCAGTGTGGTCAAATTGTTGCCTCTGCACTCTCCTACCTGCCTTCAATTTTCAGAGTCCATGCCCCTGGCCTCTGCCTCTCAACAGTATCCCAATGAACAACTAGTTTGCTAACATTCTATATTTAATACAAAAGTGTGGAACGCCTGACTTCATCTTGATGTAATCAAAACTGTAATACCTAGAGCATTTCCTTTAGAAATTACATATATGAGAGTGTCTTATTTGCATCAAAATTATGGTTAGTGCTCTAAAAAACTAAAACGAGGACATATTTTCTTAGTTTTCAAATAGCGATAAAGAACTTTTAAATTATTTGTAATCTTTATGTTTTTTTATCCAGTTGACCACTTGATTAAATGTTGTGACTAGGGGAGAGGATGTGGTGTTACTTCCAGAGTTCCAGACTTTGCAACTGGGGAACAAGGTTGGAGTTTCTGCTTCAGCTCAACATTCTGTGATTCTGGTCAAATCACTTAATCTCCCCATGTCTATAACCAAAATGAATGTAATCTTTTGTGATGTAACCAATGCTCATGTAAAGCACTCCAATACCTGACAAGTCTGCACTATTTAAAACTGCAAATACGCAAAAATAAGTGTTTTGCACACTTCTGTCATTGGGCTACATGTGGGCTACATCTGGGTGATATTTGTGCTGCATTTGGGCTCTTTTGTCTCTGGTGGCCATCTTGGGAGATTTATTTGTTATGGAGTTTCCTAATTTCCTCATTTACTGCAGTCTCCTCAGTAGGAAATGCTTTCAGTTTTTTACTTTGATTCCATCAAGAAGGTATTCAGATATGTCACACATTTGCCATAAATTCTGAATGTTAGCACTCTAGTTGATCATTAGATCACTGTAGTAAAGCTACTGCTCACCACGGAAGTCTGCTGCTGGTATTAAAAGTGCATGTTTCAGTCTGCATGTCAGAATTTTTGAATGAAATAGAACAGGATTTGAGAAGTCACTCAAAATGTGCCCTAATTTTTCTTTCTGCAGTACTAATCATACTTTCTATTGCAAAATGAACCCCCTCATTTTGTTCCTTTTTAAATTAAATGTTTTAAGAGTTACCACTTTATTCCAATCAAGATGGCTTCAGGTGTGCAATACGTTTGTCATAAGTAGGACTGTTAGCTCTCTAGTTGTTCTTTAGAACACTCTGAGAAGCTGCAGTAGAACACAAAGGAATCAACTGACAGTCTCTGCCCTTGTTGGATGTACATGTTTTACTGAGAATGTCAGACTTCATTCTCACATGACTGAGAAAGATAATGTGAATTTACAGAAAATATGCTCTCAGTTTAGCTTATACATCACCTTCCAAACCTCTGTGGGAAAAGCATGAGAAAATAGCTTTCTCTCACACATGATTCATGATATCACAGCAGAAGGCTTTTTCACATGGTAAAATCACCTTAGAACACATCACAATTCCTAAAATGAGTATGGTGATTTATAATGTAACTAAAGTCTTAAAACCTTCTATTAACTGCAATGCTTTTTAATGAGGTGCTATCATGTATATTGGTCCCAAGATGGCTGCCAACACTTCTTGGATGAAGTACTGACAGCCAATCAGATCTCAGGATGAGATGTGTGATTAGGCTCCGCCCAGATATATCTATCTTTTTAACTCTAATTTTCTCAGGAACTACTGAACGGATTTACAACATTTAAGCAAAAGGCACGAGTCTGAACTGAGGACTACCTCTTTGCCAAATTTGGTGTAATTCCATTAAGCAGTTCGGGCTGTAGCTGCGTCAACAGGGCCTATAGGAAAATGAATGGGGAAAATGCGTTTTGGGACCACCCTTTTTTCTCGGCCCCCGCTTGACGAATCACCGTGAAATTTTCAGGATAGGAGCGGAATAAACCATAGGTTTCAGGGGTGTTATAGTTAGCTGGACATTTCCCTCCTACAAAACCCTAGAAATTCCCCCATTATAGTTAGTTCAGCTAACTATAACTTGCGCGCCCCCGCAATGCACTGCTGATGATTCACATATTACATCACTCATGGCATGGTCAGTGACATCACTGATGACATCACTGATGACATCTCAAATGACATCACTGATGACATCACTGATGACGTCATCCAGTGAGTCTGTGTTTCTGTAGAGTTTTAATATGTTTAATATATATAGGGAAAGACCTATGGAAGAATGAGTGGGTGTATAAGTGTGTGAATGGATGATTTTCTAGGTGTGTGAATGACTCTATAAGTGAGTCATTAAACGTATCTTACTGCAGACTAGTGACTAAACTGTGTGAATGTCTGTATCTGTCTTTCTGTTGGTGTATAAGTGGCTGCATGGTTTTGTGAATAGCTGTATGAGTGTCTATATGGGTTATTGATTGGTTGTCTGAGTATCTGTATGGGTGCCTGAGTGTTTGTGTGGGTAGGATGTGTGTGACTCTGTGCATAGATGTGTAAGTGGGTGAATCTATGGGTGCATGGTTTTAAGAGTGCATCTGTGATGGACTGTATGGTTGGGTAAGTGTATGTATGGGTGTGTTAGTGATTGAATGTATATCTCAGTGGTACATGCTTGAGTAACTACCTATGTGAAAGGCAGGGTATATATGTGTAAGAGTATATAACTGGGTATATGTGAGAGTGGCTGTATGGATGAATGTGTGCTTGTATCAGTAATTGTATAAGAGCGTAAGAATGTGGTAGTATTTTTATGAGTACGTGAACATTGTATAGGTGAGTAAATTGGAGTGTGATTAATTATTTGCATGATTGACTAGGTGTGTGAGTATGTCTATGGATGATTGGCGGTGTCTGAGTGTCTATATAGGTATATAAATGCATATGATAGTCCTGTACTGAGTGACTGTAAGTATGAGTGACTCTACAGGTGAGTGAGTGGAGGTGTGTGTAGCCCTAAGAGTCAATGAGTGTGTATGTAGTTATTGGTATTGGAGTATCTATGGTTTTGAGAAAGGCCGTCTGAAATTTTGAGTTGGTGTATCAAAGATTATATTAGGGTGTGAGAAGATGCACTAATTTATTACACGGATAATGTCATCAGTGATGTCATCAGTGATGTCCTTTGAGATGTCATCAGTGATGTCATCAGTGATGTCACTGACCATGTCATGAGTGATGTAATATGTGACGTCATCAGCAGTGCATTGCTGGGGCGCGCGAGTTATAGTTAGCTGAACTAACTATAACGGGGGAATGTCTATGGTTTTGTACGAGGGAAATGTCCAGCTAATTATAACACCCCTGAAACCTATGGTTTTTTCAGTGAATTTCTAAGGTTTTTTAAATGCCAATTTCTAACTATAACGTGCATGAAAACCTATGGTTTTTTCAGTGAATTTCAAAGGTTTTTTAAAATGCTAATTCCTATCTATAATTTATCTCTAAAGCTATGATGTTTAATGATTTTCTTTGATTTTCTAAATTTTTCAATTTCAGTGTGTCAACTCCTTTAATTATGTTTTTTAAAATACTTTTGATCACCTTTTTTAACTTATTTTTTCAATTAATTCTTTTAAAAATTAAAAAATATTTGTTTTTATTTAGGTTTTGAAAAAAAAATTGTTAATGTTTTAAAATATAGTATTATATTTTGTAAAATATTTTTTAAACAATATTTTCAAAACTTTATTTCTTAACTTTTTGGGATCCGCGCACCCAACGCGTTAGGAACCGCGCACCCTGCGCGCATTTCGCCGTTTAAAAAAAAAAAAGGGGGCCCCAGGGAGTCCTTCTGGGACCCCCTAAGCAACACTAGAGGGTCAGAGTATTTCCACCCTGCCCCCTTTACATCTTTCACACACTTATTTACCTTACTTTCTCAGCCTCGCTACTACCGAGGCACAAAATGGCTGCCAACAGTTCCTGGTTTTGAATGTAGACAGACACTTGACAGCCAATTAGCATTCAGCGCATGATCGGGAGGGTGCGCGCTCGGTTCGGGGAGGGTGGGCTTAGGGTGCGCTTAGGGTGCGCGGATCCTCCGATGCCATAGATATATCTATCTTTTTTACTCTAATTTTCTCAGGAACTACTGAACGGATTTGCACCATTTATGCAAAAGGCATGAGTCTGAACTGAGGACTACCTCTTTTCCAAATTTGGTGTAATTCCGTTCAACATTTCGGGCTGTAGCTGCGTCAACAGGTCCTATGGGAAATTGCATGGGGAAAATGTGTTTTGGGACCCCCCTTTTTTCTCAGCCCCCCCTTGACGAATCACCACGAAACTTTCAGGATAGGAGCGGACCAGAGCTGGCCAAAAGTTTGTAAAATTTCACGAAGATTCGCCAACCGGCGCCAGACTTATTGGGACTAGAATGTTGCGGATTTCCTATGGAAAATAGGTCCTAACTATAACTACCTACTGGCGACTGCCAGTAGGTAATATATATATTGTCAAAAGTTGTGCCCAATCGACAAGAAGCACTCTGCACACCAACATCCGCTCAAAAGCCTTCAACTAGGTATGGATGCGAAGTCCAGGGTACTCCCTCTCCTAAATACAGGTAATAGCACGCCCCCTGATGGGCTGCACAATTGAGACAGTGCATTGTGTTATGGGAGGTGGAGTCCCTGAAGGAACTGCGTCCCATTGGAGTGCACATAGTGTCCTGTTGGTGAAATTACAAGCCCGTAGATGAGCCTTGGCATTCAGGCGTCTCCTCAATCCTGTGTTTGGTGTCCCACATGGTAGGGAATGGTGAATACCAACCCGTGTGGCCCACTAGCATAATGGGGTGGTGCACTTTCTGCGGCAGAGTTGCCACCAAAATATGATGCCCAAAGTTGTGCCCGATCGGCTAGAAGCACTCTGCACACCAACACCCGCTCAAAAGCCTTCAACTAGGTACGGATGCTGTCCACGCGTCAAACCCCTTTCCGGCGCACACGCCGCTATTGCCTGACGCGTTTTAAAGAAATCATCTTCTTCCTCAGAGGCTCGTGGTGAAAGAGAAGCATGCACAGTCTAGGTTACTCTCTCTCCTAAATACACGTAATAGCACACACCCTGATAGGCTGCACAATTGAGACAGTGCATTGTGTTATGGGAGTTGGAGTCCCTGAAGGAAATGCGTCTCATTGGAGTGCACATAGTGTCCTGTTGGTGAAATTACAAGCCCGTAGATGAGCCTTGGCATGCAGGCATGTCCTCAATCCTGTATTTAGCTTCCCACATGGTAGGGAATGGTGAATACGAACCCCTGTAGCCCCCTAGCATAACGGGGTGGTGCACTCTTGGCGGCAGGGTGGCCGCCAAAATATGACGCCCAAAGTTGTACCCGATCGGCAAGAAGCACTCTGCACACCAACAGCCGCTCAAAAGCCTTCAACTAAGTATGGATGCCGTCCGAGTGTCAATACCCTTTTCGTCTCACACTCCACTATTGCCTGACACGTTTCAAAGAAATCATCTGCTTCCTCGGAGGCTCATGGCGAAAGAGAAGCATGCACAGTCCAGGTTACTTCCTCTCCTAAATACACGTAATAGCATGTCCCCTGATGGGCTGCACAATTGAGACAGTGCATTGTGTTATGGAAGTTGGGGTCCCTGAAGGAAATGCATCCATTGGAGTGCACAAAGTGTCCTATTGGTGAAATTACAAGCCCGTAGATGAGCCTTGGCATGCGGGCGTGTCCTCAATCCTGTGTTTGGCATCCCACATGGTAGGGAATGGTGAATACCAACCCCTGTGGCCCCCTAGCATAACAGGGTGGTGCACTCTCGGTAGCAGGGCGGCCGCCAAAATACGATGCCCAAAGTTGTGCCCGATCGGCAAGAAGCCCTCTGCACACCAACACCCACTCAAAAGCCTTCAACTAGGTACGGATGCCATCCGCGTGTCAATCTCCTTTGCGGCTCACACGCCACTATTGCCTGATGCGTTTCAAAGAAATCATCTTCTTCCTCAGAGGCTCGTGGCGAAAGAGAAGCACGCACAGTCCAGGTTACTCCCTCTCCTAAATACACGTAATAGCACGCCCCCTGATGGGCTGCACAGCTGAGACAGTGCATTGTGTTATGGGAGTTGGAGTCCCTGAAGGAAATGCGTCCCATTGGAATGCACATAGTGTCCTGTTGGTGAAATTACAAGCCCGTACATGAGCCTTGGCATGCGGGCGTGTCCTCAATCCTGTGTTTGGCGTCCCACATGGTAGGGAATGGTGAATACCAAACCCTGTGGCCCCCTAGCATAACAGAGTGGTGCACTCTCAGCGGCAGGGCGGCCGCCAAAATATGATGCCCAAAGTTGTGCCCGATCGGCAAGAAGCACTCTGCACACTAAGACCCGCTCGGAAGCCTTCAACTTGGTACGGATGTTGTCCACGTGTCAATCCCGTCTCTGACTCACACGCCATTATTGCCTGACGCATTTGAAAGAAATCATCTTCTTCCTCAGAGGCTCATGGCGAATGAGAAACGAGCAAAGTCCAGGTTACTCACTCTCCTAAATACACGTTATAGCACGCCCTCTGATGGGCTGCACAATTGATACAGTGCATTGTGTTATGGGAGTTGGAGTCCCTGAAGGAAATGCGTCCCATTGGAGTTTGCATAGTGTCCTGTTGGTGAAATTATAAGCCTGTAGATGAGCCTTGGCATGCAGGTGTGTCCTCAATCCTGTCTTTGGCATCCCACATGGTAGGGAATGGTGAATACCAACCCCTGTGGCCCCCTAGCATAACGGGGTGGTTCACTCTCGGCGGCAGTGCGACCACCAGAATATGATGCTCAAAGATCGGCAAGAAGCACTCTGCATATATATATATATAGAGAGAGAGAGAGAGAGAGAGAGAGAGAAATGCAGGTTGTATTGAGGATTTGATAAGTTGGGTATAAACCTTGTATCACACTGAACTCAGTGTGAAGGGATTAGTTTGGTAAAGTAAATGGGCCTTTGTTTGTGTAAATTTATTGATCCCTGATCACTGGATCAGTTTCAGTATGCCTCAGTTTGCAATACGGGTTCAATAGCTAAGGAATAATTCCTGCAGAACTGTAATTCTTCAGTGGACAATAAAAAGGAGTTTGCTAATAAGTGACTTCTGTTTTTAGTACGAAGAAATCATTGTTATCTAGTGCTCTGTGCACGGTCATTACCAGCATAGCTTTGACATACCTTCCGAATCTTGCAAATATTGTGCTTTATAAATATATTTTGTTTTTACCTGCCCACTTAAAAAACAGGATACGGATCCTCATCTGCAGATTCTGATGTATACACACGTTTTGTGCACTAGTAAGTGAAAATAGTTTGCCATTTCTAAGAATTTCAAAACGTGTACTAGTTTTAAAGATATTTAGTCAACCATTGCCACACTTGTGATTTAAAGCAGAGGGTATTGTACGGATGAGGCAGTTCTTCACACCTACACCCACGACACAAAACATTCAAAACACATCTATCAGAGTGTTTAGCCTTACATGGAGAAGAAAGGGACTCGTGCTCTTCCAATCTCCCGAGCCGTAGGCCTCGCTGGTTTCCACCAATCCAGGTCAGCTCTGCATGCTTTGTACATGACAATCAGCTGACCTGCAGAGCTTCTACAGCCCCCCCGAGGCTGCATTGACCTACTTGTATGATTCTAAATATATGACTAGATCCGCAGACATACAGATAATAATGTCCACCCTATGAATAAAACGGGGTCTTATTTAAAACTTTAAATTATAGCCATATCTTCCTGATAATGAAAGTATCCTTTTCCAGTTTCCGAATTCTATTCCTATACACAGAAGGCATAACAACACAACTTTCCACCATCAATGTAAGCGCAGAGAATGAACATTAAGATTTAATTTCAGTGTGCACTGCTAATTATTTACAAATGTTTATGCTCTTATCCAATGACCTCTTAATTATTTTTAAACCTTATGTGACAATCTCATTAATAATCTATTCTGGCATACAGCCATTTGAACCCCCTTAGGCTTTGCCTTCCAGATAGCACAGCTAAATGGAGTAATTGCACCATGGCGTTAGAGCTCATGAATATTTAAAATTATAAATATTGTATCAGATCAAAACATCTTTATCACACAGTTTTTTTTTAAGAATACGGCCCACTGTGGAAAGCTCTATCCACAATGTTTTTCCTTCAACCAATTAAAAATTGCTTTCTAATGCTCCAGAATTGTATAGTCATATCACACCTTCAATCAGCATTAATTAAATGTTATTATTAACGAGACTAATAAGGAGACTAATTTGGAATGCTCAGTTCTCTTTTTCTTTTTCATTTTCTTTTTCTTTGTCACTAATTACGTTCTGTTTGTTTTATCTAGATCGCCCAACAAGCACTGACTATAATATACTGTTCTGATGGAAGGTCAATAAATGTCACGTGATGCTAGAGTATGGATCACATTGGCAATTTGTGGCTTGTTCTGCCAGTATGCAGGGAACCTGCCACTTGTGTTGTTTTGATTGCAATAATGCCAGGTTAACATCAATAAGTTGTATGCCATATTGCCGATAGTCTACTTGGTCCCCATTCAGTGGAGAAGCAAAAGTGCCATAGAAGCTATTAGAAGGATAATGGTCCGTACTTCCCACGTGTTAGAGAGTAAAAGAATGGCAAGATTTGAATGCTGTATGTTTTTAAATATTATGGTTTTTTTTCACTGTC
Source organism: Triturus cristatus (assembly GCF_964204655.1). NCBI lineage: Eukaryota > Metazoa > Chordata > Amphibia > Caudata > Salamandridae > Triturus > Triturus cristatus. Next base: position 1,139,924,838 of record NC_140583.1, on the reverse strand, counting down.
AAATTCGTGTCCCACCAAGTTCATCTCATTTACTAATACAGTTGAATATAATTTTCCATTTTGTATTACAATGAAACTCCCACTCAGGGACACCTTAAATTGACAACCTTAGGCCCAGATTCCAACTTTGGTGGTCCACCACCAGCCCGCTGTGATGGCGGTTCCGGAAATTAGTATTCCAAGTTAATTGCGGGACTGGTGGTGTGTGGGAGGTGATGTCATGGTGGCGGCATGCTTCAGCTCTGGAAAAGAGCCAGGAGCCAACGCCGTTACCACTATAGTACCTCCAGCCAGTCGGCAGCACTGTTTAATTGCATCATGTTTGCTAATTTAACAGCGCGTGCGCCGAAATTATGGTATCAAAGGCATCTACGTGGACATCAGTATATTACACGTGGGCACATTCACCCTAGAGCCAGCTAAATGGCTCATTATCTGCTTTTGCCCCCGCCCTTTCTATGGCAGTGTCCCTACCATGAAATGGTTGGTCGAAAGGCAAATAGTAATCAGAATGGAAGTGCAGAATGGGAGACTACCTCCATTGACCACCTCGGCTGCTCCTGCCTCCACCACAGGATCAGGAATCCTGGCGACGCCCTCCCCTTCCCCATCGTAATCCGGCAGTTGAACCGCAAGAAAGCAACAGCAGCTCTCTGACCGCCAGGATCATAATCTGCCCCATGTCTTTTGTATCTACTGGTCAATCTTCTAGATCACATACTTAGCAGCATGGATATCCTTTAACACAACATACCTGCAATGTTATAGCTTTCTTACTAGAAAGATGTTTCATGTAGGTACAATCAATAATGTTTTTTGTTTTTTATATGTTAGGATTTGGTGATAAGTTGCGCTACTAAGCACCAGTAAACTGGCCAACACCCCCACTTTTGTCACAGCCTGAAAGACACAAGGATTCCCCATCGACCGCAAATTATTCATGGCTGCACACATCACTCAAATTTGCTAAAAGTCATTAATTTCAGCCCCACCTTCTCAAATAATCTGAATCTTCCATCCCATCTGAAGACTTCAGTATGACTGCTGAGGACTGGACACCCCGATGGTGGAAATGTTATACTCACAATCCTTTCAAAAATTCTACTTCCCACTCAGAGTCATTCTACATGCAGGGCACCAGGACATCAAAACAATATTACCCTTTCTTAAAAGGATTTTACTGTATCCCTCTAGATGCCAGAATCTCTTTTAGTGGGCATGTTCCACCATCAAATACCTACACTGAAAAATGAAATACAACTGTTTGATGGGAAACGGTCTTTACAGTACGATTTTTAATTGCAGTGAATTTATCACTCATTTATTAACACACACGTTTTTACCATGTATAGGCCTTTACCACACATGATTTTACCACTCATTTATGGTAAGTATGGGGGTTTGGAAGGTCTCCCCCCAAAAAGATAACAATTAAATATATATGCATATATATTTACTTAGCTTACTAATACTTACCTTATTTAGACTACTAATGGAGTGGTAATGGCATGCGAGGTAAAAGCATACACATGCTAAAAATTTGCGAGGTAAAAAATGCATTGCAAAGGCATGCAATGTTTTTACCTGCATTGTTCCATCATACAACCCTGTTTGATACCCAGAGGGATACGAAGCACCATAAGAAAATTACAGCTAGAACCAGAAATATCCAAAACAAGAAAAAAATCTTAATATGTAATCCAAATAGCTATCCAGTTACTTTTATGTCTTGTTTTTTAATCTTGTATTGACTTGACTACCACTTTTTGAGACAACAAAGCATTTTAGTGTCATATATCCTAACACAATTTTAACAACTTGTGCAGACACACTCGCTGTCAACAAATTCAAAATATATAAAGGACTCAAAAGAGCTCTGAATGAGCCTACTGGATACTAATTTGGTATCAGCAATGGAGCCAATCTGATGATGAAGCATGCCTCCTAGGGGCTTATTTCAATGTCGGTCGGAATTTCCGCTGATCCACACTATGGCCGAAATGGTACCAACCAAAATCCAGTCAGCGGTCCTGAATGATTAATTATGGTGCGGTCGCATTCCCACATATCCCTATGGGAGCATGTGTTACAGCCATAAACTGGCAGTAGCACAAGATCCCATAGGGAAATGGGAGGTTGTGTTAATCCCTGCACCTCCTCATGGTTTACAGCCGCAGCACAAGCTCCCACAGAAAAATGGGAGTTTATGCCTGCACCATGTGTGGTCGTATTATAATGCTGCAGTTGGGACCGTGGACCGGAGGTCGGTCGGACTTGATTCCAAAATGGTGTTGGGTGACTGTGAGTCTGCAAACATCGTAAATAGGCCCTAAGGCTTTTGATACACTGTGTTTGTTTTCAATTGAGCTTAGAGCCTGCAGGTCCCTTGTTGTTAGACTTTAGTGATTTGGAGGAGGTACTTCATTAGACTCTATAAAATTGCTCTCATTCTCCCATTTGTGATTGTAAGCCTATTCATGTCTGGCACCAAGTTTCTGTAACAACAGGCCTCAGTATCCCAGATTTAATGACAACCAGGTTCTTCTTGTCAGTGCACTGACAGAATATCGATGTAAAAAATATAGATGTAAAACACATAGATGAAAAAATATAGAATGCAAAAATATTGACACCCTATACTCAAACAGGTAAGTACAAAAATATCGAAAAAAAACATATCAATTTTTAAAATATAGTTGTACAAAATATTGATTTTTAATATATATATTTATATATATAAATCTATATATATAAAATGATATAATAAATATTACATATATTAAATAATAATATTAATTTTTAAAAAAGCAGATTTAATGTACATTTTAACAAATCTAACATATAAACTTAATTAAAAAGTTTACACACATACATAATAATAAATATAAATATATATATATTCTGTAGAGATCCACAAATGAAATGCACTCTCAGATGCAGTAATCACAGCAGTTATTTATTTCTCAATGTAACGCGTTTCGAGAGTGTCCACTTTCTTGATCACACACTGAGCAATAGTGACACGGTGTTTTACATGTACGTAACAGTACTTGACATAGACAAAGGACTTGCATTTGTGAGTCGCCCCAGGACAGCCTTACTATGGCGGCCATAATGGAAGGGGTTATAATACAGGATAAACATGTTAACTTCACATATTTTATCTGTTCTGGGTAAACATTTCCAATGGAAAAGGAAAGAAAAGAACAAAGAGATAATACTCATATTTATGCCTAGAGTTAACATAATTTTCGGATAATCACTAGTCAAACTCCACCATAATAAAGCCACTCTCTGACCTCCACAATATGTAACCTGGTCTCCCAATACTCGTGCCCCAGTGGCATTGCATACCAAGACATAGGCAAGTGAAGCTCGGGTATTCAGTAACATGTAGTACAATCTACGTGTCTAACAATACTCTCGCCAATTGGCATGTCATACCCATTACGCCCGAACATCAAATCAGTGTTCGATTAACTCAAGGTAGACTTAATAGTTTGTCAGTATATGCACCATAGTGGTGGTGGATGCTTTAGACAAGGGTGAGTTGGCCTCAAAACAATTATAGGACCCATCAAATCTGTGTCTGGCACCCTAAGCGCCATGTGCCAATATGTTTATGTATATATATATATATATTTATTTTAAAACAAACATTGAAGTGTTAATTTTAATTTACTTTAGAATTTTAAATAATAAAAATGTACATTATATATATGTATTATATATATACACACACACATATATATATATATATATATATATATATATATATTACCTACTGGCGGTCGCCAGTAGGTAGTTATAGTTAGGACCACGTTTCCATAGGAAATCCGCAACATTCTTTTTTAACTTTGGCGCCGGTCGACGAATCCTCGCGAATTTTTCAAAATAGGTGGGGCGCTACGCTCCGCTCCTACCCTGAAAGTCTTGGGGGGATTCGTCAAGCGGGGGCTGAGATAAAAGGGGGGTCCCAAAACGTGTTTTTCCCATGCATTTTTCCATAGGACCTTTAGACAGGGCTACAGCCCGAACGGCTGAACAGAATTACTAGAAATTTGGCAGAGAGGTAGTCCTCAGGTCAAGGAAGTGCCTTTTGTAGGTTTGGTGTAAATCTGTTCAGTAGATTCTGAGAAAATAGCCTTTAAATCAATATATATATCTGAGCCAGCTTACGGTGCGCTTACGGTACGCTTACCGTACGCGTACGGTGGCGTGCACGAGCGCGATTCTGATTGGCTCTTAGATCTTAGTAAACATTCGAATCGGCCGAAACCAGGAAGCGGCGGCCGCCATTTTCTCTCTCGCACTGAGAGTGATGTTTAAAATATAAACCACAAAAACATATAAAGGGGCTGTTTAGACAGCTCCCACACACATAGCCATGTTTAGGGAGTCCCCAAAGATCCCCCAAGGCCAAAAACGGAGTTTTCATTTTTTCGCTATTTTCGCCGATTACGCTTACCGTACGCGTACGGTAAAAAATTATAAAAAAAAAAAAATTATCCACACTCTCCCCAACCAGTGTGCAATTGGTGGCCGAAGGCCACCAATTGTGCATGGCTTATTAGAGATGAGAAAAACTATAATAATTTTTAAAAAAAATTATCCACACTCTCTCCACCCCGTGTGCAAATGGTGCCCGAAGGGCACCATTTGTGCATGGCTTATAAAAATTACGAAAAATTAAAATATTACCTTTCAAAACGAAGTGCATCATATGTCCTCCATGTGCGCACGGTGCGCGAAGCGCATCGTGCGTACATGGCCCATCTAGCGTAACGTGGGCACCGTGCGTGCACGGCACTAACTGCTTATTGTGCGCGCACGGTGCTCGAAGCGCACCGTGCGCGCACGGAACGAACTGCGTTAAGTGGGCGCGCACGCCACGAATGGCGTAAAGTAACTTAGCATTTAAAAATCCGTACAAATTCACTGAAAAAACCATAGGTTTCACACACGTTATAGTTAGGAATTAGCATTTAAAAAACCTTGCAAATTCACTGAAAAAACCATAGGTTTCACACATGTTATAGTTAGCGGAAATTTTACTGATAAAAAACCAATGAAATTCCCCCGTTATAGTTAGTGCAGGCAACTATAACTCACGCGACCGCAATCTTCTGCTGATGACATATGTGTCTTTATGAAAAAAAAATATTTGTAATATATGTATAGCTAAAAATGTATGGAAGAAGACATGGGCAAATAAGTGTCTAAATACAGTATTAGCATCAGCAGAGGATTGCGGTCGCGTGAGTTATAGTTGCCTGCACTAACTATAACGGGGGAATTTCATTGGTTTTTTATCAGTAAAATTTCCGCTAACTATAACATGTGTGAAACCTATGGTTTTTTCAGTGATATATATATATATATATATATATATATATATATATATATATATATATATATATATATATATATATATATATATATATATATATATATATATATATATATATATATATATACACCCAATGCTAATCTTCATGAAAATCAGCGGGACACTTGCTCCGGGTAAAACAAAGGATTTATTGAGCACAAAATCAGCGCTGTCCTTTCAGTCCGTGAAACGCTTGGGCAGACGCGTTTCTGGCCGGAAATGGCCATCATCAGTGCCGGTTTCACAGGTGAGTTCGTGTTTCTGGGACTCAAAGACCACTCCTTATGAAATAGTCTCTCGGCTCCTCCTCCATAGGCAGGTGTGTTGAGTGCGCTTAAGGCTCCAGGCACAATGCATGAGGGTTCATGCAGTCTTTCGTAGTTCCTCATTACAGTGAAGAGGAACTCCCAGGAACAATCATGCTACCAAATACATGGCGTCGGACTGCATACCACCATAGAATTCCCGGATGTGATAGTCCCGCTCACACCATTGTTTAGACCCTTATCAGGCAGCTCAATGCTGCCTCCTCTCTCCCCTTGCGAAAATAATCACCCATTGGTAATGTCTCTGCTCGGGGGGCACCGCGATGTACCCAACGTACTCCAGCCAGCGTTTGCTAATATTCGCGGGGCTCCAGAACGAGAGGGCGTGTCCCAATACCGGTATTAGCCAAACCGGCTAACTATACACCCAATGCTAATCTTCATGAAAATCAGCGGGACACTTGCTCCGGGTAAAACAAAGGATTTATTGAGCACAAAATCAGCGCTGTCCTTTCAGTCCATGAAACGCTTGGGCAAACGCGTTTCTGGCCGGAAATGGCCGTCATCAGTGCCGGTTTCACAGGTGAGTTCGTGTTTCTGGGACTCAAAGACCACTCCTTATGAAATGGTCTCTCGGCTCCTCCTCCATAGGCAGGTGTGTTGAGTGCGCTTAAGGCTCCAGGCACAATGCATGATGGTTCATGCAGTCTTTCGTAGTTCCTCATTACAGTGAAGAGGAACTCCCAGCAACAATCATGCTACCAAATACATGGCGTCGGACTGCATACCACCATAGAATTCCCGGATGTGATAGTCCCGCTCACACCATTGTTTAGACCCTTATCAGGCAGCTCAATGCTGCCTCCTCTCTCCCCTTGCGAAAATAATCACCCATTGGTAATGTCTCTGCTCGGGGGGGCACCGCGATGTACCCAACGTACTCCAGCCAGCGTTTGCTAATATTCGCGGGGCTCCAGAACGAGAGGGCGTGTCCCAATGCTGGTATTAGCAAAACCGGCTAACTATACACCCAATGCTAATCTACATGAAAATCAGCGGGACACTTTCTCCGGGTAAAACAAAGGATTTATTGAGCACAAAATCAGCGCTGTCCTTTCAGTCCGTGAAACGCTTGGGCAGACGCGTTTCTGCCTGGAAATGGCCGTCATCAGTGCCGGTTTCACAGGTGAGTTCGTGTATATATATATATATATATACACATATATTACCTACTCGCGGCCGGCAGTAGGTATAGTTAGGACCTATTATCCATAGGAAATCCGCAACATTCTAGTTAGAATAACTTTGGCGCCGGTTGACGAACCTTCGCGAAATTTTCAAAACTGGTGTGGCGATCTGGTCCGCTCCTATCCTGAAAGTCTTGGGGTGATTCATTTAGCGGGGGCCGAGAAAAAAGGGGGGTCCCAAAATGTGTTTTTCCCATGCAATTTTCCATAGGAACCTTTAATCGCAGCTACAGCCCGAACTGCTGAACGGAATTAGACCAAATTTGGCAAAAAGGTAGCCCTTGGTTCAGAGTCATGCCTTTTGCTTAAATGGTGTAAATTCGTTCAGTAGTTCCTGAGAAAATCAAAAGTAAAATCCCATACATATCTGGGCGGAGCCTAACCACACATCTCATCGTGAGATCTGATTGGCTGTCAGCACTTCATCCAAGAAGTGTTGGCAGCCATCGTGGGACTAATATACATGATAGCACCTCATTAAAAAGCATTGCAGTTATTAGAAGGTTGTAAGACTTTAGTTACATTATAAATCATTTGTTGATGGTACCATACTCATTTTAGGAATTGTGGTGTGTTCTAAGGTGATTTTACCATGTGAAAAAGCCTTCTGCTGGGATATCATGAATCATGTTTGAGAGAAAACTATTTTCTCATGCTTTTCCCACAGAGGTTTGGAAGGTGATCTATAGGCTAAACTGAGAGCATTTTTTCTGGAAATTCACCTAATCTTTCTCATTCATGTGAGAATGAAGTCTGACATTCTCAGTAAAACATGTACATCCAACAAGGGCAGAGACTGTCAGTTGATTCCTTTGTGTTCTACTGCAGCTTCCCCGAATGTTCTAAAGAACAACTAGAGCGCAAACAGCCCTATGTATGACAAACGTATTGCACACCTGAAGCCATCTTGATTGGAATAAAGTGGTAACTCTTAAAACATTTAATTTAAAAAAGAACAAAATGAGGGGGTTCATTTTGCCATAGAAAGTATGATTAGTGCTGCAGGAAGAAAAATTAGGGCACATTTTGAGTGACTTCTCAAATCCTCTTCCATTTCATTAAAAAATTCTCACATTCAGACTGAAACACGCACTTTCAATACCTGCAGCAGACTTCCCTGGTGAGCAGTAGCTTTACTACAGTGATCTAATGAACAACTAGAGTGCTAACATTCTGAATTTATGGCAAATGTGTGACACATCTGAATGCCTTCTTGATGGAATCAAAGTAAAAAACTGAAAGTATTTACTACTGAGGAGACTGCAGTAAATGAGGAAATTACTAGGAAACTTCATAACAAATAAGTCTCCCAAGATGGCCACCAGAGACAAAAGAGCCCAAATGTATCACAAATATCACCCAGATGTAGCTCAAGTATAGCCCAATGACAGAATGTCTCAGAGTGTTCTAAAGAACAACTAGAGCGCTAACAGTCTTACTTATGACAAAAGTATAGCACACCTGAATCCATCTTGATTGGAATAAAGTGGTAACACTTAAAACATTTAATTTGCAAAGGAACAAAATGAGGGGGTTCATTTTGCCATAGAAATTATGATTAGTGCTGCAGAAAGAAAAGGGCACATTTTGGTGTTTCAAATTCTCTTCTATTTCATTAAAAAATTCTGACACGCAGACTGAAACATGCACTTTTAATACCAGCAGCAGATGTCCGTGGTGAGCAGTAGCTTTACTACAGTGATCTAATGAGCAACTAGAGTGCTAACATTCAGAATTTATGGCAAATGTGTGACATATCTGAATACCTTCTTGATGGAATCAAAGTAAAAAACTGAAAGCATTTCCTACTGAGGAGACTGCAGTAAATGAGGAAATTAGGAAACTTCATAACAAATAAATCTCCCAAGATGGCCACCAGAGACAAAAGAGACCAAATGCAGCACAAATATCACCCAGATGTAGCCCACATTTAGCCCAATGACAACTGTGCAAAACACTTTTATTTTTTGTGTTTTTGCAGTTTTTTATAGTGCAGACTTGTCAGGTATTGGAGTGCTTTACATGAGCATTGGTTACATCACACAAAAACAAATTAATTTTGGTTGTAGACATTGGGAGATTAAGTGATTTGACCAGAGCTGAAGCAGAAACTCCAACCTGGTTCCCCAGTTGCAAAGTCTGCAGCTCTGGAAGTAACACCGCATCCTCTCATTTAAGTGCAACATTTAATCAAGTGGTCAACTGGATAAAAAAACATAAGATAACACATAATTTAAAAGTGATTTGTCGCTATTTGAAAACTCAGAAAATATGTCCTTATTTTAGTTTTTTAGAGCACTAACCATAATTTTGATGCAAATAAGACCCTCTCATATTTGTAATTTCGTAGCGCGCCCTGCTTCTCAAAATGCGATGCAGCTCGCGCTACGAAATTTGTTTTATTTATTTTATTGTTTACTTACCTGTAATTATCCATATTCCGGTTTTTAGAACCCCCCCACCCTGCCCCTCCCCCGCCCCGCCTTTCCGCCCCACGGAACTCCCTCACGGGCCGCAGCTGGTCATCTGACAATGCTAGGCAGGTGGGAGGGGAGTGGCAGCTCAACAGAACACTCAGAGTAGATAGGAGTGGCAGGTCCATGGAAAATGGTGGGCAAAAAAGATAGAGCAGGGGCATGCACAAAGACATCGGAGGGCAGGGGGAAGGAGAATAGGGGCAGCAAGCTAAGCACAGAGGCTAAGCAGGAGGTCAAAGATGGGGCATAGAATTGGGCAATGGAGGGCAGGAGGAGTGGACTGGTACATCATGCTAAATGGAGGGCAGTGGCAGTGCTGGAGCGGGTAGTACAAAATTTTATATACCCCCCCATTTCTGCATGTTTATATTAATTCGAATAATCTATTAATTGTAATATTATTAATCTGTTTGAAGTGATAACTCACCAATTATATTAATGAAAAAATTACACGTGGGACTTGCATTTGCATGTCTAAACTAACTGTATACTAATATATGTACGCATACTAATGGTAGAAAATTAGAATATTGCATGATATATGTTGCTTTTGTGACGTAATTGTAAGTTGCACCAGATGACATCACTGGGTGAATATAAACGCTTTAAATGTTGCTATCATGCTAGATAATTACTTACACATAGGGGAATGAGTGAGGGGTTAACATTTTATTAGCCATTTCAATGTTTTAATTACATTTAGTGTTTGATTTGCTTAAGTTGACCATTTGGGCCTAAGAAAAGATGGCCGACCGAGACACACGACGCGACTACTACCGTTTCACGAGGTTTTGGGTGAAGTGCGCCTGCGCCACCGCCAACAACAAGTGGCCTCGTCCTGACCCAGGCAAGATGTACCCATCAAGGTCACACTGGGAGAATCGCCAAGTTCACGAAACAAAGGACTGTCTATAAAACCGGAGCCAGAAAGTGTGATGACTTAACCTAACGGACTATGTGAGAACTTTACCGAATGACCCCAAACCAGCCAATCAGGACTGCCTAAAACTGATTTTTGTTACATTTTGATGTTAGTTTCATTATAAAAGTTGGTAGACAAAGCGAATTAAGTACCTTACTCTTTGAGCGAACTCTTCCTTTTCCTGACGTTATGCTGACGGAGTGGACGGTGACACTGCTGGGCAGCTGTTATCCTGAATCTTTGACAGACTGAATTGCTGCCTGACTTTGATGAACTAAAGACTTTTCCACGACTTGATTGACTTAGAGGACGACTAATAGCCAGATTAGGTAAATATGATGGTCCGTGGTTTGGTTTATGAATTATTGAATTTGAAATTAATTAGACAAACAAAATTATTATTTTAACAAACAAATGTGTTGGGTGTTTTATTTAAAGAGACTAGAATCAGATTAAATGTAGATTAAAGAATTGAGTAAATATCCAAATTCAACTAACTGATCTATCGGCTAAATGAGGGGAATATATCGAGGTTCTGAGTTTAATAAAGGTACTTAATGTATGTTGAGGTAAATTAGGTTCTTTAGTTGAAAAGATATTCCTTTCATGTCAGCGTTTGGACAATTTATCTCTCCCGTGAGAACGGATCAATGAAGTGTGAGTGTTGGTGTTATGGGCCCCACCAATGAATGTATAGAGTGAATATGCTGGTGTGATATTTGATCCGTGACGAAGGGAGGATTAAAAACATTCCACGCTGCATCAGTTTCTCTGGTAGCAGAATGATGGTTGTTATTGTTTTGGTTTGGTGATTATAGCTTGTAAATTGCTTATTGATTGGTATTGGTTTATGTATTAACACTCTATGTTGAGTCGTGTCGAGTTCTATGTTGTTTGCACGGCTTCTGGGATATAGCAAGTCGGAAGTTTGTAACGGTTCCGTAGTAGAGCAGAGGTAAGCGCTGCTCTCGGGAAAGATGGAATTGTTGTTGCCCTGTAGGTACACAGGGAAAAACGTGTAACGATTGAAGTTGCACGACGCATTGTCTGGGTTCTAGCCGGTGACATCGTCGTGTGTTGCCATTAGAAATAACTCCTGTATGAAAGAAGTGTATGGTAGCGAAGGTCACCTGTGAAGTTTTGGTCTTAGGTTCCCTGGAGTCCAAATGGCACTCCGATAACGCTTATCACTAGAAAGGTAATAGGTGCTCCCTAAGCTTGTTGGAAGGATAAAGTAGAGGGAAGTGCTACTTTATCAACGTATGTTATAATTCTGTGGTAGAACAGACTGTTGGCTGTTCTCGGGAAAGACAGGATTCTGTGTCAATGTACTACATTTTCTGGTGTGAAAGTGCGTGAATGTGAAGGCATTCGGGTTAATTGTGAAACTCTAGTTCTATTTCTCAGGAGCATTGGGTCTCCAACCAAGTGTCTTAAATCTGGAGAAACGGTTAGCTAATGCTTGTTAGAAGGGTAAGGTAGAGGGATGTGCTACTTTATCAACGGAAGTAACGATTCTGTAGTAGGGCAGAGGTAAGCGCTGCTCTCGGGAAAGACAGAATTCTCGTTAGAAAGGTCTATTGCTATTCCTTGGTTAGCAAAGCAGACAATGGTGGTGTTTTTGTGTTGCTACTAACAGAATTGTAAATTTGAAACAAAACTTACAAAGTGAATTTTGTAAAGGAGGGGTAGACAGGAGCAGGAGCTGCGGCAGCGGCAGCGGCTGTCGACGTCAGAACGACCGCGCTGGGATTGGCCAGTCAGTCGGAAACGTAGAACGCTCCGGATTGGTGCGTTAGTGTACGCCGCGCTAGGATTGGAGAATCACAGGGTGACGTAGACGCTCCGGATTGGTGAGTTAGTGTGAGTCGCGCTGGGATTGGAAAATTATAGAGTGACGTAGACGTTCCGGATTGGTGCGTTAGTGTGAGTCGCGCTACAATTGGACCGAAAAGCGGTACGGTCAAGAGGAGAAACTAGAGATACACGAAAAGGCAGAAAAGATGTATTATGACCCCCCCCAGAAAAGGAGAAGAAGTCCTGGTTCGGTAGAATTAAAAAGTGGTTTAAAAAGAACAAACCGATTGTAACTAGGGAAGGACAATTACTTCCTCCACCTAAACCCCCCGCATCCTTTATGGTTGCGAAATATGGATAGCACACCTGTATTTGGTTAGACAATTGGGTCAAGTATACTGAGAGTGACGGAGTTTTGGCTTTTCCAGAACATGGTTCATTTAATTTGGCAGTTTTGAGAAATTTAAGAGAGAAAATTATGAATTTAGAACCAAGACCTAGACCGACACAATTTGAAGCATTGACAGAATGGGAAGATGAGATGCATGACCGAGAAAGCCAGAGAAGTGGCGGAAGGTATAGGTACATGTTTGGTAGGTCATACGGACATGAGAATCATGATGATCGAATCAGAAGGTGCCGGAATGCGAGTATGACTGAGGGTTTGTTTCCCGTAAGAACTGCAGGAGAAAATGAAGGAAGAAAATGCGCAGAAAAGAGACATAATGTGGAATCGAGAGGGTATGGAGTGAATGAATCAGAGGATGATGTTCTTGATGACATGTTCTATAAAAATCCACCCCCATATCAGCCAGAACCAGAAATATTAACACCTAGTGCCCCAATGAAAGAAACTTTACAAATCATAAAAACGGAACCAGAGTTCCAAGATCTGGGAAAAAACAATTCCATTAGAGAGGTAGAAAGGGAGTCTCAAAGTAGAATAAATGGTGAAAATTCAGCGGAATTAGCAAAGACAACCTTAGAATTAACAGAGAAAATTTGAGAATTAACCAAAAATCTGGAAGCTGTAACAGTTCCAGTAACGATAGGTCCAGTAATGCCTATTTTCGATAAACAAAAAGATGGCGAACATTGTTTAACGGTCCCTTATAAAAGCAATAAACAGGTTGAACAGCCAAAACTGAGTCAAAATGACATTCCATGGAGACAGACAATAAGTATGATTGAACCAAATGTTTCAAATAATCCGTTTGTAGGCCAGAATTGTGCAGAAAGACGTATAATAACAGTGGAGTCAATATTAGAAACACAAAAGGATTCTGGACAAGGTAATGTAGAGAAGTCAGTAGGACCATCTACGGAGGAATTAAGTGAATGGTTGAGAAGCTTGCAGAAGAAAGACAAAGAATCTCAGTCAATAGATGTGGCCAAACTACGAATGGTACTGGAAGAGTTAATAGTAGGAACTATCCCTACAGAGAAGATAAAAACCTACCAGGATGAGGAGTTGTTATTTCTGTTTAAAAGCATAACTTGGAGAGTAAAAAGTCTCCATGAAAGATTAGAAGAAGTGGCAAATGAAACGGGTATAGATATTGAAAAGGTAAAAGCCCTACAGAAACCATATCAAATAGATTTCACTGAAAAGGACATTGAAAATATGAATACCACAGGACGAATGAGTCAGATTAAGGAAATAATTATTTTGTTGAGAAAATGGGGAGATGTGGACAAATGGAAAAGTAGATGGTATTGAAAACGAGATGATGCTTCAGATAAAACCTTTTCAGCTTTCCCTGTTAGAGAAAAAGAGAAGGTAGTAACAGAATGCCCTATGAGAGAAATTCCAGGATGAGGATATGTACATGTCCCATGGACTAGGCAAGATATTTTGTCCTTCACAAATGACTTCCCTCGACTACGTGAAAAACCCGTCGAGTGGTATAGACAGGTAAACAGATTTGTGAAATTGTCCAAAGTATTATGGATTGATCTAAACAGTCTGTTTGACATAATAGTACCAGCAGACCTATGGACAGAGTGTAAAATAATGATAGATTGTCCAACACAAGAATACCCAAGAGATCCAAAAACAGGGGTTCCAGACCCCGAGGTAATGAAGAAATACAAACAGGTTATTGCCTTTCTGAAGATAAGGTTCCACCTAAGGAGACAGATTGGATACAAAATTGACAGAACGCATCAGGAAAGCAAAGAGTCAGTACATGCATATTATGAGAGGCTGATCTTGGCCTTTAAACAGTTTAGTGGAGATGAAAATCTGAGTGAAAAAGGTTTAAGTCATTTTATATACAGGTTCGTATATGGTCTTCGCCCAGAAATTAGTGAGATGATAAAACAGCATACTGTAGACTGGCAGAATAAGAAAATAGACGAAGTATTGAGACATGCTAAATATTTCAGTGATGAAATTGAAGCTAAACAGCGAAAATTAAAAGAAAAAGCTATGTGGCCACAGAGCAAAAATTCCCAGAGGTATAGTAGTGAAACGGGATTCTACAACGGAGAACAGGTAAATAAACCGCCGCGCACTAGCGCTGCTTCGCAGTATGGGCTGCAACGCGATTAGTGTGATTCAGAAGAAAGTTATTGACGGTGCCGAAGGGAGGAGGAAGAGTGCGTACTTGGCGCAAAACTAGAAGTAGACCAGTCAGGCCCATTTGTAGATGGAAAGATTAATGATGAAAGCATTACTTTCCTAGTTGATGCTGGTGCTACTCGATCAACTGTCAGATCAGCTGATGTTAAGAATCTTCCTCTCTCGGATGAAACGATCCAAGTAGTTGGTGTATCCAACAGGCAGATTAAAACTTACCTTACAGACCCAGTGAAAGTTAGCATAGGGAAATTTTCTGAAATGCACCGCTTTGTCGTGTGCGATACCAGTCCTGTGAATCTGTTAGGTAGAGATATGTTGTGCAAAATGAACTGCACTATATTTTGTACCCCGGATGGGATAGCATTTGAAACCCCAGATGAAGATGTGCTGTATAAAATGACACTGACAAACAGGGAAAATAAGGTTATTGAAACCTTTGCTGTATTTAACCCTGATGAATTACTTAAAGAATTAAAACAATCTGTTAAGGCAGAAGTTTGGGATTTCACTGGAGAAGACGTGGGATTAATAAGAAATGTAGATCCAGTAAAAATAACAGTAAAAGAAGGAGTAAGTTATCCAAATGTCCCTCAATATAAATTGACACCTGAAATAATTGAAGGAGTGACTCCTGTGATTGAAAAAATGATAAAACAAGGTATTTTGAGAGAAATAATGAGTAGTCCATGTAATTCACCAATAATGGGACTGAAAAAGCCTAGTGGTAAGTTCAGGATAGTACAAGATCTGAGAAAGATAAACAAAATTGTTGTGTCATGTTGTCCTATTGTACCAAATCCATCTGTGATTTTATATCAGATTCCCCATGACGCAGAATGGCATACAGTAATTGATCTATGCCATGCTTTCTTTTCCATCCCATTGCACCATGACAGTCAGCAAATTTTTGCATTTCGTTTGGGCGAGCGTATTTTGGCTTGGTGCAAATTCCACAGGGGTATACAGAAAGCCCCTCGATATTTAATCAGCTATTGGAGAAGTCTTTGGAAAGTCTAGAAATGCCCGAATATTCAGTATTAGTCCAGTACATCGACGAGCTTCTTGTGGCGTCGAAAACCCGTGAGGCTTGTGAACTTGACACGATAGCCTTGCTGAATCATTTGGCGGATGGAGGACTTAAAGTGTCACCATCAAAATTACAATTTTGCAAGAAAGAAGAACAATATTTAGGACTGAGAAAAATAACGATAGATAGGATCAAGATCATAAAAAGAATGAGTGCACCCATGACCCAAAGAGAGGTGAGAATGTTTCTGGGAATGGTTGGATATTGTCATCAATGGATTAGCAATTTTTCGTTGATAGCAAAACCTTTGGTACGACTGACAAGAAGAGATGTGAAAGATCCCATTGATTTGACCAAAGAAGAATTGGCAGCATTCAAAAGATTGAGAGATGGGTTGTGTGAAGCACCTGCATTAGGTATGCCTGACTATGAAAAGGAGTTTGAGTTGTATTGCAGTGAGAGAAATAGATGTGCGCTCTCTGTGCTAATACAGAAGCATGGAAAACTGAGGAGACCAATTGCATATTTGTCATCAATGTTGGACCCAGTAGCTGTAGCCTTACCTGAGTGTTTGAAAGCAGTAGCTGCTACATGCTGAAGTTTGGAACAGAGTGAGGGAATTGTGATGGGATATCCTGTGAAAGTGTTCGTACCTCATGATGTGGCAATCCTTTTAACAAGGAGTAGCACTCAGTATATGACACATAGTCGGCTGACTAAGTATGAGAAAGTTATACTAGGTGCCACAAATGTAAGTCTTGTGAGATGTTTGATTGTGAATCCTTCAACATTACTGCCTGATGCTGAGAATGTGGAAGTCAGAGATGAGGCAGATCATGACTGTCTGGATGTACTTGATTTCTGTACAAAACCTTGACCTGACATAAAAGATGTACCCTTACCAGAAAGTGATTTTGTTCTGTTTGTGGATGGGTCTTGTTTGAGAACAGATGATGGAGTGCTAAGTGCAGCCTATGCGGTATGTACGGCTGCAGCAGTAATGGAAGCATCATATCTGAAAGGAGTAAAATCGGCACAAGTAGCTGAACTTGTCGCTTTGACTAGAGCATGTAAGATTGGAAAGAGTGTGAGAGTGACTGTGATGACTGACAGCCAGTATGGATTCGGAGTCATACATGACTTCGGTCAAATATGGCTGCAGAGAGGCTTTCTGACATCAAGTGGAACTCCCATTAAGAATCCTGAAGTGGTTGGAAAATTGCTTGAGGCGATACAGTTGCCTAGGCAATTGGCTGTTGTGAAGTGTGCCGCCCATAGTCAAAGTGGTGATTATATCACCACTGGCAACAAATATGCAAATGACATGGCACAATACTGTGCCCGAAATCAGAATTCCATTAATCGGGCTAAGGAAAGAGAGGTGATTTCTTGCTCTTTGATGTTTACTAACATTGTGGGAACATGGGAAGAAGTGAGACAATTACAGGAAGAAGCAGGAAATGTGCAAATGAAGCAGTGGGTAAAAGCAGGATGTGCACCCAGAGAGAAAGATCAGGTGTGGGTCTATCAGGATGGAACACCAGTTATGCCTGATAGCATGATGTCTGCCATGGCACGGATGTATCATGGACAGGGACACATAGGGAGAGATGCTATGGTCAGGTCATTTAAACAAGCCTGGTATAATGCAAAATTCAGACTTGTAGCAGAAAGTATTTGTCAGAGATGCCTAATATGTCAGCAATACAATCCAGGAAGAAAGACAGTAGTGAGTCTAGGAACAATAGGTCGAGAAGGAGGGCTCTTTTACCAGAGTGCAAGTGGATTTCAGTGAGATGCCTCCCTGTAACAGACTGAGGTATGTTTTGGTTATGGTCTGTTTGTTTTCCAGATGGGTAGAGGCATTCCCAACAGGAAGAAATGATAGGATGACAGTGGCAAAATTACTTTTGAGGGAATTCATCCCTAGATTTGGGTTCCCAGTGACAATTGAATCAGACCGAGGAGGACATTTTCATAATGAGATCATAAAACTGATTTGTGAAGCATTGAATGTACAACAAAAACGACATTGTGCCTACCGACCAGAGGCTTCTGGTGTGGAGGAACAGATGAATGGTACTATCAAAAACAGGATAGGGAAAATATGTTTAGCCACAGGTATGAAATGGCCTGATGTCTTGCCTCTGGTACTCATGACTATTAGATCAATTCCAGATAGAACTACAGGGTTAAGCCCCCATGAAATCATCATGGGACAAGCCATGCGGCACGTGTTTATACCAGTCAACAAGCTGATGACTATAACTGATGACAAGGTGTTGGAATACTGTAAAAGCCTGACTGACACAGTTCATTCTGTGTTTCATCAGGTTGGAGTGGATGCCACCACCCTTGAAAAGAAGCCAGCCCATGATCTAAGCCCAGGGGACTGGGTGAGAATAAAAGTACACAGAAGAAGAAACTGTTTGGTCCCAAGGTGGGGAAAACCAAGACAAGTCATCTTGACCACAACAACAGCTGTAAAGTGTGCTGGATTGAAAAACTGGATCCATGCAAGCCACACATTGAGAATTCCAAATCCAGTAGACGGCAAGGAGAAGGAGTATTTTGATGTATCAGAATCCAGTACTGAGTCAGATGACGAAGAGCCAAAAACAAAAGAATACCCTGAAAGGGGGGAAGCAGAACAAAGTCTAACACATGTTCCAAGAAGTACTTCCCTGAGATGAAGGTTACAGATTTCTGATACCAGTTCAGACTCAGAGAATGAACAAGGAGCGAAGTGTTCAAAGGAAAAACGAGAGAAAACCAAAGAAAAAGACAATGAAGAGACAATAAAAGAGATTCATGAGAAGGAAGTTCCAGATGAAAGATTGAGAGAAATTCCACCTGAAACAACACGTTTAGATGGACAGGTGCCAGACACAGAGAGAGGGAAAGATTATTGCGGAAGACCCTCGAGGAGGTGTAGGGAACTCCAACATCCAGTTAGAAACATGGACAATTAGTCAGCAGGAAGATTGCGTGACGGAGATTCGAGGAGGGACAGAAGTAGGGAAAACTAAAGAAGTGGTGGAAAAAGAAACTGTTGAGAGTAAAAAGCAAGTTGAAACAGAGTCAGAAGAAAGCGAAGATGAAATACCTGAAGGTCGAGTTCTAAGAAAGAGAGCTTGGAGAACTGAAGAGAATGATAAAGGAAGTAGATTGAAAAGAGCAGCAAAAGATGATGTTTGGCCGAATAAGATAAAAAGGTTGAGATACCGACTGACACGAGTAACTTCACCAAGAGCTGAGCAGGTAAATGAAGTGACAAGTCAGGTAAAATCAAAAGACAAAGAAACCACTGAAATTAAAGAGAGTAAAAGAACCAGAAAACCTAACCAGAAGTACAAATCACCAGAATGGACGTATGTGGCCCTGCCTGAAGTAAAAGAAGAGGCAGATAGCCAAGGAAATCCAGAGGTGGTTGTACCAGAAGTGGTTGAGGGAGACGAAGAATCGGAAATCCTGAGAGTTATCTTGTCCGATATTGGCTAAGAAGCGGAGGTTCAGGACATTCTGTATACCGATCACAAAGGTAAAGTGAAGAATGATGAAATGCCTAACTGAATGAGACAAGCAAATAACTGATAGAAAGACAATAAAATACCGAAAAAGACAAAAACTGGTAGAACCAAGTAGGTGCCTAGAGCCTTGGGTTAGAAAACTAGTTGTGAAGTAGAAGAGGCTAAGTCAAAAGACCAGTCCATTTTAGCAAAGATGGCAAACATAGATAGTAGAAAAGGTAGATGTACATTTTTGAAGAAATGGTGTAAAATGTGTTGTTGTTGTACAGGATTAGTAATGCTTCTATGGAGTGTACTTGCTCTCCTGATCTCATTTAAAGTTACTATAAATACATTAGAAGGACATAGTGAAAACATAACTAATATAGGGAAGATTCAAAAAGTAGTTTCGACTAGAATAGATAAAAACTATTTACATAAAGACAGGTCTATAACTAATTTTTCTAATAATGTGTTTTCGAAATTGTTGTATGAATATGTAAAAACAATGGATGTAAGGGACTGCTATGTCTGTATGCAGTTACCTGCTTCTGTATCGGAGGGAGTGACTTATCATCACCTTCCATTGACTTATGGAATAACATGTAGTGTAATAGCTAGTTTATTTTATCAGACAGGAAAATTAGAATATTATTTTTCAGATGTAGATACTATATTTTCACAAGTACCATCAATTAACAAGTTAAATAAAGTAAAACCTCAAAGGTGTTAGGTGAATTTTTCCTAGAGACTAAAGAACTAACATTAGAATACATATTTAAAAACAATTTGGCTTGCAGTTTAAAAAAGAGGAACATACATTTTTAGATATGGTTGAAGAAAGGAGACTGAAAATGCAAAGAAAGGCTTCAGAAGGAAAGGTGGAGAAAACAGTATGGGATGTAGAGATGGAAAAACACTTGAAAGGGCAAACGAGTCCAACTATGGCTTTAGATTGGCCTCAGAAAGGAAAATTGTGTATTAGAAGGAATCAAACTGCATATGATAATTATATTGTAGGGAATAGTGAGTGCCATGTTACATACCGAATCATGGGTGGATGGGGATTTAAAGATGGAAAAGATCCAGTTTTTCCTGGAATATATTTCATTTGTGGGAACAAGGCATATTATCGTTTGCCAGACCATTGGTATGGCACATGTTATGTAGGCCTGGTTTTTCCAAAGATTTTTCACATGGATAGAGGAGAAGATGGTGTACATAACTTAGGAAGTAATTTAGTATGTAGTAAAAGAGAATCTTGGGCAGAAATTGTAGGTCATATTTTTGGAGCATTGATACCGGCAGTGGGAATATCTCTGAATGCAAACAAAATTAGAAGACTTTCAACAGTAGTGGATCGCTTGTCAACAAGCACCGCTGGAGGATTTTTATTAGTAAACACTGAAATGGTTGCCATGCATGCTATGGTAATGCAAAATCGACTTCCCCTTGATATATTATTGGCAAAAGAGGGTGGAATCTGTGGAATGCTGAAAGTTCAACATTGTTGTACTTACATTCCTGACGAAAGTAAAGATTTGAAAATTTATATTACAAATATTCCAGAATTGCATGACGAAATTGTACCACTGGCGGTTGAAGGTGTATGGGAAAAGATTGGAAGGAAGATATCTGCTATTAAAAATTTCTTAGTAAATTTAGATAGTTCCTTTTTAGGTAAGATATTATTTCCATTAACATGTGTGATTTTTATAGTATTAATGATAAGATTAGGGTGTATCTGTTGTAAAAAGAATAAAAACCAGAAAAAGTCGAAAAGAGAAAATTTAAGGAGAAAAGACGTAAAACAAGAGAGAGAATTTGATGAGATAGAATTGGAGGAAATTAAGGAGAGTATGTACAAATCAGCAAAAAGACAAGAGACAGGGGAAACTGAATTATGAATAAAAACAAGAAATCACTTTGAAATTCCGTAAAAGGGATAAAAAAATTTGATGTTGTGGTGATATAATCAACAAAGGGGGGATTGTTGGAGCGAGTAGTACAAAATGTTGAATACCCCCCTATTTCTGCATGTTTATATTAATTCGAATAATCTATTAATTGTAATATTATTAATCTGTTTGAAGTGATAACTCACCAATTATATTAATGAAAGAATTACACGTGGGACTTGCATTTGCATGGCTAAACTAACTGTATACTAATATAAGGACTGTCTTTAAAACCGGAACCAGCAAGTGTGATGACTTAACCTAACGGACTATGTGAGAACTTTACCGAATGACCCCAAACCAGCCAATCAAGACTGCCTAAAACTGATTTTTGTTACATTTTGACGTTGGTTTCATTATAAAAGTTGGTTGACAAAGCAAATTAAGTACCTTACTCTTTGAGCGAACTCTTCCTTTTCCTGACGTTATGCTGACGGAGAGGACGGTGACACTGCTGGGCAGCTGTTTTCCTGAATCTTTGACAGACTGAATTGCTGCCTGACTTTGATGAATTAAAGACTTTTCCACGACTTGATTGACTTAGAGGACGACTAATAGCCAGATTAGGTAAATATGATGTTCCGTGGTTTGGTTTATGGCTTATTGAAATTGAAATTAATTAGATAAACAAAATTATTATTTTAACAAACAAATGTATTGGGTGTTTTATTTGAAGAGACTAGAATCAGATTAAATGTAGATTAAAGAATTGAGTCACCAAATATCCAAATTCAACTAACTGATCTATCGGCTAAATGAGGGGAATATCTCGAGGTTCTGAGTTTAATAAAGGTACTTAATGTATGTTCAGGTAAATTAGGTTCTTTAGTTGAAAAGATATTCCTTGCATGTCAGCGTTTGGACAATGTATCTCTCCTGTGAGAACGGATCAATGAAGTGTGAATATTGGTTTTATGGGCCCCACCAATGAATGTATTGAGTGAATATGCTGGTGTGATATTTGATCTGTGAAGAAGGGAGGATGACTAAAATTCCACGCTGCATCAGCAGCACATCAGACCATGTATGGCAGGAGGGAGGAGGCTAGTTCATGGATTCAGACAACAGAGGATAGGGGGGAGGTGGATGGGGCAGCAAGCTAACTGTTCAGAGAAGGCGGGTATTAGGAACTTTATTGTTTTTAAAATGTGTGTCTGTGCGAACTACTTTAAATATGAACAAGTATGCAGCATAATCTCACTTTTATCCAGGAAGAAGAGGACGTTTGTGACTGTGACTCTGGGCTCACTTGGCAGAAACACCTCCTGACCCTCCACCCCCCATCGCAAAATGGAATGCCCGTGGAAAGGGTAGGTGAACGCAGTGGTATATAGAATATAGTCCTGAGAGCACGATTGAAAATAAAAACTAGATATAGTGTATGGTATAAACTATGCACCAAAAAGTGTGATATAAGATGAACAAGGGCATGAAATATAATATGTAATACATTGTGCGCAATGACAGATTCATTGGAGAGAGCGAGATAGCACAGGCACTAGCGCGTGCTATGCGATATGCACCTTGGAGTGTAATATGCACAGGGCAGTGTTGTGTAGCCTAACTAGTCTCTAAAGTTGTAATATAAAATATGTGCTGGGGAGTGTAATGTTGCATATGCACTGTGACAAAGATATGGATCCCAGATTGTAATATGTATGGCATAGCACTGTGCGTTATAATAGAGGCTGTGTGTTATAATATAGGCATTGAGGAAGGCACGTTAGATGGGGCAATATAACCCGTGCGAAGGCAAGTGTGGCATGACATATTCACGGGGTGGTGTTACAGTGCACATGGGCTAGAGAGTGTCATAGCATACGCACTAGCTGGTGGAATACAACACAGAGGTGTGTGGCACTCGGCGGGCACTGGTGGGTGTAACACAGCATTGGGCTCAGCCAGGAGCACGCTGTGACTCTCAAGTGAGGTTTGTCTTCTTTCCAAAGAGTAAAATAAAAGTATTACACATCCGGCGGTGGGTGTGTGTTTTATTAACCGTGAGGGGAGTTTCTTGCATAGTTTTGGTCGAATTTTTGTCGAATCCCCTTTGAATGGCTTGGTGTGCGTGTGTATTAAATGTGCCCGTCAATAGCTACCCATGTTTGTATAAATAAACGACATGGACGTCTACTTGGAGAGTACCCACCGGTGGGGGCGCCGGGATTAGGCATGGTAGGGCGTCAGACACGTCAGAGCTTCACTAGAGGTGTAAATACATTCCACGTGGATTCATTGTATGCATAGTCGCCTTTTAATGAATATCAGGCAAATCGTCATGGTGATAGGTACGTACGGTTTGTCCAGCATTTCCTAGGCTGTTCTCTAAATATATAATAAAAAATAAAATAAAAAACAAAGGCCGACCCGGGGGGATGGCGTCCCCGGGGCCATAAGTGGCCTGAGGAGGGGGGCAACGCAGCCCCCCTCCTAAAGAATAAAAAAACAAAGGCCATGCCCCAGGGGTGGTGGTCCCCGGGGCAGATTAAGGCCTCAGGAGGAGGGCCATGCGGCCCCCTTCCAAATTTTTTTTTTTTCTAAAAAAAATTAGGGGTCAGACCCTGGGGGATGGGGTTCCCAGGGCCAATAAATTAGAAAAAGAAGGGGGGCCACATAGCCCCCCTTCTTAAAAAAAATAAAAAAATAAAAGACCGGCATCACGCCGGAGGCCACGCCCCCTCCTTGCAGCACTCTGCAAATGCGCCCCATGGCGAGTTGTAAGTTGGGGAATTAATTCCCCTTCAGTACTGAGGGTCCCTGAGGGCCAACTAGCCCAACAGGTATCTCCAGTATGCACCAGGGAGCTGCGTTGCAGAAAGGTGTTCTGAGGCCACACCCCTTTTTAAACCTCTCTGCATTGCAGCTCTGTGGCGCTTACGGGAGGTACCTAGTGGGCTAGTTTGACCCTAGGGACCCTTAGGATTCAAGGGGACTTAATCTCTCAACTTAGAACGTCCACAGGGCGCCTTTACACAGTGGTGAAGGGAGGGGACGGGGCCTGAGGTGACGTGTGCAAACACGCCCTGTGGCGCGTTTTAAGTTGGGGAAATAATTCCCTTTTTTATCCTGAGGGACCCTGGGGGCCAACTAGCCCACCAGGTGCTCCCAGTAAGCGCCACTGCGCTTTGTTGCAGAGAGGTGGTGCAGGCCGGGCCCCTTTTTACACCTCTCTGCAATGGCGCTATATTAGGGTGAGAGGAGGTCTGCCACTCTATCACAAGGAGGATGTCATCAGTGATGTCATTGGAGATGTCATCAGTGATGTCATGAGTGATGTCACTGACCATGTCATGAGTGATGTAATATGTGACTTCATCAGCAGTGCTTTGCGGGCGTGCGAGTTATAGTTAGCTGAACTAACTATAACGGGGGAATTTCAATGGTTTTGAACGAGTGAAAAGTCCAGCTAACTATAACGCCCCTGACACCTATGTTTTTTTCAGTGAATATATATATACACACACACACACACACACATATATATATATATATATATATATATATATATTCATTCAAAAAACCATAGGTTTCACACACGTTATAGTTAGAAATTAGCATTTAAACAACCTTGCAAATTCACTTAAAAACCATAGGTTTCACACATGTTATAGTTAGCTGGACATTTCCCTCGTAAAAAACCAATGAAATTCCCCCGTTATAGTTAGTGCAGGCAACTATAACTCACGCGACCGCAATCCTCTGCTGATGACGTCAGATATTACATCACTGTATTTAGACACCTATTTACCCATGTCTTCTTCCATTAATCTTTAGCTATACATATATTACAAATATTTATTTTTCAGAAAGACACATATGTAATCAGTGATGTAATATCTGTCCGAGCGCCCACGATGCGTTGTGCGTGCCGTTCGCGCACCGTGCGCGCACCTCGTGCTTTTTCGTCAAAAAAATAAATGTTTTTTTAACCCTTGGGGGTCCTTCAGTGACCCCCTGACAAATGCTGGGGGTCAGGAACTGTCCACCCTGCCCCCTTTTCACGTTCTCCACCTTTGTTTTTCACTGCCTCAGACTGCGAGAGACAAAATGGCGGCCGACACTTCCTGATTTCGACCGATTAGAATGTTTACTGACATCTAACAACCAATCAGAATATATATATATATTATATACTGGCGGTCACCAGTAGATAGTTATAGTTAGGACCGTGTTTCCATAGGAAATCCGCTACATTCTATTTGGAATAACTTTAGCGCCGGTTGACGAATCCTCGCGAAATTTTCAAAATAGGTGGGGCGCTCTGCTCCGCTCCTACCCTGAAAGTCTCGGGGGGATTCGTCAAGCGGGGGCTGAGAAAAAAGGGTGGTCCCAAAACACGTTTTCCCCATGCAATTTTCCATAGGGACCTTTAGTCCAAGGTACAGCCCGAACGGCTGAACAGAATTACTTGAAATTTGGCAGAAAGGTAGTCCTCAGCTCAGGAAAGTGCGTTTTGCAGGTCTGGTGTCAATCTGTTCAGTAGTTCCTGAGAAAATCAAAAGTAAAATCATATATATATGTGGGCGGAGCCTAACCACACATCTCATCCTGAGATTTGATTGGCCGTCAGCACTTCATCCAAGAAGTGTTGGCAGCCATCTTGGGACCAATATACATGATAGCACCTCATTAAAAAGCATTGCAGTTAATAGAAGGTTTTAAGACTTTAGTTACATTATAAATCATTTGTTGATGGTACCATACTCATTTTAGGAATTGTGGTATGTTCTAAGGTGATTTCACCATGTGAAAAAGCCTTCTGAGGGAATATCATGATTGAGAGAAAAATATTTTCTCATGCTTTCCCACAGAGGTTTGGAAGGTGATCTATAAGCTAAACTGAGAGCTTATTTTCTGTAAATTCACATTATCTTTCTCAGTCATGTGAGAATGAAGTCTGACATTCTCAGTAAAACATGTACATCCAACAAGGGCAGAGACTGTCAGTTGATTCCTTTGTGTTCTACTGCAGCTTCCCAGAGTGTTCCAAAGAACAACTAGAATGCTAACAGTCCTACTTATGATAAACGTATGGCACACCTGAAGCCATCTTGCTTGGATTAAAGTGGTAACTCTTAAAACATTTAATTTAAAAAGGAACAAAACGAGGGGGTTCATTTTTCCATAACAAGTATGATTAGTGCTTCAGAAAGAAAAATTAGGGCACATTTTGACTTCTGAAATCCTCTTTTATTTCATTAAAAAATTCTGACATGCAGACTGAAACATGCACTTTCAATACCAGCAGCAGTTTTCCCTGGTGAGCAGTAGCTTTACTACAGTGATCTAATGAGCAAAAAGAGTGCTAACATTCTGAATTTATGGCAAATGTGTGACACATCTGAATGCCTTCTTGATGGAATCAAAGTAAAAAACTGAAAGTATTTCCTACTGAGGAGACTGCAGTAAATGAGGAAATTAGGAAACCTCATAACAAATAAGCCTCTCAAGATGGCCACCAGAGACAAAAGAGCCCAAATGTAGCCCAAATATCACCCAGATGTAGCCCAAGTATAGCCCAATGACAGAATGTCCCAGAGTGTTCTTAAAAACAACTAGAGCGCTTACTGTCTTCATTATGACAAAAGTATGGCACACCTGAAGCCATCTTGATTGGAATAAACTGGTAACACTTAAAAGATTTAATTTAAAAAGGAACACAATGAGGGGGTTCATTTTGCCATAGAAATTATGATTAATGCTGAAGAAAGAAAATGAGGGCACATTTTGAGTGACTTCTCAAATCCTCTTCTATTTCATTAAAAAATTCTGACATGCAGACTGAAACATGCACTTTTAATACCAGGAGCAGATTTCCATGGTGAACAGTAGTTTTACTGCAGTGATCTAATGGGCAACTAGAGTGCTAACTTTCAGAATTTATGGCAAATGTGTGACATATCTGAATACCTTTATGATGGAATCAAAGTAAAACACTGAAAACATTCCCTAATGAGGAGACTGCAGTACATGAGGAAATTAGGAAACTTCATAACAAATAAATCTCCCAAGATGGCCACCGGAGACAAAAGAGCCCAAATGTAGCCCAAAATCACCCAGATGTAGCCCAAATATAGCCCAATGACAGAAGTGTGCAAAACACATATTATTTTGTGTTTTTGCAGTGTTATATAGTGCAGACTTGGTATTGGTCAGGTATTGGAGTGCTTTACATGAGCATTGGTTACATCACACAAGAACAAATTCATTTTGGTTGTAGACATGGGGAGACTAAGTGATTTGACCAGAATCACAGAATGTCGAGCTGAAGCAGAAACTCCAACCTGGTTCCCCAGTTGCAAATTCTGCAGTTCTGGAAGTAACACCACATCCTCTCCCCTAAGTGCAACATTTAATCAAGTGGTTAACTGGATAAAAAAACATAAAGATTTTTTTTTTCCAACTTCTTTTTATTGGCATTTATTAGTACAATTGTTACAGGTATATATTTTCCCACAGTATCAAGGTACAAATACAGCCAATCAGCTAATAAAAAAACATAAAGATAACAAATAATTTAAAAGTGCTTTGTCGCTATTTGAAAACCCAGAAAATATGTCCTTATTTTAGTCTTTTAGAGCACTAACCATAATTTTGATGCCAATAAGACCCTCTCATATATGTAATTTCTAAAGGAAATGCTCTAGGTATTACAGTTTTGATTACATCAAGATGACGTCTGGCGTTCCACACTTTTGTAATAAATATAGAATGTTAGCATCTAGTTGTTCATTAGGATACTGTTGAGAGGCAGAGGCCAGGGGCACGGACTCTGAAAATTGAAGGCAGGTAGGAGGGTGCAAAGGCAACAATTTAACCACACTGAGCAGGCAGGAAGGGCCGTGGCAGCACAACAGACTATGGAGGGCAGTGGATAGGGGGGCAGGGGCAACAAACCAACAATACAGGACTTGCAAGAGAGGCTGTGGTAATGTAATAGACCATTGTGGGCAGAAGGAAGAGGCAATGGTAGTACAACCATACATACCAACAGACCTGATTCAGCCAGGAAACGTCCAATGTTTTTAAGCTCAAATGGGCTTTATTTGATCTGTCTCCTGTCTACAATCTCCTCTTTTTCAATGTAACTCAAAGGGGAAAATCAATACCCCAGTTTTTTTTCAAAATCTCCCTCTTACCAAGTTCAAAATGTTCGCAAGTATGGTACATTAGATCATGGAAGGAAATGGGGTAGGGACATGGACTTGGATAACAGAGGATAGGAGGGACATGGAGAGGTGCACCAAACTGACCCTGCAGGGCAGGCATCAGGGTTTGCAGCAGCACAATACACCACACAGGGCATGCAGGACGGGAGTGCAGCACAACAATCCATAGAAAGCAAGAGGGAGGGGACAGGACCATGCACATGGACAACAGAGAACAGAGGGGCAAGAGGCAATGGTAGCTAGCTGACCATAATGGACAGACAGGAGAGAAAGCTGCAGCATAACAGACCATAAAGGGCAGGAGGGACGGATCAGGGGCATTACAATGGAACAGACAAGCTAGGAGGGAGAGAGTAGGGGTCTGCACATGTAAACAGAGGGCTGGGGGCAAGGGGGCAGGGCAGGAGCAGCAAGATAGCCATGGTGGTTAGGCAGGATGGGCACTAGAAGCAAGACATACCATGAAGAGCAACAGTGAGACTGTGATGGCATACACACAGACCATGGAGGGAAGGTGGGAGGGGGTCAGGGGCAGCTAACTGACCACACAGGGAAGGTGGGAGGGGCCATGGCAGCACAGAAGACCATGCATGGCAAGTGGGAGGGTTAATGGCAGCACAATGGCTATGATGGGCAAGAAGGAGGGTGCAGGGGCATGCAGGATAGAAGGGAGGGTCAGGACCTGTGCATAGACAAGAAATTTCAGGGGAAGGGGCCTCACAACAGACCGCACGGGGCAGGCAGGAGGAGCAGTTGCAGCACAACAGACCAGGGAGGGCAGAAGGGTGTGGCAGTACAATGGACCATGTAGGACAGGAGGAAGAGGATAGGGGCATGGCATGTGGACAGGCAGGGTGGAGGTGGCAGGGACAGGTTACAGTCAACTGACAATGCTAGGCAGGTGGGAGGGGAGTGGCAGCTCAACAGAACACTCAGAGTAGATAGGAGTGGCAGGTCCATGGAACATGGTGGGCAAAAAGGATGGAGCAGGGGCATGCACAAAGACATCAGAGGGCAAGGGGAAAGAGAATAGGGGCAGCAAGCTAAGCACATAGTTTAAGCAGGAGGTCAATGATGGGGCATAGAATTGGGCAATGGAGGGCAGGAGGAGGGGACTGGTACATCATACTAAATTGAGGGCAGTGGCAGTACATCAGATCATGCATGGCAGGAGGGAGGAGGCTAGTCCACGGACTCACACAACAGAGGATAGGGAGGAGGGGGATGGGGCAGCAAGCTAATTGTTCAGAGAAGGCGGGTATTAGGAACTTTATTGTTTTTAAAACATGTGTCTGTGCGAACTACTTAAAATATGAACAAGTATGCAGCATAATCTCACTTTTATTCAGGAAGAAGAGGACGTTTGTGACTGTGACTCCGGGCTCACTTGGCAGAAACACCCCCTGACCCTTCACCCCCTATCGCAAAATGTAATGCCCGTGAAAAGGGTAGGTGAACACAGTGTTATATAGAACATAGTCCTGAGAGCACGATTGAAAATGAAAACTAGATATAGTGTATGGTATAAACTATGCACCAAAAAGTGTGATATAAGATGAACCGGGCGTGAAATATAATATGCAATACATTGTGCGCAATGACAGATTCATTGGAGAGCGCGAGATAGCACAGGCACTAGCGCGTGCTATGCGATGTGCGCCTTGGAGTGTAATATGCACAGGGCAGTGTTGTGTAACCTAACTAGTCTCTAAAGTTGTAATATAAAATATGTGCTGGGGAGTGTAATGTTGCATATGCACTGTGACAAAGATATGGATCCCAGATTGTAATATGTATGGCATATCACTGTGCGTTATAACATAGGCATCGAGGAAGGCACGTTAGATGGGGCAATATAACCCGTGCGAAGACAAGTGTGGCATGACATATTCACGGGGTGGTGTTACAGTGCACATGGGCTAGAGAGTGTCATAGCATATGCACTAGCTTGTGGAATACAACACAGAGGTGTGTGGCACTCGGCAGGCAATGGTGGGTGTAACACAGCATTGGGCTCTGCCAGGAGAGCGCTGTGACTCTCAAGTGATGTTCGTCCCCTTTCCAGAGAGTAAAATAAAAAGTATTACACATCCGGCAGTGGATGTGTGTTTTATTAACCGTGAGGGGGTTTTCTTACATAGTTTTGGTCGAATTTTTGCCGATTAGGGATTAGGCACGGTAGGGCATCAGACATGTCAGAGCTTCACTAGTGGTGTAAATACATTCCACGTGGATTCATTGTATGCATAGTCGCCTTTTAATGAATATCACTCAAATCGTCATGGTGATAGGTACGTACGGTTTGTCCAGCATGTCCTAGGTGTGTCTATAAATATATATTTTTTAAAAACAATAAAAAACAGTGGCCGGCCCTGGGGATTGGGGTCAAAAAAATATAATTAGGAGACAGGCCCTGGGGGATGGGGTCATCAGGGCCAATAAATTAGAATAAGAAGGGGAACCACACAGCCCCCCTTCTTAAAAAATTAAAATAAATAAAAGACTGGCATCGTGCCTGAGGCCACGCCCCCTCCCTGCAGCACTCTGCAAACGCGCCCCCTGGTGAGTTGTAAGTTGGGGAATTAATTCCTCTTCAATACTGAGGGTCCCTGAGGGCCAACTAGCCCAACAGGCATCTCCAATATGCGCCAGGGAGCAGCGCTGCAGACAGGTGTTCTGAGGCCAAGCCCCTTTTTACACCTCTCTGCAACGCAGTTCTGTGGCGCTTACTGGAGGTACCTAGTGGTCTAGTTTGACCCTAGGGACCCTTAGGATTCAAGGGGACTTAATCTCTCAACTTAGAACAGCCACAGGGCGCGTTTACACAGTGGTAAAGGGAGGGGACAGGGCCTGAGGTGACGTGTGCAAACCCGCACTATGGCACGTTTTAAATTGGGGATATAATTTCCCTTCAATACTGAGGGCCCCTGGGGGCTAACTAGCCCACCAAGTGCTTCCAGTAAGCGCCACTGAGCTGCATTGCAGAGAGGTGGTCCAGGCCGTGCCACTTTTTACACCTCTCTGCAACGCAGCTCTGTGGCACTTACTGGAGGTACCTAGTGGGCTAGTTGGACCCTAGGGACCCTCAGGATTCAAATGAACTTAATCTCCCACCTAAGAATAGGACACAGGGCATGTTTACACAGTGGTGAAGGGAGGGGACGGGGCCTGAGTTAACGTGTGCAAAAACGCCCTGTGGCCTGTTTTAAGAGGTAGTTTTAATCCCCCTGCCCTATTATATACTAGGGGCTTACAGAGGAGGTCATGCTAATCACGGGGGGACCCCAACGCATAATGTTCCCTAGTGTATGTAGGTGTTTTCACTGTATTCTAAGTGTCTTTTAACATAGCACTGGCTCTAGGACTGGTTAGTCAGACTCAGTTACCACCAGTATCCGTCTGAAAAAGTTGAGGGTACTGGATGATTTTGCAACAAGGATTCTTTCTGCTCTTCTTTTTGTTCTTTCTGCACGTTATCCTTCTTACTGCACTTTTCTTCGTCTTTGAGGACTTTTGTTGCTTCTTTCTGCACTTCTTTTTTTTCTATCTGTGCATTTTTTCTTCTTTCTTCACATGTCCTATCTCTGTAGGCATAGTTAGAAATTAGCATTTAAAAAACCTTTGAAATTCACAGAAAAATCCATAGGTTTCAGGCACGTTATAGTTAGGAATTAGCATTTAAAAAACCTCAGAAATTCACTGAAAAAACCATAGGTTTCAGGGGTGTTATAGTTAGCTGGACTTTTCACTTGTACAAAACCATTGAAATAGGCCTGGGCGGTAAATTCCGTTCCGCTCGCGGAATTTGCGGAATT
This sequence comes from Triturus cristatus, assembly GCF_964204655.1. Taxonomy (NCBI): domain Eukaryota; kingdom Metazoa; phylum Chordata; class Amphibia; order Caudata; family Salamandridae; genus Triturus; species Triturus cristatus. The sequence goes on along the minus strand of NC_140583.1, from coordinate 1,139,892,678 downwards.
TGCGTAATTTCGCGTTCCGCGGAGAACGCGAAATTGCTCAAAAGTCTGCTTTCCGCGATTTCGCGAAATTTTTGCTTGTTCGAGTTCTCAAAATGTGTGTTCGCGAGATATTTCTCCCCGAGCACGCAAACAGCAATTGTGAAAAGGAAAAAAGCATCGCGAACAAGCAATTCCGCGTGTTCGCGGAATTTCTGCGTGTTCGCGGAGATTTTTTACCGTTTCGCGGAGATTTGCGTAACGCAATTACGCAAATTCCGCCCACCCCTACATTGAAATTCCCCTGTTATACTTAGTTCAGCTAACTATAACTCGCGCGCCCGCAATGCACTGCTGATGACGTCACATATTATATCACTCATGACATGGTCAGTGACATCACTCATGACATCACTGATGACATCATCCTTGTGATAGAGTGGCAGACCTCCTCTCACCCTAATATAACCTTTGATACACACATTCAAAAATAGAGACTAACATTTTCAAAACAATGGACATACCAATACCAGTTACAACAACCTCTTCAGTTATTCTAAGATCCACATACACATCCACTCATTCACCAACAGTCCTATACAGTCACTCATACATGTACTCACTCATCATATGTACTCATACACCTATACATCCTGTTACACAATGCCACTCATCCATAGAGTTACTCACACACATAGTCACTCATGCTAATAAAGAATCAAACATACATTTACTTGCATATACAGTTATACACACACCACCACACTTACTTCTACGGAAACTTACACATACTTTAGTCTTTTAAACAATCACTTATAGAAACACATACTTATTCATACAGGAACTCTTTCAATCTCTCACTCTCACATATACTCACTTATATACACCAATAGTCACATATACTAGTTTAAAACATATGTAGTTACTCATAAAGACACTATTGAGACAGTCATTCACTCACTAACACACCCATACACACACTCATCCACCCATACAGTCCTGCACACATGCTGTCTTCAACACATACAAACAGTGAGTCACTCATTCATGCACCTATGCACTACGTAATACCCCCCACCGAACCATGCAGACACTCAGACTGATACTCAAAAAACCAACTAATAACCTATATAGACACCCATGTAGCTACTCACCAACCCATGCAGCCACTTATACACAAAGTGAGAGACTGATACAGATATTTACATATTTAAACATTACTCACTAAGCCATGTATTCAATATGATACACTTAATCAGTCAGTTACACAATCAATTCTTCAAAAACAAATCATCCATTTAGACACTTATATACCCATTTATTCTTCCATCGACCTTGAGATATACATATATAAAACATATTTAATTTTCAGAAAAACAGACATTCACTTGATGATGTCATCAGTGATGTCATCAGTGATGTCATTTGAGATGTCATCAGTGATGTCATGAGTGATGTCACTGACCATGTCATGAGTGATGTAATATGTGACGTCATCAGCAGTGCATTGTTGGTGCGCGAGTTATAGTTAGCTGAACCAAATATAACGGGGGAATTTCAATGGTTTTGTACAAGTGAAAAGTCCAGCTAACCATAACACCCCTGAAACCTATGGTTTTTTAAGTGAATATATCTATATATATATATATATATATATATATATATATATATATATATATATATATATATATATATATATATATATATATATATACATATAAATATATATATATATATACAAACACCACTTCCAATCCCAATAATGAGACGGACACCGACACAGGGGTAGCATTAATAATACTGTCTCAGTTTAATTCTTATACGCTTTCTTTATATATATGTGTATATTACCTACTGGCGGTCGCCAGTAGGTATAGTTAGGACCTTGTCTATACAAAAAGCGTTTATTTCTTTTGCCAATATCTTTAGCGCCGTTTGACAAATTTTCGCTAAATTTTAAAAACTAATATGGGCGCTCCAGACAGATCCTATCTTCAAAGCTTCGGGGTGATTCGTCAAGCGGGCCGAGAAAAAAGAGAGGTCCCAAAACTTGTTTTCTCCATGTTAATTTCCATTTGAAATTTTGGAACAGGCTACAGTCTGAACTACACTAAATTTGGCAAAAATGTAGCTCTTGGTCCAGAAAGCGACCTTTTTTTAAAATGTTGTATATCCATTCAATAGTTGCTGAGAAATAAAAAAAATAAAAAATTATATATCTGAACCGAGGAGGAGTCGCGACTCCTCCCGAGCACAAGCTGACTTCCGATTGTCTGCCAACACTCCAAACCAGGAAGTGTTGGCAGCCGTCTTGCGAGTCGGTAACTGAGTCACAAGAAAAAGGTAAAAATTAAAAAAATGGAGAAAAGGGGGCAGGGTAGAAACAACCTGAACCCCTAGGCTTGCTCAGGGGGTCCCACAAAGATTTTTTTTGATAATTTCGTCCGAATTCGTGCTGGGTGTGCGAATCTGGACAAAATTAAAAAAACAAATGAAGTGTGGTCTCCCGCGCTTCATTTGTTAAAAAGCCCATGGGTGGGCCAGGTCCCGGGGACAATTCTAAATTAAGGTGTGGGTGCCCGTGGGGGCCCCCACAGCCCCGGGGACCACCACCTCCCCGGGGCATAATAATTTATGTGCGGGGGCAGGCACTCCCCGCAGCCCTGGGCACCTCTACCTCCCTGGGGCTTTAGTCAAATAAGGGTGGGGGGCCTCTCAGGTCCCCCAAGCCACAGAGACCGCCACCTCCCCAGAGCTTTGTTAAAATTGGGTGGGGGCCTTGTGGGCCCCCCAAGCCCTGGGGACCACCACCTACTCGGGGCACTAAATATTCAAATTCAGGGGTCTGTTACTGCCCCCCCCGGCCCCAGGGACCACCACCTCCCCGGGCTTTAGGAATGATGGGAGGGGGGCTGCGAGGCCCCCCTCCAGGAGCCCTTGATGGCCCTGGGGACTGCCAACCCCCAGGACCGGCTCCTGCAGTGTCCCAGGGTGCCCACCCCCAGGACTTTGCTATTTGCTATGACAGGGGCGGGAGCTGTCACAGCTGCTTTGGTTTTCGGACGCAAGAGTAGGAAACCTGCTCTCGCTTCCAAAAACAAAGCAGATAGCTTTTGCACAAGGGGACCTGCATGTCAGCAGCTCCCCTTGTGCAAAAGCGATGCAGGCTCCCGCAGGAGGCGGGGAGACGGCTGGAACCGTGGGGGCATTGCTGATCCTCACACGGTCCCCAACGGTGAAGCCAGGCCCTGGGGATGGGGTTCCCGGGGCCAGAAGAGGCCCAGGAGTGGGCCACGTGACCCCCCTCCCCTGCAATAAAAAAAAATATTAAAACACAAAAATGAAAGGCAGGACCCGGGTATTGGGGTCCCCAGTGTCATAATTGGCATGAGGAGGGGGCCATGCAAAAATAAATAAATAAGGCTGGCCAGACCCCAGTGGATGGGGTCCCCGGGGCCATAACTGGCCTCTGGAGGGGGGCCACGCAGCCCCCTCCCCAATATCTAAAAAGAAAGGCTGCCAGGCCCCGGGGGATGGGGTCCCTGGGGCCAAAATTGAACCAGGGAAGGGGGGCCACATGGCCCCTCCTCCTATAAAATAACACATTTTAGAAAAAGAACAAATACACTGGCAACTTGCCGGAGGCCCCACCCCCTCCCTGCATGACTCTGCAAACGCACCCCCTAGCACATTCCAAGTTGGGGGATTAAGTCCCCTTCATTCATGAGGGTCCCTGGGTGCCAACTAGCCCACCAGGTACGTAAGCCCCACACAGTGGGATTGCTGAGAGGTGGTCCGAGACCACGCCCCTTTTTACACCACTCTGCAAACGCACCTCTTGGTGCTCTGCTGGTGGGGTGATGTGGTCCTCTTTTGTCCTGAGGACCTCAGGGCACAAGTGGACTTCATCCCCGAGCAGCAGTGTGCCAAGAGGCTGGTTTGCAGAGTGGTGTAAAAAGGGGGCAATCCAGCTGTGTGGCGCTTACTGGAGGTACCTGGAGGGCTAGTTGGCCCCAGGGACCCTCAGTATTCAAGGGGACTTCATCCCCCAACTTAGAACGCGTCAGGGGGGTGCGTTTGCTGAGTGGTTGAGAAAGGGGGCGTGGCCTGTGTCCACCTCTCAGCAATCCCACTATGTGGGGTTTACTGGAGTTAAGAGGTAGGTTAGTTGGCCCCTAAAGGACCCCAAGCAGTGAAGGGGACTTCAATTCCCGTCCAAGAGTGCACCTGGGAGCGCGTTTGCAGAGTGGTGGGCAAAGGGGGTGAGGCTTGTTATTAGAACTTAGCAATCGTGCTGTGTGGTACTTACTGGAGTTAACAGGAGGGGTAGTTGGCACCCAAGGATGTCTTTTGGGGCCAAGTACCCCTCTTGTTACCTCCAGTAAGTCTCACAGAGTAGGACTGCTAAGACATCTTCGGAGGCCCAGCACCCTTTCTCCATCACTCTGCAAACGCGACTACTAGTTAAAGAAGTGTTTGCAATGTAATAAGTTTCGCATTTGCGAGAGTTTGAGCTATTGGCGTTGTAAATGTAAATGTTTTTACTAATATTTTTTTAAGTGGAGTGGATGTACATTGTGTGTAGTGGAATTATGTGGTATGTTGTGCAGTGAAATTATGTGGATAGAAAGTATGTGGTATTTAGTGTATAGGAATTATGGAGAGTGGGATTATGTGTTATGGAGAGTAATTATGTGGTATGGTAGTCTGTGTTGTGGAGTGGTAAATTAGTCTTCCTCATTTCCATAGAAGCTCAACTATGAACTCAGTGAGACAAAAAAAGAAGGACTCACTGAGGAGCACTTGAGAACCTAGTCAGAGGTATGAGCAGGGCCACTGGAATTATGCGGCTGTTTGGCTGCACCGACTTGCGCACAATTATACATTTTCTGCATTACCCACATAATTGATCATCTGCTCCCTAATCTGCAGATTTGAACAAAACTAAGCCTTGTTTATAGCTCAAACAGCTCAAACGTTACCAAAAATGCAGCAACAAGTGTTACAGCGTGTGGTGGAAGACCCTTTGCAAACCTAGAATGGTCACCTGTTACTTATTGCTAAATGTGGGTGTTAAATTGGTACTAATGGTGTGCAAGACACTCTTGCTTCCTTCTGCGCCTCTCCTGCCTCTTTCTGCATTTCTGTTGCTTCTTTCTGCACATTTCTTTCTTTTTCTGCACTTCTCTTGCCACTTTCTGCAAATCTCTTCTACTTTCAGCACCTCTCTTCCCTCTTTTTGCTTGTCTGTTGCCTCTTTCTGCACCACATTTGCTTCTTTCTGTACCCCTCTTGCCTCTTTCTGCACCCTTCTTCCCTGTTTCTGCACCTTTCTTGCCTTTTTCTTCATCCCTCTTACATCTTTCTGCATCCTTTTTGCCTTTTTCTGTACCTCTTCTACTTCTTTCTGCACTTCTCTTCCTTCTTTCTGCACCTCTGTTGCTTCTTTATGCACCTCACATGCCAATTTCAGCACCTCTGTTGCTTTTTTCTGCAGATCTCGTTCCTCTTTGTGCACCCCTCCTACCTTTTTCTGCACCACCTTGCCAATTTTTGCACCTCTGTTGGTTCTTTCTGCACTGCTCTTACTTCTTTCTGTACTTCACTTGCCTCTTTCTGCAATTCTCTTGCTTCTTCCTAACCTCTGTTGTTTCTTTCAGCAATTCTCCTGCCTATGTTGTTTTTTTCTGCAGATCTCTTGACTCTTTCTGCACCTCACTTGCCTATTTCAGCACCTCTATTGGTTCTTTCTGCATTTCTCTTGCTTCTTTCTACACCTCTGTTGCTTCTTTCAGCAATTCTCTTGCCTCTTTGCGCACCCCTCTTACCTATTTTTGCACCCTTCTTGCCTCTTTTTGCACCTCTGTTGGTTCTTTCTGTACTGCTCTTACTTCTTTCTGCACCTCACTTGCCTCTTTCTGCACTTCTCTTGCTTCTTTCAAAACCTCTGTTGCTTCTTTAAGCAATTCTCTTGCCTCTTTGAGCACTTCTGTTGCTTGTTTCTGCACCTTTCTTGCGTCTTTCTGCACCTCTGGTGCCTCTTTCTGTACTTCTCTTGCTTGTTTCTGCACCTTTCTTGCGTCTTTCTGCACCTCTGGTGCCTCTTTCTGTACTTCACGTGCTTCTTTCTCCACCTTTCTTGCCTATTTTAGCACCTCTGTTGCTTCTTTCTGCACCCCTCTTGCCTCTTACTGTATCCCTCTTTCCTATTTGTTCAACTCTCTTGCCTCTTTCTACATATCTCTTCCCTCTTTCTGCATCCCTCTTGCCTCCCTTTGCACCTCTGTTGCTTCTTTCTGTGCCTCTGTTGCTTCTTTCTGCACATCTCTTCCTTATTTGTGCCTCCTTTTGCACATCTTTCTGTACTTCTCTTGGTTCTTTCTGCACTGCTCTTGCCTCTTTCTGAATCCCTCTTGCCTCTTTGAGCACCTCTTCTGCTTCTTTCTGCACTTTTCTCTCCTCTTTCTGCGCCCCTCTTGCCTCTTTCTGCACCTCTGTTGCTTCTTTATGCACTTCTATTGCCTCTTTCTGCTCCTCTCTTGCTTCTTTCTGCACCTCACTTGCCTCCTTGAGCACCTCTGTTGCTTTTTTCTACAGATCTCTTGCCCCTTTCTGCACCTCTCTTGCCTCTTTCTGCAAATCTGTTCCCTGTTTCTGCAGTATTCCTGCCTGTTTCTGCACCTCACTTGCCTCTTTCAGCACCTCTGTTGCTTTTGTCTACAGATCTCTGGTCTCTCTCTGCACCTCACTTGCCTATTTCTGTGCCTTTCCTGCCTGTTTCTGTACTTCTCTTGCCTCTTTCAGTGCCTCTGTTGCCTCTTTCTGTACTTCTCCTGCTCTTTCTGCACCCTTCATGCCTTTTTCAGCACCTCTGTTGGTTCTTTCTGCAATGCTCTGGCTTTAAGCTGTACCTCACTTGCCTCTTTCTGCACTTCTCTTGCTTCTTTCTATACCTCTGTTGCTTCTTTCAGCAATTCTCTTGCCTCTTTCGGCACTTCTCTTCCTTCTTTCAGCACCCCTCTTGCCTCTTTCTGTAACACTCTTGCCTCTTTGTGCACCCGTCTACCTTTTTCTAAACCTCTCTTGCCTCTTTTTGCACCTCTGTTGGTCCTTTCTGCACTGTTCTTACTTCTTTCTGTACCTCACTTGCTTCTTTCTGCACCCCTTTCTCTGTTTCTGCACCTTTCCTGTCTGTTTATGCACCTCTCTTGTCTCTTTCTCCACCTCTGAGTTAGAGGTGCATTTAATCCCCCTGCAGTATTATGTACTATGGCCTTACAGGCAAGGTCATGCCAATCACAGGGACACCCCAACCCATAGTGTACCCTAGTGTATGTAGGAGTTTTCACTGTATTCTAAGTGTCTTTCAGCATAGCAATGGCTCTGTGCCTGGTTAGTCAGGGCCAGTTACCACCAGTACCAGTCAGTAAAATGTTGGAGGTACAGGATGACTTTGAAACAAGGGCTCGTTCTGCACCACTGTTGGTTCTTTCTGCATTTCTCTTGCTTTTTTCTGTGCCTTTCTTCCTCTTTCTTCCCATGTCCTACATCTGTAGGCATAGTTAGAAATTAGCGTTTGAAAAACGGTAGAACTTCACTGAAAATACCTTAGGTTTCAGGGACGTTATAGTTAGAAATTATCATTTAAAAAACCTTTGAACTTCACTGAAAAAAACATAGGTTTCAGGGAAGTTACAATTAGAAATTATCATTTAAAATCCTTTGAAATTCACTGAAAAAAACAAAGGTTTCAGGGACGTTATAGTTAGAAATTATCATTTAAAAAACCTTTGAAATTAACTGAAAAAAACCATACGTTTCAGGGACCTTATAGTTGGAAATTAACCTTTAACAAACCATACAAATTAGCTGAAAAAAACATAGGTTTCAGGGAAGATATAGTTAGTTGGACAGTTCACTCGTACAAAACCAGAGAAATTCAGCTGTTATAGTTAGTTGAGCTAACTATAACTCGCGCCCCCGCAATGCGCTGCTAATGACGTCACATATTACATAATTCGTGACATGGTCAGTGACATCACTGATGACATCTCAAATGACATCACTGATGACATCATCCACATGATAATCTGATGCACCTCCTCACACACTAACATAACCTTCTAATCACCCACTCTAAAATGCAGACTACCGTTTTCAAAACCATAGGCACACTAATACCAGTTACTACATACCCACTCACTGATTCGTAGGTCTACCCCCACGTCCACTCATTCACCCACACAGTTACTCATGCAGGCAGTCACTCATTAATACAGCACTACCATATGCACTCATATACCTATACAGACATGCACACACCACCACTCACCGATACAGTTACTCACACACCTAGTCAGTCATTCAAAGAATCAATCACACTCCCATTTACTCACCCATACAGTTATACACACACCACTTCACTTATTCATACAGATACTAACACATACTTACTCTCTTCTACAATCACTGACACAAGCACACACTCATCCATACAGCCGCTCTCACAATCACTCACCATCACATATAATCATTTATATACTCCAACGATCACATATACTGCCTTTCACATATGTAGTTACTCACACATGTACCACTGAGACATTCATTCACTCACCAACACACCCATACACACACTCACCTACCCATACAGCCCTTCAGAGATGCACTCTTGAACCCATACACCCAGCAAGGCGAGAGGTCCGCTCCAAACATCTACCGACTGATAGTCCTCAAAGATACTGAGGCATAATTTTATGCAGGGATCATCTTTAAACGAACTAGCTAGTTGGGCAACTGCGAACAACATTATACCCACAACACAAACAGGTTTCCGCCAAGTACAAGGCACTACAACTAATATCATGGCCTTAACCATGCTTATGGATGCTGCGAAGCAGGGGAAATGCCCCTTATACCTTTGCTTTATAGACTACACAGCAGCTTTTGACCATGTAGATCGCACTAAGCTCTGGCACAAATCGGACACTTGGAGGATACCAACTTCTCTTTTAGATCAACTAAGGCACTTACATACCAACACGTGAATCAGAATAAAGTTAGGTGGCAGGGCGCATCTCTCAAATAGAATTCTCACCACTAAGGGCTTAAAACAAGGATGCGTCCTAGCCCCACTATTATTTAACCTTTTTTTGGCGGATCTACCAGGGGAACTAGACAGCTGTTCATCACATGCTCCAAAGCTAGGATGTATGACACTGACAAATTTGTTATACGCTAACGTTTTAGTCTTGATCAGCAGGACCACTATCGGTCTCTAAAATCTTCTGGATGTGACTCTTACATTTTCTCAACGGAACGCTCTAAAAAATAAACTTTAAAAAAAAACAAAATCATGACAGTAAATTATCATAAGAAGACAAACCTTAGCTGGTACGTGGACGGGAATCGTCTAAATTAAGTAACAAGCTACAAATACCTGGGTACACTGTCACATGAAAACAACACCTGCAAGCCACAGATGAACTCCTTGCAAAGAAAGAAAACTATGACCTCCCTAGGACTTAAACCCTTGAAGAAGATGCTGCCTGATCTATCGTTAGATCCTTTTGTTAAAGTCCTGCGAGCTAAATTACAGCCCACGATTACCTACGGGAGTGAACCATTGAGAGGAAAAGACGCAACAACTCTAGACAGCACAATAGTAGCCTCCTACTGAGTGATCTTTCAGCTCCCTAAATATGTTTCTCCGGCCCAAATAAGGTTGGAATTTGGGCTCCAAAACCAGGTGACAGAGAGAATGGAAGCCTATGTAAAATGCTGGCATAAAATTAGAGCTGCCAAAGAAGGGTCCCTAAATAACCACCTCTGGGTAGAGCTGTTCGGTACTGGGAAATCGCCAGCCAACGAGTATCTCTTGGAATCCATCAAGGCTCTAGGTCTGACTGACCTCTGGAAAACCACAATGGCTCACTCAGTATTCAAAAAAATAGTTGCAAAGTCAACAAGACCTATATCAGCTGTAGTGGATAAGAAAGCACTGTCAAAAGAGCCCATGGCTGGGTTGTGCTCAACAATTAAGAAGTCCTTAAGCCCCAACCCTATTTCAAATCAGGTACAAAGATAGCAACTAAGGAAAAATTCTCAAAACTTTGTTTGGGAGTAGGTTTGATTAATTTGTTTTTACCGCCCTGGGAAAGAAGAGGAGGAGACCAACAATGCCGGTTGTGTGCTTGCAGTATGGAGAACCTTAGCCATATCATTTGTATTTGTGACAAACTAAAAAACATAAGGAAAACCTTATTAAAACCATCCTTTAACCAGCATGGAATTAGGTCCTGCAGGCAGGTGGTAATACTATGCTTTAATCCAACTGTAGTACAGTTAAATTGTCACCTTACAACATTTTTTGATCTTACTACACAGAGACTGAAAAATCTATCTGCACCGGTTACAAATTAGTTTCACACAATGGACTTGGGCACCATTTTAGACAGCCCCGATGCCACATTAAGATTCTTAGAATAGTATTATGATCTTACTGATACAATTTGAAGCTGTCTTCGTAGCCCAGGAACACTTTGAGTGGCTGGAGCACCACTTAATAAGAAAGAAAAATCCAAAGAGCATAAACTCGGTGAAGGAACTTGGTGATTTGACAGACTAATAAGATAACCCTTACTAAACTGACTTTTACTTTGATTAAGCACCAACTGTGTTGAGGAAATTTTATATTTAATAGATAATTTTTTATATTGTTTTACGTGCAATACAAAGTTGATTATTTTTAAATTGTTTAATTGATTGTTTAATTAATTAAATTAGCGCAATTTATTCAGATCTTAATGTCTATTTGGGTGCCGAATCCGATCCTGTAAAACCCGGGTACAAATGGTCGTACGGAGCGTTTTCTCCGTCCGACTCGTACCTGGGAAAAACACCTTACAAACTCGTAAATACGATTCGCACAGAAATACCATTTCTGTACGAGTCGGAAAAAACACCGACTGGCAAAAAAATACATACAAATCTGATTCTGGACGGCGCATACGCGACGTCCGGACGGAGTCAGGCAGCGTTTTACGGACCAGCAAGTACGATTCGTGCCGACGTCACTCCGCACGTAGCATTTTTTACGGGAGCCAAAAACTGCCAGGAAATTGAGGACGACGCGAACAAGGAGCACCGGTACGCGACGGACAGCGATGGACCCCAACCTACGCGTCATTCCGGCCCTCATAGCCTACGACCTAGTGTTCAGAAACTGACGCAGACGCGGCAGAAGGTCAGAACAACCCCCAGGGGCAAAGGGGGGGGTGCAAGGGGCAGGAAACATAATCCACATCCCACAAAATACTAATACATCCTGCACAATAATTACCTCCATGGTCTGGTCACTTCGGGGGACGTGTCCACCAATCCCTCGTCCCGCCACAACGGAAGTCGATGTGGACGCGTACCCGTCGCCACCACAATGGGCCGTACCACCATTGTAGTGGTGATGTAGGGGTACGCGTGTACGGCCCGTATCCACGCCCCCAGAGCGTGGATATGGTCCGTACATGCGTACCCCTACATCACCACTACAATGGTGGTACGGACCGTACCCACGCCCCCCAGAGCGTGGGTATGGGCCGTACCACGCGTACCCCTACAGCACCACTACAATGGTGGTACGGACCGTACCCACGCCCCCCAGAGCGTGGGTACGGGCCGTACCACCATTGTAGTGGTGATGTAAGGGTACGCGTGTACGGCCTGTACCCACGCCCCCAGAGCGTGGGTACGGTCCGTACACGCGTACCCCTACATCACCACTACAATGGTGGTACGGACCGTACCCACGCCCCCAAGAGCGTGGGTACGGGCCGTACCACGCGTACCCCTACGTCACCGCCACAATGGTGGTATGGCCCGTACCCACGCTCCCCAGAGCGTGGGTACGGGCCATACCACGCAAACCCCAACGTCACCGCCACCATGGTGGTACGGCCCGTACCCACGCTCTGGGGGCGTGGGTACGGGCCGTACCACGCGTACCCCTACGTCACCGCCACTATGGTGGTATGGCCCGTACCCACACCCCCAGAGCATGGGTACGGGCCGTACCACGCATACCCCTACGTCACCGCCACTATGGTGGTACGGCCCGTACCCACGCCCCCAGAGCATGGGTACAGGCCGTACCACGCGTTCCCCTATGTCACCACCACTATGGTGGTACGGCCCGTACCCACGCCCCCAGAGCATGGGTACGGGCCGTTCCACACGTACCCCTACAGCCCCATTACATGATGGATACAAGGCGTACACACGCCACGGATGTAGGTGTACGGCTTGGTGCAGCACATCAGCTGTAAATTGGGGGTGGTGTATGCCCAGGACAGAAGTGTACCACAGCAAGGGTGCAAGTGGGTGGGTGGGTGGGTGCAGAGGAATACCAGCAGTGGACAGGAACATGTGAGGGGTGGGTGCATATCACTCCCAGCAGTGGACAGAGACATGGGGGTGGGTGCAGAGGACTCCCAGCAGTGGACAGAGACATGGGGGTGGGTGCAGAGGACTCCCAGCAGTGGACAGAGACATGGGGGTGGGTGCAGAGGACTCCCAGCAGTGGACAGGGACATGTGAGGGGTGGGTGCCCATCACTCCCAGCAGTGGACAGAGACATGGGGGTGGGTGCAGAGGACTCCCAGCAGCGGACAGAGATATGGGGGTGGGTGCAGAGGACTCCCAGCAGTGGACAGGGACATGGGGGTGGGTGCAGAGGACTCCCAGCAGTGGACAGAGACATGGGGGTGGGTGCAGAGGACTCCCAGCAGTGGACAGAGACATGGGGGTGGGTGCAGAGGACTCCCAGCAGTGGACAGGGACATGTGAGGGGTGGGTGCCCATCACTCCCAACAGTGGACAGAGACATGGGGGTGGGTGCAGAGGACTCCCAGCAGCGGACAGAGACATGGGGGTGGGTGCAGAGGACTCCCAGCAGTGGACAGAGACATGGGGGTGGGTGCAGAGGACTCCCAGCAGTGAACAGAGACATGGGGGTGGGTGCAGAGGACTCCCAGCAGTGGACAGCGACATGGGGGTGGGTGCAGAAGACTCCCAGCAGTGGACAGGGACATGTGAGGGGTGGGTGCCCATCACTCCCAGCAGTGAACAGAGACATGGGGGTGGGTGCAGAGGACCCCCAGCAGCGGACAGAGACATGGGGGTGGGTGCAGAGGACTCCCAGCAGTGGACAGATACATGGGGGTGGGTGCAGAGGACTCCCAGCAGTGGACAGAGACATGGGGTGGGTGCAGAGGAATACCACCAGTGGACAGGGACATGTGTGGGGTGGGTGCCCACCACTCCCAGCAGTGGACAGAGACATGGGGGTGGGTGCAGAGGACTCCCAGCAGTGGACAGAGACATGGGGGTGGGTGCAGAGGAATCCCAGCAGTGGACAGAGACATGGGGGGGTGTACATCATTATCAGATGACCACAACTCCATGGGTGAATGTACATATCCCTAACTTTGGACAATGATGATAGTGCCATAACAACACATCACTGACAGCAGTGTCCCACTCCCAGGAGGATGGATGTCTTTCCCCCACTGCATGACACACCACATGTGGGTGTGAGGACAAATAACACATGCATACCCACCCCTGGCAGATGCAGCACAATACACACACTGAGATCATGCCAGAAGACTGTATAGTCATATCACTGCCTAATAAACTAAGAGAGCCAAAGAGAACACACACTGTCACACACATCCCAGGACTGATAGGAATGTTCAGGTGCTGGGCTAGCTCCAAGATGTTGCCTGTCATGGAAGGAATAGGGTGGAGTTCCCACAGATACAATGGCCACAATTGTGAGTCAGGTGTTCAAATACCCAGCAGAACAAGTACCATATGTGTACTAGACTGGGATTACACACATGCATTGTGCGGAAAAGGGACAATTTATCTATGAAGGCATGGCAAAATACTCTATACACAAGTACAGTGAGTACCAAGGATGGCACAGACGATCCAGCCGGACACATTGCTGAGCAGGCATGGCCAGAGTTGAAGGGATCCATCACCAACAAAGGAAATATAGACACAGGGCAACACAACAATTGTGCAACTCTCTGCAGGGGAGATGTCAGGTGCCACAGAGGAAGGAACACTCCTTGGGACAATGTCTCCAAACACAAAGAGCATACACGACAAAGAATCTTTGCAGAGACCTTGTGATGGCACGCAGATAGCAGGTTCCACCCCATGAGCAGCAGACTACAACATTTCCCTGAAACATAACACATGCCCACAACCCCAACTCCTGTAGCATCAGCATCAACATCAATACCTGAAATGCAAGACTTTTCAAACGAAAAAGAAAATGCTTTATTCAGCATGAAAATAATAATGTGTAAACGAGACTATTCACAAAGGCCAATGGCCAGTCCATATCATCAGTCCTTGGGGGGGGGACACATGGCCATGCGTCTCCCCTAGCTTGCCTGCACATCACAAGACTGTGTCGTCAACTGGGGGGGGCATTATGTGGGGAAGGACCAGGCACCACAGGGACAGGAGGGGGAAGGGTAGGTGTGGTGGGTGCAGGGACGGACGACTCCACCACAGGGGGTGGGGCAGCGCCAAAGGTGGAGGCGAGCTCGGCACTGCACAATTCTGCCAGTTCTTCAAGCGTCTCACCTGCACCCGGAGAAACAACAGGCCCCAAGGAGGGGGGGGGGGGGTCAGAGAGATGGGTTGCAGCGCTACTGGGGGATGTGGTGGACGGGCTGGGGGACTTAACTCCCCTACCCGTGGAGTGCCTTGACCGTTTGCGTCCAGGTGAACTAGTGGGGCTGAGGCCCAGCCCAGCAAAGTAGGCCTCCTTCTCCGAATCTGGGGCAGGGGAGCCAAGGGGAGTGACATCGGTGGGACTGGGGAGTGAGACATGTGGACGAGGACTGTGGCTGCGTGCCTGCCTGTGTGCCCCAGACCCAGTGGGTGTGCCTGCTTCCCCCTGAGTGTGCGTGTCAGGAGGTGTGCGCTTGCCCTTACGTGGTGGTGTGCTGCTTCTGTCTGGTGGGGTTCGTGTGTGTGGATGTCTTGGTGTGCTTGGGACAGGCACGAGTGTGGGACTTGTGGATGGGGCAGGGGTAGGGGGGGAAGCAGCGCTACAGGTGACTCGCTACTGCTGTCAGTGACGAGTTCAGGGACCTCAGCAACATCCGTTGGTCAGACATCGCGGATGACATGCCCTCCATGTACGACACCATCTGGGTCAGCAATCTGGTGTGGCCATGGAGGACAGTCAGGATCGATGTCTGCCCAAATTGCAACTGCTGCTGAATGTCCACAGACTCGGCAGTGAGGGCAGCAGTGGTGACAGGGGCAGGGGGTGCGGTGCCTGGCACGAAGGAGACACGGTGTGGCCTAGCACGGACAGAAGGGACCCGAGCAAGTGGGAGGGCGGTGATGGGAATGGAGGGGGCGGCGAGAGATGTACTGCTGCTTTCAGCTGTGGGAGCAGCCTCCGCCCCCTCTGGGAGCTCAGCCTCGGACCCGTCTGCCTCGTAGTCAGTGTTGGTACTGGGCAGGTCCTCTGCCTCACTCCCCTCGCCCTCAGTGCCACTAGATTCCACCGACTCCTCAGCAGTGGTGGCACCACTTCTCAATCCCTCCTCCACGTCTGTGCCGGTGTCTCCCTCGGTGTCCTCCGATGATGCTGTGGGCAAGGTGAAGAGACAGGACAAAATCAGTCACCTGTATACATCTGACACATGAGTCCAAACAAAATAGGCAACAGTGCATATCAGGAAAGGCATCATGAGTAACATCTAGGATACTCCCCACATATGTAAGCCCTGCACTCCCCAGTTGGTTGACCCACCATGCCACTTGGAAACAATGAGAATTAGGACACAACAGCAAATAACTTGAAATCACAAGATCATGAGAAGCTAGTGTCTGGGATCAGTTGAGCACAGCAAGACTATGAATGCATGCCACCTCTTGTTCACTGTGAAACAAACAGTATTGTCGCAACCAAGGCCAAATACCACATGCCAATGCAGAAGGTGTCCCCACACTCAGAGACCTGTGAGTACTTTTGACACCCCAAAGAAATACATTGTGACTCCTGGAGAATCACAACCCTTTACACAATGGACATGTCTAGCATGTGTGAATGTGGTACTCTGTGAACACAACACACATGTGTCTGTATAGCAGAAGTCACACAAGGAGGTGCACACCAAACTACATGTACACAGTCATTGTCTGAGCTGCCAGCCTCATTCAAATCAGCCACTGTTAGGCAGAAATGGCATATCAGTAAGTACATATACATGGCACCAGGGTGGTCTGGATGACTTGACACTCGTAAGTTGGTATCAGCAACAACCAAGGACTAACCCAAATGCTAGTACACTGTGGGAACATGTATATGTATGAACTCCAAACAAGTTTTGTTCAAACTGTGCCTTACTTTAAAATGTGCTAGCGTGCCCCTGGAAAGTGTAAAGGTGGTGTCTTGTGCACTTCCTTGGGAGACATCTGTCATGCAGGCACATCATTGTCCTTCACAACCAAACAACAAGGTCAAGCATATGAAACATTGAGACATGTTGACAGGTGTAGTGAGTGCCAATGGACATTTTCTCTGAGTAACAACTTGAATAATGTCATTTGTCACATGGCTATCCGTCACCTGATCACACAGTTGGCTACACATATGACCTACTGACTGTCATCTGGAGTGGCACACATGTCCACACCCAGAACAATGCATAAGCTAATGGTCCAGCAATTGTTTAGCAAAAAAGCCTAGCTGTACTGCGGGTTCCCCCTCACGGCAAGCCAGAATGTACCCACAGATGTCAGCACACAAAGTCACAACTGTGTAGCATCTGAACCACACACAGGTGGCAAAAATGTACAAGCAGGATACATGATTGTCAAAAACTGACACAGGCAATGAAGCACGAACATTAAGCACTGGCCAACATCACGGGGGCACTGCACGATAACTTTCTGTACTGCGAATCATCACACACAAGTCAGAACTGGCAATGAAACATCAGGGTTGAACATGTACGCCCCTCCCGCACACACCCACCCATACCTGAGTCAATGTGACTGATACCGATCAAGAAGTGAAACCTCTTATTCAGGGTTACAATAACTGTGCTTGAAAACTAGCTTCATTAACACAACATCACCTTGTAGGGCTGCCAAAACATATTGGTCACAAACAAACATCTACAGATTGTTGTGAATAGCCACACAGGCACTGCCCAGTGTGAGTATGCACAAGCAAACTGGTGTATCCCTGTCCACTGGACACAGGTATCACACATGTGAAAACTACTACCTAGGCCAGGGAACAATGCCACAGAGGCAGAGCCATGATGAACCCACAGTGAATGTGCACAGTGTTGGATGACACACATGAGTAGGAGGGCAGGCTGTGTCAGGGGACTGTAGTGTGCACACTGCTCCATGGTCCTGGAATGAGCTGACTGTTACAGGAGCAACCGTCCCGGCACTATGCATATATCCCACTCATGCACATCATGTCTCAGGCCACAACATTGTTAATGCATGCACCCCCAAATGACTGAACAGGACAGGGCACAGGCAGACCACCCCCACATATGATGCTGAAAGCAGTGTGCACCTTGATAAACTGGCAGCCTAGATGACCATGTGCAATAGTGATAACACACAGACCAGGTAACACATGTCAAGGAGGGGAAGGGAGGAAGAACAGCACAGGTTGACTTTGGGGTACAGGATATGCACTGCACATATATAGCCTGGCAGTGTATCCAGGCGACTGAGCAGCTCCAAAAGCTGGCGACACACAACAAACACACATGTACCCACCCCCTTCCTGCTGCTGTAACTCCTGTATCCGCCTATCCAGGTCAGGGAAGACCACCGCCAGGACACGCCCCGTCTGGTGGGTCAGGCGCCGGTGTCCGCCATGCTTGCGAGGAGGTGAGTCCTTCATCATGACCCGGGCGATCCTCCGGGTCCAGCACCGGATGTCCTGCCATCTCTTCCTCACTTGTGGCAGGCGCCGACTGCGACCCTCCACCGATTGCACGGCCTTGACTGCATCCTTCCAGATCTTCCCCTTGTGGTAGGGGGATACCTGTGTGGATGACAAAGTGGGACAACATCACTACACCTGCACCATGTCACAGAGACACACATTTGAACATCTTAGATTTGTTGAACAGGGCATAGTATGCTGGCAAGTAATAGCATCTTAGTCATAGGGACTTTTTCCACTGGGGATGCACCAATGCACTACATGGCATAGTAAGTACACAGGTGGCATGAGGGGTGTGAAACAATCCCTGATCATGGCACACACTGTGCATCCCAAGCAACACAAGGCTGATGGACAGCACCGCAAAGCAGTCACATGCCCCAGGCCACTGACAAAACCTCAGCAGAGTACACAGACACACACAGGCACACATCAATCACCTGCCATTGGCAACAGCGGATGCAAACCTCACTCTGCACATGTGCCACTTGCCAGGGGGGGGTCACAGGTGTGGGGCTAGCTCAGCAAGTCAGACACACAGCACGGCTTACTTCACACATCAGATGGATTGAGCAGTTGCCTCCTCCATGCAGCTGTGGTGCAACACTCCACATAGACACTCACCCACATGACAAGAAACATTCACACACATCAATGTCCAGGGGGCGTACACAAATTTTGGACACTCTCACCACTCTCACCACAGCTCCACTCAACTCTCACACACATCTGTGGGTGCAGTCACCTGTCACACCGGGGTGACCACTGAATCACCGCAGGACAATAGAACAAGAATGCCCAAGAGGATTAGGCTGGCGGAATGTGCCATGCACTATGCAGTGAATGTCACAGTAAGCACAATGCAAGTGAGGAGTGCACACATGAACTACATCAAGCCCTGCATGAGAGACATAAGCCATCCCCCCCCCTTGGGACCCACTCCAACCAACATTGCATGTCTGTCACACCTGGCCACAATGCCAGAAGTAACAGACACTATAAAGGTGCACAGGCAACGGAAGTGGAGTCAGCACTCACCTGCTCCCCTGGTCGACCATACATCATGGGGTACCATGGGAGGATCACATCCAGCAGGGCCTCGTTCTCCCCCTGGGTGAAAGGATGGGCCCTCTCCACAGTCCTTGACATGGTACCAGAGGGAGACAATACAGCAGCAGTGGCATCAACTGACATGTTGTGCAGGCAAGTGCCCTCTCATGGTTTCTGCCTGCCTTATATCTGCCTTGCTGGCCTATTTCATTTACAGGAGTACAGAGTGATTGGTCAGACTCATTTGCATCCTACGTTTCCTCCAATCCCTTTAAACATACACCAGTGACAGCCTTTGCATCTTTCGATTTTGCAGCATCATGTCAAGTCAACAACCACTTTGCAACAATGTATAATATGGCCAACTGCTTTTTCCAGACCACATGATGTAAAATTTTTAACTTGAAACTCGGTATCCATGACAACCAGCATGCATTTAGGCCCTAATACTTGTCCCTCATGTGTCCCCATTGTAATTCTTAAATCCCCACACAGGTACGGCATGTTTCACATGTACCCCTAGGGAACCATCACTACAGTGATACGGGCTGTACTCACGCGTGTACGGGCCGTACATGCGTTGTTGCAGGGATTCTGCTTATACACAGAACTATGCGTAGAACCCCAGGACCTCAGTGAATTGTGGTGTACCAGAAACTCACCTCAGAACCCAGAACCCAGTATCCGGCTAGCATAAGTGTCCCATTCGTTATCCGAGATTTGGCTCGGCGGTCCCAATGAAAAGACAACCCAGAACAAGCGACTCAGTATACTCTCAGGAATGGTGGGAATCGGAAATACCTGTTCGTATATTATTCTCACATCAGTCCACAACAAGAATCAACAGAGACACGGTGAAAATAAAAAGATTTTATTTTTATAGACCACGTGTCCTAAGATGCAGTACTTTGGCTAATACAAGCAGACAAATGATTATAATTAAAACCATCAGCATCGTTACAATACCATAGAATATAAAAGGAGTGATCATGTTATAATGACAGTGGATACTACCACCTTCCCTTTACTAAGAAGCTAATATTATTATTATGCTAATAGAAGGTCTCTTAGGCTTGAATGGGGGACCCCATACCTCAAAGATCAGCTTAGTGAAATCACATCACAGGAGCATCAGGAGTCTTCTCGCAGGAAGGCTCGTCTTCGGTCTGAATATTAAACATGATGTCTGCAATATTAAAAGCACCAACTTTCAGGTATTCGCAGCTGCCTGTGTGTTATGGCTAAATAGTGGGTCGATCAACCTAGAGTGGAAAACATGCATTGTCTAACAACCCAGACTGTTTGTCACATCATGTACAGACCAAGGTCGCTGCGCAGAGCTCGGGATGGCAACAACAGATTGCTCTCATGTGAGGCAAAGCGCGAGTCAGCAGTTTGTTTTAAACAATAACATGTAGACGCAGTGTCGTGTGCAAAAGCAGCAAGATGGCTTTCTAACATCTAGCGTGGTTATGCTAACCTAACAATGTATGTACGTATTAAGGGAGTCCTTACTACATGCCCCCTTGATCGAAGCACTAACCAGTAGGCAAGAAAATAGAGAACGCAGAGTTCAGTTGCGACAGAGCAGAACAAGGCGTATTCAATTTAAAAAACAAGTTTCAGTTCAGGCAAAGTCCGAAAATGAAACACGAAAAGGGGAGAAAAAATAAAAAAACCTCAAACGTGTAATGGGAAAAAAAAAATGAAAAAACGCTGCGCCGGGCAGCAGTCCAAAGGCACAGGTAATGGTCAAGACATGGGAGTAAAAACATAGTGGACGACAGTTCACTCAATCCATGAACGTATATGCAGCATACGTGGCAACTGCTTCCAACAGGAAATCGTTTGCAGATCCACTAAAAGTTTCAGCCATCCAGTTAATCAAAGAAAAGGAACATACATGTTCTTCAATAAGCGGAGCCTCTAGCACGATCAGAGGGCAACCGACGTGTTCCTCCAGATAGCTCATATTCAAGAAGTCATAGGCAGCCCTTGCGATGTCCCAATTACCCAGGATACCATGCGCCGCACCACAGGCCATAATCCGAACACCAGAACAGGCAAACTCGTGAGACACTAAGGGCCTCATCAGTCGATCATAATCCGGCACCGGAGACACCGTGTTGGTTAAGCACAAATCCAGAGGCCATTCAAAGGGACAATCTAGGCAGTGAAAGACAGGTTGCACGCAGGTGAAGTAGGAATACCGGAAGGATAATCCATACGCCAGGCATAAAGTCGCCAATGGCAGCGTACCATAATAGTCAAGCATCCTGTCACGAAGAAGATGCAGATGGGACAGGCTGTCGTGTGGCACAGAAAGAGCAGCCATTCCGTAGTATGAAAAGTAAAAGTAGCATACCTGCCACCAGCGCCAGAATCAGCGGGACACCTCCAAAGACGCTCGAGAAAATAGAATGAAAAAATGCCGGAATCACACCAAAAATAGTTTGGAAGGAGGTCACGAGGCCTGAGCCCACAAGTTTAAAAAAATGTGCCAGGCCGGTTGTGGACGAGGCATTGAAAATTGTTTGGATCAAAGCTCCAAAATGCAGGGGGAGGTCAGTATTCAAAAGCGCCTGTACCTCAGTGCGCGTATTTGCTACGTGAAGGACAAATGTTTCTCGGGAGGAAGTCAATGGCACCTCCTTTTGGGACAATAGGGCTCTTATTCTGCTCATCTTGTTGAACTCTGCTTTCAAGGTCGGAATCGAAGGCCAGATGGAAACATCCAGCCGCCCATGCGGGGGTGGAAATAGAACATTATTGCAGCAGACAACTCTCTGCGATACAGTTACTATATATGGGATTCCCACTAACATCCCGCAGCAAGCTTCATTATTCAAAATCAAATAACAACCGTTTGCAAGCAGCGTGAAAGATGGTGTAATCACTGGCACCGGGATACCTTTGAGGACGCAGGCCAAATTCGGAGCGTGTACATTACAAGCGCCGTGCAACTGAATGTGCCTACATACTACAGAATGATCAGGGGTCGTTGTACATTCCTCACCTTTCAGATAAACCTCAGTACCGTCTCTAGTACATCTATACGTAAAAGGGAGGGACCAAACCTCATGTATGAAAGCGGTACCCAGCTGTTCATATCTACCCAGAGCATAGTGTTTCATACAGGACGTAAACTTAAAAAGCGCGAACGGGAGAGTGATCAACCCATGTAATAACCACACGGCTGAATCCAATTCCGCCACAGAGAAAGGTAACGGCTCCAACTTTTCAATATGTAACAATGAATATGTAGCATCTTTCATGGACATGAACTGCTGTTTTTCAGTAAGGTTAAAGGGAAGAAATAATGATGTTGTATTCAGATAGTCCCAGGGGACCTTCCCTGCCTTTAACGTTTGTAATGTCCATGCAAACTGCATAACAGAACGCAACTGGTTTTGACCATGATACAATACCGACATATCATCATGTACAATATCAACAATTGAAGAAACAATATTGTCCAGTGTATAAATTCTAGAAGAAAGAGTGTTAATGCTGTTATCAATAACTGCCAATACCTTTTCCATATTGGCTTGATCAATAGCTCTCAATCGGGAAGCCGCCTCAATTTGCGACAACTTCCATACTTCGTTGTAAATAGCATACGCCCACCTTTTTGATCTGCCACCCACAGGACCTTTAACAAAATCATTCAAATCTATTTTGTCATGTAATCTTGATAAATGAACTTTGACAGATGCCAAGGTGGAATGTCGCAGCCAGGACTGACATAATTTCCCTACAGAGTAGGTAGTTACTGTATGAGATGACTCAAACCGAGGGTCTACGCGTTGCTGCGTATACCCCGGTTTCAGACCTAGAAAACGACGTTGACAGGTATCGGAACTGCTTTGCCAAATTAACCATCCTTCACTACTAAATTTTGAAATATTGAAAGAGGCATTAGAAACCAATGACTGCAAAGCAGGTAGGGACAGATCTGTGTGGTTATCCCAATTGGGGTAAGCGCCCAGATCCGGAACAGAAGGGGAATTTAGTTTTTTAGAAGTGGCCAATCCGAAACAGGTGGTTTGGAAGATGGTTGAATTCAAAAACAACATATGATTTGGTACGAGACAGGCACGATGTAAAGCTTCAGTTCCCTGAACCTGCCACGGTTTGGAACCCCAAACCGACTTAAGATCAATAGTAGCCTTCCATAGATCATAACCTTTGATTGACAACTCATCCATAAAGGATTTAGAATAAAGTAATTTGGTGTGTGTCAGTCTAACCTTCGAGGCAGACTCAGGCATAACTTTAAAATAAAAGGATGCCGGGTCGGAAACACTGAAATCAGTAAAATAAGTATACTTATCAACTAATGTAGGTGAACTGCCGAAAGAGGGGGTGGGACAGTGTTCCCATTGGGTAAAATTTACAAAATTACGAAAAGTGTTTGCTTTATGCAGGAAGTGATTGCCATAATGCTGAAAACAATACTGTTCCGCATAGTTAGACGCATTCTCATACAAATCTTCTGCATCAAAGGCGGCATAATATTTCAAATCAGAAAACAGTGCTTCAATGGCATGAACATCCCAATCATCAGAACGAATGTTCTGCTTAACCACATCACCCATAGAAACACGAAATACATTAGGTACATTGATGACCTCTGTAGGACCATGAATTTGGAACTTAACAGCATCCCACGCAATTCCATCCAAAACGGGCCAGGCAGTAATATTCACAAAAGTCTGGTCCCTTTTCATGATGTGGGACGATGAGTGGGGGGCCAAAGTTCCATTGATAAGTCTAATTGTAGATCTTTCTTTAAGATAGTGGCCATCCACCAGACGGAAAAACACTATCACAAATCCAATGGACATAAACAAAAAAATACTGAAAAGCAACAGCCAAATGTATGTCCAAGGGGTAACCAAAAAATGTCTTTTAAACCAGCTTGCAAAAACAGCAATGTTCGAAGGGGGAGTGGAGGGCAATGAGTTAGTGTCAAAGGAGAAACGGGACTGTTCAATCGCCGTAGATTGTAAAACAGGCTAGTGACCATTTGTAGGATAAGCATACTCAGTCTCTTCGTGCAGACCACCAGCCGGTGGTATTAACAAGGGATCAGTAACTGACTGCATCTCGATGGCAACATCAGACAAGGTGTTAGAAGCAGGAACCAACATTGAATTTCTTTGCATCGTCTGGCATGAAACTGCTGGAGTCAGACTAAGAAGTATCGGCCACTCGCTGAAGTTTGACATTGTCAATAGAGATGTACCTGTTTTCTTTTCGACCAGGAAGTGGAGGTAAAATGACTGTTCTTGTACCCTGCACTCCAAGCACTGGAACCGGTGCACGGTAAGAGGGGCCGAACTCCTTCTTGTTCTCCACGTTCTCACGGACCAGGTCTCCAACTCGGGGTAGCCAGCCGACCACCGGAATCTGAACCTCAGCTTCAGACGTGGAGGGCAAATGTTCCTTCGAAAGAGTGTCTCTGGCTTCTTGTAGAGTCTGCAAAACAGCACAGTGATCATCTACGTCAAAGGGTGCGG
Source organism: Triturus cristatus (assembly GCF_964204655.1). Classification (NCBI taxonomy): domain Eukaryota; kingdom Metazoa; phylum Chordata; class Amphibia; order Caudata; family Salamandridae; genus Triturus; species Triturus cristatus. The sequence goes on along the minus strand of NC_140583.1, from coordinate 1,139,868,117 downwards.
TCGACGCCGCCATGTCTAGACCATCAAGGTCTGGAACAAACATTCTGATTCCGAAGAGCATCATGTACGGGGTCCGCCCACCCAGAGACCTTCTAGGGAGATTATTAAGTGCACGTTGGACGTTATACAAATGGGCTAGCCAGTTCCGGCCTGTGCCTAAAACACGTGCTGTCAATGATTGCTTTAAGTCACGGTTCATTCGCTCCACCACACTATTACCCTCAGGTCGGTAGGGGGACGAAAATTTGACTAGGACCCCCAAATTTCTCATAGCCTCCTTGTAAGCCTTAGAGGCGAACACAGGGCCCTGATCAGAATGGAAGGTACCACACGCAAAAGTTCCCACAAAGACACGCAAATCCCTGATGATAGTCCGCGAGTCAGCACTCCTTTGTGGCCATACCCAAAGAAAACATGTGCACGAATCCACTGCAACCAAGATATACTTGTACGCAGTATCAGAAGAAAAAGGACCGCAGTGATCTAAATAAACACAACCAAATGGCTTATTAGATATGTACAACTGTGTTTGTGGTGGGCGCGCAACAGTAGAAGGTTTAATCTGTTGGCAAATGTCACAATCAAGAACATAAGCGCGCGCTTGTTTATATAAACCAAACCACCAGTAACGTTGTTGTAACAGAGATATAGTAGCGGACACGCCGGCGTGGGCTGACGCCAACCCCTCGTGCGCTGCTAGTATCAGAGCTGGTCTGCAGTCCGCGTTGGGAATAATTCTGTCACCAACGTCGTTAATCCTCACTAACGGGACGTTATCAGGACTTAAGTGATAAATATAACGAGAAGGAAAACCCTTCGGGTAATCACTTCCCTTCTCTGTAGCAGCAATAGCTGCCAAGATGTCATCATCAATCTTACTTTTGGATCTTGTAACTGCTGCCACTAAGTATGTAGCCACTGCGGTTTTTGCTGCCTCGTCAGCCAAGCTGTTACCGACAGCATGGACACCAAGTCTTTGGTGACCAAGAGTGTGAATAACATTCACAAGAGGGAGACGTTCTTTAAAGTCTGCCACTCGAACCCAAAGCAGTTTATGCTTAATTGTGCTACCTTTGGTATCTCGATAATCGTGTTGAGACCAGAACTGTAAGTTGTCATTGTAGGACTGGACACAATAAAAGGAGTCACTTACTATAAGAGTCGTGACTCGGGGATCAGCAAACTCCAGTGCAAGCACCAGAGCCCGAAGCTCCGCCAATTGCGCGGTACAATCACCCAATGACTGCGTATGCACTGCATCAGATTGGAATTCACCATTTACGAATGTACCCACGACAATTGCGCAAGCCGCAGAACAGGCGTGCTTTGATCCAATCGCGGGCTGCGCCGAGCCGTCAGTGTATATGACACAATGGTATTCTTCGAGCGGGCGCAAAGACAGAGGAGCTGGATGAACGAATTCATACTGCAAGTACTCCTGAGTCTGTAATGAGGCGTCAAAGATATAAGTGACATCTGGCGACGTCAGAGTTGTGGCCCATTGTATCCACCGTGGATGCAAAGCTTTAGAATTTGGTACACTTGCTTTAGTCACTGCCTCTAGGGCAGGATACGGTGTTACAACCAGAATCTGTTTCCCATGCGACAGTGCGCGTTCTTTAAGGATCGCCATCTGTACAGCAGTCAGAACTTTCTCGACCGTGGAAAAACGTAATTCAGCAGAGGTGTACAAGTGTGATTTATACGCAATGGGGACTGTATCGCCCTCATTAAACGTCAAATACGTGGAACCCACGGCGCCTGGTACTATTCTTATTACCAGGTTAGTGCGGTTATCACGCGTCAGCAAGTACTGTGAAGCAAGAAGATCAGCCTGTAAAGACTGTAAAATAGCAGAGTGTTCTAGCTGCCAGCTAGACTTCGAAAAAGAAGGTTGTACCAAGGCGTAAAGCGGCTTGATACGCTGGGCATAATCAAGAATATACGTACGACCGAAATTCAGAAAGCCCAGCAAAGATTGTAATTTTTTCAGTGTTGTAGGAGCACGCAGGCATGCGCACTTCTCCAGAAAGTGAGGAGCTAGTCCCTTACCTTCATTGTTGAGCTCGTAGCCCAAAAACAACACTGTATATTCTGCAATGTGAGACTTCGCAAAATTAAATTTGTAGCCATAGTCTGCAAAACTCACTATAATATTGTCGACTCGAGACAGATGTGGCATCAGCTCATCATCCGTGAGGTATATATCGTCAACATAGGAGTATGCGTCGGGGTCTATTCTTTCTAAGAGAGAAACCACCCGAGCGGAAAAGACGCCAGGGCTATTTTTGTAGCCCATGGCCAATCTCGTAAACTGTTTCTGTTTGCCGCCCGAAGTAAACGCCGTCCACTGGCTACTCAGTGTGGACAGGTTATGGCTAAAAAAGCCATTGGAAATGTCAAGTGTCGTTTTAAATCTCTTACGCACGAGACTGTCGACCAGAGCCGAGCTGTGAGTATTTTGTACCGCGCAGGTCCGGCAATGCGAATTTAGGTGCCGGTAATCCAAAACTAAACGGTACGAGCCGTCAGGCTTCGTTACAGTGAATAAAGGGTTATTCATAGGGGACACACAAGTTTCAATAACACCCTGATATTCCAATTGTTCAAGGATCGCCGCGACGTGCGGTCTAGCTTCACGACGCATGGGATATTGGGGTTGAGGCTGGGGCATAGACCGCAATGGAATCTCATGGCAGGGGGACAACCGGTCCCATCCCACCTGAGTACGATACACCGCCGGCGCAAGCGCCAGCGCCCACTCCTCAGCGTACACTTCAGCCTGGTCCTTAGGCACTGTGTGCGCAAAGGATGGGAGGATTACCTCCTCCCCTCTAGGAGCTTCTAAAATGAAAGCTGGGGGCCAATCTGCCTCCGCTAGGAGGATATCATAGGTGGTAGTCAGATTATCCCAAAAAATCCCCTTTATTGTACGTTGTATGTCACCCTCAATTAGTAAGACTATTTCATAAAGTCTGTCAGGGGGAGCCACTCTGGTGTCAGCTGTTTCAACAGTAACCAATATATCAGTTGCTGTCGCCGCCAGAAATGGACGCAGAGCTTGACGGACTATGGTAATTTCCGCTGCGCTGTCCAGTAGCGTCAGCACCCATGTCCGGTTCCGAAGCTGTGTCCGCACTATCTGAGGCATACCTTGCCGTCAGAGCAGCCACTTTCTTCTTCTGAAACGGGGGTCTTTGTCGTGCAAATTCGTCCTGCTTGCCTTTACCCTCAGTCTGCCGGGGCTGGTCACGTGGTTGTGGATCACCCCGACCTTTGCCACCGCCTCCGCCACCGGACTGTGAAGCCGATGTTTCCTGTGAAGAACGAGGAGAACGTTGTTCAGAAACCTGAAACCTATCAGGAGACTTAATAGTAGCACGATCTCGCAGATCATAAGTGCGTTCACTACCTGACTGAACGGGAGAGGCAGGCCGAGAGCCCTGTTTCTGCTGCTGCTTTTCCTGTTGTTTTGACCGCCAATTTTGTTTCGGAAAGTTTGGACGGTCATCCTTACCAGAGGCTTCCGCCTTACCCTGCTGCTTAATCTCGGGAGTTTTGACCACAGGTTTAACTCCTAAAGAGCTACGACCCAAATCTCTGTACGCAGACGAGATTATTTTCGCAAATTCCCGCGGCTTATCCTCATCAGCAACTTTCTTCAGTTCATTACGAACTTGGAACTGCATAGCATCACCTTTAAGGTTACACATCATCATGGAAGCCACCAGGTCAAACTGTCCGAGGAGCCGCATTCCTAATTCTACCGCAGACTCCGCACCGTGGTTATCTTGAACACGCTTAATAACGAAGGGTAGTACCGACATAGACGGAGTGCCAAAGCACTGCGAGTACGTCGCCGCAAAGACCTTGCCCCAGTTTACACAATCATCAATGTCGGGGACCAAGTCTTTAGGCAAACTAATGGTAAGGATCCTGTGTTTCTCCACAGGAGATGTATTCGGGTATACCGCTTCTATTTGGTCAAATTTTTCAGCAAGCCAAAAGGGGAAATCATCCCTAGTTTGGGGGCGCTTGCCCATAACAGAATTAACCATAACAGGACTAATGACCACCGCGTGGTGGTCAGTAGGTTGTCCCGCAACAGCAGGTGCCCCCGCCTGCATATTGCGCGACACGTACTGCACCAACGCCCTATATACTGTAATAAGGGCAGTGTGTAGTACACGCAACTCAGCCACCGTCACCGTGAGGTAACGGGGATGAGGCGTAAATCCGGCTAGTACCGGCCAAGTGGCCCCTGCAATCGATAAAGGGCCCATTCTCGGCGGTATAACCACATGGGGAAGGGCGCCATTAAACCAAATAAGATGCTGCCAAGCAGATATTGGTATTTCCTGTGTCCTATACGGCGTATAGTTCGCTGGCACGGCAGTGGCAGTGTAAGAATGAAAGGTATTATCGTCCTCACTTACTGCCGGAATCGTCACCCAAGAGTAGAATAACTCATAAGGATGAGCCGCATCGGCTCCTAAGACAAAGATGACGTTTATACCAGTATCTGGCACCCCATACTGCGTCAAATGACGTTTCAGAGCTGCACGGCTATGCGCCGCAATATCTACCGCCATAAGGACAAGCTACACTCAAAGTAATCAGTAGCACAAGGGTTCAATAACCTTTTTAATGACCAAGCTTGAAGAAACCTATATCAATAGAAATAGGTAGGTTTAAATCCGTCAGACTTGTTATCCGGAAACAAGAATGAGGGTGTTGTGGACTAATATAAGCACTACTAAGGCGTTTCAACTCATAGACCAAACGTTAGGTGCGCCATGTTGCAGGGATTCTGCTTATACACAGAACTATGCGTAGAACCCCAGGACCTCAGTGAATTGTGGTGTACCAGAAACTCACCTCAGAACCCAGAACCCAGTATCCGGCTAGCATAAGTGTCCCATTCGTTATCCGAGATTTGGCTCGGCGGTCCCAATGAAAAGACAACCCAGAACAAGCGACTCAGTATACTCTCAGGAATGGTGGGAATCGGAAATACCTGTTCGTATATTATTCTCACATCAGTCCACAACAAGAATCAACAGAGACACGGTGAAAATAAAAAAGAGTTTATTTTTATAGACCACGTGTCCTAAGATGCAGTACTTTGGCTAATACAAGCAGACAAATGATTATAATTAAAACCATCAGCATCGTTACAATACCATAGAATATAAAAGGAGTGATCATGTTATAATGACAGTGGATACTACCACCTTCCCTTTACTAAGAAGCTAATATTATTATTATGCTAATAGAAGGTCTCTTAGGCTTGAATGGAGGACCCCATACCTCAAAGATCAGCTTAGTGAAATCACATCACAGGAGCATCAGGAGTCTTCTCGCAGGAAGGCTCGTCTTCGGTCTGAATATTAAACATGATGTCTGCAATATTAAAAGCACCAACTTTCAGGTATTCGCAGCTGCCTGTGTGTTATGGCTAAATAGTGGGTCGATCAACCTAGAGTGGAAAACATGCATTGTCTAACAACCCAGACTGTTTGTCACATCATGTACAGACCAAGGTCGCTGCGCAGAGCTCGGGATGGCAACAACAGATTGCTCTCATGTGAGGCAAAGCGCGAGTCAGCAGTTTGTTTTAAACAATAACATGTAGACGCAGTGTCGTGTGCAAAAGCAGCAAGATGGCTTTCTAACATCTAGCGTGGTTATGCTAACCTAACAATGTATGTACGTATTAAGGGAGTCCTTATTACAGCGTGAGTTCATGCCGTATTACTAGGCCCTACGGTACCCTCATATATTGGGGGTACCGTAGGGCCTAGTAATACGACACGTACTCACGCGTGTACGGGCCGTACACGCGTGAGAACGTGCCTATCACTATAGTTGGGGGTCCGTAGGGCCTAGTGATATGGCACGTACTCACGCGTGTATGGGCCGTACACGCGTGAGTACGTGCCGTATCACTCGGACCTACAGTAACACAACTATAGTGATAGGCACGTACTCACGCGTGTACGGGCCGTACACGCGTGAGTATGTGCCTATCACTATAGTTGGGGGTACCGTAGGGCCTAGTGATACGGCATGTACTCACGCGTGTATGGGCCATACACGCGTGAGTACGTGCCTATCACTATAGTTGGGGGTACCATAGGGCCTAGTGATACGGCACATACTCACGCGTGTACGGGCCGTACACGCATGAGTACGTGCCGTATCACTCGGACCTACAGTAACACAACTATAGTGATAAGCACGTACTCACGCGTGTACGGCAGGTACTCACTTGTGAGTATGGGCCCTACACACGCCCTCAGAGCGTGTGTACTGCATTTCACAGCTTACACTGGTGATAGGAGGCGCACACGAAAGGAATGGAGGTGTCAGACTCGCACAAGGCTGTACATCAAGTCATTGTCAGTGCAGTCCTTCATGTGCAGGGCCTAGGTGTGTCAGGCAGTGATGTGGCACATGTCTCCTCATGTTGTGGCACAATAGATGTGTGATGAGCTGTTTACACATGTCATGTGTGATGGGGCACTAAGTGGCACACTTCCCCTTCACACTTTGCACATGTGTGCATGTACAACACACGTGTCAAGCACTGCATCACTGTTATGGCACAGTCAGCAACAACCGCAACTGTCCCCTGATGCCACGTACACGGATAATTACACCTGACATGTGACCCTCAGCGTGCCACGATGTGACTATGTCATGTGTGTGTCATGTGTTCCCATGAGCTTTCCGTTGGTGTTCCGTCAACTCCATCTGCTGTTGCAGCATCCAACATGTGTCTGTGTGCATATGTGTATGACACACATATACACACACCATGCCACATGTGGACTCACACATTACATGTGTCGTGATGGTTCGAAGATGACTTCCTGACATGAGGCAATATCTGCGTTCTCTCAATGTCTGTGTCATCAGTTTTTGACAAGGACCCCTTCATGGAAATGTGTGTTATCTGTCCTTTTCCAGATGACATGTGACCTGTGCGTCTAGACTCCCGCCAGCTGTCTGTATGAGATGACATCCTTCAAATGCTGATATGTGGATGTCTGTCACTCATGTAATGTGTCTGGCTTGTCACTTACACTGGCCCACAGCTATTTTAATGGCATGTCACGTCAACATTGCCATGCAACTATTGTGGCTGGTTCTTCGTAGGAGTATCACTTGGCTGGCCCACGTGTCCTGGATGTATTGCACAGCACAGACTATGTATTAAGCAGATGTGTATTAGCTGTTGAACATGTGCTCACCTCAGTGACATTGGTGTGGTAATGTACTCACTCTTCGTTATTCCTTCCAAATCTCTGCATGGCACAGCCTCTCCCCAGACGAATGCCAGACCTGGATGCCATGCGTGAACATGACTGCATACGCAGATACCGCTTCTCGCAAGAGGTGATAGAGGACTTGACCCGCCGGCTTGCACCACACCTCCAACCACCACACAGGTATCCTACAGCTCTGACCCCCAAGATGAAGGTGATGGCAGCCCTACATTTTTTTGCCACCGGCACGTTTCAATTGACCATAGCTGATGTCGGTGGCATGTCCCAGACAATGTTCAGCCGTGTCCTGCATGATGTTATAGAAGCCATGTTGGTGCACCTGGATGAATTCATCCATTTTCCCACTCGTGAGCAGTTGACAGGTGTCAAGGGTGAGTTCTATGCCCTGGGAGGGATGCCTCATGTAATTGGGGCCATTGATGGGACACATGTGGCTTTGGTACCACCACAGGCACAGGAGGTAGCCTATAGAAACAGAAAACATTACCACTCCATTAATGCCCTTGTGGTGTGTATTGCTAACATGCAGATTTCCCATGTCTGTGCACGTTTTCCAGGGTCCGCACACGATGCATACATCATGAGGCATAGCAGGGTGCCAGAAATAATGCTGCAGCTGCACGCGGAACGAGCATGTCTTGTTGGTGGGTATACTCTGTTAGTCATGTGTTCAGCGCTATCTTTGTATCTTACGGCATCTCCTGACCCACTTCTTCACATGATGTTTCCATGTAGGGGACTCTGGCTATCCCCACATGCCATGGCTGATGACGCCTCTCCGCAACCCCAGAACAGCTGCAGAACACCGGTACAACGACACCCATGGGCAGACGAGGCGCGTGATTGAGAGGACATTTGGACTCCTGAAGAGCAGATTCCGGTGCCACCACTAGACCGGCGGCGCCCTCCCATATGCCCCGGTGAAGGTCTGCAAAATCTTCATTGTGTGCTGCATGTTGCACAACATGGCAGTGGAGAAGGCCGTGCCACTCATCCTTGATCCGGATGAGCAGGATCCTCCACCCGTGGAGGATGAAGGGCTCGGGCACGGGGCAAGTGAGGATGAGGATGAGGACATCCGGAGTCAGCTTATCCGCAACTTCTTCTCATGATGGTGAGTCCCTGTGTCTGAGTGTGCACACTTTGAGCCTTGTGTGGCATGTGTTGCAATGTGTGTGTCGAGCTGACTGTGTGCTAAGTGACTTGGAGGTGTGTTCTGATGTGTCATTCAAGTGATGATGTCATTCCACACATATTAGCTGGGACACTAAATTTATTAAGGGCATGGTGACAACATCATTCCTGTAGAGTACATATACATGTCTGAGGATTACTAGCTCTTCGCTGACTTGTTGTGTGTCTGGCCTCCACAGGTTCTTGTGGCTGTCGTCTGCTCATGTCATCATTGCCCTCCTGCTATTCCTCATGAGTATTGCAACGTGTGCTGGATCAGAGTTACATGCACAGACATGGTGAAAAGTCATTTGGGGTAAGGAGTGCGGCAAGGCATTTTGTGGGTGGTACGTGTTTGTGATATGTGGGGACTGCTCCTGTGCATGTTGTGTTACCATGCATACATGTCGACTCACCATGGGCCACATGAGGTGTTGCATGGCTCCCATGAATTGATAGTCAACCTTCATGACAGTCATCTGTAATGGTTTGTGGATTCTGATGAAGGCATCAATGTGTGTATAGCGTCCCTCAGGAACATACGGGATGCTAATGGTGGACATAGTGTGGGACATCCCCATTTGCGGCTCAATGGGGAATTGTAGACTCTCCGTGTGCAGCAAGGGGTGTTAGGCGCAACCCCTTTACTTGTGTGCCAGCTCAGTAGGATTTACACATCTGTGTGTTGAAGGGGGTGTCCAGTGTAGGTCACACATGGTCAGCCAAATGACCTGTGAGTCTGTTCCAATTGATGCATTTCCCTTAGTGTGATGCTGAGTAATAAAGGTGTTTGTCACACTCCAAGGTGCCTCATCTCTGTCAATGCAGGTCTCTTGCCACTTTGCATGCGGCATATCTGGCATAGTTGTGGAAGATTATGCATAGGAGTCCATGTGTAGTTTAGCAACATGCATGCAGTTGCTCATGGATTAGGCTCCCTATTGGGCATGAAGTACATGGTCGTGTATGTTTTCTGGCATGTTGGTCCACACAATGGGCCATCAACAGCTGCTGAGGGTGTGTCTCCTGTTCGCAGGTCGGCCTTCAGTTTCCTGATCCGGTGTCATGCTTCTTTGGTGATTGTGCATGCATTGTCTCTGGGTGTGCCATGTGACACTGGACACTCCTTACTTTACACACGCACCTGTTGCAGTTGTCCTTCTGAAATCCTAGTCTATGTGTGCAAATTCTGTCATTTTGCAAGGAGATGCCGCCTGCTGCTGCGGCCCCTGCAGCAAGGGCCCACAGAGTATCCAGATTTGGCAACACACACGCCTCCAAGATGCTCCTCACTTCCTCCCTCCACCCATTCATTTGGATGTCCTCAGCTTGTCTATGCCACTGTTGCCGCCACGCGGTGCCAAAGGCTGGACCATCAGCACATGCAAGGTGCACATTGCACCACCATCCTGTCCTTGCATAACCCACATCACACTACAGTCTGATGTATCAGCCACACTCCGAGCTATGTCAATCCGCACATCTAACGCCTGCTGTCAGACATACCCTGGGCACACACACAACACCTTTGCATGCTGAGTGTGCAACTCCAACTGCCTACACTGCGCTGCCCCGCCTTCCAGGCCCTGTCACACCAACCAGGTCATGTCCCTAATACTCCCCACAGGCTCTGTAGCCCAGCAAGGGCATGGGAGTGGGACTCTAGGCTTCAACATGTAGTATGGTGTCATCGTCTGGGACATGGCACAGGTATCATCTCTCAGCATGTCAATCTACAGAGTGTCCAGGACCCCCCTCTCCACCATCACATGCGCACAGAACCTCATCATCAGCTCGTATGCCATTGACAGCCAGGTGCTCCTCATCCTCAACAAAGACACAGACATTGGCAGTTCCATCATTAAAGTATGCATGAGATCCATTGATGAATGGCTGAACACGAGCCACCTGAGGCTGGACGTGTACAGGACTGAGGTGATCATCTGAGTGTTGTCCCCTTCCAGCTGGGTCAAGCACCAGTGTCCCACCCGCAAGAGCCCTGCACAAGCACCCAGTGGCCACACACACAAGATGGTGTGCATCATGTTTGGCTCGCTCACATATGCCATGCTAGTCCACACCATCTGTACCTCATGCTGCAACGCCCTCTGCATTATGCACATGATCCACAGATAGATCCACTCCAAGAAAAGACAGACCATCCCCCAGGTCCATGACAACATCCGTGTCAAATACTGCCCTGCCCTCTACGGAGCAAGTACATCCAAACTCCCAGGAAACTGGTCCACTTCCAGGGTGCATCTGCACACCTCAGATTCAACACCCTGCGCCCCAGCCACCTCACCGTCCACCATAGATAGCTGCAATGGATCACTGTCTGCTGCAGGATGACCTCCACACTCCCCACCCACACTCAGGAGGCAGTCCACAACCCCGACCCCAACCAACCTTGTACGTCTGTCATCCTAGATCCCGTTGGGCCATCTCCGTGCATCCAACCTTGCCCTGGCCACTGTTCTTCACATCCACCGTACTCCAGCATACAGGACATTGTTCTCTCACCTGGCCACACATACCTGGGAACCTCCACATGAGCCATGACCTCTATGCCTTGATGATAATCTCCCAAAAAGGTCTCTCCGCACAGTTTAGCAAGCACCCTCTCAGCAGCCAGAGGCCATCACACGTGAGTGTTGTGCTCCATGCCTACATTGAATGATACCTTGTGACCCATGTGTGTCCTGTACCAGACTCTGATCCCAGGGTATGGATGGCTGGAGTTAGTTCAACACTCAGGCATAGTTTGACATTTCCACACACATATGTCGTTGAATAATGCAAAATGACAGGAACGTCTCATGCCCAAAGTGATATATTTATTTGCGGTGTGGTAAGTGGTTTGGTAGATGCAATTAGGTGCTCTACCGGGGGAATAGAATCGAAAGTTCACAGGGGGAGATGTGGATGGTCCACTGACTCTCACGGTCTTTTCCGTGGACGACCCACCTTCCTCCGGGGACCCTCAGATGCAGGCCTTTACAATGCTGGGGACGCTCCGTCAGACGAATCCTCCTCCTCCTCCTCCCTCCCTGTGTCTGGTGCTGGTCTACGCCTGGTGGCACAGGGAGGGTTGCCCATGCTGTGGGCGATCTGACGGAGTGATTGGCTCATGTCCCTGTACACCGCCAGGAGCTCAGCCAGCCTTCCTCCATCCGTCCTTGGTGTTGTTGATGACTGGCATGATGCTCGACTTGCAGGTTCTTAATCTCATCGAGGGTCCCCTGCATCTCGGAGAGTCTGGACACGACCTGGTTGATGCCTCTGGTGTCACGCCGGTATGAGTCCAGGATGTTGCGTATGTGTGACATACCGGTGTCCTGAGCTGGCTGGTCAGGTTCGCGCCTCCGCCTGCCTCCACTCCCACCACCCTTGCCCACTTGAGCCTGGCCTGCCCTTGTGCGCACATCTGGTCTACGGGACCCCTGAGGGATGGCATTTGCAGGGTTGTCTGCCTCCTCCTGGGTGCCCAGAGAACCTTGTCCCTCCTGGTCAGACTGGCTCTGTTGTTCAGTGCGAGCAGGGTTCCTGGGTGTGTCCTGGGATGTGGCAGGAATGGGGGGGTGGTTGGCACAGATGTACCTGAAGCAGGTGCTGCAGGGGCTTGGGCACCAGAGGGTCCAGGTTGGTTAGGGTCATCCACGGAGTTGTGAGAGTCGTCGCTGCCGGTGGGATCATCTTCACGCGGAGCCTGGGACTGTGATTCTTCACCCCCAGTGTTGGGGGGAGATCGTCGACGTTGCCCTGTGTGTGAGAGAGAGACAATGTTAATGGTGTTTCATGCGACATCTATGTTTCATACATATTCAAGTTGACACAGTTCCTCCAGGTAGTTGGATGTGCCTAGCATTCCTCTCAATGTCCACTTGGGGATGGGGATGTTGCGGGGGACAGATTGGGATGTTCTCCTGAGTGTTTGACCTGTAGATTGTTGTCTGTGATGCTTATTTGGCTCTGGATTGGTCTTTTTGTGTCACATGTCCATTGTGGGAGTGTGTAAATCCGATGCCTGCCCCGGGGGTGTGTGCTTGTGTTAGGGGGGGTTGTGACTGGGCGTGCTGTTGTGTGTAGTGTGAGTTGTCATTGGGTCTCCCAGGTGATGTGTCTGTCCCCTCATGGTGCATGCTGGCATGACAGTGAGTGTGAGTTTCTGTGCTAGATACCTGTGCTTGTGGAGTTGGTGTTTGAGTGTACAGTGGTCCCAGGTGGTCCTTGTGCTGCATACAGAAAGGCCAAGTGTCAGCTACCTTGTCAGTACTTTGCCAGTCCCTGTGCATTGTGCATGGGTACGTACCTATGCCATATGGGCTGAGAGCATTGGTGTCTGCGTCTCATTTTCACAATGTGTTGTGTGGGGCCCACCCTCCCAGCCTCCCGGACATCCAGTCTTGTGTTTGTGGTTGTTGTAGCCTTGGACATGGCCTTGCCTTGATTTGTGAAGGGTGCATGGAGACGTTAGTGGCATGAGCGTGGTTTTTGAGTGTGGTTGTGTGCGGTGAGTGCTTGGGGGAAGTTGCGTGCTTTTGGTGTATATGTGGTGTGGACCCCATTGCCCTCATGTTACGTAAGTTGTTTGTGTACTCACCAGGCTCTGCGACTCCCTTGACTCCGTGTACTCCCACCGGCGGTAGCAGGGCCATCACCTTCTCCTCCCAGGGAAGGTAGTGTACGGGTCTGCTGTCTAGATGTTACTCTGGGCATACTCTTCGTTTATTTTCCTCTCGACCGCCCTGCGCAGATCGTACCACCTGGCTTGGCATTCATGCCTGGTCCTTCGGATGGGCGCAACAGCATTCACCTTACGACAATCCTCTGCCACATGGCAGATTTCTCAGCTATGCTGGTCTGTCTGACCAATGTTCCAAACAGCTGTGGCTCGACTCTGATGACTTCGTTGACAAGGAGGTCCAGCTCTGCCGTTGTGAACTTCGGATTCTTGTCTGTGGGCATGGTGTGGGGTGTGGGTGTGGGTGTGGATGGTTGTGGGTGTGTGGGTGTGAATGTGACGGTGTGTGTGTGAATGTGAAGAGGGGGATGTTTGTGGAGGAGGTTGTGTGAAGGTGTGTGAGTGAAGGTGTAGTGGAGGTATGAGTAATGTGGAGTTGTTTCTCAGTGGGGTCTGGCAGCAGTGGGTCTGTTGCAAAGGCTCATGGGTTGTGTGTGTGGGCCCTTTTCATTGGTCCATTTTTGGGTGTGGCTGTGTTTGAATTTTGGTGGGTGTGTTATAAGTAGGCCTGGGCGGCAAATTCCGTTCTGCTCGCGGAATTTGCGGAATTTCGGTAATTTCGCGTTCCGCGGAGAACGCAAAATTGCCCAAAATTCTGCTTTCCGCGACTTTGCGAAATTTTTCTTGTTCGCGTTCTCAAAATGCGTGTTCGCGAGATATTTCTCCCCGAGCACGCAAACAGCAACTGTGAACAGGAAAAAAGCATCGCAAACAAGCAATTCCACGTGTTCGCGGAATTTCTGCATGTTCGCGGAGATTTTTTACAGTTTCGCGGAGATTTGCGTAACACGATTTCGCAAATTCCGCCCATCCCTAGTTATAAGAGGTGGTTGTGATTTGGGGCCTCTGTTTGCCTGTTTGGATGTGCCAGGTCAGTCACTGAGATGTATTTTGTCATGTAGACGTGTTTTGTGGTGTTGTGCGAGTCAAATTGACCCTCCTTGTGCTGTTTTACAGTGTCCTGGTTCTGTAAGAGTCTTTTTCGCGTAGGTACGATCTGTACATACGCGATGCTGGGTGAGGGTGCTGGGGTACCGTGTTGGAGTGCGGCGCGTACATGCGGTGGGGGTACGGTGCGTACACGTGCGGCCCTGGGGTACGGCGCATACATGCGGAGGTACGGCGCGTACATGGGGGGTAAGGTGCGTACATGGGGGAGGGCGTGTGCATGGGGGGAGGGTGAGTACATGCGGTGGGGGTACGGTGCATACAGGTGCGGCCCTGGGGTACGGTGGGTACATGCGGAGGTACGGCGCATACATGGGGGGTAAGGCGCGTACATGCAGTGGGGGTACAGTGCGTACATGTGCGGCCCTGGGGTACGACGCGTACATGTGGAGGTACGGTGCGTACATGGGGGGTAAGGCGCGTACATGCGGTGGGGGTATGGTGCGTACACGTGCGGCCCTGGGGTATGGCGTGTACATGCAGAGGTATGGTGCGTACATGCGGGGGTGATGCGTGTACAGGGGGGAAGGCGCATACATGGGGGGGTACGACACGTACAGGTGCGGGGCTGGGGTACAGTGCGGACAGGGGGGGTTAAGGTGCGTACATGGGGGTACGGCACGTACAGTTGCGGGGCTAGGGTACAGTGCGGACAGGGTGGTGTACGGTGCTGACATATTTGGGGGTGGGGGGGCTGTACGGCTCGTACACGGGCATAAGTTTACCCGTGTACATGTGTGCTACTGCGTTGGCTCCGTACGGTCCATTTTACGTGCGATTGTGTATTCGGACCGATGGTCGGGATCGTACTTGCGCGCTCGGACTTGTGTTTTACGATTTGCACGTAAAAAATGTCCGGCTCACTCTCGTAGACTTTTCCCGACACTATTAGTAGTTATTTTTCACAGACGAATCGTACTTGGCAGTTTGTACGGTACTTGTACGACTCGTACGTAAAAAAATACGGATACGGGTCGTACGCAAATTATTTTTAACGGATCGGAATCGGCACCTTAATGTATGCAATGGTTTTAATTAATCAAGCATAATAAATTTACCTTACCCTACACCCAGTTAATCACGTAATCACACATCTATGCACAGAGTCACCCACCCCCCACCCACCCACAGAGACACTCAGGCACCCATACAGATACTTAGACAACCAATCAATAACCCATATAGACACTCATGTAGCTACTCACCAACCCATGCAGCCGTTTACACACCAACTGAAAGACTGATGAAGACATAACAAGGTGCCGTTAAAATCCGTATTCCTCTGGGAATTCTCCCCACATCCAAGTATCTTTATAGTGACTTATGTTCCCACCATTTTCCCTGTTCTCTGTGCATCAATTTTTCCAACGTTTTCATTTTACTTTTTAAATCATTATTGGTTTTGGTGACATTGACCCCAGATTTATTATACAAGCTGCTAGCTGGGGGCACATTGTCAAACATCTCAGAGGCTGCTGCCTCACGGTCTTTAAGCGCGTCTGCCAACATGTTGTAATTCTTTACAATAATTAAGTTTAGCATTTTGCCGGGTTCACAGATGTATTGAGTAATCTTCTTCTCCCGTACGCTATGCGCACACCAATCACCCCAAAATGCCTTTCGGTCCTACCTTTCACGTCTCTCCAGCGACCCGAGAGTCCTCCAACGCAACGAGCGCAGTAGACAATCCTGGCGGCACAATCCTTGGCTGTGTGGGGGCTGACTGTTTAAAATTCCTTCCGGATTACTTTTTCCATCCGGCGAAGACATGGAAGTAGTAGCTTTGTTTGACAGTCCCCTCTAGTGGATTGGGGGTCCGTGTTAGACTGGTCAAAGCTCTGCCAGTCCAAATATCAGAAGAACTGCTTTTCACCTCCCACAATGTCTTTTCAGCAAAGCAGACATGGACCCGTAATTGCGTGCTTAGAGTTGCATTTTAATGTCGGCCATTACTCGTTTCAGTCCTCTACGGACCTTAATCACATGACAGCGCTGTAAGTATCCATAGACCATTTTAAGTGCTACACTTAGACACGTGACTAATGATGTGCAATAGAACTGAAAGAAATATTCGCAGGTTTTCATTTCAACAGTCAAACCTCCATTTTTTCCATTGGGGAAAGAAAACAATTACCATCTATATTTTACGTGCCCGAAATACCTGTACAATCAATAGAATAGTCACCATTGATGAAGTATTGATAAATGACCTTACAAAAAATGTGTTCAACTTTAAATAAATAATGATATTATTAGAACCATGTATAAAAACGTTGTAAATACATTTCAAATTTTAAAAAGGTTTCTAAAAGAGGCATTTATATGTAAAACATATAAAAGTGGTAATTGAATGTAAACAATGTAGGGGTTAATCCTTGGTTTGACAAAATCATAATCGCATATATTAAATAGCGAACGAAGTTCAAATCACACTCTCGGAGCAAACTATATCACCAAGCCCAAGTTTCATCAAAAAAGGGGGGGTTTATTAATTCATAAACCCACTGTGACGCGTTTCACCCTCAAGGGGCTTGTTCACACAACGGTTACACAGTGAGTAAAGGCTTTATAAACATTTCCTCATTAGTCATGTGCATAGAAAGCGGACTGCGGTCCATCAATGGAAACATCATACAAAACATGTTGCCAGCGCCATCTTGGAGAGTGCAAAGTGACATGATTTATGTGGTTGTGTCTATCTCATATCGTTTTTGCTTATTGCCCATCTGTGATCACAAAATCTCCAGTTACACGTGTAGGGTTGTGTCCCATGGTGTCTAGAGATTCTTTCTTGTGTTATTGCACCGCATGCGGTGTATTGTGGTCTTGGTAGTACAGTCTGTTCATGCAGGTGCTTCTGTGTCACCCGTACTGGGTGTGTATGTGTACCAAACATAGTGCTGGGGGGTGCAGAAATGGCATCCCTACTATTGTGCTTGCCTCCATGGGGGCATGCGCAGACATCTGTGTTTGTGACCCTGTAGTGGGAAAACACCTGCTTTGGTACTCTACCACATAGTGCGTGAAGCCTATGTTGTATGTTTCTTGAGTGCTTGTGGTTTACATACTTCCACTCTTCACATGGTAGTCCCTGCACTGTTGTGGTATTGGGGTACTTAGCCCACACATGTGTGCAGGTGTTGCACGCATGTGCAGGTATCCTATGTATTGTTGATACTCCACGTGCACGGTGTTCGCAACACACCTGTCAGATGAGACGAAGCTAACAAAAAACGATCTCAGTTCTGGGCACTCTCCTGTGGCATTTGAGGTTGATGTCTATGTGCTTTACCGTTAGTGTTTTGTCCCCATCATCCAATTAGCCATACTAATGTGATAATAAAATGCAATTCTGAAAAATGCTAGAATGTGAGTAAGATCTTATCTGTCCCTGGGATGCAGCCGAAGAAAAGGGTTGGGATCCCTGTGTCACGGATCTCAGACATAGTCCCTTCCTTTCCTCCTGTGGAAGATAAACAAAGAGAGAATAACAAAACAGTGTAAGATATATACAGTTAGACGATTATCTCCCATAGCAGCCTGTGTGGATTAAAAGGTTAACATTTTCAACAAACACACATTGCTACCAATTATCCCTCATGAAGGTGTACTGCCATTTCCTCATCGAGATTGTGCCCGTTTGGTTGACGGGTTTCCATCCCTATGATGTATCTCGATTCCCATTGTCTCAGTTTTAGGGTCCGGTTGCCCCCTCTTCTATTGGTAGTATACTGTTCTATTGCATAGTATGAATGTTTTTTGCAGACAGAAAAGTGTTTAGTTTCAAAATGGCGTGCAATTGGATATTGCTGATCCCTGTTGATTATTGCCCTCATATGTTCAAGGACTCTTTTTTCGCCATATGTGTTGTGCTTCCCACGTACCTTAATTTGCATGGGCATTCTAGGACATACACCACAAACGTACTGCTACAGGTGAAGAATTGTTTTATACTGACCATTTTGTTGGTAATTTTGTTCCAGAATTCCTTATGCATTCGGCTGTTCCCGCAGGCCTTGCAGTGGCCACAGGAGAAGAAACCTTGAAGGTCCAATCCCCTTTCCCCCGTGTTGTCAGGTAGATCATTATGGACTAACAAATCTTTGAGATTGCGTCCCCTTCTATAGGTAATCATGGGACTTGGCGGTAACGTGTTCCCTATGAATGGATCGCATCTGAGTAAACTCCAGTTACGTGTTATACTCTTGCGCATTTGTTTTGAGTTTCTATTGTAGGTCAGTATTATGCGTGTCTCTGTGTCTGTCCCCTCGCCCTCTGCTTTTGGTGGGTTCCTCAAAATATCATCTCTGTTGACCAATTTGATTCTCTCTATTGCTTTCTTGAGAACCCATGTAGGGTATCCCCTGTCCTTGAATCTCTTGATCATGTTCATTTGCTCTTTAAGGAAGCCTGCTTCTGTACTTCAGTTTCTTTTTGCACAAAGTAACTCCCCATAGGGGATTCTCCACTTCAAAATTTCAGGGTGACTGCTCAGTGCATGCAACAGTGTGTTCCCTGCTGTGCTCTTGCAAAAAAGGGTCATCACTACTGTTTCGTTGACTATCTCTACCTTAGTGTCCAAATATTCTACCTGGTGTTCACTGATGGTACTTGTGAAAGTGAGGCTCTTGGAATTATGTTTGAGTTTGTCGAGCAAGATCTGAACTTCCTGTTTGTTGCCTTGTCAGACAACAAACAGGTCGTCAACGTATCTTACCCAAAGCCTGACCCTGGTGAAGTCATTGGTCATGTTTGTGTCTGCCCTGATGTCCTCCTCCCATGCTCCTATGAACAGATTTGCAAAACTAGGTGCAAAGCTTGTACCCATTGCTGTACCGAGGGATTGTTTAAAAACGTCACCATTGAACATGAAGAAATTGTTGGCCAGACAGAATCTGATGATGTCCAGAATCATTTGTGAGTAACCACAATATTTTATGTGTTCGCGTTTTAAGAACCTGGCTCATGCTTCTACTCCTTGGTCATGGTTAATCACTGTGTACCGTGAATTAATATCCATTGTTATGAGGAGAAGATTAGATTCCCGTTTCAGTTTGTTAATTTTGCCAAGGAAATCCTTGGTCTCCTTCACATAAGATGGAAAGGCAATCACAAATTCCCTGAGAAAATGGTCTGCATACTGTGAAAGATTTTCTAGGGCACTGCCCCTAGAGGAAATGATGGGTCTGTCTGGGGGATTGGTTCTACTCTTGTTTGTCTTTGACAGAAGATACATTACAGGTAGAATGGGAAAATCCTTTTTCAAATAACAGTATTCTTCCCATTTGATTAACCCCTTGTCTTTCTATTCGCCCAACCTTTCCCAAATGTTAGTGATACTGTTATTATATTCTACTCTGTTTGTTCTAGTGTAGGTATTATTGTCACTCAGTTGACGTATGGCTTCCTCGATATACAATTCCCTGGATAAAATGACAATATTCCCCCCTTTATCGGCAGGCCTGATAACAATACTATTGTCATTTGCCAGTTCTTGTATTGCTTTTTTTGTGTCAGAGTTAAATTAAAACTTAATTTCCTCCTTTTCTTTAGCCAGTTCTTTTGTCTGAATTCCAAAAGCTCCTTCCCCACCTGTTCCTGAAAAGTATCAATGTTATCATGATTCATGGTGGGCAGGAATGTGGACTTAGGTTTAAAATCCGAGCATGCGGCTGTGTCATGCCTGATTTCCATTTCATCTAGGATGCGGTGAGCTTCTGTACTTATGTTCATACCCTCAGGGTCGTTTTGAAGTTTGTGTAGTGCCATTAGTGTATCGATGTCACCTATGGTCAGTTCATCATTCTGTTCTGTCCTTATTGTCTGATGTGTTCCCCTGCTTCGTGTGGGCTTCAGATTATGCCAATTTTTTAGTTTAAATTTTCTGCAAAATTTGAATATATCAATTTTGTTATCTACAAAGTTCATCGGTGTGGTTGGGCAAAAAGTGAGCCAGAGGCAGAGGGTTCTCTTGTCCTTGTTGCTAATTTGTCTGGAAAAAAGATTAACAATGGTTTGATGTACCATGCTGTTTTCCATCATTGTGTCTTCTTGGAGCGTGTCTGTTTTTTTCCCACTTGGTCTGCTGCGTTCTCTTTTCCTTCTCCTCTGTCTGCACCTCTTCCGCCTCTTCCTCTGGTGTCCTTTGCTCTGCCTTTTCCCCTTCCTCTCGTCATTGAGGAGTCCTCCCTCTGGTTCGCACTGGATGTTGCCCGTGTTGTTTGTCAGACTTGTTTTGCCCCATCTTTTGCGAATGTTCTTAGGCAATTGGGAGGAAGAGACTCTAGGTAATACATCAATCTTTCCAGTGGTAGAACAAGTGAAACTCTGGCTCCGCTACATCGACGATATGTTCATGGTGTGGAGGGGCGACGAAGCAGAGGCTACTACATTTATCAACAAACTGAATGACAACAAGTACAACATCACACTCACCAGTACCATGAGCACAACTTCAGTTGAATTTCTCGATACCAAAGTGGAGGTAGTTGGCAATTCTTTACAAATCAAACTTTTTCGCAAAGACACGGCAGGGAACACCTTACTGCATGCCCTCAGGAGTCACCCTGACCCTCTGAAACGGAGTATACCATTTGAGGAACTGCTGAGGGCAAAACTTAATTGCAGTACTGAAGCTGGCTTTAAGGCAGAATCGTCCATCATGATAGAAAGGTTCAAGGCCAGAGGATATCCTAAGTGGGTTCTCAACAAAGCACTTAGAAAAGTCAAACCAGAACAGAGATCAGACACTCTCCAGACAAGAACTGATGGGGATTCTGAGGCAACAGGGAACAACACCAGAATCATACTGACTTACAACAGAAATGCTAGGGACATCAGAAATATTCTGGCTAGACACTGGGACATTCTCAAAAGCGACCCCTACATAGGTCCCACCATAAGTGAGAAACCTTGCATCACATACAGAAAGGAATACAGTTTTAGAGACGTGGTGGTACATAGTGACATAGCAATCTATAACACCATGAAGGACCAGGGACTGAAGGGTTTCTTTCCATGTGGGCACTGCAGGGCTTGCAGAAACACTGTAATGAAGAAAGAATTTCCAGGAGGAGGGGGCAAAATGAGAACCATTACTCAGTTCCTAACATGTGGGACCCCATTTGGAATCTATTGTCTAGTATGCCCGTGCAACCTGAAATACGTTGGTAGTACTGTTCATCCGGCGAAAAAACGTGTGCTGGAACACATGCGGGCAATTACCAATCAGGAGCAACAATATCCTGTGGCTCGCCATTTCCAACAACACCACTTTTCCAACAATGCCTTACTCAGTTACTAGATTTTGGAACACATTCCGAGATCCCCGAGGGGAGGTAACAGGGTGTTAAAACTCAGGCAACGGAAATCCAGATACATCATTGATCTCCAGACAAAATCTCCGGGGGGGGGATGAACCTTGACGAAGAATTGAGAATACATCTGTATATAATATAATTATCATTGTCCATTTAAATGTCTTCCTCCATAGCTTCTTTAGGGAGCATGCAAATGTAATTGTAAATTGAATGTGTTAGCAAACTGAATCGTTTTAATTGTTTTTACTTTTATTGATTTAATTTCTTTTCTCTCTCTCCCTCTCTGATTGCAGGAGGAAAGGAAGGGACGCACACTACTTTGGTAGTCTCACATTCACGGGTTCCCTAATCTTTTTTCCAGAGGCACTTGGCGAAACTGTATCACGTCTGACAAGATCGGTCACCTGTGGTTTGACATTTTCCTTTTATAAGTTTTGTATGCACTTTTTAGGTCTCGTCTCTCTTAAATACATTATAGCATGTAACCTTGTTACATTTTGGGCACTGGCCCAGCATAGCTGAATTACAGCACAATGGCATTATACAAGGAAACAGAAAGTGCACTTACTTTAGAAATGTGGAACATATTGAACCAAATACGGAGTCCATCTGTGTACTTTGCCCAAGCTCAGGTGCACATACTAGAAAGCACTGCTCTTACACTGGTATAAGGATTGAAATATTTGAAATACCGGGCGCTCTCCCGGTACATGCACCACCCTCTAAGGGTCTGTGGTCCCAGTAAAGAGCAGTTGGAAAGTCGTATATATATATATATATATATTTTCTACTGGCGGTCGCCAGTAGATAGTTATATTTAGGACCGAGTTTCCATAGGAAATCTGAAAATTCTATTTTGAATAACTTTGGCGCCGGTTGACGAAGCTTCATGAAATTTTCAAAACTAATGGGGCGCTCCGCTCAGCTCCTACCCTGAAAGTCTCGGGATGATTCATCAAGCGGGGGCTGAGAAAAAAGGGGGGTCCCAAAATGCATTTTCCCCATGCATTTCCCATAGGACCTTTAGTCGAAGGTACAGCCCGAACGGCTGAACAGAATTACTTGAAATTTGGCAAAGAGGTAGTCCTCAGGTCAGGGATGTACCTTTTGCATATATGGTGTCAATCTGTTCAGTAGTTTCTGAGAAAATTGCATTTAAAAGTACATAAATATCTATATGCGCGCACCGTGCGCGCACGGTGCGCGCACCATAACGTGCGCGAGCGTAATTCTGATTGGTGGTTACATGTCAGTCAACATTCGAATCGGTCGAAATCAGGAAGTGTCGGCTGCCATTTTGTGTGTGGCAGTGAAAAACAAAGGTGGAGAACGTGAAAAGGGGGAAGGGTAGAGAGTTCCTGACCCCCTAGCCTTTGTCAGGGGGTGCCTGAAGGACCCCGAAGGGTGAAAAAAACATTCTTTTTTTTTTTCAAAAAATCGCGGGGTGCGCGCACCGCGAAAAAAGCTTAAAAAAAAATAAAATACCTTTTAAACTGTTTATAAGTTTATAGAAGATATTAACTATGCTGTTCAACTTTATCCAAATAAAAAAAAAAAGAGCTAAGCCATTCCATGTTACAGGATCAATCTATAACTATATACATAGGTAGTTTATTGTAAAATAAATATATAAAAAATATAATAATACATACATAAAACCTTACAAGGAGGAGGAGCTTCGCGCGCATCCAAGATGGTCGCGTGAGAACAGGGCTCCACGGACCCTTGCCGCTCCTCGCAACTTATCCTGACATTATCCTGGATTTGTGGACGGATTCTGGAAGATGAACCTTGGCTGAATCCATAACTCTTCTCAGAACGAAAATCGGACTGGGGAGACCTGAAATACAGCGTTTTGCATTTTGGAGGCCCACCTGGAAGCTGTGCCCGGTGCTTTGGTGAACCGTGGGGCCGGGGAGTAGTTGAACAACAACGGCATCGGAGCCTTGCCAATGACCGCGCACCCACTTTCAGTTTCGCTTTTGCACTTCTGCATGTCCTGATCGAGGAGCTACTTTGCACGGCTGGGGCGTCCTCCGGCCTTGGTACTGGACTGATTTGTGCCTTTTTCTCAACTCTCCCGAGTGGGCTTTCGGACAGTCTGTGTCTGATCTGCTGGTGCCCCTTCGCTATCGGTCCGGGCGGACCCCACCGGCGAGCATCGCCCAACATGGGGGGCAAGGGGGATCCCGAGAAACGGAAGGCCAAGACATCCCTGCGTGGAGGACCAGTCCAGAGTAACATCATGGATCGCTATACCCAGGGTAAAGGGACCCCCGGGCCGGCGGGTGCCGTCATGGAGGACTCCGGCGGGGGTCCGTCCGTCCCCACGGAATTGTCGCTGCAGGACGTTATGGGCGCCATCAACGGCATAAGGGAGACCATCGCCCAGCAGTACGAGGCTCTGGCCCGTAAAATTGACACGGTTGCCATTGATGTTACGTTAATCCGGGCGGATCTCTCTAAGACTAACGAGAGGGTTCAATCGCTGGACTTGAGGACATCCACTCTTGTCACGAATGTATCAGACCTCCAGGCAACTCTTGGCGATCTAAAGTCTGCAAACGACGCGATGTCCCGGCGGCTGGAGGATTTCGAAGGTCGGGCACGGCGCAATAATATCCGTGTCATAGGTGTACCGGAGACTTCCAACAATCGTCCGGTGGACCTTATGGTCGAGGACCTCATCCTCAATCATCTTGCTCCTTCAGGCCTGAGCAAGTTCTTCGCCGTGGAGCATGCCCATCGTGTCCCGGGCGGTAGGCCTCGACCAGGCGCTCCCCCGAGGCCTATCATTGCAAAACTTTTTCATTACAGAGACCGGGATGCGATCTTGCAGGCCTCGAGGGTGCACGGCCCAGTTAAATATGAGAATTCCTCTGTCAACCTCTTCCCGGACTTCACCCAACTCGTTCAGAAACAGAGAATGAGCTTTCAGGGGGTGAAGCGTCGTCTTCGAGATCTGGACATCAAATACTCTATGCTTTGTCCTGCCAGGCTTCGTGTGGAATATGAAGATCGGACTCTCTTTTTTGAACGCCCCAACACAGTGAGTGACTGGTTGGATTCCCTGCCGGAACCGGGAGACCGAACTGGGCGTACTGGCGGTGCCGAGGGCGGTGGGCCTCTGCAGGAATAATTCTTGGCTCTCCACTTTGACATTTCCTTCTGTGCTCAGCCAGGTTCTACTTCAATTGTATATTTTGTCTATTAATGTTTCGTCTGGGTGCGGGCGGGGACGGGTCCCTTTCCTCCTCTAGGGTCTTTTTGTAGCATGGGATTGTTAGGGCGACAGGCACACTGCAAGTTGGGGGGGCTGTATAGTCCGCAGGGGTGCAGGGTGGGGGGGTGGCAATGGTGTGGGGGTGGGAGGGTGGCAGTGGTAGATGGGTTGTGTGTTTTTTCTTTTCAAGGCGGTGTTATTGTTTTCCTTCAGTTTCAGGTGTCTGGCTGCGTGCCCGGGGACTCCAGCTTCTTGTGTTGGGATGGGGGGGGACGGGTTGAAACTGATGTCTTGGAACGTCAACGGATTGGGGGACCGTATCAAACGTGGGGTTGTGTTGCAATATTTGCGTCGATTGGCCCCTGATGTGGTATTTCTTCAAGAGACGCACTTGGTGGGAAATGTATGTCATGCTATGAACAGGGGGGGCTACCGACTGGTCGCACACTCTGGCTTCACCACTGGCTCCAGAGCGGTGGGCATCTTGCTGCGCTCTTCCCTTCCACTTGAGATTGACAAAGTTACTCTTGATGATAGAGGGCGCTATGCGTCTTTGACTGGGCGGTGGGAGGGGCAAACTCTTTCACTGGTTTCGGTCTATGTTCCCCCGGGCCTCCAGACCTCCACTTTCTCTGATGTGGGTCGTATGTTACTTGAACTTCCTGATAGTCTCCTGATTGTGGGTGGAGATTTTAATTCCGTGATTTCTGGCGAGTTAGATCGTTACCCTCCCAGGGCCCTCTCTGCCGCCCAGGCGTGGCTCGGCGGGTTCTTGGACACTTTCGGTCTGGTGGACTGCTGGAGGTTGATACATCCGACACAGAGTCAGTACACATTCCACTCCGGGGCCCACGGGAGTCTCTCCAGACTAGATTATTTTCTAATGCCCGCGGCCCAGACCACCCGGGTCCGGGAGGTTAAGCACCTGGCCCGGGGCATTTCCGATCATTCCCCATTGTGGCTCCTCTTCGATACCGGGATGCGATCCGCCGGGCGGATCGCCCCCATTAACCCCTGGTACTTGCGTGACCCCAAGATTCGCAAGGGTCTAATTAAGTCGCTTGATCAGTATTTTCTGGAGAATGAGGGGTCCGTCTTGTCCTCAGTGTCCCTGTGGGAGGCCTTCAAAATGGTCCTCCGAGGACACGCCCTATCCCTGATCGTGGAGGCCAAGAAAGCTAAGAACGGGGAGGTGGTTGCGTTGGAGGCTGAGATATCGGGGTTGGAGGCTGCCTTGGAGACGTGTGTCACTCAGGACGGGCTCCATGCCCTCAACTTGAAGCAGTTCGAATATAAGTCCCTTGTTACGGATGCTGCTCGGACACTGTATAGGGAACAGCAGGGTAGACTGTATGATGCTGGGGATAAGGCGGGTAAATTGATTGCTTGGCTTGATAAGAAGGAGAGAGTGAATCGAGTGGTCCCCGTGCTTCAGACGTCGGAGGGAGTGAGTGTGACTGACCCTGGTGAGATTGTGGAGTGTTTTGCGGACTACTTCTGTGCTGTGTACTCCCCGGTGTCTACTAGAGATGAGGCTGACTCTCGTTACTTGTTGAAGGATATTGCTTTGCCCTGCTTGTCGGTGGAGGAGCGTGAGCAGATGGAGGCCCCACTTTCGGTCGATGAGATTGCAACCGCGATTCGTTCCCTTCGCTCGGGCAAGGCTATGGGTCCCAACGGACTCCCGATTGAACTCTATAAACTGCAACCGGATAAACTTGCGCCATTTCTCCGTCGTATGTTCTCGGAGTCGCTTGAACTCGGCTCTCTCCCTGATGACCAACGCCTGGCCACTATAGTCGTGATTCCCAAGGACGGTAAGCCTCGGGACCGTTGCGCCTCGTATAGGCCTATTTCTCTGCTGAATGCAGAGCCGAAAATCCTTGCCAAGGTTTTTGCGAACCGCCTGCTTACTCTTATTTGCGATCTGGTGCATCCGGACCAATCCGGTTTTATCCCGCACCGGAATACGGCCCTTAACTTGCGGCGCCTACATGGCGTACTTGCAAGGGCGGAATATCTTTCAGAGCCGGCCATCTTGGTTTCCTTGGACGCCACGATGGCCTTTGATACGATAGAATGGCCGTATCTTTGGGCCGCCCTGGCAAAGTTTGGCTTCGGGGCGGGATTTATTAATTGGGTTAAACTCTTATACGCTGCCCCGCTGGCACAGGTGGTCGTTAACGGGAGGGTTTCCCGGCCCTTCGTTCTTGGGAGGGGCACTAGGCAGGGGTGTCCGTTGTCTCCTCTGCTCTTCGCGTTAGCTTTGGAACCGCTCGCTGCTTGGCTCCGTTGGGAACCGTCGATAAGAGGGATCCAGTGGGCCCCTGGCTTCGAGGATCGTGTTTCGTTGTACGCGGACGACATTCTCTTGTACCTCACCTCACCACGTAAGTCACTCAATGTGCTCTTTGACATCCTCACTTCCTTCGGCAAGAACTCTGGTTTGATCATTAACTGGTCCAAATCTTGTGTCTATGCTATATCCGGTGGCTTTCCTCTCTTGCCTTCTCGTTTTCCCATTAAGGCGTCCAGCTCCGGCTTTACGTACCTGGGGGTGTATGTCTCATTGGATCCTGCTGTCCGCTACGAGCATAATCTCCTTTCTCCACTTCGGAGATTGAGGTTAGACGTGGCCCGTTGGCGTAAGCTTCCCTTGTCTCCCCTCGGTCGTGCGGCACTTTTTAAAATGATGTCTCTTTTCCCTGATTTCTTTACGCACTTCAGAACTCCTTTGATATTATTCCGGCGGCTTACTTCCGGGAAGTGGAGAGCTTACAAAGGAGACTTGTTTGGGGCGGTCGTGCACGTATTGCTCTTGCAAAGCTGACTCTCCCCTGGTACGACGGGGGCATCGCGCTCCCGGACATCAGGAGGTACTATTGGGCTTCCCAGCTATCTGCTATTAACCATGCAACGTACTCACCTGGTCCGAATCCGGCTTTCGAAATGGATAGATTTTTGTTGCCTGGCGGCAACTTTAACAGAGCGCTTTACTTTCGATCGGCTGGGAGGACCTTAACCGGTCCCACCATGATTGCGACACGCTTGTGGAAGGCTGTGAATGTGGCCATGGGCTGGAATGATCGCTTGACGGGCGCGACTCCCTTGTTTGCGTCTGAAAGATTGGGAAGCCTCTGGACAACGAAGGGGTTCGAGCATTGGGACACGATTGGCATCAGCAGAGTAGGTGACCTTTGGGTGAAGGGTGCGGTTAAATCCTTTGCGGCGCTGCAGAGTGAGTACGAATTGAGTGAGAGGGAGTTCTTTCGGTACGTTCAGGTTCGCCACGCATTGCTCTCGGCCATCGGGGCGGGAACTGCAGTCCCTGTGTCTTCGCCACTCGAGGACCGCATACTCGACGGTCACTTGCCCGACAGTACTATTTCCCTTATCTATAAAAAACTAATAAACATTCGGGCGGATCTCCTCGTGCGTCTGCGGGAGGCGTGGATCGGGGATGGGGTGGAACTGGACGACGAGGACTGGCAGTCTGCGCTGTCCTCCCCTAAGGAGGTGGCCATACCCGCGCGTCTCTGTCTTGTCCAGCTTAAAATTCTCCACCGTGTCTACGTGACGGGCCCTCGTTTAGTTCTGATGGGTTTCTCTGAAGACGGACTCTGTAGGAGCGGCTGTGGGCTCAGCGCCACTTTTCTCCATGTTCTCTGGGAGTGCCGTAAGGTTGCGGAATATTGGCGCCGGGTGCATGCTGTCATGGAATGTGTCACTGGGGTCGCCCTGTTGCCTGAGGTTCGCCGCTGTGTGCTGAACGTGTGGGAGCCTAACGATTATAATGCTGCTCAGACTCGGTGGGCGGCCCTTGGGAACATGTTTGCTAAGAGGGACATCGCACAGCTTTGGGGCTCCCGGCGGCCTCCCACCGTGTCAGTATGGAAGGAGAACATGGACTGGTGCATGTGCAGAGAGAAGACTGTGTATGTGGCCCGGGGTAAGCCGGGGGCGTGGGGTAGAATTTGGGGACAGTGGAACGCGTACCGTGGGAACATCTGCACACCCCCCCTCGTGGACTCATATGATGCTGCCTTGTCCCCCTGATTCTGAGGTTCCCGGACTATTGCATTTCACCTATAGATGGTTGTGGCTCTCCCGTCGCCCCCACCTCCCCCTTGATCATCCTCATTGACCACCCGAGGGTGGAGTTGGTACTGTGTGGTCCCCCAGCCGTGGTTAGACGCCTCTTTTTCGATGGTTTCCGCCTTGTCTTTATGTGTTATTTATTTTTCCTTTTTTTTGTTTGTATTTCTAAAAATTTATGTATCCGGATAACTTCTGAGGTGCACTCAGTACTTTGTCAATTCGGCTGAGCCCCAGGGGGCCCATTGCTTCCTTGCTGTTGTTGAACATGTATATATTAGCGGCCGGCCCTGGTGGTTGTAGGCCCATGTGTGTATTGAATTTTTCGGTGCAATAAAGGTTTTTCAAAAAAAAAAAAAAAAAAAACCTTACAAATTCACTTAAAAAACCATAGGTTTCACACACGTTATAGTTAGGAATTAGCATTTAAAAAACCTTGCAAATTCACTTAAAAAACCATAGGTTTCACACATGTTATAGTTAGCTGGACATTTCACTCGTAAAAAACCATTGAAATTCCCCCGTTATAGTTAGTTCAGATAACTATAACTCGCGCGACCGCCAATCTACCACAAGGATGATGTCATCAGTGATGTCATGAGTGATGTCACTGACCATGTCATGAGTGATGTAATATGTGACGTCATCAGCAGTGGATTGCGGTCGCGGTCTGAACTAACTATAACGGGGGAATTTCAATGGTTTTTTACGAGTGAAATGTCCAGCTAACTATAACATGTGTGAAACCTATGGTTTTTTAAGTGATATATATATATATATTCACTGAAAAAACCATAGGTTTCAGGGGCGTTATAGTTAGCTGGACTTTTCACTCGTACAAAACCATTGAAATTCCCCCGTTATAGATAGTTCAGCTAACTATAACTCGCGCGCCCGTGATGCACTGCTGATGATGTCACATATTACATCACTCATGACATGGTCACTGACATCACTCATGACATCACTGATGACATCTCAAATGACATCACTGATGACATCACTGATGACATCATCCAGTGAATGTGTGTATTTCTGAAAATTACATATGTTTTATATATGTATATCTCAAGGTCGATGGAAGAATAAATGGGTATATAAGTATCTAAATGGATGATTTGTTTTTGAAAAATTGATTGTATAACTGACTGATTAAGTGTATCTTAGTGAATACATGGCTTAGTGAGTAATGTTTAAATATGTAAATATCTGCATCAGTCTCTCACTTTGTGTATAAGTGGCTGCATGGGTTGGTGAGTAGCTACATGAGTGTCTATATAGGTTATTAGTTGTTTTTTTAAGTATCAGTATGAGTGTCTGAGTGTCTGTATGGTTTGGTGGGGGGTATTACGTAGTGCATAGGTGTATGAATGAGTGACTCACTGTTTGTATGTGTTGAAGACAGCATGTGTGCAGGCCTGTATGGGTGGATGAGTGTGTGCATGGGTGTGTTAGTGAGTGAATGACTGTCTCAATAGTGTCTTTATGAGTAACTACATATGTTTTAAACTGGTATATGTGACTATTGGTGTATATAAGTGAGTATATGTGAGAGTGAGAGATTGAAAGAGTTCCTGAATGAATAAGTATGTGTTTCTATAAGTGATTGTTTAAAAGACTAAGTATGTGCAAGTTTCTGTAGAAGTAAGTGTGGTGGTGTGTGTATAACTGTATATGCAAGTAAATGCATGTTTGATTCTTTATTAGCATGAGTGACTATGTGTGTGAGTAACTTTATGGATGAGTGGCGTTGTGTAACAGGATGTATAGGTGTATGAGTACATATGATGAGTGAGTACATGTATGAGTGACTGTATAGGACTGTTGGTGAATGAGTGGATGTGTATGTGGATCTTAGAATTACTGAATAGGTTGTTGTAACTGATATTGGTATGTCAATTGTTTTGAAAATTTTAGTTTCTATTTTTGAATGTGTGTATCAAAGGTTATATTAGGGGGAGAGGAGGTCTGCCACACTATCACAAGGATGATGTCATCAGTGATGTAATTTGAGATGTCATCAGTGATGTCATGAGTGATGTCACTGACCATGTAATTAGTGATGTAATATGTGACGTCATCAGCAGTGCATTGCGGGCGCGCGAGTTATAGTTAGCTGAACTAACTATAATGGGGGAATTTCAATGGTTTTGTATGAGTGAAAAGTCCAGTTAACTATAACGCCCCTGAAACCTATGTTTTTTTCTGTGAATTTCTAAGGTTTTTTAAATGCTAATTCCTAACTATAACGTGCCTAAAACCTATGGTTTTTTCAGTGAATTTCAAAGGTTTTTTAAATGCTAATTTCTAACTATGCCTACAGAGATAGGACATGTGAAGAAAGAAGTAAAAACGCACAGAAAGAAAAAAAAGAAATGCAGAAAGAAGCAACAGAAGTCCTCAAAGACGAAGAAAAGTGCAGGAAGAAGGATAACGTGCAGAAAGAACAAACAGAAGAGCAGAAAGAGGCCTTGTTGCAAAATCATCCTGTACCCACAACTTTTTCAGACAGATACTGGTGGTAACTGAGTCTGACTAACCAGTCCTAGAGCCAGTGCTATGTTAAAAGACACTCAGAATACAGTGAAACCACCTACATACACTAGGGAACACTATGCGTTGGGATCACCGTGTGATCAGCATGACCTCCTCTGTAAGCCCCTAGTATATAATAGGGCAGGGGATTAAAACTATCTCTTAAAACGCGCCACAGGGCGTGTTTGCAAATGTCACCTCAGGCCCGTCCCCTCACTTCCCCACTGTGTAAACACGCCCTGTGGCTGTTTTAAGTTGGGAGATTAAGTCCCCTTGAATCCTGAGGGTCCCTAGGGTTCGACTAGACCACTAGGTACCTCCAGTAAGCGCCACAGAGCTGCGTTGCAGAGAGATGTAAAAAGGGGCACGGCCTAGACCACCTCTCTGCAACGTAGCGCAGTGGCGCTTACTGGAAGCACCTGGTGGGCTAGTTGGCCCCCAGGGTCCCTCAGGATTGAAAGGGAAATATTTCCCCAACTTAAAATCCTAAGGGTCCCTAGGGTCAAACTAGCCCACTAGGTACCTCCAGTAAGCGCCACAGAGCTGCGTTGCATAGAGGTGTAAAAAGGGGCGTGGCCTCAGAACACCTGTCTGCAACGCAGATCCCTGGCGCATACTGGAGATACCTTTTGGGCTAGTTGGCCCTCAGGGACCCTCAGTATTGAAGGGGAATTAATTCCCCAACTTACAACTGGCCAGGGGGCGCGTTCGCAGAGTGCTGCAAGGAGGGGGCGTGGCCTCCGGCGCGATGCCGGTATTTTATTTTTTAAGAAGGAGGGCTGTGTGGCCCCCTTCTTTTTTTACTTTACTGGCCCTGGGGACCCCATCCCCCAGGGTCTGCACCCTAAGTTTTTTTGTTGAAACAAATTAATTTGGCCCTCCCAAGGTCTTAATCGGCCCCGGTGACCCCAGCCCCCGGGTCATGGCCTTTTTTTTTTTTTTAATTCTTTAGGAGGGGGCTGCGTGGCCCCCCTCCTCAGGCCACTTATGGCACTGGGGACCCCATCCCCCGGGGCCGGCCTTTGTTTTTAATTATTAAAAAACTATATATATTTATAGAAACACCTAGGACATGCTGGACAAACCATATGTACCTATCACCATGACGATTTGCGTGATATTCATTAAAAGGCGACTATGCATAGAATGAATCCACGTGGAATGTATTTACACCGCTAGTGAAGCTCTGACATGTCTGACGACCCACCGTGCCTAATCCCGGCGTCCCCCCCAGTGGGTACTCTCCAAGTAGACACCCTTGTCGTTTATTTATACAAACATGGATAGCTATTGACGGGCACATTTAATATACACGCACACCAAGCCATTCAAAGGGGATTCGACAAAAATTCGACCAAACTATGCAAGAAACCCCCCTCACGGTTAATAAAATATACATCCACCACCGGATGTGTAATACTTTTAATTTTACTCTCTGGAAAGGAGATGAATCTCACTTGAGAGTCACAGCGTGCTCCGGGCTGAGCCCAATGCTGTGTTACACCCACCAGTGCCCGCCGAGTGCCTCACACCTCTGTGTTGTATTTCACCAGCTAGTGCGTATGCTATGACACTCTCTAGCCCATGTGCACTGTAACACCACCCCGTGAATATGTCATGCCACACTTGCCTTCGCACGGGTTATATTGCCCCATCTAGCGTGCCTTCCTCGATGCCTATGTTATAATGCACAGCGCTATGCCATACATATTACAATCTGGGATCCATATCTTTGTCACAGTGCATATGCAACGTTACACTCCCCAGCACATATTTTATATTACAACTTTAGAGACTAGTTAGGTTACACAACACTGCCCTGTGCATATTACACTCCAAGGTGCATATCGCATAGCACACGCTAGTGCCTGTGCTATCTCGCGCTCTCCAATGAATCTGTCATTGCGCACAATGTATTGCATATTATATTTCAAGCCCCGGTTCATCTTATATCACACTTTTTGGTGCATAGTTTATACCATATACTATATCTAGTTTTCATTTTCGATCGTGCTCTCAGGACTATGTTCTATATAACACTGCGTCCACCTACACTTTTCACGGGCATTACATTTTGCGATGGGGGGTGGAGGTTCAGGGGCTGTTACTGCCAAGTGAGCTCGGAGTCACAGTCACAAACGTCCTCTTCTTCCTGAATAAAAGTGAGATTATGCTGAATACTTGTTCATATTTTAAGTAGTTCGCACAGACACACATATTAAAAACAATAAAGTTCCTAATACCCACCTTCTCTGAACAGTTAGCTTGCTGCCCCATCCACCTCTTCCCTATCCTCTGTTGTCTGAATCCATGGACTAGCCTCCTCCCTCCTGCCATGCATGGTCTGATGTGCTGCCACTGTCCTCCATTTAGCATGATGTACCAGTCCACTCCACCTGCCCTCCATTGCCCAATTCTATGGCCCATCATTGACCTCCTGCTTAGCCTCTGTGCTTAGCTTGCCGCCTGTATTCTCCTTCCCCCTGCCCTCCGATGTCTTTGTGCATGCCCCTGCTCCATCCTTTTTGCCCACCATGTACCATGGACCTGCCACTCCTATCTACTCTGAGTGTTCTGTTGAGCTGCCACTCCCCTCCCACCTGCCTAGCATTGTCAGATGACTGTAACTTGTCCCTGCTACCTCCACCCTGCCTGTCCACATGCCATGCCCCTATCCCCTACCTCCTGTCCTCCAAGGTCCATTTTACTGCCACACCCTTCTGCCCTCCCTGGTCTGTTGTGCTGCAACTGCTCCTCCTGCCTGCCCCGCACGGTCTGTTGAGAAGCCCCTTCCCCTGAACTCTCTTGTCTGTGCCAGGTCCTGACCCTCCCTTCTATCCTCCATGGTCCTTTGTGCATGCCCCTGCACCATCGTTCCTGCCCATCATAGCCATTGTGCTGCCACTAACCCTCCCGCTTGCCATGCATGGTCTTCTGTGCTGCCATGGCCCCTCCCACTTCCCTGTGTGGTCAGCTAGCTGCCCCTGACCCCCTCCCACCTTCCCTCCATGGTCTGTGTGTATGCCATCATAGTCTCACTGTTGCTCTCCATGGTGTGTCTTGTTTCTAGTGCCCAACCTGCCTGACCTCCATGGTCATCTTGCTGCTCCTGCCCTGCCCCCTTGCCCCCAGCCCTCTGTTTCCATGTGCAGACCCCTATTCCCTCCCTCCTGGCTTGTCTGTTCCATTGTAATGCCCCTGATCCGTCCCTCCGCCATTTATGGTCTGTTATGCTGCAGCTTTCTCTCCTGTCTGTCCATTATGGTCAGCTAGCTACCACTGCCCCTTTCCCCTCTGTTCTCTGTTGTCCATGTGCATGGTCCTGTCCCCTCCCTATTGCTTTCTATGGATTGTTGTGCTGCACTCCCGTCCCGCATGCGCTGTGTGGTGTATTGTGCTGCTGAAAACCCTGATGCCTGCCCTGTAGGGTCAGTTTGGTGCACCTCTCCATGTCTTTCCTGTCCTCTGTTATCCGAGTCCATGTCCCTACCCCAACTCCTCCTGCCTACCATGATCCAATG
Organism: Triturus cristatus; assembly: GCF_964204655.1. NCBI lineage: Eukaryota > Metazoa > Chordata > Amphibia > Caudata > Salamandridae > Triturus > Triturus cristatus. The sequence continues at coordinate 1,139,833,267 of NC_140583.1, read as the reverse complement.
TACCATACTTGCGAACATTTTGAACTTGGTGAGAGGGAGATTTTGAAAAACACTGGGGTATTGATTTTCCCCTTTGAGTTACATTGAAAAAGAGGAGATTGTAGACAGGTGACAGATCAAATAAAGCCTATTTGAGCTTAAAAACATTGGACGTTTCCTGGCTGAAACGAGTCTGTTGGCATGTATGGTTGTACTACCACTGCCTCTTCCTTCTGCCCACAATGGTCTATTATATTGCCACAGCCTCTCTTGCCAGTCCTTTATTGTTGGTTTGTTGCCCCTGCCCCTCTTTCCACTGCCCTCCATAGTCTGTTGTGCTGCCACTGCCCTTCCTGCCTGCCCAGTGTGGTAAAATTGTTGCCTCTGCACTCTCCTACCTGCCTTCAATTTTCAGAGTCCATGCCCCTGGCCTCTGCCTCTCAACAGTATCCCAATGAACAACTAGATTGCTAACATTCTATATTTATTACAAAAGTGTGGAACGCCTGACGTCATCTTGATGTAATCAAAACTGTAATACCTAGAGTATTCCCTTTAGAAATTACATATATGAGAGGGTCTTATTTGCATCAAAATTATGGTTAGTGCTCTAAAAAACTAAAATGAGGACATATTTTCTGAGTTTTCAAATAGCGACAAAGAACTTTTAAATTATTTGTAATCTTTATGTTTTTTTATCCAGTTGACCACTTGATTAAATGTTGCACCTAGGGGAGAGGATGTGGTGTTACTTCCAGAGCTGCAGACTTTGCAACTGGGGAACCAGGTTGGAGTTTCTGCTTCAGCTCAACATTCTGTGATTCTGGTCAAATCACTTGATCTCCCCATGTCTACAACCAAAATGAATTTGATCTTGTGTGATGTAACCAATGCTCATGTAAAGCACTCCAATACCTGACAAGTCTGCACTATATAAAACTGCAAATACACAAAAAATAAGTGTTTTGCACACTTCTGTCATTGGGCTACATGTGGGCTATATCTGGGTGATATTTGTGCTGCATTTGGGCTCTTTTGTCTCTGGTGGCCATCTTGGGGGATTTATTTGTTATGAAGTTTTAAGTGTTACCAGTTTATTCCAATCAAGATGGCTTCAGGTGCGCCATACTTTTGTCATAAGTAAGACAGTAAGCGCTCTAGTTGTTCTTAAGAACACTCTGGGACATTCTGTCATTGGGCTATACTTGGGCTACATCTGGGTGATATTTGGGCTACATTTAGGCTCTTTTGTCTCTGGTGGCCATCTTGGGAGATTTATTTGTTATGAAGTTTCCTAATTTCCTCATTTACTGCAGTCTCGTCAGTGGGAATACTTTCAGTTTTTTATTTTGGTTCCATCAAGAAGGCATTCAGATGTGTCTCACATTTGCCGTAAATTCTGAATGTTAGCACTCTAGTTGCTCATTAGAGCATTGTAGTAAAACTACCGCTCACCAGGGAAGTCTGTTGCTGGTATTCAAAGTGCATGTGTCAGTCTGCATGTCAGAATTTGTTTATGAAATAGAAGAGGATTTGAGAAGTCAAAATGTGCCCAATTTTTTTTTTCTGCAGAACTAATCATAATTTCTATGGCAAAATGAACCCCCTCATTTTGTTCCTTTGTAAATTAACCTCTTCTATGCCCATGACGAGATAGTCTCGTCATGGACCGCGGTTGCGCTGTGCCCATGAAGAGACTATCTCGTCATGGACCCCGCCCGCTAATACAATGCCCGGCACAGGAGGGGGAAAGGGCGGGGCACTCAAGGGGTTAAATGTTTTAAGTGTTACCACTTTATTACAATCAAGATGGCTTCAGGTGTGCCATACTTTTGTCATAAGTAAGACTGTTAGCGCTCTAGTTGTTCGTTAGAACGCTCTGGGACATTCTGTCATTGGGCTATACTTGGGCTACATCTTGGTGATATTTGGGTTACATTTGGGCTCTTTTGTCTCTGGTGGCCATCTTGGGAGATTTATTTGTTATGAAGTTTCCTAATTTCCTCATTTACTGCAGTCTCCTCAGTAGGAAATACTTTCAGTTTTTTACTTTGGTTCCATCAAGAAGGCATTCAGATGTGTCACACATTTGCCATAAATTCTGAATGTTAGCACTCTAGTTGCTCATTAGATCACTGTAGTAAAGCTACTGCTCACCAGGGAAGTCTGCTGCTGGTATTCAAAGTGCATGTTTCAGTCTGCATGTCAGAATTTTTTTATGAAATAGAAGTGGAATTGAGAAGTCAAAATGTGCCCTAATTTTTCTTTCTGCAGCACTAATCATAATTTCTATGGCAAAATGAACCCCCTCATTTTGTTCCTTTGTAAATTAAATGTTTTAAGTGTTATCACTTTATTCCAATCAAGATGGCTTCAGGTGTGCCATACTTTTGTCATAAGTAGGACTGTTAGCGCTCTAGTTGTTCGTTAGAACACTCTGGGATATTCTGTCATTGGGTTATACTTGGGCTACATCTTGGTGATATTTGGGCTACATTTGGGCTCTTTTGTCTCTGGTGGCCATTTTGGGAGACTTATTTGTTAAGATGTTTCCTAATTTCCTCATTTACTACAGTCTCCTCAGTAGGAAATACTTTCAGTTTTTTACTTTGATTCCATTAAGAAGGCATTCAGATGTGTCACACATTTGCCATGAATTCAGAATGTTAGCACACTAGTTGCTTATTAGATCACTGTAGTAAAGCTACTGCTCACCAGGGAAGTCTGCTGCTGGTATTGAAAGTGCATGTTTCAGTCTGCATGTCAGATGTTTTTTAATGAAATAGAAGAGGATTTGAGAAGTCACTCAAAATGTGCCCTAATTTTTCTTTCTGCAGCACTAATCATACTTTCTAATGCAAAATAAATCCCCTAATTTTGTTCCTTTTTAAATTAAATGTTTTAAAAGTTACCACTTTATTCCAACCAAGATGGCTTCAGTTGTACCATACGTTTGTCATAAGTAGGACTGTTAGCGCTCTAGTTGTTCTTTAGAACACTCTGGGAAGCTGCAGTAGAACACAAAGGAATCAACTGACAGTCTGTGCCCTTGTTGGATGTACATGTTTTATTGAGAATGTCAGACTTCATTCTCACGTGACTGAGAAAGATAATGTGAATTTACAGAAAATATGCTCTCAGTTTAGCTTATAGATCACCTTCCAAACCTCTGTGGGAAAAGCATGAGAAAATAGTTTTCTCTCAAACATGATTTATGATATCACAGCAGAAGGCTTTTTCACATGGTAAAATCACCTTAGAACACACCACAATACCTAAAATGAGTATGGTACCATCAACGAATGATTTATAATGTAACTAAAGTCTTAAAACCTTCTATTAACTGCAATGCTTTGTAATGAGGTGCTATCATGTATATTGGTCCCAAGATGGCTGCCAACACTTCTTGGATGAAGTGCTGACAGCCAATCAGATCTCACGATGAGATGTGTAGTTAGGCTCCGCCCAGATATATATGTAATTTTATTTTTGATTTTCTCAGGAACTACTGAACAGATTGACACCATATATGCAAAAGGCACATGCCTGACCTGAGGACTACCTCTTTGCCAAATTTCAAGTAATTCTGTTCAGCCGTTCCGTCTGTACCTTCGACTAAAAGTCCTATGGGAAAATGCATGGGGAAAACGCGTTTTGGGACCCCCCTTTTTTCTCAGCCCCCGCTTGACGAATCACCCCAAGACTTTCAGGGTAGGAGCTGAGCTAAGCGCCCCATTAGTTTTGAAAATTTCATGAAGATAAGTCAACCGGCGCCAAAGTTATTCAAAATAGAATTTTCAGATTTCCTATGGGAACTCAGTCCTAACTATAACTATCTACTGGCGACCGCCAGTAGATAATATATATATATATATATTACCTACTGGCGGTCGCCAGTAGGTAGTTATAGTTAGGACCACGTTTCCATAGGAAATCTGCAACATTCTATTTTGAATAACTTTGGCGCCGGTTGACGAATCCTCGCGAATTTTTCAAAATAGGTGGGGCGCTACGCTCCGCTCCTACCCTGAAAGTCTCGGGGGGATTCGTCAAGCGGGGGCTGAGATAAAAGGGGGGTCCCAAAACGCGTTTTTCCCATGCATTTTTCCATAGGACCTTTAGACACAGCTACAGCCCGAACGGCTGAACAGAATTACTTGAAATTTGGCAGAGAGGTAGTCCTCAGGTCAAGGAAGTGCCTTTTGTAGGTTTGGTGTAAATCTGTTCAGTAGATTCTGAGAAAATAGCCTTTAAATCAATATATATATCTGAGCCAGCTTACGGTGCGCTTACGGTGCGCTTACCGTACGCGTACGGTGACGTGTGCGAGCGCGATTCTGATTGGCTGTTAGATCTTAGTAAACATTCGAATCGGTCGAAACCAGGAAGCGGCGGCCGCCATTTTCTCTCTCGCACTCTGACAGGGGGTTGAAAAACAAAGCCCCAAAACATGTAAAGGGGCTGTTTAGACAGCTCCCAAGCACATAGCCATGTCCAGGGAGTCCCCAACTATCCCCCAAGGGAAAAAAGGCAATTTTAATTATTTCGAAAATTTCGCCGATTACGCTTACCGTACGCGTACGGTAAAAATTTATTAAAAAAAAAAAAAAAAATATCCACATTCTCCCCACCCCGTGTGCAAAAGGTGCCCGAAGTGCACCTTTTGTGCATGGCTTATTTGAGCTAAAACTAACATATATTTAACCTATCACAGCGATCCTCAACATATTTCCTCCATGTGTGCACGGTGCGCGAAGCGCATCGTGCGTTCATGGCCCATGTAGCGTAACGTGGGCACCCGGTGCGCGAAGCGCACCGCGTGCTCACTGTGCGCAGACGGTGCGCGAAGCGCACCGTGCGCGCACGGAACGAACTGCGTTAAGTGGGCGCGCACGCCACAAATGGCGTAAAGTAACTTAGCATTTAAAAAACCGTACAAATTCACTGAAAAAACCATAGGTTTCACACACGTTATAGTTAGGAATTAGCATTTAAAAAACCTTGCAAATTCACTGAAAAAACCATAGGTTTCACACATGTTATAGTTAGCTGGACATTTTACTGAAAAAAAACCAATGAAATTCCCCCGTTATAGTTACTGTAGGCAACTATAACTCACGCGACCGTAATCCTCTGCTGATGACATATGTGTCTTTATGAAAAAAAAATATTTGTAATATATGTATAGCTAAAATTTAATGGAAGAAGACATGGGCAAATAAGCGTCTAAATGCAGTATTAGCATCAGCAGAGGATTACGGTCGCGTGAGTTATAGTTGCCTACAGTAACTATAACGGGGGAATTTCATTGGTTTTTTATCAGTAAAATGTCCAGCTAACTATAACATGTGTGAAACCTATGGTTTTTTCAGTGAATTTGCAAGGTTTTTTAAATGCTAATTCCTAACTATAACGTGTGTGAAACCTATGGTTTTTTCAGTGAATATATATATATATACACATATAAAACATATTTAAACTTTACAGAAACACACAGTCACTGGCTGATGTCATCAGTGATGTCATTTGAGATGCCATCAGTGATGTCACTGACCATGTCATGAATGATGTAATATGTGACGTCATCAGCAGTGCATTGCGGGGGCGCGAGTTATAGTTAGCTCAACTAACTATAACTTCCGAATTTCTCTGGATTTGTATGAGTGAAATGTCCAACTAACTATAACGTCCCTGAAACCTATGGTTTTTTCAGAGGACATTATCTACTGGTGGTTGCCAGTAGATAGTTATAGTTAGGACCGAGTTCCCATAGAAAATCTGAAAATTCTATTTTGAATAACTTTGGCGCCGGTTGACTTATCTTCGTGACATTTTCAAAACTAATGGGGTGCTCCGCTCAGCTCCTACCCTGAAAGTCTCGGGCTGATTCGTCAAGCGGGGGCTGAGAAAAAAGGAGGGTCCCAAAACGCGTTTTCCCCATGCATTTTCCCACAGGACCTTTAGTCGAAGGTACAGCCCGAACGGCTGAACAGAATTACTTGAAATTTGGCAAAGAGGTAGTCCTCAGGTCAGGCATGTGCCTTTTGCATATATGGTGTCAATCTGTTCAGTAGTTCCTGAGAAAATCAAAAGTAAAATCACATATATATCTGGCCTAACCACACATCTCACCGTGAGATCTGATTGGCACTTCATCCAAGAAGTGTTGGCAGCCATCTTGGGACCAATATACATGATAGCACCTCATTAAAAAGCATTGCAGTTAATAGAAGGTTTTAAGGCTTTAGTTACATTATAAATAATTTGTTGATGGTACCATACTCATTTTAGGAATTGTGGTGTGTTCTATGGTGATTTTACCATGTGAAAAAGCCTTCTGCTGTGATATCATGAATCATGTTTGAGAGAAAACTATTTTCTCATGCTTTTCCCACAGAGGTTTGGAAGGTGATCTATAAGCTAAACTGAGAGCATATTTTCTGTAAATTCACATTATCTTTCTCAGTCATGTGAGAATGAAGTCTGACATTCTCAGTAAAACATGTACATCCAACAAGGGCAGAGACTGTCAGTTGATTCCTTTGTGTTCTACTGCAGCTTCCCAGAGTGTTCTAAAGAACAACTAGAGCGCTAACAGTCCTACTTATGACAAACGTATTGCACACCTGAAGCCATCTTGATTGGAATAAAGTGGTAACTCTTAAAACATTTAATTTAAAAAGGAACAAAATGAGGGGGTTCATTTGCCATAGAAATTATGATTAGTGCTGCAGAAAGATAAAATTAGGGCACATTTTGACTTCTCAAATCCTCTTCTATTTAAAAAAAAAATTCTGACATGCAGACTGAAACATGCACTTTGAATACCAGCAGCAGACTTCCCTGGTGAGCAGTAGCTTTACTACAGTGATCTAATGAGCAACTAGAGTGGTAACATTCAGAATTTATGGCAAATGTGTGACACATCTGAATGCCTTCTTGATGGAACCAAAGTAAAAAACTGAAAGTATTTCCTACTGAGGAGACTGCAGTAAATGAAGAAACTTCATAACAAATAAGTCTCCCAAGATGGCCACCAGGGACAAAAGAGCCCAAATGTAGCCCAAATATCACCCAGATGTAGTCCAAGTATAGCCCAATGACAGAATGTCCCAGAGTGTTCTAACGAACAACTAGAGCGCTAACAGTCTTACTAATGACAAAAGTATGGCACACCTGAAGCCATCTTGGTTGGAATAAAGTGGTAACTCTTAAAACATTTAATTTAAAAAGGAACAAAACGAGGGGGTTCATTTTGCCATAGAAAGTATGATTAGTGCTGCAGAAAGAAAAATTAGGGCACATTTTGAGTGACTTCTCAAATCCTCTTCTATTTCATTACAAAATTCTGACATGCAGACTGAAACATGCACTTTCAATACCAGCAGCAGACTTCCCTGGTGAGCAGTAGCTTTACTACAGTGATCTAATAAGCAACTAGAGTGCTAACATTCTGAATTTATGGCAAATGTGTGACACATCTGAATGCCTTCTTGATGGAATCAAAGTAAAAAACTGAAAGTATTTCCTACTGAGGAGACTGTAGTAAATGAGGAAATTAGGAAACATCATAACAAATAAGTCTCCCAAAATGGCCACCAGAGACAAAAGAGCCCAAATGTAGCCAAATATCAACCAGATGTAGCCCAAGTAAGGCCCAATGACAGAATGTCCCAGAGTGTTCTAAAGAACAACTAGAGCGCTAACAGTCTTACTTATGACAAAAGTATGGCACACCTGAAGCCATCTTGTTTGGAATAAAGTGGTAACACTTAAAACATTTAATTTACAAAGGAACAAAATGAGGGGCTTCATTTTGCCATAGAAATTATGATTGGTGCTGCAGAAAGAAAAATGAGGGCACATTTTGACTTCTCAAACCCTCTTTTATTTCATGAAAAAATTCTGCCATGCTGACTGAAACATGCACTTTGAATACCAGCAGCAGACTTCCCTGGTGAGCAGTAGCTTTACTACATTGATCTAATGAGCAACTAGAGTGCTAACATTCAGAATTTATGGCAAATGTTGTACACATCTGAATGCCTTCTTGATGAAACCAAAGTAAAAAAATGAAAGTATTTCCTACTGAGGAGACTGCAGGAAATTAGGAAACTTCATAACAAATAAATCTCCCAAGATGGCCACCAGAGACACAAGAGCCCAAATGTAGCCCAAATATCACCCAGCTGTAGCCCAAGTATAGCCCAATGACAGAATGTCCCAGAGTGTTCTAGCGCACAACTAGAGCGCTAACAGTCTTACTTATGACAAAAGAATGGCACACCTGAAGCCATCTTAATTGGAATAAAGTGGTAACACTTAAAACATTTAATTTACAAAGGAACAAAATGAGGGGGTTCATTTTGCCATAGAAATTCTGATTAGTTCTGCAGAAAGAAAAATTAGGGCACATTTTGACTTCTCAAATCCTCTTTTATTTCATAAAACATTTCTGACATGCAGACTGAAACATGCACTTTGAATACCAGCAGCAGACTTCCCTGGTGAGCAGTAGTTTTACTACAGTGATCTAATGAGCAACTAGAGTGCTAACATTCAGAATTTATGGCACATGTGTGACACATCTGAATGCCTTCTTGATGGAACCAAAATAAAAAACGGAAAGTATTACCACTGAGGAGACTGCAGTAAATAAGGAAAGTAGGAAACTTCATAACAAATAAATCTCCAAGATGGCCACCAGAGACAAAAGAGCCCAAATGTAGCCCAAATATCACCCAGATGTAGCCCAAGTATAGCCCAATGACAGAATGTCCCAGAGTGTTCTTAAGAACAACTAGAGCGCTTACTGTCTTACTTATGACAAAAGTATGGCACACTTGAAGCCATCTTGATTGGAATTAACTGGTAACAATTAAAACATTTAATTCAAAAAAGGAACACAATGAGGGGGTTTATTTTGCCATAGAAATTATGATTAGTGCTGAAGAAAGAAAAATTAGGGCACATTTTGAGTGACTTCTCAAATCCTCTTCTATTTCGTTAAAAAAATTCTGATATGCAGACTGAAACATGCACTTTTAATACCAGCAGCAGACTTCCGTGGTGAGCAGTAGCTTTACTACAGTGATCTAATGAGCAACTAGAGTGCTAACATTCAGAATTTATGGAAAATGTGTGACATATCTGAATACCTTCTTGATGGAATCAACGTAAAAAACTGAAAGCATTTCCTACTAAAGAGACTGCCGTAAATGAGGAAATTAGGAAACTTCATAACAAATAAATCTCCCAAGATGGCCACCAGAGACAAAAGAGCCCAAATGCAGCACAAATATCACCCAGATGTAGCCCACATGTAGCCCAATGACAGAAGTGTGCAAAACACTTATTTTTTGTGTATTTGCAGTTTTATACAGTGCAGACTTGTCAGGTATTGGAGTGCTTTACATGAGCATTGGTTACATCACACAAGATTAGGCCTGGGCGAAAATTTCGTTCCGTTCGCGGAAATTGCGATAATTTGACATTTTCGCGTTCCGCGGAGAGCGCGAAAATGTCAAAAATTCCGGTTTCCGCAGCTTGGCGATAATTTGTTTCTTGCTTGCGCTATAAAATAATACATTCTCGCGCGCGCGCGATCGCCTTACCTGAATCCCTGCGTTCGCCGACAAGTTTTCTTGATCCGGTCGCGTTCTCCATGAGATGTTGTATTGTTTTTAGCCATTTGCGCTGTCCCGCAGTGACGTCATGCGTCGCGCGATCACGTCTTTCTTCTCGCGATCATGCACCGCGAGAAAACTCAAAACAAGATGGCCGCACCCGCAAGCAACCACATGGGTAAGTTGGCGACCCGCAACCATGCAGAAAATCTTGCGAACATGCCGGAAAAAAACTTCCGCATCTTCGCGATATTTCCGCTTGTTTGCGATAATTTTAAACATTTTCGCGATAATTTGCAAAAGGTAATTTCGCAAATTCCGCCCACCCCTACACAAGATCAAATTCATTTTGGTTGTAGACATGGGGAGATTAAATGATTTGACCAGAATCACAGAATGTTGAGCTGAAGCAGAAACTCCAACCTGGTTCCCCAGGTGCAAAGTCTGCAGCTCTGGAAGTAACACCACATCCTCTCCCCTAGGTGCAACATTTAATCAAGTGGTCAACTGGATAAAAAACATAAAGATTACAAATAATTTAAAAGTTCTTTGTCGCTATTTGAAAACTCAGAAAATATGTCCTCATTTTAGTTTTTTAGAGCACTAACCATAATTTTGATGCAAATAAGACCCTCTCATATATGTAATTTCTAAAGGAAATACTCTAGGTATTACAGTTTTGATTACATCAAGATGACGTCAGGCGTTACACACTTTTGTAATAAATATAGAATGTTAGCAATCTAGTTGTTCATTGGGATACTGTTGAGAGGCAGAGACCAGGGGCACGGACTCTGAAAATTGAAGGCAGGTAGGAGAGTGCAGATGCAACAATTTGACCACACTGGGCAGGCAGGAAGGGCAGTGGCAGCAAAACAGACTATGGAGGGCAGTGGAAAGGGGGGCAGGGGCAACAAACCTTCAAATCAGGACAGGCGAGAGAGGCTGTGGCAATATAATAGACCATTGTGGGCAGAAGGAAGAGGCAGTGGTAGTACAACCACACATGCCAACAGACCAGTTTCAGCCAGGAAACGTCCAATGTTTTTAATCTCAAATGGTCTTTATTTGATCTGTCTCCTGTCTACAATCTCCTCTTTTTCAATGTAACTCAAAGGGGAAATCAATACCCCAGTTTTTTTTCAAAATCTCCCTCTTACCAAGTTCAAAATGTTCGCAAGTATGGTACATTGGATAATGGTAGGCAGGAGGAATTGGGATAGGGACATGGACTCGGATAACAGAGGACAGGAGGGACATGGAGAGGTGCACCAAACTGACCCTACAGGGCAGGCATCAGGGTTTGAAGCAGCACAATACACCACACAGCGCATGCGGAACAGGAGTGCAGCACAACAATCTATAGAAAACAATAGGGAGGGGTTAGGACCATGCACATGGACAACAGAGAACAGAGGGGAAAGAGGCAATTGCAGCATAACTGACCATAAAGGGCAGTAGGGACGGATCAGGGGCATTACAATGGAACAGACAAGCCAGGAGGGAGGGAATAGGGGTCTGCACATGGAAACAGAGGGCTGGGGGCAAGGGGGCAGGGCAGGAGCAGCAAGATGACCATGGAGGTGAGGCAGGTTGGGCACTAGAAACAAGACACACCATGGAGAGCAACAGTGAGACTATGATGGCATACACACATACCATGGAGGGAAGGTGGGAGGGGGTCAGGGGCAGCTAGCTGACCACACAGGGAAGGTGGGAGGGGCCATGGCAGCACAGAAGACCATGCATGGCAAGCGGGAGGGTTAGTGGCAGCATAATGGCTATGATGGGCAAGAAGGAGGGTGCAGGGGCATGCATAAATGACCATGGAGGATAGAAGGAAGGGTCAGGACCTGGGCACAGACAAGAGAGTTCAGGGGAAGGGGCCTCACAACAGACCGCACAGGCCAGGCAGGAGGAGCAGTTGCAGCACAACAGACCAGGGAGGGCAGAAGGGTGTGGCAGTAAAATGAACCATGTAGGACAGGAGGAAGGGGATAGGGGCATGGCATGTGGACAGGCAGAGTGGAGGTGGCAGGGACAGGTTACAGTCATCTGACAATGCTAGGCAGGTGGGAGGGGAGTGCAGCTCAACAGAACACTCAGAGTAGATAGGAGTGGAAGGTCCATGGAACATGGTGGGCAAAAAGGATGGAGCAGGGGCATGCTCAAAGAGGGCATGGGGAAGGAGAATAGGGGCAGCAAGCTAAGCACAGAGGCTAAGCAGGAGGTCAATGATGGGCCATAGAATTGGGCAATGGAGGACAGGAGGAGTGGACTGGTACATCATGCTAAATGGAGGGCAGTGGCAGCACATCAGACCATGCATGGCAGGAGGGAGGAGGCTAGTCCGTGGATTCAGACAACAGAGGATAGAGAGGAGGTGGATGGGACACCAAGCTAACTGTTCAGAGAAGGTGGGTATTAGGAACTTTATTGTTTTTAAAATGTGTGTCTACTTAAAATATGAACAAGTATGCAGCGTAATCTCACTTTTATTCAGGAAGAAGTGGACGTTTGTGACTGTGACTCCGGGCTCACTTGGTAGAAACACCCCCTGACCCTCCACCCCCATCGCAAAATGTAATGCCCGTGAAAAGGGTAGGTGGACGCAGTGTTATATAGAACATAGTCCTGGGAGCATGATTGAAAATGAAAACTAGATATAGTATATGGTATAAACTATGCACCAAAAAGTGTGATATAAGTTGAACCGGGGCGTGAAATATAATATGCAATACATTGTGCGCAATGACAGATTCATTGGAGAGCGCGAGATAGCACAGGCACTAGCTGTGCTATGCGATATGCGCCTTGGAGTGTAATATGCACAGGGCAGTGTTGTGTAACCTAACTAGTCTCTAAAGTTGTAATATAAAATATGTGTTGGGGAGTGTAACGTTGCATATGCACTGTGACAAAGATATGGATCCCAGATTGTAATATGTATGGCATAGCACTGTGCGTTATAACATAGGCATCAAGGAAGGCACGTTAGATGGGGCAATATAACCCATGTGAAGGCAAGTGTGGCATGACATATTCACAGGGTGATGTTACAGTGCACATGGGCTAGAGAGTATCATAGCATACGCACTAGCTGGTGAAATACAACACAGAGGTGTGAGGCACTCGGCGGGCACTGGTGGGTGTAACACAGCATTGGGCTCAGCCAGGAGCACGCTGTGACTCTCAAGTGAGGTTCGTCTCCATTCCAGAGAGTAAAATAAAAAGTATTACACATCCGGCGGTGGATGTGTGTTTTATTAACCGTGAGGGGGGTTTCTTGCATAGTTTGGTCAAATTTTTGTCGAATTCCCTTTGAATGGCTTGGTGTGCGTGTATATTAAATGTGCCCGTCAATAGCTACCCATGTTTGTATAAATAAATGCCAAGGGTGGCTACTTGGAGAGTACCCACCGGCGGGGGCACCGGGATTAGGCACGGTAGGGCGTCAGACATGTCAGAGCTTCACTAGCGGTGTAAATACATTCCATGTGGATTCATTCAATGCATTGTCGCCTTTTAATGAATATCACGCAAATCGTCATGGTGATAGGTACATACGGTTTGTCGAGCATGTCCTAGGTGTTTCTATAAATATATATTTTTTTTAAATAATAAAAAACAAAGGCCGGCCCCGTGGGATGGGGTCCCCGGGGCCATAAGTGGCCTGAGGAGGGGGGCAGCGCAGCCCCCTCCTAAAGAATTTTTTTTTAAAAAGGCCATGACCCGGGGGTTGGGGTCCCCGGGGCCGATTAAGGCCTTGGGAGGGCCAAATTAATTTTTTTCAACAGAAAAAGTTAGGATGCAAGCCCTGGGGGATGGGGTCTGCAGGGCCAGTAAATTAGAATAAGAAGGGGGGCCACACAGCCCTCCTTCTTAAAAATTATAAAATAAATAAAAGACCGGCATCACGCCGGAGGCCACGCCCCCTCCTTGCAGCACTCTGCAAACGCGCCCCCTGGCCAGTTGTAAGTTGGGGAATTAATTCCCCTTCAATACTGAGGGTCCCTGAGGGCCAACTAGCCCAAAGGTATCTCCAGTATGCGCCAGGAAGCTGTGTTGCAGACAGGTGTTCTGAGGCCACGCCCCTTTTTTCACCTCTATGCAACGCAGCTCTGTGGCGCTTACTGGAGGTACGTAGTGGGCTAGTTTGACCCTAGGGACCCTTAGGATTCAAGGGGACTTAATCTTTCAACTTAGAACGGCCACAGGGCGCGTTTACACAGTGGTGAAGGGAGGGGACGGGGCCTGAGGTGACGTGTGCAAACACGCCCTGTGGTGCATTTTAAGTTGGGGAAATAATTCCCTTTCAATCCTGAGGGACCCTGGGGGCCAACTAGCCCACCAGGTGCTTCCATTAAGCGCCACTGCTCTGCGTTGAGGAGAGGTGGTGCAGGCTGTGCCCCTTTTTATACCTCTCTGCAATGGCGCTTACTGGAGGTACCTAGTGGGCTAGTTGGACCCTAGGGACCCTCAGGATTCAAATGAACTTAATGTCCCAACAAAAAATGGCCACAGGGCGTGTTTACACAGTGGTGAAGGGAGGGGACGGGGCCTGAGTTAACGTGTGCAAACAAGCCCTGTGGTGCGTTTTAAGTTGGGGAAATAATTCCCCTTCAATCCTGAGGGACCTTGGGGGCCAACTAGCCCACCAGGTGCTTCCAGTAAGTGCCACTGCACTCTGTTGCAGAGAGCTGGTCTAGGCCGTGCCCCTTTTTACAGCTCTCTGCAACGCAGCTCTGTGGCGCTTACTGGAGGTACCTAGTGGTCTAGTTGGACCCTAGGGACCCTCAGGATTCAAGGGGACTTAATCTCCCAACTTAAAATGGCCACAGGGCGTGTTTACACAGTGGGGAAGTGAGGGGATGGGGCCTGAGGTGACGCATGCAAACATGCCCGGTGGCGCGTTTTAAGAGGTAGTTTTAATCCCCTGTCCTATTATATACTAGGGGCTTACAGAGGAGGTCATGCTGATCACAGGGGGACCCCAACGCATAGTGTTCCCTATTGTATGTAGGTGTTTTCACTGTATTCTGAGTGTCTTTTATCATAGCACTGGCTCTAGGACTGGTTAGTCAGACTCAGTTACCACCAGTATCCGTCTGAAAAAGTTGAGGGTACAGGATGATTTTGCAACAAGGTTTCTTTCTGCTCTTCTGTTTGTTCTTTCTGCACGTTATCCTTCTTTCTGCACTTTTCTTCGTCTTTGAGGACTTCTGTTGCTTCTTTCTGCATTTCTTTTTTTTCTTTCTGTGCGTTTTTTCTTCTTTCTTCACATGTCCTATCTCTGTAGGCATAGTTAGAAATTAGCAGTTAAAAAACCTTTGAAATTCACTGAAAAAACCATAGGTTTCAGGCACGTTATAGTTAGGAATTAGCATTTAAAAAACCTTAGAAATTCACTGAAAAAACCATAGGTTTCAGGGGCGTTATAGTTAGCTGGACTTTTCACTCGTACAAAACCATTGAAATTCCCCCGTTATAGTTAGTTCAGCTAACTATAACTCGCGCGCCCACAATGCACTGCTGATGACGTCACATATTACATCACTCATGATTTGGTCAGTGACATCACTCATGACATCACTGATGACATCTCAAATGACATCACTGATGACATCATCCTTGCTGATAGAGTGGCAGATCTCCTCTCCCCCTAATATAACCTTTGATACACACATTCAAAAATAGAAACTAAAATTTTCAAAACAATGGACATACCAATATCAGTTACAACAACCTATTCAGTAATTCTAAGATCCACATACACATCCACTCATTCACCAACAGTCCTATACAGTCACTCATACATGTACTCACTCATCATATGTACTCATACACCTCTACATCCTGTTACACAACGCCACTCATCCATAGAGTTACTCACACACATAGTCACTCATGCTAATAAAGAATCAAACATCCATTTACTTGCATATACAGTTATACACACACCACCACACTTACTTCTACAGAAACTTACACATACTTAGTCTTTTAAACAATCACTTATAGAAACACATACTTATTCATACAGGAACTCTTTCAATCTCTCACTCACACATATACTCACTTATATACTCCAATAGTCACATATACTAGTTTAAAACATATGTAGTTACTCATAAAGACACTATTGAGACAGTCATTCACTCACTAACACACCCATGCACACACTCATCCACCCATACAGTCCTGCACACATGCTGTCTTCAACACAAACAGTGAGTCACTCATTCATGCACCTATGCATTACGTAATACCCCCCACCGAACCATACAGGCACTCAGACACTCATACTGATACTCAAAAAAACAACTAATAACCTATATAGACACTCATGTAGCTACTCACCAACCCATGCAGCCACTTATACACAAAGTGAGAGACTGATACAGATATTTACATATTTAAACATTACTCACTAAGCAATGTATTCACTAAGATACACTTAATCAATCAGTTATACAATCAATTTTTCAAAAACAAATCACCCATTTAGACACTTATATACCCATTTATTCTTCCATCGACCTTGAGATATACATATATAAAACATATGTAATTTTCAGAAAAACACACATTCACTGGATGATGTCATCAGTGATGTCATCAGTGATGTCATTTGAGATGTCATCAGTGATGTCATCAGTGATGTCACTGACCAAGTCATGAGTGATGTAATATGTGACGTCATCAGCAGTGCATTGTGGGCGCGCGAGTTATAGTTAGCTGAACTAACTATAACGGGGGAATTTCAATGGTTTTGTACGAGTGAAAAGTCCAGCTAGCTATAACGCCCCTGAAACCTATGGTTTTTTCAGTGAATATATATATATATATATATATACACACCTATAACTTAAAATCTATAGAAAAAATATTAGAAATTAAAACATTAAACTATTTAAAAATCTTTAAACTTAAATGTACCACTCCAGTCAGTGCAAAAGTAGGAAAGTGTTGGACAGCGGAGGGGTACAAATTACTATTCCCACACCAGTGGGTGCAACAGTAGGTAAAGTGTTGGATAGCGGAGGAGTAAAATTTACTATTCCCGCTCCAGTGAGTGCAGCAGTAGGGAAAGTGTTGGATAGCAGAGAAATAAAATATACTCTTCCCACTCCAGTGATTGCAACAGTAGGGAAAGTGTTAGATAGCAGAGGGGTAAAAATTACTATTCCCACTCCAGTGAGTGCAACATTCCAGAAAGTGTTGGATAGCGGAGGGGTAAAAATTACTATTCCCACTCCAGTGAGTGTAACAATAGGGAAAGTTTTGGATAGTAGAGGGGTAAAAATTACTATTACCACTCTATTGAGTGCAACAGTATGAAAAGAGTTGGATAGCGGAGGAGCAAAAATTACTATTCCCACTCCAGTCAGTGCAGCAGTAGGGAAATTGTTGGATTGCGGAGGGATAAAATGTACTATTCCCACTCCAATATTTGTAACATTAGGGAAAGTGTTGGATAGCGGAGGGGTAACAACTACTAATCCCACTCCAATGAGTGCAACAGTAGGGAAAGAGTTGGTTAGTGGAGGGGTAAAAACTAATATTCCCAACTCAGTGAGTGCAACAGTAGAGAAAGTGTTAGACAGTGGCGGAGTAAAATTTACTATTCCCACTCAAATCAGTGCAACAGTAGAAAATGTGTTGAATTGCGGAGGGGTAACAATTAATATTCTCAGTTCAGTCAGTTCAAAATTAAAAACAAACAAAATATTTAAAAAACAAAATAAATATATAAATATTTTAAAGATTTAACTAAAAATATATAATGTAAAACAAATTTGAAAAACATATTATAATGTTAAATGCATATGATAAATACCTACAAATATATTACATAAAATAAAAAAAATAATTTTAATTAGAAATTGTTTAGAAACAAAAACATTAATTATTACATAGATGTACTTTTTTGTATAATTTACCCTGTAACATCACACAAATCACAACCCACATCTAAAAGAAAAATGTACTTACATAATTAACATAATTAATGAACAATTAAAGAAATATTATTAATTTAAAAACAAATTAAAACTCATAAAAATTGTTAAACTTCCTACACTTTACACCTATAACCTCCACAAACCACAGCTAAAATTAAACTTTACCCATATAAAAGAAAATCCCACACACAAAAAATATAAACAATAACCCTAATGAAAATATTGATTAATTAATTAATAATAATGATCAACTAAGTATTGACTAGTCAAACATAAATTACTTCCCACCCTTTCCCCCTATAAACCCCACAACGCACACCTAAAATTAAATACCCAATTTCCTTGATTAATTTTCAGTCAATTAATTAATATCAATTAACATCTAATTATTAATTAATCAAAAATAAATTTCTTCCCAGACATTACCCCTATAAATCCCACAACCCGCCCCTAAAATTAATTACACAATTTCCATATTTAATTTTCAATAAATTAATTAATACTAACAACTTAATATGATTTAATTCAAAATAAATTACTTACCACACTTTACCCCTATAAACCCCACAATCTGCACCCAAAACAATTACATAATTGCCATAATTAATTAACAATTAATTAATTATTATTAATTAACAACCAATTAATAATTAATTAATAATAAATTACTTCCCAGTATTTACACTATAAAATCTAATGAAATACATCTTAATTATTAAAAGATCATCATTAATTTATTGTAATTAAATTACTTCTCACCCTACTCCCCTATAAACCCACAACCCTCTAGGGAACTAAAAAAGGCAACATTTAATAAAAATAAAATTGATAACTAACAAAGGTTTAACGCATATATTAAAAAACATACACAATTCTTATACAAAATATACAGCACACATATTTAAAATATATACTAAATTAAATACCACTAATGAAAAAATCGATATTTTAACCAACTATATTTTTGCAAACAATATTAGTGGTTTCTATATTTTTAAAAACCATATTTCTTACCTTAATATCCATATTCTTGACCACGATATTCTTGCTTTGAATATTTCTGACTCATATTTAGGACTCGATATTTCTGTAGTTCGACATTTCCAACTCGATATTCTGTCTGCACACCTTCTCGTTTTGTACCCACACCGGCATGGTTGATGTTACATCTTTAATACCTTTCTAACTGTATTTTGTGATATTTGTAAAGCGCTTTGGTACCTATGTGGGTAGAACATGATAGATAAATATATTTAATACATCATATGAATATCGCAATATCTTCTCCTGATCAGACCACTGACACTCCAAAATATAATTTTTTATTATGAGAATAATTTTCAGTAATCATACATTTTGTTGAATGCGCACGTCTTTTGCAGTTCTCAAAATATAGATTTGCAAATGCAAATCCATGATAACAACAATAATGATGATAATAATAACGATGATGATAAAGATAAAAATGCTAATAGGTTCAATCAAAGTACAATCTTGAATGCTTTCTATAGGTAATGTATCAATTTGTTTTGTGCATCCTGTGTTATTCCCATAATCAAATCTAAGGAGAACTGTTACATTAGAGTGAGAATATACTTTAATACCATTAATAGGTACACTTTGGGGCCAATTATGATGTTGGTCGTTAATACCAATTTAGGCCGTCGGAATTGAAACCGGACGGTCATTCCGGCTTGATTCCGATGGGCTCAAGGAAACCTTCGGCCAGTTGGAGGCCCCAACTAAATCCCTGAGGACAGTGGAAGCGCTGTTGACATTTTGATGTCAGTTTCCGACAGGCTTGCCATGTCAGAAAGCAACCTTGGGGGGGCCCTAGCAGGTCCCCCATTCCTCCAAGGATTCTGGTTTGGGGCAGAGGGGTCACCTATGGAGCCCTTCTGTTAATCCCTGCACCGTGTGGTAGGCACCTGGAAGTGCCAGCCATGCAGTGCAGGGATTAACAGAATCTCCCATTTCTCCATAGGAGCTTCTGCTACGGACGGTTTAAGGCCGCAGCACAAGCTCCCATATGGAAATGGGAGTATGCGACTGCACCATGTGTGGTCGCTTTTCAATGGCGGTGTAGCGTCCATCGACCAGAGGTGGGTCGGTCCCGAGACCGATCACATCAGCCCGACATGGTAATCAGGCCCTTTATGTGTAAATGTATAGTAGAATAAAAATGCCCATTACCTACATTAATAAAATCAATTTTAGGAATAATACTTTGGTAATAAGGATTAAAGAATCACTTAATAAAGTGATCTTGTAGTTAAACTGAGTTTTAATCATCAAACAAGGCCTGAGGCTCTGATCAGGAGGTGAGCGAACTAGCATTTGGAGTACCTCTGAATGTCTTGGCATCAAGATGGAGGTCCAGTCCTTTCACTCAGACAACAGGGCAGCAATCGTCCACAGGTCCATAGGTATATTGAAGAGTTTGGGCTGAGGGTCGACTATTTATGCCTGGTGCCCATTTTGAAGTAGGGGAAGTTTCCAGAGATTCCCTTTGAAGTCCTTGCAGTTTCCTGCCTTGCTTTCCCTTGCTTCAAGCTGGCTGCAAGTCCTTTGTGTGAAAGCAGTCATTCTTACAGCAGAGTAGCAACGCAATCCTTCTTCTGAATCTTCCACAGTTCCAGAAGTGATATGAAGACTGGGTCTGAGGGTCCAGGATTTACACCTGTTACCCATTTTAATGTGGGAGAAGCTTCTGGACTTTACCCTTGGGAGAGCAGGAGTATGGAATTTCCTGCCTCCCTGCTCTGATCCCAATCTGTCTGGGGGCAAAATAGGGTAATGTGAAGTTCTTAAGTGAGCTGAGCCAGTGCCTTTGAAGTGCAAGTGTGGTAGGTGACAGTCCCACCCCTATCAAATCAGAGATGGCTCATCCAGCCAACATCCAGCCCATCTAACGTGATGCTGTCTGGAGGAATCCATAAAGGCCTACTTGCAAGTTACACCTAGTCATGTGATCCAGGAACAAGCTGCAGGTACCAAATGGTTAGGGCACAAAAATGTCAACTTTCTAAAAATTTATTTTTTTAAATTCTGACTTAAAATAGGACTTTAGCATTGTAGTGCAATTTAAAATACAGTTGTTCAGGCACCAAACCTAACTTTCCTATATGTACTGTTATGTTGTTATGTTATGCTATGCTATGTTATCTTATGTTGTATTATGTTACTAGGATTTTTATGGTGTAGGAAATCTCCTGTGGAGTATCCAGGTGCATGAGCAGGGGAGCAGATGTAGGACTAAGCTGTAGGGTGTCCATCCCACAGAGTTAGTCAAATAGCCAGGTCTTCAGCTTCTTGCAGAGTTCATGAAGTGAGGAAGAGGCCCTGATGTGTTGAGGGAGGTCAATCCAGTTTTTGGGAGCAATGTAGGAGAATGTTCAACCTCCTGTACAGCGTTTGTGAATGCGGGGAGGATGCATGAGTGAGCGTGCGACAGAGCGCAGGTGTCTGGTAGATTAGTGACAGTGAAGGTGGTTGTTCAAATATTCTTGTCTGATGTTGTGCAGTGCCTTGTATCCATGTATGAGGTGCTTGCAATTGCAATGTGTGTGGGTAGGGAGCCATTGGAGCTCCCAGAGGCATGGTGAGATGTGGGTGCATTGTGGGAGTTCATGGGTGAGTCTCTCTGCGGCATTCTGGATGGTTACAATTGGTGTAGGCTACCTTTAGAAATACCATTGTAGAATGCATTGCCCTAGTCTAATCTGGTTGTGTTGATGGCTTGTATGGCAGGGCCTCTGGTGCCTAGGGGTAGCCATTTAAAAATCTTGCAGAGCATGCAGAGAATGTGGAAGCAGGAGGAGCTGACCGCGTTGACCTGTGCTGCCTTGTTGATATTTTTGTCCAGGATGATTCCCAGGTTTCTGACGTGGTCAGTAGATTTGGGTCCAAGCTCTGCTGACTACTAGGTGGAGTCCCATGGCGAGTTCTTGCTCCTAAATATCAGCACTTCATTCTTGTCTGATATGAGTTTCTGGCAGTCAGAACTCATCCAGTCTGCTACGTTATTCATGCAGTTGGAGAAGTTGGTTCTGGCTGTGGTGGACTTGTTGGTCAGAGAAATGATGAGTTGGGTGTCATCTAGGCCTGGGAGGTAAATTCCGCTCCGCTCGCAGAATTTGCAAAATTGTGTCTATCCACGTTCCACGGGGAACGCGAAATTGGCAAACATTCTGCGATCCGTGGCATAGCGGAATTCATGAGCATGGTCAAGGCTAAGCAGGAGGTAGCACTTACTGATTAGCCAGTAGAAAGTACTCCATTTGAGTAGAGGTATTGCACAAAACGGTAGCATCTTCCTGGATAAATATGCTGGGCAGGATTCATTCTGGCACGATGCTCCTGTCACAAAAATGAAACCTCAACAGGAAGCACTTACAGATATAAAAAAGTAGGTGCCCGAGTTAAAGCTCAAATTCGGTAACGCATTAATCAGCCCCCAAAAATCGTGAGCTCGGTCGAGACTGGGCAGTTGTGCTTTCTCTCCATATCTACCGTCAAAAATTAGCCGTGATGCTTGATGGAAGTCTTTGCATCTATGACTTTCTCGAGCGCAATCCCTGTGTAGTTCCTGTGACCAGGAGGTTCTTTCTCCTCATCTGCTGCTCAGATCGTGCTCTGACCCTTTATAAACAAGAGGCATGTGAACTCGCATAGAAGCCCCGCCCCACACACACTAGTGGTATGCAATGTCTTCCCGCCCTTTACCCACTATGATGGACAGCTTACTCAAGGGACCCTGGCGCCTTTCGGCATGGTGGCAAAGTTACAGACACACATGGTCACTGGGGACAACTCTTCTGGCCCTTTACACAGCTGCAGTGTAGGAAAGGGCGGCACTATACATTTACCCAACGAGGTAGCATTTACTGATTAGCCAGTAGTACTCCAGTTTCGTAGAGGTATTGCACAAAATGGTGGCATCTTCTTGGATAAATATGCTGGGCAGGATTCATTCTGGCACGATGCTCCTCTCACAAAAATTAAACCTCAACAGGAAGCACTTACAGATATAAATAAAGCAGGTGCCCGAGTTAAAGCTCAAATTTGGTAACGCATTAATCAGCCCAAAAGAATCGTGAGCTCAGTCGAGGCTGGGCAGGTGTGCTTTCTCTCCATATCTACCGTCAAAAATTAGCTGTGATGCTTGATGGAGGTCTTTGCATCCATGACTTTCTCGAGCGCAATCCCCGTGTAGTTCCTGTGACCAGGAGGTTCTTTCTCCTCATCTGATGCTCAGATCGTGCTCTGACCCTTTATAAACAAGAGGCATGTGAACTCGCATAGAAGCCCCGCCCCACACACACTAGTGGTATGCAATGTCTTCCCGCCCTTTACCCACTATGATGGACAGCTTACTCAAGGGACCCTGGCGCCTTTCGGCATGGTGGCAAAGTTACAGACACACATGGTCACTGGAGACAACTCTTTTGGCCCTTTACACAGCTGTAGTGTAGGAAAGGGCGGCACTATACATTTACCCAATGAGGTAGCACTTACTGATTAGCAGTAGTACTCCAGTTGAGTAGAGGTATTGCACAAAACGGTGGCATGTTCTTGGATAAATATGGATTCATTCTGGCACGATGTTCCTCTCTCAGAAATTAAACCTCAACAGGAAGCACTTACAGATATAAAGTAGGTGCCTGAGTTAAAGCACAAATTCGGTAACGCATTAATCAGCCCAAAAAAATAGTGAGCTCAGTCGAGGCTGGGCAGGTGTGCTTTCTCTCCATATCTACTGTCAAAAATTAGCCGTGATGCTTGATGGAGGACTTTGTATCCATGACTTTCTTGAGCACAATCCCCGTGTAGTTCCTGTGACCAGGAGGTTCTTTCACCTCATCTGATGCTCAGATCGTGCTCTGACCCTTTATAAACAAGAGGCACGTGAACTCGCATAGAAGCCCCGCCCCACACACACTAGTGGTATGCAATGTCTTCCCACCCTTTACCCACTATGATGGACAGCTTACTCAAGGGACCCTGGCGCCTTTCGGCATGGTAGCAAAGTTACAGACACACATGATCACTGGAGACAACTCTTTTGGCCCTTTACACAGCTGTAGTGTAGGAAAGGGCGGCACTATACATTTACCCAACGAGGTAGCACTTACTGATTAGCAGTAGTACTCCAGTTGAGTAGAGGTATTGCACAAAACGGTGGCATCTTCTTGGATAAATATGCTGGGCAGGATTCATTCTGGCACGATGTTCCTCTCACTGAAATGAAACCTCAACAGGAAGCACTTACAGATATAAATAAAGCAGGTGCCCGAGTTAAAGCTCAAATTCGGTAACTCATTAATCAGCCCAAAAAAATAGTGAGCTCAGTCGAGGCTGGGCAGGTGTGCTTTCTCTCCATATCTACTGTCAAAAATTAGCCGTGATGCTTAAGGGAGGACTTTGTATCCATGACTTTCTTGAGCACAATCCCCGTGTAGTTCCTGTGACCAGGAGGTCCTTTCTCCTCATCTGCTGCTTAGATCGTGCTCTGACTCTTTATAAACAAGAGGCATGTAAACTCGCATAGAAGCATCACCCATTTGGCCCAGCCTCACATACACTAGCGGTATGCAACGTCTTCCCGCCCTTTCCCCACTATGATGGACAGCTTACTCAAAGGACCCCTGCGCCTTTCCGGCGTGGTGGCAAAGTTACAGCTGGAATGTAACGGGCGGAACAAGCAATTCCGTGAGCTTGTGGAATTCCTCATGTTCGCAGAGATTTGTTGCCGTTTCGTGGAACTTTGCGTAACACGATTAAGCAATTTCCGCCCCCCCTATATCATTAGCGTAGGGTATGATGGTGATGCATTGGCATTTGATGATGTTGGCGAGCAGGTCCATCGAGATATTGAACAGTGTTGAGGTGAATAATAAGCCCTGTGGGACTCTGCATATCAGATCCTTGGATTAAAATGTATGGGTGGTAGTTTGACTTGCTTTGCTCTTTCTGTAAGGAAGGAGCTTATCCAGGTGAGGGCTGGACTTTGGATGACTATGTTGTATAGTCTTTTGTCGGGGTGTGGTGAGAGACTGTATTGAATGTGACGGAGAGGTCAAGAATCAATGAGGACTGCGGTATCTCCACAGTCCAGTATTGTGCGAATGTCATCTGTGTCAGCAATGAGTGCTGTTTCTGTACAGTTGTTGCTCCGAAATCCTGATTGTAAGTGGTCCAGTGGGTCATGCAGTTCAACGTGTCTAATGAGTTATTTGTTATTTCCTTCTCCATTACGTTGGTATGATATGGGAGCAGAGAGATAGGTTGGAAGTTGCGCAGATCACTGGAGTTGGTCTATGGTTTTTTTGAGGAGGGCGTTGACTGTGACATGTTACCAGGCTTCTGGGAAGGTGGTGGATTTGATTGAGGGGTTAATGATGTGGGCGAGGGTGCTGCTGATTAGTGGTCCTACCATGTTGAAGATGTGGTGGCAGCATGGGTCCGCTGGAGCCTAGGTGTGTATTCTTTTCATGATCACTGCTGTGTCTTCTTGGGTGAAAGTTTTCCTTTCAGTCAGGTGTCCATCTAAGTAGGTGGTGGTCAGGTTGGTGGTGAGATCTTTGGTGTCAGGCTGTTGATTGAAGTTGTTATAGATCTTTTCTATTTTCCTGTAGAAGAATTTAGATACCTTGTTGCAGAGTTACTCTGATGGGATGAAGGTGTGGCTGTTCCATGAAAGATTTCACACTTATTAAATGTAACCAATTGTCTTATGGACGAGGTAGGCCTCTTAGTAGTGAAAAAACTATTCCTGAGTTTTTTACCACCAAAACATGTAAAACATACATGTTCAGCTTTTTATTTGCAATGCACATTGCCGTATTAGCTGTTTAGGGCCTACCTTAGGGGTGGCTTATCCGTATTAAAAAGGGAGTTTTGAGCTTGGTAAAGGGATTATTTTGCCAAGTTGAATTGGCAGTTTACAAATGCTAGCAGGCTGCAATGGCAGGCCTGAGAGATGTTTTAAAATTCTACTCAAGTGTGTGTTACAATTTGATCTGCTGGCCATGGGTATATGTAGGGACTCATTGGTAAATTAAATATGCCAATCAGGTGTAAGTAAATGTTGCCATGTTTTACAGAGTGAGCACAGACACTTTACCACTGGTTGGCAGAGGTAAAGTGCAGAGTCCTAAGGCCAAAAACATGAGCAGAAATGAATTTAAAAAAAGAAAGGTGAACGCAGAAGGTTTGGGGGAAGACCAGCTTAAGGCTGACAGGCCTAACATCAATTATTTTATGACCTGACCCACTAAAACCCATTATGCACTGTATGATTAACACATGTTTTGCTGCAAGATGTCCTCATGCACATTATAATCTACTCTCAGATCATTCATGTGTTACTGTGAATGTGTTGAAAATTGTACGGTCCTGATTTAGAGTTTGGCAGTTGGGTTACTCTGTCTTTGATTGCAACTCTTTCAATGTTACACTTACATTGAATATGTCACAAACATAAATACGATTCTTGGATGTTGAACTGTGTGCTTCTGACAACACACTGCACAGTACACTGTGCAGGAAGGAGAACGATGTGTGCAGTATCTTACAACATGACAGTGCCCATGCCCCCATGCACCAAGCATGCTAATCCATTTTGGGAAATGATTAGAGTGCGGGGGAACTGCAGTGAGGATGGCCACTTTGAACAACATGTTAATCAGACTATCTCTAGGCTTAAAATTTGGGGTTATAGGGATTCAGATCTACAACTAGCGGATGATAAAGTTAGAGAAATCAACCACAGTGACACTCAAAAGACAAAACATAAGGGGGAATCATGTGAACGTTTGTCATTCAACACACATTCCAGGCTCAATCATGAGGTTCTCAAGATCCTAAACAAACATTAGTTACAGTTAAAAAGGGTCCGTGGGGTTGGCAATATACTTTCAAGCAAACCCTCAATAACATACAGAAGGAGAGAGCTACTGTGTCCAAGCTGCACAATACCTAAAATGAAGCAGTGGCGGCTCACTTAGGGTGTGCTGTGGGACGGTGGACGGGGGAGGGGCTGGGTGG
This sequence comes from Triturus cristatus, assembly GCF_964204655.1. Classification (NCBI taxonomy): domain Eukaryota; kingdom Metazoa; phylum Chordata; class Amphibia; order Caudata; family Salamandridae; genus Triturus; species Triturus cristatus. Next base: position 1,139,806,650 of record NC_140583.1, on the reverse strand, counting down.
GGGCATAGCAAACACGGACATACTATGGAATGGACGTTCTTCCGTTCCTTAGTCTGTCCGTGTTTGCTACCCCCCTGCCTCAACCCCGCCCCACAGCCCCACAGCATGCCCTAGGCGAGCCGCGACTGAAATGAAGGAGCAGGCCACTTTGTTCAAATGACCTTCGGGCTTCTACACCTGTGGAGATTACAACGTCTGCCACTGGGGCCTAAACAAAACTTAAATACTTCAAGTTTAATACTGAGAGGGTAAATGACATTCGCCACTTTATCCACTGTCAATCTTGCAGTATTATATATGTCATCATTTGTGTTTGTAACAAGATATATATAGGCAGCACCACATGCCAATTGAAAACCCTTATTCAAGAATAATATCCACATTTGTAAAGTGCGAACACTCACCCTTAAGGGTATCTAGGCGCCACAGAGCAGGCATCACCCTTGGCACCTCCTACTTTCTGGAGTCACACCACTGTAAAAGTGGGGCTAATTTTGAGAGGGGCCACAAGCAAGTAGGTACAATCATAGAGGTCTAGGTCTGTAGACCTCATTCATCGTCAGCTAGACCATAAATGGCTCAGAATGTCACACACTTTATAGTTATGGAACCTTACAATACAACATTCATAATTCTAGTATTCAGCTTGTGAAACTATTCTTAGAACCACATGCAGGAGATATCACACACAAGTAGATATAATCACAGAGGTTTATGTCTGTACACTTCATCTATCGTCAGCTAGAAAATAACTGACTCAGAATGTCACACATATTACAGTGATAGAACCTTACATTACAACATTCTTACATCTACTATTCTGTGTTTGATTCTATTCTTCGAGCCACATCAGTAGACACCACACAAATAGAATAAACTTTAGGTTTCATGGGCCAGACCTGGCCCTGCCGGATAGAAAGGGTGGTGACGGGAAACTGTACCTTCGACAACTGGAAGCAAGCGGATATTTAATCTAGATCTGTTAAAGGGGGAGCCAATGCAGATCATGAACTACACCACTTCCTTTAAATGAGTCTCTTGCAATTCCTAATTTTTTCCTCGGGCCTGTTGTACGCAATCTCTCTTTTTGACACTCACTTGTTCAAGTGATACATTGCTTCCTTGAGCCAGGACTAGTGGCCCTGACTGTTTACAGGCTGGAGCATGGTTCAATGTTAGAGAACCATGAGCCACCCCTTCCTGGAGGGTCCACCTACTCACTGTTTGAAGATAACTGAGACAGGATGTGACCAGGTCTCTTTGTTGATAGCGCATGTTTGTTTCTGTTTCTTGCTATCTGTGGTTTTACTTGTATTGTTTTGGTGAAGGCAAACTATGAATATATTGTATTGCCTTACCAATTATTTACAACAGAATGCTCCCATATCCGCAATATTGTTTGATTGTATTTGACTCTAAACCCAATGACCGGCAGGTCTAACATAAAAGCACCTGCCGAATCTAAAAGGCACAATATCAAGCTGCCTGGAGGTTGTGTTATTGATGTTAGGTTGGGGTGTTTCTGATCTTAATCCTCCAATGCACCTCAATGAATGAGTGAAGCCGTGTTTGTATTTGGGACGGTGGCCCCTATTCTCTGTTACGTCACCAAGAGGGTTACTATGGATGCAAGGTTGAGGTTGTTACGTGGTACCCCACTGGACTAGCCAACATTTTAGATCACCCGAGGGTTATTCTTGTGACTCCCCCTGAGGGCGTTAGTCCTGATAGTCACGACGGTGATGTAGGGACGTTGGGGAATAAAGAGTGCTCTTGGCATTGCCAGAGCAGTTAGAAAGCAAACCTCTTAAAGTGTCTGGTGTATTATTTAACCTGGCTTTGCCCCGGCCTAATTGAAGTGCGTTCACAACTACAGCCATACTAACACCTGAGGACATAACAAGAGGCGATGAGCGGGGCAAGGACCCCGCAACTTACCCAGACGTGATCCTGCTGCCTGTGACGTCGCGGTTGGCGGTGTCATTGTGTGCTCCCTGCTGGTTCCTGAATGGTTCCTGCCCAGCGTGTTGTGCTCCATGTGGTGGTGAGGCAGGTGGGTGTGAGCGTGCCACTGCTCACTCTTGATGGTGCAGTCAGAGGAGGCCCGCAGAGGTGTGCCCTCGGGCAGCAGAGTGTCTACTCCTCCCACAGCGCCTGTATCCCAAGTGCAGCACAGGCCGTTGCGGTGAGATCCTGATTCTGTCGGTGCTCTCGAGAAGGGGGTGTGGCCTAATCTCCCGACCGCAGAGATCTGCAGTCCATTAAAAGGCCCAGAGAGGGAGAGAGAGAAAATTGACCGCCCAAACACGTGGGAGGCAGCCTGAAGCACGTCTGGCCAACGGTGAGTGCCCGGGACAGTGCGTTTTTCCCACATGAAAAGAGGAGAAGGAAGAGAGGACACACATACACCCACCACAACAGCCAGGAGGAGTGGGTAGGAGGTCCACAAAGACTTGGAATCAAAAATAAATAAATAAGAAGAGTGTACATAGGGTAGCATACACCCACAATTCCCTGAGGTGGACAAAGGACATTTGAGGCTCACAGTAGCCAGGACCTGGGTGTGGAAGACTAAGCCTTTACTGATTGTGGCACCCCGGACACTAGCCCCATGGCTGCCATTTCCCCTGTGGGACCATTTATACTGGATGGCCCTTCCTCAGCTCAGGCAGCAAAGTGGAAGGACTGGGTGGAGAGCCTAGAAACGTACTTTGCGGCCATTGACTTGGATGAAGAGAGAATAATCCCATGTTGTTACACTTAGGGGGGCCTGCTATCCACAAGTTGGGGAAGTCGGTCGTTGAGGCGGGGCCAGCACACTCATATGCCACGTTGAAACGAGAGCTGACAGCTCATTTTGAACCACTAGCAAACCCGGATTACGAGCGGTTTCTGCTGCGTCAGGCCAGGCAGTTACCGGAGTAGTCTGTCGAGACGTTTTATGCATGACTGAGAGACTTGTCTAGTACGTGCACGTTGCCAGATGCCACCAATGAAATCAGAGCACAATTTATTCAGGGCTGTTCGTCCACGAAGCTATGGGAAAATATTCTACAGGTCCCGGGCGGGGATGTCCATGGCTGGCATGCTGACCATGGGCAGATCAAATGAACTATTCAAAGTAAGTGCAGCCCACATGGAGGCGGCGCTTCAAAAAGTTGTAAAAGTGGAACCGGTAAATGCCGTTACTGCCAAGACCCAAGACAGAAGGAGCCCAAGGAATAAAACATCTCCTGAATCCAAAACCTGCTACAGATGTGGCGGACCTTACCCTCACAGGGGTCCATGCCCAGCATATGGAAACACATTTTGCAAAGTTCTGCCAGTCCACCATTCTGCAAAGGAATCCTCAACTGAAGCCTATCAACCAGGCATACACCAAAGACAATCCCATCGAAGAAGGAAATATGGACGATGATGATGTAGAGGGGGCTGTTCACACTGTTCACGCTATCCATGCCTTGCAGCCAGATGGACACCTGTGAAAACACATTCCCAAGTGAAGCATGCTGGTTGAGGGTCACCAGGTGCAGGAGCTGATTAATAAGGGGGTGTCCATCAACATCATGGTCCACTCGATGATGCTCATACTGCACATCATACTGGCCCTGAAACACACTACTACCAACATCTATGCTTATGGGTCCAGCGATCCCCTCCCGCTGGCAGGAGATTTCAACGCAGAAGTTTCACATGGTTTTCATGAAAAAATGACCAAGATATATGTCACGAAAGGGGGCCAAGGTATGCTGCTGAGTTGCAGGACTACGGAGCTTCTGCAGTTGGTTGCATTTGCCCTCAGCGTGCATCAAGAAAATGTGGAGGATTTGATGGCCCAGTTTGCACCGTTGTTTGAGGGCATAGGCTGTTTGAAGGATAGGCTGATAAAGCTTCATATCGACGAGTCAATTCAGTCGGTGGCGCTGCGGCACCGAAGGGTGGCCTTCCACCTCCGGCCGAAGGTGGAGGAGGAACTCATCAAACTGGAACAGGTGGGCATCATTGAAAAAGTGGAGGGTCCTACACCCTGGGTGTCTCCAATTGTGGTTGCCCGCAAACCCAAGCAACCAGGAGAGGTCCGGATCAGCGTAGATATGCACCTGTCGAATCTCACTATCAAGCGAGAACGACACCTCACTCCCACAGTAGATGGCATCTTGGTGGAGGACAGTGGGTCTAAATGGTTTTCTAAAATGGATCTAAATGCAGGATACCACCAGCTGAGACTAGATCCCGCATCCCGTGTGATCTCGACATTTTCAACTCACGTGGATTACAGAGTACAGGTGCCTCATCTTTGCAATTACAAGTGCTGCGAAGGTGTTCTAGGACACCATCAGGGGAGTACTTTCTGGCCTTGACGGGGTGTTCAATGTCAGTGATGACATTTTGGTAAATGCCCCCACCCTGGACAAGGACTTTGTCCGCCGAAAAGCTGTGTTCCATCATGATGGAGAATGGTCTAACCCTCCACAAAGAAAAATGTGGCTTTGTAAAAAATTAAATATCATTATTTGGCTACCATTTCTCACAAAAAGGAGTGTCACCAGACACCCTCAAGGTCCAGGACATTAAGCCAGCATCCGTTCCCACCAATGTAACCGGAGTAAGAAGCTTCATGGGGATGGTGAATTACTGTGGCCGGTTTATCCGCAACCTGACGGACCTTAACGCTCCACTGAGGGAGTTGCTCAAGTCCAACGTCGCCTGGAACTGGGGACCCGAACAGGGGGCAAAAAGACCACTAGATGTCAGGGATTTTTTTGTCAATTTGAATCAGTGGTGGAGGCTGCCCAAAATGGCATGCCAATGCCCCCAACCCCCGCCAGCAAAAATTCCAGTCTTTATGCCCCCCCGGGGGAAAATGGGGGCAGTAGCCCTCAATCTGCCCTCCCCTGGGGCGCAGAAAGCCCACTAGAAACCAGGGATGTTTTTTTGTATTCAGGTAGGGGTGGGGGCAGCCCAAAATAGGCATGACAATACCCCCACCCCCAGAGAAATTCCAGTCTTTCTGCCCCCAAGGGGCAGATGTGGGCAGTGGCCACTGATCTGCCCCCCGGGGGGCAGAAAGCCCTCTAGGCACCAGCGATTATGCTGGCATTTTCTATATGTGGGGGTGGGGGCTGCCCAGAATGAGCATAACAATGCCCCTACCCCCCATAAAATAACCACAGTCTTTCTGCCCCCCTTGGGGGCATATCTGGGCAAACCCCCTCTCCCCCGATTCCCCCCAGGGAGGCAAAAAGCCCACTAAGCCCAGACTCACGCAAGCCATACCTTGCTTGGCTCCCCATGGTGTCTAGTTTTCATAAATATGTGGGTTTGGTAGGTTTCCATAGATGGCTGCTGACCCCATGAGATCCCCCTTGCAAAACCAGGTTGTTTTGTGATAGGTCATTTTGATGTCCCCTCAATAGGTTTTGGGCCCTTGCCTGTCGCGGGTACTTGACCCACCCACACAAGTGAGGTACCATTTTTCTAGGAAGACTTTGTGGAATGCGGGGTGGGTGGAATTTTGTGGATTCGCGCAGATTCCATAACTTACCACCACAGAAATGTGAGGAAAGAGTGTTTTTTTTTACAAATGTTGAAGTTTGCAAAGGATTCTGGGTAACAGAAGCTGGTGAGAGCCAGACACGTCACCCCATCCTAGATTCCCCTGGTTGTCTAGTTTTCAAAAATGTATAGGTTTACTAGGTTTCTCTAGATGCCGGCAGAGCTAGGGTTCAAAATCTACAGCTAGGCACTTTGCACAAAAAGGGTCCGTTTTCACTGTAAAAATGTGGTGTGTTCACATTGTGTTTTGGGCCGTTTCCTGTCACGGCCACGAGGTCAACCCACACAAGTGAGGTACCATTTTTCTCAGAAGACTTTGGGAAAAGCGGGGTGGGTGGAATTATGTGGATTCATGCAGATTCCAGAACTTTCCACCACAGAAATGTGAGGAAAATGTGTTTTTTTGGACAAATTTTGAGGTTTGCAAGTGATTCTGGGTAACAGATCCTGGTGAAAGCCAGACAAGTCACCCCATCCTGGATTCCCCTGCGTGTCTAGTTTTTAAAAATGTATACGTTTTCTAGGTTTCCCTATATGCCAGCAGAGCTTGGGTATAAAATCTACAGCTAGGCACTTTGCAAAAAAAGGGTCTGTTTTCACTGTGAAAATGTGGTGTGTCCTCGTTGCGTTTTGGGCTGTTTCCTGTCGCGGGCACTAGGCCCACCCACACAAGTGAGGTACTATTTTTCTCAGAAGTCTTTGGGGAATGCAGGGTGGGTGGAATTGTGTGGATCCACGCAGATTCCAGAACTTTCCGCCACAGAAATGTGGGGAAAATGTGGTTTTTTGTACACATTTTGGAGTTTGCAAGGGAGTCTGGAACAGTACCTGGTGAGAGCCAGACAAGTCACCCCATCCTGGATTTCCCTGGGTGTCTAGTTTTCAAAAATGTATAGATTTTCTAGGTTCCCCTATGTCCTGGCAGAGCTAGGGTTCAAAATCTACAGCTAGGCGCTTTGCAAAAAATGGGTCCGTTTTAACTTTGAAAATGTGGTGTGTCCATGTTGCGTTTTGGGTAATTTCCTGTTGCGGGCACTAGGCGTACCCACAGAAGTGAGGTACCATTTTTCTCAGAAGACTTTGGAGAACGTGGGGTGGGTAGAATTTTGTAGAACCATGCAGATTCCAGACTTTCCACCACGGAAATATTAGGAAAATGTGTGTTTTTAAACACATTTTTAGGTTTGCAAGGGATTCTGGGTAACAGAACCTGTTGAGAGCCAGTCAAGTCACCCCATTCTGGATTTCCCTGGGTGTCTAGTTTAAAAAAATCTATAGGTTTGCCTAGGGGCCGGCAGAGTTAGGGTTTAAAATCTACAGCTCGGCACTATGCGAAAAAAAGGGTTCGTTTTCACTGTGAAAATGTGGTGTGTCCACGTTGCATTTGTGTTGTGTTTGATTGGTTCTGATGCTCCGTCCATCACCACCCCCTTTTGTACCGCTTTGTTCGCCATAAGTTGGCAGGGTATGCTCAGACGTGAGTCCCTTGCTCACTTTGCCACTGGATTCAAGCAAGCCTGGCTGAAGACGGCTGAAATGCCAGAAACCGGTCCTAGGAAGCTTGTTTCCGGTCCAGGGAAGGCATGGCTTGGCAGTTCGGGCTGGACTGTTCCCATGAGGCACGGGGTCAGACTGATTTGCATATGGCCATGTCTGAACTGGGGTGGCAGAGTGGGCTAAAGAACGGTGATGGATCAAACCCAGATCTGTTGACTGGGTGTGAGTGTTTGATTGGTTCTGATGCTCCGTCCATCACCACCCCCTTTTGTACCGCTTGTTCGCCATAAGTTGGCAGGGTATGCTCAGACGTGAGTCCCTTGCTCACTTTGCCACTGGATTCAAGCAAGCCTGGCTGAAGACGGCTGAAATGCCAGAAACCGGTCCTAGGAAGCTTGTTTCCGGTCCAGGGAAGGCATGGCTTGGCAGTTCGGGCTGGACTGTTCCAATGAGGCACGGGGTCAGACTGATTTGCATATGGCCATGTCTGAACTGGGGTGGCAGAGTGGGCTAAAGAACGGTGATGGATCAAACCCAGATCTGTTGACTGGGTGTGAGTGTTTGATTGGTTCTGATGCTCCGTCCATCACCACCCCCTTTTGTACCGCTTTGTTCACCATAAGTTGGCAGGGTATGCTCAGACGTGAGTCCCTTGCTCACTTTGCCACTGGATTCAAGCAAGCCTGGCTGAAGACGGCTGAAATGCCAGAATCCGGTCCTAGGAAGCTTGTTTCCGGTCAAGGGAAGGCATGGCTTGGCAGTTCGGGCTGGACTGTTCCCATGAGGCACGGGGTCAGACTGATTTGCAAATGGCCATGTCTGAACTGGGGTGGCAGAGTGGGCTAAAGAACGGTGATGGATCAAACCCAGATCTGTTGACTGGGTGTGAGTGTTTGATTGGTTCTGATGCTCCGTCCATCACCACCCCCTTTTGTACCGCTTTGTTCGCCATAAGTTGGCAGGGTATGCTCAGACGTGAGTCCCTTGCTCACTTTGCCACTGGATTCAAGCAAGCCTGGCTGAAGACGGCTGAAATGCCAGAAACCGGTCCTAGGAAGCTTGTTTCCGGTCCAGGGAAGGCATGGCTTGGCAGTTTGGGCTGGACTGTTCCCATGAAGCACGGGGTCAGACTGATTTGCATATGGCCATGTCTGAACTGGGGTGGCAGTGTGGGCTAAAGAACGGTGATGGATCAAACCCAGATCTGTTGACTGGGTGTGAGTGTTTGATTGGTTCTGATGCTCCGTCCATCACCACCCCCTTTTGTACCGCTTTGTTCGCCATAAGTTGGCAGGGTATGCTCAGACATGAGTCCCTTGCTCACTTTGCCACTGGATTCAAGCAAGCCTGGCTGAAGACGGCTGAAATGCCAGAAACCGGTCCTAGGAAGCTTGTTTCCGGTCCAGGGAAGGCATGGCTTGGCAGTTCGGGCTGGACTGTTCCCATGAGGCACGGGGTCAGACTGATTTGCATATGGCCATGTCTGAACTGGGGTGGCAGAGTGGGCTAAAGAACGGTGATGGATCAAACCCAGATCTGTGGACTGGGTGTGAGTGTTTGATTGGTTCTGATGCTCCGTCCATCACCACCCCCTTTTGTACCGCTTTGTTCGCCATAAGTTGGCAGGGTATGCTCAGACGTGAGTCCCTTGCTCACTTTGCCACTGGAATCAAGCAAGCCTGGCTGAAGACGGCTAAAATGCCAGAAACCGGTCCTAGGAAGCTTGTTTCCGGTCCAGGGAAGGCATGGCTTGGCAGTTCGGGCTGGACTGTTCCCATGAGGCACGGGGTCAGACTGATTTGCATATGGCCATGTCTGAACTGGGATGGCAGAGTGGGCTAAAGAACGGTGATGGATCAAACCCAGATCTGTTGACTGGGTGTGAGTGTTTGATTGGTTCTGATGCTCCGTCCATCACCACCCCCTTTTGTACCGCTTTGTTCGCCATAAGTTGGCAGGGTATGCTCAGACGTGAGTCCCTTGCTCACTTTGCCACTGGAATCAAGCAAGCCTGGCTGAAGACGGCTGAAATGCCAGAAACCGGTCCTAGGAAGCTTTTTTCCGGTCCAGGGAAGGCATGGCTTGGCAGTTCGGGCTGGACTGTTCCCATGAGGCACGGGGTCAGACTGATTTGCATATGGCCATGTCTGAACTGGGGTGGCAGAGTGGGCTAAAGAACGGTGATGGATCAAACCCAGATCTGTGGACTGGGTGTGAGTGTTTGATTGGTTCTGATGCTCCGTCCATCACCACCCCCTTTTGTACCGCTTTGTTCGCCATAAGTTGGCAGGGTATGCTCAGACGTGAGTCCCTTGCTCACTTTGCCACTGGATTCAAGCAAGCCTGACTGAAGACGGCTGAAATGCCAGAAACCGGTCCTAGGAAGCTTGTTTCCGGTCCAGGGAAGGCATGGCTTGGCAGTTCGGGCTGGACTGTTCCCATGAGGCACGGGGTCAGACTGATTTGCATATGGCCATGTCTGAACTGGGGTGGCAGAGTGGGCTAAAGAACGGTGATAGATCAAACCCAGATCTGTTGACTGGGTGTGAGTGTTTGATTGGTTCTGATGCTCCGTCCATCACCACCCCCTTTTGTACCGCAAGTTGCATTTTGGGCTGTTTCCTGTCGCGGACACTAGGCGTACCCACAGAAGTGAGGTACCATTTTTCTCGGACGACTTTGGGAAACGTGGGGTGGGTAGAATTTGGTGGATCCACACAGATTCCAGAACTTTCCACTGCAGAAATGTTAGGAAAATGAGTTTTTTTAGGTTTGCTAGGGATTCTGAGTAACAGAACCTGTTGAGAGCCAGTCAAGTCACCCCATCCTGGATTTCCCTGGGTGTCTAGTTTTCAAAAATGTATAGGTTTCCTAGGTTTCCCTAGGTGACGGCAGAGCTAGGTTTCAAAACCTACAGCTAGGCACTTTGCAAAAAAAGGGTCAGTTTTCAGTGTAAAAATGATGTGTGTTTATGTTGCATTTTGAGCCGTTTCCCTATCACGCCTGCACTAGGCCTACCCACACAAGTGAGGTACCATTTTTATCGGGAGACTTAGGGTAACACAGGATTGTAGAGCCACTGTTATTACCTATTGACTTTCGATTCATTTCTGCCTTTCAAATGAAAGACAATGTGTAAAAAAGAAGTCATTTTGAAAAATGGCCTATAATTCTAATGCTAGTATGGGTACTCACAATTTTGGAAATGTGCAAATATTAACTTTTTCTAAACTCTATATTTTGTTCCAATTTCAGAAACACATAGGTGTCTTTCATAACGATTTTCCATGTATAAATGTTTCCAAATTAATTGCTATATATCCGGTACATAATAATAAACCATTGCAAGACACTGCTCAGTTATTGGCTCTGGGTTCGTCGGGTTCTTGGTGAACCTATAAGTCCTATATATCCCCAGAACCAGAAAACTCCAGCGGATATAACGGTATATTGCTTTCAAACAGCTGTCATAATTAGAAGAAGTTACAGGTGAAAATGTTGACACAAATGTCTATTTTTGTCAACAAATGTAAAATTTTTCCTGTATTCAACTGTTACTTTCTATGAAGAAACCTTGAACAATCTACACAAATGACCCCCTGCTGAATTCATACTTTTGTCTACTTTTCTAAAATGTATAGCTTTCCAGGTTCCATTATTGCTTTCATACCCTTTTCTACCATTAACTGGAAGGAGGTTGAAAAAACACAAGAAATAGCAAAAATAGGCTTTGTCCCAGAAAAATGCCAAAACTGTAAAAAAAAGTCTGCTTGTCCCTGAAAGCTGGGAAATGGTGATTTCAGCACTACAACCATTTGCAGGGAAAGAAAACAGACCCTTACATCTGTAGCCCTTTTTCCCCCCCCAAAAAATTTTTTGCTATATTTTGGCTAATTTCTGGGCCCCCTCCAGGGGAATCCACAAACACTGGGTACCTTTAGAATCCCCATGATGTTGGAAGAATTTGACGCAAATGGCGTGAATACCTTATGTGGTCAAAAGGTTACTGGGGCTTAAGCAAGAACTACCCCAAATAGCCAAAAAAAGGCTAATGGGGGTGGGGGGAAGGCCTAGCAGCGAAGGGGTTAAGGTACTGGAGACATTAATGGTGATGGTAATCATGTTGAAAATGGTAGTGGTATTGTTGGTGATCTTGATAATGTTGCTGTTAGAAGTCAAGCTAATGGTGGTGTTCGTGACGGTAATTGTTGTGATAATGGTGGCAAAGTTGGTGGTAAATCCAAGTGTGGAAATTATGGTATGGTAATTAAAGTGGTGGGAATAATAGTGTTGTTGGTCACAGTGGGATACTGATGGTGTTAACAATAGTGGCAATGGCCATGCTGTGGTAGTAGTAATGATCATGTCATTGGTGCTGGAAGAGGTAATGGTGGCTGTGGCAGTGTAATATTGGTGGTGGTTGTGTTCATGGTGGTGCTAATGGTGTCTATGTTAATGATGGCAATCGTGGCAGTTATGGTTGTGGAGGTGGTGTTTATAAAGGCGATGGTAATAGAGATAATATTGCTGATGGTGTGGATGGTATTAACTGTGGTGATAATTGTAGGGTTTGGTGGTAATGGTGGTTGAGGTCATAACTCTTGTTATAATGGCAATTGTGATGTTAGTGGTGGTAATGGTGGTGGATGGTCTTGGTAATGATAATGATGAAGGTGATGGTAATTGTTGAGGGGTAAAGAGATAGGAATGGTTGTGGTGCAATATTAGGTATGATAGTAATCAGAGTTAATGATAGTGATAATGGTGGTGGATGTAATTGTAAATATATTAACTTTGGTTTTAATGGTGACAATGGTGTTGGTGATAAGTGTTGCAGTAGGGTGGTAATGCCATGGCGATAACAGTTGTTTTGATGTCGATGGTATTGGTAATTATGTTAGCTGGTGGTTGTGGTGGTACTTGTTGTGATACTGGTGGTAATAGTGATATTGGTTGCAGTAAATTTGATGTTAGTGGTGGTAATGTGATGGTGCTAACGGGGATGGTTGGTAATGGTGATGGACAGTAATGGTGGTTGTAGTGGTAATGCCTGTGTTAGTAAGGGTGGTGATATTGGTTCTGGTGGTACTGGTGGGAGAGTTGGTGCTGGTAATTATGGTGGTGGGATGATAATTGAGAGCTAGTAACTGTTGTGGTGACAATAACGGTAGAGGTAACTGTTGTGTCAAAGGTGGCAATGGTGTTGGTGATAAAGGTGATAATGATAGTAATGCTGATGATAACAGTTGCTCCGTTTGTTGTTTACAATTGGTAGATGTAAGCTAACAAGAAAACAAATGATAAAGTTTGTATTGTGAGAGCTGAGTGTAAAAGGCATATATCTCAAAATATTGCCTAGTAAATGCCTTTGGCAAAGGTCAATGATTTTGCTACATTTTTTTTTTTTAATATGTTCTATAATGCCCTCACTTAGTGAACAAAAACTGACATGTTATCATGAGAGCAAAACAAAATATTGAAATGTGCAGGGTTGATTAGTGAAAATCAGCATGCATTTACGACAGGCCAATGCATCCAAACGGCAGCACTACCTAAGGAAAGAGCCATAAATCAGAAATTAAAATGTAGTGTCAGCAAAGTAAATGCATGAAAGAACACAAACTGTCTCTAATTATAAGCGATATTCCATGTCACATCTGCAGCTTAACGTAGGGCTACATGACGTTCATCACAAAAACATAAAGGAGACACAAATGGGACAGACTTGATGAACAGCCCATCAAAGCAATGTCAAACGATGAAAGCATAAGAGAGTCCACTCCTCGCGCTGTGTACTTCTTATTTTACATTCTGAAGAATTCATGTCTTGCGATCGGGTAAATAGCTCAAAGTATCTCCAGTGAGTCCAAAAATTGAAGCTCCGAACAGCACTTGGAAAACTTTTTAATGTAATTCTCTGCAAATATGAATATTTCTAAAGATAGTGCACTTGTTGAGAAAGTCCTCTCCCAGTAAACGTTCTAAGCCTAATTCTGGCTGCTTTAGACATGATATCTGATGCTAAGTTCCTTAATGCTAATCAAGGTTTTATTGTTGTGAAAAAAGTATTCATCCTAACGTGTAAGGCCAATCTCTAATTTAAGAGTTCATACACAGCGGCTCCTTGTAGATCGTGCTGATTATGACAGGTATCTGAATAGGAGTGCAATTAGAAATGTCCACACTAAATAAATCCCTTTCATTTCAATAGATTCCCTCTTATTCCCTGATAATCAGCTGACAGGAATCCTTAGTCATTAAAATAATGGCAGAGGCACTGAAGAAAAACCAATGTATTGAAACCAAGACAAGGTTAAATGAGACTGGAGGCATAAAGGGTACATTATTTCCGAGGACCTGGGCTTTTACAAGACCCACGTCCATGCTGCAAAATGTAGTTATAGATTTTAATGCAAAGTTCCCTTTTTCATGGCGAGGTATCTAACATGGTTACTACTACAAGATGGTGCCAGATTGTATTGATCGTCCACGTTAACTTTACCTGCAAGACTTTAAAACTTTAAAACAGGTATTTGTCGTAGGGAGGGCCCTACTTTTAGTTTGTTGGTCCGCTCCCAGCAAAACTTTTTGACATGCCTGCTCAAACACATATATTTTCATTAAGCCCCTGAATGCAGATGTTAATATTGTTCATGTCAAATTATGAAATATAAAGATTTATCATTTACATGGCCAATAGTTCAGGGATTTGTTCTCTGGAGCAGATACAGCTTGAACCATGCTACAATGTGAGTTTATGACTCAAGGGCCTGTCAGTTTCACCTGCTGCGTTGGATTGAGCACATGTCCTCACTTTGTCTGTGTAGTTAAAAGGGCTCCATTTATTTTACTTGGGTGTAACAATCCATTTCCGGTATCATCTGGTTGTGGACTCGACATTTCGTGACATTACATCTTTCAGCGGTCCAAATCAGCGCCGGTCTGTTTCTTTCTCCAATAGTTACTTATGCAATTAGAAATATAAACAATATTGCTTAAAGTAGTACTAAATAAATGTGTGTGAAACTGCTGACCAATTAATGGACGACAATAATAGGAGCAGATTAATTAAGAATCTATTAATCAAAAAATACTTCAAAGGCCTTCAGAGAAATTAAATGAATTAAAGAAATATAATTAAATACGCATCTTTTATGTTATGCAGTAACATTCAAAATCTGTTGTTTTTTAACATCCTGCTTTCAGACAATGGACCAGATGTACGATCATTTGATTTTGCGAGTCTCTAATTGCGATTTCTTTGCCGTTCGCAAGTAGAGACTCGCAAAGTCAAATGCACTAATGTGTCTGGGACACATTTAGCGATTACCAAATGGGTCGCAAATGACCTGCCTCATTAGTGCCAGATATACGTAGCATTTTACCGGTAGATGGGTTGTTTGTGACTGGTAAGATGCCTTTTGTTATGTACCAACCCTATTTTACAAGTCGGTAACTTATTACCAACTCTTAAAATAGTGTTTGTTATTAGGAAGGGGCATTTCAAGGACGCACTTCCTAATAGCAAGTCGCACTGGGATGGGGAAATGTTTTGCGACAGAGACTGTGGTTGCAAAACATTCCCAGGTAGCATCAGCTTCAAGTTGGTGTTAACCCTTTCGCAAACTCGAAGAGGTCCCCAAGAACCCCTTCCCTTAGGTGAACTTAGGCACTAACATTTTTTAAGAGCAGGCAGTCACGGATCACTGCCTACTCTTAAAAAATTAAAAGATAGCTGTCCATTTTTATTTTTTAAATGCATCCTGTTTTCCTTTAAAGAAAATGGGCTGCATAAAAAAAAACTAACATGCTTTATTTAAAAAGAAACCGCAGACATGGTGGTCTGCTGACCTCAGTAGCCACCATCCCTTTGAGTGCAGGCCATTCTCAATGGGTCGCAAAGCGAGCTCTACTCCATGAATATTAGTGAGGTACGTCTATTTGCGATTAACTGGGAATCGCAAAATGTGTCACATACACATTTGTACATGGATGTTTACGATTTCGTAATTGTGAATCTCAAAAATTTGCAATTAGGGAATCGCCAACTGAATTTTATGTACATCTGGCACTAGTATTCATAAGGCAGGTCACAATTTGTGACCTATTGAAACGACTGGCACTCAAAAGGGGATGGCCTGCTGGGGTCAGCAGACCACCATATCTGTTACTGCTTTTTCAATATAGCAGTTTTTTTTAAACTGCATAAAGTTTTCCTTTAGGGAAAATGGGACGCATTTAAAAAAGAAAAATGAAAAGTTTTCTTTCAAGTTTTTTTAGAGTGAGAAGTGGTCCGTGGAACCCCTGCCTGCTCTGAAAAAATGTTGGCGCCCCCATTCACAAAGGAGTAGGGGTCCCTTGGTGGTAAACTGCAAATATTTTGCGACTGCATTTCACAGATGTAAAACATTCCTACATACCAGTACGACGCGCTATTTGCAAGGGACACCCTAGCAAACCGTTTCCTACTAGCGACTCGCAAACCCTATTTTGAGAGTGGTACTAGGTTACTGACTCGCAAAATTGGGCTGGTACATTTAAAAATGCATTTTATCTGTCACAATGGGGAAAATACTTTGTACATGTGGCCCAATATTATTAGCAGAGACCTCACTTTATATATCTGGAAGGTTTAGAGTGACTCATTAAATGGAAACATTTTTGCAAGCAATGTTAGAAATTAATTAACGCTGAAACAATACTTTACTAACAAACATACCAATCATTAAAGTTAATTATGTTCCGCATCAGCTATTAAAGAACTCCTAATTTTGCATTTGTGACACTTAATCGTAGCTAAGTTTCATTAACAATTTTAAAAAACATTTTAGAAACACAATAGGGAAAATGTGTGTGTGTGTGTGTTTGCACATGTGTGTGGGTGAGTGCGTGTGCATGTGCATGTGTGTGTGTGTGTGTGTGTGTGTGAGTGGGTGGGTGAGTGAGCCTCATAGCGGTTCTGTGAGTGGGTGCATAAGTGTCTGAGTGGGTCTGTGAGTGGGTGTGTCAGTGGGTCTGTGAGTGGGTGTATGAATCTCTAGGTGAGGCTTTGAGTGCATATGTGAGTCTCTGAAGGGGTCTGTGTGTGGGTACATGAGTGTCAGTGGGTCTGTGGGTGGGTGCATGAGTGTCAGAGGGGTGCTGTAAATGGATGTGTACACATCTGAGTGGGTCTGTGAGTGGGTGCATATGTATCTGAGTGGATCTGTGAGAGGGCGCATGAGTGTCTGAGTGGGTCTATGAGTGCATGAGTGTCTGAGTGAATGTGTGAATGGTTTCCTGAGTATCTGATTGAGCCTCTGAGTTGCTGCGTGAGACTCTGAGTGGGTCAGTGACTGGGTATAACAGTGTAAGTCGATCTCTGAATGAGCACATTATTGTCTGACTGAGTATCTGATTAAAAAAAAATTTTTAGGTGATATTCGCAAATGTATCGTGACATTAAACAAAGGGCCGCTCCAAGCATCGTGACACATTTTCGAATATCGCATGTGGAAAACATTTTCCCAGGTGATGTACACATAATGGGTCCCATGAACATCCCTATATGCCATCCATGGGGTCAGAGTGCCTCTACCCTGACCTCTTATATCACTTTTCATTTTTACTTTCTCCCTTGGGGACCGTGTCCCATTACTTAAAATGACCGTCACAACCGTCTGCTCAGGTTGCGACCAGCCAATCACAGTATTGCTGTTGGCACACGAATACGTGAATCAGCACAGAATAGTTGCGAATTAGTTATGACCATAGATATAGAAATTTAGATTTTCTTTACTATCTCCAAAACTACTGAATGGATTTGCACCAAATACAAAAAGGGCACTTTCTGGACAAAGAGCTATCTTTTTGCCAGATTTGGGCTGTAGTCTTGTCTAAAATCTCTTTGGGAATTAACATTTGAAACACACTTTTTTTGACCCCCCTTTTTCTCAGGCCATGCTTGATGGACTCTCTTGAAACTTTCCATGCACAACAAGAACTAATGTAACACATTTTGGGGAAATGTTTGAGAAGATTCATCAAGCGGCGCCAAACATAAAGGCAAGTTAAAAAATTATTTTCCTATGGAAACTAGGTCCTAACTACAACTACCTACAGATGACCGCCATTAGGTAAAATACATAAATACATATATAGAGAGAAGGGCTATCTCTCTCTCGCTCACGATCTCTCACTTAGGGAGAGAGAGCTCACTTTTTTCTTTTTTTATGTATGTGTGGTTTCCCTGGGGGCCGATTGCAGCCCCCAGGAAAAGCACACATCTATAAAAACAAATTAGGCCTCACAGGAGTTTGGTCCATGCATCAGAGGGCTGATCCTGCGACAATTTCAAATTTTCCCAACTTTAAAAAAAAATTGTAAATATAGTCCCATGGGAGGTGCAATCGCACCCCCAGAGGAAGAAGGACAAGGGCTGACCTCCCCCTCTTGCTTCCCCCTTGGTGGCCTAGTGGGGCTTAGTGGGATTCATGAATGTGGATCATTGCAGGCTGAAATCTACGATCAGGAATCTGTTTGTGAAAAGCATTCCTGGAAAGCGGAGATTCTTCCCTTTCCTTCTGTCATGGGTACTCAACTTCTGCCTCCAAGAACTCATGTATGGAAAAGGACCCTTCTGCCCACAGGGTTCCATTGGGGTGTTCGCACCCAGCGCAGGTGCAGGAGATATTATACCAAGTCCTTTAGGATACCCCTGCTTGAGCATGATTGGGAGGATATGGAAGGTTCAGCATAAAATCAGGAATGTACTGCTGTTATTCTTTGTAGCTGAATTGGTATGTGTCTTAAAGGCAAGACTACGCTTGTAAGTGATTAGTAACCATTTGACACATTGGAATGAACAAAACCCATTGTCAGGCATTGGAATAAAGCAGCACTGTTCATTGCCACATATTCTGCCACAATGACTTGGCACTTCTGGTTGCACACTTCATCTCCCATCAGGATATAAGTCACTGTTTATGAGTCACTGTTTAGGCCATGGCACGTTTGATTACACACTTCATCTCCCATCAGGCTGTGAGTCACTGTTTATGAGTCACTGTTACATTCTTGGTGTTGGTCTGTGGAGGGTATATAACCACTCCCACCGATCACGCCCTTTGCTAGGCAATCCGCCTATCAGCATGAGACTGCCTCTGCTCCTGTCGTCCAAATCCAGTTCCTGCTGGAAGACATCAGCGACCGGACTCCTGTCATTGAGGGATGTCCATCGGACCTCTGCTTCTGTCATTGAGGGATGCACATCAGACCTCCGCTTCTGCCGACAAAGGACGGCTATCAAATCTCCGCTTCCTGCATATGATCTGCTTCAAGCTTCGGAAACGGTCCTGAACAATAGGGAGGATTCCCCAGCCAGATAAGTCAGTGCACACCGAGGCCTCATGCATGCGTGACTGATTGCATTGTTTAACTTACTCCTAAACCAAGTGAGCTGGGCATTACAGGCTAATGTAATATTGGAATAGTTATGAAAGGGCTATTAACCGTTATTCACTTCTGTGCCAGCATATGTTAAAAGAACAACTAACGCGTTTATATTCGCATGTTACGCAACCTGTTTACGAACTATTAACCCTTTGCAAACCTTGAGAAGGCGTTGCAAACCATAAAACACCTTTTATAAACCTGCGTGTGACGCAGCTCTAGGAAATCAGAAAGGAGCTTTCAATAGAGAGGCTTTAATCTCTATGGACTTAAGTTTCACAGTGTTTCCTGTTTATCCATGTTTGAATAACAACACATCCAGCCTGTAGCTTTTATGTAAGTGACTTATCCACATCAGCTAGATGTAACACAAGCATAAGTGTATTCTAATTTACATCTAATACTCTGTATGTTTGTTGATTGTGCGGTTGAGGAGGCTAAGCGTGCTGCTACTACTTGTTCTTCTCTCACACAGTCTTGAGAAGCCCCCTGGGTCTTCCAGTCCTTGCATTCACCAGCTCCAGGAAGAATAATCAGTGAGGGAGGTCCGCTACTGTGCATGCTGTCTTTTATTATTTTGTCCCAACCCTTATTCCCCTTGACGTGCTTCTTGGGGAGCACTTTACTGTTCTCAAAGGAGAACGGCATTGGGAGTGGTTGGACTGTCATTTTCATCTCTCCTGCTGGGCCTAGATACATCAGGTTAGTGCACGTGTGTGTTTGGCATCTGACAGATTGCCTAGCCCACGTACTCACCTAGCCTGAGCAATGGATGGTAATCGGATCCTCACGATGGTTCTAGAAACAATTACCAGCCTCCAAGTAGAGGTACAAGCATCCTGGGCAAAAACCCAAGAGTTGCAAAAAGAGTTGGGGTCGGTTCCAAGAGAGGTAGCTGGGTTGGCTAGGAAAGGGAAAACTGAGGGTGGAAAAACACTTAAAACCTTGGACCTTTACCCCCACCAGGTGCCACGTCTGGGGCTTTCACCACAACTCATAGCTCAGTTCCCTCACCCATGAGTAGCGGGGGACAAGCTGCAGGAGAAGGTACTTTTTTTCCTCCAGTTTATCATGATCAAACAGATGTAACACACACACAGACACAACCTATCCAGGTAATTCATGCACCACAGATTCCTCTTGCAGCCTCAGAACGGTTTTATGGTGACCCAAAGAAATGTAGTGTTTTCTTCCACCAATGTAGACTCTATTTCCTCTGTAAAGCCACTGCCTTTCCTGATGATCAAACCAAAACATCATTTGTACTTTCTTACTTGGGCGGTAATGCGGCTAGCTGGTAAATCCCATTGATTGAAAGTAATGACCCATTATTGTTTGATATCTCAGGGTTCTGCGCAGAAATGAGGAAACTGTCTGACAGAAAGACACATCTCCTTTTCCTAGACCAAGAATTGATTACCCTAAGACAGGGTTCACAAGATTTGTTAACTTATTTAACCACCTTCAACCGTTTGGTGGTAGAAACAGAATGGCCAGTAGAAAAAAGGGCTTCTCTGTTTTACCAAGGTCTTTGAAGCGAACTTAAAGACGTCCTGGCCCAAGTCGTTAATCTTCCTACCTCCTGTGACGATCTCATACACCT
Source organism: Triturus cristatus (assembly GCF_964204655.1). Lineage (NCBI taxonomy): Eukaryota > Metazoa > Chordata > Amphibia > Caudata > Salamandridae > Triturus > Triturus cristatus. The sequence continues at coordinate 1,139,786,564 of NC_140583.1, read as the reverse complement.
CACTGTCCAGCTAGACCATCGGCTTCAAGAAAGGAAGGGAAACCGCAATCATGGAGAAGCCAAATTCTTAGTAGTACGTCCCAGAAACAGGCATGACGAAGGACCCAAACCTGTCACTGGAACTAAACCCATGCAGGTGAATGGTATATGGGGGCCTCTGTCCTCAGAAGAAAGGGAAAAAAGAAGAAAACTCAAACTATGCATGTATTGTGGCAAAAGTGGCCACTTTGTCAAAGAATGTAAAGCTTGGAATAAAACCTCTGACTTTAAGAGCCTAACATCTAACAAAACTCAAGCAGTGGTCCAACAAACCGAGGAGGAAGATATAACAACTGAAAATTGAAGTTCCTGAGAAAGGCTGAGGTCTCTTGCTCGGGACAAGGCACACCAAAGATCTCGTATTTAGCAAACACTCTACAAAGCTCCGTCGCCCACCTAAACATGCAGGTGACCTTATGGATCTCCGAAGGTGATCAGGTAGAAGCGTCGGCCCTGTTAGATCCTGGGGCAACAGGCAATTTCATTGATCGCAATTATGCGCAAAGGTTACACGTTCCATGTAAAAAGAAAAAGATGCCGGAACCTGTAAAGGCTGTGGACGGAACGGCACTCACTTTCGGACCAGTAAGATATCACACGGTTCCGTTGATCATGCAATTCGGACAACATTTTGAGCACATACAGTTCGACCTCATCGATCCTCCCCAATTCAAATTAATCTTGGGTATGCCTTGGCTCACATTGCATGATCCCCAGGTCCATTGGGCCGCTCGGTCCATAACTATGAGTTCTCAGTTTTGCCAAAACCACTGTACCAAGGATCAGGTATTGACACTACCTACTATAGAGAATCACCTAGTCCGCGTTCGGCAAAGTGATGAATGCAAGTTCGGCTTGTTTGAATATCAGGTGATGCCTTTTGGCCTCTGCAACACCCCAAAAACACAGTTAAAGAGAAGGGTCTAAGGGAAATAATATTTAGAGACCTGCCCAAATCCTAATCCCCTAATCTACACTTATATAACTACAACACAGGACTGGGGGTCTAAATAGAGGAAAACTTTAGTGATGTGTGTCCCTATAGAAGGATAACTGTTCTATCATCCCTGGCAAACCGAGCTGAGCAGGATTCCCATCAAAATACTTATTAAATATTAGAGCTAAAGTTTTAAGCTCTGTGGATCAGCGTTATCATATGGTTATCCACCACCTCTTAGAGGGCAATCTCTTGATCATAAAGATTGCCTCTGTGGAAAGCTCGTATGCTCTTAATGGATGCCAATCCGAACCAAGGCAAACAATAGATGCCATCAAGTGTTACAAACTAGTGAAAAAAATAATAATAATAATATATATAATGTGATGCAGTGCAATATTAAAAAGATTGTGTGGAGAGACTAGAACACCTAGACAATCACTCTCTCCTCATACCTAATAAAATCAGGGGAGTTGACATTTGTCCCCGCTATTGATTCATAGCAGTAAACATAGTAACTCCAACTACACGGTCAACATGTTTCAGCCTTATCGGAAATGATCCAGGCTTTCTTCAGGACCTATACATAGCTACTGCACATGATTCAAACTCTTCATATATAATAGCACAAAGATAATCAGAACTATACAACCTCGCTTGATGCGAAACCTTCAATTACAGGGTGTAAACATCACCCTGTGTGATCAAGGCTCAAACCTCACCTCTCAGGAACCTGCCTCTGGTAGAGATGAGGCCCCGCTCTGTCCGTCGGTACCTCTGAATTTCACAGAGTCAGGGAGGGAGGCTCTGCAACACCCCGGCAGCGTTTCAGTACTTCATGGACGATGTCTTATGGGGTATCTGGATGTCTTCTGCAGTATATATAGATGACATCTTAATACACTCCAAAACCATTCAGGCACATGTAAAATATGTGAAGCGGGTACTGGAATGATTACAACAACATCACTTGTTTGATAACCTGGAGGAATGCTTGTTCCAAACAACAGTCATGGAATTTCTGGGCTATGTCATCAGCCCCCAGGGGATTCAAATGGATGAGAAGAAAGTGGTGGCAATAACACAATGGAACTCCCCGACCAGTGTCAGGGCCTTACAAAGCTTCCTCGGCTTTGCCAATTTTTATCGGCGCTTTATTAAAGGCTTTTCTGACATCATTCACCCCATCACCTGTCTTTTGCGAAAAGATGTAACTTTTACATGGTCTCTAGAGGCAGAAGAAGCCTTTCAGAAATTAAAGAAACATTTCACGCAAGCCCCCATTCTAAGACATCCCGATACTAAACTCCTGTTTATACTGTAAGCCGATGCATCACATTTTGCCATGGGGTAGTGCTATCCCGGAGGCACCCAGACACCAATCAACTACACTCTGTAGCATTTTATTCTTGAAAATTCCCTGTGAGCTAAGTTTTGGAATCACGGATAAAGAACTGTTAGCCATCAAATGGGCATTTGAAGGATGGCACCTTTACCTAATGGGAGCTCGTCATGTGATAGAAATTTATTCAGACCATCGAAATGTGCTATTCTTGACAACCGCCAGGTCCTTATTTTTGTCCAACTATGACTTTATCATTAAATATCGCCCTGGACCACAGAACGGGAAAGCCAACGCCCTCTCTCTCAATGACCAATCACAAGTGACACAGAAAATACAGGACCCGCCACTGATCCTCTTGGAATCCTCTGTAAACAAGGAACAACTCCTACTCATCACCAAGGGAGAAGAATTCTTATCCAACCAAAAAAATCTATTACGTACTGTTGATGCTGCCTCATGGCTAGCAGAATACCCTATACAGAACACAAGAGAAAGGGCTCCTATATCACCAGAAAGCCCTGTTTATCCCAAGCAAACAATTAGAAGACCAAAAATTGAGTTGGGTACACGATTCGTCCCTTGGGGGGCATACTGGGGTACATAAAACCATAGCAGCAATTCAACAATGTTTTTGGTGGTCCACAATATCACACGATGCGCGACAGTATGTCAACACATGTGCCATTTGCGCGCAGAGTAAGGCCATGCACAGACCACCTGCCGGATTGTTGCGCCCTATTCCCATACCACCAGTTCCATGGCATACGATTTCTATGGACTTCGTAGTAGAAATGCCTCCCAGTGATGGAAATAGCGTTATTCTGGTGGTTATTGACTACATAACCAAGATGGGACACTTCATCGCCCTCCCCAAGCTTCCCACGGCTATGGACATTAGTGGGGGTCTAAAATCCCACAAAATCCACTGGATGCGGGAACAGACCATACCTGCTTCTTCAAAGGTGCTCCGATGGGGGTTTGTGACATCAGTGCATCTCGCTAACATCACCTATGAGCGGGAGGGGGCCGTGAGAGACGTAGAAGCAATTTCGCATCTACCCAGGAGGTTTTCTCTAAAGCCCTCCCTGGCATCGGCCAATGATACCAGGGAGGGTGTGTGTATGTTGGCTGTTGGCCAACACATGCACTAAAGGGGTTAAAGATCCAATTTAAATAAACAAAAATATTCCTTACTTTCCCTGTTATGTCAATCAAACCTATATGACATAAACAAGAGTTATCTCTTCCATTTTTTTAATATGAAAAATAGGGTATTACATATGGTATGTCTACACTCCCTGGCTAAGAACTCAGCTTCCCGTGTTGATAGCATATACATTTGTCAGTCCAAAGTGAGTTCCTTCAGGTACTGACTGAATGACTTTATTTCTCACCTCTGCAGTCTCAATCTTCATAGCATCTGTGGTAAGGCAAAAGAAATGCCATCCATGGTCATATTATGGAAAGTGCCCCAGGGGTGCAACAGGCATGTGCACCCACTTTGCGCGCCCACAGGGCACATTGGTATTACAGAAAGGATGTATCAACAAAAAGGAAGGGGGGGACAGGAGCTGATTATGGTCCTGTGTCCGTGCTCCTAAATCTAGTCATCAACTCAAAATGGGGGACACTGTTCCGTAGGTGGGGGCGCCAGGAATCACCCACTCAACCCAATGAAAAAGAGAAAAAAAAAGAAAAAGACAAGAGATAGTCCTAGGTCTAGAACCCTCTGGTCCGAGGCAAGAACAAGTCTTGTCTCTTGTTGCCCTCACACACCCTGAAGGATGTCATGCTTCATCATCTGGCGTTTGCTCCTCGTCAGGCCTGTGCTGCAAAGGCCTAGGGGTCGCTCAGAGGGTCACTTTAGCGGAGATCTTTTGAGAACTGTCATCAGATGGGTGTGGGTGTTTGGGGTGAGTCCTATGAGGAGGGTGAGAGAGTGTGTGTAAGTTGAAACTGGCTAAGGGTTACCAAAAGGGGATATTTATTGTGGTGGTACCCTTGTCAGAATAAAAAACCTGAAGGTGGTGTGTTACTCCTGTAGGCGTAATGTGCCCAGGTAACTAAAAGGTCGCGCCTGGTTGGTCACAAAGATCCGTGGCGCTTCATCAGGACCAAAAAACAAGTTGTGGTGTAAAAGTGCTAGTGAGTAAAAGGGATAAAACGACCCTCTGTTGAGGTCAGGGCGGGCCACAACTGTGTACCCTACAGCTAGGCTACAACTGAATAGTTGAACCACTCCTGATGTGACCTAAAGTCAAATGGAGCATTGTAAAGGTGCACCTGTAAAGGTGCAGGCTACCTACGCCACTAGCCCATGGAGCAATTCTCCATTTGACTTTAGGTCACATCAGGAGCGGTTCAACTATTCCTCTGGAGAGAGGAAAGGGGGTCTTATGGACCCCCATCAATCATCTTGCAGGTGGGTGTAGTCACCAACTGCACCCGCCTGCAAGGGGTTCTCAAATCTCCCTTGAAAGTGCAGGCATGCTGCCGCCTGCACAATGAAACACAGAGTGGCTGCTTCAATTTAAAGCCGCTCCATAAATTAATTTGAATGCGCTGCCACTAAGGCAGCCCGACGTTACAGCTGCCCTGGGGGGGGCAGCGCATTCAATATAAAACGCCACCCTCTCCTTGTTTGTGCAGGGCGCACCTGTTGAAAGGTGCGCTTGGTGTAAACAAAGTGAGCAGACCGTATTCTGCAATATGGCCCCTGGAGTATTCCTAATGCACTTATATTTGTCTATGGCAGACTAAAGGAATCTCATAATAAAGTATAGTTTAGTAAAAACACTATGTCTAGAGAGATGTTGCCTGTCGGGTAAACTAGACCAGGGGTCATATCTGCAGGCGGTGCAAACAAGGAAAATCCACTGTATTAGAATGAATGTGCTGCCCAAAGGGCAGCCACCAACGTGTGCTGCCCCCAGGGCAGTGCAATGGTGTAGCTGCTTTGAAGCCAGTCCGTGTTTCATAGTGCAGGCGGCAACCAGCTTGCACTTCTAAGGGGATTAGAGATCCTCTTGCAGGCGGGTGCAATAAGTGACTGCATCAGCCTGCAAGGAGATGCTTGAGGGGCTATAGGAGCCCATTTCCCTCCTCCAGAGGGCTGCCATTAGTGGGCGCACTGACAGTGCACCACCTGTTGGGGGGCACACTGTCAGTGTGCCTCCTCACAGATTCTTTGCCTCTGCGCCTGCATCTTGCATCTCTGCCTTGGTATCTGTGATTGTGACTAAATCTTTTGCAGAAGTCATTACTTGCAAAAAATCATATCGGATTTTGAAGCTACGGAGAGTCTTATTAATTTAGCATTTATTAATTTTGCAATGCGAATCTCACTGGTGAAAACTGAGATAATTATAGCTTAGTTAAATCAACGTAATTTGACTGTAGAAGTGGCCTTCCTCGGCATGTGAATATTTATGACACAAAATCTGGCATTTAGGCTGCAGTACTAGCGTTTTGAATTGCCTGTGGTAACTCTGTCTAAGATATATGAAGAGGTTGTGAGCTATCTTATTTTAGATTAATCATGCTCCAGCCTGGAGAAGAAGTTGCAGAATTATCGCCTAACACAGTACAGTCAGAGGCTACCATAATTGGAATCTGTTTGTATTTCTGTTTGCTATATAGATTTATGGGAGTAATTAAATGTAGCGGGCAACCTACATTTTCTATCAGTCTATCCAAGCACGCTATATTCACCACGTTTTTCTGTTGTTCATATTTCTTTATCAGTTGAAGAATAACTGAGCTTATTTATTATAAATTATAGTATGTCTTAAACGAAAATACAGTACAATTACTGGAACGTTATCTATAGCCACATTTTTTAAAACAAAGATTTAAGTGGCAAACATAAAAGCATCGCATCTCCGAACTGTAGTTAATAAAAGAAATCGGTGATTCCATATGGCTCCCCTGGTTTGTGATTAGTCCACTTCTGTGGATATGAAGTAAGGTCGCTTTCTGCGCCTCCAAAGATAAGGCAGATTGTATTTGTGATAAAAATATCCCACACTTTTATAGAGAAAGATTTATTAGAGCTATCACAGAATGTTAAACAACAACAGTAGGAGACAAATACCACTTTACAGTCGTCAGGGGGTTATAATGGTTGTGGTGTCTTAATTGTACCAATTCTATGACGTCACAGTGCTCCGTATGTAGTGGTTTAGATTACAGTCAGTTGAGCATTGAATGGTGTGGGTGTTGTAGATACTGCTTAACCAGTAAGGTAGGGTATAATCTTCCACCAGGGAACTCCAACTAGAGGCATGAGACAGAATACTGACTATCTTTATAGGGGCATTGGACTGCGAGATCCGTATAATATATCCAGATGCAGGTATGTTTTCTCTTATAATTAGATTCTAAAAGGAAACATGTAATATACAAAACATATGTTGATGAAATATAACGTTCTGAAAGATATGGGGGTTACTGCCACTTGCTGAGCTAAAGTGGAACAGCACTAACAGCACTGCTAACTTGTAATAGGTTTTATCGTATGTGTATGAACATTAATTTCATAAAATGTCTAATTGCAAAGGCTATATTCTAAGCATGTAATGTTTTCCTATTGATTATATATGGGATAAAGTACTCCCTACCATACATTCTAATGATATTGCAAGTCACCAAGGAGTTCCATTCCCAGATAGAAAAATGAGACCAAAGGCCAATCTCTTTTATACAGTTATGAGACTTCGAGGTGACTCGCAATATCCGTATCATGTATGGAAGGGGTACTTTATCCCATATAATACATGGTCAAACCATCACCTTTCCCACAAACTACTTCAATTATTTGTAAACAGCTCCTTCATATGAAAGAAAGAGCATGTTTGCAAGTATGAAGAATACAAATAGAATCTCTAGTGCAAAATTAAACATATAAAAAAAGTTAGATATTTGTTGCAGACAAAGATATTAGAAAGAGTTAATTACAAGTCAATTTAAAAAATAAAAAAAGCTGCAATAGCTCAGAATGTGTAGCAACATGCAGGAAGATTGTAACTATTCTATAATTACCTAAGACGTGCAAAAAATAACCATGTTGCCATAAATATCCAATTTGTGCTGGTCACTGTAAGCTAGAAAAACAGAGCAGAAGAAAGAAAAACAATGTTTAGTTTTTCTTTAAACAACTGCTTTAATAATGCTCTGTGACCTGACCTGTCTTTCTCCTGGGATGCTACCTTTGACTGACAGCAGTTATTGAGATGTCAGAACTCATTTGTAATAAGTTATTACAGTTGAGTTCTGACATAATTTCTTTATAATAGGCAACTCGCTGCATCACAAGACGCCTTTTAAAAAGATATTAGAGACAGGTTTTATACAGTCATTGAAGAATTCCATGTATTGTAAAGTTCCTTATTTCAAATTCTTGATCCTTTTACAAATGACTTCACCTAGTGAAGAGCATGTAACACACGGACAATGCCTCAGTTGACAAATCTGGGTTGTGCTCCTTATTTGGCTCTTGCGACGTTCTCCTTCTTCCGCTTTTGAGGTGAGTAAGGAAAGATAATGTTGGGGCTAGTGTATCTCGGGGTATATTTAGAGGGGCAGATACATTTTCGAATTTTTTCAGCTCTACTTAGTGTATGCACTTTAGCTGCAGCAAATGTGTTAGACTTAATTTATTGTAAGTTTGCTACTCAGCTGCAATCATTCATGTGCACCTTCCCGTGTCAAGGCTGCAGAAGAGCATGAATGCTATGAGTACGATCTCTATTATTCACATGCACTCATCATCATGCATATCTTCTGAGCATAGGTGTAGGTACCATGTGCAATAAGAAGAACTATTTATGGAATAGAAGGATGGAACAAACGAATACATTTATTGCTCAGTTAATTAAAAAAAATGAACAATCATATTGTTGAAAAGACACAATAAAAAAGACAACTTTCCCTCTACTTTTGTCTCATCAGTGCCTAAGCCCATGTCCCCAAATGCGACGTTTGTCTTAAGATGCTTACTTTTGCATGAAAATGCCTATCAAGCTACAGTAAGAGGATGAAATTAGGACGGGGTACAACAAGTGACCGTAAATCGCCCAAGCCCTTGTCCTGTGGATCGAGCAGCAGTGGCTTGCAGATATGCTACTTGAGTAAAATGTTGCCCCCAAATACGAATACTCTGCCACTGATTCCAAGGATGACCCAGGGGCGTAACACAGGCCCCCGCTGCCCCCGCGGTGCGGGGGGCCCGAGCTGCAGGCCCCCCCCCCCACAGCACAATACTCTGGCACAAGCATTCGGGTTAGATCCAGAGTGGGGGCCCCTCCGTGTACGTGGCAGGGGGGGGGGGTCCCTCAACTTTCGTTTCGCCACTGGGATGACCCTTTTTGATGCAATGTTGGTGGTGGAATTTGTCTTGTGGTGACTAGTAAAGTTTTAGTTTTATTAAAATTACCGTGGAGCCCATGCTTTGCCGCATATGTTCCTGTTGCATTAATTAGCCTTTGCAAGCAAACCTTTGTGTAGCTGATTAAAACTACATCTTCGGTGTACAGCATATGTGAGACATTAAACCCGGACAGTGTGGGGGCATGCGATTTAACTTTGTTAAGAATTGTATTAAGATCAACCAGGTACATACTTAAAAGGAATGGAAGCAAGACAAATCCTAACTAGGGTGGGTGATTAATTCCTATCTGCCGGTGGAGTTTGCGGATTTTGCCTACTCTGCATGAAAAATCAACACGAGAAGCACAACTTTCTGCACTCTGCGCTCACAGAACCGCAAAGTGTGGGCGAGTTTCTTCAGCACTTCACAGAGTTCCATTTAGCAGAACTCCACCAAGGCCTAAACCTTGCTTCAGGCCTTTACTCATGTACATTTTCCTTCAGTCAGTTTACCCGGTGTCCAGTCTTACCCGTGTCCATGTCTTGACATGTAGTAATTCGATGGTTCTGAGGAGAGCCAGAGAAATTCCCCAGCCTGAAAGCTTCAGTCAGAGGATGTTGCAATGTACCGTATCGAAGGCGGACTGTAAATTTGCAAAACAGAGGTGAAAATAGATCTGACTTTTTCAATTGGTAAGTAAAGCAATAAGATATTTGTGATTTTTCCTGAATTTTGGCAAAAGTCAGTTTGGTTCACAGAGACCAGCATGTCGCGAGCTGCCTGTTCAATTAGTCCGGCTAGCAAAATTTTCCATCGAACACGGCAATAAGCCTATAGTTTGACGGCAATTACGGATTCCTGTTTTGTAGATTTGGGTGATAATTAGGGGTGGGCGGAATTTGCGAAAGCGACTTTCGCAAATTATCGCGAAAATGTTAAAAATCTCCGCAAACAAGCGGAAATATCGCGAAGATGCGGAAGTTTTTTTCCCGCCCGTTCGCGATATTTTTTGCATGGTTGCGGGTCGCTAACTTACCCCTGCGGTTGCTCGCGGGCGCGGCCATCTTGTTTTCAGTTGTCTCGCGGTGCATGATCGCGTGAAAAAAGACGTGATCGCGCGATGAGAATGTATTATTTTACAGCGCGAGCAAGAACCAAATTATCGCAAAGCTGCGGAATGCGGAAATTTTGACATTTCCGCGCTCTCCGCGGAACGCGGAAATGCCAAATTATCGCAAATTCCGCAAACGGAACAGAAATTTTGCCCAGGCCTAGTGATAATCATCCCCCGGCAACTGTCAGGTACATCCTGGTGAAAAAGGGTTTCGTTTTAAAGGTGGCACAGGTGTTCAGCCCATTATTGAGGCTTTTCTTTGAAAATGGTCTGTGGTAGGCCTTTGGGGCCAGGTGCTCTGTCATGCCGCCCTATGTATTTACTTTTATAACATCATCTGACAGGATTGGATCATGTAGTTTGTTGTCCATAAAGTTTGCAAGAGCTCTTTCAGGATTAGCCTCTTTGGTCTTACTGCCCCCAAACATTTCCTGAAGATGAGCATTCCATGATCCTTTCGAGATGTGAAATGATGCAGGGGAGGCCTAGCTCCTGTAGTGTGATTCACCCATCACCAAGATTCCATTGCTTCTTTTCCCCTAGTGGCTATGAGGAGGTAATGACAAAACCGGTCCATCTCCAACTTAGCAGACTACCTTGTTGATTTTGTATAGAGGGAACTCAACTTGGATAAAGCTGACCTCCCAGTTGTAAACCTTGGGGCATTCAAACAAGCCCAAGAGTATGATTTTTTTTTTTTTTACTTTGATAAGTAAAGCTGTGTGCCTCCTGGGGCGGTCCCGAGATAGAAGGTTTGATTTTCTCAAGGGCACCCTTGATCTGCCAAAAGTAAGACCTACAGCTGAGAGCATAGCTCCAGCAGGTTATTTGGTGCATTGAATATGGGCTCCCATTGATATCTAACTTTAGAAGTGAGCTAAAGAATGATGATGGATTCAACCCAGATCTGTGACTGGTGAGTGTCCAAAAAGTTTAGGCACTCTGCCCATCATCTCCTTGTGATTGCCTAGCTTTAGCTTCTAGCAGGGTGATTGATGTTGTTGTCTAGTTTAGTTTCCTTTAGTTGGTAGTGGATACTGTGCCCAAGTCTGGTTGAGCTTTGTCATGGATCCTACAATGTATGTTTAGTAGGATGTTTTGAGGTTGATGGTCACTTTCCAGGTGAGTTCTGATCGCATAGAGTCAGACCATGTGGAATAGAGGAAGGGACACCAGAATATAGTCTAAAACCAAGTTCGCCATTGTTGAGTGGAACGTAGACTGAATGGAAAAATCTGAGTTTATACACCCATTTAAAGCTCTCAGCCCCAGATGCTCCAGGTCATAGACAAATGCCAAACCCATGTGGTCCCTCTTTTCCAGCCATGGGTGAAACATGGGACTCTGCCAGATCTGGTTTTGGGTGTCCACTATTTGATTGTGCACCATTACCTGCAGCAAATTCATATTGAGGTCGCCTGTCATTAAAACATTGGCAATGGTTGGGAGCCATTTATTTAGCAATAAATGATAGAATGAGTTCTATCATTTTCTTCTTCTTCTTCGCTGGCTTAGGATATATGTAGGCATTGATTATCAGCAGTGACAGAGTCATGGACACATTCTGATAGTTTCACAGCTTGCAGTTTGGGGGGATCCATTTGTAGCTCGTCTTTTTTGGCGTTGATGTCTACTGTTGCATAAATTGCTTGGCCCCCGGCAGGATTTCACAACCATGTGTGCTTTTAAGGCTGATTTGCTGAAGGCCAGGATGGCTGGAATATCCTGGTGGGGGGATTCGCCCAAGTTTCTTGAAATATTACTATTTGAAAAGAATTTATATAAGCTAAGAGGTGGGCATCCTCGAATTCACGTTGGAGGCCCTCAATATTCCAGGAGCCGATTGCTAACGTTTTGTATGGCAATGCAGTGAGTGGCTGTTTTGTTTGTCAGTATATCTCATATATATGATTTTGTGCTACTGTTGGGGCAACTTTCGGACACTTTGAATACAAGCGAAGCATGCAGTAAGTGTTCATGGTATGACAACACATGCAGAAGATCCACTTCCTACAGGAAAACAACAGTGACTAATATGTTTCTGTGTGATACCTTGGGCACTTTATAGAATGCAAAACAAATCAGTGGCTCCACTGTCGAGTTTTGTGTAGTTTTTTGTAAGTCTTTGACATGACACCAGGCACTGCATTCTTCGAGTTTTGCTGACAAATTCAAAGATGTGCACAACCATAGATATGATAGTTAAAGAATGCCATACTGCCCAAGGAGCATGACGTAACCAGTAATCATCTACTAAAAGTTTAAAAAATGTGTTTGAAAATAGAATAGTGAGGGTAAGAGTTTGACTGAAAAGAAGAGTAAGCCATCAAGTTATAAGAGGATTGATATTTCATGGTACAAATTGGAGATGAACATAGGAATTTTGAAGACTGTTATGTTGTAACCATGCAAAAGATATGGAGGATGTGAGAGGGCTGTAAAATCAATTTTTGCTGATAATATTTAATAGTTTAAGAACATTCAGAAAGGTGTGGTGTAAAAGGTGATGAAAGTTGTGCAGAAATATGAATAATATATAAATATGTATCACAATGGATTCAAAATGATATAGCGAGGAAGAAGACGATCCATAAGAAAGATGTGGAATGAGTGTGAAGAGAGGCTATGTAAGGTTGTTTTAAATGTGCAATTTTGGGTGATAAATCATTTGTGCAAAGTAATGAATTTTGAAGAATATGGTCGTATTCGATTAATTCATGATTTTGCACTAAAAACAAATTAATTATAGGTTTAGAAGTGTGATTATTAACAGTTTAATTATGCCACATTTTCGTGAAGACATCATTTTAATAAGAAGGATGCCCCCCGCCCCCCATTATTCTTTCCCCACAGTCTTTGTGGAATGCAACACACCATCCATAACGCAATCGGGTATTTTCCTTAGAAAGCATGTACTGTGAATGAAACTTACCATTGTGCTTCTGATGTGTCTCTGTGAATGAAACTTCCACTGGCAGTTAATATGCAGGCTTGCCAGCACATTAGTGTATTCTTCTTTGTTTGAGAATGTTTCATATTATATTTTACGTCTACTGACTGCTGTTGGTATAGAAGGTAACTGAAGTGGGTTAGTGTGACAAAAATATTAATGAAGATCTGGCTTCTGATTTGTACAATATGTGCCATTGCTAGGTATGCTATGATAAATCTGCAGCTTTTCTTATTGGTTATGTGTAAAACGTGTATACAAATCCCAGGTTTTGGGGGTAAAAGCTGGGACCTCCATTTTCATTACAAGATTCTGTCCGATTATTCAGACTTCCCTTTCCTACTAGAGATGCCTTTAGTTTCTTTATGATTCTGACAGTTCAATTAGTCATATAATCACCATACAACACGACTTACAATATCATGAGGTGTTGCCCACACAACCCAGCTAAATCTTTACTCATAGACTTTATCTTTTTTTCTCTCAGAGCTCTACCTCTTATCAAACCACCTGCTGCCGATCCGTGGAAATTGAATCCATCCCAACCTCAGTGAATTCCTACACATAAGTGATATTTGTAACTTTGCAGTTAACTCCTGACATTTATCACACATCATAGGTGACTGTCTTGAGACTACACTTCCACAAGGCCTTCATATCGAAGCAGGCATCTGAACCTTATCATTTGTCACAACCACAAGTACATTCCATTCAACATCACTCTACAGCACAGTGAGGTCAAATTAGAGGGTGGAGCACTGAACACAGAGGCAGCGCTCTAGTGTTTCAGGAGCCCACAGCATAAGATCATGACACAACGTGGAAGTGATAGGCATTCGGGGGCAGATTTACAAGCCCCTTGTGCCTCCTTGTGCCTCCATTGCGTCACTTTTTTTGACGCAACAGTGGCGCAAACAATGCGGCCAATTTACAACCTAACGCATCTAGGGAGATGCTTCACATTGTAAAGCCCAGCATCAGGTATAATGTATGCAGGGTAGGCGTTCCCACGCAAAAAGCCATGTAGAACTGATGCAGTGAAATTTACAAAATTGCCTTCAATGCCTCAAAATCTCTACTCAGGCTTAGACCAGGCATAAGGAATGATGCAGGGCTTTTTGAATGGGACTCACCTATCTGTTGTGGCGCAGTGCTGGAGTTGCTTCACTTTCATGAGCAACTCCGGCACTACGTCACTTTTGGGCCAATAGATGCGTCAGAATTTCTGACGCATCTTTTAATCCTTGCGCCATGGAACACTGTATTGTAAATACAGCGCATCCATGGTGGCGCAAGGACATTTGGCGCTGGCACAAGGAAACTGACGCATTTATGCAGATACGTCAGTTCCTTGTAAATCTGCCTGTCGGACTTTAGGAAGTAATTGACATCCTTCTATGGAGATATTGGAAAAATGAACTGTGAATTTGAATGCAAATAGCAGACAGTGAATTCGAATGCAAATTACCTTAAAAGACCTCTGCACTATTCTCTTGTCTTAATATTTTTAAAACTTCACTGTTTTTATAAGAATCACAACCACCAATTAAATCACTGTTTTTAAGGATATACTCACAAAGCGTTGGCTTAGAATCGCTTACCAGCACTCTGATTAGCACTGTAAGACACGCTCTATAGTGCGGTGAGGGCAGGGCACTGAACGCAGAGGAAGAGCTCCAGTGTTTCAGGAGCCTCACAGTGCAAAAAAGCATGACCACAGTGTGGACGCGCCAGGCAATCAGTCTTAATACCTTAAAAGACTTCTGTGCGATTCTGTTGCCTTAATATTTTTAAAACTTCACTGTTTTTATAAGACTCACAAGCACCAATTAAATCACTGGTTTTAAAAGTAATACTTGAAAAGTGTCGGCTTAGAATACACTTATCAGCACTCTGATTATCACTCTAACACATGCTCTATGTCACTGTGAGTTCAAATCATAGGGCATGGCACTGGACACAGTAATTAGTGGCATAAAATCATGGCCACAGTGTGGACGCACTAGGCGTTCGGCCTTAAGGATGTAATTGACATTGTTCTGACTGCAATTTTGGAATAACGAACTGTGAATTTGAATTCAAATAACGAACAATGAATTTAAATGTAAATTACCTTAAGAAAGTCTGCGCTATTATGATGCCTCAATATTTTTAAAACCACAGTTTTTATAAGAATCACAAGCGCTGATTAAATCACTGTTTTTATCAGATATGCTTGCACAACGTCAGCTTAGAATATACTTACCAGCAGTCTGATTATCACTGTAACACGTGCTCTATGGCACGGTGAGGTCAAATCAGAGGGCATGGCACTGGACACAGAGGCAGCACTCTTGTGTTTCAGGCCTGTGGCGGTGCGTCCATTAGGGCACAGGGGCGTTGACCCACAAGTAATTTCTGGCCCCTAAGCAACGGTAATAATAACCTATTATTACCTCCCGAGTCCCGGGCCGTGTCTGACTCCCGAGGCACTGGAGGTAGTCATTTACAGTTTTAGCAGACAGGCAGGGGGTGGGACGGGGCACCCAGCAGGTTGACTCTGGCGTCCTGCTGACTGACATGTCATTGTCAGTCTCAGCACTGCAGGAGGCCAAGGGGTGGTCGAGCGGAGCGCTCAACTCACAAATGCGCATGTTGGGTTTGGGTCAGAGTATATTTCCTGCCAGCCCAGTCATGCGCACTAGTGTTTGCTCTGGCTGGCGGCTGCGCATTAGGAGAGCGAGGGTTGATCAACGCCACAGCCCTTGGTCTCCTAATGAGCGGCGAGTATCCCTGCTAGGCCAATCCTGGCACTTCTGGAGCAGCGTCTGTATTGGCTGAGAGGGGTTACCACACTGCACCAGCGCCAGCGGCCTCTCGCCGTTCAGAGTGCGCATGAGGTGGGGGGTTCTCTAATGGCGGAGCTCACCTGCAACAGGTCCTCGGAGGTGCTCCTGCAGACCGGGGCCTTCATTCAAAACCTGCCCTCTTTTTACCAGCTGCCACTTGGGGACACGCCTCTTCGCGCAACAGAGCTCGGCCCCTCTGTTTGTCCTGGGTCTGGCTCAGGTGAAAATGGATTTTCACAAGACATACATTTCAGCACCCAGTTTGCTGAAACAGATCCTCCTGAACCTATCTGATACTGAGGATGAAATGTAGAATCTTGCCCCTCTTGTTGCGCTGTTCTGAAGAGGAAGAGTTTCATGTGCAAGGTTTGGAGTTTGGACATCTGTGCAAAAGAATATGCAGCATACCTCAAGGGTATTGTTCTTTAATCCAGGTAGGAGCTACCGAAATATATATAGTGCAAAGCAGGTGCAAACCTGAACAAATAATTTTACTGCTTATGCTTCTATAGAGGCTTTGCTCACATCATAAAAACGCTTGTAATGCTTCATACACAATACACATATTGACACAAAAAGAGAAGGATATCACATCTAAAATATGTGTTTATTTTGCAACGAGACAGTAGATATAACGTAACACGTATGCCTGGATCCTAAATGAATGCTACAAAAATATTTATTTTGACATCAACTACTAGTCGAGAGTGGGCCATTACGTTAGTATACGTGGTAACATAGTTTATTGGTTTAAACGCCTGCTGCTGTTATGTTCATTCCCTACACAGCCCTTCATTCTTCTGAGGATGATAATTAGTGTATCATTCAGTTGTAGTACAAATACAGTCACATATGTAAATGCTTTTACACTGCACACCTATGGTTGAAAGGGGTGTATAAGTTCGAGATTTTATAATACAGAAAAGTTTGAACTAACGCTAGTTTTACACACACACACACACACACACACACACACGCACACACACACACGTACACACACACACACACACACACACACACATATAAAAAATAGTAACACCCAAAAAACAGCAATAATGATTTTGAGTTGAACGTTTTCCTACCTATTTGTTGCCAGTGACAGCAAAATACTCGCTTCCCTATACAGGACAAGGAGTGTCTGTGTAAGCTTTTTATGGAGTATACCTGATCTGTGCTGGGCTTTAAGTGGGATGAAAAAACTGCGGGGGGGGGTCTCTCGTAGGGGCAGCCGATGTATTTATGAGCGTGGATTAATACTATTAAGATAAAAATCTGTTCTTAGCACAGTGTGCTGCCCCACTGGTATTGTACTTCTTCTGTCATTACTCCAGATATATCATACGAGTGACATTAAACCTACAACCAGCCAGGACTATAGGCTTTGTCAGTGGTTGTAAGTTGCATAAGATAAATAGGAACAAACTGCAGCATTTTCATTATTATATACAATAAAAACATAGGTGGTTTAGAGATGTGTTACAGGTGGGAAACACTTAGAGGGCCTGTTTCCATTGCTTGTATGTGCTTGGCTTGGGGGTCATTTTGCAAGCAAACCAGTCTGAGTATTGGGCACATTTTTGATTTGATTCTAATGGTTTCTTCACACTTGTGTTTCAAAAGGCTATATTCAGATCCCCTTTTTTCAACAATTTGCACTAAATATGTGGTGTAAAACCCACCATTTGAATCAATTTTTTAAAAATGTTCTTGTGTGGGGGGGGGGGAGAACCCCCCGCACCATCCTTTTACAGTTTGGGCTTGCTCGCTTTGCTCGCTCGCTTATTGCATTAGGTTACAACATTTTTTGCCCCACCACTTTCAAAATCCACCCGCAGCCACTGTTTCGGGTACCCACCGTAATTAGTGGTATAAAAGTATGTCCGCAGTGCAGACGCACCGCTGGCACACCAAAGGCAAGTCAGTCAGCACCCGTCTGCGTCTTGACCGTGGCCAGCGCCAGTTTCAATTCCGTTACCAGCTCAGATGTATGACCCTAAATTACCTACACCTCGTATGAAATACTTAATTTAAAGCCATCAAAAGCACAATATATCTATGCACCGTAAAGGCAATATCCTATAAAATATGCACCTTCTTCCTCAAAAATTAAAATATCCATTCACTTTTGCAATGCCCCCATTGAGCAACAATGCCACAACCAATGAATACAACTAACATATTATATTTAACAGAGATCACCCTTAAATTAGCATAGAGTATACTACAAATCCAATAACTAGAATGTTGGTGATCCTTGCCATCTTGTCATTGCATTATTACATACTTAGACAATAGTCATCTCAATTACAACCCACATTAAAAGTTTTCTATAAACAACCACAGCAGCTCTCAACGAATCTGTGATTACAACACTCCTCATAAAAGTTATTCTGACCTAATGGACCATAACAACTGCCACTACCTCCACAGGCCTACTTAGGCCATCCAAAATCACAGAGAATGTATCTGTACTTCTACTCACATCCCAGCTAAATTCTAGCCATAAACAGGCACAAACAAATCAGACTTTCACCTCAGACATTGGACTGAAATAGCACCAGGTACTATTATGGATGTACAAAACTGGAGTATTAGTTGATAGGGTGAATAGCCACCTCAAGTAATAATAAGAAACCTTGTCAGCATAAACCACTAAACTCACTTAATAAACTTGAGCCCAATTCCTTGGTTCCTATGACACAGAGCAGACAAGCTTAACCTATGCAATGTGTAAAGTATTTATGCAAGACAAAAACAGTGTTAACATTGAAAGGAAACACAATAAAATCTAAAACAAAACAAGAAAATAAGGCAATATTTCATAAAGAAAATGAGACCATACTGATGGAATTTAAATAAGGAGATCAGGCGGTATAATTTTTTTAATTTTAAGTAAGGCTAGCACCAAGAGGTTTAAGGGTCCAGTGACAGTCACTAGTCGAGGTAGACAGAGACCTAGGCACAATTTTTTTCTAGCCGTGATGGAGTGTGGATTGGATACAGCAAACAGGTTCCATCTGGTGAATGATTTTACTTTCAGACTTTAGTACTTTAAGCCCCAATCCATCACAGGAATACACTTCTAAAGCTACACGTTTGAGAGGCACTTAGATACTCAGAGGGTGTCAAGCAAAGGCCAATATCAGGGTTCAGTCTTGGTCCAGTTGCCACAAGCCAGCTGGGCAGTTGCAGGAAAAACCTCTTCTAGATTGTTGTGTCCTTATAGGTTGAACAGGAGGTCAGCCTAATGACTGTTGAAATCTTCCCCTTTTTCCTAGGTAGAAGAGGGAGAACAGGTCAAGTCTTCTAGGATGTTCTTAGATCACAGACAGCTAGTCCAGTTCTCTTCTCTGTTCTGAGGAAGGTACTGTAGGTGTCACATTTATGTCTGACAACAGCCTCTGGGTGGGTGTGACTCATGTCCCTTCCCTAACCAGTAGAGTAAAAGTTCTGCGAGGCAACCCTACTGTGAGAAATCGGGTTGTTGGTTGATGAAGTAAAGCCCTGTGTTTAACTCTCTGGTAGCTTGGCACAAAAGCAGCAAGGCTTAACTTAGAGGCAATTTGTAAAGTACTTATGCAGCACTCAAAGAGTAATAAAGTGAAAACACAACACAGGAAACTTCCCACACCAATTAAGCAAACTGGAGTTAACTTTAATTAATTATTTGTCACCAAAATGACAAAAATCAAATTAGTAGAACTAGAGATATGCAGTTTTAAAGATTGTAGGTAACTATAGCTCCTCAAAGCGCCACTCAGAGTTATCTGGTCTTGCTAGACCGAGTAAAAAGTCACAAGTTCAGGCTGACTGAGATGAAGTGGGGGCTAAAATACAGGGACCAGGTTAGTCCAGATGAAAAAGTTACCTTCTAAAGTCCAGCGCAAAGAGGTCTGTGTACAGTGGAGGAGGCCATGAAAAACAGAGAGAGAGACGAGTATGGTTGAAACTGTGGAAGATCCTGTTGGTCATCATTGACAGTCATAGCCAGTGATTAACGTTGGCTCATACCGTGGGCTGTCAATGCTGTAGCGCGAAGTGCATATCTGACATTGCCGGTCATTGCAGGTGGTCTTTGTAGCGCGAAGAGTTAGATCTACTGGAACTTTGTGTTGCCAGTCTGCGTATATTGCAAGATATTGGCACAAAAGAGTCTGTTCGTGGTTGAAGGCAGGGCATAGCCTATTGACTTGCAAGTGAGGCTGTGCCCATCTTTACCCCCTCTTCCTGTATGAGATGGTCCATTCAGTCACATATAATCCCTCTATTGTGTGGCTGTCTGGGAGGAATATACAAACCCAACTCTTAACTACACCTAGTCATTTGACATAGGAACAGGCTCAATCAATCAATCAATCAAAACACTTGTATAGCACGCTACTCACCCGGAAGGGTCTCAAGGCGCTTGGGGGAAGGGGTCTGCTACTGCTCGAACAGCCAGGTCTTGAGTTGTCTCCTGAAGGGGAGGTGGTCTTGGGTCAGCCGAAGGTGGATGGGGAGGGAGTTCCATGTCTTGGCCGCCAGGTAGGAGAAGGATCTTCCTCCGGCGGTGGCCCTTCGGATGCGTGGTACGGCGGCGAGGGCGAGGCTAGCAGACCGTAGCTGGCGGGTGGGCGTGTGGAAGGTCAGGCGGTCGTTGAGGTACTTTGGGCCCAGGTCGTGAAGAGACTTGTGTGCGTGGGTGAGGAGCCTGAAGGTGATCCTCTTGTTGACGGGGAGCCAGTGCAGGTCCCTCAGGTGGCTGGAGATGTGGCTACGTCGGGGGATGTCAGGAAGAGTCGGGCGGAGGTGTTCTGGATGCGTTGGAGTCGATTCTGTAGCTTGGCTGTGGTTCCAGCGTAGAGGGTGTTTACGTAGTCCAGTCGGCTGGTGACGAGGGCCTGGGTGACCGTCTTCCTGGTTTCGGTCGGGATCCATCGGAAGATTTTGCAGAGCATGCGGAGGGTATGAAAGCATGAAGAGGAGACGGCGTTGACTTGTCTGGTCATCGAGAGGCAGGAGTCCAGGATGAAGCCCAGGTTGCGTGCGTGGTCTGTTGGCTTGGGGGCGGTGCCCAGGGCTGGGGGCCACCAGGAGTCGTCCCAGGCGGAGGGTGATGGTCCCAAGATGAGGACTTCCGTCTTGTCTGAGTTCAGTTTCAGGCGGCTGTTCTTCATCCACTCGGCGACGTCTTTCATCCCTTCGTGGAGGCTGGTTCTGGCGGTGTCGGGGTCTCTGGTGAGGGAGAGGATCAGCTGGGTGTCGTCGGCGTAGGAGATGATGTTGAGGTTGTGTTGGCGTGCGATGATCGCGAGGGGTCTCATGTAGACGTTGAAGAGGGTGGGGCTGAGTGATGATCCCTGCGGAACGCCGCAGATGACTTCGGTGGCCTCCGATCGGAACGGGGGAGGCGTACTCGCTGTGTTCTTCCGGCGAGAAACGAGATGATCCACTTCAGTGCCTTTTCTTGGATGCCGGTGTTGCTGAGGCGTTGGACAAGGGTGCGGTGGCAGACAGTGTCGAACGCTGCGGAGAGGTCCAGGAGGATGAGTGCCGCTGTTTCCCCGTTGTCGAGCAGGGCTCGGATGTCGTCGGTGGCTGCGATGAGGGCGGTCTCGGTGCTGTGGTTGGCTCTGAAACCGGACTGCGAGGGGTCGAGGGATCCATTCGTCTCGAGGAAGGCAGCAAGCTGTCTGTTGGCGATCTTCTCGATGACTTTGGCCGGAAAAGGGAGGAGCGAGATGGGGCGGAAGTTCTTGAGATCAGTGGGGTCTGCTGTTGGTTTCTTCAGTAGGGCGTTGAGCTCGGCGTGCTTCCAGCTCTCCGGGTAGGTGGCGGTGTTGAAGGAGGTGTTGATGACGTCTCAGAGTTGGGGTGCGATGGTGGAGGCAGCCTTGTTGAAGACGTGGTGGGGGCAGGGGTCAGTCGGAGATCCGGAGTGGATGGTATTCATCGTGCGGGCTGTGTCTTCGGTGGACACCGCGGTCCAGGTGCGGAGGGTGGCGGTGGGGGGCGTTTGTTCGACGGTTGGGTGCGAGGGTGGTGTGCCGAAGCTGTTGTGGATGTCTGCAATCTTGCGGTGGAAGAACGAGGCGAGGGAGTTGCAGAGATCTTGTGAGGGGGTGATGTCGTTGTTGCCGGTGCTGGGGTTGGAGAACTCCTTGACGATGCTGAAGAGTTCCTTGCTGTCGTGGGCGTTGTTGTCCAGTCGATCCTTCAGTGATTTCTTCTTGGTGGCGCGAATGAGCTGGTGGTGCTTGCGGGTGGTGTGTTTGAGGGTGGGCATGTTGTCAGCGGTCTGGTCGAGGAGCCAGGCTTTCTCGAGAGTGCGGCAGGTCTTCTTGGAGTCCTTGAGTTCGCTGGTGAACCAGGGGGCCTTCTTGCTTCTGGGTTTGCTGGGAGGGTTCTTTAGTGGTGCGAGGTTGTCGGCGCAGGCGGTCAGCCACTGCGTGAAGTTGTGGGCTGCCGCGTTGGGGTCCGGTGTGCTGGCAGGTGGGTTCTGGCTGAGGGAGGTGGTGAGCTGGTCGGTGGTGATCTTGCTCCAGCTTCTGTGGGGGACCTGTTGCGGGTGGTGGTGGGTAGTGGTTTTTCTGAAGCTGAAGTGGACGCAGCTGTGGTCGGTCCAGTGGAGTCCGGTGGAGTGGCTGAAGGCGATGTGTTTGCTGGATGAGAAGACGGGATCGAGCGTGTGGCCGGCGTAGTGGGTGGGGGTGTTGACCAGTTGCTTGAGTCCGAGGTTGGCGAGGTTGTCCAGCAGGGTGACGGTGTTGCGGTCCTTGTTGTTCTCCAGGTGGAAGTTAAGGTCCCCTAGGAGGATGTAGTCGGAGGAGGGGAGGGCGTGGGGGCTGATGAAGTCCGCGAAGTCCTCGCTAAATTGTGTGCGTGGTCCCGGGGGTCTGTAGATGAGGGTGCCTCTGAGGGTCGTCTTTGGGTTGGTGTGGATCTGGAAGTGGAGGTGTTCGGTGGTGGCGTAGGTGTCGTCGGCGTTGGTCGTGATGCGGATGGTGTTCTTGTGGACTATGGCGATGCCTCCTCCGGTTTGGTTGACGCGGTCCCTCCTGATGATCTTGTATCCATCCGGGATGGCGATGGCGATGTCGGGGGCTGAGGAGGCGTTCATCCATGTTTCAGTGAGGAAGGCGATGTCTGGTGAGGATGTGTCGAGGAGGTCCCATAGTTCGACGGCGTGTCTGTGGACGGAGCGGGTGTTGAGCAGGATGCACTTGAGGTTGCTGCTGCAGTTTGGCTTGGCGGGCGCGGTGCGTGTTCGGAGGCAGGTGAACTTGCAAGTTGTGCAGGTGAAGGGTCCGTGGAAGCGTTTCGGGGCGGCCCAGCAGAAGGTGGGGTTCTGGCCGGTATTGAGTGCGTTGAGGGTTGCGGCGTCGTAGATCCGTCGTGTGGGCTGGCGTTGGCGGGGGCCAGGGGTCCTGGCACTGGGCGCAGTCCAGGCGCAGACGGGCGCAGACGGGCTTGCCTTTGGCGCGCCTTCGGCCCGCCAGCGGCGCGCCCGCTGCGCGCGGCCTCCATATGAGGGCCGAGGGAGGGAGGAGGAGCTGGGAGGTGGGAGCGGGGTGGCCAATGGGGTCAAGGGGGGGCAGGGCCGCGGGCCAGCGGCGGCGAAAATCGGCAGGAAAAACGGAGGCAGGGGGGGCAAAATCGGCGGAAAAACGGGGGCAGAGGGGGGCAAGGGGGAGGGGGCACAAGGGTACAGAAGGCAGAGGAGCAATCACAGGGGAACAGGCAACAGCAATTCAGGCAGGGTACAGAAGGCAAAACGGGGAAAGGCACGGGGATCGAGCGGGGAGACAGTCAGGGACACACCAGTGCGGGCACAGTGATCACCTGGTAAGCGGAGCAGAGCGCGAGTCTTCACAGGGGCTGTGCAGCGGTGAGGGGAGCGACCTGCCTGGTGACAGGGTCAGAGGCTGCAAATACCAAATAGTTAGGGCAATAAAATGCCAACTTTCTAAAAGTAAACAACAATGGGGTTGGCCCTAATCAGTAAGGCTGAGCCAGTAGAACAACAAAACAATCCAAGTGCCAATACTGATTCTTATTTCTCAGAATGATTCAACCACGGAGTATGAACATTTATCACTGACAACCGGATCTATTAAATAGTTTTAATTTTATAAACTGAATAGATCCGGTTGTCAGTGATAAATGTTTATACACCGTGGTTGAATAATTCTGAGAAATAAGAATCAGTATTGGCACTTGGATTGTTTTGTTGTTTAACTTTCTAAAAGTTGCATTTTCAAAATTGTGACATAAAATCCAACTTTACCATTGGAGAGGATTTTAAATGACGATTTCTCAGACACCATCCATGACTTTATCACCTGCTCCCAATGAAACAATAGCACTTATTTTAATTAATATTTTTATTTGAGATCCAGAATAAAAAGATTATAAAAATCAACATATGAACGTAAACCAATGCATCAATAGAGGTCAATAACGCCTTCCATCATTACATTACAGAACAAATTAGTAAAAGTGCTTAGCACAGTTCATTACTTACAAAATACCTAGAGAACGAGCTACACTTTTCCATCTTAGCTAGGGATTTCCACCATAAATTGACCCCAAATTGTATTAAATCTTATAACACCTCCACACCATAGAGCATACAGTAATATTCCTTAACTTTCACTTGCTTCATCCTCACCACCTATTCACTGATAGATTGTATCGACTTTTCCAACTTTGGAATAACAAAGATTTTGCCACCATCATCGAGACAAAGAGCAGTTTTTGAAATATGGGAGTTAATCATATGGTAGGATCATAGCCTATCAGCCTCAACCATGTACTGGACACTAACCGTATCTTCCAAGCTGATTACAGATAGTGAAATATCGTACTCCAAAATTCTTGAATGGCAGCGCTCTGCCCAATAACATGGGACCAGTTTGCAACTACACTTGCATCACATCAAAAGCAACAGCATGGCTATGTGGGATTACTTTCACCCAAAAAATGCTGAGTTCTATAAAGCAACCATTTTATAAAGAATTGCATTCTACGCCAACTGGCCCCTTAAAATTGCATCTATTAATTTTATATCAGATCTTCTTTGTTAATGGGAGCCCTTAATATTTCCTCCATTTAGAGAAAGATTTCTGACATGTATCTGGGCCCCTACATGATGCAAGCAATCTTTTCCATTCACCCAGTCCTTTTAAATCTGGGATCTCAATCAGGCTCAACACTAGATTTTTGCTATCACTCATCTGATTGACAGCCAGAGACCAAAGCGTACAGATCAACGTTCTATATGAACCCAGCAGCCAAAAGTTAGTCCTGGCAAATTCTTTAACTTTATACCAATTCTTCTACCTATCTCCTGCCTTGTAGTTGGCCATGTTGTGAAATCCCATTGCCCTCCATTCAGAATGTACTTAGATCCATCCTCTCCAGCATATCCCAATTCATTTCCAACAGGGGCATAGCGGCATTAATATATGGGATTGTATAACGCCTATAGAGATCCCTAAATAAAATAAAAAACACGGAGGGGTCTTGCAGCTCACTCTTTTGTGTGATTTTGTCAGTTTTAAAACATCCCTGATATTATATTCCTTTAAAATCAAACCTGTTAGATCATTCTTAAATGTTCCCACTTCCTTGTGTTTCCCCCTGAATCTTGACATATATTGTGAAAAATATGCAAAGTAGTAATCTCACAGGTTGGGGAGTGCCAAGCCACCTCCCGCCACTTCTATATTTACAGTGCTAAATGCTAATGTAGCAGTTTTAGTTTGCCAAATAGAAGATGTAAAAAGTGATTCTACTTTTCTGAGAAAGGATGTGGCAAGCACACAATGTACAGCCAAAAAAAGAACATTGGGCATAAGGAGGACTGCTATTTTTATCAGTTTCACCTTCTCTAAAATGGGGAGGTGGAGCGAGTTCCATTGTGCAAAAAGTGCTTTGACTTTTAAAAGTAAGGGGCGAAATTAAGGTCATGTAGATCTTCAATCTTGATTGACCACCTAATACCCAGACATAGTTTTGGTTGCTCATTTACACAGGTAGCTATATCTGGGAGGAAAATATCAGCCTCGTAATTACAAAGAATCACTTCAGTTTTCTTCTTATTAATTCCGGAGCACCCTAACTCCAGGAACAAAGAGAAAATCTCAAATACTTTATCTTGTGAACTCCAGCTAGGCTTATATCAACTGTTTAGAGCTTTATTTTACTCATCTGCGGCATAGGGGGTCAATCTACCTTTCCTTCCATATTGCAATCGCCAATGGCTCAATAAAAAAATCAAATAATACTGGTGACATGGGGGAACCCCGCCTGGTGCCTTGGCAACCTTGCACTATGCCAGTCTCTGCTGCATTAAATATAATCTTTGCCTCATCCTACTCATACATCTTGTAAATCAACCTCCTGATCTGGATGGTGTATCACACTTCTCCAAAATTCTGAAAAGAGTCTCCTAGACCACGAGGTCGAAGACCTTCTCTGTATCTAAAGGAAAGACTACAGTAGAGATTTTGTTAATGGAGAGATAGTCCAGCACCTCTGTTACATAATGTGTGTTTGCCCCTAGCTAGCTAGGTCCTGATGTATCAATTTTGCTGCTTGCTGTTAAATTTATTAGCCATCAATTTTATAATAATCTTGTAGTCTGAATTTAATAATGTAATCGGGCGATATGAGTTTGGATCTTCCCCATCCTTACCTTTTATTTATAGACTGACCACATTCCCGGTATTAAAAGAAGATGATACAGTGCTGCCTTCCAACACACAATTAGCAATCAATAACAGATACTCCAATAATACATCAGAGAACGTCTTATAAAACTCAGATAGGAATGCCTTGGACCACAAACTTTGCGATTTGGGAGACTACTAACCACCTCAACCATCTCTTCTTGTGAGAAAGGACGGGCTATTATATGCACATCTTTCTCTGCAAATGTTGAGAATATTGAGCTTCTAAAAAATATGCCCCCAATGTTGCCTTATCAATCACATGTTTGTGACTATAAATTCGCCTATGGTGCTCAAACAGAATTTCATTCAGCTTGCCCTATTCCTTACAGCATACTTCAGAGACTGGGCACTTCAAAACATGAATCATATTTCTGTAGAATTGTTCTTGGTGTTCCATGCCAGAAACGTTCCAATAAAATTGCTCTTGTCATTAACTTTCTGCATGTTGGCACAATTAGATACACAGCACTTGGCATAGTAAAAAATGACTCAATGCCTGTTTAGCCTTCTCACACTCCCTTTTATACCTCTCAGAGAGCTGCCACAGGAGCTTGTCCTGCACTTCCTGGACATGCTTCTCAAGGACCTCTTTTGTTCTTTGGCTATTCTATTATTTGCTGTGTCTTTATCTATCACCTGCCCCAGTATACAGGCTTTTAATGCATTCCAGACCATGTTTCCCGGGGCTGACCCATGATTCCTTATCAAAATCTCTTTAAACTCCTCTATGCATATGCTAACCCATCCCTCCTCCTAAAGGTACAGCCTAAAAAAAAACATCTCCTCACTTGCTGTTTGCACCCTTCCACTAAAATCTCCAACTAGAGAATTGCATGATCTGAAAATCAATTGAGGAGAGTCCACTAACCTTTCAAAATCAAGTTTTTATAGATAATATAGAAGTCAAGAGATGGTAAGAAATCCAGTATCTGGGTGTGGAGATGTGAGTAACTGGCTGCAAGTAAACACGGGACACGTTCAGCGATTTGAAGCACTTTAAGGTACATGTGGGCACTTTAACACTCAGGCACTTTAGGCATTTTATTCACTTGGATTGAGTATGTCTCACATCAGCGATTGAAGGGAGGTGCCTAGCAATGTTCTGAAGCTGGCTTTTGTTCAATGTTAATGGGCTAAACAACAACAGGAAGATGAGAGCTATAGAAGCTTGGGTGAAGGGCTATAATCCGTCCAAGGTGTTGGTACAAGAGACTCATATCCTGCTTGGAAAGATTTCAAAGTTCTCCCTGTTTAACAGTTTCGTAGGGTATAGAGGTATTTTGCCCTACTCTGTGATTCACTGGGGTGTCGCTCTTTTTATTGCACATAGATTAAATGCAAAGGTTTTTGATTTGGCTAGTGACAAGCAGGGCCGCTGATGTTGGGTTAATCGTTTGGTCTTCTCAAGGCTATTATATCCCGGGGCGAGATAATGTCAGGGTCCTATGAGGAGCTATTTCAATCTTAATACAAGTCCCAGGGGAATTTATCATAGAATCCTCTGTAAGTCCTAAAAGACAGCTGAACTTCATTGAAGCAAGGGTTATTCAGAGATATCAAAAAGTCCTCTCTTTAATCAATCCCTGGAGGGATGTCTTCCCAGTAAAGAGGGAATTTACATGCTTCTTGGGAAGGGTGCCAAGTGCCTTACAGATTGAGTTCTTTTTAATTTCAAAAAGTTGTTCCTTATTAAATGTAATGAGGTAACACAATGTTATCCTACAGGAGAGGTAGATCTCACAGTTGTGAAAAATGAATTTGGGAGATTTTCATTACTAGGACAAGAAAAACTTAAAAGCAACATAGCCAGTCCTATGGGCTGTCTATGGCCTACCTTAGGTTTGACATATGTGATGAAAAGAGACTTTAAGGCCTGGCAAGGGGGTTATTATGGCAAGCCGAATTGACAGTTTAAAACTGCTAACAGGCTGCAATGGCAGGCCTGAGATAGGTTTTAATGGGATACTTCAGTGGGTGTAACAATGAGTACTGCAGGCCCACTAATAGCATTTAATTTACCGGCCCTGTGCATATGGTATGCCACTTTACTAAGGACTTATAATAAATAAAATATGCCAATCAGGTATAAGAAAAATGTAGCATAGTTTAGAGAGTGAGCGCTTTAGCATTGGTCGGCAGCCATAAGGCCAACAAAAAGGAATTTGGCAAAAAGTTTGGGGGAAGACCACCCTTAGGGAGACAGGTCTAACATTTACCAACCTTTGCAGCTCTTGCTATGTGCCTAACTGCAAATTACCCCACAGCACTCCTGTCTGACTAACTCCAAGGTAATGAAACGTTTCTTCACTTATACAGAGCTCGTGTACCCACCCCAGAGGTGTGGCCAGGTAAATAAGTAGCTCCCAGTGTTCACTCTAAACCAGTTTTGGGTTCCGCCCATCTCCAAATGAGATTGATACCTGCCTGACTGGGCAAAGAAAGGTACTGGCTGGCCCTCTCGTTAGCTACATCTGCCTGTTACAATGTAGGCCTCTGTGAAGTTAGTCAAGTTCCTGGGACTAGCCCACAGGATGTACTGTCAAGGGAAACATAACACCTCCTTATACCAAGGCCTTTTGTCCATGTTCTTGAAGCACATCCACACCTTATCAAGGGAGATATTCAGCTGCCAGGTGACAGATGGAGCTCCTGCTAATGTGCTTCCAGAGAGCCTTTAGACTGGGAACTGATAACATTCTAAAAGTTCATGTTGAACATTACATTTTACATGTCTGATGTTTGAATACCATGCATGGTGTGTTATGGGTAGTGCTTAAAGATGACTTATTGTTATTTTAAAAGAACATTGTAGGCCTGTCAACAACATTTATTTTGATAGGTCAAATTTGCAGTTTCAAAACTTCACAGCCTCAATACAGAGGGTAGGCCTACAGTCATGTCTATTCTGTCACTGTAGTGGATGGAACAAAGGGTGATGCAATCCCCTTGTGACATTTAGCTAACAGACCTGGGTACATTTCTGTACTATACGTAAGGGTCTTATAGATATGTTAAATATGGTACTCAGGGGTATGCCAATTATGTTACGAGGGGGATCACAGACCATTTACTACTGAGTAGAAGGACTAAAGAGCATAGACTTCTACAGGGTGCAAAAACAGTCAAGACCAAATTATAGGGGTACACCAAGCAAAAGATGACCATTTCCAACATGGGTCCGCCCATGCAGAAGCCACGAGAACTAACTTACTCCGTGGGAGTTCTCATTGATAAGACAGAAAAACCTAGAAAGACCGTCAACATTCGTGTGGAGAGTCTCAGATTGATTTTCCACCATTTCAAAAGTGAAGGATTCATACCCCGCATTTGATAAACCAACTAAGGGATGTATGGTCTGCCCAAATCTAGAAATTAATCCAAAGCAGGTAGGGTCTCAGTTTTGTCAGTGACCAGACTACTGCAAATGCTTCCCTCTCAGTTGCACTCCATCTTTTTCTTCCTGGGTAGTAGCCACCTGTGGATGAAGGCTACAATCCAGGCCCTCGTTATTTAGCTAGGCCTTCGTCATTTAGCTGGCACAGAACAACCCCAATACCATGTTCTGAAGCATCACCTGCACAAGGAATTCTTTACTGAAGTCAGGTGTCTTAAGTACTGGTGCTGAACACATGGCTTCCATCAGGGTATCAAATGCCTTCTGACACAGCTATGTCCAGATCACCCTCTGTATCTGCTCCTTTGAAGTCAGCTCAGTCAAGAGGGCAACAATGGTATTTTACCCCTTGATTAATCTCCTGTTGTATCCACTGAACTCAGGAAGACGCTCACCTGTTTTTAGGTCTTAGGAGGTGCCCAAGCCATATTGGTCTGTATCTTGGGCTTGAGAGGTTGTTCCTTTTCCCCGCCAACTTAATGGCCCAAGTACACCAGCGAACCCTTCCCTATCTGGCACTTACCCTGATGTAGGGCCTGGGGTACATCCTTTAGGTGGTACAGGTGGTACCACCACGAGGAAATTAAGACAGCAATGTCATCCAGATAGGATGCACTGACATTTTCCAGCCCTACTAGAGAGTGAACCATGTTATCAGATAGCTGCTGTAGGAGGTCTTGGTTAAGCCTTTGACTTTTAGCGGGAAAGCTCTGAGAGAAAGACATTTTAATTTCACCCCTGGGGGAGGTCCTTTGCTGGCCAAATACTTTTGGCAACCAGTGAAGATATCTATCTTTACACTTAGTTGCTTTTTTGGAGCTCTGATTCTTCCAGCAAAGCAAGGCTACAGGCTGTATCCAAAGATGGCTCCACAAAGCCTTATAAGGCCATGTTTACTATTAAAGTTTGACATGTTCTACATTTTAATATCAAGTATCCTCCCTTATGAGCAGTAAGGCCTACTTAGGAATTACTTGCTGATAGTTAAAAGGAAGCCTATCAAAAGGGGTTATTTTGGCAAGTCAAATTTGCAGTTTTAAAACTGTAAAGCCATGCTACCGAGGGAAGGTCTGCCATCATGTTTACATTGTCACTGTAGTGGATGACATCGGATCAATGACATAATATAATAGAAACAATATTGATTCACACAAATATCACAAAAATGTATTGTTTACAAAAATGTCACAATCCTAAACTTAATTAATAAAACCACAAATATTGATGACCAAAATATCACTGTTAAAAATATCTATTTCAATTCATATCCATACCACAATTACCAAAAATAAAAATGTTTTTTTTAAAATATCTATATAAAAGGTCAAAATATCAAAATACCCAATGTCAACTACAGCAATGTCATAAAAAATAAATTAAAATATAAAAAATACTACAATAACTCCATTTTAGTTAAACAAATATATAAAATGAAATTTGACATTAGTAAATACATCTTCAAACCACAGTATTTAAATATTATATTAAAATAAACTTGAAACATGTAAAATAAAATTAAAATACATTACAATAAATACTCCATTCAATTAATGTCATGTAAATAATAAATATTAAAAATAAACATTAACAATATATAAAACACGTTAATAAAACATGCATATTTAACAAATTTATTATTAAAAATAATTGTAACACATTTGTAAGCATATATACAAATACCAATATGTAAAACAATGTTATAGACATATATCACGTGTTTTGATTTTTCACAAAAATGATACTAAATGCTGTAAAAACATTAGGATACAAGCTGTAAATGTTATGTTATAAAAAATATAAGTGTTTAGAAATGTAAACATATATATTACATAACATCTTTAAAAACTAAATATGGAACAATATAAAATTCACAAAAAAAGGTGTTTGGCTTTCTACAAAAAGTAAATGCTAATGTTTAACATCTAATACTCACACTGTAACAACATTGTAGACTAAGAGCCTTTTAACAACTTTGGCGGTCCTCCAGCTGTGTCAGCAACACGCCATCTGCTAGAGGACCGCCAAAGGCATGGTGCGTCCACCCCCTGGATTAGGAGTTTAATCCTGGTGGAGAGGGTGGTGCTGCGGCAGTCTCACGGCAGTGGGCTCATAGGCTCATAGGAGAGCCTAACATGCAGCTCGCTG
Organism: Triturus cristatus; assembly: GCF_964204655.1. Taxonomy (NCBI): domain Eukaryota; kingdom Metazoa; phylum Chordata; class Amphibia; order Caudata; family Salamandridae; genus Triturus; species Triturus cristatus. Next base: position 1,139,754,730 of record NC_140583.1, on the reverse strand, counting down.
CCTTAACAGCACTAGCATCATGCTCCTGCACATGCCAAACAATGCAGGAACAGGGGTGCAATTCCAGGGGGCACAACATGGGCCCCCCTGAATGCAACCCCTGGCCCAGGAGTGGCACAGAGGCCCCCCTTATTAGCCTCTCTGCCATCCTTTCTCATGGCAGGCTCACAGTCATGAAATGATCAGCGGACAGGAAACTCAGAATACACTCGGGGGTGCCGTAGCTGCACCACCAGCATATTCCTGCTCCTGACCACTGCCCGACTGGATCCCCAGTGGACACAGTGGTCCTGTGGCTGGCCGACCACCCCACTCATAATACTGCAGGTCACCCCAAGTACAGCGGTCCTATCAATCACCGTATTCATAATAAGGCCCTAAATACATCATACACTAATGTGATTCCATTTTCTACTCCCAAGTCTATCAGAACCATTTTGAAGGTTGTGTTGCACTCTAAAAGGGTCATAATTACTGTTCCGCCTCCAAACAAAAACCATTTTGGGGAAGTTGTGTGATACTACAGGGTTCATATTTACCATTCCGACTGCAATCTTAGAGTCTGATTTAGGCTTTGATGGTGTGGAAGTGGGTCACCAACCCAGCGCCCCGTTGCCATGCTGCCAAAGTCATACTGACACCCCCCACCAGATTAGGAGTATTTGCTTGGTCTAGCGGGCAGTGCTTTGGCGGTCCCAGGTGGTGAGCTCTTGAAAGGCACCACAATCCATGCCGTGCAGGAACTGGGCACACATTCAGACAGGGGGCTCACCATGTACCTCCTTGCATGCATCCCCAAGGCCCTCTGGCACCTTAGTTTCCTCACGGCCACAGTTTTCATGGCAGGCTCACTGCCATGAAAACTGTGGTGGAGAGGTAACTTGTAATAAGCTTGGCAGTGCCACCACAGCACCCCCAGCATATTTCAGGCCTAAGACCACTGCAAGACCACCAGAGATCTTGAATCCCTTTGGGTAGCAGCGCTCCCATGGGGTCTGACCACCCAACTGGTAATAGGCCGGTCAGACCGCCGGTGGATCAGTGCTTGCACTGCCACCGTGGTTACGTCATAATCAGGCTTTAAGCCATGTAATAGTACCCTAGAATGGTCACATTTAATATATTATTCTCACTAAAATCAAAACCATTTTGAGGAAGGTGTTACACTTAGTATTTCTACTCCAACCTAAACCCTTTTGAGAAAGGTGTTGTACACTAAACTGGTCACATTTACTATTACTACTTCAATTTCGAAAAATGTTTTGTAACTTACTGTTTCAACTCCAGCCTAAAACATTTTGGAGAGGGATTGCACACTAAAGGGTTCACATATGATACTCCTACTCCAATGTAAACCATTTTGTGAAACGTTTTTGACACTAAAGGGATCACATTTACTATTCCCATTCCAATCAAAACAATTTTGAGGAAGCTGTTGGACAGGTAAGGACCATTGTTAGTATTTCCACTCCAATCTAAGCCATTTAGTTAAATGCTTTGAATACTAAAGTGGTAACATGTAATATTTCCACTCCAATCTAAACCATTTTGGGGAAGGTGTTTAACACTGAAGAGGTAGCACGAAAGACTGACGCATAACATGGCTGGAGCCAAACGCCGCACCCCAATGTCTCTGAGATATTCGCAATGGTGTTCCAACAGTCTGGTGTTTACTGCCCAATTGATAAAACGATAATCTTGCGACTTCAGGTATTCGCAAAAGAAGTGTTCTTCTATATAAATACGCCACAGAGACTACCACCTATCTACATATATCCCTTGATGCCTGCATTCTACAGTAATCGAACAAGTCAATATCCTCCTTGCACCTAATGATAGACGGCCATTCCACCTAATCAAAGAGACTTCCCCTACAACCGTGGGCTACTTTATCCATAAGGAGGCATTGATTGTCTTCCTCTTACCAATATAGAAGAACATGTTCATGTAGGTTTGTGAACATCCTTTATGGAATCTCTAAGAGGACAGAGACCTACTTGCTCTTCCCCTTTTCCCATTGGTTTAAGATTGCTCATCTCTCTTGACAACCTATGAAATTACAGTGATTACTAGAACGGAGTCCTGATGAAGGCAATGCCGAAACACGAGTAGCTCGTCAACACACTGCCAGTTTCTGCACATCATGATACTGTGGTCTTAAATGTTAATTGACCCTGTCAAGAATTTCCAAAAACAGAAAAGATCGAAATAATAATAATCTTTATTTAGATATAACACAGATATCTTTAAAAGCATTTACAAAATTCACAGTTAAAAAGAGCACCTACTGGTTTAAAATACGATACACTGTTATATGTTACGCTAACTGTAAAAGTACAACATGCATATTAAAAACAAGGCAGTGTTCTGTGGAATGGGATTGGGAGTATTGATCTATCAATTTGCAGAGCATGATAAACATTTCATTTCTTCTCTAAAATGTTTATTAACAAGTCCTGTTTTGCATAAAATAACGATATGCTTGTTGAATAAAAGTTATTAGACCCAGATTTAAGTCTTTATTTTCAGGGTTCAGGGCCTCTATAATGGCTTGCCTACATGTCCGAACACCCATCCTATTCCACTCTACTTTAAGTTTGCACTTGCGTTGGGGATTAAAAGCTGGGCAAAGACAAACTACATGTAGCAGGGTTTTGGCTGTCTTGCCGCACCCTCTGCAAATTAAATTTTCCGCCATACGCCGCCAGGGGGGCAGATCTTTCAAAAAGCGCCAGTCACCCATCCTGATTGCCATGAAGCTACGTTTTAAATACAGTGAGTATGTGCAAGACAGATAAGTTGCAGGGGCTAGCCGTCTGTAAGAATTTACAAGAGCCCAAGCATGACTATGTTTGGTAAGGAGTGCCTTATCCATTGTGAGGGAGCTCATTCTCACACATTTTTTGATGGCAGTTTTGAATGCTGCCCGGCTGGGGTTGAGGGCCCATAGCTCACTCGCCGACATTTGATGGATATAGTCCTTGAAGAGACAGCCAAACGTACCTCCAGGGTTTTTCTGGCTGATTTCCAGCCAGACCAAAGATTCTAGTGTGCCTGAGTCCGCTTGTCTCAGTTTGTGGCAAAGATTTAGGTATGTGCCAATGTTAGAAACATTATAATTCAATATCCCCAGCTCAAGTCTTACCTGAGCTGGAGATGCGGAGTTTGGCAAGTGGAGTACCTTTTTGTAAATTTTGGTTGTATGTTGATTTAAGACAGTGTTCAGCTTGCCCCTGAATATCTCTATGCCATATGATAGGGTGGGGCCGATTTTTGCTCTCAGAACTTCTAAAAGTGGTAAAAGAGTTGGACCAGAGATATTTTTTGAGAGTTTTGCTAGTGATACAGCAAGGGTTATGGCTTTTACTGTGACCTCGTTACGGTGTTTAGTAAGATTACCCCTAGAGTCCAAGTGGACACCTAGGTACTTATATGAATGACCTATGACGAGGCTTGTATTATTATATGACCAACCTCCAACAATGCGCCATTTCCGACCAAATGGGACTACTTGTGTTTTCTTTAAATTGACCTCTAGTTGGTTCATGGTCGTATAGGTGTACAGTTTGTCAAGGAGCCTTTGCAGCCCGACCCTAGTGAGGCTAAAGAGAACCAGGTCGTCGGCATATAAGAGATTACTTAATGCCATTCCTCCTACCTTTGGGGGGTGGCTATTAGTATCGTCCAGTGAGGTTGACAAATCTGCTATAAACAGATTGAAAAGCATGGGGGCCAGCACGCATCCCTGCTTCACACCTCTTGATGTCCAGATTTTCCGAGAGAGATGCGTGCCGGACCCCAACTTCACCCTAACCCAGGTTCTGAAGTAAAGTTGTATGATTGCCTCCAGAAGTTTGTCCGGGATCCCCCATTTCCTCAGCTTTTCCCATAAAGCGGCCCTCGGAACCCTATCAAACGCTGCTTTAAAGTCGACAAAGCAACAGAACACCGATCTAGATGTGAAGAGTGCTTTATCGAAACAGAAAGATATTGTTAAATTATGTACTGCCTTAATCGTGTGTCAATATATGTATGCAATCACTGAAGGAATTTTAGAATTACGTTATTTTGAAAGATATTTGTATTTGTATACATCCGTAATCATATGTATCCCTACTAAAAGAAAGTTATATACTTTATGATATAAAACAAAAAATATATAATAAATATTTTTAATAATTCATCATAAATGATACTGTGATCATTATTGTATTTGCCTTGGGACTGTCTTGCCTGCACAAGTTGTTAATCACCTAGCCCAGGTGCGTCTTTTCATGTTATTGTACACTGAAGAGGTAACATATACTAATGCCTCTTCATTCTAAGATATTTTGAGGTAGATGTTGGATACTAAAGGGGTCACATTTTCTGTTCTAACTACAATCTAAATCATTTTCAAGAATGTTTTGTAATCTAAAGGGGTCACATTTATTGTTCCCACTTCAACCTAGAACATTTGGGAGAAGCTGCAGGACACTAATGGGTACACATGTACTAAGTCAACTCCAATCTATGCCATTTAGAAGAAGGCATTATATATCAAAGTGGTCACATTTACTAGTCCCACTCTAATGTAAAGTATTTTGAGGAGAGTTTGTGCCACTAAAGGAATCACATTTACTATTCCCACCACAATCTAAACAATTTAGGAGAAACTATTAAGCAATATACTATTAAGCAATAAAGGAGTCACATTTACTATTCCCACTTGAATCTAAGCAATTTAGAGGAAGGTGTTGGACACTAAAGTGGTCACATTTTCAATCAAGGCCATTTAGGGGAATGTTTCGGACACTAAAGTAGTCACATGTACTATTCTCATTTCAATCTAAATGATTTATGGGAGTGTTTTAGACACTTTACTATTACCACTGCAATCTAAAATATTAAGGAGAAGGTGTTGGACACTAAAGTGATCTCATTCACCATTCCCGGTCCAATCTAAAGAATTTTCTGAAAGTATTTAACACTATACACTACATAATACACATTTAACACTCCTAGATAATATTAATTATAAGAAGTACTTATGAAAAATGATTATATATTTTACATATACAAATACAATTATGAAATTCTACAGGAAAACACAAACTGAAGTATATATTGATCAAAATGTATATAATAACACACATAAAATTACTATTTATTAAATGTGATTAGTATATAATCATTTTCCACCACATTTAGTAAAAATAAAAAGTAGCAAATTAAGAAACGCAATGAAACTAAATGTATAAAAAACGAAAATAACTATAAAAATTAAATTATACAGAACTATGAATCTAAAAAAAAATTGTTTCCTATACCATTGGGAAAAATAACAGTATACCAATATATTAAAGATAAAAACATTTTAGAATTAATGTAGATTTTGCCCAACATATTTAGAAGCAAAATAATCAATAATATAAATTGTCAATAATTAAAAACAAGTATAAATGCTTTATAATTCAAATTAATAAAAATGATATAATGTATTAATTAATATCATAAACACATCTGTTTTTTATTTAAATATACAATTATACATATTAATTTATTTTAAATGTAAAAAAATTGCAGAATAACAACAAACTATAACATAATATACTAAGTAAATTCAAGTTAAAATTCAACCATGAAAATGTTCAATTATTATATATAAGCTTCGTATTATCGGAGTTCAGGCCCGTTGTCAGGTGGTGCATCACGCCGGTGAAGCCTCCCGGCAAAGTTTAATGTCCACATGACTTTGAAAAGATGGGACGCACTCTCAATATCACCCAGTTACTCTCTTACACCCCTAGGAGTTGGCTACCTACACTTTAAGTCACAGAGGAACCACCCTCATATACCCCCAGGAGCTGCCTACCCACACCTTGAGTCACAGGGGACCCATCCTCCCACAGCTAAGGAAGTGTCCTACTCACACTCTAAGTCACAGGTGAACCACCCTTGTTCACCCACAAGAGCTGCTTACGCATACTCTGTCATGAGAATCCTCCCTCTTACACACGAAAGTGTTGCTTACCCACACTTTAAGGAACAGATGAACTATATGTTATGTTATGTTAGTTAGTTTATAAAGCTCTCAACTCACCCTGGGGCATCTCGGCGCTGCCTAGAAGAATAGAGTCCTGTGAGGGGAGCATTGAAGAAACTGGAGAGTGGATTTAAAACAAGAAGGCTTTCAGCTGTTTTCTAAAGATGCCGTAGCTAGGGATTCATCGCAGAGCCTGGGGGAGCTGGTTCCAATATCTTGGAGCAAGATATGAAAAGGCTCTGCCGCCAGTCCGGGTGAGACAAAATCAAGGAACCTGAAGGAGACCCATTGAGCTAGATCTGAGTCTCATAGAGGGACAGTATTTGAGAAGTTTTCTTTGTAGGTAGAGAGTACCTCTGTTGCTAAAGGCATTATAGGTTAGGCAACAGATTTTGAAAAAGGATCTCTTTTTCGCAGATAGCCAGTGTAGTTCTCTTAGCAGCGGAATCGAAGGGGAGCCTGCCGGGCAGTTCAGAATCATTCTCGCTGCTGTATTCTGAACCACTTGCAGTTTGGCCAAATGAGTCTCCCCTACTTCTGCCAGCAGAGCATTGCCGTAGTCCAAGCGGCTAGTTACCATAGCCTGCACTAATGTCCTACGATGACGGGTAGGCATATATGGGAGTATTTTCCGCAGAAGTCGAAGGCTATAGTAGCATGAGCTGGTCGTGGCCACAATATGGTCCTTCATGGACATCGTCCGGTCTACTTTTATACCCAAGTTTTTTACTGAGAGTTTGGGAGTGGGAGCAGAGCCTAGTTGGACGGGCCACCAATCATCTGACCAGATGTCCGAGGCTTTCCCCATCAACATGACCTCTGTTTTTCCTGGATTTAATTGAAGGCAATTTCCAGTCATCCAGTCAGAGATCGCCTTCATGCCGGTGGCAAAATGGATTTTCTCTTGCTCTGGGTTTTCTCCAATAGTGAACATAAGCTGCGTGTCATCTGTGTATGAGATGATCTCGAAGCCCAACTGCTCAACTATCCTCGCCAGGGGGGCTATATATATATTAAAAAGGGTAGGACTCAGACAGGAGCCTTGCGGGACACCCTTCTCCAGAGACATTTTGGCAGAGGAATAGGGGCCTAAGATGACTGTTTGAGTTCTCTCAGACAGAAAATGTTATAACCACTTCAGGGCTGTCCCTTTGATACCACAAGCGGATAGTCTCTCCGCCAGCTTTGTATGAGAGATGGTATCAAAAGCTGCGGAGAGATCTAGGAGAATCAGTATCGTTGAGCCCCCCGAATCTATTGTCTGGCTGAGCGAATCTGTCACAGCTAGTACGGCGGTTTCCGTACTGAAACCTGGTTGTAAACCCGATTAAGATGGGTCCAGGATTTCGTTAAGTTCCAGATAGGAGCTAAGTTGTCCATTGATAATGCTTTCCAGCAGTTTCCCCAAGAGTGGTAATAGGGAAATAGGCCGATAGTTGCCAAGGATTGATGGATACGCTGTAGGCTTCTTTAATATAGGGCGAACAGAGGCCTCTTTCCATGCAAGGGGAATGGTACCAGTTGTTATAGAGCAGTTAAAGATGTCGCTGATTGCAGGAGCACAGCTTGTGGCTACGAGAGCCATGATTTTTGGAGGACACAGATCATTTGGTGACCCAGACTTTACTTTGGAGAGGCCTTTTAAGACCTCTTCAATAGTGGTCGGTTCAAAGCTCTCCAGGGAGCTGTTAGTTACCTTTCCCCTGTCCTCAAGTTTGGACAGAATTTCAGAGACTGAGGGGGCTATCAGAGGAAAGTTATCGTAAATTCTGGATATCTTATCCTGAAAATAGGTCGCCAGGGAGTTACATAAATCCTGAGACTCCATTGGAGACTGGGTGCAAGCTTTAGGGGATGAAACCCTCTCATATCCATGGAGCAGCCTACCCTCACAATATGTCACAGAGGAACCACCCTCTAACACCTAAGGAGCCTGCTTACCCACACTCTAAGTCACAGGGGAACCAACCTCTCTCTCCCCAGGGAGCTGCAAACCCATACTCTAAGCCAGAGAGAAGCCACCATTACAACCCCTAGATTGCAGCCTCCCTACACTCACAGAGATACTACCCTCGCACACCACAGGGAGGTATGTATCCACTTTCAGTTCCATGCTTGAATACATGGGACCAATCCCCCCATCCCTCACTAAAACACAACTAGTGTAGGAGAGTTGTGCACCCCTCCTACCATTTTATGCACCCCTCTTGCACCTCTGTTGGTTCTTTCTGCACTGCTCTTTCTTCTTTGTGCACAGCTCTTTCTGGACCTCACTTGCTTTTCTCTGAACCCTTTTTCTATACCACTCTTGCCTCTTTTCATACCTCTATTGCTTCTTTCTGCACTTCTCTTGCTTCTGCACCTCTGTTGGTTCTTTTTGCAGTGCTCTTGCTTCTATCTGCTACTCTTTCGCCCATTTCTGTACCCCTCTTGCCTCTTTCTCTACCTCTCTAGCCTCTTCTTGCACGTCACTTGCCTCTTTCTGCACTTCTTTTTATTTGTTCTGTACCCCTTTTGCCTCTTTCTCCATCCTTTTTTAGTTTTCCTACACATGAATTGGTTCTTTTTGTACTGCTGTTGCCTCTTTCTACATATCTCTTCCATTGTTCTGTACCTCTATTGTTTCTTACTGCAGTGTTCTTACTTCTTTCTACACCTCTGTTGAAGTCCATTTTCTAATATGACTTAAACGTAATTTTTGTCCTTCTCCTTTACTATTCTAGTAATGCTAAAAGTGTTTGGCCTAGGCAAATATAAAAAAAGTCTATAACATGTCTCAGATGTAAGTGTGACCATATTTTGAAAAGCATATATGCATTTGTTCTTACCTTTTAAATGGACGGTGTTTCTTTAGTAATAGATAAGAATAGTTGTATATAATTATTTTAATAATATTAAATTATTATTTTTTTATTTAGAATTTCTCTATTATTATTCAGAAATATTTACTATTGCAAGAAAATCTGAAAGGAAAAGACAGCAAAAAACACAGTACTATTGAAAGGAGAAACAAAAGCGGGAATTAGATGAAGTACAACATGTGACATTGAGGAAAAAGTCTTTTGTTAAGAAAACTAAAGAATTTGTAATAAGACTTTTAAGAACTGCAAAGAATTTTGAAAATGCCGAAAATAGAAACAATAGTTGTAGAACGAAGAAGAATGAAATGAAAAAAGGACAAATAAATGGAAAATCAGGTTCAGAGAAAACAATCTATGTTGAAAGAAGGATGACACAATATCATGATATTAGGAAACAAATGTATAAAAGTAGAGTACTACAAAATGTATTGAAAGATTGCAAGAAATTTAAAAAAGATGTACATTTTTGAAGAAGAAATAACAGATTGAAAGTATAGCCGAAAAGGCTTTTGACTTAAAAAGAAGATTGTTTATATTAGTTTTGAAAAGAATGTGAACATTGGCTAAACCAATGCATTCTATGAAGGACAAAAGTAAAAGGAAAAAACTGATTAATAGAACTAACTTTTGTAGAAAGAAATTGGCTGAATGGAATCACACTTCTAGTTCAGAACCATTTTTTAATGAAGAGAGCTCTTTTCAAAACAAACATTAGTTCACGCAATTGATACCAGTGGTCATGCTTATGAAGTTAAGAATGGTTGTGCAATTGAAAAAGAAAAGACGTTTCATAGAAATGTGAAGATTTGATAGCCAAGGGAGACGTATGCAAGCTCCAGTGTATTGTAGTAATATTTGTAGTATACATCAGGAGTCTGTTGATATTTTAAGAAATTTCTTACAAGGGTATGCTAAAAATAGTATTAAACAAAAGATTAGGATGTTGCAAGGACTAGATCTGTGTAAAGTGAGAAGAAATACTGGCTTGCAAGGTCATTCTCTGGCTTGTCTTTCTAGAAAAGTGTTTCAAAGCATTTTTCGTCATTTGAGAATGTTAGCAGTACATCACTCTGCAATGCGGAAGTTAGTAAGAAGATTGTACTATGTAAAAATCCCTGATTTATTTTTAAGTGAAATAAATATTGCTCTTTTGCATGGGTCAGTATCGGATATAAAAAAAGTTTGTGATGATATAGAGTTTTGTTTCTTTAGTACTGAAGAAGAGTGTAGGGAAAGTGAGAGGTTGATAAGTGTAGGTGCTGAAGAGGAGGTGGAAGATAGTACTTAGTGAGAAGTTTGCAGAAGAAATTGCAAAGTTCAAGGTAATTTGTTCTGAAAAACCAAACTATGTTTGTATTTGTTGTTGACATACTCACTATAGAAATCAAACTAGGAATGTTGATCTGTATTTAAAAAGTGAAAAGGAAAACAATGATAACTGGAAGGAATTTAGTGCTTTTTTGTTGGTGGAAGGTCTTTTTGAGTTGGGTAGTGATCAATGTATTTGTAAAAATTGTTACAGCAAATTAGAAGAGAACACAATGCCAGCTAGAGTTGTACATAATAACCTAGAGTTGATAGCTATTGCTCCAGAACTGGTAGATTTAAATATGTTTGAGTCCATTCTGATTCAATGTGTACACCCATATCAGGCTATTGTTCGTATGGACCCTAAACCAGGTAAGCTGCCTCCATTAGATGTACAAAGAGGATTAAAAGGAAGACTTGTGTATTTACCTTTAGATTTAAAGAAAAATATTAAAACTATTGGTGTAGAGAGAGAGGAAACTGCACCTGTAGTTATTCTATTTAATGGTGTTCCAACAAAGAGTCGGAAAATATGGCAAGAATTAGTAGATGTCAGCAAAGTTCAAAAGGCTACATTATATCTAATTAGAAAAAATGTATTACAAAAATGTATATCTGGAAGAAGAAGAAATAGTTTTTTGAGAAGATAGTGAAATTTCAACTGGCCAAATCGAAAAAGTGGACATCTCCAGGTGTGAAGAAATGTATGAACATTATAGTGAACATCCTTTACATTCAAAGGAAGTGATTGGAAATACTATTGAATTATTTCAAATGAAGAAAGTGAAGGGAACTCCTATGAGTGTTTGGGAATTAAGTTTAGAAGCCCGTTGTTTTCCACAATACTTACGCACTTGAAAAGGTGGACGATATGATGAACGACCCGTGTAGATTCCAGCTTCAGAATATCGTACAACAAAATTGTCCTCAGAAGAGCCAAGATTTCGACAATGTATTCCATATATATTTCATCTTTTGTTTGAAAGTGACTTGTCTGGACTTTCATATGCAGTGAACCACATATTAAAAACAGGAGTTCATCTTCGACATGTTTCTGCAAAGGAATACATGGACAAAGTACAACAAAGAGACAATCAGATAGAATCTCAATTGATTAATTTGATGGCGTGTCAACATGGTACTAATGAGTATTGTTATCGTTGTCACGGAGAACTTAGATGTATGTTAAAGAACTTGGAAACCCCTACATGTTTAGTTACGCTAAGCTGTGCTGAATACGCATGGGAAGATTTACATGAGTTTCTACGAGAAGCAAATTCAAATATTAAAAACATTGAATTCAAGACAGCTGGAGAACTGTGTTCCTTGGATCCTGTAAATGTGCGCAGATATTTGAATCATAGGTTTCAAGCCATGATGTCTTTTATTTGCAATAAAAATAACCCACCTCTTGGAGAAGTTATTGATTTCTTTTGGAGAAAGGAGTACCAAGCCAGAGGTGCTCCTCATATATATTTGCTAATATGGATCAAGGATGAACCTAAATTTGGAAATGATTCTGGTGAGACTGTTTTATCTTTCATTGAAGACTATGTTCCATGTGGTATTCCAAAAATAGGAGAAGAAAATACCTTAAGACAACAAGTTTTACGTTTTAAACTCATTGATGTGGGAAATATTATCTACAGAAATACAAGTCAAAAGAAAAATGTTATACAAAATGTTGTTTTGGATTCCCATCTCCAGTAATTTCCAAAGGAAGAGTGAACAGTTTCATGTCAGCAGTGAGGCACATTATAACTCGAAAATCTCCAAAGAATACTTACACAATAAAAATAAGTGAACATTCATAGTATATTAATGATTACAATCCAGTGATTTTGATGATGTGGAATGCAAATATGGATATCCAGTATGTTGCAGATAATTATTTTGCTGTTGCTCGCTATGTGACGTCATACATAACAAAATCTGAAAAGACAGAGTTGAAAGAAATGTGTGAAGAAATTTCAAGAGAAGACTCTTAGTAACAAATTGTACAGCTTTAGTTTGAAGATGCTTTCCCATCAAAAGACTGGATCCTACGAATGTTCGAATCGGTTGACATCTGCAAGTTTATATTCAAAGTCAAGAGGAATCATTTGGCTTAGTCTAGCTGCAACACCATATCGAGTATTGAAATCTGTACAAGAAATTGAATACTTAGCATTAAATGAACCGGAAAGTACAGATATTGTTAAAACAAACATGTTGGATTCATACTATCCTAAAAGAAGTCCACATCTGGAAAACATATGTCTCTATGAAGTACTGCAATAGTACAGCTTTAAGAGAAATGTTACAGAAAATATAAATGAAGAAAATATGCAGTCATTGGATGTGATGGATGTTTGGTAAAACACGGCAAAGGAAATCTTGTTCAAAATTGACCATATTTTATTTATTTGTATTAGCTACCTCCCGCTGCCCTCAAATCAACGCTGCTAATATTGATAAAATTGACATTCCTTTTACTTGCTGCTAAAAACTATACATAATCTAGTACTTACCCCTCTGCGCTTGTTGCGAGCTGTGTTCAATGCTCGTGGGGGGATTTTAGGATTATCTAGCTCAGTTTTTGGCGGCCATTTTTTCGGGTCAGCGCTCTAGTGGCTGAAAACCCGAAGCAGGGGATAAATTGAAGGATGAAGCGCCCGCGCAGCGGACGCGTGCAGCAGGCGCACCACTGGCGCCCCAAATGCGCGCCTAAGGCAAGCCCGTCTGCGCCCGTCCGCGGCCGGCCGGGGCCAGGGGCCTTGAGCCCTTGTCCCTCCGCTCCAGACAGGTATTGCTACAATTCAGATCAGCTACTTGCTCTCAATCTCATCCCCGAGTTGAACTGTCTTCACTCACTTGACCCCCATATCTCTGTTTTTACCTGCCAGCATTGCTCATTTGGGACACAGATATCACTTCCCTCTTTAAATTAAATGGAACCGATTGTGAAAATATTTAAGATATTTCTGCTCAATTGCAGATCCCTACCTAAGCATGCTACTGAACTCAATATTTTATTATCTACTGAAAGACCAGACCTGCTATTTCTCACTGAAACCTGGACGAATTCCAATTCTGGCCCCGACATTATTCAGACTCTCCCGCAGGATTATCTAATTCAAAGAGTGGATAGGCCTACCGGGGTTGGTGGTGGACTAGCCATCGTTTATAAAAACATTTTGACTTGCCGTACTTTTGGAAGTGTGAAAATCTCCATTTTTCTATAGGTTTCACCCCTCTGCTTTTGCTTTCAGGTATCCTTATCCACCGGCCTCCTGGACCCTCGGCTCAATTTCTCTCTTCTTTACCCGAAGCAATCACTAATTTAGTCTCCACAGCCTCTAATTTTATGATTTTAGGGGATTTGAATATCCACCTAGACAACCGGGCTTCCACTAGCGTGGCAGATTTTTCTGATGATCTCGCTGCTCTTCAACTCTCACAAAGGGTACCCCATGCCACCCATGTGAAAGGACACCTTCTTGACCCTGTTTTTTCGAATCAGCAGGAGTTATATTGTAGAAATCCCATATCTATCCCTTGGTCCGACCATTATTTGATCTACCTCGATTGGTCTCCCACAGTGTCTAGTCCCCACACTCGGCCGGTAAAAAAAACTGCCCGTTGTTGGCGGAATCTACAGCTAGAGGATTGGACCCTCTCTTTAGAAAACAGTGCTCCCCAAATGAATCCAAACCCTGAGATAGCCAATCAATAATCACTGGATGGAAGACTCTTTAGATCTAGCTCTCCCTAAAAAGACCTGTAAAGTGAAGCTGGCTCCGAATAAATCGGCCTGGTTCACCCCTCTGCTCCGGAAATTAAAACAAACCTGTAAAAAGGCTGAAAGAGTTTTGAGGAAGGATTTTAATCCTTCCAGAAACAAAGAATATAGAGATACGCTTAAAATTTATAAGACCGAAATCAAAAAAGCCCAAGCTGGCTATTACAGCGGAAAAATTTCTGGTGCATCAAATTCTTCTCGTGAAACCTTCCGTATTGTTAAGGAACTCACCTCAGGCATTAAGGCCCGTGACTTCCCAGAACTTACTGCTGAATGTTGTAATGAGCTGGCGGACTACTTTTTAAATAAAATTCAATTAATTCGAAAGTCATTTACTGAACCCAACCTTAATTCCCTCGTTGAAGTAACCACGGTTAGGAGGGAATCGCCCCTGCTGGAGATATTTCCTCTCTTGACTATAGACACCTTCTATAATATCTCCGCCCTTGTCAAGAGTGGATCACCTCGAGACCCTGTCCCTCCGAAAATTCTTACGTCAATTATGGCATCGGTTAGCCCATTTCTGATGGGCTTGATTAACTCTTCCTTCTCCTCTGGAATAGTTCCGTCCTTATGGAAGAAGGCGTTGGTCAAGGCACTCCTGAAGAAGCCTGGCTTAGACCCAGACTGTCTTGCCAGCTATCGTCCCATCTCGCTTTTGCCATGGATCGGTAAAATTGTGGAGAAGTTTGCAAATACGGTCCTCTCCAAATATTTGGAGGAGGGTAAGCTCTTACATTCGACCCAAACAGGGTTTCGTCCCATGCAAGGGACGGAGACCGCCTTAATGGCCGTGGTTGAGGATGCAAGGAAAATCCTTGCCTCAGGAGGGTCTCTAGCCGTGATCTTGCTGGACCTCAGTGCAGCATTTGATACGGTTAATCACCGTATTTTAATCCACCGACTCAAGGGGTTGGGCGTAACAGGTTCAGCAGTCAACTGGTTGTGTTCTTTCCTAGATGATAGATCTTTTCAGGTCTCTGGGGGCGAGGCCATTTCAAGCCCAAGATTCTTACATTGTGGAGTGCCTTAGGGCTTGTCCCTGAGCCCCACCCTTTTTAATGTTTATATGTCCCCCCTGGCGGAGATTGTCTTGCCCTTTGGGGTGCATATAATTACATACGCAGATGACACCCAGTTAGTGGTGGCATTCAATAATAAAAGTGGTCCTTCATCTAGTCTGGGCACTTGCCTCGAGGAGGTGATGAGGTGGATGTTCCAATCCCATCTCAAACTTAACGGTGATAAGACTGAGCTTATGTTGCTCGGCAATCCCTCCCCCCTCGAGGTTGCTACCATCTGGCCAGCAACAATGGGCCCTCTGCCAGTTTCTAAACCTGAAATAAAGAGTCTGGGCTTCTGGATTGACTCTGAACTCAATTTCAAAACCCAAGCCACGAAGTCAGTTGCCTCCTGCTTCTGCATTCTTAAACTTCTTCGAAAAGTTCTGCCTCTGCTCCCTTTTTCAGCAAGGAAGTTTGTAGTTCAGGCGTTGATTTTATCTCGCCTCGACTATGGGAATGCTCTTTACCTTGGTGCTCCCGGCGCAGTCTTTAAAAAACTCCAAACTATGCAAAATTGTGCTGCCCGATTGCTGGAGGGTGTTCCTTGCCGCCAATCAGCTAACCCCGCTCTTAGATCTCTACATTGGCTTCCTATTCAGGAAAGGGTTCACTTTAAAGCCCTGTGCACCACACATAAGATACTTCGATGTAAGGGCCCTGATATTATTTCATCTTTTGTTCTACCCTACAAAGCTCAAAGACAGTTACGCTCCAGTGATCTGCATCTGGCATTTGTTCCTAGAATCAAGAGGTCCAGAAGCGGAGGCCGTCTTTTTTCTTATTATGCTTCCAAACTTTGGAACACCTTGCCGCTTTGCTTGCGTAAAGAATCTGATCACTCCGTTTTTTGTAAAGGGCTCAAGACCTGGCTTTTCCCACAGTGAGTGAGGTAGTCCATTGCGGTTCAACCTTAGCGCTGGGATGTCTCCGGGTAGCCATGCGCTTTAAAAATGTTACTTCATTCATTCATTCATTCATTAATCACAGGAAACTCAGTTGTGATACTGCAGATTAAAGGGAATTTTTCTATTCAGTATTTCTGCAACTCTTCAAGCCTTGACGTACTGAAATGGAATTACTTGTAGATTGTTTGTGCAATGAAGATTCTTTTTATGCATGTAAAGATAGCATTGAATGTACAGTTTTTCCAAATTATCTACAAATGTTGAATGAAGAGATTGAACAAGAAACTGCTATTGCAGCTGAAATTGATAGAAACAGTTCTCAAGATAGTCAAAATTCTGTTCCACTGAGACAAGATCCACTAGGAGAACCAATTCTTGAAAATGAAGCAGCAATAGCCATGAGTGAAGTAGAAACAGCAATGAAACAAGCACAACAGGATATTATAGAGTTGGGAAACTTGGAAGAACAACTAAATATTGAACAGGAAGAAATATATCAGCAAGTTACACAACAGTTAGACCATGGTTTACTTCATAAAAAAAAGAATGCAACTGCACATCATTGAAACCTATTCAAATGTATATCAGTGGTCAAGCTGGTACAGGAAAAAGTTTCTTAACTAAAGTTTTGACCAGTTATCTACAAAAAAACACGGAATCACATTTATCTTGTGTTGTAACCGCTCCAACTGGGTTAGCAGCACACAACATTAAAAAGTGATTACATTACATCGTTTACTGATGCTACCAGTTGAACACGAAAATAAGTTGTGATATCACAAGCTGTCTGGAGAAGCTTGTTATGAAGTTTCAAGAGTACTAAAGGAAATGAAGCTTCTGATCATTGATGAGGTGAGCATGGTCTCAAAATTGATGCTTGCCTTTGTACATTTAAGAATGCAGCAGATTTAAAAAACAGAATATGATGTTTTATTTGGAGGAAAACATGTAATTGTATTTGGCGACCGAAAACAATTTACTCCTGTAAAAGGGCATCCAGTTTTTAAAACACTTGTCCATGAAGACACAAGGAAATCTTTGGGAAGTATTGGAAATGTCAACATTTGGTCTCATTTTGAATATAAAGAACTTACTAAGAATATGCGACAAGCAAATGATGAGCATTTTGGAAGCATTCTTCAAGATATAAGAATTGGTGTTTTGACAAAACATGGCAAAGAAGCTTTACAAAGTCGGCTACTTACAAATGTGTTTCCAAATGAAAATGATGGTCCTGAAATAATGTACAAAAAAATTGGAGAAAAGAAATCTATAATCTGCCACTGCAAGAGTGTTCTACATTCAATCAAGAACTTTTGAAGCTGGAAAAACAACAAATATTGAAAATGGAAGCCATTGATAAAATAGAACACAAAGGAATTACTATTATTCTGTCTGAAAAACTTAAAATCAAAATTGGATTCTTTGGAAAAGTCTATATCTAAGACTGCTGGTTTAGATAAGAATGTATATGTATCTGAAAACTGTCGGGTAATTTTACAGCGTAATTTGGATGTAGAAAAAGTTTTAGTAAATGGAGAAATGGGAAAAGTTGTTGATTTTGTTAATTATCCAAACAGAGATGGAATTGAATTCTTGAAGATTAAATTTGATCAGTTTGAAAAAGGTAAAACAGATTGGACGTTGTGCTGTTCGTTTTTTGCTTGTTATAGACATGTATGTTCGTAGAAAACAGTTTCCTCTTTCTTTAGCATATGCGGTGACCATTCATAAATCTCAAGGTTTAAGTGTAGACAGTGCTTTGGTAAACATTGGAAGTACAGTTTTTAAAGAGTGTATGGCATATGTTGCATTGTCTCGAGTAAGAACATTATATGGATTGTATTTGATTGATTTTGATGACAAAAAGGTTAGTGCAGATGCAAATTGTGTAAGAGAGTTTAATCGGTTAAGAAGACTGTATGCTCCTATCTTAGGTGAATATCTCATATATGAAAAGCATGCAGTATGTCCAAAATGAACATATGAGAAACACTCTAGTTAGTTGGGAAAGAAGAAAACAATTCAAGAGAATGTTGAGGCTGCAAATAAAATGAAAATGGACAGTGTTGATGATATTGTAGGATGCCAGTTAGAAAATAGTTCAGGTATCAGCTGCTATGCTAATGTAATAGTGAATGTCGTGTTTTTTCTAGAACATATTCATCATCAAATTATGGCGAATCGAGAAAAAAGATTTTGTTCTTTGTTGCATTATATTTTTGAAAAATTGACAACTGATAAAACTAAAATCCGTACTGCTTCTGGTATTCGCTATCTTTTGGATATATGTTCTGGATCTTCACAATTTACACTTGATGTACAACAAGATGCTAAAGAATTTCTTATGTTTATGCTTGCAGTATTGGAAGATGAAGGAATACAAATTGAAAATCTATTTGGACTCCGTTACAGATGGGATCATAAATGTGACAGCTGTTCTTTTTATTCTACCACTGAAATGGACACTGAACGATTTATATATTTGACAATACAAGATTGCAAAACAGCACCTTTTAATAAATTAGTAAAATCATCTAATGAAGATATGAAATGTACTCACTGCAAATCTGAAATGTTGTAAAAATTATATTTATAGAAAAATGTGGACAATATGTCATGCTACAACATTGTAGAGCAGATGGAAGAAAATTGTAAACCAAAATTAAAAATTTGGTGGCAAGTCAAGTGTCAATGTCAGGAAGAACTTTTAAAGCCCATTTGGAATTCAAATGTCGGTTGCCTTCCAAATTACCAAATTCATATCTGATATTTTTAGTGCCAAAGTTTTGAAAACATCATTCGGCCTATTGGGAAGATGTAAACATGAATTAACAAGTTTATGTTGGATATTTTCAATGCAAATGATTTTGGAAACATCATTCGGCCTATTGGGAAGATGTAAACATGAATTAACAAGTTTATTTTGGATATTTTTAATGCAAATGATTTCGCAAACATCACTCGGTCTATTGGGAAGATGTGAACAATTAATGTTTGAATTATCATTTCTGTTCTTTGATATTGCATTTGGAAAATTGTATTTGAAGGAAGCCGTTCATATATTTGATCTTTTTATTATATGCAATATAAATGAGAGTGTTTATTTTTGAAAATGTGAACAATAGTTGAGTTTGTTGAAAATATTTTAAACACAGATATGTTTTTTTTACAATCTTATTGATTGTATTTTTTGTCCGCTGTTACATGATGATCAACATTGAAATCACTGTGAGGTGAAATTTAATAGAATCTGAAAACAGCAAAAAAGAGAATCTGAATATGTTATCTAATTGTGAAATTGTGTTGCGTTCTGAAAACTATAATATCATTTGCAATACCAGTATGTTTTCTTCTCTTTTACAGAAAGTAATTTTAAAGTTTGAAAATATTTTAAACTTAGATTATAATAAAACAACTGCAACATTGTTTCAATGACTTTCATATCTACTTCAATAAAGAAGGTAAGATAAACTAATGTAATAAGCATAATGTTATGAATTAATATTTACAGTCATTTTTATTGCATTGATTCATTTTTTAAAACTAAATTATTTCACTCATTTAATCACTTTACCAGAACCCATGCACGTCTTCAATCACTGAAATATAACCTATGTACATGCAAAATACCTATGCATTACCAATATATTCCTTCAATCACTGTGGCAGTACCCATACAGCTCTTTAATCACGCACACATCTAGAAGGTTGCAATAACCCAAGTATTACCTTAGCAGACGGTCAATCATCCAGACATTTCTCCTCCACTTATACACTCACCAGAGCACTAACCATATATTCATGCAATAATCCAAGCAATACTCATGCACTTACAAAATCACCCTAGCACTACCCATGCACTCCTCCAATCACCGAGGCACTACTCATCCACTTATGCAATTACTCAGGCACTACCCATGTACTGTTCCAATCACCTGCTCACTACCCCATGCACTCCTACAATGACCCAGCAAGTACCGTGTACTTACCCAATCACTCCGCCAATACCCAAGCACTTATGAAATCAAAATGTGGTATCCCTGCATCCTCCAATCGCCCAGACACTAACCATGCACGCTTGGAATGATCAATACATTACCTATAAACTCATGTAACACCCAGGCATTAACCATGCACTTACAAAATCACCCAAAGAATACCCATGAACTTTCAAAATTACCCAGGCACAACCCATGTACTCCTGCAATCACTGAGGCACTAGTCATCCACTCATGCAATAAATCAGGCATTACCCATGCACTGCTCCAATCATCGTTCAACTATACATGCAGTTCTCTAATCATCTGGACACTACTCATTTACTCCTTCGATTACCCAAGCACTGCCCATGCGCTCCTCTAATCCCCCAGCCACTAGCCATGCACTTATCCAATCGCTCTGTGAATACCCATCCACTTATAAAATCACCATGCACTATCCTTGCAGTCCTCTAATCATCCAGGCAGTACCCATGTACTCATGCAATAACTCAGGCACTAACCATGTATTCAAGCAATCATCCAGACATTACCTATAAACTCATGTAATTACTCAGGCATTAGGCATGCACTTGTAAAATCAACCAAACAATAACCATAAACTCATGTAATTACCCAGGAATTACCCATGCACTTACAAAATCACCCAAGGAATACCAGTGCATTTCCAAAATTACCCAGGCACAACCCATGTACTCCTGAAAATCCCCCAGGCACTAGTCATCCACTCATGCAATAACTCAGGCATTAACCATGCACTGCTCTAATTGTCTTTCAACTACATATGCAGTTCTCTAATCATCTGGATATTGCTATTTTACTCCTTTGATTACCCAGGCACTACCCATGCACTCCTCTAATCCCTCAACCACCAACCATGCACTTATCTAATCACTCTGCAAATACCCATTCACTTATAAAATCACCATGCACTATACTTGCAGTCCTCTAATCATCCAGGCAGTACCCATGTACTCATGAATAACTCAGGTACTAACCATGTATTCAAGCAATCATCCAGACATTACTTATAAGCACATGTAATTACCCAGGCATTAAGCATGCACTTGTAAAATCAACCAAGCAATACCCATGCACGTACAAAATCCCACAGGCATTACCAATGCACTCCTCCAATCACTCAGGCACTTCT
Organism: Triturus cristatus; assembly: GCF_964204655.1. Lineage (NCBI taxonomy): Eukaryota > Metazoa > Chordata > Amphibia > Caudata > Salamandridae > Triturus > Triturus cristatus. Next base: position 1,139,733,632 of record NC_140583.1, on the reverse strand, counting down.
CATCCATGTATGCAATAGCTCAGAGACTACCCATGCACTGTTTCAATCACTGAGGCACTACTCATCCACTTATGCAAGAACTCAGGCACTACCCATGTACTGTTCCAATCCCTCGTGCACTACCCCATGCACTCCTACAATTACCCAGCCAGTACCATGTACTTACCCAATCACTTCACCAATACCCAAGAACTTATGAAATCACCATGTGGTATCCCTGCACTCCTCCAATCACCCAGACACTAACCATGCACTCTTGGAAACTTGGCTGAGGTCAAAGTATCTATTAGCTCATCTGCCCTGGGGATGGGATGGGCATCAGTCCTAGTGACTGCATTGAGACCCCTGTAGCCTACACAAAACTTAATTTCTCTCTTGCCATCTGTGGTGTAAGGTTTAGGTACCAGGACTACTGGACTAGCCCAAGGGCTAATTGAGGGTTCAATCACTCCCAAATCCAACATCTTTTGGACTTCTGTCCTTATACAGTCCCTGACCTGGCCAGATGCCTGTAGATCTTATTCTTCACAGGCAGACTGTCCTCAGTGTCCACTTCATGAGTGCACCAGGTGGTCTGACTTGGAGACAGCGAAACATGTGTCTGAACTGGCTGAGAATGTTTCTGCAGTCAGTTAGCTGTTGGGCAGTGAGGCTGCCTGTCAAGGCTACACCATCAACTGACCCATCATCAGGGTCCCGAGAAAGCTGGTCAGGGAGTGGGTCACTCTCTTCCTCCTGTCCTTCATCAGTAGCCATGAGCAAGCCCATGTCTGCCCTGTCAACATATGGTTTAAGTCTGTTGACATGAAGTACCCTATGGGGACTCCTAGGGGTTCCAAGGTCTACCAAGTAGGTAACCTCCCCTTTCTGCTCAACAATTGTATGGGGGCCATTCCATTTGTCCTGGAGGGCTGCTGGGGCCACAGGCTCCAACACCCACATTTTCTGTCCTGGCTGGTAGACAGTCAGTACAGCCTTTAGGTCATGCCAGGCTTTTTGTAATTCCTGGCTAGCCTCAAGGTTTTTGGTTGCCTTTTTCATAGACTCAGCCATCCTGGAGCGGAGACCAAGTACATTGTCCACTATGTCCTGTTTGGGGGGCTTGAGAGGTAACTCCCATCTTTCCTTCACCAAACACAATGGACCCCTGACAGGGTGACAAAACAAATGTTCAAAACGGCTGTAACCAACCCCCTTTTGTGGCACCTCCCTGCATGCAGGTCAATAGTATGTCCCATCTTCGCCTAAGCTTTTCTGGGAGTCCTTTAATCATGCCCTTTAAGGTTTTGTTGAACCTTTCAACTAAACCATTGCATTGTGGGTGATAGGGTGTGATGAACTTGTAGTTCACTCCACACTGCTTCAACATAGCAGTCAAGTAACTAGACATGAAGTTTTCACCCCTGTCAGATACTACCTCCTTAGGAAAGCCTACTCTTGAGAATACACCCAAGAGAGCTCTTGCCACCACAGGTGCTGTGGTGGTCCTTAGGTGAATTGCATCTGGGTACCTGGTGGCATGATCCACCACCACCAGTATAAATCTGTGCCCAGATGCTATTTGAGGATCCATGGGACCATCAATGTCAATCCCAACCCTCTCAAAGGGAACCCCCACCACAGGTAGTGGTATCAGGGGGGCCTTTGTGGTTCCACCTGCCTTGCCACTGGCTTCGCAAGTCTCACAGGAGCAACAAAACTCCTTAGTGTCTTCAGACATGTGGGGCCAGTGAAAGTGAGGGACAATTCTGTCCCAAGTCTTGTTCTGGCCCAGGTGTCCTGCTAGGGGAATATCATGGGCTAGTGTCAATAGGAAGCCCCTAAACTTCAGAGGTATAACCACTCTCCTGGATGCACCAGTAAAGGAGTCCATCATCCCAATAAACTTTATGGGTGCCACTAGCATTCCCAGCAGCCTCATCAGCAGCTTGCTTTCTGAGGGGTTCAAGAGAGGGGCAGGTTTTCTGCTCCTGGCTCAGATCAGACCTGGAAAGGCCCCTTGTCCCCAAGAACTCAACCTGGTCAGGTTCAAGCTCATCTGGGACAGTTCTTTCTTCAGGCTCAAGATCATCTCCCTGACGAGACTGATCAGCATTCTGAGTCAGGTGGGAAGGCTCTGCCTTAACCCCACTGCTCCTCCTCTTATGAGGCACCCGGTCCATTTTTCCAGAATCCAGGGCCTGTCCAGCTTTAGACATTTTGGCCTGTGATATAGTCACAGCAAACACATGAGCAGGGATCCCTAACATTTCTGCATGTGTCCTGAGCTCCACTTCAGCCCAAGCTGAAGTCTCTAGATCATTGCCAAGAAAGCACTGTACTGGTAGGTCTACACTTACCACAACCTTATTAAGGCCAGTTACCCCCTCCCCAGGAGAAGTTAACAACAGCCAGAGAATGGTCGGTTCTGACATTACTAGCATTGGTCACTTGGTACATTTCACCAAGTATAATCTGCCCAGGATCCACAAGATCTTTTGTCACCATTGTGACACTTGCTCCTGTGTCCCTGAATGCCCAAGCCTCTACTCCATTTATTAAAGGCTGTTGTCTGTATTTGCCCAGATTACTGGGACTCACAAAGGGGGACATATCCATGCCCTCATCCCAGACAAGCACAGCCTGAGTTGGAATTCTGACTAGGCCAGAGTCCATCTCAGAACCCAGGGTCAACCCTACAACACCCTTATTCTGGACATTGCCACCACCTATAGTAGCTGTACTAGGAGGAACAGTTGCCTTAGGGGCAATGGTGGCTGGAGTAGATTCTTTGGACTTGGTGCAGTCACTGGTCCAGTGAGTTTTCTGTTTACAGATTTTGCACAAAGGTTTCTTTTGGCCTTTTCCATTGTTAGAATGTGACTCCCCATTTGAAGAAGATTTTTGGGGCCCTTGAGAAGACTTCTGGTGTTTACCCTTGTCCCCACCCTTGTCAGAGTTCGTAGAATCCTGCTTCTTTGGGTCACCACTTTGGTTCTGTACCTTCTTCCTCACCCTGGTTCTGACCCATTTGTCTGCCTTATTTCCCAATTCTTGGGGAGAGGTCAGATCAGAGTCTACTAGGTACTGGTGAAACAGCTGATTTTGACAGTTATTAAGAATCTGCTCCCTCATTATCAGATTGTACAATCCTATGAAGTCACACACTTTACTGCCCTATAACCAACCTTCCAGAGCCTTAGCAGCACAGTCAACAAAGTTCACCCAGTCTTGATTTTGTGCCTTTTGGGTATCCCTGAACTTTAACCTGTATTGTTCCGTGGTTAGGCCAAACCCGACTATCAGTGCACTTTTCAAGACCTGGTAATCATCAGCATCCTCTTCTCTTACAGTGAAGAGCTTATCTCTACCTTTGTCCGCAAAGGAGAGCCATAAGATTGCTGCCCACTGGCCTTGAGGAACCTTCTGTACTTTACAGGCCCTCTCCAAGGCAGTTATCCATTTGTGGATGTCATCCCACTCTGGTAGGGAGGGACAATCTTACTTAGGTTTCTATGGTCATAAGACCTCTCCCTATCTCTAGGGAAATTGCTGTCACCAAGGGACTCTAGTCTCTCCTTTTTACTAGCTCTGTAGAGCTCTAGAGCTTCCCTTTCTAGGGCCATCTGCTGCGTTCTGAGGTTGAACTTATCTTGCTCATACTTCAGCAGTCTCTCTCTCCTCTCCTGGGAGGTTTACCTCCCTCTGTGAGAAGAAAGAGAGGTCCCTACAGATAAGGTAGACTGGACAGATCCCCTTGAGAGAGATCTATCCCTTCTAACCCTACTTTTAACTTTTCCTGGAGGAACAAAGAGGTGAGCATTGTTGTCATCCTCCCCATCCTCATCCAGGGGAGCTGGGTTTACCAGATCCTGATCATTGTCATCAGTCTGGTCAGCAGTAGAGGTAGGGTCAGGGGAGTTTCCACCCCTAGGCCCGCCCTCAGCTGCCGCCCCACCCACTCTGCCTACCCCTTCAGGCCCACTAGGCCCTGAGAGATCATCCAGCCTGAGTATCTTTAAGAGAAGCTGGGTTATTGGGCTTTTGCCTGTCTTCAGATTCCTAATGGAACATAAGGCCCTAAGCTGTGCAAAGGAGAGATCCTCATATCTATAGGGGAGAAGCTCACTGGCTTCTGGCAGGGACCCACTGGTTCCTGGCTGATTAGACATTATTAATGTGGTGTATTGCACTACCTACACTAGTGTGACCTACTAAACTTTCTTGAGTTGTAGAAAGGGTGTGCTATCCCTTGACACACAACTCTAAGTTCAGTAGAACTTACTGTATAATAAACTTGATATTATATGTACCTAAGGTACCTTTAGTGGTTTTCAGTTGATCAATTCAATTGAGATTATCTGGTAAAACAATAGCAAGCTGGAATCCCACATGCTGCACACCAATGTGAGAGGTTGGCCTGATATATGCTGTCCACTAGTTATAGTGGGCACCCTGTATCAGTCCGAACAACCCCTTATGGTGATAGTTTAAAGACAACCTTTATTGAAAGCTATCCTAGTGGCAGCTATGGAGAGCAGCCTTCAGGCTAAGTCTTGAAGGAATGTAAAGCAGCTTGTTTTACCAGTCTATAATCTCTTGAATGACCAAATGAAAAGACAACCACACCAGGTATTTAACATATATGTATTTAAGATAAAACACACCCCTCTAGTCTCTTTATGAGACTGGAGTTCGAAGTACTTAAGTTACAAGTTAGCAATCAACAGTAATAGCACAAATACACGCTTGGGCCCTAGGGGTGTACCAAACCATATACCAATAAAGTGGTATAAGAACCACAACTGAACTAGACACAAGGCCTAGAGCCCGTAGATTCGCTGGGACCCCAAGGAACCACCCAAGGTAGTGACACAGGGGCTGTGTGCAGTGTGTGAACACAGCCACAGGTTCCCGTTAGCTTCTATGGGCAATGTCGCGGTTGGAAATGTAAAGATTAGGGACACTTAAAAATGAGACCAAACCCTTTTGGACTTAGGAAGTTCTAGGGATAGCACCCACGGGAGCACTGGAGTACTCGTGTTACCTCACCCAGGGAAGCCGGGTGCATAGGTGTCTTTTGGTGTCGGGTCGCGTCGTCGATTTCAGTGGAAGCTGGCGAAGAAGTGCTGCTGTTGTGAAGAGGAGAAGTGTCTGAAGTGATCCAAGCCTGGATCTAGGATGGAAGGAACCTGAAAGCAGAGGGGACAGAGTCTGGGTCACTTACCAGTGACCAAGGGCATGATAGACCAATGCCCACAGAGAAAGGATGGCGGTGCAGACCAGCAAGGTCTGGGGGACTCACCCAGCAAGTGTAAGTCAGGGCATGTCTGGAGCAACCAGGAAAGCCCAATCAGAAGAGGAGTTGCCTTTGTGGGGACCTACTAGCCAAAAGGCTAGTGATCGCAAAGGAGCCTTGAGCGGTCGCACTGGAAACTTGTCCACGGGTCACTCGTGGAGTGGAGGCCAGAAATCTTTGGTGCAGGATTTGCTCAAGGCAGGGGCTGCTCGGAGCCCAAAGCACAGCTTCAAGGAAGACCAGGAAGGTGATGGTTCAGCAAAAGATTACGGTGTCCAGGGGTCCCGGTTCCACGTCACCCACGATAGCCGCGGGCCTCAGCTTTGCTGTGGTCTCAGGGTAGTCTCGGGGAAGTCTGGAAATCCACCTCTGGTGATGCAAGACTTGGGCGTCCAGCAGGAGCTTCAGCGATGCAGACCAGTCAGTTACTTCTTTGGTGCCTGTCAAGCAGGGGAGTCACTCCTTGACCCCGAGGGAGATTTCTTCAGTCTTCTAAGCAAAGTAGAACGTCGAAGGTCCAGGATATATATTGTAGAGTTTCGTCCAGGTTAATCTAAAGTCGCAAGGACTGGGTTCCCATACTTATACAAAGTTTGGGGGTTGGACATACTCTAGGGACCCACCTATGGGAGGGTTTGGAAAGGGGGTGGTTACACCCATTTCCTTTGCCCAGTTTCATGTCAGAGCAGGGGCAGGTAGCCCCTGCAACCAGTTTGAACTGGACTATGCACAGGGACACCAAGTGTGCCCCCAGTGCAGGACTTCAGAGAGTGCTCCCGCCCAGCCCCAATACACATCTGCCTGTCTGGGGAGGTGGTTACACCTCCCTGGGATAGGAAACCTATTGTCCAGGCCTTCCCTGCCGGAGTTTCGGTCAGCAGCAGGAGGCCAGACCCGTGTCTGTGGCAGCGGCATCCATTTTGTGATGCCAGGGCTGTTGAAAGTCCTACCGGGTTAGACCAGTGTGAACATGTCTCTCCCACTAGAAGGGTGGAATGCTACCCCCACCGCCAGAACTGACGGGGGGTAATATTCCAAAGCGTTTGACACCATACACAACATGTTTCCGTGCAGCCAGTCCAAAGTTAGAATTTACCGCGAGGTTATAATGCACTTAAGAGTATATGGTCAGGCTGCACCATACACAGCATCAGAGGAGGTACTCCGAATGCTGCAGAGGGGCTCTGCTCATGTAGGGGCACCCTCTCACATAAAAACCAAGCACTCTGCCTTCAGGATTGTTAAGGCCTGCCATAGGAGTGACTTATAGGTTTTATATGTGTGTGCAATGGTAGTGATATAGGTAGCCTATACCACAGTAAGGGGTGCAAGCACCACCTTACCCAGGCTGCAGTAGCAGACCTGTGGTGTCATTTTGGAGTGCTTCCCAGGGGGTGGCATAACACATGCTTCAGCCCTCTGAGGTGCCAATGCCCTAGGTACATAGTATACCATATACTAGGGGCTTATAAGGCACTCCAGAATCCAATTAGAAATGTACCTAATTGATAGAATTGGGGGTCTCTAGTTGGCACAGGTAAGTACTTGTGACAAGCAGGGACTCTCTCCTCTAGTCAGGATAAGGGGATTACCCTCTTAAAATAACGCCTGCTCACCCTCTAGATAGCTTGGCGTGAGCAGAAAAGACTTATTTTCAGAGGCGTTATAGGTTAAGCATTTGTAAATACATACAGCAACTCAGTGACAACACCACACATGGACACCACACCAGGGTTTTTATAAAAATAAGTATTTCTTTATATAAAGGCTTAGCACAAGACCCAATAACGTACAAATAGGCCACAATACTGTTTAGGACTTAAGAGTTCTTTAAAAATGCGTGTCTTTATGTTCCATGCGCTTCGTGCTGACTGTGCAGCTCTTTTGGGGAAGATCTTATACAAAAAGAGTTAACTAAACGTTGCGGACTCTCCGGTCCAGTGTGCACACAGTCTCAGTGCGAATCGTACAGTACCTTTTAATGCGTCCGACGCGGACGATGCACTGGCAGGAGTGAAGGCAAACCAGGGACGTTGGCTCCTCTGTGGTGCGGACCCCGGCTGGCTGTAGGCCTCTTTGTGAGAGGCGTAGAGCGGGGGCCCCGAGGAGCGAGGCGGACGATGCTGGTTTTCCAGCGTTCACTGTGCGAGGCGGGATGCGCGTCGTGCCTCAGAGCGGGGATGCCTGTTCGATGCGAAGCAGCACGGCACAAGGTGGCTGGTACATGGCGAACGTCCGGGCCGTACTCTTCGAGTGTGGGGTTGCCGGGGGATCTCACTAGCGCAGTGCGAGGCGGCCGGTACGCTGCGAGCGTACGGGCCGTACTCAGCCTTGCGGGGCGCTCCGATTCCTGAGTCCAGCGGCAGGAGTGCGGCGAGTCAGTGCGGCTCGAAGGGGGGAGGGTGAAGCGGGGTGCAGGCAGCCCTTCTTGGACAGTGCGAGCCAAGGTTCGAATTTGGAGCACAGTCACACGGTGCGGGGCGGCCGGGCACAGACTTCAAAGCAGACAGGGGAATACGAGTTACACTCAGATCGCGGCTCCAGCGGCAGGGCAAATCTTGGCAATGTCCAGTGGCTCTGTCTGAGGCAGTAGGAGTCCAATATTCCTGGGACTCCGTTCAGGGGGCAAGCTCACCCACAAGCCCTTGGAGATTGTTGAAAGCACAAGTTGATAAAAGTTCCTTTAGTCTTTTCTGCTCCTCTCGCAGCAAGGCAACCACTGCAGGCCAGTCCCCCAGGTCAGGGACAGTACTCCTCCTTGCAGCTTCTCCAGTTCCTTCTCGTCGGGCAGATGTTCTTCTTGGTTCAAGCAGGATCTGATTTCTTGGGAGCAGGGCCCCAATATTTATAGTGCAATTCTTTTGTTCTTGCAGGCCAGGGGGCCTTTGCCCAGTTCAACCCAGTTCTGGAGTACTTTGTTTACCGGACTCTGGCTTCTCCATTCAGTGTGCAGGGCAGAGACATCAGACCATCCCCAGGGGGCTGGTGCCAGCATTGTGGTGGAAAGGCACAGCCCTATTCAGAGTGCAGGTGTACTCCTCCCACCCATCTGGATGTAATCTTCCTATTCACCACCTGGCTGCCCAGCCTGTCTCCTGGAATTCCCCAGCCCTGTCACTCACAGAAACCAGACAGCAGATACACATCCTAGCAGAGGCGGGCTGAAATGGTTAGGCAAGCAAATACTAACTTTCTAAAAGTGGTATTTGCAAACACAGGATATTAAAATAAACTTTACTAAAAGATGTGTTTTATTATTCTTAGTTCAGGCATACTAAACTTGAATTTCTACCATGTTCTCTGAGTCTGTTAGGATTATATAATGTAATAATTCCAGCAGCCCATTCTGGCCTATGGAGAACAGGGTAGCCTTACAATAGTGAAAAACGAAAATGGTTGTAATTCACTATTAGGACATGCCACACACATCAGGGCTTGTCCTACCTTATGCTTACAATGCGCCCTGCCCTTGGGCCTACCATAGGGGTGACTAATATGAAGTTAAGGGAAGGTTTAGGGACTGGCAAGTGGGTGCACTTGTCCAGTCAGCATGACAGTACCAGACTGCACTCAGGTTCTGCAATGGCAGACCTTAGACACATTACAACGAAACTGTTACAACGCAAATGCATTGACAACGCATGCCATTACAACGCAAGTCTTTACATCGACTTGCACTAGATGGCGTGCTAACATTAAAAATAGTGTTGTTTACTATCCAAACACCTTCCCTACTGTTACGTGGACTGGAGTTAGAATAGTAAATTACACTTTTTTAATGTTAGCACGCCATCTAGTGCAAGTCGATGTAAAGACTTGCGTTGTAAAGACTTGCGTTGTCACTGCATTTGCGTTGTAAAACTTTCGTTGTAACAGCATGCGTTGTAAAAGCATGCGTTGTAACATCATACATCCCATTTTACCAGGCCGCTTCTGTGGGTGGCACAACCAGTGCTGCAAGCCCACCAGCAGCATTTGTATTTGCAAGCCCTGGGCACTCCTGGTGCACTGTACTAGGGACTGACAGTAAACCAAATAAGCCAAACATGGAATCCAATCAATATAGCAATTTACAATAGGGAGCACTTGCACTGTGGCACTGGATGGCAGTGGCACAGTGCTCTGAGCAGCTAACACCAGCAAAAACATGAGACACAACGAAAAAAAGTGGAAGGGAGACCCACGCCAAGGTGCTCGGTCTAACACGTGTCCCCTCCAGCTGAAATGTGGGGAGAACTACCCTACCCCAGGGAGTTCTCATCACTAAGGCGGAAAAATCTGGACAGACCATCAGCGTTGGCCTGATCTGTGCCAGGGCGATGTTCCACAGTGAAATCCATCCCCTGTAGGGAAATGGATCACCTCAACGGCTTAGGATTCTCATCCCTCATATGCCCTCATATGCATCAACCATCTGCGGGGCCTGTGGTCTGTCTGAACCCAGAAGTGAGACCCAAACAGGTAGGGTCTTAGCTTCTTCAGCGCCCAGACCACAGCAAATGCCTCACGCTCAATAGCACGCCATCTCTGTTCCCGTGGAAGTAACCTCCTGCTAATGAAGGCTACAGGTTGATCTAGGCCCTCCTCATTAATCTGTGAAAGAACAGCCCCCACACCATGCTCTGAAGCGTCTGTCTGAATGATAAACTCTTTGGAGAAGTTGGGAGCCAGGAGCACGTGTGCCGTGCACATAGCAGCTTTCAGGGCCTCAAAGGCTTTCTGACAGGTGTCAGTCCAAATCACTTTCTGGGGCTGCTTCCTGGAAGTCAGCACTCTCAAGGGGGCAACAATGTTGCCATACCCCTTGACAAACCTCCTGTAGTACCCGGTGATACCTAGGAAGGCTCTCACCTCTGTCTGGGTTTTGGGCGACTCCCAATTCAGGATGGTTTCTATCTTGGGTTGAAGGGGCGCCACCTGGCCGCTCCCAACCTGGTGCCCCAAGTACACCACAGAACCCTGCCCGATCTGGCACTTACTTGCCTTGATCGTGAGGCCTGCCCTCCGCAGCGCCATCAACACTTCCCAGAGGTGGCGCAGGTGTGCTTCCCAAGTGGAGCTGAACACTGCGATGTCATCCAAGTAGGCAGCACTGAACAAATCCAGTCCAGCCAACACCTGGTTGACCAACCTCTGGAAGGTGGCAGGGGCATTCTTCATCCCAAAGGGCATAACCCGGAACTGGTAGTGCCCATCTGGGGTGGAAAATGCTGACCTCTCTTTGGCCCCATCGGTCAAGGCGATCTGCCAGTACCCAGACGTTAAATCAAACGTGCTGAGGTACTTGGCAGCCCCTAGCTGATCTATGAGCTCATCAGCTCTGAGGATGGGGTGTGCGTCAGTCCTGGTGACCGCATTGAGTCCTCGATAGTCCACACAGAACCGGAGTTCGGGTGTGGCACCCGGCGCTGCAGCCTTTGGGACCAAGACCACTGGGCTGCCCAAAGGACTGCTTGAGGACTCAATTACCCCTAGGGCAAACATCTTGGAGACCTCCTCCTTGATGCAAGCTCTCACCCTGTCAGCCACCCTGTAGGCCCTGTGCCTCACAGGTGTACTATCCCCAGTGTCCACTTCATGGACGCACCAATCAGCGACACCAGGAATCAGGGAAAACAGATCAGAAAACTGGCGACAGCCATTCTGTTGCTCAGGGGTCAGGGTGGAAGAGAGGATGACACCATCCACTGACCCATCTTGCTCCTTGGCTGACAGGAGGTCAGGAAGAGGCTCGGTCTCCTCCTCCATCCCAGCATCTGTTGCCAAGAGCATGCCTACTTGGGACCTCTCCAAGTGGGGCTTCAGGCGGTTGACATGCAGGACCCTCAAGGTGTTCCTGGGAGACCGCAAGTCCACCAAATAGGTAACAGGACTCTTGCACTCCACAACCTCAAAGGGACCGGTCCACTTATCCTGGAGCGCACAAGGCTCCACTGGGGCCAAGACCCACACCTTTTGTCCAGGCTGAAGCTCAACCAGAGTGGCATTCTGGTCATACCACCGCTTCATCTCCTCCTGGCTGGCTTCCAGATTCGCCTCTGCGAGTTCTCTGAAACGCCTAGTCTGGTTCCTGAAGGCCAGCATGTAGCTAAATACATTCTGGGGAGGTTTCCTGGGAGATTGCTCCCAGCCTTCCTTGACCAGACTTAGAGGTCCTCTCACTGGGTGGCCATATAAAAGCTCAAAGCAGCTGAACCCTAGAGACTTCGGTGACACCTCACGGTAAGCAAAGATTAGGCATGGTAAGAGGACGTCCCACTTACACCTCATGGGTTCCTCAAGACCCATTATCATGCTGCTCAGGGTTCGGTTGAATCTCTCAACCAACCCATTTCCTTGGGGGTGGTAAGGTGTGGTAAACTTGTAGGTTACACCACACTCATACCAAAGGGACTTTATATACTTGGATATGAAGTTGGTACCCCGGTCAGACACCACCTCTAGAGGGAATCCCACTCTGGAGAAAATTCCCATCAGTGCACGTCCCACCACGGGGGCCGTCACTGTCCTCAGAGGGATGGCTTCCGGGTACCGGGTGGCATGGTCCACCAGGACCAGGATAAACCTGTTGCCCATGGCTGTCCTGGGGTCCAGTGGCCCCACAATGTCAATCCCCACTCGCTCAAAGGGGGTACTGACCACAGGGAATGGCTGGAGAGGAGCCTTCTGCTTCCTCCCACTCTTCCCACTTGCCTGGCAAGTCTGACAGGTCCTGCAGTGAGTGTCTGAACTCCTGCGCATTTGAGGCCAATTAAAGTGGGTGACAAGCCTTTCAAAGGTCTTGTCCTGCCCCAAATGTCCTGCCAATGGCACATCGTGAGCCAGCCCCCGTAGGAAGGCTCTGAAGCTCTGGGGTACCACCAGCACACGGGCTGACCCAGGCTCAGCAACCTTAGGCTCTGAATACAGGAGGTCGTTCTCCCAGTAAATAAAATGTGTTCCAGACTGATCACCTGCGGCCTGGTCTGCAGCCTGCTGCCGCATACCCACGAGAGAAGGGCATTTTTTCTGCGCCTTGCAAAAGTCTTCCCTGGAGGGGCCTCCTTCTTGCTGCCAATGGGTCAGCTCAGGCAGGTCCCCCAGTTCAGCTATCTGTTCCCCTGTAGGCTCCAGGGCATCCACCTCAAGATCTGCCTCCTCCTGGACCGTGGGAACTTCAGGGGCCGGTTTACCGCGCCCCCTGCCTCTTCTCTCTAAGGCCGCTCCCTGGGCCTCCGTCTCAGGCTCCACAACCTCTTGAGCACCTCTACTTGCTGCCATGGCCCATGTGGTGACACACGCCCAATCAGGCATAACCAACATCTCCAGGAGAGCACTCCGCTACACCTTAGCCCAAGGTGAGCTTTCCAAATTGTTCCCTAACAGACAGTCTACAGGCATGGTGGGCCTCACAGCTACCTGAAGAGTACCAGAGACCCACCCCCACTCAAAGGGAACCTGAGCCACCTCGCAGTGACTCTCGGTGTTGTCAGCGGCAACAACAGGATAGAATGCTCCTGGGACAACCTGCTCTTGAGACACCAGGTGACACTTGACAGCTGCCACACTAGCTCCTGTATTTCTCAGAGCTTTAACCCTATGGCCATTGATGGTCACCCACTGCCTGTATTTTCTAGTGTTATCAGGCAGCTGGGTCTTGGGGACCACCTCACAGTCTCCTAATGAGACAAGGGACATCTCTGACACCCATCTCCCCACCCAGGGCTCCACTAGCCGTCTGCCGGGGGGCTGCACCAGGGGGTGCTGGTTTACCAAACTGGCGACACTTGGGATCATTGGCAAAATGACCCAGCTCACCACACTTGTAACATTTTGGGGGCCCTCTTTGAACAGGGAGACCTGTCGGGGCCTCGGTCGATTTCTGGGGGGGAGGCTGAGAACCCTTCCCTTGGTTCCCTTGGGGATTACTTTGGGGCCTCTTTTGGAACTCCCTCTGTTTACCCTTGTCCCCCCCACTCTCCTGCTGGGGACCCTGCCCACCCTTGGCGGAGTCTCCCACGTGACCCTTGTGGACCCTGGTACTGACCCAGCGGTCCGCCTCCTCAACAAGCTTTCTAGGATTAGTCAGCCTACTATCAATGAGGTGCTCGCATAGCTCAGGAAAACAATTACTGGACAAGTGCTCCCATGCAATTAAATCAAGAAGCTCTTGAAAATCATCAACCTTGCTACCCTTCACCTAACCATTCAATGCTCTGTAGAAAAAGGTTACATATTCAACATACGTACTGTTAGGAATCTTTGTGCAACCCCTGAACCTTTGTCTATATAATTCAAGAGTTAACCCATACCTGGTCATCAAAGCATCCTTCATGTGGGGATAAGAATTATACACATCTGAAGGCAAGTCTAGCAGTTTGTCCCGCCCCTCGCTCAGGAATCGCCCCGCTCAGAAACCGCCCCCACAACCCCGCTCCCCAGTCCTTCTCAGGGACCCGGTGGGAGGACATGGCTACCTCGTAGGCCTTGAACCACTGCCCTATGTCATCATTCTTAAAAAATTCTTTCACCACATCTTTTGGTATGTAAACCCTAGATTCTACATGCACCGGCGGTGTGCTGCCACCAGAGGGAGTAAGCTCTAAACTCTTAGCCTTCAGCTCCAATACACTCCAAGCCATATCATGCTCCATTTGGATTTTTCTCTCTTCCAGAGCCAGCTTTTTGCTTTCCAGCTCCAGTTGCCCATTTAATTTGAGCTTTGCCATCTCCATTTTGTGTGCTCGGGTTTCCTTCCTGTCCGCCAACTCCTCTGGCGTCAGGACTCTGCCAAACCCATTGATGTTTTCTGCCTGCTCAATTTCCACCAATTCCTCAGGTGCTCTCCTTGACTAAATCCAGGCCCTCAGCGCCTTTTGATATTGTGGTTTGGTTCTACATCCAGAAAGGGAAACTCCAAACTTTTTGCAGAAGCCTTGCAGCTAGGCTATGGTGTAGCTCTCCAGTCTCTCTTCTTCCCATTCAATTATGTGCCATATGTCAGTGTGTGATGTCTCTTAACCTGAGTGCCAGTCAATATTGGTTTCACGTATTTTGAATAACATTAAACTAAATAGGTCCTCTAAATACATCCCTCCAACGCTAGTAGCAATAACTTCTTACTTGGCTGAACTTTGAGCCCCACCTCCCTTTCCAGCAAGTCCTTAAGGAAACTTATACCAACCCCAACTTATTGCTTGTGATAGACAATCAGGGGTGGAAGTCGCCCTCCCCAGCTTGCATCAAATAATTGCATAAACATTTACAATTCTAACCACTTCTGCCAGTCTTAACTCTCAGGGGTCACCACATCAGCCCTACGGAGGGGCAGCCCTCTCGCATGGAACAAAATGTTCGCAGGAGTCCTTATTCAGTGTTCTTGGGGAATATAAGATGATACAACGCAAACATTTACAACACATGCCTTTACAATGCAGTTTTTACATCGCAACATCCATTACAACGCATGATTTTACAATGCATTTTTAAAAACTACATTTGCAACGCATTCCAATACAATGCATACCATTACAATGCATATTGCTTTTAGGGCAACAGTAGGGGAAGTGTTGGATAGTGTAGGGGTGAAAGTTACTATTCCCACTCCTGTGAGTGCAGCAGTAGGGTAAGTGTTGGATAGGGGAGGTAAAAATTACTATTCGTCATTACTTACCTTATATTGCGTTGTAATGGCATGCGTTGTAGTGACACTTGTTGTAATGACATGCATTGTAGTGACATGCGATGTAATGGCTGCGTTGTAATGGCATGCGATGTATAGGATGTTGAGTTGTTATGACTGCGTTGTAAAGGTAGTGCGATGTAATGACTGCGTTGTAAAGGTTGTTTCCCTTTTTGGGGCACATCTTCATTGTGCTTTATTCTAGCTCAGCGACAGGACCATAGGTTAAGTAGGAACAGTCATACCATATGTCCGGCGTCGAGTTCTGAGACCCCCGTAGATGCCCATGGCTTCTAGCATCACGATCGATCTGCACTCTGACCACAGTCTCTGCGTTTATGTAGTCAATAATTGCATGTAGAACCCTGGACTCTACAGGGAATCCACTCTCTGCCACACTCATGGATCACTGCTCCTCATGTTCCTGGAGTGCCCGATTAGCCTCAGCATTGTGTTGTGGGGAATTCTGTAGCACCCCCGCTTTTCCCCTTTGTTTGATTAAATGCGTCACTTGCTCGGGGTCCCTGAAATGGTGAGTTTTTCCATCCTCCAGAACACGTAGTTTGGCGGGGTATAACATGCTGTATTCCAGCTGTAGTTCATGCAATTGTCTTTTAGCTGTTTGGAAGAGTCGGCAGGCGTCCTGGGTTTGATGTGTAAAGTCTGGGTATAGCTAGATTTCGGGGCCTTCATATTGGAGGGATTTTAGTTTGCGTGCCTTGTGCAATGCATTATCACCGTCCCTGTAGTTCAGAAGGCATACAATTATTGGTATTGGGCTAGCTCCAGGGACCGGGCGTGGAGCCAGGGACCTGTGCGCATGCTCTACTACAAATATTTCAGAGAAAGTGTCCCTACCCAATGTGGCACATAGCAGGGTCTCGATGAATCTCTCCATATTGTTGATGTTGGAGGTTTCGGCTACTCCTATGATTTGGATGTTGTTCCTCCTGGATCGGGATTCTAAATCCTGCAATTTGAGCTGCAGTGCTCAAATGAGTTTCTCTGCATCTTTTCAGCTCATTGCTTCTGTCGATACTGTGACTTCCACATTGGAGACCCTTTGCTCCATTGTGTCGAGTCTTTCTGTATGCTTGTGTAGGCCCTCTTTCAACCGGTCCATTTGGAAAGTTAATGCGTCAATCTTCCTGTCAATTTAAATTAAGCTTTTCTGCATGGCGGAAAGTATTTGTTCCAGGTCGGGATCTAGTGTGGTCTCCGTGATTTTCAGCTCTGAATCTGCAACCTCCACCTCTGGTTCCCTCTGCGTCAGAGGCTTGCGAGAACCAAATTGCAATTTGGTTTGTACCTTGACTGCTATACCCATAGTTGGTTACTATCCCGGGTGTAGTCAAGTTGCGCTCACAAGCCATACCACTCACCGGTAGGAGGCGAAACCGCAAAGAATCAATGCCCCCGGTGAACTCCCCTGTCAGCTCTGTTCCAGGTCCCAGCATGTGATTATGAGGCGTATGCCCTGTGTAGTGACCTTAATAGGGTACGTATAATGAGGGGCACTTGAGCAGGGGCGTTAGTTCAGTTGAGGCCAGCACTGATCAGGTCTCTACAAGAATTCTGCCTATCACTGTGTGGGCTGAGCTCTTGTTATTGGCGACAACATGTCCTATATCAAAAATGGGTGCCCAGCTGCAGCTATCCTCCAAGCCTCACAGCTCAGTGGCAGAGCCAGCACACAGAATCTGAGGGTTGGTTGCAGTGTTTGTCCATTACAAGCAGAGGCCCAGATGACCCACACGTCCGTGGTGGCCTCGCAGCTCCATCCCGGGAGCTTTTCTGGAGGCTTTCTCTCTTGTCAGTGGGGCCGTGCCCACTGCCAGGCCATTTGCTCCCAACCACACAAGACCCTCCTTGCGACCACAGGGGGGCAGTCAGGCCGACATGCGTTTTGGCCCACTGCAGTCCAGCGGGGAGCAGCTGCACACCACATGCTACACCCCGGTCGAGAGAGAGAGGATTTGACCTCCCCTTGTTGGCAGTATGGGCCGGCAGGCAGTCGGAGGGCACACAAGGCTCTGGCGCGGTCCCGGCTCACCCCCACCATAGGGGTCTTAACACGGACAAACGGAGCAGCTGCTCCCGAACCAGGACAGAGATCGCAATCCCAGGCATGCAACCGCTCTGCATCTCTATGGTCTGCCTCCCTCGACCAGGCCCCCACACGCAGATGGAAAACACATGTGTTCCTCCGGCTCACAGCTTCGTTTTTCAAGCTTATGGAGGGGCCAGGGTGTCCTCATAAGATCAGCAGTGGTTGTGCCGGTAAGATAGTACTTTTTATGAAGGATTATGATGAATTGTTAGCTGGGTTGAGCAGAGACTCGTGCTATGCAACCATCTCGGAGTCAGGCAAGCTCAGTCCTCCCGCATATACACAGTTGTTCCTTTGAAGTGGGGGGCTCCAAAGAAGGGTCCTTTCTTCCAAGCCCTTACTCCAGACTATCAGTAGGGAGCAATTTTTGTGTGGTGACAGGGCATTACCTACTCCGGTGCAAGAGTCAGCTCTTCCCTCCCTTCCTGCACAGGAAGGGCCATCAGAATGTAGATGAGTGCTCCGACACACCTAACCTTTCTGCGTTTGTGTCTGTCTAGAGGGAAAGCTGAATATTTGGGCCCATTGTCCTCTGGCTCCTATAAAACGCTATCATCTGTAGGTGTCGTCTAAAACTGGAGAAGGAAGGTTAATGCACAGTAGTGTGATATGCATGGATGCCACCACTTTTTGTAACATAGAAAAAACTGAAAACTTTAATTATGCTTAAAGAAAAACTCTATTTTCTGTAAAATCCTATGGGGATTAGTGTAGTATTTGGATCCCGGGTCAACCAGCAGCCAGCTACCCCTACCAATCCTACATATTTCCGGAAAACTAGAGTACCAGTAAGGCTGTCTGGGTTTCAAGGGTTAGGTTATGGTCTGGTGTCAAGGTTGGCCAGCCCCCACTTGACTAATTTTTATAGCAAAAGTCAGTGATGTCTAGTGGGCTTCCTGCCCCAGTGGAGGGGATGGTTGGGGCAAACCAACTACTTTGCACCTCCAGGGAGGAAAAAAGACTTTCAAGGCCCCATGGCTAGCCAGCTGTAGAACAGTGCCAGGACAGTCATTGTCCCCCATACCCTATTTACCTTTCTATATACAACATCTTGGTGTCAAGGTAACCTTCCCCTCTCCTCCATGAGGACAGAAAGACTGTATTGGCCCTTTGGTGAAGCATATTTTGAGGTTTAATAAGAGTGACCTGAGGCAATTGTGATAATTATCACATTCAATAAAAATCTGACACAGTGATGTGTGGAATTTATAAGCTAAATATCACATATTCCAGGTCATTCTGGGAATAACATGCAGATTTTGCTGCCTATTATACCAAAATCTGAATGTTACAGCAAATACTATACACTTCCAAATTCTGGTGGTTTTAGCCTGGTAAAATTTTAAATGAAATTCAGTGATTTAATGAATGGTAAGAGCTTTATTGCATCTGGTAATTGCGAGGTGTAGTAAATAACACACAATTCAACCTTTTGACTCCTGTAAAACAGGGGTTTGTGCAGTGGTCTCACATCTCTGACCCACTCAAAGTCAGGGCCAAAGAAACAGCATTAGTGTGACATGAAATACTGTATCACAGTTATTATCACATTTCTTAGAGAGAATGATTTCAACGGTTGAATTTCGAGTCAGGTGGAGTTCTATCCCTGGGTATTTATACAGCTCTGCCTGATCACAATTTTTATGGTATTTCTGCACACAGTATTTGCAGGAGTTGGAACACTGAACTCGAGTTTACTGGTCGGAATACCTTTCCGCTAAAATTGCAAGAGGGAGTCAAGCCTCATCCATGTCATCCTTTTTCTCTGAAAAGGGGGTGGGTGTATGCAATGTCCCACCATCATGACATGAAATCTCTTTCCCTCCCCTACTCTTTCAACCCTCTTCCCTCCATCTGCTGTACTTTACACCACCTCCACATATGTACTACCTGCTGCATGCTTTAATCCACATAGAACTGAGAACACCATGCAGAAATGTGGCTGTTAAAACCAGGAAAGCACAGTCATTCACCAAACTGAGGAGATTAGCTCATAATTCCAGAAATTCAATGAGAAAGTTCAGGCCAGTAACAAAAGTTCTGCTATCCAAAAAGTCCTGATAGTGTACATCCATTCTTATAATCAGAGCCCAAGCATCCCTAAAATGTTTTAGGTTGCTTCCACAATTTGTCATTTAAGTGTTTATTGTGAGGAGATTTGATTGAAAAGGTTTGACAACCATTTCTGTGGATTCATATTAGTTAACCTGAAATGAAAATCTCTGCAAACCCAAGTCCATCATCTGAGTCACCAAATTTGATAGTGTAAGTGAAAGGATGTAGTTTTCAAAACTAGATTCACGGGATAGCATCACTTTCTGGTATATGAGTTCTGAGTAACCATTGAGTATTTGGATTCCAATGTGGTGATTTGTCTTTTAAACGGAAACCACGTAACATTTGTGTGGCCTATGTGAAAACCACTTATAATTTTTCACCCTTGCAATATCTCCTGCTTGTGAAGCTTTTTGTCACTGAGTGGTGCTGGGATTCTGCTGGTAAACATAACTGTGCCTTGGGATGACAGGACATCAGAATGTAGGGACTGAGTCTCTCTTTAACATCATAATCTGTCAGCCCAAATTCAGGCTAGCTCTCAGTGCCTCATCTGAACTCCTAACCCTCCCAGAGTAGCAGGTGATTTGACCCTTTAGTCTCCAAGGGAATCGTGGAAACAGATCGCCACCTTTTGTCTCTCACTCATGCTTGCCCTTAACAAACAAAGGAAAGACACAATGGCATTTACAATACATTTATTTACGCTAATGTGGTCTATTATGAGCATGTATACTGCGATAAGTAGGCAAATCTATCTAAGCAACTTAATCAGCATTACTAGCAGGCTGTATACAATAAACAACCCACCATGCCAAATGATCTATCTGCCTATGCATATCCTTTCTGTGTAAGCAGAGGGATATATCAGTGGTCTCTGGGATTTGCAACTGACCCCATACCTGTTGTACATGTTTAGGTGGTATGCATCATAAGTGTAAATTCAATTAATTCAAGGCTGAATTTCAGGCTCTGTGTGCGTTTGCTCCAGGACAGGTCTCTCTGCTTGAATTCTCCTCTTTGCCCCCAAGAGGGCAAGACACAGTTCATATGATAACACTACTGTTTTGGAAATGCTGAAGCTGGGCTACCTTATTATGTCTAAAATTTTAGGATCTGTTGCTAACTGAATGAATAAAACTGCAATGTCGGTCAGAATCAATTCCGCCCAACACCGACTCAGTTATTGGACCAACCGACAACCGATTGGTGGTCCCGACCGCCCCATTAGGACGCGACTGTTAGATCTCCAAGGCAATGTGTAAAGTATTTGTACCAACACTCACAGTAACATCGCGCAACACCACAAATGGACACTACACCAAGTATTTATAAAAATATAAATTACTTTATATAGATTAGGCAGATCAAAAACGTCATAAACATCACATACACAATCATTCTTGTCTTAGAAAATGTTCTCTTGAAAAATGTTCACTTGGGTAATGTTCTCTTGAGTCTGGTGAATAAGGAAATTGACTGAGCCCTTCTGCTTGGAAGACTCCTGCTCCTAGCGTGTGGAAAGTTATTTCAAAACTAAGGTGGCTGAGACGCTTTTCACAAATGCCCCTGCTTCACTCGTGAAGGCAGAGAATCATCCAAAGTAGTGCTTTCCCAAACACAAAAATAGCACTTTCCCAATCACCCCCGTGATTGCCGAAGTCAAGTCACCAAGATTTAATCACCCCTGTGGCGGCCCGCCTGTAGCGCGTTTGATCACAATCTCCCTCCCGTGCAAGCTCCGGTCACGGGTTGGAGCCAGTTACCTTAGGATGTGAAGGGGGCTCTGTGTTCACTGCGCTGATCTCCGGTGAAGCCGCTTTCGCCGATGGGACATGCCGCGGCCTCAGGTTCAGCTCCTTTCCTCGATGATGAGCGCAAGGGAACCCCGGTTGCTAGGGGACGCCTCGTGCTGCTCCAGACTCAATGCAGTTCCACCTGACGAACCTCTGCGTTGCTGTGGGAAAGCCTCGAGGCTGTGACCGATCCGAGGGCGGCTCGGAAATGACGATCCGGGCCGGCGGTGGCGAATATCGGCAGGGTGTTTTCAAGACTCCTTTTCAGAGCGGCGAACCCGGCCTCGGAAACACAGATCGAGGGGCGGCAGTGGAGTTAATGCACACACAGCGCTCTGGGGCAAAGCAGGCGCTCCAAAGTTCCTCAGTAGGGTGTATCTGCACAGAGCATGAGGGGCACGATCCTGGGGCAGATCACGCTTGAGGCAGAGCAGACCTCACGACCTTGCACCCCAGCTGTGTGCCGATGAGCACACCGAGACAGATTTCGCAGGGGGCAGCTTTACAAAGGCACAGGCTGCACACAGAGACATGCACACAGCAGCTGGAAGGGTGGGTTCTGGAGAACTTTTGTATCCCTGAGTTCCCAACAAGAGGCCAGCTCTTCTCAGGTCCTTGGAGAAAGGCAGGCATCAGAGGGGCAAAGCACACAGCACAGCTCCTCTTCAAGTAAGGGGGATACAGCACACAGCAGACTGTCCCTTGGTCCTCTTCCTCAGCAATCACAGCAACTGTAGGTCAGCTTCCAGACACTCAGCAATGGCAGCACTTTTCCTCAGTCTTCCTGGCTGTTCTTCTTTTGGCAGGGACTCCTTCTTGATCATGAAGTTTCCTAATCTAATTTTACAGGGGTTTCAGTTCTACTTTTATACCCCAGAAGTCTTTCTGTGTGAGGGGTCCTGGACCCAGTCCAAACCAGTTCTGGGTGCACTCTGCCAGGGCACATCTTCTTCTTTTGTGACTGTGGGCCAGGGCCATCAGACGCATCGCAGGAGGTGGAGCCAGCATTGTGGCAGGCAGGCACAGCCCTATTCAGACCCAGGTGCTACTCCTCCCCACCACTCTACATGCAGATGGGGCTATTCAGCCTAGTGCTGACTCATTCAGTCTCCTGGAGCCACCCCCAGCCCCTGTCACTCACAAACGAGACAGTCAATCCACAAACAGGCAGAGGCACACAGAAAGGCTGAACAAGAAAATAGACACTTTCTAAAAGTGCTTTTTCCAAACTTAGAATTTAAAAACCATCTTCACTAAAAGATGTGTTATTAAATTCTGACTTCAGGGATACCAGATTCCATATGCATATCTTGCTGTTATGGGAAGATATGCAGGTAAACATGTTACACAGCATTCCCCATGGTATCCTATAGACAAGATAGCCTTTCAATAGTGAAAAAACGAAATTGTCAGTATTTCACTATCAGGACATGTTACCCACACTAGTACATGTCCTACCTTTCACATACACTGCACCCTGCCCAGGGGGGTACTTTGGGCCTACCATAGGGGTGTCCAATGTGTAAGAAAAGGGAAGGGTCAGGCCTGGTCAGTGTGTACACTGGTCAGGACAACATGGCAGTTCACAGACTGCGCACAGGCACTGCGGTGGCAGGCCTGAGACACCATTTTAGGGCTACTCATGTGGGTGGCACAATCAGTGCTGCAGGCCCACTAGTAGCATTTGAATCACCCGCCCTGGCACACTCAGTGCACTTTACTAGGGACCTACAGATAAAACAAATATGCCAATCATGGATAACCAATCACAGTAGTAATTTAACCAGGGAGCACTGATCAGCAGTGGCAAAGTGCCCAAAGCATCTAAACCAGCAAAACAAAATCCATCATAGTGTCAAACATGTAGGAAGTAGAGGCAAAAAGTCAGGAGAAACCACGCCAAGGATGCCAGGTCTAACACGTGTCCTCTCCAGCTGAAAAGTGGGGAGAACAACACACCCTCTTGGGAGTTCTCATCACTAAGGCGGAAAAACCTGGACAGACCATCAGCATTGGCGTGTTCTGTACCAGGGCAGTGTTCCACCATAAAGTCCATTCCCTGTAGGGAGATGGACCACCTCAACCGTTTTGGGTTTTCACCCCTCATCTGCATTAACCATCTGAGGGGCCTGTGGTCTGTCTGAACCCGGAAGTGAGTCCCAAACAAGTAGGGCCTTAGCTTCTTCATTGCCCAGACCACAGCAAAAGCTTCCCTTTCAATCGCACTCCACCTCCGTTCCCTGGGAAGTAGTCTTCTACTAATGAAAGCTACGGGTTGGTCCAAGCCCTCGTCGTTCACCTGTGAAAGTACTGCTCTCACTCCATGCTCTGAAGCATCTGTCTGCACCACAAACTCTTTGGAGAAATCAGGTGCCTTGAGCACGGGTGCCGTGCACATGGCAGCTTTCAAACGCGGTCTGGCAGGCATCAGTCCGGATCACCTTCCAGGGCTGCTTCCTTGAAGTCAGCTCTGTCAAGGGGGCCACAATGGTGCCATACCCCTTGACAAATCGGCGGTAGTACCCGGTGAGTCCTATAAGGCTCTCACCTCTGTCTGGGTCTTGGGGGGCTCCCAAGCCAGAATGGTGTCAATCTTCGTTTGGAGGGGTGCCACCTGGCCTGGTGTCCCAAGTACACAACAGAACCCTGGCCTTGATAGTGAGGCCTGCCCTTTGCAGAGCCTTCAACACTTCACAGAGGTGTTGCAAATGTTGTTCCCAACTGGAGCTGAACACTACAGTGTCGTCCAGGTATGCGGCGCTGAATTCCTCCAGCCCAGACAGTACCCGGTTGACCAGTCTCTGGAAGGTGGCAGGGGTGTTCTTCAACCCAAAGGGCATGACACGGAACTCGAAGTGCCCCTCTGGCATTGAAAACGCTGACCTCTCCTTGGCCCCCTCAGTTAAGGCAATCTGCCAGTACCCAGATGTTAAATCAAACGTACTGAGGTACTGGGCAGCGCCCAACCGGTCCACGAGCTCATCAGCTCTGGGGATGGGGTGTGCGTCAGTTTTGGTGACCGCATTGAGCCCAGAGTAGTCCACACAAAACCTGAGTTCTGGAGTGGCACTGGGGGCAACAGCTGTTGGTACTAAGACTACTGGGCTAGCCCAGGGGCTGCTTGAGGGCTCCATTACCCCTAGCGCCAACATCTTGGAAACCTCTTCCTTGATGCTGGCCCTGACCTTGTCAGCTACCCTGTAAAACTTCTGCTTCACAGGTATGCTGTCCCCAGTGTCCACATCATGGACGCACCAAACAGTAACTCCTGGTGTGAGGGAGAACAGGGAGGCGAACTGACCCAACACATGGCGACAGTCCCTCTGCTGTTCCATGGTCAGTGTGGGAGAGAGGTTCACCCCATCCACTCGACCATCCTGCTGCTTGACTGACAGGAGGTTAGGAAGAGGGTCACTCTCCTCCTCCATTCCATCATCTGTAGCAAGGAGCATTATCACATTAGACCTCTCAAAGTGTGGCTTGAGGCGGTTCACATGTAGGACCCTCAGAGGGTTCCTGGGAGACAGCAAGTCAACCAGATAGGTTACATCGCTCTTGCGCTCCACCACCTCATATGGCCCGGCCAACTTGTCTTGGAGCGCGCAAGGCTCCATGGGCGCCTTCACCCACACCTTCTGCCCAGGTTGAAATTCGACCAGAGTGGCATTCTTGTCATACCATCTTTTAATTTCTTCCTGGCTAGCTTCCAGGTTCGCCTGAGCGAGTTTCCTGAAGCGCTGAGTCTGGTTGCGGAAGGCCAGCACATAGCTGAACACATCCTGGGGGGTTTTACCAGGGGATTTCTCCCAACCGTCCTTCACCAGACTGAGAGGTCCTCTAACAGGGTGGCCATACAGGAGCTCAAAGGGACTGAACCCTAAGGACTTCTGAGGCACCTCCCTGTAGACAAACAACAGGCATGGAAAGAAGACGTCCCACTTCCGTCTCATGGGCTCTGCAAAGCCCATTATCATGCCTTTCAGGGTGCGGTTGAATCTCTCAACCAACCCATTCCCTTGAGGATGGTAAAAAGTGGTAAACTTGTAAGTTACCCCACACTCCTTCCACAAAGACTTCATGTACTTGGAGATGGAGTTAGTATCCCGGTCGGAGACCACCTCTCGGGGGATACCCACATGGGAAAAGATCCCCATCAATGCATGGCCGACCACAGGGGGACAGCTTCTGGGTACCTGGTGGCATGGTCCACCAAGATAAACTTGTTGCCTAAGGCTGTGTTGGGTTCCAGAGGCCCCACAATGTCGATGCCTACCCACTCGAAGGGGGTGCTCACCACAGGAAAAGGCTGGAGGGGAGCCATACACTTCCCTCCACTCTTGTCACTTGCCTGGCAAGTCTGGCAGGTCCTACAATGTGTACCGACGTGCGTCTTCATCTGGGGCCAGTAAAAGTGGGTGACAAGCCTTTGGTAGGTCTTGTCAGGCCCCATATGACCTGCAAGAGGCACGCCATGAGCCAGACCCAGTAGGAAGGTCCTGAAGCGCTCGGGTATCACCAGCACATGGGCTGCACCGAGCTCAGCGACCTTAGGCTAACTATAGAGTAACCCATCCTCCCAATAAATGAGGTGATTCTTGGACTCACCACCTGCTGCCTGGTCTTCGGCCTGTTTCCGCATACCAATGATAGAAGGGTATTCTCTCTGTGCCTTGCAGAATTCCTCCCTGGAGGGACCTCCTTCTTGCTGCCAATGGGTCAGCTCAGACAGGTCTCCCAGTTCGGCTATCTGTTCCCCTGTAGGTTCCAGGGCATCCCATCAGGTTCTGCCTCCTCCTGGACAATGGGAATTGTGGGGGCTGGTTTCCCACGCCTCCTGCCCTTCCTCTTCCTGGCAGGTACCTGGGCCACGGTTTCAGGCTCCAGGTCCACTTGGTTACCCCTACTGGCTACCATTGACCGAGTGGTCACACAAACCCACTCAGGCAGACACAACATCTCCAAATGAGCCTGGCGTTCCACCTCCTTCCATGGGGAACTCTCCAGGTCATTTTCCAGCAGACAGTCTACAGGCATGGATGGACTAACAACGACTTTCAAGGAACCTCAGACCCCTCCACTCAAAGGGAACTTGCGCTACTTTACAGAGGCACACAGAGTTGTCTGCTGCAACTACAGGGTGAAGTGCATTGGGAATGACCTGCTCTTCAGACACCAACTAACACCTAACAGATGTCACACTGGCTCCTGTATCTTTCAGAGCTTCCACCCTCCTCCCATTGATGGTCACCCACTGCCTGTATTTTTTAGTGTTCTCAGGCAGGTAGGTTTCCTGGACCATCTCTCTGTCTCCTAAAGAGAAAAGGGTCATCACTGCTTGCTCCTCCTCCCCACTGGAAGCTAATTCCTCTCCCAAAGCTACACTCACTAAACCCAGTGTCTGAGCACCAGTGGGTGCTTGAGATTTCTTAGGGCACTTAGGGGCAATGTGGCCCTTCTCACCACAGTGGTAACACCTGGGGGGACCCTGGAAGTTACACTCGCCCTTAGGGGGCTGCGACGTCTTAGGCTGGGGGAGCAGGGACTCCTTTCCCTCTGAACTGTTTTGGGGCCCTTTAGAGAACTCCTTTTGATTACCTTTGTCCCCCCACTCTTCTGCGGAGGACCCTGCCCACCTTTGGCTGTGGTACCCACAATCCCCTTGTGGACCCTGGTACTAGTCCAGCGATCCGCCTCCTGAGCAAGTTCACGGGGATTGGTCAACTTACCATCCAACAGAAGCTGGCGCAGCTCTGGAACACATAGACTGCTCAAGTGCTCCCAACTAATTAGATGGCACAACCCCTCAAAATCAGTTACTTTAGCTGCCCTTCATCCAAGTTTCCAGTGCTCGGGTGTACGTTCTCACACATTCAACCCAAGTGTCTGAATCATTCTTTTTTGAGTTCCTGAACCTTACTCTGTACTGTTCTGGGGTGAGCCCATACTTGAGGCATAAAGCCTCCTTCATCTTGGCATAAGTCAGGGAACCCTCCTTCTCTAAAGGTGGAAAAACCGCCCTCCCAGAAGCATGGAAGTGTTTCCACAGGCCCACCCCCAGCTCTTTTCAGGCACCTCATTCGTTCAACAAACAAGCTCATATGATTCAAACCATGCATAAATATCCTCTCCCTTCTGGAAATTTGGCACTAAATCCTTGGGTATGTATACTTTATCCCCTCGCACTGGCTGTGCGCTGCCACCATTTGAACTGGACTCCAACTGCTTGGCCTTAATATCCAACTCCCTCATGCTCAGTTCATTAGCCAAAAGCAATTTCTTTTCTTCCAGGGCTAGAGCATGGTTGCTCTCCTCTGCCCTCTTTTCACTCTCCAAAAGTAATCGCTTTTCCTCCATTGCTGCTTTTTGGTTCTGTAGTTTTAAAACTTCAAGCTCATGTTCCCTGATCCTCTGGTTCTCTTCCCGGGAGAGACTCCATGCGGAATGGATGCTGGCAGCCCTGCCGGTTGCTCTTGGCTCAAGCAAATCCTGAGGCCCAAACCCCATTCCCCTGGTCATTCACCTCCTCATCTGCATCATCTCCTCCTGCAGCTCCTTTGGCCTTTCACCAGGCTTTCAAGGCCTTTTGTAGCTCATCCTTTTTAGCGCTACTCCTTGTGGGACATCCCAAATCTTTGCAGAATTGTCTAAGCTGGTCTACCTTGTAGGAATACAAATCCTCAATGTGGAGCTCTAATTCTGCATTTTTACTTGCTGCACCACCCTTCTGAGACATTATGCGTGGATGACGTTTAGGACCACATCAAAAATAGAACCAAAAAGAAAATACAGTATGTGGCGGCGTAGTGGTCTGCACTAATCCAGTGATGTACACCAATCACTGTGGGTCAAGTACAAATACAAGTTCAAATCCTTACCACTGACCACCAATGTTAGATCTGGGGGTGTCTAGTTGGCAGAGGTAAGTACCTTTGTCAAAATAGGGACCCTTACTTCTAGTCAGGGTAAGGGGGTACACACTGTAGATAACCCCTGCTCACCCCCTTGGTAGCTTGGCACGAGCAGACAGGCTTATCCCCAAGGCAATGTGTAAAGTATTTGTACCAACACTCACAGTAACATAGCGCAACACCACAAATGGACACTACACCAAGTATTTATAAAAATATAAATTACTTTATATAGATTAGGCAGATCAAAAACGTCATAAACATCACATACACAATCATTTTTGTATTAGAAAATGGTCTCTTGAAAAATGTTCACTTGGGTAATGATCTCTTGAGTCTGATGAATAAGGAAATTGACTGAGCCCTTCTGCTTGGAGGACTCCTGCTCCTAGCGCGTGGAAAGTTATTTCAAAACTAAGGTGGCTGAGACGCTTTTAACAAATGCCCCTGCTGCACTCTTGAAGGCAGAGTCACCCAAGTCAGCGCTTTCCCAATCACAAAAATAGCGATTTCCCAATCACCCCCGTGATTGCCGTAGTCAAGTCACCAAGATTTAATCACCCCTGCGGCGGCCCACCGGTAGCGCATTTGATCACAATCTCCCCCCGTGCAAGCTCCAGTCACGGGTTGGAGCCGGTTACCTTCTAGGATGTGAAGGGAGCTCTGCATTCACCGCACTGATCTCCGGTGAAGCTGCTTTTGCCGATGGGACGCGCCTTGGGCTCAGGTTCAGCTCCTTTCCTCGATGACGAGCGCGAGGGAACCCCGGTTGCTAGGGGACGCCTCGCACTGCTCCAGACTCAATGCAGCTCGACCTGACAAACCTCCGCGTTGCTGTGGGAAACCCTCGAGGCTCTGACCAATCCGAACGTGGCTCGGAAATGACGATCCGGGCCGGTGGTGGTGAATATCGGCAGGGTGTTTTCATGGCTCCTTTTCAGAGCGCCGAACCCGGCCTCGGGCACACAGCTCGAGGGGCGGCGGTGGAGTCAATGCACACGCAGCGCTCTGGGGCAAAGCAGGTGCTCCAAAGTTCCTCAGCAGGGCGTTAATCTGCACAGAGCGCAAGGGGCACGATCCAGGGGCAGATCACGCTTGACGCAGAGCAGACCTCACGACCTTGCGCCCCAGCTGTGTACCGTTGAGCACACCGAGAAAGATTTCGCAGGGGGCAGCTTTACAAAGGCACAAGCTGCGCGCAGAGACACGCACACAGCAGCTGGAAGGGTGGGTTCTGGAGAACTTTTGTATCCCTGAGTTCCCAACAGGAGGCCAGCTCTTCTCAGGCCCTTGGAGATAGACAGGCGTCAGAGGGGCAAAGCACACAGCACAGCTCCTCTTCAAGTAAGGGGGACACAGCACACAGCAAACAGTCCCTTGGTCTTCTTCCTCAGCAATCACAGTGACTGTAGGTCAGCTTCCAGACACTCAGCAATGGCAGCACTTTCCCTCAGTCTTCGTGGCTGTTCTTCTTTTGGCAGGGATTCCTTCTTGATCACGAAGTTTCCTAATCTAATTTTAAAGGGGTTTCAGTTCTACTGTTATACCCCAGAAGTCTTTGTTCTTTTTGGTGTGAGGGTCCTGGACCCAGTCCAAACCAGTTCTGGGTGCACTCTGCCAGGGCACATCTTCTTTTGTGACTGTGGGCCAGGGCCATCAGACGCACTGCAGGAGGTTGAGCCAGCATTGAGGCAGGCAGGCACAGCCCTATTCAGACCCAGGTGCTACTCCTCCCTACCACTCTACATGCAGATGGGGCTATTCAGCCTAGTGCTAACTCACCCAGTCTCCTGGAGCCACCCTGAGGAAATAAAAATTGTGAGACCTATATGTCCCCTATGTCCCCCTCAAACGCTTTATGTATACATGCATGTAACCCATGCATTTCCCCTCCATGGCCTGTCTATCATGATGCTTATGCTATAAACGTGGCCTGCCATCATCCAGTCTCCCATGAGAGAAACGACAAATCTGCACTGAGGCCTACACGTTTTGCATCATGTTTTCCTGCATTTACATGAAAACCCATGTTTTGTGGCTCAGCCAGAACCGAAAAGAGGTTTCAGGCCTCAGACGCTCAGAAAGCTGCAGCTGCGTATCCTTGGCCTTGCACACTTGGGCCTCAGCCAAAGGGGCCCTGTCCGAAGGTGCCGAGACAGTATTGAGCACGGTTATCTGCTTACTCCTACTAAACCACATTCCTGCCTGGAGAAGGAGGAATGAACACGACACGTCTGCAAAGGAGAGAGAGCCTAGCCTTTCTGTCTCTTTTTGTGTGATTGCAAAGCTCACGTCAGTAAAAAAGCCCATAGCCCCCATGTAAGGCCTACGCAGTAAATGAAGAAATAGATGCCACATTGGCTCTTGGTGATGGGCAACCTATGTCACAAATCAGTCCCTGCTCCAGACTTTAGATATCAGATAATACAAGATGTGCTGGTCGTCCTGACACTGAAGGCCTCACTTCCAGACTCCCCGGTTGCACAGCAACCCTTCCCCACGTCAGTTACACGTCATGCTCAAGTTGAGCACAAGTAAGGCAAAGTTCCAGTAAAATTCCAGCTGATCACGCAACCCCTTCTAGGCATCCACCCACCTATGACATTCACCAATGATCATCAAGTGGACGCCCACATGGACGCCCACCTTCACGCCTACTTACACGCCCACATGCTCTTATCTCATTCTCTCTTGCTCTTCTGCTTACGTATAATATCAAATATATATATACTGTACTCTGTGAATAAAGTTTGAGAATAGTCTGAGAATATTCTGAGAATACTTTGAGACCCTTCCAGATCCCTTGTGGTGATGGAACTATTCTCCCTATAACTCGAGTTATTGGAATAAAGCCCTTTTGAACCTGATACCACAGACTCAGCCTCTTGCTTTATGCATGATCATATTGATAAAGAAATTATGAGTGGGTAATACTTTATTTACGACATTAATGGCGCCCGAACAGATCAATCTCTTTCCCCACACGCCTCAGATGAAGGTCCAGTTTTGCCCCCTTCCACAGCCGTGACGGACTTCAAGTGCGCACGTCGCGGGTTTTCCCGCCAACTCCCTCAGGCCAACGAAGGATACGGACTGCGACCAGGCATCCATACGAGGCGGTGAGGATTGCGGATCGTCCCGACCCAGAGCCCACCCTGCGAGAGAGCTGTGTCCGAGGTTTCTAGAGATCCACCTAAGATACGCCATTCCCTGCGCAGCATCAAGTGTCCGAGGCCTTCAAGTTCAAGTTCAAGTTCTGCTTCCCGGTGAGTTTCTCATGGGGGTTGCAATAAAGACGGGTTCATTTAATGAACACGGTAAATACGTGTCTCACTTGTGAGACCGGTATGTTCAAGAGCATGCATCAAGAATTAAAGAATTAGAGTTATCGAAGTATTAAGGTGCACCGATATAACTGTATGAATGTTATTGTCTTAGTCAGGTTCAGTTAGGTTTGAATGTGTCAGGTTTTTATGTAAGTTTGTTTCATTGTGATTTTTGTTTTTTGGGTCATTGTGATTTTTGTTTTCGGTTACATTCCAACATGCCGTTATTTTCGAAACTGCGTATGATATGTACCAGAAAAGGTGTACTAGAGGAACCAGTTAACATTCCGCCTAGAGACACACCTGGACATTTCATGTACTGTAAGCATGGTTTAGATGCCGTGTTGTTTTTAGAACTATGGGTGGATTACACGAAGGATTTAGAGACAAAGTATAGATGGACTATCAGGGAACGTGGGATGCGGAATGCATTATGAAGGTAGAGTAAGAGATATGGAAGAGAAAATGTAGACCTGCTCAGAAGGATGCCATTGAGTTTTGGAGCAAGGAGTCACATAGAAGAACAGAGTAAGTGTTCCACAGAGCAGAGAGAAGTAGACAGGAGTCTGAAAAAGCCAAGGAAAAGAAGTTACAGGAGGAAGGAGAGCGGGTAAAAAGAGAGCAGGCTGAAAGAGAAAGAAATACTGACGTTGCTGGTATTTATCCCGTCCTTTCAGAGGAACTAGCAAGAGTGGCCCCAGTAGAAAGTCCAGTTAGAGTGCCACCGCAAGTACCCCGATACATATAATAATGATATAGTAGCTCAAATGTTCTTGAGCCTCCCACCAAAAGAACAGCGCATAGCTGGTGTTTACACGGTCCAACATTTGATTACGTTGTCAAAAGGAAATTGAGAGGGGTGTAGCTAGAGAAAGAGCAACACCTGTGATTTGATGACACCCCTAATGTACAAAGTGTTAGCGAAAAATACTTAGTGATCGGTTAAGAGTTTAGCTTGAGAAAAAAATTGTGGGTATTTCGAATTTGCAAATTGTTCAAAAATACTGGTTTGTGTTCTTGGTGGTTCAGTGAGCCAATGTGCTGGGTCCAGACGGTTGTGGGACCTGATTCACGCTGAACATGCAGAGACTCCCACCTATTAGAGGTTGGAATAAATTAGGACCATTGTGTGCAGTACTACCCTATATCTGCCCTGTACTTGTAAGTTATGTGCTGTACATTGTTCACAGTGAGCGTTTCTACTAAAATGAGATTAGAAAAATAAGATTACGACCCCCTGAGAACAAATTGTATATAAAAACGATCTTTCAGTGGGGCGAATTATTGCAGTTTATATGGAATTGAGAAGACTTTTTGTCTTTGACAGCTTCAGAGTGAGGAGAAGGTGGGGGCTGAATAGGGCAGAATGTGATACAGAAATCGGAGACAGATTCTGACTTTGAAGCCAGTGAAGGTGGGGGCCGGTAAAGGAGCAGAACAGAGGCACTGCTTAGAAAGCTTCTCTGACATAGCATCTGTGTAATGCCTACAGCCGGAGAGCCTTGAGGGCCAGGAGTGGATAACAAAAAATAAACAGATGGCTGGCAGCCCAGGCTCAAGCCGCGCTGAGGGGCTATTTTTAGCTTCTCTGATAAGACAGGGCAGCTGAGAAATGAAAGTCGAGAAACATTCCCTTGTTCTATTCTGTGCAAATCCAGTGCCCCGAGGAAATGTCTATGGAAAAGTGTTGTTTTATTTCTTAGCAAATGTTACAATGCTTCTAGAAAAACAGTAAAATGATGCTCTTGCATGGAATTTTAATGGCTATATGCCTATATAAAAACGATTTTCAAATTCAGACACTTTTAAATTGTGGCCCAAAAGTTGCCACCAGTTGGATTGGCAAAATGATCCAGAGGTTACAAGTATGGGAAGACACATGAGATATGCGCCTTCAAATAGGAAATGAGGGTACATTGTGTTGAAAAAGATGCATAACACCTTTTCAAAAAGAAATGTTCGTGTGTTCTTCATTTTTGATTATTCTTGCTGGTCCTGTGTGTCAGAAACGACACAGTCAGTTCAGCTGACAGCTGGTCATCATTGAGATGACCTGCTGTCAGATGGGGGTGAATAGGGCAGGAAAATCAGTTATTGATTATAAGCCTGACAAATTAAGCAGGCCAGAATGTTCGCCTCTGAGCTGTAGGTACGGAAATTGCACATCACTGCTCATTTATATATGTTAACGTAATTTGTCTATGCTTTCTGTGCTTGGTATACTGATGGCTGGGCATATGTATTTTATATATGTTTTGTTTTTGTGTTGTATTGACCAGTCTGTTTAGCATTTAATACAAGTTCTCCTGTGCAGTACAGAGATGGTCGTGGCGACGGCAATATTTGCGCCGCGCTTGACTGGGACTTGTCCACAGTTACTAAATTTCACAGACATGATATTACCATTATCATGCTGTCAAAATAGCAGACAACACGTTATCAGTGTATGTCTAATTGGTATTGGAGATGAATAAAACAAATGAAAAAGGCTATGCAAGACTAAAATATGTTTCGCATGACTGCCCTTCTCTTATAGACAGGCAGCCTCGGTCATATGTTTCCAGATTGGACATTAAGGAACGATTATGATCTGTACACTCACATCTTAACTCTTGAAATGCCTGTTTTAAATAAGGACTGCCACCCCAGAGTGACAACTCTGCCTTTTAGAATGTTGTAAATGGGCTTCCACAAATGAGGCTCGGTATTTAGGGTAATGAGAAAATATCTGACAGGGTTTCCTTTTTAAAGTTTGCTTTAGTAAGCTCATTCTTGTACATGGTGGCGCCAAAAGTTGACATGTTTTTAAATTAGGCTATTGGGTATGGGCTTCTGAAGGGAGGTGTTTGAATATGAAAGGCGAGGGATGCAGTTTATTGTATCAGTGGAAATTATTGCAAAATGACTGGTTTCTTTAGCAGATAAATTATTAATTATGGAATTATCAACATTAATAAATGTTCTTAAACTTGGTTTTCCAAATATTTAGGAAGCTTAGCATTCCTATTAGGGCCTCCTAGCATTAATATTGACTTCAGGTTGGTGTAGGTTCACATAATAGGGACATTTGCATATGAGATGTCATTTGGCCAGCCTATGAGCTCACACAATGAAGTTTGTACATTTGCTGGAAGGATTTCTCGCCATTTCAAATGCGCTGTGCATCTCCTATAATTTTGCTTACGCCCAGTTGCTACACACAGGGATTAATGGTGTTGACAAGACACAGGGTTTGATAGTGTTTGACAGCAGTGAAATCTGTTTCAGATTTTCTCCTGTCAAAAGGGGGAAGGAGGAGAATATTGGCTTCCTGCTGGCCCCTGAGGAGGTTCGCTTCCCGCTAGCCCCTTAGAAATTAGCCCCCTTAGAAATTAAGCCGAGGAAATAGGTATGTTGTTTTTCCCTTTTCTCATGTTTTATTGTGATCTTTCAGGGGAATTAGTTGTGGGCACCGGAACGTATTCAATTGATTTCTGGCCTTTCACAGCCCAAGACACAAAAGGAGGTACGTGCATTCATTGGCCTCACTTCATATTGCAGGCAGTGGATTCCCCAGTATGCTTACATAGCCAAGCCCCTAATACAGTTGACGACACAGGAGGCAGCTTCTACTAATGTCCTCCCTTGGACACAAGAACACACTGTGGCATTTGAAGAATTAAAAAGAGCTTTATGTCAAGCACCAGTTTTAGCAATCCCTGATTACAACAAATCTTTTATGCTTTTTGTGACAGAGCGGGATGGAACAGCACTATCTGTCCTAACACAAGATCATGCAGGAAAACACAAGCCCTGTGCTTATTTTTCTAGTACATTGGACCCAGTAGCACAGGCTTTGCCTGCGTGCTTAAAATCTGTTGCAGCAACGGCCTTAGCCATAAGACAAAGTGACTCAATAGTGCTGGGCCACCCCCTGACAGTACAAGTACCGCACGCAGTGGAGGTTCTCTTGAACCGGACACAAACACAACACCTGACTGTAGCGAGACTGACAGGTTATGAGCTGACGTTATTTCAACCACACATAGAGATCAGACGATGCAACATACTGAATCCTGCTACTCTTTTGCCCTCCAGTACAGAAAACGTTTCCCCACATGACTGTGTTGAAGTAATACATACCGTGACTAAACCAAGACAAGACTTGACAGATGTTGCACTCCCAGACCCTGACCTAACACTATATGTTGACGGCTCATGCATGAGGACGGGGGCGGGAGAATTAGTGGCAGCATATGCAGTGACCACTGCTACTGAAATTATAGAGACTAAAAGAATAGACATACTGTCAGCACAAGCAGCAGAGCTCATCGCCCTGACACAAGCGTGCATAAGAGCTAAGCACTTGAGAGTAAACATTTACACCGATTCACAATACGCATATGGGGTAGTTCATGACTTCGGAGTACTGTGGAGAGAAAGAGGTTTCTTGACCTCTCACGGGGCCAAGATACAGCATGGCCCCCTTATTCAAGCCCTTCTGGAAGCGATACATTTACCAACAGCCATAGCTATCCTGAAATGCAAAGCACATACTAAAGCCACAGATACCATTTCTCAAGGCAATGATCTGGCAGACCGAACTGCTAAACAGACAGCTCAGACCCCACTAGACATGACAAACTCACAGGTACCATCAGTGTCCAAAGCCATGACAGTTAGGGACCCTTCCAAGGATGTACAAGACATACAGACACATGCTACTCTAGACGAATTAAAGAAATGGTCGGAACAAGGAGGGGTACTGACTGATTAGGGTTGGATGACTAAGGGCAAAACAACATGGTTTCTTCCTGATTCGATGGTACAAGTGATAATAAATACCGCACATAGTCCTGCACACTTAGGAGAGAAAGCAATGCTAGACAGCTTACAGAATATATGGTCCAACAAGCACCTGCGTGCAGCAGCGAAACAAAAGGTCAGAACATGTATGATCTGTTGCCAATTCAATACAGGTAAAGGCATTACGATGGAACAAGGTGGATTCCATCCACCTGACCACCCTTTTGAAGTGCTCCAAATGGATTATATCCAAATGAACAGATGTAGAGGTTACAAATATGTCCTGGTACTCATGAAGCAGGTGTCCCTTCTGTTAGGGTATACCTGGAAGTTCCATTGTGTGCGACATCCTGAAGCAGCAGGCCTTGTAGAAAGACACAATCAGACCTTAAAGATAAAACTAGCAAAGATTTGCACAGACAAAGGTGTAGATTGGATGGTAGCCCTGCCGGTTGCCCTCTTTTACATGCGAATGGTAGCCCATTCTAGAACAGGCTTATCTCCCTATGAAGTGGTCTTTGGTAGACCACCGAATATGTGGGGCACTCCAATGCCTAAAAAGATTACTGATGTTGATAGTAACATGCTGACAGATTACCTGGCTTCCTTGATGTCTGCACTACTTTCTTGTCGTTCGCAGGTTGCTGCCGCCTTCCCTGACAACACCCAGGTCAAGGGACACTCCATCGCTAATAAGGAACTTTGATAGATCGAGCCCTCTTGAGCCGAGGTGGAAGGCGCCGAAGTCGTTAAAGTCGAAGGACGGAAAGGTTGGGTTCATCTTCATCATTGTAAACGCTACTTCGGGAATAACGATTCTTTCAAAAAGAACACTAACTTTTCAGACTTTGGGCCCCCTTTACTAGAGGAGACTCCCCAGCAGGAGTACAAAGCTAAACTTAGATCTAAAAAGTCAGAACCCGTTTGATCAATTAAGTCCACTAGGTGGTGAAGCGGTTGAACATGTATTCTGGCTTGCATAAGATCTTGGACAATAACATTGAAAAAAAAGAGCAAGATGAAAAGCAAATACTGTAAAATATTACGTGGTAGATGTATAGTGACTTTGATTTTTCTATCTCTTCTGTGCATCACAATAATATGTATCACCTTAATACTACATGCTATTTTTCCTCCTATTGCCTCACTCTTACACTCCTCCACTAATGATACCATAAAGCACACATTTAGTGATCTGCCATCCCATGAGCTATCATATCGACTTGCCTTACGCAACAATACCTTTATTCAGATGCTGCACCATTCACATCAGACTAGCAATGCTACAGACTGCTGGGTCTGTGGCCGACTTCCCCCATATCAGAAGGTGAAGGGAGTGTTGCCTCTTTTCCCTTTTCCGTTCTCCCATAATGGATCTTGCGGAGCATGGTTTGCCTTAATGACATCCATCAACGGTGATGCCAAAGAATGTCAAGACAAGGAGTGTAGGGGCGACTGGGTATGGGGTAACTTGAATAAAGTCATGAATGAAGCATGTTTTCCAGATGAAGAAGGTCTTCCCCAAAGGAAAGGTACAGATCTAGAAAATGAAGAGTATCTGCAAGGAAATGCGACCCTCGACTTTATAGTGTTGAATGTCAAGCCCATACACAATTTAGGTCCATCCTCAATTACAGTCTTGCCAGTAAAAGGGAACTTGTGTGTCAGAAAAGAAGGCTCAGTACATTTGGGGCACAGCGAGTGTAATACTATAATAGTGTTTAAAGGCAAAGGAAAGTCCTATTTCAGAGCATCACGACACACCTACTTTATTTGTGGCCAGACAGCCTATGTGCAGCTGCCCTTAGACTGGGGTGGGACGTACTACATATCATTTCTTTTATTCCTAATAACGCACCGTCTGTATACAAAGCAATAACAAGGCTCCACAAGATTGCCCAAAACATACATCAAGACCCAGGCACGTGGACTTGGTCCAGTTGGCTCTGGGGAATAATATCGGCATGGGGATGGAAAGTGTTGACCGTCTGTGGGTTAATACTACTAATGATATTCAGTTGTTGTCTATGTCTGCAGTGTGGCCCGGCCATTTGCGGTCTGTGTGCTACTGCATGTGTTCCACATCCCCATTTACAAAGCATTGAAAATGGAAAAATAATGCTGCAAGATCAGATCGACTATCTCATGAGAATAGATGTGACGTTAAGGGTCCACTAGGGGACAAGGAGGGAATGAGGAAATAAAAATTGTGAGACCTATATGTCCCCTATGTCCCTCTCAAACGCTTTATGTATACATGCATGTAACCCATGCATTTCCCCTCCATGGCCTGTCTATCATGATGCTTATGCTATAAACGTGGCCTGCCATCATCCAGTCTCCCATGAGAGAAACGACAAATCTGCACTGAGGCCTACACGTTTTGCATCATGTTTTCCTGCATTTACATGAAAACCCATGTTTTGTGGCTCAGCCAGAACCGAAAAGAGGTTTCAGGCCTCAGACGCTCAGAAAGCTGCAGCTGCGTATCCTTGGCCTTGCACACTTGGGCCTCAGCCAAAGGGGCCCTGTCCGAAGGTGCCGAGACAGTATTGAGCACGGTTATCTGCTTACTCCTACTAAACCACATTCCTGCCTGGAGAAGGAGGAATGAAAACGACACGTCTGCAAAGGAGAGAGAGCCTAGCCTTTCTGTCTCTTTTTGTGTGATTGCAAAGCTCACGTCAGTAAAAAAGCCCATAGCCCCCATGTAAGGCCTACGCAGTAAATGAAGAAATAGATGCCACATTGGCTCTTGGTGATGGGCAACCTATGTCACAAATCAGTCCCTGCTCCAGACTTTAGATATCAGATAATACAAGATGTGCTGGTCATCCTGACACTGAAGGCCTCACTTCCAGACTCCCCGGTTGCACAGCAACCCTTCCCCACGTCAGTTACACGTCATGCTCAAGTTGAGCACAAGTAAGGCAAAGTTCCAGTAAAATTCCAGCTGATCACGCAACCCCTTCTAGGCATCCACCCACCTATGACATTCACCAATGATCATCAAGTGGACGCCCACATGGACGCCCACCTTCACGCCTACTTACACGCCCACATGCTCTTATCTCATTCTCTCTTGCTCTTCTGCTTACGTATAATATCAAATATATATATACTGTACTCTGTGAATAAAGTTTGAGAATAGTCTGAGAATATTCTGAGAATACTTTGAGACCCTTTCAGATCCCTTGTGGTGATGGAACTATTCTCCCTATAACTCGAGTTATTGGAATAAAGCCCTTTTGAACCTGATACCACAGACTCAGCCTCTTGCTTTATGCATGATCATATTGATAAAGAAATTATGAGTGCGTAATACTTTATTTACGACAACCCCATGCCCCTGTCACTCACAAACCAGACAGTCAATCCACAAACAGGCAGAGGCACACAGAAAGGCTGAACAAGAAAATAGACAATCAACAGAGGAGTGTATCAGTATAGTAACAAAATGAATGAGCAAGCATGCTAATAGTTGTAATAAGATTATTACTTTTTGTAAAAAAAACATTCGTTTTTTTTATAAAAGCCCTCACTCACCAACCGGGTTGGTGACATGCTTCATCATTGGGCCCCACCAGGAGTGGCCGAATGCCACCCTAGTGTGCTGCGACCCCAGTTTACTGCGGAGCTGGTAAAAAACGTGTAAGGTGAAAGTGATTTTGGTGTAATTTAAAAATGCCCAATTGTGTCAAAAAAAGACCTTTATTAATTTTGCCAATCAGACATGAATAAAATAATTTTGTGTGGGATAACGAACTGGAATTACAAGTTCATAATTTATCCCAAAGGTGTGGTCAACATGTTTCTGCCTCCATGAATCTTTATCAGGCTTTCATCAGGACCAGGGATGTGAGGTGATAAGAACCCGGCGGTATGGGCGCGCTAGGGCCCACCCTGACCATGGGTTCGTAAGTGTTAAAAATATCGAAAAACACTTGGGATAGATTCCGTCAATAATAGAGAGGAACCGAGTTTATTAAAAGGTGCAGAGGTTCAATGCACCATGGGTCACGTGAGGGGGGTGGTGGCAAAAAATGGCACACTGCCAGCAGAGCCAGGCTCCCGTTATGGACCTAAGCACTCCCTCTTCTTAACCGGACCCGACGATGAACAAGAAAATAGCCACTTTCTAAAAGTGCTATTTCCAAACTTAGAATTTAAAAACCATCTTCACTAAAAGATGTGTTATTAAATTCTGAGTTCAGGGATACCAGATTCCATATGTCTATCTTGCCGTTATGGGAAAATATGCAGGTAAACATGTTACACAGCATTCTCCATGTTATCCTATGGGCAAGATATCCTTTCAATAGTGAAAAACTAAACTGGCAGTATTTCACCATCAGCATATGTTACCCACACTAGTATATGTCCTACCTTTCACATACACTGCACCCTGCCCAGGGGGGTACCTAGAGGAAGAGGTGTGGCACCGCAGCCAGGGTGACTGACTCCGGAATCTGGGGATCACGGTTTGATCCCCGGTGCCGGCTGCAGATTAGCCCAGCACCATGTGACTCGGGGCAATAGCTTGCTTAATCTTCCCGACGGCCCCCAGCGCCTAGAGACCCTTACGGGTGATTGTTCGCGCTTTACAAATGTGCATTATTATTATTATTGGGCCTACCATAGGGGTGTCCAATGTGTAAGAAAAGGGAAGGGTCAGGCCTGGTCAATGTGTACACTGGCCAGGACAACATGGCAGTTCACAGACTGCGCACAGGCACTGCGGTGGCAGGCCTGAGACACCATTTTAGTGCTACTCATGTGGGTGGCACAATCAGTGCTGCAGACCCACTAGTAGCATTTGAATCACTCACCCTGGCACACTCAGTGCACTTTACTATGTACCTACTGGTAAAACAAATATGCCAATCATGGATAACCAATCACAGTAATAATTTAACCAGGGAGCACTTGCACTTTTGGCACCGATCAGCAGTGGCAAAGTGCCCAAAGCATCTAAACCAGCAAAACAAAATCTGTCACAGTGTCAAAAATGTAGGAGGTAGAGGCAAAAAGTCAGGAGAAACCACGCCAAGGATGCCAGGTCTAACAGCGACTGAACACTGTTGAGTCACATTCCAATATTTTAGTATGGGAGTATGCATTCTGGCTGTAAACCGGCCGTAATGCATTCTCCCATAGTAAAATTGGAGGTGTGGTTCATCCCTGCACCCCGTGCCAGGCACCTCAAGGTGCCTGCCAAAAGATGCAGTGATCAACAGAGGGGCACCATAGGTGGCACCTCACCCTCCAGCCGGAGGCCGTGCACCAAATGGGGCCCTCCTGGGGTCCCTAGACATGCTTTCCATGTTGGACAGACAGGCATGGGAACCATATCGGAAAGTATGCATCGTAATCTCAAGGCTGGAAAGAGCCGCCCCTAAGATTACAGGCCGCATTTAACCTCGATCCCATCGGAAGCCAGTCGGAATGACCTCCGGGTTTCCTTTCTGACTGCCTCCATCGTAATGAGGCGGTCGGAAAGGAAACCGAAAAACCCATTACAATGCAGCTGTAAAGTTTCAGACAATATGTCGGAGCCTTTACACGCCTCATCATAATCGGCCTCTATGTTGTTATGTATTCAAGGAAACCTTGTACAAAATGTGCAGACCGACTTCTGAGAAGATTCACTGGATAACAAAACAACACATACAGCATATTCCGAAAATAATGGCATGAAAACAAATGTGTTGTGTGTGGTTGTGCAAGGCAAAACAGCATAAAAGATTCCTTAGGCTAAACTAAGGGAGAACCAAAGTTGGCCCAAAAGGGAAATCACTACATGAGCATGATGCAATGTGTGCAAATTGACTAGGTGTCAATGCAGTACAGCATTGTCCATCTTGCTCATCGCAGACCATAACTCAAAAGTTTAATCATGTGGACTACCAGTGTTCCCCCATTTTTCGTCCAGTCGTTATGCACTGGGGGGCAGGCTGATGACAAGGATTGCATTTCAGGAGGCACTGATGAGTGAAAAAATGTCTCTGGAGAGTTGTGATGAAAAGGTGGGCATAAAGGTGAAGAACAGATTTTCCACCATGGGCTTCACAATTAAATTACGATGAAGAAGGGTCAAGTAGATACAAATAAACTACACCATTCCCACCACAGTTGCTGCTTGTGTAATGGGTAATGCTGCAAACAGAGCTTACATTTCCCACTTCACAGAAAGATTTTTCAGCCAGGGGAAAACATAGAAACTAGCTTATGAACTTATATCCAGAATACACATCACTCATAAAATGTTAGCAACTCATTTATATTTTAAAAATCAACCAAACCCTAATCCATGAATAGACCTTGTAAAAACATGTCAAGGTTTTTTGAATTATTTCTGCTACTTATGCAATGCACAACTGAACAAACATGATTTTATCTAAAACACAGACCCCTATTTATCTTTGTAAATGTGGAGGAAAACAGCGCACCTACTTATTGCCGCTAATTGGGATCAACAGGGAGAAGTGAGCTTGATCAGTGTTGCCCTGGTAGAAAATAACACATTACACTTTACACACCTGAATATATACAGTGTGTCTTTGCTGTTAATGAGCTGCAAAATAAACACGTTTATCAATCAAAATATAATAAAACCTCCAAGAACTAGTTCGTCCTTTCATTTTCCTTAGATGCCCACAAGGGCTGCTTGATGCATTTTAACACAACGGTTCAGGTACTTTACAGCTGAGGCCATTACTTTGAGCCAGGAGCCACTGCACAGAAACTTTGTACTGGTGCCAAGAAGGTGCACATTAATTTGAAACCTTTCTGCTTTAATTAGTAAGAAAGGCAGAAAATTGCATTTACTACCATTGCTGAGAGCAAGCAGGAGCCATGACTCAGAAGAAGGTAGCCTTCTGTGGTTCATGCCGCTCTGTTCCTCCTTCAACAATAGTAATAAATAGCAGATTGTGCTCTGCACATCCACACGTATCGTAGCATCTTGAGATTTGAACTTTGCACTGTAGAAGTAAATGACTGAATTTGTGTTTGTTCCAAATAGCATCTTTTATTTAGCCACATTTATTTTCATGGGCATGACATAAACGTTCGAATCAGAAATTATTCGATTAAATGTTTTTGAATATTACTAAGTGTTTCTAGGCAGACCTCAGAAATAATAGCCCAAGTAAAAGCCTGTTATTTTAGGATGAAAATGATTCCAGGCTCCCCGAGCCCACAATGAAGAGACTATAAAATAGAAGAAAAGTTATTCAAGCAATCAATTCAAGCAGCAAAGCAGATGCATGCTTCAGAATTAATGCACAGATGTTTCTTGTACTAAATGTTTTATATGATGAATGTAAAAATCTGTATGCAGATAGTTTGAGAAAATCTTCCATTTTCTTATATAAAGCATTATCTGCAGCTATACTTTCTCAGTGCAGTCTAATGAGACTTTAGCATAATCTGCTTTCTTCTTCAGTTTTC
This sequence comes from Triturus cristatus, assembly GCF_964204655.1. Lineage (NCBI taxonomy): Eukaryota > Metazoa > Chordata > Amphibia > Caudata > Salamandridae > Triturus > Triturus cristatus. Next base: position 1,139,690,261 of record NC_140583.1, on the reverse strand, counting down.
CAATATTGCAATGGAATGACGACCCTCAATAAAAGAGTCTCAGACCCTAATAGAATCATTTAATGCCACAGGAAAGACACAATTTTTGAATGACCGTTACCATACTCTTGATCTGATCTTTATTCATTCTGACCTGTGTAAATTCCATCACACTGTGGACCTGCCATAGATGGAACACAAAGTGGTATCGTTTACTCTAATCATTACACAAGGGTAGTGTCTTGCGAGTTAGCAATGATGGAACCCTTTTGTCTTCTGAGGGATTCCGTAGAACCGTGACGCAAGTATCAGAGCAGAATGCATTGAAGGCTGGCTTAGAATGTTGGGTTCACAGTTCCACGCAGACAAATAAAGACGTGTAAAACTACGCTCCCTGTGTGGCGTAGTCTTTGGCGGGTGTTCTGGCTGAGAAAGACGCTGCAACAAGCATGAAAATATGGTTCTAATGAATAAGTATACCCTAACAGACCATGGGCCACACACTTTTCTAATTGTATTGAGAGAGATGCAAAAGCAGTTGACTTGGATCACCTCTTCACTAAGTGCCATTATCCCTTTAAAAAACACACTCCCAGCTGGAAAACTATACTGGTTAAATTATTGTACTTGTGAGCTTATAAAGGGCAAACAAAATTGGAAGAAACTGATGTGCACCTGGAGAAAAGCATAGCTGACCTAGCTAACCGTATTTAAAAAGAGGCTTTAAGATCCTACTAGAAAATGCTGATTCTCATAGCTTTAGTCTCAAGAGAATCACAATTGTTTAAATACCTGGAGGCTAGCAGCATGTATTAACCTTATAGTTACTACTCTGAGCAACAACACTTCAAAGATCCAAGAATTAGAACCTTGTATGAAAACTTAGAGAAAATAGAACTCTGCAGTACCATGTAAGCCTCTTGCTCACAATATTCTTCCTATTTTGGCCTTCCAGTTCCTTCAACCAAGTCACTCTTTATGTCGCATCAAGAACCATTTCCTAAAGAGACTACTAAAAGAAATCTATTTGTGATATTCAAATATTTAAATGCCATAATCCTTAAAATACATAGCATCATTTAGTCCTTACATCTGTATTAATACATCAGATATTTTATCTTTAGAAATTATTTTTTAAAACCTCGCAATCCCCTCCACCTTCAGCTTCAGGTGGAAAGGAGAGATAATGGTAGTCTCCTAGTCTTTAATAAAGTCACGAAGCGCTATACACTAAAGTTCTGAAAATCTTAATTTTATGACAAGTCAAGGACCTAGGATTCTCCATGTTAAAGCCTTTCTCAGCAAAGCATGATACGTGCTCAACAGGTTTATCAAAAAATGTTTGATAACATCTGCATTTAACCAATCAACGGCCTTCATAGTTGTTTCAAACCTACCCCTGCACAAAAAACTTTACCAGCCTTTTCCCCACTTATAGAACGTGCTTTAAGCACAGTTAGATTCACTCATGCCTCTTTCATGACTGCATCAAACCACCTTCCATTAGCCACTAAAGACACTGGACCAAAAGGTTTCACATAAGAAATTAGCAATTCATCCACACCTAAACTCCTTTGTTCCTCAACTTTTGTCTCATAATATTTAATACATCTTAACAAACATCACATTTTGAGTAAAAGACTGACTCAGATATTGTATTTGTGCTTTGCCAAACCTCAAAAAACACCCTGTTCGGTTAGTAAAATGTATTGCTTGACTTTAAAGTTTTCACATTAGATAAATCCTTGAATGAAGTCCCAGAGAATCTCATATCTTGACTTAGGTGGTCTTTTTAAATGAATTCCCCTCATAACCATGCAAATCAAAGCACTTCTCCTACAGATATGCCATTCAATAAAGAATGTCCTGCTGCTATATCTGACCTGTAAGAATTAACAATTACATAACCCATACCTTTCCCAAACAATTCTGAAAACAAATTGCAATCATTAATTTATCAGCCTTTTTAGGATTTAAACCACTTGCCAAGCACCCACATAAGCAAACATGCCAGTCACTGTTGTATTTTTTCTTCATCCCTGGTGCCCATGACTCATTGGGGAGCTTTGAAGTTTCTCCATAAATATCTGAAAATCTTCCAGAGTTCCGAAATGTTTTCAGACAAGAGGGATGAGCAATCTGACTCTCTTAACAGATTCGCCTCCTTCCAGGCCTTGTAACAAACCTCTGCAAGGTTCAATAAGAGATGATATTTCTACTATCAGATCCAAAATTGAAGGAAACCAGGCCTGATCTGTCCAAAAGGAAGTCACCAAGAAGACTATCTGATATTTCTGTCTCCTCTCGTATAATAATACTCATGACATATCGAAAAGCCTAGTCGTTAGCTGCCTTCCAATTCTCACTGAATGCATCTACCACCAATACCTTTATCTCAGCGTGCCAATGGATATACTTTTCTAGCTGAAAGGTAAACAAAGAACCAAATGTCCTTCCAATGGATCGCAACAATGTTGAACTTTCTGAAACACTTCTCTTTTCATTTCCAATCACTTAAATCCAATAAACTGTGAGAATTCCAATCTGCCACAGCTAAATACCGGGGAACAACATTTACAACGCAACTTTTACAACGCACTACACTTACAACGCATTTTTTACAATGCAACATCCATTACTACGCATTCCATTACATAGCATGACACTACAACGCATTTTTAAAAACTACCTTTACAACGCATTCCATTACATCGCATACTACCTTTACAACGCATACCATTACAACGCATAATATTACACTACACTATCCAACACTTACCCTACTGTTGCACCCCCTGGAGTTAGAATAGTAATGTATACCCCTATACTATCCAACACTTACCCTACTGTTGCACCCCCTGGAGTTAGAATAGTAATTTTTACCCCTATACTATCCAACACTTACCCTACTGTTGCACCCCCTGGAGTTAGAATAGTAATTTTTACCCCTATACTATCCAACACTTACCCTACTGTTGCACCCCCTGGAGTTAGAATAGTAATTTTTACCCCTATACTATCCAACACTTTCCCTACTGTTGCACCCCTTGGAGTTAGAATAGTAATTTATACCCCTATACTATCCAACACTTACCCTACTGTTGCACCCCCTGGAGTTAGAATAGTAATTTTTACCCCTATACTATCCAACACTTACCCTACTGTTGCACCCCCTGGAGTTAGAATAGTAATTTTTACCCCTATACTATCCAACACTTACCCTACTGTTGCACCCCCTGGAGTTAGAATAGTAATTTTTACCCCTATACTATCCAACACTTTCCCTACTGTTGCACCCCTTGGAGTTAGAATAGTAATTTTTACCCCTATACTATCCAACACTTACCCTACTGTTGCACCCCCTGGAGTTAGAAAAGTAATTTTTACCCCTATACTATCTAATACGTACCTTAAATGCAATTTAATATTATGCGTTGTAATGGTATGCGTTGTAAAGGTAGTATGCGATGTAATGGAATGCGTTGTAAAGGTAGTTTTTAAAAATGCGTTGTAGTGTCATGCTATGTAATGGAATGCGGTGTAATGGATGTTGCGTTGTAAAAAATGCGTTGTAAGTGCATGCATTGTAAAAGTGTGCGTTGTAACGACATACATCCCTAAATACCCCTTCAAGTTAATTTAGTATTTTAGAAACCACACTTCTTTTGCAATTTTTTACAGCCATTTTGACCTGCTCCCTATAATTAGTTTATGTAAGAAAATGTTGTTTTGTTGCCCATTCTCACACATTCTGTACATGCTTGAATTGGTGTCTTTGATCAGCAAAGTGTAAAATATCCTGCCGTCATCTCCATAAAATTGAAATGTTCCTTTCATTCATTTACTCTACATTTCCCATCTTCTCCTGTTCCAATAGCCATGCACCTCAACCTACATTGCCCGGATATGATTCTGAAAAAAACTCTGAACTGTTCCAAATATTGCAAGATCATTCCATGCTTCTAAGTTCTCTATTCAGCAGGGCAACTCCTTCCTTGCTTCTTGAATAATGTTATCTTTGTATCCAAACCAAAGACCCTTTGGCAAACATGAGTTCTTCAGATGTTGTAATTCCCTGTAGTGCAAAGGCCCTGGAAACTCAGCTTGAACTGATGAAGATAGTAATTCAATCACTTGTGCCAACTCTTACATGCTCAATTCCTGTTTTGCCAATAACTGTCTCACCTCTTGCTTTATCACATTTGCTGTCTTCTCTGGCAGCTGTTGAACTCTTACTGTGTGTTTAGAAAGTTTGTTTTCTCTGCTTTACCTTGCTCTGTTTAGATCGTTTTTGCGCATTATCTTTAAATTTAGCAGTCTAGTTCTGTGTGGCTGCTAACTAGAAACCCTATAAATGTGCTGGGCAGCGCATGCTAACCGTTAACTCTGGGGGTAGGTTTAGCGCTATGAGATATTATATTATTGCTATTTTTGCACCTGGTGATTTGTAACTGTGTGTTTTAAAACATGTGTTTTCTCTGCTTTAACTTCCTTTATTTAGATCATTTTTGGCCACCATCTGGAAGGTTAGAAGTCTATACGGTATAAGCACAATCGCACTTTTGAAAGAGAATGTTTTATTGAGGGTTTGAGGAAGTATAAAACCTTGCTCCTTTTCACCAAAACCTCTTTATATTCACATCACATTAATTTAGTATCAAATGAATCAAAGGAAACGTTTAAGATATTAAACAAACTCACTTGTACCAAGCGAGCAACCCGGGAGGTAGAGCCCTCCCCAAACTCTGTGTGGATTAGATTAAGGATAGTATTTCAATCACTTCTCTGCCTCAACAACTGGTGGAGAATGTTGACTGTGACACCATCAATTCTCACTGCTTGTTTCAGTTACCCCAGTTGCAACGAGACTCTTATTTCTCTCATGCATAATGTGAAATTCGGCTGCTAGCTGGTTCCCTTCCCCCTAACATTATGATAGCTTTGGTGTCATAGTGTACAAACCTCTGTAAGACCTTTTAAACCAGTCACTCACTCAGAGCACTGTCCCCGCCAGGTTTAATGCTGCAGTGATACTTCCCTTGCTAAAGAGGCAGGGCAAAAGTCCTAGGCTGCTGAAAATTATCGCCCCATTTCACTTCTCCCATATCCAAACCCTCCAGCATTTTGCAATTTTGCGATTGATGCAATTACTGCGAATTTGGCTAAGGAGCACAATGACTGCAATATTTCCCATTATGGCCGCGAAAAATAGTCTCCAGGCAGATAGCAAAAAAATTGGGAGTTCCTATTGGATGTACACACACACGTAATTACTTGCGGCCGTACAGCCGCAATAGCTGCCCCTGCTACATTGCAGTCAATAACAACTAAATAAAAGTATACGTACTTTCTGCATGCGTACATGAGGTATAAGGATATGTTTTCACCATACAAAAATAAGGGCCCAAAGGGAAGCTGAGGGGAAAGAATTTATTAGGAAGAACCATTAACAGAAGACACAAATCCCCTGGGCAGGTATTTCTCAGGCGTGTCTTCGGTTCCGAAAAGTTTGAGACCTGAACATAACCGGGCCAGTCAACAAGCGTGTTTATCATATATCCCAGGCTGTGAGAATGGGAATGGGAGAGGGTCACAGAAGATGCCTTAAATCATCACAGACGAACGCTTATTTTTCCGCATCACGTCCTACCGGCACACGTCAAGTACTGCTTTTATTTTGGGTCTTTTTGAGGCTGTGGGACCTGTTTTGTATTCCCCTGGCCATTTGCCCTGTCGGCCAACTGTTACAATACATCAATAAAATAATGCTGCATGAAAACACAACGCGGTACAAAAGGGGGTGGTGATGGACGGAGCATCAGAACCAATCAAACACTCACACCCAGTCAACAGATCCATCACCGTTCTTTAGCCCACTCTGCCACCCCAGTTCAGACATGGCCATATGCAAATCAGTCTGACCCTGTGCCTCATGGGAACAGTCCAGCCCGAACTGCCAAGCCATGCATTCCCTGGACCGGAAACAAGCTTCCTAGGACCGGTTTCTGGCATTTCAGCCGTCTTCAGCCAGGCTTGCTTGAATCCAGTGGCACAACAGCACACAAAAACACCAACCACATGACCACCACATCAAAATGCATAGCAAAATGTGAAAATACTATTTCCACACATTGCCACTTTCACAAATCTTAGCTAGTGCCGTGGTGAATGGTGCTAGCACCAAGCACTGCTTTACCACCAAAGCACACGAATAGAGCCAGTCTTGTTTTTTGTGATCTGCACATACATGGGTAGGCCGTGTATCTGCACTGCACTAACCAGCACACATAATATTTCATTTCTGTTGCCCACAGCAGTAATATAAGCAGAGGATCCCAGCTTAAAAGGAGCTTTAATATCCTCCAGGTGGTCTCTTGCTTTAATAAACTTTTATAATGCGTTGTGCCCTTTTTTAGGATCAGTGTGCATTTTTATGATCTTTTGAGTTCACAAGGACATCTTGATGCTGGAGGATGCTGGCCAAAGTTCTTTAAACTAGTTGCCTTGCTCTATTTTTGCTCATATCTATCTGGGTGATATGGTGTGCCTACCCCTTGGTAACCACAGAGCTATCACCAGGCAGCAGATTAAGGGCCTGGTCCTCATGGACCCGCAAAATGCAGATGTGTTATGTGGAAGATGATCTAAATCAGGGGTACTCTGGGGCAGAAATGCATGGGTCTGGGGTATCATTAGGAGCTGCACATATGACTGTGGAGGGGTGGGGGCAGAGTGATTCAGATTAGGGGTGGTGCTAAGCTGAGGCGGGACATGGCATGGTGAGGAGTCTGGTGGACAAATTCTACCACGTGGAGGAAAACCATGCATGATAAAATAATAATAATAAAAGAATTTTGTTAAGTGCACAGCTACCCCCAACAGGGTGTCCCGGCGCTAAAGCAGACAGGGGCAGGACAAGAGGGCAGAAAAGCTAGCCGGATCGACTAAATAACCAGGTTTTTAAGGACCTACGGAACTCCAATTCAGACTGAATCAGGCAGAGCTCAAGAGGTAAGTAATTCCAGTATTGGGTAGCACCCACCTCAAAGGATTTGCCTCCCATTCTATATTTTAAGAATCGAGGGATGACAAGAAGATGCTTGTTATTTGATTGAAGAGATCTGGCTTGATGGTAGGGACGAAGTCTCTTCCTTAGGTAGAGCGGACCTTTACCATTACTAGCTCGGAAGGCTATGATCAGAGCCTTAAATTCTATTCATTTGACAATGGGTAGCCAATGAAGTTGTCGCTAGTACGGGGTGATGTGATGACGTAGAGGTGCCCCGCAAATCAACCGTGCTGCCGCATTTTGAACTGTCTGCAGTCTGTGGATCAGGCCAAGTGAAAGACCCAGATATAGCCCATTGGCGTAATCCAGATGGGAGGTTATCAGTGCATGAACCACTGTTTTACGAGTAGCATTCCGCAGGTAATTGAGGAATTTTTTAATAATTTTGATTTTGCCAAAACAGGCGGCCGACACCGTTTGAACCTGTGTAGACAAGGACAAATGTTTGTCCCATCTGACACCTTGGTTCTTAATTGAATCCTTGGGTAGGGGAGCAGAGCCCAATTCAACCGGCCACCACAGGCTCGAAGAGAGGGGACAAGGTTGATTAAAAAACAAGATCTCAGTCTTGTCAGCATTAAGTTAAAAAAAATTCTGACCCATCCAGGTCGCAATATTTTTCAAGCACTCTTTTAACGGATCGAAAGTAGAGGTGAGAGCATCCTGAAAGGTGAACAGTAGCTGGATATCATCTGCATAGGATATAATTTTGATCTCAGTATTTGCAATCAGTTCAGCCAAAGGGGTCAAACATACATTAAAAAGGGCGGGCTCAGGGCAGAGCCCTGAGGCACACCCCACTTGAGAGGTATAATAGGGGAGGTGAAAGGGTTCATCCGGACTTGTTGTTTGCGAACAGATAAAAAAGATGATATCCACTTCAACACTATACCCTGGATGCAGATATCCCTAAGACGATTCAGGCAATCACAAAATACTACTTCAAAGCGCAATCAGCACAGAGGGCTAGCTACAGGAGGCCTGAGGATACTATGAACATTTTCTAAGTAACCATATGAAGAGACGTGGACTGACCTGGGCCCAGAGGCAGTTGCATGTAACTGAATTTTAAGAAAATTGGGTAAACAGCTTAGCCGGGCTAAAACTGAGATCCTCATAGCAAACCACTCACATCTAGACCTGGGCCCAGCTAACACACTCTGCCGATCGGCAAGCGGCTAACTAAAAACCCGCAACCATGCTTTAAACTACTGCAGTGCACCATTTGCTTTCTAATGTGTGAGAATGCATGTTAATGCGCTGATGTGGACACCAGCACTAAAATGTGCTGCGCTAACCCAGGAGGCATAGTTCTTGGAGGGCATGCTGTATTCAGTTGCAGATTTACAGCAATCTCTTTTGTTACTTTCAAACTGAGTTGTGTGGGAGCTTTGTATGTTTGTGAGGTAGGATTGTGGCAGAGTGAAAAGTCTGACAGTCACATGCGGAGTTAAACTCTCCATGTACAGATCATAGTTTATGGACAAGATGCACAGAGGCTTTCAAATTCATATGGTTGATAATATGCATGTTGGGTGGCAATAACAGACAATATTTAAGTACAAAGAAACAGTATATATATTGCAGTCTGTATTCTGCTAACACACAGAGTAAAGCACTTGGATGTATGTAGCACAACTAAAATCTGTACTTGTCAGATATAACCAAATTCACCTTTTCTAAATGTCCATAGGGCACCACATTTTGCATCCCCCCATGCTATGGACCTGCGAAGCTACTAGAAAATGTCTTCTGCTCGGAACCTGATCACACATGCTGTGTGTGTTCAGTGTCAGTACTGCCACAGCAGATACCATCTTGAAATGTTGGCACAGTTTTTACAAATGAATGATGTGTTCCTTGGCTTGGGTATAGACGGCTAAATGGGAAACAGATTAAGCCAGCCTTCAGACAGTATGAGATTCTCTGCCCTTCACTCTCTCTTGTGCATGGCATCCCTTTGTATTTGTCTCTGTATCTCTCTCTCTCCCCTATTCTCACTCTTTCTCATACTGTTTACCACACCCACATGGGATTCGGACAACAGCCCAGTCTCATATACACAGATAGCAATGCACCTCATCCACTTTGCTCTGAACACTAAAACTGGGTGTTTGTTCCAAAGTGCAGTGAATAGAGACAGCTGTTCATTGTTGTTAAAACATGTAAACCAGGACACAGATGAAAGCCAGATTCCCAGACCCCAAGGGCAGTGTTCATCAATGATCCCTGATCTGCCCAAACTTCCAGAAAATGGGGATGATGTGAAATGTAGGAGAAAGAGCCAGGCATGGGCCTCCTTCCAACAGATATAATTTTTCAAAGTGTTACCAAGGGGTAGCTTCTAGTTATTAAAAGTTTCCAAAATCATACCCAGAGTAGAGATGAATGTATATGCAATTGGAAACAAAAGTTTGTTTCAGATACAAAGCACTGCGAGACAACCAAATTGCTTCCACCCTCGCTTTATTAAACCCATCCCTTTTCCCTGGACTCACACTTCTCTGGGCACCTCCCATCTCCTGAAAAATGGCTGACTTTCAAAACTGAAACTCCGTCTGCAGATCCTCAGTGATGTGCACGAGTTGCCCTTCTGTAGGCAGCTTGGCGTCAGAGGAGCCCAGGGTGGCTGATGCTGATCAGTTGAGAAGAAATGCTGTATGCAACCCTCAGCCTGAGGAGAGGGTATCCCGAATTCAGGATGATTCCAGAGGCGAGGCAGGCTGGCAATGAAGCTAAACGCGGGTGGCGAGGAAAGGCTGAGGGATGTCTATGCAGGGCTAGAAAGGAAAGCCAGCAACCTGCATGCCTTTTAAAATCCTCCTTCCGGATGGAAGCTAATGACTTCACTGAGCAAGAAAGGGGGAGCGGGCCGCATGTGAGCAGGAGAGACACTGATTTTCGGGGCATGCTCCTTTGATGCTGTTTTTCCACTGTAAATGCGGCCCCAAGGAATTACACGCAGAATAATGGCTGCGGTCTGTGTTTGCTGTTGTTTATCACACGTGGGCCGCATGGAAAGATCTCTCGGGCCGTACTTTGATTACCACGTATCTAAATGATGCTCCTTGTTTAGCAGGTAAAAATCCTCTTAATATCTAAGACCCCCAGTGTTCTCCAACGGATTGTGAAGACATTTGAAGACATTTGCACTGAGTCAGGCCTTACGATTAACCACTCTAATGAAAGTTTATGACCCTCAGCCCTCTTAAAACATTCGGGGGGGGGGCGTGGCTTGGACGCCGAACAAGATGGCCGCCTGAGACCGGAGCTCTCCCGTACCGCGGCGGACTTTTCATCTCTTTGCCGTTATCCGCGATCATTTCGGCAGATTCTTGTGGCTCCTGTAAGCGGATGACTTCGTGCTGAAGATGTGACTGCCAGACTTCGTTTTCCTGCAGTTATTCGCCCATTCATGTCTCTCGATGTAAGTCCCTCAGCGCGACCACCATTTTGTAATATGCGCGATGTCCGCGCGTCGCTGAGGTGATTACAGACATGCTCTTCCTGCTCTCCCTCCAGTCACTGGACTTTACTCTAGGCAACTAAGGACCTCTTCTTTGTGTTTTGCACCCTGTCAGTGCGCTATGCTTCCAACTTACTCCTCATGTTGACGTTCCGTCCTGTGAGACCTCTGCCTTCACGCTCCCCTCGCAGCCTACCACATGCGCTGTGCTCTTCAATGATAATTTACTTCAGTTTCGAGGCGTAAGACTCATACCATCATTTTTGCGTCTTTGTGCTGCTTCCTTTTTGTTGCAATTATGTTCACCAAGTCTTAGTGCGCATGGCTTTCGCGCCCACTGGTGACCTCCTTGTTATTACTGGAAATACTCTTTGACATCTGCTGCCATTACCTCTGGGTCCGGGGTTTCTTCATGATTTTTCCTGGTGTCCTTCACTACTTCTGCTGACCGCTGGGCTCTTCACACCAGACATATTGACATTCTCTGCTTTTTGAGTGCAGGTCGTTGGGTTGGTTTGCTTCTTTGCCTTCCTGTCACTGGCACGTTTAGGCTTCTATGGGCAAGCTACGCAACCCAAAGTTTGTCTTTGTGCCCTCGAAGACTCCACCTTCCTCCGCCTCTTCCTCGTCAACAGGTCATTCTCCTCATCCTCCTTCCACAGATCAAATGGCGACAACATCCTCCACCCGCCCTTCTCCATCACAACTTACCTCCAGCAAGTCTTCTCCTCCTGCCTCCTTACCTAAGCGCTTGAAGCAGGACTCCTCTCCTCCTCCATACGAGTCATCTCCACCCCCTATATCTATGGAGTTGATACTTGAGGAGATTCGCGCTTTGCGCCCGTTCGTGGAGGAGACTAATACTAAGATGCAGCTTTTTGAGGCTAAATGGTCAACTATGGAGGCTCGTGTTTCTTCTGTGGAGCAGCAGGTTCCAGAAATTCAGTCAAACTCTCAACGCATCTCCTCTCTGGAAAAATCTCTTCTCGCCCTTCAACAACACACTGAAGACTTGGAAAACAGGAACAGGAGGATCAACCTACGCGTTTACGGCCTGCCGGAATCCCTGGAAGGAGATGATCCTGTCACGTTTTTCTCCTCTTTCCTCCTGAAACTCCTGGACCTTCCCGCTACTACCTCTCTCAGTATCCAACGAGCCCATAGACTTGGCCCTCGCTCCTCCTCCTCAACCAAACCGCGAGGGGTCATCATCCTCTTCCTCAAGTTTACTGATCTCCTTCTGGTACTATCTACAGCTCGAGCGAAGCGCCAAGTGTCCTGGATGGGTCAGAGAGTTTTTCTCTCTCAGGATGTCTCTAATGTCACTGCTGCCAGAAGAAAAGAATTCCTATCTCTTCGTGCTCCTCTGCGCTCTATTGGAGCTAGATATGGCCTCTTTCACCCCTGTACCTTCAAGGTAACTCATCAAAACAACACCTGGACTTTCCAAGATCCGGCTGAACTTAAGAATTTTATTCACATTCAGACCAATGCTGGCATGGACACATCCAATCCCCCTACTGGTTGATTATTTATCTGCTTGGTTTTTTCTCCTTACAGGTTCCTGCTGGAATTTTTTCCCTCCTTGGTTTGATTCTTCTTCTGCTTGATGTGATTATATAATGGTTGTTGTTTGGGTTTTTTGTTTTGCATATGATGTCTGTTTTTGTACTGTTTATCTCACCATGACTTCTGCATAACACGTTTCTTTTTCCCTCCCTTAGATTTTTATTCGATAAATCCTCTTGTATCCCTCCTCGTATCATACGATTCGTCTTCCTCATATTCCGTCCTGGTGCGGTGTGTTGCTCTCCGGCTTAGGAGGCCGTACTTGTCGAATCCTCCCATACCCCATCGTCATCTTGTCATCTCCCTTCCCCCTTCAGGTATGTTTTCCTCAGTCATCCGTTTTGGATATGTACTGTCTCTTCTTCTACTTCTTTTTTCCTCCCTTTTCCTCTCTTTCCTTTTTCTTTGTTCTTCTCTTACTGTATCTCCTGACTTTCTTTTGTCTTGCTCTTTTCTCTCATTCACTTGTTATTGTCCTTTATGGCGTTCATGGTTTTATGCCTTTTCTCTGTTCCTTGCACATTTTCTTGTTATTTAATTCAAAGTTATCTCATGGAATGTGAAAGGTTTTGTTAGCCCTATTAAACGACAGAGAGTGCTTTCCCATCTAGCCTCTTATACTCCTGATTTAGTTCTTTTACAAGAGACTCATCTTTCTGAGGCGGAGTCTCTTAAATTAAAGAGAGGCTGGGTGGGAACGGTTTTATTTTCTCCTACATCTAATAAAAAGAATGGTGTGGCCATTTTGTGTCACAAGAAGCTCAAATGTAAAGTTCTTTCTCAAGAAAATGATACTAAGGGTCGTTGGGTCTTAGTTAAGCTGTTAATCAATTCTGTATCTCTGACTGTTTTTAATGTATATGGCCCCACTCATCCTGATTGTAATTTTTGGCCTCTAATAACTTCTAAGTGTTTTCAGTACAGTGATTCCCTGTTCATTCTGGGGGGGGATTGTAATCAAATTGTTGACCCGTTTCTTGATCGCAAATCCTCTGCCCGCTTTACCCCCCACAAATCACATACACAATTCCTTGACACTATTTCTAAATCTCACCTTCTTGACTCATGGAGACTGTCCCATCCTGACTCTTTGGACTATACCTTCTTTTCACCTCCTCATGCCTCTTTCTCTCGGATTGACTACATCTTCCTTTCTCAGTCTCTTTCTCAAAATCTTCTTTCCTCATCTATTGAGCCGATAGTTATTTCAGACCATGCTCCCATTGTCACAGTTCTTGATCTTCTTCCTCCTCATGCCAAATCCTCCCGCTGGCGTTTCAATAACTCTCTCCTCCTGGATCCCTTCTTTTCCTCTTCTTTTCTTTCCTTTGCTACGGAATTTTTTCTACTCAATTCTGATCCCTCTTTACCCCCTCATGTTATTTGGGACTCTTTTAAGGCTACCGCTCGCGGTTTTGTGATTGATTTTGTCTCAAAGAAAAAGAAGTCTTACCTTAAGAAACAGAAAGACCTTCTCTCCCATATTAAATTCCTGGAGCATAAATTCTACACCTCTTCTACTAAAACGGTTTTACCAGACCTTATACGCGCCAAACTCGATTTTAACAAAATCACCACTGATAACGCTTCCTCAATATTACTTCGCAGCAGCGCTCGCTACTACGGAGGTCGTAACAAGTCAGGTAAACTCTTGGCCAACTACCTTAAGTCTCGCAGGGAGCGTAACCTGATTGATTCGATATATTCTACCGATAATCTTCTCTTGCATAAGGAGCAGGATATACTCGCCCAATTTCAACAATTCTACCAATCTCTTTATACTCCTGAGTCCCCCCCTTCGGCTGCTCTTATTCAATCCTACTTGGATAAAATTCCTGCCCCCTCCACTTCTCATCTTAACTTCCCTGATCTTGAACTTGACCTTTCTATTACCGAGCTGGATAGCGCCTTAACATCTCTAACCAAAGGTAAATCTCCGGGTCCGGACGGTTTCTCTGTGGAATTCTACCTACATTTCTCAGATCTTCTGCTTCCTAAACTTCTCTCCCTCTTCCAATCCTTCTTTACCTCTGGCACAGCTGCCGGTACCTTTCACGAGGCTACGATCTGCCTAATACCTAAAGAGGGTCGCGACCCCCAATTCTGTAAAAATTATCGCCCAATATCCCTTGTTAATGTAGACTATAAATTATTTGCTAAACTTCTTGCCCGGCGCTTAGATCCTTTCCTCCCACATCTCATAGGTAAGGAACAATGTGGATTTGTAAAGGGCAGACTCACCTCGGATAATTCCCGCCTTTTTCTCAATGTTCTCAATAAGGTACCTTCTCTCAACATTTCTCTAGCGGCCATCTCGGTTGATGCTGAGAAGGCTTTTGATAGAGTAGATTGGTCCTTTCTGTTTGCCTCCCTGCGTTGGCACGGTTTTGGTCCTAATTTTATTTCTCTTGTTTCTTTACTTTATGCATCCCCTAAAGCGTCTGTTTTAGTTAATGGTCTTCTATCCCCCTATTTTCCCCTACAGCGCGGTGTCCGTCAGGGTTGCCCCTTGTCCCCTCTACTTTTTGTTCTAGCCTTAGAACCATTCCTTATGTCTATTAGAAATAACATATCTATTTCTGGCTTCCCTTATGACAAAACTCATTTGAAACTCTCTGCGTATGCGGATGACATTCTTTTGTTTATTTCTGACCCTGACCAATCCATTCCGGCCTTACTACTTGAGTTTAACTCCTTTTCCCAAGTTTCTGGTTACAAGATTAACTCTGATAAAACTGAGATTCTTCCTCTTACTAAATTTTGTCTCCCTCATCAGTTTTCGACCACTGGTTTTGCATGGAACTCCTCTAAAATTAAGTACCTTGGAATTTGGTTCTCTAACTACATCTCTTCATCTATTAGGTTGAACATGTCTGCTGTATTATCCCGTATCGATAAGTTGTTCTCTTCTTGGAACCCTCTCTTTCTCTCATGGTGGGGTCGGCTGGATTCGATCAAAATGATGATATCTCCCATTCTTATATACATCCTTTCCATGCTCCCCATTCATATCCCTGATATCTATTTCAAACGCATTGACTCTTGTCTCTCTAAGTTTCTCTGGAATCATAAAAAATCGAGAGTTGCTCTAGTTGCTCTTCGTAAACCGAAATCCAATGGCGGAGTCAACTTTCCGGATTTCTGTCTCTATCATAAATCTTTTTCTCTCCGTCAGGCTTCTAATTGGCTTGTTCTTGCACCCTCCCCTCTTGCTCCTCTTTGGCTCTCTATTGAACGCTCACTCCTCTCTCCTTTCTCCCTATCTGAAATTGTGCATTTCTCTGCTAAGAACTTAACCACTCCTCTACCCCTGTTCAAGCACACTGCTTCTCTTCTACATGCTCTGGTCCGTCCTGACCCGATCTCTCGTGAATCCTTTTTGGCCTCCCCTATCTGGTACAATTCGCTTATTCTCCTTAATAATCATCCTATTTGTTGGACTGTGTGGAGATCAAAGGGTCTGATGTGGGTTAACCAACTTTTCGATGGTTTTCTCCCATGTTCTTTTCCTCGATTCCGACTTCTGTTTCACTGTCCCCAGTCTTTTTTCCGCAGATTCACTGTCCTCATGGCCATTATACTTGATGTTTATTATTCTCTTCCTTTATCATCCTCTTCCGTATCCCATTCCCCGCTTCTTCAGATCCTGTCTACTCTCCCTAAAGCCTCTCTTATTTATAAATTCTTCTCCTCCCCCAATCCGACCCGCCCGAAATCTAAATTGGAACTTGCTTGGGAGCTTGATTTGGGCTGTGACTGGTCTATAGTTGTTTGGGACAAAGTTTGGGTCAGGTCCTCAAAAATTTCCCGTTCCGCCTCACTAACTCAATCTATGTTCTTTCTATATCATAGACTTTATCTCTCTCCTGTTTCTATTTCTCGTTTTTCTCCTGATAAGGACTCCACCTGTTGGACCTGCTCTGCCCCTAATGCTGATCTTTTTCATTTACTTTTTCTGTGCCCTTCTGTTCTCGCACTGTGGGATCAGGTGTGGTCTCATATCTCTCGTCTATTTTCTATATCTATTCCATACTCTATCCCTCTTCTTTTTCTAGGTAGTATCTCTGACACTCTTGATATTCCTTCTCGCTCCTCTGGTCTATTAGATCTCATGTTGGCTCTGGCTTTCCAACATATTTCTTCTAATTGGAAGGATCTCTCTAAGCTCTCTATACAATGTTGGTGGAATTCTCTCTGTCACTATCACAGGCTTGATGTTCGTTTTGCTGCTGCCTCCACTCCTACCCTCAATAGAGATTTATTTTGGCTGCCTCTCACAGCATATCTTGACCGCATGGCTCTGAAATCGAAATCTATCTCTCCTTTATCCTCTGAGAATTTCAAACCCCCATAAGTGACTCTTTCTCTGTCCTTCTTCTTCCTCTTCTTCTTTCTCTACCCCTCTTATATCTTTTACATTTGCATTTCTCTTTCCTGCCTTTCAACTATTCCCTACCCTTGGCTTATTTGCTCTTTCTATTCTACCTACTTTCTCTCTGATCTCTTTATCTATTCTTCTCCTAACGCCTCATATTTACCTTCCTCTTTCTCCTTTTCCTTCCTTCCCTTCTCCTCCTTTTTTCTCCTCTTTTCCCCTTTTCCTCCTGGTTGCCTTTAAAATTTTACAAAATGCCTTTTAATTTTCCCTCAGGTTCCTTATATTTAACACATGATGATCCACTATTTTTTCTCTTTTTGATTCTGTATGACAATGTTCTTTATATGATCTGTATTTTGTTGTTCACTATACTTTTTCTTCAATAAAGCATTTCAAACATAAAAAAAACATTCGGGGGATCGATAATGCTGGGGGTATGCCCTTTAGAGAGGGTTTGCAAGTTTGACTATCTCGGGGTCAGGCTCACTAAATCTATGTCATGGGCCCCACAGGTAGATAATAATTGTTTGAACTTATCCCATCATTCTGCTACAAAACTGAGGTTCTATAGAATGTCCTGGATTAGAGCTATATCACCTGCTCTTAAGGTCTATAGAGCTAAAGCATATGGTAGTGCACTGTATGGTGCTGAAGTGTGGGCACCTCTAATATAACCAGACTTGGAGTAGCGGATAATAATTCTTTTGAAAACACTGATCAGCCTCCTTAATAGTACCCCGTTAATACCACTAAGAAGGGACATGGCCCTATATTTAATAATACATAAGGCCTAAATAAGGCCGCTAGACTATTGGAAAAGGCTGAAATATTACGGAGACCTTTAAGATTATCGGGAAGCCTTGTAGGAGGCGATATCAGTAGATGGTTGTGCCAAAATTAAATTAGCACCTGAACCCTTGAGTAAAAATGCTCTTTATAAATATTATCCTTATCCTGTTTATCATTATCATCCTCGGCTGTCGCAACTATTTTGTTTCGGTCTGCACCCATATTCATGACAGGGAATTCCAAAATGTAACTGAGGGCTCAATTACTTCACGTTCTCTAGATTTCAAACCTAACGCCCAATGGGAGCCTTTTTGGACCTTATTTAACCCTTTACCAGTAAAGACCCTTTTTCTTAAATTTTGCTATGACATGTTACCTCTAATGCCCTTACTGGAAAAATGAAACCATCAGATTGTATTAAGCAGTCTATGCCCAGTTTGCCACCAAGCTGATGAATCACTATTATACTCCATTTGTTTCTGCCCAGGCTATACCTGCCCCAGGAAAACATGGATTATATCTATAGGCAGACAACTAGTCTGTAATATATTGAGATTGCCATTTGGCTCCTTCACACAGAATCTTTTCAGACAGTTGTCTGTGATGTATCGAAATATATACACTGGAGTTGGTCTATTAAATGTAAGGCCATTGAATGACAAACATAGCTGGTCTATTTAACCATCTTCTTTTCACAAGTGTTGTCTTAAGGAGTGTAGAAATAGGAGGTTCTCTTCATGTTTTTAACTACTGCATTTTTCTTACAAGATTGATTGCAATTGCCAAACCAACTAGATACAAGTATTTTTAAATGTCATACCTATTGTTATTGATGGCCTGCAAAACGTTTTACTGACTTGTTTTAGAGTGTGTATTTTATTGTTAATTGTATATTTATAGGTATTGTACTAGCTTTAGTACTTTTATAGGAAGATAGCCTCAAAAATGTATTTTGATGAGGATGAGGATGAAGGTTGATAATTACTTGTAAGAAACTGGGTTACAGGATGAGGAGGGTGGACCCCTACTCAAGCAGGAAACCACTTTTCCAGTCAAGGTGAGGTGAGAAGTAAATTCCAAATTAACCTGTGCTCAACTCTCTGGTAGCTTGGTAAAAGCAGCCAGGCTTAACTTATGGGTAATGTGTGAAGTATTTATGCAGCACTTCAGTAGTCATAATGTAAAAACACAAGAAAAATCCCACATCAATTTAATACAAAAATAGAGTAAAATTTAATAAATATTTAAGACCAGAGCAACAAAAGTCCAAACAGAAGTACCGAAGAAATGCAGTTTTAATGATTTAAGTGAAAATAGTGCCTAAACTCCAGACTGTGACAAAGTCACAAGTTCAGGCTGACTGTGATGGAGCATGGCCTGGGATCAGGGACCAAGGTAGTCTGGCTGAACAAAGTACCTTAAATCCTTGTTGCAGAGCGTTGCGAATTCACAGTTCGAGGATGCATCTCTCAGCAGAAGTTCTGATGGAGCCGTAAAGGAGACGTGCAATTTGAGGTTCTATATCATCGACAAGGATGCTGTTGTAGGAGGCTTGCGATGCCAAGTCCCGCGTCAGGTATGCATCATGCAGCACCAGTTTTGATGCGCTGCAGGCTATGATGCAAGGTCCTGCATTGGGGATGTGTTGCACAGTGACAGCTCTGATAGGAAACTGTGAGGAGGTGCATCACATTGCATCAGTTCTGCCCAAGAAACAACTGCTGGGCTTGCAGAATACCTTCAGGCCCACTTCCAAGGTTTCATTACTGGGCTGGCATGACTTAGGGGGCAAGACTCACAACAGACATGGTCCAAGTGATGGATTTAAGGTGGTTGAAGCCTTTTTTTTCTCTGAGGCTCTGATCAGGAGGCCAGACCAGCTAGCCCTTGCAGTCACTCTGGTGGTCCTGGGTTCAAGATGCACGTCAAGTCCTTTTTACTCAGGCAGCAGGGCAGAAGGCAGCAGTGCAATAGGCAGTGAGGCAGCAGGCATCAGGGCAGCAGAGTAGCAGTCCTTCTTGCAGCAGAGCAGCACAGCAGTCCTTCTGAGTTTTCTACAGGTCCAGATATGTACTGAAGATTTGGGTCTGTGGGTCCAATATTTATACTTGGCAACACCTAGTACCCCTTTGTATCACTGCCTGGAAGCAATACACAAAGATCAACTACCAAATACACCTAGCCATGTGACCCAGATAAAGTCTGCAGGTACCACATGGTTAGGGCAAGAAATTCCAAATGTCTAAACATGGCATTTACAGAATTCTGGCTTAAAATCAAACTTTACCATTAAAGAGGGTTTATACTGCAATTATTTAGACAGCAAACCTGACATTCCTACTTGTCCCCAATTGAAAGTAAGCACTTATCAAATGTAATAAGGTAACCTACTGTTATTGTGTGGGAGAGGCAGGCCTTGCAGTAGTGAAAAACAAATGTAAGGGTTTATCACTACGCTATTTGTAAAAGTTTAAAGTACATGTCCACCTTTTTAAATACACTAGGCTTGCCATATGGCCTTTTTAGGGCCTACCCTAAGGGTGATTTATGTGTATTGAAAAGAGATGATTATGCCTGGTTAAAAGCTAATTTTGCAAGATTGAATTGGCAGTTTAAAACTGCACTCACAGGCTGTAATGGCAAGCCTGAGACATGTTTGACAGGCTATTGGCATGGGTGGCACAATTAGTGCTGCAGGCCCACTAGCAGTATTTACTTATATGAGCCCTGGGTACATGTAGTACCACTTTATGAGGGGAATTATAAGTAAATTAAATGTGCCAATCAAGTTTAAGCCAATGTTACCATGCTTTAGGGAGTAAGCACACACTTTAGCACTGGTTAGCATCTGTGAAGTACACAAAATCCTAAGACCACCAAAAATAAGATCAAGAAAAATGGAGTAGTAAGGCAAAATATTTTGAGGAAAACTACCCTAAGGCTGACTGGCCTAATATGTGTCCCCTCCAGCTGAAAGTGGGGAGAACTACTCAGCCTCCTTGGAGTTTGTATTACTAAGGTGGAAGAACCTGGATACACCATTAGCTTTGGCATGGTCTGATTGAGGGTGGTGCTCCACTATAAAGTCCATTCCCTATAGGAAGATAGATAATTTCAAGAGGTTGCCATTCTCATCCCTCACTTGCCTGAGCCCTCTGAGGGGGGCTGTGGTCTGTCTGAATCAAGAAGTGAGTCCTAAACAGGTATGGTCTCAGATTTGTCAGTGACCAGACCACAACAAATGCCTCCCTTTCAATAACACATTACCTCTGTTCCCATGAATGTAACCTCCTGCTAATGAAGGCTATATCTTGGTGTGAACCTTCCTCATTTAACTGTGCTAAACCACCCCATGCTCTGAAGCATCTGTCTGTACAATAAACTCCTTGGAGATGGCAAGATCCTTGAGTAAAGGTGCTGTATACATGACCTCCTTGAGGGTTTCAAAGGCTTTCTGACAGGCTTCTGTTGAGATCACCTTTTTAGGGATGCCTTTTTGAAGTCAGCTCAGTTGAGGGGACAACAATGATGCCATACTCCTTAACAAACCTCCTGCAACATCGAAAGAGAACCAGGAAGGCTCTCACTTCAGTCTTAGTTTTGGGGGGTTGCCAACCCAGGATAGTCTCAATCTAGCCCTGAAAGGATATTCCTTTCCCACCCAACACATGACTCGGAAGTATATCTAACTTAATGTCCTTGACAGTCAGGCCTGCCTGCAGCAGGGCCTGAAGCACCTCCTGGGGATGGTACAGGTGTTCTAGCCAGCTAGAAATGAAGACAGCTATGTCTTCTGTGTAGGTGGCACAGAATTCCTCCTTCCCAGATAGGACACTGTTCAACATCCTCTGAAACGTGGCAGAGACATTCTTCAACCTAAAGGGCATCATCCTGATCTGAAAGTGGCCCTTTGGAATGTTCACACCTTATTTGCTCCCCCTCAGAGCAGTCAGGCACCCTGATGTGAGATCAAAAGTACGGAACAATTTTGCAATGCACAGCCTGTCTATGAACTCATCAGCTCGGGGGATGGGGTGAGAGCCAGTCCCTGTTGGAAGGTACGTGTAGTCATTATGGAGTAACCAAAAAGCAGGCCTTTTTTATCTCTACTGTTCCAGCATAACACAATGGCCCTCTGGCCACGACCTTACGTTCGTGGCAACATCAGGCTGCCTGATAACTAACACAATCAGGCCCTTACACCTCTCTCTGAGGGTCATTGTATCTTCATGGCTTCAGCCATTCCCCTCTCCCAGGTGGCTATCACAACCAGTGGGAAATGTTACTGGCCAAGTGCCTGTTCGTCCGCTTGCTGCTACATTTTAAATGGTTTAAGCGAGCGCTGCCAGGTCTTAGTATGACCACTGACTTCCCTGTTATGACATTCTGACTATGAGGTACACTTTTGTGTACATGTTTCCACATTAGAGAAAAAGAAAATCCTGGTTTGGCATTTTCTTTTTGAAAATAAATTGGATACGTTAGGTGCAAAGCTCCGTCATGTTGATGGAGCTCCGCACCAAACCGCAAAAAGAACTGGCAGGATCAGCATGATGGTGGTTCCTGCCAATGCTTTAAAAATGACTCCCTGCTTGGTGTCATTTCTAAATTTAAGAAACTAGAATAAATCAGGAAACTGAAGTCGAGTGTTTAGTGGATGAGTAATTATCTGGTACACAAAGAAGTATTTGCTACCATGGAAAGAGACATTTACACAAGAGAGAACCAAATGTGAAGGTTGGATTCAAAGGCCTTTTCATCTTTATTCACCCCCTTCACTCAATGAGTTTCATTTGCACCACATTAACCCGTGATTAGGGAGTGTACCTTGGAGGAAGAATGGGAGAATTTGTGTCTTCAATGCAGTTATTGAAAACAAAAATCAGGTTAGGGGTCGTGACAACATGATGGAAGCCTGTGAATGGTGGACTTCCACAAACATTGCTGGGCCACTTATCATATTGAGTGTGCATGTCTATTATTTTATCTTGACATAAATGACATCCTTCCATCTGGAGCATTACTTATTCAATAAATTCCCACTTCTGAGTCTCCCATATTAGAACACGACAACCAAAGCAGGCATCAGGGCAGCAGAGTAGCAGTCCTTCTTGCAGCAGAGCAGCACAGCAGTCCTTCTGAGTTTTCTACAGGTCCAGATATGTACTGAAGATTTGGGTCTGTGGGTCCAATATTTATACTTGGCAACACCTAGTACCCCTTTGTATCACTGCCTGGAAGCAATACACAAAGATCAACTACCAAATACACCTAGCCATGTGACCCAGATAAAGTCTGCAGGTACCACATGGTTAGGGCAAGAAATTCCAAATGTCTAAACATGGCATTTACAGAATTCTGGCTTAAAATCAAACTTTACCATTAAAGAGGGTTTATACTGCAATTATTTAGACAGCAAACCTGACATTCCTACTTGTCCCCAATTGAAAGTAAGCACTTATTAAATGTAATAAGGTAACCTACTGTTATTGTGTGGGAGAGGCAGGCCTTGCAGTAGTGAAAAACAAATGTAAGGGTTTATCACTACGCTATTTGTAAAAGTTTAAAGTACATGTCCACCTTTTTAAATACACTAGGCTTGCCATATGGCCTTTTTAGGGCCTACCCTAAGGGTGATTTATGTGTATTGAAAAGAGATGATTATGCCTGGTTAAAAGCTAATTTTGCAAGATTGAATTGGCAGTTTAAAACTGCACTCACAGGCTGTAATGGCAAGCCTGAGACATGTTTGACAGGCTATTGGCATGGGTGGCACAATTAGTGCTGCAGGCCCACTAGCAGTATTTACTTATATGAGCCCTGGGTACATGTAGTACCACTTTATGAGGGGAATTATAAGTAAATTAAATGTGCCAATCAAGTTTAAGCCAATGTTACCATGCTTTAGGGAGTAAGCACACACTTTAGCACTGGTTAGCATCTGTGAAGTACACAAAATCCTAAGACCACCAAAAATAAGATCAAGAAAAATGGAGTAGTAAGGCAAAATATTTTGAGGAAAACTACCCTAAGGCTGACTGGCCTAATATGTGTCCCCTCCAGCTGAAAGTGGGGAGAACTACTCAGCCTCCTTGGAGTTTGCATTACTAAGGTGGAAGAACCTGGATACACCATTAGCTTTGGCATGGTCTGATTGAGGGTGGTGCTCCACTATAAAGTCCATTCCCTATAGGAAGATAGATAACTTCAAGAGGTTGCCATTCCCATCCCTCACTTGCCTGAGCCCTCTGAGGGGGCCTGTGGTCTGTCTGAATCAAGAAGTGAGTCCTAAACAGGTATGGTCTCAGATTTGTCAGTGACCAGACCACACCAAATGCCTCCCTTTCAATAACACATTACCTCTGTTCCCATGAATGTAACCTCCTGCTAATGAAGGCTATATCTTGGTGTGAACCTTCCTCATTTAACTGTGCTAAACCACCCCATGCTCTGAAGCATCTGTCTGTACAATAAACTCCTTGGAGATGGCAAGATCCTTGAGTAAAGGTGCTGTATACATGACCTCCTTGAGGGTTTCAAAGGGTTTCTGACAGGCTTCTGTTGAGATCACCTTTTTAGGGATGCCTTTTTGAAGTCAGCTCAGTTGAGGGGACAACAATGATGCCATACTCCTTAACAAACCTCCTGCAACATCGAAAGAGAACCAGGAAGGCTCTCACTTCAGTCTTAGTTTTGGGGGGTTGCCAACCCAGGATAGTCTCAATCTAGCCCTGAAGGGATATTCCTTTCCCACCCAACACATGACTCGGAAGTATATCTAACTTAATGTCCTTGACAGTCAGGCCTGCCTGCAGCAGGGCCTGAAGCACCTCCTGGGGATGGTACAGGTGTTCTAGCCAGCTAGAAATGAAGACAGCTATGTCATCTGTGTAGGTGGCACAGAATTCCTCCTTCCCAGATAGGACACTGTTCAACATCCTCTGAAACGTGGCAGAGACATTCTTCAACCCAAAGGGCATCATCCTGATCTGAAAGTGGCCCTTTGGAATGTTCACACCTTATTTGCTCCCCCTCAGAGCAGTCAGGTACCCTGATGTGAGATCAAAAGTACGGAACAATTTTGAAATGCACAGCCTGTCTATGAACTCATCAGCTCGGGGGATGGGGTGAGAGCCAGTCCCTGTTGGAAGGTACGTGTAGTCATTATGGAGTAACCAAAAAGCAGGCCTTTTTTATCTCTACTGTTCCAGCATAACACAATGGCCCTCTGGCCACGACCTTACGTTCGTGGCAACATCAGGCTGCCTGATAACTAACACAATCAGGCCCTTACACCTCTCTCTGAGGGTCATTGTATCTTCATGGCTTCAGCCATTCCCCTCTCCCAGGTGGCTATCACAACCAGTGGGAAATGTTACTGGCCAAGTGCCTGTTCGTCCGCTTGCTGCTACATTTTAAATGGTTTAAGCGAGCGCTGCCAGGTCTTAGTATGACCACTGACTTCCCTGTTATGACATTCTGACTATGAGGTACACTTTTGTGTACATGTTTCCACATTAGAGAAAAAGAAAATCCTGGTTTGGCATTTTCTTTTTGAAAATAAATTGGATACGTTAGGTGCAAAGCTCCGTCATGTTGAGGGAGCTCCACACCAAACCGCAAAAAGAACTGGCAGGATCAGCATGATGGTGGTTCCTGCCAATGCTTTAAAAATGACTCCCTGCTTGGTGTCATTTCTAAATTTAAGAAACTAGAATAAATCAGGAAACTGAAGTCGAGTGTTTAGTGGATGAGTAATTGAAATTAGGTTCTCCTTAATACAGGAAACATTCTCTGGTACACAAAGAAGTATTTGTTACCATGGAAAGAGACATTTATACAAGAGAGAACCAAATGTGAAGGTTGGATTCAAAGGCCTTTTCATCTTTATTTACCCCCTTCACTCAATGAGTTTCATTTGCACCACATTAACCCGTGATTACTGAGTGTACCTTGGAGGAAGAATGGGAGAATTTGTGTCTTTAATGCAGTTATTGAAAACAAAAATCAGGTTAGGGGTCTTGACAACATGATGGAAGCCTGTGAATGGTGGACTTCCACAAACATTGCTGGGCCACTTATCATATTGATTGTGCATGTCTATTATTTTATCTTGACATAAATTACATCCTTCCATCTGGAGCATTACTTATTCAATAAATTCCCACTTCTGAGTCTCCCATATTAGAACACGACAACCAAAATCCCTCCTCTAGAGTAGTTCTCTCCTGCTGGTGAAAGCCCCTCAAAAGAATTGGTTGGAAGGGCAAAATGACCAAGGTTATTTGTGGGATGATGACTGGTTAGCCCAGGAATGCCTTACTAGCCTTCGGTAAGGAAGGGATTTGATTATGATCATCAACCTAGAGGGCATCTCGGATGTTGAATACATTAAATCACAGATAAATGAATAGCTAAAAGGTATGCACCGATCTTCATTAATTGAGGCATTATCCCAAAAGAGGGGTTTCCATTCAAACATGGAAAGAGTTGGGGTCCGTAGTGGGGCTACGTTGGCATAAGAGCTCCTAATACCACACATGCTAACGGCCTCCCCCTTGAATATATCCACTTGAGGGTATGACTCCCCTCTTCCACATTGACATTTGGAGATAGTGAGAAGCAATCGTTTTTCTTAGCAATAAGCTAGCTATCACCCAAGAGAAATTATACGTTCAGAAAGGAGTTGACTTGGCCACGTTCGTGTTATTTCATGTACGCAATTACCTATTTCCTTTGGTCAAGTGCATGTTTTCGGCCTATGACAGATGAAAACGGTTGCATTCAAGTACCACTGCTTACGCTTGTCCCCTCATGCGGCAGAGGGTAGCCATGCTAGCCTTCTCATGCAGCTACTTGGTCATGCTTGACACACGTGCTTGTGAGCTGTGCTGACAAAGCATCACGCTTTTTGAGCCTTGGCTTCTAAATGGTCCATGTGCTGGACCCTGGAGATTGTTGTGAGCATTGCTTGAGTTCTTGTGCATCCTTTCATGAAGCGTTATTTACATCTGTTGGCCTTAATTCACTATTACGTGTGTATTTAGTCCTGAACATCCTGTTTCAGGAATTTAATAATTTCTTCAAAGATGAGGAAAAGTATTCCTTTGGGCGCAATGTTAGCTGGCTTCCCGCTATAATTAAATGGATAATATATCTGCTGACAGAGTGGCGTGGCCATGCAATCAGAATGCATGGAATGCTGTACGTAGTGCAATTACTAGTATTATTGCTACATATAATGTATCCTGCTAGAAAATGTCATTTTCTGTTATTTATATTTATCCTCCGTAGATGAGGGTGACGGGTATTGTGTAGCATGTCAATCGTGGCTAATTTTATTGTTTTACTTTATTGCATGTGATTCTTCTCCGTCGTTCCTTTGGATATCCACGTATTCTTCATTTAAGTTCATGGGGTGTTATTCCACATCACAACACAGACTGTGCAACTCCACTCCCTTTTTAAAGATTCCTGGAAAATTGTCATTGATATGTAAATATATTCAACGCAAACGTGTAATTACTGGAAAGTGTCAAATGCTCATTTCAGAGGATGCAATCTTCAGATAAACATAGTTTGGGGGAAATGAGTTGAAAAATAATGTAAACCTTTGCTTGATTAGATAACCGTTCCAGTGGAGTGTGATGTATGTAAGGATGCTGTTAAACAAACGGAGGAAAGGTGTGGGACGATGGTGGAAGAAAATCGGTGTTCTTTTAGAAAGAAACTGTGGGCCATATTAGCAACAAACTGCGATAAATATCGCAGAGCGCGCTTAGCTCACAATGTTTTATCGTCAGCTATCGCTGGAATATATCGCGACGCAAACGCTGTATTAGCAACAATTAGCACTATGGCGATAACTATTCCAGCGATAGCGGGAGGGAAGGGCCAACATCATGACAAAACCAGCGATGTTGCATGGGGAAGGGGGAAAACCTTGATGATACGACCCTGTGGTCGTATCAGCATAATCCACCCCCCATGTTAGGCATGGTTAAGTCAGGAAAATAGCAGGTGTTAAAAAACCGGCGATGACCCCAGTTAGCGCGACTTTTCAAGTCGCTAACCGGGGCCAGGGCCTCCTTGCTAATAGGCGATAGGCCTGTTAGCGGCTGTTTACCAGGTCTGTTGGTCTGGAACGCCTACTTTGCATGTCATTAGCGATAAATATCGCTCACATGCAAAGCGGCACCCAAACCGGTCGCTTTCGTCAGAAAGCTAACTGCTGTTAGCGACAGCTTGCTGGTAGGGCGATAGAATTATCGCAGCTTGTTAGAAATGGGATCTCTGGTTGTCTAAGGCTTGCGCCAAAGCCTGGCAGAGACCACCACTCTAAGTCAGGGCTGGGGAGTTATACGCCAAAGATAACCCCTGCTCACCCCCTTGGTAGCTTGGCACGAGCAGTCAGGCTTATCCCGGAGGCAATGTGTAAAGCGTTTGCGCGCGCACCCAGTAACAACACCCAAGGCCCACCACAAAAGAAACTCCACACAAGGTTATATATAAAAATAGCCTTTGTATTATACCAAAACACATTGGATAATATTCACACAATTTACACTGTGCCAACTGGCACTGGGCAGAATTTTACAGGGGACTATTTACACAAGACAGGGCCACATGGACCACTGTCAGAATTAGCACAAATCACCAATTGTAAATGTAGGACATATACCAACTGTAACACAATTTATACTGTGGTGCACAACCAGTAACTACTGGCGCAATAATGACTTCAACATTATCATAACAGAATCAGGTATAAAACCTATCCTGTAAACATCACAGGGGCATAAACACATTATGCAATCTCTCACAAGTCTAGCGCATTAGACCCTAACCTCCTAAGCATAACTACCTTAGGGAATAATTCTCACTAGCATAAACCCTCATATGCGAACCAACCTCATAATCATGAATCATATTTAGAGGTATAACACAAGATGTGTAAAACATACTACGTGAATTACATTTCCTAGCACCAAAATCACATTAGGGCCTGGCGCCCTATAAACCTAACACTCCCCACAGCCCCCCTGGCCAACTGGTCATCGCAAAGGAGGGGCTCAAATGCCCTGTGTCCCAACCGTCAGGGCACGCTGCAAAGGCAGCGAAAGTCAAGGGTGCGCAATGTGCACAGACCTAAACGGTGCAGCTGCCCACTACTTGCTGGGCAGCTGGAAAACAGTCAACTGGGGCTTGGGCTCGCAATGGCCCTTGGGACAAGTATGCCAGGCATTGGAGCCACACGGGGCCCTGAAAGTAAGTAATGTGCCTGGACAATAAAAACATTGGGCCCCTCTGGGCCTTCCTAAAATAATTATGGCCATCGTTGGAGCCACCCAGGCTCTAAAAATAAGCATGCCCCTCACACGTGGCAGCATGGCCCCACTGGCCGGTGGGGCCCCAACAGGGGCCCTTAAACAAAATATGCCCACAACGTTGGAGTGGCCCACAACGGCGGGCCCGCTCAGGGAAGGAATCTTGCGTTTTGCCTCACATGGCACCACGATGTGCACAGGGAGCTCCCCCTCCCACGGGAACTCCCGACTTCCACCACGGCTGCCTCCCCATCGGCCCCACTCACCGGGCATCAGGCAGGACTTCTGGTGAGCTCTGCTCCTATTCCCCCGGGCCCACTCCTGGGACCCAGGACTCTTCAGGGGTTGGCACAGGGCATCCGCGGGGCTCTCTCCTCACTAGGAAAGCCCCCCTCCACCGGCAGAATCACTTATGGCGCTGGGCTTCCCATCGCTCCTAGGAGCCCCGCGCTGCCGTTGGTGGCTTCAGCCGCCCACCCTCTTCACCCGGGCCCCCTCCTGGGACCCGGGACTTGGTTGTGGAGCCCGCAAGGCTCCGGGGGCATTTTCCTCGTCTCCTGTCTCCGGGGCTCCCAGCTGCTCACGGGAGCCCCGCACCCTTCCGTACTCCGGCATCCAGGGGCAAGGTAGGGCCCAGGGGCCAGCACACAGGGCCCTCCAGCAGGGAGGCAGCCCCCATGGCGGTCCCTCCTGGGCCCCACCAGCAGCAAGCCCCCCTCTTTCAGGATCCAAAAGAGAACAGGCAAAGTCCAGGGAAGGGGTGCAGGGGCAGAGCTGGGCCCAGGGGCCAGCACACAGGGCCCTCCAGCAGGGAGGCAGCCCCCATTGCGGTCCCTCCTGGGCCCCAGCAGCAGCGCGCCCCTGGTAGATTCAAGTCCAGAACAAGAACATTTTCATGGGTCACAGCCCCCCTTTTATACACAAAATCCTTTGTCTTCAAAGGTGCAGGGAAGGGGCGAACCAGATGCAACTGGTTCCTGAGCACTTTGTTTTGCTCAGCCTCTCTCCCTCTTCACAGGACAGGCCAGGGACATCAGACGCATCACAGGGGGTGGAGCCAGCATTGTGTAGGGAAAGCCCAGCCCTATTCAAGTCCCAGGTGTACTCCTCCCTGCCATGAACATGCAGATCTCTCCATTCACCACCGGGGCAGACCCATCCTGACTCCTGGAGCCAGGCACACCAGCCAATCACAAGCCAGACACTCACTTCACATTTATTACACAGATATGCCAGCTTCTATAAGTGGCACTTCTACACTAGACACAGTAACGCCGCACACATCATCGCGCAGCATTCAATCTCATGAGTTCACACATACCAAACTCGACCCTGCACTCCTCTCACATCAGGACTTAACACGGTCACTCAGATCCCCCATGCATTCCTATGGGAGGGCAGGTCAGTCTCACTAAAACATCCACAGAGCACACGCACTTTCCACTGGGACTCAGTGTGAAAGCGCCTAGAGGCCTAAAACCACTAATGCAACATAGGAAAAAGGCTAGAATAAATGCAAAAAGTTCTGGGGGTGTACTTGCCAGAAGGGTCAAGTCCAACACCGCTTTAGCAGGAAAAGGTCCCGCTAAAGCGGCACTATTGCCCTTGCTAATATGCCCCTGACTTTCTTCTCATTTCAGGAAGAAGGTGGGACTAACGATCGACATGTAGCTATCTGTGTTGAGAAGAGTGTCAGAATGACAGCTACATGAGAAATTGAAAAAAATAACCACGATCATGCGTTAAGGGCTCACATTATTATGGACACTGGCAGCAAAAAGGTTCATGGGTGATTACGGATTGGATGAGATATTACTGTACGGACTACAGTTCACATATCAAGAGACATTGAACAATATTAAAGATGTGTGAAGGAACTTTGTAATACACTGCGTTAATACATGTTGTATAAAAAAAAAACTATTAGTGATGTAACTCGTGGTTGGAAACAAGATGCAAAGGTTTTGAACCCTTCCAGTACAAAATACAATGCTTAGACACACGTTAAAACTTTATCTAATTTGTGTGTGTGCTGCATAGTGCAGCAAACATGCAAAGTCAGAAAAGAAAGGAGAAATATACATATTTTTCCTGTTTAATGTTCTCCTTTCAGATAGGGTTAACTTTTGGCACAAAACCCTGGCTACCAATGTTTGTAGTTAGGGTTTAGTGTCACAAGGCAGGTGTGATAGCATCAGTGGTTGCATGGAAAGGCCCATGTACCACCCATGTAACTTCCCTTTGGAGCTAAGTAACGCAAAGCAGTGCTTTGTGCTGCGTTGAATTATTTTCAATGTATCTTCCAGCGCAAACTAAGTACATTTGGAAAAATAATCCCTTTTGTGACACTAGCCCAGCGCGAAATGTTTGTGAATCTCCACCTCCATCACTATATTCGGTTGATAAAATGAACCTACAATAAAAGTGCATCAACTATATTTCTGAATTGCCAGCCGGTACATCATCATTTGTATTTAAAATTAGTATATTTAATTCCATATCTCATTACCTATACATACCAACTGGATGCAGTGGCTGAAAATTATTGTCACTATATATCAGGCTGTAAATACTACTCTTATGCTAAAGAACATATTAACAAATTCATCAGGCCATATAAATTAACTAATTTAAAGTAAGCCTCTGCAAATCTGTGGGATGACGTTTCATGTTCCTTTGTCACTAAAATATAGAATATTGGGAGCATGGTTTCCAAGGAAGATTATGATAATGGGGCTGCAACGCCATTCCGCCTCTGTTGAGGGGACACAGCAGGAGCACTTTCCGCAGGGGACTACCAGTCCCAGTCCCCTGACAGAGGAATATTAATTTCAAAAAACGGCCCGAACAAGGGTAATGTCCCTTTTTAATATTATATTAGCCTAAGAAATAATGTAATTCCTTATCAGTATTATGACCCATATGTGTAGCCCTCAATCTACAAATCCATTTTGCCTCTTTTTGTCTAACCAATAATTCCCTATTCCCACCTCTGTTGTTAATGGGAACATAGTCAATACCATGAAACCAAAAAGTGCTGTCTTCAGAATGCTTTGTCCTATAATGTTCACTCAGAGAATATCTCCAATCTCCATTTAAAATAGCCCTACGGTGTTCCTGTA
The DNA here is from genome assembly GCF_964204655.1 of Triturus cristatus. Taxonomy (NCBI): domain Eukaryota; kingdom Metazoa; phylum Chordata; class Amphibia; order Caudata; family Salamandridae; genus Triturus; species Triturus cristatus. Next base: position 1,139,658,562 of record NC_140583.1, on the reverse strand, counting down.
TCCAAGTTTTTAACGGACGAACTGTACTCCCAACATATATGATATAGCTCTTGCATCCTATTACATAGATAACAGGAGTGGTGTTACAGTTGATGAAATGCATTATATCATACATATTGGTTGTATTGTAGGCAAACTTTAAGGTTTTGTTTTTGCCGTAGGGACAGATATTACACATCCCACAAGTGTGAAAACCTTTAGGTTTAGAAGGCAGCCATGTGTCATTTTTATTGATCACATAACTGGGGCATAGGACATTACGCAATGATTTACCTCTTCTATATGTAATTGAGGGCATATTAGTAAGGCAACTCTTTAGCCCTGGCACATCCCATCTGGCAATTATGTAACCTTTTGGTATTGTTGCGATTATAAATAATGTGACGTTATGGTATGTTTTTTTTTTATTTTTATATGGGTTATTGTCTTAAATTTGGAGGTTGTTACTATGTCGGTTTGTGATTTATGAGGGGTATTTTTCTGAACGTTTTTACAAACAGTAAGAGGTGTGATCAATTATGGGATAGTCACGTGGGTGTTTATGGTATGATTAGGTTTATGGTTATTCTTTTTTGTTATTAGTCTCTAAGGGCCTCATGTCGGAAGCCAAATACCGGTCGGTAACAGCCGTTTTTCGGTAATTATACCGTTACCGACCGGTATTTTGGCTTTTGAGATGTAGGGGGAGAATTTCATGATTCGGTATTTAACGAATCGGTAAAATTACCGAATCGGTAATATTACCGATTCGGTAAATTTACCGATTCGGTAAATACCGAATCATGAAATGAGATGTAGGGGGAGTGTGTGGTGGGTGTGGGGATTCGTTATTTACCACCAACTAAAGGTTGGTGGTAAATGACGAATAGGTGAAAAAAAGCATTTTTGTGCACTTTTAAGTGTGCAATGTGGCAGACATACATGCCCTTAGGGCATGTATGTGCGCCACATGTGCACACATGGCCGAATCAGGGGTGCAACAGGGTGTCAATGTGACACCCTGCCACCCTTGCATGTGCTCCCCCATTACCGAATCGGTATTTACCGATTCGGTAATGAGGCATACCTTCCCATCAATGGGAAGGTATGCCTCATTACCGAATCGGTAAATAGCGATTCGGTAATTACCGAATTTTTGCGATTCGGTAATATTTACCGACTCATTACCTACATTGCATTTACCACTTCATAAATACCGAATCGGTATGATTCGGTATTTATGAAGTGGTAAATGCCAGCCCACCTACATAAGGCCCTATATGTGTTAAGTGGCATAAATCCTTAGGTATTTTTTTGTTTGACTTGGGAGAGTTAGTGCATAAGCGATATCACTCATAATTGAGTCTAAGTATCGCGTGTTTCTTATTTTGTTTATTATATTGCTCTGGTATCCAATACAGGGTAACTTTTTGATATTTGTCTTTTCCGTTGTTTCGATTTTTAAACCTTTATATGGACTATTGCCTTTCTGAGGGACTGCATTGGATTTAAAATACTTATTTCCCCCGAGGGGCTCCAATCTGCACCTTCAACATTGAAGGTGAGTCCAGTGTTATTTAGATGCATATTAGCGATCTTGCCTTTTTTGTAAATATCCTTATTTGTGGTTGTGTTAGATTTTGTTTTGTGTTTCAGATCTTATTCTTTTTACTCTATGCGCCAAACTGAATTTTGAGTGTTCTGCTTCAGTCATGTTTCATTGAAGGATTTATATCCATCTGTTGATTATAAGGTGAGCTTTTTTGGCAGATGTATAAGGTGCTTATTGTATAAATGCCCCTCTTGCCTTTGACAAACGAGTTATCTTACATGTCAATAACATGGTTTACTTGACTGGAATGCTTGAGTTGTGTACGTATTATAGTCAGATCACTTGGCAATCTTATTTGATTGTTAGGTGAGACTTTCTGGATACTTTTTGGATTCCGTGCTTTGGTTTTGGCAGTCATATATATTTTGTATGAACTTGACTCCTTATCTTCTATTCTCTCTCATGGCCTCTTTCTGTTCTCAATATATATCTTATGACTCAATTTGTATGTGTTGTACTTGCCCACCTATGTTTAAGTATGTGAATATGTGACACAAGTCCTTTTTCTTGTTGAATGTTATATATGCTAGTTATGTGATCAAATAGACAAGTTTTTGTGCTTTTCAATGTATGCATATATGAATATATTGTGAGGTTAGTCTTGTTTCTTTTTTCCTTTTTTTATATGTTTTATTTATATATGTTGTCTTTATACATGTTGTCTTGTAATTGATTACAGCCCTGAAGAAGTTCCTGTGGCAAAGGGAACGAAACGCGTTGGCGGTTTGCTGTTTCTAAAATAAAAGAAGAAAAAATTATTCTGGAATATATGTACTTATTGAGACTAAGTCTTGGGTGCACCTTCCTTTGTGTGAAATGTTTTGGACTTCTTGAACATCTAACAACGACGAATGTTGGAAGTTGTTGCACCAAACTGAATATAACAATTTTGAAACTTGGGAATTGAACTCCTTAACCTTGGTCTGTCATTGGTGTTGCTTTGTTTGTACATAATCCTAGCGACCCTAACTGGGGAGATTTCCTTAAAAGTCAACAAACTGATTCCCCCACTCGGATGGTGGATGGATTGAAAACCACTCTCTACCACCTTGGATGAGAGGAGTGATTTCCTCTTTACCAGCTATGCTCTGGACAGGTCGAAATCCCTTCTAAATATCCCCAAGGGTTTTACTCTTGCCACCTCCTTGGTCAACCCTAATGCACAATTAGTTGGATGGATGGACTTCCATTATCCCTTAATAGTGTATTTTCGTACCCCTAAACCTTGATCACTGGTAGTCAGCCTCCATTAGCTAACTTTGCTGTGGCTGGGAAGGAGATTTCCATAATATCCTGGAATGAACCAAGCCTTAAATCTAAGGTTTCCCTTCCAGACTGGAACAATTTTATTGAGTTTTATGACATTTGCTAATTCCAGGAAACTTGCCCAATGGACCCTCTTTTAAAACATGGTTATCTTAATTATTTTAGTCCCAACTCAAGAGGACCATGTAGGAGGCCTTCAGGGGGGCTAACAATATGGGTCAGATTAATTCATAGCTTTTTTTGACTGTCCAAATGTTTTAGCTATTCAGTTAGTAACCTCCAATAGGAGATCCTGCAATACAATATTTTTAATGTCTATTATAGAGGGGTTCGGGGAGGACTAAGATCCAAAACTATTTTGATTCTTGAGGAATATCTGATGGCTCATCATCATGACTTGGGTCGAGACAAAAAAGAGGATGAGGTTTGGGATATTCCGCAGCTTGATCTCTCACCCATACGAAGATTGACAGAGGCTGATTTGCAACTGATGGCGTTCACACTTGACTTTGGCTCAAGAGCCACCAATGGTAGAGCCAAATCTGATAGGCAGGGGGCCAATACCTTTTGCAATTCCATTCACTCTAGCCATATACACTATTCCCTATTAGATCTCCAATTGTGGTCCTCCCTTGTAGATATGATGGGTACAATAGGGATAGAGAGTGCCCATGGCCGGTTAAGTCTTTTTATGGAATCCCTCTACCCAAAGCTGGAAAATGAACAACACTTACCATTTCATACAAAGGATATCACCCCTTCGAGTTATACGCAATGATTGAAATGGTCTCAAGTATTAGAGTGCCCTAGCGTTTTACAACAAATAAGCAAGGACCTACAGGCCTGTTTAATGGAAATGGTAAGACAATGATTGTCACACATAATAAAGTCTTCAAGAAAATCCTGTCCCACTACGTAGTCCCTACTAAGGGTCATAAAAGGTGTCTGCCCAGAGCAAATAACTGGTTTAATAAGGAGCGCAGATCCTTACGCAGACACATGGTTAAAGTACTTCTACAATGTATGTCCAGCAGATTCATCTGACAAGAAAGATGTATAAAAAGACCCAGGCTCGGGCTAAGAAACAATGGGATGGTGGAAGGTGGCAGGATCTGAAATTGGATTGTGCCTCTAAGTATTCTAACAGGTTCTTTGCTTTGTTAAAGTGGTGGAGAAATGCCTGTGCCCCATCTCTGTAAAATAATATCGCCCCCTGGTTTGGTTAGCATAGATCTTTATTCATAAACACCCACAACCAATGCTCTAGAGAATGTGCCAAGGGGCACACATATAGAGGATCCTCATGCTCCTTGTGACCCCCTCTTAGATCTAGCTGACATTTCCTCCAATGTGGATGCAATAACAAGAGGCAGGGCACCTGGATAAGATTGTATTCCTGATCACATTTCTCTGTAGGAGAGAGAGAAATGGTTCTGGTATTTCCTCTTTTTAAAAAAAACAAAAACAACAGTTGATTGACAGAATGCAGAACAATGTCATACATTCACCCCAGTACAGTGATCTGGGCCTAAATCCATCATTGTTTTGCTCACCATTCCATTCCAGTTTGAACCCAGCCATATGCAAATCAGTTTTGACCCTGTGACTCATGGGAACAGTCCAGTCCGAACAGCCAAGGCAGGTCCTCCCTGGACTGGAAACAAGCATCCTAGGACCGGTTTTGGGGTTTCACCCCTCTTCAGCCAGGATAGCTTGAGTCCAGTAGCATGGAGTGCACAGGACCCACGTCTGGGCATACCCGTCCCACTCGGGGTGACAAATGCTGGATTCAAGCTAGCCTGGCTGAAGAGGGCTGTTAGCCCAAAACTGGTCCCAGTATGCAATAACTCGGATGAATCGACCGGGCATGTTCTATGCCTGAAGGGCTATGCCAGCCCACACCAGACTTGGATTAACGTGATTTGTAGGCAATTGGGGACATGAATCAGTTTAGCTGCCCTGGGCATTCTTGCATAAGATTCAACTATAGTTTATAAATGTGCATTTGTAAAATTCTTGGGGTAAAATGTGGGTTATTGGATCAAGAGGCCTGACCACTATTGGGAAATCTTCATAATAATTGGGCCCACATAAACATTCGATCAACATGAGCCCATCACTTGCAGTTATGTGAATATCGCATGAAGTTTTAGGTTTAGGGACAATGCTATGTGCTCTACATCCGTTGCTCCTTGATTGTCTTTGATTTCATGTTACAGCTCTTAGATAATGACTCCATCGTTTTTTATTTCCTTACACACAAGCGTCCTTCTCTGTAGGAAATGTGATGTAATAATGCTGAATTTTATTACTTCTACAATGATTAGTCATATTGATTGTTATCTTTATTATTAATACTTCTTTAAACTGTCCTATCAGGAAATGGGAACTGGGTCACTAGGGATAGTTTGGTATTATACTCTGCACGTTTTACAACTGATTTTATAATCAATACTGTTATCTAGGAATGCTGCAACACATTAGCTATCATACATGAATGATATTGTTTTCATGTGATTTTGTCATTTTCTTGTACATTTTTGTATATTTAATATTTATGCTTTTATTGCAACTTTTGTTGAATAAAGCAAATTGAACTGAACTGAATATGATCACCCTTATCACTAATCCCTTTAACCGCCTCTCTCAATATTTTCTTTGGCATGAGTGAGTCAGACATTGTTCCTCTCATAATTCTGGTCCATAACTTGACCCCTGGCTATCTATCAACTATACCCTGCTATCTAACTCCTCTTTTGAGCAAATGCTGTAATTGATGCTACAAAGAATCTGGCAAATTGTGTGGCCACCTACCTATTCAATTTTCTAAAAATAATACATTTTAAATGCTAACAGCACAGAGGCTATTTTAGTAGAATAGGTTGATGCCTTCTGACTTGCGCATCAACCGTGTCAGCACCCTAATTCTTTTAGGCCTATCAGCATCAATTGACACTGTTGACCATTTGGATTGATGATAGGAAGCTCAGCTGGTTTAAATCTTGTTTGTCCCTGTGCACCAGAGGATCTCCGGAACACAATTCAATCCAACATTATTCCAAAATAATGGTTGTGTCCTGTAAAGTCCAGCATGACCCCCAACCTAATAAACATTCATATCGCCCGCTTAGATAGTCTCATCTGCCCTTTTGGCCCGTGGTTCTACACATATGCTCATGAAATCCAAGTTTGTGTCCCACCTTTAAAGTCACAGTATCTCAGTTAACAATGTCCAACAGAGTCTTTGGCAGGTCAGAGCCTGAGTGGGAAAATACTAGCTGAAACTGAACCACAGGAAAATGGAGATATTAGTTATTGGTTGACATTCTGAAGTAAGGATCTCTGAAATCTGGCCACAGGAAAAGGGGGGTTGGAGCGAACAAGTCTATTGTAAAACGAATCTAGGTTCTGAGTTTGCTTCTTCCCTTCCTCTTAATGAACAGGTTTCCACTGTGGTCTCTCCCTGGTCTTTCCAACACACAAGAGCGCAAACAGATCACCCTTATTGTGCTTTGAGCATCAGTGCTCATCTTTGGTAGTGCTGGTAGGCTCCTGGTTGAACTACAGCAATGCTGTTTATCTTTGTATGCCTGCTGGATCTTTTCAAATACAGTGCTGTAAAATACATCTATAGGGTCTATGTATTAAAACATTTTTAGGGGCTGAAACCCTCAAAATACTTGGAGATTTGCATTATGATAAATCTAGTCCTCAACCACCCAAAGTCTGTTTAAGAATCACACTGTAGGGGGCGTGGCTTGGCGCCCGAGCGGGATGGCGGTGCACGGGTGAAGCGCCCGGCGTTTCCCGAGGTCTCCATGTGTTTCAGCCGGCAATGAGAGCCGCTGGCGGCGGTTACGGATGGCGGATCACTTCCTGGGCATAATGTAATCTCTGGAGCCCCTCTCTGCCACAAGCAAGTACTTTATTCATCATAAATCCCCGTTTTTGAGGCCGCGCATTACCGCAGCCGCCATTTTGTTTTCTTCTCATTGTTGCCACGATCGTGATTCACTCACAAAAGGATGAAGCTGTGACTCTTCTAATGCTCCTCTTATATCCAGCTGTCCTGGCAAGGACAATTCACTTCTAAATCTTTGGAATTTTGCAGGTATTGCTGCATTTTCAATGCTGTGCATTTTTATGAGGGTCCTGTGAGGAATGAGTTTGGCAGCCATTTTGTGTTTATCTGCAGGGTCTAACAGACAACCTGTGTTTGTGTACTTCATTTCCTGAGTTCAATTGAGGTGCACTAGGATTGCTTATTTTAAGCTCTTTATAAGGAGACATCAGATTTATATTTTTATTATTGCGCTCCTTCAAACAGCGAATGTTTCTCTCTTTGGCTTTTTCCCTCTGGTGATTACATTACCCCATTGGTAACGTCTTTGACCATTCATATTTGGAAGGAAGGCTTAGATAACACTATATGGGTAGACTAAAGACTCTCACCACTCCTTCATCTAAGAAACATATTTTTATAAAAAATTCCAAACTTTTTTCTGAATTTTCTAAGCTTGAAGACTCTTTGCGTTTCACACCTCACAATTTAGAAGCGACAATGGATCCCTCTTCCGGAACTCCTGGGAAGTCAGTAACTAAACGTCTCAAAAAAGATCCTCCTTCGCCACCCAAGCCAGTCTCGCCGGTATCGATGGAAATGTTACTCGAGGAGATTAGAGCCCTTCGACCCTTCATGGAAGAGATGAACTCCAAGTTGCAAGTCTTAACAGATAATTGGTCTCATCTAGATACAAGGGTATCTGCAGTTGAGAACTCAGTTTCTTCCTTCAACGAAACATGTGTTAAAGTTTCTCATTTACACTCACAAGTCTCTACACTTCAGAAACAGGTCGAGGATTTGGAAAACCGCAATAGACAGAATAACCTACGTATTCATGGACTGGGAGAAGGACTTGAGGGATCCGACTCACTCACTTTCTTTAAATCTTTTCTCCCTAAATTGCTTCACATGCCAGAAGGAACTATACTCAACATTCAACGTGCTCACAGATTGGGACGTCCTCCATCTAATGCTTCATCGTCACAAAGACCAAGAGGAGTCATTTTATACTTTTTGGAATATACAGACTTGTTGAAAGTTTTATCAGCAGTTAAAGCATCTCCGAAAATTACTTGGTCAGGTTCGTCTATTTTCTTTACCCAGGATTACGCTAAGGCCACTGCTAACAGACGTAAGGCTTTCCTTAATATGAGACCTGAATTGCATTCTATGGGAGCCCAATATGGCCTTTTCCATCCTTACCTCTTCAAGGTCACATATAATAACAGAACGACAACATATGAAGACCCGACACTTCTACAAAGCTTCATTAATTCATGTAAAGCAGATGCTATGGATTCTTCAGGGCCTTCGTTGTCATTTAATGCTTAATTAATTGTTTTTCTCTTTTGCTTCCTCACAGGTTGTTTCAAGGTTTGCTTTTCTCTTCACAGACTTTTCATCCTCAAGAAATGATTTTAATCAGGCTGCTGTTTTGCTTGTTGTTATCACAAAAGTTCATTTGATCTTCCTCCGTTTACTGTTATTGTTTGTTCTCACCTTTTCTTATACGCTCTAATATTTACCATTTATCATTTGTTTCATCTCCACAGATTTACTATCAGTGTACCGTGGTCTCCTCCTGATTCTCCGTTCGATTGATCCCGCATGTGTCGCCTACTCCATGTGGTTCCATCCCCCTTCCCCGTGTATTCCTGACCCTCCCCTTTCTAGGTATGTTGTTTCTATGTATTTCTTTTTTTTTTTTACTTATCCTCCCAAAAACGTTTCTCTTCTCCTTTTCAAACAATCTTTTTTATTTCCTATTAGGTGTCTTTATTCCTTTTAAGTCTTATGTATTTTTTCATCACCCTCGGTTTCTTTCTTTGGTCCTTCTCATTCTTGATGTTGTCACATCTCAATTTTCATTGTCTATTATTTTCGTCATCATTCTCCTACTTTTTCTCAGTATTCTTCTCTAGCACATTCCTACCTACATATTTCTCTCAGTATTTTCCTATCTTTACTTGGTGATGCGTCAATTACACTTGTTTTTCTTTTTTTCTTTTACATCTCTATCATTTTATATATTACTTATTGTAATTCTTCATAGGACCTATTCTTTCTTCTTTGCTTCTCATTCATGTTTAAGTGTGTTGGGTTATTTGCATGCATTCTTTTCATTCATTATTTCCTCTAAGATGTTATGTCATTGAAATTTGTATCTTGGAATGTTAGGGGACTCAATTCTCCCATTAAACGGCAAAGAGTCCTGACCTATTTAGCGAAATTGAATACAGACCTGGAGATCGAATCGTTGAAAATGAAAAAGGGATGGAAAGGAGATATTTTCTTCTCCAAAGGTGATGGCAAACGTAATGGTGTTATGATACTTGTTCGTAAACCACTTCATGTTAAACTTGTGTCGCAGGTGTCTGATACCGAGGGCCGTTGGCTTAATGTCAAGTTGTTGCTGAAGGATGTTCCAGTCTCCCTTTTTAATTTCTATGCCCCCACTGGTGCTGACACTTCTTTTTGGTCCGCACTAACGCAGCAGATTACTCTTTGCATGGAAGACATTTTTATTTTAGCGGGAGATTGCAATCAAGTATTTGATCCATTTATAGATCGCAACTCTACAGCTTCATTTATCCCTAACAAATCACATAAATCCTTCATACATACTATCACCCATCACAGTTTATTAGATGCATGGAGACTATGCAACCCAGTCACTAGAGAGTATACTTTTTATTCCCCGGCTCATCGTTCACAATCACAAATTGATTACTTTTTTGTTTCACATAATATTTCACAAGCATTAGTGGGTGCAGAAATAGGACCTATATTATTATCGGACCATGCCCCCGTATCAATATGTCTTGACATCATACCTAAGGTTATTGCTCCCAAGAGATGGCGTTTTAATAACGCTCTCTTACTCGACCCAGTATTTTCTGCCTCATTTATTACCTTCTTCAATGAATATTTCTCAATTAATCAAGCTGCTTCCCTTCCCTTTTCAACCATTTGGGACGACTTCAAAGCCTCAGCAAGAGACTTTATAATAAATTATGTTGCTAGAAAACGCACTAATGCACGCAGACATACTGACGCTCTTCTCCTAGATATAAAGAGACTGGAGCATTCTTTTTATACTTCTAATTCAAGAGTTGTTTTGGAAAATATCATATGGGCACAACTGCAGTTTAACAAAGAGTCAACCGATAATGCCTCATTATATTTATTAAAATCTAGTGCAAAATTCTATGGGGGTAAGAATAAAGCAGGGAAAATTCTAGCTAATTATTTGAAAACCAAGAACAACAAGTTGAACATTGAATCCATTTATGATGAACACTCGGTTTTACAATTTAAAGATGAAGGTATTTTAAATGCTTTCTCCTCTTTTTATAAATCATTATACTCCTCCTAAACGAATCCTACGGACCTCATGCTATCTAACTTCTTTTCTACCATACAAAAATCTCAGCACTTATCCCCTGACTTATCATCATTGGAATCCGATATTTCACACCAAGAATTGTTCGATGCGCTCAAGCACCTTAAAAAAGAAAAAGCACCTGGACCTGAGAGTTTTACCGTTGAATATTTTCTGCATTTTTCCAAATTATTGTTGCCCAAACTGCTCCTCTTGATCGATTCATTTTGTTTCCTGGGAAAATCAATTGGTTCTTTTTCAGAGGCTCATATTTGCCTCATACACAAAGAAGGTAAAGATCCCAAGCACTGCAAAAATTATAGACCTATCTATCTCGTAAACATAGACTATAAAAACATTTCTAAAGCATTAGCCCTTCGTTTAGAATCTTACTTACGAAATATATTAGGTAAAGAACAATCTGGTTTTGTTAAAGGACGCGTAATTACAGATAATACATGATTGTTCTTTGAGATTTTATCTAAGGCTACACATATGAAACATCCTCTTTCAGCAATAGCATTAGATGCCGAAAAGGCTTTTGATAGAGTCGAGTGGCGTTACTTATTTTATACTCTTGAATGGTTTGGTTTTGTCCCTACATTTATTTCCCTAATTTCCCTATTATATTCGAACCCACGCGCCGCGGTAGGCGCTAATGGTTTAATATCCTCATTTTTTTATCTAGGTAGAGGAGTGCGGCAAGGTTGCCCCCTTTCTCCTTTTCTTTTTAACCTAGCCCTTGAGCCTTTGATTTCTAAAATCCATCAAAATATGCTTATACATGGCATTGAGACACCCACAACTCAGATTAAACTTGCGGCTTATGCTGAGGACATTTTGCTTTTCATTTCGAACCCTAACGAGTCTCTTCCGGCCTTCTTAACGGAAGTACGCTCCTTCTCCCTTATTTCTGGTTATAAACTAAATAGTGACAAATGCGAAATTCTCCCCCTGACGAAATACACTTTTAAAGCAGACTTTACATCAACTAATTTCACATGGAAATCTAATCATATTAAATATTTAGGATTACAATTTACACCTACGATCCCAGGCACGGTAGCACTATGTATGAATACTTACTACTACCAAATGGCACCCTCTTTATTTGTTTTGGTGGGGCCGCCTTGACACTATAAAGATGATGCTTTCCCCTATAGTGTTATACACAATCTCCAATATACCAGTTCTCATCTCAACTACATTTTTCAAATCTATTAATTCTATCCTTTCCTCTTTTTTATGGAATAAGAAGAAATCTCGTATGTCTTTGTCCAAATTAATCCGTCCTAAGACCGAAGGAGGAGTCAATTTTCCCAACTTCACTGCTTATCATAAAGCTTTTTTACTGCGCCAAGCCTCATTCTGGTTATTGGATTCCACCGATGATTATCCTCTATAGGCGTTAGTTGAAAACTCTTTTTTATCTCCATTCTCTTTTCAAGAATACTTATTCTTTTCCCGCAAACCTCAAACTCGCTCCACTCCCATGTTTAAACTCACTTCAAAATTCCTTGCTCCACTTTATCCTTCGACTCATATGACTCTAGACTCTTCAACTATTTGGCACAACAAAACCCTACTAATACGTAACAGACCCTTTTATTGGAAAACCTGGAGACAAAAAGGCCTAGTTTGGATTCATCAACTATTTTCCAATTCGGATTTAATTTCCTTTGCATCGCTCAAGCAACTATACGATTTACCAACTTAATTCTTACCTAAATACCACATTCTCAGAAACACTGTTCTTGAAACTTATACCCATTTAATTAGCACCTCCTCTACAGTCCATAATTTTACTTTACCTATAGATTTATCCACTTTACTTCGCACTTCTCCTAGAGCATCTACAATATATAATTTTCTTTAATCTCCTGACAATAGTAGACCAAAATCAAAGACAGAACTAGCCTGGTGAAGAGATTTTAACACATCCTGGTCTCTTTTCATGTGGAGTAATATATGGACCAAGATCTTTAAATCTACAAGAGCAGCTAGTCTAACACAAACTTTGTTTTATATTTACAATAGGCTTTTGTTTTCCCCAACAATCTTGAACAAGAGATTCTCTAATATACCTGATACTTATTGGACTTGCCACTCTCCAAATGCTGATTTATTTCACATGTTATTCACTTGCCCATTAGTGCATGACTTTTGGAAGCGCGTATGGTCTCAAATCAACTCCATTTTCTGCACCAATGCTCCCTTTTCTATCATTAACATTTTTCTAGGGAGTATTTCACCAATATGGATTAATTTTTCACATAACGTTAGAAATATTGACCTGTTATTGGCGGTTGCCTTTCAACAAATAACATGGAATTGGAAGGATTTTTCAAAAATTTCTTATAAAGCATGGTGGTATGATATTTGTCACAATCATAGATTGGATACTTTCCTTACTTATCCCACGCATTTGTCCACAAAACGTATTCTATTATGGTCACCTGTGACAAGGTTTTTTGATATATGCGCTACACGATCCTTTTCCTTACCTCCTGCCCAACAAGAAGTGCTTAAACCTCCATGAGTTTCCTGGACATTCCCAATATCTCTACTTCATCTTCTGTTTACTCCATTTTGCTTCCTTTTTTTATTTTTTTATTGTTATTGCTTTATTATATAACCCTTTTCATGTATTACTCTTGACTAAATATATGATGTATTGATTGTTAAACACATATGTATCGTATATTGACACCTTCATGTTTTCAATAAACTCCTTTTGAACTTAAAGAATCACACTGTAAAAATATTTCCAAAATTGGCAGGTTAAATTCAAAGTTGGCCATTTGGATGGAGGCCGAGAAAATATTCAAGAGAGAGAGCATGGAAATCAGAGGGGGTAAAATACCACTTCTGTAGTTTGAATACAGGTAACTTTAAGTTTGCAGAGCTGCTTATTTGCCTTAAGTATAATTTCTGCCTTCAGTGTTGAACTGGCTTGTTGGACAAACTGACACCCTCGCACTGCCAAGTGAGCATATGCGAATTCATCAGAACAGGAGGTTGGAAGGCAAAATGTGTGGTGGTGACCCTGCAGCAAGGTCCAAGTCCTACATTCCATATTTACAAGGATAAGGTGCATTTCTGCTCTCTCCTTGCACTTGAGTCCTGTGTACTGCCTAGCACCAACGCAAGGGGTAAGAGTGCTTGTATTATAGCACAATGGTTGTGCTTGAAGGGATACCTCTCTACACTAAAACAATCATTAGAAGCATATTATGTGTGCTGCAGAATACAGTGCAGATGAAAAGAGGGAGTAACAAGGATAAATAAAGATATTTCTCATTGTTGCGCCTTGTCAGTTTTGCATGGCTTAGTCAAAAAGGATTTTGCCTCAGGGCTGTGCCGCCAAAGTAATGAAACCAAGGCGCATAAATCACAGTAAATCTGGGGCACTACTGCAGAATTGCATTTGGACTGTTGCACGGGTTGAGCAATAAATGAATTTCACTCCATCTCTTACTCGAATTTCACCTGTTAGCTTAACATTGTGAGTGTCCTCCAAGTGCTTTTAATGGCTTATGCCCACTAACACGCAGACTATGCTGCACCAGCTTTCTGAGAGTGTACTGTGGAAGAACAAGTGACACAAAGCTGTTACTTCGCAGTTTCTGACATGACCTTAAAAGAGGCCGGATCGATATATTTGACACAATAACACCCGACCTTCCACTTTAACTGAAATCAACCGTGTCTAAGCTTCCGCTTATGCAAAAGTGAACAAGGCTAGCCTGTCACGATCGTTGCTGAATCCATTACCCCAGATGTAATCTTATTTAAAAAAAGAAGAAATGCAAACCCTTGGCATCTCGAAGAGGAGACACAATGTCTGCACAGCAGTTGCTCCCAGTAACAGACCCTAAAAGCCTCGCCGGTGATCTGTTATTCTCACAACAGAAAACAAAAGCTCCCCACAGGCAGCGAATGGCCGAGAGGTAATGGATTGAAAGCGAGAGGTTAATGTACGGCACGAGCTCCGAAAACTCCCCAGACTGGCAGACTCTCGCGCATCCAGTAAGGAGGGGCTATCAGGTTTTAGGAGCAGGAAAGGTTAATGTGCTCCAGTGCTCGAAAATCACCCAACAAGGCAAAAAGCATCGTCGAGAACATTCCACTGTGGAACATCCGTTGTTGTTTACATCACAAGGTCCAAGAAACGTAAACAGGCAGATGTCAAATAGTTTGAGAGCTCCACCGGCAAATCATATGTATTGGATTTACTCTTAAGGCACATTAGACAGCCAAGGACAGGGTATGTCTTCATCTGAAAGTTGGAAAATTGTTCAGTTTAGCTATTTCTACATAGCACGTTTTAATGAATGCTATTCAACTCCACGTCCTTACATTGAGTTTCGTCTTCTTTCCACGCTCGTCCCTGCCTTCGATATAGACCTGCATTTCGAGGGGGGGGGGCAGCCTTGAAGTCTTGCCATTGACCCTATACACAACGCCAGCTGTTTGTGAACGGAAGGCTCCAATAAAGTACACAATCATACAGTTCTGAAGTGGGATAGGGAGAAAGGTTGTCACAGTTTGCAAGTATGTTTTATTGTTGATATGTAATTAAGCCAAAGGTGAAAACATGTTGAGGAGCTGTGTATCTTCATGCACCAAGCAAATTAAGGTGGGAGGGAAAAAGGGAGGAAGAAAATAAATGTTCTTATAGACATTCATAAACCTCAAAGTTGCAACTGGATTGGTTAAACACCATTCTTTCTTGCTGCAGGCATCTATAATAAAATCATGACCTTTTATTCGAAAAATCTAATATTTTTTCGCACCATTCAATGTGGAGGACAAATTGTTTTGCTATTGTCTGTTTATAAAGTGACTCTATCATCTCTTTATGCATGCCCACATAGCAAATGATTCAGTCTTTTCTGGGACATGGTTGATCTTAGCCAAGTTTTCTGTCCCCGGAGACCACTGAAGCCTCTCTCAGCCTCACAAGAATAAAGGGAAATAATTAAAAGAATCTTTAGTAGCTCATCAACCTTGTGTAAAGAAAGTTCTATCTGATAGAAGCATTTATTAGAGTATGTCTGCCAGTTTCAGGACTGATAATATAAGATACTTGATAGTATAGCTAATTTTGCTGAAAGCAGCGAAGGGTCAATTTCTTGAAATTGAACAACAGTGCCAATGACATTGCCTGTTAAAAGCAGCTATTTAAGTTTTAAGAAAATACTGTAGATGATACTAATCCCTGACAGTTACAGGGTGAAACATTTCTGCTGCTACATCATCTATCAAAACCAAAGGGGATGATGGACGGAGTGTTGAACATTGCAAGCACTCACCCCCAGACAACTGATCTGGGTTTAATCCATCATCATTCTTTAGCTCACTCCGCCACCCCAGTTCAGACATGGCCATTTGCAAATCAGTCTGACCCTGTGCCTCATGGGAACAGTCCAGCCCGAACTGCCAAGCCATGTCTTCCCTGGACCAGAAACAAGCCTCCTGGGACCGGTTTCTGGCTAATCAGCCGTCATCAGTCAGGCTAGCTTGAATCCAGTGGCAAAGTGAGCAAGGGACCCATATCTGGGCATACCCTGCCAAATTAGGGCGAACAAAGCAAAACCAAAGGGGATGATGGACGGAGTGTTGAACATTGCAAGCACTCACCCCCAGTCAACGATCTGGGTTTAATCCATCATCAGTCTTTAGCTCACTCCACCACCCCAGTTCAGACATGGCCATATGGCCATATGGCCATCATCTATCACCACAGTTGTGGCAGTTCAATGGCATTAAGATGGTACTTAGCAGTATAAACACTACACTGATCATTGGAGTTGTGCAGACTGTCGAAAGAACCATCACTGCAAAGTTTTAGTATTGCACTTTTTGCTACAGTCTCAGCAGCTAGTATTCCTGATACAGTTTCCTGGTATCCTTGCATGGCAATATTCAAAAATTCTAGAACCTGCAGTACTTGCAGAGCAATATGAAGGCTTTGGAAGGTTGTTTCTTTCTAAGCTTGTGCCATCAAACTCGAAGGAAAAAAGCAGACACATCACCACCTTTCATAAAAGTTGGTATATGTTCTAGGGTTTCTAAAATAGGTTCGTAGTTATGCATCACTGTTTCTACAGCTTTTACACAGACACTCCAGTGCGCTGGACACAATAGCTTTTTTTAAACACATTTGCGGGCCTTCAATGAGAATTTTTTTTTCAAACGTTTGTTTTCAAATCTATGGGAAAAGTTATTGCAGATAGATGACTTGTAGAGTGCCCTCAAAACGAATATCTTGCACACAAACATGAGAGCCTATGAGAGACACTTTTTAGATACTTGCAAAAATGAGATTTACAGTGCTTGCGTGTAAGAAATGCTTAAAATGTGAAAAAGCCTACTGTGCGAGACACATACGCAAGAGGTGTAGTATGTTATATCCTTGCAAAAATATAAAATATGGTGTGCATGTGAGATGCTTACAAATGCAAGAGACATGATGTGTGAGATGCTCACTGAAGAAAGGTTTAGTGAGATATGCCGAATGAGATGTGTCTGGGGGAAGCTCAGAAGTGAGGTGTTGGAGCGATGAACATAAATACGAGAGGCTGAGTGTGATACTTCTAAATACTATAAAATAGTGTTTGTGTGTGAAGCTTACAACTCAATACAGCGAATGGAAGGTCCCAAATGAGTATTGTGTGGGCTGCTCAAAAGGACAAAACCTTAATATCTGGGCTCCTCACAAAATGAACAGCATATTTTACAAAATGCTCATTACAATCATTGATGCTACAATATAATATGAGAAGTATTGCACATAAGATGCATGCAAACAGATAGTGTTTGAATATGATGATGTGTAGGTCCCTACAGAGCTAGTGTGTGGTTATAGCGATATTGAAGTCCCCAGAGATGCAGGGTGTGGTTCTATAGAGGTATACAAAATATGAATTGTGCTGATAATTTGTCAGTAAAAATCAAATATATTGATTACAGAACAGCACATAAAACTATATTTAACCATTTACTTAGTTCTCTAAATCATATGTGATAATTGAACCAAGACATAAAGAAATTATCAGATGTAATCAACCTACATGGTCAAGTGTAACCCAGAGTTTGACTATTTGCTCACATGAGTGTCAACATAGCTTTTATACCACATTTCCCTAGGAATGTATGCAATGTTAATATCTGCATAGGAATTGTTTGTGAAGATGCCTACAGAGGTGGTATGTCATTGATGCATTTGGATGGTGTGTGATAATGCTCATACAGACATTATGTGATCAAGTAGCACAAGTCCCCACAAAGATAGTATGTGATTATTGGGATGTTCAAGTCCCCACAGAGACAGTGTGTGAAGATGTTAGTGTTCGAGTCTCCACTGAAATGGAGTCCCCACACAGAGAGTGTGAAGATCATGGTGTTGAAGTCCAAACAAAGATTGTGTAATTATAGAAATGTTCAAGTCCTCACAGATATGGTGTGTTATTATAGTAATGTTCAAGTCCCCACAACAATAGTGTGTTATTATAGTGATGTTTGAGTCCCCACATTGATAGTGTCTGTTCATTACGATGTTTAAGCCCCCACAGAGATAGTGTATGTTCCTGTCCCCAGGGAGATGAATTGTGAAGAGAATTATGTTCATGCCCCCACTGAAATAGTGTGAACAGACAATGCTCATGTCTCTACAAAGATAGCATGTAGAAATAATGATGATAAAGTGTCGACAATTATTGTTTGTCATTAAATGAATGACAAAGTCCCCACAGAGATAGTGGATGAGGATAATGATTAGCAAGGTCCAATGAAATAGTGAGTAAATCTACTGTTCAAGTCCCACACAAAGAGTTTGTGAAGATAAAGATGTTCAAATCCAAACAGAGATAGTATATGATTATCAGCCTGTTCAAGCCTCTACATAGATGTTGTGTTTTCTTAAGAATATCATAACCATCTAGAGATGGTGTGTGAAGGTAATCTCATTTAAGACCCCACAAAGATAGAATGTTACAATAGTGATGTTTACTTCACAACAATGATATTCTTTTATTATAGCGATGTTTAATTTCCCACAGAGGTTATTGTGATGTTTAAGTCCCTTCAAAGTGTGTAAAGATTATGGTGGCGATTCCGATCCGTTAAAAAAATTTACCGTCCGACTCGTATCCGTCTTTTTTTACGTATGAATCGTACAAGTACCGTACAAACTGCGAAGTACGATTCGTACGTGAAAAATACATACGAATTGCGTCGGGAAAATGGTCCGAGAGGGAGCTGTAAATTTTCACGTCCGAATAGCGTCGGGAAAAGTGTCCGACTGGGAGACGGACATTTTTACGTGCAAATCGTAAAACAGAAGTCCGAGCGCGCAAGTACGATCCGTACCACCCGTCCGAATACACAACCGCATGTATAAGGCCCTGTACAGAGCGAACGCTGTAGCCTACATGTACATGGGTAAACTTGTGCCTGAATACGAGTCGTACAGCCCCCTCACCCCGCACATGTCAGCACCGTACCCCCGTATGTCAGCACCGTACCCCCCTCCGCACTGTACCCCAACACCGTAGCCCAGCCCCGTACCTGTACGCACCGTACCCCAACACCGTAGCCCAGCCCCGTACCTGTACGCACCGTACCCCAACACCGTAGCACAGCCCCGCACCTGTACGCACCGTACCCCAACACCGTAGCACAGCCCGCACCTGTATGCTCCGCACCCCAGGCCCGTCTCCCAGCCCGCACCTGTACGCCCCGTACCCCAGGACCGTACCCCAGCCCCCGACCTGTACACGCTGCACCCCAGGCCCGTCTCCCAGCCCCGTAGCTGTATGCACCGTACCCCAACACTGTACCCCAGCTCTGTACCTGTATGCACCGTACCCCAACACCGTAGCTCAGCCCCGTACCTGTACGCACCGTACCCCAACACCGTAGCACAGCCCGCACCTGTACGTGCCGCACCCCAACACTGTAGCACAGCCCGCACCTGTATGCGCTGCACCCCAACACCGTAGCACAGCTCCGCACCTGTACGCACCGGACCCCAACACCATAGCACAGCCCGCACCTGTACGCGCCGCACCCCAACACCGTAGCACAGCCCGCACCTGTACGCGCCGCACCCCAACACCGTAGCACAGGCCCACACCTGTACGCGCCGTACCCCAACACCGTACCCCAGCACCCTCACCCAGCATCGCGTATGTACGGACCGTACCTACGCGAAAAAGACTCGTACAGAACCAGGACACTGTAAAACAGCACAAGGAGGGTCAATTCGACTCGCACAACACCACAAAACACGTCAACGTGACAAAATACATCTCTATGACTGACCTGGCACATCCAAACAGGCAAACAGAGGACCAAATCACAACCACCTCTTATAATACACCCACCACAAATTCAAACACAGCCACACCCACAAATGGACCAATAAAAAGGGCCCACACACACAACCCATGAGCCATTGCAACAGACCCACTGCTCACAGACACCACAGACAAACAACTGCACCTTACTCACACCTTAACTACACCTTCACTTACACACCTTCACACAACCTCCTTCACAAACACCCCCTCTTCACCTTCACACACACACTGTCACATTCACACCCACAAACATCCACACCCACACCCCACACCATGCCCACAGACAAGAATCCAAAGTTCACAACGGCGGAGCTGGAGCTCCTTGTCAACGAAGTCATCAGAGTCGAGCCACAGCTGTTTGGAACATTGGTCAGACAGACCAGCATAGCCCAAAAAACCAGCCTGTGGCAGAGCATCGTCGATAAGGTGAATGCTGTTGCGCCCATCCGAAGGACCAGGCATGAATGCCAAGCCAGGTGGTACGATCTGCGCAGGGCAGTCAAGAGGAAAATGAACAAGGAATACGCCCAGAGTAACATCACTGGAGGCGGGCTGCCCCGCAGACCCGTAGATTACCATCCCTGGGAGGAGAAGGTGATGGCCACGCTTCCGCCGGTGGGAGTACACGGAGTCGAAGGAGTCGCAGAGCCTGGTGAGTACACAAACAACTCACGTGAGATGGGGGAATGGCATCCACACCACAAATACACCAAATGCACGCAACTACCCCCAAGCCCTCACCGCACACAACCACACCCAAAAACCACGCTCATGCCACTAACGTCTCCATGCCCCATTCACAAATAAAGGCAATGCCATGTCCCAGGCCACACCAATCACAAACCCAAGACTGGATGTCCGGGATGCTGGGAGGGTTGGGCTCACACAATACATTGTGCAACTCAGAACCAGACACCAATGCCCACAGCCCATATGACCTAGGTACATACCCATGCACCATGCCCAATGCACAGGGACTGGCAAAGTAATGACAAGGTAGCTGACACTTGGCCCTGCTGTAGGCAGCACAAGGCCCTCCTGTGACCACTGTACACTCAAACAACAACTCCACTAGCTCACATACCCAGCACAGGATCTCACACACACTGACATGCCAGCATGCACCATGAGGGGACAGACACATCACCTGGGAGACCCAATGACAAATCAAACTACACACATCAGCAGGCCTGGTCACACACCACCCCCTCACACAAGCACACACCCCCGGGGCAGGCAACGGATTTACCCACTCTCACAATGGACATGTGACACAACAAGACCAATCCATAGCCAAATAAGCATCCCAGCCAAAAATCTGTGACTACTTGAATATGTATGAAATATGGATGTGGCATGAAACAGCATTAACATTGTCTCTCTCTCACACACAGGGCAACGTCATCGACCTCCCCCCAAAAATGGGGGGGAACAGTCACAGTCCCAGGCTCAGCGTGAAGATGATCCCACCGGCAGCGACGACTCTCACCACTCCGTGGATGACCCCGACCAACCTGGCCCCTCTGGTTCCCAAGCCCCTGCAGCACCTGCGTCAGGTACATCTGTGCCAACCCCCACTACCATTCCTGCCACATCCCAGAAGACACCCAGGAGCCCTGCTCGCACTGAACAACACCGCCAGTCTGACTAGGAGGGACAAGGTTCTCCGGGCACGCAGGAGGAGGCAGACGACCACGCTAATGCCATCCCTCAGGGGTCCCGTAGACCTGATGTGCCCACAACGGCAGGCCAGGCTTGCGTGGGCAGGGGTGGTGGGAGTGGAGGCAGGCCGAGGCGAGAACCTGACCAGCCAGGTGAGGGAACCGGTATGGCACACATTCGCCACATCCCAGACACATACCGGCGTGACACCAGGGGCATCAGCCAGGTTGTGTCGAGCCTCACAGTCATCAAGGGGACCCTCGATGAGATGAAGAACC
This sequence comes from Triturus cristatus, assembly GCF_964204655.1. Taxonomy (NCBI): domain Eukaryota; kingdom Metazoa; phylum Chordata; class Amphibia; order Caudata; family Salamandridae; genus Triturus; species Triturus cristatus. The sequence continues at coordinate 1,139,636,955 of NC_140583.1, read as the reverse complement.
TGCAGGCCGAGCAACATGCCAGTCAACAACAACACCAAGGACGGATGGAGGCAAGACTGGCTGAGCTCCTGGCGGTGCAAACGGACATGAGCCGTTCACTCCGTCGGATCATCGACAACATGGGCAACCCTCCCTGTGCCACCAAGCGAAGACCACCACCAGCCACAGGGAGGGAGGAGGAGGAGGATTCGTCCGACGGAGCATCACAAGCATCGTCAAGACCTGCATCTGAGGGTCCCCGGAGGAAGGTGGGTCGTCCACGGAGAAGACCGTGAGAGTCAGCGGACCATCAACATCTCCCAGGTCACCTGGCCTGGCACCTGGCCCTCTGGCACAGCAGCATCACCTCACCCAATGACATTCTCTGCCAAATGGACTTGCTGGTCACAGTCTGACCAATGATGACCAACACTGTGATCTGGTCTCTGATGACTCCAACTGACAAGGGTGCCATCTCCCCCTGTGAACTTTGGATTCAATGCACCCGGTAGAGCACATTACTTCATCCACCAAAAGACTTACCCCACCAAAAATAAATACTTTATTTTGTCATGAGATGTTGCTGTCATTTGGCATTATTCACCAACATATGTGTGTGTAAATGTCAAACTATGCTAGTGTTGAACTAACTCCACACATCCATACCCTGGGATCGGAGTCTGGTACAGGACACACATGGGTCACAATATATCATTCAATGCAGACATGGAGCACAATACTCACCTGTGATGGCCTCAAGCTGCTGAGGGGGTGCTAGGGAAACTATGAGGACACACCTATTTGGAAGAGTAACATTAAGGCGTAGAGGTCATGCCTCATTTGGAGGTTCCCGGGGAGGGAGTCCCAGGTATGTGTTCCCAGGTGGGAGAACTATGCCCTGCATGCAGGAGTACGGTGGATCAGAAGAATGGTGGCCAGGTCAAGGTTGGATGCACGGAGATGGCACTACGGGGTCTCGGGTGACAGTGGTACAAGGTTGGTTTTGGGTCAGGGTTGTGGCCTGCCTCCTGAGTGTGGGTGAGGAGTCTGTAGGTCATCCTGCAGCACACAGTGATCCATTACAGCTATCTCTGCTGGACGGTGATGTGGCTGGGGCGCGGGATGTTGACGCTGAGGTGTGCAGATGCAGCCTGGATGTGGACAAGTATCCCTGGATTTTGGATGTGGCTGCTCCGTAGAGGGCAGGGCAGTATTTGACACAGATGTGTTCGTGGACCTGGGGGATGGTCCGTCTTACCTTGGAGTGGATCTATCTGGGGATCATGTGCATAATGCTGAGGGTGTTGCAGTGTGAGGTACAGATGCTGGTGATTACAATGGCAAATTAGATCAAGCAATCCATGATGCACAACATCTTGTGTGCGTGGACACTGGGTGCCTGTGCGGGGCTTCTGTGGGTGGGACACAAGCAGTTGAGCCAGCTGTAAGGGGACAATCCTCAGATGTTGACCTCAGTCCTGTACAAGTCCAGCCTCAGGTGGCTGCTGTTCTGCCATTCATCTATGGATCCCATGCAATCTTGAATATTGGAACTGGAAATGTCTGCGTCCTTGGTGAGGGTGAGGAGCGCCTGGCTGTCAATGGCATACGAGTTGATGATGAGGTCGTGTGCGCATGTGATGGTGGATAGGGGGGTCCTGGACACATTGTAGATTGACACGCTGAAAGATGATACCTGTGCCATGTGCCTCACGACGAAAGCATACTACATGCCGAAGCCTTGAGTCCCACTCCCATGGCCTTGCAGGGGTACAGATCCGGTGGGGAGTAGGAGGGACATGACCTGGTGGGTGTGACAGGTCCTGGAAGGTGTGGCAGCGCTGTGTAGGCAGTCGGAGTTGCACACTCATCATGCAAAGGTGCTGTGTGTGCGATCAGTGCATGCCTGAGAGCAGGTGGGAGATGTGTGGATGGACCTTGCTTGGAGTGTGGCTGCAACATCACACTGTAGTGTGATGTGGGTCATGAAAGGACCTGAGGGTCGTGCAATGTGCACGTTGCATGTGTAGACGGTCCAGCCTTTGGTACCGCGTGGCCGCAGCTGTGGCACAGACAAGCCGAAGACAGCCAAATGAATGTGTTGAGGGAGGAGCACCTTTGATGTTTGTGTGTTGCCAAATCTGGAAACTACATGTGCCCTTGCTGCAGTGGCTGCACCAGCAGGCGGCATGTCCTGGGAATTATGCCACAATATCCACACAAAGACTAGGATGTCAGAAAGGACTACTGCAACAGGTGTATGTCAAGGAAGGAGTTACCGGTTTGCAATGGCACACCCAGAGACAAAAGATGCACAATCACCAAAGATGACTGACACCGGATCATGAAACTGAAGGCCGAGCTGTGCACAGGAAACACACCCCAGATGGTGTTGACGGCCCGTGGGGGGGACTAACATGCCAAAACACATACACAGCCATGGACATCATGCACAATAGAGAATCAAATACATGAAGAACAGCATGCAGGTTGCTAATCTACACATAGACTCATATGCACAATCCTTGACAACCATCCCAGAGATGCCGCATGCACAGTGGCTAGAGACCTGCATTGACAGAGATGAGGCACCTTGGAGGCTTAGGAACACCTTTATTACTCAGGCTCACACCTATGCAAAAGCATCAACATTAACAGACTCACAGGTCTATTGGATTAACATGTGGGACCTACACCGGACACCCCCTTTGCACCACAGATGCTGTAAATCCATTGTACTGGCACAAAAGTGAAGGGGTTCAGCCAAACATCCCCTACTGTACACGGAGAGGCTGCAATTCCCCATTGAGCATCATATGGGGATGTCCCGCAATATGTCCACCCGTAGCCTCCCGTATGTTTCCGATGGAAGTTGTACACACATTGATGCCTTCATCACAAACCACAATCCCATAACAGATGACTGTCACAAAGTGTGACTATCAATTCATGTGAGTCATGCCACATGTCATGTGCCCCATGGTGAGTCGACATGTATGCATAGTAACATAACCTGCACAGGAGCAGTGCCCACACATTACAAACAACTACCACACCCAAAAAGGCTTGCTGCAATCCTTACCCAAAGGAGAATTTTCACCATGTCCGTGCATGTAACGCTGATTCAGCACACGTTGCATTACTCATGGAGAATAGCAGGAGCACAACGATGCCACGAACAGACAGCATGCGCAACTACCTGGGGATGAGAGACACACAAGAAGTCTGGAAAAACATAGTCATCCGCATGCATAGTCATGTACTCTACATGAATAAGGTTGACACCATGCCAGTTGTCAATTGAGTGTGTCAGCTAAAATGTGAGGAATGACATCAGCACTCGAGTGACACATCAGCACACACCTCAAAGTCACTTAGCATACAGTCAGCTGGACACACACATTGCAACACATGCCACACATGGCTCAAAGCGTGCACACTCAGACCCAGGGACTCACCATTATGAGAAGAAGTTGCGTATGAGCTGACTCCGGATGTCCTCCTCCTCCTCCTCCTCCTCCTCACTTGCCTCGTGACCAAGGCCGTCATCCTCCAAGGGTGGATGTTCCTGCTCATCGGGATTCAGGATGAGTGGCACAGCTTTCTCCACTGCCATGTTGTGCAGCATGCAGCACACGAGGAAGAATTTGCAGACCTTCACCGGTGCATATGGGAGGGACCCGCCGGTCTTGTGGAGGCACCAGAATCGGCTCTTCAGTAGGCCAAACGTCCTCTCAATCACTCGCCTGGTCTGCCCATGGACGTTGTTGTAACGGTGATCTGCAGCTATCCCCGGGTTGCGGAGAGGCGTCACCAGCCATGGCATGTTGGGATAGCCAGAGTCCCCTACATGGAAACATCATGTAAAGAAGTGGGTCAGGAGATACCGTCACATACTATGATACCGCTGAATACTGGACAAACAGAGTCTACTCACCAACAAGACATGCTCGTTCGTTGTGCAGCTGTCGCATAATTTCTGGCACCCTGCTACGCCTCATGATGTAGGCATCGTGTGTTGACCCTGGAAAACGTGCACAGACATGGGCAATCACCATGTTAGCAAGACACACCACAAGGGCATTATGGAGTGGTAATGTTTACGGAAGGCTACCTCCTGTGCCTGTGGTGGTACCAAAGCCACATGTGTCCCATCAATGGACCCAATTACATGGGGCATCCCTCCCAGGGCATAGAACTCACCCTTGATACCGGTCAACTACTCACGAGTTGGAAAATGGATGAATTCATTTAGGTGCTCCAACATGGCTTCTAAAACATCATGCAGGACACGGCTGAACATGGTCTGAGACATGCCACCCACATCAGCTATGGTCAATTGAAACGTACCGGTGGCAAAGAAATGTAGGGCTGACATCACCTTCATCTTGGGGACCAGCGCAGTCGGATAACTGTGTCACGGTTGGAGGTGTGGTGCCAGCCTGATTGTCAGGTTCACAATTAACCGTTGGGGGAATCTGTAGCTGCGTATGCAGTCACGTTCCCTCATGGCAGCCAAGTCTGGCATTGGACGGGGGAGAGGTGGTGCCCTGCAGAAAATTGGAAGGAATAACGAAGATTGAGTACATTACTACACCAATGTCAATGAACTGAGTACATGTTCAACAGCTAATACACATATGCCACATACAGAGTCTGGTCTGTGCAATACATCCTGCACACGTATGCCAGCCAGGTGATACTCCTACCGAGAGCCAGCTACAAATATGGATTGTGAAGATCTACATGACATGCCATGAAAGTAGCTGTGGGCCAGTGTGAGTGAACAGCCAGACACATTACAGGAGTGACATACATCCACATATGTGCATTTGAAGGATGTCATCTCATACAGACAGCTGCCGGCAAGCTAGACGCACAGGTCACATGTCATGGAAAAAGGACAGACCACACACCTTGCCATGAAGGGGTACATGTCAAATATGATCACACAGACATTGAGACTACGCAGATATGTCCTAAGCTCGCAAGTCCCTGTTAGATGCATACAGACACACGTCACGTGTTAATCCACATGTGTCCTGGTGTGCGTAATAGTGTGACATGGGCATCTACACACAGACACATGTTGGATGCAGCTACAGCAGATGGCGTTGATGGAACACCAACAGCAAGATCATGGGAACACATGACACACACATGACATAGTCACATCGTGGCACGTTGGTAGTGAGATGTCAGGTGTCATCATCCGTGTACCTGGCATCAGGGGACAGTTGCGGGTGTTGGGGACTGTGCCATGCCAGTGATGCAGTGCTTGACAAGTTTGAAATACATGCACACATGTAAAAGGTGTGAAGGGGAAGTGCGCCACATGGTGCCCCATCACACATGACATGTGTACACAGGTCATCACACAACTATTGGGTTAAAACATGAGGAGACATGTGCCAGCTCACTGCCTGACACACCTAGGCCCTACACATGATGCACTGCACTGACAATGACTTGATGTCTGTCCTTGTGCGAGTCATACACCTCCATTCCTTTCCTGTGCGCCTCCTATCACCAGTGTAAGCTGTGAAACGCACCGTACACACGCTCTGAGGGCGTGTGTACGGTCGTATCACAATATGGGGTTTGGGTAGGAGTACGCGTGTGTGCAAGGACTGTACACACGTACTTGTACACACTAATCCTATCCCCATGGTAGTGTTGGCGTAGGTGTACGCAATAGAGATACGGCTCGTACCCGCGTATGTACGGCCCGTATCTCTATGGCAGACGCCTAGGGCAACACTACCATAGTGCTACGGGCCCTACACATGTGGGTACGGCCCGTAGCACTAGGGTAGTGTTGGCGTAGGCGTACGCCATAGAGATACGGCTTGTACCCGCGTATGTACGGCCCGTAGCACTATGGCGTATGCCTAGGGCAACACTACCATAGTGCTACGGGCCCTACTCATGCGGATACGGCCCGTAGCACTAGGGTAGTGTTGGCGTAGGCGTACGCCATAGAGATACGGGCCGTACCCACGTATGTACGGCCCGTAGCACTATGGCGTACGACTACGGCAACACTACCAAAGTGATACGGGCCCTACACACGCGTGTACGGACCGTATCACTGGAGTAGTGGTGCCCTAGGGGTACGTGTGGAACGCACCGTACCTGTGTGTGGATAGTGAAATTACATAGGGGGCACATGAGGGACAAGTATAAGGGCCTGAATGCATGCTGGTTGTCATGGAGACCAAGTTTCCAGTTCAAAATTTTTCATCAGGTGGCCAGCAAAAGTCGGTTGGAGACAATATACTATGTTGCAAAGTGGTTGTTGACTTGACATCATGCTCAAATTTTGAACCATGCAAAGGCCCTCACTGGGGTAGGTTTAAAGGGATTGGAGGAAACGTAGGATGCAAATGAGATTGAGCAATCACTCTGTACTCCTGTAAATGAAACAGCCCAGCAATGGAGATATAAGGCAGCCAGGACCCATGAGAGAGCACTTGCCTGCACAACATTTCATTCCACACCACTGCTGCTGCTTGTGATTCCTCTGGCACCATGTCCAGGTCTGTGGAGAGGGCCCAACCTTTCACCCAAGAGGAGAATGAGGCGTTGCTGGACGTCATCCTCCCACAGTACCCCTGCCTGTATGGGAGACCAGGGGAGCAGGTGAGTGCTGACTCCACTAGCTGTGACTGTGCCCCTTTTTTGTGTCTGTCACTTCTGGCATTGTGACAAGGTGTGACAGACATGCAATGTTGTTCATGGTGGGTCCCGGGGGGGGAATGCCTTATGTCTCCCATGCAGAGCCTGATGTTGTTCATATCTGCACTCCTCACTTGCATTGTGCTTACTGTGACAATCACTGCATGGTGCATGCCACATTCAGCCTGGCTAATCCTCTTGGGAATGTTGTTTCTGTAGTCCTGATGTGATTCTGTGGTCCCCCCAGCGTGACAGGTGACTGTACCCACAGATGTGTGTGAGTTGAGTGTACCTGTGGTGATAGTGTCCAAATGATGTGTACGGCCCCTGGACATTGGTGTGTGTGTAAGTCCCCTGTCATGTGGGTGAGTGTCTATGTGGAGTGTTGCACCCCAGCTGCATGGAGGATGCATATGCCCTACCCATCTGATGTGAGCAGGGAGCCGTGCTGTGTGTCTGACGTGCTGAGCTAGCCCCACACCTGTGACTCCCCCAGTCAAGTGGCACATGTGCAGAGTGATGTTTGTACCTGCAGTTGCCAATGGCAGGTGATTGTCCTGTGCCTGTGTGTGTCTGTGTACTCCGCTGAGGTTGCGTCAGTGGCCTGGGCATGTGACTGCTTTGAGGTGCTGTCCATAATCCTGGTGTTGCTTGTGATGCACAGTGTGAGCCATGATCATTGATTCTGTCGCACCCCTCATGCCACCTGTGTACTTTAAATGCCACGTAGTGCATTTGGCCTTCCCCAGAGGATAATGTCCCTATGACAAAGGTGCAATGAGTTGGCTGCATACTATGCCCTGTTCAAACAAGCCCAATTGTTCTAATGTGTGTCTCTGTGACATGGAGCAGGTGTATTGATGTTGTCTCACTTTGTCATCCTCACAGGTAGCCGCCTACGCCAAGGGGGAGATTTGGAAGCAGGACGTCAGGGCAGTGAGGTCGGTGGAGGGCCGCAGTCGGGGCCTGGCCCAGGTAAGGAAACGCTGGCAGGATATCCGGTGCTGGGCCAGGAGGATCGCCCGGATCCTGCTGGAGGACTCACCTCCACGCAAACACGGCGGGCGCCGGCGCCTGACCCACCAAATGAAGCGTGTCCTGGCGGTGGTCTTCCCTGACATGGATAGGCGGTTACAGGAGAAGCAGCAGCAGGAAGGGGGTAGGTACATGTGTGTTTGTTGTGTGTCACCAGCTTTTGGAAGTGCTCAGTCGCCTGGATACACTGCCAGGGTTTATATGTGCAGTGCATATCCTGTTCCCCAAAGTCAACCAGTCCTGTTCTTCCTCCCTTCCCCTCCTTGACATGTGTTCCCTGGTCTGTGTGTAGTCACTCTTGCACAAGGTAATCTAGGCTGGCAGTTAATCCAAGTGCCCAATGCTTGCAGCATCATGTGTGGGGGTGGTCTGTGACATGTGTTGGGACCTTGCCTGTGCCCTGTCCAGTTCAGTCATTTGGGGGTCCATGATTGTTGGCACTGATGCAGAGTCTCAACATAGGAGTGTGAGGCTTAAAATGAACTGCCTTGCAGCATGCATAACCGATGTTGTGGCCTCAGACATGATGTGCGTGAGGGGGAGATATGCATAGTGCGGGGAACGGTTGCTCCTGTTGCAGTCAGATCTATCCAGGACCATGGAGCAGTGTGGCAACTACAGTCCCCTGAGACACCTTTTCCTAGAAATCATGTCATCCAACACTGTGGACATTCTCAGTGTCTTCAGCATAGGTTGGCCTCTGTGGCATTGTACCCTGGCCTCATTTGTATTTACGTAAAGTGTGCTACATGTGTACATTGTACAGGGTGACCCAATGTGGCTTGTGCATCCTCACACTGGCCAGTGCCTGTGTGTCTGTGTACAACTATCTGATGATGGTTGTTTGTCAATAATATGTGTGTTCAGCCCCACGAGGTGTAGCTAGAGTGCAATTAGGATTTAATGGAGCCCATTTTTGTGATCCCTGATTAAGAGGTGTAAGTCCTTCCTCTGGCTCAATCACATTGTCTCAGGTAGGGGGGTTTGTGCGGGCAAGGCCTGCATGTCCAAGCAGGTCTGGCCTGTGTGTGATGATAGTCGGAACAGACACTCAACAAGTATTGACCCAGTCATGTTGTGCAGGGTTTAATGTTTGTGCTTTGCAGCATGTGTCAAAAGTTAAAAGACATGGTTCCTGCTCATCCATTTTTGGCAACGGTGTGTGGTCCAGATGCTGTGCTCGACTGTCCACAGACACTAGCTTCTCTGTATAATTAGATATCAAGTTCTTTGCTGTTGTGTCATGCTCTCCATTGTTTCAAAGTGGCATGGTGGGTCAACCAACTGTGTAGTGCAGGACCTACATATGTGCGTAGTATTGTAGATGTTACTCATGGTGCTTTTCATGCTATGCACTGTGACCTATGTAGTTTGGACTCATGTGTCATATGTATACAGGTGTCTGATTATTTCCTGTCTCTTCACCTTGCCCACAGCATCATCGGGGGACACCGAGGGAGACACCGGCACGGACGTGGAGGAGGGATCCAGCACCGGTGCCACCAGTGCTGGGGAGTCTGGCGCAGCAAGTGGCACGGAGGGCGAGGGGAGTCAGGCGGAGGACCTGTCCAGTCCCAACACCGACTATGACGCTGACGGGTCCGAGGCTGAGCTCCATTCCCATCACCGCCCTCCCACTTGCTCGGGTCCCTTCTGTCCGTGCTAGGCGACCACATGTCTCCTTCATGCTAGGCACCGCACCCCCTGCCCCTGTCTCCCCTGCTGCCATCAATGCAGAGTCTGTGGACCTCCTCCGCAGTTGCAGGTGGGTCAGACAACGCTGCTTAATGTCCTCCATGGCCACACCAGACTACTGACACAGATGGTGTCGTACATGGAGGGCATGTCAGCAGCGATGTCTGACCAACGGATGTTGCTGAGGTCCATGGACTCGTCACTGACGGCAGCAGTGGGTCTCCTGCAGCGCTCCATCCCCCCTACCCCTGCACCATCCACTCTTCCCACTCCCATGCCTGTCCCAAGCACACCCAGACATCCCCATGCACGCACCCCACCAGACACAGGCAGCACACCAACAGGGAAGGCCAAGCGCACACCTCCAGTCACGCACACACAGGGGGAAGTAGGCACACGCACTGGGTCAGGGGGCAAACAGCAGCCACGCAGCCACAGTGGGAGTCTGCAGTCCTCACAACCCACTTCCTCCAAAACCACTCCCCTTAGCTCCCCTGCCCAACAGTCGGACAAAGAGTCCTTCATGGCCAGTCTGTCCCTCAGCCCTAGTGTGACACCACCCTGCAAGCGGTCGAGGAAGTCCCCAGGCAGGGGAGTTGAGTCCCCCCCCTGTCCACACCCTCCCCAAGTAGCGCTGCAACCGATCCCTCCGACCCCCCCCCCTCCTTGGGGCCTGTGGTTCCTTCGGATGCAGGGGAGACGCTGGGAGACCTTGCAACCGTGTGCAGCGCCATCCTAACCACCACCTTTGGCGCTGCCCCACCCCCTGTGGTGGAGTCGTCTGTCCCTGCACCCACAACACCTACCCTTGCCCCTCCTGTCCCTGCGGTACCTGGTCCTTCCCCCCCACATGATGCCCCCGCCCTGTGGATGGAAAGGAACTCTGAACTGTGCAGGCAAGCTAGTGGAGACGCGTCCCAATGTGTCCCCCCCCCCCCCGGAATTCGCATATGGACTGGCCTATGGGCCTTGTATATAGTGTACATTTCAAATCCAATCTTTTTTTATGCTGAATAAAGCATTTTGTTTTTCATTTGCACACAAATGCTTTTCAGGTATTGCTGTTGGTGCTGCTGCTCCCTGAGTTGGGGTGGTGATAATATGTTAGGTGTCTGGGAAATGTTGTAGTGTGCTGCTCATGGGGAGGACCCGGGTATCTGCGTGCCATCACAAGGTCTCTGCAAATAATCTTTGGTCATGTAAGCTCTTACTGTATGGTGACATTGTCCCAAGGATTGTTCCTTCCTCTGTGGCACCTGACTTCTTCCCTGCAGGGTGTTTCCCAATTGTGCTGACCTGTGTCTACATTTCCTTGCTGTGTGAGGGATCCCTTCAACTTTGCCCATGCCTGCACAGCAATGTCTCCGCCTGCATCATCTGTGCCATCCTTGGTAGTCACTGTACTTGTGTATGGAGTATGTTGCCATGGCTTAATGTGGACATGGTCCCTTTTCCACACTATGCATATGTGTACTCTCAGCCTAGCACACATGTTACTTGTTCTGCAGGGTATTTGGGCACCTGACTGACAATTGTGGGCATTGTATCTGTGGGTACTCCACCCTTTTCCCTCCATGGGAGGCAACAACTTGTTGGCAGCCCCAGCACCTGAACATTCCTATCAGTCCTGGAATGTGGGTGACCGTGTGTGTTCCCTTAGGCTCTCTTAGTTGAGTGGGGTTTAACATGAGGATACAGTCTTGTTGCATGATCTCAGTGTGTGTATTGTGCTGCCACCGTCAGGGGTGGGTATGCATGTGTAATTTGTCATCACACCCACATGTGGTGTGTCATGCAGTGGGGGAAGGACATCCATCCTCATGGGAGTGGGACACTGCTGTCAGTGATGTGTTGTCATGGCACTATCAACATAGTCGCACATTGTGGATGCCTTCATGCACCTATGGAGTTTTGCTAATGGGAGGATGATGTACACACCCCCATGTCTCTGTCCACTGCTGGGAGGCCTCTGCACCCACCCCTCATTTGTCTGGGCACTGCTGGGAGTCCTCTGCACCCACCCCTCATATGTCTGGGCACTGCTGTGGGTCCTCTGCACCCACCCCTCATATGTCTGTGCACTGCTGGGAGTCCTCTGCACCCACCCCTCATATGTCTTGGCACTGCTGGGAGTGATTGGCACCCTCCCCTCATATGTCTGGGCACTGCTGGGAGTGATAGGCACACACCCCTCATATGTCTGGGCACTGCTGGGAGTGATAGGCACCCACCCCTCATATGTCTGGGCACTGCTGGGAGTCCTCTGCACCCACCCCTCATATGTCTGGGCACTGCTGGGGGTCCTCTGCACCCACCCCTCATATGTCTGGGCACTGCTGGGAGCGATAGGCACCCACCCCTCATATTTCTGGGCACTGCTGGGAGTCCTCTGCACCCACCCCTCATATGTCTGGGCACTGCTGGGGGTCCTCTGCACCCACCCCTAATATGTCTGGGCACTGCTGGAGTCCTCTGCACCCACCCCTCATATGTCTGGGCACTGCTGGGAGTGATAGGCACCCACCCCTCATATGTCTGGGCACTGCTGGGAGTGATAGGCACCCACCCCTCATAAGTCTGGGCACTGCTGGGAGTCCTCTGCACCCACCCCTCATATGTCTGGGCACTGCTGGGGGTCCTCTGCACCCACCCCTCATATGTCTGGGCACTGCTGGGAGTGATAGGCACCCACCCCTCATATGTCTTGGCACTGCTGGGAGACCTCTGCACCCACCCCTCATATGTCTGGGCACTGCTGGGAGTGATAGTCACCCACCCCTCATATGTCTGGGCACTGCTGGGAGTCCTCTGCACCCACCCCTCATATGTCTGGGCACTGCTGGGGGTCCTCTGTACCCACCCCTCATATGTCTGGGCACTGCTGGGAGTCCTCTGCACCCACCCCTCATATGTCTGGGCACTGCTGGGAGTGATAGGCACCCACCCCTCATATGTCTGGGCACTGCTGGGAGTGATAGGCACACACCCCTCATATGTCTGGGCACTGCTGGGAGTCCTCTGCACCCACCTCTCATATGTCTGGGCACTGCTGGGAGTCCTCTGCACCCACCCCTCATATGTCTGGGCAATGCTGGGAGTGATAGGCACCCACCCCTCATATGTCTGGGCACTGCCGGGAGTGATAGGCACATACCCCTCATATGTCTGGGCACTGCTGGGGGTCCTCTGCACCCACCCCTCATATGTCTGGGCACTGCTGGGAGTGATAGGCAACCACCCCTCATATGTCTGGGCACTGCTGGAGGTCCTCTGCACCCACCCCTCATATGTCTGGGCACTGCTTAGAGTCATAGGCACCCACCCCTCATATGTCTGGGCACTGCTGGGGGTCCTCTGCACCCAACCCTCATATGTCTGGGCACTGCTTGGAGTGATTGGCACCCACCCCTCATATGTCTGGGCACTGCTGGGAGTGATAGGCACCCACCCCTATGTCTCTGTCCACTGATGTGGATCGTAGCACGACACCCACCCTCCTGCCCACGCGCTCTTCAGGCCTGGGTACGGGCCGTACCCCAAATGTTGGAGTGCCGTAGGGGTACGGCCCGTACCCAGGCCTTCAGAGTGTGGGTACGGGTCGTACCACGCCGACCCCTACGTCACCCCAACCTTGGAGGTTCGACCCGTACCCAGGCCTTAAGAGCGTGGGTACGGGTCGTACCACGCCTACCCCTACGTCACCCCAACAATGGTGGTAAGGACTGTACCCATGCTCTTCAGGCCTGGGTACGGACCATACCCCCAATGTTGGGGTGACATAGGCGTACGGCCCGTACCCAGGCCTACAGAACGTGGGTACGGGCCGTACCACCATTATTGGGGTGACGTAGGGGTATGGCCCATACCCAGGCCTTAAGAGCATGGGTACGGGTCGTACCACGTGTACCCCTGCATCACCCCAAGAATGGTGGTACGGCCTGTACCCAGGCCTGAAGAGTGTGGGTACGGGCCGTACCACCATTGTTGGGGTGCCGTAGGGGTACGGCCCGTACCCAGGCCTACAGAACGTGGGTACGGGCCGTACCACCATTGTTGGGGTGACGTAGGGGTAGGCGTGGTACGACCCGTACCCACGCTCTAAAGGCCTGGGTACGGGCCGTACCCCCAATGTTGGGGTGACGTAGGGGTAGGCGTGGTACGAGCCGTACCCACGCTCTTAAGGCGTGGGTACGGTGCGTACCACAATTGTTGCTGTGACGGGACGCGTCCACGTCCACTTCCATTGTGGCGGGACGCAGGCCTTGGTGGACACGCCCCCCCCCCGGAGTGACCAGTCCCTGGAGGTATGGTATGTACAGGGCATGTATACATTTTGCCTTGGGTGGGGGTTATGTTTCCTGCCCCTGCCCCCCACCTTTGCCCTTCTGCGGCGTCTGCGTCGGTTCCTGTGCACCAGGTCATAGGCTATGAGGGCCGGGATGACACGTAGGATGGGGTCCATGGCTGTCCGTCACGTACAGGTGCTCCTTCCTCGTGTCCTCCTCAATCTCCCGGCAGTTTTTGGCTCCCGTAAAAAATGCTACGTGCAGAGTGAAGTAGGCACGAATCGTACTTGCTGGTTCGTAAAACGCTGCCTGACTCCGTCCGGACGTCACGTACGCGGTGTCCCGGATCGGAATTGTGGGTATTTTTTAGCCGGTTGGTGTTTTGTACGATTCATACGGAAATTGTATTTCTGTACGAATCGTACTTGCGGGTTTGTAAGGTGGTTTTCCCGGGTACGAGTCGGTCGGAGAAAACGCTCCGTACGACAGTTCGTACCCGGGTTCTACAGGATCGGAATCGGCACCTATATTGTTCAAGTTCCTGCTAAAATAGAAATTAGACAATGTTCAAGTCTCCACCCAATTAAAGTGCGAAGATGAGGATTTTTCATGTCCAAGCAGAGACTGGGTGTGAATATAGGAACATTCAAGTGCCAACAGAGATGGTATATGAAGGTCATCATGTTCAAGTCCCCACAATGATAATGTGTGAATAATGCGATGTTGAGGTCCTCACAGTGTTAGAATGTGGTTATAGGGATGTTGAAGTCCCCACATAGACAGTGCTTGACGATGGGTGTAAAGATAATTTTGTTCAAGTCCCCACTGAAACAGAGTTTAAAGACAAAGCTCAAGTCCCCACATTGTTAGTGTGTGAATATAATGAACAAGTGCCCACAGAGATAGTGTTTGAATATGATGATGTGTAGGTCCCTACAGAGATAGTGTGTGGTTAGAGCGATATTGAAGTCCCCAGAGATGCAGGGTGTGGTTCTATAGATGTTCAAGTCCCCACACAGAGTGTGTGATGATAATGTCCATGTCCCAGACAGCTAGTTTGTGAAGATAATAATATGCAAGTCCAGAGATAATGTGCGACTATAGGCATGCTCATGTCACTATAAAGTTAGTGTGTGATCATAATGATGTTTTTCAAATCATCACAGATATACAGTATAGTTATAGGGATGCTCTAGTCTTACTAAATCAGTGAGTGAGGTGCCAAGCCTTTACCCTGCCTTCTTTACCCAGCAGGACATCACCAAACATTCCTTTATGTTGCAGGTTAAGACCACGTAGGCCTTTTTGATACTTTACCTTGCAGATAAGTACTTTACTTTAAATGACATAATTATTATATCATTTAAAAAAAGAGACCTAAGGGTTATGGGTTTGATATGGGTTCGGGGTAGTAAGGACCATAAAAGAGTTTTAAGGGTTCAGAGGTGGGTTAGAGTAGGGGGATAGTAAGGGTTTTAAAGGTTTTTTTTAAGTGAATGATGGGTAAGGACTTTAAGTTTTTTGGGGGTTTAGGGATGGGTAAAGGTGGGAGGTAGTAAGAAGCTTTTAGGGTTGGATGGATAAAGGTATGGATAGTAACTGATTTATATGGGTTTTTTTAAGATTCAGGGGTAGGTAAGGGTACTTGTTAATAAAGGGGTTTTAGAATTCAGGGATGGGTAGGAGCACTGTTCAGTAAATGTTTTAAGGGTTTTTTAGGTTTGGTTAAGCATGCAAGGTATTAAGGTGTTTAGGGTTCAGGGATAATTTAAGATAGAGGGTTGTAAGACGTTTAAAAGGGGCTTTAAGGTTTAGAGATGGTTAAGGGTATGGGGTGGGAAGGGTTTTTAGTGCCCAGGGCTGCATAAGGGTAGAGGTTAGTACAGGGTTTCTAGGGTTCGAAGATGATTAAGGGTATGGAGTAGGAAGGGTTTTTATAGATGTGCACTGCAAATTACTTCCCATATTACATCACTCATGGCATGTTCTATAACAGTACTGATAAGTTCACTGCAACATCTAAAATTACATCTTGGATAACAAGTGTGCATAACGGGGTCACGAGTTATGATTTCTAGAGATTACGATAACTGGTGAATTTCTGCTTTATTTTTAGTTTAAGTGTAACTTTAGGACTGGAATTTTCATCCAACTATAACATCTCTTTAACCTTTGGGTTTTTGCAGTGGATATATATATATATATATATATATATATATATATATATATATATATATATATTCACTGAAAAAACCATAGGTTTCACACATGTTATAGTTAGCTGGAAATTTTACTGATAAAAAACCTATGAAATTCCCCCGTTATAGTTAGTGCAGGCAACTATATCTCACGCGACCGCAATCCTCTGCTGATGCTAATACTGTATTTAGACACTTATTTGCCCATGTCTTCTTCCATTAAATTTTAGCTATACATATATTACAATTATTTTTTTTTCATAAAGACACATATGTCATCAGCAGAGGATTGCGGTCGCGTGAGTTATAGTTGCCTGCACTAACTATAACGGGGGAATTTCATAGGTTTTTTATCAGTAAAATTTCCAGCTAACTATAACATGTGTGAAACCTATGGTTTTTTCAGTGAATTTGCAAGGTTTTTTAAATGCTAATTCCTAACTATAACGTGTGTGAAACCTATGGTTTTTTCAGTGAATTTGTACGGTTTTTTAAATGCTAAGTTACTTTACGCCATTCGTGGCGTGCGCGCCCACTTAACGCAGTTCGTTCTGTGCGCGCACGGTGCGCTTCGCGCACCGCGCGCCCACTTTACGCAGTTAGTGCCGTGCACGCACGGTGGGCACGCGGTGGGCGCACGTTACGCTGGATGGGCCATGTACGCACGATGCACTTCGCGCACCGTGCGCACATGGAGGGCATATTACGCGCTTCGTTGTGCAAGGTTAACTTTTACATTTTCATTGCATACGGATGCCATGCACAAATGGTGCCCTGCGGCCACCATTTGCACACGGGGTGGGGAGAGTATGGTTAATTTTTTTGTTTTAAACATTTACATTTCCTTTAGAAATATATGCCATATGGTTTTTTCAGTGAATTTGCAACGTTTTTTAAATGCTAATTCCTAACTATAACGTGTGTGAAACCTATGGTTTTTTTCAGTGAATTTGTACGGTTTTTTAAATGCTAAGTTACTTTACGCCATTCGTGGCGTGCGCGCCCACTTAACGCAGTTCGTTCCGTGCGTGCACGGTGCGCTTCGTGCACCGTGCGCGCACAGTGAGCACCGCGCGCCCACTTTACGCAGTTAGTGCCGTGCGCACGGGCGTAGCGCACCGCGTGCCCACATTACGCTGGATGGGCCATGTACGCACGATGCGCTTCGCGCACCGTGCGCACATGGAGGGCATATTATGCGCTTCGTTGTTCAAGGTAAACTTTTACATTTTCATTACATACAGATGCCATGCACAAATGGTGCCCTTCGGCCACCATTTGCACACAGGGTGGGGAGAGTATGGTTAATTTTTTTGTTTTAAACATTTACATTTCCTTTAGAAATATATGCCATGCACAAATGGTGCCCTTCGGGCACCATTTGCAGACGGGGTGGGGAGAATATTGTTAATTTTTTTTTTATTTAAATTTTTTATCGTACGCGTACGGTAAGCGTAATCGCCGATTTTTCGTAAAAAATAAATATTGACTTTTTGCCATTGGGGGTTCTTTGGGGACACCTACATCAAATCTAGGTGGTTAGGAGCAGTCTATACAGCTCCTTTATATGTTTTTTCCCTTTGTTTTGCCTCCCAACGTCTGAGTGCGAGAGAGAAAATGGCGGCCGCCGCTTCCTGGTTTCGACCGATTCGAATGTTTACTAAGATCTAACAGCCAATCAAAATCGCGCTCGCGCACGTCACCGTACGCGTACGGTAAGCGCACCGTAAGCGCACCGTAAGCTGCCACAGATATATATATTGATTTAAATGCTATTTTCTCAGGAACTACTGAACAGATTTACACCAGACCTACAAAAGGCACTTTCTTGACCTGAGGTCTACCTCTCTGCCAAATTTCAAGTAACTCTGTTCAGCCGTTCAGGCTGTAGCTGTGTCTAAAGGTCCTATGGAAAAATGCATGGGAAAAACGCGTTTTGGGACCCCCCTTTTTTCTCAGCCCCCGCTTGATGAATCCCCCCGAGACTTTCAGGGTAGGAGCGGAACGTAGCGCCCCACCTATTTTGAAAATTTCGCGAGGATTCGTCGACCGGCGCCAAAGTTATTCCAAATAGAATGTTGCGGATTTCCTATGGAAACAGGGTCCTAACTATAACTACCTACTGGCGACCCGCCAGTAGGTAATATATATATATATATATATATATATATTAAACAATCCAATTCAAACGGTACTGAAGAGGCGCTGACACCGTGGGAAATCCATCAAGAAAATATTTTATTCACACCAAAGCCAAACGCGTTTCGACGGACTTGCCGCCTTGGTCACTGAACACAGGTAGGACATAATTACTGCGTTTAAATACACCCTTCGCTTGTTAACCTATGGCGGTTATTCATAAACATAGAAATAGTCACGGTTGTGTAACGAGTATTTTTTGAAAAAACAAGTGTTTGTACATAAAAATAATGATTTCAAAAACGTAAACTATTCATTATTAAACATAAAACATGAGCATTGCAAACATGTGCTTGAATGTTATTAAATTAACTCGCTAACTAAGCAATTAAACCCAAGTGGGTAGTGACTGCATGTGACTCCAATGTAAGGGTTCAAAGCGCCAAAAGGAAAAACAAGCTAGAATTAAACTTGGCTGAACCAAAAGTCTAAACCTGTGCTTAAGAAGAGTGAGCACAAAACACAAAAAGAAGTCTTTCAAATAAATATATATATATATATATATATATATATATATATATATATATATATATATATTTTGAGACCAAGTCCCCTCTGATGAAAGGATTAGGCACACGCACAGGCTTTCAGGTAATCGGCAGCTTTATTGACTAGGCATGATGCATTTCGGAGTGAGTTCCTTCTTCTGATGCCTCTTCCAACAACAGGTGCTGTCAGTGTCCAGATTTATGTAGCGCCAGCTTCGCTCCGATAGGCGAGCTGAGCGTGGTGGGAGTGGCATGGATTGAGGCATCCCGGGTAAGTACCTTTCCCAAGTGGGTGGCGACCTCGTTCCCGCCAGAATCACCACTGCTTTGCGCACAATACTACCTTTCCCAGAAGCCTTCATCCTGCCACCATTCCAGCCCTCGAAAGATCCCGGCATGGATTAAGTAATCAAAGAAAATGGCGGCCGCCGCTTCCTGGTTTCGACCGATTCGAATGTTTACTAAGATCTATCAGCCAATCAGAATCGCGCTCGCGCACGTCACCGTACGCGTACGGTAAGCGCACCGTAAGCGCACCGTAAGCTGCCACAGATATATATATTGATTTAAATGCTATTTTCTCAGGAACTACTGAACAGATTTACACCAGACCTACAAAAGGCACTTCCTTGACCTGAGGACTACCTCTCTGCCAAATTTCAAGTAACTCTGTTCAGCCGTTCGGGCTGTAGCTGTGTCTTAAGGTCCTATGGAAAAATGCATGGGAAAAACGCGTTTTGGGACCCCCCTTTTTTCTCAGCCCCCGCTTGACGAATCCCCCCGAGACTTTCAGGGTAGGAGTGGAGCGTAGCGCCCCACCTATTTTGAAAATTTCGCGAGGATTCGTCGACCGGCGCCAAAGTTATTCCAAATAGAATGTTGCGGATTTCCTATGGAAACAGGGTCCTAACTATAACTACCTACTGGCAACCGCCAGTAGGTAATATATATATATATATATATATATATATATATATATATATATATATATATATATATATATATAAATATGCACCCAAACCACTCTCAGTACTTCCTTCCGGCGAACTGACAGAAACGGACCACCAGGACAAGTCAATGGCAAGGTTCTTTTATTATTCTTTGTTCCTCATCTTATGACGCGTTTCGGGCATCAAGTGCCCTTGATCACATAAGGAGCTTGCAGTACGCCATCTTTTTTATACATGCTTTGTGAAAAGGAACACACCTCCATAGTGATAAACAGTGAAGAAACACTTCCTTTTGTTACATGCTACAAATATTTGCAAAGTGCATCGATAGCTGAAAGACAGACCTCAACTCATTTTATCGCACACCTAGTAAAAATTACCATTCGCATTTGTTGTAGCGCGTTTATTTTCAATAAATATTTCAAGATATATTAAATATTTAGAAAAACAATAAATTTTCAGAAATAAATAAAACATGTATAAATAATTTAAAATATACACATTATCACACTTCAACAAATGTAAAAATAGCGAGATCGTGGGCAAACGTCTGCTTTTGGAAAAACATATAACTGCTTAAATGCGTTTTATTCTTCCAATTTGATTTTTTTAGTATTAGCATAATACTAATTTTCAAAGCATGTATTTATACAAAGAAAAGAAAATGCCTCGTGCAATTCTGTGCAAATAATTCCTAAGTGTTATTCAACATTTCTAAAGTGCTTCATGCATGTCATTTAAATACAAAATTACATAACACATGGGAAAAATGTAATAATAAACCATATAAAATTCAGTTAAATTTTAGTGTTTCTTTAAAAGAACGAGAAGTGTTCATAGATGATGTTTATATATTCAATATCTAAATAGAGTAAACGCTAGTAGATTTTCATAGGAGACTTCATCATATTTGTCGCTACCATCAAAAGTTACCATGGGTAATGTAATACAAATACAATTGTTTACATTAGTTGGCGCCCCTTATTAGAATGTAACTTAAAAAATATATCATCATTTTTATGGAAACCTATTTATGAGGAGGCACATAGGAGGTACATGAACCCAATTATAAAAAAGTATGTAGGTCCTCCGTATATATATATATATATATATATATATATATATATATATATATATATATATATATATATATATATATATTACCTACTGGCGGTCGCCAGTAGGTAGTTATAGTTAGGACCCCTTTTCCATAGGAAAACCTCAACATTCTATTTTGAATAACTTTGGCGCCGGTCGACGAATCCTCGCGAATTTCTCAAAATAGGTGGGGCGCTACGCTCCGCTCCTACCCTGAAAGTCTCGGGGGGATTCGTCAAGTGGGGGCTGAGATAAAAGGGGGGTCCCAAAATGCGTTTTTCCCATGCATTTTTCCATAGGACCTTTAGAACGAGCTACAGCCCGAACAGCTGAACAGAATTACTAGAAATTTGTCAGAGAGGTAGTCCCTAGGTCAAGGAAGTGCCTTTTGTAGGTTTGGTGTAAATCTGTTCAGTAGATTCTGAGAAAATAGCCTTTAAATCAATATATATATCTGAGCCCACTTACGGTACGCTTACCGTACGCTTACCGTACGCTTACCGTAAGCGTACGGTGGCGTGCGCGAGCGCGATTCTGATTGGCTCTTAGATCTTAGTAAACATTCGAATCGGCCGAAACCAGGAAGCGGCGTCCCCCATTTTGTCTCTCGCACTGATTGTTGTTTATCAAACATGATGGCCAAAAACATGTTACGGGGCTGTTTTGACAACTCCCTCCCACATAGTCATGTTGAGGGAGTCTCCAAACATCCCCCAAGAGCAAAAACGGTTTTATTTTTTTTTCGGCAGTTTCGCGGGGTACGCTTACCGTACGCTTACCGTACGCTTACCGTACGCTTACCGTACGCTTACGGTAAAAAAATAAAAATAAAAAAAACACTATCCACACTTACCCCACCCCCTGTGCTTTTGGTGGCCGCAGGCCACCAAATGTGCAGGGCTTATTAATAGAGAAAAAAAACGTAATTTTGGCAACATGAAATTATAAAATCGAAAAAAAAAACACTATCCACATTGACCTCACCCCCTGTGCTTTTGGTGGCCGAAGGCCACCAAATGTACAGGGCTTATTAAAGTTGATAAAAACTGTGCACGGAACGAACTGCGTTAAGTGGGCGCGCACGCCACAAATGGCGTAAAGTAACTTAGCATTTAAAAAACCGTACAAATTCACTGAAAAAACCATAGGTTTCACACACGTTATAGTTAGGAAATAGCATTTAAAAAACCTTGCTAATTCACTGAAAAAACCATAGGTTTCACACATGTTATAGTTAGCTGGACATTTTACTGATAAAAAACCAATGAAATTCCCCCGTTATAGTTACTGTAGGCAACTCACGCGACCGTAATCCTCTGCTGAGGACATATGTGTCTTTATGAAAAAAAAATATTTGTAATATATGTATAGCTAAAATTTAATGGAAGAAGACATGGGCAAATAAGTGTCTAAATACAGTATTAGCATCAGCAGAGGATTGCGGTCGCGTGAGTTATAGTTGCCTACAGTAACTATAACGGGGGAATTTCATTGGTTTTTTATCAGTAAAATGTCCAGCTAACTATAACATGTGTGAAACCTATGGTTTTTCCAGTGAATATATATATATATATATATACCAACAATTTTCCTCCGTTTGAAAGAAAAGATAGGGTCGCACTCCAGCGAGTTGTAATAATCCTTAATTTTTTATTCACAAATCCACAGGTTCCGAGATGCACAAGAGAAACCAACGCGTTTCGTCAGCGTCCGCTGACTTGCTCACGGTTAATTCACTCATTTCAAATCAAGTTTTTTTAAACAAAAAAAGACAGGAAATTGACCAACCCTCCTTTCCTGTCATGTGCGGGGTAGTTTGGAGTTCCCCGGATTTCTGGGTAATGTAGTCCCATTAATTAAATGATGTTTACTTGTGTGTTCATATGGATTTTTACGAAAGGCTGAATATCACACATGAAAATGGTTGCAATACCAATTATTAAGAGTCAAAAGTAAAACAATTTTCATGGTTAAACAAAAACCCGTGTTGTCAATTTCAACATCACATTGTAAATAAATACCCTCTAGTGGGTCGACATTGCAGTTGTCCTCTGGTGGGCCTACATATTGAAGACAGAGCTATAGATTTAGAAGGTCATATTCATAGTGAATTACAGAAATTATTTACACAATATAACCATATGTTTAAATATATGGCAATATTAATGAAAAAAGTCAATATGTTTATGTTACTGTCTAAAGATGTATGTATAGTTCTTCCGTCTGGTTCAGACCAAACGGTGTCATGCTTCTAAAGTTGATAATATGTCGTGATTCCTTTTGCCTCAATAATCTCTCCCGATTTCCTCCTCGTGTGTTGATTGGTACAGTTTCAATTCCGTAAAACTTTAAGGACTTCCAATTGCTGTTGTGGTGTGTCTCCATATGCCTCGCTACCGCGTTATTTTTGTCCTTGTTTTTGGTAGCCCTCGTGTGTTCCAAAATTCTTTTCTTTAGCTCACAAATGGTACTTCCCACATATTTTAATTTGCAGGGACATTCAATGATGTAAACCGTATATTGGCTCTTGCAAGATATTAGTTGTTTAATCTTCCAAGTTTTTTTGTTTGCCATTGTGATCTCACTTGAGGGTTTAGCAATTTGGCACACCTTACAATTTTGACACTTAATGAAGCCAGTCTTCTTTAGCCATGTTGTTTGTGCTTTATTCGATTTAAAATGGCTGTGCACCAATCTGTCTTTTAGGTTTGGAGCTCTTCTGTAAGTTATTACAGGGTGAGGTCCCATTATTTTTCCCACAGTCCCATCCAGTTGTAGTATTTTCCAGTTTTTTTGAATCACATTCACGATTTCTTTAGATTCCAAAGTGTAATCCAAGATTAGTCTTATTGGTTCATCCTTAGTCTCTGAATCTTTAGTTTGTGTCAAGCACTCCTCCCGGGTTTTCTGATTAGCTTTGTTCCAACACTGTTTTACAGTGTTTTTGTTGTATTTTCTCTTAAGAAATCTGTTGATTGTGCCTGCACTTTGTGTCTTCCATTCCTCCTCCTCACTGCACAGTCTACGAAGTCGGAGAAATTCTCCGTATGGTATGCTTGACACTAGAGAGGGTTGGTGGAAGCTCGTTGCTTCTAGGGTGGCGTTTGTTGCTATGCTTTTGCGGAACAATGTTGATTCCAAACAGCCATTTTTCACATATATTGTGGCATCCAAGAAGTTGATCCTATTCTTATTGGTTTCATATGTGAATTTCAAACTCGCGACACTGTTGTTGAGGATTTCAAAATATTCACTGAATTCCTTCTCATTTCCGTTCCAGATTATCAATAAATCATCGATAAATCTTACCCATTTGATGATTTTGTTTGTGTGTCGCTCATGTTGTTTGTTCCATGCCACCTCTCGCTCCCACCAGCCCATTACTAGGCAAGCATAGCTTGGGCTAAAAGAAAAACCCATAGCTGCCCCATTCTTTTGACGATAGAGGTCATCTCCAAAGAGAAAGATGTTACAAGTGAGGCAGGACAGAATCATGTCACTTAACATATTGTTATGCTCTTTAAAATGGATATTTCTTTCTTGTAGGAAGAATTTGATGGCTTTCAGCCCTAAGTCATTGTCAATGTTCGTGTACAAGGCAATTACGTCCATTGTTATTAACAAAAAGTTGTTTTTCCAGGTCACATCACGCAGATTGTTTAAGAGATCAGTAGTATCTCGGATGTAAGATTCTAATTTCACTACATGTGGGATTAAAAAATGGTCGATGTAATTAGCCATGGGTTCAAAAAGGGACCCTTTCGCTGACAGAATTGGTCTGCCTGGTGGTGTCTTACAGTCTTTGTGTATCTTCGGGAGAAAATACATTGTCGCAAGTTTGGGGAAATCCACAGATAGATATTTCCGTTCTTCTTCATCTATCAAATGTTTTGCTGTCCACATATTTAAATTACTTTCCATTTCCAACTGGTATGACATGGTGGGGTTTGTGCTTAATTTCTCATAATATCTTTCATTTTGCAACTGGCGTAGTGCCTCAGAGATGTATAGTTGACGGTCCCATATTACCACATTGCCCCCTTTGTCCGCCATTTTAAATTCGATTTCCTTATCATTTGCTAATCTGTCCAATGCCTCCTTTTCCGCTTTTGTCAAATTCTCCTTGCGGTTCACTTTGTTGATTTTATACAAATCATGGATAACAGCCTCCTGAAATACATCAATTTTGTTTCCCGGTGGCAGCTGGGGGTAAAATTTGGATTTTGAGCGTTTGTTGCTGAGACTGGCCCCTAATTGTGGGATTGCTGACTGCAGGGGTATCTCCTCCCCTTCCTCCGCATTTAGGTTGAGTAGTGTGAGATAATCATCAGCCTCTTTTGCCAATAAGGTTGACGTGGGGGTTTCCGCCATGTGGCCAATCCTCGGTTTTTTCGGGTTTTCCAGAAAGTGTTTTGCCAATTTTATTTTGCGGACATACAGATAGAGATCGACTCTAGTTTGTGCTAAGTCCATTTGTTTGACCGGACAAAAATGTATTCCTCTTTTTAAGAGTGAGATTTCCGGTTCTGAGAGTTCCCTGTTTGAGAGGTTGACCACTTGAAGTTCATTACTTATTGATCCGTTCGTTGCCTCATACTTCTTGTCTTCGTACCAATCCTTTCGCTTGAGGTGCTGGGTTCTTCTTCCCCTTCGTTGCGTCTTCTTTGGTACCAGGTTTTCCCCTTTCACCTTCCTCTGTTTTGTCTTTGGGGCATTTGGTTTTGTTCCCACTGTCGCTGTTGCAAAACTAGGCGCATGTCCCCTAAAAAAGTTGACCTTGCCCCTTCCGTTGTTGGCTCCAGCTCCTCTGTGCTTAAATCTGTAGAGGCTAGGGATGAGAAACTACTAGATGTTCCCGCTGAGGCTGCCATTCCTTGCTGTTTAAAAGGATCAAATTTCCGTGCAAACGTGAATATTCTCCCCTGGGCGTAATCATTTGCATCACGGATGAATTTGTTGTGTTTTCTTTGGCGGACCACATCCTCATGTTTGTTTATTTGAGTTTCTAAGTCATCCTTAAATTTTTGCATTTCCGGGTTGAGTTTTGCACTCTCTAAATCTTTTTTCCACTTCTTTTAGTTGGTCTTTGATTTTATTAAGGGCAATCTCGATGTGTTTGACCAGTATTTTGATTAATCCGAGAGATGAATTAAGAGTATGTTCTCCCCACTCTTGTAACAGATCATTTGTAGAATCTTGGTGGTTAGGCATTAGCATAATTCTCAATCCTCTGGGGACTCTTCCCACTTCTAAATATTTCTGAAGGGTTACCAGTTCCCAAAATTTGTTTATTTCCTTTTTGCTGAGCCTTTCCCATGATCTTATTTTGCTTTTCATATCAGTTTTGTCTGGTATATTAGATTTTTGTGTGGAATCCTGCTGCGCAGTGCCTTTGTCAAACATGGTCGATATCTGTTCCAGTCTTTTGGCCTCACGTTTATCCATACTGCGTCTCTGCTGTGGATTTGTTCATGTGCTTAAAGTGATTCTCGCTGTTGGGACTACTTTGTGACAAAGCGATCTGTAGTAATTCAAATGTGGCCCTTTCCAATGAAAGTATGTTGCCGATGATTTCTGAATGCTTTGTTTGTTTTCGTCCCACCTCAGTATCCGATACGATCACTGCAATTTTTTAAGACTGAGTGTCAATACACGCATTGAAAACATCATTTACACACGTCCACCCTTACCTGACATCCCGGCTTCGAGTGGCGTGTTTGTTTGGTTCAGCGTGTTATTTCTGAGTGATCGGCGAGCACTATCCGGTGAATAATAATATGCAAAGGCGTCCAACGGTTCCGGATTAAATGGCGCTCAGTTTGAGGGTGCGGCGCCCCTGCGGCTTGGACCGCCGCTAATATGCCAACAATTTTCCTCCGTTTGAAAGAAAAGATAGGGTCGCACTCCAGCGAGTTGTAATAATCCTTAATTTTTTATTCACAAATCCACAGGTTCCGAGATGCACAAGAGAAACCAACGCGTTTCGTCAGCGTCCGCTGACTTGCTCACGGTTAATTCACTCGTTTCAAATCAAGGTTTTTTAAACAAAAAAAGACAGGAAATTGACCAACCCTCCTTTCCTGTCATGTGCGGGGTAGTTTGAAGTTCCCCGGATTTCTGGGTAATGTAGTCCCATTAATTAAATGATGTTTACTTGTGTGTTCATATGGATTTTTACGAAAGGCTGAATATCACACATGAAAATGGTTGCAATGCCAATTATTAAGAGTCAAAAGTAAAACAATTTTCATGGTTAAGCAAAAACCCGTGTTGTCAATTTCAACATCACATTGTAAATAAATACCCATAGGTTTCACACATGTTATAGTTAGTAGGACATTTCACTCGTGAAAAACCAATGAAATTCCCCCGTTATAGTTAGTGCAGGCAACTATAACTCACGCGACCGCAATCCTCTGCTGATGACGTCAGATATCACATCACTGTATTTAGACACTTATTTACCCATGTCTTCTTCCATTAATTTTTAGCTATACATATATTACAAATATTTTTTTTTCAGAAAAGCACATATGTCATCAGTGATGTAATATCCGACGTCATAAGCAGAGGATTGCGGTCGCGTGAGTTATAGTTGCCTGCTCTAACTATAACGGGGGAATTTCATTGGTTTTTCACGAGTGAAATGTCCTACTAACTATACCATGTGTGAAACCTATTGTTTTTTAAGTGAATTTGCAAGGTTTTTTAAATGCTAATTCCTAACTATAACGTGTGTGAAACCTATGGTTTTTTCAGTGAATTTGTACGGTTTTTTAAATGCTAAGTTATGTATTTTTTTTTTTTTGTTAAATTTTTTTGCCGTGCGCGCACGGTACGCGTAGTCGCGGAATTGTTACACAAAGTTCGCGGATTTTTTCCGTTTACGCCGTGCGCGTACGCTACGCGCATTCTGTGATTTTTCGAAAAAAAAATACAATTAATTTTTGCCCTTGGGGGTCCTTCTGGGACCCCCTGACAAAGGCTAGGGGGTCAGGAACTGTCCACCCTGCCCCCTTTTCACATTCTCCACCTTTGTTTTTCACCCCCTCAGACTGTGAGAGACAAAATGGCGGCCGACACTTCCTGGTTTCGACCGATTCGAATGTTTACTAAGATCTAACAACCAATCAGAATCGCACTCGCGCACGGCGGCGTGCGCGTACGGTAAGCTTACGGTACGCGCTCGGAGCGCGCCTATAGATATACATATTGATTTAAATGCTATTTTCTCAGGAAATACTGAACACGAGACCTTCAAAAGGCACATCCCTGACCTGAGGGCTACCTCTCTGCCAAATTTCAAGTAATTCTGTTCAGCCGTTCGGGCTGTAGCTCGGACTAAAGGTCCTATGGAAAAATGCATGGGGAAAACGCGTTTTGGGACCCCCCCTTTTTCTCAGCCCCCGCTTGATGAATCCCCCCGAGACTTTCAGGGAAGGAGCGGAGCGGGTCGCCCCACCTATTTTGAGAATTTCGCGAGGATTCGTCAATCGGCGCCAAAGTTATTCCAAATAGAATGTTGCGAATTTCCTATGGAAACACGGTCCTAACTATAACTATCTACTGGCAACCGCCCGTAGATAATATATATATATATATATATATATATATACATATATATAGATATATAATCCAAGATGGTTCAGTTGTACCTGGCTTCAGGCGCTACTCGACGGGTGCGTTACCTCGCGGTTGAACCAAACCGCCAATATCCACCACAGCACTCCCACAAAAGGAAGAAGATGTCGCACTCCAAACAGCTTTTGCTCTGTTTTTAATCCTTCATGATCGCAGAACCAACAATTTCCAACGCGTTTCGGTATACCATATACCTTGTTCACGGTTGTTGTTTGCTCAATACATGTGAAATTCTTTTTGAAAAAATTTTCTTTTAATAAAGTAAATTGAAGGAAGTTCTCTGACATCATCTCCTGATGCCTCTCACCCATTCACCCTTTGGATTATGGGTGATGCAGTCATTTTTAAACCAATTGATTCATTCTCTTGTTTTAAATGTTCATATTGGTTTCATTGTCATTATATTATTTCAAATAATGTTTCTTTTCCGTTATATGGCCCTCTTGTGGATTTTTCGAGTCTATTGGTTTAAAGCCCTCTGGTGGGCTTACTTTCATGGTCCCTGGTGGGTATGCGTTTTGAACGTCATGTTTCTAGCCCTCCAGTGGGCATACCCCTTGCATTTTTCTGTTTGTATTTATTATGACTCTTTAAATTTATGATTTCAAACTTGATTTGAGTCTGTATATACCGGATCTGTCCTTCATCAACATGGTTATTTCTGTTTCATAAGTGTATATACAATTCTTCTGACTGATTCAACCCGAATGGAGTCATGGATCTCAAGTTCAAAATGTGCCGAGATTCTTTTTGGCGCAAGATTTTCTCCCTATTGCCACCACGCACATTCAAAGGTACTGATTCAATACCATAACATTTCAAAGATTTCCAATTGGCGTTGTGATGTGTTTCCATGTGCTTGGCTACTGTGTTGTTTCTATCTTTATTTTTTGTGGCCCATACATGTTCCAGTATTCATTTCTTTAGATCGCAGATGGTAGATCCCACGTATTTTAGTGGGCAAGGGCATTCTATAACATATACCGTGTATTGACTTTTGCACGTTACTAGATTTTTGATTTGCCAAGTTTTTTTATTTGCCATTGTGACTTCCATTGTTGGCTTGGCGATCTCACAAACTTTGCAATTATGACACTTTATGAATCCCGTTGTATGTTGCCATGTTTCTTTGGGTTTCTTGGTTTTGAAGTGGCTATGTACCAAACGATCTTTCAGATTTTTTGCTCTTCTGAACGTTGTCACAGGGTGACCACGTTCAAAACACATACCATGACCGTAAGCCCACCAGAGGGCTTTAAACCAATAGACTCGAAAAATCCACAAGAGGGCCATATAACGGAAAAGAAACTTTATTTGAAATAATATAATGACAATGAAACCAATATGAACATTTAAAACAAGAGAATGAATCAATTGGTTTAAAAATGACTACATCACCCATAATCCACAGGGTGAATGGGTGAGAGGCATCAGGAGATGATGTCAGAGAACTTCCTTCAATTTACTTTATTAAAAGAACATTTTTTCAAAAATAATTTCACATGTATTGAGCAAACAACAACCGTGAACAAGGTATATGGTATACCGAAACACGTTGGAAATTGTTGGTTCTGCGATCATGAAGGATTAAAAACGGAGCAAAAGCTGTTTGGAGTGCGACCTCTTCTTCCATTTGTGGGAGTGCTGTGGTGGATATATATATATATATATACATATATATCTATATATATTTATTCACTGAAAAAAAACATAGGTTTCAGGACGTTATAGTTAGAAATTAGCATTTAAAAAACCTTCGAAATTCACTGAAAAAAACACAGTTTTCAGGGACGTTATAGTTAGTTGGACATTTCACTCATACAAAACCAGAGAAATTTGGCAGTTATAGTTAGTTCAGCTAACTATAACTCACGCCCACGCAAAGCAATACTGATGATGTCATATGTTACATCATTCATGACATGGTCAGTAACATCACTGATGACATCACTGATGATATCATCCAGTGACTGTGTGTTTATGTAAAGTTTAAATATGTTATGTATATATATAAGCCCAGGTGCATTGAAGAATGAGTGGGCGTATAAGTGTCTGAATGGATGATTTAGTAGGTGTGTGACTGACTGTATAAGTGAGTGATTAAATGTGTCCTACTGAATGCATGGGTTAGTGACTGATACAGACATTCACACAGTTTAGTTTGTTAGTTGGTGTGTAAGCAGTTGCATGGGTTGGTGAGTAGCTAAATGAGGGTCTATATGGATTATTCATTGGTTGTCTGAGTATCTGTATGGGTACCTGAGTGTCTTAGTGGGCGGGTGGGGGTATGACTGTGCATAGATGTGTGAGTGAGTGATTCACTGAGTGTATGGGTTCAAGAGTGTATCTGTGAAGGGCTGGATGGGTGGGTGAGTTTATGTATGGGTGTGTTGGTGAGTGACTGGATACCTCAATGGTACATGTGTGAGTAACTGCTTATGTGAAAGGCAGTATATGTGAGTGTTGGAGTATATAAATGACTATATGTGAGAGTGAGTGATTGTGAGAGTGGCTGTATGGATAAGTGTGTGCTTGTATTAGTTATTGTATAAGAGTGTAAGAATGTGTTAGTATATGTTTGAATAAGTGAGGTGGAGTGTATAACTGTATAGGCAAGTAAATGAGAGTGTGATTGATTCTTTGCATGACTGACTAGGTGTGTGAGTAACTCTATGGATGAGTGGCGGTGTGTGAGTGTCTATATAGATATTTGAGTGCATATGATAGTGCCGTATTTATGGTTTGCTGCATGTATGAGTGACTGTATGGGTGAATGAGTGGATGTGTGTGTAGACTTAGGAATTAGTCAGTGGGTATGTACTAACTGGTATTGGTGTATCTATGGTTTCAAAAATAGTAGTCTGTATTTTAGAGTGGGTGTATCAAAGGTTATATTAGGGTATGAGGAGGTGCATCAGATTATCACGTGGATGATGTCATCAGAGATGTCATTCGAGTTGTCATCAGTGATATCATTAGTGATGTCACTGACCATGTCATGAATAATGTAATATGTGATGTCATCAGCAGTGCATTGCAGGGGCACGCGAGTTATAGCTAACTGAACTAACTATAATGGCCTAATTTCTCTGGTTTTGTACGAGTGAAATGTCGAACTAACTATAACGTCCTTGAAACCTGTGATTTTTTTCAGTGAATTTCTAAGGTTTTTTAAATGCTAATTTCTAACTATAACATCCCTGAAACCTATGTTTTTTTCAGTGAATTTCAAAGGTTTTTTAAATGCTAATTTCTAACTATGTCTACAAAGGTAGGACATGTGCAGAAAGAGGAAGAAAGGCGCAGAAAGAAGTAAGAGAAATGCAGAAAGAGGCAACAGAAGTCCAAAAAGACGAAGAAAGGTGCAGAAAGATGCAAGAGATGTGCACTAAGAACCAACAGAGGAGCAGAAAGAGGCCTTGTTGCAAAGCCATCCTGTGCCCCCAACTTTTTGCTGATTGGTAGTGGTGGTAACAGACTGAGTAACCAGGTCCAGAGCCAGTGCTATGCTGAAAGACATTTGGATTACAGTGAAAACACCTATATACACTAGGGTACACTATGGGGTGGGGTAACCCTTTGATTGGCATGACCTCCTCTGTAAGAGGGAATAGAGGTGCAGAAAAAAGCAAGAAAAGTGCAGAAGGAGGCAAAAGAGGGACATAACAAAACAACAGGGGTGCAGAAAGAAGCAGGACAGGTGCAGAAAGAAGCATGGAAAGTGCAGAATGTAGCAACAAGGGTGCAGAAAGAGGCAAAAGAAGTTCCGGATCAGGGAAGGGAAGTGCACAGAGTCAAGAGAATTGCTGAAAGAAGCAACAGAGGTATAGAAAGAAGCAAGGAAAGTGAAGAAAGAGGCAAGTGAGGAGTAAAACCAGGCAGGAAAGGAACAGAAAGAGAGAAGACAAGTGCAGAAAGAGACAACAGGGGTGCAGAAAGAAGCAAATGAGGTGTAGAAAGAGGCAACAGACGTGCAGAAAGAGGGACAAGAGGTGCAGAAATAGGCAAGAAAAGTGCAGAAGGAGGCAAAAGAGGAACATAAAGAGACCACAGGGGTGTAGAAAGAAGCAAGACAGGTGCAGAAAGAAGCATGGAAAGTGCAGAATGAAGCAAGAGGGGTGAAGAAAGAGGCAAGAGAAGTACAGAAACAGGCAAGAGAAGTGCATAACGAGGCAAGAGAATTGCTGAAAGAAGCAACAGAGGTGTAGAAAGAAGGAAGAAAAGTGCAGAAAGAGGCAAGTGAGATGCAAAGTCAGGCAGGAAAGTTACAGAAATAGGGAAGGCGCATGCAGAAAGAGACAACAGGGGTGCAGAAAGAAGCTATAGAGGTGCAGAAAGAAGCAACAGGGGTGCAGATATAGGCATGACAAGTACAGAAAGGAGCAAGTGATGTGCAGAAAGAGCCAACCAACAGAGGTGCAAAAAGAGGCAAAAGAGGTGCAGAGACAGGCAATAGAAGTGCATAAAGAGGCACGAGAATTGCTGAAAGAAGCAGCAGAGGTGTAGAAAGAAGGAAAAAGTGTAGAAAGAGGTAAGTGAGAAGAAAAAACAGGCAGCAAAGGTACAGAATGAGGGAAGAGGAGTGCTGAAATAGAACAGGGGTGTAGAAAGAAGCAAATGAGGTGCAGAAAGAGGCAACAGACGTGCAGAAAGAGGCAACAAATGTGCAGGAAGAGGTAAAAGAGGTGCAGACAAAGCCAAGAAAAGTGAAAAAAGAGGCAAGAGAGGTACATAAAGAGACAACAGGGGTGCAGAAAGAAGCAAGACAGGTGCAGAAAGGAGCATGAAAAGTGCAGAATGAAGCAACAGGGGTGCAGAAATAGGCAAGAGAAGTGCAGAAACAGGCAAGAGAAGTGCACAACAAGGCAAGAGGATTGCTGAAAGAAGCAACAGAGGTGTAGAAAGAAGCAAGAAAAGTGAAGAAAGAGGCAAGTGGGGAGCAAAAACAGGCAGGAAAGGTACAGAGAGAGGAAAGACGAGTGCAGAAAGAGACAACAGAGGTGCAGAAAGAGGCAACTGACGTGCAGAAAGAGGGAAGAGAGGTGCAGAAAAAGGCAAGAAAAGTGCAGAAAGAGGCAAAAGAGGTACATAAAGAGACAACAGGGGTGCAGAAAGAAGCAAGACAGGTGCAGAAAGAAGCATGGAAAGTGCAGACTGAAGCAACAAGTGTGCAGAAATAGGCAAGAGATGTGCAGAAACTGGCAAGAGAAGTGCTGAAAGAGGCAAAAGAGGTACATAAAGAGACAATAGAGGTGCAGAAAGAAGTAAGACAGGTGCAGAAAGAAGCATGGAAGTGCAGAATGAAGCAACAGGGGTGCAGAAAGAGGCAAGAGAAGTGTAGAAAGGAGCAAGTGAGGTGCAGAATGATGACAACAGAGGTGCAAAAAGAGGCAAGAGAGATGCAGAAACAGGCAAGAGAAGTGTATAACGAGGCAAGAGGAGTGCTGAAAGAAGCAACAGAGGTGTAGAAAGAAGTAAGAAAAGTGCAGAAAGAGGCAAGTGAGAAGCAAAAACAGTAAGGAAAGGTACAGAAAGAGGGAAGACAATTGCTGAAAGAGACAACAGGGGTGCACAAAGAAGTAAATGAGGTGCAGAAAGAGGAGACAGATGTGCAGAAAGAGGGAAGAGAGGTGCAAAAAAGGCAATAAAAGTGCAGAAAGAGGCAAAAGAGGTACATAAAGAGACAATAGGGGTGCAGAAAGAAGCAAGACAGGTGCATAAAGAAGCATGGTTAATGCAGAATGAAGCAACAAGGGTGCAGAAAGAGGCAAGAGAAGTGCACAAACAGGCAAGAGAAGTGCACAAAGAGGCAAGCCAATTTTTGGTGAAAGAAGCAACAGAGGAGTAGAAAGAAGCAAGAAAAGTGCAGAAAGAGGCAAGTGAAATGCAAAAGAGGCAGCAAAGGTACAGAAACAGAGACAAGTGCCGAAAGAGACAACAGGGGTACAGAAAGAAGCAGCTGAAGTGCAGAAAGAGGCAACAGATGCGCAGAAAGAGGGAAGAGAGGTGCGGAAAAATGCAAGAAAAATGTAGAAAGAGGCAAAAGAGGTACATAAAGAGACAACAGGGGTGCAGAAAGAAGCAAGACAGGTGCAGAAAGAAGCATGGAAAGTGCAGAATGAAGCAACAGGGTGCAGAAAGAGGCAAGATAAGTGCAGAAACAGGCAAGCGAAGTGCATAAAGAGGCAATAGAACTGCTGAAAGAAGCAACAGAGGTGTCAAAAGAAGGAAGAAAATTGCAGAAAGAGGTAAATGAGATGCAAAATCAGGCAGGAAAGGTACATAAAGAGGGAAGACCAGTGCAGAGAGGGACAACAGGGGTGCAGAAAGAAGCAAATGAGGTGCAGAAAGAGGCAACACTCTCTGTGGAACACTGTGGAGCTCCGCTACACCCCTGCCTCCACCCCCCTATTAAGAAGTAAGTTTACAGGAATTAAAAATAAACTTAAAACCACTTACCTCTTTACTGCGTCGTCCCCGGGCTTCTCTCCTTCTCTTCCTCGCCAGACCGGTAATGCTTAAGAAAACTGCGCATGCGCTGACACCCACGCATGCAGTTTTCTCAAGCATTACTGGTATTGCGAGGAAGAGGAGGAGGGCAGCCAGGGACGCCGCAGTAAAGAGGTAAGTGGTTTTCAGTTTATTTTTAATTCCTGTAAACTTGCTTCTTAATAGGGGGGTGTAGGCAGGGGCTGGCCAACTCTGCTCCGCTACGGATTGTGCGGAGATTTGCCTTCTCTGCAGAACGAGGAGAAGGTAAATCTCTGCACACTCCGCGGGCGGAGTGGAGGTCTCCGCCCGGGGTTATTTAGATTATGGCGTCATATTTTTTCTTGTAATAGTGAATGGTATTTATATAATGCTTACTACCCCTGAAGAGGCGTCGATGCATTTGGAGGCAAGTAGCACACTACTCTGGGGTCCAAGTTTAGCGGTAAATAGGTAGCATATTATTAATTGTTGCATGCAATCTACAAGGCAGTAAAACTGTTTTGTTCATGTCTCTTTTCCTATACTCAGTGTCACTGTAATTATGTGATTTTGCGGCCACTGCATAATTCGCACAATTATAGATTTCCTGCATTTGCCGTAGAATCCTTTATCTGCTGAATACCTGTGTATTTCAACAACAAATATTCTACTTAAAATGGTTCAAAAGTTGTTAAAAACGCAGCAATATGTGTTGCCTCGCAGTGAAAGGCCCTTTGCAAATTTTGATGGATTATCTTTCTGTTGCTCATTGCTAAATACAGGTGTTAAACTGCTGTTACTAATGAAGTGCATTCAATACCGAGACCTATGTTAACAAGTGTAAAAATGACAAAATAACTAATGCTATCACAAAATATCCTGCATTAGCCTCATAGCTTGCCTTTTTTACCACATAATTTACTCAACCCTGCCACATACTTTGGCTCGGACTATGCTCATAAACTCAGATTTTACCTTTGCAGTGTTCCATATTTATTTTTTCTACCATAGCATGGTATGTATATAGGTATTTTATATATATATATAAAACAGTGAAATGTGATATTAACTCACAACAGTTGAAGGGGGAATAAAAAAAAGATAGCATTTGCAAAATTAATATAGAAAATTGCAGCTAACTACATTTGTTGAAGGCCTCAGTGCTCTTATGCAAATGAAAGCACACATGTTTGTCAGAGGCTACACCCTGCCTTAAGAATGAAAAACAAAAGGAAACCCTACTCCTCTACAGAGACAGTACGACAGATTTACTCTTCAATTTGATCAGAAGACTGTAGGCTCACACGGAGTACATCTCCGAAGAGAGCATGTTCTGAAGGTATTTATAGACTAAAATCTCCATGTTCCGGGACAAATACATTTGCAGAAATGATTCATGCTTAACCTGCCTTTATCCGTATGCTGATTGTGTTTTTTAATTACCACATAATATTACATGAAAGAGGGAGAAGTGTCCACCAGGACCTAGAGCTGCTCTCACCTTCAGTATCTCCCCCACGGAGCTGTTAATGTGCTCCATTCAGTGCTATGGCTTCCACTGCCACACCTTGGACTCCGCCTCCCAAGGCTTCCACACTGTGTATGGAAAGGGTCTGGGATGGGCGCAACTCAGAGCCATTAACTGTCTGTTCCTACACAGGGGTGATTACTCTTCCTCTATTCCGTTCCGTCTTTCAAACAGGCGCACATTTTTTGTTAAATGGTGGGAGAATAGGTGTTTATTCTTTAATGGGGTTAAATATATGAGCGCAGGAAACAAAATACCACTCTTACATATTGGGAAAAGGCGGCATTTTATCATTAAAGTGTTTTTGTACAATGTGCTTTTTTCAAAACAGTAGCAGTCATTGTTATAATTAAATCTAACATGCAATGTACCCATAAAATTTGCTGTGCTAATGGCACCTTTGTTGTGTGTAGAGGTGCATTTGCATCTCTGATGGGACATCCAGAAGTCCTGCCTTGAGTTTCCTCTAAAAGCAGGAAGGATTCACAGACACAGCTGAAAATTCGATACTTTTTTAAAAAGGCCTCTCAGAGTTTAGAATGAAGCCACACATGCACATCTCTCTTTTAAGGTCTGATGAGTGTAAGCAGTTAATCTCCAAGTGCCTAAAAGCACTCCAAAAACATTTGGGTCAGGTTTGGCTATTTAAAACTGCAAGAAAATAAAAGCCATAATGCCGCCTAATCAAAAACATCAATAATAGCACTTACACAATCTTTTTTGGCACACTGAGCCAAGGACCTGCTTCTGTTGGCCTGCAGTGAGTAAAGAAAACTCCTTTAGGACACATTTCTCTCAGTTTCTGCATTATAGCTAAGAAACTGTAGTCAAAGGTTGCTTATAAATTGGTAATACAACATTATGTTTGTGTTAGCGTCAGTTTTGTGATGCTAAACTATGGCAAAATGTTTGAAAATCTACCCCGTAGAATGCTGTTTCTGCTAGGGCTAAAGAGAAGGAAATTCTTTAACAGCTATTTTCAGTGGGTTGTCGAACTTCCTGTAGCAAATACAGTAAACCATAGTATATTTTAAGCAGCTTGAATGTTGGTGCTCCAAAGTAGATGTTTTCAAAATGATGCGATTAAACCTTCCCTTCATCTAAGCACAAACCAGGAGAGAAGAGCAGGGCATGAACAACACAAAGATTTCCTTCCAGGCTGCTCTAATGAGCAATCATGTAAATCATGGTCACTTCCCAGCCGCAGGACAAGGACTAAACACCGAGGCCTTTACTGCGTGATTGAAGGGACATCTCCCCCAGTGCCTCGAAACACATTTTGCTGTAGTTGAATAATCTCATGAAACCAATCTGGGAAAGTTCCGAGCAAGAGTCAGTTGACTATTTCCAAAGGCTGTCAAAACGTAGCCGTACTTTGAAACAAAGAATGGGCTAACTGAAAATCTGCTTTAATAGCGCTTTTAAGGAAAATGATACCTACACTTAAATCATTTTTACAAAGTTATAATTTCGTAGAAATCTATAAATGAATGCATACATTTAATTTACATATGCATTTTTCATGCAAAGCTTTACAAAGGTCACAAGCGCGCATGCAAAGTTTTTCGGCAGATCGCGAGTTAATTTAACTCACATTGCATGGTCATTTTCAATTTACTCAAACCCAAAGACCTGCAAAATGAGCACAACATAGTTCTCTGCAGCTTAGTATATGCTGCTGGTACTGGAATTCTAAGCTGAGAATTATGTTGACTATCAGAGATCAATGTATCTAATAGCATGCGCTGACCGAGCCTTGTTTGCTTCCTGTGACAGTCCTGTATTTTGCAATCGCAAAAGCTACACTACAAATTCCAGAATTTAAACAATACATTTAAGATTGCATATGATATTTTTAAAAGCCCAGCATTTATACACTCTACTTCTTATTTAAGACATTTTAGATGGAGAGGCTTTCTACATACAACTCAGTTCGAATAATCATACACGCATGCCATAATGGAAAATATTTAAAGTAAAAAATTCACAGAGAAAATTCAAATCGCCCAAAAAGCGCAGGCACATCCAACACAGTTCAAATTAGAGACAGATTTTTATTTTTTTAAATATTTTCAGATTTGATAGGAGACTTTGAATTTTTCTAGGGATGCACTCAATTTCTCCACCTCCACCCCCAAAAAATGGCTTTCAGTCGATTTTTTTACAATAATTTCAAAGTCGCAGGTGAATATGTTGAAATGCTGCTCCCCACAGGATGAAAATAGAAGATACTTTCTCCATTGCTAGAAAAGGGAAAACATTTCATTTACCAAGGGAAGAGCTTCCTATGAAACATCCTCTTTCCCCATCCGGTTGATATGTGAGGTGAGGGCTCCTACTGTCAGGTCTGTGGCTGAGGAAGAGGTGCGAATGGGTGCTGTCTAGTCCTGGGCGGTGAACTTCTCTCTGTTCGCGGAGTTTGTGGAGTTTTGTGCACTCCGCACTCCGTGGAGCTCACTGAGTGCAGAAAACTCTGCTTTGCGATGTGCGTCAGGAATACCAACACAAACTGCATTTCGCACTGCACTCTGCCACTCGTGGAACTTTGTGGAGTTTTTTTGTTACTTCGCAGAGATTCACGTAGCCAAACTCCACGAACTACGCCCAGGAAACAAAAGAGATTTTTGTACAGCACATACCCTGAAACTCACATATTTGAAGGTGCTGTCAAAAGTGCTAATGAAGAAAAAATAAAGGCACAATGCTATAAAATTTGCTTGGGATCAGACAGTTTGAATTAGCAGGGCAGCCAGGATTGAGGTCAGGTTTTCTAGTTTTACATTGTCCAATTCCGACACTAGATTAGTACTTCTCTTCTGATATACATCAAAGGTTTCTGCCTTGTCTTGTAATTCTTGGTGCCTAGTACCAGTGCCCTATAAAGGGTCAGTTCACTCGGGGCTCAAGGATCCTAGAGTAGCCTGACCTGAGCTAGATCCAGACTAATAACGTTTTAGCATACTGCTAAAAGGCTACTTGATGAAGTTCACTTCTATTTCCAGCATCTCTTTCTTTTTTACAGCCAACAATGACACTGATCTGAGCAAGCTAAGCCAACTCTACTCTTTCTTAGAGTACACATAAAAAGAAAGCAAAAAGAAAACACACACTGTCTGATCCAAAACGTTACCCTGAATTATGTTTCCCAGAAGCTGACTTCTCAGGAACCGGCCCCTTGGATGCCATTGGCCCTGCTTTGCATCGGGTCAGGTACTTCAGGGACCCCTCACAGAAGAATTCTCACTATATAAGAAAAGTAAAGTCAGTTCTGCAGCACAGAGGCTGAGTGGGCTTTATCTGTATCCAGCATGCAAGTACCTGTACACCATGGGTAGGCTGCTAGATGAGTTTGGCCAGCATGCTGCAGTCACAAGCTGCACTCATCCAACACTCCTTATCCAAACTCTATCTATCCTAACCCCCACGTATACTCGCCCGCCATAGGCAATGCTATTCAGTTTTCGGTAATGCCACCACAGTAATCACTCAGCACCTTTAGATGGCAGCACAAGGTACTTGCGACACTAGCACTTTAGTCCTTACCCTGTAAGGGCCGTAAAATGGGAATTACACAATGGGCCTTCACAATTTACTTGCATTACAAGTGTGGGTGTCTAAGCTCCCGTAATCTTTGCTACTGACAAGATGACATGGGTAAGCTGCTAGTGGAGTTCAGCCAGTACATGCTTCAGGTTTATAAAGAAGTGGTGCCCATCACCCTCCAACTGTGCCACTCATCTCTTGATAGCCTTATACTAACATATATTTTTTTATTACACCGCTCATCCCAGTATAAGGGGTTGTCGGAGTTCTTTACATCACACTCACATATTAAACAGAGACAATGAATTATACAAGTGTGTAAATCAATATATAAGAAATGCTACAGAAGACAAGGTTCTTTATTTTTTGTCCGATTTAGCAAAATCATAGCAAATTTTAAAAAAGAACACTCAAGATCATTACTAATTAAGAACAGTGAAGATACAATAAGATGTAAAAAGAAACAACTTTTGCATGCTTAATCAAAACCATTGCACATTTTTTGAAAAACACACAGGATCATTACCAATTAAAAATAGTTGAGATACAATAAGATATAAAAAGAAATACTGGAAATGTTATAGAAGACAATGTGGGCTACAAGGTGTGGGAGTCACATATAATCCATTCTGATATGCATTGTATAAGAGTGATTATTAGGAGAAACACAAAGTCTAAATTTAAAATGTAACACACGAGTTAGGATTGTCTACACTAATAGGAATGTATTAATATCCTAAGAAAACCTTTTAGCAACTTTAGAGTAACAAAACAGTGAAAAAAAAACTGTATTGTTGTAAACCTATGCATTTTAGCTTCCATGCAGCTCTTTGCAGCCAGTGCATAGCTCACTCTTTCTATCAAAATGATTGTAACTTGAACTGCAAAGAAATATAGGGCATCTATGCACAGCAGTAACCCACTGCACTATCTACATAAAATGTGTGTGTGTATATATATATATATATATTCACTGAAAAAACCATGGGTTTCACACACGTTATAGTTAGGAATTAGCATTTAAAAAACCTTAGAAATTCACTGAAAAAACCATAGGTTTCACACACGTTATAGTTAGGAATTAGCATTTAAAAAACCTTAGAAATTCAGTGAAAAAACCATAGGTTTCACACATGTTATAGTTAGCTGGACATTTTACTCGTAAAAAACCAATGAAATTGCCCCGTTATAGTTAGTTCAGCTAACTATAACTCGCGCGCCCGCAATGCACTGCTGATGACGTCACATATTACATCACTCATGACATGGTCAGTGACATCACTCATGACATCACTGATGACATCTCAAATGACATCACTGATGACATCACTGATGACATCATCCTTGTGATAGAGTGGCAGACCTCCTCTCACCTTAATATAAGCTTTGATACACACATTCAAAAATAGAGACTAAAAATTTCAAAACAATGGACATACCAATACCAGTTAC
This sequence comes from Triturus cristatus, assembly GCF_964204655.1. Taxonomy (NCBI): domain Eukaryota; kingdom Metazoa; phylum Chordata; class Amphibia; order Caudata; family Salamandridae; genus Triturus; species Triturus cristatus. Next base: position 1,139,595,714 of record NC_140583.1, on the reverse strand, counting down.
AACAACCTCTTCAGTAATTCTAAGATCCACATACACATCCACTCATTCACCAACAGTCCTATACAGTCACTCATACATGTACTCACTCATCATATGTACTCATACATCTATACATCCTGTTACACAATGCCACTCATCCATAGAGTTACTCACACACATAGTCACTCATGCTAATAAAGAATCAAACATACATTTACTTGCATATACAGTTATACACACACCACCACACTTACTTCTACGGAAACTTACACATACTTAGTCTTTTAAACAATCACTTATAGAAACACATACTTATTCATACAGGAACTCTTTCAATCTCTCACTTTCACATATACTCACATATATACACCAATAGTCACATATACTAGTTTAAAACGTATGTAGTTACTCCTGAAGACACTATTGAGACAGTCATTCACTCACTAACACACCCATACACACACTCATCCACCCATACAGTCCTGCACACATGCTGTGTTCAACACATACAAACAGTGAGTCACTCATTCATGCACCGATGCACTACGTAATACCCCCCACCGAACCATGCAGACACTCAGACTGATACTCAAAAAAACAACTAATAACCTAAATAGGCACCCATGTAGCTACTCACCAACCCATGCAGCCACTTATACACAAAGTGAGAGACTGATACAGATATTTACATATTTAAACATTATTCACTAAGCCATGTATTCACTATGATACACTTAATCAGTCAGTTACACAATCAATTTTTCAAAAACAAATCATCCATTTAGACACTTATATACCCATTTATTCTTTCATCGACCATGAGATATACATATATAAAACATATTTAATTTTCAGAATAACACACATTCACTAGATGATGTCATCAGTGATGTCATCAGTGATGTCATTTGAGATGTCATCAGTGATGTCATGAGTGATGTCACTGACCATGTCATGAGTGATGTAATATGTGACGTCATCAGCAGTGCATTGCGGGCGCGCGAGTTATAGTTAGCTGAACTAACTATAACGGGGCAATTTCATTGGTTTTTTACGAGTAAAATGTCCAGCTAACTATAACATGTGTGAAACCTATGGTTTTTTCACTGAATTTCTAAGGTTTTTTAAATGCTAATTCCTAACTATAACGTGTGTGAAACCTATGGTTTTTTCAGTGAATTTCTAAGGTTTTTTAAATGCTAATTCCTAACTATAACGTGTGTGAAACCCATGGTTTTTTCAGTGAATTTGCAAGGTTTTTTAAATGCTAATTCCTAACTATAACGTGTGTGAAACCCATGGTTTTTTCAGTGAATTTGCAAGGTTTTTTAAATGCTATTTTTTTTTTATATTCTTCATTTTTTTCAAACATATTTTTATTTTAATTTTCTTATCTTTTATAAAGACTATGCTTTAATTTTTAAAATCCTTAAATATTTTTTTTATATATATTTTTTTAAAATAAACATGTAAAATTTATTTCCTGATTTTTATTTTTTTTTTTTTATAGTACGCGTACCGTAAGCTCACGGTAAGCGTACGGTTTACGCAACGTCCGTAATCTATCTACGCTGCTTGCGTATAGTTACGCACTTTGCGTAGCCGCGCGTACTGCGCGCGGGACGCGTGCGCGCTTACGCAACACGCGCACGTTACGCGGAAGTGCCGGGAAATGACTGTTATGCGCATGTGCGCAAGCGCGTGTCTTTTTTACGCGCACGCGTACTTTTTGCCGTAAGCGCACCGTAAGCGTACCGTAAGCGTACGGTAGGTCATGTGATCTTGAAACACAACTTTTGATTGGTTGAAACTACTTTCAGTTCTAGAACTCTCCTACACCACACCCATTCCCCTCATTTCTGCTTGTGATCCCTTGGGAGAAGGAGCTGGTTTGTCTTTGGGATACGATGGCAGAACAGCAGAGCTCTTCTGAGAGTGAGGCTAGCACCAGCAGCACTGTCTTGAGGCAGAGAGCGAGGAAAGTAAAACCTTCTTATGTTTGGGATTATTTTACTTTTCCAGAAGGCCAGCAAAAGGTGAATGCACCTTTAGTTACTTGCAAGCTGTGTAAGCGTGTACTTTCTAGAGGTAAACCTGACAAGAAGTATTCCTTTGGGAATCACACCATGATGAGGCACCTCAAGGATGTACACAAAAGGACACATGCACATCTTTTTGGAGGTAACTCTTCAGAAAGACGAGCCAGTACATCCACAGCAGCTCAGCCTGGACCATCACCTGCAGAGCTTACTCCTTCTTCTGCAGCTCAGGTGAGCCCTTCATCTGTGGGGGGAGAATCTCCTTTTGCTGGCCCTCTGGAAATGAACCCTCGATTTCGGAAGGTTGATATTCATTGCACATTTTGTAAAGCTCTAATTTGTTATAGGGAGACCAGTGTTTCCCTAGTGAATAACAAAATAGATCAGCACATTTGTAGCTTTGAATGATTTTCCCATGGTTCCTTTCCTCTGTCCCTGCATGAACACAACGGTTCTTTTAAGAGCCAACCTTATCTTTCATCTTTTTTTTACATTTTTTTTAAAAAACTTTTTTTTTTTTTTTTTACCGTACGCGTACGGTAAGCGTACCTTTTTTTTTATTTTTTAAAAAAAACACTAAAAATCATTTATCACATTACAAGGTCCTTGAGAGACTACAATTATTACTATTGACTTACCTTACTTACTCAAAAAAATATTTATTCATTTGTTTTTTTAAAAAATAGTTTTTAAAATGGTTGTAGTTTACGAAAATTTTCTATATCGATCTGAAAAAAAAGAAAAAAGTATTAATATTTTTAAACCATTTTATAATACAGTACACATATTTACATTTTAAATTTCTGCCTATAATTCTTCTATGCACACAGAGTCATGTTTTCACATTAGTGCCAAAACGAAATTTCTTTGCCAATTTGAAAGCACACTTACTGCTCTTTTTTTTTCGGGCCAAGTGAAAATCTCTTTTACAGACTGACACATTATGAATCCACCATGTGTAACTACAACAAAAACAATTCCCATTTCTATTATTCATTTCTTAAGTTACCACATACATCCCCTCTCAAACTGTAAACTCACCTTTAAAATTAGTTAGTTGTGAAAGAAATGTGTCACTCAAACAGCAGATTATCAGAGCCAGGATCTCTGTTCTGTACACCTCTCTCCTCTCAGCAGAACCAGATAATGGCAAACTTTCCCTCTATTTTTCCACACATATACATGTAAGTTTCAAATCTCAGTGCTTCCCCCTTTTTTTCAAATGTAATGACACATTTCTATTGGTTGAAAACCAACCCTTTTCCAAAAGTACCCTGCCCCCAACTTGACTTCTGCCTAGTACCCTTCCCCCAACTTGACTTCTACCTGCTACCATAGCAACAGCTCATGGAACACTGCTGTGTGCAGTTAGGTCAGAAGTTCGACACACAATGTTTCAATTCCACAGAGCAAGAGTGCTTGACTTTTCAAACCTAACTGCAAATCCATAGTACTGTTCTTTGGTTACACATTTTTTTGTACCAATACAAAACATGCTTCTATTAATTTTCACATACAGCCTAGTTTTTTTTCTAGAATGGTATGAAACAGCCAATCAGTTCTTTTTGTTTTGTAAAAAATATGTATGCCTCCATTTCCAAACTGTCTTTCTTTTCATATTGCCATTCTACTGAAAGACACCTCCTGAGTGCATCCAGTTCTCCTTTGAAGATGTTCACAGTGTGGATTGTAGGGCACAGCTATGTCTTCTGGAGTGAAAAGTTTGCAGAGAAAACAGATATGGTGAGAGACCTTGCTTTGCCAAATGTAGACATTAAATGGATTGGTCAGAGAGGGTTAAAGTGGCACCAATTGATGCCATTGGTGAAATCCTTCATGCAAATCCAACACCCTGACCTCATAATAGTGCACTGTGGTGGCAATGACCTAGGCACTTTGACTGGGGTAGGTCTGGAAATGCTTATGAAGGACACCTTTGCACAACTGTTTTCACTTTTCCCTAAAACTGCCTTTGTGTTTTCCAACATATGCCAAAGGCAAAAATGGAACTGGTCCAATCATTTCTGTCCACAGATTGACAAAGCAAGAAAGCACGTCAACAAATCTGTTTCTGCTTTCCTCCGTGACTATGGTATGGGTGCCATTTACCACAACAACTTGCGTTACGACATGCAAGACATTTATAGAGGAGATGGTGTGCACTTCAATGATGAAGGGAACAGAGTCTTCCTCTTGAACCTTAGACTCTGCATCGGTACTTACTTGTAGGTACCACTAAAAAAATGACTCCATAAACACAACAGCTCTTTTTAGAGCTCCCTAATTTCTAAACTCTTAAATCTGATTTTCATTTATTTATTTTTATTTTTTTTACCGTACGCTTACCGTGAGCTTACCGTACGCGTACCCCGTGATTTTTTTTAAAATCAATAAATGTTTTCTTTGTACTTTTCTGTCCTTCTTTGACCCCCTTACAATTGTTAGGGGGTCTGTAACTCTCCTCATTGCCCCCTTTCCTTGTTTTCACTCTTTTTTTTCAGAGTGAAATACACAAAATGGCGGCCGCCGCTTCCTGGTTTCGGCCGATTCGAATGTTTACTAAGATCTAAGAGCCAATCAGAATCGCGCTCGCGCACGCCACCGTACGCTTACCGTAAGCGTACGGTAAGCGTACCGTAAGCTGGCTCAGATATATATATTGATTTAAAGGCTATTTTCTCAAAATCAACTGAACTGATTTACACCAAACCTACAAAAGGCACTTCCTTGACCTACGGACTACCTCTCTGCCAAATTTCTAGTAATTCTGTTCAGCCGTTCGGGCTGTAGCTCGTTCTAAAGGTCCTATGGAAAAATGCATGGGAAAAACGCGTTTTGGGACCCCCCTTTTATCTCAGCCCCCGCTTGACGAATCCCCCCGAGACTTTCAGGGTAGGAGCGGAGCGTAGCGCCCCACCTATTTTGAGAAATTCGCGAGGATTCGTCGACCGGCGCCAAAGTTATTCAAAATAGAATGTTGAGGTTTTCCTATGGAAACGTGGTCCTAACTATAACTACCTACTGGCGACCGCCAGTAGGTAATATGTATATATATATATATATATATGTATATATATATATATATATATGTATGTATATATATGTATGTATATATATATATATATATATATTACCTACTGGCGGTCGCCAGTAGGTAGTTATAGTTAGGACCACGTTTCCATAGGAAAACCTCAACATTCTATTTTGAATAACTTTGGCGCCGGTCGACGAATCCTCGCGAATTTCTCAAAATAGGTGGGGCGCTACGCTCCGCTCCTACCCTGAAAGTCTCGGGGGGATTCGTCAAGCGGGGGCTGAGATAAAAGGGGGGTCCCAAAACGCGTTTTTCCCATGCATTTTTCCATAGGACCTTTAGAACGAGCTACAGCCCGAACGGCTGAACAGAATTACTAGAAATTTGGCAGAGAGGTAGTCCGTAGGTCAAGGAAGTGCCTTTTGTAGGTTTGGTGTAAATCAGTTCAGTTGATTTTGAGAAAATAGCCTTTAAATCAATATATATATCTGAGCCAGCTTACGGTACGCTTACCGTACGCTTACGGTAAGCGTACGGTGGCGTGCGCGAGCGCGATTCTGATTGGCTCTTAGATCTTAGTAAACATTCGAATCGGCCGAAACCAGGAAGCGGCGGCCGCCATTTTGTGTATTTCACTCTGAAAAAAAAGAGTGAAAACAAGGAAAGGGGGCAATGAGGAGAGTTACAGACCCCCTAACAATTGTAAGGGGGTCAAAGAAGGACAGAAAAGTACAAAGAAAACATTTATTGATTTTAAAAAAAATCACGGGGTACGCGTACGGTAAGCTCACGGTAAGCGTACGGTAAAAAAAATAAAAATAAATAAATGAAAATCAGATTTAAGAGTTTAGAAATTAGGGAGCTCTAAAAAGAGCTGTTGTGTTTATGGAGTCATTTTTTTAGTGGTACCTACAAGTAAGTACCGATGCAGAGTCTAAGGTTCAAGAGGAAGACTCTGTTCCCTTCATCATTGAAGTGCACACCATCTCCTCTATAAATGTCTTGCATGTCGTAACGCAAGTTGTTGTGGTAAATGGCACCCATACCATAGTCACGGAGGAAAGCAGAAACAGATTTGTTGACGTGCTTTCTTGCTTTGTCAATCTGTGGACAGAAATGATTGGACCAGTTCCATTTTTGCCTTTGGCATATGTTGGAAAACACAAAGGCAGTTTTAGGGAAAAGTGAAAACAGTTGTGCAAAGGTGTCCTTCATAAGCATTTCCAGACCTACCCCAGTCAAAGTGCCTAGGTCATTGCCACCACAGTGCACTATTATGAGGTCAGGGTGTTGGATTTGCATGAAGGATTTCACCAATGGCATCAATTGGTGCCACTTTAACCCTCTCTGACCAATCCATTTAATGTCTACATTTGGCAAAGCAAGGTCTCTCACCATATCTGTTTTCTCTGCAAACTTTTCACTCCAGAAGACATAGCTGTGCCCTACAATCCACACTGTGAACATCTTCAAAGGAGAACTGGATGCACTCAGGAGGTGTCTTTCAGTAGAATGGCAATATGAAAAGAAAGACAGTTTGGAAATGGAGGCATACATATTTTTTACAAAACAAAAAGAACTGATTGGCTGTTTCATACCATTCTAGAAAAAAAACTAGGCTGTATGTGAAAATTAATAGAAGCATGTTTTGTATTGGTACAAAAAAATGTGTAACCAAAGAACAGTACTATGGATTTGCAGTTAGGTTTGAAAAGTCAAGCACTCTTGCTCTGTGGAATTGAAACATTGTGTGTCGAACTTCTGACCTAACTGCACACAGCAGTGTTCCATGAGCTGTTGCTATGGTAGCAGGTAGAAGTCAAGTTGGGGGAAGGGTACTAGGCAGAAGTCAAGTTGGGGGCAGGGTACTTTTGGAAAAGGGTTGGTTTTCAACCAATAGAAATGTGTCATTACATTTGAAAAAAAGGGGGAAGCACTGAGATTTGAAACTTACATGTATATGTGTGGAAAAATAGAGGGAAAGTTTGCCATTATCTGGTTCTGCTGAGAGGAGAGAGGTGTACAGAACAGAGATCCTGGCTCTGATAATCTGCTGTTTGAGTGACACATTTCTTTCACAACTAACTAATTTTAAAGGTGAGTTTACAGTTTGAGAGGGGATGTATGTGGTAACTTAAGAAATGAATAATAGAAATGGGAATTGTTTTTGTTGTAGTTACACATGGTGGATTCATAATGTGTCAGTCTGTAAAAGAGATTTTCACTTGGCCCGAAAAAAAAAGAGCAGTAAGTGTGCTTTCAAATTGGCAAAGAAATTTCGTTTTGGCACTAATGTGAAAACATGACTCTGTGTGCATAGAAGAATTATAGGCAGAAATTTAAAATGTAAATATGTGTACTGTATTATAAAATGGTTTAAAAATATTAATACTTTTTTCTTTTTTTTCAGATCGATATAGAAAATTTTCGTAAACTACAACCATTTTAAAAACTATTTTTTAAAAAAACAAATGAATAAATATTTTTTTGAGTAAGTAAGGTAAGTCAATAGTAATAATTGTAGTCTCTCAAGGACCTTGTAATGTGATAAATGATTTTTAGTGTTTTTTTTAAAAAATAAAAAAAAAGGTACGCTTACCGTACGCGTACGGTAAAAAAAAAAAAAAAAAGTTTTTTAAAAAAAATGTAAAAAAAAGATGAAAGATAAGGTTGGCTCTTAAAAGAACCGTTGTGTTCATGCAGGGACAGAGGAAAGGAACCATGGGAAAATCATTCAAAGCTACAAATGTGCTGATCTATTTTGTTATTCACTAGGGAAACACTGGTCTCCCTATAACAAATTAGAGCTTTACAAAATGTGCAATGAATATCAACCTTCCGAAATCGAGGGTTCATTTCCAGAGGGCCAGCAAAAGGAGATTCTCCCCCCACAGATGAAGGGCTCACCTGAGCTGCAGAAGAAGGAGTAAGCTCTGCAGGTGATGGTCCAGGCTGAGCTGCTGTGGATGTACTGGCTCGTCTTTCTGAAGAGTTACCTCCAAAAAGATGTGCATGTGTCCTTTTGTGTACATCCTTGAGGTGCCTCATCATGGTGTGATTCCCAAAGGAATACTTCTTGTCAGGTTTACCTCTAGAAAGTACACGCTTACACAGCTTGCAAGTAACTAAAGGTGCATTCACCTTTTGCTGGCCTTCTGGAAAAGTAAAATAATCCCAAACATAAGAAGGTTTTACTTTCCTCGCTCTCTGCCTCAAGACAGTGCTGCTGGTGCTAGCCTCACTCTCAGAAGAGCTCTGCTGTTCTGCCATCGTATCCCAAAGACAAACCAGCTCCTTCTCCCAAGGGATCACAAGCAGAAATGAGGGGAATGGGTGTGGTGTAGGAGAGTTCTAGAACTGAAAGTAGTTTCAACCAATCAAAAGTTGTGTTTCAAGATCACATGACCTACCGTACGCTTACGGTACGCTTACGGTGCGCTTACGGCAAAAAGTACGCGTGCGCGTAAAAAAGACACGCGCTTGCGCACATGCGCATAACAGTCATTTCCCGGCACTTCCGCGTAACGTGCGCGTGTTGCGTAAGCGCGCACGCGTCCCGCGCGCAGTACGCGCGGCTACGCAAAGTGCGTAACTATACGCAAGCAGCGTAGATAGATTACGGACGTTGCGTAAACCGTACGCTTACCGTGAGCTTACGGTACGCGTACTATAAAAAAAAAAAAAAAAAAATCAGGAAATAAATTTTACATGTTTATTTTAAAAAAATATATATAAAAAAAATATTTAAGGATTTTAAAAATTAAAGCATAGTCTTTATAAAAGATAAGAAAATTAAAATAAAAATATGTTTGAAAAAAATGAAGAATATAAAAAAAAAATAGCATTTAAAAAACCTTGCAAATTCACTGAAAAAACCATGGGTTTCACACACGTTATAGTTAGGAATTAGCATTTAAAAAACCTTGCAAATTCACTGAAAAAACCATGGGTTTCACACACGTTATAGTTAGGAATTAGCATTTAAAAAACCTTAGAAATTCACTGAAAAAACCATAGGTTTCACACACGTTATAGTTAGGAATTAGCATTTAAAAAACCTTAGAAATTCAGTGAAAAAACCATAGGTTTCACACATGTTATAGTTAGCTGGACATTTTACTCGTAAAAAACCAATGAAATTGCCCCGTTATAGTTAGTTCAGCTAACTATAACTCGCGCGCCCGCAATGCACTGCTGATGACGTCACATATTACATCACTCATGACATGGTCAGTGACATCACTCATGACATCACTGATGACATCTCAAATGACATCACTGATGACATCACTGATGACATCATCTAGTGAATGTGTGTTATTCTGAAAATTAAATATGTTTTATATATGTATATCTCATGGTCGATGGAAGAATAAATGGGTATATAAGTGTCTAAATGGATGATTTGTTTTTGAAAAATTGATTGTGTAACTGACTGATTAAGTGTATCATAGTGAATACATGGCTTAGTGAATAATGTTTAAATATGTAAATATCTGTATCAGTCTCTCACTTTGTGTATAAGTGGCTGCATGGGTTGGTGAGTAGCTACATGGGTGCCTATTTAGGTTATTAGTTGTTTTTTTGAGTATCAGTCTGAGTGTCTGCATGGTTCGGTGGGGGGTATTACGTAGTGCATCGGTGCATGAATGAGTGACTCACTGTTTGTATGTGTTGAACACAGCATGTGTGCAGGACTGTATGGGTGGATGAGTGTGTGTATGGGTGTGTTAGTGAGTGAATGACTGTCTCAATAGTGTCTTCAGGAGTAACTACATACGTTTTAAACTAGTATATGTGACTATTGGTGTATATATGTGAGTATATGTGAAAGTGAGAGATTGAAAGAGTTCCTGTATGAATAAGTATGTGTTTCTATAAGTGATTGTTTAAAAGACTAAGTATGTGTAAGTTTCCGTAGAAGTAAGTGTGGTGGTGTGTGTATAACTGTATATGCAAGTAAATGTATGTTTGATTCTTTATTAGCATGAGTGACTATGTGTGTGAGTAACTCTATGGATGAGTGGCATTGTGTAACAGGATGTATAGATGTATGAGTACATATGATGAGTGAGTACATGTATGAGTGACTGTATAGGACTGTTGGTGAATGAGTGGATGTGTATGTGGATCTTAGAATTACTGAAGAGGTTGTTGTAACTGGTATTGGTATGTCCATTGTTTTGAAATTTTTAGTCTCTATTTTTGAATGTGTGTATCAAAGCTTATATTAAGGTGAGAGGAGGTCTGCCACTCTATCACAAGGATGATGTCATCAGTGATGTCATCAGTGATGTCATTTGAGATGTCATCAGTGATGTCATGAGTGATGTCACTGACCATGTCATGAGTGATGTAATATGTGACGTCATCAGCAGTGCATTGCGGGCGCGCGAGTTATAGTTAGCTGAACTAACTATAACGGGGCAATTTCATTGGTTTTTTACGAGTAAAATGTCCAGCTAACTATAACATGTGTGAAACCTATGGTTTTTTCACTGAATTTCTAAGGTTTTTTAAATGCTAATTCCTAACTATAACGTGTGTGAAACCTATGGTTTTTTCAGTGAATTTATATATATATATATATATATATATATATATATATATATATATATATATATATATATATATATTCACTGAAAAAAACATAGGTTTCAGACATGTTATAGTTGGTTGGACATTTCACTCGTACAAAACCATGGAAATTACCCTGTTATAGTTAGTTCAGCTAACTATAACTCACGCACCCACATGCAGAGGCTCATGGAGGACAGGATGGCACCCACCGCTGAACATGAAATGTAGCTGGGATCTACCATGCCCTTCAGATCCTCATCATGGCATTGCTGCCACAAGGCCTCTGCCCCCACACCCTTCACATCTCTGCCCCCTGGTGTGTTAGTGCCTCACCGAGCAGCAGGCATATCCACTGCTCCCCTGAAGTGTCAGTGGCACACAGCGCGGAAGACAGTCCATCACCGTCCACTGATGTGTCTGTGGCACACAGTGTGGAAAACAATCCACCTTTGTCCACTCATGTGTCAGTGGCAGACAGTCCTGCAGCGGGTACAGAAAAACCCACAGGTGGGGCAGTGCACACATACGAGGACGAGGAAGTGGAAGGGTATGAGATCAGAAGAAGGCACTACCATTCATTTCCACCACCTGGCCTGTTTATCCTTGGTGCCACACATGGCCCCACGAACTTCCATTGTCCCACGTTACACTCTGATGCACTCACCTTGGTCCGTGACAGGGCCTTCCATATCCTCTTCAATGACCAATGACACGGCGACCTCACTGGCGAATGTATCCTTCCAGTTCCGCAGTATCTGTCATCCCCGGATGGACTCTGGTTCGCCCTCCATGAGCCCATATTGTGAAGTGTGCTTGCCCTGTCCCTCTACCGCTCCAGCTGCTAAACTCCACCGAATGTGCAATAAACATCCAGTGAGGCACTGCTGTGTTATGCCTTACCTAATTTATGTATGAATATGTGGAAGAATGTATAGACAGTGATTCATCTTACGTCAATGATGCTCATCTAATGGGATGCCAGTCACAGTATGCTACATAGCCTATTGTGTTTCTGGTGCCGTAAACACTACAATGGGTACACACGCATTAGTCACTTCCTTTTCCGGACATGTACTGAACCACGCCCAGAGACCCAGAGTCATTGTGGCTATCCCTGCCCTGTTCCGTCGTACGCCATGCCACGCCACTCCGATCACGTTCTGATGTTGGCCCCACATAGCTACCTTTCGCAGGCGTACTCGCTGTTGGTGTGCAGGTCAGTGGTCTACTTGTCAACATGTCACAGCCACTCCCTGACAGCAGGTTTGCACACACACCACACCCATCTAGCACATGCGTCACCGGCCATGTGACCATGCAAATATAATGGATCCAAAACATCACATCCTTTATTGCCGGTGGTGACTGGATGGCAGACGCTCCACTGGTCTGAATCTTAAAGAGTCCATGAAATGTTGCGCAGAGGGTTAGTCGCACCCTGAGCTGTATGGCCGTCATGGGCATACCACCACATTGCTCGGACTTGAGTTGCACAGGGTTAGTGCCACCCGAAAATGATGTGGCTGTCAGGGACCTACTACCAGGTGGCGAGGACTTGAGTTGCACAGGGTTAGTGCCACCCGAAGCTGATGTGGTCGTCAGGGGCCTACCACCACGTGTCGCAGACTTGAGTTGCACAGGGTTAGTCGCACCCTAAGTTGTATGGCTGTCAGCAGCCTACCACCACTTTGCGCTGACTTGTATTGCACAGGGTTAGCGGCAACGGAAGCTGATGTGGTCTCCGCAATTGATGACTCAGGACTCAGCCACATGTGTGGGATCTGCTGGGCCGCAGAAGGGGTCCACATAATGTGCACCAAGCCATGGTGGCGGGACCGGGCCCTGGAGCTGTCATGGGCACGTGGAGTGCCCACTGATAGACACTACGGTAGCAGCAGGTAATTATTCGGTCATGGATGCGCAGGGTCGGCGGTGTCTCTCTCTCTCTCTGTCTCTCACTTCCCTCTCTTCACTCTCTCTCTCACTCTCTTCCTTCCTTTCCTTCTATCTCTCTCACTCTCTCTCCCTTCTCCATTTCTCACTCCCTTCCTTTTCTTCCCTCTCTTTTGCTCTCTGGGTTTTTTCTTCCTTCTTTCTTTCTCTGTGTCTTACTCCTTTGATATGCACATTACACATGTCCTTATTTTGTGCTTTATTTTCCAGGCTGTGTCGTCGACATTGATGGACCCGACAGGAGTCTTCCGCCTTGTTATTTTGTTTTGAGTTTGTTAAATTTCAATCAAGTTTTTGGTAGTTACTTAAGTGCAGTGTGACTCTTTCTCATTCTTTTTTTTTTTTTTTTTTTTGAAAACCTTTATTTACACATCGAATATTCACAGTCATGGGCCTACAACCGCATGGGCCGGCCGCTAATGTAAGACAATAATACAGTAGTCACAGGAGTCGGAGCGAGCCGCACGCATAATGGCCGCAGCCGCCCACAACTGAACATTGTACTACAGAAAGGTTTCTTATTAACTATTTTATAAAGAAAACAAAAAAAAAAAAAAAAAAACTTATACCAGGCAAAAGAACTCCATGAATAGGGACTTGCTCTCTCATGGGCGGGGGACAACAGTGACAACTCAGCCAATTACACAGATATTCGTGTGAAAAAGGGGGCGGGGGGGCCGGAAGAGGAGCGGTCATCAATCCCGCAAAGCGACCAGGGACATCAAAGTCAAGGGGACATCGTCACGTCTGGTGCGACCACCAAGGGGGGGGGCGCAAATATTCCCCCGATAGGAATTCCAGGGACCCCACATCTTACTCCATGCCCTAGGCTTGCCCCTGGCCACGTAAACCGTCTTCTCTCGGAACATGCACCAATCCATGTTTTCTTTCCATTTCGCAACTGTGGGGGGCCGGCCGGACCCCCAGAGCTGCGTAATGTCCCTTTTAGCGATTATGTTGCCCAAAGTCACCCAGCGTTCTTGTGCCGCATCGCAGTCAGTCGGTTCCCATACATTCAACACACATCGACGAGCCTCAGGGAGCAGCGCCACACCCGTAACCTCCTCCATCACTGCATGTACACCAGTCCAGAAACGTATCACCTTCGGGCACTCCCACAGAATATGAAGAAAAGTACCAAGCAAGCCACAACCACGCCGACATAAACCATCATCTGTGTAACCCATGTGAAGCAAGCGGGGCCCGGTGACATAGACCCTATGTAGTATCTTCAACTGCACAAATCGAAGGCGAGCCGGTATAGCCACCTCCCTCGGTGAGGCTATGGCCGCGACCCGATCCTCATCATCCAACTCTAGGCCATCAGCGACCCAGTCTTCTCGCAAATGCGTGAGGAGGTCCGCTCGAGTATTAATCAGTTTTTTGTAGATCAGGGAGATAGTACTATCTGGCAGGTAACCATCAAGCAAGCGATCTTCCAACGGGGAGGCTTCGGGGACAGTTGCAGGATTCGGGAAAGCGGAAAGTAGCGCATGGCGCATTTGCGCGTAACGAAAGAACTCCCTCTCGCTCAGCTTATATTCCGTCTGAAGAGCTTCAAACGATTTAAAAGTGCCCTTCATCCAAAGATCCCCCAAGCCTTTCGAACGCCATAGACCTCCCAACGCATCCGGCGCAAATTGTGGAGTCGCACGAGACAGACGGCCCGTCCATCCCGTAGCAGCGGTGGCGCAATGCCAGGCGCGCACCGCATTTTTCGAAGGACCGGTCAATTTAGCACTTCCCTTCGTAGAGTAAAGCGCCCTAGTGAAATCTCTGCCCGGCAACAATAGCTTATCCATCTCGTACGCGGGGTTCACCGCCGGGCCGTATGTCCCATGATTCACCGCCACCAACTGGGACGCCCAATAATATCGTCTAATATCAGGGAGGGCTATGCCACCATCATACCACGGTAGGGTCAGTTAAGCGAGAGCAATGCGCGGCCTCCCATCCCAAACTAGCTGCCTCTGTAAGCTCTCTACCTCACTAAAGTATCGGGCGGGCACCACGTCCAGCGTATTCTGCAATGCATACAAAAAGCGTGGAAGAGACATCATTTTGAATAAGGCTGCCCGGCCAAGCGGCGATAGCGGGAGCCTACGCCAACGAGCTACATCGGCCCGCAGCCGCTGGAGCGGAGGCAACAGATTCAGCGCATACCGGACCGCCGGATCGAGGGACACGTGGATACCCAGATATTTAAATCCAGAATGTGAAATCTGAATCGGACAGCCACGCGGGAGAGGAGGGGGGTCGCCAACCAGCACATAAACACAGGATTTCACCCAATTAATGACAAGCCCCGAATTGCGACCGAAGGAGTTCAGTACATCAAATAGCACTATCAACGATTTCCGCGGGGATGTGAGATAGAGCAAGATATCATCTGCGTAGAGTGATACGCGATCTTCAAACGTCGGTGTCCACCGAATACCCGTCATGGAGGGTTCCCACCGGAGCCACGCCGCCAAGGGCTCCAACGCAAGAGCAAAGAGAAGCGGGGACAGGGGGCAACCCTGCCGCGTGCCCCTGCCAAGCAAAAAGGGGGCAGAGACTCTGCCATTCACCACCACCTGCGCCAGTGGTTCCACGTATAGCAACTTCACCCATCCAATGAACCCAGGTCCAAAACCAAACCTAGCCAGTGCCGCCCTGTGGTAAATAATTTAATTACCGGGACTTAATTTGATACAGAAACATAATAAAATAGCTCAGTAAATAAGAGGCAGAATCCGTGGTATTAGAGGTTCGGAATGGGCTTTATTCCAATGGTCGATTATAATCGGTTGCTCCAAGTTCCATCACCACGGAGGTTCAGGAAGTGAAGTACATACATTATTGACAAGAAATGACTTTTATAGAACATACATTACAATGAAGCGAATGCGGTAGGCGTAACAATTGATAAGGAAAATGACGATTCACATGCGTAACCGAAAATGGGCGTAATAAGGACGAAAAGGAACATAATTGGTTATGATGTCATATATAGGTGGATCTATAAGATTATACTTGGCATAGATGCGCGCGCAGCAGCATGACGTGTGATTGACGTGCAACTAGGGGGTGAAGGGGACTTGACATTTAGCTCTACATGTGGAGACAAAAAGTCTGGGGGGTCAAGTCAACCTAATCCCAAATCATATCTAACATCCTATGTTTAAAGAACTATGTTATCCACAAAAGAAGGACTCTCGGACAGAATCTATTCTATACTGCCTGTGCGTGCGTGTACAAGCGTCTAAGTGTCTATATGAGATGCAAGGGGCAGAAACCTTCCATGGTAACAGGGCTATGAATTACTTGCATAAAGACAGAGAAGCCGAGCCTTTGCTCGGTAGCTGGAAGAATGTTTACTTAAACTACTAGACAGGAATGCATCGGCTGAGGAGCGAAGCAGATAACTCGAAGGTGAAATACAGTTTTTGGCAGGCAGGCAAACCCAGCCGAGGCAGGCACCGTTAGCCACACAGGGAGTAGGACAAAGTTCATGGATACAGATGCGAGCTCAAACTGAAGCTGTCAGAGGCAGAGAGCAGAGAAAAGCTTGATGGCAGAATCGGGCCTACTCGCCTGAACTGCAAAATGGAGTAACTGAGCCATATAAAGCCGGTGGCCTTTCATACTTAGGAATGGAATATCCAGCCTATTCATGGCGGATCTGACAGAGGACAGGTTGACGGTGGACGCACATGTATTTGCGTCTTCATAACTGGAACTGGAGGGAACATACATGTACTTGTGATTCATACATGGAACCGTTGGGGTCCAAGTTAGGGGACATAACTGATCAGAAAAATCCATATTTCCACATTCCCTCCTTGTCCCCTACTTGCCCGTTAAGAGATATCAATCTTCATCAATCCATTGATCTGTTCATACAACATCATTTGTTCTTCTTTCTTCTTCCGTGACGAATGAAATCTTGGTGGTGGAATACACGATGTGGCACACAGACCACAGATCACTGGTCCACATTGTAGACATAGACAGCAACTGAATAGTATGAGAAGGCCAATACCTAGGAAGGATAGAACTCTCCATCCCCAGGCTGATATCACACTCCAAAACCACCCGGACCAAGTCCAAGTGCCTGGATTCTGGTGTATCTGGCTCACAATCTTATGAAGGCGAGTTATAGCTTTATATACAGATGGCGAATTTTCTGGTATGAATACGCAGCAGCTTGATCCGATGACCCTACAAGCTCCGCCCCTATCAGCCAGGATGACGTCAAGGACAAGACGATTTTGAAGCACAACAATCCGCATAGCAGACTGCTCTTCTGTTAAATTGCCTAAAGCGGAAATAGTTTCATTCACTACTGCTTCAAGGGTTCTAGTTAATCTACGTATCAGCTTACTATTAGTAACAGTACCTATATAGGGAAAGATGCCTTTATTAAAATCTACATACTTGTCCCATGCCGTCTCAGTATAATCGACAATTGGGAGATCTCTCCGCTCTCTGTTGTGTACTAAATGAATATTTCTATAATAATCAGGAGGAGCTAGGAAAACAGGTGGCAAAAGGAATGCAATGTAGCAGGTACCATCCCAATCTAGAGGTAGACGCATATATGCAGTCTGACCACATATAAAGTAGGAGTGGCGAGAAGCTCTAAATGAAGATTTGCCTTGATCACTGAATTCTACTATAGTAGTGCATTTACTATGGCCCATATGTATGGAACCAACTTTTCTTACACACAATTCACCCTTCGCTGGGAATACTGACATGGTGGGTAAAACTAGTTCAACTTCGGATTCGACATTTAGAATCATGAGATTAGGTGTAAAATTACCTAATCCATATACTTCATTTTCTAGATCAGTTCCTGTTCCTTTGGGGCGACCCTCCTTGTCAGGGTAACAGACTTTGAGTAAAACTAGGTTCAGATTTCCCCATACCCAATGGTCTTGATAAACTGCTGTGTCTGAGTCTATGGAATTGATTAAACTAAACCATGCTCCACAGGAGCCATTATGTGTAAACGGATGTGGAAAGAAAGGCAGGACTCCTTTATAATTCTGATAGGGAGGGAGTCGGCCACACACCCAACAATTAGTAGCATTACTAGTCTGATGGGAATGATGTAACATACTAATGAAAGTGTTATTGCGCAGCGCAAGTCTATAGGACAATTCATGCGGGGGTAGGTCACTAAAAGAATGTTCAGCAGTAACATTGTAAACATTTCTGACAATAGGGTAATATATGTGCAACAATATACTTGCAGTAATTATTAAAAGACTTAAGAAAAACAAGATTAATAATGTCACTATGCAATGACTACGCAGTGATTTACAATACGCCTGTCGTTTCAACATTTTTCGCGATTTTCCATGATTCAGGTCTAAGGGATACATGTCGGAGACAGATTCAACCGCTTCACCTTGGAGAGGACTTAAACAATCAAATCGTCCGACGGTCTAGGCCTGAGTTTTAGTTTATAAAGTTCCTGACTGTTGGCCTCAGCCAAAGGTAGTTTTGAGTCAATGGGTGAAGACACACGAGGTGGGTTATTTACATCTGCAGGAAGTCCATGAAATTTCTTGATATGACTTGAATGCACCCATCCTTTTCTGCCTTCAATCTTCACGGCTGTCCTTGTGGTCAGCAGGACCAATTTGGGTGACTTCCACCTGGGCTCCAGCTGAGTCTTTAGGTCAAAATTCCTCACAAGAACGAGGTCTCCCGGAACTACGTCATGGGGTTTCACCTCAGTGTTGTCGGGAAAGGCTGCAGCTACCTGTGAACGACAAGATTGTAGTGCAGACATCAAGGAAGCCAAGTAATCTGTCAGCATATTACAGTCAATATCAGTTATTTTGCGTGGTATAGGCGTCCCCCACATATTTGGTGGTCTGCCGAAGATCACCTCATACGGGGATAGCCCTGTTCGAGAGTGTGCTACCATTCTCATGTAAAAGAGTGCAACTGGTAACGCTACTACCCAGTCGACACCTTTCTCTCTGCATATTTTGGACAATCTGATTTTCAGTATCTGATTATGTCTTTCTACGAGACCTGCTGCCTCGGGGTGTTGGACACAGTGGAATTTCCACTGATATCCTAACAGAAGTGAAACATGTTTCATTAATTCGGATGAGAACGGCTGGCCGTTATCTGAGTGAACAACACGTGGTAAACCGTATCGTGGGAAGAATTCTCGAACCAACTGTTTGGCAGTAGTCGGGGCAGTGTAATCTGAAACCGGGTATGCCTCCGTCCAACGGGAAAGAGCGCAGACAACTACGAGAACATATTTGAATCCTTGACATCGTTCCATCTGGATATAATCCATCTGGAGTACTTCAAAAGGGTGATCAGGAGGATGAAATCCACCTTGTTCTACGGGAACGCTTTTTCCTGGGTTGAACTGGCAACAGATCATACAGGTACGAACTTTTTGTTTGGCTGCTGCTCGCAAATGTTTATTGAACCAAATGTGTTGAATGCTGTCTAGCATAGCTTTTTCTCCTAGATGTGCTGGACTATGTATAGTGTTAATTATAACTTGGACCATTGAATCAGGAAGGAACCACACAGACTTTTCCTTCATCATCCATCCTTGGTCCGTTTGGATCCCTCCTAATTCAGTCCATTTCTTTATTTCGTCTGGTGTAGCATGTGTCTGTATGTCAATTATGTCAAGAGTAGGATCTTTAACTGTCATACAATGTGTCGGCATCGGGACTATTGTCTTTGTCATGTCGGAGGTTTGAGTTTGAGCAGTCTGTTTAGCTGTTCTGTCGGCTAGATCATTGCCTTGAGAAATGATATCAGTAACTTTCGTATGAGCCTTACATTTCATAATTGATATTGCAGTGGGTAGATGTATTGCATCTAATAAGGCATGAATGAGGGGTCCGTGCTGAATGTGGGCACCGTGGGAAGTTAAATAACCTCTCTCTCGCCACAGCACGCCGAAGTCATGTACAACTCCGAATGCATAACGTGAATCAGTGTATATGTTGACTTTTTTATTTGTGGCTTGAATACAGGCTTGTGTCAGAGCGATAAGCTCTGCGGCTTGAGCTGACAAGGTATTTATGCGATCAGTTTCAATTATTTCAGTGTCTGTTGTGACTGCGTAAGCAGCCACTAACTCTCCTGTACTTGTTCTCATACATGAACCATCTACATACAATGTCAGGTCTGGGTCTGACAATGGAACATCGGTTAAGTCTTGTCTAGGTTTCGTCGTTATTGTAATAACTTCAATACAGTCATGGGCTAGTGGGTCTGTTCCGATTACAGGTAAAAGTGTGGCAGGATTCAATGTGTTACAACGTCTGATTTCTATATGTGGCTGAAACAATGTTAGTTCGTACCCAGTGAGTCGCGCAATAGTCAAGTGTTGTGTTTGCGTTCTATTTACAAGAACCTCTACTGCATGTGGTACTTGAACTGTCAATGGATGTCCTAACACTATGGCGTCGCTCTGTCTTATTGCTAAAGCTGTCGCTGCTACTGATTTTAGGCATGCAGGCAAAGTCTAATGTACTAGAAAAATAAGCACATGGTTTGTGTGCTCCTGCTTGTTCCTGTGTGAGTACTGACAAGGCAGTACCTTCGCGCTCTGTAACAAAGAGTGTAAACTGTTTTCTGTAACATGGCGTTGCTAAAACAGGTGCTTGACATAAAGCTTTCTTTAGGCTTTCAAAAGCTTGTGTATGTTCCTGAGTCCAAGGGAGAACAGTCGATGTGGCTGCCTCCTGTGTTGTCAACTGAATGAGTGGTTTTGCTAGAAATGCATACTGAGGGATCCACTGCCTACAATATGAAGTGAGGCCTATGAAAGCCCGTACCTCCTTTTGTGTCTTGGGTATTGGCATGTTATCTATTAACTGAATGCGGTCGGGTGTAAGCTGCCTTCCCTCCTTGGACAGCGAGTGTCCAAGATAAACAACTCGCTGGACACAGAATTGCAGCTTAGAAGGGGACACCTTGTGCCCCTTTTCGGCTAGAAATTGTAAAACTGTCAGTGATGCTTTCTCACATTCGGGTTCGCTTCTCGCGGTGATCAGCAGATCATCGACATATTGAAGCAGAGCAGTGTTAACTGGCATGTGGATACTGTCGAGTTCTCGTTTCAGTGCTTGGCTATAGATGCTGGGGCTTTCTGTAAATCCTTGAGGTGCGCGTGAGAATTTAAAGCTACGCCCATTTAAACTAAATCCGAACAAATATTGGCTTTCCGGATCTATTGGGACGCTGAAAAAGGCATTCTTGAGATCAATTACAGTAAAGAATGTTGCTTCGGAATCAATAGCTGTCAGTAATGACGAGATATCTGGGACCACAGGAAATTGTGGCACAATGCATTTGTTTAATTCGCGCAGATCAATAACCAATCGATATACTGGCGGGGCCTTTGGATCTGTTCGTTTAAGAATCGGAATTATCGGTGAATTACATACATTGGAGTCTGTTTCCACAACCACTCCTTGGGCAATGAGCTCGTCAATGATTTGTAGTAAAGCCACTACAGCATCTGGTGGTAACTTGTATTGTCGCATTCGTGGTAGTACCACTCCTGCTTTCAGTGTGACTCGATATGGTGTAATATTCATGCAACCAACATCAGTAGGGCCTTGTGCCCATAGATGTACAGGTAAAGTCTGCAGTCGGGGATCCATGTCTCTAGACACATAGTGACCTTTAAAATCACGTAAAAACAATCTTACTCCTTCCGGAGAACAACATATTATAGCTCCTAGAGCTTTCAGTGTTTTTATTCCTAACAAGTTTTCTGGACATGATTTAGTAAGCAATAAATCTGTAGTTCGGGTCAAAGGTCCTATCGTAAGTGGAAGAGGCTGTGACACTTCATTAACAATAGGTTTTCCTGAAAAACCAAGGGAAATATTCTGTGAGCCTGAGAGGGGTGCCCCTGGAACTTCACTACGTTTTATGGTTGTTCGACTTGCCCCTGTATCGAGTAAAAATTTTCTGTCTTGGCCTAATAATTCACTATGTACATAAGGTCCTTCTTGATCTACAGGGATCTCGATAAGGGGTAAGTCAACTTCCCTCTCTAGGCTGGTTCATGCGTATCGTTGGTAATCAGGATAGTCGTACTGTGCGGTCTGGTACAGTTGTCGTGTCGTGGTTTGTGTGGCAGCAACGGGCAGCGCTGGTGCAGCTGGCACAAACTGTATAGACTGTGGTGGAGCTGGCATGGACTGTGCATGCTGCGGAGCTCCTTGTTCATTCTGATCCTGTCTAGGTGGCCGTGGTCTTTCTTTTGTATTACCTATGGCGATATTATGTTTCAAAACTGGACAATCGTGTACGTAATGACCTGGCTTTTTACAATAGTTGCATGTCCCTTTTTATGTCCTTCAGCTGGAACTGTCTGGGAAACTAGCATTTTCATTTTCGTGTCTTTCATGCGTCTGTGTTCATGTTCTTGTTCCTCTCTAATTCTATTGTGATGGTACTGTAACATTTGTAACATTTGTGATGGAGTGTTACCTTGCCAGGTACTCTCGAATTTTAATACTCTATTCTTTACTTGGGGCAGGGCATTTTCTACTAATTTTGTTACAAACAGATGCGGGTATGATTCGCTACTTGCTTTTATGCCACTATTTATACCAAAACATTTTTCAAATCGGGCATAGTAATCACTAGTGTCTTCATCTTGCTTCTGCTTACAGGCTGAAATTGTACCCCAATCTTCCTTTTTCGTAGTTAATAAACGTGGCAGTACCTGTGCTAATAAACCTGGTAGCGCTTTAGTTTTATCCCCAAGTCCTGCTCCTGCAGTTCGGGCCTTTTCTTCCGCTTCTAATACTGACCATTCTATCTTTTGGTCTCCTACCTCCCACTCTTTTTCCCTGAGTTTCTCATAAATGCCAGCAGGCATCAATACCTTTAATATTGTCATAATGTCGGGATAGGTATACTCTCCCATGAGTAACATGTCTTTAATTTCTCGGTGAAAACCCGCTGGATCTTTGTCATGACTGGGTACCACTTTCTTCATTTCTAACAATTCTATTTTCGATATGGGCGTATATACAAATACACGTTTAAACTCATTGTCCTCGCCTTTTATTGGGTGCACTTCTCGTAAGGGATTCTGTCTATCCATGTAATACGTGGTTCTTTCCTTGATGGGCAATGAGACGCGTTCTGAACATACAAAAAGAATATACTGCTTTCTTGATTCTAGAATTTCTTTAATTAATTTAGTACCTGAACCTCTCCATCTATTCATGAGCAATTCAGTCAATATGTCAGGTAAGGGACCAGGGTCCGAATGCTGACTCTGATATAGTATAAGGAGTTGTTGAATCATATAAATCCCAGCTAAACGCTGTTCATCTGGGGTGAGATTAAAAAATGTGCGTGCTACTGTATCATCACTATATTTTCCGGGACTGTCCACCCAATGGACAGCTGACCTAGCTAAATCTTGTTCATCCATAGAATCGAGAAAATGATAACCCCTTCGTTCTCGGAGTAATTTGTCGGCGGCTTGGAACGAATGCTCGTTAGACCTTATATTAATTATAGGTATTTGGAAATTCCTGTTATTATCTGGACATATCGGACGTATCGGGTCAATAAGACATCTATTACTATTACAAGATCTTCCTCTACCTACATAGGCTATGGTGTCCGACTGTCCTGCGGGCAGTCCTGATCCTTCCTCCTCGCTTTGTTCGAACTGGTCTACCGCTAATCTTTCTTCGTGTAGGCGTTCTATTCCTTTACGGATCTTTCGGCACATGGCTATTATACAATTTTGCTTATCATGTCTACCTTCTGATATATTCTGGCTCCATCTGGTAAGAATTTGCATTGCTTCCGGGTCTACCCCCGGTCGGTCTTGATTTCTGATCACACAATTTATGAGGAAACGTAACAGTTCCCCCTGTATCTCCACTTTCTGGTATTCCATAGCTCTGTTAATACATTCTGAATCTCGCCCTGTTTGGACAAAATGATATATATTATCTAGATGCGCAGTCATTCCTGGTAACTTCCCTAAATACACTGCGGCTCGCCTGATACGCAA
This sequence comes from Triturus cristatus, assembly GCF_964204655.1. Taxonomy (NCBI): domain Eukaryota; kingdom Metazoa; phylum Chordata; class Amphibia; order Caudata; family Salamandridae; genus Triturus; species Triturus cristatus. Next base: position 1,139,572,091 of record NC_140583.1, on the reverse strand, counting down.
TGATGCCAGGGTCATTTCGTCCTCTTTGCCGGGCACAGGGTCATATCTACAATCTACAAGAAGTTCCTTAAGCGTACGGGCATTTATGAGTTTGGGGGTACGTGAATGTGCTGACTCTTGAAAGGTAAGTTTATTTATTCTGGGTGGCGTAGAAAAAATATTGGTAGCACCTCCCGTAGCCCCATCTGGGGTGTCGGGTGTGAAAGGATTCGTTGAACGCGACACAGCAACTATAGGTGTGGACACAGCTATAGAAGTAGCTGTAGGAACAGATGCAGAAACAGATGTGCTTGCCGGAACTTGTGACACGATCTGTTGCTGTAGGGATACGGGTACTGGATCTTGGCGTTGAACCTCCCTGGTAGGCGGTCTATGTGGGGCGGAATTAGCATACTCGGGAGCTGCGTCATCTAAATATGAGGAAAGAAAAACATCTTCTGCGGTTCTAAGATGCCCCTTAGGATGTACCTTTATTGGGAATAATGGGGGTGGCAAGTCTTTCGGTATTTCTGGAGTAGCCTTAGGTAATCCTTCGGCCAGAAGGGGATACATACCATTCATAAGGGCATTTCTTTGTCTGTCTACTTGTTCTGATTTCACTCGGATACCTTCTTCAATTAATAAATTTTCTCGAACTTTATTTGAACTCTCTTTATTCTTTTCTTCCTGTCGGAGTGCTTTTTCTGTGCGTCTATGAGATTCTTTACGCCATAACTCAACGGCGTCTTTCTGTGACTGTCTGACTTTCCTTTTCCATAACTCTTCCTCTACTTTCATGATGCACTCTGCATCCCAGGTTCCCGCTGTGGGCCACCTCTGACTTTCTGGTAATTCCTTGGTGTAGTCTACCCATAAATCAAGAAATAATATAGCGTCTAAGCCATGTTTATGATACATGAAGTACCCTGGAGTGTCCCTAGGAGGAATAGGAACGGCTTCTTCGAGTACCCCTTTTCTTGTAGTGATCTGTCTTAGTTTCGAAAAGAGCGGCATATTGAGAACTGATCTGATACTTGATTTTGAACAAACTTAATACAGTAAACACGATAATGAACAGTCATTCACACCACAATATGCAGAACGTACTTAAAACATTTAACATTTAACATTTACCTGAACAATCAATAATGATGACGGTCTAAGGAAAACTTAAACACTAAAACATAATACTCGACTTTAACTGATTTATTCTGAATTTATATACTTGATATACTAGATATACTGCTAAACAGTACAGATACACTGCTGAAACAGTGCAGACCGGATTTGTGTACCCAAACCCGTCTTGACCGGCACAACCTATGTGCACGTCAGAATGCCTCCCCAGTAATGGTACTCACCGGGTAGCTTCGGAAACGGAAGGCCTCGGAAACTGAACTGAACTTGAACCGGACTGGACTCGACTCGACTCGTCGGAAACTGGACTCGACTTCGGACTTCGGGAACTGGTGGGCCTCTGTATACCTCGGATCTTGCTCTCTCAGCTAGGCTCTGGTCGGGATACTTCGCACTTCTCACCGCCTCGTCTGGGTGTTGATCGCAGCCTCAGTCGCCCCCGCTTGACCGGAGGGAGATACAGGAAATCCTGCTGGTACGCGTTATTGTCCGTCCAGCTGTGGCAGGAGACCGGGCCTGCAACTCACCGCCGGCGCGTGAGATGAGAAAGTGTCCCTGTTCGGGCGCCATTTATGTGGTAAATAATTTAATTACCGGGACTTAATTTGATACAGAAACATAATAAAATAGCTCAGTAAATAAGAGGCAGAATCCGTGGTATTAGAGGTTCGGAATGGGCTTTATTCCAATGGTCGATTATAATCGGTTGCTCCAAGTTCCATCACCACGGAGGTTCAGGAAGTGAAGTACATACATTATTGACAAGAAATGAATTTTATAGAACATACATTACAATGAAGCGAATGCGGTAGGCGTAACAATTGATAAGGAAAATGACGATTCACATGCGTAACCGAAAATGGGCGTAATAAGGACGAAAAAGGAACATAATTGGTTATGATGTCATATATAGGTGGATCTATAAGATTATACTTGGCATAGATGCGCGCGCAGCAGCATGACGTGTGATTGACGTGCAACTAGGGGGGGAAGGGGACTTGACATTTAGCTCTACATGTGGAGACAAAAAGTCTGGGGGGTCAAGTCAACCTAATCCCAAATCATATCTAACATCCTATGTTTAAAGAACTATGTTATCCACAAAAGAAGGACTCTCGGACAGAATCTATTCTATACTGCCTGTACGTGCGTGTACAAGCGTCTAAGTGTCTATATGAGATGCAAGGGGCAGAAACCTTCCATGGTAACAGGGCTATGAATTACTTGCATAAAGACAGAGAAGCCGAGCCTTTGCTCGGTAGCTGGAAGAATGTTTACTTAAACTACTAGACAGGAATGCATCGGCTGAGGAGCGAAGCAGATAACTCGAAGGTGAAATACAGTTTTTGGCAGGCAGGCAAACCCGGCCGAGGCAGGCACCGTTAGCCACACAGGGAGTAGGACAAAGTTCATGGATACAGATGCGAGCTCAAACTGAAGCTGTCAGAGGCAGAGAGCAGAGAAAAGCTTGATGGCAGAATCGGGCCTACTCGCCTGAACTGCAAAATGGAGTAACTGAGCCAAATAAAGCCGGTGGCCTTTCATACTTAGGAATGGAATATCCAGCCTATTCATGGCGGATCTGACAGAGGACAGGTTGACGGTGGACGCACATGTATTTGCGTCTTCATAACTGGAACTGGAGGGAACATACATGTACTTGTGATTCATACATGGAACCGTTGGGGTCCAAGTTAGGGGACATAACTGATCAGAAAAATCCATATTTCCACAGCCCAGAGATACGGCCATTCCAGTGTGTCAAACGCCATCGTGGCGTCCAGTGACACCAAAACGGCCGGCTCCCCAATAGAGTCAACTCTCGCGAGGACTCCATGGAGGCGCCGCAGGTTCAGCGCAGTGTTGCGATGCGGAATAAAACCAGACTGGTCCGGATGTACCAGGTCCCCGATGACTTTAATCAGATGATTAGCGAGCACTTTAGCGAGAATCTTAGGTTTAGCGTTTAGGAGTGAGATGGGCCTATAAGACACGCAGCAATCACGCGGCTTGCCCTCTTTATGGAGCACCACAATGGTGGCTAGACGTTGATCACGCGGCAGGGCGCCGGCCTCTCGGGATGCAAGAAACATCTCGCGGAGATGTGGCGCCAACTTATCTGGACGAAGCTTGTAAAGCTCGATCCGGAGGCCGTTAGGGCCGAGAGCCTTTCCTGAATGGACCGAGCGAATCGCGATGCTATCTCATCGTTTGTAAGCGCCGCGTCCAGCAGCTCTTTATCATCGACCGAAAGGCACGGCAAAGCAATATCTCGCAACAATTGGCAAGAGTCCTCTTCTGGCCTCTCCGAGACCGGGGAGTAGACGTCCCGCAAATGGTCTGCAAAGCAGCCCACAATCTCCCTCGGATCCGTAACACTCACACCATCAGCACGCACAATCACCGGGACCACACGATTCGCTCGTTCTCTCCTCTCCAACCATGCAATCAACCTTCCAGCCTTGTCACCAACATCATACAAGCGCCCCTGTTGCTCCCTACTAGCGAGCTTAGCAGCATCCGTAACCAACGCCCTGTAATCCGCTTGCTTCAGGCCAAGGGCATGGAGTTTGTCCCGTGTGACCCCCCGCCCGAGATCCCCTTCCAAGTCAGTTATGCCCGACTCCAGGCGGACCACCTCCTCAGTTTTACGCCTCTTAGCATGGGAGATCAAAGATAGGGCCTGCCCACGGATAACCACCTTGAAAGCCTCCCACAACGTTACGGCCGAGGAGACTGAACCCTGATTTTCCTCGAAATAGCGGTCCAGAGACTTAACCAGAAGAGCACGAGTCGTGGGGTCATGCAAATACCAGGGATTAATCGGGGCCACCCTCCCCTCTGCCCCCATGGCCACATCTAAGTGGAGCAAGACCGGGGAATGGTCAGAGATGCCCCGGGCCAAATGTCTGACCTCCCCGATCATTTGAGCTTGGGCGGCCGGCTTCAGCACATAATCCAATCTAGATAAGGAGCCGTGGACGCCAGAGTGAAACGTAAATTGGGCGAGCCCCGGATGCATTGATCTCCAACAGTCCACAAGCCCCATAGTGTTGATAAAGCCACCCAGCCAAGAGTGTGCCCCGGGGAGGTCTCTGGGAGGGTGCCGATCCTCTCTACCCGACACCACAGAATTGAAGTCACCACCCACCAGCAAGAGGCCCTCCGGGAGCCCAAGCAGCAACCCTCCCAAGTCCGCAAAGGTAGTGGTTTGCAACCCCGGGGGAACATAAACCGAAACCAGACACCAAGTCCGTCCTTCCCACCGGCCCACCAACACCACGTAGCGCCCCAGGTCATCATGTATTACCTCATCAATTTCCAGCGGGAGAGAGGATCAAACCAAAATGCCCATCCCTCTGGAGCCGGTTGTAAAACCAGAGTGGGCCACCAAACGGTAGCCCTTTCTATTCATAGCATGGCATGAGTGTCCCACCAAATGCGTCTCCTGCAACAGAACCACATCAGGAGAGTGACGTTTCAAATATTGTAGCACCACCCCTTGCTTCAATCGGTCCCCCAAACCATTTACATTCCATGTTAAAATGCGCAATCCCCTACCCCCCATCCCCACAGCAACGAACACCCCACCCACGATGAGAGCTAGAAGCAGCATACTGATTGCCTGGTACAAAACGAACACCACACAAAAACAACACCCCTACCACCACCCCCCCAACTCCCGCTACAAACCCCCCCACCCTGCACCCCTGCACAAGACCATTAAGCCACCCCAACTCGCAGTGTGCCTGTCGCCCCCCCATGAACCTACTCTACGGAAAGAAAGAAGAAAACCCCTCCCGAGGAGGAAGAGTCTCACCAGATACCCCGCAGCCTCCCAATGATGAAGGAAGGGTAATGCAGTCCTAGAAAAGAAAAACCAGTACATCAAACCCAAGTCGGGGGTGAGCCCAAAATTGCCAAGGAACCACAAGTCATTCGTTCACTCTTGGTCTGCTGATCCACCACCCACATCCGCAGCTCGTTCCTCCCCGCCGTGCCGACGGTGCAAGGTGTCAAGCCAGTCCTCAACCGCCTCGGGCCGGTCGAAAAAATGAGTCTGTTCTTCCAATTCAATGCGTAACTTGGCCGGGAAAAGCATAGAGTACTTCAAGCCCATGTCCCTCAGCCGCCGCTTGACAGTCATGAAGCCCATTCGCTGTTTTTGCACCGATTGTGTAAAGTCAGGATAGAAACTGATATCCGCATTGTCATATTTCGTCGGGCCATGCACACGGGAGGCCTGCAGGATTGCGTCACGGTCCCTGAAGTTGAATATCCTGGCAATGATAGGTCGCGGTGGGGCCCCAGGCCTCGGCCGGCCCCCCGGGACTCTGTGTGCCCGCTCCACCATGAAGAATTTGCTGAGGCCTTTCGGCGCTAATTTGGTCAGGATCAGATCTTCCACAAAGAGATCGACCGGCCCGTCCTCCGACCGCTCCGGCACACCGATAATGCGTACGTTATTCCGCCGGGCCCTGCTTTCAAAATTCTCCAGTCTCTTGGCAGAGAGGTCGCTGACGGCCCGCAAACTACGGATCTCCGTCTGCAGTTCCGAGACATCCGTCTTGAGGCCAGATGACGTAAGATCGAGTGATTTGACCTTCTCATTAGTTTTCGACAGATCAGCCTTAAGTAAGTTGATATCGATCAACACGGTGTCCAGCTTGTGGGCCAGCGAGTCGAATTGCTGGCCGACCGAGGCCTTCATGGCGTCGATGGCACCCATGACGTCTTGTAGTGTCAATTCCGTCGAGGGTGACGGGCCCTCCTTGGCTGTATCTGAAAGTCCACTCGATCAGGGAGATCCCTTCTGCTGGGCATAGCGGTCCATGTTGTTCGCTTGCACGTAGCTACCCCTCCGGGGAGCTCTAGACTTGTGCTTGTCACCGTCCAGCCGGGTCGTCATCACTCAGCAGGGAGGGCAGGTCCAGTACACTTGTTAGACGCAGCACTCACCCGGGGAGTCCACCTGACTGATGGGCAGACCCCTTGTCAATGCCACTCGACCGCTACAGCTCGGTCCAAACTCCGAGCGACTGTGAGCGCCTGCCACCAGACTCGTAGAGGAAAGTCAAAAACGAAAGTGAAACCAGGGGGGGGATGCCAGCCCCAGACCCTAATGCCGTTGTTGTTCAATTGGAGCTCGGGGACAGTGCCAACCCAAGTCCGGGGTGGCACCACGGAGCAGGCCTCTTTCTGGAGCACAGGATAAGTCGAGTTCCCAAAGTCCGATTTAAGTCCCGAAAACGGGATTCACCTCCGCTTCGGTTCACCAGTAATATTCTTTCAGAATAACAGGATTATAACCAGGATAGACGTGGGAGGCCGCGAGGGTCCCGGGAGCCCTGTGCCTACACGTCCATCTTGGTTGCGTGCTAGGCTCCTCCTCTCTTTCTCATTCTTAATACTGTTATTTGGTGGTGTCCACCACAGTGTTAAATTTTGGGGCAGTTATCGCGGGAATACTGGTGATGTCTGCAGTTTGCACCAGCTTCTGAATAGTGTGTTAGATTTATCTCAACTTTAGTTGCATTAAAGTGCTGATAATGAGATGCAGAGTAGGTGTTTCCGTGCAAAAACACACGAGGTGCACCTTTGCGATTTCTTCTAAATACTAAAATCCTGTATTGAATTGCACTGTGGTAGTGGGTGCATTTACAGTGTACACACAAAATCAATGACGGAATCTCATTATATTTATATTGATTGGGAATAGAGGGTCAGGTGTTGGATCTTGATGGGATACACTGCTCAGTTCATTTATTTTTCTGTACATAAAAAAACCACATCACAACTTTCACAACGAAAGGCAAAAACTGCGATGCGAAACAAATTCCGGCGACAAACCGCGTTAGCACAAGGGATTTTACACTTGCTTTCTGCTGGTGTTAAGCAGGATGACTACCAGCATCATGAAAGGCAACACAGCCAAGAGCCACACCGGAACACCCACAGGTGCCATAGAGTCAATGAGCATGATACACGGATACCCATGAGGGCCACAACACTCATCGCAACAACCCCAGGACTGCCAACGCCCCCCGAACCCGCATCTGAGCAAGTGTGTCAGTGTGGTCATTGTGTTAGCATGATGGGCACGTGCCCTGAAACATCACAGTGTGCTGTCTTCAGCGGACGTTACCATGTCACCTCAGCGTTGGCAGTGAGCCTGGACAAGTAGCTATGCACGCATCCTCCTCAATGCACAAGCGGCGTGTGCTGGTCCTGCATACACAGGTCAGCACAGGGGTGTGCCTCTCTGGCAAAGGGAACGGGGTTTCTCGGACATGTCTGTGTGCACAAAGTGCGGTAAGTGTGTATCTGTGTTCTGGTGTGGCATCCACAAGGGCCATATATATTACAGGAAACAGTAGTCCCTGAAACCAAACGATAGAGCAAAAAATGAATATAGTCAAAATTGAAACTATATTATAGCCAATGTCCAGCCGGGCATGGCATCTTTAATAAGTAGAAGTTCTTAACAGTGAACCAAGAAATGTAAGTAGAATTTCGGTGGGACACAAGCCTGTATCCTATGACTTACATACCAAATTGACAGAAAATGATAAAACACATTCAGGCAATTACATTGATGTTTCTTTTTAGAAATAATGAATAGCGAAACATCTGGTATTCACATTGCCACCTTCACACTATATTACATACAGCAATATTTAAGGTGTAGGGTGGGCAACAGAGTCGACGGCGTTTCGATCCTTATGAGAGAGATACAGGATCATCATCAGGACTTAATTAGTTAAATTGCCCTTATTTAGAATGCCTGAGTGAACATCGGACAATAAGGCAAACGTGAAACCAACATAAATATGGAAAAAATTAAAAGGGGAGGGAAGGGAAAAAGGAAAAAGAAAATAACAATCAATCGATTTGTATTTACATATAAACATAACATTTCGCATCAAAAAATGGCAATACGTCAGATCAGGGGCTCGTTCCAGTGTGCATTCTCATGCAGAAGTGACATAGCGAGCATTTGTCTTATGACAGCCAATGTCTAAGCAGAAATACGGAAATAAACGCTGTTTAAAGGTAACGCTATAGAAATGTAAAAGACCTCATGCCAGCCGTGGTATGCTAGTCACTATCACTTGTTGCGCGGTGCGCTGTGAACCCGTGAGGCGTACGAGGGTGCTAAGTGAAGAAGCCTGTGGTATCTGAAGGGTAATGAGAGGGGTGACAAGGAACGGCAGTGGAGTGGGGGTGAGTGGATGGGGGATTACCTCATGTTGCCATGGAGGCAACGGAGAAGGTGCCGATTCGCGATCTGGCAACGTTGCGTGAAAGATAAGAGTTTAAGGTAGGAAAATGCCTGTGAAGAAATGGATAATATTAGAGGGGCGAAGCGTGGAGGTGATTGCGTAGGACATGCCGTGAATGAAGGGCTTACCTACGGACAAATACTTCCAGGAAGAAGGACACGGATAGGTCTGGTGAAAGAAAGTAAAAGAAATAAGGATCCGAGTATAAAGAGCGGGACATCCGGATCGCGGGTCCGTAGTGGCAAGGCTTACCTCAATAAACTGGAAGAAATGGGTTCCGTGGCCATGCAGTGTGTTCGGACGATGCCATGCAGTGTGTTCGGACGATGCCGGATAAACTGTGGAGGCAGAGATGTGATGCTACGTAATGTAGGTGTTTAAGGTCATGTGGGTGGTCACATGGTAGATCATGTGATCAGGGAGCAACGACGTGCAAGTGAGAAGGCGATAGTCGGTAGAATCAAGGCGCCATGTTGGAAGGGTGATTAGATGATGAGAAAAGTAGCCGGCGAGTAGAAGGGTGAATAGAAGAGAAGAGGAATATATCAAGACAGGGAATGATGCCCGTAAACCGCATACTGTAAAGGATTTGCCTTATATATATACATATAAATCAAACATATAATTTAGGTGGAACAATAACCATCAGACATCCTGTAATGGGAAACGAATAACATTGTTCACGGAGCCTGGCAACGAGGTGTGGTACCCACGAGGGTGTGACCCAGATTAGGTATTAGTCATTGTTCAGAAAATTGTAGAGTGAAATGAATCCAAAAAAGGTTCATAGCAAAGCGGTCCAGTCCTCAAGGCGATTCAGCCCTCCGTGTATGCTTCCTGTCTTGAGAATCCATTTCAATTCTTCTTTGTTCAACAGTTGGGCCAGATCAGCGCCCCTGGGTGGGATCTTCACTACAGAGATTACGGTCCAGCGTATTTCATTCTCAGTGTGGCCCTTGGCCTCAAAATGTTCGACCAATGGAGCGTTTGGAGTTTTGCATCTTAATCTGCTTCTGTGCTGGCAAATTCGTACCCGGATTTTTTGTGTGGTCTGACCTATGTAAATCATATCGCAGGGACATAAGATAGCATAAATCACATTACAGGTGTTACAGTTACTGAATTGTGTGAGTGGTTTACGTATATTTCCATATACAAATTCCTTGCAGTCATTGGTAAAACCACATACAGAACAATTGCCACATTTATTATGACCAGTCACAGATGGTAACGACCAATGGTCATGAAGGGTACCCGTGTTTGTGGTGCTAGGGAGGGCTGCTCTGACCAAGTGGTCCTTAATGTTCTTGTTTTTCTTAAAAGCAAAGAGAGGTTTCTCTAGGTTAAGTATTCCAGCATTAACTACACTCCAATGCTTCAGAATGCTTTTCCGTAGTTTGTGTGAGGAGAGGGAAAAAGTTGTAACGCATACTATGCGATTCTCTGATTTTTTGTTTTTGGGTTCCAAGAGAGTGTCCCTGGGACAGTACCAAGCTCTTTTGAGGGAGTTTCGGATCAGTCTTTTGGGATAGCCTCTGGAGGTTAATTTTGTTGCTTAATACTTTAGCTTCCCTGAAATAATCCTCCTTAAGGGTGCAATTGCGTCTGATGCGGAGATACTGAGAATAGGGAAGGGAGTCTCTAAGAGCTCTGGGATGGTTGCTGCTGTATTTCAACAGAGTATTACGCTCAGTTGGTTTTCTGAACAGGCTAGTGATCAGATACCCATCTCTGTGAATTATATTGAGGTCAAGAAAAGGAATGGATATTTTGTTGTGTGTGAGTGTAAATTTCAAACCACCACAGTTGTTCAGCCAGTGAAGGAAATTTTCGAGCATTGTCTGGGTGTCATGCCAAATAAGGAAAATATCGTCTATGTATCGTTTCCAGAGTGACATGGCAGAGAAAAAAGGATTGAGTGGGACCAGTATACAGTTCGTCTCCAGAGCATTCATGTAAAGGATCGCCAGATTCGGTGCAAAAACTGCTCCCATCGATGTTCCTTTAGTTTGCTGATAGTAATGCCCGTCAAACAAAAAGAAATTCCTGGTCAAGCAGATCTCAAGAAGTTGCAAAATAAAAATGGTTGGAACTGCGTGTGGTCTGGTGCGTGTCTCTAAAGTTTTTTCAATAATGAGCAATGCATCTCGTTGGGGGATGTTAGTGTAAAGAGACTCAACATCGAGAGTGCAGAGTGTATCAGTCGAGGGATCAAAAATGTGGTTTTCTACCAATGTAATCATCTGCATACTGTCTCTGACATAATATGGTGTAGATGGGACGAACTCCTTTATGAAAAAATCTACATATAGGCCTAGTGGCTCTAGAATCCACAAGGGCCATAGCATTTGATGTTGTAAAGTGGCATGCATGACCTCCAAAGGTCAGTGTCACGGTGTGGTTGGAATGCCGCAGGACATACGCGAATAGGCATTACAATGGTGTGCCATAGGAGTGCACGGGATACAACAGCGCAGCGCACAGAAGTGTGGGGGCTCGTGGGAGGGAGGAGCAGCTGTTTGGCAACGTAACACACAGTGAACCTGCCTATGTGCCACGTGCTGGGCATCTCATCTATGATGACTAGGGTTGCAGACATCCCACAGCACCCACAACCGGCCTCTGTACACATCCTGTATGAATGCAGCTGGAGAAGTTACTGTAGGGATAAAAGGTTCTTTGGCTGAGCTATCTTGCGCTAGCACATCTGCAGCACCGAAAAGGAACTTGCAAGTGGCCAGCCCCCCGACAGATAAGATAATATTTGCATCCGTCCCCCACACTACGCACTGCCCGATTTGAGAATGAGTACACATCCTACACTCAAAAGTCCTTCATCGTAGTTAGCGTGCGTAAAATGTGCATCCATTGCACACAGACCAGGCTCCTTGCACCAAGCTGTACCATTTCATCCACAAGACTGGTACACGGCAAGCCAGTGCAGCTACAAGCAGAGCCACTGACGCAATGGCAGGGCATCCCGTACACATGGTCGACTCCATTCACGTCCACCTATACTTTGCACGTCTGCTGCATGTCCTGGGTGCACTGCCTTTGGCAGTGCTGTGGATCACTTACAGGCTGAGCTTCCGCATTACGGATGTCACTTGCGTTCAACCTGTGTTGCAATGTCACACGTGCCTATCCGAGTGGTGCATGGACGTGTGCCTCTCCAACGTGTTGGGTAGCTGACATGGATTACGATGGGTGTGTGTGCCCCTTGTTGGCCGACAACCAGGAGTGTCATGTTGATGCCCGTTTATGGCATGCATGGATGTTTGGCAAGCATGTTGGGAACTGGGCCTGGGAGATTGCACGTGTCGTAGTATGCAGTGAGAAAATTGACCCACTCCCCGATTCTGCTTTGGTGCACATTGGGTACAGTGGTTGGAGTCAGCACATCTGTCCCGGTCAGCTGATGGATTACGTCGACGACATGTCAAATATTGTGGCCAACCATCACTCATTAGAGATAGTGGGTTACGCAGCTGCACTCGCGTTCATGGATGAGTGACAAGGTACCTGCAACCACGACTCGATGTGCCACATTGCACGTGTCCCGCCACATCATTACACATTGTGCATCTGGTCACATGTCCCAAGACAACAGTCGACATGGCTGCATTATCGTCGACTCATGTCCGAGGCGCGGACAACCAACGCTGCTTGGCACTGACGTGTGTTGGTGATGGACTGCCCCGAGGTGAACATGGACGTTTTCCTACGTTCCTTATTCAGGCATGCTGCTGCATTTCAGTTGAAGTTAATTATCTGCATATTTGCAATCAGATTATTAACTCACTAGATAGGCTGGCCCCGTTGAGGAAAGCTAAGGGTGACAAGAAACCGTCCGCTCCCTGGTATAATGAAGAGCTTAGGTTGTTGAAGACAAAATGCAAACAAGCGGAGAGGAAATGGAGGAGAAAATACCAGGAGATTGATAAGGCAGCCTTGAAAATACTATTGCATAGCTATAAAGTAATGATAGGTAAGGCTAAAGCAAAATATCTTGAAGAAACTATTCTGCAATCCCCCAACCAGCTAAAAACCTTATTTAGCTTAGTGAGAGCTATGGCTAATCCAGAGTGTGCAAAGAGTGAGATTCCAGCATCACAAGAGCTTTGTGATGACTTGGCAGCCTTTTTTGAAGATAAAATTAACAACATTTTAAATGGATTAAAAACTCCAAGTGTTGGTGAGCTTGATTTAGAAGGTGATTTGTTGTTATCACCAAGAAACAGTATGCATGAGGTTATACTACCCAGGCTAGGCATGATGCCTCTGGAGTCTTTTGAGGTTCCATCACAAAAGGAGTTGAACACCATTGCAGCCAGTATCTCCTCAGGCTCCCCCCTAGACCCACTCCCTCCTAAGATGTGGAAGGTGCTCAGTACTGAATTTTTTTCATATCTTTATCAAATCTGCTCCCAATCTCTAATTAGTGGTATAGTGCCTGAGTGCTGGAAAAAGGCAGTTGCCTCTTCCCTATTGAAGAAGGCTACACTGGATCCCCAGTGTACTTCTAACTACAGACCTATTTCCCAGCTCCCCTACCTGATTAAGATCTTGGAGAGAGTGGTGAGTACATCTCTTACTAAACATGCGGAAGAAAATAATCTCCTGGACGAGGTCCAATTTGGCTTTTGACCAGGACATGGTACTGAAACTGCTCTAGTGACTGTCCTGGATGACCTGCGAATGCGTGCCGACAGTGGCCAAACAGCCAATCTAGTGCTGTTGGATATGTCGTCCGCTTTCGATACGGTCAACCATAAGATATTGATCAAGAGGCTGGAGGAATGTGGCATTATGGGCAGGGCACTGGACTGGCTGCGATCCTATCCTTTAGACAAACAGCAGGCAGTGACCTTGAGGCCCTTCCTGTCTCAGAGCAGGCTAGTAAAACATGGGGTTCCCCAGGGCTCAGCGATCAGCCCAATTCTGTTTAATATATACATATGCCCACTTATCTCTCCTATAAAATCCTATGGCATTGAGGTTATAATATGCGGATGATACCCAACTCTTCTCTTTTCCCTTGAGGGCAATGATGCAGTTCCTCTGGAGAAATTCCATAGCTGCATGTAAGAAACAGCAGGCTGGCTTAGGGATAGCGCATTGCAATTTAATGGGGACAAGACAGAAATACTGTGCTGTACTGCAAATAAAATCCCTTGCCCCCTGCCAGTAGACTTCTGGCCAGGCTCTGGTAATAACCCTCCAGTGCTTGTGAAAACAGTCCGCAATGTAGGAGTACTGCTAGACAGTAATCTGCAATTGGACTCACACGTAGATAAAACCGTGAGTACCTGTTTTTCTCTGCTCCGAGCCCTTGGAAAAATACTCCTTTTTCTACCTGTTTCAGCCACACCGCAAGTGGTAAGCAGTATTATTTTGAGCAGACTAGATTACTGCAATGCCCTTCTCCTAGGACCCCAACTTCTTTGCTAAAAAAACTGCAAAGGATACAGACGATTGCAGCTAAACATGCATTGAACAGACAACGTAGAGCTTCGTGCTCGCTTGCCTTGAACGATCTCCATTGGCTGCCTATGGCACAGTGAGTGCAGTTGAATGCACTCTGTATCGTCTATAGAGCAGTACATAAAATGGGGCCTTCAGAGGAAATTCCTATGGTATTCTCCAAGAAGCCTACGTTCCTCTTCAGCCAGATTGAAATGTATTCCACATGACAAAAAAATTTGATTGGGGGGCAGATCATTTAGTGTTGTAGCCTCCCGACTTTAGAACACTCTGCCAATAGAGCTTAGACAAATGGACTGACTGTCCTGCTTTAGGAAGGAATTGAAAACAAAACTTTTTCCCAGAGATTAATTTCAGTCTTATGCTCTAGCTCAGTTACATACAGGGTTTTTGGTAATCTCAGCGCCAGGATATCCATTGGGTGATAGCCACGCAATAGAAGTATTCCCTTACATTTGTCTGCATATCGCGGCACTACTCTTGGCTGTACTGACACGCACTTTTTAAAATAAAGTTTCCACGTTTTCACTTGTCTCCAAATGTGTTGTGTCTTCATTCGAATGCCAATGTGTGTGTCACGGACTCTCTGGCTGCCTGCCATAGGTGAATTGCTAACCCATCCGGACTGTGAGTTTGTACTTATGCGTTCTCATGTGCCTGTTTCATACTGACACTTTTGCACGTTTATCCGCCACAGGCGAGTGCATGTGTGTCCTGTGTTTGATTGTGCGAATGTGTGTGTTTGGACAACATTGTGTTGGATGTTGGTGTGCTCTGCTTCCTATGTGTGTGTGCTGCATTGTGTGTGAGATGTCCCTTCATGTGAGGTTTTGTTCACATTTCTCCCTTTCAGGAGGTGTTTTTTTCACTTCTGTGCTTGTTCAGTGGTGTGATGTGGTGGGTTGTATGACTTGTGATCCTTGTTGGTGTGTTTCATTTTGGCCATGGCTTGTCTGTAGTTGTGCTGTACTTAATTGTGCATGTGTGCCATTGTTCCTATCTCCCTCCATCCCTCCACTCCCTGCTTGTTCCTCTTCCTGGTGCTATTGTGTCTGTAATGTTGTTGCTCCACACATAAATACATGTAAAGAACAAATTAGAATAGTTCCTTGATTCTTTTAGATTGCAAAACTTCTCTCTATTGGTTATTTTTGAATTTTCCATATAAGCAGTTTTTTTAATGTTCAAGGACACATAGAAGTCAGAAGTGCAACGTATTCTATCAACACACTTTCTAGAACATTCTACAGCACGTGCAGGTTAAAAGTTCATCAATTTTTTTAAACCTAACGATATTTTTTTGCAACATTTTCTTGAACATTTAACGGCACGTGCAGGTTAAAAGTTCACGATTGTTTTAAGTTCGAACAGTGCCTTCCAAATGCAAGTAGCAGGTGTGGTTGAGTTGAGCAAATTTTATCCTGTGATATGTACTCCACGTCTAAACTGCTTTTTCTTAACCAATCACAACGTTGCTTTTCCACAAAACGAATGTGCACCCTACTTTTAAAAAACAATGCTTTTCATCTCCCAATCAGTTATCGTTTTGTATGGGGAAAAAAGTAGTTCCCCATCTTTAAACATATCTCTTACTCTACGAACGGAATGCATGACCTACAGACATCTATCCATACCTCCCAGCCATACTTTCAAAATGCTAGTGTGGATCGTAGGACATAGCTATGTTTTCTGGTGCAAGAGGTATGCAGAACAGAGACGTATTGACTGAGACCTAGGTTTACAAAATGTGGACATTAAATGGTTTGCACAGAGAGGATTGTTGCCTTTGGTTAAAACCTGTTTGCATCTCCAACACACTGACCTCATGATTGTGCACTGTGGTGGAAACGAGCTAGGCACATTAACTGACGTAGGTTTGGAAATGCTAATGAAGGACACCTTTAGATAACTGATTTTGCTTTTCCCTCAAACTGTCCTTGTATATTCCAATATATGTCAAAGACAGAAGTGGATATGGTCAAACCAATTTTGTCCTCAGGTTGAAAAATCTAGGAAGAATGTTAACAAAGCTGTGTCTGCATACCTCAGAGACCATAGAATGGGGTCCATCTACAACAACAACATACGTTTTGATATGGCTCATATCTACAGAAGTGATGGAGTACACTTCACAGATCAGGGAAATTGAATTTTTCTGAATAACCTGAAGCTGTGCATCCGCACTTATATGTAGCTCCAACTAATAAACACAAGGGCTGTTTTTAAAGCTGCCTTATAAGCCCAATAAAGCTGCGATCCAGCTACAACAGGGAGACATGCGGGCCGTCGGGCAGGCTCGCAGAGGGAGAGCTGCGGCCTGTGGGCTCGCCTCGCACAAGGAGAGCTACTGACCGTCCGCTCGCAAACCCACAGCAGCGTGCTCCGTTCTAACTCATAAAGGGACAGCAACGGGCCAACTGCCTTGCTAGCAGAGACACACCTATGACCTAACAGTAAGGGTGGGCGTAGTTCGCGAAGTAGCACTTCGCGAAGCTACGCAAAGTGAAGTTCGCACTACGCGAGCTACGCGTAGCACTTCGCGAACTGCGAAGTAACATGTTCGCACTGTGCAAGATGTTGTTTTCAATGATTGCACAGTGCGGACAAGCAACCGGCACTGTGCAATCATTGAAAATGGCATCTTGCACAGTGCGAGCTGTAGTTTTCTGCTGCTCGAGTAGATTTTTACTCGAGCTGCAGCTTTCTCAACGCGAACTAGTAGTTTCTCATCGCGAGCGGTCGCGAGCATACGCGACCCCTCGCAATGAGAAACCTGACCTTCTCGCGTTGGGAATCTCGCCGGGAGGTTTATTTTCCATGCTCGCGATCGCGAACAAGGAAAAAGTCTCGCCAGGATGTCATTTTGCTTGCTCGCGGTCGCCAACTTGACGTTGAGGACCGCGAGCAAGCAAAAAATGACCGCAGCACTACGCAACACTACGCTACGCGTGTTCGCACTGTGCTACGTGCAGTTCGCGTAGCGCGAAGTAGCGCGAACTTCGCAAACTACGCGAGCGTAGCGTAGTGCTTCGCCCAGGCCTACCTAACAGACTGGCTAGCACATGTACAGTTGCGGATCCGACAACTCACAGATGCACAGCTGCGAGCCGATGGACTAGTACTGTTTTATGGTTTAGGGTAGTACAGTGGTGTTTGTGTACTATAGTGAATTGTGCTGCGGATAGTGTTTCCGGATTTAGAGTAGTGCAGTGTGTTTATGTAGTGTTTGAAGGTTCGTGCTGGAAATAGTGCTTTAGGATTTAGGGTAGTGCAGTGGTGTTTCGGTAGTGTAGCGGATTGTGCCAGCAGACTGACTCACAGAGCTCCGAGCCGACGCACTGGCTTGTAAAGGCATAGCTGTGACCCGCTGATGTAGGGAGAGGCAGCGTGAAAAGGGTATCCCACACAGACACAGATACCAGTGTTGCTTCACAGAGGTAAAACTACGAACCCGATGGCTTCAACACAAACAGATGCGAGCTGACAGATTGAATCACAAAATGGCTGCCAACACTTCCTAGTTTCAACAGTTCACAGCCAATCAGCCACAAGCTCGTGCTCGTAACTCCTCAGCCAATCAGATGTCAGAATTCTCAAATGTCAATATCTGTAAAATTTGATATTTCCCAAAAACTACGGAACGGATTTTCACCATTTAAACAAAAGCGTGCTTTCTGAACCATCACCTTTCTCCCTGCTAAATTTGGCATAATTCCTGTAGTCTTCTCGTATGGAAATTGCATGGAGAAAACATGTTTTGCAACCCCCTTTTTTCTCAGCCCCCCTAAACCAATAACCCCCAAACTTTCAATACAGGAGTTGATCAAAAAAGAGAAACTTTTTTGATAATTTCGTAAACCTTTGTCAAACGACGCCAAAGTTATAAGCACATGCAGGGCTCCAAGAGGGGGGCAGCACAACACCCCTCCCAACATGACTGAAGCCCCGAAGCTGCGGGGACCACAGCAGGACCCCGCAGCCCCAGCAAGCCCCGCTAATATTTTTTAAACAAATGCCCCTGGGACCTACCGAACCGGGGACCTCATTAAAATAAAACGTTGGAACACGCGACCCCAGCGCCAATTGCGCCGAATTAATTTTTTTAATTAAAAATGCTTTTTTTGGTCCTGGGGTTCCTTTTGGGACCCCCTCAGCACGTCTAGGGGGTCAGGGTGTTTCTACACTGCCCCCTTCTCTTGTTTTATATCTTTGTTTCTCTGTTTTATGGAGACTCGCTTCTACCGAGTCACAAGATGGCTGCCAACACTTCCTGGTTTGGAGTGTTGGCAGCCAATCATAGTGAACCTCGTGCACGGCACTTAGGTTCTGCCCAGATATCGAAACTTTTTCTTTTCTCATTTCTCAGCAACTACTGAACGGATTTATACCATTTAAAAAAAGGCCGCTTTCTGACCCACGCACTAACCTTGTGCCAAATTTGGGGTAATTGCGTTCAGTAGTTTCAGCTGTAGCCTTGCACAAAGTTTCCTACGGGAAATTGATTTTTGACTCTTATTTTTAGAATTTCTTAAAAACTACTGAACGGATTTACACCATTTAAAAAAAGGTCGTTTTTCTTAACCAAGTTCTACCTTTCTGCCAAATTTGGGGTAATTCCGTTCAGCAGTTCGGGCTGTAGCTCGTAGCAAAATTTCCTATGGAAATTAACATGGGGAAAAAACGTTTTTGAACCCCCCTTTTTTCTCAGCCCCCGCTTGATGAATCACCCCCAAACTTTCAGGATAGGAGTTGACCTGGATAGACCTTATTTTTTGAGAATCTCACAAAGATTCGTCAAATGACATCAAAGTTATTAGCAGATCAAAAAATGCTTTTCCTATGGAAACTACGTTCTAACTATAACTACATACCGGCGACCGCCAGTAGGTAATATATATATATTATATCCTACTTCAGCTCGCGGTATCCCAATGAAGTGTATGATGGTACCAGTGGTTCGTGGATAGAACTACTGACGCATCGGCACGATTATGAGCTGCAGCTGGGCCCTTCAACTATTGTGGTGGGAGGAGCTCTATAAACATTACCAGGACACTCTGAGACGGATTGAGGCATTTGAATAAGGCTGATTGCCGAAACCGGTCATGCCGAATTTTTCAATAAACGTCCTGTGAAGCCCCGCTGCATCCCTTGCTTCTGTTCGGAGTGGAACGAAGGTGGTGTTATATATACATATATATATCTATATCTATATCTATATTCACTGAAAAAAACATAGGTTTCACACACGTTATAGTTAGGAATTAGCATTTAAAAAACCTTGCAAATTCACTTAAAAAAACCATAGGTTTCACACATGTTATAGTTAGGTTGATATTTCACTCGTAAAAAACCAATGAAATTCCCACGTTATAGTTAGTTCAGATAACTATAACTCGTGCGGCCGCCACTCTATCACAAGGATGATGTCATCAGTGATGTCATGAGTGATGCCACTGACCATGTCATGAGTGATGTAATATGTGACGTCATCAGCAGTGGATTGCGGGCGCGCGAGTTATAGTTATCTGAACTAACTATAAAGGGGGAATTTCATTGGTTTTTTACGAGTGAAATATCAACCTAACTATAACATGTGTGAAACCTATGTTTTTTTAAGTGAATATATATATATATATTCACTGAAAAAACCATAGGTTTCACACATGTTATAGTTAGCTGGACATTTTACTGATAAAAAACCAATGAAATTCCCCCGTTATAGTTAGTGCAGGCAACTATAACTTACGCGACCGCAATCCTCTGCTGATGCTAATACTGTATTTAGACAATTATTTGCCCATGTCTTCTTCCATTAAATTTTAGCTATACATATATTACAAATATTTTTTTTTCATAAAGACACATATGTCATCAGCAGAGGATTGTGGTCGCGTGAGTTATAGTTGCCTGCACTAACTATAACGGGCGAATTTCATTGGTTTTTTATCAGTAAAATGTCCAGCTAACTATAACATGTGTGAAACCTATGTTTTTTTCAGTGAATTTGCAAGGTTTTTTAAATGCTAATTCCTAACTATAACGTGTGTGAAACCTATGGTTTTTTCAGTGAATTTGTACGTTTTTTTAAATGCTACGTTACTTTACGGCATTCGTGGCGTGCGCGCCCACTTAACGCAGTTCGTTCCGTGCGCGCACGGTGCGCTTTGCGCACCGTGCGTGCACAGTGAGCACGCGGTGCGCTTCGCGCACCGCGCGCCCACTTTACGCAGTTAGTGCCGTGCACGCAGGGTGGGCACGCGGTGCACTACGTGCACCGCGTGCCCACGTTACGCTGGATGGCCCATGTACGCACGGTGCGCTTCGCGCACCGTGCGCGCATGGAGGACATATTATGCGCTTCGTTGTGAAAGGTATTGTTTGATTGTTTGTTGTGCTATGGGTGTCTCATATGCCATGCACAAATGGTGCCATTCGGGCATCATTTGCACACGGGGTGTGGAGAATGTGGATATTTTTTTTTTTTGCTGTTTTTTTACCGTACGCGTACGGTAAGCGTAATCGGCGATTTTTTGAAAAAAATTAAAATTGCATTTTTGCCCTTGGGGGTTCTTTGAGGACACCTCCATCAAGGCTAGGTGGTTGTGAGTAGTCTAAATAGCCCCTTTATATGTTTTTTGCCTTTGTTTTTCTTCCACCCCCTCAGAGTGCGAGATAGAAAATCGCGGCCGCCGCTTCCTGGTTTCGACCGATTCGAATGTTTACTAAGATCTAACAGCCAATCAGAATCGCGCTCGCGCACGTCACCGTACGCGTACGGTAAGCGCTCGGTAAGCGCACCGTAAGCTGGCTCAGATATATATATTGATTTAAAGGCTATTTTCTCAGAATCTACTGAACAGATTTACACCAAACCTACAAAAGGCACTTCCTTGACCTGTAGACTACCTCTCTGCCAAATTTCATGGAATTCTGTTCAGCCGTTCGGGCTGTAGCTGTGTCTAAAGGTCCTATGGAAAAATGCATGGGACCCCCCTTTTATCTCAGCCCCCGCTTGACGAATCCCCCCGAGACTTTCAGGGTAGGAGCGGAGCGTAGCGCCCCATTAGTTTTGAAAATTTCGCGAGGATTCGTCTACCGGCGCCAAAGTTATTCAAAATAGAATGTTGCGGTTTTCCTATGGAAACAGGGTCCTAACTATAACTACCTACTGGCGACCGCCAGTAGGTAATCTATATATCTATCTATATATATATATATATATATATGTGTGTATACACACACACATATATATATATATATATATATATATATATATATATATATATATATATATATATATATATATATATATATATTCACTGAAAAAACCATGGGTTTCACACACGTTATAGTTAGGAATTAGCATTTAAAAAACCTTAGAAATTCACTGAAAAAACCATAGGTTTCACACACGTTATAGTTAGGAATTAGCATTTAAAAAACCTTAGAAATTCAGTGAAAAAACCATAGGTTTCACACATGTTATAGTTAGCTGGACATTTTACTCGTAAAAAACCAATGAAATTGCCCCGTTATAGTTAGTTCAGCTAACTATAACTCGCGCGCCCGCAATGCACTGCTGATGACGTCACATATTACATCACTCATGACATGGTCAGTGACATCACTCATGACATCACTGATGACATCTCAAATGACATCACTGATGACATCACTGATGACATCATCCTTGTGATAGAGTGGCAGACCTCCTCTCACCTTAATATAAGCTTTGATACACACATTCAAAAATAGAGACTAAAAATTTCAAAACAATGGACATACCAATACCAGTTACAACAACCTCTTCAGTAATTCTAAGATCCACATACATATCCACTCATTCACCAACAGTCCTATACAGTCACTCATACATGTACTCACTCATCATATGTACTCATACATCTATACATCCTGTTACACAATGCCACTCATCCATAGAGTTACTCACACACATAGTCACTCATGCTAATAAAGAATCAAACATACATTTACTTGCATATACAGTTATACACACACCACCACACTTACTTCTACGGAAACTTACACATACTTAGTCTTTTAAACAATCACTTATAGAAACACATACTTATTCATACAGGAACTCTTTCAATCTCTCACTTTCACATATACTCACATATATACACCAATAGTCACATATACTAGTTTAAAACGTATGTAGTTACTCCTGAAGACACTATTGAGACAGTCATTCACTCACTAACACACCCATACACACACTCATCCACCCATACAGTCCTGCACACATGCTGTGTTCAACACATACAAACAGTGAGTCACTCATTCATGCACCGATGCACTACGTAATACCCCCCACCGAACCATGCAGACACTCAGACTGATACTCAAAAAAACAACTAATAACCTAAATAGGCACCCATGTAGCTACTCACCAACCCATGCAGCCACTTATACACAAAGTGAGAGACTGATACAGATATTTACATATTTAAACATTATTCACTAAGCCATGTATTCACTATGATACACTTAATCAGTCAGTTACACAATCAATTTTTCAAAAACAAATCATCCATTTAGACACTTATATACCCATTTATTCTTCCATCGACCATGAGATATACATATATAAAACATATTTAATTTTCAGAATAACACACATTCACTAGATGATGTCATCAGTGATGTCATCAGTGATGTCATTTGAGATGTCATCAGTGATGTCATGAGTGATGTCACTGACCATGTCATGAGTGATGTAATATGTGACGTCATCAGCAGTGCATTGCGGGCGCGCGAGTTATAGTTAGCTGAACTAACTATAACGGGGCAATTTCATTGGTTTTTTACGAGTAAAATGTCCAGCTAACTATAACATGTGTGAAACCTATGGTTTTTTCACTGAATTTCTAAGGTTTTTTAAATGCTAATTCCTAACTATAACGTGTGTGAAACCTATGGTTTTTTCAGTGAATTTCTAAGGTTTTTTAAATGCTAATTCCTAACTATAACGTGTGTGAAACCCATGGTTTTTTCAGTGAATTTGCAAGGTTTTTTAAATGCTAATTCCTAACTATAACGTGTGTGAAACCCATGGTTTTTTCAGTGTATTTGCAAGGTTTTTTAAATGCTATTTTTTTTTTATATTCTTCATTTTTTTCAAACATATTTTTATTTTAATTTTCTTATCTTTTATAAAGACTATGCTTTAATTTTTAAAATCCTTAAATATTTTTTTTATATATATTTTTTTAAAATAAACATGTAAAATTTATTTCCAGATTTTTATTTTTTTTTTTTTATAGTACGCGTACCGTAAGCTCACGACAAGCGTACGGTTTACGCAACGTCCGTAATCTATCTACGCTGCTTGCGTATAGTTACGCACTTTGCGTAGCCGCGCGTACTGCGCGCGGGACGCGTGCGCGCTTACGCAACACGCGCACGTTACGCGGAAGTGCCGGGAAATGACTGTTATGCGCATGTGCGCAAGCGCGTGTCTTTTTTACGCGCACGCGTACTTTTTGCCGTAAGCGCACCGTAAGCGTACCGTAAGCGTACGGTAGGTCATGTGATCTTGAAACACAACTTTTGATTGGTTGAAACTACTTTCAGTTCTAGAACTCTCCTACACCACACCCATTCCCCTCATTTCTGCTTGTGATCCCTTGGGAGAAGGAGCTGGTTTGTCTTTGGGATACGATGGCAGAACAGCAGAGCTCTTCTGAGAGTGAGGCTAGCACCAGCAGCACTGTCTTGAGGCAGAGAGCGAGGAAAGTAAAACCTTCTTATGTTTGGGATTATTTTACTTTTCCAGAAGGCCAGCAAAAGGTGAATGCACCCTTAGTTACTTGCAAGCTGTGTCAGCGTGTACTTTCTAGAGGTAATCCTAACAGGAAGTATTCCTTTGGGAATCACACCATGAAGAGACACCTCCAGGATGTACACAGAAGGACACATGGTCATCTTTTTGGAGGTAACTCTTCAGAAAGACGAGCCAGTACATCCACAGCAGCTCAGCCTGGACCATCACCTGCAGGGCTTACTCCTTCTTCTGCAGGTCAGGTGAGCCCTTCATCTGTGGGGGGAGAATCTCCTTTTGCTGGCCCTCTGGAAATGAACCCTCGATTTCGGAAGGTTGATATTCATTGCACATTTTGTAAAGCTCTAATTTGTTATAGGGAGACCAGTGTTTCCCTAGTGAATAACAAAATAGATCAGCACATTTGTAGCTTTGAATGATTTTCCCATGGTTCCTTTCCTCTGTCCCTGCATGAACACAACGGTTCTTTTAAGAGCCAACCTTATCTTTCATCTTTTTTTTACATTTTTTTTAAAAAACTTTTTTTTTTTTTTTTACCGTACGCGTACGGTAAGCGTACCTTTTTTTTATTTTTTAAAAAAAACACTAAAAATCATTTTTCACATTACAAGGTCCTTGAAAGACTACAATTATTACTATTGACTTACCATACTCACTGAAAAAAATATTTATTCATTTGTTTTTTTAAAAAATAGTTTTTAAAATGGTTGTAGTTTACGAAAATTTTCTATATCGATCTGAAAAAAAAGAAAAAAGTATTAATATTTTTAAAACATTTTATAATACAGTACACATATTTACATTTTTTCCCCAAAAATATTTTTGCCTTATTTTTGCTGTTTTCAGAATATATTGCATTTCACTATAAATTGTGAAAGCAATTGCATTCATCATTTTACAGCGGGCAAAAAAAAATAACAATCTCAAAGATTGTATTAAAAAAGCCCAGAATCTCTTCTCACTTAAACTTATCATTACAGAAATGCATATTATTCTTAAAAAATGTCATCTAAAAACAATACTTTTTTCTTTAAAATACCGTCTGATATTTTTGTTTCAGAAGTACATTCACAATAATATATCTCAAATAACTCCAAAATACATCTGATTTTATTTCCTTTAGGCCAAATAGTATTTTTTATTCTTTCCCTGGAATAAATTTCCAAGGGAAAACCATTAAAATTCTAAAGTTTAATCTGTCCAGATCTCACCGATTCTCTGTAACATTTTGGTTCACGAAAATTTTTCGAATAATTTATTTAGTCCACAATAGAATTGCTTACTTTTCCACATGGCCAAATAGTAATTTTTGAAATTATTTTTGAAAAAATTTCCAGTGGCAGTCCAATAACATTCCAAAATTTAAAATGTGCAGAAGTTACCGATAATCTCTAAATTATTGGTTTTTCAAAATTGCATTAAAAATTTAAAAAGTCCACATTACAATTGGTTATCTTTCCTTTAGGCCAAATGATAATTTTAAAAATCTTTTTTCTACAAAATTGCAATGGTAATCCTGTAAAATGGTAAAATTATTTTGTCCAGATCTTGCCAAGTCTCTCTAAAATTTAGGTTTCAGGAAGATTAGATAGGAATTTGCTAAATCAAAAGGCAAACGTTGTTTGAAAATCAATTGGGAATCATTACACAGTGTCCATCCTTTTTCACATTTTAGATAAACTGTGTAATGTCCAGAAGTAACAGTAGGTCCATCATGGAAAATTATTGCAACAGTTACAAAAGTTTTTCCTGAAATTGATAATTGCTGTCCTGTAAACTTCTTTATTAAAGTATCCAATTTTGATCCATCAGCTCTACATCGTTGCATCATTAAAATTACATACTGTCCGTATTCCCTTAAAATTAATGTTGATAACATGTCAGAATTACACTCACCACATTTCATGCTATGATTAGCATCTTTAACTAAGTTTGCAAAAGTGACTGTTTTACTCTCTGGCAATGTCAAATAAATAAACCTTTCATTATCAACAATAGAACCACTTATATTATAACAATTATCACAACTATGTTCCCATTTATAAGAGAGACCAAAAAAAATGTCAATGGGAACTCCTTCTTCTTCCACTACCTGAAGAAAATACATCAAAAATTCGTGAGCATCTTGCTGTTCATTTTGAGAAAACTGTGTTCGTCCTGAACATACATCTAAAAGTTTTCTAATATCAGTAGCACTTTCTATTTGAGTTTTATCTTTACTCAGCTTTTGAAAAAGGAGACTGAGCTCTGAACAGAATCTTTTTCCCTGATTTATTATTATCTGCTCTTGCAAACTTTCCAGATAAAAAGCAACATTCAGCACTACATTTGCGTAGCAGTTGACACCAGAGCTATTTTCAAAATGACATCCTACAACCTGTTCTTCATTTTCCTTATTCTTTTTGCTTGCAATTACATCACTCCTCTTTTTTTTCCTCTTCTCTACATCTTCATTACAGATATTCTCATTTCTCCTTTTACGAGAAACTACACGTTTCTCCAACACAGGATACTGACCTAAATGAGGAGCATAGCTTCTTCTTAATCTATTATACTCCTTTACACAGTTTGTATCAGCACTAACTTTTGAGTCATCGAAGTCTATCATGAATAAACCTGATAATGTTTTGACTCGTGACAAAGCAACATATGCCATACCTTCTTTGAACACACTAGATCCAATGTTCACAAATGCACAATCTACAGTCAATCCTTGAGACTTGTGAATAGTTACAGCATATGCTAGAGAAAACGGAAACTGCTTCCTACGTACATATAAGTCTTTCACAAGCATGAAACGAACTGAACAACGACAAATGTCTTTAACTTCCTCTATCTGATCAAATTTTATTTTTAACCATTCAATTCCATCTTTTTTCTGATAATTAATAAAACCCACAACTCTTCCCATCGCTCCATTTACTAAGCCTTTTTCAACATCCAAATTTCTCCTTAAAAACACTCTACAGTTCATGCAAACATATAGATTTTTTTCTAATCCTGCTGTTTTGGAGATGTTCTTCTCTAGTGAGTCCAATTTATTTTTCAGTTTGCCTGTTACTGTGACAGTAATTCTTCCATCCTCAATTTTGTCCACTGCTTCCAATTTCATGATCTCTTCCTTTTCCAATTTCAAAAGCTCCTCATTGAATATTGAGCATTCACGTAGAGTTGGCATTAAGCAGATGACACTTTTGTTTTCTGCAATGTTCTTGTATATCTTCTCTGCAACTATTTCTTCCTTTGGAAATAAATTATGTAGCAGCCGAGTCTGTAATGCTTTTTTGCCAGCTTCTGTGAGTAGTCCAATCCTGATATCTTTCAGAATACTTCCATATTCTTCATCGTTTGCTTGCCTCATATTAATTGTAAGTTCCTTGTACTCAAAGAAGGACCAAATATTTGTATTACCGATGCTTCCCAATGACTTCTTCGTGTCTTCATGTGTCACAGTATTAAACACTGGTTGTCCTTTAACCGGAGTAAGTTGCAAAAGATCCCCAAAAACGATGACGTGTTTTCCACCAAATAACACGTCATAGTCTGTCTTCAAAATTTGCTGCATTCTTAAATGCACAAAGGCAAGCATTAAGTTTGATACCATGCTCACCTCATCAATAATGAGAACTTGCATCTTCTTCAATACTCTTGAAACTTCCAAGCATGCTTCTCCAGTTAGCTTGTTGAATTGTATTTTGTTCTCATGCTCCACTGGTAACATTAGCAAACGATGTAAGGTGATTCCTTTTATGTTATATGCTGCTAACCCAGTTGGAGCAGTAACCACACAAGACAAAGTAGAATCTGTTTTTTGCTTTAGGTAGCTTCTGATGACTTTAATTAGGAAACTTTTTCCAGTGCCAGCTTGTCCGCTTACATACATCCTGATTGGATGAAATGATGTGCATGAGCACTCTTTTTTTTCATGTAGAAATCCGTGATCAATTTTGTTTTTGATCTCTTCATAAATTTGTTGCTGCTCTTGATTCAGTTGTCTTTCCAAATTTTCTAAGTCTATAAATGCTTCTTGAGCTTGATTCATAGCCGTTTCCACTTCATTCATGGCTATTGATGCTTCATTTTCAACGATTGGTTGTCCTAGGGGATCTTGACTGTATGTTCCTGAACTTTGGCTGTCCTGAGAACTGTCTCTAGCAATTTCTGCTGCAATTGTAGTTTCCTGTTCAATTTCTTCATTTAACATTTGCAGATAAGTTGAGAATGTACTGCATTGTATGCTGTCTTTGCAAGCATTAAAAGAATCTTCATAGCTCTGGAATTCTCCCAGTAGTTCATCCTCTGAACGCCATGGTTTAAACAACTGTAAAAGAGCCAAGTAGTAAAATTCTTTCTTGTCGGTAGTGTCGCAACTCAGCTTCCGGTGATTTATCAAACTTCCTTTGGTTTGCTTCACCAAACATCCTTCTTCACCAACGACTTTATATTTTCCATTATTGATGTCTTCTGCAGCTTTCCGTGAATAAATGTAGTTCTGCAGCACTTCATAGAGACACATGTTCTCCAGATGATGACTTCTCTTGGGATAATATGTGTCCAACATGTTTGTTTTCAATATATCTGTACTTTCAGGTTCGAACTGTGCCAAATATTCAATTTCTCCAACAGATTTCAGTACCCGATTTCTCATTGCTGCAAGGCCTAAACTTGCCCAAATTATTCTTCTTGACTTCGAGTAGAGACTTGCAGAAGATAATCTATCTGAACATTCGTAGGATCCAATTTCTCGATGCGATAACATCTTCAAACTGAAACTGTACAGCTTCTTACTGACAGTCTTCTCGTGAGAAATCTCTTCCCACATTTCCTTCAATTCTGTTTTTTCTGATTTCGTAATGTAAGACGTTACATATCGAGCAACAGCAATGGAATTGTCAGCAACATACTGTATATCCATGTTAGCGTTCCACATGGATAAAATGACTGGGTTGTAGTCATTTATATTTTTTGATTCTTCTTTTCTTTTAAGGTTGTAGGTATTCTTAGGTGATTTTCTTGTGATAGTATGTCTCACAGCTGACATAAAACTGTTGACTCTTCCATTTGTAAGAACAGGTCTAGGAAATCCAAATCGACATTTAGTGTAGTATTTTTCTTTGCTCTTGTATTTCCGTCGACAGTATTTTCCACACCGATGACTTTGGAAACGTAGAACTTGCTCCTTTAACTTGTACTCTTCTGTGCTTTTAGGTATAGCACATGTTGCATATTCTTCAATGTAAGATAACACTGCTTCATCAGTATCTGTTCCAAACTTTGGGGCATCCTTGATCCACAGCAGCATATGAATATGAGGAGCACCTCTTGCCTGGTACTCTTTTCTCCAAAAGAAATCCACTACTTCTCCAAGGGGTGGATTTTTTTTATTGCAGATGAAGGACATCATAGCCTCAAATCTATGATTGAAATATCTGCAAACATTAACCGGATCCAATGAGCACAGTTCTCCTGCTGTCTTGTATTCGATGTTTTCAATGTTTGAATTGGCCTCTCGTAGAAAATCCAGTAAATCATCCCAAGCGTACTCGGCGCAGCTTAGGGTAAGGAACCATGTTGGTGTTCCTAAATTGCGTAACATGCATTTTAGTTCACCATGGCGTCGGTACCAATATTCATTTGTCCCACGCTGACAAGCCATCAGATTGATCAGTTGTGTTTCCAAATGATCATCTCGGTGCTGCACTTTCTCCATAAAATCCTTAGCAGACACATTTTGTAAATGTACTCCACTTTTTAAAATGTGATTTACTGCATAAGACAGTGCAGACAAGTCGCTTTCAAATAAAAGATGGAACAAATAAGGGATACTTTGTCGAAATCTGGGATCTTCAGCATATAGTCTTGTAGTCCGATACTCAGAAGCTGGAATCTGTTCCGGACGTTCATCGTATCGTCCTCCTTTTCCTTTAGGAAACAGCTGGGGAAAACATCGAGCTTCCAAGCTCTCCTCCCATACACTCACGGGATTTCCTTTGGCTTTCTTCATCTGAAAGAGATCAATATTGTCTCCCATAACTTCTTTCGAATGGAGAGGATGTATGCTAAAATGTTCATAAATTTCTTCTTCCTTTGACTTGTCCACTTTTTCAATTTGTCCACTTGGTGTTTCTGTATCTCCTTGTAAATCTTCTTCTTCTTCTTCTTCTACTATATAAATTGATTCATACCATTTGTTATTTTTTTTCAAATACAAATTTGCTCTTTGTACTTTCCGCACATCTACCAGCTCCTGCCAAATCTTCTTATTCTTTGTAGGTACACCATTAACCAGAATAATTAATGGTTCAGTTTCCAAAGTATCCGCATCAATAGTTTCCATATTTTTTTTCAAATCCAAGGGCAAATACACCACTCTACCTTTTAAACCTCTCACTAAATCTGAAGGAGGTAATTTACCAGTTTTGGGCTCCATACGTACTATGGTCTGGAACGGATGAACACATTGAATGAGTCTCATATGTATTTAATTCAGAAAGTTCAGCAGGAATAGCATCCAATTCTAAATTATTATGTACAGCTCTGGTCGGCATTCTATTTTCCTCTAACTTGTTGTAGCAGTATTTACAAATACGCTGATCTTCACCCAATTCAAAACAATTTTCAAGAAATATATATGTTGCAAAATCCATCCACTTATAATTATCTTCATTTTCACTCTTTCTGTAGAGATCAACATTCCTAGTTTGTTTTCTATAATGAGTTCTGCGGCAACAAATACAAGTAACATTTGGTCTTTCATTAGAGACTATTGCAAATTTTGTTATGTGATCATTAAATGTCTTACTTACACAAGGTTCTACATTCTCTTCCACTTCTGCCTCATTTACTGTGTCCTTCTCTGCACTGTTTTGTTCAGGACCAAAGTAACAAAACTGAATTTCATCAACAACCTTCTCTACATCTGATACCGTTCCTCGGAACAGAGCCCTATTCAATTCATTTAACTTTATTGCT
The DNA here is from genome assembly GCF_964204655.1 of Triturus cristatus. Classification (NCBI taxonomy): domain Eukaryota; kingdom Metazoa; phylum Chordata; class Amphibia; order Caudata; family Salamandridae; genus Triturus; species Triturus cristatus. The sequence goes on along the minus strand of NC_140583.1, from coordinate 1,139,541,428 downwards.
GGACTTTTGGCAAAATACAACCGTCTCACAAACTTTCTCATTTCAGTATGATGAACAGCCAGCATCCTAAAATGATGGAAAACACTATTGCACACTTTTCTAGATAGACAAGCAAGAGAATGACCCTGCAAACCAGTATTCTCTCTCACTCTGCATGGATCCAGACTTTGAAGCACCTTAATCTTTTGTTTTACACTTTTTTTACTATATTCTCTTAGAAACTCTCGAAATCTGTCAATAGATTCCTGACGCACAGTGCAAATACTACTACAATTCCAAGTGTACACTGGGGCTTTAGGACGTCTCCCCATTGCCTCATCTGCCATCACTTGTACCTCATCTCTTGGAACCATTATCTCCTTCTCCATTATGCAACCATTTTTTACTTCGTATGAACGACCTCTGGTGTCAACTGCATGCAGCAAACTATTACTTTGAAAATAGTTCTCTTCATTAAAAAAAGGTTCACTACTTGAGCTATGCATCCACTTTCCTAAAAACACTTTACAAAAATTTGTTCTGTTCACTACTCTTTTGCTTTTGCTTTGTGATTTCAGTACATTAACCATTTTATCTAATGTACGCATCCTATTCAAAATTAATATGAATAGTTTCCTTTTTAATTCTAATGCCTTTGCTGCAATGGCTTCAATTTCTTTTTTTCTCTTATAATATTTAGCCTTTTGCTTATATTTCTTTATATCCTTTATCAAATTGGACATAACTCTTCTCTGAAACATTTTTCTACGTATCTCTTTAAATGCTGTTTTTCTGTTTATGTTAAACTTTTCAATTGCAGAAGGTATATTTGCATTAACTAAATCCTCAATTTTTTGCTGTTCTGTAGGTTTTGTTACATTTTTCCGAGAACAGACATTTTGTACATTTTTGTTTGTTTTCAATATTTTGTTTAGGAATTGTCTTTTTTGCTTACCAGAAGATTTTTTCTTTTTCCCAACATCAGCATCTTCTACTAACTTTGGTCCTCCAGTTGTCCTCAAATATAGTTTTTTTTTTAGCGTTTTTTGAACTCGAGATTTTGTAGGCATCTTAAATTTTGTTCACTGTTCTTCAGCAATACCTGCAAAAAAACTAAAAAAAAAATTCTTTATTGTATTTAAATATATTACTACATTTCTTTTCACAATAGTCACAAAACGAAATTTCTTTGCCAATTTGAATGCACACAAACTCCTCTTTTTTTTTGGGCAAGTGAAAATCTGTATAACAAACTGTCACATTATGAAACCAAGCTGTTTTTTTTTCAGACCACCACCGTGTGTATTCTCTGTGACTGCCTACACTCCAGCAGGGGCAACCAGCCTTAGTGATGCTGAATGTATTTGCATTACAGACTTAAACCTGAAAACCCCACTCGCTTCTAATTACTGTGCATGACTATACATGGCAAGCACATGGGTGTGTGCTAAACCTCTGCTTCTTCCCCCAAAAATTCGCTCCTCTTTTCCATCTACTGCAACTGTGAAATCACCAGAGCAAGACGCAATACATTTCTGCCTATAATTCTTCTATGCACACAGAGTCATGTTTTCACATTAGTGCCAAAACGAAATTTCTTTGCCAATTTGAAAGCACACTTACTGCTCTTTTTTTTTTCGGGCCAAGTGAAAATCTCTTTTTACACTTTGAAATCACTTTTACAGACTGACACATTCTGAAACCTTTTTTTTTAAATTTATTTAAATGCACATGTCCAAGCTGTTTTTTTTTCAGACCACCACCGTGTGTATTCTCTGTGACTGCCTACACTCCAGCAGGGGCAACCAGCCTTAGTGATGCTGAATGTATTTGCATTACAGACTTAAACCTGAAAACCCCACTCGCTTCTAATTACTGTGCATGACTATACATGGCAAGCACATGGGTGTGTGCTAAACCTCTGCTTCTTCCCCCAAAAATTCGCTCCTCTTTTCCATCTACTGCAACTGTGAAATCACCAGAGCAAGACGCAATACATTTCTGCCTATAATTCTTCTATGCACACAGAGTCATGTTTTCACATTAGTGCCAAAACGAAATTTCTTTGCCAATTTGAAAGCACACTTACTGCTCTTTTTTTTTCGGGGGCAAGTGTATATCTCTTTTTTCAATTTGAAATCACTTTTACAGACTGACACATTCTGAAACCTTTTTTTTTAAATTTATTTAAATGCACATGTCCAAGCAGTTTTTTTTTCAGACCACCACCGTGTGCATTCTCTGTGACTGCCTACACTCCAGCAGGGGCAACCAGCCTTAGTGATGCTGAATGTATTTGCATTACAGACTTAAACCTGAAAACCCCACTCGCTTCTAATTACTGTGCATGACTATACATGGCAAGCACATGGGTGTGTGCTAAACCTCTGCTTCTTCCCCCAAAAATTCGCTCCTCTTTTCCATCTACTGCAACTGTGAAATCACCAGAGCAAGACGCAATACATTTCTGCCTATAATTCTTCTATGCACACAGAGTCATGTTTTCACATTAGTGCCAAAACGAAATTTCTTTGCCAATTTGAAAGCACACTTACTGCTCTTTTTTTTCGGGCCAAGTGAAAATCTCTTTTTACACTTTGAAATCACTTTTACAGACTGACACATTCTGAAACCTTTTTTTTTAAATTTATTTAAATGCACATGTCCAAGCTGTTTTTTTTTCAGACCACCACCGTGTGTATTCTCTGTGACTGCCTACACTCCAGCAGGGGCAACCAGCCTTAGTGATGCTGAATGTATTTGCATTACAGACTTAAACCTGAAAACCCCACTCGCTTCTAATTACTGTGCATGACTATACATGGCAAGCACATGGGTGTGTGCTAAACCTCTGCTTCTTCCCCCAAAAATTCGCTCCTCTTTTCCATCTACTGCAACTGTGAAATCACCAGAGCAAGACGCAATACATTTCTGCCTATAATTCTTCTATGCACACAGAGTCATGTTTTCACATTAGTGCCAAAACGAAATTTCTTTGCCAATTTGAAAGCACACTTACTGCTCTTTTTTTTTCGGGCCAAGTGAAAATCTCTTTTTACACTTTGAAATCACTTTTACAGACTGACACATTCTGAAACCTTTTTTTTAAATTTATTTAAATGCACATGTCCAAGCTGTTTTTTTTTCAGACCACCACCGTGTGTATTCTCTGTGACTGCCTACACTCCAGCAGGGGCAACCAGCCTTAGTGATGCTGAATGTATTTGCATTACAGACTTAAACCTGAAAACCCCACTCGCTTCTAATTACTGTGCATGACTATACATGGCAAGCACATGGGTGTGTGCTAAACCTCTGCTTCTTCCCCCAAAAATTCGCTCCTCTTTTCCATCTACTGCAACTGTGAAATCACCAGAGCAAGACGCAATACATTTCTGCCTATAATTCTTCTATGCACACACAGTCATGTTTTCACATTAGTGCCAAAACGAAATTTCTTTGCCAATTTGAAAGCACACTTACTGCTCTTTTTTTTTCGGGCCAAGTGAAAATCTCTTTTTACACTTTGAAATCACTTTTACAGACTGACACATTCTGAAACCTTTTTTTTTAAATTTATTTAAATGCACATGTCCAAGCTGTTTTTTTTTCAGACCACCACCGTGTGTATTCTCTGTGACTGCCTACACTCCAGCAGGGGCAACCAGCCTTAGTGATGCTGAATGTTTTTGCATTACAGACTTAAACCTGAAAACCCCACTCGCTTCTAATTACTGTGCATGACTATACATGGCAAGCACATGGGTGTGTGCTAAACCTCTGCTTCTTCCCCCAAAAATTCGCTCCTCTTTTCCATCTACTGCAACTGTGAAATCACCAGAGCAAGACGCAATACATTTCTGCCTATAATTCTTCTATGCACACAGAGTCATGTTTTCACATTAGTGCCAAAACGAAATTTCTTTGCCAATTTGAAAGCACACTTACTGCTCTTTTTTTTTCGGGCCAAGTGAAAATCTCTTTTTACACTTTGAAATCACTTTTACAGACTGACACATTCTGAAACCTTTTTTTTAAATTTATTTAAATGCACATGTCCAAGCTGTTTTTTTTTCAGACCACCACCGTGTGTATTCTCTGTGACTGCCTACACTCCAGCAGGGGCAACCAGCCTTAGTGATGCTGAATGTATTTGCATTACAGACTTAAACCTGAAAACCCCACTCGCTTCTAATTACTGTGCATGACTATACATGGCAAGCACATGGGTGTGTGCTAAACCTCTGCTTCTTCCCCCAAAAATTCGCTCCTCTTTTCCATCTACTGCAACTGTGAAATCACCAGAGCAAGACGCAATACATTTCTGCCTATAATTCTTCTATGCACACAGAGTCATGTTTTCACATTAGTGCCAAAACGAAATTTCTTTGCCAATTTGAAAGCACACTTACTGCTCTTTTTTTTTCGGGGGCAAGTGTATATCTCTTTTTTCAATTTGAAATCACTTTTACAGACTGACACATTCTGAAACCTTTTTTTTTAAATTTATTTAAATGCACATGTCCAAGCAGTTTTTTTTTCAGACCACCACCGTGTGCATTCTCTGTGACTGCCTACACTCCAGCAGGGGCAACCAGCCTTAGTGATGCTGAATGTATTTGCATTACAGACTTAAACCTGAAAACCCCACTCGCTTCTAATTACTGTGCATGACTATACATGGCAAGCACATGGGTGTGTGCTAAACCTCTGCTTCTTCCCCCAAAAATTCGCTCCTCTTTTCCATCTACTGCAACTGTGAAATCACCAGAGCAAGACGCAATACATTTCTGCCTATAATTCTTCTATGCACACAGAGTCATGTTTTCACATTAGTGCCAAAACGAAATTTCTTTGCCAATTTGAAAGCACACTTACTGCTCTTTTTTTTTCGGGCCAAGTGAAAATCTCTTTTTACACTTTGAAATCACTTTTACAGACTGACACATTCTGAAACCTTTTTTTTAAATTTATTTAAATGCACATGTCCAAGCTGTTTTTTTTTCAGACCACCACCGTGTGTATTCTCTGTGACTGCCTACACTCCAGCAGGGGCAACCAGCCTTAGTGATGCTGAATGTATTTGCATTACAGACTTAAACCTGAAAACCCCACTCGCTTCTAATTACTGTGCATGACTATACATGGCAAGCACATGGGTGTGTGCTAAACCTCTGCTTCTTCCCCCAAAAATTCGCTCCTCTTTTCCATCTACTGCAACTGTGAAATCACCAGAGCAAGACGCAATACATTTCTGCCTATAATTCTTCTATGCACACAGAGTCATGTTTTCACATTAGTCCCAAAACGAAATTTCTTTGCCAATTTGAAAGCACACTTACTGCTCTTTTTTTTTCGGGGGCAAGTGAAAATCTCTTTTTACACTTTGAAATCACTTTTACAGACTGACACATTCTGAAACCTTTTTTTTTAAATTTATTTAAATGCACATGTCCAAGCTGTTTTTTTTTCAGACCACCACCGTGTGTATTCTCTGTGACTGCCTACACTCCAGCAGGGGCAACCAGCCTTAGTGATGCTGAATGTATTTGCATTACAGACTTAAACCTGAAAACCCCACTCGCTTCTAATTACTGTGCATGACTATACATGGCAAGCACATGGGTGTGTGCTAAACCTCTGCTTCTTCCCCCAAATATTCGCTCCTCTTTTCCATCTACTGCAACTGTGAAATCACCAGAGCAAGACGCAATACATTTCTGCCTATAATTCTTCTATGCACACAGAGTCATGTTTTCACATTAGTGCCAAAACGAAATTTCTTTGCCAATTTGAAAGCACACTTACTGCTCTTTTTTTTTCGGGCCAAGTGAAAATCTCTTTTACAGACTGACACATTATGAATCCACCATGTGTAACTACAACAAAAACAATTCCCATTTCTATTATTCATTTCTTAAGTTACCACATACATCCCCTCTCAAACTGTAAACTCACCTTTAAAATTAGTTAGTTGTGAAAGAAATGTGTCACTCAAACAGCAGATTATCAGAGCCAGGATCTCTGTTCTGTACACCTCTCTCCTCTCAGCAGAACCAGATAATGGCAAACTTTCCCTCTATTTTTCCACACATATACATGTAAGTTTCAAATCTCAGTGCTTCCCCCTTTTTTTCAAATGTAATGACACATTTCTATTGGTTGAAAACCAACCCTTTTCCAAAAGTACCCTGCCCCCAACTTGACTTCTGCCTAGTACCCTTCCCCCAACTTGACTTCTGCCTGCTACCATAGCAACAGCTCATGGAACACTGCTGTGTGCAGTTAGGTCAGAAGTTCGACACACAATGTTTCAATTCCACAGAGCAAGAGTGCTTGACTTTTCAAACCTAACTGCAAATCCATAGTACTGTTCTTTGGTTACACATTTTTTTGTACCAATACAAAACATGCTTCTATTAATTTTCACATACAGCCTAGTTTTTTTTCTAGAATGGTATGAAACAGCCAATCAGTTCTTTTTGTTTTGTAAAAAATATGTATGCCTCCATTTCCAAACTGTCTTTCTTTTCATATTGCCATTCTACTGAAAGACACCTCCTGAGTGCATCCAGTTCTCCTTTGAAGATGTTCACAGTGTGGATTGTAGGGCACAGCTATGTCTTCTGGAGTGAAAAGTTTGCAGAGAAAACAGATATGGTGAGAGACCTTGCTTTGCCAAATGTAGACATTAAATGGATTGGTCAGAGAGGGTTAAAGTGGCACCAATTGATGCCATTGGTGAAATCCTTCATGCAAATCCAACACCCTGACCTCATAATAGTGCACTGTGGTGGCAATGACCTAGGCACTTTGACTGGGGTAGGTCTGGAAATGCTTATGAAGGACACCTTTGCACAACTGTTTTCACTTTTCCCTAAAACTGCCTTTGTGTTTTCCAACATATGCCAAAGGCAAAAATGGAACTGGTCCAATCATTTCTGTCCACAGATTGACAAAGCAAGAAAGCACGTCAACAAATCTGTTTCTGCTTTCCTCCGTGACTATGGTATGGGTGCCATTTACCACAACAACTTGCGTTACGACATGCAAGACATTTATAGAGGAGATGGTGTGCACTTCAATGATGAAGGGAACAGAGTCTTCCTCTTGAACCTTAGACTCTGCATCGGTACTTACTTGTAGGTACCACTAAAAAAATGACTCCATAAACACAACAGCTCTTTTTAGAGCTCCCTAATTTCTAAACTCTTAAATCTGATTTTCATTTATTTATTTTTATTTTTTTTACCGTACGCTTACCGTGAGCTTACCGTACGCGTACCCCGTGATTTTTTTTAAAATCAATAAATGTTTTCTTTGTACTTTTCTGTCCTTCTTTGACCCCCTTACAATTGTTAGGGGGTCTGTAACTCTCCTCATTGCCCCCTTTCCTTGTTTTCACTCTTTTTTTTCAGAGTGAAATACACAAAATGGCGGCCGCCGCTTCCTGGTTTCGGCCGATTCGAATGTTTACTAAGATCTAAGAGCCAATCAGAATCGCGCTCGCGCACGCCACCGTACGCTTACCGTAAGCGTACGGTAAGCGTACCGTAAGCTGGCTCAGATATATATATTGATTTAAAGGCTATTTTCTCAAAATCAACTGAACTGATTTACACCAAACCTACAAAAGGCACTTCCTTGACCTACGGACTACCTCTCTGCCAAATTTCTAGTAATTCTGTTCAGCCGTTCGGGCTGTAGCTCGTTCTAAAGGTCCTATGGAAAAATGCATGGGAAAAACGCGTTTTGGGACCCCCCTTTTATCTCAGCCCCCGCTTGACGAATCCCCCCGAGACTTTCAGGGTAGGAGCGGAGCGTAGCGCCCCACCTATTTTGAGAAATTCGCGAGGATTCGTCGACCGGCGCCAAAGTTATTCAAAATAGAATGTTGAGGTTTTCCTATGGAAACGTGGTCCTAACTATAACTACCTACTGGCGACCGCCAGTAGGTAATATATATATATATATATATATATATATATATTTTGCACAACAATCCTCCTGGAGGGGAGGAAAAACGGGCCGCACTCCCAAGGTATCAGTTGCAAACGTTTTTATTTCTTTACATCAGGGCCGTAGCAGAGCTAGATCTACGCGTTTCGATGCCACCTGGCACCTTGCTCACGATCAACTCGCTCTCGGACAAAAGTCTCGTTAAAAAGCAAACCACTTGCTCTGACGTCATTTCCTGTTTGTTTACAGGCTCAATGGCTCATGGACGTTGTAGTCTGTCAGCGATATTTCTCTGAAACGAAGGGTTTCTTTACTTGCTTTTTTTAGGCTTTGATAACTCAAATGTCTTTTGAAACCTTGATGGGTTAGTGAAGTTACTCATTTCGTTCATGTTTGGGCTTCCCCTGATCTACTCCTTCTCTCGCATCGATGTTAGCATGGTGTCTTACTTTACGCGAGAAACCGGTTCCCTTCCCATTTAGATTGTACTGTTGTTTCTCATTTTGTCAATAAAGTTATTCTGTTGCTTGTTCGATGTTTCTTTTTATCTTTTTTTCTTATTGCTTTATTTGCTGCTTCTGCCCCAATCCTCTGTGTTGAGTTTATCCTTTATTTGTGAGGTTACTGAGTTTATCATGTCGGGGCTTCCCCTGATCTGGTGCTCCTCTCACATCGATGTTGCCAGAATAACTTGCGTTTCGCAGTAATTAGTTTCCCATTTTTTTATTATTAATTTGTTATTTTTCATTTTTGCAAGAGGATTGTTCTGCTTCTTTGTCTTTTTGTTTTCTCCTTCTGCTCTACTTATGTGTGTTAAATTTTTGCTGGGGGTCGCATTAACTCACTTCATTTGTATGTTGTCTTGCTCCATCAATTTTCATTTTTGGTTATCTGGTGTCTGGTTTAGAGGTGAATGTATAACTCCTCTGATTGATTCAGGCCATGGGGAGTGAGAGTTCTCAGGTTTATGATGTAGCGCGACTCCTTCTGGCGCAACATTTTCTCACGATCTCCTCCGCGTTCTCTTTTTGGAATTGTCTCTATTCCAAAAAATGTCAGTTTCTTCCAGTCTCCTTGGTGCTTCTGTTCCATATGTTTGGATACTGCGTTGGATCTGTCTTTGTGGATAGTTGCCCTGACATGCTCCATTATTCTCTTTTTTAATTCACAGATGGTGCTCCCCACGTACCTGAGTGGGCAAGGGCATTCCATCACATAAATTGTATATTGCGTCTTGCAGGTGATAAGTTGGCGAATTTCCCAGGTTTTATTGTTGGCCAATTTCACCTCTTTAGTTGGTTTCGCTATTTGGCACATCTTGCAAGAATGGCATTTTACAAATCCTTTAGTCTTTAGCCATGTTTGTTCTTTCTTTTTGGCTTTGAAAATGGCTGTGGATCAGATGGTCCTTCAAATTTTTAGCTCTTCTGTAGGTTACCGTGGGATGTTTTCCCACTATCTCTTTGACCGTACTGTCCAGTTGCAGTATCTTCCAATTTTTCCTCAATATTTTTGTGACTTGAGTGCTTTCTTGAGAAAAGTCCATGATCATCCTTATCGGTTCTTGTTTCTCATTGTTGTTTGTTGGTTTTGCCGCCAGGCATTCCCCTCGAGTTTTTTCGTTGGTTCTTTTCAAACAGCGAGCTATTATACCAGGATTGTATTGTCTCCTCCTGAAGCGTTTTACTGTTCTCTCACTGTGGGTTTGCCATTCTGTTTCTTCACTGCAGATCCTACGGATTCTGAGGAATTCTCCAAATGGGATGCTGGAGATAAGGGAGCTTTGATGAAAGCTGGTCGCCTCTAGGGTAGCATTTGTTGCAGTATCCAAACATATGGAACAGAAGCACCAAGGAGACTGGAAGAAACTGAAAGAAATTTTTTGGAATAGAGACAATTCCAAAAAGAGAACGCGGAGGAGATCGTGAGAAAATGTTGCGCCAGAAGGAGTCGCGCTACATCATAAACCTGAGAACTCTCACTCCCCATGGCCTGAATCAATCAGAGGAGTTATACATTCACCTCTAAACCAGACACCAGAAAACCAAAAATGAAAATTGATGGAGCAAGACAACATACAAATGAAGTGAGTTAATGCGACCCCCAGCAAAAATTTAACACACATAAGTAGAGCAGAAGGAGAAAACAAAAAGACAAAGAAGCAGAACAATCCTCTTGCAAAAATGAAAAATAACAAATTAATAATAAAAAAATGGGAAACTAATTACTGCGAAACGCAAGTTATTCTGGCAACATCGATGTGAGAGGAGCACCAGATCAGGGGAAGCCCCGACATGATAAACTCAGTAACCTCACAAATAAAGGATAAACTCAACACAGAGGATTGGGGCAGAAGCAGCAAATAAAGCAATAAGAAAAAAAGATAAAAAGAAACATCGAACAAGCAACAGAATAACTTTATTGACAAAATGAGAAACAACAGTACAATCTAAATGGGAAGGGAACCGGTTTCTCGCGTAAAGTAAGACACCATGCTAACATCGATGCGAGAGAAGGAGTAGATCAGGGGAAGCCCAAACATGAACGAAATGAGTAACTTCACTAACCCATCAAGGTTTCAAAAGACATTTGAGTTATCAAAGCCTAAAAAAAGCAAGTAAAGAAACCCTTCGTTTCAGAGAAATATCGCTGACAGACTACAACGTCCATGAGCCATTGAGCCTGTAAACAAACAGGAAATGACGTCAGAGCAAGTGGTTTGCTTTTTAACGAGACTTTTGTCCGAGAGCGAGTTGATCGTGGGCAAGGTGCCAGGTGGCATCGAAACGCGTAGATCTAGCTCTGCTACGGCCCTGATGTAAAGAAATAAAAACGTTTGCAACTGATACCTTGGGAGTGCGGCCCGTTTTTCCTCCCCTCCAGGAGGATTGTTGTGCAAATTATTAGCGGTATGGTTCAACCGCGGGGCAACGCACCCACGAAGAGCGCTGCGAGTAACCGGCAAAAAGGAACCTTTGGGGTGGAGATATATATATATATATGAATATAAATATATGTATATAAATATACATAATTTGTTGACAGGGTGGCAGCAAACCCCAGAGGGGGTGACAGTGAGAAACATCTGAGGATTCTGGAGTCCAAGTATATCATTCTCTTTGAAACCAAGAGCCTGTTCGGGCTGAATGAGGATGAGGAACTGTTTATCCACATTGGAAGAGTACTCCTTTGTCTTGATGCATTGACTTTTCAATCTGTCTTCTGATTGAATCTTGATTTCTCTGTGTATACTGTTTCTTGTTCAGATAACTATAACTCGCGCGCCTGCAATCCAGTGCTCATGACGTCACATATTACATCACTCATGACATGGTCAGTGGCATCACTCATGACATCACTGATGACATCATCCTTGTGATAGAGTGGCGGTCGCACTAGTTATAGTTATCTGAACTAAATATAACGGTGGAATTTCATTGTTTTTTTACGAGTGAAATGTCCACCTAACTATAACATGTGTGAAACCTATGGTTTTTTAAGTGAATTTGCAAGGTTTTTTAAATGCTAATTCCTAACTATAACGTGTGTGAAACCTATGGTTTTTTCAGTGATATATATATATATATATGTACGAGAGCACTCCTTCCGGGAAGCAGCCAGGCAGATTACGATACCAAAATCGATTTATTCCTTCATAAATACATACGTGACACGTTTCGGCAGTCCTGCATCCTTGATCACAACAAATTAATGCATACAAAACACTGTGTTATTTAAGCAAAACATTGATATAAAGGTGGGACTACCACTGTAGAACCTACCAAGCAACTTGTATGGGGGCCATTTTGAAGTGGTAAAATATACATCAACAAGTGGGAATGCACAACAAATAAATATATCACAGTTGAACCCTCAGGTTTATGCATTGTATTTGCAACATTTAACGCTAAATGCAAAAGTAAGAGCTAGTTGCATAAGAGAACTGAAAATATACAGTATAACAGTCAATAGTCCTACACTCCTGTATCAAAAGTTGTCACAGATTACTGTTTAGGGACCAAACCATGGTAATAGTGTATCGGTGCCACATTATTGCAGACAAAGTGTCATAGAATGTTCTACCATTACCGTAACAAGCTTAATAGGGCAAAACAGCTTGACAAAGGTACCGTTATTCTAGGCAAAGTGTCTGTTGCAGTCAGAGAATAATGACCTCTAGTGTGTTCTTGGCCAGAGTCCAAATGGAACTCAAATCCTCTGCAAAAGTAACTTGTGTTGTAGCTGCATAGTAAATTCCTTAGTGCAAAATAAAACCAAATTGAAAAAAGAAAAGAAGAAAGAAATACAATCTTATCTGGGATTGGCGAACCAGCCACATTTGAAGGATAAGGGATCCCACAGACAAACAGCAAAGGTATCCGGGTCCCTTCCTTTTCTCCTAAAGAGAGAAAGAAGAGATAGATATTTATGAAGATATATTGGATGTACAGGCAACTCAAATGTTGTCAAAATATAGAAAACAGACATTACACAGGATCAAATGCCCTGAGGAGATCCCCATAGGGGATACTCCATTTTAAATTTTCTGGGTTACTACTCATGGTGTGTAAAAGACTGTTGCCAGCAGTGAATTTTCTGTAAAGTTCTGTGAGTATTTGATTATCCTTGATCACACATTTGGTATCTAAAAATTAAACAGAACTGCTGCTAACATTGCTGGTAAGGGTGAGATTTTAATTGTTGCAGTTAAGTTTGTTGATAAAATTAGTGACCTCTGTCTCTGTGCCCCTCCAGATCATGAACAGGTCATCAATGAACTTTAACTATATGATGACCTATTCAAAATCCTTAGTCAGATTGGGGTCATTTGTGATGTCATCTTCCCATGCCCCCAGGACGAGATAAGCAAATTTGGGGGCAAAACAAGTCCCCATAGCGGTGCCGAGGGTCTGTCTGTAAATTGAAAAGGAAATAATTGTTAGTGAGGCAATTACGAATCATATCAACAAGCATTTTCGTGTGTTCAAAAAAACGTATGGGACGTTGATTGAGATATTTCTGTCAGGCTTGTATCCCTTCCTCATGATCAATTATCGTGTATAACGAATTGACGTCCATGGTAACCAATAAAAAACCTGGTTGCCACTGGATGACTTTGATTTTAGTGAGGAAGTCTTTCGTATCTCTAGCGTGTGAAGGTAAGGTGGAAACTTTGTCAATGAGAAAGTGATCAACATATCTGGAGACATTCTCCAGTGCACTATCCCTTGAAGACACTAGAGGTCTCCCTGGGGGATTTAGGGCATTTTTATGAATCTTATGGAGAAGGTAGAGGACAGGTAATTTGGGGAAATCATGCTGGAGAAAACAGTATTCCTCCCAAATTAACAATCCCTGGTCTCTCCAATCTGTGAGTAATCTCCACATACCAGTGACACTATTGGTATAATCATCTCTAGTACTCGTCATGTAAAATCTGGAGTCACCTAATTGGCGCATAGCCTCAGTAACATACATGGTTCTACTAAGAATCACAACGTTCCCGCCTTTGTCAGCAGGTCTGATCACAACTGTGTCATCAGCGGCCGCATCTTTTATGATATTTTTCTGAGCTATAGTAAGATTGTAAGTTTTGGGTTCAGTTCTTTTAAACCACATGCGTTGACGGAATCTCAGTAATTGGCTAGTTACCATATCTTGAAAAGTATCGATATTATCATGTGGCATGGTCGGGAGAAATGTGGATTGTGGTTTGAATTTAGAGTTTGCGGCTTTATCATAGGTGATCTCTAGATCATCCACAATATCACATACATTGCTGTAATCGCTCCTGCTACCACCCTTCAGATCATGCATGGTTAACAATGTGTCAATGTCACTGATATTAAGTTCTCCACTGATCTATGTGTGATGTTGGTAATTGTTCTGTTATCGGGCTTGAGTTGATGCCACTTCTGCAATTTGAGTTTACGACAAAATTTAAAAATGTCAATGCGTGTATTTACATTGTCTAGTGAAAACGTCGAACAAAAGGATAGTCCCCGATACAGAGATCTCTTTTCCAGATCATTTAAGGGTCTATTCATGAGGTTGATATTGGTTTGATTTACCTGTATGTCATCCATTACAGGGCTTCACTTGAGTGACTCGGTGAATTTCCCATACGCTCCTTGTTTGCACCTCTTCCATCTCCTTTGTTGGTCACATTTCCTCCTCTTGCGTTGGAGCCCCTTCCTCTTCCTCTTCCTCTTCCCCGTTAACCTTGGTTCTTGGCTTTGGGTTTCGGGGTTGCTCGTTTTGTTTGTCAGCTCCGGCGAAGGAGCTGATATTCGTCCAAAAAAGTCTTCGGGCGTATGTCAGTTTCCCTGCCTGATGTGGAGCTTCCAGAGGCTAATGATGTAGTGGGTGTCTCTGTATCTGCTTCACTGGATGTATCCCTGTTGGTTTCAGGTGTATGCTCTGTTAGCGCTCATTGACTGGTGTTAGAGTTATTAGTTTCATACATGTGATCGTATTTTTTGCTGTAAGTTAGTATTCTACCAGTCTCTAATCAACACAGTCATGATGCAATTTCCTCTGCTTTCTGCGTTGTATGTCCTCTTCATAACTTTTAAGTCTCGTTTTCATTTCACTCATGATTTTGCTGATTGTATCTTGTTCATTGCTCCTTTGTATTTCCTCCTGCAACCGCTTAATCTTGTTGATGGTTACTTCCCTGTCCTGTATGGCATATTTACCCAGGATTTCCATCATTGTTTTTTAACACTGAGCAGAATTAGCTGCCCACTCCTCAAGCATACCTGGATTCGGTGATTCGTACGATGGGGTTACATAGATTCTCAACCCTCTCGGGACCATATCTTTTGTGATTTAATCTTGCAGGTAGGTGGCTTCCCACCATTTGGAAATTTATTTTTTTGTAATTTCTCCCATTTTCTAAGAAGATCAAGCACAGTGGAGGTGCGTGTAACTGTTATTTCTGATCCCTTGTTTTTTCCCGGGGCTCTCGCAAATAAGGTTTGTGCCACCTAGGGGCCAAAGCTCAATTAAAATTTCCAGCGATGTTAAGAGTCATGTGGAACAATCAAATGAGTAATCTACGGACCGTAGAGGAGGCAGATAGTTTGACTGAAACCATAAAGAAAGAGGAGACTCTGAGAAGATGAGCCGGTCACTTCGACAAGTTAAGAGTATGAAAGTTAGGTATATACCAAATTCTTAGAGAAATAAGAAACAAATAAATAAATAAAAATGAAGTGAGGGAAACATTCGATATAATTTAGGTACAAAATAACACTTAAAATAATTTAGGTACATAATTATCACTGGGCGATGGGGTGATGGGTTGACGGTGTGACAGGGTGACGGGGAGGCTCAATCATAATTTTAGATTGGGCTCCTCCCAATGGCGGTTCAATAGGCTTTATTCCTGATAGTCTGGGGAGGGTTCT
The DNA here is from genome assembly GCF_964204655.1 of Triturus cristatus. NCBI lineage: Eukaryota > Metazoa > Chordata > Amphibia > Caudata > Salamandridae > Triturus > Triturus cristatus. The sequence goes on along the minus strand of NC_140583.1, from coordinate 1,139,526,078 downwards.
GTGGGGGGATTAAGGGTGCACTAGGTGGGGCGCAGTGGGAGAAAATAAGAAATAAGTCTTCATTAGACAGAACTAATATACTATATATTTCATCTTGCCCGATTTGAAAACTAAAAAACTAGGGATCCTCAGGTACAAGGGGCGCCGACACAGGAAAATAAATGCCAGGAAGAGATAATGAAGTCAAAATCATAACCTGGAACGTAAACGGTTTAAGGTAAAAAAATAGACAAAAGTGGGTAATGGGGTATCTAGAAGACTCAAAAGCCCAAGTTTGTATTATACAGGAAACCAATATAACGGCAGGTGAGAGTAGGGGGCTGTTTTTCAAATATAAATGGATAGAGAGCTACGTAGCATCAAATCAACCAGAATATATGAAAGGAGTTGCTATAATTGTCAAGAAAGGGTCAGGAGTAGATCTGATTGCCTCTAACACTGATGACTCAGGCAGATGGGTAATAGCCACCCTTAAATGCTCAGGTTCTGAGTTTGTGTGCGTCGGTTTTTATGGTCCAAATATGGATGATCCCCAGTATATAGTGGATTTGCAATTAAGATTGGTAGAGGAATCATCGCCTATAGTCATAGGTGGAGATTTTAATACTCTCTGGGATCCAATATTGGATAGATCCACAAGTAGGAGGGGGGTCCAGGCTCTGAAACACATGCTAATGGAGTTGGGAATGGTGGATGCCTGGAGACATCTAATGTAGGGTAAAAGAGCTTACACTTTTCACAGTAAAAAGAATCATAATTGTTCCCGTCTGCACTATATACTGGTTGATAGAGAGTGGGCAGATGTGCACATATCCCCAGGACACATTTCGGATCACAATATGGTTAGTATCACATTGGGGGAGATTAGTGTAAGGAAAATTGGTAGATGGACATTGAAGAAGCTCTTTTATTGGATTCAAGCGTAGCTGCCATATTGAAGGAAAAAATGGTTGAATCTTTCCAGATTAAAGCTAACTCAGCTCCAATTAGAGTTATTTGGGACACTTTCAAGGCCTACACTAGGGCGGTCTTGCAAAGCCAGGTATCCTACAAGAAAAAAGTGGAGCAAGCCGAACTACAAAAGTTGGAGGAAGAGATTGGGTTATTGGAAGGAAGGGTGCAGCAGGACACACACTGTAAGGAGGAGACAGTAAAAAAGCTGGATGAAGCTAGAACTATAGATTGAAATTTGAAACGAAGAGCAGAGAAAGGTGTGAGGCAAGATGTAAGCAACATTTTTAGTACCGAGAAAAAGCTGGAGCTCTGTTAGCTTGGAAGGCGTGGGCAGATAGGGAGAGAAATCATATTGGAGAGTTGGTCATAACTCCTGAGGGGGATGTTACTAACAATGAGGAGGTAATGCAGGAAAGTATGGTAACACTTTTCTCAGAACTATATACAGAGTCAGAAAGACCTGATGCAGAGGCCCTAAAGGGCTGGTTGAATAATATCGGCCTCCCGGTCTTAATTGTAGAAGGGAGGGATAGGGTCAACTCTCCAATTTCGGAAGAGGAAATAAGAGAACAACTTAAACATATGAAGAATGTTTGAGGTTTATAAACTGATACTAGAAGAGATTGTTCCAGAAGTGATGGCCCTTTTTAATTCCATATACAAGGAGGGTGAGAGAATTCCAATTTCGGTGAATGAGGCTGGAATTATGTTAATCTTAAAGCCGGCTAAGGATCTGAGAAACGCTGATTCGTATCGACCAATCTCATTACTAAATGTTGATCTTAAAATTTACACTGGTATACTGGCGGGGAGACTGGCTAAGGTAACACCACAATTGATACATACTGACCAGAAAGGGTTTGTCCCCAAGAGACAAATACAAGAACTCACACTTTCATTAATAGGGACTATCGACTTAGCGGTCACGAGATCAATTCCTTTGGCGGTGATCACAATAGACGCCGCCAAGGCTTTTGATCATGTGTGTTGGTCATTTCTGTGGGCGGTTCTAGATATAATGGGTTTTTGTCCCAACTTTATCCAGGCAGTGCAAAGGTCATATGAGCAGCCCACGGCTAAAATTCTGTTAAATGGTGTTTTGACTAGGGGTTTCAAAATCAGGAGGGGTACGAGACAGGGGTGTCCCCTGTCGCCCCTTCTCTTTGATATATATATGGAACCGCTTGCACACAAATTAAGAACTGATGATAAGATCATACCTATTTACGAACTTCAGACACATAGCAAAATAGCATTATATGCAGATGCAAACGCTGTCAAGAATAGAACAACTGACTACTAAATTCGGTGTATTGTCTGGATATCTTGTTAATCTAGTGAAAACAGAAGTAATGTGCTGGAACATGGTTGGATGGGGCGGCAGAGTTTGTTCGGAGATTAAATATCTGGGGATAACAATTGTTGACAAAATCGACGAGGTCCCCCTTCGCAACTTGAAGCGAGTTATGAAGGAAGTGACCAGGAATCTAGTTAGGTGGAAGAATCTACCACTGTCAATATATGGCAGGGTCAACTTAATAAAAATGTCTGTTTTACCAAAATTAACATATCTTTTCAATTGCATACCACTTAGTTTCCCCAAAGAGGAAATCAACAAAATTCAAGGGAAGATATCCAGCTTTATCTGGGCATCCCAGGGGATACGGCTGTCCTGGAAAAAACTTAGAAGCTGTCTTCAAAAAGGGGGGTTGTCATTACCAGACCTCAGACTGTATTGTATGGCCTTTCAATTTAAGAACTTCCGTATGTTGGTGGGAGAACCTGAGAACACTACATGGGGCCTAATATTGGGTGAAATGATTAAAGAAGTGGGAGGAGCCTTTCTCTACAAATTTGGAGCCCAAAAATTCTTCAAAAAAATAAGGCTAAAGGTGTCGAAAGCAGCCATAAGTCTTTGGCTTGTAGTAAGACAGACCTTAAAGATTGGCTACTTCTCTGAGTTTGCCCCAATATGGGAATCCCCGGGGACACCAGAATGCTTGAATGATGCCTTGGGCCTGCCTCTAAAGCAGGCAGGAATTATAAAATGGGGAGGCCTAATAACAGTAGGTTGTTTGGTCCCATGGGAGGTACTGAATATTAAGACAAGCAACAGGCTCTCCAGGTTTAAATACCTGTAGCTTACTTCATGGGCTGTGGCTGCAGGGGATGAAGTTGGCGGCAAATGTGAATTTGAGACTTTGCTACAGGACTCTGGACAGAAAGCTAAAGAAGTAGCAATATGGTATAGATATTTTTTGGAGGCAGTGGAAGAGAAAATGCATGATTTATCTGATGTCTGGACAGATGTTCTGCAGGAGGGTAGTGTGAATTCGTTGTGGATTTATTCAGTTAAAATACTCTATGCCACTGTAACAACAGCTAATTTCAAACGTCATCATTTTTTTGTTATCCATAGACTGTATTAGACACCACACAGATATTCCAAATTTGTGCTACATCCGGTGCCAAGAGGTAAAAAATGCAACTACCCAAAGGCAAATGATCTACATGTTTTCTTCACATGTCCAGTGCTAAAAGATTTCTGGAGGTCCGTGGAGAATACCATAAGGGCTATCCTAGGAGAAAATATAATCTGAACCGAAACATTAGTACTCCTAGGAGTGGACTATGTATCCCAACAGGCCCTAACCTACAAGCAACGGGGTCTATTGTTTTATTTGATACTCTTGGCCAGGAGGGAAATTTGTGAGCATTGGCTTGATTCCAAACCGCCAAATCCAATTACCTGGCTAAATGTGGTTAAATGGACATGCAGATTAGATACTAATGGGGCCACAAGTAGATCAGCAGAGGTGTGGGAGGCCTATATGAATTGGTTAGGTTGAAAAAGCAATTATGAGTTACAAATTCGGAAAACTAGTCCAATGCTTACATCAAGCCATGGATTGGGGTGGTATGGAGGTTTTTACCCCCGCCAAGAAGGATAGATTGGTGCCATGGAAGGTGCTGAACGAAACTGCTTGGACCACAGAAGGATCGAGGGTGTCTCCAATGGACACAGAATGCAGTAGCCATGGTGTAATGAGGACAAAAAAAAACATTTGAGTTGCCAGTACAACCAATGTATCTTCATAAATATCTATCTCTTCTTTCTCTCTTTAGGAGGAAAGGAAGGGACCTGGATAACTTTGCTGTTTGTCTGTGGGATCCCTACCCTTATCCTTCAAATGTGGCTGGTTCGTCAATCCCAGATAAGATTGTCTTTTCTTTCTTCTTTTCTTTTTTCATTTTGGTTTTATTTTGCACTAATGAATTTACTATGCAGCTACAACACAAGTTAGTTTTGCAGAGGATTTGTTTTCCATTTGGACTTTGGCCTAGAACACACTAGAGGACATTATTCTCTGACTGCGACAGGCACTTTGCCTAGAATAATGGTAACTTTGTCAAGCTGTTTTGCCCTCTGTAGCTTGTTACGGCAATGGTAGAACATTCTATGACACGTTGTCTGCAATAGTGTGACACCGATAGACTATTTCCTTGGTTTGGTCCCTAAACAGTAATCTGTGACAGCTTGTCGATACAGGAGTGTAGGGCTATTGACTGTTATACTGTATATTTTCAGTTCTCTTAACAAACTCTTACTATTGCATTTAGCGTTAAATGTTGCAAATACAATGCTTAAACCTGAGGGTTTAACTGTGATATATTTATTTGTTGTGCAGTCCCACTTGTTGAGGTATATTGTACCACTTCAAAATGGCCGTCATACAAATTGCTTGGTAGGTTCTACAGCGGTAGTCCTACCTTTATTTCAATGTTTTGCTTAAATAACAAAGTGTTGTCTTCATTAATTTGTTGTGATCAAGGCAGCAGGACTGCCAAAACGTGTCACGTATGGATTTATGAAGGAATAAATCTATTTTGGTATCGTAATCTGCCTGGCTGCTTCCTGAGTGCGCGCGTACTTGTGCTCTAATTTTGGATAAATATATATCTATATATCTATATCTATATCTATATTCACTTAAAAAACCATAGGTTTCACACATGTTATAGTTAGGTGGACATTTCACTCGTAAAAAACCAATGAAATTCCACCGTTATAGTTAGTTCAGATAACTATAACTCGTGCGACCGCCACTCTATCACAAGGATGATGTCATCAGTGATGTCATGAGTGATGCCACTGACCATGTCATGAGTGATGTAATATGTGACGTCATGAGCACTGGATTGCAGGCGCGCGAGTTATAGTTATCTGAACAAGAAACAGTATACACAGAGAAATCAAGATTCACTCAGAAGACAGATTGAAAAGTCAATGCATCAAGACAAAGGAGTACTCTTCCAATGTGGATAAACAGTTCCTCATCCTCATTCAGCCCAAACAGGCTCTTGGTTTCAAAGAGAATGATATACTTGGACTCCAGAATCCTCAGATGTTTCTCACTGTCAACAAATTATGTATATTTATATACCTATATTTATATTCATATATATATATTACCTACTGGCAGTCGCCAGTAGGTAGTTATAGTTAGGACCACGTTTCCATAGGAAATCCGCAACATTCTATTTTGAATAACTTTGGCGCCGGTCGACGAATCCTCGCGAATTTTTCAAAATAGGTGGGGCGCTCCGCTCCGCTCCTACCCTGAAAGTCTCGGGGGGATTCGTCAAGCAGGGGCTGAGATAAAAGGGGGGTCCCAAAACGCGTTTTTCCCATGCATTTTTCCATAGGACCTTTAGACACAGCTACAGCCCGAACGGCTGAACAGAATTACTTGAAATTTGGCAGAGAGGTAGCCATAAGGTCAAGGAAGTGCCTTTTGCAGGTCTGGTGTAAATCTGTTCAGTATTTCCTGAGAAAATAGCATTTAAAAGCATATATATATGTGGGCGGAGCCTAACCACAAATCTCATCCTGAGATCTGATTGGCTGTCAGCACTTCATCCAAGAAGTGTTGGCAGCCATCTTGGGACCAATATACATGATAGCACCTCATTAAAAAGCATTGTAGTTAATAGAAGGTTTTAAGACTTTAGTTACATTATAAATCATTTGTTGATGGTACCATACTCATTTTAGGAATTGTGGTATGTTCTAAGGTGATTTCACCATGTGAAAAAGCCTTCTGCTGGGATATCATGATTGAGAGAAAAATATTTTCTCATGCTTTTACCACAGAGGTTTGGAAGGTGATCTATAAGCTAAACTGAGAGCTTATTTTCTGTAAATTCACATTATCTTTCTCAGTCATGTGAGAATGAAGTCTGACATTCTCAGTAAAACATGTACATCCAACAAGGGCAGAGACTGTCAGTTGATTCCTTTGTGTTCTACTGCAGCTTCCCAGAGTGTTCCAAAGAACTACTAGAGCGCTAACAGTCCTACCTATGATAAACGTATGGCACACCTGAAGCCATCTTGCTTGGAATAAAGTGGTAACTCTTAAAACATTTAATTTCAAAAGGAACAAAATGAGGGGGTTCATTTTTCCATAAAAAGTATGATTAGTGCTGCAGAAAGAAAAATTAGGGCACATTTTGAGTGACTTCTCAAATCCTCTTCTATTTCATTAAAAAATTCTGACATGCAGACTGAAACATGCACTTTCAATACCAGCAGCAGTTTTCCCTGGTGAGCAGTAGCTTTACTACAGTGATCTAATGAGCAAAAAGAGTGCTAACATTCTGAATTTATGGCAAATGTGTGACACATCTGAATGCCTTCTTGATGGAATCAAAGTAAAAAACTGAAAGTATTTCCTACTGAGGAGACTGCAGTAAATGAGGAAATTAGGAAACTTCATAACAAATAAGTCTCCCAAGATGGCCACCAGAGACAAACGAGCCCAAATGTAGCCCAAATATCACCCAGATGTAGCCCAAGTATAGCCCAATGACAGAATGTCCCAGAATGTTCTTAAAAACAACTAGAGCGCTTACTGTCTTCATTATGACAAAAGTATGGCACACCTGAAGCCATCTTGATTGGAATAAACTGGTAACACTTAAAACATTTAATTTAAAAAGGAACACAATGAGGGGGTTCATTTTGCCATAGAAATTATGATTAATGCTGAAGAAAGAAAATGAGGGCACATTTTGAGTGACTTCTCAAATCCTCTTCTATTTCATTAAAAAATTCTGACATGCAGACTGAAACATGCACTTTTAATACCAGGAGCAGACTTCCATGGTGAACAGTAGTTTTACTACAGTGATCTAATGAGCAACTAGAGTGCTAACATTCAGAATTTATGGCAAATGTGTGACATATCTGAATACCTTCATGATGGAATCAACGTAAAAAACTGAAAGCATTTCCTACTGAGGAGACTGCAGTACATGAGGAAATGAGGAAACTTCATAACAAATAAATCTCCCAAGATGGCCACCGGAGACAAAAGAGCCCAAATGTAGCCCAAAATCACCCAGATGTAGCCCAAATATAGCCCAATGACAGAAGTGTGCAAAACACTTATTATTTAGTGTTTTTCAGTGTTATATAGTGCAGACTTGTCAGGTATTGGAGTGCTTTACATGAGCATTGGTTACATCACACAAGCACAAATTCATTTTGGTTGTAGACATGGGGAGACTAAGTGATTTGACCAGAATCACAGAATGTCGAGCTGAAGCAGAAACTTCAACCTGGTTCCCCAGTTGCAAAGTCTGCAGTTCTGGAAGTAACACCACATCCTCTCCCCTAAGTGCAACATTTAATCAAGTGGTCAACTGGATAAAAAAAACATAAAGATATCAAATAATTTAAAAGTGCTTTGTCGCTATTTGAAAACTCAGACAAAATGTCCTTATTTTAGTCTTTTAGAGCACTAACCATAATTTTGATGCCAATAAGACCCTCTCATATATGTAATTTCTAAAGGAAATGCTCTAGGTATTACAGTTTTGATTACATCAAGATGATGTCAGGCGTTCCACACTTTTGTAATAAATATAGAATGTTAGCAATCTAGTTGTTCATTGGGATACTGTTGAGAGGCAAAGGCCAGGGGCACGGACTCTGAAAATTGAAGGCAGGTAGGAGAGTGCAAAGGCAACAATTTAACCACACTGAGCAGGCAGGAAGGGCCGTGGAAGCACAACAGACTATGGAGGGCAGTGGAAAGGGGGGCAGGGGCAACAAACCAACAATACAGGACTTGCAAGAGAGGCTGTTGGAGGGAAGATCTATTACGGGTCAAGGAAGCTAGAGGCGGTCCCCAGAGCCCCGGGAGCCACCACAGAACTGAGCAGGAGAGTGAGTCAGGGACAAAAGGGGCACCTTAATTTGAGCCGGGGTGCCTAGGAACGCTTGCTCCAAAAATGAAGAAAACAGACATATGAGACATGGAATTGGTGGCAGAATACAATGGCAGTTTAATGAGAAGATACAACTTCAAAGAAACCGCAGAATAGAGACATAAAGTACAAAATACAGAATCCAGATAATCATACAGCTGTCATGATATTCTCTGTATCTCAATTAATGTACTGACAGAGAGAGAGAGAAAACACATCTATAAATGCATCATGAGAAACAAGTTACACCAAGGAAAATGTTACCTAGGAACACTCACGTTTACTCTTAGAGCAAGCATTCCTGCAATTACAATACAAAATCTTTTAAATGCAAAAGTAAAGAGAACAATGGTTAAACATAACATGACATTTCATATAGGTAAAATAGAATAAGATACTTCAAGCAAAGCAGAGCAAGACATTTTAAGCAAAGGAAGACAAGAGCTCCCAGCTCTTGGGGAAAACCTGCACAGCCTGTTAACCTACATACAGACGGCGAGGTAGTCCGTCGATATCTGTGGGTGCTCCCTTTTTATATCATTTTGTGGGCTCCTTTGCACGCTACATCTACCTACGTATGCTACCCAAAAGCTTCGTCTGCAGATTTTACCAGACATTTCGTCATTTACCCACTTAATGCTGACAATGGACTGGGTGAAAAGGTCAGTCTCTCAGGCCAATCGCTTATCGTAAGTTCCATAGAGCAAGCAGAAAATAATGGGTATTGTACGGGAATTCAATATATTCATGTACAAAATCTCCTCAGTTCTCCTAACTTGACGCTCTGCGGTTGCCACTTCCTTAAAAGCGGGAAACCTGCCCAGGAAGCAAGTACCAGTCCAGGATGCAGCCTACTGTATGTCGACAGCTTCAGTGGGATGTTGAACTTTGATACCGAGCACGGAGCACTCGGGTAGTGTGGGGGCTACTAGTTTGGAGCAGAAGGCCTCGCAGACCTGCCTTCAGACTGCTATACACTAAAATTGCAGAGCTATGGTCAATTTAACAAAGAGGCCTACATATTGAACAGAAGGGCCTACACAGGGGTTTTATGCTGGCTGAGTGGTAAGGATGTCTCAGGATAATTATATAGCAACACAGGACCCGCTGGTCAATTTAATACGGCCTACAAATGCGGCTGGCAGGGCAAGGACAAGGGTCTCATACTTCAGGTGTGGACAGAACGGGCCAGGGGCCCCCTGTGATACAAAATCTACCCTCCTTCAAGGCTGTGGCAATGTAATAGACCATTGTGGGCAGAAGGAAGAGGCAATGGTAGTACAACCATACATGCCAACAGACCCGATTCAGCCAGGAAACGTCCAATGTTTTTAAGCTCAAATGGGCTTTATTTGATCTGTCTCCTGTCTACAATATCCTCTTTTTCAATGTAACTCAAAGGGGAAAATCAATACCCCAGTTTTTTTTCAAAATCTCCCTCTTACCAAGTTCAAAATGTTCGCAAGTATGGTACATTGGATCATGGAAGGAAATGGGATAGGGACATGGACTTGGATAACAGAGGACAAGAGGGACATGGAGAGGTGCACCAAACTGACCCTGCAGGGCAGGCATCAGGGTTTGCAGCAGCACAATACACCACACAGGGCATGCAGGACGGTAGTGCAGCACAACAATCCATAGAAAGCAAGAGGGAGGGGACAGGACCATGCACATGGACAACAGAGAACAGAGGGGCAAGAGGCAATGGTAGCTAGCTGACCATAATGGACAGACAGGAGAGAAAGCTGCAGCATTACAGACCATAAAGGGCAGGAGGGACGGATCAGGGGCATTACAATGGAACAGACAAGCCAGGAGGGAGGGAGTAGGGGTCTTCACATGTAAACAGTGGGCTGGGGGCAAGGGGGCAGGGCAGGAGCAGCAAGATAGCCATGGAGGTCAGGCAGGATGGGCACTAGAAGCAAGACACACCATGAAGAGCAACAGTGAGACTGTGATGGCATACACACAGACCATGGAGGGAAGGTGGAAGGGGGTCAGGGGCAGCTAACTGACCACACAGGGAAGGTGGGAGGGGCCATGGCAGCACAGAAGACCAATGGCTATGATGGGCAAGAAGGAGGGTGCAGGGGCATGCACAAAGGACGATGGAGGATAGAAGGGAGGGTCAGGACCTGTGCACAGACAAGAAAGTTCAGGGGAAGGGACCTCACAACAGACCACACGGGGCAGGCAGGAGGAGCAGTTGCAGCACAACAGACCAGGGAGGGCAGAAGGGTGTGGCAGTACAATGGACCATGTAGGACAGGAGGAAGAGGATAGGGGCATGGCATGTGGACAGGCAGGGTGGAGGTGGCAGGGACAGGTTACAGTCATCTGACAATGCTAGGCAGGTGGGAGGGGAGTGGCAGCTCAACAGAACACTCAGAGTAGATAGGAGTGGCAGGTCCATGGGACATGGTGGGCAAAAAGGATGGAGCAGGGGCATGCACAAAGACATCGGAGGGCAGGGGGAAGGAGAATAGGGGCAGCAAGCTAAGCACAGAGTTTAAGCAGGAGGTCAATGATGGGGCATAGAATTGGGCAATGGAGGGCAGGAGGAGTGGACTGGTACATCATACTAAATTGAGGGCAGTGGCAGCACATCAGACCATGCATGGCAGGAGGGAGGAGGCTATTCCATGGATTCACACAACAGAGGATAGGGAGGAGGGGGATGGGGCAGCAAGCTAACTGTTCAGAGAAGGTGGGTATTAGGAACTTTATTGTTTTTAAAACATTGAGTCTGTGCGAACTACTTAAAATATGAACAAGTATGCAGCATAATCTCACTTTTATTCAGGAAGAAGAGGACGTTTGTGACTGTGACTCCGGGCTCACTTGGCAGAAACACCCCCTGACCCTCCACCCCCTATCGCAAAATGTAATGCCCGTGAAAAGGGTAGGTGAACACAGTGTTATATAGAACATAGTCCTGAGAGCACGATTGAAAATGAAAACTAGATATAGTGTATGGTATAAACTATGCACCAAAAAGTGTGATATAAGATGAACCGGGCGTGAAATATAATATGCAATACATTGTGCGCAATGACAGATTCATTGGAGAGCGCGAGATAGCACAGGCACTAGCGCGTGCTATGCGATATGCGCCTTGGAGTGTAATATGCACAGGGCAGTGTTGTGTAACCTAACTAGTCTCTAAAGTTGTAATATAAAATATGTGCTGGGGAGTGTAACGTTGCATATGCACTGTGACACAGATATGGATCGCAGATTGTAATATGTATGGCATAGCACTGTGCGTTATAACATAGGCATCGAGGAAGGCACGTTAGATGGGGCAATATAACCCGTGCGAAGACAAGTGTGGCATGACATATTCACGGGGTGGTGTTACAGTGCACATGGGCTAGAGAGTGTCATAGCATATGCACTAGCTAGTGGAATACAACACAGAGGTGTGTGGCACTCGGCAGGCAATGGTGGGTGTAACACAGCATTGGGCTCTGTCAGGAGCGCGCTGTGACTCTCAAGTGATGTTCGTCCCCTTTCCAGAGAGTAAAATAAAAAGTATTACACATCCGGCAGTGGATGTGTGTTTTATTAACCGTGAGGGGGGTTTCTTGCATAGTTTTGGTCGAATTTTTGTCGAATCCCCTTTGAATGGCTTGGTGTGCATGTGTATTAAATGTGCCCGTCAATAGCTACCCATGTTTGTATTAATAAACGACAAGGGTGTCTACCGGGATTAGGCACGGTAGGGCATCAGACATGTCAGAGCTTCACTAGTAGTGTAAATACATTCCACGTGGATTCATTGCATGCATAGTCGCCTTTTAATGAATATCCCGCAAATCGTCATGGTGATAGGTACGTACGATTTGTCCAGCATGTCCTAGGTGTGTCTATAAATAAATATTTTTTTAAAATAATAAAAAACAGTGGCCGGCCCTAGGGATTGGGGTCAAAAAAATATAATTAGGAGACAGGCCCTGGGGGATGGGGTCATCAGGGCCAATAAATTAGAATAAGAAGGGGAACCACACAGCCCCCCTTCTTAAAAAATTAAAATAAATAAAAGACTGGCATCGTGCCGGAGGCCATGCCCCCTCCGTGCAGCACTCTGCAAACGCACCCCCAACAGGCATCTCCAGTATGCGCCAGGGAGCTGCGCTGCAGACAGGTGTTCTGAGGCCAAGCCCCTTTTTACACCTCTCTGCAACGCAGCTCTGTGGCGCTTACTGGAGGTACCTAGTGGTCTAGTTTGACCCTAGGGACCCTTAGGATTCAAGGGGACTTAATCTCTCAACTTAGAACAGCCACAGGGCGCGTTTACACAGTGGTGAAGGGAGGGGACGGGGCCTGAGGTGACGTGTGCAAACACGCACTATGGCACGTTTTAAATTGGGGATATCATTTCCCTTCATTACTGAGGGCCCCTGGGGGCTAACTAGCCCACCAACTGCTTCCAGTAAGCGCCACTGAGCTGCATTGCAAGGAGGTGGTCCAGGCCGTGCCACTTTTTACACCTCTCTGCAACACAGCTCTGTGGCATTTACTGGAGGTACCTAGTGGGCTAGTTGGACCCTAGGGACCCTCAGGATTCAAATGAACTTAATCTCCCAACTAAAAATGGACACAGGGCGTGTTTACACAGTGGTGAAGGGAGGGGACGGGGCCTGAGTTAACGTGTGCAAAAACGCCCTGTGGCCTGTTTTAAGAGGTAGTTTTAATCCCCATGCCCATTATATACTAGGGGCTTACAGAGGAGGTCATGCTAATCACAGGGGGACCCCAACGCATAATGTTCCCTAGTGTATGTAGGTGTTTTCACTGTATTCTAAGTGTCTTTTAACATAGCACTGGCTCTAGGACTGGCTAGTCAGACTCAGTTACCACCAGTATCCGTCTGAAAAAGTTGAGGGTACGGGATGATTTTGCAACAAGGCTTCTTTCTGCTCTTCTTTTTGTTCTTTCTGCACGTTATCCTTCTTCCTGCACTTATCTTCGTATTTGAGGACTTCGGTTGCTTCTTTCTGCACTTCTTTTGTTTCTTTCTGTGCATTTTTTCTTCTTTCTTCACATGTCCTATCTCTGTAGGCATAGTTAGAAATTAGCATTTAAAAAACCTTTGAAATTCACAGAAAAAACCATAGGTTTCAGGCACGTTATAGTTAGGAATTAGCATTTAAAAAACCTCAGAAATTCACTGAAAAAACCATAGGTTTCAGGGGTGTTATAGTTAGCTGGACTTTTCACTTGTACAAAACCATTGAAATTCCCCCGTTATAGTTAGTTCAGCTAACTATAACTCGCGCGCCCGCAATGCACTGCTGATGACGTCACATATTACATCACTCATGACATGGTCAGTGACATCACTCATGACATCACTGATGACATCTCAAATGACATCACTGATGACATCACTGATGACATCATCCTTGTGATAGAGTGGCAGACCTCCTCTCACCCTAATATAACCTTTGATACACACATTCAAAAATAGAGACTAAAATTTTCAAAACAATGGACATACCAATACCAGTTACAACAACCTCTTCAGTAATTCTAAGATCCACATACACATCCACTCATTCACCAACAGTCCTATACAGTCACTCATACATGTACTCACTCATCATATGTACTCATGCACCTATACATCCTGTTACACAATGCCACTCATCCATAGAGTTACTCACACACATAGTCACTCATGCTAATAAAGAATCAAACATACATTTACTTGCATATACAGTTATACACACACCACCACACTTACTTCTACGGAAACTTACACATACTTAGTCTTTTAAACAATCACTTATAGAAACACATACTTATTCATACAGGAACTCTTTCAATCTCTCACTCTCACATATACTCACATATATTCACCAATAGTCACATATACTAGTTTAAAACATATGTAGTTACTCATAAAGACACTATTGAGACAGTCATTCACTCACTAACACACCCATACACACACTCATCCACCCATACAGTCCTGCACACATGCTGTGTTCAACACATACAAACAGTGAGTCACTCATTCATGCACCTATGCACTACGTAATACCCCCCACCGAACCATGCAGACACTCAGACTGATACTCAAAAAACCAACTAATAACCTTTATAGACACCCATGTAGCTACTCACCAACCCATGCAGCCACTTATACACAAAGTGAGAGACTGATACAGATATTTACATATTTAAACATTACTCACTAAGCCATGTATTCACTATGATACACTTAATCAGTCAGTTACACAATCAATTTTTCAAAAACAAATCATCCATTTAGACACTTATATACCCATTTATTCTTCCATCGACCTTGAGATATACATATATAAAACATATTTAATTTTCAGAAAAACACACATTCACTGGATGATGTCATCAGTGATGTCATCAGTGATGTCATTTGAGATGTCATCAGTGATGTCATGAGTGATGTCACTGACCATGTCATGAGTGATGTAATATGTGACGTCATCAGCAGTGCATTGCGGGCGCGCGAGTTATAGTTAGCTGAACTAACTATAACGGGGGAATTTCAATGGTTTTGTACAAGTGAAAAGTCCAGCTAACTATAACACCCCTGAAACCTATGGTTTTTTCAGTGAATATATATATATATATATATATATATATATATATATTCACAGAAAAAACCATAGGTTTCAGGCACGTTATAGTTAGGAATTAGCATTTAAAAAACCTCAGAAATTCACTGAAAAAACCATAGGTTTCAGGGGTGTTATAGTTAGCTGGACTTTTCACTTGTACAAAACCATTGAAATTCCCCCGTTATAGTTAGTTCAGCTAACTATAACTCGCGCGCCCGCAATGCACTGCTGATGACGTCACATATTACATCACTCATGACATGGTCAGTGACATCACTCATGACATCACTGATGACATCTCAAATGACATCACTGATGACATCACTGATGACATCATCCTTGTGATAGAGTGGCAGACCTCCTCTCACCCTAATATAACCTTTGATACACACATTCAAAAATAGAGACTAAAATTTTCAAAACAATGGACATACCAATACCAGTTACAACAACCTCTTCAGTAATTCTAAGATCCACATACACATCCACTCATTCACCAACAGTCCTATACAGTCACTCATACATGTACTCACTCATCATATGTACTCATGCACCTATACATCCTGTTACACAATGCCACTCATCCATAGAGTTACTCACACACATAGTCACTCATGCTAATAAAGAATCAAACATACATTTACTTGCATATACAGTTATACACACACCACCACACTTACTTCTACGGAAACTTACACATACTTAGTCTTTTAAACAATCACTTATAGAAACACATACTTATTCATACAGGAACTCTTTCAATCTCTCACTCTCACATATACTCACATATATTCACCAATAGTCACATATACTAGTTTAAAACATATGTAGTTACTCATAAAGACACTATTGAGACAGTCATTCACTCACTAACACACCCATACACACACTCATCCACCCATACAGTCCTGCACACATGCTGTGTTCAACACATACAAACAGTGAGTCACTCATTCATGCACCTATGCACTACGTAATACCCCCCACCGAACCATGCAGACACTCAGACTGATACTCAAAAAACCAACTAATAACCTTTATAGACACCCATGTAGCTACTCACCAACCCATGCAGCCACTTATACACAAAGTGAGAGACTGATACAGATATTTACATATTTAAACATTACTCACTAAGCCATGTATTCACTATGATACACTTAATCAGTCAGTTACACAATCAATTTTTCAAAAACAAATCATCCATTTAGACACTTATATACCCATTTATTCTTCCATCGACCTTGAGATATACATATATAAAACATATTTAATTTTCAGAAAAACACACATTCACTGGATGATGTCATCAGTGATGTCATCAGTGATGTCATTTGAGATGTCATCAGTGATGTCATGAGTGATGTCACTGACCATGTCATGAGTGATGTAATATGTGACGTCATCAGCAGTGCATTGCGGGCGCGCGAGTTATAGTTAGCTGAACTAACTATAACGGGGGAATTTCAATGGTTTTGTACAAGTGAAAAGTCCAGCTAACTATAACACCCCTGAAACCTATGGTTTTTTCAGTGAATATATATATATATATATATATATATATATATATATATTCACAGAAAAAACCATAGGTTTCAGGCACGTTATAGTTAGGAATTAGCATTTAAAAAACCTCAGAAATTCACTGAAAAAACCATAGGTTTCAGGGGTGTTATAGTTAGCTGGACTTTTCACTTGTACAAAACCATTGAAATTCCCCCGTTATAGTTAGTTCAGCTAACTATAACTCGCGCGCCCGCAATGCACTGCTGATGACGTCACATATTACATCACTCATGACATGGTCAGTGACATCACTCATGACATCACTGATGACATCTCAAATGACATCACTGATGACATCACTGATGACATCATCCAGAGAATGTGTGTTTTTCTGAAAATTAAATATGTTTTATATATGTATATCTCAAGGTCGATGGAAGAATAAATGGGTATATAAGTGTCTAAATGGATGATTTGTTTTTGAAAAATTGATTGTGTAACTGACTGATTAAGTGTATCATAGTGAATACATGGCTTAGTGAGTAATGTTTAAATATGTAAATATCTGTATCAGTCTCTCACTTTGTGTATAAGTGGCTGCATGGGTTGGTGAGTAGCTACATGGGTGTCTATAAAGGTTATTAGTTGGTTTTTTGAGTATCAGTCTGAGTGTCTGCATGGTTCGGTGGGGGGTATTACGTAGTGCATAGGTGCATGAATGAGTGACTCACTGTTTGTATGTGTTGAACACAGCATGTGTGCAGGACTGTATGGGTGGATGAGTGTGTGTATGGGTGTGTTAGTGAGTGAATGACTGTCTCAATAGTGTCTTTATGAGTAACTACATATGTTTTAAACTAGTATATGTGACTATTGGTGAATATATGTGAGTATATGTGAGAGTGAGAGATTGAAAGAGTTCCTGTATGAATAAGTATGTGTTTCTATAAGTGATTGTTTAAAAGACTAAGTATGTGTAAGTTTCCGTAGAAGTAAGTGTGGTGGTGTGTGTATAACTGTATATGCAAGTAAATGTATGTTTGATTCTTTATTAGCATGAGTGACTATGTGTGTGAGTAACTCTATGGATGAGTGGCATTGTGTAACAGGATGTATAGGTGCATGAGTACATATGATGAGTGAGTACATGTATGAGTGACTGTATAGGACTGTTGGTGAATGAGTGGATGTGTATGTGGATCTTAGAATTACTGAAGAGGTTGTTGTAACTGGTATTGGTATGTCCATTGTTTTGAAAATTTTAGTCTCTATTTTTGAATGTGTGTATCAAAGGTTATATTAGGGTGAGAGGAGGTCTGCCACTCTATCACAAGGATGATGTCATCAGTGATGTCATCAGTGATGTCATTTGAGATGTCATGAGTGATGTCATGAGTGATGTCACTGACCATGTCATGAGTGATGTAATATGTGACGTCATCAGCAGTGCATTGCGGGCGCGCGAGTTATAGTTAGCTGAACTAACTATAACGGGGGAATTTCAATGGTTTTGTACAAGTGAAAAGTCCAGCTAACTATAACACCCCTGAAACCTATGGTTTTTTCAGTGAATATATATATATATATATATCACTGAAAAAACCATAGGTTTCACACATGTTATAGTTAGCGGAAATTTTACTGATAAAAAACCAGTGAAATTGCCCCGTTATAGTTAGTGCTGGCAACTATAACTCACGCGACCGCAATCCTCTGCTGATGCTAATACTGTATTTAGACACTTATTTGCCCATGTCTTCTTCCATACATTTTTAGCTATACATATATTACAAATATTTTTTTTTCATAAAGACACATATGTCATCAGCAGAAGATTGCGGTCGCGTGAGTTATAGTTGCCAGCACTAACTATAACGGGGCAATTTCACTGGTTTTTTATCAGTAAAATTTCCGCTAACTATAACATGTGTGAAACCTATGGTTTTTTCAGTGAATTTGTACGGTTTTTTAAATGCTAAGTTACTTTACACCATTCGAGGCGTGCGCGCCCACTTAACGCAGTTCGTTCCGTGCACGGTTTTTATCAACTTTAATAAGCCCTGTACATTTGGTGGCCTTCGGCCACCAAAAGCACAGGGGGTGGGGTCAATGTGGATAGTGTTTTTTTTATTTCGATTTTATAATTTCATGTTGCCAAAATTTAGTTTTTTTTACCTATTATTAAGCCCTGTACATTTGGTGGCCTACGGCCACCAAAAGCACAGGGGGTGGGGTAAGTGTGGATAGTGTTTTTTTTTTTTTTTTTTTTTTACCGTACGCTTACGGTAAGCGTACGGTAAGCGTACTCGGCGAAATTGCCGAAAAAAAAATAAAACCGTTTTTGCTCTTGGGGGATGTTTGGGGACTCCCTCAACATGACTATGTGGGAGGGAGTTGTCAAAACAGCCCCGTAACATGTTTTTGGCCATCTTGTTTGATAAACAACACTCAGTGCGAGAGACAAAATGGCGGCCGCCGCTTCCTGGTTTCGGCCGATTCGAATGTTTACTAAGATCTAAGAGCCAATCAGAATCGCGCTCGCGCACGCCACCGTACGCTTACGGTAAGCGTACGGTAAGCGTACCGTAAGCGGGCTCAGATATATATATTGATTTAAAGGCTATTTTCTCAGAATCTACTGAACAGATTTACACCAAACCTACAAAAGGCACTTCCTTGACCTAGGGACTACCTCTCTGCCAAATTTCTAGTAATTCTGTTCAGCCGTTCGGGCTGTAGCTCGTTCTAAAGGTCCTATGGAAAAATGCATGGGAAAAACGCGTTTTGGGACCCCCCTTTTATCTCAGCCCCCGCTTGACGAATCCCCCCGAGACTTTCAGGGTAGGAGCGGAGCGTAGCGCCCCACCTATTTTGAGAAATTCGCGAGGATTCATCGACCGGCGCCAAAGTTATTCAAAATAGAATGTTGAGGATTTCCTATGGAAAAGGGGTCCTAACTATAACTACCTACTGGCGACCGCCAGTAGGTAATATATAGATAGATATATAGATATAGATATAGATATAGATATAGATATATATATGTATATATAACACCACCTTCGTTCCACTCCGAACAGAAGCAAGGGATGCAGCGGGGCTTCACAGGACGTTTATTGAAAAATTCGGCATGACCGGTTTCGGCAATCAGCCTTATTCAAATGCCTCAATCCATCTCAGAGTGTCCTGGTAATGTTTATAGAGCTCCTCCCACCACAATAGTTGAAGGGCCCAGCTGCAGCTCATAATCGTGCCGATGCGTCAGTAGTTCTATCCACGAACCACTGGTACCATCATACACTTCGTTGGGATACCGCGAGCTGAAGTAGGATATAATATATATATATTACCTACTGGCGGTCGCCGGTAGGTAGTTATAGTTAGAACGTAGTTTCCATAGGAAAAGCATTTTTTGATCTGCTAATAACTTTGATGTCATTTGACGAATCTTTGTGAGATTCTCAAAAAATAAGGTCTATCCAGGTCAACTCCTATCCTGAAAGTTTGGGGGTGATTCATCAAGCGGGGGCTGAGAAAAAAGGGGGGTTCAAAAACGTTTTTTCCCCATGTTAATTTCCATAGGAAATGTTGCTACGAGCTACAGCTCGAACTGCTGAACGGAATTACCCCAAATTTGGCAGAAAGGTAGAGCTTGGTTAAGAAAAACGACCTTTTTTTAAATGGTGTAAATCCGTTCAGTAGTTTTTAAGAAATTCTAAAAATAAGAGTCAAAAATCAATTTCCCATAGGTTCAGGGGCCACTGGCATGTTTATGGACCACAACGAGGCATGCAGGCTAGGGCTAGTGCTTCTTCCCAAAGCTGTACCCGAAGACGTCTATGCTGTAGACGGAAGGCGATTGGTGACGGGACCCATCGGGCAACACACGGGGGTCCTTCCGATGAGATATGGGAGGAACCATTTGGAACAAATCGATTTTAACATCATCCGAGCGCCCAATATGGCGTCATATTGGGATTGCCGTGGCTACAGAAACACAACCCTGCTGTGGATTGGCCAACACATCGCATCGAAATGACGTCACAGTATTGCATCTTGCATTGTGGAATAAAAACGGAATCCCTTGACGCAGATGAGAGCGGGAGTCAGACGGTGGCTACAGCGGCAGAAAAAGATGTGGCTCTCCCCCATGCTTATCACAGTTTTGCGGACGTATTTGATGAGGTGAAGGCGGAAGTGCTACCACCACATAGGCAGTTTGACTGCCAGATCGACCTGGTGCCAGGGGCCAGCGTTCCCAGCAGCAGGCTGTATGCTCTGACGGAGCCTGAAAACGTGCATCTCCGGGGGTACCTGGATAAACTCCTCAAGCTAGGATTCATCCGCCCGTCCAAGTCTCCGGCCGCCTCGCCG
This sequence comes from Triturus cristatus, assembly GCF_964204655.1. Lineage (NCBI taxonomy): Eukaryota > Metazoa > Chordata > Amphibia > Caudata > Salamandridae > Triturus > Triturus cristatus. Next base: position 1,139,505,358 of record NC_140583.1, on the reverse strand, counting down.
CTCTTCTTCATCCCGAAGGCTAATGGGGAGCTGAGAGCCTGTGTGGACTTTAGGGCATTGAATGCGATAACCATAAAAAATCGGTACCCCTTGCCTCTCATCAGTGTACTTCTGGAACAGGTCAAGAAAGCTCGTATCTACACCAAGTTGGATTTGAAAGGGGCATATCATCTGGTGCGCATGAGGGACGGAGACGAGTGGAAGACCGCCTTTAAGACCAGGTTCGGCCTTTTTGAGTACCTCGTCATGCCGTTCGGTCTGTGCAATGCCCCGGCAGCCTTTCAGTACTTTTTGAATGAGGTATTCAGAGAGGAGTTGGATATCTACGTGGTCGTATATATCGACGACATCCTCATCTATTCGTCCAGTGTGGAGGAGCACGTACACCACGTCAAAGCTGTGCTCCAAAAGCTGAGGGAAAACCTGCTGTTTTGTAAACTCAGCAAGTTTGACTTCCACGTCACATCCGTGGAATTCCTCGGAGTGATGCTGAGTCCGGAGGGACAGGAGATGGCAGAACGAAAGATCAAGTCGGTGAAAGAATGGCCGGTGCCCCACAGCGTGAAGGACGTCCAAAGTTTCATTGGCTTCGCCAACTTTTACAGGCGGTTTATAGATGGATTTTCAGGATTGGTGGCCCCAATCACACAGCTACTGAGGAAGTCCAAGGAGTTTGTCTGGTCCCCTGAAGCGAACAAAGCCTTTGAGGCCCTGAAAAGCGCCTTTGGTAAGGCGCCGGTGTTGGCTCACCCCGATCCGGATCTCCCCTACGTGGTGGAAGCGGACGCATCGGATGTGGCGCTGGGGACTATCTTGTCCCAACGCAACCACGACACAGGGGTGCTTCATCCCGTTGCGTACATGTCCCGCAAACTCAGCGACGCCGAACGCAACTACCATATTGCGGAGAAGGAGCTTCTCGCAATCAAGGACGCCTTCACCGAATGGAGGCATTGGTTGATGGGGGCAAGACATGTGGTTTCGGTGTACATGGACCATCGGAACCTACAGTTCATGACGGCCACAAGACACCTCTCTCCCAGGCAGCTGCGGTGGATGATCTTCTTTGCGGGGTTCAACTTCCGCATCACATATCGGCCGGGGACAGAAAACCGGAAGGCGGACGCCCTGTCCCGTCAATCTGCAGTTAGTGAACCATTGCCTGCGACCGAGCGTTCCATCATTTCCCCGAGGATGGTATTGGGGGTTATCCAACCGGATACTTTCCTGAGGGGAATAAAGAGAGGGATCAGGTCATTCGCATGGCGGAGGTGGCTCCTCAGTCACAGAGAATGGCAGCTGAAGGACGGGATACCCCTGAAGGGCAGGTGCCTATTGATACCCACGCCTAGGCTAAGGAAACAAGCATTCATCTGGTGCCATGACTCTCCATGCACAGGTCATTTGGGCTTTGAAAAAACGGTGGCTAGCATGGGACGGCATTTCTGGTGGCCGACCATGAGAGTGGATGTCAGGAGGTGGGGACAGGAGTGTGCTACCATGAAGGCCGACCATGGCCGAACCCAAGGGCTCTTACATCCACTTCCGACCCCGGATAGACCATGGGATAGCATATCACTGGACTTCGTGGTAGGCCTACCAGTAGACCAAGGGATGACGGCAATACTGGTGGTGGTGGATTACTTGACGAAAATGGGGCACTTCATCCCCTGCAAGAGAGTCCCTACGGCCGGGGAATTGGCGTCACTACTCCTAAAGAATGTGGTACGACTACATGGATTACCTGGGGTGATCGTGTCGGACCGGGGGTCGCAGTTTACTGCGCAATTCTGGAAGACTTGGTGCACTGCGCTGCATGTTAAGACCGCCCTGTCCACCAGCTACCACCCTCAAACGGACGGCCAAACGGAGCGCCTGAACCAAATGCTCAAACAGTATCTGCGTTGTTTTGTGGACCAGGGCAGGGAAGAATGGGTCGACTTGCTATGGGTTGCAGAGATAGCCTATAACAACGCCACTCACAGCTCCACACAGTCATCTCCGTTCCATAGCAACTATGGCCACCATCCCAGGTTCTTGCCAATTCTACATCCGTTCAGACAGGACAGGATTCCCGCCACAGCGGACAGGGTGGCACACATAAAAGACACGTTGATGCGCTCAAGGGCTGTCCTAATAGAGGCCAAGAGAAGATACAAGGCTGCGGCAGACAGGAAGAGAAGGCCCGGGCCACTGTACCGCACTGGAGACTACGTCTGGATATCCACAAGAAACATGAGGTTTCGAAAGAACGGTGTGTTCCATCCCAAGTACATGGGCCCCTATCGAATTACCAAGTGTATGGGTCCCGTGAACGTGAAGGTGTGCTTGCCCCAGTCATTGCGGATATACCCTGTCTTTCATGTATCATTGCTCAAACCAGCACCCTCCAAGCCGTCTGGGACACCTAGGCCGGTATGCGTGGAGTCGGAGGTGGAGTATGAAGTGTCGGGCATACGGGCGTCCAAATGGCGCAGGGGGAGGCTGTGGTACCTGGTTGCGTGGAAGGGATATGGCCCGGAGGAGCAATCATGGGAACCGGCTGAAGGGGTTCATGCTCCGCGCCTGGTCTCCTTGTTCCATCGGCGTTTTCCTGCCAGCGCTGGACCCGTGGGGAGCCGCTGAGAGGGAGGATGTACTGTCAAGAATTCCTGTCATGCGAGGGGAGGAAAACGGTAACCAGCGAAAACGGACTACATCTCCCAGGATGCTTAGCGGTTGAGAGATTATGTAAACAGGAGAGCTGTTACATAACTCAAGGAAAACACTCCCTTATGTAAACAGGAGAGCTGTTACATAACTCAAGGAAAACACTCCCTTATGTAAACAGGAGAGCTGTTACATAACTCAAGGAAAACACGCCCTATAAAGGGAGGAACCGGGAGGTACAACGCTGTCGGATATTGTGTTTACACCGACGTACCTGCTTCGTGAAGAGCAGTGTTCCGGAGTGGTGCTCCAGTAAGGCAAGAACGGAGGTAGGTCGAGTCGTTACTCCCTGGGCCGTGTCTTGCCCCATCGTCACCTGTGAAGGACCCGGAAGCTCTACCGGTCAACCTTTGAGCTTCGCTTTTTGACTCGGCTGAGTCAAGGCGCAGTGGCGCTTTTGCTGGTTGGAGTCGTAACTCCCAGCCCGACCAGAGATACAGGGACTGCCAGCTGTAACGCACACCAGGAGGTGTTTGCCGCGTTACAGACTCGGAAGTCCACAGGATCGATCGAGCGGCTGCTCTCGGTTCAGTCTTCTTGCTTTTGAGTGGGGTATCGGTGACGCATCACCAGGAGGTGACTCCGCGTCCCGGTGCAGTCTGAGGAAGAGGTTGAGCGGCTGCTCCCTTCAGGTAGAGACCCCGGCTGGGTGTTTCCCTGACTCCTCGATTCTCCCCAACACTCTTCGTGCCCCTCACAGCCTACCGATTGGCATTGTCGGCCATTTCATTTCTGCCCTCTGTTGGCATACGCCGGGATCGGCGTATATGCAGAGGACGGTTAGGACCATCCGTGCTGTGGGCTGGTAACGTACTTAGCCTGGAGGATTCCAGTGACTATAACTTTTGTTTATTCTTTGTATTAGTTTTGCCTTCATTAAAATAACTAACCCTTCACAAGTGGTTGCGTCCTCATTATCGTGTCTGTTAAACGATCCTGAGACGTTCAGGGCGTTACAATAGGAAACTTTGTGCAAGGCTACAGCTGAAACTACTGAACGCAATTACCCCAAATTTGGCACAAGGTTAGTGCGTGGGTCAGAAAGCGGCCTTTTTTTAAATGGTATAAATCCGTTCAGTAGTTGCTGAGAAATGAGAAAAGAAAAAGCTTCGATATCTGGGCAGAACCTAAGTGCCGTGCACGAGGTTCACTATGATTGGCTGCCAACACTCCAAACCAGGAAGTGTTGGCAGCCATCTTGTGACTCGGTAGAAGCGAGTCTCCAGAAAACAGAGAAACAAAGATATAAAACAAGAGAAGGGGGCAGTGTAGAAACACCCTGACCCCCTAGACGTGCTGAGGGGGTCCCAAAAGGAACCCCAGGACCAAAAAAAGCATTTTTAATTAAAAAAATAAATTCGGCGCAATTGGCGCTGGGGTCGCGTGTTCCAACGTTTTATTTTAATGAGGTCCCCGGGTGGGTAGGTCCCAGGGGCATTTGTTTAAAAAATATTAGTGGGGCTTGCTGGGGCTGCGGGGTCCTGCTGTGGTCCCCGCAGCTTCGGGGCTTCAGTCATGTTGGGAGGGGTGTTGTGCGGCCCCCCTCTTGGAGCCCTGCATGTGCTTATAACTTTGGCGTTGTTTGACAAAGGTTTACGAAATTATCAAAAAAGTTTCTCTTTTTTGATCAACTCCTGTATTGAAAGTTTGGGGGTTATTGGTCTAGGGGGGCTGAGAAAAAAGGGGGTTGCAAAACATGTTTTCTCCATGCAATTTCCATACGAGAAGACTACAGGAATTATGCCAAATTTAGCAGGGAGAAAGGTGATGGTTCAGAAAGCACGCTTTTGTTTAAATGGTGAAAATCCGTTCAGTAGCTTTTGGGAAATATCGAATTTTACAGATATTGACATTTGAGAATTCTGACATCTGATTGGCTGAGGAGTTACGAGCACGAGCTTGTGGCTGATTGGCTGTGAACTGTTGAAACTAGGAAGTGTTGGCAGCCATTTTGTGATTCAATCTGTCAGCTCGCATCTGTCTGTGTAGAAGCCATCGGGTTCGTAGTTTTACCTCTGTGAAGCAACACTGGTATCTGTGTCTGTGTGGGATACCCTTTTCACGCTTCCTCTCCCTACATCAGCAGGTCACAGCTATGCCTTTACAAGCCAGTGCGCCGGCTCGGAGCTCTGTGAGTCAGTCTGCTGGCACAATCCGCTACACTACCGAAACACCACTGCACTACCCTAAATCCTAAAGCACTATTTCCAGCACGAACCTTCAAACACTACATAAACACACTGCACTACTCTAAATCCGGAAACACTATCCGCAGCACAATCCACTATAGTACACAAACACCACTGTACTACCATAAACCATAAAACAGTACGAGTCCATCGGCTCGCAGCTGTGCATCTGTGAGTTGTCGGGTCCGCAACTGTACATGTGCTAGCCAGTCTGTTAGGTCATAGGTGTGTCTCTGCTAGCAAGGCAGTTGGCCCGTTGCTGTCCCTTTATGAGTTAGAACGGAGCTCCCCCTCTGCAAGCCAGCACGCTGCTGTGGGTTTGCGAGCGGACGGTCAGTAGCTCTCCTTGTGCGAGGCGAGCCCACAGGCCGCAGCTCTCCCTCTGCGAGCCTGCCCGACGGCCCGCATGTCTCCCTGTTGTAGCTGGATCGCAGCTTTATTGGGCTTATAAGGCAGCTCTAAAAACAGCCCTTGTGTTTATTAGTTGGAGCTACATATAAGTGCGGATGCACAGCTTCAAGTTATTCAGAAAAACTTGATTTCCCTGATCTGTGAAGTGTACTCCATCACTTCTGTAGATATGAGCCATATCAAAACTTATGTTGTTGTTGTAGATGGACCCCATTCTATGGTCTCTGAGGTATGCAGACACAGCTTTGTTAACATTCTTCCTAGACTTTTCAACCTGAGGACAAAATTGGTTTGACCATATCCACTTCTGTCTTTGACATATATTGGAATATACAAAGACAGTTTGAGGGAAAAGCAAAATCAGTTATCTAAAGGTGTCCTTCATTAGCATTTCCAAACCTACGTCAGTTAATGTGCCTAGCTCGTTTCCACCACAGTGCACAATCATGAGGTCAGTGTGTTGGAGATGCAAACAGGTTTTAACCAAAGGCAACAATTGGTGCCACTTCAATCCTCTCTGTGCAAACCATTTAATGTCCACATTTTGTAAACCTAGGTCTAAGTCAATACGTCTCTGTTCTGCATACCTCTTGCACCAGAAAACATAGCTATGTCCTACGATCCACACTAGCATTTTGAAAGTATGGCTGGGAGGTATGGATAGATGTCTGTAGGTCATGCATTCCGTTCGTAGAATAAGAGATATGTTTAAAGATGGGGAACTACTTTTTTCCCCATACAAAACGATAACTGATTGGGAGATGAAAAGCATTGTTTTTTAAAAGTAGGGTGCACATTCGTTTTGTGGAAAAGCAACGTTGTGATTGGTTAAGAAAAAGCAGTTTAAACGTGGAGTACATATCACAGGATAAAATTTGCTCAACTCAACCACACCTGCTACTTGCATTTGGAAGGCACTGTTCGAACTTAAAACAATCGTGAACTTTTAACCTGCACGTGCCGTTAAATGTTCAAGAAAATGTTGCAAAAAAATATTGTTAGGTTTAAAAAAACTGATAAACTTTTAACCTGCACGTGCTGTAGAATGTTCTAGAAAGTGTGTTGATAGAATACGTTGCACTTCTGACTTCTATGTGTCCTTGAACATTAAAAAAACTGCTTATATGGAAAATTCAAAAATAACCAATAGAGAGAAGTTTTGCAATCTAAAAGAATCAAGGAACTATTCTAATTTGTTCTTTACATGTATTTATGTGTGGAGCAACAACATTACAGACACAATAGCACCAGGAAGAGGAACAAGCAGGGAGTGGAGGGATGGAGCGAGATGGGAACAATGGCACCTATGCACAATTAAGTACAGCACAACTACAGACAAGCCATGGCCAAAATGAAACACACCAACAAGGATCACAAGTCACACAACCCACCACATCACACCACTGAACAAGCACAGAAGTGAAAAAAACACCTCCTGAAAGGGAGAAATGTGAACAAAACCTCACATGAAGGGACATCTCACACACAATGCAGCACACACACATAGGAAGCAGAGCACACCAACATCCAACACAATGTTGTCCAAACACACACATTCGCACAATCAAACACAGGACACACATGCACTCGCCTGTGGCGGATAAACGTGCAAAAGCGTCAGTATGAAACAGGCACATGAGAACGCATAAGTACAAACTCACAGTCCGGATGGGTTAACAATTCACGTATGGCAGGCAGCCAGAGAGTCCGTGACACACACATTGGCATTCGAATGAAGACACAACACATTTGGAGACAAGTGAAAATGTGGAAACTTTATTTTAAAAAGTGCGTGTCAGTACATCCAAGAGTAGTGCCGCGATATGCAGACAAATATAAGGGAATACTTCTATTGCGTGGCTATCACCCAACGGATATCCTGGCGCTGAGATTACCAAAAACCCTGTATGTAACTGAGCTAGAGCATAGGACTGAAATTAATCTCTGGGAAAAAGTTTTGTTTTCAATTCCTTCCTAAAGCAGGACAGTCAGTCCATTTGTCTAAGCTCTATTGGCAGAGTGTTCTAAAGTCGGGAGGCTACAACACTAAATGATCTGCCCCCAATCAAACTTTTTTGTCATGTGGAATACATATCAATCTGGCTGAAGAGGAACGTAGGCTTCTTGGAGAATACCATAGGAATTTCCTCTGAAGTGACTTAGGCCCCATTTTATGTACTGCTCTATAGACGATACAGAGTGCCTTCAACTGCACTCGCTGTGCCATAGGCAGCCAATGGAGATCGTTCAAGGCAAGCGAGCACGAAGCTCTACGTTGTCTGTTCAATGCATGTTTAGCTGCAATCGTCTGTATGCTTTACAGTTTTTTTAGCAAAGAAGTTGGGGTCCTAGGTGAAGGGCATTGCAGTAATCTAGTCTGCTCAAAATAATACTGCTTACCACTTGCGGTGTGGCTGAAACAGGCAGAAAAAGGAGTATTTTTCTAAGGGCTCGGAGCAGAGAAAAACAGGTACTCACGGTTTTATCTACGTGTGAGTCCAATTGCAGATTACTGTCTAGCAGTACTCCTAAATTGCGGACTGTTTTCACAGGCACTGGAGGGTTATTACCAGAGCCTGGCCAGAAGTCTACTGGCAGGGGGCAAGGGATTTTATTTTCAGTACAGCACAGTATTTCTTGCGGGAGCGATTACAGCAATGTATGTGATATTGTGGATGATCTAGAGATCACCTATGATAAAGCCGCAAACTCTAAATTCAAACCACAATCCACATTTCTCCCAACCATGCCACATGATAATATCGATACTTTTCAAGATATGGTAACTAGCCAATTACTGAGATTCCGTCAATGCATGTCGTTTAAAAGAACTGAACCCAAAACTTACAATCTTACTATAGCTCAGAAAAATATCATAAAAGATGCGGCCGCTGATGACACAGTTGTGATCAGACCTGCTGACAAAGGCGGGAACGTTGTGATTCTTAGTAGAACCATGTATGTTACTGAGGCTATGCGCCAATTAAGTGACTCCAGATTTTACATGACGAGTACTAGAGATGATTATACCAATAGTGTCACTGGTATGTGGAGATTACTCACAGATTGGAGAGACCAGGGATTGTTAATTTGGGAGGAATACTGTTTTCTCCAGCGTGATTTCCCCAAATTACCTGTCCTCTACCTTCTCCCTAAGATTCATAAAAATGCCCTAACTCCCCCAGGGAGACCTATAGTGTCTTCAAGGGATAGTGCACTGGAGAATGTCTCCAGATATGTTGATCACTTTCTCATTGACAAGGTTTCCACCTTACCTTCACACGCTAGAAATACGAAAGACTTCCTCACTAAACTCAAAGTCATCCAGTGGCAACCAGGTTTTTTATTGGTTACCATGGACGTCAATTTGTTATACACGATAATTGATCATGAGGAAGGGATACAAGCCTGCCAGAAATATCTCAATCAACGTCCCATACGGTTTTTGAACACACGAAAATGCTTGTTGATATGATTCGTAATTGCCTCACTAACAATTATTTCCTTTTCAATGGCGAAATTTACAGACAGACCCTCGGCACCGCTATGGGGACTTGTTTTGCCCCCAAATTTGCTTATCTCTTCATGGGGGCATGGGAAGATGACATCACAAATGACCCCAATCTGACTAAGGATTTTGAATAGGTCATCATATAGTTAAAGTTCATTGATGACCTGTTCATGATCTGGAGGGGCACAGAGACAGAGGTCACTAATTTTATCAACAAACTTAACTGCAACAATTAAAATCTCACCCTTACCAGCAATGTTAGCAGCAGTTCTGTTTAATTTTTAGATACCAAATGTGTGATCAAGGATAATCAAATACTCACAGAACTTTACAGAAAATCCACTGCTGGCAACAGTCTTTTACACACCATGAGCAGTCACCCAGAAAATTTAAAATGGAGTATCCCCTATGGGGATCTCCTCAGGGCATTTGATCCTGTGTAATGTCTGTTTTCTATATTTTGACAACATTTGAATTGCCTGTACATCCAATATATCTTCATAAATATCTATCTCTTCTTTCTCTCTTTAGGAGAAAAGGAAGGTACCCGGATACCTTTGCTGTTTGTCTGTGGGATCCCTTATCCTTCAAATGTGGCTGGTTCGCCAATCCCAGATAAGGTTGTATTTCTTTCTTCTTTTCTTTTTTCAATTTGGTTTTATTTTGCACTAAGGAATTTACTATGCAGCTACAACACAAGTTACTTTTGCAGAGGATTTGTTTTCCATTTGGACTTTGGCCAAGAACACACTAGAGGTCATTATTCTCTTGCCTAGAATAACGGTACCTTTGTCAAGCTGTTTTGCCCTATTAAGCTTGTTACGGTAATGGTAGAACATTCTATGACACTTTGTCTGCAATAATGTGGCACCGATACACTATTACCATGGTTTGGTCCCTAAACAGTAATCTGTGACAACTTTTTGATACAGGAGTGTAGGACTATTGACTGTTATACTGTATATTTTCAGTTCTCTTATGCAACTAGCTCTTACTTTTGCATTTAGCGTTAAATGTTGCAAATACAATGCATAAACCTGAGGGTTCAACAGTGATATATTTATTTGTTGTGCATTCCCACTTGTTTATGTATATTATACCACTTCAAAATGGCCCCCATACAAGTTGCTTGGTAGGGTCTACAGTGGTATTCCCACCTTTATATCAATGTTTTGCTTAAATAACACAGTGTTTTGTATGCATTAATTTGTTGTGATCAAGGATGCAGGACTGCCGAAACGTGTCACGTATGTATTTATGAAGGAATAAATCGATTTTGGTATCGTAATCTGCCTGGCTGCTTCCAGGAAGGAGTGCTCTCGTACATATATATATTCACTGAAAAAACCATAGGTTTCACACATGTTATAGTTAGCTGGACATTTTACTGATAAAAAACCAATGAAATTCCCCCGTTATAGTTAGTGCAGGCAACTATAACTCACGCGACCGCAATCCTCTGCTGATGACATATGTGTCTTTATGAAAAAAAAATATTTGTAATATATGTATAGCTAAAATTTAATGGAAGAAGACATGGGCAAATAATTGTCTAAATACAGTATTAGCATCAGCAGAGGATTGCGGTCGCGTGAGTTATAGTTGCCTGCACTAACTATAATGGGGGAATTTCATTGGTTTTTTATCAGTAAAATGTCCAGCTAACTATAACATGTGTGAAACCTATGGTTTTTTCAGTGAATTTGTACGGTTTTTTAAATGCTAAGTTACTTTACGCCATCTGTGGCGTGCGCGCCCACTTAACGCAGTTCGTTCCGTGCGCACACGGTGCGATTCGCGTACCGTGCGCGCACAGTGAGCACGCGGTGCGCTTCGCGCACCGCGCGCCCACTTTACGCAGTTAGTGCTGTGCACGCTGGGTGGGCACACGGTACGCTACGCGCACCACGTGCCCACGTTACGCTGGATGGGCCATGTACGCACGGTGCGCTTCGCGCACCGTGCGCGCATGGAGGACATATTATGCGCTTCTTTGTGAAAGGTATTGTTTGTTTTTTTGTTGTGCTATGGAATTATAATGGGCCATGCACAAATGGTCCCCTTCAGGCACCATTTGCACACGGGGTGTGGAGAATATGGATTTTTTTTTTTTCCTGTTTTATTAACGTACGCGTACGGTAAGCATCATTGGCGAATTTTCGAAAACTATTAAAATTGCATTTTTGCCATTGGGGGTTCGTTGAGGACACCTCCATCAAGGCTAGGTGGTTGGGAGCAGTCTAAACATCCCCTTTATATGTTTTTTGCCTTTGTTTTTCTTCCACCCCCTCAGAGTGCGAGATAGAAAATGGCGGCTGCCGCTTCCTGGTTTCGACCGATTCGAATGTTTACTAAGATCTAACAGCCAATCAGAATCGCGCACGCGCACTTCACCGTACGCGTACGGTAAGCGCACGGTAAGCGCACCGTAAGCTGGCTCAGATATATATATTGATTTAAAGGCTATTTTCTCAGAATCTACTGAACAGATTTACCCCAAACCTACAAAAGGCACTTCCTTGACCTGTAGACTACCTCTCTGCCAAATTTCAAGGAACTCTGTTCAGCCGATCGGGCTGTAGCTGTGTCTAAAGGTCCTATGGAAAAATGCAGGGGAAAAACGCGTTTTGGGACCCCCCTTTTATCTCAGCCCCCGCTTAACGAATCCCCCCGAGACTTTCAGGGTAGGAGCGGAGCGTAGCGCCCCATTAGTTTTGAAAATTTCGCGAGGATTCGTCGACTGGCGCCAAAGTTATTCAAAATAGAATGTTGCAGTTTTCCTATGGAAACAGGGTCCTAACTATAACTACCTACTGGCGACCGCCAGTAGGTAATATACATATATATATATATATATATATTTCCACAAAGTGCCTCTCCAGATAAGGACGCCACTCCGAGGCAGTAGGTTTCAACTAAACCAATTTATTACTGAAAGGCTGCCTATCTCAGCTGTTTTCAAAATCCCAACGCGTTTCGAGGCTTCACGCCCCTTTTTCCAGGGTAACCAATAGCAAGCCACGGCATCGCCACAACTATTTCTTTCCAAAAGGGCACGCAATCTTCAGTGATGCATGCTGGTAGTTGTGAGCCAATAATTCCCCACCATTAGGGTCCGTGTCCATTGCTAAACACAGTTTCTTTGGTTATTAGTTCAAATTTCAGCCCTCCGGTGAGCTCCAGGTGTGATGTGTAGCCTTTCCCAATTTTTACACTGGCCTCGCTGTCCCGGCCACACGATTGTGACCGTGCAGACCTGCCACCACATTCCAGGCAGACGGTGCATCCTCCGAAGCTGAGGCCGCCGCGCGTTACATTTCCACAAAGTGCCTCTCCAGATAAGGACGCCACTCCGAGGCAGTAGGTTTCAACTAAACCAATTTATTACTGAAAGGCTGCCTATCTCAGCTGTTTTCAAAACCCAACGCGTTTCGAGGCTTCACGCCCCTTTTTCCAGGGTAACCAATAGCAAGCCACGGCATCGCCACAACTATTTCTTTCCAAAAGGGCACGCAATCTTCAGTGATGCATGCTGGTAGTTGTGAGCCAATTATTCCCCACCATTTGGGTCCGTGTCCATTGCTAAACACAGTTTCTTTGGTTATTAGTTCAAATTTCAGCCCTCCGGTGAGATCCAGGTGTGATGTGAAGCCTTTCCCAATTTTTACACTGGCCTCGCTGTCCCGGCCACACGATATATATATTTATATAGATAGATTACCTACTGGCGGTCGCCAGTAGGTAGTTATAGTTAGGACCACGTTTCCATAGGAAAACCTCAACATTCTATTTTGAATAACTTTGGCGCCGGTCGACGAATCCTCGCGAATTTCTCAAAATAGGTGGGGCACTACGCTCCGCTCCTACCCTGAAAGTCTCGGGGGGATCCGTCAAGCGGGGGCTGAGATAAAAGGGGGGTCCCAAAACGCGTTTTTCCCATGCATTTTTCCATAGGACCTTTAGAACGAGCTACAGCCCGAACGGCTGAACAGAATTACTCAAAATTTGGCAGAGAGGTAGTCCCTAGGTCAAGGAAGTGCCTTTTGTAGGTTTGGTGTAAATCTGTTCAGTAGATTCTGAGAAAATAGCCTTTAAATCAATATATATATCTGAGCCCGCTTACGGTACGCTTACCGTACGCTTACGGTAAGCGTACGGTGGCGTGCGCGAGCGCGATTCTGATTGGCTCTTAGATCTTAGTAAACATTCGAATCGGCCGAAACCAGGAAGCGGCGGCCGCCATTTTGTGTATTTCACTCTGAAAAAAAAGAGTGAAAACAAGGAAAGGGGGCAATGAGGAGAGTTACAGACCCCCTTACATTTGTGAGGGGGTCAAAGAAGGACTGTAAAGTACAAAGAAAACATTTATTGATTTTAAAAAAAATCACGGGGTACGCGTACGGTAAGCTTACGGTAAGCGTACGGTAGAAAAAAAAAAAAAAAAAAAAATGAAAATCAGATTTAAGTGTTTAGATATTAGGGGGCTCTAAAAAGAGCCGTTGTGTTTATGAAATGATTTTTTAGTGGTACCTACAAGTAAGTACCGATGCAGAGTCTAAGGTTCAAGAGGAAGACTCTGTTCCCTTCATCATTGAAGTGCACACCATCTCCTCTATAAATGTCTTGCATGTCATAACGCAAGTTGTTGTGGTAAATGGCACCCATACCATAGTCACGGAGGAAAGCAGAAACAGATTTGTTGACGTGCTTTCTTGCTTTGTCATCGCACCGCGTGCCCACCGTGCGTGCACGGCACTAACTGTGTAAAGTGGGCACGCGGTGCGCGAAGCGCACCGCGTGCTCTCTGTGCGCGCACGGTGCGCGAAGCGCACCGTGCGCGCACGGAACGAACTGCGTTAAGTGGGCGCGCACGCCACGAATGGCGTAAAGTAACTTAGCATTTAAAAAACCGTACAAATTCACTGAAAAAACCATAGGTTTCACACACGTTATAGTTAGGAATTAGCATTTAAAAAACCTTGCAAATTCACTGAAAAAACCATAGGTTTCACACATGTTATAGTTAGCGGAAATTTTACTGATAAAAAACCAATGAAATTCCCCCGTTATAGTTAGTGCAGGCAACTATAACTCACGCGACCGCAATCTTCTGCTGATGACATATGTGTCTTTATGAAAAAAAAATATTTGTAATATATGTATAGCTAAAAATGTATGGAAGAAGACATGGGCAAATAAGTGTCTAAATACAGTATTAGCATCAGCAGAGGATTGCGGTCGCGTGAGTTATAGTTGCCTGCACTAACTATAACGGGGGAATTTCATTGGTTTTTTATCAGTAAAATTTCCGCTAACTATAACATGTGTGAAACCTATGGTTTTTTCAGTGAATTTTATATATATATATGATCTGCATGTTACACATTGTGCTTTGCAAAAGGCACATTAAGCCTCTGCGCTACTTAATGATGTGTCCAAACTGACACTAACCAAAACTCAGATCTCTTCAGCAAATACATTGATCACCTTAGTTATCTTGGCATTTCATTATTGTGTGGAACATGTTCACCACAAAAAGAACACTGCTGCAGGTGCCTTTTACCCCATAAGATATTTTGAACTGCAGCACCCCCCACTCCTACGGTTTGTGACTGTTTCAACAGTGCCAGTCACACCACCCTAAAGCTGGCACTAAGCATATGCCTTATGTTGCGTTTAATGGACATTTCATAGAATAGCAGACAGGTAAAAGGGTGGGATCTGATCAGCTTGTCTGTGTCTTGCATCACATAGCTTGCCTATGTGTGTGTGTGTGGGTTTGTGTTACTATCCTTGTGGGGACTTGAGTGTGATAGTAAACTCATGCTGTGGGGACTTGATTTCACTGGGGGGACCTGAACCCAGGTCCCCACAAAGGAATGCCTTGTAAATGATCAAAAATGACTTGAGGATCATCTGTGTCAAATTATGCAACTTTTTAAAAAACTGCCTTTTTGGGACTTGGATTTCATCAAGTGTCTTTATATTTATGTTCAGCTCTTCCCCTGTAGACAGGAGGCTGGACTGCAGTCTTAAACACACTTTGCTCACCAGAAACACACACTAGCAGAAGAAAGGACAGACATATCAAAGGGAAAAAAGCATACCTTGGGTTTATGCGAAAGTTTTTAATGCAAAATAACCTTTTCTCATTTATTAAAATAAAACTTTATTTACATGGAGCTATTGAATTTAAACTTTTTGTCTCTGAACATGGTTAGCGGTTTCATTAACATTGCTAAAAGCAATTTGGGTCTTTTCTGAGTCCTAGAATACTTCGCTATTGCTGTTTGATCCTTATCTGCAATTAAAGAATGATGGTGCACTACACTGTGATACAACATAAACTGATTTGCTCATTGTTTGGAAATAACAGAGGAATCAATGCCTGTTGTTACAGATCTGTCTGTGCAGTGTGAACAAGGCTACAGATGATAATTAAGACACATTTACAGTAAGAAATTCCGTGTACTTTGAAGATGCTCATAAATGCAACTTATAATCAAGTTCCTACTTCAATTTTTCAATATAGGAGAGCCTGGTGGCTGTAATGGGTTGCTTAACAATGTACTAAAAGCTGTGAAATACTGGTAAATGTATTTGCAGATTATGGTTGGGAACTGAGGTAAAGGAAGTGTTTTGGGTGCCTTCATCAACAAAATAGGTTATGAGATACACATATTTCAAAGAGCACCCTTTTGCTGCACTGCTGCTGTCTAGACATAAGGAATACATTGTTCAATTGCAAAGTATGTTCTATAAGTGTATTTATGTACACAAATAATTTTGGTATACATGTCTAAATTACACATTGGTCTTACATGGTTCGAATGGCATAGTGGATGTGCCAGAATTCCTACCCCATCCAACTTTTCCAACATCCCAAGGTAGTTCCTTTCCAATGATAGGCTTTGGTAAGGTGTGTGGGCATTTTAGGAATTCTATCCAGTCATGTTCCTGCTTGAGTGGAGCAGTGGTCACTTCAGAGCTCATAAAAGTGCCCAGCTCTTGAAACTAGCACATAGAGGAAATAGGCGTTTTCAGACATCTAATCCATTTTGAATCCTGAGTCTCATAAAAATATACCTTAAACCAGAGTTTCATACCCTTTTTTCCACCACTCCGCAAATTAACCTCCTGGTATGCTGCTGGTTGGGTATGAAGTCCCCTTGCCTCCTAAGGACCTCAGGACTAAAGCTGACTTCTTAACTCTACACTATTCCACTGTTCACAACTCCATTCTACACCACTCCACTGTTCCCCACTCCACTATATGCTATTCCTCGGAATGGAATTACCTTCTATGCCACTCTCCTATACGCTATTCGAAAGTATGCAGCTACTCTGTAGGACACTTCACTCTGCGCTATTCCACTGTACACCACTCCACTCTATGCCACTACATAGTACAGCACTCCACTGTAAGCTATTCCACTGTATGCCACTCCACTGTGCACTTGTGTTTTCCTCTCCACACTATGGCACTCCACTGTATGACATTGCAGCGTATGCAAATTCACTCAATGCCACTCCACTCTATGCCACTCAACTCTATGCTATTCCACTTTATGCCGCTCCACTCTACACCACATCACTCCACTCCACTCAATTCAACACCACTCAATTCTGTGCCACTCCACTCGACGCCACTCCATTCCATACTATTCAAAACTATGCCACTCTATTGTAAGCCACTCCACTCTATACCACTCCATTGTATGCTATTCAACTGTACTTCACTCCACTATGCGCTATTCCACTATACACAACTACACTCTATGCTACTCCACTCTATGCCACTCTCCTGTATGCCACTCCACTGCACTCTACACTATTCCACTCTTTTCCACTCCACCCTATGCCACTGAGGTCTGCACCATTCCACTCTACGCCATTTCACTCTATGCTACTCCACTCAACACTATTTGGCTGTATGCCACTTCACTCTATGCTATTCCAGTGTATGCCACTCCACTCTACATCACTTGATTATACACCACACTCTACACTAACCCACTGTACAACACTCCACTCTACACCATTCCACTCTACACCACTCCAATCAATGCTATTACAGCAGGCCACTGCATTCTACAACACTTCAGTCTATGCCACTCCACTGTATGTCACTCCACTCTCCACTATTCCACTGTACGCAACTCCACTCTATGCCACTACACTCTATGCTATTCCACTCTATGCCACTACACTCTATTCCACTCCACTCTACACCACCCCACTGAACAGTATACCAATGTATACCACTCCACTCTACAACACTCCACAGTACATTGTTATACTCTACACCACTCCGTTGTATGCCACTCCAGTCTACATCACCCCTTTGTACCCCATTCCACTCTATGCCGCTCCACTATATGATATTCCACTGTATACAACTACACACTATACCACTCCAATCTAGGCTGTTTCACTCTATGCCACTCTCCTCTCCACTATTGGCAATCCCACTCTATGGCACTCCATTCTTCGTAATTCGCAATTCCAATCCATGCCACTCCACTGTACCCCACTTCACTATATGCTATTCCACTGTACGCAACTACAGCCTACACCACTCCACTCTATGCTACTCAACTTGACGGGACTCCACTCCACACCACTACACTATATGTCATTTCACTGTACGAAAAAACACTCTATGTCTCACCACTGTACGCTATTCCACAGTATACCACTCCACTCTATGTCACTCCACTCTACAGCACTCTACTGTACGCTATTGCACTGAACGCCACTCAAATGTATACTAGTGTATGCCACTCCACTCCATGCCACTCCACAGTTGGCCAAAGTAGTGTATGCCAATCCACAGCACGTCACTCCACTCTATGCCACTTCATTCCATGCTTTTCCACTCCACCCCACCCCACTCTATGACACACCACACCACTCCATGAGACTCCACACCACACCTCTCAGTTCCACGCCACTCCATTCTATGTTATTTCACTCTACACCACTCTAGTATACACCACTCCACTCAATGCACTTCACTCTACACCATTCTACTCTACAGCACTCTACAACCCTACACTCTATGCTATTTCACTCTATGCTGCTCTACTGTATGTCACTCTACCCTGCACTATTTGACTCTACGCCAATCCACTTTAAGCTATTCCACTCTACACCCCTCCACTGTACACCATTCCACTGTAGGCCACTCCACTCTATGCCATTCCACTCTATGCCACTCAAATCCACTTTACGCAATGCTACTCTATGCCAGTCCCCTGTATGGTATTCCACTCTATGCCACTGCACTCTACACCATTCCTCTCTGTGCCATTCCTTTCTACGCCCCTCCACTCAACATTATTTGACTGTACTCCACTCCACTCCACTCTACTGCACTTCACTCTATCCTATTCTACCCCACTCCACTGTATGGAATGCCACTCTATGTCGCTCCACTGTACGCCATTCCACAGCCCAAAGGTAGTGCCTGACTACTTCATTGTATATCTTATGCAACACATTTTGTAAGAGTTAAATGAGGAGAAATAAAATATCAATTGCTGAAAAGTGATAATTATAACTCAAATGTGGCAAAGTGTAAAACGCCAAAATCAATGTGAAGTTACAAGCTTTCCATAGAACTTTGCAAACACAGCAGTACTTTTGACACCCCTTATTATGAAAAAGATCCCTGGTGTAACCTATGATTCAATACAATTTTTTTAGGTCATCTTTTTGCAATTATATAACACAATAGGGCAACCTAATACTCCCCAAGGAACTGGGTATACCAATTAGTTCACAAAATAGTGTTCCCCGAGGAATTGTTTTTCAAAAAGCTTAAACTTTTAACATGTCACAAAAAAAAATTCCTATTCATTATCTTCAAATAATTAACTTGTAAATGACAACACAGATGTATTGAAATTAAAACAAATATGTTATGTTTTAGCTTGGCCTCTATCTGATTAATTAGCTTGTACATGTCATTGGTACAGACCACATTATATATACCAAAATTCCAAGCGGTACATAAACAAGTTTAGATGTTGACCCTGGAACCACCATATAATCACATATTTTTTTACAATATCCATACAGTATAGGTATCTATGGAATCATAATCAATCCTCTTAACAAAATCTCTTTAGCATAATCAAGCATTCCATCTAATACAAAACATTCCAAAAGTTCAGATGGAACTGAACATAACATATAGTGTAACTATTAATATTATGGAGGACGAGTTGTCAAAATTTTGGTCTCAAGTGGTCAACTAGGTCTGCGGACAGGTTACTATGCCATATATTCTTGATCTGCATGCTGTATTTAGTGTTGGGTGAACAGATATGTTTCCGCTGGCAGAGCCAGCAGAAACCTTAGACAAGTGGCGATCGGTCATCGAGCTCTGCCTCAGCAACTCTTGCAGGGCTGTGTGTGGGTGGCTTGAACTGGACATTTTAAAACAACCATCATCTGAAGGCTTTTAAGCTTTCCAACATATATTTGAGGCACAATGCCAGCGGTGCTGGTGGTGGCGGAAAATGTTTTTTTCCGCATGCCAACAGCGGTCCTCATGCCCGCCATATTAGTAAGGCCAAACATAGCCCATTTCCCGTCCGCCGCGGTGCAACGCGAACCACCATCAAAGTGCGCCTGCCACCACGGCGGTGGGAGCCAATGGAGACTCACCGCCGTGCGGAATGACGTCCCATCCGCTGTACAAATCAGGATGCCCCAAACAGCCAGTCTCACCGTAGCGGAGAAACAGCCCAACCAGAGACGCCGGAAGCACGACCGCGGAGTGCAAAAGCAGAGTCCCAGTTCCTTCCACCCGGTCCCGACTGCAATGGATCCAGCTCTACATGTCTTCCCGGTGCTGTACCTGGTACATTACCAGCAACTCATGGACCATCGCGGACGATGCCGCAGGTATGCAAACACACCTCTCCGCACACAACCACAGCACACAACTCATGGGCTGATATAGGGTTCCTGTCCACACCAGACACCCTGGTGGGGACAGGAACACATCCACAAGTGTACCCACACATGTCCTACCTGTCACCAAATCACCCCTCCGCATCCAGGTCACCCATCTACCACGATCATGAAGTAACGTCCCGGTCACGTCACCGCAGCGGTGAAGACGCGTGAAAACATGCTCACAATGCAGAAGGCAGGGCCAGCGCCAGGCATGTACAGTCCACAAAGATCACAGGGCCACACCTCCACCCTCCACACACTTGGCCCCCCAAAAAATGAAGGGACATGCCATGTGCCACTTCTGTGCTCCCCATGCACAATAACCAGCCAGGTGAACCCACACCCTGCACCACACACCAAACAACTAGGGAGACAGCCACAGCAGGTGTGGCTGCAGATGAACACACAGCACAGAAGCACAGGGCCAGGACTACCTACACACCACAACAACACCACACTCATGGCAAGAAAACTGAGTAGAAGCACAAAATGAACACACACACAGATAATGAACAATCACTCTACTGGACACACAGCCAGCCAAGTCACACAGACATACCCCACACTGAGACACAGCCACATACACAGACCACATGCCAGGAGCAATGGAGTACAACATATAGGAAAGCTAAAATGAGGTGCAGACAAATGGAAGGCCAAGGAGATAACCACCAAGCATGTGTACATCACATGCAAGACAAGGAACATATAACAACACCCTCAGCCCATCAAATCACACATGGCTGGTAGAGTGAGTGAAGTGAAACCACAGTCACCTCAGTGTAACAACTCAGGGAGACAGCAAGGCAACCCATGTATATGCACAGGGATTAAAGGAAGGCTCTGAAGTCAAACAGTGAACAGCCACACATCTGTATCTAACTACTTTACAGGAGTATGTCATCAGCATAACCCACAGGGCCCATTACAACACTCCATGACTGTCAAACACAAGTAGGAATCTTCACATATACCCCTCCATCAGACCTGCAGCACACAACACCAGTGGCATACACACAAAAGGGTGCCAAATATGTACAGTCAATACACTCACAAACAATCACACTCCCTGGGGGGTATCCACAAAAATCACACACACACAGGGATGCCTAATCCAATGTGCACAAAAACAACAGCCAAACACATAACTCAACAAAAACACACACAGAACCACAACAAGACCAGACATGACCTGTGCAGAAAAACTGGAAAGGCAATGGGAGCACAGACAGAAGAGGAGTACACAACCTCATCAGTCAGGAACAATGCACAGACAACATAACACAACACAGGCAAGACGTGCACCATCACAAAACAATCATGGACACAAACTAGAAGAAATGAGACTACAATGACACACAGACAGACATACCACACCACCCATCAAGTCAACATTGTGTCACAGTGTACCACATGCCTACACATGCACAAGAGTGACAAGAGACAGCACAAATATGGGAGGAGAAAACACCAAGGACACACCTAACACAAGCACAGAAACTAGAATAGACCAAAGTTCATGTGACAGACAAACAAGTAAGGCACACCACACTGGCAACACACATCTGAATGAAACACACCGCACCAACAAAACACACACACTGACATGCAAATAGAACACCACACACAGAGCATCTGTCAGCTGCAAGAGACAACACAACCCAAACACTGCATACAGCCACATCAAACACACAACAGATGCAACTGCCAATAAATCACATTGCAAACACAGCAGAACATCAGGGGATGCACACCAGGCAAGGACAAGGCAACATACACTCACAGCACTGCATGCACACTAAGCAGTGTGTGCACACCAAACATACCAGTTCCACACATATATGAGTGAAACACCATGAACACCCACTACAACAATCAAAACAGGACACAGACAACATCACACCCAGGAAGTGAAGCAGTACCTTAGCAAACACACATACAGCTAACCCAACACCCACAGATGCACAAGTATGGGACCCCAAAGTGGAAACAACATGACCAGAGGACTGTGCAGCACAAACAATTGAACTGCATATGAACAACCATGACTGCTAAACAGTACAAGAAAATCACATATAACCAATTGGGAAAATGTCCTGAGTGGCACATTGCTCCTGTGCACAGATCAGCACCACACAGCACAGTGTTACAAATGTAGCAATGGGGAGGCACACACACAGTCAACCCAAGGGGACAGCTGACATGAAAGTGAAGTGTTATGCACATCAGTAGTGGACATGGCAGGAGTGTACCATACACAAATAGATGGAGTGCAGACTCACAAAGGGTAGACATCTGAAGCACATATAGGGGATGGTATGACACCACACACCACATGCCATACTGGAGGCAATCAAGCCCCATGTGACAGCAATGCATGATAAAACACACCCACAATGTCAGTGTGGCTGAGCAGGTCTGCACAGTGACCACAAACAGTATCAAGACACATGGCTGATCAACAAAACACAGCACTGACTTGCCAGTCACCCACTCTGCATACTCACAATTGCCAAAAACAACAAGTAGGAGTCAGCCAGAACTGAAAGGACACACCAACACACTGCACAGTGTACAACATATAACACACACATGCGCACACAATCACAATCACATTGCTGAACAATCACATAAACAGGCACCCTACTCCTTGGTGACACATGTGTGTAGTTGACACTGCAGAGGCACACACACATCAACACTCCCGACAAAGTCACCCCTTCACACTGCACACTTCTTGATCACCCAAGTGCACACATTGAAAGCAACCTATGTGACTAGGATGACTGCCGATCACAAGATGACTATACACCTACACTGCTGGGCACACATAAAGTAAGATCAGACATACAAGATTTTCCTGGACAGCCTGCCTGCAATCCTATTGATAGAATCCCACTCTGTGCTGGCAGTGCCTCCAAATGTGACATGTGTACAACATAGCTAACATGAAGAAAGAATGATAATGATAATGGTATTTCATCTAAAACCACCATCATTCTACCCATAAGCATCAGAGTCAGGAAGAACTGAAGTCCCTGTCATCCCTGTAAAAACTAGAAGAAGTGAGACAAGCCATTGGCAATTTTGAAGTGGCATATAGAGCATGTGTCACAGTAAACCACAACCCCCCACAGAAAACACTTTAATCAGTAAGGACACTGTCAAAACAGACAAGAGGAGAAACTGGCTTTATTCAGATATTGCACAGATAGGCACCAATATTAGACAAGAGCAAGGCCAGTGGCCAGCACAAAGTGCAGAATAGTTACATGAAAAGCTGCACAGGCAAGTGGCAAACATCAGTGAACAACAAGGCCAGTGGCCAGCACAAAGTGCAGAGTAGTTACATGAGAAGCTGCACAGGCAAGTGGCAAACAGCAGTGAACAACAAGGCCAGTGGCCAGCACAAAGTGCAGAGTAAGTCCATGAGAAGCTGCACAGGCAAGGGGCAAACAGCAGTGAACAACAAGGCGAGTGGCTAGCACAAAGTGCAGAGTAGTTGCATAAGAAGCTGCACAGGCAAGGGGCAAACAGCAGTGAACAACAAGGCCAGTGGCCAGCACAAATTACAGAGTAGTTACACGAGAAGCTGCACAGCCAAGTGGCAAACAGCAATGAAGAACAAGGCCAGTGGCCAGCACAAAGTGCAGAGTAAGTCCATGAGAAGCTGCACTGGCAAGTGGAAAACAGCAGTGAACAACAAAACCAGTGGCCAGCACAAAGTGCAGAGTAAGTCCATGAGAAGCTGCACAGGCAAGGGGCAAACAGCAGTGAACAACAAGGCCAGTGGCCAGCACAAAGTGCAGAGTAGGTCCATGAGAAGCTGCACAGGCAAGGGGCAAACAGCAGTGGACAACAAGGCCAGTGGCCAGCACAAAGTGCAGAGTAAGTCCATGAGTAGCTGCACAGGCAAGGGGCAAAATGCAGTGAACAACCCGGCCAGTGGCCAGCACAAAGTGCAGAGTAAGTTCATGAGAAGCTACACAGGCAAGGGGCAAACAGCAGTGAACAACAAGGCCAGTGGCCAGAACAAAGTGCAGAGTAAGTCCATGAGAAGCTGCACAGGCATGGGGCAAACAGCAGTGGACAACAAGGCCAGTGGCCAATCCAATGTGCAGAGTACGTCCATGAGAAGCTGCACAGGGAGTGTGTGCGACTGTACCCTGTCATGGTCAGCAACACAGTCAGGGGGTAACAATTTGCAGTACAGGCACCGCTGTGGGCGAGACAGGTGTGTGAGGGTGACTACCACTCAGACTTGGCTGTCAGTCAGATTGGGAGGTGGCTGTGTGTCGGGGACAGTTGGAGGACTTGAACGGGGAGAGAGAGGCCCAGTTGAGGTAGAGGCATCAGTGGCTTGGGAAGCCGGTAGGCTGCTTGCACCGGGTGGTGTGGTGGCACGTGGAGGTGGAATCATGCTGCCGTGAGATACAGTGTGGGTGGGAGAATGTTGAGTGGTGCCTTTCCACTTTTTGGGATTCTAAATGGCTTCACTGTCTTGAGAGTAGTGGTAAGTGGGGCGGGCACAACAGGCACAATCTCCACCAAAGCTGCATCAGGTGCAGACGGTGACCCTCCCTCTGGGGACATGCTGGATCCAGCTGTTCACTTGGCCAGGCCTTGCCTTTGCCCCTCTATCCCCTGTTTACCAGGTTTACCCCCTACCGTGCCCTCCTTTCCCTGCTTCACAGGGCTTTGGATGGGAGGTTGTGGGTGAACCTGCCTTGGAACTCTTCTTATGTGTACTCTTAGCAGGCACCACCTTCTCAGCGGGCACGGAAACTGTCTGCTTGTCTTTAAGAGACAGTTTTGGGGCAGGAGAGTCCTTTGCTGGGGATGCCTCTGAAGCATGTGACCCTGAGGCCTGCTTCTTGGCTTTGTGGCCCTTGGTGTCGCCTAATGGGCTTTTGTCTTTGTGCTCTGGGGTGGCTTTAAGTTTCTATGGGGATGGTGTCTGCGCTCTGGAGTGCGTGGGCCGCTGCTGCTGTGTGCTGCGTGTGCTGTGTCTTGCCCTTGATGTCTGTGGTACGTGGTCTCTATCATCAGATGTGGCCACTGGCAGGGGGGTGGACAAAGGGACTGAAGCTGTACTCCAAGATTGTGCCAGTTGAATGGCTGCCATCACCGCGGAAGACAAAGACTGGACAGTCCGTGTAGCCCACCCATTTCTGAATGTAGGCCCTCCATGAAAGCAACCACCTGTGCCACCTTTTTGTCTTGGTCTAGAAAGGCATTGAGAAGAGCTGTCTGGCCCACACACAGCTGGCGCAAAAGGTCCACAGACTCAGCACTGATGGCAGCAGGGGGGACAGGGGCAGGGCAGCGGTGCCTGGGGTGAAGGACACTCTTCCCTTCTTACTGTTGCGAACACAGGCAGCACAGTGGAAGTAGCTGGGAGGGTGGGCACTCTATGCTGTGTGGTGAAAGAGGAGGCAGAGTCCCCGTTCCTGTGCCCGCCAACATGGATGCATCACTGCTGGCGTTAGAGGATGTTGAGGTTTGTGTTTCTGGCTGTGATTCCTCAAGCAGACTCCTGTCCCCCTCCGAGGTGCTGGTCACATCTGTGTCACTGTGCTTGTGTCCAGCTGTTGTGCTTGATGCCTCACAACTGGTGTCTGTCCCCTGTCCTTCTGTGCCCACAGGAGATGCTGCATGAGAGAGAGAGATCCAGGGTCAGTTCATTGGCATCAACAGAACAATCATATGCAAGCAAAGCATCACTGAAGATTATGAAATCTACATGTTGCACACCACCCTGTGCAATAACATTGTGCAACCTCAATTTTTAACTCAAACATTGCATGTCAACAAGAAAACCAGGCATAAGTGAGCCATGTGATGACCACACAGCACAATATCCTGCTGGTGGATCCGTTCAACCAGACACACAAATAGCTCTGAGCACACCTAGGGCCCTGATGGGGGCAAAGATGAACCCCACAACATGTTGCCACTGTCATATCTGGATGGAGCAGAAGGGGACAACACAGATACAGACTACAACATAACAGTCCACAGTGGCCATGAGCTCATACCATCCACCATGTTGTACTTTGGGGCACAACTACTGTTGCACATTGGCGTCAGATGTCTAAGCCTCACAAATCTGAGGTCAGGCAATGCACGCATTGATGAAAACACACTCAGATTATGCACACTGCCGTTCCCTTCCATGTGATTTCCCAGACTACCCCAATGCAGACGATACCTGAAGCCTACGACTCAGAAAGAAATGTCAATGCCCATTACTCAAATTACATTAGGAAGTACAGGTAGGGTAAATGCATGACAGCTGCATGCAACACAGAGACCACCTACAAGCCACTGCATCACACTACCAACATCACATAGCCCAGCGCTGGCCCAGGCTGCGAACACATGCAGCCACTCACAGCCAAAGTCACCCTTCCAAGAATATTCACCCCTAGCTTGCTGCTGATGCTCCTTCAAATGTGCATCCAGCTCAAGCTGTCTCACGGCCAAGATGCGGGCCATTAGTGGTGTCATGCTCCACCACCCCAACCTGCCAGTCTGAGGGAGCAGCCCCAGAGTCATCTTCGCCACGTTCTTGTTCTGCCAGCAATTGTCATCCCACCTCTTGAGACAGTGTGTGCGCCGTCGGTATGAGACACCCAGAACTCGTACCTTGCATGCAATGGCCCTCCACATGGCCTTACGCTGGTGTACTTTGAGCTGCAGGCATGGGAGACAAGAGGGGGGAAACATCAGTGACACAGTGTTTTATACCAATATATCTCAATACAGGAGCATGATACTAACTCATGCCAAATCCACAGATATGCCTAACAGAGACAAGAATGCATTTCACATGGAACATCAGCATGGGAGAACCACATGTAAATGCATGCAGGTGTGAGGGTGGACACAATACCTGCCCATCTCATACACATGCAGGATGCCAGCACAGAAAGCAAATGTGTAATCTGTCCACATCTACTGTCCATTTTTAGGTAGCGCAAGACATACATTACATATCAATATATGTTTGGGGGTAGACTCACTGTGTCCAACAATGTGCAGCCCTCAATGTCCTTGACCTGTGAATGGCTCACTGTGTCATGGATGTCACATTGAGGGACATGATCTCACAAACCCACACCCTTCTCACAAGGCCTGGCGTGTGCAATCTACAGGGCTGAGATGGCTCATTGATGGAGAGTAAGGAAAAAAGACACATGTAACACTCTATACATTCAGTGATGTGTCCTTGTCAGATTGGGCGGTGACTGTGCAGGCCAAGTGGGCTCACACTGAGAAGGACAACAGGGACCCACACAGCCATTCACACAAGCAATCACTGTCCTGACTCCTGCATTACCAACTTGCTGCGTCACTGTATGGCTGACAAGACAATACATGTCCCCCAAATCTTGATGTGCAGGCAGGTAAACATGTGAAATAGGTTACACACCCCTTTCCCTTGGTGAAAGCATGCTAGGCAGTGCATGACAAAATCCCACACTCTCAGGCACATACTGCAGCAGCTCAACTTCATGTGTTCCCCCCTGCACTCTCACTCCCACTGTTGAAGACTGACCACGACATTTGGGGCACCATATAGCCTTGGATACTGTGTGAGCACCTCGTCCACCAGGACCTCCAGCTACTCGCTGATGAAGGGACTGGACCAGATATTCTCAGTCCTTGCCATCACTGTGGCCAGGAGACAGCAGCAGCAGCAGCTGGTGTTGAGGGGTGGCAGGCAGCAGTCCCTGGAGACAGCAGCAGCAGTTGGTGTTGAGGGGTGGTAGGCAGCATTTCCCGGAGACAGCAGCAGTTGGTGTTGAGGGGTGGCAGGCAGCAGTCCCTGGAGGCAGCAGGCTCTGGAGCTGTGGGCATGTGAGGCTCTTCCCCACACATATATAGCCCCCTGGGCTAGTTTCAGTGGTTCTAAGCTGCTGCAATTGGTGTTCCAGGTCAGCCTTTTTGAAGTGCATCCAATGACCGGCTCCGTGGGGGCGGAGCACGCCTACCGTGATTTTCAATATTGAATTAGGCTACCACGATTGCGGTTCCTATTGGTTGTAAGGGCATGGTCCATGGCGGTGACACATCGCAGGGGCCAGGCGGGCACTACTGTGGTGGTGCATCTTTCAGTTGCATCCAATGACCGGCTCTGCGGTGGCTGAGCACGCCTACCGCGATTTTAAAAATTGCATTAGGCTACCGCAATTGCAGTTCCCATTGGCTGTAAGGGCATGGTCCATGGTGGTGACACACCGCAGGGGCCAGGCGGGCGCAACCGCGGTGGTGCATCTTTCAATTGCATCGGATGACCGGCTCCGCGGTGTCGGAGCATGCCTAAGTCAATTTTCAAAATTGCATTAGGCTACCGCGATTACGGTTCCTATTGGCTGTAAGGGCATGGTCCATGGCGGTGACACATCGCAGGGGCCAGGCGGGCGCTACTGCGGTGGTGCATCTTTCAGTTGCATCCAATGACCGGCTCTGCGGTGGCTGAGCACGCCTACCTTGATTTTCAAAACGGCATTAGGCTACCGCGATTATGGTTCCCTTTGGCTGTAAGGGCATGGTCCATGGCAGTGACACACCGCTAGGACCAGGCGGTAGCTACCGCAATTTGGGTGCCATACATTGATATGAATGACCGTGATTTGGGTGGCGGAGCATGCCAACCGCCATTTGAGCATGTGTATATGCCTATCACTACCGCGATTGTGTTTTGGGCATTGGTGGTGCCACACCGCTGGGGCCATGCGGTAGCTACCGCAATTTGGGAGCCATACATTGACATGAGTGACCGTGATTTGAGTGGCGGAGCACTTTGACAGCACCTATGGACACATCATGCTATGTCAATGGCCAATGGGCAGTTATCAACAGTGTACAGTAGCCACATGATTAATGGCACATCATTGTGCACACAATGGCAATGTAACATTTACCCCACTGCTGACTACACATGCTATGTTTGTGTATGTGATTGGACGTGGCATGTACTCACTCACATGTCACTTGTGAAATTGATGGACATGTACACAGAACAGTGTTGTGATGGACTCTCCACTGTGTACACATCAGTGTGTGAAAGTGCTGGGAAAATCACAGTGTATGTTTTAATGAACAACGTGCAGATTTGACGGTCTACTTTTCTTGGGTCATGCACATACTTGTCAATAAACGCACAGTCTTGGGTCATTGTGTTGTTGATGTGTGCCATGTTCAACTTGCACCTGAAGGTGTGTCAGGTACAACACCTAGGTATGAGACAGTAGTGTTGCAGTTTCACACATATGCTGTATGAAATACTCTCAGGCCTGCTCATGCTAGATGTGGCCATATCCCTTTGTGCATTCTCATAGTCAGATGTTGTTTCAGAGGTACTTGCTGTGTGAAAGGGGACATGTTTACGAGTAGTGTAGCTGAAGGTGTCCCTACATGTAAGCTGGTCTGTAACTCAAATGTGATAACAGTCATTGTTGGCGTTGTGTCAGTCAAAACGTAAAATGTTATACACATCTTATGGTGTATTGCATTGACATGTGTCCACTTTCATCTCAATTAGGAGGAGACCAAATCTGCATTGTCCCTTCAAAGTGCTGGCAGACATGGAGAATGAGGAGGTCATCTGGAAATTCCGTCTGGATAGAGCCACCCTACGAAACCTATGTGCTATGTTGGAGCCCCACCTGCAGCCTCACAGAACTGCTTTCACCCCAACGTCTAAGGTGATGGCAGCCCTGCATTTTTTGCCACTGGATCATTCCAGCACACGGTGTCCAGCGCAGGTAGGATGTCGCAACCTATGTTCAGCATGGTGCTGCGTGATGTCCTGTCCGCTATGATGATCTACTAGGACAGATATATCCATTTTCTCAGGGGGCGTGAATTGGCGGGTGCTAAGGGAGATTTTTATGCCCTTGGACACATCCCCCATGTTGTTGGTGCCATTGATTGCACCCATGTTGGACTTGTTCCACCACAGGCATGTGAGCACATCTACAGGAATTGCAAGTGGTGTGCCAGGTGGATATGATCATCTCGTACATGTGTGCCAAATTTCCAGGCTCAGCCCATGACTCATACATCATGTGTAACAGCATTGTACCACAGCTGATGGCTAATCTGCCTCCTGAGCGTGCATGGATTATGGGTGAGCATGCATAGTCAAATAGCGTGCTGTGTGTGTGACATGCTGTCCTCTTCCACAGTAACATTACAAGGTTTCTCTGTGTTTCTCACACCTAGGTGACTCTGCATATCCCAACCGTCCTTGGTTGCTGAGCCCACTGTGGAATCCCAGGACACCAGCTGAAGTCCGCTACAATGATGCCCATGGGAGGACACGTTGTGTGGTGGAGCGTACTTTTGGTCTCCTAAAGTCACGCTTTCGCTGCCTGTACAAGACCGGAGGTGCACTGATGTACTCGTCCAGGAAGGTGTGTCAGAATTTAGTGGCATGCTGCATGTTATACAACCTGGCCATTCGCAAGGAGATCCCCCTGCTCCTGGATGCTGATGAAGATAGTGGAGAGGAGGGAGGGGTCGACTTGCGTCAACAGCTCATCAACGGCTACTTCACTTGAAGGTGAGTGACCCAATGTCTGATGATGTTGCTGTTCTTGTCAAGGTGTATGTGAGCTTTGTGACTGCAGCCGGTTGTTGACTCAGTGGTGGCTGACAATGTTTCTGGGACAGGGTAGTTTGGAACATCTACAGGATGTGTATGTTAGCACTGCTGCTCATTGTGATGTGTGCATGATGGATTACCTTGATGGTAAGTGTTGTGAAATGTCTGTGATGCCACACCCAGACTAGTGAATATTGTTCTGTTGTGTTTTCCTAGGTCCCTTCAGCCCCTCCTTGCCTACATATATTCAATACTCCTGGTACATTGTAATCATGGTGAAGACTGCACATCCTGGAATAAACACGGAGCAAAAACAACAACATGTGTGTAAGGAGTATTTATTTAGAATGGTGACATGTGAACATGTGAGGGGGGAACATTTACATTGAGGTGATTAGTGAAGCAGTGAGTTGACAGTTATGGTAAATGAGAGAATCGGGTAGTCACCACATTGATGTGGTGACCCAGTCCAACAGACAGATGCCATTCACAAGGCAGTATGGGTAAGGACAGTCCAAAACAGTCAATGCAGTATTGACGAGGGTTCCCATCATGGCTGGCTCCGTGGCTGGCTTTTGGCAGGTGCTTTGCCACAGGATACTCCCAGGGATTTCTTAGGATGGCCCCTTTGTCATTTGGCAGGGGGGCCTCTGCTGCAGGGCCAGTGGGGTCTGAGGACTCGCTCCTCTCTGTGTCCGCAGGGGAGGATGGTGAACTGTCAACCAGCGGCCCACCAGAGGGAGGTGGAGGTGTTGGTTGTGGCGCAGGCCTGTCTCTCAGTACCGCCACTAGCTGGCACAAGAGGTCCACAATTTGGCCCATGCGGGTTTCCATGGACCTCATCAGCAGGAGGAGCTCACGTGAATCTTCCTCAGACTGGCCCCTTTGTCCCTGGGCCTGTTTATAGGCCTCAAGGACTCTGGTGATGTTGTCCAGGGCTTCAGTCCCAGTGTCCGGTTGTCTTTGACTTAACCTTGCCCTCCCACCTGCCCTGCTGCCACGGACCTGTTCCCTCACTACTGTAGGCACCCGCAACCTCTCCCTGCCCTCCTCAGTTGGTGGTGTGGGGTGGTCATCCTCTGGGACAGGGAGGGTGTTGCAGGCAACACTGGTGGTGGTGATGGAGGACGCACAGGCCGTTACAGCAGGGGTCTGTGGAGGAGGTGGTATTGCTGCTGACGTGGTGGGGGGACGATGGGGTCCTGGGAACTGTTGCACCCAGGCACACCAGGTGGGCCGGCTTCGAGCTCCTCGTCCTCAGGATCCCGGGAGTCAACATCCGAGTGTCCATGTTCAGAGAGGGGGCTGGCTCTGCAGGTTGCTGTTGTTGTCCTCTGCTGTCAGTTCTTCGTCACCTGTGGGACAGATGGAAAATGGTCATTGAGGTGCACCCCTCAAGCGTGGTGTTAGATGTATCTGATTCACTGTTTATACACCACACAGTTGACTAGTTATCACATTGTTTGTATGCACACTACTGTGCATCCTGACATGATGTTGAGGTACATGTATTAATTGTCCACGGTGTGACTTGTCAATACATACCATGCGCCACGTGCATATTTTGTGATTACAAGGACATGTTGCCATCTAACGAATAGTGCACACATGCAACAACTAATTTATGTGTAGGCTCTTTCTTGATTACTCTGTCTGGCAGATGTTACAGCTGAGCATGAACTGGCCATTGTTGTCTCAGGCATACCTTGGTCATGTCATGTGCAAATCTCAATTTGCACTACAGACCATGCTTGCTTTGTTTTGATATGGTCCTTGCTGCTCTGGACCCATGGCACTTACACATGGCATTCAGTGCTGTGCACGATTGTGCACAGATGTTCTTCTACATGTGAACTGGTGTGTCACACTTTGGTTGCTGTGACAGTTTCATTTGCTTAGCTGTCTGCACACTGTGAGTGACAATTGGATTGGTGTGTATATTTGTGCAATAAGAGTGCTGATGTTGCCATATGGCACCATGCTGTTTGAGAGGAATGGCTGGGTGAATGTACTGGCTACTTACCTGTTATATTTTCACATTTGGCTTAGATTTATGACACATCCCTGTGTGTGTGTGGTAGAGGCTTCCATCCTCCTCAGGGGTGGGACAAGAAAGCATATTGAAGTGGACAGTGCACTGACTGACACATTCATCTGGGTGGGAGGGAGTTCTCCGTCTTGATGAGCTGGGGAACAAGGGGGCATGGAGAGAGTAGTACTGCAGTCTTCCCATACTCAAACCCCCCTCCCTGTTAAGATGGCTACCTACCTGTTAGTTTCATGTGAGCAATGCAATCTCTGCCACATGCCTCGGGGGGGAGTGCTCCATCCTACTGGGCTTTGGGACAAGGGTGCCTGTGGGAGTTGTAGTGCAGGCCTCCCAACCCCAAACAGCCCTCCCAGGAAAGATGGCTACCTATCTGATAGGTGAGGGTGGACCATACAATGGCTGGCACATGCTTCTGGGTGGGGGGGAGTGGTCTATCCTGCTCAGGGGTGGGACTGGGGGCCTGGTGGGAGTTGTTGTGCAGGCCTCCCTCCCCCAAATAACCCTCCCTGTGAAGATAGCTACCTACCTGTTAGTTTGTCTGTAGTGATACAATGGCTTCCAAATGATTCTGGGTGTGGAGTGCTCCATCCAGCACAGGTGTGTGACAGTGGGCCTGGTGGGAGTTGTAGTGCAGGCCTCCCACCCCCAAACGCCCCAACCTGTAAAGATGGCTACCTACCTGTTATTTGTAAGTGTACAATGCAATGGCTGACACATGCATCTAGGTGGGAGGGAGTGCTCCATCTGATGAGCTGGGGAACAAGGGGGCATGGTGGGAGTAGTAGTACAGTCTTCCCACCCCCAAATACCTCTCCCTGTGAAGATGTCTACCTATCTGTTAGTTTGTTTGTAGTGAAACAATGGCTTCCAACTGCTTCGGGGGGGGAGTACTCCATCCTGCTCAGGTGTGTGACAGTGGGCCTGGTGGGAGTTGTTGTGCAGGCCTCCCATCCCCAAACACCCCAACCTGTGAAGATGGCTACCTACCTGTATGTTTGTTTGTAGTGAGACAATGGCTTACAACTGCTTCTGGGGGTGGAGTGCTCCACCCTGTTCAGGTGTGTGACGGGGGCCTGGTGGGAGTTGTTGTGCAGGCCTCCCACCCCCAAACAGTCCTTCCAGGGAAGATGTCTACCTACCTGTTAGTTTGTTTGTAGTGATACAATGGTTTCCAAATGCTTCTGGGTATGGAGTGCTCCATCCTGCTCAGGTGTGTGACAGGGGGCCTGGTGGAAGTTGATGTGCAGGCCTGCCACAACCAAACAGCCCTCCTAGGGAAGATGGCTACCTACCTGTTAGTTTGTTTGTAGTGATACAATGGCTTCCAAATGCTTCTGGGTGTGAAGTGTTCCATCCTGCTCAGGTTTGTGACAGTGGGCCTGGTGGGAGTTGTTGTGCAGACCTCCCACCCCCAAACACCCCAACCTGTGAAGATGGATACCTACCTGTAAGTTTGTTTGTAGGGATACAATGGCTTCCAACTGCTTCTGGGGGAGTGTTCCATCCTGCTCAGGTGTGTGACAGGGTGCCTGGTGGGAGTTGTTGTGCAGGCCTCCCACCACCAAACAGCCCTCCCAGGGAAGTTGGCTACCTACCTGTTAGGTGAGGGTGAACCATACAATGGCTGGCACATGCTTCTGGGTGGGGGAGTGCTCCATCCTGCTCAGGGGTGGGACAGGGGGCCTGGTGGGAGTTGTAGTGCAGTCTTCCCACCCCCAAACATCCCAACCTGTGAAGATGGCTACCTACCTGTTATTTGTAAGTGTACAATGCCATGACTGACACATGGATCTCGGTGGGAGGGAGTGCTCCATCTTGATGAGCTGCAGAACAAGGGGGCATGGTGGGAGTAGTAGTACAGTCATCCCACCCCAAACCCTCCTTCCTGTGAAGATGGCTACCTACCTGTTAGTTTGTTTGTAGTGATACAATGGCTTCCAAATGCTTCTGGGTGTGACGTGCTCCATCCTGCTCAGGTGTGTGACAGTGGGCCTGGTGGGAGTTGTTGTGCAGGCCTCCCACCCTCAAACACCCCAACCTGTGAAGATGGCTACCTACCTGTAAGTTTGTTTGTAGTGAGACAGTGGCTTCCAACTGCTTCTGGGGGGGGGGGAGTGCTCCATCTTGCTCATGTGGGAGACAGGAGGCTGGTGGGAGTTGTGGTGCAGGCCTCCCACCCCCAAACAGCCCTCCCAGGTAAGATGGCTACCTACCTGTTAGTTTGTTTGTAGTGATGCAATGGCTTCCAAATGCTTCTGGGTGTGGAGTGCTCCATCCTGCTCAGGTGTGTGACAGGGGGCCGGGTGGGAGTTTTTGTGCAGGCCTCCCACCCCCAAACAGCCCTCCCATGGAAGATGGCTACCTACCTGTTAGTTTGTTTGTAGTGATACAATGGCTTCCAAATGCTTCTGGGTGTGGAGTGTTCCATCCTGCTCAGGTGTGTGACAGTTGGCCTGGTGGGAGTTGTTGTGCAGACCTCCCACCCCTAAACAGCCCTCCCAGGGAAATGGCTACCTACCTGTTAGTTTGTTTGTAGTGATACAATGGCTTCCAAATGCTTCTGGGTGTGGAGTGCTCCATCCTGCTCAGGTTTGTGACAGTGGGCCTGGTGGGAGTTGTTGTGCAGGCCTCCCACCCCCAAACAGCCCTCCCAGGTAAGATGGCTACCTACCTGTTAGTTTGTTTGTAGTGATGCAATGGCTTCCAAATGCTTCTGGGTGTGGAGTGCTCCATCCTGCTCAGGTGTGTGACAGGGGGCTTGGTGGGAGTTTTTGTGCAGGCCTCCCACCCCCAACAGCCCTCCCAGGGAAATGGCTACCTACCTGTTAGTTTGTTTCTAGTGATACAATGGCTTCCAACTGCTTCTGGGCGGAGTGCTCCATCCTGCTCTAATGTGTGACAGGGTGCCTGGTGGGAGTTGTTGTGCAGGCCTCCCACCCCCAAACAGCCCTCCCAGGGAAGATGGGTAACTACCTGTTAGGTGAGGGTGAACCATACAATGGCTGGCACATGCTTCTGGGTGAGGGGAGTACTCCATCCTGCTCAGGGGTGGGCCAGGGGGCCTGGTGGGAGTTGTAGTGCAGTCTTCCCACCCCCAAACACCCCAACCTGTGAAGATGGCTACCTACCTGTTATTTGTAAGTGTACGATGCCATGGCTGACATATGGATCTGGGTGGGAAGGAGTGCTCCGTCTTGATGAGCTGGGGAACAAGGGGGCATGGTGGGAGTAGTAGTACAGTCTTCCCACCCCAAAACCCCCTCCCTGTGAAGATGGCTACCTACCTGTTAGTTTGTTTGTAGTGATACAATGGCTTCCAAATGCTTCTGGGTGTGGAGTGCTCCGTCCTGCTCAGGTGTGTGACAGGGGGCCTGGTGGGAGTTTTTGTGCAGGCCTCCCACCCCCAAACAGCCCTCCCATGGAAGATGGCTACCTACCTGTTAGCTTGTTTGTAGTGATACAATGGCTTCCAAATGCTTCTGGGTGTGGAGTGTTCCATCCTGCTCAGGTGTGTGACAGTGGGCCTGGTGGGAGTTGTTGTGCAGACTTCCCACCCCCAAACAGCCCTCCCAGGGAAATGGCTACCTACCTGTTAGTTTGTTTGTAGTGATACAATGGCTTCCAAATGCTTCTGGGTGTGGAGTGCTCCATCCTGCTCAGGTTTGTGACAGTGGGCCTGGTGGGAGTTGTTGTGCAGGCCTCCCACCCCCAAACAGCCCTCCCAGGGAAGATGGCTACCTACCTGTTAGTTTGTTTGTAGTGATGCAATGGCTTCCAAATGCTTCTGGGTGTGGAGTGCTCCATCCTGCTCAGGTGTGTGACAGGGGGCCTGGTGGGAGTTTTTGTGCAGGCCTCCCACCCCCAACAGCCCTCCCAGGGAAATGGCTACCTACCTGTTAGTTTGTTTCTAGTGATACAATGGCTTCCAACTGCTTCTGGGCGGAGTGCTCCATCCTGCTCTAATGTGTGACAGGGTGCCTGGTGGAAGTTGTTGTGCAGGCCTCCCACCCCCAAACAGCCCTCCCAGGGAAGATGGGTAACTACCTGTTAGGTGAGGGTGAACCATACAATGGCTGGCACATGCTTCTGGGTGAGGGGAGTACTCCATCCTGCTCAGGGGTGGGCCAGGGGGCCTGGTGGGAGTTGTAGTGCAGTCTTCCCACCCCCAAGCACCCCAACCTGTGAAGATGGCTACCTACCTGGTATTTGTAAGTGTACGATGCCATGGCTGACATATGGATCTGGGTGGGAAGGAGTGCTCCGTCTTGATGAGCTGGGGAACAAGGGGGCATGGTGGGAGTAGTAGTACAGTCTTCCCACCCCACAACCCCCTCCCTGTGAAGATGGCTACCTACCTGTCAGTTTGTTTGTAGTGATACAATGGCTTCCAAATGCTTCTGGGTGTGGAGTGCTCCGTCCTGCTCAGGTGTTTGACGGGGGGCCTGGTGGGAGTTTTTGTGCAGGCCTCCCTCCCCCAAACAGCCCTCCCAGGGAAGATGGCTACCTACCTGTAAGTTTGTTTGTAGTTATACAATGGCTTACAACAGCTTCTGGTGGAGTGTTCCATCCTGCTCAGGTGTGTGACAGTTGGCCTGGTGGGAGTTGTTGTGCAGACCTCCCACCCCTAAACAGCCCTCCCAGGGAAATGGCTACCTACCTGTTAGTTTGTTTGTAGTGATACAATGGCTTCCAAATGCTTCTGGGTGTGGAGTGCTCCATCCTGTTCAGGTTTGTGACAGTGGGCCTGGTGGGAGTTGTTGTGCAGGCCTCCCACCCCCAAACAGCCCTCCCAGGGAAGATGGCTACCTACCTGTTAGGTGAGGGTAAACCATACAATGGCTGCCAACTGCTTCTGGGTTGGTGTGGAGTGCTACATCCTGCTCAGGGGTGGGACATGGGGCATGGTGGGAGCTGTAGTGCTGTTTGCCTGGACACATACAACCCTGTAAATTGTGGCTACCTTTGGGGTGATTCAGATGGAGTGAATGTTACATCTGTGGGACATGTGTTGGATATTGTGGTGCATGTGGATATACTTGGGCCTCTGAGATGTAGCTTTGTAGTTCTGCTGGACAGTACATAGCTATGTAATGGTCTACATTTGTTTGCACTTACCAACCTGCACTCCCCCAGCTATTCCTGTGAGACTCTCTGGATGCAGTATGGCAAGCACCTTCTCCTGCCATGCAGTGAATGTTTTGGGTGCAATGGGAGGGCCACCGCCAGTCCACCGCGAATCCGACCGCCGCGGACGGATGTTAGCCTTCTCCTCCCGCTACGGGCAGTTTTTCGTTGCCTTGTTCCGCCGCAGTCGGATTTTTTGGGCGGTTGATCCTAATTGTACCACTGTTTTTTCCACGGTATCGGTGGGCGGTCGGGGTGGTTTTCCGACATCCTAATGGGCCCCTCAGTGTGTCATTCAACTCGAAGGTAACTTGATATTCAAAAAGCTTAAATAAGAGAGAAGAATGCATGAGAAGAAATAAGAGAAGCTCCTAGAGACCTAAGACAAGGTAGTTATCAAGCAGGAAAAAGTCAGGTTTTCTAAGGTTTTCTGAAATTTGCAAAAGAAGATTCAGCTTGAAGATTAATGATGCGCAGATATGAGTCCCATGCTGCTGTTGAATACTGAACTCTGCACAGTCCACTACTTAATTCTCTATATGACAAATTACTCCATGTTTTAATATTGTTCTTATAAGGTGGCACCTTCTGATACTAAGTGCAGTTTGAAATGCCCTTAAAGCAGCAGTCTTCAATCAGTGGGATGCGACCCCCAGGGGGGCCGTGGAGTCCTGGGAAGGGGGTAGTGCATTTCCAGGCCTAACTTCTGCCTGGAATGCAACATTTGCTTTTCCTTTTGTAGAAAAACAACGGCCCAGACCCTTCATTCCGATCGTTAAAATGCTTTAGCTGAAGTTAATTGAGTCTCATGTGCTGTAAACCGAAATAGTCTTGTAAAACAATCCTTCAAGTAAGTGTTCATGCCAGGGTGCCTGCTTGTCTGAATGACATGCAAATGTGGCTAGGAGTTAATCTGCAAATGTAAAGGGTGTTTGGGAGTGGTTCTGGCTTTAATTGGATAAATCACTCCAAGCATTGCAATGGCAAAGATGTGTTGTTGTTTTTTTTTTTTGCATGGTGGGGCAAAGAATTAACAACTGGGCTGTGAAGTGCATGCTTTTCACCATAACTGTATTTACACACTGCTTAGTACCCCTGGGGAGGTGTTGAAGGGACAGGTATGCAAAAACCCCACATTAATTATTGTCTTATATTACTCAATTCTACCTTTTGGAAGCTCCATTTTACTTTAAAACTATTTGAACAGTTTGTAGCAGTCTATATTATAATGTGAGTAATGCAAGCATAAAATAACAACTTACACATTCAATGTGCTTTCTGTCACAGGCTGTGACCTCATAGCACTAAAAATACACAAGTCACTATTCTCCACTGCGCCAAATAAATGTAATTCTCTATCTATCTGGCTACACACAGACCTCTGCAGTGCATTAAATAATAGAGGTTTCATAATGTACTACCATGCATTTCCCATTGA
The DNA here is from genome assembly GCF_964204655.1 of Triturus cristatus. Lineage (NCBI taxonomy): Eukaryota > Metazoa > Chordata > Amphibia > Caudata > Salamandridae > Triturus > Triturus cristatus. Next base: position 1,139,466,343 of record NC_140583.1, on the reverse strand, counting down.
GTAAATGTATTTTTCATTTAAGCTACTCATTAGTTTAAATGTAGCAACGTAAAATACTAACAACATATTTTGGGTCTGACTTATGAGAGGCTTGCGCGGCCAGAACGCCACTTTTTTTTAAGCTTTGGCGGCAGAAGCGTCTCAATCATATCTATGAGGCGAAGCAAAGTCACCCTGCATGGCTTAGAATGGCCTCATAGATATGAAGTAAGACAAAGCAGCGCATGCTGTTCCGTTGCCTTACATTGTGTCAAGTAGGCGTTCCATAGGCATTGCAGTGGGTGTTCTCATGCAACACCCATGGATTTTGACGCTGCCCCAGATTTGTAAAACCATGTAAACTGGGGGCAGCACCAAACCGTATGCCTCCCCACAGCAGGCCTAACGAGGAGAAATGTTTTCATTTCTCCTTGTTTTTCCTCTTTCTTTGTGTGTTCCTATTTCTATGTGTGCTCCATTCTGCAGCACACACAGAAAGAGGAAAACCCCTCTCCAGATTCTTTTTTTGCAGTAAGGTGCCCCTTCCTGCACAAAATCAATCCTGCCTATGTTGGTGTTAGTCAGCAATTTGTGTGGCAATGCAGGGTAAAGGGAAAGGAATGCACAATATTTCATAAATAAGGTGCATTCCTATCCTTTCACATTGGCAGAGGGCAGTGTAGCAAGAAGACTTGCGGTGCTGCCTTACGCCAAAGCCTCATAAATGAGTCTTTGTTTTAGCCACACCTTTGACCACGCCCCCATGCTCTCTTAAGGATCTTTGGTTTGCTAAACACTATTTAATATATTTCCCCAATGTAAAAATAATTTGCTGTGGGAATTGGGGCCGTTTGTGTTTGTCGATAGTTGGCAATGATGAGGAGGAGCAAGTTCTAAAAAATGTTGTCTGCAGGGTGTCCTTACACTTAAAATGTTTTGACAGAGGGGTCTCGGTATCAAGAAGTTTGAAGACCTCTGCCGTAAAGCAATGGTCCTGATTCAGGACTGTGTCTCCCCACTAGCACCATCACACTGGGATTCCCAATGTAATATGTTAACTCAAAATCACTCGGTCATAATTTTCAAACAAAACATAATCAACTGAATCCATTTACTCAAATTTGTTTTTCAAAAATATATTGTTTCAATCTATTTTTATATTTGTAGTGAAGTGTCCATAAGTGCATCAATTACCCTTCCCCAGTGCATTTTGGACTTCAAGGGGACATTTGCCGAAGCCCTAGCTGCCAGCACTTACCACTTCTCCCGGGTCCCTAGCAGGCTGCAGTGGACGGGGCTCCAGACGCTGTGTGTTTCTCCCGGCTGGCCCACGCCATCGGCCGTAGCTGGGGGAACTACAGCTCCCGTGAGCCTCTGCAAACTTCCGGACGTCAGCGCGCCCGGAGGCGCTTTAAAAGCATTGGCTCCCTTGGTGGAGCGGGGGACATTTGCCGAAGCCCTAGCTGCCAGCACTTACCACTTCTCCCGGGTCCCTAGCAGGCTGCAGTGGACGGGGCTCCAGACGCTGTGTGTTTCTCCCGGCTGGCCCACGCCATCGGCCGTAGCTGGGGGAACTACAGCTCCCGTGAGCCTCTGCAAACTTCCGGACGTCAGCGCGCCCGGAGGCGCTTTAAAAGCATTGGCTCCCTTGGTGGAGCGGGGGACATTTGCCGAAGCCCTAGCTGCCAGCACTTACCACTTCTCCCGGGTCCCTAGCAGGCTGCAGTGGACGGGGCTCCAGACGCTGTGTGTTTCTCCCGGCTGGCCCACGCCATCGGCCGTAGCTGGGGGAACTACAGCTCCCGTGAGCCTCTGCAAACTTCCGGACGTCAGCGCGCCCGGAGGCGCTTTAAAAGCATTGGCTCCCTTGGTGGAGCGGGGGACATTTGCCGAAGCCCTAGCTGCCAGCACTTACCACTTCTCCCGGGTCCCTAGCAGGCTGCAGTGGACGGGGCTCCAGACGCTGTGTGTTTCTCCCGGCTGGCCCACGCCATCGGCCGTAGCTGGGGGAACTACAGCTCCCGTGAGCCTCTGCAAACTTCCGGACGTCAGCGCGCCCGGAGGCGCTTTAAAAGCATTGGCTCCCTTCGCGTCGCGGGACGCGCGCGGGCGGCGCCGGGCTGAGCCCGGGCAGAGGGCGGGCCGTCTGTGGCCGTCCGGGGCAGGAGGAGACAGGGCAGGGCCACGTCCCTGTCATCCGATTCTTGAGGCCAGCGTGCTTCCTCACTATTATCGGGTGTTACATCGACTGAAGGTATAACTTTGTGTTGTGTCTGTGGGGACTCTTGACACACTCGTAGTGCATTGTGCTGATATATCTTCTAGCGGGAGGGGTCCAGAGCCATAATGGGTAAAAGGAAAATGACGGACGCTAATGGCAGCGTGGCTAAAAGAAACAAGGCCCGTAAAACTACTAAGAAACTTATTCCATCTTCTACCCTACAACGTATTGAATCCTTAGTTGACGATTGTACCACGCTCCTGGATCCTGATTTAACTACTGTGTCCTTGTCTTCATCTCCTTTACCTGCTAGTAACACCTGCTCAGGCCCCGTCACCATCCCCCAAATGTTCACTAAGAAAACTGCCCCACCTTCTTCTATCGTACAAACATCAACAGCCCTAGACAGTACCCTAAACCTCTCCACTATTATGGGATCAACTACCGAAGTCTCTAGCTCCTATGTCACTGTGGTTAACAGGGTACCCCTTGAGCCCACTGTTATTTTGTGTAAAAACCGCTTTGAGGTTTTATCTGATTTGGGGAATGACTCTGCAGACTGTTGTGACTTTACTTCTAGTGTACCATTAGCTCCGGTCCCAGACCATTCTGGGGACGGAGTTCTTGCTCCTGGATCGCCCCTATATATGGCCAGCCAACAATGCGTGTCTGTTGCAGACCCAACGCCGGGCTTACTCATGGAAACCATTAATACACTAAAACTTGAAATCAGCGACCTAAAAGCGCTAGTCAAGGAATTACTATTAGAAGTCAAAAGACCCCTTACACAGCCCCCGCAATCATCAAATCCATCAACAAGCATTGTTCACCATCCCCACGCATCATGTGCCTCTTCTTCTACTACTACTTACTCTAGTGCAATGATGCCCATTCAATCGCCAGTTCCTCCTTACCAATCCACTATAAACACAATATCATCTGCTAGAGCTGGGGCTGGATTATCCACTCCCAACAAAAGATCGCATCCATCATTGCACGGCAACACTACAACCAACCAGTGTCATCGTTCTCTGAAATCTGCAATCCCCAACCCACTCCGAAAATCCTCCGAACTACAAAACTGTAGGGCCAATTCCCAGCCCATTGTCCATATGGTGGGAGTCCCCAGGAGCAATGGGTATGAGTGCGAAGAATCTTTAAAGAATAAAGTTACACATTGGATCCGTCACTCTAGAGGTTGTCGATCTATCATCAGAGATGACCTCGTGCAGGCTCGCAGACTAAGATCCAATAATTTCTCGAAGGATATTATTGAACTGACCTTAGCTAATCATTATTTAGCTGAGGGCCTCATTGCATTAGAGTATAGATCCTCCTCACCTGACTCTTCTTCTATTCAGTTTAAACATCCTTCGACATTGAGTCATGCCCTAGTGGGGCGGAGTAGCGGGGTGCCCTATCAAAGGCTCGAGGGAACATCCTCACTTGGACAAATTGACTGACTAACAACTGTGTCCCATATGTCCCTACCTCCTACCGAAGCTACTCCAGTTGCCCTTACCCCCAACCATAGACCGACTTCCTTAACCCCATTACCCACTATTTGCAATGGGGATAGGGCGGAAGGTGCATTAACAAGGGTTGTTCCATCTCTGATCTCACATGATCCTGTTATTCCCCCCCCTCCAGTACCAAATACGACTCTCAAACTTATCTCGTGGAACATTGCGGGTCTGAAAGCTAAACTTTCACTCCCTGAATGGAATAGACTTATAGCTATGTATGACATCTGCATATTTCAAGAGACCTGAAGTGTCACACCCTTATATAAATCAGGCTTCTCATGCTATTGCGTCCCTGCGGTCACTACTGGCCGTGGACGCCCTTCGGGGGGGCTCATAATTTGGATTAACATAGCCCTCTCATGTAGAGTCAGACTTGTTCAATGTTCGTCTCCTGACGTGCTGCATTTAACCCTGAATGGGCTGAAAGGGGGGCCAACTATTGAGCTCTTTAACATCTATATTAGAGGTACCCAAGGAGGATCCAAGTCCCCTACCGTCACTATTCTAGAAGAGGAATTTTCCTCTTGTCCCCCGAATTCATTCATTCTGGCTGCCGGAGACTTCAACTGCACTTTTGAACCCCTCGCCACCGAAGACATCTTGGATGTTGCAGAGGAAGACACTAGGTGGGGTATACCCTCCCTTTCCATCCCCCCAGTAACGAGATGGTCACCAGTAGTAATCCAACTGAATGCTCTGGTTATGGAATATGGGCTGAGAGCCGCTAATGGCCGACTTCCCTCCGACCTTCATGCAGCTTCTACTTTCAACAGAATCTCCAGCCCATCAAGAATTGATTACATTCTAATTGACCGAAGACTCTGGCATTATGCAGTGGATATGGTCATTGTCCCTACCATTGACAGTGACCATAACTCTCTTTGCCTGACCCTAAAGAGCCCATGGACTCCTGATCAATCAACCTCTGATCATCGTCCGACATTGCTCACTAGAGATGTTATTCCATCTAACTGTAAAAGATATCTTAAATGGCCCAAAGTTGCAGTTGACGCCCAAAAATTGTCTACCATTAAAGAAATACTGCTATTAAAAACGGCCGAACTTAGGCAAGCCTGCGAAGACGCTAATGAGAATTCAAGAGCCGTGTCTATCCATGCAGACACCATTGAGTCTATTGGGTCCCTTTTTACATCTCTTTCCTCTAACAACTCCCACAATCATAAAACACCCGGTTCTTGGTTCAATTTAGAGTGTAGATCTAGTAGAAAAATGCTTGCATCCGCTATTAAATCCAAGGATTGCATCTTAATCAAGAATGCCAGGTCTACATATAGGAAGGCTCTTGATAACGCAAAGCGTGTATGGGAAGAATCTCATTGGCTGGCCTTAAAAGATGCCAGCCTAGCAAGGGATGGGACCACATTTTGGAACCTTTGTAGATTCTCCCAAGGCCATGAACCTGATACAATTTCCAACCACATTACCAATGACGAGTGGTTTACCCATTTTTCGTCACTCTATTCGGATGACAGTGCACAAAGTACCGGCGCTTCTTCTGTTAATGTTCCCACAGACCTAACCCCGCATGACAATGATCCCTTTACTGAAATTGAAGTCATGTCTGCCATTAATAGGTTGGTCCCAGCTAAAGCTGCAGGCCCAGACGGCCTACCTGGAGACTTGTTCCGCTCTGACCCCAAGTCTTGGGCTGTTTATTTTACAATTCTACTGAATGCCCTTTTAAAGGGATTACCCATCCCCGAGTCTTGGAGGGGGGCGGAGGTCATACCCATATTTAAGAAGGGTTCCAGGGAGGACCCTGCTAACTACAGGCCAATAAGCCTCATTGACGTCAGTCAGAAGGTGGTTGGCAGGGTCCTGCTGGAGCGAATTCTACTATGGGCCACTGACAACGACATCTTATCACACTATCAGGCCGGGTTCAGGCCATTCACGGGCACGATTGACCAGGTCTTTAGGCTCCTATTGCTATACTGGAAAACTGTGCAGATTGGTAAGGGCAATCTCCACCTGGCCTTTATCGACCTGAAGTCGGCCTTCGACCTGGTCCCCCGTGACCGTCTATGGTCTGTCCTTCATGACCTGGGTCTCCCGCCTTATATCCTTGACCTCCTGGTGCGCCTACATGAGGGGAATTTTGCCAGGGTGAGATGGGGCAGTCAAGCACAGCGCACCGATAAGATCCCAGTCAGCAGAGGAGTCCGCCAGGGCTGTGTACTAGCGCCCACCCTCTTCTCTCTTTTTGTGAACGGAGTGGTGAAATTTTTGCTAGAAGTCCCGGCGGACGCTCCTGCCCTGGCGGGGGAAAAAGTCCCCACCCTTTTATTCGCTGACGACACCCTGCTATTGTCTAAGACTCCAGCAGGGTTACAGAAGCTTTTAGACAGATTTTACTCGTTCTGCACAATGAGAGGCTTGGTCATTAACACTTCCAAAACTAAGCTCCTCTCTTTTAAATCTCGTAAATCACCTAGTGTATCTATTTCTTCTGATGGAGTCCCCCTAGAATACGTCAAATTATTCGACTATCTAGGTATTAGGATCTCCGACAACATGAGCTGGAAGCCCCACATTCACAAAATGCTACTTAATCATAAGCGGGCTGCGGGGGTAATTGCTAAAGAACATCGCTCCTCGAGGAGTAAGCCAATTACTCCCGCATTAACAATCTATCAGGCCAAAGCAGTAGGTTCAGCTATGTATGGAGCCGAACTGTGGGGGTTCGAGAACACAGACGAACTTACTTTGTCCGAGAACAAATTCCTAAGAGAACTAGTAGCAATGCCCAGGGGTACTCCTTTGAAACCTCTTTTCAGCGATCTGGGTAGGCGCTCACTTAAGGACATTGCCAGGTTACGTCCCCTTTTATTTTGGGCTCGTTTATGGCGTACCCCGGAGTTGAAAAAATATACTGAGGGCTTGAGAGAATTAATGAACACATCTGGCTCCCAAAAAATAAGCTGGCTACGTAATATTAAAAAATCCCTTAACCAGCTTGGCTTCAACGACCTTTGGGAACATGGAGCCCCTGTGAGCAAGGCCGACATCACAAAAGCCTATTGGGCTTGGATCGACAATCGAGATCTTAGTAGACCCAACCCTGGAAGACTAACTGAAGCTTATTATACCTTCAAGCAGTCAGTTAACTTTGAGCCCTTTCTTGAGTTTATAACAAAACCTAGGGACAGAGCATTGTACTTCCAATTCAGACTCGAGACCCTCCCTACTCGCGAATTTACCAGCAAATGGAAGCCTCCCTACCAGACCCCTGCTACTTGCCCGATATGCCCTGAAAAGGTTGAAAGTATAGCACACATTATGTTTGAATGCCCAGTGTATAGTAATCCTAGAAGGCGATGGTTAGCCCCCGCCTGTCGTCTTCTAGGCATTTCGAACTATCGAGTTGCTTTACGCATTTTGCGTTCTGACACAAGTTTGGTCCTAGTCTGTGCTGTGGCAAAATTCCTGGGCTGGTCCTGGATCATCAGAAACAAACTGAATAACTGCACTAGTTGATATAATGAATTGTCTTTTTATATGCTTTTTTAAACTACAGTTTTAAACCATAGTTTTAAATCAGTATTTTTTTAATATGTTTTTAAACTAGTCATCAAGCCATCATCAGGAATTTGCTGTAAAATTGTTCCCTAAATGAACTCTCATTTTTGTCATGCTTTTCTTGTATATGCTTTTATGATAATTTTTATCGAAATAAAGCTTTTTGACTTGACTTGACTTCAAGCAGTCCTTCGTCGGGGAATGTCCTGTTGACTAAACAAAAGCAATTCAATTTTTTAAATCATCGATGTAAGGGTCCTTCTGCTTCAGCTATGAGAACTTCACTGTGAGTGACGGCATTCTGCTATTTCTCAAGGCGCACATCCACACACAGAGTTGTTTCCTTAGCATCTGGAATTACTATGGCAAAGCAAGGTTTTGTGATCAAAAATATTTTTGCTTTTATCCAATGCTTGATAGCAAGCATTGACCAATACAACAGGCAAGCATGGAACGCCAAATGTATTATCTTTGCTGATGCTTGTTTAAAGGCAGAAATCCTGCAGACTGTTGTACAATTATTTGCAATTTCTTTCAGGGCAGAACACTCCATATGAGATATGGAAAAACTGATTCACTCAAAGATTTTTGACAAAACATATGCTGCTCATACTGTGTTTTAAAAGAACAAGAAACATTGGACTGCAAAGAACTTGTGTCAAAATAGCAGAGCTTCTGGATAAAAATCATAACATCAACTGAAAGATAAAAATACATCTTATGTTGGACATTTGCCTCTGTAGCAGGCGGAACTGCCTTTTTACATAAGTTTAAGGATGTTAAATGGCAGCAGCTTTGAATATACTGATTCTTTGCCACAGACCATTCCTTGCTTTTAAGCATGTGAGCTGCGCTACTGTCAAAGTAACTCAAGTTTATTGAGAAGTAACTGCAGTCCATACCAATCTACAGATACTAACTAGTACAAGGGAATGAAAGCAACTGGTCGGAGTTGGGAGTGCCAACTTTGGTCGGGGTCCTTTGTGATTCAGAGCTGGCTGGGACAGCACTAACCCTGGGCTAAGTTTGCGTAGTCATGCTACGCGATGCTATGCGAAATAGCAGAAAAAATCTGCAGCGCTACACGTAGCTACATGAGTAAGCGGAGCTGCTTGTTTCCGCATGCTCGTGTTTGCTCGTGAGATGTTTTTGACGTTCGGCAATGCGGATGACGTGTTCGTGGGAAATATCACGCAAACTTCACCACGCGGTCGCCAATGGGCATGGCCATCTTGTTTCCTATTCTTTGCATGGTTCTGGGGCCTGCTTTTCAATCCCTCTCCAATATTTTCAATCCTTTGTTTTTTACACTGTTTTCCTGATCTTTTTTCATTTATTATCTCTCCCTCTCTTTCCCTAAGTGTATATTTTGCATTCTATTTCTTCTTTTACTGCGTTTTTTTAACTTTTTCTACTGTTTTATATTTCTTCCTTTTTTACTCTCCTACTTCTTCCCCTGACTTTATTTTTTACTGCTACATTTTCTTCTCTGCCCCTGCCCACCCCAGGACCATGGCTAAGGGTGCTGCCTCCAAGGGCAAGGCATCTGCGCCCAAGAAGAGCCACCCTCCCTGCGGCAGACTGAGCCCGGAAGGGGTGCAGGCCCGGTCCCTTTTTAGCAATGTCGCCCTTGTTTTTTTCATTCAGCGCCACCTCCCCTTGACCTTGGCAGCAGGCGGCAAGACTGGCTACAGGTATGCTACCGAGGAGCGTCACCGCTGGTGGGCGAGGGTACGCCGGGCAGTGTTTTGCTTCTCTGCGGTCCAGCGCACCCATAAACAGCTGACCCACCGGTGGTCAGACATCTTGGACCGGTAGCAGGACCTGCTGGACCAGCTAGGTGTTGAGGTTGTGGGGCTTGGTGAGTAGCTAATACTAGTAGTATTATGTGTTCTCTAGACCGTGTTACTGTTATTGCGAATATAATTTTTGGGGCAGAATAGCAAGAATGCTGCTGCTTACATTGCAGGTATATTACGTTTAAAAATCTTCTGTGATTGTTATTCTTCTAGACGCAACTAATCTTACTTGTTTGCAACTTTGCGGCTGCGCTCGCTTGGGCTGATTATCTAAGAGAGTTTACTTTAGAGAACTTAGGTTAGGTAATGCTAGAGAGACTCTAGTCCTTCATTTGTCCTCCTGTCACAAAGATAGTGGTGGGTTGATAGGTAGTTTAGTTACTTAGTTCATTAGTATTAGTTGGTCATTTTTTAGTGGTCTGCGTGACACATCCTCTGTCACGTCACGTGCTGCTGAGTGCTGCTTACTTAAGGCCTTAGTAGAACCTTTTGTAGTTTGTGAGTGAGTGAGTAATAGGCTTAGCAGAACATCAGCAGGAACCAACTTACAATTTGGAGTATGCAAAAATGTATGCATGCATCCGCCATCTATGCATTTTGAGGACTAAACTAAATGGAAATGCAGACTTATTGAACAACTAGCCCGTCTGGGATAGGTGGGCTAGGTCAGGTGGTACTTAGACTTAGGATTCTTGAATCAGAATGGAATACTGGATAAGTGTTCATAAATAATAACTAGACGGTCCGCGAATTCCACGATATTACTAGTCAATCAGATTAGATAGGTCAATTTTATTGAAATTGTTGTTTCCAAAAATGTTTTTGGGAGGGTTTTTTAAAATATTTTATTTATTTCACACCAATCATTAATGTTTGCCACTTTCTTTATTATACCTTACATGGTCGGCGGGAGCAGTGGGACAAAAACAAGATGCCTCCCAATCCCAGGGCCAGGACAGCTCCTCTACCCAGGGCTCTACTGCTGGCCCCAGTAAGTCCTCCAGTTGTTAATATTAATTATATTTCCCTAACTTTTACCTTATTTTTTCAGAACTATTATTTCCGTTTCCTAATTCTATTGTTTACCAAATCTTCTTTGATCTACACTATCTGTTTGTAAATTATTCTTATCCCTGCCTCTAACTGCCTCTGCTCTCACACTCTGTACTATATTAGTCTGTCTGTAGCTAAGCTTGCCCAGTTGGCCACTCTTAATTTTTAGTTAAAACATTTTAAACTCAGATACACCAATAGCTCTAGCCACTGAGTTCAGTCCTTTGGGTTGTCCTCTTCTAGTCTTTTTAATCTTTAGAGGCTTTTAGACAATTCCCACCAATAATGCCATTTACTCTACTCTAGTACCCAAATTGTACTAGTGATGTATATATGTATTTTAACTTTTTTTTCAATATTGCTAGTGAAAAAGAATAAATAGGGGGAAGTGTTTATGGCATCTAAAAGATTTGTAATGTTTTTTCTAGGCGTACCAACCACCAGTGCCAGGGCCAGCGACTGGGCAGGCGATGCCAGCCAGGAGGGAGCAGTGGATGCGGCAGCTGCCACAGGGGTGGGTGAGCCAGCAGCAGTGGCGGGCAGTGGTAAGTTGAAGTTATACTGATAGTCCTTACTTATTGACAATAGTTACACACTTGCAGGAAGGGTGTACACTGTAGGTTGAGAGAGACTAAGTTGTTGTGAACAATGGTTAAAGAAGACACCCTTTATTTAGAATTAGAGCAATAGCATTGGCAGTGGGAGTAGTAGTTAATTAACTAATGGCCTCTTCTAACTGACTTCATCTCAGCTGGAAAAGTGAAGACTAAGAGTCAGATGACCTTGATGGATGGGTTGAATGAAAAGGGAAAGAACTAGGATAGAAGGATGAAGGACGGGCGAGATGTAATATATATGACTGGCAGAGAAGGATACGTGCCACGTGGGAAGCATGCATTTTGCATAGGTGACTGATAGGAATCAGATGCATGGGTGGTTAAAGGATGGGTGGAAGGTGAAAGAAAAGATGCCTGCCTGGGTGGATGAAACTGTACGGGTGATAGCAAGAATCCTTCGGGGTGTTTCGTGGGTCAAACTCAAAGGCAAGCAAGGAAGGAAGGATGCATGGGTGGTGGTTTAAAAAAAATGATTTTGTTGTTGTTGAAACAAACTAAGATTTGTTGAGAGGTTAAGAAGAATGATAGACATGTTTACTTTGAATGGATGGCATTTATCATAGCATAGGTGGAGACGGTCACTGGATGAAGAGTCTTTGAAGAGAATGCAAAAGGAAATAAACCACGCCAGAGTAGCAAAGCCAAGGAGAATAGAAGTTGTATTTTCAGAATACTCCCTTGACTCACAGTAGTTTGCAAGCACAGCATATATTGTGTATGTATGTTATCAAGCACCTCCCTCTGACTTCGAGAGCCACTCACTACCTATGTTAATTTATTTTCAACTGTGTCAGCCTGCCATGGGTGGCCTATTGGCTGCATGATTCAATCAAAATAAAGTACCTCATGTCGTCCCATATATATAAGCAATGATCATTTGGATCAGATATTATCTGCCTTGTTGTAGTAGTCAGGGTGAAAGTGAAATTGAGCAGTTGCCCTTGATGTTATATAGTATGGCCAGTGCCACCCATAATCGAAAAAATAAGATGATTGTGTAATCAGCTTCCCCACCTGCAGATAGTAGTAAATAAAAATAGTCTGCATCACAAATATATTTGTCTTGAGCGCAAGCTGATTGAGCTGGCATACCGGCTACAGCAAGGTTACGTCATTTAGCTGAACAAGAGAGAAGAAGAAAACTGGTGTACTCAAGTCCATAGATACCTCACATGTTATGTACTGTGCTTGCTAGTGCTACTGTGCCACTATTTGTAGAATTAATTTGGTTTTACAGTTTTGCTAACAATATTGGTTACAATAGTCTTTTTTCTTTTTTAATATAGCTACTCCTTTCCAAACAAAAGGAAAAGCAAAACCAGAAAGGAAGGAGTTGGCAGCCATGGTCGGGTGCCGGAAGCTTGAGGCCATCTGCAATGAATATCGGCGGCTAGTGGCTCTGGCGGAAGAGGAGGAGGAGGCAGCAGCAGCTGCAGCCTCTGCCAATGCCTTGGGTACCAGCCAGGCCCCTTGAGTGGTACAGCGCCGTGGTCTGGCAGCCTCCCGCCGCACTCCATCCAGCACTGCTGCCCCCCGCGTGGATGCAATTGTTGATATTTTAAGCGCCGCATGCTCCTCCGAATGACACGCCTAGAGGAGTTCCTGGTGATTAACCAGAGACTGAGAGCTCGCCGATAGAGATCCCGTTGGATTGCCCATTTTTTATTCCTTTTTTTGGTGAGTGGGCATTGGGGTATGTTGGGGAAAAGTTGGGGTTTATATATATTTATGGATAATTTTATTTTTGAATTTTATTTAACAGACATTTTTTGGACTTTTTATCTTCTTGGACATTGGTTGGGGTTAGGGAGAGGGGTGGGTCAGGTGTTGTGGGATTTTTTACATTAGTTTATTTTGTTAGGGGATTAAATTATATTTATACTTAAACTTTACATACGATGTAAATGTTATGTGGGGGGGTTACTCTTTTACGTCACACGGTTTCATTCCTTTACTGCTGCAGGGCCACAGCCAGTTTTTCATTTAAATATTCTGAAGATTTTGTAACACACGAACAGATAGATGCGGTACCCGCACTGAGTGACTCGTGCTACTAGTACTGTCAGTCTCTCCTCCTAGTCTATGCAGGCAGCAACTGGACTCAATTAATTAATTTCCATTATTAATTATGCCTCCCCCAAACTTTCTTTTCTTACCTGTGATTGATGCTTAAACTTAGGCACAGCGATGGCTGCATGGTGATGATGGTTTGGTTTCCCAAGATGTCATGGTTGTGGTGGTAGTACACAGTAGACACTGGCAGTAGCATTTGCAAAAAAAGAAAATGAGACAGTCAGTCGACTGAGAGAGACTATGGAGAAGGAGTAGTAGAACGAAGTACAGTACACAAGAAGACTGCCAAACAAGAAACCATAATATTGATGATTAGCATTGGTAAAGTAAAATAAAAGATAATGGTGGCAGGGATAGCCTAGTACAACAAGTTACAAAATCACGGCAGTTGACTTGAGTTACTGACTCGACACAAGCATAACCTTTAGTGCTGTAACTTAGGAGGGGGATGATGAATCCAATCGATGACGGCAATTAATTATGATGGATTATGTTCCTTTGGAGAAAAAATTGACTTGCAAATATATACTGAGCATGGGTGGGTATTGGCAAACAGAACAAGTTCCTCGCCCTGCCTTGATTGAAATTGAGGCTTCCTTCTAAAGCTTTTAAAGAAAATTAAAAATATCTGTAGGGATCAATTATAAGCAAAGAGGAAACATAATAACAACAACAACAAACACACAGTTGTAATGATTGGAGAGAAAAAATAAATCAAATTATTTAAAAGATGATGAATGATACTTAAGTTACTGTATGTTATCCTGGTCAAATTGGAGAGTTGCTTCTCGGCATTCCTCTTGGTCCTCCCTTTCATGGATGCTGTGTCCATCAATCTTGAATGACACTGCCTGCCTGGCGGATGCGGATTGTTTGGTGAGTGTGAGTTGTTTTTTTCTCTGTTTAGCACAGGGTAAAAGCCAGCCTGTAAGTGTAGATTGAAAAACAAAAGGGATATTGAAAAATCAAGGAGAAAAAAGGCATGAATTACGGATGAGTGCAAACACTTTCAGAGGTGGCATGGCTAAATCATGTCTACTCTTGTTTCCAGTATTAACCTACAACAGCAACAGGACAGAGCAGGCTCACGGTTCCAACCCAACCCTCCACTTAGCTTAGATTTTGACTGAGCCAGACAGTCATAGAGCACACATATACACAGCAACATAGCATTTTCCAAAGCAACTAAATCAATGCATGGGTGTCAGTCATACCACTACTACTACACTCGTGACTACTCGACTCCACCACTACTGCACAGACATGTCGGTCTGCTGTGGTTGTTGTGGACTTGTTTACCTTTTATGTCACTTCGGGATTTGAAATGCCTTGAGTTATTCCATCAATCATCTCCGATCCGAATGACTGACTGCACAGATACTATGTGGTCATCATCATGGTGTTCTCCAACTCAGTCTGTAGTGTACCGAGTTAGTCCAGATTCCATATTAAAAAATGCAATGGATCGGCCTGCAGTAGAAGTACAATTTTGTTATCAAACAACAAGAAGGGAAACATTGACTTGAGTGAGTCACTTTTAGTGTGTAGGATAAATACTAGTACACTTTGACTTCACTTCATGCACAACAAACAACAACACAAACACCAATCACTCAGAGTCAGCATCCAATGCATGCCATCATTATTACCTGTTCCTTCTCATCTTAAGTTATGAGGCAGTCTCTCTCAGCTCAGAAAGGAGGATAGCTATAATCATCATGTTGTAATTTTGTTCCACTTCTTTTTGAGGGACTCGACGAGGCAACATTTCTTGTACTATTTTCCATCCAATGTCTGGCTTGAAGGAAATGGATTTAGGGCGAGTAAGGAGGATGGAGCTGAACTCGTAGGAGTGGACTTAAATGCACACAGCTGCAACTCTAATATGGCAATAAAAAGAGAAGACGTGGTGATGGATTTGTTGTGATTCGAACCAGAAAGACAAAGACACACACAAATAATAAAAGTAAACAAGGAAGAAAGAAAATAACAAGTTGAAAGCCAAGTTGTCAGGGAAGTAGAGCTCGTCCTCAAACTCTGGTGGTTCGACCAGAAGCAGTTCATCTAACACACTATTTCCGTCACCTAAGTCGCTATCCTCATCTTCCTGCTGTGTTTCATGTATTTTGTACTCCGGTGGTGTAAAGTGCAGATTCATTTTGGTCATGTTTAACCTCTCCACGTTTTTGGGTGAGAGACTGGTCTTTTTCACAGTTACAATGGCACCAGCAGCACTGAAAACACGCTCAGAAAAGACACTTGCAACAAGGCAAGCTAGATAGTTTGCCAGCGTGCTGAGGGATGGCCATAGGCGCCTTTTCCCATACCAATACACCAATGGATTTTGATCAATGCAGACCTCTGTTGGGTCATCCAGATAGGCCTGGATCATCTGCTCAATGCTCAGGGGTGCTACACTTTGCTGGGTCTCTTTTTCCTTTGCATCAGCATTGGATCTAACAAGCCCTTGCTGTAGATACCAATCCTGTGCTGATTTTACTGGGGCTGATGATTCTGTTCTTGCTGTGGTTGATAGTGTTGGTGACTGCTGTGAGCAAATGCACTGCCCTCAGGCTCTGAAGTTAAACTTGATGCGAGATGCCCTGCTGCACTATATGTTGTGGATTGGAGTAGCGGGCCTTTAATTACCAGCCGTTCTTTTTCCAAGTCACTGGCTGCCTCAGCTATCCAAGTTTTGTACTGGGCAACATCCACTTCTGAAAAAGGAATGAAATAACCCGGGGCAAAGCACTACGCTACGCTCGTGTAGTTTGTGAAGTTTGCGCTACTTCACACTATGCAAATTGCACGTAGCACAGTGCAAACACGCATAGCGTAGCATAGTGCAGCGGTCATTTTTTGCTTGCTCGCGGTCCTCAATGTCAAGTTGGCGACCGCGAGCAAGCAAAATGACATCCCGGCGGGACTTTTTCCTCGTTCGCGATCAGCAACATCGAGTTGCCGATCGCAAGCGTGGAAAATAAACCTCCCGGCAAGATTCTCAACGCGGGGAGGTCAGGTTTCTCATTGCGAGTGGTCGCGTATGCTCGTGACCGCTCGCGATGAGAAACTACCAATCCGATAAAGCTGCCGCTCGAGTAAAAATCTACTGGAGCGGCAGAAAACTACAGCTCGCACTGTGCAAGATGCCATTTTCAATAATTGCACAGTGCCGGGTGCTTGTCCGCACTGTGCAATCGTTGAAAACGGCATCTTGCACAGTGCGAACAGGGTACTACGCAGTTCGCGAAGTGCTACGTGTAGCTCGCGTAGTGCGAAGTGCACTTTGCGTAGCTACGCGTAGCGCTACTTCGCGAACTACGCCCAGGTTTAGAATTAATGTCTTAGTGTTCAGTGCTGATTTGTACCGTGGAGCCAGAATTGTGGCAGAAATTTAATGTTTTTCTGACACAACCTTAGTTTGCACCCTTGTATTTTCAGCTAAGCGATGGGCTAAGCTCTCCACCAACTCATAGGCTTCATAGTGGAGAAGTGTGGCTCAATGATTAGAGCGGCAGACCCTGATGCAGAGGTCTAGCCCGGGACCAGGGTTCAATTCCCCACCTCGGCGGGTCTTGGGCTCAAAAATTCCACGGACCTGATAATTCTCGCCTCGGTGCCATTCCAATCATGGAGTCCCACTCTGCAACTCTGGGCAATAGCTTGCTTAATCTCCACAACGGCCCCCACAATGCTAAGGATGCCTGGCCTCCACCTTGGGGGTGCCCAGGAGTGGACGCCCCACAGGGAAAGCTAGGATGGGTTCAACAGCGGTAATCGTACAAGCGCCTTGAGACCCTTGCGGGTGAGTAGTGCGCTATACAAGTATCAATTTACATTTACATTCTTTTCCTCCACACCTGCGTAAGTGTCAGATACCGCCTTCAGCTGTTGCTCTAGCATGTGCAACAATGGGATAGCTTGGCCCATAGTACAGTCCTCCTTGCTGACTTCACGTGTGAAGAGCTGGAAAGGAAGTAGCATCTCTGTCAGGCATTTAACTAGGCCCCATTGGTCCATCTCAACGGTCATGGCTTTCACAGTAGCACCCCCTAGTCTTTGCATGACATACTCATTGCTTGGTCTGTACTGTTCAAACAGACGTTCAAGCATGTAATAAGTTGAGTTCCAACGTGTTGGCACCTCCAGGATGAGTGCTTTGACTGGCATTCTATGCTCACGTTGAATGATCCTCAGCTGTTTCCAGGCTTTAAAAGAATGGCTAAAATGTGTGCATATTCTTCTGCAGGTGGTCAGTAAGTTGCTGACTATTTTATTTCAGAAAGTCTTGAACAATGATGTTAATGCAGTGCGCCAAACACAGGACCCTGAAAGAGCCACCATCGCCCATGGCCTTAACTATATTACTGCCATTGTCTGTGGCAACCAAACCAATGTTAAGCCCTCTTGGGTGCAGCCATTCAAAGACCTTGCTATTATGCTCTTCTAAAATGTTTGCAGCAGTATGAGATTTATCCATGGCGAACAAGGCTACAGCTGCATGTTTATGAGTGGCATTCAAAATCTCAGCAGTGTCAACAACACCAGCTGCAGTTATCTTTTCTCTAACACCCACAAAAGAGATCCAGTGTGCAGTGATGCACATGAATTCACTGGCTTGGCAACTGGTCCACATGTCTGTTGTCAGGTGGATATTATGAACAGCACTCTGCTGAAAAGCTTGTCCAAGCAATTCCAGCAAGTCGTGATGTAGTGCTGGAACAGTAACTCTGGCGAAATAGGACCATATGGGAACCTTCCATTGTGGGCAGATGGCTGTCACAAATTCCAGAAAATCCTCCCCTTCTACAAAAGAAAAAGGGAGACGGTCCAGCGTTAACATTTTTGCTAGCTTTGCATTGTACAAATGTGCTGTTGGGTGGTTGCGTTCGTATTACCCCTCCGACCTAAACATGCTGATAATGGTAGGCGGGATTTTTTTTCTTTCTGGCGCCGCTGCTGCAGGTGACTTCTTGAACCCAGATTTTGTGAGGCTCAACAACACCCTTTTTTTCATTGCAGTACTCTGTTGCCTTGGTGTCTAAGGCTCAGCCTAACTCTTACTACGGTGCCACTGAGATGTTGCTGAGGATGATGACAATGTGGGCGGTAGTGCACTGCTGGGGACAGGGTTACTTTGGTACCTCTTCATCCACACCAATAGCAATGGGTGCAGTATTACTTTTCTCTTGGCCTTTAAGGTGTTCCTCCCACTGGATCAAGTGGTGTTTTTTCAGATGGGTTGTTTGGCCTCTGGTACCATAGTTTGAACCAAGTTTACCCCGACTTAAGGCTAACCAAAAATAAGTCCCAAACTGGGAAGGTGAACTTTCTTGCACTGCTTGAGGTGCCACTTGCAATGCTGGATGAACTGGAGGCTGTGCCTGGAATTTGACTCTGTGCAGTACCACTACCTACTGAGGTGGTGGTTGTGCTGGATGTAGGTCCCTGCTGGGCCTTTGCAAACAGTAATATGGAAGCTGGAGGTGGTGTTGGTGTTACCTGTGTTGGTGGTATCCATGCCACATCAATCACAGCAATTTGGGATGGGGTAATAATATTGGTTTCCATCTCCACTGGGGCGGGAGTGATGTTTATGATGACTGACTCGTCATCATCCTCCTATTCTACATCTACCTCCATAACTCTAAGGCTTTCTGGAACCTTCCTTTTCCCTAGCCTTGTCTTGTAGCGTGCCTCACTCTTTGACTGAGCTGGTGGCTTCCAAGTGGCATCTAGATCATCAGAAGGGGGGCATGAAGATGAATTTGATGGACTAACCCTCCTTTTCCTTGCAGGGGATCTGGAAGACAATGGATCTCCTGAAAGAATGGCTTCCTCTTGTTCTTCCTCTGCAGGAAGCTCGATTACCTGAACTACCCCTACTTCAGGAGGAACAACTACTATTGCATTCGGTGGTTGCAGCTGTGGTTGCGGCTGTGGTTGCAGCTGTGGTTGCCCACTTATCTGCTGAGGTTCCTCCTGTGTTGATTGGGTACTACTTTGCAATAACGATAAGTCAATTTCAACATCACTGCTTCTTGGCGTTTGCTCAATTAGACTGGCTGCACATGCGACACTCATGGGCTTGGTCCTAGGCTGGTGGGGCGGGCCCACTGATGCGGAGGTGCTGCTCCCAGCTTGCTTCCCGGGCACTGCTGCTGCAGGATTAATTTTTTGTTTCCCAAAAAACATCCGGGGCAGCACACCAGTCTTGGTAAGTGGTACTTATTCCTTCTTCTGTTCCTTCTTCTCACTGGCAACTTTCTTGTTACTGGAGGACCTGGTACCTTTCTTCAGATGTCAGACTCAGCACGATGCAGTTGCGCAAGTTGCAGGGATGTCTGTGGTCAGTCGCACGTCACATGACGTTGTGCGCATCAGGACTTCTGTCTGGCAGTACAACAGGTGATGATGATGATGATGACACCTCCTCCTCAGTCTTTTGTTCACCTAAAAGAAAGCAAAGAAGCCAGAAGAACATCAGTGAAATGTTGCATTTGTTATTGTGGTTCACTTAATACTAGTACAAACAAATATAATATATAACTTAGTGTGTGGTGGTCACACTTGTTAGTGTTATATTATTACATTTTATTAACTCAGTTATTAAAGAAACATAACAACAGTGTAGCCATTTGTGAGACTTTGACAATAAGGGCTTTCAAGGTATACTGTGTACACTCAGGAAGGATAGGAAAGAAAAAGAACAACAAAAACAAAAATTCAAATGTAACAGAAGTGGAACGTGTATGACATTAATTTGCTTGTTTCCGGTCCAGGGAAGACATAGTTTGGCAGCTGGGGGTGGACTGTTCCCATGAGGCACAGGGTCAAGACTGATTTACATATAGCTGTGTCTGAACTGGGGTAGCGGAGTGTGCTAAGGAATGATGATGGTTTCAACCCAGATGTGTGACTGGGGGTGAGTGTCTAAAAAGGCTCAGCGCTGCTCCTTCTTCTCCTTGTGTTTACTTTGTTCACCCTAAGTCGGCAGGGTATGCCCAGACGTGGGTCCCTTGATCACTTTGCCACTGGATTCAAGCTAGCCTGGCTGATGAGGGCTGTTAGCCCCAAACCGGTCCCAGGATGCTTGTTTCCTGGTCCAGGGAAGACATGGCTTGGCAATTCGGGCTGGACTGTTCCCATGAGGCACAGGGTCAAGACTGACTTGCATATAGCTGTGTCTGAACTGGGGTGGCGGAGTGAGATAAAGAATGATGATGGATTCAACCCATATGTGTGACTGGGGGTGAGTGTCTAAAAAGGTTCAGCGCTCCGTCCTTCATCTCCTTGTGTTTGCTTTGTTTGCCCTAAGTTGGCAGGGTATGCCCAGACTTGGGTCCCTTGCACACTTTGCCACTGGATTCAAGCTAGCCTGGCTGATGAGGGTTGTTAGCACGAAACCAGTCCCAGGATGCTTGTTTCCGGTCCAGGGAAGAAATGGCTTGGCAGTTCAGGCTGGACTATTCCCATGAGGCACAGGGTCAAGACTGATTTGCATATAGCTGTGTCTGAACTGGGGTGGCGGAGTGAGCTAAAGAATGATGATGGATTCAACCCAGATCTGTGACTGGGGATGAGTGTCTGAAAAGTTTCAGCGCTCCATCCATCATCTCCTTGTGTTTGCATTAATTTGCACATCACATCATTCAGGGAGCTGCAGCTGGCAAAGGGGATGGAAGTCGTAAGCCAAGAGGAACAAAGGAAAGACATGCAGCCCTATGTGGCAAAAACAGCACACTACGAAACTACCAGCACAAAATGACCACCAGCCACACAGTCACTCATAGTCACAACAAGCAAGACGCCTGGAAAACTAGGACCTCAAGCAGGCCTAGCCAGACAAAGGAGGCATGCTTGCTAAACAACACAGCTTTTTGTATTTGTATTTTTTATTTGCATTTTCAAACATAAATACAAAACAATGGCATTTCCTGCACAGTAGCATAATACAGTTCAGTCCATCCTAGAGGCCGAAAAAACAGGCAATGGTGAAGCAGTAGCTTATACAACGTATCATTAGCTTTTCCTTGTTGATGTTGTCTTGTTTCATATTTGTTCTAAACATGGTACAGTACAATATTAGTTAACACATTTGGCCTAGCAATGTACCCAGGTAATTAGGAGCAAGAGCTGTCAACACATATAGCCGTCCATTATAGGATTCGTCCCATGGGCTGCCACACATCCCCCCAGGTCTCTTGTGCTGTGTGACAGAATGGCACTCCGGCCCCACCTAAATATGCGCAATATCTACATTCCCCAATCAGCTCACCAACGGCTCCCATATGTATCTGGGGCGAGAGCGCATCGGCATTAGCTCCCAGTATTCCGCCAGTTGGGTCTTGCAATAGGTTACCTCCCGGACCCACTCCTTGGTGGTCGGAGGGTGTGCGGCCCCCCAGTGCACTGCCACTTGTCTCTTAGCCAACAGTTGTAAAAGTGCTGGCAATTTCCTCACCTTCGGCGGGATATGAGGGATGATCCCCAGAAGTGCCAACAAGGGGGAGCAGGGTAGAGCCTGTCCCGTTATCTCACCTATATAATGCATTGTTTTGTACTAGAAGCTTGCTTTCGGCCTGCAGTGCCACGCTAGATGTATAAATGTTGCTTGTGGTGTCCCACACCTCCAGCAATTGTCACCTGGGCGAAGCCCCATCCTTCACAGTTGCCTAGGGGTTCTAAAAAAACGGTGTATGTATTTAAAATGAATCAAACAGAGCCAATAATTTGGGGCCATTTGCTCCAGCTGTCTACAGCTGAATGTCCATTGTTCATCTGTTAGGGCCTCTCCCAGGTCCTCCTCCCAAGTAGCGCGAGAAACTGGCATCACTATTGGGTGATCCCTCTGTGTGATAGTATACAGTCGTGTGATCAGACTGCGGCCTGTTTCCACAGTGAGAATGTTCTCCAGAGCAGTAAGCTGTTGGGTGGGGGCTGGAAACATTTCAAATTCCCTTCTGCAGGTCACGCGTAGCTGATAGTAAAGTAACATATTGGACGCCGAAGAGGCTGTAGGGCCATACATGTGTTGTAGTGTAAGGAAGGTGTCGCCGGGGTATAGGTCCTGACCTGTCAATACATTGTGTTTTCTAGCTATCACCTGGGGATGAGTGTTTGAAAAATTTCAGTGCTCCGTCCTTCATCTCCTTGTGTTTGCTTTGTTCGCCCTAAGTTGGCAGGGTATTCCCAGACGTGGGTCCCTTGCTCACTTTGCCACTGGATTCAAGCTAGCCTGGCTGATGAGGGCTGTTAGCACGAAACCGATCCCAGGATGCTTGTTTCCGGTCCAGGGAAGACATGGCTTGGCAGTTCAGGCTGTCCTGTTCCCATGAGGCACAGGGTCAAGACTGATTTGCATATAGCTGTGTCTGAACTGGGGTGGCGGAGTGAGCTAAAGAATGATGATGGATTCAACCCAGATCTGTGACTGGGGATGAGTGTCTGAAAAGTTTCAGCGCTCCGTCCATCATCTCCTTGTGTTTGCATTAATTTGCACATCACATCATTCAGGGAGCTGCAGCTGGCAAAGGGGATGCAAGTCGTAAGCCAAGAGTAACAAAGGAAAGACATGCAGGCCTACGTGGCAAGAACAGCACACTACGAAACTACCAGCACAAAATGGCCACCAGCCACACAGTCACTCATAGTCACAAGAAGCAAGACGCCTGGAAAACAAGGA
Organism: Triturus cristatus; assembly: GCF_964204655.1. Taxonomy (NCBI): domain Eukaryota; kingdom Metazoa; phylum Chordata; class Amphibia; order Caudata; family Salamandridae; genus Triturus; species Triturus cristatus. The sequence goes on along the minus strand of NC_140583.1, from coordinate 1,139,443,850 downwards.
CCTCAAGCAGGCCTAGCCAGACAAAGGAGGCATGAATGCTAAACAACACAGCTTTTTTAATTTGTATTTTGTATTTGCATTTTCAAACATAAATACAAAACAATGGCATTTCCTGCACAGTAGCATAATACAGTTCAGTCCATCCTAGAGGCCGAAAAAACAGGCAATGGTGAAACAGTAGCTTATACAACTTATCATTAGCTTTTCCTTGTTGATGTTGTCTTGTTTCATATTTGTTCTAAACATGGTACAGTACAATAGTAGTTAACACATTTGGCCCAGCAATGTACCCAGGTAATTAGGAGCAAGAGCAGTCAACACATATAGCCGTCCATTATAGGATTCGTCCCATGGGCTGCCACACATCCCCCCCAGGTCTCTTGTTCTGTGTGACAGAATGGCACTCCGGCCCCACCTAAATATGCGCAATATCTACATTCCCCAATCAGCTCACCAACGGCTCCCATATGTATCTGGGGCGAGAGCGCATCGGCATTAGCTCCCAGTATTCCGCCAGTTGGGTCTTGCAATAGGTTACCTCCCGGACCCACTCCTTGGTGGTCGGAGGGTGTGCGGCCCCCCAGTGCACTGCCACTTGTCTCTTAGCCAACAGTTGTAAAAGTGCTGGCAATTTCCTCACCTTCGGCGGGATATGAGGGATGATCCCCAGAAGTGCCAACAAGGGGGAGCAGGGTAGAGCCTGTCCCGTTATCTCACCTATATAATGCATTGTTTTGTACCAGAAGCTTGCTTTCGGCCTGCAGTGCCACGCTAGATGTATAAATGTTGCTTGTGGTGTCCCACACCTCCAGCAATTGTCACCTGGGCGAAGCCCCATCCTTCACAGTTGCCTAGGGGTTCTAAAAAAACGGTGTATGTATTTAAAATGAATCAAACGGAGCCAATAATTTGGGGCCATTTGCTCCAGCTGTCTACAGCTGAATGTCCATTGTTCATCTGTTAGGGCCTCTCCCAGGTCCTCCTCCAAAGTAGCGCGAGAAACTGGCATCACTATTGGGTGATCCCTCTGTGTGATAGTATACAGTCGTGTGATCAGACTGCGGCCTGTTTCCACAGTGAGAATGTTCTCCAGAGCAGTAAGCTGTTGGGTGAGGGCTGGAAACATTTCAAATTCCCTTCTGCAGGTCACGCGTAGCTGATAGTAAAGTAACATATTGGACGCCGAAGGGGCTGTAGGGCCATACATGTGTTGTAGTGTAAGGAAGGTGTCGCCGGGGTATAGGTCCTGACCTGTCAATACATTGTGTTTTCTATCTATCACCTGCGCGTGTTTCTCCATCAGTGGTGGGATTAATAGATTGTCCGCCAAGGACATAGAGGGTGCGTATAGTATGCCTATGGTTGCTCGTTTACATAATCCCCACCAAGCCCATTGCAGCGTCTCCACGGAGTCTACTTCATTTCGCGGGCATTTGAAGGGATTATAAATAGCCATCTTGAACGGTAGGGGAGCGGCCCTGTCCAATTCAACAGCAACGTGAGGTTGAAATGGGGTGGGGTGCACCCAGTAGTGCAAGATCTGCGCCTGTGCGCAGTATGCGTATAGGGAAAAAAGTCTGGGGCCGCCAGTCCTCCCTGTGCCTGCGGAAGTGTTAGTGTTTCCCAAGAGATCCTCTGCTGTCGACCTGCCCAGACCAGCTCGATCATTGAGGAACGGATCTTGTTAAGGAATTGGGTTGTGAGGGGGATAGGGATATTTACAAATAGATATCATAATTTTGGTAGTACGACCATTTTTGCCACTGCTATGCGGCCCATCAAGGATAAGGGGAGGGTCTTCCATCTGCGAACTTTGTTGTCTATCCAGTCCATCGCTCTTCCGTAATTGCAGGTCCAAAGCTCTTGCACGTCATTGCTAATCCATACACCCAGGTAGCGTGTCGGTCTGGTCGCCCAGCATATAGGATATCTCGAAGGGCTGTGTCCCAGGCGCCAATGGGAATATTACCGATTTACCCCAGTTTATCTCAATTCCTTACAAGCCGCCGTTTCGTACAAGCTCTCTCGTCATGGGGGAGAAGTTTTCCCTCGGGTTCACCATATATAAGGTGATATCGTATGCATACATGGACACAGTGAGTCCTCGCGTAGTGAAACCTATGCCCCTGGCTGTATGGTGTTGTAGGATCCAAGCCGCTTGCAGTTCGGTGGCTATGGCAAACAATAGTGGCAACAAAGGGCAGCCTTGTTGCGTGCCCCTTGTAATGGGTATCGGGTCAGATATCAGTCCGTTTACTCGTAATCGAGCCGTAGGTCCGCTGTAGAGTAGTTGAATTTTCGGTATAAACAGGGGGCTCATGCTCAGTCTCTGCAAGAGCGGGCATAAAAAATCCCCACTCCAGGGAGTCAAATGTCTTGGTGGCGTCCAATAGAGCAGCCACCGCAGACACATGTGGGGCGAGATAGTGCCTGAGTGTGAACAGAGTTCTCAAGTTATGGGAGGTGGATCTCCCCGGTATGAAACCAGATTGATCCGGCCGTACTATCAGGGGTAGTAATGGCTGAAGACGAGTGGCAAGAAGCTTAGCGGAAATTTTAGCATCTAGGTTGATGAGTGAGAGTGGCCTATATGAATCACACTGCGTGGGATGTTTGTCAGGCTTCAGTACGGTTACAATTATGGCCTCGCACATGGAGGCAGGCAAGATGCCCATCTCAGCAGCTTCCTGATATACCACCAAGAGTTTCGGTGTCAGGATGTCAGAGTACTCCTTATAGAATTTGGCCGTTAACCCATCCGCCCCAGGTGTCTTATCAACAGGTAAGCTGCCTATTGCTTGTCTAACATCCTCTACAGTGAAGGAAAATTCCATGTATTCGCGATGCATCCTGCTAAACCATAACAGTTCCACTGCATCATAGTACTCTTGTAGGGTCTCTGTCGGTGGGTGAGGCCTGGAAGTGTACAATTTTTTATAAAAATCTGTCATTGTGCCTAGAATGTCTGACGGTGTGTGAACTACAGTATTCGCAGGGGTGTGCAGTTTGGTGATGAATGTGGATCCACAAGGGTTGCAGAGTAAGTTTGCAAGTGTTTTCCCCGATCGGTCACGTTCCCCATAGCTGCGCTATGTTGTGTGTTTTGTGTAAAAGTTGGATTTACCGGTCAGCTTCCTCTTGGTACTCCGTTAGTTTAACTCAAATATCAGCCATGACCCCTGGGGTGGGCGCATTGCACTTCTGTGTTTCCAGCGTGCGTAGCTCTGTTTCCAATCTGGTTAACTGCCCTCTAACATCTCGGAGTACTCCCGACTGTCCCGCTATGCAGTGGCCACGTATCACCACTTTAAACGCGTCCCATAGAATTCCCATTGTGTCAACAGTGCCCTCATTGTGATTAAGATAGTCTGTGATGTGTGTTCTAAGTGTTTCTCTAAATGCTGCATCTGAGAGGTCATGTGGGGGGAGTCGCCATGTGAATGGTTGTATGTAGGGCTGCGGCACTGCAAGAGTCATAGCGACCGAGGAGTGATCAGATAGCGTGCGGGCCTGGTGTTGAACAACTGTCACCCAGGTGTGCAAGTCCTTGGTCACCAGCCAGAAATCTAATGTAGACCATGCTCTGTGATGTAGTGTGATGCAGGTGCCCTCCCGTGTCGCGGGGTGAAGTGTACACCATGAATCCACCAAGTGATAATCTTGTAATATCCACTGCAGCACAGCAGCAGCTCGCGGGTGATGCGTGCGGGACAGTCCCTCCCTATCCGCCTCCAGCGACAGGACAATGTTGAAGTCCCCTCCCACAGCAGAGCAGCGTTACCAAGCGACTGTACCTTGTGCCACATGTGTTGGAAGAAGGTGGGGTCATCTGTGTTGGGCCCGTATGTGTTTGCTATGATCAGCGGGTGGTTGTATAACAATCCCTTAAGTATCAGATATTGGCCTTCCGTGTCACTCACCATTGCGTGTGTCTGCCAAGGCACTCCCTTTCTGATCAGAATAGCTACCCCACGGGAGTAGCTTGAGTAGCTAGAGACGTGTACCTCCCCCCATCTATTATTAGTTAATCTCCTCCCAGCATTATCTCTCAGGTGGGTTTCTTGGAGGAGACAGATGTCGGCCTTGTGCCTGTCTAGATACGTCTGTACCAATCTCACTTTTCGGTGGTCATTTAGACCGCGGGTGTTCCAGGTTATGCAGTTTAGTTTATCAATGCAGCCATAGTGCAGTGCTTTTCTCAACTTCCTGCTTGTGGGGCAACCTCTTGTTAGCTCTCTGACTGTGCCTACATGTGGTGTAGTCAAGTGAGATGCTACATTTGAGTCCCGTGTCCGTAGCGTGCTTCCCATCGGAACAGTTTTTACCAAGAGGGCTGCAGTGTATAGGAATAGCCAACACATAACATATACACCACCCTCCGCCAACACCCCAATCAGGTCGTGTAAATCTCTGAGTCCCTCCCGCTTTGGAATTTAACCAGTATAACATAGAATCTTAGGGAATCATCCTGTGGGGGCATGACGTTGCCAGCGTACTGCCCTGTGTCCAGTGAGATAGGCTGGCCGGGCATTATACCTGCTTAAACAAAATAAGGGTGCGAACAGGACAACAAATTGACATGACCAGTAACTTGCGACTCAGTGTTCCTCATTCATCATACTTATCAGTTTAAACCCCTGTCAGTGCTCAATCATTATAGCTCAGTTGGCTGCTCGGGGATCCGGTCTCTTCAGTGGCTTTGTGTTGTTGCTGTCGTGCCATCTGCTTAGCATGTTTCCTCGTCGCACTGGCGTCCGTGAATATCAGGGGTTTGCCGCCTGTGTGCCTCGTAACTTCATGGGGTATAGCATCACATATTTGGTGGTATTTTCTTGGCAGGGATAAATTCTCGCCTCGCTACCTGTACCGCTTGGGTAAAGTCTGGGTAGAATGCAACACTGTTCCCCTTGGTGCATCATCTCTCCCTTCTCCATAGCCAGTCTGAGAATAGTGTCTCTGTCTCTATAGTTGAGGAGGTGGGCTAGGATTGTTCTGGGTTGAGCGCCTGGAGGCGGTCTGGGTCCCAGCATGCGATGCGCTCGCTTCACTAGGAACATTGACAATAGTTCAGGCCCAAATAAATCTTTAAGTAAGCCCTCCACGAACTTTTACATGTTTGCGATATATGTTAACTCAGGCACTCCCGTTATGCGGACGTTGTTTCTCCGGGACCTCGCTTCCAGGTCTTCGTTGTGGACCTTGATGACATCCAGTACTTTGTCCATTCGTAGGAGGTGCCTGACGGTCATCAAAATCCTAGACTCTGGTTTCCAGGGTGTTGAGTCTGGACATGTTTATTGACTTTTTGCATTATGTGATCCATCCCCTGCGCCGTAGAGTCCAGCTTGGCATCTATAGCCCTAAGACTGACCTTGACTTCCCGGAACATGCTCTTTACATCTTCTTCTTGCTCCGGGTCCACCTGTGTTTCCGGCACCACTGTGACCGGCGTGGAGTCAACCTCCTTCATCCTGGAGGCGCTTTTTTATCTGATTTCCCCATTCCCACCTTTTGTCTGTATCTTCTATCTGCTTTGGGGTACATCACCTGGCCCAGGCTGTCCAGGTCTGCAGGTCCCTACTTCTTGAATGAGCAGCAGCGGCAGTTGCGGAGCTTGGTCGTTGGTCCGTCTCTCACTTCAATCATGCACCGCAATAAGGCTTCGATTGCCGCTTTTCACATTCTGGCCCGAGTCAGTACGAGCCAAAAGGAATTGTCTGCCCGGTGTCTGGGCCTGGTAGCTTTCCGGCGCCTCCCTCGTTGTCGCAGATATGGCCCCTCACCGGTAGCGCACTTAACCTCGGCTCGAGGTGGGATTCAGATGTTGGCGCCCTGTTCCGCTTTGCTTGTTTGTGTCTGCCACGTGTCCCCTCGCAGTCGCTTCAGCTGTGCCCAATCTGCGCTGGCTATGCAGGGATGAGTGCCCAGCAGCCTCTATCATGCCCCCCAGACTACCACAGAACCACCAAGCCTGTCAGTCATCACTTTGTCCACAGCAGTAAGCCTGTGTGCACTCTGCTCCTATGCGGAATGCCGTAAGTCTCCACTGTTACCGGGGCCACCACGCCACACAGTCCGCTGGGTGCAGGCTTTACTCATGTTCTTTCCTTGCCTCGTGGCTACCTCCTGGTTTCTCCGGGTCCCTGTTGGGCCGCAGGGCCCGCTCGTATCCTGTTCACTGCTGCGCAGAGGACGCCTGAGGCGGGTAAGATGCGCGCCCGCTGCCGAAGCTAGCAGGCCTATGGCAAAAAGAACACTGGCTGGCTCCACAAAATGGCCGCCAGCCACATGGCCAGGCCACCCACAACAACAAGAAAGGGAACATGAACAATGCAGGCCTATGGCAAAAGCACACCTGTGCACTTAGAAGAGGATTACTAGAAGCTTCTCCCATCTTCTAGAGGAAGGGCACTAGGTATAAAATTGGACCTCAGACACCACCTCTTCAGTGCACTGTCGGACCTGTTGATATACAGTCAGAAAGCACTGCTGTGCTGCTGAAAGGACTGCAACTCTGTTGGACTGCTGACCCACTGTACTAATCTTTTGCTGGACTGCTACCTTGCTGTGCTGACCTGCTGCCCTCTTGCCTGGGTGAGAAAGGCTGGACTTGCACCTGTTGAGCCCAGGACTCAAAAGTGATTTCAACGTCTAGTTAGCTGGTCTCCTGAGTAGAGACTCAGGTACTGAAGGCTCTGATAACCTTGAACCCAGCACCTACCCTGCTAAGTGTTCTCACCCCAGCACTAGACTTGGCAGTTCAGGCTGGACTATTCCCATGAGGCACAGGGTCAAGACTGATTTGCATATAGCTGTGTCTGAACTGGGGTGGCGGAGTGAGCTAAAGAATGATGATGGATTCAACCCAGATCTGTGACTGGGGATGAGTGTCTGAAAAGTTTCAGCGCTCCATCCATCATCTCCTTGTGTTTGCATTAATTTGCACATCACATCATTCAGGGAGCTGCAGCTGGCAAAGGGGATGGAAGTCGTAAGCCAAGAGGAACAAAGGAAAGACATGCAGCCCTATGTGGCAAAAACAGCACACTACGAAACTACCAGCACAAAATGACCACCAGCCACACAGTCACTCATAGTCACAACAAGCAAGACGCCTGGAAAACTAGGACCTCAAGCAGGCCTAGCCAGACAAAGGAGGCATGCTTGCTAAACAACACAGCTTTTTGTATTTGTATTTTTTATTTGCATTTTCAAACATAAATACAAAACAATGGCATTTCCTGCACAGTAGCATAATACAGTTCAGTCCATCCTAGAGGCCGAAAAAACAGGCAATGGTGAAGCAGTAGCTTATACAACGTATCATTAGCTTTTCCTTGTTGATGTTGTCTTGTTTCATATTTGTTCTAAACATGGTACAGTACAATATTAGTTACCACATTTGGCCTAGCAATGTACCCAGGTAATTAGGAGCAAGAGCTGTCAACACATATAGCCGTCCATTATAGGATTCGTCCCATGGGCTGCCACACATCCCCCCAGGTCTCTTGTGCTGTGTGACAGAATGGCACTCCGGCCCCACCTAAATATGCGCAATATCTACATTTCCCAATCAGCTCACCAACGGCTCCCATATGTATCTGGGGCGAGAGCGCATCGGCATTAGCTCCCAGTATTCCGCCAGTTGGGTCTTGCAATAGGTTACCTCCCGGACCCACTCCTTGGTGGTCGGAGGGTGTGCGGCCCCCCAGTGCACTGCCACTTGTCTCTTAGCCAACAGTTGTAAAAGTGCTGGCAATTTCCTCACCTTCGGCGGGATATGAGGGATGATCCCCAGAAGTGCCAACAAGGGGGAGCAGGGTAGAGCCTGTCCCGTTATCTCACCTATATAATGCATTGTTTTGTACCAGAAGCTTGCTTTCGGCCTGCAGTGCCACGCTAGATGTATAAATGTTGCTTGTGGTGTCCCACACCTCCAGCAATTGTCACCTGGGCGAAGCCCCATCCTTCACAGTTGCCTAGGGGTTCTAAAAAAACGGTGTATGTATTTAAAATGAATCAAACGGAGCCAATAATTTGGGGCCATTTGCTCCAGCTGTCTACAGCTGAATGTCCATTGTTCATCTGTTAGGGCCTCTCCCAGGTCCTCCTCCTAAGTAGCGCGAGAAACTGGCATCACTATTGGGTGATCCCTCTGTGTGATAGTATACAGTCGTGTGATCAGACTGCGGCCTGTTTCCACAGTGAGAATGTTCTCCAGAGCAGTAAGCTGTTGGGTGGGGGCTGGAAACATTTCAAATTCCCTTCTGCAGGTCACGCGTAGCTGATAGTAAAGTAACATATTGGACGCCGAAGGGGCTGTAGGGCCATACATGTGTTGTAGTGTAAGGAAGGTGTCGCCGGGGTATAGGTCCTGACCTGTCAATACATTGTGTTTTCTAGCTATCACCTGGGGATGAGTGTTTGAAAAATTTCAGTGCTCCGTCCTTCATCTCCTTGTGTTTGCTTTGTTCGCCCTAAGTTGGCAGGGTATTCCCAGACGTGGGTCCCTTGCTCACTTTGCCACTGGATTCAAGCTAGCCTGGCTGATGAGGGCTGTTAGCACGAAACCGATCCCAGGATGCTTGTTTCCGGTCCAGGGAAGACATGGCTTGGCAGTTCAGGCTGGACTGTTCCCATGAGGCACAGGGTCAAGACTGATTTGCATATAGCTGTGTCTGAACTGGGGTGGCGGAGTGAGCTAAAGAATGATGATGGATTCAACCCAGATCTGTGACTGGGGATGAGTGTCTGAAAAGTTTCAGCGCTCCGTCCATCATCTCCTTGTGTTTGCATTAATTTGCACATCACATCATTCAGGGAGCTGCAGCTGGCAAAGGGGATGCAAGTCGTAAGCCAAGAGTAACAAAGGAAAGACATGCAGGCCTACGTGGCAAAAACAGCACACTACGAAACTACCAGCACAAAATGGCCACCAGCCACACAGTCACTCATAGTCACAAGAAGCAAGACGCCTGGAAAACAAGGACCTCAAGCAGGCCTAGCCAGACAAAGGAGGCATGAATGCTAAACAACACAGCTTTTTTAATTTGTATTTTGTATTTGCATTTTCAAACATAAATACAAAACAATGGCATTTCCTGCACAGTAGCATAATACAGTTCAGTCCATCCTAGAGGCCGAAAAAACAGGCAATGGTGAAGCAGTAGCTTATACAACTTATCATTAGCTTTTCCTTGTTGATGTTGTCTTGTTTCATATTTGTTCTAAACATGGTACAGTACAATAGTAGTTAACACATTTGGCCCAGCAATGTACCCAGGTAATTAGGAGCAAGAGCAGTCAACACATATAGCCGTCCATTATAGGATTCGTCCCATGGGCTGCCACACATCCCCCCAGGTCTCTTGTGCTGTGTGACAGAATGGCACTCCGGCCCCACCTAAATATGCGCAATATCTACATTCCCCAATCAGCTCACCAACGGCTCCCATATGTATCTGGGGCGAGAGCGCATCGGCATTAGCTCCCAGTATTCCGCCAGTTGGGTCTTGCAATAGGTTACCTCCCGGACCCACTCCTTGGTGGTCGGAGGGTGTGCGGCCCCCCAGTGCACTGCCACTTGTCTCTTAGCCAACAGTTGTAAAAGTGCTGGCAATTTCCTCACCTTCGGCGGGATATGAGGGATGATCCCCAGAAGTGCCAACAAGGGGGAGCAGGGTAGAGCCTGTCCCGTTATCTCACCTATATAATGCATTGTTTTGTACCAGAAGCTTGCTTTCGGCCTGCAGTGCCACGCTAGATGTATAAATGTTGCTTGTGGTGTCCCACACCTCCAGCAATTGTCACCTGGGCGAAGCCCCATCCTTCACAGTTGCCTAGGGGTTCTAAAAAAACGGTGTATGTATTTAAAATGAATCAAACGGAGCCAATAATTTGGGGCCATTTGCTCCAGCTGTCTACAGCTGAATGTCCATTGTTCATCTGTTAGGGCCTCTCCCAGGTCCTCCTCCCAAGTAGCGCGAGAAACTGGCATCACGATTGGGTGATCCCTCTGTGTGATAGTATACAGTCGTGTGATCAGACTGCGGCCTGTTTCCACAGTGAGAATGTTCTCCAGAGCAGTAAGCTGTTGGGTGGGGGCTGGAAACATTTCAAATTCCCTTCTGCAGGTCACGCGTAGCTGATAGTAAAGTAACATATTGGACGCCGAAGGGGCTGTAGGGCCATACATGTGTTGTAGTGTAAGGAAGGTGTCGCCGGGGTATAGGTCCTGACCTGTCAATACATTGTGTTTTCTAGCTATCACCTGGGGATGAGTGTTTGAAAAATTTCAGTGCTCCGTCCTTCATCTCCTTGTGTTTGCTTTGTTCGCCCTAAGTTGGCAGGGTATTCCCAGACGTGGGTCCCTTGCTCACTTTGCCACTGGATTCAAGCTAGCCTGGCTGATGAGGGCTGTTAGCACGAAACCGATCCCAGGATGCTTGTTTCCGGTCCAGGGAAGACATGGCTTGGCAGTTCAGGCTGGACTGTTCCCATGAGGCACAGGGTCAAGACTGATTTGCATATAGCTGTGTCTGAACTGGGGTGGCGGAGTGAGCTAAAGAATGATGATGGATTCAACCCAGATCTGTGACTGGGGATGAGTGTCTGAAAAGTTTCAGCGCTCCGTCCATCATCTCCTTGTGTTTGCATTAATTTGCACATCACATCATTCAGGGAGCTGCAGCTGGCAAAGGGGATGGAAGTCGTAAGCCAAGAGTAACAAAGGAAAGACATGCAGTCCTACGTGGCAAAAACAGCACACTACGAAACTACCAGCACAAAATGGCCACCAGCCACACAGTCACTCATAGTCACAAGAAGCAAGACGCCTGGAAACAAGGACCTCAAGCAGGCCTAGCCAGACAAAGGAGGCATGAATGCTAAACAACACAGCTTTTTTAATTTGTATTTTGTATTTGCATTTTCAAACAGAAATACAAAACAATGGCATTTCCTGCACAGTAGCATAATACAGTTCAGTCCATCCTAGAGGCCGAAAAAACAGGCAATGGTGAAGCAGTAGCTTATACAACTTATCATTAGCTTTTCCTTGTTGATGTTGTCTTGTTTCATATTTGTTCTAAACATGGTACAGTACAATAGTAGTTAACACATTTGGCCCAGCAATGTACCCAGGTAATTAGGAGCAAGAGCAGTCAACACATATAGCCGTCCATTATAGGATTCGTCCCATGGGCTGCCACACATCCCCCCAGGTCTCTTGTGCTGTGTGACAGAATGGCACTCCGGCCCCACCTAAATGTGCGCAATATCTACATTCCCCAATCAGCTCACCAACGGCTCCCATATGTATCTGGGGCGAGAGCGCATCGGCATTAGCTCCCAGTATTCCGCCAGTTGGGTCTTGCAATAGGTTACCTCCCGGACCCGCTCCTTGGTGGTCGGAGGGTGTGCGGCCCCCCAGTGCACTGCCACTTGTATCTTAGCCAACAGTAGTAAAAGTGCTGGCAATTTCCTCATCTTCGGCAGGATATGAGGGATGATCCCCAGAAGTGCCAACAAGGGGGAGCAGGGTGGAGCCTGTCCCGTTATCTCACCTATATAATGCATTGTTTTGTACCAGAAGCTTGCTTTCGGCCTGCAGTGCCACGCTAGATGTATAAATGTTGCTTGTGGTGTCCCACACCTCCAGCAATTGTCACCTGGGCGAAGCCCCATCCTTCACAGTTGCCTAGGGGTTCTAAAGAAACGGTGTATGTATTTAAAATGAATCAAACGGATCCAATAATTTGGAGTCATTTGCTCCAGCTGTCTACAGCTGAATGTCCACTGTTCATCTGTTAGGGCCTCTCCCAGGTCCTCCTCCCAAGCAGCGCGAGAAACTGGCACCACTATTGGGTTATCCCTTTGTGTGATAGTATACAGTTGTGTGATCAGACTGCGGCCTGTTTCCACAGTGAGAATGTTCTCCAGAGCAGTAAGCTGTTGGGTGAGGGCTGGAAACATTTAAAATTCCCTTCTGCACGTCACGTGTAGCTGATAGTAAAGTAACATATTGGACGCCGAAGGGGCTGTAGGGCCATACATGTGTTGTAGTGTAAGGAAGGTGTCGCCGGGGTATAGGTCCTGACCTGTCAATACATTGTGTTTTCTATCTATCACCTGCGCGTGTTTCTCCATCAGTGGTGGGATTAATAGATTGTCCGCCAAGGACATAGAGGGTGCGTATAGTATGCCTATGGTTGCTCGTTTACATAATCCCCACCAAGCCCATTGCAGCGTCTCCACGGAGTCTACTTCATTTCGCGGGCATTTGAAGGGATTATAAATAGCCATCTTGAACGGTAGGGGAGCGGCCCTGTCCAATTCAACAGCAACGTGAGGTTGAAATGAGGTGGGGTGCACCCAGTAGTGCAAGATCTGCGCCTGTTCGCAGTATGCGTATAGGGAAAAAAGTCTGGGGCCGCCAGTCCTCCCTGTGCCTGCGGAAGTGTTAGTGTTTCCCAAGAGATCCTCTGCTGTCGACCTGCCCAGACCAGCTCGATCATTGAGGAACGGATCTTGTTAAGGAATTGGGTTGTGAGGGGGATAGGGATATTTACAAATAGATATAATAATTTTGGTAGTACGACCATTTTTGCCACTGCTATGCGGCCCATCAAGGATAAGGGGAGGGTCTTCCATCTGCGAACTTTGTTGTCTATCCAGTCCATCGCTCTTCCGTAATTGCAGGTCCAAAGCTCTTGCACGTCATTGCTAATCCATACACCCAGGTAGCGTGTCGGTCTGGTCGCCCAGCATATAGGATATTCAGTCTCGAAGGGCTGTGTCCCAGGCGCCAATGGGAATATTACCGATTTACCCCAGTTTATCTCAATTCCTTACAAGCCGCCGTTTCGTACAAGCTCTCTCGTCATGGGGGAGAAGTTTTCCCTCGGGTTCACCATATATAAGGTGATATCGTATGCATACATGGACACAGTGAGTCCTCGCGTAGTGAAACCTATGCCCCTGGCTGTATGGTGTTGTAGGATCCAAGCCGCTTGCAGTTCGGTGGCTATGGCAAACAATAGTGGCAACAAAGGGCAGCCTTGTTGCGTGCCCCTTGTAATGGGTATCGGGTCAGATATCAGTCCGTTTACTCGTAATCGAGCCGTAGGTCCGCTGTAGAGTAGTTGAATTTTCGGTATAAACAGGGGGCTCATGCTCAGTCTCTGCAAGAGCGGGCATAAAAAATCCCCACTCCAGGGAGTCAAATGTCTTGGTGGCGTCCAATAGAGCAGCCACCGCAGACACATGTGGGGCGAGATAGTGCCTGAGTGTGAACAGAGTTCTCAAGTTATGGGAGGTGGATCTCCCCGGTATGAAACCAGATTGATCCGGCCGTACTATCAGGGGTAGTAATGGCTGAAGACGAGTGGCAAGAAGCTTAGCGGAAATTTTAGCACCTAGGTTGATGAGTGAGAGTGGCCTATATGAATCACACTGCGTGGGATGTTTGTCAGGCTTCAGTACGGTTACAATTATGGCCTCGCACATGGAGACAGGCAAGATGCCCATCTCAGCAGCTTCTTGATATACCACCAAGAGTTTCGGTGTCAGGATGTCAGAGTACTCCTTATAGAATTTGGCCGTTAACCCATCCGCCCCAGGTGTCTTATCAACAGGTAAGCTGCCTATTGCTTGTCTAACATCCTCTACAGTGAAGGGAAATTCCATGTATTCGCGATGCATCCTGCTAAACCATAACAGTTCCACTGCATCATAGTACTCTTGTAGGGTCTCTGTCGGTGGGTGAGGCCTGGAAGTGTACAATTTTTTATAAAAATCTGTCATTGTGCCTAGAATGTCTGACGGTGTGTGAACTACAGTATTTGCAGGGGTGTGCAGTTTGGTGATGAATGTGGATCCACAAGGGTTGCAGAGTAAGTTTGCAAGTGTTTTCCCCGATCGGTCCCGTTCCCCATAGCTGCGCTATGTTGTGTGTTTTGTGTAAAAGTTGGATTTACCGGTCAGCTTCCTCTTGGTACTCCGTTAGTTTAACTCAAATATCAGCCATGACCCCTGGGGTGGGCGCATTGCACTTCTGTGTTTCCAGCGTGCGTAGCTCTGTTTCCAATCTGGTTAACTGCCCTCTAATGTCTCGGAGTACTCCCGACTGTCCCGCTATGCAGTGGCCACGTATCACCACTTTAAACGCGTCCCATAGAATTCCCATTGTGTCAACAGTGCCCTCATTGTGATTAAAATAGTCTGTGATGTGTGTTCTAAGTGTTTCTCTAAATGCTGCATCTGAGAGGTCATGTGGGGGGAGTCGCCATGTGAATGGTTGTATGTAGGGCTGCGGCACTGCAAGAGTCATAGCGACCGAGGAGTGATCAGATAGCGTGCGGGCCTGGTGTTGAACAACTGTCACCCAGGTGTGCAAGTCCTTGGTCACCAGCCAGAAATCTAATGTAGACCATGCTCTGTGATGTAGTGTGATGCAGGTGCCCTCCCGTGTCGCGGGGTGAAGTGTACACCACGAATCCACCAAGTGATGATCTTGTAATATCCACTGCAGCACAGCAGCAGCTCGCAGGTGATGCGTGCGGGACAGTCCCTCCCTATCCGCCTCCAGCGACAGGACAATGTTGAAGTCCCCTCCCACAGCAGAGCAGCGTTACCAAGCGACTGTACCTTGTGCCACATGTGTTGGAAGAAGGTGGGGTCATCTGTGTTGGGCCCGTATGTGTTTGCTATGATCAGCGGGTGGTTGTATAGCAATCCCTTAAGTATCAGATATTGGCCTTCCGTGTCACTCACCATTGCGTGTGTCTGCCAAGGCACTCCCTTTCTGATCAGAATAGCTACCCCACGGGAGTAGCTTGAGTAGCTAGAGACGTGTACCTCCCCCCATCTATTATTAGTTAATCTCCTCCCAGCATTATCTCTCAGGTGGGTTTCTTGGAGGAGACAGATGTCGGCCTTGTGCCTGTCTAGATACGTCTGTACCAATCTCACTTTTCGGTGGTCATTTAGACCGCGGGTGTTGCAGGTTATGCAGTTTAGTTTATCAATGCAGCCATAGTGCAGTGCTTTTCTCAACTTCCTGCTTGTGGGGCAACCTCTTGTTAGCTCTCTGACTGTGCCTACATGTGGTGTAGTCAAGTGAGATGCTACATTTGAGTCCCGTGTCCGTAGCGTGCTTCCCATCGGAACAGTTTTTACCAAGAGGGCTGCAGTGTATAGGAATAGCCAACACATAACATATACACCACCCTCCGCCAACACCCCAATCAGGTCGTGTAAATCTCTGAGTCCCTCCCGCTTTGGAATTTAACCAGTATAACATAGAATCTTAGGGAATCATCCTGTGGTGGCATGACGTTGCCAGCGTACTGCCCTGTGTCCAGTGAGATAGGCTGGCCGGGCATTATACCTGCTTAAACAAAATAAGGGTGCGAACAGGACAACAAATTGACATGACCAGTAACTTGCGACTCAGTGTTCCTCATTCATCATACTTATCAGTTTAAACCCCTGTCAGTGCTCAATCATTATAGCTGGCTGCTCGGGGATCCGGTCTCTTCAGTGGCTTTGTGTTGTTGCTGTCGTGCCATCTGCTTAGCATGTTTCCTCGTCGCACTGGCGTCCGTGAATATCAGGGGTTTGCCGCCTGTGTGCCTCGTAACTTCATGGGGTATAGCATCGCATATTTGGTGGTATTTTCTTGGCAGGGATAAATTCTCGCCTCGCTACCTGTACCGCTTGGGTAAAGTCTGGGTAGAATGCAACACTGTTCCCCTTGGTGCATCTTCTCTCCCTTCTCCATAGCCAGTCTGAGAATAGTGTCTCTGTCTCTATAGTTGAGGAGGTGGGCTAGGATTGTTCTGGGTTGAGCGCCTGGAGGCGGTCTGGGTCCCAGCATGCGATGCGCTCGCTTCACTAGGAACATTGACAATAGTTCAGGCCCAAATAAATCTTTAAGTAAGCCCTCCACGAACTTTTACATGTTTGCGATATATGTTAACTCAGGCACTCCCGTTATGCGGACGTTGTTTCTCCGGGACCTCGCTTCCAGGTCTTCGTTGTGGACCTTGATGACATCCAGTACTTTGTCCATTCGTAGGAGGTGCCTGACGGTCATCAAAATCCTAGACTCTGGTTTCCAGGGTGTCGAGTCTGGACATGTTTATTGACTTTTTGCATTATGTGATCCATCCCCTGCGCCGTAGAGTCCAGCTTGGCATCTATAGCCCTAAGACTGACCTTGACTTCCCGGAACATGCTCTTTACATCTTCTTCTTGCTCCGGGTCCACCTGTGTTTCCGGCACCACTGTGACCGGCGTGGAGTCAACCTCCTTCATCCTGGAGGCGCTTTTTTATCTGATTTCCCCATTCCCACCTTATGTCTGTATCTTCTATCTGCTTTGGGGTACATCACCTGGCCCAGGCTGTCCATGTCTGCAGGTCCCTACTTCTTGAATGAGCAGCAGTGGCAGTTGCGGAGCTTGGTCGTTGGTCCGTCTCTCACTTCAATCATGCACCGCAATAAGGCTTCGATTGCCGCTTTTCATATTCTGGCCCGAGTCAGTACGAGCCAAAAGGAATTGTCTGCCCGGTGTCTGGGCCTGGTAGCTTTCCGGCGCCTCCCTCGTTGTCGCAGATATGGCCCCTCACCGGTAGCGCACTTAACCTCGGCTCGAGGTGGGATTCAGATGTTGGCGCCCTGTTCCGCTTTGCTTGTTTGTGTCTGCCACGTGTCCCCTCGCAGTCGCTTCAGCTGTGCCCAATCTGCGCTGGCTATGCAGGGATGAGTGCCCAGCAGCCTCTATCATGCCCCCCAGACTACCACAGAACCACCAAGCCTGTCAGTCATCACTTTGTCCACAGCAGTAAGCCTGTGTGCACTCTGCTCCTATGCGGAATGCCGTAAGTCTCCACTGTTACCGGGGCCACCACGCCACACAGTCCGCTGGGTGCAGGCTTTACTCATGTTCTTTCCTTGCCTCGTGGCTACCTCCTGGTTTCTCCGGGTCCCTGTTGGGCCGCGGGGCCCGCTCGTATCCTGTTCACTGCTGCGCAGAGGACGCCTGAGGCGGGTAAGATGCGCGCCCGCTGACGAAGCTAGCAGGCCTATGGCAAAAAGAACACTGGCTGGCTCCACAAAATGGCCGCCAGCCACATGGCCAGGCCACCCACAACAACAAGAAAGGGAACACGAACAATGCAGGCCTATGGCAAAAGCACACCTGTGCACTTAGAAGAGGATTACTAGAAGCTTCTCCCATCTTCTAGAGGAAGGGCACTAGGTATAAAATTGGACCTCAGACACCACCTCTTCAGTGCACTGTCGGACCTGTTGATATACAGTCAGAAAGCACTGCTGTGCTGCTGAAAGGACTGCAACTCTGTTGGACTGCTGACCCACTGTACTAATCTTTTGCTGGACTGCTACCTTGCTGTGCTGACCTGCTGCCTGCTGCCCTCTTGCCTGGGTGAGAAAGGCTGGACTTGCACCTGTTGAGCCCAGGACTCAAAAGTGATTTCAAGGTCTAGTTAGCTGGTCTCCTGAGTAGAGACTCAGGTACTGAAGGCTCTGATAACCTTGAACCCAGCACCTACCCTGCTAAGTGTTCTCACCCCAGCACTAGACCCTTGGAAATATGCCTTAAGGTTCTGTGCCAGCCCGTCTGTGGATCCAGCAGAGTCAACGCATCTACTCTACTGCACGGCACAACCCTGAACAGAACCGATGCATCACGACACAGGGACTAAGCATCAACATCATAGCCTGCATTAAAACTGCTGCCTATGTGAAGCTTTCCGGGCGCAGGCCCTCACATCACAAATCCCTCACCAACAGCAGCCTCAATGACAACGCTGGGTCTTTCATCTCAGCCTCACTGCTCCCTTGTAACGGATGCCTTGCCTCAACTGAGCAAAGCATCCTCAACACTGGACTTCACATTGCAAACCCTTGTTGACAGGATGCTTGAGGATGATGCAGGAACTTGCATCGCAGCTCCTAAGAACTGACGCATCTCCTCAGCTGTGAGACGTATCTTTTGCATAGGACCTCGCACTGCTCCACAACCAGTACTTAAGGTCCTCTTGTTTAGCAGGCCTAACTGGTCCATGTAGGTGGCCCACTCTCCATCGTGGTCAGCCATGGCTTGTGACTTTGTCCTAGTCTCGTACAACCAGATATCCATAGTTGGTGCTTTGTCCTTTTTGGCGCTATTTTCACTAACATCTTTAAAAGTGAATATCTCTGGTTATATTGATTGATTTTTTGTCATGTTGGTCTTGTTTTATTTTTTAAGGAATAATCTATTTTTCTGAATCTAGTGTGGGATCCTTTGTGGTGTGTTTTCACTGTGTTACTGTTTGAAGTGTTGCACAAAAACTTTAAGAATTGCCTCTAACTTAAGCCTAACTGTTCTATGTCAAGCACTAGGAGGTTGAGCATATGTTTTTTAGAGTTTGCCAGTGACTTGACCCTGCAAGGATTCTGGTTTCTACTTGGGTAGAGTTTTACCTCCATAATCCACTAAACCAATTTCTTAAATTTGCATATGCATATGCTTTGTTAAAAAGTAAGAGAATCAATGCAGTTGAGTGTGTGGATACCTATGATCTTTTGAGTGGTCTTTTTTATATGTTTAATGCTATGGATTAAATGAAACTGCCTGAGGGGTGTTCATCATTGAAAAGGCTGCAACCAGTTACATGTCATCCCTCACAATTTAGTGAGCAAGGCCCATCGGCAAAATCTGTATTCTAATGCTGCATTCTGTGACTTCAGATACGCTATCTGTTTTTAATTTAATATTTTGGAGGATGGGCTAATACAACAGGTCTAAACATATATAAACAGTAGTGCTAGGGGCTTCCAGGAGGCACGCCCTAGCAACTTCCCAAAAGGCTTTGGACTCCATTGCAACTGACCTGCAATTTTGAGGTGCAAACTGTGCACCTACTAATTTTGACCATTGCTAGATATGGTATTTAGTGGGTGCTCCAGTTTTAATATGCAAATTGTTCACAAATACATCTGGTCTTGGTGAACAAACTGTAACTGAGCTGAGTTTATTCCTGAAATTTGTAGGAGGTGTTATATGCAATTTGTATTTTGCCCCTGACTTTTAATCCCATTTCATATGTAAACATGGCTTTCTCTCTAACATGAGGTTAGTGCAACAATTGTAATTGTAGCCCCAGCTGGTATGACACAAAAAACACCTCCACAAGCTTCTGAAGTGTAGATTCAAGAGATCACCATAGATTGCTCATGACAGCCTCCAATCCTTACTAGACATCTGATTTTGATAAGTATTAAATTTCAGTTCTACAGGTCTGCTTACTCATGGGGAAACCTCTTTTGCTTACCTGTGTTGCCGCTCGCACTGGGTGCACTTTCTGGAACACATTGATTTCCCTGTTTGCATTGGGCCCTGTCCCTCTGGCATCCGTCTCTAACTCCTAGCAATATAATGCACACATGTTTACATGCTCGCCTAGTCACACCCATCACTTCCATTGCCTTACCATATTTTACTGTGAGTCACATGTGGTTTAGACACACCTCATGTTTTGTATAGGATTAGGGTTCAAGCCAGAGTTCCAAGGGGAGGGCTGAATTGCTCAAAAGAATAATGATGTATTCTTTAAAGACCTCCGTCCCATATATCCCTTTCAGAGGAACTAGAGATCTCGTTAAAATGGGATCTCAAGGTCTTGAAAATGTGATCATCATGCGGAGATGCTCCCTCATAAAAACGCACCTAACTTGGCGTCAGCGGTTGGTTTACTAAATATTCGGGGGAGAAGGTTCTCCCTACGCCAGGTCCTTTTCCCTGCAATCTTGTAAATCTAGCCACTCTGAATCCCCTACGACCCGACAGAGTATCGCAGCATCTCCAGTATGCTTCCGACACTGCTCCAGTAAGTCTCTCTTGAAATGAAATGAAATGAAATGAAATGAAATGAAAAAGAATTTCTAAAGCGCATGGCTGCCCTTGAGCGTCCCAGCGCTACGTGTACACACAGACAGACCTCCTCTGAGCCGCATCCAGAGATGTTAGTCATTCTGGGGGAAAAGGAACGTTTTAAGGGATTTTCGGAATCTGGTCAAGCTAGGTTCTTTCCTCATTGATGTTGGGAGGGAGTTCCATAGCTGACCCGCGTTTATTGAAAAGCGGCGTCCTCCGGTCCTTGCTCTTTTTGCTCTCGGGATAGCTACCAGGTTTTCCTCGCCAGAGCGGAGCGTTCGTGATGATTTGTAAGGGCGGATCAGATCTCTGAGGATCGGAGGGCCTGTGCCTTGGAGGACTCTGAACACTGTACAGAGCGCTTTGAATTTCACTCTCGCTCTTATGGGCAGCCAATGGAGCGCTTTCAAGGCCGGTTTCGCTGACGTTCTTCTAGGTGTGTTCGTCAGCAGTCTTGCAGCTGCATTCTGTGCCCTCTGGAGCACGTTCAAGGTGTATTCCAGTGCAGCCAGGAAAAGGGCGTTGTTATAATCCAGTCTTGACAGAATAAGGCCCTGTACCAACAATTTCCTAGAGTCTAATGGGAGTAAGGGCATAACTTTCCGTATTGAGCGGAGCAGCCCATAGCAACACCCTGCAGTTTTTTTCGCCTGAGTGTGCATCGACAGCTCCGGTTCAAGCCAGACGCCGAGACTTTTTATGGATCCCTTCGGGGTCGGAGGATCTCCTAAACAAGTCGGCCACATACATTTGGGGAGGGAGGTGCAGAGATTTCCCAGCAACATCACCTCGGTTTTGGAGGCATTAAGCTTGAGTCTTGAGTCGGCCATCCATGCCATGATGTTGGTAAGGCAGGCGGCAAACTTCTCACCATGGCTTTCTGCGAGCGAGAGCGAAACAATCAATTGGGTGTCATCCGCGTACGTTGCGAGTTTCACTCCAAAGGGTGCGACCTCCCCCTCCAGTGGGGCCATATAGACGTTAAAAAGCGTAGGGCTCAGTGAAGAGCCCTGCGGGACACCACACTGAAGGGGGGTGGGCACTGATCTATTGTTGCCCTCGCACACTTGATATGTTCGATCACTCAAGAATGACATTAGCCAGGTGAGCGCCAGGCCTCTTACTCCCAGCTCCTCCAACCGGTGGATCAAGATCTTGTGATCCACCGTGTCAAATGCCGCGCTCAGATCCAGGAGGACCAGGGCTGCTGATCCTCCTGAATCTAAGATGCACCTGCCCTCTTCTACCATGGTGATCAGCGCCGAGTCAGTGCCTTGACCGGGCCGAAAGCCAGTCTGGGTGTGCCGTAACAACTCGTTAGATTCCAAAAAGGACGAGAGTTGCCGGTTAACCCATTTCTCAGCAATCTTTCCCATCCCTGGCAGTAAGGAGATTGGCCGAAAGTTGGACAAATCGGTGGAGTCAAGCCCCGCTTTTTTAGCAGGGCTTTTACTATAGCCTGCTTCCAACTGGGGGGGACCTTGGCGGCGGCAAAGGAAGCATTGAGTAGATCTACTGCCGGTCCCGCTATGACATCCATAAACTGCTTTAGGATGTACATAGGCATGGGATCCGTCGGAGAGCCACTTTTTTGCGCGGCCAGCTCTTTACAGAAAGCTTCCCTGGTGATCGGGGCAAACTTGTCCAGCACGGCTCTATCAGTGGCCAGACGGCTCTCCCCCAAGGGCGGGCTCTGACGGGGCAAGGGGAGGCCGGCTATGATGTTTTGAATTTTCTGGTCAAAGTACTGGGCCAGAAGGTTACAGCGGTCCGTACTCCCCTCTGAGGGTTCTGGAGATACTGGAACTTTGAGCAGCTCTTTGAGAATTTTATAGGTTTCCCTTGAAGAATTGGTTGATGATTTTATCCTATTTTCAAGGTAGGCCGCTTTGGTGGCATTGCGTGCCACTTTATAAGTTCTCATGGCTGCCCTGTACTCTTCTTTGGAGTTTCCTGCCCAGTTTTTCCGCCAGTCACGTTCTTTCTTTTTACAAATTTTTCTCAGAAGACCCAGCTCTGGGGTGAACCATAAGGATTTGGGGCCCCCCGTCTTCCTGTTGGCTATTTTCAGGGGAAGTACCGCATCTAAAGCTGTGCTGAGCCATTCGCAGAAAGCCTCATCTGCCTCTATAGGATCCCTATTAGGCACCGGGATGGTATGTGTCAGCTTGCGTGTAAGATCGCCGACCGGGAGTTTCGACCATGCCCTTACTGGTACTTGTGCTGTGGCTGCCGGGGGAGGTGGGGGAGCTGTAACAAAACCCAGTTGAAAGGGGATCAGGAAGTGATCCGTCCAAGGGAGAGGCAAGGACGGTGACATGGAAAGAAGGGAAAGATTAGAAAACACCGTATCCAATAAATGGCCCTTGACGTGGGTGGGCTCCTGATTATGGAGGGTGATGTTCCCCAACCCAAGTTCAGATCTAAGGTCGTTTGCAGCTTTATCCTCCGCTGAGTCGAAATGTAGGTTTAAATCTCCAAGCAGGAGAAAATTGGGTGCCGACGCTATTAGCAATGGGGCCTCTTCAAGCAGAGAGTTCGCGAACTGCTTGATGTTGCCCGGAGGCCGGTAAATCAGCAACCCCGACAGTGAGTCGTTGGGGGACAATTGAATCTTAAAGCTACAACTTTCCGCATCCAGGATAGACCCTTCAGCGGCCCTACATGTCAAAATATCTCTATATATAATGGCCAGCCCGCCCCCTCTGCCTCGCGGTCTGTGCAGGCAGAAGATACAAAATCCGGGGGGAAGAGCGTTCGCCATGTCAAAATCCGAACTGTCAGATGTCCACGTTTCCGACAAAAATAGCACATCAAGCTTGTGATCCAAAATCAGATGGTGGATGTGTAAGGAGTGCCTAGGTAAAGATCTACAGTTCAGGAGGGCTAGTCGAAGTGGTTCCCTAGGGGGGGGAGCATTCTGGGCCTCTTTACTTTCCGTAGTACATAGAGCGCAGGCTTTGAAGAGCACATCCATCCTCAATCCCCTCGGACAGAGGCAGGAGGCTTTGGGGCAGAGAGACATAAGTTGTTCTTGCGAGTATGTGAGAGGCCCTCGCTTTGTTTTGGGCAGCATGTCTGGCCCTAGGTCCGTACGGGCCCGGACGGGCCCAGACGGGCTTGCCTCTGGCGCGCCTCCGGCGCGCCAGCGGCGCGCCCGCTGCGCGGACGAGTGAGTGCGGCCATTTATGAGGCGCGAGGTCCTGTGTTCGCCCTCACACTAGAGCGCAAAATGCCCTCTTCCCAATCCAAGATGGCGGGACCTTCCTCTTGAAAGGAGAAGAGTTCTTGGGGCATATTCTCATGCCCTTATCGCCTGGGAACATCACTTTGTTTGACGTTACCGTGGTGATAGGGCCAGTGCCCTATTCTCAAGGCAGCGTTAACCGACGCCACGTTAAGTGGCTTAACGCTGTCTTGCAAAAAAGGCCCCTCTCATGCTAAACTTAGCGTGAAAGGGAGCGTGCAGTGGGTGTTGTGGTGGGCGTACGACCGCAACACCCATTGAATTCGACGCTGATGCCTATTATCAAGTGCGGCTATAATAATAGGTGGCAGCGCCGAACTTAAGACCAGAATAATCCAGTTTTGTAACTTACATATGTGCTGCATGCAGCAGCACACATGTAAGTTACTTTTATAAACGGCATTTTAGGTTTATTTATATGCAGGAAGGGACACCTTCCTGTAAATAAACAAACCTCCCTGTGCATGGACACCCTTGCACTCTGGTGCAAGTGTGCCGGCATTAGCGTTTTGTCGTGAGACGTAGTGCCGTCACAGGGGGAAATGCCAGGCTGTACCACATTCTAGAGAATAGGGTACAGCCTGGCGTTTCTGAAGTGGCGTTGAGAGGCGTTAAGCCAAGGAGGCCAATGCCTCTCAATGCCACTTCCTCGTGAATATACCCTCTGGACTCGTGTATTTTCTTTTTTCCGCTTCTTTGTCCTCTCTTCCCATCAGGTCAGTGCACTAAACTGCTACAAATGCCATGGCTAAATAGTTATGTAGAAGATCACAATGTTATACTGCTACTGGATATCCTCATTTCCATTGGTTCTTTAAAACTGCCTTCATTGATCGGTACCCTGATTGCCTCGATCCTTTTACTTTTGGATGCATATTGTCGACTGAGTTAGGCTTTGTTTATCATGAGACTTTGTTACCTTCCCGGCTCCAATGTGGATAAGAGGACGTTTGAGGAAATATGGTTTTCTATGCATATAATAGGACTCTTTTATTAATGACTCCCCACATTAGGCAATAGGGGGTGAAAAGTTGTAGTCCTTGGGTAGCAAGGGATTACGTTGGTTTAATTCTGTTTGCAAGAGCGTCTTTCATATTGTTGGATTCTTTTTTGCAATGGGTTATTTTTTAAGACAATTGACTCTAGGGTGCACTGTGCTGCAATATCCTGTGAAACCCAAGAAGCCAGTTACCCCTCCTTTCAACAGTGGAGCTGGCTACCTGTACTTTCCTTCTCCTGCCTATTCCTCCTTTTCCCCTAATTGTTCTTAATATATTAGGGTGTTGGAGATTAGCCTGCATGTGAGAGGACAGACAATCTTTGTTTCTGTGGGTTCTGATTAAGTTCAGGTAAGTGGGATCTTGACACCCTGTCGCTTTAGGTTAACACCAATCATAAATGCCCGATGGTTTGTGTGCTTTAATATTGTCTGAATAAAGCTGTGGTACCAGAGTATTACGGGGAAAATATTAAGGACCAAATTAGACAAGGTAACTGCAATTAAGTAAGTATAATTTTTCTGTTATTAACTACACATCTACAGTCCTTGAAGATGTATATATTGAAAGGGCACATATACGTGGGGTCAAGTGAAGTAAACTTATATTTACCCATACACACTTACTTCATTGATATTTTTGTCTTCGATATTTTTCCCAAGCCAGTCAAGTCGGACAACAAAAATCCACATCCAGTCTGTTCTACTGGCTTCCTGAGTCAATTTACAGATCACAGAAAAGGCAGGATGGCAGAGGCCAAAAAAACGCTAGGGATTTGAACCAGGTATGGACATTGCCTCAGGCTTTAAGCCACATAGGGGTCAAAACACGTTAGCTGGTTACCAAATAAATGACAGACTGGGAACATATCTCTGTAATACCTACATTTGGATTACCATGACGCTACAGAACAATCTGTGTTAAAATACTCGGGAAATAGACATTGTTTGGGATGCACTGTTTGAAGAATATCAACACCAAAAGTTTAAAAAGTTAAGTATGATGCAACTCATGAATGACCTTGTAAAATAATGTATGATAATAAAAAAGGCTTGTATGAAAAATTATAATTTTCATATGCTGAATGTTCCTGCAACAAGTTATATTGCGCAATTAAATGAAAATGAACTGAATTAAAATGGCATTTCAACATTTTACATGAATTTTTGGGTATAACACACTCGATGTTTTTCCAAATTACAGAGTGGTTTGCAGTTCTTGGGAAAGTAAAGGCGCAGAAGTATAAAACCATTGTGGACCCCAAGATGGATGCCTTCTTTGGGGATTGCAAGAAAATGGAGTAAAGCAACAAGGAGAGAATTAAGCTTTGTAACTTGTATTGACAGCACTCTTGAAGGAATGGCACCAATTAAAGTGGGATAGGTCACTGGGGTATAGAGAGCAAGGCGTGAATGTTCGACTTGATTTTTGTACTGCTATGTTGGCGTCTGGCAAGTTGTCAAGTGTATTAATAAATATTAGTCAGGAGGTAGGGTTGTAGCTGGCACAATATGATGGATGTACAAGTGACTGAATTATCGAAGGGTTAATTCAAGGAGAATTACTGCTTTCTGTTCAAAATGAGAGTTAGGAGAAGAGGAATGACACTAGCATGCAAGAAAAAGGAGTTGCTGTTAATGATGTCCTGAGAGAAGAGCTGAAAAATTCAACTAGATCTCTGAAAACATAACTCTAAATAAATAGCAAAATTCTTTTTTTTTTAAGTTTGAGTTTATTGAAAACCAAGAGAAATAGAACAGCATATAAAATAAGTATAATATATCTCAGTTAAACATAGAGATTATAAAAGAGGGAAAAGGTACAATGGTTATCATAAAACATGCTGTGTGAAGAAAGAGAGTGAAATTAAAGAAAATAGAAGGAGAAGGAAAGGAAAAGAGGAGGGAAGGAGGAGAAAAAGTGGGTGAAAAGTATATTATGACTTTACAACACTAGAAGAAAAAACAATATATGAAATTAATCACTGTAAACATTCTAAACATTTGGGAATAAATAACATATCATAATATAAATACATAAGTAAAAATCAGTAATGTCTTAATAATTTAAGAAAAAGACATCATGGTGTATTTATGGCGTTTTTCGGACACAATCCCAGGTATTTACAACATTCACAATAGAAGAAGCGGACCAAGGTCAAGTAAGTAGTCAAAAGGAGCCATAAAAGATCTCTTTTAATTGATAGAGGGATGGGGGTGACATAATTGGTATTGAGTCTGTGATTAAAACACACAGCATTCCATTTGGCTCTAAAAGGGACTTTGGCTGCTTGTTTCCAATTTGAGGTTATTAAATCTAAAGCTACTTCTAGCAATAGATCTATCAACTTTAAGTTAGATGGCGATTGGGTCCATTGAGGTGACAAGGAGCCTAAGAAAATGTTAGGTAGAGAGAAAGAAATGTTAACTTTAAAAAAAAAAATTATTTGGGACCAAACTGATTGCCAAAACGGAAAAATACTAGGACATTGGAAAAGCATATGGTTTAAATCAGCATTAGAGCAGGGACAGGACCAACAGGTAGATGGAGTGTTAGAAGAGAAGGATGCTAGTGTTGCAGAAGAAAATAATTGGCGTAGATACACAAAATAAAGGGTTTGAAAAGTCTTTGCATTTCTTGATGTTTTGTGAATCTTAAGCCTCAATTTATCCGAGATGGATGTTGGCCAACATTGTGCTAAATCCCTTTCCCATTCCAATTCAGTCTTTGACTTATGTCTGTCAGAAGGTAGTAATAAGTGCTTATAAATAGAAGATGCAGAAGGAGAGGTATTTAATGTGGGAATAAGAGTAGAACATGCCATATGAGGCTTGGAGGTGGATGATAATGAGTGCAGATATTGATAAGGATCGGGGAGTAAAAGATTATATTGCGATTTAAAGTAATTAGGCAATGAATATTTGGTTATAAGATCAGTAAAGGATATGGGAAATTATTAGTTAAGAGTTGTGAGATCCAAAACAACCCTTTGGATCTCCAAGATTTCCAGTACATGGTACGATTTTTCATACGTAATAATTTATTGTGCCAAATGGGTTGTTGATCAAGAGAAGAAGGATAAGAAGATGGTAGAAGAGGAGTTAGAAGTTTACGAGTATGGTAAATGACGGGAGAACGAAAAGAGAATATGTTATTAGTGAGGGCAAGGGTTTCTTGAAGGTCAAAAGGGGAGACAGGAGATTTCTCTATAGATATCCATACTGGGGCATGTGTAGAAGGTTCAACGGAAAGCAAACAAGAAAGTTGTTTTAAACAGAAAGCATAATGATAAGATTTGAAATCAGGGAATTTAAAGCCACCACTAGATTTGTTTTTTTTAAGGAAGACAAGGCTATTCGAGGGGGCTTGCCTTTCCAGAGAAATTTTGTTAAAAGCAAATCAATTTTCTTAAAATAAAATCCGGGAATGTGCACAGGGATCATTGAGAGAATATATAGAATCAGATTAGTAAGCATCATCTTAATCGAATCTAGTCATCCCCACCAAGAGAGGAAAAGAGGATGCCAACATGCCATAGTATCATTTAATGTTTTTATAATATGATCAAAGTTTAGTTTTTAAGTCTCTGGGATAGTCGAGGAGAACCATAAGCCCAGATATTTAATCTTAGAAGGCTGCCAGGAAACACCAGTATGGATAAAATAATGGTTAAGGCATAACACATTGAGAGGTATGACCTCACATTTATCTGGATTAAGGCGATAGCCTGATATTTGTGAAAAAATATCAACCTGATGTAGAAAGGAGGGGAGAGAAGTTTCAGGATTGGAACAATATAGCAAAATGTTATTTACGTAGACAGACATTTTAACTTGATGTGATTTGAGTTGAAAACCAGAGATATGAGCATCCTGTCTGATGTTAGTTAAGAAGGGTAATAATGCTACTACGAATAACAAGGGTGATAAAGGACACCCTTGTCTCACTCCCCTAAAGAGAGGAAAATAATCAGAAATGTTACCATTAACGAAGATAGAAGCTCTGGGTCCCGAATATAATAAGGTAACCAAGGAGATAAATTTGATAGGAAAACCTATCCATTTTAAATCATGAAACATAAAATCCCATCCAATCCTGTCAAATGCTTTTTCAGCATCTAAAGCTATGGTAGCAATAGGATAATCTAGATAAGAAGCCTTACTAAGGACACTGAAAAAGACTCTAGAGTTGTTGGATGATAATCGACCTTTTACAAACCCAGATTGTTCAGGGCCAATAAGTTCAGGTAAAATAGGGTCAATACGAAGAGCCAGGATTTTTGCAAAAATCTTATAGTCTGTGTTGACTAAAGAGACAGGGCAATAAGTTTCACAAAGGGAAGGGTCTTTATTATCTTTAGGGATTAAACATATCATGGCTTCCTGAAAGGTGCATTGAGATGAACTATTTGTAATAAAAGAATTCAATAAAAGTAATAGATTTGGAAGAAGAAGTTTAGCAAAGTGTTCATAGAACTCGACAGTAAATCCATCTGGTCCAGGGGTTTTCCCTCTCCGTAGTACCGATACTGCATGGATAATTTCTGTTAAAGTAATATCAGAATCCAATTAATCAAAATCAATATGTTGAGAAGGAGGGGAATTAATGGATTGAAAATAAGAGGATAAATCTGATTGAATTGACTGCGTCTATGGAGTATATAGGTTTTTATAAAAAAGAAACAAACTCGTTTAAAATCTCATTGTCTTTAAATAATGAAGTACCTGCATCAGTCTTCAAAGATTCTATTTTAGTTCTTTCTCGCCTTATTTTCAAGTAGTTAGCCAATAATATCCACATTTTATTTTGACCTCCGTAGTATCGAGAGCTACTTTTTAAAAGATAGGAGGAAGCGGCTTCCGTGGATATTCTGTTCATAGTGAGCTTCGCATCAATAGGATTTTTTAAAGAAGATTCAGTATTAAAATGGTAATAAGTATATTCTAGTTGTTTAATCTTAGTGAGTAATTGAGTGGTTTGGACTTCATAAGATTTTTTCTTTCATGGAACAAAATTCATTATGAAGCCTTGAGCGGCTGCCTTAAAAGAATCCCAGACCATTACAGGGGAGGAATCCGGTGTTGAATTAAGAGTGAAAAATTCAGAAATAAAAGAACTGTATTGGCTAGAGAAGTTAGGGTCAGCAAGTAATGAATTATTAAAATGCCACCTACCAGCATGTGAAGTAAAAGGTATCAAATCAAAGTTAACATAAACCGGGGCATGATCTGATATTAAGATAGATCCTATCTCGGAATGAAGAACATGTTGAGATAAGGACTTACTTAAAAAGAGGTAGTCAGTCAGTCAACAATAGCTTTATTCGGTTAATAATTAAAACCATCAAAGCATACACAAAATTTCATTTGCAAATAGTTACATGTAAAAATAATTAACAAAGGAAGGTAGTCAATTTGGGATTGTGATTGGTGTGGGGTTGAGTAGAAACTGTATTCTCTGAGATCTGGACGACAGAGCCTCCAAATATCAACTAGAGATTTACGACTTATAGTGGAGGTAAACTGTGAGTACATTTAAGTGTATTTGATTGCAGTCGCCGGCAAAAACAATGTATTCATCCTCAAGTAGAAGTAGTTTATTGGAGATCTGAGTCCAAAAAACATTGTCAATGGGAACTGGGCCATATATATTAAAAATGACTAATGGTATATTATGAATAAGAAATGTAACAGTACCCCAACAGCCATCGGAATCAGATTCTTGATCGAGAACTGAAACATGAGATTTCTTGTGACAAAGAATTAAAACACCATTTTTCTTACCTTGGGCCGGGGAAGAAAATACATTGCCTACCCAAAATCTTTTTAGTTTAGATGCTTCGATGTCAGTTCGATGTGATTCCTGAAGTAATGCAATGTTCGTTTTTAATTTAGCAAAATGAATTAGTACCCATTGTCTCTTAATGGGATTACCTAATCCCTTAAGTTCCATGTAGTAACTCTGAATGTAACCAAAAGGTTTTCACATGAACAATCAACAAACGAACAGGGATACAACTGAATTCAAAATTGAGAGAAGTTGAACACATATAAGTAAAAAGACAGAAGTGCTGTTTATATAGGAAAGAAAGGAGAGAGGAAGCAACAGAATATTTACTAGGAAGGGGGGCGTGGCTTGCGCGCCGCTGCGAGATGGCGGATCGCGCTTGAGCTCTGTGACGAGCGAGGGCCGTCGGAGGCTTTTACACCGCTTTGGGGTGCCCCATTCCTTCCAAAAGTTGGCCTCATGCTGCTGCTGATGTCGTGTTCTGCCTGAGTGGCTTTCCAGCGCTCTGTCACTACTGGTGACTGTGTTTATGCTGTTTTATGGTGGCGCTCGGTGTTTTTGCGAGCGGCCGCCATTTTGTTTTTTCCTCACGGACGGAGATGCTTGCTTTTCACTGAAGGAGATGTTCGTTTTCTACAACATGACGACGTTTGTCAAACGAAGGATGTCAAACAGGTGCTGGTGACGTTTTCATTACTTATAAGTGTATATTGGATTTCTTTATTGACTTATTCACACTGCTGCCTATGGTGAGAGCATTTTGGATTTTATTTTACTATACCTCTCTTCAAAGTCCTCCAATACCTTGATATGGCGCTTTTATGATTTTTGATACCCTGCTTCTTGGCTTTCTAGTTTCGGACAACGTCTTTTTGATTCCTGCAGAATATGGTATTTTTGTGATGGGAATTCTCTCCTCTGTCATGTAAACCCACCATTATTATTATCTGGGAGTGTTTGCTGAAAGCGCGCTTTCCACTTTTTTGGCACATTTATATTTTACATCTTGTGCTTACTAGTTTCCTCTGGCTTCTTCCTTTCCTTCATTTCTCTGACGTGAGGTATTTTGCGCCCGTAGCGGCTGTGGTTCTATGGCTGCGAATATGGGTTTGTCACCGAATGCTAAAGATGCCAAGGATTCTAAAACCTCTCTTAAGAGGTCCAAACAAGTGTCTCCTACACCCGAGGCTGCTCAAAAAGACACTCATTCTACTCTTGAGACTATTCTGACGCGCCTTAATGATGTTCATGCAATTGCGCAGTCTAACAAGACTAACACAGATCTGCTGCAAGTGGAGGTGTCAGCTATCAGGAATGATCTCAAGGCCTTGTCTCTTCGTGTTTCAGCTACAGAAACACGTATTAGTGGTGCAGAAGATTCTATACAAAAGCAATCTAGGTCTCTTTGCCAGTATGAGTGTTCAATCGTGGCTTTGCGGAGGGAACTTACTGAACAAGAAGATCGTAATCGCAGATCCAATCTGCGCATCTTTGGTCTTCCAGAGGACGTTGAGAAGGATGCACCTTCTATGATTGATTTCTTATATAAATGGGTTCCTTCTACGCTGCAAATTTCATTCCATAGAGACTTTGAGTTGGAACGGGCACATCGGGTTCCCAATTTTCGTTCTAAATCAGCCACGCAGCCAAGAGCGATAATTTTTAAGCCATTGCGCCACCAACATACGGAACACATTTTGGCTCATATGCGCAAGGTTAAAGTTGTCTCATGGAATGGTCACCGCATATCAATTTCTCAGGACTTTGCAAGAGACACGGTAATAAGGAGGAAGGGATTTCTTAATCTCCGGAAGCGTCTCTCTGAGATGAATATCCCCTTCTCTTTTTCTGGTCCTTCAAAATTCCTCATTACCTTTAAGGGTCGCTCCAGAATTTTCAATGAACCTGCTGACTTGACCTCGTTTTTGGATAATCAGATGGAGCTGCAGATGGATCTTCAAATGGAAGCCTTCCGGGATCCTGGTCCATCTGGCACCTGATGTGATTTCACACAGCTGCATTGAGTTTTCTCTTTTCCAGATCTATTAAGATTGTCTTTTTTAGATCTGCGTGGTGGTCTTATTGTACACTCTTGTTGGTGTGCTTTTGCTGTTTTTTTCGTGCGTGGCTTTGTAAGATATGCTGTGCGCTGTGTTTCTTTTCTCCTTTTCCTTATCTGTTTTACCTTCCTATCTTTATCGTATAAGTGGAATATTATCTCCGTTATGTCTATTTTTCTGCATTTTATAATCTTTCGTAATATTATCTTTCCTTATAGGTTGTCCTCTTTCCTGCTCGCTGTTTTGTTTGTGCTTATCGATCTTTTTCCCCCCCTACGTGCTTTTTGTCCATGGCAGGCTCTGGATCTTTTTAACCTCACTTTATGACCTCTTCTATTTCCTTAGCATTTTTATGTGAGACTTGATCTTATCTCTCTTTTTTGTTCTTCCTTTTGTTCTTTCTTCCTTCCAGACCCCATTTAATGTTACTTCCATTGCCGTACTTTTATTTAGTCTTTTCGCGTGTTGTTTTTCTCTTATTGTTTTGTTTCTGTTGAGTACGCAATTGTTTATTATCTGTATTACTTTCTAGATTGGCTACATAAATTGCCCATAGATATTTATGAACTATTGTATATAGAGTTATTCTTAACTTCTGTACAGTTAGTTTTTATATTTATTTTTTTGCTATATCATTGATTGGTTTGTTTAATTATTATTATTACCTGCTTCCCTTTACTTGCGCTAATTTACTGTATTTATATTGCACTTTATAATCTCATGTGTTTTACTTCTATGGTTATATATTTCCGATATTCTTACTGCTTTAAACTAAATAGTATAACAAGTTTATATATTTGGGGACAGTCTATTAGATGTCTATCTTTGGATTTTGCATATTTAAATAGTTACTTGTTTCTTTTATTTATTTTTTCCATAGGGCTACATTGATTGTTTTTGTGGATTGGTTACATATATTGTTTCATAGATACCTATTAACTATTATATATAGTGTTAATTCCAATCTATGCATAGTTTATTTCTATATCTATTTTATTGCTATATCATTGATTGGTTTGTTTCCTTTTATTATTAACTGCCTCTCTCTACTAGTTCTAAGTTAATATATTTATATGGCACTTTTAGTCTCATGTTCTTGACTGCTATGGTTATATATTTACGATTTTCTTGCCCCCTTGAATTACATGAGTATAACAAATTATATATTTGTGGATAGTCAATTAGCTGTCTATCTTTAGAGCTTACATATTTAAATATGTACCTGTTGTTCTATTTATTGCCATAGGGCTTCATTGTATGTTATATTAACAATTTGGCATATACATGTCGCCTTTATAGTCTTACATGATGAATTGTCTTTGGATACTATAACTAAATCTAGTTCATATTTCAGATGTTTATTTTCTTAAATTATTATAATCAGTTATGTACTGTATTGGGGCCATTTACGCTGATTGTATTTATTCCTCGGGATGGTTCCCTTGGTCATCTTCCCATGTTCCCCCAGGTATGAATTTGGTCTCTTTCAGACCTTCCTTGTTGGTTCTTCTCTTTCTTCTTCTTTATACTTTCCTTCTTTCTTTTTCTTCTTCTTGCTATTTTTCCCTGTGGATTTCCTTCGTGGATTCTCCTTGTTTCGTGTTGTCTAGTGTGTGGTGGTGCATTTGTTTGGTTGTTGTACATCCTCTATCATATATGGTGCATCTTTTTTCCCTATTATTGGTTCTATGTCTGGTGTGAATATACTTTCCCTTAATGTAAAAGGGTTAAATCACCCAGTAAAAAGGTCAAAGATATTAGATTACTGTAAATCTCTTTCTTCAGATATCGTCCTTTTTCAAGAGACGAAGGTCTCTGCTAGAGAGGCGCTATTTTTGAAGAAAGAATGGGTTTCTGAAGTTGCTTGATCAGATGCTTATGGCAAAAGGAATGGGGTAATTACTTTGGTTTCTAAACAGTCTGTTTTGTCTATTGTTTCCTCTGAATGTGATACTGAGGGACGGTGGTTATTATCTAAATTGACTGATGGTAACGTTGATCTTTTTGTCATGAATATTTATGCCCCTAACACGGATGATCCGTCTTTTTGGAAGACAATCACCAAAAAGCTAAATGACACACCTCATTCTGGTAATCTTATTGTAGGTGGAGACTTTAATTTACCAATGGATCCCATCCTGGATAGAAATTCTGCCTTTAACTTTCGTCCCCCTAAATCACATAAACAAATGATCAATATGTGCTCTTTTATTCATCTTCAGGATGTCTGGCGTCTTCATAATCCCACTGGTAGTGATTTCTCCTTTTTTTCTTCCCCACACTCGTACTTTTCACGTATTGATTATCTTTTGGTTCATTCCTCTCTTGTTCAATCTTCCTCATCTCCGCTTATCCATCCTATTTTGATCTCAGACCACGCAGCGGTGACTTTTAAACTTTTGTCTTTTGCCCCTAGAGCGAGATCTCGGTCTTGGAGACTAAACACAGAAATCTTATATGATGATTCCCAGATTCGAGAGATTTCCAATGATATTGAGACGTTTTTCCTTGAGAATGTTGGTTCAGTCGATTCCCCTATTGTTCTCTGGGACTCTTTTAAATGCACTTTCCGCGGTCAGGTCATCAAATGTATGTCAAGGAGGAACGCTGCTATTAGAAAGGAACTCACTGACTTAGCAGCTGAGATTAAAAATCAAGAGTCTCTTTTTCGACAATCTAAAGACAAATCTTGCCTACAATCTATTAAGAATTTAAAATATACATATAATACTATAGTCACTAAAAGAGCTCATATAGGTTTTCAGGCTCAGAAATCTAAGAAGTTGTTTTTAAAAAACCGTGCGGGCAAAATGCTTGCAGCTACATTAAAGTTCCAGGAATCTTCTTATAAATCTTCCCAAATTTCTTCTATTAATGACCATCTTGGTAAGAAAAATTTCAGACTGAAGAAATTCTTGAGGTCTTTCGAGATTTTTATAATAATTTATATACCCCCTCTAATCAATCTTCTTTTGAACAATGTCAAGAGTTCTTAAAAACAGCTCCTGTGAAAACTGTATCGGAGGACGATAATAAATCTTTGAATGGCCCGATTACCTCTGAGGAAATTATTTCTGCAATTAAAGCTACTCGCTCCGGTAAAGCTCCAGGTCCTGATGGATATCCTATTTTGTTTTATAAAACCTTTTTATCTGTGATTGTGCCGCAACTTCAATCCGTCTTTGATGCTTTTATTAAAGATGGTTCTGTGTCTGGTTCTGCTGCTGATGCTACAATTGTAGTAATCCCTAAAGAAGGGAAAGATCACTCGGACCCTAAGAATTTTCGTCCTATTTCCCTTCTTAACATGGAAGCTAAGATTTTTGCTAAAATCTTAGCTAAACGTTTAGAATCCTTTATCCCTCAATTGGTTCATCCTTCCCAAACAGGATTTGTAAA
The DNA here is from genome assembly GCF_964204655.1 of Triturus cristatus. NCBI lineage: Eukaryota > Metazoa > Chordata > Amphibia > Caudata > Salamandridae > Triturus > Triturus cristatus. The sequence goes on along the minus strand of NC_140583.1, from coordinate 1,139,408,415 downwards.
GGGTCGTCTTGCGCGTGATAATATCCGGACTTTTTGTCACATTCTAGGTTCAGCCAAGCGATCCACTCTTCCGGCAGCGGCCTTGGCCCTTGATGCTGAAAAGGCCTTTGATAAGGTCTCTTTGCCTTTTTTACGAGCTGTTTTATGTGCACACAATCTGGGTGACTCCTTTATCGGTATGGTTATGTCTCTTTATTCCCGTCCTAGAGCTAACATAAGAGTAAATGGAGCTACGTCGTCCTTTTTTAATCTTCGCCAGGGTACTAGGCAAGGATGTCCCTTGTCTCCTCTTTTATTTTTGATATCCATTGATCCTCTTCTCAGACTGATTGACTTACATCCAAACATTAAGGGTTTCTCTTTTGGGTCTCATCAGATCAAAACAGCTGCTTATGCGGATGATGTTCTTATCTTCTCTGATGATATTGCACTGGCCATCCCTGCTATCTCTGATACGATATCTCTTTTCTCAAAGGTTTCAGGATATACCCTGAACAAAGATAAGACAGAGATGTTCCCCTTAAATGCCTACTGTTTCTCTTCTCATATGGGTTCGGCGGGTTTTAAGTGGCAATCTAAACATTTAAAATATCTGGGAATTTAGTTTTGTTCCACTCTTTATGCTACGGCCACTTATAATGAGTCTCAAACTATTCTTAAGGTGCGACGTCTTCTAGAAACTTGGTCCCCGAAGCATATTTCCTGGTGAGGTCAACTGCAGACTCTTAAAATGATGATAACTCCTATTATTAATTTTGTTTCCTCTATGCTTCCGGTTAAGCTATCTGATTCCTTCTTTCACGAACTTGATTTACTTACCTCCAAATTTTTATGGAATGACAAAAGGGCTAGAATTGCCTATAAATTCTTACGGAGATCTTACGATATGGGTGGTTGTAATCTTCCGGATTGGGGGAAATATCAAACAGCTTTTTTTGGCGTCTCAGGGTGATCTCTGGTTTTCTTCTCCCTCTATTCATGTTCCATCGTGGTTGCTAATAGAACAAGAATTGGCCTCCCCTCTGCCGACTGCCTCTTTTTTAACCACAAATACCCTTTCTATTCCATTCTCTCGGTCTATTATTTTAGACACTATTGCTGCAGTTCGTAAGGTTGATAAGAACGTGGCAATTCCACTGCATAAAACTAGATGGTCGTCTATCTGGCGGAATTCAAAAATCAAAATTAATATCGATTCAGAATTGATGTCTTACTGGGCTGGGAAAGGTATCTCACTTGTTAATCATCTCTATGACTCCAACAATGACCCTTTCCCTTTCTCCTCCCTAGCTCAACAATTCTCTTTATCTAACTTAGATTTGTATACCTTTCTTAAGATAAAGGTAGCACTTGCTAAAGTGCACCTTCATCCTTCCTCCCCGACGATTACACTTTTTCAATTATGGTTCAGGACTGGCCATGTAGCGTCTAGGATTTACAAATTCTTATCATCCTCTATACTTCCTTCCCACACTGTTGCACAGCAAAAGTGGCTACATCATTTTGATCAGAGTGTTACCGATCATATCTCTTCAAACACATGGCAAGATATTGGTAGACTTTCCCTTCCTAACAAAATCGCCCCCTCATTAATGCAGTCTAAGTTTTTCTCTATTAATCTTCTTCACTGGACTCCCATCCGTTTGTATTCGTTAAATCTCAAAGAAGACAATCTGTGTTGGAGTTGTGGTCTCTTACCAGGCGATTTTCAACATATGTTCTTTGATTGTTCCCTTCTTCAACCCTTTTGGGATTTAATTCACAAACACCTCATGATTATCTTTAACATTGAGTTTCAACTCTCTTTTCCATTAATTCTTTTAGGTCCTTTGGCAGCCCAGGTCCCTTTGCCTTTAGATTCCATGGAATTACAATTGCTGGATCTTTTATTGACTATTGCAGTCAAAGTAATTCTCATGGAGTGGAAATCGTTCTCTTCAGTTTCTTACCATACTTGGTGGGCTTGGGTTTCCTTTTTACGAAGTGCTCACACGTCAGTGGATCATGCTCATCTCTCTCCCTCTATATCTGCTGGTGTTTGGAAAGCCTTAGATACATATATGGACTTGGTTTCAGAGGGGTTGGTGGATCAATATCCTTTTGATTTGTCTGGTTAATGGTGTCTGGTCACCGTTGTCTTGTGTGTCGGATGAATCCTTTGGAAATCCTCTCTTCTTCTTTCACTCCTTCCTGTCTCTCTTGCTCTTTCTTCATCTCTTTCCTATTTTTCTCCGTTTTTTCTTCTTTCCTTTCTCTCTTCCTCTCATTCCTATTTTGCTAGTTGATGGTGATACTTTTGATAATTACTCCTGCAGAGTATCAATTTTGTCTTCTTTACTTAAATTATTTATATGATATCTGCAGATTAATGGTTGTTAATGTCGTTTTCTCTTCTTATTTAATTTCATTTTATCATAATATTTATTCCTGTCTAATATCAATTGTATCACTTTTGCTTGTATCTTATGTCCTTTTTTGCTCCCTTAAAATAATAAAATTCTTTTGAAATAAAAAAGAATATTTACTAGGAAGAATGTTAAGAAATAGAGTTATGAATAAAAGAGACAAGGAGAGAGGCAGAACATAACAGAGAACAAGAAGATAGTACAAGTCAAACAAATGATTACTGAAAAACATACCTACAAAACACAAGACGAATGGGGTGGGCGACACCCAGCAGCGACGAAGACAACATCTGAGTCCCAGCCGCGAACGGAAGGGCAGATTGGAATAAGAAATACACCAACACAGTTGAGGAGACCAAATCAGAAAAGTGGGGTACGAGAAACACCTGTAAATATGAAGGGAGAAATAACACCAGAAGAGAACACAGAAAAATCCACAGAGTAACTCGAACCAAGATCATTCAAAATTATACAAAAAAAATACACAACATGAGCATATCAGAGATAACAAGGTAACAATTAATTAATTAATTAAGAAGGTTTCGTAGTTTCCATGACATCTGCTCTGCTTTCAGAACTGCTGGATCCTCGTAAGTGGTAGTCTTTTCTTTATAAATTACTTTAAAAAGGCAAGGATGGATAAGACCATATCTGGTGTTTATGGATCGTAATTGAGGATGAAGAACAAGACATTTTTTCGATGATCTGCAGTGACCTTCGCTACATCCTGTGAAAAGAACAAGCAGCGACCCTCCCAGGAAACCTATTTTTTGGCTTTAACAGACAACACAATTTGTAATAGATCTGTATACTGTAAGAAATGCAGGAGGATGCCACGAGGTTTTGATGAAATCCTGGGACCAAGCCTGTGAGCTCGTTGAATGTTGATGGAGATGGAGAGTGACAAATCCAGAAGTTTTGGTAAAAAACAGTTTGGAAATAGGCCGTTGGATTTGAGCCCTCCAAATTTTCAGGAAGTCCATAAAGACGTAGGTTGTTTCTGCGATTCCAGTTTTCCAAATCCTTGGTGTGAGAAGAGCAATTTCTGCTTCTAGTTGAGGCAAACGAGAACAAATTGTTTGTAAGGATTCCGTAGATTGTTCGATGACAGAAACACGCTGATCGAGGGAAGACCATTTACTGTCCAGAAATTGAATAGTTTTTGAGTTTCATCCATAAAGGGTTTCAAAGCACAAATTTCCTCCAAAATCAAATCCATTGACACAGTAGAAGTATGTCCTGGGGATGGAGGATCTTTTTTTGATCGATTAGTAGAGCTCACAAGTGGTTTTGTTGAAGGATGTAGTTTTGAAAAGGCTTCTGAGAAGGGTTCAGGTTTGTGAGGAATATTATCCTCCATGTCGTTATGTAAGGAGTCAGAGTCTGAGAGAGTAACACGCTTAAAGGTAGCAGAGAGCTTGACATTCTTTAATTTTCCCATAAGGGGGAAAAAGAATTAAAAATGAAATTAATATGTGGCAAAATAGACACAGACTAAGGTGAAGAGCAATTAATCCACAAGTTTTTTGAAGGGCCGACCAGGCAGAGTAATGAAAAGTCAAGTTAAACAATAATTCTCACAAACTGCCTTCATATTCAGAATGCAGAAAAAAAGGAGGGAATTATCCACACTAAAGTGAAACAAACATTCCTCCTTGATAAAGGGAGCAGAGCTTGTTATGTATGATATGGTTGATGAAGAGGAATTATCCACACTAAAGTGAAACAAACATACCTCCTGTAGAAAGGGAGCAGAGTTTGTTATGTATGATATGGTTGATGAAGAGACTCTGCTGTAGGAGAGAATGCAGGAGAAACACACTTGATGCAGGTGAAAAGCCAGTAGCACAAAGCATCTGGCAGTACTCATGAATGAAAAAGGCAGCAGTGACAAGGGAATGGTGAATGCAACAAGAAACTTTCACCTCAATAAATACCCTTCAGTGCTGCGACACAATCTGACATGCCAAGGGTAAACTCTTCTGCCTGCCAATGAAATTCAACCTATTGTTTTCATCTACGACACTTCATTGCATCTCCAATGCAGCCACACATGAGAGCTTAAATGAGCCCAAGTGCTCACGTTGAAATCATTGCGTTCTCAATGTTTTATGTCCTGTTAGCTGAGGAAAAAGCCTGCCCCCATTCAAAATGGCGGACATGACCATTAGGCCAAAAAAACTACACGGGAGAAGAGGCTGCAGCGCACTGGCGTCTCACCATCTTCAGAGGAAGAGAATCCCCTCATTCTCGTTTCTCAGCGAGCGCCAGAGCGGTCTTGGGAGTTGTTGGAGCTTTCCGGTCCGCTGGAGCTCAGCGCCCCTCTGCCATCTTGTGACGGTGCTGAAACCATGCCCCTAAATAGCAAAATTCTAACAACGTTATTTAGTTTATGACTATTTGACTTTTGAGCGGGTAACTTTTGTGGCCTCAGATAGAACACCTCTCAAGCTAACATGCTTTAAAGGCAACTCATATATTTTGGCATTTCAGTGATTGGCAGTCAATGCATACATTAAACTGAATTCAATGAATTCACATGCATGCTATGATATATATAAATTAGTTGTCCCTGATGGTCTGTACTTTCACCTTTTTTTGTACAGCTCCTCCGATAAGCAGAAATGTCTGTTTTGCGCAATGTTTCACACAATGCCACCTTTCCATGGTCTCCTCCACGGTTATCTATCCTTTTTGCATGTCTTTATTAAGGTTTTAGTTATTAAATTTACATAGCATGACTTGTAGTACAAGTTCATTCAGGAAATATTATTCACTGCTACTCAGGGTGCAGTAGCTTTGGTATTTGCGAGGATCTCAGTCCAAACTTAAATCTTGTTTGGTGGTCATGCATTGGTGAGTAAGAACAGTGGGCTTTGTATAGGTTCACATGTTAGTGTGTTACTTACATTCCCTCTACCATTCTTTTCAGTATGTTTCTGGATTTTTTCGGTACCTTTCCGGATACTCGTGTTGATTTCGTGAGCATTGAAGCATTTCAACATGACTCAACTGAAACATATGTTTTTTAATATGTGCACGCACATCTGTGCCGATAGGAAACATATTTGCATGGTTGATGTGTTAATGTCATTGTCACCACGCACACATTTTATGTTTGGAGTAAAACAACTTATTTATGTTAATTCAGCACCAAGGCAGGAAAATTAACCAAGGGAGTGCTGTTGCTACTTATGTTAGCCGCGTCCACAGAAAATTAATCAATGTATTTTATGTATTTTCCAATCATTCGCATATTCAAAGTGCGGTTTATGTGTTAATGAGTTACTTTTAATCCGTGAAGGTTTTACACATTGTCACTGAACATCCGTTTTCTGGTTTCCTTTGTATTATAAATATATTATCCCCACCTGTGGCTGAATAACCTCAATGTAAAAAGGGTACAAATAGGTTTCACATTTGTGCTGATATACTAAATGCATGCCCTGTCTGAAAGAACAAAACAAAAACGCGCTTTGATTAACGTTGTTCTCTTTATAGTAAGAAAAACAAGAGAGCTAGCCACAGGAAATATTGACAAGATGTATTCAAAGAGCAGGCAGAGCAGCGGGACCTCTCACAAGGATTGGAAATCTTTAGGAAGTGCTTTGAGTTTCGAGCTTTCAGTTTATTCGGTTTGTCAAACTTAGGAAATTCTTTCTTTAAAGAGTTTATCAATAGGCAAATTCTGCTCGTGCGTTGTGTTTATTCTGTATCCTTTGTTTTCGGAAAAGGAGTTGACAAGATTGCAGAAAGCGTAAAATGTGGTTTCTGCAAGAATCTGACAAAAACATATCTAATCACTATTTTCATGAGTTGAAGTAGGAATTAGGAAGTGTTTAATCTTGCACCTTCTCTTGCACATCTTAAGAACATTGAGGTCATGGTCCTCAAGCCCATTAATTCTTGAGTCAGAACTTAGTACTAACTGCGTCAGTAAACCATCCATTTGCATGCGCAGTTAAATAAAATACATTCTGTGCAAGTGTAAGCATTGAACAGAACATCACAAAACACATTCATGCAACAGTGCCTAAACGTCTCCCTTCGTTGTGTGGGTGAATGTTAAGTACATTGAAGACTTCGTTATGGGGTATTGCAAGGAAATCGGTAAAAAGGAGAAATAAAATGAGAAATACATTGTTTAAGAAATGTGCAAAGCAGACGAGGAAAGTCTTGCGGCATGCAGGAGACATTTATGAGTGAAAAATATATGCTTCAAACACAACAAATAAAAATCACGGAAGTTTAAAGGGATGGAAATGTGGATAGAACGAATTTCATCGGAGTTTTAGGGCACAAAAAGCAACTCATGTTATTGAACTTCAATAACATGAGTTGCTTTTTGTTCCCTAAAAGTGGTCGAAGTGGGCGGGAACGGCAGGGCACGGCGTGCCCCTACTTCTTTAATTCTATAGCTTCCGTTCAACTACTTTTTTATTTTGAACGTGCGTCCCGGGACATAAGAAATATCCAAGGCCTGTAGAGAGAGCTCCGCGTTAGTGGCTGTTCGGGGACGGGCAGGGAGCAGAGAGGGAAAAGGTCTCCTTCTCTTGCTTCCTGCTCACACAAGACAAGGGCATTGTCCCCTTCTGCTCTGACGCTAACAGCGCCCCTCTCCCTTCCCTCCTCTCTTTCTTACTCTTATTCCCTCTCTTTCTGTCTAGCCCCTCCTCACTTACCGAATCCGTGACTCAAGAAATGGTTCTCACCCTTTCTTCCTGTCGTTCATTTGATCCCCTGTGAAATGGATGTAAAAAACAAAAAAACACTTTCCTGGAAATGCCGTTTTTGGCATTTTTCTATTCCAACGTGCAGCCTCGGAAATAAACGGTTCGAAATATGAAAATAAATAACTAAAAGCAAAACAGAGTGTTCTTATAGTGGCCAGATTGGTTTTATTCACACCCAAACACATTAGCGTCACTTTACAGAGTTTGCCAGTGAAGCGCTACTTTTGTTTTCTTGTCTTTCTTTTAACAGCTTTGTTTTCCCCGGGTGGGGAAGTGCACCAGTGCTGGAGGTACTGCAATACCTCGTTGATGGGAGGATTGGAAAACGAAATGTGTACTGTGTTCACTAATCTGGTCTTTGTAAACCATACTGCTAACGTTTTGTAAGCATATGAGCAGTGGACATTGAAATGGGTCCTTTCTGGACCCTGTAGTAATGTCCTTAACTTTTCAGGCAAAAATACTTCTTGATTTTTGAATGATGAGTGTAAAAGCGTTAAGTTCACCATGTTGTTCCTGCTTACATTTCACATGCTTTATTTGATCTGTCATACCCTATGAGTGTTTGCTTTTTCCAGGATGTTGTTACTTTTTCTTTTAGGCAGCATATTGCTCTTGCCTAGTGCGTAATTTGAATTGAGTTGCATCCAGTTGTTTATAGCAGGTCAAATTGGATTGTAGTTGAAGGAAGTGTGATTTTCTCTCAGTGGGGCAGTATGGTGTTCAGCGGGGGAGCGGATGTAGCACTTTGGTTAGAGCTGCCAAATTTAGAACTGTGGGAACCAGGTTCAGCCTTTATGACCAGTCCCCCAGACCATTCTCCTGAGGGAGCACATTCCCATGCTAGACCATAGAAGGCCTCGCAAGCCTTAGAAGGCCTCGCAAGACTTTAGATGCCCAGGTGTCTTAGCACCAGCAGCTTGACCCTAGTGGTGGTAAGTGTGGGTTAACCTTGAAGGCCTGTCCACCACAATCCATACTGAAGCTCACCTCCAGTCTTGCGGACAGGCCCAGGAAGCAGCAGTGACTCTATCATTGAGGTCACAGGACCTTTGAGCAGGGCGGCTCTAGGGCAGTGCAATCGCACTGGGTGCTGACTTCCGGTGGGGCCATCATGTTTGCAAGTATATTATGGTTTTAAATGCACTTGCTGCCGCCTTGCTGGCCTCCAGCAATTTTCGGCAATAATAAAAATGTCATGATAACTCCGGTGAATAAACTTCTTCCTAGAGCGAGATAGGAGTTTTGTCTAGTGGAAGTTTTGACTCATGGAAAGATTGCGCAGAGGGTTAATGTGCCTGCTGCAAAAAAAATGTACCATGCCCATCACAAAGTGCACATAATGTAAATAGGTCAGTGGGTTCCTGCTTTTGTCAGTGAGATGCTTTTGTTACTTGCAGTTTGTAAGTTAAAATCCTAACAAAGAACAGTGAGCTATTGACTGTCATCTAAGAGCTGCATACAAACTGCATGGTATAAACTAGAGCGTTATGATTTTTTCCCTAAGCCTTTGTTTATCCTAATGTTGCAAAAAGTGTTCATTTGGATACAAATCGATTATGATTATTAAAGAGAACCCCCAATCATGGTATTAAGTTTTAAATTCTGAGTTTGTGTTTCTCCAGATCAATCACTATTAAACTATACTGTCTACTAGTATGGTTGTCATGTGACTCCTACACCTTGTAGTCCTTGGTCTTCTGTAACATTTCCCATACAGTGATTTACACACGTAAAATTGATTGTCTCTGTGTATATTGCGGACGACAGAAACTCCATGGCTCGGAAACAAATGGCTTGTGCTTCCACTTTTAAGCATATTTGGGACATTATGAATTTAGAAACATATCCCACTTTGTGAATTTATTTTAATGTCAATAACTCATAATAATCGTTAAATAATCACATGTATCCATTGGTTGAATTAAATAACATAATAAACTGTAACTGGTCAGTAAACTGCCATACAAATACTAAAGATTGGGATGTTTTGCGCATCCTGGCAACATCTCTAACTCCGCCCCCTGATCCAATCCTCAGGTTATTCCCGCCCTGTGAATCTCCGCCCACAGTTCCCCTACTTTTTTTTCCCCACTTCGACCACAATAATTGAAGACATTAAAATTCATGCCAAAAAATTACATTAAAAAAGAAAAAAATTCAGATGAAGCTTTATTTACCGGAAAAGGGAAGAAACAACATGAAGAAAGAATATGTACCAGTTGTGCAAAACCACTGTTTGATGGTGTGTGAACAATTTCTTTTGCTCAACACTCACCAAATGACATTGATGGGCTTATGATATTTACCACTGGTACGCTGGAATCCCTCAGTAAAATCAGATCAGTTCAGAGTTTACATGTAGGGGTGGGCGGAATTTGCGTAATCGCGTTACGCAAATCTCCGCGAAACGGTAAAAAATCTCCGCAAACATGCAGAAATTCCGCGAACATGCGGAATTGCTTGTTCGCGATACTTTTTTCCTGTTCGCGATCGCTGTTTGCGTGCTCGGGGTGAAATATCTCGCGAACACGCATATTGAGAACGCGAACAAGCAAAAAATTTCGCAAAGTTGCGGAACGTATATTTTGTTTCAATTTCACGTTCTCCGCGGAACGCGAAAATACCCAAATTTCGCAAATTCCGCGAACGGAACGGAATTTACCGCCCAGGCCTAGTCCCAACATCATATACAAACACTGAACAACAATTCACAACACACCCAGGCAGTAGCGGCCAGTGGTTGGAGTGCTGCGGGGCGGTGAGGTGGGGCGGGGGTGGAGCAGGATGAGGGGTAGTAAACTATGGAATACGGCCCAATGGAGGTACGTAAACAAATAAATAAATACAACGAATTTCGTTGCTCGCGCTGCATCTCATTTGGCAATGCAGCGCACGCAATGAAATTCGTTTTATTGATATATTTGTTTAATTATCTCTGTTGGGCCGTATTCCATAGTTTACTACCCCCCACCCTGCTCCAACCCCGCCCCGCCCCACTGCAGCACTGCACCCATGTTTGAATTTAACCTGTAAACTGCTGGGCCTTTTCTCTCCTAGTGCTGAGCCCTTTTTTGGCTATTTGAGTAGTTCACACTTAGGACTTCATAACCTCATGCTAAACTTGCATCCTTTTTTTCAACATCCTGGGAATTCTAAAGGTACCCAAGGTTTGTGGATTCCCCTGAAGGGCATCAAGAAAATAGGCAAAATATAGCAATATTTTAAGTTTTTTGAGAAAAGTAGGAAAAAAGTGCTCCCAATAAAAGTTTCTCTTTTGTTCCCTAAAAATGGCATCAACAAATGGTTTGATGTGCTAAAGTCACAATCTTCCCAGCTTTCAGCAACATGCAGAGCTGAATCAAAAACCCTAATTTTTCAAAGAGGTAGCCAGTTTTTTCTATTTTTGTGCTCTCAATCCACTTTCAGTTTGTGATCGAAACCTGTGTGAAACCCATGGGTGATTCAGGAAAGCTATAATTTCTAAAAAGTAGCAAGGGGTCATACGTTTAGATTCCGCAAGGTTTTCCCAAAGAAAATGACTGTTGAAATAAATAAATATTCAAAATAAGTAGGAAAAAATGGCCATTTGTTACAACATTTTTATGTGTAACTTTTTGTTACGATGGCCAATTTACAAAAGCCACTAGACCCTTCTGATTCTGGGGTATATAGGGTTTGTAGGTTCTCCAATAACCCAGGGTAGACAGTGCCAACAACTGAGCTACACTGTTCAATGGTTTTTCATTGTGTACCAAGTACAGACCAATTCATATAGTGAAATATGGAGAGTGGACAATGGGTATCAAGGAAACCTGTGGATTTATGATATGGGCACAAGATATGGGGCCTCATGTAGGTAGCCAAATACCGGTCGGTAACGGCCGATTTTCGGTAATTATACCGTTACCGACCGGTATTTTGGCTTTTGAGATGTAGGGGGCTCATTTCTGTATTCGGTAATTTACCGAATCGGTAAAATTACCGAATCGGTAATTTTACCGATTCGGTAAATTCCGAATACAGAAATGAGATGTAGGGGGAGTGTGTGGGTGTTTTTATGAGTCGGTATTTACCACCAACTAATAGTTGGTGGTAAATAATGAATGGATGTGTTTAAGCATTTTAAAGCGCTTAGACGTGTGCAATGTGGCAGACATACATGCCCTTAGGGCATGTATGTGTGCCACATGTGCACACATGGCCGAATCAGGGGTGCAACAGGGTGTCAATGTGACACCCTGCCACCCTTGCATGTGTTCCCCCCATTACCGAATCGGTATTTACCGATTCGGTAATGAGGCATACCTTCCCATCAATGGGAAGGTATGCCTCATTACCGAATCGGTAAATACCGATTCGGTAATTACCGAATTTTACCGATTCGGTAATATTTCCCAAATGATTACCTACATACAAGTTACCACTTCTTAAATACCGATTCGGTAACGTTCGGTATTTAAGAAGTGGTAACTTGTATGCTACCTACATGAGGCCCATGGAGTTTAGAAGCAATGGTTATATGCACATGCCTCAGTTTCTGGGTACCTGTACTAGCATATGATTTAGAGGGTATCTTTCAAAATGTTTTCTTTCTTATAAACTAGCTTACATTTGAAATGCACAAATTCAGTGAAATCCAATTGATAATAACAGATGTTCTACTATTCTATGCTCCCACATGTCTTCCAATAAAAATGGCATCTCACTTGTGTGGGTAGGCCTAGTGCTATGACAGGAAATGGCCTGCAACACAACATAGACACGCCATATTTTTATACTGAAAACGGATCCTTCTCTTGCAAAGTGGGTTGATGTGGATTTTGGGTGCTAGCTCAGCCAGCACCTTAAGGAAACATAGCAAACCTGCACATAAGGAGATTCCAGGGTGGGGTGACTTGTGTGGCTCTCGCCAGGTTTTTGATCAAGAAACCTTTGCAAATCTCAAACTTTGACAAAAAAAATTCTTTTTTCCCACACTTCTGTGATGGAAAGTTCTGGAACCTGTGGGGAGTCACATACTTTCCTCCACCCAGCATTCTCCCAAGTCTTGTGATAAAAATGGTAGCTCACTTGTGTGGGTAGGCCTTGTGCACGAGACAGGACAGCCCAAAATGCAACATGGGTACGTCACATTGTCCCACTCAAAATGGACCCATTTTCTCAAAATGGGTACCTGTTGATTTTGGGCCCTGGCTCAGCCGGCATCTAGGGAAACCTAGCAAACTTGCACATTTTTAAAAACTAGACACCCAGGGGAATCCATGGCGGGGTTACATGCGTGACACTTACCAGGTATTTTTGGCCAGAATCCCTCTCAAACTATGACTAAAAAAACAACTTTTCCTCACATTTCTGTGATGGAAAATTCTGGCATCTGTGGGAATCCACAAACCTCCTTCCACCCAGCATTCCCCTAGTCACTTATTAAAAATGGTACCTCACTTATGTGGGTAGGCAATAGTGCCTGCATCAGGAAACGGGCTAACACACAAGATGGACACATCACATTTTTGCACTGAAAAAGGAGCTATTTTGGAATGTGAGCAGTCATAGATTTTTGACAGTAGCTCAGCCAGCACTTAGGCAAACCTAGCAAAACTGAACATTTGCAGAAACAAGACAACCAGGGGAGTCCAGGGTGGTGTACCTTGCATGGATCCCAAAAGGTTTTTTTACCCACAGTGCTATGCAAACCTCAAACTTTGCCTTAAGCAATGCTTTGAGCTTACATTTCTCTGATGGAAACTTCTGGAATCAGCAGGAATCTGCAAAGTTCATACCACCCAGCATTGCCACACTTGAGCTGATAAAAACCCTGCTTCACTTGTGTGGCTAGGCCTAGTGTCTGGGACAGAATCAGATAAAACCAAGGGCAATGGAAGTCCCCTGGTGAGGGCTCCCATTGATCTTAGTTTTAGTTGTTCCTGTAGTGGGCACTATGCTCGGCAACCCAGGTGGGGTAGCACAATTAGGGTAATGCAGTGTGGTAGGAATTTAGCGGATTCCAGAAGTTTTTATCACAGAAATGGAAGGTAAGTTTGTGATTTCTGGCAGAGTTTGAGGTTTGCAGACTATTGTGGGTAAGAAAACCTTATAGGATCCATGCAAGGGACATTACCACAAATCCCCTGATTGTCTAGTTTTCAACATTGTCTGTGGTTTGTAGGTTTTCATGGATGGTGCCAGAGTGAGGCCCCAAATACACCACCTACTCATATTGTTTATCTCAAAACATAGTGATTTAGTGCCTTTTGTGTCATTTTCTCTTGGTCCACTCAAACAAGTGTGGTATCTTATTGGGAGGCATGTGGGAACTAAGGGTGGTAGGAAACCTGTGGCTCCACGGAGATTCCAGGTCTTTCTGTCACAGTATTGTGAGGAAAATGTGTTTTGTTACCAAAGTTTGAGGTTTGCAAGGGCTTCTGGGTATAACTACCTGGTGAAAGCCATGCAAGTCATACACCCCTTGATTCCCCCTGGTTGCCTAGTTTTATAAAATATGCATGATTGTCATGGTGCCAGCTGAGCTAGGGCCCAAAATTCACAGCTACCCACATTGCAAAAACAATGTTTAAGGGCCGTATTCATATTTTGGCTGACAAAGAAGATTATGTCACACTGGCGGAGCACTTAAATTCTGCAATGGCGAGACTACTTCAGCCTCCAAATTTAGGAATGACCGTAATGCCTGCGGCCAATACAAAAACACACACAGGAGCCACCGTCACAGCCCTGGCCAATGGCTGAAAGAGTTACAACAAACAAATGATGGACGGAATGCTGACAATGCAGACATTCTCCCCCAGTCAAGAGATCTGGGTTAAATCCATCGTTCTTTTGCCCACTACGCCACCCCAGTTCAGACATGGCCATATGCAAATCAGTCTTGACCCTGTGCCTCATGGGAACAGTCCAGCCCGAACTGCCAGGCCATGTCTTTCCTGGACCGGAATCAAGCATCCTAGGACCGGTTTCTGGCTATCAGCCGCCATCAGCCAGGATAGCTTGACTCCAGTGGCGTAGTGAGCACGGGACCCACGTCTGGGCAAACCCATCCCACTTAGGGCGAAAAGCGTTACAACAAACAAATGACGTGGCGTAGTGGGCAAAAGAACGATGGATTTAACCCAGATCTCTTGACTGGGGGAGAATGTCTGCATTGTCAGTATTCCGTCCATCATTTGTTTGTTGTAACGCTTTTCGCCCTAAGTGGGATGGGTTTGCCCAGACGTGGGTCCCGTGCTCACTACGCCACTGGAGTCAAGCTATCCTGGCTGATGACGGCTGATAGCCAGAAACCGGTCCTAGGATGCTTGATTCCGGTCCAGGGAAGACATGGCTTGGCAGTTCGGGCTGGACTGTTCCCATGAGGCACAGGGTCAAGACTGATTTGCATATGGCCATGTCTAAACTGGGGTGGCGTAGTGGGCAAAAGAAAGATGGATTTAACCCAGATCTCTTGACTGGGGGAGAATGTCTGCATTGTCAGCATTCCGTCCATCATTTTTTGGTTGTAACGCTTTTCGCCCTAAGTGGGATGGGTATTCCCAGACGTGGGACCCGTGCTCACTACGCCACTGGAGTCAAGCTATCCTGGCTGATGACAGCTGATAGCCAGAAACCGGTCCTAGGATGCTTGATTCCGGTCCAGGGAAGACATGGCTTGGCAGTTCGGGCTGGACTGTTCCCATGAGGCACAGGGTCAAGACTGATTTGCATATGGCCATGTCTAAACTGGGGTGGCGTAGTGGGCAAAAGAACGATGGATTTATCCCAGATCTCTTGACTGGGGGAGAATGTCTGCATTGTCAGCATTCCGTCCATCATTTGTTGGTTGTAACGCTTTTCGCCCTAAGTGGGATGGGTATTCCCAGACGTGGGACCCGTGCTCACTACGCCACTGGAGTCAAGCTATCCTGGCTGATGACGGCTGATAGCCAGAAACCGGTACTAGGATGCTTGATTCCGGTCCAGGGAAGACATGGCTTGGCAGTTCGGGCTGGACTGTTCTCATGAGGCACAGGGTCAAGACTGATTTGCATATGGCCATGTCTAAACTGGGGTTGCGTAGTGGGCAAAAGAACGATGGATTTAACCCAGATCTCTTGACTGGGGGAGAATGTCTGCATTGTCAGCATTCCGTCCATCATTTGTTGGTTGTAACGCTTTTCGCCCTAAGTGGGATGGGTATTCCCAGACGTGGGACCCGTGCTCACTACGCCACTGGAGTCAAGCTATCCTGGCTGATGACGGCTGATAGCCAGAAACCGGTCCTAGGATGCTTGATTCCGGTCCAGGGAAGACATGGCTTGGCAGTTCGGGCTGGACTGTTCCCATGAGGCACAGGGTCAAGACTGATTTGCATATGGCCATGTCTAAACTGGGGTGGCGTAGTGGGCAAAAGAACGATGGATTTAACCCAGATCTCTTGACTGGGGGAGAATGTCTGCATTGTCAGCATTCCGTCCATCATTTGTTGGTTGTAACGCTTTTCGCCCTAAGTGGGATGGGTATTCCCAGACGTGGGACCCGTGCTCACTACGCCACTGGAGTCAAGCGATCCTGGCTGATGACGGCTGATAGCCAGAAACCGGTCCTAGGATGCTTGATTCCGGTCCAGGGAAGACATGGCTTGGCAGTTCGGGCTGGACTGTTCCCATGAGGCACAGGGTCAAGACTGATTTGCATATGGCCATGTCTAAACTGGGGTGGCGTAGTGGGCAAAAGAACGATGGATTTAACCCAGATCTCTTGACTGGGGGAGAATGTCTGCATTGTCAGCATTCCGTCCATCATTTGTTGGTTGTAACGCTTTTCGCCCTAAGTGGGATGGGTATTCCCAGACGTGGGACCCGTGCTCACTACGCCACTGGAGTCAAGCTATCCTGGCTGATGACGGCTGATAGCCAGACACCGGTCCTAGGATGCTTGATTCCGGTCCAGGGAAGACATGGCTTGGCAGTTCGGGCTGGACTGTTCCCATGAGGCACAGGGTCAAGACTGATTTGCATATGGCCATGTCTAAACTGGGGTGGCGTAGTGGGCAAAAGAACGATGGATTTAACCCAGATCTCTTGACTGGGGGAGAATGTCTGCATTGTCAGCATTCCGTCCATCATTTGTTGGTTGTAACGCTTTTCGCCCTAAGTGGGATGGGTATTCCCAGACGTGGGACCCGTGCTCACTACGCCACTGGAGTCAAGCTATCCTGGCTGATGACGGCTGATAGCCAGAAACCGGTCCTAGGATGCTTGATTCCGGTCCAGGGAAGACATGGCTTGGCAGTTCGGGCTGGACTGTTCCCATGAGGCACAGGGTCAAGACTGATTTGCATATGGCCATGTCTAAACTGGGGTGGCGTAGTGGGCAAAAGAACGATGGATTTAACCCAGATCTCTTGACTGGGGGAGAATGTCTGCATTGTCAGCATTCCGTCCATCATTTGTTGGTTGTAACAATGGCTGAAAGAAGCACAGGGGAGGGAGTGTGGGTGTTGGCCAGCACTAAAGGGGTTAATAATTCAGAACACATTCGGCCACATTTGATGCACACTATATGCATGACATTTTTCCTATAAAAGAAAATTTTGCACATTTCAATTTGTGTACCACACAAATGGCAACACTTGCTTCTAGTTATGCAACAGGGATTAAGTAATATCCAGGTTTCACACACTGGGATCCATCTAAATCCCTACTTTTGTGAATTAATTGTAAAACACATTTAAAAACAAAAGGTGAAATGCATCCATCTAAAATTGATCTTGAAGGAACTATCATCAACCAATTTTTTCTTGAAAAAATGGAAATGGCTAATTAGAAAAATGATTAAGAAGCAACGAAAACAGCATGCTGATAGCTTACAATATCTAGTGTCACATGTTCTGTATGTGTCCATACTGTGAGATTTTTAGAAGCTGCTAGGTGCATTAATAAACATAACATTTATTGTTCTTGAAAAGACTGATGATAGACTCTTAAATCCATGTGACAATGGAGCTGCAGTAGTTTCACTGTTTTAAAAGAGGCATATTGAAAGCCATTAAAATATGCATTTTAGTTGTAAGCTCTCTGTTAAATGTTGGGTACAGAGATTGAAAGGGCCATGTAAAAGGAATGTTATTTCAGCGTCCAAGCTGTACGACTAGTGTTTGAGGGGATCCTTCTTCAACATACTGTTCTCAGTGGGGCCATAAGAATATCTATCAGCCGTTCAACCAGAAATGTGGTGGATTCACTGTGTTTACATTTTGATTATTTGTACATCAAATAAAAACTTGTTTTTAGAAACAATGCATAGATTATTTTTGATCATTGCACATTTCTATACTTCAAGGAAAATATGGGGGAGTTATGAGTGGGTTTTGAGTAATCTGGGGTTTATAGGAGCCCCAGTAGTGGGAATATGTGGTTAAGGTATGAATATAGGTTGTTACTTCGCCAACATTTACATCATGAGCTATTACATCACTGTAAGTACATCAGAACTATTTTTATATAGTGATAGCTTACTTTGGAAGTGCCTTTATTTATCAGATGTGTTGGTAAGTATTGTTTCTTGCACATTCTAAATACATATAAGTTTAAATCTAAAAAATACTCTTATTAAAAAAATAATTTATTAATAACTTTTTACATTAAGATAAAAACAATATTTAAAAGTATTTTTGGTATATCTGTTTATACAGTTATGCATTAATTAACGTGCATACGCTGATTGAATATTGATCAGATAACCAACTATGCACATCTATGTCATACAGTGATCACTACTTAGAATTATCCATTTACCACTTGCAAATTTCTGAGTTCCACTATATAGGCTTAGCCTTCAGAGCAGAGTCACATTAGATCAGGTGATGGCCTTCGTGGTGGCCTAACAATATCAAAATGAATCAACCGTGTTCCCCTGAGCCTAGTGTGCGTTTTGTGGCAACTTCTTGCCTTATATCCAACTCCTTACCTTATACCAACTACCCAAAACACTACACATCCCTAAACTCTAAAAACACCCTATCATCCTAAAATACTACTCATGAATCCTGAAAATCCATTGCTACCCTTAAACACTACCCTTCCCTAAACGCAAAACTGCCTTACTATCAATATACACTATCTTTCCCTGAATTAAAATCTCCCTATTGCCCTCCAAATAAACCCATTGCTGTAACCTGTAAATATAAAAATTAAATTAAAAATTGTTTAACGTATAGAAAATACTTTTTTAAACTGTATACCTATTTATTAAACTATCATTCAAATATTGACATTGCATCATAGTTAAACATAAATAATATTCCATTTTTGAAATTATATTGATTAACTTAACTTTGGATGATAAAATAAATACATTTAAGCTAAATGTAATTGAAATTTCTTGCAAATTTATGACCCTACACTGTAGCAATATGTTTGTATTTCAAATTAAAATTAATGGATCCAAATAATAATTGAGGAGCACTGTTTTATTGATAGTTGAACCACAATACTGGTTCAAACATGGAACCAGGAAAACCTGGCATCCAACAGATGTTTCACCCCTTCCTGAAGTGTAGGCCTGGGGATATCTTAAGGCTGATACAATTTAAGAATGAATATATTGTACATAGGCAATAACATCAAATTAAAAATACCAAAAGTACATTAAATATGTTCCCGAGGGATATTAATTAATAATCATTATTAGTTCATAGTACACCAATCGATATGCACATAGCACAAAGTAAATGTAGTTAGCATTGAACGTAAGAGTGCCTAGAAAAATTAATTATTAATCCAATCATATGTTAAATGAACATTAATTCATAATACAAAAGCTAAATCTCAATCAGTGATGTAAACAATTGTAGTGCAGAACAATATTTGGAAAGGAAAAGAACATACAGAATCATGTTTGGTTTGTAATCCTGATGTAATTGAGGAATACAGGAACATTACTGCAATTCTAATACATTAACAAATGGATATGCCCTAACAAAACACTTCCATAAATACCATCAACACAACAAAGTGTTCACCTTTTTGGAAATTGAAATTGTTCCCAAACACACCCAAAGAGGTAATCGTGAACTCAGACTAAGGAAAAAGGAAAGCACATTATTTATCATATAACAGTAAAATATGGCATTAATGAGAACTCTGAGATGCATCATTTGCTAAATGAGAACTAAGCAAATTCATATTCTCTAATAATGTGTTGCAAGTTCAATATGATTTCCTCAGACTACACAGTCCAATACTATATGGTTGTTTTAAATAAATTATCCTGCTACTCAGATCTATCTGCATTTTCCTATATCTTGGTTCACATTTCCTTATAGCTGAATTGAATTCACATTAACTCCTAATCCTTCGCTGCATAAAGTTGTTTTCACTGGAACAATTACAGAGGCCTAATAGCCTAACCTTGGACTATACTGGAGACTGCATAAAAAATACACATGTTCCTTACAAGGTATTTATGTAAACTCGGCTCATGCTAGGAGTCACACATCCTTGCGGGGCATTATCTGACTTGCAACCCCATTTGTGGTCCTTGTGTTGCTTTGATATTGACCAATTTTGTGGGGTCTGATCGTAATACGGTCTATCCATATATGTTTTTTTTTGTAGATCTATTTTCCTAAGACATGTACTACAAAGTAATATTCTATAACACTCTAGCACATTTTCTTTACTCGTTGGTAAAAGCCTTTCATGTAATTGCATTAATAAATAAGTGGACCTGTGAACTCAAGCATGCCTTGTATCAGATTTTTGTCTATTGGTGACTTGGCTTTGGACTCGCTTCGGCATACCATTTGGACCTCTCTGATTTTAATTTAACTTATTCCTCTTCTCACCTATGGGCAAGACTCATTTTTACCTGTCCTTTTAAAGCTCGGCGTGGATAGCACTTTGCTAATCCTATGCTTAGACCTTTGCTGGAAAAATAGACATTTGTGGTTTGCAGATACAGAGTGTTGCTGGTGTTTTAGAGTTCTCTCTACAGGAGCCGCTCTCCACCAAAACGTGGGACCCGCCCAGAGTTCTCTGCCTCTTTTTTGAACAATTTTTGCGGAACTTCAACCCTGAAAGGGTATTGCTTTGACTTGTACTGAGTGCTCCCTGGTGTTTGGGCAAAGCTAAACCTCTCTGAAGAGCTATAATGAAAACAAAACATGTCAGGGGCTGCTTTTATTTATTCCAGGTTCGTTTGGAAGGTATTTTACCAGTCCAAAGCTGTAATCCTGTTCCTGGAGGGATAAAAGGCTTTTGTCATTTTACAGCTCGGCATGGATGGCACTGTGCTGATACTATGCTTAAACACTTTGCAGTAGAAATGGTAAAATACTTTGTCCTTTTCCAGCTCAGCATGGATGGCACTGTGCTAATCCTATGACATTTGAGGTGAGCAGATTCAGAGTGTTGATGGTGTTGTAGGTTGCTCTGTACAGGAGCTGCTCTCCACCTAACCTTGGGAGCTACTCAGATTTATCTGCTTCTTTTGTGCATATATTTAAATTTATACACATACTGCGTAGTTATATTTAGGACCTAGTTACTATAGGAGCTGGATGTTTTGTTTTGCTAATAACTTTGGTGCAGTTTGACAAATCTTCATGAAACCTTCAAAAAATAAATTTCATCCACCTCACCTCTTTCCTGGAAAGCTTCACAGCGATTTGTCAAACTGGGGCCGAGAAAAAAGGGAAGAACAAAAGCACAATTTTCCAATGTAATTTCCATAGGGATTTTTGAAAAGCATTACAGCCAAAACTGTTGAACTGAATTAGATCACATTTAGCAGAACGTTAGATCTTCACCCAGAAGGAGTTCTTTTTCTGATTTGGTGAAAATCTGTTCTGTAGTTCTCTGAACATTAAAGATCAAAATGTAAAGATATCTGCACCGTTGTGTATGCGGGAACCCCATGGGAATGGAACTTCAAATAATAGAGTTATCTGTTTGGCCTAAGGAACTCTTTTCACGCTATATGAAAGACAACACAGACTCTTCAGTGTCTGTTTGAAACTTTGGAGCATCTTTTACACATTGTAGCATGTGATTATGTGGAACACCTCAGCCTGGTATTTTTTGCGCCAAAAGAAATCAGTCACTTCACCGAGGGGTGGATTGCTCTTGTTGTAGAAAAAATCTACTATGGCTTGAAATCTGTGGTTAAAATATCAGCAAACATTTGCAGGGTCCAATGAGCAGAGTTCTCCTGGAGTCTTTAGATAAATGTCTTCTATATTTGAATTTGCATCTAACAAGAATTTAAGCAGGTCATTCAGGCATACTCAGCACAACTGAGTGTTAGAAACCATGTAGGTGCTTTTATATTTCTCAGTATGAATTTTAGTTCACCATGATGAAGATACCAATATTCATTGGACCCACGTTGACATGCCAAGAGATTAATCAAGTTATATTCCAGTTGTATATCTATTCCATTGATTTTCTCAACGAATTCTCTTGCGGATAGATTTTTCAGATTTTCACCTGTTTTCAAAATGTGGTTTACAGAATAAGACAAATCACTTTCAAATAATAGATGAACCATATACGGGATACATTGACGAAATCTAGGATCCTCTGAATAAAGTCTAGTAGATCTGTACTCTGCCTCAGGTAATTGTACAGACCAATCATCATACCTTCCATGTACTCCAGTAGGAAAGAGATGAGGGAAACAGCAAGCTTTGAAACTTTGTATCACCAACCAACTCTTTTGAATGTAGGGGAAGTATGCTGTAATTTTGATAAATTTCTTTCGCTCTGCTTTGATCCAATTTTTCTATCTGACCTGTTGATGATGATGTGTTGTCATCCAGATGTACATCCTCTAACTCTTGCCATATTTATTTACTCTTGGTCAGGATATCATTTACTAAAATTACAAGTCCCTCCTCCAAATTTCTCTGTACCTCTATAGCTTCAATATTTTCCTTAAATTCTAATGGCAAGTATACAACTCTACACTTGAGACCTTTCTAGAGCTAATTTGGAGTTAATTTCCCTGCCTTTGGCTCAATGCGAACTAAAGCTTGAAATCGATGTGTAGACTGTATTAATATGGATTCATAAACATTCAAATCTTTAAGTACTTCTGGAACAGGTACTATTTCTAAGTTGTTGTGTACTTCTCTAGCAGGCATTTTGTTTTCCTTTAACTTACTATAGCAGTACTTACATATAACTTGTCGGGTGGACAAGTCAAATGGTCCCTCTACAAATAAATAAACAGCAAATTCTTGCTACTTAGTATTATTCCTTTTTTCAGTTTTAATGTACAAATCAACTTATGAGTTTGATTTTTGTAGTGAGTGTGTCGACAACATATATAAACACAGTTTGGTTGCTCTGAAGAAACTGCGTTGAACTTTCTAATCTGTTTTACAAAATTACCAACACATACATTTTCTCTGCTCCACAACTCCTGTTGTTACCAACTCTTCTTTTTCTCTACACTACTGTCCCGGTCCCAAAAATATAATCCAACATCATCACAAACCTTTTCTACTTCTACTACACTACCATGCAAAAGAGCTCTATTCGTTTCTCCTAAACATGAAGCAGGAGTTTTTACATATTAAAGCCTTCTAACAAAAGTTATCATAATTGTATGGTGTATACCTAATATTCTAAAATGATGAAAGCTGCTTTGACATACTTTTTTCACAGACTAGCTACTGAGAGCCCTTGTGCATTAGTATGCTTTCTTACTTTGCATTGATCTAATCCTTGCAAAGTACGTATTTTCTGTTTTAAACTTCTGGAAGCAAGCATTCGGACTAAATTTCTAAATATATCAATTGATTGCTGACGAATACGACAAACACAACTACAATTCCATTTGGAGGTGCGATGCTTGCCAGAGCCTAATATGGCTGCTTCTTGAGCGAGCTCCGCGAGCCACCGGAACTATCCGCTTATTATCCTGCATCCTAACAATTTTTGAAACCTCATCGGACAGCCGGAGTTACCGGTACCACCACTGCAGCTAGCGGTGAGTTTTGGGCCAGAAACAACACCTGGGGCTGTTGATAGGGACTGGGGCCTCAGTCCGCGATTGGTGCAAACATTGCCTGGGCTGTGTTTACTGCCAGGCCACGCTCAAGTGGAGTCGGATCCAGAGAGCGCAGCGCATCGAGGTGAGCCCGGGGGCACTCCAACTTGCAGAAGAGTGCGCTGGCCCCGGTTGATATCATGGCCAGGGGCGGTCTGCTCTGCAGCGGAGGGCGGCTTCTGCATCACCCGTTCTGCCGGTGGGTGGCCTGCTGCGGATTACGGCTGCTGCGTGGAGGAGTGGCTGAGCCCTGGGGAAAGGCAGTCCGGCATACAGCGGCGCAGACCGGCCTTGCTGAAACACCAAGGCCATAACTGATGTCAGTGAGAGTCTTTGTGCATATAGCTGCTGCCACATGGTGCGGAGGCTGATGCAAGAACAGCGAGCCTGAGACCTTTACCCCAGGAGAACCCAACCACGATCCTTTGCCTTTCTTGGAGCTGTGGAGGCCCCGTGTGCAGTGTAGCCCAGAGACTGCTGTGTAAGGGGCATAATATTCCTTATTTCGTGCAGCGTGGCCCGAGGGCAAGGGGCTGCAATCACGATAGCCAGCACATGGCTACTCCTCCCCGTTCCCTCTGGCCCTTGCTGGTTGAAAGCGCCTGCCGGCTGGCGCCTTAAAGAAAACACAACTGTGGTGGCCCCTGGCGTCTCGATGCTGCGTAGGGATAATTGACTGGCGGAGCTAACGGAGATTGCTAGATAGAAGTGACAAAGACCCTG
Source organism: Triturus cristatus (assembly GCF_964204655.1). NCBI lineage: Eukaryota > Metazoa > Chordata > Amphibia > Caudata > Salamandridae > Triturus > Triturus cristatus. The sequence goes on along the minus strand of NC_140583.1, from coordinate 1,139,384,501 downwards.
GTCCCTTGCTGAGCGCCCCATGACCTGACAGAGGGAAGGCCAGATTGAGGATTGCTGAGGGCCGCAACGAGACGGTTATCTCCACCTGGCTGCGCCTGAACACTGTTGGATCTCGGGAGCAGGCCTATGGTCTTGCGAGACTGCTGCGACTAGCTGCCTTGTGGTAAGCCTCTGGGGTGACCGCAGGAGAGGAGGCCTGGACATCCATAGTCCTCGCTGCGCGGGTAGACCCCCCTCAGCTTTAATGCCTGCTCTGTGAGTTGGGGGTGCCTGGCCGGTCAGTAAATCCTGTGACCAATAGAGTCCTACCCAACAGGGAGGGGGGGGTTGAACCGGATCTCTACCTACTGCCTGTCGCTTGAGAGCAACCTGTGTAAGCGACCTCCGGGTTCAGCCTACCCCGGTGATACGCTACGGGGAAAGGCGACAAAACACAATCCAAGCTGCAATTTGAGTAGCGTAAGTCACGATCCAGTGATACTGAGGAGACCCCCCACCTCTGAAGATCGTGAAGACATGTCAGATGAGGCAACGGGAGATCTGAAACAGATACTTACGACTAAGCAGAAAAGCCTACAGAAAAGCCTCACTCGCATCGACGGTAAGATTGACTCATTAGCTTATCGGATGGATAGAATGTCATAATGGCTAGATAAGCATACAGAGCGCATTGACATGACCGAGCGTAGAGGCATGGAGGTGAAGGAGTGTCAGTCGGAGGTAGGCGCAGCCAAGAAGCAGTTTGCCAAATCATTAGCTGTACTACAGGATAAGGCAGAAGATTTGGAGGCGAGATCACAGAGAAGCAATTTGCGTATCACGGGGCTGCCGGAATCCACCGCAATCAGCAATATGGAGGTCTTTATAGAAAAGATGTTGGTCACTCTCCTGGGGTGGGACGCCTTTGCAGACATTTTTGTTGTGGAGAGAGCACATCGTTCACTTGGTCCCAAACCTCCTCCGGGGGCTCTGCCATGTCCGGAGACGTGGCATTGAGGCAAGCGAGAGCAAAAGGCAACCTGCAATACAAGGGTTCAACAATCTCTCTGTTCCCAGACTTCACTATGACAGTACAGGAGGTCAGATGACAATTTGCCCGGATGAAATGACGCCTACATGAACCTGACATCGATTACGCCATGCTTTACCCCGCAAGGCTGAGGGAAAACATGAATGGCCACTCTAAGATTTTTCTAGACCCGAAGTCTCTCCAGAAAGCTTTAAAGTACCTCCCCAGGACACCAGGACGCAGCCATGAGATTGAGGGGTCGGGTGAGGCATCTGGTGGTGTGACTGGTGGCAAGGAATAGTGAAGCACACACTGCACCTCCTTCTGCAATGTCATGCACAACCCTGTTTGACTCCCTTGTTTGCCCCTGTTCCCCCACCCCTCTCTCTAGCCGTACTGATGCGCTGCAAGGTGCTGGACTCATGATTCAGGCTTCCCATTCCCTTTGTATATGTTGTATCGCAAGTATTTTTGAACTGTGCATGATGGGGGTCAGGGTGGGGATCCTCTCAACCTGTCGAATCCCAGTTCTGGCCAGCTTTGGGGAGCTTAAGCAATGAGAATGGGGGGATTCAGACTATTTCTGCTAAATGTTTAGTTAATTCCAGATCTACATGGATGCTATAAATTTGCAATGAAAAGCTTGGCTCTGTTTTCTAATTTGTGGTATTTTCGTTTGTGGTAAAAAGGTAACATCAACCCTGCTTGTTACTCACTGCTTAGTTTTTTGTGCACTAAGCACGTAATTGGGGTGGGAGGGGGTGGACAGGAGTCGTCAATGCTGAGTTGGGGTTTGCATGATGTGGGTGGTGGGAGGGCGTTGACACAAAATGTTTGTTCAAAAGGTTATTTACAGTCACAGAATGCAATTTGCGTAAACAAAACGCAGCAGATGCAACCACATGCAAGTTGGAGCATTGAAGGGATTGCCCATCTAGATCTGGGAGGGAGGCCCAGGATACAATTTCCCCCTAAGTTAGATACAGAGCAATACAATGAGACTCCTAACTTGGAATATCAGGGGTCTCAACGACTATCGGGAAACAAGGAAATTGATTGCCTATTTCAACAGACATAATATCGATGTTGCACTGATGCATGAAACTCATTTGCCCGTGGACTCCCAGATGCTCACCCCTAGACGCCTACACGGAGCTTTGCATGCTTCAGGCTCCTCTTCACATGCTCGAGGGGTGCTCACATGGGTTAACCCTAAGAGCAATATAGCCTTGGAGGTATTAGAAACCGACAGGGAGGGCAGATTCACTATCTCCAAGATCAAAGGGAAGGAGATGGAATTTATTGTCATTAATGTGTATGGTCCCAACTTCGACAGCTCTGCAATTTTTCAGGGATCTACTAGAGCGGATGCGGAGATGGTCGGAGTTTCCCCTGGTTTGGGGAGGGGATTTTAACTGTTTCCTTGATCCTAATAAAGACAGATCTGGGGGCCTGACTCGCAGGATATCAGCGGCGGCACAGACAGTCGGGGATGTTATTGTAGAATTGAACATGATCGATGCATGGTGCTCCAGGAAGAGTGACCCGAGGGATTCACGCATTACTCAGCCCCACATAATCTTTACACCAGGATAGATTACTGGTTTGTCTGTAGTCTATGCTCCACAGCGATTAGCAATTGCGAGGTTCACCCGCGCTCATATGCAAAAACAACAATTGATGGACAGAATGCAGAACAATGTCATACATTCACCCCAGTACAGAGATCTGGGCCTAAATCCATCGTTTTTTTGCTCACCATGCCATTCCAGTTTGAACCCAGCCAAATGCAAATCAGTCTTGACCCTGTGCCCCAGACGTGGGACCCGTGCTCACTACGCCACTGGAGTCAAGCTATCCTGGCTGATGACGGCTGATAGCCAGAAACCGGTACTAGGATGCTTGATTCCGGTCCAGGGAAGACATGGCTTGGCAGTTCGGGCTGGACTGTTCCCATGAGGCACAGCGTCAAGACTGATTTGCAAATGGCCATGTCTAAACTGGGGTGGTGTAGTGGGCAAAAGAACGATGGGTTTAACCCAGATCTCTTGACTGGGGGAGAATGTATGCATTGTCAGCATTCCGTCCATCATTTGTTTGTTGTAACGCTTTTCGCCCTAAGTGGGATGGGTATTCCCAGACGTGGGACCCGTGCTCACTACGCCACTGGAGTCAAGCTATCCTGGCTGATGACGGCTGATAGCCAGAAACCGGTCCTAGGATGCTTGATTCCGGTCCAGGGAAGACATGGCTTGGCAGTTCGGGCTGGACTGTTCCCATGAGGCACAGGGTCAAGACTGATTTGCAAATGGCCATGTCTAAACTGGGGTGGTGTAGTGGGCAAAAGAACGATGGGTTTAACCCAGATCTCTTGACTGGGGGAGAATGTATGCATTGTCAGCATTCCGTCCATCATTTGTTTGTTGTAACGCTTTTCGCCCTAAGTGGGATGGGTATTCCCAGACGTGGGACCCGTGCTCACTACGCCACTGGAGTCAAGCTATCCTGGCTGATGACGGCTGATAGCCAGAAACCGGTCCTAGGATGCTTGATTCCGGTCCAGGGAAGACATGGCTTGGCAGTTCGGGCTGGACTGTTCCCATGAGGCACAGGGTCAAGACTGATTTGCAAATTGCCATGTCTAAACTGGGGTGGTGTAGTGGGCAAAAGAACGATGGGTTTAACCCAGATCTCTTGACTGGGGGAGAATGTATGCATTGTCAGCATTCCGTCCATCATTTGTTTGTTGTAACGCTTTTCACCCTAAGTGGGATGGGTATTCCCAGACGTGGGACCCGTGCTCACTACGCCACTGGAGTCAAGCTATCCTGGCTGATGACGGCTGATAGCCAGAAACCGGTCCTAGGATGCTTGATTCCGGTCCAGGGAAGACATGGCTTGGCAGTTCGGGCTGGACTGTTCCCATGAGGCACAGGGTCAAGACTGATTTGCAAATGGCCATGTCTAAACTGGGGTGGTGTAGTGGGCAAAATAACGATGGGTTTAACCCAGATCTCTTGACTGGGGGAGAATGTATGCATTGTCAGCATTCCGTCCATCATTTGTTTGTTGTAACGCTTTTCGCCCTAAGTGGGATGGGTATTCCCAGACGTGGGACCCGTGCTCACTACGCCACTGGAGTCAAGCTATCCTGGCTGATGACGGCTGATAGCCAGAAACCGGTCCTAGGATGCTTGATTCCGGTCCAGGGAAGACATGGCTTGGCAGTTCGGGCTGGACTGTTCCCATGAGGCACAGGGTCAAGACTGATTTGCAAATGGCCATGTCTAAACTGGGGTGGTGTAGTGGGCAAAAGAACGATGGGTTTAACCCAGATCTCTTGACTGGGGGAGAATGTATGCATTGTCAGCATTCCGTCAATCATTTGTTTGTTGTAACGCTTTTCACCCGCGCTCATACTCAGACCACTCTCCCATACTGTTGCAACTGAATACTCCATCGAAGAGTCCTGCGCCTTTCACATGGAGATTCCCGCCCTGTGCTCTACTTGATACGGTCTTTAAGACTGAAATGGCCAAAGCCTTAGAGGTCTTTTTTGATAATAATATCGGTTCAGTTCCCTTGTTTACCACTACGTGGCAAGCTTTTAAGGTTTACATAAGAGGGATCGAGTAAATATTCTGGGGTGCTTCGATCTATCAGAGATTATTTGGTAGTTCTGGAAAAGAAGCTTGCCTCATTTGAGCAGGAAGCCCTAGATGCCGGTGCAGACGGGTGGAAGCAGAATTAAAGAACACACTGGAAGAGTATCATGAGACTGCCGACAGGGAAGTCAAATACCTAGGAAAATACGCAGTAGCTAAGTCTTACAGGGAGGTCGAGTGTCCAAGAGCCACACTGGTGGCGGTACTGAAAGGCAGACACGAAAGAGCAGAAGTCACGGAACTTAGTGCGGCCAGCGGGGAGATACTGTGTGACCCAGAATACATAGCAGACAAGTTTAGGGATTACTACTCTGAATTATATCAATCCAGGATGACAGGAAATAGAGGTACTGCCCTGGAATATTTGGAGCACATAAAACTCCCTTGGCTGTTAGATGAGCACACCTGATGAGACCCCTTGAGGCCTGGGAAATCCAAGAAGCACTAAAATCTATGCGTGCGGGGAGAGCGCCCGGCCAAGATGGTCTAACGGTGGCATTTTACAAGGAGTTTAGGGAACTCCTGACCCCCCATTTGATCTCACTATTTGCAGAAATGGGTGAGAGGGGAATGATGCTGCCGTCAATGCGGGAGGCCCTACTGGTCACTCTCCCAAAGCCAGGCAAGCCCCCAGGTGTATGCTCATCGTACAAACCGCTCTCGTTATTGAATACCGATACCAAGATTTTCGCTAAGGTGCCAGCTAACTGTTTGGCCCCTTTGGTCCTGAAGCTGGTCAGATCAGAGCAGTCAGGGTTTGTGCCGGGGCGCACCCTTACTCACAATCTACAGACAGTGTTTAGAGCCATTCAGCACACAATTCCCGAAGTCAAAGCCGTCACAATGGTCTTAGATGCCGAGAAGGCTTTTGACTTTGTTGAGTGGGACTTCATGCAGCTGGTTTTGCAGAGGATGGGCGTTGGCGATATTTTCCTTCGATTAGTGTTAGTGCAATACAACGCCCCAACGGCTAGAGTCAGGGTGGGCAACCTAGTCACCTCACCCTTCAGAATTACCAGGGGTACACGACAGCAGTGTCCGCTATCACTACTTCTCTATGCAATCGTGGAGGAACCACTGGCTTGCGCTTTAAGGGAGTACCATTGTCACAGGGGGATTAGACTCCCTGGATATAACTTAATAATTTCAACCTACGCTGATGACACACTCCTCTACATTAGAGATCCCGAGACTAACCTGTCCATGGTATTGAAAGAGGTGGTGCAATATGGTGAGTTCTCCGGCCTTTGTATCACTGGGCCCAGCCCGCAATCTTCCCACTCACGCCAACCCTGTGTCCCATTGAACTTGAGTTTACACTTCAGTGGACTACAGACCCTGTGCAGTTTTTGGGTATCCAGATACACACCAGCTCAGGTGTAGTAGTAACAGAGAATTACGGAAGGGCAATGGCGAAGTTGGAGGATGACAATAACAGAAGGGTGCGACTACAGCTGTCTCTTATTGGCCGCATCGCCTTAATGAAAATAGTGGTCCTTCCACGATTTTTGTTTTTGTTCTGTAACATACCAATAGTGCCCCCTACCCCATTTTTTAAACAACTTAGATCCATACTGATCCATTTGGCTTGTGCCAGTAAACAACCCCGGGTCCGTTGGGATGTCTTGACACTCCCATACGCTATGGGGGGCCTGGGTGCCCCGGACATGGAACTCTATTATCATGCTGCACAAAGCCTGCCTGCATTTTACTGGCTTCATCAGTAATTCTCCCCTCCGCACCTACATATTGAGAGGGTCGCAGCTGCAGCCCTTCCGTTGATGGTATCCTTGTTTAGAGCCCCACATAGATGGTATACTTGACTCAATTAACGCCACGGTATATGCATGGAATATTATTTTGAAACGACAGGCAGCCTCTGTCCTGTACTCTCCACTTACTCCAGTCAATTTGTTTTTCTGGCAACCAGTGCTCGTTGAACCAGAGGTGCTCCGTGCACTCCCTACACTTAATATTTCTAGCATAGGCAATTTTTTGGAGGACAGTGTGAGGCGGAAATGAGAGGATTTGGTCCCGGCTGGGCAGGAAGTCACTCCATTTGTGATGTTTCATTATTATAGGGCCAGGCACGCGCTACGTGATATGTTGGGTGATGATTTGATCTAACCGCCTGAGGTGGGCCCCTTCTCCTTCCTGTTGTGGGCAGTCTGCCCCCAGAAGGTAATTTCCAATATTTACTCCCTAGCTCAGGATTACAGGAAGAACCACTTTACTAAAGCCAGGCTAGGTTGGCAAACTGATCTAGACTTAGTAATAGATGATGACACCTGGCGTTATTGTTGTGAAGCCACACATCGTGTATCACTAAACGGGCATCATTGTATTATCCACTTCAAATTTACAAACAGAGTATATAATACCCCGATTTGTCTACATAAATACGGGCTCCGAGACAGGGCAAAATGCAAGAGATGCGGTATGGAGCCAACGGGGTTTATCCACATGGCATGGCTGTGTCCAGCTGTCGCAAATTTTTGAATGGCTATTTTCCAGAAACTTGGTGACGTTGTTGGGGAACCTCTGCATCCAGACTAGGCCTGGGCGAAAATTTTGTTCCGTTCGCGGAAATTGCGATAATTTGACATTTTCGCGTTCCGCTGAGAGCGCGAAAATGTCAAAAATTCCGGTTTCCGCAGCTTGGCGATAATTTGTTTCTTGCTCGCGCTGTAAAATAATACATTCTCCCGCGCGCGCGATCGCCTTACCTGAATCCCTGCATTCGCCGACAAGTTTTCTTGATCCGGTCGCGTTCTCCATGAGATGTTGTATTGTTTTTAGCCATTTGCGCTGTCTCGCGACAGTTCGCGCCCGCAGTGACGTCATGCGTCGCGCGATCACGTCTTTCTTCTCGCGATCATGCACCGCGAGAACAACTCAAAACAAGATGGCCGCGCCCGCAAGCAACCACATGGGTAAGTTGGCGACCCGCAACCATGCAGAAAATCTCGCGAACATGCCGGAAAAAAACTTCTGCATCTTCGCGATATTTCTGCTTGTTTGCGATAATTTTAAACATTTTCGCGATAATTTGCGAAGGTTAATTCCGCAAATTCCGCCCAGACCCATTGTTAGCTCTACTGGGCTTTACTAAAAATATAAGTAAAGGGGTAAGGCGGCTTGTAGAGAAGGGATTATTAATGGATAAACAGGTGGTTGCAATACATTGGGCCAGAGGACCCCCCCACCTTAGCACAATGGTCCTGGGATATGTTATATTGTAACACACAGACAGAATTATATAGTGAGTTACTCCCCCCAAGCGTTTCTGGAGCCTATACCAGGATTATATAGCGGGTAAGGTGTAAATGGGAGCACTGAGGTAATAACTCCTCCCTCTCCACGAGGAGGTGGGTCGTGTGGCAGCAGTGGGGTGATATTGTTCTTTTCATCAGGGGGTCGTCTCTAAGTATTGACCAGGTAAAAGGCAGCCGAAAGTCATCACTGGGCCTTACCACGGAGTGGGTCTTCACAAATGTATCCCTGTATCTATCCAGACCACTACAGACACGATCGTTAAGGATTATAAGGTGGCCGTTTACCCCCCTCTAATGTTTAGATCTCTGCCTTTGTACGCTAACTGGAAGGAAGTTCCCCTGCATCAGACATATGTACACTGTGACAGAATTACTTTTATTGTGTATTACATTTATTGCATATGTATTTGTTTGTATGTTTGTTTTTCTTTTGGTCCAGAAAATTCAATAAATACATAAATAAATACTAAATAAACTACAATTCCATTTGTACCCAGGGGCCTGTCTACACCTTCCTTGCATCTCTTCAACAATCTCTTCCTCAACATTTCATGACATTCTCCAGATTCATCAACTGCATGCACTAATCTGTTGTCTAGGAAATAACCTTCTTCATTAAATAAAGGCTCAGTAAATGAAGTATGCATCCATTCACCACCAAAAAACTTTGCAAATGTTCCTACTATTAACAAGTCTTTTCTGTTGGCTATGTTTCCTCATAGACAGCACTATTTTGTCCAGTGTCTTCATTCGGTTTAAAACCAAGATAAATAGTTTCCTCTTCGGAGCTAACACTTTATCAACTACACCTTCAACATATTTCCTATCTCTGATTACTTGTGTTCTTTTTTATACTTCTTCATAGATGCTAACAAGTTGCAAATTATTCTGGTGTAGAACATCCTACCTCTGATTTCCTTGAACTGCCTCTGCCTTCTGTTTAAATTCACTCATTTTTTCAATGACCAATTACTTTTAAATCAGAGGCTTTGTGTGCTTTAGTACTCAGTGTGATAGTTATCTTATTCTTTACTTCTTTCTGTACTCTTTCCAGTTGTGCACAACATTTTTTGAGAAATGTATTGGTTCTCTTACCAGCAAGCCTTTTCGCATTAACCATTTTTTCTGCCTTTTGCCCCTTTTGTTTCTTAGTTTTAAGGAGACGCTCTATTTACTGCTGCTTCTTTCCTCTCTATTTTCTTGATGGCATGGTAATTCTGTGTAGATAACTTGATATTGATGTCTGAAAACAAAAATAGAAAAGTACATTCATCACTTAATTACATAGTGCACATTACATATTTTAACTATGGTAATATTCAGTTTACATGACGATATATAGCTTAGGCAATCTTTAGAATACATGTGTTCACTTTTAAGTAGGCAGCACCCATCCTATTAACTACTGAAAGCCTACCTTACTGCTCAGTTATATGTATGGGTGAGTGAAAGGTTGCTCATACAGCTACTCACACACACACTTAATCACTAATAGAGTTACCAACACACACTCTCATCCACCCATACACCTACTTACAAAGACATTATATTAAAGGAACATACCCTATTGACTGGCTATAGCCTACCTCAGGGGACAGTCATATGGCATAGAAGAGTAGCTTAAAACTTGACAAGGGCTTCACATGTTAGACTTGAATGTGTCAGTTTTTTCACTTATATCTGAATAACTGTGTGAGTCCCTATCAGGAGCTGATATTCCATGAGTATGTGCGTTTGTCCATAAAGGGTTGTCTGTCTTTGTGGTATCTATGGTCCTCTAAATGTGTCTGTTAAATATTGGGTATTTAAGTGTGTAAGAAACTGCCTTCATTACCACAAGATACATATCAGTTGTGCTTTTCTAAGTACCTCACTAGGTGTTTCAGTATCGGTCTCTTTTGTACTTAGGTATCTCAGATTTAAGTCTGGGTGTAGGCTGGATGTATAATTGGGCACGTAGGTTTCTACGAGTGATAATAGCTCACTAAAACATCAAACTGCATCTTTTACTTTTTTAAGCGAAAAGCTCCCTTCACTATGGCCAGCTACACCTACCTCAGGATTCACTTGAATGTGGTAAAACAACAGTCTTCACCTTGTGTAGCACTTTTAAGTGATAAGGCAGCTCTACCAGAAAAACTGCATGCCCAAGCTCAAGCATACCAGGCGTGAGGCATAATGCAAGGGCTATTTCTCTGCATAGTAAACTTGAAAGTGTCTGTTGTTTAGCAGACATCTCAATGAGTGTTTCAGTTCCTACCTGGGGATGTGAGTCCAGGTGTATGTAAATGTAATGCTAAATCACTGCCTCTCTTTATGTGATATGTGATTGCCTGAATGTGTCTGTAACAGCCCTCATAAATTGCCTTCTGGGTGTACTAGTGAATATTGGGTCATTGAAGTGGATAAGAAACTGTGTTCATTACAAGAAGATACATATCAGTGGTGCCTGTCTGTGTGGGTGAATCTTTGCGTTCTTCTCTAGCTACCTCACTAGCTGTTTCAGTGTCTGTCAGCTTTTCTAATGAGGTATCTCAGATTTAAATCTGGGTGTAGGCTGGATGTATATTTGGGCACATAGGTTTGTATGAGTGCAAATAGATCTCTGAAACATACAAGTGCATCTTTTACTGTTTCAGCAAAGAGCTCACTGCAATATTGCCTAGCTACAACCTACCTTAGTTTTCACCTATATCTGGTACAAGAACAGTTTATGCCTTGTGTAGCACTTTTAAGTTAAAAGAAAGCTTTACCAGTAAAAATATCTGCCCAAGCTCAAGTATACCAGGCCTGAAACATAATGCAATGGGCTACTTGTCTGCATGGTAAACGTGAAGATGTCAGTTGTTTAGCAGATATCTGAATGTTTTTTGATCCTCCCTGGGGCTGAGATTCCATATGTATGTAAATCTTTTACTAAATCACTATCTCTCTTTATGTGCTATGTTATTGTCTAAATGTGTTTGTAAAGGCCTGCATAGATTGCCTTTTGGTTGTACTAGTGAATATTGGGTTATTTAAGTGTATGACAAACTGACTTTATTACCCCAAAACACATATCAGTTGTGCCTGTCTGTGTGAGTGAATATTTGTGTGCTACTCTAACTATCTCACTAGGTGTTTCAGTGTCTGGCTGCATTTGTACTTAGGTATCTTAGATTTAAGTCTGGGTGTAGGCTGGGTGAATAATTGGGCACATCATTTTCTATGAGTACATATAGATCACTAAATCACCAAAGTGCATCTTTTATTTATTTTTTAACCAAATAGCTCCGAGAATTATGGCCTAGGTGCAACCTACCTCACTCTTCAGTTATATATGATTTAAGAAATATTTTAATACCTTGTCGAAGCAATTTTAAGTGGTAAGGCAGCCCTACAAATGAACCTCCGTGCACAGATCAATTCAGATTCATAATTCACATACAGCTATAGTGCATAAATCCACTTTTAAAACTGAGTGTTGCATTCATCCTTTTTTAATGGAACAAATAAGACTACAACTCCCACAATTCGAATAAAAACATCAGTCATAAGCAGCACATCATATATAAAACTTTGACACAATATACTACAAGATAACATATAGGTTCAACCAATAGTGTGCAGTTTTTTCTCCTACCACTGAGACTTGCACCGGCGACAAACTATGTCTTACTCACTTATTCACAGATTTATAAAAAAAACATACAATTCGATTTATACGTCATACCTTCTTTTTAAAATATTTATATACATATTTCAAAATCTTTTTATTACAATAGGGCATAACCATATATACCTTATTAATCTTTTTTTTTACTTATAAATAAATGTATTTAACATAATCAGAAGATTGAGTTCATTGATAAAATCACTTTGTTTCACTCTTATTAGGTAGATGCAATATTCTCAGGGTTTGTAAAAACTTAGCTCAAGAATGGCACAAAGTAACCATAAATGGCAACCTTCTGAACTTTGCATTGCTTGATACTGCAAAAGTCAACAGATAAAAACATTGCTTTCATATTTCAGTCTTCTAACTGCATCTCTGAATGGTTACTGTCTATTAACCCTTTCACGCCTGTTTGGAGATATCCTGAAATGCATGCCTTTGTGTCTACACTTGCAACGTAATCGCGATCATCGTGATAAATTTGGGAAACAAAACAGGAGTCAGAAAACCTACTTTACTCAATACTTTTATATTTCTATCACTATATCCCAATGTCATGGAACATCCTCACTAGGGAATCTGACCTACCTTATAAAACAATTAGCCTAAACCTCTCCAATTTTTAAAATTGAATACCTGCTTTTTTAACACCTTTCCACAATACACCCTCTGCATAGTCTCCATAGAAACCAACTAGAACCAGTAGGTCACCAGTTCACCACACATTTCAGAAGGGCCATACTAGTTACAAAATGAACTACAGCAGGGTTGGTTAACTGCACATACTGTAAAGCATATACATATCTGTATTGCATTTTTTTCTATTTATCAGAGCCAATGAAACATCTATTTACTAATCATTTTCAAATGCAACCTCCTTTTATTCACCTGCGTATTCACTTCATCCACTCAAATTTTCAATTTCTTTTCAAACCACCAGCACACATGCATTTTCACTGTCTTTCATAGTACCAACTGTAATATTGAGCAGCAGACCTGTCCTGTGCGATACTCCTCCTACCTACAAAATGCTTATAGAGTGGATTGTTGGTCCCAGCTATGTCTATTGGGCTAAAGAGGCTGCAAAAAATAAAGGTATTGACAGGGACTTGGGTTTCCCAAATGTGGAGATTAGGTGGTTTGGCAAGAGAGGGTTAATGTTTCATCAACTTCTGCCTTTGGTTAAAACTATTGTGGATTTCCAAGCTCCTCACCTCATGATTGTGCAGTTTGGTAGCAATTACCTAGGCACATTGACTGGGTAGGGCTGGAAATCCTAATGAAGAATACCTTTGCAGAAATGATCTCGCTTCTCCCTCACATTGTCTTAGTGTAGTTTAATAAGTGCCAATGACAGAAAAGGAAGTGGTCAAATCACTTATGTCCACAGATTGACAATGCCAGGAAACATTTTATTAAAACAGGTTCTGCTTTCCTCAGAGACCATAATATGGGCTCTATCTATAACAACACATTTTTACATGCATGGACTATATATAAGTGATAGAGTTCACTTTACAGACAAAGGGATGTTTCTAAGCAACCTGAAACTCTGCACACAGTCTTATCTGTAGCTGTCTTCTACACACCCTCAACACAAAGACTCTTGTCAGAGCCACTCAGGAGGCCCAAATTGTGTTCATTATTTTGTCAAATATTTTTTTTTTCAAATTTTTGAAATCTGCACCAACGTTGCGATGATCGCAATCATGTTGCGAAATCGCAAAACAAAAGCAGACATTCAATGACCACCACCACATTCATAAAACTTTACTTAAAAAATTCATTCTAACTATTACAATACACACATTACGAACCACATCACTGCTTCAAAAACATGTTTGTATAGATATTTTTCTGTTAAGTTTTTAAAAAAATTGTTTAAACCCTACTTCCCGCTTTAGTGACTACACCAAGAGTCATGATGACTCCAGTAACTGCAACAATCGTGCCTGTTTTAGGTGGTGCAAAGCACACATATGCACAAATTCTACAGTATTTTAGACACCACTGGTTGATTACTGCACTGTTTAAAGTCATATTTTTGTAATGAGTTTGAATGAAAACAACCATTAAAACAATTTTCTGTTTTTGCGGTGACGCCAGGCGGTGCAATGATATCAGTAGCCGTGATCGCTGCAAAATTGTCGTGACATGAAAAAACGAATGCAGACATTCAATACCACCACCACATTCAAAACTTATAACTTCAAAATGATGGATTATAACTAACACACTAAGCACATTACTATCGAAATAACTGTATAATAGTATGTACAACTCCCATAATATCTCTATAACACAGTGCATAACTTTTTCAGTGTAATCTATGACTGCATGCATCACTGTATCACTAAGTATCTCATTCACTATTTTAGAGGATCTGTGAGACTGTGCATCAGTCTATCAATGCTTCTATATCAAAATGCATGACTGACTCAGGACGTCTATGAGTCAGTGTCACATGGGGTGTGTGATTGGTTGCATAAGTTCCTCACTCAATCTGCAGTAGGCGCATGAGTGCCTTTGTGCATTTGTAGGTAAATATATGACTGCCTGACTGGATCTGAGAGTGGATTCATGTGTGTCTAAGTGGGTGTCTGAGTGGGTGAGTGAGTGGGCTCATGAGTGTCTGAGTGGATCAGTGAGGAAGTGCATGAGTTTTTCAGTGGATTCATGACTGGAAGTGTTAGTGTTTGAGTGGTTCTGTCAGTGGGTGAGTGGTTCTCAGAGTGCTACTCTGAGTGGATACATATGTCTCTGAGTATATATCTGACTGGGTGCCATGGTCTCTTAGTGGGTCTATGAGTGGCTGTATTGATGTGTGAGTGTCTAAGTGGGTCTTTGAGTGGATGTATTAGTGACTGAGTGGATCTGTGAGTGGGTGCATAAGTGTCTCAATGGTTCTGTGAGTCAGAGCATGAGTCTCTGAGTGGGTGAGTGAATGGGTGCCTGCATAAGTGTCTGGGTGGGTCTGTGAGTGGATGCATGAGACTTGACTGGGTGAGGGAATGGGTGTGTGTATATCTGACTGAGTTTGTGAGTGGGTGTGTGAGGTTCTGAGTGTGTGAGTGACTAACTGAGTCCATACATCTCTGAGAGTGTCTGTGACTGAGTGTGAGAGTGACTGTATGGGTGTGTGAGTGGGTGTATCACTGTCTGAGTATATCTGTGTGTGGGTATATGAGTATCTCAGTGGGTCTGTGAGATCATACATAAGTGTGTGAGTTGGTTTGTAAGTGGGTGCATGAGTCTCTGAGTGGGTCTGTACATAGATGTGTAACTCTCTGAGTGAATCTGTAAGTGAGTGCATGAGTATCTGAGTGGGTGCATAAGTGCCCAGGTGGGTCTGTGAGTGTAAGAGTCTCTAAGTAGGTATGAGACTGTATGCATGAGTATATGACTGAGTCTCTGCATGGGTCTGTACATGGGTGCATAAGTACCTGGATGGGTATGTGAGTGAGTGCATGAGTATCTAAGTGGGTATATGACTGGATGTATATGTGTAAGTGGTTATGTGAAGGGGTGTAGAAATGTCTGAGTGAGTTTGTGAGTACATACATGAGTGTGTGACAGTGACCGGGGAGTGTGTACAAATATGTATATCATTTTTTAACATTTTTCCCAATATTCACACCGATGACAGTATTCATGAGGCCGCCTCAACGGTACATAGGGAGACTACACAAGCAGTCGCGGGGCTGTCGCAAATATCACACACAATTAAAAAAATCAATTTTGGACACATAACTTCTGTCACTAACACTTACATTTCTCAAAAATGGGGTCAGAATACCTCAACTCTGACCCCTTATATTTGCATTCAAGGTTAATCGTGAAATCATTCTGAAATATCTACAGGCAGAGATATATCTATAATTTTTGGCTTAAATTTATCAAAATCTACTGGGCAAATTTGCACCAAATAATCAAAAGCACAATCTGCATAACAACATCTACCTTTCTGCCAACTTTGGTGTAATTCAATCTAGTGGTGCGGGCTATAGGTATGCCAATGAGTTCCTATTTGAATTAACATTAAAAATGCACCCTTTTTTTGTACCCCAATTTCTTGATCCCCACTGCATGGATCACCCTCAATCGTTCCATTCCACGCAGATCCTACTGTGACACTTCTGGGGGAAAATTTCATGAGGATTGGTCAAACAACACCAAAGTCATAGGCAAGTCAAAAAAAGCTTTTCCTAGGGACGTTATAGTTAGGCTGACATTTCAATCGTACAAAAACAGAGAAATTCAGCTATAATAGTTAGCTGAGCTAACTATAACTCACTCCTCTGCAATGCACTGCTTATGACCTCACATAATACATCACTCATGATATGGTCAGTGACATCACTGAAGACATCTTTGATGACATCTCAAGTGACATCATTGATGACATCATTCAGTGACTGTGAGTGTTTCTAAAAAGTTTATGAGTGTTAAATATATATACATCAAGGTGCATTGATGAATCAGTGGGTGTATGAGTGCCTGTATGGATGATTCACTGGGTGCGTGACTGACTGTATTAGTGAGTGATTATACATGTCTCATTGAATGTATAGGTGAGTGACTAATTTGTGTGAATGTCTGTATTGGTCCTTCAGTTTGTGTGTAAGGGGCTGCATGGGTTGGTGAGTAGGTACATGAGTGGCTATATGGGTTATTGATTTGTGTCTGAGTGTGAGGGTGTGTGTGAGTCCCTGCATGGATGAGTGAGTGGGTGAATCACTGGCTGTATGGGTTAATGAGTAAACCTCAGAGGGGCTGCATGGGTGAGTGAGTGTGCATATGGCTATGTCAGTGAGTGCATGGATGTGTCAGTGGTATATGGGTTAGTAACTGCATATGTGAAAGGCAGTATACATGAGTGCTGGAGTTTATAAGTGACTATCTTTTAGTGAATGATTGTGGGAGTAGCTGTATGGGTGAGTGTGTGCTTGTGACAATGACTGTATAGGTGAGTAAGTATGTGTTAGTATCTGTATTAATAAGTGGGTTCGAGTGTGTATAACTGTATAGGTGAGTAAGTAACTGTGTTTTGTCTCTATAGATGAGTGAGAAGATGTGTTAGTAGCTCTATGAGTGTTTGACAGTGTGTGAGTGGCTGTATGGGTGTATGAGTGGATATGTCAGTGGCTGTATTAGTGAGTGAGTGGGTGTATGAGTGGCTGTAAGGGTGAGTGAGTGGCTGTGTGTGTAGACCTATGAATCAGTGAGTTGGTATGTAAGTACTAGTATGGGTGTGTCCATGGTTTCGAGAATGGTAGTGTAAAAGTTGGAATGGGTGTATGAAAGGTTACATGGGGGTGAGTTACTGCTTCAGAGATTCTGTTGATGATGTCATCAGTGTTGTCATTTGAGATGTCATCAGTGATGTCACTGACCATGTTATGAGTGATGTAATATGTGAGGTCATAAGGAGTGGATTGCGCGGGCATGAGTTACAGCTAGCTCAGCTAAGTGTAACTGCTAAATTTCGCTGGTTTTGTAGGATTGAAATGTCAGCTTAACTATAATGTCCCTGTAAACTTTGTTTTTTTGTTAGAATTTCTAATATTTTTTTCCAAATTCTTTCTCCTAACTATAAGAACCCTGTAAGTGTTTGGTTTTTTCAGTAAGTTTCTAAGGTTTTTCGAATGTTAATTGTTAACTATAACGTTCCTGTAATCTAAGGTTCTATAAAATTCTATTTCTTAATTGTGATGTCCATTTTTTTGTAAGGGAACCTCTGAAATTTTCATATATCCTTTCTATAGTTGGATATTGTGTATTATATTTATATAACACACCACTCATTTTTTGTTTTCATATGTATTTATCAGAAAATACATTCGAAACTGGTATGATTTTTAACAATTTTGTAGTCGGCACAACATTGTTGCATTTACAGTGGAGATTCTGTCATCAGCAAATGTATTTCACATATTGAAAATGGATTCACTTTTGTTTCTATGATCAATTAAGAAGAAAGCCGCCTTTACAATGATTTTTTTATTTCCGACTACAGACGTCACCGCAATGACTTTGGTAATCGCGAAGAGCGCGTGGTTTATACAAAGTGTAAACATATATATAGACATATTCTACAGTATATTTAACAGTAGAGCTTTATTAGTGTACTTTTTAAGCTCATATTTTTGTAGTGAGTTTCCAGAAATATCACCTTCAAACACTATTTTCCACTTCCGCGAAGACAGTGGAAGTCACAATGACATCACTAATAGCAGATAGGGTGTGTTTATCAGCAACTCTGAAACATATATATATATGCAAATTGTGAACATGTTTGGTATAGTTGTTTACTATTATAGTATTGAAAGTTCTGCTTTTCTTCCCATTTTTAAAGAAAATTACTTTAAACTTGTATTTTGCATTTCCTCTTCACCGCGGTAACCGTGACTATTTCGGTCACCGTGAACATCACATGGCCGGAAAAGCAAGGAATATCATTGGATAATATAATTTTCAGCACAGTCAATAGGAAGTACACACCCACTCCTTCTGCTTGAATCTTCTTTCATAGAACTTCATTCTGAGCAGGTCGATTCATTTTGCTGTGCAAACTGATTGGCCTTTTCTTTCTATCAGATATGGCAACACAACAAGGAACAACAGCTGGTCCGGGATGTGGAGAAAGTGGAGACTGAAGATTTGGAAGAAACCTCCACAGAAGAGAGACACTGTGGCATGGGATTTCTTTTACAATCCCAGCAGGGGAATCAAAAACACCTGCCAAACTTGTGCAATGCACAATCTGCAAGAAGACCCTCTCTAGAGGGACAAACAAGAAATATTCATATGGGACAATGTCCATGTTATACCATCTAAAAACCTATCATAAAAAACCTCTTCAACTGGTGATCAAGCAGAGCGAAGTTGGAGGACCATATAATTCAGTGGCACAGCAACATTTCCTGGTCCGAAACTCCCTTCTGGCAGACTACTGCAACAGGAATGGCTCCAGTGTTGTCAAGAATGGCCACGTACTGAATGGACTGTAGTGTTGTCATAAGTGCTGGTGAGCAGTGTTTTCACAGCTATTTGCAATGTTGCAAAACAGCATACATGCAGATTGTTTTCCCTTTCATTTATTTTGAACATTTTTCAGTGTACATTCCTGCTAGTTGCCATTTTTGGTATTATAAAAAATAAAAAAAACATTTTTTTAACTTTACAAAAGTCTTTAAAAAAAGGTTCCTGTTGGAACCCCCTTTATCAGTTAAAAAAGATAGAGTATGCATTTATGTTGGAATGAGTGTATGACTGGTGCATGGATGATTGAATGAGTGCACAACTGGTGCATGGATGCTACAATGAGTTCAGCAGTGGTGTCTGGGTGAATCTATGAGTGCATAAGTAGTGCTTGAGTAATTGGATGAGTGGCAACATAGTGATTGGGTGATTGCATGTGTGAATGGGTAGTGCATGGGTGAATGGATGAGTGCATGTGTAGTGCCTGAGTCAATGGAAGAGTTTAACAGTAGTTCCTGAGTGAATGAATGAATTCATGGATAATGGCTGAGTGAATGAATGAGTGCTTGTGTAGTGCCTGGGTGATTAGATGAGTGCATGGGTTGTGCCTGGGTGAATAGATGAGTGCATTGGTAGCGGCTGCATGCATGGATGTGTAGAAGGGTAGTGCCTGGGTGATTGGATGTGTGTATGGGCAGTGCCTCGGTGAAAAGATGAGTGCATGGGTAGTGTCAAATTCAATGCAAGAGTGCATGAGTAAATGAATGAGTGCAAGGTAGTGCCTGTGTGATTGGATAAGTGAATGGGTAGTGCCTGAGTGAATGGATGAGGGCATGCGTAGTGCCTGAGTGGACAGATGAGAGTAAGGGTAATGGCTGAATGATCCAATATGTGTATCGTTAGTGCCTGAGTGAATGGATGAGTGCAAGTATAGTGCTGGGGTCATTGGACGAGTGTATGGATAGTGCCTGAGTGAATGGGTGAGTAGAAGGGTAGTGCCTTGGTGATTGGATGTGTGCATGGGTAGTGCCTGGGTGAATGGATGAGTGCATGGATAATGCCTGAGTGAATGAATGAGTGTCTGGGTCATTGGATGAGTGTATCGGTAGTGCCTGAGTGAATGGATGAGTGAATGTGTACCACCTGAGTGAATGGATGTGTGCATGGGTACTGCCTGGCTGATTGGATGAGTAGATGAGTAGTACCTGCATGAGTGGATGAGTGGATGGGTTGTGCCTCAGTGAATGGATGAGTAGAGGTGTAGTACATAGGTGAATGCATTAGTGCAATTGTAATGCCTGGATCATTGGATGAGTGCATGGTTAGTGCCTAAGTGATTGGGTGAGTGCATAGGTAGTATCTGAGTGAATGGATCAGTACAAGCACAGTACCTGGGTCATTGGATGAGTGTATGGGTAGTGCCTGAGTGAATGAACGAGTTCAAGGGTAGTGCCGAGGTGATTGTGTTAGTGCATGGTTAGTGCATGAGCGATTGGAAGAATGTTTGAGTAGTGCCTGTGTGATTAGATGAGTTCATGAGTAGTGCCTGGGTGAGTGGATGAGAGCATGGGTAGTGCCTCAGTGAATAGATGAGTGAATGGATACTGTCTGGGTGAATAGATGAGTACCTGAATAGTGCCTAAGTGAATGGATGAGTAGAAGCGTAGTGTCTGGGTGATTGGATGTGTGTATGGGTTTTGCCTGGGTGAATGGATGAGTGCATGGGTAGTATCTGAATAAATGGATTAGTGCATAGGTACTGCATGAGCAAATGGATGAGTGCAAGGGTAGTACCTGAGTGATGGATGAGTGTATGGGTAGTGCCTGAGTGAATGGATAAATGTGTGCATAGTGCATGAGTGAATGGATGAGTGCAAGGGTGGTGCCTTGGTGATTGTGTGAGTTCATAGATATTGAATGGGTAATTGGGAGAATGTTTGAGTAGTGCCTCGTTGAATGAATGAGTGCATCAGTACTACCTGGGTGATTGGATGACTGCATGAGTAATGACTAGGTGAGTGGATGAGTTCATGGGAAATGCCCCAGTGAATGGATGAGTGCAAAGGTAGTGTCTGGGTGATTACATGAGATCAAGTATTGTGCCTAGGTGAATAGGATAGTGCATAGATCGTGAATAGATGTGTGCATGTGTACTGCTTGAGTGAATGGATGAGTGCAAGGGAAGTGCCTGAATGCATGAATGAGTGCATGGATAATGGCTGGGTGAATGAATGACTGTATGGGAAGTGCCTGGGTGAATGGATGAGTGCATGGATAATGTCTGGGTGAATTAATGAGTGTATGAGTTGTACCTGGGTGATTGGATGAGTGCATGGGTAGTGGATGGGTAAACAGAGGAGTGCACAGGAAGTGCCTGGGTGAATGGATGAATAGAAGGGGAGTGCCTGGGTGATTTCAATTGTGCATGGTTAGTACCTGGGTGAATACATCAGTGCATGGGTAGTGCACAAGTATGTTGTTAAATCAATAAAAATAATTTTTGATGAATTTGCCGCTGGTATATAGTAGAAGACACAAAGCCCATTGGGAAGCAGTCACAAGAAGTATGGAGCAGAAGAAGGTGGAGAGTAGATGCAAGCTGATGTGGGCATGATACAAATGAGCAAGAACCAGGCGGAATCATCTTAATGATCAGGTTCAATTAATACTCAACTTTAGTGAGCATTAATTGAAGCTGGGCAATCTTAATTTTAGGTGAAGTCTTTTGAGCCATTGAGGGCCAGGCCCACTAAAATTGAGAAATAGTTGAATGTTCCTGCTTGAGCAGTCTGTTATGTGTTTTGATAGGGGTAAATCTTAATTGAAACTGTGCTGGAAAGAAATATCTGAAGACTCATACGACATGTGCATCAAAGAGTAGCTTTGCCTAGCAATCTCACGATTGAGGTAATTCGAACTTTAAGACTATCCTGTTTAGTAGGTTTCATAAAAATACTGAGCTTATTTTCTCCAGAAATGCATTGAAGCCCACACCTGAAATTGTTAAAAATATCTAGTCCAGGCATGTAGGCACCAACTTATTCCAAACAGAAAATGTAGTTTTGATTGCCTGAAGCGTCTCTCTGTCAAAGTATGGATTTGTGGACATTCTCTTACATCTATCTGTTATTTTCCCAGTCTGCCCTATTTTGTACCTCTCACCCTTTTAGGTTTGTTAATGTACCTATCTGCAGTGCACTGAGAATGAAAATCAGATACTCTTAGTCCTTGCTTCCATATTGGTTTGAAGTGTACCTTCTGCCACTGAAACTTGAATTTTAAATTCCAGTTGTCAATATGCTAGTTTAATTTGAGGTGTCATCCTGCTAAAACCTCCTGTTGTCAAAAGGGCTCTCCTTCAAACTGTAATGAAAGCATATATTGAATGTGTTCAATTATGCTTTCACGCCAATATGTTTTCGACTTGCTTGCCACTTCTCATTTGGCAGATACTCGTGAGGACTCTTTCGATTTATCATGCCTTACTGCGGCCGGTATTCAATGCTCGTCTATTCCATCTTCTCATAGGACTCTTTCTTGTGGCCTGCTGAATGTCCGCTCTCTCGTTAAGCATTATGCTGAGATTGCTCTTTTAATAGAATCCTTACATCTGGATGTATTATTTGTGACCGAAACATGGGCTTCGGCAGACTGTGGGATTGAACTCGGTTGGGCTTGCCCACCGGGCTACCTCATAAGACACACTCCTCGAGCCTCTGGTAGAGGGGGTGGAATAGGCTACATTTTTAGAGACTCAATCTCCCTTTCGGAACTGGCGGTAAAAGAGGTGTTAGGGTTTGAGCTTATGGGCTTTTCTATCACGGCCCAGAGCGGTACCTTGATGGCAGGTCTTTTATGCTACAGACCTCCTTCCTCGACCACAACAGGCCTTCAGTCTCTGGTCGATTTGATCTATGACCTCTCAAACTCCCATGTTAAATATTTATTATTGGGTGATTTTAACCTCTGGCACTCTGGCCCTCAAGATCTGGCCTATAGGGAACTTTGCCAAGCGTGTAGAAATATTCAACTTACACAGCTGGTCCTGTCACCCACGCATGTTAAGGGGCTCACCTTAGACCTGGTATTCGCTGAGAAGGAATTGGTTGTAGTGAAAGAAGTCATGGATCAGTGCTGGACAGATCATTCATTGATCAATATGTCCCTTGCTTTGCCTGCTCCGCTAAAATCAAGCAACCCGGGCGGCACCAAGTTTAATCGACAATGGGCTCGCCTTCTAAGGGAGCCGATTCGACCTACTCTACTGCCTAGGGCTTTTCTGGTGGAGGATAGTGTGGACAAGAGCTATGCTGTCCTTTGTCAGCAAATTCTGACATCTTTGGATGAGTTGGCCCCTTTGCGAAGGGTGAGGGACAGACCTAGAGGAGCCAATGCTTGGTTCACTGATGATCTTGGACAGCACAAGCTCCGCTGTAAACAGGCTGAGCGCACCTGGAGGAGAGAATATAAGGAGCTTCATAGGGCAGCATATAAAGCGGCCCTGCAGGTATATAAGTCCCAGCTAAGAAGTGCTAAAGCTAAGTTCTTAGAAGACACTTTGGCGAAGGCTTCTAATAAATCGCAGACTCTTTTCAAGCTGGTTAACAACCTATCTAACCCGTCCTGCACAGTACCAGCCATTCCGGCTTCTCAGGAACTCTGCGATTCTTTGGCCCTCACGTTCGAGGAGAAAATTAGGACCATTTTGAATGGACTTTCAGTATCCGGACAGTCTGTGCCGTCTTTATCTCTCCCCTTGGAATTCCCTGGCCATTTGGCGCCCGTATGGGATAACAACAAGGTAGACTCCTCTCAGATGTCTTGTTTTCCTATTTTCTCGTTAGAGGAATTCTGTGCCTTGGCCAATGGCGTATCCTCAGGTTCACCACTTGATCCAATGCCTCATAAGATCTGGAAGGCATTTCAAGATGAGTTGTTTCCTCCACTCTATTCCATCTGCTGCCAGTCATTGACGACAGCGCTAGTTCCAGACAGCTGGAAGTTAGCAATAGTAACACCATTGCTAAAAAAGGCTTCTCTAGACCCTCTATGCTCGGCTAATTATAGACCCATCTCGCTTCTACCATTTGCGATAAAAATCCTCGAGAGGTGGGTCACGAGAGCCCTGTCCAACTTCCTGGAAACAAACTTCTGTCTGGCTGCAGCCCAATTTGGCTTTAGACCGGCCCACGGCACTGAGACCGCATTGGTTACCGTGTTGGACGATCTTCGAACGCGTGTAGACAGGGGTAAGTCAGCATTCTAAGTGCTGCTTGACATGTCGGCCGCGTTCGACACGGTGGACCATGAGGTTCTCTTGGGCCGTCTTCAAAGCGTGGGAGTAAACGGTCTGGCTCTAAGTTAGTTAACATCTTATCTCTGCAATAGACAGCAAGCTGTGGCATTACCACCATTTCGTCAGCCATACGACAGGTGAATCATGGTGTCCCCCAAGGGTCAGCGATCAGCCCGATTCTTTTTAATCTATATCTCCGACCCCTGATAGATCTGATCAAGTCATTCGGCATATCAGTCATCAACTATGCCGATGACACTCAATTGATTTTTTCATTTGAGGGAACTGAGACAGTTTCGAGGGACACCTTTCACCGTTGCATGTCGGCCACAGCAGAATGGCTGCGAGCTAACTCTCTTCAATTTAATGGGTCGAAAACGGAGGTACTCCATTGCTCCCTAGACCATCTCCCTCGCGTGCTACCGGATGACTTTTGGCCAACTTCTATTCCGGGCTCAGTGGAAGCCGCAGAATTGGCTCGTAATTTAGGAGTCTTGTTTGAACCTAGTTTACAGCTGGATGCTTCCGTAAATAAGACTGCGGCGACCTGCATAGGCCTGCTCCGTGCCCTACGTAAACTCCTACCAAAATTTCCGCGGAGAGCCAGAGCAGAGGTAGTGCGTAGTTCTATTCTCAGTAGGTTAGACTACTGCAAAGCCCTACTTCTGGGAGCTCCTAAGATCTTGATCCTAAAGTTGCAGAGGATCCAGAACATGGCTGAGAAATTGGCTCTTTCTCGGCCGCGCTCTGCTTCTTCATCTGCAGCACTTGTCGATCTGCATTGGTTGCCGGTCCAGCAGAGGATTGCCTTCAAGGCGTTATGCCTTGTATTCAGGGCTCTGCATGGACTAGGACCAATTCCACTCCAAAATCTTTTTTCTTGGTATCAAGCTGCCAGACCTTTGAGATCCTCCTCGGCGTTCCTGGTGAGGATTCCCATGATTAATAGAGTGAGGATGGGCGGCCGTGCTTTTAGTTATACGGCCGCCACATTATGGAATACTCTACCTCTGACATTGAGGAGTAGTCAAGATCTGCTCTCCTTTAGAAGGGATCTTAAGACCTACCTGTTCCCAAGAGCAATGTAATACATCTTCTTGATGGTTAGATATGGTCTCAGCGCCAGGATACCCTTTCGGGTGACAGTTGCGCTTAACAAGCATTAAATACATACATACATACATGCTCTGGGTTGTATTAAAAAAAATACAAAAATAAAATGAAATGATAATACTTGAATACTTTACCGTTTCTGGGTATTTTGCCATTAGCCAGCTTCGAATCAGGATCTTAGGTATTGAACAGCATTTTATTTTGTTTCCCCCAGAGAGGTAGGAATTGATTCACAGGTCACCTAATGTTAAAGTTCTACATTATTTCTAAGTTACTGTTAAAAAATTGCATGGCGGGAGGCCACTTATATAGAAGTGAGGTTATAGTTCTCAAAGTAGTGCTGTTTAATCTGGTTTACACACTGCTTTTACAATGTGCCCTAATGAGCATTGCCTTCACATTCCCTAAAGCGGACCTTGGTAGCACAGCCCCATAGCTGGGCTTCCCGAAGTGTGTCACTAACATAGAGCTCACTTAAACAAAGATATATCCCTCTTTATTTTAGATATTTAGTGATGTCCTGGTTACTTAACAGGAGACTGACATGGGTCATTCATTGTTTGGTGGGTGTCGGTCAGCAAGCTGAGAAACAGGTCCCTGCTTCCAACACCTGGCGAAATAGTGCCATCTGGAGATCACTGCCTGCCTGCCTAGGATTTCTGTGAGGAAACGTCATCAGCTGGTGCAGCGGGTGTAGTTTCCCCATATCTGAATGCCCAGCAGGCCGTCATATTGGTGCAGTTCATTTGGAATTCATGTTTTCACTACTTAGACGCAAACCCCTAAAGGAGGGAATTTATTTCAGAGAAGTGAAGAAACAATGGCCCTTGCTTGCAGGAAATATTCTCCCTGGGCAGAAGCCACTGTCGATGTATCTGACTGGGCACAGAAAATATGCACTATGAGGCGGCTGCTGAGTAGCAAGGGCCGTCCGGTGCATAAATATACAGTGACCATTTGGCCAGGGCTTTAAGTGGGCCGGGTCTGTCCGGGTCTGAGCACCGGCAGTTTTTTTTGGGGCCCTCGAAACGGGTCTCTATCGGGCTCTATTTTCGTGGCTACTAAAGGTAGTCCGTTCTTTATTTTTATTTTTTCGGACCCGTTTTGAAGGCCCAAAAAAAAACTGCAGGTGCTCAGACTCTGCCCACTGTTGCTGCACTCATGGGCGTAGGAAGTGTGGGGGACGCGGGGGATATATCCCCCCCAGATTTTGGAGTGGGGGGACACGGGGGACAAGGGTGGGGGGGACGAGGGGACAAAGGAATTTCCCCTCTCCCTTCTGTTATCACAGGGCCATTAGCACGTGAAAGCGCTACCTAATGGCCCTGCACTTGACCTGCCTGGAGTCAGAGGCCACCCGCCCTCTGCCTTTTGTTATGCTGCAGGAAGACTCAGCCGTTCTGGGAAGGGCAGAGAACGGAGAAAAAATAAACGCTGTCTCTTTTCCTTCATGGCAAGGACCGTGTCCACTACTCCTGACCTGCCTCTGGCGGCTGCCCTCCTCTCTTTATTCCTCCATCTCTTTCTGTCTCTGTCTCGCTCCTGCTTACGTGCTGATTTCAAGAGGCAGCTCTTAAGGTACTCTCTCTTGCCTCTCCTTTTCTTTATTTGTTCCCCTGTGAAATTGATCCAAAAAAGGCTGAACACTTTGGCTGTAAATGTCCTCATTTTCTGACCGTTTTCGATTGAAAAGAAAAACCTCGGAATGGAGCGAAAAATAGTTAAATACCTAAATAAAGCAATACAGAGTGGACAGCAGACAGGCCAGACTGTTATTTACACCCACACACATTAGCGCCACTTTACAGAGTTTGCCAGTGAAAGCGCTAGTTTCTTTTTATCTTCTTTCTTTGAACAACATTGTTTTCCCAGGGTGGGTAAGTGCGCCATTCCTAAAGGGACTGCAATACCTGGTTGATGGGTAGAGTGGAAACGTTTAATATGATCGTTTCCAACTTTTTAATTATTTTAGCTTATAAAATGCGGCTCTGTGTTTGGGGATGTGGTCTTTTTTAAACCAAACTGCATACATTTTGAAAGGATATAAGCAATGGACATTGAAAGGGGTCCCTTCCTGGTCCAGTAGCCATGTCTTGAACTTTTCAGGCAAAATCACTTACTGATTTCTGAATAATGAGTTTAAAACCGTTAATGTAACCATGTTTTTTTCTGATTACAGTTCGCATGCTTTGCTTATTCATGCATTCCCTATGAGTGTTTGCTTTTTCCAGGGTGTTATTCCTTTTTTTTCAGGCAGCATTTTACTGTTGCTTAGTGCATAATTTGAATTTAGTCGCAGCACAATTGAGTTGTGCTGAAGGCAGTGCGAGTTTCTCTCAGTGGGGCAGTATGGTGTTCAGTGCGGGAGAGAATGTGGCACTCTGGCCAAAGCTGCTGAATTTGGAACTGGAGAACCATGTTCAGACCTTCATGACCAGTTCACCATACCACACTCCTAACAGAGCTTATTCCGATGCTACACCTTAGAAGGCCCGATAGACCTTAGAAGCCCAGGTGTCTTAGCACCCGCAGGTGGACCTGTCCACCACAATCCATACTGCAGTTCAATTCCAGTCTTACGGGCAGGCATATGAAGAAGCACATCCTAGATCGACAGTGAATCTGTCACTGAGGTCACAAGACCCTTGAGGCCAGTCCACCTCACCCATTGGTACCTCCATTGGCCTTTTTCCAGCACTAGCAGTGCAACTTGCCAGGGGTTGGCAATGTAGGATTTGCATGCACACCAAACTTAGGGGGTGATTATAATGGCTGTGGGACCACCACATCACCCCGTCGGTGGCGGTCCCACCGCCATTGGTGACTGCGTCACAGCCCGCCATATTACAATGGCGGGTGGTTACCTGGCGGTTGGACAGACCAACCACCACGCACCCGACGGGCTTCTTGAGCCCGCCGGTGTGGTGGAGGGGCTCGTGGTTCCTACAATGCTGGTGGTGCCTACCATGCACTGCAGCAGGGATTACGATGTCCCTTAGCCGCCAGCTTATCAATGGCAGTTCACCTGCCATGGAAATGCTGGCGAAAGGGACATTGGGGGCCCGTAGCAGGCCCCTTTACCCCTGGCCCTCAGACATGGGTCCTGGGGGGCATCTATGATGCCCCACAACATATCACTAAACCATGTGGCAGGCACCGATATATTTAACATGTTCCTTTTTTTTTTTACTTTGCAGCGGATAATGCAGCCAGCAGCACCTGCTGCAATGTAAAAGATAGGCACTGCGAACACCGTAGTGGCAGTCGCATTGTAATGCCTATCGTGGGGCCTCCACCTTGAAGGCCAGCGGTCCCATTCCCCGATCCGATGGCGGTGGTACTGAAGTCCATTTGGACTGAGCTGAAAAAGGATAAGATTCATAAACTGTAATTTTACAAAAATTAATGTCACATCTAGCATGAATTGAATTTAACAAAAGAAAATTGTGTGTGTCCTCCTACTAAAATATTGACAGGAGTTAAAGTATATAATTATGGACTACAGCCATGTGACAGATAAAGGTCACAGTTAAGAAATCCTCAATTTATGTCATCTGGCCGTGTGTGAAAGAAAATGGAAAAATCTTCATGCCTATGGATAAAACTCAATGGTCCTCCATTTGAAACATTTGACCCAAAGCTGTATGTAAAGAGTTGGCTTGCAAAAGGTAGAAGGTCTGCTGAAGAAAATTGTTGTGAGAAACCCCAGCAAAACAAACACACTGAATATCTTCGAGGGTTTTGGGGAATCCTGCAATAGATTTCTAAGTAATATAAATATTCTTTACATGTTTTTTAAAGTGTTTGGTATTTTTATGGGTTATACTTAATAAATATACCTTTTTGCCTATTTTATTATCCTTTGCTGGATGCGACTTCATGATTTTCTTAAGCACACAGTGCTAGTTATTTTGATTTAGACCACGCCCCTACTCGGATATATATATAAACTTCTTTATTCGGTTTTTACAAATTGTAAAACCATAAAAGGTACATTTCACGAAAAAATACAAATATACAAATATACAATAAAACAGATAATCATATCAAAAATAAAATAAAATTTACACAAGTCCAAAGTCGAGTGTTTTACAGAAAGCAGTTCTTATGATTTCAATAGTGTATTTGGGAAGACACCTAACATATATTTTACAGATTTTTCCTATGTTTTACAATACACTTTAAGAAATTAAGGACACGGTAACAGACCAGTTCAGATTCTAGCAGTTGAAGACGTAACATGGCTGGACGACATTGTCTAAGTCCCCACTGCTTTAATAAGGGAAGTAGCCAGCCCTCCTGTGTGAGTGATGGAATTTACTGAACAGTATTGTGTGTAAGTTTGACTGTATTGATTTCTCATCACAAGGACAAGTAGAGAGAATTGGATCCCAATTTTTTCTGTCTGGGAATGCTACTAATCTGTGAAAAAGATCTAGTCTGAATCTTGTTAATAACATTCTATCATAGGTACTAATCTGCAATGTAAGATAGGGCTGAATCAAAAACGTGAGCTGGGTCATATTGGCATGGAGAACCGAGGGTTTTGACCACTCGGATGTCAGCCTCAGTGATTCTAGATGTGTCAGAGCCAGTTGTTTCAGTGATCGCTTTGATACTTCGATAATATTTTTAGGTTCAAAATAATATTTCTCCAATCCAAGATCATTGAAGAAATTTCTGATATATCGAAGCCATTAGATTTTTGCTGATTGGTCAAGGATCATTGAATCTGCCACAATTTCCTGAGTTAAAATGTTTTTATCAGAGGTCCATATGCGCCGCCAAAGCAATAGTGGTTGAATATTTAGTAGATCCTCTAAATAAGGGATTCTGAGTTCTAAATGGGAAGCGTAAATCGAAGTACTACGCGGTGTTGCTAAGAGGAATCTAAGGAAGGTGTTTTCAGCCACCTGTAGGGCACTAACATCTGCATATCCCCAGAGTCCCGCCCCATATAGTGCAATGGCCTGACATTTGGCTATATATATTCTTAGTAATTCCACTGGGGGCCTTTTCCCCAGTCTCTGAGAAAAACTCATCAAGGAGGTTATTGCTCTTTTGAGAAGATGACATCTGGCCTCTACTGCTGGTCTCCAATTAAGTTTTTCATCAATCATGATACCCAGGTAGCAGTACTGAGTGGTTAGCTCCAGTTTTTGATCTTTAAGGTAAATATTCTTTATGCGTTTTTTCCCGCTGCCTGCTACCATGATGAACGTTTTTTTAACGTTTACTTGTAGATCCAACCCACCCATGAAATCGACATATCTGTTCAGGGATCTTTGTAGTTCTCGCGGCGTGTGTGCCAAAATGACAGCGACATCTGCATAAAGCAGGGCGGGGATCAGGCGTTGTTTTACTCGTGGTAGGTCCTGCGCCCCCCTCAACATCTCCTCCTCTAGTCCATTTGTGTACAGAGAGAAGAGGAAGGGAGCCAGGACACATCCCTGCCTGACTCCACGCTCTACTGCAAATGGTGCTGTCAACTCCCCCCTTGTGCCAAAACGGACCCTTGCTGTTGCGTTTGAATACAGTTCTCTTAAAAAGTCTAAAATAGGGGGGTCCACTCCCATGTGGGCCAAGATCATCCAAAGTTTTGCGTGCGAGACGCAATCGAACGCAGCGGACAGGTCCACATAAACCATGTAAACTGTGTCTTTCTTTGCTTGGAGATATTTGCCCACTATTAAACTGAGATTAAGAGCCTGCTCTACGGTTCCGAAGCCCTCCCGAAAACCAAATTGAAGATCTGAAATGATATCTCTCTCCTCAGCCCAGTTCCGGAGTCGCTCAAGCACGACTCTGCCAACAACCTTTCCCAAAGAGTCTAATAAGGAGATCGGACGGTAGCATTTCACGTCTTGACGATCACCCTTTTTAAAAATGGGGACCATAATCGATTTTGTCCAGGATTTTAACAGACCCAACTTCACTGCTGCAGTACATACTCTCGTAAGAATGGGGGACCAGAGATCCAAATTAAATTTAAAAAGATCCACTGGAACCCCGTCTGGGCCTGGGGCTTTCCCACTTTTGCTCGCTTCCAAGGCCACTATAACTTCGGAAATATCGAAGTACAGGGAAATTGGATATACAACTGTTGGAAGTGGCAATTGTGTCCCTGCCGGTATAGCTGTATTATTAAAAATCTTTGAAAAATGAGACACCCAAATATCTTCCTCTATTGCAACTTCTATCTTTGGGCCGTCTTTATCTTGTAGGTGAGGGGTTTTAACAGTTCTCCAAAAGGCGACACTGTTATTGGAGACGGCACTAGAATGTAAATCATTCCAAAGTTTCTCTTTTAAGTCTTTGGTTCTTTGCTTACGTGCCCGTCGATATTGATGTCTCAGAGATTGGATCTGAGCCTGATCTCTATCAGTTTTGTTTAACGCCTCCTTTAATTTAGTTAAAGCCATGGTACAGCTATGGTTAAACCACCCTTTAGTGGTTGGATTTGAATTGTTTAAAGTTACTGTGAGAAGTCCCTTAATTTTCTCTAATATTTGTACAAAATTATTTAGGACTTCTACATCTGTTACTCCTAAATCCAAACACTTAATTATATTTGCATATGCCTCGTTGACCAATTTTCCTGTGAACTCTTCTGGGTTCACTTTTCCCCATTTTAATGTGAAACCATTTTGCCTTCCTAGCTCAAGATTATTTTGTGCGAGGGTCTTCGCTATAGCAGCAGTTGGAGATTGACAATCAGTTACATGACATTCCATCCTAAGGGCAGAATGATCACTTAAATCATTTGTCAAAACCTCAAACAGCCTGACTCGGGGCAACAGTCCTATTGATACGAGGATATAATCTACTGTGGTTTTGTGGCCCCGGCCCACGTACGTTGGTTGCAGGGAATTTGTACCTGGACTTGGTTCATTAACGATTACAAGTTCCAGGTCTGTTAGAACATTATTCATTGCGTTTCCCCCCCTGCTGTGAGAAAAGTGCATGAGGGGAATGTCATTTTCGTCCACGACCCCGCAACGATTTTTCCCGACATGTGGGCATGGGTGTAGATTCAGGTCTCCTCCCCATAGAAGATAAGCTGCCCCTTTTCCTATCCTTAGTTTGTGGATTAGCTTTTCCTTAATGTAAGGAGAACAGTCAAAAATGTGTCCTCTTCCAGGTTGTTATAAAAATTGAGCAATAGGATCGACTCTTTGTTTTTTTTCATAAGGGAGAGTAGCTGAAAGTTTGGATCATACACGACTACAGATACTTTCAGAAAGTTGACTGTATTTGCTATGTATGTGATCAACCCTCCCTTGGGTCTACCTGCATTAGTACCCAGGGCGGGAGTGAAAAATGTTTTATAGCCCTGAAGATGGAGTTCGGTCATGGACCATGTCTCCTGAAGACATATGATTTTCCCCAACTCCAAGAAAGTAACAGCCGTCCCATCATTAATTTTGGAGCGGAGGCCCGCTACGTTCCAAAAGAGGATAGGTAAGGGCTGCGATTCTATATTAGTCGGGGCTTCATTTGCTATGTAAGTCATTTTTTCTTTGGGTTCTGGGTAACATGTCTTGGAGTTAACAATTTCAGGGTGGATCACAAGCTCATTGGTTAGACAGATTGTTTTTTCCTTGGGCATTGGATGACGTGTTGTTTCTGTCGTCTCTAGTAGTCAGTCAACTGATTCAAGAACACTGTACCTATTTGCCGTCGGAATGCTGGACCAGAAATCCCTTTGGGGTGGCTCTCTATATGCCATTCGGGTGCCCCAATCCTCCCGTCCTCCTCCCCAATGTTGTGGCCCCGATGGATGCCAGGGGCCGTCGTGGTCATAATGGCGGGAACCCACTACTTGCCAATAATTAGGTTGTTTCCCATGAGGTAAAGCTGTTACTTCCCAGGGGCGAGTAAAATGATTTGGGATCCCTTTATCGAAACCGGAAGGATAGAAAAAGGAGAGTCTCCTAGTTCCTATTTCCTCATTTACATTCGAGAATTCCCAGGAGCAAATATAATTTACCACTCTTGGGTCCTCAAATGTGATCAAAATGCAATCTCCTGGTATAGTTTTTCTACTATTTCCCACCCATGAGGTCCTGCGTACCATCAGAATCCTACAAGTCCAATTTGCTGGTACAGGACGATTAGTATTTAGCCAGTATTGAACTTTATTTTTTAATGACCACGTAGGTTCTGTATTTGGGTTGTCTATTTCAGGGACACCCGTCATTACAACCACGAAGGGAGTTGCTTCCGGGGGCAAATCGACAGCCAGACTAGTTTCAGGAGGCTTCCTCATATCGCCTCTGTTGCTGTCAGGCGCCACAGTTTTTGTGGGGGCTTGATTTGTGGACAGTGTTTTTGTGTTGGGCATCAGTTTTTTAGGTGCCGGGGTTAACGAGACTGATGTTTTTTCTATCGGGGCATTGCTCTGAGGCGAAGTTGTCACGGGATTTAGGGTGGATTCCACTACTCTGTTGACGTTTCGCACTTTAGAAGCTGGTAATTTTGGTGTTACTTTTACAGGTAAAGTTTCTAGAACTTTATTTTGTCTGTGTACTGGCTTTTGGGGGGGGCATCTTAGTTCTTTCCTTACTATAGTCCCCAGGGCCTTGCTTAAGTTTTATAACATTTGTCAGGTTCAATAGCTGTTGCTCTATCTGTATTAATCTTGATTCAAGTGGAGCGAGGGAAGATTTTAGGAGGGCTGTGAGATTGTTAATCAATTGTGAATTATCAATCTCATTTCTTGTTTTACTAGGTGGTAGATACATAGGAACTTCTTCGCTTATTAATTCTAAAATGTCGTGCGTAGACTGATTTACCACTATGGGATCAGATAGCTGTTCTGCACTATGAGGTGCTATCTCTTCCCCACTATGCTGATCAGCAATTTCTCGAAAGCTAGAATTTTTAGAGTTATTTTTTTGTTTCCGTATGGCGCCCTCTCTCCTCCCTCTTGATTGTCTCACATCTTCCGGTGTTAATTGAGGAATCATCTCTGGTGTCCTCTCTAAGTCTAGGCTTAGCTGACACTCAGATAATTGAGAGGCCGATAGATCAAAGTTATTTGGCAGGCTGCGCCTACCTTCGCAGGGTGACCTGCGCCCATTAGTACTAAGGATTTCCGGGCTTTTTGCATTCCTTAGGTTACCAATGGATGATCTTTTGGCCAGAGCTAAATCCAAAGACACCCTATCTTCTATTAGGCTGATACTCTGGTCGATAAATGTGTTTGCCTTGGCTATGAAATCATCCATGGGGCCTAAACATTTCCCCCCACCCCCCTTCACTTTAGATTTTTTTCCTCTCGTTAATACCATATTTCCTAAATACCAGTGGAAATGGGTGAGGATTTAAGTGCACGTATTAATCGAAGATGCTCAAACTTTTAAAACATAAATATACACTAACAATATAATAAGATTACATAAAATAATACGTACACAGTTCACAGAGAATTAAGAGCGTTAAGGGGATGGCCCGGTCCGGTCTCTTCCGTTCTCTAACGGCCTCAAACGGCCCGCTCTTTGCCCGGTCTTAGCCCCGTGCTAAGACCCACGCGCGTCCCGCTAGCGCGTGAAGGCAAGATTATGTTCTTAAAGAAATGGAAAACAGTGTTGGGGGAGGAGCGGGGGCCGCGAGACGTGGAGGCAGGTTCGATATTTGGCAGGTAAAATCCAGATAGTCACCAGAATGGGAGAAGGCAGACTCCCGTCCTTCAAAAGCGTAGCCCAAGGAACAAGAGCAGCGATGCTTGATAAATATGTTGGGGGAGGAGTTGGGAAGAGGACCAGGTGCAGCTGATCAGCGCCACGCGCAGCACCCTGGTCCTCGCAGTCCCGAATGCGCCGGCCACTCACAGTGAACAGAGTGACCGGGTACGCTCCCTCGCCGATCTCTGGCGAAATTCAGCAATCCGGGCAGCGTAGAACAAGGACACCGGTGGGGCTCCAAAGATGTGGAGAGCAGAGTCTTGGTCCCTCGAGCGGCTCCCGCGCAGCGGGGGCCGCAAGACGTGGAGGCAGGTTCGATATTTGGCAGGTAAAATCCAGATAGTCACCAGAATGGGAGAAGGTAGACTCCCGTCCTTCAAAAGCGTAGCCCCGATTCGATGACGGTGGTACTGAAGTCCATTTGGACTGAGCTGAAAAAGGATAAGATTCATAAACTGTAATTTTACAAAAATTAATGTCACATCTAGCATGAATTGAATTTAACAAAAGAAAATTGTGTGTGTCCTCCTACTAAAATATTGACAGGAGTTAAAGTATATAATTATGGACTACAGCCATGTGACAGATAAAGGTCACATCCTCAATTTATGTCATCTGGGCGTGTGTGAAAGAAAATGGAAAAATCTTCATGCCTATGGATAAAACTCAATGGTCCTCCATTTGAAACATTTGACCCAAGGCTGTATGTAAAGAGTTGGCTTGCAAAAGGTAGAAGGTCTGCTGAAGAAAATTGTTGTGAGAAACCCCAGCAAAACAAACACACTGAATATCTTCGAGGGGAATCCTGCAATAGATTTCTAAGTAATATAAATATTCTTTACATGTTTTTTAAAGTGTTTGGTATTTTTATGGGTTATACTTAATAAATATACCTTTTTGCCTATTTTATTATCCTTTGCTGGATGCGACTTCATGATTTTCTTAAGCACACAGTGCTAGTTATTTTGATTTGGACCACGCCCCTACTCGGATAGGCCACGCCCCTTCAAGACATTAACCACGCCCCTTTTAGAGCACCCCCAGTTTTTTTTTCCCACTTAAAGCACTGCATTTGGCGGACCTTTGCCCTGGCTCCACCGTTGGTTAACCGTCAGTTCCACTGCTCTAAATAGAGCAGGGAATCACATAAGTTTGGTGCGGCAGGATAAACTCTCAATAACAGCACCGCTCCGCTTGTATCAAACTCTAAACGACCCTGGAGTGTTTCGTTTTTGTTACTAAGAAAACTTGCAGACAGCATGTAAAAGTTATCGTGCTGCAAATCTTTATGTACTTTGTGGTCCCTTTTTCAAGTGTATGAAACGTTCACACAGAGGGAGTTGTCTAGACAGTGGTTACTGCTGCCTTTTTGTACTGATGGTTTGTTGGTATATTTTAGATATGACTTTTCACACAAGAATGTGCATTAACTGATGCGCATGCGTAGAACTCGTATACGCTGCCACAGCTCTGTTGTTTTTGCGCACACCCCTCTTGAGTCCAGCTTCTGTAGGACACAGACTCTTCCCCTTTTGAGCTTGATGGAGTGATGGAAACGGCACACACCAGGGATTGCTCCGCGGTTTGATCTTTTTATGCACCTAACCTGATTACGTTTTTGACAGACATACTTCCAGTGATGAGCAAGAACTGCATGTCTCGCAAGAGTGTATGCCATCTTTTGCCTTCAAAGACTGATTAAGAGAAAAAAATATCGCTTTTTTTGGAAGATTCAGCAGGAAATGACATGTCCCTGTCTGAAATTGATGGCTGCATCTCCAGGTACCTTCAAGCACATTGCCAATTTTAGTAGATCCCTCTAACACAAATCAGAGTTTCCCATGAGTAACAGACTGTAAACAATATGAAGTAACAGCTTGTACAGAAGATGTACGTGACAGAATGTTCTCACATTCAAAGGATAGTGTGAAAAAGTTACAACATTTCCTTCAACAATTGGAGAAGTTTCGGGCTACTATAAGAAGTTGAGAAGCAGAGCAGCAGTCTCTCACAGCTATCTTGATTAGTTTTATATAGAAAAGAAAAAAACAGCAGACCTGACAGAGAACTGCTTCACACACAAAAGCTACTTATAATTAAATGTCACCTGCTGTCTCATCAATGCATATGATAACTCTTCACACTCATGAAAAGAAAGAACGAACAGGAAATTAATAAATGGAAGGGAAAGAAGGTAAAAATGAAAATCTTTTTTCATAATGACCTTTTGTTTCTATTCTGTTTCCATGTTCAGTAAAGTAAATACTAACAAGCCTCCTCGTTTCTGGGGCATTTCCTTGTAAATTGGTCGATTCACGTTATAAAAGAAACAAAAGAAAGGTAATTCATTATTCGTCACATTTCTAAAAATTATTTTGCCGTGGGTTCTAAATAAATGAATTTACTTTTATGTCCTTTGAACTTGTATGTACAATTGAGAAGCATTGCAATTTTTAAATACTGGCCCAGAAATCCGACTTTGCTGAGGTACATAAAGAGGCTGGCCTGAGGGAAAAGAGAGAAGTATTCTGGCATGCCCCAGGCTTGCAAATGTAAGTAGGGATTGGGAAGAGTCTTTCGCCGCATCCATCTCTTAAACCTAACCCCTTAAACCACAAAACATGAAAATATAGCCCCCCTGTCATTACAAAATTGAAATTATATTGCAGTGGCGTGATTTGGACCATTGGTGTGCTGTGCAGACACTTTGGCTCTCGATTAGAGAAAGTGGATAGATGTAAAAAGGTATTGAATGTGTGATCACCAAATTTCAAGCTGTAACACAGTTTTACAATTTAGTGTAAAGTGGTGGTATTGCAACACACATACATTAATACTATTGCAACATATGGGACACCTGTCCCTGTTTGCGGAAAACACATGGAAACACAGGGTTATGACTTAGTTATGGCACATTCTGGGTGGCATAGATTTTTTTCCATTAACTTCGCTCCACGCGTTACTGATGGGTGCCAGTACTGAGGGTAGAGTTCCAATGGTGATTAATGATGGAACATTAAGGTTCCACCGAGAAATGGTAAAATAATGGGGGAATTCCAATTTATGGGTCTGATTCCCCTGGCTATTCCCCTCAAAGAGTTCATTCACCTGGAGAGTTGGTCTGCTTTCAGCCATGGGTTCAGGCTACATATCCAGCTATATTACAGTGGACCTTGGAATTTCGATGGCACTGGTAACTAACAGGTTCCTTCTTGGTAGGGCTCTCTTATGTATGCATGTATTTCTGTTTTTAAGTTGAAAGTTTATTGAAAAGAAAAATTGTAGCATACAAAACAAAAATGACAATATATAAGAAAATCACCAAAAAATAAGTCTAAACAACCAAACCTATTAATAAATAAAACAGGAAAGAGCAAGAGAGGGAAAGGGGAGATAAAGGAGAAAAAAGGTCCAATATAAAACACAGGTATTATCAGAATCTGAAACTCTATTGCATATGCATGAACTGTAATAGGTATACTGTAATCCTTAAGTCATAAGAGATAATACTGAAAAGAAAAGAAAAATGAGTCACTCAAGGCTTAGAACTAAACTTAAAAAGACAACAGAGGATTTAAGGAGGTTTTCTGACTTCGTCTGGAGTATTCACTGTAATGGCGGAATTAGAAGCTACATTAGTCAGGTAAGTGGATAAAGGGAGCCATAAAAGATCTCTTTTAATAGATAAGGATAGAGGAGAGACATTGCTTGTATCCAATCTATGATGAAAACAAACAGCGTTCCACCAGGCTCTGAAGGTAGCTTTTTCAACTTGTTTCCAGTTGGAAGTGATTAAATGAAGGGCTATAGCTAGTAATGAGTCAATTAAGGAGGGATTGGGAGATGGGTGAGGCCAAGAAGGTTCTAAGGAGCCTAAAAAGATATTAGATATTGAAAAAGGGATTTGGGTATTGAACATTTTATTGATTTGAGACCAAACTAACAGCCTCATGCATCAAGCCAAAATCCAGTCGGTAAAATACCGATTCGCTAATAGCTCCCGGTATTGAGTTAAAAATACCCAATCCCAATGCATCAACCCAAAAGCAGAAATTGCTATTTAAGGAATCCTTAAATAGCGATTCCTTAAATAGCGATAGCATTTAAGGAATCCCAAATTGAGATTCCTTAATTTAAGGAATCTCAATTTGGGATTCCTTAAATGCAATGCATGAAAGTTAAAAAATTAGCGAATTCGCTAATAGGGGGAGCAAATTACCATGAAGATGAACTGCATGGTAATTTGCTAAAAGTTTGAAAAATGCACTTTTGTGCATTTTTCAAAGTTTCATGTTGCGCACACACATGCCCTTAGAGCATGTGTGTGTGCAACATATGTGCACATATCAATTTCAGGGGTGCAATAGGGTGTCATTTTGACACCCTTGCACCCTTGAAATTGCATGAGCAATTCGCGAGAACCTACTGGTACTCGCTATTTGCTCATGCAATCTCCAATTCATTCCTATGGGCCTGGAATGATTGGGATGGCATTCCTTAATTGCTACTCGCAATTTGCTAGTAGCAATTAAGGAAAGTTAAGGAATCGCTATTTGAATAGCGATTCCTACATGCATAGCCTTTTGCTATTCCTTATTAGCGATTCCTTATTTTTCGCTAATAATGAATCGCAAATGGCATTGTTGATGCATATGCCCCTAAGAGCCAAAAACGGGAGAGAGAGGGACAGTCAAAGAGCATATGTTTTAAATCAGCGGAAGTCATTTCGCATGACCAACAGGACGAAGGATAGTCTGTAGAGAAAGAAGCTAACTTTGAAGGAGTTAGAAGAAGGCATTTGTAAACAAAATAAAGAGTCTGAGAAGTATTCGCTGCCCTAGATGCATTGTGAATTTTTGACCATAATTTATCCCAAAATGGGATAGTCCAACAATCTGCAAGATCTCTTTCCCAAGCCAATTCAGCTTTCCCCTTGGTTCTATCAGAAGAGAAAAACAAGGCTTTATATAAAGAGGAAGCTGACGTATTCATAGATAACAAAGGAAAAAGAGTGGAGCATTTAGAAGGAATATTTGAATTAAGCTGTAGGGAAAGAAGATAGTGTAGAAGAGGAGGAAGGAGAGAATCAAATTGAGTTTTACATGAGGAGGGTAAAGAAAATTGTACCTGAAACTCCGAAAAGGATAACGGAGTATGATTAGATAGTAATTGCGAAATCCAAAGTAAACCCTTGAGCCTCCAAGACTTCCAATATATAGTACGGCCCTTAATACGGAGCAGATGATTATGCCAGATTGGTTGCAGGTCTAACAAAGAAGATGAGGGATATGAGGATGGAAGAAGCGGTTTTAATATTTTACGCGTATGAGAGATAACTTGGGAGCGAAAAGAGGAAATAGTGTTAGTAAAGTTAAGGAATTCATTAAAGTGGAAAGGAGCTATAAATGTTTTTTCTATAGTTAACCAAATAGGAGGATGCACACCTTGATCTGGATAAAGCCAACGGGAGGATTGCCTAAGAGAAAAAGCATAATGATAGGATTTAAAATCAGGAAATTTGAGACCACCAGATGTATTATCAGCCTTAAGAGCATTAAGAGCAATTCGAGGAGTCTTATTCTTCCA
The DNA here is from genome assembly GCF_964204655.1 of Triturus cristatus. NCBI lineage: Eukaryota > Metazoa > Chordata > Amphibia > Caudata > Salamandridae > Triturus > Triturus cristatus. The sequence goes on along the minus strand of NC_140583.1, from coordinate 1,139,344,235 downwards.
AAGGAATTTGTTTAGTAGAGAATCAATTTTTTTAAAGTAAAAAGTAGGAATATGAACCGGGATCATAGATAAAAGATAGAGAACTAGTGGCGTAAGCATCATTTTAATAGTCCAAACGCCCCCACCAAGAAAGAAAAAGTGGATGCCATCGGTCAATAGAGGTAGATACATTTTTAGTGAGACTGTCAAAGTTTTCTTTTAAAGTTTCTGGAATAGTGGGAGAAAACCATAGACCTAAGTATTTTATTTTAGTGGATTTCCAGGAGAAACCAGTGGAGACGAAATCCTGTTTCAGACAGAGAACATTTAATAGAAGAACTTCACATTTGTCCGAGTTAAGTCGGTACCCGGAAAGTTGGGAAAAATTATCAACTTGAGAAAGAAAGGCTGGAAGCAAAGAAGAGGGATTTGAGCAATACATAAGAATATCGTCAGCATAAACAGACATTTTAACCTGAGCATTGGCAAGATTAAAACCGGTAATTCTATCGTCTATCCTAATTTTGGTTAAGAAGGGTTCTAATACAATGATAAATAAAATAGGTGATAAAGGGCAGCCTTGGCGGACTCCTCTGAAAAGAGGAAAAAAATCAGAGGTAATCCCATTAACAAAAATAGAAGCTTTAGGACCAGAATATAGTAAAGAAATAAGAGAAATCAATTTAGTAGGGAATCCGATCCACTGAAGAGCGTGAAACATAAAATCCCAGCCAATCCTGTCAAATGCTTTTTCAGCGTCTAGTGCTATCGCAGCAATGGGATAGTCAAGAGAAGAGGCTTTACTTAAAATAATAAAGAAGACTCTGGAATTATCTGAAGATAAACGACCTTTAATAAAACCTGATTGTTCGGGGCCAATAAGGTTCGGCAGAATGGGATCAATACGAAGCGCAAGAATCTTAGCAAAAATCTTATAGTCTAAATTAACTAGGAAAATTGGGCGATAATTTTTACAAAATGCGGGGTCCTTGTTATCTTTGGGAATTAAGCACATTACGGCTCCTTGAAAGGATCCTGAAGAGGAACCATCTTTGATAAAAGATTTATAAAGTGATAAGAGGTGGGGAAGTAATAGAGCTGCGAAGTGAGCGTAAAATTCAATAGTAAACCCATCAGGACCGGGAGCTTTACATCTTTTCAATACAGATACAGCATGTTTAATCTCAGTTAAAGTGATGTCCGCTTCCAACAAAAAAAATCAGTATCATAAGAGGGAGGGGAATTTATTGCTTGAAAGAAGGAGGAAAGTGCGTCTGAAGTTGGTTGGTGCTCAGGAGTATATAAATTTTTGTAAAATGAAACAAATTCATTCAAAATATCATTGTCTTTAAAAAGCAATTTGCCTACGTTATTACGTATGGATTCAATTTTAGTCCGTTCACGACGTATTTTTAAGTAATTTGCAAGAAGTTTACCCATCTTATTTTGACCACCATAGTAACGGGCACTACTTTTTAAGAGAAAAGAGGAAGCAGCCTCTGTAGTAGATTTGTTAAAAGAAATTTTTGCTGCAATAAGATTCTTTAATGAGGATTCGGAATTAGAGTGGTAGTAACAATATTCAAGTTGCTTGATCTTGGCTAATAACTGAGAGATTTTAGCCTCCCAAAACATTTTTTTTCGTGAAACAAAATTTATAATGAATCCTCTGGCTGTATCTTTAAAAGAATCCCAAATCATTACCGGAGAGGAGTCCGGAACAGAATTAACAGAAAAGAATTCAGAAGCAAAAGAGCTAAATTGGCTTGTGAAATTAGGATCCGATAATAATGCGTTGTTAAAACGCCATCTACCGGCCTTAGGCAGCAGGTCAAAATCTACAAAAACTGGAGCATGGCCTGAGATGAGGATAGATCCAATTTCAGCATGAGTGACAAGTTGAGATAAAGGTTTGCTGAAAAAGAGGTAATCAATTCTAGATTGTGACTTGTGGGGAGGAGAATAAAAGGTGTATTCTTGTAGATCTGGGTTACAAAGTCTCCAGATATCAATTAAAGCATTACGATGTATGGCAGAAGTAAATTGTGAGTGCATCTTAGAAGTGGAGAGTTTTACAGAAGAGTGTCTGTCTAATATAGGATCCAAAACCTGGTTACAGTCACCTCCAAAAATAACATAATCGTCATCTAACAGAAGAAGTTTGCCAGATACCTGAGTCCAAAATATATTATCAATAGTAACAGGTGCATAAACATTAAATAAAACTAAGGGTATTAGATCAATAAGTAATTTAACAATTACCCAACGACCATCGGGATCATTTTCCAGATGTACAATTGAAAACTGGTGTTTTTTATGCCATAAAATCAAAGTCCCATTCTTCTTTCCTAAAGCTGGGGAAGAAAAAACATGACCCACCCAACTCCTTTTCAACTTAACTGCTTCAACATCCGATAAGTGCGTTTCTTGGATTAAGGCAATATCTGTATTTAATCTAGATAAATGGGTTAATACGCGTTGCCTTTCAATAGGGTTATTGACTCCTTTAACATTCCATGTTACAACTCTAGGTAAACTATTAAAGAAAGACTGTAAAAAGATAATAAACACAGTTAGGTGATACCCCTCGAACATAATAAAGGCAATCAATATGCAACCAATAGAAGAAAATAGAACCTTATTACCTAGGAGAAAGAGAACATAGAATAAAAGATTGTAAAAATGTCTTAGGATGAAGGAAAAGAAAAAGATATGAATAAAAGCAGGATTAGCAAAACGAGTATTATGAAACGTAGAGAAGAAGATACCATAAGAGAGATGGGAGAAAGAAGTAAGACCCAGAAAGTAATTAGTTGTTATCAAAAAGCGAAAAAAGGGAAAAGAAAAGGAAAGAGAGAGAAAAGATTTGGAGGAAGAAGAACAGAAATAAGAAAAGACATAGAACAGAAAAACAAAACAAATCCAGCAATCAATGGTACAAAATATTGTCAAAAAGACATACCATAAAAAGACAAAAGAAACGGGGATGGAGGAGCCACATAGGGAAGAATAGCCCGATGAAATGGAGGACTCCAAGAGGATGCAGCAAAGGGGAAATGCCTACAGGCAAGAACATCATACACAACAACAAGGGAGCACAGAACCGCACCTAAGAAAGGAAAAGAGAGAAGACATTAAAAATGATAATGCACAACTCATTAAAAACAAAACAATAAGAGAAGAAGAACCAACGCCACATAACAACAACCCGTTATAAAACTTAGCCAATAATTATGAACCAGGAGTGTCCATGGAATCCTCTCTGTGTGAGTTCAGAAATTGTTGAAGAAGAGCTGGATCTTCATAATTTGTCGTTCGATTGTAGTGAGTAACCTTGAAAAGGCAGGGGTGAAACAATCCATATCAGGTATTCAGAGCACGCAGGGCCGGTCTCATATCCAGAAATTGTTTGCGTCGATCAGCAGTAGCTTTAGCGTAATCTTGAGCAAAAAAGAGATTCGAGCCATTCCAAGTAATTTTCCCTTTCTGTTTAGCCGCCTGAATCACTTTTATGAGATCAGTATATTCTAGAAAGTATAGGATGAAACCTCTAGGTTTCGAGGAAGAGGCAGATGAATTAGATAAGCGGGAAACTGGACCCAGACGATGAGCTCGCTGAATATTTAAAGTAGGAGAGGTAGGAAGACCCAGAAGTGTTGGCAAGAAAGATTGAAAGAAGGATGGGGGGTTTGACCCTTCAAGACCTTCCGCCAAACCGTAAATGCATAGGTTATTGCGTCTATTACGATTTTACAAATTCTCAACCTGCCGTTTCAGAAAATGAATCTCTTTGTGAATGCTAGGAACTTGGTCTGAGACAACCTGCACCGAAGTCACTCTTCTTTCAAGGTCTGCAAATCGAAGCTCGGTATGTGACCACTTGTCCTCAAGGCTTTGAAGTCGAGCGTTTGTTTCAGCCATATATGGTTTGAGAGAGCGTATTTCCTCAAGCAAAAGGTTCAAAGAAACAGAAGAGACCGAATTGGTAGGAGAAGGCGGATTTGCCTTTATTCGTTTTCCTGAAGTTGAAGGGATTTTGGAATTCGGTTTACTGCTCGAGCGAGACATAGTAGTAGATGTGCCTTTTAATCCAACAGAGTCATTAAGATTTTCCTCCATATTATCCTGTAAAACACTAAAAGGATTAATATCTTCTAATGACGAAGAAGGCGCAGTCAGTTGTTGTGTAGAAGAACCGTTAGAGCGAGCCATTTTAAAAAGAAAAACTGAAGAGTAAACACCAAAGGTCCAAAAATGGCACCAAGCAAATCGTTAATTATTTCTGAGAGGAAAAGAAATCAAAAATCTGACTAGAAATGCAGTTCTATCAGGGAACAGCAAAATTCTGCCCAGCGGCAAGGGAAAAGTGAAAACTGAGTAAGTATTTATGCTCAGATATGGCTGTTGAAAGAAGGCAGATAGAATACACAAATCTAAGATGGCGCCCTGTGATGTTGGAGGAAATTTGAAGAGAAATACTTGCCAAAGCATGACCAAACTGCACATAAAGTTCAATAATATTGAAGAGAAATCGTTTCCATTGTTGTCTATCTCTAATCAGGGCGAAGGCTTAATGAATGCAGGCAGCGAAGAGACATGAAGAACGAAAACCCAAAAACTCAAGATGGCAGCCGCGTCTTACCGAAGCTCCGTGTTCTGAGGGAGATGTTGAAATACATAGTCGCGCGGCCGCCCGGTGCCGCTCCAAAAGCTTAAAAACGTTGGCGAAGTGTTCAGTCGCATAATGAAGCGTCTCAGTGGATTCTGTATGCGCATTGAGCGCCTGGAGGTGATCCGTCCCCCTACTCCCTCACGGAGCTCTCACCAACGGCGGCCATTCCTCTCGGCTCCGAAGCCACACCCCGTATGCATGTATTTCTAAAGCACACACCAGTCTTTAAAAGCAATGAATACTTTACATTAGGGTGAGGAGATCCCACACAAAATGTGCAATCATGAAGAGACGGAAATTGATTGTGGTGGGTTTTAATTTTAATAAGGACGATTTAATGCTTTATTGAACAGACATGTCTTTCCTACATTGCATTAGCCAGGGGAAAAGCTTCATATTTGGTTTCCTTTTGTCACGTATTGCCCTCATTCCTGCCACTTGCAGCACAAGCTGCCTTTTTATAATATTCTTTTAACTATATGGTCATTCAGCATAGTGACGTGCAGAAGCATTTTTGTGCGATGCATAGCAGTATCTTCCTTATATGTTCTTTTAATAGTTTATATTTTATATTCAAGTAGAATATTCATCATATTTTAAATGTTCCATTCGTTACTACTCTAGCTATTTTTACCAGCAGTCTCCTATAATTCCCTCATCATGGATGGCAAAATGTATTGTGTGCTATCTCGTCAATGAGAATGGTGTATCTTCGACCTTCCTAATGAAAACTTTGAGGACCTTATTACGATTTGCCTCAAGTAGTATGCCCGGTCGGGCAACTGCAAGTTTTCTGGTAACTCAGGGGATGTAATCATTTTGACCTGAAACTCTGGACTCAATAGTCCTGGGTTCAGGAAAACCGGACCAGGGCCCTATTATAGAAAGTGCACCCGGGGAGCAAGGGGCATGGGTGCCAACTTTGCACACCCCCAGGGCACTTTGGTATTACAGAAAAGGCTAAAAGACGCTTGTGCAGCCGTTTCTGTAATAGAGATACCGCCAGCCTTATTAGCAAAGAGTGTGCCCTCATTTGCACAGGGCATGGCCCTATGAAAATAAGCGAATCCTTTTCCCTCTGTGCCGTGCCGTATTATAGACACCGGCGCAGAGGCAAAGAAGCCGTCAGAAGGTACAATGACAGTGCACCAAAAAGGTGGCACACTGTCAGTGCGCCCCCTAATAGCATCCCTCTGCAAGGGGGAAAAGGAGTTCTGTGGACCTCCCAGGCATCCCTTTGCAGGCAGGTGCAGTCACTCAGGGCACCAGTCTGCAAGGGGATCTCTAATTCCCCTTAAAAGTGCGGGCGGGTTGTCTACGGCACAGTAAAACACAGAGCGGCTGCTTTAAAGCCTCCCCATATGTCACTTGAATGTGCTGACCCCAGGGCAGAACAACCATGTGGCTGCCTTGTGGACAGTGCAGTCAATATAATATGTTGCACTCTCCTTGTTTGCACAGAAGGTGCGCTCGTCTCAAACAAAGAGAGCATGCTATATTCTGTAATATGGCCCCTGGAGGCTTCAGAGGTGCTGAGGGAGCATGTGGGCAGCTTCAGTATTCAACTCTGCCAGTAATGAGCAGTTCTCATAGTAAAGCTGGGGAAAACGAAGAAAAGCTTCCCTGATTAAATGGGATATTTATGCTCCTGCTGCCCGAGTTTATACCACTGCTCAAGGCTGATTCAAACAGCTAGTAAATGTTTGCAGATTTACTCCTAGAAAAATAAGCACATTTAGACAATTTGTTGCCAGTTATTTGTTTTATTTTCCACTTTGGGGGAAAACTGCTTGTAATCCCTAATATTTCACGGGGTAACAACTGTAGTTATCATCAAACCCAGCCTTACAACATAATTAGGACCCCATAATGAGGTCCTGAAAAGTAAAAGGACTAAAAGTGATCCTTGCCCCCCTGATAGACACATCTTTGACATAGACGGATATCAGATAACTGCTAATATTATGCCACTGACAAATTGGGGGTCATTACGATGGCAGAAGGACCGCCACCGCAATCCGTGCGCTGGTGGGCCTTCCGCCATCGGACCGTGATTTTACCCCGCCACATTATGATGGCGGGGGGATCCAGACTGCGACCGCGGCGGATGCAAAGACCGGACGCCATGGAACCGCCACAGGCAATCGTTACGATTGCCTGGTGGATGGTCCAGATAGGCTAAAATGGTCGCTGTGCCTAGCAGGCAGCATCTGCCAAAATAGGATGCTCTCTTCAGCCAGCCTTTCCATGGCTGCGAAACTGCCATGGAAAGGCTGGTGGGGATTGGTTCCGGGGGCCCGTTGCGGGCCCCCCTTGTGTTGGGGGAAGGTGTGGGTGCACTGGGGGGTCCCCATGGTACCCCCTACATTTCCCTGCAACCAAGTGGCAGGCACCGTTTTGTGCCTGCCACGTAGTGTAGTGAAATGCACATCATGCATTTTGAACATCGCGGCGGGTGCTGCAATGTTAAAGTGCAAAATGCGACCGCCAGGGTGGCGCTCGCATCCTAATTGAGTGCGCGGGACCACCACATGTATAGCAGACGGTCCCGGTCAACACCACGATGGCGGATGGACTCCAGCCCGTCCTCCATCGTAATCGGCCTCTTTGTGACAGTTTGTATTTCAGCAGTTTCAAACACAAGTCCGTTTGTCTCTACCCAGCTTGTTATGACAAGCAGATATTTAAGTATTTCTTGTTAAATGGTATGGAAAATATGACTACAAGTCAAATAGACTATAATTAACAATTTAGTCAGCTTAATTATCTAACCAAAAACTGAAAAAGTCATAGACCATGTTAGACCCTAGCTTCTTTCTAGTGAGTCCAGTAGTGAATAAAATCCAGAAAATCACCTAAATCGCTATATTGAAATAAAAATTTTGGGGTTGCCCATGGCATCCGTCGAGATGGCTTCTCATTGAAGTCCTCAATTTTTGTCTGTAAATAACCTACCCATTAACATATGACATATCTATTTATCACAATAATTACGTTTGGAATCTTTGAGTTCAAGAACAAACCTTTATTTTCAAACATTATGTGTTACTCCTTAACAAATGGCAAATATGTGTTGTTTAATGAAGGGGCGGTCATTGTATGACTGATATTCAGCATTCCAGGGCTCACTTTACAATTAAACTAATGGGGGTTCCCTGCTTCATCAGCACGTTTTCATCATGAACAGAGATTATAGTGATAAAGAAATAACTATTTCCATGTGCATTCTACTGTCTACTTATTAGGCCTGGGCAGTGAACTCTGCTCCGTTTGCAGAGTTTTCTGCACTCAGTGGAACTTGCAGAGTGGAGAAAACTCGGCTCCACATAGTGCAGCTGAGTTTTTTCCCCGCTTGCGCTCACCAATGAGTAGAATTTCTACTTGAGAGGTAGGAAGATCAGCGCGAACGGTAGTTCACCCTGCAGTCCACCACTTGCGGAACCCCACAGAGTTTGTTTTTGTCAGCTTGCGGAGTTCCGCTAAATGGAACTCCGTGAACTCTGCCAAGGCCTAGTACTAATGTATTTCCCTGCAAAGAGAGCGCTGATCAAATTTTATTCCCTGTGTGGTTAAATTAAGGTGGAGGTTTTTTGCAATGTATCTGACTCACTGCTAGGAGTTCCTTAAATGTGAAGTCTGCCATGAGCAGGATGCATCTTGATGCTTTGCTACAACTGCTGGAGTTGCCTATGCACTGATATAATCATGACCTGTCTGACTAAAGCCAATCAGGCTTGTGCATGGATGGTACAGCCTCAGCGGACGAATAAATGTCAACTCAACCTTGTTAGAAGTGTACTTGTTTCTACAGGTTCAGTCGGGAAAACACTGCAGCGTAATGTGTTTTCTAAAACCCATGCCATTAAAAACACAACCAAAGGGGCCATATCATTAATACCGTTGCCTGCGCTGCCTCAAAGCAGAAGTAGCCTTTGTTTTTCGTTTCCCAGTCTTCAGCGCATAATTAACTCTAAAAATCCCCAACTTAGTGCATGGGCTGGAGACAGAAGAGCGCGATGTAGCGAAAATTAAAAAGGACCCCCTGTCGAATTGATATGGCAATTCCTAGGGCAGGGCACTATTCAAGTGAAATGTATATCCCTAGGCAATGTATACAAAACGTTCTAAATCTATAAATATTCATGACTATCCAGTGCAAATTAATTCCCAAACACTGAGTGTAATAATCAATGTGGCAAATGGTTACATAAATTTAAAAACATATATTTATTAAACTATTAAAATACATTTCATGGTACAAATTAATCTATCATTCCTTATCTCGTGTATACAGTTATACATACATCAGCATTTTTGTTCATGTTTCATAAAAAAAATTACATATATAAAAACAACATTTCTTTGTGGCAGACAGGTAAATCTTTTCGACTCGCGTTTCGACGCAAACAGCGTCTTCGTCAGGAAAAAAGCCACACGTTGACTTTGTTTTTATGCTTTCTATGTACTTTAAGCAGAAGAAGCTCGATAACAGTGCAGCGATTCCCTCTTGTTTCCAAGCTCAGCTGTCAGCATCAAGACTCACCCGAAAATATTCCGAGTAAAAGTATGCGTTATAGTAAGAAAAAAAGAAGAAGATGTAGACTCCTATATTGTCGTAGGCCAAAGAATGGATTTTTGATATGGGCCTCAATGACCCAAAGGTGACCCCCCTCATAATAAATCCTCCTCTACCAGTTCTCTGCGCCCTTTATGGGAAAATCAAAAGCTCACTAACAAAAAATGTTAACCAAATCAACAATAATTAGGGTGGTCTGCAGAAAGGAATTATTGAAGGGGAACATCATGTTGGAAGAAATTTGGAAGCGGTGAAAGTGAAACACCCTTTGCATGAAGGGCTTACTGGGAGAGCTGGTAGCAAAGTAGCAAACTGCAGCCAATCTTTTACTGCCACAGTCAGGCTCTTACCTAGATTTCTGCAGGAACAACATGCAACACGAAAAACTCCCACCATCACATATCCACCAATGGTGCCCAACAACGTAAAAGCACAAAGGTAAATCAGGGGTAGAGGGGAAGGGAGGAGAGAGAAAAAATGTCCTGCAATGACCCCTGGTTGGATGTCCGTTCAAGCAAATAGGAGAATACCTATATGAGGCAACAAGGAAGAAAGTGAGTTGTGGGTTGTATCTTCTAAGGGATTTTGTGCAAAGGACAAAAGACTGTGATATAAGTACCTGAACGTATCCCTTCTTCCGTTGTTTAAACACTAGTTTAAATACTGTATGAAGGTGTTTATTTGCTTAAATAAAAGTTATCATTGACTTAAATGCTCAAAACATCTCCTATAGCGGTGAAAAAAAAGAAAAGAGCATAAATCACTCACCTAATCTAGAAATATCCATTCACAAAAGAAATCAGACTATTAATTTCACCTTAGGTTGGCCTTGTGCTTCCTTTCTTCAGGATAACTAACATAAATATATTTCTTATTTCCAGGAGCTTCAACCAAAAGCAGAACAAGGCAGATCACCAAAGACGGAGGAGAACGCAAAGACGAGTATTATATATGGCTATCTCATGGCCAAATTAATGCACATGCGTTATCAACGGTAATAGTTCATTGCTTCTCTTTTTTGTGTTTAGATCGACTGGTCAAGAGCCACCGTGCCCTCCCCGCAATCCAAGTTCCTCCAAGCCGGGAGGGGGTGAGATCGAGGATGCCGCCGCAAGCAGGAACACTGCGGGATGCTTCGTCACGCAGGAGAAGCCGAGGGAAGACAAGCAGAGGCAGGAAATGTAGACAGGACGCCGCAACGCTGTGCAGGGAAACCTGAATTCCTTGGAGAAGAGACACCACGGATGCCAAAACAAAGCAGGGGACGAAGATGCCGTCGCTCCAACCGGAAGCAAAGTTGAGTAAACAGGAAGTGCTGGAATTAGGCAGAAACACTAGATAAATGCGAGGTTGGGGCAGTGTTATACTCTCCTCATCACGGCTCCCTACGGGCTGCGGCAGGCATGACACACATGTTTGACATTCCCAAACACATGCTGTCCTCAACAAACAGTATGTGCGTAGAATGCTTCCAATCTTTGGCTGATCACCACACCAAGGTAAGAAGATTAACATTGTTATTTCGCTTGAACCACAACTTGGTGGAGGTCAAGGAAAAGACAATGCTGGTTTTATGTTGGGGAAGACTCCACCTTGCATGGAAAAAATATATGAACCCTTTCCCTGAGCTACCACTGCAACTGAATCTGTTATCCGGACTTTCCTTTGGCCCAGCACCATTCAATTCTGCATGTACACAGAGTCCTAGACATTAATTTGTCCCTGAGGCCCAGAGCCGGGCTCTGCAGCATAACTGGGCCGGGAACCAAAAGCAGCCCTGGAAAAGTTTGCCTGACGAGCCATCATACTGCACATAGTGAGTGACCGCAGTGGGCGAGCCTGACCACTGCATGGGGGCTTGGATTGTATTCTCCTCAGAGGGATGTTTTGATAAAATGTAAATGTGCTGGGCCAGATTCACAAAGGTAAAGTTAGACGAAAGTCTAACTTCATGATTTTCAGTATTCAAAAAGTGCATTTACTACTCGTAAATGCCTTTTGTGAATACCGAAAGTTGACCTTTGTGAATTGGCCACACGTATTTCACAAAGCATATTTTATTATAAAAACATGTCTATCATTGAATTGATGGATAGAGATTGGAGACATGGCTCCATAGGTGAATGAATGAATGATTAATTTGATGGCTGTGGAGTGACTTTAAGCTATATGTAGCTAACAGTCTCAATGCACTGACCAGGGATAGGTGTTCTGGTCTTCATTCTGGTGCTCACTGAAACATGAGGCTCCCCGAACACTACCACCACCAATCCTTGTGAACCATGCATAGCCAGATGTATTTAACACGGTGCACTGACTTATTTCCACAGAGAACTAAACACAAAGCATTATTGTTAGACCTGGCACATTGGCGTGAGTCTCCCTTCCATTTTTCTTTGTGCCTCATGTATTTTTGTTGGTGTTAGTTGTTCAGGGCACTGTGCCACTGCTGTCCAATGCCACAGTGCAAGTGCTCCCTATTGTAAATTCATGTATGATTTGTGATTCCATGATTGATTGGTTTGGTTTACCTGTCAGACCCTAGTACAGTGCACCAGGAGTGCCCAGGGCTTGTAATCCAAATGCTGCTGGTGGGCTTGCAGCACTGGTTGTGCTACCCACAGAAGCAGCCTGTAAACATGTGTCTAGGTCTACCATTGCAGAGCCTGCATGCAGTCTGGTACTGTCATGCTGACTGGGCAAGTGCACCCACTTGCCAGTCCCTAAACCTTCCCTTTTCTTCATATCAGACACCCCTATAGTAGGCCCAAGGGCAGGGTGCATTGCAAGGATAAGGTAGGACATGTCCTGGTGTGTGTGGCATGTTCTAATAGTGAATTACAGCCATTTTTGTTTTTCACTATTACAAGGCTATCTGTTCTCCATAGGCCAGAATGGGCAGTTTGGTTATTACATTGTATAATCCTAACTGACTCAGGGAACATGGTAGAAAATCGAATTTAGTATGCCTGAACTCAGCATGATAAAATACATCTTTTAGTAAAGTTGGTTTTAACATTTAGTGTTTGAAAATGCCACTTTTAGAAAGTAGGCATTTTCTTGTCTAACCATTCAAACCTGCCTCTGCTAGGCTGTGTGTATTCCTTTGTCTGGAGTTTGAGTGACAGGGCTGGGGAATTCCAGGAGACAGGGCGAGGTGTCCCAGTGGTGAATAGAGAGATCTGCATCCAGATTGGTGGGAGGAGTTGCACCTGGGAGCTGAATAGGGCTGTGCCTGCCTTCCACAATGCTGGCTCCACCTCCTGGGGAGCGGCTGATGTCTCTGCCCTGCACAGTGAATGAAGAGAAGGAATCCTGTCAACAAAGTGCTCCAGTGCTGTACTTGCCTTCCACAATGCGGGCTCCACCTCCTGTGGGGCGTCTAATGTTTCTGCCCTGCACTGTGAAAGGAAAGGAGAGGTCAGGTAAACAGAGTGCTCAGGAACTGGTTTGGACTGGGAAAAGGCCCCTCTGCCTTCAGAGGACAACAGATTTCTGGGTATAAGTATTGGGACCCTGATCCCAAGAATTTAGATCACTTTGGGAAAACAATAAGAACCTCTGCTGAGGGGGGAACCAGAAGAAGCTGAGGAGGAAACTATCCCTGAAACTGGGGGATTGGCCTGCAGTGGTTGCCTTACTGCCAAAGAGAGGGGAAAGGAACTTTGTGTGTACTTTTGCTCAACTTGTGAAGGATCTCCAAGGGCTTGGAAAAGAGCTTGCCTTCTGCTGAAGTCTCAGGAACAACAGACTTCACCCCCCAGCTCCCCAGAGTCCTTTGGAAGTGCCTGCTGCTGTTGTTGGGCCTTCTGAGGGACTGCGTGTCGCAAGGAGCTGGAAGCGCGACTCAAGAAGGAGAAGCGTGCCGCCGTCGGAGCTGTCACCGCATCTCGTAAAGTGAGCTGCCGCTGCAGCCTCGCATCGAATGGAAGCATCTTGCATCATCCAGGAAGTGTCTCGCAATGCCGAAGAAGCGTGTCGCCATCGCAGCCATCGTAGTTGACGCATTACACCGCATCAAAAAAAGCGCCTCGCATCCACGGAGAAGCGTGCTGCCATCGGAGCTGCAGTCGTCGCATCGCGTAAATGGATGTCGCCGCTGCAACATCGCATCGAGCGGAAGCGTCTCGCAAACATGGGAGAAGAGTGTCGCTGCCAAGGCCGCTGTCGTCGCATCGCGTAAAGGGTGTCGCCGCTGCAGCTGATGCATCGAGTCGATTCTTCTCGCAACATCGGAGAAGCGTTCCGCATCTGGAAGATCTTCACGTCTTTATTTCTTTGCACCAAAAACGTAATCGCATCAACCTCGTTGCAACACTTTCATTGCCCTGCGTGTCGCATCTAAAAGGTACATTGACTTAAAGTGTCGCATTTAAGAACTTAAGAGAACTAAGCAAACTTCTACCATCTAAAGTAACAGTATTGTGTGTTTTTGTCGTTTAATGGTCTTGTGGTAAATCTATATAAAGAATACTTATTTTTGATATAAAACCTGTGTGGTGTCCATCGATAGTGTTGTCACTTGGTTACTGTATGTGTTCACAAATGCTTTACACACTGCCTCTGAGATAAGCCTGTCTGCTCGTGCCAAGCTACCAAGGGGGTGAGCAGGGGCTATTTTAGCAGTGTACACCCTTACCCTGACTAGAGGAGAGGCTCCCTATTTGTCACAAGTGCATACCTGTGCCAACTAGAGACCCCCAAGTCTAACAATTATGCTTTTATCTAAAATGAGAGAGAGAAAGAGATACCTGTGTAGTGGCTGAATTCCACAATGTGAAATCAGGAAACCTTGCACAAATCCCAGGTTCCTCTTGCCCACCTAGTGTGATCCTTGCAATTACATTTTTCACAGTTCCTTCTCTTCCTTATTCATCACATGAAAGAACCTTTTATTACATCAGTTTAGGGTGTTATGGTACACAAACACACAAAACACAGAACACTGTAATGTTCCTTCATCTTTAGTAACACACTAGGCTACATATAGGAGCAAAGGCAACTGACATCCCTCTTTGCTCACTAATGCTATCATCATCAAAGCAGTGTCAGAGGGTTAGAAATGTTTCTAAGTTCATGGTTAGAATCACTTCTAACAATAGTCACTCAATGCAATGATAAAATGTAATATAGTAAACGGAAATGCATTACAATGCTCACTTACAATACTGTTTTTAATTTTGAAGAATTTGCATCATAAATATACTGACTCTGAGCCAAGAAATAGCAGACCCTTCACCTACTCCCCTAGACCTAAAGCCCTGAAGGTCTGCACTGGTCCTGACAATCCTGCAGGGGACATGAACCAACATAAAGCAAAAACAGGTTCTGAACAAAGAGTGCTCCGACCAACACATTTAAAAACCATTTATTTTAATTAGAGGGGAATATGCGTATCTCGGGATCAAGATAGGGTAGCCTTGTAGTCACAGATACTCCAAAGGTCCTGCCCTGCAGTATACCGATTTGGTATCTATGATACCCGGCTTTCGGATACACTTTTGTGAGTAGAAGTTAAAACTTGGGAGGAGGTATCCTCACCTCTACCTCTCTTACCCTTTGTGTGGATAGTGCGGAGCTCTCCATTGCCACTCATTGGTTACCGCAAAAAGATTATCACCAGGTACCATGGTTTACCTATCTGTCAGATGTTCTGCTCAGATTTGCTCTGAAGGAATATTGGCTTCATCTGGAAACAATTACAAAGGGCAGTCTTGAAGTGTAAATGAAGTCATATTGGAATTATAAAAACCAAGTGAACTTTAGTCATTTAGGCTACTTCTTACTTTTCATTCAATCAAGATCTGGCCCGTATTGATTGAATTGATGATATTTACCCAGTAGAAAAATGACCTCTTTATTTAAAATTTTGACTGGGAATATTACAAGTGGCATCAGTAACCAAAAGGTGGTTACCATCCTCAGATGAGAGGGGAGACTATTACCTGTGCTCTTTGGGAGGACAAGAGACATGATCTCATTTTCTCCTGCTGTGCAACTTTACGTTATGCCTTCACAAGCACTACCTGCAACCACTCTTCTTAAAGTTCAATATCAGAATATGCAACGTGGCAGAGGCTTTCTATATGAGAATTTCTGACAGAGTTACCATTCTGGCTGTTTCATCCTATATTTATGCGGCATGGAAACAAAGAGCAGAAATGCACACACAACTGAAAGCAGAGAGGCAATACCTGCAAGGTTGCTCAGGTGCCACTGGTTAGATCCGGCTTTATCGATTAGAAGCTTGAGCACCATCCAACTACATATAATTGAGTCCTATTACATTAAAATAGCACTTAAGCACCTAAATACCACTCACCAGTTGATCAGAACATAAAGTTTGTAATGTTATACAGGTGTTATTGCCACAAGTAGGTGGCTTAGACGAGAAAAAAGGTCAAGCATGTTTGGTGTTTTAATAGCTCCTTTTTAATGTATTTTTATGGGGCGGTGGAAATTGATCTATTTTGTGAAGTAAGGCAGGCACTGAAGAATCAGGGTTAGAAAGAAAAAGGAATATATTATCCACATAGTGAGAGAGTTTCAAGTACATATCTCCGTATCAGATAACTTGATTTTTTGTGTTACTTGTAATGCTAGACTAAAAGGATTCCAAAGCTAATATAAATGAAAGGGGAGATAATGGACAGCCTTGGCAAACACCTCATTCAAGGTAAAGTAGCGTGAACTCTTACGATTAACAAAATCAGATTTCATGGGCGATAGATATAGTAGACAAAAAAGTGAAATGAAATGGGGACCTAGTGCACACCAAGGAAAAGATTTAAGTAAAAAACACCAGTCTATATGGTCAAACACTTTCTTTGCATCTATAGAAATGGCCGCCAAGACATACGATAGAGAGGGAGCTTTATTCAGTACATTAAAGAAAAATCTCGAGTTATCAGATGCAAGTCTGCCTTTAACAAGTCCAGTCTGCTCCTAATCCATTATCAAGGCAGAAAAGGATCAAGACGTAAAGCTAACAATTTGGCAAAAATGTTATTAATCCACATTATCTAGGGAAATTGGCCTATAATTTTTACAGAGCACCAGGTCTTTGCCATCCTTATGAATGAGACATATAGTAGCTTCCTGAAAGGTACCATTGGTGGAATCATAGGTAGAGAATAATTAAAAAAGATGTAACAAAATAGGAACCAAAATGTTAGAAAAAGGTAGAAAAAATTAAACTGTGAAACCATCTGTCCTGGAGTTTTACCTTTTTTAAGAGGGTGAAGAGCCAGAAGATCTTCTGAAAGAGATATGTTACATTCTAGGGGAGAAAAATCAACAAGACCAGATTTGGATTTTTTACTTCTTGGCGATAAGCATTAGTTTGAGAAGAGTGGGGTGGAGATACAGGAGAGTATAAAGATTTATAGTACTTCACAAACTCAGCTAAAATATCATTGTCTTTGAAGACAGTTTTTATAGAATCAGTTTTTATATAATCTGGTGTATAGCATTGTTTCCATATCTTTAAATAAATGGCAAAATGTTTTCCCATTTAATTACGACTACCATAGAAGTGGGCACTATTGCAAAGTAAAATAGAAGAGGATGTCTCCGTAGAGATGTTATTAAATTGCAATTTTAGCACAAATAAGATCTTGTAGATGAGGTGCAGAAGCGGAGGAGTAGTATTGATGTTCTTAGCTATTAATATCTGACAGCAGGGATTTATGTTGTTTAAGAAGTAATTTGTTCTTCTTGAAACAAAATCAATATTGTGTCCATGAGAAGAAGCTTTGAAAGTATCCCATAATAGTTGAGGGGAAATATCAGAGGTTTTATTAATGTAAAAAATGTCCCTGTAAAATGAATGAGTGAAAGAAGAATAAATATCAGGATTGAGTCAAAGTGATTTATTAAACCTCCATCTATTAGATTTGGAAGGTACAGGAACAAAGTCTAAATCCGTTAATATTGGTGCATGATCAGAAATCCCTATAGGTTCAATAGTGAAACTAATAAGGTTTTGGGAGGGTAGTTTAGAAATAAACTATGATCAAGTCCAGAAAGGGAAACATGAGGAGGAAAGACAAAAGAATATTCTCTTCTAGTCTTCGTGAATCTACAAGGAGGCATTGGGTAATAAGACAATGGAATTGTTTGTGCATTTTATGGTGTACAAATTACACTGGTAGTTGGCGATCAATAAAGGGATCCATTATTTGATTACAGTCACCTCCCAAAATAAAAAATCATCAACATATTACAAACATTTTATAGAAATAGTGGGCCAAAAAGCATTATCATTCTGAGTGGGACAATAAGTGTTACCAATAGTTATTGGGATATCATAAAAATAAGTATAACAATTTGCCATCTCCCTTCAATTTCTGATTCCTGTGAAATAGATACCAACTTTCATTTCTTATGACAAAGGAATATGATACCATTCTTTTTTCAAGAGGCAAAATAAACTAAAATAGAACCCACCCGACCACGCTTCAGTTTCAAAGCCTGAGAAAAGTAAGCCTCCTGGAGGACGACAAGATTAGGATTATTCTGAGTAAACCGTGATAAAATTCTCTGCCTTTTTATCAGATTAATAAAGCCTTTGACATTCCAAGAGATAACTCTGAATTATAAAACGAATAACGGTATATACAAAGAGACAGTCTTCTAACAGAAAAAGCTTAACGAACAATAAAAATGTGAGCAAAGGATACAAGAAAATGAGGGAAAAGGGCCAGGATATAGATAAGAGGACAAAAGAGAAAAGTAAGTCTGTAAAAAGAGACAGTACATTTCAAAACAATGACAACAGTAAAAAACATACCTGATAAGGACGAACAGTATGATGGGGTCGGTGACAGCGCAGGGTAAAGACGGCAAGGGATCAAAACATATAGACGGACAGGTGGAACAGGGCAAGGAACTATATTAAAAAAAGGATCCTGTAAAAAAGAAAAATTGGTTAATCAGTAAAAGAAAAACATGCAATAGTCTTAGTAAGGCACACTATAATAGAACATGTGTAAAGACAAGAGTCTGTAATGAACACAATAGAAAAATACATTAGCTGCAATCATCTTGTAGAAGGTCCAGAAATATCCATGGAGCTGGCTGTCTAAAGACGAAGAAATGTGTTAGAAGATATTTTTTTCTGGAAAGTCAGCTAGAAAAGACAAAGATGGAGTAGTCCAAAATGAGCACCTAACGAGCGAAGGTGTGGTCGAAGATCCAGAAATTCTTTCTGTTTGGCTGCCGTAGCTTTTGAGACATCTTGTGAAAGAAAAATGTTACTTCCTTTCCAGAGTATTTGTATTTTTAGTCTTTGCCGCATTGAGCACCTTCAATAAATCAATAAATTCAAGAAAATAAAGAATAACAGCAATGGGTTAAGGTTAAGAATATTCAAGATGAGGGCACTGCCCAATTAATGTGCTCTATGAATATTTAATTCTGTGTAAGAAGGTAATCCCACTTACTGGGGGGAAAAAATGAAGTAAAAAATGAAAAATTTTATTAACTTCAAGACCTTTTGGAAGTTCATAAAGACAAAGGTTGTTCTGACTATTTTTACCTTCTAAGTCTTTGGAACGTGCCTTCAACAGAGCAACTTCTGTTTCCAAAGTGGAGATTTTACTTGCCTCATCCTGAACAAAACTAACGTGCTGCTCCAGAGCTCAAAACTTTTGTTCAACAACAACAGCTTTATTGTTTTCAGCCAAACTAGCCATAACAATTAATTTGACATTAAATAAAACGCATTCATTTCATAGGAGTTTTCCACAGTTAAAATGGTACAATGTAATCAATAATCTGCTAAGGACAATTTTATTTACATGGTTTATCCAAATTACGACCTACCATTTTAGTGAATAATTACACTTACTTTGTCAAATATAGGTCCTCTTACTACAGTTTCAATACTTGTACATAGTACTTTTTTGCAAGATCAAGTTAGAAATCAAAAAGCATGTTAGATATATATTTTTTAATAATTTGGCTAAATTACTTACAGTACTAATTTGCAGGCCCGTCAAGTAGTAAAGTTATCAGGACCAATGTCAAGAGGTGGAATTTTTCCTTACAGAAGAAGAGGGATAAGTATTCTCCCCAGTGTGATTCATTTTTATTGTCACTTTTTGTCACGAAGGATGCAGTTTTCTGCACCTTCAAAAACTTACACATAGGTCAAAATAGTATGCTTTGATCTACACCAGGGAGGGAACTCTATCGCCCCCTGACGAAAGCCCAGGACCATTTTTGACTTCTCAACTTTTGGGCTGAAACATGTTGGCAGTTTTGTAGGGTCTTAGGACCATAACTTCCAGCTACTTTTTAATATCCACTACATCCCCATCAATAAATGGATACCTGGGGGTATAGTAGGATTTTTATCTTTAAGTCCCCCTGGCCTACATCTCCTAAGAGCTCCCAGAAATATGGTTGAGCCCACCCAGACCTTTAGGAGTCTGGGTGAAACCGATGATGAAGCATGACACCAATAGGGTGTGTGAGGGTTAAATCACAAAAGGAATTTTTTCCTTTCCGCAATTGCGGTATACACCACCATTAGGAGTTATGGAGCCTTTAGGAGCCACCTCGGGTCTGGATAATCTTGTTGCTTCACAATGTCTACTAGAGTGAGTATGTATGATGCAAGTTCCTCCTTGGACCATATGCTGGCCAATATTTTAATGGAGCCAATGCAATATTATCCTCAATTTTCCCTCGACCTAATTCAGTTCTCACTACCAGCATTGGCATACCACGGCCAAGCTGTAATGACTGTGAACCTTTCAGTGATTTGTAGTTCTGTGGTATTCTTATATCCCCAGATCTCGGTACTGCATGCACAAGCAACTCTTGCTTTCATTTTATAAGCCAATGTTTCTGACTTCGCTGAGTGATGGCCACAAGAATTTGTGAATTCCCAACATCTCTCCAGCTTGCTGGGACAGAGTGATGTTACCGTTTAGATAACTGCGGTAAGAACAAAAGATTTTCATCCAATCAAATACCTAAAACATTGTAAGTGGATACTTGATTTAGAGGTGTTATGCAAAATTTAGGAGTGGCTTGCAGATTCTGTTTTTGGTTGAGAATCATATATTTTGTTTTCCCAACACTGAAGGACATTTTTCTGGGCATGCAAAAAGACTGAAAACCTTCCAGCAAACTGTGCATTGATATCTCTGTTCTAGCCAACAGCACAGCACTGTCAGCAAAAAGCAAGATTGGTATGTGGTCATTGCCTAATTTGGATACATCAAGACTAAAGTCCTTCAAAGTTGTTACAGCATCATTTATGTAGCAGTTGAAGAGGGTTGGCGCTAAGAAGCAGCCTTGTGTTACGCCTGACTTTGTTGGTATCTCCGTTGTATATTTACCTCCAGTACTATATCTAATCCTTGTAGTGTTACCAAAGTGCAAGGCAATTAGGAGCTTCAGGGTTTTATCTGGGCTACTCTTTCCACTTAGGATTTGCCATAACATAGAGCGGTCACCGCTGCTGAAAGCTATTGGGAGATCGACAAAGACCAGATAAAGAGATGACTATCTTAAGCAAAAATATTATGAACAGATTAGGTTCAGTCTAAAAACCTGGTCTATGGCGCTCTGACCCCTCACAAAGCCTGCTTGATATGAGGAAATCAGCTCAGTTTCTTCCAAACACTGGTTTAAACAAGAGAGAAGCAGTCTTTTTATTATTTTGCCCACACCGTCAAGCAAAGAAATCAGCTGGTAGTTGGACACAAGGTCTCTTGGACCTTTTTTGTGAATGGGTACAATTATTGATTTTTTCCATGTGGAATTTCTCCTAAGGACCAGATGTTATTAAAAGTGTGAGTTAAAACTGAAGACTAAAGTGTTAACTGATTTCGGGGGAAATCAGTGGGGATTTTAAACGGGCCAGATGATGTATGAAGTTTTTGAGTCTTGATTGCATGTAGGACTTCCTCTTCAGTGAATTTTTGCTTTTGCTGGAGGGTCAATAGATTTCCAGAAGAAGTGCAAACTGTCACAAAAGATGATTGATCTAAAATGCAGTGTTTTGGGCCTTCATGATTATTAGCAGCTAGCATTAATTCTATATTCCTGCTATAATATTTTGATTGCATTGTCCCAATGGGGATCTAAGTGCCTCCTATTATCAATGGATGTTGTGCTAATTGGGCATTGGCCCATTAGGCTGAAGCTCAGCATCTCTTATGTACAGAATAGTAAAATGCTCGATCCATAGTTGCAGGCTAATGTTCAGCTCCAGATTCTTTGGCACACCCTCACATCCACATCTAATAATTTCCCAGAACTTCTTTGGATTTCATGAGGATATTGCATCCAACAGACCTCGCCACAGTTTATGCGAGTAGTATTTCTTTTAAATGCTTTAATAACCATTTGAACTGTTTTCTTTTGTGAAGAAAAAGCTGTTCATTAGCTTCACATGACTGTTGATTCTTGAAAGGAATAGACAGAGATTTTTTTATTTTTGCACACTCCACATTGAACAAATCCTGTCCTTGCTGAGAAGGATTTACAGATGTAGCAAGCATTTGTTTTTTCCTCTCTTTCCAAGGTTATTTGAATCAACAGCTCCTCAAACGTATGCAATTGCACATACTGTTGCTCCACATCATTCACAGGTACAGTTAGTGTTATGATATGTAGCATTGCCCATTTACAGCTAGTGTTGTAGGTATCTGAGTCATGCTTGTTGTCAATCCTAGTAATTATGTTCCTGTTTGACTTTAAGGTATTTTTATGGCCTCTTACAGTTCATCTAGGAATTGGTTTAAAAGAGCTTAAATTTGGGTGCTTCAGTACCAAGAGCAATGAGTCATGATTACTTTCAATCCTACCGATTACTCCCATGTCAATAAGATGGCATGCTTCCATGTTTATTGCCATGTAATCAATGACACTTTGTCTGGCACCGGCTCAAAAGGTAGATTTAGGGTGCTTAACTGATTTGGTTCAGCCATTTAATGAGCTCAGACCTCCCTCTATTAAAGCTTTGAAGATTCATTTGCCTTTCTTTGTGCTTATACAATGATCTATGGGTGGTGGGGGTATCTCCCAACCTCTATTCTCTTCAATTGCTGATTTATCCCAGAATAATGGATGCAACTTGGTGTTGAAATCTCCACAGACCATTTTACAGTGGGGGGGTTCCCTTCGTTATTTCTGAATGTGATGTCAACGGTTCTTCTGATCTTTTCTCCAAGAGATGATCCTTAAAAGCCAGTACGCCAGGTTTAACTTTAGAGCAGTCACCTGGTGAAAGTGACAGATTTATAATCTCAAGTGATCATGCCTTACTTCTTAGATGAATGATTTGAATATTTTTGCTAGGTTCAGTGCAGATTGTTACAGTATTTTCAAGAACAGATGTTCTTATTCACATGGTCAGTCCTTCCACTGGTATTCCTTTTTGTTGTTTAGTTTCAGGCAGAAGATATGCTGAATATCCATCTAACTCGATAGTATCAATAGTCCATGTTTCTTGGAAAAAGCAAATATCTTGTTGGGTTACAAAGGCGACCCAATCTTTCTCCTCTAACTTAGATTTTCAGCCTGCTATATTGTAGCTCATTACTTTTAGACACATTTTTCAATCAATTTCCGATTAATTAATTCTAGTTTTATCCTGCAAGCATCTTCCTTCTTGCTCAACCAATAAATATGGTGGCTGGAGAGCGTAACACAGTTGATTCTGAGTCATAATATTTACTATACAGAATTTTATTTCTGTTAAGTCATTCCGTCTGGGAAGCGACTGGGAGTAACGCGAGGCATCTTGCAACACTGAACCCATATTTCTGCTATGTACACTTTTATTCTCAAATCCATTTATACTTTTTTCTATGAATATAAGTGGATATGAATCCTTTTCCGGGGGTTTAGATTGATGCTCCAGGTCTTCATCAAATTTTTGTGACTGAGAATTTCATTTGTTATCCTTAAGTTTGACCATACTGTCTGTGTGGATTCTCTACTGCTAAGCCAATTTATTTGCATAAAACTAACCATCACTATGTCATTTGAACTTATATTCTGCAAACCTTGCAGGGAGTTTATTAGATGCAAAATATTCCAGCTGTTCATGACGTCTTGGCTCCTTCTTGAGATGTAGTCAGGGGTAAATATGATCGTGGCCTGATCTTTAGTGTTGCTTAAAATGTTGTTAACTCCATACCATTGGGTGGGTTTCTGCATATGGAATTGTCTCTCTTACTTTAAAGTTTCACTACAAACATCTATATTTGATGGTTGATTTTGTAAATATGTTGACATTGATGAATTGGCCCAATGACACAGGTGATTAGTTTGATTTTTCCAGGGCCTCCAAGCATCTGAGTATGCTCGATAAAGTTGGTGGGATAAAACTAATAAGGTTGAGCCTCCATGAATAGCCTTTCTGATGCTTGATTCTATATGTTCCAACTTGGAGTTATTTGATGCACTTAAACTTGGGCCAGCATTAATTCAGATTGGGCCGGGAAGTTCAATGCTGGACACTGGTTCTGTACACCTTGTAGTTTTGCTTCCTATAATGCCAAGATTGGTATGTACCTGCTCTGGTTGTTTTGCAAAATTAGTGTAATTACCGTGGTTTAGCAAATTTCCACTCAGCTTCTGTGGTGAGTTAAGTGTCTGTGGTTCACCCTGTAGATTGATCAACTCTCTATTATTTTCTAGTTCTGTTGGATTTCCCCGTTGACAGTTTCCAGTTTTTGCATAGAAGGAATTGACCTGAATCCTGTTGGTATATGTTTTATATGAGAAAGGAGTGTACATTCTTTATCACACAGCAATCCTGGATTAAGATTCAAGAAGTCACCATTGGTCTTGTCCTTTTTTTCAATATAGACACAAGATTACCTGTTCCACTTCCTTTCTTTGTAGTTTCTGGATCTACTGCAATTTCAATCCCAGATTGAGATAGTTATTTTGCATTTGCATTTGGCTAAGAAATATAGGGGCATATCAACAAGGGCTTTATCTCTGCTTTTTTGGCTTTAAATGCCAAAAAAGCAGAGATAAAACTAGCACCCTATCAACAACAGGGTGCTAACACGCAAATTTGCATGTTAGCACCCTTTTACTCAACGCTTCCCCTTGCATCTCTAATGAGATGCAAAGGGGGCGTTCCAGAGTAAAATAATAGGAGAAATGTCGCTAAGCGACATTTCTCCTATTATCAAGAATATCGCTAACCCTGTTAGAGACAAAAAAAGCAGCGCTAACCGCGGTTAACGCTGCTTTTTTACGTCTGCTAATTTTCAGACTTAGCCATGATATCCTATGGAAGGAGGATATCATGGCTAAGTTTGTGAGTCCCTATCAACAAGGTAACGTGTGATAATCGCTGGGTTTCCAGCGATAATCTCACGTTAGCCTGTTAGCGTGTAGATTTTTATCGCTATTGAGATAAGCGTTGCTAATAGCACGCTATCTCAGCGATAAAAATTCACGCTAGCCGGCGATAATTATCCTCACGCTAAGAGCGCTGAGCGATAATTATCGCCGGTTGTTGTTGATATGCCCCAAGATGCTTACATGTTTTTCTGGCTCCTCTTTTACTTTTAATTCTTTTAGGATGAGATGGTACATTTATAGTAGTTGTGTAAAATTCACTTAAATCCTCTATTGTGTCTCCAGTACTTATATGAGGTTTTGAGGTAGTTTTGGTCTTTTTCTCTCCAGAGACGAGCTGTAGGCCAGTAGTTGAAGTCTGGCCGAAGATTCCCTAGGAGCTAATTGAGGACCAATTGCATTTCTCAAGTTTTGTCAACAGTCCTCTATGATACTCTGTCCCCTCTAACTGCGTACCACACATCCACCATATCATCTCCCCTCTCTGGACAAAAATCATCAATGCCTCGCTAGCGCAAGTCACATCCCGCGCTGCCTAACAACTGGTCAAGTCACCCCTTTCCTAAAAAATCTGACAGCGAACACCTCCGACCATAATAACTTCCGACCTATAACCAACATTCCCATGCTAGCCAAGGTCCAGGAAAAATGTGTTCAGCAACAACTGAACCAACACATCACAGATTTCAAACTGCTGAACGACTGCCAATCGGGCTTCAGACCCGGCCATAGCACAGAAATAGTCATTCTGCATATAGTAGACGAAGCCCTCCTCGCTCTTGACCAGAATGAAACCTGCCTACTGGTCTTGCTCAACCACTCATCAGGCTTCGATACGGTCAATCACGACACAATGCTAAGAAGACTGGAAAACCGGATGGGTTTATCTGGCACAGCCCTTCAATGGTTCAAATCCTTTCTGGAAAACAGAGCACACTCGTTGATGGTAAACAAAAATCTTTCTCCCTACTCACCCAACCGACTTGGAATTCCACAAGGTTCAACCCTATCCCCCACGCTATTCAACCTATATGTCGAACCACTAACCAAACTACTACAGCAAGCAAATATCTCCTACCACATGTATGCGGATGACACTCAACTCTACATCAAGATCTGGGGGCGTGGCTTGGTGCTCGGCAAGATGGCCGCACTGTAGTGTTGCTCTGCCTGCAAATATCCTGAAGTTATCCTTCCCCCACTGAGCCATCTGCCATTAAACTTGATGGGACTGTCTTGCTGGCATCGAGACCTCTGTGGCGATGTAATTTGAGCTGCGGTGTGACTATCGTGAGAGGATTGGCGGTGGAAGAGAAGAGCAGGCGTGACGGAAATGGCGGCGCGGTGAGGTCGGAGGATCCGCTTGTCGAGTGCTGGAGCTGCACGGGCCTCATCGTTTGCTGCGTTGGGCGGCCCGGAACGAGGTGCGGATTGCGCTGCCTTCCGGGACACTGCTTTCACGGCTGGGCTAAGCGTGCTTAATTGAGCCGGTGGATATCGGAGGTGAGCGGGGGACCTGTGCGTGGTGCTCGGGGACCTGGAGCTACGCCAGCGGCCGGTGCGGACTGTCGGAGTAGGCCGTGGGCTCGCTAAGAGATCGTGATTGCGCCGGGCGGCATTCTCCTGCCGCGGTGCTACCCTGCTGTGATCTCCTCTCCCCCCCTCCATCCCTGCTATAATCGTTGAGACTGTAAAGTGTGCAGATTGACCACCGCTTCATTGCCCATATGTGCCTTGGACGTGCGGTGGAAGAGGCCATAGACGGACGCGATGAGGTGGGGCAGCCCTGGGTATAGCTGACTGGACAGGCGCCGGCGATACAAGAAGTGGACAACTACCGGTGTGGTGCCCCTGTGAGGTGTCTCCGTCGCCTTTTCTGTTGTGCGATTGAGGGTGTGCGCCTCCCCCCCTTACATTACTGCTGTGTGCACTGCCTGCCGGTGCACAATGGGAGTCTGAAGTTACCGCCTGGAGTGACTTGTGGAACAACACGCTGGTTGTGACAAGCTGGCTGCACCCCCCATGCTATACTTGTGTGGATAGAGGGCTTGAGAATCAGCGGGGGACTTTCCTGGGGGCATCCCCCTGACCACGCTTCCCGTGTCCTGGCTGGTGCTTCGTTGGGGGTGGCTTGTGGCTTGCAGGTGGAGACACCATGGGCAAGTCAGAGAAGAATCAACTGCGTCTCACATTTGAACCACGGAAGGGAGCCAAATCGGCGCAAAGTGCGGCCTCTGATTCGGAATTGGACTCCTCCTCACAGGCCCCTACAGCGTTGGAGAAATCGCTCGCAGCGATTTACGAAAGTCTTCAAGCAATAGATGGCAAGATCGAGGCCCTAAATGGTAGAATGGATCATTTCTCTGCAAAGTTAGACAAGCAGGCGGCGCGGCGCGGAGAGGCGGAACAGCGCATTTCCGATGCGGAGGAGGGGTTACAACAAATTGCCGCGAAGACGTCAGACATCACGAAAATCCTAGCTGTTATTCAAGCAAAGAGTGAGGATATTGAAGCGCGCTCAAGGCACAATAACATTCGCGTTTTGGGCCTTCCAGAGTCTACAAATGTGGGGCGATCGGAGGATTATATGGAGGAGATGTTTTGCAAAGTATGTGGAGCTGACAACTTATCTACCCTCTTTGCGGTTGAATGTGCACACAGAGCTTTGGCAGCGCGCCCTCCACCTGGCGCCCCTCTGAGGCCAATAATTGCCAGGCTATTAAATTTTAGGGACCGCGACACTATCCTGCGCACCACACGTCAAAAATGCACGACGACCTACCAAAATAATGTTCTATCCTTCTACCCGGATTTTACAGCAAATGTGCGGGCAGCGCGGAGGAATTCAAAATGTCAAGAAGGTATTAATCAAAGAACGGATCCCGTATACGATGCTTTATCCAGCCAGGCTGCGCATTGGGGAGGCAGCGGACGGCAGGATTTTTACAAGCCCTAAACACGCGATATAACACGCCAGGTCTCTGAAACATCAGCGAAAATCCCCGGATCAGACATCAGACATCGATGACTTGAACAGTGAGAGGGGCTTTGCCCCGCACATGGACTTGGTCCAAATCTCAAACTATATGTCCGGTGGGGATTGTTTGAGTCACTGGCTTGTCCTCTCACTGCTTTGCTGTTATCCTATATTTGCTCCTTTGTTTTAAACTTTGATAGGAGCGCACGCTGCAGTCTGAACCATGGCAGTTTTCTTTTGATCTTGTTGCACTGCACATAGGTTTGCCTCTGCATGTGGTGAGCCGAGAAGGTGACTGTGGGATCCTTTGCCCTGCACTTGACTTTGGGGGGGCTGCGGGAGTCTTAATTGATGGCTTTACCTAATGTTTTTTTGGTGCGAACAATGATATTGCTATGGTGGTGGGAAGTCACTGAATATTGGTGGCCCCCTCCCTATTAGATCTGGGAGTGCATTTCGCCACTACGCTCCCAATGGGTATTCCCCACCTGGGACATCATGGTTTGCTATTTTTGTTGGGGTGGAAGGTTTCTAAGGGGCAGGTCTTTACCGAATTGGGGTGGGGGAGGGAGGAATGTTTTAATTTTTTCAGTCATTGGCGCACAGATTGGGGACGCACTGACATCTTAACTTTGTGTTGCTTTGTATACAAGTATGTTGGAACAGTGAATTGTTAATTCCGTCTTGTTTACTGCTATAGATGAAGGGTAAATTGTATAAATGTATGACTTGGAATGTCCGAGGTTTAAATACACCTAAAAAGACCAGGCAAAAGTTGGCGCAACTAGATAGGCATAGAGTGCAAATTGCTTTATTGCAGGAGACTCACCTACATAAGCACACTGAAGGTGCTGTGGCGCGCAGATGGGCGGCCTACCGACTTGCTTCATCGTATTCCACATATGCGACGGGAGTTCTTATTTTAATTAAGAAAGGGGTGCCGTTTACGGCTGTAAAGACTTGCGTGGATAATGAGGGCCGCTGGGCTATGGTGCAAGGTACGTTGGGAAGGGTATTGGTGACGATAATCAACACATATGTACCAGTGGTAGATGATGCAGCGCCCTTCTTGCGAATGATTCGTGTTTTGCGAACCTGGCCGGAGGCTGCACTTATCTGGGGGGGTGACCTTAATACACACCTTGACCCACGTGTGGATAAATCCAACCCAGTTGGGGCACGCATGGTTAAAATGGCACAATGTATACGGGATGTCATGTTGGAAATGGGGTTGGTGGATGCCTGGCGCCTGCGACATGAGGGTGTTCTTGAAGGTACGCACATAACCCCAGCATTTAACAGCTGGTCTAGGCTGGATTACTGGCTGCTCAATGTGGAAGCTAATGGCTGGGTGGAGGGGGTCCACACGCTCCCGCAGACTTTGTCTGACCACAATCCTGTGGTGCTCGACATGATCATACCGGCAAACCCGCATCGTCCATTCACATGGCACTTTAGAGCAGACGCACTATTGGACCCGCTTTATGCTGCGAGTATTAAGACTGCTATTATACAGTATTTTGAGCAGAATGAAGGCTCGGTCGACAGTCAGGCGCTCCTGTGGGATGCCTTCAAGGCGACTATCAGAGGGGTTTGTATAAGTACCTCAGCGGGAATACTTAAAGATATACGGGGACAATTACATAAGATCGAGCGGCAGCTCGGGGATCTAGAATCTCAATACAACAGTGCACCATCCACTGAGGTTTTGGCCCAAATACACGAACATGTAGTGGAGTATAACTCCTTGGCGGGCACGGAAACAAAATATTTGTCCAAGAGGCATGTAGCCAGGGCCTATGGTGAGGGGGGTAGGCCAGGGAGAGTGCTGATAAATAGACTTTCAGAATGACTAGACAATCCCCCGATTGATCATATAATTAATGATGATGGGGTAGCTCACTATTCTCTAAGCACCATAGTGGAGCAATTTCGTAGTTTCTACGCCTCTCTGTATACTACTCGAGGAGGCATGAATGACGAAGCAATGAATGATTACTTAGGGAACACGGCCTGTGCATGGCTATCTGATGACCACAGGAAGTATTTAAGTCTGCCTATTGAAGAGAGTGATGTCAGGGAGGCTATTTTTTCATTGTCCAACAATAAGGCTCCCGGGCCGGATGGCTTAACAGCAGAATTTTATAAGGCGTATGCGGATCTCCTTATACCACACCTGCTTGAAGTATATGCGGAGGCTCACGAATCAGGAAAAGTACCTCCATTGATGAGGCAAGCCTTAATTATAACATTGCTGAAGAAAGACAAACCTCCTTCGCGATGTGACTCCTATCGCCCGTTATCGTTGATAAACTTAGATGCTATGATATTGGCGAAGATTATGGCTACCAAGCTGCAGCCCCTAATGCCACTTCTTGTGCTCCCAGATCAAGCTGGGTTTATACCGGGCCGCTCTACCTCCTTGAATTTGCGCACCATGTTTGCTATGTTTCATGTGCTCAATCCTGATTTGTCGGCAGTCGCAGTGTTGTTAGATGCTGCGAAAGCATTTGACTCCATAGAATGGAAGTACATGTGGCACATCCTAAACAGAATGGTTTTCCTCCCGTATTCGTTCATGGGATACAGATCCTATATACAGAAGCCTCTGCGAGGGTTAGGGTGGACGGACTCACATCAGAGCCTTTCTGCATAGAACGTGGCACCAGACAAGGTTGTCCCCTGTCCCCCCTACTTTTCGCTATAGTTTTGGAGCCGTTGGCATGTAAAATTAGACAGATCCACAGGGCTGCTGCTCTAAATTTTCAGAATAGACCGGTCGGAATCTCCCTATACGCGGACGACATGGTCCTGTATGTTCGCGAACCACAGCGCTATTTATCCCAGGTTATCCGGGAATATGTTAAATTCTGCCTTTTTTCAGGCCTTCAGATAAATTGGGAGAAATCAGTTATTATTCCCCTAACATTAGTCACAGCCTCGCCCCAGATCGAATTCCCCCTAATGTGGTCCGAAGAGCCAGTTAAGTACTTGGGGGTGTGGATCCACCGAGATCCTGAGGTAGTGATCAGAGAGAATTGTGGTAGGGCATACTCGGTGTTAGTGCAGCAAATTGACCGCTGGTTCGTCCTTGGCAGATCGTATAGCGCTGATTAAGATGGTCGTTCTCCCTAA
This sequence comes from Triturus cristatus, assembly GCF_964204655.1. Lineage (NCBI taxonomy): Eukaryota > Metazoa > Chordata > Amphibia > Caudata > Salamandridae > Triturus > Triturus cristatus. Next base: position 1,139,313,554 of record NC_140583.1, on the reverse strand, counting down.
GTTGCTGTATCTATTTTGTAACATTCCGATCCCATTGATGAAGCATTTTTTTAAAACAGTTCAAACCCAACTGCTGAAGCTGGTATGGGGGAATAAACAACCGAGGATTAGCTGGCACACATTGATGTTGACATATGAAAAAGGGGGATTCAATGCTCCGGATTTTTATGTATATTACTTATGTGGGCAGGCTCAGTATGCGTATTTCTGGTTTAGGCCACATGCTTTCATTCCGCATGTAGCTGTAGAGGAGGGGGATGCGCACCTGGTACCATTGAGGAGCATCATTACTCACACCAACAGACAGACGCCTAAATCCGAGATGAACACAATAGATGCCACTATTATAGCGTGGCAGGAGATTGGGAAGCGAACACATAAACTTCCTCTGTACGCCCCAGCATTACCCATAGCAGGGCACGCTGCCCTATAAGTAGCCCATGAGCGCGGCCCTATAACAGCCCTCGGAGAGACAGGCATCACACTCATGAGTGATTTATATCCAGCAGGTAGGTACATCACGGGTAGTGATTTAGCCTACATACAAAATCCCACACCTTTATTTCAGTACACCTGTTATAGACTCCGACGAGCAATGAAAGACCACTACACTAGTTTTCCGGAGGAACCAGAAACGCTGCAAGCGCTGCAATTGATACTACTAACCCCAAACCGAAAGAAGCTGGTAACCAAGTTGTATAAAGCAATTCAAGGGGACACAGTCAGCGGGCGGATAAAAGTTTGGAGAGATGGAACACAGTAGTAACCCCCCTGATCACCGACACAGAATGGAAACAGATTTGTATGTTAACGGGCAGACTCACGTCAAACTGCAACTTGCGTATCATTCATCTAAAATGTATTCATCAGGTGTACCACACTCCTAAAAAGTTGCACAGAATGGGTTTGAGAGAATCGGCCTGTTGAAAGAGATGCGGGTCGGATGGGGCGGATTTTCTCCATCTGGCATGGCAATGTACGCTAGTATTCCAATATTGGGAAAAGGTGATTAGTCTTATAAACATCATGACTGGCAAGGTGCTTCAGTGCACAACACTAGTGTGTCTGCTTGGATATGGTTCCCAATTGACAGCTGTGGTGGGCAGGTTCGTCAGAGTAGCCCTGCTGGTAGCTAAACGGCGGGTCTTATTCACATGGGAGAGCCGGCTGAGCCCGAAAGCTGATTTGTGGCTTAAAGACATGGCTTACTGCCGCGAACAGCTGGAACTTTACGCTGAAGAATTGCCAACGTTCTCTCGTCCCAAGGATATATGGGCTCCTCTGAGGGAATACCTCCAGGCACAGAGTGAATTGAGCTTGGTGTAACTACACACGACCTGGAGCTTCCTCGGACTCTAACAAACACTCGGACAATACATTGCTGCGGTAAGGTAGGAATGTGCTGATCCCATGTATGTAACACAGAGGACATTTAGGAAAAAGCTGTCATTGACTGGTATGTTTTATTGTATGTGCATTGTTATGTTGTTTTGTTTCTTATTATTGAAGTAGGGAGAGAGTCCTTCTATAGTGTATTTGTGAGCGACAAAGTTTGTATCACATTGCTTATACCCAATAAAAACTTACTTTAAAATAAAAAATAAATAAAAAAACTCTACATCAAGATCTCCTCCATTGAAGAGATAAAGAGGATGAATCAAGCTCTCGAAAAGACTGTCCACTGGCTAACAAACAACTTCCTCAAGCTAAACTTGCAAACAACGGTATTTCTCTTGAACTTCCCCCCAAAAAACTTGCTGGCAATAAAGGAATGGACCAAGAGGATCACGACCCTGAACTGCACGCCAACTCTGGTGGACTCCCCCAAATCGCTTGGAATTACTCTGGATAAGAACCTTAACATGCAAACGCACATCAACCTGCTGGCTAAAAATGCCCGCTTTCACATCAGCTATCTCAGAAAAATGAAATCATTCTTCGAGATCCGCGACCTCGAAACTGCAGTTCAGGCCTTAGCTATTTCAAGATTGGAGTACGGATGTACTACTCTCTCAGGGCTTCCCAAAATCTCAACAGCCCCTTTAAAAGCCTGTCTCAATGCAGCAGCAAGACTCCTAACAGGATCTAGGAAATTTGACCACATATCTCCACACCTGAAGGCGCTCAACTGGCTACCCTATGAAGCCAGAATCCAACTAAAGATGCTGTGCATCACTCATAAAGCTCTACACCACAACACTCCCCTGTACCTATCCCAAAAACGTACCTTATCAGGAGGAAACAGACACTTGAGGAGCACCGACAATCTACTCCTGAAACCCTCTCGTTTCAACCAGAAAAAAACTTCTGACAGAGCATTCACCGGAGCAGCACCAAGATTATGGAACTCGCTACCTCCGCACATCAGAAAAATCTCATCTACACCATTATTCAAAAGGGAAGCAAAATCATTCCTGATGAGCAAATTCCTCCCTTATTTCCACAAAGCACAAAACCAGTCCACGACTTTGAACTTGTTTCCTTACTCCCCTTAATGACTCCCTCGCCCCTATGACTGACGCGTACACGAACGTCCTCCTACTGTTACATGCTTATTGCTACTACCTACCTAACCCTGTAAGAACTTTGATACTGTGTCTGTTCTGTTTGTTTTGTAAAATGTTGTATACTCACGCTGCTTTCCTTGTAAAGCTCTCTGATACCCTACCCTGTGTCTTGTTCGTGCTATAGAAAACTAAAAAAAATATATATATCCTTCATAACCATCAGAACTTTCAACAAGTTCTCCAACAAAGGAGCACAACTTTGGCTTTCCTTGTGACCTTAGGTGGATTGCACTCTTAGCTTTTCCTTTACAATATCCTCCATTAGTGCCATCCTACGGTCAGTCTTCCTTATTGAAGAGGTAAATAACCTGTTGAGCTCTAGTTGGGTGTCAAGTTTTGAAGACTGCGATGTTATTGCATTCACAATTGAATCCAATGTTGTAGACATAACCTTCATAATGCTTAGTATTGGTTGATCTAGTTGGTACATGTTTTCATTTGAGGCCTGGTTTAACCTTTGCTTGCCCAATGCTTCCCTTGCTTGAATTTGTTGATTATCATCCAAGATATTTAGATCATCTGACTATTCAATTGGGAATCAATCCTATTACTATCAAGGTTTGCTAGAATGAAGAGTTCTGAGTTATGCGAGTCCTAACCATATAGATTCTGGATATCCACTATATAACATTTGACATCAGCAATGTCTTCAATTTCAATGGGAAGGGGGAGCATGGGCAAGGAAAGTCGCTGAAAGACTCTTCCTCTCTTTTTTTGATTCTAAATGGTGGTCACCCATGATGTTTAAGGCCGCGTCTGGAGTAGATAGTTTTACTGAATCTGTTGTTTGTAATATAGGAGAAGAAGAAGGCCTCCTTACTTCTATCAGCTCCAAGTTAGTGTCTGCATTTGGTTCCGTAGCCTCCAGGGTACTCATTTCAGGACCTACATTTTTATTTAGATTATGTTTGGATTTAGGGTTTAAATTATTTTTAGAGTAAGAGGATGTTTCTCCAGATATTAGGCATTGCAACTGCTGTTGTGATGTGCCTATTCATGCAAGTTCTCCTTCTGCCTCCGTGCACTCCTTGTTAGAATCACTTAAGTCCTGTAAAGTGAAAGTATTATAGACTGCTTTTCTTCTTGGCCATCCTTATGTACTTCAACAAAATGAATTTTCTTGATGCTTGGTCTCCCCAGATGCCAGTCTAGTTCAGGTACATTACGTAGAAAATGTATCAGATCAGCATTGACATTGCTGTTGTTATAATGATAACAGCTTGTTATAGTATTTACAGTATTAACTTTCCCAGAGAACTGGGGAGAAAAGAAGATGATAGGAGTGATGGCAATCTAATAATTATTTATGAGTTTGGTGCTAGGAATTTCCAATTCATTGTTTCCTGGGAAATGCAGGATCCAGGGATAATGTCAGGTGCAGCACAGTTCCAATTTTGTATTCCCTAAAGCATCCTTCACAATCCTCTGTAGTAATAGATCTTACTGCAGACCATGGGAGAAATGTTTCTAACTTGCCCATATTGCAGTTGGCCAGCTTCTTAGCTTCCCGACTTAGAGGGACAGCAGCAGTTTTGGAATTAGATGTGAGAAGCCTATACGATGGCCCTAAGTCCTTTGGCAATATGCTTGATGGCTCCTTGTTGGGCAATAGGGCTGATCTATTCACCTTATCCTTATTTTCTGGGCAATTATTTGGGCAGAGCTTAGTTCTTTGGCCCTCATGGCCTTTAATTTTCCTCTAGTCTCATACATTCCTATTACATTTTTGTTCTTATTAAGATCTCTAGGGTACCCACTATTCTTTTAGTTTCTGTTATCTGGTTATGACTTTAAATCCAAGCAGACTTTATAGCCTTCAGAACCCGTTAACTACTGAGCTGAACCCTGAATGAGCTGTCACACCTGTGCATAATGTTTCCTTCAGAGCAGGTCGAATTGTAAATCAACTTGCTACTGAATGGTGAAAAACTGGCAAGATGTCAATCTCTTTTGCATTAGATCAGGGGGCTGATTACGATGTTGGGCGGAAAGCCTCCTCTCGACAGTCAGATTCTCCTCGACCGTGCCGGAGCCCTCATCAGAAGGTAAACCACATGGTCATTACAAATCGGTTCCGACCGGCTCTCAGACGATTTGTGTCGGTCAGAACTGCATCATACAACCGTATGGACAGTGTTTCCGACCTCAGGATTACGATGTCGATTTCCAACAGCCTTTCCGGCTCGGCCTGTCTGACACAATAAGACTGTCGGAAAGTGAATTTGGGAGCACCTGGCAGGGCCCCCTTCATCCTGCGGCCTCTGGATGGGGGCCAAGGTGGTACCTAAGGGACCCCTCTAAAACACTGCACTGTGTGGCAGGCACTGTTGGGTGTCTCTGCGACAGGGTGCAGGGTTTTCCACACACATACCATTTCCCATAGAAAACAATGGGATTCCAACCGAACAGTGTTCGGTTGCATCATAATTGAGTGGCCAGTACCGCCGACCGCGTGTCTGTCAGTCCCGATTCCGAGTCGGTGTCTGGTGGAAAGTTTCTGCTCAACATTGTAATCAGGCCCTAAGTTTCACAAAGGGTGAGTTGTTTTGGCTTAAAACAAGTCTGCAAGCAAGTCTCAAAACTGAAGAGAATTCTAAAAGCCTGACAGTAGGTTCACTGGGTCTCCGCCGATCTTTTATTAATTATCTTAATGCTAAGCTTTTTCTCTGAAGAGACCGAAGTTCATTTATAGATGATCTTGTACAGGATTGTGGAGGTCAACCGGAGAGAGGAATGAAGGTGCAGGTCTAAGGGGGCACAGACCTGCAAGCCACACTGAGTCCTTACTTAGTTGCCTCCGCTACTCTCGTACTCACCCTTAGCGGCCTCCGCTACTGGGTAACACTCACCATAATGGACCGGAGTAAACCAGAGTGTTCTAACTATTTGTAAAGCTGTCCCCACTCTCACCTCTCTCTTAGCCTTGTACCTTCTCTGCTGTGTCCTGTGGCATTGGTAGCAGTTTACAGCATCAGCCCCAAAATGCCAGATGACCAGGGCTGGACTGGGAACCAAAACCGGCCCTGGCAAAGTGCTCGGCCACCCCCTGGGGGGTGGGGGATGCTGGGGGTGCCACCGAGCTCTATGCCAGGGCCGGTTTTCGGCCAATTTTGGTACAGGGCCAATTTTGCAGTTATGCTGCAAAAACGGACCTAAACCAAAAACGGCCCCCAGGGGCCCAAAACCGTCCCCCACCCGTGCGGCGCACCAGGGGATTGCCTGGTGCCCGCTACAGCCAGTCCAGCCCTGCAGATGACCCAGTACCAAGGAAAAGGACTGCCAGGTAATCACAACTCCGAATCAAGTTCCGGTGCAGACGGCAACACCAGGCTCGCCCCACTGCCTCCTAGCATTCAAATCAAATCACACCTAGAGCCCAGCTCCTGGCTCCCAGCACAAACGGGCAGGCAGGCTCTCCCTTACTGCAATCCAACCCACTAGCAGGGGGCAGTAAGGCAAAGGATGATGGGCGATGAAAGACGGTGAGGCGGTTGATGCAGGATGTGGTGAGGGCAATCGGACCAGTCTGGCATCAAAACTGCAGCGGGCAGCCACAACAACAAAGTGGCCTGATAGCTCCAGCAGCAAATCTCTTCATCACGTCACAGCAACGTCAGCCTTCCAGAGACTGAAACTCTTCTTTCCATCTGAGACCATTTGCTGTCAAGGTTTTGCATACACATATTCATTTCTTCAACAAATGGCCATAATGCACGTATTTCATCTAACACTAGCTCCAGAGATCTAAGTGAAGGTGGTTTGATAGGAGATGACAGGTCCTGCTTGACTCGCTTGTGTGTAGACGAAGGCACAGTATGACCAGGTTTTGAGGCAGGTGAGATAGAGGAAGACATTCTTGGTGTTGCAGTGAAACCCACAATAGATACCTTGTGAGACTTTAAACAGAGTGATAACTTATTAGTAGATGGTACCGATTGATGAAGAGGTGGTTAATATTTCTATAATCTTCCTATATACTTTCAAAAGCGCGCCGAAGGTAAAAAAAAAACGATGAAAAAGAAAAATGTTCACCACATTGTAAGATACTGATAAAGTACTTTGATGTGGAGAGCAAAGTTATGGATCAAAATCCAAAGGAGTAAGTAGTTGATAAAGGAAGAGTTCAAACTTTGAAAATGCCACCACAAACTGCAAACGTTGAACAAAGTATAGAATAAGTGGAAAGAACAGTTCCTGTGTAGGTGAAAATTAAAAGCGGTGCTTCATGTCTGGGAAAAATATTAAGCAATGAAAATGCGACAAAGTCAAAAGTCATTTGGAAAGCAGAAATGAGCAGCAAAATTCCCCATGGGTTTATTTTTTTCTAAAAGTGATGAGTGACTAAAAGCTCTGCGACGAGCTAGTAATCACAATATAAACTGAGAAAGGGGACTTCAGCTGAGGCGAGTGTTCAAGTAAAAATGGCCGTCATTGGGAAGCAGAAACAATCAGGCATGACAATAAAGGTGAGGGGAGGCAGAAAAGGTAGCCAATGTTAAGACCTCGTTCACCCAGCAGAACAGAAATAAATGTGCCAACTCATGAGCTGCAATTCATCAAGAAAAGGTTCCGTTGTCTGAGATGCTGTCCTATGGCGCGCAGAGCTCCCGGCTCAGGTGGCCATCTTGGCTGGCATTCAAGCTCCGTCCATCTAGCCCCATTCTTTTCATTTTTAGGTCTTGGCTGGCGTTAGCAGCACGCATGCACTACATCGCCATGCGAGGCTTTTGGAATCGATACGATTTGTGAAGTTCACTTTCGGTTCCGGACGTAATTTTCATTGGTGTACGTCATTTGACGTCACCAATTATGCTAAACGGGGTATACTGATTGTTCAGGAGGCTTTTTAGACCCTCCTGGGTACCACCCTGTCCGCGTTTGGCCCAGCCCACCGGGATTGGATCTTTTACGGGCAAATTTACACTCTTTCCTTTAAAGGATAGTAACAGACATGCCAACCCTCCCGATTCAGGCGGGAGACTACCGATTTCAAGGCTAATCTCCCGCCTCCCGAGTACTGCAAGCAAAAACCCGATTCCTCGGGGTTTCAGCTGACAGGGCCTGGTATTGTGTAAATGCTAACTCTTCCAGCAATAGTCAGAGTGGTGATGCAGGGGCTCTAGAAGGGGTGAAAAACCAACAAAGCCCCATTAACAAGCGAATGGCCTTTTAAAGACCTGTGAAGTACTCGGAGGCGGCTCGGGAAGCTGTTTCAACCTGGGCTGCCACACACGGAGGGGGGGGGGGTGGAGGGGTGTATGCACTGCCAGCAACCTGCCAGCAGGCCAGTGCACAACACTTGCATCACCCTCTCTCTGCCATTGCGCTCCATGCTTCTGAAAGGTAATAAAAAAACGTGCATTTGTGTTTCAAATGTCCAGTCCTACAGCAGCACAATTCCAAAGCCCATACATGACAGTAACCCTATTGAAGGCCCCATTCTCCCAATTTTTTTTCAAAAATCTCCCACTTTGCTCTTCTGAAATGTTGGCATGTATGCAGTAAGCACTTTTTTTTCTGATTTGCAGCACCGTCCACACGCTTCTAATGGCCCCTCAGACAGCCTCTCCTGCTTCAGCTCCCCCACCCTCGCAAGATGTGGAATTCTGCTGCATCATCAACGCACCTTATCTCTCAAAGCTGGTTTCCCCACACACCCGTTTCTGGACTCTTAAGTTTATGTCCTAACCTTCAAAGCCAGGTTTGTCACAATCCCTTCCTTGTTTCTTTTGCAGTTTTATGTAGCGCAGACTTGGCTCAAGTGCACGTTACACGAACACCAGATTACACTACAGAACGTCTGGCTTTTTTTGTTTTTTTAAGCACAAGGAAATTAAGGCATTTGCCCAGAATCACAAAATGTTGAGCCGACGCCAGCACTTGAATCTGTTTCCCCAATTCCGAAGTCGTCAGCTCTGCCATTGAGCCACATGTATTTCAATGGTATGTGACCCCATCTTGTAAATCTGTCCCCGTCCCGATCTCCCTTAACCCCTTGAGTGCCCCGCCCTTTCCCCCTCCTGTGCCGGCCCTTTCATTAGCGGGCGGGGTCCATGACGAGATAGTCTCGTCATGGGCACAGCGCAACCGCGCTCCATGACGAGACTATCTCGTCATGGGCACAGAAGGGGTTAAATAACCCTGTGTGCTAGTCTGTGCATGAGCCCCCATATCTCTACGTTCACAGGGTTTACCTATATATGACCCATGATTCATCCTACTACCCCTTTCTCCAGTCGGGTGTGACACAGCACCATAGTACCCCCAGGGGCACCCCGCTGTCCCCCCTTTCCCCATCGTAGGTTACCCCAAATGACACACACGAGACAGTTGGTGTTGGGTAACAATGCTGCAGGTTTATTACATAATTCCAGAATATGTAATGGGTGGGTTATCTTACGTGCGATCCAAGGGCAGGCAACCAACTGGGTCGCCTGCCCGCCTGATGAGCCGGGCAGCGCGGGAGCGATGCCCGCCGTTGCTGCCCCCCAGGTGATTCTTTCTACGATCACGTGCCGTTGGTAATTCTACTCACGCCCCCCCTCTCGGGGCGGAGCGTTGCATAGCAAACCCCCGGTTGTTCAGGCCCACAACCGCCCGCAGGACTAGCGGGGCGCCGACACGGCTTCCGGGACCTCCCTTGAGGCTCCTCGGTTTTGGCTCAGGCACCCCCTATGGTGCCGCGCAGAGGTACCCTTTGTACCGGCCTGCTTCCAGATCGCCCTGTAACTCCACCTGCAACCAAAAAAGAAAACATTACAATGCTCAGAAAACCACCCCACCCAACGCCTACGCCGGGTAAGCGGTAGGGAGGGAAAAGGCGAGGTGGGCGACAAAGAGGTCGCCAGGAAGGGTGGGGGAAGGCTAAATAGCCTCCCCCTCCCACCAGGGCCAGGAAGTGACACGCATTGCGTGTCACTTCCGGCCAGCCCAAGGAGGGGGCTCAGGTCGGCGTCCCCGCCCCCTCCTATGGAAGGGGGAGGGGTGACCGGTGCCCCGGGGGCACTAAGGCACCGACCGCCTATTGGCCCCCTACGGGGGCCGTGGTCAGCGCATTCCATATGTCCCCTAACCAGCCCTACATCAGAGTGTGACCCAGTCCCATGTACCTGTCTCCCTGCCCTCAACCTATCACAGTGTGTGCTCTGACAGCTTCATTCGTTGTGTTCCTGGGCTAGCCTTGAACGCATGGCGCTGCGCATCAAGGAGCTGGAACCGCACAGTCTAACAATGGCTGACTGGATTTTAGCCCTATCTTCCCATGACGGTTGTCTGATACCGCCTCCGAGCGCCTAGTTCTGTGCATGTATGGGGCTCTCCTAAAGACGCTGTGCACAGCTGTACATCAACCAAAGCACAGACGCCCCTGCCTGGCATCACGCAGGAGCAGACCCCCTCCCCTGCTACCAGCCCACTTATGGTCCTCCGTGACTGCAGGAGAGCTCCACTTCCTGCATTCCCGGGCTTTACTTGAATGAACTGAACTCTGAGCGGCATGCAGCGGGGTCTGTGCTAATCGCATGAATGGGATCTGCTGGGCTGAGCCCCGCCCCCCACCCAGCACGCGCAGCTTCATCCTTTGCATTTGCACTTTATGTGACGTTTATACTCCACTCAGCAACAGCTGCGCAAATCTTAAATAAAGCTGTAGGGGACCCTCTAAACAAAGAAAAAAGGAACAGCAGGAGGGCTTTTAAGAACCTGACGTGGAATATCACCTAAGTGAAAATGGTGTCCAAATCCATATATTCACTCACTCACCCTCACCCATCTATATTTCATCACCAGCTGCAGAGATCTGTCTGTAATTTATACGTCACTCATGCCTCAACAATACATGCTCTTTGAGCGATCAAAGCTTGAACCCGTCTGCCCTACTGAACACGTTTTACAAGGAATGGAAAATTGTACTTGCCGCCTTCTGTGAGAGGGAAGCTTGCTTTGCTACTCCCATGTTGTACCAGTCCCTGAGAACGCAAGGCTTGCACTGCTGCTGCCCTAGTAGTACCTGTCAGCTGACAGAAGGAAGTTTGCATCACTTCTACCCTAAATGTGCTTGCACTATGGATGGGTGTGTCCTCTGCTGTCCCCCCCCCCCCACCATATGAAACAAGCATTGAAAATGCAATAGGTCTCGCCTTTGATTAAGTTAAAGCCATTTGCTTTGCTAATGGTATTGTATAGCAAAACAACGGGCTTTAACTTAATCAAAGGCACGACCTGTTGCATTTTCAATGCTTGTTTTTAATGGGGGCAATCTCACCCAAATCTTTACCCAGGCATCGGACTGGCATGCTTTATTTGCTCACTACGCAATATTCAGGGAAGCCTATTCTATCCTATCACTTTGCCTTAATTTACACGTCACCTCTCGAGCATCCATTCTCCCTCCCAGCCCAACGACCTGCTTCAATCAATGGTATTCAAGGTGCAGGTTCATTGTGAAGAAAATAACTTCAGGGCCTCATTACAAGAACCATTTTAATTCTGATGGAGCCATTGAGTTTTTAATTATATTCCATATTTCTATCCATCTTCTGTCATGCATCATGACATAATAACTATGTGTCCTTATAAGCTAGCCTAGATCTAAAGACTTTTCAGAACGAAAATGCTGCCTGTTAACAAGCAGCATTTATTGCAGGGCATCAGTAACAAACAAAATCGCGAAAGAGAGAGAGAAGTCAATTGTATCCAAAAGCAATGTCAGATGGAATTTCAGAAAGTGATGCAGTATAGAAAAAAAACTCGACAGGGTTCTAAAGTAAAACAATATCCTGTTCTATGGCCTAAGGCGTCTGCAACTGTGGGTCGGAGGGTCAGATTGCTTCTCCAACCAGCTAATATTCGTCCTATGATAGCGGTTGAGGAGCATAAAATATCACTTTAAGTACAATTGGGAAAATCTTTGCACCAGCACTAAGCAGAATAAATTCACAACATATAAATTGGCATTTCACACAAATCAGCAGAGAAAATGTAAATGAGACTGTGGTTCTGTTGAACAGCAATCTTTAGCTTACAGAGTGTGGCAGCATTTTAAATGGCTCATCTGAGACTCGAGCCACGAAAATCGATTATTTTTGGTTACCTTTTTCATATCAAGCTATTAGGTTTTGTGATTGTATTTGTTATCCGCGGAATGCTATTATTCTGTGCCGTATGTGCTTGTGAATCTCAGAGAATACACAGAAGGCACAAGAGCTGCCTTTTAAATTACACTTCAATACAAGCAGAAGATTAAAGCTTGTCGGGTATATATCGGAAAAAATGTTATGTGTGTTCTCACTGCGCTTAATGGACATTTTATGACCCTAACTTGCATACCTTAATGGGTACATAATTAAAATGTGTGTTTTCCTTATGTTAGGGTTAATTATACAAAGTTAAGCAAACTGTATCCGGCAATATCCGAGTCCCTTAAGTAAGCACGAAAAAGAATCGTGAATCTTCAGATAAAGGGAATTGTCATTCTTTTGCCTTTGAAAGGCAGGTCTGCAATATACTTGTTTGATCAGAGTTCTATATGAAGTAGGTAGGAGCTACACCTAATGAATGTGTGAAAGGACTAACATCCCCATCTCTGTACAATGAGAAACAGGGCCTGCTCTAGGGCAGTGCCACCGGTGCCACCGCACCGGGCGCTGACATTGATTAGGGGGCACCGTGTTTGTCAGTTTTTTATGGTTTTAAAGCACCTGTTACTGAGTTCCTTGCCTTCAGCAATTTCCAGGCAACAACAAAATTATCAAGATCACTCCTGTGATTAATGTTCTTCCTGGAGAGATATCAGAGTTCTGTCTAGTTGAGGATTTGACTCACCTATAGGGTAGCACAGAGGGTTAATATGCCTGCTTCAAAGAACGTGTACCATGCAGAACACAAACTGCATATAATGTAAATAGATCGTCGGGTTGCTACTTTTAAAAGAGATATCCTTTTGTCACCTGCAAATTAGAAGTTAAAACTCTAATATAAAACAGTGAGCGATTAACTTTCATCAAAGAACTGTATGCACACTGCAAAGTATAGATTAGATTAGTATTAGTATAGTTTAGTATTAGTATAGATATAGATTACTGTTGCAAAACGCGTTAATTTGGGAAAAAATTGATTCTTTATATTAAAGAAAACCCCAAACTATAGTGTTCCCTTTAAAATTAAGAGTTTGTACTTCTCTAGACCAAGCACTCTTAAACTATACTGCCTATCAGTATGGATGACATGTCACTCCTACACCCTGTAGATTTCTGGTTTATGTATAATTTCCTATAAACTGATGTACAAATGTACGATTGATTGTGACTGTGTATTGTATGTGTGAGGCAAAATACTGTGACATCCTACACTGGTATGAGTGGTGCTTTATAACTATTTAAATGCATCTGAGAGAGGGTGGGTATGGAGACTTGAGGGGCACTGTTAAAGGGTGGTGGTGAGGGAATCTGTGGTGAAGGTGCTCATTGCGGGGTACAAACAAACATTTTCACACCAGGCACCACCAGCACTAAAGCCGGCCCGGATAGGGAAGTCAAGGAAGAAAAGCCTCTTAATATTCTGAGGGGCCAATTTATCAAGCAGTTGCGCTACCCCTGCGCCATGCAATGGGACGCAAGGGGATGCAACTACTAAATAAAAATGTATCAGGCTACACAAGGCCACCTTGTATGACCCTATGTGGCCTGATAAATCTGAAGTAACACCATGCAACGCAAATCACTGCATTGTGTTACTCTGCCACAGGGAGGCATCCATGTATATTCCCACACATTCACCCATGGATGTTGGTGCACTCCCAGATTTACCTTCAGAGGTAGAACTGGGAATGTGTCAAAATGTTATACCACCCAGGGCAGGTGTATCAAGATAAATATCCTCATTACCAGGGAAGAAGCCATGCCGGCAACTCCAGCACCTCGGGAACGGAAGTCCACCACACACCGGGACCAGTAAAGAGTGGGGTGGACACAGTGAAGAGGGAGGAAGAAACCATCCCACACAGAGGCAGCAGTCAGAAGGAGCACCACACCCCCGCAGGTACAACCTCCCGCAGCAGCAGAAGGACTCGGACACCCAGCATCCAGCTGGGCAGAAGGTGGAGCAAGGAGCCGCGCCCCAACAACACAGAAGCAGGCCAGCAGCGCGGGCAGCAAAAAACAGCCCCCAACTCAGAAATTCCGAACGCGCACTGCTAAGCGGAGCCAAACCCCAGTACAGCACCAGTGTACGAGGAAACCTTCAGCGTGCCGGCCTGAAAAGAAACAGAAATAACACATGCATACAGTTTCGGGCAGGCTGAGCCACTACACACTTTCAAGCAAGAAGGAAAGCGAATAGATTCATGAATGGGAGCCGGCAGCCACTACCATACATTTCCAACTGAAATCGTAAAGAGTCAACTGCGTACCGAACCGGGAACCTTTGGCCCGTACAGGCTCAGCTATGTACACAGACTACACATGCAGTCACGGCCACGAAACTCCCAACGAACGACCGTGAGAAAGACCGGGTGGCCAAACGCGTCAGTGAGACAAACTGGCTCTGTATCCATATTAAAAGATACAGCACAATACTCCAGAGTGTGGCATCCTTTGTGTTAAAAATAAAAAAAAAATATATATATATATGAGCAAAAAAACGCTATGCGGGACTCAGCCGGGGCTGGGGCCGGACACCACTAGCAGTAAGGCACCCACCCCAACAGCGGGAAGGCATGGTACACAGGAAACGCGGCACGTCTCCCAACACGCCCTCCTTCAGAAAGACGTGCACGTGACCTGAAAGCACCCAGAATTCACCAGCCGCAAAGGGCCCGCAGGCCAGGCAGCACACCGGCCAACACCGTCATGACCCCCAGCAAGCCCGGCAGGCTAGGGGACAGACCAGGAAACCCCCCGCCCGCACAGCCAGGCAGCCGGGCGGGGGGAGGAAGAAAGTAACGTCACTCCAGCCCAGCAGGAGCAGCAGAACAGCACACCCCGTCCATTCTGTCGACAGACAGAAAAAAAGTACAGACGGGATGCTGGGTAAGTACTGCTTATGTACTCCTGGTGGAAGGGGCAGTATTAGGGTCCCAGCATGCCTTCTGCTCTTTTTTTCTGTTGGGAGATGGTTATCTCCAATTTGTAAATGAATGGGACGAGGACAACGGGACCCGGAGTAATGAATATTACCAGTAAGTAATAGAGCATTTCTCATTGTTTTTCTGTTGTGTGCATTCTGCTGAACACATAGAAAGAGATAAATGCCTCTCAGGATTGTTTTTGTGCAGGAACGGTTTCCTTCAGGTACAAAAACAATCCTGCTTACATCACAAGCATCCTTGCAACATAGTGCAAGGGTGCATGTGTTGAGCTCGAAAGCACATTGTGTGTCAGCGCAAGTAAAGACAGGAATGCGCCATGTAATGTTAAATACGGAGCATTTCTGCCTTTTCCCTATCATGCAACGCAGCAAGGTGGCTTGCTGCACTGCGCTGCATGATTGTTTGAGAAATGAGCCCCTGAGTTGGGGCAGCCATTACAAACGTCACCTAAAGTTCTGACATACGTGAGAACTTCAGAACATTTGAATGAGATAAATCATACTTGGATAGTTGCAAGATCAGACCTAGTAAATGGAACTTATTCTTTTAGAAAATGATGGATTGCAGGACAAGTTCATGGCCAGAGCTAACTGCTGATTAGCCAGGTAACATATGTGTACATAAGTAGATAATAAAGAAGAATTAGATGATATCAGTTCACTGGCAAAATATCGATTAGCAGAATATATATGTTTTATAATTTTATTAAATTAATTTTTTTGATTTATATTATACTTTACAAACCAGCAAGTACGATTCGTACAGAAATACCATTTCCACACGAATCGTAAAAAAATACGTGCGACGAAAAAATACCCACAATTCCGATCCGGGACATCGCGTACGTGACGTCCGGACGGACTCAGGCAGCGTTCTACGGACCAGCAAGTACGATTCGTGCCTACGTCACTCCGCACGGATCATTTTTTACGGCAGCCACAAACTCCCGGGAAATTGAGGACGACGCGAAGAACGAGCTGCGGGACGCGACGGATAGCCATGGGCCCCATCCTGCGTGTCATCTCGGCCCTCCTAGCCTATGACCTGGTGCACCGAAACTGCCGTGCACGCCGCAGAAGGTCAGCACAACACCCAGGGGCAAAGGGGGGGCTAGGGGCAGGAAACATAACCTCCACCAAATTTGTAAAATACCATATACTGTCCATACATTACCTCCAGGGTCTGGTCACTTCGGGGGGGCGTGTCCACCAATCCCCCTGTACGCGTACCCGTCACCACTCCAATGGTGGTACGGGCCATAACCATGCCCTCAGAGCGTGGGTACGGCCCGTACCACGCGTATCCCTACATCACCACTCCAATGGTGGTACGGGCCGTACCCACAAACTCAGGGCGTGGTTACGGCCCGTACCACCATTGGAGTGGTGATGTAGGTGAACGCGCCGTACCCACGCCCTCAGAGCGTGCGTACGGCTCGTACCACGCGTACCCCTACATCACCACTCCAATGGTGGTACGGCCCGTACCCACGCCATCAGAGCGGGGGTACGGACTGCATCACCCGTACCTCTAGGGCACCAGTACATTAGTGATACAAGGCGTACACACGCCACAAATGTTAGCTTGGGCCTGGTGCAGCATATAACCAGTATATTGCGGTGTGTACATGGCCAGGACAGCAGTGTACAGCACCAAGGTTACGGCGCGTACACCTACATCACCACTCCAATGGTGGTACGGGCCGTACCCACGCACTCAGAGCGTGGGTACGGCCCGTACCACCATTGGAGTGGTGATGCAGGGGTACGCGTGGTATGGGCCATACCCATGCTCTGAGGGTGTGGGTACGGCACATACACCTACATCACCACTCCAATTGTGGTACGGGCTGTAACCACACCCTCAGAGCGTGGGTACGGCCCGTACCACACGTACCCCTACATCACCACTTCAATGGTGGTACGGGCCGTACCCACGCTCTGAGGGCGTGGGTACGGCCCGTACCACCATTGGAGTGGTGATGTAGGGGTACGCACCGTACCCACGCCCTGAGTGCGTGGGTACGGGCCGTACCATGCGTACACCTACATCACCAATACAATGGTGGTACGGGCCGTACCCATGCCCTCAGAGCGGGGGTACGGACTGCATCACCCGTACCTCTAGGGCACCAGTACATTAGTGATACAAGGCGTACACACGCCACAAATGTTGGCTTGGGCCTGGTGCAGCATATAACCAGTATATTGCGGTGTGTACATGGCCAGGACAGCAGTGTACAGCACCAAGGGTGCGGGTGGGTGGGTGGGTGTCTGCCAAGGAGTCCCAGCAGAGGACATAGACATGTGAGGGGTGGGTGCATATCACTACCAGCAGTGGACAGAGATGTGGGGGGTGGGTGCAGAGGACTCCCAGCAGAGGCCAGAGACATGTGAGGGGTGGGTGCAGAGGACTCCCAGCAGTGGACATAGACATGGGGGTGGGTGCCTATCACTCCCAGCAGTGGACCGAGACATGTGAGGGGTGGGTGCCCATCACTACCAGCAGTGGAAAGAGATATGGGGGTGGGTGCAGAGGACTCCCAGCAGTGGACAGAGACATGTGACGGGTGGGTGCAGAGGACTCCCAGCAGTGGACAGAGACATGTGAGGGGTGGGTGCAGAGGACTCCCAGCAGTGGACAGAGACATGTGACGGGTGGGTGCAGAGGACTCCCAGCAGTGGACAGAGACATGTGAGGGGTGGGTGCAGAGGACTCCCAGCAGTGGACAGAGACATGTGAGGGGTGGGTGCAGAGGAATACCAGCAGTGGACAGAGACATATGAGGTGTGGGTGCCTATCACTCCCAGCAGTGGACAGAGACATGTGAGGGGTGGGTGCAGAGGACTCCCAGCAGTGGACAGAGACATGTGAGGGGTGGGTGCAGAGGAATACCTGCAGTGGACAGAGACATGTGAGGGGTGGGTGCAGAGGACTCCCAGCAGTGGACAGACATATGAGGGGCGGGTGACTATCACTACCAGCAGTGGACAGAGACATGTGAGGGGTGGGTGCAGAGGACTCCCAGCAGTGGACAGAGACATGTGAGGGGTGGGTGCAGAGGACTCCCAGCAGTGGACAGAGACATGTGAGGGGTGGGTGCAGAGGAATACCAGCAGTGGACAGAGACATCTGAGGGGTGGGTGCCTATCACTCCCAGCAGTGGACAGAGACATGTGAGGGGTGGGTGCAGAGTACTCCCAGCAGTGGACAGAGACATGTGAGGGGTGGGTGCAGAGGACTCCTGTTGGACCCGGCCTTGTGGCGTGGCCCATCCAGACCCGTAGCGACACCAGACTAACCTCTACACCCCACACAACCCTGACTAACGTAGCCTACCCGACCCAGAACCCGGGGCTACCCACGTCCTCCCCTCCATCTTCCCGACACCGGGCACCCTTCCCCTTCCATCGGCCTCGTGGCCTCCAGTGACCCGGCCCAGCACCCCAGATGGCCGCCCTCGACCCAAGCGCAACCCCGGCCTAGTCGCACCATGCCGGCTGGGGGGAGAGAGAGCTCCTGGTGAGCAGGAGAGGGAGGAGTAGTTTCATTCACACCTGGCCTCCTCCCAAGATATAGTTTTGATCGCCCCTCCGGCCATCGCTTTGAAAGGATCAAAGGGCCGTGTGGCAGGAACTATAACAAGGGACGCTCTGGGACCCTCGGCAGTTGATTCCTGGAATGAAACGAGCCCTGCTGACGCGGTCGCGGCTGAAGAACATCCTCCCAAAATCCTACGGAACTCTTGGAACCTCGGTGAGCCCTGCAGACAGCGTCACGGCTCCACCTGGCAGAGACGGACTTCTGCCTAGAAACATCCGAGCCCTGCTGACGTGGTCGCGGCTCACCTTGCACCCTGGAGAACTCTGAGCCCTGCTGAGCGACTCGCGGCTCTTGGAAGATTGTCCGACCTCTGACACCCTTACTCGAGCCCTGCAGATTTGGTCGCACTCAAGAGACATTCTGGTCCGGCTAGGCCCCAAAGATCGTCTCGTATCCCCCGGCTCGAGGATTGAGAGCCGTGCGCCGGATACGCTCCCGCATTGACCCAGATCCTAAGACTGTCCCGCTACCCCTACCCCAACCGAGACTAAAGCATACGTACTTCAGAATCTACGGTGTGGTGTCTCTGTGTTGCATGGTGCTAAATCAGCGTGTACGATCTTAGGTACGAGACCCAGCCCTGAGGGGGTCTCCTGCCAGTGCTCGGCTACTTCTCCCGGAAAAGGTGGGGTGCAGGGTGGTCAGGTACATAATCTGTCCTTCCCTGAGGCTGGCCCTTCTAACATTGGTGGCAAGCGACGGGATCCGAGCCCACAATCTAGAGATCGTACAGCGAACGGCTGACGCACTACCGAACAAAGACGGCAGAAGAAACCAACATGAGCACTGCTGAAACCGACGTGAGTGCTACGTTTTGTGTACAGCAGTTAGAAGAATACACACACAAGGAGCTGAAACAATTTTGCAAACAACGGAAGATCGCTACCACTGGTCTGAACACCAAGGAAGACATGCAACAAGCCCTGAAAGCCTGGGTGGAGTCCCGAGCCTCCCTTCCCCGACTGTAAGAAGTCGGTAAGGAGACAGAGCGGCCGGACGAGCTCTGGAACTTCCCGAGAACAAGCAATAACCCCCAGGCACAAAGCAACGCAGCGGATGGAGGCTGGTCCCCGGAAGACGTCACAGACAGGGAAAGGGACCGAAGTCATGAACTGGAAATGGCCAAACTGAAAATAGAAGGCGAGATAAGGCTTGACAAAAAGAGGCTAGCGGTGATACAACTCCGAGTACAAGGAGAGCTAGAAGAAAAGAAGTTGCAACGGGAGCACGAGGAAAAAAAACTTCAGCTGGAGCACGAGCGCAGCTTGAAAGAAATATAGTTCCGAGGAAGGAGCGAAGGAGCTCGACCCCCGGGGGTCAAGAACCCGCACCCCTGGGGGAACCGAAAGTCCACATCCCTAAGGATGTGGTCAAAGAGTACTATCGAAATTATGACATCCAGCAGTGGTTCAAAGCCTACGAGGTAGCCATGACCTCCCACCGCGTCCCACAGAAAGACTGGGGGGCCGGTTTGTGGGGGCGATTCGTGAGCGAAGGACGGGACACCCTCCTTGACCTACCGGCCTCTGTGCAAACATCCTACAGCCACATGAAGGAGGCCCTCCTCACGAAATACGGCCTCACCCCCGAAATGTATCGTCAGTGGTTCCGGGACTACAGAAAGATCCCAGGCACCACCTGGGTGGAATACGTAAACTTTTACAGCCGAGTGCTGGAAGGGTGGATCAAGGGCAGCAAGGTAACCACCTTCGAAGAATTGACCGACCTCATTGCCTGGGAACACTTGTACACAAACTGTTTTGTAGAACTATGCCAGCACCTGCTCGACAGCAAGCTCGCAGACCCGAGGAAGCTGGCCGTCGAAGCAGATCGCTGGGTAAACACCCGGGTCCCCCGGAACCCCGTAGGAGACTACCCCCGCAGCCATCAACGACCTCCCCGTCAGAGAGGGGGTGGAAATCAAGGGAAACAGAGGGAGTTCCCATCCGGGCCCCCACGTAGCCCCCCGTGGAACCCACCCCCGGGGTTCCCAGCTCCTCCGCCAGGCAGTACCGCCACCCCAGGCAGACAAGGACCCCGGGTGAATATCACATGTTTCTGCTGTCAACGGCTAGGGCATTACGCCAGCAACCCTCAGTGCCCCATGGCCCACAAACCCCCCACGACAGCTACCCCAGCCCGACACATGGCCACCGTAACCCTAGGGGAGAAGTTTGAGGACCCCGAGAGATGGGAACCTGCAGCCATGGCCCTAGTCTCTCTAGGAGATCGAGATATGATTCCCAGGGCACCCCTACCCGCAAACACCAAGAAGTACCACCAGCTCGTAAAGGTTAACGGCCACCCGGTGGAGGCCCTTCGCGACACCGGGGTGAGCATCACTGGTGTCCTCAGCCACTTAGTCCAGGTGGACCAGATCATCCCAAATGTCTTTTGCCCTGTGATAGCTTCCGACAACACTGAGAGTTTGTGTAAGGTGGCCTTGGTACCATTTGAATGGGGGGGAGTAACCGGAACATTGCAGGTGGCTGTCCGAACCTCACAACCTGTAGACTGCCTCCTGGGAATCGACCTGGAAAGTTCCCCCTGGAGACAGGTCGAGCGCAAGACCCACCTCAGGATGATGGGTCTACCAGAATGGGTGTGCGCAACCACCCGATCCATGGCGGCCCGACTACTCCCCCGCAGGGGAGTCGAGGACAAAACCCCCAGCACCACCTCCATTGACCAGACCGGAGACGACCCTGTTGAACCTCACGCCCTATCCCCAGGAGGAGAGCCCCTCGCCGACGACGGACTCGTACAGTCCGACCACACGCAGATCACGGAGTTAGGTGATCTGCTCGAGTTGGCCCAGTGGCGCCACGCAGGGGGCCCCTCCCGAGAGGAGTTCTGCCGAGAACAAGCGACCTGTCCTTCCCTGGTCGGACCCCGGCAGCAGGCCGCAGCCCAAGCCTCGGGCGACCAAACGCGAACCCACTTATTGTATTGGGAGAATGACCTCCTGTACAGCGAACAGCGGTCTGCTGAGCTAGGGTCAGCCCGGGTGCTGGTGGTACCCCTACGCTTTCGAGACTTCCTCCTGGGCTTGGCCCATGATGTACCCCTGGCCGGCCACTTTGGCCAGGACAAGACCTATCACCGCCTAGTAACGCACTTTTATTGGCTAAAAATGCGAGCCCACGTAGAGGCCCACTGTAAGTCCTGCCCCACGTGCCAGGCCAGTGGTAAAAGTGGTGGGAAGCGCAAGGCTCCCCTCCAACCCTTCCCAGTCGTCAGTACCCCCTTCGAGCGGGTCGGAATTGACATCGTGGGGCCCCTGGATCCCAAGACCGCCCAGGGTCACCGCTTTATCCTCGTCCTAGTGGTCCATGCCACACGCTACCCGGAGGCCATCCCCCTCCGCACCGTCATGGCGCCCGTGGTGGGCCGGGCCTTAATGGGGATCTTCTCCCGGGTAGGGTTCCCCCGAGAGGTTGTGAGCGACCGAGGCACCAATTTTATCTCAAAATATATGAGATCCCTGTGGCAACAATGTGGAGTATCTTATAAATTAACTACCCCTTACCATCCCCAAGGCAATGGCCTAGTGGAGCGGTTTAACCGGACTCTGAAGGGAATGATCATGGATCTCGAGGAGCCCCTGCGGCGTAAGTGGGACGTCCTTCTCCCCTGCCTCCTGTTCGCCTACAGGGAAGTCCCCCAGATGTCCTTGGGGTTCAGCCCGTTTGAATTACTATTTGGGCACCCACTCAGAGGTCCCCTGAGCCTGGTCAAAGAGGGATGGGAGACGGCACCCCGGGACCACCCGCAGGATGTGTTCCGGTACGTGTTGACTCTCAGGAACCAGACTCGGAAGTTCCGACAGCTGGCCGAGGCCAACCTCGAGCCGAGCCAGGAAGAAATGAAGCGCTGGTACGACCAGAATGCCACGCTGGTCGAGTTTCAGCCCGGCCAGCAGGTCTGGGTGATGGCCCCAGTGAAGCCGTGCGTCCTCCAAGACAAATGGACCGGGCCCTTCAAAGTGGTCGAACGAAAAAGTCAGGTGACATACGTGGTGGACGTCCAGTCCCCTCGGAACCCCCTTCGGGTCCTCCATGTGAACCGCCTCAAGCCTCACTTCACGCGGACGGAGTTGAGCTTGCTCCAGGCCACAGATGACGGGGCGGAAGAGGAAACGGAGCCTCTTCCTGACCTCCTGCGGGCCAAAGAAAAGGACGGCTCCATGGAGGGGGTGATCCTCTCCCCCTCCCTCACACCCCAACAACACGAGGACTGCCGCTGGCTCTTGGGCCAGTTCTCCGACCTGTTCTCCCTCGTCCCCAAGGTCACCGACTGGTGCGTCCACGACGTGGACACCGGAGACAGCCCACCAGTACGGCACCGAGCCTACTGCGTCCACGACCGAGTCCGGGCCTGCATCCAGGCGGAGGTATCGAAGATGTTATCTCTAGGGGTGATCGAGCCCACAGACAGTCCTTGGGCCAGCCCAGTGGTACTAGTCCAGAAAGCAGCTGCCCCTGGTGTTGCCCCCGAACCACGGTTCTGTCTGGACTACCGGGGGCTCAATGCGGTCACCCGAGCCGACGCTCCCCCGCGCAGATGAGCTCATTGACCGCCTTGGGTCTGCTCATTTTCTCAGCACCTTCAATTTGACCTGCGGATACTGGCAAATTGCACTCACGGAAGGCGCCAAGGTGCGGTCCGCCTTCTCCACCCCGGATGGGCACTATTGCTTCAGAGTGATGCCATTCGGGATGAAAAATGCCCTGGCCACCTTTCAGAGACTGGTGAATAGAGTCCTGACTGGGCTGGAAGAGTTTAGCGCCGCCTATCTGGACGATATCGCGGTATTCAGTTCCGAATGAGGTGAGCACCTCCAGCACCTCCGGAGGGTCTTGAGGGCCCTGCGCCAAGCCGGCCTCACAGCGAAAGCCAGCAAATGCCATATTGGACAAGGATCGGTGGTCTACCTGGGGCACCAGGTCTTCAGTGGGCAGGTCGCCCCCCTCCAACCTAAGATTGACGCCATCCTGGCCTGGGAACCACCAACCACCCAAACCGAAGTCCGCGCCTTTCTTGGCTTCACTGGTTACTACCGGAGGTTCATCCAAGGTTACGGCAGCCTAGTAGGACCCCTCACGGAGCTCACGTCTAAAAGACAACCTAAAAAGTTGCAGTGGACCCCTGCCTGCCAGGAGGCGTTTGACGCCCTGAAACTCGCCATGTGTACAGCCCCTGTGCTCCAAGCCCCCGATTACTCCAAAGAGTTTGTGGTACAAACGGATGCTTCCGAGCATGGCATTGGAGCCGTCCTATCCCAGCTCAATGAGAAGGGCCTAGATCAGCCCGTGGCCTTCATTAGCCGAAGGTTACTGCCCCGAGAGCAACGATGGAGCACCATTAAACGCGAGGCGTTCGCCGTAGTCTGGGCTCTAAAGAAACTGCGACCCTACCTCTTCGGAACCCACTTCCGAATCCAGACGGATCATCGACCTTTACGGTGGCTCATGCAGATGAGGGGAGAGAAACCCAAATTGCTACGATGGTCCATCTCCCTTCAGGGGATGGACTTCACAGTAGAGCATTGCCCTGGCACCGACCACACCAACGCTGACGGCCTCTCCAGATTCTTCCACCTCAGGGAAGAGAACCCCCAAGAGGATGGGTAGTTCTCTCCGGCCTTCAGCTGGGGGGGACGCATGTTGGACCCAGCCTCGTGGCGTGGCCCATCCAGCCCCATAGCGACACCAGACTAACCTCTACACCCCACACGACCCTGACTAACGTAGCCTACCCAACCCAGAACCCGGGGCTACCCACGTCCTCCCCTCCATCTTCCCGACACCGGGCACCCTTCCCCTTCCATCGGCCTCGCGGCCTCCAGTGACCCGGCCCAGCACCCCAGATGGCCGCCCTCGAGCCAAGCGCAACCCCGGCCTAGTCGCACCATGCCGGCTGGGGAGAGAGAGAGCTCCTGGTGAGCAGGAGAGGGAGGAGTAGTTTCATTCACACCTGGCCTCCTCCCAAGAGATAGTTTCGATCGCCCCTCCGGCCACCCTGAGGGCTGGCTCCATGCCTGCTGCATGTCTGGGATCCCTCCCGACACCGCTTTGAAAGGATCAAAGGGCCGCGTGGCAGGAACCCCCAACAAACGACCCCCAGGCGCTAAGACCCCTGCCCGTGAGGGCTCCGGACATCAAAGAGGAGTCACCCTATAACAAGGGGCGCTCTGGGACCCTCTGCAGTTGAATCCTGGAACGAAACGAGCCCTGCTGACGTGGTCGCGGCTGAAGAACATCCTCCCAAAATCCGACGGAACTCTTGGAACCTCGGTGAGCCCTGCAGACAGCGTCGTGGCTCCACCTCGCAGAGATGGACTTCTGCCTAGAAACATCCGAGCCCTGCTGACGTGGTCGCGGCTCACCTTGCACCCTGGAGAACTCTGAGCCCTGCTGAGCGACTCGCGGCTCTTGGAAGATTGTCCGACCTCCGACACCCTTACTCGAGCCCTGCAGATTTGGTCGCACTCAAGAGACATTCTGGTCCGGCTGGGCCCCAAAGATCGTCTCGTATCCCCTGGCTTGAGGATTGAGAGCCGTGCGCCGGATACGCTCCCAAATTGACCCAGATCCTAAGACTGTCCCGCTACCCCTACCCCAACCGAGACTTTGTGAGCCCTTGCTCCACTTGTACATACGCCTCTGCGGATCATAAAGATCCTGATATTTCTAGATAAAGCATACGTACTTCAGAATCTACGGTGTGGTGTCTCTGTGTTGCATGGTGCGAAATCAGCGTGTACGATCTTAGGTACGAGACCCAGCCCTGACGGGGTCTCCTGCCAGTGCTCGGCTACTTCTCCCGGAAAAGGTGGGGCGCAGGGTGGTCAGGTACATATTCTGTCCTTCCCTGAGGCTGGACCTTCTAACAACTCCCAGCAGTGGACAGATACATGTGAGGGGTGGGTACAGAAGACTCCCAGCAGTGGACAGGGACATGTGAGGGGTGGGTGCAGAGGACTCCCAGCAGTGGACAGAGACATGTGAGGGGTGGGTGCAGAGGAATACCAGCAGTGGACAGAGATATGTGAGGGGTGGGTGCAGAGGGCTCCCAGCATTGGACAGACATATGAGGGGTGGGTGCCTATCACTCCCAGCAGTGGACAGAGACATGTGAGGGGTGGGTGCAGAGGACTCCCAGCAGTGGACAGAGACATGTGAGGGGTGGGTGCAGAAGACTCCCAGCAGTGGACAGAGACATGTGAGGGGTGGGTGCAGAGGAATACCAGCAGTGGACAGAGACATGTGAGGGGTGGGTGCCTATCACTCCCAGCAGTGGACAGAGACATGTGAGGGGTGGGTGCAGAGGACTTCCAGCAGTGGACAGAGACATGTGAGGGGTGGGTGCAGAGGACTCCCAGCAGTGGACAGAGACATGTGAGGGGTGGGTGCAGAGGAATACCAGCAGTGGACAGAGACATGTGAGGGGTGGGTGCAGAGGACTCCCAGTAGTGGACAGAGACATGTGAGGGGTGGGTGCAGAGGACTCCCAGCAGTGGACAGAGACATGTGAGGGGTGGGTGCAGAGGACTCCCAGCAGTGGACAGACATATGAGGGGTGGGTGCCTATCACTCCCAGCAGTGGACAGAGACATGTGAGGGGTGGGTGCAGAGGACTCCCAGCAGTGGACAGAGACATGTGAGGGGTGGGTGCAGAGGACTCCCAGCAGTGGACAGAGACATGTGAGGGGTGGGTGCAGAGGAATACCAGCAGTGGACAGAGGCATGTGAGGGGTGGGTGCAGAGGAATACCAGCAGTGTACAGAGACATGTGAGGGGTGGGTGCCTATCACTCTCAGCAGTGGACAGAGACATGTGAGGGGTGGGTGCAGAGGACTCCCAGCAGTGGACAGAGACATCTGAGGGGTGGGTGCAGAGGACTCCCAGCAGTGGACAGAGACATGTGAGGGGTGGGTGCAGAGGACTCCCAGCAGTGGACAGAGACATGTGAGGGGTGGGTGCAGAGGAATACCAGCAGTGGACAGAGACATGTGAGGGGTGGGTGCAGAGGAATACCAGCAGTGGACAGAGACATGTGAGGGGTGGGTGCCTATCACTTCCAGCAGTGGACAGAGACATGTGAGGGGTGGGCGCAGAGGACTCCCAGAGGGGTGGGTGCAGAGGAATACCAGCAGTGGACAGAGACATGTGAGGGGTGGGTGCAGAGGAATACCAGCAATGGACAGAGACATGGCGGTGGGTGCATATCACTCCCAGCAGTGGACAGAGTCATGGGTGTGTGTACATCATGATCAGATGAGCACAACTCCATGGGTGTATGTACACATCCCTAATTTTCGACTATGTTGATAGTGCCATAACAACACATCACTGAAAGCAGTGTCCCACTCCCATTTGGATGGATGTCCTTCCCCCACTGCATGACACAACACATGTGGGTGTGAGGACAAATGACACATGCATACCCACCCCTGGCGGATGCAGCACAATACCCACACAGAGATCATGCCACAAGACTGTATACTCATGTCAATGGCCATTCGACTAAGAGAGCCAAATGGAACACACACTGTCACGCACATCCCAGGACTGATAGGAATGTACAGGTGCCGGGACAGCCACCAAGATTTTGCCTCTCATGGAAGGAATAGGGTTGACTTCCCACAGATACAATGCCCACAATTGTCAGTCAGGTGCTCAAATACCCTGCAGAACAAGTACCAAATGTGTGCTAGGCTGGGATAACACACATGCATAGTGTGGAAAATGCTGATTGTCGCCATTAAGGCATGACAACATACTCAATACACAAGTACAGTGACTAGCAAGGATGGCACAGACGATGCAGCCGGAGATATTGCTGAGCAGGCATGGCCATAGTTGAAGGGATCCATCACCAACAAAGGAAATGTAGACACAGGTCAGCACAACAAAAGTGCAACTCCCTGCAGGGTAGATGTCAGGTGCCACAGAGGAAGGAACAGTCCTTGGGACAATGTCTCCAAACACAAATAGCACACACGACCAAATATACTTTGCAGAGACATTGTGATGGCACACAGATACCATGGTCCACCCCATTAGCATCAGACTACAACTTTTTCCTGACACATACCACATTACCACCACCCCAACTCCGGGACCATCAGCACCCACATTAATACCTGAAATGCAAATGTGTTCAAACTGAAAAGAAAATGCTTTATTCAGCATTAAATGAAAAAGTAGTTAACGACACTATTAACAAAGGCAAATGGCCAGTCCAGATCTGAAGTCCTTGGGGGGGACACATGGCCATGCGTCTCCCCTAGCTTGCCTGCACATTAGAACCCTCAGGTTCCTCGACTGGGGGGGGGGCATCATGTTGGGAAGGACCAGGCACCACAGGGACAGGAGGTGTAAGGGTAGGTGTGGTGGGTGCAGGGACGGACGCCTCCACCACAGGGGGTGGGCCAGCACCAAAGGTGGAGGTCAGCTCGGCGCTGCACACTTCTGCCAGGTTGTCAAGCGTCTCCCCTTCACCCGAAGACAACACAGCCTCAAATGAGGGGTGGGGGTTGGAGTGATGGGGTGCAGCGCTACTGGGGGAGGGGGTGGACAGGGGGGGACTCAACTCCCCTACCCGTGGAGTGCCGTTCCCGTTTGTGGGCTGGAGAGACAGAGGGGCTGAGGCCCAGCACAGCCAAGTAGGCCTCTTTCTCTGGATGTGTGGTAGGGGAGCCAAGGGGAGTGCCTTTGGAGGGACTGGTTAGTGCGCCATGCAGCCTCGGACTGTGGCTGCGTGTATGCCTGTGTGCCCCAGACCCAGTGGGTGTGCCCTCATCCCCCTGAGTGTGCGTGCCAGGAGGAGTGCGCTTGCCCTTACGTGGTGGTGTGCTGCCTGTGTCTGGTGGGGTGCGTGCTTGTGAATGTCTGTGTGTGCTTGGGACAGGTATGGGAGTGGGAAGTGTGGATGGTGCAGGGGTGGGGGGGACGAAGCGCTGCAGGAGACTCACTGCTGCTGTCAGTGAAGAGTCCATGGACCTCAGCAACATCCGTTGGTCAGACATCGCTGATGACATGCCCTCCATGTATGACACCATCTGTGTCATCATTCAGGTGTGGCCATGGAGGACATTCAGCAGCGATGTCTGTCCAACCTGCAACTGCCGCAGAATGTCCACAGACTCTGCAGTGAGGGCAGCAGGGGGGACAGGGGCAGGGGGTGCGGTGCCTAGCACGGACAGAAGGGACCGGAGGAACTGGGAGGGTGGTGATGTCACAGTCCATATCACGAAATGCATCATGAGTAACATCTAGAATAGTCTGCACATATGTAACCCTGCACTCCCCAGTTGGTTGACCCACCATGACACTTGGAAACAATGGAGATCATGACACAACAGCAAATAACTTGATATCGAATTATACTGAGAAGCTCGTGTCTGGGGACAGTTGAGCACAGCAAGAATATGAATCCATGGCACCTCTTGTTCACTGTGAACGAAACAGTATTGGTGCACCCCAGGCCTATTAACACACCTCAATACTGAAGGTGTCCCTACACTCTGAGACCTGTGAGTACTCAGGAAACCATAGCCAAAAACTTTGCAATCCCTTGGGACTCACAACACTTTACACAATGTACATGAAGGTGTGAATGTGCCACTTTGTGAACAGAAGACACATCTGCCTGTATGACAGAAGTCACACAATGATGTGCTCACAAAAATACATTTACACAGTCATTGTATGAGCTGGCAGCCAAATTCTAAAAAGCCACTGAAAATAAGAAATGGGGTATCAGTAAGTACATATACATGTCACCACGGTGGTCTAGATAACTTGACACTCGTAAGTTCGTATCAGCAACAACCAAGGACTTACACACATGCAAACACACTGTGTGAACATGGATATGTATATTCAGAAAACAAGTGGTAATCAAACAGTGCCTTCCAGTGAAATGTGCCTGCGTGTCCACGGAAAGTGTAAAAATTCTTTCTTTTGCACTTCCCTGGGAGACATCTGTCATGCAGGCACATTATTGTCCTTCACAACCGACTAGCAAAAAGAAGCATTGGAAAAATGGAGACATGTTGACAAGTGTAGTGAGTGCCAAGGTACAATACTTATTGACTGAAAACTTGAATCATGCCACCTGTCACATGGCCATCCATACCATGATGACACAGTTGGCAACACATCTGACCCACTGCCTGTCATATGGAGTGGCACACATGTCCAAACACAGGACAATGCTTTAGCTAATCGGCCTGCAATGTGTCGGGATAAGGAGCACCTGCACTGAGGAGACACCCTCATGGCAAAAATGAATGTCCACACAGATGTCAGCACACACAGACCAAACTACGTAGCATCTGGCTCACACACTGGTGGCAAAAATGGATGAGCATGAGCCATGTATTTACATTTTTGACACATGCTGCAAAGCACAAACATTAAACCCAGCAAAACATGACTGGGTCACTGCATGTTGAGTGTCTGTCCAGACAATTATCACACACAGGTCAGACCCGGCAAGGAGACATAAGGTTTGGACATGTAGGCCTTGCCCGTACAAACCCCCCATACCTGAGACAATGTGATTGAGACAGATCAAGAAGTGACACCCCTTAATCTGGGTTTACTCCAATGTGCATCAAGAATTCCTAAATGTACTCCACATCACCTCGTGAGGCTGCCAACACATATTTGTTACCAACAACCATCAACAGAGAGTTGTACATAGACACAGAGGCACTGCCCAGTGTGAGGATGCACAAGCAAAATGGGGTCAGCCTGTACAATGGGCACATGTAGCACACTTCAGATAAATACAAATGAGGGCAGGGAACTATGCCACAGAGGCCAAACTATGCTGAACACACAGAGAATGGGCACAGAGTTGGATGACACACATGATTACGAGGCAAGGGTGTCTTAGGGGACTGTAGTGGGAACACTGCTCCATTGTCCTGGAATTATCTGACTGTAACCTGAGCTACCGTCCCTTCACTATGCATATCTCCCACTCATGCACATAATGTCTGAGGCCACAACATTGTTAATGCATGCTGCAAGTCTGTTCATTTGCAAACTCACACTCCTATGTTGAGACTCAGCATCAGTGCCAACTAACATGGACACCCAAATGACTGTACAGGACAGGGCACAGGCAAGGTAACAACACATGTCTCAGACCCCCCCCCCCACATGATGCAGAAAGCAATGTGCACTTGGATTAACTGGCAGCCTAGATGACCATGTGCAATAGTGATTACACACAGACCAGGGAACACATGTCATTTAGGGGAAGGGAGGAGGAACAGCACCGTTTGACTTTGGGGAACAGGATATGCACTGCACAAATTAACCCTCGCTGTGTATCCAGGCAACTGAGCACTTCCAAAAGCTGGTGACACACAACAAACACACATGTACCTACGCCCTTCCTGCTGCTGCAACTCCTGTAACCGCCTATCCAAGTCAGGGAAGACCCCCGCCAGGACCCGCTTCACCTGTTGGGTCAGTCGTCGGCCCCCGCCTTGTTTGTGTGGAGGTGAGTCTTTGAGCTGCCACCGGGCGATCCTCCAGGTCCAGCACCGGATACCCTGCCAGCGTTTCCTCACCTGGGCGAGGCACCGACTGCGACCCTCCACAGATCTCACGGCCCTGACGGCCTGCTTCCATATCTCCCCCTTGGCGTAGGCGGTTACCTGTGAGGATGACAAAGTGACACAACATCACTACACCTGCTCTATGTCACAGAGACACACATTTGAACATCTTTGATATGTAGAACAGGGCATATTCTGCTGGCAACCAATTGCACCTTTCTCATAGGGACATTAGCCTATGTGGAAGTACACAGGTGGCATGAGGGGTGCAACACACTCCATGATCATGGCACATGCTGTGCATCACATGCAACACCAGTCTGATGGACAGCACCTTCAAGCAGTCACATGCCCCAGGCCACTGACGCAACCTCAGCAGAGTACACAGACACACACAGGCACAGATCAATCACCTCCCATTGGCAACAGCAGATACAAACCTTACTCTGCACATGTGCCACTTGCCTGTGGGGTGTCACAGGTGTGGTGCTAGCTCAGCAAGTCAGACACTCTGCACTGCTTACTTCTCACATCAGATGGGTGGAGCTGTTGCCTCCTCCATGCAGCTGGGGTGCAACACTCCACATGACAAGGAACATTCACACACATCAATGTCCAGGGGGCGTACACATAATTTGGACACTCTCACCACAGCTCCACTCAACTCACACACATCTGTGGGTACAGACACCTGTCACACCGGGGGGGGGGCAGGGAATCACCTCTGGACAATAGGGCAAAAATCGTTATAAGGATTGGGCAGGCTGAATGTGCCATGCACTATGCAGTGAATGTGACAGTAAGCACAATGCAAGTGAGGAGTGCACACAGGAACTACATCATGCTCTGTATGGGAGACATAAGCCATTCCCCCCCCCCCGGGGCCCACGCTAAACAACATTGCATGTCTGTCACACCTGGACACAATGCCAGAAGTGACAGTCACAAAAAAGGGGCACAGTAAAAGCTAGTGGAGTCAGCACTCACCTGCTCCCCTGGTCTCCCATACAGGCTGGGGTACTGTGGGAGGATTACATCAAGCAATGCCTCATTCTCCTCATGGCTGAAAGGCTGGGCCCTCTCCACAGTCCCTGACATGGTGCCAGAGGAATCACAAGCAGCAGCAGTGGTGTCGAGTGTAAGGTAGTGCAGGCAAGTGCCCTCTCATGGGTTCTGGCTGACTTATATCTGCCTTGCTGGGCTGTTTCATTTACAGGAGTGCAGAGTGATTGGTCAGTCTCATTTGCATCCTACGTTTCCTCCAATCCCTTTAAACATACCCCAGTGAGTGCCTTTGCATGGTTAGAAATTTGAGCATGATGTGAAGTCAACAACCACTTTGCAACATTGTATTTAGTTGCCAACTGCCTATTCCAGGCCACATGATTGAACATTTGAACTTGAAAATCGGTATCCATGACAACCAGCATGCATTTAGGCTCTAATACTTGTCCTTCATGTGTCCCTATGTAATTTAGCTATCCACACACAGGTACGTTGCGTTTCACACATACTCCTACCGCACCAGTTGCACATTGCGTTTGCCACGTACGTGTATGACCAGTGTGTACACCAACGTGTACACACCGATCGTACACGTACGTGGACTACCAGTGTGTACACGTACGTGTACACACTGGTAGTCCACGTACGTGTACACACTGGTAGTCCACGTATGTGTACGACCAGTGTGTACACGTATGTGCACGACCAGTGTACACGAACGTGTACGACCAGTGTGTACACGTACGTGTACGACCACAGTGTACACCAACATGTACACACTGGTAGTCCACGTACGTGTACACACTGGTCGTACACGTACGTGTACACACTGGTCATACACGTACGTGTACACACTGGTCGTACACGTACGTGGACTACCAGTGTGTACATGTACGACCAGTGTGTACACGTATGTGGACTACCAGTGTGTACACGTACGTGGACTACCAGTGTGTACACGTAAGCATGGTGACAGACTTATTCCTGTAGAGTAAATTACCATGCATGCGGATGACAATCTCTTCCCTGACTTCTTGTGTGTCTGTCATCCACAGGTTGTTTGGCATGCTGTCTGCTCGTGTCATCGTTGGGCTCCCGCTATTCCTCATGAATATTGCAACGTGTGCTGAATCAGTGTCCCATGCACGGACATGGTGAAAAGTCTATTTGGTTAAGGATTGCTGCATGGCATTTTGGTGTTGGTAGGTGTTTGTAATGTGTGGGAACTACTCCTGTGCATGTTGTGTTACTATACATACATGTCGACTCACCATGGGGCACATGACATGTTGCATGACTCCCATGTATTGATAGTAACCCTTCGCAGCAGTCATCTGTGATGGGACAGTGGATTCTGATAAAGGCATCAATGTGTGTACAACTTCCCTCTGAAACATACGGGATGCTACGGGTGGACATAGTGTGGGACATCCCCATTAGAGGATAAATGGGGAATTGAAGCCCCTCCGTGTGCAGCAGGGGGTGTTTGGCTCACACACTTCACTTGTGTGCCAGTTCAATGGATTTACAGCATCTGTGTTGTGAAGGGGGTGTCCAGTGTAGGTCCCACATGTTCTGCCAAATGACCTGTGAGTCTGTTCCTATTGATGCATTTCCCTAGGTGTGAACCTGAGTAATTAAGGTGTACCTCACCCTCCAAGGTGCCTCATCTCTGTCAATGCTGGTCTCTTGCCACTTTGCATGCGGCATCTCTGGCATAGTTGTCAAAGATTGGGTATATGAGTCTATGTGTAGTTTAACAACATGCATGCAGTTCTTCAGGGATTAGAATATCCATTGTGCATGATGTCCATGGTTGTGTATGTATTTGGGCATGTTGGTTGCCACAACAGACCGTCAACACCTGCTGAGGGTGTGTATCCTGTGCGCAGCTCGTCCTTCAGTTTAATGATCCGGTGTCAGTCATCTTTGGTGATTGTGCATCCATTGTCTCTGGGTGTGCCATGGGAAACCGGACACTCCTCCTTTACATACGCCTGTTGCAGTAGTCCTTTCTGACATCCTTGTCTTTGTGTGCAACTAGTGACATAGTTTCCAGCAGCGAGGGCACAGAGAGTTTACAGACTCAGCAACACACACACCTCATAGATGCTCCTCCCTTCCTCCCTCCACCCATTCATTTGTCTGGCATCAGCTTGTCTGTGCCACTGTTGCGCCCACGCAGTGCCAAAGGCTGGACCGTCAGCACATGCAATGTGCACATTGCACGAACCTCATGTCCTTACATGATCCACATCACACTACAGTCTGATGTTGCAGCCACCCTCCAAGCATTGTCCATCCAAGGAGCTACCGCCTGCTCTCTGCCATACCCTAGACGCACACACAACACCTTTGCATGATGATTGTGCAACTCCAACTGCCTACACAGCGCTGCCCCGCCTTCCAGGCCCTGTCACAGCAACCAGGTAATGTCCCTCCTACTCCCCACCAGCTCCGTACTCCAGCAAGGCCATGGGAGTCTGACTCATGCCTTCAGCATGTAGTATAGTAGCATAATCTGGCACATGGCCCAGGTATCATCTCTCAGCGTGTCAATCCTCAATGTGTCTAGGTCCCCCTCACCGGTATCACATGCACACAGCACCTCTTCATCAGCTCGTATGCCATTGACAGCCAGGTGCTCCTCACCCTCACCAAAGACGCAGCCATTGGCAGTTCCAACATTAAAGAAGGCATGAGATCCATTGATGGATGACTGAACATCAGCCACCTGAGGCTGAACTTGTACAGGACTGAGGTAATCATCTGAGGATTGTCCCCTTACAGGTGGGTCAACTGCTTGTGTCCCACCCGCAAGAGCCCTGCACATGCACCCAGTGGCCACGCACACAAGATGGTGTGCATCATGGAATTGTCACTCACATTTACCATGCTAATGACCAGCATCTGTACCTCAGGGTGCAACACCCTCTGCATGATGCACATGATCCACAGATAGATTCACTCCAGGGAAATACATACCATGCCCCAGGAGCACAACACCAGCCGTGTCAACTACTGCCCCGCCCTCTACGGAGCAAGTACATCCTAACACCCGGGAAACCAGTCCACATCCAGGCTGCATGTGCACACCTCAGCTTCAACATCATGCGCCCCAGCCACATCACCGTCCACCAGAGATAGCTGCAATGTATCACTGTGTGCTGCAGGATGACCTTCAGACTCCTCACCCACACTCAGGAGGCAGGCCACAACCCCAGACCCCACACCAACCTTGGCCGTCTGTCATCCGAGACCCCGTTGTGCCAACTCCGTGCATCCAACCTTGCCCTGGCCACCATTCTTCACATCCACCGTACTCCAGCATGCTGGACATAGTTCTCCCACCTGGCAAGACATACCTGCTACTCCCTCCCCGGCAACATCCACATGAGCCATGACATCTACGCCTTCAGGATACTCTTTCAAATTGGTCCGTCCGCACAGTAATGCATGCCCCCCCTCAGCATCTTGAGGGGTGAATATTGTGCTCCATGTCAGTATAGTATGATACATTGTGACCCATGTGTGTCCTGTCCCAGACTCGGATTCCAGGGTACGGATTGCTGGAGTTAGTTCAACACTCATGCATAGTTTGACATTTCCCCACACGTAGGTTGTGTACTCATGCAAAATGAATGCAACATGTAATTGCAGAAAAAGAAATTTATTCTCGGTGGGGGGCCTGTTTAGTGTGGACAAATAGGTGCTATACAGTGTGCATGGAATCCAAAGTTCACAGTCCAGACCACAGTGTTGGTCATCATTGGTCAGACTGTGACCAGCAAGTCCATGTGGCAGAGAATGTCATTGGATGAGGTGCTGCTGTTGCGCCAGAGGGCCAGGTGCCAGGCCAGGTGACCTGGGAGATGTGGATGGTCCGCTGCCTCTCACGGTCTTTTCCGTGGATGACCCACCTTCCTCGGGGGACCCTCAGATGCAGGCCTTGACGATGCTTGGGACGCTCCGTCGGATGAATCCTCCTTCTCCTCCCTCCCTGTGGCTGGTGCTGGTCTTCGCCTGGTGGCACAGGGAGGGTTGCCCATGTTGTCGGTGATCCAACGGAGTGAACGGCTTATGTCCGTTTGCACCGCCAGGAGCTCAGCCATTCTTGCCTCCATCCGTCCTTGGTGTTGTTGTTGACTGGCGTGTTGCTCGGCCTGCTCGTTCTTAATCTTGTTGAAGGTCCCCACTACCTGGCTGATGCGCCTGGTGTCATGCCGGTATGTTTCCAAGGTGTGGCGTATGTGTGACATACCGGTTCCCTCAGCTGGCTGGTCAGGTTTGCGACTCCGCCTGCCTCCACTCCCACCACCCCTGCCCACACGAGCCTGGCCTGCCGTTGTGGGCACATCGGGTCTACCGGACCCCTGAGGGATGGCATTTGCAGGGTTGTCTGCCTCCTCCTGGGTGGCCGGAGAACCTTGTCCCTCAAGGTCAGACTAGCTCAGTTGTTCTGTGCGGGCAGGGCTCCTGGGTGTCTCCTGGGATGTGGCAAGAATGGTGGTGTTGGTTGGCACAGATGTACCTGACGCAGGTGCTGCAGGGGCTGGGGTACCAGAGGGTCCAGGTTGGTTGGGGTCATCCACAGAGTGCTGAGAGTCGTCGCTGCCGGTGGGATCATCTTCCTGCCGAGCCTGGACCTGTGATTGTTCCCCCCAGTGTTGGAGGAGATCCATGACGTTGCCCTGTGTGTGAGAGGGAGACAATGTAAATGCATTTTCATCCATGTTTCATACATGTTCAGGTTGCCACAGTTCCTCCAGGTAGTTGTATGTGCCTAGCATTCACATCAATGTTCACTTGTGGATGGGTATGTTGCAGGGGACTGATTGAAAGGTTATCCAGGGTCTTTGACATGTCGCATTTGGCCTTGGATGCTTTTTTGGGCTAAGGCTTGATCTTGTTGTGTCACATGTCCATTGTGAGAGTGTATGACTCCCTAGGCTGCCCCGGGGGTGTGTGCTTGTGTTAGGAGTGAGTGATCATCACTCAGCCCTACGCTGTTCAACATCCACATGGCCCCCCTCACACAAGTGGCCCACCACCACAACCTCTAAGACATCTCCTATGCCGACGACACCCAGCGCATCCTCTCCCTCACCAAGGACCCTCCCACCGCCAAGACACACATCCACGAGGGTCTGAGGGCCATAGACGACTGGATGTGGAGTGGCCATCTGCCACTGAACTCGGACAAGACGGAGGTCCTCATCCTGGGAACCACACACTCAGCCTGGGACGACTCCTATTGGCCAATCGCTCTGGGGACATCACCGACACCCACCAAACACGCACGCATCCTAGGATTGATCCTCGCATCCTCCCTCTCCATGTCCAAGCAGGTCAACGGCGTCTCCTCCTCCTGCTACGACACTCTACGCACGCTCTGCCGGATCTACTGGTGGATCCCGACTTACACAAGTAGAACAGTGACACAGGCCCTCGTCAGCAGCTGACTGGACTAAGCCACTGCACTCTACGCAGGACTCCCATCCACACACCAACGGCGGATACTACGCTTCTGCAATGCCTCGGCACATGTGATCGTCAACGCCCCCCGCCACAGCCACATCACCCCCCTCCTGAGAGACCTGCACCGGGTCCACATCGACAAGAGGATCACCTGTAGGCTCCTCAGCCATGCACACAAGGCACTCCACACCCATGGACATGCCTACCTGCACATCAGACTCAGCTTCTACACCCCCACCCACAAGCTCCGCTCCGGCATCCTCGCCCTCGCAGCTGTCCCCCGCATCCAACGTACACCCGCCTGCAGCAGATCCTTCTCCTACCTCGCCGCAAGGAGCTTGAACACCCTCCCAACCCACCTACGACTGACCCAAGACCTACTTGCCTTCTGATGTCTCCTCAAGACCTGTGTCTTCGAGCAGTATTGTACCCCCCCCCCCCCCCCCCCCAGCGCCTTGAGACCCTCACAGGTAAGTAGCGCACCTTACAAGTACCCAGATCAATTGTTGATTGATTGACGGTGCCTGCTGGTGGGTGTAGTGTGACTTTGCTGTTGGTCTCCCAGGTGATGTATCTGTCCCCCCATGGCGCATGCTGCCATGTCAGTGAGTGTGAGTTCCTGTCTTAGTTATCTGAGCTGGTTGTGTTTGTGTTAGATTTTGCAGTTGTCACAGGAGGGCCTTGTGCTGCCTACAGCAGGGCCAAGTGTCAGCTACCTTGTCAGTACTTTGGAAGTCCCTGTGCATCGCCATGGTGAATGGGTATGTACCTGGGCCATATGGGCTGAGGGCATTGGTGTCTGTTTCTGAGTTGTACTATATGTTTAGTGATCCCCACCCTCCCAGCATCCCGGACATCCTGTCTTGAGTTTGTGGTTTGAGTAGGCTGGGACATGGCATGGCCTTGCTTTGTAAATGGGGCATACTTATGTTAGTGGCCTGAGCATTGTTTAGTGTGGTTGTGTCAGGTGAGGGCTTGGGGGTAGGTGAGTGCATTTGTTGTAGTTGGGGTGTGGATGCCATTCCCCCATGTTACGTGAGTTGTTTGTGTACTCACCAGGCTCTCTGACTCCTTCGACTCCGTGTACTCCCACCGGCGGAAGCAGGGCCTTCACCTTCTCCTCCCAGGGATGGTAATGTACCGGTCTGCGGGGCAGCCCACCTCCTGTGATGTTACTCTGGGTGTATTCCTCGTTCATTTTGTGCTTGACTGCCCTGCGCAGATCGTACCACCTGGCTTGACATTCATTCCTGGTCCTTCTGATGGGCGCAACAGCATTCACCCGATCGCCGATCCTCTGCCACAGGCTAGTTTTTTGGGATATGCTGGTCTGTCTGACCAATGTTCCAAACAGCTGTGGCTCGACTCTGATGATTTCGTTGACAAGGATGTCCAGCTCCTCCGTTGTGAACTTTTGATTCTTGTCTGTGGGCATGGAGTGGGGTGTGGGTGTGGATGGTTGTGGGTGTGTGGGTGTGAATGTGTAGGTGTGTGTGTATGTGTAGAGGGGGTCTGTGTGAAGGAGGTTGTGTGAAGGTGTGTGAGTTAAGGTGTATGGGTGCAGTTGTTTGTATGTGATGTCTGTCATTAGTGAGTCTGTTGCAAAGGCTCATGGTTTGTGTTTGTGGGCCCTTTTTATTGGTCCATTTGTGGGTGTGGCTGTGTTTGAAATTTTGGTGGGTGTGTTATAAGAGGTGGTTGTGATTGTGGCCCTCTGTTTGACAGTTTGGATGTGCCAGGTCAGTCTTTTAGTTGTTTTTTGTCCTGTAGACATGTTTTGTGGTGTTGTGCGAGTCGAATTGACGGTCCTTGTGCTGT
Source organism: Triturus cristatus (assembly GCF_964204655.1). NCBI lineage: Eukaryota > Metazoa > Chordata > Amphibia > Caudata > Salamandridae > Triturus > Triturus cristatus. The sequence continues at coordinate 1,139,274,415 of NC_140583.1, read as the reverse complement.
TTTACTGTGTCCTGGTTCAGTATGAGTCTTATTCGCGTAGGTAAGGTGCGTCCATGGCTATGTTGTTGTTCAGTGTTCACATGTGCAATGGTGTTGTACGACTCGTACATACGCGATGCTGGGGTACGATGTTGGGGTACTGTGCGTCCAAGAACGGGGCTGGGGTGGGGTGTACGGGGCGTACATATGCGGGTGCTGTGGTGGGTGGTACAGCGCTTACATACGCATGTGCTGGGGTACGGCGCATACATGGGGGGATGCTGGGTTACGGTATTGGGGTACGGTGCGTCCGATTACGGGGCTGGGGTGGGGGTACGGCGCTTATATACACGTGTGCTGGGGTACAGCGCTTACCTGGGGGGATGCTGGGGTACGGTGTTGGGGTACGGTGCGTCTGAGTATGGGGCTGGGGTGGGGGGTACGGTGCTTACATACTTGTGCTGGGGTGGGGGGTACAGCGCGACCATACGCCGGTGCTGGGGTACGGCGCGTACATGCGCGGGTGCTGGGGTGGGGTGTACAGTGCGTACATGCGCGGGTGCTGGGGTGGAGGGGTACGGCACGTAAATACGCGGGTGCTGGGGTGGGGAGTATGGCACGTACATGCACGGGTGCTGGGTTGGGGGGGTACGACCCGTACATATGCGGGCGCTGGGGTACGGCGCGTACAGGCACGGGTGCTGAGGTGGGGGTGTCCGGTGCATACATACACCAGTGCTGGGGTACGGCGCGTACATGCGCGGGTGGGTTGGGGGGTCCGTACGACTCGTACCCCGTGCCCAAGTGTACCGGGGTAGTGGTCATACAAAGTTTGCTGCGTACGGGACGTTTTCCATATGCTTGGGGATTCGGAACGCCGGTACGGATCGGACTTGTGCGCTCGGACTTCAGTTTTACGACTCATACGTAAATCTGTCTGGGGACGTCTCGTAGACTTTAACCGAGGCATTTTGTATGTAATTTGACAGTACGAATTGTACTTCGCTGTTTGTACGGGACTTGTATGACTCGTACGTAAAAAAATACGGATACGAGTCGTACGGGAAATATTTTTACCGGATCAGAATCGGCACCATAATATTCCCACTACAATTTATGCAATAATAGAGAAAGTGTCATACTCAGGGGCCCATTCCGATCCTGTATTTTATTTTCCCGTCCGACTCGTATCGGTAAATTTTTCCATGCAAATTGTACAAGTCCCGTCCGACCCGTGAAGTACGATTCGTACGGGAAAAATACAACTTTTCCAGATCCGATTTGTACGGATCGGCCCGATCCTTACAAATCGGATCGGGAAAAGTTGTACCAGACGGACCAGGACACTTTTCTGTACAAATTGTAAAAATGCAGTCCAACCGCACTAGTACGATACGGACCGGCTTTCCGATTTACGATTTATACGGAAAACGTCCCGTACACGGGGAATGCCATTGCCCGCTATGAAGTGAACTTTGTACGACTCGTATCCCGGGAAAAGTTGTTCCCGGGGAGCGAGTCGTACAGGGGTACGAGTCGTACAGGCATACACCCCCGTGCATTGTGTATGTACGGTGCGTACCCCAACATCGCGTATGTACTGTGCATACCCCCAACATCGCGTATGCACTATGCGTACCCCCAACATCGCGTATGTACTGTGCGTGCCCCAACATCGCGTACCCCAACATCGCGTACCCCAACATCGCATACCCCAACATCGCGTATGTACGGTGCGTACCCCCAACATCGCATATGTACTGTGCGTACCCCCAACATCGCGTAACCCAACATCGCGTACCCCAACATCGCGTAGGTACGGTGCGTACATACGCGATGTTGGGGTATGCCATGTTGGGGTACGCGATGTTGTGGTACGCGATGTTGGGGGTACACACAGTACATACGCGATGTTGCGGTACACACGTACATACACAACGCACAGGGGTGTATGGCTGGATGACTCGTACCCCTGGGGACTCTGCTTTTACAGCTGTTTATTGCTCCCGTAAGAAAAGAGCCGTACGGAGTGCCGTAGGGACGAATCGTACTTGCTGGGTTGGAAACCGCTGCTTAAATACATACAGACGTCGCATGCAAGCTGTTCCGGATCAGAATCGTTGGTTTATTTTAGCTGTATGGTCTTTTGTACAATTTGTATGGAAAGAGGCTTTCTGTACGAATCGTACTTCCTAGGTTGTAAGAAAAGTTTACCGGGTACGAGTTGTACGGGAAAAACGCTCCATACAACGATTTGTACAGCCTTTTTCCAGGATTGGAATCAGCCCCTCAGTTGGGGTAAAATAATGTACAAGTCCCACTGCACTCAATACAACAGTAGAGAAAGTGTTGCATTGTGGAGAGATACAATTAACTATTCCCACTGCACTCAGTTCAACAGTGTGGAAAAATTTGGATTGCAGTGAGGTAAAATGTACAATTTCCACTCCGGTAGGGGCAACTGTAGGGTAAGTGTTGGATTGCGTAGGGGTAATATTTACTGTTCCCACTCCACTCAGCACAACTGTAGGGAAATTTTTGGATTGCAGAGGGGTACAATTTTTTACTCCCACCCTAGTCAGTGTAACATTAGGGAAAGTTTTGGCTTGCAGAAGGGTTACATTTACTATCACCACTACAGTCATTGCAACAGTAGGTAAAGTGTTGGATTGCAGAGGGGTAACATTGACTATTTCCACTCCAGTTAGTGCAACATTAAAAAACAAATAACATATCTGGAACAAAATTAAATTATTAAGAAAAACTAAATACATTATAATAGCAATATAATAATCACTATGTTGAATACAAAAATACAAATATATTTAATATTAAACATTTTAAAAAATAAAAATATTTTACAATGTTAAATAGATCTCACAAATACCTACAAATATGATTATAAATAAAATACAAAAATAAAGTTCGTGCAAATAAACATTTTTATTTAGAAAGTATTTATTAACAAAAATATATTTATTACATAAATTTAATTTAGTTACTTTCCACCCTATAACCACACAAAACTCACAAAATTCACCTAAAACGTAACTAAAACAAAACATTGTATACAGTATTCATAGAAATATTTGTCAACAAACCAATTATCATTAATTAAATATTAATTATTAATGAATTCTAATTAATGTATTTGACACAATATAGCCCCATAAAACAAAAAAAACACTCAAACTGTAACAGAAAATAAATTACACAAATAACATAATAATTTACCAAATTAATCATTAATATTATTTAACAAAGAATTCATATTTACTTAAATTTAATTTACTTCCCGCCATATACCCCTTCAAAACCCATTACCCCCAGGTCCCATATGTCCTTGCCCTCTTCCTTAACAAAGTGGAGATAATCATCTCCTGAAAAAAGAAAAGAGGAATGCTGGGACCCTCACCCTAGCCCCTCCCACTGGGAGTACATAAGCAGTACTGACCCAGCATTCCGCCTGTTCTATTTTTCTGTCTGTTGACAGAATTGGAATGTGGAGGCTGTGCCGTTTGGGTGTCTGGTGCTCTGCCTCCTGGCCTGCCAGGCTTGCTGGTAGGCTTGGTTTTCCCGGCCGGTCCTTTGCGGCAGGTGCGCCTGCCTCCCGGGTCCCTCCAGGTTGCTAGGCTCGTTTTCCTGCCTGGCCGAGTAGATGACATGCCTCGTTTGCTGGTTCCCCTGCCTTCCTTCACTTAGATGTTTCTTCAGGGACTCTGGGGTGCATCGTTACAGGTTTTGCCTGACTCGCTGGGTTTGTTGTTTGAAGTCAGGCATTCTGATGCAGTGTGGCTGGCGTCGGTGACTGGTTGCCGGCCGGGGACTAGGTACCGCACAGCGGTTTTTCTTGTTTGCTCCTTAGTGCCCTGCATTGTGTAGCTGTGGCCTGTTTGTTGATAGTCCCAATTTCTTCTGTGTCGTGGATGGGCCAAGTGCAGTTAGCTTCTGTGTTTGGCCTGCCTACGGTGTGTGACTGCTGTACATCGCTAGCTGCGGTCATACGCTAGGTGGCGTTGGAGGGGGAGCCTTGTTCTTATCTCCCGGCCCCTCCCCTCCATGAGTACCTTGTAGTGGTGTCTCTCTTTTTTTCTCTTCGGTTCATAAGAGGTTCTTGGGATATTTGGAGCTCCTTGCTGGGTGTCCTTCCCAGCCCTGGTGTGGTTCCTGGTTTGCCTTGATCTGGCAGCTGAGGGGGCCTTGTTCCTGCCTTCTGGCCCCCTCTGGGTGAGTGCAGCATAGAGGCATCTGTTTTCTTCCTGCATGTCATTTGTGGTGGCTGCTCCCCGTTTTGTCCTCGCTCCCGCTGCCTGCGGCTGTTCCATTTTGGAGGCGTGTGTTCTGTTCTGCTCTTGACCGGATTAGATTGTTCTGGTGGTCTAGGGTTTGTGCTGCTTGCTCCACTGCCTTTGCTTCCTGCCATCTCTTGTGGTCTCCTGCTCTGGTGGCTCAGTGGGCTGCTTCGTCCCCAGCACAGGCCAGTGTTTGGCCTTATGGTCGCGGGTTCAGTTCCCGGTGGGTCTACTCATGCTTCATACATCTGCGGTCGATGTTATGAGTTCCATTCAGTGCATATACGTATCAGTTATTCCCCGGGATGGATTTCTGCGGTGAATGTGTACTTTGCAGATACTCACATTATGTGCTCGGCTGGTCGCAGGCTGGTGTCTCTGGCTGCTTGTGTGTTGCCTCCGCTCCGCATCCTTGGTGCTTTGCTCCTTTCACTCTTTACCCCTGTGGGGGGTTCTCCCAGTGTTGGAGTGGGGTGCTGTGCTCTGCAGCTCGCGGCCGTGTGTCTCCTCTTTGCTGTTTCTGTCTTGTGGAGTGTGTGGGTGTGTTCTTTCTTCCACCTTGTGGTGTCTTTGATGCCCGTGTGGCTCTCCTGTTCAGACTTGGCTTCCGCGCTCTGTCTGGTGGTTTTGTAGCCTGGTCTGGTGGCTTTGTGGTTTGCTGCATCTGCTGCTGGGGCCTGTGTTCGACATTGTGGTCGCAGGATCAGCTCCTGGTGGGTCCACTCGGCCTCTCCTCCTTTCTGGGGTGATGAGATGTGTACCATTGCTTTGGGTAATGATACACATCGGTTATTCTGTGCTGGGATACCCCTTTGCGGGTTCAGTTGTGCTTTTGTGCTACACATGTTCATTCTACTGTGTTCGGTGCTCGGATTTGTGTTTTCTGTGGCGGCGCTTCCTGTTTGCTGCTCTGGCATGCTGCGCTTCCCGTGCTGGCCTGCTTCTGCATTGGTATCCTTGCGGTGCTCTGCTGCTTTCCTTGTCCCCTGTTCTGTGGATGGCTGTGGGTTTCTTTTTCTTCCGCGCTGGAGGGGTTTTCCCCTGTTGTCATGCACTGCCCTGTTTGGCTGCTTCATGTACTGTGCCGGGTGCTGGCTTCATTCCCTGCTGCCTTGTGTGGTACTCCTGAGGTTTGCTGGTGTTCCTTGCTGCGTGCTAGAGTGCTCGGGTGTCTGTTGGCTCCTTCCTCCCTGGAGGTGTCTGGCTTTGTCGGAGCGTCTGTTGTTGCCTGCGCATCCTCAGCTTCTCAATGCTGCTTCTGGCTCCTGTTGTTTCTCGGTTCTCTTCCTGGGCCTGGTGCTCTGGTCCTCTCTCCTCTGGGTGAGCTCTAGGGCTCCGTGTGGTATCTGTGGTGCCCTCATAGCCGGCTGTATCCAGTTGCTTGTCCGCCTTTTTATTCCCAGCTTTTTGGGGGCCTGGTTGATGTGTGGCTGTGGGCCCGCCTGTGTATCCTGCTGGTTAGGCCTTCTTGGTGTTGCAGCTTTGTGCCTGCTCAGCTTGGGATTCCCTCTACAGTCTTCCCCCACTGTGTGCTCTTGCTCTCCTCTGCTCTCAGAGGTTTCACGGAGTTGGGTCTGGTTGGTGCCTGGTTGGGGGGCCACCTGGCCATTTCGGGTGCTGTTGACTCTGTCTCTGTTCCTTGTCTGGCTGTCTGCCTGGGCTTTGGTGCGGTGGTCTTTGTTGGTGTGCTCCTGGCCTTGTCTGCTGTCTCTGCTTGTGCCTGGTTGGGCTTGGTTGGTGCCTTGGTATTGCATGGGTTTGAGCCTGGTTGGCTCTGGTGGGTGAGGGGGTGCTCAGTTTCTGGGTGCTCCTCCTCCCTTGGCCTTCTTTGGGGGCCTGTTTGCCTGTGTCTGTGTGGGGGCCTGCCTGGGGTTCCTGGTGCTGGGTGCTTCAGCTGCCTTCACTTGCTGTTCTGGGGCGCTGCCCTCTGGCTGTTGGGTTCCTTGTCTCCTTCTTTGCCTGTTTTTTTTATTTCCTCCTGCTCTGGTGTGGGTGTTTTCCTCTTTCTTTGCCCCTTGTGTGGTTGTCGGTCCGGGGCTGTTCTCCGGTTCCCCCAGGGGGCCGGTTATGCAGGTGGTTCTGCTTGGCCTCTGGCCATGCCTCCTTGGTGCCACCTGCTATTTTCTTCCTGTGTCTCCCGCAGGGCTGTTGCCTTGTTTGTGTTTCAGTCTTTTGTGGTCTGGTGGTTATGTGCCGATGGTTTCTGCTACCCTTCCTGGCCTTTGCCTGGGCTCTGTTTCGGGCCTTCCCTGGTTGTGGGTTGGGTTGCCCGCTCCTTCTGTTTGGGCGGGTTGCTTGGGTTCGGTCCTTGCTTCCTGGCGCTTTGCCCACTCTTGCCTTCGTTCTGCCCTGGGGGTTTCCCCTGTTCTGCCCTGGAGGTTTCCCCTCCCTTGGTGTGTTCTGGTGCTGAGGTGTTTGGGTGCTTGTGCGGTTTGCTTGGCTTCCTCCCTGGCGTCTGTTGCCTCTATGGCTTGGGTGGTTTTTGGGGGTTCTTTTCCTCCATCTGGTGGTTGGCATTTCAGGATAGTTTCCATTCCCCTGTCCCACCCCTTTCGGTCCTCTGTGGGTTCCATTTTGTTTGTCCCCAATCTTTTCTGGTCTGTACATTCCGGGTCTGGTCCAGGTTCAGTTTTGGGCCTTTTTTTTGTGGGAGGTGTTTGTTCTCCTGTGTTTCTGGTTCCTGGCCCCTCCCCTGCCCTTTCGAGTTCGGTTAGGGTCTGGTCCTTCTGGTTGATCTTTCCGTCTTTTGGGGCCTGGTTTTCCTTTGGGTGTTCGGCCTCTGCCTTTTGGCTCTTGGGGCCTGATAGGGCAGTGTTCCAGGGACTGTGTTCATGCTTCCCTGATGTTCTTATGAGGGGCCTTGCCCTTTGCCCCTTGGCCTATCCCTGGGCTCTTGCTGCTCCTTCAGGGCTGGGGGATTGGGGGTTGTTGTGTGTCGTCTCTATTCTGGGCCATGTGCTTTCAGTTGTTGGGCGTGCCTGGCCGGTGCTCCCCTTCTTCTGGGTGTGGTCTGATTGGTCTTGCCCTTGCTTGGTTATTTGGTTTGTGCCTTTTCCCTTGTTGCTGGTGCTCTCCTATTTACCTTTTTTGGGTTGCTCTCCAGTGCGTCTGCCCGGTGGTGCTGGACTCTGGGGCGGACCCCTTCGTTCTTCTTGTCGGGTTGTTTTGGGGACTCCAGGCCCTTCCGTTTTCCCCCTCTGCTTTTTGGACCCTGTGTGTCTATTTGGCTGTGGAGGCTTCCCTTTTGGTCCCTCTGTTTCCTGTTTCTCTCCCGGTTTCAGGTCCTTGGTTGTTTCCCTGCTGGCCTGTTCTGGCTTGCTGGCTGGTTGGGCCACTGAGGGTCTTCTTCTTTTTGTGGCTTCCTTGCTGTCCTTTTGTTGTGGGCAGCCCCTGTTGGGTACTGTCTGCCCTCTGTGGGTTGTCCTCTTCTTCTGCTTGGTTGTCTCCCGTTTGGTGGGTGTGACCCTGCTTTGGTGGGGTGCTTTCCTGTCTGGGCGCTCTGCCTATTGTTTCCTGCAGTTCTCCCTTTTGCTTCCCTTGGCTTGCTGCCTTGAGTGTGGTTTCCTGGGTGTGCTTGGGGATTTGGAAGGCTAGGTTTTCTACTTTGGTATTCTCCGCTTTGTTAATGAATGGGAGGAGGACATAAGGAGCTTGGGGGTAATGCTATATTACGTACCGGTAATCTTCATTACTCCGGATCACATTGTCCTCATCCCATTCATACGCCTCTCCCTCCTTCCTGGGCAGCCGGCTTTCCTGTGTGGGCTTGGTTATTCAGGCAGAATGCTGGGTAAGTACTGCTTATGTACTCCCAGTGAGAGGAGCTAGGGTTAGGGTCCAAGCAATCCTCTTTTCTTTTTTCTGTTGGGAGATGATCATCTCAACTTTGTTAATGAATTGGACGAGGACAACAGGACCTGGAGTAATGAAGATTACCAGTAAGAAATAGAGCAAAACCCACATCGAAAATAAAAAACATTAATTGCACAATTGATATAATTAATTATGAATGAAAAAAATATTATTTATGGAAAACTAAATATAAATTCATTGAAATTAATTAACTTCCTTTACACCTATAAACCCCACAGCGCCCACCTACAATTAATGTAGGAAAAATGAATAACACTATAAAAATAATAACTTTACAATTAAATAATTAATAGTACTTAACAAGTAATTATTCATTAATTAAAATTAATTAAATCCCCACCCTTTACCCCTATAAACCACACAACCCACACCTAAAATAAAAGGAATTAAACATTTAAGATAATTAATTATCAATTAATTTAATTAACAACTAATTATTAATTAATTAAAATTAAATTACTTCCCACCCTATACCCCTAAAAACCCACAACCCACTACACAATATAACTTTTGGACAAAACTATTGTATAACGCAAAACAATCGAATGCCAGAGCTTTCTGGGACCAAGTGAATTCTCTGTCCAGAATGACGAAAGTCATGAACGTGACATGTGTCACAGAGTCTGCTTGGGTACAACACCTAATCACCACATTCTCAGTATCAAATGAGGGGGGGACAAATGCCCTTGAAACAATTTTTAAGGTAGATCAAACAGTTTTGGTAACCCCGAATAAGCACGGTAAAAGGGAGGATACGTTCTCCAAAACCACCAAAAGAACAGGATATAGCACAAAGTGTGATGGGGTAACACAACAGCCATACTTACCCTATTCCGAAGAAGAAATCTCCAAGGTGATAGCAAAAAGTAGGCTTGATGGGGCCCCTGGCCGAATGGAGTACCCCAACATTTTATAAACAAGATCCCAATTTTTGGGCAACAAAGATGTATTGTCTGTTTCGTCTGGTAGGCACAACTATCTGCCTCCGATAAAGCTGGAGAGGCTCAATAATTAATCCAGTATTTAAAGGAGGAGAGCACTCTGACCCCGCCAATCATCGTCTGATCGCTTTAATAGATGCTGAGGCTAAATACTATGCCTCCTTGATTTTAGCAGACTTTACAAGCTGGTCCAAGGCAAATAAAATAATTCCCATCAACCAGTCAGGCTTCCGTCCGGGCACAGGTACGATCACAAAGGCACCAGCGGTAAGCATAATTGCTGATAAAAGCTTGCGGCAGCGACAAAAGCTGCATCTATGCTTTGTGTATTTTAAGACAGCATTCAATCGTGTCAGTGGATTCCTTTAGTGGGGTAAACTTAAGCAACAGGGTCTACCAGAAACAATGAAACGAATAATGGATCAATATACCGAAACCTGGATGCAGGTAAAAATCGCCGATGGCAAGAAGCTCACCAGGAAGATCTATACTAGCGAGGGATTAAAGCAAGGTTGTGTCCTGGCCCCTCACTTGTTCAATCTATTTATGGCCAACTTGACACCAAGGCTAGATGTGGTTAACTCACATCCTCCGCAACTGGGTACACTTCCATTAACACACCTGTCCTATGTGGATGCCATTTTGCTTCTATGCCACATGCAAATCTGCTTGCAAAGAGCAATTAATGAGCTAGCTGACTTTGCCAAAACAAACTTGATAAAAATAACTACAACAAACACAAAAGTCATGATCATAACTCACAGTCTCCATAAACAAACAACGTTCACAATCAATAACGCAAGGTTGGAAGTGGTAATATATTTGGATCAAAGACTTTCCTTTCTAAAACAGAATGAGGCCACACGAAAAAGGGAAATGCCCTAATATTTGCATTCTGTAGTTTATCAAAAACTCTAAAAGGTCCACTGTTCACCCTATTACTAGCAATCATCAAAGCCAAACTGCTACCAACCATTGCGTACGGAAGCATTATTCAGCATTGTGGACAGCCTTCAAAGACGAGTATATTATTCCTTGCCATGTGACTCTTCATCGGCCCAGGTTCGATTAGAGTTTGGGTTGCAACAACAACTATACAAGTATGAGGTGATTAAAACTTCATATAAAATCTGGCCTAATTGAGGGCTTGAGATCAATAACACACTTTAGGACGCCCTAAAAGGTGACCCTCAGTCTGTCTATGCAAAGTATTTACAGGCCTCGCTACAAATCACCAGGACGGCCGACCTCTGGCAGCAGAAAATACCTCTGGCCTCATTTCAGCTTATCATAAAGAAGGCGGTAAAAAGCACTCTCTACAAGAAGATAAAGCATTGTTAAGATGGCGAGCCCACACGTGGATGGTATTGCATTCCTACACATAATCAGAACCTGCAGCATATCTGGGTCTTCCCTTTTTCCCCTACTTAAAAACCAAGTTTTTAGAGCTACCTATGGGGAAGTTGAAGACCTGTCTTGTTGGAAGTACCAGGGCTCAAAAGCATGTACTCTCTGTGGGTCTCCCACACAAGATTTCATTAATCTAATATACATTTGTCCAGCCTTAGGTTTGCTAAACCGTCAATTGTTAAAAACACAATTTAGTGAAAGAGGCATCTGCTCCTGCAGAACTGCCATATTAAAATGCCTTGACTTGAACGATCCCCAACTTATTTGCCACTTAACCAAGTATTGACACAATAAAAAGCGTCACAGAGTTGTCTAGTGGTCTAGTACTGTAAAGAGAAATATCAATTAATTTTAACATATTATATAAAAAAGGTGGTGTATTACACGTTCATAGCAATTTTTGAACTTTCAAATTGAATGTTTGAAAAAATCGATGTAACAGTAAGTTTTAACATGTTTATATGTCCGTGTGCTAATGTATCTGGTATTTTGGAACATTATTTTGGTTTTAATTGACTAAACAATAAAACATTTTCACGCCACTTTCACTTCACAACCCACTACAGAACTAAAAAAAATAAAATGTATTTAAAATACATTTTATAACTACTAAAAATGTGACTTATATAGTAAGAAACATAAACAATAATTAAACACAAAAAATACATCATAAACATTTAAAATATATACTAAAATACATAACAATAATTAAAAAACAATATTTTATAGACTATATTTCTGAAAGGGATATTAACGACTTCTATATTATTTTTGATGTTGATATTTCCATCCCACAATATTTCTGATTCGATATTACTGTCTGTCGATATTTTCACCTAGATATTCTGATTGAATATCAATGTTAAATATGTTTTTGAATAAAAGGAATGGCTTAGAAGGTGGTTAGGTTCAATGGATCTAGGAAATTTCGAATTGGTATAAAGGGCAATCAGACAGTCCGATGCGCTGGTCTGATAGGTCAGTTTGTAAACCAGTTTGTTGACCATCTGAAATCACCAAAAACCTTGCCTGCAGCATGCACAAATGTATTCAGTATCTCATACCTTGCAAAACAACTATCCAGCATGGGAGACACCCTTTACAACACAGGCATTACAACGCAATGTCTGTACAACTCAACCATTACAATGCAGATAAACTTACATCGTTTGATTTTACAACGCGCTATTTCAATGCATGTACAAGTACAACGCATGCTTTTACAACGCATTGGTAAGTATTGTATGGTAAGGTGCCGATCCAGATTCGGCAAAATAAATTTCCGTACGACTCGTATCCGTATATTTTCACGTACGAATCGTACAAGTACCGTACAAACTGCGAAGTACGATTCGTACGTGAAAAATACATACGAATTGCGTCGGGAAAAGGGTACAAGAGGGAGCCGGAATTTTTTATGTCCGAATAGCGTCGGGAAAAGTGTACGATAGGGAGCCGGACATTTTTACGTGCAAATCGTAAAACAGAAGTCCGAGCGCGCAAGTACGATCCGTACCGCCCGTCCGAATACACAACCGCATGTAAAAGGCCCCGTACGGAGTGAACGCAGTAGCACACATGTACACGGATAAACTTGTGGGCGGATACGAGTCGTACAGCCCTCCCTCCCCCCGCCTATGTCAGCACCGTACCCCCGTATGTCAGCACCGTACCCCCCCTGTCTGCACTGTACCCCAGCCCCGTACCTGTACGCACCGTACCCCCGACCCTTAGTGCCTGTACGCGCCGCACCCCAGGCCCGTACCAGTACGCACCACACCCCATGGCCGTACCCCAGCCCCGCACCTGTACGCACCGTACCCCAGGCCCGTGACCCAGCCCCACATCTGTACGCGCCGTACCCCAGGACCGTACCCCAGCCCCGTACCTGTACGCACTGCACCCCATTGCCGTACCCCAGCCCCGTACCTGCACGCACCGTACCCGAGGCCCGTACCCCAGCCCCGTACCTGTACGCACCGCACCCCATGGCCATACCCCAGCCCCGTACCTGTACGCACTGCACCCCAGGCACGTACCCCAGCCCCGCACCTGTACGCACCGTACCCCAGGCCCATACCCCAGCCCCGCATCTGTATGTGCCGCACCCCAGGACTGTACCCCAGCCCCATACCTGTACGCATCTCACCCCATGGCCATACCCCAGCCCCGTACCTGTACGCACTATACCCCAGACCCGTACCCCAGCCCTGTACCTGTACACACCGCACCCCATGGCCGTACACCAGCCCCGTACCTGTACGCACCCCACCCCAGGCACGTACCCAAGCCCCGCACCTGTACGCGCCGCACCACAAAACCGTACCCCAGCACCCTCACCCAGCATCACGTATGTATGGACCTCACCTACGCGAAAAATACTCGTACAGAACCAGGACACTGTAAAACAGCACAAGGAGGGTCAATTTGACTCGCACAACACCACAAAACACGTCTACATGCCAAAATACATCTCAATGACTGACCTGGGACATCCAAACAGAGGCCCACAATCACAACTACCTCTTATAACACACCCACCAAAATTTCAAACCCAGCCACACCCACAAATGGACCAATAAAAAGGGCCCACACACACAACCCATGAGCCTTTGCAACAGACCCACTGCTGCCAGCCCCCACAGACAAACAACTGCACCTTACTCACACCTTAACTACACCTTAACTTACACACCTTCACACAACCTTCTTCACAAACACCCCTCTTCACATTCACACACACACTGTCACATTCACACTCACACACCCACAACCATCCACACCCACACCCCACACCATGCCCACAGACAAGAATCCAAAGTTCACAAGGGCGGAGCTGGACCTCCTTGTCAACTAAGTCATCAGAGTCGAGCCACAGCTGTTTGGAACATTGGTCAGACAGACCAGCATAGCCCAGAAAACTAACCTGTGGCAGAGGATCGTCGATAAGGTGAATGCTGTTGCACCCATCCGAAGGACCAGGCATGAATGCCAAGCCAGGTGGTATGATCTGCGCAGGGCAGTCAAGAGGAAAATGAATGAGGAATATGCCCAGAGTGACATCACTGGAGGTGGGCTGCCCCGCAGACCCGTACATTACCATCCCTGGGAGGAGAAGGTGATGGCCATGCTTCCGCCGGTGGGAGTACACAGAGTCGAAGGAGTCGCAGAGCCTGGTGAGTACACAAACAACTCACATAACATGGGGGGAATGGCATCCACACCACAAATACACCAAAGGCACACAACTTCCCCCAAGCCCGCACCGCACACAACCACACTCAAAAAACACGCTCATGCCACTAACGTCTCCATGCCCAATTCACTAATAAAGGCAATGCCATGTCCCAGTCCGCACCAACCACAAACCCAAGACTGGATGTACGGGATGCTGGGAGGGTGGGGCTCACACAACACATTGTGCAACTCAGTAGCAGACACCAATGCCCTCAGCCCATATGGCCTAGGTACATACCCATGCACCATGCCCAATGTACAGGGACTGGCAAAGTACTGACAAGGTAGCTGACACTTGGCTCTGCTGTATGCAGCACAAGGCCCTCCTGTGACCACTGTACACTCAAACACCAACTCCACAAGCTCAGATATCTAGCACAGGAACTCACACTCACTGACATGCCAGCATGCACCATGAGGGGACAGACACATCACCTGGGAGACCCAATGACAAATCACACTACACCCAACAGCAGGCCCGGTCACACACCCCCCCTTACACAAGCACACACCCCCGGGGCAGGCAACGGATTTACCTACACTCACAATGGACATGTGACACAACAAGACCAATCCATAGCCAAATAAGCATCCTAGCCAAAATTCAACAGGTCAAACACTCAGGAGAAAATATCAATCTGTCCCCCGCAACATACCCATCCCCAAGTGGACATTGAGAGGAATGCTAGGCACATCCAACTACCTGGAGGAACTGTGACAACTTGAGTATGTATGAAACATGGATGTGGCATGAAACAGCATTAACATTGTCTCCCTCTAACACACAGGGCAACGTCATGGACCTTCTCCCAACAATGGGGGGGAACAATCACAGTCACAGGCTCAGCGTGAAAATGATCCCACCGGCAGCGACAACTCTCAACACTCCGTGGATGACCCCGACCAACCTGGCCCCTCTGGTGCCCAAGCCCCTGCAGCACCTGCGTCCGGTACATCTGTGCCAACCCCCACCCCCATTCCTGCCACATCCCAGGAGACACCCAGGAGCCCTGCTCGCACTGAACAACACAGCCAGTCTGACCAGGAGGGTCAAGGTTCTCCAGGCACCCAGGAGGAGGCAGACAACCCCGCAAATGCCATCCCTCAGGGGTCCCGTAGACCCGATGTGCCCACAACGGCAGGCCAGGCTCGTGTGGGCAGGGGTGGTGGGAGTGAAGGCAGGGGGAGGCGTGAACCTGACCAGCCAGCTGAGGGAACCGGTATGTCACACATATGCCACATCCTGGACACATACCGGCGTGACACCAGGGGCATTAGCCAGGTAGTGTCGAGCCTCACAGAGATGAAGGGGACCCTCGACGAGATGAAGAACCTGCAGGCCGAGCAACATGCCAGTCAACAACAACACCAAGGACTGATGGAGGCAAGACTGGCTGAGCTCCTGGCGGTGCAAGCGGAAGTGAGCCGTTCACTCCGTCGGATCGCCGACAACATGGGCAACCCTCCCTGTGCCACCAGGCGAAGACCACCACCAGCCACAGGGAGGGAGGAGGAGGAGGATTCGTCCGATGGAGCATCACAGACATCGTCAAAGCCTGCATCTGAGGGTCCCCCCAGGAAGGTGGGTCGTCCACGGAAAAGACCGTGAGAGTCAGGGGACCATCCACATCTCCCAGGTCACCTGGCCTGGCAGCTGGCCCTCTGGCGCAACGGCAGCACCTCATCCAATGACATTCTCTGCCACATGGACTTGCTAGTCACAGTCTGACCAATGATGACCAACACTGTGTTCTGGACTCTGATGACTTCCAAAGCAAAGGATACCATCTCCCCCTGTGAACTTTGCATTCTATGCACCCGGTAGAGCACCTTAGTTCATCTACCAAAACACGTACCCCACCGTAAATAAAAACTTTGTTTTGTCATGAGATGTTGCTGTCATTTTGCATTAGTCCACACCATATGTGTGTGTAAATGTCAAACTATGCCTGAGTGTTGAACTAACTCCACCCATCCATACCCTGGGATCTGAGTCTGGCACAGGACCCACATGGGTCACAATGTATCATTCAATGCAGACATGGAGCACAATACTCACCTTTGATGGCCTCAAGCTGCTGAGGGGGGGCTTGCAATACTGTGCAGACAGACCTATTTGGAAGTGTATCATTAAGGCGTAGAGGTCATGCCTCATTCAGAGGTTCCCGGGGAGGGAGTCCCAGGTAAGTGTTCCCAGGTGGGAGAACTATGTCCTGCATGCTGGAGTACGGTGGATGTGAAGAATGGTGGCCAGGTCAAGGTTGGATGCACAGAGATGGCACTACGGGATCTCGGATGACAGTGGTACAAGGTTGGTTTTGGGTCGGGGTTGTGGCCTGCGTCCTGAGTGTGGGTGGGGAGTCTGAAGGTCATCCTGCAGCACACAGTGATCCATTGCAGCTATCTCTGCTGGACGGTGATGTGGCTGGGGCGCGGGATGTTGAAGCTGAGGTGTGCAGATGCACCCTGGATGTGGACAAGTTTCCCGGGAGTTTGGATGTGGCTGCTCCATAGAGGGCAGGGCAGTATTTGTCACGGATGTTGTTGTGGACCTGTGGGATGGTCCATCTTTCCTTGGAGTGGATCTATCTGGGGATCATGTGCATAATGCAGAGGGTGTTGCAGTCTGAGGCACAGATGCTGGTGATTACCATGGCAAATGTGAGCAAGCAATCCATGATGCACACCATCTTGCGTGCGTGGACACTGGGTGCTTGTGCAGGGCTCTTGCGGGTGGGACACAAGCAGTTGACCCAGCTGTAAGGGGACAATCCTCAGATGTTGACCTCAGTCCTGTACAAGTCCTGCCTCAGGTGGCTGATGTTCAGCCATTCATCAATGGATGTCATGCAATCTTGAATATTGGAACTGGCAATGTCTGCGTCTTTGGTGAGGGTGAGGAGCACCTGGCTGTGAATGGCATACGAGTTGATGATGAGGTGCCGTGCGCATGTGATGGTGGAGAGGGGGGTCCTGGACACATTGTAGATTGACATGCTGAGAGATGATACCTGTGCCATGTGCCTGACGACGACACCATACTACATGCAGAAGCCTTGAGTCCCACTCCGATGGCCTTGCTGGGGTACAGAGCCGGTGGGGAGTAGGAGGGACATGACCTGGTTGGTGTGACGGGGCCTGACGGGGCCTGGAAGGCGTGGCAGCGCTGTGTAGGCAGTCGGAGTTACACACTCATCATGCAAAGGTGATGTGTGCGCTTAGTGTATGCCTGAGAGCAGGCGGGAGATTTGTGGATGGACATTGCTTGGAGGGTGTCTGCAACATCAGACTGTAGTGTGATGTGGGTCATGCAAGGACCTGAGGGTCGTGCAATGTGCACGTTGCATGTGCAGACGGTCCAGCCTTTGGCACCGCGTGGCCGCAACTGTGGCACAGACAAGCTGATGACAGCCAAAAGAATGGGTTGAGGGAGGAAGGGAGGAGCATCTTTGATGTGTGTGTGTTGCCAAATCCGGAAACTTCATGTGCCCTTGCTGCAGGGGCTGCAACAGCAGGCGGCATGACCTGGAAACTATGCCACAAGTTCTACCCAAAGACTAGGATGTCAGAAAGGACTACTGCAACAGGTGTATGTAAAGGAAGGAGTGTCCGGTTTTCCATGGCACACCCAGAGACAAAGGATGCACAATCACCAAAGATGACTGACACTGGATCATGAAACTGAAGGGCGAGCTGCGCACAGGAAACACACCCTCAGCAGGTGTTGACGGCCCATTGTTGGGACCAACATGCCAAAACAAATACACAGCCATGGACTCCATGCACAATAGAGAATCAAATCCATGAAGAACAGCATGCAGGTTGCTAATCTACACATAGACTCAAATGCACTATCTTTGACAACTATGCCAGAGATGCCGCATGCACAGTGGCAAGAGACCTGCATTGACAGAGATGAGGCACCTTGGAGGGTGAGGAACACCTTTATTACTCAGGCTCACACCTATGGAAATGTATCAATATGAACAGACACACAGGTCTTTTGGATGAACATGTGGGACCTACACTGGACACCCCCTTCGCACCACAGATGCTGTAAATCCATTGGACTGGCACACAAGTGAAGGGGGTGAGCCAAACATCCCTTGCTGCACAGGGAGAGGCTGCAATTCCCCATTGAGCCTCTTATTGGGATGTCCCACAGAATGTCCACTCAAAGCATCCCGTATGTTTCAGAGGGAAGTTTTACACACATTGATGCCTTCATCACAATCCACAATCCCATTACAGATGACTGTCACGAAGTGTGACTATCGATTCATGTGAGTCATGCTACATGTCATGTGCCCCATGGTGAGTCGACATGTATGCATAGTAACAAAACTGTGCCCACAAATTCCAAACAACTACCACACCCAAAATGGCTTGCTGCAATCCTTACCCAAAGGAGACATCTCACCATGTCCGTGCATGTAACGCTGATTCAGCACACGTTGCAATACTCATGAGGAATAGCAGGAGCACAACGATGCCACGAGCAGACAGCATGCGCAACTACCTGGGGATGACAGACACACAAGAAGTCAGGAAAAAGATA
Organism: Triturus cristatus; assembly: GCF_964204655.1. Taxonomy (NCBI): domain Eukaryota; kingdom Metazoa; phylum Chordata; class Amphibia; order Caudata; family Salamandridae; genus Triturus; species Triturus cristatus. The sequence goes on along the minus strand of NC_140583.1, from coordinate 1,139,256,125 downwards.
GTCATCCGCATGCATGGTCATGTACTCTACATGAATAAGGTTGACACCATGCTAGTTGAAAACTGAGTGTGTCAGCTAAAATGTGTGGAATGACATCATCACTCGAGTGACACATCAGAACACACCTCTAAGTCACTTAGCATACAGTCAGCTGGACACACACATTGCAACACATGCCACACAAGGCTCCAAGCGTGCACACTCAGACCCAGGGACTCACCATTATGAGAAGAAGTTGCGTATGAGCTGACTCCAGATGTCCTCCTCCTCCTACCCCTCCTCCTCACTTGCTTCGTGACCAAGGCCTTCATCCTCCATGGGTCGATGTTTCTGCTCATCGGGATCCAGGATGAGTGGCACAGCTTTCTCCACTGCCATGTTATGCAGCATGCAGCACACGAGGAAGATTTTGCAGACCTTCACCGGTGCATATGGGAGGGACCCGCCTGTCTTGTGGAGGCAGCGGAATCGGCTCTTCAGGAGGCCAAACGCCCTCTCAATCACTCATCTGGTCTGCCCATGGGCGTTGTTGTAACGGTGATCTGCAGCTGTTCTGGGGTTGCGGAGAGGCGTCACCAGCCATGGCATGTTGGGATAGCCAGAGTCCCCTACATGGAAACATCATGAAAGAAGTGGGTCAGGAGATGCCGTAAAATACAAAGATACCGCTAAATACAGGACAAACAGAGTATACCCACCAACAAGACATGCTCTTTCGTTGTGCAGCTGCAACATCATTTCTGGCACCCTGCTACGCCTCATGATGTAGGCATTGTGTGCTGACCCTGGAAAACGTGCACAGACATTGGAAATCAGCATGTTAGCAAGACACACCACAAGGGCATTGATGGAGTGATAATGTTTTCGGTTTCGATAGGCTACCTCCTGTGCCTGTGGTGGTACCAAAGCCACATGCGTTCCATCAATGGACCCAATTACAGGGGGCATCCCTCCCAGGGCATAGAACTCACCCTTGATACCTGTCAACTGCTCACGAGTTGGAAAATGGATGAATTCATCCAGGTGCTCCAACATGGCTTCTAAAACATCATGCAGGACACGGCTGAACATGGTCTGGGACATGCCACCCACATCAGCCATGGTGAATTGAAACGTACCGGTGTCAAAAAATATAGGGCTGCCTTCACCTTGGGGGTCAGCGCAGTAGGATAACTGTGTCGCGGTTGGAGGTGTGGTGCCAGCCTGTTTGTCAGGTCCTCAATTAACTGTTGGGTGAATCTGTAACGGCGTATGCAGTCACGTTCCCTCATGGCACCCAAGTCTGGCATTGGTCAGGGGAGAGGCAGTGCCCTGCAGGAATTTGGAAGGAATAACGAAGATTGAGTACATTACAACACCAATGTCAATGAACTGAGCACATGTTAAACAGCGAATACACATCTGCTAAATACAGAGTCTGGTCTGTGCAATGCATCCAGGACACGTATGCCAGCCAGGTGATACTCCTACTAAGAGGCAGCTACAAACGTTGATTGTCAAGGTCTACATGACATACCATGAAACTAGCTGTGGCACAGTGCAAGTGAACAGCCAGACACATTACAGGAGTGACATACATCCACATATCTGCATTAGAAGGATGTTATCTCATTCAGACAGCTTGCGGCAAGCTAGACGCACAGGTCACATGTCATTTAAAAAGTACAGATCACACACATTGCCATGAAGGGGTACATATCAAAACTCATAACACAGACATTGAGACAACGCAGATATGTCATCAGGTCGAAATACTATGTTCGATGCATACAGACACACGTTACGTGGGATTCCACATGTGGCATGGTGTGCGTAATTGTGTGCCATGCCCATCTACACACAGACACATGTTGGATGCAGCAACAGCAGATGCAGTTGACGGAACACCAACAGCAAGCTCATGGGAACACATGACACACACATGACATAGTCACATAGTGGCACGATGGTAGTTAGATGTCAGGTGTACTTATCCGTGTACCTGGCATCAGGGGACAGTTGCGGGTGTTGCGGACTGTGCCATACCAGTGATGCAGTGCTTGACACGTTTGTACTACATGCAGACATGTGCAAAGTGTTAAGGGGAAGTGTGCAACATAGTGCCCCATCACACATGACATGTGTACACAGGTCACCACACATCTATTGTGCAAAATCATGAGGAGACATGTGCCACATCACTGCCTGACACACCTAGGCCCTGCACATGAAGGACTGCACTGACAATGACTTGATGTACAGCCTTGTGTGAGTCTGACACCTCCATTCCTTCCCTGTGCGCCTCCTATCTCCATTGTAAGCTGTGAAACGCACCGTACACATGCTCTGAGGGCGTGTGTAGGGTCGTATCACTATATGGGTAGGAGTACGGTGTGTGTACGGACCGTACACACATACGTGTACGACCAGTGTGTACACGTACGTGTACTACGGTAGGACACGTACGTGTACGACCAGTGTGTACACCTAGGTGTACACACTTGTCGTACACGTACGTGTACACAATGGTCGTATCCCTTTAGTAGTGTTGCTGTAGGTGTACGCCATAGTGATATGGCCCGTACACACGCCAACACTACTCTAGGGATACGACCAGTGTGTACACGTACGTGTATGACCAGTGTGTACACCTAGGTGTACACACTGGTCGTACACGTACTTGTACTACCGTAGTACACGTATGTGTACACACTGGTCGTATCCCTATAGTAGTGTTGGGCTAGGTGTACGCCATAGTGATACGACCCGTACACGTGCGTGTACAGGACGTATCACTATGGCGTACACCTACGGCAACACTACTATAGGGATACGACACGTACACATGCGTGTACGGGCCGTGTCACTATGGCATACACCTACGGCAACACTACTATAGGGATACGAGTACGACACGTACACACGCATGTACGGGCCGTATCACTATAGTAGTGGTGCCCTAGGGGTACGTGTGAAATGCACCGTACCTGTGTGGGGATTTTAAAATTACAATGGGGACACATAAGGGACAAGTATTAGGTCCTCAATGAATGCTGGTTGTCATGGATATCGAGTTCCAAGATCAAAACTTTCCATCATGTGGGCTGGAAAAAGCAGTTGGCCACATTATACATTGTTGCAAAGTGGTTGTTGACTTGACATGCTGCTGCAAATTTGAAACATGCTAATGCTGTCACTGGTGTATGTTTGAAGGGATTGGAGGAAACGTAGGATGCAAATGAGTCTGACCAATCACTCTGTACTCCTGTAAATGAAATAGGCCAGCAAGGCAGATATAAGTCAGCCAGAACCCATGAGAGGGCACTTGCCTGCACAACAAGTCATTGGACACCACTGCTGCTGTCATTGCTTCCTCCGTCAACATGTCCAGGTCTGTGGAGAGGGCCCAGCCATTCACCCAGGAGGAGAATGAGGCGTTGCTGGACGTCATCCTCCCACAGTACCCCAGCCTGTATGGGAGACCAGGGGAGCAGGTGAGTGCTGACTCCACTAGCTTTGACTGTGCCCCTTTTTTGTGACTGTCACTTCTGGCATTGTGTCCAGGTGTGACAGACATGCAATGTTGTTTAGAGTGGGTCCCAGGGGAAGGGAATGTCTTATGTCTCCCATGCCGAGCATGATGTAGTTCATGTCTGCACTCCTCACTTGCATTGTGCTTACTGTGACAATCACTGCATGGTGCATGGCACATTCAGCCTGGCTAATCCTTTTGGGCATTTTTGTTCTATTGTCCTGATGTTTGGGGTGTTACTCTTTGTGGGTTACTTGTCTGTTTTTGATGTTGAATAATTTGTCTCAAATTAGGTATGGTGGGCATACTACTTGCAACATGTGGGGGAATGTGTTGGGATACCCCCCTTAAAACTGCACTTCAGGGTTCATTGGAGGTGGATGCAATATCTTTAATTTCATTAGTTCTTTCTTTAACTTCAATCTCCATTGCAGAGGCAGAGTGGTTATGGTCTGTGGTTCTTAAAATGGTGTCACCAAGAGTAACTACTCTGCTTGTGCAATGGGTTGAGTAATATTGCACACACCTCCAACGACACCTGGGTTCAGATAGGTTCTTCTTACAATAAACATACCCACTATGGTTCAGCAGTCTGTTCCTTCGATTTGAGGAAATGAATTTGGTTTCTCTGGATGGGGTAGACATTTTTCGTTCTGAAAAGAGAAAAAAGATGAAAAATAATGTTCTTTTCAAATAATTTGTAGTGCATACCTGTTTAGAGGGAAAATTATAGTTTATTTTTATAATCAATTTCTTAGTTTACAATTTATGTAATTTCAAATTCTGCTTAATGTTTTTACTTTGTTGTATTTCTATCTTTGATGGCTTCTTACAAAAAAATCATGCTTCATTGGAAGAAAATAAAGTTAATTTGTATTGAAAATCATTTTAGTTTTTCTTAACTTCGAATTAGATGTTGCTTGATTGTTTTTCTTCGGAAAATAGATAGATTTATTTGATGGTTCTGAAATGAAAAATAATTAATGGGGTGTATTATATATACACATCGTTAATGTTTTGCATTGGCTTTTGTTTTTGAAATCTTACCTTTATTAAATTGTTTAGGTTGTTTATTTCTTTGTTTATGAGATAGAGTTGTATTGTGGTCTGAAAAAGTTGAAAGAAATGTATTGTTAGTATATTGAAAATATTTAAAAATATTTTTCTGAAATAGAATGGTATATTTTTCGGTAAGGAACAACAGGTTAATGTTTTATAATTGTACAACACTTTTTCATTTTTATTTGAAGTGATATATTTGTGTTTATTTGCCTATATTTCTTTAGTGAAGTTTAAAACAATTATTTACATGCAACATGTGTTTTTTCTCTGGGACAAAAAAGTGGCCCTTATTTTTAATAATAGAAGTAAAAATGTTAATGTAATAATTTATTGATGTGAAAATTACCTTGTTATGTTCTTCTTTTTTATGTTCGTTGAACGTTTTGAAAGCTGAAAGACAAATTAGTTCAACAGTGTTTATAATTTGTAATGATGATGTTTTTAAATTTTGTTTCATTTGTGTTCGCGTGCTACATTATTTCTTTATTTGTTTTTTGTTGTAAATATTTTGGGAAATTACCTTGCAATATGCTTTTCGCAAAGTTTTGTGGATATATATATATATAGGGAGGGTTACTATCTGAAATTAAACTATAATTAATCGTCGAGAGGAGTGCCGCGTCATTTCTTTACTTGTGTTGGATAAAATACCGAGATCGTGTCCTGATCTCGACGTGTGCACCAGCTGGCAAGGTGCTCCTTCCGTGCAGGACATTTGTGTGGAAAAAGAAAATATATATATATATATATATATATATGTTTTCACAAGGAAGTAGCAATTCGAAGGTGCGAAATAACCTCCAGCGGCACACCAAAGGACGAGTCCAATAAAGATTTATTGTCTCATAAACCAAACAGTACGACGCGTTTCGGCGAAGCCTTTGTCAAGTGAATAACTGTGCCCAATCACCCTTAGAAATAGGGGTTATGGTTTGTAGACAGTGAAAAAATACTATCAACATCTCGGCAGTTTTCGGAAGACAAATTAATCATAAGTACAATGCACATAATTTCCTCATGATAAAGAAAACAACAGTGTAAAATATAGACGTACAATATATGCAGTCTTCTACAATTACATCAAAAAAAGAATCAGTGTTTACGCAGCAATTGTTCAATATCAGTAACGTTTTAGCCATTTTGTATTGCAAGTGAAAATTCATTTCATGACAATTCATTATTTCGAATTAACTGAACCCTGTAGCTGCGCATAAAAAAAGGGAGTTTGCATTGTGAATACAATGACGTGTTTTCTAATCGTGCCGAGCCAGTAAAGATCCTCAGTGTGAAGGTCATTATTGTTAATGCAAATATGATAATGCAATCAAATCCTGAGCCCATGGTTGGCCTACAAATAACGGGTAATGTACCCAATTTAGTGCAAGGTGTTAATGTATATCATATGATATATTCTGAGTAATGTACTCATGATGAGGCACCCAACAGTCAGATCCTGTAATCCGGACCATCACAGACCATGTAAATGTGGTGACACAATCAAATCATGAACCCATGAATAGCCTGCAAATAACGGGTAATGTACCCAATTATTACAGGGTGCCGCTGTATATACATGTAATGTATCCCGAGTAATGTACTCATAATCAGGGACCCAACTATCATGTCCTATAAAACTGACCATCACGGACCATACTGGTAAGACCACTGTCAACACGGACAGAGGGGTGTTATTGTTTGTGAAAATGGATGTGTAAATAAACAGTGAGTCTACGATGTGTAAAAGCAAATTAGAAAGAAAATTAATGAAGGGGAAAAAGAACAACTGTGACTCAGGGTTAGGCTAGATGTTATTTCGTCATAACATGCATGCTGCCTACACCACTTCTGGTCTCGTGAGCGGGGGTTCTGGGTCAATTCTAATTATTAGTCATTTAATGCCACAGAATCCCTTGCCTCCCGATCAGTCACAATGGCTGGGAAACCCCTACTTTAAAAATGTGAAACAGTGAGCTAAAACTGCAGCAGCTGAAGGATATAATGAGAGAGCAGAGGAAAGTGGAGGTCTTTCAGGGTATCAGATATGGCCTATATGGGTTGCCAATTCCTCCCCATAATTCATACCATTCGGGATTTTCGTATTAAGATCTATAATATACTTCGATTCCGTAATTCGTAACAATTTTTCCCGGTCCCCCCCTCTGGGGTGTGGTAGAATTCTATCAATGCCATAGAATTTAAGTAAATCTGCGTTGCCATGATGTTTCTCTTGAAAGTGTCTTGCGACCGTATAATTCAGATCAGCGTTCGTGACAGCCCTCATGTGTTGTAACACCCATGTTTTTAGTTGTAGTTTCGTACTCCCTACGTCATTTAAACCACAGGGGGACTCTAGGATATAAATACAAAAGTCGCTAGTGCATGTGATAAATTTGTTGATTTCTTTTTTCTTTCTTTTATCATGCCCTGTGAAGTAGCTGTCACGATTTACACTGTGTTTGCAAGCTTTGCAAGAGTTACATTTCTTAAAGCCCTTAGCCCTTCCTAACCAAGTGGTGATGTTAGATGTTTGTTGGTAACTGTGAACCAAATGGTCACGGAGTGATTTAGATTTTCTGTAGGTTATAGCGGGTACTTTTCCCACATCTTGTCCAATAACGGGATCCATCTCTATAAGTCCCCAGTGTTTTCGCATAGTATTTCTTAACTGGTTAGACCTTCCATTAAAGGTTATAATAAGTCTGGGTGCCCTGGTACTGCCTGTGGATCTCTTTTTGGTTGAAAAGAGTGATTGATTGCGGGAAATGGCTTGGACTTTTCAACATCTCGGCAGTTTTCGGAAGACAAATTAATCCTAAGTACAATACATATAATTTCCTCATGATAAAGAAAACAACAGTGTAAAATATAGATGTACAATATATACATGTAATGTATTCATGTACAATATATGCAGTCTTCTACAATTACATCAAAAAAAGAATCAGTGTTTATGCAGCAATTGTTCAATATCAATAAAGTTTTAGCCATTTTGTATTGCAAGTGAAAATTCATTTCATGACAATTCATTATTTCGAATTAACTGAACCCTGTAGCTGCGCATAAAAAAAGGGAGTTTGCATTGTGAATACAATGACGTGTTTTCTAATCGTGCCGAGCCAGTAAAGATCCTCAGTGTGAAGGTCATTATTGTTAATGCAAATATGATAAGGCAATCAAATCCTGAGCCCATGGTTGGCCTACAAACAACGGGTAATGTACCCAATTTAGTGCAAGGTGTTAATGTATATCATATGATATATTCCGAGTAATGTACTCATGATGAGGCACCCAACAGTCAGATCCTGTAATCCGGACCATCACAGACCATGTAAATGTGGTGACACAATCAAATCATGAACCCATGAATAGCCTGCAAATAACGGGTAATGTACCCAATTATTACAGGGTGCCGCTGTATATACATGTAATGTATTCATGACATCAAATGGGAAGATAACTATCACATGATAGCATTAGATGTATGTTCACTATACACTTGTATTGAACAAACCAAGAGGGTAGAAGCATGCATGTATTTTCTAAAGGAAAGACACATCTCCCTGTGGGATCACACACAAATGTTAAGAACAATGATGCTATACTGCCTGAATGAAAATATTTTCCTCTTTGATAAGACCTTATATCGCCAGAAAGCAGGGACCGCGATGGGGACTTGCTTTGCCCCCAGTCTAGCGAATATTTTCCTCGGCTGGTGGGAGGAGCGTATAGTTTGGGTGGAGCCCAACGAACATATCCCTATCTGGATCAGGTATATTGATGACCTGTTCCTGATATGGGATGGCCCCATTGACTTGGCATTGGAGTTCATACATGAACTTGGGAAAAATGATTTAAATTTGAAATTCACACAGTTCATCAGCCGCTCTTATTGTGAGTTTCTGGATGTCGCAATCACTATTGAGGGAGGCAAAATGACCACAAATCTCTTTCGCAAAGAAACAGCTGGAAACACTATACTCCATGCCAGAAGCAACCATCCTGCCCCTCTGACGAATAGTATCCCCTATGGTGAATTCCTTCGGGCTCGAAGGAATTGCAGTACCAACAACAACTTTGCTAAGGAACAACACACCATGATAGAAAGATTCAGACAAAGGGGTTACACACATAAGACCATTGAAGCTGCCAATTGAAAAGTCCAAGCCATTTCCCGCAATGAAGCACTCTTTTCAACCAAAAAGAGATCCACAGACAGTACCAGGGCACCCAGACTTATTACAACCTTTAATGGAAGGTCTAACCAGTTAAGAAATACTATGCAAAAACACTGGGGACTTATAGAGATGGATCCCGTAATTGGACAAGATGTGGGAAAAGTACCCGCTATAACCTACAGAAAATCTAAATCACTCCGTGACCATTTGGTTCACAGTTACCAACAAACATCTAACATCACCACTTGGTTAGGAAGGGCTAAGGGCTTTAAGAAATGTAACTCTTGCAAAGCTTGCAAACACAGTGTAAATCGTGACAGCTACTTCACAGGGCATGGTAAAAGAAAGAAAAAAGAAATCAACAAATTTATCACATGCACTAGCGACTTTTGTATTTATGTCCTAGAGTGCCCCTGTGGTTTAAATTACGTAGGGAGTACAAAACTACAACTAAAAACACGGGTGTTACAACACATGAGGGCTGTCACGAACGCTGATCTGAATTATCCGGTCGCAAGACACTTTCAAGAGAAACATCATGGCAACGCAGATTTACTTAAATTCTATGGCATTGATAGAATTCTACCACACCCCAGAGGGGGAGACTGGGAAAAATTGTTACGAATTACGGAATCGAAGTATATTATAGATCTAAATACGAAAATCCCGAATGGTATGAATTATGGGGAGGAATTGGCAACCCATATAGGCCATATCTGATACCCTGAAAGACCTCCACTTTCCTCTGCTCTCTCATTATATCCTTCAGCTGCTGCTGTTTTAGCTCACTGTTTCACATTTTTAAAGTAGGGGTTTCCCAGCCATTGTGCCTGATCGGGAGGCAAGGGATTCTGTGGCATTAAATGACTAATAATTAGAATTGACTCAGAACCCCCGCTCACTACACCAGAAGTGGTGTAGGCAGCATGCATGTTATGACGAAATAACATCTAGCCTAACCCTGAGTCACAATTGTTCTTTTTCCCCTTCATTAATTTTCCTTCTAATTTGCTTTTACTCACACATCGTAGATTCACTGTTTATTTACACATCCATTTTCACAAACAATAACACCCCTCTGCCCGTGTTGACAGTGGTCTTACCAGTATGGTCCGTGATGGTCAGTTTTATAGGTCATGAGGAAATAATGTGCATTGTACTTATGATTAATTTGTCTTCCGAAAACTTCCGAGATGTTGATAGTATTTTTTCACTGTCTACAAACCATAACCTCTATTTCTAAGGGTGATTGGGCACAGGTTATTCACTTGACAAAGGCTTCGCCGAAACACGTCGTACTGTTTGGTTTATGAGACAATAAATCTTTATTGGACTCGTCCTTTCGTGTGCCGCTGGAGGTTATTTCGCACCTTCGAACTGCTACTTCCTTGTGAAAACATTATTAGCGGTACTGTGTCCGCTGCTGGCACCGGCGTCGACAGGAGGGTGAGCGGCTGCTCACAGTGACTTTTGAAAACATATATATATATATATTCACTGAAAAAACCATGGGTTTCACACACGTTATAGTTAGGAATTAGCATTTAAAAAACCTTAGAAATTCAATGAAAAAACCAAAGGTTTCACACATGTTATAGTTAGCTGGACATTTCACTCGTAAAAAACCATTGAAATTCCCCCGTTATAGTTAGTTCAGCTAACTATAACTCGCGCGCCCGCAATGCACTACTGATGACGTCACATATTACATCACTCATGACATGGTCACTGACATCACTCATGACATCACTGATGACATCTCAAATGACATCACTGATGACATCACTGATTACATCATCCTTGTGATAGAGTGGCAGACCTCCTCTCCCCCTAATATAACCATTGAAACACACATTCAAAAATAGAAACTAAAATGTTCAAAATAATGAACATATCAATATCAGTTACAACAACCTATTCAGTAATTCTAAGAACCACATACACATACAGTAATTCACCAACAGTCCTCTACAGTCACTCATACATGTACTCACTCATCATATGTACTCATACACCTGTACATCCCGTTACACAATGCCACTCATCCATAGAGTAACTCACACACATAGTCACTCATGCTAATAAAGAATCAATCATCCATTTACTTGCATATACAGTTATACACACACCACCACACTTACTTCTACAGAAACTTACATATACTTACTCTTTTAAACAATCACTAATAGAAACACATACTTATTCATACAGGAACTCTTCCAATCTCTCACTCTCACATATACTCACTTATATACACCAATAGTCACATATACTAGTTTAAAACATATGTAGTTACTCATAAAGACACTATTGAGACAGTCATTCACTCACTAACACACCCATGCACACACTCATCCACCCATACAGTCCTGCACACATGCTGTATTCAACACATACAAACAGTGAGTCACTCATTCATGCACCTATGCACTAAGTAATACCCCCCACCGAACCATACAGAAACTCAGACACTCATAGTGATAAAAAACCAACTAATAACCTATATAGACACTCATGTAGCTACTCACCAACCCATGCAGCCACTTATACACAAAGTAAGAAACTGATACAGATATTTAAATATTTAAAGATTACTCAGTAAGCCATGTATTCACTATGATACACTTAAACAGTCAGTTACACAAAAAAATTCCCAAAAAAAGTATCCATTTAGACACTTATATACCCATTTATTCTTCCTTTGACCTTGAGATATACATAAATATAAAAAATATATAATTTTCATAAAAACACACAATCACTGGATGATGTCATCAGTGATGTCATCAGTGATGTCATTTGAGATGTCATCAGTGATGTCATGAGTGATGTCAGTGACCATGTCATGAGTGATGTAATATGTGACGTCATCAGTAGTGCATTGCGGGCGCGCGAGTTATAGTTAGCTGAACTAACTATAACGGGGGAATTTCAATGGTTTTTTACGAGTGAAATGTCCAGCTAACTATAACATGTGTGAAACCTTTGGTTTTTTCATTGAATTTCTAAGGTTTTTTAAATGCTAATTCCTAACTATAACGTGTGTGAAACCCATGGTTTTTTCAGTGAATTTCAAAGGTTTTTTAAATGCTAATTTCTAACTATGCCTACAGAGATAGGACATGTGAAGAAAGAAGAAAAAATGCACAGAAAGAAACAAAAGAAGTGCAGAAAGAAGCAACAGAAGTCCTCAAATACGAAGATAAATGCAGGAAGAAGGATAACGTGCAGAAAGAACAAAAAGAAGAGCAGAAAGAAGCCTTGTTGCAAAATCATCCTGTACCCTCAACTTTTTCAGACGGATACTGGTGGTAACTGAGTCTGACTAACCAGTCCTAGAGCCAGTGCTATGTTAAAAGACACTTAGAATACAGTGAAAACACCTACATACACTAGGGAACATTATGCGTTGGGGTCCCCCTGTGATTAGCATGACCTCCTCTGTAAGCCCCTAGTGTATAATAGGGCATGGGGATTAAAACTACCTCTTAAAACAGGCCACAGGGCGTTTTTGCACACATTAACTCAGGCCCCGTCCCCTCCCTTCACCACTGTGTAAACACGCCCTGTGTCCATTTTTAGTTGGGAGATTAAGTTCATTTGAATCCTGAGGGTCCCTAGGGTCCAACTAGCCCACTAGGTACCTCCAGTAAGTGCCACAGAGCTGCGTTGCAGAGAGGTGTAAAAAGTGGCACGGCCTGGACCACCTCTCTGCAATGCAGCTCAGTGGCGCTTACTGGAAGCACTTGGTGGGCTAGTTAGCCCCCAGGGGCCCTCAGTATTGAAGGGAAATTATATCCCCAATTTAAAACATGCCATAGTGCGTGTTTGCACACGTCACCTCAGGCCCCGTCCCCTCCCTTCACCACTGTGTAAACGCGCCCTGTGGCTGTTCTAAGTTGAGAGTCCCCCTGAATCCTAAGGGTCCCTAGGGTCAAACTAGACCACTAGGTACCTCCAGTAAGCGCCACAGAGCTGCGTTGCAGAGAGGTGTAAAAAGGGGCTTGGCCTCAGAACACCTGGCTGCAGCGCAGCTCCCTGGCGCATACTGGAGATGCCTGTTGGGGGCGCGTTTGCAGAGTGCTGCACGGAGGGGGCATGGCCTCCGGCACGATGCCAGTCTTTTATTTATTTTAGTTTTTTAAGAAGGGGGGCTGTTTGGTTCCCCTTCTTATTCTAATTTATTGGCCCTGATGACCCCATCCCCCAGGGCCAGTCTCCTAATTATATTTTTTTGACCCCAATCCCCAGGGCCGGCCACTGTTTTTTATTATTTTTAAAAAATATATATTTATAGACACACCTAGGACATGCTGGACAAACCGTACGTACCTATCACCATGACGATTTGCGTGATATTCATTAAAAGGCGACTATGCATGCAATGAATCCACGTGGAATGTATTTACACCACTAGTGAAGCTCTGACATGTCTGATGCCCTACCGTGCCTAATCCTGGTAGACACCCTTGTCGTTTATTTATACAAACATGGGTAGCTATTGACGGGCACATTTAATACACATGCACACCAAGCCATTCAAAGGGGATTCGACAAAAATTCGACCAAAACTATGCAAGAAACCCCCCTCACGGTTAATAAAACACACATCCACTGCCGGATGTGTAATACTTTTTATTTTACTCTCTGGAAAGGGGACGAACATCACTTGAGAGTCACAGCGTGCTCCTGACAGAGCCCAATGCTGTGTTACACCCACCATTGCCTGCCGAGTGCCACACACCTCTGTGTTGTATTCCACTAGCTAGTGCATATGCTATGACACTCTCTAGCCCATGTGCACTGTAACACCACCCCGTGAATATGTCATGCCACACTTGTCTTCGCACGGGTTATATTGCCCCATCTAACGTGCCTTTCTCGATGCCTATGTTATAACGCACAGTGCTATGCCATACATATTACAATCTGGGATCCATATATTTGTCACAGTGCATATGCAACGTTACACTCCCCAGCACATATTTTATATTACAACTTTAGAGACTAGTTAGGTTACACAACACTGCCCTGTGCATATTACACTCCAAGGCGCATATCGCATAGCACGCGCTAGTGCCTGTGCTATCTCGCGCTCTCCAATGAATCTGTCATTGCGCACAATGTATTGCAAATTATATTTCACGCCCGGTTCATCTTATATCACACTTTTTGGTGCATAGTTTATACCATACACTATATCTAGTTTTCATTTTCAATCGTGCTCTCAGGACTATGTTCTATATAACACTGTGTTCACCTACCCTTTTCACGGGCATTACATTTTGCGATAGGGGGTGGAGGGTCAGGGGGTGTTTCTGCCAAGTGAGCCCGGAGTCACAGTCACAAACGTCCTCTTCTTCCTGAATAAAAGTGAGATTATGCTGCATACTTGTTCATATTTTAAGTAGTTCGCACAGACACAATGTTTTAAAAACAATAAAGTTCCTAATACCCGCCTTCTCTGAACAGTTAGCTTGCTGCCCCATCCCCTTCCTCCCTATCCTCTGTTGTGTGAATCCATGGACTAGCCTCCTCCCTCCTGCCATGCATGGTCTGATGTGCTGCCACTGCCCTCAATTTAGTATGATGTACCAGTCCAGTCCTCCTGCCCTCCATTGCCCAATTCTATGCCCCATCATTGACCTCCTGCTTAAACTCTGTGCTTAGCTTGCTGCCCCTATTCTCCTTCCCCCTGCCCTCCGATGTCTTTGTGCATGCCCCTGCTCCATCCTTTTTGCCCACCATGTCCCATGGACCTGCCACTCCTATCTACTCTGAGTGTTCTGTTGAGCTGCCACTCCCCTCCCACCTGCCTAGCATTGTCAGATGACTGTAACCTGTCCCTGCCACCTCCACCCTGCCTGTCCACATGCCATGCCCCTATCCTCTTCCTCCTGTCCTACATGGTCCATTGTACTGCCACACCCTTCTGCCCTCCCTGGTCTGTTGTGCTGCAACTGCTCCTCCTGCCTGCCCCGTGTGGTCTGTTGTGAGGTCCCTTCCCCTGAACTTTCTTGTCTGTGCACAGGTCCTGACCCTCCCTTCTATCCTCCATTGTCCTTTGTGCATGCCCCTCCACCCTCCTTCTTGCCCATCATAGCCATTGTGCTGCCACTAACCCTCCCACTTGCCATGCATGGTCTTCTGTGCTGCCATGGCCCCTCCCACCTTCCCTGTGTGGTCAGTTAGCTGCCCCTGACCCACTCCCACCTTCCCTCCATGGTCTGTGTGTATGCCATCACAGTCTCACTGTTGCTCTTCATGGTGTGTCTTGCTTCTAGTGCCCATCCTGCCTGACCTCCATGGCTATCTTGCTGCTCCTGCCCTGCCCCCTTGCCCCCAGCCCTACTCCCTCCCTCCTGGCTTGTCTGTTCCATTGTAATGCCCCTGATCCGTCCCTCCTGCCCTTTATGGTCTGTTATGCTGCAGCTTTCTCTCCTGTCTGTCCATTATGGTCAGCTAGCTACCATTGCCTCTTGCCCCTCTGTTCTCTGTTGTCCATGTGCATGGTCCTGTCCCCTCCCTCTTGCTTTCTATGGATTGTTGTGCTGCACTCCCGTCCTGCATGCCCTGTGTGGTGTATTGTGCTGCTGCAAACCCTGATGCCTGCCCTGCAGGGTCAGTTTGGTGCACCTCTCCATGTCCCTCCTGTCCTCTGTTATCCAAGTCCATGTCCCTATCCCATTTCCTTCCATGATCCAATGTACCATACTTGCGAACATTTTGAACTTGGTAAGAGGGAGATTTTGAAAAAAAACTGGGGTATTGATTTTCCCCTTTGAGTTACATTGAAAAAGAGGATATTGTAGACAGGAGACAGATCAAATAAAGCCCATTTGAGCTTAAAAACATTGGACGTTTCCTGGCTGAATCGGGTCTGTTGGCATGTATGGTTGTACTACCATTGCCTCTTCCTTCTGCCCACAATGGTCTATTACATTGCCACAGCCTTGAAGGAGGGTAGATTTTGTATCACAGGGGGCCCCTGGCCCGTTCTGTCCACACCTGAAGTATGAGACCCTTGTCCTTGCCCTGCCAGCTGCATTTGTAGGCCGTATTAAATTGACCAGCGGGTCCTGTATTGCTATATAATTATCCTGAGACATCCTTACCACTCAGCCAGCATAAAACCCCTGTGTAGGCCCTTCTGTTCAATATGTAGGCCTCTTTGTTAAATTGACCATAGCTCTGCAATTTTAGTGTATAGCAGTCTGAAGGCAGGTCTGCGAGGCCTTCTGATCCAAACTAGTAGCCCCCACCCTACCCGAGTGCTCCGTGCTTGGTATCAAAGTTCAACATCCCCCTGAAGCTGTCGACATACAGTAGGCTGCATCCTGGACTGGTACTTGCTTCCTGGGCAGGTTTCCCGCTTTTAAGGAAGTGGCAACCGCAGAGCGTCAAGTTAGGAGAACTGAGGAGATTTTATACATGAATATATTGAATTCCCGTACAATACCCATTATTTTCTGCTTGCTCTATGGAACTTACGATAAGCGATTGGCCTGAGAGACTGACCTTTTCACCCAGTCCATTGTCAGCATTAAGTGGGTAAATGACGAAATGTCTGGTAAAATCTGCAGTCGAAGCTTTTGGGTAGCATACGTAGGTAGATGTAGCGTGCAAAGGAGCCCACAAAATGATATAAAAAGGGAGCACCCACAGATATCGACGGACTACCTCGCCGTCTGTATGTAGGTTAACAGGCAGTGCAGGTTTTCCCCAAGAGCTGGGAGCTCTTGTCTTCCTTTGCTTAAAATGTCTTGCTCTGCTTTGCTTGAAGTATCTTATTCTATTTTACCTATATGAAATGTCATGTTATGTTTAACCATTGTTCTCTTTACTTTTGCATTTAAAAGATTTTGTATTGTAATTGCAGGAATGCTTGCTCTAAGAGTAAACGTGAGTGTTCCTAGGTAACATTTTCCTTGGTGTAACTTGTTTCTCATGATGCATTTATAGATGTGTTTTCTCTCTCTCTCTGTCAGTACATTAATTGAGATACAGAGAATATTATGACAGCTGTATGATTATCTGGATTCTGTTTTTTGTACTTTATGTCTCTATTCTGCGGTTTCTTTGAAGTTGCATCTTCTCATTAAACTGCCATTGTATTCTGCCTCCAATTCCATGTCTCATATGTCTGTTTTCTTCATTTTTGGAGCAAGCGTTCCTAGGCACCCCGGCTCAAATTAAGGTGCCCCTTTTGTCCCTGACTCACTCTCCTGCTCAGTTCTGTGGTGGCTCCTGGGGATCTGGGGACCGCCCCTAGCTTCCTTGACCCGTAATAGATCTTCCCTCCAACAGCCTCTCTTGCAAGTCCTGTATTGTTGGTTTGTTGCCCCTGCCCCCCTTTCCACTGCCCTCCATAGTCTGTTGTGCTTCCACGGCCCTTCCTGCCTGCTCAGTGTGGTTAAATTGTTGCCTTTGCACCCTCCTACCTGCCTTCAATTTTCAGAGTCCGTGCCCCTGGCCTCTGCCTCCCAAGAGTATCCT
Organism: Triturus cristatus; assembly: GCF_964204655.1. Lineage (NCBI taxonomy): Eukaryota > Metazoa > Chordata > Amphibia > Caudata > Salamandridae > Triturus > Triturus cristatus. The sequence continues at coordinate 1,139,238,881 of NC_140583.1, read as the reverse complement.
AATGAACAACTAGATTGCTAACATTCTATATTTATTACAAAAGTGTGGAACGCCTGACATCATCTTGATGTAATCAAAACTGTAATACCTAGAGCATTTCCTTTAGAAATTACATATATGAGAGGGTCTTATTGGCATCAAAATTATGGTTAGTGCTCTAAAAGACTAAAATAAGGACATATTTTCTGAGTTTTCAAATAGCGACAAAGCACTTTTAAATTATTTGTTATCTTTATGTTTTTTTATCCAGTTGACCACTTGATTAAATGTTGCACTTAGGGGAGAGGATGTGGTGTTACTTCCAGAACTGCAGACTTTGCAACTGGGGAACCAGGTTGAAGTTTCTGCTTCAGCTCGACATTCTGTGATTCTGGTCAAATCACTTAGTCTCCCCATGTCTACAACCAAAATGAATTTGTTCTTGTGTGATGTAACCAATGCTCATGTAAAGCACTCCAATACCTGACAAGTCTGCACTATATAACACTGCAAAAACACAAAATAATAAGTGTTTTGCACACTTCTGTCATTGGGCTATATTTGGGCTACATCTGGTTGATTTTGGGCTACATTTGGGCTCTTTTGTCTCCGGTGGCCATCTTGGGAGATTTATTTGTTATGAAGTTTCCTAATTTCCTCATGTACTGCAGTCTCCTCAGTAGGAAATGCTTTCAGTTTTTTACTTTGATTCCATCATGAAGGTATTCAGATATGTCACACATTTGCCATAAATTCTGAATGTTAGCACTCTAGTTGCTCATTAGATCACTGTAGTAAAACTACTCCACCATGGAAGTCTGCTCCTGGTATTAAAAGTGCATGTTTCAGTCTGCATGTCAGAATTTTTTAATGAAATAGAAGAGGATTTGAGAAGTCACTCAAAATGTGCCCTCATTTTCTTTCTTCAGTATTAATCATAATTTCTATGGCAAAATGAACCTCCTCATTGTGTTCCTTTTTAAATTAAATGTTTTAAGTGTTACCAGTTTATTCCAATCAAGATGGCTTCAGGTGTGCCATACTTTTGTCATAATGAAGACAGTAAGCGCTCTAGTTGTTTTTAAGAACATTCTGGGACATTCTGTCATTGGGCTATACTTGGGCTACATCTGGGTGATATTTGGGCTACATTTGGGCTCTTTTGTCTCTGGTGGCCATCTTGGGAGACTTATTTGTTATGAAGTTTCCTAATTTCCTCATTTACTGCAGTCTCCTCAGTAGGAAATACTTTCAGTTTTTTATTTTGATTCCATCAAGAAGGCATTCAGATGTGTCACACATTTGCCATAAATTCAGAATGTTAGCACTCTTTTTGCTCATTAGATCACTGTAGTAAAGCTACTGCTCACCAGGGAAAACTGCTGCTGGTATTGAAAGTGCATGTTTCAGTCTGCATGTCAGAATTTTTTAATGAAATAGAAGAGGATTTGAGAAGTCACTCAAAATGTGCCCTAATTTTTCTTTCTGCAGCACTAATCATACTTTTTATGGAAAAATGAACCCCCTCATTTTGTTCCTTTTTAAATTAAATGTTTTAAGAGTTACCACTTTAATCCAAGCAAGATGGCTTCAGGTGTGCCATACGTTTATCATAAGTAGGACTGTTAGCGCTCTAGTAGTTCTTTGGAACACTCTGGGAAGCTGCAGTAGAACACAAAGGAATCAACTGACAGTCTCTGCCCTTGTTGGATGTACATGTTTTACTGAGAATATCAGACTTCATTCTCACATGACTGAGAAAGATAATGTGAATTTACAGAAAATAAGCTCTCAGTTTAGCCTATAGATCACCTTCCAAACCTCTGTGGTAAAAGCATGAGAAAATATTTTTCTCTCAATCATGATATCCCAGCAGAAGGCTTTTTCACATGGTGAAATCACCTTAGAACATACCACAATTCCTAAAATGAGTATGGTACCATCAACAAATGATTTATAATGTAACTAAAGTCTTAAAACCTTCTATTGACTGCAATGCTTTTTAATGAGGTGCTATCATGTATATTTGTCCCAAGATGGCTGCCAACACTTCTTGGATGAAGTGCTGACAGCCAATCAGATCTCAGGATGAGATGTGTGGTTAGGCTCCGCCCACATATATATATGCTTTTAAATGCTATTTACTCAGGAAATACTGAACAGATTTACACCAGACCTGCAAAAGGCACTTCCTTGACCTTATGGCTACCTCTCTGCCAAATTTCTAGTAATTCTGTTCAGCCGTTCGGGCTGTAGCTCGTTCTAAAGGTCCTATGGAAAAATGCATGGGAAAAACGCGTTTTGGGACCCCCCTTTTATCTCAGCCCCCGCTTGACGAATCCCCCCGAGACTTTCAGGGTAGGAGCGGAGCGTAGCGCCCCACCTATTTTGAGAAATTCGCGAGGATTCATCGACCGGCGCCAAAGTTATTCAAAATAGAATGTTGCGGATTTCCTATGGAAAAGGGGTCCTAACTATAACTACCTACTGGCGACCGCCAGTAGGTAATATATATATATATATATATATATATATATATATATATATATATATATATATATATATATATATATATATATATATATATGTATATTGCTCCCGAGTTACACCAAAAGCCAGGTCACTCGCAGGCGGGTGCTGTCTCGTGGCGGTGTCCCACGTGTAGATACTCCATCTTCCCAACTTCGTCGTTGTGTACAAAGTCAAGCTCTCACGGAGGGGGTTTTGTATTGGCTCTTATTTAATTAGCAGATAATTTAAAACAGAGAGACAGACACGTTTCAGAGATTCCTTCATCAGTGTCTGATTTCAGATGCCGCGCGCCAACATTTAAATTCATTTGCGTCATTCGCATCGTGACAACATCGATGACGATGGTATAAGGCTCGCTATTGCATTGTAACAAGGCGGCCATCTTAGAACAGTGTATTCCTCATACAGAATTCATTATTTTTGCTAAAATACATTTCATTTTTTGATTGCTTGCAGTGTGCTTTACCATAAATTATTAAATGTCAGAAATCTTTACAAATATGTGATAATATACATAAGATATTGCGTCTTCATATTGTCAATTGAACCAAACGGTATAATCCCGCATATGTTCGACTTATTAAAGTTAATCTCGTGAATACCAAAATAACTTTGTCAACTGATGAAACCATGTATCTGTGGTTGAATACACTGCAGTACTGTAATAAAGCCATGTGTTGGCTATGATTCTCACTATGACAATATTCTAGACATATTTCATCGGAGAACTCATCATCCCCTTAAACAATTTAACTCATCTTGTAAGCAACACTCCTGTACTTAATGCTGGTGCATAAAAATGAAAATGAAAGGGGAGAAAAAAGAAGAAGAAGAAAGGACAGGGGGGAAGGAGGGAAGAAGAAAGAGGGGAGGAAAGAGGAAAACGAAGAGGGAACAGACAGCATAGTGACCAAGTCTCAGAAAAGCTGAAATTCTGGCAATGTTGTATATATTGAAGGATAAATTCTCAAGGAACATCATTTTCATAGTACAAATTTTATAATCCAAGTCACGGTCAGCTTCCCAGGTGTACAACTAGTTCCTCTCCGCTATTTAAACCATAAGGGACCTTAGTATGTAAATCGATTATATAGCGGGATTCTAGTCTCCGCAATCTTTGTACTCTGTCCCCACCCCTGGGATTCACAGGCACGTGATCCAGGCCGAAATATTGCAACAGCTCCCTGTTGCTCTGATGTTTGAGGGCGAAGTGTCTAGCTACTGGGTATTTGACATCTTTATTCTTTATTGCGCGCTGATGTTCAAGAATGCGCATTTTGACATTGTGAATAGTACTACCTATGTATCTCAGCCCGAAAGGGCATATCAAGCAATAGACAACATGTGTGGTTGAACATGTAATGAATTTATCAATGACTTTGGGTTTTTTTACTCCTTGAATGTTATATTTCAGGGTCTTTTTGCTGTTACTACAGGCCCTGCATTTCCCGCAAGGAAAGAAACCTTGCATTTCTTACAATGTACCTTTAGACTGTGTTATCGGTGATAGATGGCTGTGAACCAGTTTATCTTTTAATGACCTTGATTTACGGAATGTGATCAATGGTACTGCGGGGATATCCTTGCCTATCACTGTATCAGTCTGAAGAATATGCCATCTTTTTTTTAACATTTTCCTTAGAGTATTGGCATCATCCGAAAAAGTTGTGATCATACGGAATTTGCCATCCTGGTTCTCTTTCTTTCTACCTACCGAATTGACATCTTTTTGAATTAGAAGTTCTTTCCTTGGAATTCTTCTGACTTTATTGAGTGTCGATGTTAAGACCTCATGATTGTAACCTCTGGCCTGGAATCTAATTGTACAGTGGGCAGCTGCTGTCTCAAAGTCGGCCTCTTTAGGACAATTACGTTTGAGGCAAAGAAACTCACCGTATGGTATACTATTGATGAGTTTGGGAGGATGGTTACTGCCGGCATGCAAGGTGGAATTGCCGGCAGTAGGTTTTCTATGCAGTTCTGTCTCGAGAACTCCATCTCTCACGTATACCTTGAGATCTAAATAGCTTACCAATGTTGAGCTGATTTCGTATGTGAACTTGAGGTTCAGATCGTTGCTATTTAAGTCACATAAGAAATCCTTTGCCTGTTCTACCGTCCCTCTCCAAACTAGGAGAAGGTCGTCAATGTACCTATGCCAGACAACCACAAAGTCGGTCCATTTTTTCATCTCATTGCTAAGGGCCACCTGCTCCTCCCACCAGCCAACGAATAGATTCGCATAGCTGGGGGCGAAGCAGGTCCCCATAGCAGTCCCTGAGAGTTGTCTGTACAGTTGACCCTGGAACAGAAAGATGTTATTCGATAGACAAAATTGAATAAATTCAATAAGCATAATGTTATGTTCCGAAAATTTCAGGGGTCTTTTGTTGAGGAAATATCTCATTGCCTCTAAATCTTGGTTGTGGTTAATGCATGTGTACAGACTGGTAATGTCTAAGGGGATCAGTAGATAGTTCGATTCCCACTTGATGTCGTTCATCTGTATAATAAAGTCTTTGGTGTCTTTGACATAAGATTTCAATTGAAGTACCAGTTGGAAAAGGAAAGAATCTATGTAGATGGACATGTTTTCGGTGAGGCCTCCTTTTGAGGAGACAATTGGCCTTCCGGGTGGATCAGTTCTATCCTTATGGATTTTCGGAAGTTGGTAGAAAGTCGGTGTTACTGGATCAGTATTGCGCAGAAAGAGAAATTCATTAGTGTCCAACATTCCTTTGTTGCACCATTTGTCTATAAGGTTGTGGTATAGAGAGATACTGGCATGATATTGTTCCTTGTTTGTTTCCTCATAATATCTTACATCATTCAATTGGTGGAAGGTTTCACGACAGTACTGTTCTCTGGTGAGTAATACTATGTTACCTCCTTTGTCGGAAGGTTTGCAGATTATCTGCTGATCCAGGGTCAGATCTTTTAGGATCATTGTTTGTTCTTCCGTTTTTTTCTTTAAATTTATTTGGAACGGCCTTAGTTCTGAATTTTAGGAGGTCCTGTAATACAGCGTCAGAGAACGCATCGATCGCATCATATGGCATTTGCGGGTTGAAGAGTGATGGAGGCTTGAAGGTGGTAACTGGTGTTGCTTGTTCGATGCCCACCCTGCATGCTCTCATGGCTGTATCACCATTCTGATTGTCCTCACAATCCTCTTCTGTACGCAGTTCTTCAAGCATCTCAAGCATGCTGAGATCGTGTGCTGTTAAGATGTCTGTCTCTTTCGGTTGTAGTTTGTTCTTAAGTCGTCTTGCTTCCGTCACTGATGGCTTCAATTAGAAAAATTTGTGTAATTTCATTTTGCGTGTAAACTTGAACAGATCGATTCTCGTCTGCGTGTACTCCATACGATCATTAGGACAGAATGACAGTCCAAATTTGAGAGCAGACTCCTCTGCAGCTGTCAACACTCGTGGTCTGAGGTTGATGATGGTGAGATCATCCGCATCAGCTACCACCTCTTGCCCCTGTTGCTTCTTGATCCCCGAGATGCTATTTTGCCCCTTCCTCTTCCTCTTCCTCTTCCCCTTCCAGCCGCCCCTTCTTGTCTGTCTTCGCTTTCGGGTGGCTTGCTCTTGCCACCTCTGAGCCAGGTTTGGCGGATGAGATTGAACTCCTGGTGAAAAGGGGTTTTCGCTTGGTCACTGGGAGGGGCAGTTGTTTCATCTCCTGATAGCTCACTCTCTGTAATCTCTGATTCAGAGGTTTCTATTCTTGTTGTGGATCCAGGGGGTTTCTTTCTGTTCAGTTCTTTGCGGGGTTCATCGAATTTCTTAGCGAAGGTTAAAATCCTCCCCTGCATGTAATCTCGTTTGTCACGCTCCAATTTTTCTTGTTTTTGTTGCCTTATCGTTAGTTCATATTTGTGTAGTCGTTTCCTCATTTCCTCTCTTAGGTCTTCTTGTTTACTCTTGTCAGCATCGTTGGCTAGGTCCTTTTCCAGGATAGCTATCTCTGCCAATGCTTTTTCTCTGTCGCTCCAGGCGAATTTTACTAGGATGGCCAACATTCCTTTGCACGATGCTGCTGTGTAATCTGCCCATTCTTCCAGAAGCTGTGGGTCCGGATTTTCATAGGCGGGTATGGTGTAAATGCGTAGGCCCCTTGGTACCCTGTCCACGTCCATGTAGTTCTGGAGGGAGGTAGCTTCCCACCACGTTCTAATCTCTCTTTCACACAGCCTTTCTAATTTAGTAAACTGCGTGCGTAGGGTAGTACGAGTATTTGACCCATTGGATGTTTCATCTGACCCCACTGTTGATTTATTTGCGGTCTTTTTAAATATGTCGCGTGCTGCTTAGCGGCGATGTGTTTCGTCGAACATGTTTCTCACATCTGCTCCGGAAAAGCAACTTGCTTTTCCCACGGTACACCCCCTCACACGCCTTACTCCGGATTCGTAATGCGATAAATCTGGAAGATGAAAAAGTCTTAAATGGCACGGCTTACCCGTTTTGTTAATATCAGCCGGGACGTCGGTCCGTGCGTTGTTTTCACTCTTCACTCTGATAATGACGAATAGCGCATTCCGGAATGGTGCCCTGGATATAAATATTGCTCCCAAGTTAAACCAAAAGCCAGGTCACTTGCAGGCGGGTGCTGTCTCGTGACGGTGTCCCACGTATAAATACTCCAGCTTCCCAACTTCGTCGTTGTGTACAAAGTCAAGCACTCACGGAGGGGGTTTTGTATCGGCTGTTATTTAATTAGCAGATGAATCAAAACAGAGAGACAGACGCATTTCAGAGATTCCTTCATCAGTGTCTGATTTCAGACGCCGCGCGCCAACATTTAAATTAATTTGCGTCATTCGCATCGCGACAACATCGATGACGATGGTATAAGCCTCGCTATTGCATTGTAACAAGGCGGCCATATTAGAACAGTGTATTCCTCATACAGAATACATTATTTTTGCTAAAATACATTTCATTTTTTGATTGCTTGCAGTGTGCTTTACCATAAATGATTAAATGTCAGAAATCTTTACAAATAAGTGATAATATACATAAGATATTGCGTCTTCATATTGTCAATTGAACCAAACGGTATAATCCCGCATATGTTCGATTTATTAAAGTTAATCTCGTGAATACCAAAATAACTTTATCAACTGATGAAACCGTATAAAACCAATACATGGCTTTATTTCAGTACTGCAGTGTATTCAACCACCGATACACGGTTTCATCAGTTGAAAAAGTTATTTTGGTATTCACGAGATTAACTTTAATAAGTCGAACATATGCAGTATTATACAGTTTGGTTCAATTTAGAGTAGGAATAGTATTTTTTTCTTCATCACTATTTAGAACTATTTTTGAAGTGTACATCTCTTGGGGTAGGAATAGTAATTTGAACAACTTCACTTTCCAGCATTTATTTTTGAGGTATGCATCCTTTGGACTTGGAATAGTAATTTGTATTCCACCAATATCCCGCACCTTCCCTGAGGCAAGCATCTTTTGGTGTTAGCATAGCTATTTTAAGCCCACCACTATACAGCATTTTCTATGAGGCAAGCATCCTTTGGTGTTGGAATAGTAATTTTAACCCCACCAGTATCCTGCATTTTCCATGAGGCACGGTTATTTTGTTGTTGGGATAGTAATTTTAATCCCACCACTATCCTGCACTTTCTTTGAGGTAAGCATTGTTTTGAGTAGGAATAGTAATTTTAACACACCACCATCCTGCACTTTCCTTGAGGCAAGCGAGTTTTGGAGTTGAAATAGTAAATTTAATGCTATTAGTATCCAGCACCCTTTGGTGTAGGAATAATAATTTTAACATACCACTATCTTGCACCTTCCCTGAGGCAAGCACATTTTGGATTTGGAATAGTAATTTTAACCCCACCACTATCCAGCATTTTCTCTCAGGCAAGCACCCTTTGGAGTAGGAATAGTAATTTTCATATATCACTAGTCTGCACCTTACCTGAGGCAAGCACCTTTTGGAGTTGTAATAGTAATTTGAACCCCACCACTATGTAGCATTTTCCCTCAGGCAAGCATCCTTTGGAGTAGGAATAGACATTTAAAAATACTACTAACATGTACTTTCTCTGAGGCAAGCACCTTTTAGAGTTGGAATAGTAATTTTAACCCCACCACTATCTAGGGGCCGATTCCAATCCTGGAAAAAGGCTGTATGAATCATTGTACGGAGCGTTTTCTCCGTACGACTCGTACCCGGTAAACTTTCCGTACAACCTAGGAAATACGATTCGTGCAGAAAGCCTATTTCCGTACGTTTCATACAAAAGCCCGTACGGGTCAAAAAAACCTATGATTCTGATCCGGAACAGCTTGTACGCGACGTCCGGACATATTCAGGCAGCGGTTTCCGGCCCAGCAAGTACGATTCGTCCCTACATCACTCCGTACGGCTCTTTTTTTACGGGAGCCAAACACAGCCGGAATAGCAGATTCCTACGTGAACTCCTACGCAACGGAGCCCCGGTACGTGACATACATGCCATGAACCCCATCGTACGTGTCATCCCAGTCCTCCTAGCCACCGACCTGGTGCACCGGACCCGACGCACACGCCGCAGAAGGTGAGAACAACACCCAGGGGCCAGGGTGGGGGTGAGGTGCAGGACACATACCCCATACCCAAAGCCAAACCTATAATATGGAGCCCATACATTACCACCAGGGTCTGGTCACTTGGGGGGGCATAGACAGCAACCCCTGCATACCGCAACAACGGAAGTGGATGTGTACGGTGCGTTGCACACGTACCCCTACGGCACCAGTACAATAGTGATACAGACCGTACACACACAATGAATGCGTGGGTACGGTGCGTTTCACACGTACCCCTACGGCACCAGTACAATAGTGATACGGACCGTACACACGCAATGAATGCATGGGTACGGTGCATTTCACACGTACCTCTACGGCACCAGTACAATAGTGATACGGACCGTACACACGCAATGAATGCGTGGCTACGGTGCGTTTCACACGTACCCCTATGGCACCAATACAATAGTGATATGATGCGTACACATGCAATGAATTCAGGGGTACGGTGTGTTTCACCCGTGCCCCTACTGCACAAGTACATTTGGGAAACGAGGCGTACACACGCCACAAATGTGGGGTTTCGGTCTGGCCCTGCATGTTACCCTCATATTGGTGTGTGTGTAGGTTCAGGCCAGCAGTGTACTGCTCCAAGGGGTTGGTTGGTTTGTGCAGAGGATTCCCAGCAGTGGCCAACCATATGGGGGGGCTGCAGATCAATACCAGCAGTGTCCAGACATGTAGGGGTGGTTGTAGAGGACTCCCAGCAGTGGTCAGCCATATAGGGGGGGCTGTAGATGAATGCCTGCAGTGCCCAGACATATGGGGGTGGGTGCATATGACTCCAAACAATGTACAGGGACATGGGGGTGGGTGCAGAAGACTCCCCGCAGTGGACAGAGACATGGGGGTGGGTGCATATTACTACCAGCAGTGGACAGAGACATGGGGGTGGGCGCATATGACTACCAGCAGTGGACAGAGACATGGGGGTGGGTGCATATGACTCCCAGCAGTGGACAGAGACATGGGGCTGGGTGCATATGACTACCAGCAGTGGACAGAGACATGGGGGTGGGTGCAGAGGACTCCCAGCAGTGGACAGAGACATGGGGGTGGGTGCATATGACTGCCAGCAGTGGACAGAGACATGGGGGTGGGTGCATATGACTACCAGCAGTGGCATGCAATATGAGGAGTGGGTGCAGAGGACTCCCAGCAGTGGACAGAGACATGGGGGTGAGTGCATATGACTGCCAGCAGTGGACAGAGACATGGGGGTGGGTGCATATGACTACCAGCAGTGGCATGCAATATGAGGAGTGGGTGCAGAGGACTCCCAGCAGTGGACAGAGACATGGGGGTGGGTGCATATGACTGCCAGCAGTGGACAGAGACATGGGGTTGGGTGCATATGACTACCAGCAGTGGCATGCAATATGAGGGGTGGGTGCAGAGGACTCCCAGCAGTGGACAGAGACATGAGTGTGGGTGCATATGACTACCAGCAGTGGACAGAGAAATGGGGGTGAGTGCATATGACTACCAGCAGTGGACAGAGACATGGGGAGGGGGCAGAGGACTCCCAGCAGTGGACAGAGACATGGGGCTGGGTGCATATAACTACCAGCAGTGGACAGACACATGGGGGTGGGTGCATATGACTCCCAGCAGTGGACAGAGACATGGGGGTGGGTGCATATGACTCCCAGCAGTGGACCGAGACATGGGGTTGGGTGCCTATGACTACCAGCAGTGGACAGAGACATGGGGGTGGGTGCAGAGGGCTCCCAGCAGTGGACAGAGACATGGGGGTGGGTGCATATGACTACCAGCAGTGGACAGAGACATGGGGTGGGTGCATATGACTGCCAGCAGTGGACAGAGACATGGGGGTGGGTGCATATGACTATCAGCAGTGGCATGCAATATGAGGGGTGGGTGCAGAGGACTCCCAGCAGTGGACAGAGACATGGGGGTGGGTGCATATGACTGCCAGCAGTGGACAGAGACATGGGGTGGGTGCATATGACTACCAGCAGTGGCATGCAATATGAGGGGTGGGTGCAGAGGACTCCCAGCAGTGGACAGAGACATGAGTGTGGGTGCATATGACTACCAGCAGTGGACAGAGACATGGGGGTGGGTGCAGCAGTGGACAGAGACATGTGGTGGGTGCAGAGGACTCCCAGCAGTGGACAGAGACATGGGGGTGGGTGCATATGACTACCAGCAGTGGACAGACACATGGGGGTGGGTGCATATGACTCCCACCAGTGGACAGAGACATGGGGGTGGGTGCATATGACGACCAGCAGTGGACAGAGACATGGGGGTGGGTGCCTATGACTACCAGCAGTGGACATAGACATGGGGGTGGGTGCAGAGGGCTCCCAGCAGTGGACAGAGACATGGGGGTGGGTGCATATGACTACCAGCAGTGGACAGAGACATGGGGTGGGTGCATATGACTCCCAGCAGTGGAAAGAGACATGGGGGTGGGTGCAGAGGACTCCCAGCAGTGGCATGCAATATGAGGGGTGGGTGCAGAGGACTCCCAGCAGTGGACAGAGACATGGGGGTGGGTGCATAGGACTCCCAGCAGTGGACAGAGACATGGGGGTGAGTGCAGAGGACTCCCAGCAGTGGCATGCAATATGAGGGGTGGGTGCATATGACTACCAGCAGTGGACAGAGACATGGGGGTGGGTGCAGAGGACTCCCAGCAGTGGACAGAGACATGGGGTGGGTGCAGAGGACTCCCAGCAGTGGACATAGATATGGGGGTCGTACATCATTATCAGATGACCACACCTACATGGTGGTATGTACGCATCCCTAACTTTGGACTATGATGACAGTGCCATAAAACACATCACTGACAGCAGTGTCCCACTCCCAGGAGGATGGATGTCTTTCACCCACTGCATGACACACCACATGTGGGTGTGAGGACAAGTAACACACGAATACCCACCCATGGCAGATGCAGCACAATACACACCCTGATATCATGCCACAAGACTGTATAGTCATGTAACTGCCTACAAAACGAAGATAGCCAAAGGGAACACACACTGTCACGCACATCCCAGGACTGATAGGAATGTCCAGGTGCTGGTCCAGCCACCAAGATGTTGTCTCTCATGGAAGGAATAGGGTGGAAGTCCCCTAGATACAATGCCCACAATTGTGAGTCACGTGCCCGAATACCCTGCATAACAAGTACCATTTGTGTGGTAGGCTGTGATTACACACATGCATAGTGCTGAAAATGGTGAATTTGTCCCTGAAGGCATTTCGACTTACTCAAAAGACAAGTACAGTGACTAGCAAGGATGGCACAGACGATTCAGCAGGAGACATCGGTGAGCAGGGATGGCCATTGTTGAAGGCATCCGTCACCAACAAAAGAAATGTTGACACAGGTCAGCATAACAATAGTGCAACTGTTTGCAAGGAAGATGTCAGGTGCCACAGAGGAAGGAACACTCCTTGGGACAATATCTCAAAACAAAATGAACACACACTACCAATGATTCTTTGCAGAGACAATGTGATGGCACACAGATACCATGGTCCACCTCATGACCATCATACAAAAACATTTCTCAGAACCCTAACACATTACCAGGACACCAACTCCAGGAGCCTCAGCACCAACATCAAGTACCTGAAATGCAATAGTGTTGAAAGTAAAAATAAAGGCTTTATTCAGCACAAAACAAATTACCAAATATAGACTATTTACAGAGGCCAATGGCCAGTCCATACGGAACGTCCAAGGGGGGACGTAGGGGACCGCGTCTACCCCTAGCTTGCCTGCACAAATGAACCTCCAGGTTCATCGGCCGGGGGAAGGCATCATCTGTGGAAGTACCAGGCACCGCAGGGACAGGAGGGGGAAGGGTAGGTGTGGTGGGTGCAGGGGTGGACGTCTCCACCACAGGGGGTGGGGCAGCGCAGAAGGTGAAGGTGAGCTCGGCGCTGCACACCGCTGCCAGTACCTCCATCCGAACCCCTGCACCTGAGGATTCCCCTAGGTCAAGGGAGGGTGTGGTGGGCGAGGGATGGGGTGCAGCGCTCCTGGGGGAGGGGGTTGATGTGGTGGGGGACACAACTCCTGTGCCCAGGGACTTCCTCACCCGCTTGTGGGATGGTGGCTCAGCGGGGGCAAGGTCCAGCACACCCAGAAAGTGCTCCTTGGGTGACCGTTTCTCAGGGAAGCCAAGAGGAGTGGTTTTGTAGGGAAAGGGTTGTGAGGACTGCGGACTGCGACTGTGGCTGCGTGTATGTCATCTGTCCCCAGACGCTGTGGGTGTACCTACATCCCCCTGAGTGTGCATGCCAGGAGGTGTGCTGCCTGTGTCTGGTGGGGTGCGTGATCGTGACTGTCTGGGTGTGCGTTGGACAGGTATGAGAGAGGGAAGTGTGGATGGGTCCGGGGTAGGGGGGAACGGAGCGCTGCAGGAGAGTAACTGCTGCCGTCAGGGAAGAGTCCATGGACCGCAGAATCCTGCGTTGGTCAGACATCGTTGATGCCATGCCCTTCATGAACGACACCATCTGTGTAAGCAGTTTAGTGTGGCAATGAAGGACATTCAGCACCGATGCCTGCCCAACCTGCAACTGCCACAGTATGTCCACAGAGGGCAGCAGGGGAGGCAGGGGCAGGGGGTGCGGTGCCTGGGTAGAAGGAGACATGGTGGGCCTCTGCATGGACAGAAGGGATGGGAGCAACTGGGAGGGCGGAGATGGTAACGGAGGAGGTGGGAACAGATGTGGGGATGCTGCCAGGTGGTGTTGCAGCCTCCCCCTCATCGAGGAGGTCAGCGTCGTAGCTGGTATCGCCTCCAGACAGGTCCTCGGACTGACTCCCCTCGCCCTGCGTGCCACTGCCTCCTTCTGACTCTAAAGCACTGTTGGCACTGTCGCTGAATCCCTCCTCCAGGTCTGTGCAGGTGTCTCCTTCGGTTTCCGATGATGATGCTGTGGGCAAGGAGAAGAAACCGAAATGCATCAGTCACCTGTATACATCTGATACATGAGCACAAGAACAATTGGTCACAGTGCATATCAGGCAATGCATCATGAGTAACAGCTAGATAACTCTGCACATATGTAAGCCCTGTACTGCCCAGTTGATAGACCCACTATGCCACTTGGACACAAGGAAAAAAAGGAAAAAAAGAACACACCAGGCCACAACTTAAATGAGAAATACACTGAGAAGCTAGTGTCTGTGAACAGGTGAGCACAGCAATACAATGAAGTCATGCCACCTCTTGTTTACCCTGAAAGAAACAGTAGTGGTGCACCCAACGTAAACTAACACACCTCACTACTCAAGGTGTCACCACACTCAGAGACCTGTATGTACTTTGGAACACAAAACGGAAAAATGTTGTTACCTTGGGACTCTCAATACTTTACACAATCGACATGTATTGAATGTGGCAATTCGCCATTTCGTGAAAAGAACACTCATGTGCCTGCATGAAAGATGTCTCCCAAGGAAGTGCACACAAAACTACATTTACACTGTCATTGAAGAAGCTGGCACCTTTTTCAAAGAAGCCACGGTTAGAAATAAATGGTGTTGCAGAAAGTACATATACAGGGCCCCACAGAGGTCTTGATGTCTTGACACACGTTAGTTTGTATCACCAACAACAAACTAGTTTCACAAAATCAAGACCACTGTGGGAAAATGTATACGGAGAATCTGCAACACAATTTAATTCTAACAGTGGCTTCTTTGAAAAGGTGCCAGCGTGTTCCATGAAAGTGGAAATGTCATTTGGTGTGCACTTCCTTGGGAGACATCTTTCATGCAGGCACATTACTGTTCTTAACACAAATCATCAAATTACCACATTTAAAACATGAAGAACTGTCGACAAGTGCTGTGAGTGCCAAGGTACAAACATTTTTGACTAACAACTTGAATTATGTCAGTTGTCACATGGCCATCAGTTACCTGATGACGCAGTTGGCTACACATATGACCCACTGCCTGTCATGTAGAGTGGAACACATGTACAAACCCAGGACAATGCATAAGCTAATGGGCCTGCAATTGTGTTGTAAAAAAACATAGCTGTACTGTGGAGACATCCTCATGGAAAGCCAGAATGTCCACACAGATGTCAGCACACAAAGACCACACTGCGTTGCATCTGAACCACACACATGTGCCAATAATTTATGAGCAGTATTCATGTTGTTAAAAAAATTACACAGGCTGCAAAGCACGAACATTAAGCACTGGCCACCATCATAGGGGCACTGCACGGTGATTCTTTGTACAGCCAATTCTCACACACAGGTCAGACCTGGCAAGGAGAAATCTGGGGTGCCCATGTAGGCCTCTTCCGCACAACCCCCCATACCTGAGTCAATGTGATTGATACAGATCAAGAAGTGACACCTCTAAATCAGGGTTTCAAAAACTGTGCAGCAACAATTTGCTAAATTGACACAACATCACCTCATGGGGCTGCCAACACATATTTGTGACAAACAACTATCAACAGATTGTTGTGAATAGCCACACAGGCACTGCCCAGTGTGAGTATGCACAAGCCAAATGGTTTATCCCTGTCCAGTGGACACATGTAGCACACATTGGAAATATACAAACTAGGCCAGGGAACAATGCCACAGAGGCAAACCTATGCTGAACCCACAGAGAATGTGCACAGTGTTGGATGACACACATGATTAGGAGGCCAGGGTGTCTCAGGGGATTGTAGTGGGCACACTGCTCCGTGTTCCTGGAATCTCCCACTCATGCACATCATGTCTGAGGCCAAAACTTTGCTCATACATGCTGCAAGGGTGTTCAGTTGAAACCTCACGCTACTATGTTGAGACTCATCATCAGTGCCCAAAACTATGGACCCCCAACATAGTGAACAGGTCATGGCACAGGCAAGGTACCAACACATGTCACAGACTACCCTCCCACATGATGCGGACAGCAATGTGCACTTTGATTTTCTGGCACCCTAGATGACCATGTGCAAATGTGATTACACACAGACCAGGGGACACATGTCAAGGAGGGGAAGGGATGAAAAAGAGCACCAGGTGACATTGGGGAACAGAAAATGCACTGCACATATAAACTCTGGGAGTGTGTCCAGGCTACAGAGCACTTCCAAATGCTGGTGACACATAACACAACAAACAGCCGTGTACCTACCCCCTCGTTGCTGCAGTCTCTCCTGTAACTGCCTATCGAGGTTAGGGAAGACCACCGCCAGGATATGGGTCATGTGGGAGGTCAGGCGTCAGCGCCCGCCGTGGGGGCGAGGAGTGTCGAGCCCCAGCTGGACCCGGGCGATCCGCCGGGTCCAGCACCGGATGTCCTGCCACCGTTTTTGGACCTGTGGTAGGTGCCGACTGCGATCCCCCGCCGATCTCACGGCCCTGACGAGGTCCTGCCAGATCACCATCTTCTCGTAGGCAGTTACCTGTCAGGATGACAAAGTGAGACAACATCACTACACCTGCTCCATGTCCCAGAGACACACATTTGAACATCTTTGATATGTTGAACAGGGCATAGGATGCGGACAGGAATGGCATTATTCTCAATGAGAAATTGGCCTGTGTGCAAGCCCCAATGCACTACATGGCATTGAAAGTCAACAGGTGGCATAAGGGGTGCGACACACTCACTGATCATGGCACACACTGTGCAGCACAAGCAATCACATGTCCCACTCCACTGACGCACCCTCAGCAGACTAGACAGACACACCCAGGCACAGATCACTCGCCTGTCAGTCACAACAGCGGATACAACCCTCACTCTGCACATGTGCCACTTGCCTGTGGGGTGTCACAGGTGTCATGCTAGCTCTGCAAGTCAGACACACAGCACGGCTTACTTGTCACATCAGATGGGTAGAGCTGTTTCTTCCTCCATGCAGCTGTGGTGCAACACTTCACATAGACACTCACCCACATGACAAGGAACATTCACACACATCAATGTCCATGAGGTTGTACTCATCATTTGGACACTCAAACCAAAGGTCCACTCAACTCATACACATCTGTGGGTACAGTCACCTGTCACACCGGGGGGGACCACTGAATCACCTCAGGACAATAGGAAAAAAAGCCACCAAGGATTTGCCAGACTGAATGTGTCATGCACTATGCAGTGACTGTCACAGTAAGCACAATGCAAGTGAGGAGTGCACGCAGGAACTACCTCATGCTCTGCATGAGTGACATTAGCATGTCCCCCCGGGACCCACTCTAAACAACATTGCATGTCTGTCACACCTGGACACAATGCCAGAAGTGACAGTCACACAACAGGTGCATAGGGAAAGGTAGTGGAGTCAGCACTCACCTGCTCCCCTGGTCTCCCATACAGCTTGGGGTACTGTGGGAGGAGGACTTCCAGCAACGCCTCATTCTCCTCTAGGGTGAATGGCTGGGCCCTCTCCACAGTACGCAACATGGTCCAGAGGAAGCAGAGACAGCAGCAGTGTGGTCGACTGGAAAGTTGTGCAGGCAAGTTGCCTCTAATGGGTTCTGGCTGCCTTATATCTGTCTTGCTGAGGGGCATTCATTTAGAGGAGTACATAGTGATTGGTCAGACTCATTTGCATCATACGTTTACTCCAATCCCTTTAAACATACACCAATAACTTTAAACATACACCAATGACACGCATTCCCATCGTTCAATTTTGAGCATCATGTCAAGTCAACAACCACTTTGCAACATTTTATTATTTGGCCAACTGACGGTTCCAGGACTCCTGATGGACACATTGCAAATGAAAAATCTGTATCCATGACAACCAGCATGCATTTTGGGCCTAATACCTGTCCCCTATGTGTCCCCTATGTAATTTTGAAATCCACACATATGTACGGTGCGTTTCACACGTACCCTTATGGCACCACTACAATAGTGATAAGGACCGTACACACGCAATGAATGCGGGTGTACGGTGCACTTCACATGTACCTGTACGGCACCAGTCGAACAGTGATACGGACCGTACACACGCAATGAATGCGGGTGTACGATGCGTTTCACACGTACCCCTACGGCACCAGTAGAACAGTGATACGGACCGTACACACGCAATGAATGCGGGTGTACGGTGCGTTTCACACGTACCCATATGGCACCAGTAGAACAGTGATACGGACCGTACACACACAATGAATGCGTGGGTACGGTGTGTTTCACACGTACCCGTATGGCACCACTACAATAGTGATACGGACCGTACACACGCAATGAATGTGGGTGTACTGTACGTTTCACATGTACCCGTACAGCACCAGTAGAACAGTGATACGGACCGTACACACGCAATGAATGCGTGGGTACGGTGGGTTTCACACGTACCCGTATGGCACTAGTAAAACAGTGATACGAGGCGTACACACGGCAGGAATGGAGGGCTACGAGTCGCACAAGGATGTCCATCAAATACTTGTCATTGTATACTTTCATGTGCAGGCCCTAGGTGTGTCAGCCAGTGATATTGCACAGGTCCACTCATCTAGTTGCACAATTGATGTGTGATGACCTGTGTACACATGTCATGTGTGATGGGTGACTATGTGGCACACATCACCTTGACACTTGCCACATATGTGTCTGTAGTCCAACTGGGTCATGCACAGCAGCAGTGGGATGGCACAGTCATCACCACCCGCACCTGTCTCCTGATGCCAGGGACAGGGATACTCTATCAACTGACATGTCACGATCCGCGTGCCCCTATGTGACTATGTCAGGTGTGAGTCATGTGTTCCCGTGAGCTTGCTGTTAGTGTTCCGTCAACTGCATCTGCTGTTGGTGCATCCAACATGGGTCTGTGTGGAGATCGGAATGGCACACATCTACGCACACCATGCCACATGTGGATTCCGACAGCTGTAGGGTCTGTGTGCATTGGATATCATATTTTCCCAGGCACACATGTCTGCGTCGTCTCAATGGCTGTGTTTATTTGTTGTCATGTGTACTCCTTCATCGCAATGTGTTTCATATGTACATTTGACATTCCATGTGACCTGTGCGTGTGCCTTGTAGTCAACTGTCTGGATGAGAGGACATCCTTCCAATGCTGCTATGTGGATGTGTGTCACTCTGGTGATATCACTGGTTGTTCACTCAGACTTGCCCCCAGTCATTTCAGGGCATGTCATGTAGACTTGACAATCAACAGGTGTATCTGGCTTTTCGTAGGAGTGCCAGCAAGCTGGCATATGCGTCCTGGATGTATTGCACACACCAGACTCCATAGTTACCTGATGTTTAGTAGCAGTTTAGCATGTGCTATATTCATTGACATTGATGTTGGCAGACTCTCAATCTTCATTATTCCTTCCAATGTCTTGCAGGGCACCGCCTGTCCCAAGAACAATGCCAAACTTGGATGCCATGAGGGAACGTGCCTGCATCCGACGTTACAGATTCACTCAACAGTTGATTGAGGACTTGACCGACAAGCTGTCACCACACCCCCAACCGCGACACAGGTATCCTACTGCGCTGACCCCAAAGATGAAGGTGATGGCAGCCCTACATATTTTTGCCACAGGTATGTTTCAATTGACCATAGCTGATGTTGGTGGGATGTCACAGAACTTCTCCTGAGGCGGAAGCCGGGAGCTACAGCAACTTTTTTTAACATTCTGGTGTGACTGATTGTTATATTTTTTAATTCTCACTCACCCTACGGCCTGCCTCTGATACAGCGATCTCCCAGCCCAGCTGACACTCGCTGCCGCTGGTTGTGCTGTGACACGCCCATTCGCGCTGGCCACGCCCCCCCCTTCCCATACTTAATCACGCGCTGACATTGCCCCGCGTTCTTCGAACTTCTCCTGAGGCGGAAGCCGGGAGCTACAGCAACTTTTTTTAACATTCTGGTGTGACTGATTGTTATATTTTTTAATTCTCACTCACCCTACGGCCTGCCTCTGATACAGCGATCTCCCAGCCCAGCTGACACTCGCTGCCGCTGGTTGTGCTGTGACACGCCCATTCGCGCTGGCCACGCCCCCCCTTCCCATACTTAATCACGCGCTGACATTGCCCCGCGTTCTTCGAACTTCTCCTGAGGCGGAAGCCGGGAGCTACAGCAACTTTTTTTAACATTCTGGTGTGACTGATTGTTATATTTTTTAATTCTCACTCACCCTACGGCCTGCCTCTGATACAGCGATCTCCCAGCCCAGCTGACACTCGCTGCCGCTGGTTGTGCTGTGACACGCCCATTCGCGCTGGCCACGCCCCCCCCTTCCCATACTTAATCACGCGCTGACATTGCCCCGCGTTCTTCGAACTTCTCCTGAGGCGGAAGCCGGGAGCTACAGCAACTTTTTTTAACATTCTGGTGTGACTGATTGTTATATTTTTTAATTCTCACTCACCCTACGGCCTGCCTCTGATACAGCGATCTCCCAGCCCAGCTGACACTCGCTGCCGCTGGTTGTGCTGTGACACGCCCATTCGCGCTGGCCACGCCCCCCCCTTCCCATACTTAATCACGCGCTGACATTGCCCCGCGTTCTTCGAACTTCTCCTGAGGCGGAAGCCGGGAGCTACAGCAACTTTTTTTAACATTCTGGTGTGACTGATTGTTATATTTTTTAATTCTCACTCACCCTACGGCCTGCCTCTGATACAGCGA
The DNA here is from genome assembly GCF_964204655.1 of Triturus cristatus. NCBI lineage: Eukaryota > Metazoa > Chordata > Amphibia > Caudata > Salamandridae > Triturus > Triturus cristatus. The sequence continues at coordinate 1,139,218,129 of NC_140583.1, read as the reverse complement.
TCTCCCAGCCCAGCTGACACTCGCTGCCGCTGGTTGTGCTGTGACACGCCCATTCGCGCTGGCCACGCCCCCCCCTTCCCATACTTAATCACGCGCTGACATTGCCCCGCGTTCTTCGAACTTCTCCTGAGGCGGAAGCCGGGAGCTACAGCAACTTTTTTTTTAACATTCTGGTGTGACTGATTGTTATATTTTTTAATTCTCACTCACCCTACGGCCTGCCTCTGATACAGTGATCTCCCAGCCCAGCTGACACTCGCTGCCGCTGGTTGTGCTGTGACACGCCCATTCGCGCTGGCCACGCCCCCCCCTTCCCATACTTAATCACGCGCTGACATTGCCCCGCGTTCTTCGAACTTCTCCTGAGGCGGAAGCCGGGAGCTACAGCAACTTTTTTTAACATTCTGGTGTGACTGATTGTTATATTTTTTAATTCTCACTCACCCTACGGCCTGCCTCTGATACAGCGATCTCCCAGCCCAGCTGACACTCGCTGCCGCTGGTTGTGCTGTGACACGCCCATTCGCGCTGGCCACGCCCCCCCCTTCCCATACTTAATCACGCGCTGACATTGCCCCGCGTTCTTCGAACTTCTCCTGAGGCGGAAGCCGGGAGCTACAGCAACTTTTTTAACATTCTGGTGTGACTGATTGTTATATTTTTTAATTCTCACTCACCCTACGGCCTGCCTCTGATACAGCGATCTCCCAGCCCAGCTGACACTCGCTGCCGCTGGTTGTGCTGTGACACGCCCATTCGCGCTGGCCACGCCCCCCCCTTCCCATACTTAATCACGCGCTGACATTGCCCCGCGTTCTTCGAACTTCTCCTGAGGCGGAAGCCGGGAGCTACAGCAACTTTTTTAACATTCTGGTGTGACTGATTGTTATATTTTTTAATTCTCACTCACCCTACGGCCTGCCTCTGATACAGCGATCTCCCAGCCCAGCTGACACTCGCTGCCGCTGGTTGTGCTGTGACACGCCCATTCGCGCTGGCCACGCCCCCCCCTTCCCATACTTAATCACGCGCTGACATTGCCCCGCGTTCTTCGAACTTCTCCTGAGGCGGAAGCCGGGAGCTACAGCAACTTTTTTTAACATTCTGGTGTGACTGATTGTTATATTTTTTAATTCTCACTCACCCTACGGCCTGCCTCTGATACAGCGATCTCCCAGCCCAGCTGACACTCGCTGCCGCTGGTTGTGCTGTGACACGCCCATTCGCGCTGGCCACGCCCCCCCCCAGTTCCCAGGATATAGAATGCCTCACTATCGGAAGCGCAGCGGACGAGCGCAGCGGGCGCGCCGATTGCGCGCCGAAGGCGCGCTTAAGGCAAGCTCGTCTGCGCTCGTCCGCGTCGAGACCGAGGCGGGGAGCACCCCCCCTCCACCAGAGGGGCCAGTCATCGCTCATAAAGTAACTACATACAAATACACTGCCGACCAACTCCTTACAATAAACAAACTTACAGACGCACCTCATTGTGTACCTCGTCTATTACACTCCAATACTATTATTGGTCCTCACAAATGTCCTCTATGCACTGCCCCCACCCACCCCACTATTTCCTCTCCTCAGGTTCTAGCAGCACTTACCAACGTGCGTTCAGTCTCCAAGCATAAACTCGAAATCCTAGAACTCATAGAGACGCACAACTTAGACCTATTATTCATTACTGAAACCTGGGGCGACCACTCATCAGGCCCAGACTTCAAAGCAGCTATCCCGGAAAACTACTGCGTTCACAAGCTCGATAGAACTAATAAAAAGGGTGGTGGAATAGCCATTATCTACAAAAACAACTTCAAAGTTAAAACTACGAACGCCAATCACGCTGAGTGCGAGGCATTGTCTTTTACCATCAGTCTATCAGTTAAACAATCACTTACAGGCATTCTACTCTACCGCCCCCCTGGGTCCAGATCCAAGTTCCTCAATAATTTAAACAACTTAATTGAAGTCTCAGCAGGAGCCCCACACTTCACTATATTGGGCGACTTCAATTTCCATCTGGAATCTACCTGTGACCCTGATACCCAGGCACTAGTTAACGATTTATCAGCGGCCGGTCTTCATCAAATCGTTAATCAGCCAACTCACAAAGCCGGACACACCCTCGACGGGCTATTTACCAGCAACCCACATATTACTGTTTCCAAAGTGATTCCACTTACATGGACGGATCACGCGGCTGTCACTTTTTCTATAAAATTAACTTCCCTTCCACCCTCATCCACTCCCTCTTCTCCTATCACCTACCGAAACTGGAAAAATGTCGACCTTTCTTTTCTTGCGTCTTCACTGTCTGACAACATTATCATTACTGATAATGATCCCTCATCAGCCTCCTTTAACTATCTTAATAGTTTAAATACGGCCTGCCACAACGTAGCTCCTCTAAAAACTTGCAACCGTAATAGAAAATGCCCCTCGGCTCCCTGGTTCACGGAATCTCTCCGACTGCAGAGACAACATTGCAGAAATTTGGAAAGGCACTGGCGCCATCACTACAATCCCACTGATAAATCAGTGTATAAATGCGCCCTCTCCAAATATAAAGAGTTGATAACCACCGAAAAAACGTTCTACTTTACTTCTCAAATCAACCATGCCAAAAATTCATCAAAAAAGTTATTTCAGGTAGTTACCCACCTTTCCAACCCTTCTGTCCCTCACTTCAAAGGAACCCAATCACTTTGTGACTCCCTTGCTAATTTCTTCACAGATAAAGTAACTACCATCTTCTCAGCCTTCACTCACGCTCCTTCCATAACCACCATGAGCTCCCCCTCAAAGAGTCACATACCTAGCTTCCCGGTTTTCGAAGCGGTTACGGAGGAACAAGTCCATCGACTTGTCCTGACCACTAAATCAGGCTCACCCCTAGACCCCTGCCCCCATGCTATCCTCAACCTAATCCCGGAAGCTGTTTCACCCGCCCTGACAAATATCTGCAACACTATGTTCACGACGGGCATCTATCCGCCAGTCTGGAAAAAGGCTATTATCAAACCTTTACTCAAAAAGCCCACCCTTGATCCCCTTCTTCCTGCCAGTTACCGACCAATTGCATGTCTCCCATTCCCAGCAAAAATTTTTGAAAATATCATGAACACCCAATTATCAACATTCATTAACAACTACAATCTACTGGATGACACCCAATTTGGGTTTAGACAGGGTCATGGCACAGAGACCGCACTACTAAAAGCCGCAGACGAAATTAGGATGACACTGGACACTGGAGGAGCGGCAGTATTAATTCTATTGGATCTTTCTGCAGCTTTCGACACGGTCAATCATTCAATTTTGATTGACCGTGTCTCAGCCATAGGAATTCAAAATCAAGCTAAACAACTTCTTGCAGCTTTCCTTGCCGATCGCTCGCAAAAAGTAAAAATGGGCCCTTTCACCTCCCAATCCTTCACCCTCCCATGTGGTGTTCCACAAGGATCATCGCTAAGTCCGACACTATTTAACATTTATGTTTCGGACTTAGCGAGGGTCATAAAATCCTATGGAATCGCCCTCACCACTTACGCTGATGATACACAACTGGTGCTGTCGGTACACAACGACGGCCCAGTAATTGCTGCAAATTTCCAAGAGGGTATGCGGGCCATCAGTTCCTGGATGTCATCAAACTCTCTCAAATTAAATTCTGATAAAACAGAGGTGATGACATTCGGGAAACTGGAGCCTGTCTGGTCCCCTCAATGGTGGCCACCTGAGATGGGAGCCCCCCCTCAACCAGTTACTAAAGTACGTAACCTTGGAGTCCTTTTTGACAACAAACTGACGTTTGTCCACCACGTCAATTCTGTGGTCTCCTCATCCTTCTTTATGTTAAAAATGATCAAAAAATTAATGCCATACCTTCCACCTTCAGCCAGCAAAACCTTAATCAGTACTTTGGTCTTTTCAAAAACGGATTACTGCAATGCCCTCTTGATGAATGCCCAGGAAAAGGTCCTGGACAGACTGCAGCTAATCCAAAATGCTTCAGCCCGAATTTTACTGGGAATCCCGAAGTTCAAATCTATTACTCCACACATTAGGCATCTACACTGGCTCCCAGTTAGAAGCCGGATAAAGTTCAAGGCATTATGCATCGCGTACAAAGCAGTTAATAACGTCGGCCCACAGTTCATCAGAAATGCTTTCCGCCCTCTTGAGCACACTAGAACACTCCGTTCCTCTTCCGCTCACTTACTCAAAGTGGCACGAACCAGGAAGGCTAATTGGGGCGACAGACGCTTTACGGTCTCCACAGCAAAAATCTGGAACACACTGCCGGTTGATGTCAAAACTGCCCCTACCCTTTTGATTTTCAGGAAGAAACTGAAAACTTGGCTTTTTTCACCTTGATTTACTTGCTGTAGCATCATTTCCTTCCCCTGAGCGCCGAGACACCCTCGGGTATTTGTGCGCTTTAAAAATTGCATAAACATAAACATAAACATAAACATAAACAGACAATGTTCAGCCGTGTCCTGCATGATGTTTTGGCAGCCATGTTGGAGCACCTTGATGAATTCATCAAATTTCCTACTCCTGAGGAGTTGACAGATGTGAAGGGTGAGTTCTATGCTCTGGGAGGGATGCCCCATGTCATTGGGTCCATTGATGGGACACATGTGGCTTTGGTACCACCACAGGCACAGGAGCAAGCCTATCGCAACCGTAAACATTACCACTCAATAAATGCCCTTGTGGTGTGTCTTGCAGGATAAGCACACGATGCCTACATCATGAGGCGTAGCAGGGTGCCACAAATGATGCTGCGGCTTCACAACAAATGAGCATGTCTTGTTGGTGGATATACTCTGTTGGTCCTGTGTGTTGCGGTATCTTTGGCTCTTACGGCATCTCCTGACCCACTTATTTACATGATGTTTCCATGTAGGGGACTCTGGATATCCCAACATGCCATGGCTAAGGACACCTCTCCGCAACCCAAGAACAGCTGCAGATCACAGGTACAACAATGCACACGGGCAGACCAGGCGAGTGATTGAGAGGACGTTTGGCCTCCTGAAGAGCCGATTCCGGTGCCTTGACAAGACAGGCGGTCCCTCCCATATGCACCGGAAAAGGTCTGCAAAATCTTCATTGTGTGCTGCATGCTGCCTAACATGACATGGCCATTGAGAAGGCAGTGCCACTCATCCTTGATCCTGATGAGCAGCAACACCCACCCGTGGAGGATCCAGGACTTGGTCACGAGGCAAGTGATGAGGAGGAGGAGGATGATATCCGGAGTCAGCTCATACGCAACTTCTTCTCATAATGGTGAGTCACTGGGTATGAGTGTGCAAGCTTGTAGCATTGAGTGGCATGTGTTGCAATGTGTGTGTCCAGCTGACTGAATGCAAAGTGACTTTGATGTGTGTACTGATGTGTCACTCGACTGATGATGTCATGCCACACAGTTTTGCGGAGAGACTTTCTTTGAAATTTGCATGTGTCCAACATTGTTCATGTTTCGTAACTGACCATGTGTGCGGCGAGATTTGTTTTAGGTGACTTCTTGTGTGTCCGTCATTCCCAGGTTTTGCGCCTGTTGTCTGCTCGTGTCATCTTTGTCCTCCTGCTATTGGTGGTGGTACGGGTTGGGACTGTGTGGGGACTTCTTCTGTGCATGTTGTGGTACCATGTATACATGTCTTCTCACCATGGAGCATATAACATGTAGCATGACTCCCATGACATGATAGTCACCCTTCTTGACAGTCATCTGTAGTGGAGTGTGGAGTCTGATGAAGGCATCGATGTGCGTAAACCTTACCTCTGAAACATTGCTGATGCTACGGGTGGACATAGTGTCGGACATCACAACAACAGGCTCTACGGTGATTTGCAGCCTCTCCGTGTGCAGCAGGATGTGTTTGGCTCATCCCCTTAACTTGTGTGCCAGTTCATTGGGATTTACAACATCCGTGTTGTGAAGGGGGGGGTCCAGCATACGTCCCACATGTTCTGTCAACTGACCTGTGAGTCTGTTCATATGGATGCATTTCCCTTTGTGCGAGTTTGTGCAATAAAGGTGTTCAGCACAATCCAAAGTGCCTCATCTCTGTCACTGCAGATCTCTTGCCAGTTTGCATGCGTCATCTATAGCATAATTGTCACAGATTGAGCATATGAGTGTATGTGTATTTCGGCAACATGCATGCATTTCTTCATGGCTAATAATCTCTATTGTGCATGAAGTACCTGGTTGTGTATGTATTTGTGCAGGTTGCTCCCCACAACGGGACGTCAACGCCTGCAGACAGTGTGTCTCCTGTGCGCAGCTCCGCATTTTGTTGCCTGATCCTGTGGCCGTCATTTTTGGTGATTCTTCATACATATTCTTGGAGTGACCCATGAGTAACCTGACACTCCTTCCTTTACATTCACCTGTTGCACTGTGCCTTTCTGACCTCCTTATCTTTGTGTGCTACTTTTTGCCTAGTTTCTCACCCCTTCCGCCTGCTGCTGCCTCACCTGTGGCACCGCCCCACCGAGTGCCCTGATTCTGCAACCCACACGCCTCCAAAATGCTCCTCCCTTCCCCCCTCCACCCATTCTAAATGCAGCCAGCAGCTTGTCTGTACCACTGTTGCGCCAACGCCGTGCCAAAGGCAGGACCGTCGGCGCCTGCAACGTGCACAGTGCACGACCCTCTGGTCCTTGCATGACCCACGTCACACAACAGGCTCATGCTGCAGCCATCCCTCCAAGCAATGTCCACCAGACAAGCAACCGCCTGCTATCAGGCAACCCCTAAGCGCACACACGACATCTTTGCATGCTGAGTGTGCAACTCCAACTGCCTACACAGCGCTGCCCTGCCTACCAGACCCTGTCAGAACAACCAGGTCATGTGCCTCCTACTCCACACCCGCTCAGTCCACCAGCACACCATTGGACTCTGTTACCTCCTCAACACAACAGCCCCACACATCACCTTCATGACAGTAACCTGGATAAAAGCATCCTCAGCACACAGCTTCTTCATTGCCATCTCTGACGGATACAAGATCACCCGCAGGGACGTCACCAACAATCCCGGCGGATGACTTGCAATTTATTCACAAGTACACCCTCAGAGTCACAAATCCGGTTTCGCACCAACCCCCTGGCAACCCTCAGAGTAACTCTCTTCTACAGATCTCCAGGCTTTCATCCACAAATCCCCAAAGCCATCAACACGTACATCTGCACGCACGCCCTCACCTCCACAGGCTACATGTGGCTGGGGGCCAGTAACTTCTTGCTGGAGAAGAACCACACCACCATCCATCATTGGTCCATCAACATTTGCATCCACGTCTCCGACAAGCAACACACTGCCCCACACCCCGCTACCGATACTCCAAAGATGCTTGATGTAAGTCACCACAGACAAGCTGTGTGGGACACTCGAACCAACACCCCCACCACACCCTGCAACCTCACACACTGGATCAGCAACTGATCCAACAATCTTGCCACATTGACTGACTTTCCTGTGAAGCACAACAACAGTTAAGCCACCTGGTACAAGGCAGACCTACTGGACTCATACAGATCTAGCCGGACTCTTGTGCAAACCTTGCAACACAAAGAACCATCAGTTACCTTACAGCCCTGGAAAACGCCGCACACAGCCATCACCATATCATCAGCAAGAACAAGTGGAGATCCTTCAGATAGGGCCGAGGCACCACAACACACGACATAAAGGAGCTCATCAGCATTGTGAGTGGACTGGCAGCAGCTCTCCATCCGAAAGACACCCCACCCTTGCAAGGCAGATCAAATCCCTTGCAAATTTCTACCACTGCAAGCTCTTGGACATACACGACAGCCTTGGCACACAGAGACAGACAGCACTATTATCCACGGGACAAACCCCCCTCAGGTTCTGGACTCCCGTCAGCAGCAAATACACCACCTGGCTCATGTGCACCATCCACTCTGGCTCTCCATCAGGCCCCTTCCCACACAACATCTCAACCACATCATTCCCCATCCATGAAGCCCACATCCAGCACGTCATGAATGTCTCCTTTGAGTTTGCAACATTCCATGGGAGCTGGAGGCATGCAGAGACCCAGGGCCTTCTTAAACAACGGACGGCAGTACCGCCGGAACTCCTGGAACATTACCCTGCTTCCCTACCCAGCAAATGTCATCAGGAAGACACTCAATGAGCAACTGACAAACTTCCTCCACGCAAACAGCTCCAGGCAACCGGCACCAGACCATCTTCCACAGTAATCACACCACTGCAACCGTCATAATTGCCACCACCAACGACAACTTTGCCCTGCTCAACAATGGTGAGACCACCCCCCTTGACTTCTCGACGGCATTGTACAACATGTGCTTCCACGCTGTCAGCTCACACATCTCCAACACTGGTATCCAGAGGAGAGCCCACGATTAAATCAACAAGTAGCTCACCAGCAAGGCCCAGGGAGTCGGCCTCCACCCTTCCACATTTGGTACACTGGGATCATCTGGCCCATGCCCCAGGGCTCATCTCTCAGAGTGACGATCTTCAATATCTCCATGACCCCCCTCTTCACCATCACATGCGCACACGTCCTCATCATCATCTTGTATGCCATTGACACCCAGCTGCTCCTCACCCTCACAAAAGACCCAGCCATTGGCAGATCCAACCTTCAAGAAGGCATGAGATCCGTTGACGAATGGCTGAACATCAGCCACCTGAGGCTGGACTTGGGCAGGACAGAGGTCATCATCTGAGGATTGTCCCGTTACGGCTGGGTCAACTCCTTGTGTCCCACTGGCCTGGGCATTGCACCAGCACCCAGTGGCCACGCACGCAAGCTGGTGTTCATCATGGACTCATCGCTCACAATTACCATGCAACTCAACACCATCTGTACCTCATGCGACAACACCCTCCGCATGCTGCAAATGATCCACAGATAGATCCACTCCAAGGCAAGACAGACCGCCCCCCAGGTCCACGACACCAGCCGGGTCAACTACAGCAATGCCCTGTACGGAGGGACAACAGCAAAACTGCAGGAGAACTTGTTCACATCCAGGGTGAATCCGCACACCTCATCTTCAACATCCCCCGCCCCAGCCACATCACCGTCCACCTGAGATAGCTACAATGGCTCACTGTCTGCTGCAGGATCACCTTCAGACTCCTCACCCACACTCAGGAGGCAGTCCACAACCCCAGACGCAAAACCGACCTTGGTCGTCTTTTTGGGTCGTTGGCCCAACTCCGTGCAGACAACCTTGCCCTGGCCACCATTCATCACATCCACAGAACAACTGCATGCAGGAGATAGTTCTCCCACCTCACCAAACAGACCTGGGACTCCCACCCCGGGCACCTCCACAAGACCCATGACCTCTACGCCTTCATGATACTCTTCCAAATTGGTCTGTCCGAACAGTATTTCCGCCCCCCCTCAGCAGCTTGAGGCCATCACAGGTGAGTATTGGGCTCCATGTCTGTATTTGATGATACATTGTGACCCATGTGTGTCCTCGACCGGACTCAGATACCAGTGTATGGATGGCTGGAGTTAGTTCCACACTGTTCTGCTCGATTTTCCCGGCCTTCTTGTGAGGAACAATGATGGAATGTGACTTCAGTCTCTTATCATTCAAGTCTAAGGGTTAGAGTAGTGAATGGAGCCTATTTACTAGGCACTTCGACATGATTCTGTGCTCTTCCCCATAGATCAGGGCTTGCACACATAGCCTAGGGGATAGATTCGTTAGTATTAGGGATAACCTGTCCTGTAGTGAGGGTATTTCATGGAGCCGTGCTGAATTCAGGCCTGGTAGGCCTCAAACGGGAGAGACTCCATCTTTCTTTCTGCTCCGGCAGCTTGGGATGCTTCTAGGTCAAATGTAATGTTTTAGTTATGAGGTGTTATTCGCTTGGAGAGAACCGGTTCAGGCCGGCCCTTATCGAAGGATTGTATTTTTCTTCATGCCGAAGACACTACATCAGGCCGGCCGGCTGGGAACGTGTCCTTGGTACGGGGAGGTACAAGAATTTGGTGGGCGGCAGGTTACAGGCCGGAATTTTCCATGAGGAAACGCACCTCTATATTAGTGAAAGTCTGAGGCAGTTACATGTTCAGTCCGTAGGCGGCATCTAGCCGTTAGCAGTAAAGCTACTACTTATTCCAGGGAAGACAGACGCCATCTTGAAGGCGGAGAAGAACCGAGAGACAGATACTCTCCTAGCAGAGTAGCCAGAGAGGAGAGAGTAGCCGAGAAGGAAGAGGTCCCAGTGACTCGGAGAAGGGTGAAGAGAACAGCGCATAGTGGTGCAGACATGTATCCGTGACTGCGGAGGTGTGACTTCCAGGCGAGCTGAGGCACAGACGAGAAGGGAACCTAGATGACCACTGAGTGCAGGCTACATACTACTAAGGTGATGTCGACCCTTTCTTATTAGAGTGTACAACTTAATCTTTCACTTTTCTTTGCAGGTTATGTGTTATATTGTAATGTTATGTGATTGCGTATGTAATGAGTGATAAAGTATCCAGTTTGTAGTGAACCAACATGTGCTGCGTGTTCTTGTATGAGAGGGTAGCCTATTCTTCTAGTCAGCTGCGGCTACATGAACAGATGTTAACCCTGATCAGGTAAGTGGTAACTGAATAAGGGAAAGAGGAGCCCCTCGAACCGGAGAACAGGCTATGCTCGAACTGGCAGTCCTTGTGTGATCTGATGAATAGTGAGACTGATTCCCTTTTTGTATGTTATGGTGATCATAGGATGAACTGTCGTATGAGACTGCCGTCCGGGTAGAGAGGTCTGGATTCGTATAGAATCGCGAGGCCGCCACTTGTGATACTGTCGTATGGGCAGAGAGGTCTGGATTCGTATGGGATCGCGAGGCCGCCGATTGTGCTGAGACTGCCGTCTGGGTAGAGAGGTCTGGATTCGTATGGGATCGCGAGGCCGCCACTTGTGATACTGTCGTATGGGCAGAGAGGTCTGGATTCGTATGGGATCGCGAGGCCGCCGATTGTGCTGAGACTGCCGTCTGGGTAGAGAGGTCTGGATTCGTATGGGATCGCGAGGCCGCCGATTATAAGAGGTCCTGGTATGTATAGTAGGAATTCCCTGTCCTTAGGTGGTAAGATATATGTGGTTACCTATTGTAGATAGGCCCTAGGGAGAGGGAGGGGGTAACATTCTGACTGGGTTAGTGAGGCTCTGATGAGCGGGTTCTATCTGATCCGAAAACCCAAGCAGAACACACACTCAGGCATACTTTGACATATCCCCACACTTATGTTGTGGACTCAAGCGAAATGACTGCAACATCAAATTAATTTTTTTTGTTTTTATTATTGGTCTGGGCCATGATTTGTGCAAGAAAAAGGTGCAATACAGGGACCATAGAATCCAAAGTTCCCAGGGGAGGTGGGATCCTTGGCATTTGAAAGCAGCAGAGTCCAGACCACAGTGTTTGGCATCATTGGTCAGACTGTGGCCAGCAGGTCCATGTGGCAAAGAATGTCTGTCAATGAGGTGATGCTGTTGCACATGAAGGCCAGGTGCCAGGCCAGGTGACCTGGGAGATGTGGGTGGCCCGCTGCCTCTCACGGTCTTTTCCGTGGATGACCCACCTTCCTCAGGGGTCCCTCAGATGCAGGGCTTGACGATGCTTGGGATGCTCCGTCGGACAATTCCTCCTCCTCCTCCCTCCCTGTGGCTGGTGGTGGTCTTCGCCTGGTGGCACAGGGAGGGTTGCCCATGTTGTCTGCGATCCGACAGAGTGAATGGCTTATGTCCCTTTGCACCGCCAGGACCTCAGCCAGTCTTGCCTCCATCCATCCTTGGTGTTCTTGTTGACAGGTGTGATGCTCGGCCTGCGGGTTCTTCATCTCTGTGATGGTCCCCTTTATCTCTGTGAGTGTCCCAACTACCTGGCTGATCTCCCTGGTGTCACGCCGGTATGCCTCCATGATGTTGTGTATGTGTGACATACCGGTCTCTTCAGCTGGCTGGTCAGGTTCTCGCCTCCGCCTGCCTCCACTCCCACTACCCCTGCCCACACGAGCCTGGCCTGTCGTTGTGGGCACATCGGGTCTACGGGACCCCTGAGGGATAGCAGTGGTGGTGTTGTCTGCCTCCTCCTGGGTGCCCGGCGAACCTTGTTCCTCCTGTTCAGACTGGCTCAGTTGTTCACTGTGGGCAGGGCTCCTCGGTGTCTCCTGGGATGTGGCAGGAATGGGGGTGGTGGTTGGCACAGATGTTCCTGAACCAGGTGCTGCAGGGGCTTGGACAGCAGAGGGTCCAGGTCGGTCGGGGTCATCCGCGGAGTGTTGAGAGGCGTCGCTGCCGGTGGGATTAGGTTCCTCCCGAGCCTGGGGCTGTGATTCTTCACCCCCATTGTTGGGGGGAGATTCCTCACGTTGCCCTGTGTGTGAGAGACAGTCAATGTTAATGCTGTTTCATGCAACATCCATGTTTCATACACATTCTAGTTGGCACTGTTCCTCCAGGTAGTTGTATCTGCCTAGCATTCTCCTCAATGTTCACTTGTGGATGGGTTTGTTGCGGGGGACAGATTGATATGTGTTCCTGAGTCTTTGACTTGTTGATTTTTGGCTTGGATGCTTCTTCGGCTATGTATTGGTCTTGTTGTGTTACATGTCCATTGTGACAGTGGGTAAATACATTGCCTGTCCCGGGGGTGTCTGCTTGTGTAAGGGGTGTGTGTGACAGGGCCTGCTGGTGGGTGTAGTGTGATTTTGCACTGGGGCTCCCAGGTGATGTAGCTGTCCCCCCATGGAGCATGCTGCCATGACAGTGAGTGTGAGTTCCTGTCCTAGTTATATGACCTTGTTGTCTTGGTGTTTGTGTTTGCAATGGTCACAGGAGGGCCTTGTGCTGCCTACACCAGGGCCCAGTGTCAGCTATCTTGTCAGTACTTTCACAGTCCCTGTGCATTGAGCATGGTGCATGGGTATATACCTGGTCCATATAGGATGAGGGCAATTGTGTCTGATTTGGAGTTCAACAATGCGTTTTGTGACATCCACCCTCCCAGCGTACCGGACATCCATTCTTGGGTTAGTGCTTCGTGTAGCATGGGACATAGCATGGCCTTGCTTTCTCAATGGGGCATACACATGTTAGTGGCATTGGCGTTGTTTTTGACTATGGTTCTGGCCAGTGAGTGTTTGGAGGTAGTTGCTTGCATTTTGTGTAGTTGGAGTGTGGATGCCATTACCCCCATGTTACATAAGTTGTTTGTGTACTCACCAGCCTCTGGAACTCCTTGAAGTCCATGTACTCCCACCGGCGGAAGCAGGGCCCATCACCTTCTCCTCCCAGGGATGAAAATGTACTGGTCTGCGGGGCCCACCACCTCCAGTGATGTTGCTCTGGGCATAGTCGTCATTCATTTTTTGCTTGACTACCCTCCGCAGATCGTACCACCTGGCTTGGTATTCAGTCCTGGTCCTTCTGATGGGTGCAACAGCATTCACCCTATCGACGATCCCCTGCCACAGGCGTGATTTTCCGGCTGTGCTGGTCTGTCTGACCAATGTTTCAAACAGCTGTGGCTCGACTCTGATGACTTCATTGACAAGGATCTCCAGCTCCTCCCTTGTGAACTTTGGATTCTTGTCTGTGGGCATGGTGTGGGGTGAGGGTGTGGATGGTTGTGGGTGTTTGTGGGTCTGAATTTGAAGTTGTGTGTCTGAATGGGAAGAGGGGGGTATGTGTGAATGAGGTTGTGTGAAGGTGTATATGTTAAGGTGGATGGGTGCAGTTGTTGGTGTGTGCTCTCTAGCTGCAGTGAGTCTGTTGCAAAGGCTCATGGTTTGTGTGTGTGGGCCCTTTTTATTGGTCCATTTGTGGGTGGGCCTCAGTTTGAATTTTTGGTGGGTGTGTTATAAGGGGTGGTTGTGAGTTTGGCCCGCTGTTTGCCTGTTTGGATGTCGCCAGGTCAGTCATTTCCATGTTTTGTGCACTGTAGACGTGTTTTTTGGGTTTGCGCAATTCGAATAGACCCTCCTTGTGCTGTTTAACATTGCCTATGTACGGTGTGTACATACGCGATGTTGTTGTGAGGTGCGTATAAACGCGATGTTGGGGTACGCACCGTACATTCGCGATGATGTTGTTGTTTGGTGTGTACATACGCGATGAGGTTGTTGTGAGGTGCATACATACGCGGTGTCGGGGTACGCACCGTACATACGTGATGATGTTGTTGTAAGGTGAGTTTCATACGCGATGTTGGGGTACGCACCGTACATACGCGATGATGTTGTTGTGAGGTACGTACATACGCGATGTTGGGGTACGCACCATACATACGCGATGATGTTGTTGTGAGGTGCGTACATAGGCGATGTTGGGGTACGCACCGTACATACGCGATGATGTTGTTGTGGGGTGCGTACATTCATGATGTTGAGGTACACACCGTAAATACGCGATGATGTTGTTGTAAGGTGTGTACATACGCGATGTTGTTGTGAGGTGCGTACATACGCGATGTTGGGGTACGCACCGTACATATGCAATGATGTTGTTGTAAGGGGCGTACATACGCAATGTTGTTGTGAGGTGCGTAAATATGCATGGGGGGCCTGTACGACTCGTACCCCTGTACGACTCGCACCCCGGGAACTACTTTTCCCGGGATACGAGTCATACAATGTTTGCTTTGTAGCGGGTGCGGGAGGTTTTCTGTACGAATCCTAAATCGGTAAGCCGGTCCGGATCGTACTTGTACGGTCAGGCTGTATTTTTAGGCTTCGTACGGAAAAGTGTCCGGGTCCGTCTCGTACAACTTTTCCCGATCGAATTCGTACGGATCGGGTCGATCCGTATGTATTTTTCCCGTACGAATCATACTTCACGGGTGGGACGGGACTTTTACGATTCGTACGGGAAAAATTCAGGATACAAGTCGTATGGAAAAAAAAATACAGGATCGGAATCGACCCCCTAGTATTTTAAATGAGTTAAACAGTTTGGAGTAGGAATAATAATGTGAACATTCCACTATCCTGCACCTTTCCTGAAGAAAGCATCTTTTGGAGTTGGAATAGTAATTTTAACCCCACCACTATCCAGCATTTTCTTTGAGGCAAACACTCTTTGTAGTAGGAATACTAAAGGACTATCCTGCACCTTCTCTGAGGTAAGTATGTTTTGGAGTGGGAATAGTAAACGTAATAATGTAATTATACATCCTTTTCACTAAGGCAAGTACATTTTGATGTAGGAATAGTAATTTTAACATACCACTATCGTGCATCTTCCCTCAGACAAGCATATTTTGGAGTTGGAATACTAATTTTAACCCCACCACTATCCATCATTTTGTTTGAGGCCAAAACTCTTTGGAGCAGGAATAGTAATTTTAAAATTGTACTATCCTGCACCTTCCCTGAGGTAGTAGAAAGGAACAATGGTTCTAGTTGGCCTAAAAAGGTCCAGGGAGAATTGACCCTGTAAAGGGCAATGAGGTCAGTAGAGGTATAAGAACTTAATTCTCAGAGGAGAGCAATAGTTAATGTAAGGAGAGACATGTAGGTCAATGTATGAAAAGCATTTATTACACATTGATAGAATTCAGGTGCTCACACAGTAAGTGACAATAAGCGTGACGTGAGAAGTGAGGGTGAACTTAAAGTAAAGACATCGCATTGACAACAGTTGTAGAACCACCTTTAAAGATTTTTTACACAGTTTAAGGAGTTCATGTTGTGAGGAGTCGACGACGTTTCGAACTCAATTATTCGAGTTCATCTTCAGGACAAAATGTGAGCAACTAGAATTGAAATGGTAAAAATGTCTGTGTCTGTAGGTATCTGCAGAGGGCTTTGCTGCCAACCGGGGACGGGATAGCCTGCGTTTTAATGCGCGTTAGTGCTGCCCGGGGTGGTGAGGAATTAGCTTGGTAATGTGGGGCGTAATCAAGGAGTCACTTTGCCGCTGAGTGGCAACGTGCATGCGCCGGGGAATAAATTATTTTTGCCGGTCACATTTCAATAAATGAAAGCCTGGGAGTCGAAGGGAACGTGTCCTGCTCAGGTGAAGATTCGCGCTGAGGTAAGCACTTTTGGTGTAGGAATAGTAATTGTCACTTACCACTAAACTACACCTTCCCTGAGGAAAGCCACTTTTGGAGTTGGATTATTAATTTTAACCTCACCACTATACAATATTTTCTTTGAGGTAAGCATCCTTTGGGTTAGGAATAGTAATTGTAACTAAAAGACTATCCTACACCTTCTCTGAGGTAAGTATGTTTTGGAGTGGGGATAGGAAACTTAATAATGTAATTATATATCCTTTTCACTAAGACAAGCACATTTTGTTGTAGGAATAGTAATTTTAACATACCACTATCCTGCATCTTCCCTGAGGCAAGCATATTTTGGAGTTTGAATAGTAATTTTAACCCCACCACTATCCAGCATTTTCTTTGAGGAAAACACTCTTTGGAGTAGGAATAGTAATTTTAACATTGTACTATCCTGCACCTTCATTGAGGCAAGCACTTTTTGGTGTAGGAATAGTAATTTTATATTACCACTATCCTGCACCTTACTTGAGGAAAGCATCTTTTGGAGTTGGGATAGTTATTTTAACTCTATTACTATCCAGCATTTTTCCTGAAGCAAGCACTTTTTGGAGTATGAATAGTGATTTTAATATAACAGTAACCTGCATCATTCCTGAGGCAATCATCTTTTGGAGTTGGAATATTATTTTAAAGTCGTACTTTATAACGTTTTTTGTAAGGCAAGCACTACTTGTATTTGAAGTACAAGTTTTAAACTTAATACTATTTATTATTTCCTTGAGGAACTATCCTTTCAATTTGGAATATTTTTTCAAACCCACCACTATACATTTATTTAAAAACGGGAAACAAATATGTATATAGTTTTAGTCACTTACTTATATTATAGTATTTTGCAACGTTTTGTAGATCTTTGAAAAGTTTTCGAACAAACTGAAAAAAAGTAATTATGGATTGTTTTAGTATAATTGCATATCTAGAAATTGTCAAGTAGTTCAACATTTCTGCAGTTTGTACTTACTTCGTGTTTTAGATGGCTCGTTCCGAGGTTTATAGTTTTGAGTAGGAAAACGCGCATGCATTCTCTGGTAATCAGGTAACTACAGTTTTGAAAAAGGTGGACGGCTTATTTTATACGTTTTGTTGTGTTGAATGTTATTTGAAATGAAAATATGTTTTGTGCATGTTTTTTCATTGTGTTTTTAGTGGTGTGTAAGAATGTAAATAATTATTCTGTTATTTTAGTGTTCGTAACGTTTTATTTTGGTATGTTATAACATCCTTTTTGGCTGTTTCTGGGTCAAAGTAATTTCAATTAAAGAGTTGTAGGACTTTTGTTTTCCTGCATTTAAAAATGGTGGTTTATTTGTTTGTGTTTATATTAGTTGTGCTTTGTTCAGTTTTGTTATGTGAAATTTTACGAATTATTAATGGTAGTTTATTTTGGGAAATTAAGTGTAATAAAGTTTTTGGATTTGTTTTGTGTTTATATAAGAACATTTGGAAATTGTTGGTTAAATGTATATGATGTTAAAATATATTTTATAAAATATTTATTATTTACCTTCAGTTTTATATTTTTTTTATATGCGTTTTATATGTTTGGGTAATGTTTAGTAAAAATATATTTAAAAACAAAATATTTCATTGGTTCAAAAAAGTACGCGAGTATTAATTTTAATACTCGGGTATTAATTTTGCTTTTGGGTAATTGAATTAAATATTGTGTCATAAAATAGTATCTGTTGAAGCATTATTTTTGATTAATGTATATACTTGTCATTTTCTAATTGAAAATATTCTTTGCGAGTATTAATTTTAGTGCTCGAATATTAATTTTAATACTTATGCATTAATTTCGAATGACCACGTTTTAATACACTTCCCCAAAACCCCTATTTTCCCTGCATCCCGCTCCAGGGGTTTATTATACAAATAAAAAGAAAAAAATCGCTGTGCAAAAGTGTGCATTGTGGTAGTATGCGTTGTAATGGATCATTCAATGTATTTTACTACATTTGCGTTGTAATGGATCATTCAATTTATTTTACTACATTTGCGTTGTAATGGTATGCGTTGTAAAAACTTGCGATGTAATGTCAGTTGAGTTGTAAAAGTTGTGTTGTAAAAGCATGCGTTGTATTTGTTTGCGTTGTAACGTCATATATTCATCCAGCGTGTCTTTACAAGTTCAAACTGTCCCGATATGCAAATGTGGACCACTTTTTAACTACCTGATTCCCTAATATGGGCCACTCTTTTTGGTGCCAGTACCTATTTTCTGTTCCAGTCTGACCCTGGGGTTAAGTGAGAGATAGGCACTCGGGTCCAGATTTATCATAGTGTTTCATCGCCCTTCTGCCATTCAAGCATGGGCAAGTGCTACAGAACACTAAAGTCAGATTTATCAAGCTGCACCAAGCCATACTGCGATGGTTTGGTAAATCGGGAGTAACAAAAGGCAGCGCAAATTGCTGGCTTGATGTACTCTACCCCAGGGAATCATTCCATTGGTCGAGAAGTGTGGGTGTTCTCACGCATCCTCCCATGAATCTTGGCACATTCCCAGATTTACCATTAGTGGTAGACCTGGGAATGCGTCAAAATGCTGTAACTCCCCAGCATGTGCATCTTGTTGACACCTAGCACACGACGTCTGAATGGAAGTTTTACAACCTATTCCTCCACCGCCACTATGTTTTAGAGGTTGTGCTCGACCATTCTAATGATCTATTTACTGTGGTTCTTGTCTTTTCTACCTCTTAATACTGTTTTACAGGCAAAATGTCTCTCAGGCATGTAAACTTTATGTCCTGATGATGATCCCAGTATTGCTTTTACAAGATTGAAACGTCGTTGACCTTATATGCACCGTAAACACAATTCAAATAATTATTGATGAGTAACGGTGTTGCTACTTATTGTTTGCTTGTTTCATTTCATATATCATTTACAAGCCTTTTTGTCCTGCCTGAGCTTTCTGTGAATTTTGTTTGTTTTTGTTTTGTGTTATATGTGTTGTGTTGGACGTAGGATTGTGTTCCACTTTATTCTTGCTTTTGTGATTCGAAACATTATTAAAATGACTTTGTCTGGCAGGACAGCCTTAATATAGCACTGATTTCAGGCTTATATTTATTGTTCTTTCTATGTATCTTGCCTGTCAGGGACTTTTTGTAATTATAACGAATTACCACCCAAGGTCCCTGACCATTACAATTGGGTTCCCTTGTTTCTGTAAACATGTGACTCCCCAGAAGAGTCACAAAAAGAAGAGATATCTTTTTTCTCCTCTTTCTACTTATGCTGCAATCTGCAGCACACGTTGACAGGGGAAAATGACTTTGAGGATTATTTTTGGAAAGAAGGTGTCCCTTCTGCACAAAAACAGTCCTGTCCACAACATAGGCAACACCATGATACAATGGTGTCCGCGTTGGAACAAGGCAACACCTTGTATGCCAGTGCAAGGAAAGGACAAGAACGTACAGGATAATGTTAAAAATGGCGCATTTCTGCCAGCGGGGTGGCTTGCTGCTTTGTGCTGCTTGGAAGCATGATAAATCTTGGCCCAGGCAGCTTTCAACATTCACCACATGAAAATTAAATTGGACCTTTTGTCTATTGTTCTGTTACACCAGGATACCTTTCAAAGCCAAGTGGTGCTCTAGCAATTATTTTTCTTATCATTGATTTTAAAGCAGGATTGAATTGCACATCACTGAACTTCAAAGTGACTTTGGGATTATCATATTGGGTTATCCCAACAAACCTAAACATAATGACAAAGTACTGAGGACAGCAAGGCTAATTTTGGGATTTACAGGGAGAGGTATAACCAGTGAAAAATGTGGATCGGTCGTACCACTATACACTCAATGTTCATCATCAAAGGAGCTGTCTGTATTTCGGCTAATTACATTAATCGAGATAATAAACACAAACCAGCGCCAATCCAGACCTGCTGGAATTGTGAATAAAAAAGTATTTCATTTGGCAAAAAATCTATTCTATGATTAGGATGTGGTGAAGATGTTAAATGTAAGAAACCCAGTGGGAGAAATAAAGGCTCAAAATGACAAATTGCAATAATTTATTTTGGGAATGTTTAACCAAAAGAGAACAATTACAGGAATACAACAGTTCAAATAGTTGAAACATAATGACAATAATGCTTTTAAAATCAATTATAAAATATTTAAAATATCCAAAGTCCTTTTCCTCTAAATGATACACACAATTCTATGCTGTTCAATAGTCAGACTAAAGTCTCAATTTTTAAGTAAACATTTAAGACATCCAAATTATTTTTACACTGACTGGTAATAACACAAATATAAATTGGAAAATATAATAAACAAAAACAAAGTTAGAAAAGAATGTGTGACTGGGAGAAAGAAGGATGGTCTAATAAAATAGATTAACCTCAGCTTCAGGAACTCATGCCTTTGAACATCATAACATTTGCATTTTTTTGGATACGCTTGTGGATAACACCAGAATCAGTTGCTTCTAGAGAAGGTGTCCGAGAATTATTGGTCATTGATACACACCTCACCTTCCCTTTGGATAAGATTAGTAAGGAAATGGCTCATAGAGTTAGGTCTCAGATCATATTAGACTGAGCTGCACAGCCTATCATCAAGCTGTAAAGACACATTAAAGAGAACTTATTGGCAACACACACTGAACGTACTTCATTGCAACCTGAGACTGGGATGATTAACATCTCAATTCCTCACCATCAAACCAAGCCCAAGCCAGGAAGAATTTCTCGATAATGTACAGCCATATATAGCAAGAACTTTGTACCTAAAGGTAAGGTAAAATATTCTACAGACTAAGAGCCACACAGCAAACTGGGGTGTCAAGGGAGATCGCTCCTGCACTCTATGCACCACAAGCACTTTAGGCCCTACAGAAAATACAGCACATATCTTATTCTTCTGCCTGGCGTATGATAGGGCAAGGAGAAAATGCATCCGACCTTTGTGTAATTCTATGGGATTTAGAAAGCACCAAGAGGCACTGAGGGTACTGATGACTAGCAATGCACCACATGTCATATTTGCCTCATCCCGATATTTGTGTATAGTGGACTGATAAGGAGTAAAGCGGGGCTAAAGCTATGATGTAGTAAGGACTAACGCATGTATGACTGCTAACGTTTTTTTGAATGGTCAAAATAATCAGTCACTTCTGTTTTTTTATCTTTATTGTACCATAAGCAGCTTTTAACTAACCCTAAAAAGAGAAATCATTGGGGTGGTAATAACAGAATGTTATGGTGCTTGTCTTAAATAGTTTTATATTAAATTGTAGACAATTTTTACTGAGTTTATTTTTATACACGGTCTAATGTATTTTAGATTGTATTTTGAATGATTGTACTTTTTTGAAACTTGTATGACACTTGGCCGAAATACATTTTCACTTTGAATAAACTCTAGTACAGCTTTAACTCGGGCAAATGTAAACAAGACAAAACGCTCTTTGCATTCATGAGAAGAACATTTTTTAAAGGTATATTGCTACACACACAAAACTGAATTTTCTCTTGCCACCAATGACACCAATAGAGCACCATGCAACGAATAATCAGTGAAGACAGTTAAAATTATGCACACAGATAATACTATACATAATAATAAAAACCAACTTTTTATTTTCAAAGAAATCATTGCATCGAAGCAGTATTTTACTGCAATATTAAACCAACTATATAAATGTAGTAATTGAGGAATATTTGTAGATTCAAAAGTACTGCAGCAAGAAGGAGCAATCTTAGCTGCCTTGGTAGCGGATGTTTAGTGAAACAGCCAGGTTTCCAAAAATGCTCATATCATAATACTGTAAATCACGCCCGTGTGGCTAATAAATTGCTAATTACAGCCCACAGTGAAAAATGTTGATGAGGATACTTTAAATAGATAGACAGAAGATGTAGAGTGTTTGATATGACCCTGAAGAAACTGCAGATAAAACTTAGTTATTCAAACTGGAAATTTTACAAACAGATTTTATGAGTAACCTTCATTTTATTCTAGAGAAATAAATGATGTTTTTTGTCCGTACATAAAATGATAACTAATCCGGCCAAGCTTTAAACCTTGGACTTCATGGGCAGAACACCAAGCACTCAACTTACTAAACTGTCGTACCAGCTTGTCAGCTTTCATTGCTAGACAGATGCCTTCCGATATCTTGACAGATTTAGGATAAACTAATTTTTCATGATGACATATGTCTCTAATGAGTTCTAAACCCGTTTTATTTTTTCTATGCTAGGTTTCTAAAATGTGAAATTTCTACTAATTCTCTGCAACATTGAGGGCCCTATTCACAAAGGTAAACTTACACTTCGTTGAAAGGCCAGTTTTTACCTACTCGCAAAGGTATTTCATGAGTAGTACCTTTAGGGCTGCGGAGCCGAGTGCGAAGATTCCTCATTCCTAAAGACACAATTCGTAAAATACCTCTGTGAATAGGGAAGAACGTAAACTTACACAGAAGTAAGTATACGTTTACGTTTGTGAATCGGGCTTTGTGTCTATTTAAGCTTGCCTCTCGACTATAAATGCTCACTTCTAGTATGTCAGGAGCCTATCTAGTAGTCCCTGTCACAAGAGTCATCTTAACCAGATGTAAAGGGTCATTTAGAGTTTGGTAGAGAGGGAGAACTGCTGTAAATCAGATCTGGTCTCTCCCTGTTAAAACTGATGGCCCATCATCTCCTTGTGTTTGCTTTGTTCACCCCCCCATTGCAGCCATGGGGTTTCCATCAGTGGGACTTCAGTCGGCTCTGACTTTGGAACTACTTGAACTGGTGATGTGTCTGGCGCTGCGCTGCCTGGTCATAGTGTCAGTTACCACACCTTTTTTAGGGAGGGCAATTATCTCTACAGCTCCCTGTCCAGGACTGCCAGGCAAGACAGTGATGTACAACGAACAAGAAACAGGGAGAAGGAACTACGCAGCGTTGCATGATTTGGGCTGCTAGTCGTTACTAGTATTTTTGGCATTTGTGAGGCTTCAACATTTTGCATTTACCAGTTTGGATCTTTGGGCAACTTTGAGTGAACTTTCTTTATTTCTGTTTTGCTAATGGCTGTTTCTTGGTTGGGTGTCAGTTCACCTGCAGCCTTGCCATTTGAAAATATTGCGCGTTCAGTTTACAGCACGCGATCTTACCTGCATCCTTCAAGTCTTTATCGGATCTTCTATGACGTCTTCTCTTCTACTGCTACAGGACGCTTTGCAGCACAATTTTGCCGAGAGCCACCCGGTGCTCCGTAAGACTACGTGACGCCATCTTGAGATTGGATCCTGTCCCCATTTTGCCAGCCGAGAGCATAGGTATCTTCCTGCAAGTCGTGAGTAACATGGAGAGCGTGGTGAAAACTTCTCTCAACAGTGATTTCGGTGACTGTTGATCCGTTCGACGAAGGGATTGGTTGGGCAATACCCACTGACTTTGACTTAATTATTGATTAAACAACGCTAGAACGCTTTTGGAGGGATAAGGCAAAATATGATGTCTAATGGTCACTGTTAGACTTGGCATCTTTTGGTGTGTTTCCCCTGAGTTTTTGCTTTATGACCTCCCGGTTTTGACTGGTGTAATGATTCTGCGCACTTTTCTCACTGCTGACCAGTGGTAAAGTGCAAGTGCTCCTGTAGTACAATGTTTTATGGATTGGTGTTTCCATGATTGGCCTATTTGATTTATGTGTCAGGCCCTAATAAAGTGCACTGTGCGTTCCAGGGCCCATAAATCAAATGTAGTTTGTGCGCTGCAGCACTGGATTGTGCCACCCACGCAAACAGCCCATAAAGTGTAACTCTGGCCTGCCATTGCAGAGCCTGTGTGCAGTCGGGACTGCCATGTCGACTTGGCAAGTGCACCCACTTGCCAGTTCCTAAACCTTCCCTTTTCTCTATGTTAGCCACCCCTAAGGTAGGCCCAAGGTACCCGTGTGGGCAGGGTGCATTGTATGTGAAAGGTAGGACATGCCCTGGTGTGTGTGGCATGTCCTGAAAGTGAATTACAGCAAATTTCGTTTTTCACTATTGTAAGGCTACCTGTTCCCATAGGCCAGAATGGGCAGTTTGATTATAACATCTTATAATCCTAACCGACCAAGGGAACATGGTAGAAAAAAGAATTTCGTATGCCTGAACTCAGAATGATACAATACATCGTTTAGTGAAGTTGGTTTTAATATTCTGTGTTTCAAAATACCACTTTTAGAAAGTAAGTATTTTCTTGCCTAACCATCCAGAATGCCTCTGCTAGGTTGTGTATTGCATGTCTGGTTTATGAGTGACAGGGGATGGGGTGGCTCCAAGAGACAGGGTGTGTCAGCATAAGGCTGAATAAACCTATCTGCATGAGGAGTTGTGGGAGGAGTAGCACCTGGACCTGAACAGGGCTGTGCCTGCCATCCACAATACACGCTCCACCTCCTGTGGTGCGTCTGATGACCCTGGCCCACACTGACAAAGGAAGAAGTTGTGCACTGGCAGAATGCACCCAGGACTGGTTTGGACTAGGTACACATACTCTCTGCCTTCAGAGAACAAAGCATTTGGTGGTATAAATACCCCAAGAACTTTAGAACTCTTTTGGATCAAGAAGACTGCCAAGCAGAAGTGTCAGGAGTGAAAGAGTTAGATGGGCATCTAGGCAAGAAAGATGCCAAAACAAACCTCAGTACACTCATCTCCTTTATGGGAGGCTGTGCCGAGTCCTTCCCCTGACTCTGGTTTCCCTATTGTTGCGAATTCTTTTAGGAACACAGTCGCGGAATTCCAAGATGGCCGCGCTTGACCAATGTGGAGGTTATCGGTCTAGTCTTTTACTCGCGAGGGACCGCAGCTGTGATAGCGCCCGCTCGCGGCACCGTTGCGCACTTCAACGTATTCCTGTGAGAAAAAGCAGCGTTTAGCTAGAGCGCTGCTTTTCTGAGTAGACTCGAATATTTTTTGGCTTTGGCAGTGAGAAGATGGACAGCTAAGTCAAACTAGAGTGTTATGCTTGTTATAGCGCAATAATTCTTTGATAAAACTGAATATACTATTCTGCATAACTTTTTGGGAGAATTAGTTATGAAGGCAACAGAATTCTCTTAATATAGGGATACAATTTTTGCATAGGATTGGATAATAGAGACTCAGAAGAACTATTAGTCAAGAAGGCAATTGGCAATTTCCATACGGATATTTGCCTATCAACTTTGAGAGAAAAAGAATAAATAGAACGAAGAACAAGACTGTACAATAGAAAGCTATGTAGATATAATTATATAGATATAATTGTACTTACCTCCACTCGCCCTCGACTTCTTTGCTGAAATACAAGAAGAATAGAAGGTATCAGAACTGTTCTACTGACAGCAGGCAGTTAGGACAATAAAGAGCAAGTACAGAAGGAATTATCAAACACATGGTTCAGGTGTAAGAAATGTAACCAAGGAATAAAGGGAGGTTGGGATTATTAGCTGACAGAAATTACATGCAGTTTTTCTTACAGAACTCGACAAGGCAGCACAAACACCTAACCAGAGTAGAATAGAGCTAGATCAGAAGTATCAATCAGCATTATCAAGAGAGCGGCAAATCACTGTGGGATGACAGGTAACATAAGAGTGGTATGGGAAGGAATAGTAAGGAGAAAGTAAACTACTGTGGTTACATGACATTGTTTGTTACAGGGTTCAACACCAAGAAGATTTGAATCCAGTCAGAAGAAGACGAAGCAGTGCAGTCTCTCTTTCTCATTCCAACTCCCCTTTCCCCCTCTCTCCTAGTTGTGAGCATCGAAACTCGCAGCTAGGGTAGTCGGGAATTGAGGAATACGCATCGGCTCCTGAGGAAGCTACAGTTTGGTATTGGTACTTGACAGATTGAAGTGCCCTCCCAAACTTCCACCTGAGCAAGATCGCGGAGGGGATAGATGTTAAGGCTTTGGCCTCAGTTTTGGATGGCATACAGAAGCAATTGGGAGATACCATGGAAGAAAGTAAATCTCTTAGAGAAGAAGTAAAGAAGCCTCGTCAGGAGGCTTTGTTCTTGCGTCAGCAGTTTGAAGAGTTCTCCCTAAGTACCCCTTCCGTGTCTAAGGAGAGTAAAACTCCGTCCATCTCTCCAGCTCCTTCAGCTTCTGAGTTGACTACTCAGGTCATTCATGCTATCTCCCCCACAATTCCCTTGGCAGCCCAGGAACGGTTTAGTGGGGATCCTCTTAAGGCCCAAATTTTTTTTACTCAGTGTTCGTTACACTTCCTGTGTAGACCCATCATATTTAAGGAAGACCAATCTAGGGTGGCCTTCATATTGTCTTGTTCATCACAAAAGAGCTGCTCCCAGTGTGATAACCCAAAGCGAGCTACAAGAACGTCGTGAGTGTGGGCATCTCACAAAAGATACGGACTGGTCTCACACACCACCTGGTGTCATGCTTCATCATTGACCAGTCCTCGCCCTCCAAAACCTTCGTTTGATGGAGGACGGGCATACACTTGACGACAAGGATGCACTTCTAAGTGATGGAGTGGGGGCCCGTGACTATGTGAGTGAAATTAGAATTAAAAATCATTATAGTAATCAGTAGCAATCCTTTAATGTGAAGTGAAAACTATATGATATTAAAATAAGAGTGACGGAAATTGGGATATTTATTGTTCCCAACCGTCTAGTGAATGATCTCGTGGATGGTCGACATGTTTCTGCCTGGATGGCCCCGAAGGGTCCGCGGCATTCATCAGGACCTAGAATAGAGTAATAATGGGCTCCGTTCTTACCACAATTGGTAATGTGTCACCACTGCGGGAGTGTGGTATGGGTCACACTTCACCGTCTAAGGGATGCTTCCAATAGTGAAGCCTGAAACAAAGTTTTAATAAAAGACAATGTAACTCGCTGGGTCAGTTGTACCTGTAAAAAGAAAAAGACAAAACAATGCATGCATTGGGTGTCGTGCGTGACACAGGTGTGTGCGTGACTCAGTGGCACTCTATTTGTGGATACTAGTGCGAAAAATTGTGGTGGTAGACAATGCTGCCACCAGGCTTACCCTAATAATATGGACAAGTAGCCTCATGGGAGAAGAGGCGGAGAAGAGAACCACAACTGTGTTTCCTCTGTAACAGAAAACATTACAGACAAAAAGCGTTATGTGAAAAGGCGATTAATTCTCATGTTTAGCCAGCCTCGAAAAACGAGTGAAGTTACTTCCACATATTACATACTCAAGCTGTTTTACTCGCGCTACCACCACACACTTCAGTCATACTCTTACTGTTACTCGCGATAATCGCGTCCTGCCATATTGTCAATCGCGTCCTTCATATTGTCTTACCTGAGCGGAGATGCTGCTGCTTGGTCGATGCCTTTGGTGAATAATAACGACCCCATTTTGTATGACTTTAATGCCTTCAAGAAAGAATTTCTACGTATTTTTGATAGACGATCCATATCACAAACCACAGATAACGAACTTTTAGATCTAAAGCAGGGCAACCGGGATTTGGTAGCCTATCTGGCTCAATTTAACAAACTGATTGTTGAGACCAATTGGCCTGAAGCCAAGAGAGCCGCCATCTTTTATAGAGGTCTGAAGGATGGGCTGGCGCAAATTCCCAAGCGTCCTACGGAAGTTTCAGAACTAATTGATCTGGTTTTGAAGATTGACCTTCGTCAATGTGAAAGAAAGAATGAGAGGCGCAAAGATGTGAAAAATATTCCTCCACGTTTCGACAGAATGAGATCTGAATGTTCCAAGCCCAGAGAAGGTTCAAATGAAGAAGAACCAATGCAGATTGGGTCAGTGCGGGGACCTTTGTCAAAGGAGGAAAGAGAGAAGTGAAGAGTGGGCAAGCTATGTATGTATTGTGGAAATTCGGGGCATTTTGTCAGAGAGTGTCCAAAGAAGCCTAAAAATAACACTTGTGTAAAATACAGGCTCCACCAGTAGGAGGAGTTGCTCTGGTGGAAGCGGTTGATAAGTCAACTCTGAACTCTCAATTCATTGCTAACACGTTGCAGTCGTCTGCCCACCATGTAATAATTTCAGTTCAAATAAGATTTGGGAATTCCGAAGTTAAGAAGATATCAGTCATGATTGATTCTGGAGCAACTGGAAACTTTTGTGATATTAGATTTGCCCAATTTTTGAAGATTCAGTTTTTGAAGAAGGATAAACCAGAAGCCGTTCGGGCTGTGGATGGTACTAATTTGTCCTCTGGCCCTATAGTATTTGACACTGAAGAAATTTCTCTGAAGGGTCCGGGCAAACATCTCAGCATATTACAATTTAGTCTCATCGACGCCCCCCAATTTCAGCTTATATTGGGGCTACCTTGGCTGACGGAGCACAACCCAAGGATAGATTGGGCCAAAAGATCCATTGAAATGGGTTCTGATTATTGCCAGCAACATTGTTTTGGAAAGGAAGCTGTGAATCAAGAGACAACACCATCGATGAGTTTGGCCAGTCGTACTCAGACCATCTGTGCGTTGGAGAATCCCAAGATTCCGCAAGCATATCAGGACTTAGTCTCAGTTTTTGATGAACAAGAGGCCAAGAAGTTACCGCCACATCGAGAGTATGATTGTCGGATAGAGTTGGAGCCAGGAGCATTGTTGCCGTGTAGTAGAATATATGCGCTTTCAGAAGTAGAAAATCAACACCTAAAGGAGTATGTGGAGCAATATTTGGCTAACGGTTTTATCCGTCCATCCCAATCCCCAGTTTCATCTCCCCTCTTCTTTATTCCGAAGAAGGATGGCAAGTTGAGAACGTGTATCGACTATCGGGCCTTAAATTCAGTCACTAAGAAAAATCGATACCCTCTACCGTTGATTTCTGAACTGCTTGATCAAGTTAAGGAGGCGAAGGTGTACACCAAGTTGGATTTGCGTGGAGCCTATCATTTGGTGCGCATAGCTGAGGGAGATGAATGGAAGACAGCATTCCGAACTCGGCTGGGTTTGTTTGAATTTCAAGTTATGCCATTCGGTTTATACAATGCCCCAGTGGCTTTTCAACATTTTGTAAATGACGTGTTAAGGGAATTTTTGGATCGTTTCGCCGTTGTCTACATCGACGACATTCTTATTTTCTCAGCAAGTTTGGAGGAACATGTTCAACATGTACGTGCAATGTTGAGCAGATTATTGGAAAACCAACTGTTTGTCAAGTTGGAGAAATGCGTGTTCCATGCAAATCAAGTGGAGTTTTTGGGGTTTGTCCTGTCGTCCGACGGAGTTTCTATGGATGAGGCCAAAGTAAAGGCAATTATGGATTGGCCTTCTCCACAGAATGTAAAAGAGGTGCAGAGTTTTATTGGGTTTGCCAATTTCTACAGGCGCTTCATTCCACAATTTTCAGAAAATGTTTGCCCATTGACTCGTCTGCTTAAGAAGAAGACCACATTTGAATGGAATGACGACACTGAAAAGGCTTTTGTGGAACTTAAGAAGATTTATGTAACAGCACACGTTCTGCAGCACCCAAATCCTGAGGTACCCTTTTATGTGGAAGCTGATGCGTCTAATTTGGCAATTGGGGGAGTCTTGTCGCAAAGACACAAGGTTACTGGACAGCTTCATCCGGTGGCATACAGATCACGGAAATTATCTGCGGCAGAAATAAATTATTCAATTGCAGACAAAGAATTGCTGGCAGTGAAAGACGCATTTCAAGAATGGCGGCACTATCTGTTAGGAGTTAAGCATGAAGTGACGGTGTTCACGGATCATCGAAATCTGCAATTTTTAAGATCAGCGCGAACGCTCACCCCTAGGCAATTGAGGTGGTCTTTGTTTTTTGCCGATTATAATTTTGTGCTAACTTATCGGCCCGGCTCTGTGAATGGGAAGGCCGATGCCTTATCACGTCTCTACTCTGGTGATGACGTAGGCAAGAAAGAAGGTTTGATAATTCCATCGGAAAAAATAATCGGAGTCATCTCCTATCCAGAATTTGAACACAAGATAAGGAATTCTTTTTCAAAGGATGAATTGAGGAATTGGGTCAAGGAAGGAACCGGAAGGAAGATCAAGAATGGTATACCCTATTATTTGGAAAACCTTTTCGTACCCAATGAAGAGCTTCGTTTGAAAGTCATTCGACACTGTCATGACGATTTGCTGGCTGGTCATAAGGGAGTCACGAAAACTTTGGAATTAATTCAGCGTGAATTTTGGTGGCCCACCATGGAGGCTCAGGTGAGACAATATGTGGCGGCCTGTGAGCAATGCATGAAAGGGAAACCTTCTAGATCGGCCCCACAAGGGTTGTTGCAACCCTTGCCCCCAGCTCCCTATCCATGGCATACCATTTCCATGGATTTCATTGTGGATCTTCCCTCTAGTCAGGGCTACTCAACTATTTGGGTGGTGGTTGATCATTTCACAAAAATGAATCACTTTGTCCCATTGAAATCAATTCCAACAGCCCCTCAATTATCTGTCTTGTTCACACAACATGTAGTCAGGGCTCACAGAATTCCCAGGGTGGTTATTTCGGACAGGGGCCCTCAGTTTTCATCCTGAGACCGATGGGCAGACGGAAAGAGTAAATCAGGAACTGGAGCAATACTTGCACTTGTTTTTGATGGATCACGAGGGAGAATGGCCGAGTCTAATTTGGGCGGCTGAATTCGCTTACAACACTGCCCATTCCACCACGGGGTTTTTCCTTTTTACTTAAATTTTGGGAGACATCCAAACACCTTAGTGGGAAAACAGAAGAGTGAGGTCCCAGCTGTAGAAGAGGTAGTACAGGAGTTACAAGAGGCTTATAAGGTAGCTACTGACAATTTGATCAAGGCTAAGAGTTCCTATAAGAAACAAGCTGATAAGAAGAGACGAGCTAGTCCCATTTATGAACCTGGAGACAAGGTGTGGATTTCGACCCGAAATATGCGCCTTAAAGGGATTCGTAAATTTCAACCTCGTTTTGTGGGTCCTTTTCAAGTAGAGAGAATGGTGAATCCAGTGAGTGTGAAGGTTAAACTTCCACCTAGATTACGCTTACATCCGGTCTTCCATGTCTCTCTGCTGAAGAAGAATCCCACAAATTTGAGAATTAAGGGTCCGACAGCTTCTGTTCAAGTGCAATCTTTGGAAGAGTTTGAAATAAAGAGATTCATAGACTCCTAAATCAAGAAGGGGAAACAGTTCTATTTGGTTGATTGGAAAGGTTACGGCCCTGAGGAGAGAACTTGGGAACCTGTAGACCATTTGCATGCCCCTAGGCTAGTGAAAGAGTTTCATAGGACACATCCAAGTAAACCTAATAGGAGTGAGAGGGGGGCCTTGGTGGGAGGTACTGTCATGAGTGAAAGAGTTAGATGGGCATCTAGGCAAGAAAGACGCCAAAACAAACCTCAGTACACTCATCTCCTTTATGGGAGGCTGCGCCGAGTCCTTCCCCTGACTCTGGTTTCCCTATTGTTGCGAATTCTTTTAGGAACACAGTCGCGGAATTCCAAGATGGCCGCGCTTGACCAATGTGGATGTTAGGTGTAGTCTTTTACTCGCGAGCGACCGACCGCAGCTGTGATAGCGCCCGCTCGCGAGCACCGTTGCGCACTTCAACTGTATTCCTGTGAGAAAAGGCAGCGTTTAGCTAGAGCGCTGCTTTTCTGAGAAGACTCGAAGATTTTTGGGCTCTGGCAGTGAGAAGATGGACAGCTAAGTCACACTAGAGTGTTATGCTTGTTGTAGCGCAATAATTCTTTGATAAAACTGAATATACTATTCTGCATAACTTTTTGGGAGAATTTGTTATGAAGGCAACAGAATTCTCTTATTATAGGGATACAATTTCTGCATAGGATTGGATAATAGAGACTCAGAAGAACTATTAGTCAAGAAGGCAATTGGCAATTTGCATACGGATATTTGCCTATCAACTTTGAGAGAAAAAGAATAAATAGAACGAAGAACAAGACTGTACAATAGCAAGCTATGTAGATATAATTATATATATATAATTGTACTTACCTCCAGTCGCCCTCGACTTCTTTGCTGAAATACAAGAAGGAATAGTAAGGAGAAAGTAAACTACTGTGGTTACATGACATTGTTTGTTACAGGGTTCAACACCAAGAAGATATGAATCCAGTCAGAAGAAGACGAAGCAGTGGAGTCTCTCTTTCTCATTCCAACTCCCCTTTCCCCCTCTCTCCTAGTTGTGAGCATCGAAACTCGCAGCTAGGGTAGTCGGGAATTGAGGAATATGCATCGGCTCCTGTGGAAGCTACAGTTTGGTATTGGTACTTGACAAGAAGAGCCGGAGAAGCTGTGAGGAGGAACTACCACTTTGCTGTGTGCTTTGCTGTGTTGGCCTGCAGTGGCTGTTCTGTCTTGGGCAGTGAAAGGACTGGACTGAACTTTCTGCAATCTACTTTTGTGAGTTTCTCCAAGGGCTTGAGGTAGAGCTTGCCACCTGTTCAAGAAGTCTCAGGAACAGCAAATACTTCAAGCCCTTCTGCCCTCAGCACTGGGAGCTGTGTGTATTGTGCTGCAACAGAAGAAGAGCAACTCGAAGACGTCTACGATGCCACTGCCAACTCCGTGTCCTGACGGCACCGCAGAGGGCACCGTTGCAATGCCGCACCACGACCCTGGTCTCACCGGCAACGCCTGCAGATGCCGCCACCGAGCCACTGCTCGCACCGTGATCAGTGGGCATCGCATTCTGCACCGCCTCGCTTCACGACGACGCCTTGGTATCCCCGATGACGCCGCTCCACACTGGAATCGACGCTGCTGCTTGCACTGTGGTTCGAGGGCACCGCTCATAAAGTTACACGACGCACCGCCCTCATCCCACACCGCAGCCTTGGCCTACCAACGCCAGTGCCATCAACTCCAGTGCGTCAGCTGACGACAGCAACGACGACGACGCTGCTTGCACCGTGACCTGCCAGCACCATGACGAGCACTGCTTTCATCTCGCACAGTGACCCTGGTCTCACCGACGACGCCATCTGACGCCGCCACTGCTCGCATCAAGACCTGAGGGCACAGCATGCCGCACCACTGCACTTTGCACCGCAGCACCTGACGACTGCCGACGCCAGCGCTCCTGACTTCAACAAGGAGAAGTTCGATCTGCAATGAGTGTGTCTTCGAGGGCCCCGACGACCCCTGCACCGACCTCCGGAACCGAAGCCTGCGGACGCCATGTTTTTGGAAGCTCAAGGAGAAGTCATCGGCGCCCTGCATTTCTGAAAGGTACTGTTTGCGGGTCTTCCCGAGAACATAGCTGGCCCGCGACGCTGCTGTCAGCCAGAACTGTTTGGATTTGTTTGCAAACTGCACCGTGATAGCCCCGGACGGAGCTATCGACATGAAGGAAGTGTTTTTCAAGGTTATTTTGATAACTGAAGATTTTTAAGTACTGTATTGTGGATTTTTATCGTTTTGGTCTTGTCTTAGGTATATAAACATATTGGATAGTTTTCTAAACTGGTGTGGTGTCCTTTTGTAGTGCTTACACTGTATTACTGTTGGTAATGTGCAAATGCATTACACACTGCCTCTAAGATAAGCCTGACTACTCGTGCCAAGCTACCAAAGGAGGGAGCAGAGGTTATTTTAGGAGTGGAACTCCCTATCCTGACTAGAAAGAAGGGTCCCTATTTGGACAAAGGTGCAAGCCCTTGCCAACTAGAGACCCCCATTTCTAACATTGGTTGTCAGCGGTGAGGATAGGACTTGTGTTTGCACTTGACTTACAGTGATTGGTGTGCACTACTATCATATCGCAGACCATTACGTACCACATACTGTTTCACTTTCTTTTTGGCCTATTTTTGAGCTTGGCAGTTTAAACTTGCTACTTCATCATGCCTGAATCAAGAGCATTACCTGTTGCATCCCTGGAAATTGCCTTTGAGGAGGATAGGTTGGAATCCTACATTGTGAAAGAATTGAAAGTGATTTGCAAGAACCTGAAAGTCCAAGTCAGAGGCCTCACTAGGAAGGACGAGCTACACAAGGCGCTGTGGGTCTGGGTAGCAGCCAGACAGGCCAGCGATCAGTTTGGTGGTCTCAGTGGAGAGGCAGAGGAGCCTATTTGTAGGGTGGATGTGCTTTTGGGAGGGAGGGAACCCTCCAGGCTAGGTAAAAGTAACTTGTCCCCAGAAGAGCTGGAGGACAGGCGAGATGCAAGGAAGGTAGCGACTGAGTTAGAGAAGCTCAAGCTAGCCATGGAAGAGAATAGAATGTTATTAGATTATGAGATCAGAATGAAGGAGCTGGATCAAAGGAGTAGACCCAGCGCAGATGGTGGCAGCAATTCATTAGGACAGGCAGACAGAATCGTACACATCCCTAAGATTGTGGGCAGGGAGTTCAAAAAGGGAATGACATGAAGAGGTGTTTTCAGGGTTACGAGGCAGCGATAAACATGAATGGTGTCCCTGAGAAGAATTGGGGAGCAGGATTGTGGCCTCTGTTTCCACAGGAAGCCAGGGATATTTTGATAGCTTTGGGTAAGGGGCCTAACCTCACTTATGCTGATATGAAGGAAGCCCTTCTCACTAGAAATGGTCTCCCTCTCGAGAAGTACAGGGATATGTTTAGGTCCAGTAAGAAGTCTGAGACCAACACTTGGTTGGAATGTGTGGATTTGTTCTGCAGGTCACTGGATGGCTGGGTGAAGGGCAGTAATGTGACAGATTTTCTGGGGCTCTACAATTTGATTGCATGGGAGCACTTGTCTAGTCTATGTTTTGCAGATCTGTGCCAGCACCCAGTTGATAGTAAGCTGACTGATCCCAGGAAGCTTGCTATGGAGGCCGACCGCTGGGTGAGTACCAGGGTCCACAAGAAAGCATTTGGGGGAGACTCAGCCAAAGGTGGGCAGGGTCCCCAGCAGAAAAGTGGGGGGACATGGGTAAAGCACAGGAGTTGTCTAAAGAGCCCCAAACTAATACACAGGGTAAAGGTTCCTATTCCCCAGGAGATAAGAAGAGAGGGGTCTCTACTAGAAAGCCTGCTGAGACCGGCCCCCGCAAGTGTTTTTCATGTGACCAGGATTTCACCTGAAGGGGGACCCCAGGTGCTCAAAGGGGACGCAGCCACCCACTGGTGGGCAGACCAAGATGTTGACTAGTGTAGCGCTTGGGGAGGAGGGGTACCCACAGGAGGGTGGAGATCCCACAGAGGTTACCCTCGTCTCACTAGGGAGCAGTGAGATGGTCCCAGGAAACCAGGTGCCCCCTAACACAAAGAAATACAGCACCTGGGTGACCATCAATGGGAAAAGGGTAGAGCCTCTCAGAGATACTGGAGCCAGTGTGATCTCAGTCCGGTGTCACCTGGTCTCTGAGAAGCAGGTAGTCCCAGGGGCATTCCACCAAGTAGTTGCTGTGGACAACTCAGAGTGCCAGTGCATGGTGGCATAGGTTCCCTTTGAGTGGGGGGGTCTCAGGTCCCTTGAGGGTGGTTGTGAGCCCTACCATGCCTGTAGATTGTCTGCTAGGTAACGACCTGGAGCAGTCGTTATAGAAGGATGTTGAGCTCAGGTCTCACTTGGAGATGCTTGGGTTGCCAGAGTGGGCATGCGTGTCTACTCGATCAATGGCAGCCAGAAATGGTGATCAAGAGGACTTGGAGCCTGAAACAGTGGCCCAAGTCCCTGCCAAGAGAAAGGGCAGGGGGCGCGGGAAACTGGCTCCTGAAGTTCCCACGGACCAGGAGGAGGCTGACCTTGAGGGGGATGCCCTGTAGCCTACAGGGGAACAAGTAGTTGAGCTGGGGGACATCTCTGAGCTGACCCATTGACAGCAAGAAGGGGGTCCCACCAGGGAGGAATTCTGCAAGGAGCAGAAAGAGTGCCCTTTTCTGGAAGGTCTGCGGCGGCAGGCTGCAGGCCAGGCAGCTGGTGATCAGTCCTGGATCACATCTGATCTACTGGGAGAATGTTCTCCTGTATAGTGAGCCTAAAGTTGCTGATCCTAGGTCAGCCTGTGTGCTGGTGGTACCCCAGCGCTTCAGGACCTTCCTACTGGGTCTGGCTCATGACGTGCCTTTGGAAGGACATTTGGGGTGGGACAAGACCTTTGACAGGCTTATCACCCACTTCTTTTGGTCCCAAATTCAAAGCAAGTCAGATGGACACTGCAGGTCTTACCAAACTTGCCAGGCAAGTGGCAAGAGTGGGAAGAAGGTCAAAGCTCCTCTTCAACTTTTCCCTGTTGTTGGAAGACCCTTTGAAAGGGTAGGATTGGATATTTTGGGGCCACTGGATCAACAGCCATGGGCAACAGGTACATCCTGGTCTTGGTGGACCATGCCACTCTGTAACCAAAGGCAATCCCTCTCAGCACAACAATGGCATCAGTGGTGGGCCGGCCTTTAATGGGGATCTTTTCCCATGTGGGGTTCCTCAGAGAGGTGGTTTCTCACAGTGGGATCTATCTCATATCCAAGTATATGACATCCCTGTGGAAGGAGTGTGGTGTAACCTACAAGTTCACCACTCCGTACCACCTACAAGGTAACGGTCTGGTGGAGAGATTCAACCAGACCTTGAACGGCATGATTAAGGGTTTAACAGAACCCATGAGGTGTAAGTGGGACGTCCTCTTGCCATGCCTTCTCTTTGCATACAGGGAGGTGCCTCAGAGGTCTCTTGGGTTCAGTCCCTTTGAGCTCCTGTATGGCTACCCTGTCAGAGGACCTCTGAGTTTGGTGAAGGAAGGCTGGGAGGCAGCTCCCAGGAAAACTCCCCAGGATGTGTTTAGTTACATGCTGGCCTTCAGAAACCAAACTGCCTGCTTCAGGAAACTCAGTCAGGCAAACCTAGAAGTGAGTCAGGAAGAAATGAAGAAGTGGTATGACCAGAATCCCACTCTGGTCGAATTTCAACCTGGGTAAAAAGTGTGGGTCATGGCCCCAGTGGAACCTTGTGTCTTGCTTGACAAATGGACTGGACCATTTGAGATGGTAGAGCGCAAAAGTGACGTCACCTATCTGGTGGATTTGGGGACTCCCAGGAACCGTTTGCAGGTCCTCCACTTGAATCGCCTCAAGCCCCACTTCGAGAGGTCTGAAGTGAGTATGCTCTAGGTGACAGATGATGGGGTGGAAGAGGAGAGTGAGCCTCTCCCTGACCTCCTGAATACCAAGGAGCATGATGGGTCAGTAGAAGGTGTGGTCCTCTCCCCTACACTGACACCAGAACAGCAGAGGAACTGTCGCCAGTTGTTGGGCCAGTTTGCCCCACTGTTCTCTCTCACCCCGGGTGTTACCCAGTGGTGTACTGGTGACAGCCCTCCTGTAAAATACAAGATTTACAGGTTGACTGACCAGTTGAGGGCCAGCATCAAGGAGGAGGTCTCTAAGATGTTAGCGTTAGTGGTGATCGAGCCCTCCAACAGACATTGGGCCAGCCGAGAGGTCTTGGTCCCAAAGGCTGCTGCACCCGGTGTCACACCAGAACTATGGTTGTGTGTGGACTACCGTGGGCTCAACGCCGTCATCAGGACTGACGCGCACCCCATCCCCAGAGCTGATGAGCTCATTGATCGGTTGGGAGCTGCCCAGTTCCTCAGCACGTTTGATTTAACGTCTGGGTACTGGCAGATTGCCTTAACCGATGGGGCCAAGGAGAGGTCAGCATTCTCAACCCAGAAGGTCATTACCAGTTCCGGGTGATGCCCTTTGGGTTGAAGAATGCCCCAGCCATATTTCAGAGGTTGGTCAACCAGGTGATTGCTGGACTAGAGGATTTCACCTGGATGACATTGCTGTGTTCAGTTCCAGCTGGAAAGAACATTTGCAGCACCTCGGTAAAGTGTTGAGGGCTCTGCAAGGGGCAGGCCTCACGATCAAGGCCAGTAAGTGACAATCGGGCATGGTTCGGTGGTGTACTTGGGACATCAGGTAGGAAGTGGCCAGATGGCACCCCTACAACCCAAGATTGACCCATTCTGGCTTGGGAGCCCCCAAGACCCAGACAGAGGTGAGGGCCTTCTAGGGTCTCACCGGGTACTATAGGAGGTTTGTTAAGGGTTATGGCACCATTGTTGCCCCCTTAACAGAGCTGAATTCCAGGAAGCAGCCCAAGAAGGTGATCTGGACTGAGTCCTGCCAGAAAGCTTTTGATGCCCTGAAGGTAGCCATGTGCATGGCGCCGTGCTCAAGGCACCCGACTTCTCCAAGGAATTCATCGTGCAGACTGACGCTTCAAAGCATGGTGTGGGAGCGGTGCTCTCACAACTGATCGAAGAGGGCCTAGACCAGCCTGTAGTCTTCCTTAGCAGAAGACTACTCCCCAGGGAGGTGGAGTGCCATAGAAAGGGAAGCTTTTACTGTGGCACGGGCACTGACAAAACTGAGACCCTACCTGTTTGGGGCTCACTTCCGGGTTCAGACAGACCACAGGCCCCTCAGATGGTTGATGCAAATGAGGGGTGAATACCCAAAATGGCTGAGGTGGTCCATCTCCCTACAGGGAATGGACTTTACGGAGGAACACCGTCCTGGCACAGAACATGCCAACGCAGATGGACTGTCCAGGTTCTTCCGCTTAAGTGAAGAGAAGTCCCAGGAGGGTGGCTGGTTCTTCCTGCTTTCAGCTGGAGGGGACATGTGTTAGACTTGGCATCTTTTGGTGTGTTTCCCCTGAGTTTTTGCTTTCTGACATTCCGGTTTTGACTCTGATTTTGCTGGTGTAATGATTCTGCGCACTTTTCTCACTGCTAACCAGTGGTAAAGTGCAAGTGCTCCTTTAGTACAATGTGTTATTGATTGGTGTTTCCATGATTGGCCTATTTGATTTATGTGTTAATCCCTAGTAAAGTGCACTGTGCCTGCCAGGGCCCATAAATCAAATGCAGTTTGTGGGCTGCAGCACTGGATTGTGCTACCCACGCAAATAGCCCTTAAAGTGTAACTCTGGCCCGCCATTGAAGAGCCTGTGTGCAGTCTGGGACTGCCATGTCGACTTGGCAAGTGCACCCACTTGTCAGTCCCTAAACCTTCCCTTTTCTACATGTTAGCCACCCCTAAGGTCACCCAAGTTACTCCTGTGGGCAGGGTGCATTGTATGTGAGAGGTAGGACATGCCCTGGTGTGTGTGGCATGTCCTGATAGTATATTACAGCCAATTTCATTTTTCACTATTGCAAGGCTACCTGTTCCCAGAGGCCAGAATGGGCAGTTTGATTATAACATCTTATAATCCTAAATGACCCAGGGAAACGAATTTAGTATGCCTGGACTCAGAATGATGAAATACATCTTTTAGTGAAGTTGGTTTTAATATTCTGTGTTTGAAAATACCACTTTTAGAAAGTAGGTATTTTCTTGCCTAACCATTCAGCCTGCCTCTGCTAGCTTGTGTATTGCATGTCTGGATTGTGAGTGACAGAGGCTGGGGTGGCTCTGGGAGACATGGTGAGTCAGCACAAGGCTGAATAGACCTATCTGCATGAGGAGTGGTGGGAGGAGTAGCACCTGGACTTGAAAAGGGCTGTGCCTGCTTTCTAAAATACTGGCTCCACCTCCTGTGGTACGTCCGATGACCCTGCCCTGGCCCACACTGACAAAGGAAGATGTTGTGCACTGGCAGAATGCACCCAGAACTGGTTTGGACTAGGTACCAACACTCTCTGCCTTCAGAGAACAAAGCATTTGGTTGTATAAATATTGGGGCCCAAACCCCAGAAATTTATAACTCTTGTGGATCAAGAAGACTACCAGGAAGAAGAGCTGGAGAAGCTGTGAGGAGGAACTACCACTTTGCTGTGTTGGCCTGCAGTGGCTGCTTCTGTCTTGGGCAGTGAAAGGACTGGACTGAACTTTCTGCAATCTACTTTTTTTAGCTTCAGCTAATGGCATGGCACTAAGAAGTAGTCTAATCTGGACAGTGAGTGCATATTGTTGGGGTGCTTTTCCTGCCAGATGTCTGCCATCCCCATGGAGTTCAGGAAGGAGGCCAGTTGTGATTTCATCCTGGGTCTTTCTCCCGATGCCGTGATCCTGTCATGGTTCCTCTGTGTCGTTAGGTTGAGGTCTCCCCCATGAGCAAACGGGCTTCCACGATCCCTGTGATCCAGCTTCCTAATTTCCCCAGTGCCTCAGTCTGGAGACCAGGTGGCAGTACCAAAATGCAAGCAGCAGGGACTCTCCATTCCATCTTCCAAGCAATGCAGCCTAAAACCCCAGCTCATCTTCCCATGAGCGGGTGACCTGTAGCAGAAGGGACCTGCCTGCTAAAACCCCCCCCCCCTCGGGTTCCCCTGGAGAAACATACATGCGCCAGGAGTTTGTATCTCTCGTGGTGGAGAATCCTGCAATTGTTTACCCCAAGATGGGTTTCCTGCAGCAGGATAATATCAGGGTCATGCCTAGCCAAGTATTTTCACTGACCTCCTATTCAGCTTGTAACAGAGGCTCTTGATATTCCAGGAGAATACCTTTGGGCCGTCCCAGGTGTCACTTCCTATTCTATGTGTACTGCCATGGTATGTGAGTCTATATGATTTGTTCTCTCCTGCATCCCTCCCTGGTGTACCTATGAACTGCACCCTCCCAGCAACGTCATGCACCAGATCTGAAACTACCTGCCTCCCCAATGCCTGAGGCATCTGTCATCCCATCTCATGAACTTGATGAAGCATCTTCAACAGTAGAACAGTTCTTGCCTACAGTCATTGCACTGATAACAAGGTGAGGGGAGTGCCCTGCGAAGGTGTAATTGACTACCATCGGAGTGGCTAAACAGTACAAAAAGTTGCCCAAAGAGTGTATGCCGGAGAGGGTACCCCCATATTCCCATGGGTGCCTTAACTTATAGTGTCTACTGTAATCAGGGTGACCACAGGTAATGTCATCCTGTGAGGTGGCAGAATCACCCACTGTGCCCTCTGACTCCACTGTTAGTGCTGCCCATCTGTTGTCCCCGTTCAGGGACCTGTGTTGTCGGATACCTGCGACCATCTTGGCCCTTTCAAACTTTGCCTGATCCATCGTTGTTGCAGGCTGTGGCTGCCCCCAAGGTTTCTTACTAGGTTTTTGGTGCTGCAACTTGAGGGCCTTTGTGAGTGGGTATCAATTTGCCTCCAACCAGTTGCATACCTCTGCTACTGAGTCAAAGAAGTGAGACTTCCCTTTCATCTATGCCCTGTAGTTTTGCCTGAAAAAGCATTGCATATTTTAGCTCCAGTTTCCTCTGTTGATGCTTAACTGCTGGACTGACATGGTGAAGTCAGAGTAAATGCTAATTTTTTCTCCATCAATTTCCCAGGGACCATGAGCACATGTCACCTGCAGAGTGTAGTCACGGTCACAGAAATTCAGCAGTCTGCCACTATAGGCCTGGGAGGCGCTGTAGGTGCTGGAAGTTTGCTCTGTAGCCTATGCACCCTCTTTATTGTGAACATCTTCAAGGCCTTGCATTCCAGTACTATTGACAGAAACCAGTATTTCAAAAACATCTGCACACTGCCACCCACCCCGCATTTTGGAACCCTTACCTGCTGCATATTGGTACCCCAAGATCGTCCCTTAGTATCCTTCACTGTCTCCAGCAGCGTATTGTTATCATCTACATGGTACTGTCTGCCAATGCAGGTACCACCCAGGACAGTGAGTATTCAGTTTGGCACACCCGCTGTGACAGTTTTTTATGGTTGCTGCGTAGGATCCCCAGATCAAGCACCACTGCAAACATTTTGGTCTTTAAGGCGGCCTTGTTAGCCCTAATCCCCACCAAGATTGTCACCATGTGAGCTTCCGGTCCCTGCTCAGTGTTCGTCAGCTCCTGGCTGGGCTGATCATCC
The DNA here is from genome assembly GCF_964204655.1 of Triturus cristatus. Taxonomy (NCBI): domain Eukaryota; kingdom Metazoa; phylum Chordata; class Amphibia; order Caudata; family Salamandridae; genus Triturus; species Triturus cristatus. Next base: position 1,139,176,270 of record NC_140583.1, on the reverse strand, counting down.
CTGCGGCGGGGAGGATCAAATATGGCCCCATCATCTGGGACCTGGATCGCACCAGTGCCCTGCATGGGGGAGGTTCCAGTTGTCGATCCTCTTGGCTTGATGAGGGGGGCCAAACAGCTGTTTCCAGGACCACCTCTCTTAGGACCCCCAGGGCTTCCAATTGAGGTCCAGAGGGTGTCCCCCGCACAGGGGACACCTTACGCGAGGGTACGTCATCACTTCTCCCCTAGCCAGCACACACAACCCAGGGGGCCAGACAGCCAGCCTCTGTAGCTGAGGCCGAGCAGGGGTCAGGCGCCCCGGCAGGAAGCCGCAACCACCCCCATAGGCACAAGCACTGCACCTCAGAGTTTGTGTCATGGTTCTCCTGTTGTCTGGTGGGTCTCGGCCACTTCCTTTTTCAACATGGCCTCAGTGGTCCAGCTCTGCACAGCACAGATGGACCCATGGGGTCACCAGCCTGTTCAGGCATGCCCGCACTCACTGTGTGTCTTCGCATGGCTCCCACAAGGAACCCCAGGAGACTCCAATACCCACAGCAGCTCCTCAATATTAGGCCCCAGAGCCCCTGCCAGACCATGCCCACTTCAGTGCAGCGGAGGGCTGAGGTGGCAGCAATCCTCCCCCAGGGGTCTGGCAGCCACAGCCTGCCACCACAAGGCAGGTCACCGAAATCGCTTACACATGGTGGCAGCTGCAATCTTACCCTGCCCTGATCTCAAGCCACCACCAGTGTCTCAATGAGGGCTTTTTGTGGCCAGGCTGCCTGGCTCCCACACAGACCATGTCTGCTTCAAGTCTCTGGTGGGCTTGGACCGCCACAATCCCTGCTCAGGTGCCAGGCCGCCACAACTCATCTCTCCCAAGAACGTCTTCCTGGACTTTGCAGCCAAGCTCACAGATGAAGACCTCCTTTGACCTTCTTCTTGAGGCATGGGACACCCACAGCTGTTTTTCCACTGTCGCCTATTGACTGGTCTGGTGGAGAAAGGAGCCTTCTGCAGGGCCGGGCACCAGAGCTATGGGCTCATGCGACCAACTCCATGGAAATTTGGCCATGACCCCATACAATAGCTCTGGGTGTCCACTTGACAACAGTTTGATGATTCTTTTAATTTTTATTATCTAAATCCCTTGTGATCCTAACAATGAGTATATGACTGGATTTTCAGAGAAGTATTCGTTGAGACATGAAAAAAAATTGGCAGCTGTGCAAATGTGATACATTTGTTGTGATTTAAGGTTCTGGTATGTTTTGCAGGGTACCCCAATATAGGCTTGAGTAGTCACCTGACACTTCACCTACATTTACGGTACCATGGTACTACATAACAGGTTTTCGTATTGACCTTTTACCTAGTTAAGCGCTGCATAAACGTAGTGTGGTTTTCCCTGAAAACTGGCATCATTAATTGTGCATAAGGATTCTCAGACTCAGCAGGATTTTCATCTTCTGCATAATATCTATGTATAAGGGTCGTCCCTTTCGTCATCCTCGGCAGACACGACACAGCAAGGTAGCATCCCCTGAGGGTACCTTTTGGATATATATACACCACATCTTTGCCGGGGTAGACGAGAAAGACTTCCATGCTGACACACTGACTCGAGAGGCTGAGGTTCCTTGCAAGCAGACACTCTAGCATGCAGTGGTCTGACATCCCTCATGGGGTGTCCATCTCGAGACTAAGAAAAGTCCCACAGTCTCTCACTTCAAAGGGGGTGGGTTCATCCTAGGGGGATTCTTGGCTCTACACCTACATACATGCTAGGTAAACTTAGGTACATCTAATTAGGGTTGCATTGTAGCAGTATGCATTATTACTGTCATGCATTTATTTGCTTGCCTTTATTCATTGTTTTTAGCACTAGTGTAGAAGTTTACCATGCATTTACTCTGTTGGTGCTTATAATCATTTATATCTGTGTCTGTCTTATGGTTGTTTCAGTACACCTATTTTGCATTAGAATGGCACTGATTAAATAAATGCTTATAGAAAAAGTCCCCACCGTTTATTCTGTGTAACTCTCTGAGACAAAGTGAGCATGAGTGACTGAGCTAAAAGTATTGTACTGTTTCCACGAACCCTGATGGGACAGGGTTGTCATGTTCGATAGTTGCCAGGAACTATTCTCTCCTTGGTAAGAGAAGTTTTCAGTGGCACTGTGAGTTAGCTGGTATACTGGCGAACATACCCAGTGGGGGTGCCTGGAATCAGTCTGGACACCAATCTCACAGTTTATGTTGCGTAAACGCGCAGATCCTATATTGACAGTTCAATAGTGTGCATTTTCGAAATGAAAAGCAGTAAAAAACAACAGTCAACTGTCCACATGGTGGTAGGCCAGGTGACTAGAGCACTCGATGCCAGTCTGACTCCACTTTTCTTTTCCTAGACAGTGTTATCAGGTGTGTTGATCCAGCCAACTCATTAAAATGAACCTTGATTACTGCTTCCACAATACATTGATATGTTAAACCAAAACGCATCAGTGGAAATGTTAAGGCCCGGTGACATGAGGTTATCAGTTTACCCGACATATGATTATATTTCTAATGCTACCCAAGAAGCAGCACACCAGGTGTAGGGATGGACAGGGACCTAACAGCCTGCAAATAAGTGTGGAGTACATCTGGACCCGTTTGTGGGCTGGTTGGCCCCAAACGACATCAGCCATGATGTTCCACCACTGTGCCCCGAGAGCAGCACTTAACCACATGTCCCTAACTGTTTTATGTTACAGTTGCATTACAAAGGAATAATGTGCAGATAATGAAGTAAAGATTTCAATGGGTAGCTCTGCAAATGGATTTTCAAGTGAAAATATGGCATAAAGTAAAATGGGTACTCAATGAAAGTGCAACAGCTTGGTGGCACATTACAGCATTAGATGTTGAAATAAGGTTGTTCTTTTTGTGTGGTTCTGTTTCTTTGGGATGAATGTCTCCAACAGTTGACTATTTCTGAAACTAGTGTGCTGCCAAATGTCTGCCCTTGCTTCAGTCTGAAACCAGCATTGAAAGGGTTTTACTTGTGATTATCACATAAGCGTCAAATGAGCATTATTTACTTTAAAAAGTGCCAATTGTTATATATTTTTACTTGTTTCCTGTCCCTCTTTAAAAATATGGGGAAACCACTGTGAATTAACAGTTTGTAATCAGACTGATGGGTACATTACTGAAAATCCCATTTGTTTTGTTAAAGACTAACAGGTTTATGCCTGAGTGCTGTCAGAGAGTTCGTTGGCAGGATAAATTGACCCTCCCAGGAGGGGATCAGCTAAGCTAGGCTATCCCAGAGGGTCCCCACCTACTTCACTGACATCTTAGTGGTTGTCTGCGATTACAAATTGGATTCCCCATCATACCACTCATCCATCATTGCAAACCCGATGAAGTTGTCAGATGGTGCCCACCAAGGTTCAGCCATTTACCACCTGCATCATCTGCACTATCTCTGCATCATAATTTCTCACTTACCAACAGGATTCCAGAATGGGTACTGGAGGGGCACTCCACTGGTTGTATCATGCCAATCAGGGACTCGGGCCACAAGGCATGTGACACCCCTCATCACACTTAAAACACTAAGGGCCTGATTACGAGTTTGGTTTTGTGGGAGCAGACCGCCATGTCGGCAGCCCTCTCCCGCACTACCAAACCTGGGCTCAGGGTGCCCGCCATATTATGAATTTCCTTGTGTCTGTGGGTAGTTTTTGGCGTTCCCATGGCGGTGCCTCTGAAAATGGGCACAGCAATGAGAATGACAAAAACAGTTCCTGCACGGCATGGACTGTAAAGTTCATGCCATGCAGGAACTGTGGTGCATGCACACAGAGGTGCACATGTTGGGCTCCCCCTGCATTGACCACAGGGACCAGAGGCTTATTTCCTCTTTGCCAAGCTCCAAAGGGAGGTCCCAGGCAATAGGCGATGGCTGGCAGAGCTCTATGATTCTTGTGGGCTGCACAGGTTTTAGGTAGGGACGACAGAAAACAGTTGTTGAGTTCTGTTGCATTTGGTAGGGTTTGTTACCAGTTTCTTCTGCAGCAGGGCTCAGTTCTGGATCAGCAGCACAACTTCCTCCTTTATCTTCCTTTGGTCCATGGAATCTGAAGTCATGGTCTTGGGGAGCCATCTAAATACCGAATTTAGGGGCATTGCCATAGACAGCGTGACTTGAGTATTAAGTTTTATTTTTATTTTTGGCATGCTTGCCGCTTTCAGCGCTATATATCCATAGGTCTTCACACCCACAGGTCATTCACCGCGACGACTCAAAATCTCATTTAAACATCCCACATCATTCCCGCATGTTTATTTAATTTGATCATTCACCTTCACAGCATCACTATTTATTTATTTTTTTTTATTTAAATTCCACAGTGTCAGCACAAGGAGTAACAGCCAAGACTGGCCACATAGCCAAAAAAAAGAAAAATGAAATACATAAACGACAAACGAATAAATGAAGTAAGTAAATACACATCAAATCATGCGTTCATATGATCAGAGAAGGCTCCCCATATATGCAATCCTAATTTTCGGTTCCTTGTCCCCTTTATAGAGTACAAGCTTAGTTCTATGTTGGCTAAATTGTACATTCTGATCCGCCAACTCTCAAAACTAGGAGGGTCAGGTCGTAACCAATCGGAAGCTATACAAAGTCGTGCAACAGTCATTGCCACAAATAAGAAATAGCGATGTTTATAAAAATAGTTACCCTTTTTTACCACCTGACCAATCCCCAAAAGCATTAAGGCCGGTGTGATGTTTAGAGAAAATCCAAGAATATTTGATAGGAATTTTTCAATATCCCTCAAATATTTGCTCAGTTTAACACAACTATAGAATATATGATTACTGTCTGCATTGTCTCCCCCACATCGAAAACATTTACCATCATATCGATCTCCACACTTATACATACGCGCAGGAGTATAATATAAATTAAATACCGTTTTGAAGAATTGTACTTTTAAATTTGCAGATAAAAAAACTTTGTTAGATCTAGCAATTGCATCTTCTATAAATATATCAGAATCTCCCAGAGTCGCAGTCCATTGTGCATTATGTTTCCCAAAATCGTCCGTTCTAACTGACAATAATATTTTATATAACGCCCCTATTTTCCCCTGGGCCCTTACAGCTTCAATAATCAGGTGTGGGTTCAATTTCAAGTTTCTACAACTGAGAAAATCCCGCATTTGCAAAAATGTTAAAAATTGAAAGTTAGGCAAACTATATTGTCTTGCTAGATCTTTATACAGCGTTATAAGACCCCCATCCACATACAAATCTCCAATCTGGCAAATACCCTTATGTCTCCACCCTAAAGCCACCCTGTCCCAAAATATTGATGGGAGGAGCTTTGACACATTCGTTGGTGTATAGTATGTTAGTCCTTCTAGATCAACTAGCCTACGTATTTTTTTCCAGACTTTAAAAGCGGCTTACAAAACTTTGAACCTGGTCCTTTTATAATAGCTTCCGTCTATTTCTTTAAATAAACATTGTTTGGCGTCTGATCCTAATATTAACTGAAAAATCAAAGGGGCCTCTGCTATATTGCCCACATCCTCACCAGTCAGTAGTACGAGAATTTTCTGCAAAAAGCAGCCATAGTAATGAAAGAGAAAATCAGGTATTGCCAGACCTCCCCTTAGAATTGGAAGAGTCATAAATCTGCTGGCACGCCGAGGTTTTCCGGGGGCCCAAAGTGTTATTGTAAATTTTGCAATTTAGTTGTCGATATTTCAAGTGGGATAGATCTAAATTAATATAATACCCTAGGGAGAAGATTCATCTTTATAATATTCCCTCTACCTATCAGAGTAAGATATAATCGTCCCCATCTCTCCAAAGAGTCACTAATATTGCGCAGTAATGTTCCCCAGTTAGCATCTACCAATTCTGTCATCGATGTCCTAATTTTTATGCCCAAGTATGTAGCTTCAGTAACCACTCTCGGATCTTGTATTACAATATTATCAGTACATACAAATTGTGTTTTGGTAACATTCAATTTATAGCCAGACACCTGGCCAAATTCGAATGCTAACCGCTCAATCTCTTGAAGTGCAGTAGCTGGATCCTCAGAAACCACAGCTATGTCATCTACATATGCAAATACTGAATAAGGGACCTCATGTATCATGTACAACAAAAGGCCTAATCAAATGACTCTTATAAAGCATATCAACAAACGGATTTATATATAGAGCGAAGAGTAAAGGGGAACAAGGACATCCCTGCCTCGTCCATCTAGTAATTTTAACTACCTCTGAGGTCATTCCCATTGCCGCTATTCTGGCAACCGGTGAAGCATACAAAACCTGTAGAGCAGTCATAAAACCCTTCCGAAAGACCAATTTATTCATCAAGCGCCACAGGTAGACCCATTCTACACGATCAAACGCCTTTTCTGCGTCCAATAAAATTATCCCAAGTTGACGTTTCTCGGCCTGGGCAATATCGAAAAGAGTAACCACTTTGTTGACATGCGATACTGTACCTCTGAAAGAAAGAAATCCATGCTGCATGTGTGATACTAATGTGATAATAACCTTGGATAGGCGATTAGCCCAAATTTTCAAATATATTTTACAATCACAATTCAATAACGAAATCGGGTGAACCAGGCATCTCTGGGTCTTTGCCCTTCTTACTAAAAACAACTATCGTGGCTTCATCCCAGGATTTGGGAGCCAGCCCCATTTGAGCTGCTCTGAATGTAGCCAGCATAATTTCCTTCAATTGATCAAAAAATAGCTTATATATCTCTCCAGGAATATTGTCAGGGTCTGCGGCTTTTCCCATCGCTAAAGTCTTGTCTGCAGTTACTAGCTCCTCCATAGAAATTGGGGCATCAAGCTGAACAGCTACCTCTGCATTCAATTCAGGAAAGGCCCCCCACTGATTTAACGTATCACCTTCTACCACCCCTCTCTACTGTGTATAAAGTTCAGTATAAAACTGGCGAAAAATAGCCAAAATCCCTTGCGGGTTGGAGCATAATATCCCTGAGCTGTCTTTTAATGCTGTAATACGCTGGGAAGTTTCGTTCATACGTAGCTTGAGTGCAAGGCATCTCACAACTGCTTCCCCATACTCATGACATTGTTTTTTGTGAATCAGAAATTTTCTTGCATTCTCCTTATCCCACACTCCCCTTATTTTAGCACGGCTTCTAGCCACAATATCCTCTAGATCCGGAATGTTGCCCTGATGTGCTATACCCTGGGTCAATTTCTCCTCTGCCCCTCTCAAAGCGGAGTATACACCCTTCATCTCTAACTTAAGTTTTTTTGATGGAACAAACCATAACTCAATGCTTCGCCCCTTAAGCAAGCCTTGAAAGTATGCCATACGATTTCTATTCGGGCCGATTGTCTAATATCATCAAAAAATTCCGTAAGCCATTTAGAAACATGTTCTCTAAAATGGTCATTCACACATAGTTTCCGGTCAAAGGAGAACTTTTTGGATCTAACCTCGTCTCCCAAACCTGCCATTGCCAATACAATGGGAGCATGATCCAACGAAATCCTAGGAAATATTTGCATACCAGCCCCCATTAGAGAAGCAGTAGTTTAAAAAAAATAGGCCAATCTCACCATTTTTTTGTGGGGAGAAGAATAAAACGTATATCCTGAGTCCGTCGGCTGTAGTTTACCCCATGCATCTGTCAAACCATGATCCTTAAGTAAATTGTATAGGGTCTTAAAACCTGGGGTTTGCACCCTCTATAACATTGACAGACACTCATCAAATCCTGATTAGTTAAATTAATATTTATGTCTCCACAAATAATCAGCGGAGTTACCCAAGTCGCTAGCTGTAAATTTAATTCCTCTAGAATTGCAGCCTCATCTAAATTAGACCCATAGATAGTACATAAGGTAAAATTACAATTGCCGACTCTACATTCTGCTATGGCCCAACGACCAAACTTATCTGCCAAACAGCGACTAACTATATGAGCATTAGGCCTAGCTAAAATTGCAACCCCCCGGATCATTACTGATTGTTGAGAAGCCACAACCACTGAAAACCCTAAATCAGTTAAGAGATAGCGCTTGCTCCAAGGCAAATGTGTCTCTTGAAGACATACAAAATCCGGCTTAATATTTCGTAACTCGGCAGCTATCCTCCTGCTTTTGATTAATATTATTAAGACCGGCGACATTAAAAGAACATATTTTAATACCTCTAGGAGCCCTTAAATAGCCAAATCAAGTTCAATAGTAGATAACATAATAGCATTTTTATAAACTGAACAAGGACCATGCTCTTTGCTGCATTTCTATTTTATTACACTTTTCCCTCATTGAGACTGTGGATTTTTCCCCATTTTTCCCCCACCCCCGTGGCCCTACACCCCTCCCTACCCTCCCACAACTCCTCATCCTCCTCCCCCACCTACCCCCACTCTTTAACAAGGCTTTAGGACTTATGGTCCTGCAGATGTCAGCTACCGTGGTACCTACAAGTTCCTCCATTTGGAACGGAGAGAAACCGAGAGAACCCTTCTCTCCGCCCGAAATGGCAGGAAATAATTTTGCAAATTATTTTTTTTCAAATTTGGACGGAGCAAGAATAGCCTACTTCATCCATAAAAAACACATTGCAAGTGAAAATAAAAATAAAAATAACACCCTGTTATACATACACACGTAATACTTCCTTATCTCTAATACCTCAGCATCACTAAACGATAAAACAATGAGCACCTAAACTCTTTGAACATCGGAAGCTTTATTGTCCACCGCTAAACACTCATTTATCACTCACCAGTGGGTTAAGGTTTCTAGAGCCACTCCGTGGCATTCCTCATGTTCTTTTTAAAAAATACTCATAGAAGACATTTGATATTATTACAGAATATCCCCAGACGAAGGCCTCTTAGCCGAAATGCATTGGGATTATTAGAATGCATACAACTACCACAGTGCATTCTGGGAAATGATGTTTCACGTTTGAACGAACATACTACAGAATTGTGATGTAACAATTCCATTAAAAAGCAAAAACTTATGGATAAAGAGTGGTTCTTTACAAAACAAGTTATTAACTATTGAAACCTCCATTGAAGGACTTTGCAACCAGTGCCTGGGGGACATATCCCACCTGCATGGGAATGCACCTAGATTGATACATTACACACTCCAGTTCAGTGAGTGTTTCCCTGGAGCACGGCACAACAGTTGAACTCTGTTTACCTTTGATCGTGCGCACACTAAACCCTTTGCATTTCAAGGGAAGACAGATAGTCCAATGGGCTACTTACCTTTAGAGTGTGTACACCCTCTTGTGACTACTTCCTATGGTTAGAGGCCCTACTCTGGCCCTGATTGGAGGTTTTATCACCATCTCAAGATGATCGAAATGCAGGAGAGGGGTTCACCTTGCCTGCCCCACACTAGGGGTGGTGTATGCTGAGGGGGAACCCTCTGACCCATCTAACTAATTTTTCAGCTTTTCCTCCCACCAAAGATGAAACAGGGCAGGGAGCTTGGCCTCCTCCACTATCTGGGGGTTCCTGGGATAGATTTTAAAGGTGGCATAACCTCTGAAGCTGGCACTGGTGCTCACCCCATGAGGTCAGAAACATGTCTGGTTGTGGCAGGCTGGTGAAAACTGGACAGAGACCCCACTAATGTTTGGTTAGGTTTTCAGGGGACCCTTTAAAAGGATCTCCTGTGTGAATGAATGAATAAATCCACCCCTGGCATCAATGAGGATTTATCAAGACAAGATGCTTGGTACCAAACATCTAGGAAATCAATTAAGCCATCAAGGAACTAGGGAACTAATTTTAATGAGTTTCCAGCCCATATACTCTTATGGATTCCCTGATCACCTACAACATCACATAATAGGCTGGACATTGTAGGGACCTATCATCTCATACAGATAGGCCCACACATAGGATATAGTGCACACTGCCTTAGGGCTGAAGTCCTGCAGTAGGTGTGGCTTACTTAAACCTTATGCAGTGCATGGGAGGCATGGCACAAAGGACTGTGAGCCATGTCGACTCTTTGGATTTTCCTGCACCAAGACACACATCCTGCGGTGACAGAGTACATAGCCTTGGTGAGTGGACCCTCTTCAGTACCCATGCCCTATCTACCAGGGAGATACAGTGGTGGCTGAAGTTGTGCAAATCATGGTACAGTTTTAGGAAAAGAGATCTGGCACTGAGAACCTGGTTAGTTGGGGCCCAATGCACTTACAGTGCGAATCACATCAGACATCAGGCAAAAAGTGGTGCTAACCATGCAAAAAGAGGCACTTTACTACACCATGTACTACATCATGTACATGAGCACTCTTTTATGTTATTCTGGTAAAGGATGTTACATTTATACTTTCCATTTGTAGCTGGGCATATAAGGCTGCATAAACTATTGCATTGCTCAGTTTCTTACTTTATTGCTAATGACACTTACCACAACACTTGTTGATTATTTGGCTTCTCAATTTTCTGCAATGGCTGCATGAACTGTCTCTTTATTTGCAAGTAATGTACACATACCTGTCTTCGTTTTCATTCACAAAGGCTGTCTGAACGAGAAAAGGAGAGCAGGATGGTGTAGGGCTGACAGATGTTTCACACATATATTGTGCCTTATCACTTAAATTGCTTTCCTCTTGCTTGTTTCTGATCCTTAAGTCATCAGTTGTTTCCTCTGGAATATGTATTGACCCATGTGAATACTTTAATTTCAGTGTGCTCTTTGTTCTACGGATAAGACACATGCAAGTCTATTTTACACTATTCAATGCAATATTTGTACTGCCACTAAAGGATACAAAATCCATAGTAGCGAATGTTTCATTCAACATGAAAAACACATATTGATTTTTTGCCCCTGTGGTGCACATGAGAGAACACTTGAATACAAAGAGCTTATAGTTGCCACGGAGCACTGGAACAATGCCTCAAGCGTAGAAAAGGTAATATAACTGCTCCACAAATAAATGTTTATCTGAAATATGCATCTCCAAGATATTATCATTAATAATACACCTACCTAGTAATGAAGAATAAGGCTTTGTAACTAACCACGATTCAACCTTACGGTCAGCAGTCCCAGAAATGGTAGTAATGTAGCACACCTATTGGAGGAATTCAGAAGAGCATCATCAAAGCCCATACAAAAAAATGTGATTACAATTTTCAAAAATTATATCTGAAAAATGTAATGAATAATCATAATGGGTAGTTAAAAATAAATACATTTTCATATCCATGCCCAAGTGTTAAATGCTGCATGAGTCCCAGTCTTATATGCCTAACTGCAAGTGAATTTGGAGCCAATCTATGAACAAAACAAGTGCGTAACAAACAGCATTATGAATTGTCCACACAAATGGCATGATTTAAAGTTTGCCTGGCACACCAGCACCCATTAGGGTGGAGGAGGACATTATATCCTCCACCTTGATGGACAACCACCCAGTGTATTTTTAGATTACTGCAGGGTCAGTGGTGACCTCTGTGCTTTCAGAGGAAATGCCGTCATAGCGTCTGTCTTTCAGATGACCATGTAGCTGAATATTCATTTTCAAAAATAAATTCCCAAAGCAGTAATTTTGTTCTACAAAATAAAAAGAGCAACTATAGACAGTCGCATTTTGGGAAAAATCTCCCGGTGTGGGGGGTGACATTTTTCTTTTTTCTGTTCAGTGCTACCACTTTTTTTTCTTTTTGAATGCAACTATGAACCCTAAGAAGAACACTCCAAAGCAAATTAGCATCCCATCCCTCCCCAACATGGCCGACCATCATCATCCTTGACCTAGTATAAGGGGAGGGGATACCTAACCCACCCCCTGCAGAACTACCAAGCCCCAAGAACCACATGAAGCCGATAGCCAAACAGGGAGGGAGGGATGGGAACTCATGTGGCATTAGGAAGACAATACTCAGAGTAATGAAGATCACCGGTAAGTAACTGGGGCATTTCCTCCTTGTAAGTCTTCCTCGCCACCAGAGTTACGTAGTGAGCACATACCCAAGCCAAGTGGCTTCATGTAAACACACAAGAAACCACAGACAACGGGACAAGGCAAAACAAGAAGGCGTAATCCAAAAACGAAACAGTTAGACAACAACCCAGAGGAAGCACAGAAGGTGAGAGCAACAAGACCAGAAGAACCAGCCAAGCATAGCCCCCCACAGAAGGACCACCCAACACCACCCAGCAGGGAGCCAAGAAAGGGAGCTTAGAGGACCAGACAGCGGCCCTACAGACACCGTCCACAGAGACCCAAAGAAAAAGAGTCAAGAGACAGACGGACCCCTTTCCCCGGAGACCGACCCCCCACCAGGCCAGACACCAAAGAACCCTATGCCACAAGGGACAGCAAAAGAGGCCATGTAACCCACCAACACAGGCAGGACAGAGAAGGCAAATGAAAAGAACGGACAGGACTAAAAGAGACAAACAAGGGGACACAGCAGCAAAAAGCACCAGTCCGCTCCCAACACAGCAACCAATCAGCAAGAGCAGAACCCACCCCAGACCCAAGGACCGGAGGGAAAGGAGGTAACACAACCCCTTGGGAATGGGTGACAACCAAAGGGACCCAGAACAGAAACGCAGGACCCCAATGCCACACAAGAAGGACAGGCAGGACCCACACAAATGGAGGAGAGTGCAGAAGGACCCAGCTCCCCAAGCCACCAAACAGAGATGATGGGCACCAAAAGCACCACCAGTAAGGTAAAGAAAAAAGGAGGCCATGGAAGCCAGAGGCCAAAAGGACCCCCCTAAAGGGCCCGCAACACCAATGGAAGAACCCAGGAAGGCAGAAGGAAAAGCCCAAGGACACCACAGGCAACAACTCATAAACAACCAGGCCACTAATGAACCAAACCGCCACCAGAGGACAGAGGAATGCCCGCAAGGCTGCTCATCAAGCCCGAAGAGCGGAAAGCAAGGCATAGCCATCCGAAAGGAAAACAAATACCCAAAACAGAAACAGAGAAAGAGTCCAATCCCTTAGGAACACGCCAACTAGAAAAAAGACCCCCTAAAGGCATGAAAAGCAGCCAGATGAGCAGCAAGTAAACATGAGCCACTAAGCAACTCCACCACTGACAGGAAGCAACCCTGAGACAGAAGGCTCAACAAACCAAGCCAGAAGACGAAGCAGAACCCCCCGCAGAAGCGGAGGACCCACAACAGGAAAGAAAGAGCCGAGATCACCCAGCACTACTGGAAGGACACCTCCCTCACAAGAGGAAACCAAAGGCAGCAACCCCAGCCAGGGAACCAACTGAGAACGGAGAAAAGGCATAAGCAGGGAGCCCGGCTAACGGAATGACAGTGCACCCAGCCACCAAACCCCAGAGCCCAGAAGGAAAGGGCAGAAGGGAGGCAGGCAGGCCAAGGACAAGACTGGCAATAGATGGAACACTGCCTCTGTTAGTGAGACAGAAGACACGGGAGGAAAGAACCCGGGCCGGTGATCTGCCACACAGAACTCCAACCTCGGGAGAGAAACCACCAGAGTGACAACACAGGTACTCTGTGCGCCGGCACTGAACCAACAGAGCCAGTAGCCAAGGTAGCGAACCTTGCAAACCCCCTGTAAATCAAGGTGCCCCGCAGCAAAGCATACAAGACCATCGAAACCCAGGCAGTCCCGAAACCATGAACATACTAGGCCCAACAAATATCAATCCCTGAGAGCAGACAAGAGCAGGCGTGGGCAGGGCGGAATGGCCGATGGACCCGAACAACCGTCCGGACCAGAACACAAATACGCTGAAGAGCAGGGTGAAACCACAGACACGGCAAACGAATGGACCACATATCCCGGAAAGAGGACAATCAATACGTGCACGGGCAACCACACTGACCCAGGGATGGACAGGAATCCAACATCACCCACAGGCACCACAGACTGGCAACCGATGACACCACCTGAGAAGGGGATACCCGAAACGGAGGACCCCAGAAGAGATAGAGTCCACCAACCCAGAACGGACCAAAGCTGCAGAGACACAACCACCGGCAGTAAACAATCCGTGGAGTAAGCAGCCCCCCAGGACCAGGAATGGAACACCAAAGGTCACAGAAGGAGACAAGCACATGGAAAAACAGCGACAGAGACTGACAACAACCCCTGCACCCTCAATCACTGATGGACCGGGCGAAACAAGGTCAGGAGACCACCCAGATCACTCCACAAGCACCCCCTCAGGGCGCAGGCAAGAACACAACCCCCTGACCACGTCCAGGAGAACCCCATGAACACCAAGACTGGGGCAGGCACCATACGGGAAACCATGCGGTAGAACAGGAACCCAGGACGGACCAGGACCTCACAAGCCAGCTAGACATGACAAGACCCCTTAGACAAAGCAGAGGAACAGAACAGCCAGGCCCCAAGGCATGGAAAACCCACAACCCCACCCTGTGAAGGAACGAACACCAAGACTGGGGCAGGCACCATACGGGAAACCATGCGGTAGAACAGGAACCCAGGATGGACCAGGACCTCGCAAGCCAGCTAGACATGACAAAACCCCTTAGAGAAAGCAGAGGAACAAAACAGCCAGGCCAAAAGGCATGGAAAACCCGCAACCCCACCCTGTGAAGGAACCCGACCAAGGGAGCCAACACATCCGCAAAACCCCCCCTGGGGCAGCAGACAAACCAAAGGGAAGGACCAGGAACCGGGAGTGCATGTCACCCATGCAAAACCGGAGTAACGCCAAGAAGAAGGATGTAAAGGCACAGGGAGGCATGCATCCAGCAGAGCCAAGGAAGCCACCACTGCCTACCAAACCAGAACGGAAGAAAGTCCCACAATGAAAGTACACCAAAACAAAACCCGGGGGACAAAGGAATACACCCTATCAAACCAACACTATGCAAAAGACCCCAGAAATGGTCTATACCAGACACAGAAAGGAGGAAAACTCCCAGACCTCTCTGGCACGCCGGAACCGGATGAAGGGCCAATAGAGACCCCCAAAAATGGGCGCAAAAAGGCAGGGAAGTGAACATGAAAGAGCCTGGAGGGAGGGAGGCAAAAACAAATAAGTAACCTACTCATACCCACCATATGCCCCAGGGAGGAACCAAACAGAAAGACCCCGAACATGGGACCCAGAGAAGCAGGCCCCTCAGAGCTGCGAAGGTAATCAAATGACACCTCCTCCAGCCGATGAGCCAGCAGAGCCTCAGGAGAGACAAACAGCATGTCTGTTGCACCCAGACCTCTAAAGGAGGTTGGACAACAGTCCGCAGTGCCAAAAAGCATGGCCAGAGATAGAAAATCCCACAAGAGAGACAGGACAGAACATGACAAAAAAAGAGAAGGCCATAATACCGCAGACGGCCGCCGCATAGAAACACACAACCGCTGCCCGACATTTCCAACGACAGTACCCCAGCCATAATCACAGACAGGGTAGCCCGAAGAGAAAGGGAACAGCTGAAGGCCTAGCCCACACTGGAGGAACATCACCCGGCACAATAGAACAGGCACACAACGAGAAAAAAACAGCAGGGAAACAACCACCCAAACTGCAAGAGGCAGCCTGTATCATGACTCACTCTCACCGACCTAATGGGCCAGGCGAAAACAATATGACCCAAAAACCAACCAACAGCACACAAAGCCAAGAATCCCAATCAAGTGGGAATCCGGTCCTGAGAGGTGCCCCATCTCCCGGGCCCACAATAGGGAGGAAGGACAGAGGCCCTAAAGACACTAACAGTCACCGGCAACCCAACCGCAAAATCGGGGGGAAACAAAACACATAAGCGAGCGGCTCGCGACTCGTGCCGGCAAAGTAGCAGCAGGCCAGAGCCGCAGCCAGAAAGCAAGGAAGGCAGGCGCCATGTCATGCTGACATCCAGCGCAGACCTGGAGCTGGAACAGGAGCTGGGCAGCAAAGCAAGGAAGCCCACAGCAGCCCCGGGAGCAGGGCTGAAAACAGCACCTGCCAGGGCCTAGACATGCAGGGCAGCAGATAGCAGAGCCCCACAGTCCAGCATAGCAGGGCATAAAGCCTCAAGTCAAGGGGGTGGGAGGGACCACTGGCCGCCTGACCGCAGTGCTGGGAA
The DNA here is from genome assembly GCF_964204655.1 of Triturus cristatus. Lineage (NCBI taxonomy): Eukaryota > Metazoa > Chordata > Amphibia > Caudata > Salamandridae > Triturus > Triturus cristatus. The sequence goes on along the minus strand of NC_140583.1, from coordinate 1,139,160,172 downwards.
AGGAGACACGAAGGCGAGTGTCCTCTTCTCACGCAGGAGAATGCAGCAGCAGGCTAGAGCCGGATCCGGTCTGCAAGGGAGGCAGGAGCAGTGACAAGCAGGTTCCCGGCTCCAACCAGCCAGCCGTCAACAGGACCCGGGCAAGCTAGGTAAGCCCCCCACCGGATCCCGCCCATGCAGGGCTGAAATATAGGAAAGCCCCTTACCCTAGAGCCCGCTAAAGTAGGGCAGAAAAGCCACAAGGCGTGGTTGTGGGGCGGGAACCACAGGATGCCCACCGCAACCTCAGGAAAAGAGACACGTACAGTTGGAGGGTCCCACCATCTTTTCTTTAAAGAACCCATTACCCTTGATGAAATTACTGATGCCATCTCTGACCTACATGCTGGTAGATCACTCGGAAGTGACAGGCTTACATTTGAGTTTTATCAAACATGATAATATTTTGCCATCCAGGCTCCAGCTTCTATATGCAGAGGCACGGGAGAGCGGGTTTCCCCCTCTCCTTGCAGGAGTCCATTATCATTACCTTGCTAAAACCTGGCAAACACCCACAGTACCCAGAATCTTACCATCTGCTGTCACTTATAAATACTGACTCAAAGGTTTTCACTAAAATCCTCGCAAACAGACTCCTGCACTTGCTCCCCAACCTAGTCCTGCTGGACCAGGCGAAGTTTGCACCTGGTAGATCTACTTCGCAGAACCTTCGTAACTTATTTGCGGTTATGTATCAAATTGACTCGCTCCAGGATGCAGCAGCTGTACTGTTAGATGCCACCAGAGCATTTGATTCTTTGTAATGGAGATATCTCTTTGCTGTGCTGAGTCGTATGGGGTTTATACATGTTTCATACACTTAATCTTACTGTTGTATACCGACCCTAGGGCCAGGGGAAGAGTGAATGGTTTCTAATTAAGCAGAGCATTAACCAGGAATGCCCTCTGTCTCCTCTGCTCTTTGCTTTGGAGAAGGAACCTTTGACCTGTGCTATTAGACAGCAGCAAAGACACCGGGAAATTTCATTTGCACCATGCAAAATTAATGATATCTTTAAATACAGATTACATTACACTTTACCTTTGCAATCCTGGCCAGAACCTTATACCTGTAATTGAGTAATTCACTCTCTTCCGCATATTGTCTGGTATAGGGATGCATTGGAAAAAATCTGCCATCTTTCCCCTAAGCGCGGTAACAAAGAAACAACAGCTAGACTATCCTATTCCTTGGTGCGGCGGCATTTGAGTGAGCCCAGACAGGGAGACCATAATTAATTAAAATTATGGCACTACTAAATCAAAAATGGAGGACCCACTGGCTAGCCTGATCATACTCCCCTTGTCCTTGCATGGTAGAATTGCTCTGATGAAAATGACTCTCCTCCTGAAACTTAATTGGGAGATAACTTACTCCTGTCTGTGCACTTAATTTGGTGTGCACTAATTCCTGTAAAGGAAACTCAAAACCTGAAAAGAGATGAAAGTGGGTCAGGAAGAAGGAAAATGTGGGAACACATTATTGAGTAGTGCCACATGCACTTACAGCCTGAGAAAGGTACTAAATGAAGTTACGAGGGGAGACTTCAAGGAAGCAGAGGTAACTCTCGGATATGGGGACCTACCAACAGACACCAAAGGAAGTGGCCACCTAGAAGAGTAATCCAACTCGAACCGAGAACTATGGGCTACACCTGGCTGTGAGTCGTGCCTGCTGTTGCTCACAGAGGTAAAGAGCTCTGTAACAGATCATGGGAGGAAAATATGTCATATCATTTTTTTCTCTCTGCCTCGCAGAATGTATTTGTAGGAGTAAATTCAAGAGTCTCTAATAATTTATACTTCCTCTTGTCACATTGAGTCTACACATGTTGTTGTAATTCTTGAAATTATGGGAGAGGAATAATGCGATATAACATCTTTGGACGAGTCAGAGCTTTGCATCCTTATAAGTGGGAGTCCTACTTGTTATTGAGAAAGGCTACAGAAAAAAAGAGTACATGACTGTCAGAATCCCTTTCAGATGCTCACAGGGAAAGCAGGAGTTAGTGGGTTCAGTCATGCGGCTTGAAACCATTTACTCCTGATATCTTGGGCCTGGCCTAATACGGGCTCCAAGCAACAGGGCCAAGTCCGTCTTCCACACTCGAGCAGTTAAAGGCTTCTCGAGGAGGAGGTAGTTGTAGGGCAAACATACCTCCACAACTTACCATACGTTCAACAACCCCAATAAATAAATAGCAAGCCAAATACTCGCTTCATAAAAAGTACTATTTATATGTACAGAAAGTGAAATATGGTATGCACTAAATAAAAACACACTATTCATAGTTTCTATATCCCAGCACTGTCTGCATACATTCCACTCTTCCAGTTATGAACTGGAGGTATTCCTCATTTACTAGAGGCAACATTCAGGTTAGGTCCCGTTAGAGAAAATTAGTCCCACAATGAAAGTCCAAAGTGCCCCAGTGCCTTAGGCACTTTGCTGAGAGCAGATTCTCCCTATAAAGGCTATATTTACTATTCTAGATTCAAACTTATGCAGAAGGCCCAGGAGTTTCAGAGGGCCTGGGTTGTGGTTGAGTTCAGCTGGTATCATCGGAAATGTGTGGTAGTCTCGTCATGGCCCCCATGCGGTGTGGATATTCATGGTGGTTCTGTGTTGATGATGTAAGTACTGTCAGTCTCTGATGGCAGACCCGAGGTTGCTGCTTGAGTTCTGATGACAACATAGCAGCTCTGAGTTCAAAGTTGCATACTGTTCACAAGCAACAACCCATTGCTTCTTCTACCATTTCCCACCTGGCACATGGGGGTTGTGCTCCAACCACTAAAGACTGAATCCTGCTTCAAGTCACAGTACTTCATTGTCCAGTGGCCCTACCTTCACTACAGAAGTGGACCAGAATAATTTCCTTTAAGATTCAATGTGGTCTCAACCTACCATATGGGGATTGTGTTCCACACACTTAAGGCAGCATCTCTCTTCGGGTCTCAACACTGCAGAGGGCGATGGCCCAATACCCACCACAGCTCTACACTAGGGCAATGGCCTATAAGGATCACAGTGGCCCCCTCTTGGTAGACAGGGGTTACACTCCACCTACACAGGTAGACGGTCCGATCAGTTCAGCCATCCAACATTCCAGAATCTCACATTCAGTCCCCAGAATCTCTCCAGCAGGATCATCCACTGGAACTCGCTCCCTCCAGGTAATCTCCTTCTTCTCACAAGGTTCTCTGGTCTCAGGGACAAGTAGAGACTGCTGATCCAGGTGAGTGTCGTTGATTTATTGGATAATGTCCCCTCACCCAACATAGGTGGGAGGCTGACAGACCCTCAGTTTGCAGTCCTGGTCACACCCAGTAGAACTCATGCTTTGCTTCTCCACACTAATGCACAGATTCTGTGTGACAGTTTGCAAGCCTCAAGCTCCCCTTTTATAACCCATCTCCTGAAACAAATGTAATTTACTGCCTCTGCCTTTGAGAATTGCATTTTGGGGATTGCCTACTTTGAAGTTACCACTCCTCTGTTATTCGCTTTCTCCAGAGAGCTGTCTACCACTGCAGGAGTGTGTCTATACGTGATAGCCCCATACACAGACCATGGTAGTGACTAGAGGATCAAAACTGGATGTCAGCCTCAGTGATATGTGTACCAAAGAGTTACAAAAGCCTTCCGAATTACTTGTTATGATTCCTATTAGCCCCATTTCCTTCCTGAGATGGGTAGAGGCCCCCTTCACCAGTGACCTTTCAGAATCAAATAGCTCTGCTGGAGTGAACTGATGAGCCTGGCTCTTCCTTAATCCAGTTGATGTAGACCAAATAGCTCTCAGGAATGCAGCAATCCACAATTCTGTCTTAGGGGGCTCCTCTTCCTCCAAATATTCCTCCATCAGGCCCCAGAGCTCTCAACAGAGAAACCACAGTCCCTTTTGCATTGAACCTCTCACAGGCACCTATGCATCCTTGTTGCTGCATGCAAACTTGTTTAGCCCTCTATGTGCTCTTTCACTCATGGACACACAGACAAACCAGGGAAATACATGCAAACCTGCATGTACTGTCTTTATGTCTCTATGTCACACACATACATGTGCAATGGACTAAAACATGCAGATGTGGACCCCAACTACTGTAACACTCATATGCTCATGCATATACAAATGCTGCACACTCACACATGCACACGCTGCCCCCATATACTCTAGATTCATGGGCTCATGCACATACCAACACAGTGCTCTCACACAAACCAAGTGCTATCCCCACATCTTCCCAGTGGTAGGCCAAGGTTAGGTGAGCACACAGCCGCAGAACTTCTTGAGTGGGCCAGTAGGCCTAACTCACATGATACACGTCAGAAGGCTTAGCCATATTACTTGATCACTTTCTTTAAAAAAGGTATGCTGCCACCACTGCTCTTGTGCTACTCAGCTTCAGATGAGACAGAACCCCTTCCCGCCTACCATCTCGCCTGGACCGCAATCCATGAGAGAGGCTTAGGTTATGATGTGCACGTATGATCTGTGATTGCTCATAACTCAAGAAAGTGTTATCAAAGATCCAGATATAACTGCATTTGGGACACTTTAGGGCATTGCTTCACATCCAAAACCATGCAAGGGACTTTTCTGTCCCAACAGGGGCACATCTGACACAACTCAAGACTCTGTTTCGGCATAAAATGGCACAATCAAGATACATCCATAACTCTCCCTTCAGTTTTGTTATAGTTATACAGATATTAGTGGGTGATATACTCTAGAGCTCATCCATTAAGTTTGTAAGACTCTGCAGTCAATATTCTATGCTGCAATAGGGTACAGGAAAAAGGCTTACCACTTACTTTCATCTGTTTTAAAGGGCAAATAGCAGGCTTTTCAGCACAGGGCATCATATTCAAGACACCGTCGTACAGCGGGGCTACTCAGTTTAGAGTAAAAACCCTTCATATTCTATCTAATGTCTGTGGACTTACATCTTGGTGGGTGCATCAGTTGTATTGTGGATGCTAAGTTAAGTGCTAAGGTAGCTTATTATTTTTGATTACTGTGAGTAATGTCACCATTGTTGTTATTCACCCTACCTCTATTTTTTGTCTGATTTTACCAGCATTAGAGCTATCTGGACTTTACATCTTCTAAATCGTAGCAACGTTTCTAAAACAGATACTATATGATGTATTTAACATCTATGTACATTTATTCTAAAGTTCAATAAAATACACCTATAGTATATAAAGGTAAATGTCATATGTGGGCGGCAGTGTGACCTTACACCTTCCTTATATGTGGGAAAAAACAACATGGTTTCCAGAAGCACTGCTGTGATCTGTCTGTGCTGCAGTTTAAATGCTCTAGAGTAAATCATGTCAGGGAAAATTGCCTTACCCAAACAGAAAGGTCTACTTTTAAATATTCATAAGTCACTCTTATATTCATATACTCGTTCTCATAGCTTGAATAAAGACCGCCCTTCCAACACCTAACGCCTCCTTCGGAATAGCCCCTAAAGCTAAATGGAGCCATCACAGTAATCACAACCATCATCACTGAGAAGGCTGAGAATCGGAATTGTTAAGCTTCTTATTTTGAAACTGCAATACCTAGAATGAGAGAATATTTTACAGCTGATGTGCATGTAACACAAGCTGAGAGATTTCATAAATTGCACTGGAGAAGGTGCATTCAGCACATTTCAGATACGTGTTGCACTGGTGTAAGAACGATGTTGCAATGTCCTTTGTAGTGTTGGACAGACGCTCAAATAATAATGGTCAGTTTAAATGTTCATGCAGATGATGGTGAAATGGGTCAGTAGTACAAATGCAATTTTAGTGACTGGTAACTATTTGGAGTAAATTTGCACAGGCACAAGTGCAATCTATGCAACCTGTACCAAGGACCCGAAGTATGCACAGTCGGTCATAAAAAATGATTGTAAATTGCACTCCTCACATGCTTAACATTTAGTGATGAGACTTATGTAGCTGTCTGCGGTGTTGCAAAATGTCGATTGAAAGAGTGAAAATTGACCTGCCAAATGAATATTGATTCATCAGGGTTTTTGTTTCATAGTATTGTGCTGGGAATATGTGACAGTAAAAAAAAAAACGCTTGTATGTTGCTTTTGTAGACGTGTGACCTCGCTACTAGAGCGTCCCTAGAGGCAAAATGTGAGAGGTACTTAAGAACCTGGGTGCCCCTGATAACAATGATTCCCCTTATTATGTGCCGATGACATACTCCTAATCTCAAAGACACGTATGGAATTGCAAACCCTATTAAATAGGTTGCAGAATATTGTGAACAATGGGGGCTGGGGATTAAAACAATGAAGACCAAGTTAATGGTGTTATATCCCCACAGCTCATTTAAAGGTGGTATGACACTAGCTGGCACATGCGTCAAGCATTTTACCGGTCGCCGTTTGCGGCCGGTAAAATGCCATTTCAGATGCATCAAACCCAAAACCCATTTGCAATATAGGGAATCGCAAATTTTGCGATTACCTAAATTGCGAATGCTTTAAGGGAGTCGCAAATTGTGATTCCCTATTTGGGATGCATCAAAGCCTTTCCTAAATGCGACTTTGCATTTAGGAAACGCTAATTACCATCAACTGCAAGTTGATGGTAATTTGCTAAAACTCTGAAAAATGCACAAAAGTGCATTTTTCAAAGTGCCATGTGGCGCACACATATGCCCTTAGGGCATATGTGTGCGCCACATAAGCATACATGCCAAATTTGGGGATGCAGCAGGGTGGCCTTTAAGGCCGCCTGGCGCCCTTCAAATTGCATTTGCAATTTGCGAGTACCTATTGGTACTCGCAAATTGCGCTTGTAATTTCCCATTCATTCCTATGGGCCTGTGGGCCCATAGGAATGAAGGGGAAGCCATTCCTTATTTGCGACTCGCAATTTGCGCAAAGGCAAAATGCACCGCTCTTTATGGAGCAGATTTTTGAGGGAATGGTAACACAGATACTCTAATCATTAGTAAGAATAGGTTTGGTGCTATCACTGATCAAATTACCTCAAAGTACTCCAACACTTCTATTTCTTTTATACTGGCCTTAGGAAAATTACCCATTTAGCGAATCTCAGACCTTTACTATACTGGGTAAGAATGTGGTCAACTCCTGAAATGACAGCTTATAAGGATGCATTTGTGGATCTTCAAGCTCTGGATAAAAATGTTAGTATTCCTTGGTTTAGGTTTTTGAAGGATTTGCTTCATTCCCTAACCCTGGGAATGCTGTGGAACGACGTGTATTCTATTTCCCCTATTGATGGGGTTGTAAGATTGCTAAAAGAAAGTTCTGGCCCCATATATTGGACAATTGGTGTGAAACTGTAAAACAAGGAATCTGACACATGCATTTCTCAAACATAAGAGGGTCCAAAAGTTCCATGTTTATTTAGATAATATTGCACCCTTGACAGCAAAATAGTACTCTGTGAAATCCCTGTTTAGGACATTACCTGCTAGCAGTTTTGGTTAAGATGACCATCATGCAGTAACAACATATGTCCAGTGTGTGGATTAGCTACTGAAACAGATACGTATTTCCTTTCATTTAGTAATGCATGTACTAATGCTAGAAAGAAATGGATCCTTTCAATTTTCCGTTTACTGGGAGCTAGACAGTGTTCCACAACATTGAACATTCTGAAGTTAGATGCCCAGAGATGTTATTTTCTTTGGTTGTCTAAATATTAACATATGCATTTGGATAGTGTTAGACTTGGCATCTTTGGCGTGGTTTCCCCTGACTTTTTGCCTCTATCTCCTGTATTTTTGATGCTGCCCTGGATATTATTTTTGCTGGCTTAGATTCTTTTGGCACTTTGTCACTGCTGATCAGTGTCACATTGCAAGTGCTCTCTTTGTAAATTGTTTGTAAAAATGGTTCTACCTGATTGGCATATTTGATTAACTGGTAAGTCCCTAGTAAAGTGCACTGAGTGTGCCAGGGCCTGTAAATTAAATGCTACTAGTGGGCCAGCAGCACTGATTGTGGCACCCACATGAGTAGCCCTGAAAGGGTATCTCAGACCTGTCACTGCAGTGTCTGCGCAGTTTTAAACTGCCATGTTGACCTTGCAAGTGCACCCACTTGCCAGGCTCTAACCTTCCATATTCTTAACTGTAAGACACCATTCAGGTAGGACAAAGGTACCTCCATGGGCATAATGTAGTGTATGTGAAAGGTAGGACATGTACTGGTGTGTGTGACATGTCCTGATAGTGAAATACTGCCAATTTTGTGTTTCACTATTGCAAGGCTATCTGTCCCATAGGATAGCATGGGAGATACTTTGTAACATCTTACAAGTATAACTTCTCATGGGGACAAGATAGAGGAGTTATGATTAGGCTCTCTGAACTCAGGGTTTAATAACACATCTTTTAGTAAAGATGTTTTTAAATTGTGTGTTTGAAAAGGGCACTTTTAGAAAGTAGGCATTTGTGTAACCATTCTGTGTGCCTGTGCCTGGTTGTGGATTGACTGTCTGGTTTTGGAGTGACAGGGGCTGGGGATGTGTATTCACTGTAGACAGCCACTGGGGGAGTTGAGGTGTGCCTGGCCCTTCCTGGATGACTCAGAGGTGAACTGAATAGACCTTGACTGCATTTGGAGTAGTGGGAGGAGTTTTCCTTGCACTGGAATGCTGCTATTTGTACTTTATGTTTTACATGTAAAAAAGGTGTTATTATTGCTCTTATTGTAAGTTTTATGGGGTTTATCTTTGTCATAAACTTGATTGATTGATTGAATTCAGCATGCTGCTGTGTGCGAATCCCTGCAGTAGCATTACTAAATGAGAAACATTTTTTTTGTTAAAAGAAGTCCATGTCCTTTAAAAGTAACAGTCCCTGCTTCTTTTTTTTTTTTTTTTAAGTTTATCATTTGAGAAGACATCTGGGGATCATGTATTTACCCTCTTGATCACTGGCTGCTCACCTTTAGGCTGCTCAACATGATTCCATGGGTGAGGTTTAGCTGTACCCAATGTTAGAGATTATTATAGCGCATATTTCACCCAATATCTAGAGCGGTTTAAATCTGGAATACAGACCCCAAATGTTTTTATTAATTTCTTTTTTGACAGAATTTGTTATGAGGCTCAGATCCCATCTCCGCTACATATTCCTAAATTACCGTAACTCACTCGATATAAGACGATGCTTTGGTTCTTTAAGCGTCGTGATGTTTTTCTTAAAAGATATTCTCTCCCGCAATTCAATATTAGAACCCCCTTAAGAAATGCTCTCATTTTTATGGGAATGAAAATTGGAGTTGATATTGCGCTACAATGGGCACGTCTGGGATTTTACTCTCTGTCAGATTTTTTAAGGGAGGGGACATGGCTGTTACCTGGAGAAATGCAGCTTATTATTCCAGGGCATTTTATGTTATTAGGCTCGTATGTTTCGATCTTTAAAATGTTGGTACAAGTGGAGCCAATAAGCATTGGTTCCTCCAATCAGTTATGGGATGATTTTTTTATGACTTCTAGGACGAGGAAGCCAGGGGCATGGAAACGTTGTTTAGCTCAATACATTGAGGTTGATCTGAGCCAGAAAGCAATTAAAAAATGGCAAGAACAGGAGAATCACGTACTTACTATCAACACTTGGAAAATCATAAATAAGCTGAATTTTAGTGTTCTTCGAGGGTCTAATTGGAGAAGAATGCTGTTCTTCAGTAAATGGCTTCTTTATCGTACTCCTGCTGCCATTGCTAAAATGTTCGTTAATACTACTGCCACCTGTTTTAGATGCCAGCAATATACTCCTGCTAACTGGTCTCACATTATAGCTTACTGTGTTAAAATTGTGCCTTTTTGGAATGAGATATTCGAATATTTACAAAAGTATTGTGGGATCCAGATTACTTATAATGTTAAATTAGTATTGTACGGATACGATTCTGATCTCGGCTTGACAGAACAGATGGTTAAACTATTATTTATTGCAATGGCAGTCGCAAGGTCCTTGGTGCTCCAGAACTGGAAGTCAATTCAAGTTCCTCTTTTTATTGCCTGGCTTCAAAAAATTAGGAATGTTAGAAAGAGTGAAATGCGATATGCACAGCAAATTGGTGGGATTAGGAAGTTCAACAGAATTTGGAGTTTCTATTTTGAGTAATGTTCGACTTTTGCATTTCGTAATTCATTTTCTCTATTCTATTTTGTATCTTTACTTTGTGTTACCCAACTTATGTTATTCTCCAATTGTAACCTTGACACAAGAACTTCAATAAAAATAAAAAAATTAACATGATTCCATGGGAAATTAGATAAGAGCCTAACTCAGGTGTCGCTATTGTGACAACAATTGTTAGATGTCATTGCAAATCGCCATTTCATGTCCCCATGAATATCAAAAGCATGAATAGGAAATGTTTGGTGGTGCACCTTATATTACATTTTAAGCCATTGCAGAATTAACATTGGCATGCTCAATGCTTTCTTTCCTTCTGCAAACAATCCCTTTAGTAAGACTTGCAGCAGTCACGCACTTTGAAAAACAGATGGGAAATTACCAAGAGGGATATTTCTCAGAACTGTGCAGCCTCTATAATTGACAGTAAATTGCTTTTTGTCTTACTGTTTATTAGAAATTTAAAACAAAAATTGACCAATATTATGGTGATAAACACATATATGAAAGCTTCCTCATCATAATAAAGCAAATAATAGCTCTAGCCTTCTATTTATCAAGGGCCCTTATCAACATAATTACAAGACAGTTTTGAAAAATACCCCCTTAATTATGATTTCAGATAGTGCAAGACTGCATAAAACAAATATCATTACTGCCAATCTTGTCATAGATTAAAGCTCAACATGAACAAAACAAAACATTACTGGCTTTAGAAAATCCAATAGTGGGAAGAATATTATAAGTCCTAAAGTATGCCCAGGCTATCTGTAACCTCTGTGCACATAAGTACTGAACAGTGGGAAGCAGGGTCAGACTGCCCTATAGGGCAATCAAATAGCTTCCACCCGACGAGACATAGATCCTCTGCCACAGGAATCTCGCCCAGTGAAGAGTATAGACACTTCAACAAGAAGGCATTTTCATCGCCTGCCTTTTGATTCGCTCCTATGATCCCCTTCAAGCCTTAACAGGAGTCGAGACGAGACAATGCTACTTATTGAAATAATATGTGTCCGAGAGCATCATGATAAATGTTGTAAAGTGCTCTGATACCTTTGGGTCTGGCTAGAGCTATATAAGACTCTTAAATACATAAATAAATAATAAATCAGCTTGTGCCCAGTGAATTGGTATCACAGGCCGCTGTGGGCGGCATATTTGTGGCTGTTTGTGAACCAAGCCCTGTCAAGTCCCACCCATCACAGGTTAGATAAACGCATTTGAGTGCAGATCTCCGCATCACTGCCCTGAAGTGCAAAGCCACGCCAGTCCTGTAGCTTGTTTCTGCCTTCTCTTTGCTCGAGGTGCTTTCAGCATGGCAGTGTAGGTGAGAAAAGGTGGAGTGATAGCAATAAACAACTCGTTTGCAAACACCAGAACTTTGAGCAGCAGTAGTAACCCAGAAGAATGGAACACAAAAAAATATGAAAGCGTTCATGTTGTGGTCTTTGAAAAATTTGTCACAACTCCACCAGGGTTGATTGTGTAGTGTCCTGCTGGACACGTTCTAGTGTCCCATCTCTGTTTGCATCCCACACTGCACACCCACCCATCACAGGCGTCACCGGTCAGGTGACCCTGCTAATAAAAGGGGCAGGGTGCACGTGCCCTGGGCCAGTTCCAGTATCCAACTACAGTGTGTCCGCGTCCATCATTAATAGCATGTGGGCCCAGGGCCCACAACACTACAATGGCGACGAGTGGTTCTTAACCCATGTGTGATCTAGCAGCTGCCTCCCAGTTCCTGTTGGAAGGAGCATACCCCGAGGCACCCACACCTACTGCCGACACCACCCTGACCAGACCTGCGGTGGGAGAGCCTCATGAAAGGGTGAAATACCAAATCCAGACTTTGGCCCAAAGCACACCCACAGTCACGCATGGTGAGAGGAAACACCCTTGCTGCACCAGCGTCACTGCAGAGGGCGAAGATACAGCACCTACTCGCTGGCACTCCAATGCCGGTTGGAAAGGAGGACATTGAACCAGCCGCAGCGGCGCAAGAGGTACGACCGCCCCCTGCCTACTGAGGTACCCATCGGCTTCGCTGCCTGCTGCCATCTTCCCTGGAGTGCAAGGAGGAAGCAATGCCCCCTTTAAGGTGTGTTGCTAAGCCCATAGCATGGCCCAAGAAGAAAGCGTTTTCCCCAGGGAGGAGAAGAGCGAGGCTGCGTCAGTGTCTGAATCCCCTGAAGAATCAGACATACTGCTCCGGCCAGGGACACTTGTGGTAACGCGTCAGAGTATAACTCGCCACACCGCACAGAGGCCAAGCAGATAGCGGCGAGAGTGAGCCACCTGGAAAGAACCCCCACACGCAAGCTTTGACAAGGCGGAGCAGAAGGTGCCCTGCCCCCGCTTTCTACCTGTTTCCCTAACTGCCGGTGAGTGGGTTTTCTCTGTGTAATGCTGCCGGCCTGGTGTCTGCCAATACAAATTTCCTCTCTGTCGGTCTGGGTTCTTTGCCTGGTGGGAGGTGCCCCACCACAGGACTCTGCAACCTCTTAATACCCCGCCAGCTGAGGTGGATATAAAGCCGCACCAGCAGGTTGAGGCCCAGCAAACAGCATCGACCCCTGTGTGGCTGGTGAGCTATAGAGAAACAGCCGCTGTAGGGAATGATGGGGAAATAAGTGCCACCTAGCAGTCGCCTAAGTGCACCGCACTTCCATAAGCACGATATAAGAGGCAGCCCAGAAAAAGACGAAATGCACGTCAAGCTATTGAATCCACAATAACAGCAAAAGAGAAAAAGACACAATAGGAGCCGCCTTACTGCACAAGTGCAGTGTGTCCCTGTGTCTGCATCCTCAGCCCCAGCACCGTCCCGTGCCAGGCCTGCCTGAGCTTCTGGAGCATGAGCGGAGTCATTGCAGCGTCACCTAGCTGCTGAAGCAGCACACGGCCCAGTACCTGCATCTCCCCTGTCAGCAGAGGCCCACAGTTTCAGGAAGGACTACTGGGGCCCGTGAACTGAAATGCTGCAGTGCCACCTAGTGAGGGTGAGTGGTACTGCATTTTTATAAAGTATCACTGGTACAAGCATTTCCCCATGAGGCAAGACGGCCATCAGTATTCACTTGCAGACAGTGTTTGAGCAGCTGAGGTGAAACACTCACAAAAGAAAAAAGGGGAACTGTAACCACACACAAGTATAGGATGCAGCCAACTTTACCCTAGCACAAACTGAACTACACAGTGTTCCCATCTCCCACACTGCGGCCAAAAACAGTCAGTCCCTGCAAGGGCCCCACTCCACAGGCCATCAGCCAGCAAGATAGACATGACCTCAGTAAGTTGAAACATGTCCAATGGTGCAACAAAAGAAAGGAATGGCATCCAGTGTCAAAGAGGCAGCAACACTTACTGAAGGGAAAAGCCAGACGGTAGAGAGCATCCTGTGAGGCCTGGGGCTCACCAGCACTGTACTCGGCCCCACACATGCATTGTCACCCCAGCATGGCTCCGCAGTGGCAGTAAGCCGGCCTAGCACCTGAACAGTAGCCATAGTGCCCCCAGTGGTGGTGCACGACACGGCACCTCAACATAGCTTGTACCACGCTCGCAGCAGGAGGAAAGCTGCAGTGGATCAGTGAACACACCTGCACAGTCAGCGGAGCCAAGGCGGCATAGGAGAAGTAGTTAGCTGCATTGCTAATGTCTCTATGCTCCAAAAAAGGCCACAAGAAGTCCAAAGCACCCCAGGACACAGACTAGCTGTTCTAGCCAGACAGAGACACCCACTGCAGCAATAAAGAAAGCGAACTGTACACGCACCACGAGTGGATGTCTGATGCCACCACAAGCGAAGAAACTGCAACAGACACCCCTGGTGGTAAGCGGCCACCACCGCAAGAGAGAGGAGGAAGCAGGACAAGTGCCAGAAAAGGGCACTGCGAAGAAGGACCAAGAACGCGAAATCCAAGGTGCTCCGAAGCATGCACCTAGAAGTTCGACCGCATGGGCAGGCACCCACGGGAGTGCGACCTGTCCACAGAAAGGAAGCAATGTGGAAGGCAACATGGAGAAACTCCACATCTCCACCGCAGCAGCACCAGTGAAACCCCTCAGTGAGTCAAAAGACAGCACAGTGTCCTCCCTCACACTGCCTCAAGACAGAGTCGCCGGCAGCCCAAGACAGGCAAGAGGAGAGTCGCACACTCCATGTGGTCAGCTGCCACCACAACATGTGCTCAGGCGACACGTGGCCAGATGGCACATCCATACAGCAAGGAAGGAGCACATCACTTGAAGTAACCAAGCATGCCTGAACAGAGGCAGGATCAAGCGCAACGACGGCGCAGCCTTGAGGCACAAGCATGACGCCCTTGAGTGAAGAGCATGAGAGCATCGCGAATACCCCTGAGGGGGGGAGGGGGCCTGCAAGAGGTCTTCAAGGAGAAGAAGCACATCCTACCAACAGGACAGATCTGCGACATGTCAGCAGCAAAGTAAAGATCGTCCTAAGAACCGGACACGGCCAGCGAGATGTCCATGTGGCACAAACATGAGACATGTGGAAGGATGCCACATCCGACTGATGAACCTGGTTGGAAGAAGAAGAAGAGCATGGCATGACGCCACTCCGTGAAGGAGGAAAGGAGAGTGGCACGGCACCACAGGGCAAATAACCCCCAAAGGTGCACAAGAAGGAAAAGCAGAGCAACAGGACAGAGGACTCATGCCAGCACTGGAGAAGGTGTTCATCAGCACAAGCCAGCCACCGGGGTGCAGGGAAGTCACTGGAGACAGCTTTGTGGGAGGACCAACCGCAAGCCGCTAGCAAGCGCGATCTGTGTCCAGGCCCCACGCTTCATAGTGCAACCGTCTACTCACCTGTCACCGGCTGCTTGGCATCGATGGCACCACATCTAACAAGTGCACCTGCCAGAAGACCACTGTTAATAGGCACAAAGTCCATCCAGTCCTCCTCACTTCACAAGGTCACCGAAAGCAAGAGATCTCCGCCTGTTTCCCAACCGAAAGAAAATTATCCCATCTGTCATACAGGTACATCATCACCAAGAACATCTGTGGAGCATCGCACCACCAGAGTGGATCCAAAACCTTTGCGACATCCAGAGTTCAACGAGACTAGCCACCCAGGAACCTTCTGTGTGCCCCCATAAAAAGGCCTGAAGCCTGCCAAAGAAGAGCATACCCGACCATTGGACTATCTACCCATGGGGTTACATGAGGCTCAGCCATGGCCATGTTGTGAGTTCTGCAGCGATCCCTCAGCATGGCCTACGAGAAACCCGCACACCCCATGTGGTCACATGGCAATCCCAGGCCAAGGGCCTCAATGAACTTCCTGTGAGAGGGGAATCCGAATCAGAGTGATGCATCGGCAGCAGCTCCATGACACGCTCCGGGAAGAATGGAGCTCGTAGATGGAGACAGGTTAACCAAAGGCCATCTGAGGAAGGCATAGAACCGGAGTCCTGACTGCGAGCGCACACAGACTGAGACACCACTCTCTACGGCTACATGAGCCATTTGGCTGTGGTCTTGCTGGCAGTTCCTCAGGTACCCCTTCTGCGGCCTACACAAAGCCCACAGAGTTCAGACGGTTCCATGGCAGCCCGAAGGAAGGCCCTCTGGGAAACTCCTGTGAGAGGGTAGTCCATGCAGGGGTGGCAAGATTGAAGTTGCCTGGCTATCTGGAAAGCATCATCACCTCCAAGGAAAGCCCTCAGCCACCAACGTCATTCTCCATATTTGCAGGCTGGCTGTCCAACGGAGCCTGAACGACTTCAAGAAGATCTCCAAAGTGGACTCCATCACCGCTCCAGATGAACCGCTATTTTGAACTTTGTAAATAGACTCCAACACTGTGAGACCAGGTCGATCTGAACTTCATAGCTAAGGAGGACCAAAGCTTCCTGACCGTGTGGTCCAGAGCTCCCACACCGCCCAGCAGATGGCCTGAAGAGATTAATTGGTCCTGTGTATTGTTGTTTTGTTTTATTCATAGGTTGGACTTTTGTTCTTGTGTTCCACCTCTGTTTGCACCCCACACTGCACACCCACCCATTACAGGCGTCACCAGTCAGGTGACCCTGCTAATAAATGGGGCTGGGCAAAAGTGCCCTGGGCCAGTTCCAGTACCCAACTACAGTGTGTCCGCATCCATCATTAGTAGCTTGAAGGCCCAGGGCCCACAACACTACAGATTGATTGACTTTACAAGCCACAGCAGTTTCCACTTAATTACTTTTTTACTGCAGAAAATGATGCTACTGTTCACCAATCCCTTCTCACTCCTGCCTGAATTTAAGGTAAAGGAAACGTGTAACCAGGGAGCTGTCATATATACCAATTTCTTTCTGTTCCGGTTTTGTAGCCTCCAGCAATTTTTAAGAACCAAACTACATGTTCCACAATGCAAATTTGCTGTCTGCTAACAACAATTTTGGCTGAAGTTGTCACCCATTCATTTCCGAAATATATCTCATTACAAGGACATACCTATTTTGCCATACTCGTGCTAAAGTATCAATAGTTTCACTCATTTGAATGTCACACATGAACACATGCAAAGCACAGGAATGTCACAGATAAGTAGTCTCAAAAAGTGGCAGCTATTTGGACCTGCATTATGGTCTGCTGGGTCAGTTTTTACTATTCATGTCCTTGTTATTAAAAGATTAGCTGCAGCAAGTTCAAATCCATGCAGTCCTCCATACCTCTAAAACACTTGTACAGCGTGTCTGTACAAGTTCAAAACTACCCTGCTTTGCAAACATGGGCCACTCTTTTTGATATCTAATTCACTAATGGGATCCATTTTCATTTTAGTGCACGGCCCAATTTTCTTTCCCGGTTTATGCTCACCGTGGCCATTTGGGTGAAATAAAAAAAGCAAGCATTGACAGTGAGGTGATACATGTATGGCGGGAAAGGATTGGAGAACCATAACAATCTAAGGAAGCAATAGAGGAGAATTGTACTGGGGAGATATGAGCAGCACGATTTACATGAGAAGAGATGGAACTTTGTGTGGTTTTTCCGATGCAGAATTCATCTCACATCAATATTTCTGACAAATGCTGCTTGCAATGTGTTTTCGTAACACTTTATTAACCTCCAGTTTAAAGGTCATGGTTGAGGCAATAGATGGTACACATTGAAATGCACTTCAAAGTACAGTCAGTAAACTACTTCTGATGTGACTCATTGATTTTGAGTGCTGAAAGTGAGACACTCATGCCCAAAAACAAAATTGCTTTGTTGCCTCAGTTTTATTAACGATAACACAAGAAGGCTGTCTTTTATTCTTACTATAGATGAGGATGAGGGTGCCAGGGCTCACGAGGGATACAGAGTGAACTTATTTTTATTGTCATGTGTAACTGAGCTTAGCTTGTGCCATAGAAATGTTGGTAGGGCTGAGACTAAATGAGACGTCTTTAGGCATTTTCAGGGACAGCTTTAATTGTATGCCAGAACTCATAATATAACAGAGAGGGTTTTTAGGATTTTGATTCACTTCTTTAAGGGAGAAGACCATTTATTTTGCCAGTAGTTATATGATGTTAGCTTGGGAATGTTTTTGATGGAGGCATCTTTAGTTGGCTCAAAGAGCTCTTGTGGTTAACAAAAGTACAGAGAGGGGCCATTGGCCAGCGTATATCAACCAAACAACAGCAACATAATGCAAGAATGTATTACCAGCAGTAAAAAATGATGATAAACCATGCTGGTGGTCAAACAGGCTGATAGAACAATAGGCGTAACTTGCAATTCGATTATTTAATTGATTAGTACTAATATGCAAGTGTTACAGGATTGGCTAAATTTCAGTCTACCTGACAATATGTTTGATCCGACAACTACCTATGTGCAAGAGATGCTTGAAAGGGAATTTGGGGTCACTCAGGAAGGTTAGTTCATAGGTTTGGAAGTATTATTAAGTAAATAATAATAGTTCAAAAGAGGAAAGAATAGATCTATGAATATCGATGCATTATGATTTTAAAGGACCGCACATCACGAGTAAACAATCTGGAGGAGTTAAGAGCATGCCTCCGACCTAGGAATGATGATGGCAAAACATATATGGAGGAATTGCACACAACACAGTTAGCTGATGTAAATTTGGTTGCACTCCCAAGCATTTCCTGTTAAACTTGAATATGGAAAAAAGGTCACTTAAAACAACCCAACAAATGTAAATAGGGCAGGCACACCGTCAGCGATTACAGAATCAGACACACACAGCATCCCAAAAAACAGGGATCACAGTAGTAACTTAAACTTCCCCAAAACAAGACAACAGTACCAGCTGCAACCACATCAAATACCAGTGCTGCCTCCATAGCAAGAGCAGCAGCAGAGACTATATCATCAATGACATATGTAAAGAAAAACTGGGATTAAACAGTGACAACATGTACCAGAACAGAAGTAATCACAGAAGCCACATGGCAGCCGAGACCAAACCTACTCTAAAAGCAGTAGCTACAACAGCAATGCCTAAAGCAGCAATCATGGCAGAGATCACAACAGGAACAACAGCTGCTAGCACAGCATGCCCACAGTAGCAAACACTACCGTAAATATAAGAGGAGACCACAGCAAGCCCCACATCTCCCACAATTCGAATGACATGGCTAAGGAAACATTAATAACAACAATTGTAATAGCAGCAGGAACAACAACAAGAGCAACAGGCACAACAGCATGGACAACAGCAGTAACTTTACCAGTAAATCAAGCAGAGAGTACAGCAACAACCACATTTAATACCACAGCAGGGGCAAAAAAACCAAGCATTTGAAATGCAATCGGTCTCGCCTTTGGGACCTTCTATGTATTTAGCTATACAGCACATTAGCCTGGGTGCCTAAATATCTACTGTTCTTTAACATGGAGGAAACGTAAGCACCAAACTGCGTGGCACACCAGGTATGGGAACACATGGAGAGAAATATTGCCTTTCAGCGGGAAGTGGTATAGTCCAAAGCTCTTTTTTAAATATAAAATCAGGGCCTTCGGTGGTCATATCACTGAAAATACAAGATTTGAAAAAAATATTATTGTCTACCGGTGCTCGTGGAAGACAATTTCTATGGACTGGAATCTAGAGAATGCTAAAGCGATTCCGGTATTTTACTGACCTCTGCTGGTCGTTTTCTATCAATAAAGTTAAATAGAAGCAGGAAATTTAAATAAAGAAATTTCCTCAGTAGAAAGCAATTCTGGTATTTTACTGACCTCAACTGGTCGTTTTCTATCAAGACAGTTAAATAGAGGCAGTTGAACAAGCAGAAAGCAATTCTGGTATTTTACTGGCCTGTACTGGTTGTTTTCTATAGCGACAGTTAAATAGTGGCAGTTGAGCAGAAAGAAAAAATGGCCCTAAGAGGAAGCAGACAAGCCCTAGGGCTGATCTCCAGAGCCCACAAAGTACATACACATATAAGTACATACAAGAGGTCTCGAATGCTCGACCTAAAAACAACCACAGCAACAGGGACCACAATAGCCATAGTTGTTGCTGCAGAAGGCATTTCAGCACTAACCAAATCTACCAAAACGGTATGGACCATGAAGCAATAACAGTTGTCATGACAGTAATGACCAAAGGAGGGACCTCAGCATGGATAACAGCTGCCAACATTACCAGCTGACAGCACAGTGCAGCATAAACCACAGCAGTGGCCACAGCTGTAACCATTGCAAGAGTACTGGCAACCACAAGGCCGTCACAAGAGCAGGACCAAAAGCAATAATAACAGCTCCCGCCCCGGAAGCACAGCAGCAATCACAGCAGTGAAAACTGTTTCCACAAAACCAACCAAACCAAAGCAGGCACCTTAGTAGTAACTTCAGGTGCCACCATGGCAGGGGAAACAGGAGCAACATCAGCATTTACAACAGCAGGTATCACAGTAGCAACAAGATCATACAGCATTGCAGGAACCACAGAAGTGGCACTAGCTGCCAAAACATCATGACCCACAGAAAATATCACAGTTGTAACTTTGGCAAGGACAACAAAAGGAACCTCCACTGCCAGGACAGCAGTACAGCAGCAGCAGGAACACCAATCACAACTGCAGTCACCACACTGGATGAACTCACAGACCACAGTGCCACATTGACAGAGAAAATAACAGTTTCATGGAACAAGGGAAAATAAAAGTGAAAATAGCTGTAATACAGTCGGGCACCAGCAACACCACCTGCCATAACAGTATAAACCACAGTAGCAAGGATAGCAGGGACCACAGTTGTACCCAATGAGAAAAATAAAAAGAGATGAGTGAAATCTTTAATTAGTTTTAGCCATTAGTAAATACTCTGGGACACATCTGAGTCTATCATTTTTTGCCCCCTCCTTCCTATGGAAAGGGACCAACAATATGAAAATCAGCATTGGTCCTGTTGCAATAGGGACAGTCCAGCTTGAACTGCTAATCTGGATTCTCTTTGAATCGAAATAACATAACCATGTTGACCCTCATCATTGAGCTGTAGCTGTAATCCCGTGGTACAAAGAGCATGGGGACCATGCCTGGGCATACGCTTCACACATAGCTCATTTCACTGAGAAACAACAAACCAGCATTGGCAACACCAGCGGGTCTATCTTTTTTTGGTGTTCAAATAATTGATTGTATTTAGAAAGAAGAAATACAGTTGCAAGTCAATAACGATACATAAAATTCAGACATTGGTGTAGACAGGCACTATCTGGATTTTGGAGATAAAGATTAGAGGTTATAATGTAAAATATGATTGTTAATAAATACACAAATTCATCGAGTATTAATTATAATCTCAAGTAGTATAATAGAATATGTATCTCATGGTGAATATGATACCTCAGTGAGGAGAAGAATGAACGAAAAAGAAAAAAGAAAAAGGAAAAGGAAAACAAGAGAAAAAGAGAGAAATAGAAGGGAAGATGATGCAATGGGACATCTGCCACATCAAATAGACCTAAATCAAGAAGGAGACCAAAAACGATGTTGAGCAACCAAACCTCAAGCAGACAAATCCATATATTTGTCCAAGGAAGACCATACATTCCAATTATTCGGAGCCAAGTCTTTCCTCCTCTATACAAGAGTGTGAGCTCCACGAAGATAGAACACCCAGGCCCACCAGGTATGGTAAGAAAAATATGAAAAAATGTCCACTCTGTGAGTTTAAATTTGACTGCAATGGATAAGAGCAAATCTAATAGCTCCAATTCTGAATTATCACGAGGCAATGGGATAACAGCAGCCCAGGGACCTAGCATAACCATAGGAAAGGAAATAGTTAGATGTATAGTGAAAATTAGAGACAAGTGTTTTTGTATAGGGCTCCAAAAGAAATCTAATTATTTACATTCAAAGAACATATGTTGGTGAGTACCTGGTTGTGGATTGCAATTCCAACATAAATCAATATCTCGTAGTTTTAATTTATGTAAACGAGCATGGGAGGCGTACCTGCCTATGGAAAAAAGCAGTAATATCTGCGCAATCACCAACAAGCCACCAGCCTACTTCGATTGACAAGATGCTCAAGAGGGCTATATGGGTGGTTTCAAATGAGATTGAACTGACCTAAAGACGTTTATCAATAACACCGGATTTAGCCCAGCCCATGTTTAATACTGAACAGCAATCTGCTCTGTCAATTACCAATCCAGACCCCCCAAGGGCCAAATTTAGAACATGTGCTTTAGTACATGACGTGCCAACTCTGGACTTGCACACTGGGGATACTCCTCTAGATGTACGAAAAAGAGGGAATGTTAAAACTGCTGCGAAAGCTGGGAAAACCCGGAAGAAGGGAGCCAAGGAACTCGCAGAAGATGGGGTTGCAGGGAATGTAGGGTTGGGGGTATGTGAATGAAGGTTCAGAAAAACCACTGTGGGTGTCAAATCTGGTCAGGGATTTACATTTGGAAATTAGAAATGTAATTAAGGAGGAGTTGACCACTCTGACCACTAGTGTAGATAATCTTGCATCTTTATTAGATGTTTATATTAGTAATGCAGGACCTAGGGAGAAAGATCCCTACCAACAGATCAGTTCCCTAGCTCACCCAGCCCACCTAAGAAAAGACCATGCTTTAGAAACCACTTGTAATCTGACTCCACAAGTTCAGAGCAATAGAGAAGATGTGGTTGTTTGTCTGAATACATCTAGTAAACGAGCAGGAGTCCAGTGTAAGAGATTCATAGTAGAAACATTTAGATTTAATCAAAGAGAGAACAATTTTGTTGCAAAGGGCTAGCTTCCCAATCACCTGCCAGGTATCCTGTGGAATGTGATTACAAATGGCATCATCAAAATGGTGGGACCATTTAACACAAGTATTGTGGGTTGTGAAGACAATGGAGCAGATAAGAATTTGTATATTTTGGAGGCAATATGGCCTGCTCGTAACCACATGCCCAGAGTGAAACAATAACTGAGTCCTTAGAAAGGGTTATCTTAGAAAATGTAACTTTTAGTTTTAAAAAAGTATAGAAATCTAAATTACTGAGATTGTATTTTTTAACTAGAAAAGAAAAGAGGAGAGGGCCGTGATTAGTATCATAAAGATCTTTCACTAGTCTGATACCCTTAACAGCCCATAAGGAGGCAGCGTTAAATATGATCTCAGTAGAAAGTTTAGGATTGAACCACAAAGTAGTCCATCTTGATTTATGGATGGGTTTTAAATGCTACCGATCAAGATATTTTAGAGCACTAAATGTATCTGTTAAAAATAGTTGAGAGTGTGCAATTGAAAGCTTAGAAGTTGTGAGCAAACAAAGATTGCTATAGGGAGCGCATAAATCTCGTTCTATATGAACCCATTAAGGTATAAAATGAGATTCTGGTAAAAACCAGGTCGCTCCCTGGGCCGCCAAAAAGGATATTTGGTAAAGATTCAATTTCTGAAAATTACAACCCAAATCAGAAGGTTTCATGAGATATTAATAGGAGATTTTAGCTTTTTCATCATTCCATAAAAACTTTTAGGTGAGTACATCAATTTTATGAAAGAAAGAAGATGAAAGTTTTAAAGGGAGCATAGAAGATAAAAAATATATAATTGGGGTTATCATCATTTTAAGAGTTTTTAACCTACCACACCAAGAAATATATTTAGGAGACCAAGAAGACAATAGGTATTATTATGGGATGTGTTTAAATGTATAATTCCTCTTTTTGTTTAATCTCATTTCCCAGAGCTTGGAGAGATCTTCTAATATCGCCAGTCCCTTTGGACATTTTCTTAATATTATGACCTCTTATAGTACATTTAAACACATCCCATAATATTATGACTCATTTCCTTTGAAGAAACCCACAATTTGATAATTAGGTTCTTTGACTTCAGAGACATCCTCTAAGATTTCAGTATTTAGGCCCCAATTACAAGGTCCTTTTGAGTCATTAAGGCAAGAGATAGATAGTGAGATTGCTGCATGATCAGAGACAACTTGTTACAAGTATTCTCACCCATGCCCGCCTTGACTAGCATTGCCCAGGTTGATATGAATCACAGTATCTGATTACTTTGAGTATATGTTGGTGTTTTGTATAGAAACATTATGTATAGAATTGTTTTAATAACATGTACCATGTACCTTGGTCTAGTCATGAAAATATAGTCAGGAATACAATTATTGCAAGTCATTAGCACGGGTTTAGCAATGTGTAAGAATACTCTGAGAAAGGTTTCTGCCAACTGCCAGACTTGTGAAGGCAATGTGTATTGTAATAAGACGGTGCACCAAGTATCAGAAGGAGCATGCATCTAATATGCAAATACGGCTAACAAGCATTAACTGTCAAGCGCCATAGGCGTGTGAGCAGCTTGTATGCGAATAGACTGAAAACGTGGATGAGAGGGTATTTAAACCGCTCTCACTCGCGCTCATCGCTTTGCCTTGTTTTCCTTGCACTTACCTGACTCCAGCCTCTTCTCCTGGACTGGCTCTAGTCTTCGGGGTTCGTCTCGTAGCTCCTCTGCTTCCTTCATTCTTGCTCCAGTTCCGGTTGAGTAGGCCATCCTTTCTGGGTCATATGAATCCCGTATTTCCTACAAACAACAAGCAGAAACATAGAGTGGTGAATTCAGATATTTCCGGACTCGGGCCATTTGCGGTGAGTCGTATCTTGCTAAAAATAAAAGAACATTGCCCGAAAACTTTTAAGACTTTCTTAAGCGCAGGAAAAGTCAAGAAACTTCATTTGACTTGGCATTGCGGTGGTTTTAACCGTGATGGTGACATTGTAGTTGTATTAATCGAAGACAGAGACAGTAGGGATGCCAAGAAAGGAAAAGTTGGCACTAGAAGATTTTAAGTAAAGACTCGAGAGACTTTCATGAATATATTGTTTAGAATCATTGTATATTGTTATTTGTTATTATTTTTTCCTTATGGTTCTGCTCGTTGATGGAATCCCAGAAGAAACATGCTTCACACAGAATTGAGGTATACATCTTTGAGTGACACAAAGAAAAAAGAACTGTGACCAAAGATTGTTAGAGTCTGTTAATGAATATATTGTTTATATCAGATTGCACAACAAAAGATAAGAGTGCGCCTGCTGTGACAACGCCTAATTTGGATTTCTAGCAGTCTTGTATGCACAATTTAAGAAATCATTAGGTAAGAAAGAACAGAATGAGAATAGTCATATTCTGATGGCAATTAATGATAGAGGCAGTATGTTCATGTGATGTTTATTTATTTATATCATTAGGAAATTTGTATAGTCCCTATCCCGCAACTATTGGTGGGAGGTTAAGTCATTCCAGTATTCCCTGAAGAAGTCCTGTTCCTTGCACCTGCCAGCACAGAAGACAGTGAAGACCTCTAGAATCTACATTTTCTCTTGTTTCTCTTCTCGTCCCATCCCCTTTTCCCCCTGGGAACTTTCAGAGTGACGGTGAAGTGTTCAGTACTTATTGTCACGCTGCTAGTTGTCAGAGGGTCTGGGGTCTTCTTGTCATCAAGGTGAAACAATCTGAAGTAAAGGTGAGTGTCCTCTAACACAACTATTGGATGAATCATGACATTTGCGGTATTTTTTAAAAGGGAAGCATCAACAAGAAGAAAATCAATACGAGAAAACTAGAATTGGGGGAAAGAGAAAAGGGTGAAATCACTTACCCATTGGATTGTGTAGTCTCGAAGCGTTCAGAAGATGATGTGATGAATACATATTAAGCAATTGCTAATGGGATCTAGGAGGTCGAAATTTAAAAGTAGAGTGTCTAGCAAAAATAGGATCGACAAGAAGATTAAAGTCACCTCCAACAATTGTTTTAGCATTCTGTGGAATATTAGCAAGTTGTTTAGTTAGAGCACGCCAAAAGTTTGGATCATCAATGTTTGGAGCATATAAATACATAATATATGTAGTCAGAACCATTAGGCAATAGTGTAAGTAACCATCTCCCGTTGGCATCATGTTCAGCTGCAATTATAGAGAAACCAGATTTTTTAGAGATAAGAGAAACAACCCCATTTTTCTTACCAGACGCTTCAGAGCATGTAATGTCTGCCATCAAGTCTCTTTTCATAAGAAGAGCTTTTTTAAAGCCTATTTTAGTTTCTTAACGTAATACCACATCTCCAGACAAACTCCTACAACAATCCAGAATCTTGGCCCTCTTAACTGGATGATTTAAACCCTTAACATTAAGAGAAATTACATTTATACCTGGCATTCATGTGCAAGATTTATAAGTAGCAGGAAAATCTGAGGAGACAGCACAATAGTAGCCAAAAAATATATGAAAAACCGAAGCAGTGATGCAGAAGTCCCATTACGAAGGTATGAGAAATGGAGAAGAGAAAAGAATAGGAAAACATAAAGAGGATTCAGATGCACTCCAAATATATCCGGATCAACATCTAAACCAAGTCCCACCAGGGGATGTCTGTAAGAGACATGTTGCATGTGGAATCAACGTGGATACGCTGCGACAACAGCTACTGTCACCAGAACAGACTACCCCAACAAGGAGAATCAGCGGAACCAGGGAAGCAACGGAACTAAAGATATATCATAAATAAATGAATGTATTACCAGTGGATTTCATAGACATATCAGCTATGTATCAGGGATATGACAACAACCAGATTGATAAATAATTAAATATGAAATAAAGAACACATATAGAAAAAGATGACCATACCAAAATAGATCATTCATAATAAATATAACATCTATGAAACAATTATATGCACCTCCAAACAACTATAAATATAAAATCTAGTACTATATTTCAGGGTCATCGCAAACTAACTATATGTCATACAGACAATGCATAACCGAGCATCATAAGTCCTAAAGTAATACTACATAATGATCTAACATTTCAATATGGTAGACAAAAGAAGTAAATATATCAAATATCATATAAAAAGGTTAATATTGACCTCAACATTAGAAGTAGAGCACAGTAGATTCATATCATCCTTAGACCCCTCCATATTATCTGAATAATTCATAATTGGTAAATAGATCATTAATATATAAATAGAGAGTAACTTACATATAAAAACTAAATACAAGGAAAATACTTACCTAAGATAGGAAGACTAGCAAAGGGAGATATAATACTAGACAATGCTAAAAGAAATATCGTCACAGGCTGTACAATTAGAATAGTGTTAATGAAGTTCAAATGAATGCCCCACCACTTGATACCTATAAAAAATTGCAAAAGAAATATGTCTTAAAATAGCCTTGGCTATTACATATGTGATATGCAGTACTGTATAACATATCAAAAACTGACCTTTATAAAATATAACATGTAACAGAGCAATAATAACATGTATAATCATGGCAGAAAAATCTGTAAAAAGGACAGTGGAAGCAACCTAAAATAATTAAAGCATGTTAAAGGCATTACAGTAATTCATAGAATATGCAAGGATATATTCAAATGTTGTAGATCAAGAAAAAGTATATAGTTTATCATGAAAACATAAAAAGAATAACTGGATCATATGAATGACTAGGTTGACAGTCTGAATCCATCTGAGCTTCAGAGTGATAGTCCAGAAACGTTGAGAGATCTGCAGGTTCATAAAAGATCTGTGAGTTCCCCTTAAAAGTTCTTCAGAATTTTAAGGGTCCAGCAAAAGAAAACAGGATTCCTATGTCAGTAAGTTTTCTACGCAGATTAAGAAGGCCTTTCTGATGGATTACGGTATCTATGGCAAAGTCCTGTGAAATAGATTTTTTTTTTGCCCTCCCATTGAAGCAACTTGATCTTTCTCATTTGTGCTAAGATTTGCTCGGTGTGTTGATGTCTCAATGGCTTGAAGATCAGTGGTCCAGGGGAGGACATATTTTTAGGTTTAAAAGTTGGAACTCTGTGAGCTCGTTCAATTTCAAAATCTTGTTTGAAAGAGAGATGCATAACACTTTGGATCCAAGAAATCAAGAAGCCAGATCAGATCAGAATAAGCTTTATTCGATTTTAACCATTAAAATCACAAAAGCATACAGATAAAATACATATATACAAATACACACATATTACAAACTTAATTTGTTAAAAAACAGTGATAAGCTGATCATATTAATACATATAAGAACAAGGCAACCCTACGGCTAATAGTACAAACAAATTCATTTACAAAGAAAGTTTAGCTATTTATCCCTTTCCTTGCTTTAAAGATGTTCTTTAAAAAGCCAGCCAGAACACCAATACAATAAGTGCTATCCAACAGTTGCAAGTATAAAAAGGCAGGACGGCATTGCCTCCATCCTCCCACCTTTAACAGAGGCATAATCCATCTTAATCTTTCCTTACCATAATATTTACAGAATAAAATCACATGTATAGTGGATTGAGGGGAAATGTTGTCACAAGGGCAGAGGCTGAGGTTACTAGACCAATCATTCATTCTTGGGTGGCTAATTAGACGATGAAAGATTCCAAACCTAAAACGTGTTAAAAGATATCTGTCATATCCCCCAGTACAACATAAAAGATACGATTGGATTTCATAAGTAATCAAGGTCATTTGATGTTGGACTACCATACATTTATTCATCTCGGCGGCCATTCTAAGCGACTCGAGATGGGACATGCACATTACTTTAAAATCCTTCCTTGGTATACAATTCATTGACTCTGGGGAAATGTAATATTCTTGGTGCCCCAAATCAAACATGAAATTCTCAACGTATTTCAGCCAAGTAATCTTACTTGCATGATCCAAATTCATTGAATCCTTGATGACTTCCCTATTTAGGCCAGTAAAACTGGAAGTCCAGACACGATGCCAAAGAAGCACCAGTTGTACTTTAATCATATGTGTTATATAGGAAATACCCAATTTGCTATGGCAGTTAAAAACTAGGGAGCTAACAGGTACAGCTAAAATATACCTTAAAAAGCGTTTTCCACGTGTTGAATAGAAGATACATCATAAGAACCCCAGACTCCCGCCCCATATGTCGCAATGCTCTCACATTTTGCCTGGTAGATCTTCAGGAGGATCCCCAGAGGTCTTTTGCCCATTTTCCTTGAGAAGTTTACCACAGCCGCAGTCGACTTCATAAAGAGTAGGCTCCTTGCCCTGACTGCTGCCCCCCATGAACCTGTTTGCTCAAACACAATGCCAAGTTATGTGAAGATGTTAGTGGAGGCAACCCTGCTATTCCCCAAAGGGAGACTGCTGCATTTTTCCTCCCGTCCACATGTCATAATAAAGGTTTTTTTGGCATTTAATTTGAGCCCCAGATCATCCATAAAACTGGTGTAAGAAGCAAGGGCCTTCTGCAGACCAAGCTGCATATGGGCCATGAGTACTGCGTCATCTGCGTAGAGAAGGGAGAAAATCTGCCATTTGTTTACATATGGCGGGTCTCTAGCCTTTCTTGCCAACTCCTGTTCCAAAGAGTTTGTATATAAAGTGAACAGGAACGGTGCCAAGACGCAGCCTTCTCTCACTCCCCTCTCCACTTTAATTGGCACAGTACACTCCCCTTTGAGTCCATACCGCACCTTAGCGGTGGCCCTTGAATATAGTTGTCTTAGGAACTGGACGAAAACCTGATCGACCTTCAGGTCAGCCAGAATATCCCATACTTTGCTGTGTATAACACAGCAAAGGCGGCTGTGAGGTCTACGAATGCTACATACAATTTCCCTGCCTTTGCCTGGGTATATTTTCCTATTAAAATATTTAAGTTAAAAACCTGCTCGTTTGTTCCGAGGCCCTCCCTAAAACCATATTGGACATCACTTAGAATATTATTCTCTTCTGCCCAGGTCTGCAATCTATCTAGGACTATCCTTCCTGCTACATTCATCAAAGAGTCGAGCAGAGATATCGGGCGATAACATGCTGGATTTTCCCTGTTCCCTTTTTTTAATAAATCGGTACTATAACGGATTCAGACCAAGCATTAATAAAACCCTTCTTACAGCAAACTTGGATAAACCGAGTTATTAAGGGGACCATAGTGAAGGTGTTGACTTAAACAAGTCAATAGGGATCCCGTCAGGGCCGGGGGCCTTACCACCCTTGCTAGCGTTAATCGCCACAATAACCTCTTCGTGATTAAAATGGAGTTGAATTAGCAGAAAGGTTAAGGGATCTCCCCCCTGACTATTTGCAGTGTTCGTGGTATTATCTGCACTGTTCTGTGATTTACGTTTGATAAAGCAACGGGGCCCCTGCTAAACTAATATCAAGCCCAAGCAGGGAATAAACTGATAGGGAAACAGCGAACACCGGGCACGGTGTAGTTAACAAAAAAGTTGCAAATTGACTCCCAGTTTGATGAGATTACCTCAAAGTAGACTAACAATTAACATGCATGCCTGACAAACATGTGACTACATATAATAAAACAGACAAACTAATATATTGATATTTTGTCTCTTTAATTAATACAAAATATAAATATTTATATAATTAAGTTTTCTATGTAAACATGTACATTTGTGGACAACAATATCTCATCATAAATGCTTCTATATATACAGATTATTTCCTATGTAATGCATATGAACATGATTAACCAATCATAATAAATCTGCAGTGCATACTTGTTATACCACAATTGTTTCTCACTTGTTGTGCTCTTCAATTATCTCATAGACAATAACAATATTCAAAAAGCAGTGTAAGAGTTTCTTTTTCAGATTTTTACTCTATAGACGATAGATGGACACATAGGCGGTAGGTTGACACAACGCGTTTTGGCTAGGCCTTCGTCAGGAACCCGCTCTGATATTTACACTACATATGAAAAATGATAACAACAAAAAACATATACCAATTAAAAATCAATCTTAAAATTGGGAGTCAATATAGCAAGCATTATTCATTTGAACAAAGTTTTTTTTAATATAAAATATATTCAACTAATAAGAATGATCAGATCTGATCCAAGGTCTCAAAATTCGACTGAGGAAAACACCCTTAAGGTGGAAAATAAGCACGATTGACTTCAAAATGCTTAAAGGACATATTTTCTGTAATTAATCTGTTCACCTAAGAGCCCTTAAGTTGTTGTTTATAGGCTATAATCACAAGAATGATTACATGCCTCTTTTATTGGTGGGAGAACTAGGTGATCTGCTGCTAACCAATATGTATCTGGATGTTGATTATCTATACCTGATAAAGGCATATATACTTCTTCAAAACTCTCACAGGATACTATTTATATCCGTTAATCTATTCAAAAACATTTTAATACCAACCCTCATTCGTGTTGCAGTTCAAATTCTTTACTTCAATTACTCAGTGAAACCCAAAATGTATTCTTCTTGAAGTTGATATTCTACGGTGTTACTAATTGCAAGACAAAAAAAGATGCATACATATATCACAATAGAGCAACTAATCGATATATGGTCCACATCTATTACTGATTACATACGTTTGAATTGTGAATAATAACCATTCTCCCATACGTAGTTTCCAGTACTCACTTGCTAAAAGGTAATATTCTGGACATCCATATGGCATCCAATATAAGATGGCAGAAGATTACAACTTCTATCCTTTCTTCAATGGAGGAATCGGATCTGGGGGTTCAGATATATACATGGATATAGTGTAAACTCTAGCCTTAAATTATTTGATATAGAGAAAATCCACTGAAAGTCGTGTAGTATTTTATAGATTAATGCCGAAGATTATCAAACTCACTTTGTATTTCTTCAATTATTATAATGTCTCACCACTTGTATTAATTAAATTGTTACAGTTGCTTCAATTACCTACTCTATATCATGCCTTTGCCACTTACTATTTCTTCAATTATATCCCGTTGTTACCGTAGTTAACCAGTATATTTAAATGTACATACCTCAGTCAGTCTTATATTATCGTTCTAGTCTTGATTTGACTTTTACGTTTTTATCATCTTTTCTGGCAATGTGATTTCTTCCGTGTTTAATAGCCTAATTCGTAAGGTTCTTAGGTGAACAGATTAATTACAGAAAATATGTCCTTTAAGCATTTTGAAGTCAATCGTGCTTATTTTCCACCTTAAGGGTGTTTTCCTCAGTCGAATTTCGAGACCTTGGATCAGATCTGATCATTCTTATTAGTTGAATATATTTTATATTAAAAAAAACTTTGTTCAAATGAATAATGCTTGCTATTTTGACTCCCACTTTTAAGATTGATTTTTAATTGGTATATGTTTTTTGTTGTTATCATTTTTCATATGTAGTGTAAATATCAGAGCGGGTTCCTGACGAAGGCCTAGCCAAAACGCGTTGTGTCAACCTACCTCCTATGTGTCCATCTATCGTCTATAGAGTAAAAATCTGAAAAAGAAACTCTTACACTGCTTTTTGAATATTGTTATTGTCTATGAGATAATTGAAGAGCACAACAAGTGAGAAACAATTGTGGTATAACAAGTATGCACTGCAGATTTATTATGATTGGTTAATCATGTTCATATGCATTACATAGGAAATAATCTGTATATATAGAAGCATTTATGATGAGATATTGTTGTCCACAAATGTACATGTTTACATAGAAAAAAATAATTCATTGAAAAATCAGAAAACTTAATTATATAAATATTTATATTTTGTATTATTTAAAGAGACAAAATATCAATATATTAGTTTGTCTGTTTTATTATATGTAGTCACATGTTTGTCAGGCATGCATGTTAATTGTTAGTCTACTTTGAGGTAATCTCATCAAACTGGGAGTCAATTTGCAACTTTTTTGTTAACTACACCGTGCCCGGTGTTCACTTTTTCCCTATCTGTCCTGTGATTTATACACGTTTAAGAAAAAATCTATGCAAGTTTTCTCGTCAATTGCGACTGCTAATGTCGCAACGTCAGATTTGGTAACGAACCGTGCATTAACTGCCCTCCAGAATGATGAGCTATCTTTGCTCAGAGATGCTTTTTGGAGGGCATCCCAAGCTAGGTCTTTTAGCTCTTTCTTTCTGGATTGCCTAGCCAGATTTTATGTACTTCTATATTTTCTAATTTCCTCCTGATCTCTCACGGCCCTATGTAAAGCCTCTTTTAGTCGTGTATACGTTTTTGTGCAATACGAATCAAATCAACCATTTTTACAGGATCGTGTACCCTTCGTTTCCACTGTTAACAGGTTTTGGATAATCCGAGAAATTTCAGAAAAAGTCCACAAAGTATTATCATGGGAGTTAGTTTCCCCCAGACACTTTAAAATAAAACCATTAGCCATTGTTATAATTTTCTTATTCAATTCAACAGGGTGTTGACTGGACCAACGTAGGGTATATCCATTTAAACGTGCAAGGGAGAAATTTTTAGTCCATGCCAGTTGATTTTTTGAATATATTTTAACAGCTGTGGGCAGACAAATGTTAATACTCAAGGGCTGGTGATCACTCATTACATTTGGATATACTTTATAGTTTGCAATAAAATTAGCATAACGGTTAGGAGAAATAATAAAATCTATTATAGATCGTAGTCCCCTGCCAATAAAGGTGTAATCAAGCTTCACATTCGGGGAACACAGACAGTTGGCAAACCCAAGATCAAGGGCCATAAGTAGGAAGCCCACTACCAGTCGGTAACGGCCGATTTTCGGTAAATATCCCGTTACCGACCGGTATTCAGGCTTTTGGTATGTAGGGGGCACATTTCAGGATTCGGTAATTTACCGAATCGGTAAAATTACCGAATCAGTAATTTTACCGATTCGGTAAATACCGAATCCTGAAATGATATGTAGGGGGAGTGTGTGGTTGTTGTGGGGATTCGTTATTTACCACCAACTAAAAGTTGGTGGTAAATGACGAATAGCTGTAAAAAAGCATTTCTTTGCACTTTGAAGTGTGCAATGTGGCAGACATACATGCCCTTAGGCCATGTATGTGTGACACATGTGCACACATGCAGGAATCAGGGGTGCAACAGGGTGTCACTGTGACACCCTGCCACCCTTGATTGTGCTCCCCCCATTACCGAATCGGTATTTACCGATTCGGTAATGGTAACTGGCTTCCC
Source organism: Triturus cristatus (assembly GCF_964204655.1). NCBI lineage: Eukaryota > Metazoa > Chordata > Amphibia > Caudata > Salamandridae > Triturus > Triturus cristatus. The sequence continues at coordinate 1,139,126,515 of NC_140583.1, read as the reverse complement.
ATTGATTCCTATGGGCCTCCTGGCCCATAGGAATCAATGGGAAGCCAGTTACCATTACCGAATCGGTAAATACCTATTCTAAATTACCGACCCATTCCGAATCGGTAAATATTACCAATGGAATACCTACATAGCATTTACCACTTCATAAATACCGAATCGGTAAAATTCGGTATTTATGAAGTGGTAAATGTTAGGCTACCTACATATGGCCCCAAGTGAGAACACGATTTCATTGAACATCTCCCCCATAGCAGTGTGCTCAAAGTGAATCGGGAAATCATCCTCTTCTAACTCCATCCCATAAATCCCCAGCCCAGCTTGCTGGCACAGATTGACATTGAAATCCTCTTCCCACACTATAATCATTTCTGTACTAGTAGTTGCCCTTAGTTTGCCCCGGTCCTCAATTAACCTTTTTAAAATGGAGCCCAGTTGGCCCTTTTCTACATTATAATAGAAATTAATGATGGCCAGGGTATAGCTGGAGTCTATGCAAATTAATATCATTTGGTAATAATTGCCTGATTTTATCCATTTAATCTTTAATACACTCAGCAGATTAGAAATGTACACACATATCCCTCCTTTTGGCTTCCCGTGTATTGAGTGAGTTGCAGGAGAATGGTAGGTCTTAAATTCATTCAAATGAACTTCATCTATCACCCAGGTCTCCTGTACACACAGGATGTTGAATTTATCAATAAACACATACCATGCTAGATTGTTAACTTTCTTAAGTAAGCCTGCTATGTTCCAAAATAGAACACTTATGTTTTTTAGGGGAATTTAGTCCACAGTCCGATTTTGTCTGATGGCCTAATTCAGGACTAGATTGCTCTATCTGTATGGGATTACTGGGCATACTTTGGTCTAAAATGTCCCTAATTGCAGGGGCTCACCCAGGAGCTTCTCCCTCATTGGTCGTGTTGACCATCGGGTCCGTTCTCGGAAAATCGTTACGGGCTGTATGGGTTATCCTATTTACCACAACCTTTGCAAGAGTACTCTGTTCTTTTTGACTGAGTAGTCAGTTGTTTGCTTCCAAAGATTGAAGAGGCCCAAATCTATTTGCCACCTCCAGATTATAGGAGAGATAGTTGGTAGGCTGAATAGAGGGATGGGTTCCTTCTTGTCGGGTAAAGAATTTAGGTTGATAAAAGTAGCCCAGAGGCAGAACATTGATACCTAAATTAGTAATGTTTTTGTCCCTGGCTCTATGTAAAATTTCCCTTACCAAGGAAGGAACACCAAAAGAAATAACAACACAATCCTCCTTCAGACTTTTCTTAATGTTAACAACCCAAGGTTCCTGTCTGACCATTTTAAATTCTCTAAAAATTTCCCTGGTCAGTCTAGTTCTATTCCCTAAGTAGTTATGGCTTTGTTCCTGTCACGATCCAGCGAAACAGACTGAAAGATGATTCTGCGAATGTACGTTTGCACTCTAAAAGACAGTGTCCTTGGAAATACCCACTCTGGAGAAGATTGACTCCCACTTGGAAGACATCGCTTAGATCCATTCTGCTTGGATTGCGATTCCCTTCCACTTCCAGTTAAATTCTGTAGATCATTTCCTGGAAGAGTACTCGGTCTAGTTGTTATAGGCGCGAGACTCTTCACAGGTCTCAATGCGCATGCGCGAGGTTCGCGCGGCGCACTTCAACTGTAGAATTTCAAGATAACGGTTGCCTTATCTTTCGAGGCTCGTTCCTTCAGAGAAAATCTTTTGAGAGAGTTATCTTCGTGGGTTCCAGGTTCCTTTTTTCAAAGGAAAGTATTCACAGAACAGTTTGTGTTGCACGGGAAATATTTTCTCACGTGCTTTCTGGTATTTATTATTTTTTCAGTTAAAATTCAGTCAGCAAGTCGACCGAATTGACAAGAGAATCCTTGTAGTGAATTCAGAAGGAGATACTACGTCACCAGCAATATTTCGGAGAAGCGTCTCTGTGAAGAGAGACCTTCTCCTCAGTCAAGTAAGAGTGTTGTTTTTATCATCTAAAAGCTTATGCAAGCAAGGAGAAGAAATAATCTGCTGAAGTACAATTAGAACTTATTGACTCAGAGTAGCTCTCAAAGAGGGAGTTTTGAACTGTGAAGTGACTTCAGACTAATATCAAAGGCAAGCAGCGAAGCAATTTCTTCTACAATAATTTTATCCAGAATAAAGACATTGAGATTTCAGCTTTTTCACCTGTGGGGCTCACAAGTTCACGGAGTAATACCACTAGTGGGCTTAAAAGACCAACAGCCTCAGAAAGCTGATCAAGTAATCAATAGACAAACAAGCATAGAGAGTGGCTTAGTTCTCCGACACAAAAGGTAAAAGTAGTTCCAGTGAAGAAAGCTTAAAACTACCTATAGAGTTAGGGAAGACTAATTTGTGTGTTATGTTTTTTAGGAGTCTTCATAAGAACAGAAGATACCATTAGCAGTTCCAGTGTCCGGAGGCAGTCTCTCTTTTGTTTGTCATCCACTTCCCCTTTCCCCCTTGGCTAAGTCCAGAGGCAGTTGTTTATTCCATCTGTCACTGGCTTGGATGAGAGGGAGTTGAGGACCTGTCATCTGCTCCTGGGGAAGTCGTTCCATTGATCTGACAGATTGAAGTGCCCAAAAAACCTCATTTTTGAGGGTTTAGATTTCCCCCCGAGCAGTATGGCGGAAGGGATAGATTTAAAGACCCTAACTTCTATTTTAGAAGGCATGCAGAAGCAACTTAATTGTGCCCTAGAAGATAATAAATCATTGAGAGAGGAAGTTAGAAGGTCGAGTCAGGAATCAATTCAGACTAGGCAAAGATTAGACGAGTTAGTTGCATCAGGTTCAGGATCTAAGGGATCTCAAGGATTATCAGGCAATCTATCTCCTTCAGATATTTCAACTCAAGTTATTCATGCAGTTTCACCAATTATTCCACTGGCGCCCCCAGAAAGATTTGGTGGAGATCCACAAAGAGCACAAATATTCTTAACTCAGTGTTCCCTGCATTTTTTGTGTCGGCCAGTCATCTTTGCAGAGGATCAATCAAAGGTGGCTTTCATACTGTCGTATTTGAATGGTGATGCTGCAGCTTGGTCCATGTCGTTAGTCTCACAGAATGATCCAATGTTATACAACTTTAACGATTTCAAGATAGAATTCTTACGAATATTTGATCGACGCTCAGCCTCCCAAGCCACAGACAACGAGTTATTGGAGCTCAAGCAGGGGAATCGAGATTTAGTTGCCTACTTGGCCCAATTTAATAAATTAGTGGTGGAATCCAAGTGGCCTGAAGACAAAAGAGCTGCAATTTTTTATAGAGGGTTAAAGGATGACCTAAAAGATGCTTTGGCTCAGATTCCTAGGAGGCCCACCGAAATATCTGAATTAATCGATTTGGTGTTGCAGATAGACCATCGTTTGAGTGAGCGTCGAAATGAAAAAAGAAGAGATGTTCGCCCGCTTCCACCACGTTTTGATCGAATGAAGACGGAAGGTCACAAGTCAGTAGAAAACTCCCAGACCGAGGAACCTATGCAGATAGGGTCTATACGAGGACCCTTATCCAAAGAAGAAAAGGAAAGGCGAAGATCTAGTCACCTGTGTTTGTATTGTGGCCTCTCTGGTCACTTTGTCAAGGATTGTCCGAAAAAACCAAAGAATTCTCTGCCGGGAAAAGGTCAGCTTCACCTGTGAAGAGAGTTGCCCAGGGTGAAGCAGATTCAAAGTCAACTCCAAATTTGCAGCAAGTGGTAAATACTTTACAATCATCCTCACCTCATGTGGTAGTTTCCTTTACGGCTAGATTTCGAAATCAGGAGATTAGCGGAGTCTCAGTGATGATAGATTCTGGGGCAACTGGAAATTTTTGTGACATCAAGTATGCCCGTCGCAAGGGGATAAGATTTGTTGAAAAGCAGGTTTTGGAAGTGGTCACAGCTGTTGATGGAACTAACCTATCTTCGGGACCTATCACTCATGAAACAGAATTAATCCAATTGACTGGATTGAATGGACATTCGGAATTGTTGACTTTTAACTTGATTGATGCTCCTCAATTTGAATTAATTTTGGGCCTTCCCTGGTTAACTGAACACAATCCACGCATAGATTGGGCTAGGAGAACCATTACCATGGATTCAACCTTTTGCAAGGAAAACTGCTTTTGTGAGCAATCCCATCAAACGGAAGATTCTCCTGCCCGGAAGTTAGCTGGTCGTCCTGCTTTAATTTGCTCTTTGGAAACCAAGGAAATTCCCGAAGAATACAAGGATTTGTCTTCAGTGTTCGATGTAAAAGAGGCAGAAAGGCTACCCCCCCATCGCCCCTACGATTGCAAAATTGACATTGAGCCAGGGGCCGTGTTGCCTTGCAGTAGAATCTATGCATTGACTGAAACTGAAAATCAATATCTTAAAAGTTATTTGGACAAACACTTGGAAAATGGATTTATTCGTCCCTCTAAATCTCCAGTATCGTCTCCCTTATTTTTCATTCCGAAGAAAGATGGAGAACTTCGAACTTGCATCGATTACAGAGCCCTGAATCAAGTGACAATCAAAAATCGTTATCCACTCCCGCTAATTTCAGTTTTGTTGGATCAAGTGAAAAATGCAAAGGTCTACACAAAATTGGATTTACGTGGGGCTTACCATTTGATTCGTATTGCCCCCGGAGATGAGTGGAAGACAGCATTTCGTACCCGTCATGGCTTATTTGAATATTTGGTGATGCCATACGGGTTATGTAACGCTCCAGCGGCGTTCCAGCATTTTGTGAATGACGTTCTCAGGGAGTTTTTGGACAGAATTGCCGTTGTTTATATCGACGACATATTGATCTTCTCTGACAGTCTGGAAGAGCATGTAACCCATGTCAGATTGATTTTAACTAGATTGCTGGAAAATCATCTCTATGTGAAACTGGAGAAGTGCGCCTTTCATGTGAATAAGGTGGAATTCCTTGGGTTTGTGCTATCCCCTGAAGGTGTAAGCATGGATAAGACTAAGGTGAAAGCAGTACAAGATTGGCCATCTCCCAAAAGTGTAAAAGAAATCCAAAGTTTCATCGGTTTTTCAAATTTTTACAGGAGGTTCATTTCAAATTTTTCCCACAAAGTAAGTCCAATCACACGTTTGTTAAGAAAAGGAGTCAAGTTTGTTTGGGATGAGGAAGCAGAAGAGGCTTTTCAATTCCTAAAGAGATCTTTTACTCAAGCCCCAATCCTGCTGCATCCAAGAACTGATGAACCATTCTATGTCGAAGCGGACGCCTCAGATGTTGCCATAGGAGGAATACTGTCCCAACGTCATAAGGATACAGGTCAATTGCACCCAGTGGCCTACTACTCCAGGAAGTTATCTCCTCCTGAATGCAACTATTCAATTGCAGACAAGGAATTGTTAGCAGTCAAGAGTGCCTTTTTGGAATGGAGGCATTATTTGCTAGGGGCCTTGCATAAGGTCACTGTTTACACCGATCATCGTAACCTTCAATTCCTTAAGTCTGCCAGGACATTGACGGCCAGGCAGTTACGTTGGTCATTGTTTTTTGCAGATTTCGATTTTGTAATCACCTTCAGACCTGGGACCAGTAATGTTAAAGCAGATGCTCTTTCCAGAATAAATACTGATCATTTAGAAACTGATCAAAGGAAACAGGCTATAATTCCGGAAGAGAAGATCATTGTAGCCTCTCTCAACACAGATTTTTCAAGTGAAATCCAAAGGGCCATGCCATTTGAAGAAATGATTCAGTGGGCAAATGAAGAATCAGAGAGAGAAATCAGAGATGGACTGCCTTATTTCCGAAATTGTTTGTATCTTCCGACTAAAAGACTGCAAGATCGAGCCTTGAAACTATGCCATGACGAATCTCTAGCTGGTCATAAAGGAGTTCAAAAGACCTTGGAGTTGGTTGAAAGAAATTTTTGGTGGCCAAAGATGAAATCACAAATACGACAGTATGTTTCCACCTGCGAGAGATGCCTGCAGGGGAAATCAGATCGAAGGGCTCCTCAAGGGTTGTTGATGCCAATGCCTACCCCACCTCACCCTTGGCACACTGTTTCGATGGATTTGATTGTAGACCTCCCTCCAAGTCAGGGTTTTAACACCATTCTAGTTATGGTAGACACATTCACTAAGATGGCACATTTTGTCCCTTTGAAGGAAATCCCCAGGGCTCCTCAATTAGCTCAATTGTTTACTCAACACATAGTGAGACTGCATGGGATTCCAAAGGTTGTAGTCTCTGATCGAGGCTCTCAATTTGTCTCCCACTTTTGGAGGGCCTTCACGATGAGGCTAGGCATTGATGCACGCTATTCCACCAGTTTCCATCCCGAAACTGATGGTCAAACCGAAAGAGTCAATCAAGACTTAGAACAGTATCTCAGGCTCTATTTGATGGATCAGAAAGCTGGGTGGTCTGAATTAATTTGGTCTGCTGAGTTTGCCTATAACAATGCCAAACATTCCACTACTGGTTACTCCCCCTTCTATTTAAACTATGGTAGGCACCCGAGTTTAATTTTTGAAAAAGATGAGGGATCAGTACCTGCAGTAGAAGAATTGGTAAATAAGGTTCAAGATTCATTGCGTCAGGCAGGTGAAAATATCAAAAAGGCTAAAGACTCTTATAAATTTCAGGCTGACAAAAAGAGAAGAGAGAGTCCCGCTTTTAAACCAGGAGACAAGATTTGGTTGTCCACCAAAAATCTAAAACTAAAAGAAAACCGTAAATTCCAACCCAGGTTCATTGGCCCATTTAAGGTAAAGAAGATGATAAATCCAGTGTCAGTTAAGATCCAGTTGCCACCCTATCTAAAGATTCACCCAGTGTTCCACGTTTCTTTGTTAAAGAAAAGTCCACCAAATTTGAGGTACCGATCTACCCCTAAACCCATTAATGTAGGTTCAGTGGAGGAGTTTGAGGTCCATAAGATTCTAGACTCAACCTTTAGAAAAGGTAAATTGTATTACTTGATCAGTTGGAAGGGTTTTGGTCCTGAAGAAAGATCTTGGGAGCCACATTCTAATGTTCACGCTCCCAAGCTCATTCGAGACTTTCACCAGAAACATCCTACTAAGCCAAGGTTGAAGGGACGTCTTTTGGTGGGGGGTACTGTCACGATCCAGCGAAACAGACTGAAAGATGATTCTGCGAATGTACGTTTGCACTCTAAAAGACAGTGTCCTTGGAAATACCCACTCTGGAGAAGATTGACTCCCACTTGGAAGACATCGCTTAGATCCATTCTGCTTGGATTGCGATTCCCTTCCACTTCCAGTTAAATTCTGTAGATCATTTCCTGGAAGAGTACTCGGTCTAGTTGTTATAGGCGCGAGACTCTTCACAGGTCTCAATGCGCATGCGCGAGGTTCGCGCGGCGCACTTCAACTGTAGAATTTCAAGATAACGGTTGCCTTATCTTTCGAGGCTCGTTCCTTCAGAGAAAATCTTTTGAGAGAGTTATCTTCGTGGGTTCCAGGTTCCTTTTTTCAAAGGAAAGTATTCACAGAACAGTTTGTGTTGCACGGGAAATATTTTCTCACGTGCTTTCTGGTATTTATTATTTTTTCAGTTAAAATTCAGTCAGCAAGTCGACCGAATTGACAAGAGAATCCTTGTAGTGAATTCAGAAGGAGATACTACGTCACCAGCAATATTTCGGAGAAGCGTCTCTGTGAAGAGAGACCTTCTCCTCAGTCAAGTAAGAGTGTTGTTTTTATCATCTAAAAGCTTATGCAAGCAAGGAGAAGAAATAATCTGCTGAAGTACAATTAGAACTTATTGACTCAGAGTAGCTCTCAAAGAGGGAGTTTTGAACTGTGAAGTGACTTCAGACTAATATCAAAGGCAAGCAGCGAAGCAATTTCTTCTACAATAATTTTATCCAGAATAAAGACATTGAGATTTCAGCTTTTTCACCTGTGGGGCTCACAAGTTCACGGAGTAATACCACTAGTGGGCTTAAAAGACCAACAGCCTCAGAAAGCTGATCAAGTAATCAATAGACAAACAAGCATAGAGAGTGGCTTAGTTCTCCGACACAAAAGGTAAAAGTAGTTCCAGTGAAGAAAGCTTAAAACTACCTATAGAGTTAGGGAAGACTAATTTGTGTGTTATGTTTTTTAGGAGTCTTCATAAGAACAGAAGATACCATTAGCAGTTCCAGTGTCCGGAGGCAGTCTCTCTTTTGTTTGTCATCCACTTCCCCTTTCCCCCTTGGCTAAGTCCAGAGGCAGTTGTTTATTCCATCTGTCACTGGCTTGGATGAGAGGGAGTTGAGGACCTGTCATCTGCTCCTGGGGAAGTCGTTCCATTGATCTGACAGTTCCGCAGTGATATCCATGTTTCATCTTCCCCTGATCGGGGGGCGGGGACATTAGCTAGGATCACAGTAAAGGGGGTAGCTGCTGGGGGTAAATTTAGGCTGAGTCGACTGCATAATCTATCATGTGTATCAAAATTAATTGGTCAAGTTTTTGTTGGTGGCTCTTTTTCATGTCTCGCCCCCGTTGGTTTTTCTGACCCACCCCTATCTTTACTATCAGACGCTACGGGGAATTTGGTTTTACACCTTGTGTTACTTATGATGTACTTGGAGGGACTGTTTTACACATGTTCCCCTTCTGCATTATTAGGCTCTGGTTTCTTACAACTTTCTCCAGACCTAGTTCCATTTTTTCTAATCTACCTTCTAGAGTGCTGATAGACTGTTTCACATACTCTGATAAGTCCATGATCAATTTGGACGTTTTCGTTATACGGACCATTTCCTGTGTTTTTTAATTGGGGTTCATTTCCTTTACCCTTATGAGGCGAAACGTTATCTTTTTTCCCTGCTGTTTTTTCGGGTTAGTTTTCGATGGTATGTTCTCGAGGAGGGCCAGGGATATTACTCGGGAGGAACTATCCAGTGACTCAACAGATCTTAGGTTACAGGGTCTTTTTGATGGAGGTGATGTTTCAGCATCCAGCTCACAAATAGAGATATTGTCAGGAATTATCTGAATGCACCCATTATTTAATAACTGGGTTTGAGGTTCCCGAAGAGCGTGCTTCGTCTGTCACTGTTTCAGGTAGAGATGATTCTTTGCTGTTACTGAGTAACCCCTGGGCGTCTATGTTTAACGTTTCTTCCAAGCAGGATATCTATTTTTCTATCGCACCTACAGACCCCGTTCGGTAATTTAGCAGGGTTATTTTAGCATCTTTCTGTTTGCTAGAATGTTTCACGGTAGTATTAGCTGTTAATTTTCTTTTCCCCATGTTAGTCACAGTCCCAGCAAATTACTACTTTGATGAAATCGTTGCATATAAAATGTCCCTTTTGTCAATTGGTCTCTTAATCACTTAATAAATGTGTGATTTACAAAAAATGTGCAAAAAATAGTGAAAAAGAATAAAGTCAATTTATTGTCAGTAAGAGTACTTGCCCCAGGAATCGCGTTGGTCAAGGCCAAACGAAACCCAACTCAAAAGGGGGTCGCCCAGCCCGGCCTCTGACGGGCCCGCACATGGCCCACGTGCGTCCTGCGCTGCGGGAGCCTGCGCTCAATTTTCAAGCGCATCCTGGTGCAGTAATTGGCAGAATGCGGCGTCAGCGGCTCTGGCCATGAAAGAGACCTAGCAGGTAGCCGCAGGTAGCAGTGGACGGCAAGATCCGCCCTGCGGAAGCCCACACTCAGTTTTCAAGTGCCTCCTGGCGCTGCGATTGGCGGTATGCGGCGTCAGCGACTCAGGCCGCGAAAGAGACCCAGCAGGTAGCAGCAGGTAGCAGTGGACAGCGGGACCCACCCTGTGGGAGCTGGCACTCTATTTTCAAGCATCTACTGGTGCTGTGATTGGCGGAATGCGGCGTCAGCGGCTCCGTCCGCGAAAGAGACCCAGCAGGTAGTAGCAGGTAGCAGTAGACAGCGGGACCGCCCTACGGGAGCCCACGCTCAATTTTCAAGCACCTCCTGGCGCTGTGATTGGTGGAATTCAGCATCAGCGGCTCCGGCTGCGAAAGCGACCCAGCAGTTAGCAGCAGGTAGCAGTGGACAGCGGGACCCAGTCAATCACCGAAGGAGCAAAGTTCTCAACCCCCTCCAGGACTTCAAAGATATGAAGATTACTTCTCTGATTACGATCTTCCTGTTCAGTTAGATCTCTTCTTAAAGATGAGAGGGAGCACTCCAAATTTTGAATATGTTTAGCCTGCTTATTTGTGTATTTTTCCACATCACTTATTCGTATCTCAGCATTAGACACTCGTATTGAAAGTTCTTTGAAGTCATTACGGATCCTTGCCACCTCCACCTGAAGTAGATCTGTATTGTCTTTAATGCTGTGAGCTATGTCATACACAGTGTTAAGTTTAAGTATAATAGCCTCCAGAGTTGGAGCATAGTTAGGGCTTCCTGTTGGAAATTTCGAAATCGGTGGAGAATTTTTAGAGCGTTTCAGTCCCTGTCTTTAGTAGTACCACCTGTACCTTCCACCATTGGATACCCGTAAAGGCTAAGGCTAAATATCCTTAATGTATTCGCAGACAAGCAGAGTGGTAATATGAGCAGACCACTGTGCCACCAGTACCAAAATCAGCAATCTAACTATTATGCAAAAAAAGAAGAAAAATAAGTCTTCACAACGTGAAAACACTTTTTGAAGTATCCAATGCGTATTAGGAGGAGAAAATATGCAAAGGGAAAAAAAGTCAGTGTGTACCCATTAGATACTCAATGGCATTATGAAAGAAAGAAATGGTAGCACACTCCAAATATAGCGCATCGAAAAATCATAAGTAAAAAACTGGAAATATCAGCGATCCAAGTGAGAGGTTTCCCTAAAATACTGATGGCTGTGGGGAAAATTTATTGCCAAAAGAGACTCAGGAAAACAAATAACCTCTGAGTAAATTTCAGACAGCAATAAGTATTTGACATTCAAAGGCACACTTGGAGACTGTCAGGCAAACTATTACTTTACAGGAAAATCATTCTTGGCAACTGCCATTGTCAAATTTTCACTAAAGAGATTGGTATTCCCAGTAATTGTAAATGCAGAATTCCAGAACTGGGACTTATTTCAAAAACGTTGTAGCAAACAAAACCATACAGGTTATTGCCGGATAAGTCTCAATAAAAACAATTAAGCTCCGATTAGTGTTCAAACTACAATAAGAGCTGGAATTTCACTCAAAGGCAAATTAATGCATCGCAGAACAGTTCCTCTTAGAGGCAACCATTTTTTAATCTTCACTGAAGAAATATATTGAAACTTCACTAATTTTTATGAAGAATCCAAAACTTGGGTCATATTACCAAAGGGATTCAGTAAACAGTACCTTGTACTTATGAAGGAGACTCTCTGGTACTGACCCTGTGGTCTGAAAGGTACTGACGACCTAGCCTCAACACCTGCTTGTTGTGACTAGGGTGACCAACCGTCCGTAAATTTCACGGACAGTCCGTAATTTCGGCCGTCTGTCCGTTGTCCGTGAAGGATTCTTTAACGGACGCCATTTGTCCGTAATTTTAACCGGGCACCGGTCGCACAACCCTAAAGCCGGCACAGCATCCACCCACCTCCCTTCTTGACTCCGATGCTGTTGAGGTCGGGTGTAACCGACTCTGATTCAGTACCAAAGCTCAGATACCCAGAAGCACTGGAGAGGCACAGCGGGATGGCAACCCTCACACCTTCCGCCCTTGATGAGCTGTTACACCTTCCGCCCTCGATTAGCTGTTAAGAGGAGTTTGAAGGTGACTGAGTGGGAGGGCTGACGCTTCAGGAGCAGGGGCATCTATTCAGATGCAAACAGCCCTGAATGCGTCATGTCTCTGCAATTTAGAGGCACCTCACACATTCCCTTTCTGCCCAGGGCCTCAAACATCCTAGAACCGGCCCTGATTACCCCGAGGCAGCACGTGGTTCTCTTCACAGAGCTTAATTACTGTTACTAAATTGTAAGCAAACCTCGGTTCTTCAAACATGCAGTCTATAATTTAATAAAATAAAGAAATGGCACAAACGCACCCCCACTGATTAACAAAGTATGGAGGACAATCAGATAAACCAGTTCTCTTGGAGTATCTCCTTTAAGTACTGTACATCACAGTGGAGGATGGCAAAACTAACATTTTGGAAAGAGAGCCTGTCTTCTCGTTGTCTTGTCCAGGAGGGGGTGAGGAGCCCTACTCCACCCTGGAAGAGACCAAGATGATACTTGAATACTGCATGCCCACCCCTGTGCCCACCCTGGTGTATCCTGTTCCCCCTCCTGTGATGGCTCCTGCCCCCCCAGTGATGGCTCCTGTCCCCCCATGTGGTGGCTCCTGTCCCCCCCCACGTCTGTGATGGCTCCTGTCCCCCCGTGGTGGATCCTGTCTCCGCCCTGGGTGGCTTCTGTCCCAGTCCTGGAATGGCTCCTGCAGCGAGGATGAAGTTCTTGATGGGCCTCTTCTCAAAAAGGCTCAGCTCAAAATGAATACGAAAAGGTGAGCGAGTGAGTAAGTGAAGGGATGGGTGGATGGCTGGATGAATTAGTGAAAGGGTGAATGGATGAATGAAAGATTTAATAGGTGGATAATGAGAGAGGATGGATGGATGAGAGAAAAGGTAAATAGCTGGATAGGTGAAAGGTGGATGATGAGTGAGTGGGTGGATGGATGAGTAAAATGATGGATGGATTGATGAATAGATAAGTGCAAGGGTGAATGGATGGACGGATGAGTGAAAGGGTGGATGTAAGAATTGATGAGTGAGTGAAAGGGAGGGTAGGTGGACAAAAGGATGAATAGATGAGTAAAGGAGTGAAAGGATAAATGGATGAGAGAAAGGATGGATGAGTGATAGGGTCAATGGATGGATTCATGAGTGGATGAGTAGATGGATGGGTGGGTGGATGGATGGATGGAAGGAAGGATGGCTAAGTGAAAGGGCCGATGGAGAGAGAAAGGGAGGATGGATGGATGACTGAAAGGGTGGATGGGTGAAAGGATGAGTGACTGGGTGGATGGGTGAGTAAGTAAAGGGATGGCAGGATGGGTGAAAGGGTAAATGGCTGGATGGATGAGTGAATGGATGGATGGGTAGAAGAGTGGATGGATGAGTGTACAGATGGATAGGGTGAAAGGGTGTATGGATGGAAAATGGATGGATGAGTGAAAGGATGGATGAAGGAATGGATGAGTGAAATGATAGATGGAAGGATACTTGATGGATAGGTTTGCAAATGGCTGAATATGGTTGGGCTTACTTATATACTATTCCGCGACCTCCTCTGATGTGTCTGTAAAACTTACCTATTGTCCTGAAATTTTGTCCTGAATTTTGACCTCCTGTCCTGCATTTGTGTCCTGAATTTTGACCCTTTGTCCTGAATTTTTACACTCATCATCCTGAATTTGCACCAATGTCAGTTGGTCACCCTAGTTGTGACGCAGATTATAAGGGGCCGCCATTTTACGGATGCCGGAATGGTACAACTAGAAAGATATCTACCGTGTACTGCCATCCTCGGGTGAGTGAAAATCACCCGATAAACATGTCAAATAGAGCGTTCGCACCGGAGCAGCTGCGGAGCTCAGGGAAAAGCAGCCATCTTCGCTGCGTGTTAAGCCACGCCCCCAGCCGCAGGTCTATCTTTGATGTGCAGATGCAGGTAGGTTTGTGCCCAAATGTGTAGAAACTATTTGTGCCTTGTAAACTACCTTCATCTTTCTGTACTCCTATATTTGTGCGCTGATTTATTTTGGTGCCATTCAGCAAGTTACACAGTAACACAGCATTAATAGTTTATGCCCAGTTGCACAGCCTGAATTTGCATGCCTTGGCATACTGAAGCCAGATCCAATGCTTCTTTAAATATTTTATGGGACAGAATGTTTATTGATTGAATTCATACAACATTTGTAACAGAAATGTTGCACATGTCTGCCAGTATAACATAAATTAACATAACGTGTATTTGTAAAGCTCACCTTCACCCATGGGCATCTTGGCGCTGAATAACAGATGTTAATTTTTACCCAACTCAATGGTAATCATTGTATGTCACTGGCAGATTGCTTTAACCAACAGAAACCTCATTAACCTCTTAGATCACCTTGTCTACTGATAAATCTCAAGATGTCAAGATCGAAAAGTTCACATGTGGGCAAGCTAAGAGGAAATCGACTAGAGATCAAAACTATAAAAAAAAAATCAGAGAATCAATATTCATTTCAAATTGTTTTTAAAGGAGATATTTACTGTATTTTCCGTGGCTAATTCCTAAAACTTGGTATCAATATTCTGGACTTCAGTCTGCCTGTGCTCCTATTTTTTTAGGTGAAATTAACAATCAAAGGGCATTGTATGAGAAATAAAAGGTATGGTATAAATACCAATGGCCCTCCTAAAACTCAAACCCACCAAGGTTGATAGTTTTCTTAAAAAACACCCTTAAGATGAGTACAATTTTCACTGCAGCAATAAATGTTGCACTCAGTGGAGAGTAAGTATAATAAAAGCAAAAAAAGGTCTGACATCCACATTATTACATTTAACACAAATTTCAAAATGTATTTCAGTTACCCTTTACATAGCTTCAATTCATCAATCGAATGTCTTTATTCACTGTATTTGTGTAGCATAAAAGCGCAGTTCAAGATAAAAGAAAACAGGAGAATAAAATGCATTCAATAGTTATCACAAACATCATAAGATCAAGATACAAAAAGCAAAACATTCGTTCAGTTGTCATCACAGAGATCGTGATATAAAGGAATCATTCATAAAAATCACTGTAAAAACGAAGAAACAGTGCATATTCAACTAGTGATGCCCCCACTTCCTTCTTATCGTTCACATGTTAACTCGTAGGGATTAACCAATGCCAAACCGACCTATTTCCTAACTACTAACTGCATTCCTTCTAAGTTTCAAAATATGCCATATAAAGGTTTGCCACGGAAAAACATACCAGAGGACAATGCAGCTGCTGGAGAATAATTTAAAAAGTGGTAAAATCGTATTTTTCCCCAGAATCCTTTAGAAAGTGCAGCAAAACATGATGTGTAAGTTAATTTGGGTAGATTTACTATACATTTACCATCACAGGGGCAGGCGGCAAGCTCTTCAATCGAATAGCAGTTTGAGGGGTATCCCCCCATTAGTGGAAGGTAATTAAAACAAAATCTAGTGAAAACAAATCGATGCTGCTGCTTCTGATTAGGAGATAGATAACATTGTGTACCTTCCGGTGTGGGAAACAGCTTCTAAATGAAATGGACACAGTAGACTTATGCCTGTCAGCTGCTACTCTATTTGACACAACCTTGACTAGAAACCTTTCAATCAGCCTAGTCTTAGGGTAACCCGCGACAAGTTAAAGAATCCTCAATAACAAGTCAATTTAGTGGAACAGAATCCCTGACCCAGTTGGATCGCCAAAGCAAAAGTGGAGCTAATTTAATTATATCCTCTATGAAAGGGATACCAAGCTCATCATCACAAATAAAATTCAGACAGCCATGCCAAACTGCTAAGAGTTTTTTGAGAAAAGAGTTTTCAACCCGTTGTATATCATAGGTATCAACCATACCCCAAATTCCTGCCCCATAGTGGCAGTCAGCACTGACACCTGTGGCACATGCTAAGAGGAAATCAATTGATTTAGAGCTCAAAATTAAAATAAAAAATCAGGGAATCAATATTTATTTCAAATTGTTTTAAAGGAGATATTTACTGTATTTTTCTTGGCTAAATCATACAAGTTTGGTTTCAATATGCTGGTCTTCAGTCAGTCAGTCAGTCAGTCAAAAAGCTTTATTTCGATAATTGTATCATAAAAGCATTAACATACAAACATAAAAGTTACAATTTATCGAAAAAGAGACATATAAAACAGATGTCAATGACTGAAGATGGACTATCCATCTGGTTACTTTACACCAGCCTAAAATAAGTTACAATGTTAGAGACTTCCATTAATTAAGAATTAAAATGTGATCATTATAAATAATTTCTCATATAATAAAATCAGAGTTAAAAAAACATTAAAACAAGATCATGTGATGGGACAGAGGAGTTTACTTCTGATGATCCATGACCACCCCAGAAATTTAGCCACGGCACAGACCAGCACTAGGCTGGTATCAGATCGTAATATTCTTAGTGCCACACGGTAGTTTGATGTGCCCAGCAAATGGCAAACGGGGCCTAGCCATCTACTTCTTGGATTTTTGTAAGCTGGGCTTTCAAACAAAATGTGTGCCGTGCTTTCGACCTTCCCCGTGCAACTCAGGCAAGTGTCCGAGTTCTGGTAAGGAGGCTTCCATTTACTAGTAAACTCTCGAGTTGGAAGTGTCTCAAATCTAAATTGAAGGTACAATGACCTATCCCTTGGTTTCTGCACAAAATCAAGGTAAGATTCGAAGCTAACGGCTTGTTTATGAATGTAAAAAGCTTCGGTTAGCCTGCCCGTGTTGGAGTTACTAAGCTCCTGACGGTCGATCCATGCCCAATAGGCTCTTTTGAGGTCTACCTTGCTCAGGGGTGCCCCGTGCTCCCAAGCTTCTTTAAAACCTAGCAGATTAAGAGACTTTTTGATGTTACAGAGCCAGCTTACTCTGTGTGAGCCCAGAGAATTCATTATTTCTCTTAGGCCCTCGGTGTATTTAGCTAGCTCCGGAGTGCGCCAAAGGCGAGCCCAAAATAACAAAGGGCGTAGCCTCGCCATGTCCTTAATCGAGCGCCTGCCCAGGTCGCTAAAGAGTGTTTTAGTGGAGTTCCCCTTGGAAGAGAAACCAATTCTCTCAGAAATTTGTTCTCGGACCTGGAAATTTCGTCAAGGTTATCATATCCCCAAAGTTCGGCTCCGTACAGCGCCGAACCAACTGCTTTGGCCTGGTAGATCACTAACGCGGGAGCGATTGGCTAGCTCTGCGAGGAGCGATGTTCTTTAGCAATAGCCCCCGTGGCCCGTTTATGGTTTAGCAGCATCTTATGAATGTGGGGTCTCCAGCTTAGGCTGTCGGAAATTCTAATTCCGAGATAATCAAATAATTTTACATACTCCAAAGGGGCTCCATCGAACGTGATGGCGACGCTAGATGATCTACGCGATTTAAAAGAAAGAAGCTTGGTCTTTAGGGTGTTAATGGTCAATCCTCTCCATGTGCAGAACAAGTGGAATCTATCCAAAGCTTTTGTAGCCCTGCTGATGTTTTAGAAATTTAAAGGGTATCATCTGCAAAGAGGAGGGTGGGGACTCTTTCGCCCGCCAGGGCAGGGGTGTCAGCTGGAATATCTTGCAAAAACTTCACCGCTCCATTCACGAATAAGGAAAAGAGGGTGGGTGCCAGTACACAGCCCTGGCGGACTCCTCTGTTGACTAAGATCTTTTCTTTTTTCTGGGCCTGGGTTCCCCACCTCACCTGTGCATAGTTGCCCTCATGGAGACGGACCAGAAGATCGAGGACGGGGGGAGGTACACCCATGTCCTTCAAGACCAACCAAAGGCGATCGCGAGGGACCAGGTCAAAGGCAGTCTTCAGATCTATAAAGGCCAAATGAAGACTGCCCCTGCCAATCAGGACCACCTTCCAGTATAACAGTAGCAGCCTAAAGACCTGGTCGATCGTGCCCGTGTTTGGTCTGAAACCAGCCTGATAGTGGGACAAGATGTTGTTCTCGTTGGCCCACAATAGGATACGCTCCAGCAGGACCCTTCCAACCACCTTCTGGCTGACGTCAATAAGACTTATTGGTCGGTAGTTGGCAGGGTCCTCTCTAGAACCCTTTTTAAATATTGGGATTACCTCTGCACCTTTCCATGACTCAGGGATGGGCGATCCCTTAAGAAATGCATTGAGCAGGATGGTAAAGTATGCTGCCCAATGTTTGGAGTCAGAACGAAACAGGTCACCAGGAAGGCCATCAGGGCCGGGGGCCTTGGCAGGAACTATTTTGTTGATAGCAGTCATGACCTCCTCCTCCAAAAAAGGATCATAACTTTCAGGAGTAGGGTCTGCCAAAATGGTGTAAGAAGAAACCCGGGAACTTTGAGTGTCCTCACCAGAATAAAGGTTTGAGAAATGGGCAAACCATTCCTGGCTTGTAATGTGATTTAAAATTATAGCGGGGTCGGAATCTTTTGAATATCTGCAGAGATTCCAGAATGCAGTCCCGTCTCTGGCTAAGCTAGCAGCTTTCAGGGCCAACCAGTGGGTTTCCTCCCAGGCACACTTGGCTTTAGCCACAGCCTTTCTGTAGTCTGATTTGGCAATTTGTACTTGGCGGCAATCCCTATTTTTGACAGCGGTTATAAGCTTTTTCTTTCTAACCCTGCATTCCGGATTATACCAGGAACCAGGAGCTTTGCGCCTATTGGGGTTACCAGTGAGAGAGGATACCATGAAGAGTGACCCTATCAAATCAGCTGTGGCTGTGTGGATGATCCCAGCCCTTAAACTCCCATCGGGTTCGTCAAAAGCTCTCTTAAGTTCTGCAGTTTTTGTCAACAGAATCTCTTTTATTGTTATAAGTTTTTGCTCATCAGAGGAGATTGTTGGCCATTTAAGGTATCTTTTACAGTTCGATGGGGTTACTTCTTTGGTAGTCATAATAGGGCAAGGGCCAGAGCTTGGTAGATCGGAAGACCATGGTCTCTTCAATGTCAAACACAGGGGATTATGGTCACTGTCGATGGTAGGGGCTATGACCAAATCCACTGCGTTTCGCCATAGTCTGCGATCGATCAAAATATAGTCGATACGAGATGGGCTGGAAATTCTGTTGAAGGTGGATGCACCATGGACATCAGAGGGGAGCCGACCATTGGCGGCTCTCAACCCAAATTCCAATGTTAAAGCATTCAGTTGAATTGCCACCTGCGTCCACTTCTTGACTGGAGGAACTACCAGAGGAGGTATACCCCACCTGGCATCGTCCTCTTCAACCTCTAATAAATCTTCAGAGGCAAGTGGCTCGTAGGTGCAATTCATATCTCCGGCCACCAAGATAAATGAATTTGGGGGACAGGAGGAAAGCTCCTCTCCCAAGGTAGAGACGATCGATGACTTAGTTCCGCCTTTAGTGCCTCTAATATATACATTAAAAAGCTCAATGGTGGGCCCCCCTTTTTCACATCTGGTGAAGCGCTTTGTATGTGGCAGACTCTACAAACAAGAGCAATATTTACCCATATCATGAGGCCTTCTGAGGGGCGCCCTCGCCCATTGGATACTGCTGGGACACAATAACAAGTATAGCCAGATTTATATAATGGTGTCAAGCTCCAGGTCTCTTGAAAAATACAAATATCATGGGTTGCAATAAAGTTGTTCCAGTCCGGCAATGCAAGCTTGTCTCTCAAACCGGCAATATTCCATGAGATAATTTTGACATCAGTATTTGGAACATGGGGCAATGGACTATCAGAGCCCATAGAACGTAAATCGGGAGCTACAGGATCAATCTCACCTTCCCCCTTTATCTCGCTAAGGATATGGGTGATGGCTGTTGGAGGGGACGATTCACTAACAGTATTAGAAACAACACAGGACAATGTGAAAGGTTTAGAAGGTAAGTTTGCAGCAGGTGTTAGTCAGTCAATGAGTTCCAAGGTAGATTCATCCTCTTTCTGCAAGTCAAATGGCCCACCCCTCGTCCTAGTTGGGTCGGGGATGGTAAAGGGAAAACGTCTAAATTGGATAGAGGATGAATCCGGGGAAGATGATCTATATTCAAGAGCTAGAAGACCATCAGCTAATAAATGGTTAGCTAGGGTAAGCTCAATGGTATCCGTAGGGTTGCCGTCCGTTCTTTGTCTGTGGGCCCTAATTAGGTCATCTCTAATGAGAGATCGGCAGCCTCTAACATGGCGGATCCAGTGCGTAACCTTGTTTTTTAGAGATTCTTCGTCCTCATACCCAGCGACCTTAGGGACACCAACCATGAAAACTGTGGGCTTGATGGTAGTCGAAAGAGTTTGGGCTTTGTGAGATGGAAAAAGTGATGAGAGGACAGGGGTTCTATGGAGAGAGTTAGGCTGCCTAATGTTGGTATAAGAGCTTGGAGTTACACAGGACTTTTTAATGGTATTGCCAGGAGTACTCCCAGCTCTAGACATTGAGTTTGGATTCATCCTAACTTGTGAAGGTAGGGTTGGCAATGGGATCGGGTTGGCAGTACAGGTACCATTGTGTGATTGAGTTGGAATAAGAGGAATTTGGGGAAAAGAAATATCAGGCGGAGAATTTGATAAATGCGTGATCGGCTTTTGAACAATCGACAACAACTCCAATACCAATTTCTTTAAATCACTGATTTCTTGTCTTAGGGCCTTGATGGTTTCCGTTATTTGCCCTGCACCTGGTAATGCCCCTCCTAACTGGTCTTGATATATCCCGGCCCCCTCTAACTCAACCCCGTTTCGAATGCCTGGACCAATACATAAATCGGGTGTTGCAGAAACATCAATAATGTCAGTATTATCATCATTATCAGCAAATACCTCAAAACGATTGTTACAAACAATAGCAATTGGATCGAGAGGGACTAAGTTGACGGCAGCAACAGGAAGGCCTTGTTCCTCTGTATTTGACATGGAATTGTCTATGTTACTCTGCCAAACATCCCTTTCAGTCAGTTGGTTGAGGGTAGACTTTTCACTAAACATTTGGGGGATGGTGACAGGACCGGATCGAGATTTGCTTGAAGACAAATTTTCAGAAGAGGATGTGGGCGTGACATTTGGATCTGAGACAAGAAAAGTTGCGCAGTCTTCGACCAGTGACTCTATGCGATCCAGGGCGGCAGTAGGAGTAGATTTCTTACAGGTCTTCCTAGCCTTTTTCCTTTTAGCCGCCCCACCAGTATTACTGACAACACCCCCGTTAGCGTCCAACAGTTTCCTTTTGCCCATCGTGGACCACACTCTGGGCAAAATTTAAAATGGCAACAGAAAGAGCTAAAAAAAAAAAACAAAAAAAAAAAAAAAAAAAAAAAAAATGGCGCCCGAATAGGGACACTTTCTTATCTCACGCGCCGGAGGTGCGTTGCAGGCCCGGTCTCCTGTCACAGCTGGACGGACAACAACACGTACCAACAGGATTTCCTGTATCTCCCTCCTGCCGAGCGGGGGTAACTGAGGCTGCGATCAACACCCAGACGAGGCGGTGAGAAGTGCGAAGTATCCCGACCAGAGCCTAGCTGAGAGAGCAAGATCCGAGGTATACAGAGGCCCACCAGGTTCCGAAGTTCCGAAGTTCCGAAGTTTCGAGTCGAGTCCAGTCCGGTCCGAGTCCAGTTCAGTTCAGTTCCGAGGCCTTCCGTTCCGAGCTACCCGGTGAGTACCATTGTCGGGGAGGCGTTCTGACGTGCACATAGGTTGTGCCGGTCAAGACGGGTTTGGGTACACAAATCCGGTCTGCACTGTTTCAGCAGTGTATCTGTACTGTTTAGCAGTATATCAAGTATGTCTAGTACATAATCCAGAATTACCTAGTTAGTGCCGAGTATCATGCTTAGTGACTAGTTCCCCAAATGGCCATCATTGTTGTTCATTAAAGGTTAAATGTTAAAAATGTTTTAAGTACGTTCTGCATATTGTGGTGTGAATGACTGTTCATTATTGTGTTTTGTTGTATTAAAACGTGTTCAGAATTAGGTATCAGATCAGTTCTCAAAAATGCCGCTCTTTTCGAAATTAAGACAGATCAAAACTAGAAAAGGGGTACTCGAAGAAGCTGTTCCCATTCCTCCTAGGGACACTCCAGGGTACTTCATGTATCATAAACATGGCCTAGACGCCATATTATTTCTTGATTTATGGGTAGACTACACCAAGGAATTACCAGAAAGTCAGAGGTGGCCCGCAGCTGGGACCTGGGATGCAGATTGCATCGTGAAAGTAGAGGAAGAATTATGGAAAAAGAAAGCTAGACAATCACAGAAAGATGCCATTGAATTATGGCGTAAAGAATCGTATAGACGTACAGAAAAAGCACGTAGACAGGAAGAGAAGAGTAAGGAGAATTCAAATAAAGTTCGAGAAAATCTATTAATTGAAGAAGGTACTCGAGTAAAATCAGAACAAGTAGACAGACAACGAAATGCCCTTATGAATGGTATGTATCCTCTTCTGGCCGAAGGGTTACCTAAGGCTACTCCGGAGATACCAAAAGACTTGCCACCCCCATTGTTCCCGATAAAAGTACATCCCAAAGGGCATCCCAGAACCGCAGAAGATGTTTT
The DNA here is from genome assembly GCF_964204655.1 of Triturus cristatus. Lineage (NCBI taxonomy): Eukaryota > Metazoa > Chordata > Amphibia > Caudata > Salamandridae > Triturus > Triturus cristatus. The sequence goes on along the minus strand of NC_140583.1, from coordinate 1,139,104,297 downwards.
TCTTTCCTCTTATTTAGACGACGCAGCTCCCGAGTATGCTAATGCTGCGCCACATAGACCGCCTGCCGAGGGGGTTCAACGCCAAGACCCTCCTCCGTCTGTACCTCCGCAACAACAAACTCCGACACAAGTTCCGGCAAGCACATCTGTTTCTACAGCTGTACCCACACCTATGGTTGCTATATCACGTTCAACGAATCCTTTCACATCCAGCACCCCAGGCGGTGCTACAGGAGGTGCATCCAACATTTTTTCCACGCCACCCAGAGTAAATAAACTTTCCTTTCAAGAATTAGCCCACCAACGTACGCCCAAACTAGTAACTCCCGACACGCTTAAGGAACTTCTAATAGATTGTAGATATGACCCTGTGCCCGGAAAAGGGGACGAAATGCTGCTGGCATCATTACGTATCCGACGAGCTGCAATATATTTAGGGAGGCTACCAGGAATGACTACACATTTAGAAAATATATATCACTTTGTCCAGTCAGGACGAGATTCTGAAAGTATTAATAGAGCCTTGGAGTACCAGAAAGTGGAGATACAAGGGGAACTGTTACGTTTCCTCATAAATTGTGTGATCAGAAATCAAGACCGACCAGGGGTAAATCCGGAAGAAAATGCAAATTCTTACCACATGGAGTCGGAATATATCAGAGGGGAGACACGATAAACGATCATGTATAGTAGCTATGTGCCGCAAGATCCGCAAAGAAATAGAACGAATACACGAAGAAAGATTAGCAGTAGACGAGCCTGAACAAACCGAGGAGGAGGAAGAATTAGAACTGCCCACAGGACAGTTAGAAACCATGGCCTATGTAGGTAGAAGAAGATCTTGTAATAATACTAGAGGCTTTACTGATCCGATACGTCCGATACGTCCAGATAATAACAGAAACTTCCAAAACCCAATAATAAATATAAGGTCCCCCGAACATTCGTTCCAAGCCGCTGACAAATTACTCCGAGAACGAAGGGGTTATCATATACTCGATTCTATGGACGAACAAGAATTAGCCAGGTCAGCCGTTCATTGGGTTGACAGTCCCGGAAAATATAGTGATGATACACTAGCACACACGTTTTTGAACCTCAACCCCGATGAACAGCGTTTAGCTGGTATCTACATGATTCAACAACTCCTCGTACTATATAAAAGCCAACACTCCGATCCTGGTCCATTACCTGATATATTGACTGAATTACTCACGAATAAATGGAGAGGTTCAGGTACTGAGCTAATTAGAGAAATACTAGAATCCAGAAAGCAGTACATTCTTTTTGTATGTCCCGAACATGTCTCACTGCCCATCAAAGAAAGAACGACGTATTATATGGATAGACAGAATCCCTTACGCGAAGTGCACCCGATAAAAGGTGATGACAATCAGTTTAAACGTGTGTTTGTATACACACCCATATCTAAAATAGAACTATTAGAAATGAAGAAAGTGGTACCCAGTCATGACAAAGACCCAGCGGGTTTCCACCGTGAAATTAAAGACATGTTGCTCATGGGAGAATATACCTATCCAGACATTATGACGATATTGAAGGTATTAATGCCTGCGGGCATTTACGAAAAACTCAAGGAAAAGGACTGGGAGGTGGGAGACCAGAAGATAGATTGGACAGCATTAGAAAACGAAGAAAAAGCTCGAGGTCTAGGTTCAGGGCTTGGGGAAAAGACCAAAACACTACCAGGTTTACTAGTGCAGGTACTGCCACGTTTGTTAACTACGAAAAAGGAAGACTGGGGTGCAATCTCAGCCTGTAAACAAAAGCAAGATGAAGACACTAGTGATTTCTATGCCCGATTCGAAAAATGTTTTGGTATAAATAGTGGAATAAAGGCAAGTAGCGAATCTTATCCACATCTGTTTGTGACAAAATTAGTTGAAAATGCCCTGCCCCAAGTTAAGAATAGAGTATTGAAATTCGAGAGTACCTGGCAAGGTAACACTCCGTCACAAATGTTACAAATGCTACAGTACCATCACAATAGAATTAGAGAGGAACAAGAACATGAACAAAGACGCATGAAAGACACGAAAATGAAAATGCTAGTTTCCCAGACAGTTCCGGCTGACGGTCATAAAAAGGGTATGACACAGTCTAGTGTTTCAACCGGTCCTGTAAAAGGGACATGCAACTATTGTAAACAGCCAGGCCATTATGTACACGATTGCCCAGTTTTAAAACATAATATCGCCACAGGTAATACAAAAGAAAGACCACGGCCACTTAGACAGGATCAGAACCAACAAGGAGCTCCGCAGCATGCACAGTCCATGCCAGCTCCGCAACAGTCTATGCCAGCTCCACCACAGCAGCCTATTGCTCCCACACAAACAACGACACGACAGATGTACCAGACCGCACAGTATGATTATCCTGATTATCAACGATACTCATGAAACAGCCTAGAGAGGGAAGTTGGCTTACCCCTTATTGAGGTCCCTGTAGATCAAGAAGGACCTTATGTACACAGTGAACTATTAGGCCAGGATAGAAAATTTTTGCTTGATACAGGGGCAAGCCGAACAACCATAAAACGAAGTGAAGGTCCAGGGGCACCCCTCTCAGGCTCACAGAATATTTCCCTTGGCTTTTCAGGAAAACCTATCGTTAATGAAGTATCACAGCCTCTTCCCCTTACGATTGGTCCCTTGACACGAACTACAGATTTATTGCTTACTAAATCATGTCCAGAAAACCTGTTAGGTATAAAAACTTTGAAAGCTCTAGGAGCTATAATATGTTGTTCTCCGGAAGGAGTATGATTGTTTCTACGTGATTTCAAAGGGCACTATGTGTCCCGAGACATGGATCACCGACTGCAGACTTTACCCACACATTTATGGGCACAAGGCCCTACAGATGTTGGTTGCATGAACATTACACCATATCGAGTCACACTAAAGGCAGGAGTGGTACTACCACGAATGCGACAATACAAGTTACCCCCAGATGCTGTAGTGGCTTTACTGCAAATCATTGACGAACTTATTACCCAAGGAGTGGTTGTGGAAACCGACTCCAATGTATGTAATTCACCGATAATTCCGATTCTTAAACGAACTGATCCGAAAGCCCCGCCAGTATATCGATTGGTTATTGATCTGCGCGAATTAAATAAATGTATTGTACCACAATACCCCGTAGTCCCAGATATCTCTTCATTACTGACAGCCATTGATCCCGAAGCAACATTCTTTACTGTAATTGATCTCAAGAATGCCTTTTTCAGCGTCCCAATAGATCCGGAAAGCCAATACTTGTTCGGATTTAGTTTAAATGGACGAAGCTTTAAATTCACACGCGCACCTCAAGGATTCACAGAAAGCCCCAGCATCTATAGCCAAGCACTGAAACGAGAACTTGACAGTATCCACATGCCAGTCAACACTGCCCTGCTTCAATATGTCGATGATCTGCTGATCACCGCCCGAAGCGAACATGAATGTGAAAAAGCCTCACTGACGGTTTTACAATTCTTGGCCGAAAAGGGGCACAAGGTGTCCCCTTCTAAGCTGCAATTCTGTGTCCAGCGAGTTGTTTACCTTGGTCACTCGCTGTCCAAGGAGGGAAGGCAGCTTACACCCGACCGCATACAGTTAATTGATAACATGTCAGTACCCAAGACACAAAAGGAGGTGCGGGCTTTTATAGGCCTCACTTCATATTGTAGGCAGTGGATCCCTCAGTATGCATTTCTAGCAAAACCACTCATTCAGTTGACAACACAGGAGGCAGCCACATCGACTGTCCTCCCTTGGACTCAGGAACATACACAAGCTTTTGAAAGCCTAAAGAAAGCTTTATGTCAAGCACCTGTCCTAGCAACACCATGTTACAGTAAACAGTTTACACTCTTTGTTACAGAACGCGAAGGTACTGCTTTGTCAGTACTCACACAGGAACAAGCAGGATCACACAAACCATGTGCTTATTTTTCTAGTACATTAGATCCCGTAGCTCAGGCTCTGCCTGCGTGCCTGAAATCAGTGGCAGCGACAGCTTTAGCAATCAGACAAAGCGATGCCATAGTGTTAGGACATCAATTGACAGTACAAGTACCACACGCAGTAGAGGTTCTCTTGAACCGCACGCAAACACAACACTTGACTATAGCGAGACTCACCGGTTACGAACTAACATTGTTTCAGCCACACATAGAAATCAGACGTTGTAGTACATTAAATCCTGCCACACTGTTACCAGTAAACGGAACAGACCCATTAGCACATGATTGTATTGAAGTTATTACTATCACGACGAAACCTAGACAAGACTTGACAGACGTCCCATTGACAGATCCAGACCTGACGTTGTATGTAGATGGTTCATGTATGAGAACAAGTACAGGAGAGCTAGTGGCCGCGTATGCAGTCACAACAGACACTGAAGTCATTGAAACAAATCGTATTAATACCTTATCAGCTCAAGCAGCAGAGCTCATCGCTCTGACACAAGCCTGTATTCAAGCCACAAATAAGAAAGTCAACATATACACTGATTCACGTTATGCATTCGGAGTTGTACATGACTTCGGCGTGCTGTGGCGAGAGAGAGGTTATTTAACTTCTCACGGTGCCCACATTCAGCACGGACCCCTCATTCATGCCTTATTAGAAGCAATACATCTACCCGCTGCAATATCAATTATGAAATGTAAAGCTCATACGAAAGTTACTGATATCATCTCCCAAGGCAATGATCTAGCTGACAAAACAGCTAAACAGACTGCTCAAACTCACACATCTGACATGACAAAGACAATAGTTCCGACACCAACACATTGCATGATGGTTAAGGATCCCGCTCTTGACGTAATTGACATACAGACACATGCTACACCAGAAGAAATAAAGAAATGGACTGAATTAGGAGGGATCCAAACTGATCAGGGATGGATGACGAAGGAAAAATCTATATGGTTTCTTCCCGACTCAATGGTCCAAGTTATCATTAATACAATACATAGTCCAGCGCACCTAGGAGAAAAGGCTATGCTAGACAGCATTCAACACATTTGGTTCAACAAACATTTACGAGCAGCAGCTAAACAAAAAGTTCGTACCTGTATGATCTGTTGTCAGTTTAACCCAGGTAAAAGCATTCCCGTAGAACAGGGTGGATTTCAGCCTCCTGATCACCCTTTTGAAGTCCTCCAGATGGATTATATCCAGATGGAACGATGTCGAGGATTCAAATACGTTCTTGTAGTTGTTTGTGCTCTTTCCCGTTGGACAGAGGCATACCCGGTTTCAGATTACACTGCCCCGACTACTGCCAAACAGTTAGTTCGAGAATTCTTCCCACGGTACGGTTTACCACGTGCTGTCTACTCAGATAACGGCCAGCCGTTCTCATCCGAACTAATGAAACACGTTTCACTTTTGTTAGGATATCAATGGAGATTTCATTGTGTCCGACACCCCGAGGCAGCAGGTCTCGTGGAACGACATAATCAAACTCTGAAAATTAGATTGTCCAAAATATGTAGAGAGAAAGGTGTCGACTGGGTAGTAGCCTTACCAGTTGCACTCTTTTACATGAGAATGGTAGCACATTCTCGAACAGGGCTATCTCCATATGAGGTGATCTTCGGTAGACCACCAAATATGTGGGGGACGCCTATACCACGCAAAATAACTGATGTAGACTGTAATATGCTGACAGATTACCTAGCTTCCTTGATGTCTGCACTACAATCTTGTCGTTCACAGGTAGCTGCAGCCTTTCCCGACAACACCGAGGTGAAACTCTATGACGTAGCTCCCGGGGACCTGGTGTTAGTGAGGAACTTTGACCGGAAGTCTCAGCTGGATCCTAGGTGGAAATCGCCTCAACTCGTACTGTTAACCACGAGGACAGCCGTGAAGATCGAAGGTCGAAAAGGCTGGATACATTCGAGTCATATCAAGAAATTTCATGGACTACCATCCGATATAGAGACTAAACCCTGTATTTCCTCAAAAACAGACTCAAAGCTTCCTTTGGTTGAACAAACGAACTCAGAACTATATAGACTAAAACTACGGTCCAATAAGTCAGACAATTTGATTGTTTAAGTCCTCTCCAAGGTGAATCGGTTGAATTTGTCTCTGACATGTATCCTCTGGACCGGAATAGAGAAAAAAATAATCGAATCCAGTTGAAAAAACATGCGTACTGTAAATCACTGCGTAGTCATTGCACAGTGACGTTATTAATTCTGTTTTTCTTATGTCTTTTCATAATCGCTGCAAGTATATTGTTGCACATATATTATCCTATTTCTAAACATGTTTATAATGTTACTGCCGAACATTCTTTTAGTGAATTTCCCCCGCATGAGTTGTCATATAGATTTGCGCTGCGCAATAACACTTTTATTAGTATGTTACATCATTCCCATCAGGTTAGCAATGCTACAAATTGTTGGATATGTGGCCGACTCCCTCCCTATCAGAACTATAAGGGAATTCTGCCTCTCTTTCCATATCCGTTCACACACAATGGCTCCTGTGGAGCATGGTTTAGTTTAATTAATTCCCTAGATTCGAATTCCGCAGTTTATCAAGACAACTGGGTTTGGGGAAACCTGAACTTAGTCTTGCTTAAAGTCTGTTACCCTAACAAGGAGGGACTTCCCAAAAGAGCAGGAACTGATCTAGAAAATGAAATATATGGATTAGGTAATTTTACACTTAACCTCATGATCCTGAACGTTGAATCTGAAGCTACACCAATTTTGCCTGCCATGTCCGTATTCCCAGTTAAAGGGGAACTATGCATAAGAAAGAATGGCTCCATACACATGGGCCATAGTAAATGCACCACTGTGATAAAATTCAGTGATCAAGGCAAGTCTATATTTAGAGCTTCTCGCCATTCCTACTTTGTATGTGGTCAGACTGCATATATACGTCTGCCTCTAGATTGGGAAGGTACCTGTTACATCGGATTTCTTTTGCCACCTGTTTTCCTAGCTCCTCCTGATTATCATAGAAATACTCATTTAGTACACAATAGACAGCAGAGAGATCTCCCAATAGTCGATTATACTGAAACAGCATGGGAGAAATACACAGATTTCAATAAAGGTTTCTTTCCTTATATAGGTACAGTCACTAATAGTAAGCTGATACGTAGATTAACCAGAACCCTTGAAGCAGTAGTAAACGAAACTATTTCCGCCTTAGGCAATTTAACAGAAGAACAGTCTGCTATGCGGATTGTTGTGCTTCAAAATCGTCTTGTCCTTGACGTCATACTGGCCGATAGGGGCGGAGCTTGTAGGGTCATCGGATCAAGTTGTTGCATTTTCATACCAGAAAATTCGCCATCTGTATATAAAGCCATAACTCGCCTTCATAAGATTGTAAGCCAGATACACCAGAATCCAGGCACCTGGACTTGGTCCGGTTGGTTTTGGAGTGTATTATCAACCTTTGGATGGAGGGTCCTATCCTTCCTAGGTATTGGCTTTCTCATACTATTCAGTTGCTGCTTATGCCTACAATGTGGGCCAGCGATTTGTGGTCTATGTGCCACATCGTGTATTCCACCACCAAGTTTTCACTCAAGATTCCGGAAGAAGAAAGAAGAACAAATGATGTTATATGAACAAATCAACGGATTGATGAAGATTGATATCTCTTAAGGGCAAGTAGGGGACAAGGAGGGAATGTGGAAATATGGATTTTTATGATCAATTATGTCCCCTATCTTGGACCCCAACGGTTTCATGTATAAATCACAAGTACATGTATGTTCCCTCCAGTTCCAGTTATGAAGACGCAAACACATGTGCGTCCACCGTCAACATGTCCTCTTTTAGACCCGCCATGAATGGGCCGGATACTCTATTCCTAAGTATGAAAGGCCACCGGCTTTATATGGTTCACTTCCCACATTTCTTACAGTCCAGGCGAGTAGGCCCTGATTCTGCCATCAAGCCTTTTCTGCTTTCTGCCTCTGAAAGCTCCAGTCTGAGCTCGCATCTGTATCCATGAACTTTGTCCTACTCCCTGCGCGGCTAACGGTGCCTGACTCGACCTGTCTGCTTGCCAAAAACTGTATTTCACCTTCAAGATTATCTGCTCTGCTCCGCTCTTCACCCAATGCATTCCTGTCTAGTAGTTTAAGTAAACATTCTTCCAGCTACCGAGCAAAAGGCCCGGCTTCTCTGTCTTTATGCAAGTAATTCATAGTCCTGTTACTATGGAAGATTTCTGCCCTCGCATCTAGTGTAGACACTTAGACGCTTGTACACGCACTAACAGTCAGTATAGTCAGTATAGAATAAGATTCTATCCTAAGAGACCTCTCTTTTTGGATAACATAGTTCTTTAAACATAGGATGTTAGATATGATTTGGGATTAGGTTGACATAACCCCAGACTTCTGTCTCCACATGTAGAGCTAAATGTCAAGTCCCCTTCACCCCCTAGTTGCACGTCAATCACACGTCATGCTGCTGCGCGCGCATCTCTGCCAAGTATTTCTGCTGACATTGCGAAATTCTTTCATGGAACCACCCTATTGTGACATCATACCTGATGACGTTCTTTAAGTTACGCCCAGTTACACCCATTTTTAGTTACGCATGTATGTTCTTATCTTTGTTATCAACTGTTACGCCTCCTGCATCTGTTTCACTGTAATGCCTATTGTATAAAAATGATTACTTGTCAATAAAGTTGGTCCTTCACTTCCTGAACCTTCGTGGTGATGGAATATGGAGTCCATCAATTCGAATTGATTTTGGAATAAAGCCCGTTCCGAACCTCTAATACCACGGATTCTGCCTCTTATTTTACTGAGCTATTATTATAGATTTTCCGCATCAAATTAAGTCCCGGTAATTAAATTATTTACCACAATAGCCCTCGAAAGTGATAACACAGTACCTTAATCTTGATCCTGCAAAGTTGTAATCATTGGATGCGACGAATGGGCGAAAGAGAGTTGGCCCAGCCCGGCCTCTTCTGGCCCCTGACGGCCACAGACGGCCCGCCTTTTGCCCGGGCTTAGCCCGGCGCACGCCCGCGCGTGTCCCGTGAAGCGGGAGGCGTGATGGGTTGATATCCGTGCCCCGGTGTCAGGGGGCGTGGCCTCTGGTTGCAGCGTGTCCCATAGGTTCCTGGGACAGGTAGTGTTTCCGTGGACCTGTGCTCTGGCCCCCACAACAAACGAAGCGTCTCCCGCGAAGCGGGAGGCGCGAGGGGTTGATATCCGTGCCCCGGTGTCAGGGGGCGTGGCCTCTGGTTGCAGCGTGTCCCGTAGGTTCCTGGGACAGGTAGTGTTTCCGTGGACCTGTGCTCTGGCCCCCTCAACAAACGAAGCGTCTCCCGCGAAGCGGGAGGCGCGAGGGGTTGATATCCGTGCCCCGGTGTCAGGGGGCGTGGCCTCTGGTTGCAGCGTGTCCCGTAGGTTCCTGGGACAGGTAATGTTTCCGTGGACCTGTGCTCTGGCCCCCACAACAAACGAAGCATCTTCAGTCTGTCTGTGCATCTATTTTGTTATGTGAAATTTAAAATCCAAGGAAATTAAAAGATAAATAAAAGGTATATAAATACCAATGGCCCTGCTAAAAGTCAAACCCACCAAAGTTGATAGTTCCCTTAAAAAAACACCCTTGGGATGAGTACACATTTCCACTGTAACTATAAACTTTGCATTCAGAGGAGAGTAATTAAAATAAAAGCATATAAAGGTCTGACATCCACATTATTAGATTTAAATTTCCGAATGTATTTCAGTTGCCCTGTACATGACTTATTTAACACTTGTTTCGACAGAATACCACTCAAGCTGTAGAATACAGTTATAAAATATCCAAGAAAATATATCATACATCTGTAGCAAGTAAGCCCACTTCAACCTCAAAAAATATCACATTAATCATTTATTTGGAAAGGTCATAATGACAATTTGTTGGAAATGGCCCTTTTTGCAGGGTTATGCCCAAACGGTTTGCTTCTTGCTTCAATTTTTCCTGACCTGTTTTTGCTGGCTTTGGGACTCAGGGCACTTTACCACTGCTGATCAGTGCTAAAGTGCACACGCTCTCTCTGTAAATTATGATTATAATTAGTTATCCATGAGTGGCATGTTTGGTTTACTGTTAAGTCTTTGTAAAGTGCAGTAAGTGTGCCAGGGCCTGTAAATAAAATGCTACAAGTAGGCTTCCAGCACTGATTGTGCCACCCACATGAGTAGCCCTGTAAATGTACCTCAGACCTGCCACTGCAGTGTCTGTGCACAGTTTTGAACTGCCATGTCAACCTGGCCAGTGCGCCCACTTGCCTGGCCCTAACCTTCCCCTTTGTTACATGTAAGACACCCCTCAGGTAGGCCCAAGGTACCCCCATGGGCAGGGTGCAGTGTATGTGAAAGGGAGGACATATACTGGTATGTATGACATGTCCTCATAGCGAAATACTGCCAATTTAGCTTTTCAGTTTGTAAGGCTATCTGTCTAATAGGATAGCATGGGAGAAACTTTGTAATATCTTACAAGTATAACTTCCCATTGGGACAAGATCGAGGAATAAAGTTTAGGCTGTCTGAACTCAGAATTTAATAACACATCTTTTAGTAAAGATGGTTGTTAAATTGTGTGTTTGAAAATGCCACCTTTAGAAAGTAGGTATTTTCTTATTAAATCATTATGTGTGCCTCTGCCTGGTGATGGATTGACTGTCTGGTTGTAGACTGATAGGATCTGGGGATGTGCATTCATTGTAGACAGCCACTGGGGGCGGGGGTTGAGCTGTGCCTAGCCTTCCTGGATGACTTAGAGCTAAAACATCAGCCCCAGGTCCCCTGAACTCTAGTTCTGACCTGCCAGGGGGTACCTGCCTAGGCCTCTGGAGGTTGTTCCTGCTGTTGGGGGCTGGGGGGCTGGAAGAAACCTAAGAGAAGTAAGAAAAACAATCTCATACACCGTCAGCAATGCTGCCAGGACGCCGTGGCCTGCACCAAGGCCTGGGACTTCGCTCATGAATTGCACGACGCACCGCCCAGCCTGCACCGCAGAGCCGATGCTGTTCAACACCTGCAGTTATCGGCCTTTCCCGATGCCAGCACTTGCACCAAATCCGTCATCCCAGCACCTGTATCCTGTTATCGCGGCACCAATAACTGCTGAGGGTGACTCCCTGAACTCGCCGACTTTGCATCACTTCACCAGAACCGACACCTCAACGCCAAAGCAACTGACTTCCCCCTTTCTGGATTCAACACATCACCTCCTTGCTGACTCAAAGCCTCACCTTCCCCATGGCAACCAGGGAGCCGGCCTCGACCTCAACACCAATGCCTCACCTCCATGCATCGTCATCGATTTCATTTTCCAAAGGTACCCTTTGTTTGGGGAGCCCACGTGACTTTTGTCGTTTGTCGTTTGGTCGTTTTTAAACTGGTGTGGTGTCTATGTGTGGTGTTATCACTGTATTACTGTGTGTCTTGAGTACAAATACTTTGCACATTGCCTTTGGGATAAGCCTGTTTGCTCGTGCCAAGCTACCAAGGTGGTGAGCAGGGGTTAGCTAAAGTGTGCATCCCCTTACCCTTACTAGAAGCTAGGGTCCCTACTTGGAGAAAGGTGCATACCTCTGCCAATTAGAGACCCCCAGTTCAAACACAATTCTATAGCTTTGTCCAAAATCCTGTCAAGGTAATTCTAACTTTGTCCATGTATAGAACCAAGTTAATACATCCAAGGAAAAGAAATGTTTGGTACATGCATGACGCAAAGCTTTAAGTTATATTTATGGAGCCACGCACAGCCACTGTGCATGGCTTTGAATGGCTTCATAAATATGGAGTAAGGCAACACAGCGCAAATCGCTGGTTTGCCTTTCTCTGAGCAAAGGTGGCATTCCATGGGCGTTGCCGTGGATGTTTCCATGCAAATCCCATGTTTTTTTACGCATTTCGAGACTTACCAAACCTGGTAAACCTAGGAATGGGCCAAAAAGATACGCCTCTCCAGGTGAGGCATAACAAGGAGTAATATGTTTATTTGTGCTCTTTTTTTCTTTTATGAGTGCTGCATTATGCAGCATACATAGAAAGAGGAAAACGCCTCTATGGATTGTATATGTGCAGGAAGGTGCCACCTACTCTGCAAAAACAATCCTGCCTACATCATAGGCACCCTTGCACCATGATGCAAGGGTGTCAGCATTGGCAACAGGCTTCCAAAATGGCACCAGTGCAAGTGCTAAGGACAGAAATGCACTGTATTGGATAAATACAGTGCATTACTGCCCTTTCCCTGTGACGCAGGACAGCACACTTAATCTGTGAGGCAGGTATTTTGCTGTCCTGCCCTGCGCCACCATTACCATAAATATGCCCCTACATCTCTACTCTGGAAGACTAAAATCAGGAGGAATTTTCACCTATAAGGAAAAAGAAAACCCTTCTACATATTTTAAGCCCTGAAGGATTAGACATTATCTCTATGAACAAGTTCAGTAAACGAACATAGGAAAACACTACTGGACACACAGCATTTAGTGGCTGAACAAAATGCTCATATATTAGGTATCTGGGAGATGTAGGCAGGGTAAAGAGGAGTTTTAGGGGCGATGCTATTTGAGACACAATCTGGTATAATCTGTTGAAATAATCAATTAATGAAAAGGACAATAGTCACATATTATGGAAAGTATTCATTAAGGTACTCTATGTACTAAGGGAAACACTATAGCTTTGGCGCATGCTTGGAGGCAGAAAACGGACTGAGCGCCTTTGTGGGTGTCACTGAGGTAGGATTGCCAGATGCCAGTGGAGAGAAATCTGCGTCTGCCTCATCCATCTATCACTTGGAGTGAGAAACTGCATGCACCAGATTTTCCTAGAAATATTGGCATTAGTGTTCAGGATTAACCTTTGCCCTCTGAGTGTTGAGGAAATGAGTAAACTTTTGTAGAGGATCCCATGAAGCACCAGAAAAACCATGCTAGAGGTAACTGTGGACAGACTGAATCGAAAGGGAAAGCAGGCTGCTGCCTGCTCCAAGATTCTTTGTAACCTTCATCTTGATCTTTTTTGCTGGATTGTGGAGGTGAGAGATGGTGGAGAGGGGTGGTAGACTGTCCTAAAACAAGGAAGCAAATGGATGGAGAGGAAGAATGGTTGGAGAAACAAAGCAGACACAATGTATGAATGTGCTGACATTTATTCTCTGCAAAGGGTGACTTCTGCTCAGAAATGGGGAATGGCAGAGATCAAAGCTGACCATCCTCTTTTCTTAAGGAGCACCTACAACATAAAAGGCCCCATCCCCAGTCTGTGAAGCTGTGTGAGTAGACTGAAGACAAAGTGAAGAAAAGGGGAAAGCAGGAAATTAAAAAGATGCTCCAAACTCTAAGGCCCTGATTCTGAGTCTGACCGGCATTTTGTCGGAATGGAAACCAACCAACTAGTAGTCGGCGGTTCCATCCAATGAATTTGGATGCGGCCACCAACGAGGTGGTCAGAAACATCCATTTTTCCATTGCAGCTTGTGCAGCTGCTGGAAAAGGGCCATAGAACAACACGCATTTGTATAATGGATATTTGCAAGCATCCACGCACCATTAGCCAGGCACCATGTGGTGTCTGGCAATCAGGGCATGGATATTTGGGGGCACCACAGCTGCCCCCAAAGGCCTCATAGCAGAGGCCGGGGATGGACAGGGGCACTGCTAGGGGCACTCACAGTCCGTTTCTGATAGCTTTTCAATGGCGGTTGGACTGCCATTGAAAGGCTACTTGAAAGGGAAGTTGTAATCCCTACGGGGCTGCCTTAGCAGGCACCGCCCCATTGAAGGAGATTCCTTTCCAACCGATGGTCAGAATCGTCGGGTCGATCACTCCGCATGCTACCTCCAACCACCGCGCATATTAATGCGGCGGCCAGACTGCAGCACTAGATGTCGTTCTAAACGCAACCGACAGGCTGCCTTTGGGAGTCTGACCGACATCATAATGACGGCCTAAGGTTCCAATGAGATGACTTGTACCAATTAATTATCTACCTGCTCTGAAAGACCGGGTAAAAATGCTGGGGATAAGTGGAAGTCACTTTCATGAAATCTGGTATAATTACTAAGGTAAAGGCTGCTCATTAAGAGAGAAATGTCTCTCCTATTGAGTGGCAAGAGGCAAAGAAATGTAGCCACAAAAGTTCTGGAGAGATCTGAAAACTCCTTGTATGAATGTGGATTATTAGTTGAAGTGAATGGTAGTCCTATTCAAGTAATAATTACACCATTCCTTGCTAGGTCCTGGTGGACCTCAATATTTTAAACATGAGCTAAATCTATGGTCACTGTAGCACAGTGTAGTCAGACTTTATTTAGGCAAATGTAAAATGCTTTTATCAGTATAAAAAAACTGTTGGAAAACACAACACAGTAATAATCACACTCCATTTTATTTATAATAATAGAGAACATTTTAATGCACAAACAGACTCCAAAGTGACAAAAGGTTGATGTCGGAAATAGGAAATAGGATTTTTCTGAGTTTTAGATGTTCCTAGCGCTAAAAAGTCCAAAGCGCCAACTGTGCGTATCTTGTCATGCTAAACTAAGTCAAACGTAAGGCAGTGGATTAGCATGGGCTGGATAAAGGGACCAGGTGTGTCCCAGAAGGAAGCTTACCTTCTGACTTAGTCATTTTACTGAAGAAAAGTCCTTGTCAACAAGGTTGTCAGCGGGACAGGGTTAAAGCTGGATCTGAAGAAGGGCTCGTCAACAGTATTCAACTAAAGTGCAGGACCTCAATCAGAGAATCATCACTGACTTGAAGTTCAAAACTCTTGATGTAGAAGGTGAGAAAACTCAGAATGGAGGAAATTCAAAGTCAAGGCATCATCAACATCACGTTTCTGCCTGCTGTAAACCTCTATGTTCAGATTTAGAAACTTTTCTGGAAGCCAAATTCCTTTCAAGAGAGGAAACAAGCAAGCTGACATCACCACTTCTCATGAGCATGTATCTAAACCTTTACTATCCTTCATGCTCACTTATTCAGTTCAATCAGAAGCCAGTTCACTTGTTGTCTGCGGGACAGTACTTGCTATGTGACTAACATTGGAGGTATAATTATTGGACAATCCTTTCAGCCTTAGCCACTATTCCAATAGATCCCAACGACTTAGGTGCCGATTAGGATCCTGGAAAAAATGTCCCCGTACGACTCATATCCGGTCTTTTTACCGTACGAATCGTACAAGTGCCGTACAAACTGCCAAGTACGATTCGCATGGGAAAAAGTCCATACGAATCGCATTGGGAATAATTCCCCACACGTCCTCGGGTCGGAAAAAGTGTCCGACACATCCCCGGACGATTTTACGTACAAATGTGAAAAGTGAAGTCCGAGCGCGCAAGTACGATCCATCCCGTGCGTCCGATGTTACAACCGTATGGAAAATGCACCGTACGGACCGAACTCCCATAGCAACCATGGAGACATGTGCCCGCATACGCGCCGACCCCCCCAGCCCCTGTGAGTACGCGCCGAACCCCCCCCAGCCCCCGTGTACGTACGAGTCGAACCCCCCCGTGTATGTACACCCGTGTACGTACGAGTCGAACCCCCCCGTGTATGTACACCCCCACCCGTGTAGGTACACCCGTGTACGTACGAGCCAAACCCCCCGTGTAGGTACACCCGTGTATGTACGAGTCGAACCCCCCGTGTATGTACACCCGTGTACGTACGAGTCGAACCCCCCGTGTAGGTACACCGTGTACGTACGAGTCGAACCCCCCCATGTATGTACACCCCCACCCGTGTAGGTACACCCGTGTATGTACGAGTCGAACCCCCCGTGTAGGTACACCCGTGTACGTACGAGTCGAACCCCCCGTGTATGTACACCCGTGTACGTACGAGTCGTACCCCCACCCGTGTATGTACGGTGCGTACCCCCAGCGCTACACGCTGGGGGTACGCACCGTACATACACGGGTGGGGGTACGACTTGTACGTACACGGGTGTACATACACGGGGGGGTTTGACTCGTACGTACACGGGTGTACCTACACGGGTGGGGGTGTACATACACAGGGGGTTCGACTCGTACGTACACGGGTGTACCTACACGGGTGGGGGTGTACATACACGGGGGTTCGACTCGTACGTACACGAGTGTACATGCACGGGGGGTTCGACTCGTACGTACATGGGTGTACATACACGGGTGGGGGTGTACATACACGGGGGGTTCGACTCGTACGTACACGGGTGTACATACACAGGGGGGGTTCCTCCAGAAGATGTTGGTACCACATAGTTAGTTCCATGCTGCTTGGTTCACAGCTAGGTTAATTTTAAGTCTTAAACCATGAGAAAAGCTGGTAGTACTTGAACCTCGACTCTTCAAGATTTATTCACTCTACAATTGTCCCAGGGCAAAGATTCACACCTTTCATTAATTGTCCCACCTACTTATCCCACTCTCTCTTTAAGACAGCCAGCCAGATGGTCAGTTAAACATTCAGGATATCCTGGAGAATCCCATTCTGAGGCTCAATTATTAAAGCATGGTACACCTAATAAAACCCTGAGTATGTACCATAGCTTCACTGCAGAACTCAAACACTTCAACCTCACTTTCTAAAGGTATTTAGGAGCTCCAAATTTGTATAGGAAAATATCTCTTACTGGACCCTCCAACAATGAGTTGTAAATAACCCCAATATATGCCTCTTATGGAAGGGAGGCAAACATCCTATGATTCTTCAGTTGAAAAGCCCAACAATATAGTTGAACATCAGAGAGAGCTAAACCACCATTATCTAGATGCAGCCTCATCTTTTTCCATGAAAGACATACACCTTTCCCCGCCCATACAAATTTTGTTATCGTCCAATAAAACTATAGCTACATCTCTTTTCATGAAAGTGAGGGGGATGTTATCAAACAGTTACGTCAAGTTAGGTGGTATTGAAATCTTTACTCAATCATAAATAGATAGGGATAACGTCTGTCTTTTTTATTTCATTAGACAGCCTCTCCAAGTTAACCATGAGAAGTCTGTATAAATGCTAAACTATTTGTACCCCCAAGTTTTTTATTCCTTACCTGCATTCAACACCTTCCCTTTGCAAATTCTAGATCATAATGTCTGACTTAGCCACATTAACCTTGTATCCTGAAACTCCTCCAAATATGGACAGTTCTTGCTCTACTCATGGGAGGGCTCTCTTGATATCCTAGGCATACGCCATCAAATCATCTGCATAGAAGGTGATCTTCTTTGTAACCCACCTCCAAGTGAATTGCAAAATATGTCTATTTAACCTGTTTTTAGCCAAGGGCTCTTGTAGAGGTTGAACAGCAGGGTGGAAAAGGAACAGTCCTGCGTGGTCCCTCTCCTTATCTTAACTATTGAGGACAAATTCCCATTTACCAAAACCCTTTCCATCAGGGAGCTATTGATCTACTGTAACACACCAGCAAATACTCCTCAAATTCCAAAACATTTTAGCAACCACGAGATGCTCCCAATCCATCTGACTGAAGACCTGAGATGTGTCCATGGTCAGGTTGGCTAATGCGAAGGACTGATAAGTTGCAATATCGACAGTACCAATCAAAGTATGTGTTAAATCCCTCAAGTACCTTCTAAGGAAAAAGCCCTTCTGGTTGTGATGAGTCACACTTCCCACTACTTTATTTGGGGCCTGATTTAGATCTTGGTAGACAAGTTACGTTATCACAACGGTCA
This sequence comes from Triturus cristatus, assembly GCF_964204655.1. Classification (NCBI taxonomy): domain Eukaryota; kingdom Metazoa; phylum Chordata; class Amphibia; order Caudata; family Salamandridae; genus Triturus; species Triturus cristatus. The sequence goes on along the minus strand of NC_140583.1, from coordinate 1,139,086,562 downwards.
TGGATATCCCGTCTGATGAAATTTAAATCCCAGTATATCCTATTGGATTTATATTTTGGCGGACTGGACATCTGTCGCTGTTGTGACGGAGTAATTCGTCCACCAAGATCTAAAATAGGCCCTTAGTCTGTTAGCTGAAATCCTGTGAAGATCATGTACTCACAGTTCAGTTATGATATACGGAACTGTAATTGGCACTCATAGGAATTCTTATATGGTTTTCAGATCAAGGAAATGGTTGCCTCATTCCAAGATAATGAAATAAGAGAGTCTTCCAGCAAGATTGAGCTGAATAGTCTCAACCAGAAGGCAATTATGCTGTCTGCTAGGCTAATATACACTCCATTTGGGATCCTGTCTGGGCCCGCCGCTTTCCCCTTCTATAGTTTCTTTATTGCGTCATGCACTCTGACCCACTTATCTTCCAACATATCAGTTTCTGCTGATTGAGAGAGAAGCTAGGCAACCCATTCCTACCCAATAAACCATCCAACTGGTCTCTATCTGAGGTAGAGGCTTTGGAATATAGCTCTCTAAAAAATTTGACATACACGTATATACCCTGTGTGAGGATTTGTGGTATTATATGGTATGGCTGTAGGGCCTTACCTTAGAATACACTCAGAAAAACTGTCTAGGGTCCAGTCAGGCTTGTGTGAACAACTGTAACCTCAACCCTGGTAGTTATGGCTTTCGAGCAGCAAGGCTTGCACAAAGGAACTTAGTATAAATCATTCAATAGTATCAAACAATTAAAAAAAAAGCCGCACAACAAGAGACACTACACCAATTTATATAAACATATGATATTTTTTTAATTTTTAGAGGCCTTGATGAGCAAAATCCATGAAAGGTTCTGGAGCTTCAGATTGTGAAAGGTTTTATCACTTTTAATATCAACCGCAAATAAGTATTGGTAAACAAAAAGTTTGAAAACTTTTGAAAAATGTGTAAAATTTAGTTTGGAAAATCCTGTCCTGGTTTGGGAGAACAATTCCGACAGGATGGAGGTCTGGGGAGGCCAATGGGGTAGATTTGGAAAGTTACCAGACCACCAGAGCATTTTTAGTCCAGTTCCAGCCTTTACAGCATGACCGCCATAGACGATAATTAAGTGGTCCTGATGCCGGGGATGCAGGATGAAATGATGCTCAGAGATGCACAGGTTGCGCTGTTGTCCACAGGGGTGCCTTTGTGGTGATTCCTCGGTCCATGGGTGATGTGGGACAACTTCGACCACGGAGGCCGAGTTTCCACAACGTCCTCTTCAAGACAGTAGAAATCCAGCTGCAGCTGGGCTGCCGGTCTCCTTACACAGTAGTTGGGGCCAAATCCTTTGGTGGATGGTACTGTCCCTCTTGGGTGACTAATCCAGAATCTGATAGCACTTCCGGGTTAGGGTGATTCAGGTGCAACTTTAGGCTGTCAAGGATCAGTATCTTGGGGGCCGATTGGCAGCTAGTGGTGAATCGTCTCTGGTGGCTAGCAGCCTGCCGGTTTGGGCTTCTTCAGCTCTTTTTTCCTGGAGCTGGTTCCCAGGGATGAGCACTCTGATCCTTTGAGTCCCTTCTTTGATCTGGGTCTGGGGATCAATGTTTCCTTGAGGTAGAAGCCACAGGCATAGTCCAAACGTCGCTAGCCCAAAGTGCGGCAGGTGAACTACAGCAGACGGTGCAGCCTCTCTTTGATCAAATCCAAGGGCAGCAGGGCAGTCCTTTAGTTCTCTTTCCAATTCCAGCATGATATGAGGCTCAGGGTGCCAAGTGTGCCATAGTTATACCAGGAAAGTGCCTGAGGAGGCCACACAATCACTAACCAGTGAGCTACCATGTCCCCTCCTTTCTGGTGCCGACTTTCTGACAATGTGTCACATTTAGCAATGACATGGGCACACTATTATGGCCACTCTCAAGATGTCTGAACTTCTCCTCTACTGTGAGGAGCTTGGTAGCCCCCCCCCAAGAGGTGTGTCTACCTCGGGGCTACAAGCCCATGGGAAGACCAGGTTGGGCACTGGTCTTCCCTCTCTGGCACTGTGAGAAAAGCATCCTTTTTCCCCCAGATCACCCCAATTTTGTGATTGATGTTGGTGGTAACTGACTCTGACCTGGGCTCTGCTTCCAGACCCATGGCCAGTGCTCTGATTATAAGGTATATGGTAGTTAGTTTTAATTACATGCTTGGCACTGACAGCCTCGCTGTACGTCCCTCGTGTATAATAGGGCATGTCAGTTTAGGGGCCTGTAGACTAAATGCACATAAGTGTACACTACTGAGCTGCCTCCTGTCATTGTGAAGGCAGCCCTGCTTTCCAGGCTTCCTTTACATTAAAATGAAATGCTAATTCAACTTTGAAATTTAAGGTACTACCAAAGTTTAAAATTACCTTATTTTATACATATAAGTCACCTCTAAGGTCTCTCCCAAGCGCTCCAGGAATAGGATGCCTTGTAACTATAAGCATGGACATTATAGAACATGGTAATACTTTATTAATGTGCAATTACTGAACGAAAGGAGCAAAAAATGATAAGTATTAAAATGATAGTTAGGAAAAATCCAACAACTCACCACTGTTAGATTTTTTTTAACCATCACAGTAAAGCAGTTATAGAACTTTTTTTCTGTAAGCCAAAATCCAGCCATCCAGCCTTTCAGCAGCCCTGCTGTGATTGGTCAGCCTCTGCCAGGCTGAGCCAAGCTGTCTTAATTAAGTGGGAAGTGGCCTAACTAGTAACATAGTATTTCCTGTGGGAGGAGAACTGCAAGCTGCAGAGCAAAAGGCAGGATGGGGGTAGAGTAGCCAAACTGGTTATCCAAGAGGAAATGACAGTTTATGGCAGCACATACTCTCCCCCACATCCTGCACCTCCAGCAAGACAGTAGCCCTTGTAATTAGATTAGCTGACGGGCTGGAAAGGGAGTGTTATGGAAACATAGCCACACCGACGGGTGGGCTTAGCCAGATCTAACCCTCCAGGAGAGAGTGTCTACATTTTGGAATTTGGTAAAATTGTGCTTTCTGGGTCAAAAATATGCCACACTTTAGAGGAAGTTGTCACACACCGGGGTAGCACCCTGCAGCCTTTTGGTCAGGGGTGCCTCCCTGCTAGGCACCCAGGAACTGTAAATAAATATTGGAGTGTTGCCCAGCAACTGGGATCCCTGCCTGAAACAGCAAGGAGAATAAGTTCTGTCCTGCTGGAACCCTGAACTGCACCCTAAGGATAGTGCTCTGAAGGACTGCACCTACTGCACTTTGTCTGCCTTCACAATGATTAAGGAGTGAACTCTCTGAAAGCAACAGGTTAGTGGAGCTCCACCTGCATCATCTTCAACAAGAAGAGAGGAGTTGGCCTAACAGCTAGGGCGCTCGACCTCGGACCTGGGGAACTGGGTTTGAGTCTCGGTAATGATGCTGAACATCCTGTGATTCTGGGCAAATCACTTAATCTCCCCGTGCCTAACAAAAAATGAATGTGTGTGCTCATGTAATGTAACTGGTGCTATGTAAAGCGCTCTGATACCTGATTGGATTCGGGTAAAGTTTGCGCTATGTAAAACTGCAAAAAAAAAAAAAAAGAAGAACCCATCTGGAGTGCATCCAGTGAAATTTTAAGGCATTGGCCCGGTGCATTGTGGAAAACAGAGTTCCAACATCCCAAATACACTCTCAGAGGTTCAAGACCCTAGGATCTTTGTTATGGACACTTTGGAATCCCAACAGAATTTTGGAGAAGTTTGGAGCAACTTTTGAAAAAAGCTCCATAAGTTAACTAGGTGCATTGGGGGATTTGTAGTCACAGACCCCAAGAGACAAACCAGAACATTTGAACTCATAGCTGGTGCTGTGGACCACTTTTCTGCATCAAGAAACACATCTGGATGTAAGTGTAAAAGTGTTACTTCGTGGGTGGCCTGAACTCTGGATTTTGTCCTGGTCCAGCGCAACCTTTTTTAATCCTTTGAGAGCAATTTGCTTCTAAGCACTACTTTTACTTTGAATTTTGAAAAATTCTTATCTCAGGTTCCCTACATTGGTTTTTTGTCTTGTTGTTGTCATTTTAATCATAAAAATATTTCCTATTGTTATAAATTGGTGTTTTATTTTTATTGTGTGTTGTGTCTTTCTTATTTAATGTATTGATTTTTTAAATGCTTTACATGCCTGTTTCATAAGTTAAACCTGCCTGCTTGCTGCCAGCTATCAAGGGTTGACCAATGGAATCATTTACTGAGATCTTGATTGAACCTTTTAGTAATAAACCACTTTCCAACAAGACCTGTCTCCAGTCTGTCTAATTAAGCAAAGGGCAGCCCTTTGAGAGTGTTATCGTCATTTACCCAACAAAGGTGGCTTTGCCTTTGAGGCTCACCTTTTGAGCTAGCACCCTGAGAGGCTTCCTGAAAGGGGAGGTGACACCTCTCCCTAAATTAGGCTTCTATTGTTTTCAAGGATAGAAGTCGCTCACACAACTCCCTAGGTCAGCAGAAAGGTATCTGTAGGCCAGTGCCGGTGTGAGGCTACTGGACCAGCTGGGTTACAGAGCACCAGCTTTGTAAAAGTTGCTGTACTTGAATGATGACATTAAATTCTTCCTGGGCATCAAGTCAGGTTTAATGCCATGATTAATTTGATACCTCACAGTATCCATCGGTAGTTCCATTCAGACGTTAGCCAGGCTGGGGTGCCTGCCTATAACCTTGTATTAGCCAATAGAGTTACTAACTTTTCCTCAGCAAAATGACAATGTGAGAGATTTTGCTGCAAGGACATATATAAACCTACATGCACCACTTAATATTATGGAGATCCTTACCTTCGGGCTCTTAATCCTTAGGGGAGGCTTACATGCATTGTTAAGGGAAAGGGTTGTTTTGCCATTAATGGTAATGGCAAAGTCGAAATTGCAGTGGGACAACTGTCCTTTTAGTCTTCAGTGGCAGGCTGGAAGCCATTGTGTACTTTGTCACACACAGGGTGGCACAATCAGTGCTGCAGCCCTAGATGGACACTCTGCCTTACATGCCCTTGATTTCGTGGACACTATAGGGACTTATAAGTAAGTCACTACTTGCTGATTGGGGATAGCCAATTTAACATACACTTTGTAATTGGTACTAACACTGGCACTGAGATGTGGTTAGTATTCCTCAGTGCACTCTCAGAGTCAAAAAAACTGAAGCTAGTAGTCTAAATGGAGACAGAAAGTGGGGAAAAACTTACAATAATTCTATTTCCTTACAACATGACTGTCTTCTAGAAGTAGTTGTGTCTTATCATCTATCACTCCTTTTATATTACTTCTACTCCTGTCCAAGTTGGCCTTCCAAGCTGATAATTTCCGACACCTTTCTCCGTACTCAAAATTCTTGATCTTTCTTATTTCCCACTGTTTCCTCACCTTCTCCTCCATTGTTTACCCTATATGTTGCCTGCTGTTCCAGAAACAACTGTTCAATCTCACTTATGCCTCTGTGACAGGAAAATGGAAGGGACTTGGCAACACTAGATTTCTGAGTGGTATGACTTTTATTGAGAAACTATTTTGTATAGTTCCAATAAGGTCTTACTATATTTCTCCTGGGTTTCTTTTATCTTCATTCTGGTATCCATCTAGGCCCCTGCTTAGGTGGGATCAACTACATATAACCTTGGGGGTAAAAAAACATAGGACTTAATACTCAAGCTCTTGTCCAGGATTTCCCTTCACCTTACATTGCAGCGTGATCAGTGTTATTGTCGGTAAGGAACAAATTCCTTACTTTTCCTGTGGTCTGAACACCCAGTGCATGATGGATTCAGTGAAAATGGTGCCAGTGAAACATACAGTGTAATTGAAGAGGGTTTAGGGATGGTGAGAAGGACTAAAGCCAGACTGTCCCCAAGAACAAACAATCATCCCTTCGGCTACACCTTGAGGGTTCTCCGTCGGGATCTTAAGATATAATAATGACCCACGCAAAAACCTCTCCAATATTGCTGCCCACCACTGCACAGGCCCATGTCCTGTTCCCAGCGCTTGCTTGAGGCCACTGTCCTGACCTAGGATCATGGCATTGTTGTCCTTTGCGGCTCCCTCTGAGCCAGTTGGATCCGTCTTTGCATTGTGAAAACTATGAAATGCCTCCCTTTAGGGTTCTGATGCCGTCTCCTTCACCTGTTCTCTCCATCGGTCCCATTCCCTGGAAAGGTTGACTGGTCCTGTAGTGGTCCTTTGGGGCCTCCCGCCCCCTCTAGTCACTTTTCATCAAATTGATTCTGTGTTCTTTCCCTACATACTCCTCACACACCTCACCTTCTTCCGGGTTGCTCTCTTGAGGGACAAAGTCTCCGTCCCTCCTCACTGGACTGAGTGCACAGCTAGAAAGCTGGTCTGGTGCATTCCTGTGCCCCCAGGGTCCCGGCTTTCACATATCTTGTTGGATGTTTCACTTAGCCCATCACAGCCTCCTTCCTCTGCTGATGATACTTTTAACCTCCCCTCCAGCATTTTTATCTCTTTCTCTAACTGCTCTACTTGTTGCCTTTCTCTTTTATTTATGGACTCTGTCAGGATCTGTAGAACCCCTATTAAGTAAGCTTAATATACATCCCAAACCACTGCAATCTGAGCTGTCTCTTTAATCCATCTGAAAAATCCTCAGTTCTGTTTTGGATCCCCTGTAACTTTCTCCAGCCAGTGAAGACGTTTCCTGTCTAGATTCCATCTTACTGGTCTGTTCTGGCCTGACACTTTGATTTGCATAACTATAGTAACATGATCAGACAAGTGGATTGGGAGATGTTCTAACTTCCAAATCTCACCTAACTCCCCATTTTCTAGGAGAAAATAGTCAAGCCTGGAGTAATGGTGGTACCTTTTGCTAAGGAATGTATAGTCTCTATGATAAAGTTCACTTGAGTCCGACCAGCAGTTAGATGTTGGTGGCAGCAGCACAGCAGCAGTCTGGTAGTTGCCTCTAGATTTTGTTTTTGCAAAATGTTCAGACAAAGTTTCTAAGTGTCCAGCAATTTTGTAATGGGAAGAATACACTCCAGATAAAGGCATAGGACGTTATGGGAATGACTAATCTCCCAGAAGCCACCAGTACGGTCCAATGCAAATCCATTTGGAGCTGGTCAGCGAGGTTCAGCAGCGATGTGAGCTTCTTGCAGCTTTTGTGTTCACAGGAGGCTAAGCAGCTAGCCCTTTGAGTTAACTCTTTTATCCTGGGAAAAGGTAGGAGCAGGTCCATGCCTAAGCATCTCTCTCCACAGGTGCAGTCCTTCTTATGTCTTTCATAATTCCAGAGATATCTTGAAGATGGTACTGAGGGTGCCACTTTAATGCCCAGTGCCAGCCTGCAGGTGGGGGGAATCTCCTAGCCACTCCCTAACCAATGGGGTAAAAGGTTCCAGGGGTGCCCAGCCCACCTTTGCACCACTTCCTGTGTGTTGTACTGTAAACTATCCCAGAATGCTTTCTCTACCTAACTCCAGTATGACAGAATCTTTATTTTATTTTGCAGAGCTCACTTGGCCTTCCCAGAGTGTGGCTAGCATCATGGGCAAACCCTCTCTTGTGGTCACTCTAAACCAGTTCTGGGGGCAACGTTTCTTCCACTGGGATAAGTTGGCACTTGGCTATCTGGAGAATAAGGGAGCAGGCCTGGGTGTGAATTACATCTGCTGGTGACAGGGTATGCACCTTTTGAAGTTTAGATAATTTCCTGGGCCCAATCCAGAAGACCATCCTGTTGGGGGGAAAGCATCTCCTCACTCCCAAGTGTTTCAAACCTTTTGTCCACTGTCTGGGAGCAAAACACATCTCACATCTCAAAGAAGGAACTTTAACAGTCAGAGGACGCTGCCAAAAAGACTAATTTGGCCTAGGAAGGAAAATGCCAGTTTTCTACAAGTGGTATTTGCAAATTACTAATTTGAAATACGATGATTAGATAAGATTTTAAATTGTTAATAATTTGAGACCTTGAACCATAATTCTACCTATTCCCAAAACTGAAGTTATGCATTATAAGATGTTATAAAGTAATCCAGTGCTTTTCTACGGGAGAGATGGTCTTGCCACAGTGAAAAAGGACTTTGGAGATTTTTTACTTACCGGACGTGTAAATCTTAGGCATACATTTCCTACATTTTGCATACCATGCACCCTGCCCTCTTGGTATTTAGGGCCTACCTCAGAGGTGATTTTTAAGCTTTAAAATGGAAGGTTTGTGTATGGAAAATATTTATTTTGCCAGGTTAATTTTGCAGTCTTAAACTGCTCACTAAGGCTACAAGGGTGTTATATACCCCAATTTACCACAATCTAGGCCTAGGTAGCTACATGACTTTTTACCTACATTTGTCCTACCTTGGTCCGCATTACAGTTCTCGGGGCTCTGTTCATTGCTGTCCTGTGGGGCCACGCCGCTACAACTGCTTTCCTCACCTGCTGCCAGCCTCCCCTGCCGCCGACGCCGTCTTGCACCCAGGCGCGGCCGCAGTGAGGGGAGGACTACATCCCCCAACAGCACTAGCGGCAGGAAGCCGCACACGCCCCTTCGGCGCCCGGAGGCCTACTTTAACCGAGGAGAGCCCCGGTGGAGTGGGGGCTCTGTTCATTGCTGTCCTGTGGGGCCACGCCACTACAACTGCTTTCCTCACCTGCTGCCAGCCTCCCCTGCCGCCGACGCCGTCTTGCACCCAGGCGCGGCCGCAGTGAGGGGAGGACTACATCCCCCAACAGTACTAGCGGCAGGAAGCCGCACACGCCCCATCGACGCCCGGAGGCCTACTTTAACCGAGGAGAGCCCCCGCATCGCGGGACGCACGTGGGTGGCGCCGGGCGAAGCCCGGGCAAAGGGCGGGCCCTCTGAGGCCCTCAGAGGTCAACAGAGGTTGGGCGGGCCATCCCTCTAAGCTGCTACTTAAGGTGAGGTCAGTGATATGTCAAACATGGGGAAACGTAATGCCAATGCAACCACAAAGTCATCTGTGGTCCACTCTGCACTCCCGCTATCCTTAGAAAGCATGCTGGACAACGCTTTCAATATGGTTACAAATGAAATAGCCAACACCGAGAGGAGAATGTCTATGGAGCATACACGCTTACATCCTGAGTCGCAGGAAATAAGCCCAAAATATAATTTACCGCTGTCCCCCGTGGTCACAGTTGCCAAACCTAATGCGGCCAACCTAGTACCTACACCATCAGGGGGTAACTGTGGTACAATTGTAATCGATTCACAGTCTGATCCCATTACGCATGCTTTCATCCCTCCTCTGTCCCCGAATAACAAAACTGCAGGGGAAACACGAAAAAGAGGCTCTTTGAAACCATCAGCCAACAAAAGGAAACAACCCTCACGCAACAAGAGCCAACCAACCCCGCAGAGTATGTGGACTAGAGGGAAGCAAAAAATGCCAGGGGGTAGCAGCGTCATGACTGAACCATTGCAACTCGCTGAAGGGCTCTTGGACACTTTTCCCTCCAAAGAAGGACATAATTGCGCATGCACACAGACTGATCCTGTAATCGAAAGCGCCACCTGAAAAAAAGTCAAATGAGAATTTTATGGAGACTATAGTTGATACTATTTTTAAACAGATGGAAAGTCAAATGATCAAACAGTTTAATAACAGTTTTAAAAGATTAGATAGACTAGAACATTTGATAAAAAATGAAGATGCGAAAATGAAAGGGGTTATTAGCCTTGATTTAATAAGGGGAGATCGCCTTTTGAAAGAGCTGGAAGTTGCTAGTAAGGGCTTCCTGGGTGGAGGGCCCAATACTATAAGTAGTACAGCCACATCCAATACTGTATCAAAAGGTGTCAATGGAGAGAGTAATCATACTGTAATAACTCCTCAGCATACCCCGGTTGGAGCAATGGAATTAGTTTGTCCTATTGGCATGGCCTCCAACACGCTAAAGGACGCTTCTACCTTGCCTTCTATAAGGCTGGAGGTACCCACTAATATTGGGCCAGATAAGGGCCAAACCATTGCTACTAGGCCGACTAAACACCTGGGGCCTGCCCTTCATCTGCCTCCCGATGCCTGCCCCTATGTTTTAATTTTGGCAGGCATACCACAGCTAAGGGATGGTCAGAGTGAGTCATGGGTTCAGCTAAACAACAAGTGCTTAGACTGGCTGTCCAAACACAAAGGGGTAGACCCTAACATATCGAGAGAAATTTTGTCCGTCCGACGGGTGTGCTGGGTTGGTCCATCATCTAAGAATATAGCAGGAGACTGTATCGTAATTAACTTCAGAAATCCTATTACAGTCAAATCCATCCTCGGCAGCTTTAACAATTATTTCTCCCCTCCTACTGTTATAACCTCTTTGCCACTGGGCTACTTCTATAGACCCCATCAAAGATTACCCAGCTCTGCCCCACCACCTTTCCCACTGCATAATAGGTTCAGCGCATTGTCTGAGCTGGGTACCCTGGACTGACCATCAGTTACCATCCCAGACTCAGTAACCAGGAATCATACTAACACACCTGGCACAGTGGGTGAATCGTCAACTTACCCCACTACAAAGGGCACCAATGGCATTAAAGCGCCCACATTGTCATTTCACCTTAAAACCATTAGCCATTCCATCGCCTCGCCATTCTTGAATTATAATTTGACAATTTTGAGTTGGAATATAGCAGGTCTTAATGCGAAAGTAAAAGTTGGGGACTGGGTGGACTGGGTTTTTAACTTTGACATCCTAATGTTTCAAGAAACTTGGTGTACCAGTCCCCTACTTTTTGAGGGTTATAGCTGTTATAATCAAATTGTACCAATCCCGGCCATGGGCAGACCTAGCGGCGGACTATCCATTTGGGTTAAAATTAGGGCAGAAGTTAAAATAGAACTATTGGAAACAAATGATACGAGTTTTCAGGCCATGCTTTACATCAGTAGAATAAGACTATGTTTAATTAATTTTTATAATAACGACTTCACAACACATCCTAATATGAATTTTATAAAATTGTTTGATTTTATAGATGAAATCATAGATGGTCAAAAGTTTGGTAAACTTGACGGCATATGTTTAGGAGGAGACTTTAATGCACATATTTACCATAAAACTCCTCCTTGTAAAAGAGGTGAAGAATTGTCTAACCATCTAGCCACACGGGACCTAGTAAATGTTATGGAAAATAAAGGCCCTGTGGCCACCTACGTCGGGCGTGGGAGTGCATCTACAATTGATTACGTATTTACAACCTCCCTGCTCGCGGATCTTTTACTAGAGGCCACAGTCGTCAGTACCATATACAGTGACCATCACCCGATTTTATCCTGTTTTAAATCTATTAAAAAAACGGTGAATCGGAGAGAAATCGGGGCTAAAAACTTAGCCGTGTCGACAGACAAACTTAGGGTGGTCTGGAAGGGGATTGACAACAAGGGGGTGTTAGCTCGCATTATAAAATCGCAGCCTTCACTAGTATGCACCTGCCTATCCATCGACACCCCCGGACAGGCCATTGTTGAAGCATTTTCTGGGCTGTGTAAGGCAATAAAAAAGGAGATTTCCAAACCAGCCCCAGTCAACACTAACAAAAATCCAAGATGGTTCGACAACCTATGCTCCAAGGCTAATAGTGAACTAAGGGCTGTCCTCACAGCTGATCCACCAGATCAGTTAGTGGTGAGGACTCTGAGGTCAAGATACAAGCGTACCCTAAAAACAAGATCTGAAGAGCTTCTAAAAACCCATTGGGAATCCCTTGTACGCACAGCAGCAACGAAGGACGTTGCTGGGTTTTGGAGCGAGGTCAAGAACTTAAGATCGATTGGATCTAATATCACCCCCATAAATTGTAGCATATTAGGGGATGTGTGGGTGGAGCATTTTTCAAATATTTATATGGCACCGACTCCTCTTATGGTAAATTTACAGCCCCCCAAGTTACCGAACATTTCCATAATGGAGGTGGAGGAAGCCATTCTACAAAGCGCAGGGAACAAAGCTCCTGGCCCTGATGGACTATCCATCGACTTAATTAAATCAGAGCCTGACTTTTGGTCACCTTTATTGTGCAATGTTTTTAATAATTTATCTAATACCCTACTGCCTGATTCTTGGTCTAATAGTACTATCGTACCAATTTTTAAAAAAGGTAACAGACTTGACCCTGGCAGTTATCGCCCAATATCGTTAATCGATAATACTTTGAAAATCTTGGGCAGGGTCATTTTTAATAAAATCAGTATTTGGGCCGAAGAAAACACGATTTTACACCCATGCCAGCTAGGCTTCAGAAGTAATGTAGGGACCGTGGAGCAATGCCTAAATCTAAATCTAATTTTAGCCAAATACACTATAGCTAAAAAATCCACAATTTATTTAGGTTTTATGGATTTAAGTTCTGCTTTTGATTTTGTTAATCGCTCCCGTTTATGGTCAGTTTTGTTGAGTTATGGTTTAGATGAATCTTTGGTCCACTTTCTGGCCCACCTACACAGTGATTTAAAAGCCCGTGTTCGAATAAACAATGACGGTGAGGTCTCGGGCGAGATTTTAATAGGCAGGGGGGTAAGACAAGGCTGCGTCTTGGCCCCCCTGCTCTTTATTTTATACATAAATGAACTAAGCACATCTCTGGCCAAACTAACTAGCGATGTCCCGCTCATCAATGGTAATCCACTTCCTGCACTTCTTTATGCGGATGATGCGGTCCTTATGGGCCGCACACCCAATCCACTGCGCACTTTAATTTCAGGATTTGTCTCTTACATGGCCGATCTCGGCTTATGCACCAATTTTAAAAAATCCTATATAATGTCTTGCGGCCCAAAGAAACACAAAATTCAACATATCATGTCAGGGAACAACGTTTTAAAATGCACTTGCACTTTCCCCTACTTAGGTCTGTTGTTTTCTGACTTCGGATCCTGGCAACCCCACGTTGCCAGAGGGAGGAACAAATTGGGTAAAGCCATTAACTCTATAATCACCCTCCGTCAACCAAAACATGCTGAGGTCATTTCGCCACTTTTACAAATTTATAGAACCCAGTGCCTACCCACAGGAACCTATGGCGCTGAGGTGTGGGGATATTTGAATTGTACCAATATACAGACGGAAGAGAACAAATTCTGTAGGAAGGCCCTGGGGGGGGGGGTCATTTCGGCCCCATCCTACGTGTGCCACAGAGAACTGAATCTCCCCTATATAGAGGACTTTATAAAATCAAGACCCGCTTTGTTCTGGTTGAAAATATGGCGGAACCCTGCTGCCTCTCTGACCCGCGATATTATCTCAGACTGCCTAAAAAGCGAGCGGGCCAATTATATTCCTTGGCTCAGGGCAGTAGAGAAGAGTTTAGAAAGTGTGGAAATAGGGCATCTATTTTCAGCACCCCAGACAATAGATTGCTCGCATAAGAACATAGTAAAAAGGGCTTTATACGACCTGTACCGAGAAAATAGAGAAAAGATTGAGTTTGTAAAGCCAGTTATCCTCAGGTACATCCCCATCCAGGAACCATGTGGTAGGCCCCACAATATGCCTCAGGGTTACCTGCTTAAGAAATTGGGTAGATGGAACAGGAGCCTGTTGTTTCGGTTCAGGGACGGAAGTGTGGTAAATTTACTCTGTTTCCCCTTAGGTTATATCAAAAATCTGGGAAATTTAAGCTGTCCCTGTAACCTAGGTGGTAAACAAAGTTTGTTACATTTTACACTGTTTTGTGGGTTTTATGCCAAATATACCAAACACTTCCTAATCCCCTATTTTAGAGATAGTGCTTTGACGGATTTTAACGTGGCTCTTAGAGACCTATTGATGTTAAGCTCAGACGATGTAATTTTTAGAGTTAGTCGTTTTCTTCAAACTGCTGTCCGTTCCCGAGCATCAATGAATATGGCCTGATAAGGCTGTAGTATTTCTTTGCACTATTTGCACATTGCACTTTTGCACAGTAGCTGTTCCTCTGTACATGCTATGGTTAATAATGTTTGTTTTTTACTGGCTTATTTGGATGATTGTTGTGATTTACATGTATTTTTATGGATGCAATTTTTAGAGTTATCCGTCTTTTTATTTTTTGCTGTCTGATTTTGAGTAATAATGAACATGGTTTGTTAAGCCTGAACTACCTCTGTATAACTTGCACATTGCTTATTTGCACTAACGTTTGCCCCACTGTATATATTATAGCCACCAAATGTTGTTTTCATGGTTAATATGGATGATTGTTGTGATTTATATGTACTTTTATGGATGTTTTTAATATATCCGAATAAAGATCATTTGACTTGAGTTCTCGAACTGACCTTTTACCCTGTTATGTACTGAATATATGTCGATCAGTTTCCTTAAAATTGGCCTAATTTATTTTGCATGAGGATTCTTAGAAAAGTCCCTGCGCATGATGTACATAACAGGATTAACATACTCTGTACAAAAGTCATGGTCATCTTCATCCTAAGGTAAACTAACTACTTTGCATAACTGCAGCTATTGATTTAGGCTCATTTACATAATTGTACCCACAACATATCGATTGTGTGAGGAACCCGAGGCCATCTTTATGGTATAAAAGAATCACACCAGGACTAGATAGGCAGAGGAGAAGCTTCAATGCTGACACCAGACACTGAGGTCCTGGCCTTGTGGGGTGTCCAACTCGAGACCAAGACAGGGTCCTTGATTCTCTCCCATCAGCTATTGAGGTTGGCTCTTTCCTAGGGGATTTTTGGTTTTACACCCACATACATGGTAGGTACACTTAGGTACACTGAGGTATGGTTTACATTGTAGGAGTACGCTTGATTACTGTTATGTAGCTATATGCCTGCATATATTTACTGTTTTAGCACCATGGTAGAATTCCACCTTTTATTTACTCTTTTGGTGCTTGTAATCTTATACATCTGTTTCTGTCTAATGGTTGTTGCAGCACACATGTTTTATACTCAAATGGCACTGGTTCAATAAACACTTATTGAAAACATCCCCACCGTTTATTCTGTGTATCTCTGTGTATCTCTCTGAGACTAAGTGAGTACGATTGACTAAGCAAAAAGTACTGTACTGTTTCCATGATCCCTGAAGGATCAAGGGTTGTCATGTTCAATAGTTTCCAGAAACTATTCGCTCCTTGGTAAGGTTAGGGGGCTTATGGTGGCACTGTGAGCTAGCTGGTTTAAAGGCTAACATATCCTTTGGGGTTGTCTGAAATCAGTCTGGACACCAATCCCTTAGTTTTTTCTGTCTAAACTCACAGAGCCTATATATGTTTAGCAACTACACAACAGGGGCAGTCCTGAAGACTTGCTCTGTCTTGTCAAATAGTGGTGGCACAATAGGTACCGCAGTCCACTATTGACATTTGCCTTACTGCTTCTGGGTACACTGGGTAGAATATGCATGGGACAAATAGGTAAGTTAAATGTACCAATTAGGATTGTTTGTTTTACCAAGATGACATAGGGTCAAAGCATATGCACTTGGGCCTGGTGAGAAGTCCAAACAATGGGGGATGATCTTAAAAAAAATGTATTCAGTACGATGGTCTGTACCTAAAAGGTTTCCAAATGATGCAAATAACAGGTTGAATTTATCAATGAAAGTTTCCTCTGCAAATCCAGAGCCTTACTCTCATAATGAGTACACACCAATCTAACTCCACTGCAAAATTAATTGGAATATCCCTCACTAGCACTCACTCCAAAGTTTATTACCCTAATATATATATATCCTTCTTAGTGCCTATATCTTATTAAAGCATGTAGTAGACACTCCAAGATTTCTTGGTTTTCTGTAAGACTTTAGCCAGCTGGATTTACGATACAAGAAAAAATTATAAAAAATCTAAACAGTTTTTGAGGGTACAGCTAATCCTTGTCCTAAACATATATTACAAGACTCAACTTCTGAGAATGTTACTCAAAGCCTGATCTAGGAAATGTACAATACTTCCACAATCTTCATTGGCATTTCAGTGGACACAGGAGGCATGCCAAGTTTAGCCTTTTAAAATTATACTTTCTAATTATCATTCACAAATAAATTATTCTGATACCTAAAAAGAAGCTCTGTCTTTTTTACCATATGATTTTTAAGTTTAAACAAAAAAGTAACTGCTTGTTTTTTTTGTTTTTTTGGGATAATGCACAATAAAGAATGTCTATCGGGTTGAAAAAAAATCAGTCTGACAGACACGCTTTATTTTCAGGTCAGGCACCCAGGAGCTAGACATGCGCTAAATGCGCAGGCTCCTGTCTGCCTGAGCTGGACTTTGCGGGCTGAAGAAGTCACAAGTCCTGTGGGTGTGACATTTTTAGCTGAGCAAAGCAGCTCGTGCCTCAGACCTGGGCGTTTCCGTTTTAAACCCTGAAGTATCCAGGGCCAAGTGTCAACCACTGACACCTTGTCACAGAATGGGGTGGGATCAGCAGTCTCACGGACCCCATTCCATTCTGTGAAGAGTGAGACACTGCTGCATTCCCTCATTAGCTGGCCTAGGGTGAGAGAAGGCAGACTTCTAACCCTCCTGGGACCGCTGAGCTTTGGGACCGCTGCCTTCCCTTACTAAATCAGCCAATGAGGGCAGGTAGCAGTCTCAATTCTCCTGGGATCTCCGAGACAGAGCTGCACAGGTAAATATGATTTTATTTTTAAATATTGGTGCGTGCATGCGTGAATGCATGCATGAATGTTTGGGAGTGAGTTTGTGGATGGATGTGCGCGCGTACATGCATGTGTGAATGCATGATTGTGTATGCGTGCCCCCCTCTCTTGCAAAAGTACAGGTCGCTACTGCCCGCAGGTTGCAAAAATAGAGCTGGTGATAAAAATAAATAATCCCAGTGGAAAAAGAATGCTGCTTAAGGAGATAAATAGCACTAGTGTTTACTTTCTATCAGTATACATTTAAATTCAGTGAATTGTAAAAACAATACACCAGTGGACAGTGCAGAACTTGGGAACTCCCCGATCCAGAGCACTGGTTTCAAGATCAAAGCTGTATCATGAATATCATGAACTCCACGTACAGGCACATGCGCGAGCTCTGTGCCTTTTTAATATTAAATTCCAATTTCCTCAGCCTAATTTGTGCACTTACTATGTAATCTAGGCATTTCACGCACAAACTCTGGATATCAGAGCTCTGAAGCATTGAGCAGCAGAGTGTAGCTCATAAACTAACTCATAGAGGGCTCAATGGGGCACTAATAACTCAGGAGGGCAGAGGAATTAATGAATATTGAGATTTGTACCCTGAGAGAACATGATGCATAAATGGCGATTTACATGTGTAATTGAGAATACTGCACCTGTAGTGTAGCCAGTGTATTATAGTATCTAGTGCAAGACAGGAAATGGGTGTCCTAGCTGCTGTTAAAATGATAGTCTATACCAATAATCAGGGTTCAGTGAGCCCCTCAAGTCTTTTGGACCCAGTGCACTGCACCTGCTGCACCAGTCAAAGCTATGTCCCTGAACTGCACCCCAATCCTCCTGTTATTGCTCATTTCTCCCAAGTTTTACTCACGCATTTTGACTTTCTGGCAGCAGCTACAATGCCTGGGCAAAATGTCTGGGTGAGATACACTGGATCCACCGCGTTACTGCATATCCAATATTTCCAGTGGGACCCCTGCCTGCAGTTCCAAACGACATAAGACAGAGATGACACTCCAAATGATGCCCTTAGTGTTACAGCAGACAGCATGATAACATTGAAAATAATTGCATAGCTCAGTTCTCCATCTGTGTACAGTATTCATGATATGACCCCTGAATAGAACTACAAATCGATGTGTGTACATGATGGACCTTAGATTTCACCTATAAAATGTATGCATTATTATATGACAAAAAGCTGCAGACATGAGTTTTATAATGGCACGCAGATTGTGGAAAAGCAAGTTGAAAACATAGGGCTTCAGTTTGGAGGTGCTTTTTTGTGAAAACATGCTTAATTAGTTGAACAGCCATGCTTATATGTGATTAATCCATATGTAATCTCACTATAGAATGCATATTAATTTAGAAAATGTATTTGTACTTTTAAAATGGCATCATGTATTTTTGCAAGAGTAGAAATGTGCTGAATTGTGTTTCACAGTGTAGAAAACCATGTGATTTTAGTTTGCTTTAGTGGACTAAACTGAAACATTATTTTGGAATGTGCTCCTCTTTCCCTAGCAACTTTCAATGAAAGGGCCCTGATAAAAAATCCTGCCTACCGCTTCCTCCGACCTTCAAAATGTTGCATATTTTTGTAGGTTGTTTAAACGTGGAGAGAAGAACACACTTTTTTTTCATAAATCACATGACTGAAATTTGAACAGGAACAAGCCTGATTAATGACATATCCAGTCAGCCCATGGGGAGATGATATGTCTTGAAGTTCTGATTGGACCAGCTATGAGGACTGAGCACGTGAACTTTTACTTGAAATATGGCTTACAAGTGGGAGGAGTGCCTTTTTTTGCCTTGCTTTTTGCCTCTCTCTTCTTTTTTCATTTTCCTGAGAGCCAGGCCCAGTTTCTGTGCTGGACACAGAGACAGGGAGGGGCTGCATTCTGTGGGGGCTATGGTGCAGCTTGAGACAGAGACACAGACTAGCACAGCAAAGCAGAGGCAGAGGGAAAGAGTTGAAAAAATCAGAACAGATTTAGATTTTAGATGCAAAACTGCATTTATTTCTCTTTATGGGATATTTTTGCCATTATTAATTATTGATTAGCCTTGTAAGACTTACTCTTTTTCTTAGAAACTCTTTAAGAGTTTTGACTGACAATTTGCGCCACATTTCCCTTCCTATATGTGATGCTTATATACAGACTGTAATATGATCTGTATTAATGCTATTTTTCCTATTTTTCAATTCTGTAACCTGATTGATATTTGACTAATGAATAAAGAGTCAGAGAACCTTAACGTTTGACTTAAATAAAACCCTTTAAAAATAACTCACCACTCTCATTATTGCCTCTAATATTGTTTGCATTTAATTTTTATATATATATGTAAAGTCTCCTGTTTGGTGAAACACGGTCATCAAAAGATCCATCATTTTTCACCCTTTACAGCGGTAAACTATAGGTGATGTGGTTTTGAATAGGGAAATTACCAGGTAATTACCACTGGATCAGTTTTTGGTAGCAGAGGATGGTTTTGATAAATATCAAATCATTGTACCTTAAATGATTTTGAAATTTATCATACATGCATGTATGCTTCTATGTTCAGTTTCTGAGGACTACATAAAAGGAAGGCCCTTTTATGAACAAACAACGGCAAAGAAAATAAATAGGTCTAGCCATTTTTCAATGAAAGTGTTATTTCTTTAATTGGTGTGTTTGTGGAGAAATACCGTAAAGAAAGTAGAAAAAGGGGAACATAAACATAAAGTATGTGACATAAACTGAGAGTGAAGAGAATTAAGAAAGTTCCACTGTTGTACAGAGGCCATATTAGAACTCGGGCATCAGTACATAGAAAAGTACAGCCAAGCCAAAGTAGCGCTCACTAGAAGAAAGGGGAAGGTAAAATAGAATAAAACAATATTTGGTGCAAGCATGGTGATGATATTAGGAATGAGGACATCATGCATTGTTGTTGTCCTGGAAGTAGGGTGGTGTCCAGATCACAGTCACCAATCAGGGAGCAATTCTGAGTCTCTAACATCCAGAGTTGTGAATAAAGAATAAGATTTAAAAAAATAATGAAACTAGGAAGAGTGTCTGCCCAAGCCAATCAGTTCAGAAAGCATTTTTTAAATACAAGCAGTAATAATTTGGGTTATTGGCTGAGGCAGGGTGCATGCCCCTCTCTGGCAAAGACCACAATCCTTCCTAGAGTGAAGTGTAAAAGGCACTAAATTAACCTGTGGTTTACCCGTTGGTAGCATGGCAGGAAAGCAGGTTAAAACACCCAAACCTATTTAGAAATATAATGTAAATAGTAATAAATAAAATGGAACCAGACTGACAAGATTACAATTAGGTGAACCAGAGGTATTCAATTTTATTGTTTTAAGTGGAAATAGTACCTAAAGCACAAAGTGGTACTCTTGGTCATCTGGTCACCAGGGGAAAGTCACAAGGACGAGCAGCCCATTGGCTAATTTCTCCCACACCCTAACTCCCCTAAATCTAGGATTTAAGGGACCCCCAAAAACAGAACCTCAGTTTTGAATCAATCTGCCTCGATGAGGACAAAGAAGATACCTGTGTCTGTGACAGCATGACTTGCACAATCCAAAAGAGGGATATTCTGCACCTCTGGCAATACTCCTGGAGCTGTTCTTTGCAACAAGATAGAGGGAGCCCTATAAGAGCCTGAATCACCCTCAGGCTCCTCTGGACTAGTGGCACTAGTACCCTGCAAACTGCAGGTAAAACTGAACTCTGGAACCACAGAATCAATGCCCATCAGGCCCTCCGAGGGATCACCCAAACCCAGATGGTCTAGTACATTGTGGGAACTGTATATCTGCCTTCCATGAAGTTACAGGCAGCTACTTTATTCGCCGGGAACACCAGACAATCGATGTACCTTTTTGCAAAGCTTGCCGCTGCCAAGGTTTGTTAGTTGCCAGTCCAACAACCGTCCCCTGCACTCGACCCTGCAGCTAGAGGAAACTACATTGGGGCTTCAACTGGTCACCAACAACCCCGCTGTTGTGTTTTTGCATCTTGTTCCCCGCAGCATAGTGTAAGTGGTAAAAGCAGCTCTCCCTCATTTCCAGTTCAGCACCAAGGACATGCAGGACAACACTGCCTCCAAACTCCATGGGCCAGCTAAAATTGATCTGACTGTTGTGGCTTAGCCCTATGACCCACATCATCTTAGCTCTCCTTCGGTTCCACACAATTCGACCTGCAAATGGCTGATTGTCACTACCACTTTTTCCTATTGACCGCAATGCAAAAGGATTGCAGTATTGAATTACTTTGATTCATACTTTCTTCTAAAACCCATGTTCATTTCAGTGTCTTAATTAAGATAAAAACAGGCTTTATTTTTTCGTTTTTTTTGCCAGGTCAAAATCGCAGTTTAAAACTGCACTACAGATTGCAGTGGCATGACTGAAACACATTTTGTAGTGCAATTTTAGAGGGTAGCGCAATAAGCGCTGCAAGCCCACTATTCACATATCAGTTACAGGCCCTGGGTACATGTAAAACCATTTACTCAGTACTTACCAGTAAATTAAATGTACCATTCAGGTGTATGCTAATTGTACCATCTTTTAGGGAGAGAGCACAATCAATTTGCCACTAATAAGCAGGAAAAATGTGCATAAAGTTCTAATGTCAACAAAACCAGGTTCCGCAGCAGAATACAAAAAGCTGGTGCTGACTGGTGTAGAAATGGTAAGTTCCAACATGACTGTACTCTAGCCAAAAGCTAGAGTAGATCACTACCTTGATGACTTCTGCGGTTAGGCAATAAAACATGGACAATGGCACTCCTTTGCAGTGGCACTTGTTAGTTCAATGCCCATCAAATTTTTAAAGCTTTGATCCAGGTTCGGAGGATGTGGTGCCGTCGGGGTGCGAACCTTCGGGGTTCCCTTTTTGTGGTTATTTCTACAAACCACAAAAAGGGGTTTTGGTACATGTCCAATAAAACCACAAGCAAAGAGAATTTCTTGGCACCTATTGACTAATATATCACATGTCCATCATCAGATAGCACAGGTTACACAATTATTAGATACAGAGCCAATTAGAAGAACCTAATATTGCATGCCACCTGCATGATACAGTGTGGTGATGCTCATCACCCTCATGTGTCGAGTGATTGGGGCAGGTGAATTTTTCCAAACCTAAGCAATGCTGTCACCAATCAGAGACAGACACTTTATCTCATGTATATATGGTCTGGTAACGGTGTCTGTGGTTGGGATAGCGAAGTAATGCATGTTGCAAGTAGTATCCTTGAGCAAGCCCTGCAATACATGCTCTTTACTAGGAAAGGGTTCATTGGTTCATCGAAGGTCACTTGGCACTTTGTACATGTTCTGCAGGCCCTATCATCATTGAGTACCGCAGAGCTTGTGAAAGCAAAATGGATTCTGACCTAATCAAAATGGGTTCCACATTCTCAAAATGGGTTCCACAAAACATATTTATAAGGAGTCTGACTTGGCAATGTTTGATTTTACTACAAGATTGGGTAAAAAGCCACTGAAAGCCATACTTAAAATCTACAAGGCCAATTGTGTTTCAGTTGTGTCATATGAAGTGGTATCTGAGGCACGGTGAACTTTTCATCTTCACACTGAGTTGTGAATAATTTTATTAGGCCTATATCGCCCTTGCCTCAGAGTATCCCAGCCCATGTGACCCATGAGGAACTAGGTTTGGACCTTATGTTGGATATTCTTGCTTTGCGCCACTTTTTCCAATGGCTTGAGATTTGGGCTAATAATGGACTAATGCTTAATGAAGCTATATTGAAGTCTTGATGGGGAAAATACAATTTGATGACTGAATTTCCTTAAATTTACCTTTAATGCCTTGGATCAGAAGAACTTTATGTACTGAGAAGCAAAACTATGTAGATCTTATGAAATCATCAGTTAGGTCAGTCCCTTTTTTTCTTGAAAACTACTTTCTTCATGGAAGCTTACTTTTTCTTGGTCCAGAATAGAAATCACAATTTTTTATTAGCCAGGTTCAGACTAAATTGAATTAATTGTTTTCTGGCTGTTCCTGGAGGATGTAATTTAGTAAGATATGTGGGCCCATGTGGGTGTGACTCATCCTCCACTCAAGACACCCTACATTTTCCTATGTTCTCTTGATTTTATGTTGCTTCATGTACCAGGTTTATCATAACAGAGTTAAAGGATTTTGATTTTAAGCAAGCAAGATTAGCTCTATTGAATTTGAAAAGTTTACCCTCTCTCTAGGTCTGCTAGGCTGTTGCTTCTTTTTCAAGTAGGGCCATCAAAAAGAAGTCAAATTTGGATCCCTAAATATTTTATGGTTTTTAACAAAAATGAACATTTTTAAGTAGCTATGGTTTTAACTTCAAGGAGATTTTGTGATAAATTGATGTATTAATTTGCTTTCTTATGTGTGTTTTTATGGTTTATTTAGATCATTAAAAATATAATTAATCTGACAACAAGCTAGCGTCCAAACAGGGCCGGCTTGTGGGCTGTGTGACCGGTGCACCCCAACCTGGCGCTGACCTCAGGGGTGCTGTGTTAATAAATAACTTATCGTTTTTAAATGCACTTTCTGCAGAATTCTTCTGTGTTCAACAGTTTTCAGACAAGAGAAAACTTAAGAACATAGGAAGTGGCAATGGTTTTGAGCTGACTGGTGTCTTAAGTGGTTGGAGCGGTGGAGCAGCACTATTTTACTACCTTACAAAGTGGTAAATGATAGCTTGTCAAAGAAGCATTCAAGGCATGTACTCCTGTTTTAGCTGCAAACACAGCAATGTTGTATGACATATTAAAATAAACACTAAAATAATATACACAAAGCAACGATAAGCACAAAAACTGCAGTGCAAGGAAACAAAATCACTTTTCAATAATGCAGCACCAAAATGCAATAGTACATATATGAAAACAATGTGTGTACTTTATCACCTCCAGAATCCTGTTTTCAGAAAACAATGCTAAAAGGTGTTTACCTTACTATCTTAATAGTGTCATTCAAAAATGTTTTGTGATCCATGGTCCTCTACCATCAAGCACAAGCATGTACCTGAGTTTTCTACTTGCTTCCTTGAGCCAATATACTCTCTCAGCTTCTAGGGCAATATAGTACATATTGTGCATTTTCCTTGATTGCTTTTAAAAGGTGCATCAAGTGCAAACAAGGAAAATGCACGGTATTAGGAGGGATGTGCTGCCCCCACGGTAACCATGAACTTGCAGCCACTTTCATGAGAAAACCGAGCGGCGTTGAAGCAGCCGCTCCATGTTTCATTGTGTCGGTGGGATCCAGCTTGCACTTTTAAAGGGGATTAGAGATCCTAGTCATTGACTTTTGAATAGGATTTGAGGGTTCTCAGTGAGTGACTGCACCCGCCTGCAAGGGGATGTGTTGGGGGGTCCATAAGTTCCTCTATTATCCCCTCGTGAGGGCTGCGATCAGGGGGCGCGCTGTCAGTGTGCGTCCTTTTAGGTGGTTCACTGTCAGTGTGCCTCCTGACAGCTGCTTTACCTCTGTGCCTGCATCTGTAGTGCAGCAGAGGTGCAGAGGCAAAGGACCAATGCAAATGAGGAAACGCCCTCTGATGTTAGCGCTGGTGCTTTATGTGCACCATTGCTATTGGTATTACAGAAGGGGATGCACAAGCCCCTTCTGTAATAACAAAATGCCCTGGGGGTGTGCAAAACAGGTGCAAATGCCTGATGCGCCCCCGGTGCACTCCCACAATACGGCCTTTGTTTGGCAATGTATGCATGAAAAAAGCTTTGCTTCTCAGTAAAGTAAATAATGGAATGGGATACTACAGTGCTACGTGAAGATAACACATTCAAATTTTTAAGGGCTAGTATATTGCAATATTTCATACTGCTCATCTACTGCCGGGCAAGGTTTTCTGGCAAGTACAAGTAAAAATGGTGTCAGTCAGGTAATTTTACTCCAGGTACATTTATTCTTTAATTTTATATTATGCAATTTAAAGCATTTCTTCAATGAACATATTTTCCAGGCAATACATATGATTTTCCAAGCCCAAAGAAACATCACAAATAGTTACACCCCTCCGACCCCCATCGAAGGGTCTGTAACGAAAATGCTCTGCACATTATTGGACCTCCAATATTATTGACAAGAAGATATTCATGTGCACAATATTGTCCAGGTAAGTAGATATGAAGTCGGAATAGCTAAATCTATACTTCCCTATGCATGCTTACCTTCATGCTTTTGGGGAAGTCATTATTTTATCTGTGTCGTAGCAGGTCGTTGTTTTGGTTTATATTTCGACATACCACCGAGAGAGGCTATTCAAGATTGCTCTGTTTTGAAGGTATGAATGCAGCAGTTTTGCAGGTAAAATCTTAGGGGCATATTAGCAAGGGCTGGCGATATAATTATCGCCGCTTTAGCGTCCGTTTATGGGCAAAAAGCAGCAATAATTATATCGCAATATCATCAAGGACACGCTAGCGCGTGTTTCCTTGATGTAGAGCCCGTTTTTTCACAGCCTCGCTTCGCATCGCTAATGAGATGCAAAGAAGGCTTGGCTGTGAAAACAACACATGTTAATATCGTGAAGGCAGCTTTGCTATATTAACAAGGAGGTGCAGCGATAAAAAAAATCGCGCTACCTCAGCCTTAACTCAGGAATTTAACGTCTGTTAAATTCCTGACTAAGGCATACTTTTAATGGGAGATGGATTATGCTGATAGGTCCACAGGGTCGTATCAGCAATGTTATCGCTGTTTTCAATGGAACATCGCTGGAAAAGCAGCGATGTTCCATTGAAAACACAGCTATCGCTGAAATATTGTCGCCATAGCGCTATAGCGTTATCATGGCAATATTATTCAGCGATAGCCGGCGATAATATTTCTATCGCTATGTACGGCCAGCGATAATTATCGCTGGCCATTGATAATATGCCCCTAAATTCTTCCTTCCATTCAAATACAGTCAATAGTCCGATAACATAGAGAAATTTAAACATTGTTTTCTGTAATATGAATGTTGTAGATTTACTCCTTAATTGAGGCTGGTGGAGATTTTCTGTTCAGTCCAAGAAAAAAAAAAAAACAATCTCCACTTTGGCGGAAGCATATTGTATTTCTCTGTTGTAAATATATATATGTTCTATTCCTTTTCACTCATCAAATGCACTGAAGGCTAATAGGTATATAGACTTTAATATGACAAAAATCAGCTATTTTTGTGACTGCTGTGCTCAAATTAGGTGGTTACTTCTGATGCTGAGTTTGTTAAAATATCCAATCCCTAGAAGCTAAATGAGTGATTTTTGGTGGTGGAAAGCAGAGGAAATAGTCCTGAAGCAGTCCCTAAAGTTTCAGTACAGCCTGCCTATTCCCAGGAACCATTTTAATTGGCGTCTGCTGAATTGTTTATGTACCCGATGAAGGGAAATCCATGGTTCAGTTACCCTGAAATTTGAGTTACTTCGTTTAGGCAGTTATTGTTGGGTATTCCAGTCTGTGTGGCTTCACTGACAAATAGCAAACACAACAAGATGATGGACGAAGTACTGAAACTTTTCAATGAATCACTCCCAGTTTGGATTGGACTGTTCCCATGGGGAGCAGGGTCAAGACCGATTTGCATATGGCTGGTTCCAAACTGGGGTGGCATACTGAGCAAAAGAACGATGGACTAAACTCACTGTGAGTGGTTGAAAAGTTTCAGCACTCCGTCCATCATCTTGTTGCATTTCCTATGTTCGACCTAAGTGGCCTAGGGTTTGCCCAATGTGTTCACTGAAAATCAGCCATGGAAACTGAAAGAAGACTAAACAAAGGTATGTGATCTCAGGGCTCT
The DNA here is from genome assembly GCF_964204655.1 of Triturus cristatus. Classification (NCBI taxonomy): domain Eukaryota; kingdom Metazoa; phylum Chordata; class Amphibia; order Caudata; family Salamandridae; genus Triturus; species Triturus cristatus. Next base: position 1,139,060,091 of record NC_140583.1, on the reverse strand, counting down.
CTGCCGAACAGTGCATGATGGTATTTACTGTTAAACTGCAAAAGACTAGTCCATGTTCCTTCCATCTGATTATAGGGAGCTCCAGGCCACTATGATTGTACTGTATGGCATAAGTGCATAAGCTTTCAAGGTTTCTCATCACTAGGACCACCACTGTCAAGAAAGGCTTACTGTTCCAATTGGGCTTCAGAGAAGGTTACAAAATAGAATGTGCCACATCCACAATCCTCAATGAAGTGTCCCATATGCTCAACAAAGATGACATGTGTTTAATATTGCTGCTTGATCTCCCCACTGGCTTTGAGACGATTTATGAAGACAAGCTGCTCTCTACACTGAGACACCTAATGGGTTTTTGGGGAAAGGACCTAAACTGGAATTTATCATCAGAATCCATAAATCATCCATATAGGATTATATAATTGGGATCGCTCAAGATTTGGTTCTGCCACCAGTGGTACTCAATCTTTATATGAAGTTGAAAACACACCTTTTTAAAATACAGTACCTCATGATGATGTAAGAGTTCCATTCTACTCTCAGAACACAGCTTCCTCCACAATCACTCCCTGATTATGTAATTGCCTTTGACTCTGCAAAGTGCTCTGCTACCTTTAGCTAGGTTCAGTTTACACAAATAACGCACAAATACACAAAAAAACCATACACACACACATACATACATACATGGAGTTATTTGGGTCAGTTATGGAACATTCTGCAGCCACTGTGGACTATTAGTGAGCACACCATCTGCATCTGAAAATCGCCATTATGAAAGACATTGATGTAGCATGCTCCCCAGCGTGGGTATCCACTAATGACACATGGAGCTTAGCATAACACGTCTTTATTCTATGTGTGTAACCACAAACTCAACATTCTAAATCTACATTGACTTTGCTATGCTCTATCGTTTACATCACAATTAGACGGAGTCCATCAGGAGCCACAAGGATTCCGTCATTGCTTCTCACATGACACTACATCTTCTCCTCTCTTAAATAAAGATTACAATTTGTTACAAATATATACATAATCATAGCTCTTCATGGGACTTTATGGAGCTTTGATCAATCGTCCCAACCGTGCTTTTAGAAACTGGGGACGTGCAGTATAAGAGTCCATGACCTGTGTTGGTGATGTAGGAACAACAGCAGTCAGGGGGTTTTCACTTGTCCTTTCAGAACTAATCTCTAAATTGACATCAGTGCCTGATTAGAAATGAGCCACATGTCGGAAATGTGAGGAATCTCATGTAATGGACGTCCCAGGATGTTAGGCAGTCAGTGTATGTCCTTTGCTGGTCACAACATGAAAGGGCTCAGCATCAAAGGAAGCATCAGAATTCCATTTTCTAAACTGACGGGCCAGTGCTCAATCTCCTCTAGTGAAAATGTCTTTTGCATGTCAGCACTTGTCTGCATAGGCCTTCATTTTCTTTTTATGACCCATGTCATTTACACGTATTTCTTCCTCAGTATTTGATCTTCTGGTAGTCCACTGAGGTAACTTGGCTGCCAGGGCTCTCCCGAACATCAAGTTTACAGTGCTATCAACTTTTGGCGAGTGAGGGGTCAAATGGTCAGCTAGAAGTGTAGATTTCAAGACAGTCTTAAGGCTGAGATTTTCCAGTACAGCATGCTGGAAAGCTTTCTTAAAAATACTCATGAAGCGTTTGATAAGGCCATTGGCCTATGGCCAAAGAGGTGTGTCTTCTGATGCTTTAAATTAAGATGACTAAGAAAGTTGCTGAGTTACAATGAATCTTTTATTCAGTGTTTTAGTACATGATCTGAAAATAGCACAACAGGGTAAGACAGATAGTAAACCACCTCCTTATGTCACAGTAATGGTGTCTGTCACTCATACTTAAACTTGTACAGTTACAGAGTAAATGCATGAGCTGTTAGCTTCAATTTTGTTGAAACCCCCCTTCTGTGACTGTGAATTGGTACCGTCTTTCTTTCTGTCTTTTTAGAATGGCACAGAATACCTCAGCATGCATATACTCTTCATAGACTTTCATAACTAATCAGTTCAGTTGTGCGATTATCCAGTTTCACAGTTTGTCCATTACAATATTGTTAACACATACATTTAGTCCGAAAAGAGGTCCACATTTGCACTTATAAAGACACGTTCTTTTCTTGTTCTCATCTTCCTCTGTAACCGCTAACCATAGAGGAATTTTGAGACAAAGACAATGCCAGCTTCAACCTCTAAATTGAACTTTAGAGACACAAAGTCCCTGATATTTGATTAACCTCCCACATTGCCATTATTGAAGAACCACACTACCCCTCACCCCTCTTCTTCATCTTCACAGTGCTACTTCCAAGCAGGCTGCATGTAGATATCACTGTTTTTCCTATGGTGTTATATTCATTTTGGTGACCCTCTGCTTCTTCAGTGGGGTTAGTTATACCTCATGCTTCTGTTGGGGGTGTTTCTGCTTGGATAGAGCCAGGCAAGACTGGGGGTATTCCAGGGATCACCTTGCCTGAATGCAGCCCTGCCACAGAAGACATTAACTTCATCCTTTTGCACTTTCTTACCACAGTCTGTTTCTGGCCCTGGTAGCGGCTCTTAAATTACCAAGTGTTGCAAACAGTTCAAACATGTGGTTTCATTATTTAATTTGCCCACCTTCAGCTGTGTCACATGGACCTATGATTCAACTTCTAGGCCTGTTGATTCAGATCAGTTGAATGGCTTAGGGTCCTGAACATTTACCTTTTTTCTGCAGTGTTGTGTAGATTGTGATTTCAACTATCTGGCAAGAAGCCCTGGCCTAGGTGTGTTCTATGTGTGTCATTTTTTGGAGGTATTTAAAAATGGTATGCTTATACTTGTGTGCCTTTACAATAGGTTTCCCATTCACCTTGAAATCTAGCACTCTACGTGGCTCTCTATGATCCCCTCATAGTCTAGTGGTTCTGGTCCCAAACATGAATTCTTTGTTTCAGTCTCTTTGTGTTGCCTGGGTCTTGTGTCTGTTGAACATACAGGTTTTCTTGCAGTGTTCCACAGGTCTATCAGTTCAATGCATGAGCGTTGTTTTATTATTTCTGTTGATGCCTTTCTTCTCAGCTGCAGAACCTTGGAATCACTATGGGCCTTATTACAACTTTTTCGGTCTTCCAATGGGACTGCAACCGCGGTGATCCAAGGAAGACTACCAAGGCTTTGGTAAGCTTACCTGCCAGATTATGAGTGTAATCCAGGGCAGGCAGCCGATGCTGTAGCAGTCTCACAGTGACGGCTGTGTTAGGCTCATAGGACAGACTAGCCAGCAGACAGCTGCCGTGAGAGTGCTTGTAACACATTCCCGTACGTGATGGCATGCACCATATTGTGCATGCCTCACTGTACAGGAACAAGGGGTTAAAATCCAAGGGGTCACAACATGTGCCCCCAGGCCTGTTAGGGCCCCTTTTCCTGCATGGCTGTCACCCTGTTAGGGCCCCTTTGCCTGCATGTCTGTCACCCTTTTCATGGTGGGGCCCACGCCGTTAAAAAGGTGGTGGATATGCAGGTAGAAATATGCTCTCAGGTGTTGGCATCACCGCCAGCATATTCAAGCCAATTTCAAACCGCCGCCGCAGTGGGATCCGTGAGTGGTGGACCGCCTTACTTGTAATAAGGCCTTTTTTCTAATTCGCAGAGTAAAATATCTATGTCTACAATTGTCTTGTTATTCATCATTTACACCGGGGTGTAGACTTGTATAAATTCACCCTCTCAGAACAGGTGTGGATTATCAGATTAAATGTGTAGAAAGTAATTCATTTTCTCATATTAATGTTATTCACAAATCATTATTAAACAATAAAAAATCCCACCCTTGCTAACTTTTTTTATTTTTCTTAGATATATAGCAATTATTTATAAAAGTTGTGTTTAATTAATTGAATTGCTGCTTAGTTTTTTATTAAAAGTTTAATTTATTTTTTAAATAAAGATTATTATTAAATGTAAAAGTAAAAAAATCTAAACTATCTAATAAATAATTGTAAACTCTTTTTTAGATATGTATATATAAATATATATGAAACACTCAGTAGCATTCAACATTGTGTAGTCATTGTTAGATTAGAGATTCCATTGGAAGTGTGTTCTTTGATTTGCTAATAACCTTGAAGCCATTTGACACATCTGCATAATGCTTTCAAAACAAACATTTCTTCCCTTGTCGCTCCTTTCAGGAAAGTTTCATGCCAATTCATCAACTGGGGGCCAAAAGAACAGGTGAGGTCTCAAAATGTTGAGTTGCCATGTTAAATCACGTACGAATTTTGCTCCCGAACACAGAAAAAAACAGCTGAATTGAATTACACCAAATTTGCCAGTAAATTAGAACTTTCCTCAGAAAGTGTGCCTTTTATGATTGATGTAAATCTGTTCAGTTGTTTTTGGGGAATTCACAGTTATGTATGTCCACATGTTAAGTATATCTGGATAATTAGTCTGACGGGTCCCCTGGTACCAGAATTTTAAAAAATAGGGTCCTCTGACCGGCTGAGGGATTTGCCCCCATTTGCATTTCGGGACAATCTGATTGTCTGGCCAAAACCAAGAGAAAGTTTTTGCAGATACCATTATAGGACTCAGGGACTTAGTCCGTGTGCCTTGAAAATATGCATAAAATAATGTATAAGCGGGCAGATTAGGGACACTCTGGCCCCAAATTGTAAGGTATACCCAAGGGGCCTCTCAGGGAACAAAATAAGAATAATGTGCCACACGTCCTGTGCTACTCTCGCTGGACCTAGCTTGCCCTTCCATGAGGTTTATCTCCACCTCATGGAACCATAGAGTGAGGTTAAGTGTACCATAGGAGCACAGCATTACCCTAAAACAAATGTGTGTTGGGCATCCTCAAGGTGATAGGCGTCCATGGAGGTTGGGAGCTGGGGCTAGCCTCCAGCCAACCCCTCTCTCCACATCGCTGAATGCCATGTGCAGTGGGGGATTTGGCTGAATATAATCCAACAGTTCTTGAAATTCATTGAAAAGAAATAGGTTAAAGTGACATTATAGTTAGGAATGTTAATAAGATATATTCCGTCAAAATAAAATCCAGAAATTCACATTAAAAAAAGAGGATAACGTGAGGTTATAGTTAAGTATTGTAACTGTATTTATATGTCGCTTATTACCTCTGACAAGACATTGAATCACTTTTCAGCAAGTGGCACACTACTCTGAAAGCCAAATGTGGATTAGTGGTGGTTTAGGAGAAGGAAATATACATTACCATTTGGAGTGATGGCAGTGTAGACATGCAGGCCTGTTAGTTTGATGAATAAGATAGAGAATTAACAGAGGAGGGAAGGGTTTAGGTGGGATTATTTGGGAGTTCATAGTAGTAAAAGAGGTTTAGGATGAGTCAGAGAGACTCTTAGTTGGATGAATAGGATAAAGGATGGATATAAGAGGGAACAATTTAAACAATACTTGATTGGGAGTTTGAGGTGGTAAAAGAGGTTTGGGATTTTGGGATGAGTCAGAGAGTGGAGGTAGTGGATAATTTGGAAGAGGAATTGGATGAGTTATAGAGTGGTGATGTGATGAGGTTTGGGGTTATTAGTTCTTTTTTTCTCTCTGCAGTGTGAGAAAAATATGTAAATATGCAGGTGCTTGACCGCACATCAGAGGTATACATACAGAGAAGTTTTAACATGACCCACATATGGAACAAAAATCAGGCACTATAAAATTGTACTGGATGAAGTCCCATATGTAAATGCATAGATAAATATTTACAAACTCAGGCTTTCCGCATTTACTGCAAATTAATTGTTTTTGTTATTACATATTTTTTTATATTTGTCCTCCAAAATGTCAGTAGTGAAGTACTTATATACAATTTCTATAATCATATTTACACATTGTGGCAAATATGTGTTAATATAGGAAAGTAAACTATAAGCATACAGTCATCCTATATGCTACTGATGTATTGATCTACTTATATATGGATATAATGATAATGTCATACACATTGTATTTATGTATATATTATTTTTTTATGCTTTTAAATATAGTTGTTTATTTTTATTCCTCTAATAGATAGATAGATAGATAGATAGATAGATAGATAGATAGATAGATAGATAGATAGATAGATAGATAGATAGATAGATAGATAGATAGATAGATAGATAGATAGATAGATAGATAGATAAATGCCTGTATTATTTTTGTTTGTGTTAATTTCATTCAGTAATTAGTATTATTTGTTCTCATTATGTAAAAACGTTTTTTTATGTAGTCATGATTTTTTTAAGGAAGAAGTATATTGAATAGTTAACATTTATACATAAGTTCCATATAATCAAATTTATATGCTGTGATATGAGTGATCATAATAAATAGAGCCATTATCATTTAGTCAAATACTATGGGGTCGATTACGATGCTGTCCGGAAAGGCTCCAAACAGGATTCGGATTCAGTGAATCTGATTCAGAACCTATGTTTCAACCGAATCAGACACTTTTGTGGGGGACTGATTACGATGAAAGGAAACCATTTGGGCTGTCCGAATCAGTTGTGAACGGCATTCGTACAGCCCGAGTCATTTAGAGCCGATTCGTACAGCTCTATGGACACGGTTTCGGAATGAGCGATTACGATTTGGTTTGCCCGACACGGAACAGCTGTCAGAATCTGACTTTGGGGGCCCGAAGCAGGACCCCCTTCACCCTCAGGTCTCTGGTTGGGGTCCATGGGGGTACCAAAGTGACCCCCCTAGTTAAACCATGCCCAGGGTGGCAGCCACCATGAGGTGCCCGTCACAGGGTGCATATTTTTCCCCAACCACACCTTTTTTCAATGGGAGCCTGTGTTCCCGTTCTGAACACAGGCTCCAATTGATGTGAATGCTAGACTCTGAGAGCAATGACAGTAAGGGAACACAATGTGCGCAACTAACACATACAGTACCATCCAATTACAATTTTTTAGATGCTCAACCTTCTGTGGTTCACTGTCATCAAAACCACAATCAATAAAAGAGTACAGTTAGGAAGGAACATCAAAAAATAGAGTCCATGAAATCTTTCCTTCAGGTTACAGTAACCTTTTATTTTTTTATTTTTTTCAAATTTGCTGATTCTTCAACGAGTTGCTTCAATCAACAATACAAAATTGATTTGTAGATCACAGTTGCATTTTCTATAGATCAACAGCCTTTCTGCCTACGCGTTTCGTCCTTCCCATAGGACTTCATCAGGGTTGTAATAATAAACAAATAAACATACAATTTACACCCGATTTTCACAATATACCAAAACCATGTGATACAACAAACATTTAGTTTAAATGACCTGATTCTAATACAGACACTTCCTATACTAATGATATATAGCACCCCTCATCAAATGAAAAAGGCAACAGTGACTTCTATAAACTTAATAAATTAACAGTTTCCAATAAACTATAGTAATGATTGTTAAACTTCACACACCTTGTTTAAAAGAATTTATCCATCTCCCTTTCTTACATATTCAATTCAATTCAAGAATACTTTATTCGACAAATTAATGCCATAAAAGTGGTCATATCATACAACAGTACATTTCAGTTACACAGTTTAAAAGAAAAAAAAGCTAAAGTATTCCTGATAACAGACCCTATGACCATAATCTAAAAATGCAACAATATAAAATGAAAACATTATAAAATAGAATGTGCAAAAGAGCAAAATCATTCAAGTACAAGTAGTCCTTGTTTTTCCTAATTCCACCATAAATATTGTGTGGAAATCCATACAAAGCCTTCACAGACGAATACCAAGAGGGTCCCTGTATGAGTGTTTCTGATATCAAACCAATATGCTGGGGCCTGATATATGGTGAGGTACAAAACATTTATAAAGTGCAATGCGCGGAAAGACAACTCGGACCACTACCAAAAAATCCCTAATGATGGCATTCCCAATAACGGGCCAGGAGGTCACGATCTAAAGTGCATATAGTGCATGACAAAATATAAAGTGCAGAGTGCAAGGGAGTTAACTCATAATTCCAAGAGATTTGCATATATACATACATCTAGTTTTAAGCACATGATAAGACAATCCTGAATGTGTCCTTGACTGGCAATCATCACCCTCCTTCTCTTTCTCGAATTGCCCAGGACCAACTCAGAAACTTGGCGACCCCTATTATAATAGTGGAGTCGCCACCATTTTTCAGAAGCCTTTTAGCAATCATTGCTGAGTTCGTGCCCAAATTTCTACACAGGGGTTTAAGCTACACGCTTCTGGGTAAGCGGTAAGCAGGGCAAACATATAAAAGGTGGTCAATATTTTCAACAAAGTCTGGGCAAAATGGACACTTGTCTCCCTTGCCAGTTGACCAGTTGCGGGTGAATTTCCTAAGCGGGAGGGTTTCTACTCGAAACTGGTGAAACAACCTGCGATCTCTAGGTTTCATAATCAAATCCCAGTAACATTCCATCCAGGGGTCATCTTTAAAGTTCAAAAAAGCTCTTGTCAGTGGGAGACCGCCCGTGGTGGAGTGCCTCCGGTTTTTGATTAGGTCCCAGAAGGCTGCTTTATACAGTACTTTCATTGGGAATACAGCCGACTCTGGAGACACCCATAAGTCCCTCATCCCCATCTCTGTGAGAAGAGTTTTAATTCTGAGAAGCCAAATAATCTTGTTTGAACGATCCAGACCCCTTATTTCGAGTAAAGCTTTAGCAAATGGGAGTAATTCTGGAACCGTCCAGAGCCTTCTCCAGAAAGCCAGCATTCTAAAGTGCACAATATCCTCGATTGCATTGCAACAGAGGTCAAGAAGGAGGGGAATACGGGGAGTCGATTGGGGGAGGCCCACAATAGATCTTAAAAACTTATTTTGGGCCAATGTTAAATCGGTTAGATTACTACAACCCCAGATCTCAGCACCATAGAGAATAGCTGGTATAATTTTCAGGGTGTACATTTTTACAACTGGAGCTATTGGCTTGGTCTGGGAGAGCCTGTGTTCCTTTATCAGCGCCCCAGCTAACTGGGAATGTTTCAGTGCAAGTAACTTCACCTGGGGGGACCAACTCAATTTTTCTCCTATTGTGATTCCCAAATAGGTGAATACATTGGCCTGTTCCAGAAGCTTCCCGCTCATGTAAACTCTTGCGGTAACAGGCCTCGCCCCATGGAGTACTATGAATTTGGTCTTACCCACGTTAATCGCCAGCTCATGGTCGCTACAGAACTCCTCAAAACGAGACAGTGCCAACTGGAGGCCCTGCCTCGTTTTCGATAGAATCAGAGTATCGTCGGCGAACATGAGCAAAGGTACCCTTTGGCCATCCAACATGGGCGCATCTGTGGGAAAGTTATCAAAGTACTGTACCACCCCATTAATAAACAAAGAGAAAAGTGTCGGGCCAGGACGCACCCCTGGCGAATGCCTTTCCCCACACTAAATTTCTCAGTGACCTCACCTGGTTTCCCCCACCGGACCTGTGCATAGTTAGAGTTGTGGAGTTTAACCACAAAGTCCACCAATTCCTTAGGCATCCCCAGTCCCAACAAAACTTCCCACAATTTAGATCTGGGAACAAGATCAAACGCAGATTTTAGATCTACAAATGCTGCGAAAATCAGGCCCTTACCTAGGATAACCTCCCTCCAATAGAGCATGACAAATCTAAAAACTTGATCTAAAGTCCCCATGTGAGCCCAAAACCCTACTTGTAAGAGAGATAAAATGTTCTCATTAGTCATCCAGCTTTGGATCCTACCCAGAAGGACCCGAGCTGTGACTTTTTGTAGGGCATCAATAAGGCTGATGGGCCTATAGTTGGCCGGAGCGGAACGGTCCCCCTTCTTGTAAATCGGGATGATTTCCGCCCCAGACCAAGAAGATGGAAATGGAGTACCCCCCGCCAGAGAATTGATCAAGGTCGTGATGTAGGGAACCCAGAGATCACCAAGCTGTTTAAATAAATGTGGGGGAATGCAGTCTGGCCCAGGTGCCTTACCACTTGGGATGTTTCTTAGAACCACCTCAACCTCCTTGGTACTAAACGTCAAGGGAGTATCTATCTATACTTATAGCTGGAGAGGGGGTTTCCCTCTCCGTACCCTGATGATATTGGGCTTCAAAAAAGGCAACCCAGTGGTGTGGATCCACATTATTGTTTGGGGTGATCAATCTTTGCCCATTCCCCCATTTTATTAAGTCCCAGAACTGGGTCATGTTCCTCCCTTTACATGCCAGCAATAGATGCTTCCATCGCTCCTCGTCCCAGTCTCTTTTTGCAGTTCTTAAGGTGGATTTGTAGAGTGCCCTGGACTGTTGGATGGAAGCGTGGTTCCTGGATTTGATGGCATTCGCAAGAACCTTGTGAGTAGACCTACATAGGTCGTTATACCACGAGATGGGTTCCAACTTACGATTTGCTCTAATCGGCTTGGTGTTTATAAAATACTTTTTCAGCCTACTAAAGAGCTCATTATGGATTGATGGTAAATTAGCTTTAAGTGTCTCCTGCGAACCACAGTCGTTAATTTTCCCCATTGATCCTGTCACTAATGCCCTAATTTCTAGAACACTCTTTTCATCAAGGGCCACCTTATACCAACGAACCCTTCTCAAATCGTTTCCCAGTATTACATGGATAGAGCTGCTGTAAGGCTCCAGAGTGGCAATAGGGCCAAAGCTCAAACCTTTTAGTGTTAGTACCAAGGGGTTATGGTCGCTTTCGGGGCGAGATTGTACTTCCATGTCTAAGACATGTTGCCAAAATTCAACTTTTACAAGGATATAATCTATCCTGCTTTTGTGGCGGCCGTTGTCAAAGGTCGCCGCCCCCAATGCGTCAGACTTGGTCCTGCCATTGACTGCCCTAAGACCCCATTCCAGGCACAACCCTTTAACCTGGAGAGCAGCCTCGGTCCATTTTTTAATAGGTTGGAGGTCCAACTGAGGCACACCCCAAAGAGAATCCACCTCCTCACAAAGCCTTCCATCATCAGAGTCCAGCGGCTCGAAACATGTATTGAAATATCCAGTGATGATCAAGTTGGTGTTATAAACACCCACTGCTAGGAGGGTCTCAAGGGCTGCAATGACCTGAGAACTCCTGCCCCCCGGTTGCCCTCTAACGTAAATGTTAAACAGGAGTAGATCAAGGCCTCCTGAAGATCTTACTCTTATAGCAAGAATATCAGGATTGTCGAAGGGAATCTCAACCACAGTTATCCCTTCGTTTTGCCTAACCCAACATGTTAGGCCACCTACCGGCCTCCCCCTCAAACCCTTAATAGCCGGTTTCGAAAAATTTAAGTAACCGGCATGGAATACGTTGTCCACTGACCAGGTTTCCTGAAATGCCCATATGTCCACACTGTTAATGAAGGATGACCAATCTGATGACCCAACTTTTGATTCCAGACCCGCTATGTTCAACAAAGAAATAATCAAAAGTTCTTTCTGTGGGATAGGAAACAGGCACCCAGTAACAACATCTGAGGCCAAGGAGCGACCAACCAGGGTCGTTACGGTAGTAGAGGGAGCCAAGGTTTGGACCGTAAGGTCTACTGGGTTAGAATGACTGGTAGTGGGTGACGCTCCTCCTGTCCCAGGACCTCCTATCACTGCTCCCCCAAGGACACCCACCCACTGTCAATCTATATCTTCAAGTGAAGAGATGGCATCAAAGCGATTACTAAGCTGGATAGAGAAGTCTGGCCTAAGATAATTACGTTGGGCTGTTCGGGCATCCCTGTGTCTCTGTTGATAAAAGAAACAGAGGGGGAGTATGCCAATAAGTGCCCCCTCAACTGGCGCATGACCGACCGTCTCTAGAATATGACGGACCAGACCCGGGGACCTGAAGCTCAAAACTACGCAATCCCCTTTTAAGGTTTTAGCAGATTGCCCAACCCATTCAATCCGCCTAGCCATTTTAAAATCCTCGAATAAGCCATCCCCAATGTCAGTCACTTTATTCAGATAGTGTAGGGCCTTGTTTTTGAGAGAAGACCAGTGTTCTTGTGTGCCCAGGGGGAGGGGGGGAACATTCCCCAGGATGATCGTATAGGGGATCGCTTCAGGGGGCAGGTGCAAATAAGAATGCCTCGAATTATGACCAACGGCACTGTTAATATTCGTCCTCCGAGGGCTCTTTGGCACAGATGAACCTTGGTTAGAGATTGACTCAACATTACTAGGCCCAATTGGGTGGGTGGTCCTTACACTTCCAACTATATCTACCCCAACCACATGTGAATTAGCTTGTGCCTTGGCACCACTCTGGTCCTTATGAGTATGAATATCCCCCACCGAGGCCAAGATGGTACCAGTAGTTGCTGCCCTAGAATACAGGGCCTGGTCCTCGTGTGGTAAACGTGCCAAGGCATCCTCAATACTAGCTAGCCTTTGGTCGACAGAATCCAGTCTTTTGATGAGTGGCTCAAATAAAGCGGCTAATTGCTCCTTTAAAACAGACGAAAGGTCATTTCCACTCACGAGATAATTAGAGTCTGTAGAAGCTTTAGAAGGGTTGTCAGAGGATACAGTACTTGAGCTACCAAAAACAAATACCCCATTCGTGGCAGAGGATGGAAAAAGAGGCTTTTGTTTTGTGGTACTACGCCCCTTTCTTGCTTTTTTCTGTGGCGCTTTATTAGAACTCCCCACCACTTTCATCCCTCTAGTTGTGACTCCAGTGGGGGGGCACGGGAGACTTGGTGGGGGTGGCGAATGGTGCTCAGAGTTAGTAGTAGCTGGACTAGATGGCCTAGACCGAGAACAAATGGTCGAAGCAGCTACTTCAGGTGATGACCGGATGGTATGTAAAAGCGCACATGACGTGGACCCCCCCCCCCTTGAAATCCTGGGGTCTAGAGAAATTCTTCGTTCAGTGGCCTCTATTTCGTGAATTAGGACGGATTCCGCTCTTTTTAGGAAGGTGTCCAAGGTACCAACCACCCTGTCGCCCGTTTTTCGTTTGGACATTGCGGGGGTACTTTCCAACCCTCAAACACAGCTACTACAGCAAGGAAAAGGGCAAATAAAATACAAAACTAAGCACTCCTACCGCAGGTGCCAACGAGTCAAAGAATGTAGGGGTAACTAAGGTAGCCCAGCCCAGCCTCTTCTGGCCTTGAACGGCCCTGCCCTTGTCCCGGGCTTCTCCCGGCACGTCCCGCACGCGTCCTCGCGGGGCGAGGGACCAGGCTGGCCTTTATGCGCCTCCTGGCGCGTGTACAGCTGGCGTCCTGGCCCAGGGGATCCTGAGTGTTGTGGTTTCCAGAACCAGCGGAGCCAAGCCCGGACGGTCCTTCGTCCCGCTGACGGTGCTGGTAGGGGGGGGCGGAGCCAAGCCCGGTCACAGTGCCACAGGAGCAGCGTGGAGACAGGAGAGCCGCGAAACCAGGTAGGCAGCGGTAAAAAACTATTAACTAATGTATATGCAGACATTAGTTAATATATCAGGTTACACAGGTTCAATTAGTAACGCTAGGGAATGCGATTTTCTAATATGTAAGAAAGGGAGATGGATACATTCTTTTAAACTAAATGGAGAAGAGAATTTTCAATACATGTTTCATTTCCCATTTACTACAGATGTCTGGTTGTGCGCTGCAAATTTATGACACAAAGTATTCGATGTTTAGAAAAAGAAGAGAATTTTTCTCTCTAAAAAACAAGGTGTGTGAAGTTTAACAATCATTACTATCGTTTATTGGAAACTGTTAATTTATTAAGTTTATAGAAGTCACTGTTGCCTTTTTCATTTGATGAGGGGTGCTATATATCATTAGTATAGGAAGTGTCTGTATTAGAATCAGATCATTTAAACTAAATGTTTGTTGTATCACATGGTTTTGGTATATTGTGAAAATCGGGTGTAAATTGTATGTTTATTTGTTTATTATTACAGCCCTGATGAAGTCCTATGGGAAGGACGAAACGCGTAGGCAGAAAGGCTGTTGATCTATAGAAAATGCAACTGTGATCTACAAATCGATTTTGTATTGTTGATTGAAGCAACTCGTTGAAGAATCAGCAAATTTGAAAAAAATAAAAAAATAAAAGGTTACTGTAACCTGAAGGAAAGATTTCATGGACTCTATTTTTTGATGTTCCTTCCTAACTGTACTCTGATGTGAATGCTAGTCTAACCGAACAATGTTCGGAGGCCTTGTAATAGGTCGGTTGGACTTGCAGAACCCGAGTCGGTTAGAAACGACTCAGAAACAGATTAAGTTGGAAGAGTTTCTGAAGGACAATGTAATCGGCCCCTATATGTTAATTATGTAATGACCTATATACATGTTAAGCATAAATATAAGGATTGTATATATTTTAACAACGAGTAACATATTCATTTGTGCATTAGTTAAGCATAAATATAAGAACATGTATATATATATATATTAATTTATAAATAATATGTGCATTTTTTACAGGGAGATGTAAATATCTGAATACATGCACATTATCAAAGTATACATGTTTACAAACACATGTAAATGCACCATTGTTGCCTTGTGCATGCTGTTGCTGCACATTTGTATTTTGAATATAGTGGTTATGTAGGGAAGAACCAGTTCTTATGTAATCTTCTGGAGATAAGATGGTTATCCGTGCATCTTATGTTTGAGTGTAATGAATTCCATTGTTGAACAGAAAAAGATGCTCCACCCATGTTTTTTTCTTGTATGTTGGGATTTTGAGGCAGGCGTCGATCTGGAGTGGAGGTTTCTTTGTTGTGTGTATTTTGTGATTTTCTTTTTGATGAAAAGTGGTCCTGTTCCATGTATTGTTTTGTGGGTGATACAAAGTAGCTTGAAAGTGGATCTTCTGGCAACTGGTAACCAATGTACGGCCCTTAAGGCAGAGGAGATGTAGGCTTGTGGCTTCATATGAAGGAGTAGCAGTGTTTTGAATTTGTTGTAGTCGTTTCATAGTTTGTAGAGGTGATCCATGGTAGAGGCCATTGGCATAATCAAGTTTAGAGAGTACAGGATAGGTATTAGCTTAGACCTTCTTTGTGTGGAGATCCTAAGTGGGGGAAGATGTGTTGCAGAGTATTATTGTAATGAATATTGATTTTGCTAAATTATTCACTTGCCATTTATGAATAGCTTAGAGTCCATGGTAATTCCAAGGGTTCTTACTTCCTTGGATACTTTAGGAGGTGGTCCCAGATCACCAGGTAGAAAGTGGAAATCATAATTTTTCCAATTGTCACAGATGAGTATTTTAATTTTGGACCCTTCAATTTGAGATGGCTCTATGTCATCCACTGATCAACGGCTTGAAGGCAACTGAAGATTTTAGAGTTTCCAATGAGTTCAGGAAGTATTTGTGTGTCATTTATGTAGTTCTAGCTGGTGAGCTGAAATTCATTGATCATTGGTACTTACTTTAAATAGATATTGAAATGCATGGGTGAGATGATAGAGCCTTGACTGACCCCTGCTTTTATAAATTAGGGTTTGGATGACAAAGGAGGAGTATGGATGGCATTTGTTCTGTTTTAAAGGTAGAATATGATCCAGCCGAGAGCAGTCCCCTCTATTCTCACTTCGTAGTATCTTTGCATTAGAGGGTCATGATCAACTGTTTAGAAGGCAGCTGAATGGCTCAAGAGAAGGAGTGCAGTGACCCCTTTGCAGTCTACTGTGTTGTTAAGGTCTTCGCAGATGGCAATTAGGACAGATTCTGTGATTCTTCATGGACGAAAACCTATTTGGAAGTCAGAAAGTATGAAGTTATCAACCCCCACGGGTCAGGTGCCTTGTGGGTCAATCTGTAAAGCTTTATCTGGTGTTCAGGGGGACTGGGAGCTGTCCCTGAGCACAGAGTCTCCTTCGATACACACAGGCCCAGTACACACTTCATAAGTCCTATTCAACCCTGCAGGTAAGGCCAAAATAAAAAACTACTAAATACTGCTTTTGCAAATTTAAAAACCTTATTTTTTCTAGTAAAAAATTTGTGCTATATTCACTTTACAAACGTAGGGTTATATTAACCAAACGTTCAGGCAGCACAGCAAGCAAGCAGGAATGTGCCATATTTAACATTATATGGCCCATTCCTGTCCTTTCCTTGCATTGGTGCACAAACAGCTGCCTTGCCCCAACACAGGCATCCTAGCACCATGGTGCATGGGTGCCTGCTTTTCAGACAGGATTGTTTATGTGTAGGAAGGGCCACCTTCCTGCACAAAAACAATACTCTGAGGTGTTTTCCTCTTTCTTTCACACATAGAAAAAAAACCAAGTAGAAATAAAGATATTTCTCCTCATTACACCTCACCTGGAAAGTATTTTGACTCATTTCCTGGTCTATCAGTAATGGTAAATCTGGGAATGCGCCAAAATCCATGGGTGGATGCATGGGTACACCCACGCTCCACCCATGGCATAGGTCCCTGGGTCAGAGTAGCGCAAAGCTCCGATTTGGGTTGCGTTGCATGACTCTAGATATTTCAAGCCATGCAGGGTTAAGCAAGGGGACATTGCGTTGCTTGATAATTGTTACTTAGTAGTTATGTCACCTTTGCACCACATGGCGAGGTGCAAGGACGATGCCACTGGATAATAAAAAATGCCCAAAAATGTTTAACCACAGAACAGGTTAAGCAGTCTCTTAAACACAATGCTTAGTGTTGTTTTTGCCTTTTTAGATTCTAGAAGGGGGAAGGGCATTACGAGGATTCATCTTTTGGTAGCCTTCGCAGTTTATGTGTCTGATAATATTATTTTAACTGATGTTTACAAATAAAAAACATCGAAATTCACTCCAATTTCTACAAGTGGGGTCTTCAAAGGCAAACACCACATGAATATTTGCCAGCTTGAGTTTTCCACAAAAAGAAAAAGATTAAGGGGTCCATTAGGATGTAGGGCGGTGGCACCACCGCAGCACTGGCGGTGCAGAAAAATGCCTTTTTCCGCTCGCCACCAGCAGGCATCACGCCCGCCATATTTATATGGACAAACATAGGCCAATTCTAGACCACTGCGGTGCGACGCGCACCGCCAACAAAGTGTGCCCGCCACAGCGGCGGTGGGAGCCAATGGAGACTCACCACCGTGCGGAATAACATCTGCCCCGCTCCACAAATTAGGATGACTCAAGCAAGCAGACGCACGCAGCGGAGACACCGCCCAATCAGAGACGGCGGAAGCTCGACAGTGGAGCGCAAAACCAGATTCCCGGTCACAACCGCCATGGACCCAGCTCTACACGTCTTTCTGGTGCTGTACCTGCTACATCACGAGGAACTCATGGACAGCAGCGGATAAGCAACAACACAAACCAAACACACAACACATGGGCTGACACAGGGTCCAAATCCACATCAGACACCCTAGGGGGGACAGGGACACATCCACAAGGGCACCCACACATCACCCACCTGCCACAAAGTCACCCCGCTGGATCCTGGAAACACAGCTACCGCCACCATGCGCAATGTCCCGGTCAGGTCACCGCAGCGGCGAACACAAGCAAATACATGTGCACAATGCAGAAGGCAGGGCCAGTGCCAGGCATGGGCAGGGCACAAAGACCACAGGGCCACACTCCCTCCCACCACACACTAGCACACCCCATGAAGGCACATGTCATGTGGCCCTCCTGTGCACCCCATGCACAACAACAAGCCAGGGCAATCGACTCTCTGCACCACACAACAAACAATCATGGAGACAGACACTGCAGGAGTGGCTGCACAGGAACACACAACACACAGCACAGTAGCACAGGGCCAGGGAAACACACACAACACCACACTCAGGGAAATATAAATGAGGACAAGCAACAAACGAACACATACAAGGAATTAACATCCAAATGGATACACAGCCTGCACAGTCACACATACATACCACAGACTGAAACACACACACATACATACCCCACATGCCAACAGCAATGGAGCACAAGGAACAGAGCACAACACCCTCACACCATCAAAGCACACATGGCTGGCACAGTCAGTGAACACAAACCACAGACAGCACAGTGCAACAACACAGGGAGACAGCAAGTCAAACCACGTATAGGTACAATGATGAAAGGAAGGCCCTGTAGTCAAACTGTGAACAGCCACACATCCATACAACTACTTCACAGGAGCACACCAGCAGCACTACACACAGGGACCATCTACACACCTCAGGACTGGCAAACACCAGTAAGAATCTACACACATACCCCCCTCACACCAGCAGTACACAACACCAGTGCCAAACACACTGAAGGCTGGCAACACTTGACAGTCAATACACACACATACAACCACACACCCTGGGCTAAGGCCACAAACATCACACACACACACAGGGATGCCACCACAAATGTGGAAACAAATACAACAGACAAACACATAGCCCAACAGAAACACACACAGTGCCACAACAACAACAACATACATGCCCTGTGCAGCTAAACTGGGGAAAGTCAATGGGGGCACAGACACAACAGGAGTGCACAACCTCATAACTCAGGAACAATGCACAGACAACATACCACAACACACACAAGAAGTGCACTATCACAGAACAACACAGCCACAGCAAACAAACAACAGATACACAGGCAGAAAAATCACATAGCAAACACAGCAGGACATCAGGGGATGCACACCAGGCAATCACAAGGCAACATACACACACAGCACTGCATGCACAACAAGCGGTATGTGCACACCAAGCATACCAGACACACACAGACGTCAGTGACAGAACAGCAACCCACACAGCACCATACAGCACAGCACAAAGACAACAGCACACCCAGGAAGTGAAGCAAAAACACAAACAATACATACATCCAACACAACCCAATAGAGGCACACATCTGGGACACAAATGTGGAAACATCTTGACCACAGGACTGTGCAGCACACACAGTTGAACTGCATAGGAGCAACCATGACTGACAAACAGCACCAGAACATCACACATGACCCATTGGGGAAATGCCCTGAGTGACACTTTGACCCTGGACAAAGAAGTGCACCACAAAGCACAGTGGCACAAATGAAGTCATGGGGAGGCACACACATATAAACCAAGGGGACAGCTCACACCTAAGTGAAGTGTACTGCATGTCAGTAGGGGACATGGCAGGAGTGTACCATACACAAAGAGAGGGAGTGCAGACCCACAATGGGTAGGCAGCAGATGCACAGATAGGGGAGGGCATGACAACACACACAGGGACCATATGACAGCAAGGCATGAGAAAACACAACCACAATGGCAGTGTGGAGCAGCAGGTCTGCACAGTCCTCACAACAGCAACAAGACACATGGATGTACAACAAAACACAACACTGACTTGCCAGTAACACTCTCTGCATACTCACAAGTGACAAAAACAACAAGTAGGAGTCAGACAGAACTACAAGGACACACCAACACACTGCACAGTGCACAACATACAACTCACACATGGGCATACAACCCCATCCACAGGGATGAACAATCAAAACAACAGGCACACTACTCCTGGCTGACACATGTGTGTGTAGTTGAAACTGCAGAGGCATGCACGCATCAACACTTCCCACAAACTCACCCCCTTCACACTGCATACTACCTGGCCATCCAAGAGCACAAATGGAAAGTAATCCATGGGACTAGGATGACTGGCCATCACAAGATGACCACACACATACACCACTGGGCACACATAAAGGAAGAACACACTTACATGATGACCATGGACAGCCTGCCTGCAATACTGTGTGCAGAAACCCACTCTGTGCTGGCAGTGACCCCCCCTTGACATGTGTACAATAGAGCCAACATGAACCAATCATGTAAATGACTACTGCTAACCATTCGAAATTGCCACCATTGCTACCACAAGTATCTGGGTCAAGCAGAAATGAAGACCCTGTCACCCCTAAAAAAAGGAGAGTAAGTGAGCCCAAACATTGACCATGTTGAAGTGCCACACAGACCATGTGGCAGAGTAAACCATTTACACACAGCAAAAGAACTTTATTCAGTAAGGACACTGACAAAATAGACAATAGGGGTGGGTGGAATATGAAAAATTGCCTTTCGCAAAACTTGGCGAAATGGCAAAAAATCTCGGCGAACACGCAAAATTTCGCGTGCTCGCGGAGATTTTGGGCTGATTAATGCGTTACTGAATTTGACCTTCAACTCGGGCACCTGCTTTATTTATATCTGTAAGTGCTTCCTGTTGAGGTTTAATTTTTGCGACAGGAGCATCGTGCCAGAATGAATACTACCCTGCATATACACCCAAGAGGATGCCACCGTTTTGTGCAATACCTCTACTCAACCTGAGTACTTTCTACTGACTAATCAGTAAGGGCTACCTCGTTGGATAAATGTATAGGGCTTTTCCTACACTACAACTGCGTAGAGGGCCAGAAGAGTTGTCTCCCGTGACCATGTGTGTCTGTAACTTTGCCACCGCGCCGACGGGCATAGGGGTCCCTCGAGGGAGCTGTCCATCATAGTGGGGAAAGGGCGGGAAGACGTTGCACACCGCTGGTGTGTGGGCTGGGGCCAAACGGGTGGGGCTTCCATGCAGTTCACATGCCTCTTGTTTATAAAGGGCCAGAGAACGATCAGAGCAGCAGATGAGGAGACAGAACCTCCTGGTGTCAGGAACTATACGGGGATTGCGCTCGAGAAACTCATCGGTGCACAGAACTCCATCAAGGATTACAGCAAATTGTTGATGGTAGATATGGGGAGAAAGCACACCTGCCTAGCCTCCACCATGCTCACGAATCTTTTCTGCTGATTAATGCGTTACTGAATTTGACCTTCAACTCGGGCACCTGCTTTATTTATATATGTAAGTGCTTAATAGACAACAGGAGAAACTGTCTTTATTCACATATTGCACAGATAGGTACCATGACAAGACAAGAGCAAGGCACAAGATGCAGAGCATGTCCATGAGAAGCTGCACAGGCAGAGGGCACACAGCAGTGAACGACAAGGCCAGTGGCCAGGACAAAGTGCAGACTGAGTCCATGAAAAGCTGCATGGGAAGGGGGCACACAGCAGTGAACGACAAGGCCAGTGGGCAGGACAAAGTGCAGACTGACTCCATGAGAAGCTGCACGGGCAGGGGGCACACAGCAGTGAATGACAAGGCCAGTGGCCAGGATAAAGTGCAGACTGAGTCCATTAGAAGCTGCACAGGCAGGGGGCGCACAGCAGTGAATGACAAGGCCAGTGGCCAGGACCAAGTGCAGACTGAGTCCATGAGAAGCTGCACAGGCAGGGGGCACACAGCAGTGAACAACAAGGCCAGTGGCCAGTCCAGGGTGCAGACTGAGTCCATGAGAAGCTGCACAGGGAAGAGTTCAAAACAGCAAAGAGCAACAGGACCAGTGGCCAGACCAGAGTGCAGACTGAGTCCATGAGAAGCTGCACATGGAAGAGTTCAACACAGCAAAGAGCAACAGGGCCAGTGGCCAGTCCAGGGTGCAGACTGAGTCCATGAGAAGCTGCAAAGGGAAGGGTCCAACACAGCAAAGAGCAACAGGGCCAGTGGCTAGTCCAGGGTGCATACTGAGTCCATGAGAAGCTGCACAGGGAAGAGTTCAACACAGCAAAGAGCAACAGGGCCAGTGGCCAGACCAGAGTGCAGACTGAGTCCATGAGAAGCTGCACAACGAAAGGTCCAACACAGCAAAGAGCAGCAGGGCCAATGGCCACTCAAGGGTGCAGACTGAGTCCATGAGAAGCTGCACAGGGAAGAGTTCAACACAGCAAAGAGCAACAAGGCCAGTGGCCACTCCAGGGTGCAGACTGAGTCCATGAGAAGCAGCACAGGGAAGGGTCCAACACAGCAAAGAGCAACAGGGCCAGTGGCCAGTCTAGGGTGCAGACTGAGTCCATGAGAAGCTGCATGGGCAGGGGGCACAAAGCAGTGAACGACAAGGCCAGTGGCCAGTCTAGGGTGCAGACTGAGTCCATGAGAAGCTTCAGAGGCAGGGGGCACACAGCAGTGAACGACAAGGACAGTGGCCAGGACAAAGTGCAGAGTGAGTCCATGATAAGCTGCACAGGCAGGGGGCACACAGCAGTGAACGACAAGGCCGGTGGGAAGGACACAGTGCAAACTGAGTCCATGAGAAGCTGCACAGGCAGGGGGCACACAGCAGTGAACGACAAGGCCAGTGGCCAGTCCAGGGTGCAGACTGATTCCATGAGAAGCTGCACAGGGAAGAGTTCAACACAGCAAAGAGCAACAAGGCCAGTGGCCACTCCAGGGTGCAGACTGAGTCCATGAGAAGCTGCGCAGGGAAGGGTCCAACACAGCAAAGAGCAACAGGCCCAGTGGCCAGTCTAGTGTGCAGACTGAGTCTATGAGAAGCTGCATGGGCAGGGGACACACAGCAGTGAACGACAAGGCCAGTGGCCAGTCTAGGGTGCAGACTGAGTCCATGAGAAGCTGCACAGGCAGGGGGCACACAGCAGTGAACGACAAGGACAGTGGCCAGGACAAAGTGCAGAGTGAGTCCATGAGAAGCTGCACAGGCAGGGGGCACACAGCAGTGAACGACAAGGCCAGTGGGCAGGACACAGTGCAAACTGAGTCCATGAGAAGCTGCACAGGCAGGGGGCACACAGCAGTGAACGACAAGGCCAGTGGCCAGTCCAGGGTGCAGACTCAGTTCATGAGAAGCTGCACAGGGAATGTGTGCGACTGTACATTTGCATGGTCAGCAACACAGTCAGGGGGCAATAATGTGCAGTACAGGCCCACCTGTGTGAGAGACAGGTGTGTGAGGGTGACTACCATGGGCTTTCAAGTCTTATTGAATAAATTCCTGGGTTTTTGTAAGGATGGGAAACTGGAACTGAACACCACGAAAACTAAATTTATGGTGTTCGGTAAAACAAGGGGTGGTATTCGAAAGGTTAAGATCATGCATGAACCTCTGGAACGTATAAAGGATTTTGATTACTTGGGCATAGGCATAGGCATAAGTGAATCACTTAGCTGGGGTTATCAATTGAGGAAGAGCTACTTGACCTTATGCCAAAGATCTAAATCAGTATTAAGATTCTTTAAACAATCTTACACCCAACCCCTCTCCCCGGCCCTTGAAATATACCGTGCAAAAACCCAGAACGGAGCTCTGTATGGAGCAGGTATCCGGGGATTCACCCCTGTATCCCAGCTAACTACCTGCGAGAACAACTTTGCAAGGGCTCAGATTGCACTACCCGTCACAACACCACTTACCCCACTTTTTTATGACCTTGGGCTAAAAAGAATCAATGACTTGGCTGCCCTGAAACCCTTAATTTATTGGCTGCGCCCATGGACTACTCCCCAATTAACTGAATATCGCAACTCTTTACGGGAGGTCCTGGCACTTAAGGGGGCAAAACAACTTCCCTGGTTCAAGCATATCGCTAAATGGTGCAAGTCACTGAACCTAATGGGTCTATGGGAGAATCCAGAACGGGCTACCGGACGTGACATTCTGTCCCTTAAAGCTATTTACTGGAAGGTGGTGGGGGAGCACTACACTAATAATTTAGCTAGTGGACAGCTAATTTTTTAATTATAAAATCCTGCTCCTCTCTTGAACCATTCCTTGACTTGATCTCGCCTTCACTTGCTAAAAGCCTATATGTCAGGTTTAGGTATGGTAACCTATTACTGAAATTTCCAGGGAAAGGGGAGAGGGGTTTAGTAATTGACACCTGCCCTGCATGCTGCGAAGCTGACGAAACCGAAGAACACATATTGTTCGTCTGCTCAAAGTACAGGCAGCTACGCAGGAGATGGATTAGACCTATTTGCCTTAATATTGGTGTCAGGAAGAACCAGATCGCGTTTAGAATTTTTAGAGCAGACACTTCTGGACCAATTGTTTTTTCCCTTAGTCGTTTTCTGTTATCTTTTTGGTTCATTCGTAAAAAATTCCTCTGTTAGTTATGATATTATTTTAAAAATATCCTGTGTAGTTATGACACCATTTTATCTTGTTTTTCTTTTTTTCCTTTCCCTAGCCGATTTATATGGTTTATTTTTCTTATGTTTGTTGGTTGCATTGCTCCTCTCCATAAGCATGCTTAGACTGATGGTACATGTATTCATGTTCTTAAATTGATTTGATATGTCATTTGTATTCACAATTGCAATGGTCTAATACTATTTTTATTGTTGATAAATTTATGTTTTATATTTTGTACACTTTGATGGTTTTTACAAATGACCGAATAAAGATATGATGATGATGACTACCACTCAGACTTGGCTGTCAGGCGGACTGGGAGCTGGCTGTGTCTGGGGTACTCTCGGGGCACTTGACGGGGTAGAGAGCAGAACAGCTGAGGTAGAGCTATCAGTGGCTTTGCAAGCCGGAGGGCTGCTTGGACCAGGTGGTGTAGTGGCACGTGGAGGTGGAGTCATGCAGATGGGAGACACGTTGTGGCTGGGAGATTGTGGAGTGGTGCCCTTCCACTTCTTGGGGATCCTAAATGGCTTGCATGACTTTGGATCAATGGGAAGTGGTGTGGACACAACAGGCACACTCACCACCACTGCTGCAGCAGGTGCAGGCGCTGGCAGCCCCTCTGGTGATGTGCTGGAACCAGCGGAATGCTTTGAATGGCTTCTCCTCTGCCCCCCTTCCCCTATTTACTAGGTGTTACCCCTACAGTGCCCTCCGGCCCCTGCTTCACGGGGCTTGGAATGGGAGTCAAAGTGGTTGGTGATACTGCCTTGGAGCCCTTCCTAGGTGTACCCTTGGCATGCACCACCTCCTTGGTGGGCACACACACTGTACGATTATCTATGCGCAATGCTTTAGGGGCAGGAGAGTCCTTGGATGGGGATGCCACTGAGGCATGTGTGCCTGAGGTCTGCTGCTTTGCTATTTGTCCACTGGTGTCGCCTGACGGGCTTTTCTCCCTGCGCTCTGGGGTGCCTTTGGTCTTCTGTGGGGATGGTGTCAGCACCCAGGACCGCTTGGGTTGCTGCTGCTGTGTGCTCAATGTGCTGTATTGTGACTTTGATGTATGTGGACCGTGGTTACTATCATCAGACGTGGCCACTGCCAGGGGGTAGACAAAGGGACAGTAGCTGGACTGTAAGTTGATGACAAAGCCTGGACTGTCCGGTGCAGCCCACCCACGTCGGAATGTATGCCCTCCATGAAAACAACCACCTGGGCCAATTTCTTGTTGTGGTCAATGAAGGCATTGAGGAGAGCTGTCTGGCCTACACACAGCTGGCGCCAAAGGTCCACAGACTCAGCACTGATGGCAGCAGAGGGGACAAGGGCAGGAGCAGCGGTGCCAGGGGTGAAGGACACTCTCCCCCTCTTACTGAGGCGGACACGGGCAGCACCAGAGGAAGTGGCTGGGAGGGTGGGCAATGGCCGCTGTGTGGTGGAAGTCGATGCAGAGTCCCCTTTCCCTGTGCCCTCCAACATGGATGCATCCCCGCTGGCATTGGATGATGCGGTGCTTTGCGTCTCAGGCTGGGACTCCTCCAGCAGACTCCTGTCCCCCTCTGAGGCGCTGGTGACATCTGTGTCACTGGGCTCCTGGGCAGCTGTGGTGCTAGTTTCACCCCCACTGGTGTTCGTCTCCTGTCCCTCCGTAACCACAGGTGATGCTGCATGAGAGAGAGAGATGTAGGGTCAGGTCAGTGGCAGTAACAGAACAAACATATGCAAGCAATGCAAGACAAAAGTTGACCAAATCTAAATGTTGCACACCACCCTGTGCAATCACATCGTGCCAACTCACTACATAGACTCAAGCAGTGCGTGGAAACTGGAAACTCAGGCATGAGTGAGCCATGTGATGTCCACACAGCACAACAACCTGCTTGTGGCTCTGTTCAAACAGACACACAACTAGTTCTGAGCACACCTAGGGACATGATGGGGGCACACTACTTGTTGCCAATGACAGAAATGGATGGAACAGGAGGGGACAACACAGACCCAGACTACAACATGACAGTCCACAATGGACATTAGCCCATGCCACCCACCATGCCGTACATTGGGGACAACATAATGCTGCACATTGCTGTAAGATGTGTAGGCCTCCCCAATATGGGTGCATGCAATGGACGCATTGATGTACGCACAGTCAGATTGGGCACACTGCAGTTCCCTCCCATGGGATTCCCAAGACTACACCAATGCAGAAGAAACCTGAAGAGCACAACTCAGAATGTAATGTGAAGTCACAGCATCCACATCACCTTTGTAAGTACAGGTAGGGCAAATACATGCCACAGGCACCCAGGCCAGCAGTCACTTACATGCCACAGCATCACACTACCAACATCACATAGGCCAGCGCTGGCACAGGCTCTGTATACATGCAGCCACTACCAGCCAAAGTCAAACTCCCCAAATGCTCACCCCTGGCTTGCTGCTGATGCTCCTTCAAATGTGCAAACAGCTCAGGCTGTGTCACCGCCAAGATGCGCCCCATTAGTGGTGTCATGCTGCGCCGTGCCAGACGCCCAGTGCGAGGAAGCAGCCCCAAGGTCATCTCCACCACATTCTTTGCCAGCCGGCTGATGTCGCCCCATCTCTTGTGGCAGTGGGTGTGCCGTCGGTTTGCGACCCCCAGAGCTCACACCTTCGCTGCAATGGCCCTCCACACGGCCTTCTGCTGGTGTACCTTGAGCTGCAGGCATGGGAGACAAGAGGGGGAAATGATCAGTGACACAGTGTCATGTACAGACAGCTATCAGTATAGCAGCACGATATAAAATCATCGCATATCCAACGAAATTGGCAATCAGAGACTATAGTACAGCTCACATGGGACACTTGCATGGGAAAAGCTGATGTTAAAGCATGCAGGTGTGAGGGGGAACACAGTCCCTGCACATCTCACACACATGCAGGATGCCAGCACTGAAACACCCATGTAGCCTGCCCACATCTCCAGTCCATTGTTGGCTTGAGCAACACATACATCACATGTCAACCTGTGTTTGGGGGTGGACTCACTGTGTCCAAGACTGCGCAGCCATCAATGTCCCTGTCCTGTGAATAGATGAATGTGTCATGGTGGTCACATTGAGGGACATGATCGCACAAATACAAAATGCCATTCACAAGGGCAGTTGCGTGAAAAATACAGTGCTGAGATGGCCCATAGCTGGAGTGCAATGTGAAAAGACTGATGTCATACTCTGTAAGTTAAGTGAGGTGTCCTTGTCTTTGTAGGCGGGGACTGTGCAGGCCAGCTGGGCTCACACTGAGATGGACTACAGGGGCACACACAGCCATCCAGCCAAGCAATCACTGTCCGGACTACAGCATGAACAACCTTCTCTGTCACTGTATGGCTGACAACACAGGTCACTCATACATACATGCGCAGGGAGGGAAAGCTGTGGCATTGGGTACACACACCCTCCCACTGGAGACACCATGTCAGGCAGTGCATGACACTACCCCACACTCCCAGGCACATACTGCATCAGTCCAACTACATGTGTGGCCCCCACTACCCTACCCCACCACTGTTGAAGACTTACCACGACATTTGGGACACCATATAGCCTTGGGTACTGTGTGAGCACCTCGTCCACCAGGACCTCCAGCTCCTCACTCGTGAAGGGACTGGCACCGATCTTCTCTGTCCTTGCCATCACTGTGGACATGAGACAACAGCGGCGGAATTGGGTGGTGAGGGGTCTCAGGCAGCAGTGTCTGGAGGCAGCAGCAGGTGAGGGGTCTCAGGCAGCAGTCCCTGGAGGCAGCAGCAGGTGAGGGGTCTCAGGCAGCAGTCCCTGGAGGCAGCAGCAGGTGAGGGGTCTCAGGCAGCAGACTCTTGGAGCAGTGGAAATTTGAGGCTCACTCCCACACATATATAGTCCCATGGGGTCGTTTCAAAGGTGCCAAGCTGCAGCAATTGGTGGTCCAGGTCTGCCTCTTTCAAATACATCCAATGACCACCTACTGCGATCTTCAAAATTGCATCATGCCACCGCAATCACGGCTCCCATTGGCTGTAAGGTCATGCTCTATGGTGGTGACACAACGCTGGGGCCTGGGGTGCGCTACCGCGATGGTGAATCTTCCAAATGCAGCCAATGTCTGCCTCCGCGGAGCACGCCTACCGCGATCTTCAAAATTGCATCATGGCACCCCTATCGAGCTTCGCATTGGCTCCATGGCAAGCTCCATGGCGGTGACACACCGCAGGGGCCCGGTGTGCGCTACCGCGATTTTAGTGGCGGAGCATGCCAACCGCTATTTCCACATGTCTCCATGCGTATCACTTCCGCACTTGTGTGAATGGGGGTGCTGCTGACACACCGCTGGGGCCAGGTGGTAGCTACCGCGATTTGGGTGCCATACATTGACACAAGGCTCCACCATTCGGGCAGCGGAGCATGCCAACTGCCATTTTCACATGTCTTCATGCCTATCACTACCGCACTTCTGTGAATGGGGGTGCTGGTGACACACCGCCGGGTCCAGGCAGTAGCTACCATGATTTGGGTGCCATACATTGACACGAGGCTCCGCCAGTCAGGCAGTGGAGCATGCCAACCACCATTTCCACATGTCTCCATGCGTATCACTTCCGCACTTGTGTGAATGGGGGTGCTGCTGACACACCGCTGGGGCCAGGTGGTAGCTACCGCGATTTGGGTGCCATACATTGACACGAGGCTCCACCATTCAGGCGGCGGAGCATGCCAACTGCCATCTCCACATGTCTCCATGCCTATCACTACCGCACTTGTATGAATGGGGGTGCTGGTGACACAATGCTGGGGCCAGGCGGTAGCTACCGCAATTTGGGTGCCATACAAACAGTGCACAGTGCCAACATGTTCAATGGCACATCATTGTGGACACAATGCCAATGTTCAATTTTCCCACTGATGACTACACATGCCATATTTGTGTGTGTGTATCGTAGATTGGCCTGTACCCACTCACATGTCACTGATGGATTTGATGTTGGTGTAGGCTGGACAGTGTTGTTCTGGACTGTACAATGTGTACACATGACAATGTGTTGAGGTCCAGTGACAATCACAGCGATGCTCATCTCAATGAATGATGATCTATTTTGCATTGTCTCTCATGTCTGCTCATGAACACATTCGTCATTTCAGCGCCGACTGTGGTCATTGTGTGGTGGATATGTGCTAGGTAGTAATGACGCATTAAGGTGTGATAGGTACAGCAGCTAGGTATGTGACAGTGGTTTGGATTAGTTACACATATGCTGGATGCTATACTCCCAGGCGTTCCCATGTGAACTGTGGCCATATCCCTGTGTGCATTCACATTGACCAAGGTGGTGTTTGAGGTACTTGTCTTGTGTAAGTTGACAGGTGTGCCCTTTGTGTAGCTGAAGGTGTCCCTCCATATAAACTGGTCTGTTAGTCACTATAGATGTCAGTCATTGTTGTCGTTCTGTCATCCAGAACATGGTATGCTGTGCACATCTCATGATTTATTGCATTGTCATGTACCCACTATCATCTAAAATAGGAGGAGGCCAAATTTGACTCGTCACTTGACAGTGCTGGAGGACATGGAGGATGTTGCGATCATACGGAAATGCCGCCTGGACAGAGCCACCCCGAAAATCCTTTGAGATCTGTTGGAGCCCCACCTGCAGCCCTGCAGGACATATCCGACAGATTTCACCCCTACTTATAAGGTGATGGCAGCCCTGGATTTTTTGCCACTGGATCGTTCCAAGAGACAGTGGCCAGCGCTGGTGGGATGTCACAACTGATATTCAACATGGTGCTGCGTGATGTACGGTCCGCCATGATGCTATACAAGGACAGATACATCCATTTCCCCAAGGGTGCTGAATTTCCAGCTGTGAAGGGAGACTTCTATCCCCTTGGACACATCCCCAATGTTGTTGGTGTCATTGATTGCACCCATGTCGGTCTTGTTCCACCACAGGCAAGAGAGCACATGTACCGCAATCGCAAGCATTACCACTCCATCGATGTGCAGGTGGTGTGCCTGGCAGATATGACCATCTCGCATGTGTGTGCCAAATTCCCATGCTCGACCCATGACTCCTACATCCTGTGGAACAGCATAGTGCCCCAGCTGATGGCTAATCTTCTTCCCGAGCATACATGGATTGTGGGTGAGAATGCCTAGTCATGTGGCGTGCTGTGTGTGTGACCTGCTGCCCTGAGCCTCTGCGACGTTGAAATGTCTATTTGTGTTTGTCATACCTAGGTGACTCTGCATATCCCAACCATCCCTGGTTGCTGAGCCCACTGTGGAATTCCAGGTCCCCGGCTGAAGTCCGGTACAATGAGGCTCATGGGAGGACACATCGCGTGGTGCAGCGTACTTTTGGTCTGCTCAAGTCACGTTTCCGCTGCCTGGACAAGACTGGAAGTGCACTGGTATACTTGCCCAGGAAGGTGTGTCAAATTGCAGTGGCATGCTGCATGCTCCACAACCTAGCCATTCACAAGGAGATTCCCCGGCTCCTGGATGATGGTGAGGACCCAAGGCCCCAGCCTGCAAACCAAGCCGTGTCCAGTGATAAGGACAGTGGAGAGGAGGAAGGTGTTGACCAACGTGAACAGCTCATCACCCGCTACTTCACTTGATGGTGGATGTCAATGTGCAAAATGCCCATTGTCTGCTGATATTGCTGTTGTCGTGAAGGGGCATGTGAGAATTGTAGCATCAGCCAGTTGTAGACTCAGTGGTGGATGGAAATGTTTCTGGGACATGTCATTTGGGAACATCAACAGGACGTGTATGTTGACACTTGGTGGCCATTGTGACATGTTCATGTTGGGTTATCCTGATGGTAGGGGTTGTGTGATGTCTGTGATGCCACACCCAGACCAGTGACAGTTGTTCTGTTGTGTTTCCCTAGGTGCCTTTGACTTCTCCTTGCCTACATACAGCCCATGCTCCTGGTACATTGTGATCATGTTGAAGACTGTACATCCTGCAAAAGAAGGAGCAGACATGACAACATGTGTGTGAGGATATTTTATTTACAATGGTGAGATGCGAGGGGGGTGTACATTTCCATTGGAGTGTGGGGTGGAGCAGTGAGTTGACAGTTGTGGTAGATGAGATAGTCGAGTAGTCACCACATTCCTGTGGTGACCCAGTCCAAC
Organism: Triturus cristatus; assembly: GCF_964204655.1. Lineage (NCBI taxonomy): Eukaryota > Metazoa > Chordata > Amphibia > Caudata > Salamandridae > Triturus > Triturus cristatus. The sequence continues at coordinate 1,139,028,965 of NC_140583.1, read as the reverse complement.
AGACAGATGCCATTCACAAGTCAGTGTGGGGAAGGACAGTCCAAAAAGTCAATGCAGTGGTGGAGAGGGTTGCCATCATGGCTGGCTCCATGACTGGCATCTGGCAGGTGCTTTGCCTCCAGATACTCCAGGATCATCTTGGGATGGCCCCTTCGTCGTTTGGCAGGGGGGGCCCTGCTGCAGGTCCAGTGTGGTCTGAGGACTCACTGTGGGCGCAGGGGAGGATGGTGAACTGTCATCGTGCGGTCCACCAGAGGGAGGTAGAGGTGTTGTTTGTGGCACATGCCTGTCCCTCAGTACCGCCACTTGCTGGCCAAAGAGGTCCACTATTTGTCCCATGCGGGTGTTGATGGACCTCATCAGCAGATGAGCTCATGCAACAGTTCGTCTGACTGGCCCGTTTGTCCCTGGGCCTGTTCGTATGTGCCCAGGACTCTGGTGATGTGTTCAAGGGAGTGGGTCCCAGCCTCCTTGTGTCCCTGGGTGACCCTGCCCCTCCCACGTGCCGTGCTGCCACAGACCTGTTGCCTCACCACTGTGGGCACCCGCAACCTCTCCCTGCCCTCCCCCGTCGGTGGTGTGTGCTGGTCATCCTCTGGGACAGGGAGGGTGTTGCAGGCAGCACTGGTGGTGGTGGTGGTGGTGGTGGCGGCGGTGGCAGTGGTCGCACAGGCCGTAACAGCAGGGGTCTGCTGTGAAGTTGTTGTTGGCACAGATGTGGTGGGGGGACGATGGGGTCCTGGGACCTGTTGCACCCTGGCACACCAGATGGGCCAGCCTCGAGCTCATCGTCCATGGAATCCTGGGAGTCAACATCCGAGATGCCATGTACCGGGGGTGGAGACTGGCTCTGCAGGTTGCTGGTGTTGTCCTCTGCAGTGAGTTCTTGGTCACCTGTGGGTCAGATGTGAAATGGTCATTGCAGTGCACCCGGCAAGCTTTGTGTTAGCTGTGTGTCATTCACTTTTTTTACACTGCACAATTGACATATCATCACATTGTTGACTATGTGCACTACTGTGCCTCCTGACATGATGCAGTGGTACAGGCATTACTTGTCCACGGTGTGAGTTGTCAAGGCATACCATGCGACCCGTGCACAATTAAGGTTTACAGGGAATTCCTACCATATAGGGCCTGGCACAACATGTGTTTAATTGAGAACTCATTGTTTATTTGTCTGACCTGGCAGACGTCACATCTGGCCATGGACTGTTCATTGTCATCTCCTGCATCCCTTTGTCCTGTCATGTGCATATCTTGATTTTTACCACCACACATGCCTTCATATTTTTCTGATGGTCCTTTTTGCACTTGCCCTATGGCGATGCACATGTAACTAGGTGCTATGCATGATTGTGCCCTGACTTTCTTCTACTTGTGCATTGGTCTGTCACACTTTGGTAGCTGTGACAGTTTCCCTAGCTTACCTTTGAGCACACTGTGCTTGGCGATGGGGTAGGTATGCCTCTTTTTGCAATGAGAGGGCTGGTGTTGTCATATGGCACCATTTAATTTGTGAAAAATGGGTGGGTGCACGTACTGGCTACTTACCTGTAAGTTTGTTTGGTGTACTGCAATGGCTTCCAGCTGCTCCTGGGTGGGAGAGAGCTCCATCCTGCTCAGGTGTGGGACAGAGGGGATGTCGGGAGTAGTGGTGCAGGCCCCCCACCCCCAGACACCCTCCCGGGGAAGATGGCTACCTACCTGTAGGTTTGATGAGGGTTGTGTAATGGCTGACACATGCTTCTGGGTGGGGTGGTGGGAGGGATCCATCTTGGTAGGTTGTGGAACAGGGGGCATGGTGGGAGTAATGGTGCAGACCCCCCACCCCCAGACACCCTCCCAGGGAAGATGGCTACCTACCTGTGAGATTGATGAGGGTGATGTCAAGGCTTCCAACTGCTCTTGGGTGGGGGAGGGCTCCATCCTGCTCAGGTGTGGGACAGGGGGCATGGTGGGAGTAGTGGTGCAGGACCCCCACCCCCAGACACCCTCCCGGGGAGGATGGATACCTACCTGTGAGTTTGATGAGGGTTGTGTAATGGCTGACACATGCTTCTGGGTGGGGTGGTGGGAGGGATCCATCTTGGTAGGCTGTGGGACAGGGGGCATGGTGGGAGTAGTGGTGCAGGCCCCCCACCCCAGACACCCTCACTGTGAAGATGGCTACCTACCTGTGAGTTTTGATGAGGGTTATGTAATGGCTGATATATGCTTCTGGGTGGGGTGGTGGGAGGGATCCATCTTGGTAGGCTGTGGGACAGAGGGCATGGTGGGAGTAGTGCTGCAGGACCCCACCCCCATACACCCTCACTGTGAAGATGGCTACCTACCTGTAATTTTGTTGGGTGTACTGTAATGGCTTCCAACTGCTCCTGGATAGGGTAGGGCTCCATCCTGCTCAGGTGTGGGACAGAGGGGATGTTGAGAGTAGTAGTGCAGGCTTCCCAGCCACAAACACCCTTCCAGGGAAGATGGCTACCTACCTGTAAGTTTGATGAGGGTTGTGTAATGGCTGGTGGGAGGGATCCATCTTGATAGGCTGTGGGACAGGGGGCATGGTGGGAGTAGTGGTGCAGACCCCCAACCCCCAGACACCCTACCAGGGAAGTGGCTGCCTACTTGTGAGTTTGATGTGGGTTGTGTAATGGCTGACAAATGCTTCTGGGTGGGGTGGTGGGAGGGATCCATCTTGGTAGGCTGTGGGACAGGGGGCATTATGGGAGAAGTGGTGCAGACCCCCCACCCCCAGACACCCTCCCAGGGAAGATGGCTACCTACCTGTGAGTTTGATGAGGGTGATGTCATGGCTTCCAACTGCTCCTGGGTGGGGGAGTGCTCCATCCTGCTCAGGTGTGGGACAGGGTGCATGGTGGGAGTAGAGGTGCAGGCCCTCCACCCCCAGACACCCTCCCGGGGAAGATGGCCACCTACCTGTGAGTTTGATGAGGGTTGTGTAATGGCTGACAGATGCTTCTGGGTGGGGTGGTGGGAGGGATCCATCTTGGTAGGATGTGGGACAGGGGGCATGGTGGGAGTAGTGGTGCAGGCCCCCCACCCCCAGACACCCTCTCAGGGAAGATGGCTGCCTACCTGTGAGTTTGATGTGGGTTGTGTAATGGCTGACACATGCTTCTGGATGGGGTGGTGGGAGGGATCCATCTTGGTAGGCTGTGGGACAGGGGGTATGGTGGGAGTTGTGGTGCAGGCCCCCACCCCAAGACACTCTCCCAGGGAGGATGGCTCCCTACCTGTGAGTTTGATGTGGGTTGTGTAATGGCTTACACATGCTTCTGTGTGGGGTGGTGGGAGGGATCCATCTTGGTAGGCTGTGGGACAGGGGGCATGGTGGGAGTAATGGTACAGGCTCCCCACCCCAGACACCCTCACTGTGAAGATGGCTACCTACCTGTAATTTTGTTAGGTGTACTGCAATGGCTTCCAACAGCTCCTGGGTGAGGAGTGCTCGATCCTGCTCAGGTGTGGGACAGGGGCCATGGTGGGAGTAGTTGTGCAGACCCCCCACCCTCAGACACACTCCCAGGGAAGATGGCTACCTACCTGTGAGTTTGATGAGGGTGTTGTCATGGCTTCCAACTGCTGGGGGAAGGCTCCATCCTGCTCAGGTGTGGGACAGGGGGCATGGTGGGAGTAGTGGTGCAGGACCCCCACCCCCAGACACCCTCCCAGGGAAGATGGCTACCTACCTGTGAGTTTGATGTGGGTTGTGTAATGGCTGACACATGCTTCTGGGTGGGGTGGGGGAGGGATCCATCTTGCTGATGCTGTGGGCCAGGGGGCCTGGTGAGAGTTGTAGTGCTGTCTGCCTGTACACATGCCCCCATGGTAATTTTGGTAGCTATGTTTGTGGTGAATGGGAGTGGGTGAATGTTGGATCTGTGAGCCATGTTTTTGTGAGTGTGTGGTGGAGATGGATGGAATTTGTCGTAGGTGGTGTAGCTTTGTAGTTGTGCAAGACAGTACATGGAAGAGTGGCGGTAGTCATTTGTTTGTACTTACCAGCATCCACTCCCCCGGCTATTCCTGTGAGACTCTCTGGATGCAGTATGGCAAGCACCTTCTCCTCCCATTGTGTGAATGGTTTTGGTGGAATGGGAGGGCACCGCCAGTCCTCTGAGCCAGCTCATGGTTCTTGCTCCCCCTCTCCTTGACCACCCTCTTCAGATCATGCCAACGCTTCATGATCTCCTTTTTTGATCTTGGGGTGGTCCCTACTGCATTGACCCTGTGGACTATCCTTGCCCATATTTGTGCCCTTGTGGCTAATGGTGTCTGTTGGACCAGGGTACCAAAAGGCTGTGGTTCCACTCTGACTATCTCATCTACCTTCAACTCACTCTCAGTGAATTTGGGCATTTTCTGTGAGGCCATGGTGTGTGGTGTGCAAAGTGGTTGTGGGTGCAGGAGTGTGAGTGGTGGTTGTGGTTGTGCTGTGTATGGTGTGTGTTGTGCAAGGGGGTTGGTTGTGCTGGTGTGGAGGTGGTGGTGGTGCTGTGTGTGGTGTGGCCAGTGATGTCCTGTCCTTTGCCTCTCCTGTCAGCTGGGGTATGTGTCCCTTCTCTCCTGGAGTATTGCAAGGGATTGTGGTCAGGGAAGGGGCTGGTTTTATACTCAGCTATGTGGGTGTGTCCAATTGGGGTGTTGCTGACAGGTGTGTGTCTTCCTGGGATTTGTATTTTTCGTTTTGCCATGTGGTTGTGTCATTGGGGTGTGTTTTGTGTATTTGGGGGACATGGCTAGTGTTCTGTGTGCACTTTTTGGCCTTCTTGTGGGGTTTTGGCATCGTCCGCCATATTTTTTACGGTTCGTCCGCCGCGGTGGCTGTGCTTCAGCTCTTTCGCTGGCTCTTCCATTCATCCCATTGTGCGACCACGGGACCGTCGGGGATATCCTAATTTCCGGTGGGGTGTCTCTGCCATACTTGCGGCGGGTTGGTGTTTTTCCGCTGCGATTCCGACCAGCGCGGACGGATTTTGGCCATCTCCGCCCGCTACGGGCATTTTTTCTTGGCCTTGTTCCACCATGGTCTGATTTTTTTTGGTGCTTAATCCTAATTTGGCTGCCGATTTTCCCACGGTGCCGGCGGGTGGTTGTTTTCCGCTTCCATGGTGGTCGGGGTGCTTTTCCACCCGCCATCCTAATGGACCTCCTACTCTTGTCCCCATATAGTCAAAAATCTGCACAACAATGAAGAGACTATATTTTATCTAAATTCCCTCAAAGTAAGCAAAAAGCTTCTAAAATGTAATTTACCCAAACATGTTTGTTGAGCAAAGGTTTCTTGAGGCTGGTATGAAATATTGTCACAAAAATGTTTTCATTTTATTTGGATAAGAGTGGTTCACTTCACTCATCAGGCACCTAAGGCAGGGGCACCCACGATGCCCAAAGTTACAAACCTTAAATTGTCCTTGAATTTTGTATGTGAGATTTCTGAATGACATTTCTTTTTTTGCAAGAATTTGACAATTGATGGGAATATGCCATGTGACAGTGGTTTTCGTCTGAGGTACACTTTCACACCAGTACCCAAGGGGATGCAGTAGATACAGCCCGAATGAAGTAATACATGATTTGAAAAACCTAAGTAATAAAGGACAAAGAAGCATTACAATCAGGATAAAGAGAATGCATAAAGAAGCAATACAATCATTGACAAACAACAAGCAAACAATATGGCAGTCCGATTAATGTGGAATTATTGTAATTTTGAGAAAACAGACATATAAAGTGGAGGCCTCTAGTCAACTTAATGTGCAAAAATGTTATGCGAAAAGTTGAATTGCATGACAGTGGGGTTGGTGAATATCTTGAGATGTTGGATGAATGGAAATCACAGGGATTGACTAAACCAAAAAGAGTTCCAATTCATCAAGAGTATAAATTCTACAATACCAGCTATTTATCTTCATCCAAAAGACCATAAAAGCACCACAGATCTACCAGGTTGACTACTTGGTTACCTTACTTCTAAAGTCATGGACAGTATTGACTTTCTACAAATGTTTGTAGGCTTGCCAAAGCAAAATGATCTTCTAATGATTCCCATGGATGTTAACTCTTTATACACTAGTATGCATCACCAAGATGACCTTATAGCATGTGAATATTGCTTGAGACCATGAGCATTTCACTTTCTTGAACACATACAGATATTACTACCTATGTTATGATTTTGCCTTTAGCATACCATTCTTTGATTAAAAAAATTGTACTTTTATTTACAGTGGGATGTGATTGGCAGCTGCTTTAACCTCAGCTACACAATATTTTCATATTTTGGGGGAGGAGCAGGAGCTCTGAACTTGTGACATAGAGCATTGCATGGAGAAACAACTATGGCTAAGAGTCATAGATAACTTGGTTGAAATCTGGAAGGGTGCAAGAGAATCAGCTGGAACATTCCAACAAACTATAAACAAGAACAGTCTGAGTTTCAAGCATACTATAAGTGATAGAGTGTAAGATACTTACCTGTCTTCCTGGAAGTGGATCAAGAGAGATTTGTAACTAGGCTGCATAGAAAATATGCATGTGGAAATGGACTATAGCATGTCAGAAATCACCATCCAAATTGGCTAGAGTATCCCATAGGGAAACTTCTTAGAGCAAAGAGAAACTGTACCATGACGAAAGTGTACAAAGAGAAAAGTACCTTGATGTTTACAAGATTTAAGGAAAGGAGGTACCCTACTTGTATCATTTTGAAAGCATACCAAAGGATGGATGATGAGAAAAGGGAAACACTAAGAAGGGCAACTGTGGTAGAATTTGACACCAATGCACACATCACCACATTCAATTGTGAGTCATTAAGGTAGGTAATATCCTGAATAGAAATTGGAATATCCTGAAATATGAGGACACTTTATCCTAAAAATGGTGGTAACTCATTGATCACATGCAGAAAGGCGAACTCGTTCAAAGATGTGTTGGTAAACTGTCACTTATGTGACAAAGAACATATGGTTGAGGGAAAAACAAGCATTGTAAGGTATGCAGGAATAACACAAATGTGAGGTCTATCAAGCTAAAGAACTGCAATGAAAGTATATTAATAAAAAAAATATTCAATGTAATGCATCTGAGGGCTTGTGGCTAGGTTGATAATATGGAGGCTTAATCTTGAATCATGCCTATACCCATGCTCCCTAATGTAATGTGGTGCAATCTGCCACAGGAACACTGGTGCTAATTCAGTGTTGGGTTTTGCTCATACCCAAAAGGAATCCCATCTTGGCCCAGTATCACTGCTGAATGCCCACAAGAAGAAAGCAATAGCAGTGATGTAGAGGGGGACTCGATCGAGTGAGGCCTTTGTGTATGGCTATTGCAACTAGGATGAGTGTGCAGAGGATCGGGGGCACATGCAGAGAGTATGTTGCCTACACCACAGTTACAATCAAGGGTGGCAGTACTCGCTTTTTCTCTTGCTTGCCTTATGTGACCTGAGTTTCAGATGTTGGACTCAGAGCAAGGCCGGGGCAGTAAACTCCTCTTGTGGAGTTTGCAGAATTCTGGCACACCATGGAGGAGTGCCGAGGTCCTGAATTCTGCATTCGTGGGCGTGAAGCAGAGTTTTCTTCTGTTTGGGTGCTCGAGATTTGTTTTATTGCTGGCTCTTGAATATCATAATACTCTCCCGGCTGCTAGGGAGCTTGCATGGCTTCCGGCCGTGATGGCGCCAATGTAGTGCTGATTGCAAATGCACCACTCAAGCAACTTTTGTGCTCACGGAGCAGTTAAGAGTTTTTTCGAGTGGATTTTCTTCTTCAACTGGAGATTTTTGTGTGAGAAACCTTTTTTTAACTTTTTTTTCCAACAGGAAGGAAGTGCCCCAGAGAATCCAACTTCCTGTTCCCATCCAGCAGGCTTCTCCCAGGGCTTGTCCATCTCCTGGTTACTTTACATTGAAATTTGGAGGTAGAAGGATCACTCCTTGTATGCTGCATATATACGATTGGATTTAAGGACTTTGTAGTTGAGATTTCACAAGTCCGTTCAAAAACCTTTGTATAATGGTGTTGTTTGTTTGTTTGGGTGTGTGCACTAAACTTATTTGTACTTTTATTTAATTTTTAAAATGTATTGTGGTGGGTGGACTGCAGTTTCAGTAGGGCCCTAGTTATTTTTGTTGCTCATAATATTTCTTCTTTTGTAAAGAAAAGCTGTTGCACAGTTTAGTACATGTTCATTTTTTTTAATACATTAGCAATATTCATTTAATTCAGAATGTGACCTATTCTGCCAAAGGGCCTTCCAGCCAGTAGGCCCAGTACAAGTCATGGTTGCATCCAAAATTGTTTTTGGGGTGTCTATTAAATTGAAACATCAGTTAGGCCATGGATGGCATTTGATAAAATTTTAAAAATATGTTTTTTGGGTGGCATTTCACATTTCTTTCTGCAAACAGTGTATAGGCGGGGTAATATATGTGATGCCTTTGGATGATGTGAGTTGTTGTAAAAATGTTTAGCCCAATTAGATTTTTTTTAGAACAGTGAATGAATGCTGTCTTCTCCGGTGTTACCAATTACCATGCTTCCTTTCTTTGTCCGACCACCGTGTGAGTGTGTTTCAGTCAGTGTCCATAGGCCTGTATGTGTTCTTTGTTTTCCATGCCTGTATTGCTCACCCTTCCAAATAATGGAAAATACCACCCTCCCACACAGAGGCTCAAAATCAACGAAGCAATAAAAACAAAACACCACCAGGAAAGGAATTTCACTTTTATAAAATAAAAGACATTAAAAGACTATTCACAAAATAAGGCATGGCGTTTTATTTGTCCAACACTTTCTAACAAAAAGGCTTTCCCAGATGTCAAATGAACAACATTCAAATGTATATAGATCTATATATATATATATATATATATATATATATATATATATATATATTCACTGAAAAAAGCATAGGTTTCAGGGGCGTTATAGTTAGCTGGACATTTCCCTCATACAAAACCTTAGAAATTCCCCCGTTATAGTTAGTTCAGCTAACTATAACTCGCGCCCCCGCAATTCACTGCTGATGATGTCACATATTACATTACTCATGACATGGTCAGTGACATCACTGATGACATCACTGATGACATCTGAAATGACATCACTGATGACATCACTGCTGACGTCATCCATGTGATAAATTAGTGCATCTTCTCACACCCTTTGATATACTCAATCAAAATTTCAGACGTCCATTCTCAAAACCATAGATACTCCAATACCAATAACTACATACCCACTCATTGACTCTTAGATCTACACACACATCCACGCACTCACCTGTACAGTCACTCATACTTACAGTCACTCAGTACAGGACTATCATATGCATTTATACACCTACATAGACACTCACACACCACCAATCATCCATAGAGTTACTCTCACACCTAGTCAGTCATGCTAATAATTAATCACACTCCCATTTACTAACCTATGCAGTTATACACACACAAGTTCACTTACTCATAAAAAATACCACATTCTTACGCTCTTATACAATCACTGATACAAGCACACACTCATCCATACAGCCACTCTCACAATCACACACTCTCACATATACCCACTTATATACTCTTACACACATATATACTGCCTTTTACATATGTAGTTACTCACACATGTACCACTGAGATATACATTCAATCACTAACACACCCATAAATACACTCACCGAACCATACAGTCCATCACAGATGCACTCTTAAAACCATGCACCCATAGAATCAACCACTCACACATGTATGCACACACACCCCACCCACACAAACACTAAAGCCACCCATACAGATACTCAGACAACCAATCAATAACCCATAGAGACAGTCATATAGCTATTCACAAAACCATGCAGCCGCTTATACACCAACAGACAGACAGATACAGACATTCACACAGTTTAGTCACTAGTCTGCAGTAAGATACATTTAATGACTCACTTATAGAGTCAGTCACGCACCTACTAAATCATCCATTCACACACTTATACACCCACTCATTCTTCCATAGGTTTTTCCCTATATATATATCAAACATATTTAAATTTTACAGAAACACACACTCACTGGATGACGTCATCAGTGATGTCATCAGCGATGTTATTTCAGATGTCATCAGTGATGTCATCAGTGATGTCACTGACCATGTCATGAGTGATGTAATATGTGACGTCATCAGCAGTGCATTGCGGGGGCGCGAGTTATAGTTAGCTGAACTAACTATAACGGGGGAATTTCTAAGGTTTTGTACGAGGGAAATGTCCAGCTAACTATAACGTCCCTGAAACCTATGGTTTTTTCAGTGAATATCTAAGGTTTTTTAAATGCCAATTCCTAACTATAACGCCCCTGAAACCTTTGGTTTTTTTCAGTGAATTTCAAAGGTTTTTTAAATGCCAATTCCTAACTATAACGTGCATGAAACCTATGGTTTTTTCAGTGAATTTCAAAGGTTTTTTAAATGCTAATTCCTATCTATAACTTATCTCTAAAGATACCATGTTTAATGATTTTCATTAGATTTCTATATTTTTCAATTTCAGTGTGTCAATTTCATTCATTATGTTTTTTTTAAATTCTTTTATAAAACTATATTTTTAACCTATTTTTTCATTTAAATCTTTTCAAAATTAAAAAAATATTATTTGTTTTTATTGGGTTTTCTAAACATATTTTTTATATTTTTAAAAATATTTTTTTAGCTATATGTTAAAAACTTTATTTTATATATTTTTTCCATGTTTTTTGGATCTGCACACCCAACGCGTTAGGAACCGCTCACCCAACACGAGAGAATCCATGCACCCAACGCAATAGGATGCGCGTACCCTGCGCGCATTTCGCCGTTTAAAAAAAAAAGGGGGCCCCAGGGGGTCCTTCTGGGAACCCCTAAGCAGATCTAGAGGGTCAGAGTATTTCCACTCTGCCCCCTTTATATGTTTTACACACTTATTCCCCTTGCTTCTTCAGCCTCGCTTCTACCGAGGCAGAAAATGGCCGCCAACAGTTCCTGGTTTCGAATGTAGACAGACACTCGACAGCCAATTAGCATTCAGCGTGTGATCATCAGGGTGCGCGCACGGTTCGGGGAGGGTGCGCTTACGGTGCGGGTAGGGTGCGTGGATCCTCCCCGGCCATAGATATCACTAACTTTTTTACCCTAATTTTCTCAGGAACTACTGAACAGATTCACACCATTTATGCAAAAGGCATGAGTCTGAACTGAGGACTACCACTTTGCCAAATTTTGGTGTAATTCCGTTCAGCAGTTCGGGCTGTAGCTGCGACAACAGATCCTATGGGAAATTGCATGGGGAAAATGCGTTTTGGGACCCCCCTTTTTTCTCAGCCCCCACTTGACAAATCACCACGAAACTTTCAGGGTAGGAGCGGAGCGGAGCTGGCCAAAAGTTTGGAAACTTTCGCGAAGATTCGTCAATCGGCACCAGACTTATTGGGAATAGAATGTTGCGGATTTCCTATGGAAAATAGGTCCTAACTATAACTATCCACTGGCAACCGCCAGTAGATAATATATATATATACATATACATATATATATATATATATATATAGATATAGATATAGATATATATAGATATATATATTTTCACTGAAAAAACATAGGTCTCAGGGACGTTATAGTTAGAAATTAGCATTTAAAAAACCTTACATATTTACTGAAAAAACATAGGTTTCCGTGATGTTATAGTTAGTTGGACATTTCACTCGTACAAAAACAGAGAAATTCGGCTGTTGTAGTTAGTTGAGCTAACTATAACTCGCGCCCGCGCAATGCACTGCTGATGACGTCACATATTACATCATTCATGACATGGTCAGTGACATCACTGATGATATCTCAAATGACATCACTGATGACATCATCCAGTGACTGTGTGTTTCTGTAAAGTTTAAATATGTTTAATATATATATATATATGTGCCAAGGTATTTTGAAGAATGAGTGGGTGTATACGTGTCTGAATTGATGATTTAGTAGGTGCGTGACTGACTGTATAAGTGAGTGATTAAACACGTCTTACTGAATGCATTGGTTAGTGACTAAACTGTGTGAATGTCTCTATCAGTCTGTCAGTTGGTGTGTAAGCAGTTGCATGAGTTGCTGAGTAGCTTAATGTGTGTCTACATGGGTTATTGATTGGTTGTCTGAGTATTTGGATGGGTGCCTGAGTGTTTGTGTGGGTGGGAGGTGTGTGACTCTGTGCATAGATGATTCACTGGGTGTTTGGGTTCAAGAGTGCATCTGTGAAGGGCTGTATGGGTTGGTGAGTGTGTTAATGGGTGTGTTAGTGAGTGAATGGATGTCTCAGAGGTACATGTGTGAGTAACTACATATGTGAAAGGCAGTATATGTGAGTGTTGGAGTATATAAATGACTATATGTGAGAGTGAGTGATTGTGAGAACAGCTGTATGGATGAGTGTGTGCTTGTATCAGTGATTGTATAAGAGAGTAAGTATGTGTTAGTATATGTATCAATAAGTAAGGTGGTGTATGTATAACTGTATAGCTGAGTAAATGGGTGAGTCATTGGTTCTTTATATGACTGACTGGGTGTTTAAGTAGCTCTATGGATGAGTGGCAGGGTGTGAGTGTCTGTATAAGTGTATGAGTGCATATGATAATTCTGTATTGATGAGTGACTGCATGTATGAGTGACTGTATGGGTAAATGAGTGGATGTGTGTGTAGCCCTAGGAATCAGTGAGTGGGTATGTAGTAACTGGTATTGGTGTGTCTATGGTTTCGAAAATGGTAGTCTGTATTTTAGAGTGGGTGTATCAAAGGTTATATTAGGGTGTGAGGAGGTGCATCAGATTATCACATGGATGATGTCATCAGTGATGTAATTTGAGATGTCATCAGTAATGTCACTGACCATGTCAGGAATGATGTAATATGTGACGTCATCAGCAGTGCATTGCGGGGGCTTGAGTTATAGTTAGCTCAACTAGCTACACCTGCCGGATTTTTCTGGTTTTGTACGAGTAGAATGTCCAACTTACTATAACATCTCTGAAACCTGTAGTTTTTTCAGTGAATTTCAAAGGTTTTTTTAAATGAAAATTTCTAACTATAACGTCTCTCAAACCTATGGTGTTTTCAATGAATTTTAAAGGTTTTTTAAATGGTAATTTCTACGTATAATGTCCCCAATTTTTTTTTCTTAGTTTTCTCTTTCTTATAAAAAGAATATAATATTTTCTATTTTCTAAAATATAAATATACATTTTTTAAGAAATATTTTAATAATAAAGTGGATTCCGATCGTGTACCTGTCTCGATTGGTGCGTGATTCCAAATCGCCATATTGATTAAGTCATGTAGGATGCGCATTGGGTAAGTGACAGGTGCGCAGATCGTGGCCTCGCGTAACATCACGTATGTAGTTTCGGGGGTCGCACCAGGTGCGTAAATCCATCGCAATACTTCAAGTATTAAAAGTATACGTATATAACTCTATTATATATATTATACCAAGACATTATTTAAGATAATTGCAAATAGCATATATTTGTAACTGGAATAAAGCTATATTATTGTTAAATATATTTTCCGGAAATCGTGCCGGCTGCGCAACTCTTGACCTTACGTAACGTCACATACATAGTTCCGGGGTGGGGTCGCGCCAGCTGCATGAATCATCACAAATATTTATATTTTAAAAGTATATATATATAACTTTATTATATATATATTATACCAAGAGATTACTTAATATAACTGTAAATATAATTTATTTGTAGTTGTAAAAAAGATATATTATTGTTCAATATATTTTTGGGAATTCGCGCCAGGTGTGCGCCGTTTCACGCATGGTGCGAGAATCCCATGTGACTTTAAAAGAAAGTATTTGATTGGTTAAGAAGCTCATGATTCTAGAACTTGAAGGACCCCTCCCTATTTTTTTATTCTTTCAACTGCATCTCAGGAATGACAGGTCTTCTGTTTTGCTCTTCTTCATCAAAAAATGGCTGCTTTAAATCCAGCAGGGCAGCTTCCACCTGAAGATGAAGATGAGTTGGAAGAACCAGTGAAGGTGAGATACGAAAGCATCGTATTGGCTTTCTTCACATTTCCACCTGGTGAGAAGAAAGTTAATGCCCGTAAGGTTACTTGCACCTTATGTAACAGGGTCTTGTCACGAGGATCTGACAAGAAGTACTCCTGTGGCACCTCCTCAAAGTTTAAGCATTTGCAGACTATTCATCCACGGCATCTTGCAAGAGAACAGCACAGACGTGACCTTGAAAAGCAAGCAAGACAGGACAACAGTGGACAAGCAAGCACCTCATCTGGTTCATCACTGCAGATTGTACCTCAATTTGACAGAGTGCAGCACACTTGCATAAAATGCATTGCAATCTTGTGCCATGACGAGCAATCATTGGATGCCGTAGTGGTTGCACTTATTAACCATCATTGTTAGTTTTTTTTATTTTTGTTATTCGCAATGACTTTGAAATTGCATATTGTGTTTTGCCTTTCACCGTTGGTTCTTTGAATTTTTTCATTCTTTTACAAAAACACCCAAAAATTCAAAAAAGAGCTGAAAAACATAAAAGAAAAAAAGAAGAAAAAAGGGTTTCTTTCAGAACCACCTATTTGGTTTAAAAAGACAAATTTGTAATTGTTGTATGAATCGTGGTAAGTGTAATATGTGGAGAAGTGAATGGATGCTGCATGTGTGATTGCATGAATGCATGTATATTGCCTCAGTGACTGGAGATGTGCAAGTGTACTACCTGAGTGAATCCATGATTATGTGGCTAATCTTGGGAGATTGTAAGAGTGCATGGGTATTGGATGCATAATTGATTGCATGACTGCAGGGGTAGTGTCTGAGTGATTAAAGGAGTGCATGAGTAATGCCAGGGTGCATGGAAGAGAATATGGGTAGTATCTAGGTGATTGCAGGAGTGTGTAGATAGTGTCTGCGTGATTGCATCAATGCAGGGGTAATGTCTGGGTGAATGAAGGAGTGCATGGGTAATGCTTGGGTGCATGGAAGAGTGCATGGGTAGTGCTTTGGTGCATAGAAGAGTGCATGGGTACTTTCTGTGTGATTGGATGACTGCATAAGAAGTACCTGGTTGATTGCATGAGTGTACGTGTAGTGTCTGGATGATTGGAACACTGTATGGGGGGGCGTTTAGTGATTGCATAAGTGCAGCAGAAGTGCATAAGCACATGTATGGGTGCATGGCTAGTGCCTGAGTGATTGCATGAGTGCAGGGGTAGTGTCTGGGTGATTGCTAGAGTGGAGGAGTAATGTCTGGATGATTGCAGGTGTGCAAAGCTAGTGCTTAAGTGATTGTGTGAGTGGAGGTGTAATGTGTGGGTAATCGAAAGAGTGAATGAGTAGTGTCTGAGTGATTGGAGGAGTGCAAGGGTAGTGCGTGGTAATTTTATGAGTGCTTGGGTATTGGCACAGTGATTGGATAAGTGCATGGATACTGTCTGGGTGATTGGAGGAGTGCATGGGTAGTGCACGGGTGATTGGAGCAGTGCATGTGTAGTGCCTGGGTTATTTCATGAGTGGATAAGTAGTGCCCAGGTGATAGCAGTAGTAAATGTCTAGTGCTTGGATGATTTAGTAAGTGCATAGGTATTGCTTGGTTGATTTTACAAGTGTATGCTTAATGCCTGGATAACTACATGAGTTTATAGGTAGTGTCTGGATGATTGGTTGAATACATGGTTAGTGTATGGGTATTTGCATGAGTACATGGGTACTGCCTGGATGATTGAAGGAGTGGAGGGATACCGCATTGTGATTTCATAAGTGCTTATGTATTGGTGGAGTAATTGGGTAAGTACATGGTTCTGGCTGGGTGATTGGAAGAGTGCATGGGCAGTGGCAGGGTGATTGCTGGAGTGCATGGGTAGTGCCTGGGTAATTGAAGGACTGAATGAGTAGTGTCTAGGTGATTAGAGGACTGCATGGGTAGTGTACAGATGATTGTAGCAGTGCATGGGTAGTTCTTGGGTTATTTCATAAGTGCACGAGTAGTGCCTGGGTGATAGCAAGAGGTCACGTGTAGTGTCTGCATGATTTTCTAAGTGCATGGGTATTGCTTGGTTGATTTTACAAGTGCATGCTTAATGCCTGAGTAATTACATGAGTTTATAGGTAATGTCTGGATGATTTATTGAATACATGGTTAGTGCCTGGGTCATTGCATGAGTACATGGGTACTGACTGGATGATTGGAGGAGTGGAGGGATACCGCATGGTGATTTCATAAGTGCTTAGGTATTGGCGGAGTGATTGAGTAAGTACATGGTAGTGTCTGGGTGATTGTAGGAGTGCATTGGGTAGTGCACGGGTGATTTGAGCAGTACATGGGTAGTACCTGGGTAATTGAAGGAGTGAATGAGTAGAGTCTAGGTAATTAGCGGTGTGCATGGGCAGTGCTTGGGTTATTGCACAAGTGCATGAGTAGTGCCTGGGTGATAGCAGGAGTACATGTGTAGTGCCTGCATGCTTTTCTAAGTGCATGGGTATTGCTTGGTTGATTTTACAAGTGCAAGCTTAATGCCTGGGTAAATACATGAGTTTATAGGTAATGTCTGGATGATTGGTTGAATACATGGTTAGTGCCTGAGTCATTGCATGAGTACATGGGTACTGCCTGGATGATTAGAGGAATGCAAGGATAGTGCATGGTGATTTTATAAGTGCATGGGTATTCACAGAGTGATTGGATAAGTCCATGGCTAATTGTTGGGGGATTAGTGTCTAGATGATTACAGAACTGCATGGGTAGTTGATAGATGATTGGAGCAGTGCATGGGTAATGCTTGAGTTAATGCATGAGTGGATAACTAGTGACTGTGTGATTGCAGGAGTACCTGGGTTGTGCCTGAGTAATTTTGTAAGTGCACAGGTATTCCTTGTGTGATTACAGAGCTGTATGGGTACTACCACAGTGAACTAAGCTGAATATTGATAATGCATAGTTGATTTTCTAAGTACAGAGGTTATAATTCAGAGATTGAAGAAGAGCATGCGTTTTGGTAAAGTAATTTTATGAGTGAGATAGTTTAGTTTTAAAAAATGAATGACTGCAATAAAAGTGACTGTAAATATTATTGTATAACATTTTGCTTATTACATTACTTTATCTAACCTTCTTTTTTGAAGTAGATATGAAACTCATTGAAACAATGTTTCACATTTTTTATTTTAATCTAAATTTAAAATATTTTCAAACTTTAGAATTAGTTTCTGTAAAAGAGAAGAAAAACTACTGTTATTGCATATAATATTATAGTTTTAAGAATACAACATAATTTTTGAATTACATACCATATTCAGTTTGCCTTTTTTGCTGTTTACAGATTCTATTGAATTTCACCATACACAGTGATTTCAATGTTGATCATCATGTAACAGCGGGCAGCAAAACACAATCAATGAGATTGTTAAAAAAAACAAATCTGTGTTCAAAATATGTACAACAAACTCAACTATCTGTTTACAGTTTCAAAGATAAACACCCTCAATAACATTGCTTATAATACAAAGATCAAATTTATGAACTGCTTCTTTCAAAACCTATTTTCTAAATGCAACATCAATAAACAGAACCTATAATTCAAATGAAGTTTTTGACATCTTCCCAATAGGCCGAATGAGTTTTCTGAAATATTTGCATTAAAAATATCCAAAATACACTCATTAATTCATGTTGACATCTTCCCGATTGGCCGAATGATGCTGTCAAAACTTTAGCAAGTGACTGACTGATTTTATAAGTGCATGGGTACTTCTTGGGTGATTGCAGGACTACTGAGGTAGAGCCTGAGTAAATAAAAGTGTGCAAAAGGAGTGCCTGGGTTATTTCATAACAGCATGATTACTGGCTGAGTGATTACATGACTACAAAGGTACTGCCTCCATAATTTAAGGAGTGCAGCAGAAGTGCTTGGGTGATTAGAAAAGTACATGAGTAATACCTTAGTGAATGCCTAATTACATAGATACTGTGTAAATTATTGCATCAGTGCAGCAGTAATGCCTGAGTGATTACAGCACTGCATATGTAACACCTGCATCATTGTAAGACTGCATGGCGAGTACTTGGGTGTTTTCATAAGTGCATGAGAGTTCGGCCTAACCAAAAATAAAGCAGCACACTATTACATAACTCAACTATAAGTGTCTCCGTATGGTTAAAAGCACACATACATATCTCTCTATGTTACCAAATCATCATGATATGTAAAAGAAATAAGTATACAATATTCTGAAATATGTTGAAACCTAGAAACTGAAACATGTAATAGATCTCACTAAATAATTCCAATACTCAATGAGTGCTCCTTGGGTAATTGTTTGAGTGCAAGAGTAGTCACTGGGTAAGTACAGGACAAGATGAAAAGTGACTGGCTAACTTCATATCTGCAAGCATACACATTGAGTGCATGGTTTAGTGCATAAATAGCACCTGAAGGCATAGATGAGTCATTGAGTACTGCCTAGGTGAATACATGAATGCAACAGAAAGGCATGGGTGATTCGATGACTTCAAAGGTAGTGTGTATGTAATTACATGACTGCAGAGCACCAGCCTGCATGATTGCATAACTGTAGGGGTAGTACCTAATTAGATGCTGAGTGATTCATTGCCTGCAAGGGTAATATCTAGGGGGGATTACTGAAGTAGATAGCAAGTGAGTGGCTGATTTTATAAGTTCATGAGTACCGCCTTAGGGAATACTAAACTACTTAGATACAGCCTGAGTGATTACAGGTGTGGAAATGTAGTGACAGGGTGATTTTTAAAGTACATGACTACTGGCTGAGTGATTACATAAGTACAAGAAAAGTGTGTATGTGAGTACAAGGGGATTAAAGGACTACATAGATAACATCTCACCGATTGCATGACTACAGGGAGAATGTCTAGAAATTGAAATGACTCCATAGCAAGTGACTGACTGATTTTATAAGTGCGTGGGTACTTCTTGGGTGATTGCAGGACTACTGAGGTAGAGCCTGAGTAAATAAAAGTGTGGAAAGTAGTGCCTGGGTGATTTTATAACTGCATGTCTACTGGCTGAGTGATTACATGACTAAAAACGTAGTACCTCCATAATTCAAGGAGTGCAGCAGTACTGCTTGTGTGATTACAAAAGCACACAAGTAACACCTTACTGATTGAATAACTACAGAGATGCTCGCTAAATGATTGTATCTTTCAAACCACACTTTTGTACTGCATCTTCACCATTGTATCCAAAATTATGCGGCATCACTCAACTATACCTTTCTACAGACTAAAAAATTGAAGCCTAATTAATAACACTTATGTAAACATCTTTTGAACCATAGTTTTTGCTACATCTTCACTATTCTGTCTAAAAGTATGCAGCATCATTCAACAATAACATTTTACAGACTATTAAAAAAACAATCCTAATCAATAACACCTGATATGAGCATCTTTCAAACCACACTTTTGTGGAGCATCATCACAATTCAATCTAAAATTATGTGGCATCATTAAACTATACCTTTCTACAGACTACAAAATAGAAGCCTAATTAGTAATAGCTTATGTGAACATCTTTCAAACCACACTTTTCTGCTGCATCATCACCATTCTATCTAAAATTATGCAGCATCAGCCAACTAAACCTTCATAGAGACTAAAAAAAGAAGCCTAATTAATAACACCTGATATGAGCATCTTTCAAACCACACTTTTATACAGCATCATCGCCAACCATCATCGCCATTCTTTCTATAATTATGTGGCATCATTCAACTATACCTTTCTAAACACTAGTAAAAAGATGCCTAATTAATAACACCTTATGTGAACATCTTTCAAACCACACTTTTGTACTGCATCTTCACCATTCTATCTAAAATTATGCCACATCATTCAACTATACCTTTCTAAACACTAGTAAAAAGATGCCTAATTAATAACAACTTATGTTAACATCTTTCAGACCAAACTTTTGTGCTGCATCATCACTATTCTACTACTACTCACAGTCTTCACCCTACCACATAAAAAGCAACAACAGCTCTTTGTTATATATCATGCGCCTTAATATGTATAAAACATATGAGAATACATATACAAGTAGAAACATACTTAGGACAGAAATCCATACAAAGCTTAAAACATCACAGACTCCACCTCCTAATTTAATCCAACAGCTAAAATTATGCAGTATACTACAAATGTACATATCCACACAGTAAAACAAACTATCATAATCACTAATCCATATTCCAATATACTATACAGAATCTTTTTTATACAACATTTAACTACAATAAAAGAAACTACAATAAACATCTCTACATTTATTATTATATTTCAAACATCAAGGTTTTTGATTAATTATTTAACAAAACAAATTAAAAAAGGACATAATACTCCTGAAAAATGTATAACTCACCTTCCAAATTGATTTGTAGAATTTAAAATATCAGAAACTCATAAAGGAATTTCTTATACACGCAATCAATGTAATACACTCCTCTCAGCAAAGCATAACCAGTAATGGCAAGGTTTCCATCTCATTCTCTACACAAATAAATAAAAGTAAGAAATCAACTTTGCTTCCCACATTTTTTCAAATTCAAAAACACATTTCTATTGGTTAGATATATTAAACCTTACCAACTTACTTCTAAAAGTGCCCAAACTGGTTCTGGAATTTTTTGGAGTTGTGACTCCAGCGTGCAGCAAAGCGATGGAATCGCGAATCCATACGGGAGTTCAAAAATATATTGCAAATAAAAAAATGACTACTTTTTCTCAACACACCACTTCTAAACATACTACTGACTTGGGAAATCTTACTTAATTAAGATTTCACTTATATATAAATTACAATTTCACATTTAAAGTATACAGTTAATTTTCAACCCTTCCCCCATTCTGCTTAATGCCAGTTTCCATAGTAACAGTTTATGGAATATTCAACTGAACTCACAGGTCACAAGTTCACCATATTTTCAAGTTCACCACACAATGTTGCAAATGCAAACAACAGGTGTTGTTGACCTGGCAAAATATGATCTTATCCTTTGAATTGTACCTTTCAAACATTATTTACAAACCAATAAGAAATATGCTTTAAAAAAAAAAAGTAAAATGCACCCCATCTTTGAATGTAGAATGTTCTTAAACAGACAATCAATTCTCTACTTTTTTTAAAACAGCATCTTGTCCACCATTTTACATACCTCTCATTCTACCAACTGACTACCTCAGCTACAGACATCTTTTCATTATTTTCAGACATCCCTTCAAGATGCTTACAATGTGGATTGTTGGGCACAGCTATGTTTTCAGGTGCAAAAGGTATGCTGAACGCAGAGGTATTGACAAAGAACTAGCTTTGCAAAATGTGGACATTAAATGGATTGGACAGAGAGGATTGAAGTGGCACCAACTGATGCCTTTGGTTAAAACCTTTTTGCATCTCCAACCCCCTGACCTCATGAATGTGCACTGTGGTGGCAATGACCTAGGCACATTGACTGGGGTCGGTCTGGAAATGCTAATGAAGGACACATTTGCACAATTAATGTTGCTTTTTCGTCAAACTGTCTTTGTATACTGTAACATATGCCAAAGACAGAAATGGAACTGGTCAAATCAATTCTGTCCACATGTTGAGAAAGCTAGAAAAAATGTCAATAAAACTGTTTCTGCTTACCTTAGAGACCATAAAATGAGCTCCATATATAGCAACAATCTACGTTTTGATATGGAGGGCAGTACAGGAGTGATGGAGTGCACTTTACAGATCAGGGAAACAGAGTCTTTCTCAACAACCTAAAGCTCTGAATCCTCACTTACATGTAGCTACAACAAACTCCTAATAACCACAAGGGCTTTTTTAGAGCCACCCTATAACCCAACAGTGAATCTTACCTATTAAAAACATACATATTCTTTTTTATACAATTTTACTTGGAGTTCCTAACCCATTGCATTTACACTGGGGGCCGCGCTGGACGGAATAGAGTCGTGACTCCAAGCATGCAAAAGAAAAAACAAATGCCCCTATTCTAAATTGTTTAATTCTGCCTTGGGGACCCCATCCCTGAGGCGTGCCCTTGGGGACTGTGGGGGGAGCCCCAATGCCCCCACAGTCCATGCCGGCTCCCTGCCTCCTGCTGGAGCCGGCATTGCTTTTGGAAAGGGGGCGCTGCTAATATGCAGCTCCCCTTGTCTAAAAGCAATACTGCTTTGCTTCTTGGAAGTGAGAGCAGGTTTCCTGCCCTCGCTTCCAAGAACCAAACAAGTGTTTGCAATGACAGGGTGGGAGCCACACGGTTCCCGCCCTGTCATTGCAAATAGCAATGTCCCGGGGGTGCCCACCCCGGGACATTGCAGGAGCTGGCCATGGGGGTGGCGGTTCCCAGGGCCATCAAGGGCTCCAGGAGGGGGACCACACCACCCCCCTCCCTTCATTTACATAGCCCCAGGGAGGTGGTGGTCCCCCGGGGCTTGGGGGGCCTACAAGGCCCCCCCTTACAATTAGAAATACCCCACGGAGGTGGTGGTACCCTGGGCAGCGTGGGGGAAGTAAGGACACCCCTGCATTCAATAACCAAGCCCCGGGGAGGTGGCGGTCCTGGGGCTGTGGATGTTCCCACGGGCACCAGCAAGTTAATTTTGCATTGCCCCCGGGGGCTCAAAAAAACGAAAGCGCTTCGATTTTTTGTTTATTTTGTCGCCAGATTTGCGCACCCAGCGCGAATTTGGATGTTTAAAAAAGAAAATTGGGTTTTGGTGCTTGGGGGTGCTTCTGCCCTTCTAAGCCAGCTAGACAATCACTCCCTCAAGTCAAGATGAACATGAGTGCACAAGTACAGAAAATACGCAAGACTCGATGACTGCTCAGGAGGATGATGTCAGAAGTCTCCTAATCGCTATGCAGCAGAGCTTTATCTCTATTGAGAGTAAAATGGACTCACTGACGACTCGCATGGATTCTATAGTACACAAATTAGACAAACATAATGAAGGGATAAAAGAAACAGAGAGATGAATATCTGACAATGAAGATGCTACGTCAAAAATGCAGAAACAAGTTACTCAGATGACCAATATTCTAAAAATCATTGCTATAAAAAATGAAGATTTAGAAGCGTGCAGCAGGCGTAACAATATACGCGCAATTGGTATATCGGAAAGTACGAACACAGGATGTATGGAAGAATTCATCGAACGCCTGTAACTGGAAACATTTGGTGCTGACTCCTTCAACTCGCCGATGATAGTAGAGAGAGCACACTGCTCGCCGGGCCCTAGACCACTTCCAGGAAGCACCCTCTGGCCAATTATTGCATGATTACTTAATTATGGAGACCATGATGTGGCTCTGAAACTGGCCCGAGAAAAAAGGCACCTTTTGTTTGAGGGCAATGCATTCACTATATACCCTATTTCACAGCCATGGGGCAAGAAGCACGATACAAGTTTATCCCAGCTAAACGAAAGTTACGCCAGGCACAAATAGATTATGCATTAATGTATCCAGTACGTCTATGAGCCATGCATCAAGGCAAACAGTACTTTTTCATTAACACGCAGAAAGTGGGTGATTTTTTGAAGCACATTAAACAATAGGACTCACCTCGCGCTACACTGGAACTCCCATCAAGATCTTCATCTCCACAATTGGACTAAACTTCAAAAACTCTTGATTTTAGCGTGATAGCGCAGGCCAAAAAAAGGCGCAGCTTTCTCCTCTTTACTCTGGCTATTGGGAAGAAATAACTTGCCTGAGGTCGACTTCCTAGGATGAGCAACTTAATATACAGCATCCAGGATGGACAGCAAAGACACAATAACCAGAGAAGTGACAGAATGGGACTGAATCACAAGTGAAACCGGGTACCCCTCCCCCTTCCTTGTATCGAAGACTCCATCATATGGAGGGGAAGGGAGGAATCTTGTGGGCCCCCTGGTGTACCCCCAAGGGAAATCCCCCCCATTTTGGGTAGCATTGTAATGTTTTTTTTCTGTTGGGATTTTTCAGGAGTGGGTGGGAAGGGGAATGCCTGCATGTTTGACATGCTGATGTGGGGGGTGGGACAGAGAACACTGTTTGACATTCAGATGAGGCAAGACACGTAATGGGTGGACTTGAAAGTGCGTACACAGGGAAAAAGTCAGTAGCAATAGGTCTCGAGAATCCATCAGAATTTACTTGGTGCTGGGTAAAGTACTCAAACCACTACAGAACTGAAAATACAACTATTGACATGGAATGTTAGGGCACTGGGAGACCCACGTAAATGTAGACAGGTATTAGCATACCTAGATAGGCATCATATCCATATATCAATGCTCCAGGAAACTCACTGTGACCCCCGCCACACTTCTTCGTTTGCTAACAAATGGGCAGAACATAGAGTCTTCTCCCCATATTTCTCATACTCCAGAGGAACAGCAATCATAATTAAGAGAAACATCCCATACACCCCTTGCGGAATGATTTATGATCAAA
Organism: Triturus cristatus; assembly: GCF_964204655.1. Classification (NCBI taxonomy): domain Eukaryota; kingdom Metazoa; phylum Chordata; class Amphibia; order Caudata; family Salamandridae; genus Triturus; species Triturus cristatus. Next base: position 1,139,004,410 of record NC_140583.1, on the reverse strand, counting down.
AGGGGAGGTACTGTATTATGTGGGGCAGATTGGGATCTCACTCTGTCATGTTGGTGTGCTGTTAGAGACAGCATGTGGAGGACCCAGACGTTTCCGCTCCATTATGGGGAAAAAACCTGGAGGTGGGATCCACACATGTAATATGGGGAGGAGATTTCAATACAGCACTTAATCCAGTAAATGATAGGTCTAACCCACTTTCACATCACATCACTATACCAGAACGCACAGAATACTGCAAGACATAATTTCAGACAATGGCCTTTTAGACGGATAGAGACAAGTACACCCTGAGAAAAGAGAGGGCACACACTACACAGCGATGCACTCAGCGTGGGCTAGGCTTGACTATTGGGTAGGAACCCGAGGCATAGGACCATGGATAAATAACTTAGAACAACTAGCTAGGCATACTCTGATCATGCACCGGTTCGTTTGCTATTATTCCCCTTGGCGCTTCAAACGACCACCAGAAATTGGAGACTTATACCAGAGACAATATTGGACACAGTGTTCCAGAAGGAACTAGGCCAAGAGATCACAGACTTTTCCAACAAAATATAGGCTTTATTACACATATTGGAACAGTATGGGAGGTCTTTAAAGTCACAATACAGGGATTTTGCATTCCTAAAAGTTTCCCGGACCTGAGAGATATACAACAAAGCCTACAGAAATTGGAGGCTGACTTAAAGAAGCTAGAGGGTGAGATGAGTGCTGGTACAAACTGGACACTTCAAACAGAATTCAGAGACAAACTCTTGGAATATAAAGACACAGCCGATAGAGAGACTTGTTTTAGAGGGAACTATTTTGTGGCACGCGGATACAGGGAGGGGGAACACCCGGGTAAAGCGCTTGCGGAGGAAATTCGCAAACCTCGTTTCTCTAGCTATGTGCTGGAAGTTTCATCTAATGATGACACAAGGCACAAAAAGAGTAAAGACATGCTTAACTCTTTTGCATTACACTATGTTACCTATACAGCACCCACAGGCAAAAACCACTGGACTTGTCTAGTTACCCGAATGATGTGGCCATTGGTGACTAGGAAATGCACAAAGAGAATTCCTAGTGGCTCCTCTCAAAGAGGATGAAATTCCCACTGCATACTTCAGAACGTAGACCCAAAATTGGTACTTGTGGCGGTCTTCTTAGACGCCACGAAAGCCTTTGACTCGGCGGAATGGGACTATTTATTTGCAATATTACAGTGCATGGGAATGCCGATGGAGTTTCTGTCATGGATACATCTCCTATAGAACTCTTCAATAGCCAAAATTCTTATCAATGGTCAAACCTCACTACATATTTCTGTTACCTGAGGCATGAGGCAGGGGTGCCCACTCTCTCCTCTGCTTTTTGCACTCGCTGTTGAACCTCTTGTGGCCAAAGTGAGGCAACATCATCAGGAGAAAGCCTTATGTTGTAAGATGTGGCAAATACTCATCTCCCTATACGCATATGATATAACTTTATAGCTCAGTGACCCACAGCAGAATCTAAATCCCATTCTGAGAGAGTTTGTTCACTTTGGGGAACTTTCTGGAATACACATTAACTGGGGAAAGTCCCAATTATTCCCACTCACTGCAGCTGCAACACCATTTCCCCTTGACTTTCCAATAGAATGGTGTGATTCTGAGGTAAAATATTTTTGCAACAGACCGCACGGAATTAATGCGTCTTAATTACGGAAGAGACTTGGAAAACAGTCAAGTCAATCAGTCTTTATTCGATTTAAAAAAGCAATCATAAAAGACACAAACATAGTACATAAAAACATACATTTCAATAAATACATTAAAATACCTTTTAAAAAAACATTAAACAGCTGCGTCACCAGATGGATCTCATTGCCATTATCTCTACGGGAAGAACGTCTCTCATAAAAACGGTCATCCTCCCCTATAATTGTTCATGAACATACCATATTATCCAGGCAGACCTTACACACAGAGATGATCAGACTAACCTGAGGTGGTAAACAACCATAGTTAAGGAGGGATATTATTGCTAGACCATATTCCCAGAGGGGTTTTGATGTTCCAAATTTAGAATTATACTATATTTGTACACAAGCCCATTATGTGCATTATTGGTTCCACCCTCCTAAATAAATGCCACACTTGGGGATAGAACAATGGCTCGCAGACCCGATTCCCCTTGCGGGAGCTATATTTAGCACGCCCAAGCCCCTTGAAAAAGACCCTACATCAGTCATATGTACTGTGAAAGCGTGGCAGTACGTAGCAGAACTAGTGCAAGCCCCAATGATATACTCACCTCTACTTCCTTTAGTGTATCACCCACAGAAATGTGTGATCCAGGAAGCGGCCTTCAAAAAAGTGATGAACAAGTCAGATATAACGTGTTGGGGAGACCTAGACCAAAATGGGAAGTTTCGCACTCTGGAACAGATGTTTGCAAACTTGACACCCACCCCTAGGGACATTTTCTTATATGTTAGGTTGAGACAAGGAATTAAAGACTACACACCCTCTTATCCGCAAGAACCACAGATGTTAACCTGGTTACATATGCTGTTACAATCTTTAAAAACAGCTGCACATGTAGTGCCCACACCATATCACAATATACATACAAACCAGGTTTTAGAGCAATGCCCCGCAAGGCAAAAGTAGAATGCGGATAGTGGTCATGAATTAATGGACAAACACTGGGTATATTGCTGTACTCAAACAGAGCAAGCATCGACCAGTAGCCATTTGCACATTATCCATTTAAAATGTGTGCACCGCACCTACTATCCCCCTGTCAAATATACAAATACAAATTGAGAGATAATGATCGTTGTGACAGATGTAGGATATAAGGGGCAGATTTCTTACATCTTGCTTGGAACTGTAACAGTATTAATAAATATTGGCAACAAGTGTTTGCAGCGTTAGAACAGATGACATCGCTGTCACCTACAGCATCTCCAACACTAGCTTTATTGGGGAAAATGAAACACATTGAAGCAGGATACTGACGGTTTCTGTCACTGGGGCTTCTATTAGCCAAAGGTAGAATAGCATGTAGATGGGGATGAGGAATAGCTCCTAAATTTAAGGAATGGATCAGAGACATGCTATGTTGGCAAGTACAAACGCTTGCTTATGCCGAATTGCTCCCACCAACTTCACTCCCAAGAGACATATGGGATCCCCTCAAAACATACCTAATTTCACACCCAGTAGATATTACTATCAACAATTAGATAAGATGATACGCATGATATACAGAGAGACCCCAGATGTTTTAAATAAAAGGGAGAGTAAATAGATGGGTAACGACATAAAGATTCAACTCTGACTGATGTTGAAGGAACTATGTTATAATGATAACGATTATGAACAATCTAAAACAGGCCTATACAATATCTTATGTTGTAGAAACTATCATATATGCCATATTCGTGTAAAGAATGTATAAGTATGTTTCTACCTAGGTAGTATATGTATCATTGCTGATTAATGGTTAATAAAAAATGATAAATGGGAACGTTAGGACTTGGGTTGAGGTCCATCCTTTTTCGACGTGTGGGGTTCAGCTTCCACTCTTTTTCAGCTTTGCATTGGTGTGGGATGACTTGGGACGTGGATTGGTTGAGCATCAACGTTTCATTCCTGAAAGTGTGTGTTGTTGTGTGGGTGTTGCAGGGGTCTTCCGCGGGGAGGGTGTGCACCCTGTGGATGGCCTTTGTGGGGGACAGGGGGCTGGTCTGGGGTGGGTGTGGTGTGTCTGGGTGTGGGATGCTGTTGGAAGGGTGGGGGCCTTTGGACGGCCTGGAAAAATGGTAGAGAAAAATCAGTGTAACCACCCCTTTCACAAAGCCGACAGAACGAAACACACTCTTGAGATATAATTCCCATCACTCTAGAAACCTTCGTTATAATCATCCCTATGGCCAGTTCTTAAGGTTGAGATGGAATTGCACATACAGAGCAGATTTTCTTTGGGAAACTGACATACTAATGACCATATTGAAGGAAATAGGATACCCCAAGGGTCCTCTACAAAGAGCAAGAAAAAAGATCTTGGTACTACCCTTGTGATACTTTGCTAGAGGTAAAACCAAGGGATGCTACTACTAACAAACTAGTGTGTGTTACCACATTCAACACCAGAAGCAATGACATTAAGAAGATGATTAAAAAATATTGGAACATCGTTGCCACAGAGATTAATATGCCTGATAAACCATTGTTTGCCTTCAAAGAGACAGAAATGTGAGAGACTTTGTGGTGAGTTTCTTTTTGAAAAGTAACCATACTCCTGACATCAGATCCCAATTGACTCTTCCACCCTTTTTGAGTCATTTCAATTGTTTTCAGTGTAAAGCTTGTGACCTTACAGTTGAAATAAAAGAACTCAAGCATCAGGTCTGGATGTATGCATTAAGACACCACACTAATTGCAACACTACTGAGTGATATATGCCATTAGATGCCTGTGTGAAAAAAATCTATATAGGCCAAACGATACAAAAAGCCAAAGTGAGGTTCCTACAACATTGTACTAGGATTAGATGTAAGATACCAGGGGCTCCACTAGTAGAACACTTCCAGACCACAGGCCATGTGGCGGAAAGCCTTAAATGGTGGCTATTGGAAAAGATAACCCATAATCCTAAAGGAGGTGATCTCCAATCAAGGCTAAACATCAGTGAATGCAGATGGATTCACACACTTGACACAGTGGCACAGGGTTTAAACAAGTTTGAAGTGATCAACAGACAAATTGGCCTGTTTGGTCATACTTAAACCTCTTCATATTGTTTCTTCTATACACAAGTAACATGAGACCGCAGTTTGTGTATCCCTAACAGTTGCTTATGTTCTTGTCCCTCTTATCAAATATGAATAACTACCATCGCAGTCCTATACCTGCCCTTGACCGAGTGAGCAACTTCCCCTAGAAACTTCACTCTTATTTACATGTAAAAAAATAATTGGTAATATTGCATATTGCCCGGCGGTGTTTTATAATTGAGTATTATATATTAATTGTTATGACGGTTGAAAATATGTTGTGACTTGTACATATGCCAGTATGTAAATGACTAACTAATATTTCAATTAGATGAAGTGCTATGTAACTATAAGGGTTGGCTGTGGACTAGTACCATTGTCATGTTATTTGCTCCATCAACACCTTTGTGGTTAGACCCCCTTTCCATATAGGGTCACACATGTAAGAAAATAATTGGGAATATTGCATATTGCCCTCTTTGGTTATTTATGTATCACATACTAATTGTTATGAGGACTTATACATATCTGCCAGTATATAAATGACTAATTGAACTGTCTTGAAACTATGATATATCTTTCTCCTAATAAATGGTTTCAAGTGGTGGTGAACCGGGGTTGTCCTCGCACAACACATCTGGCTGGGCAGATTGTGCATGTCTTCACACCAGCCCCAAGTCAAAACCAAGCCTCCACTGTGTTTTTCACTTGAAGTACTGTTTATCCTTGTCAGATACAGAGATTTGTTACAAACACAACCTGGAGAAAATGCAGTTTCTCCAGGTCGCCTAGGGGCCCCCATTCTTGTTGATGGCGTTTTTTGGTTGGACGCACTGTGCTCGTTCTGCATTGACTCCCCACTATTGCAGTGGCTGTTTGCTGGGTGTTTGCCTGTCCTGGGGGGGACTCCTTGTGGTGTTTATGCATTGGTGCCCGTGTCCTGGGTTAGGCCGTCGTCGTTTGGTTGGTCCGCTTCCTGGGTCACTTCGCCCTCTGGGTCAGTGTCGAGGTAATCGGGAGGTAAAGTTTGGGCTACATGTGTTGGGGTGGGACTGATTTTCATTTGTGTATTTTTTTTCTTGTAAATATGTATTGGATATTGTCACACTTTGTCATATCAGTCCTTTGATTCATGTTGTTTGTTCTGTGATTTATTGTGTGACAGCCATATATAACATGATACATCGAAATTATATATAAATATAATACATATTAAGTAAAAAAAAAAAGGTATGCAAAAACACTTTTTTGTGCATCTGCAGGTTAAAGCTAAAAACAGGGGGGGAATTCAACCTATCACAGAGAAGTGTCAGTCGACATATTTCAGCCTCATATCCTCGGTGGAGGTGTGTCGACTTTCATCAGGACCAAAGTGAAGTGTACATTAGTATTCATGTGTCACAGCAATTAATCAACGTGAATGTGACATACACATAGTTAAAGCAGCTGACTCATGGTTAAAAGCATATTGAGGAATCCAGGTTTTGGACTCCTTTGTCTGATCTAATTGGTTTGCGTGGGAAGAGAACTCACTGTGAGGAATTCAATCACTTATACAGTGGCAGCACTCTGGTTGTGGGTAGCTCATGTAGATTATTATGCAGATCAAAAGGTTATGGGTAATTCTATCCCCAATACGGAGGCTAATAGCATATTAGGGTCAACTCTTGTATCACTAAAACATAGGTTTTAAACAGTTTGTGTGTAATCAGTAACTAGATACCTGAACAGGAGGGCCAAACAAAGCCGTGCCCAGCCATTGCTGAGTACTATCCTGCACCAAACAGATAAGCATTGAAACAACAAAGAGAATAGATGATAAAATGCTTTGGAGTGTGAGGCAAATGGTCGTGGGAAAAGTCAGGCTCAATATCTAATCAAAACTTGTAGTATTGTGAAGAGGCAGGGAGTGTAGTAAATATATCCAAAATTGTGAAATGTAGTTGTCACGTACCTCAAATCAGGCTGTACCAAGGGTGCTGGTTCTCACATACGGAGGACAACTGGCAATTCAGGAGTATGGTAGTTTTTACTACTGGTGTACGAGGACTGGCCAGCCCAATCAGTAGGCCAAAGGCGGTGCAGAAGTCAAAATGAACTACACAGGTCAGAGCCTACCTTGTAGTTTACATGCTTCTGCGGAAGCGGTTTTATTGTGTGGTTCTGCTGGGCACTACGTATCACAGGATTTGTAGTGTCAAAATAGTGTCCATGTCAGTGTAAAAATATTGATACAGCTTAACCTATGTCATCATACAATGTCAAAGTCCATAGAGCTAGTAATTACAAGCGTTTGGACTAACGACCTGTGACTTGATTAGTGTAGTGAACCACGCTGTGACAGAGGTGAATATCATTCATGACGTGTTCGACGCCTGGATAAGGGAGCACACGTCGCGCAGAGGTAGATAACGAGGTTCGGCAGGAGGCTCGGAAATCGCGGGTGTGACCGTAAAGGTTACTGTAATTTAAGAGGAACCGGGCATTTGGAAATCCAACAAGGGTTAAGTTGCTCCGTCGAGTGATCCGTCGTAATACACGTGATCTAGTCGCGTCCTCATGTGAAGATAGACTCGTCTATCTTCAAAAAAGTGCATTGTCTGTTCTGAATAAGCTTTAAACACTGGATTTTGTAAATAAGCTCCTTTGTCTTGCCTGAAATGTCTGTTTGTGTTGTAAATGTCTTTTTTCCCAACGGATGCAGGACTGTGTCCCACATATGATTTACTGTTGAATAATTTTCGTGTTTCATTGAAGAATTAAACTGGTTGTCCTGCTGGACATCCTAATACAGTTTCGATTCTGTACTATATTTATTCCCTTTACTCCTTAAACCATTTGAGGACCATTGTTTGCTTGTAATTAACGATTACCCAAGGTCCTCTATTACCTTTTGGGTTCCCTTGTTTTGTTTGAAGAGGTGAATTTCATGCCTACCCAGTCCATAAAGTTGACGATGACTCATAAATGGTGCTAAAGAATCTATTTATATACAAGCATGTGTCCATTTAGTATGGCGAGAGACTTTTTACATATTTGTATGTTAGGTTGATATATCGTCAGTGTAGGGATTATAATAGGGCAGTTGTTGTATCAAGTGGCCATTGAGTTTAGTGATCAGATGGGACTCATGACGGTTTGATGCGAAGTGGGTCGCACACCGCTCGTCATACTAGCAAATAGCCCCATAGGATTCTGGAGAATGTAGTGACAGCGGCGGGTACACCTATGCCACGAGTAAAAAGTTAAAATGCCATCCCTGGACACGTGTTTCGAGGTAATTGCCTCTTGTCAGCAGGGAGCAGGTACGTATGCGGGGTGCTGTAGACTGCCAAAAAATTATCAGGTATAGTACCTCTCACGGCGCGCGGTTTGAGACTAAACCAAAGGATGTCATCATTGAGGCCTTGATTTGCAATTTGTAACTTAAAGACTCAGCATTGTTCCATCCTCAAGAGGTATTGGGTTATATTAATAATAGTTTGTGTGATTCTGGGTTTGTCTTTTACTGTCCATTTCAAATCCTTGGCATTGTGCCCTTTGTCTAAGAAGTGTGTGGTTATTTTCGTGGCCTGCTTTCTACAATGGATGGCACTCTTGTGTTCCATGATCCACGTTTTGATCTTTCATTTCGTCATGCAACCGCATGGACAAGTATTCAGGTAATCAAGTAGATCTGAGTTGCAATTTGTATGATGTCTTAGGTCACACTGTGCCCAATGTCGACTTGCGTAAATGCAGATGCCTCTGGACATACATTACATGAACCATATTGAAAGTGACCCTTGACTGGTGGGAGGCCCCAGAGGGTGTTCTGTTTATTTTTGTTTGCAATACTTGGTCCAGTGTGTGCCAATCTATCATGGAGGTATGTGCTTCATTTGAGAGTGAACATGGGGTTGGTAGGATTAATGCTTCTATATTTTGGATTTTCCAACTTTTGGTGACTCATTTTTGGATAAGACTTGACTTACTGCTGAAAGTATTCACACATATCAGTCTGTCTGTGGGTTCTTTGGCTGGTCGAATCTCAAGCAGAGCATCATGGTTGTTGGTCCTGGCTCTCTCGGCTGATCTCCGTACCAAGGCCTCTGAGTACTGGCGGTTAAGCAATTTGTTTTGTAGTTTTGCTGCACGGCTCCTGCATTTGTTGATATCAGAGCAATTCTGCCTCAGTCTCAAAAATTGCAGCCATTTTGTGTAGCCAACCAGTGTGCTTTTGCCATAGGCCTGCATGTCTTCTTTGTTGTGGCCATTCCTCCTTGCTGGTTTGTGTTGTGACCTTCTGTCTGGCGGCCATTTTGTATAGGCAGCCACTATGCTTTTGTCATAGGCCTGCATGTGTTGTTTGTTTTCCAGGCCTCCTGCTTGTTATTGTGGCCATGTGGCTGGCAGCAATTTTGTGTAGGCAGCCACTGTGATTTTGCTATAGGCCTGCATGTCTTCTTTGTTCACCATGCCTTTTTGCTCAGAGTTGTTGTTGACCACGTGGCACTGGCTGGCAGCCATTTTGTGCATCCAGCCAGTGTGCCCTTGGCATAGGATTGCATGGAAGGATGAGATATCAGCATAATTATATGCCTGAGGATAATTTCATTTATTGTTATTTTTTTAATTTAATTTAATATTTTTTTATTTAATTTAAATTAAATGTTAACTTTTATATTGTGTTTTTTAATGTACGATTTTTTTTATTTCAATTGTTATTTTTTTTTGTTATTGTTATATATTTTGTCTTGTTTTGCCCCAGTTGATTCATCACCCATCCACTATAGGTGCACAGCCGTGCAAACAGAATTCAGTGTTTCAGGTGTATATTAATTCATTTTCCTCCTGGATACCGTGGCTGCAGTGCACTTTAGAGTAGACATTAGCATTAGTCACTTGTGTAATAATGATGATTATTCCATCCCCCCTGGACCACATTGCCTGCACTAGGCGCACACTGACATCCATTTTTGAAAATATTACAATTCCATTTACCCATTCAGGTCCCTGAATGCCACAGGTGTCTTCTTTAGAATATATGGACATAAAGGAAAGAGCTCCATCCATCTATATTGTGTTCTATTCTGATGGGGAATTAAGGTATGGTGGAGTGCTTTGACTTTAAAGTGGTTACCTAAGTATACAAAACAACCACACTAATATTGCCTTTGTTTGTACTAATTCAACCTGCAACCAATAGCTCGTTTCACACTGAGGGCGCACTTATGAGTTTTAGTGGTGTCAGGGTGAATGGTACTCCACTGCCATGCCCCCACACCGCTGAGACACTCCACCGCCTGCCCTCCAGATTACAAGTTATTTGTGGTCTGGCAGGTGGGTGGCTTGGCATTCACAGGGCAGTACCTCTTTAAAAGGCTGCCTTGCCCTTTGGATCTTTGAAAAAGGCACTGCAACGGGAATGCCTCTCAAGGTTCCTGCTTGGCATGGACTGAACAGTCCATGCCATGCAGGAACTGTTGTGGATGCACAGAGGGGTACATGCTATGCCTCCCTGTGTGCATGCACAAGTGGAGAGGGCACAGGGGGGCATCAAGGGCTCCCTTTGTTTTCTTTTCTGCCAGAGTTGATATGGAGGAGGAACCTCTATGTCTCTGCTGGTGGAGAGATAACTTTTAATATGCTTGGCAGGACCACGTTGGTCCCAACAGGTATAATGTGGCCTCTGACCGCCGCGCCACGACCATTCCTGGCAGCGTTCCCAGGGCGGTTCGACCACCCGACTCATAATGGGACAGTCAGACCGCCAGTGCGTTGGTGGCTGAATTGCTACCATGAGTCTAGCAGTCCTTGGACCTTCAGACTCATAATCAGGCCCTAAATGTTTTCCTTGCTTGTTTGCTTTTAGGTGCACAAGAGATGAGACATCACCCACAGTACTGCCATGCAGAAGGCCTGTGCAGTCACTCATCAGTCCTCCGATCTTGTGCAGCTTAGTGCCACTGCCAACTGAAACCTTTAAGATGGCCTCAAAGAAAGATGCTTTCAAGAAAGTGGTCAGTGAAAAGAAGCAGCTTTTCACTAGTGGCATGTCAACCTAAACCTTTTTTGGACCACCACGTTGTGTTCCTGTTGTACTGGCCTCCAGGGAGCAAGCTGAGAGCAGTACTCCTGCATCAACAGCACTACTCCAACCTAAGCCCAGGACCATGTCTCTCAATAAGGCACCCACCACAATCATGGTAAGGCCGATGAGCAGTGATGTTGAATTGGATGTGTGCCTTTTGAAAAGTTGTACACAATCGTTTCAGGTAACAGAGCAAAGTGGACAGCAGCAGCAGCCAGCAATAGTACATTTTCCTGATGTAGAGCAGATCAGTAGGTTGAGATTCCTTCTGAGCAAGAACCTACTATTTTAGAATCATTAACTGCCAGATCTCCAGCAAGGATAAGGAAGGGTAGTACTCCACCATCTTCTCCAAGCACCACTTCTAATGATGATGATAGGGACAGTGAGTGGACCCCAGCAGAGTCCAGGAGACAGCAGGAGAAGCAAGGGAAAAGAAAAGTTCCTTAAAAACATAGACTTATGGAAGGGGATGATGAGAAGGATGACAACATTATGGAAGGCGACACAGAGGCAGCACTGCCAGCTCCCATACTTGCAGAGCCCCAGCTGAGACCGGCACCAACCCCTACCTCAGAAGAAGAAGAGAGGCAATCGACGACATACCCACCTACTCCCAGTTCTTCTTCAGGGATTTGCAGTGACACAGTAAAAAAGTATTTCTCCCCAGTTTGGGATGTTTTTACGGTTAGCAAAGAAGAGGAGCACATTGCAGTATGCAGCATTTACCACACCAATGTTCATTGAGGTACAGATGCTACTCCCTTTTGAGGTTTCCAGGCGGGAAGTTAGCAAGGAGAACAGTAAGATGAGCCAAGCTATCCTTTTGTTGCATCTGCTACAGGACCAAGTAGGGAATGTGTTTAAAAGGTCTGCCCCCACAAATTTGAATAAAAACACAGAAGTGCATGACTTGGTTGAGAGCTTAGTCCTTAGTACATCAGTGCCACACTACTTGATCCATGGTACAAAACATTTCAACCCATTTTCATTCTCTTTTCTGGAAGTGATGTCACAAAATACAAGAGGTGGATTGTTGAGCAAGCCGAAGACCTGGAAGAAGAAAAGCTAGAACTAAGAGTCCCACCCTGCAGTTCGGGGATGCCTCTTGCAGTTTTTGGGTGCCGCTACCAACTTCCAGAGAGGACAGACTTTTCTCACTGCAGTCAACAACACCATCAACCTCTGCATTGTACTGGTTTCGATCAGTAGGGCTTAGGTCCAGATCAGAGGCGATGGCAAAATAGGTTGAGCAATGGGCAGCACCAATGTCCATCCACAGGATGTTCCAGGAGTATATGAATGATCCTTAATAGATCTATGTGGATACAAATCCATTGATGTATTGGTATTGGATATGTTGCCAATTGTCAGAGCTCAGCAGGCTGGCAATAATGTATCTGGCTTGTCCTGTAGCCAGTGTATCTTCTGAGTGTGTGTTCAGTGCAGTTGGTGTGGTTGTTACAGTGAGAAGGACCAGTCTCTCACCTTAAAACATGGAGAAATTGAATATGATCAAAATGAACCATCAGTTCATACCACACAATTACACCATTCCTGAAACAGCACAGGGGAGGATTGGTCAGAATCAAATCTGTTAGATGACCAACTTCTGGGTGAACCACCTGAGTTTGAAAATGAATTCTACTTTCCTGACTAAGTATGCCAGTGCCCCCATAGAACCTTTTAATTATTTCTCATTGCATTTCTATATTTGCTAGTGGAACATTATTATTTTTGTGTCAGATTTATGCTGGCCACCACTTTTTAGTCACATATATTGCCTGATAGTAGATGGATCACTGTGCATTGAAGAAGCCTCCAAATTCCTTTATGACTTTGGTGACAATGCCTCCCCCTGTTGCATGTCTGTTGCCTATCTGTTTTGGCATCATTCAGCACTAGCATGTCTGCCCCAGAAAATTATTGATTTAAAGAGTGAAGAGTGCCAATACTGAATTCCAATGCATTGCCAGCATCAAAGATGAATACCTAATACCTAAATTACCCGTGCTTGGATTGAAAGAGGTAACTACAACTATTACAATGGTTAGTGAGTGAGTGATTGTGTAAGTGATGATGCTTGATGACTCATGTGGTGGCAGACAGTGAGGAAGGGTGATAAACTGTGATGTGGGAACCTGCTTAAGATGGGTGATTTGCAATGTTTGGAGCCTGAGTGTTGGGCAATCATTTTTTTCCCTGCAGGTGATTGGCCTTTACAAACTTGATTAACCTGTATGGACAACTCCTCTGAGCCTTTTCTTTTTTTATCATCTAGATTGACTGCCCCAGATGATCATTTGATTTACAAGAGTGCCAAATTCCAATCGATTGCTTGCATCAGAGGGGAGATAGTGTACCTACCACAGTGCTTGGATTGGAGCAGGTAACCATTGCACCAAAGTGTGATCTGATTATCGACTGATTGTGAGTGATGATTAACAATTCATGTGGTGGCAGATAGTGTGGGAGGGTGTTGAACTGTAATATGGGAACTTGCTTGAAATTAATGATTTGTAATGTTTGGAGCCTGAGTGTTGGGCGATCATTTTTCCCCTGATGTTGATTAGCCCTTTAACACTTAGCCAGATTTACTTGCATATTCATTTTATTTTTTCTAGTTCTTCAGAGACCAGAAAAGTCACTTTAGTTAACAAAGAAATCCTATGCAAAATACTGCAATTCTGTTTCTCTACTTGTTCTTTAACAGCAGTGCCATACACGTCTATCTTGCTTGGGTCATGACTGGTCTTGGACGGAGATTCTTTGAGTCAGGAGGAGGAAGGAAGAACTAAGGGGGGAGCTGCAGGACAACCTCATCAATAGCTAGAAGGAAAAAGTGTTGACTTCAAAGGTAAACCAATAGTCTCAGGCCTAGTACTCAGCTATGTAGAATGGACAGAGGTGCTTTTATTTGTGAAGTGCTGTGTGTTTTGGTGTGTGTGTGTGTGTGTGTGTTGCACTGATTGCAAAAATGAAACTCTGAGTCCCACTCTTGTTTTTTTGCTCTGTCTCTGAGTCTTCTTGATACTCTCCACATGAAGCTTACCTTCCTTCTGTCCTTCTCCTTGACTCTAAAATACAGTTTTTGTTTTACAATCCGAAGGCCTTCTTGTCTCCTGCACAAATGAAATGCAAAATCTCAGCCCAACACTACTGCTTACCTACCAGATGAGTCCAGACAGTCATTCAAGAGAGGTGGACATTCCAGAGGAGAATGAAGATGCACAACCTAATTTTGCAATACAGTATAATTTTTCTTTTAAAAATCATTTTTGGCGAACTGGGTGGGTGGGTTCATCCCCAACCTAGAACATAGAACATTTAGGTATCTGATAACTTGGGGGCAGAAGGACTGCTTGCAATGCATTTAACTGTACTGTGCCATACTCATTCCTTTGTTTCTTTCCACAGCAGATTAATGACGAATGATGTGCTGCTCATTGCCCATTTAGTGTTTGTCTTTGTCAGACATTTCCCATCAATTTATCAAACCCCTAACCCTCTTCCTCTGAGCTGTGTGCTTTAATTTATACCATCAATGAATCATACACTTGCTGGTGTGGATGTGGTGAAAGCAACACCAACTCACTGTAGGATCTTCAAAGCAATAGCCCACACTGGCCCCATTCACCCACCCGAGCATAAAAAGTGATGCATATTTTAGCTATGTAACGAAGAACATCAGTCGTCACTAGTCAGCGTCATCATTCAGGCCTTGTGTTTAGTAACCATAAACGCCAACCTAAGCTTGTCCACTCCAGACTTTGAGTCAATTTTTTCAGCTCAAGGATTTTGTATGTTACTAGTAGCCCCCATTGCTCAAGTTACTACTATTGCTATTTTTTGTTATTATTTTATCACTATCTGGAATTCTTGTAGTGTTATTATTTAGTAGTGTGGTGTCAATTCTTTCTAAAGCATTGATATAACCCACTAACTCTGTTTTTTTTATTTCCATTTAGTTGCCCGAAATGGATAATACTTCCTATTAATCCTACAGTTGGAGCTCACCTGGGTGGAAGTGGGACCTCATTTGTAAAGTTGGGATGCATTTGCTGTTATTGCTTCATCTATATTCAGGTGAGAAAGCTATGGGCTGAAATGAACTAGTTCAGGTAGTAAATAAGTAGCTACCTGCTACTACAAATAATCATTTATCCAGGCTGTTGTAGACAATATTGTTCAATGCTGCAAACCCCTAAGAGTCAAGATAATTAGAGAGGTATAACTCTATAACTAAGTGGTACACTTTTACAATAAACAGGCTGCATAAAAACTGAAGGCAGCAATGCAAAGTAAATGTAAAGCAAATTACTTGAAGCATGGATTTCAACAAAATATACGGGAATATGTACAAGAACTGCCGCTAACTAACGCTAACGTTAGCAGCAATTTACTGTCCCGCCGAAAACTATTTCCATGGTACCGACGTATTTACAATACGTCGCTACATGGTGATAGTGTCTCATCGTGGCGGGAATTGTCCACGTTAACACCTGCGTCATGGCGATAAAAATATTGCCGCCAATATGAAAAAAGTAACAACCAGGGTCTGGGGGGAGGGGGGTGTGGGCTCTAATGTCACTTATGTCCAACTAAATATCCCTCAGTGTGCACCAAGAATGTCTGCAGATCGATTTCCACACATATGGGTCCCTTGGGGGATAGAGGCATGTTACCGTAGTCGTTGAATACATAAAAAGACACATAACGGCGGTGCCACTGACCTGGAATTCTGCCATAAAAAATAATCTAAGATAGAACCAAAATGATATGCATTAGTCTAACAAATAAGGGTAACATGAACACGCAAAGGGCCAAATTGCCTGGAGAGTTTGCAGAGTGTGGCATTGGTCTCCTAGACAGAACACCACACTCAGTCAAATTGTCAACACACGGCAGAATTTTATTGACAACAATGAGATGCAGCCCTCTGGAATTCCCATCTCTGTGGCCCAACTTCACAGGCCCACAGTGATGCCAGAACACATGCAGAATTGTACAGTCTCTCTCAAGGTGCATGTCAAGTGAAGTATGACAAAGAGCAGGATTCACAATATTTCACATATGCATCTCAAGTTGCCATATATCAACTTCACATGATACATCAAAATGCAGTCATTCACATCAAACTATCAACAAGTGTCATGTAGTACACAGTATTGTACAGAAATCACAGTCCTGGTGTGAGATTACCATTAGACATTGACATGCATGGAAACCAGCCCTTGGGAAAAGTCAACAGTAGCAGTGAACAAATGCATAGGCACTCATGTGTACAAACATCCTTGCACAAACAAAGGCTGAGCAGAATTACATGCATCATCCATGTGTCCATCAGTGTTGCATATTTCTAAACACCCATCCACATGCCAAGATCACTTGCCTTGTTGTTGGTGTGGTGATATTGTCTTACAATCACTTAGAATACACTGTAAATCACAGTCATGTAACCGAGGCACACATCCAGACTTTACATGGTGGGAAAGTTGAGGTTAATGTGTGCCCTGTTGGGTGTCCACACTGCAACACCCATAGAAAACACACTTCTCTATACTCACAAGGGTGAAGACAATAGGAGGCTAGTAAGAAATGTATGGAATGAAAAACATGATTCCTAACATGCACATATAAATGAAATTACATTTTCCAAATGCTTTTGATCTTTCCATGTGTACTGAATGTTTGAATTACCATACTTGAGACACACATACAACAGCATCTCCCCTTTACATTGCAGAGGGAGAAACACCACCTCCTGTGCAGCATCCTGTCCCACTCTTAACTGATGAAGAAGAAGACACCCCAACTATAGACCAGGACACTCTCAAAGACCTGCTCAAATCCATTGGCAGCCCATCTCAAGAAGCAGGGACATCCAACACCGTCTTGGATGCTCCACCCCCTGCTCAAAACACACAGCAGCAAGAACCTACCACCACAGCTGTCTCCCAGGACCTTGTGGACCCACTTCTTACATTTCGACGTTGTGCAGTAGAGGTCCAGCAGGAGATTGCTGGTCAGGTGCGGATGGGGTTTGACAGCCTGACAGTCAATGTAGATGGGGTACTTGGTTGTCTCAGTCCCATTAGGGATCACCTAGAGTCCATTACAGGCACCCAAAGTCCGCTCCATGCTCTCCAGCATTACATGGCTGACATTGATGGAGTACTGACTCAGAGACAAAAACTACTGTCCAGTCAAAGTGGCTCCAGCAATGTAACCAAGAAGTTGCCTAAAATGAGAAAGATCATGGCGAACATGGAGCGGATGCAGGCTTCACACTTGTCGGCCATGGCTGCATACCACAGAGACGTTGCTGGAGTTTTGCAAGCGATGCAGATCATCATCACTGCAGTGATGCCTCATTGTGTGGAACAGATGAATGCTGCTGCTACATCCACAAACACCTCTCACCCTCCTGATTTGTCACAGCCTCACAGTGCTCCAGCCAATACACCATCATGCACACGGAAGGCACATGACACATCAGAGGAGGAAGATGTGAAAGAATCGACATTTCAGCGAAAAAAGTCAGCGGTAGCATTCCTCAGGGCCAAATGGACAGTTTCTGCCTGGATATGTAATTACCATCATGTCTGGGAACACCATATTCCACTGTGCTATAAATGACTCTGCTACATGCACCTTGGTCTACAATAAGGCCTGCCAATGTTGGCACTGTTCCCAATGACACTGCAATCAGCCTGCTAACTGAACTCCACCTCTTCCTCAATATGTCTTTGGAAATATTACCCCCAAAGGACTCTGTCAGGCCCGCCACTGGGAATTCATACAATGTGGGGGTAATATGATCAATTTCTGGCCCAGTCTTCTACTAATGTGAATGCACATGTAAATAAAAAATGTAAAGTCACAAGATGTGTGTTGCCTATGACCTGTCAAGTATATAAGTGTCAAAAATTGTCTGGACAGTGAATCCATCAAAATTTACACAGAGGGACATTTGATAAATGGTCATGTTCAGTCTGTGTCCCCGATAGGTAGTGAGTTAGCCGTGCCCAAATAGCTAAAATACTACATTCTTACCAGAATCCAACATTGCCCTACATGCATGACGGGAATAGGCATGAGCTGAAATATGTCCAAGTGAGTCTCATGCCACAAGAAGTGTCTTCAACCAGTACTGATGACAAGTCTTATTCAGCAGATCTACTCACACTCAACGGGGTGGACAAAGCTTGTTGTGATGGGTTACATGGCATGTCACATTTCAAGATAGAGCAAACACCATATTCAAATCACTGATGAAGCGTAATGGCACATATTTACATGCCGCTATTGGTACCACAGGGCCATATTACAAGGAAGTGGTGGAGCGTGTTGTTAGCGTCCTTGGCTTAGTGACATGCTCCGCCACTTCTGAAATGCAAGGCTGTACTATATTTACAAGAATGTGTTGCAGGCTTGGATTTCCACCTGCGATAAACTTAGCGCCAATGCAGGCACCCTTGCACTATGTGAAGGAAGGTTGTCCCTCCCTGCACATAAACAATCCTAACATGCCATTTTTTAACTTTCATGCGTGCTGCTTCATGCAGCACACATGAAAGTTACAAAATGGCATTCTTATTTTAAAGTTTGTTTCTGTACTGGAAGGGACACCTTCCTACACATTAGCAAACCATGGCATTTAGCTTTTTCCATGTGTGCTGCACAAGGCAAAGAACATTGCCATAGTCACAGGAAGGAACACCTTCCTGTACAGAAACAAACAATGCAATTGGTGCTTCTTCACTGTGTGCTGCACAAGGCAGCACACATGGAAAAACAATGTTAGGTGGCTGAACACTGACTTGTACATAAGGTGCAGCCCCTATCACCACCACAACTTCAAAATTGGTGACGTTGTGGTGGCGAGAGGAGCTTGTACATTTGCCCCTGAGTCTACCAGGGGAATTAGCCCAAGGAGACAGCTTGACAACACCATTGCAGAGCCAAAACATGGCAATAAAATATATAGGGCCATCTTTGCAAGGTGGTTGGGTAGCATGCCATTCGTATCCTTGGCTTAACGCTACGCCCTGCAACTTCTGGAAAGCTGGTATGCAGCATACCTACAATAGTACTGTGCAGACCTGTGTCTGACCGCGCAATGCCTGAGAAATGCTGCCTTCTTGGTCATATTCTGGCCCACTTGCACAATGCTGCCAGTGTCTCTTCATTGGTGTGGAAGATTAGAATGGGCCTCAGAGTGCCCCTTCGTGCACATGGCCATTACTTACAATATGTGCAGACAATTCAAGGTATGCTGCTTCATGCAGCACATATTGAAGTCACATGATGACATTCTCAGCACCGATTATTCATGTGATGTGAGGCGCACCTTAATGCAATTGAACAATCAATAGTGTCCTGCTGTTTCCATGTGTACCGCACAACGCAGAACACATTCGAACAGCAGGTTTGTGAACCAATTCTAAAAAACTTACCACTGTGCATATTCAGATACAAAATGCCAAGGGTATCACCCATTACGCACTCCAACACATTCTAGCTGGCCTCGGAGAGCATGTCCAGACCTCTAAAGATTTGTTTGTGCATCTATTCAGCTCCCAACCTTGGCACACAAGCTATGATGCAAAAAGGTGGCCTTGAGCCCTATTGTACTTCATTCTCAGGCATCCAGCTAAATGCAGCATTGTGACACAGGCAAAGGCAATCCTGCTCCCACAATGTTGTACAATGTAACGTTGATGAGTTAATGGTGTGCTGGTGATATGCACTAACATGTCAAAGATATGACACATCAGATGAAAGACAATCAATATTGGCACGAAACCTAGGTTGTGACCTAACTTTACATTTCAGTGATGTTGACATATACAAAGGATGTGTGACACTGGATCATGCAGCAATACATTTGTACTCACGGACACCTGGTACAACAAAGATTTAAACATCATTGACAGTCATCTAAGTCAAGGATGTACATGAATTCCATGTCTGGTCATAGTCATCCCCAACATCACTTTACATCTCTCCTATCCTGTGTGTACAGTGTGTAATCTGCATGCATGTGCTGGAGTGACATAACCCGTTGATAGTTCTTGCATGGGTATCACTGACTGGGGATGTGCAAAGTGACATCCAGAAGACATATGCATTGCTCCATCTTTACTTACTGATTTGTTCACACATCATACTTTTTTGAAATATCATTTCACTGGAGGAAAGGTACATGTGATACACACCCAGACTGCATACTACTACATACAGGATTTAACGCAGGCATTCATCACATATCACAATGACAATATTCAATGAATGAACTCACCAGTGTTGTGTGGTTCCCTGAAGGTGTTGATATCCCCCTGAGTGATCAGTGGTCGTCCAGCTGTAAGACATGAAAAGAAAAGTGTTTTGGTATCAGACATGAATTCACACGTGTCCTATTTATCCTAAGATTCATCTACATCAATGACAATACCCTGTAACTGTACTGTTGCAGTTCAGGTTGCAACCATGATTGTGTCTACTTTGCCTGTTGTTCCCACAAGACATGGCCAATGATGAGTTTGCCAACACAAGACAATACAGCTAGCACATTTGCACTTTTTGCACACACTACTTGTGTGACACATTCCCAAGGCCATGTTTCTCACAACAACATCATGTTCTCCATGGTCTGTAGACAATATCATCGCTGCAGATCTCACAAGGGGTTGTTACAACAATTGATGTTGTATGATCACACTTTTTGTATGTGGCAGACTGACACTCCAGATTTGGGATTTTTTGTAAAAAAACTATTTTTCTAATCTCATCATACGTTACACAAAATCAGCCATGTGATTGTGAGACAGTGTGTTGCACTGATGTGATACTTCGCATATATTGTGAAATGTCAACATGAGACCCTTACACAGTGGTGCCAGACATGTTTGTACATGATCGTTACAACAAACAAATGATGGACGGAATCAAGCATCCTAGGACCGGTTTCTGGCTATCAGCCATCATCAGCCAGGATAGCTTGACTCCAGTGGCGTAGTGAGCACGGGTCCCACGTCTGGGAATACCCATCCCACTTAGGGCGAAAAGCGTTACAACAAACAAATGATGGACGGAATGCTGACAATGCAGACATTCTCCCCCAGTCAAGAGATCTGGGTTAAATCCATCGTTCTTTTGCCCACTACGCCACCCCAGTTCAGACATGGCCATATGCAAATCAGTCTTGACCCTGTGCCTCATGGGAACAGTCCAGCCCGAACTGCCAAGCCATGTCTTCCCTGGACCGGAATCAAGCATCCTAGGACCGGTTTCTGGCTATCAGCCGTCATCAGCCAGGATAGCCATGTCTAAACTGGGGTGGTGTAGTGGGCAAAAGAATGATGGATTTAACCCAGATCTCTTGACTGGGGGAGAATGTCTGCATTGTCAGCATTCCGTCCATCAATTGTTTGTTGTAATGTTTGTACATGAGGCAGTGTGTTATGTCATGTATCACAGGGCCATCTAAATCACATTAAGAGTACATCCACATATCTCCTCATACACTATGTTCATAGGATGCACTGCACAGCCCACTTTGTACCTTGACACAGCACTTCATTTTATGTGTTTCGGAGTGTACCTATTCCTGAACATGATCCTACCTCATCTTGAACACTGTCTCACTTGCACAATGGTACAAGTGTGATTGTGTGGAAGCTGGAATCTTCATTCAACATGACTGACTGACATCATCCTGTAGCACTTCTCACATTGTGTTCCAGACTGCATTTTTGACTTGGTTACAAAAGTGTTCATTTATTATGTTTAAGGTTGTACTTACCACCTTGTAGGCCAATGATGACTCCCAGGTGGTCCAACATGTCACCCTCACGGCCCACGCAATCCTGCCATCGGTGCCTCCATTGTCGGACAGTCCTGTCCACCCCGAAGATCCTCAGCCTTTGACTGCGAACATTCTCCCACCTTACCTTCCATACACTTACAGAATAACCCTGCAGGATCCTTCCCCTACTCTCAACCATCAAGGGCAGGTAGAATTTAACCAGCCAGAGGAAGCCCCCCAAGCCCCCTCTGATATCCTGCCCTCCCTACCAACACGCAGCATCTTTCAAACCACACCTAAAACCACTAATAGGAAAGTAAAGCCCAAATATATACACCAGTAACTATTAATAATGTTAAAATGCCCCTTAGACAGACACCCAACAAGATTTGGTACAAGACACAAAAAACATGTAAGGACAAGACTTCACAGGACCCAACAAACTCTACTACCAAAAACACCACCACACAACTCCAAACACCTCCAACACTCTCCACATTCACTAACAGTGTGCTCAAAAGAGCAAGTGAAAGTGTACAGTAGTCCTCCGGTACACAGGATGCATGCTGACATCATTTCCTTTGTGTTTGCGGCCCGTTTTTTGACTATGCGGTAAGAATATGCATGCACATTGGCTTTAGCAGTAATATTCAGTGTTGTTACATGTATTTTGCGATTATTTTCTGTGGTGGTTATGAAGAAATGATCGTTTTTGCATTAAGTGGGAGATATTTGGATGCTAAGTGCAAGTTCTTCCTCAGATGTACAGGATTAAATGCAATTGCACGACTGCTGACACCATTTGTTTGTGTGATGTGATCTGTGTTGGGTATGTGACTTAACTCAATCTGATATGTCTACATTACAGTTATTCATACCTGTCTACATGCACTTGGATCACACATTGCAGACTATCCACATTGATTCATGTGTGATTATGCATGCATGCATCAGTGGTCGTCATTGTGTTTGACTTAGTATTTGTGACAACATAAGTGACTGTCAACCTACTCATTCCTGTGATGTCTGCTACTGTTTGACATGCTTTTGACACACATGTAAATGGACATCAGGAATTCAGTACTTTAAAAAAATATTTTGGATACTTAAAATAATGTGTTTTCTTGACCACAGATTCATACTTGGTATTATTCAACCTAGAGTAGCAGATGTGCACAATTTATATGCACAGCTGCAGAGTCAGTCATGTGCATGAATCAAGATGGTTGTGGGACATTATGGTGATCTATATTATCTGATGATGTGAGCAAATTGTGTATATTTGGAATTTTATTTGTGAGTTCTGCTACATATCTAAGATCTATTCTTACATATCATACTGCACATTTTGTGTCTGGCACAAAATCACATCAGTTTAGTGTGACAGCGCTACACAGCTTGAAGCTAAGTTGATACCAATATGATGCCTGGACAGGTGATACGCAATATATGTGTGTATACAGTTTGTCATGTTTCAGACTCTGTAAGCTTCATGAGGTTGTGGTAGCAACACTGATGTTGTTGGCAGCAATCTATGCACCATAATGCAGAATGTGTCAGCCGTGTACAAATCATGTAGAGGACAACATAGCACACCAAGCCATCTGTTAAAATGTTGTGGAGCCAGTGTCCTAAGTGGACAGGATATTGTTGGATGGCCCCAACAAAGCAGCACTTTTCATTGTGCACTACTTACAACAGCATGACGTTCAATGCAAGTCAGCACATACAGTCAACATGTAATTGAATCAACACTGTATCATTTCTATTTGACACATTGTGCCAGACACAGGTACTGCAGTGTTTATGCAAAATGTATTTGACAGTTGGGCCTGTGTCTTCTACAGGCCTGTGTGCACTAGCAGTGGACATTGATGCAGCATCAACAACACTTAGCTGTTGGCAAACTCTGGCATGCCAGATGTAGACAGATTGCAGTCCGGAGATTCAGGAATGATGCACCGTGTATGGTTGAACAATCAAGTTGCACATGATCACATACATAGGGACCTTTGTGTTGTAGGGCACACACCAATGCAATGGGTTGACAGTGGAGACATCCTATTTTGTCCTGCCCCTTTTCACATCATCATGCATGTTGTTTTTGTGCAGAGCATTAACTGGTGAAGTTGAGGCACCTGACTTTGGAACAGCTTATATGTCAGGGTACGTGTGACTGTGCAACTTTGAGGGCATATTTGCATGTCCAGCACATTTGTTTTCGACTGACAGACTCAGAGTGCCCAGCTGTACCCATGCTTGAGTACTCCCAGTTGACAAGTATTGCGTTTGTAGATTCACTGATCATTAAAGACCATTGTGTTTAGAGGACTTGTACCGTTGTCCATGTTTGTGAGATGGTTTTGTGTGGAGGAGATGAGGCACAGCAATGGCATGATCACCAGAAAAATGTTCACACTGCTTGTACAACCACGACTTACATGGAATATGTCTCACATGTGATTTGTTTCCTTAACCCCTTCGACGCTCATGACGGAACGGTTCCGTCATGAGCGTCGGTTGAGCTGTGCTCATGACGGAACCGTTCCGTCATGACCACGCCCGCGCAAGCAGCAGCCAGCACAGCGGGGGAATCCGCCCCGCATGGAAGGGGTTAAGTTGCCATCCAGGACACAACCATGTGTGTCTGTTTTTTATCATCCCATGTTATGATTCTCTCGGGTATATGGTGGACTTCAGTTTGTTCTGTCCGGAGATAGGCTTTGGGGTAGCATACGCATCACTGGATTTGTGGTACAGGTTGCCCACACAGGACTGTAACACATTCCATTTATGGTTTATGGCCATCTTGACCAACCTTGTATTCTAGAGAGTCTGTTGTACATTCCTGGAGTGATCCGACAAAATGTGACATTGCCACATTTTTTTATTTTGCCGGTGTGTCTATGTGTTCAAATGTGACTGCTGGTGTGTGTGTGTATATTTGTGTAGTTGTGTTCAATTAGTTGATGACACACATCATGCAATTGCCATTGGTTAACTTGTATTGAAAAAACACAGATATTTTTGAGAATGTCATTCTGGTACTGTTTGTTGTCATGTCCATCTCACCCAGAACATTGTCCACTCATGATATTATTTTTAGTATGTTTCTGGGAAATTTTCTCTCTGATCATTAGTTTTCCTGTAGCACTTCCCTCATGTGTATTTCTGTTCTCTGTTCACTGAGGGACCATACACATTACTTAGGCCATATGCCAGATCTGTTGTTCCATCCATAATCTTTGTTTGATTGATGTTCTGTCCACTGCTATATGTGAGAGCTGTGTGTCGCTGTTTGTCATCTACCTTTGAATTGACAGATATAGGAACATCTGATGATATGAACCAAACATACAATACTTTTTTTTATATATTTTATTGGACAGTGACATTATGTGAATTTTTGGTGTAAAAAATCTATGTGATGGGATCTTTGATAATTATGATTAAGTGAAAAAGTTTATGATTATTTGATCCCTTCTTGCTGTTCCAACAGCAGATGCTTTAGTGTGTCTGACATCTGCCTCTTTGTCCTGGCCATCCTCTGAATTGTCCTGCTTCTCCTGGTCTTCACCCAATGGCGTGTTTCTGCATACACAAATATTGTGCAGAATGCAACATGTCATTATGATCTTATATACCAGTTCTGGTCTGTACAGGAGTGTGCCACCCAATATGTCTAGGCACCGGAAACTGGATTTGAAGACTCCAAATGTCAGTTCAACAATGGCCCTTGTGCGTCTCAATGCAACGTTGTAGTCTCTCTGTGCTTGTGTGTGTGTGACACTTTGAGGGTGTCATCAGCCATGGCGATAGTGCATATCCTTGATCACCTGAAACCAAAAATATGTAGATGTGTACATTAGTATTTGTGCCTGCTGTGTTTGCAGAGTGTCTATTGTGGTGTGTGTGCATTGTGAAACTTTGGTCTTTTGGTGTTGCTTCAGACAATTGACCAGCATCACTGTCAATTGAATTGCCTATACTTGACAGCCTACACATCACTATGCTGTCATTGTCTGGATCCTGTGTATTACCTCCATGTTGTGACTGTCAGGATGTATGTTTCACTAGGATAGAGATTACAGTTTCTTCACAGGCCCATTGCACATATTGATCCTCTCCTGTGCACATATTTTATGGTGTGCACCATTGGCACATGTGCCGTCTGACATATCCACCATAAGGGTATGATGTTTACAATGTTTGAACATCATCTACATACCTCATTGGAAATGATTGTGCTGAGGGTAGCTGTGGGAGAGATTCCTTGTCAGCTAAACGTTGAAATCATTGTGGGCTTATTACATCCATCTTGCCCCCAAGGTGTGTCAGTGTTTCAGTGACAGTGGCACTGCTATCTGGTGCAATCAACTTAATGGGGCATGTTAAGACATCATACATATGTATTGATTTCCTTGTGCGTGAGTTGACTTTGACTCAGCATGTATGGATGTTTGAGTAACACCCACAGATATTTCTGTGTGTGTCAGTTCGCAATCAACACAGATTTAAATATCAGATTTTGAGCATCATATTGCTACACCTCACCAGTATTTCCATATGCATGCACAACATGTAGTGAGATTGGGATTTGTAATGTGTGAATGCTTTTACGATGCATTCTCCATTCTGCAATGACACAGAGGGATGATCAATATATTTATGGGAATATTTGTGTGCAGTTGTTGCTGCCCTCATGCAGCAATATCTGTAATACTATGATGCAGGGACACATGCTACATGGTGCATGGTTGAGTATGTACATATGGCACATGTGTTTGTTTCAACATGTATGTAGCACAGCAGGAGCATGGGTTCTGTGTCATGTGCTGCACTATTTTTCACCAGTTATCTGATGTGTTCAGCAAAATCTATATTCCATGTGTGCCATACTGTTTTCTGTGTGATTTTTGTAGGCTAGTTCCTTGTTGTGCTGCCTGACATATGCCTTGGTTATTTTGAATTGTGTGCTTGTGTGTGATGTTATTTTTACGTGGAAGGAAAAAGATTTGGCCCCGGACTTAGCCAAAAATTGTCTTTCTGCCGTTTTTAGCTGGCTAGCTAGGGCTCAGCTTAAATGCAATGAGGACAAGTCTGAGGTTCTTCTATATGGGTCTTTTCCTTCCCATTTCATGGAAGACCTTTGGTCTGCAGGCAATCCCAGGCCAAACTCAACAGGCAGTCCGGTGAAGAATCTGGGGTTCTGGTTTAGTGAGGACCTCAGATTCTCACTGCAGATAAAAAAAACTGTCCGGAGTGTGCTTTGGCACTTTAAAATCACTTATTAAATTCCTGCCACTGTTGCCCAGATCGGCTAAGGAAATGGTGACTTGTGCCCTCATTTTGTCGCGTATTGACTACGCCAATGCAGAATATATTGATCTTCGCGGATAGCAGGTAAAAAAGCTACAAACTATTCAAAACACGGCAGCAAGAGTGCTGCTAGGCATCCCGGGCAGATCAAGTACTAAGCAACATCTCTGAGATTTGCATTGGCTCCCTGTGGTGCAACGCGTTTTGTTCAAGGCCCTCACCCTGGCCCACGGGGCCCTATACAAATCTGGGCCACCATATCTTAGGAGACACTTTGACTTCTATGCGCCCCGCAGATATCTGCGATCAGCAGCATAATGCCTTGCAGTCATCCCCCATTTTTGCCTTGCTCGAACGGGGGGTAGCTCTCTTTCTTTAAAGGCAGCCAAAGCTTGGAATACCCTCCCATATGAACTGCGAAACACTCAGGATCTCAGGCTGTTTAAGAAGCAGTTAAAGACCTTGCTTTTTAACTAATGTACAGCTACTCCTAACGCCTTTTTTTCCTGTGTCCTGTAGTTGGCTCTCGCGCCAGGACACTCTCGAGTATCTGTGCGCCCTATAAGTGCTGTATAACATAACATGATATAACATAACATGTTGGGACCAGTTCCAAGGTATGTCATGTTACATTGGTTACATGTGCATTCTCACGTATTCGGGCTACCTGCTTGTGTACTTGAGGTGTGTGGTGTAATAATTTTGTACTTACCAGCAAGCAGTCCATTTCCATATGTGCCATTTTCAAACCACTGGTTGATGATGGATTGTTGAAAGATGTAGGAGTCATGCACACTCCCAGGAAACTTGGCGACAATACTGACAAACAGGCCCATGTGGTCCACGATTGCCTGCACATTCATTAAGTGTGTGTGCTTCCTGTTCCTGTATATGTGTACAGTTACCGCAGGGGGCACAAGTAGGACATGGGTGCAGTCAATTGCCCCCAACACATGTGGAAAGCCAGCAATTACATAGAAGCCTTGCTTGTTGTCAAGCTGCTCTTGCGCAGTGTTGGGGAAGTGTAGGTGCTGCAGCGTCAACCTGATGATGACATCCAAGACATTTGGGAGGAACCTTGAGAGGGCTGACTGTGAGACTCTACCCTCTCTGGCAGTGGTTGGTTAGAAGGTACCAGAGGCCGACATGTGCAGCACTAGCAAGAGTGCTAGTCCAGCCGGTTTGCTGAAATCATTGGCTAGCTTGTGCTGGTTGATGGAACACTTCAAGAGCAGAGCCTATTTGCATGGGGAGGTAACTGGGCAGCCAAGATAGCAGTGGGTAAACCAGAAGAAGTGAGCACCAGGAGCCCTGGATACCACATCCAGGATGCAAGAGGTGATGATGGAGGGGAGTGTCATTGTAAGAGTGAGGAGCATAAAACATGCAGAACAAACTGGATGCCATTCGAAATTAGGAAATAACTTCTGTTGATTAAGGTACACTGTCTGCTCGTGTGCCTGCTGTATATAGATGCAAAAAGAACAACTGCTGGATGGAATGCTGAGCAATGTCAAACATTCACACCCAGTACAGAGATCTGGGCTTAAATCCATAATCTATTTGTTCACCATGCCATTCCAGTTTGGACCCAACCATATGCAAATCAGTCTTGACCCGGCTTCCTAGGGGAACAATCCAGCAGGAACCACCATGTCAGATCCTCCCTGAACTAGAAACAAGTATCCTGGGACTGGTGTTGGGGTATCACCCCTCAACAGCCAGGCTAGTCTGGGTCCAAATTAAACACAAGGAGATCATGGACGGAGCACTGCAACTTTTCAGACACTCAACCCCAGTCGCAGATCTGGGTTGAATCCATCATCATTCTTTAGCTCACTTCGCCATCACAGTTCAGACACAGCCATATGCAAAATCAGTCTTGACCCTGTTCCTTATAGGAACAGTCCAGCCTGAACTACCAAACATGGTCTTCCCTGCACCGGAAACAAGCATCCTGGGACCATTTTCAGGGTAACACCCCTTATCAGCCAGGCTAGCTTGAATCCAGTGGCAAAGTAAGCAAGGGGCTCATGTCTGGGTATACCTTGCCAACTTAGGGTGAAGCAAACACAAGGAGATGATGGATGGAGCGCTGAAACTTTTCAGACACTCACCCCCAGTTACAGATCTGGGTTGAATCCATCATCATTCTTTAGCTCACTTCGCCACCCCAATTTAGAACCAGACATATGCAAATCTGTCTTGACCCTGTTCCTCATAGGAAAGACCTAACCATATGCAAATGAGGCTGCTCCCCATGGGAACTTTCCAGCCCGAACTGCTAGGCCAGGTCATCCCAGGAAGGGAAACAAGCATCCTGGGACCAGATTCTGGGTATCACCACTCATCAGCCAGGCTTGCCTAACTCCAATGGGATGGTGAGTACGGGACCCACATCTGGGCATACCCATCCCACTTAGGGTGACAAATGCAAAAAGAACAATTGATGGATGGAGTGCTGAACAATGTCAAACATTCCCCCCAGCATGGAGATTCAAGCATTTCATCCATCACTGTTTTGTATACTTATTGTGCCGCCCTAAGTGGGATAGGTATCCCCAGATGTGGGTCCCATGCACACTGTGTCACTGGAACCAAGACATAATCGGCTAATGAACACATAATCATGGCTAAACAGGTCCTGAATTGTGTGTGTTCCAGTTCATGGAGGACCTCACTTTGCAGTTCAGGCTGGGCTGTTCCTGTTGGAGAAGGGTCAAGACTGATTTGTATATAGCTGGGTCCAAACTGAGGTGGCATGGTGTGCACAATAATGATGGATTTGGATGCAGCCTGAGCAATTACCAGTGGCTGAGATTAATTCAAGCATTCCATCAATCACTGTTTTGTATACTTATGCTGCATATAGATGGCAGTCGTGGCTGCACAGGTGTGGGTCAGTGAACCCTGCCCAAGAACACAACACTTTCATCAAGTAGGGACCCACTGGAAACCCACAGTCAGGGACAGATCAAGGAGCACCTGGATGCATCAGTGGACAATGCCACACAAGAGCAAATAGGATGTTGTGAGATGTGAAAGCTGGTCCGGCAAGATAAAAAAAGTTGGAGAAGACATCCCATCATCACTCATACCCAGGATGACTCATGGTCCTCAATTATAGGCTAGAACTAACAATCTGCAGAGCATCCTTGAAGCAGTAGATGCCTCTAGGGAAACTCATGAAGCTAAAATTGATACAGTGGCAATTGACCTGTGCAATTTAAAAAATGATCAAAGGACGTTGGTAGGCAGCGTGATCCAAACGGAATAGAAGCTCCCCCATGGACAGATGTGTTAATCAAACAAATGCAGGAACTTACATATAAAGAGGCATTTTCTGAAGGAAACGGCAAAGACAATTAAGGGCATTGTAGAAAGAGCAATAGCAGCATCATGGGCATGCTCAAGGTATTTTTCTGCCAAAGTAAAGATCATGACACACACATGGGATTTTTCTCCTATTACTTGGCCATTGACTCTATTGCTGATCACTGGCCAAGTCTGTGTGTTCGCTTTGATGTCTTTTACACTGGCATTATTATTTGTCCTCAATAGTGGAAATGTTCCCTTTCTTGTTCCTTGGACCATCCTTCTTTAGACGTGTCTAGGGCTAACTTTTAGATCTTGATTATTAATTTGGCTGTCCTAAGCCTAGCTTCAATGTTGACAGGGCTACATTCCTTTACCAACTCGAAGGCCTGCAACAATGAAGCTGCTCCATCTCAAAAACTCTGCAATAAAATAGCTATCCATTTTGTACATAAAATCGAGCTAATTTATAATAAAATCACTAAAGACAGGAAACCCTCTGAAAGACACTGCATCCTGCTGTCCTCTATCCTTGACCAATGTGCATCTGCTGGAAAGTTTTTTTCCCTCTCACAATTGATAACGTAGAGACACTGCTGAACACAGTTAAATCAGGTTCCCCCTTGAACATTATTTCAACCAAAATCTCCTTGCTACTCTCAAAACAGTTGTCCCCATCTATTTGCTCAATCCTCAATCTTTCAATGAGAGAGAGCCAACTACCACTTGAATGGAAGGCTGCACAAATAATTCCCATCCATAAGAAAACCAATGTCCTAATGGAGGACCTGTCCAACTACCGTCCGATTTCTGCCTCTCCTGAGTAGGATATTGGAAATGCATATTAATAAACATCTCCTCTGACCATGTCAAATCTTCCAGATGCCTTGACCCATCTCAGTCTGGGTTTAGGCCAATGTACAGTACGGAGTCAGCATTAATTGCTGTTGCCAACTGAATAAGGCACTCCCTTGACAATGGACAAGCAGTACTACTAGTGCTGCTGGATTTGTCAGAAGCTTTCGACACGGTTTCTCATCACATTCTGCTCAGGAGACTCAAAGAAATTGGAATTCAAGGACAAGCCTTTCAGTGGATTTCAAGCTTTCTCACACACCGAACTCAGACCATCAATCTTTGCCCTTTCTGATCACAGACCATAGAACTGACCAAAGGAGTACCTCAGGGATCCTGCCTCAGTCCCACCTTGTTCAACATTTATGTTGTTGTGTTAGCTGGATTACTTAAAAAGCTGGGCTTCACACCAATCTTGTATGCTGATGACACCCAGCTATTACTGTCATTTGACAAAAATTCTCCCAATATTCAGACTGCTTTCTCGGAAGGCATGACTGCCATCGCGACCTGAATGATGAATAATTTTCTACAGCTCAATGCTGGGAAAACTGAGATCCTGTTTTTCGGAGATGTTCCTCTGCTCTGGTCCCCAGAATGGTGTCCGTTTGATCTAGGCGACACCCCAGTCCCTAAGACCGTGGTTAAGAATCTTGGCATACGTTTGGACCAGAAAATTACACTGAAAGAGCAAGTTACAGCTACCGTGGGCTCATGTTTTCACATGTTTAGCCTCCTACGCAGGGTATTTCCCTTTTCTACCCTTAACCGCATGGGAAACACTCATCCAGGTACTGGTGATTATCCACCTAGACTACTGTAATGCTCTCCTGATATCAGCAAGTGAGTCCTCCTTAAGTAGACTTCA
The DNA here is from genome assembly GCF_964204655.1 of Triturus cristatus. Lineage (NCBI taxonomy): Eukaryota > Metazoa > Chordata > Amphibia > Caudata > Salamandridae > Triturus > Triturus cristatus. The sequence goes on along the minus strand of NC_140583.1, from coordinate 1,138,972,413 downwards.
AGTAGTTCAAAACACCGTGTCTCGCCTTGTCTCGAATTCTGCTGCCTGAGCAGCTTTTCTCCCTCTTTTACAGCGGTTACACTGGCTTCCAGTACGCAAACGGGTCAAATTTAAGTTATGCTGCATTGTGTAAAAAGCAATAAATGGTAATCGTCCTGGCTATCTAGCAGGAAAACCTATTCAATATCAGCCACCCAGACCTCTATGCTCAGGAGCTAAATGTTTGTTCTTCGGCCCCCGTTTAAAAAAATCCATCTTGGGTGGTAAGGCATTCGCCCACTTAGCCCCCTATTACTGGAATCAGCTCCCTATTTATCTTTGGAAATGCCCAGATTACCTTCTATTTAGAAGGCTCCTTAAAACTGAACATTTCTAATTAACCACTTCTCATCTGCCTTGTCTATAGCAACTTCATAGAGCAGAGATACCCCTTTGGGGGTGATTCGGGCGCTTTACAAGTAAATAAAATAAATAAATAAATAGTGTTATGTTAATTGGTAATTTCTGTTAGGGGCTTTGTTCTACAGCTTTCTTGTCTGCTTGGCTCCATTCTCTGCCATTTCATAGAGTTTAGTCTAAATTGTATTTGTTTGAGATTATTGGGTGTCTGCAAAGCCATAGAGTGAAGGTAAGTTCCTGGGTGTCAAGCTTTATTTTTGGCATTTGCTATGGTCCTGTTGTTCTGTTACAGTTTCAGGTTTTCATAGGTCTTCTGCAATCCAACTCTTTTTCCCTTCTGTTCTTTGGATGCTGGATCATAACAGCCTTCTTTATTGATCTCTGACTTTTAGTGCGCAGCAATGATTCATTCCCTGCTTCAGTGTGTTTCTGCCCTCTTGGCTGGAATTCATTCCCAATGAGTCTGTGCCATGTCTCCTGCTTTGGGTTCTAAACATGTCTCTTTTGGTGGCCTTTGGTCTCTGCAATGAGTTATCACTCAGTTATTATGAATTCTCTGAATCCTGTTCTTATTGGTTTGACTAGGGAATGTAGTCTTCCAATGTTCTTTCATGCCATGGGAATTCCTTAAACTCCCACTGCAGTGTTTGCTTCTTCAGAACCAGCTCATACTAAGGGTGCATGACAAGGTCTTTCTGGAATTTGTTGTATGACCAAATTAATCCTAGCTAAGCACGCCTATTTGTTCATGGAGGGTGGCTCAGTTGATTTTGCGGTCATTGTTCCTTGGGTTTGATCATCTGCGTTTTCTGCCTTTTCTCTTTTGAAGGGTTTTCATTCCTTCCTGCATGATCTTCTGGGCTGTGGTGGTATCTGCTGCAATTTATAGGCATCGGTTTCTCCTGTTGTTGGGACTCTTCTTGGCTCTTTCCTTGTCATTGGGCTCCGTGTGTTCACTGGATGAGCCCCTTGCCTGGCTCACTTCATTTCCTTGGTTTCGGGGGGCTGTTCCTCCTGACTTCATTCTAGGCTTTGGGGGCCATGCTTAGACTTCGGCATGGTGGTGCTTCACAGAGAAAAGGCTGGGACAAGGAAGGCGGAGGAGGCAGTAATGTTTGAACTACTTACTGGAAATCGTCCTCGCTTCAAGCTAAGGCCTTTATCCTCCCCCTCCCAAACATTCAACTCTAACACGTAGTTCCTGGGTTTTCTTCCTTCATTGCTTTTGTACAGGGTATGGATGTGGTTGAGGACAATTATGCAGCAATAGTGATAGGAGTTGAAAGAATTTTTTTGGGAGGGGGGCCTGGTTTAGAAGAATAGTTGCCTGTCTCCAGGGCGAGACTCACCCTCCTAGATTAAGGTCAAGGACAAAGAAGACCTTTACTCAGAGGGATGAATATTGCACATATGTAATCAGGCTTTAATGGCACCAACCTGTATCGCCTACAAGACACTGAGAAAAATATAAATCATATAAACCTGAATGAAATCAATTAAATAAACTTTGACAGGTAGATAGTTCTTATCCAATTTGACCTCTCTAAACATTTGGCTTACACAGCCCACAGTCTGACTTATTGGAAACCTCAATAAGATTGTTGCTGCTTTTGAAATAACTGAAGTAAAATGATTGAATTCCGAATTATACTTCACATCAGCAACTAGAACAAACTATGCCTACATTTTTCCGTGAGGAAAAAACATTTCAATAGACAATTGAGTCTTTAGAAATCAATTTATAAAATTGAACTACAATTCCACTCTGCAAAGTATGCACTGTGTAGTATACAGAACAGACTGCATTAATGAGAAAAAGAAGTGTTAGCTTGGCTGAGATTCTTTCTTAATGCTCACAAAGAGGTTTGCAATAGGACTCCAGCGTGCATTAGGTATTTTAAAGTATTCATCATTGTTGCAAACTTATCTCCTGAAATTCTGTAGAAAGCTTTCAATCCCATCGTGTATGTGTTATCTATTTGTGTTCCGTTTCTGCGTCTCTCAGTTTGTCTGTCTTTCTGAATATCGCTGTCTGTCCTATTTTCTCTCTCCCTGCCCTTCTTCTCTCGCTCACTTACCCCTCTTTATATCCTATATCTTACACTCTCCTCTCTTAAGTGAGCTCTCAATGTATATGTACATTAATCAATAACAACTTTCTGCTTAAGGGTCAATCCTCATTTTGATTCTAAATGAACATTTTGTCACACCCTGCCACTCTTCCAAATGCTCCACAAAAATATTTCAGCTTACTAACATATTTTGTTTGAATTGTGTAACAATTCTGCAATAGTGTCAAAAGCTGCATGATGCGGGCCCCAAAAGGAATATTTTAATGGTTTTATCCAATACTATAGTGAGCTGCTGACCTAAAAAAACAAGGCCTCATCCACTTCAAAGGGACAAAGTGACTATCCACTAGCTCTAAGACTGTTGCTATGTGGCTAGATGTTCTTAGAGTAGTAAAACATTACATAATTTGATCTGAGCTGGGAGGATCAACATTTCTGAAACCAGAACAATGTTCAGGAACATTTTTTGAAGTTGATGATTAAACCACTTAAACTGTGAAGTAGACGTTATTTAATACCCCAGCCAAGTTAATGAGCACATGGAATAAAGTTAGTGATGAAACTGGCACTCTAGAATTCTTCATCATTTAAAAAAATGTACAGCCTTTATTTGATTTGATTTGATTTATATGTTTATATAGCGCATTGAATCACCCTCAAGTGGGTATCTCAGCGCTCTGGATTTGCAGAGAAGCATTAGTCGGGGTATTGGTCTGTAAACAGGGCAGTTTTCAGGATTTTCCTGAACTTCCAGTGGTCCGGGCATTGTCTTAAGGCGAGGGGAAGTTGATTCCAGATGAGAGGAGCCAGGTAGGAAAAGCTTTTTCCTCCCGTTCTTGTTTTTTTTTTATCTTGGGAATAGTTAGGAGCGATTTGGAGCTGGAGCGCAGAGTCCGATGTGGGATGTAATGATGGAGTCTCTCCGCCAGATAGGAGGGGCCGGTGCCCCAGATCGCTTTGTGTGTAAGGCAACATATCTTGAGCTTCACACGTTGTTGAATGGGCAACCAGTGTAGATGATGAAGGAGAGGTAGCGAGGCAGATCTGTAGGGCACATTTAGGACCAAGCGAGCGGCGGTGTTCTGTATCATCTGTAAGCGGTCTAATGAGGAGTCATTGGCTGCGATCAGGAGGGCATTGCAGTAATCTAGCTTACTCAGTACCAGGGTCTGCGTCAGGGTCTTTCTAATAGTGTCGGGGAGATAGGGGAATGCTTTCCTTAGAAGGCTCAGGTTGTGGAAGCATGAGCCCACTGTGTGAGAGACATGTTTCTTCATAGAGAGAGTCTGTTCGAGGTGAACTCCGAGGTTCTTGACAGTGGTCGCCGTGGTAGGGGGGACGCCTAATTCCGGGGGCCACCATTGAGGAGTCCACAGGAGAGGGGCATCACCGAAGACCAGAATTTCCGTCTTTCCGGCATTCAGCTGAAGGAAATTACTTTCCATCCAGCGTGATATAGCCAGCATGCCAGTGGAAAATGTGGATTGAGCTGTCTGAGAGGTTTTGTTAAAAGAGAAAGTGAGCTGTGTGTCGTCCGCGTAGGATATTGGGATGATTCCATGGTGTCTCAGTAGGTGGCCAAGGGAGCTACGTAGATGTTGAACATAGTCGGGCTTAAGCATGAACCCTGTGGCACCCCCTTGGAGAGGTCTTGCAGTTTAGACTGGAAAGGGCCGATGTTGATAGTCTGGGAGCGCTTGGAGAGGAAGTTGGTCATCCATTTCAGGGTCGTCCCCCCGATTCCTGCCTCCCTAGTTCTCCTGAGCAAAGTCTGGTGGTCGACTGTATCGAACGCCGCCAAAAGGTCTAATAGCACAAAAAGGGTGGACTGGTTCTGGTCTAAGGTACACCTGATGTTATCGGTGACGGCCACTAGGGCTGATTCCGTGCTGTATTTTGGACGAAAGCCCGATTGGGCCGGGTCCAAGTAGCCAGTTGCTTCGATATGGTCGGAGAGGTGTTTATTTACTTGTTTTTCCAGGACTTTGTTCAGGTAAGGGAGGAGGGAGATGGGGCGGAGGTTTGACAGAATTTCCGTAGGGAGGTTTGTTTTTTTCCAGATGGGGATGATCTGAGCGGCCTTCCAGGAGAGAGATAAGTGCCCTTCCTCCAGTGATTGGTTTAGTATGGAACAGACTGAAGGGGAAAGTTGTTTAGCTAAAGATGCCATGATCTTGGCGGGTATAACATCCAGAGGGGAGCTGGATTTTATGTTAATCACTGTGGATTCAGTGTCCTCCTGTGTAAGAGGGGGGAAATTCTATAGGATGGGCAAATGAGATGGGCAGTAGCAAGGGATGTGTGATACATTATCCAAGCAGGGGGACTGCTTAGAAGCGATTATATTGTTGTAAATGTTGTCAATTTTCTGTATGAAATGGTTACTTATTTTATCGCACAGTGTTTGAGAGGGAGCTTCTTCTGTCTCGCAGGCTATGGGATGGGTGAAAGTTTTTAGAATCTGGTACATAGCTTTGGGGGTGTTTTTAGCTGAGCTAACTTGAAGGGCTATATAAGATTTGTGGGTATGTTTAATATTTTTGTGATAGAGGGAGAGGGCGGCTTTGGATTTCTCTTTGTTGGCTGCGAGGTTGGTGCGGCGCCATTTCCATTCGAGGTTTTTACATTTGGTTTTTCTTTATGTACTTCTGAGGAGAACCATATTGATTTAGTGGAACTGGGTTTGGGGTGCCCTTTTTTAGCGGGGCGATCAGATCTATGGCAGCTAGTGCAGCTTGGTTTAAATGCGCTAATCTGTCTTCCGTGTTGCTGTGAGGAGAGTTTATGGGGGGGTGTAAAGGCAGGTTCAAAGGTGTCAGGATTGATTTTATACCATTGTCTTTATGGGGAACGTTTTTGCACGGTAGTCCGGTGAGTTCCTATATGTCCCGAAGTTGGAAATCGATAATGGCATGATCAGACCAATTGACTGGTTTCGGGGCGAAGTATGTGAGGAGGGGGGAGTTAGAGAAGACAATGTCTAAAGTGTGCTCTGCTAGATGAGTAGGGCTATTGTTTACTTTATTTAAATTTAGGGCGGTGAGGTCATTGAGGAAAGATGCGGTTTCCGCCTTCTCTAGGTTTTCGCTGTGGATGTTGAAGTCTCCCAGTAGCATGAAGTTATTGGAGGAGATCACGTGGGGGGCTGTTAGTTCCATTAGTGAGAGAGAGAAGTTAGTTATTAATTTTAGAAGACCAATTAGATTAGCACACTTGACAATGATTAGCTTTAACAACAAATCCCAAGACAAGAACATGTAGGGGCATATTTACAAGAAAGTGGCGAAGTGAGTTATTAAGCCAAGAACGCTAACAACACGCATCATCACTTTAGAAACGCATGGCTACACCATATTTGCTAGAATATGTTGCAGCCCTGCCTTTCCCCCTGCACTGGAACTAAACTAAGCTGCCTAGCGCCAACCCAGGCACCCTTGCACCCTAGTGCAGGGGTGCCTGTGTTGAGGGGAAGATTGTTTATGTGCCCCTTCCTACACATAAACAATCTTTAAATGCTGTTTTTCAGCTTCTCTGTGTGCCTGCTTAATGCAGCACACATAGAAGTTGTAAAACTGCATTTTTTTTTTTTAAATGATTGTTTATATGCAGGAAGGGGGACCTTCCTGCACATAAACAATCATTGCCGTTTTGCTGTTTCTATGTGTGCTGCACATGGAAACAGCAAAAACAAGGACATATGAAGCATTTTCATTGACACAGCGGCAGCAGAAAGAATGCACCACATTGCGACCCATTTACAATGTGATGCATCTAGGGAGATGCATCAAGTTGTAAAGCCCTGCGTCACATTATACCTGCGTCAGGTATATTATATGCAGTGTGGGCATTTTCACATGGGAAAGCCTTGTACAAGTAACGCAGTGAAATCTACAAGTTTTCCCAGCCAATTCCAGGACCCCACTGTGTCAAAACCCTATGCCTGCTTGGAGCAGGCATTAGGAGAGACGCAGTGTATGAGGAATAGGCCTCACCATGCATTGCTGGAGTTGGGTCGTGCTTGCGATACGATTCCAGCAATGCATCAGAATTTTGAACACATCTGTCAATCCATGTCCCATTGTGCGCCGTATTGTAAATATTGCGCATCCATGGTGGCGCAAGGGTTTTGCATGCAGGCGCAGGGAAAATTACACATTTACACAGATGCATCAGTTTCTTTTAAATAAGCCCCCAGGTGTTCCCTGGTCTTAATTTTGATGCTGCCTCCTATTTACGCTGCTCTTGTAAATAGGGGAAAGCAACAAAATCAATCTGTTTTGCAGTGGAACGCCCACCACAACACCAACTGCCAGCCCCTTTCACGCTAAGTGTAACGTGAAAGGGGCCTTATTTACAAGGCATTATTAAGCCATGTTATGTGGCTTAACATTGCCTTGTAAATAAGACAAATCTCCTATCGCCATCACAACATCACTAAAAGTGACTTGGTGGCAATAGGAGCTTGTAAATATGCCCCATAGTGTCCCTGAGAACCTTTTAGCCTTTGATAACAATATCTGTCATTCCTGATAATCACAGATGCCAAGATTGCTCACTGTGCTCAAATAGACCAATACTGTTTTTAACACGTGCAAGCTGCTCAGATTGTCTGGGCTAACGAAGGTTAGAGGCTACCATCAGGTACTTTGCTTCAATACGACAATGTGTTAAATTTGCACATTACCAGAGTAAACCGCATTGAACCATTCTCCTGCTTATATTACACTAACAGATGTTGACCAGTTTGCCTAAAGGCCGAACTAAATCCCATGCACACTCAAACGCACCCAGAGAAACGTGCAAAAACACAGTGCATGCAGTCTCTGGCATGGGTTTGTAACCACATACAGCCACATCTTAATAGTTCTAGGAGGCTCCACTGTCTGACTTAAAAAGTACAGTCCTAAGATTAAACCTACAAAAACCAGACAACTCTCCACCCCCTTATGTGCCTTATTATAATGTAACACATACAGAATTATCCTTACAGCCAAACATTGCCAACTTCCTTGAATTCAGTGTTTAAGTCCTCATGTAGCATTACTGCAGAGATATTTTCTGAAAATGCACTGCAATGGCATTACTGTAGGGCATCTCTCAGGCCAATTTCAATTTAGTATAAAGTTTCATTTTCACTGACTTATTTAAATCCCTCCAAAAAATGAAAGAAAAGAACAAAACTCTGATTTAGCCAGTGTAATAATCCAAAATGGCCTCTGCATATTTTATTAAAATAAGTTACGAACGTTAAAAAGAATCTTCAGAAGAGAAAAGTGATTCATAGGTCAATGAAAAGAACAATGTATAATGTATGAGTAAAGATTATTACCAATGTTTTTTTTGCGAAATTAGTCCAGCATATCAAGAAGTTTTAATCTATTGCAATTAGATTTGCATATCTTTCAGTATTTGCACAATCTCTGCAGATATTTCAATTTTTCTAAACTTTTTTTTGGTTTAGCTATTCAAAATGTCATTAAAGATAACCATGTAGCTAGCTTCCAGTTGCCATTTTTAAAGAATTTGGGCTTCCATAGCCTTGCTATTAATCTGGTGACAACCAAGGTGAAACAGATTTCTGTTTGCAATGTGTTACTTTCTAACGGGCATATTTACAGCAGAATGGAGAAGAGTGGCATTAAGCAAACTTTGCTAACACCACGCTTCTCCATTCTGTAAACGCACGGATGTGCTGTATTCAGAAGAATGCAGCACACCCCTGCGTTTCCCCTAGCACTGGCGCTGAGTTCAACTGCCTAGCGCCAACGCAGGCACCCTTGCACCATAGTGCAAAGGTGTCTGCGTTGAGTGGAAGATTGCTTATGTGTAGTAAGGTCTCCCTTCCTGCACATAAACAATCTTTAAATGTTGTTTTGTAACTTCTATGAGTGCTGCCTAATTCATCACATATAGAAGTTGCAAAACAGCATTTTTTTAAAATTATTGCTTATTTGTAGAAAGGGTGTTTCCCTTTCGACTTGTGGCCACCCCGAGCCGCACCAGGAGCCTCGTTGGTGGTCCCCCGTCCCGAAGGCGACTGCGGCCGAAGGCGTACAGTTTCATCCGTCCATTTGAAGACCTCCTCAGGTGAATCGAAAAAGTGTGTGCGGGACATGTAGACCACCAGCAGCTGGGCCGGATACAGAAGAGCATAAGGCAGCTTCAGGGCGCGAAGCCGGGCCTTTGCCGCCAAGAAGGTCTGTCGTTGTTGTTGCACCAGGCGGGTATAGTCCGGGAATATCAGGATGCGTGAGTTCTCAAACACCAGGGGCTCCCTCGCCCTAGCCTGCTTCAAGATAGCATCCTCCACTCGCTCCGCCAGGCCCCTCTGCACCACCTCCAACGCCTTAACTCGATTCCTAAGTGTCCCCACGTCATCTTCCACCCCAGAGATCCTTGCCTCAGCCTCCGTGATGCGATCCACGGCATTCCGTAGGTCCTGGCTGAGCAGCGTAACATCCGCCCCCACTGCACCAATTTTGGCGTCCAGCATGTCTCTTGACTGCGTAATAGCAGCCATCAGCTCCGCATTACTGGGGCCTCCTGACTGCGACGTGCTTGGGACCGCTGCGGTCGCCCCATGACCCGTGAACTTGTCAATCGGGCCCTGCTTGGTCTGGCCACTGCCCTTGCCATCCCTCGTCATCGTGCGTCACGGGCTGCAGTCCTCACGGTCCCAGTCACACACTCTGCCGCCTCAAGGGCCGCCCCCGGACAGCAATATGGTAGGCAATCCCATGCCGCCGCTCTCATCCAACGCCCCTACTGGATCGCCCGATGGGCAGGCAAGCCCAGGAATACCTCTGCCAGTCGTTCGCCATCCCGCCTGGGGGCCACCAGACAGCACCACCTCCAGCACACTGCTAGGTAGGGGGGAGGGGGGCAAGCCACCGCAGCCCGATCCAGCTGCCGAGACCCCCGCTACCCCCGCGATCCGTCCATCGTCCGGCCTCCTCAATGCACACCCCAGCTAGCTTCTCTGCGGCGCGAGGATCGCCCGCACTCCCCGTGGTCCGGCTCAACCACCGAGCTTACACCACCCAGCCACACCAGCCGCTCTCACCGTGAATGGCTCGTGCAGGGGGCCCCTAGTCACTCTCACGGCCCTGGGACCAACCAGACTGCCGAAGCCTCTTCGCCTCTCTCTTCCGGGCCTCAGATATGTCACGGCCCCTCCTCCGGGTACTGCCGGTGACCGGGGGGCACAGGGAAGGAACGACGCCCCCCCGGCTGCACTCACCCACTCACCGGTGTCTCTCTCCAAGCGCTGCCACCACTCTCGGCCTGCTCACTTCGCCTCGGGCCCTCGAGCCCCGTACGGAGCTCCTCCTGGGTTTCCCGTGATAATGGCGCCGCCGCGGCCCAGGCTACGCAAGGCCGCCGCCTCCTCTCTGACACTAGGCCGCAGGCGGCCGCAGGATTTTGCCCCCGGCTCCGCCGGTATCCGGGCCGCGTCCGGCTCACCGGACCACTCTGCCAGGGGGGCACCGGTCCGCCGCTCCGCCAGCCAGCCGGATAACAGTGTGGGATCGGGTGGGCAGGATATCTGGTAGTATTTAGATGTCGGGCGGTGCGGAGCTAGCTCAACGCACGTCCGCCATATCGGCTCGCCAAGCCACGCCCCCATTTATTTTAAATTTTGATGTTGTTATTGTATAAATACATTTTCAAAATCTAGTGTTTGCAATTATAAATAATAATTTTATGAGATTGTTTCAGTCATAATGTTATTTTGTAAATATTAGGTTTATTTATGTTAATATTTAATAGTCCATATTTTAATTTTGTTTCTCAATTAAAATTGTGTTACAAATGGATATATCATAAGTATTTTTTGTATGTTTTTTTTTTAATGTTCCATATGTTTTAACATTAATATATTGTATAATTGTTATAAGCTGATATGCTTATCTGTGTTTTGATAAAATTGTGGTCGTCTGTGTTTTGTTGTTAGTATTTTAAACATACAGAGGGGCATATTTGCAATAGAAGTGGTGGAGCGCGGCGTTAGCCTCCTTGGCTAAATGCTGCTTTCTGCCACTTCTGAAAGGCAGGGCTGCATCATATTTACAACAATATGGTGCAGCCCTGCGATTCCCCTTGCGCAAAATGTAGCTGCCTAGCGCCAACGAAGGCACCCATGCACCATGGTGCAAGGGTGCCTGTGTTGCAGGGCAACATTGTTTATGTGCAGGAAGGTGTCTTTTCCTGCACATAAACAATCTTTAAATGGCGTTTTGTAACTTCTACGTGTGCTGTAGAATGCAGCACACATAGAAGTTGCAAAACATCCTTTTTTTTAATGATTGTTTAGGTGCAGGAAGGGGCACCTTCCTGCACATAAACAATCAATGTCGTTCTGCTGTTACCATGTGTGCTGTACAACGCAGCACACATCAAAACTGCAAAAACAAGGAGAAATGTTTTTGTTGCGCCTTGTAAGAACTGGGTTTCCCTGGTCTTAATTTTGGCGTTGCCCCATATTTATACCACCCTTGTAAATATGGGCCAGCGTCAAAATCGACAAGGGCTGCGGTGGAACACCCACTCCAACACCCATCCACCTCCCCTTTCAGGCTAAGTATAGCATGTAAGGGTGCCTTATTTACCAGTCAGCTTTAAGCCACGTTAAGTGGCGTAATGCTGCCTTGTAAATAAGGCGAGTGTAGAGTCGATATTTATGTGTATGATCTGTATTTACACTTGTTTTGATGGTGATAGGAGCCTCGCCTTATTTACAAGGCAGAGTAAGCCACTTAACGTGGCGTAAGGTTGCCTTGTAAATAAGGCACCCTTTCACGCTATACTATACGAGTGAAAGGGGAGGGCAGTGGGTGTTGTGGTGGGCATTTCACCGCAACACCCACTGATTTTGATGCTGCCCTCTATTTACAAGAGCAGCGTAAATAGGAGGCAGTGCCAAAATTAAGACCAGGCAAAACCTGGTCTTAAACAGGGGAAACGAGGAGAAATGCTTTATTTCTCCTCGTTTTTGCAGTTTTCATGTTTGCTGCCCGGCGCCCCTGCTCCCGGGGCTCTGTGTCTGGGACTGGCTCCTTGGGCGGGGGAGGCAGTTGAAAGGGCCCCGCCGGACAGTTTGCCATAGTGTCTGGCCCCGCGGCTTCTATATATCTTTTTGGGGAGTGGGATCGGGGGGGTTGTGGGACTTAGGGGGTGCGGGTAGCGTAGTTTCGGCGGCGCACCGGTAGTGTTGGGTGGTTGGGGGGGATCCATTGGATGGGGTGACCCGGGTTTCCCAGTTGGAGTCTGGAGGCGAGTTCCACCGCGACAGGTGCTTCAAGGTTTTTGAGGTATGGGGTTGGGGGAGGAGGGGTCACGGGGTGTTCAAAGTGGTAATAGTTACTGTTGACCGCATGTTTCCCATGGTACGTCTGGAGCAAGGGATATGCCACAAGCTACTGCGCAGCTGGGTACCGTCAAGGTAGTAAGTTGGAATGTACGGGGGGCGTTAGACAAGATTAAGCAGGGGCGCTCCTGCGCTAAGCCAAGCGAGTGGCGGCAGACATACTGCTCCTGAAGGAGACGCACATGCTAGGCACGAAAACTCCCTGCCTCCAGAGGTTTTCATGCGGGCTTCATATGGGGGTCTCGGGGGGTCGCTATACTAGTGCATAAGCGAGTCCCGTACATTCATGATAGGGTGTGGACAGATGCTCAGGGACACTACGTCTTTGCTAAGGGGCAAATAGGGAGTGACCGGGTGGTGTTTGGAAGCGTGTATGCCCAGCCTCCGATGTCCTGGGCGCTGGTAGAGAGGATCACTGCGGTCTGGACTGAATTCTCACACAAGGCATGTGTGGTTGGCGGAGACTGGAATGAGGTGATGGAGGGCTCCCAGGATCGGTGGAGGGAGGGGGGAGTGCCCGATAGTTCGATACGTACCAAGCTGAGAGCTCTGGCGGACGGCTGAGACTGACTAGATGTCTGGCGGCATTTTCACGGCACGCAGCGCGCATATACATATGTCTCGGCAGTGCACGGCTCGTTCTCACGGCTGGATTACATCTTTTTGTCCCGAGATCTGTACGGCAGGGCCATAGGGGCGGAGATTCTTCCAAGGGGCCTTTCGGACCACTCTCCGGTGGCGGCGGTGTTGCACCTGGGGCATTCGTGGCAGCCGTTTTGGTGGCGCATGTCAGTGTGGCACCTGCAGCAGGAGGACTATGGGTCGTGTATGCGGGAGGCATTGGAGCAGTACTTGTCCATTAACGTGGGCTCGGTCCCTGAGGCCGGCCCAGTGTGGGAGGCGCTTAAATCGATGCTTCGCGGGGTGGATATCTCGTATTGTGCCATGAAGCGTCGGCGCAAGGGTGAAAGGGCCCTACAGGCGGAAGCCGAGATAGTCGCCATGGAGAGCCGGAGCACTGTGGAGGGTGGAGGCCGAGATCGTCGTCGGCTCCTGTTTGCGCAACAGAGCTATGCCTCGATGTTAATGGAGGAGGCGCGTCAGGCATGGCTGGCAACTCGGAGACGAGTTTATCAATGGGGGGATAAGTCGGGCCGGATGCTCCATAGACTGTGCCAGGGCATGAATCATCCGTGGGTGCTCCCGGGGCTGGTGGATGCTGCTGGTGGCCCCATGTCGGATCCCAGGGTGTTGGCGGAGAGCTTTGCGGGGTATTATGCGGACCTCTATGGTCCGCAGGAGGTCCTATTGGTCGAGACGATAGAGCGGTTCCTTGAGGACATTCCTCCTCGGGTCCTCTCGGACTCAGCATGAGAGGAGTTAGAACTCCCACTAATGGTCGATGAGCTGGGGGAGGCGTTGGGTGGTCTCAGCCCTGGGAAGGATTCCCCGCTGAATTCTTTCGGACACACTTCCTTCAGCTCGGTTCACACTATAGTGCGGCCCTAGAGGAGGCTCCCGAACGGGGGATACTCCCATGTGATTGGTGGCACGCTGGAGTTGTGGTGTTCCACAAGCCTGGTAGGCCCGCCGAACTGCATGCATCGTACCGTCCCATTTCCCTCCTTAATGTGGAGGCTAAGATCTTGGCGAAGGCCCTGGTGAATCGTTTACTGCCCCATATTATGTCCCTGATCCATCCGAATCAGGCCGGATTCATGCCCAACAGAGCGACGCATCACAATATTCGACGGGCGCACGTCGCGATTGCGGCCGTGCAAAGATTGGGACTATCGCCGGCTCTCTTGTTGGCGGATATGAATCGGGCCTTAGATTCTCTAAGTTGGCAGTACCTCTTCGCCCTGCTGCGGCGCCTGAACCTTGGGCCGAGATTCCTTTCGTACCTTCTGCTGCTGTATACAGACTTATTGGCTTCGGTGCGGGTGGCGGGGGCGATATCTGCCCAGTTTCCGGTGGGCCGGGGTACCCGTCAGGGCTGCCCCCTGTCCCCATACTTATTCACGCTGGCGATTGAGCCATTGGTGGCGTGGGTCCGGGTTGACGCATAGATGACCGGGTTTGAGTGGTCAGAGGGCTTGTCTGACTGCATCGCACTATATGCGGACGAAGTGCTTTTCTTCTTGACAGACATAGATCGGACAGGGCCGCGGTTGCTGCGGATTATGCAAATTTTTGGGGAGACCTCACATGAATCCGCAGAAATCGGCACTGTGGGTCCTGGGGGTGAGGTTCATCGGAGGGGCTGGCGCACGTCGGTTCAGTTGGCAGTGGGGGGGCTTAAATATCTGGGGGTATTCCTGTCGGATGTTCTGGCTATTGCATGGGAGAGAAATATGGTCCCTGTATGGGACAGGGTGCGCGACGACGTTAAGCTGTGGGCGCGTATGCTACTGACAATATATGGTCGCTCGGCCATCTTCAAGATGGTCACGCTCCCCCGTCTGCTGTATCAGCTGCAGAATCACCCGTATGTTATTCCACCGAGCTGGTTCCGTTGAGTGAATGCAACCCTGGGACAATTTCTTTGGGAGGGAGGCGGGGTACGGGTGGCACTGCGAACATGCATCCTCTCGGTGTATAGGGGCAGCCTGGCGGCGTCGGATATACTCTCCTACTATCAGGCTTCCCATCTCCTCGTCCTTAATGAATGGTGGTATGGGGATAGGAGTGATCCGGCATATGCGGTCGAGCGTCGGTTGATGGATTCATATACCCTACACACAATCTTATATGCGGCCCCTGTGCGCGTGGCGCTGCCGCCGGCGACTCGGGTTGTCTTCCAGATATGGAGGCAGGCACTGAGGCGGATGGGCTGGTGGAATAGGCTCACGATGGAGACCCCACTGTGGCATAATGGCCGCCTGCCCCGACTGGCTGTGCTGTCCGGCTTTGTGGGCTGGGACCGCATCGGTATATCTACGCTCAGGGACGTGGTGCGGGGTGCAACACTGAAGTCCTTCCAGTGTCTGCGAGGAGAGTTCGGCATACCCTCATCGCAGTTTCTCAAGTATCTGCAGTTCCGACATGCTATTTCCCCCTATTTGGAGGGCGTAGATGAATTCGCTGACTTTAACCCACTGGAGGCCAGGGTCTTCATGGGGGACATCCGGGAGCGCAAGATTTCCCAAATATATCAGGCCTTGGTAATTCAAGGGGCCCCGTCCCTGCAGACCCTTAGAGACCGGTGGGTGGAGGATGTGGGCCCATTGGATGACACGGACTGGGCGGAGGCGCTGGCGTCGCCTCGTGGGGCGGCGGTGGCGATGCGCCTCAACCTGATCCAATTTAAATTCCTTCACAGAGTGTACTATACTAGGCAACGACTTTGGCGGGCGGGCCTGATCGCCTCCCCGGAGTGTCTCCGCTGTGGACATGGGGTGGGGGACTTCCTTCATACGGTGTGGTCTTGTCAGGGCCTCTCCCGCTTTTGGAGGGGGGTTCTTAGGTGCCTTACGGAGGTGTTGGGATGGGACATTCCATCGGAGCCTAAGTTGGTTCTTCTACATGTGATGGACGCATTGGGGTCAATATTTATAAGAGGCATCTGTTGTTATTAGGCCTGGTACTGGCGAAGAGAGATGTGGCCAGGGCATGGAAGGCGCCAGCAGCCCCCCCGATTAATATATGGAAGAGGGGTCTGGACTTTAACATGGGTCTAGAGCTCCTGGTGTTTGAGGCCAGGGGGTGCCCACGTAAGCATTATAAAATCTGGAAGCGCTGGGCTGATTACAGGGGGATATTTCTAGAGCCGCATGTGGTTGGGCGGGACGAACAGTGAGTGTGAGTGGTCCGTGGGGGCAGGTCTCTCGTGTGGAGTGATGCAGACGGTGGGTCCGCTGGGCGAATGGAGGGAGAGCATTACCTTCATTGCCAGCCATGGGTAGGTTAGCGGTCGGGGGGTGGGTTCCGGGGTTTGGGGGGGGGCAGTTCAGATTTTGTGGGGCTATAGTTGGTTTGAAATGCCCTGCATTATTCTCAATATACAAAATATCAAGTCATTGTGATGTGCTAATGATTGGGCAGGGCTCTCTGGGTTACAGGGACCTGCATGTTATGTGTTCTTGATCAATAAAATATGTTTTCAAAAAAAATATTTAAAATAAATAAAATAATATTACAATATTCCAATGTAAGAAACAGTATGGAAAGTGTTGGACTTTGCATGGGTTAGATTTGTTACTCCCAGTCCGACATAAGCAACTTCAGGGAAAGTGTTGGAATGTGGAAGGGTCAAATTCATGATACCCACTCCAATATGAGGAACAGTAAGGAAAGTGTTGGAATTGGAAGAGGTCAGATTTACCCTTCCGCCTTCAATATAAATAATAGTAGGGGAAGTGTTGGACTTTGATTAGATTTCCTATTTCCACTCCAATGTAACAACCGTAATGTAAGTGTTGGACTTTGATGGATTCAGATATACTATTCCTACTCCAATGTAAGCAACTGTAGTGAACGTGGTGAACTTTTGAGATGGCAGATTTACTATGCTCAATCTAACATAGGCAACAGAGTAGCAAGTGTTGGACATTGTAGGGGTTAGGTTTGCTATTCCCACTCCAAGCTGAGCAACAGTAGAGAAAATGTTGGAATTTGGTGGAGTAAGATTTGGTATTGGTGGTGTCAGAACTATTTTTCTAACACAGTATCATAAATAACAGTAGGGTAAATGTTAAACTTTAGCTCACATTTAAGTTTCCCTATCATATAGTGATACAAAATAAATGTCATATGTAAAAAAAGTAATAAACATAAAATATATTTCCATATAGCTATAGATCCACGCTGTTGGGCAGAGAGGGTAGACTTCAAGCCCCATGAGGTATGAGCCACCAACAGTACCAGTTTGCGCCTGGGGGCGCCCTTGTTAAAACATTTTAGGGTCCTGTTATGAGGCCCAATGTACCGCAATGTAGCTAGATGACCGTTTACCTACATTTGTCCTACCTTGCTCTACATAACAGCTTTGGTGTTGACCTTGTATCTAGTTAGGTGTGGAATAAATGTTGTTTGGTTTTCTTCGAAAAATTGCCTCATTTGTTATGCATGAGGATTCTTGGTATCACAGCAGGATTACCATCTTAGGTAAAATAACTCTGTACAAATGTCACCGCTATTGTCATCCTTGGATGACAGGCCCACACTACCATGACACATCTAGGTAGCACTCCTGAGGGTACCTTTCGGGTATACAAGTACCACATCTTCACTGGGAAAACTAGAGGATAAACTTCCATACTGACACAAGACGCTGAAGTCCCTGCACTTGGGCAGTCCAGCACGCAGTGGTCTGTCATCCCTTGCGGGGTGTCCAACTCAAGACCAAGAAAGGGTCTTTCATTCTCTCCCATCAGGTAATCAGGTTGCCTCTTTCCTAGGGGAATTCTTGGCTCTACACTTATATACATTTGAGCTACACTTAGGTACACTTATCTAGGGTTAGCAACAAAGGAGTAGGCTTGTTAGATTTGGGGGTCTCTAGTTGGCAGAGGTAGGTACCTTTGTCCAAATAGGGGCCATTGCGTCTAGTCAGGGTAAGGGGGCACATTCCTAAAATAACCCCTGCACCTGCACACCCCCTTGGTAGCTTGGCATGAGCAGCCATGCTTATCTCAGAGGCAGTGTGTAAAGCATTTGTGAACACATACAGTAACCTAGTGACAACACTACAGATGGACACTACACAGGTTTTATATCAAAAATAAGTATTCTTTATATAGACTTATCACAAGGCCACAAACAACAAAAATCCACAATACTGTACTTTAAAAATGGTAGAAATAGCTTAGTTCTCTTAAGATGGTAAATGCGACACTTTGAGTTCAATGAACCTTAGGATGCATAATGCTATACAACGAAAGTGTTGCAGGGAAGGTGATGTGTTGGTTCCTTACACGCAAGAACGGTGATGCGTCGGCTCCCTACTGATGCATAGGGGATGCGTCGGTTCTTCTCTGTGAGGGTAGGTGTTGCGTTGGTTTCTTATTGCGCTTCCATGGCGATGCGACCCGCAACGCCGTGGTGCGATGAAGATCTGGTGCGCTAAAACAAAGATAGCATCTGCTTTTTGATGCAACACGATGCGTGCACGCCCGACGGCCGAGCAGTGACTCAACGATTCTTCTGAACCACGACATGCCCTGTGACACACTTCCTGGTGATGCAGCGTTGTCTGATGCGACATCGATCCTCTTCTCTGGTGATGCAAGGAGCTCCGGCAACGATGCGACAACAGCAGCGGCGACACGCTTTCCCAGCGATTCAACGACAGCGGCTGTAGCTGCGACCCGCTTCTCCGAAGAAGCGGCGGCATGTGGTGCAACGTCGATCCTCTTCTTCGGCGATGCGAGGCGCTTTCGCGTTGTGAAGCAACAGCAGCAGTTCGGCGACACACTTCTTCTTCGTGCGTCGCGCTTCCAGCTCCTTGCGACACGCAGTTTCTCAGAAAGCCCATTACAGCAGCAGGCACTTCCAAAAGACTCTTGGGGAGCTGGTGGGTGAAGTCTGTTGTTCCTGAGACTTCAGCAGGAGGCAAGCTCTTTCTCAAGCCCTTGGATATCCTTCACAAGTTGATGAAAGTATACACAAAGTTCCTCTCTCCTTTCTTTGGCAGCCAGACAACCACTGCAGGCCAATCCCTCTAAGGAGCACTTCAGCTTAGGCATAGTCTCTCCTCAGTCTCTCTGGTTCCTCTCCTCAGCAAAGGTTTCTTCTTGTTTCCCAAAAGTTCTGGGGTCTGGGTCCCTCTTTTTAAATACAGTTTCTCTTTGTTCTCTGAAGGCAGAAAGGCCTTTGCCTAGTCCAAACTAGTTCTGGTCTGTCCTGGAGCACTTGACAAGACTCCTTCTTTCCTTTCACAGTGTAGGCCAGGGACATCAGACGCACCACAGGAGGTGGGGCCAGCATTGTGGAGGGAAGGCACAGCCCTATTCAGGTCCCAGGAGATCTCTCTATTCAGCCCTGTGCTGACTCACCCTGTCTCCTGGAATCCCCCAGCCCCTGTCACTCAAACTCCAGACAAGGAATGCACAACCTAGCAGAGGCAGGCTTGGATAGTTATACAAGAAAATACCTACTTTCTAAAAGTGGTATTTTCAAACACAGAATGTTTAAACCAACTTCACTAAAATATGTATTTTTTCATTCTGAGTTCAGGCATACTAAACTCGAATGTCTACCTAGTTCCCTGAGTCAGTTAGGATTATAAGATTTTATAATCAAACTGCCCATTCTGGCCTATGGGGAACAGGCAGCCTTGCAATAGTGAAAAACGAATATGTTTGTAATTCACTATTAGGACATGCCACACACACCAGGGCATGTCCTACCTTATACTTACAATGCACCCTATCCTTGGGCCTACCACAGGGGTGTCTGATATGAAGAAAATGGAAGGTTTAGGGACTGGCAAGTGGTTGCACTTGCCCAGTCAGCATGGCAGTACCAGACTGCACACAGGCACTGCAATGGCAGACCTGAGACACACTTTTACTGGCTACTTCTATAGGTGGTACAACCAGTGCTGCAAGCCCACCAGCAGCATTTGATTTACCAGCCCTAGGCACACTCAGTGAACTGTACTAGGGTCTGACAAGTAAACCAAAGCAGCCAATCTTGGAGTCACTAATCCATATATACAATTTACCATAGGGAGCACTTGCACTGTGGCACTGAATAGTCGTGGCACCGTGCCCAAAGCATCTAACACCAGCAAAAACACAGGAGGCAACAGCAAAAAACGGAAGGGAGACCCACGCTAAGGTGCCAGATCTAACAACGCCTGATAACTGCATGTATCTATATGCCTGTATATATTCACTTTTTTAGCACCATGGTAGAATTCTACGTTTTATTCACTCTGTTGGTGCTTGTAATCATTAATATCTGTTTAAGTCTAATGGTTGTTGCAGTACACATATTTTATACTTGAATGACGCTGGGTCAATAAATGCTTATTGAAAACGTCCCCACTATTTATTCTGTGTATCTCTCTGAGACAAAGTAAGGACGAGTGACTGAGCGAAAAGTAGTGCACTATTTCCATGATCCTTGAGGGGTCAGGGTTGTCATGTTCAATAGTTGCCAGAAACTATTTTCTCCTTAGTGAGGTTGGGGGGGCTTATAGTTGCACTGTGAGCAAGCTGGTGTACAGGCAAACATATCCTTTGGGGGTGTCTAGAATCAGTCTGGACACCAATCCCTTAGTTTATTTTGTCTAAACGCGCAGATCCTATATAGATGTGTAGGAACTGCACGACATGGCACCGCCAACATTGCTTTCATTCTTATTTAAGGGTCAAATCTGAGTAGTTCAGTCGTGCTTTCTCAGAGTCCCCTCACATTTACCCAGAGACTTCTGGAGTGGGGAGGGAAAATCCGCCACAGTTGAGTAGGCACATCCTATGTATTGGCTGTAGGTGTTTTCAAGCTTGAAGGACTATAGTTTCCCGTATTGTGCAAAATGTTATCTTTATTTTCCTTGAAATTCCTTTCGCAATGTCTATCCAGGACGGCACTCCACATGCAAGGGAAGAAGGAGAGGAAGGTGCCCTTAACATTTGAGAAAATTGCAGGCATGCACTTACTATGAAATTATTAGATTATGGAGTCCACGCTTTAGGTGGAACTGTTAGCTTCATGATTGAGGCACACAAGGCATTCAGGACAGAGGTATTATATTATTGGATTAAATTCCCACCCGCAGATGCACACACACATACATTTCATTCTTACACTGTGGATGAAATACCAGATAAATAGAATAGATATGAGGACATAGAGGTCCTCTTAACGTACCAGCATACAATCTGGTTTAAAGGCGCCCTCCCACATACCAAAAAAAAGTGAGACTCGGTCTGCTCAGCAGAGACAGAGTGACTTGGCCGGTCCTAGGTGCTTACACACTGCATCCAGAGATTGACACATTGCCAGCAGCAGAATTAAGTCCACTTTACAAAGAAATAATAAAATTATACAGAAATCTTACACAGTTTGTAATACAAACACATCCACTTCAACCTACAAGGGTTACTCAAACAGGTCAACTACAAGGGACTGCAAATAACCTAAATACACCACAAACACCACTAAATGCGATTAGAGGAAGAATGCCCACTGAATGTGATCAAATGCCATTTTGGATAGCACAAAAAATAGCACAGCTTGAGGCTGTGTTTCCAAACACAGGCCCACAAGAAAAACAAAGAATATTCACAATTTGCTTGCCAATGGGAATAGCGTCCAGATTGAGTATTGTACAACTTGGGATACAGTTTTCACTGCTGTCTATACTTGAACTCATGGTACACCCTCAATAGCAGTCATACCAGAGGTATTGAAACAAATACAGAACAAGTACGGGGGAGAACCTGCCCTGGACCTAGCGATGAAATTGATAGGCAGTTTTTCCCAGGTATTTATTTATTTATCAAGTTTTGTATAAGGTGAACAAGACCCCAAAGGGTATCAGAGCACTTCACGTAAAGGAAGGGACGAACAAAGTAAAGAAATTGCAGAGGGGTAACAGAGAATAACGAAATGAACTAATAGCAAGGTACCATGCTGAAAACAAACAGTACTTAGTATGGTATGACAGACAACCTTGTGCATTACAATTGTTAGGCCAAAAAAGAGTGCAATCACGGGTCATTTAGAAAGCAGATGAACCATGGCCATTTAAGGTATGGACTTGTTCATTAGGATCTTTTTTACTTCATGTTTGAAAGCAGCCAAGTAGGGATTCTGCGGATTTCCGGTGGAAGAAAGTTCCAGATCTTCGTTGCCGAGCCAGAGAAAGTTCTGAGCCTCGTTCTCTTTTTGCTAAAGGTCTGAGGTTTCAATAGGAGAGAATTTGCACTTCTTGATGGTCTACCCCCTCCTGTAAGTTCTAGTTTTTGTGCCAGGTAACCAGGGGTTTTGAAATGGAGGGCTTTTTTTCATCAAACAAGCAATCTTTAGTTGTTTTCTTGCTTCATAGGGTAACCAATTTAGAGGATATGTGTTAATTTCTTTGTGTACCAATAATCCGTCTGGCAGCGGCATTCAAAGAAGCTCTGAGTGGAGCCCAGGTATATTATGGGAGGCCACAGAGCATAGCGCCACCATAGTCCAGCCTCGGCAGGACAAGCGATTGAACCACCTGCTTGAAGTTCTCTTGAGGAAGGAATGGTTTTAGATTTCTAAGAATCCTCATTTGGTGGTTAGCACCCTTGCACATATTACTAATATGATTCTTCATGTTCAAGTGCAAGTTAAAGGTGATTCCGAGAGATTTAGCTGAATTATTGATATGAGGGGAGCTGTTGAAGGCAGTGAGGTGTTTCATCCAGAGGTCTATCTTGAGGGTGTGATTAGGAGGAGATATGAGAAGGAATTCTGTTTTGGGGGTGTTGAGCAGGAGGTGGTTCTCAGTTAGCCAGTTTTGGGTAATCCTCAGTGTGGAGTTGAGTGAAGTAAAGTCTTCAGAGGAGGTGATTTTCAGGTAAAGTTGCTTGTCATCCGCATACATGTGAAAGAGAATGTTCATGGAGTTTAGAGCATTCGCTAGTGGATCCAGAAAAATATTGAAGAGTATGAGAGGAAGGGCAGACCCTTGAGCAACCCCCATGGAGACTGTAGAATGCTGGGATAGGGATTGATTCACCTTGACTCTTTGGGGTCTATTGTGAAGGAAGTAAAAGAACCATTGCAATACCAGAACGGAATTGCCCATCCTGTGGATTAGGATTAGGAGACAGGATTCATTATGGTCTAACATTTTTAAAATGTCATCCATAATGTGCGCCAATTCAGTGCTGTGACCACTCCGAAAATCAGATTGATGTTGATCCAAGAGATTGAAATTCTCAATGTACATGCAGAGTTGCGATTGCACGCATTTGTCTAGGAGCCTAGCCAGAGTGGGGATTTTGGAGATGGGTCGTAAGTTGTTGAGATCAGTTATGTCTGCATCTGTTTTTTTTTAAATGGGTAAAACCCGAGCTGCTTTTAGACATTCGAGGAGCTTGCCTTGAGATAAAGAAGCATTGACAATCTTTGTCCAAAGGGGGATGAAGGCATCCTTGATTTCTTTGAAGACAGACAGTGGCAATGGGTCAGTGAAGTGATTAGAAGGGTTGATGCTATGAAGGGTTTTGTAGATATCGTTTTCACTGAGGTGAGTGAAGGAGCCCTAAGTGGCCTTTTTCTTGGTGCTACAACTAAGAGGCTTTAGTCTCTCAGGTAGGGCAGAATGAGCCACACTCTCATATGATGTAAGAAGGCTGTTCTTAGATTTGAGGTCAATACTGATGAGTTTAGTTTTCTCCATAAAAAAGACAGCCAGATCGTTGCATGAAGGACAGTTTTCTCCTGAGTCAAGGTGGTTGGGTGCTTTTGCTGATTGTTGTTTGACAATTTCAAAAAGTGTCTTAGGGCACTTTGAGGCTTGAATAAGTTGGGCTCTGAAGTAATCGCCCTTAGTAGTCTTGATTTTCTTATTGTAGGAGCTCCTAACTGATCTAAGGACTTTTAGATGATCCACAGAAGGTTTTGATCTCCATAAACATTCAGCTGCCCTTAAGTTGCGGAGTTCAGAGTTTAGGTTGTCGTTGAACCAGGATTTGGAAATTTTGGAGTATTTTTGTTGTTGTTGTAGAGGTGCTATTGAATCCATGATACCAGAGATAGTGGAGTTATAGAAGTCAGTGGGATCATGTACATCAGTCATGTCGTCTTGGGATGACAAGGCATATTTACATTCGATTGCTAGACATTCTGTGTTAACCCCTTGTGTGCCACGCCCTTTCCCCGCCCTGTGCCGGCCGTTGCATTAGCGGGCGGGGTTCATGATGAGCTGGACTCGTCATGGGCACAGCGCAACCGCTGCCCATGACGAGTCCAGCTCGTCATGGGCACACAAGGGGTTAATATTCCTGAGCTCCCTTTTCCACTGTTTAATTTTCTTTGATTGATCCCTTGTCCGTATCACCTCCCTGTTAATAAAGAAGAAAATGCTGTAGTGGTCAGACCAATCACATGGGGTAATGTCCTCCAATGTGATGGTATTACCTTTTGAAATGATGAGGTCCAGAATTTCTCCTTTGTTGTGAGTTGGCCGGTCACAGAATTGGGTAAGGTCCAGATCAGATAAGAATGAGTTTAGACAGATCACCGCTTGGTCATTAGGATTAGACCAGTGAAGGTTGAAATCACTTAGGTAGATTTGGGATACTGAGGGGTCGTCATTGGAAGAGATGATTTGTTCAATGAAGAGGAAGTTATCGCCAGGAGGGTGGTAGAAAGTATGACGTTTGCAAAGCGGGAGGTGATTACTAGATATGTTGAGGCAAAGGTATTCAACTACGGATGAGGTAGAGGTCTCCATGTGGGGAACAGATAGTGTGTTCCAGGGTATACAAGCTAGTCCCCGCCCTGCTTCTTAGATCTGTCTAGATGGATTAGGTCATTACTAGGAGGCACTAAGAGGTCTAAGATAGGGGTGGAGAAAGGATTTAGCCATGTTTCCATGAGGATGATGATATCTAGCTCATTGTTTTGGATGAGGTTGAAGATATCTGAGGCATGTTTGTTTGCTGATCTACAATTGAGTAGTGCGCATTTCAGACGAATAGGCGTGTATGATGTAGGAGTCTGAGTGATGTTCACTTGCTTGAGGTTGTTGCTATTTACGACTCTGCATTCGTTAGAGGGTTCACCGAGCGGGTTGGCATGATTGGTTTGGATTTGGGCCACAGGGATCTTGTCAGTGTCTTGAGTGTTAGAGTAAGAGAGGAGTAGATCCTCGCTATTACTGGTCTCAAGTTCGACCATCATTCTTCTAGGGCAGGAGGGGGCATTAGGGAGGGGTAAGGTTTTAAAGAGGAGTGCTGGTTAAGGCCAGTAGTTGCTGTGGTGAGGACTGTGGGCAGATTTTCTAGGGAAATCAGAGAACTGAGAAAGGGCAAATGGTCAAGTGAGAGGGCTATCAGTTCATGGAATTAATGAGAGAGATATTTTGTCCAGACGAGTAGCCAGGTCTGAGTTTTGGTTCAGAGATAGAAACTGAGGGGAGGGATCCAGTGGAGAGAAGGGACCTCAAGGGATGTCTGGACGAGGTGAGGTGGAAATGCAAAGTTCCGTGGGAGGGGATGCGCCCTTAAAATCTTGCGGATATCTTGCTCGATTCGATTGGAAGGAATGTCAGGGGAGGGAAGGAGGGTGGAGGGCCAGTTGTGTTGTGTAATGGAGGTGGTCATAGGGAGTTTGAGTGTGTTAGGATAAGGAGATACCACTGAGGGCAGTCTTTTGTGCTCCGTTGGTAGAGAAGGTATAGATAGTGAGGCCCAGGATGAGAGAGCATCGGTAGGGAGAAGAAGGGGGTATATCTTGAGAGGGCATCCGGATTAAGGAAATGCAGAGAATCTAGCTTGCTATCGGCGAGATGGGTGGAACATTAAGCCCGCCACCCAGATGAGTCAATGGTCGATTGGAGTGCGAGATTACTACAGGGGATTGAGTCTCCCCAAAATCCACTATGGGGTGGGAGGAATTATGAGAACTTGAAGTATTCCCTGAAGTGGAGGGAGGTGAGCTGGAAAAGTCCAATGAATTAGAAGGGTGGGTAAAGGAATCAGAGGATTTAGCAGTCACTGCTTCCTTGAGGGTAGGGAAAATATAGTCCATCTTGGTTAGATTGGACTTAGAGGCTTGTAGGAGAATAATAATTGCAAAGACAAGGGGTCCCCTGATAACTAATGTGAATTTCACCTAGACAGGGAATTACATACTGTGAGCATAATAGTTTCCTCTTTTTATCGTGGCATCATAATTACAGTTAGCACAATTTGACTATGTGACGTTTGACGCTCCTGTCTTGTTAAATTACTGTGAGCGCTATTTTATGCATCTCTCACACCAGATGAGAGAGTTTCTGTATTTTCCACAATATCTTTTTGTGGATATATGCCTTGGGGTTGTAGGTTTTTAATTGACAACTTTATCCATTCCAAAAATTGCCGCCACACTCACTACTGGGTTCAAGGCCGTCTTCGCAGTCACTAACATCAGCTGATAGTCATGTGATCCATCAGTTTCCTGTTTAAACATCGAGCGCGCGTTTGTCAATCTTTGGAATCGACACCCACTACAATCGGCCATTTCAGTTACATCAGCAGTAGGTCCTGAGCTGTCTGCACTCTGCGATTATTTCATCGGTAAGCCGGGCTTCGTAGAGGAAATTTGTACCCGTATTGGTCGCTATACCGATCATTACAGACTTTACGTGATTATCTGCGTGCATTAGTTTACTGTCATTGCACTGACTTCATCGGCACTCAAATGCATTTTCAACTTTTGGCATTATTTAACACGTCTAGATTCACTAGCCATTATCAGATAGCCAGTCTTTTTAATCTATTCATGAGCATGGTATCATAATTACACTTGGCATTTGACCTGTATTTTAAAAATGTCTTAGGTGCATCTAACTAGTGCAATCTCTGCATCATTAGTGTATTTTTATAACTCCATGACAACTAGGTTATCCATTATGATTTTGCTTATTTACATACATAGAAAGTATTGTTAAACCCTGAATAGAGGATGTCTTTTTTGTATATAATGTCGGATTATTATTACACGTTAATGTCGGATTATTATTACACGTGTTTAGGAGTCCTATGTTCTTCTCTTTTGGGTACGCAGTCGAGGTCATAGCACTTCATGGATTAGCAGCTCATCCACAGAATTAGAACCGCTTTGTATAAGGTAAGATCATTTTTTTTACCTTCCTGATACCCCTTAACCACGTAATAAGACATCTTTTGGGGCAGTCCATGTTTATGATATTCCCTTTTCATTTATTTTGTAGTTTACCCTTTGAAAACTGAATATTGAGGAAGACCGTGTCTCTTCATTATTGCATCCCTCATTTTCATAAGGTAGAGTACTATCTACCCTGTAGTTATATACCTCTATAATATACATTCAGGAGATATGTATTGTGATAATCCCTCTTCAGTATATTTATGGCTGGTTTCTTTCTTTTTTATTTTGTGGCATTAAATTCAAGAATATAGTAATACCGCATAAAGACACTATTGGTCTTTTCTTTGGGCTGATTGACATCCTGACTATATCAATTTTGACAGTGAGACTGGTAAGCCACTGTTCATTATCTACAATCACACTATAGTAAGATGTTTTATTGAAGGACAATAGATGCAAGGACCACACTGAGAATTAAACCAAATGTTACATGCATTATATGAGAACAGTAATTTATTTTCTCATATTTGCAGGACCTGTTTTTCTCTGAATCCACAAGTTATTCCAGTTGCAACTATCTACATTGATTATACATTTGTTATATCTACAGCTCAGCAACACTTACCTATTCATTTATTGCATTGCTATAAAACAGCTTAAACATATCTACAGGTTAAAATACATTTAGTGTACATAGGTAGTACAGGGATAGATATCTAGTAGATCTCCAGCTCTCATCTCTTTGCACATATCTTTTAAATCTTTTCCATATTTTCTTGCATGTCTATGTCTATTTGTTTACTCTTTGTAGTGCCCTGACTGGGCCAAAACTTCTTTTAGCTTTTGAGATTTTTTTCTACTTAATAAGGATCCCATACACTTTAAATGGATGTGAATTTTCAGATTGTGTTTTGATGTCTATCGAAATAGAGTAGTGACACTGTGGGTTTTATTTAAATATATTGTGGTGATATATAATTGTTTTTGCAGAACATACTATTTGGAGGTGGAACTCCTGAGAAAGGCAGTGGTCTGCCGAAACGCACGTTGAGAGACAACTTGGAAACCACCCGGAAATTACATGTTCTAATGAAAATGTAATTGTTACATTATATATAGCTGATTAATGAACTGTATTTCCATCAAAAAAGAATTGTATTTAGAAAATCAAACTAGAAGTATGAATGTATGATGGATGATTGAAGTGAGTATGCTGCACAAGTCAAAAAACCTTTTTATTGATTTATAATGATCAGATTTTTCTATATGAGATATATGACTACATAAAATAAATACATGATTTTGTATTTTTCTAAATTGTAGTTCACTACCTTTTATTTGACATGTTTTGAGCTTTTCATAGAGTTGAAGTTGCCCTAGATTATTTACTGTCTGTAGGTGAATAATATCATTATTGTAGAGAGTGATAGTGGCATTAGCTTTGAGGAAAGGTGAAGTTATTAATTTGAGACCATGAGGGGTTTTCCTTGCCTTCTTTATACGAAGCGTGGAATAAAGGACATTCCACCAGTATGCCACTTTTTTGGTGTAGAAAATGAGGTCAGTAGAAAGAATACCCTTTTTTGCGCAGATGTAGACGTCGTAGATTAATGTTTCAGGTCTAGATTTCAGTAACCGATGTTTGTGCTTTTTAGCCACATATTTGGAGTGGTTAGGCGGATAGTTGATAGTGAAGGCATTGGATCCTGTAGGGTCAAGACTTAACTCCTTTCTGAGACAGGCCAGCTGCGAGTATTGAAGAGGGGGGGATCAATTTCCGTGTTGATTTGGGTGAAAAAGAACTTGAATCAGAGGGTCAAAGTGAACGAGCAGCACACACTTTGAACAAGTAATTCTGATGGTGATATTTAAGTAATTAGGTAATTCTATGAAAGACTACATGTGTACCTGGGTGGAACTAGATAAATATCATTTCTAATAGAGGGGGCTATGGGAAAGATCCATTCCAAGATGTCTGATTTGTTGGGTTGTGACGAAGTTGTGAGGAAGTCCTACCTTTAACTTTACTGCAAAGGTTTGAGGCACAATGAATAGTCCTACTTTTGGTGAAGATATTCAATGTCTTAAGATGTGCTGGTCTTCCAGGGAGCTGGACCCAATGAGAAGATGGGATTCAGAGGGAATAATGCGCATCACGACAACAGGCAGCAATCATGAGGCAAGGACTCTCTGAAACTCAGGAAAGGGCGCCATCTTGAAATGGGGAACTCCCTTCAGGGACAGGAGGGCGAAACAGCAACCCGGAGAAGAGACAGAGGCTCCACCGATTATTAAATACTCCTTGTGGATCCAACAAGAGGTCGGGACTGGGTCAGCTGAAAGCACCTTACCAGACTCCTGACTCGCAACAAGAGAGGTCACCATCAACATGCAGCTCCAGGCTGGCAATCAACAAATATTCAATGGGAACCCACACAGCTCACTTGGAGGCACAAGTTGTGCGGAGGCCAGCCTCCTCCCATGCCAGGAGTGAAGAAAGGAGTAAGCAGCAACTCATGTGGAAAATAATAGGTATCCACGATTATGTTAGCAAACATAAAAAGGGAGGCATTGGCTATATGCCAACAGCTGAGGAAATGAACCCCTGCACAACAAGAGCGAGAATTACCTAAAATTATTGAAGATACCTATGCTTCTCTGGGTAGAGATAACTTGGGAGCTAGACGTGTGAAATTACAATTATTGGGTAATCCTGAAAAGGGTAACTCGTAGCAAGCACTTGATTTTTCTAAAAAGAAATGGGATAACTGTCAAGGTGGTGCGTCTTCTTCTCTGACCTTGCACAGGAACAGAAGTTGCTTTTTTCCCAATTCCCTCTCAGGCACTCTCCAGAGACGATACTAAATCTTATCTCCAAAAGGCTCCCAAGGGGGGCGGGGGAATTGGACAAAATAACAAATAAAGAGGAGGCCGTCCAGGAATTCTTGCTTCCAATTTTTTCTTCTTGTTATGGTCTTGTTCCCAGTGACTGGTGTAGAAGAAAACCTAAGGAATCTAAACACACAAGAATTATTACACCCTATTCTACCTCACTCTGTTCTACTTTTCTCTCTCAATTGTAATTAGGTCTGGGCTAAAAATCCGTTCCGCTCGCGGAAATTGCGATAATTTGACATTTTCGCATTCCGCGGAAAGCGCGAAAATGTAAAAATTTCCGCAATCCGCATTTTACCGGCAAATTTTTGCTTGCTCGCGCTGTAAAATAATACATTCTTGCGTGCACGCGATCGCCTTACCTGAATCCCCACGTTCGCTGACAAGTTTTTCCGATCCGGTCGCGTTCTCCACAAGATGTTGGATTGTATGTAGCCAATTGCGCTGTCTTGCAACAGTTCGCGCCCGCAGTAACATCATTCGTCGCGCGATCACGTCTTTCTTCTCGTGATCATGCACCGTGAGACAGGTGAAAACAAGATGGCCGCGCCCGCGAGCAACCGCATGGGTAAGTTGGCGAGCAGCGACGACGCAGAACATACCGCGAATGGGCGGGAAAAAAACTTCCGCATCTTCGTGATATTTCCGCGTGTTTGCAGAGATTTTTAACATTTTCGCGATAATTTGCAAAAGTGAATTTCGCAAATTCCGCCCACTCCTAATTGTAATGTCTTCTACCTACCAAATGTTCCTGAATACTGAGCCTCTCTCTTACATCTTGTAATTTAATTCCTTTTTTCTCTGATATAATTTACTGTCTGTCCTGTGTTACGCTCAAGTTGGTTACTCTGTAAGAATTAAGCACAAGGTGTATATCAATCATTGTTAATCCCTACTTTTGAATTATAGTTTCTAAACCTTTCCTACGAAAGAAACCTATCTAAGTTTCCTGAACACTAGCTTCTTAATATATTAACTCTCTTATATAGTTATTTATTAATAGTCCAAGTAATAATTGTCTCTTCTTTCTTTTAGGAACTTCTGGATCATTCACTTAAGGTAATTCTTAACTATTTACACAAGCAATTAATAACAAGCGTTTTCTATTAGCATTCTCAATATCTTTTTAAAACCATTTGACTCATGACATGTAGCCTTTTAACATCCTGAAAAACTTAGCTGAAGGGAAAGTCTTCTCTTCCTGACGAAACCGCTATTGCCGATGATTCTTCCACTCTTCTATCACTGGAAATAATGGAGGAGGTACAGGGGAGAAGTCAGACTGACTGGGAACTTCCACAAAGATTTCCTTGTCACAAAGCGGAAGTGCGCAGTCTCATATTCGAGACACTGAAAAGGATTTCCTAGACCCGATGGGCACCAGGACAAGTGTGGAAATCGAAACGCACTAACGCTGGAATTAGGGGAACTTTCACTAAAATACAGAATGCTTCAAGAAGGTACCGTACACGGGGAAAACCTCAGTGAAGTGCACAATTTCCTGGCAGCGCGCGCCCACCAAGGTTCCAAGAGCCTGGGAGACAACAAGTAGACCGCAAAAACGGTCGAAAGACCGGCGGCCATCTTGGAATTCTTAACATGCCAAAGCTGATTCCAAGAGCAACTCTCCAATCAATCACCTTTTCCTCTACAATAATATTTTACCTAGCAAGGTACAGATGTATGTTACAGAATGGTCTGGGGTTCTGACAGTACACCCCAACAAAGGAGATCCTTACAATTGTGGTGTTGTTGGAAATCTCTGATGAAAAGATTTTACCAGTCTTGGAGCATATACATCTGATTCCAGCTCCCATGAACACTCCTCTGGACCATAACCCTTCCAGTCCACTAAATAATATAGTTTTCTTTTAACCTTTTTTAAATCTAAGATTTCTTTCACTTCAAATTCCAGTACAGATTCTAATTGGATGGGTTTAGGAGGCAAATTTATTTTTAACTCAGCAGATGTCTTTTTTAACAATAAAACATGAAATGTTTGATGAATTTTAAGTTTTTTAGGTAATTTTAACCGATAAACTTCTGGATGTGTTCTTTTTTCTATTTGATAAGGTCCAATAAACCTGGATTTGAATTTTTTTATTTCCTTTTAGTCTAAGATTTTTTGTACTTAACCAAACACTATCCCCTACTTCTAAGGAGGACCTTCTTTCCTCTTTTCATCTGCATACATTTTGTATTTCTTTTTGCTTGTTCTAAATTGTTTGATGCAGTTCGATGGACTTGAGTTAAATGCGACACTAAATCTTTGACTACAGGAACAGAAACTTCAGTTTGCTTTACAGTTGAATATGGGCGCCTACCATAATTTAGATAAAATGGAGAAAATCCTGTTGATACATTTTTGGAGTTATTATGGGCAAACTCTGCAGCCCACAAGTGTTCGGGCCAGGCTCCATCTTGATTTATCAGGAATAATCTTAAATACTGTTCTATTTCCTGGTTCACTCTCTCTGTTTGCCCATCTGTTTCTGTATGATAGCTGGTTAAATATCTGTTCTCTATTCCTAAACCTTCTGCAAATGCCTTCCAGAAATGGGACAAGATTTGTGATCCCCGATCTGAAACTATAGCCTTCGGAATTCCATAGATTCTCACTATCTGTGTGCTGATGTGAATAGCTAGTTGCTTAGCAGTGGGGACCCCCTTGAGCGCTAGAAGGTGTGCCATCTTTGTGAATGCATCTACAAATACAAGAATTGTGTTGAACCCTTGGCTGGAGGGAAAATGTACAATCACGTCTAGAGTGATGGTGTGCCAAGGAAAGGGAGGGGTTGTCATTGGTTGTAATAACCCCTTAGGTGCCTATCGTTCAGATTTTCCCTGAGCGCAGATTTCACAGGTTTTGTGGCCACCAGTAACTTCTTTTCACCTGATCATCAGTTTTTGATTCTCCTTTATGTCCTGCCAGAGGATTATCATGACACTCGTGCATTGCTTGGTCTTGTAGTTCCTTAGTTGTAAGGTACAAGGCTCGTTCATGGAAAGGTAATTGGCTTACAATCTCTCTTCCATGCTCCTGTTTAGCCCATTCCTGCATTTCTTCTGGGCTGAAGACATGAGTTACTTGTTCCCTCATCGCATTTAGTAGCACTTATTATCTTTGATTCTGGGATTATCTTTTGAGTTTCCATCTGACCTTTTTGATTTTCAGTGTCCAATCGGGATAAGGCATCCGCCCCTGGTCTGTAAGTGATCATAAAATCATAGTCAGCAAAATACAGTGACCATCTGAGTTGTCGTGGAGTCAAAGTTCTTGTCGATTTAAAAACGTAAGAATTCGGTGGTCAGTGAAAACTGTGACTGTATGTCTGTCTCCCATGAGATAGTATCACCACTCCTTAAAGGCATGTTTGATGGCTAACAACTCCTTTTCAGTTATTGTGTAGTTCACTTCAGCACTGGTTAGCTTTCTAGATCAATAGGCGACTGGATGGAGTTGGCTAGTTTCTTTATGCCGCTGAGATAGTACTTCCCCCAAGGCTTGATCTGAGGCATCTGTATCTACATAAAATGGTTCTGAAGGATCCGCATGTAACAGGATAGGAGCAGACATGAGATCTCTTTTCAAGGCTTTAAAAGCGTCTTCTGCTTCTTCTGTCCATTGGAAAGGAATTCCTTTCTTCAGTAACTGTATAAGAGGAAGTAATTTTCGTGAAAATTCACAAATAAAACTTCTATAAAGGTTTGCAAAGCCTATAAAGCTTTGAACCTCTTTTACACTTGAGGGAGATTTCCAGTTTATCACCGCTTGGATCTTTTTCGTTCATGCATGTTTATCCCCATTGGGGAGAGAATGAAACCCAAAAACTCTACTTGAGAAACATTGAAAGCACATTTTTCCAGTTTTACATACAAATTAGTTTCTCTGTGTTTTTGCAGTATTTTTCGCACCTGGTCTTGATAGTCATTCTTGTTGGCTGAATAAATCAGAATATCGATGATATATACAATTACGCATTGATCGATTAATTCACTGAAGACATCATAAATAAAATGTTGAAAGGTGGCCGGCACATTATACAGCCCATACGGCATCACCAGATACTCCAACAGGCCAAATCTAGTTCTAAAAGCCATTTTCCACTCATCAAATTCTCTCACTCTGATTAGATGGCATGCCCCTCGTAAATCAAGTTTGGTATACATCTGTGCTCCCTTAACCTGCTCTAATATGATGGAAATGAGAGGTAGAGGATATCGATTCTTTTTTTGATTCTGTTGATTGCACGATAATTGATGCAAGTTCTCAGAAATCCCTCCTTTTTGGGTACAAAAAACAGAAGCGACGATACAGGTGACTGGGAAGGTCGGATAAAACCGTCTGTCAGGTATTTGTCCAAATATTCCTTCAGGTGTTGATGTTCTTTTTCAGTCAATGTGTAGACCCGACTGCAGGGTATGTTAGATCCAGGTTCTAACTCTATCTTGCAGGCATAAACACGATGAGGGGGCAAATGTTCTGCTTCCTTTTTGTCAAATACATCTTCAAAATCCTGATATTCTGGAGGTATTTCCTTAGAATTGATGATACACACAGAAACTCCTGTGGTACACAATGAATTCTCAGGATTAGAATTTCTGAAACTTCCTGCTTCTCCAAAACAATTTCCTTGGCAATAATCAGAGTCCATTACTATGGTCCGGGCACTCCAGTCGATAGTTGGGTTATGCTCAGTGAGCCATGGTAACCCCAAGATGAGTTGAACCTGAGGTGCATCTATTAAACTAAATTGAATCACTTCTCTATGATCTTCCACAGAAATCATTTCCACTTGCTCCATATGGCTCACAATAGGCCCAGACGAGAGGTTTGTCCCGTCTACGGCTCGCACCGGTTCACTTTTGGATTTTGGTATTGCTCTCAATCCCACCTTGTCTGCGAATTTTAAGTCGCAAAAATTCCGGTAGCTCCGAAGTCTATCATCATCAAAACTTCAGTCAGGGTTTCTTGTCGAAATGTTATCATCATGGACAGTATCATGTGTGGAGATGACGACTGCAAGGTATTTGCCACTTGATGTTCATTTGGAGTTGTTTTCTGATTAGCATCCACCGGTCCAACTCCTACTACTGGTGGTGCTGCAAGTTTTTCTTCGGCTTAAAGGGGTTTTTAGGTTTCTTCGGACAACCTCTCATGAAGTGGCCACTTGATCCGCAGTACAAGCACAGATTGTTAGCCTTCCATTTATCCTTCTCGTCTTTAGTCAGTGGGCCTCTTATTGTTCCTATTTGCATGGGTTCGGTGCCTGATTGCACTTCTGTAGATCTACTGTTCTTCATTCTGACTCTATCAATTCATGGAACAGTTGATTTGAACTCACGTCTTCGTTCTCCTCTTCTTTCGCCTTGACGGAAATCGATCTCCAGAACTAGACCCACCAGTGCCGAGATTTCTGTGGGACGATTTGGAATCTGAGCTAGAACATCCTTTAACTTGTCTTTTAGGCATCGATAAAAAAACTGCTGTCCTTTTAATCTCTGGCCAATTGGTCTCCACCACAAGTTTATTAAACTGCACCAAATATGTTACGAGGTCTGTATTTCCTTGTCGTAACTCAAGTAACTCATTATCTACTGCTTGGGAGATTCTTTGTTGATCGAATATTCAAAGACATTCTTATTAAAACTCTTCATAGTCATGCAATATTGCGTCATCCCGAGCTACTGGTGGCATTGACCATGATGCTGCATCACCACTTACATACGATAAGATGAATTCCACCCTAGATTGTGCATCAGGAAAAATTGAAGGACTTGTGTAGTTAATCTATTTGACTCTTGGGTGGAAGAATCTAATGTTTCCTTTCCTGAACTACTTTGTTGTCCCATTCGTGAAGCTAACTCTTCCGTATCTTTTCTAGAGCTTATCATTTCCTGCCTTAAATTTTGATTTTCTTCTTCAACTGCAACTAATTCTTTTGGAATTGCCTCTAGGATTACCCCTAATGTTTGTAAATTAATTCCTTCGGCCATTTCTTTTCCTCTACAGGATTTTTTGCCTAGCATGGTACAGATGTATGTTACAGAATGGTCTGGGGTTCTGACAATAACAAACAATCAAAAAACAAGCAGAATGAACCACAATCATGGGTTTGGTCTTCTCAATAGGAGCCCTCTGATAGAAAATATAACTTTAGGAACTGTGTTATTATTAAGAAACCTGTCAGGTAGTAGGATACTGATACATGTTCATCTCATTCCTTTCAAGGTTCATCAAAAAATTCAGAGAGGGAAGGACGGTCAGAATGCAGATCAGAAGAGCGAGTCAAGCCAGAGACACACATCTCAATTCAGACTACTTTATCAAACAAGAAGTTAAACCCAAATTAAAACCTCAATATAAAAAGAAGAAGGTAGCTGGCCTTAAATTTAAAATAAATGACCAGGCTACTGAGAACTCAACTTCTGAACTGAGAATAGGCTATGACGATGTTTGACAGTGCAGCAGAAGTAACAATAGCTCACCAGAACCTGATGGAATTTCTGGTGACAGCAGCGTTGAATGACTTTATCACAGTGGAAACACCTGATCCAAATGTGAGTGTCCCACATCAGTTATATGAAATTACGCTCCAAATGGAGGGGGGCATACCAAGAAAAGTGAAAGGTCTCTTTTGGGAGAATCTGACATATGTATATGTATATGATATACTATTGGCTGAAATAGATTGGGCATCGGAGTTGATTATGAACTGCCCAAAAGGAAAAGCAGTATTATTACCATCCTACTCCGACCTCGTTACAGAATCACTTAAACATTCATACACACAGGAATGGGTGGTAGCACTAGCTTCTGCATTATACCGAAGTCATGTAGGGTGGGACGCTGAGTTGCCTCACCATGAAATTCCAGTAAAAACTATTCCAAATCAACAGAGACAGTACCCAATTAAACATGACGCAAACATACAGGTCAGGGAGATCTTAGATCAACTTGAATACCAAGGTGTTATTGAGAATTGCACCTCCTCCATAAATAATCCTTTGTTTCCTGTAATGAAACCTGAGAATTCATACTATCTAGTTTTAGACTACAGGCATTTAAG
The DNA here is from genome assembly GCF_964204655.1 of Triturus cristatus. Taxonomy (NCBI): domain Eukaryota; kingdom Metazoa; phylum Chordata; class Amphibia; order Caudata; family Salamandridae; genus Triturus; species Triturus cristatus. Next base: position 1,138,935,844 of record NC_140583.1, on the reverse strand, counting down.
CACATGCATGAAGACATTTGCAGTAAAAAATTTACACATTGCCATCTTAATAAATAACACTGTGCGGAAGAAATACATATCAACACTAGATTTCTCAAATGGATTCTCTTTCCAAAATATAGTGCCTGAAAGCAGATAGTTGACAGCATTTTCGATCCTCAGCTCTCAGCGCCAATTCTGTAGACTGCCCCAAGGGTATAATAATAGCCCCAGGTTGTTCTCAGCAAGACTATCAGAGTTACTTTAACCCCTTCGCTGCTGCGGACATTCCGCAGCAGCGCTGGGGGGGGGCAGGGGGGCAGCGCGGTGGGCCTGTGCTCATGACGGAGCCGCTCCGTCATGAGCCACAGTTGAGCTGTGCTCATGACGGAACGGTTCCGTCATGACTCCGCCCATTTGCGTTGTCCCCTCGCACAGGCGGGGAAACAGCGCCGCGCAGGCGGAGCGGCCGCCAACAGGATTGTCATGACGGAACCGTTCCGTCATGAGCACACGCCAACCGTGGCTCATGACGGAACGGTTCCGTCATGAGCAGGGAAGGGGTTAAAATGTTGATGAGGAGCCATTGTCCTATGTAGGTGATATTTATCTGATGGACAAGGAACAATTGGATCATGTGAACAGGGTGAACAACATAATTCTGGGGTTCACCTCTGAGGGCTACAAATGTAACTTTAAAAAATCAAAAATTGCCCACCTCAATGATCTATTTTTAGGATATGAGCTCGCAAGTGAAGGAAAAAGCCTTGCAGCTAATATTTTCTGAACATTTTGTGCTGATCCAACCTCCAAAGACTCTGAAAAAATTGCAGTCCATTTAAGGATTCCTAAATGTTGGCATAACATACATTTTGGATTATGCAGAAAAAGTAAAACCTTTCTACCACTTGATTAGATTAGATTTTTCAGTTCAACATTGGACACAGAAACACACAGAAATTCTTTGTTACTTAAAAGCTGACATGATAGCTTCCAAACACTTACACACACGTGGAAACACTACAAATTTGGTGATCTGTGTAATTGCGGTTCAATCCGGGTACATTTACCTCACCTTAAATAAAGGCAAAACTGTATCCATTGCAGAAAAATCCCATTTGTACACAAGCGCAGAACTACGTTTAGCATCAACTGAAAAAATACTGACAGCAGTACAGATTTCTGTAGTGAGACAAAGAACTCTAGCTCAAGCAAAATGAATAATTGTTGTGACTCCAATACTGACCTTATAGGCTGTTATAAAAGCAAGCGTTCCAAACGCGAAAGCACTGCATCCATGATGGATACAATGGGCTAATTCTCAAACTGCAACAGATGTAGATTACAAATTTGATTCTACATTAAAAAAAAAGAACACACATTTCTGCAGTATGTACAAGAATATCCTCTTCTGAGTGAAATAAAGCCTATAGATCAGTGAATACATCATTTACTCTGACGGATCTGCCCAGTTGGCCATAGGAAGTAAACAGCAATGCAGCACCGCATTCAAATATAAAGGGACGTATGCGAGATAGCAAGGTCCGTCCTAGCAATAAGCAGACAGAGCCTCCAGGAGATTGCACGGCACAGCTGCCAGAACTAAAAGCCCTGACACTGGCACTAAAAAATACAGATCGGGAATTCCCCATACTTATTACGTGCAATTCATTTTACTATGTCCAGTCATGCAACCAATGTCTTCAGTATTGGGGCAGAATGGGTTTAGGGATTCCAAAGGTTGAACAATAAAGCACAAGATGTTTTGAGAACAAGTGGCAAAGCTGAAAAGAAAATTGTCAAGGGCTCATATAATACATACATTGAGTCATCAGCGTATTGTTGTGCACGTTGAAGGGAATTCACTGGCCGATGAAGCTGCCAAGATGACAGTGAGAACTGCTGCCGTTGCTGCAATCACTCGTTTTGGCACGAGAATAGATGGAAAGATAATGGTAGCTCTCAAAGCTACGCTTAATAGCAGCTTAGCATTGCCTAAAGGTTTTCCACTCAAGTACTACTACAAATGAAATGCGCAAAACATACCATATGCTCAAATTCCAGAAGTGGGGGATAGAGTAATAACAAACATGTGTATTACTACAACAGTTTTACTATTGAAATAATGTTATTGGTAGCCAGGTCTTACAAAGCAAACCAAAAGCTTTGTCCTTAAGTGCAACTTCTGCCAGAACATGAAGGATTCCACCGCAGCACGCCCACCGCAAACACCTCTACTGATTTCAGACAGACTACTTGCATGTGTCTATTTCAACCACAGTGGCCCCTTACAATCTGACAGGGCTTACAAGTAAATCTTGAAAGCAGTGGATTCATGCTCTATATCTCTGTGGGTTTGGCCCCAGCGATCGACTGACGCCTGAACTGTTATAAAGGATTAGCATGTGTTTATAGGGACATACACATTTGGCACATTTCATTCTGACTGTGGCCCTTCGTTCAGCTCTTTGGCTTCTAAAGGGGAAGTACTCCTCTCCCTATCATCCCGAGGATAACTCAATAGTGGAGTGGAAAAACCAGGACTTAAAGCAATTCTTTTTTTTTTTTTTTCCAAAACCTTTATTAGTCACCAACAGATAGTACACAGCTTTTCGCCTACATCCTCGGTGACCAGGCCGGCAGCGTCAGAGTGCAGTGTCATAATCAAGAAACATTAGCTGGCAAGTATCAAACAATTAACACAGCGGGACGCCTACAACCCATGAGGGCCGGCTGCGAGGAGTGTGGCGAAGGCTGCTTAAATATGCATTAGTGAGCAGTCATATCAACAAGATATATTCGAACATGAAACATTTGAGGTTTCTTTTATCTTTCGTAACCAACCGAAAAAAATACAATAATATCTGTTCTCTCCCAGGGTGTGTCCACCATATTCAATATGTGGCATAAAGGACCTTACAGTGCAGAGCTGCGGTGCAATGAATCGCACTGTGGAGTGCAGCTAGAGCCCGGAGTGATGTCGCCCTGCACCTTACTGACCCATCCAGTGACCAGGGAGGATATGGTTATGACCCAATCAGAGAACGTAACCTGGTGCTACTTCCTGCCATGCCATGTAGTGTGTGCCCTCGTAGAGTGTGGACTACGTTACCCGAGATCCAGGGGAACGGCAGAACCGCCGCACAACCCGCCCGTGTAGTCTGCGTGTGGTGTGCCAGTTCATCAGAAAGCGTGTAACAGGTCTGAACGTACTAGGAACGCCATGCATGTTATGCGTGGGAAGGAAAAGAGTAAGGGAAGTGAGGAAATCAATCAGACGCAGTTGCCAGTGGGGTAGGTGCAGGACATAGCGTAGTGGACGAGCGAACCCTATCTGTATCCCTATTACCGTCCCTCTCGGTTTCGTCCGAGTTCTGAGCCCGTAGGAGATATGTAGTGAGGGGACCTCAGAGGTCCTTGGGACGTGACTTGTGTGGCAAGAGATCAGCATAATTGTGAAGGTGTTCCTGGCAGGTTGACATCGTATCCAGCCAAATCTTGAATTTAGGCGCTCGCCCTCGCCCCCATCTGCACGCCACATGGCGCTTAGCCAACAGAAGTCCCAGCGCAAAAAATTTCCGATGTGCCTTTACCGTGGGGTTTGAATGGCCCAGCAGGGCAATCTTAGGACAGGGTGCAGTGCTTACCCCGATCATTTCAGAAAGGGCCTCGAACACCGCCACCCAATAAGCAGCCACAGCCTGACACTTCCATGCCAGGTGTATGAATTCCGCGCCCGCTCTTCTGCATCTCAGGCACCGGTCGTTGTCCCGGAGTCCGAATCGGTACAATTTGGCAGGGGTAAAGTAGAGGCGATGTAAAAATTTAAAATGAACCAGTCGAAGGCGGGCATTACCTGTCACCGCATTAGTATGAGAACAACTTTCCTCTCATTGGTCATCCGACATAGGAGCTCCCAGATCACTGTCCCAGTCAGCCCGCGCTCTAAGAGAGGGGGGAGATGGAGCCGCCTGCGCATGTTTATATAACATGAAGACCACATGTGTCGGGGTGGCTGCCTGAAGCAGAGCATGTAAAGGCGCCCAGGTATCCGTCTCCACCAGGAAGTTAGGCGTGATCGTCTTGATATTTTGCCGAAGCCGAGTGTAAAGAAATGTATCCATTACCGAAGGGGCCCTTTCTCCAAAGAAGTGTGCCGCCGTGCGAAAGCTCCCCATGTGATATAGATCGCCGCACGTGTGGATCGCGAGCCTTGTGAGCAGATGACGCCCAATTTCCTCGCAAATAGCACTCAATCTGGGGTCATGTGCCAGGGTCATACGAGGAGAATATAGGAATTTAACTTCCATATGGTCCGCCATGCGTTTCCAGGCCCGCACAGTGCAGTCGACCGTGGTGGGGTCCCGATCTCCTATTCGGGCGTTCGTGTATAGATATCCGGAAGGCTGCTCAGGCCTCATAAACCCATCCTCCACTGCCAGATGCGCCATAAAGGGAGGGGGGTGGAACCAGTAGACAGCGAAGTGGCCCTGGGCACAATCATAGTATCGACGAAAGTTAGGTACATCAAACCCACCTTGGTGATAAGGCAACATAAGCGTCCGCAGCCCAATTCTGGCCTGTTTCCCACCCCAGATAAGTCGTGACAGCTGGGAGTCGAGGGCTCGGAAGAAGTATGCCCCCGGGCTATATGGTATATTGGTGAAAAGGTATAGCAATTTGGGAAGGACCACCATCTTGATTAGGGAGATACGGCCTGCCATGGACAGCGGGAGATGGATCCACTGAGTGACTTTGTCCGTAAGTTTGTCCATAACAGTCCCGTAATTAGCTCTAATAACGGTCTCCCGGTTTCTGGTCACCCTAACACCCAGGTATTTTATCTCTTCCGCCTCCCACACCAGGGGGTAATCTAGAGGGAACTGCACAGTCTTGTCAGTCAAGGGGAACAAGGCTGACTTTGCCCAGTTTATTTGTATACCTGCTATAGCTCCGAATTTAGTTATCTCGCGCAGCAGAGGGTTCAGGTTTTCCTGCAGTTTGTGGACATAAAGAGTCATGTCATCCGCATATAATGCAATAAGTAGCTGGCGCTCTGGATAGATAAGAGATCTGTGTCTGTGATGTTGCCGAAGTTTTGCCGCCAAGGGTTCTACAGCGATCGCAAATAGAACTGGGGAGAGGGGACACCCCTGCCGGGTACCCCTATGGATAACAAAAGGAGCAGAGCGGGCACCATTGAGCAGGACCGCAGCTTGAGGCTGGCTGTACAGCAGCCGAATCCAGTCCAGGAAGTTGAAGGGCGTGCCCATCCGTTCCAGTAAGGCCAGAAGGTAATCCCACTCAAGGGAATCAAACGCCTTAGTGGCATCGAGAAAAACCGTGGCAGCCTCACACCTGGGATCGATATCCTGTATCACCGCCTGCAGAGTGCACAGATTGTGAGAAGTCACACGGTTCGAGACAAACCCGGCCTGATCCGGAAGGACGAGACGTTCCATCAGGAGGTTAAGGCGCGTAGTCAATACCTTCGCCAATATTTTAACATCCGTATTCAACAAAGAGAGGGGCCTGTACGAGTCGCAGTGCTCTGGCTGCTTACCTGGTTTCAACAGGGATGTGATGAGGGCTTCGCGCATCGTACCTGGCAAGGCACCCTCTTCTAGGGCGGTGTAGTACACTTGCTTCAGTATCGGGGCCAGTATGTAAATGAAGGCCTTGTAAAAGTCAATCGGTAACCCGTCCGATCCCGGCGCTTTGCCCGACTTCATGGACATTATCGCGTCCTTTATTTCGTCAAGTTCTAGTTCATGATGAAGGAACTTCTGCTGGGATGGGCCCAACCAGGCAACTGCAGTGTCGTCAAGGTACTCATGCAATGCAATCCGTGTCGTCCTGTGGGACGCGTATAGTTTGGTGTAGTGGTCAGTGAGGACTCGGAGTTAGTCCGTGAGATCCCGCTGCGGGACGCCGCGTTCGTCCAGCAGGGAGGCCACATAGTTACGGTACCTAGAGGACTGGACCGCGGAGGCCAATGCCCTGCCGGGTCTGTCCCCCTCGCCATGTACCCGAGCGACAAAATGCCGCCCTAGGAACTTGCATTCCCTAGCAGCAGCTTCAGTGTATTCATTCAGTTTCTCTCTAAGCTGCGCCACAACTCCATGACCCCGCGCGCTCTGTGCCATCTCGCGTTCTAAGTGCCGGAGCTCAACTTCCCGCTTGCATATCTCTCCGCGCAACACCTTGAGGACTCCTCCCGCTTTAGCTATGCACCACCCTCTTACGGTGACTTTGAATGCCTCCCAGACCGTAGTGAGGCTGGATACTGAGTCAATATTACACTCAAAAAAGTCTTTTATGTCTTGCTCTAATTCCGCCCTAAAGACTGAATCAGTGAGGTGCGCAGGATTGAGACGCCAGCTCAAGTAAGGGGACATTTCGAGGGGTATGCGTAGTGTAAGTAGAACTGGTGAGTGGTCTGAGAACGTGCGAGCAAGATGAAGCGCCGTGACCAACCATGGGGATAGGTCTGCCGACAGAAACACGTAGTCAAGGCGTGCCCAAGTGGAGTGTACAGCAGAGTAGTGAGTGCCCTGCCTGAGTGAGGGGTGGAAGTGCCTCCACGCATCAACCAGATAGTGTTCGTCGACTACGTTTAACAGCATGCATTGGGTGTGTGTGTAGTGCGACGCCTGTGGATTTGATCTGTCCATCACAGGTTTGAGCGCTGTATTGAAATCGCCCCCTAGTATGACATGAGATATACCCAGGGTTTGTATTTTGCCCCACATTGTGAGAAACGCGGACGGGTCATCTGTATTGGGGCCGCAGTAGCATGCAAACAGTATTGTGTGTGAGTGCAGTTTCCCCCAGATTATGCAGTATCTGCCACCAGAATCCACCTCGGTTCCCGCAGGTATAAACCCTGTCCACCGTTTCACCAGAATGGTCACTCCTCTAGCATAGTTCGAGTAAGAGGAAAACACCTTGCAGGCTGCTCAACGTGATGCGAATGAGGGGGTCCCTCCCGGCATTAAGTGCATCTCCTGAAGCATAGCAATAGACATTCCCTGCCTAGCAAGGTATCCCAGGACCTCTCTCTTCTTTCTCGGGTTATTTAACCAGCGTACGTTCCAGGAGACCAGCTGAAATTGCAAAGCCGGTCGCACGTCCACTACGTCCCCCATTCACCCGTACATGGAAATATTTGGCACTTATGCATGGCATGCAGTTTCACATAGCGCTGAGTGTAACAACTAAAAGAAACCTCCAGAAGAACTACCTCTTCCCCCCAGTTCCGAACGTACATTACTGATGAGTTAAGGGTCCCAGGAGTAAATCGGAACATACACCCACCCACAACGGCAACCCCAACTAGCCGGGGACATAGAACCCTCCCATCCCCCCCACCCCCCATCCATCCCAACCCTACCAACAAAAAGAATAGAACAACTACCCTTACCCTACTGAGGGAGGGGGTATGTTGGGGCTCGCCTATCGGGGGACAATGTCTAGGGGTGCCCAACCTGCCTACCACCTCCCTACTTACACCCACAAGAATCCAGAGTTACCTGGCTTCTCAGTGTGGGACGGAGGTGGGTGACCGGGCACAAAATATCACATTGACCATTTCGAACGTTCGCAATAAAAGAAGGGTACCTCACCAGGATATGCAGTGTCCTGATCGGGCAGGTACAGCAGCGGCATCAGTGTGAGTCCGGGGTGCCACCAGGCCGCGCTCAGCCCTGTTGCTCCATCGGAGAGGGAGATCTAGAGTGCCACAGCTCAGCCCTGTCTCTAGCTAGGTCCTTTTTGTGTTGCTTGAGGAAGTCTTCAACTTGCTGCGGATGTTGACAAAAAAAATGTTTACCTTGGTGAGAGATTTTCAATTTCGCAGGGTAGAGCATGACGTAGGGGATCTCCCGGGCTTGTAGTTTCTTTTTAACCCCCGCAAATTTCCTTCGAGCCTCCTGCACGGAGGCAGTGAAATCGGGAAAGAAGGATAACGTTGTATTGCAGTATCCCACTCTACCAATCTCCCGTGCGCGTCTTAATACCGCATCCCGGTCCCTGTAGTTAAGGAATCGCGCAATGATGGGCCGCGGCTGGGCTCCAGGGGGAGGACGGGCAGCTAGGGATCTGTGCGCCCTTTCCACGATAAGGTGTGAGGAGAAGGAGTCCTTCCCAAAGAGCTCGATCACGAGGTTCTCGACGAAGACCTCCATTCTCCCATTGTTGGTGGACTCCGCAAGGCCAAGGATGCGGACGTTATTGCGACGGGACCTCGCTTCTAGGTCCTCATTCTTTTCCGCAATTATTTTTAGAAGCCTGTCCATTTGGGTTACCTGCCTGCCTGTAGAAGTGGCGCCATCCTCCAATGTAGAGATCCTGTCCTCAGTTTCCTTAATTCGAGCATTGTGGTGCTCCAGCCTAGCCACCACGCTATCCAATCGGGAATTGATGGTATCAATCTTGGAGTCTATGGTCGACAGGCTCCGTTTCATGTCCAGTAATAGGGATTTCCAGTCGTCCTCCGGTGGCCCGGCGGTGGGAGGACCGCCCTCGGGTCCCGGTGTCGTCGTGGGATTTTTTTTGGTTTCAAATGGCAACCTGGACTGTCTAGTGTCGCTGCGGCCCATGACGCACAGCCAGAAAGACAATCCCCGCTCAGACCGCAAAGCAGGCGACTGGAGCAGGACAGGCTGAAAGGTGAAAAAGAACTTTCCACAAAGGCCTCCTTGCAGCAATCCAACAGGCGCCCACCTACTTGGCGGGTGGTAGCAGGCCGAAGCACCCAGGCCCAGGAAGGACCCAGCCGGGTCTATCCACAGCCATGGGAGGATGAACAATTCGGAGCTGTGTCAGTAGTTGCTCCAAGTAGCGCGGATCCAAGTGTCACAAGTGGAGCCCGGACGTATCTGCCGGCGAGGCCCGCCACGAAGCCATCCTCTCACCCGGCAGGCCTCGTAGCCCCGGAGTCGCTTGATGGACCTCTCCAGTCAGGGAGCCGCAGAGGACCCCACACCACGACGTTCCTTCAGGTAAGGAGTGGGGCAGTTTGCACTTGGCTCCGATAGCGGGAATAGGAGGAGTAAGCCGCACACCGCAACATCAATGCCAAGGAGGTCGGCCCGGTCGAGGCGGCAGCATCCGTCCCGGGCAGCGTGCAGCGGAGGGCCGCAAGCAGCGACCGCACGTCCACGGTGGCCGCCCAGAGCACGGTCACCAGTCCCCAGCTCGATGAGCCGCCCAGCTCTGGTGCCGCGTAGAGACAGCCCCCCCTCCGCATGCACCAGGCCGCAGGAGGTCCGGGCACCCTGCCCCGTGCGGGCAAGGCAGTCGATGGCGGAAAGGAGCAGCACGGCAATGTAGTACCACCCCAGGGCCAATATTGAAGCCTGCAGAGACAGTGCGTGTCCCCGACCCAGTCGGCGGTCCTCCAGCCCAAGTCCGGGACAGTAGCACAAGTTGCCGGATAGTGTCCGGTCGAGGATCCACATATATATTTCCTCCACGAGGTCACTCACACCAACTTATCTGCCGGCGACGTCGCCGCTGAGGTGGCCGCCCAGTTCACACCGGTGCCACGATGTTCATCACGGGGTGACGTCTCTGCCGCGCCGTGCAGGCCTCCAATCCCCAGAGATTCCCAGTGGGCACACGCCGCAGGCCTGTAGTTCTCGGACAGGCACAGCCCCCCGCTCGGGGGGATCACCGCAGATATCTCGGCCCTCCGACTGGCGATTTCGGCGTTCTCGGTACCGCTGCGTTCAGCAGACTCTTGCGGGCATAACGGTGAGGTTGGTGATCAGGTTGTCCCGGTCAGGATGTAATACAGGATAATGGAAGTGCCCGGTCTGGCGGGAGCCTCACTGCAGTGCGGCCATCTTGGTTTGGCGCCACCTAGCGCCCCCGACTTAAAGCAATCCTTATCAGCGAGGGTATTAGACTCTGGCGGCAGTAGGATCAATCACCTATATGGGGTCAGCTGGCACTTAATAACATGCCAAGAAGTTCCCTGGAAGGCTGTGCTCCATATGAGGTCCTGTTTGGGACAAAAATGTGGGTACTTGACCTCAATTGTGGCAGCAAAGTGGCAGATGAAAAAGCATTTAATATCAAAAATCGTTTGGCTGTTTTACAGGAACTCAATAAATTTCAGGCATTACAAAGCAGCATCCAAGTAAAATGCACCACCACTGGGGAAGTGAAAGCTTTTCCAACAAGACCTGCCTGGGTCCTGAAGATCAGGGACCTGGTCAGAGAAAAGGTAGTGGACAAAAAGGAGTTTGGGCCATCTTATAGAATACCTGTACAGGTCCTGGCTGTTGAAGAAACAAGAATAGTACTTCTTCAGCCCCTTGTCTGTAAAAAAGAAAAGAGACTCTTCTCCATTGACCTGATAAAACCACACTATGTGGGCAATACTAAGTAGCAGGCCGTGTGGAGTCCTGGGTAGCCGCCGATCTCCTCTCGCTACCATACAGGAAGTTCCGACAGAAAGACTAATAATGTTTGAGGATTCTACTCTACAAAGTAACAGAGTTACCATCAATGGAATGGGACTCTTTCCTGTTGAATGGAACAGCAAAAAAACACAAATGAAGCACAGATACCCAATTTGCCCTAATATCGAGTTCTATGTGAATATATCTCAAAACTAGTCATATGCCAGTTCAACAAAACCTGCTGAGCTACCAAAGATACATCTAACAGTGTCTTGCTACTTCATTGATTTTGACACCTTTTCTCTGGATCCAAGTGAACCTGAGTCACCGCCAGCTTCTGTTTCCCACAAAGAAAAAATGTATGATCCCTACCTTTGGCTAGAAAAAACGTACTTTGTTTCTCCCTGGCTACAGCTCTGGATTGCATTTGGTCTACCTTTCCTAGTCCTTTGGATAGGTGTAGTAACTGTCTTTTTCCTGCTCCTGAATGGACACTATATCCCAGAATTCTCAGCAGTAAAACATGTGAACTTGGTCCTGAAACCACATACATCATCTCATCATGAAGAAAGAGACCTGTCCTTATTGAACATTACAGAAGTTCCGGTTGCTGAAGGAATAGTTTAGGATAGGGTTGCATATGATGTATTTGGTCAAACAGAACTTCGGAAAATACCACATTTTTAAAAAATGACTTTGAAGGATATCATCATCTCCAGTACTTTCTCTGATGCTTGGGACTTTGAAACTGTAAATACTATGCTGTCTGATTTAGATCAATCTGCTGTATTCTCCAGTAATGAATTGTATGATGATACATCCGATTTTGACACCATGCATTGTTACAAACACTATGGTCATCACTTCTTGCATAAAGCAAGTATCCCACGTAATGTCTTCACATACCATCCATGGGAACATTGCCGAACACCACCAAAAGGTAGATCACAAATGCTAGCACAGAAGGTTGCTTATTTTTCAGGGTTTAACACTTCAGACCTGACCTCTTATTATTATAAGGATGCACCTACACCTGCAGAGAAATATATGCTCATCAACATGAAACAGATATACTCTGCTTCCTTTATTTCCCAGCTGTCTTTACAGGGTTTTGACTTTTGGAGGGATACCATAGACACAAAATCTGTCTGGGGGACTAAAGATTGGCAAGTTCAGGGAACTGAGGCCTTATTTAAAGCATACCTCATTCCACAACAAATTATCTTCCTAAACAACACTGTGCAAGAGATTTCTTGGCTTGGGTTAGACAAAATCAAGGACTTGAACACACCTCAGATTCCGTCACCAATACACTTAAAGGGGTGGCAGAATTACACAAAACATAGTGAGGATACACTGAATGACATTCCACATGATGGTTCATACAATTTATCAGACCCCAATGTGAAGGGATGGTTGGTTTGGCCTATCGACACAAATAGGTGTCAGTCAAGATTCAGGGATAGATCCGAAGGGTTAAGTATCCACAGACCTGATCAATAAAACGAACAAACAGAAAACTCGGGTGTGATGACATCTTACAGTGTTGGGAAATTATGCCTGGAGTGGCTAAAAAGCTCAGCACTGCCACAGGTGAAACAACACTTGTGCTTACTTTCAGATGACATGGAACTTGGAGATTTTTTGTTAGGTCCTCAGAAACCATGCCAGAAGCGCTTCTTATATGCTATTTATAATAAAGTATGGACAATCTCTCAACAGGAGGCTGCAGGAATATTGCGTGAAATTGACACGGTTACCCTAGAAAAGGCTTTGGCAGTGGTGGACAGTGGTTTTACCACATTGACATCCAGGATTTATTCACTGGGAAACATTTCTTCTGCAATTGATGTAATAGAACAGGATTGGTCTATTCTTCAACATGCGATCCATTCTATTATTATGCTGGACGCTAGACTCATTGCGCTCTGGTCACATGCACTGGTGGTACTTCAACAGTACTTCTCTGTTTTCTGCATGCAATCTAACAGGAAGACAGACAACAATGGCACAAGGAGATGCAAAATATCATCATCATCAAAGTAACTTTATTCGGTTTCAGAGAGAAAACCATAAAAGTACATAAAATCAACCATACATTTTGTAGTTACCATGACCTATTTACATACACATATTAATCACTTCAGTTATTTCAGTTATTAAAAGAGAATACAAATTAAGACGACCATCCTTAAAATCAGTCTAAAACAACACTTAGAGAAAATTATTATTAATTCTAAATAATGCAGATCAATTACAACCATCAATATCGTTTTCTAGTAGCAATTACCACTTTAATAAATTTGTAAACCCCAATACATATGTCTGATGTGGCCAACGAATACAAAAGATTAATACCATCAGTATAAGAGCATGGCCTAGAACTTTTTAAGATCGGGACTAAAAATGTTCCTAGGCTCCTTATATAGGGTGCAAACAAGCATAAGGTGGAATGTGCTTTGAAGTGCCAGATTGTCACAGGGACAGGGCACCAACGTGTCAGTTCAGCCAGCTTGTGTCGGAAAAGCCACTAAAAAATGCAGGGTCAGTAAACGTAATCTTGTTAGGTAAAAGCGTGCCTGAATATTTGAGGTGAACGTTAGGTAAAATTGCAGTTGAGCAGGAAATAAACACAGAGGACCTGCTACCTTCGGTTGGGAATGGCGGTTGTTTGCCCTGCCTGAATGCGCCTCTTTGATAATTATTTTCGCATTCTCATGAATACTTGCAAGGCAATCAAAATAATGTCCCAAGCCTAACTTATAAAAGTTATCCCTGACAAAACGTAGCCAGGGGATAGCTAATACACCATCAAGATTTAGACAGTCGATAATAATTTCTCTGGTAAATGTTAGCTCTTTTGATAACCAAATTTTGGCCCATAAAAGTAGGGGGGCAATGTTTATAGAATCTTCGACAAAGTCAAGCCCCCCCTCATAATGACAAAAGCTTGTAGGGGCACCTTTTGGAGCCATCAGCAGCCTTTTAATAAATTTGTTCTCCATAGTTTGCAACAGTCTACTTTTATGGTATCCTCAGACACCTGCACCGTATGTTACCACAAGGACACATTTGGCTTTATAGATTGTAACAAGCTCGGTCACAGGTTTTTGCCCTAATTAAGATGCAAAACGAAAAAGTCCCTCAACCACCCTACTTGCATAATGCATTCTTGATGTCACAAGTGAATCCCATTTCAGCTTGTTATTAAAAATGTTCCTTAGGTAATTAAAACTTTTCATTTTATCAATTCTCTTTGAGCCAACGGCATGGTTTCTGGTTTTGGTCATTTTAGGTCCACAGACCATCACATACGATTTCCCAAATTTGACCTTTAAATCAAGTGATAAAATTGAATCGGAGAATGCATCAAGAGATTTTTTAAGGCCATTTGTTGTTAGGGCCATGAGGACAGTATCGTCCTCATAAGAGAGGAGCGGAACCTGGGCGCTACCAATGCGTGGACAGTCAAGATTTTTCTCTACCAGGAACGCTTATAGACCATCAGTGTAAATTATAAAAAGAAAAGGTGCTAGTATGCATCCCTGGCGGAAACCCTCTGTTTATACAATAGGCCTAGGTTTTTCACCATTGGCGCCGTTTCTAATGCTTACAGATGTAGAGGTGTGGCGCTTACGGAGAATAGAGACCAAGGGTTCCTCGACTCCAATTTTCCCCATCAGTACCAAAATCTTGTCACGATTTACCGTATCAAAAGCACTAGACAAGTCCATGAAGGCCAGATGGATAGAAACCTTCCTGTCCCGCATGTACTTGCCCATAATCATTGACAAGTTGAGGCACTGTTCAGTAGTACCCAAGCCCCTCCTGAAGCCATAATGTGATCTTCCAATAACCCCTGAATCTCTCGCCCAGATTCCCAATCTCGCAAGAACAACCCTACCCAGTACTTTTGCGATGGCATCAGTTAAGGAAATTGGCCTATAGCAAGAAGGATCACACCTTTTACCTTTTTTAAACATAAGGATCACTATAGCCTCCTTCCAGGATTCCAGGATAGGGCCGATCACCACTGCCTTAAACACATTGGTCAGTAATGGGGCCAACAATTTAGGGTTAATTTTAAAAAGATCCAGTGGGACCCCATCTGGGCCAGGGGCTTTCATGCTTATACCTTTAGCTATGGCTTCCTCAACCTCAACTACAGAGATTGATGCACTTAGATGGCGTGCGGTTGTCAAATCTAGGGGCAGATCCTCGCTGGGGATCTCAAAAGTGCGGCCTTTAGGATTAAATATGGCCGCATAGTGGGCTTCCCAGACATCTGCCACAATTAGGGAATCAATCCTGCCTGACTCATCATTGAATAGAGGGCGGTTTATGACCTCCCAGAAGCTTTTTGAATCCTTAAGGGTGCTCGCTCTAGCCAAGTAATTCCAGGATAAATGCCTTAGATCTTCTTTCCTCTGATTCACTGAATCTTTGTAAACCTTCCTGGCAGTTTCAATCTGGACCCTATCTCGAGGGTGTGCATGAAGTGCCAGTTTTAGGATTGTGTGTGCTCTAGTGCATTCTGCATTAAACCACCTTTTATCAGGGTGGTTCACTGCCTTGATTGTTCTAGTCAAATTTTTGGCTACATTCGTACAGATGGATTGAAACTCCTGAATAATCTCAGCAGGTGAAAGGTCATGGGCTAAACACTTCAGAATAGAGTCATAATTTGATACAACAGTTTTAACTTCAAACTCATTAGGTTTTAATTTATTCTATCTAAGTTTTACCCCCTTATTAGGGTTAAAAGAGACTTTAGGACCCAGAGCAATACCTGGCTGAGGTATTATACTAATTGCCATTTTAAGTGGATTGTGATCACTCACACTATGTGAAATCACCTCAAAATCACCAATAAGTTGCAGAAACATTTGTGATAGAAATATAAAATCAATAGTACTCTCCCTACCTGCACCCACGTAAGTAGGGCACTGTATTACGGGGTTACTAACCATGGCATGGTTAATTTATGGCCATATTACACCGCCAGTCATGACATTCCAAATTCAATACTGTCTACAGTATCACCAAGTAGGGAGGCATGAAGCTTTGGGTAAGGAATGCATACATGAATCTTGGGAATTACCGTACAGATTTACATGCAGGAATGAGGACATTGAAGTTTTTATAAGTGGTTCAGACTGTGAGAATTCTTTAACTAGGTCTCTAATTTGTCAGGATATTAAGCTTCATGGAGCATGTAATGCTTCAGTAGCAAACCTATTGTGTCACTTGGAAGGACCCCCAGCTGCCGTGATTCATCCGGTGTTCAAGCCACTCTCGAATGGGAGTTACTTGATGTTGATTGATCAAGGTTACTGTGGGTTGCTGCCAGGCATCACATAACTGGTCACAATGAGTTCCAGGGGTACTTGTTGTATGCATGTATTGTTTCCACCGACCCACACAGTCAGGGAGGTGCAACTATGGCCTTCATCAAATGTTTCCCTTATATGGTTTGATTCTCTGGGCAGACTTAAAGCCATGCTTTTACAGAACGATGTGGCCTTAACCTCAGCCCGAGAGACTGTTGATCTCCAGGTTGCAAGGTCTCCACTGAGATACAGGCAGTAGTCTGAACGAACTTCCCGCTCAATTTCGGGGAAATGGTACATTGTATCTTTGACATGTTTGATACGAATGGGACAGTACACCTATTTAAGAGCATAAATTGTGGACTATTGACTATTGAGCACCTTTCAGATGATCTTTAAAGTTATACCATCATTTATACATTTAGAATTAGGAAGCATTTTAAGAGGTCTTCCGCTTGTCCTACTACTTGTAGTGGCTATCCTGGTTTTAATTTTCCTGCTATGCAATGGACATCTATCGTGTTTCTAATTTGACACACCTACACCCTGCACTCCAGAGAGGAGGCAAATGCACTGCTGCACCTTTAAATAACACACCTAAAACAGCACTCCCAAAAGACGAGGCAATAAAACAAGACCCAGCACAAGTCTAACGTTTTCAATGTATTCACCTGAGTAGCACGTTTACATGGAAATGCTATCAAATATCCAGAGTATGTGTCTACAGCCGTGCACATATGTTGACATCCTGTGCTGGTAATTTTCCTCAGCCTAACTGGCCTCTCACTATCTGTGGGACTGATCTATGTTGGGTATGCTGGCAAATAGAACATTGTAGGATTGCTGTTTTAATCAGGTCCAGGGGAATGTTTGTCCCTCTATATCTGCCCACCTGCTAGTAATTTTCTCTCCGAAGTGTCCGCACTTCTGATGTGCCAATTTTGCAATCCCAACCAGGTCAGAATCCTGTGTTGCCACCTCGACCTCAGAAAGTTTAGCTTTTTAATCTATGAGGGAATTAAAGCAGTGGTCTAGTGAGTCGGTGGGATAGTGAGGATCTACATAATACACGATAACCGTGCTTTGGGGCAGAATTGCCCAGATCTCCTGCCACAGTTCCTTACCCCACACTTCCTTTGAAATGTATCATTCAGTTATGGGCATGCCACATGGGAAGCCAAGTGGCCAACCCGTTGGCAGTGTACCACGAGTCAATGTATATATGACATTGTCCTGGCAATTCTTGTTTCAGAGCTTGATACACAGCATATACTTCTGCAAAGTGGCTACTTTTTCCCTCTCCAGTATAGGTCAAACATTTCTTTGTCATGGGTTTATATGAAACCGCTTTCCAGTGCCTTTTAGCCCCCACATACTTGGCTGAACCATCAGAAAACCACACATGCTTCCTATATTCTGAAGACAATTCTTCAATTGGCCCACCCTACTTCACGGGAGATTCCTGTACCTCGAGCACATCAAGCAACACCTCTGTATCTCTCATTGGGGCTTGTGCTACCTGCTCATGCAACACTGCAGTGCCTTTGGGACCTGCTCGGGCCCTGTCCTGTATGTACCACTTCCACTTGATTATGCTGGCTTCCTACGCATGTCCTATTCTGTGAGTCTTGGGGAAACTAATTACCCATTGCATTATAGGAATCTCAGGTCTCAATATCACATTGTGCCCTAGGGTCAACTACTCAGTAACCACCAGGGCCCAACAACATGCAAGTAACTGTTTTTCAAAAGGAGTATACCGCTCTCTAGCATCTAGTAACTTCTTTGTCGAAAATCCTAAAGGCACCCTTGTTTTCCCTCGCTTGTGCCACAGACTCCAATTAACATACAGTCCTTGCACTGTCACATTCAGCTCTACATCCCCTTCTCGCATTGGCCACAATCCAAAGTACGCCGTATAGCCTCTTTTTCTGATTTAAACGCAATTTGTTGCTGCTCTCCCCATTTAAACACATTTTTCTTTCACGTAACTTTGTACAAAGGGGCCAAAACAAGACTCAAGTGAGGGATATGCTGTCTCTAAAAACCAAACAATCCAATTAACTTCTGAGCTTCCTCCCTATTTTGCGGCACAGCAAATTCTTTGAACTGTCATCTCATCTGTGGCACAACCTCTCTGTATCCTTGATGCCATTGAATGCCCGAAAACTTCGCACTGTGAGAAGATCCATGTACCTTTGCAGGATTTATCTCCCACCATACACTCCGCAAATGCTTCACAATCATGTCCAGCTGAATCTGCACTTGCTCTTGTGTCTCTCCCTATATAGTCATGGCATCAATGTAATGGTAAAGCTGTACTCCATCTGGTACTTCATCTAAGTGCTCGCCACCAGCCCGTGACAGATAGTAGGCAGTTTTTTAAATGTGTTTTGCCTATTGCCCCATGAGAATGCAAATTGCCCTTGGTTCTTGGGGGCTATTGCTATAGAAAAGAAAGTATTGGCAATGTCCATAGTCACATACCAAGTCTCAGGATGCTTCTGTATTTTCGTTATTAAGTTAATGGTGTCGGGACAGTGGCAGTCAAAGGAGGTGTGTGCTTGTTCAATTTGCGATAATCAACTGTCATGTGCCAACTATTGTCACTTTTGCGCACAGGCCTCATAGGGTAATTCCAGGCTGTAGTGATTGGAATCACCATCCCTGTCTCATTCAAGTACTGTATGGTTTCACTGATCTCCTCATGCCCTCCTGGAATTTTGTACTATTTCAAATGAATTACCTTAGTAGCCTGGGGCACCTTCACTAGAGGAATCTTCAAATGACCCACCCTTACGGCACCAATTGAAATGTACCTTATTGATCCCAATTGATAGTACCAGTCCTCCAAATACAGTAATTCTCTTCAAGATATCAATTCCAATAATATATTCAGAGAGGGGCACAATCAATACAGTCTACTCTCTTTTTTGTATTCTCCCTATTTTCATTTGGACCTTTGTCTGCACAGCTGGTGTCTCTAATCCGCCTAAGCCTGTGATTGTGAAATACTGCCCTTTAAACTTTTTCGGATTTCCATATATCAAAGTGGCCTCCTCTCTGGTGTCTACTAGGGCTCGGGCCTTCTGAACATTACAATGTTTCCAATAATTTTCTATGTCAACATAAGGTCTATTGTCTTTATGAGCCCATCTCTGTACCGGAGCTTAACCTATTTCCTAATCTGCTTTCAATCTGTCAACCCTTGCTCAGGTCAAATCTGTGTACAACTTGTCATACTCTCGGGGGAACTCTTCCTTCATCCGGTTCTCACTGAGCTATTTACTGTCTGAATCTCTCCCTTCCTTTATCTTCAAATGGGCAGCTCTCTGACCCTCCTTTTCTTCTTTACCCACCTCTGACTTTACTTGACTCACTTGCATTTTATTCTCCTTACTCACTTTCCTGCCTCCTTCTTTTTTGATACATCTCCAACAGATTTCTAGTCTATATTCCATCTAGCTGCTCTTTCTCCACTCTTTCCCTCAACAAAGCCATAAACATATCTGTTAGAACTGGTGGTCTCTAGTTGGCTGAGGTAGGTACCTTAGTCCAAATAGGGACCCTTGCTTCTAGTCAGGGTAAGGAGGGACACACCCTTAGATAACCCCTGCTCACCCCCTGGTAGCTTGGCACGAGCAGCCAGGCTTATGTCCAAGGCAATGTCTAAAGTATTTGCAACCACACTCCCAGTAACACAGTGATATCACCACAAATGGACACCACACTGGTTTCATAAAAATAGCGGTATCTTTATAAAAAGGAATACAATGAGACCAAACAATGGAAAACCAACCTATGCGTATTCGTAATAATTCAGTTGGCCGGTTATTAGGCCAGCAATCACTTGTATGTACTTGCATATTAATGAGCAATACACAATCTCTAATGCAGTCTTAATGCAATACTATGCAGTTCGTAATGTAGTAATAAGATAGTCCTCAAAGCAAGAATCAGGCAGTTTGTAATGCAAGAATAATGTGATTCATAATGCAAGAATCAGGCAGTTCATAATGCAATAATAATGCGGTTCGTAATGCAAAAATCAGGCAGTTCGTAATGCAATAATAATGCGGTTCATAATGCAAGAATCAGGCAGTTCGTAATCCAATAATAATGTGGTTCGTCATGCAAAAATCATGCATTTCATAATGCAAGAATAATGCAGCAAACCAATCTGCGGGGTCAACTCGGGCACCACTAGGCCCCAACACAGAGTCAACAGTCATAGGCCTAAAGGGGCGGCCCTGCTACTGCTGGGCAGGTACGGGCCGCTTGGGGACTCAGCGCATCTAACGCGGTGCAGCGGGAGAGAGCTCGGAGCACTCCTGTACTCCTCCTGCACGCCTCCCCAGGCCACACACGCTTGCGGCTCCCTACCGGAGTCCAAGCCTTGCCTGGGGGGTGCGCTGCCTCTCTCTCTCTTTCTCCCCGCTCGTCCGACATCCTGCTGGGTGATCCCGATCACGTTGCGGCTCTGTTGCTAGGCAATGCTGTTACAGGACAGGTTACGGCACTGCCTTCTCCTTCGTTGATGATCTTGGGCAGTTTCCTTTCGACGAACAAGATCATTTTCACCTTGCAGCATCCTTAGCTTCAAGAAATCCTTTAGCACGTTGCGGCTCGGGCCGGCGGCGGTGATCCTAACTCACAGCCTAAGTTACGATGACGGCTCGGGCCACAAACAGCAATGCAGCAGGGTGGGTGATGTTTTACGCTGCAGGGGCAATGCGATCACTGGGCACCTCGTAAACAGTACCACGGACCACACGGCAGTCTCAGGCGTGCAAAAGCACCACGCACCAAGCGTCGCTGAGACAGGGTTGGAAACTTTTATGTTCCTCAGTTTCCACAACAGGGGACCAGCTCTCCTCGGGTCCTTGGAGACACACTACTTTCGGACACAACACACAGCAAAGTCCTCACAAGCAGAGGGACACAGCACACAGCAAGGTCCCTTTTCCTCTCCTTAGTCAAATCAGCAAATGCAGGCCAGCCCCAGAACACACAGCAAGGGCAGTCCTTCTCTTCAGTCTCTTTAGCTGTTCAGCTCTAGCCTGGGCCTGCCGATTTCTGCTGTTTTTACTATGAAGCCACATTATCCCTGTTTTGGACTGATTAACAAACCACTGATTTGAAATAAGAGTGGGATCGCTACTCAGAGTGGAAGTGCTGTTAAGTTTCCCCAGAGACTTTAAAGAAATAATTTTAAAAAGACTTTGAGACTGATATCTGGGGTTAGCGCTTCACTCTCTGTTTGTCATCTGAGGAGCTTTTTGTTCACGTCTTGGGGAAGAGCGTCGTGTGAGGAGCCTGCAATGCGAGTCATTAAAAAGACTTCATGTGTTTGGGGTGTTTGGGTGTTTGAGCAACTGCTGTAAGTAGCCCGGGAGTTCGTGGCATTGGCGATTTATGATGAGGAATTTCTGCCTACCGATGTGTGCCTTTCATAAAGCTGGCTCGCATGGTTTTGATGCATTTTTTTTAGTTTTGAGTGTTTTTGGGACATATGTGACCGTTTCACTGGATGACTTTTGAAATTTTCGAAGCAGACGGTCACTCACCAGTAACTGCCACTCCTCCGTTGTTCCCAGCGCGAGTCCTGCTTTCGGCTCGCGCAGCAATTTGCGGCTTCCATATTTTGATGCACGCGCGTGCCTCGAGCCACCCGGTGCGGCGTGCGCTGCGTGCCGCCATTTTTGGATTGGATTTTGGTAGTTCAGCACACGTTTGCCAACCACGCGTTTACGCGTTTGCCTATCACGTTGTGACCGTAGGATGTCATCGTATTTGGGGCTGCGCGTTTATAGTCATTTGCTAATTGGCAGTTTTGGTGAAGTTGTGGAGTTTGGGCTGCAACATGGCAAGTTTTTGAAGGGATTTCAGGACGCTATCCAGCATGATGTTCCCGCATTGGATGTCATCAGCTGGAGAGCCTTTGGTGAGAACCTCGGGTGAGAGATCGCTCACCGGAGTCAGAGACTTTCCTTTTCTTCATCTTGTCATTGCGTTACTCTTTGGTTGTTTTGTTTTGAGTGGTGGATTTTGTTTCTTGGGATATGTGGGGTGTACACTGTTAACTGGTGTCTGTCCTCTGCAGTGCTTGTGTGTGTGCAAGACTCTGCAAATTTCTTGTGGACTTTTGGAATTTCTTCTTGGCCAGTATATTTTGAGTGTGTTTTGGGTTTCACGTTACCTTGTATTTGTTTTGGGTTTCTAGTTGCCCTGAATTGTTTTGGGGTTAAAGTTACCCTATGTTGTTAGGGTTAAAGGATACCCTAGACGGTCTAGAGTCACCCATGTGAGGGTTTTTGGATGTGTCTTGGGTTAAGGGATACCCTAAATTTGTCATGGGTTATAAATACCCATAGTGTTTTGCGACTGTGATATTGGGTTAAGGGATACCCTAAATTTGACATGGGTTATAAATTCCCATAGTGTTTATTGTGAGTGTGTTTAGGGTTAAGGGATACCCTAAATTTGTCATGAGTTATGGTTACTCATAGTTATCGCTAGAGTGTTTTAGGGTTAAGGGATACCCTGATTTGCCAGTTATAGTTACCCATAAAGTATTTTGGGTTTAATGGTACCCTATGTTTGTTAGGGTTAAGGGATTTAGTCTTAGATCTGTCTTAGTGGTAGATCTGTTTTGTCTTAGTTGTGCAGTTTAGGGTTGTAGATCCCTGTTCTGCCGCAGTCTTGTGTCTTTTTATGAGGCACAATGGGTACGTTGTGGGGTGTAGTGTCTTGTATCCATAGTTGTAGTGTGAATTTTCATCCTAGCTTTGCAATTTTGTTTTTGATCATTATCAGGGGAAGGATGGTATTTAATGTTTTGGTTATTCATCTTCCTTTTCTACTAAATGTGTGTTAAATTTATCTTCATGCATTTTACTGTGTATGATCATTATCGCTGGGGGGGGTGATGTGTAATTAGTTGTTATTAATGCATCCTCCTATGCTGAGTGAGTGTTGTATTATCATAACACATGTTGATTGTTTTCAAATATTATAAGGGGAGAAATGTGTTGTAATGTGCTTATTATCTATACACTCTCCCTACTCTGGTTCTCTGCCTGCCTGCTCAGCCTTTGATGAGGTATGATAGAATGTTGAGGGTGGTTTGGATTCTAGTGAGATCAGTTGGTGAGAAGGGGCTGAGCAGGGAGGACGCTGCTCCTGGTGGGGCATTAAGAAGGAACAGAACATCTCCTGATAACCTGTAACATGTGATTTGGATCTGAAGAATAAATCATCTATCGTTAATACAAGACCATGCTTGCGCACTATCATTCATTTTAACACTGTTCTTCTTTGGCAGAGGTTCCTCCTGAACACGAAGTAGTTTCAATCCTTTTTCAGTATAGATTTCAGTCTTGAGTTCAGGGGTTTTCAGCTCTTATATTTCTACCACTAAATGCCTTTGAAGTCTTTGTGTTCAGGGAGATCTGACCTCGGTCCACACCAGACCTGGATGTCTTCCTGACAGTGCACACCCTCCTTCTTTGATAGTAAGGGTCTGGGGCTCAGATGTTCAGCAGGAGGTGGAACCATCCTTTTGTGGCAGCAACACAGCCCTCTTCACATCCAAGGGGCTACTCCCTCCCACATCAAATGCAGGCCAGCTTGTTGCTGTCTCACCTTCTCCTCCCTGGGGTCAGGACACTTCCCAGACCCTGTCACATCTAAACTCAGGCAGGCAATATACAACCAGGCAGAGGCACACAGGATGGTTTAAGACAAGAAAACAGCCACTTCTAAAAGTGTGGTTTCTAAAAACACAATTCAAAAACCAAATTTTGAGTTCAGGCATCTTATGCCTATGGGATGATATGCTGGAAACATGGGACGCAGCATTCCCCATTCTGTCCTAAGGGGCAAAACAGCCTTGCAACAGTGTAAAACAAATTTGGCAGTTTTTAAATGTCAGGACATGGTACACACCTCAGTATATGTCCTACCTTTCACATACACTGCACCCTGCCCAGGGGGGTAACTTGGACCTACTATAGGGGTATCTGATGTGCAGAAAAAGGGAAGGTAAGACCTGGCAAGTGGGGAAGACAGGCCCACAGCACCATGACACATCTAGATAGAACCCCTGAAGGTACCTTTCGGTTATATGAGTACAATATCTTTGCTGGGCAAACCAGAGGAAAAATTTCCATTCTGACACAAGACGTTGAAGTCCCTGCACACAGACACTCCAGCACGCAGTGTTCTGACATCCCTTGCGCGGTGTCCAACTCGAGTCGAGACCAAGAGCGGGTCTTTTATTCTCTTCCATCAGTAATGGGGTTGGCTCTCTCCTAGGAGGATTCTTGGCTTTACACCTACACACATTCTAGGTACACTTATGTACACTTAACTAGGGTTAGCAACTTAGGAGTACGCCTGATTACTGCCATGTATCTATATGCCTGCACATATTCACTGTTTTAGCACCATGGTAGAATTCTACCTTTTATTTACTCTGTTGGTGCTTTTAATCGTATATATGTTTCTGTCTAATGGTTGTTGCAGCACACTTATTTTTTACTAGAATGACAATGGTTCAATAAATGCTTATTGAAAACGTCCCCACTGTTTATTCTGTGTAGCTCTCTGAGACAAAGTGAGCATGAGTGACTGAGAAAAAAATAGTGCACTGTTTCGACGATCTCTGAGGGGACAGGGTTGTCACGTTCGATCGTTGCCAGAAACTATTCTCAACTTGGTGAGGTTGGGGCTTATAGTGGCACTGTGAGCTAGTTTGTCCACAGGCGAAAATATCCTTTGGGGGTGTCTGGAATCAGTCTGGACACCGATCTCTTAGTTGATGTTGTCTAAATGCGCAGATCCTATATTGATTTGTAGAAACTACATGACAGTCCCACGGCGTAAGACATGCCCAGGATGTGCCTTGCCGAAGCCCAGGCCAAGGGCGGGCCTTTCCTCTCTTTGCTGTGGACTAACCATGGATCTAAAGGTACTCTGTTCATGGGCTATAGCTTTCTTTTTTTATAGCTCTACATGGTTTATGGACTATATGTGCCCTTAGTTTTCATATGGAATTGACCTCCTCTTTAATAGGAGCTGAAAATCAAATGCTTGCGGAGTTAGGAGTAAAGACTTTTATTTTTGGTAGGCCTTTCTCTTGAGACACTGGGGACTTATTGGTTATTACATTTGCAATCATTGTGGTTTTTACCTAAGGCTCTGTATGTATCTTTTCTCTGTTGGGTAAAGGGAAAGCCCAGGATAGAGGTTTTGGTAATTATTTTACCAAAATGTCACTTCTCGGTGCAATTTACAATGATGCCATGGAGCGGATCGATGTTTTGCTATCCAAATGCCAAGTTATTGCTCACAACCCTTGATGCTACACACCCTGAACCATTAAAGGCCTGCCCTATTCTTCCACCTGTCAAGAAAACGCCTAACCGTATCCCACAGATGTGTAGGAAATCACACAGGAGTACGAATACTTGCTATGGCACAAGTACCAGCAGTAGAGGTAGTAAAATAGAGGCACCTTCTCAAATCTCAGAGCAGTCGTCGGATGCACAGGTGATGGATTTGGTGGATCAGGTTGATTGTCGTAATAGGTATGCTGTTCTTTCAGTTTTAATGGAGCAGAGGGGAGGGACATGTCTGATCTGAATCCTACAAACAATGTAAGTTTGTGTTTGCTCTGTAGCCTAAAGGGTATAATCGAGGGCCTTAAGGAGGCAGTAGCAGCCCTAAGAAAGTGATTTGGAGGGGATTATGATTTCAGACCAGACCTTGAATGCAGCTACTCAGACAAAGGCATTAGTTGGAGAATGTGAGGGATCCCTCTAGCTAGATACTCTGTGAGATGCCCATTCTCGCTGCCCTGTACTGTGTGACTGTGCATAGGCTGTCACAAAAAGTCAGCTCACTTCCCTTGCTTTTATTCCACCACCTAGCTAACCCTCACCTAACCACACATGGGGCCACAATAGGCCTAGTGATAGATCAGTTATTTTTAAAGGAGCTCCTTGGGACAGAGGCGTGGGAAGAGAACCCAACTGGGGTGAGATGATGCTGGATGAAGGATGTCTGGTTGATTACAGACTTTGGCCTATTGTGCATGACATGAAAGTGGTCAAAAGATCTGACAGCGATCACAATGCCCTTAGCTTATCATTATCCAACTTTAAGGAGTTACCAGCTGCCACCAGGGGCTTTAGAGATCTGGGTTGTTATTTCAAAACTAATGATCTATGAACAATAGGATGGGATTTGGTGGAGAAAAACCCCTGGGCCCAAGAAGTTGTTATGTTCAAAGTATCTGAGGAAGTGGCTGTGTTGACTAGACTTTCCAAAGAAGATATATTGGAGAAGCTGAATATCCTGCACAAGGTACTTTATTTGCAGATAAGGGATACCTTGGGCAAGGAGACAAGGAGGGGAAACTCTAAGCAAAAATAGGGGGGAAAAGTGGCTGAATGCTGAAGAGTGGTACAGCCAGAAATGCAGGAAGACCAAGAGCAGTAAAATCTATGTCTCGCCCTGATTTGATGGGGTGTAGAGCTCGATATAGACAGGACTTGATTGAGTCAAGAAGCATCGGGGTTGTCTGCTATGGTCCTCCCTACATAGCGCATAAGTAGACAAAGATATTAATTTCCTTTTGGAAGACATCGGCTCTATTGTTGAATGGCCCAAGGACTGCCCTACAGTATACTGTCCAGCCAGATGAATGGATGTCCCATTTGGGGGGCTTGTATGCACTTAGTCACAAGGAGGACACAGAGGATAGTGGTCAGTTGGATAAGTATCTTTTTGTCAATGCTGAAGTACTTAAAATTTTGCTCCAAGAAACCTATGTAGCAATTAGCTACTCTATTCGAGCTAGAGCACCTGGACCTGATAGAATTCCGGAAGATCTGTACAGGGAAGTCCCAGAAGTGTTGGTTGCTTATATCAGCTTGCTATCCAATGCCCTTCTTTTGGGTATGGAGATCCCCACTCCTGGAAGTCAGCTGAGATTATACCAATTTTCAAGAAAGGGGACAGGGCAAATCCGGGAAGATACAGACCCATCAGCTTAATAGACTCCCTGCAGAAAATGTTCTGTAAGCAGATTTTGGCCCGTCTTCAAGCATGGATTCTAGAGGGGAATGCTTTGTCAGACTTCCAGGTTGGGTTTTGTGCCAACATCAGCACCCTGGACAAGGTTTTTTTGATTTATTTGTATCTTTTGGAAAGAACTTTTAGCCAAAATATGGAAGATGTATCTAGGGATCGTGGACTTGCGTACAGCTTTCGAACTGGTACTATGAGGTAAACTGTGGATGCCATCAAATTTACTGGATATTCTGATATGATTACATTCGGCAAACATGGTCCAAGTCAGATGAGGTGAGGAGGGACAGCTAACAGAGCCATTCCTGGTTAGATGTGGAGTCAGACAGAGGTGCGTTTTAGTACCCACCCTGTTTTCACTATTCATTAATGGGGTAGTAGGGTACATTAACAGAGATGTGTGTGATTACTCAAAAGTTAGAGGTAAGAGGGCTTTCACCCTCCCTTCTGCTTGTTGATGACACATTATTGATATCAAGGTCTCTACAAGGGGTCCAACAGCTAACAAATGATGTTAAATATTTTTGTGACAAGCGTGGACTGGAGCTAAATGATTCAAAAACAAAATTTATGGTGTTTTCCACTGGCATTATGAAGACCCCCCAAGAGATGTATGTATGTTGGGGACAGATCCATTATATTATTTTTTACCTTTGATTACCTGGGGATCCGTTTAACCCCTAATTTGTGCTGGACCCCTCTAATGGAGAAAGCACACCTTTCTCTAATTCAGCGAATTGCCCATAAATCCAAGATCCATAGAATGGTCATGTAGTATCTTTTGTCTCAGCATAACTCAATTCAAATGCCTAAATTGAAGATATTGTAAATACAAGACTTTAGGGTGAGCCTTGGATTATTTTATTTTCATTGTGGATATTCTACATCAATTATGTGGGGAATGGAGGTTTTTAGAGTTAGTGTTTTGAAAGGTAGACTGTTTTTGAGGTTTGAGGTAGAGAGAGGGGTAAGACCACAAGGCCCAGCATCTCTAGCGGCTGTCTGCTGCACCACACGTCTTCTGCTTGTGCCTGTAGGTGCGTATTTCTGCTGGTTAGGCCCTCGCTGTGTGGGAGTTCGTTTTTGAGGTTTGAGATGGAAAGAGGGGCAGGACCACAAGCCCCAGCTTCCCTAGCAGCCATCGGTGCCACCACTCATCTGGTGCTTGCGCCCAGAGGCATGTATTTCTGCCGATTGGGCCCCCTGTGCAGGACAAAGACTGGGCCAAGAGCAGGCCCGTCTGCACCCGTCAGCGGCCAGAGGTGGCCGGGCTGGGCCTACTCTCTGTGACCTGCAGAAGAAAAGGGAGAAAATATTTTGCATCATTAAACACGAGGGGCCGGATCCAGATGAAGGAGCCAACCTGGCAGCAAGACACACCAGAAGCCTTCACAGTGAGTAACCTCTCAACAGCCAAACAGTTTGGAATAGCTCAGTGGGCCTCAGGGCTTTGAAGGCCAATAAGTGCACCCTTACCCTCCTCCTTCACTTCCCCAGGTTATTAGTACCTTATTTAAAATGGGAAAAAGGAATGCTGCGGGCCTTTCGTCACCTACTGGAATAAAGAGATCGACCATAGACTCATTCCTAGTGAAGGCGGTGGGTATCATATTGGAAGAGATTGTTCCGGCGGAGAGGAGGCTCTCTGATGGGCCAGTACACTCGGTAACCCCATCCTAGATCATGAAGGAGCGCAACACAGGGGTTGTGCTGATAGACGTAGCTGGCCCTAGTTCCAACCCCCCCCCTCTTGGCCCCAAGATAAGTTCAGTTATTCCACCTTTACTAGCTCCACCAGTAGGAAAAGACTCAGTAATGCCTCTGCCCTCTAAGCAGAAATGTAAAACTAAATAGCGAAAAAATGCAAACTACACAGAAGGGGACTGGGAGGAACCATAGAAGTTGCACGTTGATGGACATGGAGGAGTTTGGGGATCTCCTAACACAAAAAATTCTAGATACATTGACTGTGTTATTGACTTCATTTTGTGATAAAATAGCAAGACTTGTGTTAGACTCAAGAGCTATCCTTGACAAAGCTGAGAATATTCTGTCCCTTTACCCTTAACCCCACAGGCCCAAGTCATATGCACTAAACAGCCTCTCCCAGCTCAGCCGAGTTGAGGCCAGACACTGATATGATTATGGGTCATGCTAGACAGAATATTTCTATCAGACATGCAGCACCTGAGACCTATAGGCCGCAAGTTCTCTCCACCCAGGCCCTTTTGTCATGTATGAGTGAGTAAAAAACTTCTGTAAATACTCCATTTCTTCCTGAGATTAACCTCCCCCCTAGATTGCTGCCCATATACCTTGGTTTTAGCAGGGGTTCCAGGGCTCAATTTGGTGACTCAGGAAACCATGTGCCAACTAATTAACAAAGTTTCTAATTGGCTAGGCAAACATACTAGATTTAACGTGATTGACCGCAGGCATATTTTGATGGCTAGGAGAATTTCTTGGATAGGGTCCTTGAGGAAGACTTTAGAGGGAGACTGCATGATCATCATCCTTAGATATCCTGACCTGGCTTACAACATCCTGAAACATTCAGCTCAGTCCTATCTTCCCAAATCGAATATTAAATTATTACAGCTGGGCTTTTTTCATAGACCCCTGTAGAATATTACAATTAAGGAGCCTTTCTCTGCCCGTAGGGGGGAAGATTGTGCTCAGGAAGGATTGAATGTGCTTTCTAATCACTGTGTTCCCTGGCAGACCTTAATGATTTGGACTGACACACAATTGATGATAGTAGATGTCTTACGAATGATCTCCCTTTAAGGTCCCCCTTATAGGTTTTGGAAGATGATGCTTCCCCTAGTACTCAACTGTAGATCACCTTATTTTCAGGCCCCCTACTGAAGTCGGCATACCCCAATCAGAAGGTATCATAACTCCTTTGCCAAACCGCAGCCATAGCAATGGGAAAGACCTGAGCCTTGTCTAATGGAATGTGGCCGTGTTATCGCAAAATTAGGATGAATTTTGTTTATTAGATTATTTAATATCAGTTGCCTCCAAAAAACTTCAGAGATCGAGAATAAATTCTTTCTCAAGGGTTTTAAAACTTTTTTCTCCCAGCAGTGAGCTCTAGAGCAGGCAGAGCGAGTGGAGATCTTATTAACTTTGTGGCTGTTGAGCTTGGTGGGTTAGTGAAGCAACTGAAGTAGGATTCTAGAGTGCGCCAGAGTAGCAAATTAGTGGTGGGAAGATTGCCCTGCCTGAACATAGTATATTTTTATAATGCCAAAAAGGAACGGCTAGGGCCTTCTAGACTTACAGAGCTGAGAGGGGCCCTAGGAATGCTGCAGGGAGACGGTCTCTGTCTTGACAACTTAATCATAGCTGGGGACTTTAATTGCCACCCCTGCGTTGGTTCATTACAATCTCAACAATGTCCACAAATATGTTTGAATAGGGAAGGATTGCATTTGGAGCACTCCACAGATGGGTCTGAAGTGAATAGCTTCCTACACACCCATAATTTAGTGTTTACTATAGATAAGAGACCAAAACCTTTTCATGGTGTTATCCCCCCAACCTATAATGGTAGGGGTCACTCGACAATCATTGACTTAATTTTTGTTTCTGCCTAGCTGAGAGGGTCCTCACTCTGTTTTAAGATTATTACATAGTCCTTACAGCGATCACAGCCCTCTGACACTAGTGTTTGAAAGGGTGGTTAACCAATTGAAGCATCCTAGTTCATCTGTGGGCTTACTATCCCTAACTGATATGGGAAGACGCCTACATTGGTTACGGGTAGACTCTAAGGTTTTGTATTATTTTCTCTTTAAATCTAGACGAAAGGAGATTCAAACCTGCCTAGAGTCACTAGCATATGATGAAGACATTATTAATTCATTAATTGCCATCACTCAGTCGACTGCTAGCTTATTATCAGCGCCTGTAGCCCAATCCATCCCCGACCACCCAAAAAGGTTTGATGATAAGTGTTCTCTGGCCCTTCCTCTCCTAAAGAAAGCTTTGAAAGAGACCCCAATCGACAGAGATAGGGGGATTGATTGTCGCACCAACTACAAGGTAGCCCTCAAGGATCGGAGTTGAACCTTACAGGAGCAGGCATGGGAAGAATTAACCCAAGCGAGTGAGCAGTGAGATAGCACTTTATTTTGGCAAGTAATAAACAGACCCTGTTTCTATGACCCACTGAACCCCGCCTTATGTCAACACATCACCGCAGAAGAATGGATTATTGTTATAACCTGTTGTGTTGTGTGCATCTTCCTTATTACTATTCTGTCCCTTGCTGCTCAGCCATGAGTGATGTCACTTAGAATGTTGGGTGTGAGGGACTGGTGGAGTTGGCAGTTGGAAGAGATGGGCTGAGCAGCAGGGAGGCTGCTCCTGGTGGGGTTTCTCAGGGGGTTTCACAGAGGGTTTCACAGATGGTTTCACAGAGGGTTTTACCTGGGCTCTACTGATGATTTACTTGAGGCTTTACTTGAGATCTACCATCATATTTGATCCTGTAACCTGCCTAATAAATATACAACCTGTTCTACGTTACCTGGCTACCTGATTGATGCTTCATTATTACACTGGCGACGACTGGAAAGAACCTACTTCAATGGACTATGGTTTCTGATGCTTGAAGGATTTTCAGGAGAAAAGGAAAAAAAACTTCAAGAGAACTTTCAAGCTTGTTTTTGAGAAAACAGATGTTGCTGATGGAAACTGTAATGGAACTGGGAGTAAAGAAATGTAACTAGCTGTGTATTTTCAGGAAGCTGACACTCAAGCCCCACCAGTGACCACTCCATCTGTCGCCCGAATATGTAAGTGTCAGTTTCTTTCTTCTGTACCGTGTGTGATGATCAAGAGATTCTGATACAGACACTCCTAGTCATTTGTGACAAGCTTGAGGAATGAGACTGTGTTTAAAAGAGCTAAGGAACTATTGGAATATATTAAAGTAACTGGAAAAAAGGAAAAGGAAATGTAACGGAAACGCTCTACCAGTGACCATCATGCTCGTCCTACTGTTCAGGTGCTAGTTCCTGTTGCCTGCCTGCGAGAACCCTAAGGATTGATGAGGTGTTT
The DNA here is from genome assembly GCF_964204655.1 of Triturus cristatus. Taxonomy (NCBI): domain Eukaryota; kingdom Metazoa; phylum Chordata; class Amphibia; order Caudata; family Salamandridae; genus Triturus; species Triturus cristatus. The sequence continues at coordinate 1,138,903,962 of NC_140583.1, read as the reverse complement.
GACAGTAGTAATCTGAGGCTAGTCGTGCCTCGAAATCTGCAGCCAGCGTGTACATCGATGTCTTTCATATTTCAAAAGTTGAAGTTTGATTTTTTCTCAATACGTTTGCCTGGAGGACCGCATGTCCTGTTGCCTACGCATCCCTGAGGATTGATGGGGTGTTTGACGACTTTAATCTGAGCACAAGATTGAGAGCAAGCATGGAAATCTACAGTGTGAAAGGCGGTGTACAGTGCTGCTGCCTGAGGAGACTTGGAGACATAGACATAGAGGTACACGCGATCAGCGTTTACTGTTGGTACGGTTGGTTCGTTTAACTTCTCATTTAAAAAGCTGGGGCGCGTGCTTCAATCAGCGCGTGGGCACTTACCGACGTCTGGGAGATCGCGCTGTCTCTTCGCTGACGTCCTTGACTTCAATGATGATGGTGGAATCTTCTATTGTGCTTCCTAACGGTGTGTGCACTGCATGCACAGACGAGCCGTGAGCCATCCAGCCCAGCGTCATGTGCGTGCCGCCATCTTTGGTTTACCTACATTGTACAGTTGGTTCTTACTTGCGTGTGAGATCGTCGTGGGATTTCACAGAGGGTTTCACAGAGGGTTTTACCTGGGCTCTACTGATGATTTACTTGAGGCTTTACTTGAGATCTACCATCATATTTGATCCTGTAACCTGCCTAATAAATATACAACCTGTTCTACGTTACCTGGCTACCTGATTGATGCTTCATTATTACAATTATCCATTATGAAGAGGTATATAATTTTGGACAATGCAAGGGATTTGCCCATGACATAGGGCTAAATCAGGTGGACATTACCATAATTTCCACCTTCGATGAAGTGCGGGTAGGCATTGAGGGACTGGCCTGGTCCTGACGGGGTTCCCCCCAGATCTGTTCCAGGATAATACTGATGTTTGGGCCCTGGTTTTGAAGAGGGTGTAGGAATAGGTTGCCACCGTCGTGGTGTACTGCCACAATCGTGACGATCTTTAAGAAGGGGGATAGCAATAATCCTCACAGTTACCATCCTATCTCACTAATTGACTCTTCATTCAAAGTCCTGGATAGGGTCTTAAATAATAGCCGAGTCGAATAACATCATTTCTGATGCGCAGTACAGCTTTTGAGTGGGAAATTCAACCACGGAGCAATGTTCAAATCTTTAGTCAATAATTACTAAATACACAGTTGATCAACCTGGTGCCCTTTTTTTGGGTATTATGCATCTCAACGCGACTTTTGACCAGGTGAACCGCAATAAACTACGGGCCCTACTTGATTCCCTGGGGGTTCAGCACGCAATTGTAAATCTACTAAGGACCCTCCATGCCCATACTACAGCCGCAGTTAGACAGTCACTGGGGGGATCCACTGACTATATTTTTTACATCAATATTTTTTTGTCAATATTTTTGTACTTACCTGTTTAAGTATAGGAGGCAAAATATTTTTGCGGTCTATATTTTTCACTCAATATTTTTTAATCAATGTTGTGTCAGTGCACCTTCAAGATGTTTCCGTTAAAGTTGTATGCATGGACACATTATTTGAAAAATTCTCTATCAGGAGAGGGAACCAACCAGGATGCCTATTCTCACTTCTACTCTTTATTCTTTACCTAGGACCATATATTAACAAATTGTTCCCATCAGGGGAGATAGCCCTAGTTTTTCTGAATGGCACCATGAGGAAGGCGGTTGCATATATCAGCAACGTACCTTTCTTTAAATCAGATCAGATTGAACAAATCAATGGGAGCCATTGCTAGCTATGCCCATAGACTAGGTACCACGAGGCCAGGTGTGATCATAAAGCTTTAGCAGTCCTTCTGTGTATGCAAGGCTGTGTACAGAAGCGGGGTTTTAGGCTATATTGCGACCAATAAACTTCATATTGCAGAAAATAAGTTCCTGAAATGCATTCTCAAGGTTCCTCAGGGTCCTCCTTCGTTTTCTGTGCATGAGGACCGAGGAATACATTGCATAGCAGATATGGTGGCAGTAAACCCCTGACCTGTTGGGAGAAAATCTGGTCTAATAATGAGCTGGCTCTCAACCGTCTGATTGTCTGAGATTGTTTATTATTATACCATGCGCTAAAAACCCCTTTGTTACATTATATGAAAGAGATGTTTCTAGCTCTGGGCAGGGCAAATATTTTCTGAAAACCTCACTCAGGGAAGTCGGGGGACCTGCGTATTGTGAAGGAGCTAGTTTTTAAACATACCACGGCCTCCCGTGAAAATTCAAATCTTACTAAGCCAGTGGTGAGAGGGCATGCTCTTCTAAAATTAGTGCAGGGCATGGTTGAATCACCTATGCATTTTAAGAAATGCTCCTGATAGATTTTTAATAACTTGTTTTAGATTTAACCAGCTCCACCATCTTTTAGCTTTGACGGCCGGTTTTGTTTCACACGATAAGATGATAGGCCCCTATGGCTGCGACAATAGATCTCCACAGGATAACTTACATTTTGTACTTTTATGTAAATATTTCAGTCACCCCCGGAGAATCTAATTAAAACCCCTTTTAAAAGTGATCCGTTTTAGACAAGCCCGGGTTGCCTTGATGTATCTGCAGCTGCTGACTAATGATTATACATTCTTTGCAATTATGAATTTCTTAAGATCAGCAATTAGATCTAGAAATAATGGATGTGTTGATGGGTGAAAGGATTTTGTGTTTTTTGCACATTACCTAGATTGTTACTCAGCTTTAAAGATGAATGTGTTTCAAGCCTTGTCTCTGTTTTTATTATTGTATATTTTATGGATGTGACTACCTCTGAATAAAGATTATTATTATGAATATTAAGTTAGTGTTGTTATTTATTAAAGCTGACAAATCTTGATCATCCCAAAGTGCAGTGTATTGGTAAACCAACTAATTAGATTGTACATATACTTTTTTTACTATCACCTATTTCTGTTGACAGTAAGAGTTATAGCCCATGTAAATTTGTCACACAATAATACTTTGAAAAGTCAAGGTGTACCTATCCTACTTGTTCTAATTCTTACCTTAATGTTTTCGGTGCCATCCTTGGCTATTTATTATTTCATCTTTCAGAGAACCCTTAAGGGACATATGCTAGGAGTTGCTGGAAATTATAAACATTATTAGTAAAATACTAAATAATAGCCATTGAAATATGAATTGCCCCTCCCATTAATGAAATTTGCAATTATGCTCGTGGTGTAATTGTTGATAGGCTTCTCTCCAATTTACCGTATAGTTTGGAAGTAAAATGCCCTGGACGTTTTTCATGAAAATATTATCCCTAAATACTTCAAGTTCTGATACACATTAACTTTATATTCCGAAAAAAATCCAAAATGCTCTCACATTTTCATCATTTGAGTAACAGATCCAGAACCTGAGCTGTGTATTAGCAGGTCCTCAGGATATATTTCCGCTTTTTTAATTATTTTTCCAAACTGAAACCCTTGAAAATTCAGTAATGCATTTAGCAAAGCAAAGGGTTTCACATGTAAATCAAAGAACAGGGGCGAAAGATGGCAGCCTTGTCCAGTACTCTGTCTAATAGGTATAACTTGACTTGTATTGCCAATCATTATGATCCTAACACTAGGACTATATTTTAACACCTTTAGCACTCTTTAGAATGGGTTAAGCATCCCATAATGTGTTAGTAAATTCCACATGAAATCCCATCATACATGGTTGAAGGAGTTTCCGCAGCTGCAATTATTGCTATCAATGGGTAGGATTCAATTGTTGCCTTCTCCATACAAGAAATAAACTCTGAGATATTTGTATTTATCTTTTGTTCCTGGTACAAATCCTTGTGTGTCTTTATCATTAATATTTTAAGATATTTTTGCAGAGGGTGTGCTTGCAATTTGTATTACAAGTTCAATAAACATATTGGAATCAGGATGCATCATTTTTAGGATCTTTTCCTGGTTTATAAAATATCATAACTAAGGTGTCTTGCAATGATGCTGGAGATGACCCCTATCTAGGCACTCATTACATGAGATGTAGATGAGTGTTTCCATAGTTCAGCAAGGACTCAATTAAACCTAACTAGCTGCAGTATCATTTTTAGGATTATTAAGAATAATTATAATTTCTTCCAATCTAAGAGGTTCCAGCATTTTTATATTTTTGCAGAAGTTCAGTCTTGGTTCAGGGTCTAAGAAAGGACATCCTTGCTTACTTTCCCATTAAATATTTCCTTTTCCGAATAAAGCTAGCGATAATACTCTACAAATAATTCTTGAAGCTGTGTAGAAATGGTGAGGACTTTATATTTTTTTATTATACATTTAATCATATTTTTAGCTCTTTTCTTATTAACATTTTCCCACTGCTGGATTTTAATTAATTATTTTTGTTTGTTGTTAAACTCATTAAATTCATAATTAAGTAATATTTGGTAGCATTTTTCCATATTTCCTCCTGGTGTATCTTGCCTGGGCCGTTCTTAATTCTACCATTTATCATTTTTGTATCTCTGTAAGGTATTCACTTTCAGGTAGATTCTACTAAATCATAATTCCATTTACTAGTTTTTGGCTGCTCCTATTTCTGTCTAAATGACCTGGCAGAACATTCTGTAATTATAGCTCTTATGTATGCCCTACATCAATCCTATACATTAACAATTTGGGTTGTTTTCTAATTCTATTGGACACATTCCTGACCCATTTTTTATCTATGAGACAGACTCTAGATACCACAATACGGTGTGCTTAAATAACCAATGCTCTGTTTTCTACACTACTTTCATATTAATCTGATATTATTTCTTCTTCAAAATGTTTCCAGCTCCTGAATACTATTCTCTGATATATATTTTTTTTGTTTATTGACTGAAGTTCAGTATCATGAGACACTATGTTTGGCATTCTTTTACTTGTGTGATAATTTGCTCAACTAAAAATTTTATACCTGCCATTTTTTTCATCTTGCTGCTGAATTTTTGGTCACATCTCTACCGGTTGGAATCTTACACTCCTGCCTTTGAAACTGTACTATACCAGGTAGCCTAATTTATTTCAACATTTGGACTATATGAGCTAATGTAGAGCTAATGTAGAGTCTGTTTTCATTGATGATCTTGTTCGTGTTGTTGCAATTTCTTATATACCTTGGGTATCTTGAGTATCTTGGGTGTCTTGGGAGTCTTATATTAAAGTGTTTCAATAAAACAGATACATTATTCACAATTACACCATTGTAATTTTTTGCTTTCTGAGCAGGCATTTGTACTCAGGTTTGCTCCTTCATCTGTGTCTTCTCCATACCTTTCATATGTGTGCCATAATATCTTTCAACTACTGTACTTGCAGATACAACATAATTGGCGCAAGTCTCTTCTGATTGAGAAATTGGCCGTAATTTGAGTCTAGGTCCTTACTCCTTTCCACTTTAACCTGCCAAGTCAAGTAGACAACCTGTCCTGAATGATCAACTGCACCAGTATTAATTGTTTGACATCTCCAGCTGGTCATGTAAGGTTATTCTATTGTAGTTATCCTTCTTGTCATAGCTCTTCAGATTGTTTTCCACTGTTGACTTTCTTTGCAGTCTCTTCCATTCATTTTATCCCTAAAATCCACTATGCTTTCAGACAATTGAAAAGGGCAAATTTTTGCTTGGCTTTTATCATTTTACATATCATAAAATCACAGCTTTTGGTGCTCTCTTGAAACAGAATGGAAAAAGTAAGAATAATCATACCACTCAACAATCATGGCTCAGCCCCAACCGCAGCTTTCTCTATTCTTATTAATCATTTTCCTGCAGCTTACTAAGAGGCCATTATGATGACTGACGTAAGGCTGGTGCGGTGGCGGAAAACCATCATGTTTCCTGCCCCAGGAGTGGTCACTGCACTCAACAAATCACAATGGACCCACAGAGGCCATTTTCCATCCGCCGGCATCTGTCAGGCTCTGCACATTTTTTGCGTACGCAAGGGTGGTGGACGGAGCCAGCAGGGCAGGACTTGCATGCGGAAATATGTTCCGTCCGACAAGAAAATCACGATGTTGCAGAAAGCCCTTTCCACCGCGTTGCGGATGGCGGAAATACATCATCGGAGAGGAAGAGCAAATACAGTACCCATCAAAACCCCAGGACCCACCATGGATCCTGCGCCACAGGCCTTCCCGTTGCACATCCTGCTGCACCTCCGGCAGACAAGACGCTACCATGCTCAACCGCAGTGGTACGTACCAGACATCTCCATGCATGCAATCCCTGAACAACAACAACTCCCAGCAAGCGTGGCGGCACCGTACTGAATGTGGCAACCTGCCAAATTCAAAGTGCGAGGCCCACCCAATCCCCATGAGCGACCCTCGGTGCCCCCAAAGGCAATTGGAGCCAATGACGAGCCTCGCTGTTGCAGAGCGCACACACTGCAGCATCTAAACATGGACGCCAAAGGCACCCATTGGCTGATGGCTCATCCGCATTGTGAATGCAACACCCTGGCAGCACGGAAGCTGCGACCGCAACCCTGCACTTTCAAGTGTGGCCAATGCGTGTCATCGCTGTGAATGCCAGCTACCACGCATGCGAACACATACTGCATTTGCATCGGCGCCCTGACGTTTACATCACACATCATAACTCATTTGCCCAAAGTGACTGGTGCATCCCATGTGTAATGTTGTGGGGCATGTGGCCCCCATACATATCGAGTAACCACACATACACCGTACATGCATAGGAGAACTGGCCCGGGGCACATGCGTCCAGACCCGTTTTTGGCAAGGTCACATGTCCTGTGACGCCTGTGCTGGGTGCCTGTGGGTGGGGTGTAAGCCAGCCCTCTGGGAGTGGATGGCACATCAGAACAACTACAACAGTGACCAGCTGCTCACTACACTGTGACCCGTGAGCCAAGTCTTCACACACATGGAATGTCCAAGGAAAGGAGAGTGAAATTACATACATAGCCATGCCTTGTGGCCAGCATGGACTTAAATGAGGGAGGGAGTCAAAAAGGACAAAGGTCTCCCGCACGGTACCAATGCTCTGCAATGAAACATCCAACCTGTGAACCACACTTGAATATCCCTCGACATATGACTGGCGTCTCTTGGCCAGGGGTCGAATTGTGAAGGGTCAGTGGCACAGGCAGACAAACAGAGGTCTCCATTGTCTGCAAATCAGACATATGTGTAATCCCTTGCACACCCAACACACGTACTGGTGTGGCATGCAGTGTGCCTAGATGCCACTGCCTGTAAATGTCCCCACACACGTCCTGAGTCAGTGCTTCTCCAGACTAAACGACCTCAAACATCCTGCCGCCAGTATGGATGACATGTGATTACCACACCTTGCAATCCTCATTGGCTCATGTGACATTCCCTGTTGACTGATGTACTTACATACTTGCATGAATGGTTGTCTCTGTACAATGTGTGTGTGATGTAAAGCACTGTCACCCCCCACACTCATATCAGTAGGGCCATACAACAAATGAAATGAACATAAGCAAGTGACTATGGAGAGATGAGGGGTGCTGGACGAGGGCGCCAGAGAGGGAATCCGAAGAGGAGGGCATGAGTGAGAGCATGAGAAGTGTCACTTGCATGATGCTCCCACCTCAGGAAACCTCCTCCTCCAATCAGTAGGACTTTTCAAGGAAAAAACACACTTCTTGAAAGAGACAACATCTAGCAAGAGAATCTGGAAGGAAAGAATGCGTCTCCCTGGCCCTTGTAAAACTGAGGAGACACAAAGTGGGGCCCTGAAGTAGGGCTGTCGAGAGACATAAGTGACAACTCGGGCATGCAGTGGCCCACGCAAATGCATCATTGAACCACACAAATAAAGATTCCTGGAGCTGGCCCTGCCTGGGAGGCATCCCAAATGTTGATGGAAGCCATTGATGGCACACACATTGGCCTCGTACCGCTACAGGCAAGTGAACCAGTCTCTAGAAACTGCAAACACTGCCACCCTATCAACGTGCCAGTGGAATGACAGGTGGAGCAGATCATCTCACGGGTGTGTGCAGAGTATCCGGGGTTGGAACATGACAGCTACATCTGGTGGAACAGCAACATCACCTCCGCACCCAACCCACACATGCCCAGTGATGACAGTGGTGAGGAAGAAGGCCTTGACCAGCGTCTACAGCTCATTGTCAACTACTTCCATGGAGTGTGATGCAACAATGAGCGACCATGAATGTGTCTCTGTGCCTTGCTGTCATCTCACAGACTCAGACAGATTTCCCTGAGATTTCGTACACATACCGGACTATGCGCCGGATTTGAAAACACATGCATGCAGGGACTGAGCACTGAGAAGCACCACTACGCACAGGACACCATTGCCATACTGCCTCACTTGCTCCCCTACTCACTCTGAAGCATCCATGTGCATGTACACAAGCAGACAAGTTGAAGACAAGAAACGTTTTCAAATGTGACATTTTTACTACAGTGTCAAAGCATGCGAAATACATGCTACAACAGGTTGAAAATGCATGAGTACTTAACCAGTAACCACAGTGACATATCCATTTAACATGAAGCAAGATGTGGCATCAATAACTCCTCTGGATGTCCAACCATGAGCATATCCTCCCACCCCTTGCAGGAAGGAGTCATATGATATGTCCCTGGTCTATAGCCTTTGTCGGCAGAACCCATTTCCCACACTATACATGGTGAGATTACACAATATTGCTGTGTCACACTCATCACTGAATGGATGACCCTCCAAGTCTGGGGCATCTGGCCCGCATTCCCATGTCAATCAAAGGGGATCCCTGTCCTCTAGCAGCTGTGAGACCTTGTTGATTTGGGGTGCTATGGCCTGAACAGACCAGAATGACTAGGGACAGACTTCTACGACCACGGACAGAATGTTCTGACAGTACTCCTGGACCGCGCAGTGAACAAGCTCTGTGGACACCTCTCATGTGACAGACATGTGCTAAGGTACCTGCAGGGCACAAGTCCTAAACAATGAAGTGGGTGACTGACCAAGTAAGACAAAATGCAATTGACCTCACAATGCCAAACGTGCGCTATTAAAGAAGGAAAATCTGGCAACTCACATGATTTGTGCAAATACTGGGACAGACCAACCCATCTGACAATCTAAGAGGCAAAAGCATACCTCCCTTAAGTACCTATGTAGAGATGGTAAGCTGTGTGCACATGTTCTCCTCTGTGGCATCTACATTCAAATGTAAGGTCCAAGGAGGACCCCAGTCAGCATGTATAAACAAAAGGATACTGGATAGCCCCTTTACTTAGGCCGGGCTGGAGGTGAAAAAAGGCACACCCACTGCATGCACGTTGCTGCTGGGAATGGACAGCAGACAACGTGCAGGTGCTACACAATGTTTACCGGTATCTGGACGGTACACCAGAACAAGTTAAGCATATCCCTGTGGGGACCGACGTCCTGGCAGGGGGGATGGCGTCAAACCCAGGCACAGAGAGGGGGATGCCATGTACCTGCGTGTACCCCCGACTCAAGCCCTGGGCAAAACAATAACGCCATGTCCTCTTTGTGCACTACAGCTGCATAATGGAAGCCAGGCTCATGACAGATGACAAAGTCCACAACAGTCAGATGACAGCCTTCTCTTGACCTGGTCTGTGGTACCAAGCATAATAGGCCGCATAGGACAGCACAATCCAAGCCAATGCAGAAAGGGCCATAGTCAGAGAGCTGGATGCCACATCTTGGCAGGTGGCGTGCAGAGAGAGAGACGATGATTGAATTAGTCACCAACGGTTCCTGTTGCTGTAAAGTTGTTATGAATCCAAAAAGGCACAGGCAGCTTCAAAGGCAATCAGTTCCAAGAGACGATCCAGTTCATCGTCAGCGAAGAGGACTTCCATCCAATCCAGCATTATGAATGAACAGATGTGCTCCTCGCACCACAAGGTTGAAAGGAACATCCCATGGCAACCTGGGAGAGGTTCGATGTAGGCATGGCACAGGAGCCATTGCACAAATGCACAGGAGCAGCTCTCAGCCGGCCTGACACATTGAGAGACATCCCATAAACGTGTCTCATCAAAGCAGTCCTGCACGTGAACCAACAAAGGAGTCACCCACAGCTCATGATCAGGTCAGCAAAGTGTGTGTTTGAAAGGCAGACATCCATGGCCCACCCAAACAGACATCTTCTGCAGGAAAAGACGGGTTGCACACAGGTGAAATAGGCATGGCGGAATAGCAGAACGTTAGCCTATAAGTGATGCCCCGCCAGTAGGACACATCCAAAGAGAAGCTGCATGCAGTCCCGGTACAGTTGCAACTGACCGGGCTCGGCCTGGCCCACTGGATGGTCAGGCATGGTGTGAGAGCAATCTCAGACCCAGTACTCAGCTGTACAGCCAAAGTAATGGTCTGTAAGCACGAAATGAACTGTGCAACTTGGAGGACTGACATCTGGTGGTACTTCCGGAAAAGCATGAAAGGAAGGGACAAGGCCAGAGAAACAAGTCTGATAAAAAGTGTGCAACGCCCTTCAGTATCAGGAGCTATCAATACTCTGGGTGTCAGTTCCCCACGAAAATAGTCCTTAAGTAATTAGGATACTATTTCCCCATCCATCAACACCAACAAAGTGCTTAATTTTGAGGATTACCAAAAGTCACCCAAGCCCTTCCAAACTCAAAGAGAAACAAACATGAAAAGGCTACTAATACTTCAAATAAAATAAATATATTATTGATACAACATGAAACAAATACCATCAAAAGCATTCACAAATAAGACATACTTGACCTTGTCAAACAAACAACCATCCAACTCTAAATTTTAAATACATAAATGGTTGACAAATATATTCAAAGCAGCCCAAATGTGCTGCTCTCCAAATAGCAGAAATAGAACCTCCTTGAATCTCTTCCCAGGAAGATGCCATCTCTCTAATCAATCACTTCTAAAAACTTTAAAGAGTATTTAGGGATGAGGCGGTAATAGAAATCCTACACTGAATCCACCTGAAAAGATTATCAGATCTATGAAAATGTTTAGATTTATTCAAATAAACGACAATTAACCCCCTACCATCTAAGGAATAAAGTTGCATCATTTACTAATAAGAATGAGAGGGAAAATACAGGTGGCAAAGAGAACGATTTATATCTTGGCGGTGTGGTAACTCCGTTGCAGTGGGTGGACCATAGGTTTAATAACTGCAGCAACTAAGCTGTCTCTGCTGTAGAGAAATCCATCTTTGATGTTACATTGGTACAGGAGACACTGGATGCAGAAAAGACATTTGACAGGGTCTCCTGTTCCTTTTTTGGTACCTATTAAAAAGCATTGAATTTGGCTCAAGCATGATTTATAGAATGCAATCTATGGGGCTGATTACGATGTAGGGTGGATCACCCTACATTTACCTCCGCCCGCCACCCATTTCCCCCCACCATATGAGTATGGCGGGGGGGGAACCCAGCGGACGGAAAGACTGTCCGCCGGTTTTCCGCCGGTCGACCAGTCGACTGGGCGGAAAAGGGGCAAGATATGGTGGTGATGTCTGCTAGACATTGGTGCGGGAAGAAGCCTTGCCGTGGCGGCATCAAAAGGCATGCGGAATTTGCCATCGGCCCTCTTTGCCGGCCCCCAGGGTATTGAGGGGGTGGGGGTGCACATGGGGGGTACCTATGATACCCCCTACATTGTCATGGACAAGGTGGCAGGCACCACGCGGTACCTGACACCTTGTGCACGACAATGCACACAGTGCATTTCCAGCATTATGGCGGGCGGTGCTGTGATCACCGCCCACCACAATGCTGGGAATAGAGGATGCCACCGCCACGGTGGTGGTGGCATCCTAATTGCAGGTGCGGGACCTCCACACCACTGGCGGCCGGTCCCAGCACCGCTAGGGTCCGCCCCCCATCCTAATTGGCCCCTAATTGTCAAGATGGTGCAGAGACAAAATATTGAGTAAAAAATATCGAGTTGCACAAATATCGAGTCATTAATATTGTGGTTCAGAAATATTGACAACAAGAATATTGTGGTCAAGAATATAAACTTAACGTAAGTAATATCTATTTTAAAAATATTGAAGTGTTTACTATCGTTTTGAAAAATATAGTTGTTGAAATATCGTTTTTTTATTAATGTTATGTATTTAGTAAATATGTTATATGTATGCGATGTATGTTTTTGTACAAGAATTGCTTGCATTTTTAATATATGTGTTACATTTTTATTATTATTTTATTAGAATTTTTTGTTGTTAGTGGGTTTATGAGGGAATAGGGTGGGACGTATTTTAATTATATTAAATTTATTGATTTTTTTTATTTCTTAATTGTTGCTTAGTTGAGATATCATGGTGTCAAATGTGTAAAGTAATTCATTATTAATTAATTAATAATTGGTTGTTAATTAATTTTAATTAGTTAATTGGTAATTAACCATGGTAATTGTGTGATTAATTTTAGGTGTGTTTTGTGGTGTTTATAGGAATACAGGGTGGGAAGTAATTTGTATTTAATTAACTAATATATAGTTATTAATTAATTTTAATTATTTGATATTTATTTTGGGTATTTGTTTATTTTTGTGTGTGTTGTTTTTACTTTTAAAGGGGTAAATGGTGTGTATTAAATACATTTTAATTACTTTATTATCAGTTGGTAATAGTAATAGTTTTTAATTTAAAAATAAGTTTTAATTGTGTTTCATTATTTTATAGTTTACTTTTAGTGTGTTTTGTGAATATCATAGTATTACAGTGTGAATAGTCAATTAATGTTTATCAGTTTTTTATTAATAATATGTTTTTAATTAATTATAAATTATGTTAATTATGGAAGTAAATGTAATTAAAATGTTGAAATATTTTGTTATTGGTGTGGTGGTATAGGGTAGGAAATAAAATAAATGCACTATGTAGAATTATTTATCATAAATTTATTATGATTTTATTTTATGTATTATTTGTAGGTTTTTATTATATGTAAATAATATTATAATATGTTTTTGTTTTATATATTTAATATATAAGATTTTTCATTTTTTAAATATTGTTTATTTATTTTTATGATTTTTTTTCAATTGTTCATATTTTTTATTTTTGTTTTCACTTGTATGAGTGTGAATAGTAATTTTTAACTCTCTGCTATCCAACACTTTCCCTAATGTTGCACTCACTGAAGTGGGAATAGTAATTTTTACCTCTCTGCTATCCAGCACTTTCCCTACTGTAATAATCAATGGAGTTGGAATAGTAATTTTTAACCCCTCTGCTATCCATCACTTTCTCTACTGTCACACTCACTGGAGTGGGAATAGTAATTTTTACCCCTCTGCTATCCAACACTTTCTCTACTGTCGCACTCACCGGAGTGGGAATAGTAATTTTTACCCCTCCGCTATCCAACACTTTCCCTACTGTTGCATTCTTTGGAATGGGAATTGTAATTCCCCCCCCTCCCCTATCCAACACTTTCCCTACTGTTGCACTCTTTGGGGTGGGAATAGAAATTTGTACCCCTCTGCTGTCGAACACTTATCTACTGTTGCACTCTTTGGATTGGGATATATTTATTTTTGCCCCTCTGCTATCCAACACTTTCCCTTCAAATGCTCTTACTAGAGTGAGAATAGTAAATGTTACCTCTTTGCTATCCAACACCTTCCCTATTGTTGTACTCACTGGAGTTGGAATAGTAATTTTTACCCCTCCGCTATCCAACACTTTCCCTACGCTTGCACTCACTGGAGTGGGAATAGTAATTTGTACCGCTCTGCTATCCAGCACTTCCCCTACTTTTGCACTCACTGGAGTGGGAATAGTTATTTTTACCCCTCCATTATCCAACACTTATCGTACTGTTGCACTCACTGGAGTGGGCATGGTAATTTTTACCCCTCCGCTATCTACACTTTCCCTATTGTTACACGCTTTGAAGTGGGAATAGTAATTTTCACCCCACCACTGTCCAACACTTTCCCTACGGATGTATTCTTTGGAGTCAAAATAGTAATTTTTTCCCCTCCGCTATCCAACATTGTATTGTGGAATTTAAGTTTCAATATTTTTTAATAGTTTAATGTTTTAATTTATAAAAGATTTTTGTTATTTTATATTTTAAATTATTCATATATATTGTTATTTTTTCTATTATTTTAAACGTTTAACATAAATTAAAAATAATAGTTTTTCAATTGTTTTAAAGTAACTGTATATGTATAAATTATGATGTTTGTTTATTTTTTGTATTAATTTTATTTGTTATATTTTATTAAAATACACATTCAATTTATATTATTTTGTTAAAATTATATTTAATATATATTATTTTATTTTATATTTATATGCGTTGATATTTTATACATCTATATTTTTTACATCAATAGTTTTTAGTCAACATTGTTGTACTTACCTATTTAAGTATAGGAGTCAATAGGAGTCAATATTTTTGTTGTCTATAGTTTTTACTCAATATTTTTTACATCAATGTTGCATTAGTGAACCGTCAGGATTTTTCCATTAAAGTTGTATGCATGGACACATTCTTCGAAAAATTCTCTATCAGGAGAGAAAACCAGCCAGGATGCCTATTCTTACCTCTACTATTTACTCTTTACCTAGGACCATATATTAACAAATTGTTCCCATCAGAGGATATACCCCTAGCTTTTCTGAATGGCACCATGAGGAAGGTGGCTGCATATATCAGCAACGTCCGTTTCTTTAAATCAGATCCTGCACTGGCACTATCGGCAATTGAACAAGAAGCAATGAGATTTTTTGCAGTAGCAGGATACACTCCAGATCCTGATAAAACTCAAATCCTATGTAATGGCATAAGACCCATATTTGATGAAAACATTGGGCGTGATTATGATGTTGGTACGAGTTGCTACCGACCAACATCTCTGTGGTTTCAGAACCGACTGACCTCAGGTCGGTGGTCAAATACGACAATTACGATGCGACCACACATGGCGCAGTTGCAAACTCCTATTTCTCAATGGACGCTTCTGCAGTGGTCGGAAACCGGGCGCAGCACAAGCTCCCATAGAGAAATGGGAGTTACTGTAAATCCTTGCACTGTATGGCAGGGATTCTCGGCCCACATCCGAGAGAAGAGGGCCCTGCAAGGGGCCCCCAAAGTCACTTTCCAACAAAAATGTCATGTCGGAAAGCCCAACATGGAAAACCTGTCAGAAACCGACATCCTAATCCCGAAGACGAAATGCCATCCACTAGAGATTATGATCAGTTTAGGACTGACGGATGGGCTCTTTAAGCCCGTCGGATGCCAGTTATATTGACTGGCTGGTTTAAGCTCCGACCGCATTCTTTGTAATAAGCGGTCAAAGTTTAAAACATGGATGTCGGTCAGAAAGCCTTCAACCAATGGTCGGAGGCTTTCCGACAGACATCTAAATGAGGGACTATGTTGCTTCAACTACATATTTGGGAGTTCAAATTACACCTAATATTTCTGAGATCTTTTCACTAAATCATGCTGCAATTTTCGACTCTAGAGGCAATAGTCTTAAAAAATCAAACAGACTTTCCATTGGGATGCAAGGATGGTGCAACATTATTAAAATGACAATTTCCCCCACATTTCTGATTTTATTCCAAGCCTTTTCAGTTTTGGTTCTGAATATTTTCTTTCAGAAGAATGATATAGTTTGGCCTCAGTTAATTTGGAAATACAAAAAGCAAGAAGAGCTTTAACACAGCTGCAACTATCTCTCGGCTTGGGAGACTGGGCTATCTCCTGTTTAAAATTGTATTAATGCACCTGTTTCACCACAAGACTTTCCACAAGGGTATCCCAATTTATTAGGCTCCTACGACCTACATGGTCACTGTAGGCCTTGTATAGAGATTTAACAACAGCCCAAGGATTTTTTGAATCAGGCTACTTTAACCCCTTCAGCGCGGCGCGGATTTCCGCGCCACGCTGAAGGTTCCGTGTGCGGGCGGGGCCATGACGGAACGGTTCCGTCATGCGCACAGCGCAGCCGACGTGCATGACGGAACCATTCCGTCATGCGCGTCGAAGGGGTTAAAACACGTTTCAAGACACTTTTTGTATACTCCAGAATATGAATAGCTATACCTACTAAGCCACACAGTCCTAGACACAATTGATACATTTGATTATGGCATAATCCATGCTTCCCAAATTTTCAAATGATATATTGTTACATATCTGATCACACACAAATTAATAAAAAATTGGGAAACTTGATTATGGAAATATGTTCCAAGTATTTCACACTTTCTCAGTAAACAACTCTATTCCAAATTTTGAATTTTTTCAAATAGTTGCAAATATGCAATTATTTTAGGGTTAAAAAAATGTATTCGAATCAAATCACATACTTGGAATATTTGGCATCAATTAAATATAAAGGTATGATCAGAAAGGCACACTCGTTATTACAAACTTACAGCCTCATAATTTGCAATATTTTGCTAAACAATGATCTTCAAAACTTTCAGAAGCTATTGAAGTGAAAGAAATAGAACAAACCATTGTGCAAACTCATAGGCTTTTAAATAAATTCCGACTCAAAATCCATCACTTCAAATAAATTCAAGATATTACACCCCAGAAAGCATGTTAAAGTGGAGACCCTGAATGAAGTC
The DNA here is from genome assembly GCF_964204655.1 of Triturus cristatus. Classification (NCBI taxonomy): domain Eukaryota; kingdom Metazoa; phylum Chordata; class Amphibia; order Caudata; family Salamandridae; genus Triturus; species Triturus cristatus. Next base: position 1,138,887,347 of record NC_140583.1, on the reverse strand, counting down.
TAAGGGTCAAATTAAGGTGCCGATTCCGATCCGTTAAAAAGATTCCCCGTACGAATCGTATCCGGATTTTTTTACGTACGAATCGTACAAGTCCCGTACAAACTGGCAAGTACGATCCGTATGTTAAAAAATCCATACGAATCGCATTGGGAAAATTCCCAGACACGTCCTCGGGTCGGAAAAAGTGTCCGACACGTCCCCGGACAGTTTTACGTACAAATCAGGAAACTGAAGTCCGAGCGCGCAAATACGATCCGTCCCGTCCGTCCGAATGCACAACCGTATGCAAAAAACACCGTCCGGAGCGAACTCCCATGGCAAGCATGGAGACGTCCAAACATGTGCCCGCATACGCGCCGAACATCCCCCCAGCTCACCCCCCCAAGTACGCGCCGTACCCCCAGCCCCCCATGTACGGAGCGTACCCCCACCCCCGTATGTACGGAGCGTACCCCCACCCCCGTATGTACGAAGCGTACCACCCCCCGGATGTACGGGGCGTACCACCCCCCGTATGTAGGGGGCATACCACCCCACTGTATGTGCGGGGCGTACCACCCCCCATATGTACGGGGCGTACCACCACCCCCTGTGTGTACGGGGCGTACCACCACCCCCATATGTACGGGGCGTACCCCCCGTATGTACGGTAGCGCTGGGGGTATGCACCGTACATACGGGGGGTACGCCCGTACGATCCGTATGTTAAAAAATCCATACAAATCGCATTGGGAAAATTCCCAGACACGTCCTCGGGTCGGAAAAAGTGTCCGACACGTCCCCGGACATTTTTACGTACAAATCAGGAAACTGAAGTCCGAGCGCGCAAGTACGATCCGTCCCGTCTGTCCGAATGCACAACCGTATGCAAAAAACACCGTCCGGAGCGAACTCCCATGGCAAGCATGGAGACATCCAAACATGTGCCCGCATACGCGCCGAACATCCCCCCAGCTCACCCCCCCAAGTACGCGCCGTACCCCCAGCCCCCCATGTACGGAGCGTACCCCCACCCCCGTATGTACGGAGCGTACCCCCACCCCCGTATGTACAGGGTGTACCACCCCCCATATGTACGGGGTGTACCACCCCCCCATATGTAGGGGGCATACCACCCCCCATATGTGCGGGGCGTACCACCCCCCATATGTACGGGGCATACCACCACCCCCTGTGTGTATGGGGCATACCACCACCCCCCATATGTACGGGGCGTACCCCCGTATGTACGGTAGCGCTGGGGGTATGCACCGTACATACGGGGGGTACGCCCTGTACATACGGGGGGTGGTGGCACGCCCCATACATACGGGGGGTGGTGGTACACCCTGTACATACGGGGGGTATGCCCCGTACGTACGGGGCGGTGGTATGCCCCGTACATATGGGGGGTGGTGGTATGCCCCGTACATACGGGGGGTGGTGGTATGCCCTGTACATACGGGGGTACGCCCCGTACATACGGGGGGTGGTGGTATGCCCCATACATAAGGGGGGGTGGTGGTATGCCCTGTACATACGGGGGTATGCCCCGTACATACGAGGGGGTGGTGGTACGCCCCGTACATATGGGGAGGGTGGTGGTACGCCCTGTTCATACGGGGGGTATGCCCCATACATACGGGGGTGGTGGTACGCCCCGTACATACGGGGGCTACGCCCCATACATAAGGGGGTGGGGGTACGCTTCGTACCTACCCTAGAGGGGGTGGGGGTACGGCACATACATGGGGGAGCTGGGGGTACGGCGCGTACATGGGGGGCTGGGGGTACGGCACGTACATGGGGGGCTGGGGGTACGGCGCGTACATTGGGGGCTGGGGGTACGGCGCATACATGGGGGGGCTGGGGGTACAGTGCATACATGGGGGGATGCTGGGGTACGGTGCGGACATGTAGGGATGGGGGTACGGTGGTACCGGGCACCCTTTTCATCGTGCATCGCGGCTTACTTAGCTTTTCCGGCACTTTTTCGGTCCCGTAAAAATTTTGCTGTCCGAAGTGCTGTGGGTACGAATCGTACTTGCTGATCCGTAAAATGCTGCGTGACTCCATGCGCATGTCGCGTACGCGGTGTCCCGGATCCGATTTGTATGTGTTTTTTTGCCGGTCGGTGTTTTTTATGATTCGTACAAAAATGGTGTTTCTGTACGAATTGTACTTGCGGGTTTGTAAGGTGTTTTTCCCGGGTACGAGTCGGACGGAGAAAACGCTCCATCCGACGGTTCGTACCCGGTTTTTCCAGGATCGGAATCGGCACCAGAGTGTTTGGTGGTCCATTGGACAGCTTAGCACATGGTGGTGGGGCACCGATGTTCTGACCATTGTATTTTGAGTTTGGCGGTCAGACCGCTACGGGACCTCTGCAACTGCAGGGGATCATGGATCCTGTGGCAGTGGTGCAGTGCTCTGAGACTGCAATATGCTGGCGATGTCAATGCAGCACTGCTCAGCATATTACGAGTTTCTTCACTGCAACTCTATCCATGCGGTGCACCTGCCATGGAAAGGATGGCAATGAGGCAAATCAGGGTCCTCTGTGCAGGGTGTACACGCAGGGGCGCACATGGTGTGCCCTCTGTATGTTAGCACCCCCAGTTCCTGCACAGGAAGAAATGCACAGCATGGTGCTATTCGTCCCATGCAGGAACCTGCTTCAGCACTCCCACAGCACTGCCTTTCTTTGGCTTTTCTTCAAGCCTTATAAAGGCACGGTTGTGGAACCGCCACCACAGGACCGCCTGGCAGGATAAAACTCGTAATCTGGCAAGTGGTTTGATTATGGCTTTTGTGGTCTCAAAGCTGGGAGCAGGTGTGGCAGCTCGCTGCGAGTTTGCCAAACTCATAATCAGGCTTTAAATGCATCAGATGCCAAATTAACTATACTAACACTGTGCAAATTTTTATAGTGTCAACAGATTAAGATATATTGGCCATCCGCAACAAACAGGGGAGCCAAAGTAATGATGAGCACTCTCCACTTACAAGACACATATCAAAAAAAGCCCCATTCTCCAACACCCTGTGAAGAATGTATTATTATTCCAGGGTTCCTCAGGTACTTTCCAGCTGTAGGAGCCTGTCCCTCTCTACTAATGATCAATAACAATGGAGGGGTGTGTATATCATGTAAAAACAGTGCAGAGTCAATGGATAAAAAAGAGAAAAAATATTTGTAAAATAAAAAATAGGCGTGCCTCACAAACACTACAACCAGAACCAGTTGGGTACTGCTAACAACTGACTCATTTATCATCACTTGCACTTTCCTAGTCAAACAGGAGACCCTATCTGACCTGAATGTGTCTCTGATATGTGAATGTAGTGTAATTACTCGTGCTCACTTTTTATAATGTTATTCCACTACTGTATATGAGAGTTCAACTGTAACTCAATAGGCCAAAAATTAGTCTACAGGGCCCTAAATCAAATATCTAATACGTAGCCCCTAGTCTCATGATTAAAAATCAAGTTTAGTTGTCTCGGTATGGGACCACATGGGAGAGACAGGAAGTTATTTTATTTAGCACTGTGAGTGTCCGGCCTATGGCGTCTGCACACTGAAATGAACTGCCGACACCACAGATGAGTCAATGAGCCCCTACCACCTTGTTTCTGAGGCACATTGGTGGTGGGGGGTTCCTCATGTTTGGCAGATATGGTCAATGGCCCCCCAATAATACTGCAAGTTTTTTTCCTTTTCCATTGTGATAGGGGTATTTCAGTGAGCTCTAGTGGCCATTTATTGTAATGTTGACCCATTTTTGTCCCTTAGTTGTGGGAGTAGCTGCCCAGCTGTCTGTCAACACTGTTACTGAGGTGAGTGTTCTATGCTTGATATAATATTGGTTGGCATAATGATATGCCATCCATGAGATAAAAGTGTTTATGTTTCATAAGTATGACAGGCTTGCTGTTGGGCAGGTACACTATATGCTGAACTATGTAATGTGATGAGACAGAACATCACAGATTTTCTCCAGACATATTTCCCCTAGACATGGCCTCTTTCATAGAACATAATATTGCATGTGGCTAACTCTGAGTTAGCTTCATGTATTCTCACACACTAGTGGAATGAGAAACGAAAATTGAAATGTATTATTAATTTTGATCACCTCACCCATCTCGGGTGGTACAACCTTACTGTTTGGTCCAGGAAATAAATCCATTGTCCACAGGTAGGCCTTCAAATGCAGGAGATGTGGTAAGTATGAACATGTATGAGTTTCTAATAAGCTGTAAATAGACTGTATATTTCAGTGTATGTCAACCTTTTTGTGTCCCCCTTGATTTTTATAAATGTGTTGTATTGTTGGGTCCAGTGTTCCTGAAGAATTTTCTAAACAGTTTCTTCCTGGCAATGAAACATGCTGACTGCTTGTTACACTATGGTCTAAGCAAGTCACTTGTTTTTTTCCTAAGAGCCTAGGGATTACCCATCAAAATTTGTGTAAGGCCATTTGAACTCATTTTTAAGGTATGGTCTAGAGAGTTAGGGCTAAACTCACTTTTTGTGAAGACCCATTCATATATAGCAGGAGTATAGCAGTGTGGAGTTTGAGCCTTAGTAATTACACTACATTCACCTATCATAGGCACATTAAGGCTGGTAGGGTTTCCTGTTTGATTATGGGAAAGTGTCATTGATGATAAAATGAGCCAGTTGGCAGCACTACCAAACCGTCTTCTGGTGGTTGCATCAGTAAGGCACTTCATATTTTTTCACAAAAATGTTTTTCTGTTTGTCCCTTAATACTGTGGGGACGATTATGATGTCATTCGGAAAGCCTCAGACTGCTAGTTGGAAGCTTTTCGACCGCAGTCAAAGGCTTTGTGACCAACACGGTCGGTTTGTGATCTGACCCCAGAATTACAGTCGGAGCGTGAACCGGCTGGTCATTCCGATGCAGTTCCAATCGGCTCTTGGAGTCTTCTGGCTGGTTGGAACTGCACCACAATCCCCTTTGGACGGCGTTTCTACCATTGAGATTATGATGTCAGTTTCCCACAGCCTTTCCATGCTGGCTTTTTCCGACATTGAAAGGCTGTTGGAAAGTGACTTTGGGCCCTAGCAGGGCCTCCTTGCCTCCACAGCCTATGGTTGTTGCCTAGGGGGTACCTACGGTGCCCCCTGTAAATCCATGCACTGTGTGGCTGCCACAGGGTGCTGGGATGTTTCACACACACCCACTTCTTTATGGGAGCCTGCATTATGGCCAGTCAATTGTATTCAGGTGGTCAGAACCGCCGACCAGAGGTCGGTCGGTCCCGAAACTGAGACATCAGCGTAATAAGCCCCTGATGGTTCTTTTGCCTGATATACACACCCCTCCATTGTTATTCATCCTAAGCAGAGTGGTACAGGCTCTTACTTTTGGAAAGTATCCGACGAACTCTGGAACAGTGATGGATTCTTCATGCAAAGTTGGAGAATATTTAAAAAAAAATATTTCAAATATACTGGTGAAAGGCAATAGTGAGATGGAGATATCATTTGGCACTGCAACCCTTTTCTTTCCAAAGTCAGCAACACTAGGCTACTCTGAAAGAATCCGATAAGCATTTACAAGTATAGTTCTGGCAGCACTATTTTGGCCAGGCTACAAATCGCCAAGTTGTGGTTGGAAAAAAAAATCTTTAATGAAAGAATGGTGGAACCAGTTCATTAACCTATATGGCCTGGGGGTAGTGATTATCAATAATGATAAAGACTGTGCTTATCTTAACAGTATCTGGGAACCTAGGGTTAATTATATAAGTGCATTGTAACGATTTATTATCCTTATGCCTCAAAATTGGACGTGTGTTTTCCATCTTTTCCATATGTTTCTGATGAATTTTTGTGCTCTATTGTGATCAAGACCAATGGTTGCATCTTGTAATTGTGTAACTATTCAATTATGTATGTGGTATTATTCTTTCTTTCAATAAAAAGGCCTTTGAGTGTTTCTTTCACATTTGTATTTGCTATGTCCTGCGAGTGACGTATCAACATAACGCAGCCCCAAACGATTACCTAATTTCAGCTTCCTATCCTGTCAATAGTCTTACGTCTTCACCCCCTGAATGTGATTGTTATTGTGATGAGAATTATATTCCCACCATCAAGACAATTTACTTATGGTGAGGCGTTCGGTGCATACAGTGTACAACTTGCACCGTAATGTGTGCTGACTCAAATGGACATGCTTATATCTATATTCTAAAATCCTATCACTGAAAACAGAGCTGCATGTTACTCTGACCCCTGTTTCAACTCACGTTTGTACAAGCAATTTGGACTAACAATGGCAAATAGAAAATTCTAAGAGGAAATGGAAAAACTTATCAATTAAAACTTTTAACATCGTACAACAATGAACAATAGAGTAAAAACTATAGGGCATATTTACAAACCCCTTGTGGTACAATTGCACCTCCGGAGCATACATTTTTTGTCGCTCTGGGTGTGCCGTGTGCGGACCCATTTCTATGAGGTCACACAAAGCCACCATACGTGCCTTTGCATGGCCTCGAAGATATGGAGTAAGGCACACCAGTGGAAGTTGCTTCCTTGTCTTACTTATTCTGGAGCATATTGCAAGGGGATTGTACCTTCGGAACGTCACTTTCTTGATGCTCCGGTCGCGCAATGCCCTGCACCATATTTACAAAGCGGTGTTAAGCCACTTTTTGTCGCTTAATGCGGATATGTTAATATGGTACCCTTACACGCAGGTATCTGTGTGAAAGGGGCGTGCAATGGGTTTTGCTGTGGGCATTTCACCACAACACCCATAGTTTTTTTACAGTGCCCCAGATTTACAAGGAGGTGTAAATATGAGGCAGCACCAAAAACTAATGCCATGCAATAGCAGGTGTTAGAATGACACAACTAGGAGAAATACTTACATTGTTCCTCATTTTTGCTTTTTCTATTTGTGCATTTTGAAGCACACATTGAAAGAGCAAATGCCCCATTGTTTATGTACAGGAAGGTGTTCCTTCCTGCATATAAACAAACATTAATTAATGATGATTTGCTTCTTCTATGTGTGCTGCAGAATACAGCACACATAAAAGTAGCAAATCATAATTTTCAATTGTTTATGTACAGGAAGGGACACCTTCCAGCATATAAACAATCATTCCCTGCAACGCTGGCACCCTTGCACTATGGCGCAAGGGTGTCTACGTTGGTGCTAGGCAACTATTTTTAGGCGCCAGCCCTAAAGAAAACACAGCGGTGCGTCATATTATTGTAAATATGGTGCATCCCTACATTTTGCAAATGGCAGAGCGTAGGGCTGCAAAATTTGCCCAAGCGCCAATGTCCGTCAATTTCTTGTAAATATGCCCCTCTAAGTCAAAGAGGCATTACATGGGTGTTGCAATGGCCCCTCCGATGCAAGGCTAATCGGTTTTGCCACATTCTCAGATTTACAACATGGCATGAATCTGGGAATGCAACAAAACTGTATGCCTCTCCAGAGCAGGAACAACAAGGAGATATGTTTTCATTTCTCTTCGTATTTCCCTCTTTTCCAGATTTCAGCACACATAGAAAGAGGAAAGCGCCTGTTAGAATTGTGTTTGTGCGGCAAAAAGCCATTTAGGAAGGTCTGTGTGTTCCAGTGACACTACTTTTCAGCTTAACATTCTGAGAATTAAGCTCTATGTCCTCCAGTTTCTCATCTTCCTAACATGTGAGGAGGTACAAGTTGTCATAGTAGATGTAATAGATACGTGTTAACAAACATTCTGGATGCAGGTTGCTAATAATGTGATAGAAGAAAATATGTTCAAACATTACGGCCAGTCCTGTTCACTGAAGGACAGTTACTCAATATGTACCTTCATAGCTAACCCCACTCGCTTAAAATACAGAGAGAACTTCTGAATGTGACTTTTTCCCTGATGAAAAGTTTTGTTTATATAAATCATCATGATCTCTCCAAAATGGTTGTTATTGTCTCAGCGATTTCGAAAATGAAAAATCTTAAAAAAAACAAGATCCTTGATTTTGGGTTGGGGAAACTTTATTCGATCTTTACAATTAAGATCATAAAGTACATAAAAAACAAGTTAGACAAAGCCAATAAAATTGACAACAGATCATTCTCCCTACTCCCTTGGGGATATATGCACAAGAAACTAGCATAGGGTAGTGCCGCAAGGCTTCTTGCTGCCCTGCCCTACACCAATCTTGTAGGAAAGGAATGCACCGTATTTACAAGATGCCTGTCCTTACAGCCAGTGCTGGAGCACATTTGCAACCATGTGCCAACACAGTCACCCTTGCACCATGGTGCAAGGGTGGCTGTGTTGTTGGCAGGATTGTTTTTGTGCAGGGATGGGCACCTTCCTGCACAAAAACATTCCTAGGAGGCGTTTTCCTATATGTCTGTGTGCTGCAGAATGCAGAACAAAGAGAAAGAGAAAAAAACCAAGGAGAAATGGAAACATTTCTCCTCGGTACTCCTGCTGTGGGGAGACGTAAGGTTTTGATCAATTTCCAGATTCATGCCATGTTGTAAATCAGTGAAAGTGTCAAAACCCATAGGCGTTGCATGGGAACACCCACCTCAACACCTATAGAACGCCACTTTGAATCAGAGGAAGGCTAGGTGGCTTTGCATGACCTCGCAGATGTGTTGCAAGCATCAAGTATAGAACAACCAAAGCTCAATGTGGCAAGGCTCTATGCGCAAGATTCTTAGTAATCCCCACAGTCAAATACAGAAATATCAGAATGTGTGCTCCAAGGACGTGGGCAGCCACTTATACCCACAAAAAACGGACCATAGAATTCTGGTCCTACAACAGAAAGCAGGTTATCCTGAGCACTACTCAATGTGTATAATGAAATTAAAGTCCAATCAAGTATAGTTCCTTACAAAACTAACAGAGATTTTGCTCCAAACTTTGGGGCATATTACACATGCCCCTTGCAGCACATCTGTGCCTCTGTAGATCCAATGTGTAGACCCATACATGCATTCTGCACCACACATAGAAGGAAACCGCCTTTGAGGATTGTTGTTGTGCAGGAAGGTGTCCCTTCCTGCGCAAAAACAATCCTGCCAACATCGCAGGCACCCTTGCACCATGGTGCAAGGGTGACTGTGCTGGCGCACAGCTGCAAAACGTAAGCTGGCTGCAAGCACAGGAATGCACTGTATCTTGTAAATACTGTGCATTCCTGTCCTTACAAATTGGTGAAGGGCAGGGCAGCAAGAAGCTTGCATCTGTCCCTTACACCAGTTTCGTGCAAATATGCCCCTTTTGTTTTTGCCTTCTGGTGGTAGCATTAGCCTCAACGAAAAAGTGAAAAATAAAATATCAGGGGTGATGCACTGGGCTATATAGAAGAAAGAAGGGGGCAGAAAACAGCTGTGGGGTTAGTGAACGGAACCCCCCCTGGTAGTTTTAGCTTGAAACTTTGCTACACTAGCCAGGAACTTCTTGCCCTTTGCCCCCAAACTGTTGACATCTGTGCTCATAACATGCAAGTCGGTGGCTCAGCTAGAACGTGTAGGCACTGTGCCTTTGAGTTCAACTATGGGTACGAGGGAAAGGGGGGATTGCCCGTGTTGAGTTGCTGTCTGCTGAACTGTCGCTCTCTTAGGAAGCACAGGTTTGAGGTTCATGATCTCCTGATCGACAAACAGGTGGATGTTATGTTTCTCACAGAGACCTGGTTGGATGAGGACTCTGCTCCTGAGCTTCTTGAGGCGCTACCATGTGGTTACACTGTTAAGCGAATTGATAGGGACTCTGGCAGAGGAGGTGGTGTGGCAATTATTTTCAAACACGCCATCCAATGCCAACTTGAACCTATCTCTCTTATCGATAGTGAGGCCGGCCTTTTTACCATCACGGTAGATAGTAACTGCATTGTAAAAGGCCTCCTGGTCTATCGCCCTCCGGGCTACCCCTCCTGTTTTACTTCAAATTTGGTTGAATATCTTACTCAACCAGCCCTGCGCTATAGCAAGTTCCTTGTGCTAGGTGACTTGAACCTACATCTGGAAGATGCAGGATGTATGGTGGCTGCAGAGTTGAGCCAGGAACTTGCGACACTACAGCTAAAACTTAGTGCTACCTGTCCCACGCATCAGAAGGGTCATTTGCTTGATCCTATTTTTACAAACTGGGAGGAGGTAGTGGTTGGTCGACCACAGCCCTTGGTTAGGACAGATCACCATCTAGTCCCTTTTGTTATGCGATTGCCTAAGCCGAAGGTGCAGGAGAACTTGAAGGAGGGAATAGCCTACCGTAAATGGGCTGGCTTTTCCCCGGGCAAGTTCAAGAACGCCCTCCTGATGGGGGTTCGCCTGGGGGTGAGGATGCTGACAGTGCTTGCTCAGAGTTGGATGGGAGGCTAGGAGAAGCACTCAATAGTACTGCCCCCTGGTCATGGAAAACACTAACCAGAGCAAAGAAATCTGCCCCCTGATTTAATTCAGTGCTGAAAAAGGCCAAGGCAGACTGTAAACGAGCTGAAAGGCAATGGAGGAAGGACTTCTCTGCTCCAGGGAGGAGCGAGTACAAAGCGGTGCTGAAGGCCTACCATGGGCTCATCAGGAAAACTAAGGCGGAATATTACCTTGAAAGAATTGGGTCTGCTGGTAATTCGACTAGGGAATTATTCAAGGTTTATAAGGAGATCTCTTCCTTGGACATAGTGGCAGTTTCTGCTGTAGGGTCAGCTGAACGCTGTAACCTTATAGCAAATTTCTTCTCTGACAAGGTGGTCACAATCTACTCCACCTTTCCTGAGTCTGCCAGGGTCGACCAGGATCTTCAGGATGTGTCAGGACTTGTAGGTGAGGATGAGGGACTAGACAGTTTTGTGATCCCCCCCCACGAAATCCTTAAAAAAGCTGCCTGAGTGTTAAGTCAGGTTCCCCTAAAGATCCGGCCTACCCGAGAAGGCTTAGGGGGTGCTTAGAAACCTTGGAGCCCTTTATCAGACATCTCTTAGAGGTCTCATTTAGGACCAATACAGACCCTAGTTGTTGGAAAGAGGCAGTGGTACTTCCCCTCCCAAAAAAACCTCAGTTAGGCCTGGAGCGATTAGATAATTTGCGACCTATCTCTCTTTTACCCTACTTTGCTAAGATCGCAGAGAAAGTGGTAAATGAGCAACTTACAGCACACATCGGGAAATGTCACCTCTTTCACCCCAATCAATCGGGTTTCCGTAAATGTCACTCGACGGAGTCGGCCCTTCTTTTAGCAACAGAGACCATTCGGGAATATGTGGATGCGGGTCAAACGGCTGCCCTGATCCTGTTGGATCTTAGTGCGGCCTTTGACACGGTAACTCACCGCACTCTAGTTTGCCGTCTAAAGAAGGGAGGTGTGTCTGGTAGGGCCTTAGATTGGCTTATATCATTTCTGGCAAATCGTAGCTTTCAGGTGAGGCAGGGTGAGTTCTACTCTAGGGTCATGGGATTGCAGCGGGGGTTCCTCAGTGCTCAATTTTGAGCCCGACTTTGTTTAATCTTTATGTGGCTCCCTTAGCAGAGATCGCTGATGGTTTTGGGAACAGAGTTGTTTCATACACCGACGACACCCAGTTGGTGGTGTCCTTGACCCAGGAACAGCAGTCGGCAGCTCCCTATCTGGTGGTGTGCCTGCAAGAATTAGCCTCCTGGATGGACAAAAACTGTCTGAAACTTAATGGTGACAAGACAGAGGTGCTGGTGGTGGGAAGAGCTCCATCCGTGTGGTCCTCTGCGTGGTGGCCACATAATTTGGGCCCCACCCCTGTGCCATGCGCCCAGGCTAAAAACCTGGGGGTTTGGATGGACTCTTACCTGTCCTTTGAATATCACACCAGACGGGTCGCAGGAGCCTGCTTCGGAATCCTTAAAAGACTCCGAAAAACTTTGGATATATTACCTATTGCAGCTAGGAAGACCCTAGTTCACGCTCTCGTGACATCTCGTCTCGATTATGGGAATGCCTTATATCTAGGCGTTACTGGAAGGTGTATACAGAGACTCCAATGCGTACAGAACGCTGCAGCCCGCTTGATCCTGATGCGTCCGAGAAGAACTGCCTCTAAACCGGCTCTTGCTTCTCTCCACTGGTTACCCATTCGGGAACGAGTCTGGTTTAAGGCGTTGTGTGTGTGTCACCGCATTATTCAGGGGACTTCGCCTGCTTACTTGCTGAACCTCCTTACCCCTTACGCCCCAACTCGCCGCCTGAGGTCTGAGGGGAGTGGATTGATCTGCGTCCCGGCTGTAAAGAGAGCCAGGATTGGTGGTCATTCCTTCCGTTTTTTGGCGTCCCAACTCTGGAACAAACTCCTAGAGAGCCTTCGGTTGGAACCCTCTGAGGACATGTTTAGGAAGAAACTGAAGACTCATCTATTCCCGCCTGGGTAGGTCTTTGTGATCACCAGAGCGACTTGCACCGTAGCGCGGGGACACACTGTATAGTGTAACCAGGCGCTTTATAAATCCGATTAATAATAATAATAATAATAATAAATAATAATAATTGAGGTCTGGTTTTAGATGCACACATAGGGTTATCAGTTTGCTAGTTAATAGTTTACACAGTTTCTTCATGAAAGTGGAAATGAATAATAGAAGAGGTGTTATGATATGTTTAGTTAGTAATATTGCCAATAATAAATATGTGAATGGTTCCCAAATGGTGTCTGTTACAACAGTAAAGAAATAAAATACATATCATTCCCAAACCAATTAAGTAGAAAGAAGAAAAGTTTAATATTGTAAACAACACCGAAATAAAAAAAAGTATTTGAATGTAATCAGGAGTTATTAATTTTTATGAGAAATGTGAAAATATACCCATAGAAAACTAAATTGGCAAACTTTCAATGTGATTGAAAAGGATTTGATTGACTGGGACCAAGGTAGCCTCAGTGAGTTCAAATACAAGCTACAGTTTCAAGTGCGGAGGACCAGCACTAAGACAACATTGCAGCCAACTAACAATGGAGTGTGGGTTAGGTAAGGGTGAGTGGTCTGCTTTGTCCAATAATTTTACCTACAGACTTCAACTCGTTTTAGGAGTGCAAACTCCTTCAGCAGAGCAAAGCAGGATTTTAAATGAGTGCCTGCAAGGGATGAATTTCTTTCTGTGAAACTTGGCACATTGTTCTGGTCCTCCTGAACTCCCAGCTTCAGTAAAGGTGAATATCTTCTTTCCAGGTTTCATCAAGTCCTGCTGGGAAACCAGTCAATGGATTTCAGATGGTGAAAGCACTGCAATCTCTCTCTCCAAGACCACACTCCAAAGTGCATTTCCCATTGCTGCTGCTGGTTTTCTGCAAGGTAGTACAGCATACTCTGTTCATCGCACCATCCTTATTTTTTCCAGTGCCTTGAAGATATGGGACAGATCAACACTTGGTAATTTTTGTGTCTATTGGGAACTAGGGATTAATTCCACAAGCCCTACAAACAGCCTTTTATATTCAAAAGTTCAAGGAGAGCAAACAAAGTACTCAATATTATCCCCCCTAACAGAAGTCCTGTTGCTTTTCCCTACTGATCTTTTTGATTTCAATCACCATTCAGTCTTTGGAGAAGTGTGAAATCAAAATATATTGGTAACTTATCTGGCATTATAGATGAGGGGGCTTAGTTTCATAGGGATTCAGTTTGCGTTCTTCACACGCTTTTAGCAGTTTGGGCTAATGTAATAACTCTATTTGTGGCACTGCATATAAGACTGACCAGGTTCCCCGCAGGTTACCAGTCGTATATGGGACATAGACATTTCTTTTGATTCTTTGTATTTTAAGAACGCCGACACTCTCAGTTTGCCCTAATGCATAAAGAAAAATGGAATTCCAGAACCGTCCGCCAAGAGTGTATACTAGGTTAGGTGTATGGTAGTTATAGTTACAGCCTAGTTTCCATAACAAAAGCATTTTTTGATTTGCTAATAACTTTGGTGTCATTTGATGAATCTTTGCAAAATTCTCGCCCAAAAAAGTCTATCCAGGTCAGCTCCTATTCTGATTCGTCAAGCAGGGGCTGAGAAAAAGGGGGGTCCCAAAATGCGGTTTCTCCATGTTAATTTCCATAGGAAACTTTGTGCAATGCAGGAGCCGAAACTACTGAACGGAATTACCACAAATTTGGCAAAAAGGTAGTGCTTGGATCAGAATGCAACCTTTTTTTTAAATGGTTCTAAATCCATTCAGGTCTTGCTGAGAAATTAGAAAAATAAAAGTTTCAATATCTGGGCAGAGCCTAAGTTCCGTGCACGAGCTTCACTGTGATTGGCTGCCAACACTCCAAACCAGGAAGTGTTGGCAGCCATCTTGTGACTCGGTAGAAGTGAGTCATTAGAAAACAGAGAAACAAAGGTATAAAACAAGAGAAGGGGGCAGGGTAGAAATGCCCTGACCCCCTAGGCCTGCTCAGGGGTTCCCAGAAGGAGCCCAGGGCCAAAAAGAAAAAAAGAAAAAAAGAAAATTATGCAATTCGCACAGGGGTCGCGGGTTCCCCATAATTATTTTAATTAGGCTCCCTGGGTGGGATAGGTCCCGGGGGCATTTCTTAAAAAATAATAGTGGGGGCTCGCAGGGGCCCGCTGGGGTTCCCGCAGCCCCGGGGCTTCACTCATGTTGGGAGGGGGTTGCGCGGCCCCTCTCCTGGAGCCCTCCATGTGCTTATAACTTTGGCGTCGTTTGACAAATCTTTATGAATTTTCCCCCAAAAAAGTCTATCCAGGTCAGCTCCTATCCTGAAAGATTGGGGGTGATTCGTCAAGGAGGGGCTGAGAAAAAAGGAGAGTCCCAAAACATGTTTTCTCAATGCATTTTCAATAGGAAACTTTAGAGAAGGCTACAGGTCAAACTGCTGAAAGCGAGCTTTTGTGGAAATGGTGTACATCCATTCAGTAGTTTTTGAGAAATATCACATTTTACAGATATCGATATTTGAGAATTCTGACATGTGGTTGGCTGAGGGGTTATGAGCACGAGCTCGCGGCTCATTGGCTATGAACGGTTGAAACTAGTAAGTGTTGGCAGACATTTTGTGACTTAGTCCGTCAGCTCGCATCTCTCCGTGTAGAATCCATTTGGTGTGTAGTTTTACCTCTGCGAGGCAACACTGGCATCTGTGTCTGTGGGAGATACTCGTTTCACGCTGCCTCTACCGACATTACCAGGTCGCGGGTATTCTTTTAGAAGCCAGTCAGTTTGCCCGGAGTTCTGTGAGTCAGTCTGTCGGCATGACCCTCTACACTACCCAAACACCACTGCACTACCTAACTAAACACTAAACCAGTACTGCCAGCATGACCCCCAACACTACAGAAACACCACTGCACTACCTTAAACCCTAAAATATTACCCATTGCACAACCCTCTACACTACACAAACACCACTGCCTTACCCTAAACCCTAAAACACTACCACCAGCTCAACCTCCTACACTACCGAAACACCACTGCACTACTCTAAACCCTAAAATGCTACCTCCAGCACAATCCCCTACACTACACAAACACCCCTGCACTACCCTAAACCCTAAAACACTACCCCAGCACGACCTCCTACACTACGCAATCACCACTACACTACGCTAAACCCTAAATCTACCCCCAGCATGACTCCCTATACTACCCAAACATGACTACACTATCATAAACCCTAAACCTACCCCCAGCAAGACCCCCTATACTATCCAAACACCACTGCACTACCCTAGACCCTAAAACACTACCGCCAGCATGACTCTCTTCACTACCCAAACACCACTGCACTACCCTAAACCCTAAACCACTACCACAGCACGACCCCTTACACTACCCAAACACCACTGCACTACCCTAAACCATAAAACGCTACCCCCAGCATGACCCCCTGCACTACCAAACACCACTGTACTACCCTAAACCATAAAACACTACCAGTCCATTGGCTCATAGCTCTGCGTTTGCGAGCTGACGGCCCGTAGCTCTCTCTACGCGAGCCGAGCCCACGGGCCGCAGCTCTCCCTCTGTGAGGCTGCTCGACAGCCCGCAGGTCTCCCTGTGATAGCTGGATTGCAGCTGTCACTCTGCGAGACGATATTGGGAATATAAGGCGGCTCTTAAAAGAGCCTTTGTGTTTATTAGTTGGAGTTACATATAAGTGCGGATGCACCGCTTGAGGTTATTCAGAAAAACTCGATTTCCCTGATCTGTGAAGTATACTCCATCACTTCTGTAGATATCAGCCATATCAAAACGTATGTTGTTGTTGTAGATCGACCCCATTCTATGGTCTCTGAGGTATGCAGACTCAGCTTTGTTGACATTTTTCCTAGATATTTCAATCTGAGGACAAAATTGGTTTGACCATTTCCACTTCTGTCTTTGACATATATTGGAATATACAAAGACAGTTTGAGGCAAAAGCAACATAAATTGTCTAAAGGTGCCCTTCATTAGCATTTCCAAACCTACCCCAGTCAATGTGTCTAGGTCGTTACCATCACAGTGCACAATCAAAAGGTCAGGGTGTTGGAGAGGCAAACAGGTTTTAACCAAAGGGAGCAATTGGTGCCACTTCAATCATATCTGTCCAAACAATTTAATGTCCACATTTTGTAAACCTAGGTCTAAGTCAATACTTCTCTGTTCTGCATACCTTTTGCACCAGAAAACATAGCTATGTCCTATGATCCACATTAGCATTTTGAAGGTATAGCTGGAAGATATGGATAGATGTCTGTAGCTCATGCAGTCCATTTGTAGAATAAGAGATGTGTTTAAAGATGGGGAACTACTTTTTTTTCTCATACAAAACGATAACTGAATGGGAGATGAAAAGCATTGTTTACTTGAAAGTAGGGTACATATTAGTTTGTCGAAAAGTATCTTTGTCATTGGTTATTAAAAGGCAGTTTGAACGTGGAGTACATATGATAGGATAAATTTGCTCAGTTCAACCACACCTGCTACTTGCATTTGAACGGCACTGATTGAACTTAAAACAATGGTGAACTTTTAACCTGCAGGTGCGTTAAATATTCGAGAAAATGTTGCAAAAAAATATTGTTAGGTTTAAAAAAATCAATCAATCAATCAAAAAAAGTATTAACTTTTAACCTGCATGGGTTGTAGAATGTTCTAGAAACTGTGTTAATAGAATACGTTGAACTTCTCACCTGTATGTGTTCTTAACTTTTTTAAAAACTGTTTATATGGAAAGTTAAAAAATAACCAATAGTGAGAAGTTTTGCAATTTGACAAAAATCAAGGTAATATTCTGATTTGTTCTTTACATGTATTTATGTGTGGAGCAACAGGGAAATTGTGCCAATACTGGTTCCATTCTTGATGAAAGCGGTGCATTACATGTACTGTGTGACAAAGAAAGAATTGCATGCGTTTGTGACATTTGGAATCTGCATACCAACTACGAATGTAAGTTAAATTATGCTTAGTGTGGAAATAGTGGGGAAGGGGTAAGAGTAGAAAATTCATGTGTTATTAACTTAACAGAGATGGAACAAAAACTAGAAATGTTATGTGGACAATTTGTGGTCTAATTTTTTATAGTGGGAGGTAGATTTCAATATCAGTCAAGACTGGTGTGTTACTGGGAGGCTTTAGATGTTGGTGTTGTTATCAAATGAAAGTTGTTGGGGAGCGTTTCTTCAGAAGAAATTTTTTATAAATATGTGAGAGATAAAAAATAAATGAAAATGTTCTGTGTATATTTTCTGTACGATTTTGTTCACGGTGCTAAATTAAATGTGATTATTAGTGAAGGTAATTGTCAGAGTGTGTTTGTCTGTTGAATATACGCAGGCCTTTAAGTGGTCCAGGTCTTGTTGGTACTGAGCTCCGCCACCCGTTTAAGACAGTTGCCAAATTGTTCATTCCACTTAAAGCTGTTCATACATGTATAGTAAAGGGGTGATACATAAAAAGTTTGGAAATTACACTTTTATTTACTCTGTCCAGCTCTCACCACCATTTTGTGACCCCAGCGGTACTGTTTATAAAAATAATCTAATACAGCTCTTTGTATTATAAAAATTGCATTTCTAAGTTTATTGCCATATTAGTAGGGTTTGTACTATATAGAGAATGGTGCAATCAGTTTAATTGGTATAAAACTGCACTGTGTTATGTTGGAAATATTACATATGCATTGGTTGTGGTGTTATATTTTACACTGTGAGGTACATTTGAAGACAGGTGTTATACTGCGAACCTGTTGGAAATGTGCACAGATTACATGCAGAGTAAATGGACAAAGTAAACATACATGTTGCTTTCTGTATGTATGCATGGTTAGAATCATTTGATGATGTTTTAAGATGTAATCTAAATAGTGTTAGTGTTTTACAATTGTGTATACTGCACCGTGTTAGTGTTAGTGTTAGAAGTTAGTGACTAGATGCTGCTAAAGGGATTATTTATTGCTCGTTCTTACGAAATAAAGGTGGAGAGGGGCGTTTCTTTACAAGAGATATTTTATAAATGTGTGAGAGATAAAAAAAAAAAATGTTTTAGTACATTTTCTGTACGATTTTCTCACACTAGTAAAGTAACTTTTATTATAAGTGAGGAAAATTGTTAGATTGTGTCTCTGTGCTGAAAATACGCAGGCCTTTAACTGGGCCGGATCTTACCGGTGCTGAACACTGCTACCGCTTTTACACAACCGTCATTTTTTTTATCCCACTGAAACCCTTGAATATGCATATATTTAAGGAATGGTATAATTAAAGTTTAGGAATTACACCTCCGTTTACTCTCCTCATCTCATATTCTTTATTTTGTGCACCCTATAGTAGTGTTTATAAAAAATACGTAACAGAGCTTTATCTAGTATAAAAATAGCACTTATAATTTTTTGGGCATGTTCATGGGATCTGTAGTGTATAGAGAAGGTGGTTATCAGTTTCAATGGTAGTAAACAGACGTGACATATGTTTGAAAGATTACATGGTTTTAGGAATAAGCTCTCGCTCTGCGAGTTTTCGGGCCCGCAGTTGTACTTCTGCAAGCCAACACTGGAAATATACCACAGTTCTCTCTCTGCGAGATACCCCCTTCTCGCTCCTTCTCCCTACATAACAGTCCCGCAGCTATCCCTTTGCAAGTCGATGGCCCACAGCTCTCCCTATACTACTCGGCCCACAGCTGTTCCTCTGTGAGCCGGGCTGCAGCACTCCCTCTACGAGCCAGCCAGTTGGCTGGCAGGTCATCCTCTACAACCCAGCCCGCTGGATCGCAACTGTTTCTCTGTGAGGCGGCCCGCAGCTCTCTCTCTACGAGCCAGCCAGTTGGCTCGCAGGTCTTCCTCTTGCTATTTTACTATTGAGCTATTCTGCTGCTTATTCTGTTACTTTTCCCCCTGCTTATTGGTTTTTTTGTGCCCCATTTCATTCACAGATCATGTGTCCTTCACAGTTTCATCTATTTTGGACTCTTTATGCGGATTATGTGTTTTGTGTATACGGATATCATCCTCCTATCGGCTTCACTACAGCCTTGTTTTGGGCCCCTGTCCGTTTAAATCTTGGCCACCATCACGTGCTTCCAGATTCTCTTTCCAGACACATTCAAACTAGCCGGTCCCTCCAGCGTTTCCCCGCGTGTGTTTTGCAACCGTTATCGGCAGGGCGCTGTTTGAACTACTTTATCAAGTGGCCATCTCTTTGATCATTAAGCGGTTATTTGTCTGGTGAGAACTCTGAGTTAGAGCACTCCTATATACCCTTTATTTCGCTCATGTTAATCTTCAATGTTTTTCTTAGCTCCTGGTCATTATTTTTTCAGGAGTTCTAAATGGAACACTAAGATCACCCTCATTTGGCAGGCAGCAGATCTCGGAACCCATATATCCATCTAATCAACACAAGACTGCCCAGCATACTAAAGGTATTTTTTACGGGGTGGTTATGATTAAGTTTACTTTTTACATTACGTGTATACGTTGACTTACAGTATCTTCATTTTGATTAACATGTATTGTTATCTGCGTCTAAAATTGTGAGTTTAATTCTGAAATGGGTTACCTTTAAAACTTCCATCTCAAACTTTATCCTCGTTTAAAGAACGATCGGTTTACATTACAGCTATCGGCTATTTATTTTGCAACGCGTCAATTCTAGTGCGATTATTATTTCACTATTTTTATATTTTTCATGTACTAACCTCTTTACTCGTAGATCCGTCGACATGTACTTGGATTTCTCTGCAGTTTTCTATTACCAACATCACTGTCTCACGTATCCTAACTCTACCCATCGTAGAATACCGCCTTTCTCATAGAGTCATTGGCGACCAACAAGGACGGTCTTATCTGATCCTGTTATCCTTTGTGAACAGCTTTGGTTTCAAAATTCTATTTGAAAATATTAGCACTCGTATCCTGCACTTGATACAATGGAATGTCACCTTTTTTTCGTTTTTTTTCGTTTTCTCTGTTTACTTTTAGACAGACGACATTCTAGAGCAAATAACGCACTGTGTGAAATTCATTCCATATTCAGCGTGTTTTCACGAATTCCTGCTAACTTCAGCCTTGCTCTTTATTTCATCTAATTTTCAGGCATGCTTGTGTCGTTATTCAATGTTAGTTCCCCTCGATTGGCATATCATCATCTTTGTTTCACTTCTAGCCTTGTGATATTTTTTCTGTATTATATTTACTTCATAGATATATTGGATTCATCATTCAAAATTTCTATCTGGTACATTTTCATCGCTTCAAGGATTCCTTCACATCTAGGTGAGTCTTTGATAATGCAAAAATCTTTTTTAATATGTCCACTCCTTTCTTGTAGAGCTAATAAAAGGAGTTGTCCTTTGAACCCCCAACTAAACTTTTTATATCATTACTCTTTCCTATTCTTTGCTGCCCTGACTCTTTTGATTTTCAAACTATTTTCTGATTAATTTTACACTGTTGGTCCCTTTGCTCAATTTTTCTTCACTCGTTTCTTTTTATCTTTTCAAAAAAA
This sequence comes from Triturus cristatus, assembly GCF_964204655.1. Lineage (NCBI taxonomy): Eukaryota > Metazoa > Chordata > Amphibia > Caudata > Salamandridae > Triturus > Triturus cristatus. Next base: position 1,138,866,392 of record NC_140583.1, on the reverse strand, counting down.
TCTTGTTTTTTCAGATTTATTTCCTGATTCCCTGTTGTTTTTGTCATGTTGTGTTGATGAATCATTTTTTCCTTTGCTTTAGTCGCTGTTTCATCTCATCGCTTTCTTTAAAAAAAAAGTTGTTTTTTGTGAAGTCATTTGACAATGTGCAGTTTCATTAACTTTTGGGCTATTCATCATGCATTGACTCCTGTTGTCCTCAGGCTACACCATTTATGTGTTGTTAGGCGATCACTGCCACCTATGTATTTGTAATAGATCTTCCTGTTAAGTTCTAATAAACAAATGATATGTATGTTCGGATATCTTTTTTATCATTCTACAGGCCCCTTGGACCCCTGAAACATATGTGTTTTACGCCCTGAAGAAGGTGACACCCCAGAGAGGGGGTGATAGCACCGAAACGAGCGTCGGCATGTTTTCTTGTTTTCCTGTCCCTCAAACCAATCTAAATTATATGTATCAACCCTTGGTCGAAACGTTTTCTTTGATACAGATCAAATGTTTTGGTGATAAGTGTGTAGTATAGAATTAGGCTGTGAATGGGATTTTGAATGCTTGATTTGTATGAATGAGGTATGTCAGGCTGTCCATTTAAATTGTTATTTTGTTGGGGCTACTATTGATGTTGTACATATTTTATTATACAATAATCACGAATTTTGACACTGAACCATTGTGTTATGAATATAAACAAGACATAAATAAATGTTGTCATAATAACTGATTTGTTCATTTTTTCTTTTGTTCCATATTTGGTCTAGCCTGAGGGACTTTTTGATAATACGACTTACTAGCGTTTATTTAATTCAGATAGGTGGAGCAACTCCCTTGTCTTATTGGCCTTCCTCTTCAAGCCAGCCCGCTGGCTCGCAGCTCTCTATCTGCAAACCACTGGTGGGCTCGCAGCTCGTAGTTGCATCTCTGCAAACCAACACTGGAAATATACCGCAGTTGTCTCTGTACGAGATACCCCCTTCACGCTCCCTTTCTTCACATCATTGTCCCGAGTTGCAAGCTGATGGCCCCCACCTTTCCCTATAGCAGTTGGCCTGCCGCTGCTCCTGTGCGAGCCGGCCCACAGCTCTCCTTTTACGAGCCCACGGGCTGCAGCTGTTCCTCTACAAGGCAGCCAGTCGGCTTACAGCTCTTCCTCTATGAGCCAGCCCGCTGGCCCGCACCTCTCCCTCTGCAAACTATTGTTCGGCTCGCAGCTCTTCCTCTGCTTGCTAGCTCGCAGTTGTACTTCTGCAAGCCACACTGGAAATATACTGCAGTTCTCTATGAGATACCCCTTCACGCTCCATCTCCCCACATCACCATCCCGCACCTATGCCTTTGCAAGCCGACGGCCCACACCTTTCCCTATTGCAGTTGGCCTGGAGTTGTTCCATGTGAGCCAGCTCGCAGCTCTCCCTCTTCGAGCCGACGGGCAGCTGCTGTTCCTCTACGAGCCAGCCAGTCAGCTCGCAGGTCTTCCTCTACAAGCCAGCCCGCTGGCCCCTAGGTCTCCCTCTGCAAACCACTGGTGGGCTCGCAGCTCTTTCTCTGTGAGGCAGTCGGCAGTTGTACATCTGCAAGACAACACTGGAAATATACCGCAACTGTCACTCTACGAGATAGCCCCTTCACGTTCCCTCTCTCCACATTAGTGTCCCGCATGTATGACTTTGCAAGCCAATGGCCCGCATTGTTCCTTATAGCAGTCGGCCCGCAGCTGTTACTGTGTGAGTTGGCCTCAGCTCTTCCTCTTCGAGCCGACGGGCCGCAGCTGTTCCTCTACGAGCCAGCTAGTCAGCTCAAAGCTCTTCCTCTACTAGCCAGCCCACCGGCCCGCAGCTCTCCCTCTGCAAACCATTGTTCGGCTCGCAGCTCTTCCTTTGCGAGCCAACCTGCAGTTGTACCTCTGCAAGCCAACACTGGAAATATACCCCAGCTCAGTCTCTTTGCGAGATACCCCTTCACGATCCCTTTCTCCACATCACCGTCCCACAGCTATCCCTATACCAGTTCGCCTGCAGGTGTTCCTCTGCAACCCGGGCCGCAGCTCTCCCTCTGCGAGCCGACGAGCCTCAGTTCTCCCTGTACGAGTCAGTCAGTTGGCTTGCAGCTCTTTCTCTACGAGCCAGCCCACCGGCCCGCAGCTCTCTGTCTGCGAACCATCGGTGGGCTCTCAGCTCTTCCTCCACAAGCTAGCCCGCCGGCTTGCAACTCTCCCTCTGCGAACCACCAGTCGGCTCGCAGCTCTTCGTTTGTGAGTCGTCTGACCCGCTTTTGTAGCTCTGCTAGCCAACACTAGAAATATACCGCAGGTCTCTGTCTACAAGATACCCCCTTCCAGCTTCCTCTCCCCACATCACCGTCCCGCACCTATAATTTGCAAGCCAATGGCCTGCAACTTTCCCTATAGCTGCTAGCCCGCAGCTCTTCCTGTGTGAGGCAGCCTGAAGCTCTCCTTCTGTGAGCCCACGGGCTGCAGCTCTCCCTCTACAAGCCAGTCAGTCAGCTCGCAGGTCTTCAGCTACGAGCCAGCCTGCCCGTTCGCAGCTCTGCAAACCATCGTTCAGCTCGCAGCACTTTGTCTGCGTGCCGTCGGGCCCACAGTTGTACCTTTGCAAGCTAACACTGGAAATATTCCGCAGTTCTCTCTGCGAGATATCCCCTTCATGCTCCCTCTTCCGACATTACTGGTCGTAGTTATCTCTTTGCAAGGTGACAGCCCGTACTTTTTACTATAGTATTTGGCCCGCCTCTGTTACTCTGCTATCCGACCCGCAGGTGTCCCTCTGTGTGCCATGTAGTTTAGCAATCATACTCTCAGTGTCATGCACTTCTCCAATCATCCATCCAGAACTATCTACTTACCCTATTACTCTGTCAATACCTAAGCACTTATATATTCACCATGCACTCTGTTTGGAGCACTGTAATCATTCCAGTTACTAGTTATGTACTTATGAAATGGCCTAGCCACTAACACAATTAGAACTACAATATTCTGTGCACTATCCATGCAGACCTTTAACCAGCTACATCGTATTGATACCACTCTCTAAATATCCAGTTAGTACTGATGCAGTGTAGGAATCCTCCTGTCAGTCCTATGCACTTCTCCAATCACCCATCCAGCAGTATCTACTTATCCTATCACTCCGCCTATACCTAAGCACTTATAAATGCACTCAGGCACTCTCCTTGTAGTATTGTAATCTTTTAGTCACTAGCCATGTATTCATGGAATGATACAGGTTGTAACCATGCATTTCTACAATTAGATGTGTACTAATGCTGTGCTCTAGTATCTTTCACACTACTCACACACTACTACAATTATGCAGGTAGCACTGTTCAACTGCTGAAATTATTTATCCAGTTAATTTGTATGTATTTTTATAGATATACATGTGAATATTTATATATTTAATATTTTAATTATATTCAATTGTTTTCAAAACTTTTCCTATTTTACAGATATTTTGCATAATTATTAGGAAAGAGTAAAAATGACAAGAAAAGAGCAAAGAAAAAGAGAACAAAGAAAAGAGGTTTATTTTTTTAAAAAAAGGAAAAGAGGAATTAGATCAACTACAACAAGGATCTTGAAAGAAAAAGTGTTCTGGTAAGAGAAGTAACATTTTTTTTAAAAAAACTTGCAAAAACAGTTTTCAATTTTAAAAATAAAGAACAGAAAGATACAACAAGGACAGTGAAACAAAAGGGAAAAAAAGTACAAAAAAGTGGAAAATTGGATTATCGGAAAAAGAATGATGTTGGAAGCAGGAAGAAATCATTTTCAGAAATTTGAAAAAGATCTATAAAAGTAGAGTACTCCAAAATTTCCTAAAAAAATTTAACATATATAAAAGGAGATCAGCATTTTACAGACAAAAAAAGGAGATTCTAATTGTAATTGAAAAAGCGTTTGAATTGAAAAGAAAATTGTTTATCTAATTTTAAAAAGATTGAAGACTTTAAATACAATAATGCAGCGTATGAAGGACAAATGTAAAAGAAAAAGAATTGTAAATATAGCTCATTTTTGAAAAATATTTTCCGGGGAATGGAAGTATACTTCTAGTACAGAACCATTTTTAATGAAGAAAGTTATTTTCAACAAAATAGAATACTGCATACAGTTGACACCTGTGATCATTGTTATGAAGTGAAAAATGGTTGCCCAATTGAAAAAGAAAAGGCAGTTCCTAGAAATGTTGAACAAGTAATAGCTGAGGAAGTTCAAGGGAGACGTACCCAGGCTCCAGTGTTTACATGGAATTTTAATAGTATTTGTAGTATACATCAACAATCTATTGATATTTTACTACATTTCTTAAGAGAATATGGAAGAAAAGCTGTGAAACAGAAGATTAAGGTATTATAAGGACTGGATCCTTGCAAAGTGAGAATAAATACAGGGTTGGGTTGCAAGGTCAATCTCTAGCTTGTCTTTCTAGGAAAGTTGTTTTCATTATTTAAGAATAATAGCAGTACATCATTCCGAAATGCGAAAGTTAGTTAGAAGATTATACTCAGTGAAAAGTCCTGCATTATGTCTAAATGAAATTAATACAGCTCTTTTGCATGGTTCAGTGTTGGATGTAAAAAACAATTGTGATGATATAGAGTTACGTTTCTTTGCTGGTCAAGAGGAGTGTAGAGAAAGTGAGAGTTTGATAAGTGTAGGTGTTGAACAAGAGATGGAAGATAGTACTGATGTGAAGTTTGAAAAAGAAATAACAAAGTTTAAAGTAGTTTCTGGTGAAAGTCCCAACTATGTTTGTATTTGTTGACGAGGTACTCATTATAAAATTGAAACTAGGGCTGTAGATGTGTTGTTAAGAAATTAAAATGAAAAAAATGATAAATGGAAAGAATTTGTTGCTTATCTGTTTGTGGAAGGTTGTTTTGAGTTAGGTACTGTACAATGTATTTGTGAATATTGTTACAATAAATTAGAAGAAAACAAAATGATAGCTGGAGCTGTCCATAATGACTTAAAATGAGTAGCTATACCTCCTGAACTTAAAGATTTAAATACATATGAGGTCATCCTTATACAATCTGTGCACCCTTTTCAGGCTATAATTCGTATGGAGCCTAAAACAGGTAAGCTGCCTCCAACAGATCTACAAAGAGGTTTAAAAGGAAGAGTTGTGTATTTACCTTTAGATTTTAAGAAAAATGTAGAAACTGTTGTTGTAGAAAGAGAGGATACTGAACCTGTAGTCATTCTTGTTAATGGTGTACCCACAAAGAAGCGGAAAATATGGCAAGAGTTAGTAGATGTCACGAAAGTCCAAAAGGCTACATTATATCTGGTGCAAAATATTATTTACTATAAAATTGTAAATGTAGAAAAAGAAGAAATGACTTTAGAAGATGAAACACATATTTCAAGTGGACAAATCAAAAAATTGGAGAATTCCAGAAAAGAAGAAATTTATGAACATTATACTATACACCCTCTACATTCAAACAAACTGATAGGAGATACTATTGAATTGTTCCAGATGAAAAAAGCAAAAGGAACTCCCATGAGTGTGTGGGAATAAACTTTAGAAGCTTGTTGTTTTCCACAGCTGTTCCCTACTGGAAAAGGTGGATGATGTAATGAATCACCAGTTCTGATTCCAGCTTCAGAATATCGTACTTTTAGACTGTACTCAGAAGAACCAAGATTTTGTCAGTGTATTCCATATTTGTTTTATCTTTTATTTGAGAGTGATCTGTCTGCACTTTCATATTCAGTCAACCATATATTAAAAACTGGAACACATCTTCACATGTTTCTGCAGAGGAATTTATGGACTAAGTTGAAGAAAGAGACGAACATTTAGAATCACAGTTAATTAATTTGATGGCATGTCAAAGTGGCACTAATGAATATTGGTATCGACGTCATGGGAAACTAAAATGTATGTTAAGAAACTTAAGAACCCCTACCTGGTTTGTTACACTTAGCTGTGCTGAGTACGCATGGGATGATTTACTGGACTTTCTACAAGAAGCAAATTCAAATATAGAAATTATTGAATTGAAGACACCTGGAGAACTGTGTTCCCTAGATCCTGTAGATATTTTAATCATAGATGTGAATCTATGATGTCTTTCATCTGTAATAAATGGATTTTTTTGGGAGAAAAGAATACCAAACAAGAGGTGCTCCTCATATACATATGCTTTTATGGATCAAAAATGCACCCAAATTTGGAACTGATTCGGATGAGACTGTTTTATCTTTTATTGAAGATTATGTTACCTGTGCAATTCCGAAATCAGGAGGAGAAATTATCTCAAGACAGCAAGTTTTACGGTTTCAGAGCCAACGATGTGGAAAATATTGTCGACGGAAATACAAGTCAAAGGAAAACTTTTACACAAAATGTCTATTTGATTTTCCACATCCAATAATTTCCAAAGGAAGAGTGAACAGTTTTATGTCAGCAGTGAGGCATACTATCACTCGAAAATCACCCACAAAAACGTATAATATAAAAAGAACAGAAGAATTGAAGTACATTAATGATTACAATCCGGTGATTTTGAAGATGTGGAATGCAAATCTGGACATACAATATGTTGCAGATAATTCAATTGCTGTTGCTCGCTATGTCACGTCATATATTACCAAGTCTGAGAAGACAGAATTGAAAGAAATGTGGGAGGAAGTTTCACAGGAGAAGACACTTAGCAAAAAATTGTACAGCTTCAGCTTGAAGATGCTTTCACATCAAGAAATTGGATCCTACAAATGTTTGAATCGATTGACATCTGCAAGTTTATATTCAAAGTCAAGAGGAATCATCTGGATAAGTCTAGGCCTTGCAGCAGCACGAAATCGAGTTTTGAAATCTGTACAAGAAATTGAATACTTGGCACTGAATGAACCAGAAAGTACAGATATTCTGAAAGCAAATATGTTGGATACAAACTATCCAAATAGAAGTCCATACCTGGAAAATATATGTCTATATGAAATACTACAACATTATAGTTTAAAAAAAATGTTACAGAAAAAGTAAATGAAGGAAAATACTCTGTTATTGGATCTGAAGGATGTTTGGTAAGCATGACAAGGACATTTGATTAATCACAGGAAATTAGGTTGGGATACTCCAGATAAAAGAGAGTTTTTCTATTTAGCTCTTCTGCAACGCTTCAAACCTTGGCAGATTGAAATGGAATTACTTGGAGATTTTGACTGCTATGAAGATTCTTTCAATGCATGTAAAAATAGCATTGAATGTACCATTTTTCCCAAATTTTCTACAAATGTTGAACAAAGAGATTAATCAAGAAATAACTTTCTCAGCTGAAATTGCTAGAGATAGTTCTCAAGATAGTCAGGGTTCTGCTCCACAAAGTCAAGATCCACTAGGAGAAGCCATACTTGAAAGTGAAGCAGCAATAGCAATGAGTGAAGTGTAAATGGTGATGCAGAAAGCACTAAAGGACAATACTGATTTGGAAAATTTGGAGGAATGTTTGAATACTGAACAGAAAGAAATATATCACCAAGTTACACAACAGATACAATATGGATTACTGCATGAAAATAATGATTGCCAATGTACATCATTTAGACCTATTCTTATGTACATCAGTGGACAAGCTGGAACGGGGAAAGGTTTCTTGATTAAATGTTTGTCAAGTTATCTACAGAAAACAACGGATTCACATTTATCTTGTATTGTAACTGCTCCAACTGGGTTAGCAGCACACAACAGTAAAGGGATTACATTACATCGTCTACTTATGTTACCAGTAGAACATGAAACTATGTTGGAATACCATAAGCTATCTGGAGAAGCTTGTTTCAAAGTTTCAAAAGTACTGAAGAAAATGAAACTTGTGGTAATTGATGAAGTAAGCATGGTCTCAATCTTAATGCTTGCGTTTGTACATTTGAGGATGCAGCAGATTTTAAAAACAAATTACGATGTTTTATTTGGAGGAAAACATGTAATTGTATTTGGTGATCTACTACAACTCACACCTGTGAAATGCCAACCAGTGTTTAAAACCCTTCTTCATGAAGACACTAAAAAATCTTCGGGAAGTATTGGAAATGTGAACATTTGGAGTTATTTTGAATATAAGGAATTTACCAAGAACATGCGACAAGCAAATGATGAAGATTATGGAAATATTCTTCAAAATATTAGAATTGGTGTCTTAACAAAGGATGGAAAAAATGCTTTAGAAAGTCGGCTACTAAGAAACTTGTTTCCAAAAGGAAATATTGCAGCTGGAACAATCTACCGAAGAATAGCAGAAAAGAAATCTATAATTTGCCTTATGCCAACACTGAAAGAATGCTCTACATTCAATGATGAACTGTTGAAACTGGAGAATGAACCGATAATGAAAATAGTAGCTATTGATAAAATAGAACATGAAGGAGTAGCTATTCTTTTGTCAGAGAAATTGCAGTTAAAATTAGACTCTTTGGAAAAATAAATATCTAAGACTGCTGGTTTGGAAAAGACCTTATATGTATCTCCAAACTGCCGGGTAATATTACGGCGTCATTTAGATGTTGAGAAAGGATTAGTAAATGGAACAATGGGGAAAGCTGTTGACTTTCTTAGTTATGCAAATAGAGATGGAATTTAATTTTTGAAGATTAAATTTGATCAGATTGAAGTGGTGAAACAGATTGAACGCTGTTCTGTTAGTTTCTTGCTTGTAAAAGATTTGTATGTTCGTAGAAAACAGTTTCCTGTTTGTTTAGCATATGCAGTGACTATTCATAAATCTCAAGGTATAAGTGTAGACAGTGCTTTGGTAAATATTGGAAGTTCTGTGTTTAAGGAGGGTATGGCATATGTTGCATTATCTCGAGTAAGAACATTATCCGTATTGTATTTCATTGATTTTGATGAAGAAAAGATTAGTGCAGCTGTAAATTGTGTAAAAGAGTACAATAAGTTAAGAAGACTCTATGCTCCTAGCTTAGGTGAATATCCTATTTATGAAAAACGTTTAATACGTCCAAAACAAAAATATGATAAAGATTTTACTGAGGTTGCAAAGAAAAAAAGATTTGAAAAGAATGATGAGTCTGAAAAGATAATAGAAGGGAACACGGTTGTTAATATTGTAGGATGTCAGTTTGAAAATCGTTCAGGTATCAACTGCTATCCTAATGTAATCGTCAATGTTATGTTTTTTTTTTAGAAAATCTACAGCATACAATTATGGAAAATCGAGATAAAAGATTTTGCTCTTTGTTACATTATATTTTTGAGAAGTTGAAAACTGATAAAACAAAAATCCATACTGCTTTTGATGTGCGGAATCTTCTGGATATATGTTCTGGATCTTCGCAATTTACTCAGAATGTGCAGCAAGATGCTCCGTAATTTCTTATGTTTATGCTTGCAGTATTAGAAGATGAAGGTATATAAATTGAAAATTAGTTTGGACTACATTACAGATGGGTTCATACATGTGACAGCTGTTCATTTTCATCGACTACTAAAATAGACACTGAACTATTCATATATTTGACAATGCCAGATTTGAAAACAATGACTTTCAACGATTTAGTAAGATCAGCTAATCAACATAGGGAATGTACTCAGTGCAAATCAGAAATGTTGTCAACATTATTTATACAAAGATGTGGACAATATATTATTTTAATGCTGTAACGTTTTAGAGCAGATGGAACAGAATTGGAAACCAAAATTAAAATTTTTGCAGCAGGTCAAGTTACATTTTCTGGAATTTTTTTAAAAAACATGGGCTATAGTTTTCCACGATTAAACTACTTCAACATCTGGACACTATACTGTATATTTAAAATGCAATAAAGGATGGAAATTTAGAGTATACATTTTGGTTGCCTAATGAATTTCCAAATTCATATTTAATATTTTTGATGCCAAAATTCTGAGAAGATATCACCATGAATTACTGACTATATTTTGCATAGTTCCACTAAAAATGATTTTAGATACATCATTCACCCTATTGGAAGCATGTAAATATGATTTTAGAAGTCTATCTTGGATATCCTCATAGCAAATGTTTTCAGAAACATCATTCGGCCTATTGGGAAGGTGTGTGTATAAATTCAAACATTTATTTTCGATATACTTAATGGAAATATTTTCAGAAACATCATTCGGCCAGTTGGGAAGATGTTGGTAATTACGGATTCAATTATTGATTCTGTTCTTTCATATTGATTTGGAAAATTGTGTTCGAAAGAAGGTGGTCATATATTTGACCTTTGTATTATATACTATGTTATTCAGGATGTTCATTTGTGAAAATGTAAATACCAAGCTGTGTTTGTTGTAGATATTTTGAAGAGAAATATGTTTTTTTTAACAATCTTATTGATTGTATTTTTTTGCCCGCTGTCATCTGATGATTAACATTGAAATCACTGTTTATGGTGAAATTCAATACAATCTGAAGACAGCAAAAAAAGGCAAATGGAATATGTGATGTAATTGTATAGTTATGTGGTGTTGCAAAAACGATACAATTATATGTAATAACAGAATTGTTTTCTTCTATTTTACAGACCTTATTACTAAAGTTTAAAATATTTTAAATTTGCATTAAAAAAAGAAGTGAATATAATTTAGTATTAATTTGATATCTACTTGAAAACAGGTAAGATTAATTCACCAGGTACTACCCTTGCAGTCTATCAAACACACTGTCACTCCCCATGCCCATCTCCAGTCACCCAGCCAGTAATATATACTAATGCAATCTGTGCACTAATACCCAAGCACTCATAAATACACTATGCACTCTCTTTACAGCACTATAATCATCTAGTTATTAGTCACGTACCTATGGAATGGCCTGTTTACTAAAACAAGTATAGCTACAATATTCTGTAAACAATCCATGCAGATCTCTAACCACCTATATACTATTAATACACTACTCTAAATACGAAGTTATTACCCATGCAGTGTAGCAATCCTCCTTTGAGTCTGATGCACTTCTCCAATCACCCATCCAGGCAATACGTAAGCACTTATAAATTCACCATGCACTCTGTTTGCAGCACTGTAATTATTCCAGTTACTACTCATGAACTGATGGAATGGACTACATACTTACACAAGTATCCGCTACTATTATTAGTAGTAGCTTTCAGTGAGGATATAGTTAGAAATTAGCATTTAAAAAACCTTTGAAATTCACTGAAAAAACCATAGGTTTCAGGTACATTATAGTTACAAATTAGCATTTAAAAAAACCTTTGAAATTCACTGAAAAAACCATAGGTTTCAGGGATGATATAGTTACAAATTAGCATTTAAAAACCATTGAAATTCACTAAAAAAAACATAGGTTTCAGGGACGTTATAGTTAGTTGGACATTTCACTCATACAAAACCATAGAAATTCCACCGTTATAGTTAGTTGAGCTAAATATAACTCGCACCCCCACAATGCACTGCTGATGACATCACATATTACATCATTCATGACATGGTCAGTGACATCACTGATGGCATCACTGATGACATCTCTAGAGGGGTCCCAGAAATTAGCCAAATACAGCTACATTTTGGTTTTTTGGGGAAAAACGGGAAAAAAGGGCTGCAAATGAAAGCATCTGGGGTTTTCCCTGCAAATGGTATCAAAAAAGGGTGTTTGGGGATGAAATCACAATTTTCCCAATTTTGTACACAGTTTTGGCATTTTTCTGGCACACAGCCTATTTTTGCTATTTTTTGTGCTTTCAACCTTCTTCCAGTTAATTGTAGAAATGGGTATGAAAGCAATAATGGATCGTGGAAAGGTATACATTTTAGAAAAGCAGACAAAATTCTGAATTCAGCAAGGGGTCATTTGTGTAGATCCATGAAGGTTTCTTTATAGAAAGTAACAGTTAAATATAGGAAAAATTGAAAATTAGTTGAAAACAACAGACTTTTGTGTCAACATTTTCACCTGTAACTTCTTCTAACTATGACAACTCTTTGAAAGCAATATACCGTTACATCCGCTGGACCTTACTGGTTGTGGGGACATATAGGACTTGGAGGTTCACCAAGAACCCGACGAACCCAGAGTAAAAAACTGAGCAGCAATTTGCAATGGCTTTTTATTATGTACCGGGTATATCGCAATTAATGTGGGAAAATGTATACATGTAAAATTGGTATGAAAAACACCTATGCATTTCTGAAATTAGAACAAAAAATAGACTTTAGAAACAGTAGATATTTGCACATTTCTGAAATTGGGAATACTCACACTAGCATGAGAATTATCGGTCATTTTTTTAAAAATGACTTCTTTTTTACACAATGGTGCCGATCACGATCCGGTAAAAAAATTCCCCGTACGACTCGTATCCGGTCTTTTTACCGTACAAATCGTACAAGTGCCGTACAAACTGCCAATCACGATTCGCATGGTAAAAAGTCCATACGAACCGCATTGGGAATTATTCCCCACACGTCCCCGGGTCGGAAAATGTGTCCGACACGTCCTCGGACAATTTACCGTACAAATGTGAAAAGTGAAGTCCGCGGATCCATCCCGTGCGTCCGATGTTACAACCGTATGGAAAAAACACCGTCCGCACCGAACTCCCATAGCAACCATGGAGACATGTGCCCGCATACGCGCCCAACACCCCCCCAGCCCTCCTATGTACGAGTCGAATCCCCACCCGTGTATGTACACCCGTGTATGTACGAGACGTACCCCCACCCTTGAATGCATGGAGCGTACCCCCACCCCAACCGTGTATGTACGACCGGTCCCCCCACCCCAACCGTGTATGTACGATCCGTACCCTCACCCGCGTACGTATGGAGCGTACCCCCACCCCAACCGTGTATGTACGATCCGTACCCTCACCCGCGTACGTATGGAGCGTACCCCCACCCCAACCGTGTATGTATGACCGGTCCCCCCACCCCAACCGTGTATGTACGACCCGTACCCTCACCCGTGTACGTATGGAGTGTACCCCCACCCCAACCGTGTATGTACGACCCGTACCCTCACCCGCGTACGTATGGAGCGTAACCCCTCCCCAACCGTGTATGTACGACCGGTCCCCCCACCCCAACCGTGTATGTACGACCCGTACCCTCACCCGCGTACGTATGGAGCGTACCCCCACCCCAACCATGTATGACCGGTCCCCCCACCCCAACCGTGTATGTACGACCCGTACCCCCACCCCAACCGTGTATGTACGACCCGTACCCTCACCCGCGTACGTATGGAGCGTACCCCCACCCCAACCGTGTATGTACAACCCGTACCCTCACCCGCGGATGTATGGAGCGTACCCCCACCCCAACCGTGTATGTACGATCCGTACCCTCACCCATGTACGTATGGAGCGTACCCCCACCCCAACATTCTAAGTACGGAGCGCAACCCAGGCCCCAACACCAGCACCTTCACACAACATCGCGCATGTACGAGTCGTACCAAGCCAGACACAAGGACAGCACTGTACAACAAAATGCCCGAAGTACACACCGTACACACATTAAAAACGCACGTACACAACCAGGACAAAGCAAAACAACACAAGAATACACCATTCGAATGGCACAAAGCCACAAAACATGTCCAACAAGCACAAAAACAACACATTCACTGACCTGCAACTGCCAAAATCCCAAACAGAGGCCCAAAACACAACCACTCCTTATAACACACCCACCCAAACTTCAAACACAGCCACACCCACCAATGGACCAATAAAAAGGACCCACACACACAAACCATGAGCCTTTGCAACAGACTCACTGCTGCCAGACCCCACAGACAACCTACAGCACCATACTAGAACCTTTACTACACCTTGCACTTGCACACCTTCACACACACACCTTCACAAACACCCCCTCATCACATTCACACACACACCTGCACAACCATACCCACACACCCACAACCATCCACACACACCCCCCCACCATCCACACCCACACCCCTCACCATGCCCACTAGCCGAGAGTTGGAGGTCCTTGTCGATGAAATCCTCAGAGTCGAGCCACACCTCTTTGGAACATTGGTCAGACAGACCAGCATTTCTGAAAAAACAGCCATGTGGCAGACGATTGTCGATGCTGTGAATGCTGTTGCGGACACCAGAAGGACCAGGCATGAATGCCAAGCCAGGTGGTACGATCTGCGGAGGAGGGTCCGAGCCAAAATGACCGACGAACACAACCAGGCCAACGTCACTGGAGGAGGGCCGCCCCGCAGACGCGTAGAATACCATCCCTGGGAGGAGAGGGTGATGGCCATACTGCCGGTGGTGGCAGTGGACGGATTAGAAGGACTCCGAGACCCGGGTGAGTACACAAACAACTCACCTCACATGGGGGGAACGTCATCCACAACCAAACACACAAACAGGCCCGCAACCACCCCAAGCTATCGCATGACTCAACCACACTCCATGAACACGCACATGCCACTGGCACCACCATGCCCCATGCACCCAGCTGGACAATGCCAAGTCACAGGCCACAGAAAACACCAACACAAGACACGGTAAGCCGGATGGCGGGAGTGTGGGCCCCAAAAATCACATAGTGCAACTCAGAAGCAGACAACAATGCCCCCTGCCCATATGGCCTAGGTCACAGCCAGACAAACAGTGTGTCCCCACACAGGAAAGACTTGCCAGCAAATGGCGGACGCCTTGCATTAACACATGGGGGTGACGGCACGTTCTTGCACATGACAGCAGCTAATGAACAGCCAACACTGTGAAAGAGTGGCAGCACACACCACCACAGCAGCAGCGCAGACACAGACACTACACCCAATGGGTGCCTGGAGATCAAAAACAAACTCACATCAACAATCCAAGGGCCATTCAAAGATCTGCTAACAGTGTGTGCCCAGGAAGATGGCCTGAGGTGACAGAGGGTGACACACAGAGGGAGGGAGAGGGGGACAGAGAGGGAGGGAGACACAGGGAGACGGACAGAGGGAGGAGGCTGACACACAGAGGGAGGGAGAGGGGGACAGAGAGGGAGCGAGAAAGGGACACACAGGTTGAGCAAATCAGCCTTGTGGGGTGTGGGAATGTCTGCTCGTCAGCAGGTGGACTGCGTGCATGTAGACAAGGGTGGCCAGTGCCAGAACCCCCCCTCTTCTCCATGGCAAAACACAGGGCCATGTCACAACCTGTGCACGAGCACAACGACAGCTACCTGCATTATCTAAGTGTGTGGAACCACTCCATGTGCCCACGTACAGTGCAACACGGAAGGCGCCAATGCATGGCTCGCCACACCTGCCACTCCACTGCTGACTGCAGTCACAATTGACGCAGCAAGTAAGACTGTGCCACACATAGGTAAAGTCGCAAAAGCTGTGGCCAAGGGACATACCCATGCACGAGTGCACTGTGAGTGGAATGCAAGACATATCCAAATTCCCAGAGGAAATGTGCCAACTTAGAAACCAATGAAACATGGATGTTGCATGGGACAAAATTAACATTGTCTCTCTCACACACAGGTCAATGTCGTGGATCACCCCCCAACACTGGGGGGGAAGACTCACAGGACCCGGCTCGGCGGGATGACGGAGCCACCGGCAGCGACGACTCTCACCACTCTGTGGACGAACCCGACCCCGACCAACCTGGCCCCTCTGGTGTCCAACGACCTGCAGCACCTGCGTCAGGTACAACTGGGCCAACCACCACCCCCACTCCTGCCACATCCCAGGAGACACCCAGGATCCCTGCCCCACCACCACAATGCAGCCAGGCTGGCCAGGAGGGACACGGTGTACCGGGCACCCAGGAGGAGGCAGGCGACAACGCCAATGCCACCCCTCAGGGGTCCTGGAGACCCGATGTGCCCACAAGGGCAGGCCAGGTGCAAGTGGGCAGGGGTGGTGGGAGTGGAGGACGGCGGAGGCGCGAGCCTGACCAGTTGGCTGGGGAACCGGTATATTCCCATGTCAGAAACATCCTGGACACATACCGGCAGGACGCCACGGGCATGGCCCAGGTTGTGTCCACCCTCAAAGAGATGAAGGGGACCCTCGATGAGATCAAGACCCAGCAACATGCGGAGCAACATGCCTGTCTACTGCGACACCAAGGGCGGATGGAGGACAGACAGGCTGAGCTCGTGACGGTGTTCACGGGAATTCACAGTACACTCCGTCGGATAGCCGACAACATGGGTAACCCTCCCTGTGCCATCAGGCGTAGAACATCACCACCCACAGGGAGGGATCAGGAGGAGGAGGAAGAGACATCCGACGGGGCATCCCAAACATCGTCACGGCCTGCTTCTGAGGGTCCCCGCAGGAGGGCGGGTCATCCACGGAAAAGACCGTGAGGATCGGCGCAACAGCACCATCTCCCAGGACACCTGGCCTGGCACCTGGCCCACTGGAGCAACAGCAGCACAGCAGCAAAAGACATTCTCTGCCACATGGACTTGCTGGTCACTGTCTGACCAATGTTGACAAAGACTGTGGCATGGACTCTGAGGATTTCAAATGGCAAGGACACCAACTCCCCTAGTGAACTTTGGATTCCACACACCCGGAAAGCCCCTCATGTCATACCCCCCCCCCCCGGTACCCCAACCAAAATAAAAAGTTACACCATAAAGAGAAGATGCCTACCTTTTGCATTATTACCTTACATGTGTCTTGTAAAGTCTAACCTTGCCTGAGTTCTCATTTGACTTCAACCATCCACACCCTGGGGCCTGAGTCTGGCACAGGACACACATGGGTCACATTGTATTAGGCAAGACAGACATGGAGCACCATACACACCCGTGATGGGCCCAACCAGCTGAGGGGGTGGCCTCACAACCGACAGACATTTTGAGTACAGCGGCAGCCATGCACAGAGGTCAGGGATCATGTGGAGTGTCCTGGGGGGCACCCAGGTATGTGTGGACAGGTGGCAGAACCATGTCCTGCAAGCTTGACGCAGGTGGATGCAGAGAATGGTGGCCTGGCCAACGTTGGATGCATGGGGATGGCACATGTCACAATACCCACACAGTCATGGACATCATGCACAATACACAGTCTAATCCCACACAAACAGCTTGCATCTTGCCACTCTACACATAGACACATAGCCACTATCACGGAAAACCATGCCAGACATGCCGGATGCACCGTGGCAACACACCAGCATTGACTGAGAAGAGGCACCTTGGAGGCATAGGGACACCTTTATTAGTCATGTATTCGGGATTGCAGAGGCAACTCGGAGTACACATGAACGGGTCATGTGGAGTAACATGTGGGTCCAACACTGGAACCCCCCTTCTGCAGCACAAATGCGTGATAGCCATGGAACTGGCACACAAGTGTCGGCTAACAGCTAAACACCCCCTGCTGCTCACGGAGAGACTGCCATACACCATTGATCCGCTAATGTGGAAGTCCCACACCATGTCAAGCCAATGCAAACCGTATGTGTCCGAGGGCAGTGTAACACACATTGATGCCATCATCACATTCCACAATCCCATCACTGATGACTGTCAACAAGTCTGACCATCTATTCAGGTATACCCAGCTGCATGTCATGTGTACCATGGTGATGCGACATGTCTGCAGAGGAACCAAACATCGACAGGGGCAGTGTGCATACATCATAAACAACTGCCACACCCAATACACCCCTGATGCATCCCTTACCCTAAGGAGACTTCCAAACTTGTCCGTGCGTGTAACGCTGAGTCAGCACACGATGACGTGTCCATGAGGAATAGCAGTGCCACAACAATGCAACCAGAAGACGGCATGCGCAAGTACCTGGGGAAGAGAGACACACAAGAAGTCAGCCACAAAAAGCACAGCCACTTGCATGTGCATGTACTCGACACATGTAAGGATGACAACATGCTAGGTCACAATTATGACTGGGGAAATACACATCACTGGCACCATCACTCCAGTGACACATCCACACACACCTCTGACTCACGTGCCATACATGCAGATGGACACACACATCGCAACACATGCCACACGGGGACCAATGCGTGCACACACAGACACTGGTACTCACCACTAAGCAAAGAAGTCGCGTATGAGCCGAGTCCGGATGTCCTCTTGCGGAACCACATCCTCCACATCACTAGCCCCATTGCCAAGACCTTGGTCCTCCACGGGTGGATGGTCCTGATCATCTTGATCCAGGATGAGTGGCACAGCTTTCTCAACTGCCATGTTGTGCAGCATGCAGCAGACCATGAAGATTTTGCAGACCTTCGCCGGGGCATATGGGAGGGCGCCGCCGGTCTTGTGGAGGCATCGGAATCGGCTCTTCAGGAGGCCAAATGTCCTCGCTATCACTCGCCTTGTCCGGCCATGGGCGGTGTTGTAGCGGAGCTGGGCCGGCGTGATGGGGTTGCGGAGAGGTGTGATCAGCCATGGCATGTTGGGAGAGCCAGCGTCCCCTACATGGAAAGCACATGGACATAAGTAGGACAGGAGAAGCGGTCGTGCTGGAAGTCTACGCAAAATACAGGACAGACAGAGTGTACCCACCAACAACACATGCTCGTTCGTTGCGCAGCTGCGTCATCATTTCAGGCACCCTGCTACGCCTCATGATGTAGGCATCGTGTGCTGATCCTGGAAAACGAGCACAGACATGTGAAATCACCATGTTGGACAGACACACCACAAGGGCATTGATGGAGTGGTAGTGCATGCGATTCCTGTACGCTACCTCCTGTGCCTGTGGTGGGACCAAAGCCACATGTGTCCCATCTATGGACCCAATGACATTGGGCATCCCTCCCAGGGCATAGAATCCACGCTTGACACCAGTCAACATTTCAGGGGTTGGGAAATGGATGAACTCATCCAGGTGAAGCAACATGGCCTCTAAGAAATCATGCAGCACACGGCAGAACATGCTCTGGGACATGCCACCAACATGAGCTATGGTATTTTGAAAGGTACCCGTGGCAAGAAAATGTAGGGCTGCCATTACCTTCAGCTTGGGTGTCAGTGCCGTAGGATACCTGTGCAGCGGTTGCAGGTGTGGTGCCAGCCTCGCCGTCAACTCCACAATCAACGGTTGGGGGAAGCGGTAGCACCGGATACAGTCATTCTCCCGCATGTCAGCCAAGTCCGGAATTGCTCGGGGAAGAGGCGGCGCTCTGCAGTAATTTGGAAGTGACAAGGAAGAGTGAGTGCACTACAACAACAATTTTTTGGTGCTGAGCACATGTTAATCTGTCAATACACATATGCGACATATGGAGTCAGGTATGTGCCACATGCCCTGGACACGTATGGCTGCCAGGTGACACTCCTACCAAGACCCAGCTACACACGGAGATTGTGAACCTCCACATGCCATGGCATGGGATTACCTGTGTCCCAGTGTAAGTGAACTGCCAGACGCAACACAG
Source organism: Triturus cristatus (assembly GCF_964204655.1). Taxonomy (NCBI): domain Eukaryota; kingdom Metazoa; phylum Chordata; class Amphibia; order Caudata; family Salamandridae; genus Triturus; species Triturus cristatus. The sequence continues at coordinate 1,138,847,004 of NC_140583.1, read as the reverse complement.
GAGTGACATACATCCACACATCAGCAGAAGTAGAATGTCGATTGCAGAGACTGGTAGCGGAACACTAGAGCCACAGGGATGTATGACGATTCAACGCAAACAAACACAACGCACACCACTACATCACATTCATTACATCGCACACACCGTTACATAGCATACATTCACCACGCAAACCACAACATCGCACGATGCCTTCACACGCATGCAAAAGACATTTACAACGCACACCAAGACCGCGCATTCCAGCACTCCGCCCGACACTCACGGCAAAACAGTACCGTACACTAACATACACCCTAAGCCCTAACCCTAAAGCCTAAAAAACGTACATACACGCCCCCTAACCCTAAGCCCTAACCCAAAAGCCTAAAACACTAGCCTATACGCCCCCTAACCCTAAGCCCTAACCCTAAAGCCTAAAACACTAGCATACACGCCTCCTAACCCTAAGCCCTAACCCTAAAGCCTAAAACACTCCCATATACAACAATTAACCCTAAGCCCTAAAACCTAAACCCCCCCCCCTCCACTGCACTACCCATAAACTACCCTAAACCCTAAAACAGCATCAACCTTACCTGGTTCCAACGTTGTCTCCCCTGCCGCCCGTGTACCCGTGCCTGCGTTCTAACAGCGCCCGCGATGCAATGGCACCCGCGATGGAACGTCGTGCGTAGTGAACGCACGCGGCGTAACGTCGCGTGCATTGTGATGGCATGCGATGTAAGCGCATGCGATGCGACGCATGCGTTGCGATGGGTGTTCCCCGAGCCACAGGTCACATGACATTACACTAGGACAGCCCACACACCTTGCCATGAAGGTGTACATGTAATGACTCACCACACATTCATAGAGAGGATGCAGACATGTCCTTGTTACGCTACTCCGTGTCCCATGCATACATACGCACCTCACATCCGATACCACATGTGGCCTGGTGTGCGGAACAGTGTGCCATGTCCATCTACACACAGACACATGTTGGTTGCTGCAACAGCTGATGCTTTTGAGGGAGCTCCAACATCAAGCTATGATCTCGCGTATTTGTACCTATAGTGATACGGACCGTACACGTGTTTGTACGCTCACTTTCACTATGGGTGTTCTCGCGTATGCGTACTCATAGTGGTACGGACCGTACACACGCCTGTACGCTCACTATCACTATGGGTGTTCTCGCGTATGTGTACCCATAGTGATACGGACCGTACACGCGTGCGTACGCTCACTTTCACTATGGGTACGCATACGCAAGCACACCCATAGTGATACGGACCGTACACACGCCTGTACGGGCCGTTGCTATGCATTTGTGGTGCCCTAGGGCCCCGGGACGCACCGTACCTGTGTGTGAAACTCCAAATTACATAGGGGACACATGAGGGACAAGTAGAAAGGCCTACATGCATGCTGGTTGTCATGGAGACCAAGTTTAAAGTTTGAATTTTTTTAAGCAGGTGCACAGCAGTATTCAGTTTGAATTAATCTACTTTGTTGCAATGTGGTTCTGGAGTTGACATCATGCTCAAGAAAAAAACACAATAAGAACCCACTGACTGTGCTAGGTTTGAAGGGATTGGAGGAAACATAGGATGCAAATGTGAGTGACCAATCACTCTGTACTCCTGTGCATGAAACAGGCCAGCAAGGCAGATATAAGGCAGCCAGGTCCCATGAGGGAGCACTTGCCTGCACATCTTTGTATTCGACGACCCAGCTGCTGCTACTGATTCTCTGGAACCCTGTCAAGGTCTGTGGAGAGGTCACAGCCTTTCACCCTGGAGGAGAACCTGGCTTTGCTGGATGTGATCCTCCCACAGTACCCCCTGCTGTATGGCCGACCAGGGTATCAGGTGAGTGCAGAGTCTACTAGCACAGACTGTGTCCCTTGTTTGTGACTGTGACTTCTGGCATTGTGTCCAGGTGTGGCACACATGCTATGTACTGTAGGGGGGGCCCCAGGGGGGGGAATGCCTGATGTCTCCCAGCCAGTGCATGCTGTGGTGCATGTCTGCCGTCCTCACTTGCATTGTGTTTACTGTGACAATCACTGTATGGTGCATGCCACATTCTGCCTGTCTTGTCCTCCTGGGAATGTGGCCTCTACAGTCCTCATGTGATTATGTGGTCAGCCCAGTGTGACAGGTGATTGTACCCACAGATGTGTGTTAGTTCTGTGTACCTGTGCATGATGTGTTTGTACCCTGGACATCGGTGTGTGTGTAAGTCCCCTGTCATGTGGGTGGGTACATATGTGGAGTGTGGCACCCAGGCTGCATGAGGGATGGATATACCCTGCCCATGTGATGTGAGCAGGGAGCAGTGCTGTGTGTCCGATATTGCAGGGCCAGCCCCACACCTGTGAGCCCCCCGTCTAGTGGCACATGTGCAGAGTGAGGTTTGTCGCTGCATTTGGCAATGGCAGGTGAATGTCCTGTGCCTGTGTGTGTCTGTGTACTCTGCTGCGGTAGCGTCAGTGGCCTGCGGCATGTGACTGCTTAGAGGTGCTGCACATTATCCTGGTGTAGCTTGTGATGCACAGTGTGAGCCTGGATCATTGCTTGTGTAGTTGCCCTCATTCCACCTGTGTACTGTTTTTGCCCTTCCCCAGAGGATCATGTCCCTATGACAATGGTGCAATGCGTTAGATGCATACTATGCCTTGTTGTAAACAGCAAATTTGTTTTAATATGTCTCTCTGTGACATGTGCCTGGTGTATTGATGTAGTTTCACTTGTTCATCCTCACATGTAGGCGCCTCTGCCAAGAAGCAGATATGGCTGACCGCCGTCAGTGCCGTGAGGAGTGCGGATGGTCGCAAGCGGCGCCTGGCCCAGGTGAGGAAACGCTGGCAGGATATCCGGTGCTGGACGCAGAGGATCGCACGGGTCCTGCTGGGGGACTCAGTGGCGCTGTGACCCATCCCTCCGCCCCCCCCCTCCTTGGGGCCTGTGGTTCCTTCGGGTGCAGGGGAGTCTCTGGAGGACCTTGCTAAGGTGTGCAGCGACATCCTGGCCTCCGCCTTTGGCCCTGCCCCACCCCCTGTGGTGGAGTCCTCCATCCCTGCACCCACGATGTCTACCCTTCACCCTCATGTCCCTGCGGTGCCTGGTCCTTCCCCCCCCACATGATGCCCTCCCCGCTGTGGAAGACGAAGGAGTCTGACTGTGCAGGCAAGCTAGGGGACACGCGTCCCACTGTGTCCCCCATCCAGCTGTGACTCATGGACTGCCCTATGGGCTTTGTAAATATTGAACTTTATCCACACACACTTTATTTGGAAATGCTGAATAAAGCCTTTTTTTTATCCTTAGAACACTACTGCTTTTGTGGTATTGCTGTTGGTGGGGCTGCTACATGATTTTGGGTGGTGATCATGTGTTGGGTGTGTGGGAAATGTAGTAGTGTGCTGGTCATAGGGTGTACCCTGGTATCTGTGTGCCATCACAAGGTGTTAGCTAGGATTTCTCTGTTCATGTAAGCAGTTACTGCATGGTGAAATTGTCCCAAGGTGTGTTCCTTCCTCTGTGTACCCTGACGTCTTCCCTGCAGGGTGTTCCCAATATTTAGCGCTGAGCTGTGTCTACATTAGCTGGGTGTGTGACGGACCCCTTCAACTTTGGCCATGCATGCAGAGCGATGTCTCCAGCTGCATCATTCGTGGCATCCTTGGTGATCACTGTACTTGTGTATGTAGTCTGTTGACATGACTTCATGTGGACATGTTCCCTTTTAGGCTGTATGCATGTGTGTACTCCCATCCTCGCACACATGTGTTACATGTACTGCAGGGTCTTTGTGCACCTGACTGACAATTGTGGCAATTGGATCTGTGGGTACTCCACCCTTTTTTTTTCCATGGGCACTGCTGGGAGGACTCTGCACACACCTCTCCTGTCTCTGGGCACTGCTGGGAGGACTCTGTACCCACCCCTCCTGTGTCTGGGCACTGCTGGGAGGACTCTGTACCCACCCCTCCTGTGTCTGGGTACTGCTGGGAGGACTCTGCACCCACCCCTCCTGTGTCTGGGCACTGCTGGGAGGACTCTGCACCCACCCCTCCTGTGTCTGGGCACTGCTGGGAGGACTCTGCACCCACCCCTCCTGTGTCTGGGCACTGCTGGGAGGACTCTGCACACACCCCTCCTGTGTCTGGGCACTTCTGGGAGTGATAGGCACACACCCCTCCTGTGTCTGGGCACTGCTGGGAGTGATAGGCACACACCCCTCCTATGTCTGGGCACTGCTGGGGGACTCTGCACCCACCCCTCCTGTCTCTGGGCACTGCTGGGAGTGATAGGCACCCACCCCTCCTGTGTCTGGGCACAGCTGGGAGGACTCTGCACCCACCCCTCCTGTGTCTGGGCACTGCTGGGAGGACTCTGCACCCACCCCTCCTGCATCTGGGCACTGCTGGGAGGACTCTGCACACACCCCACCTGTCTCTGGGCACTGCTGGGAGGACTCTGCACCCACCCCTCCTGTGTCTGGGCACTACTGGGAGGACTCTGCACACACCCCTCCTGTGTCTGGGCACTGCTGGGAGTGATAGGCACACACCCCTCCTGTGTCTGGGCACTGCTGGGAGTGATAAGCACACACCCCTCCTATGTCTGGGCACTGCTGGGGGACTCTGCACCCACCCCTCCTGTCTCTGGGCACTGCTGGGAGTGATAGGCACCCACCCCTCCTGTGTCTGGGCATTGCTGGGAGGACTCTGCACCCACCCCTCCTGTCTCTGGGCACTGCTGGGAGGACTCTGCACCCACCCCTCCTGTGTCTGGGCACTGCTGGGAGGACTCTGCACACACCCCTCCTGTGTCTGGGCACTGCTGGGAGGACTCTGCACCCACCCCTCCTGCATCTGGGCACTGCTGGGAGGACTCTGCACACACCCCTCCTGTGTCTGGGCACTGCTGGGAGGACTCTGCACACACCCCTCCTGTCTCTGGGCACTGCTGGGAGGACTCTGCACCCACCCCTCCTGTGTCTGGGCACTGCTGGGAGGACTCTGCACCCACCCCTCCTGTGTCTGGGCACTGCTGGGAGGACTCTGCACCCACCCCTCCTGCATCTGGGCACTGCTGGGAGGACTCTGCACACACCCCTCCTGTCTCTGGGCACTGCTAGGAGGGCTCTGCACCCACCCCTCCTGTCTCTGGGCACTGCTGGAAGGACTCTGCACACACACCTCCTGTCTCTGGATATGTACGCTTAGAACATACACGGGTGTGGGTTCGCTCCATGCATACGAGGTGGGGATAGGGTCCGTACATACACTGTTGGGGTGGGGGTACGCTCCATACGTACACAGGTGAGGGTACGGGTCGTACATACACTGTTGGGGTGGGGGTACGCTCCATACATACGCGGGTCTGGGTACGGTCTGTACATACACGGTTGGGGTGGGGGTACGGTCCGTACATACACTGTTGGGGTGGGGGTACGCTCCATACGTACGCCGGTGAGAGTACGGGTCGTACTTACACTGTTGGGGTGGGGGTACGCTCCATACGTCCGCGGGTGAGGGTACGGGTCGTACTTACACTGTTGGGGTGGGAGTACGCTCCATACGTACGCGGGTGAGGGTATGGGTCGTACTTACACTGTTGGGGTGGGGGTACGCTCCATACATACGCGGGTGAGGGTACGGGTCGTACTTACACTGTTGGGGTGGGGGTACGCTCCATACGTACGCGGGTGAGGGTACGGGTCGTACATACACAGTTGGGGTGGGGGTACGCTCCATGCATATGCGGGTGAGGGTACAGGTCGTACTTACACTGTTGGGGTGGGGGGTATGCTCCATACGTACGCGGGTGAGGGTACGGGTCGTACATACACGGTTGGGGTGGGGGTACGCTCCATGCATACGCGGGTGAGGGTACGGGTCGTACTTACACTGTTGGGGTGGGGGGTACGCTCCATACGTACGCGGGTGAGGGTACGGGTCGTATTTACACTGTTGGGGTGGGGTGTACGCTCCATGCATACGCGGGTGAGGGTACGGGTCGTACTTACACTGCTGGGGTGGGGGGTACGCTCCATACGAACGCGGGTGAGGGTACGGGTCGTACATACACTGTTGGGGTGGGGGTACGCTCCATGCATACGCGGGTGAGGGTACAGGTCGTAATTACATTGTTGGGGTGGGGGTACGCTCCATACGTACGCGGGTGAGGATACGGGTCGTACTTACACTGTTGGGGTGGGGGGTACGATCCATACGTACGCGGGTGAGGGTACGGGTCATACTTACACTGTTGGGGTGGGGGGTACGCTCCATTCATACAGGGGTGGGGGTACGGTCCGTACATATCCGTACCCACGCTATGGAATGCTTGTGCGGGCCATACCCAGGCCTTTGCCACGTGGGTACAGCCGTCCCGCCATTGCTGGGGTGACGTAGGTGTGGGCGTGGTACGACTCGTACCCACGCTCTTAAGGCGTGGGTACGGGACGTACCTGTATTGTTGTGTTGCCGGTTCGCGTCGTCAAGCACTTCCGTTGTGGCGGACGCTGGCTTTGCTGGACACGCCCCCACCCCCTCGTAGTGACCAGGGCCTGGGGGTCAGGTATGTCCAGGGCATGTGTGCTGTGTGACTTTGGTGGGGGTTTTGTGGCCTGCCCCTGCTCCTGCCCCCCCTTTCCCCCCTCCCTTTGTTGTTCTGACCTTCTGTGGCGTCTGCGTCCTAACCTGTAGAGGAGATCGACTGCTATGAGGGCCGGGATGACACGTAGGTTCGGGTCCATGTCTGTCCGTCGTGTGCAGGTACTCCTTGTTCGCGTCGTCCTGATTTCCCGGCAGTTTTTGGCTGCCGGAAAATATTGTCCGTGCGGGATGACGTCGGTGCGAATCGTAATTCCTGGTTCGTGAATGGCAGGCTGCGTGCGTCCCGACGTCACGTCGGCGCTTTCCCGGATCACATTTGTATGTTTATTTTCGTCGGTCGGGGTTTTGTACGATTCGTACGGAAATCGTGCGAATCGTAATTCCATGTTTGTATATTTTTGAGCCCGGGTACGCGTCGGACGGAGAATATGCTCCGTCCGACGGTTCGTACCCGGTTTTTACCGAATCGTGATCGGCACCAATATGTTTCATTTGGAAGGCAGAAATGCATCAAAAGTCAATAGGTAATAACAGTTTCTTTACAAATTAGAATAACCCTAAGTCTACCAATAAAAATGGTACCTTACTTGTGTGGGTAGGCATAGTGTCCACAACAGGAAATGGCTCAAAACCAAACGTGAACACACCACATTTTCACAATGAAAAATTACCCTTTGTTTGCAAAGTACCTAGCTGTAGGTTTTGAACCCTAGCTTTGCCGGCACCTAGGGAAACCTAGCAAACCTATACATTTTTGAAAACTAGACACCCAGGGGAATCCAGTATGGGGTGACTTAACTGCCTCCCTCCTGGTTATGTTACCCAGAATCCCTTACAAACCTAATAAATTGGCAAAAAAAATAACTTTTCCCCACATTTCTGTGGTGGAAAGTTCTGGAATCTACGTGGATCCACAAAGTAACACCCACCCCGCATTCCTCAAAGTCCTTCGAGAAAAATGGTACCTCACTTGTATGGGTTGCCTAATGCCCGCAACAGGAAACGGCACAATAAGCAATGTGGACACACCTCAATTTCGCAGTGAAAACTGACCCTTTTTTGGCAAAGTGCCTAGCTGTTGTTTTTTAGCCATAGCTCTGCTGGCACCTAGGGAAACCTAGCAAACCTATAATTTTTTTTTTAAAACTAGACACCCAGGGGAATCCAGGATGGGGTGACTTGACTGCCTCCCACGAGGTTCTGTTACCCAGAATCCCTTGCAAACCTAACAAATTAGCAAAACAAATACATTTTCCCCACATTTCTGTGGTGGAAAGTTCTGGAATCTGCGTGGATCCACAAATTTCCACCTTCCCCGCATTCCTCAAAATCTTTCGAGAAAAATGGTACCTCACGTGTGTGGGTCGGCCTAGTGCCCGTGACAGGAAACGACGAAAACGCAATATGGACACAACTCAATTTCGCAGTGAAAAATTTAGTTTTTGAACCATAGCGCTGCCGGCTAAAAAGTGAGGTTTGCTGGGGATTCTGGGTAAGGGAACATTGGGGGATCCACGCAAGCCTTACCTCGCTGGAAGCCCCCAGGTGTCTAGTTTTCAGAAATGTGTGGGTTTGGTAGGTTTTACTAGATGGCCGTCGAGCACGGGGCCAAAAACCCAGGTGACCCCCCTTTCAAAACCAGGTGGTTTTGAGATAGGCAATTTTGATGTCACCTCACATCGTTTTGGGCCCTTGCCTGTCGCGGGTACTTGGGCCTCCCACATAAGTGAGGCACCATTTTTATCGGGAGACCTGGGGGAACGTTGGGTGGTGGGAAATTTGTGTGAGCCCGGTGATGCCACAACTTTCCCACACAAAAATGTGTGAAAAAACTGATTTTTTCAGCTAAAATTGAGGTTTGCACGGGATTCTGGGTAAGGAAACATTGGGGGATCCACGCAAGCCATACCTCCCTGGGTGTCTAGTTTTCAGAACTATGTGGGTTTGGTAGGTTTCCCTAGATGGCCGCCGAGCTCGAGGCCCCAAACCAAGGTGACCCCCCTTGCAAAACCAGATCGCTTTGAGATAATTAGTATTTCTGCAGCGTGAACATTTTGGCACAATATTGCAAGGAAAATGTGACAGATTTATTGAGGTTTGCAGGTCATTGTGGATAAAATAACTTGTTGGGATTCACAAGCGAGACATCACCATGTACTCCCATGGGTTTATGACAATATCTACAGTTGGTAGGTTATTCTTAGATGGGATGTACACCTTGGCAGAGAGACTAAAAAGACAAAGCCATCTAGTCCTCAAACACACACACATACTGGTTGGATTTGGCATGAGGGAGAGTGATTGTTCAGTATATAAAATTTTATTAACAAGTGATTTCACAAAACTGAAATTCGCTGTCAATAATTAAATGGACAAAAAGCTGAACCAGTGACTCGCAGCTCGTGAGCTGTAAAGCCACGGCAAGGCACCAACCACTTTATAGGTCATTCACACACCTTTCAAACGTGATACACACAAGACAATTCACACCACCAGGCACGAAACCAACACATCACAACATTCACAAAAAGGAACAAGGTACACCCTGCTTCAGAAAGACAAAAAAGACAAATATTATTGCACAGCCATGTAATTCTCAAGCACACACACATACTGGTTGGATTTGGCACGAAGGTGAGTGATGGTTCAGTATATACAATTGTATTAGCAAGTGATTTCACAAAAATGAAATGCACTGTTAATAATTGAAAGGATGAGAAACTGAACCATTGACTCACAGCTCGTGAGCTGTAAAGCCACGACAAGGCACCAACCTCTTCACAGGCCATTCATACACCTTTCATACATGTGACACATACAAAACCATTCACACCGCCAGCTGCGGGCCCATCACATTACAACACTCAAACCAACAGACAGCGCCATTCAAGGGACCATCACTTTCACAAGCCCACATTCCTGACACTGCAACCACACAAGCTGATGGATTGCGTGAAGTGGTGCTCAGCTAGCAGTGTGTGTAGCAACCAGCAGCAAGTCACTACTCACACACCACCAGCCGAGAGCCAGTCCACGCACACCGCCAGCCAAGCCCCAGTCCACGCACTGTCAGCCAAGCACCAGTCCACGCACACTGCCAGCCAAGCACCAGTCCACGCATACCGTCAGCCAAGTGCCAGTCCCCACACACCACCAGCCAAGCGCCAGTCCACGCACACCACCAGTCAAGTGCCAGTCCACGCACAACGCCAGCCAGGTGCCAATCCACGCACACCGCCAGCCAAGCGCCAGTCCATACACACCGCCAGCCAAGCGCCAGTCCACGCACACCGCTAGCCAGGCGCCAGCCTACACACACCGCCACCACATTTAGGATTTTTTTATACAAAAAAGAAAACACAAACAAATTGCAAATAGATACAAATCTTCTAATACTAAATCTGAAACCAAATACATTACACTAATGCCAACCTTCAAACAGAATAAAAATGTTTAAACAAAACAGACCGGGCAGTTCACTTTACCACTCATGGATGCTCTCAAGAATTATTTTGCGTGTGGTACGCTAAAAAACAAGCAGGCACACACAGCCCAGGGTTAGAAGGACACTTGGGGCAGAAAATACGAGTCTCCTTCCACGTACCTCTTCGCCAACACTCTACATCTCGCAGTGGAAACGTCTTTTGAAGATGTGGGAGGAATGTAATCAGGAAAGTGGTGATCTTTCAATCGAGCCACATCCTCCACCACTCCAACTCTAGGAACACTTACCTTTTCCACAACAACAAGGCTGCCTATCACAGACTGCTGAAACTGAGCAAATGTCAACTTTGACACAGGAGAACACTCCTTGAACACAGCAAATGCATTGAAAGTTGCAAAACTGAAGAGATGGATGGCCAACTTCTTATACCAAATGCAAGCCTTACGAATAGCAGTTTAAGGTTCCAACCTCTGATCTACTCCTTCAACACCACTCATGTGCTTATTATAGTCTAAAAGGCACTCAGGTTTGCACACTTCAGCAATCTGACCCCAAAGAGGCATAGGTGAAGTACTCTCATCATGGATGGTAGTCAGCATGTACACAGCCCTCCTGTCCACAAATTTCACAGTTGGTAGTTCATCACTACGCAAGAAACTGCACTGTCCCCTCTGAAGTTTTTTGCAAACAAGCTCTTTTGGATAACCTTTACGGTTAGAGCGGATTGTGCGACAAGCAAAAGTGTCCACTTTGAGCATTTCCTTAAACAATTGCACGCAGTGTAGAAGTTATCAAGGTACAAATGATGGCCTCCGTTAAACAGTCCTCTAGCAAGATCCCACACAATTTTCTCTGAAACTCCAAAAGTGGATGGACAACCAGGGGGGTCAATAGTGGAATCCCAACCAGTGTACACACGGAAATTAAAAACATATCCTGTCCTACTCTCAGACAACATATACAGCTTAATTCCATAGCATGCCCTCTTGTACTGCCTAAAAACCAAATGGCCCTTGAACAAGACCAAGGACTCATAATAGAACAGGCAGACTCTTAAAAAGACGGTGACAGTCAGGGTGATCTCGTGGCAACGCCAAAGAATTATCAACAAAATGCAGCATCCGTAGCAAAAGTAAATACCGATCAAGAGTCATAACTGCAGGAAATATGGCTGTTACCATCAAGGGACTGGTAGACCAATATGAAGCCATGGGCGGCTTCCTTAGCAAACCCATCAATAAAGTCAAACCCAAAAAATTCTTAATCACTAGAGTGGGGCCTACGTTTGTCACTGTTGTCCCTCAAAAACTGTTCAGCATACAAATTAGTCTGCTCAACAATCTGACCCAAAAATACATCATCCATTAACAACTGAAAAAACTGTATAGGCAAAAAATGTTCACAATCCACTCTTCACCCTGCATCACCGCTAAAGGCAGGCAACACCGGCTGCACCATGTTTGGATCAACCCAGAGTCCAGCACTTCCAGTAGGAAGCCTAGCAGCCTCAGGCTTCAATCCAGATGCCTCTTGCACCATCAGGACAGCAGTATCCTCCTCTAAAACAGGCACTTCATCCGCACTGAGAGTAGCTTCATCCACACCAAGAGTAGCTTCATCTGCACTGAGAGTACCTTCATCATACGATGATTCCATGTGGAGAGAAAACTCACTGCCTGAATCTTCCCCTCCCTCCTCTCCCTCAGACGCACTGTCAGTCTCATAATCCTGCTCAGAGGAAGATTCAAGAAGCATACCAACTACCTGCTTAGCAGTCATTCTACGGCTAGCCATAATGCTTACTAATAAAGGTAACTTGTCAAACAAGTCAACAACAATAAACACTTTGTAAAATGAGTAATTAACAAAATGCACCTTTATCAGAAATACCTATATACTGCAAAATGATACCATTCACTTGGCAGAAGCAGCTAAACTCACCACCACCTATTTGCACAGACACAGTATGGATCAACAATATCCCACTAAAAAAGAAAGAGAAAAGAAAACTACACATAAGACAATGCAAAACACATCGCACAGAATTTCATGCTCAAAACACTAACTAAATATGCTGCCATTATGACACCACTTGCAAACAAATTCATTCATACATGACAATAATACTCATTTGGAGTAAATACAACAAAAATGTTTTTCTTACCAAAAAAATGCGACTACGCAAAACTGCAGAACAACCACTGTTGAAACCACAAACAGGAATCAAAAGCTATACACTAGAATAAAAAGGAGAAAAAAACATTGCAATCACATATGAAAATAATGCACCAGTCCACACAAAATCCACCAGCCAAGCTAAGGGGTAAGTGGGCCTAAGAGTATAAATAAAATATTCACCCCCATTAAAGGGGAGCAACCCTTGCCCTTGAGGCCACTCCCCAACACAAAAATAAAAAAACCCTGGTGTCTAGTGGCTTCAGATGGGCCTAAAAACATACTGCTATTCTTCCATGCAAAGAGGGCATAAATGGCCACAATCATCCTCCCATAAAGGAGAGCGACCCTTGTTCAAGGGGCCGCTCCCCAACATAAAAAAAAGCCCTGGTGGCCTAGTGGCCCTACAAAAAAACAAATCAGCCGATCTGCCCCTCAGGGTGGCAGAAAGGGGCAAATTAATGCTCCCCATAGGGGAGCAACCCTTGCCCAACGGACCACTCCCCACAAACAAATCCCTGGTGGTCTAGTGAGCCCAATTTAAAAAAAACATGGCGAGATGTGCCCACCAGACACAGCCACAAACATTGCCCCAAAAGGAGAGCGACCCTTGATCAAGGGGTCACTCTCCACAAATAAATCCCTGGTGGTCTAGTGGGCCCAATATAAAAAAATGATGAAATCTGCCCGCCCATGGGGGCAGACAGCCACAAATAATGCCCCCAAGGGAGAGCTACCCTTGCTCAAGGGGACACTCCCCACAAATAAATCCCTGTTGGCCATACAAAAATAAATCAGTGATCTGCCCACCCAGGGGGGCAGAAACGGCCAAATTAATGCTCCCCAATGGGAAGAGACCCTTGGCCAAGGGGCCACTCCGCACAAACAAATCCCTGGTGGTCGAGTGGGCCTAATTGTAAAAAAACATGGTGATCTGGCCCCCTGGGGGGCAGACAAAGCCACAAATATTGCCCCCAAAGGAGAGCGACCCTTGCCCAAGGGGTCACTCTCCACAAATAACTCCCTGGTAGCCTAGTGGGCCCTAGATTAAAAAATGGCGAAATATGCCCCCCATGGAGGCAGACAGAAAAAAACATAGCCCCCAAAGGGGAGTGACCCTTGCCCAAGGGGCCACTCCCCACTAAATACTCCCTGGTGGTCCAGAGGGCCGTTTTTTTTAAATTATGCAAAATCTGCCCCCCAAGGTGGGCAGACAAAGCCAAAATTATTACCCCCATAAGGGGACCGACCCTTGCCTAAGGGGCCGCTCCACCAAACAACAAAACTGACACGCATTTAAAAAAAAAAAAAAACCCGTGTCTAGTGGGCATTCCTGCTGCACGACCGCACGATCGTGCAGCAGGAATGCACAAAAGAGGCATCGGGGGAAAGGAAAACCTTTTCCTTTCCCTCGATGCCTCTTTTGGATAAATCCCCCACTCCCCAGCCCCAAAACGTACCTGTTTGTTCCCCGACACGCTGGAAGCAAATAGATTCCTGCGCGTCGGGAACAAAGGGAAACATCCAATGACATTGATGATGTGTACGGGGGGTGGGGGAGGCAGGGGAAGCGCTTCCCCTGCCTTCCCCGGTAAAAATACCCGGATCGGCATCCCACAGGGGGAGTGCCAGTGCTTCCCCCGTGGGTGGGTGTCATACACGCCCACTGTGTGCCATGAAGGGTCCAGCTCGTCATGAGCACCGAAGGGGTTAAAGATAAAAATATTCTCTATTTTTATTAATTGGTAGTGAATTCCTAATGTGTTTTGTGTCTTACTTACTTTCTGTTATGGTGATATCAAATGCTTTACACTCCTGTCTCCTAAATTAGACCAGACTGCTCATCAGTCAAGCTACCAAGGGTTGAGCCAGAATTCATTTATTGAGACTTGACTGGACCTTATTTGTTATTGTGATGTTATTACTAGTTATAGGTAGCTACCTGCACCTACTAATACAGCACCTTCCAACAGTACATGGCTGCCAATAGGTCACCAGCGCAAGAAGAGGACAGAGTCATGTTTTAGATGATAGAAGCTGCTCTGCTCTCTCCTTTTTATGCAACACTGTGCAGCAACTGTGGTTACAACACTGCATTTTGTGACTTTATTGTTAATCTGGCATCAAATGACTCTAATCCACACATTCATAGGTTGGGTTCTTGCCTAAGGGAAATCTACAGACAGTGAATGAGATGCATGCTTGGCAGAAAGTATTTAGACACTTTCAGTTCTGAGACAAGAAATAAGAATTTTAAAGTTTAGCTTGTGAGTGTTGTACTAGGAACCTAGGTTAACCAATTAATCAAATGTTATTTCTGTAGTAAAAAGCATGAATATTTTTTTTTCTTACAAAGCAAATTACTCAGTTATGGTTATAAAATTTAAAGCAGTTTTTGAGAAAGGTGCATGTACAGCACTTTCATTTCTGATAACGGAGGTACGTGCAAGTTAACATTCAAGGCACATGCATTGTGTTTGTGTATTACTACTGTTACTAAAGTGAAGATCAAACCCATTTTCATTTATTCCACCTGGACCAGCAATATAATGGCTAACAAAGTACAGGTTGAGAGTTACGTGTTGAGGCCTAAGATATTATTGAGATCATCTCATTTTCAGATCCATTTTATTTTACACTGGAGCCAAGTGGTCGGATGTATGTCGTTACAACGCACACTTTTACAACGCATGCACTTACAACGCATTTTTTACAACGCATAATCCATTACAACGCATGACATTACAACGCATGACACTACAACGCATTTTTAAAAACTACCTTTACAACGCATTTCCATTACAACGCATACTACCTTTACAACGCATACCATTACAACGCATAATATTAAATTGCATTTAAGGTAAGTATTAGATAGTATAGGGGTAAAAGTTACTTTTCTAACTCCAGGGGGTGCAACAGTAGGGTAAGTGTTGGATAGTATAGGGGTAAAAATTACTATTCTAACTCCAGGGGGTGCAACAGTAGGGTAAGTGTTGGATAGTATAGGGGTAAAAATTACTATTCTAACTCCAGGGGGTGCAACAGTAGGGTAAGTGTTGGATAGTATAGGGGTAAAAATTACTATTCTAACTCCAGGGGGTGCAACAGTAGGGTAAGTGTTGGATAGTATAGGGGAAAAAATTACTATTCTAACTCCAGGGGGTACAACAGTAGGGTAAGTGTTGGATAGTATAGGGGTAAAAATTACTATTCTAACTCCAGGGGGTGCAACAGTAGGGTAAGTGTTGGATAGTATAGGGGTAAAAATTACTATTCTAACTCCAGGGGGTGCAACAGTAGGGTAAGTGTTGGATAGTATAGGGATAAAAATTACTATTCTAACTCCAGGGGGTGCAACAGTAGGGTAAGTGTTGGATAGTATAGGGGTAAAAATTACTATTCTAACTCCAGGGGGTGCAACAGTAGGGTAAGTGTTGGATAGTATAGGGGTAAAAATTACTATTCTAACTCCAGGGGGTGCAACAGTAGGGTAAGTGTTGGATAGTATAGGGGTAAAAATTACTATTCTAACTCCAGGGGGTGCAACAGTAGGGTAAGTGTTGGATAGTATAGGGGTAAAAATTACTATTCTAACTCCAGGGGGTGCAACAGTAGGGTAAGTGTTGGATAGTGTAGTGTAATATTATGCGTTGTAATGGTATGCGTTGTAATGGTAGTATGCGTTGTAATGGAATGCGTTGTAAAGGTAGTTTTTAAAAATGCGTTGTAGTGTCATGCGTTTTAATGTCATGCGTTGTAATGGATTATGCGTTGTAAAAAATGCGTTGTAAAGGTAGTGCGTTGTAAAAGTTGCGTTGTAAAGGTTGTTCCCCCAAGTGGTCCAATGTTAAATGTGACAGTCCTATTTTTTATCAGTAGCAATTTGCATGATTGAACTTGCTTTTTATTCTCACCAAGGTAGGCACATGCCTAACAATCCCAACATATATAGGAAAATTGGTAATATGCCAGGACTGACTGGAGATCTTGCAGTGGACATGTCATTGGTCGCAATGTTGCTGGTATTCATGAAAGGGTTACACTAGTGGTGGAGAGGCACCACAGATTAAACACATTCTGTGACCTGGCAGAGTGTCCAGCCACACTGCGCCTCAGAACAGGAGGATGCCTGATGCCAAAGAGTGCATATCTACATTTGAAAACTGCTCACTCCTGCATTGAGCAGCTGCTATTTCTAAGGGGTAGGGCAGGAGAGGGCAAGTGGAGTGGCGGGTACTCTTGGAACTCGGGGACGAGGATGCATAGAGGTGCATCATGAACCTGCTGGGGTTGTTGGCAGATTGGTGTTTACCACAGCAGAGAGGAGACACTGGAGGGGGAGATGCCTCTCTCCAGTAGAAAATGGAAAGGGTGTGGCAATAGGGCTAGATATGTGGAATTTAGACCTGGGACCCACTTGATTTGCACTAACATACAATAAGTGTGAAAGGAAAACAGGATCAGAAAAAAGCAGATCGAGGTGTGGTGTGGAGCAAATGGTGGAAACAGCATAGCTGCGGAGCTCCGACTCTTTAAACTTGATGGCAGCACTTATCCTACTCTCCCTCAGGCCTTACTGAACAACTAGTGTCAGAGAAAGCTCAGGGGGGCTCCAGACCACATGAACCACCACAAAAACCCGGGGAGGGGTGGTGAGCCTTGAAGGGCAGGCATGGACAAGGATGACTGACAGAGCCAAGATGGCATCGGAGCATCCAGGCCACTCACATCTTTCTTAGCAGTAGGTAGCAGTATGGAAGTGGTGGCGATGGGAGCTAATTGGGGCTGAGAAGCGGCGAGTGCCTGCCCATCGCGGCCGCTCAGAGCAGGTTGTGTGGTCACCAGCAGCGTCAGGACTGGGGCAGCATACTGACCATGAACACCGTAGCCGGAGCAGAGGAGGCCAAAGAGAGCAGCGAGGTGATTCCCTGTCCACTTCCAACAAACCGATAAGAGAGGGGGCAAGAGCAGCTTGGAGGAGCCACCAGTGGAATAGGGATCCCTCCCCCATCAACAGCGACAAGTTAACACAAGTAGCATGCAGAGGCGATTGAGAGACACCTTATCCACAGCAGCCTGTCACGTCGGTCTCACATTGTGCGGGAGTGCCAAGATACCCTTGGCTCCATGAGGGAAGGTGCTAAAGACTGGCCAAAATGAGGACAGAACTACCCCAGTCACAATATGGATATTGGTGGGATAGGGATGCATGTGCTTGAGACCCAGTGGCAGAGACACCTCAATAAAAACATAAAGGAATCTGGTTGGACATGCCCCACCTTGTGAACAGGGCCACACCACATACTCAAGAGAACGGTGACACTTCCCCCGAACAATTTTACACAGGAGGTGGAAAATGAAGGCGATGGTTCCTCAAAAAGCCACAATGGTGTGCAATAAACTGTCCGAACCCCTGAAAAACGAGTATTTGGTACACCAAGCTGATACGATCAACCCATAAACAGAGGAATCCCCAAGCTGGGGACTGGAACCACATACAAGACCAGTCTGGGAGTTATAAGGGACTCCAAGATGGCATGGAGCAAAAGGTTGAAACATCAATGTAGGAGGTGATCCTGCTCGATGTAGAGCATAAAAAACTAGTGGACAGATTCACTGAAAACGAGCCAGACCTCGCCCAAACTCGGCCGCCGATGCTGGACCATGCCACCTGCATATAGTGCCTCAAATAGGAGACATCAGCTCTAAAAAGGAATACAGAAGATGCCGAAGGGTTCTCTCACCGCAATAACGCCTGGGTAATGGGACTCCCAGAAAGGGCTGAAGGACCATTCATGGAGCTATTTCTTGACCTCTAAATGGTTCATAGCAGTCCAAGTCCAAAAACCCCTAGGGAAACTGCTGATGCCAGGAGCCCGCCCCAAGACAAAGTCACAAGACTAATAAACCACTGAGACAGAGATGCCATATTGCAAAGGGCAAAGACACATGGGCCATGGCGAGGGGGAGAGGCAACAGTCAACATCTACTTGGATTATACCACCTCTTTGCAAGGTCAAATGACATTGGAAGAGCCTAGATATCAAGTAAGCACTCCTCTTCCCCACCAGTCTACACATTATAGTACAGAGTGAAATCTATTTTTTTGCCACACCAGAGGAGACTTGGGAGTGACTAAAGTGCAGATGATACCCACTGCCACTGAAAAGAGAGGCAATGATGATAAAATGCCAAAAATGCAAGAGGCACCGAAAGCAATGGAAACAAACACACCAGGTCGAATCCAAGAATAAGGCAAAATCTGAAAGAGCACAGGTAGTGGAGGCTATACATAGAGAATGAGCACAAGATGCTACCAACAGTTGGAACGCTCTGAGGGGAAGCACAGATGACTCTGGGAAGGACCATATGGGACCATAATAAGAAAAAGGACCCTCCTCCATCCCTCATGACTCCAATGATTTTGGGAAAAATAATAAGAAATCACAGAGGGCCAGAGGGACTGGACCACAACCTGGCAATTGGGGAATACTCACCCATTCAGCCCCCCCACCCTCTTGCCACAGCTAGGAACAGCCCACAAGAGATGAAGAGCTACAAACGGGCACACTGGTATACCTGGGTAACATCTTGGCAGACATACCAAGCATGACAACCATCATGGGATGGAATTTCAATATGGTACTCCCCCACAATTACATTGAACTAGTATTGACCAAGTACAAGAAATCTATGTATGGAAACTGGAAGGGATAGTCCATGCACTGGGAGTAAGAAATATTTTGAAAACAAAACACAGGACATGCAGCAGGTCCTTTTATTATTTGGGTGACAACAATAAACACACCTGCCTAAATTACTTTTTTGCACCTGTATCTATTGACTCATTATGGATCCACAGGGACTGAATACAAAGCAAAGAGGACAGTTTACCACTCCTCATTGACTGTCACATTAGAAACAAGGCCACCAAAGGAAATTCTCGTATGGCTCATATCACCTGAAGGTTACTGACTCACCAGGAGGTTGAGTGGCTACGCAAAGCCCCAGGTTATATTTTATAGAAAACATAGCCACAGTTCCGGAAGCCACTATGCTATGGGAGACCTACAAAACTACCATAAGAGGAGACAAGCAACAAAAAGAGACAGCCTGCTGGGAGGCAGTATGGGAAAGTCAGAAACCAGAGAAAGCACATCCCCAAACCTCAATAGAGGATTTCAAACAACAGTTATCCTGTAAAACTGAAGAATACTGAGCACTCATAACCAACGAAGTCAGGTGATTCTACAAATTCCAACAACGATGGATCTATAAAGTGAGTGACAAGGCAGTTAAGCTCTTGGCATGGCTGGCTGCTCGTGGCTCTGAAAAGACACTTTTAACCCCTCAGGAGAGTGGATCACAGGTAGCGAGACAATAGTAGGGGTGATGGTGGAGTACATTCCAGAATTCTAGTCAGGGAAGTTTCCCAGACAGGGTTTGAACTTGCAGTAATTTGTCCATGACTGACCCAGTAGAAAACTGGGAAAATATAAACCCTTAGAGATTGAAGCAGAATTAACAGAGAGCTAGATACTGACTGCACTCTCCCAATTCCAATCTGGGAAATTCCTGGGCCCAAATGTTCTCCTAGCAGCATTCCTGAAGATAATCCCCACTAAAAGTGTAGCCCCATTGCTTAACATGTATGAAGAGGACCACCAAAAAGAGGAATTCCCCAAAGACCAAAAAATGGTGAAGGTGATACCCTATTAAAATCAGTGAAACCAGTGGACAAGTGGGACTCGTACAGACCAGTATCACTGTTAAACGCAGTCACCAAAATCCAGGCCAAAGTCTTGGCTAATAGATTGAGAAGATTTGGTCCCCCCAGGCCAAAACGTAGTTATGCCCCACAGATCTATAAAACGTATTCTGTCCAGGCTCTTTAACAATGTAGAGGCAGGAGGGGTAGTAACGGTCCCATTGGCCTCTCTGAATGCCCATACGATTTTTGACCCAGTGATATTACCTTATTTATTTGCAATACTTGAAAAAGGGACTTTGAGTTTAACACCCTAGCCTTGGTCCACCTACTATGCTCCATACCCCAGAGGGAGACCTAAAATATATGGCATTCTCTCTCAAGACTTTGGTCGATGAAAGAGATTGGCAGTGGAACCACTTGCTGAATATGTCAGAATCAATGTCCAACTAGATAGATGGAAGTGGGAACCCATATGGAAGGAGTGCACATGGCTATATGCAGACAATGTCTTCCTGTATCTGGCGAATCTGGGCCACTCCCTGGTAATAACACGGGAATTATTTGAAATTTATGGGAGGATCTCAGGGCTGAAAATACCCCTGAAGGTTGATTACCAACACTTAAAATACTTGGGACTGTGGCATTCCAAGGAGAGAAATCCCATTACGAGGACAGCTTAGTTCAATTGCGCTGTAGACTTGAGACCAATGATAAATATTGGAAGATGCTACTCCTGTAATTACAGAGGCAAGCAGCACTGTTTAAAATTACCACAATGCCCAGATTCACACATATACTACAAAATAGCCCCTATGCAGTACCTGCATCATTCTTCCAGGCCATCAATGCCCTACTAAGATCCCAACTCTGGGGAGACAGCCCTCTGAGGAGAGCACTACCCACGTTACATCGGTCCACATGCAAAGATGGCATAGAGCTCCCAAATATTCAAAAATACTATTCGGCAGCACAGGTCAGCATAATAAATAAGTGGTCATATGCACCACAAGAGGAACCGGCCTTCAGGATCAACCAGAAGGCAATAGGGAAAGAAAGGTACATAGGCATATAATATGGAGGCAAAACAACCACAAAAGCCCTGTCAGTTACAGTGACAATCCTCACTATCTGGCAAACACTAAGGGCCTGATTCTGATGCAGGTAGGAAGACCTCCTAACGCCATTTGCTCCTTCCAAATCAGATTGGGAACGTGTCTTTCCGACCGACTGACCAAGTATGATGCGAGTTAGGTGTTAGAAATATCCCAATCCCAACCCGACAGCATTTGGAATGACCGTATGGAGCAGAATCGAACTTCTGTACGGGCCGCATTTCCAAACTACCGAGTACGATGCTGGATTTAGACAGCCTTTCTGAATCGTGTCATCTGACTCAAATCGGCAGTCAGAATCAGACTTTTGGGGCCAGTAGTGTGACCCCCTGCACCCAGAGCTTTCTCAATTGGGCCCATGGGGGTACCCATCATGTGTCCCCCCCTTATCAGCCATGCAGGGTGTGCCCGCCACTGGGTGCCTGATTTTCCCCCACCCCTTTCTTCAATGGCAGCCTTTGCATTCAGTCGGAACAAAGGCTCTCATTGAAGTCAATGGGAGTCCAAACAAATCGTATCTGAAAGCTTCTGGATGCATTGTACTCTTTTGGTTGGACTCTCCCTATCTGATTCGGTCGGAAACCATTCCCAAACCCATTCGGTGGGGAAGCTTTCCAAACCGCATCAGAATCAGGCCCTAAGTAGAGAAATGGGACGGCTTGCACCTAAGACCTCACTGTGTGTCAAAGCTACAGGGATTTGAACAATGGGACGATATAGGCATCTTTACCTTAGCTGAGGTCTGGGATGTGAAAGGTATAGTCCTGTTTGACCACTTAAGGACAGAATATGACATGATGCCTCTCATGTGTTCGGGTGTTTTCAGACACACACTATGAACTAAGGGTGGTTGTGCCACAGGATGAGGAAACTGTGTAAACATTTCCAACTTTAAAATAGACTGCTAAACTATAATATGCCAGTAAAATGATATCCCCCACATACCACATGGTGCAAAGAAACACCCACCATAATCTGGAACACCTGAGACAATGTTGGCAAGTGGAAGTGGGAGAACAAGTGGAAGCGGACTGGCGGATGCAGTGCGATTTACTAGAGAGGTGGCAATCAAAGCAAGTTATAGCTTGATACAATTAAAAGTACTCCACAAAGTATACTATACCAGGGTCGTCTTACAAAAATTGGGGAAGGCTACAGATGAGAAGTGTTAATGGAGATGTGGACAGGAGGGCACATTCTATCACACATTATGAGACTGCCTGAAATTTCACCAGTTCTTTTGGGAGTTACTTTGAGATTGGAGGAAGCAGCAGAAATACTTATAGAACCTGAAGCATCACTGGTGCTCCTGGTAATATGGAAGAACATCAATGCTACATCCTACGAAAAACTACTTATTAACTTTGTAAGAAGTGACTTTAGGGGAGAGCGAGGGAAATGCTATGATGTTATGATAATCATCAAAAAAAGAAGAAAACATCTAAAAAAAATGCAAAAAAAAATTAAGAAAGAAAGCATGGAAAGGCAGCTAAGCATCAGTGGTGAGTGCAAAGTGTAAAAGGGTGGACTTTGGATGTGGGTGTAAGAAATAGGGCTATTGTTTGAGGGGGGTGACAAGCAAACCCTAAATTAACCTGTGCTCAACCCTGGGGTAGCTTTGCACAGAACAGTCAGGCTTAACTCAGAGGCAATATGCAAAGTATTTGTGCAACACTTCAAACAATAAAGCAGTGAAACCCCACCACAAAAGGGTCCCACTCCAGTTTCCAAATAATAAAACAAGACCAAGATTACTTAAATCCAATCAGTAAAACCAGAATTATGAATTGTCTAAAGATTTAAGTCTAAATTAGCACCTAAAAGTACGAAGTGTCAATCGTAGCTTTCTGGTCCTGTGAGACAGGTAGAAAGTCACAAGTTTAGGCCAACTACGATGGAGCACGAGTATGGTACAGGAACCAAGGTAGTCACGCTGAAAAGTTTCCTTCTCAGTCCTGCACCAAGAGTTCGGTTCATTGTGGAGGGTGGGCCATGAGGAGCATGGAATCATCGTGGGCTTCGTAGGTGTAGTGCGAGAATGGGTGTTGTCCTATGTGATTGGTAGAGGCTGTAGCATGATGGGTCGGGCTGAAGTAAGTTTGCATTTCTGGGCTGTGTGTGACAAGGTCTCAGCACCACTTGGCTGGTTTTCAGTCATGCAGAGCCCAAAAATTTAAATTCAGCTTCTCTGATGCCACACCAAGGGGTCCAAGACCTGAGAGGCACTACTTTGAGGTCAGGGGCTTGCTCCTCCTGTATATGGGTGCTGGTACAGATGGTTGGGAGCCTTTTCTGTCCCTGTCATTTTCTAGCCAACAGACTAGCCCTTGGAGACACATTGGGGGATATTCTTAAGAACGTGCGATAATCATCACCAACCTAGGCTAAAGCAATTTTACATAACGCCGTCTATCGCGGTAAACTAACGCCGTGTTAACGGCGTATTCTCAACACGCCGTCAACAGGCAAAGGTACCCCGATAACGCGTCAAATGTCCGAGGTAAGATTATTGGGACGTCGATAAAAAAGGAAACACAAACGTGAAAAAAGTTGCGATGTGCCCAACAGCGATAAAAATACCAGCGATAAGCAGCTCCAGGCTTGCCATTCCCACGTCATGGTGAAAATGCACCATGAAAGCTGCAAAAAAAATAAAAACCCAAAGAACTGAGAAGCACCATTGAGGAAGCTGGAGCAACTACAGTGTCCCAGCGCGCAACCTGCTGTAGCAATGTCTCTTCCCCGACCCCGCAAGGGAGTATAGGTTCTACACTTTGGCCTTCCATTCCAACCTTGAAAGCGGAGTTCAACAGGTTGAGCGGGCACAAAGCCCTTTTATTCCAACAGGAGTTGGCCTTCACTTCAGCCAGGAGACATTCATATTGCAGGTGCATCGGACCTCGAGTGAGATACAGTTGCTTCTTACAACTGACTTCCCACTTCATTTTGTGGGACTAATTCACCAAATATTCAATGCATCTGAGCCGACAGGCATTGCACATTTTTTTAAATGTGTGGGATCGGGCATGGTCTGTTCTGTTCAAACTATATTCGGGGTAATACCAGCTTTCATTCCTTCTATTCTTTCCAGCGTCTTTGGCAGGCGTCACTTAATATTGGTGATGGAAGCTGGTGTCCTGCTTATCCTCTTTGTGCTTCGTGATGGCCACTCACTTTGAGGCTATACACAGGCCAGCTCAGCAACAACTGAACCGCAATCGCTGTATGAGGTTTTAGGATGCTTTCCCTTAGCAACGATTGGCATAAGTTACGACTTGACCTTTCGATTTGAATACTATACTTGCGTGCAACCTGTGCTCAAGAGCTGACATTTCTCTTGGGCAATGGAACTTTGCTTATTGAACACGTGGTGTCCAATCCCTGATTTCAGCCGGTTGATGGGTCCCTTGGAAGCGCATGACCAGGCTTGTTCTGTGGATGGTCAGATGATGCGTGCACCTTTACTTGGAATCTTGGCTCAATGGGATATCTGTGCGGCTGCGCAGACTTTCCTCCAACGTAGTTTCATTGAATATCACGCAAGTCTCTCATTTTCTGGTTTTGGATGCTCCTGCTTATGAGGTAAATCATTGTTCCTTCGACTTACGTAATTGGATGTCATCACTTTTTTCTGCCAATGACAAGGATGAACTGTTAGAGGGAATTGCATTTCTTTGCACAGGTACCTTCATGGATTAACTGCTTATGTCATCACAACTTCGCTTTCTGCTTTATTGACTCTTTTTTCAAAAGCTCAATGTGCCTTTGGCTTTGTCTATGAACTTTCAATTTTTTCTCAGATTTTGCCTTTTTTACAGCCTTTATAAAATGACGGCTCCTTTTGTATTCTATGGTATTGTTACAATGCTGATGGCGCTGGCTTGATGCATTTTGATGCTGCTTGTGGTTCGCATAATGTTTCATGAATCACTATAGTCAAAATAAACATTTTGAACTTATTTAGTGACTCTGATTATTCTTATTGTGGACAAGTACGAGAGGGCGAAAGATTGTCTTGTTTGGCGCTGCCTTGGAGGTAGTCCAGGGGGGTTGTTCTGGGGGTGGAGGTTGTCCTGGGGGTGGTGGCGGTCGGTGTTGTGGCCCGCTTGGGTCTCTGAGCTGCATAATTGGCAGCTCCATGACATCTGTTGGTCTTCAGATGTGGCTCTGTGCTGGGCCCCCTTTCTACCTCAGGTTTTAGTCCTACTTAAGACCAGAAAAAAGCAGGTCTTAAGTCCCTGCTGCTAACGTGCCTTATCGCCCGTTTTTGGCCCGCATCGCCGATCTGGCTGGTCGTTGAGAATATCGTGAAGTGGTGTTATCGGTAGTTTATGGACGGGAACATCTACTGTGCATATGATTGGCGTTAGTTGTCACTGCCAGCCTTGGCGATGTTTTTAGCGGCAGCTATCGCAGGAAAACTGGCAATATCCGCTGTTAGCGTTGGCTTGTGAATAGGGCGATAGATCTATCATCACATTTGTGTTGAAAAGTGCAGCTAAATCGGCAATGCATCCTTGAGAATATGCCCCATTGGGTGCCCTGGGTTCAAGAAGTGCGGTTCCAGTTCTTCTCAGCCAGGCAAAAAGGGGCAGGCTGGCACAGGAAGGCAGCAGCAAAGCAAGGCAGTGATTCAGCAGGATGCAATTCATCAGAGCGGCAGTAATTCAGCAGCACAGCAGTCCTTCTTCCTGGCAGGTTCTCCACAGGTGCAGTAGTGTAATGATGAGTTGTGCTATTGCAGTGGGGGGGGGGAGCTTCTAAAGGTGTCCCTTCGTAGTCCCCAGGCATCCTTCCTTCCCTGTTCTGACTTCAAACTAACTACAGTGTGTATGCAGCCTTTGTGTGGAGGCAGGGCATAGCCTATTCAAGTGTAAGTAAGGCTGTACCCAGCTCCTTCCTCCCATCCTGCCAGGGATGGCCCATCCAGGCACACCTAATCTCCCTATTGTGTCTGGCTGTCAAGGAGGAATACACAATACTCAACTGTCAGCTACACCCAACTAAATTCAATATTCACTTTATTGGGTTAGTGTAAAAACAGTAAAAGCACCACAATCTATAAAACAATGCAATAAATACATGTACACATAAAAAATGATTAAATCATCAGTCTTAAAACAGAGAATCTCTGAACCGACCTGATTTACCTAAATACATAAGCAACCATTTATTTTATGGATCTCAGTGCAGCTTTTAAAAAACTAGTAACATTAAAAATAATATCAGCTATCAGTTGTTGTAAAAACGGAAGAGCAGGTCGAGATTGTTTAAATTGATTGGCCATCAAAACAGGCACAATATAGTTTTTCCTGGGAACTTCAAAGTATCTGCAAAACATAACCACGTGCATTGTGTCCTGCACAGATACCTGATCACCCCTCAAAGGTTACAATAGTGAGATAAGGCTCTGTAGATTAGGTAGTTTTCAACAGGGAATATCCTCTCAGCGACATTTTCTGAAGAGCCACATGCCTCTGTTTCAACCAATTATCACTGACCCAGATGAGATCAGCCTTGACAATCCCCTCAGGGTTAGTAAAGGGCTCTCCCCTTCCCAAGCTTTGCAATGATGCCTTGAATATTAAAACCAATGGATAAGGTGTGCATGATCAAGAGAAAAGCAATCTACCAGAACTTCTATGTTTAGCTGAGATCCTTCTTTGGTCCAAATGTCTACCCAGCATAAGAGAGAGTGAAGAGCTATTGTATCAGTAGGATAATTAACCCCTAGTTCCTCATGAACTATATAGGAGGTGATGCTTTGGGGTACACAAATAAGACGCCTTTGAAATTTGTTTTCTACCATTTGTAGATAGTCATGTTTAATGTATCCTAAAATGTCAATCCCATATGAGGCTTTAGAAACACATTTTGCTAGGTAGAATTGCTGTAGTGCCTTCATCAGCTTCCTGCCCAGATTGAAGGAAGACCTCCATGCTGCTGCATTAGTCCTTATAGGTCAGTCTTTTTCCCATTTAACAAGGGGCTCCAATGCAACTCAGCATCCTACAGGACACCCAGACACAAAAGCTTTAATCCTCGATAAGGGCTGAGTCCTGACCTTAAAGCTTTTTGTTTTTGTAG
Organism: Triturus cristatus; assembly: GCF_964204655.1. Taxonomy (NCBI): domain Eukaryota; kingdom Metazoa; phylum Chordata; class Amphibia; order Caudata; family Salamandridae; genus Triturus; species Triturus cristatus. Next base: position 1,138,819,852 of record NC_140583.1, on the reverse strand, counting down.
AGCTAGGTCCAACAACCATTAAGTGGGATTTACCTATGTTTATTCGTATTTGTAACTCATCCATAAAGCCCGGAAAAGCATTTAGGAGGACTTGGGGAACCCTATAAATGTTTGCCATTAACACTGTGTAATCCACATAAAGCAAGACTGGCAGTAGCCGGCCTCCTACCTGCGGACCATCAACACTGGCATTCACCAGAACCTGTTCAAGCTTGTTAATATACTGTGCAAACAGGGGCCAGGATACAGCCCTGTCTGGCAACCCTTTTGATTTTAAAGCTACATGTGCAATTCAAATTGTTGGTGTATCTGGCAATTGCTACAGTATGGCCGTGCAGTACCCTCAAAAATTAGACTATATTCCGGTCAACTCCCATGTCTAAGATGATCCTCCAGTTTGTCTCAGTTTATCCAGCCAAAAGCCGAGGTACGACCCAATAAGGTGGGTTGGATAGAACCTTCATGAGCCAAGTTCAGGCACTGATTGATGGTCAAATTACGAGGTCTGACTCCAAAGTGGAGATCAGATACGATGTTATGTTCAACAGCCCTGGACAATAATCTATCCGAGAGGACAATTCCTGCGACATTGACAACAGAATTAATCAAGTAGATTGGTCTGTAAAACTGGAGGTTATCTGTGTCTCCTGTTATAAAAACTGGGACGATGATGGAGGTAGCCCATGGAGCAGCAAAACGCACTGTGACACAGGCCCTCATCATCAGCCGACTTGACTACCAAAGCAGAAGTGGAGGACGTTGCTTTTCCCACGTCGCAGAAAAGACCTAGAACAGCCTCTGAACACCTCTCTAGACCATCACCTCACATCTGAAATTCCGCATGGCCCTCAAGACCCGACTGTTCAAATTAGCCTCTGGAACCTGAAAGCACCTGAATACCCTATCAGGTGGTTAGCCGTGCTTTATAAATCTTGATTAATTGATTGATTGAAGATTCGAGATCCCAAACAAGGGCTGCAAACCTGCTAGGATTACCACATCATACTCACTGTTGATTACCCTTCAAGACACAGCTCTCAGCAGCAATGTGGTGCAGAGTTCAGACAAAATATAAAGTAAAAAATATTGAGATGCAGAAATATCGATTTCTTCATAGAATGATATGCAAATTTTGTGATGCAGGAATGTCATTGACAAGAATATCAATTGTTTAAGGTAAGTGATATCAAAATCAAAAATATCTATATTTTTCGTATTGTTTAAAATCGATGTTAAAAATATTTATGTCGTTAATATCGTTTACAAAAGTATTGGTGTAATAATGTTTATAAATTATTTTTATGTATTTGAGTATATGCTTTAGTTGTTTTCTAATTTAATTCAATTTTTGTTTTAATTTTTAGTACATAATTAATGATGCAAATTGTGCAATAATTTATTTTTTAAGTGAAGATTTAGGTGTGGGTTGTGGGGTTTGTAGGGTTAGAGGGTGAGAAGCCCAAAACCGGTCCCAGGATGCTCGTTTCCAGTCCAGAGAATACATGGCTTGGCAGTTCCGTCTGGACTGTTACCATGAGGGACAGGGTCAAGACTGATTTGCATATAACTGTGTCTGGACTTGGGTAGCGAAGTGAGCTATAGAAGGATGATGGATTCAACCCAGATCTGTGATTCGGGGGTGAGTGTCTGAAAAGTTTCAGTGCTCTGTCCATCATCTCCTTGTGTTTGCTTTGTGCGCCCTAAGTTGGCAGGGTATGCCCAGATGTGGGTCCCCTGTACACTTTGCCACTGGTTTCAAGCTAGCCTGGCTGATGTGGTCTGTTAGCCTGAAACCGGTCCCAGGATGCTTGTGTCCAGTACAGGGAAGACATGCTTGGCAGTTCAGGCTGGACTGTTCCCATGAGGCACAGGATCACGACTGATTTGCATATATCTGTGTCAGAACTGGGGTGCCGAAGTGAGCTAAAGAACGATGATGGATTCAACCTAGATCTGTGACTGGGGGTGAGTGTCTGAAAAGTTTCAGCGCTCCGTCCATCATCTCCTTTTGTTTGCACTGTAATGACTGTAGCTGATGATGGTTCTCCCAGGGCTGCTGGAGGGGGGGGGGGGGGGCTGTCCTGCTGCATGTGCTTTCTCCCATATCATCTGGTTGTAAACCCTTTCATGGATTGTTTTTAGGTGCTTCTGTAAGGAACTTGTCCCACATGAACACTTCTTTGCAGTGTCCCTGGATAACTGCTTGCCACAAATACCACATGGCACATATTTCGCAAGAACCTTCTTTTCCCCTGAAGGTATAGTGAAAAGCTTGTAGACATTACTTTGTTTACTTGCCAGTGGTGTATCTTCCTCCTCATCCTCAATAGGTTCTGGATGTTCATCCTGGACAGAAAGGCTTCAGCCCTTCTATCAAATTATTCTCAAAAGTGAACAAAAAACAGAGCAGTTGCAATCAACAGGGGCCTATTTTGCCCCTGTTAACAGTGTTTTTTTTACTACCAAACCAGGTGATAGGAGACCCAGTTATTTGCATGGGCCACTAGTAAACAAGGCTTAAGTGCATTCCCTGCACATTACCCGTTCTACATGCCTGTTTGCCACAACATAACCAAAGATGACTACAAGTACACTTCAATAAATAAATTAGACAGTATATCCATGCTAAATGAAAGTACACAAAGTTTTATGGTTTTATCAATTCGCTCAAGTATATATTTATGTGCACTTGTATTTTTGATTATTTTCAGGATCATTACATGTTTGTTAACCCCTTCAGCGCTGCGGGAATTCCCCGCGGTGCTGAAGGGTTCAAGCGCGGGCGGGGCCATGACGGAACGGTTCCGTCATGAGCACAGCGCAACCGATGCTCATGACGGAACCGTTCCGTCATGGGCATGGAAGGGGTTAAAAGCCTTTTTTAATTGCACTATGCTCTTAGTTTACAAGACATTACACACCAAGCCTGGCGTTTACCAGGGATGACATTCATCATGCATAAACCTTATAATGATACTTTTCTTACAAATAACTGTAATAATACTTTCTGAAACACAATTTTAGCGCTACTGTTATTTAATTTTTGAATGTCTGATTAGACATGTGTGGAGATTAAAGTGACTGAAATCTGCAGAAAACACACGCAATATAGCTGATTCTGTGGCACATCATATGCTAATCCAAATTGCATTTCTTTAAAAATATTTGCTTGTTTCGAAAATTTGTGCAAGGGGCTGTATGGCTGAACAATAAATAATTGTGGTTCTTTGAAATATAATGAATAAACAGTCCCTAACATTGACTTTAATTACTAATAATCGATCGCTACATTGAACTTATTTCCTTTCCTGAAATTTGAATAAAGAAAACACACAAACATACCTATTCTCTTACATTATATGATAACTTGCTGCCAATAAAGAAACTATTGATTTAAAAATATTGTGTGACATAAAAATTGCATCAAAAAATCACCACTATGGAAATATGGAGTGACACAGTATATGAGGGTGATAAGACATGTCTGCAAAAATTTAGTCACCAACACGAGCCACATGCCTGTTCGTTCCAGGCACTGATGATACAGTATAATCACTGGAGGGTGACTGTTCCTGAGGAGAGGAAAAAGTGGGCCTATTTGGTCGCTAAAAGGACTAGTGAAAGGGACTCTCTCACAGATAAGGTTGGATGAAAGATATTTTGAAGGAGGGTTCTCCTTTTGGAAAAAGTGCCCTCACACACCCTTGCGGGTGTCATGCTTCATCATCAGGCATTGCTCTTTGTGGGGGTGGCGCTGCAGTCCCCCACGGGCCCACCAAGATGGCTCTTTATCAGAGATCTTTTCTTGGAGAAACACCACAGTGGTGAGTGTGGGTGTGGGGTGCAGTACCAAATGTACGAGACTGAGAGGAGGGACATGCATTTTAAAAAAAAGGTAAATCTCTGCCCACCATCCAGCCAACCTGATCATCAGAAATAATTTCGGGGGGCAAAAGTTACACCCCTCACGTACAGCTGAAGCAGCCCTTTCTTCTTCTGAGGTCACATTAGAGTTTTGACTGTGACAACGACCTAAAAAAGTGTACACCCCTGAAATCCTATGGTTCAGTCTGCCTTCGCCCATGCTTGACCTGCTGGCTTACAACTGGATATCACATTTGGAGAGTATTTACTTTCTACATCAGCCTGTGCCCCCAGAGTATTGCTTTCTGAGCAAAGAATGGAAAAGTGCAGCTTTCTGGAAGTAGAACTGATAACACCCTTGAATTACTTCACTTAAGAACAACAATAATGCAGAAAAAAAAGTGGCAGAACAATTTGCCTGCTGCCTTTTCTGCAAATTAAGTACAGACTAGATATGTAGGGAAACTAAACAGGCTTCTGTTACCTTTTTAGGTTGAGCATTTGAGACCTCTTGTATATACTTTAGTATATACTTTAGTATATATACTTTTTAGGTTGAGCATTCGAGACCTCTTGTATATACTTTAGTATATAATTTAGTATATATACTTTAGTATATACTTTAGTATATACTTATATGTGTTTGTACTTTGTGGACTCTGGAGAGCACCCCTAGGACTTGTCTGCTTCCGCTTAGGGACTTTTTTTCTGTTCAACTGCCTCTATTTAACTGTCTTGATAGAAAATGACCAGCAGAGGTCAGTAAAATACCAGAATTGCTGTCTGCTGAGGGACTTTCTTTTTTTTTGTTTTCTGTCAACTGCCTCTATTTAACTTTCTGGATAGAAAACAACCAGCAGAGGTTAGTAAAATACCAGAATCACTTTAGCATTCTCTTGATTTCAGTCCACAGAACTTGTATTCCACTAGCACCCATAGACAATAATATTTTTTTTCAAATCTTGTATTTTCAGTGATATGACCACCGAAGGCCCTGCTTTTATATTAAAAACAGAGCTTTGGACTATACCATCTACCGCGGAAAGGCAACATTTCTCTCCATATGTTCCCATACCTGCCATTTCACGCAGTTTGATGCTTACTTTCCTTCCATGTTAAAGAACAGTAAATGTTTCAGCGCCTAGGCTAATGTGCTGCATGGATAAATACATATAAGGTCCCAAAGGCGAGACTGAATGCATTGCAAATGATTCTTTAGGTTGCTTGTCCAGTTAAGACACACAGAAAACGAGTACTCTTATACGGAGGCCTGATTTAAGTTCCTCAGATCCCCACAAAGTTGCTCTGGGATATGCATTGTTCTAATTACATATAAATTCAGTAATGCCCAGTGCTGCTTGTTTGAGATCAGCATGTCTCTGCTCGATAATTACATTGTATTTACAAGCGGCTTGCATGCAGGCAGAGATGTTACTGAACATCTGCTACAGAAAATACGTGCACATATCACAATCCAGAGATGGGTAAATGTTGAAACAAACTTAGTTTATACAGTCAAAGAATGCGAGGGGCTTTGAGGAAAGCTGTTATCTTGGATCTAGCCTAACTCTCGAATATGCCAGTCACCTTAACTCAGACTTGTTCAGTTTCCGCGCAGCCTGCGCTGAAAATGTTCCCAAGTTTATGCACACGTAGGTCATCTATTAGAATGTGTTTCTTTGCACTATAGTACAGTGCGGTAGTCAGGAAATTATGATGCAAAAACGTCTGCTAATACATGCTGCCTCTGAATACCTACAGATACTGTAGTGAGAGAGCTAGAGCGGCCGTAGCTAGGGGAGTCTGAGAGCGGTGAATACCTGAAACCAAAGTGGCACACAAGTGTCCAGGAAGCCGAGCATCACCACCCCAGCATCGTTGCACAGAAAGTGGCTGTTGCAGGATGGATATCTGAGGGTGTGGGTCGATCAATACAGCCCCACAGGAGAATTATATTTCATCCTTCACTATGTGTTCCTCACACCTGAACACTGGGTGTCATTCCCTTCTGGAGCAGGCCTGTTGCTGAGCACGATAGTGAAACCACGCCCCACATCTACATATGCCTCCCAGGCTTTGAAACTTTGAAAAGTAGCAATGTGCAGATTTCAACCTTACTGTCTGAAGCTTCTTGTGCCGAGTTATTGTGCATATACTGACTGAAAAAAAGGCAGTGTGCAGTTTCCGGATGGGGACGTTACAAGCTGCAATGAATGCATCTTGCATACTGTAGGCTGGTGACTGAACCTGCACAACAGTTTTCACTCCTGCTGGCGCTGTAAGAAATCGTTCACCATGGTTTTCCAATACAAAAAATAATTAAAATAAAAGCACCACTCACATTGATGCGGCAAATCCTTTATACGTGAGAGCTCCTTGATCTCTATGGGCAGGTGCACTACTACTGCAAGCACGCTGCTCAGCTGAGCCCGCAGAACAAAACACAGAACAAACAGGACAAGCAAGAGCAGCGCAGCCTCATTACTTACTTGTACACATTTTACAAATCAATTGCAAGAATGTAATGTGCAAGTCATTTGTTAAATAAATACAATTACATGCAATCTGAATGATGACTTCCAAATACGTTTACAGCTTGAGGGCTCAGAGCCAAATGTAATCATGCTTACTGTAGCAGTCTGCACATGTGTGCACATTGGAGTTGGCAGAGGTGGGTAGACTGCCACTCGGATGGATAATACTTGGCCAATGAATGGCAGCTGCCAACTGGGACAGAATTGGGGAATAGTGTAACTCTATTCAGAATGGGTTGTGTAGAAGAACATAAATCCTGCTGCATTGTTCCACAATGCCACAACCGACATAACTGCCTTTTGCCTCATCTCGCAAAACATCTCCACCCCGTCATCTGATCTCAGATAAGTCCACTGGAAGGTCTTTCCCTTGAAGATGTTTGCCTCATTTCACTCGACTCAGCAGTCTTATTGAACATCAGCACGAAGATGTCTGGTATGCTCACTAATGAAAAATGCATTGCCTACATTTTAACAGCACATACTTTTAAAATGTACAATTGTTTTGTTTGTAAACTAAGCTTGACAAATTTGAGGGAGGGGTCAGAAATGGTGTTAGAAGCTGTGAGATGGAGTCAATTGCAATATAGGAGTGAGACAGAGAAGAAAAAACATTGTCCACCAGAGGGCGGTGTTCAGGGCAGATCTGATCGGGCGGAGCACTGTCAGCGTGAGGCCGATTATAACGTCCGTGGCACTGAGAGGTTTAGACCAGATATAGGGTGCCATATATATACTTATAAATATGTTCACACTGATGTCATTAATGAAAGCAGAGGGAAGTACATATTTAAAATAATTTTTACAATTTTCAGTGAATTCACAAATCGCAAATTGCAGATTCACTGCGATCACATGATCGGAATCAATAATCATAGAGTACTTGTGGTCCCTTCTATGTTTTCAGAACCACAGATATACAGCGGTACCAAAAAATAAAACTTGTTTAATTACATTTACAAAAACATTATATGTTTTAAATTAGGTGATATCTGATTTTTACATTCATATATGATAAAAGAAATCCTATAAATAAGACACAAGATTACAAAGATGTGAATCACCACCAAACAAGGTTCTTCTTCTTACATATATGAAGCAAGTGCTTCTTTGTTTGGTGGAGATATCCTCATATTCCTCGGCATCAACAACGTCTCACCAAAAAGGCGGGAAACGTGCTGGGATGCCCGTCCGTGCCCGTCAGTGGCAGGAATAGGCAGGGCAGGGCCACCCCGTTTACATGTACTGGTCCGGCTGGGGAGCCGATGTTGAGACCTCGTGGAGACTATCGCAAACCCTTAAGGTACTTTTTACACCCTCCTGACTATGCCTGAATAACTAAGCCATCAATGAAACTGTCTGTTTGAAAATAGCCGGCTTTAGCTCCTACTGTGCAATATTTCCTCCTTTTTTGTTGTCATATTAGATATAGCTCGCAAGGCAGTTTCTTATTGAAGTGAAGCTGTAGTACCGGCGTTGAGTATATTGTTTGTCTGAAGGGGGCGCACTCCTTGACCTGTTAGTGCCAGTTCTGGGGAAAAGAAAGCTACCGGGTGGAAGTGGGGACAGGGGGGATGGGGGGAGGTTGGAGGCAATGGATCAATCTGGGGTAGAAGGGGTAAAAAGGCAATGAAGCTTCAATTGCACGCAGGTAGTAATTGTGTTCTAGATCGGATTGACACCTTAATAGGTGAGTGTGAGGGCATTTTGGAGTCCGCACCCACTACACAACCCACTTGTACTATAACTCTCCCCAGTTTGTCCCCACATACAAATTCCATTACACCCACCATCCCTGCAATGTTCCACAAAACCCTTAAAAAGAAAGCGTCTAATAATAATGATGAGGGAGAAAGGGCTAATGGGGGCATAGGTCACAGAGATCACATCGTTTCAGCGGTACATTGTACTAACAGATTTCTGCCACTGCTAGACATATCTGATAACGAAATAAGGGGAGAAGGAGGGACACAGACAACACAGATGACACAGACCGCACCTGTGCAGGGAATGGATGGATGGCCGTGCATGATTAAGGAGCACCATGATATGCTGCAAAAGGTTATCTTACTAAGACAGGAAATGGGATCAATTTTGGGTTTAGCTTCAGGCCGAAGAATGGCCGAACATGGTGTAGTTGGGAACTTTGTTGGTACCTCCAAATTGCCCACAAACCCTGTCATCTTGCCTTCTCAATTACCTATACCTACCCAAATAGATAATACTACTACAGTTCCCCTGCTAAAATCTTCCCTCACAACACTGTGCAGCCAACAACAACCTCTGACAGCAAACCCTAGTAAGTCGAGCTCAGCCGGGCCGTTATATACACTGGCTGAGGAGAAAGTAATAAATAATGTAATCCACCCTCCAGCCAGGCAAGCTAGTTCCCAAAATTGGTGCAAAGTGGTAAATCTCCCCCCAGAGGCGGCAGTATATTCAGTTGTCTTGAAGGGGGTACCTATGCTACGTGGAAACGCGGTGGAATCGTACGACTCCCTGCATAATAAGGTCACTAGTTGGCTAAATACTCACAGGCCACTACCATCTAGCCTTGATGGCAAAATTCTTTTGGTAAGAAGGGTCCCATGGATTGGCCATACTGATAAGAATAATGCTGGAGATTGCATAATTGTAAATTTTAGGAGCCCTAACATTGTGCCATACATTTGTAACTGGTCTGGTAATACAGGATTGACATCCATTGAAGTGGCCCACCTGTCATATTTTTATCCTAATAGTAGTAATCCAAATTTGAATAATGATGACGGTTGGTCCAGGGTTGGTCCTGACGTTGATGGATCCAGACACAGACTTAGGTCCAGTCGCAATGTTCCTCCCAATTATGCCAATTACATACATCCCAACAGATATAGCTGCCTTGAACAGGTAGATTGACGCTATCTGCGACAAAAGCCTGTAAGTGCCAAAATAGAGACCACCCTTCGAAAATCCCGCGTATTACGACGGGAGTCTTCGTCATCTACTAACTCCCAGGGTCTAGCAACCCATTTACCCAAGAGACCACAGGGCCCTAACAATAATAAAAACCAAAGTTCGATTACCTCACCCACTCCTAATGTTTCTACTAATTCTCCACCGACCCCTGCAACATCATCGCATGCACCTCCATCCCCAACTATAGATGTTATAATGGAGGAAAATGGCGGATGTGGATCAGAAGTGCCTGATAACGTCTTGAAGGTCCTTTCTTGGAATGTCGCCGGCATTACCAATAAAATAGATACGAGTGACTGGGACACTTTAGTAAGTAACAGTGATATTTGTCTCTTTCAGGAGACCTGGGCTAGGGAACCCCTGTCCAGAGCGGGTTATGCAGTCTTTGAAGTAAATGCAGTTTGGTCTTTCAGGGGGAGGCCATCTGGAGGACTGGCGATTTGGGTAGCTAGTCACATTGGGTGTAATGCGGAGAGTCTACCGACTCTCTCGCCGGACATACAATGTGTTCTACTCAAGTGGCCTAATGGTTTTAAACTAGCAGTTCTTAATGTGTACTCCCGCCCCATTGGTATTTCTGTGGAATCCCCACTATTAGATGATCTTGCGCGCTTTCTGGAATCCCTTCCTATTAACTACAAGATAGTGCTGGGCGGGGATTTTAACTGCCACTTTGAGCCCTTGGAAGGCTTAAAGGAAGGTGCACTTACGGCAGAAGATGATCTCTGGGGTGTCCCCCCCTGCCAATCCCCATACGCTAAATCCTGGTCCCCCTTGGCTGTGCAAATCATGTCCCTAACACTTAATTTCTCTCTAAGGGCATGTAACGGACGCACTATCTCTGATACCCCTTCTGCGTGCACGTTTAATAGGAAGAACCATGAATCCAGGCTGGACTATATTTTTGTAGACATTAGCCTATGGCCAAAGGTCCTGGACTTTAAAGTCACTGATAGATCGGATAGTGACCACAATGCACTTATAATGGAGATGGTGCATCCTGTGGCTGCCGTGCGATCTTCCTCTGTTGAGCTTGGTCATGATCCTGGGAACCTGGTACTTAGCTCAAACAGACGCAGGGTCAAGTGGGGGAAACTGGAGAACTCAGAGGAGTCCATAAGTAACATCTACAGGATAGCACTCCCAAAGCTACAAGAACTGGATTTGCTAATTATGCAGCCTAAAGATCCGCATTTTAACGAGAAGCTGGCCTTAATCCATGACGACCTAGTGGGTGCACTGGGTGAGGTTTTCTACCCAGTGTTACCGCAGAGGAAAAATAAAACACATACCCCAACATGGTATAATTCATCCTGTAGAAAGATTAAGACAGAATTACTAAATACAGTCAAAATAGGTATGGATAAAACTAAAATTTCTGAGCTTAGACGAAACTACAGGAGAGCTATGGCAGTGGCACGGTCAGAATGGGATTGGAACAGATGGCAGGATCTCACATTCGCACTTGAAACAAGGGATATGAGAAAATTTTGGTCTCTGGTAAATGCCGGCACGGCAGAACCCAAAGCTGCAGTGGAGTCAAACATTGCAGCATCCATATGGGAGGCCCATTTTGGACAGCTTTATCAAGAACCGCTTCGATGCGATGATGAGGGGTATGTGGCTCCTACAATTGCCCATGACCCCACATCTGATCTGGAATTCACTCTTGTCGAGGTGGTTAATGCAATCGGGGGTTTGGCGAAGGGCAAGGCACCGGGTCTTGATAGGTTGCCTGGCGACCTCTTTCGTCTTCATCCAGACATTTGGGGTCCTTATTTCCTCATACTTTTCAATTCCATTCTGGGTGGGATGGAGATTCCCTGTACTTGGCTGGGGGCGGAGATAGTTCCAATTTTTAAAAAGGGCTCTCCTCTTCTCCCAGCCAACTACAGGCCAATAAGTCTCATAGATGTCCCTCAAAAATTATATTCTCGCCTCCTCTTGAACCACCTCTCGGAGTGGATGGAGGACAATAAAATTCTTAGTCCTCTTCAGGCTGGCTTCAGGAAAAAAACGTCCACCATGGACCAGATCTTCCGCCTCGTTCTCCTTTATTGGAAAACTGTAACCATCGAGAGGGGAAGGCTGTACGTGGTGTTCGTGGACCTGAGGTCAGCATTCGACCTAGTTCCCAGGAAAAAATTATGGCAGACCTTAAAGGAGTTAGGCGTTCCGACCCATATATTAAATGCCATTATCAGGCTCCATGAGAATAACTACGCACAGGTCAGGCATGGGAGGTTGGGAGCACTATCATCAAAATTCCCGGTCCTCAGAGGGGTCAGGCAGGGCTGTGTCCTTGCACCAACCCTGTTCTGTCTTTATGTCAACAGTGTCATAGCACATCTTGACACTGTTGTCGACAATGATGCCCCCTGTTTGGGCAGCAGGAGGGTACCCGCCATCATGTTTGCAGATGACACCCTCCTGCTGTCAAAATCTCCGATGGGGATCCAACGGATCCTAGATGGATTTGGCCTTTTCTGTAAGCAACATGGTCTAGAAATTAATACAGAAAAGACCAAGTTTATGATATTTAATCCATCATCTAAAACCAGACCTAATCCTTCTCTGAGCACTGAAAGATTGGAGAGGGTGAATACCTTCCAGTATCTGGGGGTAACTCTCCATGAGAATTTATCTTGGGAACCTCAGGTGACTAGAAGTCGGCTCAAGCTTTCTCAACTGTCAGGGGGAATTCTGAAAGTGGCAAATTCCTCTACATACAAACCTATCAGTCCGGCAGTTGAGATGTATAAGACGCAAGCAAGAGCAGCCGCATCCTATGGTGGAGAACTTTGGGGACACAAAGCGGGTCTAGGAATTGTAAAAGTAGAGAACAATTTCATAAGGCGCCTTTTGGTCCTCCCTTGTGGCACACCCCTTCTCCCCCTAAGATTAGACTTGGGTCTACCCTCCATAAGAGAAGACCTGGAATTAATGCCACTGAGATTCTGGCATAGGCTTTGGTCCACCGCTGAGCTCGAACACTACAGGCAAGAGCTTGCCCATGTCATGAATTATAATTTCTGTGATAAAATCCCGTGGCTGGTTTTTATAAAGAAAGAACTTTACCGACTAGGTCTTCACGAACTATGGGATTCCCCGGAACAAGGCTGTTTCAAGGTGTCACGCAAACACCTTGTGGGTATTTATAGGGAAAAAAGTTTTCCCTCCCTTGTTTCTGCCACCAATAAAGGTATTTTGACTGTTAGATTTTTGGATTTTAAGGATTTATACCAATTCGAAGGGTTTATGGACATAATTTTCCCCATACTAGCTAGAAAATTGTTTATCCAATGGAGGCTAGGGACTCTTCCCATTAAAACATTTACTTACAACTGGACAAAAAGGACGGATAAAATCTGCCCAGGTTGTTGCATTTATGATGAGGAAGAACCCCATATTATGTTTTTCTGTCCTGCATACAATCGACCCAGAAAATACTGGTTAGCTCCTCTATGCAGAAACTTGGGCTTAAGGAGCTATCTCCATTCCCTTAGAATATTGAAAACGAGCACGGCACCCCACATAGTATTTGCAGTTGCTAAATTTTTAATGGCCATGTGGCAGTTAAGGTCAAAATATCTTAAAGACTGATCCTTTTGGCTATGATTCTTAACGCCTTTCGCAATCGGAAATTCTTTTTATACTATGATGGTTTTATGTATTTTACTATGTTCTTAAACTAATGTGGATGCATTTTAATGATATTGTTTTTGCATCTTTTATGGCCAAATTGGCCGAAATAAAGAATTTGATTGATTGATTGATTGATCAATGAGAAGTCAGATAGAGGAACTAACATCGATGGTTAAGCTACTGACATCTGCTCCAGCTCAAACTGGGGATGCAAGGGAGAGTATAACTCCAGTTACCCATGTAACATCGGAGGCAGCACCAATCACTGCCCCTCAAGTAGCAAAAACTCCAGCAGTAGGGCCTTCAACCAGTTTGGAAAGGCCCAGGTTATATAACACAAGCCTACCCCCACCAAGGTCTAGACCCACTCCACACCCTACTGCTAGTTACATTGATAAGCCCTATAAAGCAGCTCTTATGAGGGCTCCAACAGGGCATAACGAAAATTTACATTCTATTCAGCTAGAGACCGAGCAGAGACACAGGCAATCAGTTTCTCATTCTGCAGATCCACCTAATTCCCATAGAATCTTTATGGTGAACGTACCAAAGCTTGATGCATGTAAAAACTCAGAGAACGAGGATTCCCTAAAATATTAAACTATCCACTGGATACGGCATGTCAGGGGATGCCGATCGGTGATAAGGGAAGACATAGCAAAGGTTTGTAGGTTGTTATCACCGGCTAATCTTCTGGATTGCATCGAGCTCACGATGACTAGAGCAGATCTAGCTGAAAACCTTTTTTGCCTTAGAGTTTCATACAATCCCGCCAGGTTGGTCAGCCGTTCAGTTTAGACTCTCTCCTCTGAGTAGTGAGAATGCCTGCCCTTCCACCCATATAGACTGACTAGAGGCAGAATTGCCTATAAGGCATCAGGAACACCAACTAGCTAATGCCATCATAAGGGACAGTCCACGAGGCACTGAACACTTAACCATAGAGCTAGATTAACCCCCTTAAGCTGAATCCCGGCCAATTAGACAAAATGATGGTCCAGGACAGGAGGATAGCCCGATATTTTCGGTTCGGAGTGACCATTTGGCTGGTTGTACAATACCCCTAAAGAAAACCCTGTTGTCCTGGAATATCACAGGACTAGGTTCCAAACTGGGATCCCCAGAGTGGCATGCTTTTATTGAAGGTTTTGAGATCTGCCTCTTTCAAGAGGCTTGGGCGGAAGCCCCCCTCCTTTGTGTGGGATATCTAAATTTTCACATCCCGCCCGTTAAAGGTTTAAAAGGGAGGCCATCAGGGAGCCTGACCAATTGGGTGAGGCAAGACCTAGGTCTACACATCCAAGCACTCCGAGACGTTTAAGCCTCTATTGAGTGAGGAGGGTAATCTGTTAGATGAGGAAGACACTAAGTGGGGTATCCCAAAGCTGGAACTTGATCTAATAAAAAGATGGACAGATGCGGGGCTCCAAATTAATTCTATCTGTATGGAGAAGGGATTGGGGGCAGTGAATGGCCATACACCATCCGACAAAATGGGCTCTACGACCTTTGACAATGTCTATAGTGTTAGTAGAATAGACTATGCATTGGTTAGCTTAGCACTTTGGCATGTCGTCAAGGATATGAGGGTTCCCGAGAGATTGGAAAGCGACCATAAGCCATTAAGGGTAGGCTTGGTCCTAATACAGTTTAAGGCTCCCCATGAACTACAGAACACATACTCCACCGCCGATGTTGTTCCAGCGAATGACCTAAAGCAACTTAAATGGGCTTAGATAACTGAGTTACCTCAAGTATTAGCCAGCATCGAAAAGGATATAGATAATGCTATAAATGAGCTGCAGGCCAGTGTAGCTAATCCGACGGCCCTAAACCACCCACTTGCATACACATACATTCTTTTGTCAGCTGCATATGTATTTTATAAAAAAAGGGTAGACCTAAAAAGGCAGCTAGTCCTAAAACGCAGAAATGGTACAGCAAATAATGTAAACAGGCTTGAGCACTATTAGGGGTGGCTATTAAAGAAGGTATCTCTACAGTGGTACGTGCAGCAAGGGCTACCTATCGGAGGGCCCAAGTAAAGGCAAAGAAAGAATGGGACAATAAAAGGTGGGAAGAACTTAGGGAGGCATGCGTTAGGAGAAACCCCAAACAATTCTATAATGTGCACAAATGGTACAGAGGTGGACAGGCATGCCAGCCCCAAAACCATGCTTCCCAGTCGGAGTGGGTAAACTATTTTAGACCACAATATGCCATAAATGTGCATGAAATGGAGGGTGACATCGTCAAACTCTCCTTTGAGGAGGCAGCTTTTAGCAAGGCAGATATCGAGATGGCACTGAAATCCATTTTGGCTGAGAAGGCGCCTGGCCCAGATGGAACACCGGTAGACGGATTCCTCTATGATAAAGAGAGATGGTGTATGTATATCCACCTATTGACAAACGCTGTAGCCCAGGGTGCGCCGGTCCCAGACTTCTGGAAAGGAGCAGAAATCATACCAGTTTTTAAGAAAGGGTCAAATCGCGCCCAGGGAATTATAGGTTGATCAGCCTAATAGATTCTTTGCAAAAGGTAATGGGTAGGCTGGTGCTCAACAAAGTTCAAGAATGGATCGATGAATTCAGCATCTTATCGCCACTACAAGCAGGGTTTCGAGCTTTTACTAGCACCATCGACCAAGTGTTCAGGTTTATCTTGCTTGTTTGTTTGTTTGTACGCTGTCTTTGTTGACCTTCGGTCAGCATTTGACCTTGTACCACGAACTAAACTTTGGCGTACATTACAAGAAATGGGGTTATCACCTGACCTGTTGACACATCATTAGGATGCATGAGGACAACATGGCGAAGATTCCCTGTGGCATGCAGGGTGAAGTCACGGAATCTTTCCCTGTGGAGAAGGGTGTTCGACAAGGCTGTGTGATGGCCCCGACTCTATTTTCCCTATACATCAACGGTATAGTGAACTGCTTGAGGTTAACCCCCACGGATGCCCCGACACTAGCAGATGAAAATGTCCAGATATTAATGTTCGCGGATGACACATTGATCATTTCCAAGATGCCGAGTGGGCTCCAGAGAGCTCTATCAATCTTTGAAGAGTTCTGCTCGAGGCGTGGATTGGAGGTCAATATGGCAAAAACAAAACTGATGACCTTTAACCCACATAGGGCCTTCAAGGGGGGCATTAAAATGAACAACCTTCCACTAGAGCAAGTCAAGGAGTTCACATACCTAGGGGTAAACATCCAGGAGGGGCTCAATTGGGCACACCAGGTCGATATAGCATCCCTAAAACACCGACAACTGGCAGGGGAGCTGCAAAAGGAATATAACACCTCATTCTCAAAGATAATCAGCCCAGAAATTGAGATCTATAACATGAAAGCTCTGCCTTATACAGTGTTGAGCTCTGGGGGCATGAGAACTTAGCAAAGCTTACACTTTCTGAAAATAAGTTCTTTAGAAATATTACCAACATGCCTCAGAGTACCCCAACATGCCCATTACTGAACGATCTTGGGAGAAAGTTAATTGCAGATTCTGCCAAATTAGTTTACGACCCCTTTTGTACTGGCGCTGTCTCTGGTCTACTCCAGAGCTCTCAGAATATGTGGATGGTTTCCTAGATATAATAAGGGTAGATACATCACACCAAATAAAATGGTTGAGGGAGCTTAGAGCTACCCTAACGAATATTGGTATGAATTCCCTGTGGGTGGATCCTAAAAACACTACTTTTCCACCCAAAAAGATTTTGAAGGCTAAATATTGGGAATCAGTCCAGATTGATATAGTGAGAAGCTGTGAGTCCTCTTCTTTAACAGGGCTATTTCTGGACTGTAAACCTATCTCTAGGCTGGAACAATATTGGGATTTTATTACAAAGCCTCATGAGCGGAAATTATATTTCCAGTTTAGGGTGGGTACATTGCCAATAAGAGTCTTTACTTCCAATGGTCCAATCTTAGCATTTCTACCAAAAGAATCCAAAGGGATCCTAATAAAAACCTACCAGAAAATTGTGTATTCAACAATTTTTAAAGACCTGTGCTAGAAAAAACATTTGTTTCTCTAGAGTCCCCTCACTCACCTAGGGTTACCCCTGGGTGACATGCTTCATCATAGGGGTCCTCCCAGGCATCTACTGTCTGGGGCGTGCTACAACTTTGCGAAATACGCAGGAGCACTTTGTTGTTGTTTCTACTATGTGTAGTGATGTGCTCTGTGGAGTGAAAAGTGAAAAGAATTTCTAGAAAAGTTACCTAGATAGTGAGCCTTAAATTTATTCTGCTCCTATCTAGCAAATGTATTATAAAATTACGGTGTCCTTGGGAGCGAATAAGCTGGAGGTCCTTGAAAGACAAATCTTTAAAGCCTCCTTGCCCCAGCAACACCATGGAGTAGAATAACACCTCCAAAAAAACAACAAAAAAAACGTCGACCCTATACAACTAAGAAATCCTTGGTGCAAGGGAATCGTATGTATGTAACAAACTAAATACGTTACAACAAGTATAAAACTAACTGAAATTTTAAATACACGGAGTGGTACACAAAAGGCTGGTCCTTGTGTGGTCCTGAGGAAGTGGTTGGGGTAACCACGAAACATGTCGACCAAGTAAATAGGGACAGCTTCACATTACGGTTACTGTACTCTGTTACTAGCCCCAATTTTATAATACATTTGCTAGATAGGAGCAGAATAAATTTAAGGCTCACTATCTAGGTAACTTTTATAGAAATTCTTTTCACTTTTCACTCCACACAGCACATCACTACACATAGTAGAAACAACAACAAAGTGCTCCTGCGTATTTCGCAAAGTTGTAGCACGCCCCAGACAGTAGATGCCTGGGAGGACCCCTATGATGAAGCATGTCACCCAGGGGTAACCCTAGGTGAGTGAGGGGACTCTAGAGAAACAAATGTTTTTTCTAGCACAGGTCTTTAAAAATTGTTGAATACACAATTTTCTGGTAGGTTTTTATTAGGATCCCTTTGGATTCTTTTGGTAGATATGTTGTAACAGGAGGCTAAAAACCTACCCCCTTATCCTCCAACTCCCTTTTCATT
This sequence comes from Triturus cristatus, assembly GCF_964204655.1. Taxonomy (NCBI): domain Eukaryota; kingdom Metazoa; phylum Chordata; class Amphibia; order Caudata; family Salamandridae; genus Triturus; species Triturus cristatus. The sequence goes on along the minus strand of NC_140583.1, from coordinate 1,138,801,806 downwards.
ATCCAATCTTAGCATTGACTTGTGTCCAGTATGTCAGTATGACAAAGAATCACAAATTGTTCCCAAGATGGCTGCCATGTGCCATGCCTTCCTGATAGTAGTGTTGGCAGCCAATCAGAATTCAGCATGGGGACTGTTGGATCCTCGGAGGATCCGCGTCCCTAGATATACAAATTTGGATTTCCCATAAACTCCCAAAAACTACTGAACAAATTTACACCAATTTGTAAAAAGGTCACTTTCTGGATCAAGAGCTATATTTCTTCCAAATGTGGTCTAATACCATTCGGCAGTTCGGACTGTAGTCGCGTCTAGAATCCCTTTATGAAACTGCACGGGGAAAACACATTTTGGGACTCTCCCTTTTTCTCAGCATCTTCTTGACAAATCACCTCGAAAATTTCAACACAGAGGCTGAACACACTGTTGTACTAAATCATGAAATTTCATGAAGATTCATCAAGCAATTGCCGGTAGGTAGTTATAGGTAGGACCTATTTTCCATAGGAAACACATTTTTCGTTTTGCCAATAACTTTGTGAATGCTTGATAAATCTTCATGATTCAGGATGATTTGTCAAGCAGATGCTGAGAAAAAGGGGGAGTCCCAAAACATATTTTCCCCATACAATTTTCTTAAAGGGATTTTGGATGAGACTAATGCCGAACTGCTGAAAATATATATGCAAAAAGGAATCAGGGAACTCTGGAGGTTCTCAAGTTTAGGTGGAAAGCAGCTCCTGTATAGTGCACCTTCAACACCAGTGACACTATCAATCTGCTCACCTCCAATGTCTACTTTTCTATCAAAATCTTTAAGAATAGAACAGTGCTTTCCACGCCAAGATACAAAGGGACAACCTTTTTTGCAATTTCTACAGTAAAGTTTTTAGGCATAGGATTAGCACAGTCCCATTCATGCTGAGCTGCAAAATGACAAAATATGTTTACCACTTCAGGCACAGTATTAAAGCTTTGAAATTGTAAAATACCAACCACGTCAATCTGCAATGAGTAAAAGCAACCCCTGACATGTGTTTCACACTTATTAGAGCTCTTCGGAGAGGTATGGCTCAGTCCAGATACAAAGGATCACCCGCTGTAAGTCAAAACAATACCCATTCAGGCATTGAGGGGAGCATAAATTATGCAAAAAAGAAGCAGCAAACTCTTGAAGGTTGTCAAGTTTAGGTGGAAAGCAGCTTTTGTATATAGCACCCTCAACACCAGCAACATTTTAAATCTGCTGATCTCAAATGTTTGCTTTTATATCAAAAGCTTTAAGCATAGGATTAGCACAGTGCTATCCATGCCGAGATGGAAAGGGCCAACGTCTTTTGCCATTTCTGCAGCAAAGTTTTTAAGCATAGGATTAGCACTCTGCCATTCATGCTGAGCTGTAAAATGACAAAAGCCTTTCACCCGTTGAGGAACAGTATTACAGCTTTGAACTGGTAAAATACCAACCAAACCAATCTAAAATGAATAAAAGCAATCCCTGACATGTGTTTCACTCTTATTAGAGCTCTTCAGAGAGGTACAGCTTTGTTCAGACACAAGGGAGCACGCAGTATAAGTAAAAAAAATACCCTTTCAGGCATAGAGCGAGACATCAATTATGCAAAAAAGAAGCAGAGAACTCTAGGAGGTTCTCAAGTTTAGGTGGAAAGCATCTATTGTATAGAGCACCCTCAACACCAGCGACACTCTAAATCTGCTGACCTCAAATGTGTGGCTTTCAATCAAAAGCTTTAATCATAGGATCAGCACAGTGCTATCCACGCCGAGAGAGAAAGGGACAAAGTATTTTGTCAGTTCTACAGCAAAGTTTTTAAGCATAGGATTAGCACAGTGTCATCCATGCTGAGCTGTAAAATGACAAAAGCCTTTTACCACTCCAGGCACAGTATTACAGCTTTGAACTGGTAAAAAACCAACCAAGCCAATCTAAGATGAATAAAAGCAACTCCTGACATGTGTTTCACTCCTATAGGAGCTCATCAGAGAAGAATAGCTTTGTCCAGACACAAGGGAGCACCCATTATAAGTCAAAATAATACCCTTTCAAGCATAGAGTGATACATAAATTATGCAAAAAGGAAGGTGTAGGGGAGTGGCATCGACTGCATAGTTGCCCCCAACTTTTTGCTGATGTTTTGACTGTTTTATGACTCTTGCCAGGCTGTGGCCCTGCTATCCAGGACCCCAGCCTATCTGCTTCCTCTCTAAACTGATGTGAGTACCCTAGGTACCTACCAATTGGAAACTGAGTACACCCTGTCAGCCCCTTGTAGATGGTACCCTAGGTACCCAGGGCATGGGTCCCTCAGAGGCCTACCACGGGCTGCAGCACTTATTGTGCCACCCCGGGACAGCCATACACACTGACACCACCAGACCACTACTGTAGTCTGGGTAAGGTGGTGCTTGCACCCCTTACAGGGATATAGGTATCCTGTATCCCACTTAATACACCACATATATCCTCATAGGTCACCCCTAAGGCAGGCCTTGCTAATCCTACAAGGCAGGGTGCTGAGATATGTGTGAGGGGGAACCCCTACCTGAGTAGGGCCCCTCTGCAACCTTCGTAAAACTATTGCTGGGTTGTTTGTAGTGCAGCCATACCATATACTCTTAACCGCATTATAAGTAATCGCGATAGTGTGATAACTTGAGAGTGGCTGCACAGAACCATGTCATGTTTGGTGTCAAACATGTGGGAATCATACCCCCAATACAACCATGGGAGTGACGGCATGATTCCCCCCTGCTAGAGGTGCGATATGGTAAAAGCGGCAGATTTTAGACAGCAATTTAAAAGTGCACACGTAGTACAAAATGGATGCTACCCGACACCCCCACGGCTCTGGCTGCCTGTTGCTGGGCAGAACTCCAGACACGGCAGCTGGACAATAGGGATCTTGTTGCAGGGAGGTGCTACCACCTCCCCAGACAGACTATGTGGATTGGAACTGGGTGGGTGCACCATAGGATGTCTTTCAGACTTGCACGTAGGCTTCTCCAGTGCCTACTTCTGCATACACCGCCTCAAACCGGTTCTGGGGCATCCTGTCCCCTGCCCAGGCGGGAAACCACACAAAGGGGAGAGGGTGTAGCCACCCTTTCCCGCCTGAACTCTCATTGGTGGGCTCTGATCTGGACACTCCTCTAATCTTTGGATAAAGGTGAATACAGGGTCCCCAGAGCCTCAGATTATTCTTGGACTTCACAGACTTGAACTTCGACTTGCTGCCGCACAGCTGAATGAAGAAATCTCCCTTGGGGTAAAGAAGTTACCCCCTGCTTGGCAGGCACCTGAAACACTGCAAGTGACCCGGTTGGAACCTCGCTGCTCCTATGGACATCAGGGACTCTTTCCTACCTTGAGGTGGGTTTCCAAGCATCCCAGAGGCCAGTGAGTGTGCACAGCAAAGCTCAGCACCGTGGACCCCATGGGTGCCGAGATCCCCAATACCCCAGGACACCGGCCACCTCTTGCACAGCACCCGACACCGAGGAGTGGAGAAGTTGTGCTTTGGCCCATTATTGAGCCGATCTCTCAGTATCATCTATGCCAAACATGGATGCCCTAGCCCACTCCGGCGACCCGTGGGCGCATCTTTACGCATGCCAAATTGCTGCTTCCTGCGGTCCCTTGTCTCTCGACTGGTGGGCCCTGGCGGAGGTCATTCTTCAGTTCCAAGAGTTCCCCTGGTTGCTCCAGCCCTGCTCTTCAGTCTCCTTGCTGGAGATCTTGCTCAGACTTTGTAGGTCTGCACCAGTAGCTGTTTTGTGATTCTTGTGTGGGTTGCAGTTGCCAAGGCTTAGTGGATCCAATCTGGATACTAACACCGCAGCAACCCTCATCCTTTGTGGGACAGTCTCCCTCCAGAAGCTGGCCTTCCTTGAGGCCTCCTGGACCCCGTGGCTGACGATCCAAGCTGCACTTCTTCCACCTGGAAGCACCCGACATTGAAGGGCTCTTTCTCCTGAGCCCCCTGGTCACTGTGCCGTGACCCAGACTCTGTCCCCTCTGCTTTCAAGTCCTTCTCTTCCAGATCTACATCTTCAATCTTCACGACATCGACAACGCTTCTTGCTAGCAGCAGTTCTTCATGTTTTGCCATTGAAAATCAGCCCGCGACCCGACATCGAAAACGACCTATGCACCCGGCTTCCCTGGGGCAGGTAACAGTGGTACCTCAGTACTCTCGTGGGTGTGGGCCCTTCATAAGCTTAACTCTAAAGTCTTGAACTTGAACTCCTGCTAGAAGTGTTTTTAATCTTGTGAAATTCAACCGCGACATTCTCCATAGGCTTTAATAGAGATCCCGACAGTAGCTTCTGCCACTGCACGTGTCTCCCGTGGGTCCCCTTCCTCACTACCTTGGGTGGTTTCACAAGGGGCCAGTGATCCTAAATGCCCTAGGAATTGCCTGTAGAATTGTCGTGGTTCTTATACCACTTTTTTGATATATGGTTTGGTCCCCCCCGGGGCCCTATGATTCCAGTGCTATTTATTGTAACTATCAATGCTTGTTTGAATTGTATCTTTACCTCCAGCCTCATAAAGAGACTAGTGGGATTATTCTTAGAATAAATACATATATTTTATATATATACCTGTGTGGACTACTCTTTCATTTGGGTATTCAAGAGGTTATCTATGGTAAAACAATAAGCTTAACACTCCTTCAAGACTTAGCCTGAAGGCTGCTCTCCACAGCTACCACTAGGATAGCTTTCTTTAAAGGTTGTCTTTAACCTATCACCATAAGAGTCGAATTGGACTGGTGCAAGGTGTCCCCTATAACTAGTGGACAGCATATGCCAGGCCAACTTCTCACAGAAGGAGAGAACTATAGGACGTTCTCAAGTTTAGGTGGAAAGCACCTCCTGTATAGAGCACCCTCAACACCAGCGACACTCTAAATCTGCTCACCTCAAATGTCTGATTTTCTATCAAGAGCTTTAAACATAGGATTAGCACAGTGGTATCCACGCCGAGATAGCAAGGGACAATGTCTTGTGCCATTTCTACAGCAAAGTTTTTAAGCATAGGATTAGCACAGTGCCATCCATGCAGAGCTGTAACATGACAAAAGCCTTTTACCACTCCAGGCACAGTATTACAGCTGTGAAGTGTACAAAGCTGTAATACTGTGCCTGGAGTGGTAAAAGGCTTTTGCAGCAACGCTACAACAACAACCTCGCACTTAATGAACAGCAAGACGCACATTTCATGATAACGAGATGTATATTTTCTCTCTTCTTTCTTTATTTTAAAATAACGCATATGAGAAAGGTCTAATGTGTATCTGGAATTAAGAGAAGGCTGCATGGGGATACATTTTTACGTGTGAGAAGAGAGACAATTGCGGACACAAATTTGTCTAGATCTGAGATACCGAAGTTCAAGCAAAGCTCAAAGTCAACAGGCAAAGTCGATTTTTATTATGTTAGCTTATTCTATTAATTTATTGATTTGACTTATTGTTTTAATTGGTTATATCAGCTATTTCCTTAATTTTTTTGTGTAGTATTTATTGCAGGATTGAAATGGCAGTGGCGAACATGTCTCAACCACAGCATTTTGTATCAGAATCTGGGGAGCCAATTCTACCATGAAAAAAGTGGAAAAGACTATTTGACTCATACTAGACAGCTATTGGGGGTGAGAATGTCTCTGCGGCCAGGAAATAAGGTGTATTATTGCAGAATTTGGGGATAGAAGGTCATAACATCTATGAGAGCTTAGATGAAATTGGGGCGGGCAATGAGGCATGTGAACCAAGGGATGTTTATGAAATGTTAATTTTAATGCTTGAAAAATATTTCAGTCCATGCATAATTGTTTTAATGGAAAGGCATATGTTTTTTTTCCAGGATTCAAGGATAGGAATAAAGAGTGACTAATAATGTAGCTTCCCTAAAGAATCTTGCTCATAATTGTGAGTTCGGAGACCTAACGGATTCCCTTCCAGTAACCAACTAGTAAGCTGCACTAATGATAGCAGAGTGCAGGAAATACTTTTGGAGACAAATCCAACATTGAAAGAAGCAGTGGATCTAGTGGAAGGTATGGAACATACCATAAGATGGGTGAAAGGGATGTGAAGAGACATGCCAAATTCTGAGTAATGCAGGGGAGCAAGGGGTACACACAACATTCTGTGGAGGTCAAAATAACTCTTTTCAAAATATGCCTTTAAATGAGGGTCCACAGAAAGGTAACCCTGCCCCAGAAAAGGATGCACATTTTAGGTGTTTCAAATGTAGCAGTGCATATCATTTGTTTAATAGCCTGAATTGTAATGCTCATAATACTAATTGTCATAATTGTGGGGGAAATGAGCATTCAATGAAGGTATGCAAAAAAAGCCAAGGTGCATGAGGTAAGTGAAAACCCTGAAACTTGTCATAATGCAATCTTGTAGGTGGTGCCTTCTTTTTTTGACAGTCAAGCTACTGGATGGAGAGGTGGATGGTGGACACATTGTCATGCCTGAATGTCCAATAGATATCAAGGGCAAGAATCCTACAGTATTAGCTGACTCTGGTTCAACTTTCACCCTGGCAGATGACAACATTTGGGAAAAGGTATGTGGAGAGGAGAAAATCTCGCTACAGCCTCTACTGTAATGAGGATTAATTTAACGGGGGATAAAATTGGTGGGAATAATCTATGCAGCCAGATGTGGAGACAATATGTTGGGGTGGAGACATCAACGAAATCTAGGGATTATCCTGAACTCCAATTCGCCCAACAAGGTAATGATGGTATCCACCTTAGGAGAGGACTTAGTTAAAGATTTCTGAGGTGCTCAAAGACCAGCTTGGTCTCCTGAAAGGGTTTGAACATAAAATCATCTTGACAAAGGTGTCAAAGCTGTTGCACACAAGGTGACAAAAGTGCCTAACCTCATGTTAAAACCTGTGCAATATGAGCTAGATAAGCTGACGCACATAGGATTCATTGAGGAATTAAATTCCTCAGGTTGATTGGCTCCAGTGCTTCTTGGCCCTTAAAATAATGGCACCAAACTGAGGATGTCAGTAGACCTCAACTACCTCAATCAGTGCATCTGAGTAACTTGCCCGCCACTCCCAAACATCACTAAGGCACTAACCATGCTTAAGGGTGTGTGTGTCTTTAGTGTAATGGAATTGTCTGCTGCTTGACATGAGGTCATGATACATGAAGATTCAAAAGCACTGATTCATTTATGACACCATTAGGTGCTTACAGGTTAAGAAGGTTACCTTTGGGTTTGGCTTTAGCAGCAAGAATGTTTTCAAAGCCTCATGAAGCTGGTGTTGAAGAATATTAATTCAGTAATGTACTGCTAGGATGATATTCTGGTGCATGGAAGGGACAAGCAGCAACATGATGACACATTGGGATTGGTTCTGATGAGGCTGAGGGACAAAGTAATCAAACTCAAGAAAGAAAAGTGGAAATTTGGTGGGGGATCGATATCATACCTATGGCATATCATTTAGGGAAAACGGCATAACTCCTAAGTTAGACCTGGCGAATTACATCGTGTAAGCACCGTCCCCATCTAATATAGATCAGATCAGGTCATTCCTACGGCTAGTGAATTATTATTCTTAATTCACCAGGAAGCTTGCAGTTAAAAAAGGGAGTACAATTTGCTGAGACTGAGGATTGTCAAAAAGCTTTTCAGTTTATAAAGAGCGAAATTGCCAAGATGCAACCTTTGGCTGCTTTGAGTTCACTAGAAAGACGATGCTGAAGACCGATGCCAGTTTAAGAGGTTAGGATTGTGTGTTGTCCCAGATGCATGAGGGTAAAGAAAAGATTGTGGCTTTTGCACAAGAAGAAACGTTTGTTTTGGTAGCAGTTCATTACACATTTAAGTGGGTTTCTGCTTGCTGTGTGAGCAATGTGGCTACCTGAAGTGTGTACAAACTTTTCAAACATCTTTTTTCTTTTAGAAGGAATACCCACATTTATTATCACAGATGATGGATTTCAGTTTGTTCCATCCGAAATGAGGACATTTTTGGATGAATAAGGCACCACTCTTCTCTCTACAGCTTATGCTCACCACAAGCAAATGGGCATGTGGAAAGTATGAACCGTTTAGTCAAGGCATCTGGTCAGATGGGGAGCCTAGATTGCGGAACAAAATTTTAAGGGTGAGAGTGTTGCATGTACTCATGTACTGTATTTTACCTGTGTTTTTAAAATGCAGAACATTTCAAACACTGGAGGCTATATAGTTTCTGTCAGAAACACGCTACCTTGATGTGGCACTAGAAATTGGTCTTGTCATGCTTACCATTAAACAGTGTCTCAAGGATGGGTTTCAGTAGGGCACAATTTTGGAGGGAGGGGTTGATGGGTTTTAGGTCAATTTTATACTGTACAGTTTGTTTCTATGGTTTCAGAAGGGTTCATGTATAATTGTCTTAATAAACTTGTTTTCTACCTACTTACCTTCTATTCAGATAGCGGTGGTGAAAACTCTCACTCAAAGAGGTTTTCAGAGAAAAACTGTGGGCTGTTTATAATGCTCCGAATGTGGTAAATCAACTTTCACCATTTCAGTGCTTAAGTGGAAGATTTGCGGGGTCCAAGCTTAATATAGTCTGATTACCAAATAACAAGAGTTTAAAGTAGTGGATTCTCATATGATTACAAGTTATGAAGAAAAGCACAAAAAAATGCTTTGATGAGAAACACCATGTATTCTCTCAGAAATAGTGTGTAGGAGAGCTGGTGTATGTTAAGAAACCAGGGGGTCACCAAAAAGGAAATCAGGTTGCTGGGGTTGCTGAAGCACATTTCAAAAATGAAGAAGAAAGGGGTTGTGCTAAGAGATGGTAGAGTATATAGTATGACCAGGTAGGTGGAGTATAGAAAAGTGGATTCACCCCCGTGTGTTGATGTAGACATGGGAGATGATGTAGACACGTCTTCCAGATATGAAGACTTATAGGTCACTTCAGTGTGAGGATGTGGATACTGATATAAACATTTATTCCTATCTGTGTCTGATCTAGGAATTGGGGTCCTTACTGTGATATCATTTAACTATCTATTCCTAGGGCATAACATGCAGTGATGTTTCATTGTAATAATTTCCTGTTACTGTAATTGTACATATGATATTCGGTACCCTTAGGATTTCTACCTAATTTTTTTTACAGAAGGAGGTGTGTTGTAATCTTCCTTTTAAGGATTCAATGAACTCGTAAATTCCACTTAGTGAATCGTGAGGGTGGCTAAGGTAACTATTTAAATGTTGGGTTTTTGGGATTCAACTGGAGGAACAATCAGGAAGGTGACAGATGAGCTGTGCTATGTTGGTGTAATAAAGAAGTTACGAGACAACCATTGTTTAGTCTTCTTTAATCCTAACAAAATAGCATATATTGTTTAGGACAAAAGACCCACAATTCGATCCAACATTTTCAGTGAAAACTGATCTAGTTCCAATACCTTTTGAATCTCCTTTCTTATTCCTTTTAATTCATCCCTTGGAAGCCTCAAGTGTCCTCCCACTTTATCCACCAAAACCCCCAAATCTGAGTCTCCTGACTTGGCTCCAAACTCGACTTCTTCCTGTTCACCACAAATCCCAAGTTCTCCAACAAGGTCACTGCTATGTCCATTTCACACTTTACCATTGATCTTTCCTGATCCCTAATCAAAATGTCATCCAGATATATTGCCAATCATACACCTCTTTCCCCTTAGAAGCATCACCTCTGAACAAAGAACCTTCAAAAACACCACGGAGCTGAGAATAGACCAATCAGGAGGCAAACAAACATCCATATCTTTCCTCCTCATCTGAATTTCGAAAACCTCTGATGAGAAGCATCCTTCAAGTCCAATCGAATCAACCAATCTCCTGTCTGAAAAATGTTTCTCAACATATGTCTGCCTTCAATTTTGAAATGGTGATAAACTACTCAATTGTTCACCCTACTCAAATTTATCACTGGCCGCATACCTTTGTCTTTCTTTTCCACAAGGAAAATATTTCTTGCAAAACCTTATAACTCATATCACACTTCCATAATGGCACCTTTCTCCCACAGTTCTTGACCCTCCATGCCCACCAACCTCGACTGGTCTTTGCTGAACATTATGCTTTTTTTAACACAAAACTGAACCAGTTTGTCTATGAATGATGCAATGTCCCTGCACCATTTCCAAAACCCAAGGATCTTTTGTACTTTGAACCCAACTGTGATAAAATTGAGAAAGTCTGCTGCCCAATTTTGAAAGGATAACAATTAGGGTCTAACCTTACTTGAACCTCGGGTACAATGTTCCCCACAAATTCCCCTTTCTTTGGGCCTTTGCCTCTCTGAGAAGACACCAACCTATTGACCTGATCCCTGGTTTCCTGCAAAGGTCTAAATCCCTGAGAAAATGAATTCCTCATGTTTCCCTGTCCTCGGTTGTAAACAGACCCCTTGCTCGCCCAGCCCAACCAAAACCCCTTCATTAAACACTTTTCTTATGTCACATTGCAACTTCATAATAGAGCAGTAAGCCCCCATAAATACTGACACATCTTTAATTAACTCAGCTGCAAAAAGGAGACCATTCACAGCGGGTCCTGCCACATTGTTTTCTAAATCCACAAATTTAGGATCAACCTTTAGAAAAATGCTCCTCCTGCACTGCACCAAAATCTCTGTATTTGTAAACCTTAAAAGCTAAATTGTGCACTGCACCCACTGTCTTAATACTTCCACGTCCAACTGTACCTAATTTTTAAAGGCCTCCTCGGCAATGTCAAATATATTGGTCAAAGGGCCAATCAAATCAAAGATCGTGTCTAGACATATTCTCAAACCCTTATCCAATCCTTTATAGAGATTGTGTTGCCCTTTCTCAAAGAATGATAAAATGTTGGCATTCAACTCTAGTGTTACCACCACCCTACTAACCAAGGTAGGTCTTGGGCACTCTGACCTTAACCTTATACTTACATCCTAAGGAATCTGTTTCCTCAACCAGGATCCCAGACACTCTGCTACATGAGCTACAGAGCCCACTCTGGGGGAAGTGGGTGTTTATTCAACATTGGATCAAACATACATTTTCCTAATGGATCAATCAGTATATCAGGATACTCATCCTTCTCACACCAATAGGGCTCCTTTTTGATATCCTCAAAACACTGATTATCTGAATCAAAATCCAATGAACTGGTCAACTTAACCTCTGCGCTTCCACAGGATCCATCACAGCGAAGCACTATATGCCTATGACCTTTTTAGTTACTCTCTTTTCCTTCCCTGAGCCTTTAGACTGCCCACCACTTATGTCCTCTACACTTCTTTGTTATGTGCATTCACAGAAACCTTGATCTGCTGCCGCAGATTAATTTCACTTAGCCTGAGTGACGCCTATTTCAATATTTTTTCTCTTCCTAGAGCCCCTCCCTCTTTTAATTTCTCAAGAAGTAGTCTTGTCAGTGGACCAACATTGTTCCTCTTCTGATCCCAAACCTCTTGCTTGTAACAAATAATCTAATGTCTTTTACATACTGTAACCAACCCCAGAAGAGATTGTTTTCCAATTACACTCCTTAACTTCTTCTTCATTATTACCTCCTGCACAAGCTTATCCATTTCCTCACTCATGTTACTAATTCAAAAATAACCTGGAGTTTTAATAATGCCTACATTTATGTACCAGTGTTCTTGACAAACGCTAACACTAAGATACCAATGCAAATGTAGCTGATAAACTGACTCATCCGAGGCGTACCACCTCAGGGGCGTAACAAAGGCCCCCGCAGCCCCTGCGGTGCGGGGGGCACGAGGTCCAGGGGGCCCCCTCAGCGCATTGCAGACTGGCTCAAAATATCATCGCGCAGTGTCACCTGCACGCATCGGCTGGACACTGTCTCCGAGGCAGAAGAGCATTTAAATAATGATAATGGCCTGCTGCCCGTGCACTGCAAAGGCTGACTCTGTGCACAGGCGGCAGGCCATTATTAAAACAGGCCCTCGACCTCAGGAACAGAGGCTTGGATCACGCAGCCGCACGTTAACATTTGGTGCGCAATCTGTGCGCCATCAGGCAGGGTGGGTGGGGCAGGGTGAGTAATGAGTACATTGTAAACTGCACGTGCGATAGCACCAGCAGTCTGTGCCTGACTCCATGGACGCTACAGAAGCCTGCAAGCAACTAAGTTAGGTACTTTTTTATGTGAGTACAGTGTAAACTGCACGTGCGATAGCACCAGCAGTCTGAGCCAGCCCCCATGGACACTACAGAAGCCTGCAAGCAACTAAGTTAGGTACTTTTTTTAATGTGGAGATGGAGCTGTTTATAACTTTACAAACTAGATTCAGTAAAGAAATAGAAGCAAAAACAGCAGTCAAAAACTGTTCAGCCATAGCTGCCAAGGTTTCAGATTGCTATATGTGACATTTTCATAATTTCAATAGAATTATGAGTGACATTTCAATGAGCATGAGTGACACTTTCTTGGGAACAAAAAATCAAGCAATGAAGATGAGGGAACCATAAAAATGTAAGAAATTAGACCCATTTGAGCAACGAGAAACTGTACGTATATTTTAAACTTGTGCAAAGGACTGCGGGCTGACTCATAATTACAATGACATTATGAAAATGTCACACATAGCAACCTGAAACCTTGTCAGCAATACTCAGGCTAGCTTGAACCCTCACCTGGGAGAATGGCTGACCAAGGGTTAATGAATGCCTATGCCTCACTTATTTATCATTAGTGCTTCAGTACTTCTAAAACATAAGTAATTTGTGGAGCATTCTGTTTATGATGAATACTGGACCTAGTGTCCCACACCTATCCCGGGCTATAGTTCAAGATGCTGATTGCAATGTGATGTTGTTCCAATTCCAAATGGCCCTGATTTGAGGGTGTGAGGTACCAATAGGTCATTTGTCTTTGTTAATCAAAACATGCACATTCGTGTGCAGTGTACACAGGCGGTGATTGCACGTTGGATATTAATTTAAACATGCCCAGGGCTGGTTCCCAGCCCAGAGGGGAGGCAGTGTCCACCCTTGTGTGCCCCACTCTTTTTCCACCACTGTCCCACTCCCGATGATGGATTTTGTCACTGACCTGGCCGGTGATTGCCAGATTTTGATGACTGCAGTCCTCTTATTGGGTCCCGCTTTAGTGCACACATTTCGTGCTAATGCTTGCTTAGGCAGACCATAGACACATGGTCTCTGTAGGACTTGGGGGCTTTCGGTGGAAATCATCAAGCATGCTGCTGCAAACATTCGTGGTCAGCAGGAAATATGGGGCTGGGAGGTGACTGATGGTAGTTCTACCCCCTTCCAAAAGCTGTGTAAGGCCACCCCAAGACCCATGCGAGGGAGAGAAGGATTTTGCAGGGGTGGAAGAGAAGGGAGACTCCAAAGAGTACACGGTCCTGGGAGTGTCGGCCAGGGTAAAAAGCTGTCGCCATTGTGCTGTGTTTGCTGCAACTCCAACTGGGCAGGCCCGTGGAGGTAAGGAGAGGCTCCCCACCCTTACCTTGTCACAAAGCAGCCCTCAGCCCTGCATGCAATATTTTTGGGTCGAATTAGCGCTATTGAACTGCTTAAGATGTACTAGTGAGCCAATTCCATGCAGCAGGATATTGGAACTGTTAGGCTTTAAGGTACTCACTCACAGAGGTGGGCTCGGCTTGATGTACGTGATAATTAAGCATTGAGATTGCCTACAGTCTGTTCACAGACATGCAGGTGTGACCTTTAAATCGTAAGTTCGATTCAATCAAGACGGATTCAACCCTTTCATCTTCTAGCACTGATTGCAGAGTATTGCATTCATTTTAACATGCAGAAGTCGAGTATTCTCTTTATGTTCTGCTGCTGCCCTGACTTTACATGCGCAGCTGAATTCAACACTGTGTAGACAGACTGACTGCGTGCAGAGCTGCTGTCTGTACCTGAAGCACTCCTAAAAGTTAATTACATTAGGAAGACAAGAATAAATAGCAACTTGACACTTCACTTACTGTGTCAGCTGCGAGCACGGTCACTGAAGGTACGGACCAGGTCTGCGACGTTTGCCCTGGTGCAGTCCCGGGCAGCGCGGCCACAGGCCAGATCGGACACTCCACTCCGAATCTCGTGGCATTGGCAGAACTGGCTGCACTGGACAGCAGGCAGCAGCTGAACTGTCATGCTGATGCATCACCATGGCCTAATCATTACTCCGGCCGGGCCGCGTGTGAAGCGGCAGGCCCAAAGTGTGCAGGCTGCCAAAGAACGGAAACGGTGCCGCCCAGCCGTGCACGCCCACAGAGCCTATGGTGATTGGGCAAATTAAGACTCATGAGGTGACCTCAGTAAATGCGCGGTATCGGGTGAAACATTGTAGCCAGCAGTGAGCTAAGCCAGCCCCAAAGCTTCCCGCCACGAGCTGAGCCATCCCCCAAGCTAAGAGCTTTGGCAGTCAGTGGAGGTGCTGAATAGCAGCGTTCCTGCAGACAGCTGAGGTGCTATAAATGCGTGACAATGCATTCCAGTGCGGTGATGCGGATCACCACACTGAAATGCGTTAGTCTAACGCCTGATGTGTGATACTTGGCAGGGTCGTTCAGCTGGAAGTCAAGCCTTGACAGTGTGTCTGCAGGTCATTGTGAAAAAGCTGCATCACCTTGGTTTCTAAAGCTATGCATTCTCCATCTTCCTCTCAATGACTCCTCAATGCAGGAGTATTTATTTATTTTTATCAACTCTGTGCTTCTATCTTTTAAAATTAAGTCTGCACCAAAGAAATAAAGTTACAGTGGTGCAATGCTAAATTAAACTATGCATGTGAGAATAATAGGCACGATCCAGCATAAAGCACTCGTACTTGATGTGAAAGTGTAGTGCGTGTGGAATTTGGCTACTTCAGAGGGTCTTGCTCTTAGACATCAGATAATTCATTGCCCTCATTTGCTTGCAGAAATATATGCCAAGCATCGCACCAATGATTAAGGACCAGAGACATCTTAAGGATTTTGGGGGCCCCTGTTCGGAGCAGTTTTAAATTTTTGATTCAATATCAGGGCTTTCACATTTCAAAGTATTTTATTGATTTTATATACAAGACATTAGGATTTCTGGGCTTTCATGCCACGGGCAGTGCACAGGCACACTGGTTCAAATTCTAAATGTTATTCAGGGATAGTGACGTGTGTTTTCACTGCTGTAACACAGCAGCAGCCCACTAATATTACTGCAAATAATCTCTGTGACATCCTCACAAACTATTATATATATAAAGTCAGAAACTATTTTTTATGTATTTTGCATGAAACATTCCATGCAAAATGTGTGTAATAGACTCTCATACGTTTCCTATGTTAAAAATATGTTAAAGGAAAACTGCATTTTTTAAATTATTCAAGGTCATCAGGGCAAGACTCTCTGTAGAACAGAGCTAGCTGTATGGGGGCCCCCTGAAAGCCTGAGGCCCTGGGCCAGAGCCCACTTTGCCCATGGCTTAAAACGTCTCTGCTAAGGACAGGGAAACCAGAGTGAACACCACAAATGCTCCTGTCATGGCAGACTCTGGTTATTCTGGCACGAACAAAGAAGGTCCGTGATTTCATACATGATACCAATATAACCTTGGAACCTTGAGGGTCTCCTGTTTCCTTTGACTTAAACCCATTTATTTACTCAGCACCATTTTTGGTGACACCTTAAATTGGCTTCCCCAGAGTGCCTACCCATGACTGTTGCATGCTCTGCTTTTATAACCATAGTAAGAAATACCACTTAAGCATTCAAAAGAGATTATAAAATATTTTAATCTTGAAGAGAAATATTAGTGCTCACCTACTGTGGATATTTCTTAACAGGAAGAATATCAAAATAGACAATAAAGTAAGAGGAGATGTTAACAAATCCTATGCATATTCCTTCAAAGATAACGCACACGCAGAAATGGTTGGATTTGGGGACTGGACTTTTAAAATAGCGCCTGTGACCTTTAGATACTTAGGCATACACATCCATCGGGAAACACAGGACCTACTGGACGGTAATTTAATGCGCACTATCACACTTAAGTCACAGATAAAACTTTGGATCTCCCTTCCCCTATCAGTGGCGGCACGTGTGGCAATTAGAAAGATGGTGCTGTTACCCAGGCAGGTATACTATTTCACTAATCTTCCAGTGCTTGTCCAGGCCCCAATTTTCAAATTGCTAGACACTCTATTAATTAAATTGATATGGGGAACTGGGCACAGGTAAATAGGCTTAAAGAAGCTGCAACTGGACACAAGGAGTGGTGGGTTGGGGTCACCGGATTTGAAAGCATACTGCTACGCGAGCCAATTACAATGGTTAACGTACTGGATTGTAGGCAGAGATCTACAGGAAATTCATATGTCTCAGCAATCTTGGGAGCGTGGAAGTTTACATAAGCTTATGTTACCGGGGGGAAGGACTATTCCAATTACGACTCATTTATTGAAAGTGGCATTGTCATATTGGAATAAGACAGTGTGCTACACACAGCAACAACCCCCATATGCTCCAAACTTACCATTACTTGGACTACCACTACAAACAGGGAAGGTCACATGTAGGAATATTCTGGCTTGAGTGGGTGTAGGGGTCAGTACTATCGGGGCTTTCTTTACCGATGGTACCATCATGACTCATGACGTCTTTGTCCAAAGGCACAGGGTACCAAATACACTATTTCTTTATTACATGCCCACATAGCCTGTTATATATCCACCACGTGGGCCCCAACTGTCCAGGAACCTCTAACGCATGAACTACTAAACATGCAATATCTGATTGGGAACTGTAGACACATAACCAAATGGTTATATAGGGGTATCCATACAGTGGTGGCGACCCCACTCCTCTCCACTCGCAAGAAATGGGTCACAGAATTGGGCCAAGAGTTTGCTGACAATGAATGGGAGGCTATACTGGAACAACCCAGGAAAACTTCCAGAAACCCCAAGTTTAAATGTATTCAGTTTATAATTGTGCATAGAGCTTATTTAACACCACATAGACTGCACAAGATGTTCCCTGAGGTGGCAGATAGTTGCCCCCGTTGCCATGCGCCAAACGCGAAATTGTTACACGTGATATGGAGCTTCCTGAGATTACTCCATTATTGGTCAACAGTGCACAAAATCCTGCATGAAATTGCACCGGTATTAAATGACGACTCCCCAGAATACTGCATACTCTGCTTGGGTCCGTAGATTCATGAATCTTGCACTTATATTGGCAAAGCGCAATATTACAATGAGGTGGAAGACCGCTAAACCTCCGTCATAACTAGGCTGGTATATCGAAATGACTAGATGGGGCAGAGCAGAGGGTGCTGAAATTCAAAGAGAAGAAAAATGGGGCCTGCGTAAAAATATGATGTCCTTAGACTGGAACGTGATGCTGAAGGGGTTTATAGCTATGGATATACAAAAATACTGATTGAGAGAATTGGTACACATCAAGGTTATAGCGCCCGGTTTTGGCTAAATAAGAGATATAATACGTGCAAACACTGATTTTTCATCTATAACTTGAATGGGATATCCATAAAGAAATACGATAGTACTCTGATTTTTTTAAAGTTACCTGGAAATGTTTATTACAGCTGAGTCGGTGGGAGGAATGGTTTTAAACAAATGTTCACTTGACAGAAAGAGATAAACAGAGTTTATTGCACAAGACGAAACTGGTCATGCTACCATATCATTATGTAAAGAACTAAGATAAACGATACACAGGAGGTTAATAGAGTATACATATGTTGTTTATTGCTCTATAGGTGTTTATTGTGACAAAGATGGAGACCGCGTTATTGCTATGACTCCTTTGAATTTTACACTGTTATCAATGCTAGCGTGTTACTATGTATGCCCATTTCCTGGAAGAAAATGTTGGACATGACTTATTTTATGTTATAAAAACCCAATAAAACTACGTTATAAAAAAAAAAAAGTAAGAGGAGATGTTATAGAAAACCAAAGTGTTACCTCAACTGCTTACCTTTAGGCTTGAAGAGAAGAGTAACAAGCTATTTGCCTACAGAGATAGGTTTTCGAAACCTACAATCATGATCTTGAGCATGGCAAGAAATGCCTTAATAATTGAATTCAAATTAATTCTTCCCTATAAAGAATATGGTGTGTATATGTACTGTTGTCTGGCTTCCTAGTGCTGATTCTTTTGTCATAGGTGAGAACAGATCATGTGGGTGAACATGACATAGGCCTGTCTCAAAGAATGCGATCTTGTTGGACCAGGAGGGGCACCCAAATTGGTACTCTCGTAGTGGTAGAAGGCTACCGCCTTCACCAAGAGTTAAGCAGCACAAGGGAGGTGGTGGCAGCATACTGTGTAGTGATCAGTAGTAGTGAACAGGTCCTTTTTGCCCTGTGTCACAGCAGTGAAGCCTACAGGCTTACTCACCTTTTTAAAAGCCCAGCTGCTGTGTGCTTGACTCACCCTTGGCCAACTTCAGGTAGATGTGCAGTGCTGCGCAGTAGTAGTGACTCTGCGTTAGATGTCTATGTGCCTGGGAAGGGTGCATTACATGGATCTTTTTTATGGAGCTGCTTGCTGTACTGGTTATTGCTTAAAAAGTCGCTGTGACATATTTACTCTTCATGCACAAACCTAAGGGCCATAGTTTGATTAAACTGGTTTGATTTTTGTATGCTGCTGTGCATGTTATTGTTTCACCAGTCACTTTGAAATATTTGCGCCTTCATGCACAAACCAAAGGGGGAATTGTTTGACCAACCTGACTTCATTTCTGCATACTGCTGGACTTGATTTGATCATGTACTTTGAAAGTTTTTTCACATTGATGCAAGAAGAAAGGATTGTTTTACAAAACACACTTGGGTTGTGTCTATTGGTGGATTGCTGATTGTTTTGTTATGCACTTTGACAGTATTTGCACTTTTTCCTTTGCTTCACCGGCTACAGGTAGTATAGATTCTGTCATTAGGTACTTGCTGATAAGGTTTGGTTTTATTCTACATGAGGTGTTATTTATGGTGTTGTTTGCACTTGTCTATAATATGTGGACCTTAAATTGTGCAATTAGCATTGTTTACACTACAGAAATGATAAATACAGACAAACATCTGCATCTATGTTCTGAAGCATCCAAGTAGTTTCCATCTTCAGCCTTGTTTGCCTGCCTGCTTTTGTCATGCTTACTAATAAACCCATGATGGTAGAAATTGAAATTGCTTCCTCAGTTCATTTTAAATACTATAGAGTGGTTATTATCATACACACCCCATGGCAGACGCAAGTGTGTGGCATGCAGATAATTCACACCAGTTTATTTCTCTTGGAGCTGGCAGGTTACTGAGTTATATCTTGTGCACTACTGTATATTGTCAGTTAAGTCTGTGAAATTGCAGGTTTGGGATTGTTTTTCAAAGTTTCAAGTTATTTTCCATCCATCTCAATTCTAATCCAGACCCTATGCAGTTGTTCTTTGTTCTTTAGCTATAGGCAGTTCCGGAAGCAAGAGGCCAGCCCCTTGGCATTGTTCTGATTGCTGTCTCAGAAAAATAATCTGCTCTTCACAATAATGTTACAAATGGCGTAGCTTATATGTTAAGAGTTTTTCTCACTTTCTTATTCAAACTTTGAGCTAGGCAATATAAAGGCATTTCATTAAATGTTGGAGGTTTCACTTAAAAATATACCAGATTTTTTGGCAGTGGGGCAAAATGGTAAGTCGAGGGTGGGGGGCCCCCTCCATGTACTTTGCAGGGGGGCCCACTCAGATTTCGTTACGCCACTATACAACCTCTGCTGCCTAACTGCTTAAATTGTGTGCTCAAGAGCAACCTGATACATCAAACCTGTATTCCTTATCTAATTCACCACAACATCCTAAAGCCACCAAATGGCTGCCAAAGTATGATGCGATGAGCAAGCATGCACATGAGTGAAATGCACATATCCTTCCTTAACAGTCACCAGACCTGACAGTCGTCTCACTCCACAGCATGTCCAGAAGCCCTGCTTGCTCTCAGCGTTTTGTTCTTGAATGAAAACGGCAATAAACAGGTCTTGCTCTAACGCGCGTCCACATGCCTTGCTCATGCCTATCGATCCGCGCACGAGCTAACAACAATATGAACTAGTTCACCGCATTTCTACTTCACTTAACAAAAAATTCTAGACATGTCTGACAAAAGTAAAATTTACAAACAGGAGTCGACAAGACCCTCTGAAATATTCAAGTGCTCAAACACTACGCAAACCAAACAACTTCCTCAAACATTCAGGGGCAGATTTATGTTGCACTTGCGCCACTTTTGCGCCGCCGTTGCGTCACTTTTGTGACGCAGCAGCGGCGCAAATCCTGCGCCATGGTGCGGGGTATTTACAACGTGACGCATCTGGGAGATGCGTCACGTTGTAAAGCCCTGCGCCACATGTAGGCGTTCCAGGGCAGGTGGGGGCGTTCCGGCGCAGGAACGCCTCCTAAAAGTGGCTGAGTGAAATCTACAAGATTTCACTCAGTCACTTTTAGGCCCATGCTGCGTCAAAACCCTGCGCCTGCTTGAAGCAGGCGTAAGGATTGACGCAGCATTGTACAGATAGGGCCCCCCAGAACATTGCTGGAGCTGCGTCGCGCTTGCGACGCAACTCCAGCAATGCGCCACTTTTACGGCACAGATGCGTCACGCATCTGTGCCGTTTTTGCCCCATGGTGCGCCGCATTATAAATGCGGCGCATCCATGGTGGCGCAGCTGTGGCGCATAATAATTGGCGCATCCCTGCTGATATGCAGGGATGCGCCAGTTAACATAAATCTGCCCCTCAGTCTACAAAATAATGTAATAAACACTGAAGCCTCCACAAACACAAATTCAACAAACATACTCTATAACAAAACAAGCACCAACTACATGTTGTCCTCACTTAAACTATACTTACCCTCATGGAGCCACAGCAGGGTAGATGACTGGGGGTTCTGGCCTTTTACAAGCTTTAGAATCTATATTGTGTTCTGTGTGTAATAATAATAATACTAATACTTTTATTTGATTTGTTATAATCATATAAAGAGTGGAACTTACCACGATGATGAAAACAACACAATTCAGATACAGAATAAAAATTGCAATAAAACATTTTTAGTAGTCGTGACCCTGGTATTATAGCTGCAATGTAAAAATGTATGTGCTTTCTATTGTTAATAAAGTGCTAATGCCAACGGAAAATGAGAAAGTGCAAAAACTGCTACGAATAACCTTCTTTCCTGTTTCTTCTGCTGTGAGTAGTGGCGATAAAGGTGATTGCATAATGTTAGCTTCCCGGTCTTGCCAAAACATTGTATAACAAGGTACTAGGGAAATGGTGGGAAAAAGTAGGAAGTGTTATTGTCATGACAGAACAATCCCATGCGATTTACAGAACAACTGAACTTCAGTGGGAGTAGGGAGGTATAAGTGGGCCAAAAATATCCGGAGGTCACTAAAGGGAAAATCAAAGTATGCATTATAAATTAAAATATGAGCTAAATGATCATGGATGCTATTGCTAATGATGTCTAAAAAAGGTCGCTGGCCAGGAAAATCAGGGATCGTCAGCGGTTAAAAAACTCACGTCGCAGAACTAAGGTAGGTAGAATTTATTAACTCAACAGTGGAAATATTCCGGCTGTCAGCATGTCTGTGTAGGCACCAGAGGAATCTGTGCACTGCAGAAGTTAAAAGGAAATCAAGTCAAATTGCTAAAAAGAGAGGGCAGACTCTGTTGGTAGAGGACGACTCCATCTTGTAACGGTAGTTGGTCTATACAGAGTGGTATAGAAACAGGAAACAATTGTGTCTGAGGGAACATTTTCGATGCCAGATATTTCTGCGCTGATGTTTGTTACTAATACGATTAGTCCTGAAGCCCTCCTCTTGGGCTAGCTGCTGGAATAAAATGTAAGTTACGTCTGCATGGAACAACTTGCATGTTAGCCCAAACAATTATCATTTTGTTCACATCCACATCTGCTGCATTTGTTTTTCATGACAGTATTTGGGCCATAACAGAACTGCTCCTCTGTTTACGAGATTAATCTTTGGCACATGATTGTATTTATTAGCCATAAGATTGCACTTATATGGGCAGTTATGCATATTTTGTAGAATAGATGTAATTTGCTGGCCATGCGTTGTCCATCCTCGCCCCTAAAGAGGAGCAGCGCCACGCTATATATGTGAAATTCGTGGTAATGTTTTGCCACTGCCTATGAATATGATTTTTTTTAAACAATTAACCCAATTCCTTTGCATATAAAGGTAGAGTTTGGACATTTGAAGCGGCCAAATACTAACCCAACCACTCCTTATCTCATTTACATATTTTCCTGCAATACCAACATTTTGTCCACTTGAGGTACCAAGTCTACTTACAGTGGGACAGAGGGAAGATTTTAAAGTGTCAAGTATATGGCCAACTTCCATGGAAACTGGCAACAAGACTAATGGTATTGTTGAATTCCACATTTCACTATTGTCATCAACAAGTTAATTGTTGATATCATATGCAATGGCATTAGTGCAGGCACAGAAGGTATAATGTGTGAAAGGGATGTCATATGCGAGTTCATGAGCACCGCATTGCATTTGTGGGCGTTGTTTGCTAAGTTATCTTGACTGAAACAGTTCTACGGTGCTGGGATTTGAAGCCATACATCTAAAGTCGAATCTCTTGAAGGTTCTTCAAAGAAAAGTGCGCACACGTACAGCTGCACATTTTCGACTAAACAGTAAGGGGCAGATTTATGAGCCCCTTGCGCCTCATTTGCGCTGCCGTTGCGTCACTTTTGTGACGCAGCGGCGGTGCAATTCCTGTGCCATGCTGCGGGGTATTTACAACGTGACGCATCTGGGAGATGCGTCACGTTTTAAAGCCCTGCGCAAGCAGTAGGCGTACCTGTGCAGGGGGGGGGGCGTTCCATCGCAGGAACGCCTCCTAAAAGTGGCTGAGTGAAATCTACAAGATTTCACTCAGTCACTTTTGAGCCCATGCTGCGTCAAAACCCTGCACCTGCTTGAAGCAGGCATAAGGATTGACGCAGCATTGTGACGATAGGGCACCACCGAGGCTTGCTGGAGCTGCGTTGCGCTTCAGACGCAACTCCAGCAATGCGCCAACCTTCCACCATCAGATGCGTCACGCATCTGTTTATCCTTGCACCACGATGCGCTGCATTGTAAATGCGGCGCATCTATTGTGGCGCAAGGGTAAACTTTGGTGACGCATCTTTCCTGGCGCATCCCTGCTGATTTGCAGGGATGCGCCAGGAAACATAAATCTGCCCCTAAATGCATTTTCATTTGAGTGTGAATCTTTTTATTTGTGATATATGTTTTGCATCGCATGGCCTTTTCCTACAAACGCATGTTCACAACAAATATGTGTAATATTTGCTGAACACAAATGGGCAGACTCTGTGTGTTGATCTGTTTGTGGAAGTTATGAACTAGAGGCCAGTAAAATCTGAGCTCAGAGAAGCACGCCATTCAGGAAGTCATTACTACTTTTAGTTCAGCCATAGTTGCTGGGGTTTTTCTGCCCCATTGGCAATTGAGAATAAAAACTGGCCTTCCTTCAAAGCGAAAGAGTGCTGTAATACGTCATAATTTATTGGTCCGTTGGAGTGGAACTTAATTTCCTGCAGTGCACCAGGAGAAATTAGATTTTTAGCACCTTGTCAGTCAGAACAAGGCTCCTAGTTGGCTGCATTCCTATTGAATTCAATACTACACCCCAGATCGTGCCGCAAAGCTTTTTCTTGTACCTTCAGCTTCCTAGAAGCATCTCCTGTAAAGCAGACATTCACCGTGTAATGGTCTGTTAACCTTACACCAGTGTGGGAATTGTCTTTGCAAACTAATGATAACGAGCTGTGTCAACACTTTTGTGGATGCTTTTCTGTAAAATCATGTAACATCAATCAGGAGATTTGGCATTTCCTGCCCATAATGCGGAGAAAATATGCAGTAAAGATATTACAATACGTCTTTCTGCATTTTAATGCATGTAGTTAGCACACGCCTTTTCTACATTTAGTTTATTGTATTACTGTAAAGTTAAATGACCTTATTGGAGTAATGCTGCATAGCTGAAAATATGAAGACATGGGTAAGCTATGTTTATGCAGTCTGTAGGTCGGTGGCCCACCTTGAATCTACTTGGAAATGTCTAAAGAATGTTTAGAGAAGAACAGGATCTCTGTCATAACATTTCCTTTTGATTGGAAACCGGAGACTGGTTGTCTTCACGTCCAGTTTGAACTACCAGTGTCATGCATGTTTAGCCTGATCAAACCTGTTTACACAAGAAACACTGTGGACGTTTGTGTTCTATATCTCTGTAAAGTGGAAGGCATTGACAACACATTTTCTTCTCGAAGGGAAGACAGTGCATTCACTGGAGGAGAATCCCCAGCCCACTCATGGATCAAGCATCAGCCTGTGACAGGGCCCACACCCTAGATTAGCAGAATGGATACCTCAGGCACATTACAACACCCAGTTTGCCATTGTCACAATCCTTGACTTTCACCCATGCTTTACATCACCATCAGGACACCAGCCAGCTATATTAAACAAGATACATAATGATGCTGAAGATACAATCCTAGCCCCCAGTCTCAGGTGTTTATTTTGAGTTGCACTGGGGCAACATAATATGGGCTCATCCCTTTTGTTTGATTAGGCCACATATATGTTTATGCATGGCCTAAAATCCGTGTGGCTTAACATTATTAACACAATTTAGTGCACTTGACCAAATACAGAAAGTGCATTTTCTGTCGAATTTTGACATATATATATATGTGTGCATCTTGATGTTTTAATTACAGTAACAACGAATTACAGTTCTCACATATATCTGCATTTGTGTCTGTTGAATAATATTGTTAATTCTTATTTATTCGCCTACTCATTTGAATAACACATTAGTTTATTCAGATTTCCATTAGACTTTGAGAGGTACAGACCTCTTGTGACAACTCTGTTGTGTGGCTTTATGTTATACTATATTCTTCCTTTAGAGAACATCTGCAGAGGTTCTGCTACACTGACACCTTTCTCCTCTAACCCCTTCGCCACGGCACGAATTGTGCCGCGGCGCTGGGGGGGTTCGGGGTGAGCGCGGCGCCGCCATGCTCTTGACGGAACCACTCCGTCATGAGCCACGGGCGCGCTGTGCTCATGACGGAGTGGTTCCGCCACGACTCCGCCCACTTGCATTGTTCGCCCGCACAGGCGGGGAATCAGTGCCGCGTGGGCGGAGCGGCCGCAACGGCCGCAGCATGACGAAACCACTCCGTCATGAGCACACGGCGCCCGTGGCTCATGACGGAGTGGTTCCGTCATGAGCAGGCAAGGGGTTCATGGATTTTATTAGGGTTTCCTCATCCAGCACCATCTGCAGTAGATTTAGGTTGGTTTATTTACATTATCCTCATGCATAATAGGCAAGAGGACTAAAAATCATATATGGATCGTCAGATCCTCTTTTTAATCTTTTGCATCATGTTTATCAGACTACACTTCATTTGTCATTTTGGGCTGCCTGCAGTAATCTTGTATTGTTACAATATATTCCTAAGGCTTGTGTATATCAGTCTGGCTTTGAGTTTGTAATAAATACATACTCATTCACATCTTCCGACTCCGAGTTTTACTGTGCGACCAAATAGGTTACATTGTATTTGTTAAATTGTAGGTGATCCTAACTCATATGCGTTAGCAGCATCTTGTAGAAACCACAGTGGATCCCTACAAATGTGCTCATATACTAATTACCACATGCGGCCTAGCGTTAGACTCCTTTGCAGTGCCATCATAAGGTACCAGGGAGAGCACTACATCTGTGCCACTGTTGAATGTCAAAAACCCTAACATGAAGATTAGGTTTACATTCCTGGGGTGACATTCTCAGAGATCAGAGCAGGCGTCAAACAGTGGCGCAGTCCTCCGGGGGAAGAAAACAGGCCTTACACAGCAGGGTAGTCCTCTGGGGGACAAGGCAGCCTTTCTGCAATGTCCAAAGGACTGTGAGTGTACTAAATAATAGCTCAGAAGGTTCAGTCTTTAAACTTGGTGCCAGCCTTTGATTTGGGGAGATTCCCTATCCTACTCCCACATCTGATACTGGAAAGTTCTTCTCGTCCTCTGTCAAGGCTCCAAGAAGTCTGGAATGACAATAAATTAGTGGCAGGTTCCTTGTGTGTGCTGGAGGCAAGCCCCTTTGAAATGTAAGTGGGGTAGGGTACAACTCTGCCTCCAGTAATCTATGCAGGATGGCCCATCCTGCCTACACCCAGTGCCCTTTGACTCACTGACTGGCAGAAATACACAAACCCCAACAGCCAAGCCATTCATAAATATGTGACCCAGAACACTGGCAGCAGGCACCAAATGACTGGGGTAAGAAAATGTCAACTTTCTGAAAGTTGCATTCTCAGAATCGTGACTTAAAACATGATTTTTCCATTGAAGAAGATTTTAAATTACAAATAATTTGAGTCTAAACAAGACATTTCTTCCTGCTCCAATCAAAAGTAAGCACTTATTATATGTATTAAGGCAACCCAATGTTATCCAGGGAGAAACTGGCCTTTAGGAATTTTCCATTACCAGGGCATGTAAAACTTAAAAAAACAATTCCTGCTTTCCTGCTTTTTAAATACAATGCACCTTGCCCTATGGACCTGTTGAGCCTAGCTTTGGGGTGACATATGTATTAAAAGGGAAGGTTGAGGCCTGGCAAAAGGTTTATTTTGGCAGGTTGAAATGGCAATCTTAAAACTGCTCAACAAGCTGCAATGGCAGGCCTGAGACAGTTACCTAAGTGAGTGGCACAATGAGTTTTGCAGGTCCAGTAGTACCATTTAATTTATAGGCCCGGGGTACGTATAGTGCCATATACTATGGACTTACAAGTAAAATAAGTGTGTCAATAAGGTGTAAGCTAATTGTACCATGTTGTAGGGAGATGGCACAAGCACTTTAGCACTGGTTAGCAGTGGTAAAGGGCACAGAGTTTTAATACCAACAAAAGTAAATTCTGAAAACAGGAGGGGTGAAGGCAACATGTTTGAGGGAAAACTACACCAAAGATGTCAGGTCTAACAGTGAATGACTAATTTTAGGTTGGAGATCCGGTAAGGAGGAGACCATCTAGAGAAAGATGGTCTAAAGTCAATTACAAGTAATTACATTGTCAGGAATCCAATCAAAACACAAGATTGCAGAATTTGGTCGTCAAGTTAGGTGTTGTTGTACCATGGTGGGTCAAATTGTAAACAAATTAAAGGTGAAAAAATTGTGTCAGGTGGTATTAAGCTAAACTGATCTGAGGACATAGGAAGGGAAGAAGGTGATGGAGGAGCCCACTTTGGAGAAAACCAATTAGGAATATGTAGCATAATTCTTTAACGAGCCCTTGTTTTATAGATTGCGTATCAAACACTATGAGACTTTTTAAAACATTGGACTATGTATCATATTGTACACTAGATTATTTGTTTTGTCTCTATTTGTCTTGTACTTTCAAGTAAAATAGGAGGAGAGTTTCTTGCGTGTGAATTTAAAAATTCCTTTGGACTCTCTGTTCATGAGATGTAGTTATAACTGCAGATTTATTGTGAATTTTTGAGTGAAAGGTGTGTGGTACCAATTATACCTCTATGAGGTAAGGTTCTACTATATAATGTATTGTGGCACTGGAACTGCTGAGTTCTAGTTTTCCTTGGAAGGTAGCTGAGATGTATCACAGTAAAAGTATCTGCAGAAATCTTCTTGAGCAGCAGTATCATTTTACAATTCATCAAGACATTTTTAAAAGAAAGATTCACTGTGAGTCAATAATTGTAATACTGTCCTAATAAACCTCTTCCTAGGACCGTCCGAACTAATACAGATGCAGTGCACATGGGGGTAGAAACCAGTGTTTCAGCTGAGCTCTCCCTTAGTGGAAAACGTAGCATTCCTGAAACTAAGGTGACTCTAACTCAGGCACATAGGGGGGCATATTAGCAAGGACTGCGTTAAAAATTATCGCCGGTTTAGCTGCGGAAAACTGCCGCTATAGCGGCGATAATGGGCTTGATAATATGCCCTTGTGAATTCCCATAGAAGCCCATGTTCTGGTGTGAACATGAGCTCCTATTGGAATTCTCCAGGGCCTATTATCAAACCCATTATTGCCTCTTTAGCGGCAGTTTTCTGCTGCTAAACCGGCGATAATTTTAACGCCGTCCTTGATAATATGCCCCAGATTTATTCAGGAGTACAAAGGAACTAGCCTAAATATTATTCCATCTCTTTATGTAATGTAACAGCAGTGTGGGCCATCAATGTTGATTACTCTAACAAAATATTTTCCCATTACTGCAAGGCAAAGAAATAAAGCATGTCATTAACTGTCCTCCTGTGATCATATATTCAAGATGGGTATATACTTCACATACCCCATCTTTTCATTGACATCTGTAGATGCTCTAGCTAGGGAAGGGTACAGGGATAGTGTATGCTCAGGATGCCAACAAGGGTCAGTCTGGTGAACCCAGCATCGCATGCGGGCTATACCAAAGTAACACCCTTAAACTTGTTGAAGCACATTTGATCCTTTAATTTTAGAACCCATGCCTCCTCATGAACAATAAAAGTCTATATTGATAGATCCAGAGTTAAAATTCATCACCAAAACATCAGTGCTTAATTTGAGCCAGTAGTTTCTCTTACTCTACCCCAGCACCTAATTGCCAGCACCGGCACTTATGATAGTCTGCTCCATGTGCCACTGCCTGCGGAATCTTGGTATGAGCAAAACAAAAGCTGTTTATTAATTCAATTTACATTTGCAATGACTAATACCTGCCTCTCAATACATTCATTTGGGGTCAGAAAAGTTTGAATTGACACACTTGTAAGAGTGTGATGGCTAGTTATTGTGTTGGCACTGACATTGGCAGCAATAGCAGGGGCAACTGATAGTGCAAGCTGTAGTGTCCTTCTGACGAGGGTCCTGGCACAAATTCCTTTTACAAGTTAAGCATTGCTTTGTTGTGTACAGGCATACCCCCAACGCTCCCCCATATAATGCCCCACAATTTCCTTTGTAGCATATATTTTAAGAATTTGAGGTGCATGATTCCTGCCTTGATTGACCAAATGGAGCACCTCATTCCAGTTTGCAACGAAGATAACTCCCAAAGAAGAGGAGATAACCATTTTGAGCACAGTTGCAGAAATCTGATTGTTTGATTTTATGCCATTAGTACATATTTTAGGTACTCAGTTACTAATTTTACTTTGGAGTTCCTCCTCAAATCTTTTTATTTAGAGCCTAATTGGCTGAGTACCTAAAAGGGTGTGACAAATTTGTGTAATTTGCTTTCACGTAATTTATGTAAAACTCAGGAAAATTATGTGCTATTGCACGTAATTATGCAAAATGCAAATATGGCATTAAGCGCTATATTTTACCATAATCTTGCTGTGTAAAACAATAAAAATACTAGTGCTGCAAGTAACAATTGCACAAGTTCTGGTAATTTTATAGCTTCCATTATATAATTTTTCAGTAAATGCAGTGTAATTACGTGACATGGCTTTATGAAATAATTTTGCATAACAAACATAATCCAAAATTCCCAAAGTTACCCCAGCATAATTGAATTTTTACCATGTCCTGGGGCTAGCAGGTTAGTGGCGTATGATCATCTCAAGCTAATGGATGGGTGGCAAGTTTGAAAATGTTTCATGATTACCTGGCAGGCATCCTTGACCAGCTGGTGTACAATGCCCCCGTA
This sequence comes from Triturus cristatus, assembly GCF_964204655.1. NCBI lineage: Eukaryota > Metazoa > Chordata > Amphibia > Caudata > Salamandridae > Triturus > Triturus cristatus. The sequence continues at coordinate 1,138,771,959 of NC_140583.1, read as the reverse complement.
TATAGAAATGGAATCTCTATTTAGTGTGCATCTAATAGAGTAAGATGGAATGTTTTAGTGTTAGTGTCCTAGGACGGAGATGAATCTTGAGGAGGACTGTTAGAATGCTGCTCCAGCAAAGCAAGTATGATAATACCATGGTAGAGACTAGCACAATCTTTTGGAGGAATTGGAGCACATAGAATAGGCACTGCCTCAATTTAGGATGGCAGAGTGCACATTTGGTGACCAACTTCACATGAGAAGTAAAACTGCATACTGCTGACCAAGATAACAACCTGATTGCGAGCCTTCCGGACTGGTGCCTGACCATATGGTCTGATAAAGTAAAAGGAAGGAGAGTTTTATTTCTACTAGGCCAGCACATAGTATTTCTGATATCTGGATATTGCTGCTAAGCCAAATTATGGTGCATTCAATTCTTTTATTGCTTAAGAGAGTCCTTTACCTAATGGTGAATAAGGTTCCATCTATCAGTCCGAGGTAGATCTGAGTATCCTCACATACATGTAGTTGTCAATGTTGTGAACATAAAATATGTGTGTCAATTGAACCAGGTAGACAAGGAAGAGAATAGGATCAATAGGAAATCTTGGGAAACACCCTGTAGGAGGGAAGTATTCACAGAGAGATATTGTCCCAGATCAAATTGGTGAGTGCAGATTATCACCAACAAAATGAACCATTTTAAAGCTTGGCCCCCTTCCAGCATATGGCATAGAGACATAGAAGAGTTTTACGATCAATGGTGCAGCATGCTTTGGAAAGTTCAAATAATATCATTATATATACTTGACTTGCAGTGAGCAGATTTCCTCTGATATTAGTATGATGATTTCTGCATTCCTTGTATGGCAAAATCATGACATGAAGCCAATCAGCCAGTGGCTAATTTCAAAAGGGGTGTATAGCTGCAGTGTGACCATATTTTTTACATCTTTTGCTAAGCAAGGGTGCCCAGAGATAAGAGTGCAGTTGTGGAGCAACTTATTGTGAGTGTTACATTTTTGTGAGAAGCTGATGTAAGCATGCTTTAGATTTTGAGGAAAATCATTAGAGTAAAGAAAGGCATTGGCAAGTAAGTAATAGTGGAAATTAATGCTGGTAGCCCAGAGTTCACAGCTTTAGAATTGCAAATTTCTAAATTAAAAACGCTATTTTGAAAGACGCTGGTATGTGGTAGTAGGAATAAACACAGCTCAACATTTAGTAAAGCAGTCATCTTGCTTTCAACAGTTGTGCACATCCAGTTGCTTGGCACGTGTTTGGGAAATACGATGAGAAACTGCACCGAAGGATAAAGTATTGGTGTTTAACTTTACATTGTGGCAGTTGGTCTCTCTACAAGCATTGTGTGTTTTTGGCTTGTGCACAGTATCGTGATGTCCCATACTCTGTTATCAGTGAGTGCACACGACGTTGGAGAGGATATACTTTGGTGTACATTGGATCAACTTGGTTTTGGCAGCATAAGCGTGAAAATAGTTTTGAGTCAAAATAAAGGTTGGACACCTTTTGCCTTTTATTGATGGTGTCCTCTGAAACATCAGACTGCGAGCGTTTTTCAACCGCCGAGTTGCTGTTTAAAAGAATGAGGCACGAATCAGCCTTAGCGCGCGCAACCTCACATGCATTTTTCAATTGTGCAGTGTCATCGAAGACCTACTTTGACGTTCGAGGTATTCTCAGCACTATTGTATGCCTACCACGTTTTGAAGCACGGGCGTGCCGTGAGCCACCCGGCACAATGCCAAAAGCGTGGCGCCATCTTGGGGTTGGCACACACTGCTTGTTATTAGGCCTGGGCTAAAATTCTGTTCCGCTCGCGGATATTGCTATAATTTGATATTTTTGTGTTCCGCGGAGAGCGCTAAAATGTAAAGATTTCCGCAATCCGCATTTTACTTGAAATTTTTTGCTTGATCGCGTTGTAAAATAATACATTCTCGCGTGCGCGCGATCGCCTTACCTGAATCCCCGCGTTCGCTGACAAGTTTTCCCGATCCGGTAGCATTCTCCACGAGATGTTGGATTGTTGGTAGCCATTTGTGCTGTCTCGCGACAGTTCGCGCCCGCAGTAACGTCATTCGTCGCGCGATCACGTCTTTCTTCTCGTGATCATGCACCGCGAGACAAGTGAAAACAAAATGGCCGCACCCGCGAGCAACCGCATGGGTAAGTTGGCGAGCCGCGACCACGCAGAAAATACCACGAACAGGCGGGAAAAAAACGTCCGCATCTTCATGATATTTCCGCGTGTATGCGGAGATTTTTAACATTTGCGCGATAATTTGCGAAAGTGAATTTCGCAAATTCCGCCCACCCCTACTTGTTATCTACCCTCGTTTTGCCAACCACGTTTTAACTGTTAACTATTAATCGGCAAGTTCGGCGTAAAGAGATGTCTTTCTCAGAGTCAGTTTGTTTATTTCCACGATTATGTCAGCGGAATTAGAGGATCATTTTTTGCTCTCTGGGGACAGCTTACCATTTGCATGGAGGCATCTGCACACTGCTTAAGTGGTGAGTGGCAGTATATTTTTGTTTCTGTTTTTCTCTTCCTCTGGAGACACAGATGAAATTGACTGGTTGTTGCTGTTTTCAAAGGAGTTCTTCTCACATTTTCTCCTGGTGTGAAGTATTCCATCACGATCCCCGTGACAGGCACACCATGGACTTTGATTGCCTGTGTGCATGTTATTCTTCATACTGTTTTACTGTCTTTCAAGTATGTTTTTGGGGTCAACATGGTTATGTGAAGCACGTTACATATTTTCCTATATTGTAATTGGTTTGGCAGTGGTTTATGTCCAGAGTTTTCCCTTTTGTACAATTGTGTCATGCTTACTTTCACTAAAAAGTGTATTTCTTTACAGTCTTGGCTAATTATATGTACATTGTGTAACGGTGTGTTTCAGCATATCTTTGGGACTTTGTTCACGAGCAATTTTTCGACATCAAATAGTAGTCACTGTATGGTTATTGACTTTTGTCAATGGAAATGTTTTTGCCTGTGTTACTTTAATTTTGATGGCGTTACAGCTAGTCATCTTTGTTATTATCGGGTGAGAGGTCGCTCACCGGTGTGTGGCACAGGTTACTAGTGATCTACAGTTAATGGAATTGTATTAGTATTTTATATGCAAAAGTGTCATATTTCGTGATGGCACCGTTTTACGCTTATCAAAGGATGGGTTGTCCATGTGTTCTTGTGGGTGGTCATCACAGTGATCCCTTAAAGGAGGGATGGGTTTGGGTAATAGTTCCTTCACTTTTAATTTATTTTGTGAAAGATTGGGTTGGGTTTAGTCCCAGTTAGTGACCTCTACATGAGGTTTGGGTCATGGGTTAGTTCCCATGCATAATCATTATTTTGTATTACCCTTTCACAGGGTTAGGACATGGGTTTTCCCCACTTACATGTTGCACGCAGTACTAAGGTACAACCCTACATGGGGTGTGTGTTATGGGTCCTAGCCCATTGCACTGTTTCATGGGTCACTGTCCCATATCTTGTTAGTTCCCTTGCAGTTGGTATTGGTGTCGCGGGGTGCTTTACCCTTTGCATCACTTCACATATCTTCTTTAGGATTGGTTGTGGGGTGTGTTATCCTATGTTGCAAAGTTTTACAATTTGTACTTGTATTTCTACAAGTTTACGCTTCATAATGTTTTGATAATTTTTCATGGGGGAGGATGGGGGATATTGATGCTCATATTTTTGATGTCATATTTTGCCCATCTTTTCTTGATTTGTACTCTTCACTCTCTTGTGATGTTTTGCTTTCAGTTACATCCCTGAGTTCTCAACATTACCGGTTTCTTTTGTATAGTTCTCTCCTTTAGATTTGTTATTTTTGTTTTTATTTAAAGGAAAGGGATAATGTTATATCCTCAGTATTACATTTACATGAAGTCAGCCTAGGTCCTCCTAGCTGCTCAGCCAGAGTGAGAGATGGTAACGGAATGTTGGTGTGACTGTGATGAATGGAATGCCTGGGTGCCTTTGTGGATGAGTGGTGACAGCTGGAGATGGGCTGAACAGCTAGGCAGGGTGCTCGTGGTGGGGCTGGTACATGGCTAGTACTTGACCAGAGCTGGTTGGATAGAGATTTATGCTACCTTGACCTGGAACCAATAAAGAAGACTGGAAATATACTACATGGTACCAGTGTCTCTATGTACAGGGCACAACAGAGGTCATGATTAAAAGTGGTTGGGAACAGGGGAATTAAGGGTGAGGTTGGGCTAGAGAGGTATTAGAGTTGAAGTTGTTTTTGGGTGAGATTACTTTATTGGTGAAGAATGGCCTTGAGTTATCACAATGTATTTTGGTGGGCACTTTTCTTTGGAGATATGGCTGGACAGTGTCTAATTCTTTGTAAATTCTGAATTGTATAAGTTTTAGGCTTCTCCATCAAGCAACAGGAGATCCTGAGATTGGCCTTGTGAGAGAGACTGACTCTTGAGAGCATGCAGGTTCATGATTTAAAATCTCTCATCTTATGGATCTTTTTAAGTTAACTAAGACATAAAAGGAGTTAACCATAATACAACAATTGAATTTCTGGAAGCCCTTCAACCCCACAAGAAGGACCACAAATAAGTAAGTGATGTTCAGTAGTTTTATCACTAATTAATATTCAAACCAGTATATATGCATTTCAAGAGAATATTAAAAAGATACAGAAACTACAGCTGCCAAGCTGAAATATCTCCACAGGTTCAGACACAGTAGAAATGAGATATGAAATAATCACAGCCACATAATACAAAAACAGTGAAATATGTGTTTATTGAAGAAACTCTAATTTTCTCTCCTACACATGAACAAGTTCTAAAATCATCTAATCAAGGCTCTAAGTTCAAAATAACGATGGTTCATAGAATAGGGTCTGAAAGAAATGTTGAAATGTGAGAACATGTCAGCATAGTAAAGACTACAGTAGAGGTCTTCCAGAATTGGAATCAGGGTTCAGCATGAAGCTTTACACTTGCAAGAATAAAAGGAAGCAGAGAGGTCTGTACCCCTCAAAGTCTAAGGCAATCTGCCTTAAATTTTAACAGTGGTAACAGTGGGAGGACTAATCAAAACCAGGAAACCTTCAACAACAATCATATCTCGTCCCACACCACCATGAAGCAATCGATTATTTTCTGTGCTGTGCAATTGCAACATTACCAGGCTTTCTCATCCCACAGAACATAAACAGTTACTGCAACTTTGAACATTCTCACTTCCTGATACACGATGAATAGGAGACTTCAGCTGCTCATTAGGTCTTCATGTTTCTTTCCAATGTGTCGCTTCTCAGGCCTTACTATCAAGCAACTATTCCTTTTGCTTGCTAATGAAACCTTGAAAATGCACCTGCGAAAGAACAAACTGACAGACCAAAATGTATTTCAAAATGAAGGCCTTTAGAGGCTAACTTTATCTACGCATTTAAACGTGCACTTCAAATACATGGTTATACTTGTGCATGCGTAACTCAAAAACACATGCAATATGTGAGTAAAAGCGTACATGATTACACTTTTAAAGGTAACTTTCAAAACATATGCAAAGGCAACTTAAATTATAAATGCAAACATGACTCCAGAATACATCTTCATGTTAAATTGAATATTAGAACACACATTTATAAACTTCTAGTTTCTACAGTCAATATATTTATTTTATTAATGCATTTAAATGTTCACACATGTTAATAAAGTTATGGCTCTCAGTAAAACAAGTGTCACATTTAGGTGCATATGGGCATTTCTGTAACATGTAGTGGGTGGAGTCTAAATTGAACAGCTCCACTTTAAGCAGTACCTTTGAGAATGCCGCAGTACTTCTTTCTTTCTTCTTTTTAATGTAATCAGGAGATTGCAAAGCCCTTGGATTTGATGTTCACGTATGCAAAGATAACAGCATTTTTAAAGATATAGCTCACACACAAAAGACAGAGCTTGAGAGGATGCTAAACTCAGCAAAGGTTATACTAATTGTACATTGAGTTCTATCACTTTCTTGTGTAAATGAAGAATAGAGGATCGGATAAATATGTAACTAAGGCAGCCTCTTATGACAGCTGAAGGAGGATCAGTCACATGCCATAAGTATTTTGAAGATTCTATGAAGGTTAGGCACTGCTCAAGGTGTTATCCTCAAGTATCTGTTTCAGAAGGGATATATTAAAGCCAAATGCTTTAAGTCACCCATACTCCAAAGAACAAAAACACACCTTGAGTAAATGTCAGTAACTCTGTCAAATCACGCTGACTCATTGTGCTAGTGTACCCAGTCATCAAAGTGGATAGTCTATGTGTCACTACCTATGCAATTGCATAGAGGAACATCACTAATTTGGTTCTAAAATCATTGTCTAAAATAAATGATGAATACCTTAAGGCAGTATTGTTGAAGGAGCCCAGTATTTTAGTATGGAATGCCTGGGAAAAGTACCACACTCGTCAACTGTACTAACCTTATGAGCTGCCTCACTAAAGGTTTGCAACATAATTGATGTGCAAAAAGGGATTTTTTTTATACAGAGATAATGAATCCTAGGTTACTTACGTTTCTGGGTCTAACCTGCAACAAAGTAATAAGACAGATGGTATTTATGTATTTATGTTATTACAATGGGCACCTGGAAGATGCCTGGACTTTAAACATGGATTGAATATGATTTTATTGGCCCCATTTTTCAAGTATTAGATTTTATGGGCTTTTCCCAATACATTGATCATAATTTACTAATGTGAAGTCACCTATTACACCAATAATGCTAATAATTCTGTATTTATCTTCTGCTCTCAAATAGGCAATATTAATATGGATGTAGTTGTTTTGCAAAACCAAAGGGAATGATGGACGGAGTGTTGACATTGCAAGCACTCACCCCCAGTCAACTGATCTGGGTTTAATCCATCATCATTCTTTAGCTCACTCCGCCACCCTAGTTCAGACATGGCCATATGCAAATCAGTCTGACCCTGTGCCTCATGGGAACAGTCCAGCACGAACTGCCAAGCCATGTCTTCCCTGGACCGGAAACAAGCGTCCTGTAGTTGTTTTGCACCAAAAGTATGCACAATATTGGAGAATATTTGAGGAAATATTGATTTACCAAGTTATTCTACATTTAGGTGCCGATTAGGATCCTGGAGAAACCGGGTACGAACCGTCGGACGGAGGCTTTTCTCCGTCCGACTCGTACCCGGTTGTAAAACTTTACAAACATGCAAGTACGATTCGCACGGAAACACCATTTCCGTACGAGTCGTACAAAACACCGACTGACGAAAATATACATACGAATGTGATCCGGGAATGCTCCGACATGATGTCGGGATGCTTTCAGGCAGCGTTTCACGACCCAGGAAGTACGAATCGAACCGACAGCAGTCCGGACGGCAATATTTTTACGGCACCCAAAAAGTGCCGGAAAAGCGAAGTACGCCGCGAAACGACCAGATTAGGGGGCCTGGTACACGGCGTACCCCCCCCAGCCCCCGTGAGTATGCGCCGTACCCCCCACAGCCCCCGTGAGTACGCGTCGTACCCCCCCAGCCCCCGTGAGTACGCACCGTACCCCCCCAGCCCCCGTGAGTACGCGCCGTACCCCCCCCAGCCCCCGTGAATACGCGCCGTACCCCCCCCAGCCCCCGTGAGTACGCGCCGTCCCCCACCAGCCCCTGTGAGTACGTGCCGAACCCCCGTGTACGTACGAGTCGTACCCCCACCCATGTATGTACACCCGTGTACGTACGAGTTGTACCCCCACCCGTGTATGTACACCCGTGTACGTACGAGTCGAACCCCCACCTGTGTATGTACACCCGTGTACGTACGAGTCGTACCCCCACCGTGTATGTACGGTGCGTACCCACAGCGGGTGTACATACACGGGTGGGGGTACAACTCGTATGTACACGGGTGGGGGTACGACTCGTACGTACACGGGTGTACATACACAGGTGGGGATACGACTCGTACGTACATGGGTGTACATACACGGGGGGTTCGGCGCGTACTCACGGGGGCTGGGGGGGTGTTCGTCACGTATGTGGGCACATGTCTCCATGGTTGCTATGGGAGTTCGGTGCGGACGGTGTTTTTTCCATACGGTTGTAACATCGGACGCACGGGATGGATCGTACTTGCGCGGTTGGACTTCACTTTTCACATTTGTACGGTAAATCGTCCGGGGACGTGTCGGACACATTTTCCGACCCGAGGACGTGTGGGGAATTATTCCCAATGCGATTCGTATGGACTTTTTCCCATGCGAATCGTACTTGGCAGTTTGTACGGCACTTGTACGATTCGTACGGTAAAAAGACCGGATACGAGTCGTACGGGGAAATTTTTTACAGGATTGTAATCGGCACCTTATTTGTTGAGAAATGTCATCAGCAAAAAGCTGGTGTTTAAAGGATGTTTTTCCCTCATGTGACATGGAATTACTGCATACTATGGTGATATTGCATTAGGTTTAACCGGTCAAATTTGATAAATATGCACTAATTCAATGAATGCACACTTATTTCAGATTCATGTCTCACTAAATAAGGACCATAGGGTCTCATTTATAATTTGTAGGGCAGTCAGCCATCCATTAGGGTTGAGGAAACAATTACCTTGGTCGCCATGATGGGCTGCCATCCACCATATCTACAGAGTTCCACCAGCCTTGCAGAAGTTCCGGTGCCTTCAAAGAATCCACTACTATGGAGAAGGCACTAAACATTTGCTTAGAGGCCTCTATGTTTTGTGCAGGAGCTCAAAAAAATGTTTTTATGGGAGTCATTCTTCTTTATTTCTCTTTGGTCCCAAACAGAAAAAAGTACTTCAGTTCATATACTCTTGATAGGGTGGATGGTCTAATGTACTTACACAATCCGAAACAAGACAGTCCATCTGCACCTAAATAGAGCAGATGGACTGTCAATCTGACAGACAGGGTGTTCTATCATGTTTGTGGCAGAGTATTATTCTGCCAAACTCTAAATCAGAACTGTAGTATTTCCTTTGGCATACTTGCTAGAAATAAGCTGCAGTCTACATAATAAAGTTAATAATTTCCTCTTATAGGCAAGTGCGAGTGAGTGAGCGAAAGGGTGTGTCTTGCTACCACGATTCTTGAGAGAGTCGGGAGTGTTGTGTTCTAGGTTGTCTAATCATTTGTAGCTCCATAATTATGTAGGAGAACGAATGAGTCACTTTAGCTAGCTGGTTTTGGCATTCTGGGTGCTAAGGTGGTAGAAAGGTTCAGCCCCTATACAAGAGGCCCTGTTTTCCTGCACATAGTTCTGTGTATGTGCAAAATCCCAGCAACACCTTCAATCTCTCACTCATTATTCAATTTGTATTTCTCTGAGAAAATTTCTATTAGGTTTTTATCCACACTACCCCAAGCCATCCACAATTTCTTCATTTTGCTCTTTCTAGCATCCAATGTGTATTGAGTAAGGTACCAAATCATTGCTTTCCAGAAATCATGTTGCAAAATAAATACTTATTGTACATAATATAATACATAGAAATAAGTTATTGTTAGACCTGTCAGCCTTAGGGTGGTTTTCCCCAAAACCTTTTGCCTAGCTGCTCCTTTTTTGCTGGTCTTATTTTTGTTGGCCTTGGGACTCTGTGCACTTTACAACTGCTATCAATTCCTCAAGTGCATGTGCTTTCTCCTTTAAACATTGGCTTACACCCGATTGGCACATTTAATTCACTTATAAGTCCCTTGTAAAGTGGGACTAAATGTACCCAAGACCTGTAAATTAAATGCTACTAGTGGGTCTGAAGCAAAAACAACAAATAATGGACAAAATGAGGAACAATGTCAAACACTCACAGAGAACTGGGCCTAAATCCATTGTTTTTTGTTTCACCATGCCATTCCAGTTTGGACCCAGCCCTATGCAAATCAGTCTTGACCCTGTTCCTAATTGGAACAATCCAGCCCTGTTTAGCTTGTTTCTGGTCCAGGGAGGACTTGACATGGCAGTTGAGGCTGGACTGCTCCTATGAGGATCAGGGTCAAGACTGATTTGCAGATGGCTGGATCTAAACTTGGGTGGCATGGTAAGCAAAGGCATAATGGATGTAGCCCAAATCTCTTGACTGGGGGTAGATTTTTGATTTGTTCTGCATTCCATTCATCATTTGTGTGCCTTTTGATTTCTCTCCCTAAGTGCGCCTGGTATGCCCAGACTTTGGTCTCGGGCTCACTTTGCCACTGGATTCAAACTAGCCTGGCTGATGACGGGTGATGCCCCAAAACCGATGCTTGTTTCTGGTCCAGGGAGGACAAGGCATTACAGTTTGGGCTGGACCGTTCCCATGAGGAGCAGGGTCAAGACTGATTTGCATATGGCTGGGTCTAAACAGTGGTGGCATGAGAGCAAAAGAAAAATGAATTTAACCCAGATCTATGGCTGGGAGTGAATGTTTGATTTGGTCCACATTCCTTTCATCGTATGTGTCTTTTGCTTTCTCACTGCACTAGTGGGTCTGCAGCCTTTATTGTGCCACCCACGTAACTCACCTTTAAGTATGTTTCAGGCCTGCCAATGCAGCTTTCAAGTGCAGTTTTAAACTGCCATTTCACCTAGAAAAATAAATATTTTGCCAGACCTTTACATTCCTTAATATATAATGCACCCCTAGGGTAGACCCTAAACAGTCCATAGGGCGGGTGCAGTGCAATTAAAAAGTTGACCTCTTCTTTTAACTTTTAACTTTTACATGTCCTGGTACTGAAAAAATCTTACATTTTCACTACTGCAAGGCCTACCTTTCCCATAGGATAACATGGGGATTCCTTTTTTATATTTAATAAGCTATAGAGAACTGGGACCCCAATATAATTAAGTATACAACTATTAAAACATCAATAAACAAACAAGTAAGATCATGCTCTCGAAAACTCGATATTGAAGCTTTGACAGCGAGAGGCTTCCACGAGACCCAAAGCTCCCTTCACACTCCATATGGCCTCAAACCACATCTTACACAGCCGGTGGGGAGGCAAGCCCTACAAAAGATTCTTGCAGCTAGACTGCACGTTCTTCCTTTAAAATACCTGCATCCTTCAGTGAAAGTAAGACCAGCGATCACGGAGTGTCGCCTCTGCCATTACAAGCGTGAAACACTGGCCCACGTCTTACTATGCTGTCCCTCCCTGTTGTCAATCCGCCAAATCCATCTAAGGCCCATTCTCCTCCAACTGGGCACGTGGACGGCAAAGGAATGAGGCAGCTATATTTGCTGGACATGGTGAAGCACATGGCTAATTTTTCTAAGTTCATCTATCATGCCCGACAAGCCCTAATGGACAGGTCAACCATGGCACAGCATGGAATTCATCCGGAGGAAGGCCCCATGCAGTTTGGCTCCCACTAAAAGCTTGTCCGGTGCAGCCAAAGGAACAACATTTCATTGTGTTTTAGAAAACAAAACACCAAATGGTGGTTTTAGGATTAAGCCGTATACATACATTATCATTTTACTTAATTTTAATTATCCTTTTTACATTGATCGTTACTCTTTGTATTGGTTTTTATTAATCACACAAATAAAGTGTCATTGTCATTGTCACAGTTCTCAAACTGATTGGCATTGTTTTTTCAAAGTTTAGGAGAGAGGTAAGAGAAAGGTCTTCCACCCCATTTGGCCTTTTGAATATGTAGAACTGTCAAGAGACCAGTGTTAGAAAATCTTAATGTCCTGCTCTGGAACGTAGGAGGTCAATAAGACTCTAACCATATGGGGCCCCTTCCTATTTCGCCCTATGTGTCAGACACAGTGCCTTGAATTAAATTCTTTGCTTCATGGGAATCAAGTATAAAGAGGTCACCTACTTCACTTGCACATCACAAAGGCTCTGTCGGGCACACTCACAGGCTTTTGACACTAGTCTTTTGTGTCCCCAGACAAGCTGGGGATAGGGCAAGGAGACAGGAAATTCCAAACACCTCCGAGGGTGGAAGCCTCTAGATCCTTCCATTACTTTGAAGTGGGTATTAGGTATAAATAGTGGACCACCAGAAGCAAACTGTCAGTACACCTCTGGAGTCTGGATCTATGGAACTCAGAAGGATGGCATATTGCTCTGCAGGAAGGACTGCTCCTCTGTTGCCCTGCTGCCTAAGTGAAATGGACTGGACCTGCATCTTGAATCCAGGACCATCAGAGTGACTCCAAGGGCTACTTGGTTGGCCTCCTGATCAGAGCCTCAGGGACAAAAAAGTCTATAATCATCTTGAAACCCAGCACCTGGACTGCTTCAGCTGTGGGTCCTACCACTCAATTGGTACCACCTCGGTAATGGACCCTTGGAAGTTGACCTGAAAGTGTCCTGCTAGCCTGCTGCAAGTATGTGGGCAGACCAGACACAGAGCAATACATCTCCTCGCATATCTACTTCTGAACAACAGCAGTGTGACACATACCTGACACCGGACTCCACATCACAGCCCCGAAGCTTCTTCAAGACTTCACATCACAATTCCCTCTGTGATGGTATCCTCAACAACAATGCTGATCTCTGAATCATAGCCTCGCAACTCCTCGTAACTGCACTACATGACACATTCTCGAAGAAAAATCTAACAATGCTCCGCAACCAGAGTTTAATGTATATTTTTCAGTGGGCTTATCTTGGTCCCTGTATCCGGCCCATGATCTATTGTGGTCAGCTTGAACTTGTGACTTTGTCCTGGTCCAGCATGACCAGATAACCACAGCTGGCGCTTTGTGCTTTCAGGCAGTATTTTCACTTAAATATTTAAAATGTCATATCTCCAGTCCTACATATTGGAGTTTTGTCTTTTTTGTCTCAAATACTTTATTAAATCATACTCTTGTTTTCTAAATTAGTCTGGGATTTTTCTTGTCTTGTGTTTTCACTGTATTACTGTTTGAAGTGTTGTATAAATACTTTACTCTTTGCCTCTAGGTTAAGCCTGACTGTGTGTTGCCAATATACAAGAGGTTCAGCAAAGGTTAATGTGGGGGTTGCTTCTGTTTCACCCATAAAGAGATTGCAATTGCTGCTTGACTTGGGTTTCACCCCCCCTCAACCTGTAACCCAATTTTTTACAGTTGTGATAATAAGGATGTGGCATTAATTGTTTTTTTATATCTCTGATGCTTATGTGGGTATGTTTTTAATTAATGTATACAAACAATTTAAATATCTTACTTGACCAAATGTTCAGTTTTCTGCGTTGGTTATTTTGGAGGAGAGGAATGAATGGGTTGCTGAGGTGGCTAACTAATGGACAACTTTATTTTTTTGTTATGTCAATCCTTCCATCACATGGTCCTTTCATGCAGGCTGATAGACACACTAAAAGTTATTTGTAAAATATTGTAATCCTATTATAATAAGAATTGAACCTGAATTGAAAGCTATAACAAACTTTCCACTATGAGTTTTTTGTCAGCTCCTAAATCTTTAAGGCTGGCCAGATAGGAGGAAAATAGCTCTGATGTTTCTGATAAAATGTTATAATGTCCATCTCATCAATGGTGTACAAGACCTTTTTGGTTGAAATCCCATCCTTTAGATTTTAATTTCGCTAGGATTTATGGCCTGAAGAAGGGACCTCAGATAAGCTCATTTATTTAAAATGTAGTAAAACAGTTTGTTAAGTATAGCCACTGTTAATATGGGATTGCCCTGGCACTTGACAGTCTAAGAGACTATCACTGTGATGTGTGAATTAGTAATTGCTAGGCCATATTAAAGCACTGCTCATGTTTGGAATCACCACACCGCCTATATTATGCAAGCTCAGAAAAATATGTAAAATCTTTCTCCTAAGCTTATCAATAACTTCCAAAGGTTTTGGTTGCCAGGCGCAATGTTATGGGGACCGAAGGCTCTCTTTTGATCCTGCTATCCTAAAAGGTAAACCGCATCTTAAAATATCCCTTCTAATAGAGGTATGTGTTGTCCTGTTCAAAATATCTGACAGGACAAGGTATGGTGGTGTGAGGCCTTCTAATTCCAGCTTCCCCTTCTCACCTTCCTGGAAACCAAACTTCTAGGGGTTCTAGTAGGAAGGAAAACTACCATAGACAATAGGTATGCTCTCCAACATAGACCAGTGCAATTTTGTAATGGATATGTAGTTTGTGAAAGCTTTCAAATTAGAGCTGAGCAGTAAACATGTAGTTCGCGGAATTCAAGCACTCTGCGCTCCACGGAGGAGCACGGAGTTCCGGAATTCTACCTACCAGGTGTGATGCTGAGTTTGTTTTCCTTTTTCACACTTTAGATTTGTTTTGGCACTCGATTGCGAGTACCATGATACTCTCAGGCCTGTATCGAGTGTGCACAAGACACCTGATTGCATAGCTGCCGGCTGTGACAGCACTAATGTAGCGCCTATTGCAGTCAGAAATGTGTCTCTTGAGTAGCTTTTGTGCACGAGAAGCAGCTAAAGAGGCTTTTTAAGTACATTTTATGCTCCAACAGACCATTGGAGTTGTTTTTTGAGCAAGAAGCCTTTTTTTTAAAAGTTTTACTTTCAACAGGGAGGAGATGCCCAGAGAATACAAATTACTGTTCCTGGCCTGCATGCTCCTCCCAATGCTTTTCCATATCCTGAATACTTTTCATTTTTATTTGAGCTGGAAGAATCACTCTTCTTATCTGCTGTGTATATACCATTGGATTTAAGAACTTTGGGGTCTATTACGAAAGTCCGCCCGCCATCGCCCCAGGAAATGGGGCCGCCCGCTTTGTGTGCGGCAGTCCTGCATGTGCAATTAGGATGCGCCCGTCAGAGCGGCATTTTTTGCATTGCGGTGGGCGGTGCTGTCAGCAGCACCCGCCGCAATTCAAAAAAGGCATTTGTGAATTTGCATGCACAACATGGCAGGCACCACGCGGTGCCTGCAATGTAGTCCATGCAAATGCAGGGGAGTACCATGTGCCCCCACCCCTCCAATATCCTGGGGGCCCACAACAGGCCCCCAACTGTGGAATCCGCATGCCTTTCCGTGGCGGCATTGCCGCCATGGAAAGGCTGCTTCCCGCTCCCATCGTAATATGGATGGCGGTGTCTAGCAGACACCGCCACCATATTCAAGTCGACCGGGGGGAAAAGTGGTGGACAGTCTTCCCATCTGCCGCGGTACCCCCGCCATCATAATATGGCGGGGGAAATGGGAGATAGACGGGGAAGATGTCGGGCAGATCACCACCGCCATGCAGGCGGTGGCGATCCGCCCGACATCATAATAGACCCCTTTCTGTAGATTTCACAAGTAAGTTTAAAAACTCATGTATAAGGGTGTTGTTTGTTCAATAGAGGGCATTCAGTAGTATTTATTTGTACTTTTATTCAATTTTTCAAAGGTATTATGGTAAGTGGACTGCATTTATTTCAGTAGGGGCCTAGTTTTATTTTTACATTTATTTTTCCTTCTTTTGTAAAGGAAAAATGTTACACAGTTCAGTACATTGTCTCTATGTTTGGTAAATTTGCAATATGTATTTATTTTACTATGTGGCCTAGTCTGCCAATGGGCCACCCAGTAGGCCCTGGCTAGTGCTGGTCATGTGTGCATGAAACAATTGCTTCTGTGGTATATGTTGTTTTAAAACATTATTTAGGGCTGGGAAAGCATTGGATGGAATAAAAATATGTTTTTTTGTATTTCACATTTTTTTTGTGTACAAAAAGTATATATGTGGGCTAAACGTTTATTCCTTGGGAGGATGTGTGCTGTTGTACAATATTAATAGCTCAATTAATGTTCATTTTTTTGGCATGCTGAATTAATGGCAGTGTTTTTTTCAGTGTTACAATGCCTCATTTGTCTGTCCAGTATGGGTGCATGTTTCCCATAGGCCACCGTTGATTTGTCTTTGTTCTCCATGGCATGTGTCTTGAGGACATTTTGTGGGGTCTGTGCCCATAGGCCTGAATGTGTTCTCTTTCTTCCACATGCCTCTTTGCTTGCTTGTTTAGCCATTTAGCTGGCAGCCATTTTGTGCATCCAACTAATGTGCCTTTGCCATAGGCTTCCATGTGTTCTTTGTTCCCTTGCCTTTGTGCTTGCATTTGTTGTATGACCATGTATTATTGGCTGGCAGCCATTTTGTTCAACCAGCCTATGTGCCTTTGCATTAGGCTTGCATGTGTTCTTTGTTCCCCAGGCCTCCCTGCTTGCTGTTGTTATTTCACCATGTAGCACTGGCAGCCATTTTGTGCATCCAGCCAATGTGCCTTTGCTATAGGCTTACATGTGTTCTTGGTCCCCCATGACTCCTTGCTTGCTGTTGTTGTTTGACCATGTGGCACTGGCTGGCATGGCGGTCGGGGTGCTTTTCCACCCGCCATCCTAGTAGACCCCTTAGTAAAATACTGCATGGTATGCATGATCCATAATCCTGGAAAGGGTACCCCTACACCACCCGGTAACTTTGCACCGGCTACTTTTCCTTTTGAAGTCTTTCAAATGGACTATATTGAATTAGAGAGATGCAATATTCATAAGTATGTTTTGGTGGTCGTATGTGCATTCAGTAAATGGGTTGAGGCTTATCCCACTAAAGATAATATAGCCACTACGACTGCAAAGGTGCTCCTTAAGGAATTCTTTCCTTGTTTCGGCTTGCCCCGAGTGATTTGGAGTGATAAAGGATGTCATTTTAATGCAAAAGTGATTCAATTGATTTGTGAGGGTCTTCATGTGAGACAAAAATGTCATACTGCCAATCATCCGCAGTGAGAGGGTTTGGTTGAGAAGTACAATGGTACTCTCAAACTGAAATAGGCAAAAATTCAGGAGACAACAGGGTTACAGTGGCCAGATGCTTTACCATTAGCACTTTTGTCAACAAGAACGACAGCTCATTCTTGAACAGGATTGTCACTGTATGAAGTTGTGTTTGGATGCCCACCACATGTCTGGGGTGTCCAATGCCCTCGTCGATTCTCTGATATTGAGTACTCTGTGTTGTTGAATTATCTTGGCCAGTTAAAAGAAAGTTCACGCTCTAGTCACCACAGGTGCGGGAGCCCCTACGGTCTACACCAGGGGGACCTGGACATGACATTCAGCCTGGTGATTTTGTGCCAATCCGGAATTTTCAGCGAAACAAAAGTTTGGAGCCGCGACGGAAGGGGCCTGAACGGGTCCTGCTGGTGAAGCGTACTATTGTAAAGATTGCTGGATGTAAGAATTGGGTGCATGTCACCCACTGTCAGAGAGTTCCTTCACCTCTATCCTACGATCAGTGGGTCAAGGACGGCATTGGGGACTTCGAGTGTGAGCAACTGCCTCGGTTTGTCCCATTCAGCGATGCCCAAATAATTTGGACTCAGACAGGTAAGGAAAGTGATGATGTGTTAAATGCGGCAGCTCTTAGGGAAATGCGAGCTATCCAAGAGCCATTGTTCACTGATCCTACAGTGCCTGGGGCTACCAGGTACAATTTGCGCCCTCGGCTGAGGGAAAGTGCATCCAAAGAGAAAAGAGATTATGTATGGACTGAGTAAAATAGGCTGTACTGAGTTATAGTACCAAAGGAGATTTATAAAAGCTTGGTGAAGCAACTTTTTCTTATTTTAGTTAGTTGTTTGAACGTTAGATAGGGAAGACCAAAGTATACGTGGAGGTATACCATCATAACCAACGTGGTATATAATAATAATAAATCTTCTTTATTCGGCTTTACACATTGGAAAACCATAAAAGGAACATTTCAATGATACAAATTCATATAAGAACAAAACTCATCTTACAAGAATAAAATTCATAAGAACACAAAATCATATATATTAAAAACAAGGCATCATATAATTTCACTGCATCGTATAAGGCTAGATCCTGTGTAAATTTTACAGATTTTTCCTATGCTTCATAATGGTTTTTAGGAAGTTAAGTACGTGATAACAAACCATTTCAGATTCTAAGAGTTGGAGATGTAGCATTGCAGGGCGACACTGTCTAAGTCCCCATCGCCTTAGCAAGGGTAGTAGCCAAATTTTCCGATGTGGGTGATAGAATTTACAAAACAAAATTGTATGCAAATTAGACTGTACTGATTCCTCATCACAAGGACAAGTAGGGGGAATTAAATCCCACCTGTTTCTCTCAGGAAAGGCTACTAGTCTATAAAAAAAGTCTAGTCTGAATCTTGTCAGTAACATTCTGTCGTACATACTAATCTGTAATGTTAGATAGGGCTGGATAGAATTAGTGGACTGGATCATGTTGGCATGAAGGACTCTAAATGGCTCAGAGCCAGTTGTTTCAACGTTCTCTTCGGTATGTCAACAATCTCTCCAGGTTCAAGGTAATATTTCTCCAGACCAAGATCCTTAAAGAAATTTCTAACGTACCGAAGCCATTTTATTTTTGAAGATTGATCAAGAGTCATTGAGTCCACCACGATTGCCTGGGTTAGGGCATTTTTATCAGAGGTCCAGATGCGCCTCCAAAGCAATAAAGGTTGGATTCTTATCAAATCCACCAGATAGGGGATTCCAAGTTCCAAGTGGGAAGCGTAAATTGATGTACTAGTCGGTGTTGTTAAAAGGAATCTGAGGAAGGTGTTTTCTGCCACCTGAAGGGCACTAATGTCTACATGTCCCCAGACTCCCGCCCCATACAGCGCTATCGCCAGACACTTAGCGGTATAGATTTTTAATAGCTCCAATGGGGCCCTTCTCCCCAGTCTCTGGGAAAAGCTCATCAAGGACATTATGGCTCTTTTAAAAAGAAGGCACCAGGCCTCTACTGCTGACCTCCAATTTAGCCTGTCGTCCATCATAATACCCAGGTAAGAATACTGAGCAGTTACCTCAAGTTTTTGGTCTTTAAGGTAGATATTCTTTACTCGATTTTTCCCAGGACCTACTACCATGACAAATGTTTTTTTAACATTTACATGTAAGTCCAGTCCACCCATAAAATCAACATACCTATTAAGGGACTTCTGTAATTCATGCGGCGTGCGTGCCAAGATGACCGCGTCATCTGCATAGAGCAGAGCGGGAATCAGGCGCTGTTTTACCCGTGGGAGATCCTGGGCCCCCCTCAACATCTCTTCCTCCAAGCCGTTCGTATACAAAGAGAAGAGGAAGGGGGCCAGGACGCATCCCTGCCTGACTCCACGCTCTACTCCGAAAGATGCTGTCAACTCCCCCTTCATGCCAAAACGCACCCTTGCTGATGCTTTGGAATAGAGCTCTATCAGGAAATCTAAAAGTGGGGGGTCCACTCCCATTTGTGCCAAAATCATCCAAAGTGTTGCGTGTAAAACGCAATCAAAAGCAGCGGACAGCTCTACATAGACCATATAGACCGAGTCCTTCTTTGCTTGAATATATTTACCCACTATCAAACTAAGATTGAGGGCCTGCTCCACCGTTCCAAACCCCTCCCGAAATCCAAATTGGAGATCGGAGATGATATCTCCCTCCTCAGCCCACTGCCGGAGTCTTTCAAGCACAACCCTGCCACAACCTTGCCCAGGGAGTCCAGCAGTGAGATAGGGCGGTAGCATTTGACGTCCTGACGATCCCCCTTTTTAAAGATTGGGACCATGATAGATTTGATCCAAGATTTTAGCAGACCCATTTTTGGGGTTGCAGTGCACACTCTAGTAAGAATAGGGGCCCAGAGATCCAGATTGTATTTAAAAAGATCCACTGGGACCCCATCTGGGCCTGGGGCTTTCCCATTTTTACTTAATTCTAGGGCCACTAAAACCTCGGAGATGTCAAAGTGCAGAGATATTGGGTATTCAACTGTTGGATTTGAAATTTCCGTCCCTACTGATGTTGCTGTATTTTTGAAGATTTTAGAAAAGTGGGACACCCAGATATCTTCTTCTATGGCCACTTCTATCTTGGGACTGTTATCATCTATTAGGTAGGGGGATTTAACAGTACGCCAAAAAGCAACACTATTTTTAGACACCGCACTAGTGTGTAAATCGTCCCATAATTTCTGCTTTAGTTCTTTTATTCTTTCTTTACGTGCCCTACCATATTGCTGTCTAATAAGTTGTATCTGCTCAGAGTCTCTGACTGTTTTACTCAGAGCCACCTTTAACTTAGTTAGGGCCGTGGTGCAGCTATGATTAAACCACCCTTTAGTAGTTGAATTCGCTCTTTTAGTTTTTACTGTAAGAAGTCCCTTAATTTTCTCCAATATCTGGATAAAATTATTTAGGACTTCTTCATCCGATTCTAATAGATCCAGGCATTTAGTTATGTTTGAATATGCCTCTATTACCAGTTTTTCGGTAATGTCTGCTGGATTTATCTTCCCCCACTTTAATGTGTATCCATTTTGCCTTCCTAGCTCTAAGTTATTCTGGGCCAAGGTATTCGCTATAGCGACAGTTAGGGGTTGAGAATTAGTTACATGAAGTTGGTTGCAGGAAGTTTGAGCCTGGGCTTGGCTCATTAGCTATTATGAGTTCCAGGTCTAATAAGATATTATTCATAGCAATCCCCACCTTGGTATGGATAAAATGCATAAGTGGAGCGTCAAGTTCATCCACTATCCCACATCGATTCTTCCCAACATGTGGGCATGGATGCAGATTCAAATCACCTCCCTATAGAAGGTGAACAACCCCTTTTCCTGCCTTTAGGTTATGGATTAGTTTCTCCTTGATATTAGAGAGAAGAGTCAGGAATCGGTCCTCCTCCAGGTTATTGTAGAGGTTAAGCAACAGAATGGACTCTTTTTTTTTAAAAGCAAGGGAAAATAATTGGAAATTTGGATCAGACACAACTACAGATACCTTTAGGTGGTTTACTGGATTTTCAATATAGGTAATCAGCCCCCCCTTGGGTCTGCCTACACCACTGCCCAAAGCTGAAGTAAAGTATGTTTTATAGCCCTGGAGGTGAAGTTCCATCATTGACCATGTCTCCTGGAGGCAGATAATTTTACCCGACTCCAAGAAATTCACTGCGATCCCATCCTCAATTTTGGGACGGAGACCCGCAACATTCCAAAAGAGGATAGGTAAGGACTGCAGTTCTGTGGTGATCGCTGGAGCTTCATTTACTAGACGAGTTGTTTTTACTTTGGACATTAAGTGGGGTGTCTTAGAGTTGATAGGTTCAGTCGCCATTAGTGGTCAATCGACCAATTCAAGGGCACTAAACCTATGCGTCATCGAGATACTGGACCAGGGGTCCCTATTGGGTAGCTCTCTAAAGGCCGTCCTCTGAATGTTGGGACCCCAATTATCCCATCGTCCTCCCCCGTGACGTAGCCCCACTGTATGCCAAGAACTATCATCCTCATGATATCGAGGGCCCGCTATTTGCCTTGGGTTGCCATATTCGCCATGACGTGGAGCTGCTAATTCCCAGGGGCTATCATGATCATTGAAAGTGCCCTTACGGTACCTTGAAGGATAAAAGAAGGAAAGTCGCTTAGTTCCTATGTCTCCATTTACATTCGGGAACTCCCAGGAGCAAATGTAATCTACCACACGGGGATCTTCAAATGTGATCAGAATGCAGTCTCCCGGTATTGTTTTCCTAGTACTTCCCACCCATGGTGTCCTGCGTACCATCAGAATCCTACATGTCCAGGTTGCTGGAATAGGGCGGTTGATATTTAGCCAGTGTAGGGCCTTGTTTTTCAATGACCACGTAGGTTCTGTGTTATAATCCTCTAACTACAACTACAAAGGGGCTTGCTTCCGGTGGCATATTGACAGCAAGTCTAGCTTCAGAGGGTCCCCTAATATCACCTCTGTTAGATTCTGGCGCCGAAGTTTTTGAAACAGGTCTTTTAGAAGACGGAGTTTTAGGCGCCGAATTTTTAGGTGCCAATGTTTTTGGTGCCGATGTTTTAGGGGCCGGTGTTTTTACTGTCGTGCCATTTCCCTGAGATAGGATTACCGTAGCATTCGTGGGAGATTCCACTCCTCTATTGATATTTAATATTTCAGGAGGTGGTAGTTTAGATGTTATTTCTGAAGGTATAGGAACAGATACCTTCTTTTGTATGAATGATGGCTTAAGAGGGGGCTGCTTAGTTCCCCCCCTTTTTTGGTCCCCCTGCACTTGCTTGGATTTTGTAAGACTAACAAGATTTGATAGCTGGTGCTCTATGTGTGTCAGTCTTACTTCCACTGGAGCGATGAAAGATTTCAAAAGATCTGCGATAATATGTAACAGTTGTGAATTATTGGTATCCATTAATACCTTGCTAAATGGTGAATGGGTAGAGAGTTCCGCACTAATGGGATCTACAATATCATGCATGGACTGGTTTGACTGGTTCAAGATCACGGAATCTACTATCTGTTCTGCTCTATGGGGTGCTTTCTGTTTCCTACTAAGCATGTCACTACTCTCGTGGGGAAGTGGATTTTTCAAATCATTCTTTCGTTTCCTTATGGCACCCTCCCTCCTCCCTCTTGTTTGCCTTATTTCATCCGGGGTCATTTGGGGTAACATCTCTGGTGACCTTTCTAGGTCTGAACTTATCTGAAAATCTGAAAGCTGGGAAGCCGATAAGTCCACGTTGTTTGGTAGGCTACGCCTACCTTCACAGAGCGTCCTGCGGCCTGAATGATTAGATGTTTCCGGGGTTCTTGCGTCCCTTCAGTTACCTATGGAGGATCTTTTAGCCAACGCTAAATCCAAAGACACCCTACCTTCTATCAGGCTAATACTCTGGTCTATAAATGTATTTGCCTTGATAATAAAGTCGTCCATAGGGCCTAAAAGCTTACCCCCTCCCCCCAACACTTTGGTTTTGTTTCCTCTAGTTACAACCATAATTCCCAAAAACTAAGCTAAAACAAGGAAATAACATCTTGTATAAACAAATCGTCAATGCTGCTGAATCTATGGGAACGTTACGTATAATCTTAGGCTAACATACCAAAGCAATAAACGTTAGGGAGATGCCCCGGTCCGGTCTCAACAAACCTCGAACAGCCTCAAACGGCCCGCCCTTTGCCCGGGCTTAGCCCCGGGCGCTCCCGCGCACTCCCGCACAGCAGGGAACTGTATTCTTAAAATAGGGAGATGCTTGGGCGAGGGGGCGTGGCGGCCAGGGAGAGCAGCCCAGGTGTAGGTAATTGGGCTCGCAGGGACTCCTGGACAATGGAGTCCCTGCTGCTCGCAGCCCTGGTCCAAGTACGTTCACCCCAGGTGACAGGCAGCTCCTTCTAACAACTCCCGCGCTGAGTTGGCGCGCTGCGGGACCCGCACTGCGGGTCCGGCGAGTTGCTGGTAAAAAGAACAGCAGAGAAGACCAAGGGCAGTCCAGCGTCGATCCAGGAGGCAGTAAGCAGAAAGTTATCCCGCTGTTGGAGAGATGATAGTCCTCTTTTACTCCCGTGGGTGAGGGGGCGTGGTGGCCAGGGAGAGCAGCCCAGGTGTAGGTAATTGGGCTCGCAGGGACTCCTGGACAATGGAGTCCCCGCTGCTCGCAGCCCTGGTCCAAGTACGTTCACCCCAGGTGACAGGCAGCCCCTTCTAACAACTCCCGCGCTGAGTTGGTGTGCTGCGGGACCCGCGCAGCGGGTCTGGCGATTTGCTGGTATAAAGAACAGCAGAGAAGACCAAGGGCAGTCCAGCGTCTATCCAGGAAGCAGTAAGCAGAAAGTTATCAACGTGGTATATGAGCTTAGGACAGAGCAAGCTCCACCACTGGTGCTCAAGAACGCCAATGTATTGATGGACAATAGGAGACCGTACAAGTGAGGCTCTGACGGACACTGGGAACTTGTATATTTCTTTAGCATTTTGTCCCCATTTCATAATTTGTTATGCATCCCTTTGGTAGGTTGGTTGCTGAGGAAGAGCATCCAGTGATTCTTGTTGTCCCGCATAATGTGGTGTGGACCCATAAGAAGAAAATGAAATGTTTTACTCTTGTTGTTTTATTGCTGATCATATTGTGTGGGGTGTCATGGGTTTTGGAAAATGGTCAGTATGTGTCTGCGCGTACCAAGGTTAAAATTATTTCCCCACCAAGAAAGAAAAGGACAGCCCGAGCAATGTGTTTCTAGATACGCACAAGAGATTATTTGGAGAAGGGACCGCTTGTTATCCCACTGAGACCGTCACTAGTTTATGGACTGCATGCCCATTATCTCTTGTGAACTATACATATACTCGTCCACCGCAATTCACCGAAGTGAAGGGAGCATTTGGTTTTGGCTATCCCGCTCCTTGTCTATATTATAGAAGGCCAATGGGAATGGGTTATCCAGGGTGTGATAATTGCACATATTGTGACAACTTTTACATGGAAAAGCAGAATGTCACATTGGTGGGTTGGCACTATAAGGAATTGATAGTCACCCTGGAGGCTGGTTATTATCCTGCTTGTTGCCCTATCGTGAATAGTACGGACATATCTATGTATATCAATTGTTCTGGGATAGTGCTGTACAAATATAAAATGCCCCGGGTGAATGATAAAGCTCTGAGTATGTTTGGAATGAACACCAGATATGCCGCAGTAGATTATGAAGGTCCGATTTATGCACACCCAGGGTTTCATTTTTTGTCCAACAATAATTACTCTAATGTTCATAATGGTACCAATGATTTCTCCCTTGGGATGGTGTTGCCCTTAGGTGTACCCTCTAAAAAAGATAAGCCCAATGTCCGTTGGGGTAAGATGACTTTGGCCAAAGAATTCTGTGAGGGAGTGACTGATATAGAGGTGAATAACTGTAGTAATGGAATAACTTTTGGATACATCCTTTCTTCTATGTTCACTTTGGGTGGTACCTCTATGGCCCGGGGTGAGAAAGCCAGAAAATATTTAGGGTGCAAGTTGAAAATATTGTCTAACACTACCGTGGCTGCTTTACACAACATCACTAGTCAGTTGGAGAGTATGCAAATATATTCTGAACAGACTAGATATGCAATGGATTTTATTTTAGCCAAGAGTGGTAGTGTATGCGCGGTAGTGGGAGACCAATGTGTAGTCTGGATCACAAATATGGAAAAGAACATTACTAAACACATATTAGACATCCTCGAGAATGTCAAGGGGATGGAAAGCGGAAATGGGAGTTGGTCTCTCTTTGGTGGCTGGGGTTGGATTCTTGAAAAGGTGATTTATTTGATTGTCATATTGACGTTTTGTTGTGCCCCTATTTAGTGTCTCCCTTTCTGTTGCTCCTATTGTACCACCTTTCTCACTCCTAAGAGGAAAATATCGATTCGTGATACCAAAGCTGCAATTATGCAGTACGAAGAGATAGATGACCTAATGCAGATAGATGAGGGCATTTTCTCCCCTCCTTACAGTCTCCCTTCCCCCTACTGAAAATATGGAATGCTCATAAGGAGTTATACTCATTGTCTTTTGTTTCCCTGCTTTTATATTTTTCTTGTTCCCGTTAGAAAATGTTTTAGCTCATGCTAAAAGAAGGGTCTGTTAGACTAGAAATGTTCCCACTTATGCATTATCCTATGTAAGTTAGCATTCATTGCACCATTTTCTATTTAGGTGCAATTTTTAATCTTGATCAAAAGTAATCCTTCGCTATTTCTGAGAAAAGACCTCTGCTTGGTTTCATTTCTCTAAGGCTGGATTTTGCTTCACCAAAAAATAGATTTTTCTTATTAGCGCATACCTTTCTCCCTAGATATAGGCCTACTCCCACTTGTCTGGTGACATGCCCGACTGGTGCAACCTTGGACTTTGTAGCTTTGTATTAGATATGAGCACTAAGATTGTTTTTCCCTCGTTTCCATTGCTTTGCAGCACCTGCCTGGAAAATTCTATTATGGGAGTGCTCTAGCCCAGTTGCAAAATGTACATAATGTATCATTATGCTTGTTGATTTTATCCCTCTGCAGCACTCCTAGTGACTGGGCAGACTGGGCTCCGCCCTGTGTGTATTTTGAATATACAGTTATTGGTTTGTATTCTCTACTGTCTGATCAACTCTTCATTTGGTATGGAAGCTGAGAGGTGGTCATTAGTGACCCGAGTGACCCGAAGCGGGCCACTCCCTTCATGATCATGGTTAATGTCTCCACATTTTGAGGTGAGAGACTGGCCCTTCTCACTGTGACAGCTGCACCAGCAGCACTGAAAACACAGTCAGCGGAGACACTGGCTACAAGGCTAGCCAGAGAGTTTATTACCAGACTGCTGAGCACCAGCCATTGGCACATTTTCCCATACCAATACACCAATGGGTTTTTATCAAGGTGGACCTCTGTTACATTATCCAGATAGGCCTGGACCATTTGCTCAAAGTTCATTGCTGGTGCTCCACTTTGCTCTACCTCTTTTGTTTTCACCTCTGAACTGAACTTAAGCCCTGCCAGTAGAAACCACTCAGTTGCAGATTTTGGTGCTGCTGCTCCTGGTCTTGTTATTGATGGTGTTTTGGGTTTTGGCTGCTGTGAGCCAACAGCACTGCACTCAGGTTCTGATCTTGAAGGCTGCTTGCAGGACTTGTGCCCTAGAGCAGTGGGACTCTAATTCCCAAACATTCTTTTTGTAGCTCACTGCCTTGCTCAGCTGTAATGGTTTGTACCGTGGATCAAGAATTGTGGCACAGATGTAATGTTTGGAAGATACAATGTCTCTTTGCACCCTTGTATTGGCAGACAAGCGAAGGATTAAGCTCTCCACCAAGTCAGACGCATGTTACTTTCCACACATGTGTACTTTGCAGACAACTCCTTAAGCTGTTCCTGTAGCATGTGCAACAGCGGGATAGCTTGATCCATGGTACTGTCCTCTTTGCTGACTTCCAGTGTGAACACCTCAAAAGGAAGCAGCATCTCTGTCAGGAATTTCCCTAGGCCCCCATTGGTCCACCTCAAAGATCATGCATTTCACAGTTGCATACCCTTTTTATATGGCATATTCATTGATAGGTCTGTACTGCATAAACAGGCGATCAAGCAGTAATAAGTGGAGTTCCAGCATGTTGGCATCTCCTGTATGTGTGCTTTATCCGCTAAATGACCCTAAGCTGTTTTCGGGCTTTAGAAGAATGGCTGAAATGAGTGCAGATTCTTCAGCAGGTGGACCGTACGTTTGCTTACTTGGTCTTCTTTTTTGAGAAAGTCCTGTACAATGATGTTGATGCAGTGTGCCAAACACAGGAACCTGAAATTAGCACCATCAGCCCTGGCCTTAACTATATTACTGCCATTGTCCGTGGTAAGAAATTCAATATTAAGCCCTCTTGGTTGCAGCCAGTTAAATACCTTATTGTAAAGGTCATCCAAAATGTTTGCAGCTATATGGGATTTCTTAATGGCGAACATCGCTACTGTCGCAAGCTTCTGAGCAGCATGACATTTTTGATATTTAACCTTAACAAGGAGAAAGCTCGATATCTATGGTTTTTTCTCAACATTCTGCTGCTCTCCTTGACTTACTTGCATTTTTTATGCCTGCCATAATTTATGCTTTGTTATAGCCTTTCATCTACCTCCCCTCGTATTTCTATACTGTTTGTGTCTATGGGCCTTCTCCCCCCCTCTTCACCCTTTACACCGACTTCCTATTAAGTTTGTCGTTCTTAAATAACTCGCGCGCGCGAATTTCTATTTTCTCCTTAACTTATATATTCTCGTAACTCGCCGGATAACCTTTTATTAATTCCACAACCTACCCCCTTTCGAAATCATATCCCTTTCACCGCCCCTTGCACCGGTTCGTCGCGCTCGCCCGGTCCGTGCGAGCGCGTTACGATCATTCAAGGAATGCTCATTGGCAACGGCGCACGCTACAATGACATCCCCCAGGGCTCTTTCCTTTAATTTGACGCTTCCTCGGTGGCAGCTGACCTCGAGGGAACGCGTCAGTTACTCCACTCGGGTCAGCTGGTGCCGGAGATTGCATCTTTTAACGAACACTTTTACTCAATGAGCTCCTTGACTTTAATTTGAAAGTCGTTTTACTTAAATCTGCCCCTATCAAACCCTGAAAATATATATACACATATCCTTACCATTTTAATTCAATATTATATATAATTACCTTATAATTTTGAAGAGGTGAAAATTTTGAATTTCATAATCATCCTAAATTACCCAAAAAAAAAAAAGGAGAAAAGGGGAGATATACATAAAATTAGATTTCCTTATTAAATACATATTGAATTATTTCTATCTTCCTACCCCCCACACAATGTCAGACCTTGACTCTGACGATGCTACAGCCAGCTCTCCCCTCCATTATAATCACAACTTTAAGGAATTCTTGCAAAAGGAAATGCGTTCCTGCATGCTCTCAACCTTAAAAGAGGTGATGTCTACCAAAAGACCTTTTCCCTCTGATCTAGATGGTCGTTCCTCCGACACTGTAACCGAGGGCAAAAAAAGTAAAAAAACCAAAAACTGCGAACATCCCTTACCTATGAGAGGTCGTGGCACCTCAATTGATATGGGAGGTCCTAGTACCTCATTTACGTTGGGAGGCCCTCGCGCCTCGAATGGAAAGGTTGCCCTTCGTGGCACGAATCTGACCGGTGTCCATAGCGACACAACTTTGACTAATACGCTCGGCGACTCAAGCCGCTATGCTACTAAGGATGTCGCAGATACAAACTCTGACTCAGAGGAAGAATTTTTGGATAATCCCCTTGACGAGTTCGTCTTAGACTTAAACGACCTGAACCAAGACATAGATTTTAACTTCCCTGGTGAGGGAGAATCCCCCTCCTCTTTGGACAGTATTATTTTGAATCCTCTGGGGGAAGAAATGTTCTCTCCCCTAACTCTTTCCCATCCTAACAGTTCTAAATGGTTCCCTCAGGAACATGTCTCAAAGTTTTTTAAAAGATGGTTAAGGAATTCTTTGGAAAGGGAGACAAGGAATACACTCAGATCAGAGTGCCCAAGACCTACTATTCACGAAAAGGTCTCGCAAAACCCCAACCTTGATCCGGACTTGATCAAATTCCTATTCAAGCTAGGCAAAGACCCTAGAAGAGGTCTCGAGAGAGCACTTAAGGGCTGCCAGGACCGCCTTTTGGATGTCCTAGGCCCACTCACCAGAATCCTGGACCTGGCTGACGAATCTCACATTTCCAGAACGCCTCTTGACATTAACATCATCCGCGGATGGAGTCAAAGGGCTATTGTCTTTCTGGGTAATGCCAATTCGAGCTTAAACACCGAAAGGAGGAGAACTATTCTTTCGAAGATCAACCCCAAGCTTAGTGACTTGGCTGTTAAGGAACCATCAGACAATCCTAAAGGCCTTCTCTTTGGTGAAGACGTCATCAAATCGATTGGAAAATATGTTGCTACTTTTACCGCCCTTGATAGGGCCCAATCCAATATGAGACGTGTTTTTAACACAAACCTTTTTGGTCAGGCTGGAAGAAGGGGCCGTTCTTCCGGCCGCGGTATCCAGCGGCCCTTCTCGTCCTACAGAGGTTCCGGTAGAGGCTTCTACCCCTCAAATCAGCAGTTTTTCCCTCATCGAGCAAGAGGACCACGCAACAGAGGCTTCAGGTCCCGAGGAAATCCAAACTCCTCCAACCCTTCAAGTAAGTCTTCCCCTTCCTCTTCATCCTTCCTCTTCTTCCCAAGTTGGGGGCAGACTGAAACACTTCTACCATGTTTGGGCGTCACTAACTCAAGACCCCTGGGTTCTCCAAACTGTCCAGGGTTTCAAAATAGACTTTATCGAGACTCCCTTCCAATCTCATCCCCCAAAACCCCTAACTCTTTCGCTCGATCACGAAAAAATTGTCCAAGAGGAAATCTCTTCAATGCTCACGAAGGGAGCTATTATACAGGTGCCCTGGTCCTCAAAGACCTTTATCAGTACCCTTTTCTTAGTTCAAAAGAAAGACAAAGGTTGGAGACCAGTAATAAACCTTCGAGAAGTGAACAAATAGTTAATTTACAGACACTTCAAAATGGAGGGCATTCACCTCCTAAGGGATCTTCTTCTAGAAGGAGATTGGTTAGTGAAACTATATCTCAAAGATGCTTACTTCACCATCCCTATGGCACGAGAACACCAGTGTTTTCTACAATTCAGCTGGAAAGATCTCCTATATCAATTCCAAGCTCTTCCCTTCGGTCTCTCCTCCGCCCCTTGGTGTTTCACCAAAATTATGAGGACTATCGTTTCTATCCTCAGAGAGAGAGGTATTCGCCTTATTATTTACCTAGACGACATCCTCATAATGTCCCAATCTTTTTCTCAAATTCAGAGAGACCTAAATGTCTCCATACACCTCATCGAGAGCCTCGGTTTTGTTCTAAACAGAGAGAAATCTATCCTCACCCCCTCCAAATCTCTAGAGTTTCTCGGATTCACGGTGGATACCTCCCGCTGTCTCCTCCTTCTCCCTCCCAAGAAAATCGCCAAAATCAGGAAGGAAATCAGATATGTCTTAAAGAAAGATTCTTTAACCCTAAGGGAATTAGCCCGCCTTATAGGCCTCCTCTCTTCTAGCATTCAAGCTATCTTCCCGGGCCCTCTGAACTACCGTGCTCTTCAGAGAATAAAAGGGAAAGCTCTCAATTCTGGTCTCTGGTACGAGGACCTTGTGACCTTGGACGAAGAAGGGAGATCAGAACTTTCATGGTGGCTAGAGAATCTCGAAGCCTGGAACGGGAGAGCGATTTTTGGCTCTGCCCCGGAATTCACCCTGGAATCAGACGCCAGCCTTCACGGTTGGGGCGCTCGCCTCCTCGACCAAGATACTGGTGGCGCATGGTCACTTGCGGAGTCCTCCCACCACATAAACTTCCTAGAACTCACTGCAGGTTTATACGCCCTAATGAGCTTCAAACAATGTCTTCAGGGCAGGTCCGTTCTCCTCAAAATGGACAACATTTCCGCAGTATCCTATATCAATCGCCTCGGCGGTACGAAATCAGCGGACTTGTCGGCTTTAGCCAAAAAACTCTGGATGTTGTGCTTAGAACACAAGATTTCTCTGAAGGCAGAATACCTCCCTGGGAAGTCGAATATCTCAGCGGACTGGAACTCGAGATTCCTCTCAGACAGGACCGACTGGAAACTCAATGCAAACATCTTCAATACTCTCTCTCTCTTTTGGGGTCCACTAGAAGTGGACTTGTTTGCCAGCAGACTGTCTTTCCAGCTCCCAAAATATTTCAGCTGGATGCCAGACCCGGGTGCTCTGGCAGTAAACGCATTTCTTCAATGTTGGTCGAACCTCCAGGGCTACGCTTTTCCCCCCTTTGCCATGATTTATAGAGTACTCCAGAAAGTCAGATCGGACCAGTGCTCCCTGATTCTGATAACTCCATTCTGGCCGTCTCAGGTATGGTTTCCGACCACCCTGGAACTTTCTTGCGACTTTCCCTTCCTCATTCCTGCGAGCAAGGGTCTTCTCACCAACGCGGACGGAGAAGATCACCACCTAATCTCTTCAGGGAATTTGAACCTTCTTGCTTGGAAAGTGTCAGCCAATCCAACGAACTGTCTGGCCTTTCGACATCAGCTTTTTCTCTCCTCGGGGAATCTTGGGCACCCGGAACACACTACAGATATAACAACATCTGGAAGAAATGGGTTTGTTGGTGCATGGAAAGGAACTTGGATCCCTTGGAGGCTCCTATCGTCAATATAGTTAATTTCCTTGTCGAACAATTCGATAGAGGTTTAGCCTATAGGTCGATTAACTGCTACAGATCAGCTATCTCTGCTGGACATTCCCTTGTCAACGGTAAGACGGTAGGTAAGAACAATATCGTTTGTAGAGTGATGAAAAGTATTAGACTTAAAAGACCACCCCAACCAAAGTACCAATACATGTGGGATGTGAAAGCTATCCTAGATCTTTTCTCCTCTTGGCCAGATAATGCCCTCCTAAACAGGAAATATCTATCATTTAAGCTCGCTACCCTTCTTTGTTTAATCTCCTGTCGTAGAGTTTCAGATGTGAGATGCCTTGATATTTCTTATAGATCCTATGATATGTTTGGAGTTAAATTTGACTTGTTCAGAAGGACTAAAACCATGTCTGATTCGATTTATTATCCCCGCTTCGACCTTTGTAAGAAATTGTGCGTCATAGACTGCATGAGAGAATATGACTTGAGAATGAAAGACATTCGCCCTTTAGATGCAAAGCAACTCCTTTTATCTTTCGTTAAACCCTTTAGACCAGTTTCTTCCTCCTCTATAGCTAGATGGGTCAAGTCTGTTATGAATCTGGCCGGCATTGATCTCTCTAAATTCCAAGCTCATTCTCTCAGAGGTGCTATGGCAAGCAAATCCTTTTGGTCTGTTGGCAAATTGGACGTTATTCTTAAAGCTGCTGATTGGTCTAATGCTTCAACCTTTGCTCGTCATTATTGTAAACCTGTAGAACATATGTCTGATGTGGTACTTCGTGGCTACCAACATGCATAATGTAGCCTCCGGTCTTGTAATGAAATTGCGATTCTCCTATTAACATGACCAGAGAATCTGGATTTCATTAAAGACACGGAGGCTATCATTATCCCACCCTTAGCCACACCCTTTTGAGGTTTGATTTACGATTTGTATGTTTACAATATGCAGTTTGATTTGCTGTTATCCATTCCATTCATTCCATTCATTAGTCTTTATTATCGATGTATTACATCATGAAAGACAGTTACAATACATAAAAAGATACATAATTATAAAAATACATAATTAAAAAAAGAAACATGAACAGAATACTTAAAAATAATCCAATACCCTAATGCCTCTTGTTTCTAATAAACCAAACCCAAGCCAAAAATTTAGCAACAGCAATAGCAACATATTCACTAGGCTCAAATCTCAACATTTCAAGAGCTTCTGACCCTTGTCTAGTGCCCAGAGTTCGACATAATGGTTTGAGCCATTTAGCTCGGGGTGCAGCATAGACAGGACAAACAAAAAAGATATGGCCAACAGAATCTATACAGTCAAGACAACTTTTACAAGAGTCGCTAGACGTACCCTTCCATTTTTTTGTGAAAGAGTTGGTCGGAAGTGTGCCTACCCTAAATTGATGATAAAGTTTCCTGTCACAAGGTCTGGTGATGGTGTCCCAGTAAGCTTCGAGGAGTGGAATTCTTTTTTGGGCTAGGAACCTTCCTGTCAAGGACTCTGCGATGGCTGAGTTAATATGTTTCTGCTGCACCATTGACCAATAAAGGCTCTTAAAGTCTTTCTTAGAGGGAAAGGGGTTGTTGGCTGGATCGGTCCATAGATTGCCCAACCCCATAGATTCCAGGAGTTGTTTAGTCTGTTTGAACCAGGGAATATTGCCAGCCCCCAGGATAGATCGCACATCAAGAAAGGCCTTTGCATAGAGGTCCAGCTCAGGGACTGTCCATAAACGTCTCCAAAAGGCCAATGGCTTGAACCTTGCAATGTCTTCAAACGAGTGACAGCCGAGGTCCAACAGGAGGGGTTTGACAGGGGTAGAGCATGGAAGGCCCGTGAGCAATCTGAGAAATTTATATTGTGCCTTGACCAGAAGAGAAAGATCGGCGAAACCCCATAATTCAGCGCCATAAAGGATCGCCGAGTTGATCCTCACATTAAAGATTTTGATAGGGGGGCCTATCATTCTCGACTGGGATTGCTTATGTTCTTTAACTAGGCAACCAGAAAGCTGAGCAAATTTTAGAGATAGAACATCAATTTGCGGCCTCCAATCCAACTTGTTTTCAAAAACTACCCCTAGATAGGTCATAACATTTGTACGTTCAAGCAAGGCTTTGTCCATGAAGACATGGCCCTTTATACCTCTCCCTTTGTTAAAAACCATATATTTGGTTTTGGACACATTGACAGACAAGTCAAAATCAGAGCAGAAATTCGTGAAGACATTGAGTGCCGCCTGTAGTCCAGATAGGGTCTGGGAGAGAAGTAGGGTGTCATCGGCGAACATAAGGAGTGGAATTTTGGTACCTCCCAACGTAGGGGCGTCCGTCGATGTGTTGGAGTAATACATAACAACACTGTTAATAAACAATAAAAACAAGGTGGGAGCAAGGACGCACCCCTGCCTGACACCCCGATTGACCCTGAACCGATCAGTGACCTGGCCCTGTGTCCCCCAGCGAACTTGTGCATAGTTATTGTCATGGAGCCTAATGATGATGTTCAGGAGATCGGGAGGAAGCCCTAGCTCAGCCAATACGCTCCAAAGTTTCGTCCTATTGACTAGGTCAAATGCTGACCGAAGATCTACAAAGGCAGCGTATAAAGTACCGCCGCACAAATAGACCGTTTTCCAAACAATCAGTTGAAATTTGAATGCCTGGTCGATGGTACTGGTACACGGTCTGAAACCGGCTTGGAGAGGAGAGATGATATCCTCCTGCTCAATCCAAGCCTGGATTCGTGCCAAGATCATTCTAGCGATAATTTTCTGGACCGAGTCAATAAGACTAATTGGGCGGTAGTTCCCCGGGCATGAGCGATCACCTTTTTTGAAAATGGGGAGAATCTCAGCCCCCCCCCAAGAATCGGGAATATCGGCCCCTCTGGCTACGGCGTTGGCAAGGTGTGCGATGTAAGGCACCCAATTCACTGGGTCAGATTTAAAGAGATCCGTAGGAACACAGTCCATGCCTGGCGCCTTGCCACTTGGAACCTTACTTAAGGCCTTTTCAACCTCAGCACAGTCAAAAGTTAGAGTCGAGGAGAGGGAGAGGTCCCTGGTTATAGCTGGGGCAGACCCCTCAGCCTGTGGGGAAACCGAGAACTGAGATTCAAAGTGAATCACCCAGGCGTCCGGAGGGACATGGTTGGTAGGGACCTGGCTGTTCTGGGAGTTACCCCACTTGACAATGTGCCAGAAGAGGGTTAGATTCCGGTGCTTGCTGGCAGCCAAAAGGTTGTTCCAGTGATCGTTGTCCCACTCTTGTTTGGCCTTGGCTTTAGCCTTGTTGTAGGTTTTCCTAGCCAGTCTAGCATTATCTGGATCTTTGTTAGCAATAGCAGATTTTAACTTGCTAAATGATTCTCGGCAAGCTTTGTTGTACCAAGAAGATGGTTTTAGAGTGACAGATTTCTTAGCCTTACAAGGTTTTGAGAAAAGAGATTTAAGGCCAGTGAAAAGATGATCATGTATGCGTGTAGCTTTACCAACAACATCCTCAGTGCTCTGAAGAGACTGTAAGTCAACCAGAGCACCGGATACCTTGGAGCAAATCACGGACAATAATTCAACATCAATTGCAACCTTGTCCCAGCGTACACGCCGTTGATCATTGGTTAAAACGGCTTCCGCGGTCACTATTTCAGAGGGTTTGGATCTATGAGCTGGGCAAAGTAAAAGGCTTAAAACCAACGGGTTGTGGTCACTCTCCGGGCGGTCTAATACCGCCATATCACTTAATGTGGACCAGAACTCGATTTTAACAAGGGCATAATCAATTCTGCTGTTACAACGTCGGCCAT
The DNA here is from genome assembly GCF_964204655.1 of Triturus cristatus. NCBI lineage: Eukaryota > Metazoa > Chordata > Amphibia > Caudata > Salamandridae > Triturus > Triturus cristatus. The sequence continues at coordinate 1,138,736,585 of NC_140583.1, read as the reverse complement.
CTGAGAAAGTCATCTTACCACCCTTATCAGAGGCGGTCCTCCCATTGGCGGCCCTGAATCCCCGCTCCATACATAATCCCATCCACTGTGTCGCAGACTCTGTCCACCTCTTAATAGGAGGGAGATCAAGGGGGGGAATATTTAAAATCGCATCTACTTCCCAGGTTAATGAGTCAAGAGTAGAGAGCAGAGGTTCAAAACAGCAATTTAGATCGCCCACAATATAGACATTGGTGTATATGTCAATAGTGTCCAGAAACCCATCTAATAATAAAAAGGTATTAGTACCACGTCCACCAGGGAGGCCTCTGTTATAAACATTTATAATTAAAACTACGGGATCGTTATTGTGTTGCAAGGAGATAATTAGTAAGTCAGGGCTGTCAATGGCTAATTCCTTGAGTGAATACCCAAGGGATTGCTTAACCCATATACAGAGCCCGCCAGACGGGCGGCCCCTGGTGCCACGGGTGGCCCCCTTGAAAAAGTTTACAAACCCGGAAAGATAGATCGGGTCCACAGCCCAGGTTTCCTGGAAAACCAGGATATCATGGGTATTAACCCAGCCTACCCATTCTTCAGAGGATACCCTGCTACTAAGTCCCGCAACATTCCACGAAACCAGGGTCAGAGGCGTTGAGCTGGATAGGATGGCGCATGGTGCTGCAGGGGCGGGACCCTTAGTAGTTGGGGTAATTGCAATATTAATGGGGCCCCTAGTCACACTTTCGGTTGAGCAAGGATCAATGAGGGGGGGAGATGGACTAATTAGTTGAAGAAACGGGGTACTAGGAGACATAGTAACCAAGCCAACTTGTGCCCCCCGTAAACCACCACTCCCTGTTTGCACTGAGTTAACTAAACCAAAACAGACTTCCCGCAAATTACTCGAGTTTTCCCGATAAGGTAGCTGAGCCTGTCAGTCAACCCCATCTAATGAGTTCAAGGGTGTATAAAAATTTGACAGTGGAAGATAAAAATCCGGCCTTGTCTGACGGTGGGAAGTCCTATTAACCCTTTCCCAAGCAAAGGACATGTCACGTATTGTGGCAGGGGGTTTTTGTGGATAAAAGTATGACAAATCCACTGTAGATATGCCGGTCCCTCTCAAGGTATTGGAAAAAGAACAGATATGCCTAACAGCCCTGGGGTCACGGAAATTTATAATCACACAATCTCCCTCCACCTGTTTGACTCTATTGCCCAACCAACATACCCTACGAACGGTCATTATTTCGGCCCGTAGTCCAGCAGGTAAAGGCCTGTTGGTATTTAACCAGTGTGAGACTTTGTTCCTCAGCTCATTATGACACTCGGGCTTTGTCTGAAGGAGCCGAGGAACACCCACCATTATAATAATATAAGGCTGGGACTCGGGTGGAAGATTGATGGATGGGAAATTTTGAAAGGAGTCAACATCCTCTAAGCTGGACTTGCTGGTAGAGATGTTGTTAGTATTAATGGCAGTGTTGATATTGCAATCTGTTTCTCTCGGGACCTCAATATTGACCTGGAGGCGAGAAGCATCCACCGCCTGGACATTGTGAGCCGGGATATTGGGTAATGCTCCATCCAAGGGTGTTAGAGCCGTGGAAGCAAGCCTGGATTTATCGGCAATGTCTATGTTAGAGGAAGTTGCATGATCAGTGGAAGACACTGCAATCTTTTCCAGCAGGGACGTATTGGCAGATACCATACCCTCTAACTTCTCAAGTGAGGTGGCGAGACGAGTAACTCGCTCTAATAGTGGGAGGAGTAATGATTTAAATAACTTCTCTATAGGCTTGAGAAAATCGGAGGTAAAAGGGTCTGCGTTAGGTTGAACGGAGGGAGGGAGCGGGGACTTCAAACTACCAGATGCCAAATGGGAACTAGCAGACGTAATGGACCTGGGAGCTTCACAGGTAGATGCAGATTTATGAGGGTTAGACACTTTGGAGGTTTTTGCTCTTTTCCCCTTTGGAGGGGCTCCCGTACGTTTCCTTTTACTCGGAATGTGCCTAGGCTTAAGGGCCTGGGTCGTTGCTCCAGTGGGTTGCTGGTCGAAGGTGGACGGTGGAATATAAGTGCTATCAATGGTTTGATCACCGCTAGTATCAGGGGTACTAATTATCTCGTGGATATCCACCAACGGGCAATGATCAAAAGTGTCCGGCGGTGCATTTAAGGTATTACCAGACATATTGGAAGGAGGTTGGGGCTGGCTGTTTTCAGGAGAAACAGCTGACATAATATTGCCAAGGGAAGATGATAATATTGCCAAGGGAAGATACATAATATTGCCAAGGGAAGATCGCTGTTATCAGTTCATGCTTTGCAAATTACATTTGCTTTTTATTTCGTTTTTTTGACATTTATTCTCTTTTCAGATAATTCTGGATAATCTCCATCCTCCAGTCTTCTTCGCTTCGGACCGATTGTTTCCTTCATCTTCTAGTTCGTCATGGATCTCATCTTTGGACTTTTATCTACTCGTTTGCATTTAAAAGAGGCAGTCTGTTTGTGCCTCATGCCACTTGTACCCTACTCTGTACATTCTAGAACTTTTCTTGTTTATGATGTAGTGCGGCTGTCTGTGACTGCATTAAAGGATTAATGCATAATGATAGCCTCCGTGTCTTTAATGAAATCCAGATTCTTTGGTCATGTTAATAGGAGAATCGCAATTTCTTAATGGCGAACATCACTACTGTCGCAAGCTTCTGAGCAGCATGAAATATCTCAGCTGTGTCACCACTTGCAGATATTTTTGTCTCACCCCCACAAATGAGATCCAGTATGCAGTGATGCACATGTAATCAGTCACTTGGCAACTGGTCCACATGTCTGTTAGCAGGTGGATACTGCAAACAGCACTCTGGTGCAAAGCTTGTCCGAGCGTTCAAGCACATTGTGATGTAGCGCTGGAACAGCAACTCTAGCAAAGTAGGAACGGCTGGGAACCTTTCTATTTTGGGCAGATGGCTGGCACAAAGTCATGCAAACTCACCCCTTCCACAAACAAAAAAGGAAGGCGGTCCAGCGTTAACATTTTAGCCAGCTTTGCATTGTACAAATGTGCTGTTGGGTGGTTGCGTTCATGCTGCCCCTCTGGCCTAAACATGACAGGAATAGTAGCCTGAGTTTTTTTCTTCCCTGATGCTACTGATGCAGGTGACTTATTGAAAGCAGGCAGTGGTAGGCTTCATGTGCTTTTCAGCAGGGCAGCCGCTGCCGTCAGTTGCCTTGTTGTCTGGACCTGAGTCTTGTGCCATTACGATGTTGCTGATGTGGGCAATACTACTAGCTGCTGAGGAGTGGGCTGCTTTGCGTAATGAAGATGAAGATGTCTTCCTCTTCATCACCTTCCACCTTGATCGGATCGGATTCACATTCCCTACTCATCAACAACACTTGCCAATGGATCATATAGTGCTTTCTCAAATGGGTTGTTTGGCCTACTGTACCACAGTTTGTACCAAGCTTACCCCGACTAAAACTTGTTTGCAAAGGGAGCATATGGCAATGTTTGCCTCCTTCTGGCTAATCACAAGAAGTCCAAAACTGGGGGGCTCAACTTTCTAATGCTGGTACCACTGCCAATGTCGGATGAACTGGCAATAGGTGGGCATTTTGACATTTGACTCTCTGCAATACCTACTTCTACTGAGGTGGTTGTGCATGTAGGTTGCTGTCAGGACTTTGCAAATATGGCAGCTGGTGGTGGTTGGATCTGTGGCGCCACTGTCACATCCCCCCAGGAAGTTGGGATGGGGTAACGTCGATCTCTACTGGGGCTAGGCTAACTTCCATGATGACTGGCTCATTGTCATCCTTCTCTTCTACATCTGCCTCAGAAACTCTAAGGCTTTCTGGAACCTTTCTTTTCCCTAGCCTTATTTCAGTAACCTCATGGCGTGTCTCACTCCCAGTCTAAGTCAGGATCCAAGTGGTTTCTGGATCATCAGAAAGGGGGCTTGGAGAAGGAGATGATGCACCACTAACCCTCCTTTTTCTAGCTGGAGATCTGGAAGAGAATGGATCTTCTGGAGGAGATTGCTCTTCTTCCTCAACAAAAGAACACATGCAGGCCTATGGGAAAAGCACACTGGCTGGCTAGTTGTTAACACAAAATGGCGCCAGCTACATGGTCATAGTCACAACAACAACAACCAACAAGATGGCATGGACACAACAAAGAAGACATGCAGACCTAATACAAAAGCACAGTGGATGGATACACAAAATGGCCATCATCTACATGGTGACTGACTCACAACAAGAAGCACTAGGCCTAGAAAACAAAGAATGCATGCAGGACTATGGAAAAAGCACACTGGCTGCCTATGCAAAATGGCCACCAGCTACTTGGTCATAACAAGAAGCAGGAGGCCTAGAACAAAGAATGCATGGAGGTCTATGGCAAAAGCAAACTGTCTGGATACACAAAATGGCTGCAATCCACATGGTAACTCACAACAAGAAGCAGGAGGCTAGAACAAAGAAAGCATGCAGGCCTATTGAAAAAGCACACTGGCTGCCTACACAAAATGGCTGCCAGTCACATGGCCACAACAAGAAGCAGGAGGCCTAACACATACAGGCCTATGGCAAACGCACACTGGGTGCCTACACAAAATGGCCACCAGCCAAATGGTCACTCAAAAGTCACAACAAGAGGCAGGAGGCCTATAAAACAAACAGCACATGCATGCCCAGGGACAGTCCACTGACTATAATAAATGGCCCATGGCAAGTGGCCTAATGGCATCTGGAACAAAGGCAAATGGTGGCTTGTGGCAAGCACACACACACAAACTGGTCAGAGAAGGAGGCATGGTAAAACAGAGAAAACTGCATTAATTCAGCAATGCCCAAAAATTAAATTAACAGGGCTAAAAAAAGTATTTATAACAACACACATCCTTCAAAGGCTTTACCCCACCTAGTAATATACACTGTTTGCATGAAAAAAACTGAAATAATACAAATAAAAACACATTCCTTATTTCAATTCAAATCCATCCATGGTCTAAATGCTGTGGACACAACAGAAACAGTGGTTTCATGCACCTATGACTAGCACTGGGCCTACTGATTGGAAAACCAATAGACAGACTAGGCCACATAGTGAATTAAATCAATATAGCAAATGTATTAAAAAAACATGGAGAAAATGTAGTAAACTGTGCAAGATGTTTTCTTTTCAAAATAAAAAAAATAAAATGCAAAGAAATCAGTGATCACAAGGCCTCTCCTGAAACAACAGGCCACCCACCACACAAAATGTTTTAAATACATTAAAAGTACAAATAAATCCAGGTGCATGGCCCCAATCAAAGAAACAATACCAGTTTGTGAAATCTCAAATGCAAAAAGTCCTTAAATGCAATGGGAGATGCAGCAGAAACAAAGATGGATCCTTCCAGCTCAAAATCAAAATTAATAGTGACCAGGAGTTGGACAAAGCAGTGGGAGGAGCCTGGCGGACAGGAACTGAAAGTTGAAGACTCTGGTGCACTTCCTTCCACCTGAAAAAAAAGTTTGAAAAGAAATAAACTCCTCACACAAAAAAAAACACTGCCGAATGTCAATTCAAGGAGGTTTTTAACTCCAAATCATCAGTTCAGGAAGATTTTGATGCTTCTCTAGGAGAGACTCTACCCCAGATTGCAGCTTCAGTAGATCCTGCACATTCGGGATCGCTTAGAGCAGAAAACATCCGCCGGAAGTGGGTGGCACGCCCGAATGACATGTTGGCGACCTCAAAATCTTGTGGGAGCATGCAGCCGGCTAGCAAATCTCGGGATGCCCGCAAACAGCCCTGAAACTCTTGCGAGCATTTGCGATTGCCAGCAAGTCACTTCTGCACGAGTAGAATGACATTTCGAGGGTGTGGACCAAGGAAAAACTCCGCTCCATTGTGGAGTGCAGAGTTTAACGATAACTTTACATTCTCCGTGAAATACAGAGTTGCCAAATTCCTCAATCTCTGCAAATGAAGCAGAGTTTTATGCCCGAGGTTACATATGACCTCTACGGTGACATCACACATCAGTCCTCTAATATCTTATGCTTTTGCAGCTTTGTGCCACTGCTGAGAGCTTTAAGGTGGACCCAAAGAAAGTTACTGCCAAGAAAATGGTCAGTGACAAGAAGCAGTTTTCCACCAGTGGCGTGTTGGCTGAAACCTTTTTCTGTCAAAGTTTGGTGCCTGCCACACTGGCGTTGAGGGAGCAAGCTGGTAGCAGCACTACTGGATAAACAGCACTGCCCCAACCTAAGCCCAAGCCCATGTCTTCCAGTGAGGCAGACAGTGCACTCATGGCAACTCCAACAAGCATTAAATTGAATTGGATTTGTCCATTTAACAAAGTAATAACCAATCATTTCAGGAAACAGAGCAAAATGGACAGCATCCACAGCCAGAAAAGCACATATTCCTGATGTTAAAGCAGAACTGGAGGTCGGGCATCATGCCAAGCAAGAATCTCCTCATTTAGAATCATTGGCTCCCAGACCTCCAGCAAAAAAAAGGAAGTTCACTACTCATTCATCTTCTTCAAGCACCACTTCTGATGATGATGATGATAGGGACATGGGATGGACCCTGCCAGAGTTCGGGAGATGCCAGGAGAAGAAAGCAAAAAGAAAAGCTCCTGATAGCCTTCCTTAGAATTATGGAAGGGGATGATGACAACGAGCCAGTCATTGTGGATGGTGACACAGAGTAGTCAGACATTGCTATTCAATCTGCTCTGATGGATATTGCACAGATTGCACCACTAGCTCCCATATTTGCAAAGGCCCACTGAGACTTGTACTAACCACTACCTCAATAGAACTATGCACTGCAGAGAGGCAATCGATGATACGCCCACCTACCTAAAGCCCAAATACCTCCAGTTCATCTTCAGGCTTTGGCAGTGGCACACAGGGGGAGCACAATGCAAACCCCATGCAACACCCATGTTAGTTGAGAAAAGCCTGGTTTACATTATGGTACTGTAGGCCAAATGACCCATGTGAAAAAACACCACACAATTCATGGGAGGAGCACCTTAAAAAATTGCTTAATGTGATTGTGGTGGTGAAGGTAAGGAGAGACAGGAAATGTCAGATACATGCCCTTTCACACTGGGAGGTGATGATGAGTAAGAAGAAGGTGACAGCCTCACGCAAAGCAGTCATATCCCCAGCAGAACACCAGCAGAGACACCCGGCTCAATGACTTCACAATGGCAGAAGAAGACTCAGAGTGAGATGGAGACACCACGGCATAAAGTGACTGCCCCACCATGACACACACTGAGTCTACTACCTACTTCACAAAAGTTACCTTCGTCAGTGGCCCCAGAAAAGAAGCTACAGGCTACCATTCCAGACATGTTTAGGCAGGAGGAGCCCTACGACCTCAACCTTCCAATGGCACATTTGTACAATGGAAATCTGGCAAAAATGTTGGAGCTGGACCTTCTCCCTTTTTCTGTTGTGGAAGGAGTAGGAGTCTTAGAATGTGTGACAGTCATCTGCCCAAAATGGAAGTTTCCAAGTCAGTCTTATTTTACCAGATTTGCTGTTCCAGTACTGTAGCATGATGTGATGCAATTGTTTGGACAAGCCTTGCAGTAAAGTGTTGTTCACACAATCCACCTGAAGACGGACATATGGACTAGTTTGTCACGCAACTGATTACCTGTGCATCACTGCACACTGGATCTCATTTGTGGGAGTAAAGCAAACAGTATCTACAGGTCTTTGCTCTGAAGAAAGTTTTAAGAGCATTTGTAGCATGCAACAGTGGCCATGTTCACCATGGAGAAATCAAATACAGCTGTGAACATCTTCGATTAATTTAACAGTAAGGTGTCTGAATGGCTGTGACCCAGAGGTCTCAGAATTAGATTTGTTCCCATTCACAATGGCAGTAGCATAGTTAAGGCCATGGCAGATGGAGACTATCTCAAAAAAGCATACATAGCCAGCAACATTCTGCACCTGCAAAATAAACTGTACTCATTTTAGCCATTCTTTTAAAGCCCGGTAGCAGTTACAGATTATTCAGGGTGCTAATAGAGTACCAGTTAAACCCCTGATACAGGAGGTGCCAACACGTTGGAACATGACCTTTTACATGTAAGCAGTACAAACAGATCAATGCCTATGTCATTTAAAGAGCATTGGATGCAGTTGGGAAAACTATGACTATAGATGTGGAGAGATGAGGCACAGTCAAATGCCTGGCACAGACTCTAGTCCCTTTTGAGGTTTTCACATGGAAAGTTAGCAAGGCCAACATCACTATCAACTAGAACAATGGCAACAACAGCAACAAAAGGACCTGACTCAACCTCTGCATTGGTATCAATCTGCAGGGCTTAAGTCCAATGCAGAGGAGATGGCAAAAAAGGTCAAGCAAGTGCAGCATTGATGACCATCCAGAGGATTTTCTGGGAGTATCGGGATGATCCAAAAGAGGTCTATATGGATCAAAACCCACTGATGTATTGGTATTAGACGATACGCCAATGGCCAGAGCTCAGCAGTCTGGGAATAAACTATCTGGCTTGTCCTGTAGCCAGGGTGAATGCTGAGCATGTGTTAAGTGCAGCTGGTGCAGTGGTTACAGTGAAAAGGACAAGTATCTCACCTCAAAACATGGAGAGATTGACTATCATCAAAGTGAACCAGCATTTCATACCACATAATTACACTGTTCCTGAAATAGCACAGGAGGACAAGGAGGATTTGCAAGTATCAAGTATGTTAGCTGACCAACTTTTGGGAGAGCCACATGATTTTGAGGACAAACTCTATTTCCCAAACTTAGTATGGCAGTGTCACCATGGAACTTTTTCATTATTTCTTGTTGATCTTCTTTCTTTGCAACAAAAGAAAAATAGCTAGTGGAACATTATGTTTTTGTCAGATTTAGGCTACTGTGCCATTTTTCTGCCACATATATTGCTAGATTGCATTTGAAACCGTGTTGAGTGAAGGAGCCTTCACAATTTCTTCATGACATTGGAGACAATGCCTGTCTCTCTTGCATGCCTATCCATTTTTGCATCTGTTAGCAGCGCTGCCCTAGAATAGTATTGATTTACAAGAGTGCCAATACCAAATTCCACATGTTACCTGCATCAAAGATACAATTGTGTACCCACAACCTAACCTACCCGTCCTTGGATTGGAAGAGGACTATTGCAACAGTGAGTGAGTGATGTGAGCGATGATTGATAATTCATGTAGTGGCAGATAGTGAGGGAGAGTGTTCAACAGTAAATTGGAAACTTGAATGAGATGATTTACAATGTTTAGGGCCTGAATGATGGGAGGTAGTTTTCCTGGAGGTGATTGGTCTTTACAAACTTACTTGGTGAAAATGTACATGTACGATCCACTCCTAAGATCCTTTTATTTTTCATCACCTAGAAATGCTGCCCCAGAAGGTCATTTGATTTACAAGAGTGGCAAATTCCGAAACAATTATGTACCTACGACCGCTCTTGCATTAGATCATGTAACTATTGCACCAAGGAGTGTTATATTATTGAGTGATTGCAAGTGATGATTAATGATTCATGTGGCATCAGACAGTGGGGGAGGGTATTGAACTGTAATGTGGGAACTTGCTTGAGATGATTGAATTGTAATGTTTGGGGCCTGAGTATTGGGCAATAATTTTTTTCCTCGAGGTGATGGCTTTTACAATTATGATCCTCCCTTGTTTTCATCACCAAGAAGGGCTGCCCGAGGCGATCATTTGATTTACAAAACAGATGAATTGCAATCTGTTGCTTGCATCACCGTGCTTGTATTGGAACAGGTAACTATTGCACCGATGAGTGATATATTATTGAGTGATTGTGAGTGATGAGTGATGAGTTATGTGATGGCAGACAGTGAGTAAGGGTGTTCAACTGTAATTTGGTTATTCAGACAAAATATCTAAAAACATAAAGAGCAGCAGAAATATCGAGTTTGAAATATTGTGATGCACAAATATTGTACGCAAAACATATCATGGACAAGAATATTGATAAAAAGATAATTCATATCTATGTTAGAATATCTATGTTGTTAATATCAATGTTAAAACTATTTTGTTATTATTGTTTAAACACATATTGGTAATAATATCATTTTCTAATCATTGTTATGTATGTTTGTATATATTTTATTTTTATATGTCATAAATTGTGTAATTATTGTTAATGCCTCTTCATATAGTTTGTAAATTTCTAGTTGTTTTTAAATTAAATGTGATTGTTTATTTCTACTCTTAGTGCTGTAGACCGTTGTGGGTTTTTAGGGGGTGCATGGTTTGAAGTAAATTAATTAAGATTAATTATTAATTAATAATAAATATTGGTTAGATCATTAACTATGTTGACAGTGTAATTTATTTTTAAATTATGTAAAGTTTTAGGTGCAGGTTTTGGGGTTTGTAGGGGTATAGAGTGGAAATTCATTTAAAACGAATTATTTAATAATTAACTTTAGTTAGTATTGCTTATTTAATTGATAATTAATTATGTAACTGTGCAATTAATGTAATTCATTATTAATATTTGTGGTGTGGGTTGTGGTTTTTGTAGGGGTGAAGGGTGCATAGGAAATTCATTATAATAATTAATGATAATTATTAATAATGATTTATAGACATTGTGTAATTTATTTTGAAGTTATATATGAGGTGTGGGTTGTTGTGTTTGTAGTGGTAAAGGGTGGAAAGTGAATTACATTAAATGTATTATTAATTATTTGTTATTAATTGTTTAATTGATAATTAATTATGTGAATTATATAGTGAAGATTTGTTTTTTAATGTGTATTAGGTGCAAATTGTTTAGTTTTGTAGGGGCAAAGGGTGCGAAGTTTGTTACATATACTTATTTTAATATTAGTTAATTACTATTAAGTTTTTAATTGATAATTAATCATGTAACATTTGTAAACATAATAATTTCAAGATGTATTTTGAGTGTGTGTTGTTTACTTTGTAGAGGTCAAGGGTAGGAAGTTACTTACGTATGAATAAACATAAAAAGTTATTTACTGTTTACAAAATGTATTATTTATCATGTTATTTGTTAACTGTGTACTGCTTTTTAATTGTAAAGAACATTATATTTGTTGCTTGCTAGAAATGTGGAAATATAGTGTTGTATTTTAATTGTATTAATAATATTACTTGGTTTAATTTAAAATATATTTTAAATATTGTAATACAAATGTATTTTATCATTAAAAAAATTATTGATATATTTTAAATTCCTATATTTATATTTGTAGTTATTTAATGTAGTTGGTAGAATATTTTATTTAATTGAAGAGAAGTACTCTCTCTCTACTGCACAGACTGGAGTGGAAATAGCAAATGTTACCCCTCCACACTCCAACACTTTCCCTACTGTTACAAAGACTGGTGTGGGAATAGGAAATATGAACCCATCTGCAATCCAACACTTTCCCAACTGTTTCACAGAGTGGAGTGGGAATATTAAACTTTACCCTCCTGAGTCCAACCCTTTCCCTAATGTTGCACTGACTGGAGTGGGAATAGTAACTTTCACCCCTCCCCAATCCAAGCCTTTCCCTACTGAGGCACAGAATGGAGTGAGAATAGTAATTTGTATCCCTCCTAAATTCAACACTTTCCCTGCTATTGCACAGACTGGAGAAGTAATAGTACATTTTACCCCTCCTGAGTCCATGATTTCCCTACTGTTGAAAAGATTGGAGTGGAAATAGTGCATGTATTATTCTTATATTTTTATAGTTTTTTATATTGTTTAAATATATATTATTATGATGCCACTGACCATGTCATGAGTGATGTAATATTTGACGTCATCAGCAGTGCATTGCGGGGGCGCGCGAGTTATAGTTAGCTGAACTAACTATAACGGGGGAATTTCTAGGGTTTTGTACGAGGGAAATGTCCAGCTAACTATAACACCCTTGAAACCTATGGATTTTCAGTGAATTTCTAAGGTTTTTGAAATGCCAATTCCTAACTATAACGTGCATGAAACCTATGTTTTTTTCAGTGAATTTCAAAGGTTTTTTAAATGCTAATTCCTATCTATAATTTATCTCTAAAGCTATGATGTTTAATGATGTTCATTTATTTTCTAAATTTTTCAATTTCAGTGTGTCAATTCCTTTAATTATGTTTTTTTAAAATACTTTTTTTTCCACCTTTAATTTAACATATTTTTTCAATTAATTCTTTTAAAAATTAAAAAATAATATTTGTTTTTATTGGGTTTTTGTAAAAAAAATTCTTAATGTTTTAAAATATGTTTTTATATTTTTTTAAATATTTTTTAAACTATATTTTCAAAACTTTATTTTTTATTTTTTTCCCCATTTTTTGGGGATCTGTGCACCCTATGCGCACCGTTCTCGATCCCTACGCGAAAGCATACGCGTACGTTATGCGTTGGGTACGTGTTTGGTGCGCGATTTCAATGCGACCGGTACGCGACTCCAAGCCTATACGCGACACGTACGATACACATTACGTGATGCTTACGCACTTCCGCGATGCATCATATGCGTGTATGACGTGATGGGTGCGCGAATCCCGCGAAATATTTAACATTTAAAAAAACATATAAATATGTATTTCATGTGAATATATTAATTGAAGATAAACTCTAAACTACTAATAAAAGTAATATATTTTTACGTCTAATCCTATATTCCTTTTAAATTCAATTTTGCGGATGCGCGCTGGGTGCGTGCTGCGTAAACGCACGGTGCGCTGATCCCATGTGACCTGAAAAAAAGAGATTTGATTGGTTCATTACACTTCCTGTTCTAACTATTGAAAGTCCCCACCCATTTCAATCATTCTTCTTAGACCTTCTTTGGAGGAGTATCTCTCTGCTGAGAAGAACTTTTTTTGGCTAAGTTTAAACTTAATTCAATCTTTTTTGCAAAACAATGGCTTCAGGGCAGGAGGGATCTCCAGCATCTCAACATTCTTCTGGAGATGAATTTCTGGTTGAAGCACCACGCCCGGAAAGATATTCATCTATCATCTGGAAATTTTTGACTTTTCCAGAGGGGCAATCCAAAACCAATGCCACCAAAGTGACATGCAAGATATGTCAAAGAGTGCTCTCCCGTGGCGATCCAGAAAAGAAGTACTAATGTGGTACAGCCAGCATGAAAAAACATCTCAAAACCATGCATCCAATAAACCTGGCACGTGAAGAGTGCCGAAGAATGAGAGTTCTTCCTGGACCTTCACAGACATCAGAGCCAAGTACTTCTCGCGTGCATCCATCGGACCAACACCTGGACATCCGTCCTCAGTTTGCCACGCTGAAAGTCCTCTGCTTGAAGTGTAATGCAGTGCTATGCTACGGAGAGCAATCTATTGACTTAATTTGCAGGATGCAAGAAAGCCATCAGTGTTAGTTTTTTTTTTGTTTTTTTTCCCCTGAAGTTCATTGTTTTGTTCCTCCAGCTCTGTTTTTTCCTTTTTTTTTTCAAGAAAATCCCCAAATTTTTTAAAATTGTTCAAAAAAACAAAAAAATATATAAAAGAAAAAAGAAGAAAAAAAAAGTTATTCTAAGAACTAACTTTCCTGTTTAAAAATAGAGCAATATATTTGTTTGTTGGTGTGTGAAAGTTTAGATGAATGTACGTGTAGTACGTAAATGAATGAATGAATGCATTAATAGCATATGTTGAATGTATAAGTGCAGAACTATGAGGAAGTGATGCAGCATCACACAGTAACGTCATTAACTGCAGTGTGCTGTAGTACTTCCGAAGCACAGGGATGCAACATATGTACATAAATATGTTGCACATCTATGCTTCTCTCTGCACGGCTGCTTAAATTGCAGCCATGTGGTGACACAGGCACCCTTCCACCATGGTGGAAGGATATATCTGTCATGTGCTGTTTGCTTTTGTACAGAAAGACACACCTTCCTGCACAAAAACAATCAGTAAACACATTTTTCTCCTTCAATGTATGCTGAACATTTTAGCATGCATTGAAGATTAAGCAATGAGGAGAAATGAAAACAATTCTCCTTGATGTGCTTTCGTACACCAATTAGAGAATGGTGCAGCATTCACACACATATCGAGATTTATGACTTCTGATGAATCTGGAGATGTGTCTTGTTCTATGAGTATTCAGTGCAATCATGCACAACAACACTTATAGAACAACCTTACAATGCAAAGTGGTGTGTATGATGAGGTTGTATTTACATGGAGTAGAAAAAGTACACAGAGCGCCTTTTCCTCTCTTTGTAAATATGAAAGAGTGTCTTGTGTAACAACTATGTTACAAAAAGTGACATATTTCTGTTTTAAAATTGCTTCCGAATGATAGAAGGTAAGCACAGAGTTTTGTCTGCAAAGATGCTCAAACAAGAATGATTAAAATGATTGCGGTCCTTCAATAGGTACAATGGAAAATATTATGAACCACTCAAATCTGTTTTTTTGGAGATCACATAATATCCTGTAACAGAGAGATTTCAAAACTACATCGGTATAAACAGAGTGTTTTTAAAAACTTTTTCAATCTTTGTAGGTTCCTGCAGATCTGCCCATTCTGCATATTAATACTTAGTTTAACTTACCTTCACAGTAATAGAAATTAAAAATGGTATACATTTTTTTCAGATTTTTTTTGCAATAAAAATGGATGTCAACTGCTTATTTTAGAATTAGGATCTGTAAAGAAAAGAAAAAATAGTTATAACATGTAATAATACATTTTTTTACAATATAGCATAATTTCAACAAAGTAATTTGTTTGCTTTTTTTGCTGTTCTCAGAATATATTGAATTTCACTAGAAATAGTGATTTCAATCGTACTCATCACATCAGCGGGCAAAAAAAAAACTATCAAAAAGATCGTTTAAAAACACCCAACATGCTATTCTTAGGAAAATACCACAAGATAAAAATCACACATATATGATATGCTTATGGCTAACAAAATTTTATGTTTAACTTATAAAAACTATAAATGTTGTCACTTAAAAAAATTCACCGAGTCAATGAGCACAAAAAAGTCCATAATTCAAACATATACCTTTCCTTGAGGCCAAATGGTATTTTTGCACTCCTTTTTATGTAAATTGTCCAATGGTAGTCCTATTAAATTATAATAATAAATTCCTCAGAGAATGAATTATCTTCCTAAAACTTTGACTTTAAAAATATTAGGTAGGAATTAGGTTATTCCCTAGCAAACGTTGTTTGAAAACCAACTGGGAATCATTACAAAGTGTCCAGCCTTTGTCACATTTTAGATAGGCAGTGTAATGTCCAGATGTGGTGGAAGGACCATCATGGAAAATTATTGCAATTGCTACAAAAGTCCTTCCTGATATTGATAGTTGTGTTGCTACAAACTGCTTTATTAAAGTATCCAATTTTCTTCCATCAGCTGTACAACGTGCATCATTAAAATTATGTATTGTCCATATTTTGTTAAAAATAATGTGGATAACATTTCTGATTTACATTGGCTACACTCCATGTTTTGATTTGCACCTTTAACTAATTTATTGAAAGACACTGATTTACAGTCTGGTAATGGTAAATACAGAAATACTACAGTGTCTACATTAGTGGTACATGTATACATGCAATTTTCACAATGATGTTCCCATTTGTAAGCAAGGCCAAATATATTTTCTATGTCTACACCTTCATTTTCAAAAATGGTAAGCATATTAAAAATTCCTGAGCATCTTGTTGGATATTTTGTGTAAAATGTGTAGAACCAGAACACACATTCAAAAGATTACGAACATCTGAAACAGATTGTATTTTACTTGTATGTGTTGTCAATTTTATATAAACAGAATGCAACAGAGAACAAATCTTTTTTGCCGATTCTGCATAATTAGTTCTTGCAAACCTTCAATATAAAAAACATTGACCACTACATTAGCATAGCAGTTGACACCTGAACTATTTTCAAACTGATAACCAACAACCTCTTCAACAGTGTCCAATTACTTTTACTTGCAATCACAACAATATCCTTTTCTTTTCTCTTCTCGACACCTTCAGAACAGATATTCTCAAACCTTCTTTTTCGACCAATAACACGCTTTTCAAATACAGGATATTGACCTAAATTTGGACCCTTCTTAACCTATTCTACTATTTTACACAGTTTGCATCTGCAGTAACCTTTGTCTCATCAAAATCAATAAAAAACAAACCAGATAATGTTCTGACTCGCGACTAAGCAACATATGCCATACCCTCTTTAAATACAGTAGATCCAATGTTCACCAATGCACTGTCTACACTTAATCCTTGAGATTTATGAATAGTCACTGCATATGCCAGAGAAAATGGAAATTGTTTCCTACGGACATATAAATCTTTAACAAGCAAAAAATGAACTGAGCAACGACCAATTTCTTTAACTTCTTCAATCTGATCAAATTTAATTTTTTAAAATTTAATTCCGTCTTTTTTCTGATAATCAACAAAATCCACCACTTTACCCATTGCGCCATTAACTAACCCTTTTTCTACATCCAAATTACGCCTTAAAATTACCCGACAGTTTACACATGCATATAGTTTCTTTTCTAAACTAGCTGTTTTAGATATTTTTTTTTCTAAAGAATCCAGTTTTGTTTTCAACTTTCCCGTCAAAATAATAGTGATTCCTTCATGCTCTATTTTATCGATGGCTTCCATTTTTATAATTTCTTCATTTTCCAGTTTCAGTAGTTCTTCGTTGAATATGGAACACTCGCGCAGTGTTGGCATTAAACAGATCACTGATTTATTTTCATCAATTTTCATGTACACTTTTGAAGGAACTACATTTTTATTTGTAAAGACATTGCAACTAACTATAACGTGCATGAAACCTATGTTTTTTTCAGTGAATATATATATATATATACATATCTATATATATATATTTGTTTTTTTTTACAGTTTACAAGATAATTAGTAAATTGTAACATTAATTGTAATTATTACTTCAATATTAGTTTTAAATCTTATGTTTAAATAAACATTCATATAAATGTATAGGAGCTTTTTAAAATAAGTATAACATTTATATATAATTTTAAATTATTTAATATATTCAGTTTAGTTTATATTACTGTTTAATGTTAATGTATTTAATGTTTACTATGTTTAACTATGTTTATATTGAAAAAAATATTTTTGTTTATGATATTAGTGTATAGCAAAATTAATTTTTTCAATATTTCTTATTTACATTATAAGTATTGGATAACAATATTTTTGGACTTAATATTTTTGTCACAATATTTATGTCCCACATATTTGTGGTTTTGATATGTTATCCATGTACCATAATTTGTAAACTTGATTCAGATTATTTGCAATGTTTGGGACCTAAATGATGAGTGATCATTTCTCTTGGAGGTGACTTGCCCTTCCATATTTAGCCAGGTTTAGTTGCAGGGTCCACTCCTTTTTTCTGGTTCTTCAGATACCAGATCAGTCACTGTAGTCAACAAACAAAACCTAAACAAGATACTGCAATTCTGTTTTTCTATTTGACCTTCAACAGCTTTGCACTACACGTCTATCTTGCTTGGGTCAGGACTGTGATGTAATTACTCTGAGTATGGAGGAGAATGGAAGAATTCAGGCAGGACTAACTCATCAACAGCTAGAAGAAAGAAGTTATCGACTTCAAAGGGAAACCATAACTCTGAGGCCTAGTGCTCAGCTATGTGGAATGAAGAGAGGTGCGTTGATTTTGGAAATTCTGCTGAGTGTGTGTGTGTTGCACTGGTGGCAAAAGTAAAACTCTGAGTCCTCTTGTTTTTTGCTCTGCCTTTGAGTCTTCTTGGTACACTACTCATGAAGCTTACCTGCTCCCTGTCCTTCTCCTTGACTCTACAATACAGTTTTTGTTTTACAATTCACAGGCCTTCCCATCTCCTGCACGAACTAAAGGTGAAAGCTGAGCTCAATACTCCTGTCTGCCTACTGGACTGGTCTAGACAGGTACCCAAGAGTAATGGACATTTCTGAGGAGAATGCAGCAACCAATTTTGACAATACAGTGTCATTTTTATTTTAACAATCATATGATTTCGAACTGGGTGGTTTCACTCCTCCAAAGATTGATTTTAACAACCCTAGAAGACAGAACATTTCGATATCTGGTAACATGGGTCTCTGGGTCAGAACGACTGTTTGCAATGCATTTAACTGTACTGTGCTATGCTCATTTCTACGTTTCCTTCCACAACAGATTGATGATGATGATGTGCTACTCATCTCCCAGATTAATCTTGTCCTTATGTGGTGTTTGTCTTTGTCACACCTTTCCCCAAATCCCCTTTCTCATTCAGTCATTATACCCCTAACCCTTTTCCGCCAGGCTGTGTGATTTATTGAGCAGTGTGACTTAATTTACAGTAAAAATTAATCACACACTTGGTAGGGGGATGTGGTTAAAGCAACACCAACTTACTGCAAGATCTTCTATTACCTAAGCAATGGACCACAGTAGCCCCATTTTTCCACCCACACATAAAAGTGATCCATATTTTAGATATGGAATAACATCAGTCGTCAGCATCATCATTCAGGCCGTGTTTGGTGTAAACGCTTAACCTTGTACGCTCCAGACTTTGAGTCCACTTTTCATGACTTAAGGATTTTGTAACTTTAGTTTGTTTTTTTTCTATTTTTTTTTTGTCCTCATCTCACCTATAAACAACTTGCAGATCTTATCCAGCCGTTATTTTCTATCGGGGCACCCTCCGGCCGCCTGCACTTGTTTAGGTTATCCAACCAATCCCCTTTTTTATCCGGGATTTAGGTGTTAATCATAGGATCAGGTTCCTTAACAGCATTGTGTTTAAGAATATTCTCAGCTCTCTACCCATTTTTATAAATGGTAACGAACAATTGGGGGAGCTAGTACTAGTTCCGATTGTTTCGAGTCGGGCCATTGCAAGTGCAGATTTTAACCAGTCATCAGTTTTCGGGGGGAGGGGTCTTTCAATTTAAGACATATTTCCCTACGGGCCAGCAATATCAGACACAGCAGTAAACCTCTTTGAGGCTGTTCCAGACATGCAGTGGACAACCGATCATTAGCAAAAAAGACTAAAGATGCATTCAAAGCAATATCAGTTTCAAAGGTCTTACATAGAAACTTACACACCCCTGTCCAATATACTTCCAATTTAGAACACTCATAGAAGATGTGTATATCATTGGCTTTAGGGATCGAACACCTGGGGCATTTCGGTTCAGGAGTAGGTGCAAATTTTGAGATTTTTTCCGGGGTTAAGTAAATTCGATTGGTAACAAAAAAGTGATTTTTCTTCAAGCTGGCTGATTTAGTATACTTATAAAGCAGATTTAAAGAGGGTTCCAAAAGATACTTTATATCAGGTTCAAAGGCGGAGTCATTCCATACTGAGGCATGCTGTGGAATATCCGCATCATCTGCATTTATCAAAAACCTGTACCAAATTGAAATTTCCTTCTTCAGCTGTTGAGTGGTTTTAAGCATGGCCTCCAACTCCCCGTTACCACTGAAATTTTCCTTTTCCGTTTCAAACCAGGATTTTAATTGTATAAACTTAAATTTTGATAGCCCCAAGCCTATTCTTACCTTTAATAACTCCCAGGGATGTATGCAATTTTCATCCCCCAAATCCGACCAGATTGAGACTCCCGCTCTTTTTATAGGGACAGCCAAACTATCCTGAAGACAGAGTGGAGTCCCAGGGGAATCCCATATCGGAGCCTGATCGGAATAATAGCCTATCCCACATCTGGTACGGATGTTATACCAAACTTCCAAAGCGTTTTTAAGGACCTTTAGTCTTACTCTTTTAAAAAACTTTGGTGAACCAAACTTGTAGAGAAACCCGGCCACAGCCCCCCCTCCTTCAATGGTGACCAACTCCCCTAGCAGTTTACCCCAAGCACTTGCTGTTGGTTCGATCAGAAGCATCCTGATAGCTTTAAATTGAAAAGCAGCCAAATACCAAAGAATATCGGGAAGGGCCAATTCCCCTTTGGCTAAACGGCGCCTCTGTTTTTTCCACGATAGCCTCGCACCCTTCTTCCCCCAAATAAAGCTCCCTATTTTGCTTTGAGCCTTGGAAATAGAATGCTGAGGGAACCTCAGAGGAACCGCATTACACAGGTATGTTAACTTCGGGAGAATGATAATTTTTACTAGATTCACCTTCCCAAAGATGGTTAAGGGAAGGTTCCTCCACCTTACAAAAAGCTGGTCTATTTCCTTTATAGTTTTTTCAAAATTAATCGGTGGAATTTTTTCAAGATCTTTCACTATTATGATACCCAAATATTTAAACTTTTTGCTGGTAGTCCCCCCCCACTGATCAATATTCCAACACATAACCTCCATCTTGGTGGAGTTGGCCAGATAACCAGAAATTAAACCAAACTCCTCCAATAAGAGCCCAACCTTTAACATTGTTATCTCAGGGTTATTTGTGTATATAATTATATCATCCGCATATAATGCAATTTTTGGACTGTTATTGCTGAGTTTTAAAGGGAGGGATGGACTCATCTAACCTTATAGCCTGAGCCAAAGGCTCAATATACAAATCAAACAGCAGGGGTGAAATAGGGCAGCCTGTCTAGTCCCTCTTTGGATTTCAAAACTGGAAGTGAGTGAGCCGTTTATAAGAATTTTAGCTGATGCTCCCTGGTAACATCCTCTCAGGGTGTGAATAAAGATTGGACCAAAACCCATTTCCTCCAATACTTCCCAAAGATAGGTCCAACACACCCTGTCGAAAGCCTTGGCAGCGTCTAACGCGACCACTGCCAAGGGTTCCGACCGTGCAGTTGCCAGGTCGATATTTCCGATAAGCAGCTGAGTCTGTTCCTGGATATATCTCCCATTGATAAACCTTTTCTGGTCTGTGTGGACCAGTACCGAAGCCAACTTGCCCAGTCTCCCTGCCAGAATGCCCATGAAGATCTTATAATCTGCATTCAGCAGGGAGATCGGGCGGTAAGAATCAGCTTTTGCAGGATCCTTCCCGGGCTTGAGAATTAACACAATGGTTGCCTCCCTCCAGGAACTTGGAATTTGACCTGTTAGATTATAGATTGAATCAAACAGGGATCCCAAAACTGGGGTTACTTCCTCTAACAAGAGCTTGTAGACTTTATTTGGGAGGGCATCCGTACCAGAGGCTTTGTTGTTTTTAGAGATCTTTATTTGAGTTCTTATCTCCTCCAACGTAATCGGGGAATCGAGGAAATCTTTACTAGCCTGGGTTAACGAAGAAAGTGATTTAGTGCTCAGCCAAGCCCGTATTTGTTGTTTGGAAGGGAATAAGTTCTCCCTATAAAGATCTGAAAATAGAGTAAGCGTCTATATCGTCTATATTAGTCGATTTATCCCCATGGCTATTTATCTCCAGCTCGCCGATGTCGTTTTTAGAGCGGTCAGATCTAGCCTTCCATGCCAGAAGGGCACCAGCCTTCTCCCCATATTCATGATTCTCCATTTTCTTTCTTTCCCATTGGGCCTTACGCTTCTTTTCTAGTATTCCTCTATAGCCTTGTCTAGCCTGTTCGAGTTCCATCTGCACATTATCTTGTCTTTCAAGAAACCCTGATGCCTTAAGGAGCTCATGTTCTAATAATCTAATCTTTTCCTCTCCTGATTTTAATTCCCGTCCTTCAACACAATTTTTGGAGCTAATGAGGCTCTGTAATCGGCCTCTCAAACTGGCCTTAAAGGCGTCCCAAACAACCGCTATGGCTGCTGAGCCTATGTTGAAATCAAAAAACTCCAAAGATGACATTTTAGTAGCTTGAATTATTTCTGGATCATCTAGCCTTACCCTACTGAGTGTCCATCTGGATTGGGTCATTTTGGTTAAGTTTTTAATCACAAACAAAACCGGGGCATGGTCCGATAAATGGCTGGGAAGGATAGCGATTTCTGATCTTTTATTGAGTAAACTCTTACTGGCTAACAGATAATCAATCCTAGAAAAGTGATGGTGTGTCTTACTATGAAATGTAAACCCAGCCAAGTCCCCCTTCTTGTACCTCCAAACATCTACCAGACCTAGATCATGGATCATATTCTTCATTGCACGTCGAATCAGGGGTGCCCCAATATAACGCCCTAGATTTGACCTATCTTTGTGGGGATCTAACAGGACATTAAAATCTCCTCCTACAATTATGGGCGGGGTTTCCAACATCAGCCTAGACTGTAGCCTGACAATGTAAGAGGGATCATCAACATTCGGTCCGTAGAATGAAGCACACGTTAAAACGGTGCCCCCAAAATCCAGCTGTGCAATTACCCACCTCCCAGTTTGGTCGGTCTGGATGGATTTAATCAAACAAGTTGACCCCCGCTTAACAAGAACTGCCACTCCACGGATATTGATATTTTGATCCGAGACACAATAAGCTTTAATCCAGGGTATACCTGAAAATAGTTTATTAGACTCCCCAGCAGTCAAATAAGTTTCTTGCAAGAGGCAAACCCGTGCTTCTGCGAGCTCCAGACATTTCATTATTAATCTTTGCCTCCGAATGCATCTTAATCCGTTTACATTCCAGGAGATGAAACTCAAACCAGCCTGAGCAGTTACCACACCTGCCATCCGTTCACAAGTCCCTAACCCTGGATTATCCAGCCATTTTTTAAGTACTTAAAGTAAGATGAGTTTTTTAAAATTATTTTCTTTCCCCCCTTTTGATCCCCACCCAGTGTTCCCCCACATCCCCCCACTCCCTCCTGCAATCCCACGTGTACCCCGATAACCCCTTGAGGAACCCTCCCTTTACAAATATGCGAACCCATTTGGTCGCCCTCACCTCAGGCTTTAAACTAATAAGAAAACAAAAAAGAAAAGAGAATGTGAGGGGGCCGATAAGCTTACATAAAGTACGATTTTACACTATTACAGACGCATCTTGATTATAATTCACTTTACTTTCCTTAAGCTGGTCATAAAGGAATCCGCCTCTTCAACTGTATGAAACAGATGCATCTGATTATCATACATAGCACGTAACTGCGCTGGAAACTTTAATTGTGCCTTGACTCCCAAGCTACTCAATTCCTCCAACCTGCCTCCCATCTCCCACTGCCTTGTAGCTGTTATATGCGATATGTCTGACCTAATCTGAAAAGTGATTGGATCCAGACCATTGGGAGAAAAGGTCACATACCCCTCCTTAAGACCAATAGACAATAATTGTTCCTTCACGGAGTAAGAAAGGAAGTTAACTAATATCTTCCGGGGTTTCTGTTTGCTCAGATTTTTCCTATAGGGATCTCGATGAATTCTTTGGATTTCTGATAACAGATCAATTTCTGGCAGATTCTTCAAGACCGACCCCTGTAATATAGAGATAACAAAGCCCTTTATGTCCGACTCTTCTATGTTCTCAGGAACATTAAGGAGTCTCAAGTTATTCTTCCTCAAATGGTTTTCCAACCTTTCAATATCGTCCTTCAGTGCCTTTTGTTGTAGAGTTGACTTGACCACGTCCTTGGCTGCCCCACTGATAGCTTCTTTAATGCCAGGGATTTCTGCCTCTATTTGATCAGTCCTTACCACCACCTCGTCTAGTCTCTGAGACAGGACTTCACAAGATGCCTTAATTGGCGCCTGGTTTGCTTCGGAAACCGAGAACCTGCCAGCAAGCTCGGCCTGATTTAGCTCTGACACCTTGAACCCGCTTAACATCTCCTCCTTCATAGGGATCAATATGTCAGATAGAGATCGTAATTCCGAGCCCTTATCAACATCAACATCAGACTTTTTCTCAGGCCCCCCGGTCGCCCTTCCCATTGATACACCTTTCTGTATAACCACTTCCTCTACCATTGGGTTTGTTTTTTCTTTGGAGTGGTCTTGTACAAAATCAGGTGACTCATGGACATCGTGGATGCCTAGGGCATTAAATCTATTTGAGAGAGTCACGTCTTGATGCAGGACCGGTGAAACCGGGTTATCAGTGGGTTGCTTAGTGGGTTGCTTAGACCCCCTCTGTTTGCATTGCAAAAAAGGAGTCATAGGAGAGGAAACACTCTTGTCGCATACAGTGGCTTTATGTTTGGATTTAGACTCTTCCACCTTTGTCTCTGTAGTCTCGTTTAACCCCGCAGTAGAAGCAATAACTCTATAATATGATTTTAAAGAGGGGGTTATTTTTGTATTAAATACAGATTTCTTTTTTGCTCTATCTTTAATTTTGGGAGTCTCTCTTCGTTTAAACTCCTCTTCGCCGAAATTGGCCCCTAACCTCCTTGTTTTCACCTTGGTTTTATTTACTGTAGAAGTTTTTTTAGGGGTCACAATTGGCTGGATAATTTCAGACTTCTGTAGTGCATATGCTACCCTAGCTCTTAGAGTATAACTACCAAGTCTAGGAGGCGAAGATATTTCCTTAACTCCTTGAGGTCTGCCTTCTTTCTCCTCCATACAGCGACCAGAGCAGCCAGTATCACTAACCCCAGGCAATAGAACAACTACTCCATACAGCAAACCAGTGGATACTCTTACCGGTGCATGTAGCCCCCCCGGGGTCGAAACACCACCTACGCCATCTGGCAGCACCTGCGATGTAATGACTGGGAGTCTGGGGCTGTCTTGCTGAACTGGGGCTCGGGTCAGAGGCTGCTACTTCTGCCTCTTTATCCTCCAATGCCACCAGCTGCTGGTATTCAGACTAGATGCTTTCCAACCTCCACAGCCGTAGATGGGTCAATAGTTCTGTCTGTTAGGTAGTGCTGGTGGCCCAGCAGGAGTAGCTTTATCGAGAAAAACTAAAAGAAAAAAGACAAATTGAAAATAATGTTCCTGCACAAACAATTGCATAAAACTAAGTAGCTGGAGGCACATTAGTTTTATATTGTGGGTCCCCTAGTGCCATTGGAATTTAATGTGGTTATGCTTAGGAGAGTCACAGGGTCAATTTTAGTTTTTTACCCATCCATGCCCTACATAAAAAGCACTGACTGTCTGGCAGAAAAGAATTAAGGCAGAATAACACCAGATTGAAAAAAGTGATTCGATATTTTTTCTTTAAAAGGCTTTTATAGTAACTAAACAGACACTTTGAGTGGAAAAATTATAATAAATTATCTCTCATTAATGAGGAAGGTATTATACACTATGGAATACAAGTTGTTGTGCTAAATTTATGGAGGCATTCTAGCAAGCGCTTTGGGTACTTTGCTGCTGTCTGCAGCTGGGGGACAATTATCTATCTTTAATTCCACTGGCCCTGCACTTCTTTAAATCCCTTTTATTTTCGACCCTGACTCCAACAATGTAGATGAATATTAAATAGGATACTATGTCACACACCACATGTAATGCAGATATTATTATCCTGTCTGCCGTACATAGACGGTAGGGAAAATGATGCACTGCATACAGGGAAAGGAATGGGCTACATCTATTGTATTTGGCATGTTCATCACAGAATATCCCTTCTGCCAAACTTCAAATCAGGCATTTATTCCCAGTTTATTCCTTACCTCGCCCATGATCACAAATTATTTCCAACAAATTAATTTACTGGACAGTAAGGAAAGAAAACTTCATTTGCTTTACTGTTGGGTAAGGTAGATGGTTTAGGTGGCTATGTCGAGCTTTTGTTAATAATTACAGGGGTGTCACTGATCATTGATTTACGATGTGCCTAAGCTTTGGCTAATTTAGTTGTTGTAATAGACAAAAATCTGAATGGAAAAATGTGAACAGGCATAAAATACATTGTTATAGGAAACCATGGAATATATTTTGGAATCACTTTACATGGCCAAAAAAATGTGGCACATAAGAAGAATGGTTTTTTCAAATTTTTTTGTAGGCTGGGATCTAAGAACTTAGGAAAGAATAAAAGAGTGAAGTACTAAGAGGTGACTGCGTGGGTGAAGGGAACACACCTTGTGTGTTTGATTTGCAATACATTGAAAACTTTCTAAATGCTGCATTAACTGAAGCAGATACACTTTGCACAGCCAACACTGCAGTCACAAATTGAAGTATACTGCACTTTGATCATGAGTTGGCAAATTTCCATGGAATTGGGAGGGGGTGATGAATGATATGTAGTGGGATACATATCTGCCTCACTTAATAAATACAGTGAATTAAAGGATTGGAACAAAAATTTAAATAACCCCCACTTTGAACCATAACTTTGATAACCATAAAACAAAATAAGCAAAGTAGGTGAGCAGCATACCACTCTCCAGAAATGCACCCTTGTTTATTCATCCAAGCAATTATTCAATCATCCTTTCATTCTTCCTGCTATATTCACCCATAGCCTCAATGATTTAAGCTTTACTTTCTCTCATGTGGTTTTTCACTAAAATTCCCAATCCAGTATCCACCTATTGAGTCTCCACCCTTTCTTTCAGTCATCCTTTCACCCATCCATCCATTTACCCAATACTTACTCATGCATCCTTTCACTTTCCCATGCATTTTCCCTTTCACCCACATACCATTTTACCCATCCTTTCTTTTAACAATTCGTTCTTTCCCATTTCCATCAAGGCATAATTTTTAGTGTACATTATGTCTGCTTTTGCTGGATTGCAGGTCGGAGAGGCCATAGCTGAACCACCGCTGTAGCTGGTAAAGAAGGGGGTTTACAATCACAAGTCACGACAAAGCCCTTGTAGCTAGTGAGTATAAAAGTAATTGTCAATATGCAATGTGACTAACCACTTCCCGTCCCTGTCACCACTTCTCCAACTCCAACTGAATATTAATCCAGCGGCACTCTGTGTGGCTAGATAAAAACGATATTATATTTTTAAGGTGCCAGACACACCCCCTCTTGATTTTGTTGACAAAAAGATACAACGGAAAAACATCACTACAGTTCTGTTAGCACTGCAGTATCTTCTATCAAAAATATTACTCTGGGCATTTGGTTGGTTCATAATGTTAGGAAAGCCAGGTACTCAAGCCAACCCAAAACCTTTTGTAATGGAGGGGCAGAGCTATAGCCTATGATGATGTTCATCATCATTGAAGCGTAATGAAGAGGCTTAATAATAATGATCAATGAAATACATATGGTGTTAGTTGGCAAATGCAATGGGATCTCATACTTGCCAGCCATGCCTCATTGTTATGGTAGCTGCTTTTATACTGTATTAAAGAATTACACAGCACACAATTGAGGTTTTGGGGGGGGGGTCCCTGACCATGTCCACTCTTGCGTTAACTGTTAGAGCATGAACAAGAAAAAGAAAGCCTTTTCAACAAACATACATGGTGAATATTATTTATAATACTACCTTACATGGGCCTGCAATCTTCACAGTAGACAGTAGAGTTCTTAGGTTTACAGTACCTCAAGATATATAGGGAAGAGGGAAAGATTAACAAGAAAGCAGAAGACAGCTACAGAGGAGTACAGACCGGAAAAAGTCAGCTATCAAAGAAAAACCCATAAAATGAGGAAAATAAAAGATAATGCAGGAATAACAGTATTGGATAGGGGAGTTGGGAAAAAAGGAAACAATATAAAAAAAATCAACAAGGCAAAATTAAAAGTAGAATAATTGTAGGGAGAGGCAAAAGTTATGGAAATAATAGTAATAAATGATAGGAGGACTTACTGAGCTGAGCAGAGCCCTCAGCAGTGGCTATGGTGGTCAGCGCCTTCTCTCCAGCTTATCCTGGACCCACCTGTGTACTGGCCATCTTCTTGTTAGAATTAAAGTAGGTTAAAAAATGCAGATTAGCATTACAGTTAATCTCCACAAAATTATTATGACCGGCAAATGCAGCAACATTGTACTTATCTATATCAGATTGCCTATTTTACTAGTATCGACTATCGTTGAGTTGTCCATACTAATACTAAAATCTCCATTCCAAATTTCCGTGATAAAAACTACTTTTGGAACTAATGCATTGCAATGAATGATCTTTGAGTCTATTCTCATTTCTCAACCCCCTTGATGGATCAACTCAGTCTCCTTTTTTTGCAATGCATAGATGCATACTAGAACTGCACATCACTGTGAAATTGCTTGGGGATGTATGAGCTACATAAAGAAAGTCACAGAGAACTCTAACTCACTGATATCGCTAATTCACTATGGTGACAGGACGACAAAGAAATATACAATGGCTTCTTAATTAATTATTAAGCCAAACGCAAGCGACAACGAGTATGATTAGGTAGCGCAGAACACTTTCTAGCTCAAACTAGAGAACATAATAATATTCTTAACATAAACTAAGTGTAACTTACCTCTGAGTGTGAGCAGCATAATAATATTCTTAACATAAACTAAATGTAACTTACCTCTGAGTGTGAGCAGCATGCTATTAGGAATTTTTTTAAACATTGTTGAACAAAAACATAACAATAATTAATACTCACGAGTCCCGCAATCTCGATGCCTAGCAGGTCGAGCAGGTCCTTTTCCTGGTCTAAGATATCCGTTTAATGGTGTATGAGCTGCTGGGTGGTGCACTGGACTTGGCTGGTGCACCACACACACCCGCACACACTCTGCCCCAATGCAGCTGATGCTGCAGGGGGTACCAACTGCAGGACCTGATATCTGCTACAAGCATGGACGGGAGGTGGTGCTGCACAAAAAAACATTGCGACCACCTCCACTTCAAGGGTTGATTAATTAGGAGGGTGAACGAATAAAAAGATTAGGAAGGGATTACAAAACAGGCCCAGCACCATAAACAGAGTAAGATAACAAGATGGTTGTGCCCATGCGACCGCGTGGTGCCATTTGCATATATTTTTGAATGCGAGGACGCACTCCACGTTCCGGTTGATGTAAAACCCAATGCGAACATGCACACTGGGAAACTCTGCCCACCTGTGGAAATCCGCGTAGTGAGACTGAGTTTTTTAACCACTTTGTGGAGTTTTGTGTAGCGGGACTTAGCAAGTGGCATCCAGCCTAATTCAAATCTCATAGGCTTTCACTAACATCACAGCTAAATGACAGTGTTAAACACCTTAGTCTCAACAAGGGAAAGGTTTAGGGGTGCAGTCCAATAGGTTTCCTTCCTCCATTGCTCTAATGTCACTTCTATCTCAGACGTGGGCCAGACTCACCATTCTAAAACCACTGAATTGCCACAGGTATGTGGTTTAACCCTGTAGTTGTTCTTATGGTCCTTGCCATTTATGATGACTCTGTGTTTCCTAGCCATGATTTAAAATCAAATTGACATTCTCCCTCTAGGAAAGTCTTGCATGCATTGTAATTTGACATGTTAACTCTAAAAAGTCTGTGCTGTGGCCATCTTCTTGCTCACCACTATATAAGACTACCCCTGGGTCTCTTTGCTTGTCAACAAGATGAGCAGTGAGGTGAAGAAGTGTACATACTTTATTGCTGGGATTAGCTGTGAGCCCCGCTTAAGTGGAATGGAGAAGAACACTTGTGGCTCAGTGAACAGGTTTTTCCATCAGAGTCTCAACAGTGCAAGGGACTGGATGTGCTATTTTTCTGAATGACAGCTCTGACCTTGCAGAGAATCTCCACTGAACACCAGACAGATGTCTCTGCTATATGCCTGTATGTATATGTATGAAGCATGTAATCTGGTTGAGGGGTGCAGTCACGCCTTTTCAATTTTTTGTGAATCCCTTGGTCCTATACATATTGGGAGACACAATTTGGATTAAAATGGGCTCAAAAAAGGTGAATTTCCTTTGAGACTAGTCCTGCTTCCTTTTGATTGTCTGATTAGTACTTTTATAGCCTGACCCCAGCAAGAGAGGAACTTGACAGTGTCCAGTGGGTATGCACTGGAGAATAACATTCATGATTGTCTCCAAGAGGTAGGTTGACATAAGTAGCTAGTGTTTAGGTAGGTGCTGATCTTTGAAAAGAAGAATCTTCAAGTTCTTTCTGAATTACTACCAGGCGGAACTGTTCTGATATAGAACTGTTTGAATGTAATTAGGGAAGCTCTTATTGATTCTAGAAGTGTAAATGAAGAAGGCCGGTCTTCCAGTAATTTTATTCTTGAATTTATTCAACTAAAGAATTGTGATATCCTTGGTCATGTTTTGGCATTTTTTCCTGAAGTGTTAATTTTCTGCCAGGTAAGCAGTGGTGATGTTTCGGCAATTCTTATAGGTGAACTAGGTGGTCTTCAAGATGATTCAGCCTTGGGCAGGGCGTCTGTAGTTCCTTGAGCACAGGGGAGATATTGGTGAATGTTTTCAAGAGTTGTCGCATGTAGAATGCATTGCAGAATTCCAACATGATATCAGGGACTCCAAAGAGCAGGGCCTTTGTATACATGCGAGAGGGGCAAAATCTAAATGTTGTCCTAAAGTATGGCCCTCATTACAATGGCGGTCAGATGAGTGTCCAACCCCCATTGCTGTGGGCAGGTGTCCGTCAAACAATGAGTTGGTGGTCCCACCTGCCCCCTCCCTAAACACCTTCAGGAAGACCCTCAAGACCTGGCTCTTTTGCTAAACAGATCTGTGGACCCCCCCCCCTCAGTGCCTTGAGACCCTCATGGGTGAGTAGCACACTTACAATTCGCTGATTGATTGATATTATGATCGGACCGCCATGCAGGCAGACGGAAAGTGCCTTTTCCTACTATGGCTTGCAGTGTGGCCCAGGAAAAGGGTGCACATCCATGCACAGTGCATTAATATGGGGGGCCCTACATGTGCCCCTACGGGCCACTTAGCCGTGGCCCATATGGGTCAGGGTCATAGGTGGTCACCCTCAAAGTCCTTTCCTGGCTACCTCTTCATTGCTGTCTGACAACCATGAAAGTGCAGCCAGAAACACTGCAATACATCCATCTTAGTTTCTAGCAAGTTGTGCTCATTGCCGTGAAGTGCATTCTGGATTATGTGAGACCAGGGGCTTAATATCGAACAAGAACAGAACCCATGACTATCCTAAGGTGAAGATCAGGACCGCTTATTATCTATAAAAGATTAAGCCATGAGTGTGAACTAAGGAGGTTGACACAGAAGTGACATAACGTGAGAAGAATTATCTATATCAACCAATGAACGTGCACCTTTTAAGACAAAGCCAAGTCTACGTTAACGGTGATTTAACCGCTTGCTTGGATTATTCTAGCAGTAGTGACATAACGGCACAAATGGGCAATTGAGAATAAACAACAGTTTTTAAATATGAGTTTTTATGTGAATTTGTCCTGAAGAACATGGGGATTTGATTTTAAGATCCGCCGAAATGCTGCGTCGACATTATTATAGGAATGCGATATAATAAGTACAACATTTTATTTTTATGATACAGCTTTTTACGTGATTTTCTCTCTATATTCACAATTGACAATTTACTGATATTATGAAGATGCATTGATATTATGAGACACAATTTGTACAAGGATAACTATTAAAACATATCTGTTTGCAATGATCTGCACATTTTTATAATTAATGAGGTATTGTGGACATAGATAAAGCAAAGAATTGCTTATGTGAGGATAATAAATGAACATGGCACATTGTTACATAGAGAAAATTCAAACTTTCACTGTTTAGATTTTGACCATGAGTAGGATTACTCTCTGACATTATTGTGTTGTGTTGTACTTTATGCTCTATATTTTCTAATGTATACATTGCGGACAGAATGATATGCATTTTAAAATTATTATAATAAATATATATTTTTGTGACAGGACACATCTATAATCAGTTATTTTTAGTGATTAACAAATACAAAAAAGGAAATTGGTTTAGTGCATTCTCAATGACTTGTTGACTATTGGTTGCAGAAGTGAGAGCACTAAAGGGAAAATTTGCTAAGATTTTTTTGAGTTGATTTTTCTACCCGGTCCCTTTTGGCTTTTATAGGTTTTTTCAGACCACTGTTTAGCGTTTATCAAACCAGTATTGTCTGTTTGAAAGTTAGGCACCATGCTCCCACTGAAACTACATATGTTTCGGAATGTCAATAATTGAAGAACATCCAATGCCCCTGCAAAACAGCTCAACAAAATGGACTTGCTCATAGTGTCAACTTTTGAGGATGCTTTCACACTAGCACGATAGTTCATGCTGAGTCACCTGTTATGAGACATGTGGATGTCCATACACATACCATCATTCCTCTGATGCAGAACCAACCAAGTTCACCGACTATGATGCATCGCTACATGACCATTTTCATAAAGCTGATACATGTTTCACGACTATGCCAATAGATTCCACATTCAGACATTCATCCAGTTGATTATCCCTGCCACAGGGCTCAGATGTAGTGCTGTACATATTTTTAGAGATTGGTTGTTAATTGCATACATGTTAAGTGCCATCTTATGATTACACATAGTTTTAAAAGTTAAATGGACAGATGTAAGGGATGTGATTGTTGACATCCTAGTGAATACGTTTGACTTTTACTGTTAGGGACAGTGACATCTGAATCCTCAAAGCAATATTTGGAACTTACCTACCCTCTGGTGAGCCATAGAGTTGGCCATACTTTGGTAGGACTTCTTCAACAAGGGTATTCAGCTCCTCATGTGTGAAGGCAGTTTGGCCTGGTATGGTTGCTCCCAAAGGTTAGATACAGCAGCTGAACATTAGGAGTGGTTAATGACAGCAGTGTTTATAGGCAATTGAGTGTATTTGTGAATTGCAGCATTCTTGTACGCATATGCGTACAAATGCAGAGACGTACATATCTATTGGTCAACCATGATCAAATGTAGCCAACATTATCCTATGAGGGAGACCGCCGTGCATGAAAGTGCGTGGTCTTTGTCCAATGGTGTTATATGCCTATATTGTGCTACTAGCGCAAGTTCAGACAACCGCCATGTCAGTGGTCGATTGTGATGTGCACCACTACATGTGATTGTTAAAGGCTCACTTTTTCATATTTTCATAATCCCAGTCAAACTGTAGAACATGATACTCATTGTGGAATGCATAGATGTACATGACAGGCAGGGAAACTTTGCAACATGTGTGATTGTGTACCAGTTTAAACATGACAAACAAGCCACACATTTTGCCATGTCAGCTACTTTCACTTGATGTAGTGCATATTCAAGGTGTCTGAATGTGAATTGGGACCTTACAGGTGACTGATAGTAAAGGCAGGCTGGCCAGTAATGAATTCACCGCACCTACTGTCCTGCATTTAAAAACCTATGTCATTTACATTTGCACAATGCTCACATGTTAAAGTG
Organism: Triturus cristatus; assembly: GCF_964204655.1. Classification (NCBI taxonomy): domain Eukaryota; kingdom Metazoa; phylum Chordata; class Amphibia; order Caudata; family Salamandridae; genus Triturus; species Triturus cristatus. The sequence goes on along the minus strand of NC_140583.1, from coordinate 1,138,703,386 downwards.
CAATGATGTTCTACTACTCTCTCACTGGGAAGAGTGGGAAGCAGTCATACTCAAGTGTTACGTCCATTCCTTGATCTCAAGACCATGCAGGAGAGGCACATCATCAATCAATCAATGTGCATTTATAAAGCGCATCAGCTACCTCAACAGAGGTGTCCCGACGCTAGTGCAGACTGACAGCAAAGATCATTGTGGAAATGCTACATCTGTGCAAATAGCAGGGTCTTTAAGATCTTCCTGAACTCTCGTTCTGACTTAATCAGGTGCATGAAGGGGTGCAAGGCATTCCAGACTTTGGCTTTGGCTGTCCCAACAACCTGTTGCATTGTGGGGAATGCCCACATATCCCACCACAACAGAGGACACGTCTGCCTTTGTCCGGGCCCTGGATGCATGTGCGTGAAACAACGTGTGTGTACACACACATGTGCAAGGTGATGCAGGACCATGTCCGGTGCAACACAGCGTTGTTTGGCAATGTTGCCAATTCGGACACACTGCTGGGGGAGAGCACACACATGGCGAAGTAGCACGACATGTGAACCTGTCAGACCCTCACACCTGATCACCGTCAGCAGAGCAGACAATCGGCACACTCCGGAGGCAGAGCACTATGCAGATCCCATGGGCAGTGAGTTGTGCCCCCTCACATAAGGGCAATGGGCAGACGTAAAAAAATAACATGACTCATCCAGCATAGCACGGTGGGCTGAGAGCGTTGACATCCGTGATGAATGTTGCCCATTTTACCCTCAACATATCATGAACCTCAAAATGTACCCATGCTGCGTGTAAGTGTTGTGGCCACTGCCTCATCCGTACTGATACGCACATGCCAATAAAATCTATGCAACTCCACTGGTGTCTGACTGTGAGGTGTGTTGTTTGGATTCTCCACTTGTGTGCCACAATGAGCATCGTCCCTACACAGGTAGGAACTGACTGATGCATGTGCAATGGGGGTGTCCCTTTGGCAAGCTCCACCTCTGTGAGCCAGACAGTGTTATTGGATAGGCGCTGGACGACATGTGCACTTATGTGACTAAAGCAATGTGAGTATGGTGTCCAACCTCTGACCTTGTGGAGCAATGTCATATGTCACAACAGAATGTGTCCACACAGATGTGTTTGAGTAGGTATGCAACGTGAATTTTTGGTGTCATGTGGTGTAGGACACCACTCCAGGACTGCTTTTGTTTGGGTCAGTCCTACACACAGCCCTATTCAATACATGGACGTGTGCCTACATTTGGGGTTGTGGGATTGTTGTTGATGTGCAATGGGGACACAGCTAGTACTCACCTTCACAGTCATCCAATTGGCCATGTGTTTAAGGGATACACATGCACATAGATGTCAGTTACTAGGGGGTACCTTCATGTGCAATCATTTTCCCTACATCCAGCCATACCTCAATACGTGAACATAGTGATGACACATCTGTGTGATTCAGAAAGTTTTATTCACATTCAGGTGATTGCGGGAACTGGGGCTGTACATGGCCATCCAAGGCCACATCACATGGAAGCCCAGTGGTGGGCCAACCAGAGTCCTTTGGGGATTGCACTGTGATTAGGAAAAGGGAGTGTGCAGCCCGCAGCACGATTGCTGTGTAATTGTCTAACAGTGATAAAATGGCAGTCCGTGTCGGGGTCCGGGTGAATGTCGCTGAGTGTTCCAGGGGTCAGTAGGAGGTATTTCCCAGGGAATGATGCATAGGTCATGACCAGGCAGGGACAGGCCATATGGCGGTGATGGATGCTACTGCCCCTTCCTCACACAGTAGTTCACATTCCCTACTCGCTCTCCAGATATGGGTTCTGTGTCCGGTGTTTCCGGTGTGTGTGGTGGGGTGATGGCAGCATCACTGTGTGCCACCGTCACATCAGGGGTCGGAGCTGTGTGTGTCGATGTTCCCGCTGCAGTCATCTGGGAAAGGCTCAGTGGCAGCAAGATGAAGTACTGCTGGGCATTGAAGTTCCCTGCTACTACCCGCTGGTGTCCAGCCATGGCAGACATCTTTCCAGCATACATCTGCTCCATGGTCTCTATTGACCTCTGCAGCTATGCCAACTCTGTGCTGTCATTGCTGGTGCCTGGATGACCAGACAGTTCTTGTATTCGATTCATGGCACCAGCGAGGTCAGCCAAGGTCTGTGGCGGAGCATGGTGAGTACAGGGGGTGTCAAATAGGGACTGTATGTGGTCCCTGATGGGACTCAGACACCCACGTATGGCATCGAGTTTGGCTTCCACGAGCTCGAAACCCACCCGCAGCTGATCGGCCAACTCCACCTGGCAACCCAAAACACACCGTTGGAATTCCATGTATTGGTCGGGAGGTCCTGGGAGATAGCTGTGGTGGTGTGTGTTTTCTGCTGTGTGATCTGTGCAGGTGGTGGGGTCACCACGAGGCAGCTGGCCTGCCCTGCTCCTGGGGGTTGGGTACTGAGGCTGTCCATTATCCGTTGGAGGGTGTTTTGACATATGTGCAGCTTGTCCTCATCCTCATCACTGATGTGCGGTGTGGTGTGCTCTGCAGGAGGTGTTTTTTGTCTCTCTGAAATGTAAAGAAAGGGGAGATGCAGGTTAACAGAGTTTCACATTCAGACTGCATGCCAATGTACATTATGAATGTTTTGGGGGAGCTGGCTATTTGATGGTAGTCAGTGTATTTTTTGACTACATGACAGATGTGTGGTAGTACCAGTACATTATCATCACACAGTGTCAGGCAATGACAAATGTGAATAGCCAGTCACTACACACGAGCGTAACCTGTTGTGAGCTCTGTCCTGTGGTGCTGGTGTTGCACTTTGTGCCACATTGACGTCATTGCTGATGTTCCGTGATTGCTATGTGTATGTGCTGCATTGTGGTGGAGTTGCCCCTGCAGCTCTGATTATATGTAGCCTTCTCCCTTTGAGGCGGGGTGCCTTTGAATTGTGTACTTTTCGGGGCCTGATTTGCTTTGGACTTGGGTCATATGTGCTCTTGGATAGATTTTGTGGCCTGGTGAATTGTTCGTCTGCTGTGTGTTTCGTAGGGCACGGGTTGGGGGTGCACGTGGACATGTCAGAGTGTGACCTGCTCCTTTACGGATGTGATCAGCACTGGGCTACCTCCATGTCAATTCATGGGCCATGTCATTTGTTTTGGAAGCTGCCATGCTGTCGGACATGCAGTGTTACTTGCATAGTCAGTGTGGGTCACAGAGTCGCTGCTTTGCTGGATTCATCACATTTGCATGGGTCGGGTGTGATATTGGTGATGGGGGGGCCCTCTGTGCACATTGTGGATGGGGGCCTATTTGGCATTTCTATGTATGCTACAGTGTGCCAAGTCAATCAAGGACATGTTCCATGGTTATTGTGGGTGTGCAGTGTACTACGCATACTTGTGCATGAGTGCCATTGTGCCCATCTCCCTGTCCCCCCAGCCCTGGTGGTTACTCACCCTGCTGCTGTTGGGTCAGGTCGTATCGTGCTGTGTCCAGGCCCCCCAATCCTGCCACCGTCTCCTCACTGCTGACTGTGGCCTCCATTTGCTCAAGCTCATCCAACTCCTCCTGTGTCGCTGGAAGCCCACCTCCAGTCGCCGTTGCTGCCTCTCTGTTGGCGGCGAGCTTATGTTTGGTCTGCCTTTTCGGGTCATGCCAGCGCCGCTTGACCTCCTCCAGTGACCTCCTCAACACTCCGACTGCATTGACGTTGGTGACGATGGCCTGCCATATTTCGATTTGGGTTGCCAGTGCCGCAGTGGAGGTGCCAAACAGTTGTTGATGGTGTTGGGTCACCTCCGTGACGATGGTCCGGTCTTCCTGCGGACTGAACCCCATCTTCCTCTTCCTCTTGTCCTTGCCCTTCCCAGAAGGCCGGGTTCCTGGCTGGTCCTCCGTGGGGCTTGTGGTGTTTAGCTTGTCCTCTGCACTCGGTCCGGGTGCATCCATGTTGCTACGCAGTTTGAATTTTTGTTGCTTTTATAGTGCATTTTCCCGCCAGACGCTTGGGATTTGCAGGGTTGTGGCTGGTCTTCGCTGATTTGTGTACTACGATTGGCCTCATTGCATGTTTTTTTGCGTTCGCGTATCTTTTTTTGCGGTGTGGCGTTGATTTTGACGCGAACAATTTGCGTGTTATCTGGTGTCTATCGCATGGTACTGCCGTGTTGTGAATTCCTCGTTGAGACAGGGTTATATTCCCGCGATGGGCTGAGGTACTGAAAGTTGCCTTACGCTACTCATGCGGTAGTTATCACGCGTTCTTGTGAATATACCCCTAAGTCTTTGATCCAATGGTTTACACGAGGGGCTAGTGTACTTTCCCATGTTAGCACCACACGCTGTTTTGCCATCAATAGTGCTATACGGACAAACTTACCAATGACCCCTTTCAACTGAGGCACATAGCTCAATAGGCATTCTTGTGGCAGACGTTGCAGAGTGGTCCCAGCCATGGACGGTATATGTTGGACTACAGCAACCCAGTACCTGAATACTAGACCATACTCCCAGGCCAGGTTCCAAAAGTCGGCATTCAGCTGACCACAACTCTTACAGCCACTGCTAACACGGAGACACAATCTGTGCAATTTCAAAGGTGTGTGATATACCTGGTGAATGTATTTAAAATTAATAATCCTCTAATTGCCATTCCGTGCAATTTTTACATTCAAGCGGCCCAGGCTTTTGTCCCCAACTGTGACTTTCTCATCCTGTACTGCTCTATATAGCTTGGTTACTAACTTGCGCCTTGTGGGTGTGACTAGCAGCAACTGCAAGGATTGCAAAGAAGGAGGTTCTACAGGGAAAGTGTGATAATATTGTTTGCTAGGTTGTCAACAATTACCTTTGGTTACTCACTTTGTTCTCCAATTAACCTTTTGGACTTGTGTACATGAGATCAGTTGGCATTGTAGAAAACCTGAGTGTCTTGTTTGGCACACATTTCTTAGTTGTATAGTTGGGTTATTATGTAGTTCAGGCAACATAGCTCAGTGTTTGTGTGCATGACCAAAAACAATCTAAGATGCCTATCTTATATTGCATTTCTGTACATTTCTCAATGTGACAGATTTCATGTTGGATATTGTAGTAGAAAGATGGCTGCCGGATGAGAAGAGGGGTGAGGAGTGTAGCATGCTGGGTGGAGGTGAAGAGAGCAGGCATCATGGTAGATGTGGTGAAGGTGATTTACCTTTTGCAGAGGCTGAGAAGAGTTTGGCTCCTTGAGTGGTGTTAGTTCATTAGCAAGATGGCTGTCAGGTCAGAATGGGAGGTGAGAGGTGTAGCATGCTGGCAGGAGGTTGGGGGAACAGGCCCCATGGTATATGTGGTGAAGGGGATGTCTCTTTAGGAGAGGCTGAGATGAGTTGGGCTCCTTGAGTGGTGTTAGTTCATTTGCAGGATGGCTGCCAGGTTAGTAGGGGGGTAAGGTGTATAGTATGCTGGGTAGAGGTGAAGAGATCAGGCCTCATTTTAGATGTAGTCACTTGGATGTGACTTTGTCAACGGATGAGAAGAGTTTGGCTCCTTGAGTGGTCTTACTTCAGTAGCAAGTTTGCTGCCAGGTGAGAAGGGGTGAGGAGTGTAGCATGCTGGGTGGTAGATATGGTGAAGGGAATGTACCTGTTGAAGAGGCTGAGAAGAGTTCAGTGGCTAGTTCAGTAGCAAGATGGCTGCCAGGTGAGTAGGGCGGTAAGGAGAATAGCATGCTGGGTGGTGGTAAAGAAACAAGCCCTCAAGGTAGATGTGGTGAAGGGGATGTACCTTTAGCAGAGTTTGGGAAGAGTTGTGCTCTTTTTACTTTCTTTAAAAACTTTATTTTGCATTTAAAGCTAAAATGCATAAAAGTACATAGAATAAAATTCATTTTGTACATATAAAACAATAAAAGATAGGTCAGTGCAATCCAAGACAACATCTAATTTGATTGGAGTTTTAGAATTATTTAAATTTATAATATGTAAGTTTAAAAGCAAGAACATTTGATTTATCTTAATAGTGAAATTTGAAAACAAGCTGCATATCACTTAGTTTAAAATAGGCCCTATAAAACGTAATGTACCCAAATTTCATTGAAGAGCATAGCCACAAAATCAGTTTCCTTCAAAATCTCACAAATGTTATATATGCAGCGCATATTTTATTCATGAACAGACCTGTCATGGTGCTATACCCCTTATTCAATTGATAATATATTTGCAACTTCTTGAGATTTTACAACTGCCAGTAGATAAGAGGCAATTACGTAACATACAAATGGGGTTTCTAGTTGTTGAAGAACCAATAATGCCTCCTTAAAATAACGCTGATTACATTTTCGCACCAATGGCATAATAAACTTCTTCCTTTCTGTGGCATAAAAAGAACAAACAAATAATATGTGCAAAGTAGATTGTTTAGACTTTCCATCACAGAGACAGAGAGAGAGATGGCTTAATGAATATACAAATGAGGGGTCTTATTCCATCTAGATGAAAACTAGACAGTTTCTTTAGAGTTCCACCTACGGTCATAATCAAAGATTTGTTCTTATTAACCTTATGGTCCAAATCAGCCATAAAGGCTGTATAGTGTTCTATAAGTGTTTGAAAGGCCCGAGGGATATGAGCCAATAGAACTGCATCATCCACGTGTAATAGGACTGTAAGGGGAGTTGCTTGAACATTTGGAGTATCTTTAGTATTTTCAGTCAGGGCCTCGTTCAGATTGTTCATATAAAGAACAAATAAAAAGGGGGCAACTATGCAGCCCTGCCTGATTCCTTTCTCTATTTTAGAAGTTCTGGTACACTACTCTTCGATCCCATAACGAACTGTAGCCGTTGCACCTGAGAGGAGTTGTGCTCCTTAAGTGGCGTTAGCTTAAGGCCTCATGTTAGATTTAGTCACTTGGATGTGACTTTGTCAATGAATGAGAAGAGATGTGCTCCTTGAGTTGTGTTAGTTCAGAAGCAAGATGGCTGCCAGGTGAGAAGGGGTGAGGAGTGAAGCATATTGGGGGGAGGTGAAAAAAGCAGGCTTATGTTAGATGTAGTCACTTGGATATGACTTTGTCAATGGATGAGAAGAGTTGGGCTCCTTGAGTGGTGTTAGTTCAGTAGCATGATGGCTGCCAGGTGAGAAGGGGGTGAGGAGTGTAGCATGCTGGGTGGTGGTGAATAGACAAGGTCTCATGTTAGATGTGGTAAAGGGTATGTACACTTAGCAGAGGCTGAGAAGAGTTGTGCTCCTTGAGTGGTGTTAGCCCAGTAGCAAGATGGCTACCAGGTGAGTAGGGTGGGGAGAAGTGTAGTGTTCTAGGTGGTGGTGAAGAAATACGGCCTCATGGTAGATGCGGTGAAGTTGATGTACCTTTAGCAGAGGCTGAGGAGAGTTGTGCTCCTTGAGTGGTGTTAGTTCTGTAGAACGATGGCTACCAGGTGAGAAGTTGGGTAAAGAGTATAACATACTAAGTGGTGGTGGAGTGACAAGGCCTCGGTTTACATGTAGCCCCTTCGATGTGACTTTGTCAATGGATGAGAAGAGTCGGGCTCCTTGAGTGGTATTTCAGAAGCAAGATGGCTGCCAGCTGAGAAGGGGGGTGAGGAGTGTAGCATGCTGGGTAGAGGTGAAGAGACCAGGTCTCATGGTAGATGTAGTCACTTAGATGTGACTGTGTTAAGGGATGAGAAGAGTTGGGCTTCTTGAGTGGTGTTAGTTCAGTAGCAAGATGTTGAGTAGGGTGGCGAATAATGTAGCATGCTGGGTGGTATGAAGAGTCAAGGCCTCATGGTAGATGTAGTTATTTGATATTTTACTGATGAGTATTTTACGCTAGCTGTATACTGGACAGATCTTTGATTTGACATACATTTACATGATCTCACATTACGTGCTTCCATTCTTGTAGAATTTGATGAAGCACTCACAAACAGCATTGAAATATGATACAATTTTTGCTATGAATATCAGTAGTGTAGTCATCAACAATATTCTTTGCCATATAAAACCAACTTTTGAGGTAGATTCTATGTGTCATGTTCAGGGAGTAGATGATAATGAGGACAGAAAAGGCCTATTTGATAGCAGACGGGAAGTTGTGATATTTTGTCAGTTCTTGTAGTATGGCTTACCAGAGTCCATTCCTCCCGGTATTCCTTCTAAGCCCTCAAGGTGTAGGATAGACAAGACCTCCTTCTCCAAGGGCATGAGTCGTAATGACATGCTGTGAGGACCACAGCCAGTTGAAGGTGGTCACTGTACTTCTTGCAAAGCTTCTTCCGTAGGTCAGTCTACCTCTTCCTAATGTACAGCTGTGTGCGTGGGGTATTTGCAACAGCATTCACACTGTTGAATATTCTCTCCCACATTTCCTATCTCATACTGTTAGGAGTATGCTGGACCTAAGTACCATACATTTGGGGCTCTACTTTAATTATTTCATCCATCATGGTTGGTAATTTCCTTTAACTAAAGTCTGGCTTTTTGGGGGCCATAGTGAGGGGAGAAATAAAATGTTAGCATACTGACTTCAAAGGAATATTTAAGAAGGGAATAACAGGTTTGGTTGTGCAAATTGAGTTAACCCCTTCTGTGCCCATGATGAGCTGGACTCGTCATGGAGCACAGTCGCCCTGTGCCCATGACGAGTCCAGCTCGTCAGGGCACCCACCCACGGGGGAAGCGCTGGCGCTCCCCCCGTGATTGGTCGATTTTTTTTTTTTACTGGGAAGGCAGGGGAAGACCTTCCCCTGCCTCCCCCCGCCCCCCGCGTCATCAATGACGTCAGCACGCGGGCAGCGCTGACGTCATTGGAGGTTTCCCCTTTGCTCTCCGAGGCGCAGGAAGCTATTTGCTTCCTGCGCGTCGGAGAGTAAAGGTGAGTTTTGGGGCTGGGGAGGGGTTGTTTTTGCATCGGTGGGTTTGGGTTAGGGTAGGGGCACTTTGGTATGCCCAGGCATGCCACGAGGCTCGGCTTCGTTCGTGTGTGCCTGTTGTTGCTTCCCTGTGAAATGGATCCAAATTTGAAAAACGCTTGTCTTTCTAGTTGCTTCCCTGTGAAATGGATGCAAAAATGCAGAGAAATGCCCTTCTTTTTAATTTTTCAAATCCAAAGTGCAGCAGCATGATTTTTGCATCGGTGGATTTGGGTTAGGGTGTGGGCACTTTGGTATGCCCAGGCATGCCACGAGGCTCGGCTTCGTTCGTGTGTGCCTGTTGTTGCTTCCCTGTGAAATGGATCCAAAAATGCCAAGAAATGCCCTTCTTTTTAATTTTTCAAATCCAAAGTGCAGCAGCATGTAGAGAAATAGAATTTCTTATATGAGAATTAAATACCTAACTAATAGCAAGACAGAGGGGTTGCAAAGTGGCCAGATTGGTTTTTTTTTACATCCAAATACACCAGCATCACTTTACAGAGTTTGGCTCACTGGTTAGAGGAGGCAGACCTGGAAGCAGAGGTCAGCCCGGGACCAGGGTTCAATTCCCGGCTCGGCTGGGTCTTGAGTCCATAAATGTCCATGGACTCGATAATTCTCGCTCCAGTGCATACTCGATTCATGGGTTCACACTCTGCGACTCTGGGCAATAGCTTGCTTAATCTCCACATGGGCCCCTCGCGGCGGGATGCCTGGCTTTCACCTTGCGGATTCCCTGCCGGGTTATCTCACAGGGGAATACCAGGACGGGTTCCCTAAGCAAGCGCTTAGAGACCGCTTGGTGATTTGCGCTATATAAAATTCCTGCACATTTACATTTACATTTACAAGTGCTACTTTCATTTTCTCGTCTTTCTTTGAAGAAAATTGTTTCATTGTTGTTTCCAGGTTGGGAGAGTGTACCATTCCTGGAGGTACTGCAATACCTGGTTGATGGGTGGATTGGAAAACACAATGTGTACCATGGCTCTGTGTTTATGGATGTGGTCTTTTTATACCATACTGCTTACGTTTTGTAAGGATGTAAGCGATGGACAGTGAAACGGTTCCCTTCAGGGCCCTCTAGTCATGTCCATAACTTTTCAGGTGAAACCACTTGCTGAATTCTGAATAGTTAGTGAGAGATCGTTTAGGTAACCATGTTGTTTCTGCTTACATTTCACATGCATTGCATTCCCTATGAGTGTTTTTTTTTTTGTTTTGTTTAGAAAGCATATTACTCTTAACAAGTGCATAATTTGAATTGAGGCACATCCAAGTGTTTATAGCGGGCACAATTAGGTTATAGCTGAAGGCAGTGTGAGTTTCTCTCAGTGGGCAAGTATGGTGTTCAGTGGGAATGTGGCACTATGGCCAGAGCTGTGGAATTTGGAACTGGGGAACCGGGTTCCGCATTCATGACCAGTCCACCACATCACTGTACTGAGGGAGCACATTCCCATGCTAGACCGTAGAAGGCCCCACTAGACCTTAGAAGGCTTGATGTCTCAGCACAAGCAGGTGTACCCTAGTGGTGTCAATTGTGGGTTAACCTTGAAGGCCTGTCCACCACAATCCATACTGAAGTTCATCTCCAGTCTTGCGGGCAGGCCTACGAAGCAGCACACCCTAGAGCAACAGTGATCCAGTCGCTGTGACTGTCACTGAGGTCACATGAACCTTGAGCAGGTTAGGGCGATGCGAACGGTGTGACCTCACTGGGTACCTATTCCGGGTGGGTGTTTCCATTGTGCTGAGGGGATTACCAGGTAATTATTCATGCAGCTCTCTGATGGATGTCACATGAGGTAAAATACTGCAATAAATGGCAGACACTCTGAAAACAAGAGCAAACGTTATGTTACATGAGGCAATGGTGGTAATTGTGCATGTATCAAAAGCAAACAAAATACAAGAGGTAGCAAACAATACGTTACAAGAGGAAAAGTGACATGTGTGCAAGTTACAAAAGAGTACAAAGTACAAGTAGAGGTATAAAAGTGCAATAAATGGCAGACACTCAAAACACAGGAACACACTGGGAAGGCACTTCTACGGGCATGGAGAACAGAATTTCCTATAATGTAAAGACTTCCTTCAGACAACAGAGAGGGTGTGAATTAAGTTTGGAAGTGTCTTTGCAGGAGGAGAACTTTGAGGTCAGTTTTGAAGGACTGGGAAGAGGGAGGGGGTGGTGCGGAGCTGAGGCTGAGTTCCAGATTCTCACCACGTTGCTTGTAAAGGATTGGGCCATCGATCTTTCCTTCTTGAAAGTGGGAGTACGTGATGGTCTAGAGCATTATATGCATATGTGACAATAAAGTTTTTTTCTCCTTTTTATTCTAGTCTAAAGCTTTTGATTCCTGATTCCAGTTTCGACAGTGGTTGTTCTGCAGTTTTGTGTAGTTGCATTGTTTTGGTAAGAATTTTTTTTTGTTGTATTTACTCCAAATGAGTAATATTGTAATGTCTGAATGAATTTTTTTGTAAGTGATGTCATAATGGTGGCATATTTAGTTAGTGGTTTGAGCATGAAATTCTTTGCAATGTGTTTTGCATAGTCTTATGTGTAATTGCTTTTCCCTTTCTTTTTTAGTGGGATATTGTTGATCCATACTGTGTCTGTACAGAGTACGTGGTGGTGAGTAGTTTAGCTGCCTCTGGCAAGTGAGTGGTATTATTTTGGAGTATATATGAGTTTTTGATAAAGGTGCTTTTTGTTTATTACTTATTTTACAAAGTGTTTGTTGTTGTTGACTTGTTTGACAAGTTACCTTTATTAGTAAGCAATATCGCTAGCCGTAGAATGACTGCTCAACAGGTGGTTGGTATGCTTCTTGAATATTCCTCTGAGCATGATCATGAGACTGACAGTGCATCTGAGGGAGAGGAGGGAGGGGAAGATTCTGGCAGTGAGTTTTCTCTCAACATGGAATCATCAGATGATGAAGGTACTCTCAGTGCAGATGAAGGTACTCTTGGTGTGGATGAAGCAACTCTCAGTGCGGATGAAGTGCCTGTCTTAGAGGAGGAAACTGCTGTGCCGATGGTGCAAGAGGCATCTGGATTGCAGTCTGAGGCTGCTAGGCTTCCTACTGGAAGTGCTGGACTTTGGGTTGATCCAAACATAGTGCAGCCGGTGTTGCCTGCCTTTAGCGGTGATGCAGGGTGTACAGTGGATTGTGAACACTTTTTGCCTATATAGTTTTTTCAGTTGTTTATGGATGATGTATTTTTGGGTGAGATTGTTGAGCAGACGAATTTGTATGCTGAACAGTTGGGCCTCCCACACAAGTGAGGCACCATTTTTACCGGGAGATCCAGGGGAACGCTGGGAGGTGGGAAATTTGAGTGAGCCCGGTGATGCCACAACTTTCCCACACAAAAATGTGTGAAAAAAGTGATTTTTTCAGCTACAATTGAGGTTTGCAGGGGATTCTGGGTAAGGAAACGTTGGGGGATCCACGCAAGCCATACCTCCCTGGAAGCCCTCGGGTGTCTAGTTTTCAGAAATGTATGGGTTTGGTAGGTTTCCCTAGCTGCAGCAGAGCACCAGGCCAAAAACCCAGGTGACCCCCCTTGCAAAACCAGGTGGTTTTGAGATAGGTAAATTTGAACCACCTCACTATGTTTTGGGCCCTTGCCTGTCGCGGGAACTTGGGCCTCCCACACAAGTGAGGCCACATTTTTACTGGGAGACCCAGGGGAACGCTGGGAGGTGGGAAATTTGAGTGAGCCCAGTGATGCCACAACATTCCCAACATAAAAATGTGTCAAAAAAGTGATTTTTTCAGCTAAAATTGAGGTTTGCAGGTGATTCTGCGTAAGGAAACGTTGGGGGATCCACACAAGCCATACCTCCCTGGAAGCCCCCGGGTGTCTAGTTTTCAGAAATGTATGGGTTTGGTAGGTTTCCCTAGATGGCTGCAGAGCAACGGGACAAAAACCCAGGTGACCCCGCTTGCAAAACCAGGTGGTTTTGAGATAGGCAATTTTGATGTCACCTCACTACGTTTTGGGCCCTTGCCTGTCGCGGGTACTTGGGCCTCCCACAAAAGTGAGGCACCATTTTTACCGGAAGACCCAGGGGAACGCTAAGAGGTGGGAAATTTGAGTGAGCCCGGTGATGCCACAACTTTCCCACACAAAAATGTGTGAAAAAAGTGATTTTTTCAGCTACAATTGAGGTTTGCAGGGGATTCTGGGTAAGGAAACGTTGGGGGATCCACGCAAGCCATACCTCCCTGGAAGCCCTCGGGTGTCTAGTTTTCAGAAATGTATGGGTTTGGTAGGTTTCCCTAGCTGCAGCAGAGCACCAGGCCAAAAACCCAGGTGACCCCCCTTGCAAAACCAGGTGGTTTTGAGATAGGTAAATTTGAACCACCTCACTATGTTTTGGGCCCTTGCCTGTCGCGGGAACTTGGGCCTCCCACACAAGTGAGGCCACATTTTTACTGGGAGACCCAGGGGAACGCTGGGAGGTGGGAAATTTGAGTGAGCCCAGTGATGCCACAACATTCCCAACATAAAAATGTGTCAAAAAAGTGATTTTTTCAGCTAAAATTGAGGTTTGCAGGTGATTCTGGGTAAGGAAACGTTGGGGGATCCACACAAGCCATACCTCCCTGGAAGCCCCCGGGTGTCTAGTTTTCAGAAATGTATGGGTTTGGTAGGTTTCCCTAGATGGCTGCAGAGCAACGGGACAAAAACCCAGGTGACCCCGCTTGCAAAACCAGGTGGTTTTGAGATAGGCAATTTTGATGTCACCTCACTACGTTTTGGGCCCTTGCCTGTCGCGGGTACTTGGGCCTCCCACAAAAGTGAGGCACCATTTTTACCGGAAGACCCAGGGGAACGCTAAGAGGTGGGAAATTTGAGTGAGCCCGGTGATGCCACAACTTTCCCACCAAAAAATATGTAAAAAAAGTGACTTTTTCAGCTAAAATTGAGGTTTGCAGGGGATTCTGGGTAAGGAAACGTTGGGAGATCCATGCAAGCCATACCTCCCTGGAAGCCCCCGGGTGTCTAGTTTTCAGAAATGTATGGGTTTGGTAGGTTTCCCTATATGGCCGCCGAGTACCGGGCCAAAAACCCAGGTGACCCCCCTTGCAAAACCAGGTGGTTTTGAGATAGGTAATTTTGATGTCACCTCACTACGTTTTGGGCCCTTGCCTGTCGCGGGTACTTGGGCCTCCCACACAAGTGAGGCACCATTTTTACCGGGAGACCCAGGGGAACGCTGGGTGGTGGGAAATTTGAGTGAGCCTGGTGATGCCACAACTTTCCCACACAAAAATGTGTGATAAAAGTGATTTTTTCAGCTAAAATTGAGGTTTGCAGGGGATTCTGGGTAAGGAAACGTTGGGGGATCCATGCAAGCCATACCTCCCTGGAAGCCACCAGGTGTCTAGTTTTCAGAAATGTATGGGTTTGGTGGTTTCCCTAGATGGCCGCCGAGCACCGGGCCAAAAACCCAGGTGACCCCCTTGCAAAACCAGGTGGTTTTGAGATAGGCAATTTTGATGTCACCTCACTACGTTTTGGGCCCTTGCCTGTCGCGGGTACTTGGGCCTCCCACACAAGTGAGGCACCATTTTTACCGGGAGACCCAGGGGAATGCTGGGAGGTGGGAAATTTGAGTGAGCCCGGTGATGCCACAACATTCCCACACAAAAATGTGTGAAAAAAGTGATTTTTTTCAGCTAAAATTGAGGTTTGCAGGGGATTCTGGGTAAGGAAACTTTGGGGGATCCACGCAAGCCATACCTCCCTGGAAGCCCCCGGGTGTCTAGTTTTCAGAAATGTATGGGTTTGGTAGGTTTCCCTAGATGGCCGCCGAGCACCGGGCCAATAACCCAAGTCATCCCCCTTGCAAAACCAGGTGGTTTTGACACAGGCAATTTTGATGTTACCTCACTACGTCTTGTGCCGTTTCCTGTCGCGGGCACTAGGCCGACCCACACAAGTGAGGTACCGTTTTTCTCGTAAGACTTTGGGGAACGCGGGGTGGGTGGAAATTTGTGGATCCACGCAGATTCTGGAACTTTCCACCACAGAAATGTGGGGAAAATGTGTTTTTTGGACAATTTTTTAGGTTTGCAAGGGATTCTGGGTAACAGAACCTGGTGGGAGGCAGTCAAGTCACTCTATCCTGGATTCCCCTGGGTGTCTAGTTTTCAAAAATGTATAGGTTTGCTAGGTTTTCCAAGGTGCCCGCAGAGCTAGGGTTCAAAAACTACAGCTAGTCATTTTGCCAAAAAAGGGTCATTTTTCACTGCAAAATTGAGGTGTGACCACGATGTGTTTTGCGACGTTTCCTGTCGCGGGCACTAGGCCGAACCACACAAGTGAGATACCGTTTTTCTCGTAATACTTTGGGGAACGTGGGGTGGGTGGAAATTTGTGGATCCACGCAGATTCCGGAACTTTCCACCACAGAAATGTGGGGAAAATGTGTATTTTTTGACAATTTTTTAGGTTTGCAAGGGATTCTGGGTAACAGACCCTGGTGGGAGGCAGTCAAGTCACCCCATCCTGGATTCCCCTGGGTGTCTAGTTTTCAAAAATGTATAGGTTTGCTAGGTTTCCCAAGGTGCCCGCAGAGCTAGGGTTCAAAAACTACCGGTAGTCATTTTGCCAAAAAAGGGTCATTTTTCACTGCGAAAATGAGGTGTGACCACGATGCGTTTTGCAACGTTTCCTGTCGCGGGCACTAGGCCGAACCACACAAGTGAGGTACCGTTTTTCTCGTAAGACTTTGGGGAACGCAGGGTAAGTGTAAATTTGTGGATCCACGCAGATTCCAGAACTTTCCATGACAGAAATGTGGGGAAAATGTGTTTTTTTGGACAATTTTTTAGGTTTGCAAGGGATTCTGGGTAACAGACCCTGGTGGGAGGCAGTCAAGTCACCCCATATTGGATTCCCCTGGGTGTCTAGTTTTCAAAAATGTATAGGTCGCTAGGTTTCCCAAGGTGCCCGCAGAGCTAGGGTTCAAAAACTACAGCTAGTCATTTTGCCAAAAAAGGGTCATTTTTCACTGCGAAATTGAGGTGTGACCACGTTGCGTTTTGCGCCGTTTCCTGTCGCGGGCACTAGGCTGACCCACACAAGTGAGGTACCGTTTTTCTCGTAAGACTTTGAGGAACGCGGGGTGGGTAGAAATTTGTGGATCCACTCAGATTCCTGAATTTTCCACGACAGAAATGTGGGGAAAATGTGTTTTTTTTGTCAATTTGTTAGGTTTGCAAGGGATTCTGGGTAACAGACCCTGGTGGGAGGCAGTCAAGTCACCCCATCCTGGATTCCCCTGGGTGTCTAGTTTTAAAAAATGTATAGGTTTGCTAGGTTTCCCAAGGTGCCCGCAGAGCTAGGCTTAAAAAACTAGAGCTAGGCACTTTGCCAAAAAAGGGTAAATTTTCACTGCGATATTGAGTTGGGACCACGTTGCATTCTGCGCTGTTTCCTGTCGCGGGCACTATGCCTACCCACACAAATGAGGTACCATTTTTATCGGGAGACTTAGGGTAATTCAGATTTGTAAAGGAACTGTTATTATCTATTGACTTTCGATGCATTTCTGCCTTCCAAATGAAAGACATTGTGTAAAAAATAAGTCATTCTAAAAAATGACTGATAATTCTCATGCTAGTATGAGTATTCCCAATTTCAGAAATGTACAAATATCTACTGTTTCTAAACTCTATATTTTGTTCCCATTTCCAGAAATACATAGGTGTCTTTCATACCGATTTTTCCATGTATACATTTTTACAGAATAATTACTATATACCCGGTACATAATAAAAAACCATTGCAAGTTGCCGCTCAGTTTTAGGCTCTGGGCTCGTCGGGTTCTTGGTGAACCTACAAGTCCTATATATCCCCACAACCAGTAATGTCCAGCGGATGCAACGGTATATTGCTTTCAAAGAGCTGTCATAATTCGAAGAAGTTACAGGTGAAAATGTTGACACAAAAGGCTGTTTTTTTCAACTAAGTTTCAATTTATCCTATATTTAACTGTTTGTTTCTATAAAAAAACCTTGATGGATCTATACAAATGACCCCTTGCTGAATTCAGAATTTTGTCGTCTTCTCAAAAATGTATAGCTTTCCAGGATCCATTATTGCTTTTGTACCCATTTCTGCCATTAACTGGAAGGAGGTCAAAAGCACAAAAAATAGCAAAAATAGGCTATGTCCCAGAAAAATGCCAAAACTGTGTAAAAAATGTTGGGTTTCTGACAAAAGTCTGGTATCCCCGAAAAGCTGGGAAAATGGTGATTTCAACCCCACAAACTCTTTTTTGATAACATTTGCAGGGAAAAACCCAGATGCTTTCATTTGCAGCCCGTTTTTCCAATTTTTCCGAAAAAAAACTAAATGTTGCTGTATTTTGGCTCATTTCTATGACCCCTCCAGGGGAATCCACAAACCCTGAGTACCTTTAGAATCCCCATGATGTTGGAAGAAAAGGACGCAAATTTGGCGTGGATACCTAATGTGGTCAAAAAGTTACAGGGGCCTAAGCGCGCACTACCCCAAATAGCCAAAAAAAGGCTTGGCACAGGAGGGGGAAAGGCCTGGCAGCGAAGGGGTTAAAGGGTGGTGGTTAATGAGTTAAACTTTAGCAATAACAGATATAAAAGATTATTTATAGTTATGCTACAGGTGGCTGCTCTGTCATGAATGGCAAAGGAAGTAGGTCAAGTTGGGGTGCGTATTTTAGTGTGGTTTACAGGCATGCCCATTTGTGACAAGATTTCCGATGTATGGTATTTGAGTTCAGCCAATAGTATTTGTTTTAGATTTTTTGTTTAATTGTTCCTTGGGGCATGTATGTGCGCAACAATGGTGCACATCACAATTTCAGGGGTGCAACTGGGTGTCCTTTTGACACCCTTGCACCCTTGACATTGCATGCCCAATTTGCAAGTACCTATTAGTACTCGCAAATTGCGCATGCAATTTCCCATTCATTCCCCCATAGAAATGAATTGGAAGCCATTTCTTAATTGTGACTCGCAATTTGCATTTAGGGCATGGATGGCCTTGGATTGATTTGCAAAATGTGTTTTTTCGGGGGGATTTTTGTTTTTAGGGGAGTGTGAAAGAAATGCCTTTGTTGTGTGTGCCTGGTGTGTTGGTGTGCACCCTGCAGACCTTGTTTTGCCCTGGGGATTTTCGTTTTTGCATTTTATTGCATTAAAAAGGCACAGCAGTGCGGTTTAGCATGCATCTTTTGCCTGGCTTCTTTATAGGCCTTTTGGCAGTTCATTGATTGCCAGGCCTCCAGCTTGTTGCTTGTGATTTGCGAGTGTGCATGTGGCTGTGGGCCTTTAATGGTGGGAGTTATTAGTGTGCAGCTTTTGCCATATATATAGGCCTGCATGGTATTCCTTTGTGGCCTAGGCTGCTTGTTGTGGACCTGGCCAAGAGGCTGGCGGCCATTTTGAAGGCAGGCAGTGTGTTTTTTGCAACATGCCTGCATTGTCTGTCTTCTCTTTCTTGTAGTTTGGTGGGCCTGGCCATGTGGCTGGCGGCCATTTTGAAGCCTAGGCCTGCAAGCTTGTGTGGCCTTGTCTGCCCACAGGCCTGCCTTCATCCAGTAGGCCCAGAGCAGGTAGCCACAAGTGCATTAAAAATGTTTATCTGTGTGTCCTGTTGAATTTAAACATCATTTAGGGCATGGATGGCATTGGATTGATTTGCAAAATGTGTTTTTTGGGGGGATTTCTGTTTTTGGGGGTGTGTTAAAGAAATGCCTTTGTTGTGTGTGCCTGGTGTGTTGTAGTGCACCCTGCAGACCTTGTTTTGCCCTGTGGATTTTCGTTTTTGCATTTTATTGCATTAAAAAGGCACATCAGTGTGGTTTAGCATGCATTCTTTTGCCTGCCTTCTTTATAGGCCTTTTGGCAGTTAATTGATTGCCAGGCCTCCAGCTTGTTGCTTGTGGGTGTCCATGTGGCTTGTGGCCTTTTCTGGTGGGAGTTAATATGGGCCTGCATGGTTTTCCTATTGGCTTACTGCTTCCATCCACCCCCTTTGCCAGCAGCAGCTCACTTCTATTACATTTGTATTTTTGTGGATGTTCTTATTCTTTCCTATCCTTCCTGAGAGTGTACTGTGTGTATACTCTACACAGTAAGTAGTATACCATAGCCCTTGTTGCCAAAGTCTCACAAATGGCTACACTATAACGTCTATTTTTTTGTTTGTACTAGTAGGAATTGAACCACAACAACAAATGCAACATTTCACTGATGTACTTCTCCTGGCTTATTTGCTTTTAGGTGCACAAAAAGACACAGGAGGAGGTAAAGCCTGCAGCATCGTTGTCCGTCGGGAACCAAGCTGGGAGCAGCACATCCGCACCAGCGTGCCAACCCCATGCAGAGGTAGCCAGTCTACTAACGAGCAGCGATGTTGAAATGTCAGTATCGCAAAGTACTACACAATCAATGCATGCGGCAGCTCAGCAGATAAGTCTGCAGCAGCAGCCGCAAAAACAGCAGCAGCAGCCACAAGAACAGAATCCGCAGCCGCAAGAACAGCAGCAGCAGGTGCAGCAGCAAGAACCGCTGCAGCCGCAAGAACCGCAGCAGCCGCAAGAACCGCAGCAGCCGCAAGAACCGCCAGAACAGCAGCCCACAATAGTAGTCTTTCCTCCTGAAGTAGGGGCATTTCAGGAAATCGAGCTTCCTGCAGACAAAGAGGGTCAAGCCACTGTTTCAGAAAATCCATTGTTTTCCAGACCCCCAGCAAGGAAAAGGAGGGTTATTCCATCATCTTCTTCTTCAAGCCCCGCTTCTGAAGATCTTGATGCCACTTGGAAGCCACCAGCTCAGTCTGAGAGTGATGCACGCCACAAGACAAGGCTAGTGAAAAGGAAGGTTCCAGAAAGCCTTAGAGTTATGGAGTTAGATGTACAAGTGGGAGATAATTATGATGACGAGCCAATCATCACGGACATCACTCCCGGCCCAAAGGATATGGAGACCAACATTATTACCCTATCCAAAATGGCTGCAAGGGATGTAGCACGGATACCACTAACACAGGTAACACCACCACGACCTCCAGCTTCCATATTTTCATTTGCAAAGGAAAGGCAGGGACCTACATCCAGTTCAACCACCACCTCAGTAGGTAGTGGTAGAAGTCGCAGTGTAGCTGCTCAGAGTCACATTCCAAGCACACCCTCCAGTTCATCTGGTATTGAAAGTGGCACATCCAGCAGCACCAGAAAGTTCTCTTCCCCAGTTTGGGACTTCTTTTCAGTTAGCAGTAAGGAGGAGAACATTGCTATATGCCCAATTTGTCGCCATACTGTTCGGCGGGGTAAGCTTGGCACAAACTATGGTACCGGAGGCCAAACAAGTGATCTCAAAATACACCACACTATCGTGTGGGAGGCTCACCTACTTCGCTTAGAACAAAGTAAAACTCAACCCATTGTTGTTGGGCATGAAGAATCAGGGGACGATATTCTCGTGGTGGAAGGTGAACAAGAGGGAGACAATTCTAGCCCTGTCCCCAGTAGTGTAGTAGTACCGCCCACATCCTCCTCAGCAACATCTCAGTGGCACCGCAGTTAGAGTCTGAGTCAGGCTGAGACACCAAGGTGACCAAGTAGTACTGCAATGATTATGAAACAAAGTGCTTCGTTGAGCCTAATTGGGTTGAAGAAAACTGCACCACAAAGGAAAATAATCCAGACTACCATTGACAGCATGCTTAGGGTGGAGGGGCAATACCAACACAACCACCCAATGGCACGGTTGTCCAATGCGAAGCTGGCTAAAATGTTAGTGCTGGACCTTCTCCCTTTTTCATTTGTGATAGGGGTGGGTTTCCTTGAATTTGTGTCAACCATCTGCCCTAAATGGAACGTTCCCAGCCGATCCTATTTTGCAAGAGTTGCTGTTCCAGCACTACATCATGATGTGCTGGAATTGTTGGACAAGCTTTGCAGCAGAGTGCTGTTCACAATATCCACCTAACAACAGACATGTGGACCAGTTGCCAAGCCACTGATTACATGTGCATCACTGCACACTGGGTCTCATTTGTGGGGGTTAGAGATAAGCTATCCAAAGGTGCTGTTGACGCAGCATAGATTTTTAAAGCTACTCGGAAACATGCAACTATATCCATGTCCGCCATGGAGAAATCTCATACTGCTGTAAACATATTGGAAGGGTTTCAGAGCAATGTTTTTGAATGGCTGCACCCAAGAGGGCTTAAGATTGGTTTTGTTTCCACTGATAATGGCAGTAATGTACTTAAGGCCATGGAGCTTGGTTCCTATTTCAGGGTTCCGTGTTTGGTGCACTGCATTAACATTATTGTTCAAGACTTTCTGATAAAAGAAGCCATAGTCAGCAACTTATTGACCATCTGCAGAAGAATATGCACTCATTTCAGCAATTCTTTTAAAGCTCGGAAGCAGCTGAGGATCATTCAACGTGACTATAGAATGCCAGTCAAAGCACTCGTCCAGGAGGTGGCAACAGGTTGGAACTCAACTTATTACATGCTTGACCATCTGTTTGAGCAGTACAGGCCAATCAGTGAATATGTCATGCGAAGAGGGGATGCTACTGTGAAAGGCATGTGCCTTCAGATGGACCAATGGTGCCTAGTTAAATGCCTGACTGAGATGCTTCTTCCTTTCGAGGTCTTCACACATGAAGTCAGCAAGGAGGACTGTACTATGGGCCAAGCTATCCCATTGTTGCAAATTCTAGAGCATCAGCTGAAGGAGGTGTCAGAAGCATACAAAGATGTAGAGGAAAAGAGAGAAGCCTATGAGTTGGTGGAGAGCTTAGCTCGTCGCTTAGCTGACAATACAAGGGTGAAAAATAAGATTTTGTCAAAAAAAAATTACATTTGTGTCACAATTCTGGATCCACGGACAAAATGGGCACTGAAGACAATAATTCCTTTTTCAGAAATGGATGTTGCCCGGTACAAAATGTGGATATCTGAGTCAGCGAGTAAGTTGGAAAATGAACAGCTTCTAATTAAAAGACCACTAGATAAACCCACAACAAGTACTGCAGCAGGGCATCCGACGTCAAGTTCAACTTGGGAGCCTGAGCGCAGTGCGTTTGGCTCAGAACACTCACCAACACTATCTACAACAGCAAGAGCTGTATCTTCAGGCCCAGTAAAATCGTTACAGGATTGGTATTTACAGCAAGGCATTGGTAAGTCCAGTGCTGATGCAACAAGAAAAGAGCCCGAAAAAAGTTTTGCACCCCTGAACATTGAGCGGATGGTTCAGGCCTATCTGGACGACCCAACAGATTGATCAAAACCCATTGAGGTATTGGTATGGGAAAAGGGCCCAATGGCCAGTGTTCAGCAGGCTGGCGATAAACTATCTGGCTTGCCCTGTCGCAAGTGTCTCTTCAGAACGTGTTTTCAGTGCTGCTGGTTCCATTGTAACAGTGAGGAGGACCAGTCTCTCACCCAAAAACGTGCAGAGGTTAACAATGATCAAAATGAATCAGCACTTTATACCACCGAATTACACAATACATGAATCAAGGGAGGAAGATGAGGACAGCGGCTCAGGTGACGGAAGTGGTGTGTTTGATGATGATTACCTACTTCTGGTTGAACCCCCAGAGTTTGAGGACGAGCTATACTTCCCTGACAATTAGGCTTTCACCTCCAGTTCTTACTGTCTTCCTCACTTATTTTCTTTTATTGGTGTATCTGTCTTTCTGGTTAGAAACTTTGAATCACAACCAATCCATCACCACCATCTTCTAATTGTTTTATTGCCATATACAAGTTTCGGCTGGCTGCGCTGCATATCACAGTACACTCCTCAAAATCCTGCTACTCCATCCTACTGAATCTCCCTAAATCCATTGCCCTCAAGAAGTCAGATGATGATGATTAGATGATGCAAAATAGAAGAAAAAAGAAAAAATATTTCCAAGTCCCTCCAAAATAAGTGGAACATGATTGATGATGACTACTATAGCTATCCTCCTTTGTGATCCGAGAGAGACTGCCCATTAACTGAAGATGAGAAGGAAAAGATACTGAATGATGCCATACATTGGACTCTGACTGAGTGATTTTGTTGTTGTTTGTTGTGCATGAAATTACTTCATTGTGTACTTTATGTAATAATCTACACACTAAAATTAACTCAAGTCCCTTTTCCCTTCTTGTTTTTTTAATACCAAATTTGTACTTCTACTGCAGGCCGATACATTGCATTTTGAATATAGGAAGGGGACTCACTCGGTACACCCAGACTGAGTTGAACAACACAATCATGATGACCACAGTGACATAGTATCTTCACAGTCACTCAGTACACGGATCGGAGATGATTGATGGAATGAGTCAAGCCGTTTCATGAGTGGCATATAAGGTAAACAAGTAAACAACAACCACAGCAGACCTAAATGTCTGTGTAGTGGTGGAGTCAAGTGTAGCAGTGGTATGACTGCGGTAAATTGTAAAATGCTATGTTGCTTTGTCCAACTCTTTCAAAAAATGTACGCTAAATGGAGGATGTGCAAAGGGTGCCGTCATCGTGGGTCTGCTCTGTCCTGTTGGTATTGTAGGTTAATGCTGGAAACAGACTAGAGTAGAGATGATGCATCCATGCCGCCTCGGAAAGTGTTCTTGTTGCACTACAACATTAACTTGTCCATTTTTTTCAACTTGGTTTCAATCTCAATATCCCTTTTGGTTTTGCATCTACAATTACAGGCCAGGCCTTACCCTGTGCTATACTTGGGAAAACAACAATGCACACTTACCTTACCAATGAATCTACATCTGCTAGGCAAGCAGTGGCATCACCCAAGATTGGACGGAGCATCCATGGAAGGGAGGACCAAGAGGAATGCCGAGATACCATTTGACCTGAATAACACAGTAACAGTAGACATTTTCATCTTTTAAATAATTTGATTCATTTTTTTTGTCTACAATCATTACAACAGTGTGTTCTTGTTGTTATTACTGTTATTATTAGGTTTGCTTTCTGTCTATAATTCATCCCTACAGATATTTTAAAATGTTCTTTGCTGTCTGTAAAAGTAAGCTCGGTAACACTGAACACAAACTGTATGTAATCCGGGTCTCTCCTTATCATCAATGATCATGCATGTCTTATTTCCTTTTTCTCCCTTAATATATTGATATGGATATGGTAGTCTACAAAGATTCTGTTGTTTGATGTTTGTCCATGCATACTGTTTTTCTTTCTCAAACCTTTCCCCAAAACCCCCTTCCCAACCATTCAACAAACCCTAACCCTCTTCCCCCGGGCTGTGTGACTTATTGAGGTATGACTACATTAAATGTACATCAATAATTTATCACACACTTGCTGGGGCGGATGTGGCAAAAGCAACAGTACTTCAATTTCAAGGCAGGGCGGGGATCTTCTTCTGCTTGCCCACCTGAGCAGTATATGTGTGAGGTAATTGTTTTACCAATGGAACCGGCTAATACATCAGCTTTAATTCACGGCATTGATTGGATTAATGGATTTCATTCATTGTCATCCTCCTACACAGCACTAACAGTTACGCTTGTGTCAGTGTGCTGTAGGCCTAGTTAAGTGACTCGACACAACTAGAGTTGCTGTGTACTACTAGGCTATCTCCACCACCATTATGTTTTGTTGTATTTGGGCATATTATTGTTTGGCAGTAAGTTCTGTTCTGTACTTCATTCTACTACTCCTCGAAGACTCTCTCTCAGGCTACTGACTGTCTCATTTTCTATTTTGGCAAATGCTGCTGCCAGTGTCTACTACTACCACCACCACAACCATGGCATGTTAGGAAAGAAAACCATCATCACCATGTAGCCATCGCTGTGCCTAAGTTCAACATCAAGCAAAGGTAAGAGAAGTTTGGGGGAGGCATAATTAATAATGGACATGTTTTCATTAATTCAATTTCACACACCCCTTTGAGTCCAGTTGCAGAGTGCCTAGAGTAGAAGAGACTGACAGTACTAGAAGTAGGACAAGTCACTCGGTGAGGGGTGCCGCATCTATCTGTTTCTGTCTTACAAAGTCATCTAATTATTAAAATCAAACACTGGCTGTGTGCGGCCCTGCACCAGTAAGGAAAGAAGGATACAGTGTGATGTAAAACAGTAACCCCACCCAGAAAACATTAACAACATTGTATGTAAACTTAAGTAGAAATATATTATTTAATACCCTAACAAAAATAAACTATGTAAAAAAAAAATCCCACACCTGACCCACTCCTCTCCCTAACCCCAACCAATGTCCGTAAAGAAAATGTCATTGTCCAAAAGAGGAAACCCAACGCCCGGATCCCACCCACCCCAAGAATAATTAAAAAAGGGGCAATAAGAACGGGGTCTAAGTTCGGCTGGCTTTTTTCAGGAGGACACGAAGTTGCTCCTCCAGGCGGGCAACACGGTGCTTTAATGTGCAGCAGTTGCATCCATGGGGTGGGGCAGCACTGATGGATGGGCGGCGGTGGGCGGCTGCCAGACGGTGGCGCCGTACCACTGGAGGGTGGTGGCTGGGGCCCGGGGCATTGGAGGAGGCTGCAGCTGCTGCCACCTCCTCCTCCTCTTCCAGGACCACCAGCCGTCGATATTCGTTCTGTATTTCCTCCAGTTTCCGACGCCGTGCCTTGGCTTCCAACTCCTTCCGGTCAGGTTTCCCCTTGGAAGAAGTAGCTATATATGAAGAAGAAAAAACAAGACCATTGTAAAATATACTGTTTGCAAAGCAGTAAGACAAATATTTCTACACATAGTGTCACGGTAGCACTAGCAAGCACATAACATTTGTGGTATGTATGTACTATCCTCCCACTTTCTTGGACTTTAACATTTGTGGGAGTTTCAGGCATTCAACCAACCATGCATCTGATTCCTATCAGCCACCAGTATGCATGCTGCATGCATCCCACGAATCCTTCTCTGCCAGTCAGAAATCTTAAATCTTGCCCGTCCTTCTTCCTTCCACTCTTCTTTCCGTTTTCGTTCAACCCATCTATCAAGGTCATCTGATCTGACTTTTAGTCTTCTCCATAAAACTTTCACAGCTGAGTTGAAATCATCAGATAGAAGAGGCCATTGGTTACTCAACAACACTCCCGCCACTAATGCTTTTACTAATGCTAAGTAAAGGGTGTCTTCAACCGTTCACATCAACCTCTTACTTAGTAAGTCAACTGTACAGTATCATACAGTACACCCTTGCAGTGAGTGTAATGTCAATAAGTAAGGATTTGGTATCTAACTTTCCACCACCCGCCACTGCTGCTGGCTCACCCTGTACAGCTCCTCCTGCAACTGCCGCCTCCTCCTCTCCACCGTCAGCAGCCGCGTCGCCGCTGACCCCTGCACTGGTGATTGGTAGTGCGCCTTGAAAAAACATTACACATTTTTTAGGTGTCATTATCCACCTCCCCCTATTTTTCACTAGCAAGATTGAAAAATGAGTTAACAGTAATACATACATATACAACATACATCACTAGTACAAATCAGGTAGTAGTAGAGTAGACACTAGTAGTTATATGGTCCCTAGAGTCATTCTAGTCTTTGCTTAGTTAGCCCGAGCCATGATACCATTTTACCTTTGTGTCTTTTATTTTAGCACACACATCGTTACCTCGCAGCTTGTTGTATAAAGAGTGACGCTTTTGAGCACACATGAGCTCATACTGCTACTGTCTAATCGCTGCGTACAAGGTCAATCAAAACAAGCCACTTTGTTATGGAGTTCTGGTGTTAGTCCATATTGCTTATCCAAAATGCTACACTTTTTGCCACGACTGAGAAATGCTTGCAATATACTAACGCGCACCATTTTTCTCCTAACAGACGGAAGATTCCATTCTAAGAACCAGAGCTTTGCAGAGCTTATGATGTAACCAGTACTAGCTTCTTCTAAGGTGAGGGGTCAACATAATTCGCTCACATCTCCATTTATAATTTTATATAAACTATATTCCTATTCCTACAACTGTTCATTTACTTATTAATCCTGATTTCGCTTTTTTTTTCTTCGTTCTATGGACTTGTACTTGTTGTAAGTGTAACTAAGTGGAACAATGTTTATAGTTTTAATCTTATGGATTTTGCTGTTGATTAACAACGTACATAGCTTGTCAGTTGCAAATAAAATAATTTTTGAACTTACATAGACTCGGTGGTATTTGGTGTGGATGGACTTACACGAGTGAGCGAGCGAAAGGAAGGGTGTGCAAATTGTGCTTGTGCATTGCTTCCACAACTGAGAGGTCGGGAGTGTTATGTTCTGGGTTGTCTATTCATTGGGTATTGGGTTGGGTTCGGAGAGCTAATAGTAATAAAACACTCATAACTAGTTGGGCAGGGGATTGTGGTGGGTTCTGTTCTGACTGAGATGTGAGTGTGAGGCATCACCAACATCCTATTTTCTTGTGCAACTGCAATGTTCTGTATGTGGAAAGTCCCTACAACAGTAGTAGTATGTCCTATCATACCAAAATAGTAAAATCTGGTTGGGCATTTTGTTGGTGGGAATTGTCGAAAAACATCAAGATTAATAAAGCTTCAAACATTAAGAAGAATAGAAGGAGTACAAGAGGACAACCCAAAGGACTGGACTCATCAATGGCTAGAGCTGCTGGTGAATCTGAGTTTTATTTAAAACCTTTTATATAAAGAGTGGCCAACTGGGCATGCTTAGCTACAGACAGACTAATAGTAGTAGTACAGAGAGTCATAGCAGAGGCATTAGAGGCAGGGATAACAAGAATCTAGAAACAGATAGTCTAGGCTGAAGGGTAATTGTTGGTAAAAAATAGCATTAGGAAACTGAAACAATAGTTTGGGAAAAAAAATACGGTGCAGGAAAAGTTAGTGAATAAGAATTAATATTAAAAACAGGAAGACTTACTGGGGCCAGCAGAAGAGCCCTCGTTCTGGTCCTTCTGGACTGGAACTGCTCCCGCCGACTCTGCCCCCGTCTTCTTGCCCCTGGGTGCTGATCATGAAAGATATAAGAAAGGAAGAGACAAACATTGATGATTGGTGTGAAACAAATAAAATATTTTTATGAGACTGTCAAAAAAACATTTGTGTAAACAACAATTGCAATAAAATTGACCTATCTAATCTGGTCGACAAGTAGTATCTCGGGATTCGCGGACCGACTAGGTAATATTTATTTACACTAAACCAGTGTTCCATTGTGATTGCAGAATACTAACTAAGCCTAAGTAGTACGTACCACCTGACCGAGCCCACCTATTCCAAGCATGCCAATTGTACATTAAGTAAGCATTTCCACTTCTTTTAGTCCTCAAAAATGCATAAATGGAGGACATATGCCTGTATTTTTGCATACACTGTTGTTCGTTGATGCAGATGTTCTGCTAGTGCTAAGCCTATTAGCACTCTCTGAAAAAACTACAAAAGGTTCTACTAAGGACTGGGGTAAGCAGTAGCAGCACTCAGCAGCACGGGACGTAATAGAGGGGCGTTGCAGGCCACAAAAAAATTACAAACTTATAATAAGTAACTAAACATAACTATCAATCCACCCCAATCTCTCAGTGACAGGACAAAGGAAGGACTAGAGTCACTCCAGCATTACCTAACTTAAATTTTCTAAAATAAACTCTTACATAATCACGCAAAACGAGCGCAAATGCAAAATTGCAAATAACAAGATTAGTAGCGCAGAGCACCAGTGTCATAACAATCACAGAAGACTTTTAAATGTAAATTATCTGTAATGTATGTAAGCAGCAGCATTCTAGCTGGTCGGAAAAAATATATTTGCAATATATAACACAGCAAAAGAACAGACACAAAGTAGTAATAATTAAATAGCTACTCACCAAGACCCGGGACCTCCAATCCTAGCAGGTCCTGCTCCCGGTCCAGGATATCAGACCACCGGTGCGTCAGCTGGTTCTGGCTGCGCCGGACACCCGAGCAGCGAAACACTGCCCGGGGCACCTTCTCCCACCGCTGCCGACGCTCCCGGAGCCCGTACCCGGACCCAGGCCTGCCGCCTGCTGCCAGGGTTAAGGTGAGGTGGCGCTGCACAAAAAAAATAAGTGCAGCCAACTCCACCTCCCCAAATAAGGCCCGTGCCTGCACCCCTGGTGGGCGCCGCCTTCTGCAAGGAAGGCAGTCGTGGCTCAGGCTGCCGTTCCCCCTGTGGCCCTTTGCCATGGTTCTGGGGTAGGCGGGCGGAAAAGAAAAGCTAAAAATTAAAAAAGTAAGTAAAAGAAATGAAAAAAGCAGGTAATAGAAAAAGAGTGAAAAAGTAGTTAAAAAACACAAAAAAGTAGACAGAAACAAAACATATAGAGTCAGGAAAATAGAGAGAGAGATAATAAATAAAAAAGATCAACAAAAAGTTTTCAGAAGCAAAGGATTGAAAAGATATAGGGAGGATTGAAAAGCAGGCCCCAGAACCATGGCATCGAGTGAAAAACAAGATGGCCGAGCCTATTGCGACCACATGGGCAAGTTTGCGAGATATTTTCCCCCCGAACACACAAAAAGCATCGGGAACACACAATATACGCTCCCGAACAGGAAATACCTACCGCGAACAAGCGCGAGCATGCATTGCGAGACCCGGAACAGGAAATAGCATCGCGAGCGGGCGGGAGAAGTGAAAACAAGATGGCTGCGCCCATTAGCGACCGCATGGTCAAGTTGGTGACACATTTCCAATGTGATCACGCAAAAAACATCGCAAACGGGCGGGACTAAAACTTCCGCGTCTTCGCGATATTTCCGTGCGTTCGCCATAATTTTTTGCGTTTTTGTGAAGATTTGCGTAACGCGATTATGCAATTTCCGCCCACCCTTAAATAATAGCATTTGATTTACTGTCCCTGGGCACACACAGTGTACTTTACCAGGGACTTCACAGTAAATCAAATATGCCAATCATGGATAAGCAATCATAATCACAATTTACACAGAGAACATATGCACTTCAGCACTGATCAGCAGTGATAAAGCATCCAAAGTACTAAAGCCAACAAAAACAGGGTCAGAAAAAAAGGGGTTTAACAAGTAACTGTGAACCATACAAACACCTGTTAGTCACAATTTTACTTACTTTTCTAACTGCCAAAAAAGCAACCTTTCATGTTTATATTTGTGCCTCACTCCCATTGTTCCTCTTCTGTTGTAACTGAATATCTCATTAATTGTGGTACTGAAAAGAATATTGGATTAAAAACTTGGACAACACTTGTATTAGCCATAGAGGTATGAAGTGGCATCAATTGTTACCAATGGTTATGTGCATTTTGCAATGTAGGCACCCAGGCCTGATGATAGTGCACTGTGGTGGCAATGACCAAGGCACCATCTCCGGGATTGTAATTGAAATTCAAATTTGGAAGACCTTTACATAATTGATGTCTCTCTCTTTTCTCATACTGCCTTTGTATATTCTAAAATAGTTCAAATGCAAAAATGGCAATGGTCAAAAGGGTTTTGTTCTAAGATTGAGAAATGCAGGAAGCATGTCAATAAAAAACAGTTTCTGCAATTCTTCATGACCATGGTATGGGCTCTATATATCATAAAAATATCAGTTTTGATATGCCAGCTGCCTACAGGAACTTCACTGCAGATAACAAGAAATGCATCCAGTTTTAGGTGTAACTGAACACTACACACTATAATCAGGGCCCAACTTCCCTCTACCCCCATGGGGTCTAAAATACTCAATTAAGAGTTATTTGAACCAGCAAGCCTTTGCATGCTATTAATATATGTGCAATCAATCAAATAACACTTGATAAGCATGCAGCTGCTTCAGCAGAAGCGTCCTGGCACTCAAAGTAGACACAGAAATCCCACCACATTATCCAGGTAGCTAGGCTACATCAAACAACCAGGGTTTTATTTTTCTTTTAAAAATAGCCAGTGACTCAGCCCAATGCAGCTTAGGGAGCAGACCATTCCAGAGCTTGGCAGTAAGAACTACGAAGGAGCTTCCTCTGTGGCGGGCCTTAGAAAATGTTGGAATCCACATCAAGCTAAGGTTGTTGGAACTTAGCACTCTGTCTTGGATGTAGGGGAGCAATCTGTTCCTCAAAATGAGAGGTCCTGATACAGCAAGAGCTTCAAATGTAATACGCATTGCCACAGGGAGCCAGTGCAGCTGCTTCAGATGGGGGGGATATGCTGACTGAGAGGAAGCCGCAGTATCAGTCTATCTGCTGCATTCTGAATTATCTGAAGTCTGTATATCAAGCAAACAGGCTGGGCAATATAGAGACTGTTGGTGTAGTCCAATTGAGATTCTACCATAGAATGGACAACCATTTTACGAGTCTCTTCTGGGACCAAATCTAGAAACTTCCTTAAGGTTTTTGAATTTCAGGAAGCAGACCTATGGGATCTGTCTATTTTGAGCAGAGAAGAAGAGGGTGGAATCACAGCTGCTCTATATTGCCCACAAAGCGATACATGGAACAGGACCGCTCTTCATCAGAAATAAAATAACAAAATACACTCTACAAAGGAACCTCCACTCTAGAGTTGCACCTCGCCTCAAAATCCTACCGTACAAGACCAAAAACATGGGTGGCACATCCTTCTTTATTCAAGCTCTTCCCCACATAACCACATACTCAAACATAAATATACAGCATCCCCCTCTGTATACAATAATTTATTTGGACTATAGATGAGTACCTACATATGTGTATTGCCTTCTACAAACATGTATCATAATTATGTTTTTAAATACATAGATATTCATTAGTTTTGCTTAACAAATGTACATGTTGCTTATAGTTACATTATTCTATGTTTAACATGTATATATGTGATTGCATAAATAAGAAAATATTTTATCATAACTATTTATCTACAATTGCTTCACTATTGAATTACCAAAAACATATTTAAAGGACTCCAACACTTGAATGTCTGAGTTTATTAAATGCAACTTTGATCAACATATATTAGCTTCCTTATGCATATTTACCTCCACTCTGAATCATCTCAAACCTAATTCCACTACTCTCTCTGATGCACTACCCTATTTTTCACCCTATACCTCTCTCAATATGTCCTCTACCTCCACTCTTCCATTCATCCCAAACCCCACACTACACTATGATGCTCTAAAAAACCCCCTCTAGACTCTTTCCTCCTCTACCCCTTTGCCTCATCTCATACCTTTTTTACTATTCAGATCTCTCAAACAAGTCCTTCTAAACCCTTCCCTCTGAATTAACCGCTCCATCTCCCCTTTACTCATCACAAAGACCATTCTACTGCAATTAAGAGCCTTCAATATTCCTTTTACAATCCAAATATTAGACTAACATGTCCATGACTCAAATAAAATTAATTCTATATTTCCCTTCACTAATTCACCGCTAATACTTTTTGAGTTCCAGAGTAGCCTGCTACTCGCTGCCAAGTGTGACAACACCTCATCAGGGGAGCAAGCACTATGTAAATGCAAACCCTTCAGATTCCCATCCCTCCACTATCCTTTTCAATCTAAATAACAGACCAACAGGACCACTGCTCAAAATATTTTCATATTTCCCTATACTAATTCACCGCTAATACTTTTTGAGTTCCAGAGTAGCCTGCTACTCGCTGCCAAGTGTGACAACACCTCATCAGGGGAGCAAGCACTATGTAAATGCAAACCCTTCAGATTCCCATCCCTCCACTATCCTTTTCAATCTAAATAACAGACCAACAGGACCACTGCTCAAAATATTTTCATATTTCCCTATACTAATTCACCACTAATCCTTTTCTGGTTCCGGATTAGCGTCCTACTCACCGAAAAGTGCTTCAACACAGCTATATAAATGCAAACCTTTTACTCTCCTATCCTTCCACTATCCTTCTCAATCAAAATAACAGATTTATAATATCCACCACTCAAATTAATTTCCTATTTCACTATTTTAATCTACTACTAATCCTGTTCCCGTTCCGGAGTAGCTTGCTATTCGCTGAAAAAGTGCTTTGACGCCTTGTCAGGCGTAGTAATTGCTATATAAATGCAAGTACAATACAATGCATATAATGCCAAGATTCCTAGCAGAGGAAGTAGGCTTCAGGCGATTTAATTCTTCAGGCCACCAAAGGTTCGACGGCAAGGGACCATCTTGGCTGAAGACCAAAACTTCAATTTTTCGGTGTTTAATTTAGGACAGTTTGACTCCATCCAAGCAGCAACTCCTTTGAGGCACTCCTTAAAGTTATGTAGAGCTGCCTCCAAATGATCCTGAAAATTATACAGCAATTGAGTATTACATACATATAAGATCACCTTCACACCCCATGCTTCAATCAAGTCAGCCAGAGGGTTTGCATGCTGAAAAAAGGGTGTTGACACACTTGTTGGGTTCTGTCATCCAAAAAAGATTTACACCAGGGGAGAGCCTTGCCCTAAATTTTTAAAGGGGCTAAAAGGTCTAAGGAATTAGTGCCCCATTGTTTGAACAAAGTAACATCTGAGTCTGCTGTCCCTGACACATATGAAGATGAGTAACCAAGAGAATGTGCAAAGTATTCTTTCGAGACATTCTGCCATCTTCTTTTCTTCTCCGGATGTAGGCATTCTGTTCATGACAATCTCCATAAAATGTAAGCGGTACACATAAATGATCAGGCCAAACCAAACCCTTAAGGGAGCTAACCTGCGAGCTGGCAAAATTTGAGAATATCAGATCCAGCATATGTCCAGTCCTATGTCTAGGGGACAGGACATATTGAATAACATTTAAGCCGGCCGGGGTCTGAATAAGCTATGCTGCCCGGGTACACTTAGGAACATCTGCATGGACATCAAAATTGCCCAAGATGGTAAATTGGTGTATTGAAAGGTAAGTTGTGCAATGATGTCAAACGATAGGGGGTGCTAGCTACAGGGACAATCCGGTAGTCTATATGCCAAGAGGCCCGAGAAAGAAAAGGAGAGGGCAAGTTTAATACTGCAAATAAGACCCTCTAGATTATCAGTTTGGCCTAAGGGTTGCAGAAAATTCTTCAACCAAATCCCTAAAATTAATCTTCATCCAACCACCAACCTTGTCTCCGCTTTAGTTGTCAGACAAAATATGATACCCAGGAGCAATTGCCACAACCCAGTCAGGGTTGCAACTTTCTGTCAACCATGTTTCCGTTAAAAATTCAAAATCCCATTTGTTGTTTGCAAGATGTAGGAGAACTTCAGACATATGTTTAGGTAGCAAATTTCACAAATGGTAGTGCACCGAAAAGTTACAGTCCATTCAACAAAAGTTCAGTTCCAAAACATCTTTATTTTCTTTGACACATAGGGTCAAATTTGACACATATGGTTTGCACTTACTATAACACACCTGACATGTCATTGGTGTTTGTCATCTTATACACATGTGTCTCCATTGGGTTGAACTTGGTTTACCTGCATTTGTCAACATATGGAATTTTAATAGTAGGGGGTTCGTTTTTTTTTTTTTGTGATGGTTCCCTTTATCTGTATGGTTATCATGTGGTTGTTATGTGTATGTCTTGCGTAGGAATAATGATTTTGTATCTATTGTATTATGTGACATTATGTTTTTATATTTTGTATTGGTTTTATTATGTCCACGCAGATTTATCGTATGTTAGATATCTCTTTACATATGAGGAAGTTCACATGTGATGAACTAAACGCATTGGCTGTTTCATTTTAATCATCAAAGAAAGTAAAGGCATTTTGGAACACATTGAATTTGTAGCTAGACTTTTCTTGAATGGACTGTAACTTTTCGGTGCACTACCATTTGTGAGATTTGATTTCAATTGATCTAGCAGTCACCCCTTTGAAGCAGCACGTGCTTTGGTGTGGTGCACGTAGCAGGATCTTGGGACAAGGGGGGAGGTGCAGTATCTTGAGAGGGTCACTGCTCTGACTTATTGATTGACAGCATTTGTTTAGGTAGCTACCTACAATTCAAAGACTGTGAGAGAGCAAGTTAGTTGTGGGTATTTTAACCATCTCTTCATTTCCACTAATGTTTATTCTTTTGCCAAAAACCTCACAGAAATAGTATTTCGAAACCTCACAAAATGTGTGGAGCAGTTTCTGAGGGTAATCAGGATTAGCATTTAAAGCTGATAAAAAGTCTGTAGAATAGGAACTGAACTGATGGAGGGGGGCAGCATGGCTTGCACTGGACGCTATCCGGGGCTGGACAAGCACAGACAGCCTTGCGTTTGCCATGCGGTCAATGCGTTAGTGGCACATACGCTGTGCACATCTACTACGTGTCCATGGCATGGGGTATCTTAAATAGAGGGAAAAGGGTCCAGATAGTCTAACTGCTAGAGCACTAATTAAGTTGGCTTCTCTACAAGGCAATGAGAGAAGGAGTAAAAATGACGACCCTCTCCTCTGCATACTGAGGAAGCCAGAAGTGTCCCCACTTCCCCAATTATTTATTGCCCTGATGGAGCGGGTAGTACAAAATGTTGTATACCCCCCTAATCTGCATGCTTATACTAATTAGAATAATCTATTAATTATAATACTATTAATGTGTTTGCATGAAGTTTAATCAACCTTATTAATATACAAAATATACGTGGGGTTTGCATTTTGCATGGCTGAATAATTATTTTTATTAACATATGTACGCATACTAACAGTAGAAAATAGAATATTGCATGGTATATGTTGCTTTTGTGATTTTTTCGTAATGTCGCACCAGATGACATCAATGGGTGAATATGAACGCTTTAAATGTCGCTATACGCTAGATAATTACAAGCACATAGGGTAATTAGTGAGGGTTTAACAGTTTATTAATTATTTTTATGTATTAATTACTCTTTTGTGCTTGTTTCGCTTAAATTGTCCTTTGGGCCTAAAACCAAGATGGCCGCCAAACTAACTCGACGCGATGGCCACCATTCCACGAGGTTTCGGGCGAAGTACGCATGCGTTACAACATGTACCAGTGGCCTCAACATGACCCCGCTCTCGTTGTACCCAAACAAGGTCACGATGGGAGGCCTGACAAAGGACTTTTACAAAAACCGGAACCATCAAGAAAAAAATGACATAACCTCTTGAACTGTGTGAAACCTCACCGGATGATCCTAACTGACCAATGGATAAAGCCCAAATTTTGTAAAATGTATCTTCTAGACCTTACTTTCATTATAAAATGACGGTAGAATAAAGAGGAAAAAAAAACGTCCTTATAATTTCTTTTGCTGACGGAGACGACGGTAACGCTGTGTTCCTGAATCTTTGACAGACTGAAATGCTGCCCATTTCTTTGATGAACTGAGGACATCTTAAAATCTATGGGCACTGATAGATGCTTGCACGGCTCTGGTCCTTGTCCATTCATGGGTCTGTAGTGTGCTGCATGAAGAACTTTTGAATTCTGACTGATTGACGACCAAATTTGATGACTTAGAGGACGACCAATAGCCAGATTAGGTAAATATGGTGTTCTGTGATTTGCGTAATGATTAATAAATTCCCTAGATGGAACTAAATACTTGCATTAAGTAGATAAACAAAATATTGATTAACAAGCAAATGTGTTTTGGTCATTTATTGAGAAGAGGATAGATCAGGATCTTGAGTGTGTTTAGCAGGACTAAATCACCCTACCAATCCAACTAAATGATCCATTGATCATGTGGGAGGAGTATCTTAATGTTTGGGTTTACGATGTGTAGATATAAGGTTTAATGTACAGATGTGTAAATAATTTTCTACCTATAGGTTATAAGGTATTCCTTTCATGTCAGCGCTTGGAACATTCATCTCTCCTGAAAGTGCAGACCAGTGAGAAGTGAAGTGTGAATGTTGGTGTTATGGGCCCCACCAATGATTGTAGGAGTGAATGTGTTAATGTGATATTTGGTCTGTGACAAAAGGAGGATATTAGGTACAGGGTTTTGTCTTGATTCCCGATACCCAGGTTTCCGCACTGCATCAGCCCCCCAAAAATAAAGTGCGTGTGTAAGTAGATTGCAGAGAGCATGCATATGCTCTCTCAAATAGCAACAAAAATAGCAATGTTAGGATTTCAAATATATATGTCAAATTCAATGCGGGTGCAGATTCAATTAGACTTCTCTCTCAGATGATGGGTGACCATAGTAGGGTGGGTGAAAGGACTGTATTCTTCACTAAGACCCCTCTCTTGGAAGACAGGTGTATGTAGCATCTGCAAGCAGATTGTAGAGAACGTGTGTATGCTCTCTCAAATAGTAGCAAAAATTGCAAATGTCAGGTTTTCAAGTATAAATGTCAAATTCAATGCTGGTACATTTTCGATGAGACTTCTCTCATAGATGATGGGTGACCATAGTAGGCTGTGTTGAAGAACTGGCCTCTCTGATAAAACCCTTCTTTTGGATGATGGGTGTAAGTAGTGGAGTGTGAGGAGGGTTTGACCTCTCTGCTGAGATGTGTCTGTCAGATGACAAATATACATAGTAGAATGTGGAGAGGGAATGGCTTCTCTTTTGAAACCTTTCTGTCAGATGACAAGTGGGCATAGTAAAGTTGTGAGAAGGGAGTCCGTGATAGGGTGAGGGGTCAGAATAGCCTCTCTGCTGAGACCTCTCTCTGGGCTGATAGGTGTGTGTAGTATAGTGTGTGGAGGGACTGGCGTTTCCGCTGAGTCCTCTCTCTGAAAAGACAAATATGCATAGTAGTAGGAGGAGAGGTACTAGACTCTCCTTTGAGATCTCTCTCTCACATGACAAATGTGCATAATAGGGTGTCTGAATGGACTGGGCTCTCCACTAAGACCTCTCTACATAGAAATGGGTGTGCATAATAGGGTGAGGAGAGAGACTAGCCTCTCTGCTGAGACATTTCTTCTGGCTGGCAGGTGTATATTGTAGAGTGTGTAAAGGGACAGGCCTCTCTGATGAGGCCTCTCTCTGGGATGATGGGTGTGCATGTTAGCATGTGTGGAGAGACTGGCCTCTCCTCTGAGACATCTATCTCAAATTGTGAGAGAGCATCATAAAGTTTATAGAGGGACTGGCCTCTCCAATCAGATCCCTCTCTTGAATGACTGATATTTTTAGTAGAGTGTGGGGAGTTACTGGTCTCTACACAGACATCTGTTCTCATACCTGTTCCCTCAGTGATGGGTATGCATAGTTGGGTGTGGGGATATACTGGTCTCTCTGCTGACACTCCTGTCTTGGATGACTGGTACACACAGTAGGTTGTGCAAAGCAACTGGCCCCTATGCTGAGACCTCTCTCTAGGATGGTGGGTGTATATAGTATGGTGTGAGGAGTGCCTTACTTGGGTGCTCTCACCTCTTTCCAGGGTGATAGATGTACAACTAGGGTGTGTTCAATAAATGGCCGCTATGCTGAGAAATCTCTCTTGGATGGTAAGGATAGAGACAAGGGTATGGGCAAAGATTGCTCTGTGAGCTCATACCTCTCCCCAGAGTAACACAAATGTGTACTACACTGTGAATAGAGACTGCTCTCTCTGCTCCTAGTTCTCTTTTTGTGATGAACTTGTATAGTATGGTATAGAAAGGGAGTATCCTCTCTGCTGAGAACTATGTCTTGGTTGATTGGTGTGGGTAAATGAATGAGGGGACACACTTACCTCTCCATCAGACCATTCCCTATGGTAACAAAGAGGGGTAGTAGGGTGTGCACAGGAACAGACTTCTCAGCTAGAACGTACCTCCAGACTCACAAGCATACATAGCAACTTGTGCATAAGAAGTAAATGAAATTTTGAAATGAAATTTTGTACTTGTATAGCGCACTGCTGCCCCAGCAACTGGGCGTCCTGGCGCTGTACTCATACCGCTGTGGAACCCTTCCTGGCTTTCCCTGTGAAATGTCCACTCCTGGGCACCCCCAAGGTGAAGCCAGGCATCCCCAGCGCTGTTAGGGCCGTTGTGGAGATTAAGCAAGCTATTGCCCAGAGTTGGACCCATGATTAGAGTAGGCACCGAGGCGAGAATTATCAGGCCCGAAGAAATTGATCCCAAGACCCGCCGAGGCGGAAATTGAACCCTGGTCCCAGGCCAGATCTCTACATTAGGGTCTGCCGCTCTAACCATTGAGCCACACTTCTCCACAATAACTTGAATTCTTGAAACTTGAAGTGCCCTCTCCACTATCACATCTCCATTAGCTGATAACACTGCATCTAGTATGAGAGGTCTCTATACCACAGTGTGGACAAGGACTGATCTCTCTACTGACACCTCACTGTTGCATGACAAGTCACCATTGTTCGGTATTCAAAAAACTGGCTTCTCCAGTAACAAGTCTCTGTAGCATAAAACATATTTATAATACTGTACACTTCACTGTTCTGTTTCCTTTTATCCAAATTTTATATAAATGTGCACAAAAATTCTTGCACTTGCCGTCGTTCGGTGCAAAAGCAGAACAGACATTTTGAATATTTGGAATGGTGCACCATAGAGCTTCTTATCCAGAGTAAATAAGGAAATGTGTATGGACAGGGATTCCTTTTAATCATCTTTTTTAAATTAATTCAAGTTATTTGCATCAATGCACAACATACAGCCATTGTGCGTTGATGCAAAGAGCTTGAATTGATTTAATAAAAGCGTTGATTAAAAGGAATACCTGTCCGTATGCATTTCCTTATTGACTTTGAATAAGAAGCTCTATGGTGCACCATTCCAAAAATTCAAAATTACTGTATAAATACAAGTACATGCAGGAACCCTTCTGCCGTCCTTAAAGACAATGCTGTAATAACATAACAATGTATTGAGCAAAAGAATGATTTGTAACTTTAAATGCTTTTTGTTACAAGAACATAATTTAACAACATTGCAAAACTACAACTATATTAACAAAGTATATCAACAATTGTAAAACAAAAAAATAACCAACAATTGTAAAACAAACAAGAAACCAACTTTACTAATTTATAATATCTTCTTATGACTCTGACGAGTAACACCAAACACTTCAACCTTTTCTTTCACTTCTCTATTTGAGTTTGGTGCTGGCAGACCTTCTTGGCTTTCTCTCTTTCAGATACCTCAGCCTGCCAAAAAAAGTTCACTTTCACACTTTTTGGATATCAGGCTAGGTTGCAAAATAGTCTCAGCAAAGTTTCACATGTCTAAACTTTGTAAAATGAAGTTCTGCTGGGAAAATGGAAAAAAGCAGTGTAGTATATAAATTACAGAAATGTGGAAGTATTTAAGATCCACACATTCACAAAGGATAGCTCAGACAAAGGTAGCTTGCGTAGCCAAACTAGACATTTCTTAAAGTGCTTCCATATATTTTCATCTAGCAGATACATGCATTGAACTAGCTTCTGCAAGACCAAACATCTCTCCTTAGGCAGTGGGAACATAATCAGTTGTGCTACTCTATTTTGCCCTGACTTTCCACACAGTGAATGTTTTCTGTTTCTTCCACAGCAAAACACGTTTTGTTTTACTCCCCCATATATTTTGCACATGGTACTTCTCTTTTTCACAACTTCCATTGTCCATTTTAGTCCGGAAAGAAGACAAAATAACCAATAAACAATTACATACTGATCAATAATTTATTATAGTGATACATTACTATATATTATCAAAACATTTCTAAATTTCTCACACACAATCACATATTTTAAATCTGGTGTACCACTAACTTATTATTCCTTTCTCCTGAAAAGTTCCACACTCTCAACCAGTTCATTTTTTTCACAATTAAATTATAACATGCCATCAACCCTGGTTCCATAAAACTATATACAGTAACACATTCCTCTTGACACTTTTGCTAACAGTGGGCACAGTGTTTTACTCTAGAAATAGCTATATCTCCATTCAAACACTTCATATGGGTAAAGTATGTGCACAGTAAGATTCATAACAACACTAGGACTTAATGTTTTAACACAATGTGCAATACTTGCTGATATCTCACTACATTCTACGTTCGTCTTCTCAAAAGCTATATTAGGATATCTACACCTCTGCCAACAACTTTTCAATCAATTAACCTTGTGTAGAATAAGTTCACTGACACTTCTCAACAAACTTCATAAACTACTTTTTTTAAAATACCTGAACTTGGAGCTCTTTCTTAAATGCAGCTGAAAACACTAGTCTTTTTCACTTCCAAATTAAGTTACTTTTGCTGAGCACAACTTAAAGAGACATCCTTCTCCTCCAAACCAGCAAGGACAATCAGAGCTATCTCTGGTACGGCAGCCAATTACATCACAGCATTTCTTCAACCATGTAATGAGCATGGTAACTATTGGTTAAAATTAGTCTGTTTTTTTACACTTCTTCCCAAACAATCTCACGAGAATCTTATGGGATTGTAAAACACCTCGTGGCAGGCCTGGTAATTTTCCACAATGGTCTAGCGAGACACTCTCTGGCAGGCTTAGTAATTTTCTGCGCTGGTCTTGAGGGAAGCTCACAGGATCGAACGAGCCTCATGCGGCAAGTGTCACTTGCTGAAGCTTGCAGTCTACTCTTGTGGGATCGCAACACAAATGTAGGGAAATAGTAATATATGGGAGGGACTACCCTATCCAGTGTAAATCCTCTGTTGAATAACGAATGTGCATACCAGAGGATAAGGAGGGAATAGGAATGGAATGGAATGGAATGGAAAAGCATGTATAGAGCGCATGGCTACCCGGAGGCATCCCAGCGCTAGTACCCTCTGCTTTCAACCTCTCTCCTAAATTAAAACTATGAATAGTAAGGAGAGTGCAGGGACTGTCCTTTCTGCTGAGAACTCTATCTTGTATGACAGGTGTACATAGTAGGGGTGGGTGGAATGAGTGGAGTTTTACTTTGCAGAATTCCGCAGAGTTGCACAAAAACTAACCAAGATTCCAAGCGGAATTTTGGCATGCTGCTTCTGCTGATTTTTAGCACAAGGGAGCTTGTTCCGCACTGTAAAATCAGCGCAAATGGCACACTGTGTGGTGTCAGTGTGGTGTCAGTGGGCGCAGCTTCATTATGTCTGAGTGAGGTCATCTTGAGACCTCACTCAGATGA
Source organism: Triturus cristatus (assembly GCF_964204655.1). Taxonomy (NCBI): domain Eukaryota; kingdom Metazoa; phylum Chordata; class Amphibia; order Caudata; family Salamandridae; genus Triturus; species Triturus cristatus. The sequence goes on along the minus strand of NC_140583.1, from coordinate 1,138,661,451 downwards.
CAATTGTTCATACTAGGGTGTGTGCATGGACTGGCTTCTCCTTTGAGACCTCTCTCATAGATGATGGGTGTGCATAGTAAGGTGCATGGGGAGCAGCTGGTCTCTCTTTTGAAACCTCTCTCTGAGATGATGGGTGTGTGTTATTGACTGTTGGGAAGGACTGGCCACACCTTTCAGGTCCCTCTCTCAAAAATGGGTGAGTGTAGTAGAGTGTGGGGAGGAAATTACCTCTCCTTCCTGACCCCTCTCTCAGATGACAGTTGTACGTAGTAGGTTGTGGGGAGGGACTGGCCTCTTCTTTCAGATGACTCTTTCTCATATGATGGGTATGCATAGTAAGGTGTGGGGAGGGACCAGCCTCTCCTTCGAGATATCTCTTTCAAATGACAGGTGTGCATAGTAGCGTGTGTGGATGGACTGCCCTCTCTTTTCTGATCTCTCTTACAAATGACAGGTGTGTGTAGTAGTAAGTGGGGAGGAACTGTTCTCTCCTTTCAGGCCGCTCTCTCAAATGACGGGTGTGCGCAGTAACATGTGTGCATGAACTGGCCTATCCTTCGAGACCTCTCTCTCAGATGACAGGTGTGCATAGTAATGTGTATGGGGAGTAACTGTCATGGTTATGGGCTGCATCTCTAGGAGCATGGGCAGGTGCTCACGCAAACTCTGTGGTACTCCCAAGCCCCGCTATTGGTGGTTCTGTTATCGTGCATTGCATTCTTAGTCTTGCATTGACTCAGTTGCTCGCAAAATCATACTGCAATTGTCTGTGCTCCTTAAATGTTGTATGCTCCAAGTACAACTGTGTTCCTATGCATTCCTTTATTCACAGTATGACACATCCTTTATGTAAGCACTGTTGCTTATTCCTTGTTTACAGGATGGCCTTATATTTATGCCAGCACTGTTAGTAATGTTTTCTTGTGCATATTAGGGTCAGAAATGCAGATGTCATGTTTCTGCTGCAACCGATATATACATTGTCCATGTACAAGCCTTTGTGTCCCTAATGCCGTGTTTGCCGGTAATGATGAAGCCACGCCCCTTTTTTCATGTCATCTCGCTCCTGTGAGCATGACACACACCTTTAGCCTGCAGGGCGGGACCCGCCTATAAAAGAGGACCACGCCCGCATTTAACTGCTCACTATTCCTCCGTTTGCCGCGTCTTCCTCTGATCAGCTGTTCCAGTCTCCCGGCTTCTGGATTGATGCGATCAGAGTAAAGGCTTCAGGAATCCTGAAAGACAACTCCAGCCAGAAAGTAGATGCTCCGGCGAAGAGAAAACAGAGTGCATTTGGGGTAAAAAGGTGATGCTCTTTCTTCTTGACAGAACCAGGGTAAGGAGCATCATTAATATCATTAAAGGCACAGCAAAAGAATGTTCTTGATGCTTTTAAAGGTGTTCGTGTTAATTTTGGTAAAGGCTATGAAATGACCACAGTACTTTAGAACTTGAAGAGATGACATATTTCTGTAAGAACAATCCTGAACTGGAGAATTTTCTGGAACCTTTTAAAAACCAGATTCTAAAGAGACTCCTGTAAAAAGTTGCGTGGCAGGTCCAGCACAATAATTCGAATTGTTGTTTTTTTAAAGACATAACTTTGTAAAAACTATAAGGAAAGGAGAGTGGTGCGTATTACTTGGATTTCTTAAAAGTGATCATTACATTTTGCCCAGAAATGTCACAGTAAATTAATAATCTTTTGTATTCTCTTCCTAGCTAGTCTACTCTCACTCGCAGATTATGCACTCGCAGATTATGCAGTAGGGAAATACAGGTGAATATTTCTTACTATAAACACATAAAGCATGTAAGCCATCTTCACAGTTATTTTTTATTTGATGCATATTGTATTTGCTTTACAGATCTCCTTCCCTGCTGTTCCTTTCCCAACACCCTTTCCCTCACCTGGCCACTCTAATACGCTGTGTCATACCGACAATTCAGAGTTAAAGCTGCCTGGAGGTGGACCCTTATATCATCGAGGAATAACGTCTTAACAGTAACTGGCCTCTCATTTGAAACCTCTCTCTCTCTCTCTCTCTCTCTCTCTCTCAGGTGACAGTTGTGCATACTAGCATGTGTGGATGGATTGCCCTCTTTTTTCAGACCTCTCTCTCAAATGATGGGTGTGTTTAGTAGAGACTGACCTCTCCTTTGGGACCTCACTCTCAAATGACAGGTGTCAATAGAAGGATGTGTGGATGGACTAGCCTCTCTTTTGAAGCCTCTGTCTCAGATGACGGGTGTGCTTAGTATGGGGTATAGGGAGCGACTGATGTCTCCTTTGAGACCTCTCTCTCATGTGACCAGTGTGTGTAGTAGGGTGTGTGGAGGGATTACCTTCTCCTTTCAGACCTTTCTCTCAGATAATGAGTGGGCTTAGTAGCAAGTGAGCAGAGGCTGACCTCTCCTTTCAGATCTCTCTGTCAGATGACAGGTGTGCATAGTATGGTATAGGGAGAGACTGAGATCTCTTTTCAGATCCCTCTCTTGGATGACAGGTGTGTGTAGTAGGCCTGAGCGGTGAGCTTCTCTCTGTTTGCAGAGTTTTTTGCACTTCTGCGTTCACCAACGGTAAGTTGGCGAGCACAAGTGAGGAAAATCTAACACAAGAGTGCTTCCCCATGAGATTTCTCAACGCGGGCCATCGCAGATGGCTGCCTTCGCTTGCATTGAGAAAACTTCTGTTCGTGTTGAGGTAGCTGCTGCTCGAGTAGAATGTCTACTCGAGTGGCAGAAAGAAGCAGCGCCCTTTTGCACTGTGCAGAATGCTGTTTGCGCTGATTTTAGAGCACAGGATAAACATCCGGTGCTAAAAATCAGTGTGAACAGCACGAGGTAACGCACGAGGTAACGCACTCTGCCGCTCGTGGAACTCTGCCTAGTATCGTGGAGTTTTTTGTCAATCAACGAACTCCGCCCAGGTCTAGTTGTGTAGCAGGGTGTGGGGAGGGTCTGGCCTCTCGGCTGACACCTCTATTTTGAATGTTGTCACTGGTTTTGCATGTGAAAGTGCCCACCAGAAGAAAATGAAATGCTAGAGCCCCTTTTAAATGAAAATTGCAATGGTATGCTTTTTCAATTTCAGCACTAGGCTCTAAATGAGCTTTTAACTTGTCTATTCACGTTTAAAATAGTTTCTCTTCCTTTGTTTATCCATAGCCTTTATCATTTCTTTTCCAGAGTCTCACTTTCCCAGGCTATATTCTGCTAAGGTAAGCATTGAGCATGTTTTATATATGATCTTGGTACTGTGCTCAAGCTAAATACTTTTTCGCCTTAATGTAGAACGTGTTCAGAATCATCTATGGATAGAGCCTGATACTAATAAATATGTGTGAAACATGAATAAATCTCATAATAATCATCCAAATTAGACTGCTTAAAATCAGATAATGCAGAGTTGCAAATTAAATGTGTCTTTTGGGAATCATCTACTTCAAACAGAAGCAATATTTTGCAGTTTGTGCTTTCAGAAACTGTCAAGCTCTCGGATGAGCAAAATAACCTCAGTAATAGGAGCCGGTAGAGTCTTCAGTGTTCTTTCAAAAGAACAGTCTGACAGCTTCAGCGAGTCACTCACAAAGCACGTGCCCTGTGTCCAAGGATAAGCAAATTATGTGGTGGATAGTCTGCCATGGCAGCAGAAAGGCTGCCTTAATCCACTGGGGCTCACAGGACAGAAACCGAATGAGCTGGTGCTGCAGCAAGATACAGCAAATCGAAACAGGATTCTGTCCAAAAATGCCACTTAAACTGTAAGGAGGAAACTTGGAATAACATCCCAGTTGCTAACATTGAGACTTAGATTAAGTATGTCTGGCAGGTGAAAAGAACCTCTCTCTCTCTGCCTCTGTCTCTCTCTCTCTTTCTCTCTCTCTCTCTCTCTCTCTCTATATATATATATATATATATATATATATATATATATAGTCACATAGTCACTGAAAAAACCATAGGTTTCAGAGACGTTATAGTTAGAAATTAGCATTTAAAAAACCTTAGAAATTCACAGAAAAAAACATAGGTTTCATGTGTGTTATAGTTAGCTGGCCATTTCACTCGTACAAAACCATAGAAATTCCTCCGTTATAGTTAGTTCTGCTAACTATAACTCGCGCGCCTGCAATGCACTGCTGAGGATGTCACATAATGCATCATTCATGACATAGTCAGTGACATCACTGATGACATCAGTGATGACATGTCAAATGACATCACTGATGACATCATCCAGTGAATGTGGTCTAGTTTGAAATTTAAATATGTATTATATATATACCAATCTGTATTGAAGATTGAGTGGATATATAACTGTCTGGATGGAGGATTTTGTAGCTGTCTGACTGTCTGTTTAAGTGAGTAATTAAAAGTGTCTCACTCAATACATGGATTAGTAACTAAACTATGTGAATGTCTGCAGCACTGTCTCTGTTGTTGTATAACATGCTGCATCAGTTGGTCACTAACTACATGAGTGTGTATATTAGTTATTGATTAGTTGGGTGAGTATTTGTATGGGACACTGAGTTTGTGTGTGATTGGATGGGGTGTGTGTAACTCTATGCATAGATGTGTGAATGGTTGATTGACTAGGTGCATAGGTTTAAGAGTGCATGTGTAAACAGTTGTTTGGGGAACTGAGTATATTTATTTGTGTGTTGGTGAGCGAATATATGTTTTAGTTGTACATCTTCGACAAAGTAAAAAAATAAAAGGCATTGTGTGTGAGAGTTGGTGTAGATAAATAAGTATGTGTAAGAGTCAGTGATTGTAAGAGTAACTATATGAATGAGTGTATAATTGTAATAGTGATTTTTTAACATATTAACTATGAGTTACTATGTGTTTGAATAAATGAGGTGTTGTTGGATAATTGTGAGTAAATGTAAGTGTGATTAATTTTTTTCATGAGTGAGTAGGATGACTGCATAACCGGCTAAGATGACTGCTGATGTGTCAATGTCTATATATGTGTATAAGTGCATTTGATAGTGTTCTATTAATTAGTGACTGCATTTATAAATGATTCTGTTGTTGAATGGGTAGTTGTGTGTGTAGACTTAGGAATCAGTGAGTGGGTATGTAGTAACTGATATTGGTGTGTCAATGGTTTCAAATATGGTACTCTGTATTTTACAGTGAGTGATGAAAGGTTATACTAGTGTATGATGAGGTGTATCAGATTGCCACGTGGATGATGTCATCAGTGATGTAATTTGAGATGTCATCAGTGATGTCATCAGTGATGTCACTGACCATGTCATGAATGATGCAATATGTGACATCATCAGCATGGCATTGCGGGCGCGCGAGTTATAGTTAGCAAAACTAACTATAACGGAGGAATTTCTATGGTTTTGTATGAGTGAAATGGCCAGCTAACTATAAAACCCATGAAATCTATGTTTTTTCTATGAATTTCTAAGGTTTTTTAAATGCTAATTTCTAACTATAACGTCTCTGAAATCTATGGTTTTTTAAGTGAATTTCAAAGCTTTTTTAAATGCTAATTTCCAACTATAACGTCTCTGAAATCTATGTTTATTTTCAGTGAATTTCAAAGGTTTTTTAAATGCTACTTTTTAAGTGTGATAGTAGTTATACCTATTTTTTTGTACTGATTTTCTACAGTTTTTTAAACGTTTATTTATAAATATTTTATTCATTAAATAACATTATGTATTTTTCTAAAAATTGCAAAAAAAAATTAACTGAAATATTGATTAATTTTCTTGTTTTTATTTTTTATTTTGATATATTTATGTTATTTTCTTTAAAAAAAAAATTCAAATTTTTTTTCGGAGTCGCGCACTCAAAGTGTACACATACGGTAGGTGCGCGCATTCTAGCCGCCATTTTATAAAAGTCGTGAAGGATCCGCGTACGGTGTGCGACGGCTGCGTGTTTTTCAGTTACATCATATACATTTAATATTACGTGATGTGCGCGATTGGTATGCGACCAGTCCGCGACTCCTGCTCCAGCGGATTCGCGACACATGCGCATTATGGTACACGATGCTTGCGCGGTTGCGGGTCCCACGTGACGTCCTATACGTGCTGGGGCGCACTGGGTGCCCGACTCCGGCAAAAAATGTATGTTCCAAAATGATATGTATGTGTCTTTAATAAACATATTAGGGCAAGAGATTATCTAAGATATTCATAAAAATAATGTATTTGTACTTATAATAAACTTATATTATTTTTAAATATATTTTGCGAAGTTGGGTGCGTGCATCGTGAGTGTAGAGAACCAGGTCAGCAGAGCTGCTGTAGATCCAGAGAAACCAAGTCAGCAAAGCCGTTGTAGAGCCATAGAATGAGGTCTGCAGAGCTGCTCTAGAGCCTAAGAAGCAGGTCAGCAGAGCTGCTCTAGAATCAGAGACCCAGGTCAGCAGAGCTGCTCTAGAGACAGAGACCCAGGTCAGCAGAGTTGCTCTAGAGGCCGAGAACCAGGTCAGCAGAGCTGCTGTAGAGCCAGAGAAACCAGGTCAGCAGAGCTGCTTTAGAGGGAGAGAACCAGGTCAGCAGAACTGCTTTAGAGCCAAAGAACCAGGTCAGCAGAGCTGCTCTAGAGCCAGAGAACCAGGTCAGCAGAGCTGCTTTAGAGCCATAGAACCAGGTCAGCAGAGCTGCTCTAGAGTTAGAGAACCAGGTCAGCAGAATTGCTTTAGAGCCAGAGAACCAGGTCAGCAGAGCTCTTTAGAGAGAGAGAACCAGGTCAGCAGAGCTGCTTTAGAGCCAGAGAACCAGGTCAGCAGAGCTGCTCTAGAGCCAGAGAACCAGGTCAGCAGAGCTGCTTTAGAGCCAGAGAACCAGGTCAGCAGACCTGCTTTACAGCCAGAGAACCAGGTCAGCAGAGCTGCTTTAGAGCCAGAGAACCAGGTCAGCAGAGCTGCTCTAGAGGCCGAGAACCAGGTCAGCAGAGCTGCTTTAGAGGGAGAGAACCAGGTCAGCAGAGCTGCTTTAGAGTCAGAGAACCAGGTCAGCAGAGCTGCTATAGAGCCAGAGAACTAGGTCAGCAGAGCTGCTTTAGAGCCATAGAACCAGGTCAGCAGAGCTGCTCTAGAGCCAGAGTACCAGGTCAGCAGAGCTCTTTAGAGGGGGAGAACCAGGTCAGCAGAGCTGCTTTAGAGCCATAGAACTAGGTCAGCAGAGCTGCTCTAGATCCAGAGAACCAGGTCAGCAGAGCTGCTTTAGAGCCAGAGGACCAGGTCAGCAGACCTGCTTTAGAGCCATAGAACCAGGTCAGCAGAGCTGCTTTAGAGCTAGAGAACCAGGTCAGCAGAGCTGCTCTAGAGGCCGAGAACCAGGTCAGCAGACCTGCTTTAGAGGGAGAGAACCAGGTCAGCAGAGCTGCTTTAGAGCCAGAGAACCAGGTCAGCAGAACTGCTCTAGAGCCAGAGAACCAGGTCAGCAAAGCTGCTTTAAAACCATAGAACCAGGTCAGCAGAGCTGCTCTAGAGGCAGAGAACCAGGTCAGTAGAGCTGATTTAGAGGGAGAGAACCAGGTCAGTAGAGCTGCTTTAGAGCCAGAGAACCAGGTCAGCAGAGCTGCTCTAGAGCCAGAGAACCAGGTCAGCAGAGCTGCTTTAGAGCCATAGAATCAGGTCAGCAGAGCTGCTTTAGAGCCAGAGAACCAGGTCAGCAGAGCTGCTCTAGAGCCTAATAACCGGGTCAGCAGAGCTGCTGTAGAGCCAGAGAAACCAGGTCAGTAGGGCTGTTTTAGAGCGAGAGAACCAGGTCAGCACACCTGCTTTAGAGGGAGAGAACCTGGTCAGCAGAGCTGCTTTGGATCCAAGGGACAGACCTGCTGCAGAGCCAGAGAAACCAGGTCAGCAAAGCTGCTTTAGAGGGAGAGGACCAGGTCAGCACAGCTGCTTTAGAGCCAGAGAACCAGGTCAGCAGAGCTGCTCTAGCTGACACTGACTGACTGACACTGACTGACTGACACTGACTGATTGACACTGACTGACACTGATTGACTAACACTGACTGACACTGACACTGACTGACACTGACTGACACTGATTGAGTGAAACTGACTGACTGACAATGACTGGCACTGATTGACTGACACTGACTGAATGCCTGACACTGATTGACTGACACTGACTGACTGACACTGATTGACTGACACTGACTGACACCGATCGACCCACACTGACTGACTGACTGACACTGATTGACTGACACTGACACTGACTGACTGACACTGACTGACTACTCTCTACTACTGTACTACTCACTCCCTTCTACTCTCTCTCTACTACTCACTCTCTACTACTCTCTACTACTCACTCTCTACTACTCTCTCTCTACTATTTACTCTCTACTACTCACTCTCTACTACTCACTCTACTACTCTCTACAACTGACTCTGTACTACTCTGCTACTTACTCTCTCTCTATTACTCACTCTTTACTACTCTACTACTCTCTACTACTCAATCTCTACTGCTCTCAACTACTCACTCTCTACTACTCACTCGCAACTACTCTCTACTACTCACTCTCTACTACTCACTCTCTACTACTCTCTCGCTACTACTCTCTACTACTACTCTATACTATTCACTCTCTACTACTCACTCTCTACTACTCTCTACTACTCACTCTACTACTCTCTACTACTCTCTACCACTCACTCTCTACTACTCTACTACTCACTCTCTACTACTCTCTCTCTACTACTCACTCTCTACTACTCACTCTACTACTCTCTACTACTTACTCTCTACTACACTCTCTCTACTACTCACTCTCTACTATTCACTCTCTACTACTCACTCTCTACTACTCGCTCTCTACTACTCTCTATTACTCACTCTTCACTACTCACTTTCTACTACTCGCTCTCAACTACTTTCTACTAGTCACTCTCTACTAGTCACTCTCTACTACTCACTCTCTACTACTCTCTCTACTACTCACTCTCTACTACTCTACTACTCTCTACTACTTTCTCTACTACACACTCTCTAGTATTCTCTACTACTCACTCTACTACGCTCTACTACTCCCTACCACTAGCTCTCTACTACTCTACTACTCACTCTCTACTACTCTCTCTCTACTACTCACTCTCTACTACTCACTCTACTACTCACTCTCTACTACTATCTCTCTACTACTCTCTTTACTACTCACTCTCTACTACTCACTCTCTACTACTCACTCTCTTCTACTCTCTACTGCTCACTCTCCACTACTCAGTCTCTACTACTCGCTCTCAACTACTCTCTACTACTCACTCTACTACTCACTCTCTACTACTCTACTACTCTCTCTTACTCTCTCTACTTCTCACTCTCTACTACTATCTCTACTACTCACTCTCTACTACTCACTCTCTACTACACACTCTCTACTACTTGCCCTCTACTATTCGCTCTCTACTACTCTCTAGTACTCACTCTACTACTCACTCACTACTACTCTGTACTTCTCACTCTCTACTACTCTACTACTCTCTACTACTCACTCTCTACTACTCACTCTCTACTACTCTACTACTTTCTACTACTCTCTCTCTACTACTCACTCTACTACTCACTCTCTTCTACTCTCTACTACTCACTCGCTACTACTCAAAACTACTCACCCTCTACTAACTTCTCTCTACTACTCACACTCTACTACTCACTCTCTACTACTCTCTACTACTCTTTCTCTACTACTCACTCTCTACTACTCTCCCTCTACTACTCACTCTTTACTACTCACTCTCTACTCACTCTCTACTACTCACTCTCTACTACTCATTCTCTACTATTCTCTACATCTCCCTCTTTATTACTCTCTTTCTACTACTCTCTACTACTCTACTACTCCCTATTACTCTCTCTCTACTACTCACTCTCTTCTACTCACTCTCTACTACTCTCTACTACTCACTCTTTATTACCCACTCTCTACTACTCTCTACTACTCACTCTCTACTACTCTCTACTACTCACTCTCTACTACTCACTCTCTACTACTCACTCTACTACTCTCTACTACTCACTCTCTGCTACCCTTTACTACTCTCTACTACTCTCTAATTCTCACTCTCTACTCTCTATAAATACAAATATAAATGCATGCATACATATACATATATACATGCATATGCATGTTAGGTACATGAAAGTTTGAAAAACACTATTAAAAGCAAAGCCAAAAAGCCACCTAATTACACACAGAATTGGTCTAACTTAAACAAGGGCGAGACCTATTGCATTTTCAATGCTTGTTTACTTTGGTTCCATCAAGAAGGCATTCAGATATGTCACACATTTGCCATGAATTCTGAATGGTAGCACTCTAGTTGCTCATTAGAGCACTGTAGTAAAGCTACTGCTAACCAGGGAAGTCTGCAGCTGGTATTGAAAGTGCATGTTTCAGTCTGCATGTCAGAATTTTTTAATGAAATAGAAGAGGATTTGAGAAATCAAAATGTGCCCTGATTTTTCTTTCTGCAGCACTAATCATAATGTCTATGGCAAAATGAACCCCCTCATTTTGTCACTTTGAAATTAAATGTTTTAAGTGTTACCACTTTATTCCAATCAAGATGGCTTCAGGTGTGCCATACTTTTGTCATAAGTAAGACTGTTATCGCTCGAGTTGTTCTTTAGAACATTCTGGGACATTCTGTCATTGGGCTATACTCGGCCTACATCTGGGTGATATTTTTGCTACATTTGGGCTCTTTTGTCTCTGGTGGCCATCTTGGGAGACTTATTTGTTATGAAGTTTCCTAATTTCCTCATTTACTACAGTCTCCTGAGTAGGAATACTTTCAGATTTTTACTTTGATTCCATCAAGAAGGCAATATCACCCAGATGTAGCCCAAGTATAGCCAAATGACAGAATGTCCCAGAGCATTCTTTTTTTTTTTTTTTTTAAACATTTTTATTGAATTTCATTTTATAACAACAAAGTTACCCCTCCTCCCTCCCCCCTCCCCACCATTTCGAACAAGGTACAAAATTCAGGGTTTCCCAAAACACAAAAAGCAAATAAGACTGTGGAGAGTGTTAATGCATACATTTGGTAAAAAAGAAGAAAGAAAAACAATAGCTCCAATTTGTTTGACCTTTCCCTTTGGAAGAGAAAAAAATAAATATATATATATATATATATATATAATCCTAAATAAAATTGGACACTCACTCTCTACTACTCACTCTACTACTCACTCTCTACTACTATCTCTCTACTACTCTCTCTACTACTCACTCTCTACTACTCACTCTCTACTACTCACTCTCTTCTACTCTCTACTGCTCACTCTCCACTACTCAGTCTCTACTACTCGCTCTCAACTACTCTCTACTACTCACTCTACTACTCACTCTTTACTACTCTACTACTCTCTCTTACTCTCTCTACTTCTCACTCTCTACTACTATCTCTACTACTCACTCTCCACTACTCACTCTCTACTACACACTCTCTACTACTTGCCCTCTACTATTCGCTCTCTACTACTCTCTAGTACTCACTCTACTACTCACTCACTACTACTCTGTACTTCTCACTCTCTACTACTCTACTACTCTCTACTACTCACTCTCTACTACTCACTCTCTACTACTCTACTACTTTCTACTACTCTCTCTCTACTACTCACTCTCTACTACTCACTCTCTTCTACTCTCTACTACTCACTTGCTACTACTCAAAACTACTCACTCTCTACTACCTTCTCTCTACTACTCACACTCTACTACTCACTCTCTACTACTCACTCTCTACTATTCTCTCTCTACTACTCTCTACTACTCACTCTACTACTCATTCTCTACTACTCTCTACTACTCTTTCTCTACTACTCATTCTCTACTACTCTCCCTCTACTACTCACTCTTTACTACTCACTCTCTACTCACTCTCTACTACTCACTCTCTACTACTCATTCTCTACTATTCTCTACCTCTGCCTCTTTATTACTCTCTTTCTACTACTCTCTACTACTCTACTACTCCCTATTACTCTCTCTCTACTACTCACTCTCTAGTACTCACTCTCTACTACTCTCTACTACTCACTCTTTATTACCCACTCTCTACTACTCTCTACTACTCACTCTCTACTACTCTCTACTACTCACTCTCTACTACTCACTCTCTACTACTCACTCTACTACTCTCTACTACTCACTCTCTGCTACCCTTTACTAATCTCTACTACTCTCTAATTCTCACTCTCTACTCTCTATAAATACAAATATAAATGCATGCATACATATACATATATACATGCATATGCATGTTAGGTACATGAAAGTTTGAAAAACACTATTACAAGCAAAGCCAAAAAGCCACCTAATTACACACAGAATTGGTCTAACTTAAACAAGGGCGAGACCTATTGCATTTTCAATGCTTGTTTACTTTGGTTCCATCAAGAAGGCATTCAGATATGTCACACATTTGCCATGAATTCTGAATGGTAGCACTCTAGTTGCTCATTAGATCACTGTAGTAAAGCTACTGCTAACCAGGGAAGTCTGCTGCTGGTATTGAAAGTGCATGTTTCAGTCTGCATGTCAGAATTTTTTAATGAAATAGAAGAGGATTTGAGAAATCAAAATGTGCCCTGATTTTTCTTTCTGCAGCACTAATCATAATGTCTATGGCAAAATGAACCCCCTCATTTTGTCACTTTGAAATTAAATGTTTTAAGTGTTACCACTTTATTCCAATCAAGATGGCTTCAGGTGTGCCATACTTTTGTCATAAGTAAGACTGTTATCGCTCTAGTTGTTCTTTAGAACATTCTGGGACATTCTGTCATTGGGCTATACTCGGCCTACATCTGGGTGATATTTTTGCTACATTTGGGCTCTTTTGTCTCTGGTGGCCATCTTGGGAGACTTATTTGTTATGAAGTTTCCTAATTTCCTCATTTACTACAGTCTCCTGAGTAGGAATACTTTCAGATTTTTACTTTGATTCCATCAAGAAGGCAATATCACCCAGATGTAGCCCAAGTATAGCCAAATGACAGAATGTCCCAGAGCATTCTTTTTTTTTTTTTTTAAACATTTTTATTGAATTTCATTTTATAACAACAAAGTTACCCCTCCTCCCTCCCCCCTCCCCACCATTTCGAACAAGGTACAAAATTTAGGGTTTCCCAAAACACAAAAAGCAAATAAGACTGTGGAGAGTGTTAATGCATACATTTGGTAAAAAAGAAGAAAGAAAAACAATAGCTCCAATTTGTTTGACCTTTCCCTTTGGAAGAGAAAAAAATAAATATATATATATATATATATAATCCTAAATAAAATTGGACACTCACTCTCTACTACTCACTCTACTACTCACTCTCTACTACTATCTCTCTACTACTCTCTCTACTACTCACTCTCTACTACTCACTCTCTACTACTCACTCTCTTCTACTCTCTACTGCTCACTCTCCACTACTCAGTCTCTACTACTCGCTCTCAACTACTCTCTACTACTCACTCTACTACTCACTCTCTACTACTCTACTACTCTCTCTTACTCTCTCTACTTCTCACTCTCTACTACTATCTCTACTACTCACTCTCCACCACTCACTCTCTACTACACACTCTCTACTACTTGCCCTCTACTATTCGCTCTCTACTACTCTCTAGTACTCACTCTACTACTCACTCACTACTACTCTGTACTTCTCACTCTCTACTACTCTACTACTCTCTACTACTCACTCTCTACTACTCACTCTCTACTACTCTACTACTTTCTACTACTCTCTCTCTACTACTCACTCTCTACTACTCACTCTCTTCTACTCTCTACTACTCACTTGCTACTACTCAAAACTACTCACTCTCTACTACCTTCTCTCTACTACTCACACTCTACTACTCACTCTCTACTACTCACTCTCTACTATTCTCTCTCTACTACTCTCTACTACTCACTCTACTACTCATTCTCTACTACTCTCTACTACTCATTCTCTACTACTCTCTACTACTCTTTCTCTACTACTCATTCTCTACTACTCTCCCTCTACTACTCACTCTTTACTACTCACTCTCTACTCACTCTCTACTACTCACTCTCTACTACTCATTCTCTACTATTCTCTACCTCTCCCTCTTTATTACTCTCTTTCTACTACTCTCTACTACTCTACTACTCCCTATTACTATCTCTCTACTACTCACTCTCTACTACTCACTCTCTACTACTCTACTACTTTCTACTACTCTCTCTCTACTACTCACTCTACTACTCACTCTCTTCTACTCTCTACTACTCACTCGCTACTACTCAAAACTACTCACCCTCTACTAACTTCTCTCTACTACTCACACTCTACTACTCACTCTCTACTACTCTCTACTACTCTTTCTCTACTACTCACTCTCTACTACTCTCCCTCTACTACTCACTCTTTACTACTCACTCTCTACTCACTCTCTACTACTCACTCTCTACTACTCATTCTCTACTATTCTCTACATCTCCCTCTTTATTACTCTCTTTCTACTACTCTCTACTACTCTACTACTCCCTATTACTCTCTCTCTACTACTCACTCTCTTCTACTCACTCTCTACTACTCTCTACTACTCACTCTTTATTACCCACTCTCTACTACTCTCTACTACTCACTCTCTACTACTCTCTACTACTCACTCTCTACTACTCACTCTCTACTACTCACTCTACTACTCTCTACTACTCACTCTCTGCTACCCTTTACTACTCTCTACTACTCTCTAATTCTCACTCTCTACTCTCTATAAATACAAATATAAATGCATGCATACATATACATATATACATGCATATGCATGTTAGGTACATGAAAGTTTGAAAAACACTATTAAAAGCAAAGCCAAAAAGCCACCTAATTACACACAGAATTGGTCTAACTTAAACAAGGGCGAGACCTATTGCATTTTCAATGCTTGTTTACTTTGGTTCCATCAAGAAGGCATTCAGATATGTCACACATTTGCCATGAATTCTGAATGGTAGCACTCTAGTTGCTCATTAGAGCACTGTAGTAAAGCTACTGCTAACCAGGGAAGTCTGCAGCTGGTATTGAAAGTGCATGTTTCAGTCTGCATGTCAGAATTTTTTAATGAAATAGAAGAGGATTTGAGAAATCAAAATGTGCCCTGATTTTTCTTTCTGCAGCACTAATCATAATGTCTATGGCAAAATGAACCCCCTCATTTTGTCACTTTGAAATTAAATGTTTTAAGTGTTACCACTTTATTCCAATCAAGATGGCTTCAGGTGTGCCATACTTTTGTCATAAGTAAGACTGTTATCGCTCGAGTTGTTCTTTAGAACATTCTGGGACATTCTGTCATTGGGCTATACTCGGCCTACATCTGGGTGATATTTTTGCTACATTTGGGCTCTTTTGTCTCTGGTGGCCATCTTGGGAGACTTATTTGTTATGAAGTTTCCTAATTTCCTCATTTACTACAGTCTCCTGAGTAGGAATACTTTCAGATTTTTACTTTGATTCCATCAAGAAGGCAATATCACCCAGATGTAGCCCAAGTATAGCCAAATGACAGAATGTCCCAGAGCATTCTTTTTTTTTTTTTTTTTAAACATTTTTATTGAATTTCATTTTATAACAACAAAGTTACCCCTCCTCCCTCCCCCCTCCCCACCATTTCGAACAAGGTACAAAATTCAGGGTTTCCCAAAACACAAAAAGCAAATAAGACTGTGGAGAGTGTTAATGCATACATTTGGTAAAAAAGAAGAAAGAAAAACAATAGCTCCAATTTGTTTGACCTTTCCCTTTGGAAGAGAAAAAAATAAATATATATATATATATATATATATAATCCTAAATAAAATTGGACACTCACTCTCTACTACTCACTCTACTACTCACTCTCTACTACTATCTCTCTACTACTCTCTCTACTACTCACTCTCTACTACTCACTCTCTACTACTCACTCTCTTCTACTCTCTACTGCTCACTCTCCACTACTCAGTCTCTACTACTCGCTCTCAACTACTCTCTACTACTCACTCTACTACTCACTCTTTACTACTCTACTACTCTCTCTTACTCTCTCTACTTCTCACTCTCTACTACTATCTCTACTACTCACTCTCCACTACTCACTCTCTACTACACACTCTCTACTACTTGCCCTCTACTATTCGCTCTCTACTACTCTCTAGTACTCACTCTACTACTCACTCACTACTACTCTGTACTTCTCACTCTCTACTACTCTACTACTCTCTACTACTCACTCTCTACTACTCACTCTCTACTACTCTACTACTTTCTACTACTCTCTCTCTACTACTCACTCTCTACTACTCACTCTCTTCTACTCTCTACTACTCACTTGCTACTACTCAAAACTACTCACTCTCTACTACCTTCTCTCTACTACTCACACTCTACTACTCACTCTCTACTACTCACTCTCTACTATTCTCTCTCTACTACTCTCTACTACTCACTCTACTACTCATTCTCTACTACTCTCTACTACTCTTTCTCTACTACTCATTCTCTACTACTCTCCCTCTACTACTCACTCTTTACTACTCACTCTCTACTCACTCTCTACTACTCACTCTCTACTACTCATTCTCTACTATTCTCTACCTCTGCCTCTTTATTACTCTCTTTCTACTACTCTCTACTACTCTACTACTCCCTATTACTCTCTCTCTACTACTCACTCTCTAGTACTCACTCTCTACTACTCTCTACTACTCACTCTTTATTACCCACTCTCTACTACTCTCTACTACTCACTCTCTACTACTCTCTACTACTCACTCTCTACTACTCACTCTCTACTACTCACTCTACTACTCTCTACTACTCACTCTCTGCTACCCTTTACTAATCTCTACTACTCTCTAATTCTCACTCTCTACTCTCTATAAATACAAATATAAATGCATGCATACATATACATATATACATGCATATGCATGTTAGGTACATGAAAGTTTGAAAAACACTATTACAAGCAAAGCCAAAAAGCCACCTAATTACACACAGAATTGGTCTAACTTAAACAAGGGCGAGACCTATTGCATTTTCAATGCTTGTTTACTTTGGTTCCATCAAGAAGGCATTCAGATATGTCACACATTTGCCATGAATTCTGAATGGTAGCACTCTAGTTGCTCATTAGATCACTGTAGTAAAGCTACTGCTAACCAGGGAAGTCTGCTGCTGGTATTGAAAGTGCATGTTTCAGTCTGCATGTCAGAATTTTTTAATGAAATAGAAGAGGATTTGAGAAATCAAAATGTGCCCTGATTTTTCTTTCTGCAGCACTAATCATAATGTCTATGGCAAAATGAACCCCCTCATTTTGTCACTTTGAAATTAAATGTTTTAAGTGTTACCACTT
This sequence comes from Triturus cristatus, assembly GCF_964204655.1. Classification (NCBI taxonomy): domain Eukaryota; kingdom Metazoa; phylum Chordata; class Amphibia; order Caudata; family Salamandridae; genus Triturus; species Triturus cristatus. The sequence goes on along the minus strand of NC_140583.1, from coordinate 1,138,644,070 downwards.
TATTCCAATCAAGATGGCTTCAGGTGTGCCATACTTTTGTCATAAGTAAGACTGTTATCGCTCTAGTTGTTCTTTAGAACATTCTGGGACATTCTGTCATTGGGCTATACTCGGCCTACATCTGGGTGATATTTTTGCTACATTTGGGCTCTTTTGTCTCTGGTGGCCATCTTGGGAGACTTATTTGTTATGAAGTTTCCTAATTTCCTCATTTACTACAGTCTCCTGAGTAGGAATACTTTCAGATTTTTACTTTGATTCCATCAAGAAGGCAATATCACCCAGATGTAGCCCAAGTATAGCCAAATGACAGAATGTCCCAGAGCATTCTTTTTTTTTTTTTTTAAACATTTTTATTGAATTTCATTTTATAACAACAAAGTTACCCCTCCTCCCTCCCCCCTCCCCACCATTTCGAACAAGGTACAAAATTTAGGGTTTCCCAAAACACAAAAAGCAAATAAGACTGTGGAGAGTGTTAATGCATACATTTGGTAAAAAAGAAGAAAGAAAAACAATAGCTCCAATTTGTTTGACCTTTCCCTTTGGAAGAGAAAAAAATAAATATATATATATATATATATATAATCCTAAATAAAATTGGACACTCACTCTCTACTACTCACTCTACTACTCACTCTCTACTACTATCTCTCTACTACTCTCTCTACTACTCACTCTCTACTACTCACTCTCTACTACTCACTCTCTTCTACTCTCTACTGCTCACTCTCCACTACTCAGTCTCTACTACTCGCTCTCAACTACTCTCTACTACTCACTCTACTACTCACTCTCTACTACTCTACTACTCTCTCTTACTCTCTCTACTTCTCACTCTCTACTACTATCTCTACTACTCACTCTCCACCACTCACTCTCTACTACACACTCTCTACTACTTGCCCTCTACTATTCGCTCTCTACTACTCTCTAGTACTCACTCTACTACTCACTCACTACTACTCTGTACTTCTCACTCTCTACTACTCTACTACTCTCTACTACTCACTCTCTACTACTCACTCTCTACTACTCTACTACTTTCTACTACTCTCTCTCTACTACTCACTCTCTACTACTCACTCTCTTCTACTCTCTACTACTCACTTGCTACTACTCAAAACTACTCACTCTCTACTACCTTCTCTCTACTACTCACACTCTACTACTCACTCTCTACTACTCACTCTCTACTATTCTCTCTCTACTACTCTCTACTACTCACTCTACTACTCATTCTCTACTACTCTCTACTACTCATTCTCTACTACTCTCTACTACTCTTTCTCTACTACTCATTCTCTACTACTCTCCCTCTACTACTCACTCTTTACTACTCACTCTCTACTCACTCTCTACTACTCACTCTCTACTACTCATTCTCTACTATTCTCTACCTCTCCCTCTTTATTACTCTCTTTCTACTACTCTCTACTACTCTACTACTCCCTATTACTATCTCTCTACTACTCACTCTCTAGTACTCACTCTCTACTACTCTCTACTACTCACTCTTTATTACCCACTCTCTACTTCTCTCTACTACTCACTCTCTACTACTCTCTACTACTCACTCTCTACTACTCACTCTCTACTACTCACTCTACTACTCTCTACTACTCACTCTCTGCTACCCTTTACTAATCTCTACTACTCTCTAATTCTCACTCTCTACTCTCTATAAATACAAATATAAATGCATGCATACATATACATATATACATGCATATGCATGTTAGGTACATGAAAGTTTGAAAAACACTATTAAAAGCAAAGCCAAAAAGCCACCTAATTACACACAGAATTGGTCTAACTTAAACAAGGGCGAGACCTATTGCATTTTCAATGCTTGTTTACTTTGGTTCCATCAAGAAGGCATTCAGATATGTCACACATTTGCCATGAATTCTGAATGATAGCACTCTAGTTGCTCATTAGATCACTGTAGTAAAGCTACTGCTAACCAGGGAAGTCTGCTGCTGGTATTGAAAGTGCATGTTTCAGTCTGCATGTCAGAATTTTTTAATGAAATAGAAGAGGATTTGAGAAATCAAAATGTGCCCTGATTTTTCTTTCTGCAGCACTAATCATAATGTCTATGGCAAAATGAACCCCCTCATTTTGTCACTTTGAAATTAAATGTTTTAAGTGTTACCACTTTATTCCAATCAAGATGGCTTCAGGTGTGCCATACTTTTGTCATAAGTAAGACTGTTATCGCTCTAGTTGTTCTTTAGAACATTCTGGGACATTCTGTCATTGGGCTATACTCGGCCTACATCTGGGTGATATTTTTGCTACATTTGGGCTCTTTTGTCTCTGGTGGCCATCTTGGGAGACTTATTTGTTATGAAGTTTCCTAATTTCCTCATTTACTACAGTCTCCTGAGTAGGAATACTTTCAGATTTTTACTTTGATTCCATCAAGAAGGCAATATCACTCAGATGTAGCCCAAGTATAGCCAAATGACAGAATGTCCCAGAGCATTCTTAAGAACAACTAGAGCGCTTACTGTCTTACTTATGACAAAAGTATGGCACACCTGACTGTGACTCCGGGCTCACTTGGCAGAAACACCCCCTGACCCTCCACCCCATCACAAAATGTAATGCCTGTGAAAAGGGTAGGTGGACGCAGTGTTATATAGAACATAGTCCTGAGAGCACGATTGAAAATGAAAACTAGATATAGTATATGGTATAAAATATGCACCAAAAAGTGTGATATAAGATGAACCGGGGCATGAAATATAATATGCAATACATTGTGCGCAATTACAGATTCATTGGAGAGTGCGAGATAGCACAGGCACTAGCGCGTGCTATGCGATATGCGCCTTGGCAGTGTTGTGTAACCTAACTAGTCTCTAAAGTTGTAATATAAAATATGTGCTGGGGAGTGTAACCTTGCATATGCACTGTGACAAAGATATGGATCCCAGATTGTAATATGTATGGCATAGCGCTGTGCGTTATAACATAGGCATCCAGGAAGGCACGTTAGATGGGGCAATATAACCCGTGCAAAGGCAAGTGTGGCACGACATATTCACGGGGTGGTGTTATAGTGCACATGGGCTAGAGAGTGTCATAGCATACGCACTAGCTGGTGGAATACAATACAGAGGTGTGTGGCACTCGGCGGGCACTGGTGGGTGTAACACAGCATTGGGCTCAGCCAGGAGCACGCTGTGACTCTCAAGTGTGGTTTGTCTCCTTTCCAGAGAGTAAAATAAAAAGTATTACACATCGGTGGTGGATGTGTGTTTTATTAACCGTGAGAGAGGTTTCTTGCATAGTTTGGTCGAGTTTTTGTCGAATCCCCTTTGAATGGCTTGGTGTGCGTGTGTATTAAATGTGCCCGTCAATAGCTACCCATGTTTGTATAAATAAACAACAAGGGTGTCTACTTGGAGAGTACCCACCGGCGGGTGCACCGGGATTAGGCCCAGTAGGGCGTCAGACACGTCAGAGCTTCACTGGCGGTGTAAATACATTCCACGTGGATTAATTGTATGCATAGTCGCCTTTTAATGAATATCACGCAAATCGTTATGGTGATAGGTACATACTGTTTGTCCAGCATGTCCTGGATGTTTCTATAAATATATAAAAAAAAGAAATAATAAAAAACAAAGGCCCACCCCGGGGGATGGGGTCCCCGGGGCCATAAGTGGTCTGAGGAGGGGGGCAACGCAGCCCCCCTCCTAAAGAATTAAAACAAAAAAAAGGCAATGACCCGGGGGTTGTGGTCCCCTGGGCCGATTAAGGCCTTGGGAGGGCCACATTTATTTTTTTTAAACAAAAAAAATTAGGGTGCAGGCCCTGGGGGATGGGGTCCCCAGGGCCAATAAATTAGAAAAAGAAGGGGGGCCACACAGCCATCCTTCTTAAAAAAATAAAATAAATAAAAGACCAGCATCGCGCCGGAGTCCATGCCCCCTCCTTGCAGCACTCTGCAAACGCGCCCCCTGGCCAGTTGTATGTTGGAGAATTAATTCCCCTTCAATACTGAGGGTCCCTGAGGGCCAACTAGCTCAACAGGTATCTCCAGAATGCGCCAGGGAGCTGCGTTTCAGACAGGTGTTCTGAGGCCACGCCCCTTTTTACACCTCTATGCAACGCAGCTCTGTGGCGCTTACTGGAGGTACCTAGTGGGCTAGTTTGACCCTAGGGACCCTTAGGATTCAAGGGGACTTAATCTCTCAACACAGGGCGTGTTTACACAGTGGTGAAGGGAGGGGACGGGGCCTGAGGTGACGTGTGCAAACATGTCCTGTGGCGTGTTTTAAGTTGGGGAAATAGTTCCCCTTCAATCCTGAGGGCCCCTGGGGGATAACTAGCCCACCAGGTGCTACCAGTAAGTGCCACTGAGCTGCGTTGCAGAGAGGTGGTCCAGGCCGTGCCACTTTCTACAACTCTCTGCAACGCAGCTCTGTGGCGATTACTTGAGGTACCTAGTGGGCTAGTTGGACCCTAAGGACCCTCAGGATTCAAATGAACATAATCTCTCAACTAAAAATGGCCACAGGGCGTGTTTACACAGTGGTGAAGGGAGGGGACGGGGCCTCAGTTAACCTGTGCAAACCAGCCCTGTGGCGCGTTTTAAGTTGGGGAAATAATTCCCCTTCAATCCTGATGGACCCTGGGGGCCAACTAGCCCACCAGGTGCTTCCAGTAAGGGCCACTGCGCTGCGTTGCAGAGAGGTGGTCTAGGCCGTGACCCTTTTTCAATCTCTCTGCAACGCAGCTCTGTGGCACTTACTGGAGGTACCTAGTGGTCTAGTTGGACCCTAGGGACCCTCTGGATTCAAGGGGACTTAATCTCCAAACTTAAAACAGCCACAGGGCGTGTTTACACAGTGGGGAATGGAGGGGACGGGGCCTGAAGTGACGTGTGTAAACATGCCCTGTGGCGCGTTTTAAGAGGTAGTTTTAATCCCCTGCCCTATTATATACTAGTGGCTTACAGAGGAGGTCATGCTAATCATAGGGGGACCCCAACCCATAGTGTTCCCTAGTGTATGTAGGTGTTTTCACTGTATTCTGAGTGTCTTTTAACATAGCACTGGCTCTAGGACTGGTTAGTCAGACTCAGTTACCACCAGTATCCGTCTGAAAAAGTTGAGGGTACAGGATGATTTTGCAACAAGGCTTCTTTCTGCTCTTCTGTTTGTTCTTTCTGCACGTTATCCTTTTTCCTGCACTTTTCTTCGTCTTTGAGGACTTCTGTTGCTTCTTTCTGCATTTCTTTTTTTTCTTTCTGTGCGTTTTTTCTTCTTTCTTCACATGTCCTATCTCTGTAGGCATAATTAGGAATTAGCATTTAAAAAACCTTTGAAATTCACTGAAAAAACCATAGGTTTCAGGCACGTTATAGTTAGGAATTAGCATTTAAAAAACCTTAGAAATTCACTGAAAAAACTAAAGGTTTCAGGGGCGTTATAGTTAGCTGGACTTTTTACTCATACAAAACCATTGAAATTCCCCCGTTATAGTTAGTTCAGCTAACTATAACTCGCGCGCCTCACTGCTGATGACGTCACATATTACATCACGCATGACATGGTCAGTGACATCACTCATGACATCACTGATGACATCTCAAATGACATCACTGATGACATCATCCTTGTGATAGAGTGGCAGACCTCCTCTCCCCTAATATAACCTTTGATACACACATTCAAAAATAGAAACAAAAATGTTCAAAACAATTGACATACCAATACCAGTTACAACAACCTTTTCAGTAATTCTTAGATCCACATACACATCCACTCATTCACCAAAAGTCCTATTCAGTCACTCATGCATGTACTCACTCATCATATGTACTCATACACCTACACATCCTGTTACACAACGCCACTCATCCATCGAGTTACTCACACACATAGTCACTCATGCTAATAAAGAATCAAACATCCATTTACTTGCATATACAGTTATACACACACCACCACACTTACTTCTACAGAAAATCACTTATAGAAACACATACTTATTCATACAGGAACTCTTTCAATCTCTCGCTTCACATATACTCACTTATATACACCAACAGTCACATATACTAGTTTAAAACATATGTAGTTACTCATAAAGACACTATTGAGACAGTCATTCACTCACTAACACACCCATGCACACACTCATCCACCCATACAGTCCTGCATACATGCTGTCTTCAACACATACAAACAGTGAGTCACTCATTCATGCACCTATGCACTACGTAATACCCCCCACCGAACCATACAGACACTCAGACACTCATATTGATACTCAAAAAACCAACTAATAACCTATATAGACACACATGTAGCTACTCACCAACCCATGCAGACGCTTATACACAAAGTGAGAGACTGATACAGATATTTACATATTTAAACATTACTTACTAAGCCATGTATTAACTAAGATACTCTTAATCAGTCAGTTATAAATCAATTTTTCAAAAACAAATCATCCATTTAGACACTTATATACCCATTTATTCTTCCATCAACCTTGAGATATACATATATAAAACATATGTAATTTTCAGAGAAACACACATTTACTGGATGATGTCATCAGTGATGTCATCAGTGATGTCATTTGAGATGTCATCAGTGATGTCATGAGTGATGTAATATGTGACGTCATCAGCAGTGCATTGCGGGCGTGCGAGTTATAGTTAGCTGAACTAACTATGACGGGGGAATTTCAATGGTTTTGTACGAGTGAAAAGTCCAGCTAACTATAACGCCCCTGAAACCTATGGTTTTTTCAGTGAATATATATGTTTAACGCAAGTAACCCTAAGTGGTCGGCACACTCGGGACTGTTCTTCTCCACGGGTGGGTATGGTGGAAAATTCCCCGCTCTCAGCCAACATGTTTCGGGTATTCTAACCCTTCTTCACAGGCAAATTCGGGAAAATGACGCCTTGTTTGCCGTCATTTTCCTGGCTGAGAGTGGGGAATATTCCACCATACCCACCCGTGGAGAAGAGCAGTCCTGAGTGTGCCTACCACTTAGGGGTACTTGCGTTAAACAATTTAGTGACCTGCCCTTGGTCAAGGTGAGGCACCACCATTCTAGCTGCAGAGGTCCATGTGCCTTGGATTGTTTGGGCTTCACGGAATGGGATTTCCGAGCGGCGGTTGTTGCGGGAAGTCTCACCCCTGCAGCCTTATGGGTCCGCTCGCTGTGAGGATAGCACAGCTTGAGTGGGACAGGACTTGCCATCTTTTAATGACACGCAGAGGCTTGTAGGATTGGACTTATCCCCTGGTGATTGTTTAATAATGAAAGATGACGGTGCCCATTTGGGTTAATATTCGGGCACTACCGGCAGTTTGATGGACTACTGAAGCTGGATTTCTGCAACGGGGAGAGAGGAGGTAAATTGATTACATGATAAGGGATCCTTTAATGGCTTTTGCATCCCCCTGGGCACTCAAGCTGGTGTGGGGCCGGATATCCAATATTTATTGGGACATCACTTGGTGTTGGGCTTGCCGTCATTACTTAAGAGGCAACCCTAGAGGACTCCAACTTCCAGCATGCAATGCGCCTGGCAGGATGTATGCGAGAGGTTTGACACACCCTTGAGATGGAGGAGGGGCAAGTAATCACCTGACAGGGAGTGGTCATTATAACATCTGCACTTGACCCCCAAGGACAACAAGGAGCCCATGAAACCGGCACTGAGGAAAGCCAATCAAGGCTGAAACGCGTCTGCTAAAAGCGTTTCATGGACCTGTGACACCGCGCGCAAGAAATTCAATAAAGCCGTTTTCTGTACCCCGGAGCTGTGTCGTGCTTTCTATCTACCTGGAGAGAGCATTTGGTTCATATATATATATATATATATATATATATATATATATATATATATATATATATATATATATTCACTTAAAAAACCATAGGTTTCACACATGTTATAGTTAGGTGGACATTTCACTCGTAAAAAAACAATGAAATTCCCCCGTTATAGTTGGTTGAGATAACCGCCACTCTATCACAAGGATGATGTCATCAGTGATGTCATGAGTGATGCCACTGACCATGTCCTGAGTGATGTAATATGTGACGTCATGAGCAGAGGATTGCGGGCGCGCGAGTTATAGTTATCTCAACTAACTATAACGGGGGAATTTCGTTGTTTTTTTACGAGTGAAATGTCCACCTAACTATAACATGTGTGAAACCTTTGGTTTTTTAAGTGAATATATATATATATATATAATTACGGTTCTTTTCTCCAAGCATAAATTCAGAGAGAGAAGAGACGGCACACCAGGAAACGGCACAAACGAACTTTATTTGTGCGCTAGCTTAATCCAGGACGACGCGTTTCGGCGTTAGCCTTTGTCAAGTAACTTCCTGTATTCCAACACCCGTAGAAATACATGCTCGAGGTTGATGAACATAAAAGAAATACTGCTATTGTTTAGCACAGCATGAATAGCGTGTGTAAATTTAAACAAAAATCTTTTGCCTATGATTAGGTCAATATGTCAATCATGATAGAAATCTAATTGAAAATTCATGAAGTAACACAATGATAATTGAAACAATAACAAACCATTGTCGTGACTTAGTAGCAGGCATGGGGATTGCTCCAGCAGTGAACCATGAAAACCATATATATATATATATATATATATATATATATTTATATATATATATATATTCAATGAAAAAACCAAAGGTTTCACACATTTTATAGTTAGCTGGACATTTCACTCGTAAAAAACCAATGAAATTTCCCCGTTATAGTTAGTTCAGCTAACTATAACTCGCGCGCCCGCAATGCACTACTGATGACGTCACATATTACATCACTCATGACATGGTCACTGACATCACTCATGACATCACTGATGACATCTCAAATGACATCACTGATGACATCACTGATGACATCATCCAGTGAATGTGTGTTTTTCTGAAAATTAAATAGGTTTTATATAAGTATATCTCAAGCTCGATGGAAGATTAAATGGGTATATAAGTGTCTAAATGGATGATTTTTTTTGAAAAATGTATTGTGTAACTGATTGTTAAAATGTATCATAGTGAATACATGGCTTAGTGAGTAATGTTTAAATATGTAAATATCTGTATCAGTCTCTCACTTTGTGTATAAGTAGCTGCATGGGTTGGTGAGTAGCTACATGGGAGTCAATATAGGTTATTAGTTGGTTTTTTGAGTATCAGTGTGAGTGTCTGCATGGTTCGGTGGGGGGTATTACGTAGTGCATAGGTGCATGAATGAGTGACTCACTGTATGTGTTGAAGACAGCATGTGTGCATGACTATATGGGTGGATGAGTATGTGTAAAGGTGTGTTAGTGAGTGAAAGACTGTCTCAATAGTGTCTCCATGAGTAACTACATATGTTTTTAACTGTTATATGTGTCTTTTGGTGTATATAACTGAGTATATGTGAGAGTAAGAGATTGAAAGAGTTCCTGTATGAATAAGTATGTGTTTCTATAAGTGATTGTTTAAAAGACTAAGTATGTGTAAGTTTCTGTACAAGTAGGTGTGGTGGTGTGGGTATAACTGTATATGCAAGTAAATGGATGTTTGATTCTTTATTAGCATGAGTGACTTTGTGTGTGAGTAACTCTATGGATGAGTGGCGTTGTGTAACAGGATTACAGGTGTATGAATACATATGATGAGTGACTACATGTATGAGTGACTTTATAGTACTGTTGGTGAATGAGTGGATGTGTATGTGGTTCTTAGAATTACTGAATAGGTTGTTGTAACTGATATTGATATGTTCATTATTTCGAACATTTTAGTTTCATTTTTTTAAATGTGTGTATTAAAGGTTATATTAGGGGAAGAAGAGGTCTGCTACTATTTCACAAGGATGATGTCATCAGTGATGTCATCAGTGATGTCATTTGAGATGTCATCAGTGATGTCATGAGTGATGTCAGTGACCATGTCATGAGTGATGTAATATGTGACGTCATCAGTAGTGCATTGCGGGCGCGCGAGTTATAGTTAGCTGAACTAACTATAACGGGGAAATTTCATTGGTTTTTTACGAGTGAAATGTCCAGCTAACTATAACATGTGTGAAACCTTTGGTTTTTTCATTGAATTTCTAAGGTTTTTTAAATGCTAATTCCTAACTATAACGTGTGTGAAACCTATGGTTTTTTCAGTGAATTTGCAAGGTTTTTTAAATGCTAATCCCTAACTATAACATGTGTGAAACCCATGGTTTTTTCAGTGAATTTGCAAGGTTTTTAAAATGCTAATTTCTAACTATAACGTGTGTGATACCCATGTTTTTTTCAGTGAATTTGTACGGTTTTTTAAATGCAAATTTTTTTTTGTCATTTTTTGTAACCCTTTGTATAAAATAATATATGTACTATATTCTGCATTATGGAAAGGTTTTTTTTTTTTTATTTCTGCATTTTTTTCCGTGCGCGTACGGTAAGCTGACGGTACGCGCTTCGTACGTCATAAGTACGGTGCGCGTACGTGAGTGACGTACGCGTACACCCGGAAGCAACGTCGCGGGTACGCAGGGGTGTGTAATGCGCATGCGCGATTGTGACATACGCGCTGCGTAAGCGCACCGTAAGCATCACGTGCTCGCACGGCAGGTCATGTGACTTACAAAGAACACTTTTTATTGGTTGAAATTACTTTCACTTCCAGAAACTTCCCACACCACACCCATTCCCCTCATTACTGCTTGAAAGAACACTTTTCATTGGTTGAAACTACTTTCAGTTCCAGATTCTTCCCACACCACACCCATTCCCCTCATTTCTGCTTGTGATTCTCTAGGAGCAGGAGCTGGATTGACATTGGGATACAATGGCAGAACAGCAGACCTCTTCTGAGAGTGAGGCCAGCAGCACCACCATGATCCAGAGAAGGAGGAAACAAAAGACTTCTTTTGTATGGGAGTATTTCACTTTTCCAGAGGGGGAGAAAAAGGTGAATGCTCCATTGGTCACTTGCAAACTTTGTGGTCGTGTTTTATCAAGAGGAAATCCAAGGAGGAAATACTCCTTTGGAAATCACTCTATGAAGAGACACCTCCAGGACAGACACCCAAGGAACTTTGCTCGACATGCTGAAGAAAACCCTTCAGTAAGTCACCAGAGCCCAGCCTCAGATGCTCAGCCGAGTACATCATCGGCAGCTCAGCTGAGCCTTTCCTCTGATGTGGGAGCATCACCTTCTTCTTTTCCTATGGACATCAACCCTCGATTTGGGAGGGTTGAAATGAGGTGTACAAGATGTGGTGGTCTTATTGTTTTTGGGGAGATCAGTCTTCCCCTTATTAACAATAAGATAGACCAGCATGTTTGTAGACCCTCATAATACTCCCATTCTTTCTTTCCTCCATCCCTGTATGAACCCAACGGCTCTTATAAGAGCCAACCTTACCTCTCAACTTTTTTTTTATTTTTTCTTTGAAACTTTTTTTTTTTTTTTTTTCTTTTTTTTTAAAACACTAAAAATCAATTACCACATCTCAAGATCCTTGAGAAATTAATAACTAATTTTTTGAAAACTTTTAGAGATAAAGTGGACCAGACCACAAAGTATGCAAGTGACCAATTGAGCATTCACCTTTTTCTCCCCCTCTGGAAAAGAAAAATACATTATGAATCCACTTTTCAGATTCTGAAAACAGCACATGTCCAAACTGCTTTTTCAGACCACCACCATGTGTAACCTGGGTGGCTGCCTACATCCCAGCAAGGGCAACCAGCCTTAGTGATGCTGAATGTATTTGCATTACTGGCTGAAACCTCAAACCCCACTTGCTTGTAAATACTGTGCATGATTCCACATGGTAAGCAGCTGGGTGTGTGCTAAGAGTCTGCTTCTGCACCAAAAAATGACTCCCCCTTTTTACTACTAATGCAACAATGAAATCACCAGAGCAGTACACAATAAATCTCTGCCTGTAATTCCTATATGCACACAGAGTCATATTTTCACATTAGTCACAAAACGAAATTTCTTTGCCAATTTGAAAGCACACTTACTGCTCTTTTTTTTGACAAGTGATAATCACTTTTACAGACTGACACATTATGAATCCACTTTTCAGATTTTTTTAATTGCACATGTCCAAACTGCTTTTTCAGACCACCACCATGTGTAACCTGGGTGACTGCCTACATTCCAGCAAGGGCAACCAGCCTTAGTGATGCTGAATGTATTTGCATTACTGAGTCCAACCTCAAACCCTTAAACTATTCTTTTTTTATACCAGTACACCTTAATTTATCGTGAAAACATAGTCCATATTATTTTACATGTTCCTCACATTTAAATTTCTCCCAAAACAGAAAATGATAAACACAACTTCAACAAAAGGAATTCCATTTCTATTATTCATTTCTTAATTTACCATATACATCCCCTCTCAAACTCTAAACTCACCTTTAAAATTAGTTAGCTGTGAAAGAAATGTGGCACTCAAACAGCAGATTATCAGAGCCAGGATCTCTTTTCTTTACACCTCTCTCCTATTCTCTTTCTATTGGTTGAAAACCAACCCTTTTCCAAAAGTACCCTTCCTCCAACTTGACTTCTGCCTAGTACCCTTCCCCCAACTTGACTTCTGCCTGCTACCATAGCAACAGCTCATGGAACACTGCTGTGTGGAGTTAGGTCAGAAGTGCGCCAAACAATGTTTCAATTCCACAGAGCAAGAGTGCTGTGGAAATATGGATTTTTCTGATCAGTTATGTCCCCTATCTTGGACCCCAACGGTTTCATGTATGAATCACAAGTACATGTATGTTCCCTCCAGTTCCAGTTATGAAGACGCAAACACATGTGCGTCCACCGTCAACATGTCCTCTGTCAGATCCGCCATGAATAGGTCGGATATTTCATTCCTAAATATGAAAGGCCACCGGCTTTATATGGTTCACTTATGCCATTTTTCAGTCCAGGCAAGTAGGCCCTGATTCTGTCATCAAACTCTTCTTGCCTTCTGCCTCTGAAAACTCCAGTCTGAGCCTGCATCTGTGACCATGAACTTTGTCTCATTCTCTGCGCGGCCCACGAAGCCTGACATCAGCCTATTCTCTGCCAAGAACTGTATTTCACCTTCGAGTTATCTGCTTCGTTCCTCAGCCGATGCATTCCTGTCTAGTTGTTTAAGTAAACATTCTTCCAGCTACCGAGCAAAGGCTCGGCTTCTCTGTCTTTATGCAAGTAATTCATAACCCTGTTACCATGGAAGGTTTCTGTCCCTTGCATCTCATATAGACACTTAGACACTTAGACGCTTGTACACGCACGCACAGGCAGTATAGAATAGATTCTGTCCGAGAGTCCTTCTTTTGTGGATAACATAGTTCTTTAAACATAGGATGTTAGATATGATTTGGGATTAGGTTGACTTGACCCCCCAGACTTCTTGTCTCCACATGTAGAGCTAAATGTCAAGTCCCCTTCACCCCCTAGTTGCACGTCAATCACACGTCATGCTGCTGCGCGCGCATCTATGCCAAGTATTATCTTATAGATCCACCTATATATGACATCATAACCAATTATGTTCCTTTTTACTCCTTATTACACCCATTTTCGGTTACGCAGGTGAATCGTCATTTTCCTTATCAATTGTTACGCCTACCGCATTCGCTTCATTGTAATGTATGTTCTATAAAAGTCATTTCTTGTCAATAATGTATGTACTTCACTTCCTGAACCTTCGTGGTGACGGAACTTGGAGCAACCGATTATAATCGATCATTGGAATAAAGCCCATTCCGAACCTCTAATACCACGGATTCCGCCTCTTATTTACTGAGCTGTTTTATTATGTTCCTGTATCAAATTAAGTCCCGGTAATTAAATTATTTACCACATGAATGGTGCCCGAACAGGGACACTTTCTCATCTCACGCGCCGGCGGTGAGTTGCAGGCCCGGTCTCCTGCCACAGCTGGACGGACAATAACGCGTACCAGCAGGATTTCCTGTATCTCCCTCCGGTCAAGCGGGGGCGACTGAGGCTGCGATCAACACCCAGACGAGGCGGTGAGAAGTGCGAAGTATCCCGACCAGAGCCTAGCTGAGAGAGCAAGATCCGAGGTATACAGAGGCCCACCAGTTTCCGAAGTCCCAAGTCGAGTCCAGTCTCCGCAGTGTTCGAGTCGAGTCCAGTCCGGTTCAAGTTCAGTTCAGTTTCCGAGGCCTTCCATTTCCGAGCTACCCGGTGAGTACCATTACTGGGGAGGCTTTCTGACGTGCACATAGTTTGTGCCGGTCAAGACGGGTTTGGGTACACAAATCCGGTCTGCACTGTTTCAGCAGTGTATCTGTACTGTTTAGCAGTATATCAAGTATATAATTCAGAATGATTCAGTTAATGTCGAGTATTATGTTTAGTGATTTAAGTTTTCCTTAGATCGTCATCATTATTGATTGTTCAGGTAAATGTTAAATGTTAAATGTTTTAAGTACGTTCTGCATATTGTGGTATGAATGACTGTTCATTATCGTGTTTACTGTATTAAGTTTGTTTTAAATCAAGTATCAGATCAGTTCTCAATATGCCGCTCTTTTCAAAATTAAGACAGATCACAACAAGAAAAGGGGTACTCGAAGAAGCCGTTCCTATTCCTCCTAGGGACACTCCAGGGTACTTCATGTATCATAAACATGGCTTAGACGCTATATTATTTCTTGATTTATGGGTAGACTACACCAAGGAATTACCAGAAAGTCAGAGGTGGCCCACAGCGGGAACCTGGGATGCAGAGTGCATCATGAAAGTCGAGGAAGAGTTATGGAAAAGGAAAGTCAGACAGTCACAGAAAGACGCCGTTGAGTTATGGCGTAAAGAATCTCATAGACGTACAGAAAAAGCACTCCGACAGGAAGAGAGGAATAAAGAGAGTTCAAATAAAGTTCGAGAAAATCTATTAATTGAAGAAGGTATCCGAGTGAAATCAGAACAAGTAGACAGACAAAGAAATGCCCTTATGAATGGTATGTATCCTCTTCTGGCCGAAGGATTACCTAAGGCTACTCCAGAGATACCAAAAGACTTGCCAACCCCATTATTCCCAATAAAGGTACATCCTAAGGGGCATCCTAGAACCGCAGAAGATGTTTTTCTTTCCTCATATTTAGATGACGCAGCTCCCGAGTATGCTAATTCCGCCCCACATAGACCGCCTGCCAGGGAGGTTCAACGCCAAGATCCAGTACCCGTATCTCTACAGCAACAAGTTCCGGCAAGCACATCTGTTTCTACATCTGTTCCTACAGCTACTTCTATAACTGTGTCCACACCTATAGTTGCTGTGTCGCGTTCAACGAATCCTTTCACACCCGACACCCCAGATGGGGCTACGGGAGGTGCTACCAATATTTTTTCTACGCCACCCAGAATAAATAAACTTACCTTTCAAGAGTCAGCACATTCACGTACCCCCAAACTCATAAATGCCCGTACGCTTAAGGAACTTCTTGTAGATTGTAGATATGACCCTGTGCCCGGCAAAGAGGACGAAATGACCCTGGCATCATTGCGTATCAGACGAGCCGCAGTGTATTTAGGGAAGTTACCAGGAATGACTGCGCATCTAGATAAAATATATCATTTTGTCCAAACAGGGCGAGATTCAGAATGTATTAACAGAGCTATGGAATACCAGAAAGTGGAGATACAGGGGGAACTGTTACGGTTCCTCATAAATTGTGTGATCAGAAATCAAGACCGACCAGGGGTAGACCCGGAAGCAATGCAAATTCTTACCAGATGGAGTCAGAATATATCAGAAGGAAGACATGATAAGCAGAATTGTATAATAGCCATGTGTCGAAAGATCCGTAAAGAAATAGAACGCCTACACGAAGAAAGATTAGCGGTAGACCAGTTCGAACAAAACGAGGAAGAAGGACCAGGACTACCCGCAGGACAGTCAGACACCATAGCCTATGTAGGTAGAGGAAGATCTTGTAATAGTAATAGATGTCTTATTGACCCGATACGTCCGATATGTCCAGATAATAACAGGAATTTCCAAATACCTATAATTAATATAAGGTCTAACGAGCATTCGTTCCAAGCCGCCGACAAATTACTCCGAGAACGAAGGGGTTATCATTTTCTCGATTCTATGGATGAACAAGATTTAGCTAGGTCAGCTGTCCATTGGGTGGACAGTCCCGGAAAATATAGTGATGATACAGTAGCACGCACATTTTTGAATCTCACCCCAGATGAACAGCGTTTGGCTGGGATTTATATGATTCAACAACTCCTTATACTATATCAGAGTCAGCATTCGGACCCTGGTCCCTTACCTGACATATTGACTGAATTACTCATGAATAGATGGAGAGGTTCAGGTACTAAATTAATTAAAGAAATTCTAGAATCAAGAAAGCAGTACATTCTTTTTGTATGTTCAGAACATGTTTCACTACCCATTAAGGAAAGAACCACGTATTACATGGATAGACAGAATCCCTTACGAGAAGTGCACCCAATAAAAGGCGAGGACAATGAGTTTAAACGCGTATTTGTGTATACGCCCATATCGAAAATAGAATTGTTAGAAATGAAGAAAGTGGTACCCAGTCATGACAAAGATCCAGCGGGTTTTCACCGAGAAATTAAAGACATGTTACTCATGGGAGAGTATACCTATCCCGACATCATGACAATATTAAAGGTATTAATGCCTGCTGGCATTTATGAGAAACTCAGGGAAAAAGAGTGGGAGGTAGGAGACCAAAAGATAGAATGGTCAGTATTAGAAGCAGAAGAAAAGGCCCGAACTGCAGGAGCAGGACTCGGGGATAGAACTAAAGCACTGCCAGGTTTATTAGTACAGGTACTGCCACGTTTATTAACTACGAAAAAAGAAGATTGGGGTACAATTTCCGCCTGTAAACAGAAGCAAGATGAAGACACTAGTGATTACTATGCCCGATTTGAAAAATGTTTTGGTATAAATAGTGGCATAAAAGCAAGTAGCGAATCATACCCGCATCTGTTTGTAACAAAATTAGTAGAAAATGCCCTGCCCCAAGTAAAGAATAGAGTATTAAAATTCGAGAGTACCTGGCAAGGTAACACTCCATCGCAAATGTTACAAATGTTACAGTACCATCACAATAGAATTAGAGAGGAACAAGAACATGAACACAGACGCATGAAAGACACGAAAATGAAAATGCTAGTTTCTCAGACAGTTCCAGCTGAAGGACATAAAAAGGGTATGACACATTCCGGTGATTCAGCAGGACCTGTAAAAGGGACATGTAATTATTGTAAAAAGCCAGGTCATTACGTACACGATTGTCCAGTTTTGAAACATAATATCGCCATAGGTAATACAAAAGAAAGACCGCGGCCACCTAGACAGGATCAGAATGAACAAGGAGCCGCGCAGCATGCACAGTCCATGCCAGCTCCACCACAGTCTATACAGTTTGTGCCAGCTGCACCAGCGCTGCCTGTTGCTGCCACACAAACCACGACACGTCAGCTGTACCAGACCGCACAGTATGACTATCCTGATTATCAACGATACGCATGAACCAGCCTAGAGAGGGAAGTTGACTTACCCCTTATCGAGATCCCTGTAGATCAAGAAGGACCTTATGTACATAGTGAATTATTAGGCCAAGACAGAAAATTTTTACTCGATACAGGGGCAAGTCGAACAACCATAAAACGTAGTGAAGTTCCAGGGGCACCCCTCTCAGGCTCTCAGAATATTTCCCTTGGTTTTTCAGGAAAACCTATTGTTAATGAAGTGTCACAACCTCTTCCACTTACGATAGGACCTTTGACCCGAACTACAGATTTATTGCTTACTAAATCATGTCCAGAAAATCTGTTAGGAATAAAGACACTGAAAGCTCTAGGAGCTATAATATGTTGTTCTCCGGAAGGAGTAAGATTGTTTTTACGTGATTTTAAAGGTCACTATGTATCTAGAGACATGGATCCCCGACTGCAGACTTTACCCACACATCTATGGGCACAAGGCCCTACTGATGTTGGTTGCATGAATATTACACCGTATCGAGTCACACTAAAGGCGGGAGTGGTACTACCCCGAATGCGACAATACAAGTTACCACCAGATGCTGTAGTGGCTTTACTACAAATCATTGACGAGCTCATTGCCCAAGGAGTAGTTGTGGAAACAGACTCCAATGTATGTAATTCACCAATAATTCCGATTCTTAAACGAACAGATCCAAAGGCCCCGCCAGTATATCGATTGGTTATTGATCTGCGCGAATTAAACAAATGCATTGTGCCGCAATTTCCTGTGGTCCCAGATATCTCGTCATTACTGACAGCTATTGATTCCGAAGCAACATTCTTTACTGTAATTGATCTCAAGAATGCCTTTTTCAGCGTCCCAATAGATCCGGAAAGCCAATATTTGTTCGGATTTAGTTTAAATGGACGTAGCTTTAAATTCTCACGCGCACCTCAAGGATTTACAGAAAGCCCCAGCATCTATAGCCAAGCACTGAAACGAGAACTTGACAGTATTCACATGCCAGTTAACACTGCCTTGCTTCAATATGTCGATGATCTGTTGATCACCGCTAGAAGCGAACCCGAATGTGAGGAAGCATCACTGACAGTTTTACAATTCCTAGCTGAAAAGGGACACAAGGTGTCCCCTTCTAAGCTGCAATTCTGTGTCCAGCGAGTCGTTTATCTTGGACACTCGCTGTCCAAGGAGGGAAGGCAGCTTACACCCGACCGCATTCAGTTAATAGCTAACATGCCAATACCCAAGACACAAAAGGAAGTACGGGCTTTCATAGGCCTCACTTCATATTGTAGGCAGTGGATCCCTCAGTATGCATTTCTAGCAAAATCGCTCATTCAGTTGACAACATAGGAGGCAGCCACATCGACTGTTCTCCCTTGGACTCAGGAACATACACAAGCTTTTGAAAGCCTAAAGAAAGCTTTATGTCAAGCACCTGTTTTAGCAACACCATGTTACAATAAACAGTTTACACTCTTTGTTACAGAACGCGAAGGTACTGCCTTGTCAGTACTCACACAGGAACAAGCAGGAGCACACAAACCATGTGCTTATTTTTCTAGTACATTAGATCCAGTAGCTCAGGCTTTGCCTGCGTGCCTGAAATCAGTGGCAGCGACAGCTTTAGCAATCAGACAAAGCGATGCCATAGTGTTAGGACATCCATTGACAGTTCAAGTACCACATGCAGTAGAGGTTCTTGTAAATAGAACGCAAACACAACACTTGACTATAGCGCGACTTACAGGGTACGAACTTACATTGTTTCAGCCACATATAGAAATCAGACGCTGTAACACATTGAATCCTGCCACACTTTTGCCAGTAACCGGAACAGACCCACTAGCCCATGACTGTATTGAAGTTATTACTATAACGACGAAACCCAGACAAGACTTAACCGATGTCCCATTGTCAGATCCAGACCTGACATTGTATGTAGATGGTTCATGTATGAGAACAAGTACAGGAGAGTTAGTGGCTGCTTACGCAGTCACAACAGATACTGAAGTCATTGAAACAAATCGTATAAATACTTTGTCAGCTCAAGCCGCAGAGCTCATCGCTCTGACACAAGCCTGTATCCAAGCCACGAATAAAAAAGTCAACATATACACTGATTCACGTTATGCATTCGGAGTTGTACATGACTTCGGCGTGCTGTGGCGAGAGAGAGGTTATTTAACTTCCCACGGTGCCCACATTCAGCACGGACCCCTCATTCATGCCTTATTAGATGCAATACATCTACCCACTGCAATATCAATTATGAAATGTAAAGCTCATACGAAAGTCACTGATATCATTTCTCAAGGCAATGATCTAGCCGACAGAACAGCTAAACAGACTGCTCAAACTCAAACCTCCGACATGACAAAGACAATAGTCCCGATGCCGACACATTGTATGACAGTTAAAGATCCTACTCTTGATGTAATTGACATACAGACACATGCTACATCAGACGAAATAAAGAAATGGACTGAATTAGGAGGGATCCAAACGGACCAAGGATGGATGATGAAGGAAAAGTCTGTGTGGTTCCTTCCTGATTCAATGGTCCAAGTTATAATTAACACTACACATAGTCCAGCACATCTAGGAGAAAAAGCTATGCTAGATAGCATTCAACACATTTGGTTCAATAAACATTTACGAGCAGCAGCCAAACAAAAGGTCCGTACCTGTATGATCTGTTGCCAGTTCAACCCAGGAAAAAGCGTTCCCGTAGAACAGGGTGGATTTCATCCTCCTGATCACCCTTTTGAAGTCCTCCAGATGGATTATATCCAGATGGAACGATGTCGAGGATTCAAATACGTTCTCGTAGTTGTTTGTGCTCTTTCCCGTTGGACGGAGGCATACCCGGTTTCAGATTACACTGCCCCGACTACTGCCAAACAGTTGGTTCGAGAATTCTTCCCACGATACGGTTTACCACGTGTTGTTCACTCAGATAACGGCCAGCCGTTCTCATCCGAACTAATGAAACACGTTTCACTTCTGTTAGGATATCAGTGGAAATTCCACTGTGTCCGACACCCCGAGGCAGCAGGTCTCGTAGAAAGACATAATCAGATACTGAAAATCAGATTGTCCAAAATATGCAGAGAGAAAGGTGTCGACTGGGTAGTAGCGTTACCAGTTGCACTCTTTTACATGAGAATGGTAGCACACTCTCGAACAGGGCTATCCCCGTATGAGGTGATCTTCGGCAGACCACCAAATATGTGGGGGACGCCTATACCACGCAAAATAACTGATATTGACTGTAATATGCTGACAGATTACTTGGCTTCCTTGATGTCTGCACTACAATCTTGTCGTTCACAGGTAGCTGCAGCCTTTCCCGACAACACTGAGGTGAAACCCCATGACGTAGTTCCGGGGGACCTCGTTCTTGTGAGGAACTTCGACCGAAAGACTCAGCTGGAGCCCAGGTGGAAGTCACCCAAGTTGGTCCTGCTGACCACAAGAACAGCCGTGAAGATTGAAGGCAGAAAAGGATGGATTCATTCAAGTCATATCAAGAAATTTCATGGACTTCCTGCAGATGTGAATAGCCCACCTCGTGTGTCTTCACCCATTGACTCAAAACTACCTTTGGCTGAGGCCAACAGTCAGGAACTTTATAAATTGAAACTCAGGCCTAGACCGTCGGACGATTTGATTGTTTAAGTCCTCTCCAAGGTGAAGCGGTTGAATCTGTCTCCGACATGTATCCCTTAGACCTGAATCATGGAGAATCGCGAAAAATGTTGAAACGACAGGCGTATTGTAAATCACTGCGTAGTCATTGCATAGTGACATTATTAACCTTGTTTTTCTTAAATCTTTTAATAATTACTGCAAGTATATTGTTGCACATATATTACCCTATTGCCAGAAACGTTTACAATGTTACTGCTGAACATTCTTTTAGTGACCTACCCCCGCATGAATTGTCCTATAGACTTGCGCTGCGCAATAACACTTTCATTAGTATGTTACATCATTCCCATCAGACCAGTAATGCTGCTAATTGTTGGGTGTGTGGCCGACTCCCTCCCTATCAGAATTATGAAGGAGTCCTGCCTTTCTTTCCACATCCGTTTACACATAATGGCTCCTGTGGAGCATGGTTTAGTTTAATCAATTCCATAGACTCAGACACAGCAGTTTATCAAGACCATTGGGTATGGGGAAATCTGAACCTAGTTTTATTCAAAGTCTGTTACCCTGACAAGGAGGGTCGCCCCAAAGGAACAGGAACTGACCTAGAAAACGAAGTATATGGATTAGGTAATTTTACACCTAATCTCATGATTCTAAATGTCGAATCCGAAGTTGAACTAGGTTTACCAACCATGTCAGTATTCCCAGCGAAGGGTGAATTATGTGTAAGAAAAGTTGGTTCCATACATATGGGCCATAGTAAATGCACTACTATAGTAGAATTCAGTGATCAAGGCAAATCTTCATTTAGAGCTTATCGCCACTCCTACTTTATATGTGGTCAGACTGCATATATGCGTCTACCTCTAGATTGGGATGGTACCTGCTACATTGCATTTCTTTTGCCACCTGTTTTCCTAGCTCCTCCTGATTATTATAGAAATATTCATTTAGTACATAACAGAAAGCGGAGAGATCTCCCAATTGTTGATTATACTGAGACGGCATGGGACAAGTATGTAGATTTTAATAAAGGCATCTTTCCCTATATAGGTACTGTTACTAATAGTAAGCTGATACGTAGATTAACTAGAACCCTTGAAGCAGTAGTGAATGAAACTATTTCCGCTTTAGGCAATTTAACAGAAGAGCAGTCTGCTATGCGGATTGTTGTGCTTCAAAATCGTCTTGTCCTTGACGTCATCCTGGCTGATAGGGGCGGAGCTTGTAGGGTCATCGGATCAAGCTGTTGCATTTTCACACCAGAAAATTCGCCATCTGTATATAAGGCCATAACTCGCCTTCATAAGATTGTAAGCCAGATACACCAGAACCCAGGCACCTGGACTAGGTCCGGTTGGTTTTGGAGTGTATTATCTACCTTTGGATGGAAGGTCCTATCTTTCTTAGGTATTGGCCTTCTCATACTATTCAGTTGCTGTCTATGTCTACAATGTGGACCAGCGATCTGTGGTCTGTGTGCCACATCGTGTATTCCACCACCAAGAATTCATTCGTCACGGAAGAAGAAAGAAGAACAAATGATGTTATATGAACAGATCAATGGATTGATGAAGATTGATATCTCTTAACGGGCAAGTAGGGGACAAGGAGGGAATGTGGAAATATGGATTTTTCTGATCAGTTATGTCCCCTATCTTGGACCCCAACGGTTTCATGTATGAATCACAAGTACATGTATGTTCCCTCCAGTTCCAGTTATGAAGACGCAAACACATGTGCGTCCACCGTCAACATGTCCTCTGTCAGATCCGCCATGAATAGGTCGGATATTTCATTCCTAAATATGAAAGGCCACCGGCTTTATATGGTTCACTTATGCCATTTTTCAGTCCAGGCAAGTAGGCCCTGATTCTGTCATCAAACTCTTCTTGCCTTCTGCCTCTGAAAACTCCAGTCTGAGCCTGCATCTGTGACCATGAACTTTGTCTCATTCTCTGCGCGGCCCACGAAGCCTGACATCAGCCTATTCTCTGCCAAGAACTGTATTTCACCTTCGAGTTATCTGCTTCGTTCCTCAGCCGATGCATTCCTGTCTAGTAGTTTAAGTAAACATTCTTCCAGCTACCGAGCAAAGGCTCGGCTTCTCTGTCTTTATGCAAGTAATTCATAACCCTGTTACCATGGAAGGTTTCTGTCCCTTGCATCTCATATAGACACTTAGACACTTAGACGCTTGTACACGCACGCACAGGCAGTATAGAATAGATTCTGTCCGAGAGTCCTTCTTTTGTGGATAACATAGTTCTTTAAACATAGGATGTTAGATATGATTTGGGATTAGGTTGACTTGACCCCCCAGACTTCTTGTCTCCACATGTAGAGCTAAATGTCAAGTCCCCTTCACCCCCTAGTTGCACGTCAATCACACGTCATGCTGCTGCGCGCGCATCTATGCCAAGTATTATCTTATAGATCCACCTATATATGACATCATAACCAATTATGTTCCTTTTTACTCCTTATTACACCCATTTTCGGTTACGCAGGTGAATCGTCATTTTCCTTATCAATTGTTACGCCTACCGCATTCGCTTCATTGTAATGTATGTTCTATAAAAGTCATTTCTTGTCAATAATGTATGTACTTCACTTCCTGAACCTTCGTGGTGACGGAACTTGGAGCAACCGATTATAATCGATCATTGGAATAAAGCCCATTCCGAACCTCTAATACCACGGATTCCGCCTCTTATTTACTGAGCTGTTTTATTATGTTCCTGTATCAAATTAAGTCCCGGTAATTAAATTATTTACCACAGTGCTTGACTTTTCAAACCTAACAGCAAATCCAAAGTACTGTTCTTTGGTAACACATTTTTCTGTACCAATACAAAACATGCTTCTATTAATTTACACATGCAGCCTAGTTTTTATTCTAGAATGGTATGAAACAGCCAATCAGTTCTTTTTTTATGAAAAAAATATGTATGCCTCCATTTCCAAACTGTCTTTCATTTCATTTTCCCATTCTACTGAATTACACCTCCTGAGTGCATCCAGATCTCCTTGGAAGATGTTCACAGTGTGGATTGTTGGGCACAGCTATGTCTTCTGGAGTGAAAAGTATGCAGAGAAAACAGGTATGGTGAGAGACCTTGCTTTGCCAAATGTAGACATTAAATGGATTGGTCAGAGAGGGTTAAAGTGGCACCAATTGATGCCATTGGTGAAATCCTTCATGCAAATCCAACACCCTGACCTCATAATAGTGCACTGTGGTGGCAATGACCTAGGCACTTTGACTGGGGTAGGTCTGGAAATGCTTATGAAGGACACCTTTGCACAACTGTTTTCACTTTTCCCTAAAACTGCCTTTGTGTTTTCTAACATATGCCAAAGGCAAAAATGGAACTGGTCCAATCATTTCTGTCCGCAGATTGACAAAGCAAGAAAGCACGTCAACAAATCTGTTTCTGCTTTCCTCCGTGACTATGGTATGGGTTCCATTTACCACAACAACTTGCGTTACGACATGCAAGACATTTATAGAGGAGATGGTGTACACTTCAATGATGAAGGGAACAGAGTCTTCCTCTTGAACCTTAGACTCTGCATCGGTACTTACTTGTAGGTACCACTAAAAAATCACTTCATAAACACAACGGCTCTTTTTAGAGCCCCCTAATATCTAAACACTTAAATCTGAATTTTATTTCTCTTTTTATTTTTTTTTTCTACCGTACGCGTACGGTAAGCTTACCGTAAGCTTACCGTACGCGTACCCCGCGATTTTTTTTTAAAAAAATAATAAATGTTTTCTTTGAACTTTTCTGTCCTTCTTTGACCCCCTTACAAATGTTAGGGGGTCTGTAACTCTCCACCTTGCCCCCTTTTCAAGATATCACTCTTTTTTTTCTGAGTGAAAAACACGAAATGGCGGCCGCCGCTTCCTGGTTTCGACCGATTCGAATGTTTACTAAGATCTAAGGGCCAATCAGAATCGCGCTCGCGCACGCCACCGTACGCGTACGGTAAGCACACCGTAAGCGCACGGTAAGCTGCCACAGATATATATATTGATTAAAAGGCTATTTTCTCAGATTCTACTGAACAGATTTACACCAAACCTACAAAAGGCACTTCCTTGACCTAGGGACTACCTCTCTGCCAAATTTCAAGTAATTCTGTTAAGCCGTTCGGGCTGTAGCCCTGTCTAAAGGTCCTATGGAAAAATGCATGGGAAAAACGCGTTTTGGGACCCCCTTTTATCTCAGCCCCCGCTTGACGAATCCCCCCGAGACTTTCAGGGTAGGAGCGGAGCGTAGCGCCCCACCTATTTTGAACAATTCGCGAGGATTCGTCGACCGGCGCCAAAGTTATTCAAAATAGAATGTTGCGGATTTCCTATGGAAAAGGGGTCCTAACTATAACTACCTACTGGCGACCGCCAGTAGGTAATATATATATATATATATATATATATATATATATATATCTATATATATGTTTAACGCAAGTAACCCTAAGTGGTCGGCACACTCGGGACTGCTCTTCTCCACGGGTGGGTATGGTGGAAAATTCCCCGCTCTCAGCCAACATGTTTCGGGTATTCTAACCCTTCTTCACAGGCAAATTCAGGAAAATGACGCCTTGTTTGCCTTCATTTTCCTGAATTTGCCTGTGAAGAAGGTTTATAATACCCGAAACATGTTGGCTGAGAGTGGGGAATATTCCACCATACCCACCCGTGGAGAAGAGCAGCCCTGAGTGTGCCTACCACTTAGGGGTACTTGCGTTAAACAATTTAGTGACCAGCCCTTGGTCAAGGTGAGGCACCACGGGGGGCGTGGCTAGACGCCCAAGGAGTATGGACGCGTCTTCGTGAGGCTCCCGGTCCCGGAGCGGAGAAGTCCGACTTCGCGATGATTTTCTGAGAAGCGGCTGGCAGCATTTAACATCGGAAGCGCTCCTACATCGCGCACGATGTTATACGAGCAGATTTGAACCGATTTACTTTACCTTTCTCAGGTAATGAGCGTCTGCCCGTCTCAGCAGCAGCGCGGCCGCCATTTTGAATTTCGGCGGAATGACCCCTCCTTTCATAAGCTTCTACTACAAAGCGATCTAAAGACATCATTCTAGTGGCAATTGATGTCTCCTTTACTCATGATGCCTGCAAGACCGTTTTTCCTGGTTTTTCTTTGTTGCTGTCTCTGTTTTTACCTCAGCCTACATGGATACTAGTAGTGGCCTCCATTTTAGGTGATGATTCGCCTCATTACTCTCTCCTGATATATTTTTGCTGCCCAATTCTGGATAGGCGCTGGCTGGGTCTGCACAGTCTTGCTTTGGGTCCACGAAAGCTCTTAGCTGTTACTCTCCATTACCACTTTTTTCATGGATTGTAGCTTCTAGTAACCTTATTGGCAAATAAGTTCTGGTCTGCTTTCTTCGCCCTCTCTACCACCTTGCTTGTTGACTCACGACTAGCTACTGTGCACCATATTCGGTGGTTTCCTCTTTTTTGTGCCTTGCTACTAGTCCTACTAGTTGATGGGTAGGACACGGGGCGCTCATACCAGTCCGTCCCTGCCGCCGCGTTCATTTGTCAAAAATTCTACTTTATTCTCACAACTCTCCAAGCTGGAAGATTCGCAGCTGCCTGAGGAAGGGGCTGAGCATTTGATGATGGATCCTGCACCTGCTACAACTGCCAAGTCGAACGTGAAGAGGCTAAAAAAAGACCCTCCCTCGCCTCCCAAAACATCCTCGGATATCTCCATGGAACTTTTGCTACATGAGATAAGGGCTCTTAGACCCTTTATGGAGGAAACAAATTCCAAATTACAAGCTCTCTCTGACAAATGGGGGCAACTCGACACAAGGCTTACAGCGGTTGAACATAGTGTTGCCACCCTCAGTGACACTACTAAGACTGTTCCTGTCTTGCACTCGCAAATTATTAACCTCCAGAAACAGGTCGAAGACCTTGAAAATCGCAATCGGAGGAATAACCTCCGCATTTTTGGCCTGGGGGAGGGACTTGAAGGGAGTGACCCTATTGCGTTCTTTAAGACTTTCCTCCCTAAAGTCCTTCACTTGTCGGACGGAACTATGCTCAACATCCAACGAGCCCACAGGCTAGGGCGTGTTCCTTCTGTTGGCTCCTCTCCCCAACGACCGAGGGGTGTCATCATCTATTTCTTAGAATACACAGATTTGCTAAAGGTGTTGGCGGCAGCCAAAGCTCTTCAACGTGTCACATGGTCAGGTTCCACGCTGTTTTTTGCGCAAGATTACTCTAAGGCCACTGCCGACAGGCGCAAAGCTTTCCTGAATCTTCGACCTGATCTTCGTTCTATGGGGGCTAGATTTGGCCTCTTTCACCCTTGTCTTTTCAAGGTCACGTACAATAATAGGACTACGACTTACGAAGATCCTGGGCGCCTGCAGAGCTTTATCGACTCACACAGGATGGATGCCACCACCTCTTCGGGAGCTTCCTCCTCACATGTTGCTTAATCGTTACTCAATATTTTTGTCTTTCTATCATTCTTCCTGCTCTATAGTCTCTCCAATTGCTAGTTGAAGTTGTTCCCATTTTATTCTATATAGTAGTGTGTAGTGTTTTAAGTAGTGTTCTAGGTTGTAAGAGGGAGATGATGTAATGTTCTAGAGTGGGCTTAGGTCACTTGTCTATGTCATACTGTGTTGGCATATTCTAATGTGGAATGTTCTTGAGGCAGAATGTTACTTCTTGAACGCTGTGGCAGTTACTCTTGGATGTTGAAGGATGGGGTCTCTTGCATACATCCTACAATAAAGAACCTACAAAGCCTACCTTGTTCCTGTCATCTGTTTCCTGCATCTTCATCACTTCATTTTGGCGACGACTGGAAATTGTGATTGTCGAGAGACCCCAACTCGCTGCTTTCTTTGGGCTTTGGGCTGCCTCGGATTCAATTCGCGCACTCTTCTGCTGTCGCTTTTACTGCCGATCATCGAGGCGTGTGGGAGATCCTATCGGGACCACGATTGCTGCCGCGGTGATTTCCCTGGCCTTTGGAGAGTGTCTGCGCCCCAACTGCCCACTACGCCGTTTGCTTCTGCCTGAATCAAGCGGCCCAGCTGCCCACTACGCCGTTTGCTTCTGCCTGAATCCTACGAAAGGGGTCGGACACTCGCAGGCATCAATAAAGTTTTTTTTTTTTGTTGTTTTGTTTTTAACTTCTGAAAGCCCGTGCGCGCTCGCAGCGTTGCTTAGCAACTCACCTCGCGCTGGGCTCAAGCTGCTTCTTGTCACCAAGCAACGTTGGAAGCTTTGACGTCGCTCCGCACATGCTGCAGTCTCCGCTATTGTTTCCTGTCACCAAGCAACGGGGGAAGCTTTGACGTCACTCCGTACACGTCTCTGTCTCCTCCGTCTTTCGCAGAGTTACCTGGCAACTCACCCTGCGTTTGGAAACACCAATTTACGCTTACGGAGCACACGCAAGTAGAGGCAGTTAGAAGTCCAGGGCTGGAAAACAAGGTACTGTCTAGTATTTTCACATTTTGGCAACGCTGATCTGCACAGCTTTGTGGTTTTTCATTGCAGATCGTTTTGGGGTTTACAGTGACTTGTCTGGATATTTAGTGACAACGCTGATCTGCATAGCCTCGTTTTCTCTCCCTACGCTGATCTGCTCAGCCCTCCTCATTTGCAGATCGTTTAGGGGTTACAAGGTGTTGATGTGCATGTCTCATTGTTTTAAAATATGCTTAGGTACCTTAAGTAATGCAGACATAGGCATCTGTTTATTTTAGATAAAAGAAGAGGTTCTGTAGCCTGCTCACATATTTTACATTCCATCTTTTGTTTTTTTTCTCTTGCTGTTCACTTCTTCTCTTTGCGGTCATGCAGAACGTCACTGCTCCGCCTTTCTTTCTGTCCGCTCCTGGTGATCCCACTATTCCATGGATAAAATGGAAAAAGGTTTTTGCCAATTACGCCAGGGTGTGTGGTACATCTCTGAGTGCAGAAAGAAAATCTGCTCTGTTCTTACATTGCCTTGGCTCAGAGGGCCAGGAAGTCTTTGAACATCTCCCAGATTTACCTGATGGAGACTCCCTCAATGAGTACGAAATCTGTATTAAGAAGATGGATTTGCATTATTTACCAAAAATGAGCATGGTTTTAGAAAGATATCATTTTGGTAAGAGGGTTCAAAGACATGATGAGACTGTGGAACAATATGTTACATCGTTGCGCAAACTAGCTTCCACTTGCTCGTTTGCTGGTAGCTTGGAGGAAAGACTTAGAGACCAACTCATGTTGGGGTCCTCGATTGAGAAGGCGAAAGATGCACTTTGGCAGAAAGACAATCCACCGCTGGAAGATGTTATCACTACTTTAAAGATGCATGAACACTCTAAGGCTTGTTCTGAAGCCATAAAAAAGGGGTCGGTCTCTGAAAAAAGTGCTGACACGGATGTCAAAGAGATCAACATAAAACCTAATGTGAATTCTGATAGTTTGGTAAAGTCTTCGGTACAATCTGGACAAAGTTCCTCTAAGATCTTACGTCAGAACTGGAATCCAAAATTCTCTGTAAAGTGCTTTAGGTGTGGTAATGCAGGTCATGTGGCTAACTTTAAAGACTGTCCTGGCTGGAAAGCTACATGTTCTATTTGTAAAAGAAAAGGACATTTTTCTAAGTGTTGTAGGGCTAGCAAGAATACAAAAAAGGTGAATGAGGTAGACATCTATGAGCAAGATGAGGGCGATCTTATTGTTTCACAAATTTACAGTCAGCAAGCAGATGGTCCTATAGAGAAGGTTTTGGTGAATGACAATCAGGTGGATATGTTGTTTGATTCCGGGGCCAAGATCACTTTGGTACCAAAAATTTTCTATGTAAAATACCTAATCAACAAAGTGAAGCTTTTTAAGCCTGATATTATTCCTAGAGGTTATGGTGGTCAGGTCATAAGCCTGTTGGGATATTTTATGGGAACTATAGATTACAAAGGGAGGATCACGGCTGGGAAGATTTATGTCTCAATGAAAGGGGACTCATTAATCAGTTGGTCACACCAACGTGATCTTGGGGTTTATTTAGATCCCAATGAATCTCCTTCAGTGTGTTTGAGGGATCTTTCCACTGTTGCTTCCATCTCTGATAACAGTGTTTGGATAAATAAGTTCCCTAAAGTGTTCGAAAAGAAACTAGGCTGTCTTAGAAAGTACGTGCACCTGATTAAACTCAAAAAAGATTCTATTCCCGTGGTGGCCAAGGTCAGGAATGTTCCTTTATTGGTAAGAGATAAAATGAAAGAGGAATTAAAAAAATTGTTGGATAGTGAGGTCATTCAAGAAATTGAAGCCACAGAGTGGGTTTCTCCGGTAGTTATGGCCCAAAAGGCCAACGGAGAGGCCAGGTTATGCATTGATTTGAGAGAACTGAATAAGGCGGTAGTTGTAGATCATTACCCTCTTCCAAACATCACTGAAATGTTGTCATCGTTAGGTGAAGCCACACACTTTTCTACACTAGATTTATCTTCTGCCTACCATCAGGTCAGACTCCATCCCTCGTGCCAAGATTTGACTGCTTTCATCACGCCTTTTGGCACTTTCAAATTTCTTAGAATGCCCTTTGGCTTAATATCAGCTGCATCGGTATTTCAAAGGGTGATGGAAAATGCTTTACGGGGTGTTACTGGGGTCAAAGTCTATCAGGATGACATCCTTGTGTACGGGTCCAGTTTGGGAGAACACAATGAAAGGGTAAATCAAGTTCTCTCAAGGTTGGAAGATTCTGGTCTCACTCTCAGGTTGGACAAGTGCAAATTTGATGTGAAGCAGATTGAGTACCTGGGCCATATGATTTCTGGCTCAGGAATTAAGCCAAAACCGTCTTTGGTAGAGGCCATTTGTAAGTTGAATTATCCTGCAAGTAGAGACGAACTCACAAAGTTTTTAGGGATGGCAGAGTTCTATAATAAGTTTGTTCCTGGGTTTGCTCAAAATACAGAAAAGATCAGGGCCTTATTAAAGAAAGGTTGTGAATTCAAGTGGGATGAATCTTGTAGCTCTGAGTTTGATTTGATTAAGGATCATCTAAAAAAAGCTCCTAATCTTTCAAGTTTTGATCCAAATAAGGATTCATATGTTATGACTGATGCCAGCTCCAAAGGACTGGGTGCTGTGTTACTACAGTCCGGTGATGCAGGGGACAATACCATTCTGTTTATATCAAGGCCTCTCAGAGGGGCTGAGTGCAATTACTCGGTCGTTGAGAAAGAGGCTCTAGCTGTGTACTGGGCGATTCGTAAACTGCGAAAATTTTTGTGGGGTAAAGGGTTTGTTGTAGTCTCAGACCACAAACCGTTGAAGGAAGTTTTCGGGAAAAAAGGGATTGACCGTGTGTCACATAGGATAAGGAGATGGGTCGTTGCATTGCAAGAATTTGAATTTGTTGTCCAGTACTTGCCTGGTGCTAACAATATTCTTGCTGACTGTTTGTCAAGACTTGGTGGGTCCACTATTTCGGATGAAGGTGATGATGAGGAGGATTATTTTTTGGGTGAAGCTTCTGGTGGTGAATGGAGTGTGTGTCTGGTCACCCAGGGGGTGGTCACTGAGGATGAATGGAATGCTGTGTTGAGGGATGATGCTGTCCTTCAGCGTGTTGTTTGTTTTGTTCGTGATGGGTGGTGTGAGAAGCATGTGTGTGATGAGGAGATTAAGGGTTTTTGGAATGTCAGAGACGAGTTGTCGTTTTCTAATGGGCTCCTCTTTAGAGGAAGTAGACTGGTTGTTCCTACTGCTGTACGCCAAAAATTGGTTGAGAATGCTCATTCCAGTCACATGGGCATTGCAAAGACGAAAGAAAGACTGAGGGAAGGTTATTGGTGGCCTGCAATGGACACTATGATTGAAAGATTGGTGCGCTCGTGTCCTCAGTGTGCGGGTAGTGACAAGGTTCTCAAATGTAGGACTCAACCCTTGGTTATCAGAAAGCAAGCAGATGGTCCCTGGTCTGATATTGCTGTAGACATTCTCGGACCGGTAAGGGTGAAGTCTCGAGATCAGTATGTTTTGGTCTGTGTGGACATGTTTTCCAGGTGGCCAGTCATCAAAATTGTGAACAGTGTTGATTCTGCTGCTGTCATCAACTTTCTTGATGGTCTTTTTGCTGGTGAAGGGTTGCCAGCATCTGTACTGACAGACAATGGAGTGCAGTTTGTGTCTAGTATGGTGGAGGAATTTTTCCGTGAAAGAGGGATTTTGCATAAAAGGGCTGCATTGTATCACCCTGAATGCAATGGTGTGGTTGAGAGGTTTGTGAGGGTGCTCAAGGAAACTATGCAGCTGGCATTAGTGTCTGAGTATGACTGGGAGGAAGCTGTTGTTAAAAAGGTTTATGAGTATAGAGTCACACCCCATTCCTCTACTGGTGTTTCCCCTTTTACTCTGTTTAGAGGAAGGGTCCCCAGCACGCAGGTGAATCCTCTTTGGGTTACTTCAAGAAGGTTGGAACTGGGTGGTCCTATTGACAAAACTGAAGGTTGGAGGGATCGTGAAATGGATAAAATGGTTAAGAGAAAGGAGTTGTATGACAACAAGAAGAGTGTTAAGAGAACGGTTATTCAGGTGGGTGATTGGGTCAGGGTAAAGCTACCTGAGAGGAGGTTCGGGAAGTCTAAATTTGGTCAACCAATTAAAGTGATAAAACTTCTAGGTAATGCTGTCAGAACTCAGGATCATAGAGTGTGGAATCTTAACAGGGTTGCAAAATGTCCTTCCAAATGTGTAGAGGGAGATGGGTCTCAAGCTGTACCTGTTCCCTCCATTTCTTCTCAACCTGAATCGTCGAGACCTATCAGGTTGAGGAGAATTCCTCGAAGATTTCAAGATTGAGGCTTATTGTTAGTCACAGTGTTGTTTTTAGTTTTTTTTTTTTTTATTTTGTTCTTTGGGTTTGATGTTTTGGAAAAAAGGGAGGTGATGTAGTGTTTTAAGTAGTGTTCTAGGTTGTAAGAGGGAGATGATGTAATGTTCTAGAGTGGGCTTAGGTCACTTGTCTATGTCATACTGTGTTGGCATATTCTAATGTGGAATGTTCTTGAGGCAGAATGTTACTTCTTGAACGCTGTGGCAGTTACTCTTGGATGTTGAAGGATGGGGTCTCTTGCATACATCCTACAATAAAGAACCTACAAAGCCTACCTTGTTCCTGTCATCTGTTTCCTGCATCTTCATCACTTCATAGTGCTAGTTATTTGTGCTGTTTTTCACTGCATTAAAGGTTCTGCATTTTTACAGTATTGTTCTCTTATATTTTTTAGGCTCGTATTTTCCTGGTGCTTGTCTTTTACAGCTGCCTCTTGAGATTAATTTTTGTCATATGTTCTTGTTTCACAGTTATGATGTCCTCTTATACGGTCTTCCCCGTTCCCCACCGGATCCCCCCTGGACGTGTGTCTGCTCCATGTGGTTTCACCCACCCTCCCACCCATTCTCTCCTTTTGTAGGTATGTTTTACATTTTGTTGTGCGTCTTCTCTGGTGTAATGTTTTTGTTTTGGTGTTCTACTCTTTCATGTGTATCTCATTGCCTTTATGGTATCCCTATTGCTCCGACTTTCTTTCTCCTACTTATTTTTATCTTCTTCTCTATGCCTGCTTCATCTTTTTCTTCTGTCTCTCTCTTTAATCAAAAGATTTCTTTTGTGCCATGCATCTTTTCCATTTTCTACGGATTTTGTACTGCATTGACTTTATGCTTTCTAATTGCATTCTGTATTACTTATGATTGCTCATGTCTTTGAAACTAGTTACATGGAATGTTAGGGGTTTACATTCTCCCATTAAGCGGCAAAGGATCTTGACCCATCTGGCCAAATTAAATGCGGACATTGTCTTTTTACAAGAGACTCACCTCTCCGCTGATGAATCGTTAAAGTTGAAAAGGGGTTGGGTAGGGGAGGTCTTTTTCTCTCCTGGGGATGGCAAACGGAATGGGGTGATGATTCTTTGCCGCAAATCTCTCCCGCTTACGTTATTGACTCAGAATTCAGATGTTAACGGACGATGGTTAAATGTCAAACTGTCCTTTAAAGGGGTTCCTGTGTCTCTGTTCAATGTATACGCCCCAACCTGCGGAGAACCATCTTTTTGGTCCACCTTAGCTGCTCAGATTGCCCTTGGTTTAGAGGATAATTTTATTTTTGCTGGTGATTGTAATCAGGTTTTTGATCCCTTTAGTGATAGAAGCTCCAAGGTTCCTTATATTCCCAACAAACCTCAGAAATCATTTGTACGAGTTATTTCCCAGCACCATCTCTTTGACGCCTGGCGTCTCTGTAATCCAACCACCAGAGAGTACACTTTTTATTCCCCCTCACATCACACTCAATCAAGAATTGACTACATTTTCGTTTCTCACTCTATCTCACAAACCCTTACACACGCAGAAATTGGCCCTATTTTGTTATCAGATCTTGCCCCTGTGTCAATTGGTCTCGAAATTCTCCCTCAAGCCACAGGTCCTAAGAGGTGGCGCTTTAATAATACCCTCCTTCTGGACCCGAAATTTACCGCTGCTTTTACTACTTTTTTTGAAGAGTTTTTTGTGTTTAATACTGACCAATCCATGCCCTTCTCAACCATTTGGGATGCTTTCAAGGCCTCAGCGAGAGGTTTCGTAATTGGCTTTGTTGTTAAGAGGCGGAAACTTTCCCGCAAATTTACTGCTGACCTTTTACGGGATATCAAAGCATTGGAACACTCCTTTTACACTTCGCATTCGAGCCATTCCCTCACGGCCCTCATTAAAGCCAAATTAGCATTTAACAAGAAATCTACGGAAGATGCTTCTTTGTTAAAGTCCAGTGCTAAATTTTATGGGGGCAAAAACAAGGCAGGAAAGATACTAGCTAACTACCTGAAAGTTAAACAGAATAGACTTAATATCGAGTCCATCTATGATGACTGCCTGGATTTAAAATTTAAAGATTCGGATATTCTGAACGAATTCTACCTATTTTATAAATCCCGCTATACCTCAGAATCGCAGCCTTCTGATGACTCTCTTTCCCAGTTTTTTTCAACACTTCAGACTCCTCCCTGTCATCAGCCGGATCTCAGTCTCCTGGAGTCCGATCTAACGCACCAAGAACTGTCAGCGGCACTCCAGCTGCTCAAGAAAGATAAGGCGCCGGGGCCTGATGGCTTCACAGTAGAGTTCTTCCAGCACTTTTCTAAGCTACTGTTACCCAAGTTGCACTCCCTTATAGCTTCCTTTAATACCCTGGGTTGTTCTTCAGGTTCCTTTTCGGAAGCACACATATGCCTGATACCGAAAGAAGGGAAAGACCATAGACACTGCAAAAATTATAGGCCTATTTCTTTGGTCAATATAGATTATAAGATTTTCTCAAAAGCCTTAGCCATACGTCTTGACTCCTACTTGCCTGACTTACTAGAAGCGGAACAATCGGGCTTTGTCAAAGGCAGATTTATCACGGACAATACCAGACTTCTTTTCGATGTCTTGACCAAATCCTCATCCTTGAAGCATCCCCTAGTGGCAATAGTGCTTGATGCCGAGAAGGCGTTTGATAGGGTTGAATGGAAATATTTGTTTTATACTCTGCGTTGGTTTGGTTTCGGCCCCAAGTTTGTGTCCTTGATTTCTCTCCTTTATTCCAACCTGCGTGCGGCTATTTGTGCCAACGGTCTGATTTCCTCATATTTTGAATTGGGCAGGGGAGTTCGTCAGGGCTGCCCTCTCTCTCCTTTTCTTTTTAATTTAGCTTTGGAGCCCTTTCTCTCTAAGCTTCATCAGAATCCAAATTTATTCGGCTTCCAATCAACGAACATTCACCTTAAATTAGCTGCCTATGCAGATGACATTTTACTTTTTATGTCCAACCCTAGTGTTTCTGTTCCTGCCTTTTTGACGGATGTACAGGCATATTCTAACATTTCTGGCTACAAATTGAATAGCGATAAATGTGAGATTCTTCCCCTGACCAAGTACACATTCAAAGCAGATTTCAGCGCCTCAAATTTTACGTGGAGCCCCTCTCATATTAGATATTTGGGCATGTATATTACTCCCTCAATATCTGACACAGTAGCGCTATGTTTAAACAAATGTATACAAAAAATTACTGACTTAACGGCCAAGTGGCATCCACTGTACCTATCGTGGTGGGGTCGGTTAGACACCATAAAGATGATGCTTGCACCCATTGTACTATACACCATATCCAACATTCCAGTACCCATCCCGGCCAAATTCTTTAAAAAAATTAATTCCACCCTTTCCTCCTTCTTGTGGAATTCAAAGCGGCCTCGTATGTCATTAGCTAAATTAATTCGCCCAAAGGCTGAGGGAGGAGTTAATTTTCCTGATTTCCAGGTTTATCAAAAAGCTTTCCTTCTGCGACAAGCCTCACTCTGGTTGCTCGACCCCTCGGAGAACTGTCCTCTATGGCTTAGGATAGAGCGTATTTTCCTTTCTCCCTTCTCCTTTTCTGAATACCTTTCATTTTCACGCAAACCGCAGGCGGTGTCCTCTCCTATAATTAAACTGACTTCCAAGCCCCTGCTGTCCTCACCTTCTCCTCCCCCAGATTCGATTGACTACTTCCTAAATTCAACAATCTGGCATAATAAAGACTTGGTTGTGCGTGGTAAACCATTCTACTGGAAGACCTGGCATCGAAAGGGTTTAATACGGATACACCAGCTTTTCTCAGATTCAAATTGTATGTCCTTTCACTCACTCAAACAGCGTTTTGACTTGCCTGCCTCATTCACACATAAATATCCTTTACTCAAGTTGGCTGTGATGGATAGGTTTGATCACCTATCTGCTTTGCCTCAGGTCCCCACATCCCAGACTTCTTTCTCACAACTCTCCTCCCTACTTAAGTCTAAACCCTCGGCTTCTAGCATATATAAGCACTTACAAGGGGCAGACGTTCTTAGACAGAAATCTAAGGTGGAGGATGCTTGGGAGCGCGATCTTCAACTTTCATGGCCACTATCTCTTTGTAATAATATCTGGCTCAAGTTGCGTAAATCCTCCAGGGCAGCAAATCTCACACAAACGCTATTTTTTGTGTATAATCGTATTTTACTTACGCCAAGTGCTTTGAGCAGAAGATTCGCATCTACTCCAGATACGTGTTGGTCATGTTCGTCCCCAAACGCTGACATATTTCATGCGCTATTTCTATGCCCACTTGTGCAAAGCTTTTGGGAACGAGTTTGGTCCCAAATAAATTTAATTTTTGACACTACATTTCCCTTTTCTATCCCTCATATTTTCTTGGGGAGTCTCTCACCATGCTGGGAGAATGTCCCAGGTAATACTAAAATTGTTGATTTGCTGTTAGCGGCTGCGTTTCAGCAGATCACGGTTAATTGGAAGGACTCTACTAAAATTTCTTACAAGGCGTGGTGGTATGTAGTCTGCCATAATCACAGGCTGGACACCTCCTTTGTATATCCAATGCAGTTGGCAACGAAGCGTCTGGACCTGTGGTCCCCTGTTACACTGTACCTTGACTTATGTGCCAAAAAATCCTCTCAGCTAAAGCCGTCCCAACCAGAGGTCTTGAAGCCCCCATGAACCCCTTATGCGTTCCCAGATTTATTTCCAAATTTTTAATACTGTTTTGAGTTATTTTCTTTGCATCACTAGCCTATCTTCTACTCATGAGTTTCTCTTTTTATTTTTAAGCAGTATAAGTCTATTGTAATGTGATGGCATGAACTTATCGCTTTCTTTTTGTTCTATGTCAATGGATTACCTTGATATGTATTTATTGTTATTGCTTACAGTATGGATACCTCTGTTTGTCTCAATAAAATTCTTCTTTCAAACTTAAAAAAAAAAGGTGAGGCACCACCATTCTAGCTGCAGAGGTCCGTTTGCCTTGGATTGTTTGGGCTTCACGGAATGGGATTTCCGAGCGGCGGTTGTTGCGGGAAGTCTCACCCCTGCAGCCTTATGGGTCCGCTCGCTGTGAGGATAGCACAGCTTGAGTGGGACAGGACTTGCCATCTTTTAATGACACGCAGAGGCTTGTAGGATTGGACTTATCCCCTGGTGATTGTTTAATAATGAAAGATGACGGTGCCCATTTGGGTTAATATTCGGGCACTACCGAACCCAGAATGCTTTGGGGAATATTGAAAGAAAAGAAGGATTACCTGTGAGTGCCTTGTTTGTCGTCATTTTCCCGAATTTGCCTGTGAAGAAGGGTTATAATACCCGAAACATGTTGGCTGAGAGTGGGGAATTTTCCACCATACCCACCCGTGGAGAAGAGCAGTCCTGAGTGTGCCGACCACTTAGGGGTACTTGCGTTAAACCATATATATATATATATATATATATATCGCTTAATACTCTTTCACCACATTTCCTTCCATCTGGATACTGGATACTGGATACAAAAGAGCACGGACCACAAAATCCTTTCGTAATACCGCTCAGTTTATTTTCGTAGTTACACAACAGGAACGGCAGCCATTACGCGTTTCGTCCCTCCCTGGGGACTTGATCACATGACGCGCATTTGCCAATAGGAATGCTTTTTATAGGATACACACTTTTTTTTCCAAGCTTGTTTTTTTTCTATTTCGTTTTTTTCTCCTTTCTAATACATTAACTTTATATATTGTGATTGTGCTTATATCTTAAAGTTGTTAATAACAACATTTAAAAGCAGGTAAAAGACATCAACTTATATTGCTTGTTTTGTTGTCATCAATATTTGAATCATTTAAATCTACGATTCAGACTTTGTTTTGTGGATAACAATAAAGTGCAAGTCATTGTGTGCAAATTTGCAATTGAATAAATAGATAAATAAATAAATAGTTAAATACTTAATAATATACAAATGAAACACAATTTTTTTGCTTAAAATACATCCATAAAATCACTAAAAGCAATATTATATGATGTTTAAATACATTGCCTTATATGATAATTTTTTTTTTATTATAAATAAATAAATGCATGCACAAAAATTATATATGAAGGATAAATCCCTAATCGTTCGATCTGCCTAAAATGCTCTTTTCATTCACTATATTAGTGTTTATACTGAGTGTAGGCTGATCTAGATAGATGGTTTGGCTTTAATCATTTTCATATATTAGTTTTCCAATGCTGGTATTTTAATAGGATATTGTTAAGCCAATGCATTGGCAATTTTTCCACCTTAGTCTGAGACTGGATTCAAAGTGATGTCTAATATCTTTGCTTACTAGTTAATTTAATTTTGAGATTATTGGTTGTGTTTATTAAATAAATATCACCCATGAATGTGTAAAAATGTAGTGCTGGTAAAAAAAGTGCTGTGTGCCTAAAATTAATCTAAAAAACGTGGTTTAAAAACAATACACTTAGGAAGGGAAAATTCAGTAGGTCGATTGATTATAATATTGACGGTAACTTTATAATGGTTTAATTTGCCAATGAATTTGTTACCGAGGTCGGTTTTTGCGGCTGTGGCAATTTCTCATTTTGTCATTTTGGTTTAACATTTCACTTAGATTGTTCCAAGATGTACTTCTGAAGAGCATTTTTTTATGACTCATTTGGTATTAATGCTGGTGGACTATAGATGTTACTACAGGCTGGCATGTAATTCATCAGAGCTATTGAGCCCGTTTGGCTGTTTGGTATCTAGATTGAGGATGTAGTTCATTTCCAAGATACGGAGGGCTCTTTCCCTATTGCCCCCTCGCTTGTTTTTGGGGACTGAGTCCAATAGGAAATACTTGAGATCCTTTGGATCTCCATCATGTTTCTCATGAAAATGGCGAGCCACAGGATAGGCCTGGTCATGATTTTTAATGGCCCGTATGTGTTGGAGTATGCGCTTATGTCCTTGCAAGATGGTACTGCCGATATATTTCAGTCTACAAGGACATTCCAACACATAAATCACAATTTCGGTTTTACAATATAAGGCCTTTGTAATCTGTCTGATTGGTCCACCGAAGGGGGTTGAATATTCGGTGGTCGTTACTCCAAACTGACAAGTCTTGCATGTTTTGCATTTGTAAAATCCGGTCCTTTGAGCTAGCCATGACCCCTTGGCTATAACGCCACAGGGATCATTGTCCACCAAAGTATCTTTCATAGAGGTGTTTCTTCTATATGTTATAGATGTTTTTTTGGAAATTATTTCACCTATGATTGGATCCTGTTTCATCAGATACCAGTTCTTGTTGATAATTTTGCGTATTGATGACTCATGTTGATTGTATTCCAGGATAAATCTAAATTTACTGTCTGATGTATCTAATTTGCTCGCTTTTATTTTTTGCTTTAGCAGATTATCCCTTGTTTTCAAATTGCTT
Source organism: Triturus cristatus (assembly GCF_964204655.1). NCBI lineage: Eukaryota > Metazoa > Chordata > Amphibia > Caudata > Salamandridae > Triturus > Triturus cristatus. The sequence goes on along the minus strand of NC_140583.1, from coordinate 1,138,603,515 downwards.
TTGTTAAGAGCTTTAATCAAACAAGTTTTACTGTAGCCTCGTTCTCTGAATCTGGTTAAGCATTCCAATTGTGCTGTTTCCAAATCTTTATTGTTACTGCAGATGCGTTTAATGCGCAGTAACTCCCCATATGGAATGCTTTGCACTAAGTGTTTTGGGTGTGCGCATTTGGCATGAAGGATGGCATTCCCTGCCGTAGGTTTTCTATGGAGTCTAGTGTCTAATTTGTCTAGATTGACAACAAGTTCAACATCCAAAAACACCACATTTGTTCTACTAATGTTGGCGGTAAAGCTGAGATTTAAATCATTAATATTTGTAGATTCAATGAATTTTAGTGCTGACTCTTCAGTGCCCTGCCATACCAAAAAAAGGTCGTCTATGAATCTCCACCAACATTTTACGTGAGTTCCCAGAGTTTCCATATATTTGATCCTGAGAACCAGCTCCTCCCACCCGCCCATGTGTAGGCAGGCATAGCTGGGGGAGAAGCTGGCTCCCATGGCTACTCCCTGTATCTGTTGGAACATAGTGTTTTGGAACATGAATATGTTGTTAAACAAACACATTTCTACCATGTTCACTAGCATTTTAGTATGGTCAGAGTATTGAGTTCCTCTTTTACACAAAAAATATTGGAGTGCTCGTAACCCATCCTTGTGCTTGATTGAGGTGTACAGCGAGGTCACATCAAAGGTGATCAGTAAATAGTCATTGTACCATGGAAAGTTTACCATTTTAGCCAAAAAATCTCCTGTGTCTTTGATGTAGGACGCTAGTTTCTGGACATGTTCCTGTAGGAAGAAGTCAATATAAATTGAAGTGTTTTCAAAAATGCTATTCCTCGCCGATATTATTGGTCTTCCTGGAGGTTTTTTATCATTCTTGTGCACTTTAGGGATGAAGTACAAAATGGGGATAGTGGGATTCGCATTCCATAAGTACTTATATTCATCTGTGGTTAACTGACCAGTGTCGCGCCATCCCATCAGTTTCGTTTTGAACGCCGTCTGTATTGAATTAAAAATCATTTTGTTACGATTCCCATAGCATGTTTTATCATTGAGTTGGCGCATTGCTTCTGCCAAATAATCTTCTCTTTTCCACAGTACGATGTTGCCGCCTTTATCCGCGTTCCTTATGACTACTTCCTTGTTGTTTTTTATCTTTGTCATTAGTTGATGATATTGGAGCTCTTTTTTATTTTTCACATTTTTTTTTCTTTCTCTGAGTGTAACTTTATTCAGTTGTTTTAAGTCTTTAATGACCTGTTCCTGAAAACTGTCTATTGTGTCCTTTATCATAAGCGGGTAGAATTTCGATGGTGGCTTGAAGGGGGTCTGACATAATTTGGTGTTGGTTCTCATTATTTCCCCACTGGTATTACTGTCCAATTGGTCACCTTCGTGAATCAAGTCATAGAGAGTGTCCACCAAATTACCGGATTCATTTTGGGTGAGTTCTAAAGGAACAGTTTCTGTAAGCTGGCTATCATTCTTGGTCTCTGTTCCAGCAATTTTCTCTTTCTTTTTAAATTGTGCATGGTATTTTAAAAGCTTGAGTTTTCTGACACTTTTGTAAACATCCACACGTGATTTGGCATAGTTGAATGAACTTTCGGGACAGAAAGATAGACCTAAGGCAAGCAATTGTTTCTCTGCTGTATTGAGGACTACATCAGTTAAATTAATCACGGTTTTGTCGTTGGTTATCAAAGGGCCTATAGCACCTATTTTTTCCAGAATTTCTTCTGCTGGCGTCTTGGTGGTCTTTTGTTTGTGTTTTCGTTGGTTGGCTTTCCTTCTCTCTCTCCGTTTATATATATACAAACCTCTGTGGGAAAAGCATGAGAAAATATTTTTCTCTCAATCATGATATCCCAGCAGAAGGCTTTTTCACATGGTGAAATCACCTTAGAACATACCACAATTCCTACAATGAGTATGGTACCATCCACAAATGATTTATAATGTAACTAAAGTCTTAAAACCTTCTATTAACTGCAATGCTTTTTAAGGAGGTGCTATCATGTATATTGGTCCCAAGATGGCTGCCAACACTTCTTGGATGAAGTGCTGACAGCCAATCAGATCTCAGGATGAGATGTGTGGTTAGGCTCCGCCCACATATATATATGACTTTACTTTTGATTTTCTCAGGAACTACAGAACAGATTGACACCAGACCTGCAAAAGGCACATCCCTGAGCTGAGGACTACCTCTCTGCCAAATTTCAAGTAATTCTGTTCAGCCGTTCGGGCTGTACCTTGGACTAAAGGTCCCGAAGGAAAATTGCATGGGGAAAACGCGTTTTGGGACCCCCTTTTTTCTCAGCCCCCACTTGACGAATCCCCCCGAGACTTTCAGGGTAGGAGCAGAGCGGAGCGCTTCACCTATTTTGAAAATTTCGCGAGGATTCGTCGACCGGCGCCAAAGTTATTCCAAATAGAATGTTGCGTATTTCCTATGGAAACACGGTCCTAACTATAACTATCTACTGGCCAGTAGATAATATATATATATATATATATATATATATATATATATATATATATATATATATATATATATATATATATATATATATATATATATATATATATAAGAGAAGAGTTGCCACAGATTGAAGGAGTCACACCCAGCGAGTTATCCCCATTTATTCAAGGAGTTGCAAGAGCCTTCCATCAGTTGAAAACACAAGTCTCTGCGCCAGACGCGTTTCGAGCATGTCCTGCTCTTGATCACTGGCATGCGCAGAAGGAAGCAACAGGGAAAGCGCGCCACACCCCAAGGTAGATTATATCCCCGCCCCAATGGGCGTATTCACAAGTGCACCTTGGTAAGTGTAGTTAGCTCGATATTCATACCCCAGTGGGTCCCATGCCTCCAAAGTTCAAATTTTACCCAAGTGGGAATGTCTGCAACAGTCAGGTAGGTACTCCGCAAAATATAACATCCTCGAACAAGGACTCGTTGTTCCCTGCGCATCAACGTCCTGATGCGTCGGACCTGCTTGATCAGCAGTGGGACTCCTTCGCGACTTGGGCAAGCCGCTATACAAAAGAGAAGAGTTGCCACAGATTGAAGGAGTCACACCCAGCGAGTTATCCCCATTTATTCAAGGAGTTGCAAGAGCCTTCCATCAGTTGAAAACACAAGTCTCTGCGCCAGACGCGTTTCGAGCATGTCCTGCTCTTGATCACTGGCATGCGCAGAAGGAAGCAACAGGGAAAGCGCGCCACACCCCAAGGTAGATTATATCCCCGCCCCAATGGGCGTATTCACAAGTGCACCTTGGTAAGTGTAGTTAGCTCGATATTCATACCCCAGTGGGTCCCATGCCTCCAAAGTTCAAATTTTACCCAAGTGGGAATGTCTGCAACAGTCAGGTAGGTACTCCGCAAAATATAACATCCTCGAACAAGGACTCGTTGTTCCCTGCGCATCAACGTCCTGATGCGTCGGACCTGCTTGATCAGCAGTGGGACTCCTTCGCGACTTGGGCAAGCCGCTATACAAAAGAGAAGAGTTGCCACAGATTGAAGGAGTCACACCCAGCGAGTTATCCCCATTTATTCAAGGAGTTGCAAGAGCCTTCCATCAGTTGAAAACACAAGTCTCTGCGCCAGACGCGTTTCGAGCATGTCCTGCTCTTGATCACTGGCATGCGCAGAAGGAAGCAACAGGGAAAGCGCGCCACACCCCAAGGTAGATTATATCCCCGCCCCAATGGGCGTATTCACAAGTGCACCTTGGTAAGTGTAGTTAGCTCGATATTCATACCCCAGTGGGTCCCATGCCTCCAAAGTTCAAATTTTACCCAAGTGGGAATGTCTGCAACAGTCAGGTAGGTACTCCGCAAAATATAACATCCTCGAACAAGGACTCGTTGTTCCCTGCGCATCAACGTCCTGATGCGTCGGACCTGCTTGATCAGCAGTGGGACTCCTTCGCGACTTGGGCAAGCCGCTATACAAAAGAGAAGAGTTGCCACAGATTGAAGGAGTCACACCCAGCGAGTTATCCCCATTTATTCAAGGAGTTGCAAGAGCCTTCCATCAGTTGAAAACACAAGTCTCTGCGCCAGACGCGTTTCGAGCATGTCCTGCTCTTGATCACTGGCATGCGCAGAAGGAAGCAACAGGGAAAGCGCGCCACACCCCAAGGTAGATTATATCCCCGCCCCAATGGGCGTATTCACAAGTGCACCTTGGTAAGTGTAGTTAGCTCGATATTCATACCCCAGTGGGTCCCATGCCTCCAAAGTTCAAATTTTACCCAAGTGGGAATGTCTGCAACAGTCAGGTAGGTACTCCGCAAAATATAACATCCTCGAACAAGGACTCGTTGTTCCCTGCGCATCAACGTCCTGATGCGTCGGACCTGCTTGATCAGCAGTGGGACTCCTTCGCGACTTGGGCAAGCCGCTATACAAAAGAGAAGAGTTGCCACAGATTGAAGGAGTCACACCCAGCGAGTTATCCCCATTTATTCAAGGAGTTGCAAGAGCCTTCCATCAGTTGAAAACACAAGTCTCTGCGCCAGACGCGTTTCGAGCATGTCCTGCTCTTGATCACTGGCATGCGCAGAAGGAAGCAACAGGGAAAGCGCGCCTGACTGTTGCAGACATTCCCACTTGGGTAAAAATTTGAACTTTGGAGGCATGGGACCCACTGGGGTATGAATATCGAGCTAACTACACTTACCAAGGTGCACTTGTGAATACGCCCATTGGGGCGGGGATATAATCTACCTTGGGGTGTGGCGCGCTTTCCCTGTTGCTTCCTTCTGCGCATGCCAGTGATCAAGAGCAGGACATGCTCGAAACGCGTCTGGCGCAGAGACTTGTGTTTTCAATTGATGGAAGGCTCTTGCAACTCCTTGAATAAATGGGGATAACTCGCTGGGTGTGACTCCTTCAATCTGTGGCAACTCTTCTCTTTTGTATAGCGGCTTGCCCAAGTCGCAAAGGAGTCCCACTGCTGATGAAGCAGGTCCGACGCATCAGGACGTTGATGCGCAGGGAACAATGAGTCCTTGTTCGAGGATGTTATATTTTGCGGAGTACCTACCTGACTGTTGCAGACATTCCCACTTGGGTAAAAATTTGAACTTTGGAGGCATGGGACCCACTGGGGTATGAATATCGAGCTAACTACACTTACCAAGGTGCACTTGTGAATACGCCCATTGGGGCGGGGGTATAATCTACCTTGGGGTGTGGCGCGCTTTCCCTGTTGCTTCCTTCTGCGCATGCCAGTGATCAAGAGCAGGACATGCTCGAAACGCGTCTGGCGCAGAGACTTGTGTTTTCAATTGATGGAAGGCTCTTGCAACTCCTTGAATAAATGGGGATAACTCGCTGGGTGTGACTCCTTCAATCTGTGGCAACTCTTCTCTTTTGTATAGCGGCTTGCCCAAGTCGCGAAGGAGTCCCACTGCTGATGAAGCAGGTCCGACGCATCAGGACGTTGATGCGCAGGGAACAACGAGTCCTTGTTCGAGGATGTTATATTTTGCGGAGTACCTACCTGACTGTTGCAGACATTCCCACTTGGGTAAAAATTTGAACTTTGGAGGCATGGGACCCACTGGGGTATGAATATCGAGCTAACTACACTTACCAAGGTGCACTTGTGAATACGCCCATTGGGGCGGGGGTATAATCTACCTTGGGGTGTGGCGCGCTTTCCCTGTTGCTTCCTTCTGCGCATGCCAGTGATCAAGAGCAGGACATGCTCGAAACGCGTCTGGCGCAGAGACTTGTGTTTTCAATTGATGGAAGGCTCTTGCAACTCCTTGAATAAATGGGGATAACTCGCTGGGTGTGACTCCTTCAATCTGTGGCAACTCTTCTCTTTTGTATAGCGGCTTGCCCAAGTCGCGAAGGAGTCCCACTGCTGATGAAGCAGGTCCGACGCATCAGGACGTTGATGCGCAGGGAACAACGAGTCCTTGTTCGAGGATGTTATATTTTGCGGAGTACCTACCTGACTGTTGCAGACATTCCCACTTGGGTAAAAATTTGAACTTTGGAGGCATGGGACCCACTGGGGTATGAATATCGAGCTAACTACACTTACCAAGGTGCACTTGTGAATACGCCCATTGGGGCGGGGGTATAATCTACCTTGGGGTGTGGTGCGCTTTCCCTGTTGCTTTCTTCTGCGCATGCCAGTGATCAAGAGCAGGACATGCTCGAAACGCGTCTGGCGCAGAGACTTGTGTTTTCAATTGATGGAAGGCTCTTGCAACTCCTTGAATAAATGGGGATAACTCGCTGGGTGTGACTCCTTCAATCTGTGGCAACTCTTCTCTTATATATATATATATATATATATATATATATATATATATATATATATATGAGACAGCTCCAGGGTCCCACCTTTACTGCTGAAGTCCTAGGGCGGGTGCTAACATTCGCGAGGGCAGGAACTCACATTTAATAATAAAGCTCAACCACACAAGTGTGAGGCACTCACGGGGTAAAAGATTTATTGGCAAGCAATTCTTCCAGACGCGTTTCGGCGAGATGCCTTCATCAATGTTTAGAAATGGTATGTGCTCCCAGTTGGTTTACATTCTATAACCACTGTTCTTATTGGTGATTACCAGGCCAATGGCAAGACTGCTTTTACTGATATTTTTTAGCTGAAGTGCCTTCAAGCAACGTTACAGTCACTGCGATCACATATGTTTATTTACGTGCCTCGATGCAGATTTAAGACATGATTTCCATTGGACCGATTCAGTTCCTGATAACACTGTACAAAGTGCACCATAGATCCTCGTTGCCATGCCTCCTTGGATCCTGGATCTGGACATCATTTTCCCCTCGCCAGCCGAGACATATACGATGTCATTGAAAGACTGCTTGAACCGCAGTTGTTACGATTGCCCCCCTGACTAATGAAGGTCGTGAGCAACGGAATCTTAAGGACGCCGAGCCATTTGTCCAACGCAGGCAGCTACATCGTTTATGTCTCGTCTGGCAAGGGGGAAATGGTATCCAGATCCAGTTAAAAAGTGGGAGGGGGTATGCAGCCCGGCTATATTAGTAATGGAGCTGTTATCATTATAAATGTACTTATCTGAAGAAACTATAACTTGTGGTTTTAAGTAACTTTAAGCCACAAATTATAGTTTATCGACATAAGTATAACTTTAACTTCTGAATTTCTATGGTCTTGTTTAGGTAATACGTCAACCTAACTAAAATGTCCCTATATCCTTTGGCTTATTTCAGTGAAAATATTTATGTATTTGGCTGCACCCCAGGCACTGGCCCACCTGGGTTGTTTTTCTGTAAAGGCGTAGGTTGCCATATTCTTTATATTCCTTCTCAGGTTTTCAGCACTATGTTTTAAAAAAATCTTTTAATCTTCTGGGGTGGGGGAAGTCCTGATGGGAACCCACCGCTAGGCCTAGAGATTATTGTATCCCTACCCTGTCCACTGTTTCTTTTTTTCAGTTTTTTTCAGGACTTGGGACTGAGCCCTGAGTCCTAATATTGCTGCCACCAGTTCCTGGTTGATGTAGTGGAAGTCAATCTTTGCCCAGAAACTTCTGAACAAGTTTATATCAAATTACAAAAAGCCCTCTTTCTGGTCTTTCTACCAAATTTGGTGTAAATCTGTTCAAGTTTTTGGACTGAAGCTGTATATAAAGATCTTACAGAAATATGAGTGGGAAAAACACATTTCCCCCTCTCTCCATTTTCTCGGCCCTCACTTGATGTATTGCCCTGAAACCTTCCATGCATAAACTAGTAAAAAAGTGACACTTTTTGAAAATGTTTTGTGGAAAATTGTCAAACGGTGCCAATGTTATCATCATCACAATAAAGGCATTTCATGTGGAAACACAAACCTAACTAACTATAACTATAAATACTTGTGGTAAACAACCATTACAATGCAGTCCTAATCACGCAATACCTTTACCACAAAGTCTTTACTGCACATAAGTCTGTACCGCGCAAGTCACTCCCACACATAAGTCATAATGCCACTGCCTGAGATGCCATCACAAAGCATTATAGGTTTCTACACTTTCCATGCATGCCTTTATCATGCATTCTTAGATAGGTACATAGGTAAGTATATATGTTGGTAATGTAAATTATAATATTTAAATATGTATTTTATACATTTCTTAATGGCAATGTGCAATTTTAATTGATTGCATTAATAAAATTTGATATAATGATTAAAATAAATATAAATTACTGTAACACACACCTTTAGGTAAGTGCCTACAGCTACCATCTTGGGTCGCAGCTAATGTTAAGGAGGTGGGAGGCATGGGAATTTGAGTGAAAACTGCAGGACTGGCTCGCTAGAAAAAAGAAGGTGGCTCATTGGTACTGGACACTACATGGCGCTGAGGATAGGAAACAGAAGGCATCATACTCTGTATGGGAAGGTGTTATACAGGGGGCCGATTTACAAACAGTATGGCAATCCTCCTTAAAATTACTGTACTCAGTGGTTAAGCCAGCCAAATTGAAACAGAATAATTTTTATACTATCAACTGGCTATAATGGACGCCTCAGAGAATATCTAAATTTGTACAAGAGCCGGTTCCAAAATGCAGTAGGTGTGGTTTTTAAGAGCTGACAATGAACATATGTTTTTCAAGTGCTTAGAATAATATGTGTATTGGCTGGAGATGGAGAATGTAGTTAAGAACATCTGTGGGGTAAATACAACGTTAAGTTTAACATTGGTGCTGATGGGGGTAGAAGCCCTCCCGAGTCAGCCTTTAACCAAATCTATGAGGGCCCTGCTATTTTATATGATTCTTCTAGCCAGAAGAGAGATCTGTAAGCGATCGACGTATTCTTTACCGCCTATGGGGTTTGACTGGGTTTAGGCAGTTAGAAGCATTTGTAAAATGGACACTGCATCCAGAACTGGGGGGACTAAATGCAGATGGTTAAGGATCAACTTCCAAAGAAGGAGTGGAATTGCAAGGTCTTAATGAGGCTTCTGGCAATTACATCTTTGTGAAACCAGTAACCAGGCAACTAGTAGTACTGATCCGGCAGGGCCGAAGATGGTATGCAACAGGTCTAAAGATGGAGGTTGGAATAGATTCTGCCGAATGGCCTGGTTTTGCAGACATTGGTGATATGAGGACACAATTAAAAAAAACACCTTTGGGGATAGGGTTCAAGGGGTAGGGGGCTATTGGGCTGGGAAGTGCATTAATAAGCAGGTATTAATTTTAATACCTGTGAATTAATATTTATTGATTTTAATATATAGTGTTTAGTATGTAAATTAATTATTTAAAATATTTTAATTACTGTAACACACACCTTTAGGGATAGAGTACATGGGATATAGAGGTTTTGGGAGGGAAAGTGTATTAATACTTAGGTATTATTTTTAACACCTGAGAACTAATATTTATAGTTTTAAATACATGGTGTTTAATATGTAAATTATTATTTAAAATATGTTAATTATTGTAACACACAACTTTAGGGATGGGATGCAAGGGTATAGGGGTATTGGGAGGTAAGTGTATTAATACACAGGTATTCATTTTAATACCTGATTATTTAAGAACAAGAACATATTAAATAATAATAAATATGGAAAAACAATTAAAAACATCATTAAACAAATCCGTAAAATTTCGAAAATAAAATAAAATAAAATAAAAAATAAATGTAAAAACTTTTTAGACTTGAAAAATTATTTAAAATATTACAATTCAAGACATAATAAAGCACAACATGTATTTGATCAAAAATATATTATTTTAAAGTTTATACATTTAAAAACAATTGTTAACCTTCAAAATCTTAACTTATTTTGCAAAAATATAAATTATTTCATGAAAAATACAAAACATAGATTTTTACAATTTTTAATGTGATTTCACACTCTTTTCCATTGGTTACAATGGATTAAATTGTCCTTTTTAATTTAAGGCTTGACGTTCACGGCTGTGCGTGTGTTAGTACAGTCAGTGGAGCATTGCGTTCAAGATTGGAAGCAAGGAAGAGCTGGGGTCAGATAAGAACAATATATTTTTACATATAGGTGGCTAACTATAATGTAAGGAGAAGGGGGGAGGTAGTTAGATGTTAGACCGTATTGAAATGTATGTTTTTGCTATTTTTACCACGTTTTCATTACTATGCGATTGCTTTCATGTGGCCATGTCTGAACTGTTGATTTTGTCCCAAAGTAAGTTTCAAAAAGTTACAAAAAATTACCATTACGTTTTTAAACCAATTAGTTTTTGGCGTTGTGTTTTCCGTACAGAAGCCATGCCCTTGATAGAGAAACTCAGAAACCATGGATGGATTACTACTCTATTTTTTTCTGGGAATTTCACATCGGAGAAGGGATTTCCCTTTATTGTGATTTCGATTTTTGGGATTGCTGCTTTTCATTGTGGATGGATTATTACTGGATTCTTTGGGGGAGGATTTTCATTTTGGAGAATGGTTTTTACTTTATGCTGTTCGAGATGGTTTCTTTTTCAAAGATATATTTTTCTGTAGTTGGTATTTTCTTTGGATGTTGGTTTCCTGTTCAGATTATTGGAGTACTAAAGAGTCTTGGTGATAGGAGGTTTGAAGAAACTCACCAGGAGTTGAATAAAGACGACATCTACACGTAGGAACCTTTAAATTCCTTTAATTTGGATTTTGTTTTCCAACAATGCTAATTTACTAAGATAGTGTAGGCAAAACAGGACAAGTTGTTAGTGTGTGCTAGTTGTGATGGATGTTTGCAATATTGTCCAGGTAGTCTGAAGCTTCCATGGACTTTAGCCAATAGTCTCTCAGATATCTCTTTACTTTTTTGGGAAATACAAGGGTTCAGGCTCCTTGACAATGAATGTGCCTTTCTCATTTCGTGAAAACTTTGTTCCTTCTTCAAAATTTCCCAAAAATGATAATATTTTGGAGGGGTCTAACAATTGATTTGTTGAAGGAATTGTGCAATCCCTCTATCGCATTGTTGGTCTTTGCACCTCCCTTTAAGTGGATCAAATAACAGTCAATGGCAAATCTTGGGTTGCTCTTGTGACCTGCCCTGCTTAGATAGGCAATCCACGTGTCCTCAAAATAATTTAGGAGGTGGGCAATTTCTCCTCAGTAATCAGAATCAGTAATTGCTGTGTAGAACACATCCACACACTCAGGAGGTATAAAGCACAACACTGTTAGTTTTTTTTAAACTCATACTTCAGTTTACTGTTGACATTTAATGCTTTGCTAAAGATGTTTTTAAATTTGTTGCCAATATTCCTGGGAAAAGTGAAAAAAAATCCTTGAATTTGGGTGTCTGGATAGATTTTGGTAATAGCATTAAAACATTTTAATTTGTAGTCAAATATTACTGTCCTATGACATATATTCACTGTTTTTGATTTTATCACTGTGTGGAAATGTGGATTTTCCTGATCAGTTATGTCCCCTATCTTGGACCCCAACGGTTCTATATGCATGTTACAAATACATGTATGTTCCCTCCAGTTCCAGTTTCTAAGACGCAAACATATGTGTGTCTACCGTCGACATGTTCTCTGTCAGATCCGCCATGAATGGGCTGGATATTCGATTCCTAAGTATGAAAGGCCACCGACTTTATATGGCTAAGTTACTACATTTTTACAGTTCAGGCAAGTAGGCCCGATTCTGTCCTCAAAGCCTTTCCCTGCTCTCTGTCTCTGACAGCTTCAGCTTGAGCTCGCATCTGTATCCATGAACTTTGTCCTACTCCCTGTGCAGCTAACGGTGCCTGCCTCGGCCAGTTTTCGCCTGCCTGCCAAGAAGCTGTATTTCACCTTCGAATTATCTATTTTGCTCTCCAGCCGATGCATTCCTGTCTAGTGATTTAGGTAAACATTTCCTTTAGCTCACAAGCAAAGGACTCAGCCTTTCCGTCCTCCTGCAAGTGATTCATAGCCCTGTTGCCATGGAAAGTTTTCTGCCCCTCGCATCTCATATAGACACTTAGACGCTTGTACACGCACACACAGTTAGTATAGAATAGATTCTGTCCGAGAGTCCTTCCTTGTGGATAACATAGTTCTCTAAACATAGGATGTTAGATATGATTTGGGATTAGGTTGACTTGACCCCCCAGACTTCTCGTCTCCACATGTAGAGCTAAATGTCAAGTCCCTTCACCCCCTAGTTGCACGTCACTCACACGTCATGCTGCTGCGCGCGCATCCATGCCAAGTATTATCTTATAGATCCACCTATGTCTGATAATCCTAACCAATCATGTTTCTTTTATTCCTTATTACGCCTAGTTTCGATTACATACCTGTTATGTCACTTTTCTTATCAAATGTTACGCCTTCTACATTCGTTTCATTGTAATGTACTTATTATAAAAATGCATGTCTGTCAATAAAGTATTGTACTTCACTTCCTGAACCCTCGTGGTGACGGAACCTGAAGGCCGCGACTCGAGTCGGCCATTTTTGATGGAATAAAGCCCATTTAGAAAACCTCTTATACCACGGATTCTGCCTCTTGTTATTTTGAGCTATTTTACTTTATTTTAAGATTCCGTATGAAATTCAGTCCGGTAAAGAAGATTTTATTTACCACAGAATGGCGCCCGAATAGGGACACTTTCTCATCTCACGCGCCGGCGGTGCGTTGCAGGCCCGGTCTCCTGCCACAGCTGGACGGACCATAGACGCGTACCAGCAGGATTTCCTGTAAGCTCCCTCCGGTCAAGCGGGGGCGACTGAGGCTGCGATCAACCCAGACGAGGCGGTGAGAAGTGCGAAGTATCCCGACCAGAGCCTAGCTGAGAGAGCAAGATCCGAGGTATACAGAGGCCCACCAGATATTTCGAAATCCCGATGTCCAGAGGGTCCGCTGTCCGCAGTCATCGAGTCCTGTCCATTCTCTGAGGCCTTCCGTTTCAAGGAGCTACTCGGTGAGTACCATCGCCGGGGAGGCGTGTTGACGCGCACATAGGTTGTGCCGGTCAAGACGGATTTGGGTACACAAATCCGGTCTGCACTGTTTAGCAGTGTATATGTACTGTTTAGCAGTATATCAAGTATTCCGAAGTATTCAGTTACTGTCAAGAATTCAGCGTGGTGATTAGTTAGGCAGACTGTCATCATTGTCGGTCAGTGTTAAAATATTTAATGTTCAATATTTAAAGTGTTTAAATGTCTTGCATATTGTGGTATGAATGATTGTTCATTGTTCACTGTTCATTATTGTGTTTTTCGTATTAAGTAAGTTCAAGAGTAAGTATCAGATCAGTTGTCAATATGCCGCTCTTCTCGAAGTTAAGACAGATTACTACCAGAAAAGGGGTGCTTGAAGAAGCAGTTCCTATTCCTCCTAGGGACACTCCAGGGCATTTTATGTACCATAAGCATGGCTTAGATGCCATATTGTTTCTTGATCTATGGGTAGATTATACCAAGGGATTACCGGAAAGTCAAAGGTGGCCCGTAGCGGGAACCTGGGATGCAGAGTGCATCATGAAAGTAGAGGAAGAGTTATGGAAAAGAAAGGTCAGACAGTCACAGAAAGACGCTGTTGAGTTATGGCGTAAAGAATCTCATAGACGTACAGAAAAAGCACGTAGACAAGAAGAGAGGAGTAAAGAAAGTTCAAATAAAGTTCAAGAAAATCTATTAATTGAGGAAGGTATCCGAGTGAAATCAGAACAAGTAAATAGACAAAGAAATGCTCTTATGAATGGTATGTATCCCCTTCTAGCCGAAGGACTACCTAAGGCTGTTACAGAGATGCCAAAAGACTTGCCACCCCCATTATTTCCAATTAAGGTACATCAAAAAGGGCATCCCAGAACCGCAGAAGATGTTTTTCTTTCCTCATATCTAGACGACGCAGCTCCCGAGTATGCTAACGCCGCACCACATAGACCGTCTGGTGTAGGGGTTCAACGTCAGGATCAGGTATCTGTCCCCGTGCAACAGCAAGTCCCGACACAAGCTTCGGCAAGCACATCTGTTTCCGCATCTGTCTCCGCAGTCGACTCTACAGAGGTATCGACACCCATAGTTGCTGTGTCACGTTCAACGAACCCATTCACACCCGACGCCCCAGATGGGGCCACGGGAGGTGCTAGCATTACCTTTACACCACCCAGAATAAATAAACTTGTTTTTCAAGAGTCAGCGCATTCTCGTACACCTAAATTCGTAAGTGAACGTACGCTTAAAGAACTCCTTGTAAATTGTAGATATGACCCGGTGGTTGGTAAAGAGGATGAAATGGTCCTGGCATCATTACGTATCAGGCGAGCCGCAGAGTATTTAGCAAGGTTACCAGGAATGACTACGCATCTAGATACCATATATCATTTTGTTCAAACAGGACGAGATCCAGGATGTATTAACAGAGCTATGGAATTCCAGAAAGTAGAAATACAGGGGGAACTGTTACGTTTCCTCATAAACTGTGTGATCAGAAATCAAGACCGCCCGGGGGTAGACCCGAATGCAATGCTTATTCTTACAAGATGGAGTCAGAATATATCAGAAGGGAGACACGATAAGCAAAGTTGTATAATAGCCATGTGCCGAAAAATCCGTAAAGAAATAGAGCGTATTCATGAAGAAAGATTGGGAACAGACGAGTTTGAGCAAGATGAAGTGTCCGAATCAGGGAATTCCGCAAGACAGTCAGAGACCATAGCCTATGTAGGCAGAGGAAGATCCTGTGAAAATACTAGATGTTTTTCTGATCCCATACACTCTGTATGTCCAAATAATAGCAGAACGTATCCGACGCCTGTAATAAATCTGAAGTCTCCTGAACATTCGTTTCAAGCCGCAGATAAAATACTACGAGAACGAAGGGGTTACCACCTCCTCGATTCCATGGATGAGCAAGAATTAGCCAGATCAGCTGTTCACTGGATTGACAGTCCTGAAAAATACGGTGATGAGACCGTAGCACACACGTTTTTTAATCTCAGTACAGATGAACAACGTTTAGCTGGAATCTATATGATTCAGCAACTCCTCATATTATATAAGAGCCAACATGCTGACCCTGGTCCTTTACCTGATATATTAACGGAACTACTCACAAACAGATGGGGAGGTTCTAGTAACAAGCTAATTAAAGAGATATTAGTGTCACGTAAGCAGTATGTCCTTTTTGTAAGTCCGGATTCTCTCTCGCTGCCCCGCAGAGAGAGAGCGCCGTACTATATGGATAGACAAAATCCCTTACGAGAAGTGCACCCAATAAAAGGCGAAGACAATGAGTTTCACCGTGTATTTGTTTACACACCCATATCAAAAATGGAATTATTAGAAATGAAAAAAGTAGTACCTAGTCATGACAAAGACCCAGCGGGTTTCCACCGAGAAATTAAAGACATGTTACTGATGGGAGAGTACACCTTTCCTGATATTATGACGATATTAAAGGTGCTTTTGCCTGCTGGCATTTATGAAAAACTGAAAGAAAAAGAGTGGGAAGTGGGTGACCAAAAGATAGACTGGACAGCATTAGCAGAGGAAGAAAGGGGCCGAACTGCAGGTTCAGGGCTCGGGGATAAAGTTAAACTGTTACCAGGTTTACTAGTACAGGTACTGCCACGTTTATTAACTACAAAAAAGGAAGATTGGGGTGCAATCACAGCCTGCAAACAAAAGCAAGATGAAGACACAAGCGATTATTATGCTCGATTTGAAAAATGTTTTGGTATAAATAGTGGTATAAAAGCAAGTAGTGACTCATATCCACATCTATTTGTGACAAAATTAGTGGAAAATGCATTGCCTCCAGTAAAGAATAGAATATTGAAATTCGAGAGTACCTGGCAAAGTAACACTCCGTCGCAAATGCTACAAATGTTACAGTATCATCACAATAGAATTAGGGATGAACAAGAACACGAGCATAGACGCATGAAGGATACAAAAATGAAAATGCTAGTTTCTCAGACAGTACCAGCAGATGGTCACAAAAAGGGTGTGACACATTCTGGTGATTCTGCAGTTCCTGTAAAGGGAACCTGCAATTACTGTAAACAACTGGGCCATTATGTACACGATTGTCCAGTCCTGAAACGTAATATAGCTACAGGTATTGCAAAGGAGAGACCACGATTAGTTAGACAAGATCAGAATGAACAAGGAGCTATGCAGCATGGACAGTCCATGCCAGTTCAACAACAGTCCATGCCAGCCTCACAGCAACCCATACAGTTTGTGCCAGCTGCACCACCGTTGCCTGCTACTGCCACACAAACCACAACACGACAAATGTATCAGACTGCACAGTATGAATATCCTGAGTATCAGCGTTACGCATGAACAAGCCTAGAGAGGGAAGTTGACTTACCGCTTATCGAGATTCCTGTAGATCAAGAAGGACCTTATGTACATAGTGAATTATTAGGTCAAGATAGAAAATTCTTACTCGATACAGGGGCAAGTCGAACAACCATAAAACGTAGTGAAGTTCCAGGGGCACCCCTCTCAGGCTCTCAAAATGTTTCCCTTGGTTTTTCAGGAAAACCTATTGTTAATGAAGTATCACAGCCTCTACCACTTACGATAGGACCTTTGACACGAACTACAGATTTATTGCTTACTAAATCATGCCCAGAAAATCTGTTAGGAATTAAAACTCTGAAAGCACTAGGAGCCATAATATGTTGTTCTCCGGAAGGAGTAAGGTTGTTTTTGCGTGATTTTAAAGGTCACTATGTGTCTAGAGACATGGATCCCCGACTACAGACTTTACCAGTACATCTATGGGCACAAGGCCCTACGGATGTTGGCTGCATGAACATTACACCCTATCGAGTCACACTGAAAGCAGGAGTGGTACTACCACGAATGCGACAATACAAGTTACCGCATGATGCTGTAGTGGCTTTGCTGAAAATCATTGATGAGCTGATTGTCCAGGGAGTAGTTGTAGAAACAGACTCCAATGTATGTAATTCACCGATAATTCCGATTCTTAAACGAACTGATCCTACTGCCCCACCAGTGTACCGATTGGTTATTGATTTGCGTGAACTAAACAAGTGCATTGTACCACAATTCCCTGTGGTCCCTGATATATCATCATTGTTGACAGCAATTGATTCCGAAGCAACATTCTTTACTGTAATCGATCTCAAGAATGCCTTTTTCAGCGTCCCAATAGATCCGGAAAGCCAATACTTGTTCGGATTCAGTTTAAATGGGCGCAGTTTTAAATTCTCACGCGCTCCCCAAGGATTCACAGAAAGCCCCAGCATCTACAGCCAAGCACTGAAACGAGAACTTGACAGTATCCACATGCCAGTCAATACTGCACTGCTTCAATATGTCGATGATCTGCTGATCACAGCGAGAAGCGAGCCAGAATGTGAAAAAGCTTCTCTGACAGTTTTACATTTTCTAGCCGACAAGGGGCACAAGGTGTCTCCTTCTAAGCTGCAATTCTGTGTCCAGCGAGTTATTTATCTTGGTCACTCGCTGTCCAAGGAGGGAAGGCAGCTTACACCAGATCGCATCCAGTTAATTGCTAACATGTCAACACCCCAGACACAAAAGGAGGTGCGGGCTTTCATAGGCCTCACTTCATATTGTAGGCAGTGGATCCCTCAGTACGCATTTCTAGCAAAACCACTCATCCAGTTAACCACACAGGAGGCAGCCACATCGACTGTTCTCCCTTGGACTCAGGAACATACACAAGCTTTTGAAAGCCTAAAGGAAGCTTTATGTCAAGCACCTGTTTTAGCAACACCATGTTATAGCAAACATTTTACACTCTTTGTTACAGAACGCGAAGGTACTGCCTTGTCAGTACTCACTCAGGATCAAGCAGGATCACGCAAGCCATGTGCTTATTTTTCCAGTACATTAGATCCCGTAGCTCAGGCTTTGCCTGCATGCCTGAAATCAGTGGCAGCGACAGCTTTAGCAATCAGACAAAGCGATGCCATAGTGTTAGGACATCCATTGACAGTACAAGTACCACATGCAGTAGAGGTTCTTGTGAACCGAACACAAACACAACACTTGACCATAGCAAGACTTACCGGTTATGAACTGACATTGTTTCAACCACACATAGAGATCCGACGGTGTAATACATTGAATCCTGCTACACTATTACCTGTAATTGGAACAGACCCACTAGCTCAGCAGAACTTATTGCTCTAACGCAAGCCTGTATTCAAGCCACAAATAAGAAAGTTAATGTATACACTGACTCACGTTATGCATTCGGAGTTGTACACGACTTCGGCGTGCTGTGGCGAGAGAGAGGTTATTTAACCTCCCATGGTGCCCACATTCAGCACGGACCCCTCATTCATGCCTTGTTAGACGCAATACATCTACCCACTGCTATATCGATTATGAAATGTAAAGCACACACGAAGGTTACTGATATCATTTCTCAAGGCAATGATTTAGCTGACAGAACAGCTAAACAGACTGCTCAGAATCGCACATTAGACATGACAAAGCCAATAGTTCAGACACCAACACAGTGTATGACAATTAAGGATCCCGCACTTGACGTAATTGACATACAGACACATGCCACAGCAGAAGAAATAAAGAAGTGGACTGAACTAGGAGGGATCCAGACAGATCAAGGATGGATGACGAAGGAGAAATCTGTATGGTTTCTCCCTGATTCCATGGTTCAAGCCATTATAGCTACAGTTCACAGTCCAGCACATTTAGGAGAGAAGGCTATGCTAGACAGCATTCAGCACATTTGGTTCAACAAACATTTACGAGCAGCAGCTAAACAAAAAGTTCGTACCTGTATGATATGTTGTCAGTTTAATCCAGGAAAGAGTGTTCCCGTAGAGCAGGGTGGATTTCAGCCTCCTGACCATCCTTTTGAAGTCCTCCAGATGGATTATATTCAGATGGAACGTTGTCGAGGATTCAAATATGTTCTCGTAGTTGTCTGCGCTCTCTCCCGTTGGACAGAGGCGTATCCCGTATCAGATTACACTGCCCCGACTACGGCCAAGCAGCTAGTTCGAGAATTCTTCCCACGGTACGGTTTACCACGTGTTGTATATTCAGATAACGGCCAGCCTTTCTCATCCGAATTAATGAAACATGTCTCACTTTTGTTGGGATATCAGTGGAAATTCCACTGTGTCCGACACCCCGAGGCAGCAGGTCTCGTGGAACGACATAATCAACTTTTAAAAATCAGATTGTCTAAAATATGTCAGGAAAAAGGTGTGGACTGGATAGTAGCCTTACCAGTTGCGCTATTTTACATGAGAATGGTAGCACACTCTCGAACAGGGCTATCCCCTTATGAGGTGATCTTTGGTAGACCACCGAATATGTGGGGGACGCCTATACCGCGTAAAATAACTGATGTTGACTGTAATATGCTGACAGATTACCTGGCTTCCTTGATGTCTGCACTACAATCTTGTCGTTCACAGGTAGTCGCAGCTTTTCCCGACAACACCGAGGTGAAACCTCATGATGTAATTCCCGGCGATTATGTTCTCGTCAGGAATTTCGATCGGAAAACCCAACTGGAGCCAAGGTGGAGGCTTCCTAAGTTGGTCCTGCTGACGACCAGAACAGCTGTGAAGATCGAAGGGAGAAAAGGCTGGGTGCATTCCAGCCATATCAAGAAATTTCATGGACTTCCTCCTGACACAAACAGTACTCCCCGTGTGTCTTCCCCCATTGACTCAAAGCTACCCTTGGCTGAAGCCAGTAGCACCGAACTCTATAAGCAGAAACTCAGGTCCAGATCCAAACTGTCGGACGATTTGATTGTTTAAGTCCTCTCCAAGGTGAAGCGGTTGAATCTGTCCCGACATGTATCCCTTAGGTCTGAATGATGTAGAGTCCAGAATCATAATGAAACGACATGCTTATTGTAAATCACTGCGTAGCCACTGTATTGTGACTTTATTAATTTTGTTTTCCTTGAGTTTTTTAATAGTTACTGCAAGTATATTGTTGCATATGTATTATCCTGTTTCTAAACGTGCTTTCAATATAACTGATGAACATTCTTTTAGTGAATTACCCCCACATGAGTTGTCCTATAGACTTGCGCTGCGCAATAACACATTCATTAGTATGTTACATCATTCCCATCAGACTAGTAATGCCACCAATTGTTGGGTGTGTGGCCGACTCCCTCCCTATCAGAATAACAAAGGAGTTCTGCCTTTCTTTCCACATCCGTTCACACACAATGGCTCCTGTGGAGCATGGTTTAGTTTATTAAATTCCATAGACCCAGACACAGCAGTTTATCAACAACATTGGATATGGGGAAATCTGAATCTAGTTTTATTCAAAGTCTGTCACCCCAATAAGGAGGGTCACCCCAGTAGAACAGGAACTGATTTAGAAAATGAAGTGTATAAATTAGGTAATTTTACGCCTAATCTTATGATTTTGAATGTCAAATCCGAAGTTGAACTAATTCTGCCCACTATGTCAGTATTTCCAGTTAAGGGTGAATTATGTGTAAGAAAAGTTGGTTCCATACACATGGGCCATAGCCAATGCGTTACTACAGTAGAATATAGTGATCAAGGTAAATCTTCATTTAGAGCTTCTCGCCATTCTTACTTTATATGTGGTCAGACTGCATATATGCGTCTGCCTCTAGATTGGGATGGTACCTGTTACATAGCATTCCTTCTGCCACCTGTTTTTCTAGCTCCCCCTGATTATTATCGAAATGTTCATTTAGTACACAATAGAGAGCGAAGAGATCTCCCAGTTGTTGATTATACTGAGACGGCATGGGACAAGTATGTAGATTTCAATAAAGGTATCTTTCCCTATATAGGTACAATATCAAATAGTAAGCTGATACGCAGACTAACCAAGACTCTTGAAGCTGTAGTAAACGAGACTATAGCCGCCCTAGGCAATCTGACAGAGGAACAATCAGTGATGAGAATTGTTGTTCTCCAGAATCGTCTTGTCCTTGACGTCATCCTGGCCGATAGGGGCGGAGCTTGCAGGGTCATCGGATCCAGCTGCTGCATATTCATACCAGAAAATTCGCCATCTGTATATAAAGCTATAACACGCCTTCATAAGATTGTAAGCCAGATACACGAAAATCCAGGCACTTGGACGTGGTCCGGGTGGTTTTGGAGTGTGATATCAGCCTGGGGATGGAGAGTTCTATCCTTCCTAGGTATTGGCCTTCTTATGCTTTTCAGTTGTTGTTTATGCCTGCAATGTGGACCAGCGATTTGTGGTCTGTGTGCCACATCATGCATTCCATATCACAGTTCTCGTTCAAAACACCGGAAGAAGAAGGAAGAAGAAATGATGCTCCATGAGCAAATCGATAGAATGATGAAGATTGATATCTCTTGAAGGGCAAGTAGGGGACAAGGAGGGAATGTGGAAATGTGGATTTTCCTGATCAGTTATGTCCCCTATCTTGGACCCCAACGGTTCTATATGCATGTTACAAATACATGTATGTTCCCTCCAGTTCCAGTTTCTAAGACGCAAACATATGTGTGTCTACCGTCGACATGTTCTCTGTCAGATCCGCCATGAATGGGCTGGATATTCGATTCCTAAGTATGAAAGGCCACCGACTTTATATGGCTAAGTTACTACATTTTTACAGTTCAGGCAAGTAGGCCCGATTCTGTCCTCAAAGCCTTTCCCTGCTCTCTGTCTCTGACAGCTTCAGCTTGAGCTCGCATCTGTATCCATGAACTTTGTCCTACTCCCTGTGCAGCTAACGGTGCCTGCCTCGGCCAGTTTTCGCCTGCCTGCCAAGAAGCTGTATTTCACCTTCGAATTATCTATTTTGCTCTCCAGCCGATGCATTCCTGTCTAGTGATTTAGGTAAACATTTCCTTTAGCTCACAAGCAAAGGACTCAGCCTTTCCGTCCTCCTGCAAGTGATTCATAGCCCTGTTGCCATGGAAAGTTTTCTGCCCCTCGCATCTCATATAGACACTTAGACGCTTGTACACGCACACACAGTTAGTATAGAATAGATTCTGTCCGAGAGTCCTTCCTTGTGGATAACATAGTTCTCTAAACATAGGATGTTAGATATGATTTGGGATTAGGTTGACTTGACCCCCCAGACTTCTCGTCTCCACATGTAGAGCTAAATGTCAAGTCCCTTCACCCCCTAGTTGCACGTCACTCACACGTCATGCTGCTGCGCACGCATCCATGCCAAGTATTATCTTATAGATCCACCTATGTCTGATAATCCTAACCAATCATGTTTCTTTTATTCCTTATTACGCCTAGTTTCGATTACATACCTGTTATGTCACTTTTCTTATCAAATGTTACGCCTTCTACATTCGTTTCATTGTAATGTACTTATTATAAAAATGCATGTCTGTCAATAAAGTATTGTACTTCACTTCCTGAACCCTCGTGGTGACGGAACCTGAAGGCCGCGACTCGAGTCGGCCATTTTTGATGGAATAAAGCCCATTTAGAAAACCTCTTATACCACGGATTCTGCCTCTTGTTATTTTGAGCTATTTTACTTTATTTTAAGATTCCGTATGAAATTCAGTCCGGTAAAGAAGATTTTATTTACCACAACTGTTCAAGTGAAATCAAATTCACTTTATTCAATCAGTTTTCATACCAATCATAAAAGTTCTATATACAGCATTAAATGCACATTTAAAAAAATATTAGATTGAAAGAGAAACTTTTGAAAGAGAATAAAACCAGCATAAAAAGACACAATGAATCATTTTAGGCAAATGTTCAACTTTCTAGTTTTTAAGGAGAGACATAAAAAGGACACAACACAATAGCAGACCAAATGGTCAGACAACATTCTTAGAAATAACAGACCCAACCAACATTATTTAAATTATACTTGTGCATAATAGGAAGTAGAAATATTTTACAATGATCTGTATAAAATTTACAGAAAAAGAAAACGTGTAAGTCAGATTGTGGTGATATGCCATCACAAGGACAGCACTATAGAACTTGAGGAGAAAGGTATCTGAAGGAAAGGCCAGCATACAGGGGATAATATTTAATCAAAACCTCCTTAAACTAAATCTGTGACCTGGATTTTTCACCATCGACAAATTAGTCCATTGTCCCACTGTAAACCGGGGGCCATCACGAAATACTTGGACCGTATGTTTATTGGTATTATTTTTGAGCCACCTTTCCCCATTGAGGGATAGAAATCATGTTTTTATAGTTTTTTTCGAATACTCAAACATTTATTTGGTGTTTCGAATAAGGTTCCCAGCCCCAGGGCAATTAAAGTCTTTTTATATATATATATGTAATCCAAAGAATCCTCTGAACATGTTCTAATGTGAGGCAATCTGTAATTGACTCTTTTGTCAAATAAACGGATTCCCTTTGCCATAAAGAGTGCAACAAAAGGATTGGTGCCATACCTATCTGATCAGATACATAGAGGACATCCAGTTCAAGATGACAATTATATTTGAACAACTATAGGGAAGACTCCCAAAAGTTATCATCTGCCGATTGTATGGCCAGCGAATTAACATGGCCCCATACTCTAACTCTATGAGAAGTTACTGAAGAGGATTTTGCCTGGTACACGTTTTTTACAATATCTATCTGCTTTGATCCTAGTTTTTTTTTGTAAAGGAAAGTAAATCATTATTACTATTTTCCAACATTAACTCTCTGTTATTCACCATTGGGGACCACATGGCCATCCTTTCATAAGTTACCCCTAGATAGGAGAAAGAGTACCTCTGTACAATTTTTCGCCCCGCAATATGGAAAGACTGGGGTTTCTTGGATTTATGAGCTGTCACTAGAATGAAGGACCTAGCCTGGTTCATTTCAAGGTCCAACTTTTCCCAAAAATGGACATATGATTCTATCAGCTTCTGGAGTGCTCTACCCATGCGTGCAATCAAACCTGCATTGTCAGCATAGAGTAATATTGGGATGCGGGCTTTGTTCATAGATGGAGCACCCGGGATCGAGGACAGAGGAGCCTCTACTCCATTGGTGTATAAGGAAAACAAGAAAGGAGCAAGGACACACCCCTGACATACCTCCTAGTAATGGGGAACTATCTTGTATACTCTCCCTGCTTCCCATAGTGGACGCAAGCCGCAGCCCTCGAATATATCTGTCTAATGAAGGAGATGATTGTTTCATCAAAGCCCATCTTCTTCATAATCCTACACAAGTGACAGTGGGCAACGCTATTGAAGGCTGCAGATAGGTCCATAAAGGCTAGGTAGAGTTTGCCTTGTTTTGCTTCGGTATATGTTAGCAACAAGCAGGCTCAAGTTTAAGCATTGTTCCTTGGTGCCCCTACCCTTCCTAAAGCCAGATTGAGAGGGAATCAGGACATTGTTTGCAGATGCCCATTCCTCCAGTCTATTCAATAGCACTCTGCCCATAGGTCTTTCAGTACTATCCAATAGCAAAATGGGCCTATAGTTCTTAGGGTCAGATTTGTCGGGCTTTAAAAAATAAGTATTAAAATAGACTTCTGCCTTAATTCCGGTGGGCCTGTGGTAGCTCTCTCATTAAAAACGTTAGAAAGAACTGGACCCCATAGATCAGCCATTTTGATAAAGAAGTCTATCGGGGTTCTGTCCTGTCCCGTTGTCTTGTTGCTAGCACACTGGGAGAGGGTGTCTTTAATCTCAGTTAAGTTAAAAGTAAGGGCAGGATTGATAGTTATCATTGTATCTTTTGGAGGTAAAAAGGTTCCCACGCACTTCCCTTCAAGTATTTTTGTAAAATCAGCCACCCACGATTCCTCATCCACAGAACTGTCTAAATTAGGATCTGTGGGTGGCTTGAGGAATGAGATTTTAATTACTGCCAAAAAAGTCCCTAGAGTTCTATGAGACAGAGGCGTGATGCAATTGTTCCAAGGATTGTTCCCTTAGTGTGTTTAATATGTTCTTTCTTGCAATTTTATTTTTTATGTCGGGTGAGCTTGACCTCGGCCACATCTCTTGGATCCTTCTTAAGGGCTTGATGGAGGACTGCTAATGATTTTGTACAGTCTTGAACAAACCACCCCTGAATATTTTTGTTTAGTACTATGCCAGTTTCTGTTATTATTTCTAACTTCTTCCAGGATTATCTGAAAGGATGTTACCAGTCCCTCAGGTTTACTATGTATATTAGGGCAACTCATAATTTCTTTTTGCCTGGTTGCTACAACAAGGGGGATCAGTTCTTCCTTATTAATGTTCCCCCACTTCAGTACAATCCTGTTTTTCCTCTAATGGGGGTTATATGTGTAGTCTGATAGGCAGGCATCCCTACAAGTACCATAGACATGATATGTCCACATGATCACTAAACCCCGAGAGATCGGTTTTAATGTCTCTGAAGGTACCTTTTAAGGATGCTAACAGTATTATAAAGTCAATGGTAGAACCATTGATGGCAGAGCCAACGGTGTTTTGAAGCTGACCTGTGATCTTGGAAAAGGGGATTATAATTTCTAGATTTCTAGTGATGATAAGTCCAATGAGTGTATCACCATAGCGATTATGTGAAAAATGGGGAGTACCTTCTGCATTCTCTTTCGTTAGACCACATGTCATATTTGAAGAAAAGTGACAACCATGTATGTTAAAATCTCCCACCCATAAAACACTAGGCACATTCTTATGGTTATTAAGTAAAATATTCACTTTTCTTTCAAGTACATCTACAGTCTTACACATCTCCCCACCAAAGTTTTTATTACAATAATTTATGGAGAATCGTTATCGGAAGATAAAACTTAAAGTATTAGGGTATTTTTTATAAGCGTCAAGTTGCTGCCTCTTGCTTGGCCTGAGTTTGATGCAATAGCCGGGGTGTAGAATAAACGGTAACCATTTATATAGATAGGGCATGTTTCCCAGGGCTCTTGGAGGCAGATAAGGTCGAAGTAAGTAATATCCATTCATGGTCCATTCATGATCCATTCATGGTCTCTCAGTTTTTGGCCAAGACCTGCGATGTTTCATGTAATGGTTGAGAACCAGTCATTACTCCCCCGACTATTGAGTTAGAGACTACCTCTACCCAATCAAGTGCTCCCCTGATTACTGCATTAGGGGTTTCCTCCACCGTGTTATGTCATTCACAGGCTTCTAGATCTGTCAGCACAGTAAAATGATTACTGGTTGATGTGGAGCAGGGTCCTAGTGTCGTCTGGATTTGATTATACATTAGGTGAGTAGCGCTAACAAAATCCTTAGGCCCCCTTGGCCTTGGAGATTGAATTGCTGGTTTATAGAAGAAACCTGATGGCAGAACAAATATTTGGGATGGTAATGTAGGGGATTTAGGCAGTGAATTAAGTAAATTCTGGGCCATGGATGGAATTTGAAGGGATATAACAACACAGTCCCCCTTGATAGTTTTTCAGAGTTTCCCACACAGGCCACCCTTCTCGCCATATGGATATTAATTTTGCCCCAATGTAGTCATCTGTGTGTTTAGTGATCCAGCTGGTCAGTTGCTTCTTTTTGAGTATTTTGAAGTTTAGGGGTGTTAGCCTTATCACAAAAGGACAAGCAGATGGTGGGAGGTCCAATCTCGACCAAACACGCTGTTTCCACTCATTGATGGAAATGCCATTGGCACTTAGGGGTGCACCCAAGTGCCTCGGGTCCTGTGAGGCACTATGACTCACTGTATCTCCCTCTGGGACAGCATGGGGCCTGGTGACAGTGGTTGAATGTGCTCATACCACAAAAAACTGGGGATATAATGTAGGTGCAGTTAAAGTTCCTTGCCCCACTAAGGGAGATTCACTCGGGGGGGTGATGGCCTGAACTAAAATTTGGCAGACTTGGGATGGGTATGTTCACGGTTTTAGTTCCAAATAGAGGGATGGTGGCCTTGACCTGCTCTTCCGAAGTTGGGATGGACTTTGTGGCTGCTAACTGTTTAATCGCGCTTTTGATTGATTCAAGACGATGAATAATTGGTGTTATAGTAAGAGGATTGTATCATTCAATTGGCCCCAAATCGGAGGCATTGATATATTAGTGTTTGGCTGGGTTTGCGAGTCTTAGGTTAAAGAGGATAATTTTACCTTTCTGGGTTTTTGGCATTGTTAACGGGAGAGGGTTTAATGATACCTCTTTTCATTTTGCATGCATGGTCCTGTACAGTGGTGGGAGTTACTATAGGCCTTGAAGACTGGATAGTGGATACACCCATAACAGGTGGGGTGACAATAAAGATGGATCTAGGGATTACATCATACAAGGTATGTTTCTTCGTACTCACAGCTGGTAACAGCCCCCTTTCACCCTCCACAGGGCCCATCAAAATTCTCCTTTCAGTATGAGCGATCTCATTGGCAATAGCTGCAGTTGATTTAGCAAGAAAGGTTTTATAGAAGTCAAGTTACCTCCTCAGCAGATGTGTGGGTCTTCTTCTTCTTACCCATTCTTTAGGCCTTTACCTTTTGTTGAGATGTTAGGGGGGCCCAGCCTCCTCTGGGCTCATACAGGCGTGGATGGGCCCACACTTGGCCTGGGCATCCCCCGGCCATGGCCCGGGCGCATCCCAGGCTGCGGGGCTGCTTCACACTCTTAAGTGTGTCCAGTGACCAGGAGGATCCCGGGACTCGTGGTCCCCAGTGGTGTTGTGCAACAACAGCAGGCACAGCTCTCTCCCTCTGACAACAACAGGCTTCTCTGCAGCTATGACAGCCGCAGGGCTGCATCGTGCTCTTAAGCGCGTCCAGTGACCAGGAAGATCCTGGATCCTGGGACTCGTGGTTCCCAGCTGTGCCATGCAAAAATAGCAAATAACAACCAGAATGCCAATACTGATAGCTGATTTATAATATTTACTTTAAGAAAACATTGAAATAAAACAATGTATTTCACAGACCTATTTTTCCGTCTGAGTAAATCCAATCTTTCTTTATTTTTCAGATCATATTTCTCTATATGACACCATAATTCAAAAAATTCTTTAAAAAATTCTTGCCCATCACATCATACACATCCTATAATACACAAATATTTTACTACCATTCCACACCAAAGCACTTATAACCCATTACACTCTATTTGTACAAAATCCATGCATACCCATTCATCCCCATTCTCATTCCAACACTCCAAAAAATACAACTACCATACAAACAATTCCTAGAAGTTTTTTCGACTGATTCTACAAAAGCCACAGAACAATTGTATTTAAACCATATTTATATACAATCAAACATTCATATATGAAAAAGATTCTCAATTCTTGTGATTGTTGTTTGTTTGACGCCATTTTTTTGAGTTATCCGTTGAGTAAGCAGAAAAAAAATAAAAAGAAATTGTAAAAATGTTTGTAGGCAGAATGGGTTTCAATTTATATGTTTCTAATGCACCTGCAAAAGAGAACACGCTTTACTTGATTAGGTGAGATACTGTTGTTTTAAGAGAAATTAAATGTTTTATTTCATTTAAAATTTAGGAAAAATTTGAGTGCAATCGCTGTTACCTGTGGAAAGAAAGGTTAGAGATTTTGAAATGCATTTCTTTTTCCTGAACTTTTTCCTGAGATAGTTGTAAATCTTTTTGCTATTCTGGTTTGTGTTGGTCTAAAAATGTTATCTTGGAGTTTTTCAAGTAGATGGATTCATGAAATCTGTAGCTTTGCTGTGTAATGTATAAAATATTTTGATGAGAAAGAACTTTTGTGAAAGGGAAAGTTTTAAACTGTGGTGTGATTTATTTGAGCAAATATACTTGTTAACAGAAAATGCTTTTGCATGGTTATTTATGTCAAACACTGTATTTATGGTGAATTTTTTTTTTAAGTTCACTGTGAAAAGGAGAGATGTTTTAGGGGTTGATTCTGATTTTGGTAGTCTGGGGACCTCCATGGTGTTGGCGGCAGGAACACCTCTGCAGAATAGGTGGTCCGATGGCTGATTACGCACATGGAGGTCAAACCGCCACAAGACCGCCACCACCGCCAGGATTGATCCCGCAGGGGGGATTGGAGTCAGCGTTGATGCCTATTATAAGATGGATTTCTGCCCACCTTTTCCTGGTAGGGATCATGCGAATAACAGTTTGTCAGAAAGCCAGGAAAGGGGCCCCAAACAGGGCCCTCAATTGCATTTGCCCATTGGACATTGTGGCTGGGGGCACATGTTTTGGCTTCCTATGCCTGCTCTGTCATGCAAACACTGTGTGTCATGCATGACATAGTGCCTGGCAACAGTGCACTCTGGACAGTGCAGGCGCTGCAGTGCAGCGGCATTGCCTTCAGGCTCACTCTGTAAGCCAAAACATGCCGTCTCCTCAAGAACACCGCCAGTACAACCCGAGCCGTTTACTCCTAATGTGGCAGTCAGGATGCCGCCACCTTGGCGGCGATCTCCTGACCACCACAAGAGTGGTCCGGCAGCCAAACCGCCGTACTCATAATCAGCCCCCTAGACTTATTGATTGTTGCCTGTTGAGTGAAAATTGTTAGATTTGCCTATGTTTATTTTAAAAAAAGAATATTTACATGACAAGTTTTTTTGTATTTTTATGCTCTAGTTGAGCTGTTCAGTAAATTTTATTAATACCTCTTGCCATTCTCAAATTATTTAGAGATTATAAGGTCTGTAGGATAGGAAAAATGTAATTAAATTGTACTGTAAAATTTGTGATTTCTCCCCCCAGTCTCTGTCCAGCATCTGCCTTGAGGTAACTATCCAGTGAATTAGGAATAATATTTTTGACCCTCAGCCACTGTCCAGCTCCTGCCCTGAAGTAAGTACCCGGCGGAGTCAGAATAGTAATTTTGCCCCTAGACACTGTCCAGCGGTGAGGTAAGTGAAATACCTGAAAACTTGTCTAACAAACAATGTTTTTGAAAATTAATAAAAAGGTCCAGCTTAAGTCTGTTTTTGATTACAGAGAAAAATGTTTTACACATTGACTTACATTGTAAAGTCTCCAGTCAATCTAATCAAAGTTAAGTGTGCAGATAGTCTGAAAGTAGTCTGTGAAAATAAAAATAAAATGTAATTAATATATGTTATTGGGATTTATCTGATTATCACTAAATATGATTTTGTTAACCAGTGTACTTACATGAGCAGATAGATGTCACTGCGCAAACAGCTAAATGTCACGGGTCGTCTCCTCGCCGTCAAGTGTGAGGTCATGAGTGAAGAAGGTTTACAACTGATACATACATTTTTAGGTGATATTCCATAATTCAAAATAAAACATGATTTTGAATGTATTTTTTAACTTTGACTTAAATCTGACAGAATGTATATTTATTTGTTTGGTTTGTTCAGTGAAAAATGACTTTACTTCACCTTCCTCATACAGAACGATATTGATTTCTGAGAAGCCGCAGAGAAAGGATTAACGTAAAGGAAGGACTACTGTAGGAACCGAGTAAATCAACACATGTATTATAGTTTTAGGTTATTCGACATGATTTTTATTAATGTTTAAAAAAGAAATATTTTGAGAGAAATATTATTGCGGTGACTCGTTTTATATATTTTCAGTAAAACATATATTTAATAACTTTTTTAATGGTAAAGTTCATATTTACATACCTTTCAAAGGTACATTTTAATGGTATGCATGGTAGTGGTATGTGTGGCAATGTTATGTGTGTCAAATGTACTTATACTGTACTCCTATGTAAGTTTGTGGTAGTGGAATGCATGGTAAAGACACGCGTTGTAGTGGTTGAAGCACTGTAAACAATGCATGCATGGTAAGGGAATGCATTGTTCCATCATACATCATACAACCACTACCTATGCACTACCTATGCATAAATATATATATATATATATTCACTGAAAAAACCATAGGTTTCAGGGGTGTTATAGTTAGCTGGACTTTTCACTCATACAAAACCATTGAAATTCCCCCGTTCTAGTTAGTTCAGCTAACTATAACTCGTGCGCCCGCAATGCACTGCTGATGACGTCACATATTACATCACTCATGACATGGTCAGTGACATCACTCATGACATCACTGATGACATCTCAAATGACATCACTGATGACATCATCCAGTGAATGAGTGTTTTTCTGAAAATTACATATTTTTTATATATGTATATCTCAAGGTCGATGGAAGAATAAATGGGTATATAAGTGTCTAAATGGATGATTTGTTTTTGAAAAATTGATTGTATAACTGACTGATTAAGTGTATCTTTGTGAATACATGGCTTAGTGAGTAATGTTTAAATATGCAAATATCTGTATCAGTCTCTCACTTTGTGTATAAGTGGCTGCATGGGTTGGTGAGTAGCTACATGAGTGTCTATATAGGTTATTAGTTGTTTTTTGAGTATCAGTATGAGTGTCTGACTGTCTGTATGGTTCGGTGGGGCGTATTACGTAGTGCATAGGTGCATGAATGAGTGACTCACTGTTTGTATGTGTTGAAGACAGCATGTGTGCATGGGTGGATGAGTGTGTGCATGGGTGTGTTAGTGAGTGAATGACTGTCTCAATAGTGTCTTTATGAGTAGCTACATATGTTTTAAACTAGTATATGTGACTATTGGTGTATATAAGTGAGTATATGTGAGAGTGAGAGATTGAAAGAGTTCCTGTATGAATAAGTATGTGTTTCGCAAATTATCGCGAAAATGTTAAAAATTATCGCAAACACGCGGAAATATCGCGAAGATGCGGAAGTTTTTTTCCCGCATGTTCGCGAGATTTTCTGCATGGTTGCGGCTCGCCAACTTACCCATGTGGTTGCTCGCGGGCGCGTCCATCTTGTTTACAGTTGTCTCACGGTGCATGATCGTGGGAAAAAAGACGTGATCGCACGACGCATGACGTCACTGCGGGCGCAAACTGTCGTGAGACAGCGCAAATGGCTAAAAACAATACAACATCTCATGGAGAACGCGACCGGATCAAGAAAACTTGTTGGCGAACGCAAGGATTCAGGTAAGGCGATCGCGCGCGTGCGAGAATGTATTATTTTACAGCGCAAGCAAGAAACAAATTATCGCCAAGCTGCGGAATGCGGAAATTTTGACATTTCAATATTGGTCACGAAAGGTGATAATTTATTACATTGGAAAAATATGTGCAGCATATCAGCATCGGAATCCCCGCATCTAAAACATTTCTCATCATATTTACTACCCCAGCTTGCCATCCGTTTAGGAGTATAACATAATCGAAAAACTGTTTTATACACTTGAGCTTTCAAGTTTGCAGCTAAACATATCTCTTTAGAAATGGATAAAGTATCCTGAATATCCACTTCCGGGACTCCAAGCAAATTTTGCCAATAGGTATTATATTTTTTCATATCATCCTCTCTGGACTGCATCAAAATCAAATAAAGTGAACCAATCCTTGATCTCCTCCGAATTCCCTCCATTAAATTATTAGACAAGGGCACAAATTGTTTTTTTTTTTTTTTAAACAAAAATTTCTAACTTGGAGATATTTAAAAAAGGAATGTTGAGGCAGTTGATATTTAACTGCTAATTCTGTAAATGTAGCAAATGTACCACTTCCAATATATACATCTCCAATTCTAAATAAACCCTTTCTTATCCAACTCTTAGCAACATTATTACAAAATACGGAAGGGAGAATTTTATCCGCAGTGAAGGGAGTATAAAAGGTGATTTTGCCAAGATTTATTAAATGCCTAACACTTCTCCAAACTTGATAAGCTGAAATCAGAACCTTAAATCGAGTATGCTTGTAATAATTACCCTCCAGTTCTTTTAATAAGCATCCTTTTGCTTGCTCACCCAATAACAAAAAAAATATCGAAGGAGCTTCCGCTTCATCCTCCGTAGGTTCACCTGTCAACATATATCTCATTCTTTGTAAAAAACATACATAATAATAAAGTAAAAAATCCGGTAGCCCACGTCCACCCCTTTCTTCAGGTAACGTCAGCCATTTCATAGCTCAACGTACTTTTCCTGGAGCCCAAAAAAATTCTCCACAAACAATCTGAAGTTGCGATATATTTTTAGGAGAAAACTGCAATGGAATACTCCGAAATAGATATAATATTTTGGCAAGAACCTTCATCTTGATAATGTTTCCTTTACCAATTATTGATATTTGGAGTCGTCTCCATCTAGCCAGCGATTGCTTAATTTGTGATATTGTCTCTTGCCAGTTAATGTCTACTATCTCTTGCATATGGGGTGTAATTTTTATACCTAAATATGTAACTACATTAATAACTCGTGGATCCTTAAACTGAATATTTTGTGTACATAATATTTGAGTTTTTTCCGAATTTAATTTATTCCCAGACTTTCCACCAAAATCTCTGGCTAAATGTTCAATCTCGGTGATAGCCTCTCCTGGGTGAGTTGTTACTACTGCGATATCATCCGCATACGCAAAAACTGAATAAGCTAGCTCCTTTACTATAAATGGTTTAATATGGGACGATTTCTGAAGACTAATGATGAAAGGATTTATAAACAACGCAAAAAGCAGAGGAGAACACGGACATCCTTGCCGTGTCCCTCTTGTTATAAAAATCTTTTCAGATTTTAAACCCATTGCAGTTATTCTAGCATTTGGTGTTTTGTATAGAACTTGAATTGAAGTTAAGATAGCTTTTCCAAAACCCATCCTTGACATAATTTGTCATAAATATGACCACTCCACCCGGTCAAACGCTTTCTCAGCGTCAAGTAATACTAACGCTAGATCCCTGTTCTCCCCCTCTGCAATATCAAATAAAGTGATGACCCTATTTATATGAGTAGCTGTACCTCTTTTCGGAATAAAACCATGTTGGTTTATCGATACAAGCGGGGTTATAATCTTAGATATGCAATTTGCAATCATCTTCGAATAGATCTTACTGTCACAATTAAGTAACGATATTGGGCGATACGACCCGGGTAACTCTGATGGTTTTCCTTTCTTACTAAATACCACAATTAAGGCATCATTCCATGTATTTGGAGCTGTTCCTTTTTGCGCCGTTCTAAAGATATCTAACATAACTGTCTTTAATGATTAAAAAAACATTTGTACACTTCTCCTGGAATAAAATCAGGGCCTGCCGCTTTTCCAGAAGGTATACACTTGACAGCTTCCTCTAATTCTTCCATAGAAAAGGGGGTATCCAAAAATTGCAAGTTAATATTACTTAGCTTGTTAAACATCCCCTCTTCCCAATCGTGATCTTCAACCAAGTTAGGTTGATGAGTATATAAATCAGTATAAAATTGTTGAAATATATTTAATATTTCCCCCGGTTCTTCATGAATCACCCCTTTCTGATCTTGTAATTTAGGGATTGAACGAGAAGTAGAATTCATTTTTCGGCGTAAAGCCAAAGACCGGCCTATAGTTTCTCCATATTCATAGATATGACGTTTATGAACTAAATATTTTTTTGCAATCTCTTGGGTCCAAATTTCGGTTATGCTCATACGACACCGTGCAATTTTGGCTTCTGCCTCATGTATACTAGGTAAATTATTCTCCTTCCCTATTTCATTAATCAACTCCACCTCCGCGATCCTTAACTTATTATATTGTTCTCGCATGTCAGATCGTAGTTTATTTTGATTATACAGACCATAGCTTATCGTCTCCCCTCTGAAACAGGCCTTGAAGGTATCCCATACACTTAGAATATTAGCAGACCCAATATTGATATTAAAGAAGTCTAATATCCACTTATTCATATAAGTTTTATATTGTTCATCCAAACACAATTTTCTGCCATATGAGAAATTTCTTACTCTATATATCTCTTTTGAGATTGAAATCTCGATTAATATAGGGGAGTGAACAGAAGTAACTCTTGGAAATATCTGAATCTTGGTCCCGCTATGAATAGATGTAGACATAAAAAAATAGTCCAAGCGGACACATTTCTTATGTGGAGCAGAGTAGTGGGTATACCCTGGGGACATCGGGTGATTTTTGCTCCATATATCCAGCAGTCCATGATCGGTAACCAAGTCGTATAAAGCTTTGAAAACTCGTGGTTTACGACCTCTATAATTTTCTAAACCAGCAGTAAGTTCCACATTACTTAAATTGATATTAAGGTCGCCACAAATAATTAAGGGAGATCGACATTTCGCAAGTTCTGTATTCAAGTTTTCCAGAACCTCAGCTTCATCAGTGTTAGATCCATAAACTGAACATAAAGTGAAAAATCCATTTCCCACTTTTAATTCTGAGATCGCCCATCTACCCCATTTATCCGTTAGACTGTGAACTGCCTCACAATAACCTGGTTTTGATAAAATCATTACCCCTCTGGTATTATTGGTCTGTTGTGTGGTCGAAATTAAAACATATCCTAAGTCAGCTACAAGTTTCCTATTATTCCATGCCAGATGGGTTTCTTGCAAACAAAGAATGTCAGGTTGAATGAAACGAGTTTCGGCTGCAATTCTCCTTCTTTTATTAAATTGATTAAGCCCAGATACATTAAATGAACATATTTTAGTATTTCGCGCCATACGAAGTGAATTGCAAAGTGCTCAAATCATAACCACTCATAATAAGTAATGAATTTTTTATGCTACATAAACTAATGTTCCAGCCACTATATGTTTCCTCTTGACAGTCGCCATCAGAAATTACCATGGTTTTTCCCCTCTTAACCCTTACTACCCCTAGTGCCCACCACCTTCTCCTTCCCTCCCCATTCCCCCCCTTTACCCCTCCCTCAATTGCCAACCCCAACCTACCCCCCCCTAAATGAGGCTTCAGGACTGATGGTCCTATCGATGGTTCCGAGCTGATTACCCCCCTACCTTCACCACAGGAAAAAAAAAAACAAAAAAAAAGGATTATCCAAATTACATATCAGGATGCATAAATCAGAAGGTTATAAATCAGTAATACATTAAGTTAGTGCTACTAACTCTAGTGACTCCAAAAGAAAATACACACAAAAATTTCCTGATTCCATAAATCTAAGAGAGAAAAAAATTAAGAATCCTTCAAAGAATGTAAACATTTGTAAAGAAGCAAGTTTTTTCCTTATTAACCACCTTGAGTTTTGCTGGGTTCATAATGTAGGCTTGAGCGCCTTTTGTTTGATATAAATGGACCAGCTGTCGCAATTGCCAACGATTATCCATTGTATATTTGGAGTAATCAGGTGTGGCAAAAAAAGAGAATCCCTCCGCCATAGATTTCCTATTGGGCTGAGTGCTCATGTATACATCTTCCCTAGCGCGAAAGCTGTTAAAAGCTACAATGAAAGGTCTTGGTTTAGTCTTAGTTGGATTCTGATCGGGTCGAAGATAAAAAGGAAACCTATGAGCTCGATCAATTTCATGCTCCCAGTTCCATTATTCAAAGTCGGAAAAGCCAGTTGAAAAAGTTCCACTATATATTTGTGCGGATCTTGGCCTTCTTTCCCTTCAGGAATCTGCATTAATCGTAAATTGTTGCGACGAGCGCGTTTTTCAAAATCAGCCATTTTCCATAATAAATCCTCCTTGTTGGCACTTAGAGTTTCTGTTATCGCTTTTTGCTTAACCAGCTCGTCCTCGATATTGGAAATTCTAGTTTCCACCTCTGTAAATCTTCCCCCAAAATCTGCCTGTGCCTTAGCTAACTTCCGAATAGAGCCTTGTAATTTCCGGCATGAATTTTGAATTTTATGGCTCTCTAATGCGGTTTTATCCATATGGCTGAGAATAGTCTGATAGATCGTAGTTAGCGTAATCTTATCTGACACATCTTCCGCGCCGTCTGACGCGTGCACATCACTCAAACTCCTGACGGTTACAGGACTCTCTTCCTCCATAAAATCAGCTGGCTCATTCTCATCATAATCGCTCTCTGCCCCCTCTAAACTAAGCTGTTTAGAATATTGTGTCACTAAATCCTCACACGAAGAGGCTGAATTTTCTGAGACTGAGAAGAAATCCACAGATTCAGCCTCTGCAGCCGCTACCGATATTGTGTTAGCAGGCACCGAGGGGGAAGGTTTCTCCATTATGTTAACTTCAGCTGAATTTAACGTAGAGCCTTCTTTCTCTACAGTATTACACTGTTCTGCTGGATTCACATAGTCACTATGAGTACTTTGTATTAATGTGTCTGAATCTTTAACATTCTGCTGCGGCTCTACCATTAAATCTTCCCGGTGAGATTCTTGCTGAGCTTTTGAAGCCTTTGAAGCCTGTCCCTTTTGTTTTTGCTCTGAGGCCGTAAATAAGGCAGTGATCGTCTGTTTCGCTTTAGCCAGAGTCCCCTTTGCATTCTTCTTAGTAATGGTACAGTTTTTTAGGTTTGAAAGGGATTTTGGGTAACAGAACCTGGTGGGAGTCAGTCAAGTCATCCCATCCTGGATTCCCCTGGTTGTCTAGTTTTCAAAATTGTATAGGTTTGCAACATTTCACTAGGTGCCGGCAGAGCTAGTGCTGAAAAACTACAGCAAGACACTTCGCAAAAAAAGGGTAAATTTTCATTGTGAAAATGTGGTGTGTTCACGTTGGGTTTTGAGCCACTTCCTGTCGTGGGCACTATGCCTAGCCACACAAGTGAGGTACCATTTTTATCGGGAGACTTGGGGTAATTCAGATTTGTAAAGCACCTGTTATTACCTATTGATTTTTGATGCATTTCTGCCTTTCAAATGAAAGACTTTGTGTAAAAAAGTCATTTTGAAAAATGACCGATAATTCTGATGCTAGTATGAGTTTTCCCAATTTTGAAAATGTGCAAATATGTGCTGTTTCTAAACTCTATAATTTGTTCCCATTTTAGAAATACATAGGTGTCTTTCATACCGATTTTTCCATTTATACATTTTCCCACAATAATTGCTATATACCCGGAACATAATAAAAAAACATTGCAAATTGCTGCTCAGTTTTTGACTCTGGGTTCTTCGGTTTCTTGGTGAACCTACAAGTCCTATATATCCCTACAACCAGTAAGGTCCAGCGGATGTAACGGTATATTGCTTTCAAATAGCTGTCATAATTAAAAGAAGTTACAGGTGAAAAGTTGACACAAAAGGCTGTTTTTTTCAACTAATTTTCAATTTTTCCTATATTTAACTGTTACTTTCTATAAAGAAACCTTGATGGATCTACACAAATGACCCCTTGCTGAATTCAGAATTTTGTCTACATTTCTAAAATGTATAGCTTTCCAGGATCCCTCATTACGTTCACACCCATTTCTACCATTAACAGGAAAGAGGTTGAAAGCATAAAAAATAGCAAAAATAGGCTATGTCCCAGAAAAATGCCAAAACTGTGTACGAAACATTGGTTTTCTGTCAAAAGTCTGTCATTCCCTAAAAGCTGGGAAAATTGTGATTTCAGCCCCACAAACCGTTTTTTGATAACATTTGCAGGGGAAAACCCAAATGCTTTCATTTGCAGCCCGTTTTTTTCCCATTTTTCCCCCAAAAACCAAACTTTTGCTGTATTTTGGCACGTTTCTGTGACCCTTCCTGGGGAATCCACCAACCGTGAGTACCTTTAGAATCCCCTTGATGCTGTAAGAAAAGGACGCAAATTTGGCGTGGATACCTTATGTGGTCAAAAGTTTACAGGTGCCTCATCGCGCACTACCCCAAATAGCCAAATAAAGGCTTGGCACAGGAGGGGGAAAAGGCCTGGCAGCGAAGGGGTTAGGTGCATCCTTGACCCATAGTAGCATATGTATATGAGGTGCACCTCTTGCTTGGTACTCCTTTCTCCAAAAGAAATCAGTAACTTCTCCAAGAGGTGGATTCTTTTTATTGCAGATAAAAGACATCATAGCTTGAAACCTATAAAATATCTGCACACATTTACAGGATACAATGAACACAGTTCACCAGGAGTCTTTATTTCAAAAACTGTTATATTGAAATTCACTTCTCTTAGAAACTCAAGCAAATCTTCCCATGCATACTCTGCACAGCTAAGTGTGACAAACCATGTTGGTGTACCTAAGTTCCGTAACGTACACTTGAGTTCTCCATGACGACGATACCAATACTCATTTGTTCCACGTTGACATGCCATCAAATTGATTAACTGTGCTTCTAAATTTTCATCTGTTTCTTGAACTTTCTCCACAAATTCTTTCACAGAAAGAAGTGATTGATGAACTCCAGTTTTAAGTATGTGGTTCACTGCATACAACAGAGAAGATAGATCACTTTCAAACAAAATCTCTAAATCTAGTATCTTCAGAATATAATCTTGTTGACCGATATTCTGAAGCTGGAATCCATACAGGTCAGTCATCATATCGTCCACCTTCTCCAGTAGGAAACAGCTGTGGGAAACAAGGAGCTTCCAAGCTCTTCTCCCATAAACTCATTGGAGTTCCCTGTGCTTTTTTCATTTGAAAAAACTCAATGCTGCTGCCTATTACTTCTTTTGAATGCAAAGGACATATTGTGTAATGTTCATAAATCTCTTCAGTCTTTGACTTGTCCACTTTCTCTATTTGACCACTTGAAATTTCACATTCATCTTCTAAACGTATCACCTGTTCATCCACATTTACAGTTTTGTAATAAATATTGTTGTCTATAAGATATATAGTAGCCTTTTCAACTTAACTAACATCCACAAATTCTTGCAATATTTTCCGACTCTTTGTTGGTACACCATTTACTAGAATGACTACTGCCTCATTTTCCTCTTTCTCCCCAGCAATAGTTTCAATATTTTTCTTAAAATCCAAAGGTAAGTACACCACTTTTCCTTTCAGCCCTCTTTGCAAGTCTGTTGGTGGCAGTTTACCTGTTTTAGGCTCCATCCGAATTATAGTTTGAGAAGGATGAACAGATTGAATTAGAACCAACTCATATGTATTCAATTCTGCCAGTTCATCCAAAATAGCTACTACTTATAAGTTATTATGTACTGCTCTAGCAGGCATTCCATTCTCTTCTAATTTGTTATAACAATATTTACATATACGTTGATCACTACCTAACTCAAATCGACCTTCCACCAACAAGTAAGTTGCAAATTCTTCCCAATTACTATTGTTCTCCTTTTTACTTTTCAAATACAAATCAACATTCCTAGTTTGACTTTTATAATGAGTACGTCGACAACAAACTCAAACATAATTTGGTATTTCAGAGCATACTACATTAAACTTTCTAATTTCTTCTTCAAACTGATCAGTGCTAATCACTTTCCCATCTTCTTCAACATCTGTAATTTTCAAACTTTCACTTTCTATGGACTGCTCTTCTGAACCAAAATATCGCATTTCAATATCATCACACTTTTTTTGAACATCTGATAAAGAACCATGTAAAAGACCTGTATTCAGTTCACTTAAACATAGAACAGGACTTTTTACATAGTACAGTTTCCTTACAAACTTCCGCATTTTTGAATGGTGTACTGCTAAAATCCTCAAGTGAAGAAAAACCCTTTTACACACTTTTTTTTAAAGAAAAGCCAGAGAATGCCCATGCTTCTCAGTATATTTTCTTACATTACATGGATCTAGTACTTGCAACAACGTAATCTTCTGTTTGATACTTTTCTTTGTATAGTCTCGTAGCAAATTTCACATTATTTCAATAGATTCCTGTTGAATACTACAAAAACTGCTACAACCCCACTTATACACAGGAGCTTGTGTACGTTTCCCTTGCACTTCTTCAGCTATTAACTCTTCTGCACTTTTACCAACCAATTCCTCTTTTGGAAGGGGACAACCATCCTGAACTTCGTAGCAACGACCGCCAGTATCAACTGCAAATGGTAAACTATTTTCCTGGAAGTAACTTTCCTCATTCAAAAAAGGATCACTAGTAGAAGTATGTTTCCAATGTCCACTAAATATTTTGCAAAAGTTGGTTCTGTTCACGTCTTTTTCTTCTACTTTTCTCTTTCAACACTTTGATTACTTTATCCAACACTTTGATCCTCTTCAAAATCACAATGAATAACTTCTATTTTAAAGTGAAAGCAGTATCCACTATACTTTCAATACGCTGCTTCTGTTTGAATTGCAGCACTTTATTTTAATATTTGCAGCATGTTTTCATTAAATTCCGAATCACTCTAGTTCGAAAAAGTCTCTGACGAATTTCTTGAAATTGTTTTTGTCTCCGGGTAACAGATACTGTTTCTTTATCATGTTTTCTTTTCCTGGTATTTGGAATTGAAGTTTCCTTCTCCTTACTTGAAAAATTCTTATTTTTCCTTTGTGTGATGTTATTTTCATTAAATGTTCATAATAATATTTTCAGAAATATTCTAGTGTTTTTACCAGAAGAAACTGTTTGTGTAGTAGTCTCATTTTTTTCTAATTCAAATTTTTCCTTTTCTTCAAATAAATATTTTTTTTCTCTTGTCTTTTTTTCAGTTTTTCTAGGCAAATTTTAATCCAAACAAAATAATTTTCTGGAAAAAAAAATAGATTCAATTATTTTTTACATCAGTTCAATATATTAAAATAATAACATACAATTACATAAGTTCTACTGACGGCTTCCAGAGGCAGTGCTGCAATGTGATGGAGCAGGGCAGGGGAGCAGTAGGATGATGGGTAGTCCCATAGAACATACAGCAATTATTTATTTAATTATTTACATACACCTTTACAATTTATATGTAATTACACTACCTCATACTTTTCACCTCTCCACCGCACCGCACCCCACCACCCCACAGCACTCACTCTGCAACCCACTGTAGACAATTTTATAGATAGTATTTTTTTATATTGTAATCTATGTACTTAGGATGATATTATCAACCAAACGGCACACAGAAAAATTATCATTATTAGCCTAACAATTTTATCTACAACTTCGCAAACATAACACTGCACCCAAAGCTTTAAGTAGGAGGGGCTCTGTGGGGGTCTGAGCACCGGCAGTTTATTTTTGGGGGCCTCCAAACGGATCTCTATGGCACTCTATTTTCGGGCCTCGCAAAGGTAGTCCGTTGTTTTTTTTATTTTTTTGGACTGTAGTGAGACAGTGAGAGCATGCACATTGCTCACTACTGAGAAGTGGAGACATCATGCCAGGTGAGTCGCGTTGTAGGAGAAAAGAAATCCTTTAAAGAGAGCCATTTTCTCTCACGATTTCCCTTCTCTTTTTGCAGCAAAGGAGCAACATCATTGTGGCGTGATTAGCAGAGAGATCACCTCTCTACGCCCATTGCCCCGGACT
Source organism: Triturus cristatus (assembly GCF_964204655.1). Lineage (NCBI taxonomy): Eukaryota > Metazoa > Chordata > Amphibia > Caudata > Salamandridae > Triturus > Triturus cristatus. The sequence goes on along the minus strand of NC_140583.1, from coordinate 1,138,561,437 downwards.
CCCTGAGACAGCTTCCCAATCGCACACAGAGCCGCACCGAGTAATTCACAGGTCTTCAAAAGACCATTTGCTTGTAAATGATGCTCTGTTCTTTTCCACCCCTTTTTAGAGCCCCTACATCCCCACTCTGCCTATTGCTGAAAGAATTAGCCTCCCCTGAAATTTCGCTCTGGTTGCGCCTTTGGAGACGACCACACGCAGCCAACTCCAGCACAACCCTGCTCTCACCTTTCACAGTGTCTTGTTGTAGTACTACGAAAACACACGCTTTGCCTGGCTCACTTAGGGGTATATTATCAAGAACAGCGTTAAAATTATTGCCGCTTTAGCGGCAGGAAACTACCGCTAAAGTGGCGATAATGAGCTTGATAATATGCCCTTGTGAATTCCCATAGAAGCCCAGCTTCACACTAGAACCTGGGCTGCTATGGGAATTCACAAGGGCATAATATCAAATCCATTATCGCCGCTTTCCTGCTGCTAAAGTGGCAATAATTTTAACACCGTTCTTGATAATATGCCCCGTTATGTTTCTAAATTAAGGTCTTACACTGAAAAGCTGCTTTACATTTCGATCAAACTTTGTTTAAAACACCACCAGAGAAGGGTGGTGAACTATGGTCCACAAAGAGCAACTCAAAGCTTTCTTGTTCTTTATCAGAAACATCTGCCTGTCAATGATTATCGCCAGCCTTTTTGGCCCCTTAAGAGGCTGGGTGGATGAGTATAATACGCGGTATTTAGGATCAGGGTGGAGGGTGCACGGAAATAAGGACGGATAGTTGAATAAAGTGCGAGTGGATGGATGGCCAGATGTATGAATGGATGGAAGGATGAATGGATGCATGGACCAGTACTTAGGATAGATGGGTGGGCTGATAGATGCATAGGATTGGTTCTAGGACAGATATATGTATGGATATATGGGTTTATGACTGGATGGATGGCACACTGCTTACCATAGGCGAGTGGGCTAATAGATGCTTAGGATAAGTGCAGGGATATATGTATCTATGTATGTAGGTAGGAATGTATGGATGTGCGCATGCTCATTTTGCTCACTACTGAGAAGTGGAAACATCATGCTAGCTGAGCCACATTGTAGGAGGAAGGGAAATCCTTTAAAGAGCATGTTTTTTGAACATAGGATAATTGGAGGAGAATTTCTTAAGCACACAATACTAGTTATCTTTGTGTAGACCACGCCCGTAACTTGGATTGCCCACACCCCTTTAACAGGTTTTCCCTGCCCCTTTTAGAGCACCCCCAGTTTTTTCCCACTTGTACAATGCCACCAACTTTCATAATATGCCATCAACGCTGGCAGCCTTCTACCACAGTGCAAGAGTGTCTATCAGTACAAAGATTTGTTATCCACAGAAATGTTGTGTGATTTGAGTAGCTGTCTGCTGGAACACTCATCACCAAAAGGTATTAAAACATGCAAATTTGTGAGTAAAACATATACCATACCATAAAGCGGTTCATAAATGGGCCCAGTGACACTACACCACCCTCATCCCCATCCTTGCTTAACCTTACGAAATCAAAGAAAGAGCCCCAGCAAACCTGGTAGAGCCACTATAGCAATACAGGGACTTAATTTCAACAAGTGTCTGCCGGAACACTCAGCAACAAAAGGTATTAAAACATGCAAATTTCCGGATAAAACATATACCATGCCATTGAGCGCTTTATAAATGGACCCAGTCACAGTACATCACCTTTACGAGCTACACATGTGCACGTTGCAAATATCCGTGTTATAATCAGCAACATACCCACCTCTCCCACCCCCACCCCTGTCCTTGTTTAACCTTACGAAATCAAACTACGGGCCCCAGCACTCCCGTTAGCGCCAATATAGCCATACATAGACTTAATTTCAACAGGTGTCTTCCGGAATGCTCATCAGCAAAAGCTATTGAAACCTGCAATTTTGCAAGTAAAACATACACCATACCATAAGGCGGTTTATAAATAGTCCCAGTACCACTACACCACCTCCACACCCGCCCTTGCTTAACTTTACGCAATAAAACAAAGAGCCCCAGCAAACCTGGAAGCGCCACTATAGCCATACAGAGGCATCATTTCAACAGATGTCTCCCGAAACACTTATCAGCAAAACATATTAAAACATACAAATTTGCAGGTAAAACATATACCATGCCATAAGGCGCTTTATAAATGGTCCCAGTGGTACTGCATCACCTTTAGTAGCTAGACATCTGCATGTTACTAAAGGGGAACAACCTTTACAACGCAACTTTTACAACGCACTACCTTTACAACACATTTTTTACAACGCATAATCCACTACAACGCATGACATTACAACGCATGACACTACAACGCATTTTTAAAAACTACCTTTACAACGCATTCCATTACAACGTATACTACCATTTCAACGCATACCATTACAACGCATAATATTACACTACACTATCCAACACTTACCCTACTGTTGCACCCCCTGGAGTTAGAATAGTAATTTTTACCCCTATACTATCCAACACTTACCCTACTGTTGCACCCCCTGGAGTTAGAATAGTAATTTTTACCCCTATACTATCCAACACTTACCCCACTGTTGCACCCCCTGGAGTTAGAATAGTAATTTTTACCCCTATACTATCCAACACTTACCCTACTGTTGCACCCCCTGGAGTTAGAATAGTAATTTTTACCCCTATTCTATCCAACACTTACCTTACTGTTGCACCCCCTGGAGTTAGAATAGTAATTTTTACCCCTATACTATCCAACACTTACCCTACTGTTGCACCCCCTGGAGTTAGAATAGTAATTTTTACCCCTATACTATCCAACACTTACCCTACTGTTGCACCCCCTGGAGTTAGAATAGTAATTTTTACCCCTATACTATCCAACACTTACCCCACTGTTGCACCCCCTGGAGTTAGAATAGTAATTTTTACCCCTAAACTATCCAACACTTACCCTACTGTTGCACCCCCTGGAGTTAGAATAGCAATTTTTACCCCTATACTATCCAACACTTACCCTACTGTTGCACCCCCTGGAGTTAGAATAGTAATTTTTACCCCTATACTATCCAACACTTACCCTACTGTTGCACCCCCTGGAGTTAGAAAAGTAACTTTTACCCCTATACTATCTAATACTTACCTTAAATGCAATTTAATATTATGCGTTGTAATGGTATGCGTTGTAAAGGTATTATGCGTTGTAATGGAAATGCGTTGTAAAGGTAGTTTTTAAAAATGCGTTGTAGTGTCATGCGTTGTAATGTCATGCGTTGTAATGGATTATGCGTTGTAAAAAATGCATTGTAAGTGCATGCGTTGTAAAAGTGTGCATTGTAACGTCATACATCCGTTACTAAAGTCTGTGTTTTAATCACCTACATACCCACCACTCCCACCCCCACCCCCGCCCTTGCTTAACCGTAGGAAATCAAACAGAAAGCCCCACCATTCCTAGTAGCGCCACTATACCCATACACGGGCTACATTTTAACAGGTGTCTTCCGGAAATCTTATCAGCAAAAAGTATTCAAACATGCAAATTAGCGGGTAAAACATAAACCATCCCATAGCACGGTTTATGAATGGGCCCAGTGGCACTGCACCACCTTTACTAGCTAGACATCTGTATGTTAATAAACACTCTGTAGTGCTTGATAATATGCCCCATAATTTGCAAACGTGGGACATTTTGTTTATCTCGCCTGAATACATTAGAAAACCCAAATTAACGCTATTCCTCATTTTCAAAACCATACAGTCCTTTAAAGATGGCAAACTACATTTCTTCTTTGTGAACAATTCCTAAACATATATAAAGTACTTATTTAACAACAGGTCAAACTTTATGCACATTTAATAACCAATATGAAACACCACACTTTACTAACAGTATATTATTTTGAAATAAAAAATACTTTCAAACTTAAAAATAGCACCTCAAATACTTAATCACTACTACAGGACACATAACACACCTTGTTCATTTCTACCTCACCTTTGTAGTTGGTATGCAGATTTCAAATGTCACACACGCATGCAATTCTTTCTTTGTCACCCATACATGTAATGCACCGCTTTCGTCAAGAATGGAGCCAGTAATGGCACAATTTCTCTGTCGCTCCACATTTAAATACATGTAAAGAACGAATCAGAATACTTCGACATTCCAAAACTTATCTCCATTGGTTATTTTGGAATTTTCCATCTGAAAAGTTCAACCTTTTTTTTCCAGCATATTCTCGAACATTTAACAGCACCTATGGGTTACAAGTTCACCATTGTTTTAAGTTGCAAATGTACCTTCCAAATGCAAGTAGCACGTCTGGTTCAGCTGAGCACATTTCATCCTATCGTATGGACTCCACGTTTAGACTGCTCTTTATTAGCCAATAACAAACATGCTTTTTCACGCAACTAATATGCACCCTAGATTTTAGTATCCAATGCTTTTTCTTATCTTCCAATCAATTATCATTTTTTGTGGGAAATTTTTTTTTTTTCCCCATCTTTAAACATATGTCTTACTCTACGAAGGAACTGCATGAGCTACAGACATCTTTCCATACCTTCCAGCCATACCTTAAAAATGCTAGTGTGGATCGTAGGACATAGCTATGTTTTCTGGTGCAAGAGGTATGCAGAAATGAAATGAAATGAATGAAATGAATGAAATGAATGAAATGAAATGAAATGAAAAATATTCTTATATAGCGCATGGCTACCCGGAGGCATCCCAGCGCTGCGGAAAGGCGTCGAGGAGGGGGAATAGTTGTGGAAATAGCCAAAATCGAGACGTAATGACTTAGACCTAGGTTTACAAAATGTGGACATTAAATGGCTTGCACAGAGAGGATTGAAGTGACACCAATTGTTGTCTTTGGTTAAAACCTGTTTGCATCTCCAACACCCTGACCTCATTATCGTGCATTATGATGGAAGCAACCTAGGCACATTGGCTGGGGTACGTTTGGAAATGCTAATGAAGGACACCTTTCGACAATTGATGTTGCTTTTGCCTCAAACTGTCTTTGTATATTCCAATATATGCCAAAGACAGAAGTGGAAATGGTCAAACCAATTTTGTCCTCAGATTGAAAAATCTAGGAAGAATGTCAACAAATCTGTGACTGCATATATCAGAGACCATAGAATGGGGTTGATCTAAAACAAAGACATACGTTTTGATATGGCTGATATCTACAGAAGTGATGGAGTACACTTCACAGATCAGGGAAATCGAGTTTTTCTGAATAACCTGAAGCTGTGCATCCGCACTTACATGTAGCTCCAACTAATAAACAAAAGGGCTCTTTTTAGAGCCGCCTTATAACTGACAATGTAGGCCCACTATTTTAGAGCCAGGTAACGGCAACTTCTGCACCCTCGCCAACATTTATTCTCCACACAGCTGTGGCGCAGCGGCCACACCATCTGACTTTGGAGCACAGAGCTCTCGCTTTGATCACCGACTCTAGTGACAGATCAGGATAGCACCATGTGACTCAGAGCAATAGCTCACTCAATTTCCATGCCGGCCCCCAGTGCCTGCAGACCCGTACGAGTGAGTAGTTTGCACTTTACAAATACCGCATTAATTGGAAACAGCAGAATTGAACTTCACACTCCCTCTGTAGCACCCCCAATCACCCTAGAGACGTCAAACTGTTTAAAACAAAAGTTCTTCCTAGTAAATATGCACACATGCTGACAATACTTGGACAGGTGTGTCGCAGCGGCCAGAAAACATGAGTTCAGAGCACAGGGCTCACGATTTAATCCCCTGCTCCGGCAGCATCTCAGCTCAGCACCATGTGACTCTGAGCAATAGCTCACTTAATAGCTCACATAATTTCCACACTGGCCTCCAGGGCCTTCAAACTCATAGGAGTGAGTAGTTTGCACTTTACAAATACCGTATTGATTTACCTTCACACTCCCTGTATAACACCACCTAAGCACCATATACAAGTCACTGTGTTCCAAACAAAACTTCCTCCTACTACGTATAAAATATTACTGACACAACTTGGACAGGTGTGGCACAGCGCCCAGAGCACATGACTTCACAGCATGGGACACATAATTTAGGCTCACGGTTTTATCCCCGAGTCCAGCAGCAGCTCAATTTAGCAGCATAACACTCTAGGCAATACCTCACTTAATTTCCGTACCCCGCACTTTCAGACCGATAGGGGTTATTAGTTCAGCGCCTTTATCCCCGAGTCCGGCAGCAGCTCTACTTACACCCCCAGCACCACCAGACCTATACGAGTGAGTAGTTTGCACTTTCCAAATACCAAATTGATTTGATACACGCGAATTTACCTTCGCACTCACTGTATAACCCCCCCTAAACACCATACACAACTTACAATATTCGAAACAAAAGTTCCTCCGAGTAGGTATAAGTACATGCTGACACTACTTGCACAGATGTGACACAGCAGCCAGAGCACATGACTTCACAGCATAGGACACACAGTTTGGACTCACGCTTTCATCCCCAGCAGCAGCTCAGCTCAGCTTAGCAGCATGAGACTCTAGACAATACCTCACATATTTTCCGTACCCCAGCACTTTCAGACCAGTAGGGGTCAGTAGTTCGTCCTAGTACGTATAAACACATGCTGACACTACCTCCACAGGTGTGGTGCAACGGAGAGGGCACCTGACTTCACAACATAAGACACACAGTTTGGGCTCATGCTTTAATCCCCGAGTCCTGCAGCAGCTCACTTTAGCAGCATCAGACTCTATGCAATACCTCACTTAATTTCCGTACTCAGCACTTTCAGACCGGTAGGTATGAGTAGTTTGCTTCGCACCCCCTCTATAGCACACCCTAAACAACCCACAGATGTGACAGTGCTCCTACCCTCCTCTTTCCTACTTTTTTCGTCCTTTTTTCCCCTTACTTGCTTCAACAGAATCACAAAATGGTGGCCAATACTTCCTAGTTGCAACCGCTCGCAGTGCTCCCAACCAATAAGCAGCAAGCTTGTGCTCATAACGCCTTAGACAATCAGATGGCAGAAATCCCAAATATCTGTAAATTTCGATATTTCTCAAAAACTACTGAACGGATTTACACCAAATAAACAAAAGTGTGCTTTCTAGACCAAGACCCTGCTCCCTGCCAAATTTGGGGTAATTCCGTTCACCCGTTCGACCTGTAGCCTTGTCTAAAGTTTCCTATGGAAATTAACATGGAGAAAACATGTTTTAGGTCCCCCCTTTTTTCTCGCCCCCCCCCTTGACTAATCACCCCCAAACTTTCAACATAGGAGCTGATATGAACAAAGAATTAGTTTGGAAAATTTCATGAAGATTCATCAAACGACGCTAAAGTTATAAGCAAAACACAAAATGCTCTTCCTATATATTTTGAAACATATATATATTCACTGAAAAAACCATAGGTTTCATGTACGTTATAGTTAGGAATTGGCATTTAAAAAACCTTAGAAATTCACTGAAAAAAACATAGGTTTCAGGGGTGTTATAGTTAGCTGGACATTTCCCTCGTACAAAACCCTAGAAATTCCCCCGTTATAGTTAGTTCAGCTAACTATAACTTGCGCCCCCGCAATGCACTGCTGATGACGTCACATATTACATCACTCATGACATGGTCAGTGACATCACGGATGACATCACTGATGACATCTGAAATTACATCACTGATGACATCACTGATGACGTCATCCATGTGATAAATTAGTGCATCTTCTCACACACACCCTTTGATATACTCAATCAAAATTTAAAACGTCCATTCTCAAAACCATAGATACTCCAATACCAATAACTACATACCCACTCATTGACTCTTAGATCTACGCACATATCCACTCACTCACCTGTACAGTCACTCATACTTACAGTCACTCAGTACAGGACTATCATATGCATTTATACACCTACATAGACACTCACACACCACCAATCATCCATAGAGGTACTCTCACACCTAGTCAGTAAAGCAAATAATTAAAAATCCGATTGGCCGCACTCTGCTCGTCCTACCAGCGTGTTACCCCAAGGAATTGTGGTCCATGAAGTGGCGACGGCGAATACGCCTGTGCCAATGTTTTAAGTGAAAGTAAGTGTCGCGTTAGCCATCCCTGGACACGTGTTTCGAGGTAGTTGCCTCTCGTCAGCAGGGAGTAGGTATGTGTGTGGGGTTGCCGCCTAGACTGCCAAAAAAGTATTCTCAGGTAAAGTACCACTCATGGCGCGCAGGTGCTGGTCCAGGGCTCGTCAGCCCAATCGGCTCAAGGGAGCCTTAACACAATCAAAAATCCGATTGGCCGCACTCTGCTCGTCCTATCAGCATGTTACCCCAAGGAATTGTGGTCCATGAAGTGGCAACGGAGAATACGCCTGTGCCAATGTTTTAAGTGAAAGTAAGTGTCGCGTTAGCCATCCCTGGACACATGTTTTGAGGTAGTTGCCTCTCGTCAGCAGGGAGTAGGTATGTGTGTGGGGTTGCCGCGTAGACTGCCAAAAAAGTATTCTCAGGTAAAGTACCACTCATGGCGCGCAGGTGCTGGACCAGGGCTCGTCAGCCCAATCGGCTCAAGGGAGCCTTAATACAATCAAAAATCCGATTGGCCGCACTCTGCTCGTCCTACCAGCGTGTTACCCCAAGGAATTGTGGTCCATGAAGTAGCGACGGCGAATACGCCGGTGTCAATGTTTTAAGGGAAAGTAAGTGTCGCGTTAGCCATCCCTGGACACGTGTTTCGAGGTAGTTGCCTTTCGTCAGCAGGGAGGAGGTATGTGTGTGGGGTTGCCGCGTAGACTGCCAAAAAAGTATTCTCAGGTAAAGTACCACTCATGGCGCGCAGGTGCTGGTCCAGGGCTCGTCAGCCCAATGGCTCAAGGGAGCCTTAATACAAAAAATCCAATTGGCCGCACTCTGCTCGTCCTACCAGCATGTTACCCCAAGGAACTGTGGTCCATGTAGTGGCGACGGCGATTACGACATGTGTCTTGTTCTATGAGTATTAAGTGCAATCATGCACAACAACACTTATAGAACACCCTTTCAACACAAAGTGGGGTGCATGATGAGGCTGTATTTACATGGAGTATATAAAGTGCGCAGAGTGCCTTTTCCTCTCTTTGTAAATATGAAAGAGTATCTTGCACAATAACTATGTTACAAAAAGTGACATATGCCCGTTTTTAAAGTTCCTTGCGAATGATAGATGGTAAGCACAGAGTTTTGTCTGCAAAGATGTTCAAAGAAGAATGATTGAAATAATTGCGGTCCTTCAATAACTAAAATGGGAAATATTATGAGCCCCACAAATCTCTTTTTTTGCAGGTCACATGATATCTGATTATGGTCAGATTTCAAAACTACATAGGTATAAACAGAGTGTTTTTAGAAATGAGTTTCAATCAACTTTGTAGCTTCTTGCAGACCCCTTCATTCTGCATATTGAGACTTAGTTAAACTTACCTTCACAGTAATGGGAATAAAAAATGGTATACATTTTTTTCAGATTTTCATTCCAATCTAAATTCATATATATTGGTTATTTTAAAATTTGGATCTGTAAAAGAAAAGGAAAAAAAAATATAACATGTAATAATACATTTTTTACAACACAGCATAATTTCCACAAAGTAATTTGTTTGCCTTTTTTGCTGTTCTCAGAATATATTAAATTTCACTAAAAATAGTGATTTCAATCGAACTCATCACTTAACAGCGGGCAAAAAAAAAATAATCACAAAGATTGTTAAAAAAACAACAACATGCTATTCTCAACAAAATACCACAAGATACAAATCATAGATATATAAAATGCTTACAGCTAACAAAATTTTATAAGTTTAACTTACAAAACCTGTAAATGTTGTCGCTTTAAAATATTCACCGAATCTAAGGATGAATTTTTGGAGGACGCACCACGCCCAAAACGTTTTCCTTCAGTGGTGTGGAAAAATTTTACTGTTCCTGAGGGGCAAACAAAGACCAATGCCACCTTGGTCACGTGCAAGATTTGCAAAAGAGTTCTGTTGCAAGGGGATCCTAACAAGAAATACTCGTACGGCACAGCAAGTATGATGAAACACCGAAGGATCCTTCATCCAAACAATCTTGCACGAGAAGAGTGCAAACAGATGAGAAACACTCCTGTTCTACATCTGTAAAAAAGAATCACAAATTAATGTATATTAATAACTTTCAAATTTATACTATTCCATTACTGTACAAACACATGCTATATAAAAACTGACTAAGAAACTATAGCCCTGAACCACAAGTGTGACGATCGTTAAAACACTACATGCATAGTGCATACTACTTTGAAGCAGTTCATGCCCTAAAGCCTACCTCACTAAAAGACTACATGCTAACTGACTGAATGATTACAGTACTATAAGGAGACATACTGGGTGAGTGACAGGGTGTTTGCTAGAAGTGTATGAATACTGACTGGGGAATTGAAGGTGTGAAAGACAACTGTTTAGGTGATTAGAGGACTGCATGCATACTTAATAGGCATTTAAAGCAGTCCATTTGCTAAGGCCTGGCTCACTGCATGAGTACTTGGGTACTGACTGAATGATTAGAGTACAGCAAGGAGAGTGCCTGGGTGAATTTATAAGTGGTAGGCTTTTCGCGCAGGAAATGGATTAGTACTTGGTACTGAATGGGTCACTAGAGGAGTGCAAAGAGAGTGACAGGATGTTTGCTGGACTGTATGGATACTGACTAGGGAATTGAAAGTGTGAAAGACAAGTGTCTAGGTGGCTAGAAGACTGCATGCATAGTGGATAGGGGTTTGAAGCTGTCCATGTGCTAAGGCCTGGCTCAGTGCATGAATACTTAGGCACTGACTGAATGATTAGAGTAGTGCAAAGAGAGTGTCTTGGTGAATTTATAAGTGTTTGGGTTTTGCCACAGTAAGTGGATTAGTACATGGTGCTGAATGGGTCACTAGAGGACTGCAAAGGAAGTTACAGGGTGTTTCCTGGAAGTGTATGGATACTGACTAGGGAATTGAAAATGTGAAAGACAAGTGTATAATATGTTAGAAGACTGCATGCATACTGCATGGACATTTGAAGCAATCTATGTTGTAATGTATGGTTCACAACATGAGTAATTGGAAACTGACTAAATCATCAGACTAAAGCTAGGACAGTGCCTGGGTAAAACTTTTACATTTTCAGTTCTGGCACAGTGAAGAGAATAGTACATGGTACTGCACTTTAGTGTCAAACCCTGACTCATTTTATCAATGCATAAGCAAAGAATAGCTTCTAAAGGTACTAAAACTTGACAACATGACCGATTTTAAAACAGTTATCTGTCAGAAAATACACTATGTTACCAAATGCTTCTCTCACAATGGTTCCCAAATGCACACAGACTCAAAGTGTGATTCTAGACAAGCAACACTATCCCTACCAGCTTACCAAAACTCATTTACTACTGTGGAAGGGGACTTCACACAATCTACATATTTCAGTACTGCACTTTAGTGTCAAAGCATGAATCATTGTATCAATGCATAACCAAAGACTGGCTTCTAATGCTCCTAAAACTTGACAACATGACAGGTTTTAAAAGAGTTATCTGTCACCAAATACACAATGTTACCAAATGTTTCTCTCACAGTGGTTCCCAAATGCACACAGACTCACAGTGTGATTTTAGAAAACAACCACTATACCTAGGAGTTTACCAAAAATCATTCACTATTGTGGAAGTGGTAAGGGAACTGCACACAATCTTCATATTTCAGCTAAATTTTGGGCCCTTGCCTGTTGCGGGTACTTGGGCCTCCCACACAAGTAAGCTACAATTTTTACCGGGAGACCCGGGGGAATGCTGGGTGGTGGGAAATTTGAGTGAGCCCGGTGATGCCACAACTTTCCCACACAAAAATGTGTGAAAAAAGTGTTTTTTTTCAGCTAAAATTGAGGTTTGCAGGGGATTCTGGGTAAGGAAACGTTGGGGGATCCACGCAAGCCATACCTCCCTGGAAGCCCCCACATGTCTAGTTTTCAGAAATGTATGGGTTTGGTAGGTTTTCCTAGATGGTCGCCGAGCACAGGGCCAAAAACCCAAGGGACTCCCCTTGCAAAACCAGGTGGTTTTGAGATAGGCAAATTTGATGTCGCCTCACTACGTTTTGGGCCCTTGCCTGTCGCGGGTACTTGGGCCTCCCACACAAGTGAGCTACCATTTTTACCGGGACACCCGGGGGATTGCTGGGTTTTGGGAAATTTGAGTGAGCCCGGTGATGCCACTACTTTCCCACACAAAAATGTGTGAAAAAAGTGATTTTTTCAGCTAAAAGTGAGGTTGGCAGGGGATTCTGGGTAAGGAAACTTTGGGGGATCCATGCAAGCCATACCTCCCTGGAAGCCCCCAGATGTCCAGTTTTCAGAAATGTATGGGTTTGGTAGGTTACTTTCCCTAGATGGCCGCCGAGCACTGGGCCAAAAACCCAAGTGACCCCCCTTGCAAAACCAGGTGGTTTTGAGATGGGCAATTTTGATGTCGCCTCACTACGTTTTGGGCCCTTGCCTGTCGCGGGTACCTGGTACTCCTACACAAGTGAGATACCATTTTTACCGGGAGACCCGGGGCAACGCTGGGTGGTGGGAAATTTGAGTGAGCCCGGTGATGCCACAACCTTCCCACACAAAAATGTGTGAAAAAAGTGATTTTTTCAGTTAAAATTGAGGTTAGCAGGGGATTCTGGGTAAGGAAACGTTGAGGGATCCACACAAGCCATACCTCCCTGGAAGCCCACGGTTGTCTAATTTTCAGAAATGTATAAGTTTGCTAGACTTCCCAAGGTGCCCGCAGAGCTAGGGTTAAAAAACTAGAGCTAGGCACTTTGCCAAAAAAGGGTCATTTTTCACTGCGAAATTGAGGTGTGACCACGTTGTGTTTTGCGCCGTTTTCTGTCGCAGGCACTAGGCTGACCCACATAAGTAAGGTACAGTTTTTCTCGTAAGACTTTGGGGAATGCGGGGTGGGTGGAAATTTTTGGATCCACGCAGATTCTGGAACTTTCCCCCACAGATATGTGGGGAAAATGTGGTTTTTTTGACAATTTTTTAGGTTTGTAAGGGATTCTGGGTAACAGACCCTGGTGGGAGGCAGTCAAGTCACCCCATCCTGGATTTCCCTGGGTGTCTAATTTTCAAAAATGTATAGGTTTGCTAGGTTTCCCAAGGTGCCCGCAGAGCTAGGGTTCAAAAACTACAGCTAGACACTTTGCCAAAAAAGGGTCATTTTTCACTGCAAAATTGAGTTGTGACCATGTTGCGTTTTGTGCCATTTCCTGTTGCGGGAACTAGGCCGACCCGCACAAGTTAGGTACCGTTTTTCTCATAAGACTTTGGGAAATACAGGGTGGGTGGAAATTTGTGGATCCACACAGATTCCGGAACTTTCCACCACAGAAATGTGGAGAAAATATGTTTTTTTTTACAATTTTTTGGGTTTGCAAGGGATTCTGGGTAACAGACCCTGGTGGGAGGCAGTCAAATCACCCCATCCTGGATTCCCCTGGGTGTCTAGTTTTCAAAAATGTATAGGTTTGCTATTTTTCCCAAGGTGCCCGCAGAGCTAGGGTTCAAAAACTACAGCTAGGCACTTTGCCAAAAAAGGGTCATTTTTCACTGCAAAATTGAGTTGTGACCACGTTGCGTTTTGTGCCGTTTCCTGTTGCGGGCACTAGGCCGACCCGCACAAGTGAGGTACCGTTTTTTTCATAAGACTTTGGGAAACACGGGGTGGGTGGAAATTTGTGGATCCACGCAGATTCCGGAACTTTCCACCACAGAAATGTGGAGAAAATATGTTTTTTTTTTACAATTGTTTAGGTTTGCAAGGGATTCTGGGTAACAGACCCTGGTGGGAGGCAGTCAAATCACCCCATCCTGGATTCCCTTGGGTGTCTAGTTTTCAAAAATGTATAGGTTTGCTATGTTTCCCAAGGTGCCCGCAGAGCTAGGGTTCAAAAACTACAGCTAGGCACTTTGCCAAAAACGGGTCATTTTTCACTGCAAAATTGAGTTGTGACCACGTTGCGTTTTGTGCCGTTTCCTCTTGCGGGCACTAGGCCGACCCACACAAGTGAGGTACCGTTTTTCTCATAAGACTTTGGGAAACACGGGGTGGGTGGAAATTTGTGGATCCACGCAGATTCCGGAACTTTCCACCACAGAAATGTGGAGAAAATATGTTTTTTTTTGCAATTCTGTTATACCATCTACATAGAGTCTTTACGTTATAGTGATGTGTTACTGTAGAGGCTGATTTTTTAAACCCCTTTATTAACCTTGTTTGCTGAAAATGTGTCTGCAGAAAAATAAGTCCCTCACTAAACAATTGTACTCCAATCCATGAGTATTTTGACACTAGAGAGGCTGTTCTTGCTAAATCTGAACATACACACTGTTCACTCAGAAAAAAAGATGTTTGCAGAGTTATGAGTTCCTCACTAAACCCTTTAACACAGACCCTTCTTCTAAAGATGCTCTTTAAAATTAGGTATTTGCCCTGTATAAAGTTGTAAGACAAAGACTCAGGGCCTGATTATGACTATGGTGATCCAATCATGGTGGCAGTCCATGGACTGCCAGACTGGTGGTCCACTCTCTGTTTAATGACTTTGCAGTTTCACCACCACTGGACCGCTGCTACAGCTGGCGATCCATGATCCCACAGTGATTTTGCTGCTGCCAGAGGCAGCAATATGTTGGTGGTGCCACTGTCAAGCATATTATGAGTTGCCTCACCGCCATCATTTCCATGCCAGTGAGCCTGCCATGGAAAGTCTGGCAGTGAGAGAATGCCTGGGAATGCATGCATGGGGGCACATGTTTTGCTGACCTGTATGTTTACACCCACAAGTTCCTGTACGGCATGGACTGCATGACATGGTGCATTCAATGCTGTGCAGGAATTGTGCAACTGCTGTCCCATGGTGGTGCCTTTCTAAGGCTCTCCCATGAGCCTTTGAAAGGCACCACAGTGGGACCACCGCAGCACAGCCCCAGACCAGTATTTAACTCCTTGTAAATACGGCGCATCCATGGTGACGCAAGGGTTTTGCATGTTGGCGCACGGAAAGTGACGGATCTCTACAGATGCGTCACTTTCTTGTAAATCTGCTCCAAACATATACCCTTTTAATACAAGAACAAATCTTACTGTGGGGTAGGGTTTACTAAGTAAGCCCACCACACCCAGCTTTCACCCTGTAGAGAGATCTCAGTAGAGGGGTAATGTTTTTGTCCTTCTACAAAGACCCTTCACTCTGTTCAGAGGTGAGAACAAAAAAAAGGTTTAATAATGAATAGCTTTAATAATGATATTATAGCCCTAATATATACAGATTATTATTAATGTAGCATGTTTTCTTTTTTATCTGGATAGGAAGATCAAAAAAGAGATATGATTGCAGAGACAAGTCACTCGCTATATACACTACTGCACAACACTGTCACTCTAGGGGGACCTGTTATCGGAAATGTCACTTTCCGCATATTCTCAACTACAAATAGTCATCATTCTGAGGTGAGATGACTGACTATAGGCATATAGTTTTGTACGCAATATGGAATATTTATAGTAGCTTGGATAACAGAATTCTTGAATAGGGTAGTCTCTCCCTGCACATTACTACGTACACCTGTAACTGTTGCAGGGATTCCGCAAAAACACAGAACTATGCGCAGGAATATGGGACCTTATTGTATAGGGACTGGGTCTTCCTATCACCTTAGTACCCATGAAACCAGGACCAACTAGCTATACTGTCTCCCTTGCTCTCCTACTCACTTACAGAGAAGCAAGTAATTAGATACCCCAGAACACAACACTCCCAGATCTCTCAGGAATCGTGTTAACTAGACACAGCCTTTGACTCACTCTCTTGTACTAGTACACAATAAGATCTTGCAGGGACGCGAAACAACTAACGTGCCTTAACATGCAGTATACGTGCCAGAACAAGCAGCAAAATGCATAGTGCAAATATTATCAGCATAGCAGCTAGTCCATAGATCATGAAGGGAGATGTCACCATAGAAAGACAATGGAGAAAGGACTATAGTGCCTAACCTTCCTCCCTTTGCTACGAAGAAGTATTATTATATAATAGAAGATCTCTGGGCTTTGTAAGCAGGCCCCATACCTTAGCCTATAGATGTTAGATCTACAACATAGGTGCTGTCTCGCTCTTATCCCTGGAAAGTCCTTCTCC
Organism: Triturus cristatus; assembly: GCF_964204655.1. Lineage (NCBI taxonomy): Eukaryota > Metazoa > Chordata > Amphibia > Caudata > Salamandridae > Triturus > Triturus cristatus. The sequence continues at coordinate 1,138,545,167 of NC_140583.1, read as the reverse complement.
AAGTGTGTGTCACCTATTTGTGTACCCCACTAAAAACCCAAGGATGCTGTCCAAACAACAGCTGCATCTGTATGTTTTATCTACGGGTTAAGGGTTGGCCAGAACAAAATAACAATAGCCATTGTTGTTCGACCTTGCACATAATGTTCAGTCAAAATCCCAGGAACATGCAGAGAGCGAATACAGTGATGAGTTCTCATGTGAAAGTAGTCATGGAAATTATTGCAAAAAATAAAGAGGTGTAGTAACATGTGCAAAGCAGCAGGCAAGCTGCAGCGTGCTCATGCTAAGTTAGTGAAAAACGACAATATCCCTATGGGCCACATGACATTACTCTTTAGAGAGGATTCAGGAGAATGCAGTTCTTCTCTATACCTTAGTAACAATGCTCATCGTTCAAGACGGAGATCTCTATGAATAGTATATCATAACTTTAGATAACAATGAGACAAAATAATATAACACATACATTGAAAAAACAGAAAAGTAATACAAATGATAAGCACTGAAATTCACAAAACGCCAGGAAGCATGCCTCAGGAAAGATACCTCATACAAACTCACATGTCTTCTAATCAGGCATACACAGACAAACCCGAACTTCACTCAATCAATCAAATTCATTTTATTTGATATTTACATAAAACCACAAAGTAATCTAACCACAGTACATTATACAGAAAAATTGCATAAAAAAATACATTATGGAGTACATTTTCAAGAATGATTGACTAAAAAGGGAATGGATGGCGAGAGAAAAACACAGGAAACCTAGCCATGCAAAATGGTCTCCAGTCAAACATGCTAAAGCACCTAGCAGTCACTGAGAGCCATAACCAAATTAATCGCAGCAGGCTCTAAGCCTCACAGCTAATTTAAAAAAGTTAAGAACATGGAAAACAATATTGCCAGATAACAATTGTAAAAATATAGAAGCTGGTCGCACCTGCCTAAAATCCAATGATTTCAAAATTGGGATAATAAAAATGCTTCGGAGAATCTTATAAAAGTTACAAAACATTATAAAATGAAGCATGTCCTGTGGAGACTTACTGTAGCTGCCACAGGACCCTAAGCTCTGACCTCTAATACATCCACGTGGCTGTGCCAACAGGAGGTGGAAGAGATCAAATCAGAACCTAGTAAGTAAAAAACGTTCATGAGCTCTAAGGGCCCTATGCAATATGGCTCAGTAGATTGTACAGATTTGAAAATCACAAACCTACGAACACTAGGTTTCCTCAGCTCACACACCTCCCTTTCAACGGTCCTCAGAGTAAGGAAGGACTCCTTTACCCAACACAGGTTCTGCTCTTCCCAGCCTCCCAAAGCATTTCTTAATGTAGTTATGCCACAGGATATAGTGAGCATAATCCAGGCCCATGCACTCCTTTAAAATTGATTTACTTAAGTTGAGACCTTGGTGCAACCATAGCTTTAACCACAATATGAGGGGTCGAAGGGCAAACAGGTCCGAGAGATAGGGAACCCCCAACTCTTCATGAACCAAGAAGCTTGAAGTATCCTGGGGCACACACAAAAGGCATTTCAAAAAGTTGTTTTTGACCACTTGTAATTCCTACGTGGTAATGTGGCCCCAAATTTCACTGCCCTAGGAGACTTTGGCAATACATTTTGCCTGATAAATCTGCAGGAGTGTCGCAATCGGTCTCCTGCCAAGATTTGAGGCAAAGTTTTTAATAGCTGAATTAGCTGCCACTAGATCTCCTTTCTTACTCCATATTAAACATTCCCATTCTATTCTGTCGTCTATCAGGACCCCAGGTAAGAAAAAACCTCAGTGCAGGAAACCAAAGCGGCACCAACTCTAAATTGGTAATTCTTTTTTGGGCAGCGTCCACTTGCATCCCGTAAGATTTGGAATCGTTTATAGACAAGTCCAAATCTTCCATGAAAGAGATAAAAGAATTAAGCAGAGATTGCAATCCTCTAGCAATCCGGGCCATAAGGATTGTGTCATAATCATACAACAAAATCGGCAGGCCACTCCATCCCACCTGGGGGTAATCTACCTTAGCCTCCAAATAAAATCTGCTCTAGTTTGTTAATATAAAAATTAAACAAAAAAGGAGCTGTGATGCACCCTTTGCGTACTTTTTTTATGAGGAACTGGCGAGAGACCTTAAGGTCTTATGAATAACAAACCTCAGCCTTGGTGTCATTATGGAGATGATCAAGGAAACGAAAGATAGCACCATTCACCCCCATAGACAGCATGATCTGCCAAAGCTTAAACCTGTTGCACGCAATGAAACGTGGAATACAGATCCATAAAGGCCAGAAAGATGGTACCGGGGCGAGCGACCGAATACTTGTTGAGGATCAAATGTAGGTTGAGACATTGGGTCACGGTGAACCGTCCAGCACGAAAACCGTGCTGGATGTCGGTTAAGAAAGTTATTTTCATTGGACCAACTGATCAGCCTGTCTAAAAGAACACGGCCAACCACCTTAACCACCAAGTCCAACAAAGATATGGGTCTATAACATGCTGTAATATCCATGTTACACTTTTTAAAGACTGGGACAATGGTAGAGGTGGCCCAGAAGCCAGGAGGAACTGTTTTGACCGCAGCATTTAATAACAGATTTAAGAACAGGTGCCCAGAGGTTCACATCAGATTTATATAAATCCAGAGGGATACCATCAGGACCTGGTGCTTTGTTATTGGAAAGCCCAATGATACCTTACTGACCTCTTCAACCGAGACAACCAGGGATGATTTAACCTCCGCTTTTCCTGGTAATCTATCCGTATCTGGAGAGCATTGAAACATAACTGTAAAATGGTGCACCCATTCCTCGTTCGTTATATGGGCCTCCAACACATTTCCTGCATTCTTGTTTAAGAAAGGGCTATTAATAATGCCCTACAACTTGGCACTACTCTTCAAGGTACTTGCCTCAATTAAGTCCCTCCATATTACCGCCTTCAGCACTGCCTTATGTCTGGCTAGTACAGATTTATACTCCCTTCTGCGTTTTTAACTAGGATCATATCCCTTGGGCTCTAGCCTAGCGCTTTATTCAAGTTCCTGGCAGCACAGGAGCGATCAGAATTAAACCATCTGGGTAACAAGGTGACTGATTGCCACTCAGGGGCGCTAAGGAGATACGATATTGTAGAAGAAATTACTTTAAAGGCTTCTATAATTTCACTCAGGTCTGTTAACGGGGCAGTACATAGGGCTAGCTCAATATCACAGCAGGCCGATAGAGAGTCATAAAATGACTCCTAACTTATCTGAGCCCCTTTTAACTTTCTTCCTCCGTCCGTTACTTTCCAGACCCCCCTCTCCCTAACCCTTAGGTGGACACCACAAAAGGACAGCTAATATGCAGACATAGGAGATTGTGGTCACTATGAATGCTTGCCTTGATAGAAAAACCTGAGATCAAATCAAGCAGGGGCGATGATACAAGAATGTAACCGATAATTGAACCTCTGCCTCTTTCTACAAAGGTTGGATTCAAAACCTTACTGCGCTGGTCCAGTGTTCACAAGGAAGAGGATAAATCTAATTCATGTAAGAAACCATTAGGGGAATCACCTTGTGGTATGTTCAAAGTGAATATCCTTCACACGTAAACAACCCAAGTCAATAAGGTTGGTTTTCCTTAGATCCCCACAAGGGTGAATGTTAAAATCCCCGGCTATAATAAATTTACCACGGACTGTCTTAAGCTGGTCTCCTAAAAAGTAGCCCAACAATAATATATTACAAACTTCTAAGGGACAAGAAAGTTAGTTGTTAAAGTTCAGGAGTCCGAATTTACTTGACCCTTTCGTGATATCAATTATTGTAAGCAGGGATTGTCTATAGGCAACACTAATACATTACAGTCTAGTGGTAGGGAAACATAAGTTAAGAGGCCACCCTTTGATCTTCCTGAGCTTAAGGGGACAGCCGGGACAAAAAAGGACTAGTAACCCTCCAAATAAAAATTATTTTTAGTTGCCCAAGTTTCCTGTAAGCCGGTCAAATTGAACTTTTTATAAAAAGGAGCAATGAAGGATCAATAAACGTGTTAGCCAGGCCAGCGATATTCCATGGCATGAGGTGGCAGTCCATTTCACCCCTGTTGCTGCAACCTTGACGAGAGATGTCCTGTTGGCAATTTGATGACTTTTGTTCCCGAAGAACAGACTCATTCAGTCAATCACAGGCGTCCAAGGTGCCCAGAGGTACAAAGCTCTTTGTTAAAACCAGGGGCAATGGGGTGATTGTCTGCCCTCCGAGCGAGTCCTGATGAACAAAAGGCAAATTATTACGGGCCCTGTCACATTAAAATGCCTCGGTGGAGAGAGGAACTGCATCTTCATCATGGTATTCTGGCTGAGGTTTATAAAAAAAGCCAAAGGGAAGGGCCTTGATAGATGACTGTGGGCCATGGGAGGTATCGCTATGAGAAAAGAAGGAGGCCAGGATTCTTTCTGCAACAAGCAGTGTGTTAAAACTGATAATGACACAGTCACCTTAATAGGACTTTCTGGACCCCCATACCCAATTCACCATACGCTCCATGTTTATGTATTTTTCCACCCTTAGACCCAAGGTGGTACTATGAGACAACCAGTGCATAACTTTGTTATTCAGTTGAAAAAAGAATTCCTTGACACCTGTTGAAAGGGTTGGCACATTCCCCAATACCACAACGTATGGCATTGATTCTGGTGGGAGATGAAGATTAACTAACGTCTGGTTTGGGCTCCTCCATTTGATGTTGTTCCCTTATTAAGGTTTCTGTGGTGTGAATGATCCAGGGTGGGAACCATGCCCACAGAGTCTGCAAGCAGGCCCATCTGGTTCTGTGAAGGGGCAAAGGAGATGGCCGAAGAATCAAAAGACATGGAGTATTAGCCCCTGTTGCTGGCTTTAGGGGTAGCTGTAGCTGTTTCCTATGGTTTGTTTGTAGGTCAGATAGAATAGGACCCTCAGATGCAGTATAACCCATCACTGACCTTAGTCCCATATTAACTGCCTCCCCCTTGGATAAGATACATTGGTTAAGATCAGAGAGTCCCCTCTCCATGGAGGTGAGGCATCAGAGAAGGGGGTCTCATTTTATGTCCAATATAGCAGTTACAGATCCTTGTAGTAATTCCAAAGTGGCCATCATATCTCCCTTTGTGAGTCCTTGCTCAGTAGGTGTTTTTTGGAGTATCCCCGCCTCATCCCTCTGTCTTTGCGCTCCAACTTTTGGGACCTTTCTTTTCGTTCCTGAACCTAATCCGACCACTGCTACTCCTCTCCTCCTCCATTGCAGGGTTGACAAGTTAGCTGCTAACTGCTTATCAGTTCACAGACAAAATATTGATGTTAAAAATTTAGAAGTAAAACATATTGATGCAAAAGTATAGAATGCTAAGATATCGACGGGCTATACTTAAACAGGTAAGTACAAAAATATAGATACAACAATATTGATGTAAAAAATACAGTTGGACAAAATATCTAATTTTATATATATATATATATATATTATCTACTGGCGGTCGCCAGTAGATAGTTATAGTCAGGACCTATTTTCCATAGGAAATCCGCAACATTCTATTGGGAATATCTTTGGTGCCGATTGACGAATCCTTGCGAAATTCGTCAAGCATTTGGCCAGCTCCGCTCCGCTCCTACCCTGAAAGTTTTGCGGTGATCCGTGAAGGGGGGGCTGAGAAAAAAGGGGGGTCCCAAAACGCGTTTTCCCCATGCAATTTCCCATAGGATCTGTTGTCGCAGCTACAGGCCGAACCACTGAACGGAATGACACCAAATTTGACAAAGAAGTAGTCCTCAGTTCGGACTCGTGCCTTTTGCATATTTGGTGTGAAACTTTTCAGTAGTTCCTGAGAAAATTATGGTAAAAAAGTTAGTGATATCTATGGCCGCGGAGGATCCGCGGACCGTACCCGCACCGTTAGCGCACCCTCCCCGAACGGAGCACGCACCCTCCCAATCATGCTCTGAATGCTAATTGGCTGTCGAGCGTCTCTCTACATTCGAAACCAGGAACTGTTGGCGGCCATTTTCTGCCTCGGTAGAAGCGAGGCTGAAGATGGAAGGGGAATAAGTGTGGAAAAGATATAAAGGGGGCAGAGTGGAAATACTCTGACCCTCTAGATCTGCTTAGCGGGTCCCAGAAGGACCCCCTGTGGCCCCCCTTTTAAAAAAAAAAAAAAAAAAGCGGCGAAATGCGTGCACGGTGCGCGCATCCTATCGCGTTGGATGCACGGATTCTCTCGCGGTGGGTGCACAGATCCACAGCAGCGTTTTTTGAAAAACGACAAGAAATCATTGGTTGTATAACAACTTTCTACACTGAAAGGTAGGGTGTATATTTTTGTTTTTTAAAGGTATGATTGTTATTGGTTAACAAAAACAGATTGTAAGGAACATTATATATGATAAGCTGATATGTTGACAAGTCAAGCACACTTCCTGTCTTGTGTAGGAACATTGTGTGCTGAACTTGTGACCTGTGAGCTCAGTGCAGTGTTCCATGACCTGTTTCTATGGTAAAAGGCAGAAGGCAGATTGGGGGAAGGGTTAAAATGTATTTCAGTTGGAAAGGGTTGAAATGTTGAACCAATAGAAATGTGTGTTTGCTTTTGAGTTTATGTGCAAAGGATTGTGATTTGATGTTTACATGTATATGTGTGGAAAATGAAAGGGAAACTTTTCCATTCTTTGCTTTTGCTGAGAGGTGCACAGTTCAGAGATTCTGTAAAAGAAAATATGGTGAGTGATTGATATACTCCTTAATCTACAAAAGAACTTGAAAGATGAGTTATTTAATTGTGAGGGGATGTATGTAGACTATTTTGATTTTAATCAGACTAATGCATTTTTCCTGCTAAAGTGTAGGGAGTACTTTTTTTCTCTACAATGTGTGTGCATGTAGAAACCATTCTGTGATAGGCATTTGTGTTTTTCATGTGTTTGTAGACAGATAACTGTGCTGTTTTTATATTTTGGTAGAATTAGAAACCAGTCATTGTTTATGAATTTGTGAAATGAGTTATGTTATGTTTCTATACTAAAATGTAGTACTACTTCTAGATGAAGAAATGTGTTTTGGTATAGTGCAAAGGATAGTGTTGTTTGTCTAGAATCACACAGTGAGTCTGTGTGCATTTGGGAACCACTGTGAGAGAAGCATTTGGTAAAATCGTGTATTTACTGACAGATAACTGTTTTTAAACCAGTCAGGTTGTCAAGATTTAGTAGCATTAGAAGACAGTTATGGCGTATGCTTTCATTAAATGAGTGAGGCATTGACAGTAAATTGCAGTCGTGAAATATGTAGATTGTGTGCAGTTCCCTTACCACTTGCACTGTAGTGAATGAGTTTTGGTAAGCTCATAGGGATAGTGGTGCTTGTCTAGAATCACACTGTGAGTTAGTGTGTGTTTGGGATCAGTGTGAGAGAATCATTTGGTAACATCATGTATTTACTGACAGATAACTGTTTTAAAATCTGTCATGTTGTGAAGTTTTAGTAGCATTAGAATCCAGTCTTTGCTTATATGTTGATTAAATGAGTCATGCTTTGACACTGATGTGCTGTACTTAAATATGTCGATTGTGTGCAGTACCATTAACTCTTCCAGACTAGTGAATGAGTTTTGGTAAACTCCTAGGATAGTGTTGCTTGTCTAAAATCACACTGTGAGTCTGTGTGCATTTGGGTAAGGATTGTGAGAGAAGCATTTGGTAACATCGTGTATTTGCTGACAGATAGCTGTTTTAAAACCTGTCATGTTGTCAAGTTTTAGTAGCATTAGAAGACAGTTATGGCTTATGCTTTCATTATATGAGTCAGGCATTGACAGTAATTTGCAGTCGTGAAATATGTAGATTGTGTGCAGTTCCCTTATCACTTCCAGTGTAGTGAATGAGTTTTGGTAAACTCCTAGGGATACTGGTGCTTGTCTAGAATCACACTGTGAGTCTTTGTGCATTTGGGAACCACTGTGAAAGAAGCGTTTGGTAACATCGTGTATTTGCTGACAGAAAACTCTTTTAAAACTTGTCATGTTGTCAAGTTTTAGTAGCATTAGAAGCCAGTCATTGCTTATGCGTTGATTAAATGAGTCAGGCATTGACACTAAAGTGCAGTCGTGAAATATGTAGATTGTGAGAAGTTCCCTTACCACTTCCACTGTAGTGAATGAGTTTTGGTAAGCTGCTAGGGATAGTGTTGTTTGTCTAGAATTGCACTGTGAGTCTGTGTGTATTTGGGAACCACTGTGAGAGAAGTGTTTGGTAACATCGTGTATTTGCTGACAGAAAACTGTTTTAAAACTTGACACGTTGTCAAGTTTTAGTAGCATTAGAAGCCAGTCTTTGCTTATGTGTTGATTAAATGAGTCAGGCATTGACACTAAAGAGCAGTCGTGAAATATGTAGATTGTGTGCAGTTCCCTTATCACTTCCAGTGTAGTGAATGAGTTTTGGTAAACTCCTAGGGATACTGGTGCTTGTCTAGAATCACACTGTCAGTCTTTGTGCATTTGGGAACCACTGTGAAAGAAGCGTTTGGTAACATTGTGTATTTGCTGACAGAAAACTGTTTTAAAACTAGGGGTGGGCGGAATTTGCGAAATTACCTTTCGCAAATTATCGCGAAAATGTTTAAAATTATCGCAAACAAGCGGAAATATCGCGAAGATGCGGAAGTTTTTTTCCGGCATGTTCGCGAGATTTTCTGCATGGTTGCGGGTCGCCAACTTACCCATGTGGTTGCTTGCGGGCGCGGCCATATTGTTTTGAGTTGTCTCGCGGTGCATGATTGCGAGAAGAAAGACGTGATTGCGCGACGCATGACGTCACTGCGGGCGCGAACTGTCGCGAGACAGCGCAAATGGCTAAAAACAATACAACATCTCATGGAGAACGCGACCGGATCAAGAAAACTTGTCGGCGAACGCAGGGATTCAGGTAAGGCGATCGCGTGCGTGTGAGAATGTATTATTTTACAGCGCGAGCAAGAAACAAATTATCGCCAAGCTGCGGAAACCGGAATTTTTGACATTTTTGCGCTCTCCGCGGAACGCGAAAATGTCAAATTATCGCAATTTCCGCGAACGGAACGAAATTTTCGCCCAGGCCTATTTAAAACCTGTCATGTTGTCAAGTTTTAGTAGCATTAGAAGCCAGTCTTTGCTTATGCGTTGATTAAATTAGTCAGGCATTGACACTAAAGTGCAGTCGTGAAATATGTAGATTGTGTGCAGTTCCCTTACCACTTCCACTGTAGTGAATGAGTTTTGGTAAGCTGCTAGGGATAGTGTTGTTTGTCAAGAATCACACTGTGAGTCTGTGTGTATTTGGGAACCACTGTGAGAGAAGTGTTTGGTAACATCGTGTTTTTGCTGACAGATAAGTGTTGTAAAACATGTCATGTTGTCAAGTTTTAGTAGCATTAGAAGACAGTTATGGCTTATGCTTTCATTATATGAGTCAGGCATTGACAGTAAATTGCAGTTGTGAAATATGTACATTGTGTGCAGTTCGCTTACCACTTCCACAGTAGTTAATGATTTTTGGTAAACTCCTAGGTATAGTGGTTGTTGTCTAGAATCACACTGTGAGTCTGTGTGCATTTGAGAACCACTGTGAGAGAAGCATTTGGTAACATCATGTATTTGCTGACAGATAACTAATTTAAAACATCTCATGTTGTCAAGTTTTAGTAGCATTAGAAGCTAGTCTTTGCTTATGCATTGATGAAATGAGTCAGGGTTTGACACTAAGGTGCAGTACCATGTACTATTCTGTTCACTGTGGCAGAACTGACAATTTAAAAGTTTTACCTAAGCACTGTCCTAGAAGTAGTCTGATTATTTACTCAGTTTCTAAGTACCAAATTGATTGCTTCAAATAAAAGTGTTCTGACATACTATACACTTGCCTTTTACACCTTCAATTCCCTAGTCAGTATCCATACACTTCCAGGAAACATCCTGTCACTTCCTTTGCAGTCCTCTAGAGACCCATTCAACAGCATGTACTAATAAATTGACTGTGCCAAAACTCAAACACTTATAAATTCACCTAGACACTCTCTTTCCAGTACTCTAATGATTCAGTCACTGCCTAAGTATTCATGCACTGAGCCAGGTCTTAGCACATGTACTACGTCAAACCCTTTTCCACTATGCATGCAGTCCTCTAACCACCTACACACTTGTCTTTCACACCTTCAATTCCCCAGTCAGTATCCGTTCACTTCCAGCAAACACCCTGTCACTGCCGTTACACTCCTCTAGTGACCCATTCGGCATCATGTACTAATCCATTCACAGCGCCAAACCCTAATAAATTCACCCAGGCACTCTCCTTGCAGTACTCTAATCATTCAGTCAGTACCCAAGTACTCATCCAGTGACCCAGGCCTTAGTATTTGTACTGCTTCAAACCCTTATCCACTATGCATGCAGTCCTCTAATCACCTACACAATTGTCTTTCTCACATTCAATTCCCTAATCAGTATCCATACACTTCCAGGAAATACCCTGTCACTCCCTTTGCAGACCTCTAGTGACCCATTCAGCACCATGTACTAATCCATTCACTGTGCTAAAACCCAAACACTTATAAATTCACCAAGATGCTATCTTTGCAGTACTCTAATCATTCAGTCAGTGCCTAAGTATTCATACACTGAGCCAGGCCTTAGCACATGGACTGCTTCAAACCCCTATGCACTATGCATGCAGTCATCTAACCATCTAGACACTTGTCTTTCACACTTTCAATTACCTAGTCAGTATCCATACAGTCCAGCACTTGACACTGCCTTTGCACTCCTCTAGTGACCCATTCAGTACCAAGTACTAATCCATTCCCTGTGCGAAAAGCCTAGCAATTATAAATTCACCTAGGCACTCTCCTTGCTGTACTCTAATCATTCAGTCAGTACCCAAGTAGTCATGCAGTGAGCCAGGCCTTAGCACATGGACTGCTTTAAATGCCTATACAGTATGGATGCAGTCCTCTAATCACCTACACAGTTGTGTTTCACATCTTCAATTCCCTAGTTAGTATTCATACTCTTCTAGCAAACACCCTGTCACTCAACCAGTGTGTCTCCTTATAGTACTGTAATCATTTAGTCAGTTAGCATGTAGTCTTTTAGTGAGGTAGGCTTTATGGCATGAACTGCTGAAAAGTAGTATGCACTATGCATGTAGTGTTTTAACGACCGTCACACTTGTGGTTCAGGGCTATAGTTTCTTAGTCAGTTTTTATATAAAATGTGTTTGTACAGTAATGGAATTGTATAAATTTGAAAGTTATTAATATACATTTATTTGTGATTCTTTTTTACAGATAAAGAACAGGAGTGTTTCTCATCTGTTTGCACTCTTCTCGTGCAAGATTGTTTGGATGAAGGTTCCTTAGGTGTTTCTGCTGTGCCGCACGAGTATTTTTTGTTAGGATCCCCTCGTAACAGAACTCTTTGGCAAATCTTGCGAGTGAAGAAGGTGGCATTGGTCTTTGTTTGCTCCTTGGAAAAAGTAAAAAATTTCCTCACCACTGATAAAAAACATTGTTGGTGTGGTGCCTTCTGCAAAAAAAATTCTTCAGATTCGGTAAATATTTTAAAGCGGCAACATTTACAGTTTTTGAAAGTTAAACTTTTAAAATTTTATTAGCTGTATGCATTTTATATATCTGTGATTTGTTTCTTGTGGTATTTTGTTGAGAATACCATGTTGTTTTTTTTTTAACAATCTTTCTTATTTTCCAGGTCTGTCGTCGACATCCATTGTCCCCACAGTAGTGTTCCGCCTTGTTGTTTTTTGTTATTGTTGTTACATTTTGTTTATTAGTTTATTGTTCATATATATGTTAATAAAAAAATTAAGTTTGAAAATAGTTTTTCGTTTATATATTTATTATTATAAAAAATAAAGTTTGAAAAAAAAATTAATAACGTTTTTGGTTGTTCTGTTAACTGCTGTGTGACTCTTTCTTGTTCTTATTACTGTTATTTGATGGAGTCCACCATGGTGTTAAATTTTGGGGCACTTATCGCTGGAATACTGGTGATATCTGCAGTTTGCACCAACTTCTAAATAGTGTGTTAGATTTATCTCAACTTTACTTCCGTTAAAGTGCTGATAATGAAATGGAGAGTAGCCGTTCCCGTGCAAAAAGACACGAGGTGCACGTTTGCGATTTATTCTAAATACTAAAATCCTGTATTGTATTGCACTGAGGTATTGGCTGCACTTACAGTGTACACACAAAATCTATTAAGAAATCTCATTGTATTTATATTGATTGGGAATAGTGCGTCAGGTGCTGGATCTTGACGAGATACACTGCTCAGTTCGTATATTGTTGTGCACACGAAAAAAATCACATCACAACTTTCACACCAATTGCAATGCGAAACAAATTCCGGCGATAAGACACGTTAGCACCAGGGATTTTACACCTGCTTTCTGCTGGTGTTAAGCAGGACAACTACCTGCACCATGAAAGGGAACACAGCCAAGAGCCACACCAGAACACCCACAGGTGCCATAGAGTCAATGAGCATGATACAGGGATACCCATGAGGGCCTGAAGACTCATCTCAACAACTCCAGGACCGCCAATGCCCCCAAAACCCACATCTTAGTAAGTGTGTCCCTGTGGTCATTGTCTCAGCATGATAGGCACGAGCCCTGCAACATCACAGTGTGCTGTCACCTCAGCGTTGGCAGTGAGCCTGGATGTGTAGCTACGTACGCATCCTCCTGCATGCACAACTGGTGTGTGCTGGTCTGTTGTTCACAGGTCAGTGCAGGGGTGTGCCTATCTGGCAAGGGGAACTGGGTGTCTCGGACATGTCCGTGTACAGGAAGAGCAGTAAGTGTGTCTCTGTGTTCTGGTGTGGCCTGTTACAAGAGCCGCAGCAGTCAATGTTGTAAAGTGGCATGCACCACCTCCAAACGGCACTGTGATGTTGTAGTTGGAATGTAGCAGAACATGCGCAAATAGGCATTACAATGGCATGCCGTATGAGTGCACAAGATACAACAACTCACCGTACAAAAGTGTGGGGGCTCGTGGGAGGGAGGAGCAGCCATTTGGCAACATAACACACAGTGAACTCGACCATGTGCCACATACTGGGCATCTCATCCATGATGACCATGGTCGCAGACATCCCACAACACCAACGACTGGCCTTTGTACACAACCTGTATGAATGCAGCGTGGTTTTCACTTCTATGCTCGTTCAGTGGTTTGATGATGGCAGGTTGTGTGACTTGTGCTCCTTGTTGGTGTGTTTCATTTTGGCCATTGTTAGTCTTTATGTGTGTTGTACTTAATTGTGCATGTGTGCCATTCTGCCCATCTCCTCCCCTCCCCCCACTTCCTGCTTCTTCCTCTTCCTAGTGCTGTTGTGTCTATAATTTTGTTGCTGCACACATAAATAAAAGTAAAGAATAAATTAGAATAATTCCTTGATTCCTTTAGATTTCAAAACTTCTCCATTGGTTTCTTTTTAATTTTCCATATGAACCGTGTTTTTTAATATTCATCAACACATAGAAGTCAGAAGTGCAACATATTCTATCAACACACTTTCTAGAACATTCTACAATACGTGCAGGTTAAAAGTTCATCAATTTTTTAAAACTTTACGATATTTTTTTGTAACAATTTCTTGAACATTTAACGACACGTGCAGGTTAAAAGTTGACGATTGGTTTAAGTTCGAACAGTGCCTTCCAAATGCAAGTAGCAGGTGTGGTTGAGCTGAGCAAATTTTATCCTATAATATATACTCCACTTTGAAACTGCTTTTTCTTAACCAATCACAAAGATGCTTTTCCACAAAACTAATGTGCACCCTACTTTTAAAAAAGAATGTTTTTATGATATTTTCAGAGATAAGTTATAGATAGGAATTGGCATTTAAAAAACCTTTGAAATTCACTAAAAAAAACATAGGTTTCATGCACGTTATAGTTAGGAATTGGCATTTAAAAAACCTTTGAAATTCACTGAAAAAACCATAGGTTTCAGGGGCGTTATAGTTAGCTGGACATTTTCCTCGTACAAAACCCTAGAAATTCCCCTGTTATAGTTAGTTCAGCTAACTATAACTCGCGCCCCCGCAATGCACTGCTGATGACGTCACATATTACATCACTCATGACATGGTCAGTGACATCACTGATGACATCACTGATGACATCTCAAATGACATCACTGATGACATCACTGATGACATCATCCATTGAGTATGTGTTTCTGAACAGTTTTATTATGTTTAATATATATAGGGAAAGGCCTGTTGAAGAATAAGTGTGTGTACAAGTGTGTGAATGGATGATTTTCTAGGTGTGTAACTGCCTCTATAAGTGAGTCATTAAATGTATCTTACTGCAGACTAGTGACTAAACTGTGTGAATGTCTGTATGTGTCTGTGTGTTGGTGTATAAGTGGCTGCATGGTTTTGTAAATAGCTATACGAGTGTCTATATGGGTTATTGATTAGTTGTCTGAGTATCTGTATGGGTGCCTGAGTGTTTGTGTGGGTAGTCTGTGTGTCACTCTGTGACTAGATGTGTGAGTGGGTAATTCACTGGGTGCATGGTTTTAAGAGTGCATCTGTAATGGACTGTATGGTTGGGTGAGTGTATGTATGGGTGTGTTAGTGATTGAATGTATATCTCAGTTGTACATGTGTCAGTAACCACATATGTGAAACGCAGTGTATATGTGTGTAAGAGTATATAACTATCTATATCTGAGTGTGTGAGATTTTGGGAGTGGCTGTATACGCCATAGTGCAAGGATATCTGTGTCATGTGCTGTTTGTTTTTTCTGCAGGAAGACACAGAATTTGTTAGTATTTCCCCCCAGGGCCAGCTCCTACAGTGTCCTGGGGTCCCCACCCCAAGGACACTGTTGTTTTCTATGAGAGGGCGGGAGTCTCCCGCCCTCCCATAGCAAACTTCGTTTGGATTTTGAAAGAGAGAGCAGGGAAACCTGCTCTCTCTTTCAAAATCCAAACCATACTGCTTTTTAACACGGGAAACTGCATTTCAGCAGCTCCCCATGTAGAAAGCAATGCCGGCTCCCGAAGGACGCGGGGAGCCGGCTGGGACCGTGGGGGAATTGGGGCTCCCCCCACGGTCCCCAATGTTTTTTATAAGCTCCGGGGGATGGGGTCCCCGGGGATAATAAATATTAGTGATAGGGGCTATTTTTTTTTTTACAGTAAAATTAGGAGTCACGCATCCTATCGCGTTGGGTGCACGATTTCTCTAGCGTAGGGTGCGCGGTTCCTAGCGCGTTGGGTGCGCGACTCCAAGGGAAAAAAATGAATTTTTGGGGAGATAAAGATCAAGCTTATGTGTTTCGTTCTTGAGTGGCTCTAAAAACAGCCGTTGTGTTCATTGAGAGTTTTTGGTACTTATAAGTAAGTACCTATACAGAGTCTAAAGTTGTTGAGGAAGACTCTGTTTCCTTCATCAGTAAAGTGTACTCCATCTCTCCTATACATCTCTTGCAGATGAAAACGCAAATTGTTATTGTAAATGGACCCCATTCTATAGTCTCGGAGAAAGGCAGAAACAGATGTATTCACATGGTTCCTAGCTTTCTCAATCTGTGGACAAGAATGATTGGACCTGTTCCATTTCTGCCTTTGGCATATGATAGAATACACAAAGACAGTTTTGGGAAAAAGTGAAATCAATTCTGCAAAGGTGTCCTTCATAAGCATTTCCAGATCTACCCCAGTCAAAGTGCCTAGGTCATTGCCACCACAGTGCACTATTATGAGGTCAGGGTGTTGGAGATGCATAAAGGATTTTACCAATGGCATCAATTGGTGCCACTTTAACCCTCTCTGTCCAATCCATTTAATGTCTACATTTGGCAAACCTAGGTCTTTGTGAATGTCTTTGTTTTCTGCATACCTTTGGCTCCAGAAAATATACCTGTGTCCTACAATCCACACTCTAAGCATCTTGAAGGGAGGTCTGGATGCACTCGGATAGTCTCTGTAAATGAAATGGCAGTTTGAAAAGTAAGATTTTACTAAAATGGTGGATAAGATGCAGTTTTGAAAAAAGAAAAGAAATGATTGGTTGTTGAGAAAATTCGAATTTCAATCGTGATCGAATCGACCCGCCATCTTGTGCTCCGCCGCCATTTTGTGTTGCCCTCACTCAGGCAGCACGGCGAACAAAGTCTATTCTGCTTTTCCTGCAGCTTCGTGTTGAAATAAGCCTTCTGCCTCTATTTACAGAGCTAGTGTTAGGACTGGCCGAGTACACTAATCCCTGTCTGGTTTTCCTAATCCCCGTCTCAACTATCTGTTGGTTCACACTATTCTTTTCTGACTTTATCTTATCGTCTGGCCTTCGCTGTCCTCTGCTAGCATTCTCTCATTTCACAACTGTCCTCCAAAACACACAAACGTATCTCGCCACCTGCAAGTTGGTTACAGACCTGTTAATTAATTAGTTCGTGAGAGGGGTGACAAACACAGACGGAGGAGAGGCTTCTTCGAGTTACCTGATACTTTATTATCAAACCTTTCCTATTGGTTCTGTTCTGTTTTCCAACTTTTCTTATTGGCTCTTTCTTGTATATTTTGTGTGTGTTTTTGGTAATGTATATTTCAAATGTGCACTATATAAGATTGTGCACCACGGAGTGAAGTGGCAGTCTCCTGAGAACATACCGTGTGTACTTCTAGGACAACTGTACTAGCTGCAGCTAATAAAATCTGATCTTTTACGCCGACAGAGTGTCCCCGTGTCTCTGTGTAGCGAAGCAGGAGAACCCAGGAGATTAAGGCGTACCCTGCGCCGCCAGGTCCAAAAGGTTCTGGTTCTTCAACTGGCACAAAACGTGGGGCGGCTTCAGTGGTACCGGTTCTGCCTGAAGGTTGAGAGGAACCCCGCAAGAAAATTCTGGAGGATTCGCGAGCCATGTCAAGCGACCCCTGTATGTCGAAAGTGGTCCGAAGGTCTTTTTCAGCGTGGTTACTTCTTCCTGACGGCTACTGACGACTGCTGCCCTGACTGCCGCCCTGCCTTGGCCCTTCCTTTGGTGATGTATGGTAAGGCGAGACAATAGACGGGCCTCTGTTGGCGTGAGAAGACATCCTTAGTTAAGTATTTGGTGGGTCGCTCCCACAATTTTGGTCCTTTGTTCCTTTGTTCCTTTGTTTCTTTGGTCCTTAGATTGGACTATTGCAATAGCCGAAGTGGAGGGGTAAGTGCATTTGTGCTGCGTAAACTGAGTTTTTACCCCCTTGGAGTTTGTGAACAGTCCAGTGAAATCACGAGATGCCTGGTCTGACTAAGTTTAGAAAAAT
Source organism: Triturus cristatus (assembly GCF_964204655.1). Lineage (NCBI taxonomy): Eukaryota > Metazoa > Chordata > Amphibia > Caudata > Salamandridae > Triturus > Triturus cristatus. The sequence continues at coordinate 1,138,527,805 of NC_140583.1, read as the reverse complement.
GTGTTGCTTTGGTTGTAATAGGGATTCCCGGCTTGAGGACTCTTGTCCGATTCCTTTGGTTGGAACTCCCACATATGAGCTCTATTCAAAACATGGTATTGGCCCCATTGCCTTTAACGAGGCATGGTCCTGATACACGAAGAATGATGGTGTTTTAAAATGGCCAGAAAATGGTAGTTTTGAGTCTGATGTGTTAGATAATTTAGAAGCAGTTTTATTCAAAAGAAAAGCCCGGCCGGCAATGTTTGACTCTTTCCGCCTTTGGCGTAAGGAAGCCAAACAGAAAGAAATTAAGCAAACAAAACGAGATAGGAAAGCACAGGGTATGACGATTATACAGGCTGCCCAACGATTTAAAGATGATGAAATTGATAATGTGACGGAAATTTCAGAGAGACAACATCGTATGGCGATAGATAAATGCTATCCGGTGTTGCCTGTTTCCCCTTCCAATAACAAGAAAGATTTAGAAGAAGATCCCCTAATGTCTCATTTATTAAGATTGCCTCCGCCTTATGCACAAGGTGCCAATACACCCCAGTTATGACAGCCTGTTCAGCCGCCAGCAGTACTTCCGCCTGTTCTGGCTCTTCCGCATTTGCCTTCTCCAGTATTACCGCCTCTACCGGTTTTGCCATTAACTTCGACTTCTTTGCCCTCATCTCCTGATCTTCGATCTCCTTTGCCTTCCGCTCCTCCTCCAATTACCGGTTCTCCTTCTGTTAGTTCACCTAATACCTTGTCCCCTATCCTCATGTCCAATTCTCCGTCTGTGCGTAGGCGACTCACGGACACTGTCTCCGGTATTCTATCTCCTTTCTTTGAAGCTTTTAATGTATCTCCGGCTTTTGCCCGAAGACAATCTCGTAGTCAATTCCCAGCTGCCGAAGAACGAGAAAATTTGAACTCTCTCGCACGTAAATGGATCAAAAAGGGTCCCCAGTACGGTGTGCCCGATATTATGCCTACCTTCTCACAATGGAATGCACCCACGCAAAGATATGTTTTCGATGTAATGTGTGACACTCTCATTAAAGAATGGGAGGATGTGAATTTGAATTCGGTTCCACAGGGTCTGTTAGAGGTTCAGGCTGACTTTGATAAAGGACTTATTGTGGGTTCCAAAGTTGAAAACGCTGTAAGGACACTTATTTCCTTTAGAAACTTAATGTCCTCTCAGACTTTCCTTGATTCCGATCTGTCGGTTAGACTGACACTGAAAAATTATCCCATGAGAGAGGTTCCTCCAGTTTGGAAGGAAGAAGTTTCAGCTCAAGGTAATAATCCAGCTATTCCCGCTCATTTTCAAAGTATATGGGTACATGTCCCCTGGAAGAGATCTGAAGTTTTAGTCCTTAAACAGACTCTACCGGATCCTCGTAAAAACCCTGCGGGTTATTATAAAGAATTATCACAGACGGTTGATGCTTGCATCCTGAATCTAGCTGATATTGACATGTTGATGGGAAATGTAGTCCCACAAATATTATGGGCTAGGATTTGTAAGGAGAATCACGCACAGGAATTAGGTGCTGATTGGGATGTTATAACTGCCGCAGATAGAAACCAAGTGGGTGATGCGAAGCCTGATGCTTTGATTTCAGAAGTCCCTCGTAGGATTATTACATTAATGAAAACGATGATGCCTGCTTTGAGAGTTAATTGGGATAAATTAGCGGCATGCAAACAAAAGAAAGATGAAAGTGTCTCTGATTTCTTTACCCGTTTCGAAGAGACATTTATTGATCACAGTGGTCAAGATATGGCTACAGAGGGTCATCAGCGATTATTTGTGGACAAATTTGTATTTAATTTGCTTCCCGAGCTGTCACACAAATTGAAAGATTCTGAAAGTTCATGGGCTGTTTCTTCTTCTGCCCAGATATTGGCTACTGCACAATATTATGAAAACAGAGATAAAGAAGAAAAAGAAAAACAAGAGAAAAAGACGAAAGAATTAAAAACGAAGGTTCTCTTGCAACAAGCTTATCCTCCTCGCTATGTTCAGCCTCAGTTTCAACAGCCTCCGCAGTTTCAAAGGTTGTATCAAAAACCTGAGCCATACATTCCGTGACCTTTGTTAGGATCTAATCAATGTGCCTATTGTAGAGAAGAAGGTCATTTTAAGAATAGTTGTCCGGTTTTATTGCAGCATAGTGGAGCATTATCTGCTCCACGAGGTCGTGGTGGCCTCCAGTCAGCAAATAGAGGTAGAGGTCGAGGTGTGTTGACTCATGAACAGCGTGCCCTTCCTCCTCCTAATTCCATGAATTACTTTGATCAGCAAAATGTTAGGTCTACACAGTACTACAATGAAGATCATTATATTGAAAGCGAGAATGAAAGTCTTCATGCTAACTAGGACAGCCTTGGACAAAGTAAGGGAGTTGTGTTGGTTCCAGTAGATCAGAATGGACCTTATCTTAATGTCACTCCAATGGGTTTTTTAGAGCCATTTCTTCTAGATACTGGGGCGATGAGAAGTTCTATCATTCATTCTAAACTCCCTGGGGCACCTTTGCCTGGCTTAACGAATGTATCTGTAGGATTTTCTGGCGCCCCTGTTCGTAATCCGGTTTCTTGCCCTTTGCCTATTTCAATTGGCCCTTATGATTTGGAAGCTCCACTTCTTTTGACGAATGGTTGCGGTGAGAATCTGTTGGGTTTGGACTTGTTGAAAAGAATGCATGCTACGATATATTGTTCCCCTTCTGGTGTACACCTTACTTTAGGACAGAAACTGATTTCTCCAATGTATTTGTCCAAAGATCAGTTTCCACCTGAATTGCTTTCTCTTCCGACAACGCTTTGGGCCTCGGGTCCAAACGATGTGGGCTGTCTTGAGATTCCACCTCATGTTGTCACTCTCAAGCCTAATGTTGAATTGCTGTGTATTCCGCAGTATAGAATTTCCACCGAAGGTGAAAAAGCGCTTTTGGAGATCATTCATGATTTGATTCAGAAGGGTGTGGTTGAAGAAACGAGAGGAAACATATGCAATAGTCCTATTCTTCCTGTTCTTAAACGCACTGATCCTTCTCAGCCTCCTGTATACCGTTTCGTAATTGATCTTCGGGAGGTAAACAAAATTGTTGTACCACAATTTCCTGTTGTCCCAGATATCACTGCTCTGTTGACAATGATACCCTCCACAGCGACTTGGTTTTCTGTTATCGATCTAAAGAATGCCTTCTTTAGTATTCCCATTGCAGAAGAGAGTAGGGATATTTTTGGCTTCTCTCTTGCAGGCCGAAGCTTCTGGTTCAAGCGCGCACCCCAAGGCTATTGTGAAAGTCCCTCTATTTACAGCCAAGCTTTAAAATGTCTTCTTGATACTTTTCATTTGCCGTCTGGTGCTGCTCTTATTCAGTACATTGACGACTTGGTAATCGCTGCTGATTCAGAAGATATTTGCAAAAATGTGACTGTTGCATTGTTACGCCATTTGTTTAATCTGAATCATAAGGTTTCACCTTCCAAACTACAATATGTCCGTCGAGAGGTTACCTATTTGGGTCATCTCCTATCAAAGGAGGGACAACGATTAACCCCAGAACGAATTCAGGCGATTGCGCAAATGTCTGTGCCATCCACACAAAGGGAGGTACGTGCCTTTCTGGGTATTACTTCCTATTGTAGGCAGTGGATCCCTAACTTCTCCCTGGTGGCCAAGCCTTTGTTGGCACTCACTTTGAAAGATACACCTCAGCCCCTTCCTTGGACTGACGATTGTCAGAGGAGTTTTACTGATGCTCTGTGTTCCGCTCCTGTACTAGGTACTCCTGATTACAATAAGCCTTTTACGCTCTATGTCCATGAGAGAGAGGGTTGTGCGTTGTCAGTTTTAACACAGCAATTTGGAGACAAACAGCGGCCATGTGCCTATTTCTCAGCTACATTAGATCCCGTAGCTAAAGCATCGCCTAGTTGTCTCAAAGCGACAGCAGCAGCAGCAATTTCTCTTCGACAATCTGCGGGAATGGTGCTAGATAATACTCTCATTGTTATGGTGCCACATGCAGTGGATACTTTACTAAACAGAACAAAAATGCAGCATCTTACGAGTGCTCGTTTAACTGGATACAAGCTGACGCTTTTGGCTAGTCACGTACACATCAAACGATGTAATACCTTAAATCCAGCTACTCTGTTGCCCCTTCCAGAGGTGAAAGGAGTTGAGGAGCAACATGATTGTTTCCTCCGTACTGAGGAAGAGACAAAAGGAAGAATTGACTTGAAAGACACGCCACTAAAGAATCCGGATGGAATTCTATGGGTAGATGGTTCTTGTTTTAAGATGCCTAATGGAGATACAGTTTCAGCCTATGCTGTTACTACTTTACATACAGTTGTGGAAAAAGCACGTATCAGACACAGTTCAGCTCAAGCAGCAGAATTGATAGCCCTAACCAGAGCATGTGTGTTGTCAAAAGGAAAAAGAGTGAACGTGTACACCGACAGTCAATACGTGTTTGGTGTAGCGTTCAATTTTGGGTGTCTTTGGAAAGAGAGGGGATTCCTTACCTCACATGGCACTAAAATACAACATGGTCAGTTGGTGATTGATTTTCCTGAGTCACTTGCTTTGCCCACCCAAATAGCAATTGTGAAGTGTAGTGCACACAAAAAGATGCGAATGATGTTGGTCGAGGAAATGCATTTGCAGATGAAGTAGCAAAAAAAACAGCGAGAGATGCTACAAGTCGAATGTATGTGGCGGGTCCTGCAAATTGGGTCAGAGAAAGAGGAATATATGAGAATACAGTAGAAAGTGTAAAATCGATTCAGAAAGAGGCTACAGAGAAAGAATTGAGTAAGTGGAAAGAAAGTACGGGAATGTTAGATGAGATGGGTTGTTGGGTGGAATTATCTGAACACCAACGTTGGCTGTTACCAGATGCCTATGTACTCCCAGTGGTTACTATGGCTCATGGTCCACCCCACTTAAATGCGAAAGGTATATGCAACCTTCTGGCTCCAGTGTGGCAAAATTAAGGAATACCAAAGTGTGCAGACAATGTAATGAAACATTGTATTGTTTGTTTGATGTGCAAAAGGGAACCCCAACTCCAGCGGGTCACTTTGCTCCTCCGACATATCCATTTGAGGTGTTGCAGATCGATTACATTCATATGGAACGATGCAACAATCTCAAATATGTTCTGGTGGTAGTATGCGCCTTTTCTAGGTGGATAGAAGCATACCCTCTAAAAGATAATACAGCCTTATCCACAGCTAAAGTTCTACTAAAATAATTTTTCCCCAGGTTTGGTTTGCCGCGCATTGTCTGGAGTGACAATGGGAGCGAATTTGTGGGCCAAGTCATGCAAAAAGTTTGTGCGGGTCTTGGTATCAAGAAAAAGTTCCATGCGGCAAACCATCCACAGTCAGCAGGTTTAGTGGAATGCTACAACGGAACTTTAAAGCTCAAATTAGCGAAAGTACAGGCTAGTACAGGACTTAATTGGCCCGATGCTTTACCACTCGCTCTCCTGTCCACCAGAACTGCTGTGCACTCTCGTTTGGGACTTAGCCCTTACGAGGTGGTCTTTGGGCGCCCAGCTAATATATGGGGAGTCCATATCCAATGTTGATTGACTACTTGCATGAACTTACAACTAAATTGCGTGTTCTCCATCAACAGGTTCAGAGTGCTTTGACGGAGGCTTCCACAGACCCAGGTCATTCCATCCGACCAGGTGACTGGGTGTGCATAAAGAATTTCCAAAGGACGAAAAATTTGGAGCCCAGGTGGAGGGAGCCTCGTTTGTTACTTTTGGTCACGAGAACAGCAGTCAAAATCGAAGGAAAGAAAAATTGGATTCACGGCGTGCATTGTAAGAAAGTGCCTTTGCCTCTACCCTTCGAACAATGGGTGTGTAGGGGCATTGGTGACTCTGAGAGTGAAAAGGTTCCACGATTCGTACCTTTTAGCGATGCACACCTGAATGGAACATTGCTTAGAAAGAGGACGACGACATTCTTCAGGAAGCGATAACACCACATTGTCGCTTGAATACGACAAATCCGCGAACATTGTTCCGAGACCAAACTGTACCTGATAAAGTACACTATAATCTAAGACCTAGACTAAAGAACACTTAAGATTTTCTCTCTCCTATGTAGTATTCTATCCCGGTTGCAGGGTCACGGTAGGAGTCTTGGTTGTGACCTGAGTAGTGGCAAGAGGCCGGCAGGACATGCAGTGTCATAGGACGGCAGAAAATCATAATTTTTTTTTTTATTTCTTTTTATTTGCATTTTTGTCAACAAAACAATCACAATGAACTGCAGTATACGTATGATACATTCTTGGCAACACATTTCCCCAACCCATCAAAGCTATCCATAGGTCCGACCGGTATCTACCCGTCAGCGCCCGGCAATAGTCATGCAAGTACTTCATCTTAGCCCCCACCTCCACCTCCACCTCAATCATCTCCCACACCACCTGCATCGATCACAGCACCCCATGTTCCACCTGGCGTCCAGCTCCTCCCAGCCATATGCAGTAGGGAGCATTGTGCTACAGTGTTTGAAGCGTTGTTTGAGCTAACCACTGTGTGAACGGTTCCCATATATCCCGCGGTCGCGAGCGTGCCGGCATAAGCTCCCAATACAAGGTGAGTTGTGTCTGGCAATACACCGCACTCTTGATCCATTCTCTAATGGTGGGTGATGTGGTAGCCCCCCAGTGCATCGCGACTTGTCTTTTGGCAAGCAGAATGAGCATGGCTGGCAATCTACGGTGTTTAGGCTTCACCATGTGTAAGATCCCCAATAGTGCAGTCTGCGGAGTGCGTGGAATCTGTAATCCAGTGATTGTGCACACCAGTTCCATTACCTTGGCCCAAAAGGAGGCCAGCATGGGACATTCCCATGCCATATGCAAGAAAGTAGCTCCGCGTGCATTACATCTCCAGCAATTGTCCGTGTCTCTCAAGCCAATACGATGGAGCCTGCTAGGGGTGCGATATGTCATGTGTATGTATTTGAAATGTATCAACCGGAGCCTATAGTTAGGGGACAGGGCCTCAAGCATTTTACAGCAAATGTCCCAGTGATCATCAGTGATTTCAGTACCCAGTTCAGTGATCCACATACTACGCGCCGCTGGGATCGCTATTGGATGGTCACTTTGCATGCGCCCATATAGTCGGGAAATTAGTTTGCGCCCCGATTCCACCTTCAGTACATTCTCTAGGGCCAGTAAGCTCGGCGGCGGAGCCGGAAATGTAGGAAATTGTTTTCGACATGTATGTCGTAGCTGATAGTAAAGCAGGGTATCGAGCATCGTCGGGGCCTCTGTCGCGCACATTTGTTCCATCGTGATGAATATGTCGTCAGGGAAAATGTCCCCGGCCGTGTGAAGGCCGCGCAATGCCGCGCGTTCTCCAGTTTTCATGTGTTGCAGCGGGGGCCACATGGGGTTCCCGCGCAGAGGCACCGATTCGGCGTACAGGAGGTCCAGCTTGGCCCGGCGGCGCAGCCCGTCCCAGGCCCATTTAAGGGCATGTACTGTATCAATTTCGTTGCACCTCCTCTTATGCGGCTCATATAGGGCAGTGTTGAGCGGCAACGGGGCCACCCTATCCGCCTCCACCGCCACATGCGGCTGAAACTGCGTGGGATGCGTCCAATAGTGCAGGAACTGCGCCTGTGCGCAATAAGCATATAGCGCAAAATCCGGCGCCGCCATACCACCCTGTCTCTGTGGTAGAGTTAGGGTCTCCCAGGCCACCCTCGGTTGCTTTCCCCCCCACGCCAGTTCGATCATCAGCGAGCGAATCTTGCTCAGAAACTGCGTAGTCATGGGGAGTGGGACATTAACAAATAAATATAGCAGTTTGGGCAGGATGACCATTTTGGCCACAGCTATCCTACCCGCCAGTGACAGGGGCAAGTGCTTCCAGCGGCCGACCCGTTCCTCTATCCACCGCAGTGCCCGCCCATAGTTCTCTGTCCATAATGTTTGCATATCCGTGCTGATCCATACCCCCAAGTAGCGCACCGGACCGGTTGCCCATTCCAGTGGGCAATCTGGAGCGAAGCGTGGCGTACCAGTCGTCAAGGGCAGAATGATCGATTTCTCCCAATTTATAGTCACCCCCGACAGCAGGCTATACTTTATCAATTCCCCCGTCATGGGGGACAGATTATCCTACAGCAAATCATAATTAAGTGATTGAGGAAGATTGCCGTGAGCATCCATTTAGAAAGATGGAAACTACATTAGGCAAAAGAGAGAGAAAGGATGAAATGAAAAAAGAATCCTGTAGATTAATGTACAATCATTTTAGTATAACCTTATGTATTATTATATTATTGTGTATCCTTTTGGCGTTTATAAATTGGATTATTTATGCTCTGCAGCAACAAGTTGTCTCTCCTTCTACCTCTTCGTCTTCTTCTACTGCCTCTCCACATCTGTTTCATACCCTTCCTCAACATGAACTCATTAGAAGAACTGAATATTACAATAATTCCTTTGTCCAGTTATTACATCAACACCAATTAGTGATCAATACAACTGACTGTTGGGTGTGTGGACTTATGCCACATACCACAGAAAAAGGAATGCCATATTTAGTTCTTCCGTTTTCTTATGAGGGTTCTGCTTGGGCTTATTTTGTTATCTTCTCCAATGCCTATCAAAGGAAATTCAGACGATCCATCAGTTCACATATTGGTGATCCGGATTTCAGTCATAGTTCATTGATAAACGTTATGGTAGCTATGGCTAAAATCATGGAAAATAGTAAGATTTCCGTTGACGAAAGAAGAGCGTACACAAACTGGAACGTCACCCATTATGTCACTAGCATTAGTGATAAGGTTAAACAAAGAAAATCTCCACCGATTTGGACTATTCCTCATCAGAGAAATTTCTGTCTGCAAATAAATGGTCAATCTTCTGACACCATACAAAGAAACAACTGTTCCCACACATACGTCTACTCCTCTCAGAACTCGCCGCCTCTAGTGCCATCTCAAGGCACGTATTTTATCTGCCACGATAGGGCTTACACGTGGTTGCCAACTAGTTTTTCTGGTACCTGTTATATAGCTTTCCTTCTTCCCCCTACATGCACCGCTTCTGCAAACTATCATCGAAACAGATATGGCAGAGGGATTATTGATTCTAAAGACACAGCAGGACAAGAGGGAGGAGACTTCCTCAAAGGATTTCTTCCTTTTTGGGGTCCAATGGCCAACAGCAGAAATATAAGGCAACTGGTTCGTGTCGTAGAGACCACTATAGACATCACTGTAGGAGCCTTAAGTAATATCACGGCAGAACTACAGGCGGATCGTCTTATGACCTTACAAAACCGAGTTGCCTTAGATTTTTTTCCTGCGGATCGTGGTGGAGTGTGCAAATTGATCGGGTCAAGTTGCTGTATTTTCATACCTGATGACGCTCCGACAGTATACCAAGCTATCTCTAAGTTACATATAGTCTCTGAGTCGATTCATCAGGACGAAGGAGATTGGTCATTATTGGAGTGGTTTTGGGGACTACTGTCCAAATGGAGTTGGAAAGCATTGACATTCCTTGGAGTAGTTTTGACCATCATTTTCTCTTGTTGCCATTGTATGCACTGTGGCCCCGCCATCTGCGACCTTTGTGCCACTATGAGCATCCCTAAACCCAAATCACAAAGAACAGAGAATATTAGGATGATGCTACAGCAACAGCTCGATGACCTCATGGCCATCGACATTGACTCAGATTAACGTGAGTCTATGTATCTTGCCTGAGTTCTGGCAAAAGGAGGGTCTGAGAAAATTCGATTTTAAATCGTGATCAAATCAACCCGCCATCTTGTGCTCCGCCGCCATTTTGTGTTGCCCTCACTCAGGCAGCACGGTGAACAAAGTCTATTCTGCTTTTCCTGCAGCTTCGTGTCGAAATAAGCCTTCTGCCTCTATTTGCAGAGCTAGTGTTAGGACTGGCCGAGTACACTAATCCCTGTCTGGTTTTCCTAATCCCCGTCTCAACTATCTGTTGGTTCACACTATTCTTTTCTGACTTTATCTTATCGTCTGGCCTTCGCTGTCCTCTGCTAGCATTCTCTCATTTCACAACTGTCCTCCAAAACACACAAACGTATCTCGCCACCTGCAAGTTGGTTACAGACCTGTTAATGAATTAGTTTGTGAGAGGGGTGACAAACACAGACGGAGGAGAGGCTTCTTCGAGTTACCTGATACTTTATTTTCAAACCTTTCCTATTGGTTCTGTTCTGTTTTCCAACTTTTCTTATTGGCTCTTTCTTGTATATTTTGGGTGTGTTTTTGGTTAATGTATATTTCACATATGCACTATATAAGATTGTGCACCACGGAGTGAAGTGGCAGTCTCCTGAGAACATACCGTGTGTACTTCTAGGACAACTGTACTAGCTGCAGCTAAAAAAATCTGATCTTTTACGCCGACAGAGTGTCCCCGTGTCTCTGTGTAGCTAAGCAGGAGAACCCAGGAGATTAAGGCGTACCCTGCGCCGCCAGGTCCAAAAGGTTCTGGTTCTTCATTGTTTGACAACCTTCTACACTGAAAACTAGGGTGCATGTTTATTTTAAACACATGATTCTTATTGGTTAACAAAAACTGATTGAAAGGAACATTATATATGATAAGCTGATATGTTGAAAAGTCAAGCACACTTGCTGTTTTGATTAGCAACATTGTGTGCTGAACTTGTGACCTGTGTGCTCAGTTAAGTGTTCCATGATCTGTTTCTATGGTAACAGGCAGAAGGTAGATTGGGGTAGGGTTCACATTGATGTCATTTGGAAAGGGTTGAAATGTTTAACCAATAGAAATGTGTGTTAGCTTTTGAATTAATGTGGGAAGGAATGTGATTTGATGTTTGCATGTATATGTGTGCAAAATGAGCGGGAAACTTTGTCATTCTTTGGTTTTGCTGACAGGTGCACAGTGCAGAGATTCTGTAAAAGAAAATCTGGTGTTTGAGTGACATACTTCTTAATCTACAAAACAACTTGAAAGGTGAGTTATTTAATTGTGAGGGGATGTATGTGGTCTATTTTGATTTTAATCAGACTAATGTATTTCGCCTGCTAAAGTGCAGGGAGTACTTTTCTTTGTCTACAATCTTATTGACAGTGTGTGTGCATGTAGAAACAATTCTGTGATAAGCATTTGGGTTTTTCATCTGTTTTCAGACAGATAACTGTTCTGGTAGATTTAGAAACCAGTCATTGTTTATGTATTTGCAAAATGAGTCATGTTTCTACACTAAAATGTAGTACTCCTTCTAGATTAAGAAATGTGTTTTGGTACAGTGCAAGGGATAGTGTTGTTTGTCTAGAATCACACAGTGAGTCTGTGTGCATTTAGGAATCATTTTGAGAGAAACATTTTGGTACTAATGTGTAGTAGAACATTTTCTGCAATGTTTGCAGTCCCCTTACATCTTGTAGACTAGTAAATGTATTTTTTACAAGGGATAGTTGGTTGTCTACAATTACACTGTGAGTCTATGTGCATTTGGGCAACTATTGTGAGAAAAGCATTTGGTAACATCATGTATTTGCTGGCAGATAACTGCTGTGAAACCTGTTTTGTTGTGAAGTTTTAGTAGCATTAGATGCTAGTCATTGTTTATGCAATTGCAAAACGAGTCAGGCTTTCACAGTAGTGTGTAGTATTGAAATATGTAGAATGTGTGCAGCCACCTTACCCCTCCTAGACTTGTGATTATGTCTTGGTCAAGTACAAGGAAGAGCGTTGCTTGTCTAGAATCACACTGTGAGTCTGTGTGCATTTGGGAACCAATGTGAGAGAAGCATTTGGGTACTTCATATCTTTGCATACACATAACTGCTTAAAAACCTTTCCTGTTCTCAAGTTTTGGTAGAATTAGAAGTCAGTCATTGCTTATGCATTCATAAAATGAGTCAAGCTTTGACACTAAAGTGCAGTACTGAAATATGTAGAATGTGTGCAGTTACTTTACCTCTTCCAGAGTAGTGAATGTGTTTTGGTAAAGTACAGGGGATAGCATTCATTGTCTAGAATCACACTGTGAGTCTGTGTGCATTTGGGTAACCATTGTGAGAGAAGCATTTGGTAACATCGTGTATTTGCTGACAGATATCTGTTTTAAAACCTGTCAAGTTTTGGTAGCATTAGAAGCCAGTGATTGCTTATGCATTCATGAAATGAGTCAGGCTTTGACGCTAAAGTGCAGTACTGAAATATGTAGATTGTGTGCAGTCCCCTTGCCCCTTCCAGAGTAGTGAATGAGTTTTTGTAAACTCCAAGGGATAGTGTTGCTTGTCTAGAATCACATTCAGTTAAAATCCAAGTAGTAATGGAATGAGGCAGGCCTTAGCATATGGATTGATTCAAACGCCTATCCACTATGCATGCAGTCCTCTAACCACCTACACATTTGTCTTATACCCCAGTCGGTATTCATACAGTTCCTTCAAACACCCTGTCACTCCTCTTACACTCCTTCAGTGACTCATTCAGCACCATGTAGTAATCCATTTACTGCGCCAAAACCCAAACACTTATAAATTTACCCAGGCACTTTCCTTGCAATACTGCAGACATTCAGTTAATATCCAAGTAGTAATGGAGTGAGGCAGGTCTTAGCACATGGATTGTTTCAAACGCCTATCCACTATGCTTGCAGGCCTCTAACCACCTACACAATTGTCTTTCAGTCCTTCAATTTCCCAGTCAGTGTCTATAAACTCCAGTAAACACTATTTCAGTCCACTTGCACACCTCTAGTGACTCATCCGGCACTATGTACTAATCTATTCACTGCGCCAAAACCCCAAAACTTAAAAAGATTAACCAAAACACGCTCCTTGAAGTACTGCAATGATTCAGTCAGTACCCCGGTAATCATGCAGTGACCGAGGCCTTAGCTCATGGACTGTTTCAAACGTCTATCCACTGTGCATGCAGGCCTCTAGTCACCTACACACTTGTCTTTCACACCTTCAATACCTCAGACAGTATTCATACAGTTCCTGCAAACACCCTGTCACTCCTCATACACTCCTTCAGTGACTCATTCAGCACCATGTAGTAATCCATTTACGTGCCAAAACCCAAACACTTATAAATTCACCTTTGCACTCTCCTTGCAATACTCTAAACATTCAGTTACTATCCAAGTACTAATGAAGTGAGGCAGGCCTTAGCACATGGACTACTTCAAACGTCTATCCACTATGCATGAAGTCCTGTAACCATCTACATACTTGTCTTTCACAACTTCAATTCTCCAGTCAGTATCTATACACCTCAATAAACACCCTGTCACTCCCCTTACACTCCTCCAGTGACCCATTCAGCACCATGTACTAATCCATTCACTACGCCAAAACCCAACCACTTATAAATTCACCGAGGCACTCTCCTTGCACTATTCTAATCATTCGCTCAGTACCCAAGTACTCATGGAGTGAGCCAGGACTTTGCACATGGACTGCTTCAAACGCCTATCCACTATGCATGCAGGCCTCTATCCACCTGCACACTTCTCTTTCCCACCTTCAATTCCCCAGTCAGTATCTATGCACTCCAATAAACACCCTGTCACTCTCTTTGCACTCCTCGAGTGACTCATTCAGCACCACGTACTAATCCATCACTGTGTCAAAACCCAACCACTTATAAATTCACTCAATCACTTTCCTTGCACTGCTCTAATCATTCAGTCAGTAACCAAGTTCTCATGCTGTGAGCCAGGCCTTTGCACATGGACTGCTTCAAATACCGATCCACTATGCATGCAGTCCTCTAACCACCAACACACTTGTCTTTCACAGTTTCAATTTCCCAGTCAGTATCTATATACTCCTATAAACACCCTGTCACTCCCCTTGCACACCTCCAGTGACCCATTCAGCACCATGTACTAATCCATTCACTGTGCCAAAACCCAAACACTTATACATTCTCCCAGGCATTCTCCTTGCAGGACTGTAATCATTCAGTCTGTGAGTAAGTACTCATATAATGTCGCAGGGCATAACACAAACACTGGTAGAAACCTTCGTCCATTACACATGCTGACCTGTAATCGCCTATTTAGTTATGTATACAACTTGAATTACAATTTCAATTAGTGAAGAGAAAACAAAGCGGTTAAATGGTTTTTATATAGAATGTGTTTGTATAATAATTGAAAAGTATAATTAATAAATTTATTAACCTCTTCAGTGCCCATGACGAGATAGTCTCGTCATGGAGCACGGTCGCGCTGTGCCCATGACGAGACTATCTCGTCATGAACCCCACCCACTAATACAACTCCCGGCACAGGAGGGGGAAAGGGCGTGGCACAGAAGGGGTTAAATTACATTTATTATGTTTACTTTTTACAGATATTGTTTATCATCATAAAAATAAAGTTATCATGCCTGAAAAATCAAGAAAGAGAAAAGGACAGAAAAAGGAAAAATATTCGAAGAAGATTCAACAACATGTAGTGGATGACCAACATCATGTGGCTAAAAAGACGAAGTCTTCTGGTAAGACAACCAAGGAATTCATTGTCGACTAGACAAAAGAAAATCAATAACAGGAAAAGAAAAAAAGATAATTTGCATGCAAAAGATTCAAAGTATGGTAAAAGACAGCAAAATCAGTACAAAGAATTACGTACATTGTTTTTTACAAAAGAGTGGCTCGTAATTTGCTGAAAGATGCAAAAAAATACAGAAAACTAGCACAATTTTATAAAAAGAAGAAGCATATTGAATCCATTGTTGAAAAGGCTTTTGAAGTAAAAAGGAAACTATTTATTTTAGTTTTAAACAGAATTCGATCACTGGATAAACCAATCCATTTAATGAAAGACAAAAGTAAGAGTAAAAGAGTAATTAACAGATCAAATTTTTTTTATTTTTTTTTGGGTGAATGGAAACACAGTTCAAGTTCTGAGCCTTTACTTAATGAAGAGAGTTATTTACAGACCAATGATTTGTTGCATGCAGTCGATACCAGTGGTCGAGCTTATGAGGTTAGAAATGGTTGTCCAATTGAGAAAGAGAAAATGGATCCCAGAAATGCAGAAGAAGTGATAGCTGATGAAGTTCTAGGCAGACGTCCTAAAGCTCCAGTGTACACTTGGGATTGCAGTAGTATTTGCAGTGTACGACAAGAATCTATTGATATTTTACGCAATTTCTTACAAGCATATAGTAAAAAATATGTTAAACAAACGATTTAGAAATTGCAAGGACTAGACCATTGCACAGTGAGAAAAAGTACTGGATTGCAAGGTCATTCTCTGGCTTGTCTTTCTAGGAAAGTATGTCAAAGTGTTTTTCACCATTTCAGGATGTTAGCAGTACACCATACTCAAATGCGAAAATTAGTCAGAAGATTGTATTATGCAAAATGTCCAGCACTAATGTTAAATGAGTTGAACAGTGCTCTTTTGCGTGCATCAGTATCAGATGTGAAGAAGGTTTGTGATGAAATTGAATTTTGTTACTTTGGTCCTGAACAAGAGAGTGCAGAAACTGATACATTAATAAAAGAAAATGTTGAAGAGAATGTTGAACATAGTAGTACAAAAAATTCTGAAGATCAAATTACAAAGTTTAAGGTGATTTCAGGTGAAAGGCCAAATTATTCTTGTATTTGTTGCCGGCGAACTCACTATAAAAATCAGACTAGGACTGTTGATCTGTATTTAAAAAGTGAAAGAGAAAATAATGATTAGTGGAAAGAATTTGCAACTTATTTGTTGGTAGAGAATTGTTTTGATTTGGGTTCTGACCAGCGTATTTGCAAATATTGTTATAAGAAATTAGATGAGAATAAAATGCCCGCTAGAGCTGTTCATAATAATCTAGAGTTGGTTGCTATTCCTCCAGAACTGATAGATTTAAATACGTATGAGTCTATTCTCATTCAATGTGTTCACCCGTTTCAGGCTATCGTTCGTATGGAGCCTAAAACAGGTAAATTGCCTCCTTCAGATTTACAGAGAGGATTAAAAGGACGAGTTGTATATTTACCTCTAGATTTAAAAAAAAAATATTGAAACTATTGGTGTAGAGAATGTAGAAAACGAACCACTAGTTATTCTAGTTAATGGTGTTCCTACTAAGAATAAGAAAATCTGGCAAGAGTTAGTGGATGTTAGAAAAGTGCAAAAGGCAACATTGTATCTGATAAAAAATAATGAGTACTATAGAAATGTGTATGTAGGAGAAGAAGAAATAGATTTAGCAGAAGATACTGAAACGTCAAGTGGACAAATTAAAGAAGTGGACCTGTCCAGATGTGAAGAAATCTATGAACATTACAGTGTACATCCACTTCATTCCAAAGAAGTGATGGGGAATACTATTGAGTTATTGCAAATGAAAAAAGCAAAGGGAAGTCCCATGAGTGTATGGGAATAAAGTTTGGAAGCCCGCTGTTTTCCGCAGTTGTTCCCAACAGGAAAAGGTGGACGATATGGTGAACGACCTGTGCAGATTCCGGCATCAGAATATTGCACAACAAGATTGTATGCAGAAGATCCAAGATTTCGCCAACGTATCCCATATATATTTCATCTTTTGTTTGAAAGTGACTTGTCCGGACTTTCATATGCAGTGAATCACATATTGAAAACAGGAGTACATTTTCAAAATGTTTCTGCGAAGGAATTTATTGATAAAGTACATCAGAGAGATGACCATTTAGAATCTCAGCTGATTAATCTCATGGCATGTCAGCATGACACTTATGAGTATTGGTACCGTCGTCATGGAGAACTTAAATGTATGCTAAGAATCTTAGGAACTCCTACGTGGTTCCTTACCCTAAGCTGTGCTGAATACGCTTGGGATGATTTACTTGAATTTCTTCGAGAGGTAAATTCAAATATAAAAAATATTGAATACAAGACACCTGGAGAATTGTGCTCTTTGGATCCTGTTAATGTATGCAGGTATTCAATCATAGATTTGAAGCTATGATGTCTTTTATCTGTAATAAAAAGAATCCTTCTCTTGGAGAAGTTGTGGATTTCTTTTGGAGAAAGGAGAATCAAGCTCGAGGTGCTCCTCACATACATATGCTCATATGGATCAAAGATGCCCAAAATTCGGAACTGATTCTGATTATACTGTTTTGTCGTTCATTGAAGAATGTGCCACATGTGCCAAACCCAAAAGCACAGAAGAAAACAATTTAAGACAACAAGTTTTACGATTCCAAAGTCATCAATGTGGAAAATACTGTCGACGAAAGTACAAGTCTAAGGAAAAGTTTTATACCAAATGCCGTTTTGGATTTCCACGTCCTGTAATATCAAAAGGAAGAGTAAACAGTTTTATGTCAGCAGTGAGACATACTATCACTAGAAAGTCTCCCCAAAATTCTTATAATTTGAGAAGATGTGAAGAATCAAAATACATAAATGATTACAATCCGGTTATTCTCTCTATGTGGAATGCTAACATGGATATTCAGTACGTAGCAGATAATTCCATTGCTGTCGCTCGGTATGTAACATCCTACATTACAAAATCTGACAAGAGATTTCTCACGAGAAGTCTAAGTAAGAAATTATACAGTTTCAGTTTGAGGATGTTATCCCATCGAGAGATTGGAGCGTATGAATGCTCAAATCGGATATCATCTGCAAGTTTATTCTCCAAATCTAGAAGAATCATTTGGGTGAGTCTAGGTCTTGCTGCACACGAAATCGAGTTCTTAAATCTGTACCAGATATTGAATTTTTAGCATTAAATGAACCAGAAAGTACAGATATTCTGAAAAAAAATATGTTGGACACATATTATCCAAATAGAAGTCATCATCTTGCAAACATATGTCTCTATGAAGTGCTGCAAAACTACACTTTTAAACAGAATACTGCAGAAAACATCAATGATGGAAAATATGCAGTTATTGGTTCCGAAGGATGTTTCGTGAAACAAAGGAAAGGAAATGTAATTAATCACATGAAACTAAATTGTGACACTCCTGATAAAAAGGAATTTTACTATTTAGCACTTTTTCAACTGGTTAAACCGTGGCGTTCAGAATTGGAATTGCTTGGAGATTTTCACAGCTATGAAGATTCTTTCAATGCTTGTAAAGATGCCATAGAATGTTCTGTTTTTGCAAATTATGTGAAAATGTTGAACGATGTAATTGATCAAGAAGCTACTATTGCAGCTGAGATTGCTTGGGACAGTTCTCAAGACAGTCAAAGCTCTGCTCCACTGAGTCAAGATCCACTAGGACAACCAATTGTTGAAAATGAAGCAGCAATCGCCATGAATGAGGTGGAAACAGCAATGCATCAAGTTCAAGAAGATATTATGGACTTTGCCATTTTGGAAGAACAACTAAGGGGTCGATTCCGATCCTGTAAAAAGGCCCTACGAATAGTCGTACGGAGCGTTTACTCCGTACGACTCGTACCAGGTAATTTCAATTCACAACCTAGGCAGTACGATTCGTACAGAAAGCCTTTTTCTGTACGAATCGTACAAAAGACCGTACAGCCAAAAAATACCCACGATTCCGATCCGGAAATGCTTGTACGCGACGTCCGTACGTATTTCACCAGCGTTTTCCGGCCCAGCTAGTATGATTCGTACCGACGTCACTCCGTACGGCTCATTGATTACGGGAGCCAAACACAGCCGGAAAAGCAAAGTCCGACGTGACCGGCAACACCACGGAGTCCCGGTACGAGACATACAGCCATGAACCCCATCGTACGTGTCATCACGGTCCTCTTGGCCTACGACCTGGTGCACCGCACCCGACGCACATGCCGCAGAAGGTGAGAACAACATGCGTGGGTACGGTGCATACCACACGTACCCCTACGGTGCCATGACAACAGTGGTACGGACCGTACCCACGCATGAATATGTGGGTACGGTGCATAACCCTATGGCCCCATGAGTCCTCAGGTACGGACCGTACACACGCATTAATGCGTGGGTACGGTGCATACCCCTACGGCCCCATAATTAATCAGGTACGGACCGTACCCATGCATGAATGCGTGGGTACGGTACGTACTCACACGGCCCCATGATTCCTCAGGTACAGACCGTACCCACGCATCAATGCGTGGGTACGGTGCGTACCCCTACGGCCCCATGAGTACTCAGGTACGGACCGTACCCACGCATGAATGCGTGTGTACGGTGCGTACCCCTACGGCCCCACAATTAATCAGGTACGGACCGTACCCACGCATACATGCGTGGGTACGCTCCATACCACACGTACCCCGTTACGGCAGCATGAAAATTTGGATACGAGACATACACACGCCAGGAATGTGGGCATAGAGGACTGGCCCAGCATGTTACCTACAAATTGTTGTGTGTGTAGGTCCTGGCCAGCAGTGTACAGCTCCAAGGGAGTGCGTGGGTGGGTGCAGAGGCGTCCCAGCAGTGCCCACACATATGAGGGGTGGGTGCATATCACTCCCAGCAGTGCCCAGACATATGAGGGGTGGGTGCAGAGGACTCCCAGCAGTGCCCAGACATATGAGGGGTGGGTGCATATCACTCCCAGCAGTGCCCAGACATATGAGGGGTGGGTGCAGAGGCCTACCAGCAGTGCCCAGACATATGAGGGGTGGGTGCAGAGGAGTCCCAACAGTGCCCAGACATGTGAGGTGTGGGTGCAGAGGCCCCCCAGCAGTGCCCAGACATATGAGGGGTGGGTCCAGAGGCCTCCCAGCAGTGCCCAGACATGTGAGGGGTGGGTGCATATCACTCCCAGCAGTGCCTAGACATATGAGGGGTGGGTGCATATCACTCCCAGCAGTGCCCAGACATATGAGGGGTGGGTGTATATCACTACCAACAGTGCCCAGACATATGAGGGGTGGGGGTATATCACTACCAGCAGTGCCCAGACATATGAGGGGTGGGTGCAGAGGCCTCCCAGCAGTGCCCAGACATATGAGGGGTGGGTGCAGAGGACTCCCAGCAGTGCCCAGACATATGAGGGGTGGGTGCAGAGGACTCCCAGCAGTGCCCAGACATATGAGGGGTGGGTGCAGGACTCCCAGCAGTGCCCAGACATTTGAGGGGTGGGTGCAGATGCCTCCCAGCAGTGCCCAGACATATGAGGGGTGGGTGCAGAGGACTCCCAGCAGTGCCCAGACATATGAGGGGTGGGTGCAGAGGCCTCCCAGCAGTGCCCAGACATATGAGGGGTGGGTGTATATCACTACCAGCAGTGCCCAGACATATGAGGGGTGGGTGCATATCACTCTCCGCAGTGCCCAGACATATGAGTGGTGGGTGCAGAGGACTCCCAGCAGTGCCCAGACCTATGAGGGGTGGGTGCAGAGGTCTCCCAGCAGTGCCTGACATATGAGGAGTGGGTGCAGAGGCCTCCCAGCAGTGCCCAGACATATGAGGGGTGGATGCAGAGGACTCCCAGCAGTGCCCAGACATATGAGGGGTGGGTGCAGAGGACTCCCAGCAGTGCCAACACATATGAGGGGTGGGTGCATATCACTCCCAGCAGTGCCCAGACATATGTCTGGGCACTGCTGGGAGTCCTCTGCACCCACCTCCTAGCAGTGCCCAGACATATGAGGGGTGGGTGTACATCACTCCCAGCAGTGCCCAGGCATATGAGGGGTGGAGTAGAGGACTCCCAGCAGTGCCCAGACATATGAGGGGTGGGTGCATATCACTCCCAGCAGTGCCCGGACATATGGGGGTTGGGTGCATATCACTCCCAGCAGTGCCCAGACATATGAGGGGTGGGTGTATATCACTACCAACAGTGCCCAGACATATGAGGGGTGGGTGTATATCACTACCAGCAGTGCCCAGACATATGAGGGGTGGGTGCAGAGGACTCCCAGCAGTGCCCAGACATATGAGGGGTGGGTGCAGAGGACTCCCAGCAGTGCCCAGACATATGAGGGGTGGGTGCAGATGCCTCCCAGCAGTGCCCAGACATATGAGGGGTGGGTGCAGAGGACTCCCAGCAGTGCCCAGACATATGAGGGGTGGATGCAGAGGCCTCCCAGCAGTGCCCAGACATATGAGGGGTGGGTGTATATCACTACCAGCAGTGCCCAGACATATGAGGGGTGGGTGCATATCACTCTCCGCAGTGCCCAGACATATGAGTGGTGGGTGCAGAGGACTCCCAGCAGTACCCAAACCTATGAGGGGTGGGTGCAGAGGTCTCCCAGCAGTGCCTGACATATGAGGGGTGGGTGCAGAGGCCTCCCAGCAGTGCCCAGACATATAAGGGGTGGATGCAGAGGACTCCCAGCAGTGCCCAGACATATGAGGGGTGGGTGCAGAGGACTCCCAGCAGTGCCCACACATATGAGGGGTGGGTGCATATCACTCCCAGCAGTGCCCAGACATATGTCTGGGCACTGCTGGGAGTCCTCTGCACCCACCTCCTAGCAGTGCCCAGACATATGAGGGGTGGGTGTATATCACTCCCAGCAGTGCCCAGACATATGAGAGGTGGAGTAGAGGACTCCCAGCAGTGCCCAGACATATGAGGGGTGGGTGCAGGACTCCCAGCAGTGCCCAGACATATGAGGGGTGGGTACAGATGCCTCCCAGCAGTGCCCAGATATATGAGGGGTGGGTGCAAAGGACTCCCAGCAGTGCCCAGACATATGAGGGGTGGGTGCAGAGGCCTCCCAGCAGTGCCCAGACATATGAGGGGTGGGTGCAGAGGACTCCCAGCAGTGCCTAGACATATGAGGGGTGGGTGCAGAGGCCTCCCAGCAGTGCCCAGAAATATGAGGGGTGGGTGCAGAGGACTCCCAACAGTGCCCAGACATATGAGGGGTGGGTGCAGAGGACTCCCAGCAGTGCCCACACTTATGAGGGGTGGGTGCACATCACTCCCAGCAGTACCCAGACATATGAGGGGTGGGTGCATATCACTCCCAGCAGTGCCCAGACATATGAGGGGTGGGTGCAGAGGACTCCCAGCAGTGCCCAGACATATGAGGGGTGGATGCAGAGGCCTCCCAGCAGTGCCCAGACATATGAGGGGTGGGTGTATATCACTACCAGCAGTGCCCAGACATATGAGGGGTGGGTGCATATCACTCTCCGCAGTGCCCAGACATATGAGTGGTGGGTGCAGAGGACTCCCAGCAGTACCCAAACCTATGAGGGGTGGGTGCAGAGGTCTCCCAGCAGTGCCTGACATATGAGGGGTGGGTGCAGAGGCCTCCCAGCAGTGCCCAGACATATAAGGGGTGGATGCAGAGGACTCCCAGCAGTGCCCAGACATATGAGGGGTGGGTGCAGAGGACTCCCAGCAGTGCCCACACATATGAGGGGTGGGTGCATATCACTCCCAGCAGTGCCCAGACATATGTCTGGGCACTGCTGGGAGTCCTCTGCACCCACCTCCTAGCAGTGCCCAGACATATGAGGGGTGGGTGTATATCACTCCCAGCAGTGCCCAGACATATGAGAGGTGGAGTAGAGGACTCCCAGCAGTGCCCAGACATATGAGGGGTGGGTGCAGGACTCCCAGCAGTGCCCAGACATATGAGGGGTGGGTACAGATGCCTCCCAGCAGTGCCCAGATATA
The DNA here is from genome assembly GCF_964204655.1 of Triturus cristatus. Taxonomy (NCBI): domain Eukaryota; kingdom Metazoa; phylum Chordata; class Amphibia; order Caudata; family Salamandridae; genus Triturus; species Triturus cristatus. The sequence continues at coordinate 1,138,505,232 of NC_140583.1, read as the reverse complement.
TGAGGGGTGGGTGCAAAGGACTCCCAGCAGTGCCCAGACATATGAGGGGTGGGTGCAGAGGCCTCCCAGCAGTGCCCAGACATATGAGGGGTGGGTGCAGAGGACTCCCAGCAGTGCCTAGACATATGAGGGGTGGGTGCAGAGGCCTCCCAGCAGTGCCCAGAAATATGAGGGGTGGGTGCAGAGGACTCCCAACAGTGCCCAGACATATGAGGGGTGGGTGCAGAGGACTCCCAGCAGTGCCCACACTTATGAGGGGTGGGTGCACATCACTCCCAGCAGTACCCAGACATATGAGGGGTGGGTGCATATCACTCCCAGCAGTGCCCAGACATATGAGGGGTGGGTACAGAGGACTCCCAGCAGTGCCCAGACATATGAGGGATGGGTGCAGTGGCCTCCCAGCAGTGCCCGGACATATGAGGGGTGGGTGCAGAGGACTCCCATCAGTGCCCAGACATATAAGGGGTGGGTGCATATCACTCCCAGCAGTGCCCAGACATATGAGGGGTGGGTGCAGAGGCCTCCCAGCAGTGCCCAGATATATGAGGGGTGGGTGTATATCACTCCCAGCAGTGCCCATACATATGAGGGCTGGATGCAGAGGACTCCCAGCAGTGCCCAGACATATGAGGGGTGGGTGTATATCACTACCAGCAGTGCCCAGACATATGAGGGGCGGGTGCATATCAATCCCAGCAGTGCCCAGACATATGAGGGGTGGGTGCAGAGGACTCCCAGCAGTGCCCAGACATATGAGGGGTGGGTGCAGAGGCCTCCCAGCAGTGCCGACACATATGAGGGGTGGGTGCATTTCCCTCCCAGCAGTGCCCAGACATATGAGGGGTGGGTGCAGAGGACTCCCAGCAGTGCCCAGACATATGAGGGGTGGATGCAGAGGACTCCCAGCAGTGCCCAGACATATGAGAGGTGGGTGCAGAGGCCTCCCAGCAGTGCCCAGACATTTGAGGGGTGGGTGTATATCACTACCAGCAGTGCCCAGACATATGAGGGGTGGGTGCATATCACTCCCAGCAGTGCCCAGACATATGAGGGGTGGGTGCAGAGGACTTCCAGCAGTGCCCAGACATATGAGGGGTTGGTGCAGAGGACTCCCAGCAGTGCCCAGACATATGAGGGGTGGGTGCAGAGGACTCCCAGCAGTGCCCAGACATATGAGGGGTGGGTGCAGAGGACTCTCAGCAGTGCCCAGACATATGAGGGGTGGGTGCAGAGGCCTCCCAGCAGTGCCCAGACATATGAGGGGTGGGTGCAGAGGACTCCCAGCAGTGCCCACACATATGAGGGGTGGGTGCATTTCACTCCCAGCAGTGCCCAGACATATGAGGGGTGGGTGCTGAGGACTACCAGCAGTGCCCAGACATATGAGGGGTGGGTGCAGAGGACTCCCAGCAGTGCCCATACATATGAGGGGTGGGTGCATATCACTCCCAGCAGTGTCCAGACATATGAGGGGTGGGTGCAGAGGACTCCCAGCAGTGCCCAGACATATGAGGGGTGGGTCCAGAGGCCTCCCAGCAGTGCCCAGACATATGAGGGGTGGGTGCAGAGGCCTCCCAGCAGTGCCCAGACATATGAGGGGTGGGTGCAGAGGACTTCCATCAGTGCCCAGACAGATGAGGGGTGGGTGCAGAGGACTCCCAGCAGGGCCCAGACATATGAGGGGTGGGTGCATATCACTCCCAGCAGTGCCCAGACATATGAGGTGTGGGTGCAGAGGCCTCCCAGCAGTGCCCAGACATATGAGGGGTGGGTGCAGAGGACTCCCAGCAGTGCCCAGACATATGAGGGGTGGGTGCATATCACTCCCAGCAGTGCACAGACATATGAGGGTTTGGTGCAGAGGCCTCCCAGCAGTGCCCAGACATATGAGGGTGGGTGTATATCACTACAGCAGTGCCCATACATATGAGGGGTGGGTGCCGAGGACTCCCAGCAGTGCCCAAACATATGAGGGGTGGGTGCAGAGGCCTCCCAGCAGTGCCCAGACATATGAGGGGTGGGTGCAGAGGCCTCCCAGCAGTGCCCAGACATATGAGGGGTGGGTGCATATCACTCCCAGCAGTGCCCAGACATATGAGGGGTGGGTGCATATCACTCCCAGCAGTGCCCCACTCCCAGCAGGATGGATGTCATTCACACACAGCATGACACACCACATGTGGGTGTGAGGACATACAACACATGTATACCCACCCATGGCGGATGCCCCAGAATACACACCCGGATTTAATGCCAACAGACTGTATAGTCATGGAAATGCATACTAAAATAGGTTAGCCAAGGGGAACACACACTGTCACGCACATCACAGGAGTGATAGGAATGTCCAGGTGCTGGTCCAGCCACCCGGATTATGTCTCTCATGTAAGGAATAGGGTTCACTGCGATTAGATACAATGCCCACAATTGTGAGTTAGGTGCCCAAATACCCTGCATTACACGTGCCATTTGTGTGTTAGGCTGTGATTACACACATGCATAGTGCTGAAAAGGGCCAATTGCTCCCTGATGCCATTCCTACATACACAAAACACAAGTACAGTGACTGGCAAGGATGGCACTGACGAGTTAGCAGGAGACATCGGTGAGCATGCATGGCCTTTGGTGAAGGGATCCGTCACCAACAAAGGATATGTTGACATAGGTCAGCACAACAATTGTGCAACTGTTTGCAGGGAACATGTCAGGTGCCACAGAGGAAGGAACACTTCCTGGGACAATGTCTCACAATCCAAAGGAACACACACTACCAATTAATATTTTCAGAGACATTGTGATGGCACACAGATACTATGGTCCACCTCATGACCATCATACTAAAACATTTCTCAGAACCCTAACACATTACCAGAACACCAACTTCATGGGCCTCATCACCAACATCAAGTACCTGAAATGCAATAGTGTGGAAACTAAAAGAAAAGGCTTTATTCAGCACACAAAAAAAGAACTTGTAATAAAACACTATTTACAAAGGCCAATGGCCAGTCCATAGTTAGAGTCCAAGGGTGGACGTATGCGAGTGTGTCCACCCCTACCTTGCCTGCACAAAGTCACCTCAAGAGTTGTCGACCGGGGGGGCATCATCAGTGGGAGTACCAGGCACCGCAGGGACAGGAGTGGGTTGGGTAGGTGTGGTGGGTGCAGGGCTGGACGTATCCCCTCAGGGGGAGGTGCAGCACCAAAGGTGGTGTTGAGCAGCTCGCTGCACACTGCAGCCAGGGTGTCCAGAGGAACCCCTGCACCGGAACGAACACCAGGGCCAACGGAGGGGGGTGTCCGAGGGATGGGGTGCCGCGCTCTCGGGGGAGGTGGTGGACATGGGGGGACTCAACTCCCCTGGCCGGAGACTTCCTCAACCGCTTGCGGGGTGGTGTCACAGTGGGGCTGAGGGACTGACTAGCCCTGTCAGTCACTTTGGGTGATGTCTTGGCAGGGAAGCTAAGGGGAGTGGATTTGGAGGAAGTGGGTCGTGAGGACTGCGGACTCTGACTGTGGCTGTGTGTCTGCCGTTTGCCCCCAGACCCTGTGGGTGTGACTACATCCCCCTGAGTGTGCATGCCAGGAGGTGTGCGCTGTGCCTTAGTTGGGGGTGTGCTGGATGTGTCTGTTGTGGTGTGTGCCTGTGACTGTCTGTGTGTGCTATGGACAGGCATGGGAGAGGGTAGTGTGGATGGGTCCGGGGTAGGGGGGATGGAGCGCTGCAGTAGAGACACTGCTTCCTTCAGTGAAGAGTCCATGGACCGCAGAAACCTGCGTTGCTCAGTCATCGTTGATGACATGCCCTCCACGAACGTCACCAACTGTGTGAGCAGTCTAGTGTGTTCATTGAGGACATGCAGCATCGATGCCTGACCAACCTTCAACTTGTGCAGTGTGTCCACAGATTCTTCACTGAGGGCAGCAGGGGTGACAGGGGCAGGGGCTGCGGTGCATGGTCTGAAGGAGACACAGTGGGACCATGCACGGACAGAAGGGACGAGAGCAACTGGGAGGGCGGAGATGGCAATGGAGGAGGCAGGTACAGATGGTGGGATGCTGCCAGATGTTGTTGCATCCTTCGCCTCCTCAAGGATGTCAGCCTGGGACCCGTCGGTGTCGTACATTCTCTCGCCTTCGGACAGGTCCTCCGGCTGACTCCCCTCACCCTCTGTGCCACTGTCTCCTGCTGACTCCACAGCACTGGTGGCACTGTCGCTGGGTCCCTCCTCAAGGTCCATGCCGGTGTCTCCCTTGCATGTGGATGATGATGCTGTGGGCAAGAAGAAGAAACCAGAAAGCATCAGTCACCTGTATACATCTGACACATGAGCACAAGAACAATAGGTCACAGTGCATATCAGGCAATGCATCATGAGTAACAGCTGGATTACTCCGCACATATGTAAGCCCTGTACTGCCCAGTTGGTAGACCCACCATGCCACTTTGACACCAGGAAACTCAATACACAAAAGGCCACTACTTGAATTAGCAATACACTGAGAAGCTAGTGTCTGTGAACCGGTGAGCACAGCAATACAATGAAGTCATGACACCTCTTGTTTACCCTGAAATAAACATGAGTGGTGCACTCAAGGTTAACTAACACACCTCAATACTCAAGGTGTCACCACACTCAGAGACCTGTAAGTCCCTTGGAACACAAAACGAACAAATGTTGGTACCTTGGGACTCACACAACTTCAACCAATCTACATGTTTGGGATATGCCAATTGGCCATCTTGCACAAAGAACACTGATGTGCCTGCATGCAAGATGTTGCATAAGGCAGTGCACACAAAAGTACATTGACACTGTCATTGAAGAAGCAGGCACCTTTTCGGAGGAGCCACTGTTAGAAATAAATTGTGTTGCAGAAAGTACATATACATGGGCCCACGGAGGTCTGGACGTCTTGACACTCGTTAGTTTGTATCACTGACAACTAATGAGTTTCACAAAATCAAGACCACCGTGGGCACATGTATATGGAGAATCTGTGACAACATTTATTTAAAACAGTGGCTTAATTGAAAATGTGCCAGCTCATTCCATGACAGTGTCAAAGTACTTTTGTGTGCACTGCCTTATGCGACATATTGCATGCAGGTGTCGTTAACACAAATCAACTAATTTCCACATGTAAAACATGAACAACTGTTGACAAGTGCTGTGAGTGCCAAGGTACAAATCATGAAGAGTAACAACTAGAATCATGTCAGTTGTCACCAGGCCATCCGTCATCTGATTACACAGTTGGCTACACATATGACCTACTGCCGAACATCTGGAGTGGCACCCATGTCTACACCCAGGACAATGCATAAGCCAATTGGACTGCAATTGGGTGTTAAAAAAGGCCAGCTGTACTGTGGGGACACCCTCATGGCAAGCCTGAATGTACACACAGATGTCAGCTCACACAGTCCAAACTACGTTGCATCAGAACCACACACGTGTCAAAAATGTATGAGCAGTATTCTTGTTGGTAAAGAAAATGACACAGGCTGCAAAGCACGTACATTGAGCACTGGCCAGCATCACAGGGGCACTGCCCAGTGTATTTTAGTCCAGGCAATTCTCCCGCACAAGTCAGACCTGCCACTTAAAAATCTGAGTTGCACATGTATTCCTCTCCCGCACCCCCTCCCCCCATACCTGAGTCTATGTGATGTATACAGATCAAGAAGTGACACCTCTTATTCAGGGTTACAACAACTCTGCTTGCAAAATTGCTTCATTGACACCACATCACCTCGTGGGGCTGACAACACATATTTGTGACAAACAACCATCGACAGATTGTTGTGAATAGCCACACAGGCACTGCCCAGTGTGAGTATGCACAAGCAAAATGTTGTATCCCTGTCCAGTAGACACATGTAGCACACATTAACCAATTCAAAGTAGGGCAGGGAACAATGCCACAGAGGCAGACCTATGCAGCACACACAGAGAATGTGCACAGTGTTGGATGTGAGCACATTGCTCCATGGTCCTGGACTGAGCTGACTCTACCATGTACAACCGTCATGGCACTATGCATATCTCACACTCATGCACATCATGTCTGAGGCCACAACATTGCACATGCATGCTGCAAGGGTGTACAGTTGAAGGCTCACACTCCTATGTTGAGAATCAGCATCAGTGACAACAACTATGGACCCCCTACATAGTGAACAAGTCATGGCACAGGCAAGGTACCGACACAAGTCACAGACCACCCTCCCACATGATGCAGAAAGCAATGTGCACTTAGATGTACTGGCACCATGGATGACCATGTGTAAATCTGATTGCACACACACCAGGGGACACATGTAAAGGAGAGGAAGGGATGAAAAAGATGCCCAGGTGACATTTATAAAGAGAAAATGCACTGCACATATGAAATCTGGGAGTGTATTCATGCAAAATAGCACTTCATAAAGCTGGCGACACATAACACAACAAAAAGCCATGTACCTACCCCCTCCTTGTTGCATTCCCTCCTCTAACTGCCTATCGAGGTCAGGGAAGACCACCGCCAGGACACGTTTCATGTGGAGGGTCAGGTGCCGGCGCCCGCCATGGTGGCGATGTGGAAAGTGCTTCAGCTGGCCCTGGGCGATCCGCCGGGTCCAGCACCGGATGTCCTGCCACCTCTGGTGGACCTGGGCCAGCTGCCAATCACGCCCCTTCGCAGTCCTCATGGCCCTGACGACGTTGGTCCAGATGACCCCCTTCTCGTAGGCAGTTACCTGTCAGGATGACAAAGTGACACAACATCAATACACCTGCTGCATGTCCCAGAAACACACATCAGAACATCTTTGAAATGTTGAACAGGGCATAGGATGCTGACAGGAATAGCCTCATTCACAACATGCAAGTGGCCTGTGTGCAAGCGCCAATGCAGTACATGGCATTGAAAGTCTACAGGTGGCATGAGGGGTGCAAAACACTCAATGAACATGCCACACACTGTGCAGCACATGCAACAGCAGGCTGATGGGCAGCACGTGCCATGCAGCCACATGTCCCACTCCACTGATGCACCCTCAGCAGACTAGACAGACACACCCAGCCACTGAGCACTGGCCTGTCATTGACTACAGTGGATACAACCCTCACTCTGCACATGTGCCATTTGCCAGGGGGGAGTCACAGGGGTTGTGGCAACTCTGCAAGTCAGACACAAAGCACGGCTCACTTGTCACATCAGATGGTTAGATCAGTAGCCTTCAACATGCAGCTGTGGTGCAACACTTCACATAGACACTCACCCACATGACAAGGAACATTCACACACGTCAATGTCCATGAGGTCGTACACGTCATTTGGACACTCTCACCACAGGTCCACCCAACTCATACACATCTGTGGGTACAGTTACCTGTCACACCGGGGTAACACTGAATCACCTCAGGACAACATGAAGAAAAGCCCTCAAGGATTAGCCAGGCTGAATGTCTCATGCACTATGCAGTGAAAGTCACTGTAAACACCATGCAAGTGAGGAGTGCACACAGTAACTACATGATGTGAAGTACTGGGAATTTTAAGCCCAGCGGTGCAGGGGACCACACCCTAAGACTTCGGGTTCTTCCTGTTTCAGACCTACAGAAACACAGAGTCTTCTGGGTGACGTCAAAGATCAGTTTATTGGCTGCAGACCAATTACAGGTATCCGAGAAGTACAACAGCATGTAAGTTCTCAGGAGACTGCTTAAAATTACAGAAACGGGCTTCTCCTTAAATACAAAATATCCTGCTTCAGGCATACATTCCTTGTTTTATGATATGGCCATATAAATGTATACATTACAAACGAAAAGGCAGAGTCATGATGACCATCCCACATTCCAGTTAAGCCAGCCCACAATTATTTACCCAGCAAGGCTCAGATCCCACATCAGATATCAACAGGCCCCAATAAAGACGAGCATCTCCTGTTTGGAAAACAAGCCATAAAGCAGGAACAGTCAGGTGTGAAAGAGATTAGCTGGAGGCTCGTGTGGGATGAAAAGGCCTTATGGTGTGTCAAGCCCTGATGCTAATCACAGGTGGCTGTAGGACGGGGAGCTCGTGGGACCGGACTGACCTGGGGCAGCGGAGCCAAGCTGCCCAGGTCACAGAGAAGTCAAAGGAAGGCACATGTGCTCTAAAGGCCCGTATTTGCTCGTAATAGGTAGCCGATGTGAGGGCAACCATAAGATAGCCACCGCTCTAAGATGGAACCCACGGAGTCAATGTATAATAACGTATACATAGTGCATTTATCAATGAAACGTTATATAAAGCACTTGTACATACCGCATTGACCATTCGCGGTTCGCTAATACCGGGATAGACAGGGGTAGGGCCCTGCCTCCTACGCGGTCCCAAATTTCAAAGTACCACAGATGCACTGTATGAGTGACATAAGCATGCCCCCCCGGGACACACTCTGAACAACATTGCATGTCAGTCCCACCTGGACACAATATTGACTGTCACACAACAGGTGCATAGGCAAAGGTAGTGGACTCAGAACTCACCTGCTCCCCTGGTCTTCCATACAGGCTGGTGTACTGTGGGAGGAGGATGTCCAGCAGGGCCTGATTCTCCTCCAGGGTGAATGGCTGGGCCCTCTCCATAGCACGAGACATGGTCCAGGGAAGCAGAGACAGCAGCAATGTTGTCGACAGGAAAGTTGTGCAGGCAAGTACCCTCTCATGGCTTCTGGCTGCCTTATATCTGTCTTGCTGAGGGCCATTAATTTTGAGGAGTACATAGTGATTGGTCTGAATCATTCGCATCTTACATTTACTCCAATCCCTTTAAACATACAGCAGTGACAGCATTTGCATCGTTCAAATTTAGAGCATCATGTCAAGTCAACAACCACTTTGCAACATTGTATATTGTGGCCAACTGACTTTTCCAGGACACCTGCTGGAACAATTTGAAGAGAAAACTCGGTATCCATGGCAACCTGCATGCATTTAGGGCCTAATACCTGTCCCTTATGTGTCCCCTATGTAAATTTGAAAGCCACACACAGGTACGGTGCGTTTGACACGTACCCCTATGGCACCAGTTGCACAGTGCGTTTGACACGTACGTGCAGGCACTGTTAGTACACGTACGTGTAGGCACTGTTAGTACACGTACGTGTACAACTGGTGCGTACACATACGTGTACAACTGGTGCGTACACTATGTGTACTACCAGTGCCTACATGTACCTGTACACGTACGTGTATGCACCAGTTGTACATGTGTACTACCAGTTCCTACACGTACCTGTACATGTCCGTGCATGCACCAGTTGTACACGTACGTGTACAACTGGTGCGTACTACACATACCTATACACGAACGTGTACGCACCAGTTGTACACGTACGTGTACAACTGGTGCATACACGTACGTGTACAGGTACGTGTAGGCACTGGTAGTACACATATGTGTATGCAGCAGTTGTACACGTCCATGTATACACCAGTTGTACACGTACGTGTACTACGAGTGCCTCCATGTACCTGTACACATACGTGTATGCACCAGTTGTACATGTGTACAACTGGTGCGTACACATACGTGTACAGGTACATGTAGGCACTGGTAGTACACGTATGTGTACAACTGGTGCGTACACATGTGTGTACACATTTCACACGCTTACAATGGTGATACAGCCGTGCACATTCCAGGAATGGAGGGCTACGAGTCGCACATGGATGTTCTTCAAGTACTTATCATTGCATACTTTCAGGTGCAGGCCCTAGGTGTGTTAGCCAGTGATCTTGCACAGGTCCTTCCATCTCGTTGCACAATTGATGTGTTCTGACCTGTGGACACATGTCATGTGTGATGGGGTACGATGTGGCACACATCACCTTGACACGTGCCACATGTGTGTCTGTAGTCCAACTGTGTCATGCAGAGCAGCAGTGGGTGGCACAGTCATCAACACCCACACCTGTCTCCTATTGCCAGGGACAGGGACACTTTATGAACTGACCTGTCACGATCAGCATGCCCCTGTGGGACTATGTCGGCTGTGTGTCATGTGTTCCCATGAGCTTCATGTCAGTGTCCCGTGGACGGCATCAGCTGTTGGTGCATCCAACAGGGGTTTGTGTGGAGATGGGCATGTAACACATCTACGCACACCATGTGCATGGGACATCATATATTTTCAGTCATACATGTGTTTGTCGTCTCAATGGCAGTGTCTTTGTGTTGTCAAATGTACCCCTTTATCGCACTGTGTTTGACATGTACATTTGACATTCCATGTGACATGTGCATGTGCCTTGCAGTCAGCTGTCTGGATGAGATGACATCCTTCAAATTCAGCTATGTTGTTGTGTGTCACTCCGGTGATATCTGTGGCTTTTCACTCAGACTGGCCCCCAAATCTTTTTAGGGCATGTCATGTTGACTTGACAATCAACAGGTGTATCATGCATTTTTTAGGAGTGCCAGCAAGCTGCCATCTGTGTCCTGGATGTATTGCACACACCCAACTCCATAGTTACCTGATGTGTATTAGCAGTGTAGCATGTGCTATGTTCATTGACATTGATGTTTGCCGACCTGTCAGACTTGGGTGCCATGATGGAACGTTCCTGCATCCGCCGTTACAGATTCACTCACCAGTTGATTGAGGACCTGACAAACAGGCTGGCACCAAACCTCCAACCGCAACACAGGTATCCTACTGCGCTGACCCCCAAGATGAAGGTGATGGCAGCCTTACATTTTTTTGCAACAGGTACGTTTCAATTGACCATAGCTGATGTGGGTGGGATGTCCCAGACTATGTTCAGCCGTGTCCTGCGTGATGTTTTAGCAGCCATGTTGGAGCACCTTGATGAATTCATCAAATTTCCAACTCCAGAGGGGTTGAGGGATGTCAAGGGGGATTTCTATGCCCTGGGTGGGATGCCCCATGTAATTGGGTCCATTGATGGTACACATGTGGCTTTTGTACCACCACAGGCACAGGAACAAGCCAATCGCAACCGCAAACATTACCACTCAATAAATGCCCTTGTGGTGTGTTGCTAACATGCTGATTTCACATGTCTGTGCACGTTTTCCAGGATCAGAAAATGATGCCTACATCATGAGGCGTAGTAGGGTGCCACAAATGATGCTGCGGCTGCACAACAAATGAGCATGTCTTGTTGGTGGGTATAGTCTTTTTGTCCTATGTGTTGCGGTATCTTTGTCTCTTACGGCATCTCGTGACCAACTTATTTACATGGTGTTTCCATGTAGGGGACTCTGGCTATCCCAATATGCCATGGCTGCTGACACCGCTCCGCAACCCAAGAACAGCTGCAGATCACCGGTACAACGATGCACACGGCCAGACCAGGCGAGTGATTGAGAGGATGTTTGGCCTCCTGAAGAGCCAATTCCGGTGCCTGGACAAGACAGGCGGGTCCCTCCCTTATGCCCCGGAGAAGGTCTGCAAAATCTTCATTGTGTGCTGCATGCTGCACAACATGGCAGTTGAGAAGGCAGTGCCACTCATCCTGGATCCAGATGAGCAGGAGCATCCACCTGTGGAGGATCAAGGGCTTCGTCACGAGGCTAGTGATGATGAGGAGGTGGGGGATGATATCCGGAGTCAGCTCATACGCAACTTCTTCTCATAATGGTGAGTCACTGGCTATGAGTGTGCAAGCTTGTAGCGTTGAGTGGCATGTGTTGCAATGTGTGTGTCCAGCTGACTGAATGCACAGTGACTTGGATGTGTGTTCTGATGTGTCACTCGAGTGATGATGTCATGCAACACAGTTTTGCAGAGAGACTTGATTGGCAATTTACATGTGTCCGACATTGTTGCTGTTTTGTACACTTCCATGTGTGCGTTGAGAATCTTTTTTGGTGACTTCTCGTGTGTCTGTCATTCTCAGGTATTTGGCACATGTTGTCTGGTTGTGTCATCGTTGTCCTCCTGCTATTCCTCGTGTGGATTGCAACGTGTGCTGAATCAGCCTTCCATGCACGGACATGTGGAAATGTCAGTTTTGGTAAGTATTGCAGCAAGACTTTTTTGTGTTGATACAGGTTGTGAATGTGTGGTGAATGCTTCTGTGCATGTTGTGGTACCATGCATACATGTCTTCTCACCATGGAGCATATGACATGTAGCATCACTCCCATGACATGATAGTCAGCCTTCTTGACAGTCATCTGTAGTGGAATATGGCATCTGATGAAGGCTTCAATGTGTGTGTACCTTGGCTCTGAAACATTGCAGAGGCTACGGGTGGACATAGTGGGGGACATCACAACAACATGCTCTATGGGGAATTGCAGCCTCTCAGTGTGCAGCAGGATGTGTTCTGCTCATCCCCTTACCTTGTGTGCCAATTAATTGGGATTGACATCATCCGTGTTGTGAAGTGGGGGTCCAGCGTATGTCCCACATGTTCTGTCAACTGACCTGTGAGTCTGTTAATATGGAGGCATATCCCTTTGTGTGTGTATGTTGGAATAAAGGTGTTCAGCACAATCCAAAGTGCCTTATCTCGGTCACTGCAGATCTCTTACCAGTTTGCATGCGTCATCTATGGCAGAATTGACAAAGATTGAGCATATGAGTGTATGTGTACATTGGCAACATGCATGCAGTGCTTCATGGCTAATGATCTCTATTGTGGATGGCGTGCCTGGTTGTGTATGTATTTGTGCAGGTTGGTGCCCACAACGGGACGTGAATTCCTACTGATGGTGTGTCTCCTTTGCGCATCTCCGCATTTTGTTGCCTGACACAGTGGCTGTCATTTACGGTGATTGATCATACACTTTCTGGGAGTGACCCATGAGTGAGCTCACACTCCTTCCTTGACATACAGCTGTTGCACTGTGCCTTGCAGACCTCCTTGTCTTTGTGTGTTGATTTTTGCATGATTTCTAACCCCTTCCGCCTGCTGCGGCCTCACCTGTGGCCACGCCACTCCGAGTGCCCTGATTCTGCAACCCCCACGCCTCAGAAATGCTCAGCCCATCCCCCTCTACCCATTTGTAATGCAGCCAGCAGCTTTTCTGTGCCACTGTAGCCCCAGCACCGTGCAAAAGGCTGGACCGTCTGCGCCTGCAACATGCACAGTGCACGACCCTCTAGTCTTTGCATGACCCACATCACACACCAGGCTCATGCTGCAGCCACTCTCCAAGCAATGTCCTCGTGACAATCATCCTCCTGCCATCAGGCAACCCCTAAGGACACACACGACACCTTTGCATGCTGAGTGTGCTACTCCAACTGCCTACACAGCGCTGCCCAGCCTCCCAGACCCTGTCATTCCAACCAGGTTATGTGCCTCCTACTCCACACCTGCTCCATCCACCAGCACGCCATTGGACTCTGTTACCTCCTCAACACTACAGCCCCACACATCACCTTCACGACAGTAACCTGGACAAAAGCATCCTCAGCACATGACGTCTTCATTGCCATCTCAGACGGATACAAGATCACCCGCAGGGATGCCAACACCACTCCTGGGGGCTGAATAGGTAATTATTGACAAGTACACCCTCAGAGTCACAAGTCTGGGTCCGCAGCAACTCCCTAGTAACCCTCAGAGTAACACTCATCTACAGATCTGCAGGCCTACATCCACAATTCAGCTAAGCCATCAACACTTACACCTGCACGCAGGCCCTCACCTCCACAGGCTACATGTGGCTGGGGGCCAGTAACTTCTTGCTGGAGGGGACACACACCACCATCCATCATTGGTCCATCAACATTTGAATCCACGTCTCCAACAAGCAACACAGTGCCACTCACCCCGCTACCGATCCCTCAAAGATGCCATATGTAAGTCGCCACAGACAAGCTGTGTGGGACACTCAAAACATCACCACCGCCACACCCTGCTAACTCACACACTGGATCAGCAACTGATCCATCAATCTTGCCACATTGACGGACTTTCCTATGAAGCACAACAACAGTTAAGGCACCTAGGACAAGGCAGACCTACTGGACTCCTATAGACCTAGCCGGACTCTTGTGCAAACCTTGCAACACAAAGAGCCATCATTTTCCTTACAACCCTGGAAAACACCACACACAGCCATCACCATATCATCAGCAAGGACAAGTGGAGATCCTTCAGATAGTTCAGAGACACCCAAACACACAACATCAAGGAGCTCTTCAGCACTGTGAGTGAACTGACAGCAGATCTCCATCCAAGACACCCCACCCTTGCAAGGCAGATCCCATCCCTTGCTACTTTGTACCACTGCAAGCTCATGGCCATGGACAACAGCCTTGGCACACAGAGGCAGACAGCACTATTTTCCGCTGGACAAACCACCCTCAGGTCATGGACCCCCGTCAGCAGCAAGTACACAACCGGGATCATGTGCACCATCCACTCTGGCTCTCCATCAGGCCCCTTCCCACACATCTCAACTACATCATTTGCCATCCTTGAAGCCCACGTCCTGCACGAAATGAATGTCTCCTTTGAGTTAGCCACATTCCATGGCTGCAGGAGGCATGCAGAGCCCCAGGCCCTTCTTAAACAACGGACGGCAGTACCGCAGGATCTCCTGGTACATCAGCCTAACTCCCTACCCAGCAAATGTCACCAGGAAGACACTCAACTAGCAACTGTCCAATATCCTACATGCAACCAGCTCCAGCCAACTGGCACCCGACCATTTTACACAGTAATCACACCACTGCAACCGTCATCATTGCCAACAGCAATGACTACTTTGCCCTGCTCACCAATGGTGAGCCCACCACCCTTGTCCTCTCAACGCCATTCTACACTATGTGCTACCACACTGTTAGCTCACACATCTCCAACAGTGGTATCCAGAAGAGGGCCAGGGAGTCTGCCTCCACCCTGCAACATGTAGTACACTGGGGGCATCTGGCCCATGCCACAGGGCTCTTCTCTCAGTGTGACGATCTTCAATGTCTCCATAACCCCCCTCTCCACCATCACATGCACACACAACCTCATCATCATCTGGTATGCCATTGACACCCAGCTGCTCATCAAACTCACCAAAGAGCCAGCCATTGATAGATCCAAACTTCAAGGAGGCATGAGATCCGTCGATGAATGGCTGAACATCAGCCATCTGAGGCAGGACTTGGACGGGACAGAGGTCATCATCTGAGGATTGTCCACTTACGGCTGGGTCAACTCCTTGCATCCCACTGGTCTGTGCACCGCACCAGCACCCAGTGGCCACGCAGGCAAGCTGGTGTTCATCATGGACCCATCGCTCACAATTAACATGCAACTCACCAATATCTGTACCTCATACTGCAACACCCTCCACATGCTGCTGATGGCCCCCAGATAGATCCACTCCAAGGCAAGACAGACCGTCCCCTGGTCCAGGACGCCAGCTGTCTCAAATACAGCACCGGCCTCTACAGAGGACAACAGCAAACATGCAGGAGAACTTATCCACATCCAGGGTGCATCCGCACACCTCATCTGCAACATCCCCCGCCCCAGCCACATCACCGTCCACCTGAGAGAGGTACAATGGCTCACTGTGTGCTGCAGGATCACCTTCAGACTCCTCAACCACACTCAGGAGGCAGTCCACAACCCCACACCCAAACCGACCTTGGACGTGTGTCATCCAACACCCCATTGGCCCTACTCCATGCAGCCCACCTTGCCCTGGCCACCATTCATCACATCCACATAACCTCTGTATGCAGGAGATAGTTCTTCCACCTCGCAAAACAGACCTGGTACTCCCTCCCCGGGCACGTCAACATGACCCATGACCTCTACACCTTCATGTAACTCTACCAAATTTGTCTGTCAGAGCAATATAGCAAGCCCCCCCTCAGCAGCTTGAGGCCATCACAGGTGAGTGTTAGGCTCCATGTCTGCATTTTGTGATACATTGTGAGCCATGTGTGTCCTCGACCGGACTCAGATCCAAGTGTATGGATGGCTGGAGTTAGTTCAACACTCAGGCATACTTTAACATATCCCCACACGTAGGTTGTGGACTCATGCTAAATGACTGCAACATGAAATTTCAATTATTAAATTTTTAATTTCGAACTCTGGGGCATGATTTGTGCACAGAAAATGGGGAAATGCAGGGACCATAGAATTCAAAGTTCACAGGGGGAGATGGGATCCTTGGCATTTGAAGTCATCAGAGTCCAGCCCACAGTGTTTGGCATCATTGGTCAGACTGTGACCAGCAAGTCCATGTGGCAGATGATGTCAGTAAATGGGGTGATGCTCTCGCACATGAAGGCCAGGTGCCTGGCCAGGTGACCTGGGAGATGTGGATGGCCCGCTGCCTCTCTCGGTCTTTTCCATGGACGACCAACCTTCCTCCGGGGACCCTCAGATGCAGGCCTTGATGATGTTTGGGACGCTCCGTCGGACGAATCCTCCCCCTCCTCCCTCCCTGTGGCTGGTGCTGGTCTGCGCCTGGTGTCACAGGGAGGGTTGCCCATGTTGTCGATGATCCGACGGGGTGAATGGCTTATGTCCCTTTGCACCACCAGGAGCTCAGCCAGTCTTGCCTCCATCCGTCCTTGGTGTTGTTGTTGACTGGCGTGTTGCTCGGCCTGCTGGTTTTTGATCTCTGTGCGGGTCCCCACTACCTGGCTGATCTCGCTGGTGTCACACCGGTATGCCTCCATGATGTTGCGGATGTGTGACATACCGGTCCCTTCAGCTGGCTGGTCAGGTTCTCGCCTCCGCCTGCCTCCACTCCTGCCCCCCTGCCCACACGAGCCGGGCCTGCCGTTGTGGGCACCTCGGATCGACGGGACCCCTGAGGGATGGCAGTGGCGGTGTTGTCTGCCTCCTCCTGGGTGCCCGCCGCACCTTGTCCCTCCTGGTCAGACAGGCTCTGTTCACTGCGGGCAGGGCTCCTGGGTGTCTCCTGTGATGTGGCAGGAATGGGGGTGGTGGTTGGCACAGATGTTCCTGAACCAGGTGCTGCAGGGCCTTGAACACCAGAGGGTCCAGGTCGGTCGGGGTCATCCGCGGAGTGTTGAGAGGCGTTGCTGCTGGTGGGATCCGGTTCCTCCTGAGCCTGTGACTGTGATTCTTCCCCCCCATTGTTGGGGGGATGTTCATCACGTTGCCCTGTGTGTGTGAGAGAGACAATGTAAAAGCTGTTTAATGCAACATGCATGTTTCATACATATTCAAGTTGGCACAGTTCCTCCAGGTAGTTGTATGTGCCTAGCATTCTCCTCAATGTTCACTTGTGTATGGGTATGTTGCGGGGGACAGATTGATATGTTCGCCTGAGTCTTTGACATGTCCATATGTGGCTTGGATGCTTCTTCGGCTATGTATTGGTGTTGTTGTGTTACATGTCCATTGGGGCAGTGGGTAAATCCATTGCATGTCCTGGGGGTGTGTGCTTGTGTAAGGGGTGTGTGTGACAGGGCCTGCTGGTGGGTGTAGTGTGATTTGGCCCTGGGGCTCCCAGGTGATGTAGCTGTCCCCCCATGGAGCATGCTGCGATGACAGTGAGTGTGAGTTCCTATCCTAGATATCTGACCTTGTTGTGTTGGTGTTTGTGTTTGCACTGGTCACAGGAGGGCCTTGTGCTGCCTACACCAGGGCCAAGTGTGAGCTATCTTGTCAGTACTTTCCCAATCCCTGTGCATTGCGCATGGTGCATGGGTATGTAGCTGGGCCATATGGGATGAGGGCAATTGTGTCTGATTTGGAATTCAAACATGCGTTTTGGTGCACCCACCCTCCCAGCATACGGGACATCCATTCTTGAATTGGTGCTTCGTGTAGCATGGGACATGGCATGGCCTTGCTTTCTCAATGGGGCATACACATGTTATTGGCATTCGCGTTGTTTGTGACTGTGGTTCTGGCGGGTGAGGGCTTGGAGGTAGTTGCGTGCATTAGGTGTAGTTGGGGTGTGGATGCCATTACCCCCATGTTGCATGGGTGGTTTGTGTACTCACCAGGCTCTGGAGGTCATTGGAGTCCATGTACTCCCACCGGCGGAAGCATGGCCATCACCTTCTCCTCCCAGGGATGGTAATGTACTGGTCTGCGGGGCGCGCCACCTCTAGTGATGTTGGTCTGGGCGTGCTCTTCATTCATTTTTCTCTTGACCGCTCTCCGCAGATCGTACCAGCTGGCTTGGCATTCATTCCTGGTCCTTCTGATGGGTGCAACAGCATTCACCCTCTCGACGATCATGCTGGTCTGTCTGACCAATGTTCCAAAGAGCTGTGGCTCGACGCTGATGACTTCATTGACAAGGTTGTTCAGCTCCTCCCTTGTGAACTTTGCATTCTTGTCGTTGGGTATGGTGTGGGGTGAGGGTGTGGATGGTTGTGGGTGTGTGGGTCTGAATGTGACGGTGTATGTGTGAATGTGGAGAGGGGGTATGTGTGAAGGGGTGTGTGTGTAGGTGTATATGTTTAGGTGGATGGGTGCAGTGGTTTGTGTGTGCTCTGTAGCAGTGGTGAGTCTGTTGCAAAGGCTCATGGTTTGTGTGTGTGGTCCCTTTTTATTGGTCCATTTGTGGGTGGGGCTCAGTTTGAATTTTTGGTGGGTGTGTTATAAGGGGTGGTTGTAAGGTTGCCCCTCTGTTTGCCTGTTTGGATGTGTCCAGGTCAGTCCTTTTCATTTTTTGTGTAGTGTAGACCTGTTTTGTGGTGTTGTGCGAGTCTAATAGGCCCGCCTTTTGCTGTTTTACAGTGTCCGTGGTTCAGTACGGTACAGGGGTACGAGTCGTACAGCCACACCCCCCAATGCATTGTGTATGTACGGCGCGTACACGGACATTGCTATGTATGGTGCGTACACCCCATTGCTTGTGTACGGTGCAGGTGCGTATACCGCCAGCGCGTATGTACGGTGCGTACCCCCAGCACGTATGTACGCACCATACCCCCACAGCGAATGTACGGTGCGTACCCACAACATCCCGTACCCGCAACATCCACTGTACATACGCGATGTTGGGGGTACTCACCGTACATTTGCTATGGGGGTACGGTGCGTACATACGCGCTGGGGGTACGCACCATACATACGCGCTGGGGGTACGCACCGTACATTCGCACTGGGGGTACGGTGCGTACCTACGGGGGGGTACGGTGCGTACCTACGCACTGGGTGTACGATGCATACCTGGGGGTACGGTGCGTACCTACGCGCTGGGGGTACGGTGTGTACCTGGGGGGGTACGGTGCATACCTACGCGCTGGGGGTACGGTGCGTACCTACGCTCTGGGGGTACGCACCATACATTTGCGCTGGGGGTACTGTGCGTACCTACGCACTTGGGGTACGCACCGTACATTCACACTGGGGGTACGGTGCATACCTATGCGCTGGGGGTACGCACCGTACATTCGCACTGGGGGTACGGTGCATACCTACGCGCTGGGGGTACGGTTCATACCTACGCTCTGGGGGTACGCACCATACATTTGCGCTGGGGGTACGGTGCGTACATACTTCGCTTCATAGCGGCCAAAGTTATTCCCTGTGTATGGGACGTTTTCCGTACGAATCGTAAATTGTAACGCTGGTCCGGATCGTACTAGTACGGTCGGACTTCATTTTTATGATTTGTACAGAGAAGTGTCCGGGTCCGTCTCGTACTAATTTTCCCGCTACGATTCGTACGGATTGGGCCGATCCGTATGTACTTTTTCCCGTACGGATCGTACTTCACGGGTCGAACGTGACTTGTACGATTCGTACGGACAAAAATACGGATACGAGTCGTACGGGAAAAAAAAAAACAGGATCAGAATCGACCCCTTAATGTTTAACAGAATGAAATATATCAGCAAGTGAGACAACAGGTTGACCATGGACTTCTTCATGAAAAGAAAGAATGCACATGCACCTCATTTTAACCTATACGAATGTATGTGAGTGGAGAAGCTGGAACAGGAAAAAGTTTCTTAATTAAAGTAATCACCAGTTATCTACAGAAAACAATGGACTCACATTTGTCTTGTGTTGTAACTGCTCCAACTGGGTTGGCAGCACACAACATTAAAGGAATTACATAGCATCGTTTACTCATGCTACCTGTGGAGCATGAAAACAAATTGGAATATCACAAGCTATCTGGAGAAGCTTGTTTAGAAGTTTCAAGAGTACTAAAGAAAATAAAACTTCTGATTATTGATGAGGTAAGAATGGTCTCAAACTTAATGCTTGCTTTTGTACATTTAAGAATGCAGCAAATTCTTAAAACAGAGTATGATGTGTTATTTGGAGGAAAACATGTCATAGTTTTTGGAGATCTACTGCAACTTACTCCCGTAAATGGAAAACCAGTATTTAAAACAATTGCACATGAAGACACCAAAAAGTCCTTGGGAAGTGTTGGAAATATTAACATTTGGTCATATTTTGAGTACAAAGAACTCACGAATAATATGCGACAGGCAAATGATGCTGAATATGAAAGTATTCTTCAAGATATAAGAATTGGAGTACTGACAGAACATGGCAAACAAGTTTTGCAAAGTCGACTACTTACAAACTTGTTTCCAAATGAAAATACACTTCCAGAAAAAATATATAAAAAAGTTGCAGAAAATAATTCCAACAGTGCGCGAGTGCTCTATTTTCAATGAAGAACATTTGAAGCTAGAAAATGAAGAAATAAGAAAAATGGAAGCCATTGATAAAATAGAGCATGAAGGAATCACTATTATTTTGACGGATAAATTGAAAACAAAGTAGGATTCTTTAGAAATATCTATTTCTAAAACTGCAGGTTTAGAAAAGAATTTTTATGTATGTGTAAACTGTCGGGTTATTTTGCGGCGTAATTTGGATGTTGAAAAAGGTTTAGTGAATGGAGCAATGGGAAAAGTTGTGGATTTTGTTAATTATAAGAATAAAGATGGAATTGAATGTTTAAAAATTACATTTGATCAGATTGAAGAAGTGAAACAAATTGCTCATTGTTCTGCTCGTTTTTTGCTTGTTAAAGATTTGTATGTACGTAGCAAACAGTTTCCTCTTTCTTTGGCATATGCAATGACTATTCATAAATCTCAAGGATTAAGTGTTGACAGTGCTTTGGTGAACATTGGAAGTACCGTGTTTAAAGAGGGTATTGCATATGTTGCTTTGTCGCGAGTCAGAAGTTTATCTGGTTTGTTTTTGATTGATTTAATAGATTGAGAAGAGTGTATGCTCCCCATTTAGGACAATATCCTGTGTTTGAAAAGCGTGTGGTAGGTCGAAAAAGAAGATATGAGAATATCTGTAGTGAAGTTATAGAGAAGGAAAAAAATCATAATAATGTTGAGATTGCAAGCAAAAAGAAAAAGGATACTGCAGAAGAGATTGTTGGTTATCAGTTTGAAAATACTTCTGGTATCAACTGCTATGCTAATGTAGTGGTCAATGTTGTTTTTTTTCTTGAAAGATTGCAACAGCAAATTGAGGAGAATCGGGAAAAAAGATTTTGTTCCTTGTTGCATTCTGTTTATGAAAAATTGAGCACAGAAATAACTAAAATACAAAGCATTTCTGATATTCGTAAACTTTTGGATATATGTTCTGGTTCTACACAATTTACGCAGAATATCCAACAAGATGCTCATGAATTTGTAATGTATGTGCTTACCGTTTTGGAAAATGAAGGCATAGAAATTGAAAATCTTTTTGGCCTTCGTTGTAAATGGGAACATCAATGTGAAAATTGTATGTTCACATGTAGCACTGACATAGACACTGAATGATTTATATATTTGACATTACCAGACTGTAAATCAGTCTCTTTCAATAAACTAGTTAAAGCAGCAAATCAGAACATGGACTGTAGCCTATGCAACTCAGAAATGTTATCAACATTATTTATACAAAGATATGGACAATATATAATTTTAATGATGCAACGTTGTACAGCTGATGGAAGAAAATTGAAAACTTTGATAAAAAAAATTGTAGCATGTCAACTATCGATTTCAGGAAGAACTTTTGTAGCAGTAGCAATAATTTTCCATGATGGTCCTTCTACAACATCTGGACATTACACTGCCTATTTAAAATTCCAGAAAAGATGGACACATTGTAATGATGCTCACCTGGTTTTTAACCCCTTCAGTGCCCATGACGAGATAGTCTCGTCATGGAGCGCGGTTGCGCTGTGCCCATGACGAGACTATCTTGTCATAAACCCCGCCCGCTAATGCAACGCCCGGCACAGGGCGGGGAAAGGGCGGGGCACTGAAGAGGTTAAACAACGTTTGCCAAGTGAATTACCAAATTCCTACCTAATATTTTTGAAGCCAAAGTTTTAGCAACGTAATTCTGGCTTTGAGGAATTTAGTGATATGTATTAATGCGATTACTATTGGACAATTTAAATATAAAGGATTTCAAAAACACTATTTGGCCTAGAGGTAAACTATTTATTTCAATTAAGGAGTATTTCTTGCACATTCAGTCACCATATATTTTTAAAGGACATTATTTATAGTGTATGAAAATTACAAATAATTGTTCATCTTATTATTATTTGATTTTTTTCATATTCAAAAAATAAATTTCTCTTAGAAGAAAGCATTCTGTATAATGGTAATTTGTATTATATGGTTTGTTATTGAAGATGTAGTTTCTATTGAATATTCAGAAATGTTTGTGTATATGATAATTATGTTAGATGTAGTTGTGTTTTTTTTTAAACAATCTAATTGATTGATTTTTTTTTGCCCGCTGTTATGTGATGAGTACGATTGAAATCACTGTTTCTAGTGAAATTCAATATATTCTGAGAACAGCAAAAAAGGCAAAGAAAATAATTTATAAAATGTTAAAATTAAGTTGAGTTGTAAAAAATATAATATTATATATTATAACTGTATTTTTTCTTCTCTTTCACAGATACTAATTCTAAATTTTCAAATTTTCAGGTATTTAAATTATAAGAAATAACTGAAAAAAATGTGTACCATTTTTTATTTCTATTACTGTGAAGGTAAATTTAACTAAGAATTAATATGCACAATGGGCTGTGTTTGCACACTGGTGAAGAAGGGGGGATGGACGGACAAGATATGTGTGGAAAGATGCTCAGTGGGTGTTTTACATTACAGGATAAAGTTAAAAAGAGTACTGTGTGTCCCTGGGGCCAACTAACCCACCAGATATGTGCTGAAATTGCAAAGACTTGCATTGCAGAGAGGTATAAAATGGGACATGGTTTCCGAGCACCTCTGTGCAATGCAGCTGTATGGTGTTCAATACAGAGATATGGTGGGTTAGTAGGGCCCAGGGACTTTTATGATTAAAAAAAACTAAATTCCTCAACTTAAAACATTTCACAGAGTGTGTTTGCACAAGTCTCATCAGACCCCATCCCTTCCCTTCACTCTGGTGCCGATTCCGAGTATTGTACAAACTGCCAAGTACGATTCGTATGTGAAAAATAACTACGAATAGTGTTGGGAAAAGTCTACGAGAGTGTGTCGGAAAGTGTCCACGTCCGAATATCGTCGGGAAAAGTGTACGAAAGTGAGCCGGACAGTTTCACTTACAAATCGTAAAACACAAGTCCGAGCGCGCAAGTACGGTCCCGACCGCCTGTCCGAATACACAATCGCCGTACCCCCTCCATGTACGCGCAGCACCCCCTCATGTACGCGCCGTACCACCACATGTGGCCATGCTACCGCCGGTGGGACTACACGGAGTCGAAGGAGTCGCAGAGCCTGGTGAGTACACAAACAACTCACGTAACTTGGGGGGAATGGCATCCACACCCCAACCACAACAAATGCACACACCTACCCCCAAGCACTCACCGCACACAACCACACCCAAAAATCACACCCATGCCACTAACGTCACCATTCACCCTTCACAAATCAAGGCAAGGCCATGTCCAAGGCTACAACAACCACAAACACAAGACTGGATGTCCGGGTGGCTGGGAGGGTGGGCCCCACACAACACATTGTGAAAATGAGACGCAGACAACAATGTCCTCAGCCCATATGGCATAGGTACATACCCATGCACAATGCACAGGGACTGGCAAAGTAATGACAAGGTAGATGACACTGGGCCCTGCTGTATGCAGCACAAGGCCCTCCTGGGACCACTGTACACTCAAACACCAACTCCACAAGCACAGGTATCTAGCACAGGAACTCACACACACTGGCATGCCAGCATGCACCATGAGGGGACACACACATCACCTGGGAGACCCAATGACAACTCACACTACACACAACAGCACGCCCGGTCACACACCCCCCCCCCTAACACAAGCACACCCCCCGGGGCAGGCAACGGATTCACACACTCCCACAATGGACATGTGACACAACAAGACCAATCCAGAGCCAAGTAAGCATCAGAGCCAACTATCTACAGGTCACACACTCAGGAGAACATCCCAATCTGTCCCCCGCAACATGCCCATGCCCATCCCCAAGTGGACACTGAGAGGAATGCTAGGGACATCCAACTACCTGGGGGAACTGTGTCAACTTGAATATGTATGAAACATGGATGTGGCATGAAACAGCATTAACATTGTCTCTCTCTCACAGACAGGGCAACGTTGACGATCTCCCCCCAACACTGGGAGGGAAGAATCACAGTCCCAGGCACCGCATGAAGATGATCCCACTGGCAGCGACGACTCTCACCACTCCGTGCATGACCCCGACCAACCTGGCCCCTCTGGTGTTCAAGCCCCTGCAGCACCTGCGTCAGGTACTTCTGTGCCAACACCCACCCCCATTCCTGCCACATCCCAGGAGACACCCAGGAGCCCTGCTCGCACTGAACAACACAGCCAGTCTGACCAGGAGGGACAAGGTTCTCAGGGCACCCAGGAGGAGGCAGGCAACCCTGCAAATGCCATCCCTCAGGGGTTCCGTAGACCCGATGTGCACACAACGGCAGGCCAGGCTCGTGTGGGCAGGGGTGGTGGGAGTGGAGGCAGGTGGAGGCGCAAACCTGACCAGCCAGCTCAGGACCCCGGTATGTCACACATACGCAACATCCTGGACTCATACCGGCGTGACACCAGAGGCATGGACCAGGTCGTGTCCAGACTTTCCGGGATGCAGGGGACCCTCGATGAGATAAAGAAGCTGCAGGTCGAGTATCATGCCAGTCATCAACAACACCAAGGACGGATGGAGGCAAGACTGGCTGAGATCCTGGCGGTGCACAGGGACGTGAGCCATTCGCTCCGTCAGATCGCCCAAAGTCTGGCAAACCCTCCTTGTGCCACCAGGCATAGACCAGCACCAGATGGAGGGAGGAGGAGGAGGAGGATTCATCTGACGGAGTGTCCCTAGCATCATCAAGGCCTGCATCTGAGGGTCCCCGGAGTAAGGTGGGTCGTCCACGGAAAAGACCGTGAAAGTCAGCGGACCATCCCCATCTCCCAGGTCACCTGGCCTGGCACCTGGCCCTCTTGCGCAACAGCAGCACCTCACCCAATGACATTCTCTGCCACATGGACTTGCTGGTCACAGTCAGACCAATGATGACCAACACTGTGGTCTGGACTCTGATGCCAAGGATGCCATCTCCCCCTGTGAACTTTGCATTCTATTCCCCCGGTAGAGCACCTTAGCACATCTACCAAAAGACTCACCCCACCAAAAATAAATTCATATTGTTCTGCACATGAGATGTTACTGTCATTTTGCATTATTCAATTACATATGTGTGTGGAAATGTCTAACTATGCCTGAGTGTCGAACCAACTCCAGCCATCCATACCCTGGGAACAGAGTCTGCTACAGGACACACATGGGTCACAAGGTATCATTCAATGTAGGCATGGAGCACAACACTCACCTGTGATGGCCTCTGGCTGCTGAGGGGGGGCTTGCTAAACTGTGCGGACAGACCTATTTGGGAGATCATCATCAAGGCGTAGAGGTCATGGCCCATGTGGAGGTACCCGGGGGAGGGAGTCCCAGGTATGTGTGGCCAGGTGGGAGAACAATTTCCTGTATGCTGGAGTACAGTGGATGTGAAGAACGGTGGCCAGGGCAAGGTGGGATGCACGGAGATGGCCCGACAGGATCTAGGATGACAGGCGTACAAGGTTGGTTGGGGTCGTGGTCGTGGACTGCCTCCTGAGTGTGGGTGGGGAGTGTGGAGGTTATCCTGCAGCAGACAGTGATCCATTGCAGCTATCTATGGTGGACGGTGAGGTGGCTGGGGCGCAGGGTGTAGAATCTGAGGTGTGCAGATGCCCCCTGGAAGTGGACCAGTTTCCTGGGAGTTTGGATGTACTTGCTCCATAGAGGGCAGGGCAGTATATGAGACGGATGTTGTCATGGACCTGGGGGATGGTCTGTCGTAACTTCGAGTGGATCTATCTGTGGATCATGTGCATAATGCAGAGGGCGTGGCAGCATGAGGTACAGATGCTGTGGACTAGCATGGCATATGTGAGCGAGCCAAACATGATGCACACCATCTTGTGTGTGTGGCCACTGGGTGCTTGTGCAGGGCCCGCAGCAGCAGGCGCCATCTCCCTGAAAAATGACCCATTTTGCACACAAAGACTAGGATGTCAGAAGGACAACTGCAACAGGTGCGTGTGTAAAGTAAGGAGTGTCCAGTGTCACATGGCACACCCAGAGACAATGCATGCACAATCACCAAAGAGCCATTACACCGGATCAGGAAACTGAAGGGCGACCTGCGCACAGGAGACACACCCTCAGCAGCTGGTGATGGCCCATTGTGTGGTCGACCTTGCTAAAAAACATACACGACCATGTACTTCATGCCCAATAGAGAGCCTAATCCATGAGCAATTGCATGCATGTCGCTTAACTACACATGGACTCCTATGCATTATCGACAGCAAGTATGCCAGAGATGCCGCATGCCAAGTGGCAAGAGACCTGCATTGACAGAGACGAGGCACCTTGGAGTGTGACAAACACCTTTATTACTCAGCCTCACACTGATGGAATTGCATCCATTGGAACAGAATCACAGGTCATTCGGCTGACCATGTGTGACCTACACTGGACACCCCCTGCAACATACATATGTGGTAAATCCTACTGAGCTGGCACACAAGTGAAGGGGTTGAGCCTCACACCCCTTGCTGCACACGGAGAGTCTACAATTCCCCATTGAGCCTCATATGGGGATGTCCCACACCATGTCCACCATTAGCATCTCGTATGTTCCTGAGGGACGTTATACACACATTGATGCCTTCTTCAGAATCCACAATCCATGACAGATGACTGTCAGGAAGGTTGACTATCAATTCATGGGAGCCATGAAACACGTCAGGTGGCCCATGGTGAGTCGACATGTATGCATGGTAACACAACATGCACAGGAGCAGTCCCCACATATCACAAACACGTACCACCCACAATACGCCTTGCTGCGCTCCTTACCCAAAATGACTTTTCACCATGTCTGTGCATGTAACTCTGATCCAGCACACGTTGCAATACTCATGAGGAATCGCAGGAGGCAATGATGACATGATCAGACGACAGCCGCAGGAACCTGGGGAGGACAGACACACAACAAGTCAGTGAAGAGCTAGTAATCCGCAGACATGTACATGCACTCTACAGGATTTATGTTGTCACCATGCTAATAATGAATTTTGTTTACCCGCTAAAATTTGGGAATGACATCATCACTTGAATGACACATCAGAACACACCTCCAAGTCACTTAGCACTCAGTCAGCTCGACACACACATTGCAACACATGCCACACAAGGCTCTAAGCGTGCACACTCAGACACAGGGACTCACCATCATGAGAAGAAGTTGCGGATAAGCTGACTCTGGATGTCCTCATCCTCATCCTCATCCTCACTTGCCCCGTGCCCAAGCCCTTCATCCTCCATGGGTGGATTATCCTGCTCATCCGGATCCAGGATGAGTGGCACGGCCTTCTCCACTGCCATGTTGTGCAGCATGCAGCACACAAGGAAGATTTTGCTGACCTTCACCGGGGCATATGGGAGTGCGCCGCTGGTCTTGTGGAGGCACCGGAATCTGCTCTTCAGGAGGCCAAACGTCCTCTCAATCACGCGCCTCGTCTGCCCATGGGTGTCGTTGTACCGGTGTTCTGCGGCTGTTCTGGGGTTGCAGAGAGGCGTCATCAGCCATGGCATGTTGGGATAGCCAGCGTCCCCTACATGGAAACATCATGGACAGAAGTGGGTCAGGAGAAGCAGTAAGATATTAAGATACCGCTAAATACAGGACTAACAGAATATACCAACCAACAAGACATGCACGTTCATTGCGCAGCTGCAGCATCATTTCAGGCACCCTGCTACGCCTCATGATGTAGGCATCGTGTGCTGATCCTGGAAAACGGGCACAGACATGGGATATCATCATGTTAGCAAGGGCATTGATGGAGTGGTAATGTTTGCGGTTACGGAAGGCTACCTCCTGTGCGTGTGGTGGTACCAGAGCCACATGTGTCCCATCAATGGCCCCAATGACATGGGGCATCCCTCCCAGGGCATAGAACTTACCCTTGACACCTGTCAACTGCTCACGCGTTGGAAAATGTATGAATTCATCCAGGTGTAACAACATGGACTCTAACACATCATGCAGGACACAGCTGAACATGGTCTGGGACATGCTACCTACATCAGCTATGGTCAATTGAAACGTGCCAGTGGCAAAGAAATGTAGGGCTGCCATCACCTTCATCTTGGCTGTCAGTGCAGTAGGATACCTGTGTAGCGGTTGAAGGTGTGGTTCCAGCCTTGTGGTCAAGTTGTCAATCAACGGTTGGGAGAAGCGGTAGCGGCGTATACAGTCACGTTCCCTCATGGCAGCCAAGTCTGGCATTGGTCGGGGGAGAGGCGATGCCCTGCAGAATTTTGGAAGGAATAATGAAGATTGAGTACAGCACTACACCACTGTCAATGAACTGAGCACATGTTCAACAGCTAATACACATATGCTACATACAGAGTCTGTACTGTGCAATGCATCCAGGACACGTATGCCAGACAGGTGACACCCCTACCAACAGTCAGCTACACACGTGGGTGCTCAAGGTCAACATGACATGCCATGGAACTAGCTGTGGGCCAGTGTAAGTGAACAGGCAGACGCATTACAGGAGTGACAGACAACCACATATGTGCATAAGAAGGATGTTTCATCATACAGACCGGTTGCAGAACACTAGAGGTACAGGTCACATGTCCTTGAAATAGGACAGTCCACACACCTTGCCATGAAGGGGTACATGTCAGGAATGATCACACATACATTGAGACTATGCAGATATGTCCGTGTCTCGCAAGTCCATGTGCGATGCATACATACACCCATTACGTCTGATTCCACATGTGGCCTGGTGTGTGTAATAGTGTGCCATGCCCATCGACAAGCACACACATGTTGGATGCAGCAACTGCAGATGCATGTCACGGAACAACTACAGCAAGCTCATGGGAACACATGACACATACATGACATAGTCACATCGTGCAACGCTGGTAGTTACATGTCAGGTGTCATTATCCGTGTCCCTGGCATCAGGGGACAGTTGCGGGTGTAGGTGACTGTGCCATGCCAGTGATGCAGTGCTCGACTGTCCCCAGAGAGTATCTCCTCTGTATCAATTGATATCAAGTAATTTGCTGTTGTGTCATGCTCCCCATTGTTTCCCAGTGGCATGGTGGGTAAACCAACTGTGTGGTGCAGGGCCTACATATGTTTGTAGTATTGTAGATGTCACTCATGTTGCTGTTCATGCTATGCGCTGTGTCCTATGTAGTTTGGACTCATGTGTCATATGTATACAGGTGTCTGATCATTTCCTGTCTCTTCACCTTGCCCACAGCATCGTCGGGCGAAACCGAGGGAGACACTGGCACGGACGTGGGGGAGGGATCCAGCACCGGGGCCACCAGTGCTGGGGAGTCTGGTGCAGCAAGTGGCATGGAGGCCGAGGGTGTCAGGCGGAGGACCTGTCCAGTCCCAACCCCGACTATGACGCTGCCGGGTTCGAGGCAGAGCTCCCAGAGGGGACGGAGACTGTTCCCAGAGCTGAAAGCAGCACTCCATCTCTCGCCGCACCCTCCAGTCCCATCACCGCCCTCCCACTTGCTCGGGTCCCTTGTGTCCGTGCTAGGCAACAACAGGTGTGTGAGAGACAGCAAGGAGGTGTATTTAAAAGGTGAAGGGTGCACTTCCACTCCGGATCATTCTGTGGTGTGTAGGCACATTCAATTGCATGGTGCTTGTCATATGCACGCTCATGATTTAGCTTGTATTCTGAAAGGGATGCGTGTGCCAGTTATGACCCCGTCTTGTACGCTGCTTGCTAACGGTAATTATGTGCTATTCAATGATGAAGCTTGCTGTGGGATGCTTCCGGGAATTCCTCTCATCGTGACTGTATCACTACGAGTGGTTTTCTGTCATTACGTCCTTTTCCCACCCCCGCATGGCCGGCTCGATGTATCCAT
This sequence comes from Triturus cristatus, assembly GCF_964204655.1. Classification (NCBI taxonomy): domain Eukaryota; kingdom Metazoa; phylum Chordata; class Amphibia; order Caudata; family Salamandridae; genus Triturus; species Triturus cristatus. The sequence goes on along the minus strand of NC_140583.1, from coordinate 1,138,474,775 downwards.
CTGGCCTTCCATTCCAACCTTGAAAGCAGAGTTCAACAAGATGAGCAGAATAAGGGCTCTATTGTCTCAAAAACAAGTTGTGTTGACTTCATCCCGAGAAACATTTGTCCTTCACGTAGCTCACACGCACACAGAGGTGCAAGCACTTTTGGACACTGATCTCCCACTACATATTTGGGACTCGGATTCAGACTATCTTTCATGCCTCGTCAACAAGTGGCCTGGATGTTTATTTCTATATTGTGGGCTCCGGCCTCGTGACCTCCTTCCATATTCTGTTTGGTGTGATCCCCGCATTTCATCATTCGATTTTTTCGAGCGTCTTTAGAGGTCTCCCTTTGCTTCTCGCACTCGTGGCTGGGGTACTATTATTAATCTGCGTACTATGCTGTGGCTTCACAACTTGCGTTACAAGACAGCATGCATCGGCTGCTCCATCTTCGGAAACAGATGCTTGAATCCTACGGCACTCTGCCGCTGGCGACCTTAAGCAGTGCCTATGGATTGTCCTTCCGGTTTCCCTTCTTTACCTGCGTGCAACCTGCCTTTCATTGCCTAGATTGTCCATTCGAATGGGCTCTGGATTTGTGCCTGTCTAACTCGGTATCTCCTGACCCGGATTATGATCGACTGATGAGCCCCTTAGTGGCTCATGAGTTGGACTGTTCTGGCATCAGGATTATGGCCTGTGCTGCAGCACATGGAGTCCTAGGGAATTGGGACATCGGAACGGCTGCAACTGAATTCTTATCCAGAAGTTATCTTGATGTCCCCACCTGTTGTCTACAAATGGTGCTGGATGCCCCGATTGTTGAGGAACATGTGTGTTCTTTCCCCCTGCAGAACTGGATGGCAGATAATTTTGCGGAACGTTCAAATGATTTCCTCTTGGAAGCTGTTGCAACTTATTGTGCTTATATCTTGATGGATTGACTTTAGCCCTGCTCATTTCATGGTGCATCCATCGATGTTATGTTTTTTCCCCTTTTACATGGTTCATTTCCCTGCAACATCGTTCATAATTGACATTTCTTTTCTGACTTTTTCGCTTCCCTTCTTTGGACTTCCAGTTCATGCCCTTGGTTCCGTTCTATCAAACTTGAACTCTGCGTGCTCGATTTTGCGCCCCTAGTGGTTAGTGGTACGAACAAGGGGGGGGGGGGGGTGTAGTGATGATTCCTATCTCCCTATGTACAATGCTAAGTTGGCACCACCGCGTTAGTTGTTAGTGAGCCATCTTGCCAATTTTGCTGCTTTTGCACGCGACACTGTAGTTGCGTGTTATTAATTTTCAAATGCCTACTCGAGTTTGCTTCACATGAGGACTGTCTGTTGTTTGACATCCTTCACAGTGAGCAGCGAGCTTGTACTGTACATTGTGTACACAAACAGTCTGGGTGAGTAGACGGTGCATGTTGTTGTGTGCAGGTTGACCGGCCCACTATTTAGCCATTACATGCACGCAGCTGCAGATACCTGATTGACGAATGCTTGCCATATTGCAGTGCAGCATGTTTTAGTTTCATTGTGATGGGGAACTTTCGCAGGAGAAGAGACTAGATGATCCTGTGATGTGATACCACTGAGCTGATCTTTACGGTGGGGGGTCCCCCGTTCAAGCCTAGAGACCTTCTATAAGTCGAATGATACTACTATTAGTTTACTGGCGACAGGAAGGTTGCTGTTTCCACTGTCATTTTCTCATGATTGCTCCTTTAATTGTCTATGATATTGCAACACTGCTGATGCTTCTGAACTTAACCATTTGTCTGCTTATGTTAGCCACAGTACTGCATCTTAGGACACGAGGTTCATTGAATGAACTCTTTCAACTTTACCGTGTCTGTGTCTATTCTGTTGTGGACTGATCTGAGAATAATGACGAACAGGTATGTCTGATTCCCACCATTCCTGAGAATATTGTCATGCGCTTGTTCTGGCTTGTCTATACATTGGGGCCGCCGAGCTCAACCTCGGCTAACGAATGGGACACTAAGCTAGTCGGATAAGGGGTTCTGGGTTCTGAGGGGAGTTTGTGGTACACCAAACATGTCTCCTTCGTGCCAGGCACCGCACCCCCTGCCCCTGTCTCCCCTGCTGCCGTCAATGCAGAGTCTGTGGACATTCAGCGCCAGTTTCAGGTTGGTCAGACATCGCTGCTGCGTGTCCTCCATGGCCACACCAGACTGCTGACACGGATGGTGTCGTACATGGAGGGCATGTCATCAGCGATGTCTGACCAACGGATGTTGCTGAGGTCCATTGACTTGTCACTGACGGCAGCAGTGGGTCTCCTGCAGCGCTCCGTCCCCCCCTACCCCGGCACCATCCGCACTTCCCACTCCCATGCCTGTCCCATACACACCCAGACGTCCCCATGCACGCACCCCACCAGACACAGGCAGCACACCACCAGGGAAGGCCAAGCGCACACCTCCTGTCACGCACACACAGGGGGGAGAAAGCACAGGCACTTGGTCAGGGGGAAAACAGCAGCCACGCTGTCACAGTAGCAGTCTGAAGTCCTCACGACCCACTACCTCCAAAACCACTCTCCTTGGCTCTCCTGCCCAACAGTCAGACAGAGTCCTTCATGGCCAGTCCGTCCCTCAGCCCCAGTGTGACACCACCCCGCAAGCGTTTGAGGGATTCCCCGGGCAGGGTAGTTGATTCCCCCCCCCTGTCCACACCCTGCCCCAGTTGCGCTGCGACCCATCCCTCTGACCCCCCCCCTCCTTGGGGCCTGTGGTTCCTTCGGGTGCAGGGGAGACACTGGAAGAGCTTGCTGCCGTGTGCAGCGCCATACTGACCTCCTCCTTTGGCGCTGCCCCACCCCCTGTGGTGGAGTCGTCCGTCCCTGCACCCACGACACCTACCCGTGCCCCTCCTGTCCCTGCGGTGCCTGGTTCTTGCCCCCCATTCTGTGGATGATATGGTACAGTGCACTGTGCAGGCAAGCTAGGGGAGACGCGTCCCAACGTGTCCCCCCCAGGACTTCGCATCTGGCGTGGCCCATGGGCTTGGGGAATAGTGTACTGTAGCTACTTTTCTTCGAAATGCTGAATGTGTTTTTTTGTTTTTCCTTTGCACACTATGGCTTTTCTGGTATTGCTGTTGGTGCTGCTGCTCCCTGAGTTGGGGTGGTGATGATGTGTTGTGTGTCTGGGAAATGTTGTAGTGTGCTGCTCATGGGGTGGACCCTGGTATCTGTATGCCGTCACAAGGTGTCTGCATGTATTCTTAGGTCATGTTGGCTCTTACTGCATGGTGACATTGTCCCAAGGTGTGTTCCTTCCTCTGTGGCACCTGACATCTTCCCTGCAGGGTGTTTCCCAATTGTTGTGCTGAGCTATGTCAACATTTCCTCAGTGTGTGACACATCCCTTCGACTTTGGCCATGCATGCTCTGCTATGTCTCCACCTGCATCGTTTGTGGCATCCTTGCTGGACACTGTACTTGTGTATGGAGTATATTGACATGACTTCATGTGGACATTTTCCCTTTTCTGCACTATGCATGTGTGTACTCCCTGCCTCACACACATGTGTTACGTGTTCTGCAGGGTATTTGGGCACCTGACTGACAATTGTATCTGTGTGTGCTCCACCCTTTTCCTTCCATGGGAGGCTACAACTTGTTGGCTGCCCCGGCACCTGTACATTCCTATCATTCCTGGAATGTGGGTGACAGTGTGTGTTCCCTTAGGCTCTCTTAGTTTAGTGGTGTTTGACATGAGGATGCAGTCTTGTTGCATGATCTCAGTGTGTGTATTGTGCTGCCTCCGCCAGGGGTGGGTATGCATGTGTAATTTGTCATCACGCCCAGATGCTGTCAGTGATGTGTTGTATTGGCACTCTCAACATTGTCGCATATTGTGGATGCCTTCATGCACCCATGGAGTTTTGCTCATCCGAGGGTGATGTACACACCCCCATGTCTCTGTCCACTGCTGGGGGTCCTCTGCACCCACCCCCATGTGTCTGTCCACTGCTGGGGGTCCTCTACACCCACTCCTCAATTGTCTGGGCACCGCTGGGAGTGATAGGCACCCACCCCTCATATGTCTGGCCACTGCTGGGAGTGATATGCACCCACCCCTCATATGTCTGGGCACTGCTGGGAGTGATAGGCACCCACCCCTCATATGTCTGGGCACTGCTGGGAGTCATAAGCACCCACCCCTCATATGTTTGGGCACTGCTGGGAGTGATGGGCACACACCCCTCATATGTCTGGCCACTGCTGGGAGTGATATGCATGCACCCCTCATATGTCTGGGCACTGCTGGGAGTCATAGGCACCCACCCCTCATATGTCTGGGCACTGCTGGGAGTCCTCTGCACCCACCCCTCATATGTCTGCCCACTGCTGGGGGTCCTCTGCACCCACCCCTCATATGTCTGGGCACTGCTGGGAGTGATAGGCACCCACCCCTCATATGTCTGGGCACTGCTGGGAGTGATAGGCACCCACCCCTCATATGTCTGGGCACTGCTGGGAGTGATAGGCACACACCCCTATGTATCTGTCCACTGTCGTGGTACGAGCCGTACCCACGCGCTGATGGCCTGGGTAGGGCCCGTACCCATGCCTTTGGGACGTGGGTACAGGCCGTACCGCCATTGTTGGTGTGACGTAGGGGTAGGTGTGGTATGGTCCGTACCCACACTCTGGCGGGCGTGGGTACGTCCCGTACCACCATTGTGGTGGTGAAGGGTACGCGTCCATTTCCGTTGTGGCGGGACGTGGGATTGGTCGACACGCCCCCCGAAGTGACCAGACCATGGAGGTAATTAATGTGCAGGATGTTTCAGTAATTTGTGGGGTGTGGGTTATGTTTCCTGCCCCTTGCACACACACACACACACACACACACCCCTTTGCCCCTGGGGGTTGTTCTGACCTTCTGCGGTGTCTGCATCGGTTTCTGTACACAAAGTGGTAGGCTATGAGGGCCGGGATGACGCGTATGTTGGGGTCCATCGCTGTCCGTCACGTACCGGGGCTCCTTGTTCGCGTCGTCCTCAATTTCCCGGCAGTTTTTGGCTCCCGTAAAAACTGCTGCGTGCGGAGTGACGTCGGCACGAATCGTACTTGCTGGTCCGTAGAACGCTGCCTGACTTCGTCCGGACGTCACGTATGCGCCGTCCAGAATCAGATTTGAATGTATTTTTTTGCCGGTCGGTGTTTTTTACGACTCGTACGGAAATGGTATTACTGTGCGAATCGTACTTGCGAGTTTGTAAGGTGTTTTCCAGGGTACGAGTCGGATGGAAAAAACGCTCCGTTCGGCCATTCGTACCCGGGTTTTACAGGATCGGAATCGACACCTCTATAAACATGTCCTATCACTTTGCCAAAACTTAAGTACTTATACATGTATCTTCTTCTCTCTTTGCAGTATTGAAATTACTCTATTTGTAAGTCATATAGGTAAGAATTGGCCTAGTCATTAACCCTAGTACAAGTTAATTTCTTTATAAACTATGCAAGCAGATCTGCAAGAAGCTACAACGTTTGAATACACTCTTCAAAACACCCTGTTTATACATATGTAGTTTTGGAATCTCCCTGTCATAGGATATCATGTGAACTGCAAAAAAACAGATTTGATTGGTTCATAATATTTCCCATTGTACCTATTGAAGGACGCAATCATTTCGATCATTCTTCTTTGAGCATCTTTGGAGACAACACTCTGTGCTTACCTCCTATCATTCGCAAGCAATTTTCCAAACAGAAATATATCATTACATATAGACATAGTTATAGCGCAAGACAGTCTTTCATATTTACAAGGAGAGGAAAAGGCACTCTGTCTACCTTTTATTCTCCATGTAAATACGACCTCATCATACACATCAGTTTGCATTGAAAGGGCGGTCTATACGTGTTGCTGTGCGTCTTTGCACAGAACACTCATAGAACAAGACACATCTCCAGATTTATCAGAAATCATAAATCTGGACATATGTGTGAATGCTGTACCATCCTCCAATTGGTGTAGCAAGGCACAGCAAGGAGAATTGTTTTAATTTCTCCTCATTTTTTCTCTTTCAATATATGCTACAATGCACAGCATGCATTGAAGGAGAAAAATGCCTTCTCTCATTGTTTTTGTGAAGGAAGGTGTGCCTTCCTGCAGAAAAACAAACTCAACACAACACAGATATCCTTGCACCATGGTGCAAGGGTGCCTGTGTCACCACATGGCTGCAGTTTAAGCAGCAGTGCAGAGGGAAGCATAGACTTGCAACATATTTATGGACATATGTTGCATCCCTGTGCTTCAGAAGTACCACAGCACACTGCAAGTAAAGAGGTTACAGTGTCATGCAGCAGCACTTCCTTATAGTTCTGCACTTACACCTTCACCATACACTACTAATACATTATTTCAGTCAATTATACACTACGCATACATCCAACCAAACTTTCACACACGATCATACAAATATAGCTCTTTTTTTAAACAGAGTTGTTAGTTCTGAAAAGAACATTTTTTTTTTCTTCTTTTTTGTTTTTTATTTTCTTTGTACTTTTTGGAACAATTTTGTTATTTTTTTGGGGGGGTTTTGGAAAATAAAAAAGACAACAAGAGGAAAAATCAATCAATCAATCAATCAATCAATCAGGGTACTTGTAAAGCGCGCTACTTACCCATGAGGGTCTCAAGGCGCTGATGGGTGGGGGGGGTGGGTGCCGCTACTGCTCGAAGAGCCAGGTCTTGAGGAGTCTTCTGAAGGCGGGTAGGTCTTGGGTCTGTCGTAGGTGGGTTGGGAGGGTGTTCCAGGTTTTGGCGGCGAGGTAAGAGAAGGATCTGCCGCCGGCGGTCGTACTTTGGATGCGGGGGACATCTGCGAGGGCGAGGTTGGCGGAGCGCAGGTGGTGGGTGGGGGTGTAGAAGCTGAGTCTGCTGTTCAGGTAGGCTGGTCCGGCGTTGTGGAGTGCTTTGTGTGCGTGGGTGAGGAGCTTGAAGGTGATCCTCTTGTCGATGGGGAGCCAGTGCAGGTCTCTCAGGACGGGGGTGATGTGGCTGCGGCGGGGGGCGTTGACGATCAGTCGGGCGGAGGCGTTTTGGATGCGTTGTAGCCGCCGTTGGTGTTTGGCTGAGATTCCTGCGTAGAGTACGTTGCCATAGTCAAGTCTGCTGCTGATGAGGGCCTGTGTCACTGTTCTTCTTGTTTCGGTCGGGATCCATTTGTAGATCTGGCGGAGCATGCGTAGGGTGTTGTAGCAGGAGGAGGAGACGGCGTTGACTTGCTTGGACATGGAGAGGGAGGAGTCGAGGATGAATCCTAGGTTGCGTGCGTGGTCGGTTGGTGTTGGTGCTGTCCCCAGAGCAGTCGGCCACCAGGAGTCATCCCAGGCTGAGGGGGTGGGTCCGAGGATGAGGACCTCCGTCTTGTCCGAGTTCAGTTTCAGACGGCTGCTCCTCATCCAGTCGGTGATGGCCTTCATGCCCTCGTGAATGTTGGTTTTGGAGGTGTCAGGGTCCTTGGTGAGGGAGAGGATGAGCTGGATGTCATCGGCGTAGGAGATGATGTTGAGGTTGTGGTGGCGGGCCACTTGTGCGAGGGGGGCCATGTAGATGTTGAACAGCGTCGGGCTGAGGGATGAGCCCTGGGGGACGCCGCAGATGATGTCGGTGGCTTCTGACTGGAAAGGTGGGAGATGGACGCTCTGGGTTCTGCCTGAGAGGAAGGACATGGTCCAGTCAAAGGCCTTCTCTTGGATTCCGGCTTCTTGGAGGCGTGTCTTTAGGGTGCGGTGGCAGACCGTGTCGAATGCGGCTGACAGGTCCAGGAGGATGAGGGCTGATGTTTCGCCGTTGCCCAGTTGGCGTCTGATGTCATCTGTGTCAGCGATGAGGGCTGTCTTGGTGCTGTGGTTACGTCTGAATCCGGATTGGGATGGGTCCAGGATGTTGTTGTCTACGAGGTGGCGGGTCAGTTGGATGTTGACGATTTTCTCGATGACCTTTGCCGGGAACAGGAGCAGGGAGATGGGTCGGAAGTTCTTAAGGTCCGTGGGGTCCGCCTTGGGCTTTTTGAGGAGGGCATTGATTTCAGCGTGCTTCCAGCTTTCCGGAAATGTCGCTTTTTCGAAGGAGATGTTGATGACCCTCCGTAGTTGGGGTGCGATCGCCGCGTCTGCTTTGTTCAATACGTGGTGTGGGCATGGGTCTGACGGAGATCCTGAGTGGATGGAGTTCATGATCTTGCGTGTCTCGTTGTCGTTGGTGTTGGCCCAGGATGTCAGTCGGTTGGCGCTGTTGGTGATCGCGGGCCGGGAGTCGTGCATCGTTGGTGCGGTCGTGGAGTTGAAGCTGTCGTGGATGTCATCGATCTTGCGGTGGAAGAAGATGGCCAATGAGTCACACAGTTCTTGTGAGGGCGGGATGTCGTTGGCGCTGGCGTCGGGATTGGAGAGTTCTTTCACGATGCGGAAGAGCTCTTTGCTGTTGTGTGCGTTGTTATCCAGGCGATCTTTGAAGGAGGATCTCTTGGCAAGTCTGATGAAGTGGTGATGTCTGCGGGTGGCGTCCTTGTGGGCTGCGTGGTTTTCTGGCATTCGTTTGTGGAGCCATTACTTCTCCAGTTTCCGGCAGGCGCGTTTGGAGGTCAGGAGCTCATCGGTGAACCAGGTGGCTCTCCTGCTGCTGGCGTGGCTGTAGGATGGTCTCTTGAGTGGGGCGAGGGTGTTGGCGCAGTCGTCGATCCACAGTCTGAGGTTGCGGGCTGCGGCTTCAGGGCAGGTGGGGTTGATAGGTGGGTTCTGGGTGAGGGTGGTGGTCAGCTGGTCTTCGGTGACTTTGTTCCAGCAGCGGCACGGCAGCTGCTGGGTGCGATGGTGCTTGGTTGGTTTTTTGAAGGTGAAGTGGATGCAGTGGTGGTCGGTCCAGTGGGGTTCGGAGGTGTGGTCGAAGGCGACATGGGTGCTTGTGGAGAAGACGGCGTCCAGCGTGTGGCCTGCGGCGTGGGTGGGTGCGGTGACGAGTTGTCTGAAGCCGAGGTTGGCGAGGTTTTCGTTCAGAGTGGTGGAGTTGGCATTGTTGTTGTTCTCGAGGTGGAAATTCAGGTCCCCGAGGAGGATGTAGTCCGTGGAGGCGAGTGCGTGGGTGCTGGCGAGGTCGGCGATGGAGTCGCTGAACTGTGCTCATGGTCCGGGGGGTCTGTAGATGAGGGTTCCTCTGATGGTGGTGTTGGGGTCGGTGTGGATCTGGAAGGGCAGGTGTTCGGCAGTGTTGAGGGTGTCGTCTGCGTGGGTGGTGACCTTGAGCGTGGACTTGTAGATGATGGCTATTCCTCCTCCGATGCCATTGGTGCAGTCCCTGCGGGTGATCTTGTAGCCGTCCGGGATGGCTATGGCGATATCGGGTGCCGAGGAGTCGTTCCACCAGGTCTCGGTGAGGAAGGCCACGTCTGGGGCGAAGGTGTCGAGCAGGTCCCAGAGCTCGACGGCATGTTTGCATGCGGAGCAGGTGTTGAGTAGAATGCAGCGGAGATGGATGGGTCCAGTTCTAGGAGGTTTGGTGGGTCTGTCACAGGTGAAGCTGCAGGTGCGGCAGGAGAAGGGTCCATGGGTCCGTTTCAGGGCGGCCTGGAAGCAGGTGTTGTGTCGGCCGGCGTTGAGTGCGTGGAGGGAGTCAGTGTCGTATCTGATTCTGGCGTCGTGGCGAGCATGGGGTCCAGGGGTTCTGGTGTTGGGCGTGGTCCAGGCGCGGACGGGCGCAGACGGGCTTGCCTTTGGCGCGCCTGCAGCGCGCCGGCGGTGCACCCGCTGCGCAGCCTCCATAAGAGGGGCTGAGGGAGGGAGGGCCAGCTGGGAGGTGGGAGCGGGGTGGCGAATGGGATGCTCAGGGTTCGGGGCCGCAGGGGAGAAGCGGCGGGAAACCAGGCAATGGGGAGAGGAGGGCGGGACCAAGGCAGTGAGGGGAAGGGGAGCGGGGAAGAAAAAAACGGCAGGAATCAGCGATCCGGCGATCAGGGAGTGAGAATCAGAATCAGGCAGCGGGCGAACCAGAGCGGCACTCAGGGGGGCAGCGCAGTGGCTGGGGAGTCGTGCATCGTTGGTGCGGTCGTGGAGTTGAAGCTGTCGTGGATGTCAGCGATCTTGCGGTGGAAGAAGATGGCCAATGAGTCACACAGTTCTTGTGAGGGCAGGATGTCGTTGGCGCTGGCGTCGGGATTGGAGAGTTCTTTCACGATGCGGAAGATCTCTTTGCTGTCGTGTGCATTGTTATCCAGGCGGTCTTTGAAGGAGGATCTCTTGGCAAATCTGATGAAGTGGTGATGTCTGCGGGTGGCGTCCTTGTGGGCTGCGTGGTTTTCTGGCGTTCTTTTGTGGAGCCATTTCTTCTCCAGTTTCCAGCAGGCGCGTTTGGAGGTCAGGAGCTCGTCGGTGAACCAGGTGGCTCTCCTGCTGGCGTGGCTGTAGGATGGTCTCTTGAGTGGGGCGAGGGTGTTGGCGCAGTCATCGATCCACAGTCTGAGGTTGCGGGCTGCGGCGTCAGGGCAGGAGGGGTTGATAGGTGGGTTCTGGGTGAGGGTGGTGGTCAGCTGGTCTTCGGTGACTTTGTTCCAGCAGCGGCACGGCAGCTGTTGGGTGCGATGGTGCTTGGTTGGTTTTTTGAAGGTAAAGTGGATGCAGCGGTGGTCGGTCCAGTGGGGTTCGGAGGTGTGGTCGAAGGCGACATGGGTGCTTGTGGAGAAGACGGCGTCCAGCGTGTGGCCTGCGGCGTGGGTGTGTGCGGTGACGAGTTGTCTGAAGCCGAGGTTGGCGAGGTTTTCATTCAGAGTGGTGGAGTTGGCATTGTTGTTGTTCTCGAGGTGGAAATTCAGGTCCCCGAGGAGGATGTAGTCCGTGGAGGCGAGTGCGTGGGTGCTGGCGAGGTCGGCGATGGAGTCGCTGAACTGTGCTCATGGTCCGGGGAGTCTGTAGATGAGGGTTCCTCTGAGGGTGGTGTTGGGGTCGGTGTGGATCTGGAAGGGCAGGTGTTCGGCGGTGTTGAGGGTGTCGTCTGCGTGGGTGGTGACCTTGAGGGTGGACTTGTAGATGATGGCTATTCCTCCTCCGATGCCATTGGCGCAGTCCCTGCGGGTGATCTTGTAGCCGTCCGGGATGGCTATGGCGATATCGGGTGCCGAGGAGTCGTTCCACCAGGTCTCGGTGAGGAAGGCCACATCTGGGGCGAAGGTGTCGAGCAGGTCCCAGAGCTCGACGGCATGTTTGCGTGCGGAGCAGGTGTTGAGTAGAATGCAGCGGAGGTGGTTGGGTCCAGTTCTAGGAGGTTTGGTGGGTTTGTCGCAGGTGAAGCTGCAGGTGCGGCAGGAGAAGGGTCCGTGGGTCCGTTTCAGGGCGGCCTGGAAGCAGGTGTTGTGTCGGCCGGCGTTGAGTGCGTGGAGAGAGTCGGCGTCGTATCTGAGTCTGGCGTCGTGGCGAGCGTGGGGTCCAGGGGTTCTGGTGTTGGGCGTGGTCCAGGCGCGGACGGGCGCAGAGGGGCTTGCCTTTGGCGCGCCTGCAGCACGCCGGCAGCGCGCCCGCTACGCAGCCTCCATAAGAGGGGCTGAGGGAGGGAGGGACAGCTGGGAGGCGGGAGCGGGTTGGCGAATGGGATGCTCAGGGGGCAGGGCCGCAGGGGAGAAGCGGCGGGAAACCAGGCAATGGGGAGAGGAGGGCGGGACCAAGGCAGTGAGGGGAAGGGGAGCGGGGAAGAAAAAAACGGCAGGAATCAGCGATCCGGCGATCAGGGAGTGGGAATCAGAATCAGGCAGCGGGCGAACCAGAGCGGCACTCAGGGGGGCAGCGCAGTGGCTGGGGAGCCCGCCCGCTGCGCAGCCTCCATAAGGGGGGCTGAGGGAGGGAGGGCCAGCTGGGAGGCGGGAGCGGGGTGGCAAATGGGATGCTCAGGGGGCGGGGCCACAGGGGAGAAGCAGCAGGAAACCAGGCAATGGGGAGAGGAGGGCGGGACCAAGGCAGTGAGGGGAAGGGGAGCAGGAAAGAAAAAAACAGCAGGAATCAGCGATCTGGCGATCAGGGAGTGGGAATCAGAATCAGGCAGCGGGCGAACCAGAGCGGCACTCAGGGGGGCAGCGCAGTGGCTGGGGAGCGACCTAGCAGGGCAAGGTACTTCTTAAAAAAAAATAAACACAAGTTTAGCACTTGTGGTTTTGCTGCGCTCGGCAGATAAGTTCAATTGACTGCTCTCCATAACAGAGCAGTTTGTTGCATTTAATGCAACTAATTTTCAGTTTTCCAAATTCTGGAAGTATGTCCGGGTGAGTGGTCGATGGTGATGCCACAGAAGTGCTTGCCACTGCTGGCGGAGGCTGCTCCCGGAGTCTTCTGCATTCCTCCTTGGCCAGGTTCATGGGATGCAGAGTCTTCAGGTGTTTTATCATACTCGCAGTCCCACAAGAGTACTTTTTTGATGGTTCACCTCTGGAAAGCACTATTTGACATATTTTACAAGTGACTTTAGTGGAATTTGTTTTATTCTGTCCTTCTGGGAAGGAAAAGAATTTCCACACCACAGAGGTGTATCTTTCTGGGCGTGCAGGTTCCACAACAAATCCCTCATCAGACGAATGGTCTGAATCTGATGGTGGCTGCTGTCCAGAAACCATTGTCTTCAGATACTGAAAAATTGCAGCTGTGGAAATCTCCCCCAAAAAGTTCTTCTAGTTCTAAGGTGTAAGATGTTCCTCCAAAGAAGGTCAAAGAAGAATGATGGAAATGGGTGGGGTCCTTCAATAGTTACAGTGGGAAATGTTATAAATCAATCAAATCCTTTTTTTTCAGGTCACATAGGGTCCGTGCACCATGCGCACAGGCAGCACGCACCCAATGCGACTTCGCGAAATCACATTTAAAAGTAATATATGTTGATTAAAACCAAAAGTATATTATTTTTATGATTAGCTTAGATAATGTCTTGTCCTAATATGTGTATTAAATACATATATATATAAAATGTAAAACATTAAGAAATTTCGCAGAATTCACGCACCCACTGCATCGAACACGTATATGATGTCACGCGGAAGCGCGGGAGCGTCACGTTAAGTAATACGTATATCTCGCGTATGCGGATGGAGTCGCGTACCGGTCACATAGTAATCGCGCATGAAAATACGTACCCATCGCATATCCCACGCGGATTCTACGCAACAGTCCTAAAATGGCGGCTAGGTTCCGCACAGTGATCGAGGAAGGTACGCATTGGGTGAGCGGTTCCCCCAAAAAATTTGAAGAAAAAAAAACATTTCTTCTGCAAAAAATTCTTAAAACAAAAAAAAAGCAGTGTTTCAATATTTGAAAACAAATATCAAATTAGATTAAAAATATTTAATATCATTTTTTTAAAAAATATGTAAAAATAAATAATTAGAAAATAAATATCAAAAAAATAAATAGAGCTATTATTACATTTAAGATATTGTCATTTCAGAAATCTTTGATCATCAACAAAAAAAAAGGTTTCAGACATGTTAAATTTAGGAATTAGCATTTAAAAAACCTTTAAAATTCACTGAAAAAACCATAGGTATCAGACATGTTAAATTTAGGAATTAGCATTTAAAAAACCTTTGAAATTCACTGAAAAAACCATAGGTTTCAGGGGTCTTATAGTTGGGAATTAGCATTTAAAAAACCTTTGAAATTCACTGAAAAAATAATAGGTTTCAGACATGTTATAAATAGGAATTAGCATTTAAAAAACCTTAGAAATTCACTGAAAAAACCATAGGTTTTAGGGGCGTTATAGTTAGTTGGACATTTCACTTGTACAAAACCATTGAAATTCACCCATTATAGTTAGCTCAGCTAACTATAACTCACGCGCCAGCAATGCACTGCTGATGACGTCACATATTACATCCCTCATGACATGGTCAGTTAAAAAAAGTTAACACATGCATAATTATACATATATACTTAATTTAAAACAATTAATAAACTATTAATTGTAATTTATATTATAATTTTAAAATTATATAAAAAGTAACAAATATATATGTGTGTGTGGGTGCGTGTGTGTGTATGTGTACCAATAAAATAAAATCGAATTAAAAAAACATTTTATGATAAGTTAAAACAGTAAACTATTTCAAAATCTTCAAACTTAAATTTCCCACTCCAGTGAGGGCAATGGTATTGAACGTGTTGGATAGCGGAGGGTAAAAATTACTATTCCCACACTAGTGAGTGCAACAGTATGGAAAGTGACGGACAGCGGAGGGGTAAAAATTACTATTCTAACTCCAGTGAGTTCCACAGTAGGAAAGTGTTGGAAAGAGGTGGGGTAACAATTACTATTCCCACTCCAGTGAGTATAACAGTAGGGAAAGTGTTGGATAGCATAGGGGTAAAAATTACTATCCCCACTCCAGTGAGTGCAACAGTAGGGAAAGTGTTGGATAGCAGAGGGGTAGAAATTAGTATTCCCACTCTAGTGAGTCCAACAGTAGGGAAAGTGTTGAATAGCGGAAGGGTAGAAATTAGTATTCCCACTCCAGTGAGTGCAACAGTTGGGAAAGTGTTGGATAGCGGAAGGGTAGAAATTACTATTCCCACTCCAGTGAGTGCAACAGTAGAGAAAGTGTTGGATAGTGGCATGATAAAATGTACTATTCCCTTTCAAATCATTGTAAAAGTAAGGAAAGTGTTGGATAGCGGAGGGGTTAAAATGACTATTCCCACTCCAGTGAGTGCAACAGCAGGGAAAGTGTTGGATTGCAGAGAAGTAACAACTAATATTCACACTCCAGTCAGTTCAAAATTAATAACAAAGAACATTTCACAATAAAAATATTTAAAAAAACAAACTAACTTAAAAAATATATAAATATGTTAAAAATACAAATATATGTAATATTTTAAAATGTAAAATACATATTATAATCTTAAATACATATAACAAATACCACCAAATATTATATTAAATAAAATAAAAAATAATTTCCAAATAAATAAATATTTTCAATAAAAGATTATTTAGAAACAAAAACATTAATTATTGCATACATTTACTTTTTGTATTTTCTACCCTATAATACACAAACCAAATCTAACTTTTAAAAAAATGTGCTTCCTCAACCAACATAATTAATTACCAATTAAAGAAATATTATTAATTAAAAAAACAAATTAAAACTCATAAAAATTATTTAACATCCCACACTTTACCCCTATAATCCGCACAACCCACAGCTGCAATTAAACTGTAAACAAAATTCAAAATCAAAACTTATTTTCAAATAAAAAACGAAAAGTGGTTAACAACTAATTATAAAGTAAGTAAGCTTAATTTATTGCCCACACTGTACGCCTATATCAATAAAACCCCCCAAAAAATAAAAAAATACACTAATTAAATATAAATTCATTATTATTAATGATCAACTAATTTTTTTATTAATTAAACAAAACTTACTTCCTACCCTTTACCCCATAAACCCCTCAACCACAGCTAAAATTAATTACACAAATTCCATATTTATTTTTCAATTAATTAATTATTTAATATTAATTAACAACTAAATATTAATTAATTAACCATAAATTACTTCCGACACTTTACCCTACAAACCCTACAACCCACACCTACACAAAATCACAAAATTACCATAATTTATTATCAATTAATTAGTTAATATACATTAACAACTAATTATAATTAAACATAAATTACTTCCCACCTTTTACCCCTATAAACCTCACAACTCACTCTTAAAATTGGATTTAATTTTCTAACAATTAATTATTATTAATTAAGAACTAATTATTAATTAATTAAAAATAAATTACTTACCATCCTTTACCCCATAAACCCCACAACCCACACTTAAAGAAATCACACAATTGTCATAATTAACTTTCAATTAATTAGTTAATATTAATTAACAACTCATTATTATTTAATCAAAAATAAATTACTTCCCTCCCTTTACCCCTATAAACCCCACAACCCACAGCTAAAAAAAATTACACAATTACCATATTTAATTATCAATTAATTAATTAATATAAATTAACAACAATTAACAATTAATTACAAATAAATTACTTCCCACAATTAACGCTATACGATCTAAATAAAAAAAATAGTAATCGTTGATTTATTATAACTGAATTACTTCCCATCTTATTCCCCTATAAACCCCCAACCCACTACTGAACTAAAAAATATAAAATGTTATTAAAATAAAATTCATAACTACTAAACATTTAACATTAAAAAACATAAACAATACTTATACAAAAAAAATACATCCCATACATTTAAAATATAAACTAAAATACATAATACTAACTAGAATATCAATATTTTAAGCATCTATGTCTTTGCAAACAATATTAATGACTTCTATATTTTTTAAATGATATTTCTTACCATAAATTCATTATTTTTGACTTATATTCTTGCTGTCGATATTTCTGAATCACAATATTTTTTTAAATCGATATTTGGGTAAGTCGACATTTCCAACTCGATATTCTGTCTCAGCACCCTACTTATCATGGCAACAGATGGCTGGCTCCTGTGGAGGCGATAGGTTGGCCCCCCTCACATTGGAGACCATTATGGTAGGAATAGATTGACTGACCACAGGGCTACCTAGGACCCCAGGTTCCAGTGCAGGGGATACATTAGGTAGTACTAGAAAAGGTTCAGAAGTCGCCTGAGCCATTGGCAAATCAGAGAGACGATGGCTGATAGGGAATGAGAAAGGTGCAGTGTAACCATCTCTATCTCCTTGTCAAGAACTCCGGCCGCACTTAGTAGAAAGGAGTCCATGGTAACTACAGTGCTAATTTTAGCCTTCTCGGGCATCAGCGCTGCCTTGCGTTTCCCCATGATGGTCCGAAAAGGGAGCATGGCCCGCTCTGCACTCCCAGTGGGATTACTAAAGTCAGACGTGGAAACTACTACTACTACTACTACTACTACAGGTCCATTGACGAAGATGTAAAAGTTTTCAACAGGACCAATACAGCTGATATAAGCAAACAGAGTCAGAATCACCATATCACGGAGCAAAACAAAGGAAAACGGATAATGAGGTAGGACAAAAGAACACCGCCCTTCCCTACCTTCACCCTGGGTGTCGTGCTAGATTGGATTTGAGTCCCCCACTTCACTTTGCTCGCTCGTGATTTTTCAAGGGTTCAATCTGTTCCTGAAAAATACAGGCAATCCAATTGGTTGAGAGAGTCATGTAAAAGGGAAGGACCAAGAGAGTAGGCGAGCCCAGCTTTCTCTGGGCTCTGACGGGCGCAGACAGGCCCACCCTTGGCCCACTCATTGGGAGACCAGCTGCACTTTTCAGTGCACGTGGCATGGAGAGTCCGCCTCCTGGTCTAATTCTTTAACAGCGAGTCCCCTCTTGGTGGCGTGGCATGCAGCAAAACTAGGCAGGCAGGACTTGGAACACTTTGGAAACTTCACTCATTCAGACAGAAAACATTCTTAAAAAGGATAAACAAACCTATCACTTTCAATAAACCAAAAGGGCATTCTACAGCTTCAAATTATAATCAATTGAAAATATTGAGTTAAAATGTGTTTCTTTAAAAAAAAAAAAAGAAATCTTGCATTTTTGGTTCTGTAGGGAGTGGGAGGGACTGCTGTCTCTGCCCTACATTGCCCCGTATTTCTGTGGCAAATGATCGTGACCCACACAGACGGCAGTACAGTCCCTTCCCTGTCTCTCTAGCCTGCCACTCAGCAGGTACAGAGTGTCCAGGTTGTACTGATGTTGTTGCAGTGGAGAATGATTTAGCTGCTGTACGCGTTTCCATCTCTGCATGTGCAAGCCATAGAGGATACATTGACCGTAAATGACAGCAAACGCAGTCCCAAAAGTGAACTATTTTATACTCAATTTGCAGGTTTTTTAGTGCGAGGTAGAATTTTGAAAAATCCCAAACAAGCCTTCTGCTCACTCTCTGACAGCACAAAACCTCCAACTAATTGGCCGATTCCGATCCTGTATTTTTTTTTCCGTACGTCTCGCATCCGTAATTTTTCCTGTATGAATCGTACAAGTCCCGTCCCACCCATGAAGTACGATTCGTAAGGGAAAAATACATACGGATCGGCCAGATCCGTGCGAATTCGATCAGGAAAAGTTGTGCGAGATGGACCCGGACACTTTTCCGTACGAAGTCTAAAAATACAGTCTGACCGTACAAGTACGATCAGGACCGGCTTTCTGATTTAGGATTCGTATGGAAAACGTCCCGTACACGGGGAATGACTTTACCCGCTACAAAGCAAACTGTGTATCCCGGGAAAAGTAGTTCCCGGGGTGCGAGTCGTACAGGCCCCTCCATGCATATGTATGCACCTCAAAACAACATCGCGTATGTACACACCTTACAACAACATCATCGCATATGGACGGTGCGTACCCCAACATCACGTATGTATGTACCCCACAACAACATCATCGCGTATGTACGGTGTGTACCCCAACATCGCGTATGTACGCACCTCACAACAACATCATCGCGTATTTACGGTGCGTACCCCAACATCGCATATGTACGCATCCCACAACAACATCATCGCGTATGTACGGTGCGTACCCCAACATCACGTATGTACGCACCCCACAACAACATCATCGCGTATGTATGGTGTGTACCCCAACATTGCGTATGTACGCACCCCAGAACAACATCATCATGTATGTACGCACCTCACAACAACATCATCGCATATGTACGGCGCGTACCCCAACATCACATATGTACGCACCCCACAACAACATCCCCATGTATGTACGCACCTCACAACAACATAATCGCGTATGTACGGTGCGTACCCCAACATTGCATATGTACGCACCCCACAACAGCATCCTCACGTATGTACGCACCTCACAACAACATCATTGCATATGTACGGTGCGTACCCCAACATTGCATGTGTACGCACCCCACAACAACATCCTCACGTATGTACGCACCTCACAACAACATCATCGCGTATGTACGGTGCGTACCCCAACATCGCGTATGAACGCACCCCACAGCAACATCATCATGTATTTACGCACCTCACAGCAACATCATTGCGTATGTACGGTGCGTACCCCAACATCGCGTATGTATGCATCTCACAACATCACGTATGTACGCACCGTACATAGGCAATGTAAAACAGCACAAGGAGGGTCTATTCGACTCGCACAACACCACAAAACACGTCTACAGTGCACAAAACATGGAAATGACTGGCCTGGCCACATCCAAACAGGCAAACAGAGGGGCAAACTCACAACCATCCCTTATAACACACCCACCAAAAATTCAAACTGAGGCCCACCCACAAATGGACCAATAAAAAGGGCCCACACACACAAACCATGAGCCTTTGCAACAGACTCACTGCAGCTAGAGAGCACACACCAACAGCTGCACCCATCCACCTTAACATATACACCTTCACAAAACCTCCTTCACACATACCCCCTCTTCACATTCAGACCCACAACTTCACATTCACACCCACACACCCACAACCATCCACACCCTCACCCCACACCATGCCCACAGACAAGAATCCAAAGTTCACAAGGGAGGAGCTGGAGATCGTTGTCAATGAAGTCATCAGGGTCGAGCCACAGCTGTTTGGAACATTGGTCAGACAGACCAGCATAGCCGGAAAATCACGCCTGTGGCAGAGGATCATCGATAGGGTGAATGATGTTGCACCCATCAGAAGGACCAGGACTGAATGCCGATCCAGGTGGTACGATCTGCGGAGGGCGGTCAAGCGAGAAATGAATGACGACTATGCCCAGAGCAACATCACTGGAGGGGGTGGGCCCCGCAGACCAGTACACTTCCATCCCTGGGAGGAGAAGGTGATGTACATGGACTTCAAGGAGTTCCAGAGCCTGGTGAGTACACAAATAACTTACGTAACATGGGGGCATCTACACCCCAACTACACAAAATGCACACAAATACCCCCAAACCCTCACGGGCCACAACCACAGTCAAAAACAACTCTAATGCCAATAACATGTGTATGCCCCATTGACAAAGCAAGGCCATGCTATTTCCCATGCTACACGAAGCACCAACCCAAGAATGGATGTCCGTATGCTGGGAGGGTGGGTGTCACAAATGCATTGTTGAACTCCAAATCAGACACAATTGCCCTCATCCCATATGGCCCAGGTACATACCCATGCACCATGCGCAATGCACAGGGATTGGGAAAGTACTGACAAGATAGCTGACACTTGACCCGGGTGTAGGCAGCACAAGGCCCTCCTGTAACCAGTGCAAACACAAACACCAAGACAACAAGGTCAGATATCTAGGAAAGGAACTCACACTCACTGTCATGGCAGCATGCTCCATGGGGGGATAGCTACATCACCTGGGAGCCCCAGTGCCAAATCACACTACACCCACCAGCAGGCCCTGTCACACACACCCCTTACACAAGCAGACATTCCCGGGACAAGCAATCGATTTACCCACTGTCACAATGGACATGTAACACAACAACACCAATACATAGCCGAAGAAGCATCCAAGCCAAAAATCTACATGTCAAAGACTCAGGAGAACATATCAATCTGTCCCCCGCAACATACCCATCCACAAGTGAACATTGAGGAGAATACTAGGCACATACAAATATCTGGAGGAACAGTGCCAACTTGAATGCGTATGAAACATGGATGTTGCATGAAACAGCATTAACATTGTCTGTCTCTCACACACAGGGCAGCGTGATGATTCTCCCCCAACAATGGGGGTGAACAATCACAGTCCCAGGCTCGGGTGGAACCTGATCCCACCGGCAGCGATGCCTCTCAACACTCCGCGGATGACCCCGACCGACCTGGACCCTCTGGTGTCCAAGCCCCTGCAGCACCTGGTTCAGAACATCTGTGCCAACCACCACCCCCATTCCTGCCACATCCCAGGAGACACTGAGGAGCCCTGCCTGCAGTGAACACCTGAGCCAGTCTGACCAGGAGGGACAAGGTGCGCCGGGCACCCAGGAGGAGGCAGACAACACTGCACTGCCATCCCTCAGGGGTCCCGTAGACCAGATGTGCCCACAACGGGAGCCCGGGCTCATGTGGGGAGGGGTGGTGGGAGTGGAGGCAGGCGGAGGCGAGAACCTGACCAGCCAGCTATAGGGACCGGTATGCCACACATAGACAACATCATGGACGCATACCGGCGTGACACAAGGGTGTTCAGGAAGGTAGTGGTGACCCTCACAGAGATGAAGAACCAGCAGGCCGAGCAACACGCCAGTCAACAAGAACACCAAGGACGGTTGGAAACAAGACTGGCTGAGCTCCTGGCGGTGCAAAGGGACATAAGCCATTCACTCCGTCGGATCGCCGACAACATGGGCAACCCTCCCTGTGCAACCAGAAGAAGACCACCACTAGCCACAGGGAGCGAGGAGGAGGACGATTCGTCCGACGGAGCGTCCCAAGCATCATCAAAGCCTGCATCTGAGGGTCCCCAGAGGAAGGCTGGTCGTCCACGGAAAAGACCGTGAGAGGCAGCAGACCATACACATCTCCCAGGTACCTGGCCTCCATGTGCAGCAGCATCACCTCATTGACTGACATCATCTGCCACATGGACTTGCTGGTCACAGTCTGACCAATGATGCCAAACACTGCGGCCTGGACTCTGATGACTTCAAATGCCAAGGATCCCATCTCCCCCTGTGAACTTTGGATTCTAGGGTCCCTGTATTGCACCTTTTTCTGTGCACAAATCACGCCCCGACCTATAATAAAAAAATGTATAATTGTAATTTTATGTTGCAGTCGTTTAGCATGAGTCCACAACATATGTGTGGTGATATGTCAAAGTATACCTGAGTGTGGAACTAACTTCAGACATCCTTACACTTGGATCTGAGTCCGGTGGAGGACACACATTGGTCACAATGTATCACCAAATACAGACATGGAGCCCAGTTCTCACCCGTGATGGCATCAAGCTGCTGAGGGGGGGCTTGCAATACTGCTCAGACAGACCAATTTGCCAGAGTATCATGAAGGTGTAGAGGTCATGGGTCATGTTGAGGTGCCCGGGGAAGGAGTCCCAGGTCTGTTTTGCGAGGTGGGAGAACTATCACCTGCATGCAGTTGTTCTGTGGATGTGATGAATGGTGGCCAGGGCAAGGTGGGCTGCACGGAGTTGGGCCAACGGGGTGTTGGATGACAGACGTCCAAGGTCGGTTTTGGGTCTGGGTTTGTGGACTGCCTCCTGAGTGTGGTTCAGGAGTTTGAAGGTGATCCTGCAGCAGACAGTGAGCCATTCTAGATATCTCAGGTGGACGGTGATGTGGCTGGGGCGGGGGATGTTGAAGATAAGGTGTGCGGATGCAACCTGGATGTGGACAACTTCTCCTGCAGTTTTGCTGTTGTTCCTCCGTAGAGGGCGTTGCTGTAGTTGACCCGGCTGGTTGTGGACCTGGGGGACGGTCTGTCTTGTGGATCATTTGCAGCATGCGGAGGGTGTTTCAGCATGAGGTACAGATGGTGTTGAGTTGCATGGTAATTGTGAGCGATGAGTCCATGATGAACACCAGCTTGCGCTCGTCGCCACCAGGTGCTGGTGCGGTGCCCAGGCTGGTGGGACACAAGGACTTGACCCAGCCGTAGGGGGACAATCTTCAGATGATGACCTCAGTCCTGTTCAAGTCCAGCCTCAAGTGGCTGATGGTCAGCCATTCGTCAATGGATCTCATGCCTTCTTGAAGGTTGGATCTGGCAATGTCTGGTTCTTTGGTGAGGTTGAGGAGCAGCTGGGTGTCAATGGCATACGAGATGAGGATGAGGTCATGTGCGCATGTGATGGTAGAGAGGGGGGTCATGGAGACATTGAAGATCGTCACGCTGAGAGATTAGCCCTGGGGCATGGGCCACATAACCCCAATGTACCACATGCTGCAGGGTGGAGGCCAACTCCCTGGGCCTTGCTGGTGAGCTGCTTGGTGATTTAATCCTGGGCCCTCCTCTGGATACCAGTGTTGGAGATGTGTGAGCTGACAGTGTGGTAGCACATGGTGTACAATGCCGTTGAGAGGTCAAGGGGGGTGGTCTCACCATTGTTGAGTAGGGCTAAGTTGTCGTTGGTGGTGGCAATGATGACGGTTGCAGTGGTGTGATTACTGTGGAAGATGTTCTGGAGCTGTTTGCAGTCGCTCGTTGAGTGTCTTCCTGATGACATTTGCTGGGTAGGGAAGCAGGGTGATGTTCCAGGAGGTCCTGCGGTACTGCCATCCGTTGTTGAAGAAGGGCCTGGGTCTCTGCATGCCTCCAGCTCCCACGGAATGTGGCAAACTCAAGTGAGACATTCAGGACCCCCTGGACGTGGGCTTCAAGGATGGGGAATGATGTGGTTGAGATGTTGTGTGGGAAGGGGCTTGATGGAGAGCCAGAGTGGATGGTGCACATGAGCACGGTGGTGTATTTGTTGCTGACGGGAGTCCAGAACCCGAGGGGGGTTTGTCACACGCATAATAGTGCTGTCTGCCTCTGTGTGCCAAGGCTGTTGTGTATGGCCATGAGCTTGCAATGGTAGAAAGTTGCAAGGGATGTGATCTGCCTTGCAAGGGTGGGGTGTCTTTTTAATGGAGATCTGCTGTCAGTTCACTCACAATGCTGATGAGCTCCTTGATGTCGTGTGTTTTGGTGCCTTGGCCCTATCTGAAGGATCTCCACTTGTCCTTGCTGATGATATGGTGATGGCTGTGTGTGGCGTTTTCCAGGGCTGTAAGGTAAATGAAGGTACTTTGTGTTGCAAGGTTTGCACAAGAGTCCGGCTCGATCTGTATGAGTCCAGTAGGTCTGCCTTGTCCAGGTGGCTTAACTGTTGTTGTGCTTCACAGGAAAGTCCATCAATGTGGCAAGATTGTTGGATCAGCAGCTGATCCAGTGTGTGAGGTTGCAGGGTGTGGCGGTGGTGTTGGTTCGAGTGTCCCACACAGCTTGTCTGTGGTGACTTACATCAAGCATCTTTGGGGGATCAGTAGCAGGGTGTGGGGCAGTGTGTTACTTGTCGGAGACGAGGATGCAAATGTTGATGGACCAATGTTGGATGGTGGTGTGGTTCTCCTCCAGCAAGAAGTTACTGGCCCCCAGCCACATGTAGCCTGTGGATGTGAGGGCGTGTGTGCAGATGTACATGTTGATGGCTTTGCGGAATTGTGGATGTAGGCCTGGAGATCTGTAGATGAGTGTTACTCTGAGGGTTGCCAGGTGGTTGGAGCAAAACCGGATTTATGACTCTGAGGGTGTACTTGGAAATAAATTGCAATTCATCCTCCGGGATTGTTGTTGCCGTCCCTGCGGGTGATCTTGTATACGTCTGAGATGGCAATGAAGAAGTTGTGTGCTGAGGATGCTTTTGACCAGGTTACTGTCATGAAGGTGATGTGTGGGGGCGTTGTGTTTAGGAGGTAACAGAGTCCAATGGCATGCTTGTGGACGGAGCGGGTGTGGAGTAGGAGGCACATGACCTGGTTGTTCTGACAGGGTCTGGTAGGCGGGGCAGCGCTGTGTAGGCAGTTGGAGTTGCACACTCAGCATGCAAAGGTGTCATGTGTGCGCTTAGGGGTTGTCTGATAGCTGGCGGTTGATTGTCTGGAGGACATTGCTTGGAGGGTGGCTGCAGGAGGAGCCTGTTGTATGACATGGGTCATGCAAGGACCAGATGGTCGTGCACTGTGCACGTTGCAGGCGCAGACGGTCCTGCCTTTGGCACGGCGTTGGTTCAACAGTGGCACAGACAAGCTGCTGGCTGCATTTAGAATGGGTGGAGGGGGAAGGGAGGAGCATTTTGTAGGCGTGTGGGTTGCCGAATCAGGGCACTCGGTGGGGCGGTGCCGCAGGTGAGGCAGCAGCAGGCGGAAGGGGTGAGAAACTAGGCAAAAAGTAGCATACAAAGACAAGGAGGTCAGAAAGGCACAGTGCAACAGGTGTATGTAAAGGAAGGCGTGTTAGGTTACTCATGGGTCACTCTGAGAAATTGTATGAAGAATCAACAAAAATGACGGCCACAGGATCAGGCAACAAAATGCGGAGCTGCGCACAGGAGACACACCGTCAGCAGGCGTTGACGTCTCGTTGTGGGGAGCAACCTGCACAAATACATACACAACCAGGTACTTCATGCACAATAGAGATTATTAGCCATGAAGAAATGCATGCATGTTGCCGAAGTACACATACACTCATATGCTTAATCCTTGACAATGATGCCATAGATGATGCATGCAAACTGGCAAGAGATATGCAGTGACAGAGATGAGGCACTTTGGATTGTGCAGAACACCTTTATTGCACAAACTCACACAAAGGGAAATGCATCCATACGAACAGACTGACAGGTCAGTTGCCAGAACATGTGGGACATACGCTGGACCCCCCTTCACAACACGGATGTTGTAAATCCCAATGAACTGGCACACAAGTCAAGGGGATGAGCCAAACACATCCTGCTGCACATGGAGATGCTGCAAATCACCATAGAGCCAGTTGTTGTGATGTCCCACACTATGTCCACCCGTAGCATCAGCAATGTTTCAGAGGCAAGGTTTACGCACATTGATGCCTTCATCAGACTCCACACTCCACTACAGATGACTGTCAAGAAGGGTGACTATCATGTCATGGGAGTGATGCTACATGTTATATGCTCCATGGTGAGAAGACATGTATGCATGGTACCACAACATGCACAGAAGCAGTCCCCACACATTACCAACACGTACCACCACCAAAAAGCCTTGCTGCAATCCTTACCCAACCTGACATTTCCACATGTCCGTGCATGGAACGCTGATTCAGCACACGTTGCAATCCTCATGAGGAATAGCAGGAGGACAACAATGACACGAGCAGACAACAGGCGCAAAAACCTGGGAATGACAGACACACAAGAAGTCACCTAAAACAAATCTCGCCGCACACATGGTCAGTTACGAAACATGAACAATGTTAGACACATGCAAATTTCAAAGAAAGTTTCTCCGCAAAACTGTGTGGCATGACATCATCACTCGAGTGACACATCAGTACACACATCAAAGTCACTTTGCATTCAGTCAGCTGGACACACACATTGCAACACATGCCACTCAATGCTACGAGCTTGCACACTCATACCCAGTGACTCACCATTATGAGAAGAAGTTGCGTATCAGCTGACTCCGGATATCATCCTCCTCCTCCTCATCACTTGCCTCGTGACCAAGCCCTGGATCCTCCACGGGTGGGTGTTGCTCCTCATCAGGATCAAGGATGAGTGGCACTGCCTTCTCAACAGCCATGTTGTGCAGCATGCAGCACACAATGAAGATTTTGCACACCTTCTCCGGTGCATATGGGAGGGACCCGCCTGTCTTGTCAAAGCACCGGAATCGGCTCTTCAGGAGGCCAAACGCCCTCTCAATCACTCGCCTGGTCTGCCCATGTGCATTGTTGTACCTGTGATCTGCAGCTGTTCTTGGGTTGCGGAGAGGTGTCATTAGCCATGGCATGTTGGGATATCCAGAATCCCCTTCATGGAAACATCATGTAAATGGGTCAGGAGATGCGGTAAGAGCCAAAGATACCGCAACACACAGGACCAACAGAGTATACCCACCAAGAGATGCTCGTTCGTTGTGCAGCCGCAGCAGCATTTGTGGCACCCTGTTACGCCTCATGATGTACGCATTGTGTGCTGATCCTGGAAAACGTGCACAGATATTTGAAATCAGCATGTTAGCAAGACACACCACAAGGGCAATTATAGAATGGTAATGTTTACGTTGTGATAGGCTTGCTCCTGTGCCTGTGGTGGTACCAAAGCCACATGTGTTCCATCAATGGACCCAATGACATGGGGCATCCCTCCCAGGGCATAGAAATCACCATTGACATCTGTCAACTCCTCAGGAGTAGGAAATTTGATGAATTCATCAAGTTGCTCCAACATGGCTGCCAAAACATCACGCAGGACACGGCTGAACATTGTCTGTGACATCCCACCAACATCAGCTATGGTCAATTGAAACGTACCTGTGGCAAAAAAATGTAGGGCTGCCATCACCTTCATCTTTGGGGTCAGCGCAGTAGGATACCTGTGTCGCGGTTGGAGGTGTGGTGCCAGCCTGTCGGTCAAGTCCTCAACCAACTGTTGAGTGAATCTGTAATGTCGGATGCAGGCACGTTCCCTCATGGCAGCCAAGTCTGGCATTGTTCTTGGGAAAGGCGGTGCCCTGCAAGACATTGTAAGGAATCATGAAGATTGAGAGTCTGCCAACATCAATGTCAATAAACATAGCACATGCTAAACTGCTACTACACATCAGGATACTATGGAGTCTGGTGTGTGCAATAGATCCAGGACACATATGCCACCTTGCTGGCACTCCTACGAAAAGCCAGATACACCTGTTGATTGTCAAGTCTACATGACAGGCCCATAAATGAGCTGGGGGAAAGTCTGAGTGAACAGCCAGAGATATCACCGGAGTGACACGCTTCCACATAGCTGCATTGGAAGGATGTCATCTCATCCAGACAGTTGACTTCAAGGCACCCGCACAGGTCACATGGAATGTCAAATGTACATATGACACACATTGCGATGAAGGGGTACACGTGACAACAATTAAACACAGCCATTGAGACGCTGCTGACATGCCTGGGAAAATATGATGTCCGATGCACACAGACCCTACAGCCGTGGGAATCCACATGTGGCATGGTGTGCGTAGATGTGTGCCATGCCCATCTCCACACAGACCCATGTTGGATGCACCAACAGCAGATGCAGTTGACGGAACACTAACAGCAAGCTCATGGGAACACATGACACACACCTGACATAGTCACATAGGGGCACGCTGATCGTGACATGTCAGTTGAGAGAGTGTCCCTCTCCCTGGCATCAGGAGACAGGTGCGGGTGGTGATGACTGTGCCATCCCATTGCTGCTGTGCATGACACAGTTGGACTACAGACACACATGTGGCAAGTGGCAAGGTGATGTGTGCCACATAGTGCTCCATCACACATGACATGTGTACACAGGTCATCACACATCAATTGTGCAACTAGATGAGATGACATGTGCAATATCACTGGCTGACATACCTAGGGCCTGCACATGAAAGTATGCAATGACAAGTACTTGATGGACATCCTTGTGCGACTCGTAGCCCTCCATTCCTGGCATGTGTACGCCTGTATTACCATTGTAAGCATGTGAAATGCACCGTACACCCGCAATCATCGCGTGTGTTAGCTTCGTTTCAATATTGTACTTGTGCCGTAGGGGTACGTGTGAAACGCACCGTACACCGGCAATCATTGCGTGTGTTCGCTTCGTTTCAATATTGTACTTGTGCCGTAGGGGTAGGTGTGAAACGCACCGTACACCCGCAATCATTGCGTGTGTACACTTCGTTTCACTATTGTACATGTGCCGTAGGGGTACGTGTGAAACGCACCGTACACACGCAATCATCGCGTGTGTACGCTTCATTTCACCTTTGTATTTGTGCCGTAGGGGTACGTGTGAAATGCACCGTACACCCGCAATCATTGCGTGTGTACGCTTACGCAGCAACCCTACACACACACTTACTCCCTGCTGATGAGAGGCAACTACCTCGAAACACGTGTCCAGGGATGGCTAACGCGACATTCATTTTAAATTTTTGGCATAGGCGTACCCGCCGATGCTACTTCATGGACCACAATGCTTTGGGGTAACACGCTGGTAGGATGAGCAGAGTGCGGCCAATCAGATTTTTGTTTATATTCAGGCTCCCTTGAGCCGGTGGGGCTGACGAGCCCATGGCTACGCACCTGCGCGCCTTGAGTGGTACTTTACCTGAGAATATTTTTTGGCAGCCTACGCAGCAACCCTACACACACACCTACTCCCTGCTGACGAGAGGCAACTACCTGGAAACACGTGTCCAGGGATGGCTAACGCGACATTCATTTTAAACTTTTGGCATAGGCGTACCAGCCGACGCTACTTCATGGACCACAATGCTTTGGGGTAACACACTGGTAGGACGAGCAGAGTGCGGCCAATCGGATTTTTGTTTATATTCAGGCTCCCTTGAGCCGGTGGGGCTGACGAGCCCATGGCTACGCACCTGCGCGCCTTGAGTGGTACTTTACCTGAGAATAGTTTTTGGCAGCCTACGCAGCAACCCCACACACACACCTACTCCCTGCTGACGAGAGGCAACTACCTCGAAACACGTGTCCAGGGATGGCTAACGCGACATTCATTTTAAACTTTTGGCATAGGCGTACCCGCCGACGCTACTTCATGGACCACAATGCTTTGGGGTAACACGCTGGTAGGACGAGCAGAGTGTGGCCATTTGGATTTTTGTTTATATTCAGGCTCCCTTGAGCCGGTGGGGCTGATGAGCCCATGGCTACGCACCTGCGTGCCTTGAGTGGTACTTTACCTGAGAATATTTTTTGGCAGCCTACGCAGCAACCCTACACACACACCTACTCCCTGCTGACGAGAGGCAACTACCTCGAAACACGTGTCCAGGGATGGCTAACGCGACATTCATTTTAAACTTTTGGCATAGGCATACCCGCCGACGCTACTTCATGGACCACAATGCTTTGGGGTAACACGCTGGTAGGACGAGCAGAGTGCGGCCAATCGGATATTTATGCAATGACAAGTACTTGATGGACATCCTTGTGCGACTCGTAGCCCTCCATTTCTGGCATGTGTACGCCTGTATTACCATTGTAAGCATGTGAAATGCACTGTACACCCGCAATCATCGCGTGTGTACGCTTCGTTTCAATATTGTACTTGTGCCGTAGGGGTACGTGTGAAACGCACCGTACACCCGCAATCATCGCGTGTGTTCGCTTCGTTTCAATATTGTACTTGTGCCGTAGGGGTACGTGTGAAACGCACCGTACACCCGCAATCATTGCGTGTGTACGCTTCGTTTCGCTATTGTACTTGTGCCGTAGGGGTACGTGTAAAACGCACCGTACACTCGCAATCATCGCATGAGTACGATTCGTTTCACCATTGTACTTGTGCCGTAGGGGTACGTGTGAAACGCACCGTACACCTGCAATCATCGCGTGTGTACGCTTCGTTTCACCTTTGTATTTGTGCCATAGGGGTACGTGTGAAACGCACCGTACACCTGCAATCATTGCGTGTGTACGCTTCGTTTCACCGTTGTACTTGTGCCGTAGGGGTACGTGTGAAATGCACCGTACACCCGCAATCATCGCGTGTGTACGCTTTGTTTCACCATTGTACTTGTACCGTAGGGGTACGTGTGAAACGCACCGTAAACCCGCAATCATCGCGTGTGTACGCTTCGTTTCACCATTGAACTTGTGCCATAGGGGTATGTGTGGAACGCACCATACACCTGCAATCATCGTGTGTGTACGCTTTGTTTCACCATTGTACTTGTGCCATAGGGGTACGTGTGAAACGCAACGTACCTGTGTGTGGATTTCAAAATTACACAGGGGACACATAAGGGACAAGTATTAGGCCCTAAATGCTTCTTGGTTGTCATGGATACTGAGTTTTCAGTTGAAATGTGTCCATCAGGTGTCCTGGAGCAGTCAGTTGGCCACAGAATACAATGTTGCAAACTGGTTGTTGACTTGACATGATGCTCAAAATTTGAACGATGTTAATGTGTGTCATAGGTGTATGTTTAAAGGGATTGGAGTAAACGTACGATGCAAATGTGTCTGACCAATCACTATTTACTCCTCAAAATGAATGCCCCTCAGCAAGACAGATATAAGGCAGCCAGAACCCATGAGAGGGCACTTGCCTGCACAACTTTCCAGTCGACCACACTGCTGCTGTCTCTGCTTCCTCTGGACCATGTCACGTACTGTGGAGAGGGCCCAGCCATTCAGCCTGGAGGAGAATGAGGCCTTGCTGGACGTCCTCCTCCCACAGTACCCCAAGCTGTATGGGAGACCAGGGGAGCAGGTGAGTGCTGACTCCACTACCTTTCCCTATGCACCTGTTGTGTGACTGTCACTTCTGGAATTGTGTCCAGGTGTGACAGACATGCAATGTTGTTTAGAGTGGGTCCCAGGGTGGGGGACATGCTTATGTCTCTCATGTAGAGCATGAGGTAGTTCCTGTGTGCACTCCTCACTTGCATTGTGCTTACTGTGACATTCACTGCATAGTGCATGACACAAACAGCCTGGCAAATCCTTGGTGGCTTTTTTTCCTAGTGTCCTGAGGTGATTCAGTGGTCTCCCCGGTGTGATAGGTGACTGTACCCACAGATGTGTATAAGTTGAGTAGACCTGTGGTGAGAGTTTCCAAATGATGTGCACGACCTCATGGACATTGATGTGTGTGAATGTTCCTTGTCATGTGGGTGAGTGTCTATGTGAAGTGTTGCTCCACGGCTGCATGGAGGAGGCAACAGATCTACCCATCTGATGTGACAAGTAAGCCGTGCTGTGTGTCTGACTTGCAGAGCTGGCACGACGCCTGTGACACCCCACTGGCAAGTGGCACATGTACAGAGTGAGGGTTGTATCCGCTGTTGTGACTGACAGGCGAGTGATCTGTGCCTGGGTGTGTCTGTCTAGTCTGCTGAAGGTGCATCACTGGAGTGGGACATGTGACTGCTTGACACGTGCTGGCCATCAGCCTGCTGTTGCATGTGCTGCACAGTGTGTGCCATGATCAGTGAGTGCATCACACCCCTCATGCCACCTGTTGACTTTCAATGTCATGTAGTGCCTTGGGGCTTGCACACAGGCCAATTTCTTATTGTGAATGATGCAATTCCTGTCAGCATCCTATGCCCTGTTCAACATTTTAAAGATGTTCAAATGTGTGACTCTGGGACATGGAGCAGGTGTATTGATGTTGTGTCACTTTGTCATCCTGACAGGTAACTGCCTACGAGAAGGGGGAGATCTGGAGGGACATCGTCAGGGCCGTGATATCTGCGGGGGAGCGTAGTCAGAGCCTGCCCCAGGTCCGCAAAAGGTGGCAGGACATCCGGTGGTGGACCCGGCGGCTCGCCCGGGTCCAGCTGGGGATCGACTCTCCTCGCCCCCACGGCGGGCACCGACGCCTGATCCCCCACATGAGCCGTGTCCTGGCGGTGGTATTCCCGGACCTCGATAGGCAGTTACAGGAGAGACTGCAGCAACGAGGGGGTAAGTACAGGGCTGTTTGCTGTGCTATGTGTCACCAGCTTTTGGAAGTGCTCTGTAGCTTGGATACACTCCCAGAGTGTATATGTGCAGTGCAATTTCTGTTCCCCAATGTCACCTGGTGCTCTTTTACATCCCTTCCCCTCCTTGACATGTGTCCCCTGGTCTGTGTGTAATCACATTTGCACATGGTCATCTAAGGTACCAGTAATTCCAAGTGCACATTGCTTTCTGCATCATGTAGGAGGGTGGTCTGTGACTTGTGTTGGTACCTTGCCTGTGCCATGACCTGTTCACTATGTTGGGGTCCATATTTGTTGGCACTGATGATGATTCTCAACATAGGAGTGTGAGGTTTCAAATGAACACCCTTGCAGCATGCATGGCCAATGTTGTGGCCTCAGACATGATGTGCATGAGTGGGAGATATGCATAGTGCCATGACGGTTGCTCATGGTACAGTCAGCTCATTCCAGGAACACGGAGCAGTGTGACCACTACAGTCCCCTGAGACACCCTGGCTTCCTAATCATGTGTGTCATCCAACACTGTGCACATTCTCTGTGGGTTCAGCATAGGTCTGCCTCTGTGGCATTGGTCCCTGGCCTAGTTTGTATTTTTCTAATGTGTGCTACATGTGTCCACTGGACAGGGATACACCATTTTGCTTGTGCATACTCACACTGGGCAGTGCCTGTTTGGCTATTCACAAAAATCTGTTGCTGGTTGTTTGTCACAAATATGTGTTGCCAGCCCCAGGAGGTGATGTTGTGTAAATCTAGCAATTTTTGCTGCACAGTTTTTGTTACCCTGAATAAGAGGTGTCACTTCTTGATCTGTATCAATCACATTGACTCAGGTATGGGTGGTTGTGCAGGAGAGGCCTACATGGGCATCCCTGATTTTTCCTTGCCAGGTCTGACCTGCGTGTGAAAATTGGCTGTACACAGAATCACCGTGCTGTGCCCCTGTGATGCTGGCCAGTGCTTAATGTTCATGCTTTGCAGCCTGTGTCATTTTTTCAAAAACATGATTCCTGCTCATACATTTTTGGTACCTGTGTGTGGTTCAGATGCAATGCAGTTTGGACTTTGTGTGCTGACATCTGTGTGGACATTCTGGCTTGCCATGAGGGTGTCTCCACAGTACAGCTATGCTTTTTAACAACCCAATTGCAGGCACAGTAGCTTATTCATTGTCCTGGGTGTGGACATTGGTGCCACTCCAGATGACAGGCAGTAGGTCATATGTGTTGCCAACTGTGTAATCAGGTGACGGATGGCCATGTGACAACTGACATAATTCAAGTTGTTACTCTAAAAAAATTGTACTTTGACACTGACAGCGCTTGT
Organism: Triturus cristatus; assembly: GCF_964204655.1. Taxonomy (NCBI): domain Eukaryota; kingdom Metazoa; phylum Chordata; class Amphibia; order Caudata; family Salamandridae; genus Triturus; species Triturus cristatus. Next base: position 1,138,441,194 of record NC_140583.1, on the reverse strand, counting down.
CAACAGTTCTTCATGTTTTAAATGTGGTAATTTGATGATTTGTGTTGAGAACACTGATGTGCCTGCATGAAAGATGTCTCCCAAAGAAGTGCACACCAAACGACATTTCCACTTTCATGGAACACGCTGGCACCTTTGCAAAGAAGCCACTGTTAGAATTAAATGGTGTTGCAGATTCTCCATATACATGTTCCCACAGTGTTCTTGATTTTGTGAGACTCCTTTGTTGTTGGTGATACAAACTAACAAGTCTCAAGACATCCAGACCTCGGTGGGCCCATGTATATGTACTTTCTGCAACACCATTCATTTCTAACAGTGGCTTCTTAGAAAAGGTGCCAGCTTCTTCAATGACAGTGTAAATGTAGTTTTGTGTCCACTGCCTTGTGAGACATATTTCATGCAGGCACATGAGTGTTCTTTTCGCGAAATGGCGAATTGGCACATTCCAAACATGTCGATTGTGAGTCCCAAGGTAGAAGCATTTTTTCGTTTTGTGTTCCAAAGTACTTACAGGTCTCTGAGTGTGGTGACACCTTGAGTATTGAGGTATGTCAGTTTACTTTGGATGCACCACTACTGTTTCTTTCAGGGTAAACAAGAGGTGGAATGACTTCATTGTATTGCTGTGCTCACCGGTTCACAGACACTAGCTTCTCAGTGTATTTCTCATGCAAGTAGTGGCCTGGTGTGTTATTTTTTTCCTTGTGTCCAAGTGGCATAGTGGGTCTACCAACTGGGCAGTACAGGGCTTACATATGTGGAGAGTAATCTAGCTGTTACTCACGATGCATTGCCTGATATGCACTGTGACTGTTGGACTTAGCCCTTCTGGCAAGTTCCCCCCTAGAACTTTTTCCATTTATCCTAGCCTTTTTCCTGTTTTGTACTAGTGGTTTTAGGCCTCTAGGCGCTTTTACACTGTGTCCCAGTGGAAAGTGCGTGCGCTCTGTGTATGTTTAGTGAGACTGACCTGCCCTCCCATAGGAATGCATGGGGGATCTGAGTGACCGTGTTAAGTCCTGATGTGAGAGGAGTGCAGGGTCGAGTTTGGTATGTGCGAACTCGTGAGAGTGAATGCTGTGCAATGATGTGTGCGGCGTTACTGTGTCTCGTGTAGAAGTGCCACTTTTAGAAGCTGGCCTATCTGTATAATAAATGTGCAGTGACTGTCTGGCTTGCGATTGGCTGATGTGTCTGTCTCCAGGAGTCAGGATGGGTCTGCCCCGGTGGTGAGTGGAGAGAGCTGCATGTTGATGGCAGGGATAGGGCTGGGCTTTCCCCACACAATACTGGCTCCACCCCCTGTGGTGCGTCTAATGTCCCTGGCCTGGCCTGTGAATAGGGAGAGGGGCTGAGCAAACCAAAGTGCTCAGGAACCAGTTGCATCTGGTTCGCCCCTTCCCTGCACCTTTGGAGACAAAGGATTCTGTGTATAAAAGAGGGGCTGTGACCCCATGAAAATGTTCTCGTTCTGACTTGAATCTGCCAGGGGCGTGCTGCTGCTGGGGCCCAGGGGAAGGCTTGCCTCCCTGGGCTCTGCCCAGCCCTGGATGCCTGATGGACTTCAAGGACTTTGTTTCTAGCGCCTGGTGAGCACTTTATTGCTTCTTCTTGCGTGGATCCTGACAGGAGGGGGCTTGCTGCTGGTGGGGCCCAGGAGGGACCGCAATGGGGGCTGCCTCCCTGCTGGAGGGCCCTGTGTGCTGGCCCCTGGGCCCTACATTGCCCCTGGGATGCTTCCAAGACTTTGTCCAGCCTCCTTGCACCCTGTGAGCGCTTTGCTTTATTTTTGAGGGCACCTGACTCGTGTCTGCTAAGGAGAGCTCTGTGTTTCTTTACCTTGTGGGTTGCAGAGGAGCGCGGGAGGTGCAGCGCGGCGCTGCCCGTCCCTTTAGAGGGAATCCCCCACCGGAGGGATTCCCCGCAATGGCTGCCTAGCGGGAGCCCACCCCGCTCAGTGATCGTGCTTCTGCGCATGCCCACCCCGCTTCATCTTTATTTTAAATTGCGGGTGCCACCCCACTTCTGTTTATTTTAATTTGTGGGTGCCCACCCTGCTTTATCTTTTAATTTAGGCGGGTGCCCACCCCGCGTTGTATCACTGATTAAGAGGGAGCCTACCCCTCGCTTGCCGCCGATAAAGAAGAATCACCGCCGCGGCCCGAGCCGCTTTTGAAATGTTGCCGGGCCGCTGCAAATGAGACCCGGAAGTCAGGCAACCTGAATGGGACAGGGGTGTGGCCTCGTGAGGCCTGGAGGGAAGTTCTGAGGAAGCCAGAGTCTGTGGAAGTGCGGGGCTCCCGTGTGTGGAGAGAGCCCCGCCCGCACTGCTGGAGTGACAGAGGAGGCCTTGCGGGGCTCCCGTGAGCGGTTGGGAGCCTCGGTGCTGGACGAGAAAGCCAGGAGGGGGCCCGGGGGAAGAGAGAAGTAACGGAGCCTCCAGGCTCCCTGGTGAAGTCCCGGTCCCATGAGGGAGACCGGGCAAAGGAAAAGCTGAATCGGAGTCCTGCCCCTAGAGCCGGTGAGTAAGGGCTTGAGGGGGCGGGGTGGTGCCGGCCACGGCACAGTGCCATTTCCCCGTTTTTGAGCGGCCCCGTCTTGCAGCTGGCTGCTCACATGAGAAGGGGGCACGTTGTTGTGTGTAGAGCCTAGGTGGCTCCACCAGTTAGGGCATGTTTGTTTTGAGCGCTACTGCGCTCCAACGTGGGCCATCCTAGTTTAAAGGGCCCCAGGCGGGGTCCCGAGGGCCCGCGTTGTCCCCATATTGGCCAGTGTTCTCCAGCTGCCCCACTTTGCAGGGGTCAGCTGCAACGTTTGGGGGCATGTTATTTTTAGAGCCTCCGTGGCTCCAACAACTGCACATTTCATTCATTAAGAGCGCCAGTGCGCTCCCCAGTGCTTGGGGGGGCCAGCGCTTTCTCTAGCTTGCGCATATGGATTTCAGGAGCCCGCGCGCTCCCTGGGGACATGTTTGTTTTCTGAGCCAGATGGCTCCAACGCGGGGCCCATTGGTTTCCTAATATTTGACTTCCACAGCTGCGCAGCACTTAGTGCCAGCTGCAGCGTTTAGGTCCTGTTCTTGTCCCCAGCTGCCCAGCAAGTAGTGGGCAGCTGCTACGTTTAGGTTCTGGCGCAACCTGGACCCTAATGTGATGGAAGTACTATTGGGTTTTAATGCTTATGGTGTTACGAAATGTACTGTGTGTAGTAAGTTTTGCGCACCCTTTATTAATGCTTATGGTGTTAGGGAATGTACTGTGTGTAGTATGTTTTGCGCACCCTGTGTTTTATGCCTCTAGATATGATTTCTGCATAGGAGGTTGTTTTACCTGTTTAGGTTTCTGTTAGGGAGATTATACTTCCCTGTGTGATGTACACCCCTAGTGTAATTATACTTAGGAGGTTAGGTCTAATGCGTAAGACTTAGGAGAAATTGCATAATGTGTTTATGCCCCTGTGTTGTATGCAGGATAGGTTTTATACCTGATTCTATTATGATAATGCTGTGGTCATTAGTGCGCCAGTAGTTACTGGTTGTGCTCTACAGTGATAATTTGTGTTACAGTTGGTATATGTTCTACATTTACAATTGATGATTTGTGCTAATTCGGACAGTGGTCCATGTGGCCCTGGCTTGTGTAAATACTCCCCTGTAAAATTCTGCCCAGTGCCTGTTGGCACAGTGTAAATTATGTGATTATCATCTAATGTGTTTATTGTAATACAAAGGCTATTTTTTATATATAACATTGTGTGGAGTTTCTTTTGTGGTGAGCCTAGGGTGTTGTTGCTGTGTGCGCGCGCAAACGCTTTACACATTGCCTCCGGGATAAGCCTGACTGCTCGTGCCAAGCTACCAAGGGGGTGTGTAGTGATGATCGTTATCTACCTATGTACAACGTTAAGTTAGCATAACCGCGTTTAATGTTAGTAAGCCATCTTGCCGCTTTTGCTGCTTTTGCACACGACACTGTAGTCACATGTTATTAGAAGTGAGAAATGCTTACTCGACTTTGCTTCACATGAGAACTGTCTGTTGTTAACATCTCGAACAGTGAATAGCGACCTTGGTCTGTACACAGTGTAACAGAAACAGTCTGGATCGCTAGACGGTGCATGTTGTTGAGTTCAGGTTGATCGGCCCACTAGTTTAGCCATAACATGCATGCAGCTGCAAATACCTGAAAGTCGAATGCTTTTAATATTGCAGTGTTACATGTTTTCAATTCATTTGGAAGAGGAGCGTTCCTAGGAGCAGAGCATAGCTGATCCTGTGATGTGAACTCTCTGAGCTGATCTATACGGTATGGGGTTCCCCATTCAAGCCTAGAGACCTTTTATTTGTCTAATAATACTATTACTAGAGAAAGGAAGGTGGCCTCGAGCCACTGTCATTTTAGTATGATTGCTCCTTTCATTTTCTATGGTATTGTAACTATGCTGATGGTTTTGATTTTAATCGTTTGTCTGCTAATGTTAGCCAAACTGCTGCATATTAGGACACGAGGTTTATAAAATAAACTCTTTAAACTTTTCCCGTGTCTCTGTTTATTCTGTTGTGGACTGGTACGAGAATAAATACGAAAAGGTGTTTCTGATTCCCACCATTCCTGAGAAATATACTAAGTCGCTTGTTCTGGGTTGTCTATACATTGGGACCGCCGAGCTAAACCTCGGATAACGAATGGGACACTGATGCCGGCCGGATAGGGGGTTCTGGGTTCTGAGGTGAGTTTTTGGTACACCGCAATTCACTGAGGGCCTGGGTTCCTGCGCATAGTTCTGCGCATAAGCAGAATCCCTGCAACATGGCACACCTAACGTTTGGTCTGTTGATTTGAGATGCCTGAGTGGTGCTTGTATTAGTCCACGACACCCTCGCTCTGGTTTCCGGATAACGGGAGTGACGGTTTAACCTACCTGTGTTTCGACTAAATAGGTTCATTCAAGCTTGATCATTAAAAAGGTTATTTAATCTGGACCCTGGTGCTACTGATATATTGTAGATTTACTGTTGGTGTCCTAATGGCGGTCGATATTCCGGCTCATAGCCGGGCACCCCTGAAACGTCATTTGGCGAATTATGGGGTGCCAGACGATGGTATGGCTGTGATTTTTGTAGTGAGTGCCGATGCGTTGTTTCCGTTTGAGTTGTTCTACTCTTGGGTTACTTTGCCGGCGATAAGTGAAGACGATGATACGTACCACAGTTATACTCACACGGCGTTACCAGCCAACTATACGCCATATAGGACTCAAGAAATTCCTATTTCTGCCTGGCAGCATAACATTTGGTTTAATGGCGCCCTTCCCCATGTGGTGACACTGGCGAGAATGGGCCCTTTGTCAATCCCAGGGGCCACGTGGCCGGTGTTGGCCGGATTTAAGCCTCATCCCCGTTACCTGCAAGTAGCCGTGGCTGAGTTGCGCGTTCTGCACACTGCCCTGATTACAGTACATAGGGCTCTAGTGCAGTACATGTCACGCAACGTGCAGGTGGTCGCTACTGCTGTTGCGGGACAACCGACGGACCACCACGCGATGGTTATTAGTCCTGTTATGGTCAATACGGTGGTAGGCAAGCGACCCCAGAATAGGGATGATTTCCCTTATTGGCTTGCTGAGAAATTTGATCAAATAGAAGCGGTTTATCCGCGTACATCTCCTGTGGAGAAACACAGGATCCTTACCATTGCTTTGCCTAAAGACTTAGTCCCCGATATGGCTGATTGTGAAAACTGGGGTAAGGTCTTTGCAGCGACATACTCGAAGTGCTATGGCACTCCGTCTCTGTCGGTACTGCCCTCCGTTATAAAACGTGTTCAGGAGAATCATGGTGCGGAGGCTGCTATTGAATTGGGTATGTGGCTTGTCGGTGTCTTTGATGTGGTTGCTACCATGATATTGGGCAACCTCAAAGGGATGCTATGCAGTTCCAGGTGCTTAATAAATTAGACGCAGTGGACGAAGACGACAAGCCGAGGGAATTCGCGAAAATTATCGCGATGGCCTATAAACAGGTTGGTCGTAGCGCTTTAGGGGTTAAGCCAACTGTGAAAAATCCTGATTCTCAGAAGACTAAGGCAAATTTGTCTGGTAAGGACGAACGCCCTAACTTTCCGAAACAAAGTTGGAGGGCGAAAAAACAAGAAAAACAGCAACAGAAACAGGGGTCCCGACCTGCCTCTCCTGTTCAGTCAAGTAGTGAACGCACTTATGATTTGCGCGATCGAGCTACTATTAAGTCACCTGATAGATTTCAGGTTTCTGAACAACGCTTTCCTAGTTCTTCACAGGAAATATTGGCTTCACAATCTGGTGGCGGAGGCGCTGGGAAAAGTTGGGGTGCACCGCAAGCACGTGAGCAATCCCAACAGACTGACGGCAAAGGCAAGCAAGAAGACTCTGCACGTCAAAGACCCCCGTTTCAGAAGAAGAAAGTTGCTGCTCTGACAGCGAGGTATGCCTCAGATGGTACGGACGCAGCTACAGAACCTAACATGGGCGCTAACGCTGCTGGACAGCGCGGCGGAAGTTACAGTAGTGCGACAAGCACTGCGTCCATATCTGGTGGCAACAGCAACTGATATATTCGTGAATATTGAAACTGCTGACACTCGTGTGTCTCCCCCTGATAGACTATATAATATAGTTCTTCATATTGAAGGTGACATACAACGTACAATTCAAGGTTTTTTTTGGGATAATCTGACCACTACCTATGATATTCTGTTGGCGGAGGCAGATTGGCCCCCGGCTTTCATTTTGGCTGCTCCTAGAGGGGAGGAAGTAATCCTCCCGTCCTTTGCGCACACAGTGCCTAAGGTCCTAGCTGATAAGTATGCCGGGGAATGGGCTCAGGTGCAATCGCCTGCGTTATATCGGACTCAGGTGGGCTGGGATAAATTGTCCCCCGTCCATGAGATTCCGTTGCGGACTACGCCCCAGCCACAACCCCAATACCCCATGCGTCGTGATGCTGGATCTCACGTAGCATCTATCCTTGAACAATTGGAATATCAGGGAGTAATCGAAACATGTGTGTCACCTATGAATAATCCCTTATTTACTGTGACGAAGCCTGACGGGTCGTACCGCCTAGTTTTGGATTACCGGCACCTTAACTCTCATTGCCGGACCTGTGCAGTACAGAACACCCACAGTTCGACTCTTGTCGATAGTCTTGTGAGAAAAAGGTTTAAAACCACACTTGACATTTCCAATGGCTTTTACAGCCATAGCCTGTCGTCTCTTAGTAGTGAGTGGACGGCTTTCACCTCTGGTGGCAAACAAAAACAATTCAAAAGATTGCCAATGGGCTACAAGAACAGCCCGGGAGTCTTTGCCGCTCGCGTGGTCTCCCTCTTAGAGGGTATAGACCCGGATGCGTACTCGTACGTGGATGACATTTATCTCACCGATGACGAGTTAGACCCGCATCTTCGGCGCGTTGATCGCATTATTGTTTTGTTTGCAGACTTCGGTTACAAATTCAATTTTGCGAAGTCGCACATTGCAGAGTATACAGTGTTGTTCTTGGGGTACGAACTCAACAATGAAGGTCGAGGATTGGGTCCGCACTTTCTAGAAAAGTGCGCATGCCTCCGTGCTCCTACTTCACTGAAGAAATTACAATCCCTGCTGGGTTTTCTGAATTTCAGTCGAACTTATATCCCGGATTATGCCCAGCGTATCAAGCCGCTTTACGCCTTGGTACAACCTACTTTTTCCACATCCTGTTGGCTGCCTGAGCATTCAGCTGTATTGCAGTTATTGCAAGCTTATCTTCTTGCTTCTAAGTACTTACTGACACGTGATAACCACACTAACCTGGTCATAAGAATAGTGCCCGGCGCAGTTGGTTTCACATACTTAACGTTCAATGAGGGCGACACCGTCCCCATTGCATACAAATCTCACTTGTACACTTCAGCTGAACTGCGTTTTTCCGCTGTCGAGAAGGTTCTGACAGCAGTGCAGATGGCGATTTTGAAAGAACGAGCACTGTCGCAAGGAAAACGCATGTTGGTGGTGACACCTTATCCTGCCCTAGAGGCGGTGACGAAAGCCAGTGTACCGAATTCTAAAGCTTTGCATCCAAGGTGGATTCAATGGGCCACTTCCTTGACCTCGCCGGACGTCACTTTTATCTTTGACGTAGCACTACAGACTCAGGAGTTTTTGCAGTATGAATTCCTTCATCCGGCTCCTCTGTCCTTGCGCCCGCTCGAGGATTACCATTGTCTCATATAGACTGACGGGTCTGAGCAACCCGCAACTGGATCAAATCACGCCTATTCAGCGGCTTGCGCAATTGTAGTCGGTACTTTCGTAAATGGAGAATTCCAGTCCGATGTCGTGCATACGCAGTCATTGGGTGACTGTACCGCTCAGTTGGTGGAGCTTCGTGCTCTGGTGCTTGCACTGGAGATTGCTGATCCCAGGGTCACTACTCTTATTGTGAGTGACTCCTTCTATTGTGTTCAATCTTACAACGACCATCTACATTTCTGGTCTCAGAATGACTTCCATGATTCCAAAGGTAGCACAATTAAGCATAAATTGCTTTGGGTTCGAGTGGCAGATCTTAAAGAACGTCTGCCCCTCGTGAATGTAATTCACACTCTTGGTCACCAACGTGTTGGTGTCCATGCTATCGGCAACAGCTTAGCTGACGAGGCAGCGAAAACAGCAGTGGCAACATATTTAGTAGCAGCAGTTACAAGATCCAAAAGTAAGATCGATGATGACATCTTGGCAGCTATTGCTGCTACAGAGCAGGGCACGAAGCCGCCGAAGGGTTTCCCTGCTTGTTACCATTATCGCTTAAGTCCTGATAAAGTCCCATTAGTGAGGATTAATGACGTTGGTGACAGATTGATTCCCAACGCGGACGGCAGACCTTCTTTGATATTAGCAGCCCACGAGGGCATGGCGTCCGCGCATGCCGGCGTTGCGGCTACTGTATCTTTGTTACAACAACGTTACTGGTGGTGCGGTTTGTACAAACAGGCCAGAGCTTATGCTCTTAATTGTGATATTTGCCAGCAGATTAAACCTTCTTCTGTGGCGCGACCACCACAAACTCAGTTGTACATATCTAGTAAAGCATTGGGTTGTGTTTATTTAGATCACTGCGGTCCTTTTACCTCTGATACTGCTTTCAAATACATCTTGGTTGCAGTGGATTCGTGCACACGTTTTCTGTCTTTGTTGGAAGTTTTGCGTGTGGTACCTTTCATTCTGATCAAGGCCCGGCGTTCGCCTCTAAGGCGTACAAAGAGGCCATGAGAAATTTGGGGGTCCAAGCCAAATTTTCGTCTCCATACCGGCCTGAGGGCAATAGTGTAGTGGAGCGAATGAACCGTGACTTAAAGCAATCTTTGACAGCCAGAGTTTTGGGTACTGGCCGGAACTGGCTTGCCCACTTGTATGACGTGCAACGTGCACTTAATAATCTCCCTGAAAGGTCTCTGGGTGGGCGGAACCCATACATGATGCTCTTTGGTGTTCGAATGTTTGTTCCAGACCTTGATGGTCTAGACATGGCGGCGTCAGCCGCACCCTTTGACGTAGATGAACACTGTGCTGTATTGCAGACTCTACAAGAAGCCAGAAACAGTCTAGCGAAGGAACACGTACCCTACTCATCTGAAGCTGAAGTTCAAGTTCCAGTAGTCGGTTGGCTACCCCGAGTTGGTGATCTGGACCGTGAGAAGGTGGAGAACAAGAAGGAGTTCGGCCCCTCTTATCGTGCACCGGTTCCAGCGCTTGGAGTGCAGGGTACAAGAACTGTCCTTTTACCTCCTCTTCCTGGTAGAAAGGATAACAGGTACATTTCGATTGACAATGTCAAACTACAACGAGTGGCCGATTCTTCTTAGTATGACTCCGGCAGTTTCATGCCCTTCGATGCTGAGGAATTCTGTTGTGGCCCGAGCTTCTGACATTGTGCCTGATGTGGCTATCGAGATGCATGCTGTTACTGGTCCCTTGTTGCCACAAACACCTAGTGGCGTGCTTGAAGAAGTTGAGTATGCTTATCCTGCGGATGTTACCTTGCCTGTTTTACAATCTGCCACAGTTGCCCTCTCACAGGACTCTTTTGATTCTCATTCAGTGACTTCCATTGCCCCGTCCAAGGTTTCGATTTTTGTGGCTTGGTTCAAGAGACATTTTTTGATACCCCCTTGGACTTACGTTTGGCTGGTGCTCATATGTGTTTTTTTGTTTATGTCCATTGGCTTTGTGGTAGTGTTTTTTAGACTTATCAATGGACACCACCTGAATGAACGTTCTACAATTCGACTAATTAATGGAACTTTGGCCCCCCACTCCTCATCACACATAATGAAGAGGGACCAGACTTTTGTGAACATTACTGCCTGGCCTGTACGTGATGGGATCGCTTGGGATGCTGTTAAATTTCAAATTCATGGCCCCACTGAAGTGATTAATGTGCCAAATGTATTTCGTGTTTCTATGGGTGATGTTGTTAAACAGAACATTCACTCGGATGATTGGGATGTTCAAGCCATAGAAGCACTGTTTTCTGATTTGAAATATTATGCTGCTTTTGATGCTGAGGATTTGTATTTAGATACTGCTAATTATGATGAACAATTTTGTTATCAACATTATGGGACACATTTCCTGCACAAGGCAAATACGTTTAGAAATTTAGTAAATTTTACACAATGGGAACACTGCCCCGCCCCTAGGATGGGCAGCTCTCCCACGGTAGTGGAGAAATTCACTTATTTTTCTGATTTTAGTGTGGCCCATCCAGCGTCCTTTTATTTTAAGGTTGCGCCTGAAGCTACTTCTAAAGTCAGACTTACACACCAAATTATTGTATTCCAAGTCCTTTATGGACTAGTTGGCAATTGGCGGGTATGATCTGTGGAAGGCTACAGTCGATCTTAAATCGGTTTGGGGTTCCAAACCTTGGAAAGTACAGGGGACAGAAGCTTTGCATCGTGCCTGTCTTATCCCGAATCACATGTTATTTTTAAATTCCTCGATTTTTCAGACTACCTGTTTTGGATTGGCTACGACTAAAAAATTAAATTCTCCCTCCATGCCGGATCTGGGTGCTTATCCCAATTGGGGTAATCATACTGATCTATCCCTTGACATGTTGCAGACACAGGTTTCCAACACGTCCTTTAATATTTCTGCATTGAATCTGAAGGGTTGGTTGGTGTGGCAAACGAGTTCCGACTCCTGCCAACAAAAGTTTCTAGGTTTGAAGCAGGGGTATACACAGGTTCGTGTGGACCCCCGTTTTGAATCCTCTCACACTGTCACTACCTACTCAGTAGGAAAGTTATGCCAGTCTTGGCTGCAACATTCTACTTTAGCGTCTGTTAAACTCCATTTAGCGCGATTAAATGACAAAATAGATTTGAATGATTTTGTTAAGGGTCCTGCAGTTGGCAGACCCAAGAGATGGGTGTATGCTGTTTATAACGAGGTTTGGAAGTTGTCACAAATTGAGGCTGCTTCCAGATTACGTGCTATTGATCAAGCCAAAATGGAAAAAGTATTGGCTGTTATCGATAATAGCATTAACACCCTGTCTTCCAGAATCTATACTTTAGATAATATTGTTTCATCTGTGGTAGACATTGTGCAGGATGATTTGTATGTTTTGTATCATGGTCAAAACCAATTGCGATCTATTATGCAGTTTGCATGGACATTGCAAACGTTGAAGGCAGGGAAATTCCCTTGGGATTACATGAATACTTCATCCTTATTCCTTCCCTTTAATTTGACTGCGAAACAGCAATTCATGTCCATGAAAGATGCTACATATTCATTGCTGCACATTGAAAAGTTAGAACCTTTGCCTTTCTCTGTTGCCGAACTGGATTCGGCCGTGTGGCTAGTACATGGGTTGATCACTTTACCGTTTCCCTTGTTTAAGTTTGGTTCGTGCATGAAACATTATGCTTTAGGCAGGTACGAACAGTTGGGTACTGCCTTCTTACATGAAGTCTGGTCGCTCCCTTTCACGTACAGATGTGTGAGGGACGGCAAGGAGGTTTACTTGAAAGGTGAAGAGTGCATTTCCACACCGGATCACTCTGTTGTGTTTAGGCACATTCAATTGCATGGTGCATGCAATGTCCATGCCCCTAATTTAGCTTGCGTCCTGAAAGGGATTCCAGTGCCAGTTATTGCTCCATCTTTTACGCTGCTTGCTAACGGTAGTTATTTGCTGTTAAATAATGAAGCTTGCTGTGGGATGTTAGTGGGAATTCCCTACATCGTGACTGTGTCACAGAGAGTAGTTTGCTGTAATAACGTCCTTTTCCCACCCCCGCATGGCCGGCTGGATGTCTCCATTTGGCCTTCTATTCCGACCTTGAAAGCAGAGTTCAACAAGATGAGCAGAATAAGTGCTCTTTTGTCTCAGAAAGAGGTCGCATTGACTTCATCCCGGGAAACATTTGTCCTTCATGTCGCTAACACCCGCACTGAGGTGCAAGCGCTTTTAAATACTGATCTCCCACTTCATTTTGGGACATTGATACAGACTATCTTTAATGCATCTTCTACAAGTGGCATAGCTCATTTTTTTAAACTCGTGGGCTCCGGCCTCGTGACCTCTTTTCAAACTATTTTTGGAGTTATCCCGGCCTTTTTTCATTCTATTTTTTCCAGTGTCTTTGGAGGACTGCCTTTGCTTCTTGCCCTCGTAGCTGGAATATTATTATTGTTCTGTGCCTTGCGCTATGGATGCACAACTTGCGTGGCACAACAACATGTCCTGGCTGAACCATCTTCGTAACCAGATGTTTGAATTCTATGGTGCCTTACCACTGGCGACTCTGAGCGTGGCCTATGGATTGTCCTTCCGGTTTGCCTACTTTACTTGTGTGCAGCCTGTCTTTCACTGCCTAGATTGTCCGTTCCAATGGGCTCTGGATTTGTGTCTGTCAAACCCGGTGTCTCCTGATCCGGATTATGATCGGCTTATGAGCCCCTTAGTGGCCCACGAGTCGGACTGTTCTGGTGTCGGGATTATGGCCTGTGCTGCAGCGCATGGAGTTCTTGGTAATTGGGACATCGGAGATGCAGCGATTGACTTCTTGATGAACAGTTATCTTGAGGTGCACCCCGGTTGTCCTCGCCAGGTGCTGGAGGCTCCGGTGGTTGAGGAGCATGTATGTTCCTTCCCCGTTCTGAACTGGATGGCAGATAATTTTGCGGAACGTTTCAATGATTTCCTCTTGGAAGCTGTTGCAACTTATTGTGCCTATACATTGATAGATTGAATTTTTAATTTCACTTCGTCCTACGTCCGTCGATGATTTTTTTTTATATTCCACATCTACTTGTTTTTTTTTACTCCGTTTTGACTTTTTACTTTGTTTTTTTTTCTTCTCTTTCGAACTTTTTTCACTTCCCTTATGTGGACTTATAGTTCATGCCCTTGGTTCCGGTCTATCAAACTTGAACTCTGCGTTCTGTCCATGCGCACCTAGTGGTTAGTGGTCCGATCATGGGGGGGTATAGTGATGATCGTTATCTACCTATGTACAACGCTAAGTTAGCATAACCGCGTTTAATGTTAGTAAGCCATCTTGCCGCTTTTGCTGCTTTTGCACACAACACTGTAGTCACATGTTATTAGAAGTGAGAAATGCTTACTCGACTTTGCTTCACATGAGAACTGTCTGTTGTTAACATCTCGAACAGTGAATAGCGACCTTGGTCTGTACACAGTGTAACAGAAACAGTCTGGATCGCTAGACGGTGCATGTTGTTGACTTCGGGTTGATCGGCCCACTAGTTTAGCCATAACATGCACGCAGCTGCAAATACCTGAAAGTCGAATGCTTTTAATATTGCAGTGTTACATGTTTTCAATTCATTCGGAAGAAGAGCGTTCCTAGGAGCAGAGCATAGCTGATCCCGTGATGTGAACTCTCTGAGCTGATCTATACGGTATGGGATTCCCCATTTAAGCCTAGATACCTCTTATTAGTCTAATAATACTATTAGTGTGTTAGAGAAAGGAAGGTGGCCTCGAGCCACCGTCATTTTAGTATGATTGCTCCTTTCATTTTCTATGGTATTGTAACTATGCTGATGGTTTTGATTTTAATCGTTTGTCTGCTAATGTTAGCCAAACTGCTGCATATTAGGACACGAGGTTTATAAAATAAACTCTTTAAACTTTTCCCGTGTCTCTGTTTATTCTGTTGTGGACTGGTACGAGAATAAATACGAAAAGGTGTTTCTGATTCCCACCATTCCTGAGAAATATACTAAGTCGCTTGTTCTGGGTTGTCTATACATTGGGACCGCCGAGCTAAACCTCGGATAATGAATGGGACACTAATGCTGGCCGGATAGGGGGTTCTGGGTTCTGAGGTGAGTTTTTGGTACACCGCAATTCACTGAGGGCCTGGGTTCCTGCGCATATTTCTGAGCATAAGCAGAATCCCTGCAACAGGTGAGCAGGGGTTATCTTTGGCGTGTAACTCCCCAGCCCTGACTTAGAGTGTTGGTCTCTGCCTGGCTTTGGCGCAAGCCTTAGCCAACCAGAAATCCCATTTTTAACATTGGTGATCAGCAGTGGGATTAGGACTTGCGTTTGCGCAGTACCACAGCGACAGCTGGCTGCACTACAAAACTCTGCATTTAGATAATCACATGGAAAGGGATTAGTGTTCTAAATTTGTTTTAAGTGTCATTTCTGTGGAAATGTGTTTCTGGATTCACCAGTAAGGGTGGGATCCAGTGGTGGCAGCAGATGTGTGTCCAGTGCATGTATTCCCATTCCCAGTTCCCGGAGTAATGGTACCTGTGTCACGTGGTGGTCAGGTTGACAAATCAGGGGCGGTAGAAACTGTCTTACCAGTCTTGGGAGGGGTGGGGATGAATGTGTAATGCTCTGGATGAATGTGAATGTCCCATTCCCAGTTCCCGGAGTAATGGTACCTGTGTCACGGGGTGGTCAGGTTGAGAAATCAGGGGCGGTAGAAACTGTCTTACCAGTCTGGGGGGTGTGTGTGTTGAGGAATGGTGTGAGTTCTCTGAAATAAGGAGCTTGCTGAATACTTTGAACACTTTGGTGTGAGTTGTCTGAAATAAGGAGCTTGCTGAATACTTTGGTGTGAGTTCTCTGAAATAAGGAGCTTGCTGGTTGATTGGGTGTGAGTTCTCTGGGATAGGGAGCTTGCATTGGGGAGTGATTCCAAAAGGAGAGGCTGAGGTGTCTTCCAGCCCAGCGTGGTGGAAGAGGTTCCGAGTAGCCCAGCTAGGTCTCGGTGTAGGGGCTCACGTCCTGACTCTGCAGAGAAGGAGTGGGTGGGACTGCATGTCTCCAGGTGCCCGAAACCCAGTCTCAGGGATTGGATGGTTTCTTTAGGGAACATCAGGTCGGGGGCCTAGGCTGTACCAATAGGTCATTTGAGGAGGATCTCCCAGTGTCTAGAGGACGTGGAGTGTCTGTAATCAGAGCTCCAGTAGTTGTGGTGTCTGGCGGTACCGCTCCAGTTGGGAGGGTGCGGAAGTCCAGAGGGAGGGGTGAGAGGGGGAAGGAGTCCCCAGTGGGAACCAGTAGTTCAGGGACCAGCCGGGAGGGCTGAGTCGCCACTGAGTGACCGTGGTGTCGCCACTTCTGTCCTGGGGGGTCTGCACGCACTGTCAGATGAACAGGAGGTCATGAGATCAGCGCCAGGCAGACTGTCACATGACCCATTAGTTATGTGTCACCCTCGTTAAGTCCTGGTTCACCAGGCATCTGACCAAAGGGTACGTCCCTCGGTTGGGGAGCCAGTAGTCGGTGTTTCCGGATCTGGACGTAAGGGCAGCTGTAGTCTTGAGGGCAGGCGGGGCTCATCTTAAGTGAAGAGACCCTGCTCTAAAGTGGAAGGGGGTGCAGGGGGAGGGAGTCCTCGCAATTGACCCTGTGGATCCCAGGTGGTAGACCAGTTGGTGGAGAGAGGTCCTGAACTGGTGGGAGAGTTGTGTTCTGGTGGGTGCTTCCCTGGGAGGATGCGTTACCCCAGAAGTAGAGGTAGGGCGGGGCATTCTTGCCCGTGACCTCTGGTCAGCCTGAGGGTGCGGACCCTAGGTTGAAGGATCAGTGGTAGTTGGGAACTACACTGAGAGGGAGAGTGAAGAATGGCTTGTATGCCAGGGGTTACTACCCCCCACTGTTGGTTTGGCAAGGACCAGTGGTATCTGGGTGGCCTAGGGTCTGGTCCTAGCCGTAGACAACTAGGTAGTACCAGTGAGGTAGCCTAGTTGGGCTTGATTTATTTTTTCGTTTGTTCTTTTGATGGAACCACGTTGATTCAGAATGGCGCAGAACCGGAGGGTGTCCCTGCAGTGCGGGCCTGCGTCCGTGTTCTATCGTCCCAAGCAGGGAAGACCATCACGGTGGTGATTGATCTGCCATGCGTTTTGGCTGGAAGGGGATTGTGTTGGACTTGGCCCTTCTGGCAAGTTCACCCCTAGAACTTTTTGCATTTATCCTAGCCTTTTTCCTGTGTTGTACTAGTGGTTTTAGGCCTCCAGGCGCTTTTACACTGTGTCCCAGTGGAAAGTGTGTGCACTCTGTGTATGTTTAGTGAGACTGACCTGCCCTCCCATAGGAAAGCATGGGGGATCTGAGTGACCGTGTTAAGTCCTGATGTGAGAAGAGTGCAGGGTCGAGTTTGGTATGTGCGAACTCGTGAGAGTGAATGCCTCGTAATGATGTGTGTTGCGTTACGGTGTCTCGTGTAGAAGTGGCACTTCTAGAAGCTGGACTATCTGTATAATAAATGTGCAGTGACTGTCTGGCTTGCGATTGGCTGGTGTGTCTGTCTCTAGGAGTCAGGATGGGTCTGCCCCGGAGGTGAGTGGAGAGAGCTGCATGTTGATGGCAGGGAGGAGTACACCTGGGACCTGAATAGGGCTGGGCTTTCCCCACACAATGCTGGCTCCACCCCCTGTGGTGCGTCTAATGTCCCTGGCCTGTCCTGTGAATAGGGAGAGGGGCTGAGCAAAACAAAGTGCTCAGGAACCAGTTGCATCTGGTTCGCCGCTTCCCTGCACCTTTGGAGACAAAGGATTCTGTGTATAAAAGAGGGGCTGTGACCCCATGAAAATGTTCTCGTTCTGACTTGAATCTGCCAGGGGCATGCTGCTGCTGGGGCCCAGGGGAAGGCTTGCCTCCCTGGGCCCTGCCCAGCCCCTGGATGCCTGATGGACTTCAAGGACTTTGTTTCCAGCACCTGGTGAGCGCTTTATTGCTTCTTCTTGCGTGGATCCTGACAGGAGGGGGCTTGCTGCTGGTGGGGCCCAGGAGGGACCGCCATGGGGGCTGCCTCCCTGCTGGAGGGCCCTGTGTGCTGGCCCCTGGGCCCTACATTTCCCATGGGATGCTTCCAAGACTTTTCCAGCCTCCTTGCGCCCTGTGAAAGCTTTGTTTTATTTTTGAGGGCACCTGGCTCGGGATGCATGACGTTACAACGCATGCTATTACAACGCATACCTTTACAACGCATTTTTTACACCGCAAGTACTACTACAACGCATTACTTTACAACGAATACTCCTACAACGCAAAACCTATTAAAATACTGAAAAGTGCTGTTACAACGAAATCTATTACAACGCATACCATTACAACGCAATTTTTTTTTTTTTTTTAAATTAAAAGTACAATCAAATCTGGCACGGGATGCAGGGAAATTAGGGGTTTTAGGGTGGGGAAGTGTATTAAAATGTGGAGAAAAACTGAACGTAAATCTACTGAAATGCTTAACCAAATTAATACTCTAGTATTAAAATTAATACTCGAGTATTAAAATTAATACTCAAAATCCCCAATTAAATTCAGTTTTCACACATTTCAAAGATTAACAAAAAGAA
Organism: Triturus cristatus; assembly: GCF_964204655.1. Lineage (NCBI taxonomy): Eukaryota > Metazoa > Chordata > Amphibia > Caudata > Salamandridae > Triturus > Triturus cristatus. The sequence goes on along the minus strand of NC_140583.1, from coordinate 1,138,423,308 downwards.
CGATAGTTAAAACAACAGTACTAACACAATTTTTATCATGAATAAATCGGAAAGTAAGTAAACAGAGTAAAACACACATACACATAGGCGCCATTTTAACCATCTCACTTGTAAAACTTGTCCTACCACAGTTTCTATGTAAACAATACCAAAAGACATGTTCCAAAATGGATGCCAAAACGGAGCAAATGAATGAAAACAATATTTTTAATAAAGCATTTTTAAATTATCATTTTCCACAGTAAAACAAAGCATTTAAAAAAACACAACGAACGCAGTTTTTAAAAAAATTAATAGTGACACAGAGTAAAACTTATAAATACAAGGAAGACACCATTTTGCACTCAGTTGATTATCAACTAGCAGAGAGACCAGACGTGAAAAGCTGACCCTCTGTCACCTCCACTGCGACCTCCTCAGAGAGAGCACGGAATTCATTCGTAAAAGCATTACAATAGAGCAACTACTAGTAAGTCATTATAATAATTTTAAACGTTGGTTTTGAGGAAAATATATTTTCTTAACCCAAAAAAAAATTTAAATAAAATTCTTAGTAATAACTTTTAAAATGTACTGTTTCTAATTTATTATCACTAAAAATACACACCAACTTTAAACAAGTATTTTATTTTCCAAAAACAGAAACTCGGAATATATTGAGATTCAACAACAGGTGTACCTAATTGAGCATCACCACCACGTAAACGACTGACATATAAAATTGTGAAGGTAAATGTAATTTATTTGTAATGGTTTTAATTGTAAAACATATTTTTAAAAATTACCTAAAGTGATGTATGGCAATGGTTTTTTGTTTTTAAACCTCAATCTCACTACATCATAAACGAAAAAATAGCATGATGCAGGAGTAACAATTACTAATAAGACTTCAGTTGGGTACTACATCTGAAAATGCGATTCATATTACTAGGGCAACTATTTCTATTCAAAGTCCTCGAATATTCTGCATTATAGTAATTTAGTGATAGTATCGGATTAACCTTTTTTTTTTTGCGAAAAATGCATTAAATGTGTAATATGTTTTCTTTCACCAATTGTTACTCATACTCCTTTGTCATATATCAAATTGTTGTTATAATTTATTTTTTTACCAACCAACGTTGGCTAAGGAACATTAATTTATTCAAGTTTTTTTTTCCACAGAGTTCATCTGTACCAAAAAAAAACTTTATCCTGCTGCAAGCATTAGCTTAAAGGCACGAAAACAAGCAATAACAGAAAAAGGTATGTTACCTTTTCAATATTATTTTTACTAAACATTTTTAAACCTTCCTTTTTCAATTATTACTCCTCTAACGTACCAAATTAGTAAAATAATGGATAGTTTAGAGTAACAATATACTATTTCTTCTCCAGGAAGGTGCAACATTAGGGAGATTTTTTTATAGTGTAGGGGTACATATCTCTATTTCAACTACAGGAAGGTGCATTGGTTAGTACAGTGTCATGTAGTGTTAGTTATATTGTATGTCATTAATAATTTAAATATACTCAGATTTTAAATTTCAAACCAACGTTAATTTTTTTTTTATCCTCTTTTTTTTCAAAAGACAACAATTTGATTCCTTACAGAAAGATTCTTTCCACCACACACGTTAAATCTAGAACCAACAGACCAAATCATCCTCCGAAGCCTCATCCAGAAAAGCAAGTTCTACAAAACAAGGTATTGATTTTCATGATGGTTTCTTAACCTTCAATATATTAGACTAGCTATCTCATTGCTAATGTTGAAAAAAAAACCAATTTAATTATGGTTACATTTGCTGAATTCTGAATTTTATTTCATGACTAAAGGATGGTGTAGCATTAGGGAAAGTGTTCTCTACTGCAACTTATAACAAATATACAAGTTTACAAAAATTATTGTAAAATCGCATTTCTCAACATCGTTCAGTTTTCTCATTCTTTTCTTTTTTCTCTTTTCCAGACATTTATTTTTCCATTCCAAATCCAATCACCTCATAAGTGTCTACTGCTGCCTACACGCCATTCCCAATTAAGAAAAGTCAGCAAGAAAAGCAAATTCGAAATAAAAAGGTAATTTTATCCAACATTCTAAGGTGCACCAGTTGTAAAAATGTACCATGCTGTAGGGGTAACAATTACTATTCTAACTGCAGGAAGGTGCATCAGTAGGGAAAGTTTTGGATGGTGTAGGGGTAACAATTTACTATTCTAACTCCAGGAAGGTGCATCAGTAGGGAATGTGTTGGATGGTGTTGGGGTGCAATTTACTATTCTAACTCCAGGAAGGTGCATCAGTAGGGAATGTGTTGGATGGTGTAGGGGTGCAATTTACTATTCTAACTCCAGGAAGGTGCAGCAGTAGGGAAAGTGTTGGATGGTGTTGGGGTGCAATTTACTATTGTAACTCCAGGAAGGTGCAGCAGTAGGGAAAGTGTTGGATGGTGTAGGGGTGCAATTTACTATTCTAAGTCCAGGAAGGTGCATCAGTAGGGAAAGTGTTGGATGATGTAGGTGTGCAATTTACTATTCTAACTCCAGGAAGGTGCATCAGTAGGGAATGTGTTTGATGGTGTAGGGGTGCAATTTACTATTCTAACTCCAGGAAGGTGCAGCAGTAGGGAAAGTGTTGGCTGGTGTTGGGGTGCAATTTACTATTCTAACTCCAGGAAGGTGCATCAGTAGGGAAAGTGTTGGATGGTGTAGGGGTGCAATTTACTATTCTAACTCCAGGAAGGTGCATCAGTAGGGAAAGTGTTGGATGGTGTAGGGGTGCAATTTACTATTCTAACTCCAGGAAGGTGCATCAGTAGGGAAAGTGTTGGAGGGTGTAGGGGTGCAATTTACTATTCTAACTCCAGGAAGGTGCAGCAGTAGGGAAAGTGTTGGAGGGTGTAGGGGTGCAATTTACTATTCTAACTCCAGGAAGGTGCAGCAGTAGGGCATGTGTTGGATGGTGTTGGGGTGCAATTTACTATTCTAACTCCAGGAATGTGCATCAGTAGGGAATGTGTTGGATGGTGTAGGGGTGCAATTTACTATTCTAACTCCAGGAAGGTGCAGCAGTAGGTAAAGTGTTGGCTGGTGTTGGGGTGCAATTTACTATTCTAACTCCAGGAAGGTGCATCAGTAGGGAAAGTGTTGGAGGGTGTAGGGGTGCAATTTACTATTCTAAGTCCAGGAAGGTGCATCAGTAGGGAAAGTGTTGGAGGGTGTAGGGGTGCAATTTACTATTCTAACTCCAGGAAGGTGCATCAGTAGGGAATGTGTTGGATGGTGTAGGGGTGCAATTTACTATTCTAACTCCAGGAAGGTGCAGCAGTAGGTGAAGTGTTGGCTGGTGTTGGGGTGCAATTTACTATTCTAACTCCAGGAAGGTGCATCAGTAGGGAAAGTGTTGGAGGGTGTAGGGGTGCAATTTACTATTCTAACTCCAGGAAGGTGCATCAGTAGGGAAAGTGTTGGAGGGTGTAGGGGTGCAATTTACTATTCTAACTCCAGGAAGGTGCAGCAGTAGGTAAAGTGTTGGCTGGTGTTGGGGTGCAATTTACTATTCTAACTCCAGGAAGGTGCATCAGTAGGGAAAGTGTTGGAGGGTGTAGGGGTGCAATTTACTATTCTAAGTCCAGGAAGGTGCATCAGTAGGGAAAGTGTTGGAGGGTGTAGGGGTGCAATTTACTATTCTAACTCCAGGAAGGTGCATCAGTAGGGAATGTGTTGGATGGTGTAGGGGTGCAATTTACTATTCTAACTCCAGGAAGGTGCAGCAGTAGGTAAAGTGTTGGCTGGTGTTGGGGTGCAATTTACTATTCTAACTCCAGGAAGGTGCATCAGTAGGGAAAGTGTTGGATGGTGTAGGGGTGCAATTTACTATTCTAACTCCAGGAAGGTGCATCAGTAGGGAAAGTGTTGGAGGGTGTAGGGGTGCAATTTACTATTCTAACTCCAGGAAGGTGCAGCAGTAGGGAATGTTTAGGATGGTGTTGGGGTGCAATTTACTATTCTAACTCCAGAAAGGTGCAGCAGTAGGGAAAGTGTTGGATGGTGTAGGGGTGCAATTTACTATTCTAACTCCAGGAAGGTGCATCAGTAGGGAATGTGTTTGATGGTGTTGGGGTTCAATTTACTATTCTAACTCCAGGAAGGTGCAGCAGGAGGGAAAGTGTTGGATGGTGTAGGGGTGCAATTTACTATTCTAACTCCAGGAAGGTGCATCAGTAGGGAAAGTGTTGGAGGGTGTAGGGGTGCAATTTACTATTCTAACTCCAGGAAGGTGCAGCAGTAGGGAATGTTTAGGAAGGTTGTAAATGTTATGTTTTAGGTTATTCATAAATTTATTCAGGCTAATTTTTGTGTCTTTTCTCCTCTTTTCAGATAATGTCTAGCCTGGGAGCTGCCAACTTTATTAAATCCAGGAAGGGCAAAAATTTGTTAAACCATGGTGGATACATATATAGTAAGGAAAGAATAAGTTTAACTAGAAATCATTGGAGGTGTGTGCAATACTACACTACCCATTGCAGTGGCAGAGCGGTTACTGTTGAAAATTTGGTTGTGAAAACCACAGAACATAACCACTCTGCCTCTGCAATGGATGTAGAAATTAGAGAAACAATAAACGAGATGAAAGCTATTGCAAGCACCTCCAATGATTCCACAGGATCAATTTTAAGAGAGGTTGCACAGCATGTCCCCAGTCATGTTGCTAGTAACATGCCTATAATACCTAATTTGAGAAGAATTATTCAGAGACAAAAGCAGGCAAGTAACATTCAATTATCTACACCACATACTTTCTCTGACATTAGAATTCCTCATGATCTTTCTATTTCTTTTTCTGATGAACCTTTCCTTCTGCATGACAACGAAAACCCTCAGAAACGTATTTTAATTTTTAGTACCCCACGTAACCTTGCTAAGTTAGAAACTAGTGAAATTTGGATGATGGATGGGACGTTTAAAAGTACACCCCATCCTTTCACTCAAATTTACACTATACATGCTAAAATTAACAATAGTGTAATTCCCTTAGTTTACAGTTTGCTACCTGATAAGACTTCTGCAACATACACTGAACTTTTATCAGTGATTAAAAGTAAAACATCTTCAAGTCCTCAAAAAATAATTATTGATTTTGAATTGAGTATGATCAATGTGATCACTAAAACGTACACGGATACCCAAATTCAGGGATGTTTTTTCCATTTTTCGCAGGCATTTTGGCGTAAATTACAGAAAACATCCCTAGTTGCAGAATATTCTCGGGATAGCAAACTACAATTTGAACAAAAAAAATTAACTGCACTTTGTTTTGTTCCTCCCGATAGTGTGGACGAGTACTACACTGCAATTATAGAATCTGTTTATTATACGAGTAACGAAGAAAAATTGGCACCCATTCTAAATTATTTTGAGGACACATGGATTGGACACCTAAGCAGATCGGGTCGCAGGAGGAAGCCACGATTCCATGTGGAGTGGTGGAACTGCTACACGAGTTGTTTAGAGGGAGAAGCAAAAACAAACAATGCCATTGAGGGATGGCATAACTCCTTCAACCATACAATTGGTAAACCACATCCTAACTTCTACTCATTTTTGGAAACTTTGAAGAAGGAGCAAAGTTTCCAAGAAATGAGAATAGCCCAAACACTCGCAGGTAGTCTAAACCCACGAGTAACAGTCAAAACAAGGGAAATGTCTGAGAGACTATTGGCAATTCTACAACAATTTTCGTTGTGTGTGGCTATAGACTACCTGGAAAATCTTTCTAACATTCTTTCTTTTTAAAATAATGTAATTACTTACTTTCCTGCTTTGCTTTAAATTTTAATAATTTTCAAATTACAATTGGCATACCAAGGTATTTTCTAAAAAGTTTTTCAAACAAACAAGTCGGGTTTTTTTTTTTTAAAACAAATCTTCATTTCAAGCAAAAACTACTAATGTCTACAAATTTACTGTCCCATAGTATTTGAACTATTGTTCGACATCGGAACTCCATTAATTAAATTACCGAAAAAATCCAATTTAATTACCTTCAAAACTAATCTCCAAAAATGAAACATATGTAAAATCTACAATTCAAACCATATTCCGAAATGCACTTTGCAGCTTAATCATCATTTTTAAAACAATCGTTATTTTTCAAAATTTGAAAGTACGCAACTTTTTTGCAGTTAGAAATGAAGATCGACATTACTTTTGTTACTTCCTAAATAAACAAATCCACTTTCTGAACAGTAACTTTTAATTTTTTAACAGTTACATACTTTTTTAAACAAAATAAATAACTTTTAGCGACCCGACATAGGCATACATTAATGACATTAATGTGGACATGTTTAAAAACAATTAAGTAATCAATTAGTTTTCCCGCAACCTCCCCTTATTCTTTCCTCACTATATATATATCCCCTTTAAAGGTTTATTCTACAATTACTAATGAAAATATTTCCTACCTGGCCGCAGATCAGCTTCCTGCTGCTTCCTCCTCCGATGCTCTGCAAAATGGCGTATTACGTCGACGCTCACGTCATTACGTCATCGCGTGCATCTAAATTTAAAGCGGACTACTTTATTTAACTAACTTGTAAATAAATGTTTATAAATGTTAATAAAATATTTATATTTTGTTTCTATAATGTTACTTACATTGCAAAATTCATTAAAAATATGGTTTATTTTTTCATGATTTTTCAATAAATAAAAAATGTGAAAACAAAAATTGTTTCCTGTCATTATTTTTTAAATAGTTATTTAAACTTCAAATTTATAACTAATTAAATGTTAATTCACTAAATATGTTCCTTACCTCGACTCCATTGTCTTTTCCTTTCAAAACTTTCTCTTTCTTCACTTTCTGATCCTTCTTTTCTTGTTCCGCGGGTTGTATATTCTGATGCTGCCAAAATAAATAAAGGACAAAGACGCTCATAGACTTCAATGGAAAAGCGTGGGAATTTTTTAAAAAAAGTAAGTAATTTTTATTTATTTTTTTGGTTTAAACTATAACTGTTTTTAAAATGCATTTTTTATTACTCTTTTAATATTTAAAATATTATTATATTTTTAATTATTTTTAATAAATTTATCTAATTTTTATAATAAATAATCAAAAAGTACTCTTCCTTTTTTTAAAAACAATGTTCTTTATTTTTTGAACTTATAAATACTTTAGTATTTACATATCTTATTTCTTAAATTTTTGATTGATACTGTAGTAGTAATATTTTTAAAAAGTACTCACAAACTTTAAATAAATTCAATTTAAAATATGCTGTTTCTTAATTTGAAAAAACCAATGAACTAAATTAATTGAAGAAATACACTTTAATATTTAAAAAATACTCAACTATTAAAATTTATTTACTCACTCTTATTTTTTAGAAAAAATATATTAAATACTCTTTCAATTTAGAATAATTCTCAATTATTTATTTAACTTTAAAAATACTCACTATTCACTGTAATATGTATAAAATTAAATATAAAAACAATCATTCCATTTTCATAAATACTCAAGTATTATTTTAACTATCCAACAAAACATTCCTAGTAAACAAAATACTCAAGTATTAAGTATCAAGAATTAATATTAAAATACTCAAGTATTAATTTAACTATCCAACAAAACATTCCTACTAGACAAAATACTCAAGTATTAATATTAAAATACTCAAGTATTAATTTAACTATCCAACAAAACATTTCTACTAGACAAAAAACTCAAGTATTAATATTTTGATAAACAACTCACTTTTTTTCAAATACAATTTTTTTTATAACAAATAACTATACGATATATATTTATTTTAATTAAAATACCAACATTAAAAAATGTGTTGTAATAGTATATGCGTTGTAAAAGTACTTACCATATAACATCTTGCGTTGTAAATGCATGCGTTGTAAATGCATGCGTTGTAAAGGCATTTTCAAATAATGCGTTGTAAAGGTATATGCGTTGTAAAAGTACTTACCATATAATAGCATGCGTTGTAAAAGCATGCGTTGTAAAAGTTTTTGCGTTGTAAAAAATGCGTTGTAATAGCATAGCGTTGTAAAAGTTGCGTTGTAAAGGTGGTTCCCCCCTGGCTCGGGTCTGGTAAGGAGAGCTCTGTGCTTCTTTACCTTGTGGGTTGCAGAGGAGCGCGGGCGGTGCAGCGCGGTGCAGCCCGTCCCTTAGAGGGAATCCCCCACCGGAGGGATTCCCCGTGATGGCTGCCTAGCGGGAGCCCACCCCGCTCAGTGATCGTGCTTCCGCGCGTGCCCACCCCGCTTCATCTTTATTTTAAATTGCGGGTGCCACCCCACTTCTGTTTATTTTAATTTACGGGTGCCCACCCCACTTTATCTTTTAATTTAGGCGGGTGCCCACCCCGCGTTATATCGCTGATTAAGAGGAAGCCTACCCCTCGCTTGCCGCCGATAAAGAAGAATCACCGCCGCGGCCCGAGCCGCTTTCGAAACGTTGCCGGGCCGCTGCAAATGCGACCCGTAAGTCAGGCAACCTGAATGGGACAGGGGCGTGGCCTCGAGAGGCCTGGAGGGAAGTCCTGAGAAAGCCAGGGTGTGCGGAAGTGCAGGGCTCCCGTGTGTGGAGAGAGCCCCGCCCGCACTGCTGGAGTGACAGAGGAGGCCTTGCAGGGCTCCCGTGAGCGGTTGGGAGCCCTGGTACCAGACGAGAAATCCCGCGAAGTTTCGGGTCCCAGGAGGGGGCTCGGGTGAAGAGAGAAGTAACAGAGCCTCCCTGGTGAAGTCCCGGTCGCAGGAGGGGGACCGGGCGAAGGAAAAGCTGAATCGGAGTCCTGCCCTCAGAGCCGGTGTGTAAGGGCTCAAAGGGGGCACGTTGTTGTTTGTAGAGCCTAGGTGGCTCCACCAGTTAGGGCATGTTTGTTTTGAGCGCTACTGCGCTCCAACATGGCCCATCTTAGTTTAAAGGGCCCCAGGGGGGGTCCCGAGGGCCCGCGTTGCCCCATATTGGCCAGTGTTCTCCAGCTGCCCCACTTTGCAGGGGTCAGCTGCAACGTTTGGGGGCATGTTATTTTTAGAGCCTCCGTGGCTCCAACAACTGCACATTTCATTCATTAAGAGCGCCAGTGCGCTCCCCAGTGCCTGGGGACATGTTTGTTTTCTGAGCCAGATGGCTCCAACAAGGGGCCCATTGGTTTCCTAATATTTGACTTCCACAGCTGCGCAGCACTTAGTGCCAGCTGCAGCGTTTAGGTCCTGTTCTTGTCCCCAGCTGCCCAGCAAGTAGTGGGCAGCTGCTACGTTTAGGTTCTGGCGCAACCTGGACCCTAATGTGATGGAAGTACTATTGGGTTTTAATGCTTATGGTGTTAGGAAATGTACTGTGTGTAGTATGTTTTGCGCACCCTGTGTTAATGCTTATGGTGTTAGGGAATGCACTGTGTGTAGTATGTTTTGCGCACCCTGTGTTTTATACCTCTAGATATGATTTCTGCATAGGAGGTTGTTTTACCTGTTTAGGTTTCTGTTAGGGAGACCTGTTTGATGTACGCCCCTAGTTTAATTATACTTAGGAGGTTAGGTCTAATGCGTTAGACTTAGGAGAAATTGCATGTGTTTATGCCCCTGTTATGTATGCAGGATAGGTTTTATACCTGATTCTATTATGATAATGCTGAGGTCATTATTGCGCCAGTAGTTACTGGTTGTGCTCTACAGTGATAATTTGTGTTACAGTTGGTATATGTTCTACATTTACAATTGGTGATTTGTGCTAATTCAGACAGTGGTCCATGTGGCCCTGGCTTGTGTAAATAGTCCCCTGTAAAATTCTGTAGAGTGCCTGTTGGCACAGTGTAAATTATGTGATTATCATCTAATGTGTTTATTGTAATACAAAGGCTATTTCTTATAAATAACCTTGTGTGGAGTTTCTTTTGTGGTGGGCCTAGGGTGTTGTTGCTGTGTGCGTGCGCAAACGCTTTACACATTGCCTCCGGGATAAGCCTGTCTGCTCGTGCCAAGGGGGTGAGCAGGGGTTATCTTTGGCGTGTAACTCCCCAGCCCTGACTTAGAGTGATGGTCTCTGCCTGGCTTTGGCGCAAGCCTTAGCCAACCAGAAATCCCATTTCTAACTGTGACCAATTGTTTTTGTGCTCATGTGTCAGATGTATACAGGTGACTGATGCATTTAGGTTTCTTCTCCCTGCTCACAGCATCATCATCCGCAATGGAGGGAGACACCTGCACGGACCTGGAGGAGGGACCCAGCGACAGTGCCACCAGTGCTGTAGAGTCAGGAGCAGCCAGTGGCACGGAGGGCGAAAGGAGTCAGTCAGAGGACCTGTCTGGACACGATACCAGCTACGACACTGACGGGTCTGACGTTGACCTCCTGGGGGAGGCGGAGGCTGCAACACCACCTGGCAGCATCCCCACATCTGTCCCCGCCTCCTCCATTACCATCTCCGCCCTCCCAGTTGCTCCCGTCCCTTCTGTCCGTGCAGAGGCCCACCATGTCTCTGTCGGCCCCGGCACCGCACCCCATGCCCCTGTCACCCCTGCTGCCCTCAGTGAAGAGTCTGTGGACATACTGTGGCAGTTGCAGGTTGGGCAGGCATCGGTACTGAATGACCTCCATGGACACACTAAACTGCTCACACAGATGGTGTAGTTCATGGAGGGCATGTCAGCAACGATGTCTGACCAACGCAGGATTCTGCGGTCCATGGATTCTTCCCTGACGGCAGCAGTTAGTCTCCTGCAGCGCTCCGTCCCCCCCACCCCAGACCCATCCACATTTCCCTCTCCCATGCCTGTCCAATGCACACACAGTCATGGGTGAGCTGGACCTCACCCCCACTGAGCGACCACCCCACAAGCGGGTGAGGAAGTCCCCGGGCACGGGAGTTGAGTCCCCCACCAGGTCAATCCCCTCCCCCAAGAGCGCTGCACCCCATCCCTCACCCACCACATCATCTATTGACCCTGGGGAATCCTCAGGTGCAGGGGTTCGGATGGCGGCACTGGCATCAGTGTGCAGTGCCGAGCTCATCTCCACCTTCGGCGCTGCCCTCCCCCTGTGGTGGAGACATCCCCCCCCTGCACCCGCAACACCTACCCTTCCCCCTCCTGTCCCTGTGGTGCCTGGTACTGCCACAGATGATGCCCCCCCCGGTCGACAAACCTTGAGGCTCCTTTGTGCAGACAAGCTAGGGGTAGACCCGGTCCCCTACGTACCCCCTTGGACTTGAAATATGGACTGGCCATTGGCCTCTGTACATAGTCTATTTTTCATTTTTTTTTGTGCTGAATAAAGCCTTTATTTTTACTTTCAACACTATTGCATTTCAGGTACTTGATGTTGGTGCTGAGGCTCCTGGAGTTGGTGTTCTGGTAATGTATTAGAGTTCAGACAAATGTTTTTGTATGATGGTCATGAGGTGGACCATGGTATCTGTGTGCCATCACAATGTCTATGCAAAGAATCATTGGTAGTGTGTGTTAATTTTGTTTAGAGACAGTGTCCCAAGGAGTGTTCCTTCCTCTGTGGCACCTGACATCTTCCCTGCAAACAGTTGCACAATTGTTGTGCTGACCTGTGTCAACATTTCCTTTGTTGGTGATGGATCCCTTCAACAATGGCCATGCCTGCTCACCGATGTCTCCTGCTGAATCGTCTGTGCCATCCTTGCTAGTCACTGTACTTGTGTTTTGAGTATGTTGAAATTCCTTCATGGACAAATTTCCCCTTTTCAGCACTATGCATGTGTGTAATCATGGCCTACCACACAAATGGTACTTGTTATGCCGGGTATTTTGGCACCTGACTGACAACTGTGGGCATTGTATCTAGGGAACTTCCACCCTATTCCTTCCATGAGAGACAACATCTTGGTGGCTGGACCAGCACCTGGACATTCCTATCAGTCCTGGGATGTGCGTGACAGTGTGTGTTCCCTTTGGCTATCTTAGTTGACAGTTACATGACTATACAGTCTTGTGGCATGATATAAGGGTGTGTATTGTGCTGCATCTGACATGGGTGGGTATGCATGTGTTATATGTCCTCACACCCACATGTGGTGCGTCATGCAGTGTGTGAAATACATCCATCCCCCTGGGAGTGGGACACTGCTGTCAGTGATGTGTTGTTATAGCACTATCATCATAGTCCAAAGTTAGGGATGCGTCCATACCACCATGTAGGTGTGGTCATCTGATAATGATGTACACCTCCCATATCGCTGTCCACTGCTGGGAGTCCTCTGCACCCACCCCCATGTCTATGTCTACTGCTGGGAGTCCTGTGCACCCACCCCCATATGTCTGGACACTGCTGGTATTCATCTGCACACACACCTCATATTGCAGGCCACTGCTGGGAGTCCTCTGCACTCACCCCCATGTCTCTGTCCACTGCTGGTTGTCATCTGCACCCACCCCCATGTCTCTGTCCACTGCTGGGAGTCCTCTGTGCCCACCCCCATGTCTCTGTCCACTGCTAGGAGTCCTCTGCACCCACCCCCATATGTCTGGACACTGCTGGTTTTCATCTGCACCCACCCCTCCTATTGCAGGCCACTGCTGGGAGTCCTCTGCACCCACCCCCATATGTCTGGACACTGCTGGTATTCATCTGCACCCACCCCTCCTATTGCAGGCCACTGCTGGGAGTCCTCTGCACCCACCCCCATGTCTCTGTCTACTGCTGGGAGTCCTGTGCACCCACCCCATATGTCTGGACACTGCTGGTATTCATCTGCACACACACCTCATATTGCAGGCCACTGCTGGGAGTCCTCTGCACCCACCCCCATGTCTCTGTCCACTGCTGGGAGTCGTCTGCACCCACCCCCATGTCTCTGTCCACTGCTGGAGTCCTCTGCGCCCACCCCATGTCTCTGTCCACTGCTGGGAGTCCTCTGCACCCACCCCATATGTCTGGACACTGCTGATATTCATCTGCACCCACCCCTCATATTGCAGGCCACTGCTGGGAGTCCTGTGCACCCACCCCCATATATCTGGACACTACTGGTATTCATCTGCACCCACCCCCATGTCTCTGTCCACTGCTGGGAGTCCTCTGCGCCCACCCCCATGTCTCTGTCCACTGCTGGTATTAATCTGCACCCACCCTTATATGTGTGGCCACTGCTGGGAATCCTCTACACCCACCCACCCACCCCCTTGGAGCAGTACACTGCTGGCCTGGACCTACACACACACCAATATGAAGGTAACATGCAGGGCCAGTCCGTAAGCCCACATTCCTGGCGTGTGTACGCCTCGTATCCCAAAGTGTACTGGTGCTATAGGTGTACGTGTGAAACACACTGTACCCACGCATTCATTGCGTGTGTACGGTCCGTATGTCTGTTCTACTGGTGCCATAGGGGTACGTGTGGAACACACCATACCCACGCATTCATTGCGTGTGTATGGTCCGTATGACTGTCCTACTGATGCGGTAGGGGTACGTGTGCCATGCACTGTACCCAAGCATTCATTGGGTGTGTACTGTCCGTATGACTGTTCTACTGGTGCCATAGGGGTACGTGTGGCACGCACCGTACCTACGCATTCATTGCGTGTGTACGGTCAGTATGACTGTTCTACTGGTGCCGTAGGGGTACATGTGGAAAGCACCGTACCCATGCATTCATTGCGTGTGTACGGTCCGTTTGACTGTTCTACTGGTGCCGTAGGGGTACGTGTGGAACGCACCGTACACATCCACTTCCCTTGTTGCGGTACGCAGGGGTTGCTGGCCACGCCCCCCCAAGTGACCAGACCCTGGTGGTAATGTATGGGCTCCATGGGTATGGGGCATGTTTCCTGCCCCTCACCCCCATGGCCCCTGGGTGTTGTTCTCACCTTCTGCGGCGTGTGCGTCCGGTCCGGTGCACCAGGTCGTAGGCTAGGAGGACCGGGATGCCACGTACGATGGGGTTCATGGCTTGTACATCGCGTACCGGGGCTCCGTTGCGTAGCGGTTCGCGTCGGACTCTGCTTTTCCGGCTGTGTTTGGCTCCCGTAAAAAAAAAGAGCCGTACGGAGTGACATAGGGACGAATCGTCCTTGCTGGGCCGGAAACCGCTGCTTGAATGCGTCCGGACGTCGCGTACAAGCTGTTACGGATCAGAATCGTTGTTTTTTTTAACCGTACGGTCTTTTGTACGAAACGTACGGAAATAGGCTTTCTGTACGAATCGTACTTGCTAGTTTGTACGGACAGTTTACCGGGTAAGAGTCGTATGGAGAAAACGCTCCCTACAACGATTGGTACAGCCTTTTCCCAGGATTGGAATCGGCCCCTAAATGCTGGAAAGAGAAACAGATAAATAAACTTCAATAGGCTAGTCCCAAAATATAAGATATAGAGTTAAATAACCCACATATTCAACATTTGTATTAAACACACATACAACACATGAATGACATGTATAGTGGAGTATAAAATGACATTTCTGACTGTACAATCTTGTGAGAGGTTCACAAGATTCTCACAAGAGTTGAGACTCACCCATACAATTATATTTGATTGGCTAACACTAATGTCATGCATTACTGAAGGGAGACGCCAGCCTTCCTTTTATCATTTGTCCTTTGTCATGTGCCTTTTTATTCACCAGTAACTGAGGAAAAGTCACAAGTTCCACTACTCCAACCTGCTAAGCCACTGAAGGAATCTATTGCTTGGCAATTTTTTGAAATGGCTCCTGGCAGGAAGAAAGGGTCAGAAAAGCATGTGAATTTCAAACTGTGCCATAAAGAATTTAGCAGGGTCACTAAAAACAATATATCAAGGGGGCAACTGGGATGTTGCGCTATGCATCCCCAATGTTTAGTTTGTGCAGAGATGCAGAGGTGTGCAGAGCCAGATCGTTCTTCATGCACCTCCACATCTCTTGATTCAGGCCAACCAGCACCATCTGACGTTGTGGCAAGGATGACCAGTAACAACCCAGCTTTTTTCAATGTCACTACTCTGCTTCCTTGTAAAACCATAATTTTGTCTTCTGAAGAAAATTCAACAGCCCTTGACAAGTTGGTGCATGCCACTGTAGCTTATAGAGCACACTTCCACCAAATGGTCTCTTGGTGCTAGGTAACTGTCTCAGAATACCTTTTACTAGGCTTGGTTTTAGTGCCAAGTCCTCAACATTTTCTTGAACTTTCCATTATTTGAGGTGGTCCTAAATTTCAGAGGCAGGGAAAGCCAGACACGGGGAGCAGTACTGGACTATAAATGCCCTCTCTTTTTGTTATATTTTATCCTCCCAGTTGACAATTCCTCATTTTTGTGGAACTTCCTTAATCCAGGTTTACACTTTAGAAAAGAAAAACACCCCCAAAATGTTATAAAGGTTGCAAATAACAGAACATTTGCTTTTTGTAGAGCCGCCTTTTCTGGCTAAAAGAAAGACAACAGTTTATGTTGTTTGTTTGAATATATATTTCCAATACCTCCTAATCTATACAAGGTTGCTTGCATACGAGGCGGTTGGCCACAGGGTCTTCACCTGTGTGCAGTAGGGGATTGTCATTACTTATGGTAATATAATATTACTTTAGATTGAATAAAAACCTAAATTGACCATTTATTGATACAGAGTTAAATATAACTTGTGCCCCGTCATGCACGGCTTATGACTTTACATATTACATCACTCATGACATGTTCTATGGCATCATTTATGACATGACTTCTAAAATGACCGCACCGATGACATCACTGATGACAACTTCCAATGAGTGTGTTAGTTTGTTCCATACTTTACATAGTGGTAAGTATCATCCACCTTCACTGCCTAATGTTGTACAACCTCTTTCCTGCTAATGGGTGTAATTGTTTACAAAATACTTGTGCTTCTAATAGGTCATAGGTGTATAGAGGTATTGAGGTATTGAGTATGTTAAGAATATTTGTGTACAGGAATAATGCTGTGTGTAGGTGACATTTGTTGACTTGCATCCAATATGTTGATTTTGCTAAAAAGGTTTACAACAGGGCAATGATTCTATATAATAGATACTAAGGGGTCTATTAGGATAGCGGCATGGTAGCGGGAAAACACCCCCTGCTAGGACCGCGGCATAACCGCTGGTCCAATTATTATGCTCCGCAGTCGAAATCCGTCCGCGGCGGTACGATCGCGGCATTTAACATTGCGGCGGTTGCTGCTGCCAGCAGCACTGTCGCGATGTCCAAAAAAGCATGTCCAGCATATCCCTGCACTGCATGGCAGGCACTGCACAGTACCTGCCACCTGGTACAGGGACATGCCCCAGTGCACACACCCCCCCAAATACGATTTGTCTCTGTATGATAATTTTCAGATAGGACAATAGACTGTGCACTAGGGACTTATCCATGTACATGTGCTTTATTAGCTACAGAAAGTGGGCTATGTGTAAAGTTTTCAGTGGAGTGTTAAGTCTGTGAGTAGTATGACCTGTGGCACCTTCAGTCCTTGTGTGTTTACGGTGAGTAGTCTTCTAAGAATAAATTCTGCATAAACTCTTTTTTTAGTAGATACTATTAATAATCTGTGGGGTATTCCTCATTAGAGGCTTGCTGTCTGAAGTGACAGAGCTTGAGTGTCTGGAGGAAGTTGGTTTTCTCTGAAAAGTTGAATACAAATTGAACACTGTGCGCAATAGGGGTTTCCCACCTATGTGAGGTTGATTGTTCATATGAACTGCATGGTATAGGATCAATGTTGCACTCCATCATTTCTTTAAATTCCATGCATGTAAAAATTCAGATTGTTGTTATAGATACAGTCCATGTGATGGTCTCTGAGAAAAGCAGAAAAAAATGTGTTATCATTTTTCCTAGCTTTGTCAACCTTTGGACAGAAGTGATTTGACCACTTCCATTTCTGTCTTTAGCATATATTAGAGTTCACCAAGACAGTGTGAGGGAAATGCGACATCAGTTCTGCAAAGGTTCTTTCATTAGGGTTTCCAGCCCTACCCCAGTCGGTGTGCCTAGGTCATTGCCAACACAGTGAACAATCATGAGGTGAAGAGCTTGGCAATCGACAATGGATTAAACCATAGCCAGCAACTGATGAAATTTTAACCTCACTGTCCAAACTAAGTAATCTCCACATTTGGCAAACCCAAGTCCCTGTCAATACCTCTGTTTTTGGTGGCCTCTTTAGCCCAATAGATGTAGCTGTGGCCCACATTCCACACTCTAAGCATTTTGAATGAAGGAGTGACAGCAGTCAGGAGAAGACTGGAGCTGAATAAGGTGGTTTTCCAAATTAAAAGCAGTTAAAATGGAGATGTTTTTTTAAAAGGATATATTTCATTGGGTGCTGTCAGCATAAAAGTGAATAAAATTAAGTAGTGTGTTGGATGGCTTAGCAAGAGGTCCTATTATTCACTGTTGTTTAACAAAAATGTAAAGCAGACATGGATATGCTTTTCAGTCTGTGGAGTAAACCACACCAGCTGTATCTTATTTGGAAGTAGCAGGTTCCTTCTAGAATGTGCTGTGAATTTATGACCTACTGGTTCCACTGGGTTGTTAGGTTCACTGAGCTAATAGTGTATTGGGAGAAGGGTTTTAAAGAGACAGAACATTTTTTTTTAAAGCTGAGAAGTTATGACACAACTTAAGTAATGGCAAACTTTAATTTCCAACTCAGGATTGTGTAATAAACTGATGTTCAGAATTTAAATTAAAAAAAACTGAAGCTAAAATACTTGGGTTTCTTTCATGATTATTCTGGGATGATCGTGAAAACAGCGCAAACACGCAGAGACATGAACCTCATTTTGAAACAGAGGGAAAAGGTTAACAGATGCTAACCATTCACAAGTGGCGATGCAGTGGTCCAAAATGAAAGACATGATTTATTTGCTGCCTTTCTCATGACCATAGATTGGAAAGTTGAAGAGATTGCTATTTTATAGTTGCTTTCTATTTTAAGACTTTCGGTATTCACAGAAGGCATTTAGGAGTCCTAAAGTTAGGACTCCTAACTTCTGTGAATACCGAAATGAGTAAGTGCCTTCTGTGAATACCAAAATGAGTAAGTGCCTTTTGTGAATACCAAAATGGTAGTAAGTTTAGGATTTTGTCTTAAGTTAGTTCTGTGAATCGGGCCCGCTATATTTAAAATTGAGGAGGGTTAATAGTGAAGAATGTCTTTTGAGAGTTCTTGTGCTACCTTCACTTGGCATGTAACGTTTCCTTGAGAACTGCTGAATATATGTTTTAAAGACCCAAGAAATATTTGTGAAGTGATGTAATTGTGCCATTAAGAAAAGGGTATGCACTTTGAAAAAGGGAGAATTGTTGTTTTCAGTTTTAGAAACTTACTGATGGATGTGCACGCTGGGTAACAGAGCAATATGTGCTCTTAGAGAGCCAAGTATGCAATTATATACCAAGTGTGACATCTAGACTTATTCCATCACCCAGGCACTACACATGAACTCTTCCAATCATGCGGGCACTAATTATGTACTCATTGAACTATGCATGCTACACCCATGCATTCATTCAGTCACCCAGATAGTGGCAATAAAGTCATTCAAATACTCAGGCACTAACTACACAGATATGGGACCACTGATGAAGTTCCTACATATTCCAGGCATCATCCAGGCACTACCTTTATTCTGAGGGAATCACCTAGTCACTAGCTATGCACAAATCCAATCATCCAGGGAGTATTGTTGTACTCAACCACAAACACATGTCTTTACAAGTTTTAGTGAGGAAATGGGTACTCTTTTCGAACCATCTGGTGAATTATATATGCAACCTATTGTGAGAAAGTGCCCTCTTTCTGCATGGTTGCTCCCACTTTTTGCTGAATTGCTGATGAACTTTGACTGAGTGTGTCCTGGGCTTCTGCTGATCAGGCACCCAGGGCCTATGTTCTTTCCCTAAAACTGCATTGAAGCCTAAATCCAATTGGGATCTCTGGCCACAGCTCAGTCCCTGGTAAATGGTACCACAGGTACCCAGGTATTCCACCCGTAGAGGTCCTGTACCACTTCACTCACACACTGCCTTTGCAGGCTGTGTGTTGTGGTGCAGAACAAAGTGAAGAGTCGACATATCTGTGTGCCATGCCCACTACCCACTGCCCTGGCATAGGTCAGTCACCCCTCTAGCTGGGTGCACTATACCAGTGGTGAGGGAACAGGTGCATGAACCCTGTACCCCTACATTGTCTAAGTCCATTCTTAGACATTGTAAGTGCAGTGCTGCCATTAAGAGTACATGGTGCTGGGAGTTTGTCATTATGCACCTCACAGCACCATAATGGCTACACTGAAAACTGGGAAGTTTGGTATCAAACTTCTCAGCACATTAAACCCACACTGATTCCAGTGTGGGATTTAACGAAACATGAACAAAGAGGGCATCTTAAAGATGCCCCCTGAAACTAACCAAGCACTAGTGTCCAGGCTGAGTGGCTGCTTTCAGCTGCTACCACCAGACATGTTTCTTGACCCGTGGGTCGAGAGCCTGCTGCTCTCTGGGGCCTGAAACAATACACATCCTGGAATGAGATGCCAAGCCTTCTCCCCCAGGGTGAAAAGGGTTCACGAAGGGGAAGCTTCAAAGGCTTGCCGCCTTTGTGAGCTTCCCCAGGCCACTTGCTGCTTTCTGCAACTGGTCCCCACTAGTTCTGACCCCCACTTTGGGCGGGAGAACCGGTGGAATAAACAAGTGAGGAAGAGAGGTGTGCCCACCTCTGCCAACTCCACCCCTCAGGTGGGAGAGGCGAAGTGAAGCACAACTTTCAGTCAATGTCATCTTGAAGATGGGGGACTGAGCAAACCACGGACAGGCACATGCCACCCTCCCACTGGAGGGTAGCATGATTGGGTGTGTACCCACCCAGGGAAGGGACCCATTGGTCCCTGCCTTTTACCTACCTGTAACACCCCTAAATCTAGTATTTAGGTGCATCCATGAACCTTGCTTCCTCAGACAAGAACCTGCAAGAAGAAGAAGGAAGGAACAGCCATGCAGCAGCTAACAAGAGGATGACACCCACTGACTTGGCCCCAGCCCTACCAGCCTGTCTCCCCCTCGAGACAGCCAGCAACCTTGAAAACCCTGGATGACCTTCCTGCCTTCAACTACAAAAACGTTGTCTCCCGTGAACCCCGGATTTGTTCCGCTGCAACCTCTGGCTCCAGCCGGACACCGCGAATCTGCCCCACTCTGCACCCGCCGTCCACGGCCCGAGCTCGAGTGGGCCAACACCACTAGGTGGTCAATCTGGTGATCCTGACCCGAGATCCAGTGACCCTTGACCTGCCTCAAACCTCCAGCTGACGCCTGCTGCTTAAATCCAGAAGTCCCCCATACTGCAACCAGGAGCTGGTAAGAAGATCTGGCCCAAAAAGGCACCCCTGTACCCGACACCCCACAGCCTTGTGTGCCCAAACCGACGGTACCTAGCCAACCCCTAACCTCCCAAAGCAAACACAAGGAGATGATGGACGGAGTGCTGAAGCTTTTGAGACACTCACCCCCAGTCACAGATCTGGGTTGAATCCATCATCGTTCTTTAGCTCACTTTGCCAGTTCAGACACAGCTATATGCAAATCAGTCTTGACCCTGTGCCTCATGGGAACAGTCCAGCCGGAACTGCCAAGCCATATCTTCCCTAGACCAGAAACACTCATCCTGGGACCAGCTTCAGGCTAACAGTCCTCATCAGCCAGGCTAGCTTGAATCCAGTGGCAAAGTGAGCAAGGGACCACGTCTGGGCATACCCTGCCAACTTAGGGTGAACAAAGCAAACACAAGGAGATGATGGATGGAGTGCTGAAACTTTTCAGACACTCACCCCCAGTCACAGATCTGGGTTGAATCCATCATCACTTTTAGGTCACTTTGCCACCCCAGTTCAGACACAGCTATATGCAAATCAGTCTTGACCCTGTGCCTCATGGGAACAGTCTAGTCTGAACTGCCAAGCCATGTCTTCCCTGGACCAGAAGCAAGCATCCTGGGACTGGTTTCGGGCTAACAGCCCTCATCAGCCAGGCTAGCTTTAATCCAGTGGCAAAGTGAGCAAGGGACCTACGTCTGGGCATACCCTGCCAACTTAGAGGCGAACCTCCCAACTTACCTCTCGAGGTGGTGGTCGCACCCAGAAGACCTTCGTCCCCGAGCCTGCAGTGCCTTAGCAAACTGAAGGTTCCCTATTGAAGCCCGACGTAGAAACAGCACCCTGCACCTGGCCACCCTAGTGCCGCTGACGGTGCACCTTGGGTGCTACTTTGTTTCCCAGCATTTTGAACCCATAGTCACTCTACACAGTGAGCAACACCGGAACTATGGATTTTAGTAGTAATATCATTTCAGCCCTTTTAAGATATACTAAACAATTTGTATCACGTCCTTAAGCGCAGTACGTCGAAAGGACGTTGTAATATTCGGTACATCTTTCATTTCTTTTGAAATGCCTCACAAATCAGTGAATATTGATAAAACCGGTATATTTTTTACCTCTTCTCCTCATTTATGACGTATTTCCGTTTTATTAACAACATTGTTGTTTCATGAATATCATCAGACATACTATTCAAATTATGTTTTATTATTTCCGACCGATGAGGTGTATTATACTACACATCCCAGCACATTATTATATACTCTCTTTATTAGTTACCAGAGTTTATCATTATATACCATTCACCGACATTCAGCCGGCACCCTCTTTAAGATGGCGCCCAAATAACTAAATGATCGCAATCGGAACTGCAAGCAACAGTCTGCTTTCTTTGTTTTTGAACTTCTTGTCAATAGTCAGTTTTAAACGCAGAACTTGAGGGAGTCCTTTCAATCTTCTTTATGGTGAACATCATCTACCTACTATGACTACTTTTTAGGTAAGAAGTCCGTGTATACTGCTTTTTCTTCGTTTACATCTCGGTCTTTTAACATGACGACGTTTAGTAATTTCCAACACGTATTTTTCTGTCTTTCAGATCACACGAGTAAGACAGTTTAGAGACAGTGAATATCAAACATCTTAGAGAGGTAAGCTTTGCCACAGCATTTCATATAGAGCTCAATGGTCTGTGAGCTACAGTAACTATAACCGGATGTTACAAACATTATTGACATATGGTTTTCTTTAGTGTCCACTATACTGGAAAATCGATCTCTGACAATACAGGTATGAACTTCAATATTTTTTAGCTTTCAAGCAGCAAACACCACTTTCAAATAATGGTTTGAGCCTCCAAACACATAAACATTGACAGAGCTTTGTTTATTTTTACTCTTATTTCAGAATTTCCCCTGAGGAAGGAACCGTCCGGTTCCGAAATGCATTGGGCGTGATTAATTATGAATGTATTTCCGTGATTGTCAGATAAATTGTTTAAAACATGTATCAATGTCATATAAATGAATGATGTATTCCAATTCATTTAGCATGTAAAACCTTCATGTTGTATTACTGTTTTGCGTTAATGCAATTGAATATATGTACCAGTAAATTTATTTTCATGAATAAAATGATATATCTTGAGAAATTAGTTGAATCTGAGGTGTAAAATACACCAGGTGAATTGTGCGCAGCTTAATACAAGCTCTCAACTTGTAATTAACTCGGTGAGATGTTGCTGACATTCAGCAACGCGAATTGTGTCTTTGGGGGGAAATGTCGCACGAACTTCACCATGCAGTTGCCAATGGGCGCGGCCATCTTGTTTTTCTACTCTTTGTTATGGTTCTGGGGATTGTTTTGAATCCTCCTAATAACTTTTCAATCCTCTAAAACTATTTTTCTGATCTTTTTTATTTATTATCTATCCCTCTCTCTTCCTAAGTGTATATTTTGTGTTTTTTTCAACTTTTACTGCGTTATTTTACTGTTTTTCTATTATTTGCTTTCGATTTTTGTTTACTTCTCTACTTCTTCTTCTGACTTTATTTTTTACTTCTACATTTTCATTTCTGCCCCCCAGAACCATGGCTAAGAGTACTAAGACAAAACTGAGTGCGACCAGGAGCCACCTTTCTTGAGGAAGGTGGTGCCCAGAAGGGGTGCAGCCCCGGGCCTTATTCTCGGAGGTGGAGGTGGCTTGCCTAGTTTTTTTTGTGAAGCCACCTCCCCATACCCTTGGCAGCAGGCAGCAGGCCCGGTTCAGGCTATAGGATCCAGGAGCGTCATCGCCAGAGGGTGAGGGTGCGGCGGGCAGTATTTCGTTTTTCTGAGGTCCGGTGCACCCACAACCAACTGACTCACTGGTGGTCTGACATCCTGGACCGGGAGCAGGACCTGCTGGACCTACAAGCTGTTAAGGTTGTGCGGCTTGGTGAATAGCTCATTTGTATTACTTTTGTGTGTTCCTACTGTGTTTTTGTGAATATAATTTTTTTGCCCAAATAGCAAAAGTGCTGCTGCTGCTTACATGTAGGCCTGGGCGGTAAATTCCGTTCCGCTCGCGGAATTTGCGGAATTTGGGTCATTTTGCATTCCGCGGAGAACGCGGAATTGCCCAAAATTCTGCATTCTGCGTCTTCACGGAATTTTTCGCTTGTTCGCGTTCTCAAAATGCGTGTTCATGAGATATTTCCCCCCGAGCATGCAAACAGCATTCGCAAACAGGAAAAAAGCATTGCGAACAAGCAATTCCGTGTGTTCACGGAATTTTTGCGTGCTCGCAGAGATTTTTTACCATTTTGCGGAGCTTTGCGTAGCGCAACTACGCAAATTCCGCAAGTGCTACTAATCTCACTTGTTGCAACTTTGCACTCACTTGGGCTGATTATGTAAGAGAGGTTAGAGAACTTAAGTTAGGTAATGCAGACTAGAGAGACTCCTTTCCTTTGTCCTGTCACTAAGATAGTGGTAGGTAGGTAGTTATAGTTAGTTACATTTTTTAGCTCTCCGCGTCACACATCCTCCGTCAAGTGCTGCTTACTCCTTAGAACCTTTTGTAGTTTGTTAGTGAGTGAATAACATAGCAACTCAGCATCAGCAACCAACCAACAATTTGGTGTATGCAATATGGATGCGTCCATCTATGTATTTTTGAGGACTAAAATAAATGCAGACTTAGTGAATTGGCCCGTCAAATGGGGGTTGATTCATTGATGATTGCGAATGAGATCAAAACTTAGAAGAAGCAAATATAATTTTAGGCAAATCATTCCAAACTCTTTGAAATAGGCAGGCTAGGTGGTACTTAGGTTTAGGATTCTAGAATCGGAATGGAACAGTGAAGTAATAAAGAGAAATGGCGGTCTGCGATCGCGATACTAGTCTACTACTACTAGTCAATCTGATTAGATAGGTCAATTTTATTGCAATTGCTGTTTCCTGTCAAAAAATCTTTTTGAAGTGATTTTTTAAATATTTATTAGTTGTTTCCCACCAATCAATTTTTGTTTCTTTATTATGTCTTACATGATCAGCATCCAGGGGCAAGAAGACAATGAGGTCTGCCGAGGCGGGAGCTGGAGGTGCCTCCCAGGATCTCTCCTCTGCTACAGATGGCTCTACTGCTGGCCCCAGTAAGTCCACCTGTTGTTAATATTAATAATTATATTTCCCCATCTTTTCCTGCAAATTATTTTTGGGAACTATTATTTTTGTTTCCTAATTCAATTTTATACCAGATTTTCTTTGATCTATCTGTTTATAAATTCTTGTTATCCCTGCATTACCTACCAACTTAGTTATTTATATTTCTAGTGTCTGTTTTTCTTTTTTTACATCAGTCTAACTGCCTCTGACTCTGTACTAATATTAGTCTGCCTGTAGCTTGCTTTAAAATGTATTCAGTTTTTTCAGTCAGCTTTCCCTCTCCTCTTATATTTTGTGGACTGCCTAGTGGTAGTACTACTGTAAGACTCGAAGGACACATTGGTCCAACCTTTACTACTACTAGTACTACTACTAGTCTGCTGTGCAGATTGCATGCCTAACAAAGGTATTCTACACGTTTGTTGAGATTAGATGGCTTTCTTTTACTTTCTTTCTCATGCTCAATGAGTAAATAAAATGATGGTCACATTGGACACCTCAAAGTTGTGTATTTTTACTTTTTCTCGTCTAGGCCTAGTACTATTATTATTAGCAGCAGTTGATTGTGAACAACTGATTACTGCACACCATGGCTGGAAGGAAGTATAAGGTGTATGAGGGCACAATTATATTTTCCAACCAAGAGAGAGCACTCGGGGGACCTCATGTCTGATTGTCAGCCCAGTTGGCCACTCTATTTCTTTTTAAAAAGTTTTAAAACCCAGATTCACCAATAGCTCTAGCCACTGAGTCCAATCCATTAGGTTGTCCTCTTCTTGAGAGGCTTTTCAAAAATTGACACCAACAAAATGGACAACCAGATATTTTATAATTTTTTAAAGAATAGGACATACTGTCTACTCCACTCTAGTACCTGATTTGTACCAGTGATGTTTGGGGTGTGTGTATTGAATTTTCAGTCATGCTAGTGAAAAAAGGGGGAGGCGTATATGGCATCTAAAAAATGTGTAATGTTTTTTCTAGGCGTACAGACCACCAGTGCCGGGGCCAGCGGGGAAGGCAATGTTTGCCAGGAGTGAGCTTATGCAGCTGCTGCAGGGGGTGAGCTAGCAGCAGTGGCGGTCGGCGGTAAGTTATATTCCTTACTTATTGACAATACACGCTCGCTGAAAGGGTGTACACTGTACTGCTTAGAGAGACTAAGTTGTTGTGAACAATGGTTGAACAATACATCATTTACTTATCATTAGCAATAGCATTAGCGGCGGGAGTTGAGTAACTAATGGCCTCTTCTATCTGACTTTAACTCTTCTGAGAAAGTTTTCATGAAGAAGACTAAGAGTCAGACAACCTTGATGGATGGGTCAAACAAAAAGGGAAAGACTGATGGAAGAAGGAAGGACGGGTGACATGTAATATGTGACTGGCAGAGAAGGATGCCCGGGTGAAAGAACGGGGCCTGGGATGCATGGGTAGCTAATAGGATGCATGGGTATTTAAAGGATGGGTGAAAGGTGAAGGAAAGGATGCCTGCCTGGGTGGGTGAAACTGTATGGGTGATAGGAATCCTCCAGGGGGTTTGATTGGTCAAACTCAAAGGCAAGCAAGAACGCATGGGTGGTAGTTTAAAAAAGAAAATGTTGTTAGTGAAAGTGTTGTTGAAAGATTAAGAAGAATGATAGCCATGTTTACTTTGAATGGATGGATGCCTGGATGCTATTCAATCATAGCATAGATGGAGACTGTCACTGGATAAAGAAAATGTAAAAGAAAAATAAACTGTGCCAGAGTAGCAAAGTCAAGGGTGAAGATAAGAATAAGATAAGAAAAAAAAATGCTAGAAGAGCAATGCAATGATAAATGGAAAAGTCGCTGGGAAGAAACAAGGACTGTTTTTTTTTCAAGGTTTTTCATTCATGGTTGTATTTCAGAATTCTCCCTTTACTCACAGTAGTTTGCAAGCACAATATATATATTGTATATGTATGTACCCATTCCCACCCATTATCAATCACCCCCCCTCCGACTCTGAGGCCCACTCCCTATCTATGTCATTTCGACCATATCAGCCATGGGTGGCCTATCAGCTGCATGGTTACACAATCAAACAATAGTAGTACCTCAAGTCGTACCATATATAATAATTCATATCAGATATCATCTGCCTTGTTGTAGTAGTCAGGGTGAAAGTGAAATTGAGGAGTTGCCATTGATTTAACAGAGTATGGCCATAACAGAAAAATTAAGATAATTGTGTAGCTGTAGACTACAGCTGCCCCACCTGCAGACAGTGATAAATAATGTGAGTCTGCGACTGCAACAGGAATATGTCTGTAAAGGGTGCAAGCTGACTGAGCTGGCATGCCTACAAGGTTAATTTAGCTAAACAAGAGAGAGAAGAAGAAGACTTGTCTACTCCATAATGCTTAGTAATGCCTGAAACTCCCTCAAATGTTAGAGCCAGAGGAAGTGAGAGGATACCACAAATGTTATGTACTGTGCTTGCTAGTGCTACTGTTCCATTATAATTTTATGTGTATAATTAATTTTGTGTTACACTTTTGCTAAGAGTATTGGTAACAATTGTCTTTTTTTCTTTGTTGATATAGTTACTCCTTCCCAAGCGAAACAACAAACCAACAGGAATAGGTTAGGAGCCATGGCCCGGCAACAGAAGCTGGAGTCTATCCGTGATGAATATCAGCGGCTGGTGGTTCTGGCGGAGGAGGAGGTGGCAGCAGCTGCAGTCTCCTCCAATGCTCCGGGACCCAGCCAGGCCCCCCAGTGTCTCCAGTGGTATGGTGCCGTGGTTTGGCAGCCACCTGCCACACTTCTTTAAACACTGCTGCCCACCCCTGTTCATGGAACTGCAAGACATTTCAGTGCAGCATGCACCTCCGGATGGTGCGCCTAGAGGAGCAGATAAACACCATGGAGAGGAAGATCCAGCGAGCCCGCCGCTAGACCTCCGTCGCCTTGCCCCTTTGTTAATCTTTTTTTTTGGTGGATGGGAGTGGGCTGTTGGGGAAAACTTCAGTGTTTTTTATGGACATTTTAATTTAAGGACATTGGACTCTTAATGATGGACGTTGGTTGGGGTAAGGGAGAGGGGTGGGTCACGTGTTGTGGGTTGTTTTCATTTTAGTTAATTTATTTTTTAGGGGAAAAAAGTATTTATAGTTTACATATGATGTAAATCTTTTTGGGGGGTTATTCTTTTGCTTCACACTGTTTCCTTTGCTGCAGGGCCGCAGCCAGTTTTTGATTGAAATCTGCCGATAGTGTAACACACCAACAGATAGATGCGGTAACCTCACTTGTGACTTGTCCTACTAGTACTGTCAGTCTCTCCTCCTTGTCTATGCAGTCTGCAACTAAAACCCCTGTGGACTCGGAAGGGTGTGAGTGTGTGAATTAAAACATTTCCATAGTGTGTATATATATATATATATTCAGTGAAAAAACCATGGGTTTCACACATGCTATAGTTAGCTGGACATTTCACTCGTAAAAAACCAATGAAATTCCCCTGTTATAGTTAGTTCAGCTAACTATAACTCGCGCGCCCGCAATGCACTACTGATGACGTCACATATTACATCACTCATGACATGGTCAGTGACATCACTCATGACATCACTGATGACATCTCAAATGACATCACTGATGACATCATCCAGTGAATGTGTGTTTTTCTGAAAATTAAATATGTTTAATATATGTATATCTCAAGGTCGATGGAAGAATAAATGAGTATATAAGTGTCTATATTGATGATTTGTTTTTGAAAAATTGATTGTATTACTGACTGATTAAGTGTATCTTTTTGAATACATGGCTAAGTGAGTAATGTTTAAATGTGTAAATACCTGTATCAGTCTCTCACTTTGTATATAAGTGGCTGCATGGGTTGGTGAGTAGCTACATGAGTGTCTATATAGGTTATTAGTTGGTTTTTTGAGTATCAGTATGAGTGTCTGAGTGTCTTCATGGTGCGGTGGGGGATATTACGTAGTGCATAGATGCATGAATGAGTGACTCACTGTTTGTATGTGTTGAAGACAGCATGTGTGCAGGACTGTATGGGTGGATGAGTGTGTGCATGGGTGTGTTAGTGAGTGAATGACTGTCTCAATAGTGTCTTCATAAGTAACTACATATGTTTTAAACTAGTATATGTGACTATTGGTGTTTATAAGTGAGTATATGTGAGAGTGAGAGATTGGTAGACTTTCTGTATGAATAAGTATGTGTTTCTATAAGTGATTGTTTAAAAGACTAAGTATGTGTAAGTTTCTGTAAAAGTAAGTGTGGTGGTGTGTGTATAACTGTATATGCAAGTAAATGGATGTTTGATTCTTTATTAGCATGAGTGACTATGTGTGTGAGTAACTCTATGGATGAGTGGCATTGTGTTACAGGATGTTTAGGTGTATGATTACATATGATGTGTGAGTTCATGTATGAGTGACTGTATAGGATTGTTGGTGGATGAGTGGATGTGTATGTGGATCTTAGAATTACTGAATAGGTTGTTGTAACTGTTATTGGTATGTCCATTTTTTTGAAAATTGTCAGTCTCTATTTTTGAATGTTTATATCAAAGGTTATATTAGGGTGAGAGGAGGTCTACCACTCTGTCACAAGGATAATGTCATCAGTGATGTCATTTGAGATGTCATCAGTGATGTCATGAGTGATGTCACTGACCATGTCATGAGTGATGTAATATGTGACGTCATCAGTAGTGCATTGCGGGCGCGTGAGTTATAGTTAGCTGAACTAACTATAACGGGGGAATTTCATTGGTTTTTTACGAGTGAAATGTCCAGCTAACTATAACATGTGTGAAACCTATGGTTTTTTCACTGAATTTGCAAGGTTTTTTAAATGCTAATTCCTAACTATAACGTGTGTGGAACCCATGGTTTTTTCAGTGAATTTGCAAGGTTTTTTAAATGCTAATTCCTAACTATAACGTGAGTGAAACCCATGGTTTTTTCAGTGAATTTGCAAGGTTTTTTAAATGCTTATTCTTTTTTTTTTTCTTCTTTTTATTTTAATTGTCTATCCTTTTTTAAAGACTATGGTTAAATTTTAAAAATTCTACAATATGTTTTTATTTTACAATTTTTTTAAAATAAACAGGTAAAATTTATTAGCAATACATTTTTTTTTTTTTTTTTCAAGACGTGCGCGTACGGTAAGCGCACGTCTTGCTGTAATTACGTTAGATTTCTACGCTGTTTGCGTTAATTTACGCAATTTGCGTAGACGCACGTCACGCGCGCATAGCGCGTAACGCATACGCTGCACGCGCACGTTACGCGGAAGTGAAGGGGCGTGCCTGTTTTGCGCATGCGCGCGAGCGCGTGTCTTTTTTACGTGCATGCGTACTTTTGCCGTAAGCGCACCGTAAGCGTACCGTAAGTGTACGGTAGGTCATGTGATCATGAAACAAAACTTTTGATTGGTTGAAACTACTTTCAGTTCTAGAACTCTCCTACACCACACCCATTCCCCTCATTTCTGCTTGTGATCCCTTAGGAGAAGGAGCTGGGTTGTCTTTGTGATACGATGGCAGAACAGCAGAGCCCTTCTGAGAGTGAGGCTAGCAGCACTACCTTGAGGCAGAGAGCGAGGAAACAAAAGACCTCTTACATATGGGAGTATTTTTCTTTTCCAGAAGGCCAGCAAAAGGTAAATGCACCCTTAGTGACTTGTAAGCTGTGTGGCCGTGTACTTTCAAGAGGGAATCCCGACAGGAAGTATTCCTTCGGGAATCACACCATGATGAGACACCTTAAGGATGTACACAGAAGGACACATGCTCGACTTACTGAAGGTAACCCTTCAGTAAATCAACCAAGCACATCCACAGCAGCTCAGCCTGGACCATCATCTGCAGTGCCGAGTCCTTCTTCTGCAGGTCAGGTGAGCCCTTCATCTGTGGGGGGAGCATCTCCTTTTTCTGGTCCTCTGGAAACTAACCCTCGGTTTCTGAGGGTTGAAATACGGTGCGCCACTTGTCATGATCTAATTTGTTATAGGGAGACCAGTATTTCCCTAGTGAACAATAAAATAGATCAGCACACTTGTCGTACCGTCTAATATTTCCATTCTTTCTTTCCTCTGTCCCTGCATGAACACAACGGCTCTTTTAAGAGCCAACCTTACCTTTCATCTATTTTTTATATATGTTTTTAAAAACTTTTTTTAATTTTTTTTTTACCGTACGCGTACGGTACGCGTAATTTTTTTTTTTTTTTTTTAAAAACACTAAAAATCAATTATCACATTACAAGGTCCTTGAGAGACTACAATGAAAAACTGAAAATGTGATTGTAGAGAAGTGGAAAAAAGGGACCATGATATTATTGACTTACCATACCCACTCAAAAAAATATTTATTCATTTAATTTTTTTTTAAATTGCTTTAAAAATGGTTCTTTAATGCCGATAATAAGATCTATTCGAAGTGTTTGGCAACGAGACTGGGAGACGTGATTAGCCCCCTTGTTTCATTACAACAACATGGGTTTATAGCTGGGAGGGGGACCACGGATCATGTTAGGCGACTTATTACGATATTTGACTGGGCTCAGGCAACAAACGCCTCCGTGGGGGTGGCCCTGTTGGATGCTGAAAAAGCATTCGACAGGGTCTCTTGGGAGTTTCTATGGGCCATAATGAGATGGAAGTCGTTTCCTAGCAGATATATAAGAGCTATACAGTCAATGTATTTAACTCCGAGAGCAAGGGTTCGATTAGGAGGGGAGGAGACACAGACTTTTTCGATCAGTAGAGGAACCCGTCAGGGCTGCCCCTGTTCACCGCTCCTGTTTGCTCTGTTTATTGATCCTCTCATTACAAGGCTAGAGTCGGACCCGGTTATTTTACCAGTAATCTCAGGCCTATACTCAGTTAAAGTTCTAGCATATGCTGACGATCTTGCTGTATTGTCATCAGATATGAGCAGTGCTATGTCTAGGATTGAGACTATCACTGGAGATTTTGGAATAGTATCCGGTTATAAACTGAACTTGGGGAAGACTCAAGTACTACACTCAGAAGCAGGGTATCCAGTGGACTTAGGGGTGGGCGTGGCCACAGAAGCTATGTATTTGGGTGTAATTGTTTCATCTCACATTCAAAACATTCCGGGTATTAATGTAGGGTCGATACTTGCTTCCTCAGATAAAATCTTGGAGAGAATTAATCGGCTGCATCTTTCCTTATATGGAAGGGCTAATGTTTTGAAAATGTCCATCTTTCCTAAATTGTTGTATTTGTTTAGGGCTATCCCTATCCTCTTTCCAAAAGAACTATTTGACAGAATAGAACGGATGTGTTCACGATTTCTCTGGGGATACCACCGCTCTAGAAGGGCAATTAAATGGCTTTATTTGCCATTTGAACGTGGAGGTCTGGCTATTCCACATTTTTATTTGTATTATTCAGTCACACTATTTCAATTAATGGGTGTCTTGATTTGGGGTAGGATGACGGTGCTGGACTCTGCTTTTTCCCCATCTATTTATGAGTGGTGTTTGGGAAAGTCAGCTCAAGGGTTACTTTTAAAAGTATTAGAGCCAAGCTACTACAAAAAGACTAGGTTTAAAATCATTCAGGCGGCCTATGTAGTTTGGAAGAGATTTTGCAAATTGCTCTCTATTCCTCGTATTATATGGCATACACCGCTAGATTCGTCAGTCTTATCCTATGTGGTGTTTCAGGACTCTGTTATGCGTAGGTGGTCGCACCTGGGTATTATGTTAGTTGGTGATTTGTTAGAGCAGGGCGGGATTGTACCGTTTTCAACCCTACAAAGCAGATTTGGGGTCGGAAAGGCGGATTTCTTTAAGTATCTGCAAATAAGAAGTGCTCTACAGGCCGCAATTGTGGGGGGAAAATGTTACCCATTACAAATCCATTTCTTGGATTTAATAAAAGGTAAATGCAAAATAGGGCAACTATATGCAGAGCTTATGTTAATACAAATTGACGACTTAGGAAGACAGGAGGCAATATGGGAGGAGAAATTGTCAATAGTTAATTTGGATTTACAATTAGTAATGCGAACGGCTAGCTCTATCTTGTTTTCTGGTAGTCTTAGAAGTCAATCATATATGGCCACGTTTAATTTATATTATACACCAGGTAGAATAGCAAAATGGAAGGCTGGTAAGGGGACTAATTGTTCAAGGTGTGGACTCTACGCAGCAGACTCATTACATATGTTTTACTCTTGCCCTGCCTTACAACCACTCTTGCTGGATATTGAACGGTTCTTGTTACAATCTCTGGGAATACCAATATCTATCACAGCCTCTCTGGTTTTGTTTGGAATAGAATTCAGTACAGATACGGGGAGGCAGACGATATCGGATAGAGGATTTAAATTTATCTGTATGTCAGTCTTGCGGTCTTGCATAACATCACAGTGGCTGGATCCTGAGCCACCAGTCTTCACAAGCTGGAGAGCAAAACTTATTGCTATATATAATATGGAATGGGCATTATATAAATTGAAAGGGATCACGAAGAAAAAGCTCGGGGCGGCTATTTGGGAACCGGTCAGAACTTGGATACAGCAATGATACGATATGATGTATTTAATAACGCTCTTGTGGTCTGACTATACTGTTTTTTTCTGTGTCTATATATGGGTTTTGTTTATTTATTTGTTACAAATAATGGTCTGTAAATAATGAATTGCGCTGCTGAATTGAGAAAATAAAAAATAAAAAATAAAAAAAATAAAAATGGTTCTAGTTTTCGAAAATTTTCTATCTCAATCTGAAAAAAAAGAAAAAAGTATTAATATTTAATAAAACATTGTATAATACAGTACACATATTTACATATTTTTCAAAAAATATTTTTGCCTTATTTTTGCTGTTTTCAGAATATATTGCATTTCACTATAAATTGTGAAAGCAATTGCATTCATCATTTAACAGCGGGCAAAAAAAAAATTAACAATCTCAAAGATTGTTTTAAAAAAGCCCACAATCTCTTTTTGCATAAACATAACTTTATAGAAATGCATAATATTCTTAAAAAATATCATCTAATATCAATACTTATTTCTTTAAAATACCGTCTGATATTTTTGTTTCAGAAGTATAATCACAATAATATATCTCAAATAACTCCACAATACATCTGGTTCCATTTCCTTTAGGCCAAATAGTAATTTTAAAATTCTATTTTGATTAAATTTCCAATGGCAATCCAATAAAAAACTAAAGTTTAAATTGTACAGATCTCACCGATTCTCTGTAACATTTTGGTTTCCGAAAGATTTATTAATAATTAAATAAGTCCACAATAGAATTGTTTACCTTTCCGCATGGCCAAATAGTAATTTTAAAAATCTTTTTTGAAAAAATTTCCAATGGCAATCCAATAACATTCCAAAATTTAAATTGTGCAGATGTTACCGATTTTTTCTAAATTTTTGGTTTTCCAAAGTTTCATTAAAAAATGGAAAAATTCCACATTACAATTGGTTACCTTTCCATTAGGCCAAATGATAATCTGTAAAATCTTTTTATTTGTAAATTCCAATGGTAATCCAATAAAATGGTAAAATTGTTTTGTCCAGATGTTGCCAAATCTCTCTAAAATTTAGGTTTCAGGAAGATTAGATAGGAATTTGCTAAATCAAAAGGCAAACATTGCTTAAAAATCAATTGGGAATCATTACACAGTGTCCAACCTTTTTCACATTTAAGATAAACTGTGTAATGACCAGAAGTTACTGTAGGTCCATCATGGAAAATTATTGCAACTGTTACAAAAGTTTTTCCTGAAATTGATAATTGCTGTCCTGTAAACTTCTTTATTAAAGTATCCAATTTTGAACCATCAGCTCTACATCGTTGCATCATTAAAATTACATACTGTCCGTATTCCTTTAAAATTAACGTTGAAAACATGTCAGATTTACACTCACCGCATTGCATGCTATGATTAGCTTCTTTAACTAATTTAGCAAAAGTGACTGTTTTACTCTCTGGCAATGTTAAATAAATAAACCTTTCATTATCAACATTAGAGCCACATATATTATAACAGTTTTCACAACTATGTTCCCATTTATAAGAGAGACCAAATAAATTTTCAATGGGAACCCCTTCTTCTTCCAGTACCTGAAGAAAATACATCAAGAATTCCTGTGCGTCTTGCTGTACATTTTGAGAAAACTGTGTTCGTCCTGAACATACATCTAAAAGTTTTCTAATTTCAGTAGCACTTTCTATTTGAGTTTTATCATTACTCAGCTTTTCAAAAAGGAGACTCAGCACAAAACAGAATCTTTTTCCCTGATTTACTATTATCTGCTCTTGCAAACTTTCCAGCTAAAATGCAACATTCAGCACTACATTTGTGTAGCAGTTGACACCAGAGCTATTTTCAAAATGACATCCTACAACCTGTTCTTCATTTTCCTTATTCTTTTTGCTTGCAATTACATCACTCCTCTTTTTTTTCCTCCTCTCTACATCTTCATTACAGATATTCTCATTTCTCCTTTTACGAGAAACTACACGTTTCTCCAACACAGGATACTGACCTAAATGAGGAGCATAGCTTCTTCTTAATCTATTATACTCCTTTACACAATTTGTATCAGCACTAACTTTTGAATCATCAAAGTCTATCATGAATAAACCTGATAATGTTTTCACTCGTGACAAAGCAACATATGCCATACCTTCTTTGAACACAGTTGAACCAATGTTCACAAATGCACAATCTACAGTCAATCCTTGAGACTTGTGAATAGTTACAGCATATGCTAGAGAAAACGGAAACTGCTTCCTACGTACATATAAATCTTTCACAAGCATGAAACGAACTGAACAACGACAAATGTCTTTAACTTCTTCTATCTGATCAAATTTTATTTTTAAACATTCAATTCCATCTTTTTTCTGATAATTAATAAAACCCACAACTCTTCCCATAGCTCCATTAACTAAACCTTTTTCAACATCCAAATTTCTCCTTAAAAATACTCTACAGTTCATGCAAACATATAGATTTTTTTCTAATCCAGCTGTTTTGGAAATGTTCTTCTCTAGTGAATCCAATTTATTTTTCAGTGTGCCTGTTAATGTGACAGTAATTCTTCCATCCTCAATTTTGTCCACTGCTTCCAATTTCCTGATATCTTCCTTTTCCAATTTCAAAAGCTCCTCATTGAATATTGAGCATTCACGTAGAGTTGGCATTAAGCAGATGACACTTTTCTTTTCTGCAATGTTCTTGTATATCTTCTCTGCAACTATTTCTTCCTTTGGAAATAAATTATGTAGCAGCCGACTCTGTAATGCTTTTTTGCCAGCTTCTGTGAGTAGTCCAATCCTGATATCTTTCAGAATACTTCCATATTCTTCATCGTTTGCTTGCCTCATATTAGTAGTAAGTTCCTTGTACTCAAAGAAGGACCAAATATTTGTATTACCGATGCTTCCCAATGACTTCTTCGTGTCTTCATGTGTCACAGTATTAAACACTGGTTGTCCTTTAACTGGAGTAAGTTGCAAAAGATCTCCAAATACTATGATGTGTTTTCCTCCAAATAACACGTCATAGTCTGTCTTCAGAATTTGCTGCATTCTTAAATGCACAAAGGCAAGCATTAAGTTTGATACCATGCTCACCTCATCAATAATGAGAACTTGCATCTTCTTCAATACTCTTGAAACTTCCAAGCATGCTTCTCCAGTTAGCTTGTTGTATTGTATTTTGTTCTCATGCTCCACTGGTAACATTAGCAAACGATGTAAAGTGATTCCTTTTATGTTATATGCTGCTAACCCAGTTGGAGCAGTAACCACACAAGACAAAGTAGAATCCGTTTTTTGCTGTAGGTAGCTTCTGATGACTTTTATAAGGAAACTTTTTCCAGTTCCAGCTTGTCCGCTTACATACATCCTGATTGGATGAAATGATGTGCATGAGCACTCTTTTTTTTCATGTAGAAATCCGTGATCAATTTTGTTTCTGATCTCTTCATAAATTTGTTGCTGCTCTTCGTTCAGTTGTCTTTCCAAATTTTGTAAGTCTATAAATTCTTCTTGAGCTTGGTTCATAGCCGTTTCCACTTCATTCATGGCTATTGATGCTTCATTTTCAACGATTGGTTGTCCTAGGGGATCTTGACTGAGTGTTCCTGAACTTTGGCTGTCCTGAGAACTGTCTCTAGCTATTTCTGCTGCAATTGTAGTTTCCTGTTCAATTTCTTCATTTAACATTTGCAGATAAGTTGAGAATGTACTGCATTGTATGCTGTCTTTGCAAGCATTAAAAGAATCTTCATAGCTTTGAAATTCTCCCAGTAGTTCATCCTCTGTACGCCATGGTTTAAACAGCTGTAAAAGAGCCAAGTAGTAAAATTCCTTTTTGTCAGTAGTGTCGCAACTCAGCTTCCTGTGATTTATCAAACTTCCTTTTGTTTGCTTCACCAAACATCCTTCCTCACCAATGACTTTATATTTTCCATTGTTGATGTCTTCTGTGGCTTTCCGTGAATAAATGTAGTTCTGCAGCACTTCATAGAGACACATGTTCTCCAGATGATGACTTCTCTTTGGATAATATGTGTCCAACATGTTTGATTTCAAAATATCTGTACTTTCTGGGTCATTTTCGGCCAAATATTCAATTTCTCCAACAGATTTCAGTACCCGATTTCTCATTGCTGCAAGGCCTAAACTTGCCCAAATTATTCTTCTTGATTTCGAGTAGAGACTTGCAGAAGATAACCTATCTGAACATTCGTAGGATCCAATTTCTCGATGCGATAACATCTTCAAACTGAAACTGTACAGCTTCTTACTGACAGTTTTCTCGTGAGAAATCTCTTCCCACATTTCCTTCAATTCTGTTTTTTCTGATTTCGTAATGTAAGACGTTACATATCGAGCAACAGCAATGGAATTGTCAGCTACATACTGTATATCCATGTTAGCGTTCCACATGGATAAAATGACTGGGTTGTAGTCATTTATATTTTTTGATTCTTCTTTTCTTTTAAGGTTGTAGGTATTCTTAGGTGATTTTCTTGTGATAGTATGTCTCACAGATGACATAAAACTGTTTACTCTTTCATTTGAAAGAACAGGTCTAGGAAATCCAAATCGACATTTAGTGTAGTATTTATCTCTGCTCTTGTATTTCCGTCGACAGTATTTTCCACACCGATGACTTTGGAAACGTAAAACTTGCTCCTTTAACTTTTTCTCTTCTGTGCTTTTTGGTATAGCACATGTTGCATATTCTTCAATGTAAGATAACACTGCTTCATCAGCATCTGTTCCAAACTTTGGGGCATCCTTGATCCACAACAGCATATGAATATGAGGAGCACCTCTTGCCTGGTACTCTTTTCTCCAAAAGAAATCCACTACTTCTCCTAGAGGTGGATTTTTTTTATTGCAGATGAACGACATCATAGCCTCAAATCTATGATTCAAATATCTGCAAACATTAACCGGATCCAATGAGCACAGTTCTCCTGCTGTCTTGTATTCGATGTTTTTAATGTTTGAATTTGCCTCTCGTAGAAAATCCAGTAAATCATCCCAAGCGTACTCCGCACAGCTTAGGGTAACGAACCATGTTGGTGTTCCTAAATTCCGTAACATGCATTTTAATTCACCATGGCGTCGGTACCAATATTCATTTGTCCCACGCTGACAAGCCATCAGATTCATCAGTTGTGTTTCCAAATGATCATCTCGGTGCTGCACTTTCTCCATAAAATCCTTAGCAGACACATTTTGTAAATGTACTCCACTTTTTAAAATGTGATTTACTGCATAAGACAATGCAGACAAGTCGCTTTCAAATAAAAGATGGAACAAATAAGGAATACTTTGTCGAAATCTGGGATCTTCAGCATATAGTCTTGTAGTCCGATACTCAGAAGCTGGAATCTGTTCCGGACGTTCATCGTATCGTCCTCCTTTTCCTTTAGGAAACAGCTGGGGAAAACATCGAGCTTCCAAGCTCTCCTCCCATACACTCACGGGAGTTCCTTTTGCTTTCTTCATCTGAAATAGATCAATATTGTCTCCCATAGCTTCTTTTGAATGAAGAGGATGTATGCTAAAATGTTCATAAATTTCTTCTTCCTTTGACTTGTCCACTTTTTCAATTTGTCCAGTTGGTGTTTCTGTGTCTTCTTGTAAATCTTCTTCTTCTTCTTCTTCTATATAAATTAATTCATACCATTTGTTATTCCTTTTCAAATACAAATTTGCTCTTTGTACTTTCCGTACATCTACCAGCTCCTGCCAAATCTTCTTATTCTTTGTAGGTACACCATTAACCAGAATAATTAATGGTTCAGTTTCCAAAGTATCCGCATCAAAAGTTTCCATATGTTTTTTCAATCCAAGGGCAAATACACCACTCTACCTTTTAAACCTCTCAGTAAATCTGAAGGAGGTAATTTACCAGTTTTGGGCTCCATACGTACTATGGTCTGGAACGGATGAACACATTGAATGAGTATAGACTCATATGTATTTAATTCAGAAAGTTCAGCAGGAATAGCATCCAATTCTAAATTATTATGTACAGCTCTGGTCGGCATTCTATTTTCCTCTAACTTGTTGTAACAGTATTTACAAATACGCTGATCTTCACCCAATTCAAAACAATTTTCAAGAAATATATATGTGGCAAAATCCTTCCACTTATAATTATCTTCATTTTCACTTTTTCTGTAGAGATCAACATTCCTAGTTTGTTTTCTATAATGAGTTCTGCGGCAACAAATACAAGTAATATTTGGTCTTTCATTAGAGATTATTGCAAATTTTGTTATGTGATCATTAAATGTCTTACTTACAGAGGGTTCTACATTCTATTCCACTTCTTCCTCATTTACTGTGTCCTTTTCTGCACTGTTTTGTTCAGGACCAAAGTAACAAAACTGAATTTCATCAACAACCTTCTCTACATCTGATACCGTTCCACGGAACAGAGCCCTATTCAATTCATCTAACTTTATTGCTGGACTTTTAGCAAAATACAACCGTCTCACAAACCTTCTCATTTCAGTATGATGAACAGCCAGCATCCTAAAATGATGGAAAACACTATTACACACTTTTCTAGATAGACAAGCCAGAGAATGACCCTGCAAACCAGTATTCTCTCTCACTCTGCATGGATCCAGACTTTGAAGCACCTTAATCTTCTGTTTTACACTTTTTTTACTATATTCTCTTAGAAACTCACGAAATTTATCAATAGATTCCTGACGCACAGTGCAAATACTACTACAATTCCAAGTGTACACTGGGGCTTTAGGACGTCTCCCCATAGCCTCATCCGCCATCACTTGTACCTCATCTCTTGGAACCATTATCTCCTTCTCCATTATGCAACCATTTTTCACTTCGTAAGCACGACCTCTGGTGTCAACTGCATGCAGCAAACTATTACTTTGAAAATAGCTCTCTTCATTAAAAAAAGGTTCACTACTTGAACTATGCATCCATTTTCCTAATAACACTTTACAAAAGTTTGTTCTGTTCACTACTCTTTTCCTTTTGCTTTGTGATTTCAGTACATTAACCATTTTATCTAATGTACGCATCCTATTCAAAATTAAAATGAATAGTTTCTTTTTTAATTCTAATGCCTTTGCTGCAATGGCATCATATTTCTTTTTTTCTCTTATAAAACTTAGCCTTTTGCTTATATTTCTTCACATCCTTTATCAAATTGGACATAACTCTTCTCTGAAACATTTTTCTACGTATCTCTTTAAACGCTGTTTTTCTGTTTAAGTTTATCTTTTTAGTTGCAGAAGGTATATTTGCATTAACTAAATGCTCAATTTTTTCCTCTCCTTTTCTATTGAAAACATTTTTTCCAGTACAGACATTTTGTACATTTTTCCTTTTTTTGAATATGTTCTTTAAAAAATCTTTTGTTTGCTTACCAGAAGATTTTTTCTTTTTCCCAACATGAGCATCTCCAACTAACTTAGGTCCTCCAGTTGTCTTCAAATATAGGTTTTTTTTGTGGTCTTTCTTTACTCTGGATTTTGTAGGCATCTTAAATTTTGTTCACTGCTCTTCAGCAATACCTATATATTTTATTTAAATATATTACTACATTGTTTATGTTCTTTAGAAATCTTAAAATACTATAAACCCCTTTCCTATAAATGAAAATCACAATAACACCTTCACAAATTAAATTTCTAAAAATAATTCCTGTGTGCACACAAAGTCATGCTTTGAAATTAGGCAGAA
The DNA here is from genome assembly GCF_964204655.1 of Triturus cristatus. Taxonomy (NCBI): domain Eukaryota; kingdom Metazoa; phylum Chordata; class Amphibia; order Caudata; family Salamandridae; genus Triturus; species Triturus cristatus. The sequence goes on along the minus strand of NC_140583.1, from coordinate 1,138,382,554 downwards.
AACTGCTTTTTCAGACCAGCACCATGTGTAACCTGGGTGACTGCCTACACTCCAGCAAGGGCAACCAGCCTTAGTGATGCTGTATGTATTTGCATTACTGACTGAAACCTCAAACCCCACTCGCTTGTGAATACTGTACATGATTCCACAGGGTAAGCAGCTGGGTGTGTGCTAAGAGTCTGCTTCTGCACCAAAAAATGGCTCCCACTTTCCATCTAATGCAACTGTGAAATCACCAGAGCAATACGCAATAAATCTCTGCCTGTAATTCCTATTTGCACACAGAGTCATGTTTTCACATTAGTCACAAAACGAAATTTCTTTGCCAATCTGAAAGCACACTTACTACTCTTTTTTTTGGCAAGTGATAATCACTTTTACAGACTGACACATTATGAATCCACTTTTCAGATTCTTAAAAAAGCACATGTCCAAACTGCTTTTTCAGACCAGCACCATTTGTAACCTGGGTGACTGCCTACACTCCAGCAAGGGCAACCAGCCTTAGTGATGCTGAATGTATTTGCATTACTGACTGAAACCTCAAACCCACTCGCTTGTGAATACTGTGCATGATTCCACATGGTAAGCAGCTGGGTGTGTGCTAAGAGTCTGCTTCTGCACCAAAAAATGGCTCCCCCTTTCCATCTAATGCAACTGTGAAATCACCAGAGCAATACGCAATAAATCTCTGCCTGTAATTCCTATTTACACACAGAGTCATGTTTTCACATTAGCCACAAAACGAAATTTCTTTGCCAATTTGAAAGCACACTTACTACTCTTTTTTTTGGCAAGTGATAAATACTTTTACAGACTGACACATTATGAATCCACTTTTCAGATTCTTAAAAAAGCACATGTCCAAACTGCTTTTTCAGACCAGCACCATTTGTAACCTGGGTGACTGCCTACACTCCAGCAAGGGCAACCAGCCTTAGTGATGCTGAATGTATTTGCATTACTGACTGAAACCTCAAACCCCACTTGCTTCTGAATACTGTGCATGATTCCACATGGTAAGCAGCTGGGTGTGTGCTAAGAGTCTGCTTCTGCACCAAAAAATGGCTCCCCCTTTCCATCTAATGCAACTGTGAAATCACCAGAGCAATACACAATAAATCTCTGCCTGTAATTCCTATTTGCACACAGAGTCATGTTTTCACATTAGTCACAAAACGAAATTTCTTTGCCAATTTGAAAGCACACTTACTACTCTTTTTTTTGGCAAGTGATAATAACTTTTACAGACTGACACATTATGAATCCACTTTTCAGATTCTTAAAAAAGCACATGTCCAAACTGCTTTTTCAGACCAGCACCATTTGTAACCTGGGTGACTGCCTACACACCAGCAAGGGCAACCAGCCTTAGTGATGCTGAATGTATTTGCATTACTGACTGAAACCTCAAACCCCACTCGCTTGTGAATACTGTACATGATTCCACATGGTAAGCAGCTGGGTGTGTGCTAAGAGTCTGCTTCTGCACCAAAAAATGGCTCCCCCTTTCCATCTAATGCAACTGTGAAATCACCAGAGCAATACGCAATAAATCTCTGCCTGTAATTCCTATTTGCACACAGAGTCATGTTTTCACATTAGTCACAAAACGAAATTTCTTTGCCAATTTGAAAGCACACTTACTACTCTTTTTTTTGGCAAGTGATAATCACTTTTACAGACTGCCACATTATTAATCCACTTTTCAGATTCTTAAAAAAGCACATGTCCAAACTTCTTTTTCAGACCAGCACCATTTGTAACCTGGGTGACTGCCTACACTCCAGCAAGGGCAACCAGCCTTAGTGATGCTGAATGTATTTGCATTACTGACTGAATCCTCAAACCCCACTCGCTTGTGAATACTGTGCATGATTCCACATGGTAAGCAGCTGGGTGTGTGCTAAGAGTCTGCTTCTGCACCAAAAAATGGCTCCCCCTTTCCATCTAATGCAACTGTGAAATCACCAGAGCAATACGCAATAAATCTCTGCCTGTAATTCCTATTTGCACACAGAGTCATGTTTTCACATTAGTCACAAAACGAAATTTCTTTGCCAATTTGAAAGCACACTTACTACTCTTTTTTTTGGCAAGTGATAATCACTTTTACAGACTGACACATTATGAATCCACTTTTCAGATTTTTTAAAAAGCACATGTCCAAACTGCTTTTTCAGTCCAGCACCATTTGTAACCTGGGTGACTGCCTACACCCCAGCAAGGGCAACCAGCCTTAGTGATTCTGAATGTATTTGCATTACTGACTGAAACCTCAAACCCCACTTGCTTCTGAATACTGTGCATGATTCCACATGGTAAGCAGCTGGGTGTGTGCTAAGAGTCTGCTTCTGCACCAAAAAATGGCTCCCCCTTTCCATCTAATGCAACTGTGAAATCACCAGAGCAATACGCAATAAATCTCTGCCTGTAATTCCTATTTGCACACAGAGTCATGTTTTCACATTAGTCACAAAACGAAATTTCTTTGCCAATTTGAAAGCACACTTACTACTCTTTTTTTTGGCAAGTGATAATCACTTTTACAGACTGACACATTATGAATCCACTTTTCAGATTCTTAAAAAAGCACATGTCCAAACTGCTTTTTCAGACCAGCACCATTTGTAACCTGGGTGACTGCCTACACTCCAGCAAGGGCAACCAGCCTTAGTGATGCTGAATGTATTTGCATTACTGACTGAAACCTCAAACCCCACTCGCTTGTGAATACTGTGCATGATTCCACATGGTAAGCAGCTGGGTGTGTGCTAAGAGTCTGCTTCTGCACCAAAAAATGGCTCCCCCTTTCCATCTAATGCAACTGTGAAATCACCAGAGCAATACACAATAAATCTCTGCCTGTAATTCCTATTTGCACACAGAGTCATGTTTTCACATTAGTCACAAAACGAAATTTCTTTGCCAATTTGAAAGCACACTTACTACTCTTTTTTTTGGCAAGTGATAATCACATTTACAGACTGACACATTATGAATCCACTTTTCAGATTCTTAAAAAAGCACATGTCCAAACTGCTTTTTCAGACCAGCACCATTTGTAACCTGGGTGACTGCCTACACACCAGCAAGGGCAACCAGCCTTAGTGATGCTGAATGTATTTGCATTACTGACTGAAACCTCAAACCCCACTCGCTTGTGAATACTGTACATGATTCCACATGGTAAGCAGCTGGGTGTGTGCTAAGAGTCTGCTTCTGCACCAAAAAATGGCTCCCCCTTTCCATCTAATGCAACTGTGAAATCACCAGAGCAATACGCAATAAATCTCTGCCTGTAATTCCTATTTGCACACAGAGTCATGTTTTCACATTAGTCACAAAACGAAATTTCTTTGCCAATTTGAAAGCACACTTACTACTCTTTTTTTTGGCAAGTGATAATCACTTTTACAGACTGCCACATTATTAATCCACTTTTCAGATTCTTAAAAAAGCACATGTCCAAACTGCTTTTTCAGACCAGCACCATTTGTAACCTGGGTGACTGCCTACACTCCAGCAAGGGCAACCAGCCTTAGTGATGCTGAATGTATTTGCATTACTGACTGAAACCTCAAACCCCACTCGCTTGTGAATACTGTGCATGATTCCACATGGTAAGCAGCTGGGTGTGTGCTAAGAGTCTGCTTCTGCACCAAAAAATGGCTCCCCCTTTCCATCTAATGCAACTGTGAAATCACCAGAGCAATACGCAATAAATCTCTGCCTGTAATTCCTATTTGCACACAGAGTCATGTTTTCACATTAGTCACAAAATGAAATTTCTTTGCCAATTTGAAAGCACACTTACTACTCTTTTTTTTGGCAAGTGATAATCACTTTTACAGACTGACACATTATGAATCCACTTTTCAGATTTTTTTAAAAGCACATGTCCAAACTGCTTTTTCAGACCAGCACCATTTGTAACCTGGGTGACTGCCTACACTCCAGCAAGGGCAACCAGCCTTAGTGATGCTGAATGTATTTGCATTACTGACTGAAACCTCAAACCCCACTCGCTTGTGAATACTGTGCATGATTCCACATGGTAAGCAGCTGGGTGTGTGCTAAGAGTCTGCTTCTGCACCAAAAAATGGCTCCCCCTTTCCATCTAATGCAACTGTGAAATCACCAGAGCAATACGCAATAAATCTCTGCCTGTAATTCCTATTTGCACACAGAGTCATGTTTTCACATTAGTCACAAAACGAAATTTCTTTGCCAATTTGAAAGCACACTTACTACTCTTTTTTATGGCAAGTGCTAATCACTTTTACAGACTGACACATTATGAATCTACTTTTCAGATTTTTTAAAAAGCACATGTCCAAACTGCTTTTTCAGTCCAGCACCATTTGTAACCTGGGTGACTGCCTACACCCCAGCAAGGGCAACCAGCCTTAGTGATTCTGAATGTATTTGCATTACTGACTGAAACCTCAAACCCCACTTGCTTCTGAATACTGTGCATGATTCCACATGGTAAGCAGCTGGGTGTGTGCTAAGAGTCTGCTTCTGCACCAAAAAATGGCTCCACCTTTCCATCTAATGCAACTGGGAAATCACCAGAGCAATACGAAATAAATCTCTGCCTGTAATTCCTATTTGCACACAGAGTCATGTTTTCACATTAGTCACAAAACGAAATTTCTTTGCCAATTTGAAAGCACACTTACTACTCTTTTTTTTGGCAAGTGATAATCACTTTTACAGACTGACACATTATGAATCCACTTTTCAGATTCTTGAAAAAGCACATGTCCAAACTGCTTTTTCAGACCAGCACCATTTGTAACCTGGGTGACTGCCTACACTCCAGCAAGGGCAACCAGCCTTAGTGATGCTGAATGTATTTGCATTACTGACTGAAACCTCAAACCCCACTCGCTTGTGAATACTGTACATGATTCCACATGGTAAGCAGCTGGGTGTGTGCTAAGAGTCTGCTTCTGCACCAAAAAATGGCTCCCCCTTTCCATCTAATGCAACTGTGAAATCACCAGAGCAATACGCAATAAATCTCTGCCTGTAATTCCTATATGCACACAGAGTCATGTTTTCACGTTAGTCACAAAACGAAATTTCTTTGCCATTTTGAAAGCACACTTACTACTCTTTTTTTTGGCAAGTGATAAACACTTTTACAGACTGACACATTATGAATCCACTTTTCAGATTCTTAAAAAAGCACATGTCCAAACTGCTTTTTCAGACCAGCACCATTTGTAACCTGGGTGACTGCCTACACTCCAGCAAGGGCAACCAGCCTTAGTGATGCTGTATGTATTTGCATTACTGAGTCCAACCTCAAACCCTTAAACTATTCTTTTTTTTATACCAGTACACCTTAATTTATCGTGAAAACATAGTCCATATTATTTTACATGTTCCTCACATTTAAATTTCTCCCAAAACAGAAAATAATAAACATAACTTCAACAAAAGGAATCCCATTTCTATTATTCATTTCTTAATTTACCATATACATCCCCTCTCAAACTCTAAACTCACCTTTAAAATTAGTTAGTTGTGAAAGAAATGTGGCACTCAAACAGCAGATTATCAGAGCCAGGATCTCTGTTCTTTACGCCAGATAATGGCAAACTTTCCCTCTCTTTTTCCACACATATACATGTTAGTTTCAAATCTCAGTGCTTGCCCCTTTTTTTCAAATGTAATCACACATTTCTATTGGTTGAAAACCAACCCTTTTCCAAAAGTACCCTTCCCCCAACTTGACTTCTGCCTAGTACCCTTCCCCCAACTTGACTTCTGCCTGCTACCATAGCAACAGCTCATGGAACACTGCTGTGTGGAGTTAGGTCAGAAGTTCACCAAACAATGTTTCAATTCCACAGAGCAAGAGTGCTTGACTTTTCAAACCTAACAGGAAATCCATAGTACTGTTCTTTGGTAACACATTTTTCTGTACCAATACAAAACATGCTTCTATTAATTTACACATACAGCCTAGTTTTTATTCTAGAATGGTATGAAACAGCCAATCAGTTCTTTTTTTTTTGAAAAAAATATGTATGCCTCCATTTCCAAACTGTCTTTCTTTTCATATTGCCATTCTACTGAAAGACACCTCCTGAGTGCATCCAGTTCTCCTTTGAAGATGTTCACAGTGTGGATTGTAGGGCACAGCTATGTCTTCTGGAGTGAAAAGTATGCAGAGAAAACAGATATGGTGAGAGACCTTGCTTTGCCAAATGTAGACATTAAATGGATTGGTCAGAGAGGGTTAAAGTGGCACCAATTGATGCCATTGGTGAAATCCTTCATGCACATCCAACACCCTGACCTCATAATAGTGCACTGTGGTGGCAATGACCTAGGCACTTTGACTGGGGTAGGTCTGGAAATGCTTATGAAGGACACCTTTGCACGACTGTTTTCACTTTTCCCTAAAACTGCCTTTGTGTTTTCTAACATATGCCAAAGGCAAAAATGGAACTGGTCCAATCATTTCTGTCCGCAGATTGACAAAGCAAGAAAGCACGTCAACAAATCTGTTTCTGCTTTCCTCCGTGACTATGGTATGGGTTCCATTTACCACAACAACTTGCGTTACGACATGCAAGACATTTATAGAGGAGATGGTGTGCACTTCAATGATGAAGGGAACAGAGTCTTCCTCTTGAACCTTAGACTCTGCATCGGTACTTACTTGTAGGTACCACTAAAAAATCACTTCATAAACACAACGGCTCTTTTTAGAGCCCCCTAATATCTAAACACTTAAATCTGCATTTCACTTCTTTTTTTTTTTTTTTTTTTACCGTACGCTTACCGTACGCGTACCCCGCAATTTTTTTTAAAATCAATAAATGTTTTCTTTGTACTTTTCTGTCCTTCTTTGACCCCCTTACAAATGTTAGGGGGTCTGTAACTCTCCTCCTTGCCCCCTTTTCTTGTTATCACTCTTTTTTTCTGAGTGAAACACACGAAATGGCGGCCGCCGCTTCCTGGTTTCGACCGATTCGAATGTTTACTAAGATCTAAGAGCCAATCAGAATCGCGCTTGCGCACGCCACCGTACGCGTACGGTAAGCGTACCGTAAGCGCACCGTAAGCTGGCTCAGATATATATATTGATTTAAAGGCTATTTTCTCAGAATCTACTGAACAGATTTACACCAAACCTACAAAAGGCACTTCCTTGACCTGAGGACTACCTCTCTGCCAAATTTCCAGTAATTCTGTTCAGCCGTTCGGGCTGTAGCCCTGTCTAAAGGTCCTATGTAAAAATGCATGGGAAAAACGCGTTTTGGGACCCCCCTTTTATCTCAGCCCCCGCTTGACGAATCCCCCCGAGACTTTCAGGGAAGGAGCGGAGCGTAGCGCCCCACCTATTTTGAAAAATTCGCGAGGATTCGTCGACCGGCGCCAAAGTTATTCAAAATAGAATGTTGCGGATTTCCTATGGAAACGTGGTCCTAACTATAACTACCTACTGGCGACTGCCAGTAGGTAATATATATATATCTATATATCTATATATATATATATATATATATATATATTACCTACTGGCGGTCGCCAGTAGATAGTTATAGTTAGGACCATGTTTTCATAGGAAATCTCAAAATTCTATTTTGAATAACTTTGGCGCCGGTGGACGAATCCTCGCGAAATTTTCTAAACTAATGGGGCGCATCGCTCCGCTCCTACCCTGAAAGTCTCGGGGTGATTCGTCAAGCGGGGGCTGAGAAAAAAGGGGGTCCCAAAACGCGTTTCCCCCATGCATTTTTCCATAGGACCTTTAGACACAGCTACAGCCCGAACGGCTGAACAGAATTACTTGTAATTTGGCAGAGAGGTCAGGAAGTGCCTTTTGTAGGTCTGGTGTAAATCTGTTCAGTAGTTCCTGAGAAAATAGCATTTAAATCAATATATATATCTGTAAGCGCGCTCCGTACGCTTACCGTGCGCTTACGGTAAGCTTACCGTACGCGTACGGTGCCGTGCGCGAGTGCGATTCTGATTGGTTGTTAGATCAAAGTAAACATTCGAATCGGTCGAAACCAGGAAGTATCGGCCGCCATTTTCTGTCTGTCGCACTGAAAAAAAAAGGTTGATAATATGAAAAGGGGGCAACGAAGAGAGTTGCAGACCCCCTAGCGTTCGTCAGGGGGTTCACGAAGGACCAAAAAGTAAGAAAAATAAATTTAATAATTTTTAAAAAAAATCGCGGGGTGCGCGTACGGTAAGCTTACCGTACGCGTACGGTAAAAAAAAAAAAAAAAATTAACAATCACATTTAATATATAAATCTAAGGACCCCCAAGGGAGAAAAAAACAATTGATATTTTGAAAAAAATGGCGAGGCGTGCACGGTACGAAATGCGCAACGTGGGCGCTCGATGCGCAAAAATTACAAATAAATACATGACTTAGCATTTAAAAAAACGTACAATTTCACTGAAAAAACCATAGGTTTCACACACGTTATAGTTAGGAATTAGCATTTAAAAAACCTTGCAAATTCAATGAAAAAACCATAGGTTTCACACATGTTATAGTTAGATGTACATTTCACTCGTAAAAAAACAATGAAATTCCACGTTATAGTTAGTGCAGGCAACTATAACTCACGCGACCGCAATCCTCTGTTGATGCTAATACTGTATCTTTAGCTATACATATATTACAAATATTTATTTTTCATAAAGACACATATGTCATCAGTGATGTAATATCTGACGTCATCAGCAGAGGATTGCGGTCGCGTGAGTTATAGTTGCCTGCACTAACTATAACGTGGAATTTCATTGGTTTTTTACGAGTGAAATGTACAGCTAACTATAACATGTGTGAAACCTATGGTTTTTTCATAGAATTTTATATATATATATATATTCACTGAAAAAACCATAGGTTTCAGGGGTGTTATAGTTAGCTGGACTTTTCACTTGTACAAAACCATTGAAATTCCCCCGTTATAGTTAGTTCAGCTAACTATAACTCGCGCGCCCGCAATGCACTGCTGATGACGTCACATATTACATCACTCATGACATGGTCAGTGACATCACTCATGACATCACTGATGACATCTCAAATGACATCACTGATGACATCACTGATGACATCATCCAGTGAATGTGTGTTTTTCTGAAAATTAAATATGTTTTATATATGTATATCTCAAGGTCGATGGAAGAATAAATGGGTATATAAGTGTCTAAATGGATGATTTGTTTTAAAAAAATCGATTGTGTAACTGACTGATTAAGTGTATCATAGTGAATACATGGCTTAGTGAGTAATGTTTAAATATGTAAATATCTGTATCAGTCTCTCACTTTGTGTATAAGTGGCTGCATGTGTTGGTGAGTAGCTACATGGGTGTCTATATAGGTTATTAGTTGGTTTTTTGAGTATCAGTCTGAGTGTCTGCATGGTTCGGTGGGGGGTATTACGTAGTGCATAGGTGCATGAATGAGTGACTCACTGTTTGTATGTGTTGAAGACAGCATGTGTGCAGGACTGTATAGGTGGATGAGTGTGTGTATGGGTGTGTTATTGAGTGAATGACTGTCTCAATAGTGTCTTTATGAGTAACTACATATGTTTTAAACTAGTATATGTGACTATTGGTGTATATAAGTGAGTATATGTGAGAGTGAGAGATTGAAAGAGTTCCTGTATGAATAAGTATTTGTTTCTATAAGTGATTGTTTAAAAGACTAAGCATGTGTAAGTTTCTGTAGAAGTAAGTGTGGTGGTGTGTGTATAACTGTATATGCAAGTAAATGTATGTTTGATTCTTTATTAGCATGAGTGACTATGTGTGTGAGTGACTCTATGGATGAGTGGCATTGTGTAACAGGATGTATAGGTGTATGAGTACATATGATGAGTGAGTACATGTGTGAGTGACTGTATAGGACTGTTGGTGAATGAGTGGATGTGTATGTGGATCTTAGAATTACTGAAGAGGTTGTTGTAACTGGTATTGGTATGTCCATTGTTTTGAAAATTTTAGTCTCTATTTTTGAATGTGTGTATCAAAGGTTATATTAGGGTGAGAGGAGGTCTGCCACTCTATCACAAGGATGATGTCATCAGTGATGTCATCAGTGATGTCATTTGAGATGTCATCAGTGATGTCATGAGTGATGTCACTGACCATGTCATGAGTGATGTAATATGTGATGTCATCAGCAGTGCAATGCGGGCGCGCGAGTTATAGTTAGCTGAACTAACTATAACGGGGGAATTTCAATGGTTTTGTACAAGTGAAAAGTCCAGCTAACTATAACACCCCTGAAACCTATGGTTTTTTCAGTGAAGTTCTGAGGTTTTTTAAATGCTAATTCCTAACTATAACGTGCCTGAAACCTATGTTTTTTTCTGTGAATTTCAAAGGTTTTTTAAATGCAAATTTCTAACTATGCCTAAAGAGATAGGACATGTGAAGAAAGAAGAAAAAATGTACAGAAAGAAAAAAAAGAAGTGCAGAAAGAAGCAACAGAAGTCCTCAAAGACGAAGAAAAGTGCAGGACGAAGGATAATGTGCAGAAAGAACAAAAAGAAGAGCAAAAAAGAGCCTTGTTGCAAAATCATCCTGTACCCTCAACTTTTTCAGACGGATACTGGTGGTAACTGAGTCTGACTAACCAGTCCTAGAGCCAGTGCTATGTAAAAGACACTTAGAATACAGTGAAAACACCTACATACACTAGGGAACATTATGCGTTGGGGTCCCCCTGTGATTAGCATGACCTCCTCTGTAAGCCCCTAGTATATAATAGGGCAGGGGGATTAAACCTACCTCTTAAAACAGGCCACAGGGCGTTTTTGCACACGTTAACTCAGGCCCCGCCACCTCCCTTCACCACTGTGTAAACACGCCCTGTGTCCGTTTTTAGTTGGGAGATTAAGTTCATTTGAATCCTGAGGGTCCCTAGGGTCCAACTAGCCCACTAGGTACCTCCAGTAAGTGCCACAGAGCTGCGTTGCAGAGAGGTGTATAAAGTGGCACGGCCTGGACCACCTCTCTGCAATGCGGCTCAGTGGCGCTTACTGGAAGCACTTGGTGGGCTGGTTAGCCCCCAGGGGACCTCAGTATTGAAGGGAAATTATATCCCCAATTTAAAACGTGCCATAGTGCGTGTTTGCACACGTCACCTCAGGCCCCGTCCCCTCCCTTCACCACTATGTAAACGCACCCTGTGGCTGTTCTAAGTTGAGAGATTAAGTCCTCTTGAATCCTAAGGGTCCCTAGGGTCAAACTAGACCACTAGGTACCTCCAGTAAGCGCCACAGAGCTGCGTTGCAGAGAGGTGTAAAAAAGGGCTTGGCCTCAGAACACCTGTCTGCAGCGCAGCTCCCTGGCGCATACTGGAGATGCCTGTTGGGCTAGTTGGCCCTCAGGGACCCTCAGTATTGAAGAGGAAATTATTCCCCAACTTACAATTCGCCAGGGGGCGCGTTTGCAGAGTGCTGCAAGGAGGGGGCGTGGCCTCCGGCACGATGCCAGTCTTTTATTTATTTTAATTTTTTAAGAAGGGGGGCTGTGTGGTTCCCCTTCTTATTCTAATTTATTGGCCCTGATGACCCCATCCCCCAGGGCCTGTCTCCTAATTATATTTTTTTGACCCCAATCCCCAGGGCCGGCTACTGTTTTTTATTATTTTTAAAAAATATATATTTATAGACACACCTAGGACATGCTGGACAAACCGTACGTACCTATCACCATGACGATTTGCGTGATATTCATTAAAAGGCGACTATGCATACAATGAATCCACGTGGAATGTATTTACACCACTAGTGAAGCTCTGACATGTCTGATGCCCTACCGTGCCTAATCCCAGTAGACACCCTTGTCGTTTATTTATACAAACATGGGTAGCTATTGACGGGCACATTTAATACACATGCACACCAAGCCATTCAAAGGGGATTCGACAAAAATTCGACCAAAACTATGCATGAAACCCCCCTCACGGTTAATAAAACACACATCCACTGCCGGATGTGTAATACTTTTTATTTTACTCTCTGGAAAGGGGACGAACATCACTTGAGAGTCACAGCGCGCTCCTGGCAGAGCCCAATGCTGTGTTACACCCACCATTGCCTGCTGAGTGCCACACACCTCTGTGTTGTATTCCACTAGCTAGTGCATATGCTATGACACTCTCTAGCCCATGTGCACTGTAACACCACCCCGTGAATATGTCATGCCACACTTGTCTTCGCACGGGTTATATTGCCCTATCTAACGTGCCTTCCTCGATGCCTATGTTATACATATTACAATCTGGGATCCACATCTTTGTCACAGTGCATATGCAACGTTACACTCCCCAGCACATATTTTATATTACAACTTTAGAGACTAGTTAGATTACACAACACTGCCCTGTGCATATTACACTCCAAGGCGCATATCGCATAGCACGCGCTAGTGCCTGTGCTATCTCGCGCTCTCCAATGAATCTGTAATTGCGCACAATGTATTGCATATTATATTTCACGCCCGGTTCATCTTATATCACACTTTTTGGTGCATAGTTTATACCATACACTATATCTAGTTTTCATTTTCAATCGTGCTCTCAGGACTATGTACTATATAACACTGTGTTCACCTACCCTTTTCACGGGCATTACATTTTGCGATAGGGGGTGGAGGGTCAGGGGGTGTTTCTGCCAAGTGAGCCCGGAGTCACAGTCACAAATGTCCTCTTCTTCCTGAATAAAAGTCTGATTATGCTGCATACGTGTTCATATTTTAAGTAGTTCGCACAGATACACGTTTTAAAAACAATAAAGTTCCTAATACCCGCCTTCTCTGAACAGTTAGCTTGCTGCCCCATCCCCCTCCTTCCTATCCTCTATTGTGTGAATCCATGGACTAGCCTCCTCCCTCCTGCCATGCATGGTCTGATGTGCTGCCACTGCCCTCAATTTAGTATGATGTACCAGTCCACTCCTCCTGCCCTCCATTGCCCAATTCTATGCCCCATCATTGACCTCCTGCTTAAACTCTGTGCTTAGCTTGCTGCCCCTATTCTCCTTCCCCCTGCCCTCCGATGTCTTTGTGCATGCCCCTGCTCCATCCTTTTTGCCCACCATGTTCCATGGACCTGCCACTCCTATCTACTCTGAGTGTTCTGTTGAGCTGCCACTCCCCTCCCACCTGCCTAGCATTGTCAGATGACTGTAACCTGTCCCTGCCACCTCCACCCAGCCTGTCCACATGCCATGCCCCTATCCTCTTCCTCCTGTCCTACATGGTCCATTGTACTGCCACACCCTTCTGCCCTCCCTGGTCTGTTGTGCTGCAACTGCTCCTCCTGCCTGCCCCGTGAGGCCCCTTCCCCTGAACTTTCTTGTCTGTGCACAGGTCCTGACCCTCCCTTCTATCCTCCATTGTCCTTTGTGCATGCCCCTGCACCCTCCTTCTTGCCCATCATAGCCATTGTGCTGCCACTAACCCTCCCACTTGCCATGCATGGTCTTCTGTGCTGCCATGGCCCCTCCCACCTGCCCTGTGTGGTCAGTTAGCTGCCCCTGACCCCCTCCCCCCTTCCCTCCATGGTCTGTGTGTATGCCATCACAGTCTCACTGTTGCTCTTCATGGTGTGTCTTGCTTCTAGTGCCCATCCTGCCTGACCTCCATGGCTATCTTGCTGCTCCTGCCCTGCCCCCTTTCCCCCAGCTCTCTGTTTACATGTGCAAACCCCTACTCCCTCCCTCCTGGCTTGTCTGTTCCATTGTAATGCCCCTGATCCGTTCCTCCTGCCCTTTATGGTCTGTTATGCTGCAGCTTTCTCTCCTGTATGTCCATTATGGTCAGCTAGCTACCATTGCCTCTTGCCCCTCTGTTCTCTGTTGTCCATGTGCATGGTCCTGTCCCCTCCCTCTTGCTTTCTAAGGATTGTTGTGCTGCACTCCCGTCCCGCATGCTCTGTGTGGTGTATTGTGCTGCTGCAAACCCTGATGCCTGCCCTGCAGGGTCAGTTTGGTGCACCTCTCCATGTCCCTCCTGTCCTCTGTTATCCAAGTCCATGTCCCTACCCCATTTCCTTCCATGATCCAATGTACCATACTTGCAAACATTTTGAACTTGGTAAGAGGGGGATTTTGAAAAAAAAACTGGGGTATTGATTTTCCCCTTTGAGTTACATTGAAAAAGAGGAGATTGTAGACAGGAGACAGATCAAAGAAAGCCCATTTGAGCTTAAAAACATTGGATTTTTCCTGGCTGAATCGGGTCTGTTGGCATGTATGGTTGTACTACCATTGCCTCTTCCTTCTGCCCACAATGGTCTATTACATTGCCACAGCCTCTCTTGCAAGTCCTGTATTGTTGGTTTGTTGCCCCTGCCCCCCTTTCCAATGCCCTCCATAGTCTGTTGTGCTGCCACGGCCCTTCCTGCCTGCTCAGTATGGTTAAATTGTTGCCTTTGCACCCTCCTACCTGCCTTCAATTTTCAGAGTCCTTACCCCTGGCCTCTGCCTCTCAACAGTATCCTAATGAACAACTAGATTGCTAACATTCTATATTTATTACAAAAGTGTGGAACGCCTGACGTCATCTTGATGTAACCAAAACTGTAATACCTAGAGCATTTCTTTTAGAAATTACATATATGAGAGGGTCTTATTGGCATCAAAATTATGGTTAGTGCTCTAAAAGACTAAAATAAGGACATATTTTCTGAGTTTTCAAATAGCGACAAAGCACTTTTAAATTATTTGTTATCCTTATGTTTTTTTATCCAGTTGACCACTTGATTAAATGTTGCACTTAGGGGAGAGGATGTGGTGTTACTTCCAGAACTGCAGACTTTGCAACTGGGTAACCAGGTTGGAGTTTCTGCTTCAGCTCGACATTCTGTGATTCTGGTCAAATCACATAGTCTCCCCATGTCTACAACCAAAATGAATTTGTTCTTGTGTGATGTAACCAATGCTCATGTAAAGCACTCCAATACCTGACAAGTCTGCACTATATAACACTGCAAAAACACAAAATAATAAGTGTTTTGTACACTTCTGTCATTGGGCTATATTTGGGCTACATCTGGGTGATTTTGGGCTAGATTTGGGCTCTTTTGTCTCCGGTGGCCATCTTGGGAGATTTATTTGTTATGAAGTTTCCTAATTTCCTCATGTACTGCAGTCTCCTCAGTAGGAAATGCTTTCAGTTTTTTACTTTGATTCCATCATGAAGGTATTCAGATATGTCACACATTTGCCATGAATTCTGAATGTTAGCACTCTAGTTGCTCATTAGATCACTGTAGTAAAACTACTGTTCACCAAGGAAGTCTGCTCCTGGTATTAAAAGTGCATGTTTCAGTCTGCATGTCAGAATTTTTTACTGAAATAGAAGAGGATTTGAGAAGTCACTCAAAATGTGCCCTCATTTTCTTTCTTCAGCATTAATCATAATTTCTATGGCAAAATGAACCCCCTCATTGTGTTCCTATTTAAATTAAATGTTTTAAGTGTTACCAGTTTATTCCAATCAAGATGGCTTCAGGTGTGCCATACTTTTCTCATAATGAAGACAAAAAGCGCTCTAGTTGTTTTTAAGAACACTCTGGGACATTCTGTCATTGGGCTATACTTGGGCTACATCTGGGTGATATTTGGGCTACATTTATTTATTTATTTATTTATTTTAGTGTTTTATTGAGCGCGAACATGACCCATGAGGGTATCAGAGCGCTTTACATGGTTAACAGGAAAAAAAAAACATCAAAGAGAAACAGTGCAAACAGTAAAGTATCAAAAGCAAAGAAATAAAACATATAGGGGGGGGATGAGGGAGCATGGGGGCGAAGGGAGCACACATGAGAGCTAAAATTCAAGCTAGGGTTGGCAGAGACCGTGGCCCCCTTGGGTCTCGATGGAGTCCGGTTATAGGATTGCGGAAGACGCAATAGTCATGGAGTCAAGCAGCAAGTCATGTCTGCTGAGAGGAGGACTTAGTACAGGAATTTACCCATGAGGAAGGTTTTGGCTTCCTTCTTGAAGCGAGCAAGAGTGGGGATTCTTCTGATAACGGGCGGGAAGGAGTTCCAAATTCTTGGTGCTGCCCCGGTGAATGCCCTATTGTAGGTTCTTTTTTTACGAAAGTGGGCGGGTCGGAGCAGGAGACTGTTAGTGGATCGAGATTTCCTGTTTCCTCCCGATAGCACAAGCTTCTGTGAAAGGTATGCAGGGGAGTTTGCGTATAAGGCCTTGTGTGTAATGCACGCCAGTTTCAACTGTATTCTGGCCTCTAGAGGGAGCCAGTTTAGGGCTTTCAGATGTGGAGAGATGTGGTCGAATTTCCTGGAGCCGGTGAGTAGTCTGGCAGCCGCGTTGAGACAGGCTTTTAGCGGTGCCAAGGAGCGCTTGGGTAGGCCTGTGAGGGTGGAGCATCCAAATTCCAGTCTGGATATGACTAGAGCTTGGACTTCCATTTTCAAATCTGGAGCATCGATGAAGGGTTTTAGTTTCCAGAGGTAGCTCAGGTGGAATCTGGCTGCCTTGGCCATTGAATTAATGTGGTCACGCATGTTCAGGTTGCAGTCAAGAAATATGCCCAGTGATTTGGCGGAGTCCACGATGGTCGGGGGACAATTTAGGGCTGTGATGGCCTTGAACCACACCTGTAGCTCCGGGTTGGCTTTGGATGGGGAGATCAGGAGAAATTCGGTTTTCTTGGCGTTGAGTTTTAGTTGGTTAGTGGCAAGCCACTGAACGGTTAGTTTCAGGGTTTTGTTCAGGGCGAGGACCTCCTTGAGTGAGGAGATATTGATGTAAATTTGGGTGTCATCCGCGTACATGTGGTAGGAGATATTGGCGGAGCGTAGAATTTCAGTGAGAGGCTCCAAGTAAAGATTAAAGAGGGTAGGAGACAGGGTTGAGCCTTGAGGGACTCCAACCGTGACCGGGGTGGGAGCGGATAGTTTGCCGTCAATGAGGAATCTTTGAGATCGGTTATGGAGGAAGGACCTGAACCATTCGAGGACAACGCCATCCAGACCCATCCTATGTTTAAGGCGTTCAAGTAGTTTTTCATGATTGACCGTGTCGAAGGCGGAAGATAGATCTAAAAGGATTAGGAGGCATGTTTTGCCTTGGTCCAGGGCTTGGAGGGCGTTGTCCACAATGTGGAGCATGGTTGTTTCAGTGCTGTGCCCTGGTCTGAATCCCGATTGGAAGTCGTCCAGCAGGTGGAAGTTGTCGATGTGTTGACTAAGCTGGTATTGTACGCATTTCTCTAACACTTTGGCTAGTAGGGGTATATTAGAGATGGGTCTGAAATTGTCTGGTGCGGCGGGATCAAGCGTTGGTTTTTTTAGAATAGGAAGGACTTGGCCGGCTTTCAGGGGGTCCGGAATCGATCCCTGCTGGAGAGAGGCGTTGATCATCGCGGTCCAGCAAGGAACAATGGCACGGGAGGCCGCAGCGAGGCAGTTGGATGGTAGCGGGTCATTGAAGTGGTTGTTTGGTTTTAATGTAGAGAGGATTTTAGCAATGGAGTCTTCGTCGTAGATTTTGAAGTCAGTCCAGCAAGCTTAGTTTTTGGGTAAAGTCGAAGATGAGGGTGCATGGGGAGGCAGTTGGTCATGAGGGGGTTGAGCGCAAGAGGCGGTACTAAGTTCGATTCCTAGGGAGGCCGTTTTTTCGGCGAAGAAGGAGGAGAATTCATCCGAAGATATAAGAGATTTCGGGGATTCTTTAGGGGTTTTGGCCAGCTTGTTTGATTGAAGTTTAACCAGTTCAAAGAGCTTGCGGGTCCTATTCGTGGCATTCCCCAGTTCGGATCTGAAGTAGTCTTTTTTTGAGTTGAGGATGTGTCTGTTGTAGGAGTTTCTTGCCTGCCGGAGAAGTTTGAGGTGCTCGGTAGATGGGTACTGCCTCCATATTCTTTCGGCTTGACGTAGGGATCTCCTCTCTGAGTTGAGGGAGGCGGAGAACCAGGGGTTTCTGTCTTTGATTTGTGTTCTCTTTAGTTTCAGGGGGGCAAGGTCGTCTAGAATGTTCGACATAGACGCCGAATAATGGTCATAGAGGTCATTGATTGTGGTAATGTTCGAGGTCGGGTAGTGCTCAAGTTTGCAGCGAGCCTCCAGCTTCGTAAGGTCCAGATTTTTGGTGTCCCTGATCCAGCGTTTGGGAATCATCGGTTGTGGGGGCTTAGTCTTGATTGATCCGGGTAGGATGAAGGAGATGGTGTGGTGGTCGGACCAGTCACAAGGGTCGATAGAGATGAGTTTGACTACGGAGTCCTTGGATATGATCCAGTCCAGGGTGGCTCCTTTTGAGTGAGTTGGTAGGGAGCAGGATTGAGTCAGGGCTTGGTCATTTAGGAGGTCTTTGATGGTATTGACGTGAGGGTCATTGGGGTCATTCCAGTGGAGATTGAAATCACCGAGGAAGATCTCTTTGGACTTAGAGGAAATTTTTGAGGTGATGACTTCCAGTAGGTGATCGGTGAAAGAGTCATTAGAGCCAGGGGGTGGTAAAAAATGTGCAAGTTACAAAGGTGAAGGGCGTTGTTGGTGAGGGAGAGTGAGAGATACTCGCAGGAGTCGGTAGTGAGCATTCCGAGTTCCTTGACCAGGAGGGAGGATCTGTAGATGCAGGCGAGGCCTCCGCCCTTTCTGTTCGACTGCCTGTCTAGCCTAGCAATGTTGTAATTAGGAGGGACTAATAAGTCCAGACAAGGGGAGGAGTATTCATTTAGCCAGGTTTCAGTAAGAATAGCTAAGTCCAGGTTTTTGTGCAGGATGAGGTCAGCGATATCGCCTGCATGTTTAACTGCTGAACGACAGTTGATTAGGAGACCTGATAGTGGGGGGTCTGGGGAAGTGTCAAGTGTCTGGGAGGATGGAAGAACTGGCGCAAGATTGCTTTTAACCACATTTCT
Organism: Triturus cristatus; assembly: GCF_964204655.1. Taxonomy (NCBI): domain Eukaryota; kingdom Metazoa; phylum Chordata; class Amphibia; order Caudata; family Salamandridae; genus Triturus; species Triturus cristatus. The sequence continues at coordinate 1,138,363,647 of NC_140583.1, read as the reverse complement.
GTTACGTCGTGTGGTTGGCCTGTTGGGGTTGATGGTGACCGTGCTGATGGGGTGTGCATGACCTGTGACAGGAGGGCAGGGGTTGGCAAGGGCAGTATTGTAATCTTGGAGGATAGCAAGGATTTCGTCTTCAGTGAGGTCAGCTGGGGTAGGGGAGGTGGGTGGGGAATTGTAGGAGAGTGCCAGAGCTCGGGATTCCGCTTCAGAGATGCGGCAGGGGTGCTTGCGCGGGCGAAGGTGTCTTAAGGGAAGCGGGAGAGGGAGCATGGGGGGAGCATTTGACTGTGTGGGGGGGGGTGGATGAGGTTTGAGGTTCGTGAGGGAGAGTTCAGCGAGGTGCAAGAGGTTCATAAGGTCCAGAATGGAGCAGTGGATGCTCTGAGTTAGGGTGGATGCTCTAGAGTGCAAAGCTTCTAGGTCGATGAGGGCTAGGGGAGTTGGCAGGGAGGGGGGCGAGGGTTCAGGAGCCGATGTTAGGGTAGGGGGGGGTCCATGGTAAGGATCACAGAGTATGCTGGGAGGGGAAGGAGGAACTATGGTGGGGGCTGTAGTGGGGGTATGCCGGTTGCTAGGCATAGTGGGCGGGTAGGACGGAGGGCTGCTGGTGATGGAGTCAGTTCTCCTGTCCGTATCGTGAACGTGGTTTCTGAGGAGGGTGAACCGGTCAGCGAATTTGTTAAGGTTATTAGTTGTGGCTTGGACCAGGACTATGCCGCTTTTGTAGAGGGTGATAGTGAGGTCTGCTCTGAGGGTAGGAGAGGGAATAATAGTAAGTTTGGTGCCATAGGGAATGTTTTTAGATGAGTGAACATTCAGAAGGTGTGTTAGGGTTTTTCGCCAGGCGGCGGTTTTTTTCGAATAGAAGATAAGGTCATTTATGCAGGTGCCACTGCCCGAGTTGACGCGGAGGTCAGATATCAATGTCTCGGGGTGGTTTTAGGGTGGTGTGTTTGAAAGATTTAGCAGTGGTTTTGGAAAGGTTGGGGGGGTAGACCAGAGTGAAGGCATTGTCACCCGCATTTGCAATGGCCGGGCGGGACATGATGGCTGAGGAGGGGCCCTGAAGAGGGAGGAGACTAGTGGGGTAGCGGTAGGGCTGGATCTCTAGGTGGGCTGGTGTGGGAGCAGCAGGGCTCGCAGGAGGGATTCTCGTATCACAAGCGTGCATGGGGAAGGACACTAGAGTGTGAGACAGTAGTGAAGGGCTGGCGCAGGTGTGGTTGGCAGCGATATGAGACTGTTGCGCGCAGGTTCATAGGGAGCAGAGTCTGCGGGTATAGCACTGGAGCAGGGTGTAGGGATAGCGGACGTTAGAGGCAGCATTAGGCTCGGGTCGGGGGCATCTAGCCAGGAGAGGGTTGGAATGTTCAGACCCGGATTGGGAACTGCGTAAGTGTTGGCTGCAGCGGTATGTCCTAGGTAGCAGTGAAGTACTATAGAGGTAGAACAGCATATTTCAAGGGTAGCGCCATCTTAGGGTCAGGCAGTAAGGGACTAATGAGGATGTCCTGGACGGGCGCCATTTTGGAATCAGGCAGGAAGGTTCAGGGCCCTGTTCGAGCTGTGCAGGGGGCCCCCAGGCCATCCAGACGGTGGAGGCAAGGGCAGAGCAGGAGCGCTGGTCAGCTGCAGACCCACAGCACTGGGGAAATGAAGGCGGGACGTGGAAAGCGCGTTCCGGGGCACAGGCAGCGAGGGACTCCAACGGTAGGCGAGGTGAGGGCACCCAAGCCGCTTCACAGATCGCAGCGAAGGATTCCAGCGGCAGGAGCAGGCGAGGCGAGGGCACCTAAGCCGTTACTCAGATCGTCATACCTGTAGCGCTGGGGCCGGTGAAATCGCGGGACATCTCGAAGGGCGGCGATCTCTCACCAGGATCGGCAGCTGGGGTCGCGGAGTCAGTGGAAGCCGTGCAGGGCTCTCGGCGGCTGAGCGGTGCACCATGGCCAAAGTCGGCACCACTGGTGGAGGTCGCAGTCGATGGTCTCGGTGGTACAGATACCCCCGGTGCAGGCAGCCCCCAGCGGCAACCGGCGCAAATCAGCAGCAGCGAAGGAGCCGGTCCGCAGTCCGACGGGAACCCAGATGCGAGGACGCAAGAGTCGGCGAGGGAAGACTCGATGATTGTATCTCCCCAGGTAGGTCGTTTAGTTGCGAGCTTAGTTCCAGCGAGGAACGGGGTGGAGCGGAGGTTTAAACGGGGATAGTAATCTTTGGGTGATCCCCAAACCAGGAGCTCCTAGTAGATGCTCCTACTCCTTGGGCTCTTTTGTCTCTGGTGGCCATCTTGGGAGACTTATTTGTTATGAAGTTTCCTAATTTCCTCATTTACTGCAGTCTCCTCAGTAGGAAATACTTTCAGTTTTTTACTTTGATTCCATCAAGAAGGCATTCAGATGTGTCACACATTTGCCATAAATTCAGAATGTTAGCACTCTTTTTGCTCATTAGATCACTGTAGTAAAGCTACTGCTCACCAGGGAAAACTGCTGCTGGTATTGAAAGTGCATGTTTCAGTCTGCATGTCAGAATTTTTTAATGAAATAGAAGAGGATTTGAGAAGTCACTCAAAATGTGCCCTAATTTTTCTTTCTGCAGCACTAATCATACGTTTTATGGAAAAATGAACCACCTCATTTTGTTCCTTTTTAAATTAAATGTTTTAAGAGTTACCACTTTAATCCAAGCAAGATGGCTTCAGGTGTGCCATACGTTTATCATAAGTAGGACTGTTAGCGCTCTTTGGAACACTCTGGGAAGCTGCAGTAGAACACAAAGGAATCAACTGACAGTCTATGCCCTTGTTGGATGTACATGTTTTACTGAGAATGTCAGACTTCATTCTCACATGACTGAGAAATATAATGTGAATTTACAGAAAATAAGCTCTCAGTTTAGCTTATAGATCACCTTCCAAACCTCTGTGGGAAAAGCATGAGAAAATATTTTTCTCTCAATCATGATATCCCAGACAAAGGCTTTTTCACATGGTGAAATCACCTTAGAACATACCACAATTCCTAGAATGAGTATGGTACCATCAACAAATGATTTATAATGTAACTAAAGTCTTAAAACCTTCTATTAACTACAATGCTTTTTAATGAGGTGCTATCATGTATATTGGTCCCAAGATGGCTGCCAACACTTCTTGGATGAAGTGCTGACAGCTAATCAGATCTCAGGATGAGATGTGTGGTTAGGCTCCGCCCACATATGTATATGATTTTACTTTTGATTTTCTCAGGAACTATTGAACAGATTGACACCACACCTGCAAAAGGCACTTCCCTGACCTTAGGACTACCTCTCTGCCAAATTTCAAGTAATTCTGTTCAGCCGTTCGGGCTGTACCTTCGACTAAAGGTCCTATGGAAAAATGCATGGGGAAAACGCGTTTTGGGACCCCCCTTTTTAACTCGGCCCCCGCTTGACGAATCACCCCGAGACTTTCAGGGTAGGAGGGGAGCGGAGCGCCCCACCTATTTTGAAACTTTTGCGAGGATTCGTCAACCGGCGCCAAAGTTATTCCAACTAGAAAGTAACAAAATCAATGCACTGCTGTCAGTCACAACACCACACTCGCCTCCACCACTACATAGACATGTAGGTCTGGTGTTGTTGTTTACCTTTTAGGCAACTTTGTGAAACACCCGAGTTATTTCATCAATCATCTCTGATCCTACTGACTGACTGCAAGTATAGTATGGTCATGGTGTCCAACTCTGTAGTGTCTCAAGTGAGTCCAGACTCACAAATGCAATGGAGCGGCCTGAAGTAGTACATTTTTGTTATTGAACACTAAGAAGGGAACTATTGACTTGAGTCACTTTTTTGTGTGTAGATTAGAATACCAGTAGACATCATGCACAACAAACACCAATCACTCAGAGTCAGCGTGCAATGCATGCCATCATTTACCAGTTCTTTCCGGGCAGTCCCTCTAGGCTTGGAAAGGAGGATAGATATATAGTCAGGTTTGGAGGTACTTGATGCGAGCACACATTTCACATTTGTTGTACTATTCTCCATCCAATGTTGGCTTGTAGATTTAGGGCGAGTCAGGACTCGGAGGAGTGGACTTACTTCTTCATTGACTGCACACAGTTGCAACTCCAATCCGGCAATAAAAGAGTATGATGGTGGTGATGGATTTGTTGTGATTCGAACAAGAAAGACAGTGACACACACAAATAATAAAGTAAATATTTATTAGATATATCTTTTTGGGGGGCTTTTTTTTGGGCATCGAAGGAAGAAAGAAAATAACTCGAAAGCCTAGATGTCAGGGAAGTGGAGCTCGTCCTCAAACTCAGGTAGCTCACCCAGAAGTAAGTCACCTAATACACTACTTTCATGACCTGAGTCACCGTCATCATCTTCCTGCTGTGCTACTGCAGGTATGGTGTAATCCGGTGATATAAAGTGCTGATTCATTTTGATCATGGTTAACCTCTCAACATTTTTGGCCGAGAGACTGGTCCTTCTTACTTTCAGAACAGCACCAGCAGCACTGAAAACACACTCAGAAGAGACACTTGTGACAGGGCAAGCCAGAAAGTTTATCACCAGCTTGCTGAGCACTGGCCATTGGTGCCTTTTCCCATACCAATACAGCAATGGGTTTTGATAAAGTAGACCTTTGTTGGGTCATCCAGATAGGCCTGGACCATCTACTCGATGCTCATGGGTGATCTGCTTTGCTTGGCCTTTTTTGCCTCAGCACTGGACTTAAGCCCTGTCTGCAGAAACCATTTTTCTGCTGATTTTGAGGCTGATGCTCCTGTTCTTGTTGTTTTTGATGTTGTTCTTGGTTTGTTTGGTGGTTTTGGCTGCTGTGAGCCAACCACATTGCCCTCAGGCTCTGAAGTTGAATTTGAAGGCTGACCTGCAAAACTTGTTGTGCCCTGGAGGAGTGGGCCTCCAATTCCCGGCTGTTCTTTTTCTAGCTGACTGGCGTGCACAGCTATCGATGTTTTGTAGCTGGCAACATCCCCATCTGAAAAAGGAATGAAAGAGTGCAGTAATGATTTGTACCATGGATCAAAAATTGTGGCACAAATGTAATGGTTGGATGACACAATGCCTCTTTGCAACTTTGTATTTTCAGATAAGCGAAGGGTTAAGCTCTCCACCAACTCATATGCTTCCTATTTTCCCCCACACCTGCATACAATGCAGAGACCCCCTTCAGCTGTTCCTGTAGCATGTGCAACAATGGGATAGCTTGTCCAATAGTACAGTCCTCCTTGCTGACTTCAAGTGTGAAGACCTCGAAAGGAAGTATCACCTCTGTCGGGCATTTAACTAGGCCCCATTGGTCCATCTCAATGAACAAGCCTTTCACAGTAGCATCCCCTCTTTGCATTACATATTCATTGATTGGTCTGTATTGCTCAGACGTTCAAGCATGTAATAAGTTGAGTTCCAACGTGTTGGCACCTCCTGGATGAGTGCTTTAACTGCGTTGACTGATCCTCAGGTGCTTTCGGGCTTTAAAAGAATGGATGAAATGTGTGCAGATTCTTCTGCAGGTGGTCAGTAAGTTGCTGACTCGAGCTTCTTTTTTCCGAAAGTCTTGACAATGATGTTAATGCAGAGTGCCAAACACAGGACCCTGCAAATAGCTACCATTGGCCATGGCCTTAACTATATTAATGCCATTGTCCAAGGCAACAAAACCAGTGTTAAGCCCTCTTGGTTGCAGCCATTCAAAGACCTTGCTGTCAAAATCTTCTAAAATGTTTGCATCAGAATGAGATTTCTCCATGGCGAACATGGCTATAGTTGCATATTTCTGAGCTGCATTAAAAATCCCAGCATAGTCAACACCTGCAGATATCTTTTCTCTAACCCCCACAAAAGAGATCCAGTGTTCAGTGATGCACATGTAATCAGTGGCTTGGCAAATGGTCTACTTGTCTGTTGTCAGATGGATAGTGTAAACAGCACTGTGATGCAAAGCTTGTCCAAGCAATTCCAGCACATCATGATGTAGTGGTGGAGCAGCAACTCTGGCGAAATAGGACCGGCTGGGAACCTTCAATTTTGGGCAGATGCTTGCCACAAATTCAAGAAAACCCACCCCTTCCACAAAAGAAAACGTGGAGGAGGACCAGCACTAACATTTTAGCTAGTTTCGCTTGTACAAACGTGCAGTGTGTGGTTGCGTTCTTACTGGCCCTTCAACCTAAACATGCGGAGAATGGTAGCCTGGATTTTTTTTTTTTCTGGTGCCACTGATGCAGGTGACTTCTTGACACCAGATGTTATGCTCAATACACATTTTTTTGCTGATCATGATGTGGGTGGTACCACTGCACTGCTGGCGAAATATGGAAGTTGGAGGTGGTGTTGGTAGTATCATCTGTGTTAATGGTATCCATGCCACATCCCTCACAACAATTTGGGATGGGGTAATGTCAGTCTCCATGTGTTCGCAATCGCAAATTCCGACTAAATTATTCCTCAACCTTGATTAAAGTTCGTGGGCTACTGAGCCAATGGAAGTCATTAGCTCTCACCATTATTGGTCGGATTGTATTAATAAAATTGTCTATTCTCCCATTGGTCATATTTAGTCAATCAGTCATACTAACTTTATTTTGCCACTACAAGTGACATAAAAAGTATTCTAAAATAAACAATCAATAATATTAAAAACATATTAAGTTTCAAATCACATAGAAATGCATATAACTCAATCAATCAAAAATATCTTTATTCGGATATTGAAACATCCAAGAAAAGAACAATACATTTACACATATCACAATACAATAATGTGGACAACTACTTTTAAAATAATTAAAATAAATCATTTCTACAGAGTCTGTCCAGGACCTTAATAACAGGGTTACACTGGGGGCTGCGAATTCATAACATATTTAAAGTGCAGAGTGCTAACAGCTATAAGGTACGAGATACCAACACAATAAAACTAATTAAAATGCATGATCATAGCCAAATTAAAACAATGCTTTATAAAATAGGCTATAGCATATTAAAAATACCATAAAACATCTCTGATACACTATGCCACACAATTCATAGTTTACATACATCCTCGGTAATGTCTACAGTTATATACCGAACATATACAACTGTAATCAAATCACCCAACCATCGGTGCCCAGCAAGCAAAGTTGCTTACACCTCACGTCTAGACTTCCTTAATTTTGCAGCTAGTCTTAAAAAGTTCACGGTGCAAAACAAGGTAAGGGGTTCCGAGGAGAGTTTTAAGTATAAGAGTGCTACCCTAACTTGAGTAAATGTATTCACTCTTAGGATGGTTTTTAAGAAAACAGCCCGCGGGTATTCATAAAATGGACAAAAGAATACAAAATGGAGGGTGTCCTGCGGAGATCCCAGATCGCAGCCGCAAGGACCCTTTGATCCAATATCTCTTGTGAACCCCGCGGGAACAGCTAAGATGTGATGTAAAAGATCCAGTCTGAATCTGGTCATTAAAAATCTGTCATTTTTATTATATATCTGCACCAGATAAGGTTCTAGACCTACGACAGATTTCGTTAATATGTGTGATCGCACTGACTCTTTCAATATTTCACTATCTTCCCGGGCACAGGCTAGACGCCTGAAATATTCTGCTTTTATATCTGCTTTTAACTGGGGGGTCAGAGATGTGGGTTCCTCAAAACAGTTTACAAAGCCCAACAACTTCATCGTGTCCTTCACATATTTTAGCCATGGTATCCTATATCCTTTGTCCCTATTAATACAGTCTTTGATTATTTCTCTACTTAGACTAGCCTCGGGGTTGGTCCAAATTTTAATCCAACACATTATTGGTTTGATGCTTACTCTATCAGTAATGTAGGGGAGCCCTAGCTCCTCATGAACAATAAAGGCCGGGATACTTTGAGGGACTTGCAGAATCCTTCTAAGAAACTTGTTTTCCTCTAATTGTATCATGGAAGTGTTTCTGAATCCCCAAACCTCACTCCCATACATGATTTTGGAGCAACAGATTGAGTTATATAAATTCAATATTTCATTCGGTGACCAACGGCCTAATCTCGTAGCTCGATTCATTATTGAGCCAATTGTGCTCGAGAGTTGATTACATTTTTCTGAGATTAGTGTCTTAAAGTTGAGGTGTTTGTCGAAAACTATCCCTAAATAGTTAAAGACCTTGACCTTCTCTAATTTATGACCCCCAATTTTAAAATTAAAATTCCTCGTTGGTCTTTTTCCTGCTTCCATGATGTATGATTTTGTTAAATTGGGAGATAAGTCTAAGTTTGCCATAAAACCACAGAAGCCATCAATAAGAGACTGCAGTCCCCTCCCTGTGCGTGACAGGAGTACTGCGTCATCCGCATATAAAAGGACAGGTATGCTTCTATTGGCCACTCTAGGACAGTCTACCCCCAGTTCTCCCAGTGCTTTGTCCAGTCCATTTATATATAGCGTGAATAGAAAGGGCGCTAAGATGCAACCCTGTCTCACACCCCTAGTGCATGCGAAGTGGTCAGTAAGATTCCCCTCATTACTATATCTGACCTGGGCTGTTGTGTTCCTATGTAATGTTTTTAAGATGAAAATCAAACCTAAATCAACCCCTAACAGCTCTAAGATCTCCCACAATTTTTCTCGGTTAACCCGGTCAAACGCTGCTGTCAGGTCCATAAAGGCTAGAAAGACTGTCCCCTCGCCAGCCACGGTGTACTTTGCCACCAAGTTGTATAAATTGAGGCATTGATCCGAGGTGGAACGGCCCATTCTAAATCCGTACTGGGTATCGGTAATAATTTCATTTTCCTCTGCCCAGTCCATTAGGCGGTTTAGGATTACCTTCCCTAAAACCTTTACTGACACGTCAATTAGTGAAATCGGGCGATAGCATTGAGGGTCACACTTGTTGCACTTTTTAAATAGGGCAACAATACTGGCAGTTGACCAAGATCTGGGCATTCCCGATTCAACTGCCGTATTAAAAACTCTCGTGAGTATGGGTGCCCACAGGTCAACCTGGGACAAAAATAAATCAGGAGGGATCCCATCCGGTCCCGGGGCCTTATTCCGAGTCAGGGCAAGTATTCCATCTTTAATTTCACCCACTGTGAACTGCAACCAAGAGCTTGGTAAAATGCCCACATCTGTAATTTGTCGGACAGTGAGGCTAGCATGGTTATACAGTTTTTTAAAATGAGAAACCCATGCTTCGGGCAGAACATTGCAAGCCACCTTCTCATTATTCGGTGCCTGGAAATTGGGGTCATTAATCACCCACCAAAAGCTCGACATATCTCTCTTCTCAGCTGCCTCCCTCAAATTCTCCCAAGCCTCGTAGTGGATAGTGTATTTCCTCTTCTTTATGGCCAGTTTATATTGAGCCCTGCATTCCACTATCCTACTCCTATCCTTGGGCACCATTTTAAGTGCCCGTTTCAATTCTTTTTGGGCTCTGGAGCATGGTTTGTCGAACCATTTAGGTGAGAGGTTAGACATAGGTGATGATTTGCCCCTCAGTAACCTGTCAATGTCCCTTACTGAACTTTCAAAAGCACTTATCAGTTCTTCACCTTCAACCTCCTGGTTTAGGCACTTCCATATCCCACCTTCTGAGGATGCCAAAAGTTTTTTATAAAATGCTTCCCCATCTATATTGGTCCAACGTATACGCCTGCCCTGATCAATTGCTTCCAATTTTCCCCTCGTCATCCTAGTCCTTGACTGCGTCGAGAGTTCCAAATCCCTCAGGGACAACACCAAAGGGTTATGATCACTAAAAATGCTAATTTCTATACTAAAATCTATGATCTTACATTTGAAACAATGAGAAACAAAAATAAAATCAATAATTGTATCCCTACCCCTTCCTTTAAAAGAAGGATTGATGATATTAGAGTTCCTGGGCTTGATTAAGTCCATCGTGGGGGCTAAATCATATATGCCCAGGATCTTACTTAGTTCGCGACCTTCCATTGTATGCTCTAGGTGCCAATCCTTTATAGATGGGCAAGAGTCCCATTTCCCCCCTCCCCATTTCAGGTATGGGCATTCGTGACAGTTAAAGTCGCCCACCAAAATCACATTTGGGGGGCTATTTCCCCTGGTGTGCAAATCTGCCAATCTGTCCTTAAGCTCAATCAACCTCTGCATTGATTGGCCCGCATTATAGAAATTTATCAGGACGAATTTTAAGCCCTTCTTACAGTAACTGATACCCTGGATATTATCCGAGCTCCAACCCAGAGCCTCCCAAGACCCTTGTAAGGAAAGAGACACGTACGTTATTAAACCCCCTTTGGCTCTTCCCATTATAGATTTTCGGGCGGGAACAAAAAACATTTTATACCCCTCTAAATGCGGGGCACAACTATCCGTCTCCCACGTTTCTTGTAGGCAGATAATGTGGAATTTTTGACTGAAATCCAACCATTTCTTGTTTTTTAATTTGGTTGAGATCCCTGCAATATTCCACGATACCACCCTAAGTTCCTCAGCCACATGATTTATCTCACTCCTAACTGGGATTGCCTGTGTTTGGGGAGAAAGTCCTACTAAACAATTCGTTACCAGTATAGTACTCTTAACTGGGGGGGTTAAGCGAAACCTCGTTTGTGTGGATATCAAATGGAAGAATATTTCCCATGGGGCCCACAATCTCCCTTAACATTGGACTGACTAGAGAGGGGGGAGTATCCCTAGTCGCACCTTGGACCAGTCAATCTAGTTCATCCATCACTGCCGCATCAAACAATGGGATGAACCTGTTTGAAACTGGTCCCAGTCTGTTGGTCCTTGTGTTGGGAATTTCCCCTCTTCTGCGTGTCACTTGGCCTGACTCTTTAGAATAGTCCCTATAAAAAAAGTTCAGGGGGAGCATTTTTATGGTTGTGCCTCTGTCAAAATCCCCATAACTGGATGTGAGCAATTCTTTTACCAGCTCTGGGTGTCTAAAATTGACAATAACGCAGTCTCCTGCAAACTTTTTTTCAGAGGGTCCAACCCAAGCTACCCTGCTTGCCATGAGGATGGGACTGTTCTGTAGCTGAAACTCCTTTACATTGTTATACATCCAATGATTAACCTTATTTATCAGGGAGCTTGTGGACTCTTCTCTATCCTGTTTATGGGCTGGAACCCCCGCTAAGACTATCGTGTAAGGACAAGAAGCTGGGGGTAAATCCAGCGTCTGCAACCCCGGTGTACATTGCGCCAGCTCGACTAGGGGACTAAGGACTACTGCAGGCCCTTTTTTACTGTCCTAATGTTGTGGTCTATGGGGCACAATGATAGAGGGAATTCCTTTATCCTTACCGGAAGTAGGGTCAACTCTCTGCTTATTTCCTGCCAACCTACTTCTGTTTATACCTGGACTGACAGGGCAAGGTGAAATCCCTAATCCTTCATGACTTGGGCTCGGTGGTGTCACTGGGGGTTCACCACTGTTCAGTTCTAGAAGCTTACTGACTGACTCCTCTATTCTCTTTATGTGTACCACTATGGGAGCCAAATGTTTTAGAAAAAGGGCTTCCAAATTGGCCTCTAGTGTTTTCATTATCTCCTGCGACCATTCCGTCCCATTTGCAGGAGAACAGGTTTCGCGGTGTTTGCAGGCTTGCTTGAATCTCCCATCCTCAACAACTTTGGGATTTTTTCTGGGGCCACCTTTTTTCACTTTATTATCTAAACTGTTTTTATTGGTCCCGTTGCTATGTGAAATAACAGTGGTCCTTGTATCATCTGAAGCGCCAGTTTCTAAAGGAGAGACTGGCACCAATAATGCTTTTTTAGAACGGGTAACCACTTCCCTATCCCTCCTTGGTAGTGCATTGGATTCCCTCTCCCCTGCAGTAACAATATCTTCCTGCTCTTGATCTCCCTTTGCCCCAGTGCCCGATGTTTCTGCCGCCAAATTTCCCTTCAATCTCGTGGGGGTGAGTTCATGTTGGTGAATAGTGATTACAACCCCCTCCAAAGGCAGTGGCTCTTGCTCCACACAAACTGGCGAATTAGTGTGGACTTGTGCTGTGGTAACACACTGAGTTATGCTATGGACAGGGGGTCCCTGAGTTACTGGGGTACTTACCCCTGGTGTAACACACTCAGCTATTGTACCCAGCGACGAACGTTTGTGTGCCAGAAGGGAATCAAGGGACAGCCTTCGCTCTGTTAACTGTATTTCGTGGAACAACAGGCTTTCAGCTCGTGTGATAAAAGCATCCAGGGTTCCCTTTACTCCACCCCCTGATCTAATCGGAGTTTTTTTAGTTTTCCCCATATCACCACTTCAGACTTACAGGCTTATATTACCGTGTATCTACTTCCTTGGCCTACCGTATCTCAATAAGACAAATGGGGCTGACCAAAAGGATAGCTACTAAGTATGTTAACCAGCGTTATCAGCCCACATTAATAGCCTGATACACAAATAGCAATACACCTTAACAAGCCCCCTACTGGAAGTTTCAACACCTGTATCCGGGGGGCAATGAACCACACGAAGGGCAACACACAAGCCCCCTCCCTCGACTTAACTTGACTGACCCCTAGTAATTACAAAGCAGTAGTCAACAATCCAGTTTCGAAATTCAAAAGGAGTGGACCTGCCCGGCCTCCTCTGGCCTCTGACGGCCACAGACGGCCCGCCCTTTGCCCGGGCTTAGTCCGGCGCCGCCCGCACGCGTCCCGCGATGCGGGGGGCGGAGTCAGTTTTGTAGCGCCTTCGGGCGCGAAATGCGGCGCTTCCGGGATGCCAAGGATCTTGGGAGATGTAGTTCCGATGCTCTCCCCCACACGGCGGTCGCGTTTGTCTGGCGACGGCGGGAAGGAGAATCAGGGGCCAACAGGGAAGGCAGCCCCAAGACTCAAGGGGCACAGCGGTAAGTGTAACAGCACTCCAAAAAGATCTCCAGCTCGTGACAACAGCCCCCCATTAAAAACGCACAAAAGTTAAAATAAGTAATGTCATAAAAACAATAATTCATACATATTACTATTCCTATTATATTTACATTCAGTCATATAAAACAGATTTGACATAAAGCAAAAATGATGCTACACAATAACAGACATAAGGGTTGGGCAGTAGTTGCAGAAAATATAAAGCCTGGGCGACATTGTCAAAAAGGCAATTTACACATGAGTGGCAACATCAACATTTTCCTTTCCTCAGCATAAAACTTGCAGAAAAAAGAAAATGAAGGTCATTCTGAAAGGATCGTCCGTCACATGAACAAAGTTGTAGTGCATCAACGGAGTATGTTTTAGCAGTGTAACCTAACATTAGTGAGATGTATTTCAGTTGGAATCGTAACATGACATATAAATGCTGAGCATTAGAGACAGATGTCAGATATGAATATGAAGAGTTATCTATACTAGGCGTTAGTAAATATTGCTTAACAGTGCTCTTATTGCATTTCCTCTCCCATCTGTCTTTCCTCAATCTATCCAATAACCGGCCTTTCAGATCTTTTTTTGATATTGTCAGGCATAAGGTAGGATCTTTAAACAATTTTCCCAAAGCAATTCATTCCAAATTTGAGCACCACATTAAATTAGGGGATATGCAGATTTGGTCAGTAATGTAGGGTAGGCTAAGGTCAGGGTGACAGTTATATGATGAGCAAGACTGGGGGAGGCAGCCTAGTCTCTTCAAAAACCGTCTTCAATTCTTTGGAGTTTAAATGCCTCGGTTAGACTCCATACAGCTGCCGCATAAGTTGCGGCTGAGACTACCTTTGCGTGATAGATCTTTTTTATGGTGTCAACTGGTTTTGATCCATGTGTTTTTATAAAGTTAAAAAGCCCTCCAATACTTTTTTCCATTTGCAACCCCCTATTAATCAGTTACTCTCCCTACCGAATCTAACCCCTAAATACTTGAAGGTGTCCACGACCTCAGGTTTTTGCCCTTCTATGTGGAATCGTTGATATTTCTTAAGCTTTGAGCCTGCCACAAGAACAAAGGACTTGGATTCATTGACTTTAAGGCCTAGGTTCCCCATAAAGTATGTGTACCCGACTATGAGTCTTTGCAGTGCATTGCAAGTGCATGCCCGCAGTACCAAATTGTCTGCATAGAGGAGTATGGGAACAGCTGATGAATTGACAAATGGGACATCTCTGGTAGATCCCTCCAAGGCCAGCTCTATGGCGTTAGTGTACAATGTAAATAAGAAAGGGGTGAGGAAGTATCCCTGCAGCATTCCACGGGTAATACTAAAGTGTCTTGTGCACTTGCCCTCTCTACTGTATCGAATGCATGCAGTGGCATCGGTATACATCGCACAAATAAAATTAATAATCGTGATATTAGCTCCCATTTTTTCCATAATTCCCTACAACTTAGTATGAAACTACACAATCAAATGCGGCCAACAAGTCCATTAAGGACGTAAAAGATGGCCGGCCTTAGCTGCCGTATATTTAGTGATAATCAAATTTAAACACTGGTAGATGGTACCCTTTCCTGTTCCTAAATCCATATTGTGAGGGAATGAATATATTCCTTTCAGTGGCCCATTCCTCCAGTCTGTTTGAAAGTAGCCGACCTATTAGTGTGACCATGCTATCCAATAAGGAGATGGATCTGTAGTTTATTGGAATAGCCTCATCCCTTTTTTTATAAATAGGGACAATTATGGTCTTTTTCCAAGAGGATAGTATGCCCGTACGTACCACTACATTAAAAATATTTGTGAGAAGCGGGCCCAAACTTCCTGATTTTCTAGGAAGATAGCAAGCGGGAATCCATTGCGTACCGGTGCTTTTAATCTACTACACTGTTTAAGAGCACCCTTCATCTCTTCCAGGGTAATGGTATAAAACCACCTGTAAGGGACACTGGAAAATCTATTTGCGGAGTAGATATCACTTCAGATTTTCCAAATGCAGTGTTAGAGTGGACCACCCAAGCCTGCTCCGTGACATATGTTTCTAAGCTAATATTTATATCCTATTTTAAGAAGGGAGCATTGATTATAGTCCAAAAACCGTTGCTGTCTCTCATTACTGCTGCGCTTTGTAGTTTCTCCCATGCCTCCTCGTTCAGTGGCCTCAAAGTTACTAATCTCATTTTTCATATGTCTTATGGCGTGATCTCACCAGGATACTATCACGTGGAGTAGATCGTAAAGCCACATGCAGTGATCTTAGAGCTTTGTGCATGCATCATCAAAGCACTGTATCTCCCTATGTTTATAATGCGATTTTGGCCAAAGTAAGTTCTCTTTAACTTCTGCTAAAATGCCGTTAAATGCTAATGGTAAAGAGTTACCATTTGAATCTAGATCTAAACATTTGTCAATTTCCTGCCTCCTTTGGAGCACAACATCCCCAATAATTTTTTTTGTATTGACTTTTCCCATTTCAAAATAACCCAATTTTTCCTTCCAATGATAGGCTTAAGTAAAGGGTTTTTAGTAGGTTTTACTCTCTTTCCAAGGCACATATGGCAGGTGATGCGCATGATCACAAAAGGCATTGGATGTTGTTTTTATATTAGAAAAGTGCACTCTAATCAATTCGGAAACCTATATGTAATCAAAGACTGACAAATAAGATCCAGAAAAAAAAGGAGGGTGTAGCTGGCCCATGCGAGTTTTATAAATATTAACAATTTTGAAGGCTAAGGGTCATCAACAGTCTATTCAAAGAATCCCTGTAATTACCGTGTTGAAAATGATGTGGACAATCCCCATACCATACTTTATATCACACACAGAAGTAACCATTCTCCTACAGTTATGGGAATTAAAATCACCCATCCAAACTCAAATCGAGATTTTTCTGATGGGAATTTATGAGGTGATTAGTATCCCTTTCTAGGGGTTCTATTACTGTCACCATATTGGGGCCAAACGTATTATTATAATAATTAATGATGATCCAATCTCGCCCTTTATGCCCTTTATAAGCATCAAATAATAGAATGTGATAGTAGGGTGAGGTGGCAAGAATTAAGTTAGATACTAAAGTCAGTAACCCGACACTATGATGGCCATCAGTAGCACACAAAGCAGGTGTTTGATAGGTAGTGTACCCTTCTATATGAACATCGTTGACTTCCCATGTTTCTTGGATACATGCTATAACATACTTGGCCACCAGGGCTAGTCAATCAGAGTTAGCTCTTTTCTGGTTATAGCTCTCTGTGTTCCAAGACATCATTTTAGGATTTACTTTTATCACATGCTTCCAGGTCTCGCAATGGTGCAAATCTGTTAGTGAGTGATAGGGCAGGATTAATTTCAGCAGGGCAACATTTTACCAGAATATTGGAGGTTGACGGAAGGTGAAGGGTATTAAAAAACCTTAATTTGGCATGTGCCGGAGTAAAAGTGTTGAGGGGCTGGTAAAAGAAGCCTAATGGTAGTGCAAAATACTCTGTGTCAAAGGATGGAAAGTTGGGCAATATCCGCAATAATTCTCCCACCAAATGTTGGTTGTTAAAGTTTATAACAATACAATCACCTCCTATTGTTTTCGTTGAGAACCCCATCCACTTTACTCTTCTTGCCATAATGAGATGAAGACAGATGTTAATCCCTCTAGTATAGAATTTAGACATCCAGAGTACGGCCTTGCACATCAGTTGCTCTGTTGATTCCTGTTGATTACATTTCAGGATCGATATTCCAGCTAAAATGATTATGAAAGGGCATGCAGCAGGGGGTAGATAGAGAGTCCCTCCATATTTAGGAGGAGGATTTGATTGATGGTTTATGCACTCAGAGTTAGACATCACACATATAGTGCTTGGGAGTCCAGAGTTGTTAATCCTACTAGGAGCTGCACCTCTACCCGTCCGTTCTAGTCTGGACTCCCTGGACTGCTCTCCCATCACAGGCGTACAATGTTTTTTTAATCTTTTTTATTGATTTTTCTTACCCTTTTAGTTGAGGCAAAATATACATCATAAGATTGCAAGGTTATGATACATTTCATAAACAATATATATCTTTATAAGCAAAAACAAATAATATGTCAGGCCCGGAGTGGGCTGCGTTTCCTCAGACAAAATAATAATTATTCATACATACAAATTTATATTTATATTGATTACACCGAAATAAATCGGACTGTAAAAACGATAGATCTACTCATGAATCTTCACATATCTATCCTAAATTTTTTGGCTCCAATCTGATATTGGAGACCAGATTTTACAACCCATGGCTCTTTTCCTTCTCCCTTTAGTCCTATAAATTGATAGCTCTAGATTGTACATAGCTAAAAATCTTGACTGCCAATTAATAAAAGAGGGTGGGTCAGGGCTAATCCACTCATTAGTAATACAGGCACGTAACAGCACCATAGCGATAAATACAGTAGCAGTTGTGGATCTCAATCTTATATTAACCTCCCTATCTGACCCTACACCGATAATTACTAGTTCTCCAGTAATTATGATCGGGGATCCAAGTATTATATCTAAAAAGTACACAATTTCTTGAAAAAACACCCCCAATCTAGGACTAGAAAAGAACATGTGAATCGAATCCGCAGCCAGTAATCCACACCTATTACACTTGTCCCCCATCATTGCACCCTATCTAGAGATTTTACCAGGAGTGTAATATAAATCAAAAAGGGCCATGTAATGCTGACTACGTAATCTTCCAGTCATTAAAACCTGGTTAGCAAGATCAAGAGATTTCATTAAATTTACATCCTCCACACCCAGTTTATTCTCCCACTTTGTTTTCCATATCCCCAGGTCACCCGGGAATAGTTCCACTAATTGTTGGTAAAATTGACCTATTCGTTTTTTTTGGCCATTTTTTCAATTAAGGGAATTTTAACAAACTGTTGTCCTATTCCTGGCCCCATCCGAGCCAGAAAACTACGGATTTGAAGATATTAAAAAAATTCTTGTTTACCTAAACCAAATTTCTCATGTAGATCTGAAAATGCAAGAAATTGGCCTTTATCAAACAAATCCCCTAAGCACCATAATCCTTTTAAGTCCCATCTCAATGTTAATTGAAGGTTATGGGAAGAAACCCGGGAGCGGAGAAGGGGGTATAGACATTAAGATTAAAAATATGTATCTTACGTTTAATTTGTTTCCACACTGCGTATGCAGCCTTAAGTATCTTAAATGTATTTTTTTGTCAAGTAACTGGGCTCAATTACCCTAACTAGGCAACAATTGGTCTCATCTCCCAGCCCAAATTCATAAATAGATGGTCTATGAAAAAAGGGAATCTCAGCTTTAGCCCCAACTACAAGGGGACCCATAAATTGCATCATAGTAGCCCAGTAATACATCATAAAATGTGGGTTACCCCAGCCCCTGTGATGTCTTGGTAAAACCATCTTTTTATATGCCCTTCTCGGTCTTCGGTACCTTCAAACAAATCTGGAACATATCCTCTCTAATTTAATAAAACACGTAGAAGAAAACTCTAGGGGGATTGTTCTAAACATATAAAGAAATTTCAGTTGGACAGACATTTTTAACACATTGCATCTCCTGTGGAGAGATAGGTGAAGATGATCTAGTCTTTCCAATGTTGCGTTCACCTTCTCCATCACTGGGGTAATATTCAACTCGGGATTCTTGTCCACTTCCGATATCATTTTTATTCCCAGATATGTTACTTCGGGAATGATTGATAGATTTAACGGGGGATCTGTACCTTAGTAAAGAACCTGGGTTTTCTCTACATTTAATTTGTATCCGGAAATACAATCAAACTGGACAGCCAATGACTTAGTTGCAGGTAGCGCAGTGACAATATCACTGGTGAGTACAACAATGCTCTATACTAAATACTGTTAAAACTCACTGGTTTAATATCTATATGCTGGGTTATTTTATTAAAAAATAAATCAATATATAATGCAAATAAAAGAGGGGAACACGGGCACCCTTGCCTTGTACCCCTACTAATACAAGATGATCAAGACTCTTGTGCGTATAGTTGCTTCCGGACATATATATAGGGTCTTAACTGCTTGGATGAACTGAGGACAAAACCCTTTCCATCGCAAGACATCCCACATGTATTGCCAGGAGACCCTGTCGAACGCCTTCTCGGTGTCCAACAGGATCACCCCCAATGGAAATTCGGTTGCCTGAGCCCAATTTAAGAGGGCTATTACTCGTCTCACGTGATCAGCGGTGTCCCTGCCGCGAATAAACCCATGCTGGAAATTAGATACTAAAGTGTTAATAACCATTCCTAATTGGTAAGCCAAAATTTTAGAAAAGTTCTTACTGTCTGAATTTTTCAATGAGATGGGCCTATATGACGATGGATACAACTCGGGTTTGTCCTTTTTAAAAAAAAACTATAATAGTAGTCTTACGCCAGGAATCTGGTGCTGATCCCCGTTGAGCGGAAGGAAACAGTGTCATAAATTCCGGTCGAAGCGCTTGACGAAATGTCTTATAGAATTCAAGGGGGATGCCATCCAGGCCAACCACGTTTCCTGTTGATAAAGACATTATTGCTCCCTCCACCTCTTCCCAGGTTATACATACTGCTAACTTCTCATTTTGATCTTGAGTAACTATATTTGTTTCGATTTCGAAGCTAAATTCCTTCATCTTCTCAACTTCATTTATTGTTTCATCCTCTGTACTTAAGTTGTGGTAGTACTTACAAAAAACATTCAAAACTTCACCTTGGGAATCCTGGATCTGGTACAGATGGTCCTGTATCCTATAAATTCGATTGGTTATCTCCCTCTGCTGAAGTCTCTTCTCTAAAATCCTACCAGAATTTTCCCGCGCTTCAAGAATTCGGGTCCTGTACGAAGCCAATTTTGCAGCTATTTTCGTGGTGAAATATTGGTGGATTTTCATTTTTAAAATTGCGATAGATTTTAAAGTTACTTCAGTATTTTGTTGACCTGGTGAAGGGGCAAGATGGCAGTTGTGCAGATGACCGAGTGAGCGGAGTCCCCCCTGTCTATCCTATCTTTGATGCTTCGGTAGCTGATCGTGATCAAAACATAAAACTTCCACATGAAATGCTGTGGCAATACTGGCTTCTAAGCCCGCCAAAAACTACACTCTCTGGGGTTTGCGGTCCGCGGCATCCCGCTTTGCTGTGCATGCAGTATCAGCGGGGCTTGAGTTCTCTGTGCTGGCAGCTTGCGGTACTATCACCGCGCTCCCTGCGCTCATTAGTGGTTACAATGGCCCCGAAAACAGTAACCAAAGGTGCTAAGACCCGGGGGGGCAGCAGCAGCCACAGCCTCAGTCTCAGCCTTCTCTGCTTCCTCCCCCATGGAAACTTCAATCAAATCCACCCTAGGTCAAGGAGGAGATGCTGGAACACGCCGAGGAGCTAATAGCTCCTCTCCTGGTCTTGCGCAGAAAGGAGGCAGCATCACCCGGAAGCTCCAGGCGGTTTCCGGTATATTTAGAAAGCAAATGGGCAGAGGTAAGAGCCTGGTGTAGGCCGAAACAACTGTATCTTCCTTTGAGTATGACGAAACGCAATGACTATTCCGAGTAACAATGTTGCAGCAGAAGTAACGTTACAGACACCAATAACATCAATGCCTTTAACCTTGACTGTGAATAATGAAGGGGCTATTCAGGGCAGCAGGGAGGATGTAAGCGGAGATTTGCGGAGCAATGAGATGGTGGATGGGGTGACTGATGCTCTCCAAGCTACCTCTTGTCAGAGAGAGGCACTAGCAGCTGGAAATATAATCTTTAGTAATATAAAAGAGCCGGTAAAAAAACCTGAGACTACAATGCCCTCACAAACAGCAATGTTTTGGAATCAACCCCTTGGTGACGACCAGATCCTGGAGAACAGAAATCCAAACACAGGCAATCAAAATGCCGAAGGTAGACACCAGGGGAGGGAGGTAAGACTAAGGTCCTGCAGAACATCGATCATCTAGACAAAGAAGCAGTTAAAGATGTAGATTCTGGGGATTCTGGGGGAAAGTTTTACTCGATGTCGGAGCCCTCTAACTCTTCCGAGAACGAGAGCCTAGTGGGAGACTGGGTATACGACAAGGGTGATACTAGTAGTTACCAGCTGGATGAAGTGGAATTGAGCTTGGAGGTCTCTGCAAATAAGGGGACTGTGAGTAAACAAAAGGAAACTTCTAATCCTCTGACGAAAGAGACACTTGGTACAGCTGGATCACTCGTGTGGGATTACTCGTTTCCCCCCCAATTTGATAAGAATGGAGGGCCGGGCAATAACTCTGGAGAAATTGCAGGCGCAGACACGGCAACAGAAGAAGAAATCACCCTCTCCACTATATATCAAATCATAATGGCCCATCGGGAAGAGACTAGGGTGGAAGGACTTAGGACCCAGGGTGCCGTCCGAAAAGTGCAAAACACAGTGCGCCGAGTTGCAAAGACATGTACAGAGATATCCACAAGAATCGGGGAAGCCGAGGCAAGAATATCAGCAAAGGAAGATGAGATTGTGCAGCAGAAGGCTACAATAGTATCTTTGCAGGCTTTAAAAGATGACACCAATTGGAAGCTCACTGAATTGGAAAATCGTTCCAGAAGGAACTATTTACAAATTTTGGGAATACCTGAAGGACTGGAAGGCAAAGACACTAGGCAGTTTGTAATATAATTATTTTCAGAAGCCTTTTCAGAACTTAAACAATGGAAGTGGGAAGTAGAGCTTCAGAGAGCGCATAGGTTCCCATTTAATCAGCAAGCTAGAGTGGGGGGGTCAACCGAAAAACCAAGGGCTATATTGATTTGTCTTAGTAATTTTTTGTTACGGGAATCAATATATGACTTAGCATGGCCGGACAGGTAGAGAGGTGGTAAAGGATGCGAATTCTTTGTTCGCCCGGATTTCTGTCAGGCCACTGTCCAAAAGAGGTGGCATTTTCATCAAATGATTCCACTTTTTCAGGCAAAGGGGGCACAGGCCTTTCTGCTCAACCAGGCCAAATGAAAAATTGTACACAGGGAAAAAATAAAAAATTTGTATCAGAAATAGTAGCAAAGGAATTTATGAGCACAATTTGAAGTGGATCGATAGTTAATCGGGCAAATGTGTATCCAGTCAATAAGGGGGGGCTCCAACTTATGAATGCCTGTACTATTTTTTCTTTTTTTTTCCCTTTTGGTTTTTCTCTATGTAGGGGGGGAGGGGCCTGGTGGAGAGTTCTTAATCTGCTTCCCATCACAGAGGACTCAGTCCTTATGCCTCATTTGGGAGGGGTAGCTTTGGGTGGGCAAGGGGTGGGGGTGGTGGGAGGGGGTGGGGGGAGGCACATTTGGCTTTTGATATCTATATTGCATTCAGGTTATGGTACTTATTTCTATTTGAGAGACAATTATTTTTTCAGTTTTTATGAAGCGTAGCCTAGGGTATAGGCTGGGCAGACGAGATCTGTTAACTCCTATGTTATGACAATGACCGGTGAACTATCCATTAGTACATGGAATATATGTGGTTTAAACAATAAAAAGAAAAGAGGGGTGATGGCCCAAATTCTGCAGGTCATGCGTATCGATGTGCTCCGCGTACAGGAAACTCATATTTCTTGGAGTAATCGAAAGTAGCTGAGTGACCCGGGTATGGATATAATTGCTTGTACTAGACAGAGCTCAACTACTAGAGGGGTTGCGATATTGATTAAACATGGCCTGGGTGCTTGTAAGTGGGTAAAAGAGGACGTCTTCGGGCGTTGGGCCATTACTGAAATACTTGTTAACGGCTCTCCACTGACGATATGCTTTATTTATGGGTCTAATTTAGATGGCCATCCCCTTCAATCCTTTGTGGGGATTTCAATCTTTATTTTGAGAGTGGATTTGATATTACAAGGGACCATCAATATAGGGGTAAGAACACCAAAGTTTTTAATGCCACTCTAGGTCTAGTCAAAGAACTCGGGCTGGCCGATGTTTGACACACTCATAAGAAAGATGCGCCTGGAGTTACTTTTTATTCAGCTCCTCATAGAAAACATGTCCGCTTGGATTATTTTTTTATCTCTGCTGAAAGAGTAATGAGTGCTAAGATAGAGATCACACCCAGGATCATCTCAGACCATAACCCGGTTATCTTAGAACTAGAAATGTGTTCTAGGGCCCAGCTGAAGGCATGGACTTTTGAACAAAAACTTTTATTTGAGCTCGAATATTGCGGGTACATGGGTGATTGGATCAAGGAATATTTTTTAAATAACTGGGGTACAGCTTCAGACCTCATTGTTTGGGATGCATTCAAGATCAGGGTTCGAGGAGAAACACTCAGCTATTCTATAGCCAAACAGCGTAAAATCCTGGTGGAAATTAAGGCAGGGATGAATCAGTTAAGGTTATTTTTTTGGAGGAGTCGGGGGCCCCCTTGAACACTCTAGTTCCGATGCGCCCATACCTTAGAGTGTAACATAGGGGGATAGATCTGGTCTTAACCATTGGGGCCCCTTTTTATCCATCTCCTGGCACAAGATTATTGGAATTGGAGGGAGCTAGTCACGATGACCACTCGGTTCAAGACCCTGCTTGAAATCTTTGTTACCATTGGCTTAATCATCGGACACCCTGTTGTTTGCTTGACTATAATGTTCCCAAATTTTCCCAAAATGTTTGTTCTTACTTTTTTTCCCTTCTTTATCTAATTTGTACACCCTTAGTATAGACAACAGCCACTCTCTGTGAGTTGGAGGTGTAATTTTTACCCACTTAATACAACTCTCCCTTCTGGCAAGCAGAGTGAATAGGAAAAGGATATTTTCCTGATCCTTATTCAATGAGGGATAGTCTGTGTTTTGTTGATTAATCCCAAAAATAACTGTTTCCATGCTTACCTCTATGGGCTGTTCCAGCACCTCAGAAAAGGTCTTACCAATTTGTTTCCAGAATTCTTCCAACTCAGCACAGTACCGGAACATGTGGAGATCATCCACTCTTTCTTCCCCACATTTAGGACACTTCTTTATCATGTTGCTGTTGATTTTAGACAGCCTTTTAGGTGTCCAGTATGATCTGTGTATCGTGAACAAGTGATTCTTCTTCAGTGGGGCTGATTTTACCACATGCCCAAGAATTGCCATCAAAGTTTGCCAGTAATGAGGAGTATCCAAACTTGGAAAAGTTTTTCCCCAAATTTCGTTCGGGACTTTATATTCTGTTTCACCTGCTCTTATAAGGGCCCAGTACCAAAATGATATCTCCTTTTTGAAAGAGTTTGTGTTTAACAACTTTTGTTCAATGTCATAGTCCCCTTGTAGGTTTTCCTTAATGTCTTTTACCCAACTACTAAGTTGGTAGTATTTACATCTTGCTAGTGAACCTGTAGTCTTTTTTTGCAGGGTCTCCCATTCTATAATTTTGTTGTTTTCTATTAACTGTCCCCAATAGTTTAAGATTCCTTTTCTCATGGTGGTCACTAGACTGACTTTTAGGCACTCAGGGGTGCCTGGTGAATCCCAGCTGGGAGCATTTATGCTGTAGTAGGGAATTTTCAGAATCGTTCTTATTCTGTACCAAGTTCTTGCGGCTGTCAGATTCGACAAGGGCTTCCATGTAAGTAGGCCATGTTTCCCGCTTACCCAGGAGTTTCCTTATGTTCTTGAATTGGAAAGCTCTACAATACTCAAGAATATCTGGGCTCGCGATTCCTCCTTGTACCTTATTTCTTCTCAATTTTTCCATCCAATCCTAACCCCCTTAGCCGCCCAAATAAAGCTGGATAGCTCCCCTTGCAACTTTTTTATCTGTTCAGTCTTAAAATTTAATGGGAGAGAATTGAATAAGTATGTAAATTTGTGTAGTGTATTCATTTTAATCAGGTTGGATTTACCCAGGAAAGACAGTTGTAGACCCGACCAGGTTTTAAGAAGTTTTCTTGTATCTTTATGAATTCTAGTAAAGTTCATACTAGCTATCCCGTCAAGATCTTTTATGTATTCTATTCCTAAATATTTTATTTTTTCTTTTACTGATAGGTTACCTGAGACTGTGTTCCATTCTAAGATTTCCGTTTTTAGTTGATTAACAAGGTATCCTGAAACTGCCCCAAACAGATCTATAACTTTTTCTATCTTTGGAAGTGAGCTATTTAAGTCGCCAGTAAATATCATTAGGTCGTCGGCATACAATGCTACTTTCTTTTCCCAGCCTCCATGTTTAAAGGGTGCTATCCCCTCTTCTCTTCTCAGAAGGCAGGCTAAAGGCTCTATATAAAGATTGAATAGTAGCGGGGAGAGGGGGCACCCTTGTCTTGTGCCTCTTTTTATCTTTATATTATCTGTGAGGGCGTCATTAACCAGTACTTTAGCTGTTGGATTATATATATTTATGATTGCAATCTCAAAATTATCCCAGAGATTACATTTGGATAGGGTAGCGTTCAGAAAGGGCCAACTGACCCTATTGAACGCTTTTGCAGCGTCTTATGTTATCACCGCCAATGGTATGGAATTTTGAGTTGCAATATCAATTGCACTGACTAGCTCATGTGATAATTCGTAAATTTGTCTGCATTTAATGAACCCTTTTTGGTTTGGGTGAATCAGGGACAATGCCACATCCCCTAATCTCTTAGCTAGTATCTGTGTATAGATCTTGTAGTCTGAGTTTAAGAGTGAGATAGGACGGTAGGATTCACATTTGGCGGGGTCCTTTCCTGGTTTTAGTAAAATACTCACTATGGCATCATTCCATGAAACTGGAATGTCTTTTTTCCCAGAGAAGATATTATTTAAGAGATCTGTTAGGGGGGATATTAAGACTTCCTTTAGGGTTGAGTATAGTTCATTTGGAAGCGCATCCGGGCCTGCAGCTTTTCCTTTTTTTAGGCCTTTTATTGCATCCAAGACTTCTTCTCTGGTGATCTCCTGATTCAGGGCTGTTCTCTGCTCTGGGGTTGTTTCTGGAGTTGTTATTCCGTCTAGGAAGCTTTGTATTTGTTCTTTAGTTCTAGATATCTCTTCCATATATAGTTTATCAAAGAAATCCTTAAATTCTCGTCTAATTTCCGTGACGAATAGCAGCCAGGTAGAGCTTCCTTCTGAATTTTCGTAACCCTGTTACGTATTGCTTCTGTTTTGGCTTTCCAGGCCAGAATTCTCCGACACCCTTCACCATATTCATATTTTGATAATTTACTGGCCTCCCATCTATCTCTAACCTTTAAATCAAGAAAATCTGCTAGTTCTACTCTCTTCTTTTTCTTTTTTTCCTCTATTACTTCCTTTTCTTGTGCAGTTTTTGCTTTCGTGTGTTAAGGTTATTAGAAATAAAGATAATGGGGGAAATAATCAGACGGCGTACAATGGTTTGATGGATTGCACAATAGGGGGTCGGTGGTCTCTCTTCCCTCTCTCACAAGGTCAACCAGTTGTGCTCTAAAGTGGTCGACTTGATTTCGAGCCATAAGTGTTGAGATGGTGACTTGAGGCACCAGAACGGTGGCAGAGGGGGTAGCGGGCAAAATGGTGGAACTTGGGATTCCATATGAGAGCCATGATCCCCTTCCCCTACGTCAGTACCTTTGTCCCTTCTCGATAGCAATATTACAGTCTCTTCAATTTTAGATAATCTAGCTACAATTGGCTGAAGGTAAGATGAGACAATTCAATTTAGTTTTTGAAAAGGTCTTCATTAGTAATACATGTGACAGGCCCAGGGGAATTAGTTGAGTTAATAGCCACAGTAATATCCGAATTGTTATATCCATTAACAGAAGGGGGATGAACAACTGTAATAGTACTGCCATTTGGTAGAGGTGAAGGGGAATCAGTTTATTCATCTTCCAGTGGGAGGCGGCACTCTGTCATCTCTATCGTCTACGAGAGCACGTCTGCCACTCTTGTTAGGAAAGAATCGAATGTATCAGTTATCCCCCTCATGTATCTGTAGTTTTGGTCTTCCTCTTAGTCATGCTGTGACTCACTGTGTTTACTTGAGTATGGGAAAACGCTCACAGCCCAGAGCGGAAGTTAGGGGGGTGGCCCAGCCCAGACTCCTCTTTGAGATGACAGGGGTACACTGGCTCATCCTTGACCCAGGCTTTGCCCTGGCATGTCCCCGCCACTGGCGGCATCGCGGGCTGGCATCAGGCGTGCAACGCCCATTGGGATCAAAGGGCTTCAGCCCCCCCCCTGTCGTGTGTGGCAGCCCGGGCTGAGACAGCTTCCCGGGCACACACACAGCCGCACCCGAGTACTTCACAGGTCTTTAAAAGACCATTTGCTTGTAAATGAGGCTTTGTTGTTTTTTCACCCATTCTAGAGCCCCTGCATCTCCACTCTAACTATTGCTGGAAGAGTCAGCCCCCCAAAATGTTTTTTTAGACCCCCCCCCCCCGAAATTTTGCTCTAGTTGAGCCCCTGGCTGGCGTTGTCCTAAAGAGCGCTCTCCAACGCTGGGGAGTTTTAGTCTCCCCCTGCTCCTCCAGGTACGATCCCTCCCCCTTCTGAGAAATGGCGTGAACATGCGTTGCTGGCAGGTCATATTAATTTCTTCCAATGCTATGATTGAAATTCATCATTTTTAATTTGATGAATTAAATCAAATGATGCACCACTTTGTATGGCAGGGCAGAAAACCTTGCACTAATATAAAGGCGTTACAGTGAGATGTAGAAGAGGGAGGGCTGGTGCTCCAGAAACCCAAAATGCACTATCAGGCCACCCTGTTAAATCGGGTAGTTCGAGCTGCAATCGCCAGTGCCCATTAAATCAATTCTATCTCAGTATGACGTTAAGAGTGAGAGACGTCAATCTCTCCACGTTTCTAAAAATACTAAGGCTGCGGTAGCAAATTAGGTACAAGCTGCCCCACTTTTTGCTACTATATTAGATAAAGTATGGCAGGAGTTTCACATTCTTTGGCTTCACATATCTCTAAGCATAACAAAATATACATCCTGAAATTGCTCCTGATATGTGGTTCAATAATCTACAAATCAAAAATATCCTTAGCGAGAGCAGACAGGCATCTTGCAAATTAGCAGAAAGTATTATCAAATCCTACTTTCTAACTTGTTTTAAAGGCATGGGCAATTGGAATTGTCTGTTATGCCAGAAACTAGAAGTGATACATTATTTTCTAGATAACCTTGCAGCCACCACAAATTGTAAAATCGATCGACATCATTGGCCGCTCTACAACAAAATTGGCTATAAAGCCATTTGTACTGCGAACTACAGAAGAAGGTCCTTTTTCAGCAAGTGGATGTTATATCGCACTCCATACCTTAGTCATAAGATGTGTCGCGCATTCTTAGCGGCATGTTTTAGGTGTGATAATGTTCATGGTGATTGGCTGAATATATGCTTTACATGTCCGTGTCTCTATCGTTTTTGAGTCCAGGTGTTTCAATTTATTAGTCAAAAACTCCAGCTGACTTTACAACCAGATCCCAATGGGGATTTATTTGGAATTATTTCACAACCTAGCTGTATCACTGTAGGTCAAAAACAATTTATGTGTGTCGCCTCGATAATTGCTAGGTTGTAAATATTAAAAAAAACAAAAAACTGAGATCAATTGAGTTGCCTACTTTTAGTCACTGGCTATATAGGATCAAACGGTGAAACGGTATGAGTGTTTTTACGATGCAACATTAGTGTCCACAATATTTTTTATAGCTATGGAGAAATCTGCCTGAGTGAGTCATGTTTTTTTTGTCTGATTACAATTAAATGAATTATTGTCTAAGGGGCAGATTTATGAGGTTTTGCCGTAGGGAAGCGCAGCAGGCCTTCCTGCTGCGCTTCCCTACGGCAAAAGAAAAGGGCAGGGATGCGCCGTATCTATAAAATGCGGCGCATTCCTGTCCTTTTCCCCTGCGCCGGCGCACAATGGGCTGCCTGCGCCAACACAGGCACCTCTGCACCATGGTGCAAGGGTGCCTGCGTTGCGGAGATGAATATTTTTGTACAGGAAGGGAAACCTTTCTGTACAAAAATAATCACAAGAGGTTTTTCCTCTTTGTATGGGTGCTGCAGAATGAAGCACACATAGAAAAAGGAAAAACGAAGAGAAATAAGGATATTTCTCCCCGTTGCGCCTCCCTTACGCCTCCCCTGGGGAGGCGGAAGCTTTTGACGCTGCCTCGGATTTACGATTTCTCGTAAATCTGGGGCAGTGTCAAAAGGCCATGGGTGTTGCTGGGAACGCCCCCAGCAACACCCATTGCACGCCACTTTAACGCAGAACACTGCGTTAAAGGGACTGATATTTATGAGGCAGCATTAAGCCCAAAAAAGTGGCTCAGTGCTGCCTGATAAATATCACGCAGGCTTCTGCGCCACGGAACGTCACAAAAAGTGACGTTCCGATGGCGCAACGGGCCTCATAAATCTGCCCCTAAGTGTTTAGTAGTTACTTCACTTGTGTCGGATAATGAATTATGCTGTCTATTTGTAGCAGCTTTATAGGGAAAGATTGTGTTAATATTTTGGATTAATATATCAACATTGTAGGGGACCCCAGGTCCCAGGACACCCTGTTGCAGTTCGTGCCAGGAGGCACCTGTATAAGTGAAAGTGGAGGAGGCATCAACACCCTCCAGAGCTTATAGCGCTTCACTCACTCCGGCAGTACGCACCATCATTGTTGAGTACTCCAAGTCCTTGATTGTTTGCAATCCTCTTCTCCGCAACGTTTGATGGGGCGGGGCAGAGATCCAAGTGCTAAATCTCTGCGGTTTGCAGTGAGAAGGTCTTCCTGTCACTGTGCAGTGTATTGCTGGTGGAGAGCTCTGTTTGAGGCCTGAGCTCTGTCACCGCGGTTTTGACTTTCATCATTGCTAGGCTCTCTAATGTATCTGTGCCGCAAGAAAGTGGGTAGCCCCCTGATTACAGTCTGGTTGACTGACTGCAATGCCTCTGTAAATCACCCTGTTCATCTGGACAGGACTTAAGTGAGACACTTATTTTGTTCTCCGGGGCATGACCTAAGGCACTGTACATTTGCTCATCTGTCCTATTCAGTGGGACCCTGCAATAGTGCATTCAATGCCCCCTAGCTACCTCCTTTGGCTTCTACGGACTATAAGAACTCATATCTGTTTCCCAATGTTTTGAGAGTCTTGTGGGACGGGGTGTTCTTCTTGGCATAGACCTCGGAGAAATCATTATTCCATGATATCCTGTCAGCTATTATTGTGTGTATTCCTTTGCTGCAGGCGTGGCTATTGATAGGTTATAGATAGCAGATACCTACACCCATATCTTGGATAAAATGGGGAAGAGGAAAGTGGAGGTGCAAAACGTTACGAATAAATGCTCTAGAACTAACAACACAGCAGATTTGCAAGCCTCTTGCAACACTTTTGCGCCGCTGTTGCGTCATTTATTGTGATGCAGTGGCGGCGTAAACAATACACCATGCTGCGGCCCATTTACAACGTGACGCATCTGAGGAGATGCGTCATTTTGTAAAGCCCTGCGCCACATTATACCTGCATCAGGTATAATGTATGCAGGGTGGGCGTTCCCACACAGGAAAGCCTCTTAGAAGTGATGCAGTGAAATCTACAAGAATTCACTGAACCACTTCTGGGACGCCACTGCGTCAAAACCCTACGCCCGCTTGGAGCAAGCATAAGGAGTGATGCAGTGTACTGGGAATAGGCCTCCCCTTGCATTGCTGGAGTTGCATCATGTTTGCGACATGACTCCAGCGATGTGCGAATTTTGGGCCAACAGATGCATTGGAAGTTCTGACGCATCTGTCAATCCTTGCTCTATGGAGCACCGTATTGTAAATACGGCTCATCCATAGTGGCGCAAGGGTTTCGCATGGAAGCGCCGGGAAACTGACGCATCTGTATAGATGATTCAGTTTCTTGTAAACCTGCCCTACAATTCTGACCTTCATTAACAATGTGGTGGGGGTGCTCACTGAAGAAACTTCAAATGTAGAAGAGAAACTCACCTAAACCCAGCAGGCTAGAGACTCCTTAGCAGTGGTAGAGGAACATATTTCTAAGCCTCCTGCAGCTGCTTCATCAGGTCAAACTCAGCCTTTCTCCCTTACCCAAATTACCTCAGTGCATAACCAGGCCCAGGTAGAAATTCATTCTCGCTGACCCACCAGCCTGATTGGTTAACCCGAAAGCAAGTATGGCTAGTGGGGAGGGGAAGGTACGTAATTGAAAAGCAAAAGGGGGTTATCTTCCCAAGACCAGACATGAGGTAATAAAAATGTCAATGGAGACTAAAGGGGTCTCCTGTTACTTTTCACAGAGACCTGTTTTACACAGGAATTCCTTCAAAAGTTGCAAAGTAAAATCATAGCCGCATTTGATGCCATCAATTTGAGAATTGTCAATCTGGAGGAAGTGTTGAGAAATATAGGAATAACAGTGGGGACTTAAAAAAGCATATGGAAGCTGTGGTCTTGAAGAGATCCTCCTCAGTAATCTCCCTTCCTGGCCCCAGTACCCTCCCCATATTATCTAGGAAGGAGGGCACCAACTCAACTCGTGTAGTAGATCAGACTGGACGAGCCAGGCCATTGAAGAGTAGAGTCCTGAGGGGCATCCAAGTGGGTTCTAACTGGAAGGGAAGTAGGTAAATCCCCACTAATCCCTATAATAGACAAGCAGATGTATGTAGACTAAGGCTGGATCCACAAATATCATCTAGTACTACCCCAGGTACTATTCCCTGTGATGTCACCATTCAACTTCCCCTTTAATCTCCACCCATGCAGAGATTGCTATCTTTCTGATTCATTGGATTTTGAGGGTGCCGTCGTTGATCAGTCCTCTATCAAGCATACTGTACAAGAGTAACTTTTGAATGATTTATTCATAGACTATAATCTGGTCAATCTGCTTAGTAAAAGTACCCTAGAGGGGACTGATGGTGTAGCAACCTTTCAAGGCCAAGGGAAGGGATCTATTATTGATTATGTTTTCTTCCCCAAAAGCTGTTTTCCCACCCTCTTTAGTTTTGCAACAGAACGGCATGTCCATTGGGACCATAACCCCCTGGTCGCTATTTTATCTTGGGAGAATAAACAGTCAGTTAATTGTGTCCTGTATAAAGCCCTAGCTATTAACAAAAATAAGGGTAGCAGGCTCACATGGGATAAGATCAGCCCAGATGCCTTTAATGATAATATGGTATGGGCGTGTCAGGCGGATTTTCAAATCTGTGTTGAGGATGAGGCCTCGGAAGACCATCTTCTGAAGGCGTTTGACTAAATTTGTGACTATATTAAACTAGTCCTTTCCAAACCGGGGCTGGAAAGTCCTTCTTTGCCCTGTAGACAAGTTTGATAAGAACTTTTTTAAGGGCTAGGAAGGTACTTTTGGCAACTTTAAAAAAAATGCATCAAGACTTAGTCCAGAGGTTTAGAGAAGCAGGATTGCTTAAAGAACTGAGCTTAGGGATAGGAAGCTACAACTACAGACAGAACTCTGGGAGGACTTGTTGAGAGTGAGAATTGTGAAGGCTACCTCCATGTTTTGGAGGGTTTAGAATCACCCGTTTTTTAAAAGAAGTCCAGCTTTCTGATCAGGCAGCCACAGTGTTGACACAATACTTTTTGGGCCACTTTTCTATCCTCTATAATTGTGAGTACCCAGAGACCCCAACCCAGTCCTCTCCAAGGGCGGACATGCTTATAATTCAGTCGGTTGAAGTAAAAGATGCTATTTTATCTCTACCCTTAGGCAAGGCACTGGGATCCAGCAGTGTCCCAGGAGACTTGTTGAAGACTCTAGTAGACCTGGGGGCTCCTGTTATTACCCTTCATGTAAATGCTGCGACCAAAGGACTCATACAAAATGCCTTGAATCATTCTGTAATAGTCCCGGTATATGAAAAAGGAGAGATAAATTATCCTGGCTGCCACAGGGCTTTCTCTCCAGTGAATATCATAGTCAAAATTATGCGGAGAGCTATCCTGGAGAGATTGACTAGCTGGGCTAACGAGAACAACATACTATTTGACTTACAATATTGGTTCAGGTCCCGAAGGGGGATGAAGGAGCAGAACTTAAATTTATACCTTCTGATCTCAAAATAAACTAAGGCCCGCAGGGGTGCCTTACATTTGGCCTATATGAAACTCAGCTCCGCCTTTGGTAAGGTCAATAGAGATAAGCTTTGGGCTGAGTTGGAGTCCATGGGGGTCAAACCGGCTCTTGTTGCCCTTCTTAGAGATCTTTATAATGGTCTGACAGGAGTGATTAGATATGACACCAAAGGGGAATGTACTCAGCCTTAAAAACTTAAAAGAGGTGTTTGACAGGGCTGCATCCATGCGCTATCCCTATTCATTATGTATAATAATTGGCTGAAGAGTATATTATCTAACTGTGGCCTTGATGTCCCTAGAGTAGGTGTAGAGTGATTTATACTCAGCGATGCACTTCAAATTGTGTGCACATCCAGAAGCCTGCAGGGTCTTTCAACTAATTTATTGATTTTATGGATTATGCAGACCATTCAGCAAATTTAAAAAAATCGGACTTCATGGTGGTTGGCCCTAAAAACACGAAAACGTCCAAGTTGTCAGCCCAAGGTAATATTTTATGTCAGGTGGAATATTTCTTCTTTTTCTCTCCTTGTGGGTCCCGAGTTAGCACTAGCAGTTTCTGAAAAATGTGTATTTAAAGACATTGACTCGTAGGAACAGTCGTGTAGTTAACATACATTTCAAACCATGAGTAAAACAGATTGGTTAGTGATTAACTCACTACATAAGAGCGAGATGATAACAAGAAAACTGCCTGACAAGGGCAGCCCGGTCGAGGTTATCAACCCCAAAGACTACATAGCTGAGGTTCCTAAATTGCTTGGGGTACGTGTCAATTATAAACCTTTGGTGAAAAACCCCATGAGGGGGCTTCGGGACACGATCGGGGCTATGGTGACAGATGCCAAAGCAAAGAAGAGGATTTCCCGCAAGGAAACTGAGTTCTTGATGAATCCAAAGCCAAGAACCCCAGCCTTTTATATCTTGCGGAAGATTCACAAGGCCCAAAGTCCACCTCTAGGCCGCCCGATTGTTTTGGGGATTCAGTCATTACTGGAACCCCTCTCTCGGTTTGCTGACTGTTTCTTGAGGGAAACCGTTATCAGTCAGTCCTCGTTTGTCCAGGATACAACTGACCTCCTTACTATCCTAGGTCCTGTAGACTAT
Source organism: Triturus cristatus (assembly GCF_964204655.1). Classification (NCBI taxonomy): domain Eukaryota; kingdom Metazoa; phylum Chordata; class Amphibia; order Caudata; family Salamandridae; genus Triturus; species Triturus cristatus. The sequence goes on along the minus strand of NC_140583.1, from coordinate 1,138,329,596 downwards.
GACCCAGTGAACCAATTTTTGTTGACAATTGATACTGAATCCCTCTATACGAGCATTCCCCAAGATGCCACGCTGTTGGCAGCAGCGCGGGCACTTGGGGTACGTGAGTGGTTTTATGAAACAATTTTAAGTTGCAGTGTGTTGAGTTGGCACTTACACGTAACCTTTTTAGCTATAAGAACCAGCTATATCACCAGGTCTCTAGGACTTCCATTGGGGCTACCTTTGGGCCTTGTCAGGCATGTATTTACGTCGGTCAATTTGAGGAGAACTTTATCCACCATGTCTCCAACCCCTTCCAACAGTACATCTCCCTCTGGAAGAGGTTTATTGATGACGTGTTGTGCATCTGGACTGGGCCAGAGAACAAACTGTATGACTTCCTAAGATGGCTAAATGAGGCAGACAGCTGCATCTGCTTTACATGGACCACCAGTAGGCATTCAGCTATCTATTTAGTTCTGGACATTACTGCAATTAACAACAAACTCCACACCATTGTCCATCAAAAACCTACTGATAGGAACTCCTTGTTACATTATCTCTCCTTCCACCCAAGGGCCTTGCGGGACAATCTTCCCGAGGGGCAATTTTTCAGGTACCGCAGAAATTGTACATCTACAAGCATGTACATGGAACAATCTGAGGACTTGGTAAAACAGCTTGAAAATCGAGCTTATCCAACTAAAGTGATAAAACGGGCACTCAAGAAAGCGCTCAACACCCTTCGTGAGGAGTTGCTGGAAAGAAATGAAAGACACAAGGAAGCCTGTCTATCAGTGATCACCACTTTTGACCCCCTGTCTACTAGAATTAGGCAGATCATTAAAAAAACATTGGACATTGCTGGACACGAGTCAGACAAAAATGCCTCCTCCCAGGTTTGCATTTAGAAGAACACCTAACCTGAGAGACCAGTTGGTGAATACCCGTCCTATTCAACATAAAAGGGATTCAGGTATACCATCAGGGCACTTCCCTTGTGGGAGTTGCACTGTGTGTGATCTCACTGAGGCATCCAAAAAGATCCAGTTGACAGATGGTAGAATTCGATATCAAAATAAATTCAGCAACTGTAACACCAAAAATGTAATTTACAGACTCACTTGTGCTTGTGGGTTTAATTATATTGGCCTCACGTCTGCAAAGTTAAGGTGAGGATACAAGAACATATCAGCACCCTTAAACATTGAAGACACATTGATCAAGAAAGAGGCACATTGGATTTTCATGGAAAAGGAGGACCAAATAGGCTTGAATGATTGCATTGAGTGGAATAAGGTGGGCAGATAGGAACCTGTCCTGTCTGGGACATCCCCAAGACACGGGCATGTGATAGGCTGTGGTGAGATGTGTGCCAGTGTATGTCTGTACCACATAGGGCGAGACTGAGATGGCTAGGAAGATGTCCCCTTCAATACTAAATAGATGTTCTAATATGTGGTTGGCAGGGTGTAGGCATATATTTATACACATCAGTTGGTGTCTGTGTTAGTCTACACCTAGAGCCTAGTATCAAAACTTTGACCACAGTCGTGCATTCATGGTATTGCCTGGACTTTATTATAGGGAGGATCACTAATCAAGCAGGAAAGGCAGTCTGTGTGATGTTATATCATACGTCACCTTCTCTCCCTTGATTACTCTCTTGGGGTGCACCACACAATACACTTAGGGAGTTGTATGGGGATTGGCTAGTCCAAACCTCTGTAGCGGCTGCCTATTATACACCACTTGACAAAGATATATATTTTTAGATAAAGTACAGGTATCCTAATGCCTGTATATCACACCAGGCACTTATACAACTGCCTGGGTTGGCACACTTCATTTATGCAATGAGCCTCTTTACTTGGCTGTTTTCCTCAAGTAAAAAGTTACAAAACACGATCCGTACCATACTTTTTTTAAATAAACCTTCCTTGAAAAAATTAATAAAAAACGGTGTAGGGTATTTAAAAGGGACCAAATTGTCATTATCTAGGTACCTCTGACATTTGAAAGCTACCTCTCCAAGATGGCGCCCGAGAAAATCGGCATGAGTTTTGGAATTGTACCATCGCCTGGCCTCACGCAATTGGGTGGTTGGGGCAGCTGATCGAAGTCAGGGGGCAGGCCACCTGCTGTCCTTCCGGGACACAGGACTCATTCTTTAAGGAGCGCACAAGGTCTCTCGGCGTCCTGGACGAGTCTACAGCAGAAACGACCACTTGAGCGGTAAGAGTAGAGGACCAGGGATGTGGGGATCGAGGTTGCCTGATAATGGTCACCTCATAGTTCGGGGATCCACAGGTTTTGGTAAATTACCGTGGAGTGTTTTGGCAATATAATTGGTAGCTCCCAGTAGGCTGTAGTCGCACGCAGTAACGCTAGTAATGATTTTATAGCTTGATGATATTATTACGTGGATGAAAGGTTTGGGACATAGTATCGGGTGATCATGAGTGAACCTTTGATATACATTGGCAGCGTACATTAATTAAAATTAATATTGATGTGTATGTATTTACAGGCTGACGATCGGCAGCTGCATTTTCTGTAGGGGATGCGTGGCTAAAGTTTGTGTGTGCTCCCCTAAGAGTGTGTTGCTGGTACAAGTTCTAATGGCAACCACTGGGTAACTATGGCATAACCCGGGGCATTTACATGCATTATTGTCTTGGCAAAATTGCCAGTAAAATCCCAATCCCAATATGTGTTGATATGTTTGGCATCATCTTTCTTTTCTTGTTTGTCAATCACCATAGATAGTGGTTGTAGTATCGGTGAGGTGGAGACCGGTCCCCAAGCCTTGATGAAATTGCCGAAAGTGAGTGGCAATGAATCATGTTGGCCTTTTCTAACTGAAATGGTATAAAACATGCTGTTTTTTTAACCTGAGTGTGATCACTGCGATCAATAAAGTATGTATAACTGCAAGTGAGTCACAACTCATTTTAGCTTGGAGAAGCAATTTTCTTCTTTCACACCACGGGGTCCGATTAGTTGAAGAATGACACAAGCATCGACACTGCATTCTTTTTCTTCTTTCTAGTTCTTTTCTCACCTCGTAGAAAACCTGGGCACAATCTATTTCTTTCTTTACGGTTATGAAAGTTACCAGTGATGATATTGTGAACAAACTGGTGGGTACCAACAAGCAGCTTCTTTGGTGATGCTTGCGTGAGGTACTTTCTGACCTTTCATACCTTTTTTATGGCATTGTTCATGAGATGAGAAGATTTCTGGTGAATTGACAAACTTTTTAGAAGAACACTTGGAACTGGGCATCACTGGCACTTTGGCAAATCTTTGTGGCTCTCCTGATGAAGGCGTCTTGTACGCCGAAACGCGCGTAGAAGAACCATCACATAGCCACCTGATTTACATGTCTAATTCTTAGATGTAAAAACGTTTTTCAAACTTGTATCAGCATCATTATTTTCTGTGATTTTTGTCAGTAAGTTTATGTTTTGTATTTTGTATTCCTTATTCTGTAATCCATTGTATACTGTATTCTTTATTCTGTGAATTATGTTGACATATTGTCCCAATTGCATATCAAATTTTTGATGAGTAGAATGATTTGAAAGAATTTTGTATCGAATAATTGAATAAATGGATTTGTAATGACTCATTGTATACACTGAGTGCTGAACATTATCATATGTTGTAGTTAGGTCACAAAGTTATTACAGACCTTTAGTTGCCTAGGGGTTGTTTTGTCAATTATGGCATTCTGGCGAAGCCAGCTTTTTGGCAGAGATAGATTCAGACTGCCCCCAGTATTCTCAAAATGTATAGTATTCCTCCATAATCAGATCATTTGTTGTATGGAATATTTCTCCTACTTGGTGCTTTTCCTCAATTCCGCTCTTAGTTGGCAACCGCTGTTTAAGAAAAATGTAGGGCGACTAAGAAGGCACTTTCTGGCCTAAAATACTTTGTCAGTCACCTTGGGCACAGGCCTCCAGAATTATTGACAGTTATATACAAGACGAAATGTATCCCCATGGCAACATTTGAGTGTGAGATATAAGGATATGCACCTGTCAATCAGATCCAGATGACAGAAAGCAAGGCTTTTAGTGGCCTTTAGGCCTTGGGACAGGGAATCACAGCTGAAATTATTCTCGAAGAATAGGTCATAGATTTTAGCATAGATTCTATTTGTCTTCATCCACTTTTACTTTGATGCTTCATCTAAAAGGTTAATTCTCGGGGACTGTGTCCCATGGATAATGTATCTCAGATACCATGGCTCCATTACATAAAGTCCAACTTTAATGATCTAGGGACACCAGGCTTATGCTCAGTTCCGGAGGGCATTATAAAAAAAGATCTCCACTGGGTAAAGTAGACCTTCTCACTCAGAGTGGCAGTTGAACGGGAGGTCACTCCTTTGTCCGAGCAGTCGATGCATTAATACATTATGGTCAAATCGGTTGGTAGGATTGAGCCATACTGCCTCTTGGAAATGCCCAACCATCATTGTCATCTTTTGACCTATATTATACTAAACATGTTTCATCAGCTAATGGTTCCAAAGGGGTCTGGTACAAACGGTCTAATTTGCCTCTTTTACAATGTATTAGTTTGTGACCCTATGCACCTAGTACTTATCTGCTCCAGATTCACCACCCTTCGTCAGAAATGTATAAGGTCTCTCCTGTTGTCTATTGGTTTTCATCAAATTAGGCCTGTATTTTTAGATCTGCAACCTTTATCCACATCTCAACTGTATTTTCATACATCATGGTTTCTTGCAGGTGTATTTAGTGCAAGTTTTTAGTCTTCTTATGCACTGACATTAGTTTAATGGTTATATTGACTGATATTCTTTTCTGCAATAGAACTTCTGCTTAAATGTGAGTGTGAGCTATTGACTTATTAGTGATATTTTTTGATAATACAGGCTTTTATCTATGAATACATTTTATATATATATTTGTATCGATATTGGTTTAATGTCCTTTTAACATATACTTTTCTGTCACAAAAATCCAATATAGTTTTGATGATGATGATATGTAATTCCTTTTCTCCTTAATAAAAAAACAGATATATCGCCTTTTTGCTCTCGCCTTGCTCTGGTGCACTGTGTGCTGATTAGCAGTAACATTGGCACCCTTGCACTACAGTGCAAGGGTACCTGCCTTACAGGCAGGATTGTTTTTGTGCATGAACAGACACCTACATAAAGACAAAAAGTAGAGACATATTCCTCTTTCCATGTGTGCCATATTCTGCGGCAACCATGAAAAGAGGAAGTAATAAGGAAAAAAAAGATATTTCTCTGCGTTACACCTCTGTCAGGAAGGTGCATCATTTTGATACTAACTCAGCTTTACACATTTTTGTAAATCTGAGTTTGTGTCAAAATACATGGGTGGATGCATAAGAACGCCCATGCTCCACCTGGTCAGCGCCTACACGACGTAAAGTAACGTGAGACATCGATATCCGCTGTGTTGCGTTGCTTCGTATTTATTAGCCCACGCGTGATAAAGTTAATGCCAAAAATGATATTGTATCGGGCCTGCATCACAAAAGTGATGCAACCCAGACGCAGAATCACGGTTAATCTGGACCCATACGTTTCTCTAAAATGCTAGCAATGAGGTTGTGGCTTTACTAAAATTCTGTTAGAAGTGATGAGTTGTAGCTGGGATGCAGAGTGACAGGTGTGCAAGTTAGAAAGGTTAGACAGCAGACATGTTTAAAGGGCAGCCCAGCACCATGTGACTCTGGGCAATAGCTTGCTTAATCTTCCCGATGGCCCCCAGCGCTGGGATCCCTAGTGTAGCTGTGCGTTTTACAAATACTGGATTTACATTTAAAATACTGGTTTTGGATTTAGTGCTGTATCAGGGAGCAACAAAGAAAAGATATGCAAGTACTTTAATATCCCTAAGAACGTTTCACCACAAAGCAGAGATTGTACAAATACATAAGCCTACATCTTTCCTCAAAATGTCGAAATATGGCTATGTATGTGTGTGTGTGTGTGTATATATCTATAAACATATAGACAAGCACCTGTGCACACACGCTTCCTGTTGTAGTCCCCAACTGTTGTGTATGGGGGCAATTGTGGGCCCTCCCGAAAAATCACTTTTAAAGACATCACCGCCCATAATATCCGCATTAGCAACAGAAATGGAGGAGAAACATTGGGTTTAATCAGACACGAGGGTTAAAAAGCGCATGAATATGAACACACACACACATATGCATGCGCACAGAACAGAATAATTAAGCGCTCACGCTCACACACACCGACAAACATACATATACATCACATTTATAAGTGAGATGCGTGTGCTACAGCACTTGAAGGCATCGTGGAGAGGTGTGTAATATATCAAATGGTAAAAAGCAGGTGTCACTCAGAACCAGTTTTCTGTCTCTTCTCTGTAGGCAGCTACAGGGGATGTCCCTATGTTGACAACCGATGAATGTCATTTATATTATCTTTTAATTGGCTTGGGCTACGAAATAATTGCGTCAGTTAACTTTAAAATGTAGATGTCATGCCCTCTAGCTTTTGAGCTTCCTGTGCCTCTTGCGAATATTGCCTATAATGTGGAATTAAACCCAGTCGGAAGCATCTGAAATCAGTGTCCCCTCGTGTGTTTCCTAGAGCAATTTTGACTCCTCATCTATTAAACCGAGGGGATGAGAGCTAATCATGCATAATTTTGCCATTGCTTTCAGGGCTCGCGGGCCAGTTTAATATGAGGAAGTGTATTGACTTGCAGCAATTACACCCTCTTTTTTTCTCTATAGCATTTAGTCTCACTTTCTTTCTGTCTCTCTCTCTCTCTCCAACTACTAGAAACAGGGGGGCATATTTATAATAACTGACGCATCCCTGCATATCAGCAGGGATGCGCCAGTTATTTTGCGCCCCAGCTCCGCCATCATGGATGCTCCGCATTTATAATGCGGCGCACCATGGGGCAAAAACGGCACACATGCGTCACGCATCTGTGCCGTAAAAGTGGCGCATTTCTGGAGTTGCGTCGCAAGCGTGACGCAGCTCCAGCAATGCTCTGGGGGCCCTATCTGCACAATGCTGCGTCAATCCTTACGCCTGCTTCAAGCAGGCGCAGGGTTTTGACGCAGCATGGGCTCAAAAGTGACTGAGTGAAATCTTGTAGATTTCACTCAGCCACTTTTAGGAGGCGTTCCTGCGCCGGAACACCCCCACCTGCCCTGGAAAGCCTACATGTGGCGCAGGGCTTTACAACGTGACGCATCTCCCAGATGCGTCACGTTGTAAATACCCCGCACCATGGCGCAGGATTTGCGCCGCTGCTGCGTCACAAAAGTGACGCAACGGCGGCGTAAATGAGGCGCAAGTCAAACATAAATCTGCCCCAGGGTTTCTGGTTGGCTAAAGTATTCCCCCCCATGACAGGCAGAACCCACCACTCTAGTCAGGGCAAGTTAGATACACACCAAGATAACCTGTGCCCACCCTCTGGTAGATTGGTGTAGAGCAGGCAGGCTTATCTACAGAGGCAATGTGTAAAGTGCCCGTGCAAAACACTATAACACACTGAATACACCACAAAAGAGACTCCACACAGGAATATAAAAATCGTTTTCTATATTATGAATCAGAAAAGACCAAAACCACATGTATCCAATAAGTACGTAGCTTTTAATGCAGGTTTGCTAAGGTAAATCACATTAATCACAGTGAAAACATAGGACACAGAGCACCTCCACTCCTATTACACTGCATAAGGTAATTGCTGTGAGCCCTGTTGAAGCTAATGCATCCAGAAACAAAACATAGGGCACAGGAGCACCTGCATACCTACTAACCATTATACTGTATTTTCACAAATATGTGTGTCAATTATGCCATGTACTACAAAGCAAAGGGAAACATCATGATTATCCACAGAGAGTTGCTTTAACTGTTTCATGTCTCATGAAACAGTCTCATGCTCCTCTTAGGGTCCTTCACAGAGGTTTTTCCTCTGCGCTGAAGAAACTAGAATAATCCCCACACTGGTCTCGAATGAGGTTAAAAAAAGGGAAGGTACAAGTTCAAGGGACATGCAAGTGACCTCACTTGGCCGCTCACTACCATGCGCTAACTCTGGCTGTCAACAAGCACAGTGCAGCAACAGCAAGCCAACGCCTTGGCCCCGGCTGCGCAACAAATGTCTCCTCTCTGAGCTTTGGGGCTGGAAGGAATGTCGTGAGGGACCTCACTGCGCTGTCCTTCGACCATTGGGACGGGTTCAGGGGTCTGACACTGGAGTGCCAGTACTGTGCGGTCTGAGTAGCGGTAAGTCAGGTGGGCTGTTCTGGGTTGTTCTTCCGTCATTGAGACAAACTCAATGGTCCGCAATTAGTACAGCATCACAGGTGCAGTCCATGTTGCCCCAGGCAATTCGTCGACAGGAAGGCTTCCTTGCACCCAGCTTGAATCTCTGACCTTTCTCTCCTCTTGAAGAGAGTGGTCCTGGAGGGCAAAAAGCGGTTGAGGTACGCGCTGCTGAATAATTTAAATGCTCAACACAAACATGTAGAAGCTTAGGACTGCCGTATTCAAAGTCCTACGGCAAGGAATTGATGATGCAGAGTCTTTTATGGCCCTGAGACTCGAAAAAACAGGGGGAAAGCCATTGGAGAACCCTTGGGGGGCACAACGGAAGCAGCAAGCAGCTGGCCAGCACATTTAGGCCATGCTGCAAAGTGGTAGTCCCTACTGCAGCTCAGCAATCAGCAGGCAGCAGCGTGACACAGCAAAGCAGTCAGTAAAATGGTGGTTTCTCCTGGCAGCACAGCAGTCCTCTGGCAATGTGCACATGTAGAGCCAGCATTGTCAGGTTACAAGTCCCATGCAGTGTCTACAGATGTAGGGTCAGAGTCACAGTACTTATACTCTAAAATGCCTTTGATGTAGGGGGTGACTTCAATCAAACCCTTAGAAGTGCACACAAAAATCAGTTTCAGCCACACAAAAATCAGTTTCAGCCCAGCCCTGGCACAAAACGATCAGTAGGTGGTAAATCAGCCCTGTGTGTCAGGGCAAGACTCAACCTATTCAAATGGAAGTGTGAACCACCTCTCTTTCTCCCTGCCCAGGAAGACTATCAGTATGCAGTTGAATGCAGATGTATCTCCTGTCAGACCCAGCCCTTCCTGTGTTGTGGTTGTCTGCAGAGAATGCACAAAGTGTAGCTGTTATCCAGCCCAGATGTTTTTTGGAGGCAGGCTGCAAAGCAGAAAGAGTTATAAGCACAGAGAAATGCCCACTTCAAAAAGTGATACATAAAGTGGACAACCCAATATACCCTTGAGGGCTTAGGTAAATTCAAATATACTGGTAGAAGGATGCCTTCAAGAGATTTATTTAAATACTCAGTTGTATAATTTATTATTATTGGAAATAGGATAATCATATACCTATAAGTCTAATTTATTTAAAAAATTATGTATTACAAGCTATACATTATGCATAAGTCATATGTATGTGCCTCACTCAACATAAATGAAAAAACAGAATACACAAAAAATCAAAAGAAGCAACGGGTGTGTAAAAAGAGACAAATTTATATCAATTAATGGTATTCAGGGTACCTAAAATGTAGACAGTTATATATATATTGGAAGGAAATGATACACTCAATAGTTCCTTCACTCAAAAATAGATCGAACACTTTTTCATAACAATACTCAATAATTATATAGAAAACAGTGTGAGAGTCGACGTTTCGGTCTTTAAGTTTTCATTCATAAGACCATCTTCAGGACAAGTGGATTAAAAGTTGACCCCTGGAAGTCTAAACGATCGAGTGTGGAAGTTTCCAATCTCCACTTTCAATATTCAATGGTAGATTGATCTTATTTTAGCGAATCGAGAAGTCGCGTGTGCCACACATTTTTGAACAGCATTACAACAAACAAATGATGGACGGAATGCTGACAATGCAGACATTCTCCCCCAGTCAAGAGATCTGGGTTAAATCCATCGTTCTTTTGCCCACTACGCCACCCCAGTTTAGACATGGCCATATGCATCCATGTGTAAAGAGGGCCCAGGAATCAGGAATGAAAAAAACGTTGCCAATAAATGGCACTTCCCATTTGATAAAGACGGATGTCGAAACGCGTCATGGGGCTCGAGAGAGAAGCTGATATGTAGCAGTATTTCCAGAATAAAAATCCTTTTAATAATACCTGGTGAGTGCGGCATCGTCTCATTGGTGGAATCATATTACTGGGGTCGAGGTCCGGACTGCCAAATGCAGCACCAGCAGCTGAGCGCACTGCCATCTGGACCGTTTTGTTGTTGATATATATATATATATATATATATATATCCAGACCTGTGTTCTCGTGTATCACACTTGAACGTCGCCGTTGCCTTTCCTCTTCCGACGGCGGTCCGCGATGAGGAGGCGAGCCTCGTAAATCAAACCAAAATCTGTCTTTCATGTAGTTACTTCATTCCTGCAATCAAGCTGCAAAATGCGCTTTGCTTTTTAAATAAACACATGGAGAAACAAATAATTCTCTCATAATATGAAAATAGCAGGTTGCACGGATAATAAACAAATCATAAAATTATCGTTCAAGATTTTGTCTATAATAATTAAGTCTTTCTTTTCACTGATTTCCAAGCCCAAGTGGGCATCAATTTCATGGAACACATTACTCCTAAAATTTAGCATCCGTGATTATTTTGAATCAAATCTGCCAAACAAACCCTAATGGGCTTCTCCATTGATTGAAATAATTTAGCAATTAAGCGTTTTCTCCATTAAACAGCTATGACATTGTCTGTAATGTAAAAAAAAAAGAAAATTAATTACAAAATTATATTTAAACTTACTACACAACCATAGTGACATTAAAACACAATAGCTCTTAAGCAGTATATCATTTTCCAAATATCAAAAAATAATTGATATCATTAAAAACCACCAACAGAGCTCACTAATCCCCCTGGAAGACCAATAGTCAGCTCCATGGGCTCTTTATATGAAAAAACTTCTCATTTTATTGATTTGATCATGATGGAATATGTGATCTCCTTACCTTCATACCTAAAGGATATAACTGCCTTCCTCAACAAACTGTGAAACACCAATTGGAACAACAATCTAACCATGGTCACGATAGACGTGACCTCGTTGTATTCATCAATTCTCCACAAAGATGGCCTAGCAGCAGTAAGGAGGTTCCTGAAGACAAGATCTCTAAGCTTTTTAGAACACTCCGAGATGATCATTGACATGTTGGATCAATGTCTAAAGCATAATGTTTTCTCTTCAATAGAGAGATATTTCTCCAAAAACAAGGTACAGCAATGGGGACATCATTTGCTCCAACATACGCAAAATTTTTATGGCATTATGGGAGGAAGGGATTCTACAGAGCAGGCACAAGTCGAATATCAAGTCATGGATGAGATATATCGACGACTTATTCGTAATCTGGGAAGGAGACCAGCCAAGCCTTGAAGAATTTATTCGAAGCCTGGACCAGAATGAATACAATTTATCTTTTACATCCACTTGTAGCAGAACACAAGTTACTTATTTGGATGTAGAAGTATTCGCACAAAAAGACCAACTCTGCACTAGAAACCATAGGAAACCAACTGCCACGAACAGTATCCTCCATGCAAACAGCGGACATCCACAACATCTGAAATGGAGTATTCCATATGGAGAAATGCTCCGCATTAAGAGGAACTGTTCTGAAACCACAGACATTGAACAAAATCTAGATGAAACAGGTATCAGATTTTTGGCAAGGGGCTATCCATTGGACATCATTGAAACATCCAAAGATAAAGTAATGCGAAAGACAAGATTAGAACTATTGGAAGACCATGAACAACTGGAAATTGATGACACAACTCGCATCATTTTAGACTTTAATGTGGAACACAAGTGCCTTAGAAACATCATCAAAAAACACTGTGGTATTTTGATGTTGGATGAATCATTAAAACGCAAGTTACCATCAACTCCAAAAATGACATACAGGAAGACAGCCTCATTGGGTGACCTCTTAACACATAGACATCTGAAAACAATCAAAAAAGAAAAAGGAACATGGCTTTCAACTCCTGGCTTCTGGAAATGTTCCAAATGCAAGGTCTGTGATCATGGATATAATACACTAACTTATCCATTGCAGAACGGAAAGAGGGAAAGAATCAATGAACATATCACGTGTGAATCCACATACGTGGTATATGTTTTAGAATGTCCATGTAAAAAACTATACGTTGGAAGTGCCATCAATAGATTGAAACTGCGTATATTACAGCATCTAAGAGCAATTAAAAATAAAGACTTATCTTACCCAATGGCAAAACACTTCGCAGAGAAACACTCAGGGAACATCAACGAACTGAAATACTTTGGAGTTAAAATGGTCAATTTGAACGAAAGATGAGGGGACAAAACCCTGGACCTCAGAAGAGCTGAATCAAGACTTATTTTAACATTGGGTATAGAACAGCCATTTGGACACAACCTGGATGCTGAATTGCACGTTCATTTATAAAAACCTATCATAACAAGTAAGATCTATGTATAGTGCAAATTTGATTATGATGAACTAATCGACGCAGAACAAACAGCTTGATGAGGAATTTTTATGAAATTCTCGGACAATCTATTAAACAGAGGTTAAAGATCTATCTATAGAGGGATAATTTTACTAGATTAACATCATGGGTAAGGGACAAGAGAGAAAAGAACTCTAAAAGCAAACATGTAATAAGAGAGAAGACCTAAAAGATATAAGAAAAGAAAGATCGATGCACAGCTTGGGAGGCTTAAAATTATGGATTCAACAGGAACAATTACAACCGTCATTGAGATTCCCTAAAGGAATATGGATTGTTAATATATGAAACCCTACCTCAAAAGTTTTAGATATTATGTAGAGAGACATTTTTAGGACTGTGACTTTGCACAATACATCTACAATATGTTTCCTTGATATTTTCTGTTGATTTTGAATGAAAAAAATCTTTCGAAAAGGGACCCTTGGAACGTTAAATTTGCACAAATGCATTTTGCACTAGGCACTGTCACTTTAAATCCTATATGTTTGAATGTACTTTACATCACTCTACTATCTAAATTAGATCTACAATCTAGGAATTCCTAGTGTAGTCTAGAGAGGAAATTTGGATTGCATAGGGTTAGTTGAATTTTACTTGAACTTTCGGCTGCTCAACAACGGTCAGAACCCAAATTACCTAAACCATACACAAATGTAATGAATTGAAACAATCCTGTTCATCTGTACAATACGCTGTCTCTCCATCTCCTTTCTTATCTCTCCTCTCCTTCCCCCTGCCTTAAATTGCCTTTTTACCAACTTAGATCTTGCTATCCTCTTCACTACTTTTCCTTTCCATTAGCTGAAACAGAGTACTCAATATGGTTATCCTTGAACAGGCCACCTGTTGCATTTTTTGTGTGTCTCTATCATCCTTTTTATCTTTATTACACTTGTTCCTACACTGTATCGATGATTTGATTTGGGTACTTTACCAACAAATGAACAATCTGATAAATTCAGGAAATCTACGACAGTGTGGAGATAAATGTGTATGCATAATTGATAATAATCTTAAGAATGTACAAAAATGCAAAACATGCTAAACGAACAATGGCACCTGCCATAGGCCAAATGTAACCAGCCGTTTATATGGGTTAGCAGTCTAGTCTATTTTAAAAAAAAAACACTAACAAGGGACTTATGCACTTAGCCACTTTAAATAGACAGTCTAGATGCTGGGACTCTATGGTCCAGTTGAAGGCATCAGCCGAAACAGGACGACCCTCCTTTTACTTTTGCACTTATGGTGTAGAGAAAAAATAAAAAATACCTTAAAGAAATCACTGTGGACTCTCTGTGCTGTGGATACGTTGGTGGTAACTGCGCTGAAGTTGTTTTGAAGATATATATATATATATATCCAGACCTGTGTTCTCCTGTATCACACTTGACCGTCACCGTTCCCTTTCCTCTTCCGACGGCCGTCCGCAACGAGGAGGCGAGCCTCGTAAATCAAACCAAAAGCTGTCTTTCATGTAGTAACAGCAGCCATGGACAGCAACAAACTTTCAGCAGTTAATTTATTTAAGCGGAGTTACAGCAACTTGACGCGTTTTGGGTACACCACCCTTGATCACGAGTATCGTTGCTAGGTGATAGAAAGTCAATAAATAATCATGTGACACAAGAACTAATAAAACGTGAAAACAGACTAGCGTATTGTAAAGGAGTTACTTCATTCCTGCAATCAAGCTGCAAAATGCGCTTTGCTTTTTAAATAAACACATGGAGAAACAAATAATTCTCTAATAATATAAAAATAGCAGTTTGCACGGATAATAAACAAACCATAAAATTATCTTTCAAGATTTTGTCTATAATAATTAAGTCTTTCTTTTCATTGATTTCCAAGCCCAAGTGGGCATCAATTTCATGGAACACATTACTCCTCAAATTTAACATCCGTGAATATTTTGAATCAAATCTGCCAAACAAACCCTAATGGGCTTCTCCATTGATTGAAATACTTTAGCTCGTAAGCATTTTCTCCATTAAACAGCTATGACATTGTCTGTAATGTAAACAAAAAAGAAAATTAATCACAAAATTATATTTAAACATACCTATTACCGCACACAACCATAGTGACATTAAAACACAATAGCTCTTAAGCAGTATATAATTTTCCAAATATCAAAAAATAATTGATATCATTAAAAACCACCAACAGAGCGCATGATTAAAATGCAAATGAATAGTCTTCAAGGTGAAATTTTAAAGAATCAATAAAGCACAACGAACACACATTTTTTGTTTGACCTTTGAAATAGTTTCATATTGATAAAATTCAAGTCCTCAAATATACCCTATGTGTACTGCAAGTTCCTCATCGCAGTTATGGCCTATAGGTGCAAGAGTTCTATATTGAATAATCAATTTTGATTCAAGACGTCGAAGATTTTGAATCCTGTTGCCACCTCTTTCATTAAATTTCACAGTGTCTAATACACAGAAGCTCAAAAGATTGCTATTTTGTCCATGATGACTCTGAAAATGCCTGGCCACGGGATATTGTTTATCCCCGTTTTTTGTTGCTCGAAGATGCTCAAGCACCCTTTCTTTGCTTTGTGGATGGTACTTCCAATATATGCTTTCGACATGGACAGAATAAAGCATATACTGCAAACTTAGTGTTGCATGACGTGTGTTTTGCAATTTTAAATGGTTTGCAATTGGGGGAAAGTATAACTTTTTTTTTGTTCTTACTATTTCTGCAGTCCTTACAATTTCTACATGTGTAGAATACATGTATCCCTACATCTCTTGAGATTGCAGGTTCCACTGCTCTGCAGAGAGTGTCTTTCAACGATTTCGCTTTTTTAAAGGTAATCTGTGGAACACTTTCTACACTCTCTGCTAGATCTTTATCAGTCTGCAAAACTGGCCAAAATTTATTAAGGCTTT
Source organism: Triturus cristatus (assembly GCF_964204655.1). NCBI lineage: Eukaryota > Metazoa > Chordata > Amphibia > Caudata > Salamandridae > Triturus > Triturus cristatus. The sequence goes on along the minus strand of NC_140583.1, from coordinate 1,138,314,095 downwards.
TACGGATTTCTCGAGCTTGCCTGCTAAAAGTAGTAATGAACCTAATCTTTTCATCTGTCTTGACTTCTTTAACCTTTTCTTCTTTTCCAATAAGTAGGGAGGCTCTTGTTCTTTTGGATACTTCAGTTTTAGCTTTATTGATGACTGAGAGAGGATAACCTCTTTCCAAGAATCTTACAGTCATTCTTTTCTCTTCCTCTTTGAAATTTTCAATTGTACTACAGTTACGCTTTGCTCTAAGTAGTTCTCCTAAAGGTATGCTATTGACAAGTGTATTTGGATGACAGCTTCGGGCATGTAGGAGACTATTTCCTGCTGTATTTTTTCTAAATAAAGAACTTTTTAAACAGTCACCGTTAATTGTGAGTTCAAGATCTAAAAACTCCAAAGATTCTTTTGACCAGTTACTCGCGCCCCATCATTAAACTGACCAGTTATGCCCTGCAAATAGTTAATAGGTGAGATGAGGACAAAAAAAAAAAGGATTTTCCTTCTTAGTAATCGGATGGGAGAAGGGAAAGGCTCAAGTTAGCAGTATTTATCTCGGCTTGCATATTGGAAGACATTCAAGTGCACAAATAGAGAAGTTAAATGGGATAGCAGGAGCACGAGTAATAGAGCTTAATTTTATGCGCACTGAGACTGTTTTATAAAATGAGAAATGTGCAGCTTTTAAGAATGGACTGATATGTAACCAAATATGCTGCTATATTTAATGAAATATTTACAAGTTGGCATTGCGCACTTCGCAGAAGTAACACAAACTAGAAACTGCTGAATAAAAAGGTAGGGCCATATTATCAAGGAACGGCGATAACATGATCGCCAATTTAGCGGCAGGAAACTGCCGCTAAAGCGGCGATAATGGGCTTGAGAATATGCCCTTGTGAATTCCCATAGCAGCCCAGGTTCACACTAGAACCTGGGCCTAGAACCACAGTCAGTTTCAATTCTGACTGGCCGATTTTGGTTGGTCAGTCAGAACCGGCAAGTAATCCAAAGGGACAGTGATTTACACCTTCCAGATTCAGATGCAAGTTTTCCGGCAGGGTTTCCATGCAGGCCTTTCTGATATGGAAACTCTGTCAGAAAGCATGTTTGGTGCCCCCTAGCAGGGTCCCCTTTCCCTTGCGGCCTCTGGTTCGGGGTGGAGGGGGCTCCTATGGTGCCCTCCTGTTAATTCCTGCACCCAGAGGCAGGCACCTTGAGGTGCATGTCATGGGGTGCAGGGATTAACACCACCTCCCATTTCCCTATGGGAACATGCACTACGGCCGGTAAATGGCCTTAACACACGCTTCCAAAGGGAAATATCGGAATGCGACCGAACACTGTTCTGTTGCATCCGAAAGAGGCAGTTGGGACAGCCGACCGGAGGTTGGTCAGTCCCGTTTCCAACCAGAGAAGATCAGTTGGGTCTTTTCAAAGTATCATGCCCTCCTATGCAAAGAAAAGTTAGAAGAAAACGAAACTGATATTAAAAACTAATTAGATAAATGTAACTTTCTTACCCTGTTATCTGACTAAACTGATTTCATTGTCCAGGATATTAGTCCAGAAAAAGTCATAGAGGTGATGCAAGATGCGTAGTCAGGCAAAGTTCCAAGTCCAAACTTAATACCAGGAGAACTATGTAAAATTCTAAGAGAAATGATTCCACCCTAATACCATAAAATTCTGATAAAAAAATTGGGAGATGATGAACCATGTAGAAAGCTGAAAGGAAGCACTTATTACAGTCTTCCTATAAAATATAAGGACCCTCATGCCGGTCCTATCATCCATTCTCTCTTTGAAATAACAACCTATTTCAGGAGTTTGCATAATAAGCTAGCAGCATTACTAGATGTCTTAGTGTCAGTATTTTAACAAGGCTTTGTTCCCAGAAGACACGCAGTATAGCATACAAATACTACCATGTGCCTCATGAAATGAGCACAAATGTTAAGAGACCCCATGGCAATCTTATTATTAGAAGCTGAAAAATCATGTGTTCAAGTTATTGGGCAATTTATTTACTAGACAATGCAAAGGGTAAACAGTCCCATATTATTTGCAACATGGGATCAAAACACCCACTCAGCCACCTCTGTTGGAATCCTTACAAATGAAAACTCATCAGCCTTAATACAAATTCTGCGAGGCAGATATCAGAGAAGGGTCCTACATGATATCCCCTATCTATGGAGCCTTTATAGCAGTGGACTTTATCCCTCATGATATTTGTGCAGGAATCAGATTAATGTAAGATTCTTTTCCGCTGACTTAGCAATATACACTCCAGACTCAGAATCATCTATCAAAAAATGAAATCACATAGCATCTACTTTTGGTAATGTGCCCAGCTACAATCTGAACCAAGGGAAAAGACAGGTACTGTTAACTTCTCTCCTCAACAGATTCCTGACTAGTTTCCGAAACTAGATATCTGGGTGTGAGATTAACAAACACATTGAGCTTGCATTCAAAGCTAACTATAAGCAATTATCTGATGACCTAGCAGAGCTCTTAGCGAAATGGAATCATGTACCAATATATTTCACAGAGAAAATCAAAGTATTTAACAAAGCACTTTTAGTTAAATTGTTAAATTTTTTTGAAACCTTACTTCTTTATACACCAGTACCCAACTTTAAAAAAGTTAATACATTGATACGTAACTTCCTACATATTCATACATGACCTAGAAGACCAATTAAATATCTGTTCTGGGAGAATGCGGGCGAAGTAGAAAAATCTGTACTATTTATTAGAAAATGGCAGCCATTTCTAATAAACACTTTTTTGTTCCCCTGATCGACACTACAACTTTTGAGAAGAGAATCCTTGGTAATTAAAAGAGGTCAAGTTTAAATCACTAGAGTTCTTTTATCATGCTTGTTCTGATCTACATACATTTTTGAAACTGTGCATAACTACAGCAACCATACCTTGGGGATATATTGACCAAGCAGAAATGTTTATCAATTCCTTATTAAAACCCTGCAAGACAAACGGACGTGACAATTCTGAAATGTATTTGAAGGGGACCAAATTAAAACCTTCAAAATTTTTAAGAAGCAGTTAGCTCTATCTAACATGGCTTTTTTTCAAAAAACCATCTTCAAATAAAACATCATTTATTTACATACTGATGCCACCCAATGAAAAAGGATTTGCCAAGACTCAGTGATTATGAATTCCTTCTTTCAGTTCCTCTTGCTATATCAGCTTTGTATAAAGAAGTTTTCAAAGAAAGACATGGTGATCTATCGACCTGGCTGTGAAATGGTAATTTACTGTAAGCATCTCTGGTGATTCTATATATAAGCAAGACCCTCACGAGAAGATGAGGAATTATTGTAACAATTTAAACAAGAGAAATGTAGTATACATTTTATTTTTTCATTTTTATGTTACCCCTGCCACGCTCACCAAACAGAAATCAGCATATATGGAATTGTGTCCCAGATGTGCAACAGAGGATGATGATAAGAACCATGTGCATTTTGTCCTGAATTATAGTAATATTGGGTGAATATATCTTTGACACTGAACAGCAATATTAATGATATTTTGTGGAGTCGCCATTACCAGGAATTTGATTGATCATAATTTTAAATTAAAGACCCTCCTTCCATTTGGGACTGGTGGAGATACTTCAATTAAGCTCCAATCTCTTAAAATTGAGTAATTATGACTAAAAGCCAACTGACATTTATGCTAAGGCTTCGGCATTTTCAATTTAGAACTGGTTTTATGAATTGAAATGTCACATGCATATGTTATTAGCATAATCAAACAGTCATATATTTGCATCTCAAGAGTCCCTCACGTAATTTTTATAAAAATGGATCGCTGTAATCGCAATTAATTATTCTTTTTGCATTATGAGAATGAATCATTTAATATAGTTAAAAAAGAGATACAAAATCAGATCCCACATCTACTCTGCCTTCGATCCCCCACCATTCATTCCCAAGAGTATTGCCTTCAGCCTCCTCCCACCAACAACACTTATTGATATCCCCAAATCAAAGTACCCTTTCACCCCTCCCTACCATTACAAACTTCACCCTCAACCAAGGAATCTTCCTATATACCATCAAAATTGTGTAAACCCTCACTGTTGAGTCCCTCTCCTTCAGACCCAGAACCAGAAGAATCACCTCCCTAATCACGATCACCCAACTTTTACTGGGAACATTTTATTGAGCATACAGTGACCAGTCAACTTCAGGATCAAATCAACAATGATCTACAGGACAAGTCATCAAGCTTCAGAACTGGATGCATCATGGAGACTGCTACCTTTAATGCAGGCCATGACGCCCTTGTCTTCAGAGGTGGGTTGAGTATTGAGTTGCATGTAAGAATTCGGAGAAGAGGTTGAAAGTGGGTGAGTGTGTCAAGGACACACAATTTAATATGTCTGAGGCAGATTGCGTCTGGGAAAAGGTCAGTTTGAACTTCATTGATTCGTTTACATTTTTGTCCGAACAAGAACGGTTTGCTTCTATTTTGGTAGATGCCAAATCACGATGGTTTGAAGTAATATTTTTGAGGAACATCAGTACCAAAACCACAATTGCTTTACTGGAGGACATCTTTAGGAGAGAAGGAGAGCTGTTGAAACTTATCACAGCCAATGGTACACACCTCACTTCGTGTGAAATGGAGACTTTTCATGTGGGGTTGAAACATGTTTGTATTTCCCTCTATAACCCACAGAGCAATGGTCAAGTAGAAAGAATCAATAGATTGTTGAAAGGTAGAGTAGGGCAAAATGTGCAGAATGTGATTAAAGACATGCTGTGGGCATACCGCATCACACCGAATGCAGCAACAGGTAAAACACCTTTTGAGATGATGAGAGGCCAAAAACCTTCAACTAAGCTGTTTCCTTCCTTGATTTGGAGAAGTGGGAGTAACTCAGTTACCAAAAATGATCTTCTTTGTCCCAAGGGAGGTTTGTTTAAAGTGGGAGACTGGGTCAAAATCAAACTGGGTGGTGTCAAATATGGTTTATCTACGTTTTGTGGTCCTTACAAGCTTAAACAGGTGGGTCACAATTGGTTTAGGTTAAACAATGATCTAGTCTGATACATGAGATGGGTGGCATTGTTTCAAAGGGGGGGGGGGAGTTAGTCCTGTGCAGGTAGGGTTGGATTCAGACCTATCCTTGTCAAACTTGAATAAAAAAGAGTTCCAGCTGTTTTCACAAGGTGTTGTTAGGAGGAAGGTGCCAAGATGTTGCCATGCACCAAACTGAAGAGAGGAAGGATGTGTGTGAGGTCTCCCAAGTGGTTTGATGATTTTGTATCCCTCTGATTTCTTCTCGTGATCTCTTGCTTTTAGCATTTGTTTTGCTTTCATCTGTTGGGTTGTGTGGGTGGTGTCGTGTGGGGTTCCTGCTGTGTTTGTTTTGTGGTTGTTTCAAATGAAAGAATGAGGATGTGTTACTGTGTCTCAGTCTGTCGTCTCCTTTTACCTTTCATGTCAGGTCTCTTGTGGAATGTGGGGATTATGACATGTGTTGGGTTCCACTTCAATCGGACCTTGTGATGACTGTTAGTGTTTGGTTCCTCAGGCATGGGGTTCCTTAGCTCCAATAGACTACAAGATTAACTGTTCCTGTATTGGTGTATTCCTTGAATTAACCGGGGTACTACACACACAGTCCAGACTCTCAGTGCATTTTTACAGTATTGTAATTGCATGTTTATAGTGCGTAGTATGCCACATGGCAGGTATTGTGCTATTCCGTAGCCCAGAGTTAGTAGCTGATTGAATGGGTCATAATTATTGTTTTAGATTTGTTGGTAATTGGGTCAGTCTTGTGCTTAAAGGAAACTGAAGATTTCCCTCCATTTATAAGTGGTTATGTAGTAGGTTGATAGGAATTGATGTAATTATTAAGGTGAGTTAATTTAAGTGGAAAAAGAGAGGTGAGAAAATAGGGTGGTGGAGGTTAGATATTTTGAGTCAGGAAGAAGAGGTTAAACAGAATGAGAGAGTGTAAGGGAGTGGTATGAGCAGATAGGTTAGAAAGATTTTGGAATTGCAGGAATTATTACTCAGAAGGAGAGTTTATAATTTGTAAAGAGGCGTGTGGATAGCTTTCTATAGTATAGTAGAGAATAAGTCAGACCCACTAAAGCGTGCAGCGGAAGGAGCGTTAGGTGAGTATCATTCAAATAGGAGAGAGAATAAATCCAAAGTATAAATGAGATTATTTTCATGCAGTGTGTTTTGGAATGTTTAGGTAGGATGCAATCTGATGAAATATCAAAAATAGAAAGAAAGGCAGAAAGGTGATTATCTGTGGACAACTTATACAAGTTGTTTTGCCTTAAGTTGTTCTTCTTGATTATACTATCTGTTCCTTATGCATAGGTTGTGAACAATAATGAAAATGTATGACACTGAATGTTGTTTTTTAACATGGGGTACTGAGTATGTTATATGTCTGGATAGCAGTTTGTTATGTATGTCTGTTGAGATGTGGAAAATCAATCGGATTTGCATTGCTAACATCATTTTGAATTTGTCTGAGAAAAATTCATTGATTTTTGTTTCAAAGGTGATGTGATTCTCCCTGGTATTATGTATTGTTTGTTAATGGAGTCTGCTGATTTAGTACTTCCTTTATCTAAGAGGGTCATGTAGAGGATATCTGCCTGTAGGCATGAAATGAGAATGTGTGAATTCTTTGTTGGATCACATTAGCAATAACCAGCTCTTAACAATTCTTCAGGGTACTAAGAGATTTTCAGTGGTTCTGATCTTTGCAAGTAGGGAATTCGTAAGTTTTGCTGCTTGCACGAAAGTAGTTTCACCAATGGTTTTCTTCCTATAAGCAGGATTTGTTAAGCACAGTATCAGTCTGGAACATTAGTCCTCTTTAGGAATATTTAGTTATTTTTGCTGGAATATATATTGGTCCTTTGCCATTAAAAACTCTGTTAGTGATGCACAGTAGTTTCAAATAGGATTTTCCTGCTATTGGGAGCCAGTGTGGAGCCTTTAGGATCAGAGAAAAGTGGCTTTTTTTATTTAAATAAAGAATTAGCTTTGCTGCTGAGTTTGGTGGGAGTCCCAGTTCATCTGCCCTGGGAGATACAGGGTCAAAGGTTTTCCAATCACCACAGATCAGTAATTCAGTTTGGGAAGCATTCAGCTTGAGGCGATTCTGTGCAAACCATTGCTTTACAGCTATGAAGCAGGTATTAAGTGTTGATGTTCCTGCAAATCGGAGCAACTGTCCAGGAGGAGTGAAGTGCAGCGTGATACTGACGTGGTGGGATCTAGCAGAAGAGCAAGACTACATAGAATGATCAGCTCGATCCAGTGTCAGCACATAACAGTCTCTCTGATTTCTGCTGGGAACCGTGCAGTGAAATCAAACATTATTGGAGCCAAGATAGGGCTGTGCTCCTCAGCGGCATGACCTGAGTTGATGAACCATAAGGGAAGTTGTGACATAACCTGAGCCCCCACACCAGAAACCTAGTTGTGGTTTGACCTCTGCCACAGTCCTAACAAAGACAAGACTGAACTGTGTGCTTGGCAGCAACATCATCTGCACCTGTTTAACTAAACTCTGTATGATTCAGAGTCACCTAGGACAGCCATCTGTGCCTGGGAGACATTGCCCTGGTCTCCACAGAACAAAGAATATCTGCCTCATTTGAGACAGGATTTCCCACAGAGGCCTTGTTAAGAACTGCATGATTTTGCTTTCTCAGTAGAGGGAAAGCAGGTGAGCACAGGAGGAGACTGTCGCCCAAGTGTACCAATCCAAACCTGATGTAGAAACCTCACTTAGGACCTTATTACATTGCCAGTTTGATGAACAATCTGACCGCAGTGTCCGCGGTCCGATCCTGACTGCTGAGGCCGCCAAGTTTCCCCTGTCATATTACAATGCATGCAGGCTGATTCTCCAACCGCTCCGGCTGCATTGTTCTCCTCATGGGCCGCCATGGTTGGAGTAGTCTACGTATGTGCTGCAGCGGTTGGAAAGGTGGCTGATAGGAACTCTAATGCAGATTACGAGTAATCCATTGAACTGGTGGTCCCTTGTCAGCGGTTTCACAACAGTGCTAGTCTGCCGCCCTACGGCTGCCACAAAGCACCACAACAGTGCCCATTGGATGCAGAAAAACTACACAACTGATGGCCATTGCCAAAGTAGACACACATACAAATCATACAATAAAACACACCCCATCCCAGGCCATGAATCTTTGCCACTACACTGCAGCACAGCAAGATAGATGACATTGTTGGTGAGAAAAAGCAGCCCTTTTCACACAATCCCATCACACATACTCCACATGTGTTTTTTGCACTATTTTCATTATCATTCCTTGGTAGAAAGCCATTTTCCGTTTTCCACACTGTCACTCACTATATTTAATATATATGTCACCAGCAAACAATCGCCTTTTCTCTGACACTGAGTTGTCAGTGATGGTGGATGTAGAGCCACAACTGTTTGGAGCCGACATCCAACAAACTTCTCTCATTAGGAACAATGAAATGTGGGACAGGAGAGTTAAGAAAGTGAATGCTGTAGGTACTACCCTGCACACAAGGGAGGAATCTAGGAAGAGGTAGCAAGACCTGAGGGAAGGGTGAATAACCTGGCCTCCAGGCACCACCTGGTGGCCCAGAAGATTGACGGTTGTCCTCCCGGCCCACCGGTATAACTGACACCCTGGAAGGAGAAGGTGCATGCCATCCTGTATTCTGAGGGCCAGCCATCACAGCATATCAATCTTTCATTTACACACATCTAAGCTCTTGGTATAGTGTTACCCATCTACGTTTCCTATATTCAGTAGCCAAAGAATTAGAGATGTGTGATTGTCAGTTACAATCAGTAGCCCTACACATAAGATCACATATATCAGACGAACGACCTTTACAATGCGGTCGTTACACCGTGCTATGTTTACATCGCTGTCATTACAACGCAAGTCATTACAACGACTTGAGCTGGATGGCACTATACACTAAGGAATAGTATGATTTAATATTCCAACACCTTCCCTACTGTTACGTATGTTGGATTTGGAATAGTATATCATACTATTCCTAAGCCCAGCGCCCTCCAGCGCAAGTCATTGTAACGACTTGCATTGTAATAACTGCGATGTAACGTCCCGGGGTCTAACGACCGCGTTGTATCCTCACATATTCCATATATCAACCTCCATTACATCCTACATGTGGTAATTTTTTCTGTAAGTGCATTACCATCAAATAATCATCCCAGGCCAGACTGTATGGGCCGGTTAAACTTGAAAATATGGAGGTGAACTTTTACCCTGATTTCACCCCAGCGGTCCAGAAGCAGAGACTGAGCTTCCTAGGCGTCAAGCGCCGTCTTCGGGACCTAAACCTTAAATACGCTATGCTCTTCCCAGCCAAGCTGCGAGTGGAGGTAGAGGGTCGCACGCAATTTTTTGATCGTCCCGAAGCGGCCGGAGACTGGCTGGACACTCTGTCTGGAGATCATGATCGAGGGGGCGGGGGGGGCAGCGGGGGAAGACGGCACACTGGATCGGGACTGAGGGGTTCATATTGGGCCTCACTCTGGACGAAAATGATGCCACTTTCGATCAAGCGTATGTCTGTATAATTTCCCCTCCTATGGAGGTTGTGTGGGGTCTATTGGGGGTTCTCCTTCCTCCCCTAGGGGGTTTAGCTAGTTTTCCTATATATGGGGCGACAGGCACACTGCACGTTGGGGGGGCTGTCCGGGCTCATGCAGGGGTGCAGGGAGGATGGAGTTTTGTTGGGGCGGGTGGGTAGGGATGGGGTGTTGTTCGTTTTCACCACAAGGCAAAAGTATCATTGTGTTAGCTCTATAGTGCTCTCGGGGGGACAAATGATGGCTTCTGTCTATGATGGGGGGTAGGGAACTAACTCTGTTGTCCTGGAACGTGAATGGACTGGGGGACAGGATTAAACGAGGTGTGGTCCTGCAGTTCTTGAAGCGAATCTCGCCCGATGTAGTTTTTCTGCAGGAGACACTCCTCATTGGCAACTCCTTCTGCGCCATGAATCGGCGTGGCTATCGCCTAGTGGCCCATTCGGGCTTCACGTCTGGCTCAAGGGGTGTGGGCATCATGGTTAAGAACTCGCTCCCGTTGGAGATTGATGAGGTGCTCCATGACGACAGGGGACGTTACACGGTCTTGGTGGGAAGAATGGAGGGCAAAGTGGTCGTTTTTGTGTCAGTATACGTCCCGCCGGGGACGCAGGCGACTACCTTTGCGGACCTGGGGTGCCTCCTCCTTGGCCTTCCGGGGGGGATCCTAGTGGTGGGGGGGGATTTCAATGCGGTGGTTTCCGGGACTGTGGATCGTCACCCCCCTAGGGACCTCCCCCGTGCCCAAGCGTGGCTATCTGGCCTCTTGGACACTTTGGGATTGGTGGATTGCTGGCGTTTAAAACATCCCACGCAGCTACAGTATACCTTCCATTCGGGGGCCCATGGTAGTCTCTCACGACTAGATTATGTCCTGGTCCCGGCGGCCTATGTTGGGAGGGTGGGAGAGGTGCGCCATTTGGCACGGGGTATCTCGGACCACTCCCCGCTCTTGTTACACCTTGATATTTTTCCGAGGGGTGAGGGTAGGGTGGTCCCGATCGATCCCTGGTACCTGCGCGACCCCACCACTCGCGCTCAATTGATTAAATCCCTCCAGCGCTATTTTGACGAGAATGTGGGGTCCGTGCCTTCTGCTGTCTCACTGTGGGAGGCATTCAAGACAGTACTACGAGGAGAGGCCCTGTCCCTTATTTCCCACGCCCGGAGGCGCGAGCGGGAGGAGGTGACCCGGGTGGAAGCTGAGATAGCCGAGTTGGAGGGTAATCTAGAATGTGGGGTGACAGATGCCGCGTTACATGTTCTCCAACTCAAGCAAGCGGCCTATAGGGCCCTCGTCACGGAGGCGGCCAGGGGCCTCAGTAGAGAGCAACAGGGGAGACTGTATGATGTGGGTGATAAGGCTGGTAAATTGATTGCGTGGCTGGACAAAAAGGAGAGAGCGAGTCGTGTAGTCCCGCTGATTGAGAAAACGGACGGTGTGTGTGTTACTGAGCCGGAAGAAATTGTCTCCTGCTTCGCGGATTATTTCCGTGGGGTGTATTCCCCGGTGTCTTCCCGCTCTGAAGAGGATTCCCGTGCCCTGCTCAGGGATATCGCGCTGCCTTCCCTTTCGGAGGAGGACAGAGTGTCGTTGGACGCCGTTTCAACCTCCGACGAAATCGCCCTCGCCATACGTTCGGTCGCTTCCGGCAAGGCCATGGGTCCTAATGGTCTCCCCATCGAGTTGTACAAGTTGCGACCGGATACGCTGGCACCACATCTCCGAGCTATGTTCCTGGCGGCCCACTCGGTGGGCTCCCTCCCGCTGGACCAGCGTCTGGCTACAATCGTGGTTATCCACAAGGAGGGGAGACCTCGGGACCGGGTTACATCCTATCGGCCCATTTCGCTACTGAACGCGGAGCCCAAAATTCTCGCCAAGGTACTGGCCAATCGGCTGGTCGGCGTAGTGGGTGACTTGGTTCACCAGGACCAGTCCGGCTTTATTCCCCATCGCAACACAGCCCTTAACTTGCGGCGTTTGCATGGGGTGCTTGCACGTGTCCCGTTCCTACGGGAACCGGCCATTTTGGCGTCCTTGGACGCCACCATGGCGTTTGACACGCTTGAATGGCCGTACATCTGGGCGATGCTTGCGAAGTTTGGCTTTGGCGCAGGGTTCATCAGTTGGGTCAAATTGCTGTATTCGGGCCCATTGGCGCAGGTGGTGGTGAACGGTAGAGTATCGGCTCCGTTCGAGTTGGGCCGGGGCACGCGGCAGGGCTGCCCCTTATCGCCGCTCCTTTTTGCGCTGGCCTTGGAGCCCCTGGCGGAGTGGCTGCGGTGGCATCCTTCTATCCGTGGTCTCCGTTGGACCCCCGAGTGTGAGGACCGCGTATCCCTATACGCTGATGACATCCTCTTGTACCTAGCTTCCCCACGTAAATCACTGATAGTACTGGTTGATGTTTTGCATTCATTTGGTCGTAACTCCGGCCTTGTCATCAACTGGGCTAAATCGTGCGTGTATGTTCACTTTGGGGAGGCTCCTATCCTCCCGCGGGGCTGTCCGATCCAGTTCGCCCCGCCGGGATTTAGGTACCTGGGTGTCTTCATTACTCTGGACCCGGAGGCCCGGTATGATCGGAACTTGCTTCCCCCCCTCCAGCGCCTGAAGGAGGATGTCACGCGCTGGCGGCACTTGCCGCTTTCGCCGCTCGGCCGGGCGGCATTGTTTAAGATGATGTCGCTGCCGCGTTTCCTGTACGCTTTGCAGAACACTATGGACCTCGTCCCAGCGCGCTACTTCCGTGAGGTGGAGAGTTTGCAGCGCTGCCTGTTCTGGGACGGGAGGCCACGTATCGCCCTGGCGAAGCTAATGCTCCCATGGTATGACGGGGGGATTGCCCTCCCGGATATCAAACGGTACTATTGGGCCTCCCAGCTGGCTGCGATTAATCACGGCCTATACGGGCCCGCCTTAAACCCGGCATTCGAAATGGATAAGATGCTACTCCCGGGAGGGGACTATAATCGAGCGCTCTACTCCAGCGCACCCGACGCTCGGCTGACCAGCCCCACGCGTGTCATTGTGCGAGTGTGGCACGCGGCTAATGTGGCGATGGGGTGGAAGGACCGTTTGACCCGGGCGTCACCACTATACGCGTCCGAGCAGTTGGGCTCCCTGTGGACCTCGAAGGGCTTCGAGAAGTGGGACATGATAGGCATCAGTAAAGTGGGGGATCTCTGGACGAGGGGAGGATTTAAAACGTTCGAGATGCTGCAGACGGAATTCCAGTTGCAGGACAGGGAGTACTTTCGGTATTTGCAGATCCGTCATGCACTATGCTCCGTCTTCCCGGACGTTGCCTCCATCCTGGAGTATTCCCCCCTGGAGGATAGAGTGCTGGATGGACACGTTCCGGACAGCACGATCTCACTGATCTACAAAAAACTGATCAATGACCGCTCGGGATTGCTGATTGCCCTTCGTGAGGCTTGGGTTGCCGATGGACTGGAGCTGGACAACGAGGACTGGACCTCTGCGGTGGCCTCCCCGAAAGAGGTGGCCATACCGGCCCGCCTTCGCTTCGTCCAGCTCAAGATACTCCACAGGGTCTACATGACGGGGCCAAGGCTCCTGCGTATGGGCTGTGCTGTGGACGGGTTGTGTAAGCGTGGGTGTGGTGCTTTGGGGACCTTTCTGCATATCTTGTGGGAATGCCCGGAGGTGGAGCGATTCTGTCGTGGTGTGCATGAGGTCCTGCGAGTGGTTACGCATGTGGCGCTGCTGCCCGAAGCGAGGAGATGCTTGTTGAATGTGTGGGAACCTACCGACTACTCGGCGCCACAGACGTGGTGGGTGACTCTGGGATATATGGTGGCCAAGCGCGATATTGCTCAACTGTGGGGATCCCAGAGGTCCCCGACTGTCTCGGCCTGGAAGGAACATATGGATTGGTGCATGTTTCGGGAAAAGGTGGTGTATGTGGCGAGAGGTAAGCCGGGGACATGGGTGAAAGTATGGGGCCCCTGGAGCGCCTACCGCGGGGGAATCTGTGCTCCGCCGTTATTGCCCGATCCGTCGCCTGCCCCGTCCCCTTAGCCGACTCATCTCCCTGGTACCGGGCATTGAGTTCACCCAGCCCTAGTCCTGATCTCTTCCCCTTCTTGATACTCCTATGGACTGATAGGGTCCCCCTTCCAGGGGAGCACATGCTGCTATTTCCGATTGTGGATTGCCTTGTGGGTTTGTTTTTCTGGTTGTTCTTTAAGTTTAAAATGAAACTGTACAGTGGGGTCCGGATGGTGTGGCTATCAACGGTGCTAACTTCTGTGCATCTTCCTCAGCCGCAACACGCGCTCTACAATGTGTATCATATGCTCCTTTTGTCTGCTAGCGGCCGGCCGGAAGGTTGTAGGCCCATCTTTGTATATTTTTTTGAGTTTTGTAATAAACGGTTTCAAAAAAAAAAAATAATAATCATCCCAGGGCCCATAATATGTACAAATGTCTAATAGTATGGCCTAGCACAACTGCATTTTGCAAACAGGTATGAAACACAAACCAAGTTGAAACAACTACAACTACCATGAGACCCTGTTTCTTGAACACTTAACAAGATGTACAAGTTTAGTCTGCCCATATTCACTTGTCTGCCATGTGACTACTGATGTTCACCTCACATGCAGTTAGCTATTTGTCAAGTGCTGGGTAGGAGAGATTGAAATGACTACATCTACCATGAGGCCTTGTTGCTTGGTCACTTCTCAAGATGTACTAGTTCTATATCCCCGTACTCACTTGTCAGCCTTTTGACTACTGAGGTTCACCTCACATGCTGTTAGCCATTAGTCAAGTGTTGGGTAGGAGAGATTGAAATGACAGCATCTACCATGAACCCCATTCCTCTGAACAAGATGCACCAGTGTTGTTTGTCCATATTCACTTTTCAGACATGTGACTACTAATGTTCACCTCACATTCAGTTAGTTATTGGTCAAGTGTGGGTTAGGAGAGATTGAAATGACGTCATCTACCATGAGACCCTGTACCTCTAACTCTGAACAAGAGGCACCAGTGTTATTTGCACATACTCAAATTTCAACAATGTCACAACTGAGCCCCAGGTCAAATGGACTGAGCACTCTACACACAATGCTCTTTCTCAGACATGTGTCTGCCTACTCAGCCTGCACATGCCCTGTACTCCAGAACTGAAAAGAATGAGGCCATGAGTGACACCATATCAATTGTGTACATGAAATATCTGTAATGCATGAAGGTATCCCAGCTGATTTGAATTGGCTTGTGACCCATTGACAATGCACAGCACACATGCTACATCTACTACCAAATTGTGTGTATGTCTGTTTTGTACATAACTACGACTTGAAATGTACAGATACACATATTACTTCAACACTGTGTTGGGTTCAAGCTATTGGGAGATGGTATATCCATCCTTCATTTCAAAATGAAGCATATCAGCACAGCAAATAATCAAGTCAATACCACTTCATGTAATGGATGTCTCCAAATGTCTTGAAAACACAAACGGTACAGATCACAATGTTAAACTCCACCTGTTTTGTCCCTCCCAGGCCTGAACTCACTGTGTTCCAATTGAAGTGCATGTAGATACCACACTTACAAGAATAACACTCTACTCTATGTCTGAACAGGTCGATCGGGTACAACATCTGGCCAGAGTCAGGACACCATCCAGCCTCCAACTTCACCCCTTAATGAAGTCTCCAGTGATGGAGAATATCCTGGACACATGGACTTGGAGGACCTACCTGGCACATCTGGTCAGCCTGGGCAGACAGCAATAGTGAGTCTCACTGTGCCTGCAACAACACCTCCCAACCCAGCTACAACATCTCTGTTGACCTCTGCCCCAACAACTAGTGGACCTAGCATGAAGCAGCAACATCTCCTGTCTCCCAGTTCCACTTCCGTGGGTGAGGATTGACAACACTCTCACTTTTAATTGAGAAGCCAGTGGGAGAGGGCAGACTGGCCGAAGGGTGCAGGCCCGTGGGGGCAGGGGTGGTGGGACAGTAACTATGGGCCTGCAGAGTGAGACCACAAGTGGCACTGATGCCCAGGCTACCATCGACTGAGTCTTGGGAGCCTATGAGCACTCCCAAGGATTGATGAGCCAGGTACTCGAGTAACTCAGGGAGATCAAGCATCTGTAGAGGTCCAGATACTGGATACCCACAATGAGAGCATGGGCTAGCTCATTGGATTGCGGAGGGACATTAACGCCAGACTCTGCAGGTATTTTCCACTGCCACCTACCCCTCTATAATAAGTTTACCTGTGGGTAGTCCCATGCAATTGGGGTGCAATCAATAAAACTCCTCTGTTTGCTAGTTGGGCAGAGAAGATCTTGCAGTGGTATACAATTGTCCACATCAATATTAATACCTGAAACAGATAACGATTCTACCCTTGCTCTTTTAACCACAATGTTAATCCAACAAGTTCAGAGCATTTTAAGGCTCTCAGGTAATGTTTTGTGAAGGTAGGTTTCAATTGAAGGCAGCCCTGACTTTTACGCAGCAGCACTTAACGGATTGCCATTTATATTTATAATGGTAACATTGAAACCACTCGTTCCCTATATAAAATGCTATTGGCATAAAACGTCTGAACTACAAGTATGTTGACAACAACAGTCAAGTTCATAAAGGATGAGATGGGAGGGAGGCGATTTTGTGATGGGTTCACAAATGCATGTAAGGAGAAAGATTGTAGAAAATTATAGTTCCTGATCAAGATGCTGAACTTGCATATTTTTGTAATTAGGACAGAGATTAGTGCTCCCTTGCTCCAGTCACGCTCTTTACACCGGTAATTTAAAAGCATTTGTGATGGTGTAAATGCTTCATCATTAGGGCTACTTTTTCAATGTAACAGAACAAAATTTAAAGTTATGGGTCCTTAGTAATTGGATTTTTGGTCGGCTAGAGCATGTGCCAAAGTCAGGCAAAAACCACCAATCTAGTCAGGATAAGGGAGTTACACTCCTAAAATAACCCCTGGTCTCCCACTTGGTAGCTTGGCACGAACAGTCAGGCTTATCTTAGAGGCGGTGTGTAAAGCACTTACACATAACCAACAGTAATACAGTGTAAGCACTACAAAAGGACACCACACTAGTTTAGAAAAATATCCAATATTTTTATATACTTAAGACAGGACCAAAAACAATAAAAATCCACAATACAGTGCTTGAAAATCTTCGGTTATGAAAATATGGCTTGAAAAATAGTTCCTTGATGTTGATAGCTCCATCCGGGGCTATCACGGCGTCGTGAGCAAACAACTCTAAACAGTTCTGGCTGACCACGGCGTTGTGGGCCAGCTACGGTGTCGGGAAGACCCGCAAACAGTACCTTTTAGAAAAACAGGGCGTCTGCGACCTCTTGAGCTTCCGAAACCATGGCGTCTGCAGGTGTTGGTTTCGTAGGTCAGTGCAGGAGTCATCGGACCCTCGATATCACATGCGTTGCGGATCAAACTCCTCTCTGTTGAAGTCAGGAGCCCTGGCGTCGGCAGGCGTTGGGTACTGCAGTGAGAAGTGCAGTGGTGCAGCATGCGGTGCCCTCAAGTCGCGGTGCGAGCAGCGGCTCGGTGGCGGCATCAGATGGCGGCATCGGTAAGACCAGGGTCGCGGTGCGAGGTGAAGGTGGTGCTCGTTGCGGTGCTCGCAAGTCGCGGTGCAAGCAGCGCCATCGTCATTGCTGAAGCGCTGTTGTCGGCTGATGAACTGGAGTCGATTTTGCCGGCGTCGGTAGGCCAAGGCTGTGGTGCGGGTTGAGGGCGGTGAGACGTGTAACTTTACGAGCGATGCCCTCGAACCACGGTGCAAGCAGCGGCGTAGATTTTGGCATTGCATTGTTGTCGGAGATACCAAGGCGTCGTCGTGAAGCGAGGCAGTGCAGAGTGCGGTGCCCACAGGTCACGGTGCGAGCACTCACTCGGTGGCCGCATCAGCAGGTGTCATCGGTGAGACCAGGGTCGCGGTGCGGTGTTGCAGCGGTGACCTCTGCAGTGCCTTCAGGACAAGGAGTTGGCATCGGCATCGTAGATGGCGTTGGGTTGCTTTTTCCTCTGTTGCAGCAGAAAACACACAGTTCCCAGTGCTGAGGGCAGAAGATCTTGAAGTCTTTGCTGTTCCTGAGACTACTTGAACAGGGGGTAAGCTCTACCTCAAGCCCTTGGAGAAACACACAAAAGTAGATTGCAGAAAGTTCAGTCCAGTCCTTTCACTGCCCAAGAGAGAAGCAGCCACTGCAGGCCAAAACAGCACAGCACACAGCAAAGTGGTAGTTCCTCCTCACAGCTTCTCCAGCTCCTCTTCTTCTTGGCAGTCTTCTTGATCCAAAAGAGTTCTAAAGTTCAGCAGTCTGGGCCCCAATATTTATATCCCAAAATCCTTTGATCTCCTAGCCAGAGAGTGTCTGTGCCCAGCCAGAACCAGCCTTCTCTGGTGTGACTTCCTGGCAGGAGGTGGAGACGGCATGGTCAGTGGCAGACCAGGCCATTTGAGGTAGAAGGAAATCTCCTCTCCCTGCCCCAATTGCAGCCCAGGCCTATTCAGCCCTTCCCTGACCAACCCAGACTTTCTGGAGGCACTCCTGCTCCCCGGCCTTCTATCATCCAAAACCCAAACAGGCAATCCACATTCCAGCAGAGGCACACGGTATGACTGAGCAAGAAAAAACCTACTTTCTAAAAGTTGTATTTTCAAACACAGAATGTAAAAATCACCTTCACGAAAAGAAGCATCTTTAGATTCTGAGTTCAGGCATACTTAACTTTATTTTCCTACCTAATTCCCTGGGCCATTTATGTTTATAAGATGTTATAAACAAAACTCCCAATTCTGTCCTAGGGGAAACAGGTAACCTTGCAATGGCGAAAAACGAAATTGGCTGTAATTCGCTACACACACACCAGGGCATGTCTTACCTTTCACATACACTGAACCCGGACCACAGGGGTACCTTGGGCCTACCTTAGGGGTGGCTGACATGTAAGATAAGGGAAGGTGAGGGACTGGCAAGTGGATGCACTGGCCAAGTTTACATGGCAGTTACAAACTGCGCGCAGACTCCGCATTGGCGGGTCTGAGTTACCTTTTCAGGGCTACCCACGTGGGTGGCACAATCAGTGCTGCAGGCCCACTAGTAGCATTTGACTCACAGGCCCAGGAACACTCAGTGCACTTTTCTAGGGACTAACAAGTAAATTAAATATCCAATCATGGAAACACCAATCCATAACACAATTTATCACAGGAGCACTTGCACTTTACCACTGATCACCAGTGAGAACAATGCGCAGACACACTAAGCCAGCAAAAACAGAATAAAATCCGGGAGGTCAGAAAGCAAAAACTCAGGGGAAACACGCTAAAAGATGCCAAGTCTAACATGGGTTGAATCTTGTACTTACAATATACCAAATTGAGTCCATTTGAAACTGGTCTGTATTCATATATCCTGTTTATAAATGGTTTATTTCTCTCCTTCTTTCTTCTGTCCTACTGTCTTTCCTAAGTTCTTTCACTACATCCTTTTCCGTTCCTTCTTTCTTTCCGTCCTTTTATATATTTTCCTTATTTCTTTCTCGTTTCTTCTTTTCTCTTTCCTTGTTTCATTCTTGCCGTCTCTCATACTTGCCTCTTACATTCTTCTTTGTTTGTTTGTTTCTTTCTTTCTTTCTCTCATTCCTTCTTTGCCTCTCTTTTTTATCTTTCCTTTCTTTTCTATCTCTTGACTTCTTTCAGTACTTTTTTTCTCGCGTACCTACTTTTTCTTTCTTTCTCTTATCTTCTCTCATTCTTTCTAGTTTCTTTCTTTCTTTCTTTCTTTCTTTCTTTCTTTCTTTCTTTCTTTCTTTCTTGTTTCTTCTTTCTTTCTAGTTTCTTCTTTCGTTCTTTCTTTCATTCTTTCTTGCTTTCTTTCTTCTTAGCTTTCTTGCATTCTCTCTTCCTTTCCTTTTCTTCCCTATGTTTTCTTTCTTTCTTTCTTTCTTTCTTTCTTTCTTTCTTTCTTTCTTTCTTTCTTTCTTTCTTTCTTTCTCTCTCAAAGGCAAAAGGCTTGCAGCCAATGCCAAACTCATTGACTTTTTAAGTGGTGCCTTTCAGTGCCAGGGGATAATATGGTATTATGTGTTTTTTAAGACCAAAACTTTTTCTTTCCCTGTTAGACATTTTTTTTTTAGATTGTTGAGAGCCTGGTGTATTGCCAACCAAAAAAGGTAGGCAAAAACCATGACAAAAAAACAAGAATTACCAGAAGGCTGGCAGCCAATGGCAGACCATTTGGATTTTCCAATGCTTGTTTCTTGTGAGGTCAAGACAATTTTGCATTTGGTTGATCCCTGTCTGTCCCCACAGATGAGCTAAGAACAATGGCACGGAATGCTGCCCCTAATATTGAGCAGCGGCTGAGATTATTTCAATCATTGCATCCATCACTTTGTGTGTTGTCTCTTCATAACAAGCTCCACGATGATCTGTCAAACATGCTTTGATGAAGGCTGTCGACACAGAAGCTCACTGCGATTACACATGCAACCAAAAATAAAACTCTGAAATTTCTTGGTCTTGCGAGTCAAATGTTAGAATATCACCTAACATAACCAACCGTTCATAAACTTTTAAGTATCCACTACTGGTCAACCATCATCTATAGAGAACTTTATTTCACAGTTACGCCTCATAGGGTCATGTATAAGAGGACCTGCTTATTTGGAGAATTCTCCATTTCCAGCATAATTTACATCAGCCACATCTCCTGTCATCGCAATTTGAGACCCATGCATTCGTTTTTTTCATTTCATCGTTTATTTCTGTTAAAAAAAAAACTTCTCCACCAATCACATTTTCCACAAAAAGCACATACATATACAAAAGTAAAACTACAGGAAAGTAATCTAATAGAGACCAATCCTCCTGCAGGTTTTACAATCTGAAAGGTTAGAAAAGCTTAATACGAATATCACTATACAAGAAAAATATTGAAATCACAGTTCCCCAGAGACCAAATATATGTGATGTAAAACTATCACGGAGGCTGGTAAGAGAACCCTTAAATTATTTACATCCTATCCAATCCTAATCACGATTTCTGGTCAAATGCAATTTTAATTAAATAAGCACCATGGCTTCGGGATGGATGTATATTAAATAGTCATCAAATTTCTGTTGACTATGTGTCATAGGTATTAGCAATTTTCCTGGAGCAGCTTGCTATATTTGACTAATTTCTGACGGCGAATGAAACTGGTGTGTGTGTGCGCGCGCGCGTGTGCGCGGGTGCGTGTGTCACCAACGATATTACTTTACAGTGTAAAATTCAATTTTTTTGCACGATCGGTCTGTCATGACCAGACAGGGGCACTAGGACCCTGGGGCAAAGGGCAGAGGCCAGAGGACACTGGACACCAGGTCAGGTGAGGGGAGGGGACAAGGGGGACAGGAAACAGTCGAGGGCAGGACCTCAGGGCGTGAGGTCAGAGGTCGCACAAAATTGCCTTGCACTATTGCACATCAGTTCAGCCTGATCCCTTCATTGCGTTTTCATATAAAGGGAAGTGGGAATGCACAGTGCTTTACAGCAATTATAAAACGATAATAAAGCGAGCACCCAGTGTTTAGTCAGGGAGGTGTTACCGTGATGCATCTGAAAAATATTAAAAGTGACTTAGTCTCAACATAAGCGCGCCGCTGTTAATTACGTGCATATTGCCTCTTTGCGACGAACGCAGTATAAACATTCTTCACGTGTTACAAGAATAAACACCAGCCGAGCACGAAGACGTGAAGACAGACATCATCGAGACCACATATCACCAACTAATTAGTACCCTGATACTTTAATCCTGAAATAGCATTTTAACGATTCCGAAACTAAATGGTGGCAAGTGGATTTAACCAAGATTAAGTAAGCGTGAAGTCGAAATAACAAGTGCGCGTGGCAAGAGGGAAATATCTATTTACTCTCTCCGAAATTAACAAAAAAGCACCCAGGGGAACATGCAAAAGAAACTGACATTAGTAAACAGTTTTTTTATCTTCTCCACTGGCGGGTGAAAATGAGGAAAGAGTAGGTTACTTACCAGTTCTCTTCATTATGTTCTGGGCATGGAGCTACTGCTCATGCATAAGGACTGGGATGAGGAAGATGGACGAGGAGTGAACGAAGAGTTCCTTGGTCCCAGGATACAGTAAGTAAGTAATTAAAAATACAGTTACTACGTGAATGTAATTTTATTAAGTGATGAATAATGTATTGTGTACACATTAGTGTTTTTTATTATTATTATTTTTTTTAAAAAGGATGAATTGCAATGGTTTTAATTAACTATGCTAATAAACTATTACTTACTTACTACTTATGATACAGGAGAGTGGTAGCTGGGAGACTGCTAGAAGCTGAATGAGAGGATGCCTCCAGAGGGAGAGGAAGAACATGTTTTGCTATTTGTTCCCGTTTCATTGGTGGACAAGTCACAGAAGGCATCTACCTTCAACAAGGGAAATGCCTTACTGTCTCATTCTGACCTTGGGAACCCCTCCTGATGCTTTGCTGAAAAGGCTTCATTCCTGGAAACAAGCACATCATAAAAACAGTGAAAATCATTGGATTAACGCGAGACATCATTTAGGTACTAAAGGTCCCTAAATGATGTTTGAACAGTGAGTTCTGAATCATCCTAACACCCCTAAACATTATACTCTCCTTATTGATCTATTGCCCTATATGTCCCTCCGATGTCCAACTTTAACATGTTTCGTTAAAAAAAGACTTCTTCTTACACTTTATTAAGAGTGGCCGGAAAACTACGCTTTGCTTATGTTGGTAGAGTTTTTGCCAAACTTCGTATTCCGCTTGGAGTAGGAGTAGCAAAACTCCACCAGCAGAGTGGAGTTTGCCGCACACCCTTAGTCTTTATTTATGAGCACCCCATCAAATTCATATGCAGAATGTCCTCACTGACCATCGGGCCCGGCCCTCCTTTTACCGCAGCAGTCATCGACTTCATCCAGTGCTTAATTTGTAAAATATTAAGTGCCAGGGCTCTGACCAAGAGGCCACTGCAGCTTGCACCACCCATTGCCCTTGTCATCGCTGCCAAATCAACTACTAATCATCTCTCTTGCATGTAAATGTGACAGTTCTCATTATTTCAGGTCCCCAAAGCTGAAGGAGTGGCTGGGGAGGCAGGTATTTGCAATTTTAATGCATATTGTATTACTAAACAACCGTTGTTATGCTTATCTCTAAATTAGATGAGCAGCACCATCATGTGGTAGACTGTTCTATATATGGTGTTGACAATTAGGTGCGGGTGCCGAGCACCGGAAACCAATTAAGTGCCGGTGCTTAGCACCGGAAAGCCCTGGCTCAAATTAAGCACTGACTTCATCGCACCCAGGATCTCTCATCAACCGATTATGTCCTACCTGGCGACCTCAACTTTCCCCTGGGCAACCCTAATGACCAGAACTGCTGCTGGAAACTAGCGGTAGTTACCCCTCTGATAAAAAAAAACGAATCTGGACCCTCTGGTGCCAGCCAACTTCAGGCCCATCTCTCTTTTAACTTACCCGGTGAAAATACTTGAAAAATCTGTAAGCAAGACTCTGTCCCAGTTTCTGGAGGAGAACCTTTTGCTTGACAGGGATCAGTTCGGTTTCCGTCCTGGCCACGGAACCGAAACAGCTTTAACCACCATGCTGGACCACCTTTGTTTGCGAGCCGACAACGGGAATGCCATGATCTTAGTGCTTCTCGATATGTCGGCAGCCTTTGATACGGTGAGTCACCCAGTCCTGATAGAGAGGTTGAGGCAAATAGGAGTAAAGGGTAAAGCACTGCAATGGTTTCAATCCTACCTAGAAGGTAGACAGCAGGTAGTCACCATGGCTCTCTTCTCCTCTTGCAGGTCTCCAGTTGCGTACGGGGTGCCGCAGGGATCCGCAATAAGTCCCATTCTTTTCAACATCTACCTGCGGCCCCTGTTCCCGTTAATTAAATCTTTCGGAGTCAGCCTGGTGAACTACGCTGATGACACGCAGCTGGCTTTCTCTCTAGAAGGGGACGATGCACTTTCCATGGACCGCTTCCATCAATGCATGCTCCAGACTTCAGATTGGCTTAGAAGGAACTCTCTCCAGTTTAATAGCGGTAAAACTGAGGTGGTCTTCTGTTCACCATTCAGGATCCCTAAACACCTCCCCTCCGAATTTTGCCTCACACCTGAGGAAGGACCCCTTACACCGGTCAGGAAGGTTCGCAATCTTGGGGTGATTATCGACGACGACCTCCAGATGGTATCCCAGGCCAGCAAGACCGCCAATGTCTGTTTTGCCCTGTTGCGGCTGCTCCGGAGTATTCTACCTCTGCTCCCTAGGGAGTCACGAGCCACAGTGGTACGTAGCACGATATTAAGCAGGCTTGACTACTGCAATTCCCTATATTTGGGGGCCCCGCAGTATATCCTCCAAGGACTGCAGAGGATTCAGTCAGCCGCAGCCAAACTAGTGCTTGATAGGCGGCGCTGTGCCTCGGCCACCGGAGCACTGAGGGACTTACACTGGCTTCCTGTGAGAGAAAGGGTCTTCTTTAAGTCCCTGTGCATGACTTTTAGAGCAGTACATGGACTGGGCCCAGCCCCTCTACAGGATAAGTTCGCTCGCCGCCTACCTAGCAGGCAACTTCGCTCCTCCACAGCTGGTCTACTGGTTGTTCCGAGATTCAAGCGCACTAGGGTAGGCGGAAGAGCCTTCAGCATAGTAGCGTCCGGCATGTGGAACAATCTCCCTGCGAACCTGAGACATTGTAAATCCCTACTTGAATTTTGTAAGGGACTTAAGACCTGGCTATATCCGAAAACTTCAATCTAGGCAGGTTTCATGATCCTCCCTCTGTCACCTTTGGATGCTGTCCTTCAGTCAAAAGCGCCAGGATGCCCGTAGGGCGACAGCCGCGCTATATAAGTTTCACATCAATCAATCAATCAACACAGCAACCCTTCTGGAGAACCTAGCCAAGGTAGGACTCAAGCAGCTAGTCAGTGCTCCAAACCACGCGGTGCAGGACTCACTCTCGACACCGTCCTCTCCACCAGTGGAAATGTCACCTACAGCCACACCACCAAACTCCTCTGGACTGACCACCACTGCGTGCACTTTGCCTTCACAAAACCCACCGTACATCAATGCCCTCAACACCCCCTCGTCCAGCTGCAGCTGCAACAAGGTCACCACAGAACAGCTCCCTGCCTCCCTCAGTACTACCACTCCGCCGACAGCCGCCGACGCCAATACATCAGCACGCAACCTCCACTGATGGATCTCCAAACACACCTGCAGATGAGTAGAGAAGAAATGGAGGAACAACAAAACCCAAGAAACCCACACAACCTTCAAAGCTGCAATCACAGCACACCTCCTCCTCCTCAAAACCACAAAGAAAATGGCCCTCCAGGACAGAATATATGCAAACGCACACAACAGTAAAGAACTCTTTCCCATCATCAAGGAGTTTGCCTGGCCCAACCGTGAGACCACGGAGGTCCCACCCTCCCAAGACCTCTGTAACAAACTCAGTGCCTTCTTCCACCACATGATCAGGCAGTTCTATGACAGCTTCGACACCCAAAACCCTCTCACCAAGCCAACACCACCACACCCAACCACACCCCAACAGATCCTGCTCAACTGGACCCCACTCACCACAGACTACACTCTCAAGGCCATGAACAGCATTCAACACGGAACGTCTAATGTCAAACATTGTATTACTTGGGTCCATTGACTCCACCAGTGCAGTCCTACAAGACCTGATTCCCCTGTCGAGAAGCTCTTGTCTTAATAGGCTTCCTTGTTGGTCGACCAACACTGGGCAGATACATATAATGTGATTCGGAGTCTTCATCCCCTTATGGCAAAGTCAGCAGTTCCGGTCTTCTCTCAGGCCAGCCATCCTCCACTTTGGCATGAGGTCTAATGTGGGTATCTCACCAGAGGGCAAGAAATAACTGTTTAAGATTCCGGTGATAGGGTGCTGCAAGTAGGAGTGATTCTCTTAAGATTGAATATGATTTCAGCACCAGCCACCCATGATGACCTTTTGTCAACCTTTCCTTGTCTGCAGTCCAGCTTTGCATGGTGCTTGACTTATTAAGCAATTTGTTGAAGGTTTGCCCAGTGATTTTAGAGTTCCTGAGTCCCCAGTTCTAGCATACTGATAACTGTCTCAAGATGCTTCTTGTGGGCGCCATTCCCCCATTGTAGATTGATCTCAGACCAGACCAGATTGGCCAAGATGTTATCGGCCGCTGCACGCAATATGTATCAGAGCTTTACAAATGCCGCCGGCCTAGCGAGTGACTGTTTTGTAAGTCGAAGTTCTAACCAGTGGTGTGCCGGCGAGGCCGACCTGGGTAGTATGAAAGTTTGTTTATAGGCTCTTTTCAACCACCAGAAACAGCTTCTACAGGTAAATGAAGGCCATTGCAACCTGGATGAAAAACAGTTGCCTCAAACTCAAGTCAGACAAGACAAAGTCCTCATCATGGAACCCAACCCCTCATCATGGGATGACTCCTGGTAGCCTTCCACGTTGGAACCCCCCCCCACGGACCACATACAAAATCTCAGCATCCTACTGCACTCCTCTCTCACAATAAACCGTCAGATCAACGCCATCTCCACATCTTGCTTCCACATGCTTTACCTGTTTCACCTACAAAGCCCTCCACGACACAGGACCAGCATACCTGAACCACCGCCTCCCATGCATATACCTAGCAGACACCTCCACTCTGCACAGCTCACCCTTGCCACCATCCCTCGGATCCACAAAACTAGAATTCGAGGAAGATCCTTCTCCTACCTCACCCCCAAGACCTGGAACACCCTGCCTCTCCACCTCAGACAATCTCCGTCGCTGACCCAATTCAGGAAGGAGCTCAAGACCTGTCTCTTTGACTCAACCCCAGTGCTCAGATTGTTCAGCAGCCCCCTCTTCCCCTCAGTGCCTTAAGACCCTCACCAGTGAGTGGCCACACTTTACAAACCCTGATTGATTGATCCTCACTAGAACCATGCTTTTTCATATTCCATTCTTTATCATATTGTTCTCTGTACTTCTCTCCCCCTACAGCTCCTGACTCAGCCCTGCCTAATCCAGAACTCTTTACACCACCAGAAAAACCAGCAGAGATGTTCCTTCTGCCCCCACACTTAGCCTCTCTTCCTCCACAATTCATCCATCCACCCAACACTTATACATCCAGTTTCCCAGCAATGATAAATGCACCCTATCCTGCCAAAATAGCATGGGTCATTTATATCCTATATTGACTTGGTTCACTGTCCCTAAGTTATGAGCATTGCAAAACCTACCTACTTATCTCTTAACTTTCCTGGGTGCCCTTTTTATGGCCTCTAGGTTTCGTGCACCCATTCACAACATCATGGATAGAAGGTGGATTGAAAATTTGTCTGCAATGTCCCATTAATCTTGTATGGCCTTCAGGCCTCTCTTCATAATTTTCAACAACTCGAGCCCTGTAAGCGGCTTTTAGGTTGTTTTCTCCCTCTTCAACTGTGACCATGACACGCATAAGCCTCTCCCTCCTCACTTCCCAGAGTGTAAGTACCAGTTGCCTCAACCTCATGGCCCATACCATGCTACCTCATCCCCACATTACTCTACCAGTCTACCACAACCTAATCCTAATTATTGGAAATAATATTGATTTTTCATGTGCTCCCATGGACACTTGACAATGGAGTGACCGCAAATTCAAGTTGCCATTCTTCTCTTGACTACTGGCCCGCCGACTGCCGGAAAAACACAACACATTAGCACTTTATCTTCCTGTTCTACTCTCTAGACTTAATGTACCACCACTTTCTGCAGGACCTCCAACAGCCTAGTCTCTTCAGCTTATCCCCCACCCTACCCCAATTAACCCTGACAGTGCTCCTCTGCTAAAGAAAGGTGTCCCATAATTATGTTCAAGCCAAATATCCAACCTGAAGCATTTTCTCAACATCCCCAAAATTTGCCTGCCCATTGTGCACTACAATGCTCATGAGTAAACACCCTGCGTTGTTCCAGCCTTTCACTTTCAAGTAGTCGGTATAAACCCTTATGGCACAACTCTTATTCCTATCCTACAATCCCAGTGTCACCTACTTTTACATCTTTTCTCATCTGCTCTGTCTTGCTCCTTTCTGCCTTACCTTATCACCTTCATTCAAACTGACTTCTTGCAATTTACCCCCACTGCACTCATAGGAGCACACATATTTTCCATCTAATGCTATTCTTGCCAACTGTCCCACTATGGACACTAGTGACTATTGTTTGTCCACCAACAACATCACATAATTCACTATGTCTGACCTGCTTGACACTATTCCTGCTTTCTCACCCCTTTTCCTCCCTTTCCCGATTTTGATGATTGGCAATAAAGATTTCTTATTAAGGTAGCCAATAACCATGTCAGCATCGGAGTGATTCATTAAAAGGTCTAGCTTTTAGGAGTTCAGCACACCACACAGCAACTGTTGCCTGCGCTACCCAAATTTACAATAAAACACTTCATACAGTTTCAGAGTAACCCTTTTTCAGAGCAACCTAGCATAGCTGCCCTCTGGCCACTCCTACCACTTCCTGAGATGGAAACACCAGATCTGGAACAGCCTCAAACACACTTGGAAGATTGCAGCAGCAAATCACATATGGCCCTAGGATGTAATGCCTAAAAAACAATGCACACACTAATAAACACAAACAAGGACTCAGCAGAGGGCCTGCATTTTACCAAAGGACATAATACCGAGCAACCAGCCAGTTGCATTCATCAGATAAAGCCCAACAAATGCCTAGTAGTAAGTGTCACCCTAGACTAAACACAAAAAACACACCACAGTCACCTGGACCACCTCAGAACATGAACTACAGTTGGTATTTAACGACCCTTCTATCAGATTGGGACCAAGCATCTAACACATAATTTATGACCCAATATACCAGTATTTCCTGCCCAAAGGTGGATGAGCTTCTCTTTACTGCACCTTCTGCATGGTATAAAGCATGCCATGTACCTATTGGAAGTTGAATTCCAGTGCACAACTGTAACAGATATGGATGCTGTTCCCGGTCATTATTGTTTAATCAAACTTAAGCTGTTCCTCGCTGTTCTGTTTTTTGATAGTCAGAACCTGCTTACACCATTTGGCGAGTCAGATAGGAGCTGATTATGGTGGACACCCAGACTGCAGCCTGGGGACAGGAGGATCAATTGTCCAAGCCCACTCTGCACATATTTATGGAGAAAAAGGTGCAACAGGCACCTCTCTTTACTGCAAGTCTGCCAGGCCGTGGCAGGCTTGATCCTTCCACTTGTGTCCATCTGAAAGGGTAAGATGCTGCGATTAGCTTTTCTTTCCTAAATATTATGAACAACATACCATGCCAAACAGAAGCAGTAAGTGCAACAATTGTTCACCCAGCACTCATAGCTATGAGTGGCCTGGAGGCACTGTTTTGTATTATTATTTATTGTAGACTAGTCGCCTAGCACTCCTGATAAACAGTGGCCTGGAGGTACTCTTTGAGCGTAAATATAAATTCACCCACCATTCCTGATTAGAGTGACCTGGAGGTCTTTAAGTATAAAAATGCATTTATCCAGCACTCCTGATCAGAGTGGACTGAAGATACTTTTAAGCGTAAAAAGAGTTTGACCAAGCACTCCTGATCAGAGCGGCCTGAAAGTGCGTGAACTTCAACCTTATGTTTTTTTAGGTATTTATGAGCTCGGTGCAGGAGGGTTTCTTAACACTCCCTATATCCAAAAAGAGTGTTGGGAGGAGAAAAAGAAATAAGGAGTGAGCTGTTTTCAATTCAGACCAGGGGCAGTGTACCCAGAAGACTAGGCCTAACTCAAGAAGAGCCCAAGAGGGGCTGTACAACAATTGTGCCCTTGAGTTAAGGTAATTATGGACATATAGGCTGTATGAATGATATATGAGGGTAGTCGAAATGATAGGAGCAGGCGCTGCAGGAACACATTGATATTGTCTGCATCTTTATTGTCTGAAGGAGTGAAGCCTGTGCTGTTGAAGCACAATCTCATTGTTTGCATTATCGTTATCTGTGGTCAAGAGGAGCCTGCTTAACAGGATGGCATTGCTCTTGTGTCTCGCTTTTAAGAGTTATCTCAGTCAGCTGTTTACATTGCTGTGAGAGAGCCTGACTAGCACACCCCAACCTTTGTAGACCGCTTTTCTTATGTGCCAGCTGCCCACAAAGCCCTTGCATGCACTCTTAAAGGACCTGCCCCAGCTGTCATAACAAAACACTCTACAAACGGGTACACTGTTCACCCTGCTCTCTAAATGCGCATTTTCTTGAGCGCGCATTATTCTTTGGGGGTGCTCCATATGTGAATGCTGGTCAATATGCACACTCTCTGCTCTCTTGTGTGCATTGACGACTTGCTCATAATTCGATTGTTGTCTCAGTGTCACCGAGTTGTCGAAATGTGCATTTTCTTGTGCATGCGGTATTCTTTGCGGGTGCTTCATCTGTGAATTCTGGTGAATATTAACCCTGGGCAAAGCACTACGCTACGCTCGCGTAGTTTGCGCTACTTCACACTATGCGAATTGCACGTAGCACAGTGCAAACACGTGTAGCGTAGCATAGCGTAGTGCAGCGGTCATTTTTTGCTTGCTCGCGGTCCTCAACGTCAAGTTGGCGACCGCTAGCAAGCAAAATGACATCCCGGCGAGACTTTTTCCTCGTACGCGATCAGCAACATCAAGTTTCCGATCGCGAGTGTGGAAAATAAACCACCCGGCGAGATTATCAACGCGGGGAGGTCAGGTTTCTCATTTTGAGTGGTTGCGTATGCTTGCGACCGCTCGCGATGAGAAACTACCAGTCCACTTTGAGAAAGCTGCAGCTCGAGTAAAAATCTACTCGAGCGGCAGAAGACTACAGCTCGCACTGAGCAAGATGCCGTTTTCAATGATTGCACAGTGCCGGATGCTTGTCCGTACGGTGCAATCATTGAAAACGGCATCTTGCACAGTGCAAACAGGGTACTACGCAGTTCGCGAAGTGCTACACGTAGCTCGTGTAGTGCGAAGTGCACTTTGCGTTCCTACGCGTAGCGCTACTTCACGAACTACGCCCAGGCTTAGTGAATATGCACTCTCTCTGCTCTCTTGTGCGCTTTGACTACATGCTCATAATTTGATTGTTGTTACACTGTTCACACCGCTCTCAAAATGAACATTTTCTTGTGTGCATGCTATCTCCGTGGTTTGCTCCATATGTGAATCCAGGTCCTACATGCACTCTCTGCATCCGTGTGCATATTGACTTCATGTTCCTAATTCAATTTTCATCATACGGGCCCACCCCGGATTTTTCAAGACACACACTTTCTTGTGTGCAGGTGATTTCTTGAGCGTTGCATCAATTGTCCTGCTAATACATGCACCCTCTTCCCTTCTGCACACCTTCTCTTGTGTGGCCATCGCCCTTTTAAAAAACTGTATCTTCTGCATTGCACAAAGGTGCTCTCCCTTGTGCACATGCAACTTTTTTCCTTCTTTGTGACTTATGTTATATCTGTGTTACTGAATCCTGCACCTCTAAACTCTATCCCTCCCATTTTCTCTCTCTCATATCCCTCGCATTTTGTCCTGTCATCAGCCTCTGCACACTGTTATTACTAATGAAAAGCAAAAGAAGATTTTATTATCTCTGAAATGTTTATGATTTTATGCACGTAAAAAGTGCTCTTGATTGCCAGTGTACTGCTTTCAGGTTGGAAAGTGAACTGCCCTTTTCCACACAAGTTTGTAGCTGCTAGAGCCCAACAAAACATGCCCCGGTGACCTGCCCAATCCAAGCCCTGCCAATTCAGACCACCAGGGCACCACTGAATGCCTATACTACCACCAACCTGGTCAAACCCATTCCACTCTCATGGCCCCTCAAGTCACAAAAATGTGCACTCCTCTGGGGCACATGCAGGGAGCCTTCCCCAGTGAATAGGCAAAAATTAGTAAACATTGCCAAGAGTGGAACTTGTGAACACATGCACATGTTGCCTCATGTGGAAACATTCAACCCCAAAATAATTGAGCATAACAAAACACACACAACTACCAAACATGAAGAACATAAGACGCAAATGAGGAAGGTAACCCTTCACCTCTGGACTCTGTTAGAAGAAAGAACAGTGAAGGACCCTGCAGCTCAGCCCACTGAGAGGCCTCTGCACCTCCTCTGCCACACACTAGCATGTGTGTGGTTAATCCTGCAACACTAACCTTGGGATACTCCAATCCAC
The DNA here is from genome assembly GCF_964204655.1 of Triturus cristatus. Taxonomy (NCBI): domain Eukaryota; kingdom Metazoa; phylum Chordata; class Amphibia; order Caudata; family Salamandridae; genus Triturus; species Triturus cristatus. The sequence goes on along the minus strand of NC_140583.1, from coordinate 1,138,282,092 downwards.
CCATAATGGAAACAGGAGAACCACCCACTAGAAGAGTATCCCAATCACCCTCACCCCTAAGTATTCCACATAACCTGGACCTGCCCCAGTCCATGGCCATCCCGCACTGGAAAACAACTTGCAGCGTATCACAGTGGAGCCAGATCTCAGCCCTTCCAGGGTCATTTGAGGTAGGGTGGCTATCAAAGCAATACTTAGACATCCTATATAGTGATCCTGCAAGCTCAGGTGACAACGGAAACTCTAGCTCCTTGAGGTCAGAAAGCAAAGGCAGAGCCACAGGGGCATAAGAGTACCATAATAAGAAACACCCAGTGGGGGGAGTACAAGAAGGTCTAGGACAAAGGTAAGCAGATCCGATCACAGTGATGTAGCTAGGAGACTCAGGGAGAAGAGGAGAGCTACCGTGCTTTGGAAGAGGAAGAGAAAAGTGAAATCAGGTGCAATGAGAGCAGAGGGCAGGAATTGTATGATGAGAGGCTACTTGCGAGCCTAGGGTCACAATGCAGAGGACCACCACTTATGTCCAAATCCCTGAGAGATGGGGCAGACAAAGTGATCAGGAGGCAAGGTCATCTGATCCTTACTGAACCTTGATGCTCCAAAAATAAGATACTGATTGCACAGAGACGTAGCACCTTGCCAGAAACGGTCACCTACGGCATGGGGACTTGGGAAGGGTAACCTCACCCAAAGGAGAAAATTGCACTAAAAGAAGGCTAATTCTACATGAACTCTATTTTTAGTATGCTAGCCCAATGTACAAGGGGAGAGATTGGGTACACTAGACCCTGACATTGCAATGATAGAGGATTGCGTTAGACATGAGAGGAGAAACTTAGAGTGGGACTTCCTCTACATGCAGCAATGTCTTTTGAAGTGGGAGAAATATATTGAGGAAAAGTCCACCACCCCTGCAACATCAAGGCAATTTCCCTTGCTTCAGCAGGGCTACAGGGACTGTTTATGCCCTTCTGGCCAGATAAACAAAGGAGAGCGTACAACTAAGCTTTCATCCCTACTTGAGGGGGCAGGGAAGTGGATAACCTCGCACTCACTACAGGGGAAATTAAAAGCATAATAAGGAGCTTATTAAGCCTATTAAGCAACCAGACTAATGCTGTGTTTGCCCTAGCTCTCATTCCAGCAATAACCCTGGCCAATACCCAACATGATGGGGCATTGATTAAGACATATAAACATCAGATCTGGACGGCCCAGAGAAAAATGCTGTCCAAAGAAATCGAAAACCTAGAGAACAAAATCAATACAGATTCCAGCATCACTAATGCGAAAGCATTGTTAGAAAAAATCTCTTTGACCATCAAAGAATTCGAAGAATTCAATTCTCACAAAAAAACGGACAAATTACATAAAGATATAAGGAAATACAGCAAGGAAAGAACCTATCCTTATTTACGGAAAGATTTTTACCAATCACAAGGATCGAATCAAGGTCCAAGACAGGACCAGCGAAAAAAAGTAACTTTTTCGGACACAACCTCTGACACCGATAGCGATCAAGCGTCTGATAATAGCTACCGACAAACTTACGACCAGCCTTCAACATCTAGGCAATCTTTTTTAGGACAGGACCGGAGAGGCTCGGGCCAATCGCGACGACAACGAGCACCGAGGAGGGGCTGGTCACGGAACCAATACACTCCGGGTTTTCGACAAACCCGGAACCAATATTACGAATGGTAAATCCAACCGAAACCATTCCGATCTTCAACTTATCGAAACATGAACTCTCACAATCGGAAATATCGGTTCTCTCAGCCGGTTTGTCTTTTGTTCCCACCAACAAAAATGACCATTTTCAAACTAATCTTGAGTTGTACAAATTTTTCCGATCAGTGAGACTCAAAAATTATTTTTCGAACAAGATCTCACCTCTTGAAACTGATACCACGGGTTTACATCAACGATCTACCTTCTTTCCATCAAATACAATGGTAGCAAAAGAGGTCATCACCTTTGAAAATGCCATTCTCACGGAGGTAGACCACTTTTTTAAGATTTCAAGTAGGGTGAGATATAATTTGACCCATGACGAACATCAAGCCCTTAAAAATCTCCAATCCCTATCAGATACCATGATAAAACCGGCCGATAAAGGCGGAGGGATTGTCTTGTGGGCCCTAGAGGCATACAACACAGAAATGATGAAACAGCTATCAGTAACGACACACTATAAGAAACTGCCAAATAATCCAACTCCACGCTTAGAAAAATCTATAAGTGAACTGAGCAGAAAAGGCTTTGAGGGTGGTTGGCTAAGTGCCAAAGAAGCAGCATTTTTGATCAATAAATCTCCAACAGTGCCGGTAATTTACATCTTACCGAAGGTGCATAAGGACGCCAGTACACCTCCCGGTAGACCGATCGTCTCCGGCTGTAACTCAATCCTTAAGCCTCTAGCACAATATGCCAATTTTTTCATCCGGCCCTTTGCCACGGAAAGTCCCACCTACATCAGGGACACAACAGCAGTTATTAATGTTGTTGAAAACCACCCTTTTGATCCACTTTGTGAATTTCTAGTCTCAATGGACATAGAAAGTCTGTACACTAATATCCCACAGACAGATGTACTTGAGATCATAGAAGATCTATTAAACAACAGACCAAGACCTCATGCAGTACCAACAGAGTTTATTGTAGATTGTATCAGGATTTCTCTTTGTGAAAACTTCTTCCTGTTCGAGAAAACATTTTACCAGCAATTAAAGGGTGTCGCGATGGGGGCAGTTTATGCCCCAGACATAGCAAACATCTATGTGTCCGACTTCGAAAAGCAATATATCCACAATGTATCTAATCCTTACACAACCAACATCTCGTGTTGGCTTAGATATATTGACGATGTTTTCCTAATTTGGAAAGGATCCAAAGAATTACTGACCAACTTCCATGACTGGTTAAATTCAAGGAATCCCAATCTGAAGTTCACAATAGAATGTAACAGCCAATACATGAACTTCCTAGACATCTCAATTAGAGTAGACACGGACAATAAACTGTACACCACTCTCTTTACCAAACCGACTGCGCGAAATACCTTGCTAAAGTACGAGAGTCATCATCCACAGTCCTTGAAGGATGGACTCCCTTTTGGGCAGTTCCTCCGTCTTCGGAGGAACTGTTCCAAAAGAGCTGATTATTTTTCGGAAGCGAAGAAACTAAAAGACAAGCTCCATTCTCGTGGCTATCCCAACAAGCTACTAAAGAAATCCCTTAAAAGAGCTTGGTACAATGATCGCAATGCTCTGCTGGAAGTAAAAGAAAAGAATGATCAACCCCAATTGGTCTGTGTTACCACCTTTGGCACAGCAACAAACAAGATCAAAAAAATTGTCAAGAAACATTGGGCACTTTTAGCCTCACTTCCTGAACTATCGAAGGAACCGCTGTTTTCCTTTAAAAGAGGTCCCAATATTAAGGACCGGTTAGTTCATGCCTATAAGATTCAAGATCAAAATATAGTGGACAACATGCGACAGTTATCACCAATCATCGGTCATTACAAATGCAGTAACTGTGCAGCTTGTGCAAGCACAGTCAACCTCAAATCTTTTGAACTAAATGGTACAAATTTTACAGTGAGATGTTTTTCCAATTGCAACACAAGCAATGTGGTCTATTGTATCCAATGCCCGTGTGGCTTGAAATACATAGGGAAAACAACGCAAATGGTCAAAAAGCGAATCTTGCAACACCAGTCGAGAATCAGATGCAAGGTTGAGAATGCACCCCTAGTAGACCATTACACTAAAGCGAAACACACTGAAAAAGACATGCTTTGGTGGGTCATAGAGGTAGTAAAACCCACAATTAGACAAACAAATGTTGATCAGATATTAACAATGAGAGAGAACCGTTGGATTTGTCGCACGGACAATATCAAACAAGGTCTGAATTCAGCAACCGAATGGCATACTTTATCTTGCCTGGCATAAACCGTTTCTCCCATGATGGTTGACACAACAACTAACATGATCTGTAACGATGACACTGTCCCAATGATCTGCACCCCTAAGTTCATCGACTTATACTTAGGTATTCAACACACTTGCCCTGTTATTATGTATCAACTACAATTACCAGGGCAACTTTTGACTTTCTTCATGGTAGAAATAATCTTTAAGCATCATCTCAGCTCGTTATTACATCTAACGACAACAGTATCCATTCTTGTCAAAATGTGTGTGCTGAGTACTATAGGCGAATTTGCAATATGCATGTTGTTAACAATCTGAGCAAACTATTTGATTAGCCATGCCGGTTGCATTGTGAGATGTAAAAAATATGTGATTGTCTTACATAACACCTGTAATATGTTCCCGCATCATATGCATGTAACATCGAAAATGATACGATGCACAATACAATGCGCGTGCATTGAGACTAGTAATGGATGTTAAAATATGAAGATATTATGCTCTGTATGTTTTAAACAATAGATGTCATATATTTGAATTGCGATGTTTAATGATTACGTCTTGTTGATTCTTTTTGTCAGTGATATTCAGGTATTCAGACATTATCTATTTGCCATAGTCAAGCCAATTGATTTCGGAACGGTTCAGTCTCAAGGAATAGTACTCGGGACTGACATGACCCTCTGGCTTCATTATAATTGTATATTAAGCCGTGGTTTACTGTCGTTCCTAATACAAACACATTGATACTGTAAAGTCTTCCTTAGCTCCCCTTCATTGATCCTAACACGATTCAATAACTGTAGCGCAGTTCAAGATGGCCGCCATCCAGACATAGGTCAAGTAGAAAAATGAGTAAACACGAAGACTACGGTAGTTTGAAACCTCTACCATACAGCTAGATCATGAATAATTATCTGGTCCTGAATACGTGATTCTCCTCTAAAGTATGGCAATGTACAATTTTATGGAGATTATCAATATCACGTTATAATGTGATCCATTCAGTCTATTCAGTAGTTTAATAATGGCCGCCGCGTTCACTCGGTGTATCCGATCCTCCAACACGTAATAGGTCCGCCCATCAATTAGGTAGCTTTAAAAACAGGTGTTCCAGTCGGGTTAGGTTAGGCGTTCCCGACCGCGGCGGAGCTTTTTGAGTCTGATTGGAAACCTAAAAAGTAAGTTGACCACGACGATAGTTAGAGATAGTCCCTGCTCGTTTACACGAAGCGGGTTCACAGGAGGTAGCACTAATTTGTAATGTTTGGGTGGGTTGGTAAACTGTACTTTAAATATTGATGTCCTCACCTTCTTAAACTTAGATGTGAAACACGACACGATACTTTGCGCTACAAGGAAGGGCTGTGTTAGGCGCAAGGTTAAATTTGTATATCGAAAATCCGTTGCTGTATTCAGTAAGATATAACTATCCATAGTGGGTTTTAAATAAACTGGTTAAGTTTCATGAATAGTGTGACACTGCATTGTATTCTATTAATTAAATTTGAGCCTATTCTCTTTCCGGGTCGAGAGGCGTTTCTGCTCTCTTTAAATGGTTTCCGGTCAGTTATCGACATTCTGTTGAGTGCTCATATTACCAATTACCCCTCCAGTTGATACGTAACTGTCATTATACAGAGGGTAGCCACTAGCAATGCATCAATATTCTTTGATGTTTCAAGTTCTTATCCCGAGATTTAAACGATGACGAGTGTAGATTCTTAGTGATGTAGAGGTGTGTACAACTCACCTAATAGAATTCTCCTAGCATCAGCTAATACTCTGTTACTTTGGATTAAAATTTTGATGTCGAATTTTATAAATTTAAACAGAAGTAACACACGAGTCAACTTGGGTTTACTTTCTATGTTCACAGTAAAAGGACATCAGAAGAAACGAGGATCTCTCATATATGAATCTCCATGTAGGAGTTACTTTGTCAACAACTAGGTAGGAGTTACTTCAAGGCCTTTCCCTCCCCCTTTTTTTCTCTGTTGTCGTGCATATATACCTAATGCAGTGCTCTTTAATTTTGGCTATAGATTCAACCAATACGGTTTGGCAAAAAAATATATAAAAACGAAGATTGAGCTGTTCACCCTTCCCGAATTCACAAAGTAAGCAATTACTTTTATGTTGATCAAATTTTCATAACTTAAAATGAATGTAAGTTAAGATGAGTTCTATAAGATCCTTTAGTCATGACATCAAGCCTATTTACTATAAAATTTTTTTGATTGTCTGAATTTTAAATAGGTCTTCATCATACCTAAATATGGTAAATTTCCATATTCAATTTAGTTTTGCTGCTATGCAGTATTTAATTAGTTGTTTGATTAAGTCAATATATAGAGACCACTCTCCACACACGGGTTGTCTAGAATGTAAACATTTTTTTTACAATTGTTATGTATTCATTAATGTAATTATTTGTATTATGTTTATATAGGGTTTTTTTTGTGCAATTATTAACTGTCCTGAAGATGGTCTAACGGACTTCTGCCACCAAGACCGAAACGTCGACACCATCATCTAATTCCGTATTATTTGATAATTACAGCTGATTTCTTTTCATTTATGAAATTAATCTCTGTTAAAATTACCTGGAAATAGATGTTTTCTGATGAAATGTGGATTTAAGCTAACCCATCTTTCATGTTATATTGCTTGAAATTTATTGTTCCTTTGTGTATCCCCCTTATCTTGATTTTCGATTGATATATAAAAAGACTTGTGTTTTATTCACAATCATTCCCGTGTGTGTACTTTTTATCTTTGATAAGTTCTTGACAAACATTTATTGTATGTGTATAATTGATCTAAAATACACTTTCAATCTTAATTACAAAGAAATAGAACTAAGTAACCTCAAGTAACATCCCTTGTTGGCAATCTCACTATATCAATTTACCTGCCTAAGCCCTCAAGGGTGTATTGGGCCTACCCTTCACGTACTATAGGATACAGGACAGCCATGGGTAATGCAGGCCCACAGCTCACTTTTTCCATCAATATCCTTAAAAATGGACTGCTCACTGAAGTACAAAATGGACTAGCCAATATAGTTGGGTCGAAGACAAAACAATGGCCAGAGATACAGACCAATATCATACATTTTTTAAAGAAGAAAATAGCAAAAGACAAAGGCAGGCAGGACCAAATACAGAGGGACACAGCCAGGATGGCACAGCAGTCATTAAAAAAGGCAACATTAGATGGAGCAGTTGAAGCCACAGCTTCGCAGATGGCCATGATCCCCATGAAAAAAAAACCACACAGAACTTCCAGGGGTTCCAAACTAATGGTCGAAAGGCAAGAGGAGGAAGAGACTTCATTGAAAAAGGAAGTGGAGGTCCAATGAAAGACAATAAAGAATGTTTTCTCTACCATAAGATGGGACACCTTGCAGGAAATTACAGAACCAAAATGCACCACGAGCAACAGAGATCTAGGTGGGAGGCAATGAACACATACAACATCCAGCCCACTAGCAACCCACAGTACCCTCAGATGCAGAACACATACGCCTTCTAGTGGGCCTTACCCTGCAGGTAGGAGCCCCCTCCTCAGAGCAAACACAGGTAGACAGGCCACACCTATGGCAGGGTCAGCAAGTAGCAGGGGACCCATACCTAGCATTAGTAAAGGGGCCAGGGTTCCCCAGTGTACAAGGAGCAGCAACAGTATGTATGGTTGGTCACACAGGTCGGATTAGGAACCCACTCTTACTGTGGCCAGCAATGACATACCTTACACCTTCCTAGTAGAAACCGGGGGCCACAAGATCTTGCCTCAAGGAATGGAATGTTCCCCTATCGTGGGACAATATGCCCCATAAAGCGTTTTCTGGGAACATGAAAGGGGTTCCCTTCACCAAAATACTTGACTCATCACCAATGCCCCAACACCATTAGGGAGACAAGTACAGCTTCCCAAGGAATTCTTATTCTGTAGGGAATGGCACAAAGAGTGGGAGCCCCAGGAGGAGGAACTAGTAACTGCTGAGGCAGTGGAGATCAGACCCACTTACTGGGTCTTGATGGTCTCTGATGACCAACAAGTCCCATGGGCATTTGTCATTTTCCTAGACCCTAGGTCTCCACGTACGAGACATATCAGATGAACAACTCTTCGCTGACTACCCAGAAGCCTCAACAATAGTCTTTGACGATCCCATAGCCATCAGAGTCGCACTGCAGCACAAGATCCGAGTGCCTGTCACCACACAACATCCCTCAGGGATCAAGATTCACAAAGGTACCCCCACAGCTATTGGCAAATGGTCCACATGATGTGGAGATCATCAACACCCCCAAACCAGTTAGGATCAAGTTAGGATCACACTCAGGGAAGAAGTCATTCTCCCCAGAGTGAAACTCTTTCCACATAAATGACAATTATGCCCTGTTCCAACCTGCACTGGCTTCTACTGAAGGCAAACCATGAGGTGGGCTGAAAACATTAGTTTCTGTAAACATCTGTAAGGTTAATGTTGTCCCTATATGGTCATCTCCGTAGTTTTTAGTATCACAAATATATTTACAAGGTGAATGGGACCTTTTGTTAATCAATTTCTATAATAATATTTTTAACTCCCAGGTGTGTAGAGTAATTGAGGATCTTAAAGATTTTTCTAGATACCTTTTTACACACCTAAATAAGAGAGTAATTGTGGTATCAGTTGGGGATTTCAACAATACACTCTGTCCTATAGGAGATAGCCAGTTATGTGGCATGCGACAAGAAGATGATGGTTTGAATAGGTTTCACTTTAGTCACAGTTCATTGGGTGATGCCTTTAACATTCTCATCCTTCAGTTTGATTTTCAAATTCTATGTGAACCTAGGGGTGACCCATGCAAAAATACCCCCATGTTTACGGGGGGCCTGCAGGGAGCACAATAGATTTTTTTATTATTCCAGCAGATGTTGTCCCTCTGGTCCTAGTTCATAAAACTATTTTCAATTGCCTTAGTGATCACAACCAGATTTGAAGTACACTTGATTTAAACTCTATGAAGAAACACTGATATAGGCCGCAACCAGGTGTTCAATAAAAATAAAGGCATTGAGGTGAGATGGGAACATATTGATCATGTAAACTTCCCTTACAAAATAGTTCAGGAGAGCTTGAAATCTGTGATAGTGGTCATTCCAGTGGAAGTTTGATTCTTGATTCCATCTCCCACATTGCGTGAGTAGTCTGTGCATCTCTCAGTTGTCCTGAGGGCTTGAGAGCCTCTGTTGGTCCCTGTTAGAAATGGGAGTCTCCAGTTGGCAGAGGTAAATACCTTTGTAAGAATAGGGACCCTTGCTTCTAGTCAGGGTAAGGAGGATACACACTTTAGATAACCCCTGCTCACCCCCGGGTAACTCTGCACGAGCAGACAGGCCTATCCCAAGGGCAACATGCAAAGTATTTGTACTTAAAACACACTGTCATACAGTGATAACTCCACAAATGGACACCACACCAGTTAAAAAAATAAAGTATCTTTATCTAAACATAACAAGACTAAAACAACAAAAATCCAACATATAAGTACTAATACAATGACTTTAAAGAGGTTTTAGGCAACTGGGTCCATAGAAAACTAGGGATGCATGATTTCTCTCAAAGTACCTGTAGTTGCGACAATATTCCCAAGGCCAAACAGCACCAACAATGGGAGGCGTCGCAGGAGAGCGGTGTTTCGAGTCGGGTCTGTAGGGGGAAAGCAATGCATCAATTCTGAGGCAATTCCAATCTGCAAGTGATGCGTCGGAAAAACTTGCTGCACAGGTACAATGCAGCGAATTCCGGGATGCGGCAGCTTAGAGCGGCGCTGAGTCGGTTTCTTCTGCTGCAACCTCTCGATGCATCAGTTCTTGCAACGGTGACAGTTGCTTCATCGGTTTCCGCATCGGTGATGCATGGAGATTCTTTGCGCACCGCGATGCTGCATTGGTAAAACTGCCGCAAGAAGAGCGATGCTTCAATTTTCTTGTAGGTGAATTGCTTTTCCAGCTCTCAACAGCAGAAACAACCTCCAGAGGCCCAAGACAGTCACAAGCACTGTCTGGCAGGTCAGAACTCCCAGCAAGGAAGTTCAGGGGAGCTGGGGGTGAAGTCTTTGTGTCCCTGAGACTTCAAAACAGGGGGAAAGCTCTACTCAAGCCCTTGGAGATCTTCCTCAAGCAAGGGACACAGCACACAGCAAAGTCATTTTCCTTTCTTTGGCAGAAACAGCTAAGATGCAGTACTTCTCCTCAGTTTCTCCAGCTCTTCTCCTTGGCAAAGGTTCCTCTTGATTTCAGACATGATCTAAAGTTCAGAGGTTTTAGGTCTAATAGTCTTTGTTCTCTTTGTATAAGGGTCTTTAAGCCCAGTCCATACCAGTTTTGTCCTCCTCACTGGTGCAATATGACCACAGGGGGTGGAGACAGCATTGTTCAAGGGAGACAGGCCCTATCCAGGTACAAGGAAATCTCCTCTCACTACTCTAAATTCGGCCAAGCCCCATTCAGCTCAGGTCTGAGTCATCCAGGAAGGGCCAGGCACAACTCAGCTTCCCCAGTGGGTGTCTACAGTAAATGCACATCTCCAACCCCTGTCACTTCCAAACCAGACAATCAATACACACACAGGCAGAGGCACACAGAATGGTTAAAAAAGAAAATGCCTACTTTCTAAAAGTCCCGCCCAATCGCACAGCTAAATTGCGACGTCTTGGGGATAATAATCCTTCACAGTAATCCAACTAATCCTTAAATTTAAACATCTTTGCTCATAACGTTTTTCAATTTTTCATCAACTGTTTATCAGAATCCACACGTGGAGTGTAAATGCCATTTCCCAGCTTTTTAATGTTCCGACCGTGTCCATCCAGACCTCTTGAAAGAACACGAGTAGTGCAAAATTCATAAAAGGCAGCGTTTATTCAATAAAATACCCAATGCATTTTGGGCACAGATGCCCTTCTTCAGGGGTCACTGTAAGTAATCAGAGAATACATAATCACCAATTGTTCTTTGTCTTTCAACATCACTGGTTTCTACATTATACAAAAAATAAATGTAATGCATTGTAATCCAAACTCTTTCCCTATCATGAGCCCCTTTCTTGTCTAAGAAACTAGTTTCCCCTTATACTAGTCGTATCATTGAAAAATAAGATAAACGAAACGCAGAAAAATAGAAAATATTAGGTGTGCATCCTGTCCCTTTGATTGATAATTTCTAAAAGTGGCATTTTCAAAAACACAATTTAAAAAACATCTTTACTAAAAGATGTATTATTACGTTCAGAGCGCCTAAACCTTATTTCTCTATCTTGTTACAATGGGAAGTTATATTTATAAGATGTTATAAATAAACCCCCATTCTTTCCTATGAGGCAAGATAGCCTTTCAATAGTGAAAAACGAAATTGGCAGCATTTCACTATATGGACATGTCATGCACACCAGTACATGTCCTACCTTTCACATACACTGCAGCCTGCCCAGGGGTGTACCTTGGGCCTACCATAGGGGTTCCTTACACTGGCAGGCCTGAGTTACCTTTTCAGTACTTCTCACGTGGGTGGCAAAATCAGTGCTGCAGGACCACTAGTAGCATTGGATTTACAAGCCGTGACACACTTCAGTGCATTTTACTAGGCACTTACTAGTTAATCAAATATGCCAATCAGGGAGAACCAATTGTAACAACAATTTACAAAGGGGGCACTTGCACTGTGACACTGATCAGCAGTGGCAAAGTGCCCAAAGCATCTAAGCCAGCAAAAAAAAAAAAAAAGCCCAGCATCAAAAATACAGGAGGTAGAGGCAAAACGTCAGGGGAAACCACGCCAAAGATGTCAAGTCTAAGAGTCCCAAATGGTACAACAAAGATTGCTCACATGTTCTGAGAGACCTAAAAACAGCCCTAATAGTCACCCCAGGGATGCCTCACTGGTGATACAACTGTGGGGCCGATTCCAATGCGGGCAGGAAGGGCTCTGACCGTCGGTCGGAGCCCTCCTGCCTGCTTCGAATGTGCCATTTGTATTCCGTTCGGAATGAGCCATTTGGATGGGCTAGGTCGGAGAGGAATACGACTCAGTTTTCTGGATGGCTTACTACGGGCTTGGAGAGCGCATCCGTCATCCTAAAACCCTTCAGTACTCCCCCGGCTGGCTATTTCTGGCCGAGGGAGTACGATGGCAGTTTCCCACTGCCTTTTTGTGACAGTCTTTCTAGCACAAAAAGGCAGTTGGAAACTGTCTTTGGGTGCCCCCAGCAGGGGCCCCATGGGTGTGTGGCTTCCTGAATGGCGGCCTATGGGGCACCTACGGTGCCCCTCTGTTGATCCCTGCACCTACTGACAGGCACATTGAGGTGCCTGCCACCGGTTGCAGGGATGAACTGCACTCCTGCTCTTTTAAAGAGAGCATGCATTCCCTTTGAAATGCATGCTCTCATTAAAAGGTATAGGCATGCACCCAAACAGGGTTGGGTCACATCCTACTTGCAATTCTGTAACCGAGGATAGGAGGTCATTCGGTTACTGTTCCTGACTGATGTCGGACGGACTCCGGTCTGTCCGACATCGGAATCAGGACCCAAAATGTAATTACAAAAAGTAAGTGAGAATGCAAGAAAATGGGATCAGGGATGCAGCCTGGAACTATTTACTTGACCCTGGTTATTTAAAGAACAGTGCCAAATTTTGGGTCACCATAAACCAGCCTTTTTTGTGCATTCTGATGGCTAGTGCATCACATTAAGGCAGAAAATTGCATTGCTCACTTTGAAAGAGTACATATTGGGGAATATAGCTCAACCAACAGGGAGTCTGAGTGCTCACTTAAAGGGACATCCTATCTCTTATTCATCATGGCCAAAGTGAAATATGGTATTTTAGGCCTCTCTAAGAATAACGCCCTAGGCCCGAATGGCATCCTGACGAATGTTTACCGGTATGCTATTGACACTTGGGCTCCAGTTTTAATGAATGTTTTGAACTCTGCTGTAAAGGATGGTCCTCTGACCTCCTGGGCATCTGCTATTATCGTTCCAGTGTTCAAAAATGGGACAGGGATAGACCACTGTGTTATTGGTCTATATCCCTACTTGACCCTGTTGTTAAAGTCTTTAGTGGGGCCCTGCTAGATTGACTGGCTGCTTTGTCCTGAGACCACAATATACGTTTGGATCTTCAATATAGTTTTATAACGGGACGGTCCAAGAGCGACCAATGCCTGAATTAATATCTAACCTTAAATAAATACATTGTGGCTGAAAGGGGATCCAATCAGTTTGCCTTTCTGGACTTAACCTCAGCCTTTGACCAGGTTCTCCAAGACACGCTCCGAAGAATCATTTTGGACATGGGTGTTGACAAGGATGTCATTTTTTCTTTGAGGGATCTCCATCTCCATACTGGGGCATTAGTCAGATTTGCTTGTGACTCAAGCTGCACAGACAGCTTTAGAACAGGGGGAGGGGTCAGGCAAAGAGGAATCCTGGACTCCTTCTTTTTCACCCTGTATTTTAACAACCTTGAACATATATTGGTAAAGGTGGGTGTAGATTGTCCGAAAGTTAAAGGCAGACCCCTACCTGTCCTGTTATGTGCGGATGATGCTGTTCTTATGGCAAAAATGGCCAGGAGCCTACAAGACCTTATAAATGCATTTGTGGGCTTTATGGAAGGGTTAAACCTAAGCACAAATATAATTAAATCTCATGTTATGGTTATTGGCCCAAAACCAAAAAGATACAATCTTTCAAGATCCGTCCATTGCCCCTTACACATGTCATTAGTTTTCCATATTTGGGGGTCTTGTTTGATGTCAGTCTACTCTGGAGCCACCTGCTCAAAGTTGTATGGTTTTGATTAGACCAACACTGCTGTATGAAATTATGCCACCAGCCTGGGTAGAAAACCAATTAGCGCCTTTTTGCAATTTTATCATGCCAAAACCATATCCAAGGTCATCTATAGGAGTGCCATCTAGGGCCACGTTAAACACGATCTCCTACAGGTGGCAGAGAACAAATTCTTGAGACGTCTCAAGGACACAAATACATTACTGACAGCTTCCTGGAACTCCACTGCTGAAAGTGCTAACCTGCTAGGTGGTGCCAAGTTCAGTTCTGGGCCCCTGAAGGTTGTTCCTGCTACAGAAAGCTATAAAGAACTATAAAAACAATGATTTGTTCTTCTTGCTGCTGTTTTATTTGATGCTGCACCAAAATGGGAGAGAAAGTTCAGACACACAGCCCAGTGTGGCTGAAGAATCAATGCCGTGCCTGTCAGCAGCCCGGGAAGCTGCTGCACTCTGAGTCTGGTGCACCGATCTCTGAAGCACGAGATCACCGCACCGACTTAGATGCAGGCCCTGCTGTGTGGTTAAAAAGTATCGATGTATCGTTGGACCACAGCTGAAGGAATCAACATTGCACCTCGGTGACCGCTGCCGCATTAACTTCCAGCACAAATCTATGTCAGCACTGGGGCAGCAGTAAGAATCTGAGGCATCACCTCCATTCACAGTAGGAAACCAATGCAGTACCACCTCTACAGTGAGGAACCAATGCATCACCTTCTCTGCGTGGTAGTAAGAAACTGATGCATCACCTCTACTGGAGCAAGGAACTGACTCTTAACCTACCCTACACACAAGGAACTGACTCATCACCATCCCTGCTCCTGTTTTTGCTTGTGGTTTTTGACGCATATCAGGTACTTTGCAGTACAAGTGATGCATCCATAGTTTTCTATGGAGAGACATGTTTTTACCTTCTAAAAGTGATATTTTTGATATGCATGTTGGATTTTTGTCATTTTGGTCTTGTTTGGTTTACATAACAATACATTCTTTTTCTAAACTGTTGTAGTGTACATTTGTGGTGTTTTCACTGTGTTATAGTGGGTTATATACTTTGCACATTGCCACTGTAGTTTAGCCTGACTACTCTGTGCCAAGCTACCAGAGGGTGAGCCCAGGCAAACTAAGGTGTGTACTTTACTCATCCTGACTACAAGGAAGGGTCCCTACTTGGACAGGGTGTGCATCACTGCCAACTAGCGAACCCTATTTATAAAAGGGTAGCATAATAGATTTACCCATGCTTTTAGGATGTTTCACAGCATTCCAGGATTTAACATCATTACAAATTCGATTTTAACAAAAGTATTTGAATTATTATAACATGTTCACCCATTTTTATCTTTTAATCAAAATGATGGAGCATTAAAGGAAAAGATCACCCATGTTTATCTTTTAATCAAAATGTTTGGCATTGAGGGATAAGTTCATTCATGTTTATCTTTTAATGAAAATGTTTAAGCATTGAAAGAAAAGACCCATGTAGCATTCTTGCTCATGCTGCCTCAAGACATTGTGTGTCTCGAGGCATGTGAAATGATGTGCCACTTGGCATGTGGGAAGCTAAGCGAGGTGCCGGTGTGACTGCAGCTCGTGGTGGTTTCTGTCTTGATTTCAAATAAACACAATTTTTCTTTAACTCAAGTATTGTTGTACTTACTATAAACTGACCTATATAATTCCCTCTACAATGAATGATCTTAAACTGTGGATGCTCACAACCACTAAGAGATGATGCAGAGAGACCATGTTATTCCACCTTAAACAAATTTGATAAACCCACGTTTGATCTAAGTCTTCTATACTTAATTCAGTTTCAACAACACAAATT
Source organism: Triturus cristatus (assembly GCF_964204655.1). Taxonomy (NCBI): domain Eukaryota; kingdom Metazoa; phylum Chordata; class Amphibia; order Caudata; family Salamandridae; genus Triturus; species Triturus cristatus. Next base: position 1,138,266,459 of record NC_140583.1, on the reverse strand, counting down.
TTTGCATACTTATTTGCTAAGAAAATGAAACTGGGTCCAACTATCCAAACACGGATCATCTTTATTACACACTACCAAACTTGTTTCTGAAACTCTCACTCACTGACTGAAAACTATATATATGGCGGTCGCCAGTAGGTAGTTACAGTTAGGATGTAGTTTACATAGGCAGAGCATTTTTTCATTTGCCAATAACTTTGGCGTTGTTTGATGAATCCTTGCAAAATTTTCAAAACTAGTTGCCACTCACTTCAGCTGCTGTCTTGAAAGTTTCTGGGCGATCCGTCAAGTTGGGTCAGAGAAAAAGAGGGAGCCCCAACATTAGTTTTCCCCATTTAAAAATCTGTAATAAATTTAGACACAGTTACAGCCCAAACTCCTGAAAAGAATTTACCAAATTTGGCAGAAAGGTAGCTGTTGGTCCAGAAAGCGACCTTTTTGTAAATTGGTATAAATATGTTCAGTAGTTGCAGAGTTATTTAAAGAAATTTCCAATTGTATATATAGGGACGCAGAGGATCCGCAACACCAGCTGATCTCGTTCTGAGATCTGATTGGCTGCAAACACCTCAGACCAGGAAGTGTTGGCAGCCATTTTGGGACTTGGCATGAACCGAGTCCCAGAAAAAAAATTTAAAAAAAAGAAAAAGGGGGCCCGGTAGAAATACTCTGACCTCCTAGGACTCTGGGTGGGTCCCACAGTGACACCGTGAGGCCCCAAAATCTTTTTTAAAAAAAAACATTTTAGCGAGATCCACAGATTCCGCTGAAAATGCAAAACAAATTAATCATTTCCTCCCACGCTTTATCAGTAATTGCCGCCCAGGTGGGCTAGGTCTCGCAGGTATTTTTGGAAATAAGTGAATCAACCCCCCTCCTGGGGCTCATAAATGCCCCGAGGAACACCACCTACCAGGGGCCTTTTGATTCAAAAATAAGGGGGCCTCTCAGACCCCACCAGGCTCCAGGTACCCCCACCTCCCCGGGCCCACATGCCCGAAAGAAATCGTGGGTGCTTCTTGGACCACCTCCCCAGGGCGAATATATTATTATGGGGTCACTCGGACCCCTCACAATTAATTTGTATTGGGGGACTCAGAGACCCCCTGGGCCCTGAGGACTACCACCTCCCCAGGGCCATCTTCTTTTAAAATGATTGGGAGGTGGCATGCGGCCTCTCTCCTTGGGTAATCTCGGCCCTAGGGACCGCCACCTCCCAATGCCAAACGCTACACAGAAGAAAGGAGGGTGGTGCATGGCCCCCCTCCTGGAGCCATAGATGGCCCTGGGGACTACCACACACCAGGGACGGCTCCTTGACATAGTTGTTTGTTGTGGCTTGGCAGGAGCTTTATCGCTCCTGTAAGCCAAAGCAAACGTTCCGCTTCCAGAGAGCAAGCACATTAAAAATGCTTTTGTTTGCTGGAAGTGGAACAAAGTTGCTTTCACTAATAGGGAGCTCTGTTTGTAACTGCTCCCTGTGTGTGAAAGCAATGCCGGCTCCTACAGGAGTTGGAGAGTTGACAGGGAGCATGGGAGCCTTGAGGTTCCCCCTGCGGTCCCCAACCGTTGTGAGTGGGTGTCATGGGTGGGACCAGGGCTCCCAGAATAGAGGTTGTTCCCTGGGGGCAGGGGTCACAGTGGCTCAAATCGGCTCGGAAGTGGGGTCGCTCAGCACCCTCCCTTTAATTTAAAAAAAAAATTTAAAAATATCTGGACCCTTGGGGAAGGGCTCCACTGGGCAGTAATGCCCCCCCTCCCTTTAATAAAAAAAGAAAAAATAAGACGGGCCTCAGGGCCAAAATCTGCCCTAGGAAGTGAGAGGGCCTAAAAAATGTTGGCAGTAGGAGTTGCACTGGATCCATGGCCCTGCCGGAAAAAAAAAGCATGGTCTCCCATGCTTTTGTTATGTTGAGCCCCCGGGTGGGAGAGGTGCAGGTGGGAGTTCTAAAATATGTAGGAGGGGAGTGCACAGGCCCCCCTCCTAAGTCCCCTAAAGCCTGGGGACTGCCACCTCCCTGTGGCATTGTTAACAATTTATGCAGGGTTGCCTGCTTGCCAACCCCTGTGCCCAGGGAACCTCCACCTCCCCAGGGAAAATGTTGTATTATTGTGTAGGGGCCCATGCAGCCCCTCCACCAGTCCAAGGAACTGCCACCTTCCCAGGGCTAAAATAAAATGAATGCAGGGGGCCCATGGTGCACCCCAGCAGCCCGGGGACCACCACCCGGGGCTGAGTCCTGCAACGGGGGGGCATGGGGTCCCCCTCCTGGAGCCATGAATGGCCCTGGGACCACCATCCCCCAGGGCCAGCTCCTGCCATGTCTCAGGGTTCCCACCCAGGGCCATAGCTGCTTGCTATGGCTTGGCGGGAGCTTGGCAAGAAGTATTTCAAGCCGAGAATTACCTGAAAGACCTGCATGCACTGCTGAATGTACTTAACATACAAAATATCTCTGTGTACACCCAAACAAACTTTTTTTTACAACTTTTTCCACAATATTTTCCAAGAAAAGATTATAAGGAACTGAAACACAATACAACGACCAGTGCCGCTAGTGAGTTCATCACCCTGCAACTTAATGATGTGCTCATGTCAAGCCCAACATGTGAACTTCCCCATGACTTCTTGTGTACCTCATGCATAATAACCTGATAATTTGCTCACTAGGTGAAATCTACCTGCTACACCAACAAAAACCGGTTGGAATAGCTACCATAAATACATTACACTGTGCCTCTCACATTCCTCAGTGCATCACAGTGCTCAAATATACTTACGTAGAATGTGGGAAAAGGCTGTCTCCTTAAACAACAACACTGTATAGTTATTCAATAGAATATTACAATCTCAACTCAGTGCTCACGTGTGAAGCATGGTAGGAAAATAGCTGTTATAGCTCTCCCGGGTGAATTTGTCAAGGGATATTGTGCTCAATAGACGTCTGTAATTTTATTGGGATACCCTAAAGTCTGCTGTGGTACTAAGAGATAGGGTGATCACCTACCCCCAATAAGTGACCTAGGTCAACACTTAAGTGCTTTTCACCCTCCAGCAACCACTAATATCAACACATAATAAATTAACAGTCATGTCTCAAGATTCCACAAATTCTTTTGTTTATCTGTTCTTTTTTTACTCTTAAGTCCTTAGCCGTTCTTGGCAAACACATGTTTCGTCGCCTCTGGGAATGAATCCCCCGCCTTCATCAGGACTGTAGATTTCTCTTTAGGTTTCTTATATCTTATCGCCGGTTATACCTCTGTCCCGGTCTTCATTTAACTAAATCACGTTAGGAGCAGGCGGATAGCAGTGGTGGTTACTTTAGATACACTAGAAGAACAGGAAAAAGAGCTTAGTAGAGTCTCATGTGAAATACTGAAGCAAGAGGAATCCCTCCTTCCTTACATGATTTATTTAAATGAAGGTCAGGAGGGAAGTATAACCGGCGATAAGACTTAAGAAACCTAAAGAGAAATCTACAACCCTGATGAAGTCGCGGATTGATTCCCAGAGTCGACAAAGCTTTCCCAGGTTGGGGTGGGCCACACCGCCAACATCCCTGAATGAAAAAATGTTTTAAAGACTGGCAATTCGCAGTATAACTATTTTGCAAATGTGCTTAAAAAAATTACAAGAAAAAAACATGAAATGAAAAAATACTCTAAAGAGCTGAGAGAAACACTAACCACAGCTAAAAAAGGAGAAAGTAGCCGGATCTAAATGTAAGAATATTTCAAAGTTTACGCATGTTCAGGACAAAAATTCTGCTGATAAGAAACATATAACTGTCAACAAGGTCTCAAAGACAAGTAAAATGCAGGCCTTGAAAAATCAACTTGCTTGCTATGGTGAGTCACTACGTCACTACTCACCCGTCCTGGCAAGTTGACAAAGACGAGGTGTTTTATTCAGTCAGAAAGTAAAAGAGCAAGAAAGATTCCTCTAAATCTTGTTTTTATCGTGTCACATTGGCTCTGTGTTTAGAGACAGTGGTCAAAAGTCAGTTTACATTGACTTTTTATTTTCTGACTGCAGAGTTCCTGACACACTTTTAAATATCTAAAAAGTCAAATGTCCAAACATTTCAAAATATATTTCAGTAATTGTGATAGCCCATTTTTTGTACTTCGGTGTGATAAAAAATATTTTAAAAGGATGGAAAAAAAATCAGAACACTACTTGGTTATGTGCAAAAGATAAATATGTTTTCTGAAACACAATTTTTACAGATTATTATTAGTACACTATATAGTTTTTATCAGTAAAGCTGCAAGGTAGTGGGAAGGTTTTTGGCCATATCTTGGAAATTTGGTGTCTGTCAATAACAGTGCACTACCACATAATGCTTTAGCAATATATTCATTAAAAGTGAATATTTAAAACTGAACTGAGAAAAACTCCTGCCCTTGCTCTGATGGCAATGCTATCATTAAACTGAGAGGCAAGTCAGGGATCATGTGTACCCTATATTTGGGCTAGATTGTTATTACACATGTTGAAAATGTTTAATCTCTTTAATCGAAGAGTTTTATTTTGTACAGCAGATATGGCAAACTCATATATTTGATGGTGCACTCATGTGAGAATGAGGAAAAAGGCTTCTGTAAAATAAAATATTTGTCAATGATCACACAATTTGAAACCAGTTTAAAAGTCAAATACAATACAGTTAGGTTGAGAAGATTATTCAAGTTACTTAACCTGCAGGTCTAGTAAAATTTTAATGAAATTTTGAGGCCTAATATGTCTACTGAACAGATGTCCTAATACAAAATGGACCCTTTATTTACATTATACAATCAAACAAAAAGGGTGTCCATTAGAAAAATTATACATAAACAGTTTCAAAATGAAATACTTGCCAATTTACTTAAAAAATGCTGACTGAAAGGAAGAAGTCTGATACAGAAGCAGTATGTTCAACATATTTTTTAGAAAACTGTCACTGTCAAATGAAAATCGTTTATTTCAGCAATAAAGCAGATAAAAAGCTTGACAGGTTTCATTGTCAAATATAACAAATACAAGTAACAGAACAAAGATCCAACAACACACACTGTTTGAAAATTGTTTGGAGGGTGTTGGAGACCTCTAGTACAGACCCATACATTTACCAAGAGAGTTACCATCCATACGCTAACTGGCTCCTCTCTGTGACTGATTGAGGATGCTGCTATGAAGTGTTACATGGTTCTGTGATAGGCTTAAAAAAAAAACAATACCACAAGTGTCTCAAGAGGATTTTAAGGGCAGAAGTACTAAATAACTTTTGTATCAATGGAGTTGTACTCCTATGTGGAGTATTCAAATTAAATCCATTCAGAAACTTAGGACATTTTTGCCAACCTTTAAAAAATCACATCTCCAAGTAAAATTAAAATATTGCAAAATGTGGGCACTTGCCCATTTAGAGGAATTAAAACCTACAACAAAATTAATTAGCCTGCCTTCAAAATGCGATGTGCAATTCAACAATTCTATGGCATTACAATGTTTTCCACTCATCATTCCAGTATAGGACAACTTGTATTGACTTTATACTTTGTTAATAAACCAGCAACACAATTGGAGCAACTTAAACATGGTCTAATTCACTCATAAAAGGTCCTCTCTATTCCACACTTCATATAATCAAAATACTTTGGAGGTGAATCAGAGAGGTATGTGTGTCCGGATGTTATTTACTCTGAAAATCCAACAGAAAATACATTAATGAACTTACAAAACTATCAAATGAATATCCTGCACATCCAAGAAGCCATATCTAAAATACTCAAGAAATATGCTGCAGAAGAACACATGATGTTAACCCCTTCGGTGCCCGCCCCTTTCCCCGCCCTGTGCCGGCCGTTACATTAGCGGGCGGGGTTTGTGACGAGCTGGACTCGTCATGGGCACAGCGCCACCGCGGCCCATGACGAGTCCAGCTCGTCACGGGCATTGAAGAGGTTAAACAAACAAAAACAATTGATTTGCTAAACAAAAATTAAAAAGAAGACAGAGTAGCTTAGAGAACATTTGCTATTTATATAATTTTTGGAAACTGGTATGATGTCAGTAATGATCAAATCATATGTAATCATTACTTTGGAAAACTGAACCATAACGTTATGCCTTTGCATGTAACTCATAGCATTTTGGAACTTTATCCTATACCTCCAGAACTGACAAAGCTAAATTTATATGAAGGTATGTTAATTTAAACTCTGCATCCTTTTCAAACTAATATTAGAATGCAACCAAACTAGGAACATTTTACCCTGAGGAATTTGTTTGTTCAATGAAATGGATAGTTTCTTTCTTTTCTTTAGACTTTAAGAAAAAAGTTGAAACTCATGAAGTACAATGCAAATTACAGCAACATTTAGTAGTATAAGTCAATGGATTCCCAACAAAAGGCACACAGATTTGTTAAGAATTAGTAAGTATTGGAAAAATACAAGAAGCCCTTTTGTACCTTCTGAAAAACAACATCCACTATAACAATATGGAGCTTGACGACTTCATCTGTTTAACTGAACTGCCATCTACACATAAAAACAACATTGGTCAGTTTGAAACAATTATTAAGGAACACCCTGTGCACATCTTTGAGCATTAGAGCATACACCCACTGCATTCTAGAGATATGGTAGGTGATGCTTTAAATCTGTTTCAAATAAGAGAAGCTACAGGACAGTCAGTTAGTATCTGGGAAAAACTTTAGAAGCAAGATGCTATTCACATTTATTTCCAACTGGAAAAGGATGCTAGTATGATGATCATCCTTTACATCTGTATTCAGAGGACCAATGTCTTTGCCAGAACATTCTTTACATTTTAACACTATTATATGAAAGTGTACTATTTGTGACGTCTTATGCTGTTTCAATTGTGATGTGAACTGGAACTGGACTTACAAACTTAACAGCTAAAGATTGTCGACAGAAGGTTGAAGCCAATGACGAAAAACTTGAAAATAATTTGATTAAAGTTATGGCATGTCAGCAAGGTACAAATGAATATTGTTTCCAAAGACATTGAGAACTACGATGTATTTTGAGAAATTTAGGACCACATACTTGGTCCCTTACTTTAAGGTTGTACTAAATACCTATGGGATGACTTCTACTGCTTTATACTACAGGCAAACAGTAACTTTCTAAAAGTTGCCTTCAAGTCAACTGGTGAATTATGTTCTTTAGATCCTGCAAATGTTTGCAGTTTTTTTAACCCTAAATTCGAACCTATGCCTAACTACTTAACAAATAAAAACAAAAATCCCCTTGGAGAGGTAGTTGATTGCTTTCAGATGAAAGAGTATCCAGCAAGAGATGCACCACATATTCACATATTCATATGCTCTTGTGAACTAAAACTGCCCCAATATTTAGCTATGACTCTGATGAATCCAGTCTTAATTGTTTTGAATAATGTCACTTGTGAGATCCTTAATAAGAAACAAATATAAAACTGTTGGAACAAGTTGTTGAATTTCAGAGTCATAAATGTGGGAAATACTTCTCATGTACATTTAAAATTGAATCTAAACACTAGAGTCTGTGTTGTTTTGGTTTCCCAAGACCAATTCTAAATAAAGGAGGAGTGAGAAATGTTATGTCTTCAGTTAGGATTGCTGTGACATGAAAGTCTCCTAAAAGTATATATAATCTAAAAAGAGACAAAGTTTCACAGTTGATCAACTACTGCTACCCTTTAATGCTACATATGGGAAATACTAACATGGACATACAATTTGTTGCAGATAACTCAACAGCGGTTGCATGTTATGTCACTTCATACATTACTATGGCTGAAAAAATGGATATGAAGAAAGTATGAGAAGAGAGATCTGCTGAGCAATCTTTGACAAAAAGGCTATATTGATTTAGCCTTCAAATGCTATCTCATTGAGAGGTGAGAAGCTATGATGTGCTTGACCTTTTAAGCTCCTCACGTTTCTGCACTAAATCTCGATCCATTACGTGGCTTAGCTTAGGCGTGTCGTTGTCACGATGAAGAGTTCTAAAAAGTTTACCTGAAATATAATATCTTGCTCATTTTTCATCCTGAAAACAAAAACATTGAGAAAGAGGCGGGCACTTTGGAAAGCAATTGTGAAGGAAGATGTGTAATGAGAGGCACTAAAAGAGACAGGCAAGCTGTGCGTGACATGCGTGTATTTCACCTAACATAACAAGCGCACACAGTGAAGGCTTCTAGGACCATGGGGCAGTGTCAAAGATAGCGGTAGGGAGTGTTGTACAACCAATCACTTTGTAGAAAGACAGCAATCACATGGCTGAAATTGATAACATGCAGGGCAATCATACTACCAAAATCCACTGAGGAACGCTATAAGTGATTTTGAGTTTCCAGACTGCAGAGCTAGGGAGAGTGAGGAGGGACCACTTGTAGTCAGTGGCAACTAGTTGAAAGAATATTTAGAAATAATTTTACATATAAAATGGAAGCAGTCCAGTTTTGGAATTCGGGGGCAGTGTGTGTTGATAGCATTTAATGTGCGAAATTCATGCGGTTATCTTTTGCCTAATGCCAATCACCGATTGACAGTCATAGATGCGCCGTAAATAACACATAAATGTCTACTGCAATAAGATTGTAGTATTGTTGTTATCAACCATTTGGGTTTCCATAATCTTGAACGTGTAATTTATAGGCTTCAAGGATAAATAGTAGCGTTTGATGATCATTTCATATGCTGGTAAAACGACTCCCTCTGTTGTCTTGTTAATTTGGCATCGCTTCATGAAAGCAATATCACTGAGGAGGTGACAGTCACTGGGGATGACCCATTAAAAATACTGATGAGGTCCTTTGAGATGCATATTATGTGTAAATTGCAAGAAAATCATTTGCACCTGTTCGTACTCGGTTGATACCATGACGACTTCTGTGAATTAATTGCTTGGGATCCATTTGAAAATGCAAAATGCATCAAGTAATGTCCCTTGAGGGCTACCACTGCACAGACACACCAGGAACAATGAGTTGCAGGGAATTTTAGGAGTACACTGAACCCCAGATTCACACTGAAAGAAAAGAAGGGAATGAAGGCATTTTCGTTGCCATGTCTCAAAAGACAGTGTATTTTTATATTTCTTTGCGGTTTATGTGCATTTAAGAGCAAGAGCATAACTGCCAAGGTTTCAGATTGTATGTGTGACATTTTCAGAATTGCAATGTAATTATAAGTGGCATTTCAATGACTATGAGTGACACTTACTCGCAAGCAAAATTAAGCAATGAAGACGAGGGAAATGTATAAATATAAAATATTAAACTCTTTTGAGCAAATGAGAAACTCTAACAGGCACATGCATCAAAAGAAAAAACGGTCGCAAACGGGCAGATTATCCAAATCTGCCCCTTTGCGACCGGCATTTTTGCATTTGGGATGCATCATCCCAAATGGAAAAATCGCGATTTAATTAATCTCTAAATTGAGATTACTCAAATTGCATTTAAGGAATCTCAAATTGAGATTCCTTAAATGCAATGCATTAAGGTAAAAAAATTAGCGATTTCGCTAATAGGGGGCGCAAATTACCATGAAGTTGAACTTCATGGTAATTTGCAAAACCTTTGAAAAATGCACGTATGTGCATTATTCAAAGTTTCATGTTGCGCACACACATGCCCCTAGGGCATGTGTGTGCGCAACATATGTGCACAGATCAATTTCAGGGGTGCAACAGGGTGTCCTTTTGACACCCATGCACCCTGAAATTGCATGTGCAATTTGCCAGGACCTATTGGTACTCGCAAATTGCGCTTGCAATTTCCCATTCATTCCTATGGGCCCGTAGGTCCATAGGAATGAATGGGAAGCTATTCCTTATTTGCGACTCGCAATTTGCGAGTCGCAAATAATGAATGTGTAGGAATCGCTATTATTATAGCGATTCCTACATGCATAGGATTTTGCGAATCTTAATTGTGAATCCTTAATATTCGCAATTAAGGACTCTCAAAATCCTAGCTTGATACATGTGCCTGTTAGATCTTAAAACTGCTGACAGGGTAGTCTTTAACATTAACCACAGCCTCGGGATACAGTTGCTGGACCTCAACAGTTTCTTTTTCTGACTTGCTTGCTGGATAAATAGCCTGGTGACAATTATACAAAGTACCCTCCCTCCCCTCAGCTCCACAAGTAACAAAAGGATTTCTGTGAAAAAAGCAGTATCTTGCACCTATCCCTATAAAATACAGTTTTGCGAATACAAATGGTTCATGTTCTTTGCAGCAAGCATATTAACTCTCTGTGCCACTTTGCGATGAGTGAAAACTTCCACTGAACTAAACACTGATCTCGCTCCACAAGGTACAATTCACTAGAGTGTTCTCAAAATGTTTATTGTTGCTTGAAAACTCCTGGACACACAAGGAATTCAGTCCCACTGTCAAGTGATTGTAACCCATGTCATTTATATAAACAATGCACCCTCCACCACTCAAGTAACAAAAGGTTCTCTGTCAGAAAAGCAGTTACTCACACAGGTATCTGACCACCTAAAATACAGTTTTGTGAATATGCATGGTATACGTTCTTTGCAGTAGGGATATTAAGCCTTTGAGCTAGTACATTATGTTAAACCAAAGCAGCCAGTGGACAAAACTTCAACCTTTTAGCAGGAACATTTATAATCAGAGCATTAGTTCTTGAATAACAAAAGACTGTAAGTCGAAACGCTAGTGTTGCGGCTGGAGAAATAATGCCTACTGCCGACAGTCACTGAAATGAGAGTCTCTGTGAGTCACACTATGGCGAGGCTGCTAACAGCTGCTCACTAAAGAAGACAGTTCTGTAACGAGCGTGAGAGGCGCTAAGTGATGCCACCGTTGTCTTGAGAGCTATGCTGTGTGCCTTTTAAAGACACTCACCATCCGCTCTCAGCCTCATGCCATGAAAACACAACAGTGGAGTGAACAGTGCAAGTGGGCTAAATACACTGAGATCTGCAGAGGACTGAGAATATAGATGGAATTTTGCAGGAGAACCAATGGCACGGAGAACTGCAGGATAAGTGAAGGTCTGAAGGTAGAGCTAAAGGGAAGAAATGCCAGTGGTACAGTAGTCAGAGGGAAAGTAAAATGAAGTGCAGGCATGCTGTGTAGGTGGAGATATGCTGGACAAGTCGGAGTGAGCAGAAAAGCTGAGTGAATGAGAACACCGAACTGCAGTTCAAGAAGTAACTGTGGCAGGATGTACATTGGCAGAGGCATGGGAATAGGTTAACGATGTGGCTGCAGATATTGTGTTGACTACGAGAACATAAAGTGAGAGAAGACAGCTGCATGTGGAGTGGAACTATATCAACAGTGAGCAGTCACAGGAAAGATGTTCTGAGAGGAAAACCTCCAGAAGTAAAGGTAATGTAGTCATGGGGGAATGGCAGAAGGAGAGAGGAAGTTGAGAAAGCTGCAGGATGCGAGACAAGAGAAATTGGTTCTACAGTAAAACAGGTTACAATATCAATGGGGAGGTACATGTTTAATTTGGAGAGCTTATCTGATACTTGTGTGCATACTGCAGTAGTGTAGATTTTCTTTCTTAAATTGATAACTTTACAAATTAGCACGTTTTTTAGAGGTTAATTCAGCAACTTTCCTACGTCTCAATTCACAACGGTAAAGTTAGACTACTCATAAATGACCTTTGTGAATAACGAAAGTCGAACTTTATGACTTTTAGTATTCACAAAGGGCATTTACGTTTATTAAATGCCCTTTGGGAATACTGAAAGTCGTAAAGTTAGACTTTCATCTAACTTTACCATTGTCATTCGGGTCCAAAATTCCTCCCATTCCAAGCTTGTTGGAAAGGAGTAGCAACAGATGAATGAAATGTGCCCTTGCAAATATATGGCCCATGTTTGAGATGATGTGCAGCTGGACAGTAGTAATCTACATCCCCAGATGAAGAGTCACATCTTGTTTTTTACATTCAGGGTAGATTTTGTCATCTCCCTCCTAGTTAACATGTGCAAATTCGGACCTATGTTAGGGTGCAAAAGTGCATTTGTAACATATTCACATTTTACGTACATATGATTTATCTTTGTGTGTACAGATTCCTCCCTAATGCAGTATTGGCAGTCTTTAGGAGAGGTAACTACTAGCTTAGCTTCCACCTGGCAGTAAATACAATTGGAGGGTTTTGCAAAAGTTCCAGCATAATATTTTGAAAGTTCTTGGACATTGACCCCCTGCAACAATTCACTGACATCTCAGCTTTGGAGTAGAGTGGCTTACAGTGGAGGGGCATACAGTGGAGTAAAGTATTCTATAGTGGAGTAGCGTACAGTTTAGTGGTGTGGAGTAAAGTTTAGCGGTGTGTTGGACAGCACAGTGAAGATTCATAGAGTGGATTGGACTGACGTGGAGAGGAGTTTCACTCAATGTAGTGTTCTACAATGGTGTGTAGTTTAGAGGAGTGTCATCAAGTCCAGTGCCATTGAGTGGAGTGTTGTCGAGCTGAGTGTCATAGACTGGCAGAAAGTGGAGCAGACTGTTGTACAGTGGAGTTGCATAGAGTGGAGTAGAATTGAGTAGAGTGTCACAGAGTGGAGTGTCATCCAGTGGAGTGTCATAGAGTAAAGAGGAGGAGAGTGTTATAGAATGTTGTAGAATAGAGTATCATACTCTGGCATAAAGTGGATTAGAGTGGAGGGGCATAGAGTGAAGTAGGTTTGTCTACAGTGAAGTGGCATAGAGGGAAGTGGCATGTTACAGAGTACATTGGAGTGTCATAGAGTTGATTGGACTATCGTGGAGTGTTGAACAATGTAGTATTGTTCAGTGGTGTGTCAGGAAGACTGTCATTGTTTGGAGTATCATATAGTGGAGCGTTGTTTAGGCCTGGGCGGTAAATTTCGTTCCGTTCGCGGAATTTGCGGAATTTGGGTAATTTCGCGTTTCGCGGAGAACGCGAAATTGCCCAAAAATCTGCGTTCCGCGACCTCGCGAAATTTTTTGCTTGTTCGCGTTCTCAATATGCGTGTTCGCGAGATATTTCACCCCGAGCACGCAAACAGCGATCGCGAACAGGCAAAAAGTAGCGCGAACAAGCAATTCCGCGTGTTCGCGGAATTTCTGCGTGTTCGCGGAGATTTTTTTACCGTTTCGCGGAGATTTGCGTAACGCGATTACGCAAATTCCGCCCACCCCTAGCGTTGTTGAGTAGAGTGCCATGGACTAGCACATAGTGTAGTAAAGTGTTGCACAGTGGAGTGTCCTAGAGTGGAGTAGGATGGACAAGATTGTCATAGAGTAAAATGAAGTGGAGTGTCTGGTGATATAGTGGAGTGGAGTGGCGTATCGTAGAGAGAAGTAGAGTAGCATGTTGCAGAGTGTCATACATTGTAGTTGAGTGGCATGCAGTGGATGGGCATACAGTGGAGTAGGGTGGAGTGGAGTGGAGTAGAGTGGCATTGAGTGTTGTAGAGTGTGGTAGAATGGAGCTGCATAGAGTGAAGTAGAGTGTCATACAGTGGAGTAGAATAGGGTTTTCTAGAGGTGGGTAAAGTGCCCTAGATTGAAGTAGAGTGGAGTGGAGTAGAGTGGAGTGGCCTTGCATTGAGTGCATTAAAGTGTCATAGAGTAGAGTCACATGTCATAGAGTAGAGTGACATGAAGTGCAGTACAGTAGAGGCATTGTGTAGAGTCAAGTAAAGTGTCATAAATTGGAGTGGTGTCTTATATAGTAGAGTGGAGTGACATATCATATAGTGTTTGGAAGTGTTGTGTAGTAGAGTGGAATGTCATACAGTAGAGTGTTGTTGAGTGGAGTTGCATACAGTAGAGTAGTCGGTCATGGAGGGGGGTAGAGTGGGTCAGTATGAAGTGTCATAGAGTTGAATGACCAAGAGTGATGTAAAGTGGAGAGGCATACAGTGGAGTAGTGGAGTACAGTGCCGTAGAGTGGAGTATTGTGTCATAGAGTAGCATGGAATAAATTAGGGTGGAGTGGCATACAGAGAGTTGTGTAGGGAGTTGTAGAATTGAGCACAATATTGTAGAGTGGAGTAGAGTGTTGTACAGTGGAATAGAGTAGAGTAGTGTCCTGTAGAGTGGAGTTGCAAAGTGTGAAGTTAAGTTTTGTAGGCATAGTTGCCTTAGAGCACGAGTCACAGTTACCAAAGATAACTATAACTGCTGAATTTCTGTTTTTTGTGTGTGTAAAATTTAAAAACCTAACTATAACATTCCTGTATCCCTTTTTAGAAAAAAAGTATACATTTATATATATAAGTATGTACAAAACCTGAGAAATTTAGCAGTTATAGTGAGCTGAGCTAACTGTAACTCACGTCAATGCTATGCAATACTCATACATCACTCATGACATGGTCAGTGACATCACTGATGACATCTCAAATGACATCCCTATCCCCCGGGCAAGGCCTTTATATATTTTTTTTTAAAGGAGAGGGGGGCCCGCATAGGGACCTGCAGATCCCGTCGCCCGGACATGGCCACTTTATTGTGGACTGTGGGGGATCATTGAGGTTCCCGTGATTCCTGCCGGCTCCCGACATCCAGCGGGAGCCGGTGTTGCTTTTGGACAGAGGGAGCAGCTAACATGCAGCTCCCTCTGTCCAAAAGCAATTCTGTTCCTCTTCATGGAAGCAAGTGGACCACAGTTTGCTATGGCATGGTGGGAGCAGTGTTTCCGCCAAGCCATAGCAAACAGTAATGTTCCAAGGGTGGGCAACCCCGGGACATTGCTGGAACTGGCCCTAGGGGGTAGGGGTACCCAGGGCCATGTAGGGATCATGGAGGGGATCATGAGTCCCCCCTCCTTTATTCTTATTTGGCTCGAGGAGGCAGGTGTCCACAACGGACCCCCTTAATTATTGTATTTGTGCCACTGGGAGGTGGAAGTCCCTGGGGCTGCATGGGGGGGCCAAAGCCCCCCCCACAGTTTGTTTTTTCGTTTATCCCCAGGATGTGGTGATCCCCTGGGCAGCAGGGGAGGCCCTACAGCTTCCACTGCAGTACTTAAAAAATAAGTGTGCCCTGAGGAGGTGGCTGTCCCCGGGATGGGGGAGTCCATGAGGCCCCCCAATAATATGTAAATTAGCCCGGGAGATGGTGGTGGTCCCAGGGACGCGGGGTGCGTGAGGCACACCATAATGTCTAAATTAGCCCTGGGGATATGGCTGCCCCCAGGGCAGGGGTGTCCACATGCCCCTCACATAATTGGAAATATCCCCAGGGAGGTGGTGGTCCCTAGGGCTGCGGGGAAGCCCAGTGGACCCACCAGCATTCTTACCGAAAACTGCCCCAGGTAGGTGGTGTTTCCCGGGGCTTTGAATAGCCTGAGGAGGGGGGCTTATGTGCCCCTCCTATATTTATTATATTTCCCAGGACCTGGCCCACCCAGGGGTTATTTAAAAGCAAGCACTGGAGTCCGTGCTTGCTTTCTAAAAAACATTTGCCACAAATGTGTTTTAGAAAAAAATTATTTTAGGCCATGGTGTGGTCGTAGGGGGACCAAAGACCATTGCTTGGGGGTCAGGGTATTCCTACCCTGCCCCCTTTTCTTTATTTTCACTGGTTAAAGTGTTGGCAGCCAATCAGAGTGGTGCATTTTCCTGCACAAACTCGTCTTTTTTCACGAAGGCTTCGCGACCATAGATATATCTATCTTTTTCTTCTTAAATTTCTGAAAAACTACTAAATGGATTAATACCAAATAACAAAAAGCACAATCTGCTTAACAGCATCTACAATTTTGCCAAATTTGGTGTAATTCAGTCCAGCAGGTCAGGCTTTAGGTTCAACAATGCGTTCCTATGGGAATTACCATTACAAACGCACCCTTTTATTGTGCCCTCATTTCTTGGATCCAATAGCACGGATCACCCCCAAACTTTACATGACACATAGAACCTACTTTGATGATTTTGTGGGAAAAGTTTATGAAGATTGGTCAATGACGCCAAAGTTATAGGCAAGTCAAAAAATGCTTTTAATATAAAAACTAGGTCCTAACTATGACTATAACTAACTGCTCTACTTTCAACAAGCAAGAGCATTAAAATGCTTGAGATTGTTTAATGTGGAGCAGTTTAGCAGCTCCCTGTCCGTGAAATCAATGCTGGCTCCCGAAGGGAGCCAGTAGGCACTGCTGGGGCCTTGAGGCTCACCCTGCGGTCCCTTAGGAATGCAAAAATGGAGGGCAGGTCCTGGGGGATGGGGTCCCCAAGGCCAAAATCCACCCGGGAGCCATTCTGCCTTCCTCCTCTTGGTGTTTAATTTAAAAAAAAATAGAAAGGCAGTTCCCCAAGAGGTCCAAAATCGGCCAAGGGAATCTCACCCGTTTAAAAAGGCCAGGCAGCAAATGGCCCAGGGAAGGAGGGCCACGCAGCCCCCTTCCTTAGCAAAGAAAGAAAACAAAAAGCAAAAAACCTCAGAAATTCACCGGAGGCCACGCCCCCTTCACCACCCCTCCTCAAACGCACCTCCTGGCACACTGCTGGTTGGGCCCAGAGGGTCCTTTGGGGCCAACAAGCCCTCCTGTTAGCTCCAGTAAGTCCCAAACAGCGGGACTACTGAGAGGTCTTCAGAGGCAAAGCCCTTTTTCCCCACAACTCTGCAAATGGGCCTCTTAGTGCACTGCTGGTTGGGGAATTAATTCCATTTTACTCCTGAGGGCCTCAGGGCTAAAGTGGACTTCTTCCACCAAGTAGTAGTAAACCAAGAGGCATGTTTGCAGAGTGGTGGGGAAAGGGGGTAGGTAACAGGAGAGGTAGTTGGCCCCCAAGGACCCTCAAGAGCCAAGGGGACTTCATCCTCCAACTAAGAGAGTGCCAGGAGGTGTGTTTGCAGAGTGATGGAGAAACGGGATGTCATCTGTGATGTCACTGACCATGTCATGAGTGATGTAAAATGTGAAGTCATAAGCAGTGCATTGCGGGGGTGCGAGTTATAATTTCACTGGCTTTGTACAAGTGAAATCTTAACCTAACTATAACATCCCTTTAAACCCGTTTTGGGACCCCCGTTTTTCTTGGCCCCCCAGGTCACAGATCACCTCAAAACTTTCTTCAAAGCAGCTGAATGGAGCATTGAACTAGTTTTGAAAATTTCATGAGGATTGGTGAAACAGCATCAAAGTTATTCACAAATGAAAAAAACGTTCCTCCTATGGAAGCTAGGTCCTAACTATAATTACAACCAGTAGGTAATATATGTATATAAAAATAGCTGATCCACATCCAGATAAATGCAAAACCAAAGCATATTAGGATAGCCATGTCTGTACTCCATTTTGATTTTTTTAACATGTTGTTATGTTATGGATTGACATTTTCTACATGACCTACTTAGTTTTTAGAACATGCCTCAGAGTGTTAATCTTCATAGAGTAAATGTTATATAGAGTGTTTTAGGGAATTTGGCGTAGAGAATTTTGATGAATTTGATTGTGTTTATTGTGCTATTAGTGAATATTGGTGGTGGATTATGTTGGAATTGCTATACTTTTAACCGTTTCTTTGGGCCTCATGTAGGTAGCCAAATACCGGTCGGTAACGGCCGATTTTCGGTAATTATACCGTTACCGACCGGTATTTTGGCTATTGTTATGTAGGGGGACAATTTTTGGTTTCGGAATTTACCGAATCGGTAAAATTACCGATTCGGTAATAATACCGAATCGGTAATGTTACCGAATCGGTAACTTTTCCGAATCGGTAATTTTACCGATTCGGTAAATTCCGAATCCAAAATCGAGATGTAGGGGGAGTGTGTGGGTGTGTTTAAGAGTCGGTATTTACCACCAACTAATAGTTGGTGGTAAATAATTAATGGATGTGTTTAGGCATTTTGAAGCGCGTAGCAGTGTGCAATGTGGCATACATACATGCCCTTAGGGCATGTATGTGTGCCACATGTGCACACATGGCCGAATCAGGGTTGCAACAGGGTGTCAATGTGACACCCTGCCACCCTTGCATGTGTTCCCCCCATTACCGAATCGGTATTTACCGATTCGGTAATGAGGCATACCTTCCCATCAATGGGAAGGTATGCCTCATTACCGAATCGGTAAATACCGATTCGGTAATTACCGAATTGTAACGAATCGGTAAAAAATACCGACTCATTACCTACATACGAGTTACCACTTCTAAAATACCGATTCGGTAACGTTCGGTATTTTAGAAGTGGTAACTGGTATGCTACCTACATGAGGCCCTTAATGCTGTTATGTTAAAAGTGCTTTCTTAATATTGCATCTGTACTTTATACAAATAGTTTGAACTGAAGCACATGACTTTACCATATTTGAAACTAGAAGACAATTTGGCTGATTCCCACAAGGTACTTATCTAGGGAGGCTGATGCTGCTACCTCAAGAACATCTCCTAGTTATGCATTTGCATTTTGCATATGCAATATGCACTGGCACATTTTTTATAACTTTGAGACTAGAAGAAAGCACAAATAGATGACATGAATAGGATTGCATTTGTCATCCCACAATGGAGAAATCCAAATAGGGTATGAAATGGTTCAGCCTTACCAGCAGGC
The DNA here is from genome assembly GCF_964204655.1 of Triturus cristatus. Lineage (NCBI taxonomy): Eukaryota > Metazoa > Chordata > Amphibia > Caudata > Salamandridae > Triturus > Triturus cristatus. Next base: position 1,138,247,909 of record NC_140583.1, on the reverse strand, counting down.
ACTAACAAGATATTCCAATGATTCATTATGCAGGCCATGAAATCCATTATCAACGCTTTAACATTGATGATATCCAGGACTTGCACTTTATACGCTGAACGCGTGATACTTGCACTAGCACTTTAATGTTATATTTTATAAGGTTACTCAGTGATTCCTCAATGAGGTACCCCATATATATCATTTTGGGATCTGTTCCAGATCCGGATTAAAATGATTAATTGGAACATAGTTGCACTGTGGAATCAAGGCCTGCTTAGGTGCACACACAAGCCAATCCACCCTAAAGTGAATTCAATAGAAACATGCACTCCCAGGGGGTTAAAGTTGATGTGTAGTAAAGATTATTCCAACATACGTGGGTTCAACGTTAGGGAGTTTTAACAAATTGCCAACTCTCTGTTATATGCAAATGAATAGTTAATTGAAACTTTAAAATGAAAAAACAAAAAAATGAGAAAAAATTGTAAATTTGTACAAAAGTATAAAAATGCAAATTCAACAATTACCAAACCCTTACATCTGAATTCGGAAAATGATTCCTGCGTATTTTGAAGTATGTTGATTATGTTTAAGTCACCATGTGATCGTGATAGTGGGCTTACTAACAAAGATGGCATTGAGGCTTGGTGTGTGATCAAGGCGGGGGACCCTGTCGAAATGCGTCAAAGTCCATAAATCATCGAATAAAAGTTACTTGAAAGCTTGGAACTGCAGTGTTGTTTTCTGGGGAGGAGAGTTTCCATAGGAAATCTGAAAATTCTATTTTGAATAACTTTGGCGCCGGTTAACGAATCCTCACAAAATTTTCAAAACTAATGGGGCGCTCCGCAGAGCTCCTACCCTGAAAGTCTCGGGGTGATTCGTCAAGGGGAGGCTGAGAAAAAAGGGGGGTCCCAAAACACGTTTTCCCCATGCATTTTCGCATAGGACCTTTAGTCGAAGGTACAGCCCGAACGGCTGAACAGAATTACTAGAAATTTGGCAAAGAGGTAGTCCTCAGGTCAGGCATGTGCCTTTTGCATATATGGTGTCAATCTGTTCAGTAGTTCCTGAGAAAATAATTGCAGTTTAAAGCACATAAATATCTATAAGTGCGCACCGTGCGCGCACGGTGCGCACACCATAACGTGCGCGAGCATAATTCTGATTGGTGGTTACATGTCAGTCAACATTCGAATCGGTAGAAATCAGGAAGTGTCGGCCGCCATTTTGTGTGTGACAGTGAAAAACAAAGGTGGAGAACGTGAAAAGGGGGCAGGGTAGAGAGTTCCTGACCCCCTAGCCTTTGTCAGGGGGTCCCTGAAGGACCCCGAAGGGTGAAAAAAACATTTGATTTTTTTTTCAAAAAAACATTTTAAACGAGCCATTCCATATTACAGGATACAGTCAATCTATAACTATATACATAGGTAGTTTATTGTAAAATAAATATATAAAAAATATAATAATACATACACAAATTAGCATTTAAAAATCCTTACAAATTCACTTAAAAAACCATAGGTTTCACACACGTTATAGTTAGGAATTAGCATTTAAAAAACCTTGCAAATTCACTTAAAAACACATAGGTTTCACACATATTATAGTTAGCTGGACATTTCACTCGTAAAAAACCATTGAAATTCCCCCGTTATAGTTAGTTGAGATAACTATAACTCTCGCGATCGCCACTCTATCACAAGGATGATGTCATCAGTGATGTCACTGACCATGTCATGAGTGATGTAATATGTGACGTCATCAGCAGTGGATTGCGGTCGCGCGAGTTATAGTTATCTGAACTAACTATAACGGGGGAATTTCAATGGTTTTTTACGAGTGAAATGTCCAGCTAACTATAACATGTGTGAAACCTATGGTTTTTTAAGTGAATTTGCAAGGTTTTTTAAATGCTAATTCCTAACTATAACGTGTGTGAAACCTATGGTTTTTTAAGTGAATATTATATATATACATATATATATATTCACTGAAAAAACCATAGGTTTCACACATGTTATAGTTAGTGGAAATTTTACTGATAAAAAACCAATGAAATTCCCCCGTTATAGTTAGTGCAGGCAACTATAACTCACACGACCGCAATCCTCTGCTGATGCTAATACTGTATTTAGACACTTATTTGCCCATGTCTTCTTCCATACATTTTTAGCTATACATATATTACAAATATTTTTTTTTCATAAAGACACATATGTCATCAGCAGAAGATTGCGGTCGCGTGAGTTATAGTTGCCTGCACTAACTATAACGGGGGAATTTCATTGGTTTTTTATCAGTAAAATTTCCACTAACTATAACATGTGTGAAACCTATGGTTTTTTCAGTGAATTTGCAAGGTTTTTTAAATGCTAATTCCTAACTATAACGTGTGTGAAACCTATGGTTTTTTCAGTGAATTAGTACGGTTTTTTAAATGCTAAGTTACTTTACGCCATTCGAGGCGTGCGCGCCCACTTAATGCAGTTCGTTCCGTGCACGGTTTTTATCAACTTTAATAAGCCCTGTACATTTGGTGGCCTTCGGCCACCAAAAGCACAGGGGGTGGGGTCAATGTGCATAGTGTTTTTTTTATTTCGATTTTATAATTTCATGTTGCCAAAATTTAGTTTTTTTTACCTATTAATAAGCCCTGTACATTTGGTGGCCTACGGCCACCAAAAGCACAGGGGGTGGGGTAAGTGTGGATAGTGTTTTTTTCCCTTATAATAAGCCCTGTACATTTGGTGGCCTACGGCCACCAAAAGCACAGGGGGTGGGGTAAGTGTGGATAGTGTTTTTTTCCATTATAATAAGGCCTGTACATTTGGTGGCCTACGGCCACCAAAAGCACAGGGGGTGGGGTAAGTGTGGATAGTGTTTTTTTCCCTTACAATAAGCCCTGTACATTTGGTGGCCTTCGGCCACCAAAAGCACAGGGGGTGGGGTAAGTGTGGATAGTGTTTTTTTCCCTTATAATAAGCTTACGGTAAGCGTACGGTAAGCGTACTCGGCGAATTTGCCGAAAAAAAAATAAAACCGTTTTTGCTCTTGGGGGATGTTTGGGGACTCCCTCAACATGACTATGTGGGAGGGAGTTGTCAAAACAGCCCCGTAACATGTTTTTTGCCTTCATGTTGGATAAACAACACTCAGTGAGAGAGACAAAATGGCGGACGCCGCTTCCTGGTTTCGGCCGATTCGAATGTTTACTAAGATCTAAGAGCCAATCAGAATCGCGCTCGCGCACGCCACCGTACGCTTACGGTAAGCGTACGGTAAGCGTACGGTAAGCGGGCTCAGATATATATATTGATTTAAAGGCTATTTTCTCAGAATCTACTGAACAGATTTACACCAAACCTACAAAAGGCACTTCCTTGACCTAGGGACTACCTCTCTGCCAAATTTCTAGTAATTCTGTTCAGCCGTTCGGGCTGTAGCTCGTTCTAAAGGTCCTATGGAAAAATGCATGGGAAAAACGCGTTTTGGGACCCCCCTTTTATCTCAGCCCCCGCTTGACGAATCCCCCCGAGACTTTCAGGGTAGGAGCGGAGCATAGCGCCCCACCTATTTTGAGAAATTCGCGAGGATTCATCGACCGGCGCCAAAGTTATTCAAAATAGAATGTTGAGGTTTTCCTATGGAAAAGGGGTCCTAACTATAACTACCTACTGGCGACCGCCAGTAGGTAATTCACTGAAAAAACACAGGTTTCAGGGACGTTATAGTTAGTTGGACATTTCAATCGTACAAAACCAAAGAAATTTGGCCGTTAAAGTTAGTTGAGCTAACTATATCTCGTGCCCCCACAATGCACTGCTGATAACGTCACTTATTACATCACTCATGACATGGTCAGTGACATCACTGATGACATCTCAAATGACATCACTGATGACATCATCCAGTAACTGATTTTTAAAAAAAGTTTAATTTATATATATGCCAAGGTGTATTGATGAATGAGTGAGTGTATGAGTGTCTGAATGGATGATTTAGTAGGTGCATAACTGACTGTATAAGTGAGTGATTAAATGTGTCTTAGTGAATGCATGGGTTAGTGACTAATCTGTGTGAATGTCTGTATCAGTCTTTCAGTTGATGTGTAAGTGGCTGCATGGGTTGGTGAGTATCTACATGACTATCTATATGGGTTAATGATTGGTTGTCTGAGTACCTGAATTGGTGCCTGAGTTTCTGTGTGTGTGAGTGTAGAGTGTGTGACTCCCTGCATGGATGTTTGAGTGAGTGATTCACTGGGTGAGTAACTACATATGTGACAGGCAGTATATGTGAGTGTTGGAGTATATAAGTGAGTTTATCTGAGAGTGAGTGACTGTGAGAGTTGCTGTATGGATGAGGGTGTGCCTGTGTCAGTGATTGTAGAAGAGAGTAAGTATGTGTTAGTATCTGTATGAATAAGTGAGGTGGTGTGTGTATAACTGTATAATGAGTAAATCGCAGTGTGATTGATTCTTTGGGTGACTGACTAGGTGTGTGAGCAACTCTATGGGTGAGTGGTGGTGTGGGAGTATTTGTATAGGTGAATGAGTACATACATCAGTGTCTGTATTGATGAGTGACTGCATGTATGAGTAACTGTATAGGTGAGTGGATGTCTGTGTAGACCTATGAATCAGTTAGTGGGTATGTACTATCTGGTATTGGTGTGTCTATGGTTCGAGAATGGTTGTTTGTATTTTAGAGTAGGTGTATGGAAGGTTATATTAGGGTGTGATGAAGTGCAGCAGATATTAAGTGGATGATATCATCAGTGATGTAATCAGTGATGTCATTTGAAATGTCATCAGTAATGTCACTGACCATGTCATGAGTGATGTAATATGTGACGTCATCAGCAGTGCATTGCGGGGGCGCGAGTTATAGTTAGCTCAACTAACTATAACGGCCGAATTTCTCTGGTTTTGTACAATTGAAATGTCCAACTAACTATAACATCCCTGAAACCTGTGGTTTTTTCAGGGAATTTCTGTTTTTTTAAATGCTAATTTCTAACTGTAACGTCCCTGAAACCTATGGTTTTTTCTGTGAATTTCAAAGGTTTTTTAAATGCTAATTTCTAACTATAACATCCCTGAAACCTATTGTTTTTTCAGTGAATTTCAAAGGTTTTTTAAATGCTAATTTCTAACTATAATGACCCTGAAACCTATGTTTTTTAGTGAATTTCAAAGGTTTTTTTAAATGCTAATTTCTAACTATGCCTACAGAAGTAGGACATGTGCAGTAAGAGGAAGAAGGGTGCAGAAAGAAGCAAGAGAAATGCAGAAAGGGGCAACAGAAGTCCAGAAAGATGAAGAAAAGTGCAGAAAGAAGCAATAGATATGCAGAAAGAACCAACAGAGATGCAGAAAGAGGCCATGTTGCAAAGTCATTCTGTGCCCCCAACTTTTTGCTGACTGGTACTGGTGGTAACTGACTCTGACTAACCAGGCCCGGAGCCAGTGCCAGACTGAAAGACACTTACAATACTGTTAAAACACCTACATACACTAGGGTACACTATGGGTTGGGGTACCCCTGTGATTGGTATGACCTCCCCTGTAAGGCCCTAGTACAGAATACGGAAGGGAGATTAAATATACATCTAACTCAGAGGTGTAGAAAGAGGAAAAAGAAGTGCAGAAAGAAGCAACAAAGGTGTAGAAAGAAGCAAGAAAAATACAGAAAGCGGCAAGTAAGGAGCAGAAAGAAGCAAGAGCAGTGCAGAAAGAAGTAACAGAGGTGCTGAAAGAGGTGCAAAGGGTGCACAGAGAGCAAGAAAAGTACAGAAAGAGGAAACAGAGGTACAGAAAGAGGCAAGAGAGGTACAGAACAGGCAGGAAAGGTGCAGAAAGATTGAACAGGGATGCAGATAGAGCCAAGAGAGATGTGCAGAAAGAGGCAAGGGATCTACAGAAAAAAAAGCAACAGAGGTGCAGAACGAGGCAAGAGGGGTGCAGAAAATGGTAGGAGGGGTGCACAAAGAGGCAAGAGAGGTACAGAAAAAGGCAGGAGGGGTGCAGAAAGAAGGAAGAGAAGTGCAGAAAGAAGTAACAAAGGTGCTCAAAGAGGCACAAAGGGTGCAGAAAGAGCAAGAGAAGTTCAGAAGGATCCAACAGAGGCACAGAAAGAGGCAAGAGATGTGCAGAAACAGACAGAAAGGGTGCAGAAAGAGGGAACAGGGGTGCAGATAGAGGCATGAGGGGTACAGAAGGATAAAAGAGGGGTGGAGAAAGAGGCAAGAGAGCTGCAGAAAAAATCAACAGAGGTGCTGAAAGAGACAAGTGAGGTGCAGAGACAGACAAGAAAGGTAAAGAAGGAGGCAAGACGAGTGCAGACAGAGACAACAGGGGTGCAGAAAGAAGCAAAACAGATGCAGAAAGAAGCATGGAAAGTACAGAATGAAGCAACGGTTGCAAAAAGAGGCAAGTGAAGTGCAGAAAGAAGCAACAGAGGTGCAGAAAGAGGCACAAGAACTACAGAAAAAGGCAAGAAAAGTACAGAATAAGGCAAAAGAGGTACACAAAGAGTCAACAGGGATGCAGAAAGAAGCATGGGAAGTGCAGAATGAAGCAACAGGGGTGCAGAAAGAGGCAAGAGAAGTGTAGAACGAAGCAAGAGAGGTGCAGAAACAGGCAAGAAAGGTGCAGAAAGAGGCAAGATAATTGCTGAAAGAAGCAACAAAGGTGTAGAAAGAAGCAAGAAAAGTGCAGAAAGAGGCAAGTGGGATGCAGAAACAGGCAAGAAAGGTAGGGAAAGAGGGAAGACAAGTGCAGAAAGAGACAACAGGGGTGCAAAAAGAAGCAAGATAGGTGCAGAAAGAAGCATGGAAAGTGCAGAATGAGGCAACAGGGGTGCAGAAAGAGGCAAGAGAAGTGGATAAAGAAGCAACAGAGGTGCAGAAGGATGCAAGAGGACTGCAGAAAGAGGCAAGAGAGTTGCAGAAATGGGTAAAATAGGTACAGAGAGATGGAACTAAGGTGCAGACAGAGGCAAAAGAGGTGCAGAAACAGGTAAAAGGGGTGCAGAATGAGGCAAGAGGGGGCAACATTTTGCAAGAGAGGTGCAGAAAGAAGCAAGAGCAGTGCAAAAGAACCAACAGAGGTGCAAAAAAGACAAATTAGGTACAGAAAGAGGCAAGAGAACTACAGAAAGAGGCAAGAGAGTTGCAGAGACAGGCAAAAGAAGTACAGAAAGAGGGACAGGTGGGCAGACTGAGGCAAGAGAGGTACAGAAAGAAGGAAGAGGGGTGCAGAAAAAGGCAAGAGGGATGCAGAAATTTGGAACAGAGGTACAAGAAGAAGCCAGGGCAGTGCTGAAAGAACCAACAGAGGTGCAGAAAGAGGTAAGAGAGGTATAGAACAAGGCAAGTGAAGTACAGAATGAAGCAAAAGAAGAGCAGAAAGAACCAAGAGGTGGAAAAAGAGGCAAGAGGGGTGCAGAAAGGGGTAGGAAAGGTGCACAAAGAGGCAAGAGGAGTATACAAAGAGGCAGGAGGGGTGCAGAAAGAGGAAGAGAAATGCAGAAAGAAGCAACAGAGGTGCTGAAAGAGGCACGAAGGGTGCAGAAAGAGACAACACAGGTGAAGAAAGAAGGAACAGAGGTACAGAAAGAGGCAAGAGTGGTACAGAAAGAGGGAAGAGAGGTGCAGAAAGAGGCGAGAGAGATGCACAAAGAGGCAAGAGAGTTACAGAAAGAGGCAAGTGAATGGAGAATGAGGCAAGAGAACTGCAGAAAGAGGCAATAGAGGTGCAGAAAGAGGCAAGTGAGGTGCAGAAAGAAGCAAGATAAGTGCAGAAAGAAGCAACAGAAGTGCAGAAAGAGGAAAGAGGGGTGGAGAGAGAGGTAAGAAGGGTACAGAAAGAAGCAAGACAGGTGCAGAAAGAAACAAAAGAAGTGCAGAAAGAAGGAACAGAGGTGCAGAAAGAGGCAAAAAGGGTGCAGAAAGACATAAGAGGGATACAGAAAGAAGCAAATGAGGTGCAGAAAGAGGGAAGAGGGGTGGAGAGAGAGGTAAGAAGGGTACAAAAAGAAGCAAGACAGGTGCAGAAAGAAACAAAAGAAGTGCAGAAAGAAAGAACAGAGGTGCAGAAAGAGGCAAAAAGGGTGCAGAAAGACATAAGAGGGATACAGAAAGAAGCAAATGAGGTGCAGAAAGAGGCAACAGACGTGCAAAAAGAGGGAAGAGAGGTGCAGCGAGTACAAGAGATTTGCAGAATGAGGCAAGAGAAGTATAGAAAAAGAAAGAAACGTACAGAAAGAAGTAACAGAAATGCAGAAAGAGGCAAGAGAGGTACAGAGGGAAGCAAGAGTGTCTTATACACTATTAGTACCAATTTAACACCCAAATTTAGCAATAAGTATCAGGTGACCATTCTAGGTTTGCAAAGGGCCTTCCACCATGCTGTAACACTTGTTGCTGCATTTTTGGTAACGTTTGAGCCATTTGAGCTAGAAACAAGGCTTTTTTGTTCAAATCTGCAGATTAGGGTACAGATGATGAACTATGTGGCTAATGCAGAAAATGTATAATTGTGTGAAAGTCGGTGCACCCAAACAGTCACATAATTCCAGTGGCCCTGATCATACCTCTGACTAGGTCCACAAGTTTCTCTTCAGTGATTCCTTCTGTTTTTTGTCTCACTGAGTTCATAGTTGAGCTTCTATGGAAACGAGGAAGACTAAACCTGAGGTTACCACTCCACAACACAGACTACCATACCACATAATGACTCTCCATAACACATAATACCACACTACATCATTCCTATACACTAAATACCACATACTTTCTATCCACATAATTTCACTGCACAACATACCACATAATTCCACTACACACAACTAACATCCACTCCACTCCACTCCAAAAGACATTAGTAAAAAACACTGCATCTAAAATGCCAATAGCTCTAATTCTCGCAAATGCGAAACCTATTACATTGCAAACACTTCTTTAACTAGTAGTCGCATTTTCAGAGTGGTGGAGGAAGGGTGCTAGGCCTCCGACCACCGCTCAGGAATTCCGTTGCGTAGGACTTACAGGAGGTACCAGGAGAGCGTCTTGGCCCTCAAAGTCCCTCAGGAGTAAATTGGACTTCATCCCCCATCCCGTAGTCTGCCAGGAGGTGTGTTTGCAGAGTGGTGGAGAAAGGGGGGCATGGCCTCCGAAGACATCTTAGCAATCCCACTGTGTGGGACTTACTGGCGGTAGCAAGAGAGGCAGTTGGCCCCCAAGGGCATTCTTGGGGGCGAACTACCCCTCCTATTACCTCCAGTAAGTCCCACACAGCAGGATTGCTAAGTTCTCATAGAAGGCCAAAACCCCTTTGCCCACCACTCGACAAACGCTCTCTCTGGCACGCTCTTGGATGGGGATTGAATTACCCTTCACTGCTGGGGGTCCTCAAGGGGCCAACTAGCCTACCTCTTACCTCCAGTAAGCCCCACACAGAGGGATTGCTGAGAGGTGGACAAAGGCCATGCCCCTCTCCCCACCACTCTGCAAATGCACCCCCTGGCACGTTCTAAGTTGGAGAATTAAGTCCCCTTGAATACTAAGGGTCCCTGGGGGCCAATTAGCCCACCAGGTACCTCCAGTAAGCGCCACACACCTGGATTGCTTACAGTCGTCCAAAGCCAAGCTACCTTTTTATGCCACTCTGCAAACGCGGCTCCTGGGGCACTGCTGATCAAGGGATGAAGTCCACTTGTGTCCTGAGGTCCTCAGGACATAAGTGGACCTCACTGCCATACCAGCAGTGCGCCAAGAGGCGTGTTTGCAGAGTGGTGTAAAAAGGGCATGGCCACGGGCCACCTCGCTGCAATCCAGCTGTGTGGCGCTTACTGGAGGTACCTGGTGGGCTAGTTGGCCCCAAGGGACCCTCAGTATTCAAGGGGACTTAATTCCTCAATGTAGAATGCGCCAGGGGGCACGTTTGCAGAGTCATGCAGGGAGGGGGCAGGGCCTCCGGTGAATTGCCGGTGTCTTTTTTATAAATTTATTTTATGGGAGGGGCCGTGTGGCCCCTTTTCCCTGGGCCACTTTTGACCCCAGGGACCCCATCCCCCAGGGAATGGCAGCCTTGTTGGTTCCTTTTTTTTAATTTGGGGGAGGGGGCCGCATGGCCCCCCCCTCCAGAGGCCAATGATGGCCCTGGGGACCCCATCCCCCGGGGCGTTGCCAGCCTTCTTTTTTATATTTTTTGGGGAGGGGGCTGCGTGGCCCCTCTCCTCCGGCCAATTAAGGCCCCGGGGACCCCAGGGCCGGCCTTTTCATTTTAAAAATAAATTAATTAATTTCAATTAAATGGGAGGGGGCTGCGTTTCTACCCTGCCCCCTTTTCTAATTTTTTACCTTTGTTTTTACCTTTTTCTTGTGACTTGGGTACCGAGTCACAAGATGGCTGCCAACACATTCTGGTTTGGAGTGTTGGCAGCCAATCAGAAGTCAGCTGCTGCTCGGGAGGAGTCGCGACTCCTCCTCGGTGCTCAGATATCGATATTTTTCTTTTTTTAAATTTCTCAGGAACTACTGAACGGATTTTCACCATTTAAAAAAAAGGTCGCTTTCTGAACCACGATCTACCTTTTTGCCAATTTTGGTGTAATTCCGTTCAGCAGTTCGGGATGTAGCTGTGTCTAAAGTTTCCCATGGAAATTAACATGGGAAAACACGTTTTGGGAACCCCTTTTTTCTCAGCCCCGCTTGATGAATCACCCCGAAACTTTCAAGACAAGAGGTGACCGTAGAGGGCCATTAGTTTTGAAAATTCCGCGTAGATTTGTCAAACGGCACCAAAGATATTAGCAAAAGAAAAATTCTTTTTGAATAGAAAAAATGTCCTAACTATAACTACCTACTGGCAACCGCCAGTAGGTAATATATATATTTGGTTATGCCCTCTTTTCTCCCAATCAGAAGCCATGCAACTTAGTGTCAGTGATTCAAGGTGCAAATTTGAAAACAGGGACAACTGCCTGTCAAAAAAAGCAAGAGCCAACATAAATGCCAAAACAAGCCAAACCCAACCACGAAATCTCTCTGAGCGATTGAACCATAGGCCTCAGAAAAGGATTAATAGAGTGCTTGTGGCAACAACTGTTTCATTTTAACCCCTTCCCTGCTCATGACGGAACCGTTCCGTCATGAGCCACGGTTGCCGTGTGCTCATGACGGAACGGTTCCGTCATGACAATCCTGTCGGCGGCCGCTCCGCCTGCGCGGCGCTGTTTCCCCGCCTGTGCGGGGCGACAACGCAAATGGGCGGAGTCATGACGGAACCGTTCCGTCATGAGCACAGCTCAACTGTGGCTCATGACGGAGCGGCTCCGTCATGAGCACAGGCCCGCCGCGCTGCCCCCCTGCCCCCCCAGCGCTGCAGCGGAATGTCCGCAGCAGCGAAGGGGTTAAAACATGAAAAGTAAGAATTGCTAATACAGCAAAGGACGGAGGAAGTCGACACAGAAAGCGACACAGTTGGCAAGAAATCCAAGCCTTCACCACTACTCTGCTTAGATTTGCAAGAAAGCCAAAAGGCAGCCACGTTAACTTGAATCATGCATTACTTTTGCCCACAGCTCATGTTTGGGTTCATTCCTAGACCAAGAGTCCTAAGAGAAAACACAGATTGCCATCGTTGGGGGATCTGAGTCAGCGCTACATTAAGGCCGCCGCAGACAAAGACTTTACAACGCTACCACAAAGACCCATAAGAGGACACAAGATCACAAATAATGACCACACAAATGCTTTGCTGCTGGCGCAAATGGGAATGAAAGGGGGGGGCAGAAACTTTGACAGATCATGGCCTTGAACAAAAAGGTTTCATATAGTTACTAAAGGAACACATAGGGAAAGGTTTAGTGTGATGACCTGTCACCCAGAGCACAATGAGTGAAAGCACCAATCAATGGTGGTACTTTGGGGGTGGAGGGGGATAGAGTCTCATCAGATCCACTAGGTTTCCAGTTTCTGTGTGTAAGTAGGTCATCCAGTCCTCAATGTTTCTTGTTCTTCTTCTACTTTTAATACTGAATTATTATGGTCAGCTCTGGACTAGAAATACAGACTGCAAAAATAACCATAGACATGGATGAGGTTCTATAGTCTGGAATTGAGAAATTTGGGAGCTCACACGTTTCTGTTGCCATGGGGGAAATGGATCACAATACTCCTGGTTTTGTTCCCTTTCCAAACGCATTAGCTCATCTACTGCTATTAATTGGGTGCATCAATACCTCTCTCCTCCAGGTCCAATTATCAGCTCTTGCCTTAGAGCAGAGTTTGTAATCAGTCCAAGTCTGATCTTATGTTTCCAACTTTCAATTTCCAACTGTCTAATCTTGTGCAAGCAACAAAATACACGTGTGTGGTTTCTGTACCAATGTGTTTCTTGTTGCTCTCTCTTCCTACTCCACAGCAGATGTGCTCCTTACCTGTTTGTCTTTTTTTAAAACATTTTCCTGGTTGAGTCTAAGCTGCTTCCCCGAAGTTCTTCTCCAACCTTTCAGCAAGCTCAAATGGCACGGACGAGTTGCTTCTGCAAAGCAGGAACTGGCTGACTGGGAGAATTTGACATTTGCTGACACGTAGGAGACTATGAAATGTGCGGACAGCACTGGCTACTGTAAGACATGTGACAGACTGTCAACATGGGATCCCCTTCAAGCTGTCAAACAACTCTTCTCAGATTGCTACGCGATGCCTCACAATGCAAGTAGATACTTTGTACCATTTAAACATTTAGAGACAAAGAAATGCAGAGGGCCTGTCTTAAGAGTGATCAGTGTCTTTACTGTAGCAAAACAATGAAGGGCAACCACCACCCTTGTTACAAAATTCATAAGGCTGAAAGATATGCAGGGCAAAGTGGCATGGGAAGTCATTTCACCTGATAGTGGTTTCAATGCTGTGTCTGAGTAAGGGGGCTTGAAATCTTGGGGGGCAATCTTGAGGGGCTGGCTGGAACAATAGGTACTAAGTTGGATTTCAGAGATCTCTCTTTAGGGTACAGGATGCAATAGGCAAGTGGATCATTGCAACTGATGCACTCATTTTGAAAGATGACATTGGATGGCACTAATAGCATAAAGCTTTTTTAAACAGGTCTTAAAAAGAGTCCTTCGATTATGTGCCAGGAATGTAACACCCCTTTGGGTGGAAGTAAAACAAGAAATGGACAGACTCTGATAACCAAGTTCTTTTAACAGTGAACCCTTGGTCTGAGACAGTTGAGACTCCTAGAGACAGAGAGTTTGTGGCCTAAGCATGTTCAGTTGTTCCCGTATATGTTTGTGCTTATGTGGCGATTGCCGCCATTGGTAGCTATTGCTGTTACAGCACAAAGTCCACGAGCTACTCCACCTTATAGATTGTAAAATACCATATCCGTAAATGTACTGCCAGACCAAGATATACATGTTTTTTTCACTGTAAACAAAATAGCTCCAAATCATAATGCCAGAAATAATGCACCAAATGCTCTGTAAGAAAAGCCAATAGTCCCATTCACCACACATCTGACCCCTAACCCACCCCACACACACTCCCTTGACTCCCATACAGGTGAACCAACCCTCCCCCCATGCTGTGCTCCATCTACTTAGGGCCAATACCCATTCTCATGGGGCTGTTTTTCATAGAGACCCATTGATGAATCGGCAACTCCACCCTACTCACTCATACAAAAACTTCTAGAAGAGAATAAATCACCAACCATAGATAATACAGTTCCCCAAAGAAAAAAACAGACTAAAAAAGAGATGATTCCTACGAAGAAAGGAGAAACCAAACAGTCAAACCACCAACCCCACCATTGATGTCCTTAGCCATCATAACAACAAACAGAATTGATCCTCCCCCCACCAAACACCAAGGCTGATTCCTCCCAACCTAGAATACAGACAATAGTGAAATATTCCCCCCACCGTTTGCCAGTTAGCAGTTCCTGGACTTTTTGACCATCATAACAATAGAGAGTTTGAACATCCTTTCGAATTTTCCAGGCTGCAGACTCTTTACCACTTTACTATCTGTATCCTGTATGGGCCGAATACGCAAGACCCGAAGGTCCTCGATTTTCTTTTATATGGGCTACATCTTTGGGTCCCACAAAACAAAAAAGAGAAAAACAGAGAAGAAAAATAGAGTCTCTTGATATCGCACACGCTTTTTTTATCTGCCTTTATACTAGTTTATCGTATTTTCTCTCATCATGTTAAGATTTTAATTAACTATATCATGATTGAGGCTCCCTGTTTTCCGTTTTTACAATTATTTTCCTGTCTGTATTTATTTTTAAATGTGGATAAAAACGGAAATTGGGTTGTTTTTGAGTGATTCTAAATTATATCAGTCGTGACTGCCAGGCCAATAGCTGTGCACATTGACAGGCAAGGGGATTAAAAAAATAAAGGAAATTTAATAAAGAGCCTTAAACAGCAGTATGTTTGCACAACCTTGATAATAAAATGTGCATGATTTCTTATAAGTGTATATTTTATCATCTGAGTGTGTATAAACCATTGAAAGTTGTCAGGCGTTCTGGCACGAGTGTACGTCAACTGGTTAAATAAAAGCAGAAAAATACACATTTCAGCTTTACTTTTTCACAAAACCTTAAATAAATATGGATAAATACTGGTAAAGGTAGCAAAAAAGAAATATTGAAAAATACAGACGGAAATGACTAAAATATAAATAACATGAAACCGGAAGCCCTAATCATGAATGATAAAAATTCAAACTCAGGTAGTTTTCTGATCCACAGGCCCAAGGATACTTACAGTGTTCTCTGCGTTGACAAGGAACTTACTGGCTGAAGCAAGGGCACCAAGAGCATAGCTCAGCAGTTGACTGGCAGCATGTTTTATATAACACTTGACTTGTTGTAAAAGCTCCACTGCATACTCATTTGCAAGTTGATGTCTGGAATCCCTAAAAGAGATGGGTTAGCAAGGATTGCATTCAAGGAGATGCTTGGGTCAGGTACAGCATATAGGAGGCCGTGGGGGGGGCGTGTGTGGTTGCATCAGGGGAGCATTTTTTTCAAAAAACAAGATCCTAAGGAAAGGCAGAGAAAGAATATAATATTAATGACAACTATAGTAAAGTATGACTCCTTATGGTACACCGTATAAGTTATATGCTGTATGATATTTAATTACTGTGTATCATAGGGTGCCTCCATTTTGTCTGATGGCCACTTCAGAGCTCTTTGAGACTATACAATCAACAAACACTCTACAAAAGGTTCACACCAGAAGATGTGCATAGTTTGCTAGAGAATTGCAGGTCAAGAGCTAACACTGACTTGATGTCTCTATAGGAACAACTGAACATGAACTTGATGTCTCTATAGGAACACCTGAACGTGGTCTTTAAGCCTCTGTGGGAACACTTGAACATGGACTTGATGTCTCGGTAGCAGCACTTGAACATGGACTTGATGTCTCTGTAGCAGCACTTGAACATGGACTTGATGTCTCTGTAGGAGCACTTGAACATGTACTTGATGTCTCTGTAGGAGCACTTGGACATGGACTTGATGTCTCTGTAGGAACACTTGGACATGAACTTGATGTCTCTATAGGGACACCTGAACATGGTCTTGAGGCCTATGTAGGAACACTTGAACATGGACTTGATGTCTCTGTAGGAGCACTTGAACATGGACTTGAGGTCTCTGTAGGAGCACTTGAACATGGACTTGAGGTCTATGTAGCAGCACTTGAACATGGACTTGATGTCTCTGTAGGGGTACTTGAACATGGACTTGATGTCTGTACAGGAAACCCTGAACATGAATTTGATGCTTCTATATTAACTTGAACATTTTCTTGAAGTCATTGTACTAATATAGGCCAATTAGGTATAACCAGTTGATGAGGTATTTTGAGAGAATCATATGAACTTTGTAATTGTATTTATATAGCACTTACTACCCCTGACAAGGCGTCTCAGTGCTTTTCGGTAACTAAAACGCTACTTTGGAACCCAAAAAACTTTCGCTGTGATGCACAACTACACAAATGATTCAAAGTATGGAAACGAATGGTATGTAGGAAATAAATCCTCAATGCACCTAGATTTGCTTGGCAGTGCCATGGCCTACGAGTAATGTTCCCACCCAGGGAGACTACAATGCAGTCTCTAATTAGGGTGCTACCGTTTATTGATGTTCTGAGCTGCAAGTGATGTGTTTGCCTCATGCTGTTTGCCATGCCACTCAGAACTGATGCAAACACAGATGCCATGCTCCGGGGGGACACAATTTGGTAGTGAGGGCCAGGTTTTTTCTTGTGAAAATTAAAATACCCTTTGAAAGTAATGCATGTTCATCTAAAGCATAGGTTAATTTGCAGTGTGTTACCGCAGGTGGTGTCATGTATCACGACTGCTGATTAGGGTACTACAGAAAGTCACAACAGAACCAAGGGCAGAGCTGTCCAATGTAGGACCAGTATGCTGGAGCCATGGTAGGATTACAACCAAACTCAAAACTACCAAAACATTTACCATGTATATATTCATTATATGGAAGTGTGCTTCCTGTGGACATCCTGGAAATCTTGCTTGGATTCTGTCCTCACAGATCTATGTCACACAACTTGAAGCAGGTGCTTGATTCAGGCAGCTCAAAAGGATATGGACCACAAGCTGTCTCAGGAGTACCGCATTTCAGTATCACCTGACTTCTTCACAGAATGGGGCACAAGAGGCGATACATGGAAGAAACGCCTGGCCACGGGGCCGCCACAGGACTCCTTCCAGTGGGTTATTCTGGAATACACGGTTTGTTCAAGTATGGGGTAACTTAAGGTTGGGGACACTTCAATCCCCAACAAGCAACTGCTGTGGCTCCATTGGTGCTCTCAAGGAACCTCTGTTTCTCAGAAAGCGATTTAAAGAGGCATGGGTGGTTTGACTGTGTGGGGGCAGGGAGACAGCATTGTCTGTCTCCACCAAGCTGTCATGTCTAGCCTGGCATTTTCTTAGTGGAACAATGAGCCATTACAAGATTGGGCAAACACCAGACTCACCCCTTGACCTGCTTTGGCCCAGTCTGGCGCGGTTATCATGGCCGTCTGAGCTGGCAGGGCAGCAAGTTAGACAGCACTAAGCAGTCAATGGGCTCACCAGACCATTCAGCCTGAAACAAATGCCTCACTGTGCGGCACTCTGCACTCCCCACCGGAGGAGGAGCGCTCAGTTTCCCGCACACAGGAATATAATATTGAGAATAAACAGTCCTCCCCTACCCCAGTCACTTGTAAAGTTTATTATCTCAAAACGTATGGCTTTGGCTGGTTCATGAAGGTGCCACCTCTTCATGGGGCTAACCGTTCCCTAAATATATCTGTGTTTTCTGCATGGCATGGGGTGACTGAAGTCTCAAACCCACCCACCTGGAGCTCTTCCGTTACCGCGTCGCCCATTAAACCGGTCTACCTCAAGACTGCTAATCAATAGGGAAACTTTACAAAGGCTGATGTCTGCTCGCCGGCTAGCACCATTAACAAACACACAGAGGGCACCACTGCCACCAAGCCGCACCCGCTGTCCTTGTGTGGGAGGCATGAGACATCGTAAACGACACACTAGACATCATGTCACAGCCTGGTAGCATATAGAGATGTAGGGGTTTTCATACAACAGGACAGGCGTGTTTATACAGTGTACATTTTCCACCAGAGGGACTGGTGCTGTTAAAGAATGTGTATTGCAGCTCAAAGATATTTATTTTAACTACCTTAGAAAGATGGAAGGCTGACTGGACCCGTCAGAATCAGGACCTGTGACCATGAGGTCGAACGCAACCCCTGTATTGGACGTGTAATAATGGGGAAACTGGGGGCCAAGCCAGTGTCCAAGTGCTGTCAATTATGGCAGCTTGGACACCTCAATTCAAAGGGGAAGAGGGGGTTCTAATGTCTTACCAAATTAGGGCATAACACCCTATCAGGGGTGACCTTGCAGTCGGTGACCCCTCCCAATGGCCCTGTGGTTGCCTATTACTCTATACATCCTAAACATGTCTTGAAGACACGCCAAAGCAAAACCAGGAAAAGCCCTTTGGAGACACTCACCCTCTTATTAGCCCCTCGCATCCTACCAGTGTCTTATTAACAGTGACAATCGATTGTGCAAGGGTGGGGTGCTTTCAGCCGTGTGCAGAGGGCAACGGGTGCTGTGATACCATGTTTCCCTGAGCTGAAGAGCGCTCTTATCTCGCCACTTCAGTAAGTCTCCTCTCACAGCTTTAAGGCTGGCTGGCTAGATGTCGGAATCCCGGAGGCTTCTTGGAACTGTTGAGTCTGCACCCAGAGGGAGGCGAGCACTCGTGTTTACTTGTAGGAGGAGGCGAGGTGCTACTTAGCGCTCAAAGCTGCACACATTGATTGCGATATGGGCATTTTCTTCCCGTGGGGCATGGGGTGTTGCACAATCCCAGTGAGGCTGAGGGTTACACTGGGGAACAGAGCAGCAGCACCATGTACCATTCCCTTCAGATAGGAGGTTTAATTCAGAGCCTAGAATGGTGGCAGGTGAGCGACTAACACCGGGTGAAGGAAAGAGGGAGTGCTGGTCCGGGGCAGGGACTACTGATGACGGCTCAGCTAAAGGGACTGCTGAACGGGAGTGAGATTGTATATGTGCCCCATCTTGTTTGCTGAAACGTGTCCCTTTTTCCCTTCCAACCATTAGGCATCTAGGGCGGGACCGGAGATGAGTATTTCCTTGTGACTCTGAGGTCTCTTGCATGCCAGTCACAAGAGGTGAGAGGGGCAATCCCCAGTGAGTACGTGAGAGACAGAATAGAGATATATATATTGAAGGGCAAGGAGGCACCGTGACTGCCATTGGTGACTCTGCAGCAGGCTGCTGGGCTCAGACCGAGATCCGCCACAACCCCACGGCAATCATTTTGGTTAGGAATGCCGTGGGACTCTTTAGTCCAGGTCGGGGGCTTTTTCCACTCAGTAGCCCATCCTGACCCTGGCCTGCTCCCACTGCTTGAGGCCGACCCTCTGTGAGGAAGGGTGGGTAGCACACTTTAATCTTGGGCTCTCCAAGGGGCCTCTCCTGATACAGGGCCATTTAGTGCCACTCCGTCCCAGCTGGGGAGAGGCAGGTGTGCGTCGGTGCAGCCGCCGGCAAAGTCCACGGGTCCCTGCAGTCTCTCTCCAGACACAGGGTCACTCAGGGCTGCTGTCTCACAGACAGCACTGCTTTCCACAAAATGGACATTTTGCACAGTATTCAGTGTGTTTATCACACTTAAAAGAATCCTAGTGCAGTCCGCCAATTTTCTCTCTCTGTCTGGTTTTAAGTGTTGGCAGCCAATTAGACCCAAGCTCTTGCTCAGGGGTTAGGCTCCGCCCAGATATATATATTTTTTTTCCTTTAATATCTTAAAAACTACTGAATGGATTTACACCATTTTAAAAAATCGAGGGCTACCTTTTTGCCAGATTTGGTGTAATTCCGTTCAGCAGTTAGGGCTGTAGCTTTGTCTAAAGTTTCCTATCGAAAATGACATGGGAAAATTCATCAACCGGCGCTAAAGTTATTGGGAAACCTGCAAACGCTTTTCCTATGGAAACTAGGTCCTAACTATAACTACCTACTGGTGACCGCCAGTAAGTAATATATATATAGGCTGTCGTCAGTAGGTAGATATAATAGTTAGGACCAAAGTTTCCATAGGAAAAGCATCTTTGTTTTGCCAATAACTTTGGCGCCGCTTGACGAATTTTACTGACATTTTCTAAAATGTTACCCTTTTTGGTTCAGCTGGGGTGTTGACAGCTTTGGAATGATCTGTCAAGCGGGAGCCGAGAAAAAAGGGGTGTCCAAAATGCATTTTCACCATGTTCTGTCTATGGGGAATTTAAAAAAATTGAACACGACTACAGCCCGAACTGCTGTATGGAATTACACCAAATGTGGCCAAAACTAGATGTTGGTTCAGAAAGCCCTGCTTTTTGTGATTTGATGTGAATCCATTAAGAAGTTCTTTTAGATATTTAACTTATAAAAAATATAGACCTCTGGGGACATGAGTTCTTGCAGTGGACTCCCGGATCCTACTAAAATTTGATTGGCTACCAACACTTCAACCAGGAAGTGTCACCCAGCTGGGGACTCGGGTGAAGCTGAGCCCCACAGACAATGTAAAAAATAAAGAAAAGAGGGCAGGATAGGGATACTCTGACCCCCCCAGATATGGTGGGGAGGTCCATCAGGGACCCTGCTGGGGTTAAAACGCATTTTTTAAAAACATTTTGAAGCAGACTCGTGGGTGTATCTGCTGCAACATTTATTTTTTAAATATGCTCAGTCTTCCGCATGTCTTTTGTTTAAAGCCCCAGGGTGGGCCAAATCCCAGGGTCATGAAGGAGAGGAACTCATGGGGTCACCTCCTAGGCTTATGAATAGCCCTGGGGATCATCACCTTCCAAGGCAGTAAGCAAAAAAAAACAGGGGGGCCCGCTCAGCCCCTTGCAGCCCTGGGGGCCACCACCTACCTGGGTCCATGAGCACTCCAAATGTGGGGATCCACTCAGCCCCCTTGCTGCACTGAGGACCGCCACCTCCCCAGGGCACAAATACAATAATGAAACGGGTCTGTTCCGGAACCCAGGTCCCGGGTACCACCACCTGCCTGGGCTAAAGTTATCAGTGGAGGGGGCTGCGCTTCCCCCTTATGGGAGCCTGAGAGGGCCCTGGGGACTGGCACCCTATAGGGCTGGCTCCACCAATGTCCCAGCATGCCCACACCCTGGACATTGCAGGTTTCTATGGCTTGGTGGGAGCACTGCACCCGCCAAGTCATGGCAAACAGTGCTCTGCCTTCAGTCAGCAAGAGCAGAAAATGTTCTTGCTTGCTGAAAGGGGAAAATGTCTGTTTCCCTGCCCTCTGTCAAGTGAGCCTAGAGACAGAAAAATTGCTTTGATTTCCAGGGAGTTGCATGTTAGCTCCTCCCTGGGTCTCAAAGCAATACCGGCTCCTGCAGGAGGTGTGGAGTGAGCAGGATCTGCAGCGGCCTTCAGGCTCTCCCACTGTCCCCAACATTTAAAAAGTGGGTGCACTGGGTGGGAACAGGGCACTCACACAAAATGCTGGGTCCCAGAGGAGGGGGTCCTTGGGGATCAAATTGGCCCAGGAGGGGGCTGTGCGGCCCCCTCCCTTTTAAAGATTTTTTTTAATAGGGGAGTTCCCTGGGGAATGGGACCCCTGAGGTCAAAAATGGCCCCAGGAGGGGGACTGCCCTGTCAGAGTGCCAGAGTCAGAGAAGGAGTTAAAAAGCAGCATAATCAAAGGGGCCAGCTCAACGCAGAAGGTTATGTAAAATGCAGCGATAAAACCGTCCGGGCTGGGAGATTTCAAGGGATGTAGTCGGGCAATAGCTGAGATGACCTCCTCCATGCGAATGGGATGATCAACTGCATTGGCCTCAGATGTTGGGAGGGAAGTTAGAGTAACGCTGTTAAGGTAGTCCAGGTAATCAGCTGTCGGCCCATTCACCGTGGAGTACAGCAAGGCATAAAATGCCTTGAAGTCCACTGCGATATTCACAGGGACCCTGACCTCACTGTTAGCACCCAAAGCTATAGCCCTAATCGAGCCAGCAAATTGCTTACTGTGTAGTCGGTGAGCTAAAATGCAGCCGCTCCGATTGTTGTCTAAATAGAATCTATGTTTAAGGTGCAGCATAGCAAATTCAGCCTGGTCCAGGTCCAAGAGTTTCAATTGCAAGCGTTGCTTCGCCAGTTCCCTCCACACTCTAGGGCCACCCGACCTCTTGGGGATGGCCTCCAACTCAGAGACCCTCCTTTCACGAGCTCTTTGCTTATCACGCCACTTATGATTCTCAGCTGCTGTAGGAGAGATGAGCTTGCCCCAAACAACCAGTTTCAAAGCCTTCCACACCGAGGTAAAGGGCATCGACTCGTTCTCATTGTGGGCCAGGTATTCTTTGAGTGCCCGCAAACTGCACCCACTTTGGAGGAGGACTGAAGCATAGCATCCCAAAGTCACCATCCCAAAGTCGGAGAGGCAGAAGACGGCATCCGGAGCGTCAGAGAGGGAGCAGGGATCAATGGTAGTATTGACCACACGATCTAGCAAAGCTGGGAAGCTAAAAAGTATTCAATTTAGGCATATGTCTTGTGTGCAGCAGAAAAGAACGTGTAGTCTCTGTCCTCAGGTTGAGCTCAACGCCAAAGATCATGCACCCCTCAGCCAGCGATCCAACAGAGACAATTAGGCAAGAAAGCTCTGGTCTTGACCAATCACAGACCTGGACTGTCCAGACCAGAGAACATCACCAAAGTCAGATCTCCCACTATTACCACAGTTGCGTCTAGAGTCTGGATGATTTAAGCCAGAGTCTATCTAAAAGCTCTCTTGATGCTCGTTGGGCATGTAGACGGTAGCCACCATGAAGTGTTAAGTGCCCATCTATAGTCGAAGGGCCAACATGGTTCCCTTGACCTCCACTACTGTGCCTAGTACCATCCCAGAAAAATGCTTAGAGAACAGAATGGCCACTCCATCTTTTTTAGTGGGACAAGTAGATCAATATTGCTGCGTCTGCATCCTATAGACATCATTATAACCCAGATGTGTCTCCTGAAGGAGGCAGATGTCCCCCCTGTGTGCTCATGGAGTGAGAGGATAGCTGAACATTTTGTGGTGTTGTTTAAGCCTTGAACATTGAGGTTCATCAGTATGAGCTCAATTAGGAGTGTATGGGTGATGATTGAGCAAGTCGGGCGTCCTACCCGGGCAAGCCAGAGATCAGGGTTCATGGGAGAAACATCCCAGGGAGATCAAGGACCATTGTGCAAGGTATCTCCTATGGGTGTGTGCATGAGAGGAGGAAGGAAGAACCTAAATAAACCCCAATTTCCCAACAATAAAAAAACAGTGAAGGAATACAGATTGGACGTCCATCAAATATGGAGATATAAGTATGGGGTGGCACCAATAGGAGCATGCATTAGCTAGTCCTGAAAGTGCCATGTCACCCACCACTGCCCTGCAGAACCCACATGCCTCTACTGGGCCTCCCTTCCACCCTCATACAGTCAAGACCCAGCATTCTCAGCTCCGTCTCCAGACAGGGAGTGCAGAACAGAGGCATGTTCCCATGCGATGGTGTCCAAATCAGGGCCAAGTCTCTCCGGGGTCGGCCTATGGGGTGTCCTGGACCGCCCTGTGCAGCCATGTGGTCTTGATTGAGGGCCAGCTGAGACGCTTGCTGTGAGTGATCAATATCAAGGATCTTGCAAGCCTCTGAAAGTGATCGATGTTGATGAGTCTTGACCTCCAATTGAAACATTAAGCAGAAGAGATGGCCCCAGGAGTAAGGAATACAGTGTTCCTTAGATGAGCTATTACTGGGAGAAAATCCCTTCATTTTTCCATGTCTAAGTATACCTGAGGGTTGTGGTCCGGGAACTGCAAAGGTTTGACCTTGCATGCATTATGAATAGGGCTCCCGGTTTTCCGTTTAAACGGATTTTTACATATAAATACAGACGGAAAACAAGTTTTCCTTTATCTGTATTTATATATAAAAACGGGAAAATACTAGTACCTGCTCCTGCAGACCAGCCTCCAGTAACACAAAACACTATTGTTGATGCCCCAGCTCCGCTCCGCTCTGCCCCGCCCCTCGAGTGAGGTCTAAATTCACATCAATAGAATCAACCCCCCAATCATCTGGTGTCTCCCCCTCCTTAGACGGTTAAGAGGTGTCAGCCCAGGCTGAGACAGCTTCCCGGCGCACACACAGCCGCACCCGAGTGCTTCACAGGTCTTTAAAAGACCATTTTCTTTTTAATGAGGCTTTGTTGTTCTTTCGCCCCTCCTTAGAGCCCCTGCCTCTGCACTCTGCCGATTGCCCGACCACCGCTAGACCATTCACTGACATGTTCAACCTGCTGTGAACAGGAGGAAACCGTCGCATGTTTCTCCTCAGAATCGGATAACAACATAAGGAATATGAGAGCACCTTGCGCAATTTCAGATGATGCCCAATACCAATATTTTATGAGACAGTACAATTACTGGCATGTATCAGCAATGGAACTTTATTAGTGTTAAAAAAAATAAAAATCAATGTGTAGTAATGTCGGACAACTACTGTACTTGGCGTACAGCATGCACACAAATACACATCCATAAATTGCACCTTTGTGAATGTAACTCTCTGCACAAGTGCATACTTTATGATTATTCCCCATGCATATGTAATACCTACGCCCTGAAAAGGTTAGTCAATTCGGTTTCATGTCTCCTCGGTTAGAATTCATGTATTCCTACAGGGAGTTCAATTCCTTGCCTTCCTCCTTCCACTGACTGCGAAGCCTTCAGCACACATCAGATGCTGAGCGCCGATGAAATAACACACCTGTTTTTCACCCCTTTACTGTCCTCAAATCTTTATTTTATGCAAAGGTTTGAGCAATTACTGCAGCTGGCAGTTCACTGACGTTTACCAACTTAAACACTTTTATGTGTCTGTGTGCTCCCTGCAGCCAACAAACAGATCACAGTTAGCTCACTTAGATGCATGTTCATTAAAATGACAGAAATATGCTCCAAGATATCAACTCCGTCCCTCACGATCAAGAGCAGGTCTTCTATATGTGACTTACAAATGGATTGTTGTCTCAGAGACATGATCCTCTAATTTGCAGCACTAAAGTCTCGACATGGCTGTAGGCTAGGTTGCTGCAGCAGCTCTAGCCCGCAGCTGCAATTAAAACGCACCCTCAAACCATAAGAAATGTCTGAGCACTCTCACATGCAAGCCGAGCATCACAATATTCAGAGGGTTACATAGAATTACACGAACTGAGGAAAATGGGGTTCCCACTGTCATGTAAAATTTTCACACGAAGGAGTAAACATTTTCACGCAAGAAAAAGGCAGAGATTTTGAGTTGTTTCTCGCTATACATTTTAAGCTTGCACCAGTGTCTTGTGAACACAAGCACTGAAACACAAGCGCCGCGGCCGCGAAAGTTAATTGTAGTGAGAGAGAGAGGGGGGGGAGCACGCCAGATGTACCTGCTCCTGATTAGTTGTACCATCGCGACCCCAAGGAGAATGCGTTTTAGCAACCTGGGAATAACGAGAGATAAAATAACAAGCATTTGCAATGCAATAGGTGTCGCTTTTATGCAAGTGTAAGCTGTTGGCAGTGTAAATAACAATGTCTCTTATTTATGTTTTAAAAACCAAAACAAAAATTAAAGGCATTGGTATTTGCATTGTCAATAGCTAAAGCCCTCGTAAATGCGAGACCTATTGCATTGCAAATGCAGAGTTTGCCAGTGAAGCGCTACTTTTCTTTTCATGTTGTTTGCTTTTTTCAAGCAAAAACACTCATTGATTTCTGAATAATGAGTGTAAAAGCGTTAATTTGTATTACCTATGAGTGTTTGCTTTTTTCCAGTATGTTGTTACTTTTTTTTTCAGGCAGCATATTACTGTAGTCTAGTGCATAATTTGAACTGAATTGTTTCCAGGTGTTTATAGCCGGGCACAATTGGGCTGTAGCTGAAGGCAGTGTGAGTTTCTCTCAGTGGGGCAGTATGGTGTTCAGTGGGGAAGAAAATGTGGCACTCTGCAGATGACAGAAACTGCCAGGCTCTGAGACAAATGGCTTGTCATTGCACTTTTAAGCATATTTGGGACATTCTTCAAATGGCAAAGTCTTCAGATGAATGTATAATGTTGACCAATAACAACCGAGCGCATGTGTGCATTGTCAATTTAAATAAGTGTGGAAAAATACTAGCTGTAGCGTCGTCTTTTGCTTGTGGCAAAAATAAATATGGATAAATACAGAAAAAATGCCCAAAAAATAAATATGGATAAATACAGACGGAAATGGCAAAAAAATAAATACCATAAAACCAGGAGCCCTAATTATGAAGGATGGCTTCCTTAACTTTAAAGTCATGGACAAGGGCCCTCCTGGTGGCCCCCGTCCGGTGGCACATATCTAGTTCATCCTCTTCTTCCACAGGGTAGCCAAGAACCAAATGAAACAGTGTTTGGACATATCCCTCCAAATCAGTCCCCTCCGCAGCAGTCTGTACCCCACCATATGCATTAATTGTTCCTCCTGGAACTATTTTCAAGGTCTTCAGCTTGTGCCTGCAGGTTGATCTGCTGCTCTTAGAGGTAAATTACTTCCTGTTGAAGGCTATTCATTTCTTCATCTCTCGCTGTGGCACCATTCTCCAAGTTGGCCACCCACTCTTCCACTTCTTCCAGGTCTCTGTGCACCTCCCTCGTGTCCATGGAGAGGTCTTTCTTTACTGCCTGGAGGTCGTCACACAGAGAAGTGAATGGGGATTCCAAGAACTCACAGGTAATGGAGCTGCCAGAGGCTTTGGGCCACATCCCCCAGGCTCTGCCATCCCTGGTATTTAACTGAGGGCTCTCCGGGTGTCTTGAGAAGACTTTCTCTAGGGGGTGCAGTCTTTTTTGGTCTTAGTAGAGGTCATTCTGTTGAGGCCCACAACAAAATCCCCAAAATGTAGGCAGGAGGTTAGACGCTATTGCAGCAAGAACCACCAGAGGCATCACCCTCACCCCAAATGGACCTGCAGCAGGCCCCAGCAAGCCCGTAAACATCACCCAGCCCAATACGCCAGGGGTCACAGGCGAGCGATGCGCAGGGGACCTTAGCCCAGGCCCCACAAGAGCACCAAGGAACCACAGACATTAGTTTCAAAAGCGGGGTCACACCGAGGGCTCCCATCAATTGACCAGCTCCACCTGAAGTCCTGTGTGCACAGGAGCCCAGGGCTGCACCAAACTGCTTGCAGCCCCTGAACTCTGTCGGACCACTCACCTCCTTGGCTCTGGGCCTGAAGTTCAGAAGAGCAACCAATCATTGTTACCTCTCTGACTCACACTAGGGAGTCAATCTGACAGATGGTTGCTGTTTCTTAGCCCTTCCCAGGGTGGGAAGTTACGGGTGCTTGTCCTGCTGGGGCGAGAGGGAGCATCAGACCCTGCACAAAGAAAGTGACCCAGTGACACAGCCAGACTCCTGGATCCGGGTTTCGGCTGCACAAACTCTCAAGACCACGGCCTGGAAAGATCTAGGCATGCCAGCCGCTGAACTGCGTTCCTCCGATCATGAGGGCAGAAGACGGCAGGGCTTCGATGCACTGTCGGCCCCAGCGGTTTGTTGCTTCATCAGTCTTGGCCCTCACTCCAATCACCACTGCAGGTTGTGGGTTACCAGCACCATGGGCAGAGCTGCCCACAGGCTTAAACTGCCCTCTGGCTAGGGGATGTGGCATGCAAGGCCTCAGGCAAAGCCACAGTGAGGTGCTACACAGATTTCACAGGCTGTGTCTCGCCGGCCTCTGCCTCCGGGTGAGCACCCAGTTCTCAGGCACCATCCTTACAGAAGCTCATGAGTTCCCACCACTGCCTGGAAAGGTCATCTGTGATCTCCGTCCGGTTCAGGACCCAAAGCAGCAGTGGGTGGAGCTCGCCAGTAATGCTATAAATCGGCGAGGACAGAGCGACACACAAACATGTCCGCTTAAGTTGCTATCTTGGCCACACCCTCGGCATGTGATTTTAAATGCCAAGTCAAAGTGGGAATAGATTGCACACACAGGCCTCGCAATGGCTCTACTGAGACAGATTTGATAGGCTACATTTGTGGGTGACACAACCAGTGCTGTCAAATTGATGGATATTTGTCAAACCTTTAACATGTTTTTTTTTTTTTCAAAAAGAAACTCCTAGAGTAGTTTCTTTTTTGACATATTAAAAACGAATAGGCCCCACAATATGGGAGTTGTTGCCCATAGTGTGGGTGCTATTTTAACATTATCACTGCCCCTTGCTGCCAGATTTCCCCCAACGTTGATGAACAGTGAAAGTGATAATTTGCCCGCCGGCCCTACTGTAATCTGTTCCACTTTGAGCTATTGCACTCTACGCTGCTCCACTGAATGTAATTCCACTATACGCCACTTCACTGTATGCCACTCCACTGTGCGCTATTCCATTCTATGCCACTCCACTGTTCTCCACTCCATTATGTGCTTTTCCTCTGTATGCCACTACAGTGTACCTCGTTCCACTGTTTTTCGTCCACTCTATGCCACTGCACTCCACACTATTCCACTGTACTCTATTACACTCTACCACACTGCACTCTATGCCATTCTACTCTACAACACTCCTCTTTACTATTTTCCACTCTACGCTACTCAAATGTATGTCACTCCACTCTACACCACTCCACTATACCCCACTCCACTCTATGCCACTCCACCATGGGCTATTTCATTGAATGCAACTACACTCTACCCTACTTAACTCTATGCTATTTGACTCTAAGCCACTCCACTCTACCCTACTCCTCTGTATGGCACTCCACTGTATGCTAGTCCACTGTATGTTACTTCACTGTACCTTACTCCACTCAACGCCGCCCCAGTGTGTTCCACTCAACTCTACACCAACCCACTGTTTGCTGTTCTAATCTACCCCTCTTTACTCTGTGAACACCAATGTAGCCACTCCACTGTCTGCTACTCCACTCTACGCTACTCCACTGTATGCTATTTCAGTTTATGCTACTTTATTGTCCACTATTTCACTATATACCACTAAACTTTATTCCACTGTTCTGTATGCCACTCCACTCCACTCTACCACACTCCATTCTTGGCCACTTCACTCTGTACCACTCCCCTGTACTCAACTTCACTGCATACTATTCCACTGTATACCACAACACTAGACCCCATTCCACTCCACTACGCAGCACTTTACTATACGCTATTCTAATGTATGCCACCCCCACTTTAGTTGTCAATTGTTTAATATAGGATAGTTATATTCCTATAGAACTGAATTCATTAAGCATTCATGTATTATAGATTATATCTTATACATCAGTCATATAAATCAGCATAAATGAATAAAAGAAGCAAAATGCACAGAGGCAATCAAACTAGAAAAAGCAACGGGTGTGTAAAAAAAGGAAGTTTATATCAATCAATGAAGTCAAGGGTACTGGAAATAGACAGTTATACAAATATTGGAAGGAGGTGGTAAAGTCAATTGTTCCTTCACATAAACTCAATCAAACACTTTTTCATAATAATAGTAAATAATTATATAGAAAACAGTGTGACAGTCAACGTTTCGGTCTTTTAAATATCCATTCATAAGACCATCTTCAGGACAAGTCGATTAAAAGATGACCCCTAAAAATAAAAATATAAATTAAACTTAACACACACCCGTGCAGAATAGTCTATAATCTCTATTACAGAAGAATAGACAAATAAATTCCAATCGTACATTATATAGAGAAATGATACATAAAAAGTGCTTAAGAAATACATCCAATTAAAAAGATGCAATCGGTCCAAATTGGGCAATCATTACTGAATCATTTCCATAAAACATATAGGTGGTCGGTGACCAAATTGAGCATCCTAGATTGCAACAAATATTTATAATATACTAAATATTTAACTGTTTTTAAATTAAATAACAGCAAGATCGAACCATAGCTAATTTGGTTTATCCGAAATGAAGCAAACATATATATTTTGATTATGACAACTAAATGTCCAGTCTCCTTGCAATATACTGTACTGTACTGTATTTTTAATCTACCTTTCTGAATATAATGGTAGATCCTAATTAGTGATTAGTCTAATTTCACAAGATGTAACTACCAACGTCATTTCCAAATTAAAGGGATATTACATTGTATTAGAAAACTTTGGAGAGTAAAAGAGTCACCAAATGTGTAGTACAGGAAACAAGGTGATCAATAAATCATACTCACAGATGTATATATCACCATTCAGAGCTTACAATACAGAATATATTAAATAGCGGATATTAGAACATTTTAAGAGTGTTTGTGAACTTAATTAAACAACAGCATATAAGGTTCATATTACCTTATTCTTTTGGGAAATTGTATCCCAATCGAAAAATCTGATGGAATTTGAGAATGTAGAAGTCGGGTGATATTTAAATCTCACTTGTATAAAGCGCGTATCTTCGATTGAATACTACTGGGAAAGATTATACTAAACAGCCTATCCAACCATGTCTATGATGTTCACATAAAGGTTCGTAGATTAAGTCAACATCAATACATGATGTTGGGATAATAGAGGTAAGTGAGATTGAAGTGAGATTTAAATACTCCTTCCATGTGAGCAAAGCCACTCGATTTTTGGATTTGGTTGCATCTTCAAAATAACTACTGAGAATTGCCAGGTAGGCATTTGATAATTATGCGTGTCTTTCACCGCTTGGTAATGTTTGCCTACATATTCTAAACGCCCAAATATTCTCTTTCCCAGTAGTATTCAATCGAAGATACGCGCTTTATACAAGTGAGATTTAAATATCACCCGACTTCTACATTCTTAAATTCCATCAGATTTTTCGATTGGGATACAATTTC
This sequence comes from Triturus cristatus, assembly GCF_964204655.1. Taxonomy (NCBI): domain Eukaryota; kingdom Metazoa; phylum Chordata; class Amphibia; order Caudata; family Salamandridae; genus Triturus; species Triturus cristatus. Next base: position 1,138,217,418 of record NC_140583.1, on the reverse strand, counting down.
CCAAAAGAATAAGGTAATATGAACCTTATATGCTGTTGTTTAATTAAGTTCACAAACACTCTTAAAATGTTCTAATATCCGCTATGTAATATATTCTGTATTGTAAGCTCTGAATGGTGATATATACATCTGTGAGTATGATTTATTGATCACCTCGTTTCCTGTACTACACATTTGGTGACTCTTTTACTCTCCAAAGTTTCCTAATACAATGTAATATCCCTTTAATTTGGAAATGACGTTGGTAGTTACATCTTGTGAAATTAGACTAATCACTAATTAGGATCTACCATTATATTCAGAAAGGTAGATTAAAAATACAGTACAGTACAGTATATTGCAAGGAGACTGGACATTTAGTTGTCATAATCAAAATATATATGTTTGCTTCATTTCGGATAAACCAAATTAGCTATGGTTCGATCTTGCTGTTATTTAATTTAAAAACAGTTAAATATTTAGTATATTATAAATATTTGTTGCAATCTAGGATGCTCAATTTGGTCTCCGACCACCTATATGTTTTATGGAAATGATTCAGTAATGATTGCCCAATTTGGACCGATTGCATCTTTTTAATTGGATGTATTTCTTAAGCACTTTTTATGTATCATTTCTCTATATGATGTACGATTGGAATTTATTTGTCTATTCTTCTGTAATAGAGATTATAGACTATTCTGCACGGGTGTGTGTTAAGTTTAATTTATATTTTTATTTTTAGGGGTCATCTTTTAATCGACTTGTCCTGAAGATGGTCTTATGAATGGATATTTAAAAGACCGAAACGTCGACTGTCACACTGTTTTCTATATAATTATTTACTATTATCATGAAAAAGTGTTTGATTGAGTTTATGTGAAGGAACAATTGACTTTACCACCTCCTTCCAATATTTGTATAACTGTCTATTTCCAGTACCCTTGACTTCATTGATTGATATAAACTTCCTTTTTTTACACACCCGTTGCTTTTTCTAGTTTGATTGACTCTCTGTGCATTTTGCTTCTTTTCTTCATTTATGCTGATTTATATAACTGATGTATAAGATATAATCTATAATACATGAATGCTTAATGAATTCAGTTCTATAGGAATATAACTATCCTATATTAAACAATTGACAACTATACAACTAAGTATCTAAACTAATCCCTTGAAGGCATCTTTTTACCAGTTCATTTAATTTTACCCAAGCCCTCAAGGGTATATTGGGTTGTCCATTCTCTATATCACCCCCACTTTAGGACACTGTAGTCAATGCCACCCCACTGTATGTCACTCCATTCTACACCACTGTATATAACTCACTCTACCCCACAAATATTGCACTGCCTGCCACTCCACTGTATTCCACTCCATTGTACATTACCCCATTGTATGCCACTCAACTCTACACAACTCCACTGTGCTCCATTCAGCAAAACTATACTATACAGAGCAACAGTCTATGCGCCTCCACTGTACCACACTTTACTGTATAGCAATACACTGTGCAGAAATATACTACTGTCAATGCCTTTGTACAGCACTCTATTTTACTCTATAGCACTTAATGACATTCTACTCAATCTACTGCAATCCCCACAACTCCTTGTATGCAGCTCCACCCTAGTTAATATACTCCACTCTGAGACACTATTCCACTGCACTCCACTGTACTCTGCTGCTGCACTGTATGCCACTCCACTGTATGCCACTCTATGCCACTTAATTGTACGGCAGTCTATCCCATGCCACTCTACCATACTATACTGCATAGGGCATTCTAATCAGTGGGCACAATACTTAAACGATACCATGCACTGTGTTCTCAGAAAAGCGATGATGTGCAATGTCATAACTATACTAGCAAATGGTATTATTGTAGATGGTATAAGTGATACAATATAAAAGGTTATAAGCAGTTCATGGAAAGGCGGGAGTTCTAGGTATTATGAATTAAAGTTATAAGTATACGTTTAGAAATTAGTTTAGGTTTTATTTCTAAATAAAGACTAAATAAAGCCATGTTAATTTAATGGTGGTGCATACATTATACATTTAAGGTATAACTATAACCTTAAGGTTTCTTTTTTTTTTTCATTGAACATATATATAGAACGTAAGTGATATTTGAGTAGCACAACTCTAGCCAAATTGCCCTGGAGCCCTGCAAGGGTCATATGCAAGCATACAGCCAACAAGTGGTTGGAGAGTTGGCTGAAATCTTGGAGCAGAAGTCCACTGTTGACATATTGTGAAGAAGAGTTTCTAACAGAGGTGAGTCTTTGCAGAAATTCATTCTTTGAAACACGAATGCTGGAACAATATGAAAGGTGTTATATTTCCTCTGATTATATTTAGAATTTTGTCTGCTTTCTTTGCTTCCATGCTTAAGGTGATATTTTCCCACTAATGGTTTAAGATACAACAATTAAAGCCAATCTCTATCTTAAAGTCAAGTTAAAGTTTGATTCAATTCTAGAAAGTTCCTTTGAAAAATGGTTTACATTCACTAATCCTTTTTTACATCTGCACAAACTTGATATGAAATATTTCAAGTGTGCACATATAGACTTATTTTAGATTAACAAAAGTCCTGATGGTAGACTATCCCTCTTTTTATTTGCCGGACAAACACATTGTGACCGAGCCCTAAGAAGGTTGCTGACCATAAAAATAAAAAGATGACATTTCTGTGTATTTGTGTGCTGTGTCTGCATACATCTTCTGTATCATAATAGAATCACAGCCTGAAAGCATACCTGACATATAATTTGAGGAAGCCATTATGCCCACAGTTAAATCTTACTTCTATAGCTTGCCAGTGGAGCTGGAACAATTTTCAGGTGTGGGTACTGCCATTAATATTTCATCAATGAACTCATAGGGATTGTCAAAAGCCCTTGCGACACAATGTACAAGTGTAAGAAATGGGCAATGCCCATTCACGGCAAGTATGTAGTACTTAGCAGGTGGTGCATTTTGGAGCACTCTGTTACAAATTGGTTGCTTAAGCATGTGTGGTATCACACTGTAATTTACAGACCGCACATTCTCCATGGAAAAGACCAGAACATTTTCGAAAACATACCGTCTTATTGATGAAACTACATAGCAGACAACCATTAACATGTGGACATCAAGTTCCAGTGAAAGTTAGTCATTTGCGAATGACCAAGTAAAGTGTCTTAATTTATTTGAATTCTATTAAAATCTTTGTTTCCATTACACTTTATAATTCCAAAAAATGGCTTCATTTGTTCTTTGAACTCCTGATATATTTTGAAATATAGCTACATTTAATTTATAGGTATTTCAGTTGTGTTCTGTGTTAGAAAAAATGTAATCCTTTTTTAAGATTGTCACATACTTCTATTAACAAACACTTTGGAGGGAGTCAGAGAAAGAAGAGTAAACACCAACTAACATCTTAAAAGTATAAGCAGCAAATTATCAGAAGACAGTCTTACATTTGACCTCTGTCTTTGAACACACACAAATGTGACAAGGCAAAAACTAAATTATAGGGCATCCTTATTGCTCATTTACCTTCAGAACTCCAGCAGGGTTATCTTGGGGGTGCTGCAGCACTGACCCCCGCACACCTACTACAAGCACCTTTGGAGTTTGTTTGTACACTCATTTTCAAGCCTCACACACATTCCTACATGTGTTTTTATTAAGAATTCTAAGCTTGTTTTTCTCAGTTAACTATCTACATTGCAGCCTACAGTTGTGCTGCTTATATGTTCCAGTAGCAAAGTCACAGGAGATACATTATGGCTCTTACTTTTGAACAACTGTTTACATTTAGACCTGCACATGCACTCTTTACAGTTTGATTGCAATTGGAATTTTTTTTATTTTTTATTCACAATGGTAATTTAAAATGTGTATCTTGGTTGCACGCACTCACGGTTGAATGCAAAGATAAAAGAAGGTCCCATAGAATATACTTTTTTCTTTTTACCAAAATGTGGGCATAGACATGAATAAAAAAGAAAAATCATTATGTTCCAGAAATTCGATATGCATATCAACAGAACTAATTTAAAAAACAATGGTGATGTTTTGCTTTAATTTGCCACTTTCTCTTTTACTGATACACATATAGTGTGTGTAGGATGGACCACACATCCTCAAGAGGGGGGATCACATCGCATTTAGCCATAAAAATGCAACTTTATTCATGCAGTACCCAACTGATCAAGGGCATGTTGAAAGCAGGGAAGTTTTCTGAACACGTTTGGCCATGCCATAGGAATGTATTAATTAGCTATTGTTATTTGAATTCCACTCTTTATTATTGTAAGCTAAATGCCATAATATTACAAAACAAGCATTGGCAATGCAAATAGTTCTGGCTTTAAATGCATTGTATGGTAATGCAAAGCATTACACTTAAATGGCATGGGGATGGATATGTATTTGTGTGGAATTAAAAACTGTAGAATAATATTTATGTAGGTTAAAAAGTCAAGTGACAGTCACACTGTCAAGCCAGACCTACACATCCATGTAAGTTAAAGATTGCCCTCCTCCCATCTGGGCTGCTGCATGAGGAAAACACCATATCTTCTCTACTTATCTAAGACACTTTAATAGTATTACAATGTAATGCATGTACCCCTGAAAGTTGAAGCTTAGTCAGATGGATAAGTAAACAAAATGATCACAGCTGTGTGATGGGCACGTGCTTTTTTGTGAAAGCACAACAATTCTGAACACTCTAAACATGTATTCCTGTCTCCCAACACGTGGGAGAAGCCAAAGCCCCACCCTAGTGATGCTCACATAATGATCTGGCAATAGCTGCTCTGCCAAGCCAGACCAAAAACATTTTTAAAATATGTGCGCAAGTCTATGGATAGCAATATGCATTTACCAGAAATTACATTATCATTGTATCTCCTAGTCATAGAAATTCAATTTTATACTCATTATTTGTCATCTAATTTTAAGAGCAATCTCCAAGACAAACCATGGGTAACAATAGCAAACCCCTTGGAAAGTGATTAAGCCAAGCTTTGGGGCAATCAATTCCATCAAACAGTAAATAGTATTAAAGTTATATATGTAAGCAGGGTAAGATGAGACAGAGCACCCAACTAGTTTAAAATTTCAATAAGATAGTAACTCAGTTGAGTAGTGTAGGAAAGTGGATTATTATTAGGTTAGGGTATTCACTTTCAGCTAGTAATAATACCACAATTACTAAAAGGGCCAGTCAAGTCTCAATAAATAAATCCTTGCTCAAACCTTGACAGATAAGAGTAGTCAGACTTAATTTAGGAGACAGGCAATGTATAAATCATTTAATACCAGCAAAACAGTAAAAAAGTAAAAGACACAACAATATAGAAATCCAACATCAATTTATAAAAATAGAGAATATATTTTACCTTCAAAATGACACCAAAACAGAAAAAATCCAATGCGCACCCAGAAAAAAAAACTTAAAACGCAGCTGTCTGGTCATGCTGGACCAGGACCAAATACAATTTTTAGGCCGACCGTGATGAAGCAGGTGTCAGAGAGGTTGAGGGCTAAGTCCCAGTCAACAGTTTACCTTCGGACTTAGGGCCTGATTTAGATCTTGGGAGATGGGTTACTCCATCAAATCGGTGGCGGATATCCCGTCTGCTAAAATATAAATCCCATAGGATATACTATGGGATTTATATTTTGACTGATAGTATATCCATCACCATTGTGACGGAGTAACCCACACGCCAATATCTAAATCAGGCCCTAAGTCTTTTTCTTGGAGCTTTTCTTTCCATATTGATTCCTTGGGTTCCTCAAATCCGTAGTTCGATTTTAAGATGACGGTGTGCTGCAGCACGATGCTTCAGTGAGCCTCTGGAAATGTTTGTCCTCAGCGTTGATGGTGAGGAGCTCCGGAGCTTTCAGCAGGACAAACCAATGCAGTCAGGCCAATTTGTGGATCAATGACGCCGGCTTGACTCCCAACGTAGTGCTGGTCTCCTCCAGGAGCTTTTCAGCAAAACTTTGTAGAAAGTTTCCAAATTTTCAGATCTTGTCCCTTTTTGGCTCCTTTAGGGTGATACGTGTCCAGTAGCACCAGCCAAGGTATCAGATACGCTGAGTGTCCTCTTTGGGGTTAGGTCTCAATCTCTCACAATACAACTGTGCAGTCCAGGAAAATCCAGCTGTAGCTCGTCAGCTGGGGTGATCCTTTTTCTGTGCTCACAGGTGACGTCTTCGTGCTTTGCTGTACCTGTTGCTGATCTGGGAGTCCACTTCTTTTCCTTTGAGTAGGGCACAGTCATTTCTTTGTAGGTCTCAATCTCTCACAATGCAGCTGTACAGTCCAGGAAAATCCAGCTTTAGCTCGTCAGTTGGGGTGATCCTTTTTCTGGGTTCGCAGGTGACCTCTTTGTGCTTTCTTGTACCTGTTGCTGATCTGGGAGTCCACTTCTTTTCCTTTGAGTAGGGCACAGTCATTTCTTTGTAGAGCCTTGAGATTGCAGCTGTTGCAGTTCTTCTGAGCACAATCCTTTTGTGGTGGAGTCCAAGGTCCAGCAAAGCTATCCTTCTTCTTCTGATGTTCCACACAGTGATCTGAGAAGCTCCAGCAGCTTTTCCATATTTATCTTTCTTTCTGGGTTGGCTAGAGGGGGTTGCACACCAATCAATAGGGGTAAAGTTACTTCTCCCTGCTATGACCACTGCCTACAAAGTGTGGCATATTTTTGACCCAGAATGCACTGGTTTCACAAAAATCTAAATGGAGAAAACCTCTGATTGGTGTGTGTGTCTGTGTAACCCAACCCAAAGGTGTAGCTAACATCTGACTACTCTCCCTTTCCAGCCCTTCTCCAAATCTAAATAAGGGGTCCCATCTGGCTGGGGATCAATGAACTGGTGACTAGTCTGAGTCCTATGACATTCGTTCTCCCGCCTTTGAAGTCCAGCTTATCTCTCCAACCCCCTAAAATGACACTAAATACCAAAGCAGTGCAATAAGTGCATTAAGTCCACTGGGATCTCTAAACCTCCATGCCCTACCATATACTAGGGATGTACAGGTAGGTTGTCTTGGCCAATTAGAATTATACCAATTACCTTTATAGGACAGAGTACTGGCCCTACACCTGGTTATCAGAGCCCATGGCACTTTCATAGTCAGTAACCACTAGCATCAGTCAAACAATGGCAGTGATCAGAGTAACCAGAGGACTTTTCTACAAGTAGAGAATATGAATTGCTCCTCCTGTGGACCTAAACACAAGATCCTCTTGTGTGGCCAAGAGAAGTGCAGAGCAGCAGAATAATCTGTGAGCCTAACGTCATCTTGTAAGTTGCCATGCAGCAACAATATAGGCCACCATTAGGAGGTAGATTGTTTTTAGAGTCTGGCTGGCAGAAGAAGGCCATTGTTTTTTTTACATTATCTAATATTAGTCTGAATTAAAAAGTTTACAAATTATCTGATTTTTTATGTTTGTGGTTTTCTCATAAATGAAAAGGAAATTGGTTGATGTCTCTGTGACGCCCAATTTGTCTTTGCCAATCTTAGAAAGTTCCTTGTGTAAACACATGTTTTTTCTATGCTAACACGGGTAAGGTTCTGAGTTGAAATTTAGGTATATTTCTTTGTGCCTTAGGTTACGTGAAATCCAAGTATAGTTCAAAAATGGCATTACGCTTATCCTCTAGATACATATGTCACACACTGCCCCCACCTGGCTACTATTTGATGCGGGTTCTGGAAAAAATACTCCCGTTTATTCCAACTGATCTTCAGAAGACCGTAATGTTGGCCGTAGTTGGGTCGAAGCTAGATTATTGTAATACACTCTATCTAGTCATTCCAAAATATTTGATAAAAAACTGCAGTCTCTCCAAAATGCGGTGGCAAGAACACTCTTGAACATTCCTAAGTTCACACCTGTGGTGCATCTACTACATGGCCTGCACTGGTTCCCTGTGGAGAGGAGAATTTCGTTCAAAGCCTTGTGCCTTATGCACCAGGCACTTCATGGTACTGGCCCCCTTTACTTTCAGGAGCTATTTACTTGATACACTCCCAGTAGAACGCTGAGAGGACACAAGGTTCAGATCCTGAGAATTAAGCGATAAAAATGGGGCAGGAGAACTCTGACATTTCAGAGGGGAAAGTTATGGAATTCCCTCCCTTCGGCCCTCCGCTCCCAACAAAGCCTGCAGCTGTTCAGAACGCAGCTGAAGATCTGGCTGCTTCCGCTGACTTAGCCCTAACGCCCGATGACTCACCTTCCTGGCTGCTGTTCTGTCCTGTCGGCTTGTTTTGCCCAGCGCTAAGACACCCTCGGGTATTGCGCGCTTTTCAAACTTAATTCATTCATTTATTCATTCACTTGTGCTTTACATATGTTATGCAAGGATGAATTCTCAGTGGTTTGCTTTCACTATTACTGCACTAGATTCCTTTATGGCGATTAGTTGCTCTATATATGATCCCACCCTGTTAGATAATGTGGTTATCAGTTGGGGGGTTCAGATATATATTTTGGACATTTAGATAGTAGAGGTAAACGTGTCTCAAGTTGTTATTCCATCTTTCAGCACTGACATTGGTCACATCTAATGTTGTCTTTCAAACGTGACTCATCCCTCCCCACCGTGCCTGTGTGGTTAGGTGGTGGGGCCTCAGTGGTATTCTGCACAGCCAGAACTTTTGTCTAAACGTTTTATGACAAAGTTTACTAATGAGGTGAATACGCATGGTCTCATTGCAACAGTGAATGGATTTCACACAAAAAATTGCATTGTAACATTGTCAGGGCCTAAGTATGAACCAAAACTAGCCATGAAAAAAGTTTAAATTCAGCTCCATATTGCCTTGTTTCAGTGAGTACAAACTCTTTCGAACAGATTTCGGGAGAAGTCTCCGTAAAACTCTTTTAGAACAATGCAATCCAAACGGCTCAAATTATGGCACAGTGTTTCATATATGCCTAGGGGCAGATTTATGAGGCCCGTTGTGCCATCGGAACGTCACTTTTTGTGACGTTCCGTGGCGCAGAAGCCTGCGTGATATTTATCAGGCAGCACTGAGCCACTTTTTGTGGCTTAATGCTGCCTCATAAATATCAGTCCCTTTAACGCAGTGTTCTGCGTTAAAGGGGTGTGCAATGGGTGTTGCTGGGGGCGTTCCCAGCAACATCCATGGCCTTTTGACACTGCCCCAGATATACGAGAAATCGTAAATCTGAGGCAGCACCAAAAGCTTACGCCTCCCCAGGGGAGGCGTAAGGGAGGCGCAACGGGGAGAAATATCTTTATTTCTCCTCGTTTTTCCTTTTTCTATGTGTGCTGCATTCTGCAGCACCCATACAAAGAGGAAAAACCTCTTGTGATTATTTTTGTATAGAAAGGTTTCCCTTCCTATACAAAAATATTCATCCCCGCAACGCAGGCACCCTTGCACCATGGTGCAGAGGTGCCTGCGTTGGCGCAGGCAGCCCATTGTGCGCCGGCGCAGGGGAAAAGGACAGGAATGCACCGCATTTTATAGATACGGCGCATCCCTGCCCTTTTCTTTTGCCGTAGGGAAGCGCAGCAGGAAGGCCTGCTGCGCTTCCCTATGGCAAAACCTCATAAATCTGCCCCCTAGTGTATAGCAGCTAATCAAAGGCCAGCACTGCGGGGCTGACTCTAAGATCCCTAGTATGGCTCCGTGTAACTCAGCCCCCTGGAGTTACTGACATGGGAGGCATCGGAACCTCAGGCGGGGCGGAGTTACCGGGAATTGCTCTTTGAAACCCGAGGCGCCCCTTAGAAATGGAGATTTGCCAGAGAAATCAATAATTCTTTGCTTCCCATCAATTGACTAATTTTTACTAGAATTTCATTAGGAGATTTCACCTGTTTTCTGCAGCTGAAATCTCCCATAGATCTAGTAAGTATGAGGAGGCTGGTAATTTGCTGTACGGGCCCACTCAGGATTACAGAGAGTTTCCTAATGAGTCCTAGATGGCTGCCCACAAAAATGCCGGAAAGCTTGAATGCCTTCCCGGTTGTGGATAAGATAACTCTCCTGCTAATGTATACAGCGAAAGCCAGAGCCGTTTATTAATTCCAAAGCAAAGACATTAGACGTCAGTGATACGTGGAGGCAGATGTGCAGAAGTAGGTAGTATAACTAAATTAGTAAATGTAGTAAACCTATCATGCATTATAGGGTAGGGGGTGCTGGTTTGGAGGAGACGTTGCTCAAATCGGTAACAATCTGATCCTATATAAAGTGAGAGATATACAACACACAGTTTATCGGTTTCTTGAGAAGTCCGTGCTGAAACACAGCTTGAGGAGTATGTGTTCTGCTCTTGCCACAATGACAAACGACAACAATTGTTTAAGATTAAGGAGGAAAAGAGGCGAGAAGCAAACTCGTTCGTTTAACAAAGCACTGCTGCTGAAGCGTGTATGTATTTCTTTTCCAAAAATGAAATGCATTTGTTTTCACAATGTCAATTTTGCAGGGAAAAGCCACAAGCTTTACAATGATCAATTGTCCATTTTAGAAAGCCATTTACCTGTTAGATCCATTAATTTTCATCTCAGGAAAGAAAATGCCAAAACACCTTCAGAGGTTTACAAAAGGCTGCGCTCGAACCAGCGCTACCGATCTCCGTTGTCAGCACAAATTGCAAAGCAATTTCAGTTTAAAAGGTCTCAATTATATTATCTAAAAACAAGGCAGGTGGTGGTGGTTGGGGGAATGTTTCTAACCGGGAGTCAGTCTGCAGAATTATATCCCATATATGTTTTAATTTACGTGCAGTCTGCAGTTTGATGATTACACCTTGACATTCCACACTATATTGACCACATGGGTAAGATTCTGCCTGAAGTAAGATGTATGGATGTATTTCTTTATTTTATTCACAAAGCACAGAAAGCAAAGGTCTGAAGGTGGTAGGTTAAACCTGTTTAAGAAATAGATACTAGAACAATGTTACTAGAAGGTGATGCCATAATAATGATGTGACTATTGTAGGCCCAAGAGAGCCAGAACCCTGCTAGATTGTTGGATATCCACATGAGATAAATTTGCATACACTCAAAATAGAAAGAACTAATTTATATAATGGTTACCTAGAAAATGTGACGTGGATCCTGGTCTCCTGGATGGACCTTGGGCGGGAATAGCAAATGTGTATAATAGCATGATAAATGGGCAATTGTCCCCAGGTGGAAAAGTTTTTCTTATCTTATATGTAATTCAAGTGGAAAGGATGAAGAGAAAGGAACCAGGTCAAATTTGTCACTAAGCGCTGGTTATTTAATAGAGGGCGGCCAGTTCCTCCGCCAGTGTGACAGAGTAAATTTGCCAACCACCAAATTTAGAAATGACAGACAAGCTGGTGGACATTTCTAAAGCACAGGCAAGAACCACCATTATGCTGGCTCCTGTCAATGTTTTTTGAAGTTTGGTGCAGGGCTCCGTCAACATGAAGGAGCCTTGCAAGAAACAGGTTTCATTTTTTATTTTCAAAAAGAAAATCCTGAAACAGAATTTTCTTTTTGAAAATAAAAAGGATGATACTCCCTCACCATGGGAGTCATCTCTCATGGCAATGGAGACATTTTTAGTTTTCACTGTCCCTTTCCACCAGGGTTTGCATGGTGGTGATGGACAGTAAAATATGACTATATGTCTGTCCACCTTAATTCAACATATAGCCAATTCTTCAATGTTTGACTACAGAAGTGACTGAGTAGTCACAGCCGTAGTGAAACCAATGGTCGGTCCGCATAACAATTGTGCGGACGGACCACTGTGTTGGGGGGGAGAGAACTTCGTCGTCTTTCAGACAGAGTTCTCTCTCTGCCACCATATAAATTGGCCCCAAATTCTGCTCCAAATTTCATACCTTAAGCGCTGAATTCATCAAGCCTTTGCACCGGTGCAAAGCAAACTAGAGCAAAGTGTTGGTTTGAGAATTTCTTTCCAGTGCAAAACTTTTTTTTTGCTTTAAAAAGCCTTAAAGTAATGCAAAGTAGTGCTTGTACTACTATGCAAGACATTTTGTCAGGGGGCCATTCCATGGGTGGGACATGGGCATTCCCATGCACCCACCTATGGTTTTTAAGGAAACTCCTATCTACTAACGCTTGGAAACAGTGGGGCAGATTTACAAGCCCCTTGCGCCTCTTTTATGCCGCCGTTGCGTCACTTTTGTGATGCAGCAGCGGCACAAAACCAGCGCCATGCTGCGGGGTATTTACAACGTGACGCATCTGGGAGATGCGTCACGTTGTAAAGCCCTGCGCCAGAAGTAGGCGTTCCGGCGCAGAGGGGCGTTCCGGCGCAGAAACGCCTCCTAAAAGTGGCTGAGTGAAATCTACAAGATTTCACTCAGTCACTTTTGAGCCCATGCTGCGTCAAAACCCTGCACCTGCTTGAAGCAGGCGTAAGGATTGACGCAGCATTTCAAAGATAGGGCACCCCGGAGCCTTGCTGGAGCTGGAGCCTTTACGGCACAGATGCGTCACGCATCTGTCCGTTTTTGCCCCATGGTGCGCCGCATTGTAAATACGGCGCATCCATGGTGGCGGAACCCTGACGCACAATAACTGGCGCATCTCTGCTGATATGCAGGGATGCGCCAGTTATTGTAAATCTGCCCCAGTGATTTTTGCCAAACAATGTATTTCCCCTGACGCAGGTGGGAAGGAGAAAAGTTCTCTTTTCTGCAAACTTTTCAAACTTTTCATGTGCTTCACTGCACAGCACACATATAAAGCCGGAAAAAGCTTAAAGGTTAGTTTAAGCGTATTTTAACTAGGAGGGAGGCCCTTCTAGTAAAACCTATGCTATACTCACTCAGATAACTCTGTGCTTTGGTGCAAAGGTGTGTGCGTAGCATTAAGCAGCTAGAAAGTGCGCAAGCACTTCCGAAGAGAGCAGCTCTCTCCTTCCAGGCAAAATTGTGTGAAAAATAATTAATTTGTTCTTGGTTCATGTTGCTAGGCAGAGGCAGGCATAGGTAGACAGTAGGGACACACATTCATGAGCGTTGGATGGGTTCACTGAGCCTCATGTGGCACAAACTATTCTAGGGAAACCACTAAGGCAAGCTGGTATATTTAATTTAATGTGAAGCCAATTCTATTTTCTTGACTGCAAGAACAGAATGGACCATCCCCCACAACAGGGTACCTACATCAATACATGGGAGTGGGAGCAGTTGCTTGACTGGTATGTGGACCTTATCAGACTAAGGCAAGTGTGGCAGGAGCAGAACAAGCAATTTCACATGAAAGAGAAAGCCAACACAATCCTTCTTACAACTATCATATTTACATTTGTACCTGTTAAGAATTCATTCGCCATTAGAACTCACTGAAAAACATTTGGGATCAGATTTACTTACCCTTTGTGTCACTCTTGCATTGGTCAAAGAAATGGAGGGCAATGCAGAGGTTTATTTGGGATTTACGAAGCCATGCACGGTCTGATTAAAGTGGCTTGTGTGGCTTCGAACAGAAATGTAATGCAAAGGCTTTCGCTGTGCTGAGTTGCATTTGTTAGTGGTAGGCATTCCATGGGTAGAGCATGTACTTTCCCGTGTATCGTCCGATGTATTTCAAGCAAGTCCATATTAAGCTGGAATTATGTGAAATTGGTACGTCTACCACATAATATTTTTATTTCTCCTTGTTATTTCCTCTTTCCATGCATGGTGCATTCTGCATCACACATAGAAAGAGAAAAGTACCTCTCTAGATAGTTTTTGTGCATTAAAGTATCAATTCTTGCACAAAGACCCAATCCTTCAATTACGCTGGCACCCTTGCAGCTTGGCACAAGGGTTCTTGCAGAAGCACTAGGCAGTCACAAGGGTACCAGAGCTGGGAGAGAGGTGAAGAGTGCCATATAGTCTCTTCATCTCTGACCCATTCACACAATGCAGTACAGCAAATTGCCTTGCTGTGCATTGTGAGAATTCTTAGTAAAGCTGCCACCTAATCGTCGGCGAACCCAGTACTGCAGTAGTCCATATTAACACTAAACCAGGATGTAACATTGGCCCCTGTAGTCCCTGCAGAGGGGAGGCACCCTACCATAAGGAGCTCACATTCAGCCCTATCCTAAGAATTTCTATGAGATTTGGGAGTCTCAGGGGGACCTTACTACACGTTGAAGGGAGAGTCCTTCATTTTGTGTTACAAATGTACATAATCTACTTCCAAATTCGACATGCTACATTATTGGGTTACTTGCTTCAGGGCCGATTAGAAAACAAATTCAGTCTTGGCAAATCTTTAAAACAAGCGCGAACTTTCAGAAGACTGAGTAGAATGCGGCTAGTGTGGCATTCATATTTGGGTTGTAGCAGCCCACCCAACTCTGAAAGCAACCCCTAACTTGCAGTCCATTGGAAAAACACTAGTGTCAGAATGGCCAGTCAGGGGTGTTTGTAGTTTGTAAAGCATAAAACATGTGAGTGGACTCTTTGCATGGACGGTGTCTAAAATAACCTTCATCTGATTAAGAGTTATGAGTAAAGTCTTGTAAAGAGCTTCAGCAATATAACTTAAATATAGCCCTTTTTCGCAGCAGAAGTCGAAGTAACAATTTTGTCTGTACACATTCAAAATCCTCTCCAATTTAGGACAGCCATGAGACCTGCAAACTGATGAGCAAGCATGTACTTTTTGTTTTCTTTTTTATTTGGAAAATAAAGACAGGTTTCTTAGTGATAAGGATATTTCTGTGGTGGAAAAATCAGATTTAACAATCAATTGGACATTCATGCTTTATGAAAGCATGCTATATTGATGGTCAGTATTTCTTTACCTATTGTTTTTATTTCTTAGGTAGCGGTTACCTATTTACACATTATTATCTTATTTCAGAATTTAAATGTTTGATTTGCCCAACGGGTACTGCTGCCAGAAAACCAGTTGTACCACCCTTACCCCCTGGTAAAACCCGCTTCTTCAAAAGTTTCCTCAAAATGAGTTGATTCAAGGTGGGACACAACACCAAAGGAAAAGAGATCTGTTTCCTAATCGGCAGATAAAAGAGAACCCCACCTCTTCATCTAGATCTCCTAATTCTAGTAGACGAGAGGAGTTTGACGAAGGAAGAACTGATATTTCTGAAAAGACGTGTCAGCTTTTTGGATATTGTATAAAAAAATGGGACCAGGCCCTTTCACTGCTTTATTCAAATACATGCAACAACAACAAGGTGATGGTCCGAATGCTTGAATTAATCTCAACCACTGGCAATGGCTCGGGCCACACACCAATCCATTGTTTTTTGCACAACATGACACCTCAGTTTTAGACCAAGCCATATGCAATTTAGCTCAGCCCTGCTCCTCATGGGAACAGTCCAGCTCAAATGGAAAAGTCAGATCCTCCCTGAACCAGAATACAAGCAACTTTGTATTGGATTCACCCTGATAAGGGGTCATCAGCTAGGTAGAGCTTGATATCAGTGGCACAGTGAGCTCAGGACCCATGTCTGGGCAGACACGTTGCACGGTTCACTGACAAAATATCAACTAGTAAAATATCGACCGACCAAAATATTGAGACTAAAATATTGAGTACAAACATATTGACTACCTATACTTAACCCCTTGCATGCTCATGACGGAACCACTCCGTCATGAGCCACGGGCACCGTGTGCTCATGACGGAGTGGTTCCGTCATGCTGCGGCCGTTGGTGGCCGCTCCGCCCACGCGGCGCTGTTTCCCCGCCTGTGCGGGCGATCAACGCAAGTGGGCGGAGTCGTGACGGAACCACGCCGTCATGAGCACAGCTCGGCCGTGACTCATGACGGCGTGGTTCCGTCATGAGCATAGCGGTGCCGCGCTCACCCCAAACCCCCCCAGCGCCGCGGCGGAATTCGCGCCGCAGCGAAGGGGTTAAAAAGGTAAGTACAAAAATATTGGTAGAAAAACATTGTTTACAATAACATAGTTGTATTAAATATCGATTTTCAAATATATACAAATTACAATATTAAACATATTATATATTCAATACTAACATCAATTTAATAAAATGTTTATATAAAATGTATTTAATATATATTTTAACAAATATAACAAAAAAAAGTACTTTGAAAAAGTTAAACACACATACATATATACATGTATATTAACATATATCTATTAAAAAAATATAATGAAACATATATGTTTTAATTATTTAATAATGTCATTTTTTAAAACATTATATATATGTATATTTATATGTATATATCCAGTCTCCTTCCTCCTTTATGCAGAAGAAATGTTCGGACACCCAAACATGGTGCAAAATTAGAATTTAATGGCTCCAAATAAAGCAACGCGTTTCGGCTTTCGCCTTGATCACGTTTTAGACAAACACATTGTTTGTCTAAAGCTTGATCAAGGCGAAAGCCGAAACGCGTTACTTTTTTTGGCACCATTAAATTGTAATCTTGCACCGTGTTTGGGTGTCCGAGCATTTCTTCTGCATGAAGGAGGGAGGAGACTGGAAGTGTGGAGTTGCCGGCAACTCGGGCTCGGACCGCCCCAGCAGACAGCCTTTTCCCAGCCGGGATCGTTTTTGTATACATGTGTGTGTGTGTGTATATATATATATACATATATATATATATATATATGCTTACAAGAACCTCCAGTTTGCTGGGGGCCACCAACTCTGCAGGGCGGGCTCCAAAAAGACAAGACTGGAGAATCCTGTCGAATTACTAAACAAAAAGCCACAGAGCCCAACTTCGTCTTATTTCCAGAAGACATTTATTCGTCTGAATGCGCGGCAGCATTTAAACACTTCTCTCCACCCTTGGTGGAGAGAAGTGTTTAAATGCTGCCGCGCATTCAGACGAATAAATGTCTTCTGGAAATAAGACGAAGTTGGGCTCTGTGGCTTTTTGTGATATATATATATATATATATATATATATATTCACTTAAAAAACCATAGGTTTCACACATGTTATAGTTAGCTGGACATTTCACTCGTAAAAAACCAATGAAATTCCCCCGTTATAGTTAGTGCATGCAACTATAACTCACACGACCGCAATCCTCTGCTGATGACGTCAGATATTACATCACTGTATTTAGACACTTATTTACCTATGTCTTTTTCCACTAATCTTTAGCTATACATATATTACAAATATTTTTTTTTCAGAAAGACACATATGTCATCAGTGATGTAATATCTGTCGTCATCAGCAGAGGATTGCGGTCGCGTGAGTTATAGTTGCCTGCACTAACTATAACGGGGGAATTTCATTGGTTTTTTACGAGTGAAATGTCCAGCTAACTATAACATGTGTGAAACCTATGGTTTTTTAAGTGAATTTGCAAGGTTTTTTAAATGCTAATTCGTAACTATAACGTGTGTGAAACCTATGGTTTTTTCAGTGAATTTGTACGGTTTTTTAAATGCTAAGTTATGTATTTATGAATGTATTTTTTTTTCAGGTTTTTCACAGTGCGCGCACCGTGCGCGCGCTGTGGGCGCATGGTGCGCTTCGCGCACCGAGCGCCCACAGTCCGCAGTGAGATTTCCTATGGAAACTAGGTTGTAACTATAACTATCTACTGTACACCTCATTGAAACCCTCCGAAATCGAGGGTTAATGTCCAGAGGAGCTGAAGAAGGTGATGCTCCCACCTCAGAGGAAGGGCTCAGCTGAGCTGCCGATGATGTACTCGGCTGAGCTTCTGAGGTTGGGCTCCGGTGACTTACTGAAGAGTTTTCTTCAGTATGTCGAGCAAAGGTCCTGGGATGTTTATCCCTAAGGTGTCTCATCATAGAGTGATTTCCAAAGGAATACTTCTTCCTTGGATCTCCTCTAGATAAAACACGCTCACAAAGTCTGCAAGTGACCAATGGAGCATTGACCTTTTTCTGCCCCTCTGGAAAAGTAAAATACTCCCACACAAAAGAATCCTTTTGTTTCCTCCTTCTCTGTCTGATGATGGTGCTGCTAGGCTCACTCTCAGAAGAGGACTGCTGCTCTGCCATTGTATCTCAATGTCAATTCAGCTCCTTCTCCTAGGGGATCTCAAGCAGTAATGAGGGGAATGGCTGTGGTGTGGGAAGTTTCTGGAACTGAAAGTAGTTTCAACCAATGAAAAGTGTTCTTTGTGGACCACATGACCTACCGTGCGCGCTCCGTAAGCTTACGGTACGCCCTCGTAAACAAGTACGCATGCGCAAACGTGATGTAAATATGCGCTTACGGAGCGCTTACGGAGCGCGTACGTAGGACGCACTCGCGCATGCGCATTACACGCACCCGCGTAACCGCGACGTTGGTTCCGCGCAACACGCATGCGTGTACGTGTACGTCACGTACGTATCACGTAAGCACACCGTACTTATGACGTACGGAGCGCGTAGCGTCAGCTTACCGTACGCGCATCGTATCACGTAAGTGCACCGTACTTATGACGTACGGAGCGCGTAGCGTCAGCTTACCGTACGCGCACGGCAAAAAATGCATTAAAAAAAAGTACAAGTTTCAAGAGTTGTAGAAGATAATAACTGTGATGTACAACTGTATGTAAACATTAATTTTAAAAAAAATAACCATTCCATAATGCAGGATATAGTACATATATTATTTTATACATAGGTTGGATATTATTTTTTACCAAAAATCTCAACAAAAAAAATTGCATTTAAAAAACCGTACAAATTCACTGAAAAAAACATAGGTTTCACACACGTTATAGTTAGGAATTAGCATTTAAAAAACCTTGCAAATTCACTGAAAAAACCATAGGTTTCACACATGTTATAGTTACAGGACATTTCACTCGTGAAAAACCAATGAAATTCCCCTGTTATAGTTAGTGCAGGCAACTATAACTCATGCGACCGCAATCCTCTGCTGATGATGTCAGATATTACATCACTGATGACATATGTGTCTTTATGAAAAATAAATATTTGTAATATATGTATAGCTAAAGATTAATGGAAGAAGACATGGGTAAATAAGTGTCTAAATACAGGGATGTAATATCTGACGTCATCAGCAGAGGATTGCGGTCGCGTGAGTTATAGTTGCCTGCACTAACTATAACGGGGGAATTTCATTGGTTTTTCACGAGTGAAATGTCCTGCTAACTATAACATGTGTGAAACCTATGGTTTTTTCAGTGAATATATATATATATATATATATATATATATATATATATATATATATATATACATATATATATATATATTGAGCAAAAACATAAAATATTTAAAAAGTGAATATCATACATTTTTTACAAATTATAAGAAATAATTTACAAACAAAAAACATAAAAACCATAAAAAGTGAGTGCAACAGTAGGGAAAGTGTTGGATAGAGTAGGGGTAAAAATTACTATTCCCACTCCAGTGAGTGTAACAGTAGGGAAAGTGTTGGATAGTGGAGGTGTAAAAGTTACTATTCCAACTCCAGTGAGTGCAACAGTAGCGAAAGTGTTGGATAGCGGAGGGGTAAAAATTACTATTCCCACTCAAGTAAGTGCAACAGTAGAGAAAGTGTTGGATAGCAGAGGGGTAACAATTAATATTCCAACTCCAGGGAGTGCAACAGTAGGGAAAGTGTTGGATTTCAGAGGAGTAACAGTTAATATTCTCACTCCAGTCAGTTCAAAATTAAAAACAAACTACATTTTAACAACAATAAAAAAAATATATTAAATATATAAATATGTTAACATTTCAAATACAAATATATTTAATATAAAATATTTTTACCAATATTATTATATTAAGTACAAATAACAAATACCTGCAAATATTATATTCAATAAAATCAAGCAACATTCCAAAAATATACCTATTTTAATTAAAAATTATTTTGAAAAATATACATTCATTATTACATAAATTCACTTTTTTTATTTCCTATCCTATAACACCACAGAATTCACAACACACATTTAAATGTAGAAAATATGTACTTCCTCAAATAACATAATTAATTAGCAATTAAATATATATTATTTTTTTTCTTTTAAAAAAACTCATAAAAATCATTTTGATTCCCACATTTTACCCCTATAATCCCAAAAACCCCCAGTTAAAATTAAATTATAAACAATAATTCCACAATTAAAACTTATTTTCAATAAAAATACTAATAGTATTTAACAACTAATTATAAAGAAAGTAAAATTAATTTACTCCCCACACTGTACCTCTATAACAATAAAGCCCACACAAAAAAACATATCAACAAATACCCTATTTAAATATAAATTAATTGATTAATATTAATGAGCAACTAATTTTTAATTAATTAAACAGTCTTCCCACCCTTTACCCCTACAAACCCCACAACCCACTCCTAAAAT
Source organism: Triturus cristatus (assembly GCF_964204655.1). Classification (NCBI taxonomy): domain Eukaryota; kingdom Metazoa; phylum Chordata; class Amphibia; order Caudata; family Salamandridae; genus Triturus; species Triturus cristatus. The sequence continues at coordinate 1,138,197,089 of NC_140583.1, read as the reverse complement.
AATTACACAAATTCAATATTTAATTTTCAATTAATTAGCTAATATTAATTAACAACTAATTATTAATTAATTAACATAAATTACTTCCCACGCTTTAGCCCAAAAAACCACACAACCCACACCTAAATAAATTACACACTTACCATAATTAATTATCAATTAATTAGTTAATATAAATTAACAACTAATCAAAAATAAATTACTTACCACCCTTTACCCCTATAATCCCCACAACCCGCACCTAAATAAAATGACAGAACTACCATAATTAATTATCAAGTTATTAATATTAATTAACAATCAAATAATAATTTATTACAAATACATTACCTTCCACAATTAATGCTATAAAATGTAAATAAAATAAATAAAAAATAATCATTAATCTATAATAATTAAATGACTTCCCACCCTATTGCCCTAGAAACCCACAACCCGCTACGAATTAAAAAATGCAAACTTTAATTTAAAACAAAAATCATAACTACTAAAAATGTAGCACATATATTTAAAAACATAAACAATGCCTATACAAAAAACATACATCAAATACTTTTAAAATATAAACTTAAACACATAGCATTAACTGGAAAATCGATATTTTAAACATCTATATTTGTGCAAACAATATTAATGACTTCTATATTTTTTTAAACGATATTTCTTACCTTAAAATTCGATATTCTTGACCACAATATTCTTGCTGTCGATATTTCTGCATCACGATATTTCCAACTGGATATTGGTGTAAGTCGACATTTTCAACTCGATATTCTGTCTCAGCACCATGGAAAAACATAAATGTGTTGCATTAATATCATCCTTTTGCTTATCACAGTTTATCTAGACAAACAGAGCAGAAGAAGGAAATGACACATTTTTGCTGTTTAAAATGCAACTTTAGTTATGCTCTTTGACCTACCCTTTCCCTAAGCTGGTGTACACGTCAGCTGTAATAACTTATTACAGTTGAGCGGCTTCTCATTTCTTTAATATAGGCGAATAAGTAAGTTACACGACCCCTGTAATTTTCACGCACCTGATCATCAGACAGAAACATTCAGCAATTTAACAACTTCATTTATCACAATGCCACTGAACAATAGAAATGTACTTTGTTGAATGAAAATGAAACTTTTTATTAGTGTTTGGATATGTGTGGAAATCAGACTTATGCATTTAATTGTGCTTTTTTGTGTACGGGGCGGTGAGTTTTTCTTAATTGATGCTTTGTCGTTAATCCTTCAATAATTGTAACTCTTTATCTCTCCACTGAGAACCTTTATGCTGAGTTGATAGACTATATTAATAACATCTAGTGATTATGGGGCTTACCTAGGGAGTAATTGTGCACAGGCTATCTGGCACCTGTTATTGACTACGGTGACATCACTCCAGCTATTGGGCAATTGTATTGTTAAGTTCCATGAAATTGCATTAAATGCAACTACTTTCCTTCAGCTTCATTCAGTCTCAATAGAACCGAATCCGATGGATGTAGGATGCAGGCGCTGCGAGCCAGACCCGATGGAAAGTATTGCGGGTCCTGGTTTAAGACGTAGGGGCAGATTTACAAGCCCCTTGCGCCACTTTTGCGTCACTTTTAACATGGGAAAAGTGACGCAAAGTGACACAAGGGGCTTGTAAATCTGCCCCGTAATATGCCTTACTCTACCAAGTCTATCGCCTAACAAACACATTGAAAAAAAATCCGGGAAGAAGTGCATGAATCAATATTTTGAGCTCGAAGCATTGTTAAAAATTTAACGCAATTCAACAGAATTTTTAACCCGAGTTTAGGAGTTATCCCAAAAATAATCTTTGGAAAATACTTCGTGAAATGTTGTCTTTTACACACCTGGTATTAAAATTGAATAAGACAGAACGATTCGGAAGACAGCTTGATTGCGATTAGTTCAGGCCAATAATTTCTTAGCATATTGTGTGGAAATGGCGGTTTCTGGGGGGAGTAGAGTCCACTTGACATCTCTGGTCACAGACAGAGGCTGGTCTAGACTGGCAGAGACACGAGGCTTTCAGTGCCATGGGGCAGGGTTAAGGCCAGGTCAAGGTCTCTATGAGCTATTTCCTGGCTTTGGTGATTGGGGTTGACTAGGCAGCTTAAGAGATTTATAGTGAGGTTAATAAAGGTCGGACCATTAATTTATTGTAGTGACAAGTTATTTGGAAGTAGGGGGATCTTGAAAATTTATGGTGATAAACAAGAGAAGCCACAGACTGAAGCTGCACGTGGAGGAAGGGGTATTGGTGGAGAGAAGTGGGAAGCAAGAAAGAAGGGGCCTTATTCAAGGTGAGCAAGGGGCAGGATTTGCGGAGCTCTCAGAGACTTTGGCGAGGGTTGCCAGTGCAGCCAGACCAACTGGGCAAGGAGTGACCTGTGGTGTAAAGAAATGGGAGGGCACGACCTCCAGTTGAAGCATAGGTGGCGCTGGACCAGGCAGGGCGGGCGGCGTCACTGACGTGAACGCGGACATGGTAACCTGCGCGAGGAGGTGCAGTCAGCAATTTAGGAGCTGCCAATGGAAGAGTGTGCAGTTAGACAGTATGGCGGGCAGCTTGGGGAGGATGCAGGGGTCACACCAGTGAAGCGCAGGGGATTGCCAATGGCTAGAGAGGGAGGGGGCACGAATCAAAAGGGAACTGATGGCAAATGAAATGTCTAAGATGGATACAAAGGTATGTTTAAGAATAAACATCCCTGAAACACAGTGCAGGATGAGCACGGGCATTGAGCCACAGAGAGACAGGCGAGGGGAGTAGTTAGCAGCACACAGGAGGCCAGGGGGAGAGTCTGGTACAAAGGAGAGGTGGCATAGAGCTGGCAGATCTTTACAAAGTGACTAGAGAGGTGAGATCAGGGACAAGGGGGCCAACAGGAAAGAGGAGTAGGTGTGTATACTTGCCAAAGAGAGGCATCTCAGAGAGGAGGAGCAGACTGGAGTGTCAGGTGAGTTCCCAAGGATCACAACATCCTCAATTAGGAGTTGCTTTGGGGTCATCACAACAACAAGCTTGAAATCAGAGCCATGGAGGGTTTCCAGCAGCTGGTCAAGCACAGTGTGCCTTGGGAGAAGTGAAATGAACAGAGGGAACAATCCGGGGTGGCCCTGCACCCAGCGAGGCATATGAGATGCCAGCAAATGCACAATTGCAAGAGGAGTGTAATTTGAGTATGTAAAATGGCGGTATGGGTGATGCACATTCCTGGGTAGAATGCTGGGCTTCACGGGGGACAAGAATTTACTGAAGAGGGGGGCATGGCCGGCAGCCACGGAAGATGGCCACCAACTTGGAGAGCTCCGCTAGCCAACGGCGCTGTAACCTGAAAATCCGACATAATCCGGATTTATAGTAGCAACCAGTGCACAGTGGGCCACCACGACGACATAAGGGAAGTCAGGGGACGGCAATCAGCTCCTGAAACGGTGCCAGCAGTGATATCCAGATGGCGGTGGAAGGTGAGAAGGGAAGGCAAGATGGCGCGGCAACACTTCAACGCGCCTTAAACGTGAATTCTATCCGAGCGGAGACAAAACAGATGATTAGGCCCAGCGCGGAGGTGCGGATAGGGGCACATGCCGATCAGAGTGCGAGAGACTCCACCAGTGGCCGGAGCACCAAGGCAGCCGTGCACTTGCTATATGGCACCCACAAACCGGCGGGGGAAGAGGTGTCTCCCGAGAGCGCAGAGGAGCTTGGAGGGCCGGCCGGCATCCTGGGGACTGAACTGGACCCCAGATAAGGACAGAGACTTTCCCTGTGGTAGAGGCACAGCTATTGCCAGCGGTGATCCGGTGATCAAGCGTCCACAGATGCCTCAGAAGTGAGGGCGGCCCCCTGAGTGGTGTACACGATTGAGCGAAGGCCACACGAGGGCCTGCGGCGACAATGGAATTATGGCCTGGCGAGGACACAGAGTAGGGGAGCTGGTGACCCCACGGTGAGTGAGCGGTACCTCCTGAGGCATCACTTGCAACAGAGGGAGTCGCCAGACACTTGTGACTGTGCAGCGGCCTGTGTTGGAAGCAGGCCTCCATTCCTCCTCCTTTCCCCAAGGGGACCTGGTGAGTTGCTACAGCCCCAGGGCTATGAGGACAGACCGGGGGGGCAACCAGGGCACCACCTGTCCCTCACCGAGCCTGGCGGGCAGTGTAGTAGAGGCCAGCGACTGCAAACGGACACCACTTCTTCGGCCGGGTTGAGCCATCTGGTTAGCCATGTAAGTGGACCTACGGCACAAGACCTTTCCTGCACCACAGCCAGAGTTGAACGGAGAGGGAGCGCGACTTACACCCCCTAGGCCTGACCCACGTGCGAAAGACAGCTCTCCTCCACAGAATTCCCTGGTGTGAGGCACGTGCTTCAAGGCATGGGCCGTACGAAAGCGATGGCGATAAGTCAGACGAATTAGATCGAAAAATACACAGTCGTCAGGCATTGGGATGATGGTGTAACAGGCGGGGAGCCGCCGGGGGACCTGGAGGATCAGCTCCAGGATCCCTCCTTAAAAGACATTATGAAAGCGATCACGGACCTGAGGGGGACACTTCAACCCAAGCTGGACTCGTTCACTGAAGAGGTGGCCCTGCTCCGGGCGGACTTTCTCAAACTGTCAGGAAAGGTATCTGTGGCGGAAGCGGACATAGGAGGACTACAGGCAAAAACCAAGCACTTGGAAGAACAGGTCACATGCCTCACAAAGACTCAATCGGAGATCACTGCCCGGCTCGAAGATCAGGAAGGGAGAGCCTGGCGTATCAATATCTGACTGGTAGGTGTGCCGAAAAGAATGGAGGGGCAGTCGGTAGACCATTTCCTTGAGGACTTAATCCTAAATAAACTGAAAACAACACGCCTATCTTCATTCTTCTCCATTGAGAGAGTCAACCGGGCTTTGGGATGCCGGCCGCGGCCAGGAGCACCACAACGCACGATCACAGTGAGGATATTGAACTTTAGAGACTGCAACGCCATACTGCAAGTGGCACATCAACATGGGGATCTACATCTCGAAAATGCGACTATCCGCTTCTTCTCGGATTTCACCCTACAAGTCCAGCACCAACGGCGTATGTTCGACGCCGCAAAGCATGCTGAAAATTATAGAGGAGCCTACCCCTCATTTGCCGCTGTTGGAATCACCGCTGCGGCCCGAGTCGTGGACCGGGCGGAAGTCAGGCAACGATTTGCCTGACGGCGAGTGGGGCTTCCGGTTTGGAGAAGGAAGTCCCGCGCACGCCGCTGCCACCGCAGGAGAAGCTGCCGAGGAGAGGGAGGCTGGCGCCTGCCCGTGCGGGCCTCCCCGTTGCTGAGGGAGAGCCCCGCAGGCGCCAGCCGGTAGGAATGAAGGGCGGAGGGTGCGCGAGGCACACTACCGGTGCCGGCCCCCGCCGCAAGTGAAGAGGCGTGGAGTCTCCCTTGAGCAGCCCGGTAAGTTAAGAAGGGCTGGGGGGCTCCGTTGGTGCTTGGTTTATGCCGACCGTGGCGGTGTGGGACAAATAGTGCTGAGTCGTCCCGCCAGGGAGCGGGCCACTCCAACGATGGGGCATAATTGTTCGAAGAGCCTACGTGGCTTTCACAAAGGGGGCATAGTTGTTTCCAGAGGCCCCTGTCCGCTCCAACGTTGTGAGCCTATTTGTTTAAAGGGCCAGATGGGCCCGTGAGCATTTTTCAGTGCCCCCGGTGTGGGGCTGATCTTCACAGCGGCGCCGCAACCCTTGGGGGCATAGTTGACCGTCAGAGCCCCGTGTGGCTCCACAGTACTGGGGGACATGTTTGTTTTTAGAGCCTAGGTGGCTCCAACGTTTTGGCATATTGTTCAAGGGCCATTGAGAGCCCATGCCTCATATTTAACTTCCACAGCTGCGCAGCACTTAGTGCCAGCTGCAGCGTTTAGGCCCTGTTCTTGTCCCCAGCTGCCCAGCAAGTAGTGGGCAGCTGCTACGTTTAGGTTCTGGTGCAACCTGGACCCTAATGTGATTAAGGTGCTATTGTGATTTATATACTAATGCTTTGGGTGTTAGGAAATGTACCGTGTGTAGTATGTTTTGCGCACCCTGTGTCTTTTATATACTAATGCGTTGGGTGTTAGGAGATGTACCGTGTGTAGCATGTTTTGCGCACCCTGTATTTTATACCTCTAGATATGATTTCTGCATAGGAGGTTGTTTAATGCGTTGGGTGTTAGGAAATGTACCATGTGTAGTATGTTTTGCGCACCCTGTGTTTTATACCTCTAGATATGATTTCTGCATAGGAGGTTGTTTAATGCGTTGGGTGTTAGGAAATGTACCGTGTGTAGTATGTTTTGCACACCCTGTGTTTTATACCTCTAGATATGATTTCTGCATAGGAGGTTGTTTTACCTGTTTAGGTTTATGATAGGGAGAGTATACTTTCCTGTGTGATGTACGCCCCTAGAGTAATTATACATAGGAGGTAGGGTCTAATGCGTTAGACTTGTGAGAGGTGCATAATGTGTTTATGCCCCTGTGATGTATACAGGATAGGTTTTATACCTGATTCTATTATGATAATGCTGAGGTCATTATGGCGCCAGTAGTTACTGGTTGTGCTCTACAGTTATAATTTGTGTTACAGTTGGTCTAGTAAGAATAACTCAGTAAAAATAAGAGGCAGAATCCGTGGTATTAGAGGTTCTGAAAGGCTTTATTCCTCTACAAAGGAATTACAGTTCGAACCGTAGGCTTCAAATTCCATCACCACGAAGGTTCAGGAAGGGAAGGCAATACATTATTGACAAGTAAAGGTACTTATATGAAAAACATTACATTAAGAGAGATGCAGGAGGCGTAACAGCTGATAATACAGATAATGATACACATACGTAATGAAAAAAGGCGTGAACATAGGCGTAACTAGAAACGTCATTAAACATGATGTCACAAGTGGGTGGATCCATAAGAGAATCCTGCAATGTCAGCAGAAAATATTTGGCAGAGATGCGCGCGCAGCCATATGACGTGTGATTGACGTGCAACTAGGGGGTGAAGGGGACTTGACATTTAGCTCTACATGTGGAGACAGAAGTCTGAGGGGTCATGTCAACCTAATCCCAAATCATATCTAATATCTTATGTTTAAAGAACTGTATTATCCAAAAGGAAAAGTCTCTCGGGCGGAATCTATTCTATACTGACTGTTAGTGCGTGTACAAGCGTCTAAGTGTCTACATGAGATGCAAGGGGGCAGGAATCTTCCATGGTAACAGGGGCTATGAATTACTTGCATGAGGACAGTGAGGCCTGGCCCTTTGCTCGATAGCTGGAAAAATGTTTACCTAAACTACTAGACAGGAATGCATCGGATGAGGAGCGGAGCAGATAATCTTGAAGGTGAAATACAGTTTTTGGGAGGCAACAGCCGGATCAGGCACCGTTAGCCGTGCAGGGAGTAGGACAAAGTTCATGGATACAGATGCGGGCTCGGACTGGAGCTTTCAGAGGCAGAAGGCAGGAAAAAGCTTGATGGCAGAATTCAGGGCCTACTCGCCTGAATCTGTAAAATGTGGAAAGTGAACCACATAAAGTCGGTGGCCTTTCATACTTAGGAATGGAATATCTGACCCATTCATGGCGGATCTGAAAGAGGACATGTTGACGGTGGACGCACATGTATTTGCGTCTTCATAACTGGAACTGGAGGGAACATACATGTACTTGTAGCATGCACATGGAGCCGTTGGGGTCTACGATAGGGGACATAACTGATCACAAAATTCATATTTCCTCATTCCCTCCTTGTCCCCTACGGACCCTCAGGAGATATCGATCTTCATCAATCCATCGATCTGTTCATATAGCATCATTTGTTCTTCTTTTTTCTTCCGGGATCTTGAACGAAAACTTGGATGCGGGATACACGATGTGGCACACAGGCCACAAATGGCTGGCCCACATTGTAGACATAAGCAGCAACTGAATAGTATGAGAAAGCCAATACCTAGGAAGGATAGGATCCTCCATCCCCAGGCTGACAACACGCTCCAGAACCAACCGGACCAAGTCCAGGTGCCTGGACTCTGGTGTATCTGGCTTATAATCTTATGAAGGCGAGTTATGGCTTTATATACTGACGGCGAATTTTCTGGTATGAAAACACAGCAACTTGATCCGATGACCCTACAAGGTCCGCCCCTATCGGCCAGGATGACGTCAAGGACAAGACGATTTTGAAGCACAACAATCCGCATAGCAGACTGCTCTTCTGTTAAATTGCCTAAGGCGGAAGTAGTCTCGTTTACTACTGCTTCAAGGGTTCTAGTTAATCTATGTATCAGTTTACTATTAGTGACTGTTCCTATATAGGGAAAGAAACCTTTATTGAAATCTGTGTATTGCTCCCATGCCGTTTCAGTGTAATCGACAATCGGGAGATCTCTCTGCTGTCTATTGTGTACTAAATGGGTATTTCTGTGATAATCAGGAGGGGCTAGAAAAACAGGTGGCAGAAGGAATGCTATGTAACAGGTACCATCCCAATCTATAGGTAAACGTATATATGCAGTCTGGCCACATATGAAGTAGGAATGACGAGAAGCTCTGAATGTAGACTTGCCTTGATCACTGAATCTTATTACAGTGGTACATTTACTATGGCCCATGTGTATGGAACCATTCTTTCTTACACATAATTCTCCTTTAACTGGAAATACTGACATAGCGGGCAAGATTGGTGTAGCTTCAGATTCAACATTCAGAATCATGAGGTTAAGTGTAAAATTACCTAATCCATATACTTCATTTTCTAGATCAGTTCCTGTTCTTTTGGGAAGTCCCTCCTTGTTAGGGTAGCAGACTTTAAGCAAAACTAGGTTCAGGTTTCCCCATACCCAGTTGTCTTGATAAACTACTGAATTTGAATCTAGGGAATTGATCAAACTAAACCATGCTCCACAGGAGCCATTGTGTGTGAACGGATACGGAAAGAGGGGCAAAACTCCCTTATAGTTCTGATAGGGAGGGAGTCGGCCACATATCCAACAATTGGTAGCATTGCTGGTCTGATGGGAATGATGTAACATACTAATAAAAGTGTTGTTGCGCAGCGCAAATCTATAAGACAACTCATGCGGAGGTAATTCGCTAAAAGAATGTTCAGCAGTAACATTGTAAGCACGTTTAGAAATAGGGTAATACATATGTATGTATGTATGTATGTACTACTGCGTGTGGTACTTGTACTGACAATTGATGTCCTAACACTATGGCATCGCTTTGTCTGATTGCCAAAGCTGTTGCTGCCACTGATTTCAGGCACGCAGGAAGAGCCTGAGCTACTGGATCTAATGTACTAGAGAAATAAGCACATGGTTTGTGTGATCCTGCTTGTTCCTGAGTGAGTACTGACAAGGCAGTACCTTCGCGTTCTGTAACAAAGAGTGTAAAAGGCTTACTGTAACATGGTGTTGCTAAAACAGGTGCTTGGCATAAAGCTTTCTTTAAGCTTTCAAAGGCATGTATATGTTCTTGAGTCCAAGGGAGGACAGTCGATGTGGCTGCCTCCTGTGTTGTCAACTGAATGAGTGGTTTTGCTAGAAATGCATATTGAGGGATCCACTGCCTACAGTATGAAGTGAGGCCTATAAAAGCCCGCACCTCCTTTTGTGTTTTGGGTGGTGGCATGTTAGCAATTAACTGGATGCGGTCGGGTGTAAGCTGTCTTCCCTCCTTGGACAGCAAGTGCCCAAGGTAAACAACTTGCTGGACACAGAATTGCAGCTTAGAAGGGGACACCTTGTGCCCCTTGTCGGCCAGAAATTGTAAAACCGTCAGTGACGCTTTTTCACATTCAGGTTCGCTTCGGGCGGTGATCAGCAGATCATCGAAATGATGATCAGAAGGCTTAGAAAAGGCTTAGAAAAAACAAAATTAATAATGTAACTGTGCAGTGACTACGAAGCGATTTACAGTACGCGTGTTTTTTAAGCTTTATCTGTCTATTTCTCTCTCTATTTCGGTCTAGAGGATACATGTCAGAGACAAATTCAACCGATTCACCTTGGAGAGGACTTAAACAATCAAATTGTCTGACTTGCTAGACCTTAGTTTCAGTTTATAGAGTTCGGTTTTTGTTTGTTCAACCAAGGGGAGCTTTGAGTCTGTCTGTGAGGGAATGCAGGGCTGAGTGTTCACATCGGACGGTAGTCCATAAAATTTCTTGATATGGCTCGAGTGCAACCACCCTTTACGTCCCTCAACCTTCACGGCTGTCCTTGTTGTCAGCAAGACGAGTTTGGGCGACTTCCACCTGGGCTCCAGCTGGGTCTTCCGGTCGAAATTCCTCACAAGAACCAGATCACCTGGAACCACGTCATGGGGCTTTACCTCAGTGTTATCGGGAAAAGCGGCAGCTACCTGTGAACGACAAGATTGTAGTGCAGACATCAAGGAAGCCAGGTAATCTGTCAGCATATTACAGTCAATATCAGTGATTTTACGAGGTATAGGCGTCCCCCACATATTTGGTGGTCTACCAAAGATCACCTCATAAGGGGATAGCCCTGTACGAGAATGTGCTACCATTCTCATGTAAAAGAGCGCAACTGGTAAAGCTACTATCCAATCGACACCTTTTTCTCTGCATATTTTGGACAATCTAATTTTCAGAGTTTGATTATGACGTTCCACAAGACCTGCTGCCTCGGGATGTCGAACACAGTGGAATTTCCATTGGTAGCCTAACAGAAGTGAAACGTGTTTCATTAGTTCGGATGAGAATGGCTGGCCGTTATCTGAGTATACAACACGTGGCAAACCGTATCGTGGGAAGAATTCTCGAACTAACTGTTTGGCAGTAGTCGGGGCAGTGTAATCTGAAACCGGGTAGGCTTCTGTCCAACGGGAAAGAGCACAGACAACTACGAGAACATATTTGAATCCTCGACATCGTTCCATCTGGATATAATCCATCTGGAGGACTTCAAAAGCATGCTCGGGAGGTTGGAATCCACCCTGCTCTACGGGAATGCTTTTACCTGGATTAAACTGACAACATATCATACAGGTACGTACTTTCTGTTTGGCTGCTGCTCGCAAGTGTTTGTTGAACCAAATGTGTTGAATACTGTCTAGCATAGCTTTTTCTCCTAGGTGCGCTGGACTATGTATTGTGTTAATGATGACTTGAACCATGGAGTCGGGAAGAAACCATATAGATTTTTCCTTCGTCATCCATCCTTGATCCGTTTGGATCCCTCCTAATTCAGTCCATTTCTTTATTTCTTCTGGTGTAGCATGTGTCTGTATATCAATTACATCAAGGGCGGGATCCTTAACTGTCATGCAATGTGTTGGTGTCGGAACTATTGTCTTTGTCGTGTCAGTTGTATGAGTCTGATTCTGAGCAGTCTGTTTAGCTGTTCTGTCAGCTAGGTCGTTACCCTGAGAAATGATATCGGTAACTTTTGTATGGGCTTTGCATTTCATAATCGATATTGCAGTAGGTAGATGAATCGCGTCTAATAGAGCTTGAATGAGGGGTCCGTGTTGGATGTGGGCACCGTGAGAAGTTAAATAACCTCTCTCTCGCCACAGTACGCCGAAGTCATGGACGACTCCGAATGCATAACGTGAATCTGTATATATGTTGACTTTCTTTTTTTTGGCTTGAATACAGGCTTGTGTCAGAGCGATGAGCTCTGCTGCTTGAGCTGACAAAGTGTTAATACAATTTGTTTCAACGATTTCAGTGTCTGTTGTGACTGCGTAAGCGGCCACTAACTCTCCTGTACTTGTTCTCATACATGAACCATCTACATACAATGTCAGGTCCGGATCTGATAAAGGGATGTCTGTCAAGTCTTGTCTGGGTTTCGTCGTGATAGTAATGACTTCAATACAATCATGTGCTAATGGATCTGTTCCATTTACTGGCAAAAGTGTGGCAGGATTTAATGTATTACAACGTCTGATTTCTATGTGTGGTTGAAACAATGTTAATTCATAACCGGTGAGTCTTGCTATAGTCAAGTGTTGTGTTTGTGTGCGGTTCAAGAGAACCTCTACTGCGTGTGGTACTTGTACTGACAATTGATGTCCTAACACTATGGCATCGCTTTGTCTGATTGCCAAAGCTGTTGCTGCCACTGATTTCAGGCACGCAGGAAGAGCCTGAGCTACTGGATCTAATGTACTAGAGAAATAAGCACATGGTTTGTGTGATCCTGCTTGTTCCTGAGTGAGTACTGACAAGGCAGTACCTTCGCGTTCTGTAACAAAGAGTGTAAAAGGCTTACTGTAACATGGTGTTGCTAAAACAGGTGCTTGGCATAAAGCTTTCTTTAAGCTTTCAAAGGCATGTATATGTTCTTGAGTCCAAGGGAGGACAGTCGATGTGGCTGCCTCCTGTGTTGTCAACTGAATGAGTGGTTTTGCTAGAAATGCATATTGAGGGATCCACTGCCTACAGTATGAAGTGAGGCCTATAAAAGCCCGCACCTACTTTTATGTTTTGGGTGGTGGCATGTTAGCAATTAACTGGATGCGGTCGGGTGTAAGCTGTCTTCCCTCCTTGGACAGCAAGTGCCCAAGGTAAACAACTTGCTGGACACAGAATTGCAGCTTAGAAGGGGACACCTTGTGCCCCTTGTCGGCCAGAAATTGTAAAACCGTCAGTGACGCTTTTTCACATTCAGGTTCGCTTCGGGCGGTGATCAGCAGATCATCGACATATTGAAGCAAGGCAGTGTTAACTGGCATGTGGATACTGTCAAGTTCTCGTTTCAGTGCTTGGCTATAGATGCTGGGGCTTTCTGTAAATCCTTGAGGTGCGCGTGTGAATTTAAAACTTCGTCCATTTAAACTGAATCCGAACAAATATTGACTTTCCGGATCTATTGGGACGCTAAAGAAAGCATTCTTGAGATCAATTACAGTGAAGAACGTTGCTTCTGAGTCAATAGCTGTTAGTAATGAAGAGATATCTGGGACCACAGGGTATTGTGGTACAATACATTTATTTAATTCGCGCAGATCAATAACTAATCGATATACTGGTGGTGCTTTTGGATCCGTTCTTTTAAGAATCGGAATTATCGGGGAATTACATACATTGGAGTCGGTTTCCACAACCACTCCTTGTGCAATGAGCTCGTCAATGATTTGCAGCAAAGCCACAACAGCATCGGGTGGTAACTTGTATTGTCGCATTCGTGGTAGTACCACTCCTGTTTTTAGTGTGACTCGATATGGTGTAATGTTCATGCAACCAACATCAGTGGGGCCTTGTGCCCATACATGTGTAGGTAAATTCTGCAGCCGGTGATCCATGTCTCTGGACACGTAGTGACCTTTGAAGTCACGTAGAAATAGTCGTACTCCTTCAGGAGAACAACATATTATGGCTCCTAGAGCTTTCAATGTTTTTATACCTAACAAGTTTTCTGGACATGATTTAGTAAGCAATAAATCTGTAGTTCGTGTCAATGGACCAACCGTAAGTGGTAGGGGTTGCGATACTTCATTAATGATAGGCTTTCCTGAGAATCCAAGGGAAATATTCTGTGAGCCTGAGAGGGGTGCCCCTGGAACTTCACTGCGTCGTATAGTTGTTCTGCTTGCCCCTGTATCAAGTAAAAACTTTCTGTCTTCCCCTAATAGTTCACTATGTACATAAGGTCCCTCTTGATCTACAGGAACCTCGATAAGGGGTAAGCCAACTTCCCTCTCTAGGCTATTTCATGTGTAGCGCTGATAATCGGGATAGTCAGTTTGTGCATACTGGTACATCTGTTGTGTCGTTGCTTGTGTGGCAGCAATAGGCTGCGCTTGTGGTGGTGCTACAGTCTGTTGTGGAGCTGTCTGTTGCGGAGCTGGCCTAGATTGTGCGTGCTGAGGGATTTGTTGTTGATTCTGATCCTGTCTAGGTGGACGTGGTCTTTCCTGGGTTCTACCCGTGGCGATATTATGTTTCAGAACTGGACAATCGTGTATATAATGACCTTGCTGTTTACAATAGTTGCATGTCCTTTTCGTCGGACCTGCGGAATCACCCTTTTTATGTCCATCAGCTGGAACTGACTGAGCCACAAGCATCTTCATTTTCGTGTCTTTCATACGTCTTTGTTCATGTTCTTGTTCTTCTCTAATTCTATTGTGGTGATATTGTAACATCTGTAACATCTGTGACGGGGTGTTACCTTGCCAGGTACTCTCGAATTTCAATACTCTATTTTTAACTTGCGGTAGGGAATTTTCAACTAATTTTGTCACAAACAGATGTGGATATGACTCGCTACTTGCTTTTATGCCACTATTTATACCAAAACATTTTTCAAATCGGGAATAGAAATCACTAGTGTCTTCATCTTGCTTTTGTTTACAGGCTGAGATTGCACCCCAGTCCTCCTTTTTCGTAGTTAATAAACGTGGCAGTACCTGCACTAGTAATCCTGGTAGTGCTGTAGTCTTTTCCCCAAGCCCTGATCCTGCAGCTCGAGCCTTTTCTTCGTTTTCTAATGCTGTCCAATCTATCTTTTGGTCTCCCACCTCCCATTCCTTTTCTTTGAGTTTCTCGTAAACACCGGCAGGCATTAATACTTTTAATATTTTCATAATGTCGGGGTAGGTATACTCTCCCATGAGTAACATGTCTTTTATCTCACGGTGGAAGCCTGCTGGATCCTTGTCATGGCTAGGTACTACTTTCTTCATTTCTAATAATTCAATTTTAGTTATAGGCGTATACACAAATACACGTTTAAAGGTATTATCTTCACCTCTGATTGGGTGTACTTCGCGTAAGGGATTCTGTCTATCTATCTGATACATTTTTCTTCCCATAGTGGGAACTGGAACATGTTCTGGGCATACGAAAACTATATACTGGTTTCGAAATTCTAGAATTTCTTTAATTAGATCAGTACCTGAACCTCTCCATTTATTCGTGAGTAATTCTGTCAATAGGTCAGGTAGGGGTCCAGGATCGGAGTGTTGGCTTTTATATAATATAAGGAGGTGTTGAATCATGTATATACTAGCTAAACGCTGTTCGTATGGGGTAAGATTCAGAAACATGTGTGCTAGTGCATCTTCACTGTATTTGTCGGGACAGTCAGCCCATTGTACTGCTGACCTGGCCAATTCTTGTTCATCCATGGAATCGAGCATATGGTACCCCCTTCGGTCTCGGAGTAATTTATCAGCGGCTTGGAATAGGTGTTCAGGAGACCTTGTATTTAACATAGGGGCTTGGAAATGTCTGTTACATTCTGGACGTATCGGACGTATCGGATCATTAACGCATCTGGTTTTATTAAAAGATCTTCCTTTACCTACATAAGCCATTGTCTCTAAGTGTCCTGTGTGCATTTCTGATTCTTCGTCCTCCTCTCCCTCTGATTCATGTTGGTCTGTCTCTAATCTTTCTTTATGTATTCGTTCTACTTCTTTGCGGATCTTTCGGCACATAACTACTATACATGTCTGTTTATCGTGTTTCCCTTCTGATATATTCTGACCCCATTTGGTAAGTACTTGTATTTCCTTCTGTTCTACCTCAGGCCTGTCTTGGTTTCTGATCACACAGTTTATGAAGAAGCGTAACAGTTGTCTCTGTACATCCACTTTCTGGTATTCCATGGCTTCGTCAATACTTTCAGGGCCTCGCCCTGATTGGACAAAGTGATATATATTATCTAAATGTGCCACCATTCCTGGTAGCGTCGCTAAATACCTTGAAGCTTGTCGTATACGTAGTGATGACAGCAGCATACCGTCCCGTCTACCGGGCACAGGATCATATCTACAATCCACTAGATGCTCTTTAAACAAGTCTGAAGTTGCTAGTTGGGGTGTACGTTCGTACGCTAAATCTCTAAGGGATAATTTATTTCCTCGAGGTGGCGTGGCAAAAATTTCTGTCGTACCTCCTGTCGCACCGTCTGAGGTGCTAGGCACGAAAGGATTTGTTGGATGTAAGATAGAAACTGTAGATGTAGGAAAAGCGGTAGAAACAGAGGGACCTGTGGGAATGTGCGTAGGAGTTTGTTGTTGCGGGGATACAGACGGATGATCTTGGCGTTGAGCACCATCGGTGGGCGGCGCGTGTGGCGGAGCATTAGCATATTCAGGAGCTACATCATCTAAGTAGGAAGAAAGGAAAACGTCTTTTGCTGTTTTGGGATGTGCTTTTATCGGGAGTAATGGAGGTGTCAAGTCTCTCGGTATTTCCGGGGTGGCCTGAGGTAACCCTTCGGCCAGAAGAGGATACATACCATTCATAAGAGTGTTTCGTTGTCTATCTACTTGTTCTGCTTTTACTCTGGTACCTTCCTCAATTAATATACTTTCTCGGGCTTTATTCGAATTCTCCCTACCTTTCTCTTCCTGTCTGAGCGCTTTTTCTGTACGTCTATATGACTCTTTACGCCATAATTCAATGGCATCTTTCTGTGACTGTCTGGCTTTATTTTTCCATAATACTTCTTCTACTCTCATGATGCAATCTACATCCCAGGTCCCAGCTGCGGGCCATCTCTGACTTTCTGATAAATCTTTGGTGTAGTCCACCCATAAATCGAGAAATAATACGGCATCTAGGCCATGCTTATGATACATAAAGTACCCTGGAGTGTCCCTAGGCGGAATGGGAACAGCTTCTTCGAGTACCCCTTTTCTGGTTTTGATCTGTCTTAATTTTGAGAAGAGCGGCATTTTTAGACCTTATTACTTAATTTTGAACACACTTAATACAATAAACACAATAATGAACAATCATTCACACCACAACATGTAGAACATATTAAAACATTTAACATTTAACAGTTTAACGAACGATGATAACTAATAGAAAACTAGTTACTGACATAATACTAACACTAGATAATACTGAATTATATGCAAGACATACTAGATATACTGCTAAACAGTACAGATACACTGCTGAAACAGTGCAGAGCGGATTTGTGTACCCAAACCCGTCTTGACCGGCACAACCTATGTGCACGTCTAAATGCCTCCCCGGCAACGGTACTCACCGGGTAGCGCGGAACGGAAGGCCTCGGAACTGAACTGAACTGGACCGGACTGGACTCGACTCGACTGGACTCGGAACTTCGGAACCTGGTGGGCCTCTGTATACCTCGGATCTTGCTCTCTCGGCTAGGCTCTGGTCGGGATACTTCGCACTTCTCACCGCCTCGTCTGGGTGTTGATCGCAGCCTCAGTCACCCCCGCTTGGCCGGAGGGAGATACAGGAAATCCTGCGGGTACGCGTTTTTGTCCGTCCAGTTGTGGCAGGGGACCGGGCCTGCAACGCACCTCCGGCGCGTGAGATGAGAAAGTGTCCCTGTTCGGGCGCCAATTTATGTGGTAAATATTTAATTACCTGTACTATTTTTCATGCGGTAAAGTCTAGTAAGAATAACTCAGTAAAAATAAGAGGCAGAATCCGTGGTATTAGAGGTTCTGAAAGGCTTTATTCCTCTACAAAGGAATTACAGTTCGAACCGTAGGCTTCAAATTCCATCACCACGAAGGTTCAGGAAGGGAAGGCAATACATTATTGACAAGTAAAGGTACTTATATGAAAAACATTACATTAAGACAGATGCAGGAGGCGTAACAGCTGATAATACAGATAATGATACACATACGTAATGAAAAAAGGCGTAAACATAGGCGTAACTAGAAACGTCATTAAACATGATGTCACAAGTGGGTGGATCCATAAGAGAATCCTGCAATGTCAGCAGAAAATATTTGGCAGAGATGCGCGCGCAGCCATATGACGTGTGATTGACGTGCAACTAGGGGGTGAAGGGGACTTGACATTTAGCTCTACATGTGGAGACAGAAGTCTGAGGGGTCATGTCAACCTAATCCCAAATCATATCTAATATCTTATGTTTAAAGAACTGTATTATCCAAAAGGAAAAGTCTCTCGGGCGGAATCTATTCTATACTGACTGTTAGTGCGTGTACAAGCGTCTAAGTGTCTACATGAGATGCAAGGGGGCAGGAATCTTCCATGGTAACAGGGGCTATGAATTACTTGCATGAGGACAGTGAGGCCTGGCCCTTTGCTCGAAAGCTGGAAGAATGTTTACCTAAATTACTAGACAGGAATGCATCGGATGAGGAGCGGAGCAGATAATCTTGAAGGTGAAATACAGTTTTTGGCAGGCAACAGCCGGATCAGGCACCGTTAGCCGTGCAGGGAGTAGGACAAAGTTCATGGATACAGATGCGGGCTCGGACTGGAGCTTTCAGAGGCAGAAGGCAGGAAAAAGCTTGATGGCAGAATTCAGGGCCTACTCGCCTGAATCTGTAAAATGTGGAAAGTGAACCACATAAAGTCGGTGGCCTTTCATACTTGAATGGAATATCTGACCCATTCATGGCGGATCTGAAAGAGGACATGTTGACGGTGGACGCACATGTATTTGCGTCTTCATAACTGGAACTGGAGGGAACATACATGTACTTGTAGCATGCACATGGAGCCGTTGGGGTCTACGATAGGGGACATAACTGATCACAAAATTCATATTTCCTCAACACGACCCATTAGTTATGTGTCACCCTCGGTAAGTCCTGGTTTGCCAGGCATCTGACCAAAGGGTAAGTCCCTCGGTTGGGGAGCCAGTAGTCCGTGTTTCCGGATCTGGACGTCAGGAAGCTGTAATCAGTGTCCTGGCCGGTTTGCCTTCTAGGGGTACCACTCCAGTTGGGAGGGTGCGGAACTCTGGAAGTGGGTGCAGAGGGAGGACGGCCTCGCCTCTGACCCCGGTGCATCCGGTGAATGTGGATCCCAGGTGGTAGACCAGTTGATGGAGAGAGGCCCTGAACTGGTGGGAGAGCTGTGTTCTGGAGGGTGCTTCTCCTGGGAGGGCACGCAACCCCTGAAGTAGAGGTAGGGTGGGGCATTCTTGCCCGTGACCTCTGGTCAGCCTGAGGGTAGGTTGAAGGATCAGTGGTAGTTTGGAACTACACTGAGAGGGAGAGTGGAGAATGGCTTGTATGCCAGGGGTTACTACCCCCACTCTGGGTTTGGCAAGGACCAGTGGTATCTGGGTGGCCTAGGGCCTGGTCCTGGCCGTGGACAACTGGGTAGTACCAGTGGGGTAGCCTAGTTGGGCCTGAGTTTTTTTTTGGTTGTTTTTTTTCAGATGGAACCACGTTGGTTCAGAATGACGTAGAACTGGAGGGTGTCCCTGCAGTGCGGGCCTGCGTCCGTGTTCTATCACCCCAAGCAGGGAAGACCATCACGGTGGTGATTGGTCTGCCCTGCATTTTGACTGGAAGGGGGTAGTGTTGGACTTGGCCTTTCTGGCAAGTTCACCCCTAGAACTTGTTTGCATTTATCCCAGCCTTTTTCCTATGTTGTACTAGTGGTTTTAGGCCTCTAGGCACTTTTACACTGTGTCCCAGTGGAAAGCGCGTGCGCTCTGTGTATGTTTTAGTGAGACTGACCTGCCCTCCCATAGGAATGCATAGGGGATCTGAGTGACCGTGTTAAGTCCTGATGTGAGAGGAGTGCAGGGTCGAGTTTGGTATGTGCAAACTCGTGAGAGTGAATGCTGCGCAATGATGTGTGCGGCGTTACGGTGTCTAGTGTAGAAGTGCCACTTCTAGAAGCTGGCATGTCTGTGTAATAAATGTGCAGTGACTGTTTGGCTTGTGATTGGCTGGTGTGTCTGGCTCCAGGAGTCAGGATGGGTCTGTCCCGGTGGTGAATGGAGAGATCTGCATGTGATGGCAGGGAGGAGTACACTTGGGACCTGAATAGGGCTGGGCTTTCCCTACACAATGCTGGCTCCACCCCCTGTGGTGCGTCTGATGTCCCTGGCCTGTCCTGTGAATAGAGAGAGGGGCTGAGCCAAATAAAGTGCTCAGGAACCAGTTGCATCTGGTTCGCCCCTTCCCTGCACCTTTGGAGACAAAGGATTTGGTGTATAAAAGAGGGGCTCTGACCCCATGAAAATGTTTTTGTTCTTGTTCTGACTTGAATCTACCAGGGGTGTGCTGCTGCTGGGGCCCAGGGGAAGGCTTGTCTCCCTGGGCCCTGCCCAGCCCCTGGATGCCCTGGATGCTGGAGGACTTCTTTTGGACCCTCCTGCCTGGCCTGAGGATAGCTGGGAGACTGTCCTTGCCCTGAAAGCCTTGCCCTGCATTGCCCCTTACTTCCTAAAGGACATATTCTGTTTACTCCTGGACTTTTGCATTCTTCTAGTGCCTGGGAGCGCTTTTGCCTTGATTTGGCCCTTTATTTTAGGAGGAGCGCTGAGTCTTTGCAGCGCTGTGCTGCTTCCCGGGAGAGAGAGGGAATCCCCAGCTGAGGGATTCCCCCGTGATGCTGACCTTGCGGGTGCCCACCCCGCGTCTTTGTTTTACTGGATGGATTGAAGCGGGTGCCCACCCCGCTGATGTGAGCCCTTGCGGGTGCCCACCTCGCATGTTGACTTTGTTTCCCCACCGAGGGAGCCTACCCCTCATTTGCCGCTGTTGGAATCACCGCTGCGGCCCGAGTCGCGGACCGGGCAGAAGTCAGGCAACGGTATGCCTGACGGCAGGAGAGGGAGGCTGCCGCCTGCCCGTGCGGGGCTCCCCGTTGCTGAGGGAGAGCCCTGCAGGCGCCAGCCGGTAGGAATGAAGGGCAGAGGGGGTGCGACGTACACTACCGGTGCCGGCCCCCGCCGCAAGTGAAGAGGCGCGGAGTGCCCCTTGAGCAGCCCGGTAAGTTAAGAAGGGCTGGGAGGCTCCGTTGGTGCTTGGTTTATGCCGACCGTGGCGGTGTAAGACAAATAGTGCTGAGTGGTCCCGCCAGGGAGCGGGCCACTCCAACGACGGGGCATAATTGTTCTAAGAGCCTACGTGGCTCTCACGAAGGGGGCATAGTTGTTTCCAGAGCCCCCTATCCGCTCCAACGTTGTGGGCCTATTTGTTTAAAGGGCCAGAGGGGCCCGTGAGCATTTTTCAGTGCCCCCGGTGTGGGGCTGATCTTCACAGAGGCGCCGCATTTGCGGGCCGCTGCAACCCTCGGGGGCATAGTTGACCGTCAGAGCCCCGTGTGGCTCCACAGTACTGGGAGATATGTTTGTTTTTAGAGCCTAGGTGGCTCCAACGTTTTGGCATATTGTTCAAGGGCCATTGAGAGCCCATGCCTCATATTTAACTTCCACAGCTGCGCAGCACTCAGTGCCAGCTGCAGCGTTTAGGCCCTGTTCTTGTCCCCAGCTGCCCAGCAAGTAGTGGGCAGCTGCTACGTTTAGGTTCTGGTGCAACCTGGACCCTAATGTGATTTAGGTGCTATTGTGATTTATATACTAATGCTTTGGGTGTTAGGAAATGTACCGTGTGTAGTATATTTTGCGCACCCTGTGTTTTTTATATACGAATGCGTTGGGTGTTAGGAAATGTACCATGTGTAGTATGTTTTGCGCACCCTGTGTTTTATACCTCTAGATATGATTTCTGCATAAGAGGTTGTTTAATGCGTTGGGTGTTAGGAAATGTACTGTGTGTAGCATGTTTTGCGCACCCTGTGTTTTATACCTCTAGATATGATTTCTGCATAGGAGGTTGTTTAATGCGTTGGGTGTTAGGAAATGTACCGTGTGTAGTATGTTTTGCGCACCCTGTGTTTTATACCTCTAGATATGATTTCTGCATAGGAGGTTGTTTTACCTGTTTAGGTTTATGATAGGGAGAGTATACTTCCCTGTGTGATGTACGCCCCTAGTGTAATTATACTTAGGAGGTAGGGTCTAATGCGTTAGACTTGTGAGAGATTGCATAATGTGTTTATGCCCCTGTGATGTATACAGGATAGGTTTTATATCTGATTCTATTATGATAATGCTGAGGTCATTATGGCGCCAGTAGTTACTGGTTGTGCTCTACAGTTATAATTTGTGTTACAGTTGGTATATGTTCTACATTTACAATTGGTGATTTGTGCTAATTCTGACAGTAGTCCCTGTGGCCCTGTCTTGTGTAAATAGTCCCCTGTAAAATTCTGCCCAGTGCCAATTGGCACAGTGTAAATTATATGATTATCATCTAATGTGTTTATTATAATACAAAGGCTATTTTTTATATATAACCTTGTGTGGAGTTTCTTTTGTGGTGGGCCTAAGGTGTTATTGCTGTGTGCGCGCGCAAACGCTTTACACATTGCCTCCGGGATAAGCCTGACTGCTCGTGCCAAGCTACCAAGGGGGTGAGCAGGGGTTATCTTTGTCGTGTAACTCCCCAGCCCTGACTTAGAGTGGTGGTTTCTGCCTGGCTTTGGCGAAAGCCCTAGCCAACCAGAAATCCCATTTCTAACAGTCGCAGAGGAGGGAAGTCTCGGGGGCCGCCTGACACAGGGGATGCCATTGAAGATCGCAAGGTGGTGCAAGAAGCTGACAGTCCCGAGAGAGACCACTGAACGAGGGACAACACAGGTCTTCTCCTCTCCGCCGCAAGTATTGTGACTGCATGTTGAAACCTCCGGGACTCAGGGCCTTGCCAGAGGGGTGAGGGCCTGGGGAGGGTGCGGAGGGTTCCATTTTTCCAATAAGGGTAGATATTCAAAGACACTCCTGTGACCTTATCCTGAGTTTCATCATGTAAAAGACAAGAACGGAATGTGAGGGAACCAATGGATCTAGGTTGCTACTAGTACATACTTCTGAGGTTCAGACATATCCTGTTGAACATGTAGGGCGCTCTGTGCTGGCGGCTAGCTTGCTACCCCTTCCTTATTGTTTTACTATAACACAGTTTGGGCGACAGGCACTCTTTGTGAATGGGAGGTGGGAGGTTTTTACTCACCAAGCAGGGGTGCAGGGAGGGGGGAGTTAGGTTTGTTGTTTAATGTTTCTTAACAAGTTTACAGATTTGCTCAGAACCAATATAACCACAAAAGTGCACCCAGATCGCACATGCTGCAGCCCGGTAGGGAGGAGGGTACAGGGTGGTACAACTCAAGCTATACATCATGGGGGAGCAGACTGACCTAAACGTGTGGACCTGGAACGTAAACGGACTAGGTAATAAAATTACGTGCACTCTGGTCATTCAGTACATCAAGAGGCACTCCCCGGATGTGGTGCTGCTTCAAGAGACGCACCTGAAAGGCAGCACATGTAAACCGCTGGACATTTTTAGCTATAGGCTGGTGGCCCACTCTGGGTTTTCCTCCGGGGCGTGGGGGTTGGGTATCCTGCTCCGCAATGCCTTCCCCTTGACTGTAACCAGTGTACATACGGATGATGCGGGCTGCCTGGTGGCAGCGGTGGGTAAATGGGAGGTAGTGTTCTGCTCAGTCTACATTCCCCCTGGGCTTCATAGGGTCACCTTTCGCAGGATAGGCTCCTTCCTGCTTGGGTTGAACCTAGGCACCCTCCTCTTGGGTGTCAACACTAACACTGTTATGAACCCGACCTCAATCACAAGGGGGGCGCACAACCTGGCCGGCTTCATGTTGGCCCTTGGCATGATTGACATATGGCGGGCACATAATCTCATGACCAGATAATACACGTACTACTCAGCCAGACACAACAACTTCTCTAGGATAGACTATCTCTTCACACAAAGCAATAAGGTAGAGGAGTTTACCACTCCAAAACAGATACCTCGGGGTATCTCTGACCACTCTCCAGTGGGAGTGGCCATTAAGGGACCAGTACTTAGTAGGGCAGCCTTCCCGCAGATCGACCCCTGGTGCCTGAAGGATCCAGACCTTCGAGACCAGATCCTGAAGTGCTCAGAGCAATACTTCCAAGAGAAAACAAGCTCAGTCGCCTCCAGCGTCACCTTATGGGAGGCGTATAAAGCAGTCCTCAGTGGACTCATTGGGGGGAAAAACAAGGAAGAGGCGCTTCAAGCTAGATCCCTTGAGCTCGAGATTATAGAGATGGAGAAAGAAGCAGTGGAAGACACCTCGTGGGACCAGCAACATAGGCTAGCACTGAAACAACATGACTTGCGGGCGCTGGCGGATGGAGCAGCGCGGGCATTTGCACTCACGACGCAACATAGGCTCTATGACGTAGGGGACAAGGCTGCGCAACTCCTAGCTTGGCTGGAGAAACGAGACAGAGAGCGCTCATGGGTAACAGTAGTGATGGACCAGGTAGGAGTGCTGCAGACTACTAGCCCGGGTATAGCAGAGGCTTTTGTAGAGTACTTTGAAGGTGTTTACACGCTGGCCGGTGCTAGAAGCAGGGGGGACTGTGAGGAATTTTTAAGAGACTTTTCTCTGCCCATGCTACCGCGGACTCTCAGGCTGCTCTGGAGGCAGATCTCACAAGAGAGGAATTGAGTGCAGCCCTGGAAGATCTCAACTCGAGGTAGGCAGCCGGTCCCAATGGGCTTCCAGTTGAGATCTACGAGAACCAAGCCACCATAATAATACCACCCGATCTCTCTGATCAATGTCGAGGCGAAGGTGCTTGCCAAGGCATTAGGTAACAGATTGATACCAGTTCTATCTGAACTAGTACATCTCGACCAGTTGGGATTTATGCCTAAAAGAAGCACCCGGCACAACCTCAGGATGCTCCACCTCACGGGCAGCCCGGAAGCGCAGCAAACGGCACTAATGTCATTGGACGCTTCAATGGCATTCAACAGTATAGAGTGGCCTTACCTATTCAAAGTTCTTTGTAAGTTGGGCTTTGGCCCCAATTTTAATCAGTGGGTGAGATTATTGTATGAGAGTCCCAGTGCACAAGTGAGTGTCAATTGAGTAGTCTCCAGATCCTTCCGGCTGGGCAGGGCCACCAGGCTGGGTTGCCCCCTGTCCCCATTGCAGATTGCCTTCGCACTCGAACTATTGGCACACTGGATTAGAAGGGATCTGATGATCTGGGGGGATAGTTGCCCCGGGTAGATGGGAAGAACGCATCTCGCTGTAAGCAGATGATATCCTCCTATACTTGGCGAGACCATACCACTCTATGGCGCTGGTGCTTCACATTTTTTAGCACTTCCGTAGTAACTATGGAAACAGCATTAATTGGGCCAAGTCTGTGATATTCCCACTATCGGGCCCCCGCCCAGGGTACCGGCTAGCTATCCTGCCCCAATAGTGTTGAAACGGTTCAAGTATTTGAGCACATACGTGATGAGAGACCCAGATAGGTTTCTGTGGGAAAATCTTGAGCCCCAACTGGAGCACCTCAGGACGGATGTACACAACTGGCACACCCTCCCGGTGTCATTGATGGAAAAGGCAACGCTGTACAAAATGATGGCCTTGCCCCATCTTCTTTATGTTCTCCAAAACACCCCATATCAAGTCCACCAACAATTTTTAAAAGGATCTCTCATGAAGTTAGACTGTAACTATGGCAAGGAGGCTCTCCAAGAATTGCACTCACTAAGCTGCAGAGAGGCGTGTATGATGGAGGACTGGCAGTTCCAGATATCAGACTGTATTATTGGGCCCCCCAGCTCATGGTCATCAACGACTGGGTAAAAACGGACAAGAGCGAACCGGCCTACAGAGTTGACAGAGCGGGCATGCCTGGTGGCCTCTATGCCTCATTGCTGTACTCGCGAAAGAGGAAGCCTGAGTGCCCATTACTTACAAAAGTAGTGGTGGACTGCTGGGGAGAAGCAAATAAATTACTGGGATGGGCTGGGGAGTTGACGGGCCAGACCCCGCTATGGGAGGACGTCTTTATCAATGAAGTAGTCACATTAACAGGCTTTGGGAAGTGGAAATTGATAGGGATTGAGCATCTGGGAGATGGGTTGAGGGGGGCGGCACCATTTACATTTGAGAAGCTGCACCAAGAATATGCCCTGCACAACTCGCAAAAATACCATTATCTCTGACTCATGCACGACCTACAGAAGCACATCCGGCATGGCACCTCTCTTCCGGATTACTCGCCGCTAGAGGACAAACTACTCCTTGACCCCATTGTAGAAAAGCCCACTTCCACAGTATACTATAAGTTAATCAATAACATGCCAGACCCCCTTGTTTCCCAGGTTTCCCAGGTCCTCAGTCCACGCAACCCACTGCGGGCGGCATGGACTGAGGATCTGGGAAAATTAGACAACACGGATTGGCAGGAGGCAGTGAAGAGTCCAAGGGTAGTGGCAATCCGGACACAATTCAGGCTAGTGAAACTTAAAATTCTACACCGCACATACTACCCGTGCACACATTTGTAAACCTGGGGTAAAACACACTCAGCGCTCTGCATTAGAGACTGTCAGCAAGAGGGTACATTTTTTCACATATTATGGGAATGCCCGAGGATAGTTAGTTATTGGCGGGACATTACAGGCATACTGTCCAGAGTCTCAGGCGAGTGTGTCCCTATGGACGCAAAATGGCTACTCCTGATGATCAAAGGGGATTCAGATTGCTCCAGGTATACAGGAATCTGGTTGGCCCTAGCGGCCGGTATCGCTAAAAGGAACATTGCACGAAGGTGGGGGTCACCCCTACCGCCCTCACTGAGAGAGTGTGTTAGACCTGGCATCTTTGGCGTGGTTACCCCTGACTTTTTGCCTCTACCTCCTGTATTTTTGATGCTATGCTGGATTTCGTTTTTGCTGGTTTAGATGCTTTGGGCACTTTGCCACTGCTGATCAGTGTCAAAGTGCAAGTGCTCCCTTGGTAAATTGTTGTATTGATTGGTTATCCATGATTGGGATATTTGTTTCACCGGTTAGCCCCTAGTAAAGTGCACTGCGTGTGCCAGGGCTGGTGATTCAAATGCTACTAGTGGGCTGCAGCACTGATTGTGCCACCCACAGGAGTAGCGCTAAAATGATGTCTTAGGCCTGCTTGCAGTGCCTATGTGCAGTCCAGGACTGCCATGTCGACCTGGCCAGTGCACCCACTGACCAGGCCTTATCCTTCCCTTTCTGTACATGTCAGGCATCCCTATGGTGGCCCTAGGTACCCCCCTGGGCTGGGTGCAGTGTATCTGAAAGGTAGGGCATGTACTGAGGTGTGTAACATGCCCTGGTAGTGAATTACAGCCATTTTCGTTTTTCACTGCTGAGAGGCTATCTTGCCCATAGGATAGAATGGGGAAGGCTGTTTACATGCCTATCTTCCCATAAGGGCAAGATAGAAAATCCAAGTTTGGTATCTCTGTGTTCAGAATTTAATTATACATCTTTTTAGCAAGATGGTTTTTAAATTCACTGTGTGAGAATAGCACTTTTTAGAAAGTAGCTATTCTCCTGTTTAACCTTCCTGTGTGCCTGTGTGCTGGTTGGCTGACGGGTGTCAGGTGATGTGCTAGGTGGCTCCAGGAGCCTGGATGAGTCAGCAGCAGGGTGAATAGGGAGATCTGCTTTAGATGGGTGGGAGGAGTAGTCCCTGGGTCTGAATAGGGCTGCCCCTGACAAACACAAAGCTGGCTCCACCCCCTGCTGGCCAGGCTGAGGACTCTGCCTCTGCTGGCACAAAGAAGGCTCCACCTCCTGCTGAGCGTCTAACGACCCTGCCCCTCACTCTGAAAGGAACCAGGTGCTCCAGAGCAGAGCACACCCAGGAACCGGTTTGAGCAGGGGAATCCCCCCACTGAAACACAAGAGACAAAGACTTGGAGGGGTATAAGAAGAGGACCCCAGACACCTAAAACTTTAGATCACTTTGGAACTAAGAAGAAACCTCTGCCAAGGAGAAAGCTGGAAGAAACTGAAGAGGAGAAGACTGCCTGCTTGCTGTTTTGCTTTGCTGCCAAGGAGAGGGGAAGGACTTTGCTGTGTCCCCTTCTTTTGATTCTGATCTCCAAGGGCCTGAGTAGAGCTGGCTCCCTGTTAAGAAGTCCCAGGAACAAAAGGACTTCACCACCAGCTCCCCTGGAACTCTGCTGAGAGAGTTCTGACCTGCCTTGGAGTGCTTGCCCAGTCTTGGGGCTTCAGGAGGTCGTTTTGCTGTGTTGAGGGAGCTGGGAAGCAGAAGCGTGAACAAGAGTGACTGGTACCCAGCGCATCATCCGATTGCGTGTCGCAAGACGAGAGTGCGTGGAAAATTTCATCGCGGCACCATCGCAACACGCAGGGTCTCCGCATCGCCGAGTGCGTCGAGCATCGTCCCGAAGCGTGAAGCTTCCTGCCATTGCGAGGGTTGTCGCAGAACCAGTTTGCGGGCCGCACCACTGCCGGTGCGTGAAAAGTCTCCAATCGCTGCGTGCGTCGACGCAGAGTCCCGTTCCGTGGCGCATCGAGAGTTGCGGCGCCGGAAGGCAATGCTGCGCCACGCATCGCACCACATCGAAGAGTGTCGCATCGAACCTGTGCGTGAAGCTTCCCCCTAAGAAACCTACGCAACGAAAGCCAAAGGTATCGCATCCTCCCCCTACAGATCGGAGCCGGCGCATC
This sequence comes from Triturus cristatus, assembly GCF_964204655.1. Lineage (NCBI taxonomy): Eukaryota > Metazoa > Chordata > Amphibia > Caudata > Salamandridae > Triturus > Triturus cristatus. Next base: position 1,138,168,758 of record NC_140583.1, on the reverse strand, counting down.
CACCTCTGCTGCGTGAAGCAGGGCTGCTGCAAAGCCTCCCCAGGATCTCAGGAGCATCGCATCGCCTTTGCCATCTTCCTTGTTATAGCTTTTGGGAACCTTATCGCAACTACAGGTACTGTTGGGCACGAAAGTGTCGCATTTTGTGCATTGAGAGCCGCATTGTGCAGGACACTGACTTTGACATCCTGGAGTACTTTCTGCAAACTCTTGAACTATCCTTAAAGTAACCTTTTTGAATTATATGTTGGTTTGTCTGTAATATTTGGTCTTGTGAAGTTTTTAGTAAAGATACATTATTTTTCTAAAACTGGTGTGGAGTAAATCTGTGGTGTTTTCACTGTGTTACTGTGAGTGTTGGTACAAATACTTTACACATTGCCTTTGATAGCCTAGACTGCTCAGGCCAAGCTACCTAGAGGGTGAGCAGGGGTTATCTTAACAGTGTATCCCCCTTTCCCTGACTAGAAGCAAGGGTCCCTACTTGGACAGTGGTACCTATCCTGCCAACTAGAGACCCCCAGATCTAACATTGGTGGTCAGCGTTGAGGATTGAACTTGTATTTGTACTTGACCCACAGTAATTGGTGTACATCACTAGTTTAAGTGCAGACCAATGGACAACCACATACTATATTTTTGATTCTATTTTTGAGTAACTCTTCAAGAGCATCATGTCTCAGGTGGCAACAAGCGAGAAGGCAGAATTGGAGTTTTCCATTGCGGATTTATATTCATACAAAGTTGAAGATCTCAAGCAATTCTGCAAAGACCGTGGGTGCTCTTTTAAAAGCGGAGCTAGAAAGGATGTGCTACAAAGAGTCCTGAAGGCCTGGTGGGAGGCCCAAGAGGAAAGTGATGCAAATGAAGAGGAGGGTTTTGTTCCCCAAGATCTGCCTGTGAGCAGACCAGTCTCAAGGGCTAGCAGCTCCCATTCCAGTAGGGGGCTCACTCCAGAGGAGCTGGAGGAGAATCAAAGGGTGAGAAACCACGAAATGGAAATGATGAAAATGAAAATGAAGCAATTGGAAGTAGAGAAGGACAAGGCGGCGGAGGAGAGCAAGAATGCCCGTGCCTTGGAAGAGAAGAAATTGCTTCTGGCTCATGAAGTGAGCATGAGAGAACTGGACATCAAGGCCAAGCAGGTGGAGTCCGGTTCAAATGGTGGCAGCGCACAGCCAGTGCAGGGGGGTAAAGTATACATCCCCAAAGATTTAGTACAGAATTACAATAGGAGTGAGGATATCTATGCCTGGTTCACATCGTATGAAATTGCATTGAGGATGAATGGGGTGCCTGAACAGCATTGGGGGGCGGGCCTGTGGAAACATTTTGAGGCTTCTGGGAGGAGTGCTCTAGAGCCCTTAGAATTAGCAGGTGCCATGACCTATCCCAATATGAAGGAGGCCCTATGTCTCAGGTATGGACTTACTCCAGAGCAGTATAGACTGCAGTTTAGAAATTCCAAGAAGAAAGAGTCTGAGACTTGGATGGAGTGTGTGAATCTGTACTCGCGGGCACTGGAAGGTTGGATGAAGGGCAGCAAGGTAACTGATTATAAGGGGTTGTTACATTTAATTAGTTGGGAGCACTTGAGTAGTCTATGTGTTCCAGAGCTGCGCCAGCATCTTTTAGATAGCAAGTTGACGGACCCCATTGAGCTTGCTAAGGAGGCGGACCGCTGGACCAGTACCAGGGTCCACAGAGGAATTGTGGGTACCATTGCCAAAGGTGGGCAGGGTCCCCAGCAGAAGAGTGGGGGGGACAAGGGTAACCAAAAGGAGTTCTCACAAGGGCCCCAAACTAGTTCCCAGGGTAACCAGTCCCAGCCCCCCAAGTCAAAACCCAAACCAACCTGGCCCCCTAAGGGCAGGTCGGATAACAAGGGTCCCATTAAGTGTTATCACTGTCAGGAATTGGGTCACAAGTCTCCTGTGTGTCCCAAGAAATCCCAGGCACCCACTGGTGCTCCAACACCGGGTATAGCTAGTGTAGCTTTTGGGGGGGATTTACTTTCTAGTGATTTGGAGGGTTTAGCAGTTATGTCCCTTGTCTCTTTAGGAGACACAGAGATGGTCCAGGAAACCCCTGTCCCTGATAACACTAAGAAGTACAGGCAGTGGGTGACCATCAATGGGAGGAGGGTGGAGGCTCTCAGGGACACTGGAGCCAGTGTGACTACGGTCAGGTGTCAGTGGGTCCCTGAGGAGCTGATCATTCCAGACGTACTTCACCCAGTAGTGTCAGCTGACAACTCTGTGCGCCTTTGCAAGGTAGCACATGTTCCCTTCGAGTGGGGGGGGGTCTCAGGTCCTCTCAAAGTTGTTGTGAGTCCATCCATGCCAGTAGACTGTCTGCTAGGTAATGACCTGGAGAGTTCCCCGTGGAAGGAGGTGGAACGCCAGGCTCATTTGGAGATGTTGGGTTTGCCTGAGTGGGTCTGTGTGACCACCCGATCCATGGCAGCCAGACAGGGTTGTGAAGCAGACCTGGAGCCTGAAACAGTGGCCCAGGTCCCTGCCAGAAAGAGGAAGGGCAGGGGGCGTGGTGCGTCCACCCCCGCTGTTCCCACGGTCCAGGAAGGAGCAGAACCTACGGGGGATGCCCTGGAGCCTACAGGGGAACAGGTCGCTGAGCTGGGAGACATACCTGAGCTGACCCATTGGCAGCAAGAGGGTGGTCCCTCCAGAGAGGAGTTCTGCCGTGCGCAGAAGACATGCCCTACTCTTGAAGGTCTGCGGCACCAGGCTGCAGACCAGGCAGCAGGTGCTGATCCGAAGAACTTTTTTCTCTACTGGGAGAATGACTTGTTGTACAGCGAGCCTAGGTTTGCTGAGCCCAGTGGATCACGTACCCTGGTGGTACCCGCAGGGTTCAGAGACTTCCTACTGGGTCTGGCTCACGACGTGCCGCTTGCAGGACATCTCGGGCAGGACAAGACCCGACAAAGGCTTGCCACCCACTTTTACTGGCCCGGGATGAAGACGGACGTCGCTTCCTTTTGTAAATCATGCCAGACTTGCCAGGCAAGTGGCAAGGCTGGAGGAAAATGCAAAGGCCCTCTCCAGCCTTTTCCGGTAGTGAGCACCCCTTTCGAGCGGGTGGGAATAGATATTGTGGGGCCACTGGACCCCAGGACCGCCTTAGGCAACAGGTTCATCCTGGTCCTGGTGGATCATGCCACCCGGTACCCGGAGGCTATCCCTCTCAGGACAACCACAGCCCCGGTGGTGGGCCGTGCGTTGATGGGGATCTTTTCCCGTGTGGGTTTCCCCAAAGAGGTGGTATCTGACCGGGGTACCAACTTCATCTCCAGGTATATGAAGTCTCTGTGGGAGGAGTGTGGGGTAACTTATAAGTTCACCACTCCTTACCACCCTCAAGGAAATGGGTTGGTTGAAAGGTTCAACCGGACCCTGAAAGGCATGATCATGGGGCTGACAGAGCCCATGAGACGGAAGTGGGACGTCTTTTTGCCATGCCTATTATTTGCCTACAGGGAGGTACCACAAAAGTCTCTAGGGTTCAGTCCCTTTGAGCTTTTGTACGGGCACCCTGTTAGAGGACCTCTCAGTCTGGTGAAGGAGGGTTGGGAGAAATCCCCGGGGAAAACCCCTCAGGATGTGTTCAGCTATGTGCTGGCCATCCGCAACCAGACACAGCGCTTCCGGGCCCTCGCTCAGGCGAACCTGGAAGCCAGCCAGGATGAGATGAAGAGGTGGTATGACCAGCATACCACTCTGATGGAATTTCAACCTGGGCAGATGGTGTGGGTGATGGCGCCAGTGGAGCCTTGCGCGCTCCAGGACAAGTGGACTGGGCCATATGAGGTGGTGGAGCGCAAGAGTGAGGTGACCTACCTGGTCAACTTGCGATCTCCCAGGAACCCCATGAGGGTCCTACACGTGAACCGCCTCAAACCCCATTTTGAGAGGTCTGAAATAACAATGCTACTTGCTACAGATGCAGGTATGGAGGAGGATAGCGATCCTCTTCCTGACCTCCTGGCAGCTAAGGAGCAAGATGGGTCAGTGGATGGAGTGGTCCTCTCGCCCACCCTGACCCCAGAACAGCAGAGGGACTGTCGCCATGTGTTGGGTCAGTTTGCATCTCTGTTCTCCCTGACCCCCGGTATCACCAACTGGTGTGTCCATGACGTGGACACGGGAGATAGCATGCCTGTGAAACAGAAGTTTTACCGGGTGGCTGACAAGGTCAGGGCCAGCATCAAGAAGGAGGTTTCTAAGATGTTGGAGCTAGGGGTGATTGAGCCCTCCAGCAGCCCCTGGGCTAGCCCAGTGGTACTTGTACCGAAAGCTGCTGCGCCAGGTGCCACTCCAGAACTTAGGTTTTGTGTGGACTACCGTGGGCTCAATGCTGTCACGAAGACTGACGCACACCCCATCCCCAGAGCTGATGAGCTCGTGGATCGGTTGGGAGCTGCCAACTACCTCAGTACGTTTGATTTAACGTCTGGGTACTGGCAGATTGCCTTAACTGATGGGGCCAAGGAGAGGTCTGCGTTTTCAACGCCAGAGGGGCACTTCCAGTTCCGTGTCATGCCCTTTGGGTTGAAGAACGCCCCTGCCACATTCCAGAGACTGGTCAACCAGGTACTGTCCGGGCTGGAGCAATTCAGCGCCGCATATCTGGATGACATCGCTGTGTTCAGCTCCACTTGGGAAGAACACTTGCAACACCTCTGCGCAGTGTTGAAGGCTCTGCATAGTGCAGGCCTCACTATCAAGGCCAGTAAGTGCCAGATAGGGCAGGGTTCGGTGGTGTATTTGGGACACCAGGTAGGAAGCGGCCAGGTGGCGCCCCTACAAGCCAAGATAGATACCATCCGGGCTTGGGAACCCCCCAAAACCCAGACAGCGGTGAGAGCCTTCTTAGGACTCACCGGGTACTATCGCCGTTTTGTCAAGGGGTATGGCACCATTGTGGCTCCCTTGACAGAACTAACTTCCAAGAAGTTACCGAAGAAAGTAATTTGGACCAGTGCCTGCCAAGAAGCTTTTGATGCCCTGAAGGAGGCCATGTGTACAGCACCTGTCCTCAAGGCGCCTGACTTCTCCAAGGAATTCATAGTGCAGACAGACGCTTCTGAGCATGGAGTGGGAGCGGTGCTCTCACAACTAAATGATGAGGACTTGGACCAACCTGTAGCTTTCATTAGCAGGAGGCTACTTCCCAGGGAACAGAGGTGGAGTGCGATTGAAAGGGAAGCTTTTGCTGTGGTCTGGGCGCTGAAGAAGCTGAGACCCTACTTGTTTGGGACTCACTTCCGGGTTCAGACGGACCACAGGCCCCTCAGATGGTTGATGCAGATGAGGGGTGAGAATCCTAAGCTGTTGAGGTGGTCCATTTCCCTACAGGGGATGGACTTTATGGTGGAACACCGCCCCGGTACAGAACACGCCAACGCTGATGGTCTGTCCAGGTTTTTCCGCCTTAGCGATGAGAACTCCCAAGAGGGTGGGTAGTTCTCCCCACTTTCAGCTGGAGGGGACACGTGTTAGACCTGGCATTTTTGGCGTGGTTACCCCTGACTTTTTGCCTCTACCTCCTGTATTTTTGATGCTATGCTGGATTTCGTTTTTGCTGGTTTAGATGCTTTGGGCACTTTGCCACTGCTGATCAGTGTCAAAGTGCAAGTGCTCCCTTGGTAAATTGTTGTATTGATTGGTTATCCATGATTGGGATATTTGTTTCACCGGTTAGCCCCTAGTAAAGTGCACTGCGTGTGCCAGGGCTGGTGATTCAAATGCTACTAGTGGGCTGCAGCACTGATTGTGCCACCCACAGGAGTAGCGCTAAAATGATGTCTTAGGCCTGCTTGCAGTGCCTATGTGCAGTCCAGGACTGCCATGTCGACCTGGCCAGTGCACCCACTGACCAGGCCTTATCCTTCCCTTTCTGTACATGTCAGGCATCCCTATGGTGGCCCTAGGTACCCCCCTGGGCTGGGTGCAGTGTATCTGAAAGTTAGGGCATGTACTGAGGTGTGTAACATGCCCTGGTAGTGAATTACAGCCATTTTCGTTTTTCACTGCTGAGAGGCTATCTTGCCCATAGGATAGAATGGGGAAGGCTGTTTACATGCCTATCTTCCCATAAGGGCAAGATAGAAAATCCAAGTTTGGTATCTCTGTGTTCAGAATTTAATTATACATCTTTTTAGCAAGATGGTTTTTAAATTCACTGTGTGAGAATAGCACTTTTTAGAAAGTAGCTATTCTCCTGTTTAACCTTCCTGTGTGCCTGTGTGCTGGTTGGCTGACGGGTGTCAGGTGATGTGCTAGGTGGCTCCAGGAGCCTGGATGAGTCAGCAGCAGGGTGAATAGGGAGATCTGCTTTAGATGGGTGGGAGGAGTAGTCCCTGGGTCTGAATAGGGCTGCCCCTGACAAACACAAAGCTGGCTCCACCCCCTGCTGGCCAGGCTGAGGACTCTGCCTCTGCTGGCACAAAGAAGGCTCCACCTCCTGCTGAGCGTCTAACGACCCTGCCCCTCACTCTGAAAGGAACCAGGTGCTCCAGAGCAGAGCACACCCAGGAACCGGTTTGAGCAGGGGAATCCCCCCACTGAAACACAAGAGACAAAGACTTGGAGGGGTATAAGAAGAGGACCCCAGACACCTAAAACTTTAGATCACTTTGGAACTAAGAAGAAACCTCTGCCAAGGAGAAAGCTGGAAGAAACTGAAGAGGAGAAGACTGCCTGCTTGCTGTTTTGCTTTGCTGCCAAGGAGAGGGGAAGGACTTTGCTGTGTCCCCTTCTTTTGATTCTGATCTCCAAGGGCCTGAGTAGAGCTGGCTCCCTGTTAAGAAGTCCCAGGAACAAAAGGACTTCACCACCAGCTCCCCTGGAACTCTGCTGAGAGAGTTCTGACCTGCCTTGGAGTGCTTGCCCAGTCTTGGGGCTTCAGGAGGTCGTTTTGCTGTGTTGAGGGAGCTGGGAAGCAGAAGCGTGAACAAGAGTGACTGGTACCCAGCGCATCATCCGATTGCGTGTCGCAAGACGAGAGTGCGTGGAAAATTTCATCGCGGCACCATCGCAACACGCAGGGTCTCCGCATCGCCGAGTGCGTCGAGCATCGTCCCGAAGCGTGAAGCTTCCTGCCATTGCGAGGGTTGTCGCAGAACCAGTTTGCGGGCCGCACCACTGCCGGTGCGTGAAAAGTCTCCAATCGCTGCGTGCGTCGACGCAGAGTCCCGTTCCGTGGCGCATCGAGAGTTGCGGCGCCGGAAGGCAACGCTGCGCCACGCATCGCACCACATCGAAGAGTGTCGCATCGAACCTGTGCGTGAAGCTTCCCCCTAAGAAACCTACGCAACGAAAGCCAAAGGTATCGCATCCTCCCCCTACAGATCGGAGCCGGCGCATCCACCTCTGCTGCGTGAAGCAGGGCTGCTGCAAAGCCTCCCCAGGATCTCAGGAGCATCGCATCGCCTTTGCCATCTTCCTTGTTATAGCTTTTGGGAACCTTATCGCAACTACAGGTACTGTTGGGCACGAAAGTGTCGCATTTTGTGCATTGAGAGCCGCATTGTGCAGGACACTGACTTTGACATCCTGGAGTACTTTCTGCAAACTCTTGAACTATCCTTAAAGTAACCTTTTTGAATTATATGTTGGTTTGTCTGTAATATTTGGTCTTGTGAAGTTTTTAGTAAAGATACATTATTTTTCTAAAACTGGTGTGGAGTAAATCTGTGGTGTTTTCACTGTGTTACTGTGAGTGTTGGTACAAATACTTTACACATTGCCTTTGATAGCCTAGACTGCTCAGGCCAAGCTACCTAGAGGGTGAGCAGGGGTTATCTTAACAGTGTATCCCCCTTTCCCTGACTAGAAGCAAGGGTCCCTACTTGGACAGTGGTACCTATCCTGCCAACTAGCGACCCCCAGATCTAACAGAGTGGAAATGTGACATGGACTGGTGCCAGAGGGCAGAAGAGATGGTGTATAACAGAAGAGGATGTAGCAAAAAGTGAGAGAAAATATGGGCTCCATGGCGTAAAGATAGACTGGGGCTGGGTCTGGATGATGATCAATCGTAAATTCAGGGATGCAAAACAAAGAAGCTCAGTCCTTATTGCCGGGGGGGTTTTACCAGCTCTATGCATGCATTGATTAGCTTTATATCTATTGGAAAGAATGCTGTTGATGACCTTCTGTCCTGCTGGGAACCAAATGTGATCGGACTGTATTCCAGACCCAACCCCAGTCTATCTTTACGCCATGGAGCCCATCTTTTTTAGTCTGGGGAGCTTCTTGTCAGACCAAACCCCATTCCTTGGTCGGATCACCTCCTCATCCCTTTCAGCTGGTCTCCCACCCATGTTACTCCCCAACCCGGATTACGCAAACTAAGTCCCGCCGCTGGTCAAAACTTCCCATAGAAAAATGGATACCGGCTTTAGAAAATTCTAAGTCCCCCAGACACTGATCCGGTGGTGGCCAATTCTAGATTCAATAACTGGATTGAGGGTACACTAGACCAAGTCCTTCCTAAAACAAGCATGCAGTGGCCCAACAGAATGGCCTGGTATACCCCTAAACTCTGAGAATTAAAACAAACCTGTAAAAACAATGAAAGAGTCTTGAGAAGGGACTTCTCACTGAACAAGAAAAAGGAATATAGGGAGGCTATCAAAACTTACAAGCTCGAAATTAAAAAAGCCCAGGCCACGTATTTTGAGGAAATCATATCCTCAGCTGCAAATTCCCCCCGTAAAACAGTCCAAATTGCTAAAAAAACTACTGAAAGGCCCCTCTCTCGCTGATACTCCCTTAGCCACACACCAACGCTGCAACGAACTTGAGGAATATTTTTATACCAAAATCCAAACTATCTACGGATCCTTTGCCCCAACTGATAGCCACACTACCCTCCATTCTGAGGATTCACACACAGGGAGCAAGGAACTCTCTCTAAAGGCCTTCCCCTTAATGGACCATGACTCACTCCAGACCACGTCTGCACTTGTTTAAAGTAGATCGCCCAGAGACCCTGCCCTGCCCAAGATCTTAAAGCAGGTGGCAGAAGCAGTTAGTCCGGTCATCCTGAATTTGAACAACTCATCTTTATCCTCAGGGGTGGTTCCCGCCCTACAGAAAAAAGCCATGTTCAAATCCCTCTTGAAAAAGCCTAGCCTGGACCTAGAATGCCTGGCCAACTATCTATGGAGATGCGTCACGATGTAAAGCCCTGCGCCACATTAAACCTGCATCAGGTTTAATGTATGCAGGGTGGGCGTTCCAGCGGAAAAAGCCTCGGAAAAGTGACGCAGTGAAATCTACAAGATTTCACTCAGTCACTTTTCCGACGCTGCTGCGTCAAAACCTTGCGCCTGCTTGAAGCAGGCGTAAGGCATGACGCAGCATGTAAGGTATGGGCAGCCCCTAAACATTGCTGGAGTTGCGTCGTGCTTGCAACACGACTCCAGCAATGCGCCGCCCTTACACCATCAGATGAGTCACGCATCTGTTTATCCTTGCGCCACGATGCGCTGCATTGTAAATGCGGCGCATCTGTGGTGGTGCAAGGGTAAACTTGCGTGACGCATCTTTCCTGGCGCATCCCTGCTGATTTGCAGGGATGCGCCAGGAAACATAAATCCGCCCCAAGGGGGTTTATTTAACAGCCCCTTGCACCGCCACCGGAGCGTCACTTTTTATGTGATAAAAAGTGACGTGCTGGCAGCGCAAGGTGCTTGTAAATAAATGCAAAAGCATCGCTTAAAGGGCAGGAGAACTCAGGAGCACCATGTTTTCCCAGCTTCTTGAAAGTTTTTTCAAAACCAACCTGTACTACAAGAGCTCCTCTTTCTGGGTGACCTGAAGTCCTTTAGTAACTCCACACTGGGATTTCCTGTACTGCTATTCCTGTGACTTTATGGGGAGAGGACTAGATTGGGATGAAGAGTGGAACCCTGGAGGTCCCTTTACAAATGGGGAATTTGGAGGGTAATGAACAATTTCGGGTCCTGTTCTCCAGTGATTCCTAATTTTTCCTGGGAAATCACGCAGAGATTTTGGCTGCGATGAGTCACCAAACTTTCCAAGTGAAATTTTACTGATCTGCAATGTGCTCGTGAATCTCATACATCTGAACAGTTAACTGCTTTTGCTGACCCCTTTGGGTCACCTAACGAGGGCCAAAAAACCTCGGTACAGGGATGGGTGGCTTGGGCAGCAAGACTAAGGACCCCTTATTATACCCCCTATCTGACTGCTGAAAGGGGTGTCTAACAGTGGAACTCCAGACCAAGCCAATCATTTAACATAGACTGTTGCAAAGCATTAGCACGAATTACTACCTTTAAACTGTATACTGTTAGATTCTGCTGTTACTTGACAATCTGTGATGTAATGTGCAGACTGTGTGGCCAAATTGTTTCTGCCATCAATATCAGCGTCCGTTTGTATAAAAAGGTGCATTCCGGCCAATTCGCTCTGTGAAATAACAATCATTTGTGGGTTGTATAACGACACTTCTCTGTAAAGCAATCTGCCCAGTTTGAAACACTGCTCATAGCCTGCTGCTTGCAGGAGCTCACGAAATATTAGCAACCAATCAAATTATTCAGGCTCTGCGAAGCGCAGCAATTTTACATTTCTAACAGGCGCAGCTTGATTATGTCGCTCCAGCTACTCTGTGTGTCTTGTTTACTGTAAGATGAAATGTGTTGCTGGCAGTTTGCTGTAATAAAAATAACTTTAATCTCCCTGAACCTGTAAATGATTATTCACTGGACATATCCCGTGTTCAGAAAGCCTAGACTAATATTCCGAGAAAATAACAATGGGGCGTTTGTACTGATAAAAGACCGATGTTTTATGATGTTTCACATTTATTCACGTATTAATATGTATTACTGTTTATTGTGAATTTATTTCTACAAAAAAGCACTGAATGCAAATTTTGGCCATGAATTCGCAGAGCAGAAACGCTTCAGGCTTCCATAATAAGCTGCAAGCGGCCCTCTTCTATCTGCTGTCAGAAGAAAATGAACGTTTCATTGAATTTGTAAGAGTGCAAGGACGGTTTAAAGTTAATATAAGTTACAAAAGGCCCGATTTTCAAAGATATTTTCATCCATAAGTGTACACTGAATTAATGCTCTAATATATTCACAAAGGGACTGCCTTGCAGTTGTTCAGTTATTTTGAAACCTTTCAATGTTGTGTGATTGTGAACACAATGTCTACAATTAGGCAGCAATATGACCTACACAAGGATGGAAAGAAAGCATTCCACAGAGGGGCTTGTCTTATCTTTTTATCTGCAATACAGAACCATAACCACAACCCACACTAACTAGACCTACCCACATCCCTTATCCTTACAACTTTCAACCTTCAAACAGCAATAAAGAACTGCAACTGACACACACAAAATCCACCAATAGAGTACAAAATATAAGTTCTGGTGAAAATAAATATCAGATAAATGACAATTTTGAAAAAACTATTTTCCGATAGAAATTAATTGAAATGTAACAGAAATTATAACAAAGTATTACAATTGCATGTTAAAATGTTTCAAAAATGTTAAACAATGTTTTGAAAAGAAAACAAATGTAAATCTAAATTATACTTTGAATTAAAAATAAATGTATGCAAAAATAAGTATACTCCATTTGTGCACGAATGTTTAAAAATATACATGTCTTAAAAGTGTGTTCTAAATACAGCACATATGATATAATACCAAAAAAGTATCCAAAAATGATGTAACACTGTAACATGAACTTTAGACATTTTCCTTTGAATAAATGTGTATATCAAAAATAAAAAATGAAAATGTGCATTAAATAAAATACATAAATAAAACATATTTAGAAACATTAACATGTGTTAGTTATTACTCAAACAATCCACACTCAGTACACATGTACAAACTACAAAACATTTTGGAGAAAGTGTTTAGTACTAAGGGGGTGATTTCGATGTCGGTCAGCAAGGCTCTGAACAAGATTTGGATTCTCCGAATCTGATTCAGAAACTATGGGGCCTATTATGATGGTGGGTGGATTGCCACCGCCGGCCGGCCAGGCGGTGACGATCCGCCCACCATCACAACTACATTTACCCCAGCCATATTACCATGGCTGGGGGTACAGCAGCGGAGGGAAAGTCCGTCCGCCGCTTTTCCGCCGGTCTGCAATCGTCACGATTGCTGTCCGGGCGGAAAAAGCCCACAATATGGTGGCAGTGCCTTGCAGGCACTGCCATCCATATTATTATGGTTGCCTTGGGTATGCCTTTCCATGGCGAAGACTCCGCAATGGAAAGGCATGTGGGAAATGCCTATGGGGGCCCGTTGCGGGCCCCCGGGGGTTGGGCGGATGGGGTCTGCACTTGGGGGTCATTGCCATGCACAAGGTGGCAGGCACCGCGCGGTGCCTGTCACGTTGTGCATGGCAATGCACAACATGACTCTTTGGCATTGCAGTGGGTGCTGCTTACAGCACCACCTGCCGCAATGTCAAAGATGCGGGATGCGACCACCAGGGTGGCGGTCGCATCCTAATTGGCGGTGAGGGACCGCCGCACCCCTGGCGGCCGGTCCCACCGCCGCAAGGATGGCAGTCGGACATCTTAATGGGGCCCTATGTTTAAGACCTAATCGGATGTATTTCTGAATTAATGATTACGATGCAAGGAAAACATTCTGGCTATCTGATTCAGTTCCGATCGGCATTCAGACAGCCCAAGTTGAACGGAGCCGAATTGTACAGCTCTACGGACACGGCTTCCAACTGAGCGATTACAATGTCTGATTCTGACAGCTGTTCCGAATCAGTCTGCCTGACACGAACTAGCTGTTGAAATCTGACTTTGGGGGGGCCATAATCGGCCCCCCTTCACCTGGAGGCTTCCGGTTAGGGGCTTGTGGGGGTACGAAAGGGACCCCTCTTTCCAACCATGCACAGTGTTGCAGGCACCATGAGGTGCCCAACACAGGGTGCAAGGTTGGCCCCAACCACCCCTTTTTTCAATGGAAGCCTGTGTTCTCATTCGGAACACCGGCTCCCATTGAAGTCATTGCGAGTTTGACCAAACAATGTTCAGAAGCATAATAATCGGTCGATCGGACTCGCAGAATCCGATTCGGTCGGAAACGATTCCGAAACTGATTCGGTCGGAAGAGTTTCAGACCAACATCATAATCAGGCCCTAAATAGGTAGGATTTTCTACTCCCACTGCAATCTAAAACATTTTGGGGTCGATTCCGATCCGGGTCGGACAGCTGTCCGAGAGCTGTCCATAGCCTTACCGTGCGACCGACATGTACCCATAGCCGGTCCGTCCTGTAGATGAAGTATGATGCGTATAACTTCCAAAAATAGGACCGACACGTAGGCTGTGATTCAAGCTTCATTCTCCGTCCGAGCCGTAACTCCAAACGCTGAACCGAGTCGCCCGGAATCAGAATCCACAGCAGTTTCCGCCCTGATAGGTACTTCCTATGCGCCGGACGGGTCGCCACGTACGACACATCACAGCATCTGGAAAACAAGCACATCAGCTACGATTCGCGCCACAACTCAATCCACGGCTACGAGATGGACCAGCTTGCAACGAGTACGAGACGGAGCAACAAGCAGCGTGTACGACACGAACACATCATGAATCCCATCGCGCAGGTCATGCCAGTACATCTATGACCGGATCAGGAACCGACACCGACGGCGCAGACGGTAAGTCAGACACCTACCCCACAAACAAACGACACGTACCCGCAACATGGCACACACACACAGGGGATCCACATCCTGGCCACTAACAACAGGCCACCATAGGGGTTGCATGGCCATCACCATTACCACCCGACTCATAGGGCTTATGTTGCCCATTACCCCTGCCACCCCAACTCATAGGGGACCTGTTGCTCAGCACTACTGCCACCCCCATCCATAGAGCTCATGTTGCCCAGCACTACTGCCACCCCCACCCATAGGGGACCTGTTGCCCATCACCCCTGCCACCCCCACTAATAGGGCATATGTTGCCCAGCACTACTGCCACCCCCACCCATAGGGGACCTGTTGCCCATCACCCCTGCCACCCCCACTCATAGGGCTTATGTTGCCCAGCACTACTGCCACCCCCACCCATAGGGGACCTGTTGCCCAGCACTACTGCCACCCCCACCCATAGGGGTCATGCTGCCCAGCACTACTGCCACCCCCACCCACAGGGCTCATGTTGCCCATCACCCCTGCCACCCCCACTCATAGGGGACCTGTTGCCCAGCACTACTGCCATCCCCACCCATAGGGCTCATGTTGCCCAGCACTACTGCCACCCCCACCCATAGGACTCATGATGCCCATCACCCCTGCCACCCCCACCCATAGGACTCATGATTCCCATCACCCCTGCCACCCCCACACATAGGGCTTATGTTGCACATCACCCCTGCCACCCCCACCCATAGGGCTCATGTTGCCCATCACCCCTGCCACCCCCACACATAGGGGATCTGTTGCTCAGCACTACTGCCACCCCCACCCATAGGACTCATGTTGCCCAGCACTACTGCCACCCCCACCCATAAGGCTCATGGTGACCATCACTACTGCTGCCCCCACACATAGGGGACCTGTTGCCCAGCACTACTGCCACCCCCACCCATAGGGCTCATGTTGCCCATCACCCCTGCCACCCCCAAATATAGGGCTTATGTTGCACATCACCCCTGCCAGCCCCACACATAGGGGACCTGTTGCCCAGCACTACTGCCACCCCCACCCATAGGGGACTTGTTGCCCATCACCCCTGCCACCTCCACTCATAGGGGACCTGTTGCCCATCACCCCTGCCACCCCCACCCATAGGATGGGTGATACGCCACACATCCATCATACTCCAACATTAGGTATGTCAGCAAAATACATCCCCCCTAACATCATGACAACAGTGTGTAGTCTGTGACAAATGCCCACAACAGTGATTATGACTTCAAACATACAATGTAACTAACAGCACATGTGTGACCAACAAAATAGTGTGCCCTACACAAGGCAAGCATCACTATAGCACTGTGTCAATGTGAAACTAACACCTCCTCACTGTGTAGAACAAAAGTTAAGTGTGGGGTTCCAAACTGCAGTAAATGTCAAGCATTGTGGTGATGGGGTCTAAACCCCCCCCTCATCACAGTGACCAAAAGGTAAGTGTCATCATGGTCAAAGCTGCAAATTCCAAACAGCATGTATGATTCCTGCTTCCAACACATGAAACACGTTTGGGGCAAACTAGTGGTTGTGTCCCATACCCACAGAGATGTGGTGAGTCTAACAGTGCTGTGAAAACAAAACATACTCTCGGCCATGTGCAGACAAGCACCACACATGAGGGCTGACAATGCATACAGTGTACAATCACACAAGAGCAGAAGTGGCCATCACAAAGCATACACACATCTCAAAACAACCTGTGTAGACTGTAGGTGTCAGCTCGCAAACTCCCATTCCATGCCAGCAATGGCACCTAACAACCAGGATGAATGTGCAGAATGATGTGATATGACTCACAGGGACAGCATGGAAAATCACAGAAAAAGCATCCAGACAATGGCCCACAACAGCAATGCCAATGCACTGATGCAGACGCACAAACACAAACAGGCAACCTCACACTGCACATCTGACACAACATTTGTGTGTGTGTGTCTCAGTATCCCCAGGCAACTACACAACACATGAGGGGGGCTGAACCACAGTGACACAGATGGGACATAGTGCCATCCAAAAGTAACCCATCATTGGGACACCCTTAGCGGGCAATCAGGCATTGTGAGATTAGAGGGAGCACAACAGACACATGTGACACAAGCTGGAATGAACACCAACTAACACAGCAAGAGACTGACACACAACAGCACTACCCCCAGGGACCAGACATTGGGGTGACACAAGCATGCATGACACCTCCACTGTGATGACAAAGGTAGATGTCATACAAACTGGGAAATCCAGACATGTGTCCTGTGCCACAAACGTACATCACACCTACACAAACACAAATCACTCAGCATGGCCCGTCATCCATGGACAAACGGGAGCTAGGGGACCATCCATGCAAACATTTACATCAGTCCACCCTCAAAACTACACACCCTGAACTGCAACAATGTGCATCTGTGAAGCCCACATGGACAGGTGACATTGTACATGCACCCATGACAAACACAGGAATGTTGGGAGGAACTAAGGTGCACTGACTCATCACACAAGGACAGTTTACAACCCTGGTTAATGACAGACATACTGCACAGTATGCGGTACATGGCCATGACGTCAAAGCTCACGTAACCTTCCGAATATCTGCCACAGTCCCAGGGCAATGCAGAACCCAAGGAGAACCACAAGGCACACATGCTGACACCTGCCAGCTTTGCAGCCCTGAACCCGACAAGTGGGAGCAGTCACACACACATACACACGACTCAATCACTGAAAGGTACCACCTAGGGACAACTACATGAAATTGCGAACAAGCAAGTGCCTTGGGGACCCCTGACTGTGTCCCATCTGCATCTGACCACATCATCACCACTCAGAACAGACAAATCCCAATGATGAAACACCAATTAACAGTAGTGTGTCATGCACCCACACATCTGGTAGCCCATGGCAAAGTTTTGGGATGAACACAGTACCACTCAGCAAGCATCAACAACAGGAATACTACCTGTGTATGAAAAGGGATGTGGGCACACACACATGCTCATACAACACACACCATGGGCCCAGGCTATGTCACGGGACAACACATCCGTGACATAGCCTGAGGGGACACAACTCCTGTGTAAGTCCAGCTGTGCCAAACATAGTCACAGAACGTCCCACTCATGTCACCAGAACACTTGGTCAGTAAGCCATCAGTTACCACACAATGAAGGCTCTGGTCACAACAGCCTGGGTACGTGAGTCTAGCCTAAGTCATCTGCACATACGCAACACATATGTACAGCAAGTTGCACGGAGGACCCAGTTGCTCCTATACCAATGATGCCCACACCTGTAGGTCCAGTGGAGTTGCGCACAAAGTCAGGGAAATAGACAAATTGGACAATGGGAAGCACATCATATGTTCATGGGTGTAAGCCACAGATGTGACCATGCAAATGAAATGTTCACAGAGATGTCCACAAATTGTTGATCATGACACATATCTCATGGACAACATGGAGTACCTCACATCAACACCTCAGTATTCAACATTGGAAACCAGCATTACAGGTGCAATGGCATGCTAAACATCATCAACCTAATGTACAGCTAAATCAAGTTCAAAAGGATAAAGAAAAAAGCTTTATTCAGCATATGAAATTTGAAACGTCCATTCAAACAAAAGGCCAATGGCCAGTCCATCATCAAATTAAAAGGAGTGAACATGAGTGACAACTGTCACACGTTGCTTGCCTGCACTGGAAGGACAGGGGACATCATCTCAGAGGGGCATACATGTGCGCAGGCCAGGCACCACAGGGACAGGATCAGGGCGCAGCAGAAGGAGGCAGTGAAGGGGTGGTGGATGCAGGAGAGTCATTTGCAACTGCAGTGGAGCTGACTGAAGTGGTGGGTGCAGTCACAACTGTGGGGCACAAATCAGATGGGGTGGGTGCTGGCACAACTTCAGTGAGGCACAGGGTCAAGACTGATTTGCATATGGCCATGTCTAAACTGGGGTGGTGTGGTGGGCAAAAGAACGATGGATTTAACCCAGATCTCTTGACTGGGGGAGAATGTCTGCATTGTCAGCATTCCGTCCATCATTTCTTTGTTGTAACGCTTTTCGCCCTAAGTGGGATGGGTATTCCCAGACGTGGGACCTGTGCTCACTACGCCGCTGGACTCAAGCTATCCTGGCTGATGACGGCTGATAGCCAGAAACCGGTCCAAGGATGCTTGATTCCGGTCCAGGGAAGACATGGCTTGGCAGTTCGGGCTGGACTGTTCCCATGAGGCACAGGGTCAAGACTGATTTGCATATGGACATGTCTAAACTGGGGTGGTGTGGTGGGCAAAAGAACGATGGATTTAACCCAGATCTCTTGACTGGGGGAGAATGTCTGCATTGTCAGCATTCCGTCCATCATTTGTTTGTTGTAACGCTTTTCGCCCTAAGTGGGATGGGTATTCCCAGACGTGGGACCCGTGCTCACTACGCCGCTGGACTTAAGCTATCCTGGCTGATGACGGCTGATAGCCAGAAACCGGTCCTAGGATGCTTGATTCCGGTCCAGGGAAGACATGGCTTGGCAGTTCGGGCTGGACTGTTCCCATGAGGCACAGGGTCAAGACTGATTTGCATATGGCCATGTCTAAACTGGGGTGGTGTGGTGGGCAAAAGAACAATGGATTTAACCCAGATCTCTTGACTGGGGGAGAATGTCTGCATTGTCAGCATTCCGTCCATCATTTGTTTGTTGTAACGCTTTTCGCCCTAAGTGGGATGGGTATTCCCAGACGTGGGACCCATGCTCACTACGCCGCTGGACTCAAGCTATCCTGGCTGATGACGGCTGATAGCCAGAAACCGGTCCTAGGATGCTTGATTCTGGTTCAGGGAAGACATGGCTTGGCAGTTCGGGCTGGACTGTTCCCATGAGGCACAGGGTCAAGACTGATTTGCATATGGCCATGTCTAAACTGGGGTGGTGTGGTGGGCAAAAGAACGATGGATTTAACCCAGATCTCTTGACTGGGGGAGAATGTCTGCATTGTCAGCATTCCGTCCATCATTTGTTTGTTGTGGCACAACTTCAGTGGGCAGGTCAGATGGAGTGGATGGGGTCCCCACTGCAGTGCCCAAGTTAGACGGGGTTGGTCGTAGACTCCACTGCAGTGGCTAACTCCATGGGAGTGGAATGGGGTGCAAGTGAGGTCGGCAGGACAGGGGGGGAGACGGTCCACACATCAGTGGCACTAACCATCTGACCGGGTGTGGAGGAGCAAGTGGTAGGGGGGAGGGCCTCAGCATTTTGGGGATGGTGTATCTGTGGGTGGGGGAACCCAGGGCAGGGTGTGGCGGGGGAACCTTTGGAGTGGTGGCCTGGGGGATGGAGGACGGAGACTTTGCCTTTGAGCTGCGTGGCGGTGGTGGGGTCTTCCTCTTCCGACTCCGGGGGGACTTGCGAGTGGGGGCTCAGTCTGACTGCACCTAGGGGAGGGTGTCCGGGTGTGAGGGGCACTCCCCTCTGTGTGTGGGGACTTCCTCTTCCCCTTGTAATCTGGATCTGCTGGGTCAGTGGGAAGAGGCCAAGGTCACAGAGGAAGAGCTTCTGTGGAGATGGGGTTGCAGGTGAGGCAAGGGAAGGGGGCTGGGAGGGAGAGGTTTCGGAGGACTGCGGAGTGGTCGGGGATGACTGTGTGTGTGTCTGCAAACCATCCCCTGTGAGTGTGGTATCAGTTCCCTACGCTTGCTTGTGTGTACGTCTAGCCCTTGGTTTGGGTGTTTGTGTGCTGCCCGTGTCTGTGGCTTTGTGAAAATGTGCAGGTGTGTGTGTGCTTGGTACAGGTAGGCTACTAGGAATCATGGGTGGTGAGGGTAGGAGGGGTGCGGGACTGTTGGAGGAGGGACACTACTGCCGTCAGGGAGGAGGCCACAGACTGATTGGTCCTCTGTAGGCCAGACATGCCTGATGAAATGCCCTCCATGAACAACACCAGTTGCGTCAACAGAGTGGTGTGTGCATCGATGTCTGCCCTACATGGATCTGTCTAAGTAAGTCCACAGACTCCCCACTCAGGGCAGCAGGGGACACAGGGGCAGGGGGTGCGGTGCCTGGCACGAAGGAGACATGCTCCCGAACACTGGAGCCTCCATGGACCTCTGCGATGGGAGCTGATGGGAGGGTGGTGATGGTTGTGGTGGGGGCGGTGGCGGGGACAGCCTCACTAGCTGGGGTTGGTGGCTGCTGACACCCGCCTCCACAAGGGAGTCATCCTCAGAGCTGCAGTGGCCCTCAGCTGGGGGGGATGGTGCTGATGATTCCTCGGTGGGGCTCCAGTCACCCTCCGTGCCACTGGGTCCCCCCGACTCCTCTCCTTCTGTCCCTATCAGGCTCTGTGGCTCCTCCTGGTCCGTGGAGCTGTCACCTCCTGTGGCCGTGGATGTATCTGGATAGGAATAGGAAGAAAGAGAACAACATCAGTTACCTGCACTGACTGCACACACCACAGTGAGTACATCATATCACAGGACAAGCCCTGGCATCATCAGCTGAACACTGCTCAAAGTGCCAACACTGTTCAGAATAAGCCAATTGTCATTCTCAACATCAACCATGGCACACATATCCCTCCTTGACTTGCACCCATATGTCTGTTGCATGTTGGATGCTAATACCCCAATGTCCCGACATGCACCACCCACACATCAGTTGGACATGCAAGTGAACTTGTAGGAGTATATCACTATACACACAGCACATCTCTTGCCACTGACTCAGCACAGGTATCCGGATGAAGGGATGGGCAGAGACTCATTTCACATGCTTGTGATGCATGCCAGCAACACACACTATGATGTTGTCATGTCCTGATAGTCAATACCACAATGGGGTGCATGGTGCACACTTGAACGCAATGCAGGATCACTCATAGCAAATTAAATGCCATGGCACTGGCATGCCTGGAAAGTCAATCAACACTGTCTCCTGTCACAGGGGCAGGGCATCCAGACAACAATAGTATGCACAATCATAGCTCAGAGGTAAAGCTAACTCTGCAGCTGACAAGTGCACTTGCCCATCCCCGGCAAACAACATATCCAAGACCCAGAAGACCCCACATCATGCAAATCAGACATTTGAGTCTCTGAAAACACAACTCCATGTACATTAGCACATCACAGTCTGCCATGCATGTAACCCAGCTACCTGAAGTACACAGTTGCATACACCATTGTGCGCTATCAGATAATCACACACCTATATGTCACACAGGTCTTATCTCTCACAGTCACATCTCAGATGTCCTGCTGACCCTCAAATTCATGGACACCCAGTTGTATGTAACAGGAAGCCACACCATAATGGCACAGAGGCAGACACCTGAAGGCACATGTCACAAAGCACAACCTGTAAGTTGATACACAGGAGTGGGATTACAGAGTGTTTCTAAATGCCCTTGAGGAGGCATGACTGCCCAGGTCTACGTGAAACAGTGTTTGGCCCTGGACAGTAGTCAGGTGGCTAAGCAAGTGTGACATACTTGATATACATACTCCTGAGGCCCCCAAATTGGAGTCCCCTGCTGCATGGGTTTGTTTGAAATACCCCAGCCACATGTGGCGAGTCAGGCCAGCAATTGGAACACATATCAAGGGCCCACACAGATCCCATGTCAGATAACACACATTGTGCAAACAATTGAACCACCCATGAAACACACAGCAGAGTCACAGGAACAGATTCTGTCCGGTAGCTGAAGCATAGCTGACTGCAGGGACACAGTGCCCTAGTGACACAAGCAACAGATTGTGGGGGCCACACCTGTGGAACAGATGAGTAGGGTGAATCACACAATTGAGGGACCTGAGTATTGGACTACAAGACCTACGTAATGTGGAAGTGTGACCAGGCCAAAAGACTGCAATTAGCATGTCAGACATAGTACACAAATTAAGCATGGACTTACCCCCTTCCTGCTGCTGTCTGGCCTTCAGCTGCCTATCCAGGTCTGGGAAGACCACCGCCAGGATCCGGGGCATGTGGGGGGTCAGGGTCTGGTGTCCGCCCCTCCTGTGTGGAGGTGACAGCTTCAGCTGGACTCTAGCTATCCTCCGGGTCCAACCCCAAAGGTCCTGCCACCTCTTCTGGCAGTTGTGGATACGGCGCTTGTAGGCCCCCACCGAACAAACTGCCCGGGCGATGGTCTGCCATATCTTCTGGTGGGCATCAACCTGTGAGGATGACAAAGTTAAAACTACATTTTCACACATGCCCCATATTTGTGCTGCACACATTTGGATATACATGTCATCATCACAAAGGGAAATGACTTACACAGGTAGTGCAACCATGGGGAAGGACAAATCACCTGCATGTCTGACATGTTAATAATGCCTGGGAAGTTTAAGCTTGCACTAATGCACTCTAGCAGCAGAACACCTGTTCATTACATGTACCTACACACTATGGGTGATGAAAGTAGTCAGTGAGAATGCTTGCCACTGGTGTACACACTGCTAGTACTGCTGGTCAGACAACATGCACAATTAGGAAGGCAGTGGACTGCACACTCACCTGCTCCCCTGGTTTCCCATACAGCTTGCTGTACTGTGAAAGGAGCCCATCCAGCAGGGCCTGGTTCTCCTCCTCAGTGAAGACTGGGGCCCTCTCCAGAGTACGTGCAATAGCAGGAGCCAGAGGATGCAGAGACAGCAGCAGTGGTAGCAGGGATGTGGTCCAGGAGCATGTAGTGCAGGCAAGTGAGCTCCCTGGGGGCCAGCCAGCCTTAGATATGTGCTGCAGAGGCAGAATCGGTGCCATGTGTCTCAAGTGATAGGTCCAACACGGTTGCATTCTATCAATCTGGCCAATCCATGGAAATGGACGACTCGTACACGCCTTCCGTATCGTTCAAATCTTCACCTTCATGAAACACTAGTAATTGCAACATTGTTGTAGGCATCCACCTGAATTTCCAGCGTACAACTCGTACAAGTTTTGAATGCGCATCCGTCTCCATGACAGTCTAGAGCCAATAGGTGCGTCCGGCTCGGTCAACTGATTGTACAACGCATGTTGTGAAAATACACATGCACCCGTCTCCATACGATTCAATGGCCAAGGCGTACGCCTGTCTCGGACCATACCTGCCCGACGCGTATTCATGATAGTCACCCATGTCGGACCTCATTGCAGTCAATGGCAAAGCGCACGCATGGCTCGGTCATGAATTGTGCAATGTGTACGCATTGTTACCCGCGTCGGAACTCATTGCAGTCAATGGCAAAGCGTGCGCACGGCTCGGTCATGAACCGTGCAATGCGTACGCATTATCACCTGCGTCGGACCTCATTGCAGTCAATGGCAAAGCGTACGCACAGCTCGATCATGAACCGTGCAATGCGTACGCATTGTCACCCGCGTCAGAGCTCTTTTCAATCAATGGCAAAGCGTACGCACGGCTCGGTCATGAACCGTGCAATGCGTACGCATTGTCACCCGCGTCAGACCTCATTGCATTCAATGGCAAAGCATACGCACGGCTCGGTCATGAACCGTGCAATGCGTACGCAATATCACCCGCGTCGGAAGTCTTTGCAGTCAATAGCAAAGCATACACACGGCTCGGTTGTGAACCGTGCAATGCGTACGCATTGTCACCCGCGTCGAACCTCATTGCAGTCAATGGCAAAGCATACGCACGGCTCGGTCATGAACCGTGAAATGCGTACGCATTGTCACCCGTGTCGGACCTCATTGCAGTCAATGGCAAAGCGTATGCACGGTTCGGTCATGAACTGTGCAATGCGTACGCATTTTCACTCACGTCGGACCTCATTACAGTCAATGGCAAAGCGTACGTACAGCTCGGTCATGAACCGTGCAATGCGTACGCATTGTCACCCGCGTCGGACCTCATTGCAGTCAATGGCAAAGCGTACGCACGGCTCGGTCATGAACCGTGCAATGCGTACGCATTGTCAGCTGCGTCGGACCTCATTGGTGTGACTATTCGAAGGATTCAACACACAATTACTTGCCAGTGACACCTGTGCGCACCTACCACTAGGGGTGGGCGGAATTTGCGAAATTCACTTTCGCAAATTATCGCGAAAATGTTAAAAATCTCTGCAAACACGCGGAAATATCGGCAAGATGCGGAAGTTTTTTTCCCGCCCGATCGCGGTATTTTCTGCGTGGTCGTGGCTCGCCAACTTACCCATGCGGTTGCTCGCGGGCGCGGCCATCTTGTTTTCACTTGTCTCGCGGTGCATGATCGCGAGAAGAAAGAAGTGATCGCGCGACGAATGACGTTACTGCGGGCGCGAACTGTCGCAAGACAGCGCAAATGGCTACCAAAAATCCAACATCTCGTGGAGAACGCGACCGGATCGGGAAAACTTGTCGCCGAATGTGGAGATTCAGGTAAGGCGTCCACGCACACGCGAGAATGTATTATTTTACAGCGCGAGCAAGCAAAAAATTTCCGGTAAAATGCGGATGGCAGAAATGTTGACGTTTTTCGCGCTCTCCGCGGAACGCGAAAATGTCAAATTATCGCAATTTCCGCGAGGGGAGCGGAATTTTAGCTCAGGCCTACCTACCACACTACAGCATTGGCCACACAGTGTCCCATGGCATGTAAGGCTGCATTCCCTGGGTGCTGGGGGGGGCCACATTTGGTTTGTTGGGTGGCGCTTTTGTTCAGCCACTCCCAGGCTGTGCACGTGTACATGGGGGCAGAATCCTTTGTGTGTCATTCACATTACCACTGTGATGTGCAAATGTACAGTAATGGGCATGAGTCACGGAAACAGTTTCATGTTGGATATGTTTAGGACATGTCACATACACCCTGAGTCCTGGGGGTGATGGCATGTACGTCACAGGGAGACCTGTAGCCACAATTCTGATGTGCACCCACAGTCTGTGTGCATGTTGTGTCTCAGATGTGTCTGATCAAATGTGCCCAATGAGAGACAGTCTCCACATCCATGTGGTATATGCATCAACCTTGAAGGTGTGTGTGTGTGTCTAAGAGACGTATATGTAGGGCCTGCAGGGACAACAGTGGCCACTAACTGTGGGACTCACGCTTGCCTTGTGGTGTGTATGTGATACGCCATGTCCATGCCAGTGTCGATGTGGCAATACAGGGACCCTGGGTTTCTGTATGGCAAAGATCTGTGATGCCTGGGAGAAATCAGGCCTCACTTGTCACTGTGATGTGTGTTTGTAACGTCACAGCAGTTCCTAGGTCGGGTGACACAGCCAGATGATTGGCCGTTGCACTACATGGGACTCATGTGGACATGTGGAATTGAGATATGAGGTGATGGTCATGTAGGTGACATATGTTTCCATGCCCAACAGCACACACCTCAGTACATTGTGTAATATCATGATTTATCATGTGATATTGATCCTGGTCATGGCCACATGGGTGGATGAACCGACAATCTTCTTTTGTTCATCTCTGTTCTGCAGGGCACCAGCTGTCCATCGACCATTCCCAGACCTTGCAACCATGCAGGAACACGACTGTATCCGAAAATACCGCTTCACCAGGCCACTGATTGAGTTGGCGGAGCAGTTGGCGCCACATCTGCTACCTGGCCAGACATACCCTACAGCAATGACCCCAGAGGTGAAGGTGCTGGCAGCCCTGCACTTCTTTGCTACTGGTACCTTCCAGTACACTGTGGCTGCAGCAGGTGGGATGTCGCAAACTATGTTTAGTCGTGTGCTACGCGATGTCTTGGAAGGGATGTTGCATTTCCTTGACCTGTACATCAAGTTCCCTAGCCCAGCTGAACTCCCTGAAATAATGGATGCCTTTTATACCTTGGGGAGGATGACGAACGTCATCGGATCTATTGATGGGACACATGTGGCCCTGATACCACCACAGGCACATGAGCAGGCATACCGTAACAGGAAACATTTCCACTCGATTAATGCTCTGGTGGTATGTCTTGCAGACATGTGTATCACACATGTGTGTGCAGGGTTCCCTGGTTCTGCGCACGATGCCTACAGAATGAGGAGTAGTCGCATTGCAACGCTGATGTCACAGATGCCAGCGCAGCATGCGTGGCTTGTCGGTGTGTACTGACTGTTAATCATTGTGTGTGTTGGTCACTCCTACAAAACTCAGCTACTTGTTCATTTTTGTGTGTGTAGGTGACTCCGGATACCCCAACATGCCGTGGTTGCTGACACACCTCAGGAACCCTGTGACACCAGCCGAGATGCGCTAGAATGAGGCACATGGTCGGAGCAGGAGGGTGATTGAGCGGACATTCGGCCTCCTGAAAAGCCGCTTTCGCTGCCTGGACAAGACCAGACGGGCCCTCCTATATGAGCCTGCAAAGATGTTCAAAATAATCCTTGTATGCTGCATGCTACACAACATGGCAGTGCGGAAGAAGGTGCCTCTCATCCAGGATGATAATGACGATGACCAACCTCCGGCACCTGTGGAGGATCCCGGCCTGGGCCAAGATGCCAGTGATGATGAGGATGAGGGTGACGTCCGCTCACAGCTCATCAACAACTTCTTCACCTCAATGGGAGTTTCCAGGGATGTTATGTTAATGTATGGAGTTAGCCTGGAAGGTGTTGTTGCTGCTCTGTTGCTGTCTGAGTGAGTCTGTGTGCCACTTGACTGGATGCGTGCAGTGATGTGTCCATTCAGGTGGTGTGTACTCCACAATAGTGTAGTACTGCTAACTTGTTTTTGTGTAGGTTTTTTGCGACATGTTTTGTGCATGTGTCTTGCATTTCTCTCCTGTTCTGCTGTGCTTTTGACTGTGTCTTGTGTTTGTCCTTCACAGGGTAATTTGCCTGTTGTTTGTTCAACACTGACCCCCAACACCCAGAATCCAACACCAGTGTGGGAGTAGTCAATTGACATCAAGTGATGTGCCACACACCCCTGGACTACAATTCTCAGACACTCTGTGACCATGTGTCCACCATAACGTACAATTGGCTTGCAGCTATTTTTGAATAAACATGTTGCTGATGTGTAATGAACCTGTGCTATGCTTTGTTAGGTGCGTTGTCTGTCTTCCCACATCTGACTGACATTTGCTTACCTCACCTGTGGACATGTTACCACTGACTGTGGGTGGGTGTTGTGGTTGTGCATACCTATGTATTTCAGGTCAACATCATTGTGTATGATGAGTAACATGGCCATGGTGAGTATGTGTTGTGTTGCCATAGTGGTGTGTCTCCCTCACATGTGTCACATCACCATGACTCACCTAACGTTGGTCAAATTGTTGCAGTATTTGGCAAGGATTGTGTTGTGTAGCAGATCGTCATCTCCATGACACATGACAATTTGGAATCACAACAGAGGCAAGTATGGTGTAATGGTGAGCTTGTTTTTGAAAATGAGTGAGGAAAGTGCACAGGAAGGTGGGTGCTGTACATTGGTTTTGGAATCCAAAGTTCACATTAGAGTTGGAAGTGCTGTTAGATGAAATGTCCAGGGTAAAGTCCACAGTCATCTGCTATATTGGCCCAACATGAACCCTCCGTGTAATGTGGGCGAGTTGTGTGCGATTGAACAAGGTGAACGGGTTGCGCACAAAGAACATTGTCCAGAACGGGTTTAGAAGCCTTAGGGGATGTGCTGGGACATCTGCATCTCACATGTCCTTCTTCGGACGAACCCTCTTCTTCCTAGGGGGGTATCCTCAGGTGAAGGCCTCTGCAGTGCAGGGGACTCTCCGTCTGAGTCCTCCTCCCTCCCTGTGGCGCTGGCAGATGGTGTTGCAACAGATGTTGTGGCCACACAGGGAGGTGTGGACAGGTTTGTGTTGATCTGGCGGAGGCATTGGAGTATGTCCTGATGCACCGCAGTAAGGGCATCCCACTTGGCCTCCATGCGGGCATGGTTGGCAGCCTGCTCCTGTTGGATGTCCTTGAGGATCCCCACTACCTGGCCAAATCCTCCAGTGCTATTCTGGTACGCATCTAAGATGTGTGCCAGTGTGAGGTCATCATGCAGACCAGACCCCTCTGCAAGGCGTGCCCTCTGCCTCCCACCCCTCCCAGCACCCCTATCCACACGGACAGGACTAGCGGCGGGACGCACATGTGACACTGGGACCCCTTGGGTGGTGTTGCTGGTGGTGTTTGCTGCAGCTTCCGGGGGGTCCTGTGTCCCTGTGCTGTGGGTGTTCAGTGGCCTTGGTCTGTCCGTGTTGGCGGGGGGCTCTGTCGGTTTGCAGATGCTGGAGGCGTGGGTACAGGGGGTTCAGAAGTTGATGCTGCTGGTGCTGCATGATGACTCACACCATAGGGGCCAGGTTGGTCGTCGTCATCTGTAGAGGACAGAGACAGAGTCAAACCAGAGAGCTCAGTGTCCACCAGAGTCTGGGACTGGGAATCCTCTTCATTTGGTGCTGGGTCCCCAGCGCCACCTGTGTTTGAAAGAGACACACAATGTGAGTTATGTTTCTACATGCATCAATGGTTCACAAACATGACATTTTCTACTGTACGAACAGATACCTGCCTGTACACTGCTTTTTCCAGCTTGTCACGGACAGTTTGATATTGTTGTTGCCCATGTCCCAGCAGGGCCTTGTGCTCCCCACAACAGAGCCCAGTGTCAGACATCCTGTCAGTTCCTTCCCACTCCCTGTGGGGTGAGTATGGTTCAGTTTGAACTTGCTGGGCCATGTGGGTGGGTGTGGATTGTCTGTGACTGCAACTCCCATCATGCTCTTGGCTACACCCCCCTTCCCTACATGCCCATACTTCCTCCCTCTTGACTCTGCTTCCCTGTGAGGGGGTGTGACAGCAATGGCAAGATGGCTGACTGTGAAGTCCTGGTGTTTGTTGTTGCCCATTTCCCAGCAGGGCCTTGTGCTCCCCACAGCAGAGCCCAGTGTCAGACATCTTGTCAGTCCCTTCCCACTCCCTGTGAGCCGAGCATGGTTTAGTGTATGCTTGCTGGGCCATGTGGGTGGGTGTAGATTGTCTGTGACTGCGACTCCCATCATACTCTTGGCTACACCCCCTTCCCAACATGCCCATACTTCCTCCCTCTTGACTCTGCTTCCCTGTGAAGGGGTGTGACAGCAATGGCAAGATGGCTGACTGTGAAGTCCTGCTGTTTGTTGTTGCCCATTTCCCAGCAGGGCCTTGTGCTCCCCACAACAGTGCCCAGTGTCAGACATCTTGTCAATCCCTTCCCACTCTCTGTGAGGCGAACATGGTTCAGTGTATGCTTGCTGGGCCATGTGGGTGGGTGTAGATTGTGTGTGACTGCGACTCCCATCATACTCTTGGCTACACCCCCCTTCCCAGCATGCCCATACTTCCTCCCTCTTGACTCTGCTTCCCTGTGAAGGGGTGTGACAGCAATGGCAAGATGGCTGACTGTGAAGTCCTGGTGTTTGTTGTTGCCCATTTCCCAGCAGGGCCTTGTGCTCCCCACAACAGTGCCCAGTGTCAGACATCTTGTCAATCCCTTCCCACTCTCTGTGAGGCGAACATGGTTCAGTGTATGCTTGCTGGACCATGTGGGTGAGCGTAGGTTGTCTGTGACTGCGACTCTTATCATACTCTTGGCTACACACCCCTTTCCAGCATGCCCATACTTCCTCCCTCTTGACTCTGCTTCCCTGTGAGGGGGTATGACAGCAATGGCAAGATGGCTGACTGTGAAATCCTGGTGTTTGTTTGTCTACAAGTCCAAAGAGAGCCCCTGTGCTTCACACAACTGCACCCAGTACGGGGTATCTTTTGCTGATATTTCACAGAGGCGTGGGTCAATGCATTCTACCCGGTGAGTTGTGTGGAGTTTGTGTTGAGGGGGGGTGTCTCCACATGATGGTAAGTATGGTCAGAGCTGTCAGTCCTCCTTCCCACCCGGCCAGACATCCCACCATGAAACGTGCTTCCATTGGAGGGCGTGCAAGTTGTCTTTTAGGATGTCAGTCATTGGTGTCCTGCTTCTGATTTGCGCACATGCCCTACCAGGGCCTTGTGCTCCCCACAGCAGGACCCAGTGTCAGCCATCTTGTCAGTGATTTTCCACTCCCTGTGATGTGGGCATGTTTCAGAGAGGTCTTGATGGGCCAATTTTGAGGGGGAGCTTTATCTGTGACTACAAACCCCATCATGCTTTTGGGTACACTCACTTCACCTGCATCCCCACTATTCTGTCAGTCAGCTGCACTATGAGGTAGTGTGTTTGTGGTGGCAAACTGTCTGGCAGTGTCTATTTAGCTTTGTGCCACTGCCTTGCTCTATTTGTTTGTAGGTTGGTGCATGTCATGGCACAGTTCCAAGTCACTATGAGATGGCAGGTATTGTGTTTGTCTGACTGGCATACGCATCTTGGGATGATTATCTATTGGTTACTGTGGCTTTGCTTGCGGTGCATGGTTTCACTGTCCCCTTGCCACACATTCTTGGGTATGTTGTTTGTGTACTCACCAGGCTCTGGTATGTCTGTTAGTCCATGGACGCTCTCTGGTGGTAGGATGTCCCTCACCTTCTCCTCCCAGGTCCTGAAGTAGACTGGTTTGGCAGGAGGGCCACCGCCGGTGCACTGACTCAGGGCGTGATCTTTTTCGATGAGTTTCTAGACCCTCCTGCGCGCGTCATACCACATGTTCTGGATATCCTTCTTTGTGCGCCTTGCTGGTGCTTGAGCGTTCACCTTGTCCACAATCCTCGCCCACATCTTGGTTTCCTGTGACATGGGGGTCCTTTGGAACAATGTACCAAACAAATGTGGCTCTACTCTGATGATCTCATCTACCAGCACTTCTAACTCACTATCTGTGAACTTTGGATTCTTCTTTGGGGGCATGGTGATGGGAGGTGGTGGTGAGGGATGTGTGTGTGAGGGTGCAAGTGAGGGTGGGTTGGTTTTAGTTTTGCTGGCTGTATGTGTGTGTGATTTTGTCTGAGGTGCTGATGGTGTTTGATCTGTGTGATGGGAGAGTTGTGAGTGTGTCTGTGGTTGCTGTGTGATGGTGTGTGCTGCTGGTTGTGCCCCCTGTTTGCAATGTATCATGGTAGTGATTGTAGTCCTTTATATATTTGGAGTTCTGGGTGTGTCTTTGTACCAGGCTTTTTTTATTTTATATTTATTGGCTTTGTCATTGCTTGTTTGGTCCTTTTTTTGTCTTTTTTCCTTTGGGTTTTGTAGGCATGAAGGAGACGTCCATCTGACACAAGCGGACGCTGATGTTGTCTCGTGTGGACTTCTCCACCTCGTTCATGCTGCCTATTTTCTGTGTTTCATACGCGTCGGTCGCGGAGATCTATATTACTTGTGGACCCAGTTTTCTGTGCGTGTCGGTCGTGCGGCTTGGTCTCCTTGCGAGTCGGTCTGGGTTTACACGCATTGCATCGCACTGCGCGGATCGGACATCGCGGATACGGGTCGGTCGGGTTCATTCCGGGTTCATGTCGGTCGGGGAAAATCGCATCAGTTTTCCGTCCGGTTCACTATTTTCCCTACTTCTCGGTCGTACGACTTGTATTCCGTCCTTGTCAGTTGTAATTCACAGGCGTTGCATCGTACTGCACGGGTCGTACTGCACTGGTCCGTTTTGGTCTGTATCCGGTCCGGGTCGGTCCGTAAGATTTGCGACCGGAATCGGCCCCTAAGTGAAACCAATCCAATACATTTTGGGAAAGTTCTTGGACAATAAAGGGGTAATATGTAGGCCTTATTATGAGTTTGACGGGCTTCCTGTGGCTTGTCATGGCAGCGTGCTGCAGGAGGACCATCAAGTACATAGCGCGACCACCCGCCAGATTACAAATGTAATCCTAACGGGTGGGTGGTGCTGCAGCAGTAACACGGCAGTGCCTGTCTAAGGCTCATAGGAGAGCCTTACACAGTCACTGCTGTAACATCGCCACAGCACATTCCTGCACTGTATGAAATGCACCATGTTGTGCATTCCATACCATGCAGGAACTGGGGGCCCCCTGTGTGCACCCCCTGGCCCTGGAGTGGCAGGGGCCCTGTTGAGTTTGAATTCAGGTTATTTTTTGAAAGTTTTTAAGTTTGGGTGTGCTTCTGGTGTAACATACTCCATTTAAGGATGTTGTTCAAAGAACTGTAATGTGGTTGCAATATATTGGAAGCGCAACCACATTACAGAAATAAGATGTACAACATCAATGACCCAGAGAAAGTTGAGACCTTCCTAGCGCAGATGGAGGGATGAGTTCCTAGTTCACATAGTATTTGTAGGGGTTCTTTATTGGATGATAAAGTATAAGTGTTAGACATAAACTCGCTATGAATTGTTAGGCTGTCTTTCCTTTTTACAATTTCACATATTTCTCTCTATTTGGGAAGGGGGTCACAAAGGGGGTTTGTTTCGCCCAGGGAGAAGAAAGGTATTTTCCCGGGGGGGAGGAGAGGGGCACTGGGTGTGATGTGCATAGGGAAAAAAGGAAAGGAATTAGTCCTCATTATGCTATCCTCTAAAAGGGTGAAGGAAATGTTTGGGTCCAATTGGGTTGGGAAGTGTAATCAAGGTTATATGCCAAAGGAGATGAAGGTGTGTGACAGAAACATAATTTGGGGAATTGAATATGGATAGGTCGAACGTATTCAACTTCTTAACATGGAATGTTAATGGGTTGAGAATTAGGAAGAAGGTGGCCCGGGTAACAGAATACCTAAAGAATAGCGAGGCACAAATTATACTGCTGCAAGAGACCCATCTGGAGAGGAGCGAGTGTAGACAATGCTTCAGTAAGTTACCGGGGTCCAGGAGGTAGTGTGTTCAGACCAGAGATGGAGCACTAGAGGAGTGGCCCTTATTATCAGAAGTGATTCCAGAATAAGGGTAGTTAAATATGAATCGGATCTCTCTAGTAGATGTTTTTTTTGGTTTTTTTCAAATTTCTTTATTGCGGTTTTAAGGAACACTTCACAGGTTTAAGCAGTTATATCTCACAGACAACTCTAAACAACAAGCAGTACAGTCCCCGTTCAGCAGCAATTTATCCAATTTGGGTTGTCTCTTAAGTATTTACCGAACCGACAAGTAGTGTGATCATTGTCATTAGTAATCATGTAAACTTAGAACTGAACACCCTCCCCTCCTGACCCCCCCCCCACCGGGCCCACCCACCTAGAGGTCCATCTAACATCAATTCAATCAGGGGTATCCGCTTGTCTCTCCCCTTGTCTGGGGGATTTATTTCCCACGTGACTATCACCAGTCGACACTGTCTGTGTAGAGTTGGGGGAGCTTCTCCCTATATCCTGGACCATTAGCCCCCACGCCATCAATACTTCCGGGAGTTTGGCATCCCTTCTGGTACTGCGTATGTACTCCTCCTCGGCCAAAGCCTATTCCTTCAGGTCCGCTTTCCAGTTCTCTATCAACAGGCCCATGCTGTGCCAGCTAGTGGATCGCTATTCACCGCCTAGCTGTCACAAGCCCCAATACCAGGAACTTCCTGCTGGTTTTGCGTTTAGGGTCTCGGGGAATCAATCCAAGGAGACAAACTATCAATAGTGTGTAGGCGCTTGGGCAAGAGGTATGTCATATGGACCATGTTGTATTGTATCTGCTAAAATCTATTGGAAACCGCCACCTTGCGTATGCCCCCATGAATTTTTTCCCACTCCCGTGGTGTAATCTACTGCGGGCTCACCTCCTGCCATCTACCTTCTATTTTGAGAGGTGCGCCTTTTCTGTCTTCCCTTAACGCCCTGTACAGGTGAGTGACAAGTTTCCGCCCTCCTGCCATGGCAATCATCGTGACCAGGGTATACGTGTGTTCCAGAGCTTCCGGGAATGTAGGCCATAGATGTCGTGCCGTCGCCGCTATTTTGGCGTATTGCAAGAATTGCCCCATCCAAACTCAAAAGAGTCTACTGCTTCTTGATATGTTTTAAACCGTTGTTCTGGGTAGAGGTCCGACAGCATAAGATAGCCTCCCGCCTTCCATTTGTCGGTAGACATGACCCGCTCAATGAGCGCGAAAGGCGGCATCAGCCAAAAGTCTGCCTCCGGGGCAAACGGTCGCACCTGGATAAGCCTTTTAACCACCCTGGCCCAGATGGCAGCCAACAATCTACCCAGTGGAGGACATTGTTCCCGGTGCCGTTTTGTGTGCCATAGGAGCGCACCCAACTGTCGATCCCCATATGTCTCTGCCAGGAGCAAACGTTCCCAGGAAGGGTCCGTATTGAGCCAGGCCACTGCGTGCTGTAATTGGCATGCAAAATAATAAAGTTCAAGGTCAGGGATTTCCAAACCACCCCTGCCTCACGTGCGTTTCATGACCTCTAGGCTCACCCGACAGCGTTTTCCATTCCACAGTAGTTGTATAAGCAGTGCATCGAGGTCCATGAATACCTGGTGTGGGAGTTCAAAGAAGGAACCCTGCATTGTGTAGAGACATCGAGGCAGCACCACCATTTTAATCAAGGTGATCTTCCCCATCAATGAGAGCCTGAGCATGTTCCAGAAGTCAATACTGCCTCGGAGACCTCTAAGTATCCTCCCAAAATTATGGTGATAAAAAACTTCTCTGTCCCTACTTATTCAGATCCCGAGATAGCGCAACATATCTAACACCCATGGAAGCCCCATCTCTGGGAGTTGGACCTTGCCCCTTTCAGCCTCCGATCCAACTGGAAATAGTTGTGATTTAGTAATATTGACATAGAGTCCAGAGGCCTCTGCAAACTGTCCCAGAGCCGCCAGCAGTATTAGAAGTGAGTGGGTTGGCTCCCGCAGGTATACCAGTGCATCATACGCATACAGTGATACAATAGTTCCAAGGCCCCGATTTGAATACCCTGCCCCTGGAGAACCCTACGGAGTTGGCACGCTAATGGCTCCATTGCCAGGGTGAACAGCAAGGGGGAAAGCGGACACCCTTGTCACGTCCCCCTGGCTATTGACATCGCATCCGAGACATAGCGCCCCATGCGGACCCTTGCCACCGGCTGCGTATTAAGGAGGAGTCTCACCCAGTTCACAAACACCTCACCGATCACCATTTTTAGTAGCACCTGCCATAGATATGCCCTTCTGAGCGAGTCGAACGCCTGTTCGATATCTAGGAAGACCAAGGTATTCTGCTCGGTCCTGCCCTCTAGTGATTGCATGACATGGGCCAGACGGCGGATATTCCGCAGCATGTTTCTTCCTGGAATAAAACCAGCCTGGTCGTCATGCACCAATTGCCTGAGATATGGGAGTAATCTGTTTGCCAATACCTGACTAATGATCTTAAGGTCGACATTGAGCATAGAGATTGGCCTGTTGGAGGCAGGGAGTAAGGGGTCCTACCCCGGCTTGGGGATCATCACAATCAGCGCTTCACGCATAGAGGCAGGTAATATGCCCGTCTCACCGGCCTCCATAACAGTGTCCAGGAGCCTAGGAACCAGGACTCCCCCAAAAAGCTTTATACAGCTCCGCCGCCAGGCCATCCATCCCAGGGGATTTAGCCGTTTTCAAATGAGCGATCACCGCTCTTAACTCCTCCCCTCTAAAGGGCGCCCCCAGGGATTCCTGACTTTCCGGGTCAAGGCAAGGTAGATCCATCTCAGCAAGGTGGACTTCCAAAGGCTGTGGGGCAACATTGGGCTTGGGCTTGGAATATATTTTTTGGAGGTGTGTGGTGAATACAACGTTAATCTCCTGCTGGGTATAGACCACACGGCCCTGATCGGATTTAAGGGCCAGTATCGGGGTAGGCTGAGTCTCCTCTCTAATCAAGCACGCCAGTAGGTGTCCGGTCTTTATCACCCTCAGTATACCAACGACGTCTACTCGTGGACCTATTGTATTTGCCGAGTGACTCCCATAGATCCCCTATCTTTTGTCGTTGCTCCGTCCATTTGGCCGGTCCCCCCGGTCTGTGGGAAGTTCTGCCTCTAGGGTTTTTAAGCATTCCTCCTGTTTTTTTAGATCCCGTTCTATCACTCTCCTCACCCCCACCTCAGTGGACATACATATTCCCCTCAACACCACTTTCAGCGCGTCCCATTCGAACGCCCTCGAGCTGGCCGTGTTCTAGTTCACCCCAAAATAGCCTTCCAACCCTGCCGCGATCGTCTCTTTATAAACCGGGACCGTCAAAGCCTCGGTGTTAAGTCTCCACAACGGTATTTTGGAACGCGGGCGGCCCCACGTGTAGGTCACCATCAGGGGGGAGAGATTGGACAGATATCGGGCCAGGTACTGTGTCTCTAAAATCCGACCGGCCACCGTTTCCTGTATAAAACAATAGTCCAGCCTGCTATACGTATTAGCTGCCGGAGTGTAACAGGAGTATACCTGACTATCAGGGTTGTGATGCCGCCATATATCCAGCAAGTGATAGTTGCTAATCATCTGTCGCAGGGCTTTCCGTGTCTTGGGTTTAGCATACACTTTTGGGGGGTTCCTGTCCCGTTCCCCATCAAAGGCACAATTAAAGTCTCCTGCTATAATCAATTCCACATCGGGTGCCAAGCCTAATTTCCCCAGGACCGTACCCAAAAAGTCCCCATCGTCGGTGTTTGGGGGCATAAATGTTCACTAAACACATGCGTCTCCCATCCAATGTCCCCTCTACCACCACGTAACGCCCATCTGCGTCAGGACTACATTTTAAATCTTTAAAGGGGACTCCAGGCGCCACCCATATAAGCACCCCCCTGGCAAACCCAGAGTAGGAGGTCGTGAAAATCTGGCCCCTCCACCCCTGCTGGACATATTTCAGGCAATACCCCCAGAGATGTGTCTCATGCAAAAAGGCCACACTTATCTTATACCGCCTAAGATATGTTGCTATCCAAATCCGTTTGACCCTGTTGTTGAGCCCCCTAACATTCCATGTTATAAGGTTATAGGTCTGCTGATCGCCTGCCATAAGTAGAGAATTCTGGGTGACCACGACCCCTGATGTAGAAGTGGGATGAACTGCAAGGCATAGTGTTGGGAACCCCCCACCCCCCTCCGAAAGCTCTCATGACCTCTGGTGACCCGGCATAAAACATTCCCAACAGAGAACAGTAAAACGAAATGAAGTGAGCCTCCCCCCACCCTCAGGCAGTAGAACCTCATTCTCATAGCCCAACCTTGGTCTGAGGACTCAGGACTCCGCCCCATAGCCGCCTCCCTCCCCATAAAACCCCCCCCACAACATTATAAGCAACAATAGCAGTCAGCGAAAAGCAAACCCCAATCCTTGATGAACAACCAAACTGCCTGGGACTGCGCAGCCCCGCCCAACCAATGGCCTAGCCAGGCTGACACAGCACACTACAGTTGGAGTGTCCAGATTGCAGCGTTGCAGAATAGCACCCCACCCGATCAGCTACGATCCCACCCCCCCTACGGTCCCTGCAATTGAAGACCCTCCTCAGGCGCTCCTCAGTAGAGTCAGGCTGCAGCACCATTGAGGTCCGTACTTACAGTGTCTTGTGCAGCTCAGCCGACCAATGTCCCCTCAAATGGCAGTCCCCTTTCTTGTATTCAGGTGGCTCACGAGCTGCCATAGATTGGGCCGGCAGTGCCTTCCAGTTCCGATTGAGTTTCTTGGATGAGGCACAATGGAGACAACTGGTTCTGTGTCGGTATGCCCCCCAACTCTTCTCTCAGGGTGCCGTCCGGCCCCACCATGATGCAACCTCCGTCTGGTTCCCCCTGTGGCCCGGACTGTTGTCCTCCAGTGCGGCGGTGCTGGTTTTGTTGTCGACTGCTCCGTCTCCTCTGTTCCTGCCATCCGCGCTGTTGGACCTGCCCCTCCAGGCCCATCGAATCCATCCATTCTGTGGCCTCTTGCACGATGTTGAAGAAGTGGACCCTGTCTGCATATTGTTTTCTGAGCCCGGCCGGAAACATTAGGCTGTATTTTATATTGAGATCTTTCAGCCTCCGCTTGACCCCCGAGAAGTCATTCCGCAGGTCTTGTACCTTCTTCATGTAGTCCGGGTAGATATGGATCTCATGGTTTTCGAACCTGGGGGGACCGTTCTTGCGCATGACCTGCAGGATCATGTCCAGGTCCCTTAAATTAAACAGGCGGGCGATCAGAGTTCTAGGCGGCAAGCCTGGTTTCGGGTGGGACCAAGGGAGCGGTGGGCCCGTTCCACTGCAAACATCTTGGATAGTCAATGACCCGGGAGGGCGGAACTGATCCATTCTTCCAGAAATAGATCCACCGCCAGTCCCTCCGCCTTCTCCGGAAAGCCCAATAAGCTGCGGGTGTTCCTCCTCGAGCGCCCCTCAGCGTCTTCCGCCCTGTCCTCGTGATGAGAGGTGTGCTCCTTGAGTGCTGACACCGTCGCTTGCAAGTGTTGGACTTCCATCTGCAAAGGAGGCCAGGTCCCCCTCGGTGGTAGTGAC
Source organism: Triturus cristatus (assembly GCF_964204655.1). Classification (NCBI taxonomy): domain Eukaryota; kingdom Metazoa; phylum Chordata; class Amphibia; order Caudata; family Salamandridae; genus Triturus; species Triturus cristatus. The sequence continues at coordinate 1,138,130,694 of NC_140583.1, read as the reverse complement.
TCAATCCGCCACCTTCCTTAGGTCCAGGTGCAAATGATTTATGTCCATAGCCATACCATCCATTTTGGATTCCAATGCCACTTGTGAGTCTCTGATGGCCTCTAGGATATCAGCCTTATCCTGGGCCGCTGATCCCCGCGGCGGTCCCTGCTCAGAGTTCGGTCCGATGCGCTCCACCGACGTGGGGCCTGGCACTGTAAGGGGCCTATCTTTCCCCATTTCCTGTGCGGGCCTATCAATGCTGTCCCCGGGGCCCTCCACTCCGTTACCCCAGGCTCAGAAAAACCTTCACGGGTCAATCCGGGCCCAGGAGGTGTGTGCGTGGGTCCCCCACTGCACCTTAGTCTACCGGTCAGCTGTGTGTCATCTGGAGAAGTGTCCCACAGAGCTCTTCATGCCAGGCTCTAAGGCAACCGAGGGCTGTCGCAGGAGTCGCAGTCTGGCAGGGGTTCACCTGTGGCCCCCAAGTCTTCCCACCGTGAATACAGGGTGATCTCTTCACCAATCTCCAGGGCACCTCTCACCACCGAAGGCTGTCTCAGGAGTTTATGAGTCAGCCACCTTCGGGGGCGCGCCCGCAAGCAGAGGTACAATCTTCTTTGTCCAGCAGCCTGCCCACACGGACCATACAGTGCCGTCAATGGTCCTCTCAGGTGGGAACACAGCCCGAGTAGGCCAGGACCGGCCCTTCCGATGCCCAATGCTCACGTGGAGCACGCCCCCAGGTGCCGTCAGCTGCCACAGGCCAGCAAGTCGTTACACCCCTCCGGATCTCAGACCTCACCGGACCCCCCACTCCACAAGGCAGGTGCCGGGCCTCCGCCGGCTCCTCAGCGTAGGCGTCTCCAGTAAGGCCTTGCCCCCGCTGCCGTCCGCCGTCTCGAGGCGCAAGGCTCAGGCGTCTTTGTAAGTGGGTCCCCCCATGGGTAGTCAGGCATTACTGCACCAGAGTCCGCACTCGCGGACCATGCCACGTTGTCCCCAGACCTTTCAGGTCGGAGCTCAGTTCAAGCGGGCCTACCTGGGCCCTCCCAAAGCCTCGAGATCACGTGGAAATTGCCCCGGGCACTCCGTCAAGCAGCAGCAGGCAGGCGTTCACATGACCTCACCCGAGGGCCCTTTTCGGTGCGGCAGGAGTTCTGAACCGCAATTGGCCCCCCAGCAGGGGTCCCCGCAGCAAGGCCGACCCAGAACAGGTGTCCGGAGGCTGTCAATCAGGCAGACGCGGCCCGCGCCGTCATTTTACGTGTAGGAAAGCTGCCGCCGCTCCTGGGGAGAAAAGTTAGTTTCCTGGTCCACTGGCAAGCGGAACCACACTTGCCCCGGATTCTTGGGACCAAGGGGGTTCCGACCCCCGTTTGTATTAGAATGGGCACGATTCCGCCAGGATACAGGTAGGATTATGCCTTACTGGGCAGGAGCTGCACTAATCAGCGACTAACCCGCCATGCGTCCAAGCCACGCCCCCCTCTCTGGTAGATGGTTAGTAGCCATCCAAGGTAGGCCAGTAGTGTGTGCAGTATACTATGGTCCAAACAATGATAACGCGGAGGCTCTAACAAAGCTAGAATCTTGTTTGTTTGAGACAACGGCCCGATAGTACTGGGAGGGGATTTTAATTTAGTCCTGATTAAGGATCTAGACTGAACATTGAGAGTTAAATACACTAGTCCTCCAAAAACATTTGCCAGACTGAAGAGTATGATGAGGGAATTTATTTTGATTGATATTTGGCATAACAAGATGGGGGAAGTTAGGGACTTTACCTTCCATAGTAAGAAGTATAGGCATCATTCCCGTATTGACTACTTTCTGCTGGATCAGGAGCTGTACGCAGATGTGGAGGCAGTAACCCATATCCCTGCGATCCTGTCAGACCATTCTGCTGTGGCCATATCCCGAAGGCTCCATCAAAAAGACCTAAGACAAACTTAAGACAAAATCCTAACTTAAGTCTGTCTTAAGTCTGTCTTAAGTTTGTCTTAAGTCTGTCTTAAGTCTGTCTTAAGTTTGTATTAAATCTGTCTTAAGTCTTTCTTAAGTCTGTCTTAAGTTTGTCTTAAGACAAACTTAAGACAAAATCCTAACTTCTGTGAATACCAAAAGTAGTAAGTTTAGGATTTTGTCTTAAGTTAGTTCTGTGACTCGGGCCCATATTCAATTAAATATATATTGATGGCAAAACTGCCCCCAGTTCTTGGTCAGAGGCTATGGTAACTCTAATCTTGAAACCGAATAAAGATCCACGGAGAGTGGATTCACACAGACCAATATCTCTCCTAAATATAGATTATAAGATCTTCTCAGGAATTGTAGAATCATGAGTAGCTAAGGTTATAAAGGGGGTATTCCAAGCAGATCAAAGTGGTTTTATACTAAGGGTGGGCGACAATTTTCGTTCCGCTCACGGAAATTGCGCGAATTCGACATTTTCGCGTTCCACGCAGAATGTGAAAATGTCAAAACTTCCGCGATCCGTGAGGGAACGGAAATTGTCACCTAGGCAGGTGTGCATATCTACCGTCAACAATATGCTATCATCCTTGATGGAGCTCTGTGCATCCAGGAGTTTCTCGAGCGCAATCCCCATGTAGTGCCTGACACCAGGAGGTTCTGTCTCCTCATCTGCTGCTCTGGCCCTTTATAAACAAGAGGCATGTGAACTGCATGGAAGCCCTGCCCGTTTGGCCCCGCCCCACACACCCGTGGTGTGCAACGTCTTCCCGCCCTTTCCCCCACTATGATGGACAGCTCACTCTAGGGACCGCGGTGCCCGTTGGCGCGGTGGCAACGTTACAGACACACATGGCCCTTTACGCAGCTGTAGTGTAGGAAAAGCACATAAATTTACCCAACGAGGTATCACTTACTGATTAGCCAGTAGAAAGTACTCCAGTTGAGTAGAGCTATTGCACAAAACGGTGGCATCTTCTTGGGCGCCCGTTGGCGCGGTGGCAACGTTACAGACACACATGGTCGCTGTAGACAACTCGTCTGGCCCTTTATGCAGCCGTAGTGTAGGAAAAGCACATACATTTACCCAACAAGGTATCACTTACTGATTAGCCAGTAGAAAGTACTCCAGTTGAGTAGAGGTATTGCACAAAACGGTGGCATCTTCTTGGGTAAATATTCAGGGCAGGATTCATTCTGGCTCGATGCTCCTGTCACAAAAATTAAACCCCAACAGGAAGCACTTTTATTTGACCTTCAACTTGGGCACCTGCTTTATTTATATCTGTAAGTTTTACAGATATAATTATAAATAAAGCAGGAGCCCGAGTTGAAGGTCAAATTCAGTAACGCATTAATCAGAACACCAAAATCTCCGCGATCACGCGAAAGTTTGCGTGATCGCGGAGATATTTTGCCGTTTCGCGATATTTTGCGAAAGGCACTTTCGCTAATTCCGCCCACCCTTATGGTATACCAGGGAGGCAGCTAAATGAACTTATGTTCCTAATGATGGGGGTTGTAGATATTGCGGAGGCCCAGAATCTACCTCTGACTATAGTAGCTGTGGATGCAGCTAAGGCCTTCGACCAAGTGCATTGGGCTTATCTTTGGGAGACTTTAAGTAGTGTTGGATTTCAGCAGAATATTGTGAGGGCTGTGCAAAATCTTTGTTATTAACCCAGGGCCAAGGTGTTGGTAAACGGAGAACTGTCGAATTTGTTTGACATTTCATTTCAAGAGGCACAAGACAAGGCTGCCCCCTGTCTTCGCTTCTCTTCAATCTGTATATAGAGCCTTTCACTAATTTGAAAAGGGCAGATCCCACTATTCTTCCTTTCAAGTCCTCTGGACTGAAGCAAAACTGGCTCTAAATGGAGATGATCTGAATCTTTATACCAGCAATCTGCAAGAAGCAATCCCCAATCTGATGGGGAAAGCAGAGAGCTTTGGCTTAATCTCGAGGTATAAGGTGAATGCGGAAAGAAAAGGAAATAATGGAATAGAATCAGAGTTTGAAGAGTCAGGGGGCTAAAACCCCGGGTGCTAAAACCCAAATGCGTTATCTTGGAGTACTGAAACTTGAGGATGTTCCTAATACCTTTAAAAATCTATGGTCGGGTAAATCTTAAAAAAATGATTATTCTCCGAAAAATCATTTATCTTTTGAATTCTATCCCTTTATCTTTTCAGAAGAAGGACATAGCTAAGCTCCAGGGGAAAATAGGTAATTTTATTTGGGAGTCAAAGGGTCCCAGGATAGCCTGGAAAAAGTTGTGGAGGAGGTTAGAGACAGGAGGTTTGGTTTTACCCAATCTACTTGTCTATTGCCACGCTTTCCACTTCAACAATGTTCGTATGCTTGCTAATAAGACTAATAGGTCATCCATGGGCTTACTGTTTGAGGCAATGTTGGTTCATGTTTGCCAAGGCCAGCACCACTTCCTTTTCAAATATGGAGACCCAACATTTTTCAAAAAGGTGAGGCTGAAGATCCTGAGGTCTGCTTTAAGAACTTGGATGTACCTGCGGAAAAGATTGGGAGTCCCATATTATTCATCACGGGCCCCGATCTGGGAATCCCTGGGTACCCCAGACTGCCTGAGAGATCAACTTAGTCAGCCTTTAAAATCGGGGGGGTTTATGCTATTGGGCAGATTTCAAAATGGGCTCAAGCCTAGCGAGTTGGGAAGTGTTAAGTAATTGCACCAAGGGACAATTGACAAGATTTAAGTATTATCAATTATGTTCCTGGTCGACAACCACAAGACAGGGCAGGAGCGGAGGAGGATTCGAAGCTCAATCAGATGATGAAAACTGATCAATGGGAAAAGGAATTCTCCTTTTGGTATTGGGCCTTCTTGGGGACAGATTAGAAGATTGAAATTGAAATTTCAAATCTATGGGGTAAAGAGTTTGGTGATGGTGATTTGTAGCAAATGTGGCTTGATTCATTCTGTACTTTACGAACAGTGGTAAAACCTGCATCGCTTAAACTTAACCATATATTTACTACCCACAGAGTTTATTGGTCCCCAGCAAAGTTGTCGAAGGTTACAGGAAATATCTACAACTGCCCAAGGTGTATGCTCACAGCAGCGGATGACCTGCATTTGTTTATCCAGTGTCCAAAAATCTCTTCTCATTGGACCTTTGTTTGTGATTTCCTTGGGGAAATAACTGGTAAACAGATTACTGTAAGCCCTCTTCTTATATTTTTTGGACTTAATCAAGAGGAGCAGATAAACACAGTTAGTTCTAGGTTTATATTTTATATGATCTTGCTTGCGAGACGTGAGAGATGTTGGCTATGGAAATCCGAAAGCCCCCCACCCTTTACTGAGTGTCTTAAAAGTATAATTTATACGAGTAAATCCGATATGGCCTGTGACCCAGGGATTAAGGAGAAGATCTAGACATTATTGGTAGAGTGGAGAGAGAAGGCGAGTGGGTCCGATGATTAAGCCAAATATGCTGTCGGTCCTGGCCTCTCATGTGTTTTCCTTGGCCCCGTATGCGAAGGAGATGGAAGTGGAAACAGCAACATCCTTGTGTGGTATTACTCTTTCTTCCAATTCTTTCCCCCCTTGGCTCCTGAGGGATAAGAGTAATCCTGGCAAGAGAGTTGGCAGAATGAGGACACAAAATAAAAATAAAAAAAAGGAAAAGAATAATAGTCTAACTTGCACCACTAATTGGAAAGTGGATGTGGATGAGTATTTAACCAGAGCACATGCCGCATTAAAAAAGAAAAATGAGTTTGCAGATAAATGGGTACCACATCCTAAACTATTTTAATAGCTTAGGTTATGACGTTTGGTAAGATGAGTCAAGTTCTGGTTTGCCAAGCTGAAAGATTTTGAGCGTTTGGCATTTTTTTCCTTTTTCTGTGTTGACTGACCTGTCAATCATTATTGCCTATGACTATGTGAAACATATCCTACAATAAAAACAAGCAAACATAAGATAAAAGAAATAATTTTCATGCACCTGAAAATCTATCTGAATCCTATATAAATACAGTTTTATATACATTTATTTCATCCATGGAACTCCCATGGTTTATGATGCATGTTGTTTTTCTTTTTTCTTTTTTAACCCCTTGGCTGCGGCAGGAATTCCGCCGCAGCGCTGGGGGGGGTTTGAGGGCAGCGCGGTGGCGCTGTGCTCATGTCGGAGCCACTCCGTAATGAGCCACGGTTGAGCTGTGCTCATGACGGAGTGGTTCCGTCATGACTCCGCCCACTGCGCTAATCGCCCGCACAGGCGGGGAATCAGCGCAGCGTGGGAGGAGCGGCGGCCAACGGCCGCAGCATGACGGAACCACTCCGTCATGAGCACACGGCACCCGTGGCTCATGATGGAGTGGTTCCGTCATGAGCGCTGAAGGGGTTAAATATATTTTTATCTATTTTTTCCCCCAAATAAAATATCTGGCATTTATCTTACATCACTATTAATGGGCACAATTCCTGAGTCATGTACATTGTTTTGGTTTAGTCACCTAGACAAAACTATAGACCTGTTTACTCATTGCTTTTTCATACCTGCGCTTGCTTCTAGTGAATAATGTCTTCAGTATACATGTTTGGCTTAGAAGCCCTTTCTTCTCCAACACATGTGCCATTAGTTCAATCAACCTATGCGCTCATCCAGTTATATAGCAATCCCTCCCCTTTTGCCCCCCCTAACCCACGCCACCGGTGTGCTCTTTATTTACATAATTGAAAAATTAACAATAATACATAACTATTCAGGGGTATGTACCTCTCCTTCTCTTCCGAACGGAGGAACCTTCCCTAGATCATTCTTAGCTCCGCAACAGTGTCCCCTGGAAGTGTTAGGAGTCCTCCTACTACCCTTCAGCTCGGGGTGTTTCTATCGGTATATCCAATGACTCTCCATCTGACTCCGGTTCAGGTAAAAGCAGCAGCGCAACCAGAGCCTCCCACATTTTTGCAGTTTCTAGCGCCTTATCATTGTTAGATCTCCTAGCTTGTTGGAACCGAACCATACTCTCACTGGCGGCCCACTTCGTGAACTCTGCCTTCCAGTGCTCTATGTTTGGTCCCTGCTTGGATTTCCAATGCTTCGTCAATTCCCTTTTGGCTATCACCAACCCCAGGTCCAAGAACTTGCTTGTAACTTTCGTCCTAGCTGTATGAGGAAACCAATGCAATATACATACACCCATGTCTGAGTGTATCTGCCTGTCCGTCCCCCACACAATACATCAACCACTTCCTCCCAATACGTTCCCAACTACAGGCAACTCCACATCATATGGATAAATTACACCTCTTCTGAGTTGCAGCGGGGGCACCTGGCTGTGTCCACATTAAAATACTTATTTATCTGTACTGGGGTTAAATATACCCTATGTAACACATAGAAATGGATAATCTGGAATCTAGCATTACGCGTGCTCTTCCACGCTCTCTCCACTATCTTAGACCACGTCCTTTCGGGAATTTCCCTACCCAGGTCTGCCTCCCATTTCCTCTGCATGACTCAATGGCTGTATCCCCTCATCCACCATTCGCCTGTATAAGCACGTTATAGCTTTTAAGGTCCCCGCTGCCATCACGACATACTGACATGTTAGAGATGTCTGCGGCTCCAACAACCCTCCTCCCCAATGGCGTTGGATCACCGATACAAGGGCTGAATGCAGTAAGAAATTGCCCCTGAGAAGGCCATATCTATCTTGCAATGTCTGATAAGGCAAGAGGACACCCTCCTCGTATAGGTCCCCCATCACTTGCAACCCCTGCTCCTCCCACGCAGCCAGTGCAGACCAGTCTCCCCCATGTGGTAGGGCTGTGCACATGCCTAACGTAATCTCCGGAGCGTACGGCCGGGCAGCCCCACCTCTTCACTGGCTTTGGATCCAACACAATCTCAGCGTCCGCTCCTCGTGAGTTAACAGTCCAAGCCGCTGACAAAGTACAACAAATGACAGCACATGGCGTGGAATCCACCGGCCCATCGGGCCATCTGGGCCCCTCAACTCCCTCGCTACTGCCTGAGCAAGCCACTGCAGCTGAGCTGCTAAATAATACAGTTCAAAGTCTGGGACCGCCCATCCTCCCTTGCGTGTGATAGATGTTAGTCTTAAAATAGGCAAACAGTGAGGCTCCCATCGTATGCCTCCCATTTGGTCCGGGCTCACCGTCGTCTGACTCACAGGGAACAGGCAGGTCTTTGCCTAGTTCACCCGAAGCCCTGAAACGGCACTGAACATATGCAGTAACATCGTCGCCCACGTCAAGGCTTCTCCCATATTAGCCAGGAACATGATTAGATCATCTAAGCAAAGCGAGATATACTGCATGTCTCCACATAGCTCTAGACCAGCATAATGCTTCCCCGACCTGGCGCGTGAAGCCAGCGGCTCAATTGCGAGAGCAAACAGCAGTGGAGACAGTGGACATCCCTGTCGCGTTCCCCGCCCCACTGAGCAGGTTAATGAAACCGTCGCCCCCGTCTGCACTCGGGCCGTCGCTGAGCTGTAACGGATCTGAGTCCACCCCAAGAAAGCCTCTCCCATGCCAATCACTCGCATAACCTGAAAGACGAACGGCCATTCCAGGCTATCAAAAGCCTTTTCAATATCGACCGAGAGGACCGTTGTGGTAGGTGGCGAACTGTGGTCCCCCTCCAGAATACGAAGTAGTCGCCGCATGTTAGCAGATGTGTTCCATTTGGGGATGAAGCCCACCTGGTCCGGATGGACTAGCTGTTTCATGTACGGGAGGAGCCGAGTCGCAAGGATCCTACTCAATATTTTGTAGTCAGTGGTCAACATTGAAAGTAGGTGAAATGCCGTCATATCAGTCGGTTCTCTCCCAGGCTTCAGCAACGGAATAATAATGGCCTCCTGAGTGGTTACCGGTAACTTCCCCACCTTCCGTGCTTCCTGATACACCACCAATTGCTGCGGAGCTGAGCGATCCACACACGCGGAATAGAATTCTATTTGGTAGGCCATCTACCCCAGGCGTTTTGTTACGCTTCATGTGCTTAACTGCGCTCCGAATTTCTCCGAGCGTGATCTCTTGCCCCAAGAGGTCTTCTTGTTCCTTCTCCAGTCTAGGCAGGGTAAATTCAGAGAAGAACTCCCCTATAGCATCCCCACCCTGTCATAATTTGCTGTGGTAGAGTTCAGTATAATAATCCAGAAACAAGCCATTTATCCCCTGCTGCGTGTACACCAATTCACCCGTCGGGCCGTCAGTCCCAATATAGGTGTTCCGCGGGGGTTCGGGTTAGCCAACCATGCCAACAGCGCGCCCGTCTTATCTCCTTCTGCATGCACCCTCGCCCAATATGATCTATGGTCAAAGGAGCACAGTCTCTCTACCTGCACCGCCACCGCCTCTCTAGCCTCCAAGACCTCCCCCTGCACCCCCAAGTCCTCAGGGCGGGCTCTCTCAGCCCTACGCAACCGGCGGTCTGCTGCCTCTATGTTATTTAATAGCGTTTTCCTCACCCCTGCCATTTTGGTGATACATAAGCCTCAAACTACCACCTTAAAAGCATCCCGCTCAACTGCCACTGTTGTCGCTGTGCCCTCATTCTAAAAATAATACTGACTTATACCCGCCCCAAGGTCCTCTCAGAAGGCCGGATCTTCCAGCGCTTCCAGTCGCAGCCGCCAGGTCGGTTTCACAGCTCTGTCCCGGACCCATCGTATCTGTACTAGTAGCGGCTTATGACCCGATATTGTCCTAGTTAGATATTCACTATGGATTACTTTATGATGCATGTTGTTTATGTCAAACCAGGTAAACTTGGGAACTTGGAAATGCATCAAATAAATATGCCTCCTAGTTGATGTGTAACAAAGATAGTTAGCTTAAGTTATCAAAGCGGAAAACTCAGAACACAGCTTTATCTTACAAGGTTAAGAATAAATATGATTTATTACCTAGTGGCTTTTCCTCTCCTGAGATCTTGGTTTGAATCTCTTTCAGGTTGCTGATGTAACAATACCATGCCCGAACCAACTGTGTCAAACAAAATGTTGTTTAAAATATGTGTGCTTGATAAACCCATGTGCAGAATGCATATGCCTGTGCAAGAGATACACAACACAAGGGTTCCAAGGTTCAAAGGTTCAAGGTTCAAAGACACTTTATTCGGATAACGTCGTATCCATAAAAGCACAAAGACACAACAACAGAAAAATTAAAAATGTGCAAATTAAAAAGTCATAATAAAACCATGGCAGCATACACTGTACAATAATCTTTAGATTCATAAATATTTAATATAGGTAATATAAAAGCTCAAGGATTAGACATCATTCAACGTGCCCGAACTGCAATTCTCAAGAAAGTACCTGTGCGACAGACCAACCCTTCGTCTTCCAAGTTCAGTAGTCTTAAATAAGCGTTTTCCAAGTTGATGGGCATGTGCTTTTTAAAATACGGAGTTACAAGCCACTTAATATACTTTAGATAATACTTGCAGAAAAACAAAAAGTGCAAAATAGATTGGCCACTCTGGCCGTCGCACTGGCAAGAAATACAATCAAGGTCGGAGTGGTATCCAAGGGGAAAACATAATACAAATTTAATACTGCCTGCCCTTAGATGAAACAGAAGGCTCCTCTCCCAGTGGCTCATTGGCAGGGTAATATAAATAGCCAGCTGGTGAGCAGAATTTTCAATGGCCATGTAGCTGTGATCAAGGGATTTTTTGAGTTCCTTTTCAGACCTTTCTGCTCTATATAACGAGTAGAGCGCACTCCTGAGCTCACTTTTGTTCACGGCCAATGCTGTGCTAGGATCAGAATAAATTGTTCCCCTATTAATGCTACAAAGGCTCCGATACACCCCTGACAGCCATGGTATATCTTTCCCTTTCGCATATCCTATACAGTCACTAAGGATCTCTCTTGTTCGGGATTCGGACGGGTTTTTCCAGACCGATAACCAGAAAAGGGCAGGGCGGGCCCTAATAAAATATTAAATAAAATGTCAATTAAGTTCCTTATGGCAGGTACATTGGGGTGTGGAGATTGGAACGCCTAATAACTTCCTGCAGCATCTATTCTCTTCCTGTTGAATGCAGGTGCTATTGGCGAAACCACAAACCTCAGTGCCATACGTAGCGGTTGGCACACATTGGGACTTAAACATTTTTAAAATAGCTAAAATGGCACCGGTTCTCTTTGGGCGTGGGAGGCTTAAAATTGGAGGCCTTAGAGAACTTGCTTCTGGAGTGAGCCATATGCTCACTCCAGCAGCCGTTCGCAGCAAAGACCACCCCAAGATAAGGGAAGGTGCTGGTACTCATCAGCTTCTGGTTGCCCACGGTTATGGAACTAAGTTGGGGTTTCTTTGGACCGCAAGACATAATAAAAGACTATTTAAAATGAGTGCGTAGGTCAAAGCTGTCCATATAGTTGACAAAACCTTGCACTAGCGTACGTAGGGAATTCAGAGTGCGGCCCATGAGGACCGCATCATCTGGGTAAAGTTGTGTGGGGAGTGGTTTTCCATTGATTGTTGGGACGTCATGGGTTAATGATTTTAAGGTTTTATTCAGTCCATTAATGTAAACAATGAAGAGGAGGGGGGCCAGAACACAACCCTGACTGACCCCCCCACCTACATCAACGGCTTCAGTAACCTCACCCCCATGACCAATCCTCACCCGGGCTTTAAGGTCTTTGTGCAGGTGTGCCAAGAAATACACCAGGGGCTAATCCAATCCATAGGTCAGAAGGCTAGACCAGAGCTTTGACCTGTTAACAAGGTCAAAAGATGTGGTCAAATCCATAAAGGCCCGATAGACTGGAGAAGCCCACGCAATGGTGTATTTACCCCTAATTAGATTAATATTAAGGCATTGTTCGTTGGTGCCCACCTTACTTCAGAACCCCAGTTGACAAGGATCTAAAATTCAATTTTCCTCTGACCACTCTAAAATCTTATTATATAGGACTCTCCTTAATATTTTTAAAGTATTGTCAATTAGAGAGATAGGCCTAATTGACAGATGGGCTGAGAACGATCACCTTTTTAAAAAATCGGGATGATAGTACTTGTGGACCAGGAGCTGGGTAGAGGAGTGTGCATTAGATTGTTAAAAACATTTAAAAGTAGGGGCGCCCAAAAATCTGGATTATATTTAATAAGATCAATGGGTAGACCATCTGGTCCAGGGGCTTTGTTACCCATGCTGTGATGGATCGCTTCTTCCACCTCAGATAGGGTCGTCTGTATTCTGGTTAGAGGCCCCAGCTCAATATGATCGGCCTCAAGTGCGGGTGCAGCATACATTTCTGTAAAGTGCTTTTCCCAGGACTCGCTTGCAATGGTGCAGCTAACAGGGGTAAGAAGCTGCCCCATAGAGCGCAAATCCCTCACAGCTGACCAAAATGTATCCCCTTTTTTAGTATTTGCCGCTATCACTAATGCCTTCCAGCAATTTTTTTAAATTTCCCCTTTCTGATTGGAAATCGAAGTTTTGTATCTCTGCCTGGCCGATTTCACTTCAGAAATACATCTTGGGACAGATGATAAGGCTCTGCACAGTTGTTTGTTGGCCTCAGAGCACTCGTGGTCGAACCATCTGGGGTCATGCTTCACACAGGAAGTTGCTTTTGACAAAATTATTTTTATAGCTGAACAAAGTTTATTAAAGTCATGAACAGCTTCAGGGAGTGGGTCTTGGGCTGATAGACATGAACTTATAAGATGCATGTTTTCCTTTACCACCGTCTGAAACAGAACATTGTTATCTATGCCCCTCCATATTAATATCAAGCTATCAGTGGAGGGTATTAGATTTCTGACCCCTCATTCGGAAGTGAACATGGGCCGTGGGGCTAAGCTCAGCCCTATTCCTATGGGATTGTAGTCCCCTTGGCTTGTGATAATGACTTCAGCTTCCATTAAGTGGTCGGCAAGGTGAGGGGATATAAAAAAAAATCTATGGTAGATGAACACTCCCTTCCTCTAAATGTTGGCACAGACTGGTTATTTCCATGATTTGCTCCAACGATGACCATGACATTGGTGAAATTATGTCGGCTTATAAACATGCCCAACTCAGCCCCCCTGCGGCAGATAGAGCTATGGTTATGGGACCCTGAACTAATTGGTCTGTCCATTAGTTTTGCATTAAAATCACGCCCCAAAAGAATACCAGTAATTTTTGCTGATTCTTGCTGGGAATCGAGGTGGCAGATGTAATCAAAGAGCTGAATGAAATTCCCATTAGGGTAGAATTATAATCATTGTTATAAAAATTAACAAAATAAAAAGAGACTTTTCTTTTATATAATAGAACTTGTAAGTTGTGACTGTTAGTAGGCAGAACCTTGATGCTACCCCCAGCAGCAATGTTGATCCCAATAAACAAGCCACCCGACGGGCGACCATATTTGGAACTGAGTGCTAAGATATTGTACCAATGAAACCTATTAATGTATAGGTCATGGGTAGCCCAGGTTTCCTGAAACATAACTATGTCCTGATCCATTATCAGGCGTAGCCAGTCCGGGTCGCCAAGCCTCTGTTGAAGGCCGGCAAAGTTCCAGCTCAAAATGTTTAAGTCTGTATTGGCCTTAGCTTTAAGTGTAGTTGACTGATTGTCTGGCATATCAATAGGAGGGGAGGAAACAGGATCCTGAAGGTATTCCAGGGGCACAGGGCAATGTTCCACTGGGGGTATTTGTCAATCCTGTATGTTCAAATCAGACAAGGCCTGAAATCTATTGGATACAGAAATTGGGTTGAACACATGATCTGTGGGCCTGAATTGTGGTTTGTAAAAATAACCCAAGGGGAGCGCACAAATTCTGGAACTTTGATTGAATGTTTGTTCACAAAAGCTTACGATGCAAAGAACCAAATGAGGCCTGCGGAAGTTATTTACAATACCATCCCCATCTATGTTTTTGGGAGATTGACCAACCCACCCAACTCGGCGTACTATAAGGATCTCGTTGATGCAGGATGGGTGTAACCTTTTGTGATTAGTTAGCCAGTCCACAGTCTTGTTACGGAGATCAACCCAAGATTCCCTCTGACCGTCTAATAGTACAGGTACACAGGCCAGAACCAATACATATGAGCAGGTGGCTGGAGGTAAGTTTAAAGCATCTACGTTTGGTTCCGGGTGTTTGCTCCTTGTGCTATCTGTTGTGTTTCACCTTAAGACAGATGATGTGAATGGTATGTTGTCAGAAATTGAACGTTCAAACTGGCTGCAGCTTGAGCCCGAGGTTCTCGTGATAGGCTCCCCATGTGGGTCCTGTGGGTTTCCCTGCTCGGTCCTAGATTTTAGCACAGGGGATACTTTGGATTTACAGCAGATGGTGCGAGGGTTGGCAGATGTGGATGCTTCATACATGTTGGAGCAATTTACCCCCGCATTATCAACCGATTTTGAGATCTCATTAGTACCGCAGCTATTTAAAATGTCCATGGCAGTGACCAGATGTTCTACCTTTTCCCGGAGAGGAGTGAGATTCCTATCAAGCAGTTCTTTAAAGTGGGCTAATGCATTTCCCAGTAATTTGTCCAAAATGCTCTCTACAGCAGTGGCAAGTACAACATCCCCAACAATATCTTTCATTGTTACTGGTAAGACGGCATCGGTCTGTGTACTGGCAGAGTTAGTTGATATTATAACATGGTTTGCTGCATGGGTCACAGGATTGACAGATCTAGGGCCGTCAGTGCTTTTGGATTTTTGAGTGGCGACAACCGCTTCCGTTTGACTGGTGGTACTCTCGCCTTAGTCTCATCATGAGGTTTTGCGACCTGTCCTCTAGTGATTATGCTAGGCCCATTAGATGTTGCCACCGTTGGTGCTACATCTGGGCTTACCAGAGGTGAATTCAGAGACAAGGTTGAGGGCGTAGAAGGAAGGGGCAATTGAGGACTACCAACCGAATTTGGAATGCCTAGAGACAAACAACTATGTAATGTGCTGGGGTCTAGAGAGAGCCGTCTTTCAGTCATTTCTATTTCATGGGTTAGCAGGGATTCAGCTCTCACAATAAATGCATCCAGGGTCCCTGCTTCTCCTTTGCGCTTGCTCATGATGGTGATTATGTATGGGTGGGACCAAGTTCAACACAGGTACAATCCAGTAACTGGAATAAGGGTATGCGCAACAGTACCGGAAGGTTGAATAAAATGTTGTTGTGTGGGAGTCCATGTATCAGATGTCAGAGCGGGGGCCCAGCCCAGTCTCTGACTGGCATGGATGAACCCGCCCTTGGACTGGGCACGGCACGGGCATTGGCCGCGCTGCGGGAAACCCTGGCCGCTTTTATGCACTTCCGGCACAGAAACAGGACGTTGGTGCCTCCCCCGGCGCTTGTGCTTATGGGAAATGGAGTCCCCTTTCGGCTGGTGTGCTCTGTTGGCAGGTAAATTCAAAAACTGGGGCTCTCGCGCTGCGGGAAGCCCTGGCCGCTTTCATGCGCTTCTGGCGCGGAAACAGGACGTTGGTTCCTCCCCCGGCGCTTGTGCTTATGGGGAATGGAGTCCCCTCTCGGCTGGTGTGCTCCGTTGGCAGGTAAATTGAAAACAGGGGCTCCCATGCTACGGGAAGCCCTGGCTGCTTTTATGCACCTCCTGCACGGAAACAGGACGTTGGTGCCTCCCCCTGCGCTTGTGCTTATGGGAAATGGAGTCCCCTTTCGGCTGGTGTGCTCTGTTGGCAGGTAAATTAAAAAACTGGGGCTCCCGCGCTGCGGGAAGCCCTGGCCGCTTTCATGCGCTTCTGGCGCGGAAACAGGACGTTGGCGCCTCCCCCGGCACTTGTGCTTATGGGGAGTGGAGTCCCCTCTTGGCTGCTGTGCTCTGCTGGCAGGGAAATTCAAAAACACGGGCTCCCGCGCTGCAGGAAGCCCTGGCCGCTTAAATGCGCCTCAGGTGCAGAAACAGGACGTTGGCGCCTCCCCCGGAGCTTGTGCTTATGGGGAATGGAGTCCCCTCATTGGTGAATTAAGGTGTGCCTTCTTTTTGAGTAAAATATCCTGTGAGGCATATTCCATCATGTATATGTGCTGCAGAGTGCAGCACACATTGAAAATGTAGTAACAAGAAGAATCAAAGGTATGACACCTTATTACCACACTCCTGGGAAAGTTATACTTTCTGGTGCATTCCCAGGTTTACTTAGTGTACTCTTACTGTGAATTTGTCTAAAATCATTGAAGTTGCATTGGTACACCCATGCAGCAGTCATGTAACCTGACTGCTGCATGGGTGTACCATTGCAACTGGTGCTGAGTCAGTCAATGCTGTGTTTTCCTATGCATTGCATCACACACGACAAATGATCCCTCACAAGGCAAAGCAAGGTGGACTTGACTTGGAGAGGATATATCAGAAGAGATGTGCATTTCAGATGTATCATGTTGCATTGTGGAAGCACCACACAACTCAGGTCGTACATATACCCCTGAGCGCTGAAGGGCCTGCGTCACTTTATGACATGGATGAACTTGCCTAGCTTTGCGCATAAGACATGGTTTGCTCTCAAAAACATGCTCAAATTGGATTCACACCTGGTGGTGTTCAAAAATACAAGAAATGTGGAAGCTGAGTGGGCCACACAGTGAAGAATGGTTAAGCCAGCCTGTAGTTGTGATTCTCTAAGTGTGTGTTGCATCTGTGACACATCACAATGACAGATAGCACACACATTTCATGAATGGAGAGCCTAACCAGAATAGGGAATACAATAGCGTGGCACATAGGCCCAAAGAGCCATCTTTACATGAACATATGACTGTGGGGGACATCCAGATGTGTACCCTGGTATTGGCTGTGACACCTGATGTGTGTTTGCTACAGCCTAAAATGTCTGCCTTGTTTTGCCGCAATGCTGCCTACTGTTTACTGATGCATGGTGATAGGGTCTGCACATACATTCCTTGGAACCAGGCTGACTTGATGGGTAATCTGCTGCCCTATCTGTATATGCTGCACCACCTGTCAAGAAGTAACAGGCATGGGTCAAACTTACAACCACTCAGGTTAAACACCTGAACACTGCTCTCTGTCACACAGACATGCCAAGTGATGCCACCACAGTCCTGGCCCAATGGCAGAGAGCCCAAGGTGTATAATCGAGCATCAACCAAACCTCTACAGTTGAGCCAACACATTTCCCCTGTTGCACGGTGCATTAAAACATTTATGTCGATCAAAAGCCACACATATAAGCAAATGCGCGGAACTGACTGCGAAAGTGCCACTGCACAGTGCAGGAATGACACATTAGTCATTTAAATAAGGATGCATCATAAACAAATTATGCAAATGTCACACACAGGCGGAATACACCCGGGAACAGACACAATGGGTGTGGCAGGCTGCAAACTAGGAAGTGTGAAAGTTAGTTTAACATTCTCTTATAATCTGTTAGTTTTTGCTGGGTGTTGAAGGCATTTTAGCGAGTAACTAGTGAAATTTGGTCTTGTTGGTGTCTGCTCTGTCCCTGTCTTGTGCTAATTGTGTTTAGTGTGTATTGTAGTTGTAAATTGAATTGTTTTTGTCTTGGTGGGTGCTTGTCCATTTAGGGGTGTAGATAAGTAGTATCTGCTTCTTTATGGTTACCCCCACTTTTTGCTTGATGTGATGCTGTTTTTGACTAGTCTGACACGGATTTTGCTAATCGGGAACCCATTTTATCTGCTTTTTCTCTTAAACTTTTGTGTTCAGTACCTAGGTGCATCCATTATTGGATAATGGGGTAACCTTGTCAGGCCCTAGTATATGGTACCCATGTACCCAGGGCATAGGTATCCCAGAGGTCTCCCATTGGCTGAAGCATGCATTTTGCCACCCATGAAAGACCATTCAAAATGAAACTACAGGCTTGCCATTGCAGCCTGTGTAAGTTGGTGCATGCACTGAATGCTAAAGATATAGGTTTACTATATCTAAGGGTCCCTGCACTTAAAACCTGTTACTCACCCCTATAGCAGGCCTTTACAATCCTGAGGGCAGGGTGCTTGGTTCTAAGTGAGAGGGTGCCCCTGCAGACTATGAAGTCCATTCTCCCGGGTTGTCAGTGAAGCAGCCATATACTATATAGAGGGGCATGGTGTAATTACGCGACGAACATCTCAAAAAAGGCTGCAACGAATCCTATCATGTTTGGTATCAAACATGTTGGAATCATATCCCCACACCATAAAGCCCTCCGTTAGGCTCCCAGTGTTCCCGGTACCAGCCTTCTAGTCCCGGACAGCACAAAATGGTTGTTGCCGACCAGAGACACATTTCTGCCCTCCTGCTGCTGAACCAAGTTGAGCCGGGGTAGGCAGAACAATAGGCATCCTGTCACAGGGAGGTGTGACCACCTCCCAGACAGGATTTAGTGTATTAGGGCTAAGTGGGTGCGCTTGCCAGTGCCTGAAAGTCTGCACGAGGGGCACATTTGGTGTCTCTGTGCATAGTCCAGTTCAAACCAGTCCTGGGAGTCGTTGGCTCCCACTCTGGCAAGAAACTGGACAAAGGACATGGGAGTAACCTCCCCCCTGTCCAGACCCTCCCCTGGGAGGGTCCCTTGAATCTTCCCAACCCTTTCCTTAGGGTACTTAGGGGCTTATCGGGGTGTAGGTACCTAGATTTGTTGTGGGATAAGATTCAGAACTGAAATCACTGCACTTCTACTGTCTGGGCACTCTGGACTTGGCTGGACTTCGTTTGGGCCTGACTTTGTCTCTCTTCCAGTCTGCTGCATTGTCTGTGCCTGTGCATCATACAGGAACCCTCCGAGGCCTGTGAAGCATCAAGGACACTTGAAGTAATCTCCCTTAGAGTGAAGGAGTCACTCCCCTGCATGCACAGGCACCCCCAGGAAGATGACCGGTCTGCAGATCCCGAGCTCCTCCAGACTCCGTGGGATCAGCAACACAGGTGGTAGTTTTTCTCAGCTCCCGAGGCCTGCTCTACGCTCTCAACAAGTTTGAGGCAAGTAGTCCCTGTGGGGGTTGCAATAACCGAACTCCTGAGTGCTGGGTGCCTTTGCAATTGCAAAGGTTTGATGACATCTTTACAAGAATATATTCAGGCTTCAAGTAGCCCCAACCACAAGCACCTCCAGTGACCAGAATTTAGGCCACACCGCATCGTGTGCCTCATGGCCTGAATCTTTTGGTGAGCTGCTTGAGGTCCTCTATCAACTCCAGTGGCTCTGGCCTGTGGGTCCACTTGAGGGTCACCTTTATTTTTCGTGGACTCCCCTGATTGCTCAGAGCCTGCCCTGACTCCCCTGCTTGTGGTGAGTCTCCTGGATCTTGCTGGTCCCAACCATGCACCTTCTTGATTTACTGTGTGGGTTGCATTTGCCAAGGCATGTGTTCTCTCGCCAGGCACCGAACCCTCAGCACTCAACATCCTTCATGGTACAGCTCATATCCAGGTCCTGGATGTCTTCAGCATCGCCTGGTCCTCACAGATGCAGAGTTAAGGTCACCGTCATCCTTCCTGAAGCTCCAGACATCAGAGGGCATTCGTCTTCCAAGTCTCCTGGTCACTACTGACTGATGTAGACACTGTCTCCTCTGCTTTCAGGAACTTCTCATCATGAATCCATGTTTGGATTCCCCCGGACACTTTCTCCTCTTCCAGCAGCTGTACTTTCCTGAAGTCCTCTATTGGGTTATACGGCGGTTTCTGGCGCTACTTCATGCCTATGCACCCAGGGATATGTAACACGGGTGGGGTGGCTCTTCCATGAGGTTCCCTCAGGGTCCACTGGGAGGGGTCCTTAATCTTTAAAATTCCAACTGTGACTTGCACATAGACTTGTACGGAGCATGCAGTTGTTTTCACACACTGCACATGCTCTTCGTGGGTTCCCTATCTACTTACCTTGGATGGTTCTGTGGGTCCCCAGCAATTCTACATCCTCTTGACATTGTCCTAACTCGAGTCGTGGTTCTTATACCACTTTCTTAGTATATGGTTTGCTCCCCCCCTGAGGCCCACTATATATTAGTGCTATTTACTGTGATTTATTTGGTAAAGTATTGGGTGCTTTGTGTCTCTCTCCATGTGGGAGATACTGTAATGCACTAGAGTGTTCTGTAATAAATACATATGTTTATACATAGTTTATGTGGTTCATTTTCATTTAATCTATACTATAAGATTGCATTCTGGTAAAACAAGCTGCTTAACACTCCTTCAGACTAAGCCTGAAAGCTGTTCTCCACAGCTACCACTTGGATAGCTTTCTAAAGTTGTCTGGGACCTCCTAAATTACCATAAGTGTTGTATGGACTGGTGCAAGGTGCCCACTTAAACTAGTGGACATCATATATCAGGCCAGCCTGTCACAAGGGTTTACTATTTTAGGAGTAGGGGTTAGTTAAGGGGCATTTATTTTGTGTTTAGGGTTTCTAGAGTGGGTTAGGCCATGTTGGGGAATGGTAGGGTAAACAAACTTTTCTGAGGGAGAGTTTAGGTTCTTCTATGGCTGCTAGCCCATGAAGTACCCAACATGATGGCATCAGAGGTAGGGTCAGCCAGGGCTACCCACCAAGGAGTTCAGGGAGCATTGGGAGAGGGTGTGGTGGCACATGCCAAGGGTATTTGTGATTGAGCTCATTATCCTCCAGTTTAAGCACCAATGGGCAATGTGATGTAACAAGACGAAGATCTCTTACACCACCTTGGATTGAATGTTGGTGACATCATAAGTATTTATGTGTATACTATCTGCTTGTAGTTGTGTCTCTGTCACATTAAAAAAAAAAAAATACATGTAAGGGGCTGATCATTTAAGGGGTAGGTTACAAAAATCCAGTAAACATTATCCAATTGCTATACCCTGCCCCAGGGAGCTGATCATGGTGTTGTGGTTTCAAAATCAAATTCACATGAATGCATTTGAAAACATGACCTGATTTAACGTATGCGCTTGTTCAAAAGTCCTGTACAGGTGACGTTTAAGGGGGAAAGTAATGATCGATCTCCCATAATGTTTACTTTCTGATGTGTGTTGCATTATTCATCACACATAGAGAGTTTAACATGTCACTGACAACTGCATTTGTTCTAGAAGATGGCTCTTTAGGGCTGAAAATTGAAAGAGTCTTCCAAGCCTTGCACCCTTACACCATATTGCAAGGTAGCATGCTTTGCGGCTAGTCAGCACTCAGTGTACCAGTGACATTAATAGTCTGATATTGTCCTTACAATGTTACTTACAGTGTATACGTGTCCTTTTCAATCCCAGCACTACTTTGCCCTGCCTAGCACCAATGATTTTAGTCCCTGTGTCATGGTTCAAGCTGGCCTGATATGATGCTGCCCAGCAGTACACAAAACATCATATGCCTGAGGCATGCTTCAGGCATGTGATGTGAGATATCTTAGAGTGTCAACAACCTGCCACCTCTGAAATGTAAGATGACTAGCAGCATCTCATATGTACAGGCAATCAATACATATGTGCACTCAAGTTGTTGAATATACCAGATCACTGGGATGTCACAGTACTGTTCATGATATATGAATTTTTGGTATCCAGGAAGAACTTGTGAACTGTTATAGGGCTTTTAGACTTTATTCCCTTTTTAAGACTTCAACCCTGGGCATCTTAACTAAGACGTTTATACAGATTAAGGATGTCTATAGTTTCAAGACCTTTCTGGATGAGATTCAGCCAGTTCTAGCCAGAAAACTGTATTTGCAGTTTAGGCATGGTTCCCTTCCCCTGCACTTCTTCACTGGTGCCTTGTCAAGATAATTGGATCGGAAATGTCCCTCATGTGGTGCAGCAGAAGAAACTGAGACTGAAGCACTATTTTTCTGCCCTGTATATAAAAGACAAAGACAAACATGGATAGTAAAGATTTGTAGGTACCCGAGGATCTCCAACCATTTAGAGGCACTTAGAATACTGAAATACGACCCCACCGTGTGATAATCTTTGTGGTATCCAGCTTTCTCCTTACTATATGGTGTGTTAGGAAAAGGTTTCTAAGATAAGGGATGGATAGTCTATATGGTTTTAGAACTTACAGTTTTATGGTGTTCAAAGCTGGGTCCTTTGTATTTTGGGTAACCAATTATGGCACTATGTGCAGTGGACTAAGACAGTAATCCATGTTATCTGTTTACTCTGCTTTCTCTGGTTCTACAATGTATTCAATTCTTTTTAATTGAAAATATTTATTGTTCAATTAATAAAAATCATTACAGTCATGAAAATTAAAAGCAGCAGTTTTCTTAAAACAGAGACGTCAGAAATTTTGAACAGATACATTACAGATATTAAAGATAATTCAGGGATAAAATGCTGTACAGAACCATTGAAATCACATAGAACATCATAAAAATAATATTCTGTTCATATCATAATTATAACATTTCATTTCATTGTTAGTGATAATGTCTCTATATAAAAATAATACCTGGCACACCAACAATTTTAGATGTTTTGCCCAGCCTGGTAGGTAATTAAAGTGCTGTTGCGCTGTCCCTTCAAATGAGTTATATTTAGAGCAAACACATAGCAAATATAGTAATAATAAATAGTAACGTAATCCTTTGTTGGATAGCGGCAAATCTTAACATAAGAAGTCTATCCCTCATAATGGGTTTTAAACGAGTGGTTAAGTAGGGTTGGTGCTTGATGTTAGTACACAAGTTAATACTTGACCAGGCATACTTTCTATGTGCAATCACCTCCTGATCAAATAAAAATGTTAACTTTTTAGTAGATTAATAAAAGGAGGGTATCATCAGCAAACATCAATGCTGGAATTTTAGTAGAACACATCTTAAGGGCATTGTTATCTCTAATCCCATTTTTTTTTGTGTTGTAATTTTTTATTAACGTTTTGCAAAAAACATTTCATCATGAGAACAATGATAACATCTTGAATAATACATAAATAAATGGATTGATAAGAAATAGGAAAAGCGCATAACATGTGCCTTTTGCTGATGAAAGAAAGCATAATAATATGAAATATATATATATAGTCATCCATAAATAAAAATATGACCATATAAATAATTAAATAGCTCAGGAAAAGAAGGAAAGGGGGAAGGGAGGGAGGATTAGAATGAAAGGTGGAAGCTAGTATATATAAAAACGATAATCAAAGATCTAATGCTGATCTGATACATGAGTGCAACTGCAACAAATGATGGACGGAATGCTGATTGATTCAAACATTCTCCCCAGTCAAGAGATCTGGGTTAAATCCATTGCTCTTTTGCCCACTACGCCACCCCAGTTTGGACCCAGCTATATGCAAACTAGTCTTGACCCTGGGCCTCATGGGAACAGTCCAGACCGAACTGCCAAGCCAGGTCCTCCCTGGACTGGAAAATAAGCAACCTGGGACCGGTGTCTGATACATGAGGCACTAGAAGTAGCAAAGCACATTTTCGCCTCATAATTAATTGGATTGAACAGATGCAGTAATGTTCAATTAATATTGTAGTAAAATAACTTGTTCCTCTTGGAGGAATATATAAGTATTGCTAAGTGGAAAAGAATACTGCATTACATATAATCACGGAATGAGAGCCAAGTATCCACGTATTTAAATTAATAAATTTGCGGTGATATTGTGTAAAACTGTATTAATTATAAAAGAAAAATAGAATATAATAGATCAGAGTAGATTAGCGTATATAAGAGTAGAATAAAAAAAAAGTAAAGTAGAATAGAGTGTAATAAAGTGGAGTGGAGCCGGGGGGTAGGGTGAATGGATATCAAGATGTAAAAAGGTAGGGGGAAAGGAAAAAAGAAAATGGTTAGGGAAACGGATGTAGATGGAGAATATATGAACATTGATGTGGGAAACGATCAGGGGAAAGTTATATCTAAACAGGGAATCTTAACTCCTGATTCGGACCAGGGGGAGATATCTTACTACATTACCTCTGCAGGAGTTTTAGTGTTTATTATGGAGTTGTTAATATCAGTGTCGCTTTCCGCAATCAGGAAAGGTGGCCATATCTGAAGAAATATGTCAGTCAGATTTTAGAGATTGGAAACTACCCTCACGTGTGATGCTGTTTGTATCATAGCTACCATCCCTTACTCTTGCGATGGAGGGTACAGTGATTTCCAACGTCGCAGTATAAATATTTTTGCTGTAGCCAGAGCAGTGTGCAATAAGTAGCGTTGTGGTTTTGAGAGTTTTGGAGAATGTCATAGATCGTGTAGGAGGATAGTGACAGATGTGAGCTGGAGACGTAAAGGCATTGTGGTGGGTAAGATTTTTCCTATATAAATCCAGAAGGATTGCACTAATGGACATTAACATATAATATGGGTTGAATCACTACCGGAGTTATCACATCTCCAACAGTTAGCATGGGGAAGTAGTCTAGCTTTATGATGTTTTGTCGGCGACCAATGCCAGTCATGGAGAATTTTGAATAAGCAAAATGTTAGCCTTGCTTCCCGGGCTCCTCGGTCTAAGTCTTCCATTAGATCCTCCCATTCCCCATCTGTGTAAGATGTCAATAGCCGGATCAGACATTTGGGACGAAGATTCTGAGAAAGGGGTTGTGAAAAGAGGTGTGATGTGAAAACGCTGTAGAGGCAGACGTTACTCCCTTGTGTTTTCCCCATGTGTTTAGATATGATACTATTGATGAGTTTTTAAGTAGCCAAGGGGATGGAACCAGATTTTTCTTCAAGCAATGTTGAAGCTGAGCGTATTTCAAGGATTGCGGTGTTGGAAGATCAAACTCCTCTCTTAATTGTGGGAAAGTTTTGAAGTCACCGTTATGGAGAAGCTGATCCATGGTGTGGATGCCTGCTGCCTTCCATTAGGGCCAAGAAATTATTTATCTTTTAATGCGTATACCTGTATTATTCCATAGGGGTGCCTTCCCATGAATTCATGGACTCACATCTAATAAACAGTGTTCCCGTTGCCAGGATTTGTGCATAGCAAATAGAATCGAATTCTTGGGATCAAGGCAAATCGTTCCTGTCTCATAAAGAGCTGAGAGACCTGGGTCTGTAGACTGAAGGTGCCCTTCTATATGTACCCACTGCGGCACATCCAGAATTCCCAGCAACATGTAAAATATTTGAGACAAGTGCAAAACAAGGTCATAGTGTTCAACCGACAGGAGGCTCATTACCACATAAGAGTGATTTTCTTTTAGTTTCACCACAGGAAGGAGAGGCCTTGCCGAACCCCATACAAAGGCTGTGATCTTAGAATCTATCAGTCGTAGCGTCGATAAGGGGATATGGAGAGGAAGCAAACCTATGGTGTATACAAAACGCAAAAGGGTGGCCATTTTAACAACTTGAACCCTGCCCACATGGAAAGGCCCAAGATTTTCCCTTTTTCAAAGTCACACTGCATTTGAGTGATCAGAGGATTTAAGGTATCTGCAACTATTCCCTCCATGCCTTTGTCCACCAGATCTCCTAGGTAATTAAGACGTGAGGGAAATCCATGTATAGCTGATTCCCATAGGAGAATGGTAGTGCCTCACTTTTATCCCAATTTATTTTGTAACCTGAGAATGAGGAAAAGTCATCTATAATTAGAAGTAAAGATGGCAGGGAATGGGGAAGTTTCGTAAGAGTAAGCAGAATGTCATCCACGTATAAGTAAAGTTTAGAATCGCTGATGGAAGGCGTATGCCTGTGACTTTGTCTGTTTGGGGTATTGTGGCTGCTAGGGGCTCCATGGCTAAAAGGAAGAGGAGTGGGGATAAAGGGCATCCTTGGCACGTTCCTCTCCGAATCGGGAATGGATCTGATAAAAAAAAACGCAATTTGCTTGAGCGGTAGCGTTATCGTATAGCAGTTGTACTTTGGCTATGAACTGGTCCCTCAATCCGAATCATTCCATTACTTTAAAAAGATAATCTCATTCAATGCGATCACATGCCTTTTCCATGTCAAGTGATAATGCCAGTGCATTGTTTAAAAGTGGGCAACAGCATATGGGTTAAAAAGCTTAGGTTATTTTTAGAGGGGTGCCCTGGGACAAATCCCACGTGCGTTTGGTGTATAAGGGAAGGTAGGACTTCACGAAGACGGAAAGCTGAAATACTGGCCAATATTTTGATATCACAGTTCAATAGCGAAATGGGACGGTAGTTTCCACAAATCAACGGATCCTTTCAGGGCTTAGGCAGGACGGCAAATGACTGCTTTGTTAGAGAGAGGTTCTAGTGAGGTTTTATGGTCCGGCTCTTGAAATGCGGGATGTAAAGTATCAATTACACTATCTCCTGCCCAACGATAAAATTCAGCTGGGAATACCTCTTCTCCGGGGGGCTTATGATAAGGCAGGGTAGTTATTGCACATAGAACCTCCTCTTTACTGATCTCATCCTCAAGAAGATCTCAACCTTCATCGGAAAGACGGGGAAGATCCACGCTTGTAAGGAAGGTAATCAACTTATCCGTATCTGTATGTGTCCGTGGGGTAAAGAGAGATTTAAAAAATTGGGCAAATTCCTTCACTATATCTTGGGGTCGGGTAAGCATGTTACCTTCAGCTAATCGAATGGCTGGTATGGTCATAACTGCTTCTCTTTGGCGTAACTGTGCCACCAATAGTCTACCTGCCTTTTTGCCTTGCTCCTAGTGCTTCCCTTTCATTCTTTGTAGGTCAAACTCTGCCTTGGATGTGAAAAGGCCGTTTAATGCCATGCAAGCTTGCTCTAATGATCTGCGGTTATGTAGAGTTGGTGATGCTGTGTATAAGCGGGTATACGACTCAATGTCTTTTTCTAGCTCCTTTTGTCGAGCAACATTCTGCCTATTGGCTAGTGTTGCATCTCGCTTAAGTAGTAGCTTTAGCCGCTGCCAGATAATCCTGACTGAGGTTACAGACCCCTGATTGGTGGAGAGATAATCCTGAAAATGTGTTTTTAATGGGGATTTACCCTTAGGTGTCTTATGTTGCTGAATGTTCATGCATCAGGGCTTGTGTCCTGGTCTGGAGAGACCTAACTCCAAAGATAAAAGGACTGGGGAATGGTCAGATAATGCTGCCTCTTAACTGCGGGATTCCCAAAGTAGTTGAACCGTTTTGTGGGATATCAAAGAATAGTCTAAGCGGGAAAATGTGCCATGAGTGGGAATGGAGAATGTATATTCTGCACTGGTCGGATGGCAAAGGCGCCAGTGGTCTACTAGCCCATTATTCATCAATATGTCATCCATTAGTGCTCTGTCCGCAGCACTGCCTTTGTCTAAGGGACCTGTTTTATCTAAAATTCGATCTCTCACTAGATTCCAATCACCACCTATAAGGTAGTGTGAGGCACCTATTTCTGTTAGTAAGTGATTCAATTAAAGAAGCAAGAATTTTTTTGTTCCTGTTAGGGCGTAGACTGATCCCACACAAATGTGAGCAAAATTCACAAATTAGCGTATGCATATCATCCATCTGGGTCTGTCCAAGTTTAGGACACTTTGGCTGGAAGGGATTTACGGATGAGGATTGCTACTCCACATTTGCGAATGGGACCCAAATCTTTAGATTTCCCTTTTTGCACACTGCTGTAGATCACCTTTCCCACCCAATCTCTGCATAACATATCAGATTCTGTTGCATTTAGGTAAGTGTCTCCTGGAGTAATGCCACATTCACCTGCTTGGATTGAAGATAAGAGAGTACTTTTTTCCTTTTGATGTAATGCTTGGGACCATGGACATTCCATGTTAATGTACATAGAGGGTGAGTATTTGTCATACTGGAAAGTCCAAGGTAGAATAGACAAAATCAAGGGGGATTTGGAAGTGTGTTTGTAGGTCTTCAGAGATGGATGGTATGATGCGTAAGGTTCTTCCCTATGTTGCAAGGGAAGAAGAAAATAAGAGGAGGAGGAAAAGGTATATAGATGAACGAGGAAAGAAAGAGGAGAGAGGGACCCTGGCTCACAACAGAGGTGTTAATGTTCAGTTGAGTGGAAACCACCGTAAGTGTTAGAATAAGAAGACTGGATTTGTAGTACGTGAGAAATATTGTAGTATGTTGGTTTTTTAGAGGAGGGACACTGAAAAGAAGAGGTGGTGGAATCAAGGGAGGAAATGGGAATGAGATGTACAAATTGATGTGCAGTAGCACTAGGAATCCTAGATTGTTAACCGGGGGTCTAGGCTCATTGGAGATCCACCAGGAGGAGGGGCCCCGTCATAAAGGATGAGATGATAGGTAGGGCAAACACAAAAATGACTGTATCCTACAGGATATGATATATGCGGTGTAGGCTTCTGATTAGGGAAAGTGTGTTATGATATTAAATGGAATCATATGATGGTACATTGATCACATCTGAAAGCACAAGAAAGGGTTACAACTATGTATGCAAATAAAATAGGTTTAGTGACAGTGATGCTAACTACATCAGCTGTGATACTTCAACAAACATAGCGACTATTTTGTGGACTAAATCTGAGAATGGTATATTCTGTGTGTATACCTGGACAGTCTTTGGACATAACTAGTGCTTTAAGTGTGGCAAATATGATACATTGAAAAGTAATACACTATAAGATAAAATGTAAAGTAATATAATATAATATGATATGATATAACATAATATAAAATAATATGATATAATAAAATATAATATGGTATGATGAGGACGATACTCAGCTGCAGGGTGTTTGGATGCATTCTTTATTCACATCATATTGTCTATTTTCCACCCACTTTCGGTGTTAATAGTCCAGGTTATAACTATAGTACTGATCTGAAGTACAAATTTAACAAGAAGTGTAATTTAAAACTGTAGCTTGGAGTTTCTTTAATATCAATCCGCATTTGAGGCATACTTAAGAGGGGAGCGGGACTTATCTCTATGCTGATTTTGCGTAAAAACAGAAACAGTTTGTGGGGCTGAAGTCTTGTCCTCCTAAATACGGGTAGATCTTTCAAGTTCTCTACCTCGATGTCGGGAACTGCTAGTGTTTCGTTGTCTGTTGTCTGATATCTGCTGAGAAAGCCTAGGACCTGCTTGAGCTTGAGCCAACGGAGCATCCTGTGTGTCCATATCCTGTGGTTTCATGCAGTCTAGGAAGAGCTGTAAATCTGCCGGATCACAGAAATCCTTTGAGTCCCCGTTATTGGTGATGCGGAAATGGGTGGGTTCAAATAAACCATATTTGATGTCCATTTATCGGAACTGGGGCCTCATGGAGAGAAATGCTTTTCATCGATCATTGGTCTCCCTGGAGAAATCAGCTGCCATAGAATATCATGTCCATCATATGAGTATGAAGCCTTTTGAGCACACTGCAGCCAATAATCGTCTTGCTTGTTCGTGCCTTAGATAACAGGCAATTAGCGTCCTCGGGCGTATTGTAGGTTCTTTGCGTGAAGGGCCAATGCGATGTGCTCTCTGTATTTCTAGTGGTGGGTCAACGATGATGCCAACCAGTTTTCAAAGAGTGTCTTTGTCTCTGGGAATAAGAAGAAGTGGGCATTATCTCTTCTGCTGTGGTCTTCTAGATCAATTAGTTTGCTACGGAGGAATAAAAACACTTGCTCTTTACTTTGTACTGAGTCAAGACGGCCCTCCACTGCCACAAGTCGGAGGTCCAACCATTCAGCTTTTGTGTGAAACTCCACAATGTCTGCCCTAATCGATTTGGCCTCCACTGCCAAAGATTATATATTGGCATCCATACCTTCCAGTCGACGGCTGACAGTCGAGATTTCCTGCAGGATGCAGTCCTTGGTCTCCCCTTGTATGGGGACAGTGGCAGCTGTCATGACCTGGGACGAACTGCTTGCAGGAGGGGTGTTACCTTTTGTGGGCATATTGCATGATTGTTTAAGAACTTCAGCAAAAAGGAGTTGTTCAGAAGGTTTGTGCCTGCATTTGTTGCTAGACATTTGTCCTTAACCCCAAGACAGTGTGCTGTAGAAGCACAGAAGTGACTTCATGTGTTTTTTTCCCTGCTCAATAACCAGTTGCTGTTATCTTCCTTTGGCAAACTTTGGACAATCCTGGTAGAGTTAACAAACTCCCATATAGAATTACTTCTTGTCATGGCTGCATAAATGTTCAGGGTAGGAAGAGTTGTTGCCATGAAGAGTTTTTCTATTAATTTCTTTACCCGTCGTAATTTTAAGTGGTGTTGCCTTGTTTACCACTAGCTCAAATTCTGGTGCGTTCCAATGCGGGTGCTCCCCCCTGTCAGGCCAATGGATTTCTTGTCACTTTTGTCATGTTACAATCCTGAAGATATAGCAACCAATATGTGTGGCATTTACCCTTTATTTTTATTTTGTGGCACTCCTCTCACTGAGTGTTCAGACCAGTTAATGGTGGTGGGAAGTGAGACATAGATTGTGTCTCTGATTCTAATTTTTCTTCAAGTACTCTACTGACTCCCTGTCAGCTTAGAGAGGATGGTCGAAGTGAAAAAGGAAGGAGGACTTGGGCAAGACGCTTGCCTTCCATGAGTATATGCTTTTGTGCTGAAGAGATTTCTGGGTTATTTTGACTTTTGTAGTTTCTTCAGCTTTCCTGAATATATTTCTTGTCAATACTATACACTTGACTGTGATTGAAGTGATTAAGGCACTTTTTATGGTCAAAGAATATTATTTTCAGAAGGAGGCAGTGAAACGTGTAGAGCACCCAACAATGTGATTATTTGAGGGCAAATGTACTTCTTACACTTAGGGCACCTCAAAGTTCCCAACTGCAATTGAAGCTATGTATGAAGATCAAGACAATGGTTACTAGAGAACCCAGATACACAGGCTGCTTTAAGAGTCAAGACAACGCAGATATCCCCTGGGTTGGAGTGGTTGTTCAAGACTAACTGTCATGAAAAAATGGGGTTACTCATTTAAGTATAAACTGTGGTTAACATAGCTGAGCGTAAGCCCAATACTCTTTTGAGCACCTCGATGAAGGAAATTAGACCGAAGGGCCGAAGCATAAAACTGCATAGTGACTTTGATGCTCACTCGTAGCTCAACACCCAGTTCTTCTCCATTCCACCTTAAGCTGTCAATAATATCAGCAAAAATGTTGATGCTGCCCATATAGTTTCAGATTTTTCTCCCTCATTAATGGTGCAGACCTGTTTCTGTCAGTGTAGTCAGAGCTTGATTAGTATTCAAAGAGTATGAAGGCAGAAAGGTAAGGCTGCATACATACTCCCAGGTCCGGTTCTCATATTTCACATATCAAACTCTCCCTGCCAAAAGTCCTGAGTATCGAAATGCGCAGCAGTCGTAACTCGTAACACTCCCCGTACCTTAGTTTTCATCATTCCTGGACTTTGTCAGCGCAGTCAGAGAGAGCATCGCAGCTGCCCACACAACTTCAATACCGCCAACGTCATCAAAGATGCTGTCCCTGTTCACGCCAGAGAGGCCGGGGACTCGGTTAGCCACCAGAGAGCGTGGATGGCAGGAACGTCCCGCTACTCTAGGGCCAATGCTTCTGGCATGTCCCCAGGCCCGGCGCCACCTCACAACTTGCAGTTCTCCTTCCTCTCAAACCGCTCCTCAGTTAAATTAAGAATTTAGCCCATCGGCTTCCGGTGCTCACATTGTCAGATAAAACATCGATATAATGCCCCCAGGCGTGAATGGGAAGCCGCTTCCGCTGTCTGAAGCCCCCCTCATAGTGGAGCTCACAGATCTGGCGGCCATCTTAGTCCATGACCAGACCACGCCCACCAGCACTGATTCTAATCCCATTCTAAGTATCAACCAGCCTATTTATATGCAAATAGAATAGAGTAGGTCCACGAAGATTAGATACAAGCTGCCACCCTCTAACACCACAGATTTCCAGTGAAGGAGTTGGAGATAAAATAACTGATCAATGGTGGAGGTTCATCTTCTGAAGCCTGCTTGTAAGGTGCTGAGAACATCATGTGCCTCTATCCACTCTTGGAGCCATTCTAGGATAACCCTAGAGAAAACCTTCTGCATCACATCTATGAGGCTAATGGTCCTATATTTACCCAGAAGAAGGAGGGAACCTTTCTTATACACAGGGATTATTTCTGTACCAGAACAGGTCTCAGGAATAGGCATGCCCCTAGTACAGCATTAAAAATAACTAGAAAATAGGGGCCCCAGACATCAGGTTCTGAGAGTTACGGATCCCCTTGTATCTTGTTGATGCAGGGCACCTTATGTTTGAGTCCTCTGGACCTTGATTCAACATAAAAGAGATCCCTCAATGCTGCTACAAGAAGTGAATGAATCTCGGCCACATCCTTATGCCTATTTTCTATATTCATTGCCACCATACAAGCACTCAAGTCTTCAGTGGCAATCCCCATTGCTTTCTAAATGATGGAAATAGAATGTGGGGGATTCCTGGAAGTTAACCCAATGGATACATCTCATAGATGTTGACAAGCATAATCTAAGGTCAAGTAGATCACTACACTTCTCTTGCTTGTTCCCATGTTAAGGTAACAGGTCTAATGCCAACACATTGTGGTCACCATCATGACAGGGTAAGATAACAAAGTCCAAGACTGAGGACCACAGTTTGATATCCACAAAGACATATTCAATTAGGGACTTGGACCTAACCCGAGTAAACGTAGGGTGGCCATGATTGTCTTACTGCGTTCACCCATTACCGGTCTGAATTGAATGATTAAGTGTGAGAGCATAGATTTTGAAGGCTATGGAAGACCACTTCTTTAAGGAAGGGATGGTTATGGCTAGTATAGCCCACTGTCTATCTTTTTATCCTAAAATATCACTATGTTTAGTTGGCCCCAATGATCTTGAAAACATGCCCTGGGATAGAGGATAGGAGAGACGATAGTTGCTCCACTACTGGGGATTCTTGGCCACTGCTGACTGATCTTTAATACACATTAGCCCAAACTAGGTTTATTGCACAGGTGAATTCCAGCAAAACACACAATGGTTAAGGGGACCCCATCTAAATCTACATTGCCAAACAACCTAGATAGGTTGCAATCCGAACAGTGAGCCCCCAACGGTCTTCCTCTCCTTCCGGTCACAGCAGGCTTGGTATAAGCCACATAGCCAGGACGCATTAGCACCTCTTTAGACCAGGGTTCCTAGAATAACACCAAATCATAGTTATCTATAAATGCCTCCCAGTCACTGTGATCCAGCTTGTTTCTCAGGCCTGTGACATACCAGGACGTTACTTTGATGACATTTGACTCGATTTCAGTATCTAGCAGAGCCCCGTCCACTTTAGATTCCTGTTTGACCTCCCCTGACAAACATCTTCTGTTATTAGTTTTGAGTGCAAGGCTCCTATCTATAGTCCTCTGTTTCTCTCTGGCCCTAAGGACCGCCAACCTCCCCCTCTTTGCATCTTCTACGCCAGGATGACCCTCATTCTCATATCAAAGTAGCTCAGGGGCTATGTGAGGGCTTTCATCAGGCATATCTTTGCCCACAAGGCAAACCAATTGAACACCAACCATGGCTACTCCCTGGTCAGCCCCACTCTGATGACTCACCCAGCCTGGCACACCAGAGACTCCTTGTGACCAAGCCTGATAAAAATCTTTGTTCAGAGGCCCGAGAGTCAGAGGCTTCCCAGAATCAGGGAGTCAATCCACCCCTTCTAAGGCCTCAAATCTGTTATGTATAGGTATGGCATGGATGTGAAGGTTAAGTATCTGAGAATAGTGGGGGTGAGGTTGGGGACAGAGATCAAAATGTGTCAAGAGGGATATTCAAGCCTTCCTAAAGGGGGTCTGGAAAAATAATCCACTGGGGAAATTTGAGCAAATAGAGTACCAGCTTTGGGTCTCTAAAATCAATGACAATGCAGTCCCCGGGGATGTCTTTGAGGCTTTTCCTAAACTAGCAGACCTTGCGGGTTAAGATAATATCCCCAGCTCATTTAAGGGTAAAGCACCTGTACCTAGAAAGACAGTGTAAACATTTGTTTCTGAGGTCCTCTTGTGATTCGCTCTGCTTGCTGTTTAATTCCAGGGCTCCAGTTAATACCACAATGTAGGGGCATGCTGCTGGGGTCAGATTAATAACAGGAAGTTTCATAGCATCACCCTTGAAGACCTGCTGGGACTCTCCCTGTGCTTTACTGATAGCTCTGGCTGCTGAGAAGGGCAGCCTCAATTGCATACCCTTTGATCTCATCTCAGCCCTATCATCAGTGTAAGTGTCTGACCCTTCCTTTGTGTTAGGGTGGCATTGCCCCACAGGCTCAGTAGTTGAAGCTTGAGCAGTCTGGCATCCTACATCCATGTGACCATCTTCCCTATTACTGTACTTACTCAAAGATTATTAGGCTGTGAAGTCACTAAAGGTCCTCCCTGATCCAACTATTTAACAAAGTTTACCAAAACCTTGTCTAGTAATATCCCAACCAATAAAGGCACTATGCAATGGAACAGATCCAAACTAAGTGAAGTAATAAAGTGTGTCACTCACCCTCTGCTGCTTAATCTATGATCACAAATAAAGGAGAGGTGGCCTAGCCCAGCCTTGGCCAACTGCGGATGGGTGCAGGTGGGCCTGGTCCTTGCCTTGTGTTCACCCGGTCCGTACCCAGGCACTTCCCACTATGCTGGGAGCCTGCAATGTTTTAAAAGGAGCCTTCATGTATGAGCTACTGGTATCAATGGTGGCTGCCCTGCAGCGGTTCCTGCTGGGGGATGAAGTCCACCCCACCTCCTAACTAGGTAACCCACACTGCGGGGAGCTCAGGCGCCTGCATGTGCGAGCTGCTGGCATCATTGGCAGCTGTCTTGCTGCAGTTCCTGCTGGAGGGTGAAGTCTACCCTGCCTCCTTATGCGGTAACCCATGCTACGGCCAGCCCACAATATTTTGAAACGCATCTCCAGGCACAAACTGCTGGTGTCATTGGTGGCTGTCCTGCCGTGGCACCTACTGGGTGTTGAAGTCCGCCTCCGCCTCCTCGCTCTATAACCCACACTGTGGAGAGCCCACAATGTTTTGAAGGATGCCATTTTGTATACCTACACTGCCAATGCTTGAATCAGTTTGTCTTGATTATTTGCACAGAAGGTATAGTGCTCTTATCTCTTGTTTAATATTTGATGTTGTACTGGCCTACCACATGTAATCGTATGACAATGTAAGCCTATTATTGCAGACATCATGTTTATTTCCATCTTGAGATAACACATGACTCCTTTTCCTCCTTAGACAACATACCAGATGAAGAGGCCAAGCAAAATCACATCCTCTTGGAGCGTTACTGCCACATCAGGCATGCAGCCATGGTATTCAAGAATATGGGGTTCCTGTGTGACCAAAGCAAGGCTGCAGGAACATGGAATGCAGGAAGGTGGGCATACCAATGGCCACAAACAATGAGAGGGTGCCTAACAGCAGGCAGATAATCCTCAGGCCATCCCAGGCCCATCTACATCCCATCAGGTGGCAGCGACACAGGCCATACTTCAGACCCCTGCCACAGGATCATTACTTGGGGTGCAGGGCCTGAAAGACATGCAAGAACTTAAAAAAAAGAATACATGGGATTGATAATGAGCTGGCAAGCCTTTGTGCCATCATGCTCACTGTTAGAAATTGGGGTCTTTAGTTGCCAATGGTTTGCACCTTTGACCAAGTACGGGCCCATCCTTCGAGTCAAGATAAGGGAGTTACAATCTTAAAATAAGCACTGCTCAGCCTCTTGGTAAATTAGCACGAGCAGTCAGGCGTATCACAAAGGCAGTGTGTAAAGCAATTGTACAGAACCATCAGTAATACAGTGAAAACACTACAAAGGGACACCACATGAGTTTAGAAAAATATCTCATATTTTTATATATCCAAAACAAGATGAAAATAATAAGAGTCCAACATACAGTACCTAAAAATATATACTTTGCAAGACATCCTTTAAAATTGCAGAAATATCTGGATACTGGGAGGGGATTACAATTGCGTACAAAACACAACACTGGATAGATCCTATCCCCCCCCATCCAGCATCCCCCACTATGGCGCAGGCAAAACGATTCGCGGCATGGGCAGCACACTGGTCCCTAACGGATGCTTGGCGATCAAGGAACCCCACCACTAGGCTCTACTCATTTCACTTGGTGCCACATGATCTCAGGGTATGCTTGGACAGTTTCCTCTGCTCTCCTTCTGTCTTGCATACCAATTCTGACTCTGACTACTTAGGCAGGGTCCTATCGGACCACGACGCCCACACAATCATGCTTCAGTGGCGCCCACCCCGACCCCCTGTCCCCATGTGGTGCCTCCCCAGGGACTGTCTGGACGACCCAGTTTTTAAGCAAGCTCAGGCGGAGCACATACAAAACTACTTTCAAGAGAATGCTGGTACGGCCACCACACGCGCAGGGGAATGGAATGCATTGTCATAAGGGGCACATGCATTCAATACATCACAGGGCTCCGTCAAGTCCTTGAATGTGACAGCCAAACTACAGAGCAAACACTGGCCGTACTCACGCGGGAAACAAACCCAGACAAGGCCACACCGGCTCAAATCAGTGACACCAAGACCGCATATGCCGATATAATTTTGCGTTACAACAAACAAATGATGGACGGAATGCTGACAATGCAGACATTCTCCCCCAGTCAAGAGATCTGGGTTAAATCCATCGTTCTTTTGCCCACTACGCCACCCCAGTTCAGACATGGCCATATGCAAATCAGTCTTGACCCTGTGCCTCATGGGAACAGTCCAGCCCGAACTGCCAAGCCATGTCTTCCCTGGACCAGAATCAAGCATCCTAGGACCGGTTTCTGGCTATCAGCCGTCATCAGCCAGGATAGCTTGACTCCAGTGGCGTAGTGAGCACGGGACCCACCTCTGGGCATACCCATCCCACTTAGGGCGAAAAGCGTTACAATAAACAAATGATGGACGGAATGCTGACAATGCAGACATTCTCCCCCAGTCAAGAGATCTGGGTTAAATCCATCGTTCTTTTGCCCACTACGCCACCCCAGTTCAGACATGGCCATATGCAAATCAGTCTTGACCCTGTGCCTCATGGGAACAGTCCAGCCCGAACTGCCAAGCCATGTCTTCCCTGGACCAGAATCAAGCATCCAAGGACCGGTTTCTGGCTATCAGCCAGGATAGCTTGACTCCAGTGGCGTAGTGAGCACGGGACACACGTCTGGGCATACCCATCCCACTTAGGGCGAAAAGCGTTACAAGAAACAAATGATGGACGGAATGCTGACAATGCAATCATTCTCCCCCAGTCAAGAGATCTGGGTTAAATCCATTGTTCTTTTGCCCACTACGCCACCCCAGTTCAGACATGGCCATATGAAAATCAGTCTTGACCCTGTGCCTCATGGGAACAGTCCAGCCCGAACTGCCAAGCCATGTCTTCCCTGGACCAGAATCAAGCATCCTAGGACCGGTTTCTGGCTATCAGCCGTCATCAGCCAGGATAGCTTGACTCCAGTGGCGTAGTGAGCACGGGACCCACGTCTGGGCATACCCATCCCACTTAGGGCGAAAAGCGTTACAACAAAGAAATAATGGACGGAATGCTGACAATGCAGACATTCTCCCCCAGTCAAGAGATCTGGGTTAAATCCATCGTTCTTTTGCCCACTACGCCACCCCAGTTCAGACATGGCCATATGCACATCAGTCTTGACCCTGTGCCTCATGGGAACAGTCCAGCCCGAACTGCCAAGCCATGTCTTCGCTGGACCAGAATCAAGCATCCTAGGACCGGTTTCTGGCTATCAGCCGTCATCAGCCAGGATAGCTTGACTCCAGTGGCGTAGTGAGCACGGGACCCACGTCTGGGCATACCCATCCCACTTAGGGCGAAAAGTGTTACAACAAACAAATGATGGACGGAATGCTGACAATGCAGACATTCTCCCCCAGTCAAGAGATCTGGGTTAAATCCATTGTTCTTTTGCCCACTACGCCACCCCAGTTCAGACATGGCCATATGCAAATCAGTCTTGACCCTGTGCCTCATGGGAACAGTCCAGCCCGAACTGCCAAGCCATGTCTTCCCTGGACCAGAATCAAGCATCCTAGGACCGGTTTCTGGCTATCAGCCGTCATCAGCCAGGATAGCTTGACTCCAGTGGCGTAGTGAGCACGGGACCCACGTCTGGGCATACCCATCCCACTTAGGGCGAAAAGCGTTACAACAAAGAAATGATGGACGGAATGCTGACAATGCAGACATTCTCCCCCAGTCAAGAGATCTGGGTTAAATCCATCGTTCTTTTGCCCACTACGCCACCCCAGTTCAGACATGGCCATATGCACATCAGTCTTGACCCTGTGCCTCATGGGAACAGTCCAGCCCGAACTGCCAAGCCATGTCTTCCCTGGACCAGAATCAAGCATCCTAGGACCGGTTTCTGGCTATCAGCCGTCATCAGCCAGGATAGCTTGACTCCAGTGGCGTAGTGAGCACGGGACCCACGTCTGGGCATACCCATCCCACTTAGGGCGAAAAGCGTTACAACAAACAAATGATGGACGGAATGCTGACAATGCAGACGTTCTCCCCCAGTCAAGAGATCTGGGTTAAATCCATCGTTCTTTTGCCCACTACGCCACCCCAGTTCAGACATGGCCATATGCAAATCAGTCTTGACCCTGTGCCTCATGGAAACAGTCCAGCCCGAACTGCCAAGCCATGTCTTCCCTGGACCAGAATCAAGCATCCTAGGACCGGTTTCTGGCTATCAGCCGTCATCAGCCAGGATAGCTTGACTCCAGTGGCGTAGTGAGCACGGGACCCACGTCTGGGCATACCCATCCCACTTAGGGCGAAAAGCGTTACAACAAACAAATGATGGACGGAATGCTGACAATGCAGACATTCTCCCCCAGTCAAGAGATCTGGGTTAAATCCATCGTTCTTTTGCCCACTACGCTACCCCAGTTCAGACATGGCCATATGCAAATCAGTCTTGACCCTGTGCCTCATGGGAACAGTCCAGCCCGAACTGCCAAGCCATGTCTTCCCTGGACCAGAATCAAGCATCCTAGGACCGGTTTCTGGCTATCAGCCGTCATCAGCCAGGATAGCTTGACTCCAGTGGCATAGTGAGCACGGGACCCACGTCTGGGCATACCCATCCCACTTAGGGCGAAAAGCGTTACAACAAACAAATGATGGACAGAATGCTGACAATGCAGACATTCTCCCCCAGTCAAGAGATCTGGGTTAAATCCATTGTTCTTTTGCCCACTACGCCACCCCAGTTCAGACATGGCCATATGCAAATCAGTCTTGACCCTGTGCCTCATGGGAACAGTCCAGCCCGAACTGCCAAGCCATGTCTTCCCTGGACCAGAATCAAGCATCCTAGGACCGGTTTCTGGCTATCAGCCGTCATCAGCCAGGATAGCTTGACTCCAGTGGCGTAGTGAGCACGGGACCCACGTCTGGGCATACCCATCCCACTTAGGGCGAAAAGCGTTACAACAAACAAATGATGGACGGAATGCTGACAATGCAGACATTCTCCCCCAGTCAAGAGATCTGGGTTAAATCCATCGTTCTTTTGCCCACTACGCCACCCCAGTTCAGACATGGCCATATGCAAATCAGTCTTGACCCTGTGCCTCATGGGAACAGTCCAGCCCGAACTGCCAAGCCATGTCTTCCCTGGACCAGAATCAAGCATCCTAGGACCCGTTTCTGGCTATAGGCGTAGTGGGCAAAAGAACGATGGATTTAACCCAGATCTCTTTACTGGGGGAGAATGTAACGCTTTTCGCCCTAAGTGGGATGGGTATTCTCAGACGTGGGACCCGTGCTCACTACGCCACGGGAGTCAAGCTATCCTGGCTGATGACGGCTGATAGCCAGAAACCGGTCCTAGGATGCTTGATTCCGGTCCAGGGAAGACATGGCTTGGCAGTTCGGGCTGGACTGTTCCCATGAGGCACAGGGTCAAGACTGATTTGCATATGGCCATGTCTGAACTGGGGTGGCGTAGTGGGCAAAAGAACGATGGATTTAACCCAGATCTCTTGACTGGGGGAGAATGTCTGCATTGTCAGCATTCCGTCCATCATTTGTTTGTTATAACGCTTTTCGCCCTAAGTGGGATGGGTATTCCCAGACGTGGGACCCGTGCTCACTACGCCACTGGAGTCAAGCTATCCTGGCTGATGACGGCTGATAGCCAGAAACCGGTCCTAGGATGCTTGATTCCGGTCCAGGGAAGACATGGCTTGGCAGTTCGGGCTGGACTGTTCCCATGAGGCACAGGGTCAAGACTGATTTGCATATGGCCATGTCTGAACTGGGGTGGCGTAGTGGGCAAAAGAACGATGGATTTAACCCAGATCTCTTGACTGGGGGAGAATGTCTGCATTGTCAGCATTCCGTTCATCATTTGTTTGTTATAACGCTTTTCGCCCTAAGTGGGATGGGTATTCCCAGACGTGGGACCCGTGCTCACTACGCCACTGGAGTCAAGCTATCCTGGCTGATGACGGCTGATAGCCAACAACCGGTCCTAGGATGCTTGATTCCGGTCCAGGGAAGACATGGCTTGGCAGTTCGGGCTGGACTGTTCCCATGAGGCACAGGGTCAAGACTGATTTGCATATGGCCATGTCTGAACTGGGGTGGCGTAGTGGGCAAAAGAACGATGGATTTAACCCAGATCTCTTGACTGGGGGAGAATGTCTGCATTGTCAGCATTCCGTCCATCATTTGTTTGTTGTAACGCTTTTCGCCCTAAGTGGGATGGGTATGCCCAGACGTGGGTCCCGTGCTCACTACGCCACTGGAGTCAAGCTATCCTGGCTGATGACGGCTGATAGCCAGAAACCGGTCCTAGGATGCTTGATTCCGGTCCAGGGAAGACATGGCTTGGCAGTTCGGGCTGGACTGTTCCCATGAGGCACAGGGTCAAGACTGATTTGCATATGGCCATGTCTGAACAGGTGTGGCGTAGTGGGCAAAAGAACGATGGATTTAACCCAGATCTCTTGACTGGGGGAGAATATCTGCATTGTCAGCATTCCGTCCATCATTTGTTTGTTATAACGATATAATTTTGCGGCATACGCTGCTCGGGTGCACAGAGAGGGAGACAGAACGGGCGCAGTGCTGGCTTTGCTAGTAAACTAAGATTCGACCCTCCCGCCAATCACAGCCATCCGCAGTTGCCCAGACACTTTCCTCCACTCGCAGGTCTCCATTCTGGAAGCCTTCCAGAGGCATTATACACAATTATACACAAGCCCTGCTCCAGTGCATGCGGACGACCTTACCCAATTCCTGAGTCGACACCGGCTGCCTAGCATAGATCGCAACGACCGACGGGACCTAGATGAGCCCATAGTGGTGACTGAAATCGGGCAGGCGATGCAGGCATTGGCCACCTGTAAGGTCCCCGGATTGGACGGTCTCCCACTGGAGTTTTATTGCACCTTTGCGCCCCAACTGGTACCGCAATTGGTGACTCAATTTCAAGCGGCCCTCGATGATGGCACCCTGCCACAGTCCATGTGTGAGTCAGTTATAGTATCTCTCCTCAAACCTGATAGGGATCAACACCAACTGGGCTCATATCAGCCCATAGCCCTATTGCCCACGTACTATAAAATCTATGGGAAGATTCTGGCGGATAGATATGCCACGGTCCTCCCAAAATTGATCCACGCGGATCAGAATGGGTTTGTGCCAGGCAGGAACACCTCCTCTAATATACGGCAGCTGTTCCATGTCCAGGATCAGATACGAGATCGCTTTCCCCGAGCGGCGTGGTTAGTATTGGACCTGGAGAAAGCATTTGACACCCTCTCATGGCCGTATTTATTTCAGGTCCTGAGGTGCATGGGAGTGGGGCCTTGCCTTCGGGCATACACTAAGCTAATATACTCCACACCCACCTCCAGAGTACGGTTGGAGCCCCTCATATCAGCTCCATTCCCGGTATGTCAAGGCACTCGGCATTGATGTCCACTCTCTCCCCTACTCTTCGCCATGGCAATGGAACCTCTGGCAATCCACCTTTGCAATGCGGGCAAGAGCTGGGGTATCCCAATTGCTGACTCATCTATGTCCGCGATATTGCGGCTGACCTCTCCTCTATGTTACGCATACTGCAAGACTTTGAGGAGGTAGCAGGGCTCAAAGAAAATTGGTCCAAATTGTCTATATATCCCCTGGAGCAAGCCGTACCCCAATGCACAATAAGACTGGGTAACGTCAACATCTCCTGGAGCCCCCAGGCAGTTCGATACCTGGGAGTCCGGCTATATCACTCACCTCAGGACATCTACGAGGGCAATTACTGCAGAGCGATGGCTGGCATCAGATCCTCCATACACTTCTGGAAAGATCTCCCATTGACTGTCACAGGGAAAATAGCAGTCGCTAAGATGATCCTCGTTCCGCGGCTATTATATTACTTCTCTAATCTTCCGGTGGTCCCCCCATGTTCCTTTTATAGAGAGCTAGACACCCTCCTCGGGACCCTTATATGGGGATCCGGATGCAGGCGTATTGCCCTTACCAAGCTGCAGCTGC
This sequence comes from Triturus cristatus, assembly GCF_964204655.1. Classification (NCBI taxonomy): domain Eukaryota; kingdom Metazoa; phylum Chordata; class Amphibia; order Caudata; family Salamandridae; genus Triturus; species Triturus cristatus. The sequence continues at coordinate 1,138,088,291 of NC_140583.1, read as the reverse complement.
CCCACGATCAGGGGAGACTAGCTGCCCCATCCTTTGAGGCATACTTTCTAGCCGCCCAGCTGCAATGGGTGTCGCGTTAGACAGCGGGCCGGGCGCAGGGGGATCTGTTCACAACAACTGGGCAAATGCAGACCCCAATCATCAACCGACTGCTACTGCCAGGGGTGACACCACCCCAGACCAAGCCACTCCAGGTGATGACGGCACACACCTGTCTGACATGCATCCACAGAATGGGCCACGCGGCACCCATGTACTCCCCTCTCCTGCCGATGGTGCGATTTCCCAAGGGTCGGGCGAACTACTCGGAGCGGATACTCCACACATGGACAGAGCATTCACTGATGGACGCGGGCACACTCTACCTCAACGGACAACTACAGACCTTCGAGACGCTCATGGAAGAACTCGACCTCCCTAGAAGACAATGCCTTTTATATAGGCAGCCGTAAAATGTGGCAAACAATAGATACTGAACCTCCCACGCACCCGGTAATTCATGTATTACTGCAGATGGGCCCAGGATGCCATTTAGTCACTTGGATATATAAAGCCATACAGACCCTTAAACAGCCCACCATTGCACCCCTCTGGGAGAAATGCGAAACAGACTTCCGCAGGCTGCTTCACGATAAGGAATGGGCTTGTGCCTTGGAATTCCCCCAAAAAGTGTTCCGTAACTATCGTTTTAAAAACATGCAGCTGCACATTCTGCACTGGGCATACCTTACTCCCGAAAAGCTACAGAAGTACTTCCCCGATAACTCCTTCACCTGTCCCAGATGCCCAGAGCCCAATGCCTCATTCCAGCACATGCTTTGGGATTGTCCAACGCTCCACAGCCACTGGGACACAGTTTATACCAATCTCAGGACAGTCACTGGAATCCCAGACCTACATACATGGGAGTGTTCTTGGAATCTGTAAATGCCGTAAAAACATGAAGGAGGAAACGCACTTTGCGTCCTTGGTGCGCCTACTGGCTAAGCGATGCATAACTATGTATTGGAAAGCACCGGGGTGTCCCCCTCTAGTGGCATGGGTGGGAGCAGTCAAGAAATGGTGCACAGCAGAGGAGGAAGTGCTCCATACAGAGGAGGTTAAGGGAACCCGTAAGCACTCAATGTCTATGCCATGGGCCATGATACTCCATTATTTCATACAGGAAACACTGACAACGCCGGGGTCTCAAACTACCAGTTCTCCTATGGCACACACGACCCCTGCGGCAACTCAAGGTGACTCTCGGAGGGGCCAGATGCCCGGCGGGTCACAACTGGCAACCACAAGCAGGCCATAAATACACTACAGCGTGTGCGACCCCGAAACTCCCCCCTCACCTGCGCATGCCTAACTAGCCACCATACCACACTGCAACACTCAGGCGGCTACCACCGAATGGAGCAATATACGACACAGTGTATCCCAGTTCTACCTTCCGGGTTCGTTTAAGTTCATATTACTCCTGGCACGAAACAACCCCTATGATATAGTGCTAATAGAGAGAGTATGCAACACATTCCAAGACACAACACAGACTGCCTTGCATGAATGCTGATACTGCCTCACCACTCGCACCTTAGAAATATCACCAATTCTGGGACTGTTCCGGAGGCTATAGACCACGATGTTATTCGGCCTCATGTCAAGGTGTAAAATTGATGTGATATATCTTTTTATGCCAATGCCACCAATACTGATGTGATGCACTTATTTAAAGAAAATGGCAATAAAAATGATTTCATAAAAAAAAAAATGATGTAGCTATTCACCAACATGCTTTGTAGGTAAGTGTTGTATTATCAGTGGCCTATGAGGATTTGATAGTCTACCTTGAACTGGAGTCAAGTGTTGAGGCTTTTAAAATATTAGCCACTGTAAGTGGGCCTCTTTTAGAAATTTTGATCACAGCATAAAACAAGCAGTATACTACTGTTGCACTCCATGTGAAAGGGATAAAACATGAATGGCTTATATATTTTTAGTAGGGGTGGGCGGAATTTGTGAAGATGCCTTTCGCAAAATTTCGCGAAACGGCAAAAAATCTCTGCGAACACGCAAACTTTCACGTGCTCGCTGAGATTTTGGGCTGATTAATGCGTTACTGAATTTGAGCTTCAACTCGGGCACCTGCTTTATTTATATCTGTAAGTGCTTCCTGTTGACGTTTAATTTTTGTGACAGGAGCATCGTGCCAGAATGAATAGTGTCCTGCATATTTACCCAAGAAGGAGCCACCATTTTGTGCAATACCTCTACTCAACTAGAGTACTTTCTACTGGCTAATCAGTAAGCGCTACCTCGTTGGGTAACGGTATAGTGTTTTTCCAACACTACAGCTGCGTAAAGGGCCAGAAGAGTTGTCTACAGTGACCATGTATGTCTGGAACGTTGCCACCGCGCCGACGGGCGCCAGGGTCCCTCGAGTGAGCTGTCCATCATAGTGGGGGAAAGGGCGGGACGACGTTGCACACTGCTTATGTGTGCGGCGGGGCCAAACTATCGGGGCTTCCATGCAGTTCACATGCCTCTTATTTATAAAGGGCCAGAGACTGATCAGAGCAGCAGATGAGGAGACAGAACCTCCTGGTGTCAGGAACTACATGGGGATTGTGCTTGAGAAACTCATGGATGTACAGAGCTCCATCAAGGATTACAGCAAATTGTTGACGGTAGATATGGGGAGACAGCACACCTGCCTAGCCTCGACCGTGCTCACGAATGTTTTGTGCTGATTAATGCGTTACTGAAATTGAGCTTCAACTCGGGCATCTGCTCTTTTTATATCTGTAAGTGCTTCCTGTTGAGGTTTAATTTTTGTGACAGAAGCATTGTGCCAGAATGAATCCTGCCTTGCATATTTACCCAAGAAGATGCCACCGTTTAGTGCAATACCTCTACTCAACTGGAGTACTTTCTACTGGCTAATCAGTAAGTGCTACCTCGTTGGGTAAATGTATAGTGCTTTTCCTACACTACAGCTGTGTAAAGAGCCAGAAGAGTTGTCTACAGCGACCATGTGTATCTGTAACGTTGCCACGGCGCCGATGGGCGCCGGGGTCCCTCGAGTGAGCTGTCCATCATAGTGGGGGAAAGGGCAGGAAGACGTTGCGCACTGCTGGTGTGTGGGGCCGGGCCAATGGGCGGGGCTTCCATGCAGTTCACATGCCTCTTGTTTATAAAGGGCCAGAGACCGATCAGAGCAGCAGATGAGGAGACAGAACCTTCTGGTGTCAGGAACTACACAGGAATTGCGCTCGAGAAACTCATGGGTGCACAGAGCTCCATCAAGGATTACAGCAAGTTGTTGATGGTAGATATGGGGAGAAAGCACACCTGCCTAGCCTCGACCGTGCTCACAAATGTTTTGTGCTGATTAATGCGTTACTGAATTTGAGCTTCAACTCGGGCACCTGCTTTATTTATATCTGTAAGTGCTTCCTGTTGAGGTTTAATTTTTGTGACAGGAGCATCGTGCCAGAATGAATCCTGCCCTGCATATTTACCCAAGAAGATGCCACCGTTTTGTGCAATACCTCTACTCAACTGGAGTAGTTTCTACTGGCTAATCAGTAAGTGCACCTCGTTGGGTAAATGTATAGTGCTTTTCCTACACTACAGCTGTGTAAAGAGCCAGAAGAGTTGTCTACAGCGACCATGTGTATCTGTAACGTTGCCACGGCGCCGATGGGCCCCGGGATCCCTCGAGTGAGCTGTCCATCATAGTGGGGGAAAGGGCGGGAAGACGTTGCACACCGCTGGTGTGTGGGGTGGGGCCAATGGGCGAGCCTTCCATGCAGTTCACATGCCTCTTGTTTATAAAGGGCAAGACACCGATCAGAGCAGCAGATGAGGAGACAGAACCTCCTGGTGTCAGGAACTACACAGGAATTGCGCTCGAGAAACTCATGGGTGCACAGAGCTCCATCAAGGATTGCAGCAAATTGTTGATGGTAGATATGGGGAGAAAGCACACCTGCCTAGCCTCGACCGTGCTCACAAATGTTTTGTGCTGATTAATGCATTACTGAATTTGAGCTTCAACTCGGGCACCTGCTTTATTTATATCTGTAAGTGCTTCCTGTTGAGGTTTAATTTTTGTGACAGGAGCATCATGGCAGAATGAATCCTGTGCAATACCTCTACCCTCATGCCCCCCCCGAATTCCATTCCACCGCGGATCGCGGAAGTTTCTACATTTTCGCATTCCGCGCGGAACGCGAAAATGCCGACATTTCGCAAGTTCCACGAGCGAAACGGAATTTGTCACCCACCCTTAATTTTTAGCACAATAGATTCCAAATTCCAGACTGCAGTGGAAACACTGGTGCCTGCCAGTAGCACACACACCCTTGCACCATTGTGCAACTGGGTCATTTCCGTTGACTGATTACAAATCCGTAACGTATCCACACCTGCATGTAGAACCTCCATCATCATTGCCATTGACTACTTGGTAAGTGTTGCACTGCATGAGGTTCACTTTGGGTAACTACTTTCAATGTTTCATGGCCATAAAGCTAGCATGTCATCTTTCCCTGGGGAGGTGTTACTTTGTGGCTGCTTCTGTGCTCTGTCTCCTGTGCAGCAATATGTGTGTGCAATATACCATAGATGCAATGTGTGATTACATTTGTACTCAAAACATATGAGGCCTCTCAGGGGCAGAGGAACACATTTACCCTACTTACCTCAATGTAGCATCATTCACCATTTACTATTTGACACTGGGGCCTAAAAGTAATGGCTTGCATTTCTTGTATACTAATATCATATGTATTGGATTGGGTTGTACATCCTTGTGTGGCACAGGTATGATACTAATTCAGAAGGAATATGGGCATGACTATTGTCCTATCATTAGTGAAAGCATCATCATTTAAGTATTTTAGGATCTCTTCAGTGTGAGTATTGAGGCTATTATATGTGTTTCATCACATCATGTTCACTGAGCCAGAAATATGTAGATGGGTGGAACAGTGTTATTGGCTCACATGCTTCGCAGACCCCATTTTTAGAAGGTAGGCATTTGAGTGTTTAGTTGGAGCTTCTCACCAAGTGTCTGTCAAGTACCTGAAGCTGATTGACACACCCTGATTTTCCATTGGGAATCAGCCCATTCCTCATTATGCCAATGCAGTGAATATACCTGTTGTTGCTGCATATCCAAAGAGAGCAGGGGCTCGTGACAATAGCTCACTCTCCTTGAGATGCTATGGAGTGAGCCATATTAATGCACGGCCACCATGGTATGAGTAGTCATTTCATCAACAAACATACAGCACTCTGGATTATGCCTGTGAATTTATTAACACATGTGGGTGGGTCAGCATGAGCATTTTTGCAGTGTTTGGGGCAACAACAACAACATTGATTGTGAGCAAAAGATGTCCTACTACTCGCTATTGGAAGACATCTTGGGGGTCCTCGGAGTCTGGATCTGGCCTTGAACTGGCAGATGGGGCATGTCCTGTGGGTCCTGGTTCCTCTAGAGACCTTGTTATGCTATCATCCATTGCCATGTCCAGAGTAGGCAATTCTATAACGCCCAGGAGCTGGTGGAAGATGCCATCGCACATGGGGGGAGGATGTCATCACCAATAGCTTTGTCATCCAAGACAGGCTGCTGGGCAGGAGGTGTTTGTTAGTCTCTTTACAATTAAATTGTCATGTGTTAATGATGATCTATGATAGATGCTGACATTAGTAAGTTTGATGACAAGCAGACTTTATTTTCATTCACTTTAACAGGGCAAGTTACACTGTTGTTGCTTGCACATGGCAATATCTGCAAATTATTCACACAACCACTGTGTGACACGGGGGCCATTATATGTCATACCCCGCAATGCAATGCAGTTGTGCAGCTTGCTGGCCTGCCCTGACTGAAAGGGGGAGTGCAGGTAAGGGCTTCATTTACCATGTTGTTTGGCTTACTTTTATATCATGGTTGTTTTAATGTAAGGTTCAGTTTTTGACACTACTGCTGAGAACATTGCATCATGTCACCAGGGTGCCTGTCTTCCCTATAGCATTAGTTAGCCAACAACTCCTGATAAAGTGATGTTAGTTTGGTCTTCTATTGGATTTGGGCATGCAATCTGCCTTTCACACATTATATCATGACAATATGCCTTGCAGTGCTGGATTGCATGCAATTTGTACAATTTTGTGGCCAAAGGCTCATATTTCTCACAAATCCGCCCAACTCTATGCAGCAAGCAGCCTTGCTACTCTGAAGGAATGGGTATGAATATGTACTTACCATGATTTACTTATGTGTGTGCAATCCTGTGATCTCCTAGCACACACAGTCATCTCCAATGTCCAGAACAATAGGATCTGTGAACCATCTCTGAAGTATTCAACTACTGAAGCTCACACTATTTTGTCATTACCCAAGTTGGCCATCTGCAGAGTATCACAAATTTCTTCATTCAACCCTGCTCACTTGTACCTGTACATGACTCCTCTGGCAATCATCATTTACATTGATGACACCTTGATCACACATTGACTCTCAGGAGACACCTACATCATCCAACATTTGATACAGTATGCAATTGACAACAGGCCTTCCTGTATGTGAGAGCTATGGCTCATGCTGAACCTCACAAGAAAGTAGTGATGATATTCTGTACCATGTACCTACTTTAGTTGCCCGCAATGATGAGGCCATCATCTGGACACCTAGCTCATCCTGTCACTTAACAGTTCCCTGTTTCATATCCTCCTGCTTTGACATATGTAGCATTGTCAGAATTTTCTTCTTTTACCTCCCTCCTGACACCTGCTGCACCTTCACTCAGGCCCATTTCACATATTGAATGTAGTGCACCAATGCCCTCTTCTAGCTGGTCACAAGTGCAGTGTCGGCTCCTCGAGGGAGTGCTGCGGAGCAGGGGGGCGGGGGGGGGGGGGGGGTAGTAAACTCCAGCATACAGCCGAACGGAGTTGAGTAAATAAATAAATAAATAAAACAAATGACATTGCGCGTTGCTTCGCCGATTTGGCGTTGCAGTGTGTGCAATGTAATTTGTTTTATTTATTTACTCAACTCCGTTTGGCCGTATGCCGGAGTTTACTAGCCCCCACCCTGCCCCTCCCCCACCCCCCTGCCCCGCAGCACTCCCTCGAGGAGAGAGAGAGCGAGAGAGATAGATAGATACCAAAGCAAAACACCAGGACAATGTCTTCACGACAATACAAATTCCTCTAATCGATAACATCTTGCCAGGTGGGGTGGAAGATGGTATCTTCCAGTCCCTTGGTGACTAGTATCTCCTGCTGTCTTGACCAGTACAGCAGGCGATGGTGAGGTGCTGGAATCAGACTGCCCAGGTGACCGCATTTCTGGTAGACAACAACTCCTAGTTTCAGAGAGCGAGGCCACCAACACTGGTGACTTGGGAGAAGCAGGACAACAGACAGCAACATGTCTTCCGCAGTAGGCTCTTCCACCTCCAACAATGTCCCTGAATCTGTCATGGAGCTATTCACAGGAGTTTGATAAATCTTGAATAAAGAGATATTTCTGGTGATAATCTCTCCAGCTCGTTGTGCTGTGATCATGGTTCCTTTCACAGTTTGCACCTTCCACCGATTGACCTCAAAAGGTAGCGTGAACTTTCCCCGGGAATGTCTGTTCTTCACTATCACCAGGACACCCACTTTAATTGGACTCTGTTTTGCTCTGCAAGTATGGGACATTTGTTCATTTCTTATCCGATGTTGCTATAACTTGTCTGCAACCTGTTATTGCATTGCTGACGGACTTTCCATGTGAGGAATGACATCACCAACAGTTGGATTCATGCATAAAGAGCACGGACTGACATGAGTTGTAGAGTGAGGAGTCAGACAATACTCCCTCAGAAAAGCATAGAGGGCAGAGTCCAAATTCTGTCCATTGGCCAAAGCAATTCTGAGCACCTTATTGAGAGTGTGCATGCAATGCTCTGCTCCTACCTTTGTTTGAGGCCAATGAGGTCTAATCTTCTGGTGGCTAACACACTGGGATTTTAAGCATTCAGTGAACTCTTGACTTGAGAATGGAGGGCCATTTTTGGTGCACAGTTCCTTGAGGATTCCATGAGTGGCTTTATTCTTTTCAAAATGAGATATGGTCTGACTGGCGGTGGTGGAATCCATTATCTCAACCTCAGGATATTTAAGAAAATCATCTATGACCACCAGCATATGTCGGCCATCAAGAGACTACCAAAATCTGCACTGGCCCTCAGCCAATGGAAGGCGGGACATTTTCAGTGATCATAGGTGCTGGTGGATCCATGGACCCTGTAGCTTGGCATAGGGAGCACTGGCCAACCGTCTGCTCTACCAGGGTATCCAGACTGTGAAACCAAACCTTACACCTCAAACAAGACTTCGTCTTGACAACCCCTTGATGGGCCAGATGGGTGAGGTCAACCACCCGCTGTTGCAAAACCCCTGGAACGACGAGACGTAACCCTCTCATGAGACAGCTTTCATGGGACACAACAAGTTCAGCACAAGCATTGTGTAGGGAGTCTAGTGTCAGCCTTGCGTCATCTGTGCGACATGTGGTTTTGTCAAGCAGGGTACACCATTTACAAACTGCAAAGCAGAGATACCCAACTCAAGGCACTCATCGATGGCGGTAGCTTCGATGATCTCTCCAAGGGAGAAGGGGAGTGGTCGGGAGTGCTCAACAATAAAACAAACATATTCCTCCACTTCTTCTGTGTCCAACTCTTCACTTTTCGTGGCAGGACAGGAATGACTAGATAGGTAGTCCACAGGATTCTGGGCCCCAGCCTAAAAAGAACTATAAAATGATATTCCTGCAACTGAAGAATCCACTTTTCAATTCAGAACAGGGGTTTCGAGGAGGACCCCATATACAGCCGGATGAGGGGCTTGTGGTCTGTATGGACCATAAATGGTTGGCCGTAGAGATATAGATAAAAATGCTCACATGCCCAATGTACTGCAATTGCCTCTTTTTCAATGTGGGAATAGCGTTGCTCCGTCTCTGCAATGGACCCCATTCTAGTTGCTCTGCATTTGAGACAACACAGCCCCAAGGCCAGTGGGGCTGGCATCAATGGACAGTTCTGATTCTTTGGCAGGATTGAACTAGACAAGAGTTGTGTCCACCAGCAATGTAAGTTTTGTGACTTGGAAAGCTTTCTCCTGGTCAGGTTCCCAGTTACAGATGGTATTGGTTTTGGTTAGTTGGTGGTAAGGCCAGTGAGATTACAAATGAACTGGCCAAAATATGTGACCATATCAAGGAAACTTCTCACTCTTCAGTCATAGTGGTGGGTGCTGGGCCAGCCTGAATATCTTGAAGTTTGACGGGATCGAAGACTCTCTGTCCTGGGAAAAGTGATATCCGAAGATCGTTATCTCCTTTAGGAGAAAAGCACACTTCGCTCTAGGAAGCGTCAACCCATTCTCTTTGAGACGTTGAAAAATGGCCCTCGAGCAGTCAAGGTGTTCTTCTAGCTTAGAAGTGTGGACTAAAATATCATCACTGATGTTGAGGACTCCCTCGAGGCTGGCAAGTACACTCCTGATGGTGTCCTGAAAGACCTAGGCTGCACTCAAGATACCCGAGATTCTAGGTCCAACAGCAATTGGTGATAACCAGCTTGTAAGTCCATTTTTGAGAACCATCTTGAACCACTCACTTCTGACACAATATAATCCACAACGGGTGTCAGATGCCATTCCTGCTTAACTGTCAGGTTAGGCAGGCACATGTCTGCACATATCCAAACCTCTCCGGGATGCTTAGGTTTGCGTCCTACAACAATTTGGGACACCCAGGGAGTCGGACCATTGACCTTCTCAATGATATCTGCCTGTTCCAGTTTGACCAATTCCTCCTCAACGTTTAGCCTTAGGTGGAACCCTACTCTTCGATGCTTTAGGGCTACCTTTTGGATCGAGTCGTCGATATGTAGACATATAGAACATTTTTTCAGGCAATCTCTGCCCTCAAACAGCAATGTGGACTGAGTTAGCAAGTCATTCTCACTTTCTTGGTGTATGCTGAGAGCAAAAGCGATGAGTTGAAGGCGCTCTGCTGTTTGGCAGCTCAGCAAAATCCTGGTGTCTCCTTTGGTGACATAGACCTTGTTGAATGAGATTCATGGGTGATATTGGTTGTGATTGCCCCTGCTAACGGAGGTGAAACATAAGCAAATACTTTTGTAGTTGTAGGTCCTAGGGTAGGTGGTGCAGGAAGTTTGAGTAGCATGGACCGGGATATGATGTTAATGGATGCTCCAGTATCAATCAGTGCCTGCACTTGGTGACCACCGAGGAGTGTGCTACATTTTGAGATGTGCTTTTTGTGGTACCTTCTGGCTGTATGACATGTATAAGGTGACTGCTCCCTCAACGTCATCACCATGAGATATCTGAAGTGATGAGGGCATTGACTGGCTTGGACCTTTGAACTTTCGAGAGTGTTGAAAAATGACAGACCTTTGCAAAATGATTCAGTTTGTTTCAAGCTGAGCCTTGCTTTCCTTGCGCCAGGCAGGGTCCCGGGTGGGGGTAAAAACCTCCACATCTGTAGCACGTCTTTGGCGCATGCGTTGTTTTATTTCATGCCTACCGCTTGTCCGGGGTCTTGACAACTACAGCGTTGACTGGTTCTGTCTTAATCTGCTGCTGTAGTGCCACCTCCATGTGTGCGGCTTGCACCTTGGTCAGTTCTTTTGATCTACCCATGGTCAACATGTCAGCTATGGACATTCCTGGAACTTAGAGAATGCTCTCCCTGAGTTTACTTGAGGAATAACCCTGAATGAACTAAGCTCGGATTTCATTGTTTGCATCAGGTAGGGTACAGGTGTTAGCTAGCTCTCTCAGGTGGACAAAGTAAGTGTCAACGGATTCATCAGGTATTTGCCTAGCCTTATGCAGCATAAACCATACATAGTCAGGGTTTGCTAGTGGCTCAGAATGGGCTGTCAGTGCTCACTTCAGCATGCCATACGTGTAAGGGAGGTCAGTTTCTGCAACTTATTTTCCTAATTTGTGTATTGCTGACCCTCCCAGCTGCAAAAACATGGGGCGTCGCCCATCATTGTCTAGATCCACAGCCACAAAGTAGGTCTCTAGATGCTCTACCCAGTCCTACATTGCTGCCTGCGCAGACGGAGGGCCATTCACAAGAAATGTTTTCACTGGGGGTATAGCGTAGTGGTCATTCAAAGGAATGCAATAGTGAATGCAATGATGAAATGTTCCATCCACTCCTCCCCTTTTCTCAAAGCCAAATCAGTCAGGGCACTGTCCTTCTCCACATGATGCAGCAAGGGAAAACAGAGGGTGCCACACACAGCCAAGTACAATTTGATGCTTGCAAATACACAGAAGATTAATGCCCACCAAACTGCGGCTGCAGGGGACCATACCGTCCAGGCGAAGAGGAAGAAAACACCACTGAAAATGGCCCTTAATGCAGGGAGACAGAGTGAAAATGGTGCAAAGGGATAAGAAGCTTCAGCCACATCCCCTTTGCTTCCCGGGGCAGGTAGGAATGTCACAGGGCCTCTGCCATGAGCAATGCAGGCTAGAAGCAGCAGGCCGGCATCCAGGCCTGATCACGAGGCCGATGCCAGAAAACACACCAGAGGTGCCAGGGTAATGGACCGGAGGGTGGGGATGTGATGGGCCATCCCAAGAAGGAAGCAGCAGCAGAGTCCTTGGCCCCTCAGTGTGTCCAGGGCTGGAGTGCAACACACCGGAGTAAAGAAAGCAGGAGAAAGGACCCGCGGCCCCTCGATGTGGCATCGCTTGCAATCTGTGCCACCGAGGAGAAAAGCAGGGCCCAGGAGGGTCACCACAGTAAATCGTCTGAGGTAGGCAGTGCTCAGACAACCAAGGGCGAGGTAAAGAGCGGGTCAGGTCCTCCCTCGTCACCAGTTCTTGCAGGGTGTATTATAGCGTAGTCCACTATCCCCACATTTGCGGAGCTGTGGCTCAGCAACAACGTAGCACACTTCACACCTCAGGGGGATTCGACCATGAGGTCACGCCGCAGGCCAATTTATTTGATGTCACATCCCTACGTCACAGCCACTATTGGGACACAGGCAGAAGGGCTTAATCATCAAACACCCCTTCTGGGGAAAGCACCTGGAATTAACCCAATACTATCAACATTACAATACTATTGTTGATTTGAGTGTTTATTGTTTACCTAGCTTGCAGTATGCCGAACAGATTTGAAAATATTCTGACACCGCTTGAGCATACCAAAACTTGTATTTATCTCCAGGTATATTGCTCTTAAGTGCCTACATTTCCTGCTCATGTTTTCTTCTACATAAAGTCAACTGTAACTCCTAACTAAAGAAGTTCTTGAAAAGATTATGATGTATTGCTTTATCTGAAAATATTCTCCTTAATTACAGAGCCTGCATTCCTACACATGCTCAAAAGTATTGAACAGTGCTGTTGTAATCCAAGAGGTTTATGACATAGGGTCCATTTTACCTTTTGTTGACATTAGTTCCTCTCCACTTAAAGTAGGCCCACCTTACCTTTTGTTGACTTTTGTTACTCTCTTCTTAAAGTACAGCAGACACGGGCCATGTTAACTATTCTACTCCCCAGCAGAGGGAAGAAAGTCCTCCCCATTCAAAGGAAGAGATTATCATTGAGTGACTCACTTCCTGAGAAGGAAGGGATGTTTAGTAAATCTGCATCTTGTAATTAACTGTCACACCTCACCCTAGTTGGGACATGTTAGGCCCAAGGAGCAAAGGAGGAATCCTAGAGGCTTTGGAATCAGCAACAGTTTACATTTAAATAAACAATAACTGGCCAGGAATAGTTGCCACATCTCTCACAGTTGCATGCTGGAACTCAATTTGCATTAGGCACATGGCATGCTTTATACTGTACAGTGGGTGCAATAAAGTGAAGTCTGTTGTCCTTTGGTCAGGAAATACTGGTACAGTGGGTCATAAATTGTGTGTTTAGATGTTTGATCCCGCTCTGATAGAAAGGGCCATAAAAACCACTGGAGGTCACATTCTAAGGTAGTCCAGGTGGCTCGGTGTGTCATGTGCGTTATTTAGGGCAAAAACTACTACACCGCATTGTTTTGGCTTTATCTGATGGATGCAACTGAACTGCTGCTCTGGCATTGTGCCCTTGGGCTGAATGCAGGCCATCTGCTGTGTTGTGCATCTGACTTACATTCCGGGGCCATTTGTGCTGCACTTTTCCAGGTGTGTTTGAGGCTTGTTCCATATCTGGTGTCTCTTTAACAGGAAGCACTAGGGGTGAACAGAGAGAACTGTGCTATGTTGATCTGATAAAGGGTCACTCTGAAACCATAATAAGTGTCTTATGGTGAATGTGGGTACCGCAGGCAACAGTTATTCTGTGGTGTGCTGGATTCCTAAGAGCGAGACCTTTCTATAAATTGATCCAATGCTAACATAAGGATTGGGTAGGGGTGCCTGAAATTTAGACCTTTCCATCCAAATATAAAAATATCTGCACAAGGGATAGACAGAGAACAAGACCCTGGACCTGGGCGGTGACAGAATCATGGACAATGGGAAGGAGAAGCCACCTAATGTCATGCTAAGATTGTTGTCTCCAGCTGACACACAAAACTAAATGAATATCTCCAGGACCAATGGCTCTGCCCCCTTAATGCTCCTTAAGGACCAGTTGGTGGAAGATCTGGTCTCCACTACCACTTCAAGGGCCCTGCAAGACAGCCAGGACACTCTGGTGCTTGGGAGTGTGGACAGGAGGCTGCTCTCCTGGTTGATAGCTTAAGGGCTGCACAAGAAGCTCCCACCAGCAGGATAGGAGCACCAGGAGTCAGGAAAAGAGATGGTTGGCACAGGGAGCCGGTGAAAACATCTCTCTGCAATGTATGCCTGTTTGAGGTCCTGTGGCAGGCGGGAGCGAGAGCAACCAAACGAAGGGCGGCTCCTGCACAATGCATCTGAGGTGCAAGCAGGGAGCCAGGCGGGTAGCCGGAAGTGTGCTTCTTGAGCTGAATCCCAAACACCCCTACCCCCCTTACCTGGGTGGTGGGTGGGTAGGGAATCTTAAGAAAAGAAAAAACAAAGGAAAGTGTGGTGCATGCATAAAAGAAGGCAGAGAGAGACCTGTTACTATAATATTCACTGCTCTGAGCTAGGGAGCATCCCATAATGCTCAGGGAGGACGTAGCTGCCTATTCTCCTGGTTTGCTTGGGTAAGGAGGGGCAGGGGCATCACCAACTCTGGAATTGGAGTGTTGGAGGCTTCAGTAGTGGAGCAGCCTCCCACAAGTAAATCATTAAAACTTTCCTTAAGTTTCTGGGGTCATAAACATTATGAAGCACTACATTTTAAGTTCACTTGGAGTTGGGGCTTCTTGCTCTTCAGCTTGGGAGTGCAGGGATTCATGGAGGCTGGTCTTAGGGCTGCATAGTGTACCCTAAATTGGTAACAAAACTCTAACGCATGTCTCATTTTGTAATAAATACAATTTTTTTTTATTTTTTAACATTTTGTTGAAAAGCATTGTAATGCTTACTGATAGCGAATGCATTTGAACATGGTTACTGAGTTCATTGTTCTTGATGCTAAATCCTAATATGTGATCATTCCATTTATTGACTCTTTGACCAAGTCAACAGGCTTGCCCACTATTTTGATGTGGCCACCCTTTGACAAAGCCAATAGACCCGTTTACGTTGAATTGACATCCCATTATATTGTGATCCTGCCTCTGGTCAAGTTACTTTGATTTTACAGGTCATAACCCATTAGGGGGTCAAATGTGATTTCAGAATGTTGCCAAAGGTATTTCCACTTACCTAATGTATATATTTGGAAATTAATGCATGTTATTTGATGATGTACATCCAGAACTGCACGAGCGGGCTCTATGACGTATGTATAACTGTGTGCACAGCTAGGGTGCATCATCAATAGATTTGGAGTGTACTTGAACAATGCTTTACATGACTGAACACATAACTGTTGACAGTCCTGTGAATGCTTGGTAACTCCTGATTCTTTATGGTGATCAACAAGGCAACTGGCACAGTTTCAAATCCTGCAATGCTGTGCACATTCTTAACCAGAAACAAACCCATTGTAAACCAAGGATCCAGCCCTCAGCCACCTATGCACCATTGCCCAGGAAGTTGTGATGACAACAGAAGCTCAGCGTCAGACAAGTTGCTGTGTTGTGTCCCTCATGACCCACTCACAGCTTCACAAGCAAGCAAAAACTCACATGCACATGTAGTTGCTAGTGTGATTGCAAGGATTAGAATGATCCATGACTAGATTTCTGGCAACACTTGCATTCTTAGCCACGCACCTACACATAAGCTTGGAAATATAATACATAATTCTCGTATCAGTCTTCAGTGCTCTGCACTTTAACCCCTGCAAGTCTCTCTCAAAGCCTTTACCAAACATGCTGTAAATGTCAGCAATTTCAGGGGGGCTAAGGAAGTACATCCCTTTAAATGGAAGACTAGGGCACGTTGCTTCGAAGCACATTAGCAATGTTCACAGCTAGGTAAATAAGTAAGTAAATGTATTGACTGTTCAATTGTGTAAAATCTTTACAGTAAAATGAGCTACAAATCTACAACCCCCCACCCTACCCCTCTCCCTCATACACTCTAGCCACTTAGTTACTTGAACCCGCAATTTATTCTGTTACCCCTTTAGTTGGTAAATCCCTATTTTGCCGTCCAGCAAGAGGTTATTTTTATATTGAACAACCATTTCCTTAAAACCCACTAAAAGGTCTGTGATTTCGAGGTGCCCATAGTTGTGCGCAGGGCTCCTGGAAGGCGAGGCATTGTCAGTCGCCTTGCTGATGTGTGGACGCTCTGCTCTGGTGTGTGACCTTCGACCTGGCTATGAGTTGTTCAAAAATGGAGGTTTGGGGTAAAGTGCTACTATACTACCTCGTGCCATGTTGCTATGCCAGTAGCACAACTGTCTCTTGTACCAGGCAGTTATTTTGTTTAAATGTATTACCTGCTCTAGATATGGAGAGCTGTGGCAGGGCCTCGAGTGCCTGTCTGATTGAGTGTGTGAACTTCGGCACTCTAACGAGAATACCGTTTTTTTTTCAGAGAATCACAAGTCTGAGGCCTCCTCACAGCTAGGTAGTTTTAAGCGACATATTATGGTGGCGTCCCTTGATCGTTTGTAATAATGGTGAGACACATTGGTCCATTTAAATAAATATGTGGAGAAAATGTTTTACTTTTTAATTAAAACACATACAAATTCAAGTCTTTCTGACCCTGCGTGTTAAAGTAAGTCTGACAGTCTTTCAGACCTTCTATGCAATTTGTTATGAAATTAATATCAAATTCGTTATTTTCCATTAGCCAGTTCTTAAAAATGTGTCAAACATTTGTCCTATTCCGCTTATCACATAACCTAATGCATCCTCACTTTTTATTAGTATATGTATCGATTAATTGTTCGTGTTTTCATCTATCGCCCTAACATGGAATCCAATTAATATCCAACCAACAAACTTTTTTTAGGAAAAGGACTATAACATTACCAGACTTGTCCATGTCACTATGGAGCTGCTTTATCTTCAAAATTGTGGATGATGACTCATTTCCTGCATTGCACAAAGGAAGTAGTCATGTAGATTTTTACAGCAGAGTTGTCCAATTAAGGGGCCTAAAAGCCACCTATTGGGCAGGAGATTTTTTTCTAAAAGTGTATTCAAAAATATTTCAGTACTTTTATGGAGTGCCCATCCTAACGGTGTAAGGCATGAAGAAAATAAGGGAGTCCGCATTTTTTTGCAACTTCCCTAATAAATTGGCTGAAAGGCTACAAGTTTTACAGGTAGTTCAAATAATCTGGATCTCCAACTTGGCACGGCTCGCGCAGCTTCTTTCACCACTTCTAGTTTCCATTGTATTTCCAATTCCATCTTTTTCGTCTCAAGTGGATGTTCAGCATTATAGCATAACTGAGAATATACTCGAAAGGAGCGGAATGAAAAAAGTAAAAGCTTTCTCAGTGTCAAGCTGAGAAAGCAGAGCTATCCATCGAGTTAGACCAGGACGCTTTCCCCTGGGGCCCACAGGTCTGTTTGTGATTATATGCGGGCTCAGAGAGGCAGGCAGAGAAGTGGAAACATGATTTTATTTTTATTTTTTGCTCAGGGCTCTGTGCTGAGATGGGAATATTTTTGTTTATTACATCCTGGCTATAATGCAGGAAACTGAGATGCCAGCTGCGTGGCATCACCCGGACCTCCAAGCCCTCAGTCCCAGCCTGCTGCGACAAAGAGAGAGTGGCCTCAGGCAGCCTGACTGTCCGGTGTCACTGCCAGGAGCCAGGCCGAAGCTTCGAACTGACACGACTGCAACAAGGACAGCAATGCGACAAAGTCAGAATCACTAGCACTTTCTGTGTTTGCTTGTGTCTTAGAAAGGGTAGGAGACTAGGTACTGCACTGGGTACTCTGGGGAGCCTAGTATCATGCCTGAGCATAAAACAACTTTCTCCTGTTTTCCCACAATAATGCTATATGTGCAGTCTTTATGTTACCATCCTGTATATTCTTGCATTAAAGGGTTGAGGGCCATCGCATTTATCACATGCTAGAAACCTTTTATAAGCCTGGGTGAAATTAGAATAAATACCTTTCTAGATATTGTTACCCAAAAATTATAAAATGTGTTATAATGGCATAATCTTGGGCATTTCTCATAAGAATCTTAATGTAAATTTATGAAAATGATGTGAGATTATGCCAGCAGAAATGGAATTTCATCCAGGTTTAGTGAGGGTCCGGAGGTGAATAACTGACTTATGGCCTAACATATACCCTGAGCTGCTTGTTGAGTTGCTGTGTTACAGTAGTGGGACAGCATTGAGGGAATGATAAATAATGATCAATGACATCATCGACATATAAAATCCTTAGTCAACTTTGTCATACCACAGTAATGTCACTACCAAACCTACACATCTATTTGTAATATATCTCCATAGACAATGACTCGTAATCATAAACATATCTTATCTTAAAACTACATATATCTTTCAATCACATGTAATTTCTACTCATCAATACACCTCACATGTAGGATGTAGACAATACCACTACATGTAGGAGATCATTCACACATCTTAATATACACTTTTATCAACTTTAATTATTAAAAAAATGTGGAAATCCATTTTGCTATCAGATACCACTCCTATACCATTTAGAAAATCATATATGTTGCACCCTTGCCAGTGCCTATTTTCCTACGTAATCCACCTATGACACTGTTTGCTCTACCTCTGCTTTGTAGGCAGAGGCTTCATAGCGGATGCAGAGACTACATAGTAGAGGGGAGTATTCCGCCAACTGTGGCAAACCGAAAGTGATAAACAGGATCAAGTAGTAAGCCATTCTTGAGCCACTCAAGGGCCAACAGATAATCCTACTCCATCCTGCTTCTCCTTTTTGCAGAAAACTCCAAATGGTTGAGGACATAAAAGAGAGAGGGGCAGATTTAAAATAACTGGCGCATCCCTGCATATCAGCAGGGATGCGCCAGTTATTGTGCGTCAGGGTTCCGCCACCATGGATGCGCCGCATTTACAATGCGGCGCACCATGGGGCAAAAACGGACAGATGCGTGATGCATCTGTGCCGTAAAGGCTGCGCATTGCTGGAGTTGCGTCGCAAGCGCAACGCAGCTCAAGCAAGGCTCCGGGGTGCCCTATCTTTGAAATGCTGCGTCAATCCTTACGCCTGCTTCAAGCAGGCGCAGGGTTTTGACGCAGCATGGGCTCAAAAGTGACTGAGTGAAATCTTGTAGATTTCACTCAGCCACTTTTAGGAGGCCCCCCTGCGCCGGAACGCCTACTTCTGGTGCAGGGCTTTACAATGTGACGCCTCTCCCAGATGCGTCACGTTGTAAATACCCCGCAGAATGGCGCTGGTTTTGCGCCGCTGCTGCGTCACAAAAGTGACGCAACGGTGGCGTAAAAGAGGCGCAAGGGGCTTGTAAATCTGCCCCAGAGGGTCCATGTTGATGGTCAGTGAAGTAATCCTCCAAAAATATCTTCTGCTGTACTGCGGGCCAGAATGCCAGCTCAAACCTAAAATCTGGCAGGACATCATGACCTCCAGTGCAGGGGGTGTTCACACCCATTGCGCCAGAATGTCGCAGACACTGAGATAATCCCTGGTACTGGACATGCCTGAAAGAACATTTTGTACTGGGCATACTCTTTCTGCCGCAATACCAGGGATGCTGCTACTGAACAGGATGGTCCTCAGAGCAGCTTGGGCAGCCCTCTACACTCATCTAGAGGCCCATGAGTAGCAGCAAGAGGGTAAGATTTACCATATAATAATATACTACTTTATCTGTATATTGCAAAATATTCTACTGCAATGTCTCATGTTAGATATGTTTTTATGTCCATTTCTCAGTGTCATATGCTGGCTATAAAATGTGTAGGTGATGGAATGCTATTAATGTAAATATATGTTATCCTTTTATTTTCCAATAGAAAATATTGTACAATATATGGGCATAAAGAAACTTGGTATTGGAAACTAATCTATGTTTTTTCAGAAGTATCCAAGTCACCATAGCCACATGGTCCTCTTTTAATAATGATTTTCTTAATATGTTTATAAAACACATGTAGTCCAGGTTATTTTCATCATGTCTGACACACATCATAGACCATCGTCACTTTGTAGCGTTTTTGACATACTTAGACAACAATAGTTATTATGGTGTTTGGAAAGAATATTGAAAAAACAATATTTTGATACAAAAATATATAGTGTCAAGAATATCAGGACATAAAAAATATCGTCGACAGAAATATCAAAGGCAAAAATATTGTTTTTAGAGTTGTTTTTTATATCAATATGACACTACTGATATCACAAATATTGTTCTATGTAATATCATTTGTAAGTGTTAATATAGCATGTAATTTATTGTACTGTGTTTTATTGCACCTTTTTATTTATATTTGTATTTTTGATAAGGTGGGGTTCTTTAGTCATGAAATTGTTGAAATTTGTGTGTTTAGTTGTTAACAAGTATATAAATAATTGTTTATAATTTGTTTTGGAGTGGATATTGGGTTTTTATGAGCTAAGGATCATGAGATTTTTACGAAAATGTATATATCAAATTAAAATGTATATTAATAATTTTAAAGATATGCAAATTGATAATTTTGATTTTTTAACTATATTTTGTAATAATAATACCATTTTTCAATAGTAATTTTAATTAATATATATTAATGGTAAAAATATCATTTTAAAAACGGATTCAAAATCTATAGCAAAAGTTTTAAATATAGAACATTTTAGGGTCCATTAGGATGTAGGGCGGTGGGAACACCGCTGCGCTGGCGGTGCGGAAAAATGCCTTTTTCTGCCCGCTAGCACCGGACATCACACCGGCCACATTAGTATGGTCAAACATAGGCCAATTTCCGACCACCGCGGTGCGACGCGCACCGCCATCAAAGTGCCCCCGCCACTGCGGCGGTGGGAGCCAATGGAGACCCTCCGCCGTGCGGAATGATGTCCGCCCTGCACCACAAATTAGGATGACTCAAGCAAGCAGACGCACCGCACCGGAGACACCGCCTAATTCGGAAATTCGACAGCGGAGCGCTAAACCAGAGTCCCGGTCCACTCCACCAGGGCACGACCGCAATGGACCCAGCCCTACACGTCTTTCCGGTGCTGTACCTGCTACATCACCAGGAACTCATGGACCGCCGCGGACGCTTCCGCAGGTACGCAATAACACAACACACAACACACAACCCACGGCCTGACACAGGGTCCAAATCCACATCAGACACCCTAGGGGGGACAGGGACCCATCCACAAGGGCACCCACACATCACCCACCTGCCACAAAGTCAGCCCGCTGCATCCTGGACACACAGCTACCGCCACCATGCAGCAATGTCCTGGTCCCGTCACCGCAGCGGCGAACACAAGCAAATACATGTGCACAATGCAGAAGGCAGGGCCAGTGCCAGGCATGGGCAGGGCACAAAGACCACAGGGACACACCCACTCCCACCACACACTAGCACACCCCATGAAGGCACATTACATATGCCCCCCCCTGTGCACACCATGCACAACAACAAGCCAGGGCAATACATACCCTTCACCACAAACAAACAATCATGGAGACACACAATGCAGGAGTGGCTGCACAGGAGCACACAACACGCAGCACAGTAGCACAGGGCCAGGGAAACACACACTACACCACACTCAGGGAAACATAGATGAGGACAAGCAACAAATGAACACATACAAGGAATCAATATCCAAATGGACACACAGCCTGCACAGTCACACATACATACCACAGACTGACACACACACATACACACCCCACATGCCAACAGCAATGGAGCACAACAAATAGGGGAACCAAAGTGGGCTGCACAGAAATGGAAGGCCATGGAGACACACAACAAGCATGTATACACCACATCAACACAAGGAACAAAGCACAACACCCTCACACCATCAAAGCACACATAGCTGGGACAGTCAGTGAAATCAAACCACAGACAGCTCAGTGCAACCACACCGGGAGACAGCAAGGCAAACCATGTATAGGCACAAGGATGAAAGGATGAAAGGAAGGCCCTGAAGTCAAACTGGGAACAGCCACACATCCATACAACTACTTCACAGGAGTACACCAGCAGCACTACACACAGGGACCATCTACACACCTCAGGACTGACAAACACCAGTAAAAATCTACACACATACCCCTCTCACACCAACAGCACACAACACCAGTGACAAACACACTGAAGGCTGGCAATACTTGACAGGCAATACACACACAAACAACCACACACCCTGAGTTCAGCCACAAACATCACACACACACAGGGATGCCACCACAAATGTGGAAACAAATACAACAGACAAACACATAACCCAACTAAAACACAGACAGAGCCACAACAACAACAACAGACATGCCCTGTGCAGCTAAACTGGGGAAAGGCAATGGGAGCACAGACACAACAGGAGTGCACAACCTCATCACTCAGGAACAATGCACAGACAACATACCACAACACACACAAGAAGTGCACCATCACAGAACAACACAGCCACAGCAAACAAACAACAGATGCACTGGCAGAACAATCACACAGCAAACATAGCACAACATCAGAGGATGCACACCAGGCAATCACAAGGCAACATACACACACAACACTTGAAGAACCAGAACCTTTTGGACCTGGCGGCGCAGGGTACGCCTTAATCTCCTGGGTTCCTCTGCTTAGCTACACAGAGACACGGGGACACTCTGTCGGCGTAAAAGATCAGATTTATTTAGCTGCAGCTAGTACAGTTGTCCCAGAAGTACACGAGGTAGGTTCTCAGGAGACTGCCACTTCACTCTGTGGCGTACAACCTTTTATAGCATATATGAAAAATATACATTAACCAAATATACACCCAGAGTACATAAGAAAGAGCCAATAAGGAAAGTTGGAAAACAGGACAGACCCAATAGGAAAAGTTTAAAAACAAGTGTCAGATGACTCGAAGAAGCCTTTCCTTCAAATGTGTTTGTCACCCCTCCTTCCAACTAATTCATTAATGGATCTACAACTAACTTGCAGGTGGCGAGATACGTTTGTGTGTATTGGAGGATAGTTGTGAAACGAGAGAATGCTAGCAGAGGACAGCGAAGGCCAGATGATAAGATAAAGTCAAAGGAGAATAGTGTGAACCAACAGATAGTTGAGACGGGGATTAGAAAACCAGACAGGGATTAGTGTACTCGGCCAAACCTAACACCAGCTTTGCAAATAGAGGCAGAAGGTTAATTTTAACACGAAGCTTGCAGAAAAAGCAGAAAAAGACTTAGACCGTCGTGCTGCCTTAGTGAGGGCAACACAAGATGGTGGCGGAGCACAAAATGGCGGGTCCTCAGACCCTCCTTTTGCCAGAACTCAGGCAAGATACTCAGGCTCATATTAATCTGAGTCAATGTCAATGGCCATAAGGTCATCGAGCTGTTGCTGTAGCATCATTCTGATATTCTCTGTTCTTTGTGGCTTGGTTTTAGGGATGCACATAGTAGCACAGAGGTCGCAGATTGCGGGGCCACAGTGCATACAAAGGCAACAAGAGAAAATGATGGCTAAAACTACTCCAAGGAACGTCAATATTTTCCAACCCCATTTCGACAGTAGTCCCCAAAACCACTCCAATAATGACCAATCTCCTTTGTCTTGATGAATCGACTCAGAGATCATGTGTAACTTAGAGATAGCTTGGTATACTGTTGGAGCGTCATTTGGTATGAAAATACAGCAACTTGACCCAATCAATTTGCATAGTCCACCATGGTCTGCAAGAACAAAGTCTAAGGCAACTCGGTTTTGTAAAGTCATGAGACGATCTGCCTGTAGTTCTGCCGTGATATTACTTAAGGCTCCTACAGTGATGTCTATGGTGGTTTCTACGACACGAACCATTTGCCTTATATTTCTGCTGTTGGCCATTGGACCCCAAAAAGGAAGAAATCCTTTGAGGAAATCTCCTCTATCTTGTCCTGCTGTGTCCTCGGAATTAATAATCCCTCTGCCGTATCTATTTCGATGATGATTTGCAGAAGCGGTGTATGTAGGGGGAAGAAGGAAAGCTATATAGCTAGTACCGGAGAAACCCGTTGGCAACCACGTGTAAGCCCTATTATAACAAATGAAATATGTGCCTTGAGACGGCACTAGAGGAGGCGAGTTTTGAGAGGAGTAGACATACGTGTGGGAACAGCTGTTCCTTTGTATAGTGTCAGCAGACTGACCATTTATCTGTAAACAGAAATTACCCTGATGTGGTATAGTCCAAATCGGTGAAGATTTTCCTTTTTTAACTTTATCACTTAGGCTAGTGACATAATGGGTGACGTTCCAGTTAGTATATGCTTTTCTTTCGTCAATAGAGATCTTACTATTTTCCATGATTTTAGCCATAGCTACCATTCCCTTTATCAACAAACTATGACTAAAATCCGGATCACTAATACGTGAACTAAGGGATCGTCTGAATTTGCTTTGATAGGCATTAGAGAAGATGACAAAATATGCCCAAGCAGAACCCTCATAAGAAAACGGAAGGACTAAATACGGCATTCCTTTTTCTACGGTATGTGGCATGAGTCCACACACCCAACAGTCAGTTGTATTGATCACTAATTGATGTTGATGTAACAACTGGACGAAGGAATTGTTATAATATTCAGTTCTTCTAATGAGTTCATGTTGAGGAAGTGTATGAAATAGATGTGGAGAGACAGTAGAAGAAGACGAAGAGGTAGAAGGAGAGACAACTTTTTGCTGCAGAGCAATGACAATCCAATTTATACACGCCAAAAGAATACACAATAATATAATAATACATAGAGTAATACCACAACGACTATACATTGATTTACACTGATTCATTTTATCTTTACTTTCTCTTTTGCCTAATGTAGTTTCCATCTTTCTAAGTGGATGCTCACGGCAATCTTCCTCAATCACTTAATCACGATTGTCAGCTGTCTTATGACACTGCAAGCCCTGCAGGCCTATTGCCACTACTCAGGTCGCAACTAAGACTCCTACCGTGACCTTGCAACTGGGACAGAATACTACATAGGAGAAGGAAATCTTAAGAGTTCTTTGGTCTGGGTCTCAAATTATAATGTTCTTTATTAGGTATAGTTTGTTCTTGGAACAATGTTCGTGGATTGGTCGTATTCAAGCGACGATGTGATGGTATTGCTTCCTGAAGAATGTCGTCGTCCTCTTTCTCAGACAATGTTCCATTCAGGTGTTCATTACTGAAAGGTACGAATCGTGGAGCTTTTTCACTTTCTGAGTCACCAACACCCCTACGAACCCACTGATCGAAGGGTAAAGGCAAAGGTACTTTCTTACAATGCACACCGTGAATCCAATTTTTCTTTCCTTCAATTTGACTGCTGTTCTCGTGGTTAAAATTACCAACCGAGGCTCCTTCCACCTGGGCTCCAAATTTTTCGTCCTTTGGAAATTTTTGGTGCAGACCCAATCACCTGGTCGGATGGAATGACCTGGGTCTGTGGAAACCTCCGCCAAAGCACTCTGAACCTGTTGATAGAGAACACGCAATTTAGTCGTAAGGTCATGCAAGTAGTCAATTAACATTGGATATGGCAAGTCTGAGTATTTCTTAGGGCGAGGGACTCCCCATACATTAGCCGGGCGTCCAAAAACCACTTCGTAAGGGCCCCAAACAAGAGTGTACTGCAGTTCTGGTGGACAGAAGAGCTAATGGCAAAGCATCGGGCCAATTGAGTCCTGTACTAGCCTGAACTTTTGCTAGCTTTAACTTTAAGGTTCCGTTGTAGCATTCTACTAAACCCGCTGACTGTGAATGATTTGCCGCATGAAACTTTTGCTTGATACCAAGACCCGCACAAACTTTTTGCATGACTTGGCTCACAAGTTTGCTCCCATTGTCACTCCAGACAATGCGCGGCAAACCAAATCTGGGGAAAAATTCTTTTAGTAGAACTTTAGCTGTGAATAAGGCTGTGTTGTCTTTTAAAGGGTATGCTTCTATCCATCTTGAAAAGGCGCATACTACCACCAGAACATATTTGAGGTTGTTGCATCGCTCCATATGAATATAATCGATCTGCAACACCTCGAATGGATATGTCGGAGGAGCAAAGTGACCTGCTGGAGTTGGGGTTCCCTTTCCCGGATTGTACATCAAACAAACAATACAATGCTTCACTACATTGTCTGCACACTTTGGAATTTCTTTATTTTGCCACACTGGAGCTAGAAGCTTGCCTATACCTTTTTCACTTAGGTGAGCTGGACCATGTGCCATAGTGACTACTGGAAGTACATAGGCATCTGGTAACAGCCAACGTTGGTGTTCAGATAATTCCACCCAACAACCCATCTCATCCAACATTCCTGTACTTTCTTTCCACTTGCTCAACTCTTTCTCTGAAGCCTCCTTCTGAATCGCTCTTACACTTTCCACTGTATTCTCATACATTCCTCTCTCTCTAACCCAATTTGCAGGACCCGCCACATACATTCGACTTGTAGCGTCTCTCGCTGTCTTTTTCGCTACTTCATATGCAAATGCATTTCCTTGACCAACATCATCTGTAATCTTTTTGTGCGCACTACACTTCACAATTGCTATTTGGGCAGGCAAAGAAAGTGACTCAAGAAGATCTGTCACTAATTGGCCATGTTGTATTTTAGTGCCATTTGAAGTAAGGAAACCCCTTTCCTTCCAAAGACGCCCACAATTAAACGCTACACCAAAGACATACTGACTGTCGGTATACACGTTTACTCTCTTTCCTTTTGACAACACACATGCTCTTGTTAAAGCTATCAATTCTGCTCCTTGAGCCGAATAGTGTCTGATACGTGCGGTTTCCACAACTGTATATAAAGTAGTAACAGCATAGGCTGAAACTGTATCTCCATTCGGAAGCTTGAAACAAGAACCATCCACCCATAAGATTCCATCCGGATTCTCTAGCGGCGTATCTTTCAGATCAATTCTTCCTTTTGTCTCTTCCTCGGTACGGAGGAAACAATCATGTTGTTCTTGGTCATCTTTGTCCACTGGAAGAGGCAACAAAGTAGCTGGATTTAGGGTATTACATCATTTGATGTGTACGTGACTAGCCAAAAGTGTCAACTCATATCCAGACAAACGAGCACTCGTAAGATGCTGCGTTTTTGTTCGGTTCAGTAAGGTATCCACTGCATGCGGCACCATAACAATAAGTGTGTTATCTAACACTATTCCAGCAGACTGCCGAATAGAAATTGCTGCTGCTGCTGCTGCTGTTGCTTTGAGACAACTAGGCAATGCTTTAGCTACTGGGTCTAACATAGCCGAAAAATATGCACATTGTCGCTGTTTGTCTCCAAATCGCTGCATTAAAACTGACAACGCACAACCCTCTATTTCATAAACGTAGAGCATGAAGGGCTTACTGTAATCGGGAGTGCCCAATACAGGAGCGGAGCATAGAGCAGTACGTAAGTCAGTAAAACTCCGCTGACATTCGTCAGTCCATGGAAGGGGCTGAGGCGTATCTTTCAAAGTGAGTGCCAACAAGGGCTTGGCCAACAGAGAGAAGTTAGGGATCCACTGCCAACAATAAGAGGTAATAGCCAGAAAGGCACGTACCTCCCCTTGTGTGGACGGCACAGACATTTGCGCAATCGCCTGAATTCGTTCTGGGGTTAATCGTCGTCCCTCCATTGATAGGAGATGACCCAAATTGGTAACCTCCCTACGAACGTATTGTCATTTTTAAGGTGGAACCTTATGATTCAGATCAAACAGATGGCATAACAATGCAACAGTCACATCTTTACAAATATCTTCTGAATCAGCAGCGATCAACATGTCATCCATGTATTGGATAAGAGCAGCACCCGACGGCAAATGAAAAGCATCAAGATGACATTTTAAAGCTTGACTGTAAATAGAGGGACTTTCACAATAGCCCTGAGGTGCGCGCTTAAACCGGAAGCTTCGGCCTCCAAGAGAGAAGCCAAAAATATCCCTACTCTCTTCAGCAATGGGAATACTAAAGAAGGCATTCTTTAGATCGATGACAGAAAACCAAGTCGCTGTAGAAGGTATCATTGTCAACAAAGCAGTGATATCTGGTACTACGGGAAATTGCAGCACAACAATTTTGTTTACCTCCCGGAGATCAATCACGAAACGATATACAGGAGGCTGAGTAGGATCAGTGCGTTTAAGAACAGGAAGAATAGGACTGTTGCATATGTTTCCTCTCGTTTCCTCAACCACACCATTCTGAATCAAATCATGAATGATTTCCAAAAGCGCTTTTTCACCTTCAGTAGAAGTTCTGTACTGCGGGATACGTGGCAATTCAACATTAGGCTTAAGAGTGACAACATAAGGTGGAATTTCAAGACATCCTACATCGTTCGGACCCGTGGCCCAAAGCGTTGCCGGAAGAGAAAGCAATTCAGGTGGAAACTGATCTTTGGACAAATACATTGGAGAGATCTGTTTCTGTCCAAAAGTAAGATGTACACCAGAAGGAGAACAATATATCGTATTATGCATTCTTTTCAATAAGTCTAGACCCAACAGATTCTCACCGCAACCATTCGTCAAGAGAAGTGGAGCTTCCAAATCATAAGGGCCAATTGAAATAGGCAAAGGGCAAGAAACTGGGTTACGGACAGGGGCGCCAGAAAATCCTACAGAAATATTTGTTAAGCCAGACAAAGGTGCCCCAGGGAGTTTGGAATGAATGATAGAACTTCTCATCGCACCAGTATCTAGGAGAAATGGCTCTGAAACACCCATTGTAGTGACATTAACATAGGGTCCATTCTGATCTATTGGAATCGACACAACTCCCTTACTTTGTTCATGGCTGTCCTAGTTAGTGTGAAGATTTTCATTTGCGCTTTCAACATAACAATCTTCATTATAATATTGCGTAGACCTAACATTTTGATGATCAAAATAGTTCACAGAATTGGGAGGAGGAAGGGAACGTTGTTCTTGGGTTGCCATGCCTCGACCTCTACCTCTGTTTGCTGACTGGAGGCCAGCACGACCTTGTGGAGCAGATGATGCTCCATTGCGCTGCAACAAAACCGGACAACTACTTTTAAAATGACCTTCTTCTCTACAATAGGCACATTGATTAGGTCCTAACAAAGGTCGCGGAATATATGGCTCAGGTTTTTGATACAACCTCTGAATCTGTGGAGGCGATTGAAATTGAGGCTGAACATAGCGAGGAGGATAAGCTTGTTGCAAGAGAACCTTTGTTTTTAGTTCTCTCGTCTTTTTCTCTTGCTTTTCTTTTTCTTCTTTATCTCTGTTTTCATAATATTGTACAGTAGCCAATATCTTGGCAGAAGAAGAAACAGCCCATGAACTTTCAGAATCTTTTAATTTGTGCGACAACTTGGGAAGCAAATTAAATACAAATTTGTCCACAAATAATCGGTGACCACTCTCTGTAGCCATATCTTGACCACTGTGATCAATAAATGTCTCCTCGAAACGAATGAAGAAATCAGAGACACTCTCGTCTTTCTTCTGTTTGCATGCTGCTAATTTATCCCAGTTAACTCTCAATGCAGGCATCATTGTTTTCATTAATGTAATAATCCTGCCAGGGAGTTCGAAATCAAAGCGTCAGGCTTTGTACCACCCACTTGGTCTCTATCTGTGGCAGTTATAACATCCCAATTAGCACCTAATTCCTGGGCGTGATTCTCTTTACGAATCTTAGCCCATATTATCTGTAGAACTACATTTCCCATCAACATGTCAATATCAGCTAGATTCATGATGCAAGCATCAACTGTCTGTGATAATTCTTTGTAATAACCTGCAGAATTCTTACGAGGATCCGGTAGAGTCTGCCTAAGAGCCAAAACTTCAGATCGTTTCCATGGAACATGTACCCATATACGTTGGAAATGAGCAGGAATAACCGGATTATTACCTACTGCTGCAACCTCTTCCTTCAAAACTGGAGGAACCTCTCTCATGGGATAGTTTTTCAGTGTCAATCTAACCGACGGATCGGAATCAAGAAAAGCCTGAGGGGACAATAAGGATCTATAAGAGATAAGTGTCCTTACAGCTTTCTCAACCTTAGATCCCACAACAAGTCCTTTATCAAAATCAGCCTGAACATCTAACAGATCTCGTGGGATCGGACTCAAATTCACATCTTCCCATTCTTTAATGAGAGTATCGCACATTGCATTAAAAACATATCTTTGCGTAGGCGCATTCCATTGTGAGAAAGTAGACATAATGTCAGGTATACTATACTGAGGACCCTTTTTGATCCATTTACGTGCGAGAGAGTCCAACCTTTCTCGTTCTTTAAAATCTGGGAACTGACTGCGAGATTGTCTTCGAGCAAAAGCCGGAGACACATTTAAAGCTTCAAAGAAAGGAGATAGAATACCAGTGACGGTGTCTGTAAGACGCTTACGTACAGATGGAGAATTAGACATCAGAATAGGGGACAAGTTATTAGGCGAACTAGTGGAAGGAGAACCGATAATTGCAGGAGGAGCAGAAGGTAAAGGAGATCGAAGATCGGAAGTTGAGGGCAAAGAAGTTGAAGTTAAAGGCAAAACTGGCAGAGGCGGTAATATTGGAGGAGGCAAATGCGGGAGAACCGTAACAGGCCGAGGTACTACTGGCAGTTGAACAGGCTGTAACAATTGGGGTACATTAGTACCCTGTACATAGGGCGGAGGCAACCTCAATAAATGGGACATTAGGGGATCTTCTTCTAAATCTTTCTTATTATCGGAAGGGGAAACAGGCAATACCGGATAACATTTATCTATCGCCATACGATGCTGTCTTTCTCAAATTTCCATCGCATTATCAATTTCATCATCTTTAAATTGTTGGGCAGCCTGTATAATTGTCATACCCTGTGCTTTCCTATCTCTTTTTGCTTGCTTAATTTCTCTCTGTTTGGCTTCCTTACGCCAAAGGCGGAAAGAGTCAAACATTGCCGGCCGGGCTTTTCTTTTGACTAGAACTGCTTCCAAATTATCTAGCACATCAGAGTCGAAACTTCCATTTTCTGGCCATTTTAAAACACCATCTTTCTTCGTGTATCGGGTCCATGCCTCGTTAAAGGCAATGGGGCCAACACCATGTTTTGAATAGAGCTCATATGTGGGAGTTCCAACCGAAGGAATCGGACAAGAGTCCTCAAGTCGGGAATCCCTATTACAACCTAAGCAACAAAATTTTCCAAACTTAGTCAGACCAGGCATCTCGTGATTTTACCTGACTGTTCACAAACTTCAAGGGAGTAAAACTCAGTTTACGCAGCGCAAATGCACTTACCCTCGGCTTCAGCTATTGCAATAGTCGAATCTAAGGAGCAGAAATACTAAGAAAACAAAGGACAAAAATTGTGGGCGCGACCCACGAAGATACTTAACTAAGGACGTCTTCTTACACCAACAGAGGCCCGTCTATCGTCTTGCTTTACCATACATCATCAAGGAAAGGGCCAAGGCAGGGCGGCAGTCAGGGCAGCAGTCGTTAGTAGCCGTCAGGAAGGAGTAACCGCGCTGCAAAAGACCTTCGGACCACTTTCGACATACAGGGGTCGCTTGATGTGGCTCGCGATTCCTCCAGAATTGTCTTGCGGGGTTCCTCACGACCTTCGGGCAGAACCGGTACCACTGAAGCCGCACCACGTTGGGCGCCAGTTGAAGAACCAGAACCTTTTGGACCTGGCGGCGCAGGGTACGCCTTAATCTCCTGGGTTCTCCTGCTTAGCTACACAGAGACACGGGGACACTCTGTCGGCGTAAAAGATCAGATTTATTTAGCTGCAGCTAGTACAGTTGTCCCAGAAGTACACAAGGTAGGTTCTCAGGAGACTGCCACTTCACTCTGTGGCGTACAACCTTTTATAGCATATATGAAAAATATACATTAACCAAATATACACCCAGAGTACATAAGAAAGAGCCAATAAGGAAAGTTGGAAAACAGGACAGAACCAATAGGAAAAGTTTAAAAACAAGTGTCAGATGACTCGAAGAAGCCTTTCCTTCAACTGTGTTTGTCACCCCTCCTTCAAACTAATTCTTTAACGGATCTACAACTAACTTGCAGGTGGCGAGATACATTTGTGTGTAGTGGAGGACAGTTGTGAAACGAGAGAATGCTAGCAGAGGACAGCGAAGGCCAGATGATAAGATAAAGTCAAAGGAGAATAGTGTGAACCAACAGATAGTTGAGACGGGGATTAGAAAACCAGACAGGGATTAGTGTACTCGGCCAAACCTAACACCAGCTTTGCAAATAGAGGCAGAAGGTTAATTTTAACACGAAGCTTGCAGAAAAAGCAGAATAAGACTTCGACCGTTGTGCTGCCTGAGTGAGGGCAACACAAGATGGCGGAGGAGCACAAAATGGCGGGTCGATACGATCTCAATCAAAAATCGAAGTTCCTCACACTGCATGCACAACAAGCTGTGTGCGCATACCAAGCATACAGACACACAGACATCAGTGACAGAACAGCAACCCACACAACACCATACAGCACAGCACAAACACAACAGCACACCCAGGAAGTGAAGCAATAACACAAACAACACACATACATCCAACACAACACCCAATAGATGCACAAGTCTAAGACACAAAGGTGGAAACAACTTGACCACAGGACTGGGCATCACACACAGTTGAACTGCATAGCAGCAACCATGACTGACAAACAGCACAAGAACATCACACATGACCCATTGGGGGAATACACTGAGTGACACATTGACCCTGGACAAAGAACTGCACCACAAAGCACAGTGGCACAAATGAAGTCATGGGGAGGCACACACACATACAAACCAAGGGGACGGCTCACACCAAAGTGAAGTGTACTGCATGTCAGTAGGGGACATGGCAGGAGTGTACCATACACAAAGAGGGGGAGTGCAGACCCACAATGGGTATGCAGCTGAAGCACAGATAGGGGATGGCCTGGCAACACACACAACATGCCACACTGGAGGCAAGAAGGCACCATGGGACAGCAAGGCATAAGAAAACACAACCACAATGGCAGTGTGGAGCAGCAGGTCTGCACAGACCCCACAAACAGCCACCAGACACATGGATGTGCAACAAAACACAACACTGAATTGCCATTAACAGCCTCTGCATACTCACAAGTGACAAAAACAACAAGTAGGAGTCAGACAGAACTGCAAGGACACACCAACACACTGCACAGTGCACAACATAAAACTCACATATGGGCATACAACCACATCCACAGGGATGAACAATCAAAACAACAGGCACACAATACCTGGGTGACACATGTGTGTAGTTGACATTGCATAGGCATGCACACATCAACACTTCCCACAAACTCACCCCCTTCACACTGCACACTACCTGGCCATCCAAGAGCACAAATGGAAAGTAAGCCATGGGACTAGGGTGACTGGCCATCACAAGATGACCACACACATACACCACTGGGCACACATATAGGACAAACACACACATGATGACCCTGGACAGCCTGCCTGCAATACTGTGTGCAGAAACCCAACCTGTGCTTACAGTGCCCCCCAACCTGACATGTGCACAATAGAGCCAACATGAACTAATCAAGTAAATGACAACTGCAAACCATTCGAACTTGCCACCCTTGCCACCACAAGCATCTGTGCCAAGAAGAACTGAAGACCCTGTCACCCCTGAAAAAAAGAGAGCAAGTGACCCCAAACATAGACCATGTTGAAGTGCCACACAGACCATGTGGCACAGTAAACCATTTACACACAGCAAAAGAACATAGACAACTGGAGCAACTGTCTTTATTCACAAATTGCACAGATAGGCACCATGAGAAGAGAAGAGTAAGGCACAATGACAAAATGCAGAGCATGTCCATGAGAAGCTGCACAGGCAAGGGGCAAAACAGCAATGAACTGCAAGGCCAGTGGCCAGGGCGGAGTGCAGAGCATGTCCATGAGAAGCTGAACAGGCAAGGGGGCAAAACAGCAATGAACAGCAAGGCCAGTGGCCAGGGCAGAGTGCAGAGCATGTCCATGAGAAGGTGCACAGGCAAGGGCAAAACAGCAGTGAACGGCAAGGCCAGTGGCCAGGGCAGAGTGCAGAGCATGTCCATGAGAAGCTGCACAGGCAAGGGGGCAAAACAGCAGTGAACGGCAAGGGCAGTGGCCAGGGCAGAGTGCAGAGCATGTCCATGAGAAGCTGCACAGGCAAGGGCAAAACGTCAGTGAACGGCAAGGCCAGTGGGCATGACAAAGTGCAGACTGAGTCCATGAGAAGCTGCACAGGGAATGTGTGCGACTGTACCTTTCCATGTTCAGCAACACAGTCAGGGGGCAACAATGTGCAGTACAGGCCCACCTGTGTGAGACACAGGTGTGTGAGGGTGACTAACACTCAGACTTGGCTGTCAGGCGGACTGGGAGCTGGCTGTGTCTCGGGGACTGTCGGGGCACTTAAAGGGGGAGAGAGCGGAACTGCTAAGGTAGAGCTATCAGTGGCTTGGCAAGCTGGAGGGCTGTTTGGACCAGGTGGTATAGTGGCATGTGGAGGTGGAGACATGCAGACGGGAGTTAAGGTGTGGCTGGGAGATTGTGAAGGGGTGCCCTTCCACTTCTTGGGGATCCTAAATGGCTTGCTTGACTTGGGCTCAATGGGAAGTGGTGTGGGCACAACAGGCACACACACCACCACTGCTGCAGCAGGTGCAGGCGCTGGCAGCCCCTCTGGTGATGTGCTGGACCCAGTGGAACGCTTTGCCTTGCTTCACCTCTGCCCTCCCTTCCTCTGTTTACTAGGTGTTACCCTTGCAGTGCCCTCCGGCCCCTGCTTCACTGGGCTTGGAATGGGAGTCAAGGTGGTTGGTGATACTGCCTTTGAGCCCTTCCAAGGTGTACCCTTGGCATGCACAACCTCCTTGTTGGGCACAGACACTGTACGATTATCTTTGCGCGATGCTTTAGGGGCAGGAGAGTCCTTGGATGGGGATGCCACTGAGAGATGTGTGCCTGAGGTCTGCTGCTTTGCTAATTGTCCACTGGTGTCACCTGACAGGCTTTTCTCCCTGCGCTCTGGGTGCCTTTGGTCTTCTGTGGGGATGGTGGCTGCGCACGGGACCGCTTGGGTTGCTGCTGCTGTGTGCTCCGTGTACTGTATCGTGACTTTGATGTATGTGGACCGTGGTCACTATCGTCAGATGGGCCACTGTCCAGGGGGGAGAAAGGGACTGGAGCTGGAATGTGAGAATGTGCCTGTTGCAGGGCAGACATCACTGTTGATGACAAAGCCTGGACTGTCCAGTGCAGCACACCCACGTCGGAATGTATGCCCTCCATGAAAGCAACCACCAGGGCCAATTTCTTGTCATGGTCTATGAAGGCATTGAGGAGTGCTGTTTGGCCTACACACAGCTGGTGCAAAAGGTCCACAGACTCAGCACTGATGGCAGCAGGGGGGACAGGGGCAGGGGCAGCGGTGCCTATATATAAACCTGATCGGTGCCTTTTCATGTTTATACTTCTTTGGTATCGTCTTTTGGATTATAATCTCAAATGTATATGTTTTATGCCAATGTTTTATATATTTAGTTTTTTATACCTTATCTGTTTGTTTACAGCCTTGAGAAAGTCTTTAGTACCAATAATGTACTGACGAAACACGTGTTGGCTGTTTTCGCTTTTGGATTCTGACTCTGATACAACTAACGAATAAAAGAAAGTTTTGCATCACAAACAATTTGGACCTTTCATCTTACTCTTTCTGAACAGAAGATTTCTACAGATGAACTTTTTGATATATATATATATATATCTGTTTCTATTTCTGAATAACGCATGAGTTTACTATTGGTTATTCAGTTTGACTTCATATACACTATTTAAGGTTGTGCTGTAATAGCTATATTTCTTCATAATCACTTTATTCGGTTGATAAAAACCATAAGAGTTCACCACAAGAAAACTTATAAGAACAACATTAAAACATATGCAAAGTAAATTTAGGATAATCTTACACATCATAAAAATTCAACATGAGAGAATCCCCATCCTTTTGAAGTTATAAGTGAAACATATGCACAACGCTTCAAGAAATGCCCAGTTGAAAAATATTTCATTACAATTATAGAAGAACTACAATATTTCATAACATAGAGGCCCTTCTTTTCCTTTCCCTAACCACTGCAACTGAAAAACTAGCAATATTAAAATGTTTCCATGTATTGTTCAACATCTGTAAATAGACTATCGCAGGCCTTACCTGCATAAAACCTTTAACCTTTAAAATAGGTACTAAAAAACATTTACGAATATGATGATAATGGTCGCAAAACATGGTAAAGTGCAAAGTTTATTGGGTAGAGAAATTATCACAAGAGCAAGGGTCCAAATCCTTCACCTTTCTCCATCCATGAGGTTCAACCAAAAGACAGTGCATTAAGTTGAATCTAAATCTGGTTAAAAGAAAGCGGTGATAAGGCTTTGTTATAACATGTAAATAGGGTTCTATCATTGGAGCTGTTTTCAATAAAGGGTTTCATTAACTTTCTGGCCTCTCTTTTGATTTGCATCATGTTAAGGAATTTCTTTTGACCCACAGTGGGTCCTCTTTCATTAGTTTGTTTGGAGAGTTAAAAATTGTTCTGGGCCCTCTAGCTTCTTGGTAAATTGTTAACATTACCTATCCAGGAGATGCTACTTGCTCTATCCAAAGATAAGCAATCCTGGGCGATCTCACGATTCACCACCAATTCTGGGTTAGTCCAGATTGTTATCGAGCTCAAGACCGGGGCCAGTCCAACCAAGTCTGAAACAAAGCCTATACCTAATTCTTGATGGATAATATAAGAGGGCATGGATTGCATGCCTGAGAGCAGATTTCTGAGAAACTTCTTTTTTTTAACTAATTGTAATTACTCTGCCTACTTATTACCCCAGATTTCAGCTCCATACTTAGAGATGGCAATACATTTAGCTCTGTATATGTTGAGCATGGCTTGAATTGGCTTGGCCCCAGCCTACATGCAAAATCAAGGGCCGCCACTGTTGGTATTACCATAGTGTTTCTTTTTGCTTTCTGTTGCAGTACCCATGAGCCCCTAAGTACTTGTACCCAATTGTGCCATTGACTTGGCGGTGACTTCATAGCAAGCCTTTAAAGTGCAAAGGTCCCCTTTCCTTCCAGCTTTGTCTGCCAGGCTATCTTTGGGTGTAATCAGCTATTTGTTTGGGACACAGGAAACTGCCTATTCAGGTGCAAGTGTCAGCTCCCCTCCTTCTTCCTGCCCAAGAAGAGCTATCAGGATGCAGATGAATGCAGATGAGTTCTCTGTCACACCCATCCTTTGCGTGTTTGTAGTTGTCTAAAGGGAATGCACAAAGTCTAACTGTCACCCATCCCAGATGTGTAATGGAGACAGGCTGCAAGGCATGCAGAGCAGTAAGAGCAGAAAAATTGTCACTTTCTAATAGTGGCGTTTCTAAAACAGTAATGATAAATCCAACTTTGCAAGTAAAGAGAATTTATCATTATCATTCCAAAGATATGAAGCATGATGCAACTACTCCTTTCTAATCAGGAATTACAGCTTTAAAGTGTTTTAAGGATTTACCAATGCTAGCCTATGAGAGGAGTAGGCCTCAGTAGTGAAAAGTGAATTTAGCTGTTTTTCACTACCAGGACATGTAAAATATAAAGTACATGTCCTACCTTTTAGTTACAAAGCGCCTTGTCCTTAGGGCAACCTAGGGCACACTTAAGAGTGACTTATATGTAATAAAAGGGGGGTTCAAGTCTATGAATGTGATTTTAAATGCCAAGTCAACATGGCAGTAAACTGCACACACAAGCCTTGAAATGGCAGGGCGTGGCTTTAGCACCACTCAAGATGGCCACCTAGCTGAGGAAGTCCACCACACCACAGGCAAATTGCAGCATTTTGGCGCTTGTCTGCTCTGTTTCGATGAACCACAGTTAAGGCACAAAGGAAAGAGTCCACAGAGATAAAGACAAACTGCTTTTTCTGGTGAGAATATCTCAGTTTTGTTGTCGTCTCAGCCATTTCTTCATGAGCGGCTGCCATTTTTGGATTCCTGGAGTTCGATTTTCTACACTTGTGCTTCAGACAGTAAGACATTATGTATGCAGCAGGTTATCATGCAGAGTTTGGAAACATATTCAGCATTTTGAAAGTGTACCAATGGCCTTTGCAATCTGCTATAATGTGACTCTAGTGTTGTCTTAATGCTGACTTTTATGGCTTCATGCCTAGAATCTTTGTACATCTGAAGTTTTGTGGTGCTCTCAGGTGGCAATTCCATGGTACAGTTAGAAGAAAACCTATGTCATCATTGTCCTGTCATTTGGTTCCCTTTTTATGGGAAAATTAAGGAAACCATAATTTGTCTTTACACCTAAAGGGCATTTGAATAACAACCCTACATCACTCTCATCAACAGGAGTTCAGTCCCTAGGTGCAGGAGAAATGGCTAATTCGGCCCCTGCTTGTATTTCCTCCCTACATTTTGTCATTAACAAGGCCTCACCACCCTCTTCTGCATCCAGTCGGTTGAAACAACATCCACCCTCACCTGACAAATAAGGATATCTTATCTCTTTGGAGTTGTTGCTGGAGGAAATTTGGGCCATGCGTCCATTTATGAAAGAAACTAACAATAGAATACAACATCTAGATGACAAATGATCATCAATGCAAAATCACGTATCTGTGATGGAGCAACAACTTCTGGATGTCCAAGATGAGTCTCATAGAATTTACTTCTCTGAAAAAGAGGTGCGCAGGCTTCAGCAACATACAGAGGATTGGGAAAACAGGAATAGGAGTAACAATCGATGCATTTATGGCCTGCCGGAAGCTTTGGAAGGGGATGACCCTGTCTCCTTTTTCATCTCTTTTCTGTCTAAACTACTGGATATGCCCCCTTCAACCTCGCTCAATATCCAGAGAGCCCATAGGCTTGGACCTCGTCCTCCGCTTTCTGCGTCTTCTGTTAAATCCAGAGGTGTTATCATGCTCTTTCTGAAGTATACTGACTTGCTGCCGGTTCTTTCTGCAGCCAAGGTTAAATGGCAAGTCTCTTGGCTAGGTCAAAGGGTGTTCCTCTCGCAAGATGTTTCTAATGCCACTGCAGCCAGAAGAAACAAGTTTCTCAATCTTCGAGCGCCCTTTCATTCCCTTAGGGCAAGATATGATCTATTTGTCTTTGCTTATTATTGCTCTCATTGTTGGCTTCTTCAATTAAATTGAATTGACATTTTTTATGACTCCTTAATATATCTCAGATTGTAATTCTTTGAATGTTTTAATGTATATGATATGTTTTATGTTGTTCTTTCTCTCTCCTTACAGATTCGTCTGATGTAATTCAGTCCGTTCGGTCCATTTTCCTAAGTGTTTTTGGTCTTGGTGTGGCTTGGCCCCCCCCTTCATGGGCGTGTCATCGTTTTATCAGTCGTCATTGTAGGAAAGTAGGATCTGCTTTTATGGTTACCCCCATTTTTTGCCAGGTACTAAGCTTTTATTGACTAGTCTGACTGGGATCCTGCTAATCAGGACCCCAGTCTTTCTGCTTTCTCCCTTAAATTATGTCCAGTACTTAGATACATCCCAGATTGAATACTCGGGTACACTTATCAGTCCTTAGTATATGGTACTAAGGTACCCCAGGCTTAGGTACCCCAGAGGTCCCCCATGAACTGAAGCATGCATTACGTCACCCATGGTGGACCATTCAAACTGGAATTACAGGCCTGCCATTGGAGCCTGCATAAGCTGGTGCTAGCACCACTTACTAAAGATATTGGTTTTCTATATCTAGGGTCACTGCACTTGAAACCTATAAGTCACCCCTATCACAGGCCTTATCAATCCTGAAGGCAGGGTGCTTGGTTCTAACTGTGAGAGTGTCCATGCATGGGCAGGACACCCCTACAGCCTATGGAGTCCATTCTCCTGGGTTGTAAGTGAAGCAGCCATATACGATATAGAGGGGCACAGCGCAATTATTCAATGACCATCTAAAAAATGGGTGCAACACATCCTATCATGTTTGGTATCAAACATATTGGAATCATACCCCCACACTGTAAACGGTGTGGGAGGTATGGTTACAAGCACTGGAAGAGCCCTCTGTTAGGCTCTCAGTGTTCTAGACCTGGAAAGCACAAAATGGTTGCTGCCTACCAGAGACACGATTCTGCCTTCCTGCTGCTGAGCCAAGCTCAAGCAGAGGAAGGCAGAATAATAGGCATCTTGTCACAGGGAGGTGTGACCACCTCCCTGGCAGGATTTAGTGTATTGGGGCCGGGTGGGTGTGCTTGCCAGCACTACTCAGTCTGCATGAGGGGCACATTTGGTATCACTATGCATAGTCCAGTTCAAACCATCTCTGGCAGGAAACTGGACAAAGGACATGAGATTAACCTCCCACCTGTCCAGGCCCACCCCTGGGAGGTACCCCTGTATCATCCAAACCCTTTCCTAAGGGTACTTAAGGGATTTAACTGTGTGTGGGAACCTAGATTCGTAGTGGGACAAATTTCAGATCTGACACCACTTTTTCTTCTACAGTCTGGGCACTCTGGACTTCGCTGGACTTCGTTTTGGCTCAAATGTCCCCCTTCCAGTCTGCTGCAGCATCTGTGCCTGTGCCCCATATAGGAGCCTTCCAAGTCCTGTGTGCATCCAATACACCTGAAGGAATCTCTCTTGAAGTGAAGGGGTCACTTCCTTGCATTTGCAGTCACCACAACTAAGTGGACTGGTCTGATAATCCTGAACTCATCCAGACTCCGAAAGGTTCTGCAATACAGGTGGTTGTTCTCCCCAGCCATCAAGGGCTGCCCTGCCCTCTCACCAAGTTTGAGGCCAGTATCCCTTGTGGGGGCTGCAATAACCGAACTCCTGTGCGTCAACTTGCAGTTGCAAAGGCTTTTTGGCTTTCTTCCACGAAGATCTCTGGGCTCCCAGTAGCCCCAACCACAAACATCTCTAGTGACCAGAATCTTTGGCCACACCACATCATTTTTCATTGTGACCTGCATCTTTTGGTGAGCTGCTTGAGGTCCTTTTGCGACTTCAATGCCTCCAGCCTGTGGGTCCATTTGTGGGTCACCTTTGTTTATTTTGGTCTACCCTGATTGCTCAGGCCTTCCCTGACTCCCCTGGTTGTGGTGAGTCCCATGGACCTTGCTGGTCCTGACATTGCTTCTTCTTTGACACATGCTTTGGTTGCATTTGCCAAGGCTTGTTGGTACTCCAGGTGGACATCGACCCCTCAGCACTCGACATCCAATGTGGGACAGCTTGTGCACAGATCCTGGTCTTCCTCAGCATCACCTGGTCCTCACAGCTACATAGTCAAGGTCCTCGTCAATTCTCCTGCAATACCCAACATCGGTGGGCATTTCTCTTCCAGATCGCCTGGTCACTACTGAGTGCATAGATTATGTCCCCTCTGCTTGCAGATTCCTCTCAACTAGAATCCATCTTCAGATTCCACTGGACACGTTCTCCTTCTTCAGCAGCGGCATTTTCCTGAAGTCCTTCGTTAGGTTCGACGGTGGTTACCAACACCAATTCACACCTATGCACCTGGCTTCCTAGGTGTAGGTAACATGGGTACTAGGGTATCCACTGATGGGGTGGCTCCCCAACCTTCTGTATTCAATGGGGTTTCTTCAGGGTCCACTGGGAAGGGTCCTTATTCTTTCAAATTCCAAAACACGACTTACACGTTGATTTATACGGAGCACGCTGTCGTGTTCCCACATGGCACACTCACTCCGTGGGGTTCCTAGTCACTCACCTTGGGTGGTTCCTTAGGTCCCCAGCACTTCTATGTACTCACAACATTGTTTTGACTTGAGTCATGGTTATTATACCACTTTCTTAGTATATGCTTTGGTCCCCCCCTTCGGCCCACTGTGTATTCTGTGCTATTTACTGTATTTCTATGCAAAGTATTGTGTGCATTGTGTTTATCTTCGGGTAGGAAATATCTAAATGTGTTAGAGAGTATTATATAATAAATACATATTTTTTATAAATACCTTGTGTGGTTCTTTTTTCATTTAATCTATATTAAAAGATTGCATTCTGTTAAAACAAGCTGCTTTATATGTCTTCTGGCCCTAGCCTGAAGGCTGCTCTCCACAGCTGCCACTTAGAGAGCTTTCTAAGGTTGTCTAAGACCTCTTGAAACACCATAAGGGTTGCCTGGACTAGTGCAGGGTGCCCACTTACATTAGTGGACATCATATACCAGGCCAGCTTCTCACATTGGTGTGCAGAGGTTGGGATTCAAGCCTGCATTTTTTTACCACATACATCCTTGTGTTGATAAATCTAAAAACTATCACTAAAACTAGGCACATATAATACAAGCTTAGAATCGTAAGTTCTACTGAACTTAAGGTTGGGTAAGTCAAATCACCCGGTGTACCCATGAAGTGGACACAGGTGAAAGTCTACCTGTTAAGAATAAAATCTACAGGCAACCTGACCATGTAAGGGATTCCATCAGGACAGAGGTCCGAAAGATGCTGGAGTTGGGAGTAATTGAGCCCTCAGATAGCCATTGGGCCATCCCAGTAGTCCTTGTAACTAAACCTCACACCAAGGGTGGAAAAAGAAAAATTAGGTTTTATTTAGACTACAGAGATCTTAATGCAGTCACTAGGACTGATGCTCATCCAATTCCTAGGGCAGATGAACTTATAGACACGGCCTCAGCCAAGTTTTTGAGTACATTTGACCTAACTGCTGGTGTTAAAGCCGGATTCTTTTTTTTTTTATTTTTTTTTTTTAAAAACCTTTATTTCTTCAAGAGTCTGGACACAGCTATTCAGCCGACAACCCGGAGGTTCGGCAGCTTCGGTAGAGAAGAACAGATAAACGTCCACATTGCATTAAAGGAGCAGTGAAAAGGTTCCATTTTTAAAGAAACACCAACACACAACAAACCCCAGCAAGGCAAGAACACTGAATGCCCATGGTGATAGCCCCCCAGGGGAGGCCGGGCCCCAATCATCTAACAGTCACAGTACTGTGATAAGGGGAAGGAGGGGGGCAGCAGAGGCCCAAGAAGTCAATTAACCATCACCTCTGATATACTGAGCTGGAAAGAATGTCAAGAAGAAAGCTGTTCCTCTGGGGGATCCAAATCAGGGGCAAGACATATTCCCCCCCTGTATTGATTCCACCGCCCCCAGATGGCGTGCCACTTCCGAGGGCGGCCTCTAGCGCAATATACTGACTTTTCCCTGAGCATACTCCAGTCCATATTTTCTTTCCACGCGGTCAATGTGGGGGGCCCCACGGAGCCCCACAATCGTGCGATATCTCTCTTAGCGACCATGTTACCCAGAGTCACCCATTGGGTCTGTGCCTCATCGTGATCAGTGGGCCCCCAGACATTCAGGAGACAACACCGCGCTTCCGGCTGCATAGCAATGCCCGTCACCTCCCCCATCACTGCATGGACTCTCCTCCAGAATTCCGTGATGACACCACATTCCCAAATGATATGCAGGAAAGTACCCACCATACCACATCCCCTCCTACATAGGCCTTCCTCAGAGAATCCCATATGAACCAACCTTGGCCCCGTCACATACACTCGATGCAGTATTTTGAGCTGCACCAGCCTCAGACGCGACGGGATCGCAACCTCCTTGGGAGAGGAAACAGCAGACTGCCAATCCTCGTCATCCAACTCGAGTCCATCCCTAGTCCACTGGTCCCGCAGCCCCAGAAGCATATCCGCCCGGACATTGATCAATTTCTTGTAGATGAGCGAGATCGTGCTCTCAGGCATATGGCCATCAAGGATCCGGTCCTCCAAAGGAGAGGACTCAGGCACCTTCTCACCCTCTACGAGGACTGACCGGAGGGCGTGACGCACCTGAACATAGCGGAAAAACTCGGATGTCCCCAGCTCATACTCCTTCTGCAACTCTTCAAAGGACTTCACCCTCCCCTTAATCAGCACATCTCCGACCCTGGAGATGCCGATCAAGTCCCATTTATCAAACCCTTTTGTGTGCCAAAGCCTACCCAGTCTTTCAGATTCAAACAGCGGGGTAGCGAGGGTGAGCCTATCCTTCCAGCCCAGCGAGTCAGTTGCCATCTTCCACACACGCACCGCCACCCCCGTGGGCCCCGTGAGGGACGAGTCCAGGGACCGCGAGTACAACGCCCTGTGATAGTTACCACTACGCAGCAACCACCTGTCCATGGCATAACCAGGGCTGAGTGCAGGGCCATAAAACCCATGATTAATCGCACTCAGCTGGGTGGCCCAATGGTAACGTCGGATGTCCGGAAGCGCAATACCA
This sequence comes from Triturus cristatus, assembly GCF_964204655.1. Lineage (NCBI taxonomy): Eukaryota > Metazoa > Chordata > Amphibia > Caudata > Salamandridae > Triturus > Triturus cristatus. The sequence continues at coordinate 1,138,044,262 of NC_140583.1, read as the reverse complement.
CCATCATACCATGGAAGCGTCAACTTAGCAATTGCTATTCGCGGCCGCCCATCCCACAACAACGTTCGTTGGAGGCTTTCGACCTCCCGAAAGTAGTTGGCCGGTACCCAATCCAGAGTATTCTGCAATGCGTAGAGGAACCGGGGAAGAGACATCATTTTGAACAAGGCCGCGCGCCCAACGAGAGAGAGCGGCAGCCTCCGCCAGCCCTCTACATCCCGCCTCAGGCGTGCTAGGGGGGGGAGCAGGTTCCTCTCATACCGCAAAGCGGAGTCCATGGAGATAAAGATCCCCAGATACACGAAACCCTGCTGAGCGATCTGGATCGAACAAGTTCGCGGGATCGGTGGAACCTCGCCACTCAGAACATATAAATACGATTTACTCCAGTTGATAACGAGACCTGAGTTCCTACCGAAAGATGTGAGTACGTCACAGACCACTATAAGTGATTTCTTGGGTGAGGCAAGATACAACAGGATATCATCAGCATATAGCGAAATACGGTCCTCGTGTTCGGGCGACCATCTAAGTCCCCGTATATCCGGGTGCCAGCGTATCCACGCTGCCAGCGGCTCAAGGGCGAGGGCGAACAACAATGGCGACAGGGGGCAACCTTGCCGAGTGCCCCTCCCAAGCTGAAACGGAGTCGACGCCCGGCCATTTACCACCACACTCGCAAGGGGTCCCTCATACAGCAACCTCACCCAGCTCACAAAACCATGGCCAAAGCCGAACTTGGCCAGCACAGCCCACAAATATGCTCATTCCACCGTATCAAAGGCCATTGTGGCATCGAGAGATGCCACAATAGCTGGTTCACGCAGCGTGCCCGCCCTGGCGATTACACCATGAAGGCGCCGAAGGTTTAACGCAGTGTTACGATGCGGAATAAAACCGGATTGATCCGGGTGGATCAAGTCTCCCAGTACCCTGATCAATCGGGCCGCCAGGATTTTAGCCAGAATCTTCGGCTCGGCGTTAAGGAGTGAGATAGGCCTATATGAGGCACACTTATCTCGGGGTTTACCATCTTTGTGTATAACAACAATTGTCGCCAGTCGCTGATCCAATGGGAGGGTCCCACTCCCCCGCGCCTCCACGAACCTGGCGCGCAGGTGAGGGGCGACCCTATCCGGAAACAGCTTATACAGGTCAACCGGCAAGCCGTTCGGGCCCGAGGCCTTGCCCGAGTTCAACGCGCGGATAGCTCCCGCCACCTCATCGACCGTTATGTCACCATCAAGATCATCCCTATCTACGTCAGAGGGACAGGGCAAAGCGATATCACGCATAAGGTCACGCGAGTCCTCGGGCGGCCTATCCGACACTGAGGCATAAACCATACGGAAATAGTCCGAGAAACACTGTACAATCCTCTCAGGTTCCACAATCACCTCTCCCCCCTCTCCCGTCAACTCCGGCACTACTCTATTAACCCGTTCTTTTTTGTCCAGCCAAGCTAGGAGTTTCCCGGCCTTGTCACCTACATCATACAGGTGGCCCTGCTGTTCCCTACTGAGGGTCTTAGCGGCATTTGTCACCAGGTCCTTCTACTCAGCTTGCTTCAAGCTCAGCTCATGCAGTGAGGCCTCTGTTACCTCCTCCTCTAGCGCTCCCTCCAAAGCCACGATCTCCTCCTCAACCTGCAAAACCTCGCCATCTCTCCGCCGCTTGGCCGCCACTACAAGGGAGAGGGCTTCCCCTCGCAGCACGGTCTTAAATGCTTCCCACAGCGACACTGCCGAGTCCACGGATCCCTGATTGTCCTTGAAAAAATTATCAACTGTCTTCACCAGTGCGCTGCGCATCTTGGGGTCTCGAAAGTTCCAAGGGTTAATAGGAGCCACCCTTCCCCCTCCCTCCCGGCCGACATCCAGCCTGACCCACACTGGCGAATGGTCCGATATACCACGCGCCATGTGCCTGACCTCGGACACCAATGAGGCATGCGCAGCCAGAGTGAGCAGGTAATCAATCCTAGAGAGGCTACCATGCGCCCCGGAGTGGAAGGTGTATTGGCTCTGTGTGGGGTGCCGGAGCCTCCAGCAGTCTATCAGGCCAAGTGTGTCTAGAAAGTCTGGAAGCCACTTCTGAGCCCCCCCTGTGTCTCTGGGCGGGTATCTATCCAGCAGCCCGGAGCCGACAGCATTGAAATCACCTTCCACCACAAGCATACCCCCCGGGAGATCCAGCAAGGCCCTACCCAGATCTGTAAACGTGGAGGCCTGCAGGGCCGGCGGGACATAAACCGAAACTAAAACCAAAGTTCTTCCTTCCCACCGCCCCGCCACCGCCACGAACCTCCCCCTATCGTCAACAATGGTGGAGTCCACCTCAAATGGTAGCGAGGCTCTGACTAGGATGCCCACACCCCTGGACCCGGAGGAGAATCCCGAATGAGCTATGAATTTATAACCCTTCCTATTAAGAGCATAGCACGTGTTACCTATAAGGTGTGTCTCCTGCAGTAGGGCGACATCCGGCAATGACCATTTCAAGAATTGCAAGACAATCCCGCGCTTAATGCGATCCCCCAAACCATTAACATTCCAGCTAATAACACTTTAACCCCTACCCCCCATCCCCAAACGTAAAGAGGCCCACCCCACACCCGAAGAGCCACCATGGAGCAGTCCTGAAAATAATCACTACGCCTTGCAGAAACGAACCCCCCAACAACAAACCCAAAATCCCAACTATCCCCCCCACCCTGCACCCCTGCTGCAGCTTACAAAGCCCCCCCAACTTGCAGTGTGCCTGTCGCCCTACCAAACCCAAAGTCTACAAAAAGTACCCTAAGGGAGGAAAGAGCTCCCCTCGTCCTCCCACAACCCTCCGTATTTACTGCATTCAGTTCAAGTCATTAGCTAGAGTCAAATCGAGTCAGTCCGGTTCCGAAGACATCAACCTTGTTCATCCCGGCCACTGTCCCCGTCTGCGGCAGTGTCATCTCCCGTCCGTCGTCGGGGCAGAGCGTCCAGCCATTCATCGGCCATGACAGGCGACTCAAAGAAGAATGTTCGGTCTTCGTACACCACACGTAGTCTGGCAGGGAAGAGCATGGCGTATTTCAGTTCCCTCTCCCGAAGCCGCCTCTTCACCCCCAGGAAGCCCTGCCTCTGCCTCTGCACCTGCTGGGTGAAATCAGGATAGAAATTCACCGACGCGTTCTGGAAGGGGACCGGGCCCGTCACCCTCGAGGCTTGCAGGATAGCGTCCCGATCTCGAAAATGAAAGAGCCGGGCGACAATCGGCCTCGGTGGGGCTCCCACCTTGGGCCTCCCACCCGGTACTCTATGGGCCCTCTCAACTGCGAAAAACTTCCCAAGACCCTTAGGCTGCAGATGGTTGAGCACCAAGTCCTCCACGAGCAGGTCTACAGAAGTCTCGTCCGAGGACTCCGGGACCCCGATAACGTGCACGTTGTTGCGCCTGGCCCGGCTCTCAAAGTCCTCCAGCCGACGGGCGGCGAGATCACTCTCGGTCCGCAACTTACGGACCTCGGTCTGTAGTTCCGAGACATCATCAGCGAGGCCCGTGGTCTTGAGGTCCAGGATTTTAACCCGTTCATTTGTTTTGCCCAAATCCGCGCGGATCAGATTAACGTCCACCAAGATGGTATCCACTTTGTGCGCCAGGGCATCAAACTGTCTCCCAATCGAAGTCTGCAGCCCTTCGAGCGCGCCCATGACATCCTGCAGCGAGAGCTCCGGGGCCAAGGGTGAAGCAGTCTTCTGTGTATCCGGCGACTGGCTCGGTCCACCCGGTGACCCCTTCTGCTGGGCATAGCGGTCCATATTATTGGCTTGAGTATAGGCTCCCCGCCTGGTGGCCTTAGGCTTCAGCCGATCCACCTCTGCTTTGCCCGACATGGTTGGCTCAAGCAAGTCGGTTCAAACAGGACGGCCCTCTCTCAGCGAGAGGAATCAGGAGTGCTCAGTCCTGCGATGTGCCGCCAGAGTAGCGTGCAGAGCGTCCAAATGATAATAAAGCAGCCGAGAGCACTCCCTGGGCAGGGCAAACAAAGGGCGAGAAAGTGAAAGTGAAAGGATGGGGACCTCCGTCCGGCAGTTCACACCTCGCCTGGCCGCTGTTGTTCAATTAGAGGTCGGGCATCCTGCCAACTCTAGCCCCTGGCATCCCTCGGAGATAGGCCTCAACCTTCTGCCATGCATAACTCCGGTTCCCGGTGGGCGATCCGACCTCGGGTAGCATCAATCGCCTCCCTGACAAGTCATCTACACGATGCCATGCATACAAACAGGATTGGAGACAGGATAGTCGACGGAGGGCACGAGGGTCTCGGGAGCTCAAAGCTCACGCGGCCATCTTGGTAAAGCCGGATTCTTATCTACCTTACCATCACCAAGAATCCTCTCTGGTCGCCAGGATCTTTTTATCTGCTAAAAAGTGTAGAGGGGAGGAAATCCAATGTTAACACATAATCAGAGAAAATAGAATTTGAACTCTAAAGGACCACTAACTCTGAATCTCAAATTTTAGAGGTTTATTACAAAGCCAAAAATAATTGCACATACAAGCACCTCAACACGAGGTTAAGAAAATAAATGGGCACCTATATAAAATATATCCTATGCGGGAGTCTCATCCGACTCAGAATAAGAAGAATAGTCAGCTCTAGGAGCATCAGGCAAGCAATAACCACTCCAATCTCTACATTAGAAGTCATTAACCTAAAAGAAAATCAGTTAGTCTATCCCTACTCTATCTCTAAAGTGACATCCATATTTAGCATTTTCCCAGGCAAGAGAATAAAAAGGTGTCAGAAGTGAAGACTTCCTTAGAAGTACATTCACCTACTCAGAGCTCGTTCTAAGATGCTCCTTCTAGCTTCCCATCTAAACCTCACCTGCTCAAACTGCACTGTCCCTAATTCAAAATCCCAAAATCATAGAACACGCCCTCCGGCACACCGAAAGTATCATCCCTGCATTCCAGTATACTCCCATATTGGCTTCTCAGGCCATCCTGACTCCTGAAACAAAGAGTTAGTTTCTCTAACGAGCTAGTAGTCCTTGCACTTGCACTTGCAACAGAAACATCGGAAGAAGAAACTTTCCACTTCTCTGAGATTTTCTAACGTCTCTGAAACTCAAACCCTTACCAAGGGAAATCATTTTCGGCCTACAATATTCAGCTAACATAAGAAACGAACAGGCCTTTCTCTTTAAACGTATATGCGATCAGGCCTTAACACAATTTAAACACACACACTTCTCGAATCACACTATAAGCATTGATTTCATTACACTTCATATATGAATAAGCAGACTATGCGTGCAGACTTTAATATGGTGCACATTTAACCTAATGCATCACATTACATGGAAACCAATCATGCATTGACTAAAATACATTTTCATTTAACTATGACATTGATCTTCATAAATGACTTAATTACATTTCTAATCACACTATTCTAAGCAGATTTTAGTAATACATTTCTAAGGCACACGTTAATATGGATTCCCTAATATGTGGGTGCAGACTAACAGCGATTATGATGTTCCCCTACAATTTTCAGAACACCATGGCACTCTATCAGTTCCCCCCTTTGATGACTAGTGTCATCACACCATTTCACAATTCCCTTGCAGAAAGAGCCGACCAAAACAGTACTTGTTGCTATCCTCCCCCCTCGGAGTCTCTCCATATTCTTAAGGTTCTGATATTGACTGTCCTGCAGTCAGGCCATTCGCATTTCACTCGCTTGGAGAGCTCTCTCAACTCTATTTCCTTTATACCACTTATAAGCTCGGACGGATTCCCACAAGCAAACCACACAAACTACGACAATGATGAGTGGTTTTAGCACAAAGCCAAGGAACCCCTTCCCTAAGCTAGCAAACCATCTCCCCATGCGACCAAACCCTTTACAAATCTTTTCCCACACACCCTCTTCAGTCAAATCCTCTATCTCATTATGGATCGTGGTAATGTTGCTTATATACTTCTCCAGATCCTTGCTGTTATCTGGAACTTACGTACAACATTCCTGAACCTTCAATAGTTTACAGACTCTGACCTCTTTTGCTAGTAATACATCTAAAGCAAGGCGGTTCTGCAAAACCATCGTCCTTATCGACAACATCTCTCCATCCACAAGTAACAGTGACTTTGCCGTATTCATTGACAACTCATCAACTACAGTTGCCAATTGTCTGATCTTCACATCATTCAAAACCACACCCAAACTCAGTATCCATCCTCCAAAAGCTCCAAATCCTCTGCATGGTAAATCTTCGGAAAAATAATTCCCAAATAGCACGTACCATACCAATTCGCAGGTAACCTGACATAGGCCTTCTTTCCACACACATAATAAACAGTTGGAATCACTTGCACAGAGCCTCGCAGAAAGTTCTCAGCAGAATCTTCCATGGTGAAAATATGATCACATGCACTCTGACCCACCGGAACTTTCTCATAGTAGGTCTGATAACGTCGCACACACAACTTTCCTTTCTGCTCCCTGTCCAATGCTATAGGACCATAACTTCCTCTAGCTCTGTGAGATCTTTATTCTTCAGTCCAATCTACTGGACTGTCCCCTGTATTTCGAGACTGTGTTAGTTTTCTATATCTATCTTCTACCTGATCTGCAAATTTCTTTTCTACATCTGACAGTGAACAGGTCAAGTTATGCAGATGAGCATAAGCTGTTTCCAGTTCCAAAGATGGTATGAAATACTTCCGACGTCTGTCCTCTGACTTATAATAGTCGTACTTATTCAAATGCTTGTAAGCTGGAACTTCAGGAAGCGCTGCATCGTAATTGGAAAAGAAATACTCAAACTGACCTCTCTCATAAAAGATACTAAGCAATAGACTACATGAAATTCCATACGTCAGTGGAAGATGGTGATATCTAATACCCTCGTCCACTGAGGCAGGTAACTGCATGCACACTTAGCAGTCTTTTGCATCCATCGCATCCACATATTCGTATAGCAGCCTTGCATACGCATTAAGCTTAAAATCACCTAGCAGGTATTGCTGGCAGTCGCATTGTCCTCCCCATCAGGATCTCGTGAGTTGATAATCCAGTCCTCCTATCTGGAACACTGCATAAACTCATAAGGACCAGAGGCAATGCGTCAGGCCATTTCAGGGATGTTAAGGTACACACTTTTGCCATCCGTGCTTTCAAAGTTCCATTAACCTGCTCCACAATCCCAGAAGCCTCTGGTCGGTAGCTGCAATGCAACCTCTGATCCACATTCAATGTAGCAGGCAGTAACTTCATGATCTCACTGTGGAAATGTGTCCCTCTATCGGATTCCAAATATGTCAGAAAACCGAACCTCGGGATATGCTCCCTCAACAATAGCTTAGCTACAGTGAGTGTGTCACGTCTACGTGTTGGGTAAGCCTCCACCTTTCAATGAAATCCAACTGCATCGTATTGAAAGGCCCTACTGACCTCCCAATGTGACTCAAAGTAACGGCAGTCTTCTTTCCTGCATTCATCTGTTGACATTCCTGCATTCATCTGTTGACATGTAACACACCTCTGTCATACAGCTTCAGCAACTCCACAAAACTTTGGATTGTACCAGGTCTGCCTACACACTTGCACCATTGCATCCCTGCCAAGATATACTGCACCATGTATCAACCTTGCCATTGGGATCTACAAACTTTCCGGCAACACTGCTCGACCATCAATTGAGACCCTCACATCCACATCTCCCTTCTCACATCCTGACCTTATCCAGCCATCTCGTTCTTGGTCGGTAACCTCATCCTGCAATCGTTTTAGTTCCTCCCAAGTGTCTGCTATGGCTAACATCATGCTGAGCTTGGTTCTTTCTTGGCTTTCTCCAGTGTAACCTCCTGTAAATATGCATCCTTGCTCTGCACAGAAGCGGGCAACTTCGTCCGCGTAGTTATTACCCAATGAAACAAAATCAGTCCCTTTCCCATGAGCGGAACATTTGACAACTGAAATTTCCTTTGGACACTGTAATGCTTCCAACAACTGTCTCACATATTCCCCATTTCTGATGGGCGAACCTGAAGATGTCATGAACCATCTCTGTGACAACAGCTGCCCGGAGTCAAGAACCACACCAAAATCGTACTGCCTGTCAGTGTAGATCGTTATCCGAATCTGATCAGCAGCCAAACAGGCACGGGTCAAAGCAATAATTTCAGCCACCTGTGCGGAGTGTACTCCCTCTAAACAAGCAGCTTCAACAACTCCAGTGATGATATATACAGCAAACGCTGCTCTTAATCGGCCAACATCGTCCCTTAAGCATGAACCGTCCACAGAGTAAATTTCATCAGGATCAGGGAGAGGTTCATCAACAATGTCTGGTCTCGGTTTGGTGCACAGTTCAGTCACATCAAGACAATCATGGTCCTCACAATCTTCACCATCTGTGTTTGGAATAGGCATCTATGTCGCAGGATTCAAAACAGAACACCTCTTCAAAGTCACATTTTCTGCCGCAAGCATCACTTGCTCATAGCGTGTTAACCGATTGTTTGTGAGGTGCTGTGTTTTGGTCCTCATCATCAACAGTTCAACAGAGTGTAAAACATAAACTGTAAATAGATGTCCCATGAAAATACTCTCACACCTTTCAATACTGACACCTGTTGCAGCAACAGATTTGAGACATCCGGGCAATGCTGAAGCTACTGGATCTAAAGTAGCTGAAAAGTAGGCAACTGGTCTACGGACACCTCCATGATTCTGAGTCAAAACTGACAATGCGCAACCTTCTCTCTCGCTGCAGAACGAGAAAGCCTTGTTGTAATCAGGTATTCCCAAAGTTGGAGTGTGACACATAGCCTCTCTCAGCCTTAAAAATGACATCAAAGAGTCGTTGTCCCATGGTACCGGATCACTCACATCCTTGTGCGTCAGCAGCTGTAAAGTCTTTGCTTCAAAGGAGAAGTTGAGAATCCATTGGCGACAGTAGCCAACCATCCCCAAGAACATTCTGACTTCCCTCTGGGTAGTATGCACAGGCATGTTCATAATTGCCTCAATGCGATCTGGTGACACCTTCCTCTTGCCCTTCTCAATTCTGTGACCCAAATACTGCACTTCACTCAGACAGCACTGCAATTTGGTTGGGGACACTTTGTGTCCATTCTCTGCCAAATGATTCAGTAAAGCAATGGTATCAATCCTGCAAGCGTCGTCTGTTTCTGAGGCAATGAGCAAGTCATTGATGTATTGCACCAGAACAGAGACCTGGTGCAACAAGAGACTCTCAAGATTCTTCTTCAAGATCTGATTAAAGATCGATCGACTCTCCGTATACCCTTGAGGGATACGACACCACGTTAACACATGATTTTCCAGCTGGAAAGCAAAAAGAAATTGGCTTTCCTCATGGAGTGGAATCGAGAAGAATGCTTGACACAGATCAATCACCGTAAACCACTCAGCTTCCATGGAATCTGAAACAAGATCACAGATGGATTTGGTACCACTGGACAGCATGCAACAACTATTGTGTTGACCTTTCGCAGGTCCTGCACAATCCTGAATTTCCCACTCGGTTTCTGTAGACTCATGATAGGTGAATTGCAGGGGCTACCCATTATCCCTTTCACAATTCCCTGCTTGATCATGGACTCAATTACAGGTATGATCCCTGCAATAGTCTCGGGAGACAAATTGTACTGGGGCGTCCTAGGCAATTCTACATTCTGCTTGACCTGAATCTTCACTGGTTCTACCCCTTTGATCAACCCAATCTCTTCTCCGGTGAAGTCCCACACCTCGTGTGACACTGAATCTCTCAGATCAAGTGGAAGCTCTTTCACTGTCAGCGCTGGGTACATCTTTATACACAAGTGCTGATTTGCAACTTTAAAGGTTGCATCATCATCCTTTGTCTGTACTTCAACTCCCTTTGGTGTGCAATAAATGGTAAACGTCCCCCCTTTCATTGACCTTGGTCTAGTCACAGTAGGGACTGCTTCAGGTACAGGTACCTGAACTATCTCTACTTCCTGCTGCACTTGGTTAATCGGGTTCAAAGGACAATCGCGCTTCCAATGTCTAATCTGGTGACAAAGATGACACGCAGTGGTCTTCTTCAATGTTGCCACATCCACTCCTGTCGTGGGATCAACAGACTTAACTCTTCCCTGACCTTGGACAGTCTTATTTCCTCCTTGATTATTTCCCTGTCTCCTTCCTAACGTCCCTCCATTAGGCTCGGCTTGAGCCGTTTGCATCTGGACAAGCATCAATTTGTCTTTCAGCTTCCTGTGTTTCGAGTCTACCTCTTCACTGCAGTATCTAGCATACCACAAGATTTCATCCATCGGCTTGTTCTGCCACAGATCAAATGTTGCTGTGTCATGAGACTAGCCTCTGGCCTCAATCCCAACACAAACTTCGAAACAAACTGTCCCATGTCCTTGGAGTCTAAGGCATCTAATCCACTGTACTGTTTGAAGGCCTGCAAAAGGCATTCATAGTACTCGGGCACTGTCTCTTTTGGTTCTTGAACTGTCTGATCTATCTTAACCCAATTAATATCCTGAGGTGAAATTTTCGATTTTAACCATGTGATCACTTGCTCAAACTTTTTCATAACTATGGGTGACGGACTATTCGCGACAGCATCTCTTTCTGGCTCAGAAGTGGGCTATTCAACAGTAATCTTACATGCAGACCATAAGTCCCCTGGAACCACGATGTCAAACAACGTGTTCAAATCAATCCACAACACTTTTGAGATCTTGATTAAACGATCAACCTGCTTGTACCATTCTACAGGCTTCTCCCTCAGTGAAGGAAAATCGTTTAGAAATGCAGCCAAATCACCCCTACTCCAAGGCAAATGCACGTACCCTCCATTTTGTACCTCTCGTAAAGGGAAATTCCCTATGCCTAGCATCCCTCCACCTGCAGGCGGCGTCTCTCCTACTGCCCTTTTGGAACTCTTCTTCTTAGACCACCTTTCCTCCCATTTATCAAGCATGATCAATGCACGCATTGCTATAACCAAATCTCTGATGTGTGTTCTCAGCCCTATGACCCTTTTCTTTTCCAGTTCTTAGTCGCCATACTGTAACCTATCATCACACTTGATCCAGCAGTTGACTGTGCCGGACTACCAACCCTCTCTTGGTCTGGGTTGTAAACTGAAACTATGGGTCCAATAGTAACCGGTACTTTTAAAGCATCCGGTAGCCTCACACCTCTCGCAACTTCTGTATTTTCTAAGGACTGGATTCTCATGTCCTCTGTTCCTGTCGAAATTTTCCCTACTACTCTCACATCTGACTGAGTCTGTAGTCCACTAGTCCCCTCCGCAGGAGCGTCTTTCCTTCGTAAGAATCTGGATTGAACGGAGGCAGTCTTTCCGACAACAACCTCTCTACCAAGCTGTCATCCGTATCACTATCATCCTCATCTACGCTCTTTCCTTTGCACTGTCTGTTTGCTCTAGTAGTGGGTACAATCTATCCCCCTCAATCGTTTCCACTCTCCACCTCTTCTCTAGTGCATCCTACCTCGCATCTTGGAATGCCCTGATCGACTTCTTCACTCTTTCTTGATTTCTGTCTCTTTTCCTGTCATACGCTGCTCTGATCCATGCATGTAGTGCCTCGAACTGGGTTGGTCTAGGCAAAGGTCGCAGAGAAGATATCACAGATTTTAACTGATACAACACATCTAATCTGAAAGTAACATGTCGTGGGAAAGTCAGTTCTCCCTCACCGTGAGTCATTTTATGCCAATTTTCAAGCCAAATTATAGTATTCAATCCCACATTCTTTGCCATATAATGTGCTGGAGAATCCTTGGGAGGGGCTTCTTCTCCCCCACGAGTAACCACATGTCTGTCACCTCTACACAATTATCGGAAAACCTTAAAACATTTCATGATGAACAAATTTTTGGTCGCGCACAATATTTTCGTTCACTTCCTGATGTCAATTCACCAATAGCAGCGCGACTCACACCAACCAACCTATTGCAGCGCGACACCTTCTGACATCACACTTCCTCCACTCACAGCAGTTCCCCTCCTTCACAATTCGCTTATCACTCTTGCATTCGTCCAATTCACACTCTGAAGTGATTATCTGTCCATGAAACGACCAGACATTCACTTCTCTGACTGCCTCCGACAGTCTCTTGAAATTGTTTACCTCAAACCTTGCAACTGTCTGTCCGCGAAACGACCAGACAATCGCCTCAACTGATAGGTTTCAAATGCTTACAGTTCCACATACAACATCCCACGACCAGCATCGGTTACTCACGCACTCACACATTCGCTCCCCCTATCTCAGTCTGGGTAATTGATGACGTCTCACAATTCCCTTTCAATGGTCAACAAAATCTACCATGGGTGTTTTCTACACCACAAATTCTCAGACTACTCGTCGAGTCTAAGAATCCCCGGGCTGCGCGTGCTCACAGCCTGATCTCACAATCACTCAACTCTCATACCAACTCCGCAAGACCTCACACAATCAAATCAATACCGCAATCTACAAAACACATCACTCTATTCATACTCACTCTATCATGAACTGCTGCTTTCCACCGCACTGCTACTCTCCATCAGTCTCCATCAGCTGCCTTCGTCTGCCGCTTACCATCCAATGGATCACCATCACCCGAATTCTATGGGCTCTCTAGAATCTCTTATCTTGATCTAGATCTCCCCTCACAATCAGAGATAACCATCCTACTCTGCTACCAACTGATAAAGCCGGATTCTTATCTACCTTACCATCACCAAGAATCCTCTAAATTCTTGGTAGAGAATGCTAAATAGGGTAGAGGAGAGGAAATCCAATGTTAACACATGATCAGAGAAAATAGAATTTGAACTCTAAAGGACCACTGACTCTGAATCTCAAATTTTAGAGGTGCATTACAAAACCAAAAATAATTGCACATAAAAGCACCTCAACACGAGGTTAAGAAAATAAATGGGCACTAATACAAAAAATATCCTACGCAGGAATCTCATCCATCTCAGAATAAGAAGAATAGTCAGCTCTAGGAGCATCAGGCAAGCAATAACCACTCCAATCTCTACATTAGAAGTCATTAACCTAAAAGAAAATCAGTTAGTCTATCCCTACTCTATCTCTAAAGTGACATCCCTACTTAGCATTTTCCCAGGCAAGAGAATAAAAAGGTATCAGAAGTGAAGACTTCCTTAGAAGTACATTCACTTAGTCAGAGCTCGTTCTAAGATGCTCCTTCTAGCTTCCTATCTAAACCTCAACTGCTCAACCCCTGGGGCACTGTCCAAAATTCAAAATCCCAAAAATGTAGAACACGCCCTCCGGTACACCTCTTCAGCCAGGTCTTTTCCCAGTGATTTTCCATTGAAACTTGTCTCCCTTCCAACAACGGTTTACTCGTCCTTGGGTCCCAGGCACCTTCTCTGCCGAAAGTATCATCCCTTACATTCAAGTATACTCCCATATTGGCTTCTCAGGCCATCCTGACTCCTGAAACAAAGAGTTTGTTTCTCTAATGAGCTAGGTGTCCATGCACCTGCAACAGAAAAATAGGAACGAGAAACTTTCCACTTCTCTGAGATTTTCTAACGTCTCTGAAACTCAAAGCCTTACCAAGGGAAATCATTTTCGGCCTACAATATTTAGCTAACATAAGTAATGAACAGGCCTTTCTCTTTAAACGTATATGCGATCAGGCTTTTACACAATTTAAACACACACACTTCTCGAATCACACTATAAGCATTGATTTCATTACACTTCATATATGAATAAGCAGACTATGCGTGCAGACTTTAATATGGTGCACATTTAAACCTAATGCATCACATTACACGGAAACCAATCATTATGCATTGACTAAAATACATTTTCATTTAACTACGACATTGCTCTTCATAAATGACATCATTACATTTCTAATCACACTATTATAAGCAGATTTTAGTAATACATTTCTAAGGCACACGTTAATATGGATCCCCTAATATGTGGGTGTGGACTAACAGTGATTATGATGCACCCCTACAATTTTCAGAACAACATGACGCTCTATCAGTTGTAAATCAGACTAGCTGAGGATGCAAAGGCTTTTGCATCAATGGAAATGTAACAACTATTTATTACAAGATGCTGAATTGTCTAGTTTGTTTATTGCTTTTGCTTCTGATTTCATTTCCTTTAATGATAATACAGAAGGTTTACCTTCCTTGCTCTGGGATACATTCAAAGCCTCTGCAAGATATTTCATTTCATAATATGTCTGTAGGCAAGGGAAGACGTGGTTGAAATAAGATACTAGACTTCTCTCATCTATTAAATCTTTTTAAAGGAAGTATTTATCCTCTAAACTGCCCTCTGACCTTAATGCCCCGCTTAAAGCCAAATTGCAATTTAGCGCATGGTATTATGGATGGAGAAATAAAGCTGGCAAGTTATTAGCAAATTATCTTCAGGGAAAAAAGGAGCGGCACATTATTGATTTAATTTCCACATCGACGGGTAAGTCTACTACTGATCATCACGCTATTTTAGAAGAATTTGTTATGTTTTATAAATCTCTTTATACGCCTGAATCAAATCCTCCTTCCCCACAATTGTGGACTATTTACACCACACCCCTCATTCTGTTGCTCTTGATCTGGACTTTGATCCTTTAGAGAATGACCTTTCTACTGCAGAAATATTTGCAACCTTATGAGTGCTGAAATTAGGGGAAACGCCTGGTACAGATGGTTTGACAGTAGCGTTCCATCTTAACTTCTCCAACATCCTTCCTCCCTATCTGTACTGCTTATTCAATAATTTTACTGCATCATCTTCTACTTCTGGCACTTTCCAAGATGCTATAATTTGTCTTATTCATATAGATGGTAAAGACCCTCGTGAATGTAAAAATTATAGGCCTATCTCTTTATTGAAAGTTGATTATAAAATCTTTGCTAAGCTCTTAGCTCTTATTTTAGAATCTTTTCTTCCCATCTTATAGGAAAAGAACAATCAGGGTTTATCAAGGGAAGGTTTATATCTGATAATGCAAGTTTGTTTCTGAATGTTCTCAGTAAAACTCCTTATTTTAAATCTTCTCTTGCAGCCATAACAATTGATGCTGAGAAGGCATTTGATAGAGTAAATTGGGATTTTTTAATTTTAAAACTTTTTTTAATTTCATTTCTTAAAATGACATGTTTTTGGGCCTAAAATTACAGCAGTAATGGTTAATTGAATGATTTCCTCATATTTTCCTCTTAACAGGAGGGTTAGACAAGTGTTTTTAGTTCTTGAGCCCTTTCTTTCTCGGATTTGTCTTAATCCTTCTATCTCTGTCTTTCCTTATGGAGACCGGCATTTAAAATTGCCTGCTTTCTACATTCTTCTCTTTATTTCTTCTCTTAATGATTCGCAACCTTCTCTATTACAAGAAATTTCTCTATTTTTTATTATCTCTGGATATAAAATTAACAAGGATAAAATTGAAATTCTCCCGCTTACTGAATACACATTCAGCAATCCTTATTCTCGTATTGGTTATTAGTGGTTCAAGTCTGCAAAAATTAAATGTTTGGGGGTATGGTTCACAAATTCTATCCCTGACACGGTTAACATTAATTTAACAGAGTCTACCTCATCACCTCATGACAGAGTCGATTAGGATGTAGGGCGGATCGCCACCGCCCGCATGGTGGTGGCGATCTGTCCTACATCCTTCCCCGCCCGCCACCAATTTCCCCCGTCATATTAGTATGGAAAGACCGTCCGCCGGTTTTCCACCGGTCACACAGGTGACCGGGCAGAAAAGGGTCTGTATATGGTGGTGGTGTCTGCTAGATACTGCCGTCCATATTAGCATGGGCAGCGGTGCATGGCTTTCCATGGCGGAGACCCAGCCATGGAAAGCCATGCAAAGTCTGCTTTTGGAGGCCCGTTGCAGGCCCCCAGGGTATTGGGGGGGTGGGGTGTGCACATGGGGGGTACCTATGGTATCCCCCTGCATTGTCATGGACATGGTGGCAGGCACCTCGCGGTGCCTGTCACCTTGTGCATGACAATGCACACAGTGCATTCCCAGCATTGTAGCGGGCGGTGCACACAATGCTGGGAATAGAGGATGCCACCGCCACGGTGGTGGTGACATCCTAATTGCAGATGCAGGACCGCCGCACCACTGGCGGCCTGTCCCTGCACCGCTAGGGTGGCGGGCGGATACTAATCTGCCCCTTAGTATCAAAATTGATAGGAAAAAAAACACAAAGGGTTCAGCGCTATATAATGTACATTTGTTATTCCAGGTTCATGTTTCCAATCAAAGAATAAATTATTCAAGAGTCTTCATTTCTTGATAAAATATATATCTTCTTTATTTTTCTTTAAAATGTTTTCTTTATTTTCAAGAAGCCAGAGATCATAGCCAACGCGTTTCGTCTCACATCGAGACTTCTTCAGGGCTATTCAGATTAAAATGAAAGAAATACATTACAAATCCAAAATTTGAAATTTTACATCTTTCACATACAAAAACAAATGCAACACATTCAGGATCACAAGCAGTACAAATTTACAATATAAGGGTCATAATTTAATAATTGCACCTTAAGGCATAAATTGCTTTTAGATTCCATTGTAACAGTTTTTCAAAGACAAGAATTAAAAATTGTTTTTAAACTCAATCGTAATAAAAAGGTTTTTTTTATCAAAGACAAGGATCGAGAAAATATATGTGCAAATGGTTATAGGCATACCTTGGCAGTGAAATATTGCGTGATCCCGTCAAATATATACTTGTTTCATGTGTTCTAGACTTCATCAGAGATTCAGAAACTCTATGCAGTACACAGTATCTATAATGATTGATATATATAATCAAATTAGGAATTCCTGTCAGCTATTTATATATATATCATGAACATGAAAAACCATCACACATTTCTAATATCTATCTTGTTATAACAATAGAACATTATATATCATCATTGCATCAAAAAACATAGTCTCAAGCGGTGTATAGCAAGGCAAAGAACAGGAGAAAATCAACATTCACCAGTTGTCTCTATTTGGAAAAGCAGAAAAACCAAGAGACCCAAGTTAAAAAAACCGTCAAGAATCATTTTCCTAATAAAAGTCCAGTACCATTTTAAAGCAAACCGCCCACCCGATATATTAATAGAGTGGTACATGTATATCACGAAAAACAATATTTTATGCGTCATTTGTGAGTTGACATGTTAAGCGCTGTTAATTGTCTAGATATCAGTCAACATCGTAGAGTAGCAACGTTGTTAAATAAGAGTATTGTCGTCACTCACATAAGATCCTTAGTCACAATTATAATGGACTACTAAAACACCACTTTATATTCATTAAGTTACAAATACTTTTGACTAGCATGAAAGTTTAACATTGCAATATGCAATAATACCATGCGTCAATGCGGTTTAGTACATAAATTAAATGGACAAATCACGACATGTTAATTATAATATGTCCAATGTCTTTGACGTTTCACTATATCACTTTTATATTAGATACTATTGCATGTCTGTCTATCATGCTACGAAGATATGTCTAAGTGTGACACACTTAGACATATCTTCGTAGCATGATAGACAGACATGCAATAGTATCTAATATAAAAGTGATATAGTGAAACGTCAAAGACATTGGACATATTATAATTAACATGTCGTGATTTGTCCATTTAATTTATGTACTAAACCGCATTGACGCATGGTATTATTGCATATTGCAATGTTAAACTTTCATGCTAGTCAAAAGTATTTGTAACTTAATGAATATAAAGTGGTGTTTTAGTAGTCCATTATAATTGTGACTAAGGATCTTATGTGAGTGACGACAATACTCTTATTTAACAACGTTGCTACTCTACGATGTTGACTGATATCTAGACAATTAACAGCGCTTAACATGTCAACTCACAAATGACGCATAAAATATTGTTTTTCGTGATATACATGTACCACTCTATTAATATATCGGGTGGGCGGTTTGCTTTAAAATGGTACTGGACTTTTATTAGGAAAATGATTCTTGACGGTTTTTTTAACTTGGGTCTCTTGGTTTTTCTGCTTTTCCAAATAGAGACAACTGGTGAATGTTGATTTTCTCCTGTTCTTTGCCTTGCTATACACCGCTTGAGACTATGTTTTTTGATGCAATGATGATATATAATGTTCTATTGTTATAACAAGATAGATATTAGAAATGTGTGATGGTTTTTCATGTTCATGATATATATATAAATAGCTGACAGGAATTCCTAATTTGATTATATATATCAATCATTATAGATACTGTGTACTGCATAGAGTTTCTGAATCTCTGGTGAAGTCTAGAACACATGAAACAAGTATATATTTGACGGGATCACGCAATATTTCACTGCCAAGGTATGCCTATAACCATTTGCACATATATTTTCTCGATCCTTGTCTTTGATAAAAAAAACCTTTTTATTACGATTGAGTTTAAAAACAATTTTTAATTCTTGTCTTTGAAAAACTGTTACAATGGAATCTAAAAGCAATTTATGCCTTAAGGTGCAATTATTAAATTATGACCCTTATATTGTAAATTTGTACTGCTTGTGATCCTGAATGTGTTGCATTTGTTTTTGTATGTGAAAGATGTAAAATTTCAAATTTTGGATTTGTAATGTATTTCTTTCATTTTAATCTGAATAGCCCTGAAGAAGTCTCGATGTGAGACGAAACGCGTTGGCTATGATCTCTGGCTTCTTGAAAATAAAGAAAACATTTTAAAGAAAAATAAAGAAGATATATATTTTATCAAGAAATGAAGACTCTTGAATAATTTATTCTTTGATTGGAAACATGAACCTGGAATAACAAATGTACATTATATAGCGCTGAACCCTTTGTGTTTTTTGTGCTTATGATAGGACTTGTTCCTAAATAAGGAGTATAGAGGGGAGTACTCCTTGGTTCGTTGCGCTATCGTGTGGACTCAAAGACACCTGTCATTTGTTGGGTGCGGATTTCTATAGCCTCTGCCCTCTTTCTTTTGTGTTTTTATCAAAATTGATAGGATTCTCTCCTATTTGAATCCTCTATTTTCATTATGGTGGGGCCGTTTAGATTCTATTAAAATCATGATTTCCCTCTTACTGTTATATCTTCTTTCTATGTTGTCAGTTCACATACCAAAACATTGTTTATAAAAATCAACACGGTACTCCTTAAGTTTCTTTGGAAACATAAAAAGCAGAGAGTGGCATTAGTCACTTTACAAAAACCCTAACTAGCAGGAGGGGGTAATTTTCCTCATTTTTATAGGTATCACAGAGCTTTTCCTTTGTGGCAAGCGGCTCTTTGGACTCATGATGTATCCTCGTCCTTTTTCCATTCTCGCTAGATATTGAGCCTATTTCTCTTCTTCCCTGTAGCTTTAAAGAAGTCCTGTCTCTTACAGCTATGACGTCGCTTCTTCATTCTTCTATATTATGTAACACGGTATCGCTGCTCAAATACACTTTTCTTCAACTTACTCTAGATATGGCCTTGTTTTTGAAAATGCCAATGTGGTATAACTCCTTGCTCAAGATAATCATAGGCCTTTTTGTTGGTGTACCAGAAAGAATAAATACTTAATGTGAATATTGCAACCTTTTTATAACGACTCCCCTATCGCCTTTCCTCAATGTTGCCTTATTGATCACTGCACTAAATCCATTTATGCTCGCTTTTTATCATTGATGAATGTGGTTCTTGATGTTTATTTCTCCCTAAAGAAATCTTTGAAGAAGGTTCGCTGGTCTTCTGGCATTACGGAATTACTGAAGGGCTTCGGCTATTATAAATATTTCTCCCTTCCTGACCCCTCCAGAACCAAATCCAAATCTGAACTTCTATAGAAGAAAGATCTTGGAGTTTCTTGGACAATTCCTTTTTGGAATAAGGTATGGGCATGCATATATAAAGTCTCACGGTCTGCTGGTATTACACAATCTCTATTTTTTATTTATCATCGCCTATATTTTACTCCCTTGCAGTGCTCCAATTTCTCCTCTAATACCTCTTCTAAATGTTGCACTTGTGATTTTCCTGATGCAGATTTAATGCATATCTTATTAAATTGTCCAAATACCTGAAATTTCTGGTACAAAATGTGGGCTCAATGGAACCGAACGACCTCTTGTCATCGGTTCCAGACCTGCAAGTAGGATGGGTTTGGTCGCAATCCTATACTTAACAATGGGAGCATGCAATCCGAACGAAATACATGCTTGCATCGTTAAGTGCAGAGGTGCAGTTCATTCCTGCACCCCATGGCAGGCAACTCAAGGTGCCTGACTTTGGGTGCAGGCATCAACAAGGAGGCACCATTGGTGCCCCTTAGGCCGCCATTGGGTGGCCTCACACCCATGGGGGACCAGCTGGGGGGCCCCCACAGACAGTTTCCCACTGCCTTTCTGTGTCAGAACGGCTGGCACAGAAAAGCAGTGGTAAACTGCCATCGTAAAGAGCATGCTGGGGGAGTACTGAAGGGGTTCCAGATGGCGGTCGGGCTCTCTGAGCCAGTCGGAAGCCATCCGGATAACCGTGTCGGATTTCTTTCCGGCCGAGCCCATTGGAATGGCTCAGTGGGAAAGGAATCCGAATGGGCAGGTCCGATGCGGTTAGGATGGCTCCGACTGAGGGTCGGGCCATTCCTAACTGCATCGGAATCGGGCCTATAGTGTGCACATGACAAATCATCAGCATCTTAGTTCACTATTAATATTGTTGAGTGGGGGTTGTGAGCATGAATTTTTCTAAGTCATTTTGAAATGGCTCTGAATGCAGTGAAATATTCTGATGCACTAAGGTGAAATGCTTGTCCAAGAAATATACTTTTTGGATTTTGATTTAAAACCCCTTTATCATATCTGTACATAATATTTGTTGTGCGATTTCCATGCCTAATGTTCCCATCACTAAGCTCATGTCAGAACTCCTAGAGGCAAGATGGCCTATAAGAGCAAACAGAGGCCCTTAACTTGGTTCTCCCTGTTAACTTGTTGGTTCACCCACCTTTACTCCAGTACTGTGTGTGACACTTGATTTTCCCCTCTCTCAGTATCTCACTTTGAGAGCAGCAGATTCCCAAGATTCTGACTGGTTTTCATGGGTCTCAGAAGGATAACTATTCCTACTTCTGGTTTTAATATGGAAAAATTGGGCATTAGCAACCAAAATAAGTATTTTAAAGTTACCTGATCATTTATTTTAGCGTAAAGTGAAACAAGATATGCTCAAATTATTCATTTTCCCAGTTCCATCTCTCTGTCTTATGGACAGCTATAATCTTTTACTAGCTGACATCCTCTGCCCTCCACCTATCAGGCTGAACACAGTCATTACTGTAACTGTCTTGTCTTTAAAAAAGCCATGCAGCAGAATAACTCAGAGGACTGTCTGAAAGGTGCTCAGAAATCCTGACCCTATTTTCTTAAATAGGTGTACAATACCACTCGTATTAGACATATTAAAGATACAACCCACCATTTCTGCAAAATGAATAGGGCAGTTTGTACGTATAAGTGCCTGTTTTTCATTCAAGGTCCTTGCGATTTGAAGTTCAAAGGTCTCTCGAGCGGAGGTTAAGGGCACAGTTTGCTGTAAAAGCGTGGCTTTCAGTCTGCTCAAAGTATCAAATTGTATAAAAGAAACATTTAATGAAGGCCATAACGGCGCCTCCCTGACTATACTTGTCGGGGGAAACAATACTTGCATACAGCAAGTAACCCTGGAGTTCACAGTGACCAGATAGCAATGCCTGGAAGCATCCCATAGCAACCTTGATCGTTCAGCATCAAGTAACTCCCATTCAAGAGCAGCTCGAATACTGGTGAAATCATGGCAGCTGGAGCCCCTTTCATGTGGCAAGACAAATTTGCTACCGCATCATTACATGCTCCGTGCAACGAAATGTCCTGGCACATGAGAGAACTGCTTAAAGCAGTATGTACCACTTAGAAACACTTCTCGATCCCCACTCCGGCATCAAAATCTATATGGTAATTCCCAGGATTCCTTAATGTATTCCTTACCCATTTTTTCATATTTGCCTGGATGCCGTTACTCAAGGCAATATTGAAACTGGTAAGTAGTGACCAGTAGAGTTATGTGGCCATGGATAAGCCACTCCGTAGATGGAGATTCCGCTACTGTAAATGGTAGTCGGTCCAGTTTTTCAATACGCAGCATTGTATATTTTGCTCCCCTTTGTGCCATTTCAACCTATTTATCTGTTAGATTAAATTCAGAAAACAGAGACTTAATGTTTATAAAACACCAAGGCACATAGCCTGCATGCAAAGATTGCAGCGTTCAACTCAATGACATAATAGACCGTAACTGAGATTGCCCGTGTTGTAATATGGCTAAATCCTGTTCCAGCATGTCTATCGCAGAAGATACAATGTTGCCTAAGGAATATATTATGGAGGACAAAGTTGTTAACCCATTGTGTACCACTTCTAGAGATTTTTCTAAGTTAATTCAGTCTAATTCCCGTATCCTCTCTGCAGCCTCTTATTGAGATATTTTCCAGATTGTAGGCAGCATAAATGCCAGCATATATGAAGCGTTTCTGATGGTGTTTCCTGGGATCTTGTAAAAAATCCCTAAGATCCATGTCTTGTGAGAGTAAGGCTAAGTGTTGTTTCACTTCTGTGAGTGTTGAGGTTTCTAGCCAATCAAGGCACAACTTCCCAACACTGTAGGATGTCACTACCCCTGGGTGTTCTCTTTGTACATAATGTGGATCTGGCCTATGGATAGTAAAGCCTTCGGTGGTATCCCAGAATCTTCTCTGACATCTGTTCGTGTCTAAGGGCCAAACCAACCATTCTTTCAAATAAGGGTGTGATCTATTGTACTGTAAAATGTCATCTATTGTTGCCCCTTCCTGTGAAGTTGAATTTTGCCACCCTCCCATCTGGGATGGTGTTGGAAATCGGGGTGTGTTCAGGTCCTTGTTCTTGGCTAATCCAAGACAGGATGTCTGTTGCACAGTGTCATTTAGAAATATCATCTGCGGTGGAAGGAGGCATGCTCTAAATAGCGCTTCTGTTCCCTGGACCTGCAAGTCTCTAGAACCCCAGACTGATTTTAAGTCTATTGTGTCCTTCCTTAGGTCAAAACCCTGTTCAGACAGTTGGGCAATAAAGGAAGCAGAGTAAATCTGTTTGGATGTTTGTCAACATAATTTTCAATGCCGATGTTGGTGTAACCATATAATATTATTAGGTTGGGTCACTGATGTTAAATCCTGAAATATATTAACATTTCTGTGAAAATGTTTGCGAACTACTTTTAGGTGGTGTAGGGCAATGTTCCCACTGATGGTACTCAAACATATTTCTAGGTGAAATAGATTTGTGCAGAAAATGATGACTATAATGTTGGTAACAGTACAACGTGTCATAGTCTAAATTACCTTCTAACATTTCAGTGTTCGGAAATGAAAACGCTTTTTCTTCATCAGACAATATGTTATTAACAGTTTCAGAGTCCCAATCATCAGAAAATGTACTGGAGGTAATGATATCACTTAATGAAATTTTAAATACATGAGAAATTTTTAAAGTTCAGTAGGACCTAATATTTCTAAATCAACCTTGTCCGAAAATATACAGTGTGGTACAGGAACCGCAGTGATATTCACTGATGACAAGTCTCTTAGTTTACGATGAGACAATTGATGTGCTTTTAAAATCACATTAACTTTCTGGGCTGTAGAGCTTTGTTGAAGGTATCGTCCATTAATAAGCATGCTAAAAGTTATAACTAAACCCAGCCAGAAAAGAAAGAATAGTATCCCAGTAATTACCAGTGGTGTAGCTAGGGGGGGCAGTGGGGGCGGTCCGCCCCAGGCGGCACTATTTTGGGGGCGGACAAAGGCATTCAGAAAAGGCTCTGCTTGCTTTCGTGGACGTTCGGGGACGGGCAGAGAAGGAATAGGACTCGGGCAATGTCCTCTTCTTTTTTGTGCTGGCAGCTGTCCCCCCTCTCTTCCTAATATTCCCTCTCTTGCTGTCTTGCTCCTCACTTACTGAAAACCGTAACTTGAAGAAACGATTCACAACCTCTTTCCTTCTTTCATTTAGTTGCTTCTCTGTGAAATGGATCCAAAAAAGAAAAACACTCTTGCAGCAAATGCCCTTTTTCTGACATTTTTCTATTCCAAAGTGCAGCGGGATGGAGAGAAATAAAAGGTTTTAAATATGAAAAATAAATACATAACTAAATAAAGCAAGACAGAGTGGTTGCAAAGTGGCCAGATTGGTTTTATTCACATCCAAACACATCAGCGTCACGTTTTCTCGTCTTTCTTTGAACAGCATTGTTGTCCCCAGGTGGGGAAGTGCACCATTCCTGGAGGTACTGCAATACCTGGTTGATGGGTGGATTGGAAAACAAAATGTGTACCATGGCTATGTTTATGGATGTGGCCTTTTCAAACCATACTGCTTACGTTTATTAAGGATATAAGCAATGGACTTTGAAACGGTTCCCTTCAGGGCCCTGTAGTCATGTCCTTAACTTTTCAGGTAAAACCACTCACTGATTTCTGAATAGTGAGTGAGAGATTGTTAAGGTAACCATGTTGTTTCTGCTTACATTTCACATGCTTTACTTAATCTTGCATTCCCTATGAGTTTTTGCTTTTACTTTTTTTTTTAGGCAGCATGTTACTCTTATCAAGTGCATAATTTGAATTGAGCCACATCCAAGTGTTTATAGCGGACATAATTAGGTTGTAGCTGAAGGCAGTGCGAGTTTCTCTCAGTAGGGCAGTATTGTGTTTAGTGGGGGAGAGGATGTGGCACTATGGCCAGAGCTGTCAAATTTGGAACTGGGGAACTGGGTTCAGCCTTCATGACCAGTCTACCAGACCAATCTACTGAGGGAGCATATTCCCATGCTAGACCTTACTAGGCCCTACTAGACCTTAGAAGGCTTGATGTCTTAGCACAAGCAGGTATACCCTAGTGGTGTCAATTTTGAGTTAACCTTGAAGGCCTGTCCACCACAATCCATACTGAAGTTCATCTCCAGTTTTGCAGCCAGGCCTAGGAAGCAGCACACCCTAGAGCAACAGTGATCCAGTCACTGTGACTCTGTCACTGAGGTCACATGAACCTTGAGCAGGTTAGGGCGGTGCAAACGGTGTGACCGCACTGGGTACCTATTTCGGGTGGGTGCGTAGTGTTTGCAAGTATATTATGGTTTAAAAAAAACTTGCTGCCTCCTTCCTGGCCTCCAGCATTTTTCAGAAACAATAAAAATGTCATAATAACTTTGGTGATTAATGTTTTTCCTAGAGAGAGATCCGAGTTTTGTCTAGTGGAAGGGTTGACTCCTGGAAAGGTAGCACAGAGGGTTAATGTGCCTGCTGCAAAGAACATGTACCATGCAGATCACAAAGTGCGCTGCTTTAATGGGGGGACCATGATGAATGGTCATTTAATGTCAGCTGTAGATGATGGATCCCTGAACAGTGTCATGTATGTGCATGTTTGCATTGTGCTTTGGGGATTACCAGGTAATTGTTCACGCAGCTCTCTGATGGATGTCACATGCGGTTTTTCTGAGTCCCCAGATAGATCATGCAGTCTGTGTTCTCTTTTGTACTGCCAGTCACTGCCAGTCACCGGTGTATTCAACTGTGTAGCCTTGGACCGTGTCATGTATGTGCATGTAACTTGCATGATCGAGGTAACTATTAGCGGCGATACTACGTGTCTCTCGGTCCTCTTTCAAGTGCTTGCCATCCTTTTTCCCCAGCAACCCCCTTCCCCACGGGCGGCAATCTGAGGGACAGCCCCGGGCACCACAAGCTCTAGCTACGCCACTGGTAATTACCCAGAGCTCTAACCAAGGCAATACCAGGTATGTCTTTTTGAGAAAGTTCAGAAAGTCGCTAACTTGCTGCTTGAGTGATTTTTGGGCTGGCCTCATTTCAGGTTCACTTGGATCCAAAGAAAACACATCAAAGTTCATGAAGTAGCCAGAAGCAGTTCGCTCAATTATTGGAATTGCATCTGGATTTGTTGAAATCGCATTTTTCTCTCGTCAAGGCATGTTGATGTAGAAATCTGTATTTGGTCTAATTGCAACTTGAGTGTTGTTTTGAGTTTCATTTTGAAGATAAACTTCAGGTCGAAGAGGAACGAGTTCCATAGCATTGTTGCATAGTCCTTGATTCCGTACAGGAGGTTCTTCAAACGTGATGAGTCTTTCTGTTTGAACTTCTTAGATTGTAGCTAGAAGAGGGCGTCTGCTACTGTGAAGTCCACGAGGCCTACTGTTCAGTATCAACCACATAGTGTGGTTTGATTAAGTCGATTGAGACAAATCTTTTCTCTTTTTTCCTGGCAAGAGGTGGCAAAAGTACAGTTCTTGTTTCTTGTACTGCTAGGACTGGTACAGGCTTTCTGTAGGACGGCTCGATTTCTTTCTTGTCCACTATTTTATCCCTGACCAGATCCTCAACTTTTGGGATCCAGACAGGTCTTGCCATGACTGGCTTGACTTTCCCAGTGGCGGTCTGTTTTATGTGGAAGTTACTTTGTCTTGTCCTGCATTCACTAAGATCCTGTAAAACAGCGAAACGATCATGGATATCAAATTGTTTCTCATCCGCCACTGCGTCTTCACAATCAAAATCAGGTAACCACATTCTCGTCCCAAATAGGACCTCATATGGAGTGACACTCCCTAGAGAAGTTCTAGGCTGGTTGTTGTGGGCTCTCTGTACCCCATATAAGTGATTGACCCAACTGCCGCCCTTGCCTAATACCCTAACTGTTAAAGATTGCTTTAAGTCTCGGTTTTTCCTCTCCATAACTGAATTTACCTCAGGATGGTATGGAGAGGAGTACCACAATGCTATGCCCATACTTTCCATGGCTTCTTTGTAAGCCCGAGAGCTAAACGCCAGGCCACGGTCAGAATGTAACGTGCCAACTGCATGTGTCCCTATAAAGACTCGCAAATCTTTGATAACAGTTCGATTGTCAGCCGAGCGCTGAGGCCATACCCATAGGAATCTTGATCATGAATCCACTGCCACCAACATATACTTGTTAGCCCCATCAGATTGTAGGGGGCCGCAGTGGTCCAGATACGCACAAGCGAGAGGTTTGTCTGATTTTAATAATTGTGTCTGCGCCGCGCATGTTATGGTTGAGCCTTTCATCTGCTGGCAGATGTCACATTTCAAGACATAGTCTTTAGTTTGTTTTGTTAGTCCTGGCCACCAATAGCGTTGTTTCAATAGAGAAATGCCTGTGTTCGCAGAGCCCAATTCCTCATGTGCCGCTAGTATTAAACCTTGCCTATGATCCATATTTGGTATGAATCTATCCCCCACTCCAGGAATCTGAACATATGGAATGTTGTTTGCATCTACTTTTTAGGAGTACTGGAGTGGATTTTTTTTTGGTACTGCTGAGCTGCCCTTGCGTGAAGCAATGACAGCCACCATTATCTCGCCGTCTATTCTCGTTTTAGAGCGAGTGATTGCAGCTACGGAAGCCGTGCATACAGCCCCTTTTGCGGCTTCGTCAGCCAATGACTTCCCTTCAATGTGAACGCCATCACGTTGATGACTCAATGTTTGTATCACATGAGCCTGTGGTAGTTCGTTTTTCAACTCAACTACCTGTTCCCATAGCATTTTACGCTTAATTGTGCCCCATTTTGCATCTTTGAACCCGTTTGTTCCCATTGATGTAAATATTCATTGTATGACTGCACAGAGTAAAAGGAATCACACACGTGGGGATTTTGTGATCCGTATTTATAAGTGCCAGTATCAGTGCTTTTAGTTCTGCCAACTGAGCCGTGCAGTCTCCTAGAGATTGCTTTTCTGTGCAACTCAGATGGAACTTTCCGTCCCGCATGCGACCTTTAATGAAAGCACAAGTTGCGTTGTATTGTTGATGACTCCCTATGGCCGGTTGAGCAGATCCGTCAGTGTAAATAATATATTCATACTGATGTAGAGGCAAGAGTTGATTTGGTAAAGGATTTTCTTGTTCGTATTGCAGAAATTCTTGTGTTTTTAGACTTGGATCAAATCTATATTCAACATCCGTTGGAGTAAGAGAATTAGCTCATTGTATCCATCTTGGATGTAAGGGTTTTGCATTCGGAATGGTAGCCTTTGTAACATCCTCTAAAGCTGGTACTGGGGTTACGACAATTATGCGCTTCCCCTGAGCCAGGGCTCTTTCTCTTGCTACAGCGGTCTGAACTGCTGGCAGGATTTTTTCTGTTGAACTGAAACGCATTTCTGCATTTGTGTACAGGTGTGATATGCATGCGATTGATACAGTTTCACCTTCACTGAAGGTTAAGTAAGTGTACCCGCATTGACCCACTATTACACAGATCACTAAGTTTCGTACGTTTACGCATGTCTGTAAGTGTTTGGAAGCTATCATGTCTTCTTATAAGAAACATAGGATATTTGAATGTTCCTGTGTCCAATGTCTAACTAAAAGGTCAGGTTTTATTAAATCGTAGAAAGGTTTTACTCTTTCTGCGTAATCCAAAATGTATGTTCTGCCGAAAGTTAGGAATCCCAGGATTGATTGTAAGTTTTTTAATGTTTTTGGAGGTTGGAGCAATGCACACTTTTCTAAAAAGTTAGCTGCCAGGCTTTTCCCTTCACTTGAAAGCTCGTATCCTATAAATAAGACACTGAGGTGGGCAATTTTTTAAAGTTACATTTGTATCCCTCAGGGGAGAATCCCATAATTATGGTGCTCATCCTGGTCAAGTGCCTCTTTAAGTCATCGTCCGTCAGATAAATATCATTCACATAGGACAATGCTCCCTCATCAAAATTTTGGAGTAACTCAGTTACTCTTTCTGAAATAACCCTGAGGCTGTTTTTTATACCCCTGGGGCAGCCGAAAAAAATGTCCCTGGGACCCCAATGCTGAGAATGCGGTCAAATACCTGCTTTCAGGCGCTATATTTTGGCAGAAAAATCCATTTGAGAAATAAAGAGTTGTTTTGTGTTTTTTCCGCACAATGTTATTCAATAATGCGGCACTGTGTGTTTTGGGACAGCAAATGTATTTGTGCATCTGTTTAAATGTCTGTAATCTAAAACTAGACAAAATGAGTTGTACGGTTTTGATACACGAAACGAAGGATTGTTCATTGGTGAGGTGCATGTTTCAATCACCCCTTGATATTCAAGATGATTCAAGATCTCCCTGACTTGTTTTTTAGCTTCTTGCTTTTTAGGATATTGCCTTTGTTCATTTGGTGAAACTTTTAATGGGATCACGTGGTGGGTTGAATCCTCATCCCACCCGGCATAATTTTTATACAATGCTGGAGCTAGGGCAAATGCCCACTCCGGTGCATATGCATGTTTAAGGTATATGGGAACGAGGTCGGAAAATCCTGGAAAAAGTATATCTCCCCCCTTGGTCACTCCATAACGAATGCCGGCAGCCAATCTTGTTCTGCTAACAGGAAAAGAAACATTTGTATAGTGCATGGCTACCAGGAGGCATCCCAGCGCTGGTAGCCACAGTGGTGGGAGTTTCAACCAGCTAAGGGAGTAACAGAGTCTTTAGCAGTTTACGGAAGGTTAGGTGATTGGGTTCCTTTTATAGATGGGGTGGGAGGGAATTCCAGAGCCTAGCTGCGTTAAATGAGAAAAGCCGACCCCCACTTCTGGCTTTTTTGAACCTGGGGGTAATGACAAGGTTCATAGTCTCTGAGCCGGTAGGACTGGATATTGGTGTGGAGAATGGCAGGGCCTAATCCAGCTAAAGACTTGTGGACAATGCACAGGGCTTTGAAATTAACTCTCTCCCGGACGGGGAGCCAGTGGAGCAATTTCAAAGTAGGTTTAGCTGAGTGATGTTTAGGGGTGCCTATTAGAAGTCTTGCTGCACGGTTTTGTATAGTCTGCAGTTTGGAAAAGGTTGCGATAGGAGCACCCAGATAAAGGGCGTTCCCGTAATCGAACCGGGACAAGGTAAGGGCCTGAACCATGATTTTTCTTGCCTGGAAAGGAAGAAGGGGAAGAACATTCCGAATCATTTTCAGGATACCATAGCACGTGGCTGCCATCTTCCGTGCTTGTACCTTGAAGGTGAGGTCCTGGTTTAGCCAGCCACCCAGGCTTTTTAACCTTGATCTTAGGGGTGGGAGCCGGACCGAGGGTGGTCGGCCAGATTGAGTTTAGATCAAGGGGGGAATGATTCCCCAAGATCATTATCTCGCTTTTTTCCCCATTCAGTTTCAGAAAGGACTCATTCATCCAGTTGGCAATTTCTTTTAAGCATGGGCGCAGACTGGGGGGGGAACTTTTGGCTCTATTGAGCCCAATCACAAGTTGCGTGTCCGGAGACGCTACATGAGGTTATTATGCCGTAATGCGGAACACTCTACAGATTCGATTTTAGTTCTTGTACTTATAGAACTATACTTCGCACTTGGAAAGTGATTACAAGACCACTGCCCATTGAATATACATTAAAAAAATTCTCAGACATTTTGCTTTTAAATTTTCGCTTTTGACTGATTCATGGCCTATTTTGCCAGATTGTGAAGCACGTTAAGTATCTACTTAGATCTACTTATTCGTTCAAACATATTTATTGGATGTGTGAGTGCTCTGATGAAGTCACTTTTGTGACGAAACGCGTTGGCTGTGTGCTGTTTCTCTAAATTGAACCAAATAAATGATGGAACCTCTTGGATTATATTGGACTGGACTGACTGACTTAATTTTGAGTGCACCTTCCCTTTTCTTTTTTACAAGTTGCGTGTCATCTGCTTAGGTGACTATGTGTACCCCAAATGGTGGTACCACCTTTGCTAGGGAGCACATGTAAACGTTGAATAAGGTGGGACTCAGGGATGATCCCTGTGGTACTCCGCAACAGAGGGGCATCTGCTTGGAGGTCACCTCGTTGTCAAAGACCTGGAAGGATCCGTTA
Source organism: Triturus cristatus (assembly GCF_964204655.1). Lineage (NCBI taxonomy): Eukaryota > Metazoa > Chordata > Amphibia > Caudata > Salamandridae > Triturus > Triturus cristatus. Next base: position 1,138,013,274 of record NC_140583.1, on the reverse strand, counting down.
CTCAGAAAGGACTGTAGCCATGACAGAGCAGTTCTGGTAACTCCCAGTTTCTGAGTCTATGGACCAGGATATGATGATTTACCATGTTGAAGGCCGCGCTGAGGTCCAGAAAAAGGACCACAGCGGTGCTTCCATGGTCGGCTATCTTTCTTGACTCTTCCACAACTGATAGCAGAGCCGTTTCAGTTCCCTGGTGGGGTCGGAAACCTGTCTGGGTCCGGTGGAGGAGTTTGTAGGTCTCTAGGAAAGAGGACAATACCGAATTGAAGTATTTTCTGGCTATTTTGCTGACCCCCCGGAGAAGAGATATGGGGTGGTAGTTTCCAAGAGTTGACGGGTCAAGGCAAGGTTTTTTTAGAAGTGCCTTTACCATGGCTTCCTTACAAAGGCAAGGGACCACTCTGGTGGAGAATGAGGTGTTAATCAACTCTAAAATGACAGGGGAGACAACTTTTGCCACTTGCCTCAGTATCTTTAGAGGGGCTAGGTCTTTGGGTGACCCACCTTTTACCTGAGTCAGGAGTCTTTTTAGTACTGACATTTCCATCACCGGAATAGTTTCCAAGAGCGGCTGATTGTTGTGAGTGTGTGTGTGTGTGTGTGTGTGTGGGGGTGGGGGGTGATATACAATCTTTAATGGGGGGAATGAAGGGAAAATAGTTTACATTTTTTGGAAAAAGAATTCTGCCAAATTGTATGCCTGAGGTGTCGGGGATAGCCGGAGGAGGGGAAAATCCAGAGAGAGTTTTGGCAATACAAAAGATCTCACGGGCAGAGTTAGCTGCTGATAAGATTTTATTTTCTTAGAATGCTGCCTGAGCTAGTTTGAGTTCAGCTTTGTATAACTTGATAGCTTCTCTGTATTTAAGTTTCCTATCTCTAGAGAAGCTTTTCGTCCAGCTTCTCTCAAGATTCTTACAGGTTTGTTTTCAGTCCCGAAGTTTGGCTGAGAACCATGGTTGTCGGTTACTTCCTATTTTGGTTTGAGTCGTTTTACGGGGATAAGCAAGTCTAGTGATTCTTGGAGCCAGTTATTGAAATTATCATTGGCAGTAACAACATCCAAAGATGACGCCAGTCTAGTTTCTTCAAATATAGTAGTCCAATGTTCAATAGACAGTTTGAGCCAGGGGCGTAAGCTTGAATAGATGGGTTTCGTAATTAGAGCCATGGAGGAAGGGGACCAGGTAAATGGTATGAGGAAGTGGTCTGACCATGGGACAGGGATAGGTTTCTCTCCCATTATGTCCTCCAGGTTTGAGAAGATGGTATCTAGTAATGCCCTTTTATGTAGGTAGGCTCACTGACTTTTTGTTGAATCTGATAGGCTGCGAGATCCTCTGTGATTTCGGTTGCCGCCGTCTAAAGAGGGTAATCGAAATGGAGATTGAAGTTCCCCAAATAACATAAAATTGGCCGGTGTACTGGCCAGGTTTGCTGCCAGATCGGGGAGGGAGTTACAAAATTCCACTCAGGGACCCGGGGGACGATAGATTAAAATATCCGAGAAAGTGATGGATGGGGAGAATTCAATGGAAAAAGTAGCGTACTCACAGTCTGGGATAAAACTATTAGTCATTCGATAGGTTAAGCAGTTCTTATAGATAATATCTATCCCGCCCCCTTTCCCTGTGGGCCTGTCCAGCCTCTGTATGGAATAACTGGGGGGGAGTGCCTGGACGAGTTCAGGGTCCGAACTAGATGTGAGCCATGTTTCTGTAAGAAACAGGACCTCTGGCCTTTCTTCTTCCAGAAGGATAGAGATTTCTGCCGTATGTTTGGGCAGTGACCTGCAGTTTAGCAGGAACATTTAATATTTCCTGGGTTTGGTAAGGTTGGTGTGAGTGTCTGTTGTCAGTTGTGAACGGCAGTGAGGGAATTCAAAAGGGTCCCTGACGGGTGAAATGGAGTGTTTACACACATTCATTATCGGGCCTGCTAGGCTGAGTATGTCATAACCAGATGACAGATTTTCCCAAAAGAGACCTTTAACTTTCCTGGGCTTGTCCCCCTCCATTTGGAGTGTTATTTCGTGTAAATTATGTGGGACACTCACCCTCGTGTCTAGTGTGTCCACCGTGATTTAATCATTCAAGTCAGCTGTCACCAAAAATTCCATCAGGTTCTGGCAAGCTATTGTTACTTCTGCTGCCCTGTCTAGCATCGTCAGAGCCCATTCACCATCTTGAAGCTGGGTCCTCAGAATTCTGGGCATGTCCGATCTTCAGGCCTGCAAATTCTTTTTCTTAAATTGAGGTTTTGATTCTGGCTTGTCTTCTTTTTGGAAGTATAGTCTTGAGCGTGCTGCTTGTCTTTGGACTTTGTGCGCTCTTCTTTGTGTTCTGACCGTCATTCTCTCTCGGAGTTTTCCATCGAACCCTGAAGGGAATGAGAAGAAAGTGTATCAGTATCCTGATACCTGTCAGGTTTCCTAGTATTATCCCTATTCCTGAGATTGTACCTCTTTTCAGAGGGCTCCTGTGGAGGAGATCTACCTTCGGATTCAGATCTTTTTTCATTAAAGTTTTGTTGTTTTTTATTATCCCACTTCTTTTTAGAAGAAGGTGTCTGCTTAGAAATGTCCTTCCATAAGTTGGGGTCTTAAAGCTTTCCCACCCAAACTGGCTCTGTCTAATTCTACATATGCAATTTAAATTATTTAGGTCAGTTTGTGTTGTTGATCCAATGGACTGAACTCCCTTAGGCGTTTGCGGATTGCCACTGAACCTGCTTCCCCTTTAATATTGGCTAGCATTATGGCTGATACATGGTCATAGTTATTTAATAACTTCATCCCTTAGTTCAGAGCAAGCTCTGCTCTGTACTCATTTTGTATGTGTCGTAATACAGCTGGTATCACCGCTAATGATGGAATACCATGTGTCCTGGTATATATGGCAGCAAAGACTGTACCCCAAGTGGTACAGTCCTCTACTTGTGATGTTATCCCCATGGGCAAGCAGATTGTTAGCATTCTGTGTTTTTTAAATGGGGTAGTATTCGAGAATACTGCCTCGAGCTGAGTTATTTTCTGGGCTACCCATAATGGCATTTGATCACATTTCATGGGCATTTTGCCCATTACTGCTTGTAATGTTTGTGGAGTTATTTTAGCTGCTGTACTTTGATTTTGAGTTCCATTTGTTGCACCTGTTGTTGGTTGGACTGTGAAAGTCCTCATGATGAATTGCGTCAGGTTTCTGTAGATTCTATTAAAATCTTTATATCAATGTCAGGATGTGGTGTGTAGGCTGCTAATATTGGCCATGTTGCCCCATCTCCTCCGAGTGGGCCTAATCTTACTCTGTGTCTTATGTGGGGTAGGGCGCCTTTGAACCAGTTAAAATGTTCCTGGTACGTGAGTGTAACTTCTACGTCCTTGCAAGGACCATATTCCAGTGGTGCATCTCCTTCTGTATAGTAGTGAAATGTCTGTGTTCTAGCATCTGCTTCTGGGAATGTAACCCACGAATAGAATAACTCTGTTTGGTTTGATTTGTGTGCCTCAATCACGAAACCTACTAAGCCACCCCTAGGTGTTAAACCATATTCTAGTAGTTTCAGGGTGATAGTACGTCTGAATTTAGGTGCGATGAGAATTGCATCCACCTCTTCATCTCCTGTTGAGAGGCGTCAAGTCACCACTGGGTTATCTTGGCCCTCAGACATTTTGTAAAGGAGAAGTTTGTTCAAGGGAACTTAAGATAAGGTTTTATTTTTGCACAAGTTTAGGAACACTGTGTCCTTCAAGCTTGAAATAACCAACAGCCAATAAATAGGATATTTTGCCTACTCAGCTGTAAAGGAGTTTTGTGCCCACCCACTCCAGGCGTCTCTGGTTTTTTGTGAGTAGGGGTCTCTGGAAATTTAGCACGACTGAACTACTCAGATTCCACTGTTAAATAGTTACCCAACCAACGTTGGTGGTGCCATGTTGTGCAGTTCCCATTGTACCTATGTAGGACCTTCACGTTTGGATAACATAAACTGTGTGATTGATGGCAGACTGGTTCCGTGCACCCCCACCGAGAATGTTAGCCTGTTTGCATTAGCTAGCTCACAGTGCCACTAGTGTCTCCTCTTATCGGGGAGAGAATAGTTTCTGGCAACCTTAGAACATGACAACCCTGATCCCTCAGAATTGTGGAAACAATGTACTACTTTTGCTCAGTCTCTCGTGCTCACTTAGTTTGTCTCAGAGATACACAGAATAAACAGTCAGGGCATTTCAATAAGGATTTATTGAACAGTTGTTATTCTCTTATAGAATATATGAGCTGCAACATCCATTAGACAGTAGCAGAGATATATGATTAGCAGTACAGTGAATATAAAAGGATAGTACACTTCTACCATCTTGCAATAAGCATGAATAAATACATGAATATAAAATGCAGAATAAGACTGCGCATACTCGTACGATGCCTATCTAGCACCAAATATATGAGTAGGTGTGAAGCCAAGAATCCCTCTGGTATTTAGTAGAACCCCATTACCTGAAGTGTGAAAATATAGGAGCCCTTCTTGGGCTAGAGTTGGACACCCCATGAGGGATGGTCAGACCACTGTCAGCTGGAGCGTCTGCATGCAGGAGCCTCAGCGTCTCTGGTCAGTGTGTCAGCCTGGAAGTCTCAGTTCCCTCTAACTAATAATAGCAAGAGGTGCTTTATTTATACAGAAAGTATCTAGTGTTCCTTTCTCCCTTGTTTCTTGTATTAGCCATTGTTGGATCTGAGGATGACGTATGGGATGAACCAGGTATGTAGATAACGGGAGGAAGGTGGTGTAGCCCCAACCTGGTTTCCAAGAACCCTTATGAATATTCATTCATACTGTTTGAGTCTATTGATGGAGTTATAGGAATCTATTGTTTACGAGAAACCTCCTTCTGTACTCAGGACTAGAACTAGGTAAAGGTTCAATCCGAAAAGGCTTGTTACAGTGTAGTGTAGGGGGGTAATGTAGGTGAAGGTGTATGATGTTACCCGGACCTATATTAGGGTAACTATATGAAATATAACAATAAAACAAACACACCTCTGCAATCATTCTATTCAAGTGCAGTTATCAGGCTAATATGTTGCCATAGTTAGTAAGTGCCATAATCAGTTGACTGCCAACTTACTCCATGAAGGGACAGTGCCACCGGGTTACCTATTTGGTCCCCTTCTCCGTCGTATTTCAAGGATACACAGGCATTCAGTCTCGGTTGTTGCGATATTGTGATTGCCAAGTCCCCCAAATCTTCGTCCGTCTCTGAGTGCTGCCTCTTTCTTCATAAATTCTGTTATTCTGCTAGCATATATGAGTCCAAATCTTCTTTCCAAGCATTCAGGCCCGGTAGTTTCAGCCAATCAGAGCTTGGCAATTTTTCTTTCTGTGACCCTCCTTTCCAAGAACCATATATAGTTTTGTATATTTGGGGACCCTTTCTTGCACCCAGATGTTAAGTAGTTTTAGTTTTATTTTGGGTTCTAGATATCCAGACCCATCAGGGGCACAACTAGACTCAAACTTAGGGAGGGGACAGACTAACACATGGATTAGTGAGGGCAGAGACAGCATAAGGGCCAAAATTACTTCTGGGGGACTTTCTTCGCCTTTCCGATGTAGTGAGTCATTCTTTGTGATTAAATGCGGCAAATAGAGTAATTTTAAAGCGCACTAGGTCAGTAACATTATTTTAGGAATAACATGATTTGGGGTCTCTCAATAAATTTTAGCACAGTAAATAACAAATGCTCTATTTTAATACACATTAGGCCTTGCTCTAGCTCACCTTGAGGTCCTTTTAGACCCTTATGACCAAAAAGAGTCAGGCTTGCTTGAGGCTTTTCACTGCCACCCACAATCTAACTTCATGCAGCAATAATTAAAAACAAAGCATTTATCTGTGATGTAAAACAGGGGAAGTAATAGCAATCTAGTGTCTGAAATTCACAATGAGAAACCAGAAAAACTTAGTTCAATCTCAGCTTCCTCGCTTTACTAAATGGTGTGATCCTAGGCAATATTTATTTTCACCATACCTACTTTTATTTCATTACTGCACATAGCAGCACCTTGAAATACGTGAGCACTGTATAAAAACCTCTTGCATTTGATTTAATAGTCTATACATGTTTAATAAGAAACTAGTCTGCTTTTTGGGTACACATGACAACTGTCTTGCCTCTTGGTGGCTCATTTATGGGATTTTGGCGTAGGGCAGTGCAGCAAGGCACCATGCTGCACTGCCCTACGCCAAAGTGGCAGGGCAGGAATGCATTATATTTTTGAAATATGGTGCATTCCTGTCCCTTCATCCTGAGATGGTGCCGTTTCTGCAGCGGAGCGCCAACGCAGGCACCTTTGTACCACGGTGCAAGGGAGCCTCTGTTGAATGCATAAGTGCTTCTGGGCAGTAAGGGGCACATTCCTAAACAAAAACATCTTTTTGGTGTTTTATTTTTTTATGTGTGCTGCAGAATGCAGCATGCATAGAAGGAGGAAAAAATGAGGAGAAATTAGCATATTTCTACTTATTATGCCTCATTTTGGGAAACATGCAGATTTGGAGCTTCTCAGGTTTATATGACTTTGAGCATCTGGGGCAGCGTTAAATTCCATAGGTGTTGCGTGGGGAAACCCTTTCATAATGTAGCAGCATCACTGGCCACACACATATCCAGTCCAGGGATCGTGACACGCTTCACCACAATTGGTGTCGGAGAGAATGATGCAATTCCAATTCCAGCTATGAAAGGCACTGGTGCATCTTCAGACTTGGACCATCATTTTGTGAGAATGCAGTATGGATTCTGTGTTGAATTCTTGGGGATAATTTTGTTAAACACTCAGGAGTCTTGCTACAAAGTGGTCACCTTGGTCACTTCCAGCTGACATTGTTCATTGCGTTCTATATTAACAGTTAGCACCTCTGTAGAGTTTGCAAGTATAAGATCACTGTTGTTATTGCATGCTCGATGAAAAACACTATGCCATCATATTAGTGTTAACCAGTATGAGGAAAGAATATTCCATATACTGCACAATAGAAAAAATGATTCAGAGCCCAGCAACAAGATAGTTTAAAACCGACTTGTCGGTTTGATTTTAATTTAAACAACACTCCATTTTAATTTGAACACTCCAAGAAAAACAAAATTGGACAGTATGATAGAGTCCGTATATGAACACAATATTTGAGTAGGTTGTTACTTTATTGACACGTAGGTAGAACGTAGACGCAGACAGCCTACACGTGTTTCGTTGTGTAGACGACTTTCTCAAGGTTTCAACTGTAACTATCTCGTTCTTTAACTTATAAGCACCAGACAGTTTCCAGTCCCCTTAGTGTACCGGGGTATTGGACAGTGAAAACTTCTAAAATATCCAATGAACAGCGGATATACTTTCAGAATCAGAGGTGACCGCTCAGGTAAGAGAGTCAAACTCACCAAAACCTGTATTTCACCTTCTCGTTACCAAAGACGAGGAATAATCCTGTAACACCATCGATTAAATGATTATCCCATTATTCATGCGAGGCGGCCCATATCTAGGCCTGGGCAAAAATTTCGTTCCGTTCGCGGAAATTGCGATAATTTGACATTTTTGCGTTCCGCGGAGAGCGCGAAAATGTCAAAAATTCCGGTTTCCGCAGCTTGGCGATAATTTGTTTCTTGCTCGCGCTGTAAAATGATACATTCTCGCGCGCGCGCGATCGCCTTACCTGAATCCCTGCGTTCGCCGACAAGTTTTCTTGATCCGGTCGCGTTCTCCATGAGATGTTGTATTGTTTTTAGCCATTTGCGCTGTCTCGCGACAGTTCGCGCCCGCAGTGACGTCATGCGTCGCGCGATCATGTCTTTCTTCTCGCGATCATGCACCGCGAGAACAACTCAAAACAAGATGGCCGCGCCCGCAAGCAACCACATGGGTAAGTTGGCGACCCGCAACCATGCAGAAAATCTCGCGAACATGCCGGAAAAAAACTTCCGCATCTTCGCGATATTTCTGCTTGTTTGCGATAATTTTAAACATTCTCGCGATAATTTGCGAAGGTTAATTCCGCAAATTCCGCCCACCCCTACCCATATCCAAAGTGCTCCCGAATTTATTTGGCGTCAGTCCGAACTTCAATGGCCACTTGCTTATAACAGGTGATAACCTATCAACAGTTTTTTCCTTGGGAAAGGGCCTTTATTAACAATTCTGAGCAGTTATTCTACAATCCAGGGAAAAACTCATTATGACTTGAATTTGGTGCTAAGCTGCAGTCTCGAATCATAGATTCCCCCCTTATCCCATTAAACCGTATCGATAAAGAAAGCCCAAAAGGTGTGCTGTAGTACTTTTCCTGGTTTTAGTAATGAATGACTACTTTAGTAGATGCTGGTGGAGATCCAATTCTGATTCTTTTTAGCATATTTGCAGTCTTTGAAACAGTGTACTTGACTCACTAATTAATCTCACTCAGACTTCTCAGAGGAACCAGAATCATGCATCATGCACACTATGCTTTGCCCCGCCCACGGGAGGTGAGAGCCGGAGTGAACGCTGGAGAGACGCTGGGGAGACGCTGGGGAGAGATCAAATCACTGCTCACCTACTGCCTGATGCATGCCCCATGGCCCATGTCCATGGCATAGGGCTCGGCTTGGTTGCTGTGTCACACAGCTGCTGCAGTTTCAGCCCTGTTGTCCTGGAGTTCACACAACCTTTTCCCGGAGTTTGGGGGATCTTCATGCACCTGCACCTATCCATTGTTCCGGACTTTCATCACTTTATGTGGAATGTAGATCAAGTCTGGGAGGCCAAAAGCAGCCCAGGGAGAGGGGGAGTGTATGTGTTCCGGCAAGGCGCTGACGACTTCCTTCTACAATGGAAGCGGTTGGCCTTAGATTGGTGCAGCTTGCTGGGGTTGCTGGTGGCCAGCCGTGAGCAAAGGCCATCTCCGCCTGCACCAAATCATTGTTTCAGGCAAATCAAATTAAAAATCCTCCTTATTAGGTCATTGTAGGACCATAAAAGCACAGAATAAAACATTTACATCTTCAGAAATATAAATAACACTCTAAAAGCATCATAAAACAAATAGTCATTAAAGTACATAGGCTCTTCTCAATTTGATAGGAGCAATGATATAGCAGAGAACACCATTGCAAACGTCACACGATTCTAAACTTTGCAGATAGATCAAGCCCTCTTTGTAAGAATTAAGGTGCTTAAGCAGTAGGGCAGGGCATAAAAATAACAATCAGAAAGAGTCATATAAAGTACAAAAGAACATGAAATGATCAGTTGATTGGGCAGTAACACAGTCACAGGGGCAAAGTGTTAAATTCAGATATGGCTCCATATCAGATGATGTGAATATCTGGATATATCTTGTAACTGTAGGCATATCAATGGATTTTTCTAGTCTAATGCCTTCTTTGTAGGTTTCATAGCTCTCCTTGACTTCCATTTAAAGATCAGGGGTTATAATTTGCGCTGACTCAAAGAGATGACTGTACCCTGGGGTATGAAAGATGCTTCTCACATAAGCCAACTATGGGATAGCAGTCATGTTATTTAATTTAAGACAATCTAGTAATATCTTCCATGGGAAGTCTGTATTCGGGAAGCTCCATAGCTTTATCCATAATAAATGAGGTGCCATGGAGATCTGGTCCCCCATTAACTCTGTACCAAATTTCAGATGTGTGATGACGCTCAAAGAGGATTTAGGACAACCCTGGGCGTAGTTCGCGAACTAGTGCTTCGCGAAGCTACGCAAAGTGCAGTTCGCACTACGCGAGCTACGCGTAGCACTTCGCGAAATGCGTAGTACCTTGTTCGCACTGTGCAAGAGGTCGTTTTCAATGATTGCACAGTGCGGACAAGCAACCGGCACTGTGCATTCATTGAAAATGGCATCTTGCACAGTGCGAGCTGTAGTTTTCTGCTGCTCGAGTAGATTTTTACTCGAGCTGCAGCTTTCTCAACGTGAACTGGTAGTTTCTCATCGCGAGCGGTCGCGAGCATACGCGACCACTCGCAATGAGAAACCTGACCTCCTCGCGTTGGGAATCTCGCCGGGAGGTTTATTTTCCATGCTCGTGATCGCCAACTTGATGTTGCTGATCGCGAACAAGGAAAAAGTCTTGCGGGGATGTCATTTTGCTTGCTCGCGGTCGCCAACTTGACGTTGACGACCGCGAGCAAGCAAAAAATGACCGCAGCACTACGCAACACTACGCTACGCGTGTTCGCACTGTGCTACGTGCAGTTCGCGTAGTGCGAAGTAGCGCGAACTTCGCAAACTACGCGAGCATAGCGTAGTGCTTTGCCCAGGCTTAATTTAGGAGTGGCCAGAAGCCTGCACAAAAACCCGTTTTTGACGACTTGAAGTTTTGTGCAGGCAGTACAGGCCCAGACTCAGTTTCCATAAGTGCCCACCGATAGGCACTTGCTTTTATAAAGTTGGACCATTTTGTATACGGGTATGTGGCCTAGCCTTTTTGCAATTCTAACAATTGCATCTTCTGCTGCGTGCATTGAGTAAGTAGCCTATCTCACAATCTATTTGCCTCTAATAAAATACCGCGGTAATTAATAAAAGGAACCTTTTCAATTTGAGTCCCCCCAATAAAAATGTTTTTGACGTGGTGTGTTTTTGACCACAGGTCATAAAAGATTTTGACTGATTTACCTTAAGTTTTAATCTCAGCATGAAATTGTTAAACCAGTTCAGAAGCTTTTGGAGGGCGTTTTCAGTCAGACCTAAGAGACTCGCGTAATCCACATAGAGCAGCATGGGGACTGCCTGCATGGCAATCCTAGGGGTATCATCACTGGAAGCCCTTAAAGTGGTGTCTAGGGAATTGATGTATAATTAAATCGGGAAAGGCACCAATATGCAACCCTGCCTCACCCCTCTAATCACATTCATTGGGGCTGAACTATCCCCATTCAGTGTAAAGTGCACACTCATTGTGAAGTCCCAATGCATGCGTTTTACCAGATCCACAAGAGGGGGTATCAATACACACCTGCGACATTAGGTCCCATAATATGCTTCCATCCACAAGGTCAAAAGCACAGGAGATCTCCATAACAACGTATGTACGGCCCCTTTCCTGGCTTTGGCATATTTGCCTATGGGGCTATAAGTACATAGCCAACAGAAAGCACTTCCTGTTTTGTTTCCTGTCGGTCAACCTGATGGGGATGCTTGGGTAGGTGCTGGGCACTTACCTGCTTCGTGTTGTCCTGTGGTTTCCTCCTTTGCTGGGCTATGGGGGTGCTCATGGACCTTTGTGGGAGCTACTTGAGTCAGGATGTTTGGCTTCCTGGACTCCTTTGGGTTCTTGGTTGCCAGTACTGCTGGGCTGCGCTGGTTTCCTGGAGTCCTGCGGTTGGGTGAGTCCTCCTATGCAGCCCATCCTTTGCGCTGTGGCTATGGTCCCGCCAGTCAGCCGCTGCAGATTGCTGGTGCTTTGATTGCACTCTCAGGTTCTTCCTGCCTTGGGGCTGCCTGTGACAGTGTTCAGTTTCTTTTTGTTGCCCTTTGCAAATTCTGGGGAGCGTCCGTGTTGGGATCCGGACGCTCCGTGTGCCGCACATTTTTGGGGAGCACTCGGGTTGGGCTCCGACTGCTCCGTTTTTGTGTTCCTTGCATGCCACTTAGGCACGAACATTGTGGAGCACTCGGGTTGGGCTCCGACTGCTCCGTTTTTGTGTTCCTTGCATGCCACTTAGGCACGAACATTGTGGAGCGACCGGGGTGGGCTCCAGACGCTCCGTGTGTGGCGCATCTGTCGGGAGCCCTCGGGTTGGGATCCGAGTGCTCCGTTTTTGTTTTCTCTTAGTGCTGCTCAGGCACGTGCATTTTGGAGCGCTCAGGGTGGGGTTTGGACGCTCCATGCGCAGCGCTTCATTGGAGGAGCACCCGGGTTGGGCTCTGGGTGCTCCGTTTTGTTTTCCTGCCATGCAGCTCAGAGGTGGACATTGTGTGACACCCGGGTTGGGCTCCAGGTGTTCCGCTGCTCGTCTTCTGTGCGAGGCACCTGGGTCGAGCACCAGGGTGCTCCACGGCAATTGAGCAGGTCGGCATCTGGTTCCCACCTTCCTCGTGTGTGCTGGGCACCGGGGCTGGCATCTCCAAGTAATTTCAGCTTTCGGCGGCCATGATGGGTGGAGTTTTCTGGCTTTGGTTGGCCACGCCCCCTCCCACCTCGCTTCTAGGTTGTGCTCAGCTGTTTCGCATTCCGTTGATTTGGGGCGTTTTTTTTTGGTTTAAATGGAGGGGGATCACATTCTGGTCTGTTCTACCCCTGTTGGTTGTGTGCGCTGGGTCCTGTCTTTGGTGTTCATTATGGGGATGCATCAGAGAAGGCGTAAACATGTGTCTCCTGTTTCCTCTTCCTCTTCCCCAGCAGACAATGGGGATTCTGCTCCTCCGTTCTCATGTACGAGGGAACATGGGGTTTCCTGATGATGCTGTGGCCAGCACTTCCAAGGATGCTGTTCTGTTGCAATTTCGGAAGCCTGTTACTACTTCTCTTCCTATCCATCCCTTTGTGATGGATGTCCTCTTGAAAGAATGGAAGGATCCTGATCGCATCATGATGCAGTGCTTTATGTTCAAACTGTATCCTTTGCAGGACATGGAGCCGTCGTTTCCTGAGTCGATTCATGTGGATTCCATTGTCGTCAGTTTAGTGGGTCGTTCTTCTATGGCAGATGATAATATTCTGCGTGATGGTGTGGATAAGAAGATTGGCTCTGCGTAGAGAAAATCTTATCCTGGCTCTCACCTTGCTATCCATTCTGGTGTCTATGGGGCTTATGTCGCTCATTCTCTGTTGACTGACTTTAAGACTTTGTTTTCCATGATGCAGGAGGGGGGCAGTTGCCCGGACCTGCTGGAATCCATGGAACGTCAGGCCGAATTCCTCTCGGACATTGCCTTTGATTCTGTGCGTGCTTCTGCCTTGTCCTGTGGTTCCTCTATTGCCACTCATCGGAACTTGTTGCTTAAGGGTTGGAATACGGACACCGCGCAGAGATCCATGGCTTTGCGGTTGCCATTTACTGGCCCTCGTCTTTTTGGGGACGCTCTTGAGGATAAACTTCACAAGGTGTTCAAAGAGTAGAACATTCCATTTCCTTCCGTCGCCAGCCTTCTCATAAGGTCTCTTCTGCCAAGACCTTTCGTCAGCCTTCCCGGTTTCAGCAGTCCTCCTTCAATGGCCCGAAAGGTGCTGGTAGGGCTTTCCCCCCGGAAGTTCCAGAAGAAGCCCCCCCGAGAAGCTGCACAAGGTCTGCAGCGTTCATGACTATGCCACCCCGGGGTCGGTCACGCTGGTGGTCCACCAGAGGTTAGTGGGAGGCTGAGGTTGTTCCTTCCAGCTTGGCGTCTGACGACCTCAGATCAGTGGGTGCTGGATGTCCTGGACCATGGGTATGGGATTGAGTTTCTGTCCTTTCTTACGCCCTCAGGAGTGGTGCGGACTCCGACGCCCTTGAACCGGTCTCAACGTCAGTCTTTGTTGGACGGTATTTGCTCTTTGCACCCGAAGAAGGTGATTGTGCCTGTTCCCCGATTGGAGTGGGGTCTGGGGACCTATTTGATTGTCTTTCTTGTTCTAAAAGTCAGAGGGGGTTTTTGGATTGTCATCAATCTCCGGAGTCTGAACTTGTTTGTCCGGAAGATCCCGTTCAAGATGGAGACCTTGCAACAGGTGATACCTTTGATTCAGGCCGGCTGGGTGTTGGCTACGCTGGATCTCCAGGATGCTTATCTTCATGTTCCAGTCGCTCTGGAGGATCAGAGGTTCCTGCGCTTCTGCCTGGAGGGTCATCATTGGCAGTTCTGTGTCCTTCCGTTTGGTCTCCGATCCGCTCCCCGCGTGTTCACCAAGGTGGTGGCTCCCTTGGTGGCCCATCTTCACCTCCTGGGAGTGTCAGTGTTTCCTTACTTGGACGATTGGCTGCTCCAGGCTTCTTCCCCTGCGGTCCTGTCTCAGCACCTGTCCTTGACAATTCGTACGCTAGAGCACCATGGGTTTCTCCGGAACTTTCCGAAATGCCAGCTGCTTCCTGCCACTTGGAGGTCTTTCATCGGGGCCGTCTTCGATTTGATCCAGGGCAAGGATTCATGGCTTCTGCGCCTTCAGTTCCTGTTGCGGAGATGGTTGTCTCAGGCTGCGGCTCTCCTCCTTCAGTGGCTCGCGGTTCAGGGTCATATGGCTACAACTGTCTTCATGGTTCCCTGGGCCAGGGTTCATCTACGGCCTCTGCTGTGGCATCTTCAACATTGGGTTCCTTTTCCGGTTCGAGACTATGCTGTCTCTGTACCAGTTTCCCTGGAGATTGTGTCAGCTCTCCAGTGGTGGCTGGATTCCTCCAATCTCTCCAAGGGTATGTGGATTCGCCTGCTGCCTCCATTGTTGTTGACAGCGGATGCCAGTGCATCCGGTTGGGGGGCAACTCTGGATCAGTGGGCTGTTCAGGCTCATTGCCTCTGGTCGGAGTCCCACCGGTCCTCCAATTGGAGGGAGCTGTCTGCGGTGGACCGTGCGCATCGTTTCTTCCAGGATCGTCTGCTGGGGTGAAATGTCCTGGTGCAATCGGACAACTCAGTTACTGTGGCTTACATCAACCACCAGGGAAGTACTTGCAGTCCTTCGTTGAATCTGGTGGCCTGTGCGATTGCGGGTTGGGCGGAGTGTCATCTTCTGGCCATCGCTGCCCAGCATATCAGGAGTGAGGACAATGTGGTGGCAGATTTCTTGAGTCGAATGTTTCCGTCTTCTCTGACCCTGTGTCTCTCCCCCAGGATTTTCCAGATGCTCTGTCTGAGGTTCGAGACTCCCCAGCTGGACTTATTTGCCTCCAGGACCAATGCGCAGCTTCACCGCTTTTGTTCCTGGACTCCGGAGTTGGGTGCTTGGGGGTGGAGGCGTTGCCTCTCTGGTGGCCCCCTTGGTTGCTGTACACCTTTCCACCCTTTCCTCTGATTCCGGCCTTCTTGCTGAAGGTCCAACAGGTGGGTGCCCGGGTGGTGGCTGTCTTGCCTCACTGGCCTCGGAGGTCCTGATTCCCATTGTTGTTGAGTCTGGCGGTGGGTTCTCCTTGGATTCTACCCCGTTACTTATCCCCCCTGAGGTCACCCTCTCCCTCCCTCCTGGTCCCTCTCTCCCTGGCGGTCTGGAGTTTGAACGGTTGTCTCTTGGGGTCCGGGGTTTGCCTGACCACCTCATCACTGTGATGCAGGCATCCCGTAGGAAGCCTACTTTGTCCTCCTACTCTAAGCATTGGGCTTCCTTCTCCTCCTGGTGTTCTGGGCTTGTCTGTCTCCTACCTCTTGCCCTATCGCTTCTATCCTTCAGTTTTTTCTGGATGGGTTTCAGAAGAACAATGCCTTGTCTACTCTGAAGGGTCAGTGGGCTGCTGTTCAGGCTTTCCGGGATCGAGCTTCGCTCCTGTCTTCGGATGGGTTGCTGGTTTCCCGGTTGTTCCAGAGTTTTCTCTCTCCTCAACTTCTGCTTGTTCTCTGGTTTCTCCTTGGGTTCTTTCTTTGGTCCTGGGTGCTCTGCAGTCCTCTCCCTTTGAGCCCTTGGAATCAGTTGACCTTAAGTTCCTCTCTTTTAAGGTGGTTTTTCTGGTTGCTGTAACTTCTGCTCGGCGGTTGGGTGAGCTCACTGCCTTGCGTTGCTCTCCTCCCTTTTTGCGTTTCTTGGATTACAAAGTGGTCCTTTCTTTGGATCCTGGGTTTGTTCCGAAGATTCGTTCTCAGTTTCATTCCTCTCAGGAATTGATCCTTCCTTCTTTCTGTCCTTCTCCATCCTCGCATGATGAGCTGTTGCTTCACTCTCTGGATGTGAAGGGTGCGTTGTTTATTTATGTCGACCGCTCTGCGATGTTTTGTTCTTCCGACTCTCTCTTTGTGACTTTTGGTCTGGCTGGTCAAGGTAAGGCTGCCTCCCGTCTTACTCTGGGTCGCTGGATCAAGGCTGTTATTTCTCTGGCTTATCAGGGCCCTGCTTTGCCTTGCCCTTTTGGGGTTCAGGCCCATTTCACTAGGGGTGTCTCTGCTTCCTGGGCTGCTTTTCATGGGGTTTACCTCGATGAGATCTGTCGGGCTGGGACTTGGGCTTCTGATTCTACTTTTGTGAAGCATTATCGTCTGAATTGTGCTCTGTCTGACCGGACCAATTTTGGCTGTGGTGTGTTGTGTGCTGTAGGAGTTATCCCCCCCTTAATTCTGAATGTTTATTAAAGTTTTCACTTGCTGCACTCCACTTTTTGTGTTCGGTCTGTGTTCTCTGTGTGGTTTGCCAAAGGCCTGCTTGTGTGGTTTCTTTGGTATGCCTCATTAGTGATGACTGGGTCATGGAGGAGGGACGTAGAGGTAATGCTATGATTCCTTACCGGTAATCCCCATTACTCTTCGTCCTACTCGTCCGCGACCCAGTCATACTTGCCACCCACCCTCCCTGTTCAGGCCTTTGTTGCTTGGTTTGTCAGGAAGCGCTTTCTGTTGGCTATGTAGTTAAAGCCCCTGGCAGGAGGGTGGGTAGAGGCTAAAAGCGTTTCCTGTTTTGTTTTCTGTCAAGTGGAATACCTCATTAGTAATGACTGGGTCGAGGACGAGTAGGACTAAGAGTAATGGGGATTACCGGTAAGTAATCATAGCATTCCTGAGGGCTTCTACAATCACAACCTAAACGGAGGAAAACAAAAATGAATAAAATCACATCATCCACTGACTTAGACACACTTCCATTGGTTAATAATTCGACCTCAAGGGGTATGCAGGGTTCTGCGCTGTCTGAACTGAACCAAAACAGCAGTGTTGCTACTCAACCTACCATTGTGGACTTTTTCAAATATTCAAACAAAAAACATCTAAAGTGGAGGAAAGCTTCCTAAACACTTTAATATGAACAGAAATATGTCCCAACAAACATGTACCATGCAATGGACTGGACACTCATGGTCTGGCATCTGCAAGTAGGCTACCATCCAAATATGGTGCATGAGGTAGCTCAAGAAAACCACCTGCAGAAAACGTTGCACCATCTGATCTTGACTCCGGCTATGGTATACTGATTTAAAGGCTCAAGTTCATTTCGAACAAGATACTTGCAACCTGCTCCTCCTAAATCAAATATTGCTTCCGTGTTAAGGTTGAAACTGCAAAAGCAGTGGAAAGAGATATTGTAAGAAACACATGTGTCCGCTTTGCAGGATATAATAAATCTGGATCATGCAATATTAAATCTGGATGGGAGTTCAAATCTGAATGATACTGTTATCACCTTATCAGCCAACCCAGATTACATTTTAAGTCAGCAAGTCTCTTGTCCTACTAGGATACCTCTGACAATATCACTACTAAAGTCAGTACCAAGTATCAATATTGCTCAGGCAGCACAAGATGTAACAAGCTGCAAAAGGCAAAAGGACAAGTTCTTTATGAATCTCAAAAGGGAATCTCTTTGGTAGAGACTTGGCATCAAATATGTTAATCATTAATAGACAATTTCCTGCCTAGATCTAAATGAAGAGGACTGCCCATTGTATCAATTTATAATAAATAGTAATTGAACAAGCATAACCAACTAAATAACGCTCTAAATAGAGCAAAGAGAGTAACTTACCGTCAAGCATATCAAGCCACAAGTGCTGAACAAAAGTGCACATTAAAATCATTGAGACGGGAATACAGACAACAGATTCGGAAGGCAAAATGGGCACACTGTGAGGTGATGTGGGTTAAGCTAAACTATGCCAGTAAGACCAACCACATAAAGGTGTTTTGGAGAACTATCAACAAATTGGACTACGGTGACTGTAGGGCTAATAGTGCTAATATTCCTGAATCTGGTTGGGATACGTATCGCTGGTCTGTACGTCAAGCCCCATGAATCTATTTCAGATGATGACATCCAGTGGGAAATACCAAACCTGGCTGCTCTAATCGATTCAAGCCAACTTTACTTGGGGTCGGGTGTCCTTGTACAGAAATGTCCTTATCAATTGCGCAAATAACTGAGGAATTGATTATCACTTCTTTAAGCAGTATCAGATCAAATGGAGCACAAGGTCCCAACGGCCTCCCCAACACTGTTTTTAAAGTCAGGACAGAATTGTGGGCATCTGTATTGACTCCAATATATAATGAGATCTAATCGACTAGACTTATCCACGAATTATGGCAAGGGAGTATTCTGCACCAGTGTATAAGAGTGGACCTTCAGAAAATCCAGCAAACTACCTGCTAATACCCTAGCCGGCATCAATGCTAAGTTCTTCACATCATGTTTACTCAAGGGCCTGGAACAGTGGGCTGCATCGATCAATATAATCCCAATCTCCTAATCAGGATTCCTAAAAAGCCAGTCAACGTCTACAAATGTATTGTCTCTCACTTTAATGGCAGAGAGAGCGGTTTATAAAAGGCAAAAATTATTCATCTGCTTTGTTGATTTGAAATCCTTCTTTGACGTCATTCCATGTAAGTTGCTATGGTCCCGGCTTGCAGCCTGGGATGTGCCACGCATACTCCTTGATGTGATTAAATGCCTGTATACCTGCACATGGGTCCAGGTAAAGATGGGAGATGGCAACAACGTGCCTTGGCTACTTTTGGGTGTAAAGGATATGTTGACGCTCATACAGAAGTCACACTAAAGTTTTCCTAAAGAATAATAAATTTGGTGCATCCAAAAGATAAGGGAAGAGAACACCCTACTTCCCAAACTCAATCTAAGGATTGAACAATTTTTGAACAACTTTCTTGGAGCACACAAATAATTCTACATTCAATTTTACAAATTATAAATTGCAAAGAAAAAATAACAATCGGTTGGGCTCTTGTTATTCTCTTCCTTTTAATATTGTCATGGCACTATTGTGATGTGCTTAAGAAGATCATGACAAATGTGCGCTTTATAATATTTCCAGCCCTGATGAAGCCGTAGGTTATCCCTACCACGGCGAAACGCGTTGAAAAGAAGTTCTTATGGATAAATACCTGTAATAAGAACTCCTTTTGAACAACTGCAAGCCCTGATGAAGTCGTAGGTTATCCCTACCACGGCGAAACGCGTTGGCAAAAGGGATTGGATGACCTGACGATATTAAAAGGAAGAGAATAACAAGAGCCCAATCGATTGTTGTTTTTTCTTTGCAATTTATAATTTGTAAAATTGAATGTAGAAGTGTTTGTGTGCTCCAAGAACGTTGTTAAAAAACGTGCCTTGGCTATTTGACACCTTTGGCGGCCTAAAGCAAGGTTATATGCTAGCACCAAGTCTTTTTAATCTCTTTATGGTCAATCTACCTATCCATCTGCACAAAGTAAATGCACACACACCCAACCTTGCAGGATGTAATATAAAATTCTCACAATATGCCAACAACACCACACTAATCAGCCATACTCCAATGGGCCATCAATGGTTAATTGAGTCCTTTGATAAATATATAACAGAATTCCAGTTAAAGATGAACATAAAGAACATAATGTTGACAGAGTGAATTACTCTGGAGTCCCGAGTAAGGAACATAGGAGTAATGGCAATGGAATCAGTCAGGTCATCCAAATACCTAGGAATCACACTTGATGAAAGAGAATAGTTCAAAGGCCACTTTAACACCTCAAGGACTAAAGCCACTCACAAATGTTTGCCTTCAGAACCTTGAGTGAAAAGATATCACTGCCCATCCGCAAGCATTTGGTAAAATCATGAATTCTAAGCTCGTCCATGCATTAGCTTATGGCTAGGTAATTTTCCGAGGTACAAAAGAAAAACGTAGCAATAGTCCACCTCAAATAACGACAACAAAAGAGTGAAAAAACAACCCAAATCAAACAATTAAACTTTATGTGATTCTTGTCTTTATATTCTTCTTTGTCTTAAAAGTCACACACGTATCCTGAAGACAGCCAATGCGTTTCAGCCATAGCAATGGTCTTCTTCATGGCTGTAATAAAATGATTATATAACATGTAAATAAAACATCACACAAGACTAAACATACAGTTTACATAACACATGAAACAATGCTCACAATGAGTAACAGAAAACATTAGCGAACCATATACAAGTCCAAATGTAAACACCCCCATGAAGAGGCACCAACAACCATATTTTATACATAACAGAAAGGAATTGGCAATACACACAACATTTAAAATATGTCAGAGAAAAGACCTGTGGAGGGGTTGAAGGAAGTAGCGGATGGGGGCATTTGTGAAACGAAGGGGAGAGAAATGAGAAAAAAGGGAAATGGGGAGAGCTGGGCAACATCATATCAAAACAATACATATACCTATATAAATATCCCAAGTGGCTTATAGGATCTAAGAAAGCAGTACATGCATATTACCACTGATAATCATTAACCGCCTGTTTGATATATTGTCATAATACTTTATTCTATTGCTAAGGAAAATGATTAACATTGGATTGCAAATATTCATTTCATAACACAAAAGAAATGTGAGGAAGTGAGAAGGAATCTGCATGTTATAGATGCCAACAGTTAAAACATTTATATGTGTTTCTATAGCTCATGAAGCAAACAAGCTTAGTGGAGGAAAAGTAAATAATGAAATGTGAGGAAAAAGTTAAGAATGCATTTATAAGGGACCACACACTCATGTACACAACAGAAATTAAACTAATTTGCTCAGGACAACACAAGCCAGCAAAAGCAAGAAATTACTATTAAACAATGAACATATTTCTATATTCTGTTGCAGCAAACTGGGAGGCAATAAGGACCCTACTCAATGACCATACAAAGAATAACAAAACTCAATACACTATTACGTACCAAAAATATTCACTCAAAGTACTCAACCAAATATGCAGTATCACAAAGTGTCATTCAAATGGTCCAAAATTATTCACTGGCTACATGTATCATTCTATAAGAGAAAACAACAAGAATTCATGCCATTGTATAAAAATTAGTTATTAGAAATAACACTGCCCTGTCATGAGGGCTGTAAAGAAAAAACAGGAAGCACCTGAAAGCAGCTATATAATGATCCTGAAAGGTAAAAACGGATATACCTACCTGTCAGTATCTTTCCATCAGGTCCAGATATCACTTTTGGATTGGAAATAACAAGCAGCAGTAATCGCCAAGTTGGGGATAGTATGAACAAGGAATGTCTGGGCCACTGAGCCCAGTAAAGCACCTATAAGCATGAAAAACATTATATACAAAAAACAAATAAAGAATATGCAAAAGGAAATAGACAAAAAAAGATAATAATGGTACAAGACAAAAGATAAAATGAATTTGACAAACAATGACAACAAATATATGTGTAAAGTACAAGAACAGGAAAAGCAATATTGTTGTTTATGTCGAGTCAGCCCAAAAATAAATGTCAGTGCGGGCAGTCTGTAAAGTGGTGAAACAAGTTGCCAGAATCATGATTAGCAATCCCAAACAATGAAGTTGCAAACATAGCACCTAGCCATTTGAATAAAAGTAGTCCGCAATTGCAATTACTACTAAAAGAATAAAAGAAGCAGAGAGAGAAGCCACAGCAGGCATTGTTTGAGGCCATGCAGAGAGTTATGAAAACTCCTACCTTAACTATCTTAGTCGACAGTAACGATCGCAGCACACTGCGATGTCCCAAATGGCAATATGGTTATTTGTTTCAGAAGTCAAGTGTTAACGCAGCCTTGCTAACAAAATGACTATGATTAAAACGTGATATAGAATACAGAAACAAATGACCCTACTGTGTGGTAAACATCCTAGACATATTACTAACAGCCTTATCTCCACTTTTTTGGCTTTCAAAGCCAAAAAACCGGAGATAATCTTTCCGCCCTATTTGCAAGCCCATGCTAACATGCATTAGCGCATGTTATCAGCCGTTTTGCCAACGCCTCGCTTTGCATCTCTAATGAGATGCAAAGTGGGCGTCACTGGGCGTACCTCTGATGGACTACTTTGTAAATTATTGCTAAATACACATCGCAATATTTACAAGGTGGCCCTCAGGATTTTAGCAGATGTTAGTTTTTGGCGGAATCCGCGGTTATCGCCGAAAACTAACGTCTGCTAAAATCCTGACTATTGTATGTTGACAATGGGAGATGGATTGATGTGTTACGACCACAGGGTCGTATCATCAAGCATATCGCCGTTTTGCAGGGAACATCGCTGGAAAACCAGCGATGTTCCCTGCAAAACCGGCGATTTCCCCGCTATCGCTGGATTATATATCTCCCTTGAGGTATGTGTTGATGATAACGCGCTAACTCGGTGATTTCATTCAGCGATAGCCGGCGTTAGGGAAATCAGTGCAAGACGCGCTGGGCAATAATTATCGCCCCTTGTTGTTGATATGCCCCCAAAAGTCATTATGAAAAATAACGCCACAACTTGAAAACAGCCATGATACTTGCTTCGATGGATGCCCACCCTGCAAATAACCCATCCGATCTGCCCGAACGTAGCATGTGGACGGGAAAGAACCCGAATCGGGCACTGACTTCCTATTTGAAGGCCACGTTAATTGGCCTGCAACTATGGCACACCTGGGTAGTGGTCAGGAGGTCAAGCACTGTAAACAATGAAGTAGGACCCTTGACGGTGGTGAAATGTGACCGCGATCTTGGAATGTGGAACACATCCATGAGCTAGTAAACATTCACCATTTAAAAAAGGAGAAATTCAATTAAATAGCAGGGTGTAAATAGATGTTTCAGTAAACATGCAGTTCCTGTGTGTGTGTGTTTGTGTGTGTGTTTGTGTGTGTACGTGCATGCATTCGTGCGTGTGTGTGTGGGTGTGTGTGTGTGTGTGAAAATGTGTTATAGGTTGATGTTGCCTAAATGATCCAGACATGTAAACATAATAGGAGAGATAGTAAAGATTCCCAACAAAGATGCGGAACATATCAAACCAATGTCAGATGCATCTTTGGTTTGTTGATAATCAAAAAGTCATAAGAACATACAACCACGAGGGAGAAAAAGTTGAAAGATAAGAGCAAATAATAATAAGAATTAAGAAAAGAAAGAAGAAAGTAAAGCCATAAATTCCTCAAATGTAATACAGAAAACATGAGAATTTTAAAAAACAGATAAAAGAAACCATAAATATCATGCATGTGATTTAAAATACTAAAATGGATGACTTATGTGATTCCCACTATCAATAAGTGGGTATCTGAAGAGCATATATCTAAAAGACGGCCCCCAACATATGTTGCATATAAACTCCTAGATTTACCTTACAGAAAGTAATGCATTTCTTCATCTGTATTGTGACCCATCTTCACACTGCAGAAGTGTCGATCAAAGCAGCCTCCTTCAGGCATAGGGTCAGCTCCCTATCCCCTCCCAGGATCCTGGGGTACGTGAATAATGCAATGGAACCATATCTCAGCATGGTGTTCCATCATGTGGAATGTCATTGGGTATTGCATATCCTTATTGTGTATAGCCCTGACATGTTCTTTGATGCAGGTGCTCTCACAGTGCTACCCATATAAATTATGTCACAAATGCAACCAATTATGTAGACAACAAATTTGGATTTGCAATTGATAAATGTTGAATCTCGTTTTCTTGGGTGGTGTTATAACTGAAGCGTTTTCTTTTGGTTTTATCAAATCTGCACATTGCATTTATTAAATATTTTTCTGAGGTGTCGATGACAATTTACTGGACCAGTAACAAATTAATGCCCTCAAATATGTCTTTAAGATCCTGATGAACATTGGCAATGCTGGAATTTGGTTGGAGTTCGGGCCCACTAAGCCAAATATAAGTGAGAAAGTCTGCCTTTTAAAAAGCTTACATATCCGATTTTTATCTGAACCTTGTCCCCTAGCCAAACTGTATTGGCAAGAACTTTCAAATCAAGATTCTAAAAGTTTTTGAAGATCTTACTTACCTGATTGCCTAAACACTTATAAGTGCCAGTCATTAGGGCTCTGACAATCAAGCCTCATTTAAGATCATTTTACATTGAGCTACACATGTTTTATCTTTTAGAAAGGCCAAAGAGGCCTTAGAGGCAAACAAATATGCCTGAGCTGTTATCAATTCATTTGGAAAACTTGAGGTCCAGCCTTATCTATGGGCACATCTACAAACACACAGGAGGGACTTATTTCACAAGTTAAGATATGGTAGGTACCCAACCAAGTATGGCACCCCCAGGTGGGTGCAATAATGGCAAACAAGCTGTTGTAGGCTGTGTGACTGTTAAAAGGAATCTTTATTGCACATAGTTCTGTATGCTCTCATCTACTACAAGCATGACAAACTATTGAAACCATTGTTCATTGAACTTGGTGTGAGAACATGCCGCCAAGCCCTTATTCTTTGTCTATATGGAAAATCAATCTCTCTGATTAGTCGCTATATCAAACATTTGCTTTTGGTGGAAAACATGTTAACCACAACCTAACAATCTCTACTGATTACCATGGTGCTATTTGTCATGAAATATTAAACTCTAATTTTAGCTTTATCTAGAACGATTTGATGAATTCTTTATAACTGTCCAACCTTGCTCAAACCTCTTTTTGGTTGCAATTTGTAAGAAATAGTGGCGGATTGTGTGGTCCACAAAGAGTCAAGAGCCCTTAAGCGTTTTTATTAAGCTCAAAATTAGTTTTAAATAGATGCGGTTTTGGGTAGAATAAGCAAGGCTAATACAGTATTCACTGTTTTAACTAGGGATGTTATTATTCATACCCTTTCGCGATACTTTGCACTAACCTTTGAACAAGGATGGTTATTGATTTTTTTATGGATCTTGACTGAGCAGAGTAATGTTAGTATTTTTTTTTTTAAATCTATTCTTTCCACAATGATATATGTTGTTCATGGATACAAATTCCTAAAGAAATTGCCACCAACGCATCACAATGTGTTTTTTGTAATGATTTTTTATTAATCAGACAATAAATAAAATGTACTTAACAGTATACCACAATATGCTGCTATCAACATTAGTGTACATCGGAAAAAAAGGGACAGAAATGTTTTTATGTATCTATGTAAGTTATCAAACCATATAAATAATCAAACCATAACTTATGGCATTCAACAGGACTTACCCCTAGGAGGAACCCTTAACAATATGTACACTTTGCCACTGCTTGCCTGTTTAGAGCGCATGTATTTTCTATCTACATACTTGTGAATGACACACAAATATTGATGAAAAAAGATGTACTTTCGAATGACATTGCAGCTATATGTGTGTCTTTCTGCAAGCTACCATGGCATCAAAGCATACTTTAATAGATCAGCACTGTAAGAATTCAAACGTCAGGGCCTATGTTCTGTCTTTTTAGGTTATGGTAAGGTATCATGTCAAGTAGTGTAGACAGCAGGTTGTTCTGCATTGGAACTTCAGGCAAATCTGAAGGATTATCTTTTCTCTGGACTTCTTGATCTTGGTGAGGGCATTTGGAATCACTAGTATCAAAGGGAGAACTGTGTCTACGGCAAATCATTACTGAACAACTGATGAAAAGACAATTGCTTTTCTGGGGGGGTCTTGAAGAATCTAGTTGTTATGTATGACTATATTTTGCTGCCTTTGTACAAATCTATTTTCTCGAGAATCCCAAATGAAGGTAAAATATTTTTATATTCTTTGCCATTTAGAACTAATTTGTAATTTTCAAATCTCTTTTTTTTAAATTTTTTTTTTTATTATTCAGAGCAAGAGGTTCCAAAAATACATTACAAAATGAATTTAACATTCATATCATAGATAATATGGCATTAAAGTAGAATTGTATGAAAAAAAAGAGCACTAATCGAAAGTGAAATGTGCCTTGTGCAAAACAGCAGAAATACAAATACTCAAAAACCACTAAAGTGCAAGTGCAAGACTTGAATAATTGCAATAATGTTGCAATAAAGGGAATTCATTAGCATATAAACATTGATAAAAAGCATTCATCAAAACAATTCAACACTTCAGTATTTAAAATACTATATCTATAAGGTGCTAGTGCATTCTTAACAAAAAACTATCAAAAAGGAAGTTCCCTTCCAGAACCATATCATTAATAATATAACATTAAAGTGCAAAAGTGTAAGAAAAAGCACTAATCGAAAGTGCAATATGCCATATGCAAAAGAGCAAAAATACAAATACTCGAAACCACTAAAGTGCAAGTGCAAGACATACTAATTGCGGTAATGTTACGATAAAGGGAATTCATTAGCATAAAAACATCAATAAAAAACATACTTCGACACAATTCACCACTTCCAGTATTTAAAATGTAATAGCTATAAAGTGCTAATGCATTCTGACAAAAAATATTCAAAAAGGAGGTTCACTTCCATAAAGAGACCACGTTGTGAGAAGACTTCTTGGTATATCACTTCCAATATTGGATTTTCTATTAAGTCTTCTCCAGTATTTCGAAAAACTTCCAGTTTCGCTCAAACTTTTTTACAGCTCCTACCCTCCTAGCATAGGCCTCCTCAAATTTTTTTACCCTTTTCATTTTATTAATCCATTTCAGATGAGAGGGGGCTTCTGTAGATCTCCAATTTTGCAAGATTAATGAGCCTGCTACCGCACTAGCAATAAAAATAAAAACTCTTTCTGGTTTGGACAAATGTGAACTTCCCTTGCAGTAGCCAAATAGCACCGCCTCAGCTTCGATCGGGATTCTATTTCCGATTGCGTGCTCGATGTCTAAAAAAACGGCTTCCCAGAAAGACCTCAAACCGGGACAAACAAAAAAAATGTGGTGCCAACCACCTTCCCCGGGTTTAGAACACTGAAAGCATTTATCTTCTACATCTGAAAACCTTTTACTTAAAGTAGAGGGTGTTAAATAAGCCAGCCACCTTGAAAAAAAGGCCATCCTCTTATAATTGGCAGCACGCAATGCTCTGCCTCCTGAATGGCTGATCCACTCCCACTCCCTTTCGGATAATCTGCAGTCGGTCTGCCGATTTATTTTTTCCAAATGGTTCTGGATCACCGAAGAATATTTTGTTTTATGTAGCAGCTTATACCAGTTGCCTATTCCTCGTAGTTTGGCCCCCTAGATGGCAGCTGTCAAATGATTGGGGGGTTCAGTTATACCGCCGGTACTTCTCAACCAGGAGACTAACCGCAGATATTCAAAAAAGGCCGGTTTCCGATGAGTCCCTGTCCTGGCCAATATTTCCTGCCAGGAAATCAGCCTATTCTGTACTATAAAATGTCTCAGTTCGGTTAATCCAGAATTCTGCCAAATATTAATATGGCTGACTTGTATCTGGAAACCGAGGCTGGCACATTCTCTTATATTGAGATGTGGAAAACCCATCAGATTAATTTCCCTAGAGACAGCTTGAAGTCTAAAAAGGAAGTCCTTTAAAATTTTATATCGAGTTTTCTTGGGAAGCTTAGCAGTTTTTAAAAACACTGGAGTGGATGAACCAATTTCTAGCATCATTCTATCGATAAAAAAAGTATCTCTACAAGAGCTAGATCCTAACAGCCCGGATACTAAATCAAGCAGGGCGGCTTCGTAATATGATCTTACATGTGGGAGCGCAAGCCCCCCCCTGGTCTATTGATAGTTGTAAAGTATTCAATTTAACTCTGGGGGCTTTCTTCTCCCAATTAAATTGTCTGAGAAGCGTATCGATTTCCCTGAAAAATACCTGATTAATTTTAATAGGAACATTAGAAAATAAAAAAATCAATAGGGGTAATATAGACATTTTAATTAATGATACTCGCCCTACTATTGATAATGGAAGCAATGACCATTGCTCCAATAGTTTACTTATTTTTGTCTTCATCCTTAAATAATTTAACTCAAATAATTGAGAAAACTGTGAGGAGACATAAATCCCAAGGTATCTTATAGGGTCAGTTCTTAATGCCTGTAATTTTAAAGAACAGGGAAATGCGTCGATATCAGCATTCGTGGCGAGAACTTCTGTTTTATTTGCGTTAATTTTATAGCCGCCTATTCTCTTGAACTAAGAAAATTCTCCCAAGACCTCCTCGAAATTGATCCTATTTGGAGCCAGGTATAGAATAATATCGTCGGCAAATAATTTAAGTTTAGGCATATCGGAAATAGGGGGGTGAATAGCAGCATTGTTTCGAATTCTTAAAACCAAGGGTTCGATAAAAAAAGTAAAAAGTAGCGGAGAGAGTGGACAGCCTTGTCTCGTTCCACGCCTAATTTTTATTGTTCCTGCGCAGCTGGCATTTATTACAAGCTTTGCTGTAGCGTCCTGATAAATATTATTTAGCATCCCTACAACATTCAACGGAAAACCAAATTGAGCCAAAGTAATAAATAGAGTTTTCCAATTTACAAGGTCGAATGCTTTTTCTGCATTGACCATTACAATGCTTGCAGGGATGCAATTTATATTAATATAGTCTAAAGCCTGTGTTAAAAATTGAGTATTGGCAGCCATTGATCTACCCGCAATAAAACCAGTTTGATCCTTATGAATTACTTCCTGAGCAGCTGGTAACAAACGCTCGGCCCAGACCTTCATTAATAATTTATAATCGGAATTTAAAAGACTTATGGGTCGGTACGAATTCATATCATCGGGTTCTTATCTTTTTTAACGAATGAAACAATAATCGCCTCTTTAAATTCGCTCGGGACCTGGCCCCCTTCTCTAATAAGATTAAACAATTTTCTCAGAGGAACAAGTAATTCCTCTGAAAAAACTTTAAAAAACTCAATTGGGAAGTCAGCTTGCCCACAAGCTTTGGAACCCGCAGTTGATTTGATAGCTGCTAAAATTTCACCTACCTGAACTTGTCTTTCTAAATTATGGACCCGCTCCAAGGATAGTTGAGGGAGATCCAAAGTTGAAAAATACTCTTTGATCGAATTTTCCTGTATTCAAATCTCATTGCATTTATTTCTACATTAAGGACACTTTGGCAATATACATAAGGTGCTATTGCAATAAATGGAAGATGGTCGACAATTTTAAAGTATTTCCAGAGGTCTTTAATTTTCTTCTTTTACTGATATATACTCTCTGGACAACACATATATTGCAATAGCAGATCACTTCCTCGGGCCACAAACTGTCAAGTTTTATGACTAAAAACTAAAATACAAACAATACAATGATTTTTTCTAAAAATAACTGTAGTACATTTCGAGCAGTATCTGCCATTATATACATATTTATCCACCACAATCTTCTGTTGACTAAATAGTCACACTTACTCTTATTTTACCGAATGATTGCTAAACAGTATTACTTAGAAATCTGGATTCCAAAAACATGATCTACTTTACCTCAATTAGTATCACCATTATTTCAATGTATTAATTACTATACAAAAAAACTGTAAAATGTAAACATTACAATTATGTCATCAAATGATATAACTCAATAAGCCCCAAGAGAATCTTTCTTCCCAGTGATTCTAATTGATGTATTTAACAGTTTATCATTGCTTAAATACTCCTTCATTCGTGTGGTACCTTCTGGTAATTAATATGAAACTCCCAAAAGGAATACTTATTATCACCCCTGTGTTAAACACCAACTATGCATTAAATTCAGGTTGACCCCAACCTCTGGAAAGTGCTGTAGGTGGTTCCAGCATCAACTTGCATAGCACACACCGATTTCCCAGAACAAAGCAACATTTTCTTAGCACGTCTGCCCTGTTTGTCTCCTACCACTTTGCAATAAGTTGTCCCTCCGCCCAACAACAGCTCACAAAAACCTCATTCCTGGGGGGGCAACATCTGGATGGAAATTAGCGCATAATATGATGCAGTAATGTGATTCAGAGAACGCACAGAGAAAAGTGCCTTTGATGACTAAGTTGCCTTTCCTCCACTTGAGTCCACATTGTCATGTGTGTCTGAATTGTCCCTTTTATGCTGGGGTTTCTCTTGCCCCTGTTCCTTACTGTCCTTGGTGACACCATCCCATCACAACCTGTCTTGTGGCAGTGGACCCCAGTGACAGGAGACACACCCACTCTTAGCGGGAGATTTACTAAAAAGTCACACAAAGCAACGCAGCCCCCAGTGAGACTGTGCTGCATTACATGACAGGGAGGGAGCAGGAGAGCGCCATATCTTCAGAGATATAGCTCTCACCTCTGCTTTTCCTTACGCCGGCACTGATTTCAGCTGCCTTGCGCCATGCACACACCTTAGCGCTGTAGCGCTAGGGTGTGTACATGTGTGTAGTATAGGTTTTGCTCCGGAAGGGCACCCTTCCTGTACAAAATACTATGCTACAAATGAGGGAAAGGTGTTCCTACTTTGTATGCATGCTGCACATTTGGGCTACTCCCTATGTCTGCAGGTGACTTAGTAAATTTCACCTGGTAGTGACTCAGATCTGAGCAAATTGTGTTACCAACACTATCGCCATATAGGTTAGTATTAAATCTCATCCATACCTCCACAATAATTTTAACACTATAGGCCCACTACCTCCCCTTTCCAATTCTTTAGTGACATCCCAAAATGCTTATCCTTCATCGAACTCAGTAGCACTGCTTGATAACGTGATTTCGCCAACCAAACATCTTGTCTTTATGACCTTCTCGGTGGCCTCAGTTTATCATTGAGAGCATGATAAAATGGTCGATGTAGATGATTCAAAACTTCCCTTGAAGCTCAAATACCTGACTGTTTCAATTTAAATAAGTTAGATGAGTACCACTTGTTAGTGGTGGACTTCAAGGGGTTCGTTCTTGCAGAATTGCGAGCAATGCATTTTCGACCAGAAATGAAGTGATATAATTTCACTTGGCCAACCTCAACACCCTCCCAACGAGGCTAAGTCACTGTGATTAATCAAATATTTGGCATACTTTAGTATTTTTGCTTGGTTTGCTGAGTGCTAAACCAGGCTTATCAGATTATGTGAAGTACAAGCAATATCTTACCTATTATTGGAAGCTTATTGGCAAATACAAAGTTAATATCTGTGGAATGTGATCACTTCCAACTCTTGAAATATTCAACAATTTTTGGGCCAACTTACCTGAAACCAAAGTATATTCAGAAATTGACCCATATTTCGACTGTTTAAAAGTTGGAACTTCCCTTGATTTACACAAGGATGATTCATTTAACATAGTTAAACCAAGCTGCTGCAGGTAAACATGGCACATCTTAGCAGTACCCTTTTAAGGGTTTTAATGCAACCAGATGCATATTAAAATCACCAGAAATGATTAAACCAGCCATTGAATATCAGAGTGCTAATGATTTTATAGTATCCCACAAGGTAAACAACTGAATCAACGTATTACTTTCCCTTGTACTAAAGTAAACATTCAGTATTATCATCATATACATATCATACTGTAGCAAAACACCTTGGGTCTGATTCGCAAAAGTAAACTTAGACCAAAAGTCAAAGTTTAGACCTGAAGTCTAAGTTTAGACCTAAGTCTAGCCTTACACTACTAAAGTTAGACGTTTGGTCTAAGTTTAGGCCAAAAGTATAACTTAGACAAAAAGTCTAATTTTAGTAGTAGTTAAGTTAGACTTTTGGTCAAAAGTTAGACCAAAAGTCTAACTTTACTACTAGTAAATTTAGACTTTAGGTCTAAACTTAGACATCAGGTCTTAACTTAGACTTTTGGTCAAAGTTTACCTTTGTAAATCAGGCAAGTTGTATCCATGCCAATTGCAAATCAATTACTTTTGCTTTTCAACTCAACTTAGTCGTAACATACAATGAAAGACTGCCCTTTGCATGACCTTGGTTATCAGTGCATATTGATGGGAGATTACATTTATTAAAACCAAGCAATGGAGTATCTTGCTCTCTCCATTTTTCCTGAAACATCAGAATTTCAAAAACATTTAGAAAGGAAAGTGTGTCAGAATCTGCTAACAAATGATCTAAACCATGTACATTCCAGGAACATATTCTCATTTGTTTGTCATTGCCACTAGTGGTAAGCAAAGTTCAGTCCCTTGCACCAGAAGACACATTTGTAAGCGTTTCTGGGAGCCATGCCCAATCTTCATGTAACATTTTATTTTTAGTTAACAATTCACAGGTACGAACTCCTTTTAATGTACTTGTAACCAAAAGGTCTGTGATTTTAATTGGGTTTTTCAGTGGACTAATTTCACATTTGTGTAATGGAGTTGACATTATACAATCAGATTTTTTTGGAACTACTATATCCAGTATAAAGGGATATTTTGAAAGGGGGTGAGTTTCTTCATCTCAATGCCCCACTCCATAAAATACAGATTGGATTCAAGAATTTTGTTTGCTATTTCATTGGCAGCCTGGGTTCTAATAGTGGATTCACAGGCTACATTTGTGTGAACTTGTTTGAATTGAACAGATAAAAGGTCCACAGACTTGATGAATGATAATTCAGAAATCGTTGAGATAAGTTTTAGAATTGTACCTCGATTCAAACTATCATATACACCCCAGGCTTCATATAAGGGATGAGATATTGATTTCAAGACATTACAAGACTTATTTTCTGGCATGACCCTTGTAGAAATCACTAGGCCAGGTTCAAAACTAGAGGATGGGCCACTGCTAAATAGCTATTCTGATGTTCTTTAGAGGGAAAAATTATTTTTGAATAGCTGCAGACATAGTTCCATTAACCGGCGTAGACCCAGGTGTTATCGGAATAGCACTAACCTGTGGCACAGACACAACCCTGTTATATATAGTTGGTTCAGTCAGCATTTGTAGATGGCAAACATCACTGTTGCTTGTCACCTGTGTATCACCAAGTTTTGGGAGACTCAGCAACTGGTTACTGGGCATGCAATTTAAATGGGTTGTTTGATTATATCTGGGCGTTATCTGTACCCAATGGAGTTTGATCCTGCAGTTGTAAGTTCTAACCACTTGGTCTAAAAAGAGGATAACAATCCCTGGGTTGTTGCACCAATTTAGGTGATATATCTAAAGCTTTCTTAGCTTTATTCAGTCATTCTGAAACCTCTTTCTAGCCTTTTTTTGTTAAGGGAGACTGATACATGGAACCCTCATTTAGGGCCGTGGAATTTAGGACTTGAATTACCACAGTGTTAAAAGTTTCTAGTACAAAGGGTCTTTCATAGTTTTCTCTTTCTTGCTCTAAATCTCCTTCCTATTTCCTAGTATCCCCAGGTAAAACAATAGAGGTGCATGAGGGGGCATCACACTGAGCTTTTTGGAGCTTCATACTTTCACTAGCATCCCTCACCTCCAATCCCTTATCGAGTGGTATAGGTGACTCTGCCTTTGATTGTGTGGCCAATTTGTTTACTTCATCAATAGGAGATTCTGCTATATTTTGAAGTTCTGAAACAATCTCTAAGATATATGAACACATACATTAAATTAGTTGGTTGTTAACACCAGACTAGGTTCTTACCACCAAGTTGGTTAGATTATGCAGCTTAGCGTCCATCCCAGCCACATACACAGCTAAGGTATTTAATAGCTCCACCTGGTTATCCAGTTTATTGGAGTGGAAATGTAATGCATCCATTGTCTCCAGCAATTTTCACCATACTTTGATATCTCATGAATTTTGATGTAACAGGAATCATCATCATTGAGTGGCGACAGACATTCACACATCACGGCCCCTTGGTATATCACACCAAAACACAAATCCATAGCTATTGGTGGTGGACATAAAGCTGCTGTAGCTGTTATGGGAGTAGACAAACCACCCTCACATTGAAATTTATCTGACCTTTAAAATAGTCCATGGGATTGGACTGAGAGAGCTTAGTCCAGTTATTGTTTCCAGTCTTGGTTGCATGTCCAGAAAACTCTTAACATGTTTCACCCTTGGTGATGCCTATATATTGACCTGGAACTCATCAGAAGTTTTCACCAGTTGATGTAACCTCTTGGGCTTTCTTAGTGATCTTCCTCCATTTTTGTGAATGTAGTGACCCACATAAGTGCCCAGACCTCATGTTATGATGCCTTCCCCAAGGCACAAGAGTTCAGAAATAGCAGCAACAAGTTGAAGTTAGTGCATCCTCTTCTACCACACAGAGCAAAGCACCAGCACATCCAAAGAGGCAAAGTGCACCAGCTAGAATCACAAAGCCTTAGACAAGGTCCTTATGCAACACAGAGATTACCCCTCACACCTCACAATCAATTAAACAGTGTTGATGGAGTGGAGGGATTTCTTAATCCATATATCTTGAGCACTAGTGCCGCCTACCTGTAAACATCATATAACATGGGACACCTGACAGAGGGTAGGAGCACACCGGGTGCACGCTGAGTTCAGATGAAAAAGATTTAAAAATATATATGATTTTCCATATTTCCATATTTCCAGATCACTATTATGTGGGCAAACTTGGCCCCTAGTGTGAAGCAAGCCTTTCGTCGGCCACTTCCGCTTCACTGCCAGAGTTACGAAGGCCTATTGTCTGCCACATGCTTGCCCCCAATCCAGGTCTTCAAATCTTTACTATAACTAAAGATCAAGCGCAAAACAGATGCCTCAGGCATCTCAGTCCAAACAGAACCCAGTTACCTGGCTTCCTTGGACCTTGAAAGGCCAGAAACGCCAGTCTATCGTTGACTGCCAGCCACCCAGACCTGCCACTATATCCAGTCCTGTGCTGTCCCGTGGCGTCCGCTGCTCTCCACTCAGCCTCGCTCTGCCTCTGCGAAAGCCACAACAAACAGGGACCTCCTCCATGAGCCAGATGTGGGCAGCTCCGAGTCGCGGAGCCCAGCGTGAAGTCCATGCAGCTCGAGAGGGATGAGAGTAGACGGGAGATCAAAAGCTCGAGGGCTCAAGGTGCAAGAGCACTGACAGCCAGCACTGGGAACACGACACAACTGCTCTCTCCCTTAGCTGTACTTCATCTAATCAGGCGTCTGACATCAGCAAATCATTTGAAGCCTGAGAGGATTGATTTCCATCCTCTCCTCTTCCACACTAGGCTGATGTTAGAGGAGTATTCCCCTCCTATTTGCAATTATGGTTGCATACCCTGAGTTGGGTGTTAATGTGCAAACAGTAAGCTGTTACCCTTGATACATCTTCCCTATTGGGAAGTGGAGTCTGGATATTATCCAGAAGTTGTTCACGAAACCCATAACTGCTTACCATGATGTCTTTCCAAAAGGGAAACATTTTTTCTTTAAAGCAGCACCTGTGTCTTTAACAGCCAGTTTCAGGACTGTCATAAATTGCAATCTGGGTAAAGATTATTTATTTGGCAGGTCGTTTTTTGGCCCCCTGTAAATGTGCAAGTTGCGATACAGCCTGTTAGTAAATAGGTCACATTACAAATTACATTGCAAGTAATAAACCAGGCAGTCTGCAAAATTGCACACCCTGAGTTTACAAAGGGCAATAGAACATCTGTTCCACAATTCTGTATTACAGGCAAGCCTATAGACATTTGACATATTTACACCAGTCATTATTAGATACAAACAGTGGAGCCTTTTGTAGAGATAATTGAATGTTTACAAATTGTGTTTTTTCTTTTTTCGGCAAACGTCTGCAGGTGTTAGTCTTTCTTGTTCTCTGAAAACAGTTTTCCTCCCAGAAAAGAAAGCTGTAGCTTTTAAGCTCTTTGTGAAATTACATTTGAAAGCCTAATTGTTGAGCAAGAGCAGATTTGTAGTGCTTTTCAAATTTAATGTGATTTTTCTTAAACAGACGAAATGTCCGGGGATTGCAGATTTATTCTGCGCCATTTGTTCTACGGCAACACAGTTGAAATATTTCAACACAGCATTACGGTGCATTAGACCATCTGCACCCAGAGTGGGCTCTAGGGAGACCACTGTCGGAGCTCATTGAGGTGCTTCTGTGAATATTCACCAGATTGCCAAATAGAGCACGTTTTCGGTTGCAAGAGACATTTTGTTTAGTTTATTGAAAATCAGTTAATACCTAATTGCAAAAAGTGTCTACGCAAATTTTATAAAAGACAACATATGACTTGTCCATGTACCTACACCTGCTCGACCTTGCAAATATATCATTTGTGAATTGGTAAATATAAAAAAGGGATAACTCAAAACGAGCTGTTCTTAACTTCTTTTGTTCACTCCCTAATGTTGACCATGAACCTCTGTACAAGTGCACAAAATCATGCCGTCATTATGATTTACATTCGCTGTTACTATGAGAAGTCAGAAACAAACCTGACACATTTAATGACCCTGACTTACAAGGAAATCACAATCTGCTTGTATCATTGCCACAAGCGTATGAGCAGGATCGCATGTGATTTTAATTTGATGCATTTCATGAGACCTACAGGGTGTGAGGCTCATAGAAGTCAATTCACCGAAATGCCTGGGGTAGCGGAAGTGAAATCAAACACACCCTCGGACCCCAACCCCATGACATTACAGGAAGTGATGTCATGTGATCTCGTACCCTGCTGACATCAAAGGATGTGGCAACACTAACGGCGTTTTGAAAAATATATAATTGGTGTAAGAGGAATACTTAACAGATAAAACCAAGTATTGTTACCACCTATGTATTGATTGAGGTGCTGCCATTAGGTTTTTAACAGTTTCTGAAGCACACACAATTATATAGTACATATAAACACAAGTATATATTCCACTCTTGGACTTCTT
This sequence comes from Triturus cristatus, assembly GCF_964204655.1. NCBI lineage: Eukaryota > Metazoa > Chordata > Amphibia > Caudata > Salamandridae > Triturus > Triturus cristatus. The sequence goes on along the minus strand of NC_140583.1, from coordinate 1,137,976,693 downwards.
CAATCCTTTATTCTGTAAGTGTTCTTCCAATCCCTTTACACCAACGCGTTTCATTATATATGGGTAGTATACCCTATGACTTCCTCAGGGCTGGAATTGATACAAATAATTTCCATTCAAAAAACAGTATTCTGTCATTTCTAGTACTGTCACCAATTCCCCACTGTGTTTTAAATAATCACATAGGGAGAATGAAAGAGTTTAGTTGTGCTTATTTCACATGCAAAGATTCAATGTTATCCATATTATATTTCTATAATATCATTTTAGTAGCTACTATGGTCTAAAAAAGTATAGAGTTATAACAGAATATACAGTTCTTAAAGGTAAGCATAATGCTTCAGTGTTGGTACTGGTGCAATATCGAATTGAAAGAAAGAAATAGCCCTTCGTGCACAACCCAAGTGATGCATTCCTATTTAGACAAATAAAGAAAAAAACTTTTTTTTTAATTATATGTACCTGACAGTGTAGTTTTCTCACATTTATCTCTATTAAAGAATAAAGAGAAATATGCAAATTAAGTAATTTATATCAAATTCTCTTTACGAATTGAAATAACAGTGGCATGAGACAACGATCATTATCATGAGCTATTAGTGTCAATCGCGTATTCAGTTTTGAATCGCTTGGGCTTACCTATTGGTGTCTCCACTAATTCCGTGTCAGTGTGCTCATCTGCCATTTAAATATTCATTCTTCTTATTATTTTTATCTTTGAACCAAATTATCACCGATCTGTTTAAGGTTTGTTTGGTTTCAGCCTGCAATATAACAACTATTATTTAATTGATGCGCTACATATTGCCGCTTAATGCTCATTAGCAGCAAAAGATTCGTGAATAAGGAGAGTCACGGGCTGTCTCACCTATTTATTATGCGAAAAGTTTTTCGATCAGTATCACATTCCGATATTGTCGGCTTCCAACTTTCAAGTCCCTGTAGTTTGGGATAACTAAAATCGAGAGTACAAAAACTGTATCAGAACCACTCTCAGCATTCTCTAATAGCTTATTACAACTATTAGCGTACTATCGCTTTGTACACACGCTTACCTCCATGAGTGTGTCTCCTCACTGGCACTTCCGTGTACGGCTAAATCCGATCTCCGGTATTGGAGGGGTTTATATGGAAAACGGAGGAGGGACTAAAACTCGTCAACGGCCCGCCATTTTAAAGCGGTATAACGTATGTGATAACATTATAAGTGCTGTGTCTACGTATTCTTTTTCCACATGAATCCATAGATAAAGGATTCAATATTTTCAATCCTAGTTAACGTATTATAAATGCCACTGTATAAATTTATATGTCGAATGACAGCTAAACCCAATCCCCGGTATTGGAGGGGTTTATACTGAAAGTAAAAGATGGACTAAAGCTCGTAAATGGCCCGCCATTTTTGAAACGATATAACGTATGTGATGACATTATAAACGCTGTGTCTGCGTATTCTTTATCCACATGAATCCGTAAATAAAGGATTCAATATTTTCAATCCTAGTTAATGTATTATAAATGCCACTGTATAAAGTTACATGCCGAAGGGCAACCATGCTCGAAGATAGCTGAATATGCTTATATGACTATCCCGTTTTAGTTATGGTGATACGAGAACCACACTATTAAAGTGTATCACTTACTCCTCAAATCGCATGTTGCTGATTTCACAACAGAATTATTAATAAAAGTAAACATAAGGAAGATACATAAGATAGAGACAACTTGATTTAAACTCTGATCTCTATAGCCAAATAATCTTTGCTATCATCTACTAGAAAGTTGAGGTAGGAAATATGAGCAAGAGCAAAGTTTAAGGAATTTAAATCTTTAATCTCCAAGAAAGTATTGTAGTTCCTGATCATAATTAAGTCCCTCTTCCACCGCACGTAAGCGCATAATCCATCGTACCTCATGCCGCCGCAATCTCAATTCTCTATTTCCCCCACGTGGGTCTAATCCAATGTGCTCTATACCAAAAAATCTAAAAGTTTTGGTGGAGTTTTGTGCACTACATGTTTGAACATGTTCCGCAATTGGGTACCTATGATCATTATTTTTGATCGCTCGCATGTGTTCCGCTACTCGTTCCTTCAAGGCCCTAATGGTACTTCCAACATAAATCCTCGCACATTTACATTCAATAATATAAATGACATATTTTGTATTACAAGTAATATTTGACAGTGCTGCCATTAGGTGTTTGACACAGCCATTGCCTGGGGGTGTGTGTGTGTTTATATATATATTCACTGAAAAAAACATAGGTTTCAGGGACGTTACAGTTAGAAATTAGCATTTACAAAACCTTAGAAATTCACTTAAAAAACCACAGGTTTCAGGGATATTATAGTGTGCCTGGTGAATTTATAAGTGTTTGGGTTTTGACGCAGTGTTTGGTTTAGAACATGGTTCTGGATGGCTGACTGGAGGAGTGCATGGGGAGTGACACAGTAATTGCTGGAGTGTATAGGTACTGCCTGGGTAAATCAATGAGTGAAAGACCAGTGTGTAGGTGGTTATAGGACTGCATGTGTAGTGGACAGGGATTTGTAGCAGTGCATGTGTTAAGGCCTGGGTCATTGCATGAGTACTTGGGTACTGACTGAATGATTAGAGTACTGCAAGGAGAGTGCCTGGGTGAATTTATAAGTGTTTGGATTTTGGTGCAGTGTTTGGAATAGTACATGGGGCTGGATGGCTGACTGGAGGAGGGCATGGGGAGTGACAGGGTGATTGCTGGATTGTATAGGTACTGCCTGGGTAATTGAAGGTGTGAAAGAAAAGTGTGTAGGTGGTTAGGGGACTGCATGCCTAGTGGACAGGGGTTTGTAGCAGTGTATGTGTTATGGCCTGGGTCATTGCACGAGTACTTGGATACTGACTGAAAGATTATAGTACTGCAAGGAAAGTACCTAGGTGAATTTATAAGTGTTTGAGTTTTGGCACAGTGTTTGGATTAGAAGATTGTGCTGGATGGCTGAGCGGAGGAGTGCATGGGGATTGACAGGGTGTTTTCTGGAGTGTATGGGTACTACCTGAGTAATTGATGGTGTAAAAGAGAAGTGTATAGGTGGTTAGAGGACTGCATGCGTAGTGGACAGGGGTTTGTAGCAATTCATGTGTTAAGGCCTGAGTCATTGCATGAGTACTTGGGTACAGACTGAAAGATGTGAGTACTGCAAAGAGAGTGCCTGGGTGAGTTTATAAGTGTTTGGGTTTTGGCGCAGTGTTTGGATTAGTACATGGTGCTGGATGGCTGACTGGAAGAGTGCATGGGGAGTGACAGGGTGATTGCTGGAGAGTATAGGCACTGCCTAGGTAATTGAAGGTGTGAAAAACAAGTGTGTAGGTGGTTAGAGGACTGCATGTGTACTGGAGAGGGGTTTGTAGCAATGCATGTGTTAAGGCCTGAGTCATTGCATGAGTACTTCCATACTTCCATACTGACTGAATGATTAGAGTACTGCAAGGAGAGTGCCTGGGTGAATTTATAAGTGTTTGGGTTTTGGAGCAGTGTTTGGATTAGTACATGGTGCTGGATGGCTGACTGGAGGAGTGCATGGGGAGTGACAGGGTGATTGCTGGAGTGCATAGGTACTGCCTGGATAATTGAAGGTGTGAAAGAAAAGTGTGTAGGTGGATAGAGGACTGCATGCAAAGTGGACAGGGGTTTGTAGCAGTGCATGTGTTAAGTCCTGGGTCATTGCATGAGTACTTGGATACTGACTGAATGATTAGAGTACTGCAAGGAAAGTACCTAGGTGAATGTATAAGTGTTTGGGTTTTGGCACAGTGTTTGGATTAGTACAAGATGCAGGATGGTTGACTGGAAGAGTGCATGGGGAGTGACAGGGTGATTGCTCGAGTGTATAGGTACTGCCTGGGAAATTGAAGGTGTGAATCACAAGTGTGTAGGTTGTTAGAGGCCTGCTTGAGTACTGGATAGGGTTTTGTAGCACTGTTTGTGTTAAGGCCTGAATCATTGCATGAGTACTTGGGTACTGACTTAATGATTAGAGTACTGCAAGGAGAGTGTCTGGGTGAATTTATAAGTGTTCGGGTTTTGGTGCAGTGTTTGGATTAGTACATGGTGCTGGATGACTGACTGGAGGAGTGCATGGGGAGTGACAGGGTGCTTGGTGGAGTGTATAGGTACTGTCTGGGTAATTAAAGGTGTGAAAGAAAAGTGTGTAGATGGTAAGAGGACTGCATGCCTAGTGGACAGGGGTTTGTAACAGTGCATGTGTTAAGGCCTGGGTCATTACATGAGTATGTGGGTACTGACTGAATGATGAAAGTACTGCAAGGAGAGTGCATGGGTGAATTTATAAGTGTTTAGGTTTTGGCGCAGTGTGTGGATTAGTACATGGTGCTGAATGGCAGACTGGAGGAGTGCATGGGGAGTGACAGGGTGCTTGGTGGAGTGTATAGGTACTGCTTGGGTAATTGAATGTGTTAAAGACAAGTGTGTAGGTGGCTAGATTACTGCATGCGTAGTGGACAGGGGTTTGTAGCAGTGCATGTGTTAAGGGCTGGGTCATTGGGTGAGTACTTGGGTAATGACTGAATGATTAGAGTACTCCATGAAGAGTGCCTGTGAGAATTGGGTTTTGGCGCAGTGAATAGAGTAGTACATGGTTCTGGATGGCTGACTGGAGGAGTGCATGGGGAGTGACAGGGTGAATGCTGCAGTGTATGGGTTCTGCCTGGGTAATTGAAGGTGTGAAAGACAAGTGTGTAGGTGGTTAGAGGACAGCATGTGTACTGGAGAAGTGTTTGTAGCAGTGCTTTATGTTAAAGCCTGAATCATTCCATGGTTACTTGGGTACTGACTGAATGATTGGAGTACTGCAAGGAGTTTGCCTGGGTGAATTTATAAGTGTTCTAGTTTTGGCGCAGTATTTGGATTAGTACATGGTACTGGATGGTTGACTGGAGGAGTGCATGGGGAGTGACAGGGTGATTGCTGGAGTGCATAGGTACTGTCTGGGTAATTAAAGGTGTGAAAGAAAAGTGTGTAGATGGTAAGAGGACTGCATGCGTAATGGACAGGGGTTTGTAGCAGTGCATGTGTTAAGACCTGGGTCATTGCATGCGTACTTGGATACTGACTGAATGATTAGAGTACTGCAAGGAAAGTACCTGATTGAATTTATAAGTGTTTGGGTTTTGGCGCATTGTTTGGATTAGTACATGGTCCTGGATGGCTGACCGGAGGAGTGCATGGGGAGTGACAGGGTGATTGCTGGAGTGTATAGGTGCTGCCTGGGTAATTGAAGGTGTGAAAGACAAGTGTGTAGGTGGTTAGAGGACTGAATGCATACTGGAGAGGGGTTTGTAGCAGTGCTTGTGTTAAGGCCTGAGTCATTGCATGAGTACTTGGGTACTGACTGAATGATTAGAGTACTGCAAGGAGAGTGCATGGGTGAATTTATAAGTGTTTGGGTTTTGTCGCAGTGTTTGGACTAGTACATGGTGCTGGATGGCTGACTGGAGGAGTGCATGGGGATTGACAGGGTGATTGCTGGAGTGTATAGGTAATGCTTGGGTAATTGAAGGTTTGAAAGATAAGTGTGTAGGGAGTTAGAGGACTGCATGCGTAGTGGACAGGGGTTTGTAGCAGGCCTGGGCCATTGCTTTAGTACTTTATTACTGGCTGAATGATTATAGTACTGCAAGGAATGTAACTATGTGAATTTATAAGTGTTTGGGTTTTCTTTTGGCGCGGTGTTTTGATTAGTACATGGTGCTGGACGGCTGAGTGGAGGAGTGCATGGGGAGTGACAGGGTGTTTTCTGTAGTGTATTGGTCCTACCTGAGTAATTGAAGGTGTCAAAGAGAAGTGTATAGGTGGTTAGAGGACTGCATGCGTAGTGGACAGGGGTTCTTAGCAGTGCATGTGTTAAGGCCTGGATCATTGCATGAGTACTTGTGTACTGACTGAATGATTAGTGTACTGCAAGGAGAGTGCCTGGGTGAGTTTATAAGTGTTTGGGTTTTGGCGCAGTGTTTGGATTAGTACATGGTGCTGGATGGCTGACTGGAGGAGTGCATGGGGAGTGACAGGATGATTGCTGGAGTGTATAGGTACTGCCTGGGTAATTGAAGGTGTGAAAAACAAATGTTTAGGTGGTTAGAGGACTGCATGCGTACTGGAGAGGGGTTTGTAGCAGTGCTTATGTTAAGGCCTGAGTCATTGCATGAGTACTTGGGTATTGACTGAATGATTAGAGTACTGCAAGGAAAGTACCTAGGTGAATTTATAAGTGTTTGGGTTTTGGCGCAGTGTTTGGATTAGTACATGGTGCTGGATGGCTGACCAGAGGAGTGCATAGGGAGTAACAGGGTGATTGCTGGAGTGTATAGGTAATGCCTGGGTAATTGAAGGTTTGAAAGATAAGTGTATAGGTAGTTAGAGGACTGCATGCGTAGTGGACAAGGGTTTGTAGCTGTGCATGTGTTAAGGCCTGTGTCATTGCGTGAGTACTTGGGTAGTGACTGAATGGTTAGAGTACTACAAGGAAAGTGCCTGGGTGAATTTATAAGTGTTTGGGTTTTGGCAAAGTGAATGGATTAGTACATAGTTATGTTATGTTATGTTATGGTGATTTGTAAAGCGCGCGATTACCAAGTAGGTGTCCTGGCGCTGTCCACTACTCCCTGATCCTAAAGGCCGAAATTATTTGCCGAACAGCCAGGTCTTCAATGCTTTCCCATAGTGCTGGATGGCTGACTGGAGGAGTGCATGGGGAGTGACAGGGTGATTGCTGGAGTGTATGGGTACTGCCTGGGTAATTGAAGGTGTGAAAGACAAGTGTGTAGGTGGTTAGAGGACTGCATGCGTAGTGGACAGGGATTTGTAGCAGTGCATGTGTTAAGGCCTGGGTCATTGCATGAGTACTTGGATACTGACTGAATGATTAGAGTACTGCAAGGAAAGTACCTGATTGAATTTATAAGTGTTTGGGTTTTGGCGCATTGTTTGGATTAGTACATGGTCCTGGATGGCTGACCGGAGGAGTGCATGGGGAGTGACAGGGTGATTGCTGGAGTGTATATGTGCTGCCTGGGTAATTGAAGGTGTGAAAGACAAGTGGGTAGGTGGTTAGAGGACTGAATGCATACTGGAGAGGGGTTTGTAGTAGTGCTTGTGTTAAGGCCTGAGTCATTGCATGAGTACTTGGGTACTGACTGAATGATTAGAGTACTGCAAGGAGAGTGCATGGGTGAATTTATAAGTGTTTGGGTTTTGTCGCAGTGTTTGGACTAGTACATGGTGCTGGATGGCTGACTGGAGGAGTGCATGGGGATTGACAGGGTGATTGCTGGAGTGTATAGGTAATGCTTGGGTAATTGAAGGTTTGAAAGATAAGTGTGTAGGTAGTTGGAGGACTGCATGCGTAGTGGACAAGGGTTTGTAGCTGTGCATGTGTTAAGGCCTGTGTCATTGCGTGAGTACTTGGGTAGTGACTGAATGGTTAGAGTACAACAAGGAGAGTGCCTGGGTGAATTTATAAGTGTTTGGGTTTTGGCGCAGTGAATGGATTAGTACATAGTTATGTTATGTTATGGTGATTTGTAAAGCGCGCGAGTACCAAGTAGGTGTCCTGGCGCTGTCCACTACTCCCTGATCCTAAAGGCCGAAATTATTTGCCGAACAGCCAGGTCTTCAATGCTTTCCCATAGTGCTGGATGGCTGACTGGAAGAGTGCATGGGGAGTGACAGGGTGATTGCTGGAGTGTATGGGTACTGCCTGGGTAATTGAAGGTGTGAAAGACAAGTGTGTAGGTCTTGATAGGACTGCATGTGTAGGAGACAGGGGTTTGTAGCAGTCAATGTGTCAAGACATGGGTCATTGCCTGAGTACTTGGGTAGTAACTGAATGGTTAGAGTACTGCAAGGACAGCACCTGGGTGAATGTATACGTGTTTGAGTTTTGGCACAGTGAATGGATTAGTTCATGGTGCTGGATGGTTGACTGGAGGAATGCATGGGGAGTGACAGAGTGATTGCTGGAGTGTGTGGGTACTGCTTGGGTAATTGAAGGTGTGAAAGAAAAGTGTGTAGGTGGTTAGAGGACTGCATACATAGTGGGCAGGGGTTTGTAGCAGTGCATGTGTTAAGGCCTGGGTCATTGCATGAGTACTTGGTTACTGACTTAATGATTAGAGTTCTGCAAGGAGAGTACCTGGGTCAATTTATAAGTGTTCGTGTTTTGGCGCAGTCTTTAGATTAGTACATGGTGCTGGATGGCAGACTGGAGGAGTGCATTTGGAGTGACAGGGTGATTGCTGGAATGTATAGGTACTGCCTGGGTAATGGAAGGTGTGAAAGACAAGTGTGTAGGTGGTTAGAGGACTGGAAGCATGGAAAGTACCAATATACCAAATATAGCAATATATATGAATAGAGCACAGCCGCAGCCGCTTCGTGTTTTTTTAATTCCTCAGCAACTACTGAACGGGTTTACACCATTTAAAAAAAAAGGTCGCTTTCTGAACCAAGCACTACCTTTTTGCCACATTTGGTGTAATTCCGTTCAGCGGTTCAGGCTGTAGCCTTGGCTAAAGTTTCCTATGGGAAATTCAATTTCCGACCTCTTTTTTTAAAATTTCTCAGGAACTACTGAACGGATTTACACCATTTAATAAAAAGATTTCTTTCTGAAATAAGGGCTACCTTTTTGCCATATTAGGTGTAATTCCGTTCAGCAGTTCAGGCTGTATCCGTGTCTAAAGTTTCCTACAGAAAATAACAAGGAGAAAACACGTTTTGGGACCCCACTTTTTTCTCAGCCCCCGCTTACCGAATCATATAATTTATTGTGTTTGCGAGGTGTTAGTACAAATGTCAGTTGCTTCTTAGAACTGGCTGAACATGAGAGGGGAAGAGAAACAAAAGCTGTATTATTAATAACTCCTTAAGTGAAATGTTTGGTGGAAGAGATGGCTCTTCAGTCTCATATCCAACTTTCAGACCGGACCTTCACATGAGGGCGCAACAAGAGCTGCTTGAATCAAGCACCCCTCTGGACAGAACCCTGTTCTTGAGCTGAGAACATTTGAGCTCCGCGGCTCACACTAAAATAAACATAACTAGGTCTACTTGTGGATTTCTGATTTTTGCCTCATGCATAGAGGGGTTATGCAGGAGCCAGTATTTTTCTGTTTAGGAGAGCAAAGAGGACAGATGGCTCCAAAACCAGTACAGCAAGAAAAGATGGGCACTCTTTCCTAAGGTTGACACATTTTAGTGTTCAAAAACACACATCAGAACATACATTGAGGGGGTAATTGGATGCGAGGGACGACAAGGAAGGGATAGGTTGGTTCTAGACGATAAGGGGAAATGTTACAGGGGTAAACTGGGTTTATTTGTAATGCACGAATGTCACTTGCCACCTCGTGACCTTCAAATTCCACAATAACAAAATAACACATGAATAGTGCTTAGTTCTAGTGCTCCACTACTTTCTAAGTGCATTCTTTCTTTGAGTGTGCAATTGGTACATGTCTCTCAGTTGATGTGCCTGCTGCAGATATCTGTATGTAACCTGTAAATCACAAATTTGAATGTCCGATTCAATCAGCATTCCACCCTTCCAAAGCAGATAATATTCCAAGTTTATGGGGCCTCACCAAAATGTTTTGCCTGTGGTCCCACATAAGCCTCAAATAACGTGCTTTCTGAGGACTGCCTAGGGTTAGGAAGACAAAGTGAATGAGTACCACAGGAAGGTGCCGCCATGATAGTACGATTAATTAGCTTGGCTCAAAATCTACTTATTGAGTCCAGAAGTGCAAGGTAGTACTGGAAGGCCGATGTTGGATGTCTGGTGTTAGTGAGTAGTGTTAATGGACAGCATCTAGATTTGGGTAATGCCCAGCGTCTTAACTTTTGCTAATGGGGCAGTGTGGATATATTCAAGCATATATAACTTGCACTCCAGCCTTAGTTTAGAGAAGAAATGTATAAGTCTTAGCGTAGGCTCACTATTTATTTATGTTTAGGGCAGGAATCTCCAAACTCTTCTGTAACAAGAGCGACTTATGTTAAATGAAAATGATGAGGAGCTACTCATATTATTAGTGTTGTTTTAGTGGTCATACCACACAAGACTAGATTAGTGGCCACTTTCAGTGTGAAAAGGTTTTGTCAGTTTTAAATGCCTGTGATGGATAGTATATAACCCAATGCCTCTGGCACTAAAGGTTATGGTATTAATAATCTGTTTGCCTAATGCCACATGATTAATCACTCACTTATCAGCCTTAAATATATTTCACTAATTAAACCATTGTTCTCCAAACATGAACGTATGAGTTCTGAAAATACACACATGTTCATATTTAATAAAAACTCTCAGTTTTATTTTACATATATTAGTTATTTCAAGCAAAAATCTCTAATTTAGTAGTCTGTGCTGCACTTTGGAGAGCAACCTGCAGGTAGCTGCGAAGCTCCCAGTAGCTCATGAGCTACTTGTTAGAGAAGTCTTGTCTAGGGTGAACCTAACGTGCTCAATTTAGATGTGTTAACCCCCTTTGTAAAATCCTCTGTACAAGAACAGCTGGGTATCATCTGCATTATTGTAAAATCTCATTTGTTTGGAAAATTGTGAAGTGCCTTTAAACAAGTGGCGTGAAGTAAAGTGAAGGAGGACCCCCTGCAAAATGGAATGAGGGGATCCACAAGACTCCCATATGTCACACATATATTCATTGGTCTTGGGTTGAATGGTGGTGCCTCTGAAGAGTGGGGCCCATCTGCACCGCACAGGCTGTAGGGGTCTGTGTTACAACCCTGTTATATACATATGGAAGAAATGTGCAGGTCTACTGGTCTGTAGTCTTCCTTCCTGATGATAACAAATGACACAACTTCCAAATGTGTGTTAAGAGGCACTGAAACCTGGTCAATGGATGCATGATGGTACCTTATCTGGATAGTTAGGATCGAAAGATGTTTACAGGTCCATCATTCTCTGTCTTCTTCCCCCTCTCTCCCTCTGTATCTGTCTTGTCCCCACTCTTTCTCCTCGACTCTAATCCCCCTTCACTCTATATTTCTCCATCCCTCTTTCGTACTCCGCTGTTTTTTCTAAATCAATCTTTGCCTGTCACTATACTGCTACCTCTCACTACAAATTTATGTGAACATCTATTTTGCTATTCCCTTTCCTAAGTATCTAATATATATTATCTCTAATTTCTCTCTTCCTTCATTTCCCTCTTCCCATCTCATTGTCTTTCTTGTTTCTCTCTCACTTTCCCTCTTCCTTTCTGTAATCATTCATCCTTTTTACTCTCTCTTTCTCCCCCTTGTTCCCCTCTCTCTGGTCTTGTATCTCTCTTTCTTTTTTCACACTCTCTCTTTTTCACCTACCCTTGCTCTCTCTGTTTCACTTTTCATCTTCCACTCTTGTTATCTCTTCCTCTCTGCATATAATGGTTTACCCTCTTACCTCAGGAAACCATCTTTCTTTCTTTCTTCCCCTTTCTGTCAACCGCCTCTATTTTCTTGCTGCTATATGTTTCATTTATATACACAAATATTAAAATGTGGCAGGAGTTCTCTGTGTCTTAAACCCTCCCCGGATGTCATCACTGGGACCCAAATTTACTAATATTTTGCGTCGTGAATTAGCCACTTGTTGGGCTCAGCCATGTTGCAAAATGTTATTTGTAATTTAAAAAGCCATGCAAATCCGATTTGTGTGGCTTTGCGTGAAAGTTTTAAAAAAAGTAACATAATGCAGCGCTTAGCACTATCTTGTGTTACTTTGTGTCAGGGAGGTGTCCCATGGGTGGAGCATGGGCGTTCCCTTGCATCCACTCATGGATTTTGACATAATCCCAGATTTATTAGGGTGAGTAAACCTAGAATTGCAGAAAAATGGTACGCCTTCCTGAACCAGGCATTACAAAGAGAAATATTTGTATTTCTCTTTGTTAATTCCTCTTTCTATGCATGCTGCATTCTGGAAAATGGATTGTTTTTGTGCAGGAAGGTAACTCTTCCTGCACAAAAACAATCCTGCCTGTAATGCAGGTACCCTTTCACCACGGTGCAAGGGTGCTTGTTTTGGTTCCAGGCAGCACACAATGCGCAAGCGCAGGGAGACAGCAGAAAGGTGCCATATTTTAGCAGATATGACGCATTTCTGCTGGCTCCATTTCATGCAAAGCAGAGCAGCAACATTGCTTGCTGCTCTCCTTTGCATGAAAAATGAGCAAATATTCCCCCTTATATTTATTTAACGCATATCTTCTACCTGCTGTCTGTCTTTCATTCTGGAAACTGTTGCCGAGCCGGATAATACTTTGTGCAATGTGGCAGGTGACACAGATACCTTATATTAAGATTTTTCATCCTGAGCACTTTATTTGTCTCTGTTCTCAACGGGCCTACTACTACAAGTCCCAGAATGCAGCTATCTGTTACCTAAACATTGGGCGAAGTCTAATAGTGTCAGGCGTGACAAGGGACAGCAATACAAGAAGAGTAAGCTATTGTTGGGACAATATGCCGCATAGCGCTTGAACTAGAACATGTTAAGGGCTTGCATAGAACTGGTATAAGTATCAACGTACACACCTGTGCTATGATGACCGTGTGCCCTCGCCGAGCAGTGAAATAATTTCGCTACTACACCGTGTGCTGGTGCTTATGTCATACCAAGTGTGACTGGTGATGTACATAGAGGCTGCATTTGTCTCCCTGAATTCTTCAAAAGTAAACAGAGCCTCCAAAATTGGAGCGGAGAGCAATTGCGCAGATGACAGATAGGAATTTTAGTTTGTGAGAGTTCATAATGTATCTATTCCAGCTTCCACTGTTATATACAGTGTTCTGGGGAATCATGAAAAAGTTACGTTAGCCTTGTTAAAATGCAATCCATTGTTTTTATGCAAACTTTCGTGTCCACTGAAGCTCTGCAACGCCACCTGCCGTGCACGTCCTGAACATTAAAACGAAACTCATTTGTCGGGCCTCCTCACATTTGGAATTTTTTATTTACCCGGCGATCGCAGGCATGCACTGTTTTTTTTTCTAGTTTGCAGAAAAATGTCATCGTTCTTTTATCAAGACAGCAATTTCTAAATTGCTGTGCTAGGTTGGTGTCTCTATTGCCTTCTATTTCCGCTGCAAGTGCAGGTCCTGCTCGAAGAAGGTTCCCTTTAATTAGAGTGACACGCGTCGCCATTCAATTCTCAATTGCCTGCTATTAGACAGCGAGAGGCATCTTCGCCCGTCTGCTAGCAGCGAGCCTCCAGCAGCAGCCCCCGGAAGATTTTCACTCCATGCGAGGCACAAGATGGCTACCAACACTTCCTGGTTTGAAGTGTTGGCAGCCAATTAGAGCCAATCTCGTGCTGGGGGGGTTAGGCTCCGCCAAGATAATGAAATTTCTTTTTTTTTAATATCTCAGGAACTACTGAACGGATTTACACCATTTAACAAAATGGTTTTTTTCCGAACCAAGGGCTAACTTTTTCCAAATTTGGTGTAATTCCGTTCAGCAGTTCGGGCTGTAGCTGTGTCTAAAGTTTCCTATGGAAAATAACATGGAGAAAACACGTTTTAGGACCCCCCTTTTTTCTCGGCTCCCACTTGACGAATCGACCCAAAACTTTCAAGACAGGAGTTGACCAGAGCGGGCCATAATTTTTGAAAATTTCGCGAAGATTCGTCAACCGACGCAAAAGTTATTGGGAAACCAAAAAACGCTTTTCCTATGGAAACTAGGTCCTAACTAGAATTATCTACTGATCTATCTATCTATCTATCTATCTATCTATCTATCTATCTATCTATCTATCTATCTATCTATCTATCTATCTATCTATCTATCTATCTATCTATCTATCTATCTATCTATCTATCTATCTATCTATCTATCTATCTATCTATCTATCTATCTATCTATCTATCTATATATATATTCACAGAAAAAACCATAGGTTTCAGGCACGTTATAGTTAGGAATTAGCATTTAAAAAACCTCAGAAATTCACTGAAAAAAACATAGGTTTCAGGGGTGTTATAGTTAGCTGGACTTTTCACTTGTACAAAACCATTGAAATTCCCCCGTTATAGTTAGTTCAGCTAACTATAACTCGCGCGCCCGCAATGCACTGCTGATGACATCACATATTACATCACTCATGACATGGTCAGTGACATCACTCATGACATCACTGATGACATCTCAAATGACATCACTGATGACATCACTGATGACATCATCCAGTGAATGTGTGTTTTTCTGAAAATTAAATATCTTTTATATATGTATATCTCAAGGTTGATGGAAGAATAAATGGGTATATAAGTGTCTAAATGGATGATTTGTTTTTGAAAAATTGATTGTGTAACTGACTAAGTGTATCATAGTGAATTCATGGCTTAGTGAGTAATGTTTAAATATGTAAATATCTGTATCAGTCTCTCACTTTGTGTATAAGTGGCTGCATGGGTTGGTGAGTAGCTACATGGGTGTCTATATAGGTTATTAGTTGGTTTTTTGAGTATCAGTCTGAGTGTCTGCATGGTTCGGTGGTGGGTATTACGTAGTGCATAGGTGCATGAATGAGTGACTCACTGTTTGTATGTGTTGAAGACAGCATGTGTGCAGGACTGTATGGGTGGATGAGTGTGTGTATGGGTGTGTTAGTGAGTGAATGACTGTCTCAATAGTGTCTTTATGAGTAACTACATATGTTTTAAACTAGTATATGTGACTATTGGTGTATATAAGTGAGTATATGTGAGAGTGAGAGATTGAAAGAGTTCCTGTAGGAATAAGTATGTGTTTCTATAAGTGATTGTTTAAAATACTAAGTATGTGTAAGTTTCCGTAGAAGTAAGTGTGGTGGTGTGTGTATAACTGTATATGCAAGTAAATGTATGTTTGATTCTTTATTAGCATGAGTGACTATGTGTGTGAGTAACTCTATGGATGAGTGGCATTGTGTAACAGGATGTATAGGTGTATGAGTACATATGATAAGTGAGTACATGTATGAGTGACTGTATAGGACTGTTGGTGAATGAGTGGATGTGTATGTGGATCTTAGAATTACTGAAGAGGTTGTTGTAACTGATAATGGTATGTCCATTGTTTTGAAAATTTTAGTCTCTATTTTTGAATGTGTGTATCACAGGTTATATTAGGGTGAGAGGAGGTCTGCCACTCTATCACAAGGATGATGTCATCAGTGATGTCATTTGAGATGTCATCAGTGATGTCATGAGTGATGTCACTGACCATGTCATGAGTGATGTAATATGTGACGTCATCAGCAGTGCATTGCGGGCGCGCGAGTTATAGTTAGCTGAACTAACTATAATGGGGGAATTTCAATGGTTTTGTACAAGTGAAAAGTCCAGCTAACTATAACACCCCTGAAACCTATGGTTTTTTCAGTGAATTTCTGAGGTTTTTTAAATGCTAATTCCTAACTATAACGTGCCTGAAACTTATGGTTTTTTCTGTGAATTTCAAAGTTTTTTTAAATGCTAATTTCTAACTATGCCTACAGAGATAGGACATGTGAAGAAAGAAGAAAAAATGCACAGAAAGAAAAAAAAGAAGTGCAGAAAGAAGCAACAGAAGTCCTTAAAGACGAAGAAAAGTGCAGGAAGAAGGATAACGTGCAGAAAGAACAAAAAGAAGAGCAGAAAGAAGCCTTGTTGCAAAATTATCCTGTACCCTCAACTTTTTCAGACGGATACTGATGGTGACTGAGTCTAACTAAGCAGTCCTAGAGCCAGTGCTATGTTAAAAGACACTTAGAATACAGTGAAAACACATACATACACTAGGGAACATTATGCGTTGGGGTCCCCCTGTGATTAGCAAGACCTCCTCTGTAAGCCCCTAGTATATAATAGGGCAGGGGAATTAAAACTACCTCTTAAAACAGGCCACAGGGCGTTTTTGCACACGTTAACTCAGGCCCCGTCCCCTCCCTTCACCACTGTGTAAACACGCCCTGTGTCCGTTTTTAGTTGGGAGATTAAGTTAATTTGAATCCTGAGGGTCCCTAGGGTCCAACTAGCCCACTAGGTACCTCCAGTATGCGCCACAGAGCTGCGTTGCAGAGAGGTGTAAAAAGTGGCACGGCCTAGACCACCTCTCTGCACCGCAGCTCAGTGGCGCTTACTGGAAGCACCTGGTGGGCTAGTTAGCCCCCAGGGGCCCTCAGGATTGAAGGGGAATTATTTCCCCAACTTAAAATGCGCCACAGGGCTTGTTTGTACATGTTAACTGAGGCCCCGTCCCCTCCCTTCACCATTGTGTAAACACGCCCTGTGGCCGTTTTTAGTTGGGAGATTAAGTTAATTTGAATCCTGAGGGTCCAACTAGCCCACTAGGTACCTCCAGTATGCGCCACAGAACTGCGTTGCAGAGAGTTGTAAAAAGTGGCGCGGCCTGGACCACCTCTCTGCAACACAGCTCAGTGGCGCTTACTGGAAGCACCTGGTGGGCTAACTAGCCCCCAGGGGCCCTCAGTATTGAAGGGAAATTATATCCCCAATTTAAACGTGCCATAGTGCGTGTTTGCACACGTCACCTCAGGCCCCGTCCCCTCCCTTCACCACTGTGTAAACGCGCCCTGTGGCTGTTCTAAGTTGAGAGATTAAGTCCCCTTGAATCCTAAGGGTCCCTAGGGTCAACCTAGACCACTAGGTACCTCCAGTAAGCGCCACAGAGCTGCGTTGCAGAGAGTTGTAAAAAGGGGCTTGGCCTCAGAACCCCTGTCTGCAGCGCAGCTCCCTGGCACATACTGGAGATGCCTGTTGGGTTAGTTGGCCCTCAGGGACCTCAGTATTGAAGAGGAATTAATTCCCCAACTTACAACTCACCAGGGGGCGCGTTTGCAGAGTGCTGCAAGGAGGGGGCGTGGCCTCCGGCACAATGTCAGTCTTTTATTTATTTAAATTTTTTAAGAAGGGGAGCTGTGTGGTTCCCCTTCTTATTCTAATTTATTGGCCCTGATGACCCCATCCCCCAGGGCCTGTCTCCTAATTATATTTTTTTGACCCCAATCCCCAGGGCCGGCCACTGTTTTTTATTATTTTTAAAAAATATATATTTATAGACACATGCTGGACAAACCGTACGTACCTATCACCATCACGATTTGCGTGATATTCATTAAAAGGCGACTATGCATACAATGAATCCACGTGGAATGTATTTACACCACTAGTGAAGCTCTGACATGTCTGATGCCCTACCGTGCCTAATCCCGGTAGACACCCTTGTCGTTTATTTATACAAACATGGGTAGCTATTGATGGGCACATTTAATACACATGCACACCAAGCCATTCAAAGGGGATTCGACAAAAATTCGACCAAAACTATGCAAGAAACTCCCCTCACGGTTAACAGTGCTATGCCATACATATTACAATCTGGGATCCATATCTTTGTCACAGTGCATATGCAACGTTACACTCCCCAGCACATATTTTATATTACAACTTTAGAGACTAGTTAGGTTACACAGCACTGCCCTGTGCATATTACACTCCAAGGCGCATATCACATAGCACGCGCTAGTGCCTGTGCTATCTCACGCTCTCCAATGAATCTGTCATTGCGCACAATGTATTGCATATTATATTTCATGCCCGGTTCATCTTATATCACACTTTTTGGTGCATAGTTTATACCATACACTATATCTAGTTTTCATTTTCATTCGTGCTCTCAGGACTATGTTCTATATAACACTGTGTTCACCTACCCTTTTCACGGGCATTACATTTTGCGATAGGGGGTGGAGGGTCAGGGGGTGTTTCTGCCAAGTGAGACCGGAGTCACAGTCACAAACGTCCTCTTCTTCCTGAATAAAAGTGAGATTATGCTGCATACTTGTTCATATTTTAAGCAGTTCGCACAGACACACGTTTTAAAAACAATAAAGTTCCTAATACCCACCTTCTCTGAACAGTTAGCTTGCTGCCCCATCCACCTCCTCCCTATCCTCTGTTGTCTGAATCCATGGACTACTCTCCTCCCTCCTGCCATGCATGGTCTGATGTGCTGCCACTGCCCTCAATTTAGTATGATGTACCAGTCCACTCCTCCTGCCCTCCATTGCCCAATTCTATGCCCCATGAATGACCTCCTGCTTAAACTCTGTGCTTAGCTTGCTGCCCCTATTCTCCTTCCCCCTGCCCTCCGATGTCTTTGTGCATGCCCCTGCTCCATCCTTTTTGCCCACCATGTTCCATGGACCTGCCACTCCTATCTACTCTGAATGTTCTGTTGAGCTGCCACTCCCCTCCCACCTGCCTAGCATTGTCAGATGATTGTAACCTGTCCCTGCCACCTCCACCCTGCCTGTCCACATGCCATGCCCCTATCCTCTTCCTCCTGTCCTACATGGTCCATTGTACTGCCACACCCTTCTGCCCTCCCTGGTCTGTTGTGCTGCAACTGCTCCTCCTGCCTGCCCCGTGCGGTCTGTTGTGAGGCCCCTTCCCCTGAACTTTCTTGTCTGTGCACAGGTCCTGACCCTCCCTTCTATCCTCCATCGTCCTTTGTGCATGCCCCTGCACCCTCCTTCTTGCCCATCATAGCCATTGTGCTGCCACTAACCCTCCCACTTGCCATGCATGGTCTTCTGTGCTGCCATGGCCCCTCCCACCTTCCCTGTGTGGTCAGTGAGCTGCCCCTGACCCCCTCCCACCTTCCCTCCATGGTCTTTGTGTATGCCATCACAGTCTCACTGTTGCTCTTCATGGTGTGTCTAGCTTCTAGTGCCCATCCTGCCTGACCTCCATGGCTATCTTGCTGCTCCTGCCCTGCCCCCTTGCCCCCAGCCCTCTGTTTACATGTGCAGACCCCTACTCCCTCCCTCCTGGCTTGTCTGTTCCATTGTAATGCCCCTGATCCGTCCCTCCTGCCCTTTATGGTCTGTTATGCTGCAGCTTTCTCTCCTGTCTGTCCATTATGGTCAGCTAGCTACCATTGCCTCTTGCCCCTCTGTTCTCTCTTGTCCATGTGCATGGTCCTGTCCCCTCCCTCTTGCTTTCTATGGATTGTTGTGCTGCACTCCCGTCCCGCATGCCCTGTGTGGTGTATTGTGCTGCTGCAAACCCTGATGCCTGCCCTGCAGGGTCAGTTTGGTGCACCTCTCCATGTCCCTCCTGTCCTCTGTTATCCAAGTCCATGTCCCTACCCCAATTCCTCCTGCCTACCATGATCCAATGTACCATACTTGCGAACATTTTGAACTCGGTAAGAGGGAGATTTTGAAAAAAAACCTGGGGTATTGATTTTCCCCTTTGAGTTACATTGAAAAAGAGGAGATTGTAGACAGGAGACAGATCAAATAAAGCCCATTTGAGCTTAAAAACATTGGACGTTTCCTGGCTGAAACAGGTCTGTTAGCATGTATGGTTGTACTACCACTGCCTCTTCCTTCTGCCCACAATGGTCTATTATATTGCCACAGCTTCTCTTGCCAGTCCTGTATTGGTTTGTTGCCCCTGCCACCCTTTCCACTGCCCTCCATAGTCTGTTGTGCTGCCACGGCCCTTCCTGCCTGCTCAGTGTCGTTAAATTGTTGCCTTTGCACCCTCCTACCTGCCTTCAATTTTCAGAGTCCGTGCCCCTGGCCTCTGCCTCTCAACAGTATGAACAACTAGATTGCTAAAATTCTATATGTATTACAAAAGTGTGGAACGCCCGAAGTCATCTTGATGTAATCAAAACTGTAATACCTAGAGCATTTCCTTTAGAAATTACATATATGAGAGGGTCTTATTGGCATCAAAATTATGGTTAGTGCTCTACAAGACTAAAATAAGGACATATTTTCTGAGTTTTCAAATAGCGACAAAGCACTTTTAAATTATTTGTTATCTTTGTTTTTTTATCCAGTTGACCACTTGATTAAATGTTGCACTTAGGGGAGAGGGTGTGGTGTTACTTCCAGAACTGCAGACTTTGCAACTGGGGAACCAGGTTGGAGTTTCTGCTTCAGCTCGACATTCTGTGATTCTGGTCAAATCACTTGGTCTCCCCATGTCTACAACCAAAATGAATTTGTTCTTGTGTGATGTAACCAATGCTCATGTAAAGCACTCCAATACCTGACAAGTCTGCACTATATAACACTGCAAAAACACAAAATAATAAGTGTTTTGCACACTTCTGTCATTGGGCTATATTTGGGCTACATCTGGGTGATTTTGGGCTACATTTGGGCTCTTTTGTCTCCGGTGGCCATCTTGGGAGATTTATTCGTTATGAAGTTTCCTAATTTCCTCATGTACCGCAGTCTCCTCAGTAGGAAATGCTTTCAGTTTTTTACTTTGATTCCATCATGAAGGTATTCAGATATGTCACACATTTGCCATATATTCTGAATGTTAGCACTCTAGTTGCTCATTAGATCACTGTAGTAAATCTACTGCTCACCAGGGAAAACTGCTGCTGGTATTAAAAGTGCATGTTTCAGCCTGAAATAGAAGAGGATTTGAGAAGTCAAAATGTGCCCTTATTTTCTTTCTTCAGCATTAATCATAATTTCTATGGCAAAATGAACCCCCTCATTGTGTTCCTTTTTAAATTAAATGTTTTAAGTGTTACCAGTTTATTCCAATCAAGATGGCTTCAGGTGTACCATTCTTTTGTCATAATGAAGACAGTAAGCGCTCTAGTTGTTTTTAAGAACACTCTGGGACATTCTGTCATTGGGCTATACTTGGGCTACATCTGGGTGATATTTGGGCTACATTTGGACTCTTTTGTGTCTGGTGGCCATCTTGGGAGACTTATTTGTTATGAAGTTTCCTAATTTCCTCATTTACTGCAGTCTCCTCAGTAGGACATACTTTCAGTTTTTTACTTTGATTCCATCAAGAAGGCATTCAGATGTGTCACACATTTGCCATAAATTCAGAATGTTAGCACTCTTTTTGCTCATTAGATCACTGTAGTAAAGCTACTGCTCACCAGGGAAAACTGCTGCTGGTATTGAAAGTGCATGTTTCAGTCTGCATGTCAGAATTGTTTAATGAAATAGAAGAGGATTTGAGAAGTCACTCAAAATGTGCCCTAATTTTTCTTTCTGCAGCACTAATCATACTTTTTATGTTAAAATGAACCCCCTCATTTTGTTCCTTTTTAAATTAAATGTTTTAAGAGTTACCACTTTAATCCAAGCAAGATGGCTTCAGGTGTGCCATACGTTTATCATAAGTAGGACTGTTAGCGCTCTAGTTGTTCTTTGGAACACTCTGGGAAGCTGCAGTAGAACACAAAGGAATCAACTGACAGTCTCTGCCCTTGTTGGATGTACATGTTTTGCTGAGAATGTCAGACTTCATTCTCACATGACTGAGAAAGATAATGTGAATTTACAGAAAATAAGCTCTCAGTTTAGCTTATAGATCACCTTCCAAACCTCTGTGGGAAAAGCATGAGAAAATATTTTTCTCTCAATCATGATATCCCAGCAGAAGGCTTTTTCACATGGTGAAATCACCTTAGAACATACCACAATTCCAAAAATGAGTATGGTACCATCAACAAATGATTTATAATGTAACTAAAGTCTTAAAGCCTTCTATTAACTGCAATGCTTTTTAATGAGGTGCTATCATGTATATTGGTCCCAAGATGGCTGCCAACACTTCTTGGATGAAGTGCTGACAGCCAATCAGATCTCAGGATGAGATGTGTGGTTAGGCTCCGCCCACATATATATATGATTTTACTTTTGATTTTCTCAGGAACTACTGAACAGATTGACACCAGACCTGCAAAAGGCACATTCCTGACCTGAGGACTACCTCTTTGCCAAATTTCAAGTAATTCTGTTCAGCCGTTTGGGCTGTACCTTGGACTAAAGGTCCCTATGGAAAATTGCATGGGAAAAACGTGTTTTGGGACCCCCCTTATTTCTCAGCCCCCGCTTGACGAATCCCCCCGAGACTTTCAGGGTAGGAGCGGAGCGGAGCGCCCCACCAATTTTGAAAATTTGGCGAGGATTCATCAACCGGCGCCAAAGTTATTCCAAATAGAATGTTGCGGATTTCCTATGGAAACACGGTCCTAACTATAACTATCTACTGGCGACTGCCAGTAGATAATATATATATATATTATACGCAAAAACCCCTCCAGTAGAAAGTAGTAAGAGGCCACTCAGGGAAATCCTTTGGAGGCGCTTTAATTGACAGCTTGGGCATGATGCATTTTGGCATTTGCTGCCTTCTTCGGATGCCGCTGCTACCAGGATGCTGCTCCACCCACGCCTTAAAGTGTCCTGCAACACTCCCATTAGAGGGAGTACTTTCTAGCCCTGGTCACATGCTCACACACCAGCTGCAGCGTGGTTGTCACTACAACTCCCAGAGTTAACCTTTCCTGGGTAGGTATTGCTGGGGGAAAAATGGCTGGATGAAATAAAACCCGATTAGGCTTCTACTATGCAGGGTAAGGCACGGAGTGTCTGAATAAAGAGTCCCGGTTTCTAGTGTGTCGTAGGGTTTCCTTGGGTCCCCTTTATGTTTCAGCCCCTAGTGTAGGTGTCGGCCGGGCCGTCAGCTGAAACTACAATGAATTCAGCTCCTCGTGAAGTCACAAGCTGCACCTCGCAGCAGCCCCTGCTTGGCTAATTATAGGTGGGCTGGAGCCTTCCAATCCCTTGGATGTAAACAAAACTGCAGCTGCAGAAACCAGTAATGCTCCAGCCAACTTGTAAAACGGGGCCTCTTGTCGCACCTCTGGCTGGCACGCAAATATCCACAAAAACCCCTCCAGTAGAAAGAAGAAAGAGGCTCTATATATATATATATTCACTGAAAAAACCAAGGGTTTCACACACTTATAGTTAGGAATTAGCATTTAAAAAACCTTGCAAATTCACTGAAAAAACCATAGGTTTCACACATGTTATAGTTAGCTGGACATTTCTCTCATACAAAACCAATTAAATTCCCCCGTTATAGTTAGTTCAGCTAACTATAACTCGCGCGCCCGCAATGCACTGCTGATGACGTCACATATTACATCACTCATGACATGGTCAGTGACATCACTCATGACATCATGAATTTGTACGGTTTTTTAAAAGCTAATTTTTGAATTATTTAATAATTTTTTTTTTTTTCATAAAAAAAAAAAATTCCTATGTATTCATTTATATATTATCTGTATCCTTTTATTTGTTTTTGCTCTTTTTTTTAAATTTCAATTAGGATATAGTTGAACAGTTTATTTAATTTTTGCAATTAATTTTGCTCCACTTTTCTTTTTTATATAAATTCTTGGGGTGCGCGCTCTGAGCGCGCTCCTAGTACAATTTCGTAAGTTTTTTATGAATACCGTCGTACGTTATTTATGTACGCATATATACGTCATAGTGCACGCTGGGAGCGCGCACCCAGTACGTATGCGTACGTACGTACGCATGCGTGCGTGCGTCCTACGCGCTCCACGCGGTTCACTTCCGCATACGCTTAAATTACGCGCAATAACGTTCGCGTATACGCGTGTTCAACGTATGAGCGTTACGTACGCGCATATGACGTGTGCACATGTGCTCCTACGCGTTCGCGCATGCGTAATCACAAGGTGCGCACCTCGGGTTATATGCTTAAAAAAACAACACTTCTTATTGGTTATCATTACTTTCAGTTTCTGATTGTTTCAACACCACACCCAATCCCCTCATGGCAAGTCATGTGATCAAGAATCATCACTTTTGATTGGTTTGAAATACTTTCAGTTCCAGATTCTTCCCAAACCACACCTACTCCCCTCATTATTAGTTCTGATTCCTTTGGAGAAGGAGCTATTCTGTTGTTGAGAGACAATGGCTGAACAGCAACCATCTTCAGACAGTGACCAGGACACTCTTGAGAGGCAGAGGAGCAGGAAGCAGAAAGACAGCTTTATATGGCAGTTTTTCACTTTTCCAGAGGGACAAAAAAAGGTAAATGCACCTAAAGTTACTTGTGTACTTTGTCAAAAAGTCTTGTCACGTGGGAATCCTAACAAGAAGTATTCTTTTAGCATTCACACTATGTTGAGGCATGTTGACAAAATGCATCCAGTGACTTTTCGTCGAGCTTCTGGAGCAAACCCTCTACCTGCTCAACCGACGACATCTGCAGCAGCTCAGCCGAGCACATCTTCGGCAGCTCAGGCGAGCACTTCTTCTGCAGTGGTGCCTTTGCCTTCTTCCACACCTCGTTTTGGACCACCTTGTTTTGCGAGGTTGTCCACATGCTGCACTGATTGCGGTCGACTTATTTCTGTGTGTGAGACCAGTCTTGATCTCATTCAGAGAAAATTTGATGCGCATGAGTGCAGTAGGCCATAGATGTTTTATTTTTTTTTTCGTTTTTCTCTTCCTGTTTCCCTCCATTAACTCAAGGGCTCTTTTAAGAGCCACTTAAAAACTAAACCCCAAAATTTTTTGGGGGGATTTATTTATTTTTTTTTTTTTTGGGTGCGCGCACCCTGCGCGCACCCAAGGATGTTTTTTAAAAAAACTTAAAAAAAAAAAAAAAAAATGTAATGTACAAAAAGAGGTGAAGAAATAGAAGCATGAAAAGGGAGGATTGAGAAATACAAATATTTTTCAGTTATTTTTTTAAAAAAATAAATTCTTTTGAAAAAAATTTTTTTTAGTATTTTGCAAGGGAACAGAATTTTTTTTTTCTTTTTTCTTTCTAGTTCTGCAAAAAAAGAAAAAAAGAATTAATATTCAATCATACATTACAAAAAGCATTACATGTTTTTACATATTTTACAAAGCAATATTTTGCCCTTTTTTTGCTGTTTTCAGAATTTTTTAATTTTCACTTAAAATAGTGAAAACAATTGTATTCATCATTTAACAGCGGGCAAAAAAAAAAACAATCTGAAAGATTGTTTAAAAAAAGCCCCAAAACTATCCTCACTAAAATATACCTTGTTAGAAATATTACATATATATTACAAGTACTTTTCTAGATGAATAACATTTTTCTAGATAAACCGTCTTTAAACCTTGTCGCAAAAGCACACATGCCAAAATAATTTCTGTCAAAGGAGTCCACAATTGTTTTTATTACTTTTCCTTTAGGCCAAATAGTAATTTCAAAATCCTTTTTAAGTGATATCTTCAATTATAATCCTTTAAAATTACAAAAAATGCTTTCTTCAGATGCAGTTTTTAGTTTTCAAAATTTAGGTTTCAGAAAAATTAAATAAGAATTGGGTAAATCATAAGGCAAACGTTGCTTGAAAATCAATTGGGAATCATTACACAGTGTCCAGCCTTTTTCACATTTAAGATAAACTGTGTAATGTCCAGAAGTTACAGTAGGTCCTTCATGAAAAATTATTGCAACTGTAACAAAAGTTTTTCCAGAAATTGATAATTGTTGTCCTGTAAACTTCTTTAATAAAGTATCCAATTTTGAACCATCAGCTCTACAACGTTGCATCATTAAAATTACATACTGACCATATTTCTGTAAAAATAACGTGGAAAACATGTCAGATTTACATTCAGAACATTCCATGTTGTGATTGGCATCTTTAACTAATTTACTAAAAGTCACTGATTTACTTTGTGGTAATGGAACCTTTCTGAATCAACATTACTACTACATGTGTTCATACAGTTTTCACAGCAATGTTCCCATTTGTAAGAGACACCAAATAAGTTTTCTACTTCTACTCCTTCATCTTCAAGTACACTCAAAATATATATTAAGAATTCCTGTGCATCTTGCTGGACATTTTCTCTAAACTGTGTAGAACTACAACATACATCTAAAAGATTTCTAACATCAGTAGCACTTTCTATTTCAGTTTTATCATTACTCAGCTTCTCATAAAGGAGACTCAGCAGAGAACACAATCTTTTTCCATGATTTACTATTATCTGTTCTAGCAACTTTTCAAGATAAAATACAACATTCAGCACTACATTTGCATAGCAGTTGACACCAGAGCTATTTTCAAAATGGCAACCAACAACCTCTTCAACACTGTCCTTTTTCTTTTTCCTTGCTATCACATCACTGTCCTTTTTTTTTTTGTTCTGTTCATCCACATTACAGATATTTCCAATTCTCCTTTTCCGAGAAACAACATGTTTTTCAATCACAGGATACTGACCTAAATGAGGAGCATAGGTTCTTCTTAATCTATTATACTCCTTTACACAGTTTGTATCAGCACTAACTTTTGAGTCATCAAAGTCTATCATAAATAAACCAGATAATGTTTTCACTCGTGACAAAGCAACATATGCCATACCTTCTTTGAACACAGTAGAACCAATGTTTACAAAAGCACTATCTACAGTCAATCCCTGAGACTTGTGAATAGTTACAGCATATGCTAGAGAAAATGGAAACTGCTTCCTACGTACATATAAGTCTTTCACAAGCATGAAACAAACTGAACAACGACAAATGTCTTCTTCTATCTGATCAAATTTTATTTTTAAACATTCAATTCCTTCTTTTTTCTGATAATTAATAAAACCCACAACTCTTCCCAAAGCTCCATTCACTAAA
Source organism: Triturus cristatus (assembly GCF_964204655.1). Lineage (NCBI taxonomy): Eukaryota > Metazoa > Chordata > Amphibia > Caudata > Salamandridae > Triturus > Triturus cristatus. The sequence continues at coordinate 1,137,950,136 of NC_140583.1, read as the reverse complement.
TCTTTTTCTACATCCAAATTTCTCCTTAAAATCACTCGACAATTCATGCAAACATATAGATTTTTTTCTAATCCAGCTGTTTTGGAAATGTTCTTCTCTAGTGAATCCAATTTATTTTTCAGTTTGCCTGTTAATGTACAAGTAATTCTTTCATGCTGAATTTTGTCCTCTGCTTCCATTTTCTTAATCTCTTCCTTTTCCAATTTCAAAAGTTCCTCATTGAATATTGAGCACTCACGTAGTGTTGGCATTAAGCAGATTACAGTATTTTTTTCAGCAATGTTCTTGTATATTTACTCTGCAACTATTTCTTCATTTGGAAATAAATTATGTAGCAACCGACTCTGTAATGCTTTTTTGCCAACTTCTGTGAGTAGTCCAATTCTGATATCTTTCAGAATACTTGCATAATCTTCGTCGTTTGCTTGTCTCATATTGGTAGTGAGTTCTTTGTACTCAAAGAACGACCAAATATTCGCATTACCAATGCTTCCTAATGACTTCTTCGTGTCTTCATGTGTCACAGTATTAAACACTGGTTGTCCTTTAACTGGAGTGAGCTGTAAAAGATCTCCAAAAACTATGACGTGTTTACCTCCAAATAACACGTCATAGTCTCTCTTAAGAATTTGTTGCATTCTTAAATGCACAAAGGCAAGCATTAAGTTTGAAACCATGCTCACCTCATCAATAATGAGAACTTGCATCTTCTTCAACACACTTGAAACTTCGAAGCATGCTTCTCCAGTTAGCTTGTGGTATTCTATTTTGTTCTCATGCTCCACTGGTAACATTAGCAAGCGATGTAAGGTAATTCCTTTTATGTTATAGGCTGCTAACCCAATTGGAGCAGTTACCACACAAGACAAATTTGAAGCTGTTTTTTGCTGTAGGTAGCTTCTGATGACTTTTATTAAGAAACTTTTACCAGTTCCAGCTTGTCCACTCACATACATCCTGATTGGTTCAAATGATGTGCATGAGCACTCTTTCTTTTCATGTAGTAATCCATGATCAATTTGTTTTGTGACTTATTCATAAATTTGTTTTTGTTCTTCATTCAGATTTAGTAAGTCGATTGAATCTTCCTGTGCTTGATTCATAGCCGTTTCTACTTCAGTCATGGCTACTGCAGCTTCATTTTCTATGATTGGTTGTCCTAGGGGATCTTGACTAAGTGTTCCTGAACTTTGGCTGTCTTGAGAACTGTCTCTAGCTACTTCAGCTGCAATTTTTGCTTCCTGTTCATTTTCTTCATTTAACATTTGGACATAAGTTGTGAAAGTACTGCATTCTATGCTATCTTTGCTAGCATTAAAAGAATCTTCATAGCTTTGAAATTCTCCCAGTAGTTTGTCCCCTGAATGCCATGGTTTAAACAGCTGTAAAAGAGCCAAGTAGTAAAATTCCTTTTTGTCAGTAGTGTCGCAACTCAGCTTCCTGTGATTTATCAGACTTCCTTTTGTTTGCTTCACCAAACATCCTTCCTCACCAATGACTTTATATTTTCCATTGTTGATGTCTTCTGTGGCTTTCCGTGAAAAAATGTAGTTCTGCAGCACTTCATAGAGACACATGTTCTCAAGATGATGACTTCTTTTTGGGTAATATGTGTCCAACATGTTTGTTTTCAAAATATCTGTACTTTCTGGGTCATTCTCGGCCAAATATTCAATTTCTCCAACAGATTTCAGTACCCGATTTCTCATTCCTGCAAGGCCTAAGCTTACCCAAATTATTCTTCTGGATTTCGAGTAAAGACTTGCAGATGATAACCTATCTGAACATTCGTAGAATCCAATTTCTCGATGCGATAACATCTTTAAACTGAAACTGTACAGCTTCTTACTGACAGTCTTCTCGTGAGAAATCTCTTCCCACATTTACTTCAATTCTGTTTTCTCAGATTTAGTGATGTAAGATGTGACATACCGAGCAACAGCAATAGAATTGTCTGCCACATACTGAATATCCATGTTAGCATTCCACATGGATAAAATGACTGGGTTGAAGTCATTTATACATTTTGATTCTTCTTTTCTTTTTAGGTTGTATGTATTTTTGGGAGATTTTCTGGTTATAGTATGTCGCACAGCTGACATAAAACTGTTGACTCTTCCTTTTGAAAGAACAGGTCTAGGAAATCCAAATCGACACTTTGTGTAGAATTTATCTTTTGTCTTGTACTTCCGTCGACAGTATTTTCCACACCGATGACTTTGGAAACGTAAAACTTGTTCTTTTAACTTTTTCTCTTCTGTGCTATTAGGTATAGCACATGTTGCATATTCTTCAATGAAAGATAACACTGCTTCATCAGCATCTGTTCCAAATTTTGGGGCATCCTTGATCCACAACAGCATATGAATATGAGGAGCACCTCTTGCCTGGTACTCTTTTCTCCAAAAGAAATCCACTACTTCTCCAAGAGGTGGATATTTTTTTATTGCAGATGAAGGACATCATAGCCTCAAATCTATGATTGAAATATCTGCAAACATTAACCGGATCCAATGAGCATAGTTCTCCTGCTGTCTTGTATTCAATGTTTTTAATGTTTGAATTTGCCTCTCGTAGAAAATCCAATAAATCATCCCAAGCGTACTCGGCACAGCTTAGGGTTTTAATTCACCATGGCGTCGGTACCAATATTCATTTGTCCCACGCTGACAAGCCATCAGATTGATCTGTTGTGTTTCCAAATGATCATCTCGGTGCTGCACTTTCTCCATAAAATCCTTAGCAGACACATTATGTAGATGTACTCCACTTTTTAAAATGTGATTTACTGCATAAGATAATGCAGACAAGTCGCTTTCAAATAAAAGATGAAACAAATAAGGAATACTTTGACGAAATCTTGAATCTTCAGCATATAGTCTTGTAGTCCGATACTCAGAAGCTGGAATCTGTTCTGGGCGTTCATCGTATCGTCCACCTTTTCCTGTAGGAAACAGCTGAGGAAAACATCGAGCTTCCAAGCTCTTCTCCCATACACTCACGGGAGTTCCTTTTGCTTTCTTCATCTGAAACAGATCAATAGTGTCTCCCATAACTTCTTTTGAATGTAGAGGATTTATGCTAAAATGTTCATAAATTTCTTCTTCCTTTGACTTGTCCACTTTTTCAATTTGACCAGTTGGTGTTTCTGTGTCTTCTTGTAAATCTTCTTCTTCTTCATCTATATAAATTGATTCATACCATTTATTATTCCTTTTCAAATATAAATTTGCTCTTTGTACTTTCCGTACATCTACCAGCTCCTGCCAAATCTTCTTATTCTTTGTAGGTACACCATTAACCAGAATAACTAATGGTTCAGTTTCCAAAGTATCTGCATCAATAGTTTCCATATTTTTTTTCAAATCCAAGGGCAAATACACCACTCTTCCTTTTAACCCTCTCAGTAAATCTGAAGGAGGTAATTTACCAGTTTTGAGCTCTATACGTACTATGGTCTGGAACGGATGAACACATTGAATGAGTATAGACTCATATGTATTTAAATCAGAAAGTTTGGCAGGAATAGCATCCAATTCTAAATTATTATGTACAGCTCTGGTCGGCATTCTATTTTCTTCTAACTTGTTATAACAGTATTTACAAATAAGCTAATCTTCACCCAATTCAAAACAATTTTCAAGAAATATATATGTTGCAAAATCTTTCCACTTATAATTATCTTCATTTTCACTTTTTTTATACAGATCAACATTCCTTGTTTGAATTTTATAATGGCTTCTGCGGCAACAAATACAAGTAATATTTGGTCTTTCATTAGAGATGATAGTAAATTTTGTCATTTCATCCTCAACATTTTTAGTAATAATGAGTTCTACATTCTGTTCCTCATTTTCCTCATTAACTGTGTCCTTTTCTGCACTTTCTTGTTCTGGACCAAAGTAACAAAACTGAATCTCATCAGTAACCTTCACTACATCTGATACAGATCCATGGAACAGAGCATTATTCAACTCATTCAACTTTACTGCTGGACTTTTAGCAAAATACATGTTCTCACAAACTTTCTCATTTCAGTATGATGAACAGCCAGCATCCTAAAATGATGAAAAACACTTTTACACACTTTTCTAGATAGACAAGCCAGAGAATGTCCTTGCAAACCAGTATTCTCTCTCACTCTGCATGGATCTAGTGTTTGAAGCACCTTCATCTTCTGTTTTACACTCTTTTTACTATATTCTCTTAGAAAGTCACGTAATTTATCAATAGATTCCTGACGCACAGTACAAATACTACTACAGTTCCAAGTGTACACTGGGGCTTTTGGACGTCTCCCCATAGCCTCAGCAGCCATTACTTCTTCCTCATTTCTTGGGACCATTTTCTCTTTTTCCATCACACAACCATCCTTAACTTCATATGCTCTACCATTGGTGTCAACTGCATGCAACAAACTATTACTTTGAAGATAACTCTCTTCATTTAAAAATGGTTCAGTACTTGAACTGTGTTTCCATTCTCCCAAGAACACTTTACAAAAGTTACTTTTTTTCACTTCTCTTTTCCTTTTGCTTTGTGACTTCATTGCATTGACTAATTTATCTAAACTACGCATCCTATTCAAAATTAGAATAAAAAGTTTCTTTTTATTTCCAAAGCCTTACTTACAATATTTTCTATAAAAAAAATGTTCTTAATAAATTTTGATTTTTTCTTATATTTTTTCACATCCTTTAGCAAATTTAACATCACTCTTCTCTGAAACATTTTTCGACGAATGTTTTTAAAATCTAATTTACGTGTTAAATCAGTTTTACATACTTCTGATTGTACATTAGCTTTTGTTTTTTGCTGTTGACTCTGTTGTTGCTTTGTACATAAAACGCTGTTTGTTTTACATTTATTTTTGCCATTTTTTTGTTTTTTGAAGATCTTTTTTCAGAAATCTCTACTCTGCTTACCAGTAGACTTTTTCTTTTTGCCATCACCAGCTTCTCCTCCTATTTTTTTTTCCCCAGTTTTGTCCAGATATACTTGTTGTTGCTTTTCTTTCCTCTTTCTTGTCCTTAAAGGCATTTTTTTATTTTTTCACTGTTGCTCAGCAATACCTGCAAGAAACTTAAAAAAAATCTTTTTTGTAATTATAATTCATTAAAATATTTTTTAAGCTTTTCATTAATTTCAAATGTTTTACCATTTGCCTCTCATTTGTGATTTACTAATTTGTGCACAGAGCTAACCACCACAGTTGAAAAAAAACAAGCTGCCCCTTTCCTGCAAGTGCATGTTTTACAGAACAACTGCAACACAAATTATATCTCTGGCCACAATTCCTGTGCGCACACAGCCTCATGGTGTGCTTCTAAGCAGAAAACAGAATTTGATTTGCAAATTCAAAGCACATTTACTACTGTGGTAGATCAAGTGATAATTACTGTTACAGCCTGACACATTTTCCTTGTAGATCACAGAGGCAGAAAAGAGCACGTGTCCTATCAGCTACTTCATACCATGAGCATCTGCAACCTGGGTGAGTGATTAGACTAGAGCAAAGAAAATGAGGCCTTGATGATGTTTTTATGTGTTTGCGTTACACACTGCTATCTGAAACATCACACAGAACTGAGTACTACACATGGGAGTGTTGGAGAAGCTGCTGCGTGTGTGTCAAGAGTGTGTTTATTGAGACTGTGTATTCTCTGGTGCAAGAGAGATGAGCAAGGAGACTTCCAGAACTGCATGAAGACTGCAGGGATGTATGTAACAGTGCATGTGTGCTAAGGGATAATTTGTGTAAAGACAACAGGCTGCCCCTTTCCTGGGACTGCAATTCTTACTGAACAACAACTTCACAAATTTAATCTCTGCCCACAATTCCTGTGCGCACACAGACTCATGCCATCATTTTAGGAACATAACACAGGCTGCCCCTTTCCTGGGACTGCAATTCTTACTGAACAACAACTTCACAAATTAAATCTCTGCCCACAATTCCTGTGCGCACACAGACTCATGCCATCATTTTAGGAACATAACACAGGCTGCCCTTTTCCTGGGACTGCAATTCTTACTGAACAACAACTTCATAAATTAAATCTCTGCCCACAATTCCTGTGCGCACACAGCCTCATGGTGTGCTTCTAAACAGAAAACAGAATTTGATTTGCAAATTCAAAGCACATTTACTACTGTGGTAGATCAAGTGATATTTACTGTTACAGCCTGACACATTTTCCTTGTAGATCACAGAGGCAGAAAAGAGCACGTGTCCTATCAGCTACTTCATACCATGAGCATCTGCAACCTGGGTGAGTGATTAGACTAGAGCAAAGAAAATGAGGCCTTTATGATGTTTTTATGTGTTTGCGTTACACACTGCTATCTGAAACATCACTCAGAACTGAGTACTACACATGGGAGTGTTGGAGAAGCTGCTGCGTGTGTGTCAAGAGTGTGTTTCTTGAGACTGTGTATTCTCTGGTGCAAGAGAGATGAGCAAGGAGACTTCCAGAACTGCATGAAGACTGCAGGGATGTATGTAACAGTGCATGTGTGCTAAGGGATAATTTGTGTAAAGACAACAGGCTGCCCCTTTCCTGGGACTGCAATTCTTACTGAACAACAACTTCACAAATTAAATCTCTGCCCACAATTCCTGTGCGCACACAGACTCATGCCATCATTTTAGGCACATAACACAGGCTGCCCCTTTCCTGGGACTGCAATTCTTACTGAACAACAACTTCACAAATTAAATCTCTGCCCACAATTCCTGTGCGCACACAGACTCATGCCATCATTTTAGGCACATAACACAGGCTGCCCCTTTCCTGGGACTGCAATTCTTACTGAACAACAACTTCATAAATTAAATCTCTGCCCACAATTCCTGTGTGCACACAGACTCATATCGTCATTTTAGGCACATAACACAGGCTGCCCCTTTCCTGGGACTGCATTTCTTTCAGAACAACAACTTCACAAATTAAATCTCTGCCCACAATTCCTGTATACACACAGACTCATGCTATGTTTTTTGGAACAAAACAGTGTACCTGAATAGTACCAAATTACTGATACAACCTGACACATTTTCCTTATCATTTACAGAGGCAGAAAACAGCACATGTCCTAACAGCTCCTTGAGACCATGACCATGTGTTACAGGGTGAGTGATTAGACTAGATCAAAGAAAATGAGCCTTGGTGACGTTGAATGTGTTTGCGTTACACAGTGCTATCTGAAACACCACACAGACCTGAGTACTACACATGGGAGTGTTGGAGAAGCTGCTGCGTGTGTGCCAAGAGTGTGTTTCTGGAGACTGTGTATTGTCTGGTGCAAGACAGATGAGCAAAGAGACTTCCAAAACTACATGAAGACTGCTGGGATGTATGTAACAGTGCATGTGTGCTAAGGGTTATTTTCAGTTTTGAACATATGGCAACTACCTGTGCCTTTGCTATTTTGAAAGGGAAATCTACCCTGTTGGTTTCAAATGTTTTAGCTTTTGCCTCTCATTTGCGATTAAGTGATTTCTGCTGAGTGCTAACCACCACATTTGAAGAAAACAAGCTGTCCCTTTCCTGCAAGTGCATGTTTTACAGAACAACTGCAACACAAATTACATCTCTGGCCACAATTCCTGTGCGCACACAGCCTCATAGTGTGCGTCTAAGCAGAAAACAGAATTTGATTTGCAATTTCAAAGCACATTTACTACTGTGGTAGAACAAGTGATAATTACTGTTACAGCCTGACACATTTTCCTTCTAGATCACAGAGGCAGAAAAGACCACATGTCCTAACAGCTACATCATACCATGAGCATGTGCAATCTGGGTGAGTGACTACACTAGAGCAAACGAAATGTGCCTTGATGACATTGAATGTGTTTGCGTTACACAGTGCTATCTGAAACACCACACAGACTTGAGTACTACACATGGGAGTGTGAGAGAAGCTGCTGCGTGTGTGCCAAGAGTGTGTTTCTTGAGACTGTGTATTGTCTGGTACAAGACAGATGAGCAAAGAGACTTCCAAAACTGCATGAAGACTGCTGGGATGTATGTAACAGTGCATGTGTGCTAAGGGTTATTTTCAGTTTTGAACATATGGAAACTACCTGTGCCTTTGCTATTTTGAATGGAAAATCTACCCTATTGGTTTCAAATGTTTTAGCTTTTGCCTCTCATTTCAGATTAAGTGATTTCTGTTGACTGCTAACCACCACATTTGAAGAAACAAGCTGTCCCTTTCCTGCAAGTGCATGTTTTACAGAACAACTGCAACACAAAATACATCTCTGGCCACAATTCCTATATGCACACATACTCATGCTGTGTTGGTAGGCACAAAACACAGGCTGCCCCTTTCCTGGGTCTGCAATCCTTACAGACCAACAACTTCACAAATTAAATCTCAGACAACTGTGGAAATATGGATTTTTCTGGTCAGTTATGTCCCCTATCTTGGACCCCAACGGTTCTATGTGCATGTTACAAGTACATGTATGTTCCCTCCAGTTCCAGTTATGAAGACGCAAATACATGTGCGTCCACCGTTAACATGTCCTCTTTCAGATCCGCCATGAATGAGCCGGATATTCCATTCCTAAGTACAAAAGGCCACCGCCTTTATATGGTTCACTTATGCCATTTTACAGTTCAGACGAGTAGGCTCAAACTCAAGTCATCAAGTTTTTCTTGCTTTCTGCCTCTGAAGCTCCAGTCTGAGCCTACATCTGTGACCATGAACTTTGTCTCATTCCCTGCGCGGCTCACGAAGCCTGACATCAGCTTGCTGCCTGCCAAGAACTGTATTTCACCTTCGAAATTATCTGCTCCGTTCCCTGCCCAATGCATTCCTGTCTAGTAGTTTCAGTAAACATTCTTCCAGCTACCGAGCAAAGGCCCGGTTTCTCTGTCTTTATGCAAGTAATTCATAGCCCTGTTACTATGGAAGATTCCTGCCCTCGCACCTAGTGTAGACACTTAGACGCTTGTACACGCACTAACAGTCAGTATAGTCAGTATAGAATAAGATTCTACTCTAAGAGACCTCTCTTCTGGATAACATAGTTCTTTAAACATAGGATGTTAGATATGATTTGGGATTAGGTTGACTTGACCCTCCAGACTTCTGTCGCCACATGTAGAGCTAAATGTCAAGTCCCCTTCACCCCCTAGTTGCACGTCAATCACACGTCATACTGCTGCGCACGCATCTCTGCCAAGTATTTCTGCTGACATTGCGAAATTATTTCATAGGTCCACCCATATGTGACATCATAACCAATGACGTTTTCCTTGTTACACCCAATTACGCCTCTTTATGCTACGCATGTGAAATGTTATCTTTGCTATCAATTGTTACGCCTCTTGCATCTACTTCCCTGTAATGCCTATTGTATAAAAGTGAATAATTATCAATAATGTATGTACTTCACTTCCTGAACCTCCGTGGTGATGGAACTTGGAGGCCACGATTTCGAAATCGTCCATTGGAATAAAGCCCTTTCCGAACCTCTAATACCACGGATTCTGCCTCTTATTTACTGAGCTATTTTTATTATGTTCTGTATCAAATTAAGTCCCGGTAATTAAATTATTTACCACATGAATGGCGCCCGAACAGGGACACTTTCTCATCTCACGCGCCGGCGGTACGTTGCAGGCCCGGTCTCCTGCCACAGCTGGACGGACAACAACGCGTACCAGCAGGATTTCCTGTATCTCCCTCCGGTCAAGCGGGGGCGACTGAGGCTGCGATCAACACCCAGACGAGGCGGTGAGAAGTGCGAAGTATCCCGACCAGAGCCTAGCTGAGAGAGCAAGGTCCGAGGTATACAGAGGCCCACCAGGTTTCTGATGTCCTGACGTGTCCGAAGTTTTCGAGTCGAGTCGAGTCCAGTCCGGTCCAGTTCAGTTCAGTTCCGTTCCGAGGCCTTCCGTTCCGAGCTACCCGGTGAGTACCATTACTGGGGAGGCGTTCTGGCGTGCACATAAGTTGTGCCGGTCCAGACGGGTTTGGGTACACAAATCCGGTCTGCACTGTTTAGCAGTGTATCTGTACTGTTTAGCAGTATATCTAGTATATCAAGTATATAAATCCAGAATAATTTCCGTTAAATGTCGAGAATTATGTTTTATGATTACGTTTCCTTAGATCGTTATCATCATTGTTTGCTCATTTAAATGTTAAATGTTAAATGTGTTAATACGTTCTGCATATTGTGGTATGAATGACTGTTCATTATCGTGTTTTATTGTATTAAGTTTTGTCCAAAATCAAGTATCAGATCAGTTCTCAATATGCCGCTCTTTTCGAAATTAAGACAGATCACAACTAGAAAAGGGGTACTCGAAGAAGCTGTTCCTATTCCTCCTAGGGACACTCCAGGGTACTTCATGTATCATAAACATGGCCTAGACGCTATATTATTTCTTGATTTATGGGTAGACTACACTAAGGAATTACCAGAAAGTCAGAGGTGGCCCGCAGCTGGGACCTGGGATGCAGAGTGCATCGTGAAAGTAGAGGAAGAATTATGGAAAAAGAAAGCTAGACAATCACAGAAAGACGCCATTGAGTTATGGCGTTAAGAATCGTATAGACGTACAGAAAAAGCACGTAGACAGGAAGAGAAGAGTAAAGAGAATTCAAATGAAGTCCGAGAAAATCTATTAATTGAAGAAGGTACACGAGTGAAATCAGAACAAGTAGACAGACAAAGACATGCCCTTATGAAGGGTATGTATCCCCTTCTGGCCGAGGGATTACCTAAGGCTACTGCGGGGATACCAAAAGATTTGCCACCCCCATTATTTCCAATAAAGGCACATCCCAAGGGGCATCCTAGAACAGCAGAAGATGTTTTTCTTTCCTCATATTTAGATGACACAGCTCCCGAGTATGCTAACCCCGCCCCACACAGACCGTCGGCCGGGGAGGTTCAACGCCAAGATCCTGTATCTGTATCCTTACAGCATCAAATACTGACACAAGTTCCGGCAAGCACGTCCGTTTCCACATCTGCTCCTACAGCTACTTCTATAGCTGTGTCCACACCTATAGTTGCTGTATCGCGTTCAACGAATCCTTTCACGCCCGATACCCCAGACGGGGCTACGGGAGGTGCTACCAATATTTTTTCTACGCCACCCAGAATAAATAAACTTACTTTTCAAGAGTCAGCACATCCACGCACCCCCAAACTCATAAATGCTCGCACGCTTAAGGAACTTCTTATAGATTGTAGATATGACCCTGTGCCCGGCAAAGAGGACGAAATGATCCTGGCATCACTACGTATCAGACGAGCCGCGGTGTATTTAGGGAAGTTACCAGGAATGACTATGCATCTAGATAATATATATCATTTTGTCCAAACAGGGCGAGATTCTGAATGTATTAACAGAGCTATGGAATACCAGAAAGTGGAGATACAAGGGGAACTGTTACGTTTCCTCATAAATTGTGTGATCAGAAGCAAAACTGTATAATAGCCATGTGCCGAAAGATCCGTAAAGAAATAGAACGCCTACACGAAGAGAGATTAGCGGTAGACCAGTTCGAACAAAGCGAGGAGGAAGGATCAGGACTGTCCACAGGACAGTCAGAAACCATAGCCTATGTAGGTAGAGGAAGATCTTGTAATAGTACTAGATGTCTTACTGACCCGATACGCCCGATATGTCTAGAAAATAACAGGAATTTCCAAACACCTATAATAAATATAAGGTCCCCCGAGCATTCGTTCCAAGCCGCTGACAAATTACTGCGAGAACGAAGGGGTTATCATTTTCTCGATTCTATGGATGAACAAGAATTAGCCAGGTCAGCCGTTCATTGGGCTGACAGTCCCGGAAAGTATGATGATGATACAGTAGCACACACATTTTTGAATCTCACCCCAGATGAACAGCGTTTAGCTGGGATTTATATGATTCAACAACTTCTTATACTATATAAAAGCCAACATTCAGATCCTGGTCCCTTACCTGATATATTGACTGAATTACTCACGAATAGATGGAGAGGTTCAGGTACTAAGCTAATTAAAGAAATACTAGAATCAAGAAAGCAGTACATTCTTTTTGTATGTCCAGAACATGTCTCACTGCCCATCAAGGAAAGACCGATGTATTACATGGACAGACAGAATCCTTTACGAGAAGTACACCCAATAAAGGGCGAGGACAATCAGTTTAAACGTGTATATGTATATACGCCCATATCAAAAATAGAATTGTTGGAAATGAAGAAAGTGGTACCCAGTCATGACAAAGACCCAGCGGGTTTCCACCGAGAAATTAAAGACATGTTACTCATGGGAGAGTATACCTATCCCGACATTATGACAATATTAAAGGTATTAATGCCTGCTGGCATTTATGAAAAACTCAAGGAAAAAGAGTGGGAGGTGGGAGACCAAAAGATAGACTGGACAGCATTAGAAAATGAAGAAAAGGCCCGAGGTCCAGGTTCGGGGCTTGGGGACAAAACTAAAGCACTACCAGGTTTACTAGTTCAGGTACTGCCACGTTTATTAACCACGAAAAAGGAAGACTGGGGTGCAATCTCAGCCTGTAAACAAAAGCAAGATGAAGACACTAGTGATTTCTATGCCCGATTCGAAAAATGTTTTGGTATAAATAGTGGTATAAAAGCAAGTAGCGAATCATACCCACATCTGTTTGTGACAAAATTAGTTGAAAATTCTTTGCCCCAAGTGAAGAATAGAGTATTAAAATTCGAGAGTACCTGGCAAGGTAACACCCCATCACAAATGTTACAAATGTTACAGTATCATCACAATAGAATTGGAGAGGAACAAGATCATGAACAAAGACGCATGAAAGACACGAAAATGAAAATGCTAGTCTCCCAGACAGTTCCAGCTGAAGGACATAAAAAGGGTACGACACATTCCGGTGAATCAGCAGGACCTGTAAAAGGGACATGCAACTACTGTAAACAACCAGGTCATTATATACACGATTGTCCAGTCCTAAAGCGTAATATCGCCACAGGTATTACAAAAGAAAGACCACGGCCACCTAGACAGGATCAGAATGAACAAGGAGCACCGCAGCATGCACAGGCCATGCCAGCTCCACAACAGTCTATACAGTTTGTGCCAGCCGCACCAGCGTTGCCTGCTGCTGCCACACAAACCACGACACGACAGCTGTACCAGACCGCACAGTACGACTATCCTGATTATCAACGATACGCATGAACCAGCCTAGAGAGGGAAGTTGACTTACCCCTTATCGAGATCCCGGTAGACCAAGAAGGACCTTATGTACATAGTGAATTATTAGGTCAAGACAGAAAATTTTTACTCGATACAGGGGCAAGTCGAACAACCATAAAACGTAGTGAAGTTCCAGGGGCACCCCTCTCAGGCTCACAGAATATTTCCCTTGGTTTTTCAGGAAAACCTATTGTTAATGAAGTATCACAGCCTCTTCCACTGACGATAGGACCCTTGACCAGAACTACAGATTTATTGCTTACTAAATCATGTCCAGAAAACTTGTTAGGTATAAAAACACTGAAAGCTCTAGGAGCTATAATATGTTGTTCTCCGGAAGGAGTAAGATTGTTTTTACGTGATTTCAAAGGTCATTATGTGTCTCGAGATATGGATCCCCGACTGCAGACTTTACCTACACATCTATGGGCACAAGGCCCTACTGACGTTGGTTGTATGAATATTACACCATATCGAGTCACACTAAAGGCAGGAGTGGTACTACCACGAATGCGACAATACAAGTTACCACCAGATGCTGTAGTGGCTTTACTACAAATCATTGACGAGCTCATTGCCCAAGGAGTGGTTGTAGAAACAGACTCCAATGTATGTAATTCACCGATAATTCCGATTCTTAAACGAACAGATCCGAAGGCCCCGCCAGTATATCGATTGGTTATTGATCTGCGCGAATTGAACAAATGCATTGTGCCACAATTCCCTGTGGTCCCAGATATCTCGTCATTACTGACAGCTATTGATTCTGAAGCAACATTCTTTACTGTAATTGATCTCAAGAATGCCTTTTTCAGCGTCCCTATAGATCCGGAAAGCCAATATTTGTTCGGATTTAGTTTAAATGGACGTAGCTTTAAATTCTCACGCGCACCTCAAGGATTTACAGAAAGCCCCAGCATCTATAGCCAAGCACTGAAACGAGAACTCGACAGTATCCACATGCCAGTCAACACTGCTCTGCTTCAATATGTCGATGATCTGCTGATCACCGCCAGAAGCGAACCTGAATGTGAGAAAGCATCACTGACAGTTTTACAATTTCTAGCCGAAAAGGGGCACAAGGTGTCCCCTTCTAAGCTGCAATTCTGTGTCCAGCGAGTTGTTTATCTTGGACACTCGCTGTCCAAGGAGGGAAGGCAGCTTACACCCGACCGCATTCAGTTAATAGCTAACATGCCAATACCCAAGACACAAAAGGAGGTGCGGGCTTTTATAGGCCTCACTTCATATTGTAGGCAGTGGATCCCGCAGTATGCATTTCTAGCAAAACCACTCATTCAGTTGACAACACAGGAGGCAGCCACATCGACTGTTCTCCCTTGGACTCAGGAACATACACAAGCTTTTGAAAGCTTAAAGAAAGCTTTATGTCAAGCACCGGTTTTAGCAACACCATGTTACAATAAACAGTTTACACTTTTTGTTACAGAACGCGAAGGTACTGCCTTGTCAGTACTCACACAGGAACAGGCAGGATCCCACAAACCATGTGCTTATTTTTCTAGTACATTAGATCCCGTAGCTCAGGCTTTGCCTGCATGCCTAAAATCAGTGGCAGCGACAGCTTTAGCAATCAGACAAAGCGATGCCATAGTGTTAGGACATCCATTGACAGTACAAGTACCACATACAGTAGAGGTTCTTTTGAATCGAACGCAAACACAACATTTAACTATAGCGCGACTTACAGGGTATGAATTAACATTGTTCCAACCACATATAGAAATCAGACGTTGTAACACATTGAATCCTGCCACACTGTTACCAGTAAACGGAACAGACCCACTAGCTCATGACTGTATTGACGTTATTACAATCACGACGAAACCCAGACAAGACTTGACAGATGTCCCATTGTCAGACCCAGACCTGACGTTGTATGTAGATGGCTCATGTATGAGAACAAGTACAGGAGAGTTAGTGGCCGCTTACGCAGTCACAACAGACACTGAAATCATTGAAACAAATTGTATAAATACCTTGTCCGCTCAAGCAGCAGAGCTCGTCGCTCTGACACAAGCCTGTATTCAAGCCGCAAATAAAAAAGTCAACATATACACTGATTCACGTTATGCATTCGGAGTTGTACATGACTTCGGCGTGCTGTGGCGAGAGAGAGGTTATTTAACTTCTCATGGTGCCCACATTCAGCACGGACCCCTCATTCATGCCTTATTAGATGCAATACATCTACCCACTGCAATATCAATTATGAAATGTAAAGCTCATACGAAAATTACTGATATCATTTCTCAAGGCAATGATCTAGCTGACAGAACAGCTAAACAGACTGCTCAAACTCAAACATCCGACATGACAAAGACAATAGCCCCGACGCCAACACATTGTATGACAATTAAAGATCCCGCTCTTGACGTAATTGACATACAGACACATGCTACACCAGAGGAAATAAAGAAATGGACTGAATTAGGAGGGATTCAAACGGACCAAGGATGGATGACGAAGGAAAAATCTGTGTGGTTCCTTCCTGACTCAATGGTCCAAGTTATTATTAACACTATACATAGTCCAGCACATCTAGGAGAAAAAGCTATGCTAGACAGCATCCAACACATTTGGTTCAATAAACATTTACGAGCAGCAGCTAAACAAAAAGTTCGTACCTGTATGATCTGTTGCCAGTTTAACCCAGGAAAAAGCGTTCCCGTAGAGCAGGGTGGATTTCAGCCTCCTGATCACCCATTTGAAATCCTTCAGATGGATTATATCCAGATGGAACGATGTCGAGGATTCAAATATGTTCTCGTAGTTGTCTGTGCTCTGTCCCGTTGGACAGAGGCATACCCGGTTTCAGATTACACTGCCCCGACTACTGCCAAACAGTTAGTTCGAGAATTCTTCCCACGATACGGTTTACCACGTGCTGTCTACTCAGATAACGGCCAGCCGTTCTCATCCGAACTGATGAAACACGTTTCCCTTTTGTTAGGCTATCAGTGGAAATTCCACTGTGTCCGACACCCCGAGGCAGCAGGTCTCGTAGAAAGACATAATCAGATCCTGAAAATTAGATTGTCCAAAATATGCAGGGAGAAAGGTGTCGACTGGGTAGTAGCGTTACCAGTTGCACTTTTTTACATGAGAATGGTAGCACACTCACGAACAGGGCTATCCCCGTATGAGGTGATCTTTGGCAGACCACCAAATATGTGGGGGACGCCTATACCACGTAAAATAACTGATATTGACTGTAATATGCTGACAGATTATTTGGCTTCCTTGATGTCTGCACTACAATCTTGTCGTTCACAGGTAGCTGCAGCCTTTCCTGACAACACTGAGGTGAAACCCCATGACGTAATTCCAGGGGATCTCGTTTTAGTAAGGAACTTTGATCGAAAGACTCAGCTGGATCCTAGGTGGAAGTCACCGAAATTGGTCTTGCTCACCACAAGGACAGCCGTGAAGATCGAGGGCAGAAAAGGCTGGATACATTCAAGTCATATCAAGAAATTTCATGGACTACCAGCGGATGTGAATACCACACCTTGTGTGTCTTCACCCATTGACTCAAAACTTCCTTTTGTTGAAAAGAGTAATTCCGAACTTTATAAACTAAATCTCAGGTCCAATCAGTCAAGCAATTTGATTGTTTAAGTCCTCTCCGAGGTGAAGCGGTTGAATTGTCTCTGACATGTATCCCTTGGACCTGAATAGAGAATGCACCCGAAAAATGTTGAAACGACAGGCGTACTGTAAATCACTGCGTAGTCATTGTACAGTGACGTTATTAATTTTGTTTTTCCTAAATTTCTTAATAATTACTGCAAGTATATTGTTGCACATATATTACCCTATTTCTAGATATGTTTATAACGTTACTGCTGAACATTCTTTTAGTGACCTATCCCCGCATGAATTATCGTATAGATTTGCGCTGCGCAATAACACTTTTATTAGTATGTTACATCATTCCCATCAGGTTAGCAATGCTACCAATTGTTGGATATGTGGCCGACTCCCTCCCTATCAGAATTATAAAGGAATTCTACCTCTTTTTCCATACCCATTCACACACAACGGCTCCTGTGGAGCATGGTTTAGTTTAATTAATTCCCTAGATTCAAATTCTGCAGTTTATCAAGACAACTGGGTATGGGGAAATTTGAACTTAGTTTTACTTAAAGTCTGCTACCCTAACAAGGAGGGACTTCCCAAGAGAACAGGAACTGATCTAGAAAATGAAGTATATGGATTAGGTAATTTTACGCTTAATCTTATGATCCTAAATGTCGAATCCGAAGCTACTCCAATTTTGCCCGCCATGTCAATATTTCCAGTAAAAGGTGAATTATGTGTAAGAAAGAATGGTTCCATACATATGGGCCATAGTAGATGCACAACTGTAGTAGAATTTAGTGATCAAGGCAAGTCTACATTTAGAGCTTTCCGCCATTCCTATTTCATATGTGGTCAGACGGCCTATGTACGTTTGCCTCTAGATTGGGATGGTACCTGCTACATTGGATTCCTTTTGCCACCTGTTTTTCTAGCTCCTCCTGATTATCACAGAAATACTCATTTAGTACACAATAGAGAAAGGAGAGATCTCCCAATTGTCGATTACACTGAAACAGCATGGGAAAAATACACAGATTTCAATAAAGGTCTCTTTCCCTATATAGGTACCGTTACCAATAGTAAGCTAATACGTAGATTAACTAGAACCCTTGAAGCAGTAGTGAACGAAACTATTTCCGCCTTAGGCAATTTAACAGAAGAGCAGTCTGCTATGCGGATTGTTGTGCTTCAAAATCGTCTTGTCCTTGACGTCATCCTGGCCGATAGGGGCGGAGCTTGTAGGGTCATCGGATCAAGCTGTTGCATTTTCATACCAGAAAATTCGCCATCTGTATATAAAGCTATAACCCGCCTTCATAAGATTGTAAGCCAGATACACCAGAATCCAGGCACCTGGACTTGGTCCGGTTGGTTTTGGAGCGTGTTATCAGCCTGGGGATGGAGAGTTCTATCCTTCCTAGGTATTGGCCTTCTCATACTATTCAGTTGCTGTCTATGCCTGCAATGTGGACCAGCGATTTGTGGTCTGTGTGCCACATCGTGTATTCCACATCAAGATTTTCGTTCAAAATCCCGGAAGAAGAAAGAAGAACAAATGATGCTATATTAACAGATCAATGGATTAATGAAGATTGATATCTCTTGACGGGCAAGTAGGGGACAAGGAGGGAATGTGGAAATATGGATTTTTCTGGTCAGTTATGTCCCCTATCTTGGACCCCAACGGTTCTATGTGCATGTTACAAGTACATGTATGTTCCCTCCAGTTCCAGTTATGAAGACGCAAATACATGTGCGTCCACCGTTAACATGTCCTCTTTCAGATCCGCCATGAATGAGCCGGATATTCCATTCCTAAGTACAAAAGGCCACCGCCTTTATATGGTTCACTTATGCCATTTTACAGTTCAGACGAGTAGGCTCAAACTCAAGTCATCAAGTTTTTCTTGCTTTCTGCCTCTGAAGCTCCAGTCTGAGCCTACATCTGTGACCATGAACTTTGTCTCATTCCCTGCGCGGCTCACGAAGCCTGACATCAGCTTGCTGCCTGCCAAGAACTGTATTTCACCTTCGAAATTATCTGCTCCGTTCCCTGCCCAATGCATTCCTGTCTAGTAGTTTCAGTAAACATTCTTCCAGCTACCGAGCAAAGGCCCGGTTTCTCTGTCTTTATGCAAGTAATTCATAGCCCTGTTACTATGGAAGATTCCTGCCCTCGCACCTAGTGTAGACACTTAGACGCTTGTACACGCACTAACAGTCAGTATAGTCAGTATAGAATAAGATTCTACTCTAAGAGACCTCTCTTCTGGATAACATAGTTCTTTAAACATAGGATGTTAGATATGATTTGGGATTAGGTTGACTTGACCCTCCAGACTTCTGTCGCCACATGTAGAGCTAAATGTCAAGTCCCCTTCACCCCCTAGTTGCACGTCAATCACACGTCATACTGCTGCGCACGCATCTCTGCCAAGTATTTCTGCTGACATTGCGAAATTATTTCATAGGTCCACCCATATGTGACATCATAACCAATGACGTTTTCCTTGTTACACCCAATTACGCCTCTTTATGCTACGCATGTGAAATGTTATCTTTGCTATCAATTGTTACGCCTCTTGCATCTACTTCCCTGTAATGCCTATTGTATAAAAGTGAATAATTATCAATAATGTATGTACTTCACTTCCTGAACCTCCGTGGTGATGGAACTTGGAGGCCACGATTTCGAAATCGTCCATTGGAATAAAGCCCTTTCCGAACCTCTAATACCACGGATTCTGCCTCTTATTTACTGAGCTATTTTTATTATGTTCTGTATCAAATTAAGTCCCGGTAATTAAATTATTTACCACACAACAATTCCTATATGCACACAGACTCATGCTGTGTTGGTAGGCACAAAACACAGGCTGCCCCTTTTCTGGGTCTGCAATTCTTACAGAACTAATACTAATTTCAAATGTGCTGCCATTTTCCTCTCTTTTCTTTCAAAGTGATTTCTGCTAAATCCTAACCATCACAATTAAAAACAAGCTGTCCTTTCCTTTCAACTGCAAGTCTTACTTTTCAACAGCAACACAAATTAAATCTCTGTCAACAATTCTTCTCTGCACACAGACTCATGGTTTGATGGTAGGCACAAAACAGTATTCCTCATTCTTACCAGTACACATTAACTTATTGTGAAAACATACTCCATAATATCTTACAAGTTCAAAACAGTTAAATATCTCGCAAACCTCAAAATGTAAAACATAACTTTTGAAGAAGATTCACAATTCTAATATTTATCTCAAAAATCACCACATACATCCCCTCTCAAACTCATAACTCACCTTTTAAAATAGTTAGTTGAGAAATAAATGTGCCACTCAAACAGCAGACTATCAGAGTCAGAATATCAGAGCTCCACACCTCTCTCCTCTCTCCAGAACCAGTAAATGGCAATGTTTCCCTCTCTTTTTTCACACATATACATGCTAATTTCAAATCTCAGTGCTTCCCACTTTTTTTCAAATAAAATCACACATTTCTATTGGTTGAAAACTTCAACCCCTTTCCAAATGTACCCTTCCCCCAACTTGTCTCCTGCCTGCTACCATAGCAACAGGTCATGGAACACTGTTGTGAGGAGAGAGGTCAGAAGTTCAGCAAACAATGTTTCATATCCAAAGAGCAAGAGTGCTTGACTTTTCGAACCTAACAGCAAATCCATAGTAATGTTCTTTGGTAACACATTTTTCTGAACCAATACAAAACATGCTTTTTAAAATTTAAACATACAGCCTAGTTTTTAGTGTAGAATGGTTTGAAACAGCCAATGAGTACTTTTTATATAAAAAACTATGTGTGCCCCCATTTTTCTACTGTCTTTCATTTCATATTGCCTTTCTACTGAAGTGCATCCAGATCTCCTTGGAAAATGTTCACTGTGTGGATTGTAGGTCACAGCTATGTCTTCTGGAGTGAAAAGTTTGCAGAAAAAAGAGGTATGGTGAGAGACCTTGCTTTGCCAAATGTAGACATTAAATGGATTGGTCAGAGAGGGTTAAAGTGGCACCGATTAATGCCTTTGGTGAAAACCTTTCTACATCTCCCACAGCCTAACCTTATTATTGTGCACTGTGGTGGTAATGACCTAAGCACTTTAACTGGGGTAGGTCTGGAAATGCTTATTAAGGACACCTTTGTGCAATTGATGTCGCTTTTTCCACAAACTGCCTTTGTATATTCTAACATATGCCAAAGGCAAAAGTGGAACTGGTCCAACCAATTTTGTCCGCAGACTGACAAAGCAAGGAAGCACGTCAACAAATCTATTTCTGCTTTCCTCAGAGACTATGGTATGGGTTCTATATACCACAACAACTTGCGTTACAACATGCAAGACATTTATAGAGGAGATGGTGTACACTTCACTGATGAAGGCAACAGAGTCTTCCTCTTGAACTTTAGACTCTGCATCGGTACATACTTGTAGGTACCAAAAAACACACAATAAACACAAAGGCTCTTTTTAGAGCCACCTTATATCTTTTTACTTAATTGCAAATTTTTATTATTTTTTTGTCTTTAAAAAATTTTCGGGTGCGCGCTGGGTGCGCGCACTCGGCGATATTTTTTTTCAAAATATAAATCTTTTTTTTTGCCCTACAAGGTCCTACTGTGACCCCCTTACAATGCCTAGTGGGTCAATATCTCCCCACTCTGCCCCCTTTTCACGTTCTCCCCCTTTGTTTATCACCCCCTCTTTATGCGAGAGACAAAATGGCGGCCGCCGCTTCCTGATTTCCACCGATTCGAATGTTTACTGACATCTAACAACCAATCAGAAGTTCGCTCGCGCACGGCAGGGTGCGCGCACAGGACTTGCTCAGTGCGCGCACGCTGCACGCTTACAGATATATATATTGATTTAAATGCTAATTTCTCAGGAAATACTGAACAAATTTACACCAAACCTGCAAAAGGCACTTCATGGACCTTATGGCTACCTCTCTGCCAAATTTCACATAATTCTGTTCAGCCGTTCGGGCTGTAGCTGCGACTAAAGTCCCTATGGAAAAATGCATGGGGAAAACGCGTGTTGGGACCCCCCTTTTTTCTCGGCCCCCGCTTGACGAACCAACCCGAAACTTTCAGGGTAGGAGCTGAGTGGAGCGCCCCATTAGTTTTGAAAATTTCACGTGGATTCGTCAACCGGCGCCAAAGTTATTTAAAATAGAATTTTGAGATTTCCTATGGAAACACGGTCCTAACTATAACTACCTACTGGCGACCGCCAGTAGGTAATATATATATATATATATATATATATCATATTATCCTCGCTCGGCAGCGCGCTGCAAGGATTGACGACAGTCTGTTCCGTCCTCAAAAATAATTTATTTGGTCAGCTTCTAGCTAGAATACGATATTTTGAAGAACCGGGACTTGGGTGGTCTATTTCTGCCGACACACCCGTAGCTGCTACTTTGGTATGCGAAGGGTACGCAGTACCAAGCAGCGCCTTATGTCATGTACATATGGGGTCACACCCTCTGCGCATTGCGTATGCGATGAGTGCACGCTGCCAGGCCCTGTGTTACGTCATTGACGTATGGTGTAGCGCCGGGAACGCCATTCCCTCATTTTTTTTTTGTCTCAAAACTATATCTAAATAAGTTTAAAGTGTATATGAGAACAAGCGATAATCTAAAATATTTTAAACATTTATATATTTCTAACTGTAATAAACTTATATTATGGTAAATATAATTTCTCAAAATCGCATCAGGTGTGGCCTCCTTGCGCACTCGGTGCGCGATTGCCATGTGACCTTAAAGAAAAGCATTTCATTGGTTCATAACATTTCCCATTGTAACAGTTGGAGGACCCCACCCATTTTAGTCATTCTCTCTACAGCGTTTGATGAGAGACACCTTCCCCTTTCCTTACGCGTTTCAGCTCTCGCCTTGGTCACAGGTGGGAAAGATTAATCAAAAGCAAAGTGCGTTAAATACGTAAAGTCACATGACCTCCAGCTGGAAATACAAATCCCACAATGCATTGTACAAGTTATGATAAGTTCCTCAAGGAATTTCAATAAATTCTCTTTAGCACAGTTTTTCTGCTGTTAATTATATCGTACCTGCATTGCTTATAATGGATATATGGTCCTCATTGCTATGTGCATAAATTATTTGCCAGTGCTCGCAGTAAACATACACCACCTCAAAATGTTTGTTCCCCTGGTTGGTCAGAGCGGGATGTTCACCCCTCCGACTCCCTTCCAAACAGTCACGAATTTTGCACAGTGGCATTACCTAATAGGTTGTGTGACTGCAGTGGGTCATGCTCCCGATTTAACATCCAAGCAAGTTTCTCCAAATCCAAGGAGCCCCCGACCCTTCAGGGCGGCCTCTTTACACAGTGGGCATGGAACCGCCCACCAATGTCAGCATGGCAAGAAAAAACCACTGAGGCCCTTTCCAGAGATAAAACGATTTAATTGCAGTGGCAACAGCACTCCTTCCCCTTTCCCTACGCGTTTCAGCTCTCGCCTTGGTCACAGGTGGGAAAGATTCATCAACAGCAAAGTGTGTTGTGTTGGTTTAAATACATAAAGTCACATGACCTCCAGATTGAAATACAAGTCCCACACTGCATTGTACAACTTATGATAAGTTCTGCAAGGAATTTCAATAAATTCTCTTTAGCACAGTTTTTCTGCTGTTAATTATATCGTACCTGTATTGCTTATAATGGATATACTGTCCTCATTGCCATGTGCATAAATTATTTGCCAGTGCTCGCAGTAAACATACACCACCTCAAAACGTTGGTTCCTCTGGATGGCCAGAGCGGGATGTTCACCCCTCCGACTCCCTTCCAAACAGTCACAAATTTCGCAGAGTGGCATTACCTAATAGGTTGTGTGACTGCAGTGGGTCATGGCCAGATTTAACATCCGAGCAAGTTTTTCCAAATCCAAGGAGCCCCCGACCCTTCAGGGCGGCCTCGTTACACAGTGGGCAAACTTTCAACATAGGAGCTGATATGAACAATGAAATAGTTTGGAAAATTTCATGAAGATTCATCAAACGACGCCAAACTTATAAGCAAAACAACAAATGCTCTTTCTATGGAAACTTGGTCCTAACTATAACCACCTACTGGTGACCGCCAGTAGGTAATATCTTTATATAAATACATATATATATATATATATACATACACACATACATACATACATACATATATATATATATATATATATATATATATATATATATATATATATATATATCCATGCTCGTGCTTGGTTGGTCGTTAAATTGAAAAGCACTCGAAAAACACCAAGATGTTCCAAGCAAGACACCTTTATTAAGCGGAAAAGGAAAACGTCTCACTGCGCTTAGCTGTTCCCACCACGTACGCCGACGCGTTTCGAGGCAATCCTCTCTTCAGGGCTGGTAGTGGAAAATTGCACCTCCGACAGTCCCTGCTAAAAGCACCTTGTGACATACCACATGATCGTTTGCCACCTGTGCAAAAAGCAAAGTGTTATGGGAAATGTAGTGTCGGCTTTGAATAAGAGTGCCATTTCAGCTGAACGGAGCCCCCAATGAGCCCCGGCAGATCGACGTGATCCCTCAATTCCTTGATGCTGATCCCCAATTGGAGGCCGGCAGATGTCAGCCCCCGGGGCCCCCAGGTTCTCGGGGTGGTGCTCTTCGACGGCACGACCGCCGCCAATAAATCCATGCTCGTGCTTGGTTGGTCGTTAAATTGAAAAGCACTCGAAAAACACCAAGATGTTCCAAGCAAGACACCTTTATTAAGCGGAAAAGGAAAACGTCTCACTGCGCTTAGCTGTTCCCACCACGTACGCCAACGCGTTTCGAGGCAATCCTCTCTTCAGGGCTGGTAGTGGAAAATTGCACCTCCGACAGTCCCTGCTAAAAGCACCTTGTGACATACCACATGATCGTTTGCCACCTGTGCAAAAAGCAAAGTGTTATGGGAAATGTAGTGTCGGCTTTGAATAAGAGTGCCATTTCAGCTGAACGGAGCCCCCAATGAGCCCCGGCAGATCGACGTGATCCCTCAATTCCTTGATGCTGATCCCCAATTGGAGGCCGGCAGATGTCAGCCCCCGGGGCCCCCAGGTTCTCGGGGTGGTGCTCTTCGACGGCACGACCGCCGCCAATAAATCCATGCTCGTGCTTGGTTGGTCGTTAAATTGAAAAGCACTCGAAAAACACCAAGATGTTCCAAGCAAGACACCTTTATTAAGCGGAAAAGGAAAACGTCTCACTGCGCTTAGCTGTTCCCACCACGTACGCCGACGCGTTTCGAGGCAATCCTCTCTTCAGGGCTGGTAGTGGAAAATTGCACCTCCGACAGTCCCTGCTAAAAGCACCTTGTGACATACCACATGATCGTTTGCCACCTGTGCAAAAAGCAAAGTGTTATGGGAAATGTAGTGTCGGCTTTGAATAAGAGTGCCATTTCAGCTGAACGGAGCCCCCAATGAGCCCCGGCAGATCAACGTGATCCCTCAATTCCTTGATGCTGATCCCCAATTGGAGGCCGGCAGATGTCAGCCCCCGGGGCCCCCAGGTTCTCGGGGTGGTGCTCTTCGACGGCACGACCGCCGCCAATAAATCCATGCTCGTGCTTGGTTGGTCGTTAAATTGAAAAGCACTCGAAAAACACCAAGATGTTCCAAGCAAGACACCTTTATTAAGCGGAAAAGGAAAACGTCTCACTGCGCTTAGCTGTTCCCACCACGTACGCCGACGCGTTTCGAGGCAATCCTCTCTTCAGGGCTGGTAGTGGAAAATTGCACCTCCGACAGTCCCTGCTAAAAGCACCTTGTGACATACCACATGATCGTTTGCCACCTGTGCAAAAAGCAAAGTGTTATGGGAAATGTAGTGTCGGCTTTGAATAAGAGTGCCATTTCAGCTGAACGGAGCCCCCAATGAGCCCCGGCAGATCGACGTGATCCCTCAATTCCTTGATGCTGATCCCCAATTGGAGGCCGGCAGATGTCAGCCCCCGGGGCCCCCAGGTTCTCGGGGTGGTGCTCTTCGACGGCACGACCGCCGCCAATAAATCCATGCTCGTGCTTGGTTGGTCGTTAAATTGAAAAGCACTCGAAAAACACCAAGATGTTCCAAGCAAGACACCTTTATTAAGCGGAAAAGGAAAACGTCTCACTGCGCTTAGCTGTTCCCACCACGTACGCCGACGCGTTTCGAGGCAATCCTCTCTTCAGGGCTGGTAGTGGAAAATTGCACCTCCGACAGTCCCTGCTAAAAGCACCTTGTGACATACCACATGATCGTTTGCCACCTGTGCAAAAAGCAAAGTGTTATGGGAAATGTAGTGTCGGCTTTGAATAAGAGTGCCATTTCAGCTGAACGGAGCCCCCAATGAGCCCCGGCAGATCAACGTGATCCCTCAATTCCTTGATGCTGATCCCCAATTGGAGGCCGGCAGATGTCAGCCCCCGGGGCCCCCAGGTTCTCGGGGTGGTGCTCTTCGACGGCACGACCGCCGCCAATAAATCCATGCTCGTGCTTGGTTGGTCGTTAAATTGAAAAGCACTCGAAAAACACCAAGATGTTCCAAGCAAGACACCTTTATTAAGCGGAAAAGGAAAACGTCTCACTGCGCTTAGCTGTTCCCACCACGTACGCCGACGCGTTTCGAGGCAATCCTCTCTTCAGGGCTGGTAGTGGAAAATTGCACCTCCGACAGTCCCTGCTAAAAGCACCTTGTGACATACCACATGATCGTTTGCCACCTGTGCAAAAAGCAAAGTGTTATGGGAAATGTAGTGTCGGCTTTGAATAAGAGTGCCATTTCAGCTGAACGGAGCCCCCAATGAGCCCCGGCAGATCGACGTGATCCCTCAATTCCTTGATGCTGATCCCCAATTGGAGGCCGGCAGATGTCAGCCCCCGGGGCCCCCAGGTTCTCGGGGTGGTGCTCTTCGACGGCACGACCGCCGCCAATAAATCCATGCTCGTGCTTGGTTGGTCGTTAAATTGAAAAGCACTCGAAAAACACCAAGATGTTCCAAGCAAGACACCTTTATTAAGCGGAAAAGGAAAACGTCTCACTGCGCTTAGCTGTTCCCACCACGTACGCCGACGCGTTTCGAGGCAATCCTCTCTTCAGGGCTGGTAGTGGAAAATTGCACCTCCGACAGTCCCTGCTAAAAGCACCTTGTGACATACCACATGATCGTTTGCCACCTGTGCAAAAGCAAAGTGTTATGGGAAATGTAGTGTCGGCTTTGAATAAGAGTGCCATTTCAGCTGAACGGAGCCCCCAATGAGCCCCGGCAGATCGACGTGATCCCTCAATTCCTTGATGCTGATCCCCAATTGGAGGCCGGCAGATGTCAGCCCCCGGGGCCCCCAGGTTCTCGGGGTGGTGCTCTTCGACGGCACGACCGCCGCCAATAAATCCATGCTCGTGCATGGTTGGTCGTTAAATTGAAAAGCACTCGAAAAACACCAAGATGTTCCAAGCAAGACACCTTTATTAAGCGGAAAAGGAAAACGTCTCACTGCGCTTAGCTGTTCCCACCACGTACGCCGACGCGTTTCGAGGCAATCCTCTCTTCAGGGCTGGTAGTGGAAAATTGCACCTCCGACAGTCCCTGCTAAAAGCACCTTGTGACATACCACATGATCGTTTGCCACCTGTGCAAAAGTAGTTTGGAAAATTTCATGAAGATTCATCAAACGACGCCAAACTTATAAGCAAAACAACAAATGCTCTTTCTATGGAAACTTGGTCCTAACTATAACCACCTACTGGTGACCGCCAGTAGGTAATATCTTTATATAAATACATATATATATATATATATACATACACACATACATACATACATACATATATATATATATATATATATATATATATATATATATATATATATATATATATATATATATATATATATATATATAAACTGTTCACACATTGGTGGTATATTCAAAAGGAAATAGAACACCAAAGCAGCAAAAATAAATTAAAGAGAAAAAGCCTCTATCTTTACTAGCTGAGTCAGTCGCACCCATGTTATTGATGTCTCCAAGTTGGCTCATGTGTGCAAATGAGGTCCATTTATTTCCTACATAAAATAACATTGTGCGTAGATGCCCATGTTATCTGAAAATTTAGCCCCTTGCTGCCTAAGCACTACTAAACTGTTTGGGGTTGTATTTTAACACCAGAAGGCAGTAGGACCTTTTCTTTCTTAGTCCATATTTGTGTTTGCATTCATACAAGATACTGTATTTTTCTTTTTACTTCATAGCCGTGACTGGATAGTACCTTTTAGCGAGTGCTATTTCTTTGCGTAGTACTAACTCCAAAACTCTCCTCTCCTACTAGAATGAACCTTAAATGCTCAAACCAACTATAGAGCCATGTAAAAATACCGGTATTTATTGTGTGGTAAAATGCTACACAGCACAGATAGGGCCTGATTTAGAGTTTCCAAAAAGAACAGTTGATGGATAGAATGCAGAACAATGTCATACATTCAACCCAGTACAGAGATCTGGGCCTAAATCCATCATTTTTTGCTCACCATGCCATTCCAGTTTGGACCCAGCCATATGCAAATCAGTCTTTATCCTGTGCCCAATGGGAACAGTCCAGCCTGACTGCCAGGCCAGGTCCTCCCTGGACTGGAAAAAAGCATCCTAGGACCGATTTCGGGGTTAAATGCCTCATTAGCCAGGACAGCTTGACCCCAGTGGCATGGAGAGCACGAAACCCATGTATGGGCATACCTGTCCTACTCGGCGAAACCGGTCCCAGGATGCTTGTTTTCAGTCCAGAGAGGACCTAGCTTGGCAGTTCGATCTGGACTGTTCCCATGAGGCACAGCGTCAAGACTGACATGCATATGGCTGGGTCTAAGCTGGGGTGGCATAGTGTGCAAAGGATGGATGGATTTAACCCAGATCTCTTGACTGGGGGTGAATGTTTGATTTGCTCTGCATTCCGTTCATCACCTGTGAGTCTTTAGCTTTCTCGCCTTAGATGCACCGGGTATGTCCAGACGTGGGTCCCGGGCTCACTGTGCCTTACATGGGTTCAAACAGCCATCCATCCTACACCACCCCTTGTAACTCAGTGCAGTGACACACACTCTGCTCACCTTGTACTTGAATCCCGAATATTAAGTACTGGGGGCAGGATATAAATCTGAGCCCAAAAACTACAGGCCCATATCCCTATTGGACAATACTGCTAAGCTGATAGGCCATGTTTTACTAAACAGGCTAGAGGATTGTGCCACCAGACTGATATGCATATGGCTGGGTCTAAATTGGGGTGGCATGGTGTCCAAATGAAGGATGGATTTAACCCAGATCTCTTGACTGGGGGTGAATGTTTGATTTGCTCTGCATTCCGTCCATCATCTACGAGTCTTTAGCTTTCTCGCCTTACATGCGCTGGGTATGCCCAGACATGGGTCCCGGGCTCACTGTGCCTTACATGGGTTCAAACAGCCATCCATTCTTCACCATTCCTTGTAACTCAGTGCAGTGACACAGTCTGTGCTCACCTTGTACTTCAATCCTGAATTTTAGGTACTGGGAGCAGGAAATAAATTTGAGCCCAAAACCTACAGGCCCATCTCCTTTTGGACAGTACTGCTAAGCTGATGGGCCATGTTTCACTAAACAGGCTACAGGATTGGGCCACCAGTAAAAAATTCGGATCCCTGTGCAATACAGGTTTAAAAAGGAAGCGCAACTCAGGATCAATGTCTTAATCTCAGCTTACTAATGGCCAAATATGCACAAATAAAACAGGGCAGCATTCGACTGCATTACTCACCACCTCCTGTGGAATATTACGTCAGAAATGGGCATTGAGGAGGCAATAACTAACTTTATTAGACAGCTTTCTTCTTCATCCCCAGGAAGTGTTCATTACAGGAAGCAAGGTGAATGCTCTAGGTCATTCCCAATTATTAGGGGAGTCCGCCAATTATGTGTACTTGCCCTATTCCTTTTTTCAATCCATACGCATGCGGTGGAATCACCCCTGATGAACTGCACAGTGGAAGTCCCGATGATTAACAAAATGCGCACCCCAATTCTGCTTTACTCAGATGACTCAGTGCTAATTGCCCGCACTTGTCAAGCCCTGCAGCAGTTATTGGCAACTTCCAACAAATATATGAGCAACTTAGAACTGAAGACGAATGAGGCGAAAATCTTTGTCTTAATATCTAGGAGCAAACAAAATAGGGCCCCAAACTTTTACTTAGCAGGGCGCATAATAGCACACACAGACACCTTTTCCTATCTTGGAATAACATTTGATAGACAATTAACCTGGTCTCATACGATCACCAATAGGGAACTAGCACTCGAGAAGAGTATCATCGCACTAAACTCTTTTACTAAGCAATTGAAGCCCCTCGACATGACCAAAAAGATCTACTTCATAAAATGGAAATCAGTAGCAAACTATGGGACTGGGATTTGGGGAATCGCAAAGTCCCATAACCTCCAGACCATCGAGGACTCTTTTTGGAAAAGATTTGATGGTCGCCCTCCCAGCTGTTCTAACTTTCTCTGCCATGCAGAACTAGATATCTCTTACATTACCGATACCATTAAGTTAGCACCAACACTCTGTCACTGGATCTGGAGGAGAGAAACTGTGAATATTACCCAGAGACTGATGGAAGACTGCCTCTCCATTGATCATGTCTGCAGGATTTCATGGTTAACACACATTAAAGATAGTCTCTTCTCACTTGGTTTAGGACATTTGTTTTCATCAACCTCAAATTGCACTTTAGTCTCAAAAAAAGAAATCAAGACATTATACAGTAACCAAAAAGCAGCTGATCGTCTTAAGACGAACAATACAAAGAGAGAGAGAGAGAGAGAGAGAGAGAGGGACTCATAGGATCGCAAATCGCAAATGTTGTTGCAACACTAAAACCCATGGCAGCTGTGAAACAACTGCAAAAGTATAACAGTCAGTTCATTGTCTATGAACTCACCGATGGGAATGTTAGTTACAGCATTAAAGCCAATTGAACATTGTGTACCATAATCAAAGCATTTTCCAACATTGATAAAGTCATTATGCTGAAACGCATCTGCAAGAGGATTTACTGTTAATAAATACCCCAAAAACCCTGTGAGTGCTCCGAAGCTATGTGAAACTAGTTGTTGTGAAACACATTAGTTGCCACTTCGCGTATTGAATGCACCTGCCCTGTGTTCAGGGGTTTCAGGTGATATTACTGTTAATGGAGATATATATATATATATATATATATATATATATATATATATATATATATATATATATATATATATATATATATATTATTTACTGGCGGGCACCACTTGGTAGTTATAGTTAGAACCTACTTTCGATAGGAAGAGCATTTTTTCATTTGCCAATAAGTGTGGCATTGCTTGATGGATCCTCATGAAATTTTCCAAACAAATATGCCCCTCACTTCAGCTGGTGTGTCAGTAAGTTCAGGGTGCTCCGTCAAGCGGGCCTGAGAAAAAAGGGGGGTCCCAAAATGCGTTTCCCCAATGTTAATCTCCGTGGGAAATTTTGGACATGGCTACAGCCCAAACTGCTGAACGGAATTAGTCAAAATTCTGGAGAAAAGTAGCAGTTGGTCCAGAAAGAGTCCCTTTTGGTAAATGGTGTAAATCAGTTCAGTAGTTTCTGAGTTATTAAAATAATTTTCCAATTGTATATATAGAGACGCGGTGGATCTGCAACTTCCCCCAAAATCGTGCTGAGATCTGATCTGATTTGCTGCCACCACTTGCAACCAGGAAATGTTGGCAGCCATCTTGTGACTCTGTTGAACCGAGTTACATGAAAAAGCTTTAAAAAATGAATAGGGGGCAGGTTAGAAATACCCTGACCTTGTAAGCCTATTAGGGGGTCACAAAGGGACCCCCGAGGACCAAAAAGTATTTTTTATTTTTATTTGGTGTGAGACGCGCTGGATCTGCTAATCCTGCCTAAGTCCTTTTAAAAAAACAAAGCGTGCTTAATTGGTAATTGGCACCCGGTAGGCTAGGTCCTGGGGGCATGTGTAAAATATAAAGGAGGTGGGCGCATGGGTCTCCCTCCTTGGAGCTTTAAATACCCAGGGACTGTCACCTCTCTGGGGCATTTTCATTCAATGATATGTGCCCTGTGGACCGCCACCTCCCCAGGGCAAATCATGATTGAATGTGAGGGGGGGCAGCACTGCCCCTGTAGTCCCTGAGACCACCACCCCTAAGGGAAATATCAATGTGCTGGAGTCCCCTGTAACCCATAGGACCACCACCTCCTGGGACAGATGATTATAATTGAAGTGGGGAGCCGCACGCCCCCCCACCGCCCTGAGGACCAGCACCTCCCCTTGGTTATGTTCAGTAAAGGAGGGGGGCCATGAGTCCCCCTTCCTGGAGCCATACATGACCCTTGGAACCGCCATCCTTTAGGGCAGGCACCTGCTACCTCACAAGGTGCCCACCCTTGGACGGTAGCTATTTGTTATGGCTTGGTGGGAACAAAACCCTTCTGGCTAAGCCATAGCAAACTTGGCTCCACTTCCTGTAAGAGAGAACAGAAAAAATGCTCTTGTTTACTAGAAGCAGAGCAAAATTGGTTTTGGACAGAGGGAGCTCCATGTTTGGCAGCTCCCTTATTCCAAAAGTAATGCCTGCTCCCGCAGGATGTGGGAATGCAGCAGGGACTGCAGGGGCCTTCAGCCTTCCCCCACTGTCCACAACATAAGGATAAACTGGGTGCCCTGGGTGGGACCAGGGCACCCAGTATTGTGGCCATGCTCTGAGTGATGGGGTCCCCAGGCCATAATCAGCCCAGGAGGGGGGCCATGCTGTGCCCCTCCAATGTATTTAAATATAAATTAAAGGGCAGGCCTCAGGGGATGGGTCCCTGGGGCCAAAATCGGCCCAGAGAAGGGGGGCCACTTGACCCCCTTCCTTTATTAAAAAAAAATAAAGCCAGACCCAGGAGGATCAGGTCTTTGGGGCCAAAATCACCCCAGGACGGTGGCTGAGCGGTCCCCCTCCCATGTATTTAAAAAAAATATTAAAGCGCAGGACCCAGGGGATGGGGTTCCTGGGATCAAAACTGGCCCTTTTGCCATTCACTCTGCAAGCATGCCTTGTGGCACGCTTCTGGTTGAGGGATAAAGTCCCCTTGGCTACTGAGGGTCCTTGGGGCCGACAAGACCCCCTCTTACTTCCAGTAAGCCCCACACATCAGGACTAATAAGAGGTCTTTGTACCCCATGGCCTCTTTCTCCACCACTCTGCAAACAAACCTTCTGGCACACTGATGAAGTTCCCTTGACTACTGAGGGGCTCAGGGCTAAATTGGACTTCTTCCCCCAACCAGCAGTGAACCAGGAGGCGCGTTTGCAGAGTGGAGAAGAAAGTAGGCATGGCCTCCAACAACCTGTTAGCAATAAGATGTGTTGGACTTACTGGAGATAACAGAAAAGGTAGTTTGGCCCAAAAACCCTTAGGAGTAAGGTGAACTTCATCCCTCAACCAATAGTGCACCAGGAGAAGCATTTGCAGAGTCGTGGGAAAAAGGGGTGTGGCCTCTTGGGACCTCTAAGCAATTCTGCTGTGTTGGACTTACTGGAGGTAACAGGAGGGATGGTTGGCCCCCAAGGACCATCTGGACCCAAGGGGACTTCTTCCACCAACTAGTTGTGTACCAGGAGGAGTGTTTGCAGAGTGGTGGAGAAAGGAGCATAACGACCAAAGACATTTAAGCAATCACACTGTGTTGGACATACTAGAGGTAACAGAAGGAGTTGTTGGCCCACAAGGATGTCCTTGTGGGTCAACTACCCTTCCTGTTACATTTAGTAATTCTCACACTGCGTGTTTGGTGAGAGGTCTTTATGTCCTGCCCCCTTTCTCTACCACTCTGCAAACATGCCTCCTGGTGTACAACTAGTCCCCTAGGCTGCTTGGGGTCTGTGGGGGTAAAAAATCCCTGCTGTTACCTCCAGTAAGTCCCACACAGTGGGCTTGCTTAAAGGTCTTCTGAGGAAACGTTCCCTTTCTTCATTACTCTTCAAACATGTCTCCTGGTGCACTACTGGGTGGGGAATTAAGTCCTCGTGGATGCTATGGGGCCTTGGGGGCAAAGAAGCCCCCCTGGTACTTTCTGTAAATCCTACACAGCGGGAATCCTGAGAGACAGTATGAGGCACAGCCCCCTTTCTCTTCCACTTTTCAAAGGCATTTACTATTTTAACAAAACATAGACATTCATTAAAAAAACAAAGGTAACAGGGATGTTATAGTTAGGCTCAGGTTTCACTCGCACAAAACCAGTGAAATTCAGCCATCATAATGAGCTACCTATAGCTTGCACCCCCGCAATGCACTGCTTATGACCTCACATCCCAAACGAGATATATCCCCTATAAAAAAATGGACGAATGTGGTGATCCAAATGAATTCACTATGCATGGAGAAAGGTCTGAGGGCGGTAAATGGTAGATCCATATCTGATCGAGATGGCGCTTGTACATTTAATAATGGTTTTAATGCAAGTCGTATTGATTATTCATTGATTAATTTTCAGTTATGGTCTGCACTAAGGGATATGGCAGTAAGAGAGCGACTAGAGAGTGATCATAATCCACTATGTTCAGTCTTTGCCCAATTGTCCGAAAAAGTAGTTAACTGCCTCAATAGTGATTTAATGACTCTGGATTTGGTCCCCTCAAATTACAAGAGGCGGCTAAAATGGGCAGAACTAGTTGAGAGTCCAGAGATCCTAGAAAATATAACCCTTGACATTGATAACCCAATTATAAGACTAGAAGCACTCCTGGCCAACTCCTCAACACCCTAGTCTGTAACAGGATTCCATGAAAAATTATTTTCACAGCTCCGCAATTACTTTTACAAGCAGTGTAAGACTAGGGGAAATCACCCTGGTAATACGAATACTGATACCTGTAAATGGTTTAATGAACAATGTAAGATGGCACGTAGTTCCCTCGGGGCTGCAATAAAAGAAGGGGACCCTAATAAAGTGCGCTTGGCCAGGTTAGTCTACAAGTGTACACAGGCGAAGGCCAAAAAATGATGGGATGAGAAGAGATGGCTGGATCTTAAAAGCGCCTGTGAAAGAAAAAACCCTAAAGTATTTTGGGATACTGTGAAATGGCCTCACACACCACCTGGTGTCATGCTTCATCATCGGCCAGTCCTCGCCCTCCAAAACCTTCGTTTGATGGAGGGCGGGCATACACCTGGAGACAGGGATGCACTTCTAAACTAAAGAGTGGGGGCCCATGGGGTAGAACGTGAAGTTAAAAATCATTATAGTTACTAAAAAATATTTTTAATGTGATCAGTAACTATATGATGCTAAAAACAAATAGCGGCAGGTGGGGTATTTTAGGTGTCCCCTAGCCGTCTAGTGTTAGGTCGACATGTTTCTGCCTTCTTGGCCCGAGCGGGTCCAGGGCATTCATCAGGACCTAGGTTTACAAGAAGAGGGCTCCGTTCTTACCAACTCGTGGCAAGAGAATACCACTGCGCAGGTGTGGCGAAGGCCACACTCCACTACAAAGATGGCCTCCAACTGTAAAGCCTATAGAAAACAAGCAAAACAAACAAATGTATCTGTATACACAACTGTAGAAGAAAGGTCAAAGGTGAAAAACAAAGGTATCAAGATAAACGCATGCGTAATTATCTTAAAGTGAGTGACTAATCACGTGACATGTGCCACTCTACGTGAGTACACTAATATGTTTGAGAGTCAAAAGTGCTCTCATGAGGCTTACCCTAGTCAGAAAGACTACTTGCCACATGGGGGGATAAAGGAGGAGACACTCCTGTTCAGTCTACAGGGAGAGAAGAAGAATAACGTAACAGTCAGCAAACTTAAAATGCTCAGAACGTGGACCCTTGCAAAGCCTGGAATCAGGATGGAACCACAATCATTCCACAATGAGCCCACAAAGGGGTTAAAACAGCGCGAAACCACCATTCGTACTCTTACTATCTGAGGCAGGGTGTCCCGTGTTCAGCCTACGGTGTTGCTCCTCGTCCGCCCGAATATGGGAGTGAGACCGCAAAGCGCGTATAAATAGCGTGCTTAATGGAAAAATAGGAAACAGCCTGGAGTGATCACGGCTGTGCGGCAGTTCCGGCTGCGGTGCATCCGGGGTCCGGAATAATCGTAGTGGCGGCGCATGCAGTGCAGTGCCTGGTTGTGTAATGGCCGATTGTGAGGGCCTATTGGAGTGTCCAGGCTGAGTCTTATGCCCAAATAAGGAACGAGTCAGGGGATCCGCCCAGGGAAGGCGGTCCCGTATGGGCGTGCGCGTCCAAGGTTGTCCGGGGAACGCGGTGCACGCGTTCGGCGTGAAACCCGGGGATGAAAGCAACATGTGCTAAGGTGCCCCGGGGGGTGTGGTTAAAAAGTTCACAGGCACGTGTGCGCGTCCCAAGTCGTGAGGGGCATGATAGGGGAGAAATTATCGCCGTATGCCGTTAAGACCCTGATAAAGGGTGAGAGGTCATTCATGCAGCGTTCGATAAGTGCGTTGATTAAGAGGGTTCGTGAGGGGGTGTGGCGGTTGCTGACGGCAACAGAAAAAGTAAACAGTAAACATCATGCCCTCTGCGTTGCTCTCTGTATATAATGGAAAATATCCCAGTCTAAATGGAGAGTCAGTCAGCTCCAGACAAGCCAGGGGGTCACAGAAAAAATGGTGTGTTGCCCAAGTGCTCCTGTCACTATGCTCATTTGCTGGATATCCCTGCGATGAAGGTCACAAAAACCAAAGGGTAGGCAGGAAGAGGGACAGGAGGAGTAAATGGTGTGTTAGGGAAACTGCCACGTGCTAGAAGGGATGCCCAGGTGTTCATGGGTAGGTGGAGCGGTCATCTTGTCAGATGAAGCCACGGTATATCGTCGTTAAGTCCCTTTTCGTGGGACCGCAGACGGAACACCCAGCGTTGTTCTCTGATGTGGAGAGCTCTTGAGAGATCAGCTTTGGTTTTGTTCATGACCTCTAGGACTGTCCATCGCAAATCAGTGTCTTTGTGGTTCTTCTCCAAGAAATGGCGTGTGAGCTTAGTGTTTGTTTTCTTGCATCTTATGGTGCTGCAATGTTCATTGATACGTACCCTGACCTTTCTGGTTGTCATGCCAACGTACTGAAGTTGGCAGGGGCATTTGAGTAGGTAAACCACATTCTCAGTATTGCAGTTGCTAAACTTGCGGAGTTGCCATGGTCTATCTGTGCCAATGTCGACTTCTTTGGTGTTAGAAGTGAGTTTGCATGAAATACAACCCCCGCATGTGAAGTGTCCCACTACTCGTGGTTGATCCCAGAGCCTCTGTTGTTCCGTGCCCTCTGCGGTTGGCATAGTGGCATGAACGAGTTGATCTCGCAGATTTTTGTTCCGTTTGAAGGCAAAAAGCGGAGGATCCCACTGCTTTCCGGCGCTGTTAAGAATATTCCATCTTTTCTTAATTATTTTTTGTACGGCATTAGAGGCAGGGGTAAATGTTGTAACACATACTGTTCTTTTGGTGTTCTCCTTAGTTACATTCTCCAAAAGTGCTTCTCTAGGATTGTTCCTAGCTCGTTTCCTGGCCTTGCGTATCATTTTTTGGGGATAGTGGCGGGCAGCAAGTTTTTCTTCAAGGTGGGATGCCTGTTCCTCAAAGGTAGGGGTGTCTGAGCAATTTCTCCTAACCCGAAGGAACTGTCCAACTGGGAGATTCTGTCGAAGGGCCTTGGGGTGGTAGCTTTCGTACAGTAAAAGGCTATTCCTATCCGTTGGCTTATTGTGCACTTTTGTTGAGAAACCATCATTGTCCATAGTGATGTCCAGGTCGAGGAAGATAGCGTGGTTCTTGCTGATAGTGTGGGTGAACCTGAGGTGTACATCTTTACTGTTCACCCACTGGACAAAGTTCATCGCTTCTTCCTCTGATCCATTCCATATTATCAGAACATCATCTATGTAGCGCTTCCAAAGTCTCAGGTTCTGTAGGAATGGATTTTGTGGGTTGTATATGAAGTCGTCTTCAAACTGTTGTACGTACAGGCAAGCCATACTAGGGGCAAAAGTGCTCCCCATTGAAGTCCCAGAGATCTGGTGGTAGATGACTTTCTCGAATTCGAAGTAGTTTTCCATTAACGCTAGTTCCGCACATTCCATCACGAACTGCTGTGGTGTTAAGAAATCCCACTCCCTATTTATGATGATGTTTTCCACTACTTCCAATGTGCGCCTCTGTGGTATGCTCGTGTAGAGAGCTTCTATGTCCATGGTTATTAGCCAGTCGTTGGTCGAATCTACCGTGAGGTCTCTGAGGAGGCACAGGACGTCCTTCGTATCTCTGAGGTAGGATGCAGATTTCTGGACGATAGGGCGAAGGAACCAGTCACAGAATTGTGACAGTGGTTCTAATACTGACCCTATCCCGGACACTATTGGTCTCCCAGGAGGAGGCGTCCTGTTTTTGTGGATTTTCGGGAGTGTATAAAATTTAGGCATTCTTGGTTCTTCATTCACGAGGAAGTCTGCCTCTTGTTTGGTTATCCAATCATTGCCGAGTGCTTCTGTGACCATGATCTTAATCTTTGTCGTCAAAGGACCAGTAGGGTCAGACCTGTGTATGGTGTAGCTGTTTGAGTCAGAGAGAAGTCTCAAGCATTCTTCTCTGTACATATCACTATCCATGACCACAATGGCGCCCCCTTTGTCAGCTGGTTTTATTGTTAGGTTTTTATTACTGCTCAATTTCGCGAGGGCCGTGCGCTCCTTTCCCGTAAGGTTGTCGAACCCACGAGTATTCTGGAAATCAATCTTCTCAATATCTTTTAGTACGGCCTGTTCGAAAGCAAGTATGTTACATGAAATGTTCTGGTTCGGGGGTTGGAAGGTGGATTTTCTCCTTAGCCCTGTGGACTTCTTCTCGTTCTCGTCTGTAGTATCTTCAGCATCTCCGAAATAATCGCGGAGTTTGATTTTCCTGAAGAATTGGGCCAATTCTGTGTGAAGAGCAAAGGGGTCATTTCGGGGTGTGGGTACAAATCCCAGCCCTTTAGAAAGGACGGTTGTTTCGTCTTGTGAGAGTGTGTGTTTACTGATATTCACTATGTTGGTTACTCCCTGCTCGTCGAGGGCATCTCTCCTCTCCCTCTGCTCCTGGTTACTACACCATGCTGTGGCTCTGGTTGATCTTCCCACTGGACCCTCGTATTTCTTCGTTTTTGGCGTCCTCTCCCTCTGCCACGGCCCTGGAACAAAAAAGGCGGTTGGCCATGTGGAAAACCAAATCCTGGTTGGTAAAATGGTTGTGGCCAAAACCCGAATGGTGGAGGTTGAGGTTGTGGACCCTGCATCATCGGATGGTGATAACCCATAGGTTTCCGGAATTGTGGTCCTTGGCCCTCATCGCCGCTACTGTCACTCCTTTCCTCTCCAGAGCTGAACGTCCAGTTCTGGGGTGTTGGTCTAAACCGTTGTTTTCTCCCTGTTGGTTGAGGGGCTGGTTTATCATAGTGTTCGTCTGTGACGTACGGGTAGACAGTTTCCTTACTAAATTTTTGTACATCCTTACGGAGTTTAGTAAGTTTCGACTGTGTGAGGTATTCTTTATAATCGGAGTGATCTTTGTTGATCTCCTCCAGTTTCTTTTTAAAGGCTGAAAGCTGTACCGTTGCCTTGAGTCTACCCTCACTCTGTTGGATCTCAATCAGGAGTGCATCTGCCAGCTGTCTGGCGGTGTTTATAATGAGGATGAGCCAGTCCTTGGTGCACTTCCAGGCAATGCTCGACCAGTTAATTCTGAACTCTCTATTGTTGAGGAACAGTCGTGGTTCGTTGGTGACGATGAGACCTCTCGGGGCTGTGTTTTTCCGGAGGTACTCCGTCATAAACGCACCATGTAGTGCAGTGCGTATCTGTTCTTTTTTCTTAGAAGAAAGGGCTTCCCATTCATCTGAGTTTTTTACCGTGTTGGTGACTATGGTTTCTGCTAGGAGAGATGGGGTGTTAAGAATCTCCGCTAGGATCTCATCCCCGAAGGAGAGTTCGGTATCCATGGTGCAAGGTGGGTAAGGAGAGTGTGAAAAGTTATCTCACACTTTAGAATGAACTGTATTGGTTCAAAAGGCAGACGTAGAAGTGTCTGTCTGCTCGTTCCGGTCGTAAGAATACGTGACTCAGAACATCACCCTATTTTAAAGGAGTGGTACCCCAATAGTGTTCCCACAGCCAGCAGCTGTACATAAATAGCAATCACTAGAAGAACTCCACAAAGTGTGGAGGGGGGGAACAGGAGGCACGGGGTACTAGGAGCTAGCGGCCTCCAATACTACTATTGACCACAAGAAGCTGCTCCTAGTGTGATGTGACCTTACTACAGTTGTGAGTAAAGTGTGGACATCTCACAAAAAGTGACGGACTGGCCTCACACACCACCTGGTGTCATGCTTCATCATCGGCCAGTCCTCGCCCTCCAAAACCTTCGTTTGATGGAGGGCGGGCATACACCTGGAGACAGGGATGCACTTCTAAACTAAAGAGTGGGGGCCCATGGGGTAGAACGTGAAGTTAAAAATCATTATAGTTACTAAAAAATATTTTTAATGTGATCAGTAACTATATGATGCTAAAAACAAATAGCGGCAGGTGGGGTATTTTAGGTGTCCCCTAGCCGTCTAGTGTTAGGTCGACATGTTTCTGCCTTCTTGGCCCGAGCGGGTCCAGGGCATTCATCAGGACCTAGGTTTACAAGAAGAGGGCTCCGTTCTTACCAACTCGTGGCAAGAGAATACCACTGCGCAGGTGTGGCGAAGGCCACACTCCACTACAAAGATGGCCTCCAACTGTAAAGCCTATAGAAAACAAGCAAAACAAACAAATGTATCTGTATACACAACTGTAGAAGAAAGGTCAAAGGTGAAAAACAAAGGTATCAAGATAAACGCATGCGTAATTATCTTAAAGTGAGTGACTAATCACGTGACATGTGCCACTCTACGTGAGTACACTAATATGTTTGAGAGTCAAAAGTGCTCTCATGAGGCTTACCCTAGTCAGAAAGACTACTTGCCACATGGGGGGATAAAGGAGGAGACACTCCTGTTCAGTCTACAGGGAGAGAAGAAGAATAACGTAACAGTCAGCAAACTTAAAATGCTCAGAACGTGGACCCTTGCAAAGCCTGGAATCAGGATGGAACCACAATCATTCCACAATGAGCCCACAAAGGGGTTAAAACAGCGCGAAACCACCATTCGTACTCTTACTATCTGAGGCAGGGTGTCCCGTGTTCAGCCTACGGTGTTGCTCCTCGTCCGCCCGAATATGGGAGTGAGACCGCAAAGCGCGTATAAATAGCGTGCTTAATGGAAAAATAGGAAACAGCCTGGAGTGATCACGGCTGTGCGGCAGTTCCGGCTGCGGTGCATCCGGGGTCCGGAATAATCGTAGTGGCGGCGCATGCAGTGCAGTGCCTGGTTGTGTAATGGCCGATTGTGAGGGCCTATTGGAGTGTCCAGGCTGAGTCTTATGCCCAAATAAGGAACGAGTCAGGGGATCCGCCCAGGGAAGGCGGTCCCGTATGGGCGTGCGCGTCCAAGGTTGTGCGGGGAACGCGGTGCACGCGTTCGGCGTGAAACCCGGGGATGAAAGCAACATGTGCTAAGGTGCCCCGGGGGGTGTGGTTAAAAAGTTCACAGGCACGTGTGCGCGTCCCAAGTCGTGAGGGGCATGATAGGGGAGAAATTATCGCCGTATGCCGTTAAGACCCTGATAAAGGGTGAGAGGTCATTCATGCAGCGTTCGATAAGTGCGTTGATTAAGAGGGTTCGTGAGGGGGTGTGGCGGTTGCTGACGGCAACAGAAAAAGTAAACAGTAAACATCATGCCCTCTGCGTTGCTCTCTGTATATAATGGAAAATATCCCAGTCTAAATGGAGAGTCAGTCAGCTCCAGACAAGCCAGGGGGTCACAGAAAAAATGGTGTGTTGCCCAAGTGCTCCTGTCACTATGCTCATTTGCTGGATATCCCTGCGATGAAGGTCACAAAAACCAAAGGGTAGGCAGGAAGAGGGACAGGAGGAGTAAATGGTGTGTTAGGGAAACTGCCACGTGCTAGAAGGGATGCCCAGGTGTTCATGGGTAGGTGGAGCGGTCATCTTGTCAGATGAAGCCACGGTATATCGTCGTTAAGTCCCTTTTCGTGGGACCGCAGACGGAACACCCAGCGTTGTTCTCTGATGTGGAGAGCTCTTGAGAGATCAGCTTTGGTTTTGTTCATGACCTCTAGGACTGTCCATCGCAAATCAGTGTCTTTGTGGTTCTTCTCCAAGAAATGGCGTGTGAGCTTAGTGTTTGTTTTCTTGCATCTTATGGTGCTGCAATGTTCATTGATACGTACCCTGACCTTTCTGGTTGTCATGCCAACGTACTGAAGTTGGCAGGGGCATTTGAGTAGGTAAACCACATTCTCAGTATTGCAGTTGCTAAACTTGCGGAGTTGCCATGGTCTATCTGTGCCAATGTCGACTTCTTTGGTGTTAGAAGTGAGTTTGCATGAAATACAACCCCCGCATGTGAAGTGTCCCACTACTCGTGGTTGATCCCAGAGCCTCTGTTGTTCCGTGCCCTCTGCGGTTGGCATAGTGGCATGAACGAGTTGATCTCGCACATTTTTGTTCCGTTTGAAGGCAAAAAGCGGAGGATCCCACTGCTTTCCGGCGCTGTTAAGAATATTCCATCTTTTCTTAATTATTTTTTGTACGGCATTAGAGGCAGGGGTAAATGTTGTAACACATACTGTTCTTTTGGTGTTCTCCTTAGTTACATTCTCCAAAAGTGCTTCTCTAGGATTGTTCCTAGCTCGTTTCCTGGCCTTGCGTATCATTTTTTGGGGATAGTGGCGGGCAGCAAGTTTTTCTTCAAGGTGGGATGCCTGTTCCTCAAAGGTAGGGGTGTCTGAGCAATTTCTCCTAACCCGAAGGAACTGTCCAACTGGGAGATTCTGTCGAAGGGCCTTGGGGTGGTAGCTTTCGTACAGTAAAAGGCTATTCCTATCCGTTGGCTTATTGTGCACTTTTGTTGAGAAACCATCATTGTCCATAGTGATGTCCAGGTCGAGGAAGATAGCGTGGTTCTTGCTGATAGTGTGGGTGAACCTGAGGTGTACATCTTTACTGTTCACCCACTGGACAAAGTTCATCGCTTCTTCCTCTGATCCATTCCATATTATCAGAACATCATCTATGTAGCGCTTCCAAAGTCTCAGGTTCTGTAGGAATGGATTTTGTGGGTTGTATATGAAGTCGTCTTCAAACTGTTGTACGTACAGGCAAGCCATACTAGGGGCAAAAGTGCTCCCCATTGAAGTCCCAGAGATCTGGTGGTAGATGACTTTCTCGAATTCGAAGTAGTTTTCCATTAACGCTAGTTCCGCACATTCCATCACGAACTGCTGTGGTGTTAAGAAATCCCACTCCCTATTTATGATGATGTTTTCCACTACTTCCAATGTGCGCCTCTGTGGTATGCTCGTGTAGAGAGCTTCTATGTCCATGGTTATTAGCCAGTCGTTGGTCGAATCTACCGTGAGGTCTCTGAGGAGGCACAGGACGTCCTTCGTATCTCTGAGGTAGGATGCAGATTTCTGGACGATAGGGCGAAGGAACCAGTCACAGAATTGTGACAGTGGTTCTAATACTGACCCTATCCCGGACACTATTGGTCTCCCAGGAGGAGGCGTCCTGTTTTTGTGGATTTTCGGGAGTGTATAAAATTTAGGCATTCTTGGTTCTTCATTCACGAGGAAGTCTGCCTCTTGTTTGGTTATCCAATCATTGCCGAGTGCTTCTGTGACCATGATCTTAATCTTTGTTGTCAAAGGACCAGTAGGGTCAGACCTGTGTATGGTGTAGCTGTTTGAGTCAGAGAGAAGTCTCAAGCATTCTTCTCTGTACATATCACTATCCATGACCACAATGGCGCCCCCTTTGTCAGCTGGTTTTATTGTTAGGTTTTTATTACTGCTCAATTTCGCGAGGGCCGTGCGCTCCTTTCCCGTAAGGTTGTCGAACCCACGAGTATTCTGGAAATCAATCTTCTCAATATCTTTTAGTACGGCCTGTTCGAAAGCAAGTATGTTACATGAAATGTTCTGGTTCGGGGGTTGGAAGGTGGATTTTCTCCTTAGCCCTGTGGACTTCTTCTCGTTCTCGTCTGTAGTATCTTCAGCATCTCCGAAATAATCGCGGAGTTTGATTTTCCTGAAGAATTGGGCCAATTCTGTGTGAAGAGCAAAGGGGTCATTTCGGGGTGTGGGTACAAATCCCAGCCCTTTAGAAAGGACGGTTGTTTCGTCTTGTGAGAGTGTGTGTTTACTGATATTCACTATGTTGGTTACTCCCTGCTCGTCGAGGGCATCTCTCCTCTCCCTCTGCTCCTGGTTACTACACCATGCTGTGGCTCTGGTTGATCTTCCCACTGGACCCTCGTATTTCTTCGTTTTTGGCGTCCTCTCCCTCTGCCACGGCCCTGGAACAAAAAAGGCGGTTGGCCATGTGGAAAACCAAATCCTGGTTGGTAAAATGGTTGTGGCCAAAACCCGAATGGTGGAGGTTGAGGTTGTGGACCCTGCATCATCGGATGGTGATAACCCATAGGTTTCCGGAATTGTGGTCCTTGGCCCTCATCGCCGCTACTGTCACTCCTTTCCTCTCCAGAGCTGAACGTCCAGTTCTGGGGTGTTGGTCTAAACCGTTGTTTTCTCCCTGTTGGTTGAGGGGCTGGTTTATCATAGTGTTCGTCTGTGACGTACGGGTAGACAGTTTCCTTACTAAATTTTTGTACATCCTTACGGAGTTTAGTAAGTTTCGACTGTGTGAGGTATTCTTTATAATCGGAGTGATCTTTGTTGATCTCCTCCAGTTTCTTTTTAAAGGCTGA
The DNA here is from genome assembly GCF_964204655.1 of Triturus cristatus. Lineage (NCBI taxonomy): Eukaryota > Metazoa > Chordata > Amphibia > Caudata > Salamandridae > Triturus > Triturus cristatus. The sequence goes on along the minus strand of NC_140583.1, from coordinate 1,137,905,310 downwards.
AAGCTGTACCGTTGCCTTGAGTCTACCCTCACTCTGTTGGATCTCAATCAGGAGTGCATCTGCCAGCTGTCTGGCGGTGTTTATAATGAGGATGAGCCAGTCCTTGGTGCACTTCCAGGCAATGCTCGACCAGTTAATTCTGAACTCTCTATTGTTGAGGAACAGTCGTGGTTCGTTGGTGACGATGAGACCTCTCGGGGCTGTGTTTTTCCGGAGGTACTCCGTCATAAACGCACCATGTAGTGCAGTGCGTATCTGTTCTTTTTTCTTAGAAGAAAGGGCTTCCCATTCATCTGAGTTTTTTACCGTGTTGGTGACTATGGTTTCTGCTAGGAGAGATGGGGTGTTAAGAATCTCCGCTAGGATCTCATCCCCGAAGGAGAGTTCGGTATCCATGGTGCAAGGTGGGTAAGGAGAGTGTGAAAAGTTATCTCACACTTTAGAATGAACTGTATTGGTTCAAAAGGCAGACGTAGAAGTGTCTGTCTGCTCGTTCCGGTCGTAAGAATACGTGACTCAGAACATCACCCTATTTTAAAGGAGTGGTACCCCAATAGTGTTCCCACAGCCAGCAGCTGTACATAAATAGCAATCACTAGAAGAACTCCACAAAGTGTGGAGGGGGGGAACAGGAGGCACGGGGTACTAGGAGCTAGCGGCCTCCAATACTACTATTGACCACAAGAAGCTGCTCCTAGTGTGATGTGACCTTACTACAGTTGTGAGTAAAGTGTGGACATCTCACAAAAAGTGACGGACTGGCCTCACACACCACCTGGTGTCATGCTTCATCATCGGCCAGTCCTCGCCCTCCAAAACCTTCGTTTGATGGAGGGCGGGCATACACCTGGAGACAGGGATGCACTTCTAAACTAAAGAGTGGGGGCCCATGGGGTAGAACGTGAAGTTAAAAATCATTATAGTTACTAAAAAATATTTTTAATGTGATCAGTAACTATATGATGCTAAAAACAAATAGCGGCAGGTGGGGTATTTTAGGTGTCCCCTAGCCGTCTAGTGTTAGGTCGACATGTTTCTGCCTTCTTGGCCCGAGCGGGTCCAGGGCATTCATCAGGACCTAGGTTTACAAGAAGAGGGCTCCGTTCTTACCAACTCGTGGCAAGAGAATACCACTGCGCAGGTGTGGCGAAGGCCACACTCCACTACAAAGATGGCCTCCAACTGTAAAGCCTATAGAAAACAAGCAAAACAAACAAATGTATCTGTATACACAACTGTAGAAGAAAGGTCAAAGGTGAAAAACAAAGGTATCAAGATAAACGCATGCGTAATTATCTTAAAGTGAGTGACTAATCACGTGACATGTGCCACTCTACGTGAGTACACTAATATGTTTGAGAGTCAAAAGTGCTCTCATGAGGCTTACCCTAGTCAGAAAGACTACTTGCCACATGGGGGGATAAAGGAGGAGACACTCCTGTTCAGTCTACAGGGAGAGAAGAAGAATAACGTAACAGTCAGCAAACTTAAAATGCTCAGAACGTGGACCCTTGCAAAGCCTGGAATCAGGATGGAACCACAATCATTCCACAATGAGCCCACAAAGGGGTTAAAACAGCGCGAAACCACCATTCGTACTCTTACTATCTGAGGCAGGGTGTCCCGTGTTCAGCCTACGGTGTTGCTCCTCGTCCGCCCGAATATGGGAGTGAGACCGCAAAGCGCGTATAAATAGCGTGCTTAATGGAAAAATAGGAAACAGCCTGGAGTGATCACGGCTGTGCGGCAGTTCCGGCTGCGGTGCATCCGGGGTCCGGAATAATCGTAGTGGCGGCGCATGCAGTGCAGTGCCTGGTTGTGTAATGGCCGATTGTGAGGGCCTATTGGAGTGTCCAGGCTGAGTCTTATGCCCAAATAAGGAACGAGTCAGGGGATCCGCCCAGGGAAGGCGGTCCCGTATGGGCGTGCGCGTCCAAGGTTGTCCGGGGAACGCGGTGCACGCGTTCGGCGTGAAACCCGGGGATGAAAGCAACATGTGCTAAGGTGCCCCGGGGGGTGTGGTTAAAAAGTTCACAGGCACGTGTGCGCGTCCCAAGTCGTGAGGGGCATGATAGGGGAGAAATTATCGCCGTATGCCGTTAAGACCCTGATAAAGGGTGAGAGGTCATTCATGCAGCGTTCGATAAGTGCGTTGATTAAGAGGGTTCGTGAGGGGGTGTGGCGGTTGCTGACGGCAACAGAAAAAGTAAACAGTAAACATCATGCCCTCTGCGTTGCTCTCTGTATATAATGGAAAATATCCCAGTCTAAATGGAGAGTCAGTCAGCTCCAGACAAGCCAGGGGGTCACAGAAAAAATGGTGTGTTGCCCAAGTGCTCCTGTCACTATGCTCATTTGCTGGATATCCCTGCGATGAAGGTCACAAAAACCAAAGGGTAGGCAGGAAGAGGGACAGGAGGAGTAAATGGTGTGTTAGGGAAACTGCCACGTGCTAGAAGGGATGCCCAGGTGTTCATGGGTAGGTGGAGCGGTCATCTTGTCAGATGAAGCCACGGTATATCGTCGTTAAGTCCCTTTTCGTGGGACCGCAGACGGAACACCCAGCGTTGTTCTCTGATGTGGAGAGCTCTTGAGAGATCAGCTTTGGTTTTGTTCATGACCTCTAGGACTGTCCATCGCAAATCAGTGTCTTTGTGGTTCTTCTCCAAGAAATGGCGTGTGAGCTTAGTGTTTGTTTTCTTGCATCTTATGGTGCTGCAATGTTCATTGATACGTACCCTGACCTTTCTGGTTGTCATGCCAACGTACTGAAGTTGGCAGGGGCATTTGAGTAGGTAAACCACATTCTCAGTATTGCAGTTGCTAAACTTGCGGAGTTGCCATGGTCTATCTGTGCCAATGTCGACTTCTTTGGTGTTAGAAGTGAGTTTGCATGAAATACAACCCCCGCATGTGAAGTGTCCCACTACTCGTGGTTGATCCCAGAGCCTCTGTTGTTCCGTGCCCTCTGCGGTTGGCATAGTGGCATGAACGAGTTGATCTCGCAGATTTTTGTTCCGTTTGAAGGCAAAAAGCGGAGGATCCCACTGCTTTCCGGCGCTGTTAAGAATATTCCATCTTTTCTTAATTATTTTTTGTACGGCATTAGAGGCAGGGGTAAATGTTGTAACACATACTGTTCTTTTGGTGTTCTCCTTAGTTACATTCTCCAAAAGTGCTTCTCTAGGATTGTTCCTAGCTCGTTTCCTGGCCTTGCGTATCATTTTTTGGGGATAGTGGCGGGCAGCAAGTTTTTCTTCAAGGTGGGATGCCTGTTCCTCAAAGGTAGGGGTGTCTGAGCAATTTCTCCTAACCCGAAGGAACTGTCCAACTGGGAGATTCTGTCGAAGGGCCTTGGGGTGGTAGCTTTCGTACAGTAAAAGGCTATTCCTATCCGTTGGCTTATTGTGCACTTTTGTTGAGAAACCATCATTGTCCATAGTGATGTCCAGGTCGAGGAAGATAGCGTGGTTCTTGCTGATAGTGTGGGTGAACCTGAGGTGTACATCTTTACTGTTCACCCACTGGACAAAGTTCATCGCTTCTTCCTCTGATCCATTCCATATTATCAGAACATCATCTATGTAGCGCTTCCAAAGTCTCAGGTTCTGTAGGAATGGATTTTGTGGGTTGTATATGAAGTCGTCTTCAAACTGTTGTACGTACAGGCAAGCCATACTAGGGGCAAAAGTGCTCCCCATTGAAGTCCCAGAGATCTGGTGGTAGATGACTTTCTCGAATTCGAAGTAGTTTTCCATTAACGCTAGTTCCGCACATTCCATCACGAACTGCTGTGGTGTTAAGAAATCCCACTCCCTATTTATGATGATGTTTTCCACTACTTCCAATGTGCGCCTCTGTGGTATGCTCGTGTAGAGAGCTTCTATGTCCATGGTTATTAGCCAGTCGTTGGTCGAATCTACCGTGAGGTCTCTGAGGAGGCACAGGACGTCCTTCGTATCTCTGAGGTAGGATGCAGATTTCTGGACGATAGGGCGAAGGAACCAGTCACAGAATTGTGACAGTGGTTCTAATACTGACCCTATCCCGGACACTATTGGTCTCCCAGGAGGAGGCGTCCTGTTTTTGTGGATTTTCGGGAGTGTATAAAATTTAGGCATTCTTGGTTCTTCATTCACGAGGAAGTCTGCCTCTTGTTTGGTTATCCAATCATTGCCGAGTGCTTCTGTGACCATGATCTTAATCTTTGTCGTCAAAGGACCAGTAGGGTCAGACCTGTGTATGGTGTAGCTGTTTGAGTCAGAGAGAAGTCTCAAGCATTCTTCTCTGTACATATCACTATCCATGACCACAATGGCGCCCCCTTTGTCAGCTGGTTTTATTGTTAGGTTTTTATTACTGCTCAATTTCGCGAGGGCCGTGCGCTCCTTTCCCGTAAGGTTGTCGAACCCACGAGTATTCTGGAAATCAATCTTCTCAATATCTTTTAGTACGGCCTGTTCGAAAGCAAGTATGTTACATGAAATGTTCTGGTTCGGGGGTTGGAAGGTGGATTTTCTCCTTAGCCCTGTGGACTTCTTCTCGTTCTCGTCTGTAGTATCTTCAGCATCTCCGAAATAATCGCGGAGTTTGATTTTCCTGAAGAATTGGGCCAATTCTGTGTGAAGAGCAAAGGGGTCATTTCGGGGTGTGGGTACAAATCCCAGCCCTTTAGAAAGGACGGTTGTTTCGTCTTGTGAGAGTGTGTGTTTACTGATATTCACTATGTTGGTTACTCCCTGCTCGTCGAGGGCATCTCTCCTCTCCCTCTGCTCCTGGTTACTACACCATGCTGTGGCTCTGGTTGATCTTCCCACTGGACCCTCGTATTTCTTCGTTTTTGGCGTCCTCTCCCTCTGCCACGGCCCTGGAACAAAAAAGGCGGTTGGCCATGTGGAAAACCAAATCCTGGTTGGTAAAATGGTTGTGGCCAAAACCCGAATGGTGGAGGTTGAGGTTGTGGACCCTGCATCATCGGATGGTGATAACCCATAGGTTTCCGGAATTGTGGTCCTTGGCCCTCATCGCCGCTACTGTCACTCCTTTCCTCTCCAGAGCTGAACGTCCAGTTCTGGGGTGTTGGTCTAAACCGTTGTTTTCTCCCTGTTGGTTGAGGGGCTGGTTTATCATAGTGTTCGTCTGTGACGTACGGGTAGACAGTTTCCTTACTAAATTTTTGTACATCCTTACGGAGTTTAGTAAGTTTCGACTGTGTGAGGTATTCTTTATAATCGGAGTGATCTTTGTTGATCTCCTCCAGTTTCTTTTTAAAGGCTGAAAGCTGTACCGTTGCCTTGAGTCTACCCTCACTCTGTTGGATCTCAATCAGGAGTGCATCTGCCAGCTGTCTGGCGGTGTTTATAATGAGGATGAGCCAGTCCTTGGTGCACTTCCAGGCAATGCTCGACCAGTTAATTCTGAACTCTCTATTGTTGAGGAACAGTCGTGGTTCGTTGGTGACGATGAGACCTCTCGGGGCTGTGTTTTTCCGGAGGTACTCCGTCATAAACGCACCATGTAGTGCAGTGCGTATCTGTTCTTTTTTCTTAGAAGAAAGGGCTTCCCATTCATCTGAGTTTTTTACCGTGTTGGTGACTATGGTTTCTGCTAGGAGAGATGGGGTGTTAAGAATCTCCGCTAGGATCTCATCCCCGAAGGAGAGTTCGGTATCCATGGTGCAAGGTGGGTAAGGAGAGTGTGAAAAGTTATCTCACACTTTAGAATGAACTGTATTGGTTCAAAAGGCAGACGTAGAAGTGTCTGTCTGCTCGTTCCGGTCGTAAGAATACGTGACTCAGAACATCACCCTATTTTAAAGGAGTGGTACCCCAATAGTGTTCCCACAGCCAGCAGCTGTACATAAATAGCAATCACTAGAAGAACTCCACAAAGTGTGGAGGGGGGGAACAGGAGGCACGGGGTACTAGGAGCTAGCGGCCTCCAATACTACTATTGACCACAAGAAGCTGCTCCTAGTGTGATGTGACCTTACTACAGTTGTGAGTAAAGTGTGGACATCTCACAAAAAGTGACGGACTGGCCTCACACACCACCTGGTGTCATGCTTCATCATCGGCCAGTCCTCGCCCTCCAAAACCTTCGTTTGATGGAGGGCGGGCATACACCTGGAGACAGGGATGCACTTCTAAACTAAAGAGTGGGGGCCCATGGGGTAGAACGTGAAGTTAAAAATCATTATAGTTACTAAAAAATATTTTTAATGTGATCAGTAACTATATGATGCTAAAAACAAATAGCGGCAGGTGGGGTATTTTAGGTGTCCCCTAGCCGTCTAGTGTTAGGTCGACATGTTTCTGCCTTCTTGGCCCGAGCGGGTCCAGGGCATTCATCAGGACCTAGGTTTACAAGAAGAGGGCTCCGTTCTTACCAACTCGTGGCAAGAGAATACCACTGCGCAGGTGTGGCGAAGGCCACACTCCACTACAAAGATGGCCTCCAACTGTAAAGCCTATAGAAAACAAGCAAAACAAACAAATGTATCTGTATACACAACTGTAGAAGAAAGGTCAAAGGTGAAAAACAAAGGTATCAAGATAAACGCATGCGTAATTATCTTAAAGTGAGTGACTAATCACGTGACATGTGCCACTCTACGTGAGTACACTAATATGTTTGAGAGTCAAAAGTGCTCTCATGAGGCTTACCCTAGTCAGAAAGACTACTTGCCACATGGGGGGATAAAGGAGGAGACACTCCTGTTCAGTCTACAGGGAGAGAAGAAGAATAACGTAACAGTCAGCAAACTTAAAATGCTCAGAACGTGGACCCTTGCAAAGCCTGGAATCAGGATGGAACCACAATCATTCCACAATGAGCCCACAAAGGGGTTAAAACAGCGCGAAACCACCATTCGTACTCTTACTATCTGAGGCAGGGTGTCCCGTGTTCAGCCTACGGTGTTGCTCCTCGTCCGCCCGAATATGGGAGTGAGACCGCAAAGCGCGTATAAATAGCGTGCTTAATGGAAAAATAGGAAACAGCCTGGAGTGATCACGGCTGTGCGGCAGTTCCGGCTGCGGTGCATCCGGGGTCCGGAATAATCGTAGTGGCGGCGCATGCAGTGCAGTGCCTGGTTGTGTAATGGCCGATTGTGAGGGCCTATTGGAGTGTCCAGGCTGAGTCTTATGCCCAAATAAGGAACGAGTCAGGGGATCCGCCCAGGGAAGGCGGTCCCGTATGGGCGTGCGCGTCCAAGGTTGTCCGGGGAACAGGAGTGTCTCCTCCTTTATCCCCCCATGTGGCAAGTAGTCTTTCTGACTAGGGTAAGCCTCATGAGAGCACTTTTGACTCTCAAACATATTAGTGTACTCACGTAGAGTGGCACATGTCACGTGATTAGTCACTCACTTTAAGATAATTACGCATGCGTTTATCTTGATACCTTTGTTTTTCACCTTTGACCTTTCTTCTACAGTTGTGTATACAGATACATTTGTTTGTTTTGCTTGTTTTCTATAGGCTTTACAGTTGGAGGCCATCTTTGTAGTGGAGTGTGGCCTTCGCCACACCTGCGCAGTGGTATTCTCTTGCCACGAGTTGGTAAGAACGGAGCCCTCTTCTTGTAAACCTAGGTCCTGATGAATGCCCTGGACCCGCTCGGGCCAAGAAGGCAGAAACATGTCGACCTAACACTAGACGGCTAGGGGACACCTAAAATACCCCACCTGCCGCTATTTGTTTTTAGCATCATATAGTTACTGATCACATTAAAAATATTTTTTAGTAACTATAATGATTTTTAACTTCACGTTCTACCCCATGGGCCCCCACTCTTTAGTTTAGAAGTGCATCCCTGTCTCCAGGTGTATGCCCGCCCTCCATCAAACGAAGGTTTTGGAGGGCGAGGACTGGCCGATGATGAAGCATGACACCAGGTGGTGTGTGAGGCCAGTCCGTCACTTTTTGTGAGATGTCCACACTTTACTCACAACTGTAGTAAGGTCACATCACACTAGGAGCAGCTTCTTGTGGTCAATAGTAGTATTGGAGGCCGCTAGCTCCTAGTACCCCGTGCCTCCTGTTCCCCCCCTCCACACTTTGTGGAGTTCTTCTAGTGATTGCTATACTGTGAAATGGGGCAGTGGTGGTCGGCCGCCAGAACCAGTAAACCATGTACAACAGGACCAGTGGGTTAGTCACTTTGAATGCCAATATGCTTGTGGTGCAGTGGATCTTGATAGGGCTGTCTCTGCTTCCTCTTACTATCAGGGTTTGGCTTTTGATGACGCTGATGTTAGGCTTGCTCTGGAAGCTGTTTTGGGAGGCAAAGCTCCCGGGCCGGATGGGGTCCCAGCGGACACATTTATCTTTGATAAACGTAAATGGAGTCATTATATAATGATTTTAACAAACTAAATTGCCAAGGGCGCTCCAGTCCAGAATTCATGGAAAGGGGCTGAGATAATCCCTGTTTTTAAAAAAGGAGATAAATCCCAAGCCGGAAGTTATAGACCAATTAGCCTAATGGATTCTCTTCAGAAGATCAGGGGGTGACTTGTTTTAAATAAGGTTCAGGTCTGGCTTGAGGAGCAGAGTATATTGTCACCACTCCAGGCTGGGTTTGGAGCACGTACAAGCACTATCGACCAGATATTTATTTTCACACTATTATATTGGAAGACAGTGGTCTTCGACAAAGGCAGCCTATATGCTGCCTTTGTGGACCTTATGTTAGCCTTTGACCTTGTCTCCCGTAGTAAGTTATGGATAGTACTGAAAGATCTGGGGACGCCAAATGAGTTATTGTCTCATATTGTTAGACTCCATGAGGGAAACTATGCAAGAATCAGGTGGGGCACACAAGGCCAGGTGACAAACTGATTCCCAGTAGAGAAAGGAGTGAGACAAGGTTGCGTAATGGCCCCCACCATGTTCTCACTGTTTATAAATGGGATTGCAATATTTATGGCAGCCACTCCCACTGATGCCCCAGTCCTAGCGGGTGAGAGAATTCCCATCTTAATGTTTGTGGATGATACGTTGTTAATCGCTAAAACACTGAGAAGTCTGCAATGGGCCCTGTCTCCCTTTGAAGAGTTTTGTCATCTACGGGGCTTTGAAATCAATGTATCAAAAACCAAGTTCATGACTTTCAACCCGCATAAAACATTTAGAGGTAGCGTGGTCCTAAATAAACATCCCCTGGTGCAGGTTAAGGATTTCACATACCTAGGAGTTATAACGCAGGGAGATATGAGATGGAACAGGCAGCTTGATATGGCCACGCTGAAGCTCTGACAACTGTCAGGCACTCTACAAACAGAGTTTACTGTTTCTTTGACTAAACCAGTTAGCCCAGTCTTGCAAATATACAACACAAAAGTTGTTGATTCTGTGTTGTGTAGGGCGGAGCTTTGGGGCTTCAACACTGTCACCAACCTGACCATAGCGGAAAATCGGTGCTTTCGGAAGATAACCAATCTTCCGCAAAGCACCCCTGTTCGCCCCCTACTTCATGACCTAGGTAGGAAGGCACTGGCCGATATTGCCAGATTGCGTCCTTTGCTTTACAGGAGGAGAATCTGGTCTACACCGGATATATCTTCTTACGCTGCTGGCCTTAAAGATCTAATGAGGTCAGATCATCAAAAAAAAAATCCAATGGCTGTAGGAAGTTAAATGTATTCTGTTAAGCAAAGGTATGGCAACACTATGGGAGAACCGAGAAAGCATGCCATTTCCCTCAAAAAATGTACTGAAGGAAAAATATTGGGGCTGGGTGAGTGACAATATTGTTAAGAATAGCGTCCCCTCAACACTAACTGGGCACTTCCTGGACGTAAAGCCACTACAAAAGCTGGAACCATACTGGGACATAATAACTAAGCCTTACGACAGAGAACTCTATTTTCAATTTAGAATGGGCTCTCTACCAATAAGGACTTTTTCGGCCAAATGGGACAAGTCAATTGATACTCTCTGTCCCACTTGTCTTGTATACCCTGAATCCTTGGCCCACATGTTATTCGTTTGTCCAGCATATAGAACCCCACGTCGCATATAGCTGTCCCCAATTTGTCGTTCTTTGGGTACCAGACAAAATTCCACAGCATTAAGACTATTGCGTTCAGATACTAAGACATCTATTGTCATAGCCTTGGCAACATTTTTAGGATGGGCATGGTCTATTAGATCTCTGGCAATTTCGGCAACATAGTGTTTGATATACTTGTTTTATGAATGTACCTCTTGACCACTGTTGTTATTATGTTGCAATTGATATTGAAAAAATGTCCTGAAGTGATAAGAATGTAAAAGTTAGGCCTGGGTCTAATAGCATTGAATTTTCTTGAAAATGGTCAGTACCTGCTAAGGATTATTATTTGGTTTTAGAACCGTTTGATGATTAGAGATGCAGATTTTATTTTTTTAATTGGAATGTTTTATGATCAATACTTATGGGTCATGTATTGGTTTTTGTATTTGTGGTTTGATGACTTAGTTGTCGAATAAAGCTAATTTGACTGACTGACTGACCTCACATATTACATCACTCATGCCATGGTCAGTGACATCACTGATTATGACATCATTTGCAGAATCTCTGATGCACCCACTCATACCCCATATAACCTTTCAAACAGCCAACTCCAACTTCAAATCTACCATTCTCAAACCCATTTACATACCCATACCATTACTTACACAGCCACTCACTGATTCATAGATCAACAAACATATTCACTCACTCACTCACCCATGCAGCCAATCACACACCCACTCACTCACTAATACAGCCACTAACATATCCACCCATACACCACTCACATACTGTTAGTCACCAATAGAGCTCCTCACACACCTACACTCACCCATAAAGTAAATCAAACATCCACTTACTCACCCATACAGTTAGATACACTCACTTACTTACTCATACAGATGCGAACACGTACTCACTCTCCCATACAGTCACTAACACAAGCACACACTCACTCATACAGCTTATCAGAACTTTACCTACTCTTCCATATAGTCACTCATATACCCCATCACGCACCTATACTGACTTTCACATACCCAGTTACTCACCCCTATACCACTGACACATAAACTCACTCACCAACACACCCATGCACAAACATACATACCCATACAGCCTCCCACATTTGAACTTCACTAACCCACGACATCACTGACTCACCCACTCATTCACCCATACAGGCACTCACACATCCCCTCACCCAGACACTCAGACACCCATAGAGGTACTCAGACAACCAATCACTCACCTATCTAGAAGCTCATGTACCCGCTCACACACCCATACTGCCACTTGGACACCAAAAGACAGACTGATAATGTCAGGACTCAGTCCAGGACCCTGGCATGTTTCAGGGACGCTGGCAGCAACTGGTGCCAGGGTCGACAAAGTAGGCAGAATACTGGGTACATAGCTGCCCAAGATTACACAGCGAGTCAAAGGAGAAAGGGAATCCAAAGAGGATGCTCTGTACAAGAGAATACGAGAGGCAAGGCTAATAAAGAACAGGCCCTCAGAGGGGATTTAGCCTTCAGAAAAACTACACACAGGATGGCCTGCAAGACATATATATAATACAACATTAACAATAAAGGAGAGTGTGGGGTAAAGCATTCAGGAGCTCCACACATTAAGACTGAAGCTAAGTAAGTTTCTCACCCACAATTGCTCTTACAGATACTGAATGCAAATACCCACATATAGGATATGAATGCAAAGGCAGGGTCTGTGGAGCTGATACATATGGTGATGTTATAAATGGAACTCAAAGACAATACTCACTGCATCAAGGAACAAGAAACACCACCTAGGTAGTCAGCTGTGCCCACGGATCCTGGTGATCAAACAGGAACACGCAAGGCAGTAACAGCAAGGGGGTAGAACTAAACACAAGCACAATAGACAAGAAGCTAGCAAGGCGGAGTGCTTAATCGGAAAGGAAGGCAATCACAGGGCACACTTGGCAGAAAGCAGGTAACAAACATACAAGGCAACAGAAGCAAGACAGCAGAATAGAAAGACAGCAAACTAGGGACTGGAACCAAGGAAATGGGCTGAAAGGCAGATACTGGGAAAGAATATACAGAAGGGGAGGCTACAAGGGTATACTAGAATAGTGCAGGTTCAGGAATCAAGAAAACAAAGTAGCATAGAAGGCAGTGTTGGGGCAGGAACAAGAATTGAGCTAAGGCTCAGGAGTCAAGGTAGCACTTCAGGATGTGCTAGTTCAGGAACCGGGAATTACTAAAGCTTCAGGAGTTAAGGTAGCACTGCAGGCAGTGCTGTTTCAGGAACAGAGAATTGCTAAAGCTTCAGGGAAACAGGAAATAGCTACAGATCAGGAAACAGTGCAAACCAGGAACAAGAAATTGCTGAAACCCAGGAACAGGAACAAAGACTAACTATAGCTCAGTAAACAAGGTAGTGCTGCGGGCAGTGCTAATTTAGGGACAAGGAATGGCTAAGGCTCAGGAAACAAGGATAACAAAAGCTCAGGGAGCACTGCAAACAAGGATCGGAATCACCGCTACACAGCTACAGTGACTAACACTGGACTGAAGGGAGCTGGGGCTTAAAAGAGCTCAAAGTAAACACATTCATCAGAGGTGGGCAGACTAGCTATAAACCACACTATCCACGGGTCTAATTGAACAACCTAATACTATGATGTGTATGAGAGCTTAAGAAAGACCCTGCGACCTATACACCTCTTGACAGGTTATGAAAAAAATAACTTTAAATAGGATGGATTCCCATCACTCACCATTGGTGACATGCTTCATCATCTGAGTCTCTTCCTAGTAACCATACATGCATCCCCTAATTTTGGTGGATGACCCTCTGGGTGCTGCGTAATAGATCGCTGATGCGATTTACATCAGTTCAACAAAAATTTCCTCAGTCGGATTTATAAGACAATTGTTCAATTGAAAATAAAGTTTTTATTTCAATCCTTGAATTAATCCATTTATCTGTTGTATCATTTCATTCATTCATCTTCCAATAATGTTACAACATGTTTTGGAAAATATTCCTAATGCATTTCGTGCACTCATGTGCCCTTCTTCAGGGGATTCTAAATAAAACACAAAATTAACTGTATGAGGTTCCACATCCTAATATATATGTGTATATAGTACTTTAGATCAACAATTCAATTCAGGTTAATAAATCCATTTATCAACAATGTCATGTATTTAGATAGTAGTTCATTTGTCTTGCCATATTATTAAATAAACAATAATCAAACAACAAATGTCGGCTGTGCTGTGCTGTAAACAGTGTTCTAGGCATAGGGCTGTGTGATGTGAAAAGCTGCTGGAATGGCTATATAAATCATGGTGTTATGCATATCTGCGGTGAAAAAAATTGTGTGAAAAAATCAAGTGTGAAGTTAATCCTGCGTGATGGCCGCATAGTGCATCGGTTTGATGAACAGTGTAAAAAAACCTGCAGCGCTAGTTACACCGCTGTGAATTCAAAAGACGTGCTATGTTAATCTCCCTAAAAGCGGTTGAATTATAGATAAAAAAATAGTGTATCAAAGTCTTATCTTTCGGTAACTTCTAATGTGTTCTGTCCATGTTTCCGCGTATATCGGTGTTTGTCAGATCGTCCTAGGCGCCATTGATATTGGGCGTGTGTCAAAGATATAGAAAGCAGACTGACGGTCCTGTTACTAGGTTCCCTGTTGTGAAGGTCTTAATCAGTGCCATATTGTGATGTGTTTTGTATAGTGGCTTCATATCAGAATACATCGAGTAAAGAGGAAGGAGTATTCCATGATCTAAAAAGATGGTGTGTTTGATGAGATTATGTGAAAAAAATTGATATATATATTCCTCGAACCTTCTAAAGCTTCATGTTGAGTTTATCTCTAAAATGGTGATAATGTGATGAATTATGGAGGATTCTAGAGAAACAGTGAAGATGTTGCTTACATGAAGGTAGGATGTCTGAAAAGGTGTGAAAAAGTAAAGAAAACATTAAGAACAATGATCATAAACATAGATAAACATGGCCTTAGACTAATAAATGTTTAAAACAGAGATGGCAAGCTCATTATTTTGACAAGTGATCACAGGTAACAAGCTAATTCCAAGCGATCATTGAGTCCCTTCGGTTGCATAGCATCTAATCTATAAATCCAATAGTTTTCCCTCTGTAAGAGGACTTTGTTATTGTCTCTCCCTTCTGTGTTTTCCACAATTTCCAGAATCGTAAATTTCAGTTGTGCAATGTTATGTTGTCTTTCATTGAAGTGAATTGCTACTGTTGATTTAATATTCTTTGTTCTGATGTTACTTTTATGTTCTAATATGCAAGTTTTTATTTTTCTATTGGTTTTCCCAACATATACTAAGCCACAAGGGCATTTCAAAAGGTAAATTACATTTGAGGTATCGCAAGAAGCTGTAACATTCAATTTTATTGGCGTCCCTCTCGTTGGGTGCATGATGGTGTTACCTTTGATTATGTTATTGCAATTACTGCAGTTATGGCAGGGAATGGTTCGTTTGTGTGTGATCAGATCTGATTTTACAGTTGGTTTGAGAATTTCTTGAATGTTTTTACTTCTTGTATAGGCGAACATTGGTTCGTTTTTGAAAATGCCTTTGAAGTCCGGTTCACCCATCAGTAATGGCCAATGTGTACGAATAATGCGCTTGTATTGATGACTCATGGTGGAGTATGTTGATATTATAACCATTCTGGATTGTTCGATTTTTGTTGATGGTTGTAATAATTCTCTACGGGTTTTGAGCGAACATTTTGAGATTGCTGGTTGCAGCATTTCTAATGGATATCCACGTTCCTGGAAACGATTCACCATGTTTTTGATCTGTATCTGTAGCTCAGTCTCTTCCGATACTATTCTTTTGACTCTGTAGAGTTGTGAGAGTGGTAAGTGGTTTTTTAATGGAAGCTGATGAAAACTTCTATAATGCAGGAGATTGCTGCGATCCGTAGATTTCTTGAATATGGTAGCTTCAGTTTTATTCCCTGTTTTTATCAATAATACATCAAGATAAGAAATGGAAGTATTATCAGTCTGATAAGTGAACTGTATTTGTTCGTTAATTGTGTTGAGATGTTCAAGGACCATTGTCTAATCCGAATATGTACCTTGCCATAATACAAAAATGTCATCTATATAGCGTAAAAACAGTAATGCATGTTTTTTCCAGGTCTCCAAATTTAATATATGTCTGTTCTCAAAAACACTCATAAAGGTATTGGCATAGACAGGAGTGGCACCAGTGCCCATCGAAGTGCCTGTTAGTTGTAAAAAGTACTCATCTTCCCATCTGAAATAGCTCTGGTATAATGTGACAGTTAGCAGTTCCATCAGAAACACTTGAAAATCGAGGTTCAATTGCGATGATAGAAGGATCTTTTCCACAGCTTCAATCCCTAGATTGTGGGGAATAGAGGTGTAGAGAGATTTTTAATGTCGATGGTACATATCCATACTTCTTCATTGTTAAGCAGTTGGATTAGTTCAACTTTGTTTAAAAAATCAGTAGTGTCCTTCACATAAGTATTCGTCTTTAT
Organism: Triturus cristatus; assembly: GCF_964204655.1. Taxonomy (NCBI): domain Eukaryota; kingdom Metazoa; phylum Chordata; class Amphibia; order Caudata; family Salamandridae; genus Triturus; species Triturus cristatus. The sequence continues at coordinate 1,137,889,751 of NC_140583.1, read as the reverse complement.
TACAAATTGTTGCAAGTGTGTGTCCAAAAATTTTCCAATTGATTCGTGAATGCTCCCTCTTGTTTTAACAATCGGTCGAAAAGGTGGATGTTTGAGATCTTTATGAATTTTTGGAAGCATATATATAGTAGGTACTCTTGGATGTAATTCTGTAAGGTATTTTTTAGTTTTCTCTGTTCTGTTATTGTACCTTCTTCATTGGCTTTGGTAAGGAGTTGATGTAATTGTTCTTGAAAGCTTTCTGTTGGATTGTATCCTAATGCGATATATGTCTCTTTGTCTTTTACGTGTTCATTAACTTGGGATTTGTAAAAGCTTGCATCCATAATCACCAAAGCTCCTCCTTTATCTGCCCGTTGGCAAATAATGTTGGGGTAAAGTTTCTTTAATGTGTTAAATTCCTTAATGTACGGGTTTTGCAGTTTGGATCGTTTCTTAAAATTTAATTTCATGATGTCATTTTTAACCAGGTTTTCAAATGAATCCAACGTCTTATGACTCACAGGTGCCTGATAAGTGCTTTTAATCCTTAGGTTTTTGAGTTGTTTGTCTTCTTCCTTGTCTTGAGGTTGTATTATGTTGTCAAAGAAATGGCGTAATCTTAAATTCCGCATAAGTTTAAATAGACTGACATCTAATTCCAACTTATTGGTGTGATGTGTTGGTACAAAAGAGGTGCCTTTTTGTAAAGTTTGAGTTTCCATTGCATTCAGCTTGTATGTTGAAATGTTAATTACCAATTGCTTGGTGTTTAAGGTTTCTTCTTTTGTAGATTGAGTTGTTGAAGTGGATGGTTGTTCTGCTGAAGTTCTTTGTGTTGTAGTTCTAGAATCTCCTTCTGAGGAGGAGGTTTCAGTTTCTGTATTCGTATTGTAAGGTTTATTCTGACGTCTTCTGGCATATACTTCAGCCCATGAATAAACTTCTCCCATTGTATAATCAATTGTGTCCCTTTTATATTTACGGAGTTTTCGTTCATTAATTTCTTCTGTATATTTGTCCAATTGAATATTTATGTCATCCAAAGTTGATTAGCAGGATTAAATCTAACAAACACTTATTGAGTATGGAGTACCATCGTTCTACAAATGTAGAGGTGTTTTTGCATAATAGTGGTTTTAGAGGGACTCTTAATCCTCTTGGGATTGTATTGTATTGTATATGCTCTTATATAGCGCACAATCACCCTACGGGTATCCCGGCGCTTGACAAAACAATTGATGAAATTAAGCTGAGAGGAATAGGCAGCGACGTAGGCAATCAGGCTACTGGAAAGAGCCAGGTCTTAAGACTCTTTCTGAATTCCATTAAGGAGTCTAGCTGCCTGATCCTCGAAGGAAGCTCGTTCCATATCCGAGCACCAGCCACGCTGAATGCCCTCCCCCCCAGCCTGACACGTTTAAATCTGGGTTGTGACAGCAAATTAGCGTTAGAGGAACGCAGCTGTCTCGGGGGGAGATAGCGTGAGAATCTCTCCTGCAGGGGAATTGGACCCATCCCATGTGCTGCTTTATGAATCAGACAGAGAGATTTAAAAAGGATCCTTTCTCTGACTGGCAGCCAGTGGAGCTCGCGCAGCGCCTGAGTGGAAGAGGCGTCGCGTCTACGATTTAGCGCCAACTTTGCTGCAGCCGACTGTACTCTCTGTAATCCCAGCAGAATATACTGGGGGGCGCCCAGATACAGAGAGTTACAGTAATCCATTCTGCTGAGTACTGTGCTCCTTACAATCAGTGCGCGCATATCCCCTGGCAAGAATGGAAGAATCCTACGAAGTACCCGTATTAGTCCGAAGCACACACTGGCAGTCTTGTTCGCCTGCGAGTTCAATTGCAGATCGTTATCGAACAGGACGCCTAGATTACGAATGGTATTTGATGGAACCAGTGGAGCCTCATCTGGAGCAAGCCTAAACTCCGACTGCAGATGATGGATCTGGTTTCGTGGTGAGTAGAACAACACCTCGGTCTTATCACCGTTAAACTGCAGGGAGTTACTTCGCAGCCAGTCTGTTGTCAGGCTCATGCAGTTTTGAAATTGCTCCAGAGATACCTCCTGTTTTCCCTCCATCGAAAATACCAATTGTGTGTCATCTGCGTAGTTTACCAGCTCAACCCCAAACGCTTTAATAATTGCAAACAGTGGTTGCAGGTAAATATTAAAGAGAATGGGGCTGATGCTGGAACCCTGTGGCACTCCATAGGCCACGTCGGATTTCTCGGAGGTAAACGACCCCAGTGTCACCACCTGCTGCCTCCCTGTCAGATAAGAGCGGAGCCACTGCAGTGCTCGGCCCCTTACACCCAGATCCCTCAGTCTTGCCAGCAGGATAGTGTGACTCACTGTGTCGAATGCGGCTGACATATCCAGGAGCACTAAAACCGCAGTGCTCCCGGTGTCAGCCCGCATTCGTATGTTGTCTAGCATTGTGACCAGGGCCGACTCCGTCCCATGACCAGGGCGAAAACCAAACTGGTCCCTATCCAGTAGCTGATACTCTTCCAGAAATTCCGAAAGAGATCTACTCACGACCCTTTCCAAGATCTTAATTGGGAAGGGAAGGAGGGAGATGGGCCAAAAGTTAGCCGGGTTAGTTGGATCTAACGAGGGCTTCTTAATAAGAGGGGCCACCACAGCCTGCTTCCAGCTATCCGGAACCAATCCTGTTTCCAATGATTGGTTGCAGATCTGGCGCAACCAGGGAAATGTGAGATGACCATAGGTCTTCCACACTTTCTGGGGAAGAGGGTCGAGGGGTGAACCGGAGGAGATGCCACTGACCAGGGAGTCGAAAATAGAGGCCGACATAACCGGAAAGGAAGCCAAGGAATGTTGGTGGTCCGTGGTCCCCTTAGATGTCTTGTTACCCGGGTTCTGGGTTGTCGCCTCGTTGTCCTTAAAGCGGACGACAATCTTAGCCACTTTGTCTTTAAAATAAGTGGCAATCTCGTCGCACAGATTTTGTGAGGCTTCGACTCTATTCTCCAGACAGGATGGGGCAGAGATGGTTCTAGCAATTCTGAAGAGCTCCATAATTCTATTCGGGGCTTGCAGGATGGATTGAGCATAGAAATTGGCCTTGCTTTCCAAGATGCACGACTTGTACCTCCTCAAGGTTAACTTAAAAGTTGCCCTATCCTTATCCAGATAGCTCTTTCTCCATGTTCTTTCTGCTTTCTTGCATTGAAGTCTGAGCTGCCTCAGATCTTCTGTGTACCAAGGCGCTGAAATTTTGTTTCTAATTTGGATTCTTTTTATAGGGAGCACTTCGTCTAATGCAGCTGTGACGTACTGCCGGTAGATGTTATAATTGTCCTCCACTGTACCTAAGCTCTGAAAGAGGCTCACCGAGGGCGTTGGCAGGAGAGCGCCTGTCCTTGTTAAATTGGACCATTTTCTCCCTTTCCGATACTGCACAGCGGTGTTGGATTGAGCGGTGGGAGTAGCTGACCGTACTGTGAAGAATATTAGATAGTGGTCCGTCCACATTTGGGGAGAAATATTTAGGAGTTCAACCCTTGAACCATTTGCGAATAAAAGGTCGAGGATATGTCCTTCCTGGTGAGTCGGGGAGGTAACTAGTTGTTGTAGACCGAGAGATTGGCAGGTATCTGTCAAGTCTCTGAGTTGATTTTTTGAGCTCGCATTCTCCCACCAATTAAAATCTCCCAAGATGACCATATTGGAGTGAGATAGGGATAGGTTAGTGATGGTATTTAAGAGGGGCTGTAGTGCAGTGTTACTCCCCGGAGGGCGATAACACAGCAAACTTGAGAGGAGATGACCTCTGGCTTCCTGAAGCGCGAATCCCATCAGTTCAATTCCCTCTATTTTATCTACATGTAGCTGAGTAAAGTGGAGGTTTTCCCTAAAAATCAACCCCACCCCACCTCCTATGCCCTCCTCCCTAGGTAAGTGTATGATTTTAAAACCGTCTGGGCAGGCGAGACCTATCTCCACAACTGAATCTGCTCTGATTCAGGTCTCGGTGAGAAATAATGCATCCAGCTTCATATCTTCGATTAGGAGCGCTATTTCAAAGTGATGTTTTACTAATGACCTACTATTTATTAACCCACAATTCAGGTATCCGCACATGTTAGGGCGCGGACTCATTGCTTTACACCCCGGGGCAATAGCATAGTCCCGGATGGTGTCAGCCTCAGTCCCGCTGTATGCCTTCCCACCAATCTGTAGCAGCTGTTTCCTAGAGTAGACCTGGCGTACCTTATTGGGGGCATAGGGTACATCCGTTGTCCGGTACTCGTCCGGGGCGTGGACGGGCGCAGACGGGCTTGCCTCTGGCGCGCCTCTGGCGCGCCACCGGCGCGCCCGCTGCGCGCGCGCGCTGCGCGCTTGCATTGGCCTGTTTTTATGCCCCCCCTCAGCGAGCATCAGCGCGCGCACCCCAAAATGGCACCCACATCAACTGGATCCAGCCCAATCCAAGATGGCGCTGAAAGATGTGGTGAAGGATGAGGCCCCGCTCTAAGCAGCAGGTTGGTGAGCTTTGTTTTATAGTGGGGGTATGCGGAATGAAAGCAACAGTTTTAAAAAATAACCAACATTAAAAAGACCGCGATCCGGTCGATAATAGTAGCAGTAGCAGAATTAGCAACACAATATAGCAGCAGTAATTGTTGACCAGCGACAGTTGTTTGCAATAGTTTCCAGCGAGTTACAGAGCCCAGCGGACCAGCAGAAGCCTCCGAGGCCGCCTACTCCTTAGCACGTAGTGTTGAGTCAAGTGCGCGCTTGCATTGGCCTGTTTTTATGCCCCCCCTCAGCGAGCATCAGCGCGCGCACCCCAAAATGGCGCCCACTGTGCCAGGTGATAACACCGGGCACAACGGATCCCAAGAGTTTTCATCAGCTTCCATTGAAAAACCACTTACCACTCTCACAACTCTACTGAGTCAAAAGAATAGTATCGGAAGAGACTGAGCTACAGATACAGATCAAAAACATGGTGAATCGTTTCCAGGAATGTAGATATCCAGAAGAAATATTGCAACACGCAATCTCGAAATGTTCGCTCAAAACCCGTAGAGAATTATTACAACCATCAACAAAAATCGAACAATCCAGAATGGTTATAATATAAACATACTCCACCAAGAGTCATCAATACAAGCGCATTATTCGTACACATTGGCCATTAATGATGGGTGAACCAGACTTCAAAGGCATTTTCAACAACGAACCAATGTTCGCCTATACAAGAAGTAAAAACATTCAAGAAATTCTCAAACCAACTGTAAAATCAGATCCAATCACACACAAAGGAACCTTTCCCTGCCATAACTGCAGTAATTGCAATAACATAATCAAAGGTAATACCATCATGCACCCAACGAAAGGGACGCCGATAAAATTGAACGTTACAGCTTCTTGCGATACCTCAAATGTAATTTACCTTTTGAAATGCCCTTGTGGCTTAGTATATGTTGGGAAAACCAATAGAAAAATATAAACTCACATATTAGAACATAAAAGTAACATCAGAACAAAGAATATTAAATCAACAGTAGCAATTCACTTCACTGAGAGACAACATAACATTGCACAACTGAAATTTACGATTCTGGAAATTGTGGAAAAGACAGAAGGGAGAGACAATAACAAAGTCCTTTTACAGAGGGAAAACTATTGTATTTATAGATTAGATGCTATGAAACCGAAGGGACTCAATGATCGCTTGGAACTAGCTTGTTACCTGTGATCACTTGTCAAAATAATGATCTTGCCATCTCTGTTTTAAACATTTATTAGTCTAAGGCCATGTTTATCTATGTTTATGATCATTGTTCTTAATAAGTTTCCTTTATTTTTTCACACCTTTTCAGACATCCTAACTTCATGTAAGCAACATCTTCACTGTTTCTCTAGAATCATCCATAATTAATCACATTATCACCATTTTAGAGATAAACTCAACATGAAGCTTTAGAAGGTTCGAGGAATATATATATATCAATTTTTTTCACATAATCTCATCAAACACACCATCTTTTTAGATCATGGAATACTCCTTCCTCTTTACTCGATGTATTCTGATATGAAGCCACTATACAAAACACATCACAATATGGCGCTGATTAAGACCTTCACAACAACCTAGTAACAGGACCGTCAGTCCGCTTTCTATATCTTTGACATACGCCCGATATCAATGGCGCCTAGCATGATCTGACAAACACCGATATACGCGGAAACATGGACAGAACGGTGAGCAGTCTATATATCGACTTTTTAATATCGATGGACATAAATATCGAGTCAAAAATATCGAATGTACACAATATCGAAATAGATAATATCGATGTGAAAAATATCGTTTTTTTTTTACTTATATGTCGATGTAAGTAATATCGTTAGTAATAATATCGACATGTGAAAATATCGTCATTGTGTGTTTAGTAAATATTTTGAAGTTGTTTGTATAAATGAGAAATATTTATATTGTTTTAGGGGCGGAATGTTGGGTTATAGGGGATAAGGGTGGGGAGTGTTTTAAAAAAGTTAATTTATTTTTTTAATATATTGTAATATTAAATTAGTAAATTTTATTTAAAATGTGAAATGTATATTTAATTTTAGGAGCGGGATGTTGGTTTATAGGGGATAAGGATGGGAAGTTTGTTAAAATTGTTGATATATTGTTTAATTAAAAAAAAATAATAATTTAGAAATTGTAAATTAAATGTAGAATTTCAAAAATAATTTTAGGAGCGGGATGTTGGTTTATAGGGGATAAGGGTGGGAAGTGTTTTAAAAATGTTTATATATTTGTTAATTTTGTAAAAAAAATTTTAAAAAATTGTAAATAAAATTTAGAATTTTAAAAAAAAATTTAGGAGCGGGATGTTGGTTTATAGGGGATAAGGGTGGGAAGTGTATTAAAAATGTTTATATATTGTTTAAATTTTTAAAAAATTTATTTAGAAATTGAAAAATAAATTTAGAATTTTAGAAATATTTTTAGGAGCGGGATGTTGGTTTATAGGGGATAAGGGTGGGAAGTGTTTTAAAAATGTTTATATATTGTTTAATTTTAAAAAAAAAATTATTTAGAAATTGTAAATTAAATGTAGAATTTTAAAAATAATTTTAGGAGCGGGATGTTGGTTTATAGGGGATAAGGGTGGGAAGTGTTTTAAAAATGTTTATATATTTGTTAATTTAAAAAAAAAAAATTTAGAAATGTTAAAATAAATTTCGAATTTTAAAAAAAAAATTAGGAGCGGGATGTTGGTTTATAGGGGATAAGGGTGGGAAGTGTATTAAAAATGTTTATATATTGTTTAATTTTAAAATCAAATTAATTGAGAAATTGTAAATTACATGTAGAATTTTACAAATAATTTTAGGAGCGGGATGTTGGTTTATAGGGGATAAGGGTGGGAAGTGTTTTAAAAATGTTTATATATTTGTTAATTTTTTATTACAAATATGTATAAATTGTAAATTAAATTTTGATTTTTACTAATATATTTCGGAGCGGGATGTTGGTTGATAGGGGATAAGGGTGGGAAGTGTTTTAAAAATGTTTATATATTTGTTAATTTAAACAAAAAAAAAAAATTACAAATTGTAAAATAAATTAATAGTTTTATTAATAATTTTAGGAGTGGGATGTTGTTTAATAGGGGATAAGGGTGGGAAGTGTTTTAAAAATGTTTATATATTTGTTAATTTTTTATTAAAATAATTTAGAAATTGTAACTTTAATTTAGAATTTTACAAATAATTTTAGGAGCGGAATGTGGGGTTATAGGGGATAAGGGTGGGAAGTTAATTTAAAATGTTTATATATTTTTCAATTAAAAAATAAAATTTACATTACAACATTTAAATATATTATAGAATTTAACAAATCCCATAATTAAATATAGATTTCAGTCAGGATAGTAAATTATTTAAGTTCACTGTCCAGCACTTATCTTAATTAAATATAGACTGGAGTGGGAATAGTAAATTAATTAAGTTCATTGTCCAGCACTTACTGTAATTTTATATAGTTTGGAGTGAGAATAGAAAATTAATTTAGTTCAGTGTCCAGCACTTATCTTAATTAAATATAGATTGGAGTGGGAATAGTAAATAAATTAAGTTCACTGTCCAGCACCTACTCTAATGTAATATAGGTTGGAGTGAGAATAGTAAATTTATTAAGTTCAGTGTCCAGCACTTATCTTAATTAAATATAGACTGGAGTGGGAATAGTAAATTAATTCAGTTCAGTGTCCAGCACATACTCTAATTAAATATAGCTTGGAGTGAGAATAGTAAATTTATTAAGTTCAGTGTCCAGCACTTATCTTAATTTAATATAGACTGGAGTGGGAATAGTAAATTATTTTAGTTCAGTGTCCAGCACCTACCCTAATTTAATATAGGTTGGAGTGAGAATAGTAAATTAATTAAGTTCAGTGTCCAGCACTTATCTTAATTAAATATAGACTGGAGTGGGAATAGTAAATTAATTAAGTTTATTGTCCAGCACCTATTGTAATTTAATATAGTTTGGAGTGAGAATAGTAAATTAATTAGGTTCAGTGTCCAGCACTTATCTTAATTAAATATAGATTGGAGTGTGAATAGTAAATTAATTAAGTTCAGTGTCCAGCACATACTATAATTAAATATAGGTTGGAGTGAGAATAGGAAATTAATTAAGTTCAGTGTCCAGCACTTATTTTAATTTTATATAGACTGGAGTGGGAATAGTAAATTAATTTAGTTCAGTGTCCAGCACCTACCCTAATTTAATATAGGTTGGAGTGAGAATAGTAAATTAATTAAGTTCACTGTCCAGCACTTATCTTAATTAAATATAGAGTGGAGTTGGAATAGTAAATCAATTAAGTTCATTGTCCAGCACCTACTGTAATTTAATATAGTTTGGAGTGAGAATAGTAAATTAATGAAGTTCAGTGTCCAGCACTTATCTTAATTAAATATAGATTGGAGTGGAAATAGTAAATTAATTCAGTTCAGTGTCCAGCACATACTATAATTAAATATAGGTTGGAGTGAGAATAGGAAATTAATTAAGTTCAGTGTCCAGCACTTATTTTAATTTCGTATAGACTGGAGTGGGAATAGTAAATTAATTTAGTTCAGTGTCCAGTACATACCCTAATTTAATACAGGTTGGAGTGAGAATAGTAAATTAATTAAGTTCAGTGTCCAGCAGTTTTGTTAATTAAATATAGAGTGGAGTGGGAATAGTAAATTAATTAAGTTTAGTATCCAGCACCTACTCTAATTTAATATAGGTTGGAGTGAGAATAGTAAATTAATTATGTTCAGTGTCCAGCACTTATCTTAATTAAATATAGACTAGAGTGGGAATAGTAAATTATTTAAGTTCAGTGTCCAGCATCTACCCTAATTAAATATAGATTGGACTGAGAATAGTACATTAATTAAGTTCAGTGTCCAGCACTTATCTTAATTAAATATAGATTGGAGTGGGAATAGTAAATTAATTAAGTTCTGTGTCCAGCACATACTGTAATAAAATATAGGTTGGAGTGAGAATAGTAAATTAATTAAGTTCAGTGTCCAGCACTTATCTTAATTAAATATAGATTGGAGTGGGAATAGTAAATTAATTAAGTTCTGTGTCCAGCACATACTGTAATAAAATATAGGTTGGAGTGAGAATAGTAAATTAATTAAGTTCAGTGTCCAGCACTTATCTTAATTAAATATAGACTGGAGTGGGAATAGTAAATTAATTAAGTTCATTGTCCAGCACATACTGTAATTTAATATAGTTTGGAGTGAGAATAGTAAATTAATTAAGTTCTGTGTCCAGCACATACTCTAATTAAATATAGGTTGGAGTGAGAATAGTAAATTAATTAAGTTCAGTGTCCAGCACTTATCTTAATTAAATATAGACTGGAGTGGGAATAGTAAATTGATTCTGTTCCTTGTCCAGCACATACTCTAATTAAATATAGGTTGGAGTGAGAATAGTAAATTAATTAAGTTCAGTGTCCAGCACTTATCTTAATTAAATATAGACTGGAGTGGGAATAGTTAATTAATTAAGTTCAGTGTCCAGCACCTACTCTAATGTAATATAGGTTGGATTGAGAATAGTAAATTAATTAAGTTCAGTGTCCAGCAGTTATCTTAATTAAATATAGACTGGAGTGGGAATAGTAAATTGATTCTGTTCAGTGTCCAGCACATACTCTAATTAAATATAGGTTGGAGTGAGAATAGTAAATTAATTAAGTTAAGTGTCCAGCACTTATCTTAATTAAATATAGACTGGAGTGGGAATACTTAATTAATTAAGTTCAGTGTCCAGCACCTACTCTAATGTAATATAGGTTACAGTGAGAATAGTAAATTAATTAAGTTCAGTGTCCAGCAGTTATCTTAATTAAATATAGACTGGAGTGGGAATAGTAAATTAATTAAGTTCAGTGTCCAGCACCTACTCTAATTAAATATAGGTTGGAGTGAGAATAGTGAATTTATTAAGTTCAGTGTCCAGCACTTATCTTTATTTAATATAGACTGGAGTGGGAATAGTAAATTATTTTAGTTCAGTGTCCAGCACCTACCCTAATTTAATATAGGTTGGAGTGAGAATAGTAAATTAATTAAGTTCAGTGTCCAGCACTTATCTTAATTAAATTTAGACTGGACTTGGAATAGTTAATTAATTAAGTTCAGTGTCCAGCACCTACTCTAATGTAATATAGGTTGGAGTGAGAATAGTAAATTAATTAAGTTCTGTGTCCAGCAGTTATCTTAATTAAATATAGACTGGAGTGGGAATAGTAAATTAATTTAGTTCAGTGTCCTGCACATAGTCTAATTTAATATAGGTTGGAGTGAGAATAGTAAATTAATTAAGTTCAGTATGTAGTGGGAGTAGTATGTTAATTAAGTTTGGTAAATAGCAAATATTAGAATTAAATATAGAGTTGAATAGGAACAGTTAAATTAATTGGATTTAATTTACAAAAAATCTGTAGATTTTAGTTTTGGTTGGATAAAATATAAAAGTTACATCAGAATGCAAATTCAAATTTTTTTTTAAAATAGTAGAAAGGAAAATAAGATTTATTTTATAGTTGTTGGAATGTATATTCATTAGAGAGAAAATTTTGTTTATCATTACGCATATTCTAATAATTAAATCATTGAAATAAACATGTAATAAAATAATTAATATTTAACAATTGTATTATAGTTATAATTTTTTGATAATGGATATATATTTGTTTAATTTATATTTTGGACATGAATATATGAACACACAAAATAATTAAAAATAAAATAATTAGATTTTTATAGCTGTATAATATTTATACATTTATATTGTGTACTCTCAAAATTTTTAGACTTTATTAGAATTTATAAGAAATTGTATGTTTTGAAATAAATGACTAATATATTTTAATTATTAATATTTATATAACATATTTAATATTGAAATTGTTTACATTTTAGAACATGTATTATTTAAAAAAAATGTTGGTGTGTTGTAGATACAATATATTAATTATATCATGTTCATCTATTTTTTTTGGTAATATATACTGTTTTATTGATATATTAATAAAAATATTTTATTTATTATATTTATTTTTATATGTTAAATAATTTTCACATTGATAAAAAAAATAGGTATACTTTTTGAGTATTTTATTCTAATGTTTTACTAATTTTTTAAGTAATGTGTAATGTTAAATAAATAGTTAGGGCATTTATTGGTATTTTTTTAGTTGTTATGTTTGTTTGGGTCTTTTATTTTGTAACCGCTCGCTGTTGTTTTGGGGTATTTTGGTCGAATCCAGGTAGCGGTCGGGAGCTGTTTCGCGTTTGAGAAGGTAAGAGTTATTTTCTTTATTATTAAATAGTTTTAAGTGTTTTGTGGAAGTAGTAATGTTGTAATAAGTGTGTATTGATTGATGTTTTAGAAGTTAGGGTGTTAGTAATAGTTTGTATACGGTTTTATACTTTACGTTGTGTTCCGTGTTTGTGGCTTTGTTAGTGTTTTGTTATTTCGGTGTGTTAAAGTTTTATAGTGTTTGAATAACGTTTGTAGTGATGTTTTTAGGTGCGTTTTGTGTGTTTGTGGGTGGGTGGGTGGGAATGTTTGTTTCTCTTTTGTAGGTTTTACGGAGAAGATATTTTCGTCGGTTTCAAACAACTTATTTTTTTTAAAGGAAGTGTGTATTAGTTGTGTTTACTAATGTTTATTTTACACTTCCTTTATTGTTCGGGTTTCCAGGAGCGGTTATTTACCTTTTTAATATTTTTCGGGATTTTTATGGTTAATGGATAGTCGTTTTTTTCCGTAGACGTTGTTTTCGATAAACAGTTGTATTTTTACATTTTATTGGGATTTTTTTTTGGATACCTATGGATTTTGAACTACCTGGATTTATTTGGAAGGAATGTTATTATCCCATTGGAGCAACTACACAGGTAAGTTCATTTAAATTTTTATTGTTGGTGGCCAAACCTTATATATTTAATATTGTTGTTGTGTACTTGGTTGGTTTAATTATGTTGTCTAAATATATGTCCATATAATTGATTTATATATTTTAGACCACATAATTAAATATGTGATATAATAAAGTGGTTTATTTATGTTGTGATAGTTGTTTTAGTAGAATTGTGGGTTAATATTTAGGAAAGGATTTAGAAGAGAGTTTGAGCTATTATATTTAAGTACTCAAGTCCTCTTGTGGATGGGTATAGCTGTACCTGTTGTTGTAGGTAATTATACATTTGAGTAGTTTGTCTAGATTGTTTTGGTTTTAATTGTAGGACAGATTGTTGCATTCTTAATTCTTGGAAACTTTGTTCCTTTTGTATGGCAATTAGTAGTTTTTGTAGTGTTGGAGTTGTTCTCCCAGTAGAAGTTAGGAATGCATTATGCCAGCCCTCGACGGCGTTGTTAGTTTTGGCTTGTTGGTTGAGTGTACTTACATATACATTCCACCAAGGTATTTGGAACTTGGGCTGACGTATATGGCCTGATCTGTGTAGTCTCCCCACCCAGGTATCCTCAAAATAATCTAAGAGGGGAGATAACTTTACTTCATTTTGTTTGTAGAATGGACTTTCTAATAAAAGATTGTAATGTTCTGCAACATCTGTGATTGGTACATAAGCTAGGGCTGTTAGAAGTTTTATTTGATGTGCAAAACTTATGTTAGTGGCATATTCTACACTTAGTGAAGATTTTTGTAAATGTCTCCATATACATTGGTTTAGATGGAAGTAACATCCTTGGATAGCTGTATGGGGGTACAGTTTGAGAATGGAATTTATCATGGCTTGCTCAAAGTCTATGATAATTCTTTGAGGGTAAAAATCATTTGATTCTTGTTTTAGTTTTCCTAGCATTTCATTATATGTTGTGTTTTGTTTGTTAGGTAATAGTGCATAAATTAAAGGTATGGAAGTGTTGTGATATTGACCGTGTATTGTGTAAAGCTGGTAGAATGGTTTTGGGCATATTGTAAAGGTGCCATCCATCATCCATGTTTGGCATTGTTGCAGTTTAGGTATATTGTTTGCAGTAGCAAACATTATGATTCGTCTTTCTGTGCTTTTGTTATCAAAAAAAATAAAAGGTTCATTATTGTGGGTGATACTTAATTCTGGTGGAATGATGATCTCTTGAAAAGTTTTAGGGGATGGTATAGTTGTCGTGGTTGCTTTTTTGGTCCTAGCAATAGTTCTTTTTATAGAACCAATTGATGGTAATTGGCCTCTTGCTTCTTTGGGCACTCTAGGTAATAGTGCTTTTAGGATTACACTTGTAGCAGTTTGTGAACCAGTGCTTAATTCGTTGATATTTTCAAGGGTTGATCTGACTTCTATTTCAGAGAGATTGGGTGGATGGTTATGCTCTCTTGTATATAGTACAGTTGTTTCTCTTGTTGTTGCTCGTCCGTAGCATTTGTTAGAATAATATTTAGTACACTTCCAGTTCACTTTTCGGTCCGTCTGCTTTTCTTGAGTGTATGTGTAACCCATGTAACACAATAGGAATTTTCCTTTCTGCGAAGTTATAAATTGGGCTTCTTCTGTCATCGTGATGTGTTAGAAATCTGGAAAAAATGTATATTAAAATATATGCAATAGTACTTTATATATTTAAATGAAAATAGCAAAAAAGCATTTTTTTTATATATACTTACCAAGTGTTTTTGGTTGTATTTGAATGAAGATGTTGTTTGTAGACAAAATGCTGTTTAGTTGATGTAGTCTCTGAAAGTTTAAGAAAATATATTGTTGTGGTTGGTTTACTTTTTTAAGTGGGGTGGTCTTGCTGTTTGGTATAGACTATATTTTTTTTGTTGAAACGTATTTTATTGTTTTACAAATCAACAACTCAAAAAACATTCCCCCGCCTTCACCTGTCCCGGAAGTACCACACATTTATCATCAAGACCAATTATTCAGGAGAATGAACAACCTTCCCACCCAGTTCTCTACCCCCCCTCCTCCCCACCACATGTTAATGTACCCCTGTCCCCTACCCCTCTTACTATGTGCCCCTCCTCCCTAATAAATAAGATGCAGTAGCCTAATCTCTCCCTAAGCAAACAGAGCCTACCCTCATGCCCAGTGGTATAGACTATAGGTGTTAATTTATACAGGTTTTTAAAAATTTAATAAAGAGAACATGGATTTGTTTAGAGGTTTAGGATGTTTTGGGGTTTGAGTAGGATTTAATTAATATTTTATAAAGTATTTTGATAGTATACTTACTTTTTAGTGAGTCTTTTCTGGCAATCTTCAATATTTTCTTTAGCTGTTTGGAGTTATATCTGTAGTGGAAACATAAAGAGATGGAATATATAAGTTAGTTATTTATTTGAGTAAAGATAAATTAGTGTTTTAGTTTAATTAGGCAGTTTAGTTAGAAAAGAATATTTACTTACGTTTTTAGAATAGTAGTAGGATGTAGGTTTCTTCTGTTTAGTAGAGTTTCTTCTTCGTTCAATGCTTTGGTTTAAGGCACAGTAGAAGACTTGTTTTAATTGGTTTATATAGTGGTTTCAAATTGTTTCTTGAATGTTATTGGTTCTTTTCTGTATGTGGCCTTTCTATTGGATGGTTTGAATTTTTTTTAGTTAATTGGTTTCCTTTTATGAACAATGCTAAGTAAGAGTATATTTATTTTTAAAGGAGGAGAGTTTTAAATCATTATATATAAAAAGATTGTTTATAATGTGTAGTAATTTTATTTAAATGTGTTCGAAATGCCAATGTGATAATTATTTCAGTGATTTTTTATTATGTTGTTTAATATTGAGATCGCTATAAATGTTATGTTTATGTTTAAGTAGAATCTCATTTGAAAATGTATGTTTTGGGAAAATATTGTCTTTATGTTGTTGAAAGTATTGGTTTTATTAGTATTAGAATTGTCGATATATTTAAAAAAAACGATATTATTGATGTCTATATTTTGGTTATCGATATTTGTGACATGTGTCATATTTTTAACTCATATCGATATTTAGTATTGCGATACTTATGTGTGCGATATTTGTGTGATCGATATAATTGTATTACGATATTGTAGTGTCGATATTAGTGTAGTTTTTTAAATAAGTATACAATGTCGATATTTTTGATGTCGATATATTTGATGCGATATTTGTGTAGTTCGATAATGTGTCTGTCGATAATATGTCAGAGATCCGGACAGAACACATTAGAAGTTACCGAAAGATAAGACTTTGATACACTATTTTTTGATCCATAATTCAACCGCTTTTAGGGAGATTAACATAGCACGTCTTTTGAATTCAGAGCGGTGTAACTAGCGCTGCAGGTTTTTTTACCCTGTTCATCAAACCAATGCACTATGCGGCCATCAAGCAGGATTAACCTCACACTTGATTTTTTCACACAATCTTTTTCACCGCATATATGCATAACACCATCATTTATATAGCCATTCCAGCAGTTTTTCACATCACACATCCCCTATGCCTAGAACACTGTTTACAGCACAGCACAGCCGACATTTGTTGTTTGATTATTGTTTATTTTTAATATGGCAAGACTAATGAACTACTATCTAAATACATGACATTGTTGATAAATGGATTTATTAAGCTTAATTGAATTGTTGATCTAAAGTACTATAAACACATATGTTTTAGGATGTGGAATCTCATACAGTTGATTTTGTCTTTTATTTAGATTTCCCCTGAGGGAGTGCACATGAGTGCACGAAATGCATTGGGAATATTTTCCAAAACATGTTGTAACATTATTGGAAGATGAATGAATGAAATGATACAACAGATAAATGGATTCAAGGATTGAAATAAAAACTTTATTTTCAATTGAACAATTGTCTTATAAATCCGACTGAGGAAATTTATGTTGAACAGATGTGAATCGCATCAGCGATCTATTGCGCAGCACCCAGAGGGTCATCCACCAAAATTAGGGGATGCATGTATGGTTCTGAAATTAAAACTCCATGGTCTAGAGAGTGAACCGCCGAGGCACGCAACATAATCTCAAACTAATACAAATAAGAGCCTATGCGCAGCCAACCTCTACATTATCTCCTCCTAGTAACACAATAGTGTCACTAAGAGCTACAACTCTTCTAAAAGGGAAGGGGAGCTCACAGATGTTTTTATATGGTTCAACGTTTAGCAATATAGCACTCTATGTATGGTCCTACAGCTGTGAGCAAACAGATTGTGTGGGAATATTAAGTGCAGTGCAAAGTGATGATAACTGATGAATTAAAATTGAGCAGTGAGATAGAAAAAACTTTATTGAATATTTCCCACTGTTCAAGCTTCAAAACAATGCAACAACAGTTTCCAACAAATAACTACCTATGAGTAGAAACTAAGGTTCAACATTTTTCAGCCACAAAAGGATCCAAATCATCCTCGGCTTTCTTCAGGCCCACATAAATATTGCTACTGCATCAGTGAAAAAATATCAATAATTATTATATGAGTGAAAAGAGGTTGGCTACAAATACAACCTCGTCACCTGTTTTCAGGGATATACGAATTCTCTGCAAGTGACGGTTCAATGTTTGAATCTTAAAAAAAAAATACAAAAACAATCCACATATAAGGGTGGTTACATCTTCAATGGGACTCATAAGCTCAACACATATAGGTGCCAATTCCGATCCGGTAAAAACCGGGTACGAACCGTCGGACAGAGCCTTTTCTCCGTCCGACTCGTACCCGGTGCGAAATCCATCCGAAAATGCAAGTACGATTCGTACGGAAACACCATTTCCGTACGAATCGAACAAAACACCGACCGAACAGAATCGAAACACAATTCCGATCATGAAAAGCGCCGACCTGACGTCGGTACGCATCCAGCCTACGTTTCACGAACCAGGAAGTACGATTCGAACCGACGTCATCCCGCACAGAAAATATTTACCGGCTGCCAAAAACTGCCGGGAAATCAGGACGACACACGTAAGGAGCAGCTGGACGCGACGAACAGACATGGACCCGAACCTACGTGCCATCCCTGCTCTCCTAGCAGTCCACCTGGCGTACAGGAACCGACGCAGACGCCGCAGAAGGTCAGCACAACAACCAGGGGCAAAGGGGGGGCAGGGGCAGGACACACAACACCAACACATGGTACCAAATCACACATGGCCTGGACATACCTGACCATCAGGGCCTGGTCACTTCCAGGGGGTGGGGGCGAGGCCAGCAACGCAAGCGTCCGCCACAACGGAAGTGGATGGTCACGCGAACCGGTACGTACCCTACCCAGGCCGCAAGAGCGTGGGTACGGAACGTACCACGCGTCCCCCTACGTCACTCCAACAATGGCGGTACGGCCCGTACCCACGTCAGAAAGGCCTTGGTACGGCTCGTACCAGCATTACTGGGGTCATGTAGGGGTACGCGTGGTTCGACCCGTAGCCACGCCCCCAAGGCCTGTGTACGGTGCGGACCCCACGGCACCGCAACAATGGGGGGACGCACCGTACCCACCCACCAAAGGCATGGGTACGAGCCGTACCCAGGCACGCAGAGCGTGGGTAGGGGTATGTACGGACCGTACCCCCACCCGTGGAAGTACGGCCCGTACCCCCACCCGTGTATGTACGCACCGAACCCCCACCCCAGCAGTGTATGTACGCCCCGAACCCCCACCCGTGTATGTACGCACCGAACCACCACCTGTGTATGTACGCCCCGATCCCCCACCCCAGCAGTGTATGTACGCCCGGACCCCCCACCCGTGTATGTACGCACCGAACCCCCACCCCAGCAGTGTATGTACGCCCCGAACCCCCACCCGTGTATGTACGCACCGAACCACCACCCGTGTATGTACGCCCCGATCCCCCACCCCAGCAGTGTATGTACGCCCCGAACCCCCACCCGTGTATGTACGCACCGAACCCCCACCTCAGCAGTGTATGTACGCCCCGAATCCCCACCCGTGTATGTACGCACCGAACCACCACCCGTGTATGTACGCCCCGATCCCCCACACCAGCAGTGTATGTACGCCCGACCCCCCACCCGTGTATGTACGCACCGAACCCCCACCCCAGCAGTGTATGTACGCCCCAAACCCCCACCCGTGTATGTACGCACCGAACCACCACCCGTGTATGTACGCACCGAACCCCCACCCGTGTATGTACGCCCCGAACCACCACCCGTGTATGTACGCACCGAACCCCCACCCGTGTATGTACGCACCGAACCACCACCCGTGTATGTACGCCCCGAACCACCACCCGTGTATGTACGCACCGAACCCCCACCCCAGCAGTGTATGTACGCACCCAAACCCCACCCGTGTATGTACGCACCTAACCTGCAATAAGAATGGTGTGTGCCAAACACCCCCAGCAGTGACCAGACATAAGAGGGGTGTGTGCAGAGTCCTCCCAGCAGTGCCCAGACACAGGAGGGGTGGGTGCAGAGTCCTCCCAGCAGTGCCCAGACACAGGAGGGGTGGGTGCAGAGTTCTCCCAGCAGTGCCCAGAGACAGGAGGGGTGGGTGCAGAGTCCTCCCAGCAGTGCCCAGAGACAGGAGGGGTGGGTGCAGAGTCCTCCCAGCAGTGCCCAGAGACAGGAGGGGTGGGTGCAGAGTCCTCCCAGCAGTGCCCAGACACAGGAGGGGTGGATGCAGAGTCCTCCCAGCAGTGCCCAGACACAGGAGGGGTGTGTGCAGAGTCCTCCCAGCAGTGGCCAGACACAGGAGGGGTGGGTGCAGAGTCCCCCCAGCAGTGCCCAGAGACAGGAGGGGTGGGTGCCTAACACTACCAGCAGTGCCCAGAGACAGGAGGGGTGGGTGCCTATCACTCCCAGCAGTGCGCTGAGACAGGAGTGGTGGGTGCAGAGTCCTCCCAGCAGTGCCCAGAGACAGGAGGGGTGGGTGCCTAACACTCCCAGCAGTGCCCAGAGACAGGAGGGGTGGGTGCCTAACACTCCCAGCAGTGCCCTGAGACAGGAGGGGTGGGTGCCTATCACTCCCAGCAGTGCCCTGAGACAGGAGTGGTGGGTGCAGAGTCCTCCCAGCAGTGCCCAGACACAGGAGGGGTGGGTGCAGAGTCCCCCCAGCAGTGCCCAGAGACAGGAGGGGTGGGTGCCTATCACTCCCAGCAGTGCCCTGAGACAGGAGGGGTGGGTGCAGAGTCCTCCCAGCAGTGCCCTGAGACAGGAGTGGTGGGTGCAGAGTCCTCCCAGCAGTGCCCAGAGACAGGAGGGGTGGGTGCCTAACACTCCCAGCAGTGCCCAGAGACAGGAGGGGTGGGTGCCTAACACTCCCAGCAGTGCCCAGAGACAGGAGGGGTGGGTGCCTATCACTCCCAGCAGTGCCCAGAGACAGGAGGGGTGGGTGCAGAGTCCTCCCAGCAGTGCCCAAAGACAGGAGGGGTGGGTGCCTATCACTCCCAGCAGTGCCCAGAGACAGGAGGGGTGGGTGCAGAGTCCTCCCAGCAGTGCCCAGAGACAGGAGGGGTGGGTGCAGAGTCCTCCCAGCAGTGCCCAGAGACAGGAGGGGTGGGTGCAGAGTCCTCCCAGCAATGCCCAGACACAGGAGGGGTGGGTGCAGAGTCCTCCCAGCAGTGCCCAGACATAGGACAATATACCCCATCAACAAGTTCAATGACCAACAAGGGTGATACCCCAGATGCAGGTGGAGCCATCGCTGAGCCAGCATGGCTATATTGAAAGGCAACCCTCACACATCCAGGAAATGTAGACACAGCACAGCACAGCATTTGGGAGACACCCTGCAGGGAAAATGGCCTGCTCCACAGAGGATGGAACACACCTTGGGACAATGTCACCATACAGTGAGAGCAAACATGACCAAATACCATTGGCAGAGACCTTTGTGATGGCACGCAGATGGCAGGGTAAACCCCATGAGCAGCACACTCCAACATTTCACAGACCCCTAACACATTATCACCACCCCAACTCAGGGAGCACCAGCACCAACAGCAAGTCCAGGAAAGCATCAGTGTGCAAAACCAAAAGAAAATGCTTTAGTCAGCAGGAAAATATCTCTGAGAAAATGTCCACTATGTACAAGGGCCATGGGCCAGGCCAGCAGCAAAGTCCGGGGGGGGGGTACACATCGGGACGTGTGTCCCCTAGCTTGCCTGCACAGTTCACATGTCCATTTCATCCACAGAAGAGGGGGCATCAGGGGGGAGGGTGGAAACAGGCACCGCAGGGACAGGAGGGCCAAGGGTAGGTGTTGTGGGTGCAGGGAGGGATGATTCTGCCACAGGGGGGGTGCCAGCGCCAAAGGTGGAGGACAGAATGGCGCTGCACACGTCGGCAAGTTCCCCCAGCGACTCCCCCGCACCCAATCGAACCACAGGCCCCAAGGAGGGGGGGGCAGAGGGATGGGTCGCAGCGCCACTGGGGGAGGGTGTGGACAGGGTGGGGGACTCAACTCCCCTGGCCGGGTCCCGCCTCCACCGCTTGCGGGGTGGTGTCATCCTGGGGCTGGGGGGCACACTTGCAGTGGATGATGCTGTCACCGACTGTTGGCCAGGAGAGCTAAGGGGAGTGGATTTGGAGGGAGTGGGTTGTGTGGACTGCGGACTCCCACTGTGGCTGCGTGTAGTACGTTTCCCCCCCGACCCAGTGGGTGTGCCTTCCTCACCCTGTGTGTGCGTGACAGGAGGTGTGCGCTTCGACTTCCCTGGTGGTGTGGTGCCTGTGTCTGTTGGGGTGCGTGCACGCTGACGTCTGGATGTGCGTGGGACAGGCACGGGAGTGGGAATTGGGGATGGTGCAGGGGTAGGGGGGGTAGGCAGCGCTGCAGGAGATCCAGTGCTGCAGTCAGTGTGGAGTCTATGGACCTCAGCAACTGCCGTTGGTCAGACTGCGCAGCCGACATGCCCTCCATGTATGCCTCCATCTGGGTCAGCACCTGGGTGTGGGCATGGAGGACATTTAGCATCGCAGTCTGACCAACCTGCAACTGCCTCAGGATGTCCACAGACTCCGCACTCACCGCAGCAGTGGTGACAGGGGCAGGGGGTGCGGTGCCTGGCAGGAAGGAGACATGTGGGGACTGAGCACGGAGGGAAGGGCCACGAGCAGGAGGGAGGCCGGTGATGGAAACTGAGGTGGCGGGGGGATGTGGAGGGCTGCCTTCAGCTGGGGGGGCAGACTCCGCCACCTCTGGGAGCTCAGCCTCAGACCCGTCTGCGTCATAGTCTGTGTTGGCAGGCAACAGGTCCTCTGCCTCACTCCCCTCGGCCTCTGTGCCACTCCATGTGCCAGACAGGACAGCACTGCTGGCACTGGTGCTCAATCCCTCCTCCCGGTCCGTGCTAGTGTCTCCTTCCGTGTCCCCCGGCGATGCTGTGGGCAAGGTGAAGAGACAGGAGATAATCAGACACCTGTACACATATGTCACATGAGTCAAATATACATAGGTCACATTGCATAGCCTGAAAAGCAACAGGAGTTACACCTACAAAACAATGTACACATGTCGGCCATGGAACACACAGTTTGTCGACCCACCATGCCACTGAGAAACAATGGAGAGCATGACACAACAGCAAATCACTTCACTTCAAATTTTACAGAGGAGCCAGCCTCTGGGGACAAATGTGCACAGCATCAGCACCACACTGCGTCGTCAAAAAGGGATGAGCAGGAATCATATCCATTTACTCTTGGCACATGCTGCAAAGGCAATACATGAAACCATGCCAAACATGACTGGGTCACTGCACCTTGAGCGTATGTCCAGTCAAACATCACACACAGGCCAAACCCAGCAAGGAGGATGGAGCTTTTGACATGTAGGCCTTGTACGCACAAACCACCCACACCTGAGACAATATCATTGAGACGGAGAAAGTATGTACACCTCTTACTCTGGGATGAAAACACATCGCCTCCACTAATTCATGACTGTACACACACTGCCCCTGGTGCGCCTATCCACACATCATTGACAAGCAAACATCATCAGATTGTCTTAACAACACACACAGGTAATGCCCACTGTGAGTATGCACAAGCAAAATGGGTCCCCCTGTACAGTGGACACATGTAGCAACCTGTAGGTCATAACAGTTGAGCCCAGGGTACAATGCCACCCTACCCAACCCCTGGCGAAGACACAGTGAATGTCCATATTGTTGGATGACGCACATGATACCTAGGAAGAGGTGCCCCAGGGCACAGTAGTGCTCACACTCCTCCATGGTCCAGGATGGACATGACTGCAAATTAAGCAACCGTCCCTGCACTTAGCAGGCCTCCCACTCAGGCACATCATGTCAGAGGGCACACAATTGGACATGCATGCTGGAAGGCTGTACACTTTGGAGACACACCCCTATGTCGTGATTCACAATCATTGCCAAGTGACATGGACCCCACAATGACTGAAATTGGCCATGGCACACGCAAGGTCCCCAGACCTGTGACACATCACCCCCACACATGATGCTGCTAGCATGGGGCACCAGCATAAACTGCCTGCCTAAATAACCTTGTGCAAGAGTGGCTACACACAGACCAGGGAACACATGGCAAGGAGGGGAAGGGAGGGAGTGAGAACAGCACCGGGCTACTTTGGGGACAAGTTGACGCACTGCACAATCAAACCCTGGCAGTGTATCCATGCAACTGCGCACTTACATTGGCTGGGGACACACAACTGGCACACATGTACCTACCCCCTTCCTGCTGCTGCTTCTCCTGTAGGCGCCTGTCCATATCGGGGAAGACCACCGCCAGCACACGCTTCTGGATGTGGGTCAGACGACGGCGCCCACGGTTCTTACGGCTCTCAGGTGAGTCCCCCAGCAGGAGCCGTGCAATCCTCCTCGTCCAGCACCGGATGTCCTGCCAGCGTTTCCTCACCTGAGACAGGCTCCGCCTCCGACCCTCTGTACCCCTCACGGCACTGACGTCTTCCCTCCAGATCTCCCCCTTGGCAATGGCGCCTACCTGTGAGGATGCAAAAGTGAGAATACATTAATCCACATGAGCAAAGACACAGAGACACACATATAGAACAATCCTCTTTATGAACAGGCCATGGTATGCATGCAACTCATTGCACCTTTGTCATAGGGACATTATCCACTGTGGAAGGCCAAATGCACTACGTGCCATTGAAAGTACACGGGTGGCATGAGGGGTACCACACACTCACTGACCAGGGATCACACTGTGCCTCACAGGCTACACCAGGATTATGTACAGCACCTCACAGCAGTCACCTGCCCCAGCACACTGATGCTACCTCAGCAGAGTACACAGACACACACAGGTACAGGACAATCACATGGCATTGCCAACTGCGGGTACACACCTCACTCTGCCCATGTGCCAGTAGACGGGGGTGTCACAGGTGTGGGGCTGGCTCAGCACGGCATGCACACAGCACTGCTCCCTGCTCACA
Source organism: Triturus cristatus (assembly GCF_964204655.1). NCBI lineage: Eukaryota > Metazoa > Chordata > Amphibia > Caudata > Salamandridae > Triturus > Triturus cristatus. The sequence goes on along the minus strand of NC_140583.1, from coordinate 1,137,865,814 downwards.
TCGGATGGCCAGGCTATATCCATCCCTCATGCTGCTTGTGTGCAACACTCCCCATATGCACTCACCCACATGACAGGGGACTTACACACACACCAATGTGCAGGGGACGAACACGGCCTTTGGACACTCACAGCACAGGTACACTGAACAAACACACATCCATGGGTACTGTCACCTGTCACACTGGGGGGAACACAGGATCACATCAGGACTTTGGAAACAACATCCCCAGGAGGAGTATGCAGGCAGAATGTGGCATGCACCATGCATTCATTGTCACAGTAGGCACTATGCAAGTGAGGAGTGCACACAGGAAACACAGCATGCCCTGCATGGGTGACATGAGGCCTTCCACACCCTGGGACCCACTCTAAACAACAGTGCATGTCTGTCACACATGGACACAATGCCAGAAGTCACTGTCACACAAAAGGGGCACAGTCTAAGCTAGTGGAGTCTGCACTCACCTGAACCCCTGGTCGACCATACAGGCTCTGGAACTGTGGGAGGATCACATCTATCAGGGCAAGGTTCTCCTCCTGGGTGAATGGCTGTGACCTCTCCACAGTCCTGGACATGGCGCCAGAGGAATCACTGTCAGCAGCAGTGGTCATGGATGAATGGATGTGCAGGCAAGTGCTCTCTCATGGGACCTGGCTGCCTTATATATGCCTGGCTGGCCTGTTCATGTACAGGAGTACTGATTGATTGGTCAGTCACATTTGCATCCTACGTTTCATCCAATCCCTTCAAACCTACCCCAGTGTGTGGCTTTGCATGGTTTCAGTTTTGATGATGATGTCAAGTCAACATCCACTTTGCAACAATGTAGATTCTTTCAAACTGACTTCTGCTGGGCACCTGGTGCTCAAATTCAAAAATCTAACTCAGTCTCCATGGCAACCATCATGCATTTAGGCCCTTATACTTGTCCCTCATGTGTCCCCTATGTGTTTTCATACATTTACACACAGGTACGGTGCGTTCCACGCCCTAGGGCACCCCACAAGCAGTGATACGGACCGTACACGCGCTTGTACGGTCCGGATCACTATATGGGCGCTGGCGTATGCGTACGCCACAGTAGTACGGACTGTACACGCGCTTGTACGGTCCGGATCACAACATGGGCGCTGGCGTATGCGTACGCCACAGTAGTACGGACTGTACACGCGCTTGTATGGTCCGGATCACAATATGGGCGCTGGCGTATGCGTACGCCACAGTAGTACGGACTGTACACGCGCTTGTACGGTCCGGATCACAACATGGGCGCTGGCGTATGCGTACGCCACAGTAGTACGGACCGTACCGCTTGTACGGTCCGTACTACTGTGGCGTACGCATACGCCAGCGCACATTTTGTGATCCGGACCGTACAAGCGCGTGTACAGTCCGTACTACTGTGGCGTACGCATACGCCAGCGCCCATATTGTGATCCGGACCGTACAAGCGCGTGTACAGTCCGTACTACTGTGGCGTACGCATACGCCAGCGCACATATTGTGATCCGGACCGTACAAGCGCGTGTACAGTCCGTACTACTGTGGCGTACGCATACGCCAGCGCACATATTGTGATCTGGACCGTACAAGCGCGTGTACAGTCCGTACTACTGTGGCGTACGCATACGCCAGCGCCCATATTGTGATAGGGACCCTATACACGCACTCAGAGCATATGTACGGTGCGTTTCACACCTGTCAGTGGTGACAGGCGGCACACAGACAGGAATGGAGCGGTCAGATTTTGCCAAGGGTGGACACCAATGCATTGTCTGTGCAATACCACATGTGTGTGACACAGGTGTGTCAGGATGTGATGTGGCACTTTACCCCTGAGGTGTGGGCAAAGCATATGTACGATGAGCTGTGTACACATGTCGTGTGTGATGGTGCGCATTGTACCACACATCCCCTGCACTCCTTTGACATGTGTGCATGTCGTACACACTAGTGGAGCCATGAGTCACTTGCATGTCCCAGTCACGGACACCCGCACGTGTCCCCTGATGCCAGGTACACGGAATATTACACATGACATGTGTATGGCTGCGTTGCACCATGTCATGTGTGTGGCATGTGTTTCCATGATTTTGCTGTAGGTGTGTGGTCCAATGCATCGGCAGTTGCTGCTGCCAACATGTGTCTGTGTGTTGATGGCCATGGCACACTGTTCCGCACACCAGCCCACATATGTGATCTGCCATGAGGTGTGTATGTATGCAACTACACGGAGTATCAAAACAAGTACATATCCACATGCTCTCTATGTATGTTCTGTCTCGACATGTACTCCTCCAATGCAATTTGTGTGGCCTGTCCTTTTCCTATGACATGTGACCAGTGCATATCGCATCCACCAACCTGTCTGTACCATACGCATACTACTTCTGCACATGTGTGGATGTCTGTGAATCCTGTGATGCGTGTGCATGTTCACTTACACTGGCCCACAGCTAGTCTCATGCCATGTCATCGTGAGCTTGCCCCACTCCGTTAGTGGCTGTCCCTTGGTAGGAGTGTCACCTGACTGGCGTACGTGTCCAGGAAATGTGGCACAGACCTGACTCAGAATGTGGCATTTGTGTATTGGCTGTGTAACATGTGCTCAGTGCATTGACAATGTCGTTGTACAGTGCTCACTCTTCGGTGTTCCTTCCATTTCACTGCAGGGCTCCGCCTCTCCCTCGACGTATGCCAGACATGGCTGCCCTGCATGAACGGGACTGTATACGCCGCTACAGATTCAGCCAACGGTTGATTGATGAGTTGACTGGCCGGCTGGAAGCACAACTCCTCCCGCGCCACAGGTATCCCAGTGCACTGACACCCAAGTTGAAGGTGATGGCAGCCCTACATTTCCTTGCCACGGGTACGTTCCAACATACCATTGCTGACGTCGGGGGCATGTCCCAGACGATGTTCAGCCGTGTTCTGCATGATTTCTTAGAGGCCATGTTGGTTCACCTGGATGAGTACATTAAATTCCCAATTCGTGAGCAGTTGACAGATGTCAAGCGTGAGTTCTATGCCCTGGGAGGGATGCCCCATGTCATTGGGTCCATAGATGGGACACATGTTGCGTTGGTACCACCACAGGCACAGGAGGTGGTGTATATGAATCGCAAACATTATCACTCCATTAATGCCCTTGTGGTGTGTCTGTCCAACATGGTGATTTCACATGTCTGTGTTCGCTTTCCAGGATCAGCACACGATGCCTTCATCATGAGGCATAGCAGGCTGCCTGAAATGATGCTGCAGCTGCGGAACGAGCGAGCATGTATTGTTGGTGGGTAGACTCTGGCAGTTCAGTGTTTGGCGTCATCTTCCAATCTCACTGCCTGTGCTGACACACTTCTGTCCATGATGTTTCCTTGTAGGGGACGCTGGCTATCCCAACATGCCATGGCTGATGACGCCTGTCCGCAACCCCAGCACGGCTGCCGAGCACCCCTACAACAACGCCCATGGGCGGACCAGGAGAGTCATTGAGAGGATGTTTGGACTTCTGAAGAGCCGATTCTGGTGCCTCCACAAGACCGGCGGAGCACTCCCATATGCCCCGGGGAAGGTGTGCAAGATCATCATCGTCTGCTGCATGCTGCACAACATGGCAGTGGAGGAAGCTGTTCCACTCTTACTGGATCAAGATGACCAGGACCATCCACCCGTGGAGGATGAAGGCCTTGGTGACGGGGCAAGTGATGTGGAGGAGGAGGCTGTGGAGGACATGCGGAGTCGGCTCATACGCAACTTCTTTGCTTAGTGGTGAGTTCCAGTGTCTGAGTGTGCACGCATTGGGCCATGTGTGGCATGTGTTGCAATGTGTGTGTCCATCTGCGTGTCTGCCAAGTGAGTCAGTGGTGTGTATTGAAGTGTCACTCGAGTGATGGCGCAATGGAAGGATGTTGTCAGAGTGTCATCATTGTCACCTGTCATGTTGACAACATGATACGTGTTGAGTACATGCTTGCGGATGTGCTCCTTTGGGCTGACTCCTTGTGTGTCTCTCTTCCACAGGTCCATGGGCATGCTGTCTGCTGGTGGCATTGGTGTGCTCCTGCTACTCCTCATGAACACAGCAACATGTGCTGATTCTGCGTCACATGCACGGGCAAGTTTGGAAATCTCCTTAGGGTAAGGGATGCCTCACGGCGTTTTGGGTGTGTAAATTGTTTGTAGTCTGTGTGCACTTCTCCAGTTCATGTGTGGTCAATTTGCATACATGTGGATCCTACATGGGGAACATGACATGGGGCAGGCTTCACCTGGAGCCATGGTCAGACTTGGTGACTGTCATGTGTCAGGGGATTGGGGATTGTGATGAGGCCATCAATGTGTGTAACACTGGCCTCGGAAACATACAGGTTGCACCGGGTTGACATGGTGTGTGATTGCCCCATCAGGGCCTCAATGGTGTATAGCAGCCTCTCCGTGGCAGCAGGGGGTGTTTAGCTGTTATCTGTCACTTGTGTGCCAGTTCAATGGAATACCAGCATCTGTGTTGCAATGGGGGGTGCCAGTGTTGCTCCCACATGTTCATCCACATGACCTGTGTATATGTTGACAGAGTATCATTGTCATTCCAACACACATGACTAATAAATTTGTCCCTCTGTCTCCAAGGTGCCTCTTCCCTGTCAATGGTGGCCTGTTGCCACTGTGCATGCGGCATGTCTGGCATAGTTTTCAGAGGTGGTGCATATGTGTCTATATGTAGAGTGACAAGATGCTAGCGGTTTGTCAGGGAGTGGAAACTGTATTATGCACAAGATGCACAGTTCCATCCACCTCCAGGCAAGAGAGACCATCCCCCAGGGCAACTACAACATCCGTGTCGAATCCTACCCTGCAGTCTACGGACATGTGCCTTACGACTCCCATGATACTTGTCCATATCCGGAGTGCATCTGCACAGCTCTGCTACTGCATCGGGCAACCAGGCCACATCAACGTCCAAACGGGATGGGGGGAATGATTCACAGCCAGCTGCAGGATGACCTTCTCGATCCACGCCCACACTCATGATGCAGCCCACAACCCCAACACAACCATGTGGCACTGTGATCCAAAACTGCATTCTGGCATCTCCATGCATCCGACCTTGGCCTAGCCACCATTCTCAACATCCGCCTGATGCAAGCATGCAGGACATGGTAGGGACACATGTCTAGACATACCTGGGAGTGGCAAGCCAGGTCACTCCACATGATCCCTGACCTCTGCGCATGACTGTTGCTCCCCTGAATGTGTCTGTAGCCACAGTTGTGCGGGAACCACTCAGCTGGTTGGGCCCAGCACAGGTGAGTATGGTACTCCATGTCTGTATCAGATGATACATTGGGACCCATGTGTGTCCTGGGCAAGACTGAGACCCCACGGTTTGGATGGTTGGAGTTAATTCTGAGATCAGGCATGCTTTGACTTTACGACACACACATGTATTGTAATAATGCAGAATCACGGCATCATCTGGTAAGTGTGATTAATTTATTTGTGCTGGGGTACGGGTTTGTGGGGATGACAAGAGGTGCACAGCGGGAGTGTAGAATCCAAAGTTCACTGGGGGAGTTGGTATCCTTGCCGTAGCAAAATGTCAGAGTCCATGCCACAGTCTTCGTCAACATAGGTCAGACAGTGACCAGCAAGTCCATGTGGCAGAGAAAGTCATGTGCTGCTATTGGGCCAGAGGGCCAGGTGCCAGGCCAGGTGACCTGGGAGATGGTGATGTTCTGCTGACTCTCACAGTCTTTTTCGTGGACGACCCACCTTCCTGCAGGGACCCTCGGAAGCAGGCCGTGACGATGTCTGTGACGCTCCGTCGGATGAATCCTCCTCCTCCTGATCCCTCCCTGTGTCTGGTAATGGCCTTCACCTGGTGCCACAGGGAGGGTTGCCCATGTTGTCGGCAATCCGACGGAGTACACCGGTCATTTGGGTTTGCACCGCCACGAGCTCAGCCTGTCTATCCTCCATCCTTCCTTGGTGTTGCAGTTGACAGGCATGTTGCTGGGCCTGCAGGGTCTTCATCTCCTCGAGGGTCCCCTTGATGTCATTGAGGGTGGACGCAATCTGGTCCATGCCCCTGGTGTCACACCGGTATGTATCCAGGATGTTGCTGACCTGGGACACTACCGGGTCCTGAGCTCCCTGGTCAGGTTCACGCCTCCGCCGTCCTCCACTCCCGCCACCCCTGCCCACGTGCACCTGGCCTGCCGTTGTGGGCGCATCGGGTCTCCGGGACCCCTGAGGGGTGGCATCTGCATTGCCGCCTGCCTCCTCGTGGGTGCCCGGAGGACCGTGTCCCTCCTGGGCAGACTGGCTGGGTGGTCGTGTGCGGGCAGGGCTCCTGGACGTCTCCTGGGATGTGGCAGGAATGGGGGTGGTGGTTGGCACAGTTGTACCTGACCCAGGTGCTGCAGGTGGTTGGACACCAGAGGGGCCAGGTTGGTCTGGGTCATCCACGGAGTGGTGAGAGTCGTCGCTGGCGGTGGGGTCCTCATCCCGCGGAGCCTGGTCCTGTGAGACTTCCCCCCCAGTGTTGGGGGGGTGATCGTCGACGTTGACCTGTGTGTGAGAGAGACAATGTTAACAGTGTTACATGTGGCATCCATGTTTCATGCATTTCTGATTTGGCACTCTTCCTCTGGGTAGTTGGATCTGTCTTGCATTCCTCTCACAGTGCACTTGTGCATGGGTATGTCCCTTGGCCACAGCTGTCAGGGCTTTACGCATGTGTGACACAATCTTAGTTGATGCATCTATTTGGGTACACAGTCAGCAGTGTGGTGTGCGGGCGTAGCGAGCCATGCAGAGGCGCCTTACGTGTTGCACTGTACGTGGCCAAATGGTGTTTTGCCAAGGCAATTTGATGTTGCAGGTAGGTGACTGAAGCATTTGTGACAGGGTTCTTACCGACACAGTGGGTGGGTATTCTGGGTGTGTGGTTAGGTCTGTGCCTGCAGCACGGATGGACTTGTGCACAGATTGACACATGGACCGGTCTTCATCTACGGTAGGGGGGGGTTGAGGCACTGCCAGACCTTGTCTGCATGCACACAGTCCACCGGCTGACGAGTGGACATGGCCACACCACCCAAGGGTGATTTAGTCTCCCTGTGTCTCCCTTCCTCCCTCCCTCTGTCACCCTCCTCCCTCTGTCGGTCTCCCTCTGTCACCCTACTCCCTCCCTCTGTCTGTCTCCCTGTGTCCCCCTCTGTCTCCTTCCCTCTCATTCCCCCTCTCCCTCCCTCTATTTGTCACCCTCTGTCACCTCAGGCCAGCTTCCTGGGCACATACAGTTAGCCGGTCTTTGAATGGCCATTGGCTTGTTCATGTGAGTTAGTTCCTGTTCTCCGGGCACCCATTGGGCAGTGTGTCTGAGTGTAGGCTGCTGCTGTGGCGGTGTGTGCTGAGACTCTATCAGAGCGATGCATCTTCATTGTCTGCTGTTATGTGCAAATTGTGCCTTCAGACCCATGTCATCCTGCATGGCAGCCACCATTTGCAGGCAAGACAGTACTGTGTGGGTACACACAGTTTGTATGGCTGTGCCCTGGGCCATATGGGCTGAGGGCATTGTTGTGTGCTTGTGAGTTGCTCAATGTTAGTTTTGATGCCCCCACTCCCAGCATCGGCCACATCCTGTGTTGTGTTGGTGTTTTGTGTGGCCTGTGACTTGGCATGGCCCTGATTGATGCATGGGGCATGGAGGCGCTAGTGGCATGTGTGTGTTTGTGGAGTGTTGTTGTGTCCGGTGGTGGCTTGGGGGGGTGGCATGCATGATTGATTGTGTATGGCATCCCCCCCATGTGAGGTGAGTTGTTTGTGTACTCACCAGGGTCTGGGAGTCCTGGTAGTCCGTGTAGTCCCTCCACCGCCAGCGTGGACATCACCTTCTCCTCCCAGGGATGGTATTGTACCGGTCTGGGGGGCGGCCCTCCTCCAGTGATGTTCCCCTGGTTGTGATTGTCAGTCATCTTCCTCTTGACCGTCCTCCGCAGATCGTACCACCTGGATTGGCACTCGTGCCTGGTCCTTCTGGTGGTCCCAACAGCATTCACAGAATCGACAATCCTCTGCCACATGGCCGTTTTTTCGGATATGCTGGTCTGTCTGACCAATGTTCCAAAGAGCTGTGGCTCGACTCTGAGGATTTCGTCGACAAGGATCTCCAGCTCCTCCTTTGTGAACTTTGGATTCTTGGTGGTGGACATGGCGTGGGGTATGGGTGTGGATGGTTGTGGGGGTGGGGGTGTGGATGGTTGTGGGTGTGTGGGTGTGGTAGTGGAGGTGTGTGTGTGAATGTGATGAGGGGGTGTTTGTGTAGGTGGTTGTGTGAAGGTATGCAAGTGTGAGGTTCAAGTATGGTGGTGTGGGTCGTCTGTGGGCTCTGGCAGCAGTGAGTCTGTTGCAAAGGCTCATGGTTTGTGTGTGTGGTCCATTTTTATTGGTCCATTTGTGGGTGTGGCTGTGTTTGAAATTTGTGTGGGTGTGTTATGAGGAGTGATTGAGTTTTGGGCCTCTGTTTGGCAGTTTGGCAGTTGCAGGTCAGTGTATGTGATGTTTGTGGGGTTGTTGGGCATGTTTGGTGGTGTGGGGAAACTCTAATTGACTCTCCTTGTGTAAATATGGTTTGTCCTGGTTCAGTACGTGTGTTTTTGGCGTCAGTACGGTCCGTACATGCACTGGTGGGGGTACGGTCCGTACATTCCCTGGTGGGGTGTGGGTACGGCCGTACTTCCACGGGTGGTGGTTCGTTGCGTACATACACGGCTGGGGGTTAGGTGCGTACATACACGGCTGGGGGTTAGGTGCGTACATACATGGGTGGGGGTTCGGTGCGTACATACACGGGTGGGGGGGGGTTCGGTGCGTACATACACGGGTGGGGGTTCGGTGCGTACATACACGGGTGGGGGGGTTAGGTGCGTACATACACGGGTGTTGGTTGGGTGCGTACATACACGGGTGGGGTGGGGGTTCGGTGCGTACATACACGGGTGGTGGTTCGGTGCGTACATACACTGCTGGGGTGGGGGTTTGGTGCATACATACACGGCTGGGGGGGTTAGGTGCGTACATACACGGGTGGGGGTTGGGTGCGTACATACACTGCTGGGGTGGGGGTTCGGTGCGTACATACACGGGTGGGGGTTTGGTGCGTACATACACGGGTGGGGGGGTTAGGTGCGTACATACACGGGTGTTGGTTGGGTGCGTACATACACGGGTGGGGGTTGGGTGTGTACATACACTGCTGGGGTGGGGGTTCGGTGCGTACATACACGACTGGGGGGGGTTCGGGGCGTACAAACACGGCTGGGGGGGGTTCGGTGCGTACATACACGGGTGGTGGTTCGGTGCGTACATACACGGGTGGGGGGGTTCGGTGCGTACATACACGGGTGGGGGTTCGGTGCGTACATACACGGCTGGGGGGGGTTCGGGGCGTACATACACGGCTGGGGGGGGTTTGGTGCGTACATACATGGGTGGTGGTTCGGTGCGTACATACACTGCTGGGGTGGGGGTTCGGTGCGTACATACACGGGTGGGGGTTAGGTGCGTACATACACGGGTGGGGGTTCGGGGCGTACATACACGGCTGGGGTGGGGGTTCGGGGCGTACATACACGGGTGGTGGTTCGGTGCGTACATACACTGCTGGGGTGGGGGTTCGGTGCGTACATACACGGGTGGGGGTTCGGTGCGTACATACACGGCTGGGGGGGGTTCGGGGCGTACATACACGGCTGGGGGGGTTCGGTGCGTACATACACGGGTGGTGGTTCGGTGCGTACATACACTGCTGGGGTGGGGGTTCGGTGCGTACATACACGGGTGGGGGTTCGGGGCGTACATGCACTGCTGGGGTGGGGGTTCGGTGCGTGCATACGCGGGCGGGGGGGTGGTGGGGTGTTCGGCGCGTATGCGGGCACATGTCTCCATGGTTGCTATGGGAGTTCGGTTCGGACGGTGTTTTTTGCGTACGGTTGTGAAATGGGGAGGACGGGAGGGATCGTACTTGCGCTGTCGGACTTTATTTTTCCGCACGGTGGGTTTTTCGACCGGGGACGTGTCGGTGACTTTTCCCGACCCGAGGACGTGTGGGGAAATCTTCCCAATGCGATTCGTATGGACTTTTTTCCGTTCGAATCGTACTTGGCAGTTTGTACGCTACTTTGACGATTCGGACGGAAAAAAATCCGGATACGAGTCGGACGGGGAATTTTTTTACCGGATCGGAATTGGCACCATAGTCGATACATAGTGATCTAATTTAGTCGTCATCTATTATCCTAATATATTTTAATCATGTACTTTCATGCTTACCTGTTTTGCATGAGAAAAAGACCTCAACTCGCCTGGCAATGGCTTAAGATAAGGAGGCCTTCTCTGTAAGTAAACAATGGAAGAACCACAAAAGTTCATGATAACCTTGTTATCTACTCCCGTCTTTTGTCTACTGTTAAAAAAGGACCATGTACACTCATAACTTGTAACCATGACATAAAAAAAGTTAATTTGCTTGCAAATCCTATAGGAATATCAACATCTACACTATTATCAGTCTTTAGGGAAGATATGTGTACGACTGACTTCCCATGCGCATCTCCATTTTGTCCAGTGTAAAACCTATTGTATATGCTCCCTTTTGTCTAAAAGAGTACTGCTGAGTAGTCACAATAATATATACCCACTTTGCACTTAATCATATCAGATTTATGATTCCCTACACTCTAAAACTTTCATTAGCCGTAGCTAATTCAGAGACCCAATACGCTCAATCACCTCCCGTATTTGTTAGAAAGGGAAAGTCACTCTTGTTGTAGTTTGTTACGTATAATAAAATCCCATAAGCGCGGATTTATCAAACTAAGTCTGCCGTCTTTAGAAACCGGGCTCCTCAGTAGATACAGCCCAAGCAACGGTCCCCGCCAAACGAGTGATAAGCTGGCGGCGGCACCGATGGCTACACATGGCGGGCTGCCTCAGCTGGATACGTCGTGTCCATACAGTGCTCACAAGTCAGGGAAAGAAAACATGTAGTGAACTCAAAGTTTGCCCCTCACCTGTCCGTCGGTACCCCTCGCGGTCCACTAAGCCGCATGGGAAGGTGCCGAACGCCGGGTGATTCAATTTTTAAAACAAACGTGACTCTCTCTGTATTGGGAAATTTGGATCATGTGATTTCCCTAGGGCGTAATGCTAAGGATCATAGGAAACATGGTTTGTTAAAACATACCATGACGTCATTCTCAGTGTTTTGGACAGAGTTGGTCATGTAACTTCCTCTCGAAGGTCGTGCTAGGGATCATGGGAAATGTAGTCTGTCTGAACGTCCCGTGTAGTGCACAAAATCAGACAAAAGACTACACCCTATCAATAGTAGGATTAAGTCTGAACAAATATATACTTTATATTTTTTGTATGTATGTACTCTCGGATATCCCGATTAAGTTTACGTTTATACCTCAATAGTTTCAACTTATAAAAGCACTCCAAAGGATGCCAAATGTTAGATTGAGCAACAATGAAATACATTGAAATACACCAAACAATCCCGTTCTCTCTTCCGCAAATAAGTCTACATTTGTGTAACTCCTAAGTCGCCACCTGCTCTCCTGCAACAGGGGCGGTCTTCCTCTCACATAAATGCTGTGGAGCATAGAAGTATCATGCCTGGTGTTATGCCTAATATCCGTATTGCTTACAGTCAAAGCTCTTAGGTTCCTGTTTTGTCACATTTATAGCTGTATCAAGTATTCAAGATAATTTCCAGTTGTCATATGACCAACATGTCTTAAAATGTGTGAAGGGGACATAGGCAGTATGATTGAAACATGGAATAGTCGCAATCATATGCACGTATCTGCTCACTCCCCTTAACTGAGGGGCCAACTTGATGGGACGGAATCCACTGCATGGGTAACCCCGCAGTGCCTGATGTGTAGCAAGGTGTACAACTGATATTTAATGGCTGCATTTGATCAACTGGAGATTATCTTCCCTGCACACAATGCCGGCTTTATGATATCCAGCCAAACAATACCGATTGTCTCACAAGAACCAATGCCAGAGTCTAAAGAGCAACCCATGGTATCTCATTGTTCAATCCTAATCTGTCGCTCTGCAATTTGAAGACCCATTTCTGTTCTCTGATGAATAAGAATTTGAAGACATCTGTGATGTGTGTGGGAATGAAGGGTTGCTCCAGAACTGTCCATGAGAAATCTTCAGGCTGATGATTGACTTCCAAGAAGTGTCTCGTAAGTCTTGTAGCTTGTTTCTTGCATCACATCATGCTCTTGTGTTCCAGTATTCTTAGTTTATCCTTACGAGTGGTCATGCCCACATATTGTAATTTACATGGGCAGGTGATTAACTAGATATGTTTTTCGCTGTTACAGTTAGTAAACCTATTTTGTACCCATGGTCTGTTAGTTCCTATGTCCACAGATTTAGATTGTTGTGTTTGTGGACATGCCGCGCATGACCCACAACAAAAATGGCCCGAACAGCTGGAAGGTCCCAGAGTGTCCCTATCTCTGGAGCGGGTTTAGTCTTGGGTCTGGTGTGGATAAGTTGGTCCCGAAGATTTGTGCTCCTTTTAAAGGAGAAGAGTGGCGGTGGAATCTGCTCGTTCCCAAAGTTGAGTATGCGCCAGTGTTTCTGTACACTTCTTTTAATGCTGTTAGACATGGTACTAAAAGTGTTGACAAAGATCATCCTCGTTAGCTCAGGTTTAGGTCCAGATGGTTCCAACAAGGCCTCTCTGTTGTTGTTCATGGCCCGTTACAGTGAGCGGCGCACCAATTTCCTGGGATATTTCCTGAAACATAAATGAGAAGCCAGAGGGATAGCATGATTAGTAAACCTTACTTTTGTATAGCAGATTCTTCATGCCCTGAGAAAGTGGCTGAATGGTAAATTGTCACAAAGTGACTTGGGGTGATGGCTATCTTAACGGAGTAGAGTTTCTAGCCATCGGCTTCCTGTAAAACTCAGTCTCAAGGCCTGATGGTGTCGTTACAATCAGCAAATCGATAAAATGCTAACTTATTTTTGTCATATTCCACCGTAAATTTCAAAAATTTGTTCCTGCTGTTGAGCCCCGTTTGGAATAACACAATAGACTCCGGGGTACCTCGTCACACGACGAGGATGTCGTCTATATAGCGCTTCCATAGACCTATCAAGGCTCTGAAAGGGTTGGTCTGTGTCAGAACATGTTCCTGCTTGAAGCCATGTACATACAAATTTGCCAGACTGGGAGCAAAAATGCCTACCATGCTGGTACCGGACACTTGAATATAAATAGTCTCTTCAAACTTAAAAAAGCTCTCCTTCATGGCAAGTTGGGCGCAGGCCATGATGAAGTGTACCGGTGTGATGGGGTCCAGATCCCTATTGGCCAATAGTAATGCTATGGTATCAAGAGTTTCATCCTGAGGAATTGACGTGTAAAGCGACTCCACATCGAATGAAACGAGATAGTCAGTTGTCATGTCAAATTCCACCTGCGGTAACATACATAAAACGTCTTTGGTGTCTTGCAGGAAAGTTGCAGACTAGCAGCAGCCAGCCACAGGTGAGCTGAATTCTTCCACCCATCCTTTTCCTGCAGGGGTGGAGACAAAGCAGTGAGCAGGGAATTCTGGGTAATGGATTGAGCAGCATCAGCATACTGGCTTCCACAAAACCTGGCATGGATTTGGAATGGATGTCAATTCCCAAATGGTGTCCAAATGCCTAGAAGTCAGGATTTGTATGAAGGGGAGGGTCTGGAAGCTTATTAGAACACTGGAGAACCCCACAATTCAGCCCCCTGGTTGTGGACACGAGAATGCAGGGAGTGAATCGTGACAGATACAGACATTCACACAACCAGTCTCTCACCCATAATTCATTGAGACACCTAATCATTCACTTCTACAGTCAGTCACGCGCCCACTGAGTTTTTCAAAGAGGCACTCATACACCCACCTATACACCTTGGTGTATATATATATTTAACACGCATAAACTTTTTAAAAACACTCACAGTCACTGGATGATGTCATTAGGGAGGTAATTTGAGATGTCATCAGTGATATTATCGACGATGTCACTGACCATATCATGAGTGATGTAATATGTGACGGCATAAGGAGTGCATTGCAGGGGCGTGAGTAATAGTTAGCTCACTAACTACACTAACTATAATGGCTGAATTTCATTGGGTTTGTACGTGTGAAACCGGAGTCTGTACCCTTTGGTTATATAGTTTTTGAAAAAACGTATATCTAAAATAGCCTGCATGGTACCTACTGGCATGATAAAGTCTGCGTGGTAAAGGTGCCCGTGTTGTAACAAATGCTTGGCAATGGTTACATACCCTTAAATTGGATTATTTTAACCTAATGGGAACACAAATGGGGAGTACATTCAATCAAAGGAAAACGATATTAAACACATGAAAGCCAGCTTCTAAAGGGTAGCGGCCCAAACCCTGCTATCTCTCTGTACGTTTCCTCAATAAACTTCTTTGAAAAATGTATAATATCACCTATTTTGCCATAATTTGTGTTTTAGCCTGACCCCAAAAAAAATGATGGTAGTAGCAATTTTTTTACAGATCATCGTCTGAACTGAAAAATCTCTTGCCGGCAGATGTTCCATGTCACATGCAATAAGACCTCATGGTCACTCTGTCCTCCTGTGGTTAACAGTATTTAATGTATGGAATTTAAGACGGCAGAACACTTGTAACTCTAATCTTAAAAATCTTTATTCATGTCCTGTCTGTCTTCTCTTTAAATATTCATCCTGTTCAACCATGCAATGCCACACTGCTATGGCTGTCAGTAAGTGATGCTGCACATACAGAGTCGCCTGCTCTCAGTTCCCCTTCATTACAGATGCTCCCTGTAGAGGGGTGACAAACAGGCACATCGCTGCGACGAGACAGGAGCTCCCGCTCTGGGGTTTACCTCTGGCAGGTGTTTATGAATAAATGTCAGCTAATAAATTATTCATTGTGAGTGATTCCACAAAGGGAATACTCTGGGAGCATGACACGAGTGAACTCTCTGCGCGCATGTAACATCTCTCCTGGGTTTAAAAACCTATATAATGAGCCCGCTGGTGTAGATTGAAGAGAGATAATTAAAATAGGCCATAGGTCTGCTCATCTCAATATGCGTATGCAGTGAGCATCTGCATGAATGACAGAATTTTGCTCTTTAATAATTTAAATACTCTATTTAGAAATTCGTATTTTTTCACTAATCCTATAATCATCCGCCACATGCTTGTCTTTTATTTGTCTTTACTTGCATTCCAAAGCTTCTATTATTTTACATTTTAACTTAAAGAATGTATTAGTTTACATTTTAACTTAAAGAATGTTTCAGTTGGTGGTTGTTTTACAATCCTACTCGATGTGTTAGTTTCTGTTCCATCTTTTCAGTGCTCATCAGGTAAAATGAACCATTCCATTGTAGGTAACTAAGACGTCCGTTGCAACTATCTAGATCTCCTAGAATTCTATCAGAGATCCCACTGCTATCAAACACACATATTTTATTCTAAGTTGCCTTTACTGAAGAGCTTAGTCTGTCATGTTTTTCCATGAACACACAATCTCTAGTCTTAGTCAACCTGCAGATCTTTGTTCGTAGGGCTGGACACACATTTGTTTTACTTGATCTATGTTTACTAAGGAAGCATGGGCGCTTGCTATAAAAGAAGGCATAGGCTTTTGTGTAGGTTTATGGTTGTTTGCTATTCACAAAGATACTTTACTAGTAGTATCTAAACGACTGTGGAGTCCCCGCACATAAAAAGATAGGGCTGTGCTCCGCAGTCGTAAAGATACTACTGGTATAATACCTTTTTGAATAGCATACAGTTGTAAACTTACACAAAAGTGTAAGTTTACCTTTGGGAATCAGGACCCACTCTACACCAGGTTCAGTATGGTAAAACTATCTGGTGTAACTAGAGCAGTGCAGCTTGATGAGCAATCATCTCAAGGTCCTATAAAGACCTTTCGTTCTGAACTGTGTTTCTGGTAGTACCCTAGGTAAACATGTATTGAGTGGCAGCACTACTCTAAATATTCATGAATGGTTGGCATGGGAGATTGTTGGAAAGGAAGGTTTGATTGACAGATCCTGGACCTCGGGTGGAGTTCAGCGATGGCACAATGTTTTACTTATGGCTCTACCAAATGACATACTCTTAAGAGGTCATTTCTGATTCATCAGTGTGTGATTGTAATTCATAATGTCCAGCCTAAGAGATTTAAAGGGGTGTGGAGTCAACACATATTCTGGTGCCTTTCCTTTGACTGCAGTTGCCTCTAATTAGTCTGGAGCAATTTCAGCATTCAACTTCCACTCAGAATTACACTCTTGTCTACTTTCTAAAGCTCCACTACTTAGTATCTTATGATATTCCCCGGCTCCATTTCCTGTTGTAATTCGATCAAGGTTGATTGTTCTCCCTTCTTTTGTGGTTTTAGACTTGACCCTCTCTCCAGGCTTACCCTCCAACTTTTTGCCTTCACCCTTACTGTTTTCTGAATTTCGTTTTGTTGGCATTTGGACCCTGCGCACCTTACCACTACCAACCACTGTTAAAGAGCTTGTGCTCTTCCCTGGAAGCATGCCACAATTGGCCTACATATGATTGGCACATTTACCTGTTTTTATACCTGACAGCCTTAGGGTGGTCTCCCCCCAAACATTTTTCCTTCCTACTCCACTTCTCTGACCTAGGGCCTCATGTAGGTAAATAAATTTTACCGGTTCTTAAATACCGAGCCGGACCGAATCGGTAAATTAGAATCGGAAAGTTATATGTAGGTAAAAATTCGGTAACAGTTACCGATTCGGTAACATTCGGTAATCACGAATCGGAATTCACCGAATCGGTAAATACCGAGGTGGTATTTACCGAATCGGAAAATACCGAGGTGGTATTTACCGAATCGGAAAATACCGAATCGGTATGTACGGATTCGGGAAATAAAATCACATGACTCGACAAAACAGCTAATCCTGTGCAACGACAGCCCACCCAACCAGGAAGTGCCCACACCCAGGCAGGTGTACATAATTAGCCGAAGTGGCCACACCCAGGCAGGTGTACATAATTAGCCGACCCTGGAGAGGCTTGGAGTGCAGAGGAGAGGCAGGGAGCCGTTGCATGTGCGAGCGGGTAAACGAACAGCATGTCCAGCCAGAGAACACAGAGAGACGGAGGGGAAAGGAGGAGGAAGCTGAAATTTAGCCCCAAGGAACTCCAGGTGCTGGTGGAGGAGGTGGTGAAGCAGCACCAGAAGCTGTTTGGAAGGCAATCCCTGCAAGTGCCTGAGGCTGAAAAGCGCAACATATGGCTGGCCATCCAGGCGCAGGTCAATGCTGTGGGAGTGACCCACAGGGACATTGAGGTCCTCAAAAAGCGCTGGTATGACCTGAGGATTGTAACCAAGAGGAAGATGGGCGACATCCAGAAGGAGGCCAGCCAGACCGGAGGTGGAACCAACAGGGCACCTGCCCTCACCGAACTGGAGGAGCTGGTGGCGGCCACAATCGAGCAGGAGAGCGTCGTGGGTCTTGGGGACGTCGACAGCTCTGCCAGAGCCGCAACACACCAAGGTAAGACGAAAGCACAGCAATGTAGCCCCCCCTACCCCTATCCCACATCCCCCATTGTGAAACGAGAATCACACTGCAGTCCACACGTGTCAGTGCAGACAGGCAATGCATTCCGGGAGATGTAGTCAGGGCAACACTAACCATGACGTAAATGTCACAGGGCAACAAGGCATGTCACGCACTCGAGGCACAAGGAGACAGAGGACATATTGGAATGTGAAATGATTTATTGTGACGCTTGCAATGCAGCCCTTCGGGGACACTGAGCCAATGTTGTATTTCTGTCCACAGATGTGACATCATGCAGGACAGGGCATGCTGCAGGAGAGACGGCACACCGGCCACAAATATCACCTCTAGCCAGCACAAGTTCAGACCAGGGAGCAGGCCCACTGGCAGCTGCACCACCAACACAGCCAGCCTCG
The DNA here is from genome assembly GCF_964204655.1 of Triturus cristatus. Lineage (NCBI taxonomy): Eukaryota > Metazoa > Chordata > Amphibia > Caudata > Salamandridae > Triturus > Triturus cristatus. The sequence goes on along the minus strand of NC_140583.1, from coordinate 1,137,847,735 downwards.
CCGCACCCAGAGCCAGCATCACCTCACCGAGAGCCAGCATCACCACAACCAGAGCCAGCATCGCCACTCATGTTCGAATCACCGGCCACATCTCCGCTTGCAGGTGTGAGAATGAGGAGGCGTCCAGCAGCCAGGCTACGAGCCTTAGACACCTCGTCAGACGACAGCATGGGCCCAGAAGACCGCACCGGGCCCCAGGAAGGGAGCCATGCCACTGTGCCCCACACCTCACAGGCAGCACAGACGGGAGCAAGAGGGCGCCGCAGGTTGCGTGTCCAGAGTCCACCAGCACCCACTGACGGCCATGGTGTCTTCTTGGGGCTCGAGGGCCAAATGTTGAAGCAACAGCGCCTGCAATCAAAGGCAGTTATGTCAGTCCAGAGGCACATGCGGGTGATGAAGACAACATTAGTCAACATGGACAATAACATTAGCGGCATGGCTGCGGGCATTCGGGACATGTCCCAGTCAATCCAGCAGTTGTGCAGCAAATTAGATGCTGACATCGAAGCACGGCGCCGGGAACGCCAGAGAAGGGACACTACCAGCAGGGCACTCAACCGTCTGGCAACTGCGACTTCTCTACTGTGCCGGCGCTCTGTGACGATGCAGGAGGGCCTAACACAGTGCTGCAGCGACCTGTCTCGGGGGATGGTGCAGGTGACAAGTGCACTAGGGGTGCTATTGACTAGTCAGGCGTCGACAACTGCTGCAGGGGATGCTGCGGAGAGCATCGACACCAGCAGCAGCATCACACCCCCCGTCCCAGAAGCACGCAGGAGCAGCAGGCGGCTTGGGGTTGGCTCTAGTGAGGATGCACAGGCCGTGCAATCCACCACTGCAGCGCGTATGCGCAAACATTGATGTAGCCCTGCTTAGCCACTTCCCATTGGGTGACGTAACCCTGGACATACTCCTTGTATAGATGGTATATTGCCAGATTGGCCTGTTCATGTGTTCATGGCGTGGTGCCACATTAAAACTACGTCATGACTTCTCACAACTCGCTGTGTCCCCTCACTTACTCAGAAATAGTTGCATGTGATCTCTGCCCGTCTCTCTCTCCCATCGATTGCAGTTGGCACTCTAGCTGCGTTGCCCTCTGGCTGGCCTGACTCATCCTCGTTGTCCTCAAAATATGTCAGTTCCACATCTGTCCCTTTTTTCGTGGCAAGGTTGTGCAGCATTGCACAAGTGGCAATAATCTTGCAGCAGGTGATGGGTTTGTACTGGCGTGCGCCTCCGCTCTTGTGCAGGCAGCGGAACCTGCTCTTCAGTAGTCCAAACGTGCGCTCCACCACATTGCGTGTTGTTTTGTGTGCCACGTTGTATCGTCTCTCACTCTGGGTTGCTGGGTGTAGGTAGGGAGTGAGGATGAATGAACGGCATGCATATGCACTGTCGCCTGGATGAGTAAAAGGGAACCATCAGTAACATGCCTCTATACACTATGATTTGCAGGTTTCAAGGGGCGTCACTGTTACTTACCTAGCAGGTATCCCTCTCCGAATTCTCCGGCACTCAGTCGTGTGTAGATCCCACTATTCTGGAAGATGTAAGAGTCGTGGGTGCTCCCAGGAAACTTTGCAACAATATCTGTGATGATGTTCCCTGCATCACAGATCACCTGCACATTGATGGAGTGGGTGGACTTCCTGTTCCTGTAGATGTGCTCTGTGTCAGCTGGTGGACAGATTGGGATGTGTGTACCATCAATACAGCCGATGACATGGGGGAACTGTGCCATGTGATAAAAGTCTGTTTTTGTTTTCTGCAGTGCAGCCTGTGTGTTTGGGAAGCTTATGTAGTGGTGCATTCTCTGCATCATGGCATCCAGGAACTTCCTGAAGAAACGTGACAGGCAACTCTGGGATACCCCACCCACCGCAGCTATCACCACCTGATAACTGCCGGATGCCAACAGATGTAGGCTGCAGAGCACCTGCACATGTGGGGGTATGGCGTGCGCCCTTCTTATTGGATGGTCCAGGAGTGGGTGTAGGTCCCTGATTAAGTCCATGATGGTTTCGGGGTGTAGCCTGTACCTCTCATGTATCTCTGCATCAGTCAGCTGGAATAGTGTGATGCGCTGTCTGTGGATTTGTTCCTCCCGTCGCCACACCCTCAGTCCTGCTGCCTGTAGACGTAGGCGCCTTGCAATGACGTACATAGCGGCCATGTTGTCCACGCTGTTGCATTTTGGGATTGCTTATGTGCACTGTTGATGGTTACCACCTGCTTTCAATCCGTGTTAATTACCGACTCTTATTTACCGATTTTCCTGGATTTCTTAATTACCGAGTGCTCCTACATGTCATTTTAATTTTTACCACTTCATATTTACCACTTCATATTTACTGATTCGTTAAGTATGTATTCGGTAAATCTGATTCGGTATTTTAGAATTCGGTAAATATGAATCGGTATTTACCGCCTCATATTTACCGAAAAGTGGTTTTTGGACTCCTACATCTCACTTGTCTGAATACCGGTCGGTAACGGCATATTTACCGAAAATCGGCCGTTACCGACCGGTATTTGGCTACCTACATGAGGCCCCTAGTTTCTAATGGTATTAGGACTCTGTGCAGTTTACCACTGCTAACCAGTGCTAAATTGCTTGTGCTCTCTCCCCTAAACATGGTAACATTGATTAATCTCCAATTGGCCTTTTAAATTTACTTAGAAGTCCCTAGTAAAGTGGTATTGTATGCTACCAGGGCCTGGAAATTAAATGCTACTGCTGGGCCTGCAGCACTTATTGTGCCACCCACTAAATCAGCACTTTAAAACATGTCTCAGTCCTGTCCTTGCAGCCTGTAGTGAAGCTTTCAACTGCCAATTCGACCAGACAAAAAACACTGGTTTGCCAGGTCTAAACTGTTTTTTTTAATGAATAGATGTCACCCCAAAGGTAGGCCCTAAAAAGTGCATTGGGCACTGTGCATTGTATTTAACAAGTAGGACATGGGTTTTTCAGTTTTACATGTCCTGGCAGTGAAAAACTCCTAAGTGTATTTGTCCCTACTGTTAAAGCTTACCTTTCCAATAGGAACACAATGGGGTTACCTTATTACATTTAATCAGACCAATTACCAACCCGTGTAATAGGACAGGTCTCCGGGCTCACACTAATGAGGGTGTTGTTATTGGCTGCGTACTGCATCAGATGTTACTGTTACCCTGAGACCTTATGCGGGATGTGAAAGGTTAGATGAAATGGGACACGCTTCAGGGAGCATTTCACTCGCCGTGAGGGGAACGGCTTGACAGCATCTTCCACGCCGTGAGGGGAACGGCTTTGAACTCGCCCTTCCAGCAACCCCCTGGTTGGTTCCGGAAAGGAGCGTCACTTCTGCGCCACCTGCAGCTTCTAAAGCGCCGCAGCACACCCGCGGCGCGGGACGCGCGTGGGACATGTGCGGGTGGTGCCGGGCGAAGCCCGGGTCAAGGGCGGGCCCATCCTTGCCCGTCAGCGCCCGGAAGAGACTGGGCCGGGCAAACCCTCTGACATCTTGTCTCCTCCATCAGTCGATTATCCGTCCTCAAGGTGAGTGAACGTACACTCCTTGCGGTGCACCAGATAATATGGGGATGCGAGGGGGAGTACCCCCACTACGACTTGCCACCTCCAGCATAGGAGATCATGTCATCAGCCCATCCCCTTGCAATCCTTGTATGTCCAGCATCCGTTCGCATAACGGCTGCATTATGGATTCTCCTATTGATATTGACACAGAGACTATTGAAGGTTTAGATATTGCAGCCCACCCCGAAAAGTCGGGCACCAACCCCAACCTATTACTGGCGGGGACTGAAGTAGCATCAGGGCCAAAACAAAAGAGAAAGCCAGTGAAAGGGGTTACTGCAAAGAGGAAACAAGCAACCCATGTAAACTCATCCCGCGCCACTCCGAGCTCTTGGATACACACCTCAAATTCGACCAAGTTTCCTGAAGCACCAACCCAAACCTTAATTAAAGAGCAGGGCAAATCCATCGGAACACAGACTGATGTAGACCACCCTTGTTTAGATGGGCATAAAAATCAAGGTGATCAATTTTCCACCTTTGTTATAGACACTGTGCATGGACGCATCAGAGACTTACTGGACAGTAAATTTGATATTTTGTATGAAGAATTGGAACGCTTGAACCTGCTTAGTGCTAATGTAAACACGCAGTGTAGTGAGCTGGTTGATTCCACGAAGGCGCCATTGACTAACTTACCCAATCCTAATTGTGACATCGCGACTATCGCACCAATAACTGCCCCAATGACTGGTACTTGCGCAACCTGTAACAAAGTAAAAGATTGCTTTGTACCAGAGCGTAGTAGGGCAATAAATAATACCATCAACATTGATTGTGCTGCTCGCCGTGGCCACAATCGATCAGAGAAAAATGGGCAACCAACTTCTGATCCCCTTAATAACAGCCTCATTGGTGACCTAGCTCTTGACACTCGCAAAGGAATCAGATTAGGAGAGGGTGGTTTAGTCCCAAAGCCCATTCCAAACCCAAAGTGCAGCCAGGAGATTTTTTACCTACCACCAGCGGCTTGTCCATATGTAGTGGTCCTGGCAGGAGTTCCACCACTTAAAGAAGATCAGGTTGAAACATGGGACCAATTACGCAACAAAAGCTTCGACTGGCTGTCAAAACATAAGGGTTTCAGGGCATCACTTACCAATAACATTATCCTAACGCGCAGAGTGGGATGGGTGGGCCAGTCCCCAAAAAACATCGAGGGGGACTGTGTAGTTCTTAACTTCCGAAACCCATCCTTGATGAAATCTATAGTAATGGCGCAGGAGTCCCACCCCAATGTCCCATCCCAGATCTGGGCTCTGTCTTTGGGCGATTTTTACAAACCGCATATGGGCACCCCCAACATCGCAGCCCCTGTCCCTACTTTTAATAGGTTCTCGTCACTGTCGGGCATGGATAACCAGGATTGACTACCTCCTATTGCTGTGTCCTCTAATACACCTCTTTTATCCTATGAACCCCCAGATAGAGACTTTTGCATCCCCATTGGGCTTACCCTGGACCATGATCCCGAACCCTTAGCCCAGGGCCCTTGCCTTCCATCTGTGCCCGCACTTGCACGTGATCTTGACTTAAAAATGCTAAGTTGGAATGTCGCCGGCCTGGCTTCCAAAATCAATTTGCCAGACTGGATGGAATTCGTTCAAAAACATGACATGTTAATGTTTCAGGAGACATGGGCAACCAGAGATTTATTTCTGGGGGGGTTTGAGTGTTTTAATTCTCTCGCTTCCATTCCAAATCTGGGTCACCCTTCAGGAGGCCTGTCAATCTGGATAAACATCCTTGCAGGTGGAAGTGTAAAGCCTTGGAAACTGATAATGATAAATTCCAGGCAATTATTTATAAAAGAGGGGTTTCCATATGTTTTATTAATTTTTATAATAACGATTTTCAGAATCTACCAAATATTAACTTTGTTAATTTATTTAATTTTTAAGCACTATACAGAACTCAAAAAACTTCCTCAACTTGGCAGGAATCTGCCTAGGGGGATATGTTAATGCTAAAATTCACAACGGTAGCCATACTGCCACTCACCATCCTAGTAACATGCTTACCTGTAATAGGGGGATCGAATTGGTTAATTATCTATGCACACACAACCTTTTGGATGTAATGGAGATTGTTACGGACCCCGAATGTGTCAAACATACCATACCCACATACAGAGGAAGGGGTAGTGCCTCCACCATTGACTATGTTTTCATATCACCCTTACTGGAAGACTGCCTCCTTAAAGCTGAGATTGTTACCACTCACGGAGATCATAACCCAGTAAATGTAACCTTGAGACTCACCCTTAGTCCAGCTTTTAGTAAAGAGTGTGGTGCAAGAGATATGTCCGCCTCTACCGATAATCTTAGACTAGTCTGGCAGGGTATCGATAACACAGCTTTACTGGGTAAGGTGGTTAAAGCGCATTCGGATCTTATAGACACCTGTTTGACTTTTAAAGAACACAACAGAGATGTAGTCGGTGCCTTTATGCAACCATGTGAGGGCATTAAACATATGCTCTCAAGACCCGTTAAGGAAATATACTTAGGTCCCAGATGGTTTGATAGCGTTTGCTCTGCTGCAAATAAAGATCTTAGAAGGACAATCGCAAAAATCCCTAGGAACCAGACAGGCATTAAACTGTGCAGACAGCGATATAGGGCCACCATCAAACAAAGAAAACTCAATTTAGTTAAAGAACACTGGGATAAATTAGCATGTGCTGCTACATTAAAAGACGGGAAAGGCTTCTGGCAGGCTGTTAAAGCCATGAGATCTATAGGTCACCCGCTGTCTTCCATCAGCTATAACATCAGTAGCGAGTCATGGGAGAATCATTTCTTAAAGATTTACTTAGCTCTATTACAACACACGGCTCTGAATGAGAATCTGGTAGCTACCAGGGTCCACATAACCCTTACAGAAGTAGAGGAAGCAATACATCAGAGTGTGGGCAATAAGGCGCCAGGCCCAGATGGCTTGCCAATTGATCTCATTAAACATCAGCCTGAATTTTGGGCGCCTCTTTTATTAAATGTTTTTAACAATTTATTAGTTTCACTAATCCCAGAAACGTGGTCTACCAGCATCATCGTGCCAATTTTTTAAAAGGGTGACCGTTCTAATCCAAGTTGTTGTAGGCCGATCTCCCTGATCGACAATACACTGAAAATCTTAGGGAGGATCCTGTTTAACAAGAATAGGGTATGGGCTGAGGAGGGTCACATCCTCCATCCATGCCAGTTGGGGTTCAGGAGCAACGTTGGCACCGTTGAACAGTGCCTTAACCTCAACCTGATCATAGGAAAATACACAATAGCTAAAAGATCTCCTATTTTCTTGGCATTCATGGATCTGACCTCGGCCTTTGACTTTGTTAACAGGTCTCGGCTTTGGTCCATCCTCTTGGCCTGGATGAGGATTTAGTATACTTTTTAGCTTATTTGCATAAGGACCTGCATGCCAGAGTGCGGACCGGGAAGGGCAGTGAGGTATCAAAGGCCATCAGGGTTGGGCGAGGGGTCAGGCAGGGCTGCATCCTGGCCCCTCTGCTATTCATTCTTTACATCAATGATCTGATCGGATCATTGGTATCACTCACCCCTGATGTTCCCACTATTAATCGCAACACGCTCCCGGCCCTTCTCTATGCCGATGATGCGGTTTCAATGGCACGCACCCCAAATGCCCTGCGCTTATTGGTGCGGGGCTTCGTATATTTTATGGCAAGTTTGGACCTTTGCACTAATTTTAAGAAATCATTTATAATGGCGTGCGGATCGAAAAAGTACCTAAATAATACCATTGCTTTGGGTTCAGATTGTTTACAGAGCACCAGCACTTTTCTTTATTTGGGACTGGTTTTTGCATGGAACGGCCTATGGGCGGAGCATGTAGCACACTGCGGCAAAATGTTTTCTAGAGCGATTAACAGCATACTTGGCCTGCCTCAGCCTGGAAAGATACAGGTCGTTTCTGCTATCTCTAACATTTTTAAGTTACAATGCATCCCCACTGCCACTTATGGTGCAGAAGTTTGGGGTTTTAGGCAGTGTGACAGTATACAAAGGAAAGAAAACAGATTTTGTCGTAAAATATTGTGCGCCCCTATTTCCACATCACAATACGCTTGCCACAGCGAATTGAAAATCTCTTATATAGAAGATTATATCAAAGCTCGACCTGCTTTATTCTGGCTCGCGGTTTGGAAGAACTCCGCGGCGCAGCTAACTAGGGAACTAATTAAAGATTGTCTCAGCTGCGATGAAGGAAAGGATATATACCGGCTCGCCGCTGTCAGGAAGAGCCTGGCCAGCGTAAATCTTGAACGGTTATTTTGAAACCCAGCCGATTCGGATGGCATAAGTAAAAAAAGCCTAATGAAGGCACTTCACGCGGCTTACAGCAAAACCAGACATGAAATAGAGGCACAAAAACACTTAGTAGCCCGATACATGACGATTGAGAATAGAACCCACCTACCCTGTAGTTATCGCTCAAGACCAATTGGTAGATGGGAGAGGAGCCTGCTCTTTAGACTAAGGGTCGATACTGTGAAATTTCTGCTTTGCTTTTCTCTGGGGTTCAACTCCAATCTTGACCAACTCCCCTGCCCTTGCAATGCTCAATGTAAACAAACAATGACACATTTTTATTCTTCTTTGTTTTTTTTTTTAAATGTACAAAACAGTTTTTAATGCAATTTTTTAAGACTATCCTGATGATTAATTATAAGGCAGCATATGGGCACATCGTCACTTTGGAAGATGAGGAGCTAACATTCCGGGTAGGATCCTTTTTGAAAGTGGCAATACGTGCCCGTTACTCCATGTGTACCCATTGATCCTTACCTCTTGTAAAATTCATTTATATATACTATTGACAGTTCTTGTCGAGTTCTTTTAACTGTATTTGTACATATGATGAAATTGCCGCATTTTGTTTTATCTAAAAATGTGATATCTGAGATTCTGTATTTGTGCTTTTATGGATATTTATTGTATCCGAATAAAGATTTTGAATTGAATTGCATTGAATTTAATCAGTGTAAATCATTTCAAGACCTTAAATCATTTTGAGACCCTCAGACTGGTAGCGGAGATAAGTAAAAACTCTGTGATCCAGCACCAACTGAGTCTGTCTAGTAATTCTATTCAACCCTACCTAGTGTGGTGCATAGGGGATTAGGATAGATGTATATTGACTAGGTTTAGATTTGATTGTTTTCACCGCTTGGTCTCATTCCCAGCTATAAATGACTGGTCTAGGAATCTCTGCCACTGTCCATGTGATAATTTAGCACCACAAACTACAATGCATGTTGTTCTTTTCTGTAAATTTTACGCTAAGGAACGAGCCAGATGGATTATGCCTATTTTAAAGCAGGGAGCATGGCAGCAATGTTGCCCGGCTTTCCTTTGTTTAAAACTACTGGATAATGTGTACTGTATTGGAATTATGTCTGGGCTTTTGAAAAGTATACTGAGGAAAAGGAGAAGCATAACCTGCTAGCTCTTATGTAGTAAAATTATGTATTAATGGACTAGCTGTATTTATTACGGAACTTTTTAATGTTAATCTTAAATAATTTGTTTTTATTGTACTTTTTGCTTTTATGATTTTATTATATATCTAAAGTCGAATAAAGCATTTTCTGATTCTGATTCAGTGTTAATGTTTGATTTGAAAAAGATAAACATGTCATGTTTAGATGTAAATGAATTGTAATTTAAAATCCTCTTCAGAGGTAAGTCTGATTTTAAGTCACAACTCTGAAAATTACACTTTAAGAAAGTTGACATTTTCCTGCCCTAACTACTTTTGTGCCTCTATCAATGTCCTGGGTTACATGACTGTGAGTGGTTCTGCTGTTGGGGTTTTTGTATTCCTGTCAGTGAGACAAAGAGGGTTGGGTGTAGCCAGGATTGGCCATCCTGCCAAGATTGCTAGGGAACGAGCTGTTCCCTGCCCTACTTATATTTACAAGGTGCTTGCCTCCAGCACACACAAAGGAACCTGCCTCTACTCTTTTGTAAACCCAGACATCTGAGAGCAGTCAAAGGGGAAGAGAAGACTTTCCAGAACCAGATATGGGTGTAGCATGGAAGATTCACTCACTTCAAAGGATGTTACATTATGTTAAGTTACAATACATTACTTTGTTATGTTATGTTACATTATGTTATGTTATGGTGATATGCATGGTGAAACTAATCATCCGTGAGGGTGACCAGGTGCTGGAGCAGGTGTGTAGGCGTAAGACAAAGGATGTTAGACCCCGCTGAATTATTAGAAGAGCCAGGACTTCAGCTTCTTGCAGAATTCACGAAGTGAGGAAGAGGCTTTGTTGTGTTGAGGGGAGTTGTTCCAGGCTTAGTGCGATGTAGGAGAATGCTCAACCTCCTGTTCTGCTTTTGTGGATGCAGTGGGTTTGTGAAGGTGAGAGTGTGGCTGAGCGTTGGTGTCAGAAGGTTGGTGAAAGTGTAGGCGGTTGTTCAGGTATGTTGGTTTTATGTTGTGCAGTGCCTTGTAAGCGGTTGTGAGGAGTTTATATTGGCTTCATTTCTTGCTGGGGAGCCGGTAGAGCTCTCTGATATGTGGTGAGATATGTGTACGCTGTGGAGGTTGAGAATGAGTCTTGCTACGAAGTTCTCGGTGGTCTGGATTCGGTTTAGGAGATGGTTTGAGATACTGTCTTAGAGTATGTTGGGGTAATTTATTCGGCTTGTGATAAGGGGTTGCTTGGCAGTGTGTCCTGTGTTCAGGCCTAGCCATTTGAATATCTGCAAAGAATGTGGAGTAATGAAGAGTGACCGCATTTACCTGCCTGTCATGGTGAGCTTGTCATCCAGGATGATTCCTAGGTTTCTGACCTCATCCGTAGGTGTGGGTGTAGGTCTAAGTTCTGATGGCCAACAGGTGGATTCCCAAGGAGAGTTCTTGTTCCCCAAGATCAGCAATTCCATCTTATCTGAATTGAGTTTCAGCAGTCTTATCTCATCCAGTTTGCTATGTTGATCATATAGTTGGAGGAATTGGTTGTACTTGCCTTGCAGGCCAGAGAAAGGATGAGTTGGTTGTCATTGGCATGGGATATCTATTGCTTGAGGCCTGCCTTGCTTCCCAGAGGACTGTCCTGCTGCTTAAGGCCTATCTTGCTGCTTTGACCCTGGACTACCAAAGTGACTCCAAAAGCTAATTGGATGGTCTCCTGTGTGAGCCACATGATCATAATAAGATCCAGGTACCTTGAAACCTGTGCTTGGTCTCTGCTGAAGTGAGTTATAAACCTCCAAGTGGTGCAACCAAGTCCTGGACTCTAAGAGGTGATGTTAGAGGTGCTGCTCCTGCCTAACCCAAAAAGTTGGGACTCTGAAAATATTTCACCAAAAGGTAGCCTGAGAACCGACAGATGAACTTGTCACCCAATCAATCCAAGGTGCACCAGTCGGCCTAACTTTGTGTTAGCTCTGCTACATTCTTCTCCGCAGCAGCGAATCCTCTGGGCAAAGGAATCCACCCTTGTGGAGCCCTCATTGGCTACATCCTGCAGCTGCATCCCACTGGAGATTTTTGAATTCCAAAAAAGTGACAAAGTCTGAAGGTGGAAATCTTCACTGAGACTCCATCCAGCGGCTCCCTGACATTGACGCCACCACCTCAGAAACGCCTGCTCCCTGCCACGGTGAACTTTAACTTCTCAGGAATTTTTTTCAAAGTTTCTTTTAAGTCCAAAGGTAAGCCAAGACCTGGCCCCATCCACCCTGTGTTTCTGACCAGAGCTTCATCGCAGCCAACCTTAACTTTTGATTTTGTCGCGGCCTCGCAAGACCAGATACTCACGGTTGCCGGTGATCTTTTAGGTGTTATTCTGCACTAAAAAACCTAAAAATTCTCAACTCTAGTTCTACTGAGAGGATTTCATTTGTTTTGGTGTCATTATGTGCATTACCATTTTCTGCATTTTTCTATATAGGTGTGGGACTTTTTATTTGTTGTGTTTTCCCTTTATTACTGTTTGTGTGCTGCATAAATACATTACACATTGCCTCTAATTGAAGCTTAACTGCTTTTTTGCCAAACTACCAAAGGGTTAAGCACAAGTTAATTTAGTGACCTTTATACTTCACCCTGATAATGACTGTGGATGTTGCTTGAGTAGGGTTATCATCCCCCTCATTCAATAACCCAATGTCTTACAGGTTAGAGGAGGATACTGGGCGAGAAGTCCTCCTCAATGCACTAATCTTGCAATCAGCATGGTATTTTTGCAAACAGAGTTCCTGCTGTCATCTTTTTTTATCTGGACCCTGCACATACACCATTGCCTTGTACTTAGGTATAGTCTTTTATGAGGAAAGGGCCTGATAACAAGTGAAATGGTAGTCCTGATCTAGCATTGAACTCCACTTTCTCCCAAAATGGAACTACACTGTTTTAGGTATCATGACACTCATGCATTGTTACACCTACACACATATCTAATTTTGCATCCCATGTATTATTCCTTATTACTGTAATGCAAGGTGATTGTAGTGTGATACCACCCAACAGAGGTAATTCCAGGTGCAGATCCAATACAGCAGTGGTAATTTCAAATGCCCAGATCCCCACCCCTCACACACTATTAATGTGCAACTTGTGGTCACCTTCTATATTTAATATGCTCGTTCTGACAGTGTCGGTTCCAGCGAAGCCTTCCCAAGAATCTATATACCATCAATTGTGCTTGTAGCCAATAGTATCTAACGCCCCGATTACGAAGTCAGTCGGGCACTGCATTGTGGCGGAAACGGGACCGTCTGATAAGAAGTTGGCAGTCCCGCTTCCACTATTACAATGAGACTGCCTTCACAGTGGTCGGAAAGTATATTTTGTTCTATAGCAACTTGTGCTGTGGGCTGCAGCACAAGCTGCAATAAAAAAAACACTTTTAAAACATCCATGCACCATGTGGCAGGCACCATGCAATGTCTACCACACAATGCATGGATTTTTTAGGGGTACCACAGGTGCTCCCCAGGCCTCATAGCAGAGGCCACGTGGGGACAGGGTCCCTGCTAGGGGCCCCCAAAGTCACTTCCTGGAAGGCTGACATGGAAAGGCTGTGGGAAACAGACATCATAATCCTGACTGCTGTGCCTGAGCAGGCACAGCCGCCATTAGGGGAATATCTGTCCCACTGATGCCCCGTTGGGTTCCTTGAGCCTGTTAAAAGCACCGCGGAATTCCCAAGCGAGTTACTCTCCTACCGTCAGTATCATAATACGGGGTCGGACGGAAACCTATGATGTTGGCCGGAAAGCATCCGACGAACTGTCGGAAGGCTTTCTACCTGACATCATAATCAGGACTATAATCAAGAACAATGTTGTTTATTTAAATACATGTGTGCATAAATCATATTTAGAATTCACAATGGATAGATATATTACATCAAAATACTGTATCAGCCTTTAATTCCTGCATAAAATTATTAGTTTATAGTATTACTTACATCAGGTGTGTAGGATATCATTATCATACTGATTAAACTTCCACAAGCTGCCAAACCAATGCTCAAATCAGTTGAACTATGATTCTAAAATATACAATAGTGTCATCTGGAGTGACCACAAATAAACTGCTCTTTTAAAACTTGTTAGACCTCTTTGCCAAACAGAGTCATTAACAGTTATGGTGAATTGACTCTTCCCAGACTATATCTCCAGAGTAAAAAGGAAAAGTGGTTTCTTTGGCTCAGAATCCTTCAAAGATTGGTTTGACACATTATGATATCTTGGATCAGACCACAGGAATTTTTTTGTTTCACCCTATTTCTTTTGGTCCCTGCCAATGTTCATTGTGCCTGACAACTCCCCACTATGAACAACCAAGTCAAGGAGTTTCACATATAAATCACAGTTTGAGCCAGATCTGTTAGATTTGCCAAAGCTGGTTCCGTTAGAAGCCCCATTTGAATAGAATTGTCCTTTTTGCAATATATTTCTATTTTATTTTTATTTTTTATCTTTTGCCTGTGTCTAACAGTTTTATATATTTATTTTAGATGTGTTAGATGTTCATTCCATTCTACCTCTTCAAAGTATTCTACTTATTATTATTTAGATACTTTCATGTGCTTTTCTGTTTGTGCCTTGCTGTTCAGTTAGAATGTGGAGCATGAAATCAGATTAAAGAATGTTGGTGTTGATTTCCGAATGCTTGACATTGAAGATGGCAACAGATGATAGAGCTGGCAATATAGGAGACAGTAAGAATTGTTTTTTTCTTTTGAACTTAATTCCAAAGAGAACCTGTTTTTCCACAGAAACAATTTTATTGCCTTTAATGTCAGGCATGACGTTTTTGTGACACGGTGGGACTAGAATTAAATGTTGGTCATCTATTTGTTGTGGAGAGGGACAGTTATTTTAAAGTCCAACCTCCCGGGAAGTGGGGGTGGAGTGTGGATTACTCTGTAAAAGGAAACATGATGATCGATGAGAGAATCCAACATGGGCAGCGAAAAAAGCCTTACAGAAACAATTTCAATAGATATGCCGCTATAGCAATTTCTCCAGGGGCTTCAAGAGCTCTGTTATAAGCTGATGAAGTGGTTATTTTGCAGTGTCTGATTGACCTTCAGGTAGATTGCTATCTCCAGGAGTGTAACCTCTCTTTTCAATTCTGTCAGACAAATCTTGGTGCCTCGCAAAAACGTGATGACTACCTTGATATTTTATCTAGTTCCCGAAGTGGAAATATTCACAATGCCATGATCAAGTAATCTACAAATGCAGTCCTAATAGAGAACTTCCATTTATATGAGCACAATAGAAACTGCTTGAAAATAAATAGTTTGATATCCTTTGGTTAGTCTTGCATTCCCACAGAAAACACTGTTCATAGTGTCGCAATTCCACTCACCTTAAAACCAGAAGACAGGAAAGGGCACAAAGAAACACCCCATAGAACAGCAGAGAAGAATAGGTTCATCACCCATTCCAACTACTATGTAATAACCCACTAGAAGAAGGGAAATAACCTATGAGACTGCTCGTGACCCCTGCAAACCCCCGGGACCTGTAATCTGGGTGGTAACAGTACCACCCCCCACAAAGACCACCCAACCGGGCATGGTTTGACAGGGTTCCGAGCATGAAATATCCTCACTAGAAGGGGGACGTGAACATGAGAGGATGGTTTGCATGTCCTTTCTCCGGGTGGGTACCCTTTCCAATCAACCAAATAGCAGAGAATCCCTCTATGTTTCCGGGAATCCAAAATGCAGTTCACTTCATACTCCTCCTGATCATTTATTAGCAAAGGGGGTGGAGGACTCAGTAGGTGTGTGGAAGGCACATATGGTTTGAGGAGGGATGTGTGGAACACAGGATGAATCTGTTAGTCATCAGGCAGCTCCAATTACATGACTACCGGATTGATGACTCAGGTTATCTTAAAAGGGCAAACAACATAGGGCTGAAGCTTTTTTGGACCTTCTATACATACATTTCTTGTGGCTAACCATTCCATATCCCCAGGAACGTAAGCAGGAGCGGTGCATTGATGTTTACCAGCCCTCTTCTTCATGTTTTCCTTTGCTAATCGCAATTGCTTTGTGCGTATTTCCAGATTTCTTTAAGGCTCAAGCAGAGGGAGTCTAATGATGGGACCCTAAATGTGGGTTGGATAGGGGCAGTTGTAGGGTGAAAACCCATGCCACAGAAGAAAGGCGACAAGCCTTGTGCTGAGTGCAAGCTGTTGTTATATGCAAACTCAGCCACTGGCAAGGCCTTCACCCAACTGCCAGTTAGGGTAGCTAGTAAGCAGCATAGGTACTGTTCCATAGTTTGATTGACTAGTTCTGCCAGTTCATGCATTTGAGGATGATAAGCTGATAGCAGACACAAATCCATTTTAAGGGAGAAACATAGCTCACGCCAAAATCTGGAAATTAACTGGGGACAGTGGTCTGAAACAAGGACTGTGGGAACCCCATGCAGCCGAATAACCTGTTGAATGAAAACTGTTACCAGCTCGCTGGCCGCATGGATCTTAGGAAGCGGCACAAAATGTGTAACCTTAGAAAATGAATCCACCACATGCTCACAGTATGCCATGGATAGGGGACACCGGGAGGGGTTGTGATAGCCCAGCTGGCATGGTATGAGGGACTTTCTGGACTGCATAAATCGGGCATGAGGTGATGTAGTTTTGCATATTGGTGACCATGGTTTCCCACCAGAACAACCTCCCACAGATGTCTTTGGTCTTCTGAACCCCTGGATGGCTAGCTAAAGAAGAGCCCAATATTAGACCTGATCTCGGCGTTCATTAGGGATAACTAGCTTTTCCTCTTTGTAAAGCAACCCTTCTCGTAGCTGACATGTAGGATCGGTTAACCAGGGGGTAATGTCTTTTTCCGACAATGTTTTCTTAAAGTCTGTAGGGAACTGATAAAAAAAAACTTATCCCAGGATCCTATCAGAAGGCATCATGGACAAAGGGTCTTGTTTAGGTCTCTGATGGGGGAGTGGAACACATAACCTGGACTGAGCATCCGCTTTAACCTGTTGGGAGCTGGTCTATGTGTGATTACAAAATCAAACACATTAAAACATAACACCCATCACATCTGTCTGGGCGTGAGGGCTTGTGCGGAACAAAAGAACTCCAGATTTTCATGATCAGAGTAGATGGTAATGGGGTGTTTAGCTCCCCAAAGGTAATGTCTCCATTCTTGAAAAGCATTTTCTTATAGCTAGCAACTCTCTCTCCGCGATGGTGTAAATTTTGTACTGCTGATAGGAGTTTCTTGGGAAAATAGGTAATGAAATGCATCTGTCCTGTTATATCCCTCTGAGACAGCCGCCCCTGCAGCGTATTGGGAGGCATCGACTTCTACATAGAACGATAAAGCCGGGTCAGGATGTATCAAAACCGGAGCAGAAGTAAACTTGGATTTCAACAGAGCAAAAGCCTGTTGTGTATCATGCGACCAAATAAAAGGCACCCCTTTCTTAGAAGTTTAGTGATGGGAGTCACTATATCAGAAAAATGAGTGATAAAACGTCAATAAAAATTGGCAAACCCCAACAGTGCCTGTATGTCTTTCACACATGTAGGGACTGGACATGCCAGAATGGCCTCAAGTTTCTATGCATACATTTTTATCCCTGAGACTGATATAACGAACCCCAAGAAGTCCACTTGGGGGACGTGAAACATACACTTTTCAAGTTTTGCAAAGAGGTTATGTTCCCCTAGTCTCTGTAGCTCTTTTTTTACATGTCCTTCATGTTCTCCGGGTGTTCTAGAAAAACACCAAGATGTTGTCTATGTAAACGGTCACAAAGCACAAGGCTGTGAGATGTGCTTCCTGTGCTCCCCCCACAGAGAAAAACACTGCAACAGGCTCCCAAAGCCCTAGGCGGTATTACTGCACCTCCTGGCACGAACAGCAGATGGTGGCGGTATTCCAGCCACTTGGCAGGCTGGTAGATGTGGTTCCTGTGCTCCCCCCATGGTGAATGACATTGCAATGGGCTCCCGGAGACCTTGCCGGTATTAATGTGGCTCCTGGCGCGAACAGCAGATGGTGGTGGCGTCCCAGCCGCTTGGCAGGCTGGGATATGTGGTTCCTGTGCTCCCCCCTCTGCGAAAATCCCTGCTTATCAAAGAGGCACCTCAGTTTTTCCCTGAAGGCAGGAAAATCGTATAAAAGGGGGTTATCTGTCTCTACTACAGGTATAGCCCAGTTTTGCAGTACCCACCAGGTAAGATATAATAAAGCAAAACCAAAGGAAATGATGGACGGAGTGTTGAACATTGCAAGCACTCACCCCCAGTCAACTGATCTGGGTTTAATCCATCACCGTTCTTTAGCCCACTCTGCCACCCCAGTTCAGACATGGCCATATGCAAATCAGTCTGACCCTGTGCCTCATGGGAACAGTCCAGCCCGAACTGTCAAGCCATGTCTTCCCTGGACCGGAAACAAGCTTCCTAGGACCGGTTTCTGGCATCCCAGCCGTCTTCAGCCAGGCTTGCTTGAATCCAGTGGCAAAGTGAGCAAGGGACTCACGTCTGAGCATACCCTGCCAACTTATGGCGAACAAAGCAAAACCAAAGGAAATGATGGACGGAGTGTTGAACATTGCAAGCACTCACCCCCAGTCAACTGATCTGGGTTTAATCCATCACCGTTCTTTAGCCCACTCTGCCACCCCAGTTCAGACATGGCCATGTGCAAATCAGTCTGACCCTGTGCCTCATGGGAACAGTCCAGCCCGAACTGTCAAGCCATGTCTTCCCTGGACTGGAAACAAGCTTCCTAGGACCGGTTTCTGGCATTCCAGCCGTCTTCAGCCAGGCGAGGACCGGGAGCAACAACATAGGATGAACATGGGATTCTTTTCCTGAGACAAATGAACAGGAGCTTCCCCTCCCCACCCCCCATGTGGCAAGTAGTTGTTTCAACTAGGGCTTGACGTTTGGAAGCCATTTAGGAAGCGGAGTGCGGCCTTTGCCACACCCGCACAGTGGTACTTGCTACTTTTTGGTAAGAACGGAGCCCCAGTTCAAACTTAGGTCCTGATGAATGCCCTGGACCCGCTCGGGCCTACATGGCAGAAACATGTTGACCTTTCACAAGACGGTTAGGGGACACTAAACACCCCACTCACCGTCCTTTGTTTTTAGTATCATATAGTTATTGGCTACATTAAAATTTACTTTCTGGTAACTATAATGATTTTTAACTTCACTTTCCATTTCACGGGCCCCCACTCTTTAGTTTAGAAGTGCATCCCTGTCTCCAGGTGTATGCCCGCCCTCCATCAAACGAAGGTTTTGGAGAGCGAGGACTGGCCGATGATGAAGCATGACACAAGGTGGTGTGTGAGACCAGTCCGTTACTTTTTGTGAGATGTCCCAACTCACAATGGTTTTATTACTGTAGTAGGGTCACACTTTACTAGGAGCAGCTTTGTGTGGTAAACATTTAGCAATGGAGGCCGCTAGCTCCTAGAACCCCACGCCTCCTGTTCCCTCCTCCACACATTGTGGAGCCCTTTTGTGATTACATTTTACTGAGAATAGCATGTTGGTTTTTTTTTAACAATCTTTCTGATTGTTTTTTTTTGTCCGCTGGTAAGTGATGAGTACGATTGAAATCACTATTTCTAGTGAAATTCAATATATTCTGATAACAGCAAAAAAGGCAAACAAATTACTTTGTGGAAATTATGCTGTGTTGTAAAAAATGTATTATTGCATGTTATAACTATTTTTTTTCTTTTCTTTCACAGATCCTAATTTTAAAATAAGCAATTTACATCAATTTTGATTGCAAAGAAAATCTGAAAAAAATGTATACCATTTTTTATTTTTATTACTGTGAAGGTAAGTTTAACTAAGTATCAATATTCAGACTGGAGAGATCTGCAAGAAGCTACAAAGTTTAAACTTGTTTTTAAAAACACTCTGTTTATACCTATGTAGTTTTGAAATCTGACCATAGTCGGATATCATGTGACCTGCAAAAAAAGAGATTTGAGGGGTCATAATATTTCCCATTGTACCCATTGAAGGACCGCAATCATTTCAATCATTCTTCTTTGAACATCTTTTCAGACAAAACTCTGTGCCTACCTTCTATCATTCACAAGCAATTTTAACAACAGAAATATGTCACTTTTTGTAACATAGTTATTGCGCAAGTCACTCTTTCATATTTACAAAGAGAGGAAAAGGCACTCTGTGCACTTTTTCTACTCCATGTAAATACAACCTCATCATACACACCACTTTGCGTTGAAAGGGTGTTCTATAAGTGTTGTTGTGCATGATTGCACTGAATACTCATAGAACAAGACACATCTCTAGATTTATCATAAATCATAAATCTCGATATGTGTGTGAATGCTGCACCATTCTAAAATTGGTGTAGGAAAGCACAACAAGGAGAATTGTTTTCATTTCTCCACATTTTTATATCTTCAATGCATGCTACCATGCTCGGCATACATTGAAGGAGAAAAATGCCTTTACTGATTGTTTTTGTGCAGGAAGGTGTGTCTTCCTGCACAAAAACAAACAGCACATGACACAGATATCCTTGCACTAGGGTGCAAGGGTGCCTGTGTCCCCACCTGGCTGCAGTTTAAGCAGCCGTGCAGAGAGAAGCATAGATTTGCAACATATTTATGTACATATGTTGCATCCCTGTGCTTCGGAAGTACTACAGCACACTGCAGTTAAAGAGGTTACTGTGTGATGCAGCAGCACTTCCTCATAGTTCTGCACTTAAACATTCACCATACGCTACTAATGCATTCACTCAGTCAATTACGTACTACACATACATTCATCTAAACTTTCACACACAAACAAACAAATATAGCTCTTTTTTTAAACCAGGAAAGTTAGTTCTTACAAGAACTTTTTTTTTTCTTCTTTCTTCTTTAATATTTTTTGGGGGGTTTACCGAACAAAAAAAAAGGAAAAAACAGAACAGGAGGAAAAAAACAATGAACTTCAGGGAAAAAAAAAAAACTAGCAACAGTGACTTTCTTGCAGACGGCAGATCAGGTCTATAGACTGCTCTTCGTAGCATAATGTCGCGTTGCATTTAGTGCAGAGCACTTTCAAAAATTGAAATTGTTTACGGATGTCTAAATTTTGTGCTGATGGATGCACTCTTGAAGTGCTCAGCTGTGATGAGTCGGAAGGAGCAGGAGCAACTGTCATCCTCCGGCATTCCTCCATAGCAAGATTTACCGGATGAAGGGTCCTCAGGTGCTTCATCATACTAGCCGTCCCGCACAAGTATTTCTTGTTAGGATCCCCTCGAGACAGCACTCTTTTGCAAATCTTGCAGATCTTTTGGCAAGGTGGCATTGGTTTTAGTTTGCCCCTCTGGATACGTAAAAAATTTCCACACCACAGATGAAAAACGTGGTGTGGGTGGTGGCTCTTCCACAAAATCATGCTCAGATGTATGAGGAGATGCAGGAGATACCCGCTGCCCTGAAGCCATTCTCTGTTCTGTAAAAAAGTTTGAGCTAAGTAAAAACTTAGTCAAAAAAGCTTCTTCTCTGCAAGGAGTAGCTCTTCCAAAGAAAGTCAAAGAAGAATGATTGAAATGGGTGGTGTCTTTCAATAGTTAGAACAGGAAGTGTAATGAACCAATCAAATCTCTTTTTTTGCTGGCCACATGGGATCCGCGCACCCTGCGCTTACGCAGCACGCACCCAGCGCGCATCCGCGAAATCGAATTTTAAAGGAATATAGGTTAGATGTATAAATATATTACTTTTAAGACTAGTTTAGAGATTCTCTTCAATTAATATTCACATGAAATATATATATATGTTTTTTTAAATGTTCAATATTTAGCGGGATCCGCGCACCCACCGCGGCATACACGCATGTGAAGCATCGCGGAAGCACGTAAACGTCGCGTAGCGTAATCGTGTAGCGTATAGGCTTGGAGTTGCGTACCGGTCGCATTGCAATCGCGCATCAAACACGTACCCAACGCATACCGTGCGCGGATGCTTTCGCGTAGGGATCGAGCACGGTGCGCTTAGGGTGCGCGGATCCCAAAGATATTGAAAAAAATAAATAACGTTTTGAAAATATAGTTTAAAAAATATTTTTAAAAATATACAAAAATATTTTAAAAAACCCAATAAAAACAAATAATATTTTTTAATTTTTAATAAAAACTTAATTGAAAAAATAAGTTTAAAAAATGGTGATAAAAAAGTATTTTAAAAAAAAATAATTAATGAAATTGACACACTGAAATTGAAAAATATAGAAAACCAATGAAAATCATTAAATGTGATATCTTTATAGATGTTATAGTTAGTAATTGGCATTTAAAAAACCTTTGAAATTCACTGAAAAAACCATAGGTTTCAGGGGCGTTATAGTTAGGAATTGGCATTTAAAATCCTTAGAAATTCAGGGGCGTTTTAGTTAGATGGACATTTCCCTCGTACAAAACCCTAGAAATTCCCCCAGTTATAGTTAGTTCAGCTAATTATAACTCACGGCCCCGCAATGTACTGCTGATGATGTCATATATTACATCACTCATGACATGGTCAGTGACATCACTGATGACATCACTGATGAGATCTCAAATGACATCACTGATGACATCACTGATGACGTCATTCATGTGATAAATTAGTGCATCTTCTCACACCCTAATATAACCTTTGATACACCGACTCAAAATTTCAGATGGCCATTTTGAAAACCATAGATACTCCAATACAAATATCTACATACCCACTCATTGACTCTTAGGTCTACATACATCTCCACTCACTCACCTGTACAGTCACTCATACTTACAGTCACTCTGTACAGGACTATCATATACATTTATACACCTATATAGACACTCACACACCGCCAATCATCCATTGAGGTACAGACACATCTAGTCAGTCATGCAAATAATTAATCACAGTCCAATTTACTCACCTATACAGTTAAACACACTCAAGTTCACTTACTCATAAAAATACTAACAAATTCTGACACTTTTATACAATTACTGATACAAGCACACACTCATCCATACAGCCACTCCCGCAATCACACACTCTCACATATAGATAGTTATATAGTCTTACACACATATACACTGCGTTTCACATATGCAGTTACTGACACATGTACAACTGAGATATACATTCAATCACTAACACACCCATACATACACTCACCCAACCATACAGTCCATCACAGTTGCACTCTTAAAACCATGCACCCATAGAATCACCCACTCACACATCTATGCACAGAGTCACACACACCCTACCCACACATACACTCAGGCACCCATACAGATATTCAGACAACCAATCAATAACCCATATAGACACTCATATAGCTATTCACAAAACCATGCAGCCACTTATATACCAACACAAAGACACATACAGACATTCACACAGTTTATTCACTAGTCTGCAGTAAGATACATTTAATGACTCACTTATAGAGTCAGTTACGCACCTAGAAAATCATCCATTCACACACTTGTACACCCACTCATTCTTCAACAGGCCTTTCCCTATATATATTAAACATATTAAAACTTTACAGAAACACAGACTCACTGGATGACGTCATCAGTGATGTCATCAGTGATGTCATTTGAGAAGTCATCAGTGATGTCATCAGTGATGTCACTGACCATGTCATGAGTGATGTAATATGTGACATCATCAGCAGTGCATTGCGGGGGCGCAAGGTATAGTTAGCTGAACTAACTATAACGGGGGAATTTCTATGGTTTCGTACGAGGGAAATGTCCAGCTAACTATAACGCCCCTGAAACCTATGTTTTTTCAGTGAATATATATATATATATATACACACACCAAGGTGTATTGAAAAATGAGTGGGTGTATAAGGGTCTGAATGGTTGATTTAATAGGTACGTGACTGACTGTATAAGTGAGTGATTAAACATGTCTTACTGAATGCATGGGTTAGTGACTAAACTGTGTGAATGCCAGTATCATTCTGTCAGTTGGTGTGTAAGCGGCTGCATGGGTTGGTAAGTAGCTACATGAGTGACTATATGGGTTATTGATTGGTTTTCTGAGTATCTGTATGGGTGCCTGAGTCTCTGTGTGGGTGCGTGGGCGTATGTGACTGTGCATAGATGTGTGAGTAGGTGATTCACTGGGTGTATGGTTTCAAGAGTGCATCTGTGAAGGGCTGTATGGGTGGTTGAGTGTGTATGGGTGTTGGTGAGTGAATTGATGTCTCAGTGGAACATGTGTGAGTAACTACATATGTGAAAGGCAGTATAAATGAGTGTTGGAGTATATAAATGACTATTTGTGAAAGTGGCCGTATGGATGAGTGTGTGCTTGTATCAGTGATTGTATAAGAGAGTGAATATGTGTTAGTATTTGTATGAATAAGTGAGGTGGTATGTGTTTAACTGCATAGGTGAGTAAATGGGAGTGTAATTCAATCAATCAATCAAAACATTTATAGAGCACGCTACTCACCTGTGAGGGTCTTAAGGCACTGAAAGGGGGGGTGCTGTTACTGCTCGAAAAGCCAGGTCTTGAGGAGTTTCCTGAAGGTGAGATGGTCCTGGGTTGTTCGTAGGTGTGCGGTGAGGGAGTTCCATGTTTTGGCTGCCAGGTAGGAGAACGATCTTCCTCCGGTGGTGGTTCTGTGAATCCGTGGAACGGTGGCGAGGGCAAGGCTGGCGGAGCGGAGCTGGCGGGTGGGAGTGTAGAGCGAGAGGCGGTTGTTGAGGTATTCGGGGCCTATGTTGTGGAGCGCTTTGTGTGTGTGGGTGAGGAGCCTGAATGTGATCCTCTTGTTGACGGGGAGCCAGTGCAGTTTTGTCAGGTGGGCGGATATGTGGCTGTGGCGAGGGATGTCGAGGATGAGTCGTGCGGAGGCGTTCTGTATGCGTTGTAGTAGTTTCTGAAGTTTGGTGGTGGTTCCTGCGTATAGGGCGTTTCTGTAGTCCAGTCGGCTGGTGACGAGGGCCTGGATGACCGTCTTTCTGGTTTCGGTGGAGATCCACCGGAAGATCTTTCGGAGCATGCGCAGGGTGTTGAAACAAGATGACAAGACGGCGTTGACTTGCTTGGTCATCGTGAGGGAGGAGTCCAGGATGAATCCCAGGTTGCGTGTGTGGTCCGAGGGTGTCGGTGCGGATCCCAGTGCTGAGCGCCACCAGGAGTTGTCCCAGGCGGCTGGGGATTGTCCGAGGATGAGGACCTCCGTCTTGTCTGAGTTCAGCTTCAGGCAGCTGAGCTTCATCCATTTTGCGACATCTTTAATTCCTTCCTGTAGGTTGGTTTTGGCGGTGGCTGGGTCTTTGGTGAAGGAGAGTCTCAGCTGGGTGTCATCGGCGTAGGAGATTATGTTGATGTTGTGTTTGCGTGCGATGGCGGCGAGGGGGCTCATGTAGATATTGAAGAGGGTAGGGCTGAGCGATGAGCCTTGGGGTACGCCGCAGATGATCTTGGTGGCTTCTGAGCGGAAGGGAGGGAGGCGGACTCTCTGGGTCCTGTAGGAGAGGAACGAGGTGATCCAGTCAAGGGCCTTTCCTTGGATCCCAGTGTTGAAGAGGCGGGTTATTAGGGTGCGATGGCATACGGTATCGAAGGCTGCTGAGAGGTCCAGGAGGATGAGGGCGGTTGTTTCTTTGTTGTCCATCAGGGTCCTGATGTCGTCGGTGGCTGCAATGAGGGCAGTCTCGGTGCTCTGGTTGGCTCGGAATCTGGACTGGGATGGGTTGAGTGAGTTGTTTGCCTTGAGGAAAGCGGTCAGCTGTTTATTGACGGTCTTCTCTATGACTTTGGCCGGGAAGGGGAGAAGAGAGATGGGGCAGAAGTTCTTGAGGTCTTTGGGGTCCGCTGTGGGTTTCTTCAGAAGGACGTTGAGTTCTGCGTGCTTCCAGCTCTCGGGGAAGGCGGCTGACGCGAGCGAGATGTTTATGACGTTTCGGAGAGGGGGTGCGATGATGGTGTCCACTTTGTTGAAGATATGATGGGGGCATGGGTCCGAGGGGGAGCCGGAGTGCATGGAGTTCATGACGTTGGTGGTGTCTTCAGTGCTGATGGGGGTCCAGGCACTGAGGGTGGTGGTGGGGGTTGCTGGTTCGGTGGCTGGAGGCGGAGTCTGGGGTCTGAAGCTGTCGTGTATATCTGTGATCTTCCGGTGGAAGAACGTGGCGAGGGAGTTGCAGAGTTCTTGTTATGGTGTGATGTCGTTGTTGCTGGCGCTGGGGTTGGAGAGCTCTTTGACGATGTTGAAGAGTTCCTTGTTATTGTGGGTGTTGTTGTCTAGTCGCTCTTTGAATGATGTCCTTTTGGTGGTACGGATCAGCTGGTGGTGTTCGCGGGTGGCGATCTTGAGGGCTGTCATGTTTTCTGTAGTTCGGTCGTGGTGCCAGGTTTTTTCGAGGGTTCAGCAGGATTTCTTTGATTCTTTGAGGGCGTCGGTGAACCATGAAGTTTTCCTGTTGCCGGTCATGCCGGGGGATTCTTCAGTGGTGCGAGGTCATCGGCGCAGTTGGTGATCCACTGTGCGAGGTGGTGTCGGCAGTGTTGGCTGGCGGGTTCTGGCTCAGCGAGGAGTGGAGCTGGTCTGTGGTGATTTTGCTCCAGCATCTGCGGGGGATTTGTTGCGTGTGGTGGTGGGATGTATTTTTTTTGAAGGTGAAGTGGATGCATCTGTGGTCGGTCCAGTGTAGTCGGGAGGAGTGGCTGAAGGAGACGTGGTTGCTGGCGGAGAAGATGGAGTCGAGTGTGTGGCCAGCGATGTGGGGGGGGTGTTCACCAGTTGCTTGAGTCCGAGGTTGGCGAGGTTGGCGAGCAGGGTGGTGGTGTTGTTGTCGCTGTTTTTCTCCAGGTGGAAGTTCAGTTCCCCAAGGAGGATGTATTCTGGTGAGGCTAGGGAGTGCGGGCTGATGAAGTCGGCGATGGTTTCGCTGAATTGTGTGCGTGGGCCCGGGGGTCTGTAGATGAGCGTTCCTCTAAGGGTGGTCTTGGGGTCGGTGTGGATCTGGAAGGGAAGGTGTTCGGCGGCGGAGAGTGTGTCTTCGGTGCTGGTCGTGATATTGATGGTGTTCCTGTAGATGATGGCAATTCCTCCTCCGGTTTGGTTAATGCGGTCCTTCCGGGTGATCTTGTAGCTATAGCGATGTCGGGGGCTGAGTAGGCGTTCATCCAGGTTTCCGTGAGGAAGGCGACGTCTGGTGCTGTTGTGTTGAGGAGGTCCCACAGTTCGACGGCGTGTTTGTGGACGGAGCGTGTGTTGAGGAGGATGCACTTGAGGTGGTTGTTGTTGTTGCGAGGTCCGGTGGCTGGTCTGCAGGTCCGGAGGCAGGTGTATATGCAGGCTTGACAAGTGAAGGGTCCGTGGGATTGCTTCGGGGTGGCTCGGTAGCAGGCGGGTATTCGTCCGGTGTTGAGTGCGTTGAGGGCGGCGGAGTCGTATCTCAGTCGGGTGCTCTGGGTGCAGCGGGGGCCAGGGGTTCTGGCGCTGGGCACGGTCCTGGCGCTGACGGGCGCAGACGGGCTTGCCTTAGGCGCACCTTTGCAAAAAACAACAGTTGATGGACTTGATTCCAGTGGCATGGAGAGCACGGGACTCACGTCTGAGCATACCCGTCCCACTCGGGGTGACAAATGCAAAAAACAACAGTTGATGGACAGAATGCAGAACGATGTCAACCCCAGTACAGAGATCTGGGCCTAAATCCATCGGTTTCTTTGCTCACCATGTCATTCCAGTTTGAACCTAGCCATATGCAAATCAGTCTTGACCCTGTGCCTCATGGGAACAGTCCAGCCCGAACTGCCAAGCCAGGTCCTTCCTGGACTGGAAACAAGCATCCTAGGACTGGTTTCGGGGTTTCACCCCTCTTCAGCCAGGATAGCTTGATTCCAGTGGCATGGAGAGCATGGGACTCACGTCTGAGCATACCCGTCCCACTCGGGGTGACAAATGCAAAAAACAACAGTTGATGGACAGAATGCAGAACAATGTCATACATTCACCCCAGTACAGAGATCTGGGCCTAAATCCATCGTTTTTTTTGCTCACCATGTCATTCCAGTTTGAACCTAGCCATATGCAAATCAGTCTTGACCCTGTGCCTCATGGGAACAGTCCAGCCCGAACTGCCAAGCCAGGTCCTTCCTGGACTGGAAACAAGCATCCTAGGACCGGTTTCGGGGTTTCACCCCTCTTCAGCCAGGATAGCTTGATTCCAGTGGCATGGAGAGCATGGGACTCACGTCTGAGCTTACCCGTCCCACTCGGGGTGACAAATGCAAAAAACAACAGTTGATGGACAGAATGCAGAACATTGTCATATATTCACCCCAGTACAGAGATCTGGGCCTAAATCCATCGTTTTTTTTGCTCACCATGTCATTCCAGTTTGAACCTAGCCATATGCAAATCAGTCTTGACCCCGTCCATCACCACCCCCTTTTGTACCGCTTAGGCGCACCTTTGGCACGCCAGCGGCGCGGCCGCTGCGCAGCCTCCATATGAGGGGCTGTGGGAGGGAGGAGCAGCTGGGAGGCGGGAACGGGGTGGCGAATGGAGGGCCGCAGGGACGCAGCGGCGGAAGAACGGTGGTACAGAGGGAGACGGGGGAGGGGGCACAAGGGCAGCGATGAACGAGGCAAACACAGTGAACAGGGGCACAGAATGAAAATGGGGAGAGGGGGCACAGGGCACACAGGAAAACGAGGCATCAGAGATCAGGGGCACAGAATGAAAAATGGGGAGAGGGGGCACAGGGCACACAGGAAAACGAGGCAACAGAGATCAGGGGCAAAGAATGAAAAACGGGCAGGACAACAGGAAACAACAGTGAGCAGAGTCACAGCGGACTTACTCTGGCGGCAGGCGGCAGCGAGGCACTAGCGGGGTAGCGCCACAGGAGGACCGTGTGGCGGCTGGGGGGGACCTACTTGCTGGCAGGGTCAAAGGTTGCTGATTGATTCTTTGTATGACTGACTAGGTGTGTGAGTAACTCTATAGATGAGTGGTGGTGTGTGAGTGTCTGTATAGGGTGTATGAGTGCAAATGATAGTGCTGTATTGATGAGTGATTACATGCATGAATGAGTGTATGGGTGAATGAGTGGATGTGTGTGTAGACCTAGTAATCAGTGGGTGGGTATATAGTAACTGGAATTGGTGTGTCTATGGTTTCAAAAATGGTTGACTGTATTTTAGAGTGGGTGTATCAAAGGTTATATTAGGGCGTGAGGAGGTGCATCAGACTATCACGTGGATGATGTCATAAGTGATGTTATTTGAGATGGCATCAGTGATGTCATCAGTGATGTCACTGACCATGTCATGAAGGATGTAATATGTGACATCATCAGCAGTGCATTGCGGGGCTGCGAGTTATGGTTAGCTCAACTAAGTATAATGGCTGAATTTCTCTGGTTTTGTTCAAGTAAAATGCCCAACTAACCATAACGTCAGTGAAACCTATGGTTGTTTCAGTGAATTTCAAAGATTTTTTAAATGCTATTTTCTAACTATAACGTCCCTGAAACCTTTGGTTTTTTCAGTTAATTTCTAAGGTTTTTTAAATGCTAATTCCTAACAATAACGTCACTGAAACCTATGGTTTTTTCAGTGAATTTCAAAGTTATTTAAAATGCTAATGTCCAAAAAATGCTTTTTCAATTTTTTTAAAACTTTTATAAAACTTTTATAATAATAATGTAATGTTTTCTCCTTTATAAAATATACATTTACCATTTTTTTAAGTGTATTCGCGTACCGATCGTGTATCACTCACAGTGGTTGCGCCAATCTAAGAATTTTGCCGCCATATTGGTTAAGTCGTGTACGATGCGCGTATGGTATGTGAAGGGTGCGCAGATCCCGGCCCCGTGTAATGTCACGTATGTATTTGCGGGGGCCATGCCGGGTGTGCGAATCCATTGCAAATCTTTACGTTTTAAAAGTATATGTATATAACTTTGTAATATATATTATAGCAAGAGATTACTTAATATAACTGTAAATATCATATATTTGTAATTGTAATAAATATATATTATTGTCAAACATATTTTTGGGGATTTGTGCGGGGTGCGTGCCGGTTGCGCGCCGGGTGTTGAATCCCAAGTGACTCGAAAAGAAACAATTATATTGGTTTAGAAGCTTTATATTCTAGAACTTGAAGGACCCCACCAATTTATTTCATTCTTTTAAGAGCATCCCAGAAGACACACCTGTTGTCTTTTGCTTCTCTTCTTTCTATCTTTTTGGTGTTTTTTTGTTCCATCAAAAAATAGCAGCTGGAAATCCACCACAGCAGCTTCCACCTGAAGAGGAGGAACATTTAGAGGAACCCGTCAAAGTCTGGTATGAGAGCATCGTGTGGGCATTTTTCTCCATACCACCTTGAGAGAAAAAGGTGAATGCCTGTAAGGTGACATGCACTGTTTGTGAAAAGGTCCTCTCACGAGGTTCAGAAAAAAAATATTCTTGCAGGACATCATCTATGCTGAAGCATTTATAGACAATGTACCATCGGCATCTCACAAGAGAACAACTAGGCCGTGAACAACAAAAACAGTCAACTGATGACAAAACTGCTGGAGCCAGCACCTCATCTGCTGGCCCAACAGCTGCTCGAACCAATATCTTCCCTGACTTAGATAAAGTGCAGCAGCGTTGTTTAAAATGTAAGATGACCTTATGTGTTTGGTTAAAAATAGACACATTTGTAAGTGTTGTATGAATTGTGCAAAGTTGAATATATGGAGAACTGTATGGGTAGTGCATGTGTAATTAGAGAAGTGCATGTGTATTACCTCAGTGATTGTATGAATACTTGTGTAATGCTTCAGTGATTGTAAAAGTGCATGAGTAATGTGTAGGTGCATCAAGGAGTGTATCAGTTGTGCTTGTGTGATTGCATAAGTGCATAATAGTGCCTTGATGATTTTATAAGTGCAAGGGAGCTGCCTGAGTGATTAAAGGAGTGCGTGTGTAATCCCTGGGTGATTGCATAAGTGCAGGGGTAATGTCTGCGTGATTAGAGGAGTGCATGGGAACTGTCTGAGTGATTGAAGGAGTGCCTGGGTAATTGCATAAGTGCAGGGTTAATGTCTGGGTGATTGGAGGAGGGCATGGGCACTGCCTGAATGATTGAAGGAGTTCATGGGTAATACCTGGGTGATTGCATGAATGCAAGGGTAATGCCTGTGTGATTGGAGGAGTGCAGAGATAGTGCCTGCGTGATTGGAGGAGTGCATAAGTAGTGCTTGGATAATTTTATAAGTGCATGGGTAGTGGCTGAGTGATTGGAGGGGTGCATGGATACTGCCTGGGTGACTGAAGGAGTGCAATGGTAGTGCCAGGGTTATTCCAAGAGTGCATAAGGTAGTGCTTTGGTGATTACATGACTGCAGGGGTACTGTCTGAGTGACTTAAGGAGTGCATGGGTAATGCCTGGGTGCATGGAAGAGTGCATGGATAATATCTGGGTGCATGTAGGGCTGCAGGGGTAGTTCCTGGGTGACTGGAGGAGTGCATGAATAGTGCTTGGGTGATTGCATTAGTATAGTAGAAGTGCCTGAGTGCATGTATGAATGCATGAGTAATACCTGGGTGATTGCATAAGTGCAGGGGTAATGTCTGGGTGAATCAGGAGTGCATGGGCACTGCCTGAGTGATTGAAAGAGTGCATGGGTAATGCTTGGGTGATTGCATGAATGCAGGGGTAATGTCTGGGGGAATGGAGAAGTGCATGGGTAGTGTCTGGGTGATTATACGAGTGTATAGGTAGTGCCTGGGTGATTTTATAGGTGCATGGGTAGTGCCTGGGTGATTGCATGACTGCAGGGGTAGTACCTGAGTGATTGAAGGAGTGCATGCATAATGCTTGGGTGCATGGAAGAGTGTATGGGTAGTGCCTGGGTGCATGTAGGACTGCATGGGTAGTTCCTGGGTTATTGGAGGAGTGCATGACTAGCCTGGGTAATTGCATGAGTGCAGGGGTAGTACCTGGATGATTGGGAAACTGCATGTGTAGTGCTTGGGTGATTGCATGAGTGCCACAGAAGTGCCTGAGTGCATGTATGAGTGCACGGGAAGTGCCTGACTGATTGCATGAGTGCATGGGTAGTACCTTCGTGATTAGAGGAGTGCAAGGGTAGTGTCTGGGTTATTGCATGAGTGCATAGGTAGTGCTTGGGAGATTGCATGAGTGCAGGCATAGTGCCTGGGTGATTGGAGGAGTGCATACGTAGTACCTGAGTCATTGAGTGATTAGAGGAGTGCATGGGTAATGCCTGGGTGATTATATGAGTGCATAGGGCCTGGGTGATTGTATTAAGTGCAGTTGTAATGTGTGGGTCATTGAAAGAGTGGATAGGTATGCATACGTGATTGCATGAGTGCAGGGGTAATGGTTGGGTCATTGAAAGAGTGGATAGGTAATGAAGAGTGATTGCATGACTGCAGGAGTAATGTGTAGGTAATTGAAGGAGTGCATAACAAATGTGGGACTGAGTGAAAGAGTAATGTCTGTGTTGTTGCATAACTGTACTGGTAGTGTCTGGGCGATTGTAAAAGTGTATGAGTAGTGCCTGGGTGATTTTGGTTGGTGCATGAGTACTGCCTGGATGATTGGAGGAGTGCATGGGTAATACCTAGGTGCAACAAGGAGTATATCAGTAGTGCCTGTGTGATTGCATGAGTGCATAGATAGTGTCTGTATGTGTTTATAAGTGTGTGAGTACTGCCTGGGTAATTATATGAGTACAGCGGTAGTGCCTGGATTATTGGAAGGCTGCAAGGGTAGGGCCTGGGTGACTAAAGGAGTACATGAATAGTGCATAGCTGATTGGAGGAGTGTATGGGTAATGCCTAGGTGCATTGAGGAGTGTATCAGTAGTGCCTGTGTGATTGTATGAGTGCATAAGTAGCGTCTGCATGTTTTTCTATAAGTGTATGAGTACTGCCTGGGTAATTATATGAGTACAGCGCTACTGCCTGGGTTATTGGAAGATTGCAAGGGTAGTGACTGGGTGATTGAAGGAGTACATGGATAGAGCATTGCTGATTGGAGAAGTGCATGGGTAATGCCTAGATGCATTGAGCAGTGCATCAGTAGTGCCTGTGTAAATGCATGAGTGCATAGGTAGTGTATGTATGTTTTTATAAGTGTATGAGTGATGCCTGGGTAATTATATGAGTATAGTGGTAGTGCCTGGATAATTGGAAGACTGCAAGGGTAGTGACTGGGTGATTAAAGGAGTACATGGATAGTGCATGGCTGATTGGAGGAGTGTATGGGTAATGCCTAGGTGCATCGAGGAGTGCATCAGTAGTGCCTGTGTGATTGTATGAGTACATAGGTAGTGTCTGCATGTGTTTATAAGTATATGAGGGCTGCCTGGATAAGTATATGAGTATATTGCTACTGCCTGGGGTATTGGAAGACTGCATGGTAGTGACTGGGTGTTGGAGAGTAGGATCTGCACTTATGTTGCCCCCACTTTTTTTCTGATGTTAACACTGGTTTCTGGCTATAGTCTGACTGGGTCCCTGCTAATCAGGGCCCCAGTCTCTCTGTTCTCTCTAAACAACTTGGAGTGCATATTAGATGCACTAGTGATTGGATACTGTGGTACCTTATGAGCCCCTAGTATATGGTACCTTAGGTACTAAGGGCATAGTACTTCACAGGCCTACCAGGGGCTGAAGCATGTAATATGCCACCCCTGGGAAGCAGACTAAATCTGACACCACAGGCCTGCTACTGCAGCCTGGGTGAGGTAGTGTTAGCACTCCTCACTGAGGTATAGGTTCCTATATCTCACCATACACACACATATAAACCTATCAGTCACCCCTAAGGCAGGCCCTATCAATCCTGAGGGCAGGGTGCTTGGTTTACAATGTGAGGGGGTGCCTCTGCATGAGCAGGGCCACTCTGCAGCTGGGAGATTCTATTCTCTGTGGCTGTTTGTGGATGCAGTTAAACCATATACTCTTAAGAGCATTATAACCAAGCGGTAAATGCTAACTTTGGAATGACTGCATCAAAACATGTCGTGTTTGGTGTCAAACAACTTGGAATGATACCAGTATGATCCCACCCTTCTACAGGAGAAGACATGTACGTACTGTGGAAACACAGTAGAAATCTGAAAGAGCCCTGGCATCACAAAATGGATGCCACCAGAAAAGACACTGGGCTGCCCTCCTGCTGCTGACTGAAACTCGCAGTGGAGGCAGCCCAACAATAGGCATCCTGTCACAGGGAGGTGTCACCACATTCCAGACAGGATTTAGTGTATTGGGGCTCGGTGGGTGCACACTTAGAGAGCTTTGAAGTCATGCACTGGGGAGCAGTAGGCTCCTCTGTGCATATGCCAGCTCAAACCGGTTCAGGTGCTACCTGCC
Source organism: Triturus cristatus (assembly GCF_964204655.1). Taxonomy (NCBI): domain Eukaryota; kingdom Metazoa; phylum Chordata; class Amphibia; order Caudata; family Salamandridae; genus Triturus; species Triturus cristatus. The sequence goes on along the minus strand of NC_140583.1, from coordinate 1,137,814,234 downwards.
CCTGCTCTGGCATGAAACTGGACAAAGGGAAGTGGGTGTAACCACCCACTCCCCTGACCCTCCCAGAGGAGTGGTCATGGAGCTAGTCCCTCCCTTTCCTTTAGTATAAGATAGGGGAACCTTACCATTGCAAACTAGATATCCCTGGACGACGCTCAACAAGAAGAATCCTGGACGTTTGACATTCCACTACCTTTGGAAGACTGACGAATCTCCCTTGGAGTCAAGGAGTGACTCCCCTGCTTGGCAGGCAACAAAAACTTGAATCAACGGTCGCTAACTTTCCTGCTCCTGCTGGAGTCCAAAGTCCCTGCAGCCCCAGAAGTAGATTTCCTGACTTCTCAATGGCCATTGTGGGTCCCCAGCAGAGCTGAGGTGAGTGGACCCCACGAGTGACGAGGAACAGCAATACCCGGGTACCGTGTACTATTGTCAAGTGCAACCCCTTCTCGATGTTCTATGAATTTGTGCATTGGACAACGTGTGGTCCAAGCCTCCAGCAGGATTTTCCTTGAAAATCAGAGGCCTACCTTGTCTCGAGTGACCGTGGGCTCCTGTGAAGTGAATCCTCACGAGGCGTCTTTGCAATCCCTTGCTGGCTGGCTTGTGGGTCCCCTGAAGACTTTCTCATCAAACCAAAGGGCTCCCCTGGTTGCTCCAGGCCTGCCCTGACTTACCCTCACTGGGTGAGTCCCTCAGAGCTTGCTGGTCTGAACCACTGACTTTCTTCAATTTCCACGAGACTTGCTGTTGCCAAGGCTTGTTGGCTCCAATTCAGGTGTCGACACCTCAGTAAGCTGCAGACTTTGTGGGACACTCCGAATCCAACTCCTGGTCATGATCGACACCTCCTGGACCTCGTGGCTGACGAATCAAAAAACCCTTGATCACCTGAAATCACCCGACTTCCGTGGGCATCCATCTTCCTGCCCCGGGTCACTGGCAAGTGACTGTGAACACTGTCCCTTCTGCTTTCTGGTCTTCTTCATCTTGAATCCAGCCTTGGATTCCACCGGATACTTCTCCAGTCTTCACAAGCAGCAAAACTTCTTTGGCTTCCATTGAAAACGACGACGCGACCCGACACCAAAACACACCTATGCACTATGCACCCGGCTTCCCTGGGTGAGGTAACTCGTGCACTCTGGTGCTCCTGTGGGTGTTGGCCCTCAAACTACTTACCTTGTAAGTGACTTCTTTGTAGACCCTCTAGAAGTACCCTAAAACTTTAAAAATCCAACCGCGACTTGTTCCATTGAAATCAATAGGGAACCCGCGGCTGTGTTCTCACACTGCATGCGTCTCCCGTGGGTCCTTTACTTACCTGCCTTGGGTGGATTAGTGACGCCCCAGCGATTCTACAGGCCCTAGGCCTTGTTCCCTTGCAAGTCGACTTTCCTAAACCTCTTTTTTGGTATATGGTCTGGTACTCCCCTAGAGCCCCAGCCATATTTGTGCTTAACTTATTGTGAAACGTTGATATTTGCATATGTTCCTGTGTTCTAATCTCATAAAGAGTGTGTCTAGTTATAAATACATATATATTTAATATATATACCTGTGTGGTGTCCTTTCATTTGGTAATTCAAGAGATTATAAGGTAAAACAAGCAGCTTTACATTCCTCTGAGACTTAGCCCGAAGGCTGCTCTCCACAGCTACCACTAGGATAGCTTTATTGAAAAGGTTGTCTTAAACCTATCTTCCATAAGAGACGAATTGGACTGGTGCAAGGTGGCCACTATAACTAGTGACCAGCATATGCCAGGCCAACTTTTCACACTGGGTGATTGAAGGAGTACATACATAAAGCATTGCTGATTGGAGAAGTGCATGGGTAATGACTGGATGCATTGACCACTGCATCAGTAGTGTCTGTGTAATTGTATGAGTCCATACGTAGTGTCTGCATGTTTTTATAAGTGTATGAGTACTGCCTGGGTAATTATATGAGTACAGTGCTACTGCCTGGGTTATTGGAAGACTGCAAGGGTAGTGACTGGGTGATTGAAGGAGTACATGTATAGAGCATTGCTAATTGGAGAAGTGCATGGGTAATGCCTAGATGCATTGAGCTGTGCATTAGTAGTGCCTGTGTAATTGCATGAGTGCATAGGTGGTGTCTGTATGTTTTTATAAGTCTATAAGTACTGCCTGGATAATGATATGAGTACAGAGCTACTGCCTGTGTATTGGAAGACTCTAAGGGTAGTGACTGCATAATTGAAGGAGTACATTGATAGTGCATGACTGATTTGAGGAGTGTATGGGTATGTCCTAGGTGCATTGAGGAGGGCATTAGTAGTGCCTGTGTCATTTAATGAGTGCATAGGTAGTGCCTGGATGATTTTATAAATGCACAGGTACTGCCTGAGTGATTGAAGGAGTGCATGGGTAATGTGTGGGTGATTGCATGAGTGCAGGGGTAATGTCAGGGTCATTGGAGGCATGCATGTGTAATACCTAAGTGATTGCATGAGTGCAGGGGTAATGTCTGTGGCATTGCAGGTGTGCATGGCTAATACCTAAGTGATTGCATGAGTGCAGGCAAAATGTCTGGCGGATTAGAGGAATGCATAGTTAATACCTCGGTAATTGCATGAGTGTAGGGGTAATGTCTTGCTGATTACAAGAACGTAGGGGTAGGGCCTGGGTGATTGGAGGAGTGCATTGGTAGTGCATGAGTGATTCTAAAACTTGAAGGGTTCTGGCTGGGTGAATGGAGGAGTAAAGGAGTAGTATCAGGGTGATTGGAGGTCTGTATAAATATACCATTGGTGATTTTAAAAGTGTATGTGTACTGCCTGAATGAATAGAGAATTGTATAGATACTGCCTGGATGATTGAAAGAGTGCAAGGGTAGTGCCTGGGTGATTGCATAAGTGCAGGGATAATGTTTAGGTGAGTGGAGAAGTGTATAGGTTCTACCTGGGTGATTGAAAGAGTGTACGGGTAATGTCCAGCTGATTGCATGAGGGGGGAGATACTGCCTGGGTGATTGGAAGAGTACATAGGTAGTGTCTGGGTGATATTGTAACTGTATGGATACAGGCTAGGTGATTGGAGAAATGCATGGATAGTGCATGGTTGATGGCAAGAGTGTGGGAATAGTGCCTAACTGTATAGATCAGTGCATGGGTAGTGTTTGAAAAGATGGATGAGTGCAATAAAAGTGATTGTAAACATTACTTCATATTATTATGCTTATTACATTATTTGATCTTACCTTTCTTTACTAAAGTAGATTTAAAACTCAGTGAAACTATTTTACAGTACATTTGTTGGCAAACTGAATTTAAAATCCGTTCAAGCTTTATTAGAGCATTGGAATGTTGGGAGCTCCATTGAAAACAATGGAGCGCTCCGGGCTTATAATGGCTGGTATAAGCCCGAAGTACCAACATTCCAATGTGTCTTTGTTCACAGCTCTGGCTGTGAACAAAGGCTTCAGGGAACCCGAGGGGATTTCAATCCCCTTGCGCTCCCTGAAGGCTTTGTTTTGTTAGAACATTCTGCCCTCTAGTGGCAGAATGTTCTAATAGCCTTATAGCCCTTCGTAGCAGGGCTATACCGGCTTTTAAAGTCCCTCTGCTTTGTTAAAGTCCCTCGCCTTCGGCTCGGGCCTTTAACGCTGCAGCGGGCCTTTAACAGCCGGTATAGCCCGCTACGGTGGGCTATAAGGCTATAGTATTACTTTCTGTAATAAAAAAGAAGAAAAACTGTTATTACATTCAATATTATAGTTTTAAGAAGACTACATAATTTTAGAATTACATAACATTTTCAGTTTCCCTTTCTTGCTGTTTTCAGATTCAACTGAATTCTACCTTACACAGTAATTTAAATGTAGATTATCATATAACAGCGGGGAAATTAATACAATTAATGAGATTGTAAAAAAAAAAAAATATATGCGTTGAAGATATATACAAGTTCTCTATCTGTTTACCTATCTACAGTTTCTAAATTATATTCTTCAACTACAGTAAATCATTTATTTCTCTGAAGTACATTTTCTAAAATATACACTCTCATTCACATTGCATATAATATAAAGATCAAATATATAAACTACTTCTTTCAAACGCAATTTTGCAAATGCAGTAAGAATTAGAACAAGCAATAATCCAAACAGTAATAGTTCACATCTTCCCAATAGGTCAATAATGTTTCCAACAACGTTGTAGCATTAAAATGACATATTTTCCAAATCTTTCGATATATAATGTTGGCAACATTCCTGATTTTCAATGTGAGCATTTCGTATCTTGATTAGCTGTTTTTACTAATTTGGTAAAAGACACTGATTTGCAATCTGGTATTGTCAAATATATGAATCGTTCAGTGTCTGTTTCAGTGGTAGAAGAAAATGGACACTCTTCACATGTATGATCCCATCTGTAACTTAGTCCAAACAAATTTTCAATTTCTAGTCCTTCATCTTCCAATACTGCAAGCATAAACATAAGAAATGTGTGTGTATCTTGTTGTATATTGAGTGTAATTTGTGAAGATCCAGTACATATATCCAAAAGGTGCCAAATGTCAGAAGCAGTATGGATTTTAGTTCTATCAGTTACCAACTTTTGAAAAATATATTGTAGTAAAGAACAGAATCTTTTTTCTCCATTTTCCATAATTTCATAATGAAGATCTTCTAGATAAAAGAGAACATTCACAATTACATTAGCATAACAGTTGATACCTGAACTATATTCTAACTGGTATCCTACAAAATCATCAACAGTGTCCATTTTCATTTTCTTTGCAGCTTCATCATTTTATTGAATTGTTTTCTTTTTTTGAATCACACTAGAATGTTTCTTATGTATCCGTTTTTTACATACTAAACGTTTCTTGTATATGGGATATTCACCTAAGTTAGGTGTATAAAGTCTTCTTAACCGATTATACTCTCTTACACAATTTGCATCAGTACTAATCTTATTCTCGTCAAAATCAATCAAATACAAAACAGATAATGTTCTTACTCGAGACAATGCAACATATGCCATTCACTCTTTAAACACTGTACTTCCAATATTTACTAAAGCACTGTCTACACTTAAATCTTGAGATTTATGAATAGTCACTAGGGGTGGGAGGAATATGCGTAGTCACTCTACGCAAAGCTCCGCGAAACGGTAAAACATCTCTTCAGGCACGCAAAAGTTCCGCAAACCCGCGGAATTGCTTGTTCCACCCGTTCGCAATGCCTTTTTTCTGTTCGCGTATGCTGTTTGGGTGCTCGGGGAGAAATATCTCACAAACACGCATTTTGAAAGCGCGAACAAGCAAAAAATTCTGCAAAGACGAGGATCGTGGATTTTTGGGCAATTTTGCATTCTCCGCAGAATGCGAAATTACTCAAATTCCGCAAATTCCGCGAGCGGAACGGAATTTACTGCCCAGGCCTAATAGTCACAGCATATGCTAAAGAAAGAGGAAACGGTTTTCTATGAACATACAAGTTTTTTACAAGCAAAAAAGCGAACGGCACAAGGTCCAATCTGTTTTACCTCTTCAGTCTGATCAAATTTAATCTGTAAAAATTCAATTACATTTCTGTTCTAATAAATAACAAAGTCAACATCTTTTCCCATTGCTCCATTTACTAAACCTTTTTCTACATCTAAATTACGCCGTAAAATTACACAACAGTTCACACATACATTCTTTTCTAAACCAAAAGTCTTAGATACAGACTTCTCTAAAGAATCCAATTTTGATTGTAATTTCTCTGAGAGGAGAATAGTAACATCTTCGTGTTCCATTTTATCAATGGCTTCCATTTTCACTATTGGTTATTTTTCCAGTTTCAAAAGTTCTTTATTACAGTGTTGGCATTAGGCAAACTGTAGACTTCTTTTCTACAATTTGTTTGTACATTATTTCAGATGCAATGTTTTCATTTGGAAACAAGTTCGTTATTAGCCGACTTTGTAAAGCTTCTTTACCATGTTTTGTCAAAACACCAATTCTTATATCTTGAAGAATGTTTCCATAATGTTCATCACACTTACTTGTTGCATATTCCTAATAAGTACTTTATATTCAAAATGAGACCAAATGTTTACATTTCCAATACTTTCCAAAGATTTCCTAGTATCTTCATGGACAAGTGTTTTAAAAACTGGTTGCCCTTTCACAGGGGTACGTTGTAGTAGATTGCAGAATACATGTGTTCCTCCAAATAAAACATCATGATCTGTTTTTAAAAACTGTTGCATTCCTAAATGTACTAATGCAAGCATTAACTTTGAAACCATGCTCACCTCAACAATGATCAAAAGTTTCATATTCTTTAGTACTCTTGAGACTTCATAACAAGCTTGATTGTCCTAATGGATCTTGACTTACTGGAGCAGAACTTTGACTATCTTAAGAACTGTCTCTAGCTATTTCAGCTGCAATAATATTTTCTTGTTCAATCACTTCATTTAACATTTGTAGATAATTTGGAAAAATTGTGCACTGAATGCTCTCTTTACATGCATTAAAGGAATCTTCATAGCAATAAAAATCTCCAAGTAATTCCATTTCACTACGCCAAGGCTTGAAAAGTTGCAGAGGTGCTAAATAGAAACATTTCCTTTTATCTAGAGTTTGGCAACTGAGTTTCCTGTGGTTAATAAGATTTCCTTTGGCATGTTTAACCAAACATGCTTCAAAACCAATTACTGCATATTTTCTTCATTTATATTTTCTGTCACATTTCTCTTAAAACTGTAATGTTGCAGTATTTCAAAGAGACATATGTTTTCCAAATGTGGACTTCTTTTAGGATAGTACGTATCTAACATATTAATTTTAACAATATCTCTACTTTCTGGTTCATTCAAATCTAAGTATTCAATTTCTTGTACAGATTTCAATACTTGATTTCGTGTTGCAGCAAGACCTAGACTTAACCAATTGATTCCTCTTGACTTTGAATATAAACTTGCAGAAGTCAACAAATCCGAACATTAGTAGGTTCAAATCTCTCAATGGGAAAGCATCTTCAAAACCAAAGCTCTACAATTTATTATTAAGAGTCTTCACTTGTGAAATATCTTCCCACATTTCTTTCAACTCCGTCTTTTCAGATTTGGCTATATATGACATAACATAGCGAGAAACAGCAATCGAGTCATCTGCAACATACTGATTATCCATGTTTGCATTCCACATTGTCAAAATCACTGGATTGTAGTCATTAATATACTTTGAATCTTCAGTTCTTTTTATGTTCTAAGTATTCTTTGGAGATTTTCAAGTTATAGTTATTGTGGAGAGGTGTGGCTCACTGGCTAGAGGCGGCAGACCCGTAAGCAGAGAATCGGCCAGGGACCAGGGTTCAATTCCTGATGTGGCAGGGTCGTGGACCAGGGTCAAAACGGACTCGATAATTCTCGCCTTGGTACCTACTCTAACCAGGAACACACTCGGCAACTCTGGGCATTAAGCTTGCCTCATCTCTATAACGGCCCCCCACAGACGCCGGAGATGCCTGGTTTCACCTTGGAGATACCCAGAAAGGGACCATCTCACAGGGAAAACCAGGACGGGTTCCCCAGCGGTCTTCAGTGCCAGGATACTCCATGGAGTCACAGTGCGCTTTACAAGTACACCCACATAGTATACCTTACTGCTGACATGAAACGGTTGACTCTTCCTTTTGAAATTACTGGACGTGGGAACCCAAAACGACAATTTGTATAAAAGGTTCCCTTTGACTTCTATTTCTGTCGGCAATCTTTTCCACATCGATGACTTTGAAACCATAAAACTTGTTCTCTCAAGTTGTTTTCTCCTCCTTATTTTGGAATGGCACAGGTAACATACTCTTCAATGAAAGACAAAACCCTTTCATCAGTTTCAGTTTCTAATTGTGGTGCATTCTTGATCTATAACAGCATGTGTATATGAGGTGCACCTCTGACTTGGTACTCCTTTCTCCAAAGGAAATCAATAACTTCTCCAAGAGGTGGATTATGTTTATTTCCGATAAAAGACATCATAGCTTGAAACCTATGATTAAAATATCTGAACATACTTACAGGATCCAAGGAACACAGTTCTCCAGCTGTCTTCATTTCAATGTTTTTTAATATTTGAATTTGCTTCTCATAGAAATTCAAGTAAATTGTCCCATTCATATTCAGCACAGCTAAGTGAAACAAACCGTGTAGGGGTTCCTAAGTTTCTTAACATACATTTGAGTTCTCCGTGACAATGATACCAATACTCATTAGTACCACATTGACACGCCATCAAATTAATTAACTTAGATTCTAAATGATCATGTCTTTGTTGAACTTTGTCAAAAAATTCTTTTACAGAAACGTGTGTAAGATGAACTCCCATTTTTAATATGTGGTTCACTGCATATGAAAGTCCAGACAAGTCACTTTCAAACAGAATATGAAATAAATATGAAATACACTGTTGAAATCTTGGATCTTCTGAGTACAATCTTGTTGTACGATATTCGGAAACTGGAATCTGTACTGGTCATTCATCATATCGTCCACCTTTTTCAGTGGGGAAGAGCTGTGGAAAACAACAAGCTTCTATACTTTTTCCCCTACACTCATGGGAGTTCCCTTGGCTTTCTTCATTTGGAATAATTCATAGTATTTCCTATCACTTCTTTTGAATGTAGAGGATGTATACTATAACGTGCATACATTTCTTCACTCCTGGAGTTGTCCACTTTTTCTATGTGGCCAGTTGAAATTTCTCTTTCATCTTCTAAAGATATCTCTTGTTCTTCCACATATTCATTTTTATAATAAATATTGTTTTGTACAAGATATAATGTACCCTTCCGAAATTTGGTGACATCTACTAACTCTAGCCATATGTTCCGACTCTTTGTTGGTACACCATTACCTAGAATAACTACAGGTTCACTTTCCTCTCTCTCTACACCAACAGTTTCAATATTTTTCTTAAAATCTAAAGATAAATACACAACTCTTTCTTTAAAACCTCTTTGTAATTCTTTTGGAGGCAGCTTACCTGTTTTAGGCTCCATACGAACTATAGCCTGAAACAGGTGCAAAGATTGAATTAATGGACTCATATGTAATTAAGTCTACCCGTTCCGGATGAAAAGCTACCAACTCTAGGTCATTATGTACAGCTCTAGCTGGAATTTTGCTCTCTTCTAAATTGTTGTAATAATATTTACAAATATGTTGATCACTACCCAACTCAAAACAACCTTCCACCAACAAATAAGCACCAAATTGCTCCCACTTATCATTGTTTTCCTTTTCACTTTATAATACAAATCAACATTCCTAGTTTGACTTCTATAGTGAGTACATCGACAACAAATACAAACATAGTTTGGTTTTTCACAAGAAAGTACCTTAAACTGTGTAATTTATTCTGCAAACTGCTCAGTAGTACTATCTTGTACCTCTTCTTCAACACCTGCACTTATCAAAAGCTCACTTTGTTTACACTCCTTTCAAGGACCAAATAAACAAAACTTTATATCATCAGTAACTTTTTTTTACATCCACTACTGAATCATGCAAAAGAGCAGTGTTTATTTCACTTAATGATAATGCAGGACTTTTTACATAGTACAATATTCTTACTAACTTCTGCATTACTGCTAACATTCTTAAATGATTAAAAGTACTTAGACACATTTTTCTGGAAAGACAAGCCAGAGAATGACCCTGCAAGTTAGTATTTTTTCTTACAAGGATCTAGTCCTTGCAACATCTTAATCTTTGTTTAACACTTTTTTTTTTACCATAATCGCATAGGATATTTTGTAATATACCAATAGATACTTGTTGTATACTACAAATACTACTACAATCCTACTTATACACTGGAACTTGTGTAAGTCTCCCTTGAACTTCTTCAGCTATTACTTCTTCCCCATTTCTAGGAACCATCTGTTCTTTTTCAATTGGACAACTGTTTTTAACCTCATAACAACGACCCCTGGTACCAATTGCATAGGCTAATGTAATTTTTGAAAAAGGTTTCTTCATTAAAAAAGGTTCAGTACTAGAAGTGTGCTTCCATGCACCCGAAAATGTTTTGCAAAAGTTAGGAATATTAACCAGTCTTTTTCTTTTACTTTTCTCCTTCATAAAGTGCATTGTTTTATTCAATGTTTGTATTCTCTTCACTACTAATATAAACAATTTTCTTTTCAATTCAAACGCCTTATCGACTACACTTTGAATCTGTTTTTTCTTTTTGTAAAATGCTGATCTTCTTTTATATTTTTTGCAATCTTTCAATACATTTTGTAGTACTCTACTTTTATACATTCACTTCTTAATGTATTTATATTCTTTCATCCTTTTTTCAACATGGATTGTTTTCCTATAACCTGATTTTGCATTAATTTCTCTTTTTTCTTTCCTTCCAATTGCTTGTAGTACTTTTCTTTCTCTTCTACCCATTTTGAAAATCGATTACATTTTTTTAAAAGTCTTTTAACAAATTCTTTTGTTCTCTTACCAGAAGACTTTTTCTTCAATGTCACTTGTTGTACTTTATCTACTTTCTGCTTTTCTCTACCCTTAAAATAGTTCTGTTTTATTTGCTGTCCTTTCTTTTGAACTTGTCTTGTCATACTGAATATTTCTTAATAATTATGGAGAATTTACCAAAAAAATAAAAGTTTATTAACTTTCCAAAAATATTAAATATTATTAAAATGATTATATATGAATATTACCATCTATAAGTAAAGAAATACATTGAATAGTGCCTAGGTGAATAGATAAGTGCAACAGTAGGACCTGGATGATTCTACAACTGCAAGGATAGCATATAACTAGTGCCTGGGTGATTGCATGATTGACAGAGTAATATTTGGAGGATTACTGGAGCACATAGTAAATCAGTGGATGATTTTATAATTGCATGAGTACTGCTTGGGTGTTTACAGGAATACTGAGGGAATGTCTGAGTGATTGGAGGAGTGTAAAGGTAGTGTCTAGGTGATTTTATAAGTACATGAGTACTGGCTTAATGATTACATAAGTACAAGGGTAGCACCTGCATGATTGAAGGAGTGCAAGGGTAGTACCTGAGAGATTATATAATTTCATGGGTAGTGGCTGGGTGATTAGAAGTGTGCATGGGTAAGTGCCTGGGTGTTTTCATGAGTGCAGGGGTAATAACATAGGTAATTGCAGCAGTGCATATGTAGTTCCTAGATCTTTGGAAGACTGCATGGGTAGTACTTGGGTGTTTTTATAACTGCATGAGTGTTGGGCCTAGCCAAATATAAAGCAGCACACTATTACATGACTCAACCATAAGTCTCTCCATATTGTTAAAAGCATGCATACATATGTCTCTACCTTTTCAAATCATCATCATATCTAAAACAAATACGTATACAATATTTCTGAAATATAGTGAAACCTAGAAACTGAGATATGTAATAGATCTGCCTGAGTGATTGCATAACGCCATGCGTAGTGCTTCGATGATTGTATGACTCCAAAGGTAGTTGCTAGGTAATTGCAGGAGAATATGGAAAGTGACTGGCTAATTCATCAGTGCACACATACAAGTTGAGTGCATGGATAAGTGTATTACTAGCACCTTAAAGGATAGACGAGTCATGGAGTAGTGCCTAGGTGAATAGATGAGTGCAACAGTAGGATCTGGGTGATTCTATGGCTGCAAGGGTAGTTTGGGGTTATTTCATTTCAAATTTCTTTATTTCGGCCAAATAGGCCATAAAAGATATAATCATACAACATCAATAAAAAGATTCACTTAAGATGAATAAAACCCATTTGATATGATCAATAAAACCGTTATGCAAAAAGTTGAGACACAAAGCACAGTTGGAATACATTAATCAGAGCAATCAATAAGCAGTTTAGACCTTATGTGCCACATAGCCGTTAAGAATTTGGCAACTGCAAAAACCAGGTGGGGATCAGTGCTCGTTTTCAGTATTCTGAACGAATTCAAATGGCTCCTTAAACCCAGATTCCTGCAGAGGGGAGCTAGCCAGTATTTTCTTGGTCTAATGTATGCTGGGCAGAAAAACAAGATGTGAATTTCTTCCTCCTCACAAATGCAACAGCCTGGGCATATTTTATCATTCTTGTTTGACCAATTATAGGTGAAAGATTTAATAGGGAGCGTCCCTATCCTCCACTGTATGAACAATTTTCTAGAATAGATGAGTGCAACAGTAGGATCTGGGTGATTCTATGGCTGCAAGGGTAGTTTTGGGTTATTACATGACTGCATAGGTAGACACTGCATGATTCTGTGAAAGTCAATGATCAAACAAGCGTATGATATATCCCCAAAGATTCACGGTAAACTTCGTTGTCTGGATGAAGAATTTTTCTTTATTTTGTGATTCAAATTATTCTGATTTAAAAGTACAGCATACAATTCATAGCCAATTCATAGCTGACGCGTTTCGTCCCTACGGGACTTCTTCAAGGCTATAGAGATACATATACAAGACATACATTATTATATACAATTAAAATTACATAAAAAGAAAACACACAATTATTACATAGAGATCTAAAGTATTTTCTCAATACATTTTATATGTACAGTCAAAACCGAGAATCTGTGCGGACTGAGGGATATATTCAAAAACAGAAACGAGAAAATAAAAGATGCAATTTTTTGGAGGATCTAACAGAGTTTCCCTGATCTTTTCTAAACGTTTATGGAAAATAAATATTTATTTCCAGTTTTTTCTAACTCTTGTATATATGTATTTCAGTTTTATTCAAATTAATCAATCAGTGTTACCAACAATTTATATACAATAGTTCTGCGGGCAAAGTGTGCCACAATTAACATTGATCAATGGTATCCAGCATGTTGAATATATTCCTCAGTCTGCACAGATTCTCGGTTTTGACTGTACATATAAAATGTATTGAGAAAATACTTTAGATCTCTAAGTAATAATTGTGTGTTTTCTTTTTATGTAATTTTGTAGTTTTTGTAGGTAGTGTCTGGGTGATTTCATAACACCATGACTACTGCCGAGTGATTGAAAGAGTATAACATTACTGCCTGAGTGTTTTTATAAGTGCATGAGTAGTGGCTACATGATTAAAAGAGTGCATGGGTAATACCTTAGTGAATGCATGAGTGCATAGGTAGTGCCTAGAAGTTTGCATGAGTGCAGGAGTAATGCCTGAGTGATTAAAGCACTGCATATGTAGTGACTGGATCATTGGAAGACTGCATAGGCAGTACTTGGGTGTTTTTATAACTACATGAGTGTTGTGCTTAGCAAAATATAAAACAGCAGACTATTACATGACTCAACAATCTCCATATTGTTAAAAGCTTGCATACATATGTCCCTACGTTTTCAAATCGTCATCATATCTAATAGAAATATGTATACAATATTTCTGAAATATAGAGAAACCTAGAAACTGAGACATATTATATGAATGAAATAAGCTTTATTTCAATACAAAACATATCTTAAAAGCGTATACATTTCAGGCATAAACAAATATATAAAATCACAGGACTAGTCATAAAACTATGCTATCACCAAATTTCCAAAGCAGACAAAAGTTAAAAAATACATATAAACAGAATAAATAAGACAATTACTTAAAAAGGAATACAATGACAATAGGACTGCTTATGTGTGGACTACTAGGGCTTTTGATCTTATGAGCCAAGACCACCTCAGAAACTTGGATAAAGCACAAACATACAGGGATCGTGTATCTGATTTTAGAATGCGCAAAGCTATGAGATGGTCTCTTGTGCCCAGGTCTCTACACAGAGGTTTGAGCCAATAGGTCCTTGGTATTTTATATTCAGGACATGCAAATAAGACATGTGCAATTGACTCAACTCGAGTCTCACAATGAGGACAAAATGGTGATGTCTGAAAAGGTGGCTTCCAGCGTGCGGTTAGTTAGCGCACTGGAAGTGTACCAACCCTAAATTTAAAATAAAGGGCCCGATCGAAAGGCTTCTGAATAATATCAAGATAGGGCTCGTAGCGCACTTCATCTTTAAGCCTTAAAAACTCAGTGGTGCTTCTGCCACCATAAGGACTAGAAATCCTCTTTGCAGTGACCCAACTCCAGTACAATTTCTTCAGTTCAGCTTTCGGGGGTGAAGTTCTGTTCACCCAGGCATCTCTGAGACCTAGGTCACAAAGCAGGGTCTTAACATCTTTCAGCCATTTGATTTTGTACCCGCAAGGCATAGTCAATAATTCAGTCAGTCCCTCTGCATACTTGGCTAACTCGGGAGTTTGCCAAAGCCGGGCCCATGGGAGAAGGGGGCGGACTTTTGCCAAGTCTTTCATCGTGTGGCACCCCAAGTCCATTAACAGAGGCACTACTGGAGTGCTCTGGGGTAATGCCATCAGTTCCTTATAAAAACTGCAATCAGACTTAGCAAGCTCGTCAATATTGTTCAGGCCCCATAGTTCGGCACCATAAAGTGCCGAGCTCACACCTTTTGCTTTATATATCTCTAGGGCTGGGGCTATTGGCCTAGACATGGAAGAACGATGTTCCCTGAGGAGGGCACCAGTAACCCTCTTATGATTTAAAAGCATCTTATGTATGTGAGGTGACCATCGCATAGTGTCTGAAATGCGGATACCCAGGTAATCAAATTCTTTTACTCTTTCAAGGTTAGCCGCATTCAGAACTGGGGGCCGTCCTAATTTTTTGGGTGGATTCAATATTAGGTACTTCGTTTTGGCAGAATTTATTATAAGGCCTCTGCCATTACAAAAGGTTTGGAAGCTGTCAAGAAGAGTTTGAAGACCCATAGGTGATTTAGACAACAAGAGGGTATCGTCAGCGAACAGGAGAGTTGGAATACGTTCGCCCGCCAGGGATGGCGCATCAGAAGGAACTTTCAACAGATGCTCCACTACACCATTCACATAGAGTGAGAAAAGGGTAGGAGCAAGAACACATCCCTGTCGGACACCCCTGTTCACTGGGATTCTCTCTGTTTTCTGGCCCTGTGGGCCCCACCACACTTGTGTATAGTTTCCCTCGTGGAGTTTTATTAGTAGAGCCAGTAAGTTGGGGGGAATCTTCATGCTGGCCAATACGCCCCACAGAGTAGCTCGGGGAACTAGATCAAAAGCTGTTTTAAGATCTATGAAGGCGAGATATAGACTACCCTTTCCGAGAACGACAACCTTCCAATAGACGAGGAGCAGTCTAAAGACTTGTTCTATGGTACCTGTCCCAACCCTGAAGCCTGCCTGATAGTCTGAAAGAATGTTATTTTCTTTCGCCCATAATAGGATCCTCTCCAGAATCACCTTCCCAACAACCTTCTGGGTTGAGTCAATCAGACTGATTGGGCGATAGTTGGCTGGGTCGTCCCTGCCACCCTTCTTAAAAATCGGGACAACCTCAGCTCCCTTCCAGGATTCAGGGACCGAGGCACCATTAGCAATGGCGTTAATTAGGGTGGAGAGGAGCTTCCCCCATCTGGGTGGATCTAAACTGAGGACGTCACCAGGGATACCATCCGGACCAGCTGCTTTCTGGGGGACGATGGACTTGATAGCATTGACCACTTCCTCTTCAGTAAAGGGATCAGTGATCGATGTACCCCTGGAGGCAAAAGCATCTTTGGGAAAAGACTCCCCCTCACTCTCAGGCGGGGAGGAGTAAAGTTTAAAAAAGTGCTCAAACCAGACCTCGCTAGTGATGTTACATGTTATAAGATCGTGGGCTGGTCTGTTCTTGGTCCTGATTATACTCCAGAAAGGACCTGAGTCACGCTTTGAGGAAGCCTCCCTTAATGCCTGCCAGTACTGTTCCTCCCAATCCTTCTTAGCATTAGACACACAGCTCCTATACTCCTTCCTGGCCAGCTGGATCTTTGGCGTGGACCTGCTTTTGAGTGCCATGATTAAGGCAGATTTCTTCCGCCTACAGTTTTGTGTGTACCAGCCATCCTTAAATTTGTGATTATCCACCCCCCCCTCGGTGGCCCGCCTTTACCATATACTCGGAATAAATTCCCCAGCTCTTTAATAATACCATGGAAAACGGCAGGAGACTTGCCATAAGCAGCCTCATGAGTATTAAACGAGGCCAGCTCAACTTGTGCTGCACACAGTATTGCCCCAATCGACTGAACTTTCTCTTCATTAAGCATCACTTTTCGCCATTTAAGGCGCCTCTCGCAATTTGCGGGGCGCACCTCGAGAGTTGGCATAAAACTAGCTATTGGTGGAATCAAAGACCCATTTGCTCCCTCCCATAATGATTTCATACTTAAGGATAACTGATTGTGGTCGCTAACATCAGAGGGAATTATTTCCATGTCCACCACGTATGGCCAAAGTTTGAAATCAAGGAGTATATAGTCTATCCTCGAGGTATGGTTTATCCTGTTATAAGTGTGAGCGCCTTGCAGGTCTGAAGCTGTTCTGCCGTTTGCCGCCCTTAGTCCAAACTCTAGGGTCATGGTATTCATATGTATAACTGATTTTGTCCATCTCCTAATGGGGGGCAATGACAATATCGGAATTCCTCTTTTGACATCATCCTCCATTAAGTCAGGAAGGTCTACTAACGCAAGGGGCTCAAAAGAACAATTAAAGTCTCCTACTACCAGGACGTAGGATGCGTGATGGCACTCATGCAGTTCGCCCTCAAGAAGTGTAAGTACAGGTGACAAAGCTCCTTTTCTTAGACCCCTGGCATAGACATTAATTAAGACTAAAGACTTCCTTCCCTGAGCTCCCTTGAGAGTAAGCCTAAGAATATCGGGAGAGATATTATGGGTCTGCCTAGTGCTGCACCCGAGAGAGATGCTGACCCAAATAAGAAGACCGCCCGAAGGGCGTCCTCTCCCAGACGAAGATAGAATGGCCGGCACAAAAAAGGTGGTATAGCCAATCATATGGTGGGGCACTGTGCTCCAAGTCTCCTGGAAGATACAGATGCTATAGGGCTCTATCAAAGAATTCCAGTTTGGGAGATCTAATTTGCAAGCAATGCCAGCTACATTCCAACTTAGGACCCTTAAGGGAGGGACGTCTGTAACTAAATCCCGTGTTGTAAGAGGGATGGCAGAACTAGGGATGACCTGAGACAAATTAGGTGTGGAAGACGGTAACAGGTAATTTGTATCCTGGAGATTTATGGTGAACTGTGGTCTTTGCTGCTGGGCATGGAGGCCCAGAGTGTTAGGTAAGGGATCCCCTGCTAATTCAGTAGGAGTTTCTATGTCTTCTTTGTTTTGGACGCCGGTGGAGGTATAAGTTCCAACCGCAACGGGGTTTCCATGTCAATAGGGATCATAATGGCCGTGAAATTCTCGATATCTAGTGAAAGCAGGAGTGGAATAATCATTGCCACTAATAGTCCGGGCCCCTTTATGGAGCCCATCATGACCCAAATAGAAAAAAGACTGTGAATGGTGGAAATACACAGAATCTGAATAGAAATGACTTAAGTCAAGACATCCTATACCATTAACAGTAAAGCCTGATTGTTGGTTACAAATTAACCTTGTAACACGAGGATCCCTGAAGTTTACAAGAATACAGTCACCAGGCGTATTCTTAGGTCTATTTCCCACCCAGGAAACCCTTCTGACATAGAGGACATGGCCATCCCAATGCCTAGGAAGCGGCTTGTTGGTGTTTAGCCAATGTGTTGTTTTATTTTTTAATTCGGTAAAGGATTCGAGCTTACCAGCTTTGAGCTGAGGGACTCCAGTTAGAACAACAACATAGGGTAGGCACTCCGGTGGTAAATTAATATGAGATAGATTATGCTGGGTGCAGGTAACATTTTCGTTCGGTTGGTCTTGAGGAGGTTCCTTACTAGGTGATTTGGGCAGACTCTGGGTGGATTCTAACTCGTGTCCTAGTGCTTCAGGGTTTCCATGACTTTTAGTTGGGCCAGGTACTAGCTTTTTATTCGTGGATTTTCTGCCCAAATTAGGCGTAGGTGCTAAGGGTTTGGGTCCTGTTACAATGGCCCCATTCTTAGGCCCTAAATTTGGGACAGTATTTGAGTGTAGCAAGGCAGCTTGAGAAATAGGCTTGTGTTGGGTATTAGGAAGGGGGTCGGCAATGACAGAATTATCGTGGCCAATCTTCAAATGCAACTTAATTAGTGATTTAAGAGAAAAAAAGTTGTCTAGAGAGGCCTGCTCAAATCTCTCGAGCCTCTCAGACAGTGACTTCACTCTTTCAATCAAAGGCAGTATAAGAGATCTAATAAGTAATTCAAATTGGCCGACAAGGGAAGATTGAAACTCAGGGTCGAATGGGCCAGGATTTAGGGGAATCTGCTCTACAGAGGATTGAGGAACCAGGTTATTAGAGTGCACAGAGGATGATTGCATCCTCTGTTGTTGAGGTGTAGATAGCGCTGTACGACCCACTTTCCCATTACTGGTATTGCGCGGTTTGGTTTTAGATTTCTTTGGTACTTTAGCATGGTCACCCCTGTGGCCACTACCCACTCTTTTCCTTTTACTTGGTGCAGTTTTGGGTCCTGCAGTGTTAATTGACTCAGAGGAGACTGGGATTTCAGGGGAGGGAGTTATGTTAATAATAGTCTCAGAAGCCACTATTGGAGTAGTCAGCAGGGGTGAATACGACAAGTCGAGCTGTGTTGAAGGGCCACGACCAGTGCAGCTATCTGAGTTTGTATGCATACTAGTCGCCGTGCTTTGTTTATTCCCCAATATAGTACTAGTTGTTTGGTTACTTTCTGTGACAGGGGAAACAGCCATTGCTATTTTGCCCAATGAGGAGCGTTTGTTATTAAGCTGATCAAGAGAGATTCGGCGTTCTGTGATAGCTCTTTCCTTATCGAGGACAGAGTAGGCACGTGTAATGAATTGATCTAGGGTACCGCTAACTCTGCCCCCGCCTGACCCACCTCCCTTTCCCGAGCGCGTGGACATTGCCATATGCTCAATTAGAAAGAACAAGACAGATCGTATGATACAATAAACGGGACACTAATGTCAAAACACCCAATAAAGGTCCTCAGTGTAATGACTTACACGACACTTTCCAAAAAGCAACAATACGGTGGGAGCAAGAGGAATGGCCCGGCCCGGCCTCCTCTGGCCCCTGACGGCCACAGACGGCCCCGCCCTTGTCCCGCGTTCCCGCGCGCGTTCCGCGCAGCGGAAGCTGTGGTAAGTTGATATAGGACCAATGGGCGGGAGGGCAGGTGGGCGGCCCTAGGCCCAGGTGGAATCAGCCAAGGTTACCTGGGAGATGTAGTACTCCTCCCTTCCTTCCTCACGGTGAGGACAATGTCCAGCAGCGGTGGCTCGATAGAATGAGCAGACCGCAAAGTACAACACTGCAACAAATCCAAATCCAAGGACAGGCAAAGCGAAGGGGGACCCGCGCCAGCGGGTTCCGCGAGGTTATTTAAAGGTCCGGTGGGCGGGAGGGCAGGTGGGCGGCCCTAGGCCCAGGTGGAATCAACCAAGGGCACCTGGGAGATGTAGTACTCCTCCCTTCCTTCCTCACGGTGACGACAATGTCCAGCAGCGGTGGCTCGATAGTATGAGCAGACCGCAAAGTACAACACTGCAACAAATCCAAATCCAAGGACAGGCAAAGCGAAGCGGGACATGTTATAGATCTGCCTGAGTGATTGCAAAACTCCATGGGTAGTGCTTGGGTGATTGTATGACTCCAAAGCTAGTCGCTGGGTAATTGCAGGAGAAGATGGATAGTGACTGGCTAAAGGTTGAGTGCATGGATAAGTGTATAAATAGCACCTGAAGGCATAGATGAGTCACTAAGAAGTGTCTAGGTGAATAAATAAATGAGTGCAACAGTCGGGCCTGGGTAATTCTATGACTGCAAGGGTAGTGTGTGGGTTATTACATGATTGCTTAGGTAGACACTGCATGATTATATGACTGCAGGGGTAGTACATAACTAATCCCTGGGTAATACCATGAAACAGGGGTAATATCTGGGGGATTGCTGGAGTACATTGCAAGTGAGTGGGTGATGACATAACTGCATGAGTATTGCTTGGGTGATTGCAGGAGTACTGAGGGAATGCCTGAGTGATTAGAGTTCAAAGATAGTGATTGGGTATTTGAACCAAGGTATAGCCAATGCATTGGTGATTGCATGGCTGCAGACTAGAGGTAATGTGTGGGGGATTAGAGAAGTACATAGGTAATGTCTGGGTGGTTGCATGAGTTAAGGGTCAATATTTGGGGGATTATAGGAGTACATAGAAAGTGCCTGTGTGATTAGAGTAATACTGTGGTAGTGCCTCAGTGATTGCAAAAGTGTAAAGGTAGTGCTTGGGTTATTTTATAAGTGCATAGTCACTGGCAAAGTGATTGGAGTAGTGCATAGATCCTGACAGGGTGATTGGAGGAGTACAAGGGTAGTTAAACCAGTGTATAGCTAACCCATTGGTGATTGCATGATTGCAGGAGTTATGTCTGGGGAATTAGAGGAGTACATTTGTAATGCCTGGTGATTCCATGATTGCAGGAGTAATATCTGGGAGATTTCAGGAGTACATGGAAAGTGCCTGGATGATTTTATAAGTGCATATGTACTGCCTGGCTGATTGGAGTAGTAGTGTAGTAGTACCTGAGTGATTGGAGGAGTGCAACATCCTGAGTAGTAGCAGAATACTGAAATGTCAGCACAAAAGTCAGTATGACATGGTGTACACTTTTGTACCGCAGCTTCAAAATTATGTAACTACTCAGGGTGTTTGGCATACTCAAAAAAAGCATAAAAGCCAAACATGAGTCTGTTATAAATCTCACCATATTCCTGAAACTATACATGCATATATGTCTACCTTTTGAAATCATCATCATATATAACAGAAATAAACAGGTAGACTGAACATTACATTTCAAAGATACACCTACACTTCTGCAGTGTATTTCAAGTGTAGCTTTACCCAGACTCATAGAAAGTAGCCTAATTAGTAATCCCTCCTGTTAACATGTCTTAAAACTCACTTTTGTGTTGCAGCTTCACCATTCTATGGATATTGAGTCTAGTCAAACATAAGCCAGCAACCTATCACATGTCTCTACTATAACTCTAACCATAATCCTAAAAGCATGCATACATGCTTCTATCTATACCTATTGCCAAAAACATTACACACATTAGAATACATGTGCAAGTAGAAACATAACCACACTCACAAGACCATAAAGGCCTTAAAACTTGACAGACTACACTTAACATTTCAAACACACACAGATTTATGCGGCAAATTTCAAGTGAACTTTTACACAGGCTCTCATAAAGTACCATAATCAATAATTCCTCTCCCAACATATCTTAAACATCACTTTTCTACTATTACTGCTTCACTATTCTAGCACTAATTAGGTATAGAGCATAGCTAACAGCAAAGCAACACTTCACTTATCTTTCATGAAATCTCCCCATATTTCTAAAACCATGTATGCATATGTCTGTACCTTTTGCTAGCATCATCATAAATAAAAGTAATTCACAAATAAATGTATACCTGTGATTTTTGACATCTATCATCTTCAGACGCATAACACATACCATAATATATGTGCAAGTAGACAAATATCTCAGTTACAACACCATCCACAGCTCAGAACTTCACAGACTACACTTCCATTTTCAAACAGACACTGAAAATGATGTGGTACATATAAAATATAACTGTCCACACATCATACAAATTACTCTAATAAATAACAGATCTACAAACATCTCAAACCTCACTTTTGGGCTGTTGCTTTACCATACAATAACTACTTATAATGTTGCACCTACCCAAATACAAAGCAGGAACCCTTCACATGTCTTTACTAAACGTCTCACCATATTCCTAAAAGCATACATGAATGTCTGTACCATAGACTATCCAAACCTTAAAAATTCACAGAACAAACTTCCAATTCCAAGTAAACACCAAAGGTTATGTGGCATATTTCAACTGTACCTCTCTAGAAACTTAAAAAAAGAAGCCTAATCAATAATACCTTCTGACAACATCTTTTAAACCATGCTGCATCTTCACCATTCCACTACTACTCACAGTCTTGAGCCTACCACATACAAAGCAACAATACCTCTTTGTTATACATCATGCACCTTCAAATGTATAAGACATATGAAAATACATATATAAGTAGAGACACACTTGAGACATAAGTCCATGCGCACCTTAAAACTTGATGGCAATACCTAAAACTATGTGGTATACTACAAATGTACATCTCCACACACTAAAACAAACTACCATAATCATTAATCCATCTTCCAATATACACATATTACTGTACAAAATATATTTTAAACAACATTTAACTGCAGTAAAACAAACTACAGTACACATTTCCACATTTTTAAAATATATATCAAACATCACAGTTCATCAATAATTTTTAAATATTAAAAATAATCCTCGTACATTATACACATCACAAATGTATAACTCGCCTTCCAAATTGATTTGTAGAATTAAAAATATCACAAATTCTTTATGGATGTATTTATGGGTTTTAAAGTGTTTGTAATCTGGACATCAATAAAAAATATTTAAAAAAACAAACAAACTTATAAAAGAGTTTCTTATGGACACAATCAATGTAACGCACCACTCTCAGCAAGGTAAAACCAGTAATGGCAAACTTTCTCTCTCTTTCTACACACAAATACATGTAAGTAACAAATCACATTGCTTCCTACATTATTTCAAATTATAAAACCCATTTATATTGGTTAGACATATTGACCCTTACCAACTGACTTCTAAAAGTGCCTAAACTGGTTCTGGAATTTTTTGGAGTTGCGACTCAACCGTGCACCAATGCGATGGAGCCGTGAATCCATACGGAGATCAAAAATATATTACAAATAAAAATACGACTATTTTTCAACAACACACCACTTCTAAACATAGTACTGACTTGGGAAATTATACTTTAATAACATATCACCTATATATAAATTACAATTGCATATTATAAAACCACAGATAACATTCAACCCTGCCCCCATTCTGCTTAATGCCAGTTTCCATAGTAACAGTTCATGGAACATTCAACTGAACTAACAGTGTCACAAGTTCACCATATTTTCAAGTTCAGCACACAAGGTCACAAATGCATACAGCAGGTGTGGCTGACTTTTGCAAAATATGAGCTTATCTCATCTACTGCACCTTTCAAACATTTTTTACTAACCAATAACGAATATGCTTTTTAAAGAAAGTAACATGCATCCTATTTTTGAGTGTACAATGCTCTTAAACAGCCAATCAATTCTCTACTTTTTTTAAAACAGCATCTTGTCCACCATTTTATATACCTCTCATTCTACCAACTGACTACCTCAGCTACAGACATCTTTTTATTAGGGGTGGGCGGAATTTGCGAAATTCACTTTAGCAAACAATCGGAAAAATGTTGAAAATCTCCGCAAACATGCCAGAAATATCGCGAAGACGCAGACATTTTTTTCCCGCCTGTTTGCGGTATTTTCTGCGTGATCGCGGCTCGCCAACTTACCCGAGCGGTTGCTCACAGGCACGGCCATCTTGTTTTTACTTGTCCCACCCACCTGCGATGCTTACTTCCTGTTCCTGGTCGCGCAATGCATGATGGCGCCCGTTCGCGGTATGTATTTCCTGTTCGGGAATGCTTTTACTTGTTCGCGTTGCTTTTTGCGTGCTCGGGGAGAAAATATCACGCACTTACGCACGTGGTCGCAATGGGCGCGGCCATCTTGTTTTTCACTCTAGTGCATGGTTCTGGGGCCTGATTTTCAATCCTCCCTGTATCTTTCCAATCCTTTGTTTGAAGCCACTTTTGTTTGATCTTTTTTATTTATTATTTCTCTAACTATTTTCCTGCTTCTATTTTTTTTTTTGTCTACTTTTTTTTTGTTTTTTAGCTACTTTTTCACTCTTTCTATTGCCTGCTATTAATTTCCTTTACTTACTTTTTTAATTTTATTACCTTTTCTTTCCTGCCCCGTCTCTCATCCCCAGAACCATGTCAAAGGGTAGGGCTCGCCGCAGCCAGAGCCGCGACCGCTTTCCTTGTGGAAGGTGGCGCCCACAAGGGGTGCAGGCACGGGCCTTTTTTGGGGAGGTGGAGTTGGCTGCACTCATCTTCTTTGTGCAGCACCACCTCCCCTTAACCCTGGCAGCAGGTGGCAGGCCTGGGTCTGGGTACGGGCTCTGGGAGCGTCGACAGCGGTGGGGGAAGATGCGGCGGGCAGTGTTGCGCTGCTCTGGGGTTCGGAGCACCCAGGCGCAGTTGACGCACCGGTGGTCCGACATCCTGGACCATGAGCAGGACCTGCTGGACCTGCTAGGAGTGGAGGTCCCGGGTCTTGGTGAGTAACTATTAAATTATTACTACTTTGTGTCTGTTCTTCTGCTCTGTGTTATATATTGCGAATATCTTTTTTTCTTCCAACCAGCTAGAGTGTTGCTGCTTACATTCCAGGTTAATTACGTTTAAAAGTCTTCTGTGATTGTTATGACACAGGTGCTCCTCTGCGCTACTACTAATGTTACTTGTTTGCAACTTTGCGTTTGCGCTCGCTTAGAGTAATTATGTAAGAGTTTATTTTAGAGAAATTAAGTTACGTAATGCTATAGTGACTCTAGTCCTTACTTTGTCCTGTCACTAAGAGATAGGGGCGGATTGATACTTAGGTTTAGTTAATTTGGATGAGTTTGTAATTTTTTAGTGGGATGCGTGATGCCCCCTCAGTTACGTCACCTGCTGCTAGTACACCAGTCTTTATTAGAACCTTTTCTAGTTTGTTCAATGAGTGGTGGCAATTGGCTTAGCACTAGCAGAACATCAGCATCAATCAATCAACCCAAAATTAGGTGTATACAAAAAATGTAGTCATGTGTCCTCCATTTGACCATATGCATTGTTGAGGACTAAAAGAAGTGGAAATGCATACTTAATGTTCAATTGGCACACCTGGAATAGGTGAGCTAGGTCGAGTGGTACGTTGTACCTAGGCTTACTTAGTATTCTGGAATCAGAATGGAAGACTGGATTACTGTTGATAAATAGTAAGTAGTCGATCCGCGAATCCCCCGATACTATTTGTTGACCAGATGAGATTGGTCAATTTAGTTATTGCAATTGTTGTTTACATAAGTGTTTTTTGACCGTTCTTTAAAAGTATTTTATTTGTTTGACACCATCCATCAATGTTTGTCTCTTTCTTATATCTTTCCTGTTCAGTACCCAGGAGCAGGGAGACAGGGAGTGGGCAGTCGGCGGGAGAACAACACCACCAGGAGGACACCAACGAGGGCTTCTCTGCTGGCCCTAGTAAGTCTTTTTGTTTTTAATAATAATTCTTATTCCATAACTTTTACTGCACCATATTTTTCCCGAACTATTGTTTCAGTTTCCCAATGCTATTTTTTACCAACAATTATCCTTCAATCTGTACGGTTTCAAAAATCTTGTTATCCCTGTCTCTGCTATGATGACTCTCTGCACTACTACTACTATCAGTCTGTCTGTACTGTAGTAGCTAAGCTTGCCCAGTTGGCCACTCTTTATTTGAAAGGTTGTAAATAAAACTCAGATTCACCAGTAGCTCTAGCCATTGAGTCCAGTCCTTTGGGTCATCCCCTTGTACTACTTCTAGTCTTATTGATCTTGAGTATTTGTTAATCTTGAGGCTTTGACAATTCACACCAACAAATGCCCAACCAGATTTATTACTATTTTGATATGATAGGACATACTACTACTGTTGTAGGGATTTTGCACATACAGACCTTTGCACAAGAAAATAGGATGTTGGTGGTGGTAGGTTGGACCTTCCTCACACACCTCAATCAGAAATTCAGAACTCACCACAATCCCCTGCCCGACTAGTTATAGTAGTGTCTTGTCATAACTATTAGGTCTCTGAGCCCTCCCTGCAAGATACCCAACAAGTAGACAACCCAGAACATGACACACCCAACCTCTCAGTCGTGGAAGCAATGCACATGCACACCCTTCCTTTAATTTGCTCACTTGTGTAAGTCCACACCAAATACCACCAAGTCTATGTAAGTTCAAAATGTTTATTTTGAATTGAAAAGCTCTGTACATTGTTCTATTATATAATGCAGCACCAACAGGAAAATCAATAACATTAAAACAATAAACATTGTTACACTTACTTACAGTTGGGAATTAAATCATGATAACTGAACAGTGGTGGAAGCACCACCATCCCCTAGAAATTTAGTTTATATAAATTTATAAATGAAGATCTCTGAGTGAAGGGACCCCTCACCTTAGAAGAACCTAGTACTGGTAGTTGTTGCATCATAAGCTCTGCAAAGCTCTGGTTCGTAGAAGGGAATCTTCCGTCTGTAATGCGAAAAATGAAATGTTGCGCGTTAGTATATTGCAACTTGCAAGCATTTCTCAGCCGTGCCAAAAAGTGTAGCATTTATGGATAAGCAATATGGACTAACAGTACACCAGTACTTCATAAAAAAGTGGCTTGTTAATGTTTTGGTTTACCGCTTGTACTCAGCGCGTAGACAGTAGCAGTGTGAGGTCATGTGGGCTCAAGGGTGTCTTATACCACAAGCTGCAAGGTAACGTCACATGCGCAAAAATAAAAGACACAAAGGTAAAATGGTTGCATGGCTCGGGCTAACTAAGCAGAGGCTAGAATGACCCTAGGGGGGACCATATATAACTACTAGTGTCTACTCTACTACTACCTGATTTGTACTAGTGATGTATGTTATATACTATTAACTCATTTTTCAATCTTGCTACTGACCAATAGGGGGAGGTGTATATGACGCCTAAAAAATGTGTAATGTTTTCTAGGTGCACTACCGACCACGACCACCATTGCCAAGCCAGCAAAGGCGACGCAGAGGGAGAGGATGTGGCAGTTGCCGATACCGATGATGGAGCTGTAGGGGGAGTGCCAGTACTATTGGCGGGCGGTGGTAAGTTAGATTCATAATCCTTAACTATTGTTGACACTACACTCACTGCAAGGGTGTACTGTATGTATACTGTACTGTTGAGACTTAGGGCCCCATTAGGATGGCGGGCGGATTGCCCCCGCTGGGCCGGTGGTAGTCACCGCTGACCCTGCAGGGGCAAACCTCCCACCATCCCTGTAGAAAAGACCCCCCCGCCATAGATATTACAATGGCTGGGGGTCCGCGGTGG
Organism: Triturus cristatus; assembly: GCF_964204655.1. Taxonomy (NCBI): domain Eukaryota; kingdom Metazoa; phylum Chordata; class Amphibia; order Caudata; family Salamandridae; genus Triturus; species Triturus cristatus. Next base: position 1,137,787,052 of record NC_140583.1, on the reverse strand, counting down.
ATAGAAACTGTCCGCCGATTTTCCGCACAGTCGACATATCGACCGGGCAGAAAAGGGTTCAATATGGTGGCGGTGTCTGAACACACCGCCAGCCATATAATCTGCATTTTGGAATGCCGCCACAGAAAGGCATGTGGAGTATGCTTGGGGGTCTCCATGGAGGGTACCTATGCTATGGTACCCCTCTGCCTTTCAAAGCACAACGTGGCAGGCTCCGCACGGGAACTGTCACGTTGTGCTTGGAAAAGCGCAACATGTATTTTTAGCATTGCTTTCGGCACCGCCCACCACAATGTAAAAAAAACTGAATGCGCCCGCCACTGTGGCGGGCGCATCCTAATTGTCCCCACGGGACCCCCACTCTTTTTAGCGTGAGGATGGCGGGCGGACAAAGTCCGCCGCCATCCAATGTCCTAAGTAAGTAAGAGTTGTTGTGAACGTTTGAAGAGTGAAGACACTCTTTAATTGGCATAGGGGCGGGAGTATTGAGTAACCAAGTGCCTCATCTATCTGATTTCAACTCCGCTTTGAAAGTTTTATGGAGAAGACTAAAAGTCAGATCAGATCGCCTGGTGTTCAACTAAAAAGTGAAAGACGGGTGGAAGGAAGAAGGACGGGCGAGATTTAATAAATGTTATGTACTGTGCTTTATAGTGCTACCATGCCACTATGTGTATAATTAACTTGTCTTACTGTTTTTCTAAGAGTATATTTTACAATTGTCTTGTTTTTTTCTTTTTGATACACAGCTACTCCTTCCAAAGTTAATCGGAAGGAGTTGGCTGCCAAGGCATGGTGCCGGAAGCTGGAGGCAATCCAGCAGGATTATCTGCGGCTGGTGGTCTTGGCAGAGGAGGAGGAGGAGACTGCAGCAGCACTTCAAGCCTCCTACGATGCTCCAGGCCCCAGCCACCGCCCTCGAGCGGTACAGCGCCACCATCTGGCAGCTGCCCACCGCCACCGCAATACCATCTCTGGTGCCCCCCCCACTGTGGCTGCAACTGCCGCGCCCTCAGGCGCCGCGTCGCCCGTCTAGAGGAGCAGGTGCATGTTGTCCTGCAATCCCGCCCCACACCTTAGTCCCTGTCTTCTGCCCCTTTTTTAATTCTTGTTTGGGTGGGTGGGAATTGGGTGTTGGGGTTTTGGACTATTTTCTGGACTTTCTTACGGACATTGGTTGGGGTTAGGGAGGGGGGTGGGTCAGCTTTTGTGGGTTTTTAGTTTATTTTTGTAAGGGTCAATTAAATCTATATTTCTACGTTACATGCAATGTTGTTAATGTTTTGTAGGTGGGGTTACTCTTTTACATCGCAATGTTTCCTTGCTGGTGCAGGCCCGCCCATAGCCAGTGTTTGATTTAAATAATTGGCTGACTGTGTAAGACACAAACAGATAGATGCGACACCCCTCACTGATTGAATTGTCCTACTAGTACTTTCAGACTCTCTTCTAGTCTATGCATTCTTTATCTGGACTCAAAGGGGTGTGTGAAATTGAATTCATTGAAAACATGTCCATTATTAATTATGCCTCCCCCAAACTTCTCTTACCTTTGCTTGATGTTTAACTTAGGCACAGCAATGGCTGCATGGTGAAGATGGTTTCCTTTTTCTAACATGCCATGATTGGGATAGTGGTGGTAGTATAGTAGTAGTAGTAGACACTGGCAGGGCAGCAGCATTTGCAAAAAAAGAAAATCAGACAGTCAGTCGCCTTTGAGAGACTGTTCGAGGAGTAGTAGAATGAAGTACAGTACAGAACTTACCGAGCAACAATAAAATGCTCAAATATTTTACAACAAAACATAATGGTGGTGGGGATAGCCTACTAGACAGAGTTACAAACTATAGTTGTGTAGAGTCGCTTGACTAGGCCTACAGCGTAACAGTTAGTGCTGTGTATGAGGAATGACAACAAATCCAATCAATGCCGGCAACTAATGCTGAGGTATATGTTCCTTTGTTAAATAAAATCACCTCTAAAATATACTGCTCATGGATGGGCAAGCAGAAGAAGATCAATGGTCTGCCTTGAAATTGAAGTACTGTTGCTTTCACCACATCCGCCCCAGCAAGCGTGTGATTAAGTATTGGTGTATATTTAATTTAGTCACACCTCGACAATAAGTCACACAGCCCGGGGGAAGAGGGTTAGGGTTTGTTGAATGGATAGGAAGTGGGTTTGGGGAAAGGTTTGACAGTAAAAAACAGTACGCATGGACAAACAAACAACAATCTTTGAAGACTACCATATCCATATCAATATGTTAAGGGAGAAAAAGGAAATGCATGCATGATGATGATTGATAAGGAGAACCAGATTACATACACTTCTTGTTCTGTTGTTCTGGCCTTAATACTTTTACAGATAGCAAATAGAAATATTAAATATTGTTAGGGATGAATCATAAACAAAGAGCAAACCTAATAATGATAATAACAACAACAAGAAGAACACACTGTTGTAAAGATTGTAGACAAAAAATGAATCAGTTTATTTAAAAGAAGATGAAAGTTGATACTGTTACTGTGTTATCCTGGTCAAAAATGTGGACTGGATTTGCATCTCAGCATTCCTCTTTGTTCTCTCGTCCATCAATCTTGGGTGTCGCCACTCACCACTGCCCGGCTAGAAAAAAAATTAGATTTATTGGTAAGGTAAGTATGCATTGTAATGTTTTCCCAAGAATAGGGCAGTGCCCGGCCTGTAATTGTAGATGGACAAACAAAGAGGATATTGAGAAACAAAGTTGAAACAAATGTACAAGTTATGGTGTAGTGAAACAAGAACACTTTCCGAGGTGGCATGTATGCATCATCTCTACTCTAGTCTGTTTCCAGCATTGACCTTCAACAACAACAGGAGAGAGCAGGCCCACAGTGACAGGCCTGACGGCACGTTGCTTAGCACATCCTCCGTTTAGAGTACTTTTTTTTTTTAAAGAGTTGGACAAAGGCAAAGCACATATCCATTCCAAACATAGCATTTTACAATTTAAGTTAGTAAATCAATGCACCACAGTCATCCCACCGCTACACTCGACTCCACTTCTACACAGACATCTGGGTCTGCTGTGGTTGTTGTTGACGTGTTTACCTTTAGGCTTTTATGCCACTCATGAAATGTCCTCCTGACTTGTTATTATTCCATCAATCATCTCCAATACTTGTACTGACTGACTGTGAAGATCGGCCTGCAGTAGAAGTAAAATTTTGTTATTACACGACAAGAGTAGAAATATTATTGACTTGAGTCAATCTTTGGTGTGTACAGTAAGACTACTAGTACACTTTGACTTCACTTCATGCACAACAAACAAACAACAAAAACACAAACACCAATCGCTCAGAGTCAGGTGTGCAATGCATGCCATTAATTGTCATTACCTGTTCCTTCTCATCTTAAGTTAACGGGCCGTCTTTTTCGCCATCATCATCATGGACGGTGCTGTTGTCAATCATACTCAGTGATCAGATTGAGTCCCCTTCCTGTATTCAATTAAAAGCAATGTATCAAGCTGCAGGAGAAGTACAAATTTCTTATTTGCAAGAAGGGGAAAATTCACCTTGAGTTACGTTTAGTGTGTACTGTAGAAAGATGATTAGTGTACAATGATATAACTTCATGCACAACAAACAACAACAAAATCACTCAGTCTGCGACTCTGCGTCCAATGCATGGCATCAATCATTACCTGTTCCATCTCATTTTCAGTTAATGGGCAGTCTCTCTCGGCTCTGAAAGGAGGATAGCTATAGTAGTCATCTGATTCATGCTCCACTTCTTTTGGCGGGACTAGCAACGTTTTTATTTTTTCTTCTATTTTCCATCATACAATCATCATTCATGAGGGCAATGGATTTAGGTGGGAGATTCAGTATGATGGAGTGGAGGAGCTGGATTCGGAGGACTGTACTGTCAAATTGCAGACACCTGCAGTAGGTAATCATGTGACATACTACTTCCGTCACCTGAGCCCCTGTCCTCATCTTCCTCCCTTGCTTCATGTATTGTGTAATTCGGTGGTATGAAGTGCTGATTCATTTTGATCATTGTTAACCTCTCCATGTTTTTGGGCGAGAGACTGGTCCTTCTCACTGTTACAATGGAACCAGCAGCACTGAAAACACGTTCGGAAGAGACACTTGTGACAGGGCAAGCCAGATAGCTTATCGCCAGCCTGCTGAGCAGTGGCCATTCAGACCTTTTCCTATACCAATACTGCAATGGGTTTTGATCAATGTACACCTCTGTTGGGTCGTCCAGATAGGCCTGGACCATCCGCTCAATATTCAGGGGTGCTGCTGGTAAGCTTTCGGGCTCTTTTCTCTGTGCATCAGCACTGTGCTTATTAATGCCTACTTGTACATATCAATCATCTAACGATTCTACTGGGCCTAATGATCCAGTTATTGTTGCTGTTGTCGATAGTGATGGTGAGTGTTGTGATCCAAACGCACTGCCCTCAGCCTCCGAAGTTGCACTTGATGCTGCATGCCCTGCTGCAATACTTCTTGTGGGTTGATCTTGCGGGCAACATCAATCTCTGAAAAAGGAAAGAATGTCTTCAGTCCAAATTTTGCCCGTGAATCCAGAATTGTGGCACAAATGTAATGTTCTTGTGACAAAATTTTATTTTCTATCCATGTATTTTCAGCTAAGCGACGGGCTAAGCTCTCCACCAAGTCATAGGCTCCCTTTTTGTCCTTTACACCTTTGTATGATTCAGACACCTTCTTCAGCTGATGCTCTAGCATTTGCAATAATGAGATAGCTTGGCCCATTGTACAGTCCTCCTTGCTGACTTCACGTGTAAAGACCTCAAAAGGACGAAGCATCTCAGTCAGGCGTTTAACTAGGCCCCATTGCTCCATCTGAAGGGTCATGCCTTTAACAGTAGCATCCCCTCTTTGCCAGACATATTCATTGAGTGGCCTGCACTGCTCAAACAGACGATGAAGCATGTAATACATTGAGTTCCAACGTGTTGCCACCTCCTGGATGAGTGCTTTGACTGGCATCCTATATTCACATTGAAGGATCCTCAGCACCTTCTGAGCTTTAAAAGAATGGCTGAAATGAGTGCATAATCTTCGGCAGATGGCCAGTAAGTTGCTGACTATGGGTTCTTTTTTCAGAAAGTCTTGAACTATAATGTTAATGCAGTGCGCCAAACACAGAACCCTGAAATAGGAACCAAGATCCATGGCCTTCAGTACATTACTGCCATTGTCTGTGGCAACAAAACCAATACTAAGCCCTCTTGGGTGCAGCCATTCAAAAACCTTGCTGCGAAACTCTTGCAAAATGTTTACAGCAGCATGAGATTTCTCCATGGCGAACAAGGCTACAGTTGCATGTTTCCGAGTGCCTTAAAAAATCGCAGCTGTGTCAATAGCACCTCGTTCAGATAGCTTAGAAAGAGACCCAGTGTGCAGTGATGCACATGTAATCTGTGGCTTGGCAAAAGGTCCACATGTCTGTTGTCAGGTGGATATTGTGAACAGCACTCTGCTGAAAAGCTTGTCCAACCAATTCCAGCACATCATGATGTAGTGCCGGAACAGCAATTCTTGCGAAATAGGACCGGCTGGGAACTTTCCATTTAGGGCAGATGGCTGACACAAATTCAAGGAAACCCACCCCTTCACAAATGAAAAAGGGAGAAGGTGCAACGCTAACATTTTAGCCAGCTTGGCATTGAACAACCGTGCCGTTGGGTGGTTGCGTTGGAACTGCCCCTCCAACCTAAGCATGCTCTCAATGTTAGGCTGGATTACTTTTTCATTAACCCACTTAGGCTCAACGACGCAGTTTGTCTCATTGTGGTATTCGGTCGCCTTGGTGTCTCAGCCTGACTCTGAGTATGGCTCTTACTGCGGTGCCACTCAGATGTTACTGAGGAGGATGTGGGCAGTACCACCACACTACTGGGGACAGGGCTAGAAATGCCTCCCTCTTCTTCACCTTCCACCCGAATAATATCGCCCCCTGATTTTTCCTGACCAACTTCAATGGGTTGAGTTTTTCTACTTTCTTTTAACTGAAGTAGGTGATTCTCCCACACAATAGTGTTGTGTATTCTGAGATGACTTGCTTGGCCTCCGGTACCATAGTTTGTACCAAGCTTACGCCGCTGAACACCTTGACGACAAATTGAGCATATAGCAACGTTCTCCTCCTTGGTGCTAACAGAGAAGAAGTCCCAAACTGGGGAGGAGAACTTTCTGGCACTGCTGGATGTGCCACTTTCAATACCAGAAACTGGAGAGTGTGCTTGGAATGTGACCCTGTGCAGCTACACTGTGACTTTTACTACCACTACCTACTGAGATGGTTGAGCTGGATGTAGGTCCCTGCCGGGCCTTGGAAAATTTGGCAGCTGGAGGTAGTGGTGGTGTAACCTGTGTTGGTGATATCCATGCTACATCCCGCTCAGTAGCAGCCTTTCTGGATAGGGTGAGAATGTTGGTCTCCAATCCCTTTGGGACAAACTGGGCTTGAAGAAGAAGATGATGGACTAAGCCTCCTTTTCATTGCTGGTGGTCTGGAAGACAATAGATCTTCCGAAACAGTGGTTTGCTCCACTTTGTCTGCAGGAAGCTCGATTTCCTGAAATGCCCCTACGTCAGGAGCAACAACTGCTATGGTGGACTGTTGTTGCGGCTGCTGCTGTTCTTGTTGCGGCTGCTGCTGTTCTTGTCACGGCTGCTGCTGTTCTTGTCGCGGCTGCTGCTGTTCTTGTCACGGCTGCTGCTGTTCTTGTCGCGGCTGCTGCTGTTCTTGTCACGGCTGCTGCTGTTCTGGTTGCGGCTGCTACTGTTCTGGTTGCGGCTGCTGCTGTTCTTGTCGCGGCTGCTGCTGTTCTTGTCACGGCTGCTGCTGTTCTTGTCGCGGCTGCTGCTGTTCTTGTCGCAGCTGCTGCTGTTCTGGTTGCGGCTGCTGCTGTTCTGGTTGCGGCTGCTGCTGTTCTTGTTGCGGCTGCACACTTATCTGCTGAGTTTCCGCCTGCGTTGCTTGTGTACTACTTTGTAATAATGACATTTCAACATCGCTGCTCGTTAGTAGACTGGCTACCTCTGAGACACTCAAGGCCTTGGGCCTAGGTTGGAGGGGTTGGACCGCTGGTGCTCAGGTGCTGCTCCAAGCTTGGTTCCCGGACAACGCTGCTGCAGGCGTAACTTTTTTGGTGCCAAAAAAACACATTGGCCGGCACACCAGTCATGGTTAATGGCACTTCCTTTTTCTGTTACTTCTTCTCATCGGCAACTTTCTTGGTACTGGACCTGGTACCTTTCTTTGGGGCCATCTTCTTCAGATGTCAGGCAGGACGCAGATGAACAACAAGTTCTGGTCACACGTGGACGTGATGCGCAGCAGGACTTCTGTCTGGCTGTCAGTACAATGGGTGATGATGGTGACATTTACTCCTCTGGCTTTTTGTGCACCTAAAAGCAAATAAACCAGGAGAAGAACATCAGTGATATGTTGCATTTGTTGTTGTGGTTCAGTTACTTACTACTGTAGTAGTGCAAACAAAAGATATAGTCTAGCCATTTCTGACTTTTTTTTTTTAACAAGGGCTATGTTATACTACTGTGTACAGCCACACACTACACTCTCAGGAAGGATAGGAAAGATATTTAAGAACCACCAAAATAAAAATGTAATGGAAGTGGGGTGGACCCTATTTGCCATTAAATTATTTGAGCATCTCATCATCCATGGAGCTGCTGCTGCTGGCAAAGGGGGTGGATGGATGAAAGCAGTAAGCCAATAGGAAAACCTTGCAGGCCAATATGACAAAAGGAGGACACTAATAACTCCCAACACAAAAAAAGGCCACCAGCCACATGGACACTCACAAATCACAAACAAGCAGGGGGCCTGGGAAAGACCAGGAGCTGACAAAAGACCTATGAAAGCCAGGCAAAGGATGCATGCTAAAGCACACTGCTCTGCCTTTTTAATGCAACAAAATGCAAATACAAATATTCACAGGCCCCAAAAAGGTCTGCAGGGTGCATGCATTGCGCACCAACACACACCAGACACACACAACAAAAGCATGTCTTTAAGACAACAAACATCAGAAAGCCACCCCAAAAAAACACACTTGCCAACTCAATCCAATGCCATCCATGCCCTAAATGATGTCTAAATTCAACAGACCACACAGAAACACTTGATTAATAAAGCTGTGGCTACCTGCTCTGATCCTACTGGATGAAAGCAGGCCTGTTGGCAGACAAGGCTAGTCAAGCTTGCAGGCCTAGGCTTCAAAATGGCCACCAGAAACCTGGCCAGGCCCAACAACATCAGAAAGCCCACCCCCAAAAAACACACTTCCCAACTCAATCCAATGCCATCCATGCCCTAAATGATGCCTACATTCAACAGACCACACAGAAACACTTGATTAATACAGCTGTGGCTACCTGCTCTGATCCTACTGGATGAAAGCAGGCCTGTTGGCAGACAAGGCCAGACAAGCTTGCAGGCCTAGGCTTCAAAATGGCCACCAGCCACATGGCCAGGCCCAACAACATCAGAAAGCCCACCACAAAAAAACACACTTCCCAACTCAATCCAATGCCAACCTATAACGTAATAGTGAATATAATTTTTTTTTTTACACATACTTATGTTGTTTTTTTTTGTTGATTCGCGTACCCGACTGGAATCTGCAAAAGCATGAATTCAATGTACTACAACACATTACACTTTTCAAGTTTAAGTATTAATTACAACACTACCTTCTAAATGATTTACTACTTAATTATATATTTAAGGCGAATTTGCGAATCCAACACGACATTACACAGGGCTGCACTGAGAGCTGTGTTGGGGTCGCGACTCCAAACTTGAAAGAAAAAAATCCCCCACTTCCATTATTCGCTATTCGCCTCAGGGACGCCATCCCCCAGGGCCTGCCAGCAATAATATTTTTTTAATAATTAGCAGGGGGACTGCATGGCCCTCCTCCGAAGGCTAATAATTGGCACTGGGGACCCCATCCCCCAGGGCTTGCCATCATTTAAAAAAAATAATATTAAGGAGGGGGACCGCATTGCCCCCCTCCTCAGCCCACTAATGGCCCAGGGACCCCAACCCCCAGGGCCTGCCACCAATTTAAACAAAAAAGAATAATGAGGGGGACCACGTGGCCCCCCTCCTCAGGCCAATAATGGACCCGGAGAGCCTGGCCTCAGCATTGGGGACCGTGGGGGGAGCCCAAAAGCCCCCACACTCTTTTCCGGCTCCCCGGCTCCTGGAGGAGCGGGCATTGCTTTTGGGCAAGGGTAGCTGCTAAGCTCCCCTTGCCCAAAAGCAATTATGCTTTGCTTCGTGGAAGCGAGAGCAGGTGTCCTGCTCTCGCTTCAACAAATAAAAGCAGTGTTTGCTATGGCAGGGTGGGAGCCGTGCTCCCGCTCTACCACAGCAAATGGCAATGTCGCAGGGCTGGGTAACCCGGGACATTGCAGGAGCTGGCCCTGGGGGGTAGTGGTCCCCAGGGCCATCGAGGGCTCCAGCAGGGGGCTGAGCAGCCCCCCTCCCTTCGTGATAATAGCCCAGGGGAGGTTATGGTCCCCGGGGGTCCGCAAAGTATATACATATTCAATGCCCTGGGGCAGTGGTGCTTGCCGGGGCAGTGTGAGGGGCTCGAGCTCCCCCACACTAATTATTTGTTAAAGCCCCGGGCGGTGGCGTACCCCAGGGCTTGGAGGGCCTGTGAGGCCCCCAGCCTATTTTAATGAAACCCTGGTGAGGTGGCAGTCCCCGGGGCTGCGGGTGCCCCAGCGGGCACCTGTTATATAATTACACATTGCCCCCGGGACCTGGCCCACCAAGGGGCTTAAGGAAAATGAAGCACGGGAGACCGTGCTTAGTTTTTTTTATTTTCTCAGCAGGATTCACGCACGCAGAGCAACTTCCACCAAAAAAACAAAGAAGAAATGCTTTTTATGGCCCTGGGGGTCGCTGTGGGACCCCCTGACCAGCCCTAGGGGGTAAGGGTGTTTCTACCCTCACCACTTTCTTACATTTACAACCTTTTTCTACCTTTTTGATATCACTAGGTTCTACCTAGTTGCAAAACAGCTGCCAACACATTCTGGTTTGGAGTGTTGGCAGCCAATAAGAATGAAGCTTGTGCTTGGGAGGATTCCCTGCTGCTCCTCGGTGCTCAGATATATACATTTTTATTTTTTGAATTTCTCAGGAAGTACTGAATGGATTTACCCCATTTAAAATACGGATGCTTTCTGAACCAAGAGCTGCCTTTTTGTCAAATTTGGTGTAATTCCGTTCAGCAGTTTGGGCTGTTACCTGTTCCAAATATTACTATGGAAATTAACATGGGGAAAACATGTTTTGAGACCCCCCTTTTTTCTCAGCCCCCACTTGACGAATCATCCCGAAACTTTCAAGACAGGAGCTGACCTGAGTGAACGTTTTTTGATTAGAAACGAGGTCCTAACTATAACTAACTACTGGTGAGTATGTAATATATATATATATATATAGGTATACTAGTGTAACTGTGTGTAGGGTGTGTGAGTGTGTACATGTGTGGCTGTATGCGTGAGTGAGTGTGTGACTGGCTGCATGGGTTTATTAGTGGTTCTGTGAGTAACTGTATGGTTGAGTACGTGGCTGTGTGAGTGGCTGTGTTGGTGAGTGAGTAGGTGTATGGGTATCTGTATGACTTAGTGAGTGACTGTATAAGAGACTGTATGCGCCTTCTACTACTATATATGGATATTTCATATGGTTTATACATAACTGTGAAAGTTGTACCACACATGTGCCTTTAGCATGCATGCCTTTAGCATGAAAATGTATGCACTCGCCAATACAGTCTCTCAACCAGCCACTGTGTGAGTGGCTGTATGAGTGAGTTAGTGGATGTGTCAGTGGCTGAATGAGTGAGTGGCTGTATGGGTAAGTGATTGAATGTGTGAGTGGCTTTGTGGATGGGAGTGACTGTGTAAGTGGTGTATGGATGCGTGTGTGGGGATATGAGAGGCTGCATTTTGAGTGAGTGGGTGTGTGAGTGGCTGCATGGGTAAGAGAGTGAATGCATGAGTGATATAATAGTGAGTGAGTGGGTTCATGGGTAGGTATATGGGTAAGTAAGTGAGTGTATAGGAGGTTGTATGGTGCGTATGTGCTTGTCTCTGGACTATTTAGGTTGAGTGAGTACACGTCTTAGTATCTGTAGGAGTGAGTGTGTGGGTGTGTGAGTATCTATATGGGTGAATGAATGGCTGTGTGAGTGGCTGTATGGGTGAGTGAGTAGGTATGTGAGTAGCTGTATCAGTAAGTGACTCAGTGTCTGAGTGGTTATTTTGGTATATGATTAGTTGTGTGAGTGTATATACATATTTATGACTGGATGTGTGAGTGGCTGTTTTTAGTGAGTAGTTGTATGGGTGACTGAGTGGTTGTGTGAGTAGCTAGATGAGTGAGTGAATGAATGGGTGTATGAGTGGCTTTATGCATGAGTGAGTAGGAGAGTGAGTAGTTATATAGGAATATGATTGGGTATATTAGTGGGTTTGTGGGTAAGTGAGTGGGTGTATGAGTGGTTCTATGTATGATGTCATCAGTGATATCATTTGAGATGTCATCAGTGATGTCATTTGAGTTATCATCAGTGATGTTACTTACCATTTAATGAATGATGTAACATGTGAGGTCATTAGCGGTGCTTTTGGGGCTTAAGTGATAGTTAGCTCAGATAAGTATAAATGCTGAATTTCTATGTTTTTGTACATGTAAAATCTGAGCCTAACTATAACATGTTTGTAACCTTTAGTTTTTACAGTGATTTTCTCAGGTTTTCCAAAAATGTTATTTGCTACCTATTAGGGTGGGCGTAGTTCGTGAAGTAGCACTTTGCGAAGCTACGCAAAGTGAAGTTCGCACTACGCGAGCTACACGTAGCACTTCGCGAACTGCGTAGTAACATGTTCGCACTGTGCAAGATGTTGTTTTCAATGATTGCACAGTGCGGACAAGCAACCGGCACTGTGCAATCATTGAAAATGGCATCTTGCACAGTGCGAGCTGTAGTTTTCTGCTGCTTGAGTAGATTTTTACTCGAGCGGAAGCTTTCTCAACACGAACTGGTAGTTTCTCATCGCGAGCGGTCGCGAGCATACGCGACCCCTTGCAAAGAGAAACCTGACCTCCTCGCGTTGGGAATCTCGCCGGGAGGTTTATTTTCCATGCTCGCGATCGCCAACTTGATGTTGCTGATCGCGAACAAGGAAAAAGTCTCGCCGGGATGTCATTTTGCTTGCTCGCGGTTGCCAACTTGACGTTGAGGACCGCGAGCAAGCAAAAAATGACCGCAGCACTACGCAACACTACGCTACGCGTGTTCGCACTGTGCTACGTGCAGTTCGCGTAGTGCGAAGTAGCGCGAACTTCGCAAACTACGCGAGCGTAGCGTAGTGCTTCGCGCAGGCTTACTACCTATAATGTAACCTTTTGATTTATTAATGAATTTCATCAGTTTTTAATGTTATTTCTTAACTATAACGTCCCTGTATCTTTTTTAAGTGCATTTTTAAGGTTTTTTACATTTTATTTCCTAACTGTAACCTGGATTTTTTGAGAGAGAGTTTGTGAGTGCATGTGTGTCTCAGTGGGTGTGTCAGTGAGTGTATGAAGAGTGTTAATGGATATGTGAATGGGTGTGTGAGTGTGTGAATGTGTGAGTGGGTCTGGGAGTGGCTGCATAAGTGTCTCACTTGGTGTGTGAATGTCCAAATGGGTCTTTGATTAGATGTGCAAGTGTGTGAGTGGGTTTGCAAGTGCCTCCCTGAGTGTATGAGAAAGTCTGTGAGTGAGTGCATGAGTGTCAGAATAGGTGTGGGAATGTGTGTGTGAGTCTCTGAGTGGGTCTGTGAATGGGTTTGAAATTCTCTGTGACTTAGTGTGTGAGTGCCTAAGTAGGTCTGTAAGTGGGTGTGAGAGAATGAGCAGTTCTATAAGTTGTGTGTACTTGTCTGAGTGGGTCTGTTAGTGGGTATATTAGTGTCTGAATGGGTTGAGGAGTGGCTGTGAGAGTGTCTGAGTCATTCTATGAGCAGGTGCATAAGTATCTGAGTGGGTCTATAAGTGTGTGTGAAAGTGTATGAGTAGATCTGTGAGTGGGTGTGTGATTGGGTCTGTGAGTGAGTGTGTGAGTGCCTTAGTGGGTCTGTGGATGGGTATATCAGTGTCTGAGTGGGTCTGTCAATTGGTGTGTAAGAACCTGAGTAGGTGTGTAAGAATCTGTTTGGGTGTGCCAGTGACTTGGTGACAGCAGAACCGAATCTGCCCCTTGATCCACAGTTTTGCACATTGTGGAGTGCTTTCTACTGGTTAATTACTATGTGCTACCTCCTTAGGTAAATGTTCAGTACTTATTCTACACCACAGCTGCATAATTGAGCATGAGGAAATGTCACCAGTGACCTTGTGTTTCTTTAGGCAGTGTTATTATTCCTTTTGCATCTTTATCCAGACATTTGTGATAACATAAATCATTCTATAGAGAAGACAAAGAGAGTTCAAAGAAGCAAATCTCCAACAAACAAGGGTCCTTCCTCTTAACTATATGAAGTAAGTGCTTTTTTGTTTGGTGGAGATGTCCTCATTTTCCTCAGCATCAACAACATGTCACCAAATTCAGCAGAAATGCACTGGGGGGCCTTCAGGTAAGCTGCCCATCATCCTAGCAAAAGGAGGGAAGACCATTGCATGCTGCTAAAGTGGACAGGACAGGCCGAACGGGCGGAGCTTCAGCTGATTTTACACATTTATATGCTCATAGTCATTTACAAGATGAACCATGGACTCAGCTCTCACCAGGTAAGTACAAGAAAGAACTTACTCATCACAGTCACTACAAATTGAGATCCAATAAATCAATGATGAATTCACCTCCACAAAGTATTTCAGATCATCTTTCAATGTGGAATTGCCAAGAAAACACGCTTGCTTTGTCTTTGTCAAGTACAGGACGCCAGGATCAATTGTCCTTTACAGAAGTGGAGCTTCAATTGGTGCACCTGCTATGTTTATTTATGTAAGTGTTTCTCTTTGCGGTTTAATTTCTGTAAAAACTAAGCAAGTCCTCTTGCTGGCTCCCCCTTTGACAATTCTCCAGTTGAGCTTGCCAGCAGGCCACTACCCTCTGCTCCCTGTCTACCTGTTGCCCTCTGTTTGTGCCTCCTCTGCTCGTTTCTTGCTCTGTTTTCCCTTTTCTGCTCATATTTCTGCCATGTTTTAGTTTTTCTGCTTGTTGTTCTGTCCTCTGTTTTGCCTTTTTCCTGCTTTTTTTCTGCCCTCTGTTTTGCCTTTTTCTGTTTGTTTTTCAGCCCTCTGTTTTGCCTTTTTTTTCTCATTTCTGCCCTCTGTTTTGCCTTTTTCTGCTTGTTTTTCGGCCCTCTGTTTTGCCTTTTTCCCATTTCTGCCCTCTGTTTTGCTGTTTTGCTTGTTTTTCTCCTTTATGCTTTGCCTTTTCTGCTAATTTTCCTGCCCTCTGTTGTGCCTTCACTGCTCATTTTTCTGCCCTCCTTTTTACATTTTCTGCTTTTTTTTCTGCCCTCTGTTTTGTCTTCTCTGCTTGCCTTTCTGCCCTCTGTTTTGCCTTTAGCTGCTTGTTACTGTCCTCTGTTTTGCCCTCTTCTGCTCTGTTTTGCTTTATTGCTCACTTTTCTGCACTCTGTTTTGCCTTTCCTGCTCTTTTTTCTGCCCCCTGTTTTCCCTCTTCTGCTCATTTTGCTGCCCTCTGTGTTGCCCTCTTTTGCTTAGATTCTCATGTTCTGCTAATTTTTCTGCTCTCTATTTTGCTTTTTCTGCTAATTTGTCTGCCTTTCTGCCCTGTGTTTTGTCTTTCCTACTCACTTTTCTGCCCTTTGTTTTGCCCTCTTCTGCTCATTTTCCTGGCCTCTGTTTTGCTTCACTGCTCATTTTACTTCCCTCTATTATGAGTCTTCTGCTTATTTTTCTGCCTTCTTTTTTACTTTGTCTGCTTGTTTTTCTGCCCTCTGTTTTGCCTTTTCTGCTTGTTTTTCTGCCTCCTGTTTTGCCTTTTCTGCATGTTTTTGTGACCTCTGTTTTGCATTTTCTGCTCCTGATTGCACGCCGTTTTGCCCTTTTTGTCTATGTTTTGCCTTTTCTGCTCATTTTTCTACCCTCTGTTTCAACTTTTCTGCCCCCTGTTTTGCCTTTCATGCTCTTTTTTCTACTGTCTGTTTTCCCTCTTCTGCTCATTTTGCTGCCCTCTGTTTTGCTCTCTTTAGCTGTTTTTCATTCTCTGCTCATTTTCTGCTCTCTGTTTTGCCTTTTCTGCTAGTTTTTCTGCCCTCTGTTTTGCCTTTTCTGCAAATTGTTCTACCCTCTGTTTTACTTTCTCTACTCATTTTCTGTCCTCTGTTTTGTCTTCCCTGCTTGTGTTTCTGCCCCCTGTTTTTCCCTCTGTTTTGCCTTTGTCTGGCCTCTGTTTTGTCTTTTTCTGCTTATTGTTCTGCTCTGTGTTTTGCCTTTTCTGCTTTTTTGCCTAACATTTTACATGTTCTGTCCTTGTTCCTGCCTCTGTTATGCCCTATTCTGCTCATTTTTCTGCACTCTGTTTGCCCTCTTCTGCTCTGTTTTGCCTTTTCTACTAATTTTTCTTCCCTCTGTTCTGCCTTATGTGCTTGCTGTTTTGCCCCTTCTGCTAATTTTTTTGCCCTCTTTCCTGCCTTTTCTGCTTGTATTTCTGCTCTCTGTTCTGCTTCTGCTTTTTTTCCTTCCTCATGTTTTTCCTATACTGTACATTTTTCTTCCCTCTGTTTTGCCTTTTCTGCTTAGTTTTGGCCAAAGTTCAATGGGGGAGGGGGCCCGCATAGCCCCCCTCTTCTGGCTGATTTCAGCACCTGGGACCCCAACCCCTGGGGCCCGTCCACGTCAATCTAGCCCCACTCATGGCATTTAGATGGGGATCGCAGGGGGAGCCTTGGTGCCCCCACGGTCCTAGTCAGCATTTCTACCTCCTGCAGAAGCCGGCACTGCTCCCGCACTCAGGGAGCTGATAAATATGCAGCTCCCTGCATGTGGGAGCGATTTGTTCATCTTTTTCTCTGCCAGCATGATAGCAGGCAGGGAAGCAGATGAAAAATCTGCTCCTAGCAAGCAGGAGCAGAGTTAGTATTTGCTGTCACAGCATCTGCCAAGCAAAAGCAAACTGCTGTCTCCCAAGAGGGGGAACCTCATGAGATACCAGTAGTCAACCCTGGAGGGTGGAAATCTCAAGGGACATTAGTGGTTTCAGGAGGGGGGCCATTCTCTAATATGCATTTGGCCGTATAGTGGTGGTGATCTGCAGGGCCACCCCATTAGTATATTTTTATCCCCAGGAAGGTGGTGGTCCCCTGGTCCTACATAGGTCCCAGGGGGGTCCATGCACCCCCCTCCTATGTTTTAAATGAAGGTATGGTGAGGTGGTAGTTAAGCCTGGACAGAGTTCGCAGAGTTCTGCTATGGAGAACTCTGCAAAGTGCAAAAAAAACTCTGCTGTTCTACGCGGATCTCCGCAAGCGGCAGAGTGTGTTGGATAAATGCTGTTCACTGTGATTTTCAGTGCCAGGTGCTTGTCTGCACTGTACAATCATCGTGAACAGCAACATGCATAGCACAAGTGGGCGCTGCTTCCTTTCTGCCGCTCGAGTAAAGTTTTACTGGAGCAGCAGCTTTCTCAATGTGAGCGGATGGGAGCATACGCGACCTATCGCAATGAGAATTCTGACTGCCTGCATTGAATAATCTCGCCAGTAGGGGTGTCATTTTCCACGCTTTCGCTCACCAACTTGATATTGACGATCCCGAACGAGAAAAAATCTCACCGGGAGATGGATTTTCCTCGCTCGCGCTTGCCAACTTGACATTGACGAATGCGAGCGAGGGAACAAAACGGATGTATGATGTTACAACGCGAGTCATTACAACGCGTGCAGTTACATCGCGGTCGTTACAACGACTGCGATGTTACTACGCTATGCCATTACAACGCAAGTCTTTACATCGACTTGCGCTAGATGGCGTGCTAACATTAGAAAAGCGTAATTTACTATTCCAACTCCAGTCCACTTAACAGTAGGGAAGGTGTTGGGATAGTAAACTACACTATTTGTAATGTTAGCACGCCATCTAGCGCAAGTCGATGTAAAGACTTGCGTTGTAATGGCATGCGTTGTAAATCCACTTGCGTTGTAAAAGTTTCGTTATAATGGTAGTGCGTTGTAAAAGTTGCGTTGTAAAGGTTGTTTACCGAAAAAAACTCAGCTGCGTGAGTTTTTTAGAGCAGTCCATGTAAAGTGGAGTGCGGAAAGCTCTCCATGAGCGGAGCAGAGTTCACCTCCCAGCCTTAGTGGTGGTTCCCGGAGTGCCTCAGCGTCCAATGGAGAGGGGTCCCTGTGACCCCGTCCTTCATTTCTGTGAGATGGTGATCCCAGGGGCTTATCGGAGCCTCAGGAGGGGGGCCCCATGTGCTCCCTCCTTTACTTCTTTTGATCTATGTGCAAGCCCCAGGACCTGACCCACCTGCGGGCTTCTTTGAAGAACAGAGGGGGAGCCCACACTTGTATTTTTTTTTATGAAAATGTGCGAATTTGTCACATTTTTATAGAAATGCTTTTTAGACCTGGCCGGACTCCAGCATCACAGCAAGGAGGTCAGTGTATTCCTACCCTGACTCCTTGTCTTTATTTTTTACGTTCTTCTTGGGACTTGGCTGAGTATATATAATACCTACTGGCAGTAGGTAGTTATAGTTAGGACCAACATTTCAAGAGGAAAAGCGTTTTTTGATTTGCCAATAACTTTGGCGCAGGCTAAAGAATTTTCACAAAATGTTCCCACAACTTCCCCTTATTGGTTCAGATGCAATGTTGAAAGTTTCATAGTGATCCTTGAAGCTGAAGTTGAGGAAAAAGGGGTCCCAAATGAGATTTCCCCAAGTTATGTCTACAGGGATTTTTCATTTTTTGAACATGACTACAGCCCGAACCGCTGAACGGAAGTATGCCAAATTTGACAGAAAGCTAGATGTTGGTGTAGAAGGTGTGTTTTTTGTGATATGGTGTAAATCCATTCAGTAGTTTATCAGATAGATATCTGGTAGCCCAAAAACCTACTGAAATTCTAGTAAAATTTGATTGACTGCCAACAGTTCAACCAGAAAGTGTTGGCAGCCATATGGAGACCAATATACATGATAGCGCCCCATTGAAATGCATTTTGAGGGTCACAAAAATGAGAGCATATAAACTGTGGTAACACATTTTAGTTACAAAATATATCATTTGCTGGTGGTACCATACTAATTTTAAGAATAGTGGTGTGTTCTTGGGTGATTTTACTTTTTGAAAATGCCTTCTGCTGGGATTTCACGAATCATGTTTGAAAGAAATCTATTTTCTCATGATTTTCCTATAGAGGTTATGGAAGGTGCTTCAAAGGCTAAAATGAAGAACATATTTTTTGCAACTCCAAACTATCTTTCTCATCCATATGAAAATGAAGTCTGACATTCTCTGTAAATCATTTACTTCCAACAGGAGCAGTTGATTCCCTTGTGTTCTACTGCAGCCTCCCAGAGTGTTCTAAAGAAAAACTAGAGGGCTAACACTTGAAGCAATGTTGATTGAATCAAACTGGTAGAACTTAAAACATTAAATTTAGTAAAGAACAAAATGAGGGGGCTCCGTTTATCGTATAAATTATGGTTAGTGCTGTAGAAAAATAAATTAGGACACATTTTAAGTGAGTTCTCAAATATTTTCCTCTTCTATTTAATTAAAACAATCTGACATGCAGACTGAAACATGCACTTTCAACACCAGTGGCAGATTGCCAGTCAACTCCCTGGTGATCAGCAGCTTCACTATAGTATTCTAATGAGAAACTAGAAAGCCAACATTCTGAATTCATGCCAAAAGTGTAGTGCATCTGAACACCATCTTGAAAATCTTCTTGTAAATAGAAAACCAAAAGCATTTTCTACTGAAGATACTGCAGTAAATGAGGAAATTATGGAGCTATATAACAGGTAAGTCTCCCAAGATGGCCACTAGAGAAAACAGAGCCCAGAAATAGCACAAATAGCACCCACATGTAGCCCAAGTATAACCCAATGTCAGAAGTGTGCAAAACACTTTTTGTTGTTGTTGTCGTTTTTCTACAGTATTATATAGCACAGACGTGACCCAGAAGTATTGGAGTGCATTACCTGAGCATCATTACTCAAGTACACGTTAATTTTGATTTTAGGCATGGGAAGATTGAGTGATTTTTCCTGAATCACAGGATGTTGAGCTGTTGCCGAAACTCAATCCTGGTTCCCCAGCTGCACAGTCTGCAGCTCTGGCCATAACACCAAATCCTCTCCCTTAAGTGTAACAAATAATCAAGTGATTGCCTATATAAAAAATACATAAAGATATGAAATATTTGAAAGTGATTTGTCACTATTGGCGAACTCAGAAAATATGTCCTCATTTTAGTTGTTTAGAGCACTAACTATATTTACTCTGGGAATAAGCCCCATCATGAAGGAGGGTGCAGAAGCAATACTTTGATCACGCTGGACAGGCGGTAGGGCCAGTGGTAGCACACCAGACCATGGAGGACAGAGGGAAGGGGGGCAAGGGCAGCTAATCAACCATGCAGCTCAGGCCAAAGAGGCTGTGGCAAGATGACAGACCACTGAGGGCAGAAGGAAGAGACAATGGTAGTACAACCATACATGCCAACAGACCCGATTAAGGCAGGAGACTCCTGATTTTTTTTAAGCCCAAAAGGGCTTTATTTGATCTGTCTTCCGGCTAAAAGCTCCTCTTTTTCAATGTGCGGCAATGAGGAAAATACATTCCTCAGGTTTTCTTTTTCAAAAGTTCCCTCTTACCAAGTTCAAAATGTTGGCAAATAAGGTACATTGGATCACGGAGGGCAGGAGGAATGGTGCAGGGACTTAGACTTGGAAAGAAGAGCACAGGAGGAAGATGGGCAGGGACACCAAACTGGTCTTACAGAGCAGGGCATCAGGAGTTGCAGCAGCGCAATACACCACACAGGGTAAACAGGATGGCTGTGCAGCAAGCGGACCATGGAAGACAATAGGGAGGTGAATGGGCCGTGCACATTGACGACAGAGAGCAGAGGGGAAAGAGGCAAGGGCAGAAAGCTGACCATACTGGGCAGACAGGAGGGACAGTTGCAGCATAAAAGACCATGAAGGGCAGAAGGGAGGGAGCAGGGGCACGACAAAGGACCAGATAAGGCAGGAGGAAGGGGAAAGAGGGCTGGGGGCAAAGGGGTGGGCAGGAGCAGCAAGCTGACTATAGAGGAAAGGGCGGATGGACACTGGAAGCACAATACACCATGGAGGGCAACAGTGAGACTATAATGGCATATGCACAGACATTGGAGGAAAGATGGGGGAGGACAGGGGCAGCAAACTGTCTACACAGGGTAGATAGGAGGGGATACAGCAGCACAGAATACCATGCATGGCAAGCAGGAGGGTTAGTGGCAGAAGAATGGCCATGGTGGGCAAGAGGGAAGGGACAGTGGCATGCACAAAGGACTATGGAGGACAGAACGGAGGGGTAGGGGCTGGACACTCACAAAAGAGGATAGGGGAAGGGGCTTCACAACAGACCATGCAGGGAAGACAGGAAGAGCAGTTGTTGCAAAACAGAGCATGGAGGGCAGTTGTGTCACACTACAAATAAGACTGAGGGAGGCGCAAGTCATGGACTACTCAACACTGAGGGGATCGCAAATCATAGACTGCATGTACCATGATGCAAGGGAGCAAACTTTTCTGGGATATGATGTAGTGTCCAGCCACACCCTTTTCCCTGCCCACACTGATTTTCTAGACCGCCTCTTCCATTTATCACACATTTCTAATGTTCCTTTTTGCACAAAATTCTATGCGGCCCATTGATTAAACTTCATCCGGCCCTAGCCGGAGAGTACGGCTAGAGCCGGAGAGTACAGGCTGGGTGCAGAGAGCATGGCCCGGGTGTGGAGATTCCGGACAAACTGTGACATAAAAGTACGACCCGTAAAGGACCTCGGTGAATACCCAAAATTGTAAAGTTAGACTTTTGTGGCAGATTGCCTTTGTGAATCGGGCTTGCAGGGTGGAAGTGTCAGGGACAGGCGGCAGCCATCAGACCATGCTAGGCAGGTGGAAGAGGCAGTGGCCGCTCAACATAACACTCAGAGTAGATAGGAATGTGGCAGGTTCATGGAACATGCTGGGCAGAAAGGAGGGCGCAGAGGCAGGAACACAGACATTGGAGGGCAAGTGGAAGGAGAGTAGGGACAGAAAGCTAAGCACAGAGGCTAAGCAGGTGGAAAATGATGAGGCATATAATTGGGCAATGGATGGCAGGAGGAGTGGGCAGGGACATCAAGCTTAATGGAAGACAGTGGCAGCACATCAGACTTCGCAGGGCAGGAGGAAGGGGGCTCGCAAATGGACTCAGAAAACAGAGGGTAGGGAGGAGGTAGATATGGAAGCTAAGTAACTGTTTAGGGCAGGCAGGAAGGAAGGGCAGTGGCAGAACATTAGCCACAAATGGCTGTAATGATGTTGAAGATTCATGGACAGGGACAATGGATCACAAGGAGGAAGGGGAAGGAGCAGCAAGCTTGGGTAGGGCAGCACAATGCCAGACCAGCCCCTGTCTTCAACCCCCCATCATGCATTGTGATGGCATCTTACTTAACGTAAAAAAAACTTAGAAATCCACCACAAAAAAAACACTTAAGAAATAGAATTTAAAAAACTTAAGAAATTCAGTGAAAAAAACAAAGGTTACAGGAACATTTTAGTTACGCTCAGACTTCACTCGTAGAAAACCAGTGAAATTCAACAGTTATAGTTAACTGAGCTACTTATAATTTATGCCCCCACAATGCACTCCTTATGACCTCACATATTAGATTGCTCATGAAAATGTCAGTGACATTACTCATGACATCACAGATGACATCACACATGGCAACACTGTTGACATCATTCAGTGATTGTTAGTTTTTTCTAAAAGTTTATGAGTTTTCAATATATATACTAAGGTATCACAAAAGTAGCACATATACACAAATTTGTTTTCCTATAATAACTCAAAAACACCAAAAAGGAAAAATCTCCGGAACCGATCTACCTTTCTCCCAAATGTTGTGTAATTCTGTCCAGCAGTTCAGTCTGTAGACTCTAGGTAATTAACATGGGAAATGCACTTTTTTACCTCTGCCTTTTTCTATGCCCTCGAAAGTTTCCAGGCAGAGTTAGAATCACCAGCACACTTTTTTGGGAAAATATTGTGAAGATTTGTCAACCAGCACAAATAATATAGGCAAGTTGAAAAAAAACACTAAAAATGTCCTTCCCATCATAACCCATACTCCCCCTAACCCTTAAAAATTACTATGCCAACCAAAAACCCATACCCACCCTAAACCCTAAAGATTCCCTTGGCATTGAAAAAAACTACACCCATCCTAAATGTCGAAAACTCACTTGCCACTCAAAAAACCCAAACCCACCCTAAACCACAACAAATTCCTTGCTACTCAAAAACCCATACCAACCCATAACCCTAAAAAATCCCTTAACACCCAAAAACCCACACCCACACTCGACCCTAAATATTCCCTTGCCACCCAAAAACCCATACCTACCCTAGACCCAAAAAATCCCTTATCACCTAAAAACTCATACCTACCCTACACCCTGAAAAATCCATTGCCACCCAAACACCCATACCCACCATAAACCCTCAAAATATCCGTTGCCACCCCAAAAAACATACCCACCCTAAACACTAAAAAATCTCTTCCACCCAAAAACCCATATCAACGATAAACCTAAAACTAGTCTTATCTGCCAAAACCCCAAAACCCCTAAACCCTAAAAAATACCTTCCCACCAGAAAAAAACATACCCACCCTAATCCCTAAAAAATCCCATGCCCACAAAAACCCATAAAAATGCTAAACCCTAAAAAATTCATTAGCACCCAGAATCCATACCCACCCCAAACTATAAAGGTTCTCTTACAACTCAAAACCCATACCTACCCTAAAGCCTAAAAAAATCCCTTATCACCTAAAAACCCATATCCCCTTAAGCCTAAAAATTACCTTGCCACCCAAACGTACCTTGCCCACCCTAAATCTTAAAAATTCCTGTGCCACCCAAAAACATATACCCACTCTAAACCATAAAAAAGCCCTTATCACCCAAAACCCATATCCACACTAAACAAAACCTTACCAACCAACAACCCATACCTATCTTAAACCCAAGAAAATTCCATCACTACCCAAAAACCCATCCTAAACCCTAAAAAATACCTTACCAGCCAAAAAACACCCACCCATCTTTAACCCTATGTATATGCCTTTTTATTTCTGAACATAGCAACTTTATAGGAAAGTCAATATGAAGGTCAATATTGAAACAAATCTAACAACATAGACACATTACCTTACTTTTGTTGCAGCCGGAAATTAGAAAACATTTTTCGCACTCCTTCTTTGTTTACCACCATTATGAACCTACCAATAAGGATTGTTTATTTAAATGGCACGCTGTGCGCAAAGTAATTTCACTTATATGCACTGAGAAAAGCTAAAGGCTGAAACGTGTCTGCATTCAATAAAAGTTGATTTGAAATATATTCTGTGAGTGCCTTGCATGTGCTGGAACTGCATATGCTGGAGCTGCTATATATATACTAAGGGTGGGCGTAGTGGGCGTAGTGGGGCTACGTGAAGCAGCACGTAGTGTGCCCAAATCTACGCACACTACGCGCTTCGCGTAGCCCCACTACGTGCCACCCACCTCCCGCCCGCCCTCCTTTTAAATAATATCAGCAATGTCAAATAAATTAAAGTAAAGAGACTTACCTTAAGCGCGGCGTCTCCGGGGCTCCCTCTTCTTCGTTTCTAATTTCTTCTGACAAATGCGCATGCGCGGACGCCTGCGCATGCGCATTTCTCGCAAGAAATGCGCATTCGCGGGTGTCCGCGCATGCGCATTTGCCAGAAGAAATTAGAAACGAGAACGAGGGAGCCCCGGAGACGCCGCGCTTAAGGTAAGTCGCTTTACTTTAATTTATTTTTCATTGCTGATATTATTTAAAAGGAGGGCAGGCGGGAGGTGGGTGGCGGGTGGCAGGCACTACGCTTCGCCCTCGGCGTGTGCGTAGCGCTGCCCTGCTTTGCCTACTTCGGAAAGTGCGAAGCAGGCAGCGCTACGTACACTACGTGGGCGAAGCGTAGTGCTACGCCCGGGGTTAATATATACACACATATATATATATATATATGTAGAGCTCAGACCGGCAAAATAATTTTTGGGGGGAGTCCTTTCTTCATGTTGTGGCCCAAGTACCAAGTCTATGTAATGCACCTCGTCACAACGCTCAGTGTGATCAAGAAGGTTTACCTTTCAAAACGCGTAACATTCTGAGAAAATAAATACGATTTTCTTCCAACTTCTTCTGAGAGCGCGCTTTATTGGCGTATATTGTAAACAAATATATATATATATATTCACAAAAAATACTAAAGGTTACAGGGATGTTATAGTCAGATTTTACTCATACAAAACCAGAGAAATGTAACCGTTATATGGGGCATATTAACAAGGTAGCACTATAAAATTACCAACGGCTTTTGCGGCTGTTTTCAGCAGAGAAGCGGTGCTAATTTTATCGCCTTATCAGCATAGACACGCTATCGCGTGTTTTGCTGATTTAGCGCCCGTTTCCAGCACGCCTAACTTTGCATCGCTAATGAGATGCAAAGTAGGCTTGGCTGTGAAACCAACCAGGGAAAATATTGCGAAGGCAGCTTCGCGATATTAAGAAGGAAGGTTAGCGATTATCTAAATCACGTTAAGTATGCCTTAACGCAGGAATTTAACATCTGTTAAATTCCTAACTAAGTCATACTTAAGATGGGGGTTGGATCTGTGGCTAAGACCACAGGCCCTATCATCTAGGATATCGCCGTTTTCCACCATGGAAAACGGCGATATCCACACTATATCTGGAATCGGGCGATAAATTCCAGAGATAGCCGGCGATAAATACGCAAGTGCTAATCGCGCTTTGCGATATTTATCGCCGGCCCTTGTTAATATGCCCCATAGTTAGCTGAGTTAAAAATAACTCGTGCCTCCGCATTGCACTGCTTTTGATCTCACATGGTCAGGGACATCACTGATGACATCTCAAATGACATCACTGATGACATTTGAATTTCTATGTATTTTAAAAATTCTATTTGCTAACTATAACCTTTGTTTTTTTCAGTGAATTTCTAAGGGTTTTTAAATGGTAAATCCAAACTATAACATCACAGTAATCTTTGTTTTTTTGAGTGAATTTTTAAGGTTTTTTAACTAGCAGTCGCATTTGCAGAGTGACAGAGAAAGGGGGGCAGATCCTCTGACCAGCTCACATGAATTCCACTGAGTAGGACTTACAGAAGGTACCAGTAGGGCTTCTTGGCCCCCAACTAGTAGTGTGCCAGGAGGCACATTTGTAGAGTGGTGGAGAAAGGGGGCATGGCCTCTGACAACTTATCAACAATCCTGCTGTATGGGAATGGAGGTAACAGGAGGGTTAGTTGGCCCCCATGGACGCCCTTTGGGGCCAACAA
Source organism: Triturus cristatus (assembly GCF_964204655.1). Lineage (NCBI taxonomy): Eukaryota > Metazoa > Chordata > Amphibia > Caudata > Salamandridae > Triturus > Triturus cristatus. The sequence continues at coordinate 1,137,761,327 of NC_140583.1, read as the reverse complement.
CCCCTCCTATTACCTCTAGTAAGTCCTATACTGCAGGATTGCTGAGATCTGATAGCAGGCCACATCCCCTTTCTTCACCACTTTGCAAACGCACCTCCTGACACACTACTAGTAGGGGATGAAGTCCCCTTGGCTATTGAGGGTCCTTGGGGGACAAGTACTCCTCCTTTTGCCTCCAGCAAGTCCCACACAGTGGGTTTTACTGGGAGGTTTTCGGTGGCCATGCCCTCTTTCTCCTCCACTCTGCAAACACGCCTCCTGGCGCACTGCTGCTTGGAGGATGAAGGGCACTTTAGTCCTGAAGCCCTCAGGAGGCAAGGGGACCTTATCCCCCTACCAGCAGTGCGCTGAGAGGCGCGTATGCAGAGTTGTGGAAAAAGGGGCATGGCCTTCGACCACCTCACAGCAATCCCACTGTGTGGGGCTTACTGGAGGTAACAGGCAGGCTTGTTGACCCCTAAGGATCTTCAGCAGCGAAGGAGACTTCATCCACCAACCAAGTGCATGCCAGGAGGCACATTTGAATAGTAGTGGAGAAAGGGGTGAGAATCCGGTGCGTTGCCAGCTTTTGCTTTTTTTGTGTGTTTTAAGGAAGGGGGGCTGCGTAGCCCCATTTCCCTTGAACCTTTTGTGCCCCAGGGGCCATCCCCAGGGCCTGAATTCGTTTTTTACATTTTTTAAGAACTAAAATGGGAAGTGGGCTGCGTGGTCCCCCTCCCTAGGCTGACTACTGCCCGGGGACACCATCCCGCAGGACTAGGCCTTTATATATGTACCATACACAAAGGGAAGGGGGTGGCGCGAACCCCCCTTCCCAGGCCAAGTTTGACCCTAGGGACGCCAAACCCCTGGGGGGAAGCTATTTCTTACATTTATTTAAATGTGAGGGGGCTACGCAGCCCCCCTCCCCAGGCATATTTGGCCCTGGGGACCCCTTCCCCAGGGCCCGGCCATTACATTTTTTTTAAAGGGAGGGGGGCCACATGCCAATTTCATTTCCAGGGACCCCATGGCCATCTTGTTGGGGACCGCCGGGGGAGCCTAAAGCCCCCTGTGGTCCCAGCCTGCTCCCGCCTCCTGCGGGAGCTTTCATTGCTTTTTACACCCAAGGAGCTGCTAACATGCAGCTCCCTGGGTTTAAAAAGCAAAGTGAGCTCCACTTTGAACAAGTGAGAGCAAAATGCTCTTGCTTGTTCAAAACAGAGCACACTGTTTGCAATGGCATGGCGGGAGCACTGCTCGCAGTGCTCCCGCCATGCCATAGCAAACTGCAATGTCCCAGGGGTGGGCACAATGGGACATTTCTGTAGCCGGCACTAGGGGGTGGCGGTCCCAAGGGCCATTCATGCCTCTTTTGTTTCTGATGACCATCTTGGGAGACTTATTTGCTGTGAAGCTGAATCATTTCCTTATTTAATGCAGTATCCTCAGTAGAAAATGCTTTTTGGCTTTCCACTTTCATTCCATCAAGATGGAGTTCAGATGTGCCACACTTTTGGCATAAATTAGGAATGTTAGCACTCTAGTTGCTAATTAGAACACTTTATTTAAGGTGCTGATCATCAGAGAGTTAACTGGGAGTCAGCTACTGGTGTTGAAAGTGCATGTTTCAGTCTGCATGTCAAAATGTTTAAATGAAGTAGAAGAGGACAATATTTGAAAACTCACTTAAAATGTGTCCTAATTTTTCTTTCTACAATACTAGCCATAATTTCTATGATATCCTGATTTCCCTCATTGTATTCCTTTCTAAATTAAATATTTCAGGTTTTTTTGATTCAATCAACATGGCTGCAGGTGTACCACATCTTTGTCATAGGTAACACAGTTAGCACTCGAGTTTTTCTTTAAAACACTCTGGGAGGCTGCAGTAGAACACAAAGGAGTGAACTGTCAGGCTGCTCTTGTTGAAAGTACATGGTTTACTGAGAATGTCAGACTTCATGTTCACATGGCTGAGAAAAATAGTGTGAATTTACATAAAATATGCTCTCATTTTAGCTTCTGGGGCACCTTCCACAACTTCTGTGGGAAAATCATGAGAAAACAGTTTTCTCTGAAACATGATTCATGAAATCCTTGCAGAAGGCTTTTTCACAGAGTAAAATCCCCTTAGAACCTACCACAATTCGTAAAATGAGTTAAGTACCATCAACAAATGATTTATATTGTAACTAAAATCATTTATTACCCTTTATGCATTCTCCTTTTTGTGGCGCTAAAGACCTACCATTCTTTACAATGCATTTCAATGTAGAGATATAATGTATCTTGGACCCAAGATAGATGTCAACCCTTCCTGGTTGAAATGTTGGCAGCCAATCAGATCCCACCATGAGCTCAATGCTTAGGCTCTGCCCAGATATACCTATTTGTGTTTCCTTTAACCTCTTCAGTGCCCATGACGAGCTGGACTCGTCATGGGCAGCGGTTGCGCTGTGCCCATGACGAGTCCAGCGCGTCATGAACCCCGCCCGCTAATGTAACGGCCGGCACAGGGCGGGGAAAGGGCGTGGCACTGAAGGGGTTAATATCTCCAAAACTACTGGACAGATTTAAGCCAACGGACAAAAAGTGCGATTTCCGGAGCAAAATCTACCTTTCTGTCAAATTTGGTGTAATTCCATCCAGCTTTTCGGGCTGCAGGTGTGTCTATACCTCTATAGGAATTAACTTGGGAAAAGCACTTTTATTGCCCCTCTTTTCTCGTCCCCCACTTGATAGATCACACTGACACTTTCAATGCACAACAAGACTAAACTTGACACTTTTTTGGGGAAAATGTCGTGCAGATTTTTCAAACAGCACCAATATTACAGGTGCTTTTCCTATGAAAATGTGGTCCTAATTAAACCTACCTACTGAAAACTGGCAGTAGGTAATATATACAATGCGCTTACCTGCGAAATACTTATATTTTCATTGTAACGGCATGCATGGTAAAGGTATGTTCACAGTAAAACAACTTAGGTAAAGACGTGTTGTAAAGGCATATGCGTTGTAGAGGATGCTTGGTAAAGGTAATGCGTGGTTCCTGTTGTGTTCTAAAGGCCGTTTTCCTGTATAGCAGGTCACAGGTTTAACCATTCCTCCATCTGCGAATAATAAACTCAAGCGTTTTATTGGTTACAATTGATATTTTCCCAATATAAAATATTATTCTCTACTGTAGTAGGCACTACATAAAAACAACTTGGTATAATTATTATTTTAGTATTGTTATCTTTCTGCTAATATGAATCATATTTTGAGCATTGTGATGTAACTTTGAATAGTTAAAAATAACAATCACATCTACACTGCATATATCACATTTGAAAACAACATGCTTAAATTCAGTAACCTTAAAATTGTGATCTGGGTTGATCAAATAAAAAGTGGAATTGTGCTTGAGTTGTGTGTCCTGCTAAACTGTAGGACAACTTTCTGCTTCATTTTTACCATTTTATCACTGCAATAACCCAGAGCATCCACACAGTACTATTTGTGTCAGCAGAGAGAGGGAGTCCCAGAAATGTATGACATAGAAGATTTGGGCCTGTATCACAGAAATACTCTGTATCTGCCACCGTTTTTGGGCTGACTGGTGTCTATAGAAATTGAAGAGCTGGATCCACAGAATGTTATCTTCTTAGACAGTGGTAAATGGTTGCTTGCCATGGTAACTTTCAAAACAGCAGCTGCTTATGGTTGAAAATAAATGTAGTAGCAATTATAGACGCACCTAATGATAACACTTTTGCCCTCATTACGATGTGGGTATTAAGCCTCCGACTGCTGGTTGGCGGCTTTCCACCCGACATGGTAGGTTAAAAGTCTGACCACTGCATTAGGATGACAACGGTCGGAGTTTAAACCAGCGGGGTAATCTGAGGCAGTTCCGACGGGCTCTCAGTCAGAAAGGCACCATTATCCTTTAAGGACGTGCTTCCGCCGTCGAAATTATGATGTTGGTTAACGAAAGCCAATCCATGTCGGCCTTTCTGACATAGATTGGCTGTCGGAAACTGAATTGGGGGCCAATAGAATGACCCCTTTCCCCACCGGCTTTCCGCATATGGGCCTGGGTGGCAGCTATGGTGACCCCCTCAACATCCCTGCACCGTTTGGCGTGCACCTTGAGGTATTTGCCACACAGTGCAGCAATGTTTAAAATTTCCATTTTTCAATGGGAGCTTGTGCTACAGGCATTTTCAGCATGTCACATAAGTTCTCATTGTAAAATGTAAGTTTACGAATGCACTATGTGCAGTCAAATCCTAATTAGTAATCCAGAACCGCAGACCCATGTGTCAGGCTGATGCAAGTCTAAGCCGACATCGAAATGAGGGCCAATATGTACAAAACAACACAGCAGCACAACTAAAACATTCACACAGTACAACACAACAACTTCACATTACAATAATGCAGCACAACAAAACAGAACCCATCCCCATGAAAGCAAAACACCACAGAACAAATATGCTCAGACATGCTTCTCACACATTACCACCTCCAGAATTCTGCTTCCATAATATGGTATTAAAAGGTGTTTGCACCAAGGAAGTGAAATAGTGCCAGTCCAAAAATGTTTTGTAATATGGTCATTGATCTTCTCCTGTGGTTAATCACAAGCTAAAGCCTGAATCCCTTGTGAGGTCCAATATATTGGGTACTTTCAGAACTTGAAGCTCAGCATTCACATTTCTCTATTATTTGCAATCGCTTCTTTCAGAAAGTCAAACCTTCACTGCAGGAGAACCTATCATCCGAGCTGTCTATCACAGTCTGCAATATCCAACGCCATTTTCCCAAATCAAGTTAGAAGAACATTAACGCTCCTTTTTGAGAGGCAGTTAAGACGGTGCTCTGCCAGCATGCAGGCTGCGAGATAGGGAACAGGATATTAATATAGTACACAGAAGGAATTGAAAATATGATTAGAGATGGGGCATGAGCCACAAAGCCCTTTTCAGCTTTTGAGCTCCTGGAAAAGAAGCTTTAGCACAATCTGATTTCCAATTTCTAATCTTGTCTTCCATCAGAGAGACATTTACTGCCTTTTATCTGTCTGCCATTGTACCTGAAACTATAAAGGTGCCGTTCTAAAGAGTCTGTGCATTAGGCATCTATTAATCCTAACAGAGGAATGTTCTGGAACATGAGGTGCCTTTCTGTTCTTTCTTATCAGCATAAAACATTCCGTGGCTTGATGTTTACTGTGCTTCAGAATGCTTATTTATAATCAGGGCGCCATGCTAAGAAAGAGCTGCATTGCTAAGGGAGTAGCAATAATAAATGCTGAAAAAGGTTTAGGAAATGAAATCAATTTTATGAAATGTGAGCAATCTTTGCAAATAAAGGATCTCAACATACGTTAGACATTATAAAGTAATCAGCAACACTTTACATATTGAATTAACAGATTGTAATATATGGTAAATATATTGCAAGACACTTTTAAAAACACAAAAGTTAGTTGTACAACAAAACTGTGAAGGGTAGGTTGGGTATAATGTGTTCACCTTCGAAAACCAGGAAGAAAAAGTTCCATGTCCAATTTGGCTTTTTTTTCTGGGGAGAGGTTGTCTAGTGCCTTCCGAGGAATACAATTACATTAACTGTTGTCAAGCATATACAAGGGGCCACACCTGTCTGTCCTAAAACAAAATCTTACAGTGGAGATTTCTACATACATCATCGTATATGCTTAATGCTTTATTTAGTGTACCTCTTCCTTAACCTCATTGGGGCAATGTCTGATATGCCTGTGTATGCTTTTTCTCTTTGTCGCTTGTCACACTTTTTTATGTTGTGCCTTAATTTCCCTCGTTAATGGCTCATCTGATCATGATGTGGTAAAACCAGTAAAAAACACAAAACATTCCTGAAGAGAAATTGTTACATTTTTTAAAACCTGTGTAATCCTTTGTGGTGATGGAAAAGCCCTCTGCATGGTTAAAGATGTACATCGTGAGTGCCCAAATGTACTGTTTTCTGGATTCCTGATGCTGCTTTCTTTTGTCAAAGGTAAACATGGTTCATGTGTGTGTGTGTGTGCAATGTCATAGGCCTGTCTCACGGATTGTGTTCTTGTTGAATCAATAGGGATGCCCAAAGTGCTACCCTCATAGTAGTGGAAGGCTACTACTGTCTTCACTAAGAGTTTAGAAGCATGAGCGCAGGGGTTGTAGGATACTGTGCCGTTGTGATCAATAGTATTGAGTAGGTCCTTTTTAGCCTGTGTCACTTGAATTAAGTCTCCAGGCTCAGTCACTTTTTAAAACGTTCTGTTCTGTGCACCTGGGAATAGTACAGTACAGGGATAGAGGAGTGCTGTGCAGTGCATGTGTGGTTAGTGCAGGTACTGAGTGCATGTATGCCTACAAGGAAATGATTAAAAGATTACATGAGAGATGAAGTGCTGTGGAGTGAGTGCACAAATAAAGCATGTGCTAGATGTATGTGTGCTTGTATGAAATATAATACATAAAGGGTGAAGTGTATTGCAGTGCACACATGCTGAGTTTGTCTGCTGGCTGCGTTTGTGTTTGTAAATAATACACCCTGGTACAAAACAGAAAAGCTACAGTACTGAGCAGTGAGCACAGACTGCTTGTGTATGCTGAATGCATGTGCAGTACACCTGGAAACACCTGGCAGGCTCAGAGTCTCTCCATCTCTCCATCAAGCAGAACTGGTGGTTTGTTCCAGTGCTCGAAGCTGCTGCTGCTTGGCAAACATGAGGTAAGTTACTCTTCCCCTTATGTGGTGGTGAAATTTGATCTGCTGGCTCCTGACTGGAGCCCAGTAAGGGTGTGAGATCTCATGCTGTGCCATTGTGATCCTCGTGGTGTCAGTCAGGTACTGGTCTCAGTGTGCGGGCTTGACCCACTGGTCACAACTGAAATCTTTCTGTCCAGTCAATGACTCGTACTCTTGGCCACAGTGTTATAAGCAGCCCCTTCTGGAATATAGGGTTGCCGCGGGGCTCGCAGACTCACGCACACTATTCTGGTGTGATCCCATTCACAACGGCGGACCCTCTTGGAATGCGGGGTTGCCAATTAAGGTGGACTCAATTCTCAATGCTCCTGGCCCAGTAAGTTCAACTGTGGCCCCATCTGGCATTCGGGGTCACTGCAACAATGCGCAGCAGGCACAGCATTACCCACTGTATGCTCCTTTCACGACTCAGATCACGGTAGCCCTTTTACTAGCATACATGGTTCACTGTACCATTTCCGCACATGGGCAACAACCTGATCAGTACAGAGCTATTCTCCTCACACCTCACTCAGACAGTCTCCTCGGTAGGGCTCCCCAATGAACTTTGCTTCACCCAACACTCTCTCTTCCTCACAGGGCACACTGGTCTTTGCAAGGAGGCAGGCGCTGGTGCTCCGGGCCCCAGGGCAGGTGGTCTTGGTTTCCCTGGGTGGTGTGCACTCACCCAATAGGTAGATTAGCAGGCCTTTGACCCCAGTCCTGGTCACAGGCAGAAGTCTTGCAGAGCTTCCCCTCCTCATACTGGAGTGTATCTACACCTCCTGCCCCAAGGGAGCCTTTGACTGGCTGTTCACAGCTACCACTCAGCCACCAGAGTTGGGCCAGGTAGCCCCTGCGTGCCCTGTGGCCATCTGAAAGTGGTTCTGATACTGCTCCCACTTAACTATGACTGTCACTTCATCACAGTCATTGCAACCAATTTTTCTGAACCGTCTAATTGTGCCCAAAACGTGTCTTCCCAGTTAGACAACTGCAATAATGAAGTGCTTCTCACTCAATTAACATCTGTACCCACAGAGAGGATCAAACAACTTTTTCTTCAAACCAAACCAGGATCTGCATTAGACCCCTGCCCCCAATCAATATTGTATCTTGCATGTAAAATAAAGTGGTGCTGGCTTTGTCTCAGATGTACAATTTATTGCCGTCAGACAAAGATGTAACATCGACCTGGAAACACAAATTAATATTCCCTGCTGGAAAAAAATAAGGGCCATTCCTACGGTCTAAAGTAATTATCAGCCCATAAAATGATTGCCATTCCCTTCAAATGTTTAAGAGAAAGAGGTCATGGCAACTATTTCAAGCCATACAATCTGCCTTTGCTAATAGAACCCTCTCAACTGACTTTTAAAACTTTAGATAGTACAGGGTCTGCGACTGCCATTGAAATACTTCATGCAATATTAGATAAAGTAAACAGGGCTGCCCAGGTTCTGTTAGGTCTCAGTGCAGCATTTGACACAATGTCACACCGCATCCTTCTGTCACAACTCCACTTTCTAGACATTCAAGCAAAAGTGCTAGACTGGTTCACATATTTCAGGACTTCAGTGATGCAGACAGTTCTTCTTGCTTACTATAAATCTACTTCTTGCTCTTAGGGTGTCCAGCAGGGCTCATCCCTGAGCCTCACATTATTTATATGTTCTATTTTTGTCCAAACTGATTTGTTCTTTCAGCCTCCAACCAATCTTGTCTGCTGATGACACACAGATTATCCTTTCCTTCATAGAGGAAACTTAATCTACCGCTGAGAATTTTAGACACTATGCCTCAGATTTACTAAGTGCTTGTGTTGCCCTCAAGCAAGTTGATGCAAGGCAGTGTAGAACCCTTAAGCCCTGTTCACTAAGCTACACAAAGCCACCTTGAGGGCTCTGAATGTCTTAGTAAATCTAGAGTAACGCAAAGCAGTGCAAGTCGCTGCTTTGCATTACTCTGCGTTAAGAAGGTTTCCATGGGTGAAGTGTGGACATTCCCACGCCTCCACCCATAGATTTGTTTGCATGCCCATATATACTAAGAAAAGTAAACCTGGGAATATGTCAAAATGGTACACATTCCCAATAGGGATGGAACAAGTATACATATCTTCATTTCTCTTTGCTATTTCCTCTTTCTACATGTGCTGCATTCAGCAGCACACACAGAAAGAGGAAAATGCCTCTGAGGATTGTTTTTGTACAGTAAGTCGTCCCTTCCTGTATTAAAAATATGCTGCCTGTAATACAGGCACCCTAACACCATGGCACTAGGGTAGCTGCATTGACGCTACGCAGCCCTCAGTGCGCCAGCAGAGTAAGAGAACAGGAATGCACAATATTTTAGTAAATATGACACAGTGCTGCTTTCTCCATTTGAAGCAGCATAGCAAGGTATCTTGCTGTGTTGCACTGCTCCATTTGTTAGCAAATCTGAGCCTATGGGGCATATTTAACAATCTTTCCCACAGGGCAGGGCAGCAAGAAAAATTGCTGCATTGCATTGCTTGAAAGGGAGAGAAAAGACATGCTCAATATTTACAATGTTTTCTCCTTATGCTGGAGAACTATGTGGCATAGCATTTTGATGCATTCCCAGATTTACTATCTTTAGTAAATCTGGGAATTCACCAAAAGCCAAGGGTGGAAGCATGTGAATATACCTTCTCAGCCCATGAAACAGTTGCATTACATTTCTTTATAAAGCCACACAAGGCAGCACAAATCGCATCTCACAATGCTTTGTAAATATTACTGAAGCCTTTGTGTTGTCCTTGTGTCTCCTTGCACGATGCAAGGACAAGGCAAAGGCTTGATGAATCTGGGCCTATGAGTAGTTTTTCCTCATGGATGCTGACACATCTTTTAAACTGAATAGAAAGAAAATGGAAGTTCTTATTTTAGGTGCCCTCCAACTCTACTTAGGACAACTTCCAACTCCTCTTGACTTGGCAAAAGGCATAAACATTAACAACTGACTGGAAGCAGACTTTAATTGCACAGATCAAAACAATGACTTCAAAATGCTTTTATTACTTGAAGCTACTATGGAAAATCTTGCTTTTTCTTCCTACGGTAGCAAATTACCAGAAGCACATAGCAATGAAAAGACATTATGTTATTGGCGAATGACTGCCTTTACAAACGTGAAAGGCAACCATGTTCTTTTAAGTGCACTTTGACTGTTTCTGCATTAGAGCCTTGGATATAGGTAAGTATTAGGTTGGTGTAATTCTGTCGTTCGGACTAGACTGTACAAGAAAGTGACTTTTCTGTAAATTGGTGTAAACATGTTCAGTAGTTCTCGAGATAGTAAAGCAAAGCCAAATTTGTATATATAAGGACACGAAGACTCCACAAACCTTCCAGAGCTCGTGCTGAGAACTGATTGGCTGCCAACACTTCAACCAGAAGTGTTGGCAGCCATCTTAGGACTCCAGTCCCTGAAAAAACATTAAAAAAAAGAAAAAGGGGCAGGGTAGGAGTACATTGACTCACTAGATCTGGTTGTGGGGTCCCCCTGGTCCCCGACAGGGCCAAAAAGCTTTTTTTTTAATTTTCCCTGAAAACAAGGTGTATTCATGGATCCGGTGGGAAAAAAAACAGGTGCAGGCTGAGTGGGTGTTTGAATGGCTGTATGACTGAGTGACTGGCTGAGTAATTGGCTGTATGGGTGAGTGAGTAGCTGTTTGAGTGGGTGTTTGGTTAAGTGAGTTGGTGTGTGAATGGCTGAATGGTTGAGTGAGTGGATATGTGAGTGCTTGTATTAATGTGTGAATGGATAGATAAGTGGTTGTGTGAGTGTGTGAGTGAGTGCGTGAGTGCTTGTATGGGTGAGTGATTGGCTGTGTTGAGAGGCTGTATGGGTGAGTGAGTGTGGGGGTGAGAGACTCTATAGGCAAATAAGTGGTTATGTAGTAACTGTATGGGTGAGTGTGGCTGCATGAGTAGCTGTATAGGTGGGTGATTGGCTGTGTGAGTGGCTGTATGACTAAGTGAGTGGGTGGTGAGTTGGTCTATGGAGGAGTAAGTAGATGTAGGAGTACTGGTATGGGTTTGTAAATGGGTATCTGAGTGGTTGTGTGGGTGTGTGAGTGGGCGTACAAGAGGATGTATGGGGGTATGATTGGATCTGTCAGTGGTTCTGTGAATGATGGCATCAGTAATTTCATCAGTGAAGTCATTTGAGATGTCATCAGTGATGTCACTGACCATGTCATATGTAATTTAATATGTGAGGTCATAAGCAGTATATTGCAGGCGTAAGTTATAGTTAGCTCAGCTTAGTAGAACTGCTGTATTTCTCTGGTTTTGTACAAGTGAAATCTGAGCATTACTATAACCTCCCTGCAACCTTTGGTTTTTTAAGTGAATTTTTAAGGTTTTTCAAATTCTATTTTCTAACTATAACGTCCCTGTAAACGTTGTTTTTTTAATGAATTTAATTATTTTTAACTATTTACAGAGTGGTCGAGAAAACGGGCAGCCCCCGACCAGCTCTCAGGAATCCCACAGTGTCAGACTTACTGGAGGTAACAGGAGGGCTTCTTGGCCCCCAAGGACCCTTAGCATCCAAAAAGACTTAATCTCCAACTAGTAGGGTGCCAGGAGGTGCATTTGCAGAGTGGTAGAGAAAGGGGACGGGGCCTCTGACCAGCTCTCTGCAATCGTGCTGTATGGGACTTACTGGAGGTGACAGGAGGGGTTCTTGGCCCTCAATAACCCTCAGCATTTAAGAGGGAATTCATCCCCCAACCAGTAGTATGCCAGGAGGCACGTTTGCAGAGTGGTGGACAAAGGGGGTGTCAATTTCGACCCTGGGGATCCCATCCTCCGGGACCCAGAATTATTATCTGATTTTCTTTTTAAAAAAAAAAGGGGAGGGGGACCTAAAGTCCCTCTCCCGGACTAATTTTGGCCCCAGCAACCCCATCCCCTGTGGGTCTTGTGGGTGCCCAGCCAGAGAACCCACTTCCATGTGTTGGGGAACAGGGAGAGCCTGAATGCCTCTGTGTTCCCTGCCAGCTCCCCACCTCTTGCAGGAGCTGGCATTGATTTTACAGAGAAGGATCTGCTAACCATCCAGCTCCCTCTCTATGACAGCAATTTAACTCTACTTCCAGCAAGCAAGAGCATATTTAATGCTCTTGCTTGCTGGAATCGAAGCATTTGCTATGGCTTGGCAGAAGCAGTAAAGCTCCTGCCAAGCAAAAGCACACAGCTATGTCTCAGAAATGGGCACCCCAGGACATAGCAGGAGCCAGCCGTAGGGGTGGTGGTCTCAGGGCCATTATAGTCTCCCCTTCTTTCTTTTGTTTTGGGCCTGCCCCGAGGAGGTGGCAGTCCCCAGGATTTTATATGGCCCCCCTTTCTCTTTTCAAAGTTATGCCCAGAGGAGGTAGTGGTCCCCGTGGCATGGGTACATCCATTAAGCCACCCCATGCTTTTTAATTTAGCCCTGGGTGTGGTCCCTGGGGCACGGGGTCAGAGAGGCCACCCATTTCTGTACAAGTAGCCCCAGGGTGGTGGTGGTCCCTTGGGCTGGGGAATCCACATGACCCCCATTTGTTTATATCTAGTCCAGAGGAGATGGAGGTCCTCGGGGCTGCAGGGGGTCTGTGTGGCCCCCACATGTTTTAATATTAATACCCCAAGAAGGTGGTGGCCCCGGGGTTTTATAATCCCTGGAGGACGGCCTCATGAGTCTCCCTCCTTTATTTTTTACATACCCTGGGATTTGGCCCACCCAGATGCTTCATGAAAAAGACAGGTAGGAGACTTTGGATCTTTTTTCTACAATTTTGCCACGGATCCACCCAAGGATTTTTTTTAAAAAATGTAATTGAAAAAATGCTTTTAACACCCGACAGGGTCACCTGTGGCACCCCACGACCACTCCTAGGGGATCTAGGTACTCCTACCTTTAGTTTTTATGTTTTTTTGTGGACTCGGCTTCAAGCCAAGTCCCAAGGTGGCTGCCAACACTTCCTGTTAGAAGTGTTGGCAACCAATCAGATGTCAGCACGGGGACTGTGGATCCGCGATTCCAATTAAATGGATCTGCATACATAGATATCTATATTTTTTGCCCATTAATATCTCAAATTCTACTGAATGGATATACACCAAATTACAAAAAACATGCTTTCTGGACCAATATCTAGCTTTTTGCCAAATTTGGTGTAAATCTGTTCACCGGTTCGTGCTGTAGTCTTGTTCACAATCCTTATTGGAAAATGCATGGGAAATTGCACTTTGGTACCCCCTTTTTTCCCTAACCCTGCTCAACAGATCACCCTGAAACTTTCAACACAGCAGCTGAATAACTAAACTATAAGCCTTGAAAATGTCATGAAGATTTGTCAAGGGGCACAAAAGTTATCGGCAAAACAATACATGATCTTCCTAATGAGACTAGGTTGTAACTATAACTACCTACTGGTGACTGCCAGTAAGTAGTAATAGTTAGGACCTAGTTTCAATCGCAAACTGATTTTTTGCCTTGCCTATAACATGGGCATTATTTGACCAATCTTCATGACATTTTCCAAAAATGTGCCAAAGTAGGTTCTGTGCGTCATGGAAAATTTGGGGGTGGTCCATGAGGTAGGAACCGAGAAATAGAGGCTTGAGAAAAGGGTGAATTTGTAATGTTAACTCCCATAGGAACGTGTTTTTAAACCTCCAGCCTTGAACCACTGGACGAAATTACACCAAATTTGGCATTCTGATACACAAATTGTCCTTTTTGTTTGAGCCGAAAATTATAGATATATCTCTGGCCACATATATTTCATGGCGGTTTCACGATTAATTGCAGATGCGTTTGTAATCGGGAATGCTATGATAGGCTGGAAACAACCTGAACAGAAATTTGTGACTGTCATTTTATTATTCAGGATGGATTCCCAGGGGCTGAAAATGTTTGAGAAAGCTAAAATACCGTACTGGAGACGTCATGAGTATCGTGGAGACACTGCAAATATTGGTGGAAATATAAATATATCAGTGAATCATTAATACACATTGTATTATATTGAAATGTTGCTATTTTTTTTTAGAGAGTTATTTAGATAGTGATTTATCTAGAGTGATGGTTAGAATGAATTATACAGTTACAAATGTTTTATGTGGTGGCGGCTATTGAATTCCTGCTTTTGCTTTCTGCTTTTGCACCATATCCTGCAGGAATCATGATTACCCGCTTCATCACGATCTACATCCTCACTGCGAAAAGAGGTGTTTGAAGTGCATGGTAATAATACTGTAATATGTATGTATATATATATTTGTTTTTCACTTTATGGAGAAGGTGCAAACATCCCGGTTAATGGTGGTCGCAACTCACCAAATCATTTCAAAAACAGAAAATAGGTTGCAAATTTAATGAAACGTATTACAAAAACATGAGTTTAAACATGTTTTTAATGAAGCATGTATACGGTAATATGTGTAGCGCAATGTTTGGAATGTATTTTTTTAGTTAATAATTTTGGATGTGCTGGTGGTGGTCGAATGTCTGCTTTTGTTTTGCGGTTTTGCAACTTATTCGCAACCATCATGATGTCATCACGTAGATTCCTATAAACTAAACAAAATGATTTCTATAAAAAAAATGAACAATATTTCAGGTACTAGGGTGGCTCTATCAAGAGCCTTTGTGTTGATTGTGTGTATATGACAGCTGCACATAAGACCGGATGCATAGTTTTAGTTTACTTAGAAACATTATGTTGCCTTCACCTGTAAAGTGCACTCCATCATTTCTATAAAATCCATCTGTGTCAAAATGCATATTGTTGTTATAGATACAAACCATGCAATGGTCTCTGAGGAAAGCAGTAACAGTTTTATTAACATGTTTACTGGCTTTGTCAATCTGTGGACAGAATTGATTTGGCCACTTCCATTTCTGTCTTTGGCATATATTGGAGTACACCAAGACAGTGTGAGAGAAAAGCAAAATCAGTAATGAAAAGGTATCTTTCATTAGGATTTCCAGCCCTACCCCAGTCAATGTGCCTAGGTCATTGCCAACACAGTGCACAATCATAAGGTAAGAAGCTTGGCAATCCTCAATGGATTTATCAAAGCCAGCAACTGATGAAACTTTAGCCATCTCTGATCAAACTAAGTAATCTCCACATTTGGCAAACCCAAATACCTGTCAATACTTATGATTTTTGCTGCCTCCTAAGCCCAATAGACATAGTTTTGGCCCATATCCACACTCTAAGCATTTTGAAGTGAAGGAGCAACAGCAGTAAGGAGAAGGCTGGAGCTGAATGAGGTAGTTCTCCAACTGAAAAGCAGTTAAAATGTTTTTTTAAAGATATGTTTCATTGGATGCTGTCACCATGAAAGTGAATAAATTAGGTAGTGTGTTGGATGCCTTAGCAAGAAGTCGTATTAATGGCTGTTGTTTAAAAAAACAAATGTAATACAGACATGGATATGCTTTTGAAACTGTGGAGTAAACCACACCCGCTGTATCTCATTTGAAAGTAGCATGTTCCTTCTAGAATGTGCTGTGAGCTTGTGACCAAGTGGTTCTACTGGGTTGCTAGCTACACTGAGCTAAGCGTGTTTTGGGGAGAATGGCGTTAAAGAGAGAGAACTTTTTCTTAAGTTGATGATTTATGACACATTTAAATAATGCCAAACTTTAATATGCTACTCAGGACTATGTAATTAACCGTTGTTCATTTTTTAAATAAAAAACAACTGAAGCTAAATATCTATGTGAATTACTGTTTTTTCTCACAATTACTTCACAATGTTTGCAAAAGCATTGCAAACACATGAAGACAGGTTCCTCATTTTGAAAGAGAGGGACTGGGTTAACAGAAACTAACCATTCACAAGTGGAGATACAATAGTCTAAAATGAAAGACATGATTTAATTTGCTGCCTTTCTCAGGATCATAGAGCGGAAAGTTGAAGAGGTTCCCATTTTATACCTGCTTTCTATGAGTGTGGAGTACCATTCTTGTGCTTAGTTTTTACAAATTTTAACATTGTCAAAACTTTCCAGAAAGAGCGAAAACATCAATATAGTCTATGAACTCAATTCACTGGTATGTATATAACTTTTTAATTATTAAAAAGAATTCCGTTAGAAATAAAGATGTATATTGGAGTTTGATAAAAAAGAGTATCACAGTGAAGTAAAAAAATATATCAGATGAACTGTATCTGGCAGAGGGTATGTGCTTATGATGTTAGTACTGTTCAAAGTTACCATGAGCAATGCCTTTAAAAATGACAATCTTTTATACTTCGAAGCATCATGTGCGGGACAGACAGATCTATGTTATTTGCATTCTGGGAACTGTAGTACTTTTATTTACATTATTAAACAGGAGTAGTATAGTCATAAATAAAACATAAGAAAATACAATGTGCCTGTATATGAATAATAAAGTAGTAATATTTGTTAGGTACGTATTAGGAATTGTTTGTCAATGTGGTTTTTAACTTATATGACCGGTTTGCATATAATTAGATGATGAGATATGTTTTTTGTGGTTGCAGATAGTTATATACACAATGAGACTTTTGAGTTTATTTAAAGATGCAGAGAACTAAATATTTTTGTAGAGGTGGCCCAAGGAGTATATCTATTATGACGTCACATATATGTTTTCATTGTGATCTATGTTCTTTAAGGCTGTTGAAAATGTCATGTATATGGTGAGGGTGGTGTATTTCTTTAAACATGCTATGTTTGAAATTGAGGAGGGTTAATAATGCAGACTTTCTCTTGAGAGTTTTGTGCTAGCTTCTGTAACTTTTCTTTGAGAAATTATGAATATATGTTTTAAAGACACAATAAATATTTGTGAAATTATGTAGGTATGGCATTAAGAAAAGGTTTTATTCTTGGAAAAGTGAGAATTGTTGTTTACAGTTTTAGAAAATTACTGATGCATTTGCACGCTGAGTAACAAAGAAATGTATGCTCTTAGAGAGCCAAGTATGTAATTATATATCAAGTGTGATATCTAGACCTATTCAATCACCCAGGCACTAATTATTTACTCATTGAACTACGTTGGCAACACCCATGCATTCATCCGATCACCCAGACAGTAGCAATATAGTCATGTGAATACACAGGCACTAACTATGCAGATATGGGACCACCAAGGTAATTCCCACATGCTTAGGGAATCATGCAGGCACTACCTATATTCTCAGGGAATCACCTATGCACTATCTATGCACTCATCCAAACATCCAGGGAATATTATTGTACTCAACCAAATACACATGTATTTACAAGTTTTAGTGAGGAATATGTACTCTTTTAGAACAATCTGGTGAATTATATATGTAACCTGTCACACACTGTTTGCATGCACTCAGAAGAATTAAAGAGCTACATGCTGTGATACAGATTAATGTGCAGATTTTTATATGCAGAGTTTCTCAAAATTTAAATCTGACATATCTAAGTAGAAAAGTACTGAAACAATAAATGTACAATTAACACACTGGTAGAGAGGCACAGAAATAGCTCTTATGTTGTGTTTTCAGATTTACAGTATTGAGACACTATATTTACTTTTATACTTTGGTTCCTATTTATTGAAAGATTTAATACAAAAGGGAATAAGTGCTCTTTTAGCGTGTATAAGTAAGAACTGAGATATGGCGCGGCTTTGTTTTAGGAGAAGGTGCTATAATATGAAAAGGTAAGTAATACATTAAGTTTTGTTTTTTGGTTTGGGTTTGATACATTGAAGTAAGTGCTTGTAATATTTGTAGCTAGGTTTATCTTTAGATTTAAAACTGCAACATAACATAAAAACTATTTTAGTATTATTTGTAAGCAGGTAGTTGGTACATTGGCTAGAAATAAAAATTAAAATATATTTTTTTCTTATACAGAACAATATCTGCATAACCACAGACAAAATGCCTTCAAAAGCACAGAGGAAAAAGGAACAGAATCAACTACAGTATCTAGGCAGAACTGATAAAAAAGGGGCAACATGAAGAAACAGTGGTGAAGAAAAAAAGAGCTACTGTTAAGAGGACAAAGTTGTTTCTAAAAGGTATATGTGGACATTTCCAAACGACAAAATAATGAAAATAAAATAAAAACTATGAAAAAGAATAACAGTGGACACAATCTATATAACAAGAACGGGAAAGAATGTAATAACGTTGGACACACCTTAACCAGGAGACAGAAGCAGTTTAAGGAAATCAGAGATAACACTGGGCATAGTTCGCGAAGTAGCGCTACGCGCAGCTACGCAAAGTGCACTTCGCACTACGCGAGCTACGCGTAGCACTTCGCAAACTGCGTAGTACCCTGTTCGCACTGTGCAAGATGCCGTTTTCAATGATTGCACACTGCGGACAAGCATCCGGCACTGTGCAATCATTGAAAATGGCATCTTGCACAGTGTGAGGTGTAGTTTTCTGCTGCTCGAGTAGATTTTTATTCGAGCGGCAGCTCTCTCAACGTGGACTGGTAGCTTCTCATCAAGAGCCGTCGCGCGCATACGCGACCATTCGCAAACCTGACCTCCCCGCGTTAAGAATCTCACCGGGAGGTTTATTTTCCATGCTTCCAACTTGATGTTGCTGATCGCGAACGAGGAAAAAGTCTCGCCGGGATGTCATTTTGCTTGCTCGTGGTCGCCAACTTGACATTGAGGACCGCGAGCAAGCAAAAAATGATCGCTGCACTACGCTATGCTACGCGTGTATGCACTGTGCTACGTGCATTTCGCGTAGTGTGAAATAGCGCAAACTTCACAAACTACGCGAGCGTAGCGTAGTGCGTTGCCGAGGCTTAATCAGAGCCAGGATGTTTCGTAGTAAAGTAAAAAATAAATATGCTGAGAACTATGAAAAAGTATAGGAGAGAGGCTTTGAAACAGAAAGAATGAGTTGAGAGAGTAGTTAAGGCCTTTGCTTTGAAGAGGAAGCTTTTCACTTTGATTATGAATAGAATGAAGACTCTTGACAAAATGGTGTTGTGCATGATGAAGTCAAAACCAGAAGTAACGATTAGAGAGTCTTTCTTTCATGAAGAAAGCTATCTCCAAGATAATATATTAGTTCATGCTATTGATTACAGAGGACGATGTTATGAAATGAAGAATGGCCCTCCAATAGCTAAAGAGGTGATGGTACCTACAAATTTAGAAAATGTTATTGGAGAACAGGTACAAGGAGAGCCAGGTCCCTGTATAGAACAGGAATTGTAGTAGTGTTTGAAGTATTCAACAGCAATTCATTGAAAAATCATGGAACTTTCTACATATCTTTCCAAGGTGAGTTTAAAAACACAAATAAGTGCTTTACAAGGATTGGATCCTTGCAATATTATGCAGAATACAGATTTGCAGGGACACTCACTAGCTTGCTTATCGTACAAATTGTGCCAAAGCACCTTTCATCACTTCAGGATGTTTTTTGCTCACTACGCCATCCCCAGTTTGGACCCAGAGATATGCAAAGCAGTCTTGACCTGAGTTCTTTATGGGAACAGTCCAGGCCGAACTGCCAAGCCAGGACATCCTTGGACTGGAAACATGCATTGTGAGACCAGTTTTGGGACTTCACCCTTGATCAGCCGGGCTAGCTTGAATCCAGTGGCGCAATAAGCACAGGACCCATGTCTGGGCATACACTTCTCACTTAGGGGGACAAATGCAAAAGAAACAATTGATGGACGGAATGCTGTACAATGCAAACATTCAACCCCAATCACAAGGATCTGAGTTTAGTCCATCATTCTTTTGCTCACCATGCTGCCCCAGTTTGGACCCAACCATATGCAAATCAGTATTGACCCTGTTCCTTATGGGAACAGTCCAGTCCGAACTGCCAAGCCAAGTGCTCCCTGGATTGGATCAACCATTATGGGACCAGTTTCGGGGCATCACCCCTCATCAGCCAGGCTAGCTTGAATAAAGTGGTGCAGTGAGCACGGGACCCACGTCTGGGTATACCCTTTCCACTTAGGGCGACACATGCAAAAGAAACAATATATGGACGGAATGCTGAACAATGCAAATATTCACCCCCAGTCACAAGGACTTGGGTTTAATCTATCCTCCAATTGAGACCCAGCCATATGCAAATCAGTCTTGAGCCTACAGTGCAGCCTGAACTGCCAAGCCTGGTCCTCCTTGGACCGGAAACAAGCATTCTGGGACAGGTTTCTTGGCATCACCCCTTATCAGCCAGGTTAGCTTGAATACAGTGGCACAGTGAGCACAAGACCCACGTTTGGGCATACCCTTCTCACTTAGGGCGACAAATGAAAAAAGAAACAATTGATGAACGGAATGCTGAACAATGCAAACATTCACCCCCAGCCACAAGGATCTGGGTTGAATCCATCATTCTTTTGCTCACCACACCACCCCAGTTTGGACCCAGCCATATGCAAATCAGTTTTGACCCTGTTGCTTATGGGTACAGTCCAGCCCGAACTGCTAAGCCAGGTCCTCCCTGGACCAGAAACAATCATTCTGGGACCGGTTTTGGGGCATCACCCCTCATCAACCAGGCTAGCTTGAATCCAGTGGTTCAGTGTGCACGGGACCCACGTCTGGATATACCCTTCCCACATAGGGCAACAAATGCAAAAGAAACAATTGATGGTCAGAATGCTGAACAATGCAAACATTCACCCCCAGTCACAAGGATCTTCGTTTAATCTATCATTCTTTTCCTCACCACGCCACCCCAGTTTGGACCCAGCCATATGCAAATCAGTCTTGACCCTGTTCCTTATGGGAACAGTCCATCCCAAACTGCCAAGCCAGGTCCTCCCTGGATCTGTAACAAGCATTCTGGGACCAGTTTCGGAGCATTACCCCTCATCAGCCTGGCTAGCTTGAATCTAGTGGTGCAGTGAGCCCTCAAGGCCAGCTCCAGCAATGTCCTAGGGTGTTACAGTTTTCCCACCGGTTTTAAAGTTACCAAAAAAGTATCTCCGCTTTTAACCAGCGAAAGCATTTTGCTCTCGCTTGTTCTAAGTGGAGTACACTTTGCTTCTTACACCCAGGGAGCTGCATGTCAGAAGCTCCCTGGGTGTAAAAATCAATGCTGGCTCTCGCAGGAGGAGGGAGGCGGCTGGGAAAGTGGCGGTTCACGCTCCCTACGTCCCCTACTAGATGGCCATGCCCCGGGGATGGGGTCCCTGGGGCCGAAAATAGCCCAGGAGGGGAGCCGCTTGGCCCCCCTCCCTTGAAAGAAAAAAATCAGAAATGGCTGGCCCATGGGGATGAGGTTCCCGAGGCCAAAATCAGCCTTAAGTGGAAGGCTGCATTGCTTGCTCCCCTTTAAAAAATGTATATATTGAAGGCATAGCCCTAGGGGATGGGGTCCCTGGGGTGGAAATCGGCCTCAGGAGGGTACCATGCAGCCCCCTTTAGTTTCATCTAATTAAAATATAAAAGAATGGGCAGGCCCCGGGTGATGGGGTCCCCGGGACCGAAAACAGTCGAAGGCAGGGTGACCGCTTAGCCCCTCTTCCTAATATAAAAACATCAGAAGACAGCAACTTGCCGGAGGCTCCAACCCCTTTCTCCACTACTCTCCAAACAAACCTCCTGGCGCACTCTTGGTTGGGTGATGAAGTCTCCTTTGCTGATGAGGGTCCTTATGGGCCAAGCAGCCCACCTGTTACCTCCAGTAAGCCACACACAGTGAGATTGCTGAGAGGTGGCCAGGGGCCATGTCCCCTTTCTCCACCACTCTGCAAACGTACCTCTCAGGGCACTGCTGGTGGGGGGTGGCATCCCCTTGCTTCCTGAGGGCCTCGGGACTAAATTGGGCTTCTTCCCATAAGCAGCAGTGTACCAGGAGGCATGTTTGCAGAGTGGAGGAGAAAGAGGTGTGGTCTTCTGACCACCTCTCAGCAATCCAGCTGTTTGGGCTCTACTGGAAGCAATAGGAGGGCTAGTTGGCCCCCAAGGACCCTCAAGAGGCAAGGAGACTTCATCTTCAAATAGTAGTGCACCAAGATGTGTGTTTGCAAAATTGTGGAGAAAGGGGCATGACCTGCTATCATGTTTTAACAATCCTGCTGTATGGAACTTACTCGAGGAAATAGGAGGGTAGGACCCTCAATAGCCAAGGGGACTTCATCCCCATACTAGTAGTGCACCAGGAGGGGTATTTCCAGAGTGGTGGAGAAAGAGGGCATTGCCTGCTATCAGATCTCATCTATTTGTTGTGTGGGACTTACTGGAGGTAATTGGAGGGGTAATTGGTCCCGAAGAACATCCTTGGGGGCCAACTATGTCTCCTGTTACCTCCAATAACTCCCACACAGCAGGATTGCTGAGAAGTTGTCAGAGGCCACAAACCCTTTTTCCACCACTCGGCAAACGTGCATCCCAGTGCTCTGCTAGTTGGGGGATAAAGTCTCCTTAGCTTCAGAGAGACCTTGGGGACCAAGAAGCCCTCCGAGTACCTCCTGTAAGTCCTTCACAGCAGAATTCCCGAGAGCTGGTTGGAGGCCCAACCCCCTTTCTCCACCACTCTGCAAACGTGACTGTTAGTTAAAAAACCTTACAAATGCACTAAAAAAGCTGAGTGCCTGTATGAGTGTATGAGTGGATATATAAATGTCTGTATTAGTGAGTGAGTGGGGTGTATGAGTGGCAGTATGACTGAGCGAGTGGATGTGTGAAAATCTATGAATCTGTGAATGGGTGCGTAAGTGCTGGTATGGCTCTGTGAATGGGTTTGTAAATGGTTGTGTGGCAGTGGGTATATAAAAGATTCTATGGGGTGTGAGTGGGTGCATCATAGATGCTGTGGATGATGTCATCAGTGATGTCATTTGAGATGTCATCAGTGATGTCACTGACCATGTCATGAGTGATGTAATATGTGAGGTCATAAGCAGTGAATTGCGGGGGTGCGAGTTATAGTTAACTCAGCTAACTATAATGGCTGAATTTCTTTGGTTTTGTATGAGTAAAATCTGACCCTAACTATACCGCCTCTGTAACCTTTGTTTTTTAGTGAATTTCTACGTTTTTTAAATGCAATTTGCTAACTATAACATCCTTGTAACCTTTGTATATGTATATAAATATATATATATTTATATGAGGTTCAGTACATTTAATTAACAAAATGTTTTGCGAAGAGATTTCGTATGAAACAATGTAGCAATTGTTTTAGTTTGATTGGTTAAACAATGTGATCGAATATGTCAGCCAACTGGGGCAGAATTGTGTTTCTCACTCCAACCTATTAAGACTTTGCATATAGGTTGGACGATACTTTGAGAGCAATGATCAAGTTAAAATGCTAAACGCGCAATGTCGTCTGGTATAAAAACACGATCACATTGAATTGCATCATTTTTCTTCACAAGTAAATAAACGTTAAAATATGATGTTTTAATGATTACACTTATGCTCCCAGAAAACTTTATTGAAACTAAACAGTGACAAAGATATAATGTAATGTATGTTATTTATGTCTATGATCACGTGCCCGATATGAGTTCGTATACATCTTTAAATGAGAAGCAACACTGTGTAACGTTACCCGTGAGAAAGGAGTGAGTTGAACTCCGAAAAGCATCGGGTGTTTATTGTTGCCAAATAAACACACTTTAGCAAAATAGTGGCCATGGCACTGGTGTTCTTTCTCGCCGCATGAGGAGCGTCGCAAGGAATTGTGGAATATACATATATAGATATATATATATATACATTTGCTGTAAATATAGCTGGACGTTGCAGGAACTAGCACAGTTCTCCGTAAACTTTTTAAAATATAAATATATATATAAAAATATAAATTCATTTGACTGTTATCACTTTAATAAAGTGGTAATAGATCTGAAACAGCAATAATGTTTTCTATATATTTAAACTATATCTTACACATATCTAAGGCAGTAACCCAGAATGTAGCAAACGTGTGCTGGAAACTACATGGCTGCCTTTTGCGTTTCGTGAATATAGCCACTTGCCAATTTTATACTGTCTTTTTCATGGGCATGACTACGATATAGCCACTGTATATCAGTGCACAATATCTAACAATTTTTACACTTATAACTTTAAAACTAATTAAACTATTTACACCCATTACCAAAAATTACTATTTGCACTCTATAATCTATATTCCTGCCACATTACATCTATATCTATTCACCCACCTTCACGCTACATCTGTTTAAACTACTATACTCCACTCTACGAACCGTCCACTCTATGCAACACCAATCTACCCCACTCCACTGTATGCTATTACACTCTACACCACTCAATCATATGACACTCAAGTCTACACCACTCTACAGTATACAACTCCACTCTACCTCACTACACTCTTTGCTATCCCATTCTATGCCACTTCCCTTTATGCCACTACAGTCTATGCCGCTTCACTGTATACTTTTCCACTGTACGACACTCTACTGTGTGCCAATACACTGTACACCACTATATGCCACTCCACTGTACGAAACTCCACTGTATGATACTTAACTGTACACCACTCAACTCTACACCACTCAGGCATACCCCTCTCCAATGTATGCCGCTCCAGTATGTGGCACTCCTCTGTACGATATTCCACTGAACGCCACTCCACTTTACGCCACTTCACTGTATGCCACTCCACTGGACACCACTACAGTCTATGCCACTTCACTGTATACTATTCCACTGTACACCCTCTACTCTACCATAATCCACTGTGTACTACTCCACTATACACCACTCCACTGTATTATGCTCCATTGTATGCTATTACACTGTACATCACTCAACTTTGCACCACTCCAGTGTCTATCACTATAATGTATGCCTCTCCACTCTACACCACTCTAATGTATGCTATTCCACTGTATACCAATCCACTCTTCGCCACTTCACTGGTATGCCACTCCACTCCATGCCATTTCACTTTATGCCATTCTACTCTACACCACTCCACTAGATGCCTTTGCACTCAATGCTATTCCACTATACACCACTCCAAACTACTTCACTGTATACGACATTACACTCTATAGTACTCCACTCTATACCACTCCACTCTACAAAATTTCACTTTATTTCATTTGACTGCATGTTATTCCACAGCGCGCCACTCCACATCAATGCTACTTCACTCTATGCTTTGCCACTCTACACCACTCAACTATTTGCTATTCCACTGTATGCCACTCCACTCTATGCTACTCCACTGTGTGCCACTACACTCAACACTACACTACTCCACTCTATGCTACTCCACTGTGTGCCACCCCACTCTACGGCACTCCACTCTATGTCACTAAACTCTATACTATTACACTCCTTGCCACTCCACTCTACAATATTACTCTGTGTGCCACTGCATTCTGTCCCACTCCGCTCTACAAGACTTAAGTCTATGCTATTCTACTCTATGCCACTGCACTCTCTGCCACTCAAGTCTTCGTCACTTCACTCTATGCTATTCCACTGTAAGCAACTCTATTGTATGCACTCTACTGTAAGCTCTTCCCCTCTATGCAATCCAGTCTATACCACTTCACCATACACCTGTCCACTGTACGTCACTCAACTCTACACCACTGCATTCTATACCTTTCAGCTCTGCACCACCCCATTCTATGCCACTCCAGTCATCGCCCCTCCACTATACACCACCACACTCTACTCCAATGTACCCAACTCCAGTCTATACTACTCAGCTAAAAGCCATTCCACTCTAGATCACTCCACTCTACACCACTTGAGTGCATGCCACTCATCTGTATGCTATTTCACTCTATGCAACTCCAGTGTACACCACTACACTGTACCTCACTCCACTCTATACCACTCTACTCTATGCTACCCTACTCTGCACAACTCCACTTTATGCCGCTCCACTTTATGCCACTCCAATCTTTACTATTCCACTGTACCACACTATGCCACCCTACTCCATCCCACTCAACTGTGGCTATTCCACTCTACTCCACTACACTCTACTCCACATCACTCAACTTTCCACTCTACAGCACTACACTCTACAATACTACACTGTGCGACAGTCTATCCACTCTATGGTACAACACTCCATTTAATGACACTACACTCACCCAAAGTAAACGCTGCAATTTGTAACACTTTTTTTATTTAAAAAAATGTATTCATTCTTCTACACAAACCAAACTTGAATTATACAAATATTACAAATGCCAATGTTATAGTTATATTTGAAATTTGTTATTTATGCACCACCTTTAAGTTACAATACTTATATTTATTATTTTTATGCAAACCAAATTAAAGCTACACCAAAATTTGAAATTCTAATGTTGTACCTGTAAACTATAATTTACGCATCACTTTCAAATTATAACTTTAGCACCTCCATAGATAGTGTAATGAACTTGATAGTCACACTACATTCCCTCACCACTCTACCATGCACTGTGTTCTAACAAATGATGTGATTCGCAATGTCCTAGTGTTGTTGTAAGTTCTATTATTTTAGATGGTATAAGTAATATTTTATAAGTGGAAGAACAGTGCATGGAGAAGGCGCGAGCTATTGTGAATGTAGTTTGGCTACTGAGTTCAATATACTGTATATAAAGGTGCAGCTTTCCTTAACCCTGAAACAGTGGAGTTCTTTTGCTCCGTTGTCTCTCTTATCCAATTCTCTTTTCCCTTCTTCAACCACAAGCACTCATGGTTTAGTACATGTGGTCAGTGGTGGAGACAGTGAGGGATGGAAAAAAATTGTTTCCACTCCATCCTGCACATAAGGTTAGTGCAAATCAGAACAACTACTTATATCTAGCATATTTGATATTGCACATTTGATAAGTCACATGTTTTGCCCCACCTTCCCCAACCCTTGAAAGGATCAGCACATAAGTCAAAATTATTTTTGGGTGGAGTCATAAAGACAATATACAATGTATTTAATATCCCCAAACTATACATAATCGTGTCTGAATAATATGAAATAAATACATATAAAATATACAAACATTAAAAATGTATTTAGTGCCTGACTTAGATCTTAGCAGATAGGTTACTCAGTCACAACGGTGATGGATATCCTGTCCACTGAAATTTAAATACCATTATTTCCTATGCTATTTATATTTTGGATATCTGTCACCGTTGTGACAGAGTAACCTGTCTGCCAAGACCTAAATCAGGCCCGTAGTCTGACATGTCTCTAATAATAGTCATAATTATAGTCTTTCCTTTAGAGTTTAAATTACAATATAATTTCCTCCTACTTTCAGTACATATATACAAATCTGTATATGCATTCTTATTGAAGTAACTCCAACAAATAGTTGGAGACCCACATATCTAGCCAATTTCTTATCTCAAATTAATATGCTCCAGTAGAACAACTTTCAAACCATCGTAATATGCCCTAATTGAACAACCCTCAAACCACCCCAATACTACATTTCTACAGTAGTCAGTTCTAATTACCTGCAATATGGATCTGCATACAACTTGCCATTCGTAACCAACATCAAATTAACTTTCCTTTTGAAAACTTTCATGCAGATTTATCTATTGATGTCAGAGTTATTAAGAGCTACAAAAAAAGGAATTAAGAGAAGGGTCCTACGGAACCATTTAAAGACCTGCACAGGATTACATCCCCAATTCTTTACATCAATACAACATAGAAAATCCTTGGGTCTATTGTGGAAAAACAGACGGACAAAGACACTCACAAAATCACACAGACCTAGCTGTGGGATAATCCCTTTCAGGACGTAATCCCTCACCCACCAAAGATGGAATGCTTCATCATTTGGGATTCGCCTCCTGGTGGAAAAACCTAGTTCCACCACGGCCTACAAGCCCCTCTCTGAAAGGGAGGAGCACAGTGATGTTTTGATGTCTATTCTAAAAGGATATTCTAAATCCTCCAAATGAGAGAATGAGTTTAGGTGAGGGGCGTAGCACAACAAAAAATATCTTAACGTGTAGGGAGTGATGTTAAAACTAACTAGAGAGAACAAATATGTACTTTATACATGTGTTCTCGCTGGTTTAAAAACAGTGCACCTGCAGTAAGGATTTAATACACATGCGTCAGACAAAATATGAGGTCAACATGTTTCAACCGTGATGACCCACGTTGTGTCTGGGCTTTCGACAGGACCCAAAAGATGCTGCTGCTATGAGATAAGTGATTTGGTAAATACAAAATAATACTAAAATACGGAACCACTGGTACATCCAGTTCCTGTTCACAGAAAGGTGACTGTACCCGCATTGACTAGGTAGAATACCTCACCTCTACCTGGCTACAGCTCAGGGAAGGGGGGCACCGCCCCTCCGTCGGTATCCCTCTCCTTTGGTGGCTGAGGGATTACGTTCTGAAAGGGATTATCCCACAGCTAGGTCTGTGTGATTTTGTCAGTGTCTTTGTCCGTCTGTTTTTCCACGATAGACCCAAGGATTTTCTATGTTGTATTAGACTTATTAAGAGAACATAACAATAATTTTCAATTGACACTTTGACCTGAGCTATCACTTACTAATATAAATATACATATATGCTATTTTATTTAATTGATCTATTCAGTTAATTTATGAATCAGTATGATATTTAGAAATCTCAATAAGGACCATGTAAAAAGTAAGAAAGACGGTTCTCTTTTATGTCTCCAGTGAAATTCATGTCATGCAACATATTGCTTCCACTTAAAGTTTAGTGTAGGAAGAAACACAACCAAGCTCCTGATTCAGAGTTTGGCGTGTGGTACCTCTGTCACAAACATGATTGATATCCTGTCTACTTTACTATAAGTACAATATGAGATAAAGCATTTAAGGTGGACAGTATATCTGTTATGTTTGTGATGTAGTACGTGTCTGCCAAATTCTCAATCAGGGACTATGTCACGAACAAGTCTTCTCTGAACTGTAACATGTCGAGCAATATGTACATTGCAAGCTGCTCCAGGCCTGTCACCTCTTCATTTGACTCAGTAGAGTGAATTGGGAATTTACATACATATATGTACAACTTAACTGTAAATACTTTTTTCAGCGAATTTCAGAGTTTTATCAAAATGTACCTTAAAAATCATTATGTGATGTCATCTTAACCTTACTTTAACTTTAGTATTCTAGTTAACTTTTAGGTTTTTGAAACATGTTATAATATGTTATATGTAATGCAACCATTAATGCACTGTAAATTATTGTTAAATAATTTCCATACTGCTGTCAGTTATATAGTATCTAATTGTTATTAAAATGTTCACTTTTGTAACCTACTTAGAAAGCATATGGTTCTGTGACAATGATGGACTTTGTGTGCCTCTGTAGTGTGATTTATCTTTAAATATCATGTGTAGTGTGAGCGTTGCATTTGTTAAGTCTTTAGGTATGTACAGGGTGTTTATAAATACAGTTCATGGCTTTCACTGTGTTTCTGATTAAATATTTATGGTGTATAGTATGGAATTCTTCTATGGGGTAGTTTTTGTTAGTTGATGGTGTTTTGAGGGTGAAGCTTGAGGTGCATGGCTGAAGGTCATAAATACCAGAATTTATGTTTTCATGGGATTCAAACACCATATTATACATCTAGGTCCCATTTTGCAGATTACTATAGCAAAGTCCACCTTGACTGGACTCAACTTGCTAACAGCCTGCAGCCTGCCAAATGCATGTCATTAAACAGCACAAAAGTTAGCACCTGAAGACGTTTTGTTTCATCTTTTAACGTTGTCTCCCCATGATGGATCTGCATGAAACTTGCCTTACCCACAACGGGCAGTAAAACATCTGAGCAATTTCTTGTGGATCGGTCCAATGATGCCACAGTTTTTAACAGATGAACACATTTTGACCCCACACTGTACCGCCTTTGATGAATTAGTACACGTTAAAAGATACAAGCAGCAAACTGAACATGCTAAGTATATGCTAAATGTCCTGCACATGCATCAAAATGTACTAAAGTCTCACTGTACGCTCTCTTTGATGTAACTTTAAATTAAAAAATACCAACAGTAGGCTGAGATGCTAAGCATCTGTCACATTTCATGAAATTATATCACATGGTGCTAAAGGTATTGGCTAATTAAGGAAATCATTTTTTTATGTCTCACTTTAATTGATAGATCGCACGAATTTCAATCTTACCTGCGACATTGTTCCAATGTTATTTTCTCGACTACTACTGAACAGATTTACAACAGACCAAGCGAGGCACATTCTTAAGCAGATTTCTACCTCATGCTAAGTGTGTTGTAATTCCATCCAGTTGTTATTTGGGTATCAGAGATAAAAGAATTGTATGGGAGTTAAAATGTCAAATGTCTCGTTTTTGAGTTTTGCCCTTTTTGTGCCCCAGAACAGGTCTGCACGAAATTTGCCATGCTCAACTCAAATTGATAAACCCATTCTTTTGAAGATTTGTTAAAGAGCCCCAAATTCATTAAGCAAACAAAAGATACATTTCAAATGGAAAATATGAAAAAACCAGCTAGCAGGACTAAGGGTACCAGTTTTCCTTGCGGCAGGAGCTGCTTTGCCATGCCCACATGTGAAGAACGGTAGCACTTATCAGCCAGTGCGGGAAGCAGCTAGCAGGGCAACACACACCAGTTTTCCTTGCGGCAGGAGCTGCCTTGCACACCCACAAGCCACAGGCTAGCAACTGAGGCAGTGGCAGCTCTTTGACGGTGTGCTGCGGGGCTGTGGAGCGGGGCGGGATAAGGGCAGGGTGGGGGGTAGTAAACTCCGGCTCACGGCCGAACAGAGTAATGTAAATAAATAAAACTAATTACATTGCGCACGCTGCAATGCCAAACGGTGATGCAGCACGCACAATGTCATTCGTTTTAATTATTTATGTCTTTATATTACTCCATTCGGCTGTGAGCCGGAGTGTACTACACCCCACCCTGCCCCTCCCCCGCCTCACCACCGCGCAGCACTCACTCGAGGAGCCGCCACTGGCCAAGACCGAACTGGGCCCTCTCTCTAACCTCTGTCCCGCTAGCTCTCTGGGGGCACTGCTCATGGTACATCATGGGCGGAACGAAAGCAAGCACCATCAAGGAGGCTCCACTGGAAAAGGATGGAACAGCGCTCAGAATGTTACCGAGTAAGTGGTCCATCTTAACTTACCTGCCTTTAGCCGCCGGAGTACTGTCTGAACAAATTGTTAACGTTGAGGAGGAGTTAGCCTCTCATGCACACGTTCACCCTTACTCCAGTGTACCGCCTCAAAAAGATGTTGCTTCTCTTGGCTCTGACCTGGTTGTTATTGAGATTCATACATAAGAGGATACAAATACTGAGCCATGTAACAAAGGCCCTGTTCAGATGCAAGCAGTCATACACCGACCCCCTTTCTCACCTGAACAGCCCCTGCAAGCCCCTAAGAGTAAGAGAAAGGAGAAAAGTGGTCCTAAACAGCATGATCTTTCACCTCACAAGGTAGTAGGATAGCATCCCAGCGAAGTGGATCCAGTCGGGGGACTCGGCAGCTCACAATCCCTTCCAGAGAGGTTTTATCTGAAGATCGAGAAGGTCATAATAAATCTCTTGGAGCCTATCACTTCCTGGCTGCATAAGATTGAGCAGTTAATTATTGATCAAACAAGGGCTGCCTTGTCTAAATTTCTTGGTTTACAAATAGTTACACCAGGGGAGCTCACAGCTAGGGGCGAAGCACTGATTCAAGGGCCTGCTAAAACCAGTATTGTCTTGGCCACAAACTCAGGTCGGGTTCTTTGCCCTGGACTTGTACTCCACCTGCTGTGGCCACAACGTATGGGGCCCCCAAAGACTTTTAGGCTCATCACCTGGAACATAGCAGAGCTTGTTCCCAAACTTAGTGACCCAGTGTGGACCTACAATGTGAAACAGTTTGGAGTGATCTGTTTACAGGAGAACTGGTCCATGTCGAGTTGTCAACTGGAGGGGTGTAAATCTTATGTTGTTCCAGTGCAAATGGGTCAGGTGAAAGATGGATTAATTGTTTTCATATGTCTTGCTGTTCAAAGGGGCGTTACGATCTTAGATACTGGGTCCCCCGACCTACAAGATCTCCTATTTTCTTTTGTAAGTGCACCCAAAACCTTGCTGTTAAATTTTTATAATGCTAAACATTCCTCCCGGGATTCTAAAAACGTACAGATTTTGGATTCCGTTGTTGGCCAACAGGAGGGGTCCAATTGGGAGTCCATAAACATTATGCTAGCGGGAGATTTTAAATGCCACCTATATGAGGACCCTATCTTCCTGCCGCATAAGCCTCTCAGTTGTTTTTGATCAGAGGGCCTACATTTTATCACCCCTCTCAAGGGAACCTATGCAATTCCATCCTTGACAAGTGTGATTTAGTCTCCACTTTGTATAAATATGTTTACTCTGTGAGGGGTGACTTGAGCCCGACTTTTACTGATAGAGGTTGTGCCTCTTTTGTAGACTTCATTTTTGTCATACCACTCATTTACTCTCAAATCTCCGAATTGAGGGGAGCTCCAACAGCGACCTTAACCATAACTATAGTTCTCTAAGCCGGGGAAAGGCAACCAAGCAGAGTTCTGGGGGACCCTGGGGAACATTGGAGTTTACTAGCCAAGGTGGAAGGTTGAAGTTGTCACAAGTATCACTGAGCGTTCCAGACATACCCTTACTACCAAATGTACAAAAGAGATGGCAAAGTGTTTAAATGGGTCTTCTTGATATGGAAGATTTTATATGCTTTATCCCATACCGCTTATGTAGTTTAAACATCCCTTGGTTGCCCTCCGTCCCACTTAGCCCCTATTGGTCCAAAATGGCCTGATAATAGCTGTTCACATGCCTCAAGATAGTTGAAAAAGGCCCATAGGGCATCTCCTAGGGAGGCTTCTCTGGTGGTTCAATGTCTACACAACATAAAGCCGAAGTGAGTAGGCATAAAAATGAGATCAGGGATGTAGCATGGGATAATCTGCTTGACCTGGTTTGTTTAAGGGACAATGCCAAGTTTTGGGCCACCATTCTTTTTTTGCTGAGGCTGAGTCCCCGCCCCACAGCTCCACAATGAAGCTGACAGTTTAGTTTCTCAGTTCAAGGGGGTATACAATGGAGAGGCAGATCCAGCTAACCGTGCATAGGGCATGTTGAACTCCCAAAGTCAACAATAGCAAATTTGCACATGGTAAATACTATTGGCAAATTCCAGTAGTTTTGTTTCATCATTAGGAGAGCCTCCAGTCCACTTCAGACATTGCAGGCCTACAACTCTGCATTGAAAGCACACTGCGGCTAGGAGCCTCATGGAGGAGCAAGTCTCCCTTTCCTCTGCTAGCCCTTTGCTCTGACAGTAAGAGCTCTGGGCACAGCAGAGACTTGGTGTGAGCACTACACATCTCGCGGAAAAGCAGGTGAAAGGCTGAATACACAGCGAGAAAGAGGTGAGAAATGTTTTTTTATTTCATATTAGGGGCATATTAACAAGGGCCAGCAATAATTATCGCTGGCCCCACATAGCGGTAGAAATGTTATCGCTGGCTATCGCTGACAATTATCGCCATGATAACGCTATATTAACAATGAATTACGCTATGGCGATAATATTTCAGCGATAGCGGTGTTTACCATGGAACATCGCTGGTTTTCCAGCGATGTTCCATGGAAAACAGCGATAACATTGCTGATACGACCCTGTGGTCATATCAGCATAATCCACCTACCATTATTAGTATGCCTTAGTCTGGAATTTAACAGACGTTAAATTCCAACGTTAAGGCCGAGGTAGCACGATTTTTTTTATCACTGCACCTCCTTGTTAATATCGCGAAGCTGCCTTCGCAATATTTTCATGTGTTGTTTTCACAGCCACGCCTTCTTCGCATCTCATTAGCGATGCGAGGTGAGTCTGTGAAAAAACGGGCTCTATATCAAAGAAACACGGGCGAGCGTGTCCTTGATGATATTCCGATATAATTATCGCCGCTTATCGCCCAAAAATTAAATCGCAAGCCCTTGCTAATATGCCCCTGGGTTTGAACTTCTTTGGTTTCGTTTTTTTATATTTGTTGTGTTCATCACGTATTCAGGTTAGATGCAAACTGCATACATGGTGCTATACACTTGTAATTCCTTCCCGTAAGAGGGTAATTTATTTTAACCCGTGCCAGCCAGGCTCCCTGTGGCATACACCCCCCAAAATGCTGTAGTACAATAAACGCATTTCACTCATTGTCAAAGTGAATTGATGGGCTTCTGAACAAAAATGTTTCCTGGAGCATTTGTGTTGCTTTTAATAATCACACGCTTTTAGAGCAGTTGTAACTCATGTTGCTGACACTGAGCCAATGCCAGATACTTCAGGTGGTATCAGTCGTACTGGACGGGTGTCTGCAAAATGAAATATAATTGCCCTGAAAGCGAATGAATGTGGAAAAACAAACTTAAGTCCTGCTTTTTTTATTCTTCAAGAAACAGTTTTGCGTAGCAGCCTCGCATTTCCTTCCACAGCATTGATTGGGAGAGTTGCAAACTCTCAAATCCATGCTACACATTGAAAGGGTACTAAATTAAATAAATAACTTTAATAATGCTCCTACTGTCCTCAAATAAGGCAGAAATGAAGAGCAAGGCTGCATGAGAAACAAATGTATGCTCTACTCAGATCTGCCAAGGGTTCCATGTCATGTGTGACACCTTTAGCAAATGTTCTGCTTTCTTAGCTCACAGTACATGGCGGTGTGGGACCTGTGGTTTCACTTTTGCCACAGTAAGTTGAGTCAAAATTCCTGCATTGAAAGTGGTACAGCTAAAAAAACAGAGCTGGCTAAAACTGATCCAGCGATCAGGGATCAATAATGTTTCATAAACATAGGCCCATTTACACTCCCTACTAATCCCTTCACTCTGGGGTTCAGTCTGATGCAAGTTTATACCTAATTTACCAATTACACGATAAGAACCTGCATTTCTCTCTTTGTGGCACTGAATACTATAGTTGATCAGTTGATAGTAAATAATTATATTTTCATCTTTTCTACTGAATAACAACAGACTCAGTATGTATAATGTTAAATGGTTATCGTAACAATATGAAATGAAGGCTCATCAAGTACAGTCACACAATGCGAGTCATGATTTTTCACAGTGAACACAATGGAAGAAAGCAAACTCATATCAAATAACAATGCATTGAAGGAGTGGATAGGCGAAGAGAGAAATGTTTCAGAGATAAAGATACATTTACAAAATGGTTATGCAAACTCGGATTATTATACTAACCCAAGGGAAAAGGGGAAATCTACCCTACTGGCCAAGTAGAGCAGCAAGACCCTTGAGAAGAGTTGAGTGGCAAAGACAGGAATCAGGAACAGGCAGGCCTCTATCTGGAAAAAGCAAACTGACCACAGCGACGATCTGCCTTTAACTAACACCAGCCGAACCTACCCACCACACCCCCAAGGCACTTCAGTTATACCCTAAAACCTAAATGTCCAACCCACGTTTGTTTCAATACGAGCACAAATTTTGTCTCCCATTGGCTAAAAACAGGGGTGTCTCTGTCACACCACTCTCATCGTGATCATTTTTTAAATGTCCCATTGTTTTGAACATGCAGCATTACAACAACTTCTACCCACAAAACATTTTTTAACACAATCACAGCACAGATTTCCTAGAGCTTATTACATGTATCTAATGTAACAAGACTTTCACGCTTTCTTTGTTTGCCTCTACCATCGCTTAAGGAAGTTGCATCGCTTCCACTGATATCTCGTTTTATTCTTCTGTAGCTTGGCAGACAGTCAGCACATCATGAAGGCTGCTTTGTGCCTTTGTGTTTCTGTAGTATTCTCATGTTATGCTGTAATGTTCCCTTTCAAGTTGTCCCAAGCTGCTCAGCCAGCGTGAGTGTTCCGTGTAGAATGTTGGCGTGATTGACATGAGTGGAATGCTCGGGTGCTGGTGTGTGAGTGTTGTCAGTTGAAAGATGGGCTGAGCAGCTAGTAGTCTGCTCCTACTGGGGCTTGCTGTAACTTCTACTTATGGACTTAATAAATCACATCAAACTCAACTCGGCAACGGCTTCTATGTCTCCTGAACACGTTGGGCCAGCCCACTACATTTTGATGGGAATTATCCTCGCTCAACGTGCCAACCAAGAGGAGTTAAGCTAAAGATGATGGGCCTATGAAGAAAAGAATGAAGAACAAGAAACAAGAAACTCAAGATAAAGAACCTGGTCAAGCACGCCTCGCAGCCCCACCAGTGTCCACTACACCGGACAGTCCTAGCCCAGGCTTGCTGTGCACTAATTTCTGTGCTTACAACACCTGTTATTATGTAATCAATGCTGCCTACATCTTGCAAAAGATCCTATGCCACAACAAACGTCTACAACCATGAGCTTTCAAGTACTGTGTGCCTCTTCAATTATTACATGGATGCTGCCCATAGCATGATTTTCATGTCCATTTTGTCTTCAATGAGCTCTTCAAACTGTTCGTGTGTACCCCATTTGAGAAGTGTTTGCACTATGGGTTTGTGTGCTCCTGGTAAACTTAAACTGCAGACACGTGCAGTCTACAAACGGATTTCTGTCTACACTGCAACGGTGGCTCCTACACACTGGGACTGGCACAAAGACACGCTTGAAGCTCCTCGGATTGGGTCTCATAGACTTAAGCATTGCAATCTCAAGCTCCTTCTCCAGCATGTGGTTCCTCTGGCTGTCGCTGGGATAATGGCTCATAAAGCCTACCTAAAAAAATAATAATAATAAGGTGCTCCACAATTAGTAGAGTCCTATACGAGAAAAAACACTTGTTTTTCTAGAGTCCCCTCACTCACCTAGGGTTGCCCCAGGGTGACATGCTTCATCATAGGGGTCCTCCCAGGCATCTACTGTCTGGGGCGTGCTACAACTTGGCGGAATACGCAGGAGCACTTTTTTACTTCCAACTATGGTGCCGATCACGATCCGGTAAAAACCGGGTACGAACCGTCGGACGGAGCATATTCTCCGTCCGACGCGTACCCGGTCGTCAATTTCTACAAACAAGGAATTACGAATCGCACGGGTACACCATGACCGTACGAATCGTAAAAAAGTCCGACCGAACAAAAAAACACCTACCAATGCGATCCGGGAAAGTGCCGACCTGACGTCGGGACGCTCGCAGCCAGCCATTCACGACCCAGGAATCACGATTCGCACCGACGTCACCCCGCACGGTGAATATTTTGCGGCAGCCAAAAACTGCCGGGAAATCAGGACGACGCGAACAAGGACCACCAGTACGCGACGGACAGACGACGACGCGAACAAGGAGGACCAGTACGTGACGGACACACAGGACGACGCCACCAAGGAGGACCCGTACGCGACAGGACGACGCGATTGGAGTACCAGTACGCGACGGACAGACATGGACCCGAACCTACGAGTCATCCCTGCCCTCATAGCAGTCCACCTGCTCTACAGGCACCGACGCAGACGCCGCAGAAGGTCAGAATAACTAAGGGAGGGGGGAAAGTGGGGTGGGGTGGGGGTGGCACGACCAGGGCAGACCACAAAACAACCACATAAGTCACACATGGCCTGGACATACCTGACTCCCATGCCCTGGTCACCACGAGGGGGTGGGGGTGTGTCCTGATAAGCCAGCGACCGCCACAACGGAAGTCCGTCACCACGCGAACCGGCAACACAACCAGACAGGTACGTCCCGTACCCACGCCTCAAGAGCGTGGGTACGAGTCGTACCACGCCCACACACACGTCACCCCAACAATGGCAGGACGGATCGTACCCACGTGGCAAAGGCCTCGGTACGGCCCGCACAAGCATCACATAGCGTGGGGACGGATATGTACGGACCCTACCCCCACCCGCGTATGCATGGAGCGTACCCCCACCCCAACAGTGTAAGTACGACTCGAACCCTCACCCGCGGACGTACGGACCGTACCCCCCATGCCAACAGTGGAAGTACGACCCGTACCCCCACCCGCGTATGCATGGAGCGTACCCCCCATGCCAACAGTGTAAGTACGACCCGTACCCCCACCCGCGTATGCATGGAGCGTACCCCCCATGCCAACAGTGTAAGTACGACCCGTACCCCCACCCGCGTATGCAAGGAGCGTACCCCCCACCCCAACAGTGTAAGTACGACTCGAACCCTCACCCGCGGACGTACGGACCGTACCCCCACCCCCACCAGTGTAAGTACGACCCGTACCCCCACCCGCGTATGCAAGGAGCGTACCCCCCACCCCAACAGTGTAAGTACGACTCGAACCCTCACCCGCGGACGTACGGACCGTACCCCCACCCCCACCAGTGTAAGTACGACCCGTACCCCCACCCGCGTATGCAAGGAGCGTACCCCCCACCCCAACAGTGTAAGTACGACTCGAACCCTCACCCGCGGACGTACGGACCGTACCCCCACCCCCACCAGTGTAAGTACGACCCGTACCCCCACCCGCGTATGCATGGAGCGTACCCCCCATGCCAACAGTGTAAGTACGACACGAACCCTCACCCGCGTATGCATGGAGCGTACCCCCCCACCCCAACAGTGTAAGTACGACCTGCACCCCCAACCGCGTATGCATGGAGCGTACCCCCCACCCCAACAGTGTAAGTACGACCCGTACCCTCACCTCGAATGCATGGAGCGCACCCACACCGTGTATGTCCCAAGCGTACATATCCAGAAATTGGAGGTGTGTGTGCAGAGTCCTCCCAGCAGTGCCCAGAGACAGGAGGGTGTGTGCAGAGTCCTCCCAGCAGTGCCCTGAGACAGGAGGGGTGGGTGCAGAGTCCTCCCAGCAGTGTCCAGACCCAGGAGGGGTGTGTGCAGAGTCCCCCCAGCAGTGTCCAGACCCAGAAGGGGTGTGTGCAGAGTCCTCCCAGCAGTGCCCAGAGACAGGAGGGGTGGGTGTGGAGTCCTCCCAGCAGTGCCCTGAGACAGGAGGGGTGGGTGCAGAGTCCTCCCAGCAGTGCCCTGAGACAGGAGGGGTGGGTGTGGAGTCCTCCCAGCAGTGTCCAGACCCAGGAGGGGTGTGTGCAGAGTCCTCCCAGCAGTGCCCTGAGACAGGAGGGGTGGGTGCAGAGTCCTCCCAGCAGTGCCCAGAGACAGGAGGGTGTGTGCAGAGTCCTCCCAGCAGTGCCCTGAGACAGGAGGGGTGGGTGCAGAGTCCTCCCAGCAGTGTCCAGACCCAGGAGGGGTGTGTGCAGAGTCCCCCCAGCAGTGTCCAGACCCAGGAGGGGTGTGTGCAGAGTCCTCCCAGCAGTGCCCAGAGACAGGAGGGGTGGGTGTAGAGTCCTCCCAGCAGTGCCCTGAGACAGGAGGGGTGGGTGCAGAGTCCTCCCAGCAGTGCCCTGAGACAGGAGGGGTGGGTGTGGAGTCCTCCCAGCAGTGTCCAGACCCAGGAGGGGTGTGTGCAGAGTCCTCCCAGCAGTGCCCTGAGACAGGAGGGGTGGGTGTGGAGTCCTCCCAGCAGTGCCCTGAGACAGGAGGGGTGGGTGTGGAGTCCTCCCAGCAGTGCCCTGAGACAGGAGGGGTGGGTGTGGAGTCCTCCCAGCAGTGTCCTGAGACAGGAGGGGTGGGTGCAGAGTCCTCCCAGCAGTGCCCTGAGACAGGAGGGGTGGGTGTGGAGTCCTCCCAGCAGTGCCCTGAGACAGGAGGGGTGGGTGCCCATCACTCCCAGCAGTGCCCTGATACAGGAGGGGTGTAACACATGTGTGTGAGGCCAGAATTATCCACATGCATACTGGCTACAAGGGAACATGTCCCCATGAACTCATGTCAACAGACTCCACACACAAGTACAGTGATCACCAAGGATGCCACGATTGTCGCAGGTGGAGACATGGCCCTGCATGCATGGCCAAAGTAGAAGGGCTCCGTCACACACACAGCTCATGTAGACACAGCTCTGCGCTAAACATTGGGAACACCCTGCAGGGAAGAAAGATGGGTACACAGAGGAAGGAATACACCCTGGGACAAGTGCACCATGCAGTAACTGCTTACATGAACAAAGAAAGTTAGCCAACACCTTGTGATGGCACACAGATCACAGGGTCCCACCAATGAGCAGTACACTACTACACATCCCACACACCCAAACCCTTACACACCACCCAAAACCATGTAGCAGCCCCACCAACACCAATACCAGCATAGCAGTAGTGTGATAATGAAAACAAAATTAAGCTTTATTCAGCATGAGCACAATGTCCGTGGATCGCAGGCAGTTCAATCTTCACAAAGCCCATAGGGCAGTCAATGATTCTCAGCTGGATGGGGGACACAGTGGGATGCGTGTCCCCTACATTGCCTGCACAGTCAAATGGCATCGTCTTCCACACTGGTGAGGGCATCAGGGGGGGGAGAAGCAACAGGCACCGCAGGGACATCAGGGCAAAGGGGCGGCGTTGTGGGTGCAGGGATGGAGGACTCCACCACAGGGGGTGGGTCAGTGCCAAAGGCGGAGGCCAGGATGGCACTACACACCTTTGCAAGGTCCTCCAGGGAGTCCCCTGCACCCGAAGGGACCTCAGGCCCCAAGGAGGGGGGGGGGTCAGAGAGATGGGTCGCAGCGCCACCGGGGGAGGGTGGAGACAGGGGGGGAGACTCAACCACCCTGACCGGGGACCTCCTTGACCGCTTGCGTGGTGGTGTAACTGTGGGGCTCAGGGACAGAGCGGCCATGAAGGTGTCCTTGGGGGAGATGTGGCCAGGAGAGCTGAGGGGAGGGGATTTGGAGGGAGTGGACTGGGTGGAATGCAGACTCCCACTATGGCTGCGTGTCACACGTTTGCCCCCCGACCCAGTGGGTGTGCCTACCTCACCCTGTGTGTGCGTGTCAGGAGGAGTGCGGTGGACCTTCCCTGCTGGTGTGGTGCCCGTGTCCGTTGATGTGGGTGCATGCCGACGTCTGGGTGTACGTGTGACAGGCATGGGAGCGGGAAGTGTGGATGGGGCAGGGGTAGGTGGGGGGAGGTCGCGCTGCAGGAGACCCACTGCTGCAGTCAGTGTGGAGTCGATGGACCTCAGCAAGTTGCGTTGGTCAGCCTGCGATGAATGAATGCCCTCCAAGAAAGCCTCGATGTTGGTGAGGGTTTTGGCGTGGGCATGGAGGACATT
The DNA here is from genome assembly GCF_964204655.1 of Triturus cristatus. Lineage (NCBI taxonomy): Eukaryota > Metazoa > Chordata > Amphibia > Caudata > Salamandridae > Triturus > Triturus cristatus. The sequence continues at coordinate 1,137,720,455 of NC_140583.1, read as the reverse complement.
AAGGATCGCAGCCTGACCAACCTGCAGTTGCCGCTGGATGTCCACAGACTCTGCATTGGCGGCAGCAGTGGAGACAGGGGCAGGGGGTGCGGTGCCTGGCAGGAAGGAGACATGCTGTGACCGGGCACGCTGGGAAGGGACACGAGCAAGTGGGAGGCGGCTGGTGGAAACTGAGGGGGCGGTGCGAGGTGTTGTTCCGCTGTCAGCTGCTGGTGCAGCCTCCGCCCACTCGGAGACATCGTCCCCGGACCTGTCAGCTTCGTAGTCTGATGTGCCAGTCGACAGGTCCTCGGCCACACTCTCCTCCGCCTCTGTACCACTCGATGTGCCAGACCCGATGTCACGGCTGGCACTGGTGCTCGGTCCCTCCGCCTGGTCTGTGTCCATGTCTCCCTCTGTGTCCCCCGACGATGCTGTGGGCAGGGTGGAGAGACAGAAATAATCAGACATCTGTACACATCTGTCACATGAGTCCAATCCACATAGGTAACATTGCATGGCCTGAAAAGGAAGATCCCTAACATCTACTGAACAGGGTACCGATGTAGGGCATGAAACACACAGTTGGTTGAGCCACCATGCCACTGAAATACCATGGAGAGCATGAGACAATAGCTAAACACAGGAAAAGGAGTCTGACATAGCACCCAGGCCCTGGGGACAATCCAGCACTGCATCTGCACCACACAGCGTTGGCGAAAATACCGATGACCAGGGACCATATCCATGAACTTGAGACACATGCTGCATAGGTAATGCTGAAAACATGCACAACATGACTCTGTCACTACACATTGCGTGTGTGTCCAGACACATCACCCACTGCCCAGACCCAGCAAGTGGTAATCAGGATTTAACACATAGGCATTGCCCGCCCCAACAAGACCCTACACGAGGCAAATTGTTGAGACACAGGTGGCACCAACATCTCATAGTCTGGGTGATACACACAGGGGCAGGCAAAAAGCGAGATTGAACGCCAAACAGCCAAGGTGCGCCTGTACAAATAATGTGGTACCAGTGCCCATCCTCAGATGAGTATAGCAAGACACACAGGCACTGGCAACTGTGAGTATGAAGAAGGACAATCAGGTCAGGCTGCACAGTGGACACCTGTACAAAATAGCACGTCTATATACATGGTGACAGGGGACAATGGCAGAGAGCACAACTTACGCTGTAGACACTGACAGTGGCCACGTTTATGATGACACATACACCACTGAGGAAAAGGTGCCCCAGGGGACAGTAGTGGGCACGCAACTACATGCTACTGAATGGTAATGACTGCAACACACGTCACCATCCCTGCACTATGTGTATCGCACACTCATGCACATCATGTCACAGGCCACTACATGGGACATGCGCGCTGTAAGGCATGACACATGAGAGACCAACTCCCATGTCTGGAGTCAGCATCAGTGCCAACTGATATGGAACCCACATGCAGTGAACTTGACAGTGCACAGGCAATGTCCCACAACCTGTTACACACCACCCCCACACATGATGCTACAGACATTGTTCCCGTGGACAAAGCGCCAGCCTACATTACCCTGTGGAGGAGTGACTACACACAGACCAGGGAACACATTGCAAGGAGGGGAAGGGTGGCAGGGGCACAGCGCTATACTGGGGCAAACAGGATCTGCACAGCACCTTTAAACCCTGCCAGTGAATTCATGCTACTGTGCCCTTACAAATGCCGGTGACACACAACAAACACACATGTACCTACCCCCTTCCGGCTGCTGCATCGCCTGTAAGCGCCTCTCCAGGTCTGGAAAGACCACCGGCAGCACACGCCTGTGGAGGTGGCTCAGACGGCGGCGGCCGCGGTTCTTGTGGCTCTCAGGTGAGTCCCCCAGCAGGAGCCGTGCAATCCTCCGCGTCCAGCACCGGATATCCTGCCAGCGTTTCCTCACCTGGGGAAGGCTCCGCCTCCGACCATCCACACGCCTCACGGCACTGACGGCGGTCAGCCAGATCTGCTCCTTGGCAGTGGCGCCTACCTGTGAGGTAGAACAAGTGACACCACATCAATACACCAGCCACATGTCACAGAGAGACATATGGGTACAAATTAGCTGGTTACAACAAGGCATGTCATGCAGCCAACGCATTGCACCTTTGTCATAGGGACATCATCCCCTGTTGAGGGGGAAAAGCACTACGTGCCACAGTGGGTACACAGGTGGAATGATGGCAATGTCACAATCAATGATCAAGGCTCACACTGTGCATCACACCCACCCCTCCTGTCTCAGGGCACTGCTGTTAGTGACAGGCACACACCCCTCCTGTCTCAGGGCACTGCTGGGAGCACACTGTACCCACCCCTCCTGTCTCAGGGCACTGCTGGGAGCACTCTGTACCCACCCCTCCTGTCTCAGGGCACTGCTGGGAGCACTCTGTACCCACCCCTCCTGTCTCAGGGCACTGCTGTTAGTGATAGGCACACACCCCTCCTGTCTCAGGGCACTGCTGGGAGCACACTGTACCCACCCCTCCTGTCTCAGGGCACTGCTGGGAGCACTCTGTACCCACCCCTCCTGTCTCAGGGCACTGCTGGGAGCACTCTGTACCCACCCCTCCTGTCTCAGGGCACTGCTGTTAGTGATAGGCACACACCCCTCCTGTCTCAGGGCACTGCTGGGAGCACACTGTACCCACCCCTCCTGTCTCAGGGCACTGCTGGGAGCACTCTGTACCCACCCCTCCTGTCTCAGGGCACTGCTGGGAGCACTCTGTACCCACCCCTCCTGTCTCAGGGCACTGCTGTTAGTGATAGGCACACACCCCTCCTGTCTCAGGGCACTGCTGGGAGCACACTGTACCCACCCCTCCTGTCTCAGGGCACTGCTGGGAGCACTCTGTACCCACCCCTCCTGTCTCAGGGCACTGCTGGGAGCACTCTGTACCCACCCCTCCTGTCTCAGGGCACTGCTGGGAGACATCAGGCACCCCCCCCCTGGGACCCCCCCGACAGTACATGGCATGTGTGTTACACCTGGACGCAATGGCAGAAGTCACAGTCACAACATAGGGACAGTCTGTGGCAGTGGCCTATGCACTCACCTGATACCCTGGTCGCCCATACAGCATGGGGTACTGTGGGAGGATCACATCCAGCAGAGCCATGTTCTCCTCCAGGGTGAATGGCTGTGTCCTCTCCACAGCCCTTGACATGGTTCCAGGGAATCAGTAGCAGCAGCTGGGTCGACGAATGCAAAGATGTGCAGGCAAGTGCTCCCTCATGGGACCTGGCTGCCTTATATGTGCCCTTCTGCCCAGTCTCATGCACAGGAGTACAGAGAGATTGGTCACTCACATTTGCATCCTATGTTTCCACCAATCCCTACAAACCTAGCAGTCTGTGTGTTCTCTATCGGTTTCATTCTCCTGCATGATGTCAGCCCCACAAACACATTGCAACAAAGTAGACAAATTCCAACTGACTTCTGCTGTGCACCTTCCAGAACAATTTCGAATTTTGAACTTGGTCTCCATGACAACCAGCATGCATGTAGGCCTTAATACTTGTCCCCTATGTAATTTGGAGCATCACACACAGGTACGGTGCGTGTGGGGGCCCTAGGGCACCCCAAATGCATGGCAACGGCCCGTACATGCATGCCTACCCTCTCCATCACTATGGGTCTGCACGCGTATGCGTACCCGTAGTGGTACGGACCGTACACTCGCATCTACGCTCACTATCACTATGGGTCTGCACGCGTATGCGTACCCGTAGTGGTACGGACCGTACTCTCGCATCTACGCTCTCCATCACTATGGGTCTGCACGCGTATGCGTACTCGTAGTGATAGTGAGCGTAGATGCGAGTGTACGGTCCGTACCACAACGGGTACGCATACGCGTGCAGACCCATAGTGATAGTGAGCGTAGATGCGAGTGTACGGTCCGTACCACTACGGGTACGCATACGCGTGCAGGCCCATAGTGATAGTGAGCGTAGATGCGAGTGTACGGTCCGTACCACTACGGGTACGCATACGTGTGCAGACCCATAGTGATAGTGAGCGTAGATGCGAGTGTACGGTCCGTACCACTACGGGTACGCATACGCGTGCAGGCCCATAGTGATAGTGAGCGTAGATGCGAGTGTACGGTCCGTACCACTACGGGTACGCATACGCGTGCAGGCCCATAGTGATAGTGAGCGTAGATGCGAGTGTACGGTCCGTACCACTACGGGTACGCATACGCGTGCAGACCCATAGTGATAGGGCCGTACACTCGCATCTACGCTCTCCATCACTATGGGTCTGCACGCGTATGCGTACCCGTAGTGACACGGACCGTACACTCGCATCTACGCTCGCCATCACGATGGGTACACATACGGCAGCACTCCCACAGTGATTTGGGAACATGCACAGGCCCTCTCAGCAGCAGTACGGCGGATTTTACACATCACTGTGGTGATAGGCGACACACATGTAGGAATAGGGCGGACATACTTGTCCATGGATGGACATACTTGTCCAGGAATGGACATCAAGGCATCGTCTGTGCATTACCACATGTGTGGGGCACAGGTGTCACAGGCTGTGATGTGGAACATGCCTCCTGAGTGGAGAAGGCACCAGATGTATGATGAGATGTGTACATGTGTACTGTGTGAGGGTGCAATGTGTGCCAGGCATGCCCTTGACTCCTTTGACATGTGTGCATGTGGGACTGCGCACTTGGGGTGAGCGTCACTGGCATGGCACCGACACCAACACACGGAAGTGTCCCATGATGCCAGGTACAGGGTTCATGACACATGACTTATCACTACCCACAGTGCACAATGTGACTATGCCATATATGTGTCCGGGATTCACATCAGGTTGATGTTGTAGCACCCTCAAAAGCTGCAGCCGTTGCAGCAACCAACATGTGGCTGTGTGTAGATTGTCATTGCACACTGTTCCCAACACCATGCCACATGTGTTATCGGATGTGAGGTGCACATGTATGCAAGGGACACGGAGTAGCGTGACAAGGCCATGTCAGCAAACTCACAAGGAATGTGTGGTGAGTCATGACATGTGCACCTTCATGGCAAGGTGTGTGGGCTGGACTAGTGTAATGTCATGTGACCTGTGGCTCAAGTGTTCCGCTGCCAGTCTCTGCAATCGGCATCACACTTCTGCTGATGTGTGGGTGTATGTCACTCCTGTCTTGCGTCGGGCAGTGCACTTGCACTGGGACACAGCTATTTCCATGGCGTGGCATGGGGAGGTTCTCAATCACCGTGTGTAGCTGGGTCTTGGAAGGAGTGTCACCTTGCATCCATACGTGTCCTGGGCATGTAGCACATGCCTGACTCCCTATGTGGCATGTGTGTATTGCCAGATTTACATGTGCTCAGTAGACATGAGTTGTTCTCGTAGTGCACTCACTCTTCCTTGTCACTTCCAAATTACTGCAGAGCGCCTCCTGTTGCCCGAAGAATTCCAGACTTGGCCACCATGCAGGAGAATGACAGGATCCGGCTCTACCGCTTCACCCAACCGTTGATTCTGGAGCTGACGGCGAGACTGGCACCACACCTGCAACCGCAGCACAGGTATCCTACGGCACTGACACCCCAGCTGAAGGTAATGGCTGCCCTACATTTCCTTGCCACGGGTACCTTCCAAAATACCATAGCTCATGTTGGTGGCATGTCCCAGAGCATGTTCAGCGGTGTGCTGCATGATTTCTTGGAGGCCATGTTGATTCACCTGGATGACTTCATCAAGTTCCCAACCCCTGAACAGATGACTGAGGTCAAGCGTGGTTTCTATGCCCTGGGAGGGATGCCCCATGTCATTGGGTCCATAGATGGGACACATGTAGGTTTGGTACCACCACACGCACGGGAGGTGGCGTACCGCAATCGGAAGCACTACCACTCCATCAATGCCCTTGTGGTGTGTCTGTCCAACATGGTGATTTCACATGTCTGTGCTCGTTTCCCAGGATCAGCACACGATGCCTACATCATGAGGCGTAGCGGGATGCCTGATATGATGATGCAGCTGCGCAACGAACGAGCATGTGTTGTTGGTGGGTACAGTCTGTCTGTCCTGTATTCTGTTTGGCCGAGCAGCACTACCGCTTCGCCAGTTCTAACGATGTCCATGTGCTTCCCATGTAGGGGACGCTGGCTATCCCAACATGCCTTGGCTGCTGACACCTCTCCGCAACCCCATCACGCCGGCCCAGCTCCGCTACAACACCGCCCATGGCCGGACAAGGCGAGTGATAGAGAGGACGTTTGGCATGCTGAAGAGCCGATTCCGGTGCCTCCACAAGACCGGCGGCGCACTCCCATATGCCCCGGCAAAGGTTTGCAAGATCTTCATGGTCTGCTGCATGCTGCACAACATGGCAGTTGAAAGAGCTGTGCCACTCATCCTGAATCAACATGATGAGGACCATCCACCCGTGGAGGACGAAGGGCTTGGCAATGGGGCTAGTGATGTGGAGGATGTGGAGCCGCAAGAGGACATCCGGACTCGGCTCATACGCGACTTCTTTGCTTAGTGGTGAGTACCAGTGTCTGAGTGTGCACGCCTTGGTCCCCGTGTGGCATGTGTTGTGATGTGTGTGTCCACCTGCATGTATGGCACGTGAGTCAGAGGTGTGTGTGGGTGTGTCACTGGAGTGATGGTGGCAGTGATGGTAGTATTTCCCCAGTCATAATTGTGACCTAGCATGTTGTCATCCATACATGTGTCGAGTCAATGCACATGCAAGTGGCTGTGCTTTTTGTGGCTGACTTCTTGTGTGTCTCTCTTCCCCAGGTACCTGCGCATGCCATCTGCTGGTTGCATTGTTGTGGCACTGCTATTCCTCATGGACATGGCATCGTGGGCTGACTCAGCGTTACAGGCACGGACACGTTTGGAAGTCTCCATGGGGTAAGGGATGCATCTGGGGTGTATTGGGTGTGGCAGTTGTTCACGATGTGTGCACACTGCCCAGGTCGGGGTTTGGTTCCTCTGCAGTCATGTTGCATCCCCATGGGACACGACATGCAGCTGGGTACACCAGAATAGATGGGCTGCCTGGTTGTCAGTCATCAGTGATGGGATGGTGGATTGTGATGATGGCATCAATGTGTGTGACACTGCCCTCGGACACATACGGTTGACATTGGCTTGACATGGCGTGGGACTTCCACATCAGCGGATCTATGGTGTATGGCAGGCTCTCCGTGTGCAGCTGTGGGTATTTAGCTGTTAGCCGACGCTTGTGTGCCAGTACCATGGCTATCACGCATTTGTGCTGCAGAAGGGGGGTGCCAGTGTTTGAGCCACATGTTACTCCACATGATGTGTTCATGTGTACTTCAAGTTGCCTCTGCAATCCCAAAAACATGACTATTAAAGGTGTCCCTATGCCTCCAAGGTGCCTCTGCTCAGTCAATGCTGGTGTGTTGGCACGGTGCATCCTGCATGTCTGGCATGGTATTCCCAGATTGTGGCTATGTGTCAATGTGTCGAGTGGCAAGATGCAAGCTGTGTGTGTGTGCTGAGACTGTGTATTGGGCATGATGTCCATGACTGTGTGGGTAGTGTGACATGTGCCATCCCCATGCATCCAACGTTGTCCAGGCCCCCATTCTCTGCATCCACCGGACTCAAGCTTGCAGGACATGGTTCTGCCACCTGTCTACACGTACCTGGGTGCCCCCCAGGACACGGGCCAGGTTCCCTGACCTCTGCGCATGACTGTTGCTGTACTCAATGTGTCTGTCAGCACGGTTGTTCGGCCACCCCCTCAGCTGGTTCTGCACATCACGGGTGTGTATGGTGCTCCATGTCTGTCTTGCCTAATAAACTGTGACCCATGTGTCCTGTGCCAGACTCAGGCCCCAGGGTGTGGATGGTTGAAGTGAACAGATGACTCAGGCATGTTTATACTGTACAAGACACATGTTAGGTAATAATGCTACCAGCAGGCATCTACTCTTAATAGTGTGATTTATTATTGGGGGGGGGGGGACAAAGTGGTGGGCTTTCCGGGATTAGGGAATCCAAAGTTCAGTAGGGGAGTTGGTGTCCTTGCCATTGGAAATCCTCATAGTCCATGCCACAGTCTTTGTCAACATTGGTCAGCCAGTGACCAGCAGGGCCATGTGGCAGAGAATGTCTCTTGATGCTGTGATGCTGTTGCTCCAGTGGGCCAGGTGCCAGGCCAGGTGTCCTGGGAGATGGTGATGTAGCAGCCACCCTCACGGTCCTTTCCGTGGACGACCCGGCTTCCTGCGGGGAACCTCAGCAGCAGGCCGTGACGACGTCTGGGATGCTCCGTCGGATGTTTCCTCCTCCTCCTCATGATCCCTCCCTGTGGGTGGTGATGTTCTCCGCCTTCTGGCACAGGGAGGGTCGGCCATGGTGTCGGCCATCCGACGGAGTTCAGCGTGAATCCCCTGGGACGCCGTCACTTGCTCAGCCTGTCTGTCCTCCATCCTCCGTTGGTGTAGCTGTAGACAGGCTATTAGCTCTGCATGTTGCTGGGCCTGCTGGACCTTGATCCCCTCGAGGACGGACACAACCTGGGCCATGCCCGTGGTGTCCTGCCGGTATGAGTCCAGGATGTTACGGACATGGGAAAATACCGGATCCCCAGCCAACTGGTCAGGCTCGCGCCTCCGCCGTCCTCCACTCCCACCACCCCTGCCCACTTGCGTCTGGCCTGCACTTGTGGGCACATCGGGTCTCCGGGACCCCTGAGGGGTGGCATTGGCGTTGTCGCCTGCCTCCTCCTGGGTGCCCGGGACACCGTGTCCCTCCTGGCGAGCCTGGCTGCATTGTGGTGTTGGGGCAGGGATCCTGGGTGTCTCCTGGGATGTGGCAGGAGTGGGGGTGGTGGTTGGCACGGTTGTACCTGACGCAGGTGCTGCAGGTGGTTGGACACCAGAGGGACCAGGTCGGTCGGGGTCGTCCGCAGAGTGGTGAGAGTGGTCGCTGCCGGTGGGATCGGTCTCCTGCAGATCCGGGTCCTGTGAGTGTTCCCCCCCAGTGTTGGGGGGTGCAGCACGACGTTGACCTGTGTGTGAGAGAGAAAATGTTAATTTTGATCCATGCAACATCCATGTTTCATCCGTTACAAAGTTGGCACATTTCCTCTTGGAATTAGGATCTGTCTTGCATTCCACTCACAGTGCACTTGTGCATGTGTGTGTCCCTTGGGCACCAATTTGGCCCCTTTAACTATGTGTGGCACAGTCTTACTTGCTGCGTCAAGTGTGACTGCAGTCAGCAGTGGAGTGTGCATGTGTGCCGAGCTATGCATTTGCGCCTTCCTTGTAGCACTGTACATGTGCACATGGAGTGGATCCACACACTCATATGATGCAGGTGGCTGTCCTTGTGCTCGTGTACAGGTTGTGACATGGCCCTGCGTTTTGCCATGATGAAGAGGGGGGGTTCTGGCACTGGCCACCCTTGTCTACATGCACGCAGTCCACCTGCTGACGAGCAGACATTCCCACACACCACAGGACTGATTTGCTCTCCCTGTGTCTCCCTCCTTCTCTGTCCCCCTCTCCCTCCCTCTCTGTCCCCCTCTCCCTCCCTCTGTGTCCCCCTCTCCCTCCCTCTGTGTCCCCCTCTCCCTCCCTCTGTGTCCCCCTCTCCCTCCCTCTGTGTGTCAGCCTCCTCCCTCTGTCCATCTTCCTGTGTCTCCCTCCCTCTCTGTCCCCCTCTCCCTCCCTCTCTGTCCCCCTCTCCCTCCCTCTCTGTCCCCCTCTCCCTCCCTCTGTGTGTCAGCCTCCTCCCTCTGTCCATCTTCCTGTGTCTCCCTCCCTCTCTGTCCCCCTCTCCCTCCCTCTCTGTCCCCCTCTCCCTCCCTCTGTGTGTCAGCCTCCTCCCTCTGTCCATCTTCCTGTGTCTCCCTCCCTCTCAGTCCCCATCTCCCTCCCTCTGTGTCCCCCTCTCCCTCCCTCCGTGTGTCACCCTCTGTCACCTTGGCCCAGCTTCCTGGGCACACACTGTTAGCAGATCTTTGAGTGGCCCTTGGCCTGTTGATGTGAGTTTGTTTCTGATCTCCAGGCACCCATTTTGTCTGCTGTGTGTCTGTGCGCTGCTGCTGTGGTGGTGTGTGCTGCCACTCTTTCACACTGTTGGCTGTTCATTAGCTGCTGGCATGTGCAAAACAGTGCCTTCACCCCCATGTGTTGATGCAAGGCATCCGCCATTTGCTGGCAAGTCATTCCTGTGTTGGGACACAGTGTTTGTCTGGCTGTGACCTAGGCCATATGGGCAGAGGGCATTGTTGTCTGCTTTGGAGTCGCACTATGTGATTCTTGGTGCCCAGCCTCCCGCCATCCGGGTTACCGTGTCATGTGTTGTTGTCTTCTGTGGCCTGTGACTTGACATTGTCCAGCTGGGTGCATGGGGCATGGTGGCAGCAGTGGCATGTGCCTGCTCATGGAGTGTGGTTGAGTAATGCGATGGCTTGTGGTGGTTGCGTGCCTGTTATTAATTTTGGTTGTGGTTGCAGTTCCCCCCATGTGAGGTGCGTTGTTTGTGTACTCACCCGGGTCTCGGAGTCCTTCTACTCCTTCAACTGCCTCCACCGGCAGTATGGCCATCACCCTCTCCTCCCAGGGATGGTACTGTACGGGTCTGCGGGAGGGCCCTCCTCCGGTGGCGTTGGCCTGGTCGTGTTCCTCCTGTCTCTTGGCTCTGACCCTCCTCCGCAGATCGTACCACCTGTTCTGGCAATCCTGCTTGGTCCTCCTGGTGTCCGCAACAGCATTCACAGCATCGACGATGGTCTGCCACATGGCTGTTTTGGCTGCCTGGCTGGTGCTTCTGACCAATGTTCCAAAGATCTGTGGCTCGACTCTGAGGATTTGATCAACAAGGACCTCCAACTCTCGGTGACTGAACTTTGGATTCTTGGTAGTGGGCATGGTGAGGGGTGTGGGTGGGGATGGTGTGGGTGTGGGGGGTGTGTGGATGTTGGGGGGGGGTGTGGATGGTTGTGTGTGTGTGTGAATGTGATGAGAGGGTGTTTGTGAGGGTGGTCGTGTGAAGGTGTGCAAGTGTAAGATGTGGTGTCGCTTGTAGTCTGGTTCTGTGGTGTCTGGCAGCAGTGGGTCTGTTGCAAAGGCTCATGGTTTGTGTGTGTGGGCCCTTTTTATTGGTCCATGGGTGGGTGTGGCAGTGTTTGAATTTTGGGTGGGTGTGTTATAAGGAGTGGTGGTGTATTGGGCCTCTGTTTGTTTTTGACAGTTGCAGGTCAGTGATTGTGTTATTTTAGTGGTTGTTGGCCATGTTTAGTGGCTGTGTGCCTTTCGAATGGTGTATTGTTGAGTTGTTTTGTTTTGTCCTTGTTGTGTACGTGCGTTTTGAGCGTGTGTACGGTGTGTACATGGCCCATTTGGTTGTACGATTTGGTCCTTGTGTGTGGCTTTGTACGACTCGTACATGCGGTTGTGATGTTGGGGCATGGGGTGCGCTCCGTACTTAGGAGGTTGTGTTGGGGGTGCGCCAGGAACGTACTGGGGTGGGGGTACGACTGGAACATACTGGGGTGTACATAGACGGTGGTACGACACGTACAGGGGTGGGGGGGTGTACATTGACGGTGGTACGACACGTACTGGGGTGGGGGTACGACTGGAACGTACTGGGGTGTACATAGACGGTGGTACGACACGTACTGGGGTGGGGGTACGACTGGAACGTACTGGGGTGTACATAGACGGTGGTACGACACGTACAGGGGTGGGGGGGTGTACATTGACGGTGGTACGACACGTACAGGGGTGGGGGGGTGTACATTGACGGTGGTACGACACGTACTGGGGTGGGGGTACGACTGGAACGTACTGGGGTGTACATAGACGGTGGTACGACACGTACAGGGGTGGGGGGGTGTACATTGACGGTGGTACGACACGTACTGGGGTGGGGGTACGACTGGAACGTACTGGGGTGTACATAGACGGTGGTACGACACGTACAGGGGTGGGGGGGTGTACATTGACGGTGGTACGACACGTACAGGGGTGGGGGGGTGTACATTGACGGTGGTACGACACGTACTGGGGTGGGGGTACGACTGGAACGTACTGGGGTGTACATAGACGGTGGTACGACACGTACAGGGGTGGGGGGGTGTACATTGACGGTGGTACGACACGTACAGGGGTGGGGGGGTGTACATTGACGGTGGTACGACACGTACTGGGGTGGGGGTACGACTGGAACGTACTGGGGTGTACATAGACGGTGGTACGACACGTACAGGGGTGGGGGGGTGTACATTGACGGTGGTACGACACGTACTGGGGTGGGGGTACGACTGGAACGTACTGGGGTGTACATAGACGGTGGTACGACACGTACAGGGGTGGGGGGGTGTACATTGACGGTGGTACGACACGTACTGGGGTGGGGGTACGACTGGAACGTACTGGGGTGTACATAGACGGTGGTACGACACGTACAGGGGTGGGGGGGTGTACATTGACGGTGGTACGACACGTACAGGGGTGGGGGGGTGTACATTGACGGTGGTACGACACATACTGGGGTGGGGGTACGACTGGAACGTACTGGGGTGTACATAGACGGTGGTACGACACGTACAGGGGTGGGGGGGTGTACATTGACGGTGGTACGACACGTACAGGGGTGGGGGGGTGTACATTGACGGTGGTACGACACGTACTGGGGTGGGGGTACGACTGGAACGTACTGGGGTGTACATAGATGGTGGTACGACACGTACAGGGGTGGGGGGGTGTACATTGACGGTGGTACGACACGTACTGGGGTGGGGGTACGACTGGAACGTACTGGGGTGTACATAGACGGTGGTACGACACGTACAGGGGTGGGGGGGTGTACATTGACGGTGGTACGACACGTACTGGGGTGGGGGTACGACTGGAACGTACTGGGGTGTACATAGACGGTGGTACGACACGTACAGGGGTGGGGGTACGACTGGAACGTACTGGGGTGTACATAGACGGTGGTACGACACGTACAGGGGTGGGGGGGTGTACATTGACGGTGGTACGACACGTACAGGGGTGGGGGGGTGTACATTGACGGTGGTACGACACGTACTGGGGTGGGGGTACGACTGGAACGTACTGGGGTGTACATAGACGGTGGTACGACACGTACAGGGGTGGGGGGGTGTACATTGACGGTGGTACGACACGTACAGGGGTGTGTGGGTGTACATTGACGGTGGTACGACACGTACTGGGGTGGGGGTACGACTGGAACGTACTGGGGTGTACATAGACGGTGGTACGACACGTACAGGGGTGGGGGGGTGTACATTGACGGTGGTACGACACGTACTGGGGTGGGGGTACGACTGGAACGTACTGGGGTGTACATAGACGGTGGTACGACACGTACAGGGGTGGGGGGGTGTACATTGACGGTGGTACGACACGTACTGGGGTGGGGGTACGACTGGAACGTACTGGGGTGTACATAGACGGTGGTACGACACGTACAGGGGTGGGGGTACGACTGGAACGTACTGGGGTGTACATAGACGGTGGTACGACACGTACAGGGGTGGGGGGGTGTACATTGACGGTGGTACGACACGTACTGGGGTGGGGGTACGACTGGAACGTACTGGGGTGTACATAGACGGGTGGGGGTATACATATACGGGGGGTACGTGTCGGACGTACGGGGGCTGGGGGGAGTGTTGGGCGTGTATGCGGGCACATGTCTCCATGGTTGCTATTGGTGTTCGGTGCGGACGGTGTTTTTTCCATACGGTTGTAGGCTCGGACGCACGGGATGGATCGTGATTCCTCGGTCGGACTTGGATTTTTACGTTTGTAAGGTAAATCGTCCGAGGACGTGTCGGACACATTTTCCGACCCGAGGACGTGTGGGGAATGATTCCCGGTGCGGTTCGTATGGACTTTTTACCATGCGAATCGTGATTGCCAGTTCGTACGGCACTTGTACGATTCGTACGGTAAAAAGACCCGATACGAGTCGCACGGGGGAATTTTTTACCGGATCGTGATCGGCACCTATGTGTAGTGATGTGCTGTGTGGAGTGAAAAGTGAAATAAATCAATAAAAATTACCTGGATAGTGAGCCCTAATTTTTATTCTGCTCCTATCCGGTAAATGTACATTAAAATGGGGCTAGTAGTAGAGAACAGTAACCATTATGTGAAGCTGTCTCTAGTTACTTGGTCGACATGTTTCGTGGTTACCCCAACCACTTAATCAGGACCACACAAGGACCAGCCTTGCGGGTACCACTCCGTGTTATTACAAACAAATGAATAATTTGTGCTCTTTCAACCAAATTGGTTTGTTAAATACATACGATTCCCATGACATAAGGATTTCTTAGATGTATAGGGTCATAGTTTCTGTATGAAGATATAATGACACATAAGGATTAGTTACACACCCAAGTCCACAAAATGATGTGGACAAGGGACCTTAATAACTTTACATTTTATTTAAGTGTCAAAAGCCTCTTGTCTTTCTTAACCCCTTCAGTGCGGCGCGGATTTCCGCGCCACGTTGAAGGTTCCGTGCGCGGGCGGGGCCATGACGGAGCGGTTCCGGCATGCGCAGAGCGCGACCGTCGCGCATGACGGAACCACTCCGTCACAAGCACGGAAAGGGTTAAAAAATGAAAGTGCATATTAAAAAGTGCTTAGGTGAATCAAGTGAAATCACAAAGACATACACACATATATACAAAACACACGGCTGCGGTAGGTTTGAGTGGGTATAACCTACTTTTATGGAGGTGTAATTCTACTCCATGGTGTTGCTGGGGCAGGGAGGCTCTAGATATCTAGAACAAGGTATAAGATTGCAAATTAAAAGCGCAGATGGGTATTCTTAACACATGCGAGAGACTGAATCTTAGAGATTTGTCATGGCATGTTAATTCCTCTAAGCCTACTTACTTGTCTAGATCGGACCATCAGCCTTTAAATCTAGTAGCTCCCAGGAACACCGCATATTGTTGTGTCCCTGTCGGTGCTCCTTTTTAAATGTTTCTACAGGCGGGGAAAACGAGAAATGATTCACAGGTGTGTGCACCAAGTGTTTTTAGGCGCCATCTTTGAGTGGTGAATCAATTTGTAATTTTTAGAATATAGTAAAACAAAACCATAGCGTGTGGTTCTTACAGAAAGAACTTTTGTAGCATGTGAAATTGACTTTTACAGTTGTTCACTACCCTGGACAGACGTTGTGGTTGTTAACCGAAAATAAACGGGTTACAGAATATTGTTCACCCGAGTGGTTTTTAGGCGCCATCTTAGAGTGGTGAATCTAGCCTTTATTCCAAGTGGTAACAAAAAACATGCATCATATTCATAAATATGAATTTAATCACAACATGAGTTTCTCACCATGGATATTTGATGGTAAACATGTTAAAAAACACTGCTCTTTCGCGCTGACTAAATAATTCTATTGCTTAAAGATTCAGAACACTGAAATGAAAATGAAGTGCTGGATTTCCTCATTTGGCTCAACGAACTAGATCGTCTTTTAAAATTTACGCATACCATGAGTAGATCAGAGTTAGTATTCCTGGACCTCAGTATTCATGTTTCCAGTGAAGGTTTGCGGACAACTATCCATTTTAAATCTACTGCAAAAAACTGCCTCCTTAGATACAACAGTTTTTACCCTAGGCATTTGAAAGCCAATCTACCTTATGGACAATTCCTAAGGTTAAGAAGGAACTGTTCAGAGAAATCTGATTATGTTGAACAAGCAAAAGATCTGTCGGTGAAGCTAAAACAAAGAAAATATCCAAGATCTATAGTAAGACAAGTACAAAAGAGGGCAGGCAATAATAACAGAGAAGCGTTGTTAGAAACATATGTAAAAGAAACATCAGAACAACCTAAACGTACCATCTGTATAACAACGTATAATGTAATGTCGGACCAAGTGACAAAAGTGGTTAAGAAACACTGGCCTACCCTCAACAGCAGCGGTCTCAACATACCTTTACCAATGTTCTCACATAAAAGGAGTAAATACCTAAAGGATATTCTGGTACATACATGCCCACTGACCCAACAGGTCAGTCAGCAAAGCAATCTCCCTGTAGGCCACCATCCATTTGGTAATTGTAGTGTCTGTCATTTAACCAAGAAAACCACGAGATTCACTTTCAATACTGGGGCTACCTGGGACCTCAGAACTTTTACAAATTGTCAAACCACTGGAACAGTGTATCTAATCACCTGTCCATGTAACCTTCACTATGTGGGAATGACCACAAGGAAAACCACAACCAGAATTAGTGAACATCGCAGTACCATCCGATGTCTGAGGTCTAGTACAAGAATGACTAATCACTTCTTAGAGAAAAAACATTCCCCTAATGATATGCAATGGATCATCATTGAGAAAATAAGACCCGGTGATAACCTTGAACAACGGTTACATGTAAAAGAACAAAGATGGGTCTATAAATTACATACAGATACCCAAGGCCTTAATGACAATATTCAGTGGAATGCATTAAATCACTGAGAAAGATTACCTTCTGAATATTATGAGGTTTGCAGAAACATGAGTAATATACTATTCCTCCTAAGATCGTGAATATTAAACTATGCCAGACCCAAATTACCAACCTTAAATAAATACACCATTAGGTATGAGTATAAAAATCCACCAATACTAAAGAAAGTGTCTGGGTAAAGATTACACTCTATGAAAAAAAATGTAAGAAATAAGACCTCGGTACAGTTCACTCCATCTAATAATAACCCATATTAGGTAATAATACTTCTCCTGTTGTTTTTGTTAAAACTTCAAGTAGATGCTCAAATCTCTTGTGAAAAGACCATTAATTTAAAAACGATATCAGTGTACTGAATTTCTAAGCAATAGAATGTTTCACATCCCACGGAAGATTATGCAGTGTTTTTAACATATTTTCCATCAAATGTCCATGGTGAGAAACTCATGTTGTGACCAAATTCATATTTACGAATATGACGCATGTTGTGGTTTTTGTTGCCACTTAGAATAAAGGATAGATTCACCATTCTAAGATGGCGCCTAAAACCACTCGGGTGAACAACATTCTTTAACCCGTTTATTTTCGGTCCACAAAGTCTGTCCAAAGTAGTGAACAACTGTAAAGTCCATTTTCACACGCTTCAAATGTTACTTCTGTAAGAACCACATGCTATGGTTTTTGCTTTACTTTACTCTAAAAATTACGAACTGATTCACCACTCAAAGATGGCGCCTAAAATCACTCGGTGCACACACCTGTAAAATCATTTCAGTGTACTGAATCTTTAAGCAATAAAATCATGTAGTCAGCGCGAAAGAGCAGTGTTTTTTAACATGTTTACCATCAAATATCCATGGTGAGAAACTCACGTTGTGATTAAATTCATATTTATGAATATGATGCATGTTTTTTGTTACCACTTGGAATAAAGGATAGATTCACCACTCTAAGATGGCGCCTAAAAACAACTCGGGTGAACAATATTCTTTAACCCGTTTATTTTCGGTTAACAACCACAACGTCTGTCCAGGGTAGTGAACAACTGTAAAAGTCAATTTCACATGCTACAAATGTTCTTTCTATAAGAACCACACGCTATGGTTTTGTTTTACTATATTCTAAAAATTACGAATTGATTCAACACTCAAAGATGGCGCCTAAAAACACTCGGTGCACACACCTGTGAATCATTTCTCGTTTTTGCCCGCCTGTAGAAACATTTAAAAAGGAGCACCGACAGGGACACAACTAAGCCTGGGCAAAGCACTACGCTACACTCGCGTAGTTTGCGAAGTTCGCGCAACTTCGCACTACGCGAACTGCACGTAGCACAGTGCGAACACGCATAGCTTAGTGTTGCGTAGTGCAGCGGTCATTTTCTGCTTGCTCGCGGTCCTCAACGTCAAGTTGGCGACCGCGAGCAAGCAAAATGACATCCCGGCGAGACTTTTTCCTTGTTCACGATCAGCAACTTCAAGTTGGCGATCGCGAGCATGGAAAATAAACCTCCCGGCGAGATTCCCAACGCGAGGAGGTCAGGTTTCTCATTGCGAGTGGTCGCGTATGCTCGCGACCGCTTGCGATGAGAAACTACCAGTTCGCGTTGAGAAAGCTGAAGCTCGAGTAAACATCTACTCGAGCAGCAGAAAACTACAGCTCGCACTGTGCAAGATGCCATTTTCACAGTGCCGGTGCTTGTCCGCACTGTGCAATCATTGAAAACGACATCTGGCACAGTGCGAACAAGGTACTACGCAGTTCATGAAGTGTTACGCGTAGCTCGCGTTGTGCGATCTTCACTTTGCGTAGCTTCGCGAAGTGCTACTTCGCGAACTACGCCCAGGCCTAGACACAACAATATGCGGTGTTCCTGGGAGCTACTAGATTTAAAGGCTGATGGTCCGATCTAGACAAGTAAGTAGGCTTAGAGGAATTAACATGCCATGACAAATCTCTAAGATTCAGTCTCTCGCATTTGTTAAGAATACCCATATGCGCTTTTAATTTGCAATCTTATACCTTGTTCTAGAAATCTAGAGCCTCCCTGCCCCAGCAACACCTTGGAGTAGAATTACACCTCCATAAAAGTAGGTTATACCCACTCAAACCTACCGCAGCCGTGTGTTTTGTATATATGTGTGTATGTCTTTGTGTTTTCACTTGATTCACCTAAGCACTTATTAATATGCACTTTCATTTTTTAAGAAAGACAAGAGGCTTTTGACACTTAAATAAAATGTAAAGTTATTAAGGTCCCTTCTCCACATAATTTTGTGGACTTGGGTGTGTAACTAATCCTTATGTGTCATGATATCTTCATACAGAAACTACGACCCTATACATCTAAGAAATCCTTATGTCATGGGAATCGTATGTATTTAACAAACCAATTTGGTTGAAAGAGCACAAATTATTCGTTTGTTTGTAATAAGTGGTACACGCAAGGCTGGTCCTTGTGTGGTCCTGATGAAGTGGTTGGGGTAACCACGAAACATGTCGACCAAGTAACTAGGGACAGCTTCACATAATGGTTACTGTTCTCTACTACTAGCCCCATTTTAATGTACATTTACCGGATAGGAGCAGAATAAAAATTAGGGCTCACTATCCAGGTAATTTTTATTGATTTGTTTCACTTTTCACTCCACACAGCACATCACTACACATAGTTGGAAGTAAAAAAGTGCTCCTGCGTATTCCGCCAAGTTGTAGCACGCCCCAGACAGTAGATGCCTGGGAGGACCCCTATGATGAAGCATGTCACCCTGGGGCAACCCTAGGTGAGTGAGGGGACTCTAGAAAAACAAGTATTTTTTCTAGTATAGGACTCTACTAATTGTGGAGCACCTTATTATTATTATATTTTTAGGTAGGCTTTATCAGGACCCTTTTGGATCCTTTTTGATAGATATATTGTAATAGGAGGCAAAAACCTACCTTCCTATCCTCCAACTCCCTTTCCTTTATTGCTGGGATAATGGCGACAAGTGTGAAGAGGTGCTTGTTGCCCTTACGAATAAATGGGGGCAAAGTCAGGTGAGATTTTTGTCTTTGATTGTTTGGTCCGATCTGAGACCTTTTTGCCTGTGGTAATCCAACCGCCATTTTCAAATGTAAAACAGATGTGGCGCAAGACAAGAATTGCACGCGCTTACCTGTTTGCAGTCTTCTGGCTTCTATGTTGAGTATTACGTCCTCTTCCGAATCTTCGTTGTCACTGACACAAACTCTTCAGCTTTGGATTTGCCTTCAGACGTTTTGAGGCACGCTGATGCCGGGAGCCAACCGGTGGGAAGTGAACGGCGTGCGGCCATCTTAGGGTTGCCAATGGCCCTTGTCAATTGTCGGTGCACTGCTCTAATTTTGCCAACCATGTCTTCATCACAGCAATGGTGTTTTCAACATAGCTTTTCGGTATTGAAGCCTAACAGGAACATGGCGATTGACTCTTGCTTCTTCTAGCAAAGTGTCTTGCATTTTGGGGGTCTTCTCGAACCACATCTATTCTGCCACACATCTATTTACAAAAGGTACAGTTTGATTTTTGCCGATCAGCCTCACAGTTGTTCCTTGGCTTTACTGCGTCTACAACAAGCCTACCAGACACTTTCAGTTAACCTGCTGATTCCCAATACTTCTTCCAGTAGCTGCCAGTGCGCTTTTGCACTGTGTGACAATTTTCTTTTATGTTGCTTTTCTTTCTATGCTTATGTAGTGACTGTGCAGAACTGTTGTGTTTCAACAATAAGTTGACCATTGTCTTGTGGATGTTTTGCCACCTGTAGTTCCTAGATCTACAGTTTGACTCGTGTTAGTTTTATAGTTTAAAGTTGGGGTGCAAAACTTAAGAGTGTGCCCAGTGTGACACCACTCATGCTACTCTTGTGAGAGATCACTCACCGGCATGGTTACATTTTACAGAGTCTTGCTATTGCTGTATGCCAACATTGTTGATTTGCATTTCACACGTACATGTTTTGTTGGCATGGGTGTGGGTTCTAGCCCCATTTCTCCTCTTTACATTCTGGTGACAGTATTTGCTAAGCCTCTTTACCCTTACATGAGGGGTTGCTTAGGGGTTTTGTTCCTTTGTTACCTTTGGTATGAGTTTTAGCCCCATTTCCACGTCATTGGTCTCTGTACCTTCACGTCAACGTATTGTGTGCGTGTGCCACACTGTGCTGCACTTGCTTTGTTTTCTTGTGCTGCACATGTCCTTGGGTGTTAGTCCCATGTGACACTAGCTGTTACATTCCATGTTGTTTGACATATCTTTTTTTATGTCATCCCTTACACTATGTGGGATTGATGTACATCCTTTCCTTTTGGATGTGTGTTTTGGGTAGTAACACTTACACGTTTTACGTCACTTTGTAGTGTTTGTATGTAAGTCGCGCTGCACATCACCTTGTTGTGTCCAGTGTGTAAGTTGCCCTGTGCATCACCTTGTTGTGTCCAGTGTGTAAGTCGCCCTGCCTATCACCTTGCTGTGTGTGTAGTGTGTAAGCCGCCCCGCGCCTCATGTTCTCATGTTGTGGGTAAGTCACCTGCGCCTCACCCTGTACTTTTACATCGTTATGTTGTGTGTGTAAGTCACCATGTGCTTCACATTGACGTAATGTGTGGGCTTGCCACACTGTGCTGCACCGGTGTTGTTTATTCGTGCTGTACATGTTCTAGGCTGCCATTCCCATGGAACATTAGTCTTTACACTGCTTAGCTTATGGGTTAGTCCCATCTTAGCATGGTCCCTTACATGAGGGGTGGCGTGTTGGCCACAGTCTCCTTAGCTGAGGAGTACTTGTTTGGGTGTCGTCCATCCATTGTGTGGAGTCTTGGGGTACGTTTTGCCCTTTACTCCTTTCACGTGTGTCTTGCTCACTTGATGTTTGTGAGCTGTTCTTACGCTATTTACCTTTTCTTTGTTCACTATTTAAGGAGGAGGATGGTGTTAGTATGTGTTTCCATCCTTTCATCCTTTCCTCCTTTGTTTGTCTGTTTTCCCTCTCATGATGTGGTTTTACCATTCATCCCACGGTTTATGGACTGCTTTCATCATTTGTACATTGCTGTGTATTGTTGTTTTAATTTTAATGTGGTTCTATTTATTTGTTAGTAAGTGTTTCTATCCTTTCATCCTTCTTTCCTCCTTTGTTTGTCTGTTTTCCCTCTCGTGATGTGGTTTTACCATTCGTCACACGGTGTATGGACTGCTTTCATCATTTGTACATTGCTGTCTATAGTTGTTTTAATTTTAATGTGGTTCTATTTATTTTTCAATATAAAAGGGAGAGGATATGTAGTATTCTCATGTTATGCTGTAATGTTCCCTTTCACCTTGTCCCTAGCTGCTCAGCCAGTGTAAGTGTTCTGTGTAGAATGTTCGCATGATTGACATGAGTAGAATGCTTGGGTGCCTGGTGTGTGAGTGTGGTCAGTTGGAAGATAGGCAGAGCAGCTAGTAGGCTGCTCCTGGTTGGGCTTGCTGTAACTTCTACTTATGGACTTAATAAATCACATCAAACTCAACTCGGCTACATCTTCTATGTCTCCTGAACACGTGGGGCCAGACCACTACAGTTTCCTTTTCTCATTCAGAGCTTATTTTATTTCATTTATTTTTCTTTTTGCAAATATTAACCCCATACTGGCATGCAGTAGTGTAAGCCCATGCTTGTTTCTCTACGATGAACAAAACACAGACATTATTACTTTCATGAAATGGGATTTTGAATTGCACACCATTCCAGCATTGCACTAACCATGCTTAACCCAGGTTCTTCCTAGCAAATATTATTAATGTGCACAAAAGCAGCATTAATCTTTATTTTTCCTTAAAGCGAAAAGCCGTCGCCGCCTAGTTCCATGCATTGGTTTACGCATTAGTTCACGCATTAGTTCACACATGCACAAAAGCATTTTCCCTTATTTTAGCGTTTTTATTAATATTTTATCACAGCAAACTGTTAAGAATGTTACTAAGGGTTCAATCCGAGGAGGTTTTATTTTCACAAAGCCCTGCTCCATCACTAAGGTTGTCACACACAACACGGGGTAGTTTGATTGAAGGACCCCAAGGGTGTCCTCCTTGACAAAAGACAACATTGGTCTTTGCCCCCCTACTTCAATAAAAATTCCATCCCTGATCTAGCAGCTGCCTTGTCAGTAGTTAGTCACAGAGCAGACTTCACAGTGGATACTGTACTATTTACTTGAAATAGCAATATGTGCAGCTGTAAAATGTCTTTCTTTGGCGTGTCTTCACAAGGTTTTTTTTTATTGTGGAACATTGGGTACCTAAGGGAACCTAATGTTCTGAAGATACCGAAGGGGGTGAACTGTGCCTTGGAAGGATGTGAGTGAGAGTGACAGTGTGGTGTAGATAAGAACGTTAAAGAAAGCGGGTTAATGTGTTGCCATAGTGAAGCATACAAGTGCGGGATGGAAAGTTCGTTAGCGAGGGTTGAATAAGTACCACCCAGGGGCATGGAAGGTGCCTGAGGGTGATATTCAGACAGCAAAGAGAGAACCTGAGAAGACTGAACCGTGCCAAGGTGCAATGACAATTTGTGTAGAAATGTAGGCGAGAGAGAACCTGACAGAAGGTGGTTGTGGGAATGCATGGAGAACGGAAAATACATTATTTGTAGATGTGGCTGACAGAGATTACTTGAGCAGCAATAGAGGGTACCTGAGAAGGAACAGAATAGACAGAATGAGGGCAAGGCAGAAGAGAAAGCACCAGTATGCGATGGAGGAGAAACCTTATTTAAAGATTATGAAAGGGACACTACATAGGATTCCCAGGAATCAGAAGAATTGGATTAGAACTTAAATGTTTGTATTGTACAATGGGGTTATATATATATAATTAACAGTAACATTTAGATCGAAGCCTTTGTTTAGCTTTTGCTAAAGTGTGACTCACAGTTTCAAACGTGAGCCATGCAAATGTGCAAATAAGTGCATGGCAAACATAGGAATACCGCAAATAAGCAAACTGAAAACTTGGCAGCTCTGTTTGGTACAGATTCTGTCTGGGTTCCACATAGGACAGAGAGTAGCCTGGAGTCCAGACTGATGCTCAACTTTCTATTTGATTGATTGTCGGGAGGAGCCAGGGGGCTCAGTCGATGTAGCCTGGCTATAGCAGGATTTGTTTTTCGGTCAGCCTGCCCTCCAACACAGGTGTCTCACCTGATATTTATATGTTTCCCTAATCTTCATTGATTGATATTGCTTGTGAGAAGGTGTCACTCATGGTTGTTGAATGTCACTCGTTATAACACTGAAATTATGAAAATGTCACACATAAGCAATCTAAAACCTTGGCAGCTATATATTTGAAAATTTCATGATTATGTTCTTTTTTCTGTATATATTTTTTCCAACACTAAATTATATTATTTTTTCTTCTTGTGCCTTTCATTGTATGCATGACATTGTCTCTGTCTCTATCCCTTTGTCTCCCTCTTGCTCTATTTCACTCTTTTTTTTGTTGTCTTCCTCTTTTCCACAGTTATTTTTTTCTAACTAAGTGACTCTGTGACTCTCATTTTGTCTTTCCCACTCCCACTTTCTTGTGATCACTGACTCTCCCTCTCTTTCGCTACCTCTATAGTTGGAGGACTCTCATTCTTTCTATTCCTCCATCTTTTGCTCTGCCACTTTCTTTCTCTCCTTTTCTCTCTTTCTCTTGCTATCATTTTCTGCCTCACTCTGACTAGCTCTTTGTCTATCTCCTGCTTTCTCTCTTTCTCTTTCTCTCTCTCCCTCTCTCTCCTTCTTTCCATTTCACTATTCCTTTATCCCTCTTTTTATCTATTCTCTCTCTCTTTTGCTTTCTCTCTGAACCTCTTTCTTTCTCTACCTTACACTATCTTTTTAGCTCTCTCTTTCTCTCTTGCTCTCTATTACTTCCCCTCCTTTATTAATTTCTCTCTCTCTCTAGCTGTCTCCCTCTCAGCTTCCGTGGCTTTCCTGCTTTGTCTCTTTTCACTTTCTGTCTCTCTCTTTCTCCCTCCCTCTTTAGTTGTGTCTTCTTCTGTTTATCTCTATGCTTTTTGTCTTCTATCTTTCTCTCCTTCTAACTCTCTTAAGTTGTCTCCCTCTCTCATCCTCTCTCTTATTCTTTCATTCTGCTTTTCCTAATGTTGTTTCTGTGTGTCGCTATGTTATTATTTCTTGCATTCTTTTGTTCTCTTTTTCACGTTCTCTCGTTCTCTTTTTTTGTGTGAAGATTTTCATATAGCGCAAACTTGACCCGAATCGTGTATCAGAGCGCTTTACATAGCACCAGTTACGTTACATGAGGACACACAATTCTCATTCTTCAGTGATACAAACTATAAAATGCCATTGGCCATACCATTCTGTAGTACAATGAGAGACTGAAAGGTTCTAAGGTGTATTACAAGTAATTGTTTGAAAAGCATATAGCATATAGACAAGGATTTGTGGCGCTGACAAATGGAACAATTGGTGGGTGGGTGCTTCAGCAGGGGTGTTTGCGAAATGACACCCCAGAAATAAATGCTTTGTTGGCTTGGCAATTGGGCCAAGGGTTCTGAATCAGGTCTGCTATCTCTGTGTCAGTTGATCTCATTGTGAGCCAAGAACAAAAGACAGAAAAGTGACCTTTTATGCAAACGAGAGAGAGCCAGGAACAGAGATACCAGCTGGTGGCTTGATTTCTCAATGTGAAACCAGATAGCCTGAAAGCTAAAGATAAGCAAATATTTTGTTTCACAGACCTTACTTTTTACTATATCATTTTTGGGCACACTTTTAAGTACTTGAGTTCAGTATGTGCACAGTACAAGCCCCTTTTATATTTGATTTAATAGGCTTTAACGTTCCATCTCCAAAAAGAATGTAGAATACGTTTAGGGTTTACATGACTACTGACATGCCTTGTAGTTCAATAGTGTTTTTGTCATTATGGAAGGGAGGGCGAGCCAAGAATATTTATTTTTAAACTATCACTTTTATTAAAGGTCTATCTATGCAGTAATATATCCTGATGTACTAAGGTGAAACACTTCTGATTGTTAAAGAAATATTGTTTTTTTATCATTGATGAGATTGTATCATATTTTCACATTATGTTTTTTGCATGATATACATGTAAAACATTTTAATGGCTCAGCTTATGCATGGACTATTGGAGCTCGGCCAGACCCATGACTCAACTCCAGTTCGGCCCGCCCTATTCATCTGCCTGTGCGCCCAACTCTGTTTGTGTCTGGGGCTTAGTACACAGGGCTATCGGTCACCTAATATAATGATTCGTGAAAATGGAGGACTAGAAACATGGAGCTCTACCTACATGCACTGATTTGACAACTTTACCATCAGGCTTCTTGTAGCAGAGAAGTAGATAGAAGAGTGCTCAGAGTATAAACACATTTATAATAAGTGATCCCAGAGCAGGGACTCCAGGTCATGGTATTGGTCATGCTTATAGCCATGAGCTTCCAAAGAGAACTACCAGATCCAGGATAGGCGGATGTCCCACCACATCCACTCATTAATTTTGACACGTTCCCAGACATACTAAGAGTAGTAAACCTGGGAATGTATCAAATGCTACACCTACCCAACAGACGTGTTGGGATTCTTTAGCACACATAAAAAGAAGAACATTTCTAGAGGATTGTTTTTGCGCAGGATGGTGCCTCTTCCTGCACAAAACAATCCTGCCTGTCATGCAAGCACCCTTGCACCATGGTTCAAGAGTTCCTGCATTGGCACTTGGCTGCAATGTGGGCGCCAGAGCAGAGAAAAAGCAAGAATGTATAATATCTTAGGAAATATGGTGTATTCCGACCATCTCTATTTGTTGCAGCATACCAATTTGTCTTGGTGCGTTGTGCCAAATAATAGTGCATCTGGGCCCTTGTGTTTAAATCGCAGAAAAGCAATGGTGATTAGCTTGATTATAGTCTTTTCTAACTATGCACATCAAGTCAATTTCTGATTAGGGGAAGGTGGATACATTATCATTATTTCAGTTTGTGTGAAGTTGATTTTCCTTGCAGTTGTTTCTAAATTATTCTATCTGCTTGTGTGTGGTGGTTTTCTCAGTCAGAAATAGAAGAACAGTATCATCTGCAAAGACACGTATCAGTCTTTCATCTTGCATAACATAAGTAGGTCAAGGTTGGATTCACACAGGGATTTTTCAATATCATTTTATAGTCATACTTATTAAAAAAAACTTGTTTGGCTTCATTTTAATTTTAAAACAATAAAAGTACAGAACATACATTTAATCGGTGAAAGTAAAATTGCAAGACTACAACATCTTACATAACAACTAAACCAATCATGTTGATAAATAACCGTCAATATTAAAAAAGAATATCAGAGCTAATTACTAATGACCTGATTCACTCAGGAAAATGATACTTTTGTGCAGGTTTACTCTTTCTATGGTAGTTACAAACTACAAGTTAATAGCAAGTTTAATGACTGCAAGGAATCCGCACTCAGGCTGAGAACTCCGCACATAAAAAGATAGACCTATAAGTTTACCTTTGTGAATCAGGCCCTTAGTGTCATACGTGATATCCTAATAGCAAACATTAATAACACACTCATCTAAATCACAATATAATAGCAGGAGTTATTTCATCATAGGAAAACAATCTAATCACAGGTCTCTCATTCTCTTCCGAATGTATATACTGTATCAGATGGAGGTGGAAACTTCAAAGCCGACCTCTAACGTATGTTGTTGTTTAAAAAATAAAAACAGAGCTGGTCTGCATTGCCTAAAATTACATTTCTGTAATAAGTGCTAAATAGTTCCTCTTCTAGGCAGGCATAAAACTCACAGAAGAGCAAAAGGTGTTTTGTACATTGTTCTGCATATCTATCGCATGGACATCTAGCTAATGATCTGGACTTATTGTTTTGCTTCGAAAACGTCAAAAGGTGGTGGACCATGTTGCACCTGAATCTTAATAGACTAAAACTGCTGTGCATATTACTGACAAACTCCAAATAGAGTTGCAGGCATTATTGGTTGACAAAATAGGGTGGGAAATAAGGTGTGAATCTGCCTTGCTACATCTTCTATTATACCTCTCTTCATCAAGCATCTTTTAACAAAGGGTTTTAAGCTCTACCTTACTGACGATGGTTAGAGATTATAGATCCTTGAAAAAGTCATGTCTACTTAACCTGTCATCCTGAGTCTTGACATGTATTAACCAGGGAATTTCAAACACTGAATCCAGGGCTAAACTGTCTTTGGCAACCATTCTGTTAAAGAGAGATTTCTACTGTGTCCACAGTGTATGTCACAAAAAGAAAGGTTTTTTTTATAAGGTATTTAAAAATAGGCAGACTTAACTCTTTTTGACAAACATAGCTTGAATAACTAGAAGGAACCGCCATGAGTTGCCTTAAAAATGTGTTTTCAGATAGCAGTAGCTTTGTGATGTTAGCATGTTCCCAGCCCCCCTACTCGTAGGTAGCCATTGAAATGCATATCACCGGATATCTCAAAGATTTTATCTCCAGTTTAGTTCAAAAGCTAAACAGTGCTGCAACATATTTATCAAATTGATATTTTCTAGTTGCTTTGTCCTGTTTCCAAGAGTGACAGGTTTTATATACAGATGGTACATATTTCATGATGAAACCTTTACCAAGATTGCCTTTAGAGGTCCAGATCAGTCATAAAGTCCACAAAGACACTGAGTAATGACTGCAGGCTATTATGGGTGCAGGCCATCTGCACTGCATAATCTGTTTAAGAAAACAGAGCTTTTTGCAGATGTCACCCCACTTTTTGCCTCCATTTGGACTGGTCTGGTTTTGACTCTGCCACTGCACTGAAGCCTGCCAACCAGACTCTGTTGTCAGTGCTCTCGCTCTAAAGGTGACATGTGGAATTGGCATACACAACTGACAGAGGCCATACTGCCATGTAACTCCCTGGTAAGTGGTACTATGGTACCCAGGACATAAGTGTTAAAGGGGTACTCAGGGCCTGTAGCACTGGTTGTGCCAACCTGAGTGACCGAGGTAAACAGATGACAGCAGGAGAGCCATTGTAAAATGTAGAAACATTGTTAACTACTCCATTTTGACTTTGTCCTCACCATGTGTGACAGGGTCACAGCACTGCTCTTAAGTATATATCAGTTACCCCCTAGAGAAGGTCTCTTATGGACAGGAGGCAGGGTGCAGTATATTGAGTGTAAACATGTAAATGCGAGCTTATATGTCTCTATAGCAACTTTACCGTTAAACTACACTATGAGTGATAGGTGTTCTATAGGATAACGTGGGACTTGCATATTAGCATACCCGGGTTCCTAGCTCCATTGTCGTACCCTCAGGTCTTTGCCCACCAGCACTGAGCTAGAGAGGGATATTGTGTTCCTGAGGCAACAGGCTTGGAACTGAGGGGACATCTCTTGTCCTTGGCTAAAGCTTGATACTCCCAAAGTGAAGGAACCCTGTGGATGCCAGAAGTACCTTTAGGTCTCCCCTGGATTGGTGGGTCCAGTCCACTTCAAAGTGCAGGTAAACAATGCTCTGCATATAAAAAATAGCAGCCCATCTGGCCCTCAGAGGGATAGCCCACAGTTAATTGGTGAAGTGCATTCTGGGAGTTGTAGTCTGGCTTTCACCAAAGTTTCAAGCCGCTACCATACACACCTGGACCACAAGACGTCAAAGTTCCTTTTTGTTACTTTTACCTCTACCAAGTCTTATTGGTTACCAGTCAGGTAACTGACCCTTAACTCGCTGCTACTTTAAGAGGGCACTTCGCAAAACCTGCGACCAATGTCAGCAATGACTCCACTCCTGGCATTTGGTGGTATTTATGGTAAAAGCATCTTCGGCATAACTCCCGTTTAAAGACCCCCTGAAATGACAGCCACTGCATCTGGACTCCACAGGCCAGATACAATTGAACTAACTGTTGTGCCCTGGTTCTGGGACCCCAAGGACCTATACCCTGTGATAATACAAAGTAACTTGACCCCTAAGTGATCGATTGTCACTAGCAGATTTTCCCATTGACCGCAATGTTAAATGTCTGCACAATGTAGTGCACTAATTTTCTAATGCTAATGCTTTTAATGTCCATAATTTCGGTCATATGTATGCTATGTAGTTTGCTATGATATCTAAATTTATGTACAAATATTCCCTATTTTTATAAATTGGTGTTGGATTTTTCTTGAGTCTTGTCAATTACTTATGAACCCTTATGTTACTGTAAAATATTTCACAGATGTCCAATAATACCTGACTGTTCTTTTCCACGCTACCTGGACTGGGCTAAGGATTATTGCTGTGAATCCAAGGATCATCTTTGAGGCATTGTCATAATATTGCATGGTGTGAGTACTCCCCCATACCACACAATGTTCCACTTTCCTACAGTCTATATACAGTCTATATACAGAAGGGCCAGGAATTGCCCAACTGGGCCATGTTCCTGCACCACGCAACCAGCACCTATTCCATATGATTGAGTGTGACAAGCAATGGAGCAAGGAACACCCTTGCCCCACCCTCCTGGTTATGCCGAACGCTTGAGAACATTCCCAAATTGTTCCATATCTGATTTTCGCTGTTGTTTCTGAATACATTTACCTGAGGAAGTTTATAATAGGTTAAACCACCCCACATCCACCATCAAGCACCATAATGGTACATGATTAACTCAGTCAATAGCTCTTGACAGGTAATAAATACCATATACGGAGGCCCCTTCTTGGCCACAGTACTTTTCCCAATAGGCAGGTTCAGGTTGCAACATTACTCCACTGTCCTGATTCCTTTTAGGAACCTGTATTGAATGTTTTGATGCAATTAAGAATGATATATAGACCATTGACTCCATCTTGTGTAACTGATTTAATTTTCTGTGCTCTCATGCAGTTGCAGGGAGGGGAAGGAATGTTTTTGCTCTTCACTTGTTTTCGCTCTTCACTGTGCAGTGTAAGCTGGAACATGTTTTGTGGGATGCGCACTTGGCACCTTTCAGGGCAGAGATTGTTGTTGCCAGAGAAATGTGTGGAATGTACAGCTCTTGCTCAGAGTCAAAATATAGGAACCTGACCAGCTTGTGTCTTGACCCTGACACAGACCAGTATGGTCAGCTTGGTTTTCATAACAGAAGAAAGGGAGCAAGGTTTCTAGAAACTTCTTCTCAGGTTGAGTAAAAGGTATTAAAGGCGAGAAATCTTGGCACTTAGACAGGAGCTCACAGTGGTACACTTGTTTGCCACAGGGAACTTTAGGGTCCTGATCAAGACTTCTGTCTGGCTGTCAAGGTCTCCTCCAGCTGAGTTGGCAAGAATGTTGAACACTCTTTTGGTGATGTATTCTTTTTACTTACTTCATGTATATAAGCTATAAGTTTCTCTGCTCCATGTATATATGCCATATGTTATTTTATTTTTATGCCTATTATACTTGATATTTGGGAATCTGCATTAAGCAATATATTTTGCCTTCATTCTAAAAGTGTTGAGTTAGTAAATACACACGTTTCATTTTAAATGCACCTTAATCTGTTTCCTTGCCTTGTCTTGAGAGTGCAGAGTCTTTTTTGTACGCGTGCTATTTAAAAGTGCAGTGGTACATTTGCCTTGTCTTGGGAGTGCTGAGTTTAGGTGTGTCCTATTGTTTCAAATCAAAAGCAATACAAGTAAACAAAAGCAAATTATGCTTCAAAGACCAATCCTCTTACCTTGCTGCCAATATTTTATCCATCATCTTGCCCAGAGAATCCAGTAGAGAGATCAGGTTCTAGCATTTAGGGTCCCTATGGTTTTCCTTCTTGTAAACCAGAAAAATTAAATATTTAAACCAAGTCTCCAATGCAAACATCCTACAAGCTGATCTCAACACATTAGCCTAAATGGGGCCCCTGATATTCTTATTAGCCTTAAAAAGACCAGTTGGGATTCCATCAGGCCCAGAAGAATTTCCACTTTTCCACTGTGGTTGTTTCTAAGGGTAGCTGTATCTTCTTCTAATGAAAATTCTAGTAAGATGACCCCAATGGTATTGGGGGTCGAATGTATAAGTTGTAAGCTCCTCATCGAGTCCCATTCTTTCATTACACGGGTCAGAACAGGAACTACTAAGGTGGGCCACCCACTGATCAGGTGGAAATACAACCTGATTAATCAGAACTTCTGCCTCTCTAAAGTCAGGTTTGTTAATTTACTTACCAGAAGGCAATTCTATCTTTTAAGTTGCATGCCACAGTTATTGCTGCTCGTGCCTACTTCTTTATGGCTTTCCTCCTTACTTCCAACACAGAGGTATACATCCAAGCACAGGCAGCCACTTCTGCATTTCCCTGTTAGGGCTATTAAGTACATCCTTCAGAGCTCCATGTGCCCAGGTATAATTAGAATAAAAGCATTCATTGAACTTGAGTCTCCTATGACGACAAATACTAGATAGCTCCTCTTTTGATTTGTCAGGAGTTTTCTGTAAAAGCACTTTTAATTTCACAGACAACTGCTTTATCATCTAGGAAAACCATAAACTGTTTTATTGTCTTTTAGACCCGGGATCCCTGGTGGGTTGAGGTAGGTACCTTAGGCCAAGTAGGGACCTGTGTTCCAACATCAGGGAAAGTCAACTTTATAGATAGCCTCGCTCACCCCCTCGGTAGCTTGGCACGAGCAGCCAGGCTTATCTTCAAGGCAAATGTGTAAAGTATTCGCAACCATGCTCGCAATAATCCAATGATGACACCACAAATAGACTCCACACGAGTTTTATAAAACAAGTATAAACTTTATATAAAAAGATATACAATAAGACCATACGATATAAAACCAACATATGAGGTTGTATAATTTCTGGCGATGTCAATGAGCACTTCTAAACATTCTCCTGTACTCCTTATCACAAGTCATACTGTTCGTAATACTAGAATCAGGTACTTTTGCAATGTAAAAATACTGTAATGCGTAACACAGCAATCAGACACTCTGCAATGAAAAGAATGCAATGCGTAATGCAACAATCAGGCACTTTGCAAGGTAAAACAATGCAATGCATAATCCAGCCACCAGATATGTCATTCTGCAATAATGAGGCAATGCTCCACAACGCTTGACAGCAGATTGAAACTCAGTGAAGTCAGGTTTTTGTGTTACTTTTTCCCTGTTACTTGTCCCTTCATCTTTGTACTTTGTATACCTAGTGTTCACTTCATTTAATTTGAAATCATTTAGTTGGACAATGCCAGGACACAAAAATCCCCATTTCACTGAGGGTGAGTTGTCAGTTATGGTAGATGAAATTATAAGAGTTTAGCCACAATTGTTTAGAGCCCATTTCCAAAATAGTCCCCTGTCGCACAAATGCAAATGTGGGCCAGGATAGTTGACAGAGTGAATGCAATAGCTAACAACCTGTGCACACAGAAGTAAATTAGGAGGAGGTGGAATGACCTGTGGAGGAGAGTGTGTTTCCTGGCCTCAAAGCATCACCTGGAGGCCAACAGGACTGGTGGTGGTTCTCCAAGGCCGCCTTTACAACTCATGCTCTGGGAGGAGAAGGTATAGCAGATCCTACATACTGATGGTTTGACAGGAATACCCGATGGATTGGAGTCTGGTCAGTTACACATTACAAACTCTCAATCAATCTCATTGCACTGTTTGCTTAGAATGTAGCTGTTGCTAATGTGTTTTGTACATACTTTCATAACAAAGAAATCTAAATCTACCATATAATTGTGATTGTTTGTGTGAATGTATTGTGTTGCATCTAAGAGCACAGGTCCCAATCTCCAGTACATATCACATGATGGTATGGTGCATTGCCTGTAACTATTACAACACCAAATAAGCCATTACCCATATGTGTGCCATATTGTACGCGTATAGCCCTTTTTCACTGCATATTTTACACAGGTATGTTCCACTAACCTTTTTACAAGTGTTGGGAACTTGTCTTTGAATTTATTGCAATTGCTGTGATGCCCTGTTTCTGTTTCCCAAAAGCATATTGCTATGTCATGTAGCTCATTCTCTTTTTCTAACAGATTTCATCATATGGTATAATGTCATATAATGATCAATCCTTCAATCCATTCAATGCTCATTTCTGAAAATGGTTTGTGTTGTTTTCTGAATGTTGTCCTGTTCTGCTCAACCCATTTTACTGATGTAATGAGAGTTTAAAAAAAACTGTGTTTACACAAAAATTGTCAGGAGTAGTATAGGTATTCAAATTACTATGTTGAATATAAGTGGTACATAAACAAATTACATTGCACTGTTCACATAATGACAAATGACAAACATCCATCCAAGTAGTGGAAATGTCTGTTTTGCAGTCATCTAGGCCTTGGAATTGTCCAGTACACAGTTCACCTTTACACTGTGGTTGGTCTTGGTGAGGGTGAGGGTGGTTAGTGAGGTGATTGCTGGAGTGATGGCAGTTAGGGTGATGTGGTGGGTAGAGTGCTGGTGTTTATGGTAGTGGGGTGGTGGTTTGGGTTGAGTGGTGTTGGTTAGGATGCTGGTATTTAGGCTGGTAGTGATTAGGGTGGTGATGATGAAGTTGTTGTTGGTTGTTAGGATGGTTGTAGTTAGAGTGATGTTTGGGTGGTGGTGGTTAGGGTGGTGGTATTAAAGAGGTGGTTAGGGTGGTGTTGTTTAGGGTGAGGGTGGTTGGGATGAAGGTTTTGTTGGTGGTGGTTAAGGTGATAGTTGTTAGTGTGGTAATTAGGATGGTTGTGGTCCAGGTGGTATCCATTAGGTGGTGATGGTTAGCATAGTGGTGGTGGTGTTTAGGGTGGTGGTGGTTAGGGAGGTGAGTAGAGTAATGGTAGTGCGTGGTGGTAAGGGTGGTTGTAGGGTGGTGGTTAGGGTGATGGTAGGGTGGCGGTGGTAAAAGCTAGATGGTGGTATAGGTGGTGATGGTGAGGTGACAGCTGTTAGGGTTTTGGTGGTGATTGGGTTGAGTGGTGATGGTTGAGTTGGTCTTGATGGTGGTTATGGTAGGGCTCTGATGGTGGCGGTTAGGAGTAGGATGGTGGAGGTGTTTAGTATGGTGACGGCTAGGGTGGTGGTTAAGATGATGGTGGTGGTGATTAGGGTAGGGTGGTGGTGGTGGTTAGTAGGGTGGTGGCGGTGATAAGGGTGGTTCTGGTTAGGGTGGTTGTATGGTAGTGGTGGAGGTAATCTGGTGGTTAAAGTAAAGGTGGTGGTAGGGTGTTGAAGATGGGGTGAGGGTTAGGATGATGTTGGTTAGGATAGAGTGGTTGTGGTTAAGGTGGTAATGGTGATGGTAGTGTGCTATTGATTAGGGTAGAAATATGGTGGTTAGAGTAGGTTGTTGGTGGTGCTGTTTAGGTTGATGGTGAGTAAGGTAATGGTGGTAGGGTGGCTTTGGTATAGTTAAGCTATCCTGATTTAGGTTTAAACCTGTAATAGCTGATAAAACCCCACCAAAAGGGAAATAGCCCTCGCCAGTGTAAACATATAAACACTGAAAAAACACTAGTATAACCACAAATTAAATGCCATTCAAAGGAAGGAAAAGGAGAGTAAAAGAGTTATTTTTATTTCTTCCTGAAGATGCCAATACAATTTAACTTTGTTATACAAGGTAGCAGCAAGAAAGACTGGACTAACATTATGCTTATGAGTTTTGTTGTCTAGGGATGTCACTAAAATATTGTTTCTTCATTCTTTTGCTTTTTTTAGTTGTGTGCTCTTTGATCTAAAGATGCAAGGATTAGAAGCATGTTTTAGGTCTTGTTTACTTATTTATAAACTGTGGAGAATCAGGAAATCTCAGAATCATATTTGATATTTTGGCTACATTTGATTATTTCACTAATAGGTTAAATGTCTGGTTTCATATGTATCTTTCCCAATATGTCACATTTACCCATAAAGAATGGGTAAAACCTCTTGATACATCATCCCCCTTTTCGAACAAGTCATTATTGATAGTAGGTGAATTAACAAACACCACAGGCTTTAAACATTCAATGCAAGGTGTAGTGACAGGTATATGTGAAAATAGTGCGGTCACCAAGCATCTGGGATAGTGGCGAAAATATGACACCAGACTTCTGGAAAACATAGAATGCAGTGTCACTTGGAATGCTGATGCAAAATGTTCTACCATGTTCAACAAAGATTGGAGTGATATTGTTTGTATTTGCAGTGATTCAGCTACGTATATAAAAAAGTTGTGTTATGACCTGTCAAAAGCGATACCTGAGCTGAAGTGCGTCCCTTTAAGAGATCCTTGCTACTTGCTAGATGGTATGCTGAAAACATCTATAAAATCTTCAGAGTTAATGAAGAATGCTATTGACTTTTTAGTTCAGTCGGGTGCACTGTTTTGTTATGCGCAGAAACTAAAACACAAGTTTTTCTCCTTTTGTGCTTCATGTGGCATCAAAGAAAGAGTAATATCAACTGCATCATTTAGCTAGAGTTTCTCAGTCCTAGAGGCTGTGAATGCTATATTATCCATGTGGCAACTGTTTACAGCATTTTTACAGAGTGATGATGCAAAATCTCGGTCGCATATTGAGAGTGATGTGGAAAAAAGAACACTCTACTGCATTCTTTGATTTTTACAAGAAAATATGACTGCTGAGTGGACATAATAAAAAAAAACTAGAGTCTGAAAACACCCTTGTCTACCAAATGTTCAGCATAATTTGTGTAGATGTGAAACATCTCCTTGAGAGTAGGCTAGGCAACACTTTTAGTGACTTTGGCACTGCAACATGTTCCATGTTAGAGTGCTTGCCAACTTGTAAGCAAAGACATGTTGAGGAACTATTCAGGAATATTTATTTTACATTGTATGAGAAATGGGTTGCCATGATACATAGAAATGTCCCTTCACCAACCATAGCATTTTATAATTTTATGGAGGGATTTGATCTTAAAACAAATTTACAAAAATCTTTTATAATGAGCTTAGACACTAGGGGCCCGATTCACAAAGGTAAACCGCGATCAAAGTATAACTTCACGACTTTTGGTATTCACAAAGGGCATTAACAAGTAATAAAGTTAGACCATTGTCTCAGTTTAACTTAAGTTTTGGTCTTAAGTTTAACTGAGACCAAAAGTCTAGTCTCAGTTAAACTTAAGACGAAAACTTAGGTTAAACTGAGGCAAAGGTCTTACGTTACTACTGGTCCATGCCTTTTGTGAATACCAGAAGTCGTAAAGTTAGGCATACATCTCAGTTTACCTTTGTGAATCGGGCCCTAGAAATGCGAAGACTAGGACCACTTTGGGGAGGCAGAAATTCACAGAGTGAAGTGTTTTAATTGCCTGGGGCTTTAGTTTAGTAAGTAAAGTTATACGACTGACTAACTGCAAGAATGCTGAAGACAACCCATGCTTACATATGAAATGCTTTCTATTTTTTTCAAAATGAACTTTACTTTAATCATTAGAAAAAGGAGAAATGGATTGTTATAGGAAGGTATTATCTGCTTTTATGGTTCCCTCCACTTTTTGCCTGGGGCTAAGCTGTTATAGACTAGTTTGACTGGGATCAAGCTAATAAGGACCCCAGTCTATCTGCTTTCTCCCTTAAATTAAATTGTTGTGTTCAGTACTTAGGTACATCCCATATTGGATACTGGGGGGCCCTTATTAGTCCCTAGTATATGGTATGAAGATACCAAGGGCATAGGTACCCCAGTGGTCTCCCATGGGCTGAACCATGCATTATGCCAACCATGGGAGACCATTTAAAATGGAAGCACAGGCCTGCCATTGCACCCTGTGTAAAATGGTGTTAGCTCCACTTACTAAAGATATAGGTTTCCTATATCTAGGGTCACTGCACTTAAAACCTATAAGTCACCCCTATAGCAGGCCAGTGCAATGCTGAAGGCAGGGTGCGTGGTTCTAAGTGTGAGGGTGCCCCTGCATGAGTGGGTCACCCCTACAGCCTACGGAGTCCATTCTCCCTGGTTGTAAGTGAAGCAGCCATACAATATATAGAGGTGCACTGCGTAATTACGTGATGACCATCACGAAAACGACTACAATGAATCCTATCATGTTTGATATCAAACATGTTGGAATCATACCCGCACACGGTAAACGGTGTGGGAGGTATGATTCCAAGCATTGGAAGTGCCCTCCTTTAGGCTCTCAGTGTTCTCAGTACCAGCCTTCTAGACCAGGTTGCTGCTGATCAGAGAGACAATTCTTCCTACATGCTGCTGAGCCAAGCTCAAGCAGGGGAAGGCTGAATAATAGGCATCCTGTCACAGGGAGGTTGACCACCTTCCAGACAGAATGTAGTGTATTGGGGCTGGGTGCCAGTGCCACTCAGTCTGCATGAGGGGCACATTTGGTGTCCCCATCCATAGTCCAGTTCAAACCAGCTGGGGGGTACCCTTTGCTCCTGCTCTAGCACAGAACTGAACAAAGGACATGCAAGTAACTTCCCCCTGTCAAGACCCTCCCCTGGGAGGTTCCCCTGAATCGTCCCAACCCTTTCCTAAGGGTACTTAAGGACTTACCTGTGGGTGGGTCCCTAGATTCGTCGTGGGACCATATTTAGAACAGCCACCACTTCTTCTTCTATCCTCTGGACACTCTGGACTTCGCTGGACTTTGTTTGGGCTCAACTTCATCTCCAATCCAGTCTGCTGCATTATCTGTGCCTGTGCACCATACAGGAACCTTCCAAGGCCTGTCGGCATCAAAAACACCAGAAGTCATCTACCTTAAAGCGAAGGAGTCTCTTCCCTGAATTCGCAGGCACCGCAACTAAGGTGAGCAGTCTGCTGACCCTGAGCTCCTCAGGACTCCGAAAGGTTCGGCTACACCTCCTGAGGCCTGCCCTCTCACCAAGTTTGAGGCCAGTATCCTTGTGGGGATTGCAATACCCGAACCCCTGTGCACCGCGTCCACTTGCAGTTGCAAAGGCTTGTTGTCTTCCTTCCAAGAAGATCTTCAGGCTCCAAGTAGCCCAAACCTTGAGAATCTCATGTAACCAGAAAATTTGGCCACACCTCTAAGGAAAACGGGCTGCATTTAAAAAAAATGCTTTAATTAAAAGCATTCCCAGACATGGTGGTCTGCTGAGCCCAGCAGGCCACCATAACTGGGAGGGTTTGTCATTCCCAATGGGCTTGCAAATTGTGGTCAACTGGTCATACTACACGGGGGAAAGTCACAAGTTCAGGCGGACTGCGATGGAGTGTGGGTTGGATCACAGGGGCCCGATTGGTCCAGCTGAACAAGTTACCTTCTCAAAGTTGAGTGCAAACAGTATTGTTCACAACGGAGTATGCCGCAAGAAGCAGGAAGAGCATTACAGATGGTCGTTGCTGTAACATGAAGAGCAGGCAGGGAGTTAAGGGCTAATGTTGCTGTAGCATGAAGAGGTGGTCGAGGGTTGAGGGCAGTCCTTGCTGGAGCCTCTTGTTGGCGGTCACCTTGAGCTCTCGTTGCTCTAGTGTGGCGTACCAATCTCACATTGCCAGTCAACGCTGGCGGTCATTGTAGAAAGAAGAGCTAGTCCTGCCGTAGTTTTACATTGGCGGTTGTCACAGGCAGGAGGAGATGAAGATAATGCAAACCAAGGGTCCAGGACCTGGGGGCGCGGTATTGAGGGTCAGGAATTAACTGCAGCAGGGACCAGTAGGGCTCAGGCAGGTCCAGTTGAGGATCGTGGCAGGTTCAGTGCAGCAGGTCTGCTAGGCATTTGCAGGGAGGCCTCTGAAGCTTGTTATGTCTCTGTAGCTCATATAGGAGGTCAGCCAAATGACCTTTGGAGTCACTCAGGTCATCTAGAGATAAAGGTATGTAGGATCATTCTATGTTCTCAGACACCAAGGCAGTCATCTGCAGCAGGACAATCCTCTGGCATCAGACCCGTTGTTTTTCTGTAATGTCCAAAGATCCCCTAGTGTTCTGAGGAGGGGCTCTGGAGGTCTAATATTAATGCCTGGTGCCAGCCTTTATGTGAGGGGATTCCCTGTTTTTCCTCACAGCTAGTTCTGGGAACTTCTTCCCCTTATATGGCTACACACTGTCTGGGACCCTTTGCGTGTGCAGGACACAAGGTCCTTTGAAGTATAAGTGAGGCTAGGTACAGCTCCTTGCCCAGCCATCTTGACAGGGTGGCCCACCCTGTCCACACCTAAGCCCATCCAACAGCAAAGCCATTCCATGACTTAAAATGTGCCATTAACATTGAAGAGGGTTTAAAATTACAATTCATTTGAGTATAAACAGAATATTTCTACCTGCTCCCAATCCAAAGCTTTCACTTATTAAATGTTGTAAGGTAACCCGGTGTTAGTCAATTGGGAAGAAAGACCTTACAAAAGTGAAAAACTACTTTAGGCATTTTTAATTGTGAAGACATATAAAACCTAAGTACACATGTCCTGCTTTTTAAATACAGTTCACCCCGTCCTATGAACTTTAAGTCCTGAATTAGGTGTGGCTTATACGTATGAAAAAAGAAAGATAAGGACCGGCAAAACATTTATTTTGCAAGGTCAAAATGGCACTTTAAAACATCACTGCAGGCTGCAGTGGCAGGCCTGAGGCTGGGACATGTTTTAAAAGGCTACTTTAGTGGGTGGCCAATGAGTGCTGCTGCCTACCGCTAGCATTTACAAGTTAAGGTACTTACAAGTTAATTAAATGTACCAATCAGGTAGATGCAAATTGTATCATGTTTTGGGGGAGAGCACAAGCACTTTACCACTAGTTAGCTGGGAAAAACGCACAGTCCGAATGCCAACAACAGTTCAGCAACAAAAGGAAAAAATCTGGGGGTGACCCTACAAAAAGGGCCAGGTCCAACATCAAGTATCTCAATTACAACTTTTAATGAACTCTTCCTTTTTTTTTAAAGAAAACAGCTTTTTTAATTACCTACTCATAAATAACGTATCTAGAATAAATAATGACAAACAGGATACAGCTCTATAATGCCATGTTGCAGTTCTGATTACATAACAAACTACTGAGCCTACAGTATCATGTAATTTGATATCACCAAAATCCCTTGGTTGCCATAATAGACTAATACATGTAGTGATATTAAGAATGATATATTGACCGTTGGCTCCATTTGGCATAATTAACTCCATTTTCTGTGCTGACTCCATCTTGTGTAACAGACTCCATTTTCTGTGCTCGCACGTAGCTGCAAAGTGGGGAGGGGATGTTGTTGCTCTTCACTTGTTTTCGCTCCTCGTGAGCAGAGTGGACTGGAACATGTTGTGTGGTATGCATGCTTGGTACCTTTCAGGATAGAGATTGTTGTTGCCAGCGGAATGAGTGGAATGTACAGCTCTGTCTCGGAGTCAAAATACAGAGGCCTGGCCAGCTTCTGTCTTGACCTTGACACAGACCAGTACGGTCAGCTCTGTTTTTTGTAACAGAAGAAAGGAGGCGCGGTTTCTAGAACCTTCGCCTCACATTCAGTACATTTTATTAAAGCCGGAGAATGTTGACATATGGATTAGAGCTCACTAGTGGAGTAGACGTGCTGTCACAAGAGGAATGGAACCCGAGTCCGGGTTGAGAGTCCAAGCCCAGCTGTCAACGGGCTCCCCAGCTTGAGTTGGCAAGGATGTCGAGTGAACGATCGATGAGGTGTTACTTACTTTGTGTATATAATTTTTAAGTTTCTTTGCTCTCTGCTACATGTATATATGCTATGTTATTCTGGTTTTGTGCTTAAGTTACTCGATATTTGGGAGTCTGCATTAACCAATATATTTTGCCTTCCTTTCCAAAATATTGAATTATTAAACATGTGTGTGCACTTTAAATGCACCTAAATTTGTTTTTTTGCCTCACCTTAAGAGAGTGCTGGGTCTTGTTTTGTCGCCTCGTCTTTTGGGAGTGCTATTTTACATGTGTTATTTAAAGGTGCAGCAGTGCATTTGCCTCCTCTCTGGAGTGCAGGGTTAGGTATGTCCTAATGTGTCACATTACAAGCATGACAATTTGGCGTCAGGAACAGGATTCGAAAAAAATTAAAAGGGAAACAAAAATGTTTTCTAGAAAAACGAAGGCAGATTCCCAGATACCAATTGAAATACCTGGTTGGGAGGTAGTCCCATATGGTATGCTTGCCCACGAGTGAGCTCATTGCACTGGGCTGAGTGAAAATTGGAATGTGTGTTTAGCTGACGCTGAGCCCGTACAAGTGGTTGCGTGTTTGCAAAAAGTGCCTGTTGAGACAGGGAAAAAGCTCAGCACATTAGTGCAAAGAGGCTGGAATCTCTTGTGTGCTTATTGCAAAATGCATGAAAAATGTGTTCAGCTGCAGCATGAACATGAAAAAATAGAAAAACTGTTTGTTGAAGCCAAAATACCTTTACAATGTTAATTTTTCAGAATAAGCTATAACAAGATAAGTTGAAACCTACCAGACTGTGGCGGAAAAGGCTGCAGTATGTATCGCACAATACAAGTACAAGAAAAGGAGGGGAAGGGTTAAAAAGAGAAAAGTGCATTTAACTATTGAAAAGGTAGGAATCGACTGGGACCCAGAAACATGGGATGGGAATATTTGTGATTCTTCAGAGTTTTCAGACTCTGGGGGAAAGTGTGATCAAGCCCGTAGTCAGGGTGAGTCAGTAGAACGCAAAGTGGTTCAGCGCAGGGAAATGAGGGTTTAGCTCCATTGGCTAGCATCCCAGAGCCAAGGAGTGAGTATAATCTCCAAATATTCCCCGCGAACAGGCTGATGTTATTGCAACAGGAAAGGACAACGTCGTGCTAATCATGAAACCAGGGCAGGAGAAATTGGAACATGTGCCTATTGATAAAAGTTACTTGCGAGACTGAATATTACCTGTTTGTTCTCTCTTCTTTTAGATCACGGCATGGCATGTCTGTGCTCTGCTTGCACTCGCTGGAATGTGTTTTTGGTCCTGTTCGAGTGGCGCCAGGAGGGACCGGGAGCCCCTTACTTCAAAATGGCAAGCCGACTGCGCAGATCAACAGCACTGCTGACTCGACCTGACAATGTGTGGCCCTATCTCGCACAGACAGTCCTCAACAGGTCGTACTTTTGCATGACAAACATGAAAAGCGCCATGGATATTATTTCCACGTGCCTCGTAGCTATACCTACCCTGGTCGATGTACTGTTGCAGTCATTCAACATCACAAATGCAGATAGGGCAGTGGAGGAAAAGGATGTGAGAACTCACCTGTCACCTTATGAGTTTTGCGTATTTTGTCCAGGAACTACTGATGACACTTTGAAAAATCTAACACAAGTGATAACGTTCAATGTCACTGAAGGCGACATTTGTTACAATCTAACCTGTGACCCCATTACCATTGGTATATGTGCTCAAATACAACTTGAAGGTACTGAGTCACAAATGTCGTGGGAACAACAAACTCTATGCAAAAGTCAAAATGAAAGTACATGTAAAAATAAGCAGAACAATATGAAATGTAAAAATAAAGTATCTGCTGCCAGTCATTTCGGGCATGTTAAATTGCCTGTAGGGTGGTTATTCTCTTGTGGTAATGTTACATACATGTACATTCCAGCAAATATCACAGGTGGACCGGGTGCCTTTACTAGATTAGGCCTCATGATGTTCCGATTAAATCCAACATCACATGTCCGGAATACGAGGTAAGCTGTTCAACTCAGTGAACATTGTGATTCTGAAGTTTATCTAGTATCTAAGTCTGAATATATTAGTTTAGCTGATTCAATGGTAGGAATTCCAGGCCTAACCATGTATAATTCTAGGGCTTTTAGTGAATTAGCATGTTTAATGGTGAGAAATATTAATCATATATCAGTTGCTTTAGC
This sequence comes from Triturus cristatus, assembly GCF_964204655.1. Lineage (NCBI taxonomy): Eukaryota > Metazoa > Chordata > Amphibia > Caudata > Salamandridae > Triturus > Triturus cristatus. The sequence continues at coordinate 1,137,677,105 of NC_140583.1, read as the reverse complement.
AGAATTATTATTAGATGTGTGGGGCAAAAAAAGCTATGCTACAGAACAGAGCCACAATCGATTTTTTTCTCTTGAAACATGATCATGAATGTTCAGACTTTGAGGGACTGCGTTGCTTTAATCTTTCAGATCATTCTAAATCAATTCAGTCCCACATAGAAGGTTTACACAAGTTAGCTAAAGATGTCAAACAGGATGTAGGAAAAGGATGGTGGGATTGGTTGTTTGGGTGGTTGCCGGATTTTGGTAAACTTCACTCTGTTCTAGGCGGGATAATGTTAGCTTTATGTATCTTGATATCATTATGTTGTTGTATCAAGTGTGTGCCTAATCTCTTATCTATGCTTTGACCTAAAGCAGTTGACCTCAGACCGATATGTTATGAAAGCCAATGGTCAAAGGGTGGAATGTAGTGATATTAAGAATGATATATTGACCATTGGCTCCATTTGGCATAATTGACTTTAAATCCACATAAATGTGATAGTCTCAGCTTCCCATATCTGTGATATATACTGGACATTGGGAGGTTGCTTAAAGTCTAAATACAATCCAGTATAGTTAAAAATCAATTTTAAGGACTCTTGAAAACCTTATACATTTCTGTCAACTACATTTGCTGAACAGATCATGCCAGTTCCCCTGCCCATTAGTGAATATGCATGAGGAGGTATCTTTCACCATGCTTACATTGAAATTCCAGAGAGGTTTGAGAACATAAAATCCCAAACAGTTGCCTTTAGAGCAAAGGACATGACAGATAACTTGTGGCTATCCCATTTGTTTGGCCAGTCAAATGTGTATGTTTAGAAGGAATTTGTTTTGGCTTACCCAAGTTGTCAAGAATATGTTTCCCTTTCCTTCAATGTAAAAGACTCTCTGTGATTATATCTTTAGCCACTGTGCAAAAAAGCCTTTGGGAATACCAAAATATAATTCATCGGTTTTCTTGAAACTAGTCCTGTATTTTTTTCACCACAGACCACTGATACATTCCTCAGTATTCTGCTGAGTAGAGTGTGTCACACTCACATGTAACACCTTGAGCTGTCCACTGATAAAAGTTGAGTAGATGTATTTTGCTTTAGTAGACCTTGAGCCAATCCTATATTTTGGACCTGACATCCTTGGTGTAGCTTCCCCCAAATATTTGCCTTTAATCCTTCTGTTTTTGCTGACTATATTTTGAGTGGCAGTAGGCCTCTGCACACTTTACTCCTGCTTACCAAAGTGAAATTTCTTGTATTCACTCCTTTAAACCTGGTAAAATTGCACCCAATATTCACATTTAGTTTACTTGTAAGTCCTTAGTAAAGTGGTACTACATGTACCATGGGCCAGAAATTAAATGCCACTAGTAGTCCTGCAGCACTGATTGAGTCACCTGCTTGACTCAGGTCTGCCATTGTAGCCTGAATGTATAGTTTAAGCTGCCATTTTGACCTAGTAAAATAAACCTTTTGCCAGGCCCAAATATTGCTTTTTAATTCATATACGTCACAGCAAGGGTAAGTCCTACACAGGCCAGAGGACAGAGTGCAGTGTATTAAAAAAGTTGGACATGTTCTTTTATGTTTTACTTGTCCTGGTAGTGAAAAACTCTTAAATTTGTTTTTCAATACTGTAAGGCCTACCTCTCCCATGGATAACGTTGGTCACTTCATTACAGTTTACAAGTGATAACTTTCAATTGGAAGCAAACAGGAATATTGCATTTAGTGTCTAAAGAATTGTAATTTAAAACCCTCTATTAATGGTGAAGTTGGATTTTAAGTCACAATTCAGAAAATTCCAATTAAGTTGGCATTTTCTTCTCCCAAACATTTGTTGCTTGCAGCATGTATCCTGGATCACATGACTAGGAATAGCTGGCTGTTGGTCTGTGTGTATTACTCCCAGACAGTGGGTCAAAGGGACAATACATATTGGCAGTATGGGCCATCTCTGACTTGATAGGAGAGCTGATAAGGGGGTGGACTTGCACGTCACAAAGATTCTTTCTCGGCACACTCACAAAGGGTTGCACACTAGTCTTTTGTCCCCCCCAGACATGTGGGGGCACGGGTAGTGAGAAAGGAAATTCCAAACACGTTTTGACTCTTCTAAAAACTTTGGCTATTTCAAATCTGGCACCAAGGATAAATAGTGGACTCTCAGACCCAACTCTTCAGTATACATCTGGACCTGTGGAAGACTCAGAAGGACTGCTGTGTTGCTCTTATGCAAGGAGGACTGCTACTCTGATGTCCTGTTACTCTGATGCCCTGCTGACTGAGTGAGAATGATTAGTTCTGCATCTTGAACCCAGGAACACCAAAGCGACACAAAGGGCTAGTTGTTTGGCCTCCTGATCAGAGTCTCAGGGACAGAAAGGGCTCCAAATTTTTAGAACCCTTACCTGTACTCTGTCTGCTGTGAGTTCTAATGCTTAAGTGGCCTACCTCTGGTCCTGGAACATTGGAAGTGAGGATAAAGGTGCCTTGCTAGCCCATCTGTGGTCTTCACCATATCATGAAGTGACACAAAGCAGTGCAAAGCCTCCCCACACAGCTGTAAGCATCATCGGAACTGGTGCAACTTGACACAAAGCCTCGCTGTACAGCTTCAGCTGAACTGATGCAGTGCATCACAACCTGACCCAGGACATTGCATCTCAGGACCTTGCACTTCATCAGGACCAATGGAGGATGATACAAAGATTCACAAAGCAACTCTCGCACACCGTGCATCAGTATTCAAGCTACTTTGTCCAAGAGCCTAAATTGGTCCCTGGTACTTTTTTTCAGGGACCTAAATCAGTCCCTGTATCTGACCTGCACTCCATCGTGGCCTGCCTGAACTTGTGACTTTGTCCTAGTTCTGCGTGACCAGATAACCACAGCTGTCACATTAAGCTTTTTAGCACTATTGTCACTAAAATCTTTAAAAGTGCATATTTCCAGTTCTACTGAGTAGGTTTTTGTCACTTCGGTCTTAAACAATTTATTAAATTGTACTCTATTTTTATAAGGTGGTGTGGGATTTTTCTTGTGGTATGTTTTCACTACATCACTGTGTGAAGTACTACATAAATAGTTCACACATTGCCTCTAAGTTAATCCTGACTGCTTTTGTGCCAAGCTACCAGGGAGTATGGTTACCCCACCCTCAAACAGTAACCTGATTTCCTACACCATCCAACTTTGTCCTTTCTCAAACTTGTAGAAAGGCATTCTTGAGGCTCAGTCTGAGCACATCTGTCTGAGTTAGGCATGTGTTGCATTCCTCAACAGAGAAAGAAATGTCTCCTCAGTTCTTCATTAGCCAGCTACAGATATTGTGTCTGAGCATAGCTAACGTATTAGAAGAACATTCAATGAGCTGCTGATTTCAACGATAGTAAGAATGAGTAGTATAGCATCAGGGAGTCAGAGCACCCAGAAATTCATCATCCTCATGGAGTTATTTTAGACAATAATTCTGAATGAAGCTGAGCTCAGACAGTGAATCCTGGCTGTGGATGAGCAACATTTGATTTGTCATGTCTCTGTCATGGTTCTAAGGAGAATTCCCGCTAATGTCATATTCTGGCTAACGTTTCCATGAGAAGGACAATATAGAAAGGAATAAATCCTAAAACAGCAAACAACTGGAGATTGAGCTGGCAGCTCTGGAAATCCAAGATGGCTTCCAGCTCAACTTCTCCTTTTAGCACACTAGTGTTTATTCTCTACTCGAGTCCGTTTGGAATATGAAGCGCATGCCGCTTAACGAAGGTGCACTTTACCTGTGAAACTTGAGGAAGAAGCTATAAATTCAGAAACCTCAGTTGAGATAGTTAGTTATGGTAGGATTTATCTGGGGCGTCGTTTAGCTCCTTCGGTATCTGTTAAAGAATATGTTTTGTTTCCGCTCAAGTCATTTTGCAAAGAGAGATTAGTGTCTCTCTCACAAGTCACTGTATGAGCCTTCTCATAACCGTCAGAGGATGGTACTCTTCTGACAGCTGAGATGGAGAATTTCTTGAGAGAGCAGTGTCTCAGTTTCCTTTCCCTTCAGGAATGCAAGCTACAATGTTAAGGTCGGAATAGGAGTTCTAAGAAAATTCAATTGACAAAGAGCATATGAATTCTCAGTCAAAAGTCATGAGTCCTAAAATTCTATTGTAAGTGAAAATGCTTAAGACATTGTGATATAGCTTGAGACAAAGGTATTGCATGAATGCTTAAACCTACTCATTTGTTCTTTCATGTGAAGAACATTCAATGAGCTGCTGATTTCAACGATAGTAAGAATGAGTAGTATAGCATCAGGGAGTCAGAGCACCCAGAAATTCATCATCCTCATAGAGTTATTCTAGACAATAATTCTGAATGAAGCTGAGCTCAGACAGTGAATCCTGGCTGTGGATGAGCAACATTTGATTTGTCATGTCTCTGTCATGGTTCTAAGGAGAATTCCCGCTAATGTCATATTCTGGCTAACGTTTCCATGAGAAGGACAATATAGAAAGTAATAAATCCTAAAACAGCAAACAACTGGAGATTGAGCTGGCAGCTCTGGAAATCCAAGATGGCTTCCAGCTCAACTTCTCCTTTTAGCACACTAGTGTTTATTCTCTACTCGAGTCCGTTTGGAATATGAAGCGCATGCCGCTTAACGAAGGCGCACTTTACCTGTGAAACTTGAGGAAGAAGCTATAAATTCAGAAACCTCAGTTGAGATAGTTAGTTATGGTAGGATTTATCTGGGGCGTCGTTTAGCTCCTTCGGTATCTGTTAAAGAATATGTTTTGTTTCCGCTCAAGTCATTTTGCAAAGAGAGATTAGTGTCTCTCTCACAAGTCACTGTATGAGCCTTCTCATAACCGTCAGAGGTTGGTACTCTTCTGACAGCTGAGATGGAGAATTTCTTGAGAGAGCAGTGTCTCAGTTTCCTTTCCCTTCAGGAATGCAAGCTACAATGTTAAGGTCGGAATAGGAGTTCTAAGAAAATTCAATTGACAAAGAGCATATGAATTCTCAGTCAAAAGTCATGAGTCCTAAAATTCTTTTGTAAGTGAAAATGTTTAAGACATTGTGATATAGCTTGAGACAAAGGTATTGCATGAATGCTTAAACCTACTCATTTGTTCTTTCATGTGAGTTTGTCTCCTACAAGGAAACTCTTCACTTACCTGTTGATGCTCTTGACTCAACAGCGAAGTCCTCCAGACACACAAGTACAAACCTAAAAGAAGGAAATAATTTACAGAATTCAGAAAATATTAATGTTAAGAAAATGATTGCTTAAAGAAAATAAGAATTAAGAAACAAGTCAAAACTACATTAACAGAAGAAGAGCAATAGCCTAAGGCAGTGGGGTATGTACAGTGATAGAAGAGGATAATAAGTGATAGAATGAGACATAGAGAAAGAATAGGATAACCATGTCTAACATTCTTTTGCAGTCGAAATACTAAGGAAGGAAGTTACCGAGCAAGAAGAAAAGAAACACTTCCTTTCAGACGAACCACTGAGTGGCAGTCTCTTCTCCTCCCCATCCCCTTTACCCCCTTTGAACATAGCTGCACCTTGATCACCAAACAAGTTCCTGGATGGGAATTGGGAACATATGTCCTTCTGCTCCTGTGCAATTGAGTAGAGACCTAACAGTCTCAGACGTTTGAGTTTGTCACATCTGAATCAGTCTTATTTTTACCTTCAGTCTCACTAACTAGCCGATTTCTGGGGTCTAGAACATTTTCTAGATCATTAAACACAATTTTTTCGAGCTACAAAATCTGGCTAGAAAATTGCAGGAGAATTGAGCAGAATTAAACAGTCCAGGCACACATGCCAACCCTCTTATGGCTCAGGGAAGCATCAATGAGATCTCGTCCTATCATGCTCCAGCCTACTCTTCCATAGAAATCGTCCTCTGCCCCCAAATATCACCCACTAACACACAGCTAGTCCCGCTCTCCCATTTACCACCTGCTGCAAAAGCAGGCAGTAAATGGAGGTGGTCAATGTGAATTAGAAATACACTATTATTCCTGCTGTAGTGGCCTCTGCATGTGGCGCTTTACCTGGTAATATTTGGTTTGCATGTTATTGCCTATTTAAGGGTGTAATAACATGTAATCATCAGAATTAGTTTCAGGATTGCTCAACAAAAATGTTATTTCTGGTCCAACAGTATCCCTATATTCAAACTAATTGGGGCCAATCTGTATTACTACCTCATTGTACAAGGTGCAAAGACTACTTCCTCGGCACTACCTTCACAATAAATAGAACATGAACACTGAATCCTGTAATGGCAGAAAATCTTTCTGGTGCTCACACTGAAGGAATGTTCTTTTACAGCCCCCACAGGAGGCTACTGGGGAAAAGTCTCCTCAAAATCTGAGGCCTTTTTTGTTAGTGACGATCAATGTGCTTAGTGCACTAACATCTTCACTCTTGAAAGTGAAAGCAGAAAGAGCCATTTTACTCCTCCCTTCCTTTTGCTTGGTGATCGGGGGTACAGCTCAGTCCCCAAACCACCAATCACAATTGGAGCAGTACCAATAAAAATGGGAGAATCTCTGCTTTCCAAAGGTGCATTCACCTACTGGATCTCTGTTGAAGGACTCAAGCGATAAGGCAAACACCAATTAGGGATCTACCCTGTGGACCACAAGGGAATTCATAAGGGGAAAGAGTACCCCCAGGCATGGTCAATTGTGCCTTCATCAAAAAATCCAACAGTTGTTCTGCTCTCATGGGGACATAATGGGTTTACCATCAATCTGCCTATTCCAGGTCATAGGAACCCCACAAGAAAACAGGGTTTGATGTTTAAAAAAACGATGAGGCCATGGCTTGTTCTGGCATTTGACCATATCTTGGGCTTACTTTCTGCCTCCCTGTGTGGCATATTTGGGGATTGCACACTATCTGTTTCCAGGGGGCAGAAAGTCCATTGAATACCACAGAAGGAACAAGTATTAAATGGAATGGGATGAGGGCTGGCCCATCCTGGCACCAGGCTTCTTTCTGATCACTGGACTCAAGCTCGACCTTCTTTCCCTTTGGGTTAGAAGATTGGAGATTTACCCTCAATGTGCCCTGCAAGTTGGAAAAATTATATCAGACACCAGTGAAAGGATTTAGAATAGGAATGTGGAGGTGCTGGCACTTCCTGGATTTGGGATGTCCACCTATCCCATGGCTTTCGATAGTCTTTCTGCTCCTTCGAGCTCAAATTCCAAATACTGCAGCAATTCCATTTGCAAATGAGAGGAAATATGGATTCCTTAGGGAGTAGTTTTGAACCCAACCTTTTTGCCTTCCCAGGGGTGGAACTAAAACTGCCACCTGCTTGGAAATATGACCCTAACCAAAAAAAGACAAAATAACATCATACTATTTTTTACACCAATCTACAGTGTCTAGTGGATTTTTTCCTCCCTAGTAATTGATAATCAGAAGTGATCTCTCCAGTCTGCTCCTAAGAGGGCAGTAAGACTGTATGGTGGGAAACGAGCTGCAGCAACGTACCAGAACTGCAAGTCCACACCCCATTCTGTTCCTCACATTTACCTCTGTGGTCTGATTTGCAATCTGCCCGGTCTGGATGAGTCAAATAGGGGGTTAACACTCCAATCTGACCACCCAGGTGATCAAGGATAAATACATTATGAAAAGGTATTGGGTGGGTTTGTCCGATTATAGCACTGTGTGCCCGAATCCCGTGTGCCTCAACCAGTTTTTTGGACCTGCTCAGAGGGAAGATATGGGTATTAACCACCAGACAATGAGACTTGCAAGGATAAATATTCACCAATGGATTGGTGCGCTGACAACACCAAAAGAATCCCAATTTCCTCTCTCTTGCCAAGTGGTAAGACTCCAGATGAGTTCTATGTTAGCCGGTATCCATGTACATCTAGCAAGCCTGGGCATTTGAGAAACTTAGAAACCCAAGATAATCTATGGTGGTTTACTAATATGGATCTCAATACATTTTCTTACCCTGAACCATGTGTGAATATCAAAAGTATGTTTAAAACACACAAATATCTCTTTGTTTCAATGGCACATGGATGCAGTATTCAGATTCTGGGGTTGGCCAGCACCCCGAGAAAGCTCCAAATACTGTGCATTTATGACATTTTTGAGGCCATGGGAATTTAAGGGTGGTGTCGCTTGCATGAATATTTGAAAAAGAAACCCTTGATGGATAGAATGCTGGACAATGCAAACATTCACCCCCAGTCACAAGGATGGGGGATAAATCCATAATTCTTTTGCTCATCATACCACCCAAGTTTGTACTCAGCCATATGCAAACCAGTCTTGACCCTTTTCCTTGTGGGAACAGTCCATCCCAAACTGCTAAGCCAGGTCCTCCTTGGACCTGAAACAAGCATCCTGGAATGAGTTTCAGGGCATCGCGCTTCATCAGCCAGGCTAGTTTGAAAGGATATTAGCACTTTTTTTTTCTTCCTGGAATGACATTTCAAAACTACACCTAAAATTACAATAACCTCTGCCTTTCATTGGTGATGGCTGTAGTAGTCAAATTCTGGGCTGGGGACAGCTACCACCCATGAAACCCTATCAATCCTGGCTTTTTCTGAAATCTAGAGGCAATAGATAATTCAAAATTCTGTTGCTTGTATGGATCCCTGCACATTTTGATAGCCAGAATGTCCTGCAAACATCAAAGTATTGGTAAGAATTGCAAGTTTACCCATACAGATCTAACAGAAATCTTGGTCATTTCTAGCCAATCACAAACATCTTGCTATGCTGCATTCCTACATGTTTCTGAGAAAAGAAATAGCTTATCTGTGGGTGTACCTAACATATGTGATAGAAATGAACCTAAGTTATAGCCATGTGACAACAACATTGGCACTACCTTGACTTAATTTGGTCCTCCTTTTGACCCTGTTGACAGGCCCATTTATTTTTAAATGGAGCAGTGTGGAGATGTGGGGTGGTAAGACTTTTGTGGTTAACCATCCGGTTCTTGAACTATCCTCAGAGAAATATGAACTAAATCTATTATTCAAATGGAGATGTCTGGATTGAATTAGAATCAGATCATATAAGCACAGGCTTATATAAAAAACCAACGGACAAAAATAATTCACTGTTGTTGAGTAGCTTTCATCTGCCATCTCTCATCAAGAACTTACCAGTCTCTCAGTTTTTGAGAACACAACGGATATCATTGGAAGTAAAGGTATGTCAGGAAACCTTACAAATTCAAAAAAGTAATTATATGGCTAGAGGATATCCAGAAGAATTGCTTGACAAACATTTAATAAAAGCATTGGAAACACCAAGAGAGAAATTATTACAAAAGACCCCTAAGAAAACAACCAATAGGGTAGTCTTTGTTTCCAAATTCTCAACCACATTCATGGAAATCAAAAACATCATACACAAACGTTGGGTACTTCTTGAGTCACAAATTGATTTCAAAGGTCTATTCTTAGATAAACCACTGTTCGTCTATTCGAGAGCACGGAATCTTAAAGAATTGCTATTGAGAAAAAAGACACAATCCATTATTGGGAAAAGTAGCACAAAAAAATCCTGGAACTGCACTCACCGCAACAACGTAATTCCTGGCAAAACATTGTTACACCCCAGGGCTGGTGAAAAAATCAGACTGACAGGGATCACAGATTGTTATTCCCAAAACGTAATATACTCAATCAAATGTCCGTGTGGACTCCTGCACATAGGAAAAACAGAGAGAAAAATTAAAGTACGCCTAACAGAACACAAAAGTAAAATTAGGACCAAAAACATCAATTCAAATTTGGTTGTACATTGGGAGGAGTACCGGCACAGTATCGCCCACTTAAAATTTCAAATAATCGAACAAGGTCCCGTTGTACAAGGCACTGACAATTCCAAAACATTACTACAAAGAGAGGCATTTTGGATAAAAAACTACATACGCTGACGCCCCATGAACTGAACGACAAATTCGAAATGGCTTGCTTTTTATAAAGACTGAATTATTTGCTTGCACACGTCATCCGTACCCCCACACATGCACATAAACATTTACACATTCGCAGATAACACCCAGTAGGTCACTCATATGTTTTATTATAAATTGTATTTTTCTTTGTATATATTGTGAATTTGTTTTGTCGATATGTTCACCAAATGGTGCTCACATAGTTTACTCATAGAGAGAATTATTGAATTTAACAATTTTTAAACTGTGTCTATATGGTGTGACAATCTCCCCACATCTACATTCTGATAGTCCACTTGATGATTGCATGATGGGCACTAATATCGAACGGTCACCTCGGTCACTTGGTCATTTTTCTTGTTCACAAATTTGGTTACACGATGGCAACATTCATTGTATTTATTTATTAATATTTATTTCGAATGAAGTGAGGATACATTGCATAATGTATGATATTTCGGATTCACAAGTATCCCGCCAAACAGTTTCTTTTATTTTCATCAATGACGCGCGCTTCCGATCACGTGATCTCCCGCGGTATCTGGAAGTATATACAAATAGCATACACTCTGAGTGTCAGGTCCCACCAGTTGTTTGGAGCGGCCTGACACGGATGATAGTAAAACGGTAAGCGCAGCTTGAAACTTGGCAGGCTCATTATTAAGAGGTTTGGAATACCATGGAATCAGCAAACACAGCTTTTTTTCCTTTGTTGCAGTGATTTTTTTTGTTTCTCTTCTTATAATAGCGGTTTAGAACATCGGCAGTTCATTTAAACAGATCACGCCGAAGGTGAGCATCCCTTTTAGAAATTTGATTTTAGCAATTCTTTTACTATACGGAGGTGACATTGGAACTGTTTTACTCATTTAGGACAATTTGTGAAACCATTGGAAGACGTGATTAGGAACATCGTTAATTCAGCTATGTGTTTAGGTTCAATGTAGATCTTTGAAATTAGATAAAGGGAATGATACCTACATTCCTCACTTTGTTTCTATAGTGAGAGTATCCTATTCGTCGCTGCAAGCAAAGGTGGCCTTGGAAGGTTTTTGGCTACTGACAGGTACGCAGAAAGCACAAACATCTGAGGCGACTGTTAGTTGCTTTGATGGAATGAATATTGAACACGTAATTTGCATCTCGTTCCTTTGCATTAGGTTTCTTGCAAGAGTGATTCGGTCCTGCTACTGCGAAAGCAGTAAGTGTGTTGGTTCACGGCATGACACTCATTCCTTGGGTATATCACGAAATGGTGCAGGGTGCATGATGACATCAAACAGGACAATTTATACCACTTCTTTTCTTGAAGTCATTCTTATATTGATTTGCACATCCATTGATGCGTTTCCCTTTCATCATTACAGGTTGGTCCCTGACGAAGGGACCTTGCGTCCCGAAATGCATTGGGCATTTTTTGTTTTTTGTTTTTTCATTAATTCCAATGTGTAATGTTTAATTGTTAATTATACACCAAATGTGAATTTACTGTACATGTCTAAACATTTGAATCATGTCATTTTGAAATGTGAAAATAATTTCAGTAAATATATAGCTGGCATAAAATTGTTATACAGGGTTGTATTTTGTGTATTTCACATCCAGTTGTGCACGTTAGAGTCCGAGTCACCCTAGGGGGCATGGCCACTTCATAGTAGTTACTTCATATGCTAGGCAGGCATATTTCTAACGTAGCACACTAATCGGTTCACTTGCAGTAGAACGTGTTACAATCGTAGTGTGCGCAATCCACCAACATTGAATACTGACTAGTAGACATTTGTTATTGTCTCTTAAATTTCTTCTATTTTTTTGGTTTTCAAATTTGAAGGAAGCCAGCGTGCAAGGTAGAACATAATTTGAAAAACTCCCTCTGAATCACATAATATGAATAGTAACTATCCCTAAACTCATATTATTGGACACATTTAAAAAATGTGCAGTTGTTTATCTTGCCCGTTTTTATTCATTAGATTTTACCTTATGAATTGGTGCGTGGCTGGTACACAATGAAAAATCCCTAACACCTGCAGCTCAGTTGATGGCTCTGGGAACTGTGTGTTTTAGGACAATCAACAAACACTGAAAGAGTCTGGCAAGCGTTTTAGTATGTTAGTTTGTAGATTAGCCGTTATGGTGAGAAATTGCAGATGAAAATATGATCACCTATTTCTATGTTTCCTACTTACTTTCATTATTATTTTATTTAAATTATGAGCTTCTTGGGAAAATCATAAGCGACCTACAAAAATCACTCATTCCTGAAGTCATCATGCTGTGAAAATTTCAGCAAGCATATCTTTACAGATTCATCCTTGAGTTTCACAGCTCTTTGCCCCACAAACTAAAAGTATGTTGAAACTGTAAAAATAGGAAAGATTGACAAAAACAGGGCTTAATTTGTAAAATAGTAAATGCCAGGGCCCTTGTCAGGAGGCCTCTGCAGCTTGCACCACCCATTGTCCCTGCCAGCTCTGCCAATGAGAGAACCAACACAACTATTGACCTTCACACTCCCACAAGTGTTACAATTCAGACTATTCCATGCCCACAGAGCTATAGGAATGACTTGGGAAGAAATTATTAGTGATTTGTATTTATATTTTTGTTAATATACAACTGTGACTCACTCCTATAAATGCCGGTGTTGACCAATAAGTGTCGGTGCCAAGTACTGGAAAGCACCAGCTCAAATTAAGCGCTGGACTACCATTCATAAAATTGAATAAACTGCTGAAAAGAAATTAATTTTTTACAACTCTGCCTGTCTCTTAGAACTGGGATCAGTGCAATCTTAACACAGCAAACCTTTTGTTGATGGCTTTATTCAAGAAAAAACACAAACCCTTCCTTGCAAAGCTCTTTTTCATTCCACAAAATATTTTAATACATTTTGGCCATCTTCTCCGTGCCATCCAGTTCAATCCACAATCTTTGTGTGCCTTTAGAGTCCCCAACTTGTGGGTAAAAGGCACACATTTAATAAATAGCTGCACTTTAGGGGCGGATGGCAGCACGAAAGGGGTTAAACAACAGCTAATATTGGAAAATGAAAGATTACTAAATTACAAAAGTCATTTGCAACGAAGTTATTCAACTGTAAGTTTAACAATGTCACTGAGCATACGAATCCCCTCTTTTTCTTCATAATATATTTTCACGGTTTTTTGCTGAGCAGACTATCTCATAGAAATCCATGTGTTGTGTGTAAAGCATTTCTTAACACGGGGAAGTACATTTTTCTCACCTTGAAAATACTGCCGGATCTCATCTCTGAAACATGTCCTTCCTCTTCGTAACCCCTGCAGGGAACATCGCATCATTTTGTCACCTTTGCTCTTGATCTCAATGAATACAGATATTTCTTTTGAACTATGCCAAGCATGACACCTCCTGCTGTTAGTTTCTCTCCTTCATCGCTCGACAACTGAAGAAATCCCCAGTGTATCATAAGATAAAAAAATTCCAACTGCTCGGCCAAAAAATCTACTCTTTCTGGGAAAATATTTGCCTAGTGTTCTGACACATTAAAAAGCATGAAAACAGTGGTAAAGCTGCGATGATGTTTCCATCAACATAAAAAAAAAATCAAAAGATGCTTTATCAATTAGAGGAATATCATTATGCGTGCAATGTTCCAGCCATACTGTTCAAGGACTAGCGAAACTATTTACTTTCCAGGGAATTAATTGATGGTTGGCTGGAATTTAGAAAGTAAGATTGCATGGAGTTGCAAGTAGTTACTCGTGTATTTATTTTAGAGCTGCAGTGTGTTCTATCAGTGAGAAAAACAAAAACAGCACCATAGCTACAAAAATATAATGCAGTTTTTCTCTCCCTCAGTGCTGGGGCACATTAGGGTACCATGGTCTAAAGCACACACCTTTGCACGACCATGCAGTGGTGTGTGAGTTCTGCCAAGCATCCGTTTTGTACTGGAAAAAAACCTTCCAGTACAAAACTATGGGTTAATACTGTTCCCAATTTATATGAGGGCTGCACAATGCAGCACACATGCACAATTTGGGAAAAAATGGAGAAGTTAAAACATTTCTCCTCTGCTAAGTCTGCTTCGGAGAGGAGTAGGTTTTGGCACACTCCCCTATCTCCAAGTGTTAGTATATAAAGATCTCAATCAAAACCAATGGCTGGTTGAATGGGAATGTGTGTACCACCCGTGGAATGCCCCTTGATGCAAGGTAGCGCATAGATCTACTTTGTCTTACTTTGCCAATTTTCCAAAGCAAATCCTTATTTGCAGTGGAAAGTAAATACCACCACAACTCTACAAAAGTTACCCAAGCCCCTCTCAAACATTAGTGAATCTGAGTCTAAGTGAACACAACTCAGGATCTAGTGCAGAAGCATAAGTATTCAGAAGAGGCAGGTAGGGAGAAGTGGGAGAGAGTATTATTGCCATAGCTATCTCAATGTACTTTGAAACTCTAGGCTTTTTACAGTCAATGCACCACTGTCCAGGCAGGGGACATAAGAAGTAAATAACTCCATGGCCAGTGTTTAATACTCTGTGATAGAACAAACCAATTGCCTATCTTGCATACCTAAACTTTATCACTGAACACCAAAGACGAGCTTTGAATTAAATATCTAAACATACACATATTGAGGCTCATTAGAATGGCAGTAACACAGAGATGGTACCGAATTCCACAACAATAGCTTAGGGAAGGAGAACTAGAATTTCACGCTGCATTCAGACTATGAAAAATTAGGACATTTCCGAATGCTGCTGTAATATCATACAGGCCAGTAATGTGGGAAAACTGCAGGTCCGGAGTATAAAAACAGAATCTTCGCCTCCTAAAATGAGCTGAAATGACCAGGTGAAATTCTAGGTAAAAATGGTAAGCAAACATGAATTTCCTACATGTCTATCTACACGTACATATAATCAATAGAATCGGGAGCATTTCAGGAGATGAACTGCTATCCAGCCCAATCATAAGAGGGCCTTTAACATAAACACTTTATGTGACATAAAGTGTGCACTGGAGTTGTTAATTTAAGGCATGTCTCTACCACAGTTTCGGGGTGCTTGGTGTCTTAGACAGTTAAAGACCTTGTTCAGTGCTACTTTATCGTCTTAAACAATGGTAAATAGTTGCTTGTCACTGGTATTTTAAAAGGCATTTGGCCGAAAATATAGCAGCATTTGTTGACACATTTAAATATAAGCAACAAAGCATGGCATAATGCCCTAGACAAAGCAACATAATGTCACAATTAAAACACACCATGGCATATAGTAATCAAAACAGGACACAGCACAACAATCGCTGCACAACACGACAAAACGGCATTTCAATAATGCAGCGAAAAAACATCAGCATAAAAAACAGCAGGATTCCTCAACACCACAAGAAAATTCTACACAGTAAATTTGTACAAACTTTTGTTTCACATATTACCATCTCCCTGTTCCTCTAATGGGAAGGCGTTTGGAACAAGCATTGCTTTAACTTGCCACCAAGAACATAAAACAGTGCCAATAAAAAGTTTATTGTGTTCAAGCCCACATATCTTGTGTGATGATCTTTGTGGTCTCCCATACATAAAGTGTTCTGTGCCCCAGTTAGGCCCATGTAGCGAAGCAGCTAATTTCTTACATTGTCTTATTTTTCACAATAACATTTCTGCCATGACCTTTTGCACTTATTTGCATGCACAACAATGTTGAATTATTTTCTCTTAAACTACTTTGTTTACACATATAGCTTCACACAACATTATCACGATGCCTCAAATAATAATGTACAAGGCCCTTCTACGCACCAGGTACATATGTCGTTCTATCTTCATCCACGGGGCAACTGGTCTATCTGCATATCCATAACTTTGCAAATCTATACGCACATCACAAGGCTTCTGTCTATTATAAATAAAAGAGCATCCCATAAGATATGCAGAGCAGGCACTTCAGCTGACACTGAGGGTCCCTGTATACTTCACTACACAGCAGTCTGACATCTACATGAAGGGGTGTCCAGTTCATGACCAAGATGGGCTCCTACATTCTCTCCCACCAGGTAGTGGGTTTGGATCATCCCTTTGGGGGATTCTTGGATTCACACCTACACACACTCTAGGTACACTCAGAGTAGAGTTTTACATAGTAGGAGTAAGCCCGATTACTGCCTTGTTTATATGCCTGCATACATACATTGTTTTAGCACCATGCTAGAATTGTATCGACTATTTATGCTTTTGGTGCTTGTGATAACTTTCATCTGCTTCTTTTCAACTAATTATTGCAGCACATGTAATCTATACAAGAATAACATTGGTTCAAAAAATATATTCATAACGCCCCTCTGTGTATTCTCTGTATATTTCTCTGAACACAAGAAAGCACAAGTGACTGAGTGAAAGGTTCTGATCTGTTTCCACGGTCCCTGAGGGGTCAGGGTTTCAGGTTCAGTGGTTGCCAGAAACCTTTTGCTACCTGGTAAGGTTAGGGGGGCTTATGGTGGCACTGTGAGCTAGCTGGTCTCTAGGCCAACATATCCTGCGAGGGTGCCCGGAATCAGTTTAGACACCTCACCCAAAGTTTATGCTGTCCAATAAACACACAGGTTCTATGGCTTAGTGGGAACTGCACGGCATGGCACCGCTAACATTGGTTGGGTTCTCATTTATCCGTCTATCTGAGTAGTTCAGTCATGATTTCCTCAGAGACACCTGCTTACGTCCAAACCGGAGACATCTGTTGTGCGAAGGGAAGTCTGCCTCAGCTGAGTAGGTATACCCTATGTATTGACTGAAGGTTATTCAAGCTTGTAGGATACAAATGTTCCTATATTGTGCTAACCCTATCTCCATAAAATGAATGTAATTAATTCATTTTTCTTTTTAACAAATGACCTAACAAGGTGAGGACATTGAAGAGCAATCAGTTTCTCTAAATATTACAGAAAATTGCAGACATGCAGTTACTATAGCATTTTTACATTACAGCCTCCCGGCAATGGTTGGGGATGTAAACTTTGTGGTCGAGGCACAATAGGCATTCGGAATAGAGATATTCTAATCTTGGGTAAATTCCTGGCTGCAGATGCATGTACACAATTGTTTTACACTTACATTGCAAATAAAACTCCAGAGGAATACTTTCCAGATCTGGACATAGAAATTCTGTTAACTTACCAAGAACACATTAATTGGTTAAAGGCACCATGCCCCATACCGCTGAAATTGTTAGACTTGTCCGCTCAGTAAAGAAGGAGCAACTTGGCCAGTCCTAGCTGCATATACACCACGTCCTAATCGTTCTAATTTTGATGCAGCAGAAATAACAACACTATACGAAGACTTAATAAAGATTTACAGAAATCTCACTCAGTACATAATGCAAACACTTACAGCTAACCCTGAGTGGACTGTTGAAGCTGCACAATCACAATTAGCAACCATGGGTATAAGCCCCCAAACGCTAAACGCCATAATCGGAAAGATTCCTACCAGTTGGGTGCAAATTCTGTTCTGGATAGCACAAAAAACAAGTTAGCTGGAGGCAGAATATCTCCATACAGGCCTGCAGGAAAAAAAATGAATTTTAACAATTTTCTTGCCAGTGTGGATGGCTCCCCTGGTGGAAGATTGTGCCTCTTGGGGTAAAGTCATTGATTCAGTTTACACCAGAACTCATGGTCCCCTTCAGTAGCAGTTTCACCTGAAGTACTGAAACAATTACAGAATGAGTACGGGGCAGCGCCTTCCCTGGACTTAGTGATTAAACAAATGGGCAATTTTGCTGCGCTATCAGCCATTATGTTAAGTAACATAGAGAGGGAAGCAGCAGTATTGGCGATAGACCAATGCCTAAGGGAGTTCAGGAGGCACAACAGGAGCAGGAATTGCCTAACATTATTGAAAAAACTTATGCTACACTAGGTAGAGATTATTTGGGATCCAGACCTGTGAAACTACAGGTCAAGAGTAATTCTGAAAAGGTAACTCTAAGCAAGCACCTGATTCTCACAAGAAGAAATGGGACAATAACCCAAAAAAATTATGAAACAAGGCACAATCACGGGGTGGGTCTCTTCAACAGGAAACCACTGACAAGAAATGTAATTTAAGAAACTGTGATAACATTAGAGATTCTGACAGATATCAGGATACTGAAACATGTTCCGTTTATTCCATTCAGGATTCATCTGATACACTTTCGGAGAGAGGTGGATGGTCATAGCACAGATCAAAAGAGCGTGTGAAGCCAAAAAGCGAAACACATCACACTTCAGGCTACATCCTTAAAAAAAAGGACAAACCATAGACTCCTAAACTTCAATTCAAAAAGAAGAAGGTAGCTGGGATCAAAAAAAGACGTGCCCAGGCTACTGAGGACTCTGCTTCTGAACAGTGAATGGGCAGTGACGATG
Organism: Triturus cristatus; assembly: GCF_964204655.1. Taxonomy (NCBI): domain Eukaryota; kingdom Metazoa; phylum Chordata; class Amphibia; order Caudata; family Salamandridae; genus Triturus; species Triturus cristatus. The sequence goes on along the minus strand of NC_140583.1, from coordinate 1,137,658,752 downwards.
CTGCACAGCATGGCAGAAGTCATGATAGCTTGTCAGAACCTGATGGATTTTCTGGTAGTTGAAGCGCTGATTGAGCATATTGCAGTGGAAACACCTGATACCAGGGTAAATGTCCCACATCATTCATATGAAATAACTCTCCAAATGAAGGGGGACATCCCAGAAACATTAAGGCTCTATTTTGGGAGAACCTACCTATAGTTATGATATTCTTTTGGTTGAAAAGGATTGGCCATTTAAGATCGTAATTGAGTGCCCATTGGGAGAAACAGTAATTTTACCTGCTTTTTCTGACCTTGTTCCAGAATCAGTTAAACAGTCATACACACAGGAGGGGGCGTTAGCGCTAGCTCCTGTACTGTATTGAAATCATGTTGGGTGGGATGATGCGTAACCTCATCATGAAATCCCAGTAAATAATCTCCTCAACCCCAGAGATAGTACCCAATAAAACTTGAAGCAAAAAAACAAGTTAGGGAAATCCTAGAACAACTTGAATACTAGGCTGTAATAGAAAATTGCACCTCATCAATGAATAATCCCTTGTTTCCTGTAATGAAACCTGGCAATTCATATCTTCTAATTTTAGACTACAGACACATGAACACTTCCACATGCACATTTGTAGTACAAAATACACACATTGCCATACTAATGAATTACATTGTGCAGAAAAAATACAAAACAATACTAGATATCTCAAATGGTTTTTGTTGCCAAAATGTAGCACCTGGAGGCAGATATTTGACAGCATTTTCAGCGTTAGGTTCCCAGCGTCAATTTTGCAAGGGTCACAGAGTAACCTCGAAGTTTTGATTAGGAGACATTGTCCTTTGTAAATGATATTTATAAGATGAACGATGAGTTAATGGAACACTTGGCAAGAGTAAACCACATAAATCTTGGGTTCGCTCATCTGGGTTACAAGTCTAATTTCCAAAAATCAAAAATTGCAAACTCAATGTCCTGTTCCTGCGATACGAGTTGTAAAGGGAAGGCACAAGCCTGGCAGTACATTTTAAAGAAAAATGCTCACTGCTCCAACCTCCACCAACTCTGAACAGACCACAATCCATTTCAGGATTCTTACATTTTGGCAGAACATACATTTTCAATTACGCAGAACAAGTTAAAGCGTTTTATGATTTAATCAGACCTGATTTTTTAATCAACCATTGGACAAAGCAACACACACATATTTTATGCTCCCTACAAGCTTACATGATAGCTTGATAGCTTCCAAACATTTGCACACATGTGTAATCACACCTAACCTTGTGATTTGCATAGTCGCTGGACCCGCCGGGTACACCTATATCACTTTTAGTGAGGGTGATACAATATCTATTGCATACAGATCAGATTTGAACACAAACGCTGAAATGCGTTTTTACACCCACTGAAAAAAATTCTCATAGCGGTACAGGCTGTTGTAGTGAGAGATAGAGCACTGGCTTAGGGTAAGCGAATAAGTGGGTGCCAGAATGCATTTGGAGATTCCAAGGGTTGCACAATCAAGCACAATTTGCTTTGAGAACAGGTGTCAAACATGATAGAATTCTTGCCATGGGTTCATGTTATCCACAAATTGAATCATCAATGTGTTGCAATTCACGTTGAAGGGAATTCCATGGCTGATGAAGCTGCTAAGGCAACAGTCCACACTGCTGCTGTTGCTACAATCACTCATTCAATCACAACATTAGACAGAGACATCAAGGTGGCCATCAGTGCTGCTCGCAACAACACCCACCTGCCGAAAGTCTTTCCACGCAAGGACTCCTACAAGTTAGGTGCATAATACATTCTGTAAACTCAGATTCCAGGAGTGGGGGATAGAGTAATACCAAACACTAAATGCAGATAGGGATTAATACTAGTTACACACGAGGGTATGGGTTCAGCACACACAGGGGTTACTGCTACAGTCTCTTTACTGAAGCAGCGCTTTTGATGGCCAAGTCAAACAAAATAGACAATGGACTTTGACTTCAAATGTGACATCTGTCAACAGATGAAAGGCTCAACCTTAGCAGGACCACCTCAAACACCTGTATTGATCTTAGACAAGCTTCTAGCAATTGTTCATTTCGATCACTAAGGTCCCTTACACTCAGATGGGGCTTACAAGTACATCTTGGTGGCAGTGGATTCATGCTCCAGATTCCTGTGGGTTTGGCCGCAGTGCTTGGTTGACGCTGGAACTGTTCTGAAGGATTTGCAAGTCTACATCTGGACATACGCAATTGGCACACTACATTCCGAACAAGACCCAGTGTTTAGCTCTCGGGCCTACAAAGAAGCTATGGGAAGTTTGTGTGTGCCCTTGCAGTACTCCTCCCCCTTACACTCCAAGGGGAATTCAGTACTTGAGGGGAAAAAATATGACTTAAAGCAGTACTTGGGTGGCAGTTGGGTCAGTCACCTATATGGGGTGGAGGGAACACTCAATAACATGCCAAGACAATTCCTGGGGGGACGTACTCCTTACGAACTCCTGTTTAGTGTGAGAATGTGTGTACCAGTCCTCATTAATGTCAGCACAGTGGTGGCAGAAACACCATTATACATCAATGAATGTTTGGCTGTTTTACAAGAACACAATGAATTTTGGGGCACACAAAGCAACATCCAAGTAAAACGCACCACCACTGGAGAAGTGAAGGTCGTACTAGCAAGAACTGCCTGGGCATTGAAGATTGGGGAACTGATCAGTGAAAACATTGTGGACATAAAAGAATTTAGGACCTCTAACACAGCGCCTGTATCTGGCATGGCTGTTGAAGGTAACAGAGCTGTATTTCTTTCACCTCTTCCTGGTCGCAGACAAAAGGTTTGTCTCCACTGATCTGACCAAACCACAGTATGTGGGCACTTGGGTAGCCACCGCACTCCTTTCACTACTATTCAGGAAGTTCAGATGGAACCTTTAATAACTACAGAAGATTCCCCCCTCCAAAGAGAAGCTGTAAACAACAATGAAGTGTTACTTCTTTCTTTTGAAACAACTACAACTGTACAGTCATGGAGTCCAAAAATCTAGTTTAAAAAAATTGATGCCTATGTCAGTTTGCAACAGATCGAGTCATCTCCCAGTTCTACAAAACCTGCTGAGCTCTCAAAAATAGATGAGACTGTCTCTGGCTACTGCGTGCATTACACCGATTTCTCATGGGATTCAAGTGAGCCTGAGCTACCACCCCACCTCTCCCTTTCAAGATACGAGTGTATTCTGTCAATCTTTGGCTGAAAAAGACATACTTTGTTGTTATTTGGATGCATCTCTTGACTACAATTGGATTTCTTTTCCTGGTCCTCTGGATTGTTTTGGTAACTATAATTTTCCTACTTCTGAATGGACACTATCTCTCAGAACGGTCTGCAGTACAACTTATGAACTTGGTTCTGAAACCACCTGCATCATCGCACAGCAAACTAAAGGATCTGTCCCTGGTGAATATTTTGGCAGTTACATTTCAGGAAGTAATAGTTTGGGACAAGGTATCGGAGGATGTGTATGGTCCTATTGAACTTTTCCAAATACCATATTTGTTAATGTCCTTAAGTGATATTATCATCTCTAGTATTTTCTCTTAACATAATACAGCAAGATATGTCTATTTTACAATATGGACAATCACAACTATGGTCAATTGTATCATTAAGCTGGACGTTGTAAACAGTACATTTTGGCCATGTTATATGGCGCTATATCAACAGCACATGTCTGTTTCTGCATATAATCTAATGGAAAGACACCTTAACATCTTTTAGATGCTTTTTGGAGTTCTTCCATCATTCATACATTCCGTTTTTTAGGAGTCTCCCACTTGTCCTGCTACTTGTAGCGGGAATCCTGTTTTGAATTTGTCTGCTCCACAATGGACATCCTAGTTCAACCCAGAATGGAGACAGCACTGCTTGTGCTGTAATCCTGTGAACACATGATACACTGCTTCCGCACACCTTGGCTTTGAGAACTAAATGAGCACTGGTTCTTGTCCTTCATACCTGTTTGGCTTCACTGTCTCCAACCTGTATTCCACTGCCTGCTGTGCAGCCATGAATGAGTTTTGGATCTATGTCTTAGGTCACAATCGGTTGGGCTACTGGACATTGATGTACTGATGGACCCCTTTTAATGCCCATGGGTATTGTTATCCCCAGCAAATCCCATTGCTGATGAATGCATGCCTCAAACCACCCTGGGATACTTTGGCTCCTAGTGAAATCAACACCGGCTCTACGATATGCTTACAGGATGCATTCTCTCTATCGTCGGCTGCTGTGGGAACTGGATGGAATCACCTTTGTTCCATAAACCTGCTTTGAGGTGCACCACTGGAAACGTCATCTGCAGTTGTGGGCAACCTCAATTTTGCGTCTGCCACTCGAAACTCATAAACACTTGGCTTTTTTTCATGCGGTGGGAACCATTTGCCTGTTTTTGAACAAAACGAAACAAAACAGCATTTTTGCTTTATTTTTTAAGGCACCATGGCTTTCTGAGTGCTTTGGTTTACAAATAGTATGATGACTTCAAGGCTTTAATATGAATATTTTAAAGGGAAGCTTTAAAACCTTTTTAATTGTCTTCATTATGGCCTGCTGGCTATTCGATAGATTTTATATAATCTACCCTTAGTATGAGGAGTTTGTGTTTTAGGTGCCCGGGTTAGATCCATGTAGCGGAGTTGCTAATTTCTTACATTGTCCTATTTTTCATAATACCATTTCTGTTGTGACATTTTGCACATATAGGTGCGCACGACAATGTTTGATTCAATTCTCAGGAACTACTTTGTCTACACATCTGGCTTCACACAACATTATCAAGACGCCCTTCTAAGCACTATGTATTGTATTGTATGATAACCTAGGGATCACACTCACTGAAAAAATAGACTGGGGGACACAAATAAAGAAAGCTAGTTTAAAATCGACTCAGTCTATGGGGGCATTTTAAAGATATACAAAAATTGCACCCATAAAGTGATAGGTCCACCAGTAGAAATCTACAAAACGCAGGCCAGGGGAGCCTCACTATATGGGGCAGAGTTATGGGGCCATTGCTCATCTATTTCCCTATCCATGCCAGAGAACTCATTTCTTAGGCAACTGCTGGGCCTCCCTATGAGTACCCCATTAACACCACATAGAATAGATCTAGGGATTGGCCCCATAGCCGATGCAGTTTCCTCTAGACCTCTCCTATACTGGCGTCGCCTGTGGAGCACACCTGAGCTAGCTGACTACAAAGAGGAGTTGAAGGACATCATGACCCTCCTTGGAGCAGGGAAACTTCCCTGGCTAGCCTACATAAGGAACTCCTGTCAGGCAATAGGAAGGGAAAATGTGTGGACCACACCAGAAGAGACCTGTCCCACAATCTCCAGAAAGGCACTACTTGACTCCCACAGAGAACATAAAATGGTCCTATTATGCCAAGGGTCTAAATCAAGTAGCTTGACCTCCAGGTTTTTGGATATCAAGCAGCAATACAGGACCGAACCGGCTCATGATAATATCCAACCATTATTGGCAAATAAACTTTTTCTTCATTTCAGACATGCAGTGCTCCCACTTTGAGTATTTACTAACAAATGGCATGGAGAACTCAAACCTGATTGCCCAGGGTGCGACCAAGTAGAAGAAACCGAATCACATGTCCTTTTCTTTTGCCCCGCATATGGTAGGTCAAGGTCCAAGTGGGTGTTACAACTCTGTAGAAACTTGGGGATTAGACACTACACTGAGGCCCTCAGGCTCCTCAAGAATGAAACTGACACACTTATTGTGTTCGCCACTTATAGGTTTCTCTACTCGATGTGGTGCATTTGCAGAACAATTTTAAAGAAAACTATTGTGGGAAAACCCTAGTCTCCAGCACCCTCTATATACGCTGCTATGCTATGTTTGCACATATTTATCGTCTGATCACTGTCATCACAAATCTTCTCCCCCTGATTTGTGTTTCGTAAAAAAGAAAAAAAAAACTTCAATATTATTCTTCTTAATGTTTTTTTTTAACATTGTTATAACCATCTACTAGATAAGTCAAGAGCATATTAACATTGCTAGGAATTTTTTTATATAGTAATGAACAGGCTATTTGTTTTAATACATCATATTTTAACCCCCCCTGCACTTAAGGTAGAACACTTAACCCGTGATGATTACTGTCACATACCCAAGTTTAGCATTGAGTGTTGTTGTGAGAGAGCAGATCCAAGAACGAATTAGAAAACTCTCCACAAATCAGATTCACACCATTTTTTAATATAGCACCTATGTACTTAAACTACATAAACTGTACAATGACATATTTTAATACTCTTCTTATGATTTACAAAATGTACTGTATTGTCTTTTTTTCTCTGTGCTTTTATGACCTTATGGCCGAAATAAAGCTTTCTTGACTTGACTTGACTATGTACAAATGTTGTTCTATCTTCATCCACGGGGTGAGAGGGCTATCTACATATCCATAACATCTCTAATCTATACTATCAATGCAAGGCTGCGTTCTATTATAAATGTAAAAAATCCCAAAGATGAACAGAGGAGGTACTTCAGCTGACACGGAGGGTCCCTGCACACTGAGACTTCGCCACGCAGTGGTCTGACATGTCCTTGAGGGGATTTCCAGTTTGTGACCCAAACGGGCTCCTACATTCTCTCCCACCAGGTAATGGGGTTGGATCATCTCTTGGGGGGATTCTTGGCTTCACACTTACACACACTCTACTCACACTCAGAGAAGGATTTTGCATAGTAGGAGTATTCCTGATTAATGCCTTGTTTTAATGCCAGCTTACATACACTGTTTTAGCATTATGGTAGAAATGTATCTACTATTTACTCTGGTTCAACAAATATATTGAAAACGTCCCACTGTGTACTCTCTGTATATTTCTCTGAGCACAAGAAAGCACGAGTGACTGTGCAAAAGGTTCTGATCTGTTTCCAGGATCCTTGAGGGGTCAGGGTTGTCATGTTCAGTGGTTGCTAGAAACCATGTGCTCCCTGGTAAGGTTTGGGGGACTTATGGTGGCACTGTGAGCTAGCTGGTCTCTTTTCTGACATAACTTGCGGGGGTGCCTGGAATCAATCGAGGCACCTCGTCCAATGTTAATGTTGACCAACAATAGTGCAGGTCCTACGGATTAGTGGGAACTACATGACAAAAGTGCCACAGGGATGCAACAAACATGTGTACCCACTTTCTGGAAGGGGAAAGGGGATCCTGTGCCCCCCAGACATCCCTTGCAGACAGGTGTTCCCATTCATTGCACCCACCTGCAAGGTAATATCTGCCCACCTTGAAAGTACAGACTATATATAGGGCACTCTCCCATAGGCAAACCCTTTAAGACAAGGCAGTCTCTGTTGAGTACCTAAAACACATATTTGCTAGCTATACCTAGGCTGAAAGGCATTGCCTAAAGATGGACATGTGAAGCAGGTGCAATAAATACCAATATCACTAAAATACTGTTAGCATTGTAAGAAATAAATAGCAATTTAGCCCACACCATTTTTTTTTTTAAAAAGCTATATTTTTATGAATATAACACACTAAAGCTGAAAAACCTTTAAGAAATCAGTGATGTTACATCTTTACAAAAAGTAAAAATCCACCTAGAAAACAACTCTAAAAACAAGAAATGGCAGTAAATAATTAGGACAGTTTAGAGGATTATTAGAGTTTCACTTTGTAGTATATGCAATTGCTTTTCTTATCATAAACTCTGGGAAACAGACAAAAATAGTGAACAAATAACAGTGTTTTCTTGATGTCTTATCATGACCCGTGCAACCTTTAAGGTCAATACGTCAGCATTCATTTTGGAAATCCTTATCTATGAAGTAGATACTGGGGTAAAACAACTCTAGTAGATTCATCATTTTGATAATGGCTAATCTACTCAACAATGTTATTGATAGAGGGAATCATCTTTCTTTAAGTGTTCTAACATTAGATGTAATATCATCCGCATTCAACTGTAATGTACCCAAAATGGAGTTATATAATACAATTCAAAAATATTTAAGTTTAATTGTAAACTAAGCGGTTGAAATATTTCCCTGTGACCAGATCTAGTAAACACCAAAACTTCAGATTTCCTAGTGTTTAAATAGTAAATGAAACCCTTAGATAACTGATCTATTCTCTTAAAAAAGGAGGTAATATAGTCTCCAGTTTAGCAATGTATTACAAAATAGTATCAGCATATGTTGAAAGTTGTATCTCATTCTCTGCACATTAAAACCCTGAGTTAGAGGCAGAACTTGTTTTTTTATTCTAGAAAGTATTGTAAGGCTATAATCAATATTCAAATAATAAGGGGGTGTTAGACATTTAGGTTCGGCTTGGCAGAGTATAAACCCTGTCCAAGCAAAAGACACAATCCTAGTTAGGGTAAGTCAGATACACAAACTAAATTAAATAGTGCTCTCTTTTGTGTAGCTTTACACAGACCTTTCTGGCTTAACTTAAGAGGCAATGTATAAAGTATTTGTGCAGAACTTGAATTACAGTAACACCGTGAAAACACCACAAAAAGACTCTACACCAGTTTCAAAAATAGAGAATATTTATCTGAGTAAAACAAGACCACAGCAACAAAAAGCTAATCAATAGAAGTCTAGATAGGAATTTGTAAAATGTAAATCCAGAAAACTGTGCTTAGAAGTCAATAGCACTTACAGGTTACTTGTGGTTGCACTAGACTGGAGTGAATCCAAAGTTCCAGGCCAAACGCGATGGACGGCAGGACGGCTACAGGACCTATGCAGGACCTGCTGAAAAAGTACTTTTGGATGGAGCAAGCATCAGCGCTGAACACTCGATGCATCAGTTCCAATTCAAGCAGACGGGTTGATGTGGCATCGTCGAGTCTCACTGCGGTGTCTTCTGATCAGTGCTGCCTCGTCGTCGGGAACTCTGGTTGTCCCTGCGTCATCGTCAAGCTGCACAGTCAGGTCAATACGTCGTCGTCGAGCAGTACAGGTATGCCCTAGGGTCGGCACTGCGTCGGAGGGCTCTGCTCGGTTCTGATTAGCTCAGTGGTGATTATTTGTCCTTTTTTGGCAAAAAGAGCTGAAGAGCCAACTTCTGAGCTCCCGAACTGGAGAATGCAGCTCTGGTGAGGGTAAGAGCCACAGATGGCAGAGTCCAGTAGCACCAGCAGAGTTGCTAGAAGTCTTTTGTGACCCTGAAATTTTAGAAAACAGGGGGCAAGCCCTTGGAGAAACATGGGTTCAAAGGATGTAGAGAGCAGGTGCAGTCCCTCTCACTCCCAGACAAGAAGCAGCAGGCCAACACAGCAAAGCTGGGAAGCAAATTGGCAGTCCCTCCTATAGCACAGCAATCAACAGGCAGCAGGCCATCACAGCAAAGCAGTTATCAAACTGGCAGTCCCTCCTGGAACATACCAGGATAAACACCCTGCAATAACAGGACATTTAAAAACCAAATTGTACATGCCCTACATTTTAACTACATTGCACTCTGCCCATAGGGCTGCCCATGATCTACCTTAGGGTTTACTTATATGTAGTAAAATTTAACATTTGGTCCTAGCAAATAGGTTAACTTGCCAGGTCCAAATGGCAGTTTAGAAAGCAGACACAGGCTCTGCAGTGGCAGGCCTGAGCCATGTTTAAAGGGCTACTGAGGTGGGTGGCTCAATCAGTGCTGCAGACCCACTACTAGCATTTAATGTACAGGCCCTGGGCATATATCTGGTGCACTTTACTAGGGATGTATACATACATTAAATATGCTCATTGTGGATAAGCCAGTGTCAACATGCTTTGAGAACAGCGCATATGCACTTTAGCTCTGGTTAGCAGTGATAAGGGCCCAGCATCATACAGCCAACAAAAACTAATTCAGCAAAATGGGGAGGAGGAAGATAAAAAGTTTGAGGATTTATCTGCAGAAAGGACCATTTCCAACAGGGAAAAGGAAATACTACTGCCTCCTTCTCTGTTGAATATAGTGACTGAATTCTATTTACAAAATCAGGTTCCATTGGGGGAACTATAAAGTAATGCTATATGTTTCAGGATTTTGGCTAAATCTTTGAAAACATAATCATGTGCTCCTATATACTGCAATATTATTACCTTAAATGTACCTGCAGGACAAAGTGTTTAGCAATATATTGGATATGGATGTTGTTATCTATTTACTTGAAGTATGCTTTAATCTCAAATATGTTTGCTGAATGTAATAGCTCTAGGAGATATAGAAACCCTTTTATTAAGGGTAGTAAATTTGTACATTTCTGCAAATATAACCTCTTTTCCAGTATTGGCAGCTAGAAGCAGGATTCTGAGGAAATAATGAACTCAGTTTATAATTTATGAACAATATCGTCTCCTCAATATTCTCTTGTGCTTGCTCATGGAGAAGATCCTGCCACCTGCTTATTAGAAATGCTTTTCCTGAAAGTAAAACGTTTCTGTCACATTAGTAGATTCCATAGACTTGTACTAAGAGAAATCTATTTACACTCTCCTAAATTGTATTTGTTTTAGCAATATTTTGAGACCAACTCTTTTCCAGAGAGAGCACTGTTCAGGTGAAATACCAATTGTGTTTTGATTATTTGTTGTACTGCTTGATCTTTTGCATTAAATGTATGTTAGACCTGGCACCATTGGCGTGGGTCTCCCTTCCATGTTTCTGCTGTTGCCTCATGTGTTTTTGCTGGTTATAGATGCTTTGGGCACTGTACAAATGCTGTTCAGTGCCACAGTGCAAGTGCTTCCTATAGTAAATTAATGTATGGATTAGTGACTCCATGATTGGCTTGATTGGTTTACTTGTCAGACCCTAGTACAGTGCACAGCGTGTGCCCTGGGCCTGTAACCAATGCTGCTGGTGGGCTTGCAGCACTGATTGTGCCACCCACCGGAGGAGCTTGTAAAGTGTGTCTCAGGTCTGCCATTGCAGGGCCTGTGTGCAGTCTGGCACTGCCATGCTGACTGAGCAAGTGCACCCACTTGCCAGTCCCTTAACCTTCCTTTTTATCCATATTAGTCACCCCTATGGTAGGCCCAAGGACAGGGTGCATTGTAGGTAAAAGCTAGGACATGCCCTAACAGTGAATTACAGCCATTTTCGTTTTTCCCTATTGCAAGGCTACCTGTTCTCCATAGGCCAGAATGGGCAGTTTGTTTATTACATTTTATAATCCTAACTGACTCAGGGAACATGGTAGAAATTCGAGTTTAGTATGCCTGAACTCAGAATGATGAAATACATTTTTTCGTGAAGTTGGTTTTAACATTCTGTGTTTGAAAATGCCACTTTTAGAAAGTAGGCATTTTCTTGTCTAACCATCCAAACCTGCCTCTGCTAGGTTGTATATTCCTTGTCTGGAGTTTGAGTGTCAGGGCTGGGGGATTCCAGGAGACTGGGAGGGTCAGCCCAGTGGTGAATAGAGAGATCTGCATCTAGATGAGAGGGAGGAGTTGCACCTGGGATCTGAATAGGGCTGGGCCTTCCCTCCACAATGCTGGCTCCACCTCCTGTGGTGTTTCTGATGTCCCTGCCCTGCACTGTGAAAGGAAAGAAGGTGACATGTCAACAAAGTGCTTCAGGGCTGACTAGAACTGGTTTGGACTAGGCAAAGGCCTCTCTGCCTTCAGAGAACAAAGGGAAAAGGAGTATAAATATTGGGACCCAGACACAAGAACTCTAGATCAATTCTGGGAATCAAGACGAACCTTTGCTGAGGAGAAGAACCAGGAAGCTGAAGGAGGAGACTACCCCTGTGCTGTGTGTTTGGGGGTTGGCCTGCAGTGGTTGCTTCATTGCCAAAGAGAGGAGAAAAGGACTGAGTGTGCTTTCTATCAATTTGAAGAAGAATCTCCAAGGGCTTGAACTGGAGCTTGCCTCCTGCCTGAAGTCTCAGGGATACAAGACTTCACCAACCAGCTCCCCCCTGAATGCCCTTGCTGGGAACTGAAGTGCCTGCTGTTGTGCAGGGCCTTCTGAGAGACTGCGTGTCCCTGGGAGCTGGAAGTGCGATGCAACAACGAGAAGCGTGTCACCGTCGCAGCCGCTGTCATCACATCGCCGAGGAAGCGAGCCGCCGCTGCCATCATCGCATCGCCGAAGCGCAGCGCATAGCTGGAGAACCGGGTCGCTGCCACAGAGGTCATCGTCGCATCACCGGAGAAGCGTGTCGCAGGGCTTGTCGCGGCTCCATCGATCATCGAGTCGCCGCATGGCCGTCTGGCATGTCGCATCACACCGACGTTGTAGCATCGCAACCAAGGCGCCATTTTGTTGCATCGCACCGGAGAGCAGTAAGAAACCGATGCATCAACTCCCCACACAGTAAGGAAGCGAGCATCAACTCCCCTGCGCAGCAGTAAGGAACCGACGCGTCCACTCCCCTGCGTGTAAGGAACCGACGCATCACCTTCCCTGTAACCCTTTTGTTTTCTTTGCGCTATGCATCTAAGGTACATTGAGAGTAAAGTGTTGCATTTACAACTTGAGAGAACTGAGCTATTTTATAACATTTAAGAGACTATTTTTGAATACAGTATTGTGGATTTTTGTTGTCTGGTCTTGGGTTAAGTCTCTATAAAAATACCTATTTTTATAATACAACCCGTATGGTGTCCATTTGTAGTGTTGTCACTGTATTACTGTATGTGTTCACAAAGGCTTTACACACTGCCTCTGAGATAAGCCTGCCTGCTCATGCCAAACTACCAAGGGGGTGAGCAGGGGTTATTTTAGGAGTGTAGCCCCATACCCTGACTAGACGCAAGGGTCCCTATTTGTCACAGGTACCTACCTATGCCAACTAGAGACCCCCAAATCTAACAATGTAAGTTAGACTTGTTGCTTCCCAATGTGTTTTTAGCATATGCCACCTCAATGCTCATATATTCAGAGGTATATACTTGTTTGTATAACTCTGCCAACGTATTACTTGTAGCTGTATTTTTAAGTGTTGACATATCTGAATTGGAGATACTTTCAACATGAAATGGTTCCTTTTTTCATTTTAAGATATTTCACCAATAATGTACAGATTTTATCTGTTCCCAAGAATATGTGGCATTTGCTTTTGATAAAAAATCCAAACAGTTCAGCTAGGTTTCTATAAAAATCCATTTCCTCTTTAGCGATGATGTAATCCAAACAATCTTTTCTATTAGAAGTGTACTATTCATGTTTAATGTGGATGTTCAAACATCAAGAGTAAGACTCATGTTCTGGCTTCTTTTTCTTAAATAATAATAATCAACGATGAAACTTGTTGGCAAAGCTTTAAAAGATTCTCACATTATAGTTATCTATGTATCGTGTATTCTGTTAAGCTTAAAGAATTATTTGGCAAACTTCTCAACATTTCAGCAAACATCTCGTCTTATAACAAACAAATATTTACTCACCATCTCTTATGCCTCATATTACTAAACAAAATATATAGATTTACTATCACTGGCACTATTTGAAATCTAAATTATGTTAATCTCAGGATTAACCATACTTAATGAGGCCTACCTAAAATCATTTGACTGTGAATTGTGAACTGAAGAATTGAGATCTGTCAACAAATGTGTACATTATTTGGTTCCAGTACTCTCCAACAATAATTAATTAATTTATCATGGAGCCGAATCCTTATTTAAAAGTAATTGTCTCAAAAATAAAATATCAGCATCATTTGGTCTCTAATTATTTAGGACACCCATGGGTAACTCACATATCTTCGGGTCAGATATACAAGTCTATCCTCCAGATCTGCCTACTCTTTTATTATTTTAAAATTCAGAGATTTATGACAGAGAACCACAACTCCAAATATAATGCTAACAGTTGGTTTATGGTATAATCCTTCAATCCAAAACTTCTGTACTGTACATTACTCATCACCACACATACAAGTCTCTTGTAATAACATCATTTGACGCTTTCTTTTAGTTATTGCGTCAAAACTCTTTGATTAATTATTGTGTTATAAAGACCTCTTAACATTCCAAGCAATAAAACATATCATGCGTATGCATACACATCCAAGTTAACTTAAAGAAACTGCAGCAGAAGAAGTAGAGATTGTAAGTTTAGAACATTTGCACAGTAAAAACATGAAGTAAAATCTAAAAGTGTAAGGAGAGAAACAAGATAAACAGAAAAGTGGGAAGCATAAACAAGTTCAAGTGAAAACTGAGATAAAGTATGGTAAGAAGCCCAAACACCTCAATCACCAAGTCAAAATCCATTGAACAAACTGAAAAGAAGAAGCAGGGAGAAACTGAAACAACATGATAGTTCACACACCCTCTCAATTCAATTCAATTCAATTATTTCTTTATTTGGCCGTCCGAAGACAGGTCATAAAAGATACACATAATAACAAACATAATTAAGATCAAACTCATCACGAAAAATTAAAATCGCATTGTCCATTTTAAAATAAGTACGAACACAGACAAAGACAAAATTATTTGATTGCAACTAAAGTGACGGTGCAAATAGGCTAGATCCGATAATAGCAGCAATTATTATCCAATAGCATTAGATGTTAAAATCAGTCATATAATTGAGATGGCAACAGCAGTAAACGCTTTAGCAGCAATACAAATAAAATATATACAGAAATTAGTAAAGTGCATTGATTATTAAAACAGCATGCTCCTTCTCTTTGGTAAAGTGCACTTCAGAAAACTAGCAACAGCAAAACAAACATCACGATCATTGAGTTGCTGGAGGAAAAACAGAGCCGTTTTACACTTTGAAAATTTGTGCCTGCGCAACAGTGGTATTAAAAATGTCCTAGTAAATGGAAGATAAACACACTCTCAAGTTATATAATGCCAACATTGATATGCAATAACGAATTGGAAGAGATTAAAAATAAAAGAATAAAACAAATAATTTACATCAAGAACTCTGGACCCTGTGCAAATAATTGTAAAAACATATATATAACAGGTAAATGATGGTAAGAATAATTGACAATTCATAAATCTACATACAAAGATTTATTTAAACAGCAAAAATACAAACCATACCATCCAACTTCCAAGCAAAAATATACCGACAGCACATATTGAGAAAAGGTGCTCCCTAAAAATATGGAAAAGTAAAAAAGAAATTCTGGGAACATTAAACAAATATTGTTTAAAACATAACAAATGCAGTTGAGGCAGAAGTAGTATTAATCTAAATACAAATCTACAAACACGTGTTAGATTAGAGTACATTCTGAAACATCAGTTCTATAAACGTCTGCTTCTTTCTTTCTTCTGTAAATTAATATATTCTTTCAGCTTAAATGGAGCTTAAAACATGAACAATGTGCTTGTATATGTCGCTTAAACAAACATGTATCTGTCAATTTCAGTCATACATTGATCAAAAACAGTGGACTTGAATCAAGAAAATCATTTCATCTAGCTGCAGTCACATTAGAGACATCCTATGAGAAAACAACATAGTTCTCGGACAACAACTTTTTTTTTTATTTCGGACAACAATTTCTGCTTCCTTTTTTTAGCCTCTGAAAAAACTGTAATAATGTGAATGCAGACGAATAAGAAAAATGATTCCTCTAGGTCTAGGACCTTTGTTAGATATATCACTCCTCTGGACAATCATGTGTGACCTTTGGATGTTGAAGTTAGGAAGTTCTGATGTGCCATGTAATTTGTAATTGATACATTTCAAGTAAACAATTATACCTTGTCCCAGAATACCTTCCTGATTTCTATATAACCTAAGGTTGTTTCTGCTGTTTTCAAAAATCTTCTGTCTGGCACTTGAATGTTTCTATATTAGTCTCTTTAACTCATCTTATGGTCGCCATCCCATCTAACACATCACTAATGCTCTTCTTCACCCTCATTGCTGTTTTGTCCAGAAAAGACAATTTTCCATTTTTTCTTTGCAGACTGGTCACAAGCAAAAGGAACAGTTGATGGACGGAATGCTAACCAATGCAAACATTTATCTCCAGTCACAAAGATCTGGGTTTAATTCATCGTTCGTTTTCTCACCACAGCACCCTAGTTTGGACCCAGCCATATGCAAATCAGTTTTTACCCTGTTCCTCATGGGAACTGTCCAGCCCGAACTGCCAAGCCTAGTCCTTCCTGGACTGGATACTAGCATAGTGGGACTAGTTTCAGGGCATCACACCTCATCAGCCATGCTAGCTTGAATCCAGTGGCCCAGTGAACACGGGACCCATATCTGGGCATACCCTTCCTTTTGTTATATTCACAAGACATGTTTTTAAAGTTTTAATTTCAACTAACAGATCCTCCAAGGATAATGGTGAAGGTGACTTAGGTGGAGAAATGAAATCTTATTTTTCTGCCTCTTCCTAGAGTTAAATGAAGTAACGTTATGGCATGCTGCACCTGAAGCCATTGATCCACATGACTTGGTGATACTTATGCCCTGAGATCCGATTCAGAGGAAGATGCACCAAGATTTTTCATTTCAAGTGCACCAAAATCCTCTTTTTTATGGTAGCTAAAGCAAGAGACTTGCAACAGAAGGGCGATTTTTTAGAAACAGATTTAGCCTTCCGATATGACACAGCAAAGAACCACATCACCAATAGACCGTTGTTTCAACTCTTTAAAAATTTGACCCTTTTTGCTGGCTCAATCATAACCAAAAAATCAAGTTTTTTATGGAAAACAGGATTGCTTTTCAAACAGAGGCACTTAGAACGGGCCTTCGATGGAATAAAACTTTCCATAAAGAACTTCCATCAGCAGCTGCAGTCATCAAGCAGATTCTTCTACTCAAACCATTACCTCCTTGCAAGTCTTCCTAGCCACCAGAGTTATAAAGTGATCTTCAACTCCGCACCAGAACCCTCCAAAGAAAAATCAGCATCCCATGCCTCCCATCCCTCCCCAACATGGCCGACCCCCATCACCCTAGACCCAGTATAAGGGGAGGGTTGGCCCACGCCACTTCCATTTTTTTTTGTTCTGCGCTGGCTCTCCAAGTGCGTGTTTCAGGTAAGTGCAAGGTCCTGCTCTAGCAAGACCCTTGACCCTGGAAAGGAGGCCCTGCCCGAGCGGGCTCATTTCTTGGGGTGTCCACCCCACACTTTGTGGCTTTATGTCCTGCTCAAGTGGGCTTTGGGGCATGAGGCTCTGCTGCTGTTGAGGCCGTACAACTGGTGGGCATTAGGGCTCAGCGGTTAAGCCCTGCACTGTGAGCATACCTTTGTTTTGCTCCCATCTTGGCTCCTGCTGGGATGCGAGTATGCAGTAGCTTGTCTTCTCTCAGCGATTCAGCCCTGCACTGCAGGCTGACCTTTGTTTTGCTTGCATCTCGGCTCCTGCTGAGAAGCGAGCGTGCGGCGGCTTGTCTGCCTGCATCCTGGTAGGTTCCTTCTGAGCAGGGCAGCAGAAGGCACAGCTCACACCTCCCTCGCAGTCCGACATTGACAGTGGTGGCCGACTGCTGCTCTACCTACATGGGACACAAGAGGTTCGATCTCGCATCTTTTGTCCTATTGTTACAGTAGGGCTCCCAGAGGTCTTTACGACCTCCGGTCTTCCTGCCTATCCTGTCTCCATGGGGGCCGTGCCTCACATGGCTGGCTTCCCACTTGATTGGGTTGCCTGGCAAAGTGTGCAGTCGGCTAGTTTTTGCTTCTCCGCTTTTCTTCATGAGATAGTGGAGTATATTAAGTGCACAGTGTAGTCCTCTTTCAGGCTGCCTGGTAGCTCTTGAGTGGGTCTTTTCCTTGCAGTTTTTTCTGTTGTGTGTCCCAGCAATGGAGCCAGTTGAGGATACTCCAGTGGTGGAAGGGCCCAGCTCTCAGCCTACAGCTGATTTCCTGTCTCTTCAGACTATCCAGTCCATGTTTCAGGCTGTGGTGGTAGCAGCGTTTAAGGAGTGCAATGGCCCCTTTTCCCCCAAATGACAGGGCCTGGATCCTCCCCCTGCATTGAGGGTGAGGGTGAGGAGAAGGATCGCAGGGGAAGATATGTGCAGGGCCAGGAATTGGAAGAGGTCCCACAGCACATCAAGGACAACATGGCCTTTTTGGTTTCCGCAGTTGAGGAGCTATCAGAGGACTTCTTCAAACAGTATCAGAGGGAGGAGACCCAGTCCTTACGCTTACATCCCTCAGTCAAAAGGGAGATCGAGTATGAGTGGCAGGAGGCGGACAAGCAGGCTTTCCAACGTTACCTCTCTAAGCTCTACGCCATTTAGGATTTCACCAAGGATTTTCCATCTTTTGTGAAGGTTGATTCACAGATGGCAAGTCTGGCATCCCATGGTTTCATCATTTGGAGGATGCCTCTCCCTCGGATCTTGTTAATTAGAGAGTAGAGCCGGCAGTTAAGCATTCCTTTGTGGCTGCCAACTTCTCCATTAGAGCTTCCGCCTATTTGTCTTATACTGTCTAGTCTCTGTTGAAGGACTTGCAATCTCTGGCAGAGCTGTTGGAGCAGGGGGCGATGACCTGCCTACTCTAGCGGCCTTGGAGCAACAGACAAGTCTTTTATCAGATATCTCCTTCCATACCTTGGGAACCGAGGCCATGGATGGGGGTGCAGCTATTCAGGCCCATAGTCAGGTGAGGGTGTGTAATTGGAAGGCAGAGGCTGCCCAGAAGGCCCTCCTTATGAAGATCCCTTTTTGAGGGACCAAACTGTATGGTTCCTTCCTGGAGGGTATGGTGAAAAAATCAGCTGAGGACAGGAAGCTGTTGGCACCGGTCCGTCCGTCTAGAGGCTGCTTGTTTGGTCCCAAGAGGGATTTTGCTCCTTCTTCAACACCTAGGGGGGCATAACCTTTTGCGGACAGAGTCGCGGCTGGGGCACCCCATTCTCCAACAAATCCCCAGTCTCAGCAAGCTGAATCTACCCCCAAGTCAAAATCCTAGGCTATCCTCAGGTGCTGGCTGTCAGGGCTCCAGTAGGGGGGTGAACTGTTGACTTTCGCCAAGGCCTGGAAGGCTCAGTTTTGGATCAGTGGGTTTTGCAGATTGTGCAAGAAGGATACTTTATTGTTTTTTACTCCCTCCCTCTCGACGCTTTCATCTTCACTCCCTTGCCTTCAGCCACGCAAAAGGGGGGGGGGGGCACTGTTGGCAGACATTCAAGATCTTCTCCACAAAGAGGTCATTCGTCCCGTTCCGGCTTGTCAAAGGGGTCTTGGGGTTTACTCCATCCTGTTTCTAGTGAGAAAGGTTTCTGGGGACTTCCGTCCAGTGTTGGATTTGAAGAGGGTGAATTCCTTTATCCCTCATGCTAAATTTAGCATGCTCTCTTTGCAGGAAATCCTTCCATTGCTGATTCAGGGGGAAGCAGTGGCTCCTTTTAATCTCCTGGATGCCTACCTCCATGTGCCCGTCCACCCTTCTTCTCAGCATTTGCTCCAGTTTTGAGTGGGAGACAAGCACTCCCAATACCAGGTACCCCCCTTTGATTTGTCTTCTGCCCCAAGGGTTTTCACGAAGGTGTTTGCCCCCTTGGTTGGGATACTGCACAGGGAAGGGATTCGGGTATTCACGTACCTTGATGACTGGCTGTTCTCTGCCTCTTCTTTCTCTAAGGGAACTCTTCACGTCCAGAGGGTCTCTGAGGTCCTGGACCGTCATGGGTTCCTGATCAACCACAAGAAATCCCATAAGGAGCCTACCCAGGACCTGCTATTCATTGTGGGTCACCTGGTATAATGTTCTTGCCTGCAGAATGGAGGGCAACCTTGTGGAGGCATCTGGGTTGACTCCTGGCCTTGGATTGTGCCCCTGTCCATCAGTGGTTGAGGATGCAGGGATCGATGTCAGCGACTATCAATGTGCTGCCCAGGGTGCGTATCCATCTGTACCTATTGGTGAACCATCTCTTGTCCAGGTGGGCTCCTTGTTCCATGGATTACGATCTACCGGCAGTTGTGTCTCTGCAGATTCGGTCCAATCTGAGTTGGTGGAATCAAATCTCTCCAGGGGTCTCCCGTTTCTGGTGTCCCCTTCCCGGGTGGTTTTGACTGATGACAGCCTCCTGGGCTGGGGGGCAACATTGGATTACTACTCTGTGCTGGTTCGGTGGGATTGCCTGTAGTCAGGTTGCTCCTCCAACTTCCAGGAAATGAAGGCTGTCCGTCTGGCTTTTCTGAAGTTTGCCCCAGCCCTTCAGGGCATCATGTTCTTGTCCGGACGGACAATCGGGTGGTAATGGGCTACTTCAATCACCGAGGGGGTTGCACTGTTCACTCTCTTTAGCTCCTGGCACAGGAGATCCTTTCCTGGGCAGAGAGGGTGGTGTTGTCATTCAGAGTGATCTATCTCCCGGGGAAGGAGAGCTGCTTGATGGATCGCCTGAGCAGGGGCTTTCCTCACATGGCTTCCATCTCCCTGACGATGGCTGTGTTCTGTCTTTTGCAGACCCAGTTTGGGTACCCATAGGTGGATCTGTTTGCAGACAAATACAGTGCTCATCTGTCTCGCTTCTGTGCACTCATCCCATGTACGGGGGCATGGTGTCTGAATGCCTTGTTGTTCTGTTGGCCGGGCTCCCTGTTTTATGCCTTTCCTCCGATACCTTTGATTGCATGAGTTCTTTGCAAGATTCACCAGGGCAGGGCGTTTGGTCTGTTGGTGGTACCCGGCTGGGTTCTCCGCCCTTGGTTTTCTCTTCTGAGGGAGATGGATGTCCAGGAGTGCTGGGAGATTCCAGATCTTCCATACCCGTTGCGGGGCCCTCCACTTCCTGGGGGCTTCTGCATTGTCTTCATCTTGGCGCATGCAGGCTCAGTGGGCGGCCTTGCAGGCTTTCTGTAGTCCTTCATTGGATGGGTTGGATCCCATGGTGGCCTGGATGCTTCGGAGTTGATTTTTGCAATGTCCCAGGGTTATTTGCCTTCTGCCATCCTGGGATCTTCCATTGGTGTTGCTGGTCCTTCAGGAGGCTCCCTTTGAGCTCCTGGGGTGCGTTTCTACCCAAGGTCCCTTTGGTTGTCAACTGTTCCTGTGAGGTGGTGTTGCCTACTTTCCCTCCAGTCGTTGGATCTGTGGTGGATGTCCTGAGTGCTGTGTTGTTGCATTTGGAGTGGACTGCGTCTTTCTGCTGCTAGGACAACTTGTTTGTCACTTTTGGTCCTGTCCGGTCTGGTCATAAACCTTCCCTCTCCATCCTGTATAGGTGGATCAAGCAGGCTATCTTGTTGGCCTTTGCTACTCATGGTTTTGAGATGTCGGCCCAAGTGCAGGCTCAGTCTACCACTGGTCTGTCTGTTTACTGGGCCTCGTTCAAGTGGGTGTCTACTGAAGATATATGTCAGGACGCGACCTGGTCCTCCCCTCACATGTTCATGGACCACTACCGGGTGGCGTTAGGTGGTCCTTCTGCTGGCGGTTTTGATGAGGCGGTCCTAGGGGCTGGTTCTTTCAGCTCTTGATGTGCCCGCCTTCTGTGCTTC
Organism: Triturus cristatus; assembly: GCF_964204655.1. Taxonomy (NCBI): domain Eukaryota; kingdom Metazoa; phylum Chordata; class Amphibia; order Caudata; family Salamandridae; genus Triturus; species Triturus cristatus. The sequence goes on along the minus strand of NC_140583.1, from coordinate 1,137,637,310 downwards.
TTTTTTAAGTTTAAACAAAAAGACTTTATTTAAGAAAAAGGTAGGTGTCTAGTTACATATATCGCCTTCTGTGCTTCTTCTTGGTTGTTTTCTATTCGTTTTAGTATTTGGATTATTAAACTTGCTGTTTTGTATCATCCCGTTGTCTGTGGTTTCTGTTGAGTTTCCATGAAGTCGCTGGGCTTGGGTATGTGCTCACTTTGTAACTCTGATGGCGGGAAAGACTTACAAGAAAGTAATGCCCCGGTTACTTACTGGTAATCTTCATTACTCCGAGTATTGTCCTCCTAGCCACAGGAGTTCCCGTCCCTCCCTCCCTATTTTTCAATCAGCTTCATTGGTTCTCCGGGCTTGGTAGTTCCATAGGAAGAGGGGTTGGTCGACCCTCCCTTTATACTGGGACAAAGGTGACGGTGGTCAGCCATGTTGGGAGGGATGGGAGACATGGGATGCTGATTTTGCTTTGAAGGGTTCTGGTGTGGAGCTGTAGCTCACTTTGTAACTCATGTGGTGAGGAAGACAATACTCGGAGTAATGGAGATTACTGGTAAGTAACCAGGGAATTACTTGGAACACTGGCACTTCTGCACAAAAAGTAAAACACCAGTTCTTTCATCTGAGGTGATCTGTTTCATCATGAAGTGGAGAGGGACAGCCAAGCTGAAAGGAGGAGAAAATGTGTAAACTCCAAATTACCTTCATAGACGCAAAACAAAAGAACTGATAACATCTAATGCCTACTAAGCTGTTTTGCCTGCCATATGGAGAATTCAATTTTACTGCATTCTGTCAGCACCACTCCTCAATACGCAGGCCACAGGGGACAGAAGATAGGTACAATTTTCTAGGGTGTTAAACCCGTACCAATAGCATGGTAAAGCTTGAAAGTGGCAGACAATGTTCAATCTCTGTCACAGTGGCCGGTCCTCGGGATCTGCACATAGCTCTTAAAGGCCCACCTCCAGGCAACACCAATTAAATATGCCTTTGTAGGGCTGAGGATTAGAATGGCCAGGCGAAGGGTGAGAACAGCGGGAAGGAGATCTTTAAAGGAAAATGTTAATGTGCAAAACAGTCATAAACAAACTTGCAATGGTAAATCTCAAATGAAGAATTTCCATATTACTTTAAAGCCTTAAAGTTTTTTTATGTAGCCTTATGTTTGGCCAATTTATGAGAATGACTCACAGGCAGGATTTCATGCACGTATGCGTTTTCTTCAGTATTATATTTGTAGTGTTCTTTCACAGGTACACGATTTTGTGCCGAATGTTCTGCACTCACTCATGCACACGACAAAGCACTCTGATCCTTCTTTTGTTTGAAGGGGGAAAAGCGAAGTGAGCCCCGAGCCCAAGACAAACGCTCTTCAAAGTAAAGCAAAAAGCAAATGCCAGACAAAGGGACATATTATCAAGAACAGCGTTAAAAATGATCGCTGCTTTAGCGGCAGAAAACTGCCGCTAAAGCGGCGATAATGGGCTTGATAATATGCTCTGGAGAAATCCAATAGAAGCCCAGGTTCTGATGTGAACATGGGCTTCTATGGGAATTCTCTGCGGCATATTATCAAGCCCATTATTGCCGTTTTAGCAGCAGTTTTCTGCCGCTAAAGCAGCGATCATTTTATTCTTGATAATATGCCCCGAAAGAACGCACTAACTCACTGCCTAGAATTGTTGAAATAAATAAGAAATTGGATGTTGAATGAGGGCAGCGCTTCTCAAAAGAGTGCGGATAACAGAGGGCGTTCTCCACCTCACTGCTCAGAGCACGGCCGCTCTGTGGATACTGGAATTAGCAGGGAAGTCAGGCTGAGACACTGCAAACACTCGGGAAAGGAATGCGCGCTCCAGCGCTTTGCTAGGGGGATGTTTCCAGGCCACTTGAAGAACTGCTGACAACACGGGAAACAGGCAGATTTCCGGCTTCCGCAAAGGTGTCAGGTAAGTATAGGGTAAGTCTGCATGTAGGGGCATATTTACAAGGGCTTAATCTCTGCTTTTTCGGCTTAAAAAGCCAAAAAAGCGGAGATAAAACTATCACCCTATTTACAAGAGGGTGCTTACATGCCTAATCGCATGTTAGCACCCTTTTTCCCAACGCCTCCCTTTGCATCTCTAATGAGAAGCAAAGTGGGCGTCACTGGGATTCCCCCGGATGGACTACCTTGCAAATATTGCTGATGTTCACATCGCGATATTTACAAGGCAGCCCACAGGATTTTAGCACATGTTAGTGTTTGGAGAAAATCGCTGTTTCTCCATAAACTAACGTCTTCTAAAACTGCAGACTTACCTATCCCTGACATTGGGGTGGATTATGCTGATACGACCCTGTGGGTCGTATCAGCAAGATTATCGCCGTTTTGCAGGGAACATCGCTGGAAAACCTGCATGTTCCCTACAAAACGGCGATTTCCCCGCTATCTCTGGAATTTTTATCGCCCTGTAGTAACGCGTTGTTAATAACGTGTTACCAGGGCGAGAAATTACAGAGATAGACGGCGATAAATAACAAAGCGCTAAGCGCGCTTTGTGTTTATTTATCGCCGTCCATGTAGATATGCCCCGTAGTTAGGAATTTTAAAATAAGTAGGTACATTGAGGAACTAGGCCCTGAATATGAGTAGGGAGGAATTCCATGCATTTTGTGATACCGGAATTTCCGATAACTGATGCATGGAATTCCTGCAATTATGAAATAAACCCAACGAAATGGGAAATAACTGTGTGGGACCAGTTTTTCCAGTTAGTATTCCACGCAGAATTCCTGATTCAATGGGGTTTAATGCAGACGTTTCTCACCTGCTCTGAGCAGGTGGTAATTGCCTGCAAGATCCTCTGTGCAGGATGATAGGAGGTGGTTATCGAGAGGAAGGTGCCACCTAATAGGAAGAACTCACTCTCTGATGTGGATGGGGGTTAGACGGATGCTGGGAAATTGGTCTAGGCTGCAATACAGACCTCTCCTAAAGAAGTTTGTTCTGCAAGGATTTCCAGCTGGTAAAATTGGGTCTGTTGTTCCAGAAACACAAAAATAAGGTGCAGTAACGCTGGATCACCCATAAATGTGCATAGAACATTTCTACACGGAATTCCACTCTGCACAATTTCTGATCAAGTCCTTGATTGACAACGTACGGGTTCCAGTCAATATTAAGTTACTTAACAGTGACATACTATCCTTTGGATTCAATCCTCAATGTGGGAACAAGTGATCTTTCATTGTTGCAGTTAGAACCCTATGACCTAATTGCTCTTTCTTGGCCTTACTGCACTCTTCATTCTATCTTTCTCTAAATGTTGTTGATTTCTATTTCTGAAAGCTTTCGTAACATTGACAGTCTTGACAAATAAAAAAGTAAAGTTGCTATTGTACTTCGAGGAGTCTTTGCTTTTGTAAGACAGGGACTACTAAAGAGTGAGTGTAGCAATTAAATGTATTAGAGAAAAGAGAATAAAGCATACAAGTGTGTTACAATTAATTGGATTGAGGTTTTTTTCAGCCTTTCTTATTACACCGAAACTAACAATATTACCTCTCAATATTTTGCGTATCCGAAAATGTAATCCAATCTCATGTTTCTGCTGCTGCTGCAAATGATACAGGAGTTGAAATAAAGGCAGAGTGGTCGGTTGCTGCTTGTAGAACAAACATTGATAAGTGGCGCATGAGTTGTCGTTCTTTTGACCGTGGTCTCTTTCGATCATAAAAAAAGAGTAATTCCCAATCCGAGTCATCGGTGTATTTACTCAACAAGGCTTCGCTGCTACTTCCACATTTTGCGATCTTCAGCGTACGTCACTCGGCTGATTTGCTGCAGCTGTTGGCACAACACTCCTGACAGAGCTGCCTATTCAGTTTATCTTTCGGCTCCTTCTGCGGGGAATTAGGATTAACTCAGATGGTCGCATCACAAACCCTTTCAATCCCTTTGAAGAACCAAGATGGGATCGTAACTTTACTCAACGTGCAACTAAACCACGAAATAGTGAAAGGCGAAATCTTTCCCTTTTCGCAGGAACTGCCCGCTATTTTTTGGCCACCGAAATGTGATAATTTTTGTCACCTATGTTAGGGGCATATTATCAAGCCAGGCGATACAATTATCGCCGCTTTAGCGGCAGAAAACTGCCGCTAAAACGGCGATATGGTCTTGATAATATGCTCTATGGAATTCCAATTGAAGCTCAGGTTAGATGTCCTTCACATCTAACATGGGCTTCAATTGGAAATCCGTAGAGCATATTATCAAGCCCATTATCGCCGTTTTAGCGGCAGTTTTCTGCCGCTAAAGTGGCGATAATTTTATCGCCTGGCTTGATAATATGCCCCATAGGGGCATATCAACAACAACCGACGATAATTATCGCTGAGCGCACTTAGCGCTCGGATAATTATCGCCGGCTAGCGCCGATTTTTATCGCTGAGATAGCGTGCTATTAGCAACGCTTATCTCAATAGCGATAAAAATCCTGGTGCTAAGTGGCTAACGTGAGATTATCGCTGGAAACCCAGCGATAATCTCACGTTAGCTTGTTGATAGGGACAGACAAACTTAGCCATGATATCCTCCTTCCATAGGATATCATGGCTAAGTCAGAAAAATACCAGACGTAAAAAAGCAGCGTTAACCGCGGTTAGCGCTGCTTTTTTTGTCTCTAACAGGGTTAGCGATATTCTTGATAATAGGAGAAATGTCGCTTAGCGACATTTCTCCTATTATTTTACTCTGGAACGCCCCCTTTGCATCTCATTAGAGATGCAAGGGGAAGCGTAGAGTAAAAGGGTGCTAACATGCGAATTTGCATGTTAGCACCCTGTTGTTGATAGGGTGCTAGTTTTATGTCTGCTTTTTTGGCTTTTAAAGCCAAAAAAGCAGAGATAAAGCCCTTGTTGATATGCCCCTATGCCTCTGCGGAGTTTGACTCTGTGGAATTTCGTGGAGTTTGACTTTGCAGAATTCCGTGGAGTTACCAAAAAATGTTGCCAAATTATGAGGAGTTCCGTGAGCAGGCTGAGTATTAAAACTACTATCCGTGAAGTACTGCAGGCTCACTGGTAGCATTTATTTTGCAGGCCCTGGGTAGAGGGTATATGACTCTGCACGGGACTTTTAAGTAAATTAAATATGCTGATTAGCTATATGCCAATCAAACCATGTTTATGGGATGGAGCTGTTGCCAGTCGAAAGAAAAGACAACATGACTTCTGATGGCAATATAGTATGGAGTTTATAAAATGCGCTTGGAAGGTCAGTCATCTGCATGGAACTGGAATCTGAACTTTAGCTTATAATGTGACGGGCATTTTCTCTTATACCTTTGCAACCACAAAAACATCATATATTTGCAATTAAATCAAATGTTTGCTCTGGCCCAACATTTCCTTTTAACATTTCAGCAAAAGGCAATGCTTTCTGCAAAAACATCTAACCACACCTTTATGGAATGTGAGAGACTCATGTGCACATGTTATTGTTACATTTTCACACAACCACTGTACTACTGGCGTCCTTTACTTGTCTTGTGCTTTGAAGCCTAGCAATGCTTAACTCCTTACATGTCTACTGCTCTGCGAGGCCTAACCTCCCACTTATTCTGTGCCTTTGTTCTGCTTTTCTCCATATTTTGTCAGAGGCGTGTTCATGCAAGGTGGGTCTGTGACCTTCCATTTCTGCAGTGTTTAATTATATTTTCTATTCTCCTCTACAATTGAATTTATTCTTCTATACCTCCTTTGCTCCTCACTGTGCACAATTTAAAAACCTGCTGAAGCAGCTTTAGCAATCATAGTCCATTACTATTGGACTTGGTGGGGGCTCAAGCTTTCCATTGGGAAGCAGGTAAGAGCCTATTGAAAAGGGAAATTAAACCAATAGACCAAGCACGTAGAGTGAAGTGGGAGAACGTGCAACCAGAGTTTTTTTTAGACAAGCTGTATGCAGAAGGTGCTTAAGATATTGTACTCTGTCTTGACAACGGCTCACAGGATAGTTTGGTAATAGACGCTTACAGCAATCTAACTATGCTGATTGCTGACAACTGAATAGTTCAAGGCAGAGTAGGAGACTCCAAGGGGAAACAATGATTTGATGGTGAATGCTCAAAATCACACAAAACCCTTGTGACTGCTCTGAAACAGAAACTCTTGGATGACGAAAGGGTTAAGGCATGCAGGAGAGCATACAAAGCTGTAACTAAGCAAAGAAAATAGTTCATTGGGGAACAGGCGTGGGGTGACCTATGTCAAGTCAGTGTACTGACCAACAGCTCTAATCTTTGGGAAGTGGTCATCAGCCCTTTCTTTGCTGACTCTCAAAATTCAAGAGCGGACTGCACCATCAAAGCTGAAAAGTGGATCCAATACTTTGAAAGCATTTATAGGGGTGTTGACCAAGGGAAGTACAACATTTCATGGTAGTCTCATATTGATACTCTACTATTGTCTTTTAATGTGGAGGAGGTCTATAAAGCCGTCGTGGCAAAGCCGGGAGGAAAGTGCCTGGCGGGTACTGTCAGACCTTTATAAAAACCGACCCAGTGACATGGGCTAAGATTTTGACACAGGTTTTTAATGTGGCAGCCTCATGTGGCCCGCCCCCATTAAGGTCGGCAGCTGTCATCTTTCCCATTTTTAAAAAGGGAGCAAGGTATGATCTAGTTTGCTATCATCCAATTTCATTACTTTACTTAGCCGCAAAAATCATGGGAAAGGTGATACTGGATCGCTTAACTGTATGGCTGGATAATTTTAATGTAATCTCAGATTTACAATATGGGTTCCGGAAAGGCAGAGGAACCCTGGACCAATGTATTAATCTGCATATGGTCATTAGAAAATATACTATAACCAAAATGGACCCCTTTCACATGGCCTTTATGGACCTAACATCCACGTTTGATTGTGTCAATAGGTCTAAGATTTGGCCCTTGGTGTTAGACATGGGCATGGATGCTGACTTGGTGGCCTTTCTGCATAGGTCACATTGAAATGTGACAGCCTCAGCCAGATAAAATGAAAATGGTTCACTTTCAGCTTCTTGGAGGGTAAGCGAGGGGTCAGACAGGGAATGGTCCTTAAAAGCAAAGAACATATAAACATTTCAGTGGCAGCGATACAAAAAATAAGGAAAAGGATTTGATGACTTAATGAGAGGTTTCAAACCTTCTCCTCGTACATGGAAAATATTTTCAGGATCGACTAAATCCTACACTAAGCTAAGGAGAGGGGAAACCCTATTGAATCAAGAACGCAAGAAAGGTGACAGCATTGGAACCTCTGCATACATTCTATAGATAAGAAGCCATATATAGCATGAAGCCACACATTCAGAGATGACAAGAGAGGACTGTACCTCTCCAAGTCTTAAGGGAATCGGATCAAACATAAGGTGGGTTCACTAATTCAAATGCACAAAGGACATTTGAAAAATATGACCTCATACATATCACAGTATGGTTCCAGTTTCCAGAAAAGTCTCTGTGCCTTGAACTTTACTCCCAGATTCCAGTCTCCGCATCCAATGCTTCCTTGGTTCCTGGTGTTGTCTGCTAATACCAACTGGTGACACCCCCTTTGTTCTTGATTAAAATTATTTGACCTTGAAAGTTTTTCCTCACTTCATTATAAATGTAATGCGATTTCCACTAACTAATGAATTACCTTGGTCTGCACCTGCAGGGGAGAATAACATTCAGAAAAAAAGCATTCACATTAGTATTAAATGTCACAACTGTCAGCCAAGGCCCACAATAGTGCAAACTAAACAGTTTTATTTAAATGAAATGTAATTCTGCAATCTAAATATAATCCAATACATGAAAACTTCAATAACGGTATTAACTATAGTACACTGTTCTCTTGTATGCAACACAATAAACTATTACATCTATTGTTACAACAGCTAGTCACAATTTATAAATAAAGCATAAGACATTCATATGATTCATCCTCACTAATCTGTGGGGAATGCACAACATGCACTGCATTTTATTGCATCACCTAAAAATCTAAGTCCATAGAAAAATAAGTATCAGAAATCCAGATTATTTTGAAAAGGAAAAATGTTAACATGCACAAACATATCTCCTATCTCATTAGCATGATTGCCTCACACGAATACATAAGGCAAAATGTAAATGTATATATGTATATATATATTCACTTAAAAACCATAGGTTTCACACATGTTATAGTTAGCTGGACATTTCACTCGTAAAAAACCAATGAAATTCCCCCGTTATAGTTACTGCAGGCAACTATAACTCACGCGACCGCAATCCTCTGCTGATGACGTCAGATATTACATCACTGTATTTAGACACTTATTTACCCATGTCTTCTTCCATTAATCTTTAGCTATACATATATTACAAATATTTATTTTTTCAGAAAGACACATATGTCATCAGTGATGTAATATCTGACGTCATCAGCAGAGGATTGCGGTCGCGTGAGTTATAGTTGCCTGCAGTAACTATAATGGGGGAATTTCATTGGTTTTTTACGAGTGAAATGTCCAGCTAACTATAACATGTGTGAAACCTATGGTTTTTAAGTGAATTTGCAAGGTTTTTTAAATGCTAATTCTTAACTATAACGTGTGTGAAACCTATGGTTTTTTCAGTGAATTTGTACGGTTTTTTGAATGCTAAGTTATTTTTTTTTTTCAGGTTTTACACCGTGTGCGCACCACCGTGCACGCACCGTGCGCGCTCTGTGGCCACTCGGTGCGCTTCACGCACCGAGCGCCCACAGTTCGCAGTGCGCACAGGGTGCGCGCACCTCGCGATTTAAAAAAAAATAAAATTGTTTTTTCTCCCTTGGGGGTCCTTGTGTGACCCCCTGACCAAGGCTAGGGGGTCAGGAACTGTCCACTCTGCCCCCTTTTCACGTTCTCCACCTTTGTTTTTCACCCCCTCAGACTGCGAGAGACAAAATGGCGGCCGACACTTCCTGGTTTCCACCGATTCGAATGTTTACCGACATCTAACAACCAATCAGAATTGCGCTCGCGCACGGCAGGGTGCGCGCACAGTGCGCGCACGGTGCGCGCGTATAGATATTGATATGCTTTTAAATGCTATTTTCTCAGGAAATACTGAACAGATTTACAACAGACCTGCAAAAGGCACTTCCTTGACCTTATGGCTACCTCTCTGCCAAATTTCAATTAATTCTGTTCAGCCGTTCGGGCTGTAGCTGCGTCTAAAGGTCCTATGGAAAAATGCATGGGGAAAACGAGTTTTGGGACCCCCCTTTTTTCTCGGCCCCCACTTGACGAATCACCCCGAGACTTTCAGGGTAGGAGCTGAACGGAGCGCCCCATTAGTTTTGAAAATTACGCGAGGATTCGTCAACCGGCGCCAAAGTTATTCAAAATAGAATTTTGAGATTTCCTATGGAAACTAGGTTGTAACTATAACTATCTACTGGCGACCGCCAGTAGATTATATATATATATATATATATATATATATATATATATATATATATATATATATATATATATATATCTCAAAATAATACCCTTCCAGGCTTAGAGTGTCGCATAAATTATGCAAAAAAGAAGCAGAGAACTCTGGGTAGTTCTCAAGTTTAGGTGGAAAGCAGCTCCTGTATAGAGTACTCTCAACACCACAACGCTCTAAATTTTCTAACCTCAAATGTCTGCTTTTGTATCAAAGTCTTTAGGCGTAGGATAACCATTTCTACAGCAACGTTTTAAGCATGGGACTATCACAGTATGTATGGCCTAGGCAAATGTAAAAGAATGGAACTAAAATTACGCTAATACGATAGGATACAGAGTTTGCTAGCAAGTAATTTATTAGTGTAGTATTTATTGATGGACTATCCTACTTTAAAAGGGAACTGGTTAACAGGAGCCTTACTTCCCATTCCTTCACCTTAAGAACTTTCCAAGGCCCTACTCGGATCACCAGATCCAATGTCTTTCTTTTTTGGTTGTCTCACTCGTGACCTTAAAACAAACTAAATAATGATATTTTCATTGAAGGGTGATACAGTCATTAATGAGTACCCAAGATGGGCAACTGAAGATAACATCAAGAGCTTCCTGAGTGGGTCCACTGTTTAGGGCCTCATAAAGATTGTAAACATTTTGCAATTCTCTATTGGACTTTTCCTCTCGATGGATGTTCAAACCGTTGAGGATTAAAAGCCTATTCGTGCTTAGGTGCCAAGATGATGCTATCTGAAACAATGCAGATAAAAAGTTGAGTAGCATTCCTGGAGGCCTGTAAACAAGCCTGCATTTAAATGACAGGTGCAGAGACAATCTAACAGTTAAAGCCAGACGTTCCACCCCAGATATATAGAGGGTTTTGTTCAGTGAAACAGCCAGCTTATCTTTAGAGATACATGCAACTCCTCCTCACTTCTATTGTCTTTCTAAATGCATAATCTGGTAAATTGAGGGAATTGCTAAAGAGCTGTCTGGCTAAGGGGGCTTTTTTAGCCAGGTTTCAATCACAAATAAATAATCAAAATGTTGTTCCACAACTAATTTGTTTAGATCTGTGTGATATTTTATGGTGGATCTGGTTTTTAGCAATACACAATTCAGAAGAGCTACGTTTTTACCTTCCCTGCTGCTGTTCTTAATGCAATGTTGTTGTTCACACTAGCATCTGCTCCTTGTGTAATCATTGGATATTGTTGCAGAAAACAAAGTTTGTGCCAGACTTCTTCAAGCTCTCGATGTGGAATACAGAAGGTTGGAGCACAGCATAGATAACAAAACATATTTATGTTTTCCCCTGCCTCAAAACCGCCAGGGTCTCTGGCCCTAGTTCTTGTTTAGGTGCGAATGAGCTTTGACTGTCTTGCATTTGGCACTCCACTGTACCCGTCTGCAATGGGGATGCACTGGGGTTCTCATTATAGGGATTTGACGTGGGGCAACACAGCAAGTCAGCTTGCTGTGCTGCTCTACGCCAAAGTGAAAAGGCAGGAATGTACAGTATTTATGCAATACGGCACATTCCTGTCCTTTCCCGTGTGCTGGCACTGTTTCGACAGCCTTGCACCAATGCAGGCACCCTGGCACCAGGGTGCTTGTGTTGTTAGAAGGATTGCTTTTGTGCAAGGAGAGGTCCCTTCCTGCTCAGAAACATTCCTAAGAGGAGTTTTCATTTTTCTATGTGGGCTGCAGAATGCAGCTCACATAGAAAGAGGAAAGAATAATGAAAAGTAAAGTTATTACACCTCCTTGGACATCACTACAGGAGATGTAAGTATTTTCTGCTTCCCCACGTTTTATGTGGTTTTGTAAATCTGGGGAAGTTGCTAAATCAATGTGTGTTGCACGAGAACACCCACACAACGCCCATGGAATGCTTCTCAAACTCAGAGTAAGGCAATGCAGCAATTTGAGCTGCCTTGCCCTACTCCACATCTATGAGGCATTTCAAAGCCAAACCTAGTGGCTTTGTGCAACCTCATAGATATGATTCTGTAATCTACACCATCGGAGAGTCACAAAAATAGACTCTCCTATGGTGAAAGGGGCTTGTAAATATGCCCCTATGTCTGTACTTGATCCGTGTTTATATAATGCATCTGTTTGTCATTAATACTAATAATACTTCATATCAATGAATTACTGGCTTTAAAATATATCGTTCTCTCCCTCTCTCTCTCTCTCTCTCCATGATAGATATGCATTACACAAAGTATTACATTTAGGACATATAAAAGGAAAAATTCCCAAACTATTTTTGTTAAAATAAATACAATCTAATTATTAAAATGACATCAAACCGGTAAATACAGTTTCTAGGGTAAAAAGTTATAACATAAAAAAAATATTCCATAAGAAGCAATACTTACACAAAATTCAATGCATGCAAAAGAGATTTTGTTGACTGAGACTTACACACACACAAGGTGATGGAGTCCAAGGTCCTCAGAGGAGCAAGGAGAAGAGCTGCAGCCAAGCAGCGTGCCTCAGGGTCTCAAGCTTCATTTTCATGGTCCCACTTGAGCCCTGGAATTGACAGCAGAAGCTTAGAATTGTGCAAACAAGGAAACAGTGGCTCCTGTGGTCAGAACGTTGTTGTTAAGTCTCTGAAACATTTTATTTTTGGAAAAAAAATGTATTTATGACTACTAATTGATTAAACAACTTTGCATATATTGTTAATTATTCTTTACAAATAGCTCCTTTCAAAGTACTTTCCAAGTTGATTAATTAAAAGATCAATTTAAAAAGTACAATTTAAATAGTCAAAGATTACATTTTGATGATGCAACACAATAGATTGGAGAGTGGTTTGGACACACAAAATGATACACAAAATTAGAATATCAAACCTGGGGAGCTCATCAAAAACTTTTTCCTAGGTCATTAGACAAACTCTAGGACTTTCCCTGCTTTTTCTTTATGGTATGTACTATACTAACCATGGTGCAATTTGTTTTGGTATTATTGCTCAGCATTTTACCATACACAGTTAAATAGAGTGCTGAGTACATGTGCTTTTGCATAGAAATAAACCGTTTATTTTCCAGGTTGTATATCATTGCAAGAACATAGTTTTCAGTTTATTTTGTTACCAGGATCCAGGTGCACAAAAATCTGATCACAATTTGTGACAGTATGTTTGCGACTAGTGAAGAACCTTATGAACTTTCCTATGTACTAATTGTCAGGCTTGTTTCGAATGCAGCAGTGAGGCTTGCATCCATGTTGAAGGTGGAGCATTTCAGCTATAAAGCCGCACATAGCACCAGAGGAGGTTGCTTGCTGTTCAAGTTTAGAGCATTCAGTTCGCAACTTCCTATCACATTTTCCTCAGCATCACATCTCTCCTTGCTTATTCGGCGTGGCAGCGGTGTACGGAGTCCTTGGTGGCATTCGTCCAATTTCCTCTGCGGCTTCAGCTCAATTGGGGTCCGTATCAGAGAGTGTTCCACATTCAACCTGCAAAAGACAAAAGCAAGGAAAACATGAGAGAAACTTCATCTGTTGGGTACCACGCTGTGAGTGCGAACTTACAATACTTATCTTGCTTTCCAGATTTGTGATGAAAGGAGGATATGTCATTTGTATCATATTTCTTGAATGACTATATTATAAAAGACACAAAAGGACATTGAGCGAATGGTATTGGCAACATAAGGGAAGCTTTTATCTGGGTAAATACTTGGACAATAAAAAGGGAATACAGTATCCTATGAGCTAGGTCATCAGGTCATATTACACTGACGGCTCAATCATGATGTAATGCTTTAATTCTTATGTTTCTTAACATTCTTTGTATTTATGTTCCCATGAACCAATGTCCTCTTTATTAGTTATTTATGTTTGTGGCTGTATGACCTTTTGGTTACTTTCTATGAGACAGATCTACAATGCATGTTTGGGACCTTTGTGTGTCGGAGGTAGAATTGTGTCTGTTATATATTACAATTATATGCCAAGAATGTATAATTTATTGATGACACCAGCTAATTAATACCATTATATTCCACAAGAGAGCATGATGAATTCCAGAACTCTCCACTCCTGCTCTTAGAGGTTTCACCATTTTTCCTTACTACACTCTTCATAGACAGGAGAGGGGATTATCCAGGTAGATGAGTCAGATATCTAGGGTCATATAAAAGTTTTGCTTAAAACATGCAAATAGAATGTTATTATAATTCCATTCATTTATGTTCTATGTGCTGAATATGAAGAACAGTTAATGGATAGCAGACATACCTCAAGAAATTGCCAACTACAGAAGCAGTGCTGTTTTTCTATCTATTACCCTCTTCCCCAATGGACAGGAAAGACTTTGACTAGCTGTTGGGCCTTCTTGACTTTTGTGGGAGTTGGGACAGAACCTTGCTTTGTCCACTCAGTCCAGCAGAAATCCAGGTGAGATTCTGACAGATTGGCAAGACAACACCCAGTCTCTGCCCAAGTGAGATGGAGGAACGAGAGATTATCTTGGCTGACTTGGCCCATAGGATAGGCAACCTTCAGAAAGAGACAATTTCTCTAGCACAAAGAGTAGATGCATTACAGGAGGAAAGGGTGTACAAATAGCAGAGTAGTGGTAATCAGAGAGAAAAAGTCAGAGTCTTATAAAACCCTTGATGACGCAGAACCAATGCAGATAGGGAGCAATACGGGTCTCTTAAGCAACAAAGAAAAGCAAAGACGCCCAGATATATAAACCTAAAAGGAAATTTGTAGTGGAAAATCAGCAGAGACTTTTTTTCCAGGTCTAGAAGTCAATAGAGTCTACCGAACTTTGACACAGATGTATAATGTGTATCAACACTTCTGTGTTTCAGCTATATCAAAAGTGGGTGCTATTAGTACACACGTAGATAAGACTCAAAACATACCTCCTTGTTATCGTGAATTTGAGAATGTCTTTGATAAACAAAAGGCTGCTACTCTTCCTCCTCATAGGCCTTAAGATTGCCAGAGTGACTTGTAGCTGGATGCTTGAATTTCCTGTAGTCATATCTATGCTATGACAGAAAAAGAGAATCTCCATTTGCTAGAATATCTAGATGAAATTCTAGGAATAGGCCATCATGCTCACCAGAGTCTTCTCCTTTATTTTGTGTCCCAGAAAAAGGGGAACTACTAGCCTGTATTGATTATAGAGCTTTGAATGATGTGACAATAAATATTAGGTACCCTCTACCATTAATACCTAAACTATTAGATCAAGTTAAAGATGCTAAAATGTTTACAGAACTGGATTTATGAGGTGCCTACCATTTGGAGTGAGTCAGAGAGGGAGACAAATAGAAAACTGCCTTTCTGTGTAATACTTCAGCCGCATTCCAGTTTTTTATTAGTGAGGTCTTGAGGGAATACTTATAGCACACATATGTGATATCTTGATCTATTTTGCTACTCTAATTGACCATGAAAAGCATGTGAAAGCTATTTTACAAAACATACGGCAAAACAAAATGTTTGTCAAATTAGACAAATGTGAATTTCATGTTTCTAAAGTGTCGTTTTTGGGCTACATACTGTCAGCACAGTGAATTAAAATGAACCCCAAAAAGGTGTCTGCTATAATACAATGGATATCGCCTCAAACAGTGAAAGAAGTGCAGAGCTTTCTAGGTTTTACCAATTGTTATCATAGATTTATTGATCCTTTCTTCACTAAATTATTGCGTAAAGGCATCAAGTTCTTGTGGGTTCAGAAGCAGAACAAGCTTTTCAGCACCTAAAAGAGAAATTCACATGTGCTAATATTTTACATCTTGATCCCACTCAGCCATATATTGTTGAGGTGGATGCCTCCCAAGTAGTTGTGGGTGGGGTTCTGTTACAAAGAGATAAGACAAATGGGAAGATACATCCTGTCGCATGCTTTTCACATAAATTAAGTCCAGCTGAGGTGAACTGCTCTGTGGGTTAGAGAGCTGCTGACCATCAACAAGGCCTTTGCGGAATGGAGACATTATGTATTAGGGGCTCTGCACATAGTTACCATATTGATGGACCATAGAAATAAAAATATTTTGAAGGCTGCCAAGGCTCTGTCAATGCTGCAATTGTGCTGTACACACTTTTTTAATGGCTATGACTTTGTGATCCAATGCCAAACTGATTTGCAGCATGGCAAGGCTGCCACTTTATCCTGACTGGGGTATGAGGATAGTAAAAAGATTAAGGCTCCCCCTAAAATCATTCCTGCAGAAAGAATGCAGGGGGCTTTGTGTACTGAAAGAACTTTTGTTTCAAAGGTATCTATAGCACAAAAAACAAAGGAGGCTGACACTATTATTCAAGTCAAAGGAGGGCAAGAGATCAATGATTTGGTTTATATTCAAAGGGGGGTTTATTCGTTCCCATGGATTCACTCTAGCAACAAGCACTAGAATGGTGTCATACACAGTTAATAGGTGGTCGTGCGGGAGAAAAAAAGACTCTAGAATTGATCAATGGAAATTTGTGGTGGCTGTTTAAGTCCAATGACACAAATCAATTTGTAAAGAAAGGTGTTGTTTGCACCCAGAGTAAAAGTATACATCAAGCACCAAAGGGATTACTGACACTCTTGCCTACTCCACCTGTATGCTGCATACTGTTTCCTTGCATTTTGTGGTTGAATTACCTAAAACATAAAACAGCATGGGTTTCCCTCTGTTTTGATTTCAGATCTAGGTCCTCAGTTTACTTTTTAATTTTGGAAGGCCCTTTGTGACTTACTGAATATGGATGTTTGTCTGTCTTCTAGTCATCATCCTCAAATGAATGGACAGACAGGAGAGGATAAATCAATAAATGGTGCAATACCTGAGGTGTCAAGTATTACAAGGTACTGTTGTGTAGTTCCTACAAACCTATATGGGATCTGCATGTTTAGAAAACATAAGCTAAGGGATTGGTGACCAGAATGATTCCAGACACCCCAAAAGGATATGTTAATCTGTACACCAGCTAGCTCACAGATCCACTGTGAGCCCCTCTTACTGAGGAGCGAATAGTTTCTGGCAACTATCGAACATAAGAACCCTGACCCTTCAGGGATCATGGAAACAGTACGGTACTTTTCACTCAGTCACTTGTGGTTACTTTGCCTTAGAGAAATACACAGAATAAACCGTGGGGATGTTTCCAATAAGTATTTATTGAACTTGTGTCAGTCTAGTTTAAAATATGTGTGCTGCAACAACCATTAGACACAGACAGATATATATGGTTATGAGCACCAATAGAGTAAAGAAAAGGTAGAATTCTACTACCATAGTGCTAAAACAATGAATATATGCAGGCATATATATATATATATTCAGTGAAAAAAACATAGGTTTCACACACGTTATAGTTAGCTGGACATTTCACTCGTAAAAAACCAATGAAATTTTCCCGTTATAGTTAGTTAAGCTAACTATAACTCGCGCGCCCGCAATGCACTGCTGATGACGTCACATATTACATCACTCATGACATGGTCAGTGACATCACTCATGACATCACTGATGACATCTCAAATGACATCACTGATGACATCACTGATGACATCATCCAGTGAATGTGTGTTTTTCTGAAAATTAAATATGTTTTATATATGTATATCTCAAGGTCGATGGAAGAATAAATGGGTATATAAGTGTCTAAATGGATGATTTGTTTTTTTTAAATTGATTGTGTAACTGACTGTTTAAGTGTATCTTAGTGAATACATGGCTTAGTGAGTAATGTTTAAATATGTAAATATCTGTATCAGTCTCTCACTTTGTGTATAAGTGGCTGCATGGGTTGGTGAGTAGCTACATGAGTGTCTATATAGGTTATTAGTTGGTTTTTTGAGTATCACTGTCTATATGGTTCGGTGGGGGTATTACGTAGTGCATAGGTGCATGAATGAGTGACTCACTGTTTGTATGTGTTGAAGACAGCATATGTGCAGGACTGTATGGGTGGAAGAGTGTGTGTATGGGTGTGTTAGTGAGTGAATGGCTGTCTCAATAGTGTCTTTATGAGTAACTACATATGTTTTAAACTAGTATATGTGACTATTGGTGTATATAAGTGAGTATATGTGAGAGTGAGAGATTGAAAGAGTTCCTGTATGAATAAGTATGTGTTTCTATAAGTGATTGTTTAAAAGACTAATTATGTGTAAGTTTCTGTAGAAGTAAGTGTGGTGGTGTGTGTATAACTGTATATGCAAGTAAATGTATGTTTCTTTCTTTTTTTCATGAGTGACTATGTGTGTCAGTAACTCTGTGGATGAGTGGCATTGTGTAACAGGATGTATTGGTGTATGAGTACATATGATGTGTGAGTACACGAATGAGTGACTGTACAGGACTGTTGGTGAATGAGTGGATGTTTTTGTGGTTCTTAGAATTATTGAAGAGGTTGTTGTAATTGGTATTGGTATGTCCATTTTTTTTAAAATTTCAGTCTCTATTTTTGAATGTGTGTATCAAAGGTTATATTAGGTTGAGAGGAGGTCTGCCACTCTATCACATGGATGATGTCATCAGTGATGTCATCAGTGATGTCATTTGAGATGTCATCAGTGATGTCATGAGTGATGTCACTGACCATGTCATGAGTGATGTAATATGTGACGTCATCAGCAGTGCATTGCGGGCGCGCGAGTTATAGTTAGCTTAACTAACTATAACGGGAAAATTTCATTGGTTTTTTACGAGTGAAATGTCCAGCTAACTATAACGTGTGTGAAACCTATGGTTTTTTCACTGAATTTGCAAGGTTTTTTAAATGCTAATTCCTAACTATAACATGTGTGAAACCTATGGTTTTTTCAGTGAATTTGCAAGGTTTTTTAAATGCTAATCCCTAACTATAACATGTGTGAAACCTATGGTTTTTTCAGTGAATTTGCAAGGTTTTTTAAATGCTAATTTCTAACTATAACGTGTGTGAAACCCATGGTTTTTTCAGTGAATTTGTATGGTTTTTTAAATGCTAATTCTTACCTATAACATATGTGATTCCCATATTTTTTTTTCTTGATTTTGTATGATTTTTTTATTATAAATTCTTATCTTAAATGTGTTTTTTTTTTTAAAAAAAACAAGTTTTTTTTTAACTTTTTATTCTCTTAAAACACTATGTTTTTTTTAAAAAAAATATGCAATATAACAAGTTTTCTCTTTTTTTTTTACCAAACAGGTAAGATATATTAGTATAACATAGAAAATATTTTTCTTTTTCTTTTTTTAGTGCGCGTACGGTAAGCGTACGGTAAGCTTACGGTTTACGCAATGTTTGTAATTTTTCTACTCTTTTTGCGTATAGTTACGCAATTTGCGTAGCCGCGCGTACTGTGCGTGGGGCGCGTAGGCGTGCACGCTACACGCGCACGTTACGCGGAAGTGTTGTAGAGTGACTGTTTTGCGCATGCGCGCGAGCGCGTGTCTTTTTTACGCGCATGCGCACTTTTACCGTAAGCGCACCGTAAGCGCACCGTAAGCGTAACGTAAGCGTAACGTACGCGCACGGTGGGTCATGTGATCATGAAACACAACTTTTGATTGGTTGAAACTACTTTCAGTTCTAGAACTCTCCTACACCACACCCATTCCCCTCATTTCTGCTTGTGATCCCTTAGGAGAAGGAGCTGACTTGTCTTTGTGATACGATGGCAGAACAGCACTCTTCTGCTGAGAGTGAGGCTAGCAGCACCACCATCAGGCAGAGAAAGAGGAAACAGAAGGGCTCTTTCATATGGGAGTATTTCAGTTTTCCAGAGGGTGAGAAAAAAGTCAATGCTGCCTTGGTGACTTGCAAGCTGTGCCAGCGTGTACTTTCGCGAGGTAATCCCAACAAGAAGTATTCCTTTGGGAATCACACTATGTTGAGACACCTTGAGGATGTGCATCCTAGGACACATGCACGACATACTAGGGGCAACCCTTCAGTAAGTCGAGCAAGCACATCCACAGCAGCTCAGCCGAGTCCTTCTTCGGAAGCTCAGCAGAGCCCTTCATCTGTGGGGGCACAATCACCTTTTTCTGAACCTCTGGAAATGAACCCTCGGTTTGGTAGGGTTACTATGCGGTGTTCATTTTGCCATGATCTAATTGTTCACAGGGAGACCAGTGTTTCCCTCATTAACAACAGAATAGATCAGCACAAATGTCCAACCAGCTAATGTTCCCATACTTCCTTTCCTCTGTCCCTGCATGAACACAACGGCTCTTTTAAGAGCCAACCTTACCTCTCAACTTTTTTTTATTTTTTATTTAAAAATGTTTTTTTTTTTTTTTACCGTACGCGTACGGTAAGCGTATTTTTTTTTTATTTTTAAAAAAACACTAAAAATCAATTACCACATCTCAAGATCCTTGAGGAATTAATAACTAAATACTAAAAATCTTTTTGAGATAAAGTGGAAGAAAGAGACCTTCTAATTTCTCAGTTACCTGTCCCACCCAACAATTTAATTTTTAATTAAAATGTAATTGAAATTACTTGAAAAAATGGTTGGTTTTTTTTGAAAATTTTCTTTCACAATCTGAAAAAAAAGAAAAAAGTATTAATATTTAATAAATCAATATATTACACAGTACACGTATTTACATGTTTTTCCCCAAAAAAATTTTGCCTTTTTTTTGCTGTTTTCAGAATATATTGCATTTCACTATAAATTGTGAAAGCAATTGCATTCATCATTTAACAGCGGGCAAAAAAAAAATAACAATCTCAAAGATTGTATAAAAAAAGCCCAGAATCTCTTTTAACTTAAACATAACATTATAGAAATGCATAATATTCTAAAAAAATATCAACTAATATCAATACTTATTTCTTTAAAATACCGTCTGACATTTTTGTTTCAGAAGTATAATCACAAAAATATATCTCAAATAACTCCACAATACATCTGGTTTCATTTCCTTTAGGCCAAATAGTAATTTTAAAATTCTTTTTTGATTAAATTTCCAATGTTAATCCAATAAAATTCTAAAGTTTAAATTGTACAGATCTCACCGATTCTCTGTAACATTTTGGTTTCCGAAAGATTAATTAATAATTAAATAAGTCCACAATACAATTGTTTACCTTTCCTCATGGCCAAATAGTAATTTTAAAAATCTTTTTTGAATAAATTTCCAATGGCAATCCAATAACATTCCAAAATTTAAATTGTGCAGATGTTACCGATTTTGTCTAAATTTTTGGTTTTCCAAAGTTTCATTAAAAATTTAAAAAGTCCACATTACAATTGGTTACCTTTCCATTAGGCCAAATGATAATTTGAAAAATCATTTTTTTTGAAAATTCCAATGGTAATCCAATAAAATGGTAAAATTGTTTTGTACACATCTTGCCAAGTCTCTCTAAAATTTAGGTTTCAGGAAGATTAGATAGGAATTTGCTAAATCAAAAGGCAAACGTTGCTTGAAAATCAATTGGGAATCATTACACAGTGTCCAGCCTTTTTCACATTTAAGATAAACTGTGTAATGTCCAGAAGTAACAGTAGGTCCTTCATGGAAAATTATTGCAACTGTTACAAAAGTTTTTCCTGAAATTGATAATTGCTGTCCTGTAAACTTCTTTATTAAAGTATCCAATTTTGAACCATCAGCTTTACATCGTTGCATCATTAAAATTACATATTGTCCGTATTCCTTTAAAAGTAACGTTGAAAACATTTCAGATTGACACTCACTGCATTCCATGTTATGATTAGCATCTTTAACCCCTTCGGTGCTCATGACGGAACGGTTCCGTCATGAGCCACGGTTGAGCTGTGCTCATGACGGAACCGTTCCGTCATGACCACGCCCGCGCAAGAAACCGTCAGCACAGCGGCGGAATTTGCGCAGCATGGAAGGGGTTAACTAATTTAGCAAAAGTGACTGTTTTACTTTCTGGCAATGTTAAATAAATAAACCTTTCAGAATCAACATTAGAGCCACATGTATTGAAACAGTTTTCACAACTATGTTCCCATTTATAAGAGAGACCAAACAAATTTTCAATGGGAACCCCTTCTTCTTCCAGTACCTGAATAAAAAACATCAAGATTTCCTGTGCGTCTTGCTGTACATTTTGAGAAAACTGTGTTCGTCCTGAACATACATCTAAAAGTGTTCTAATTTCAGTAGCACTTTCTATTTGTGTTTTATCATTACTCAGCTTTTGAAAAAGGAGACTCAACTCAGAACAGAATCTTTTTGTCTGATTTACTATTATCTGCTCTTGCACACTTTCCAGATAAAATGCAACATTCAGCACTACATTAGCGTAGCAGTTGACACCAGAGCTATTTTCAAAATGACATCCTACAACCTCTTCTTCATTTTCCTTTTTCTTTTTGCTTGCAATTACATCACTCCTCTTTTTTTCCTCCTCTCTACATCTTCATTACAGATATTCTCATTTCTCCTTTTACGAGAAACTACACGTTTCTCCAACACAGGATACTGACCTAAATGAGGAGCATAGGTTCTTCTTAATCTATTATACTCCTTTACACAATTTGTATCAGCACTAACTTTTGAGTCATCAAAGACTATCATGAATAAACCAGATAATGTTTTCACTCGTGACAAAGCTACATAAGCCATACCTTCTTTGAACACAGTTGAACCAATGTTCACAAAAGCACAATCTACAGTCAATCCTTGAGACTTGTGAATAGTTACAGCATATGCTAGCGAAAACGGAAACTGCTTCCTACGTACATATAAGTCTTTCACAAGCATGAAACGAACTGAACAACGACAAATGTCTTTAACTTCTTCTATCTGATCAAATTTTATTTTTAAACATTCAATTCCATCTTTTTTCTGATAATAAATAAAACCCACAACTCTTCCCATAGCTCCATTAACTAAACCTTTTTCAACATCCAAATTTCTCCTTAAAAATACTCTACAGTCCATGCAAACATATAGATTTTTTTCTAATCCAGCTGTTTTGGAAATGTTCTTCTCTAGTTATGTTATGTTATGTTATGTTATACAGGTTTTTTGTATAGCGTGCGGCTACTCGAAAGAGTGTCCCGACGCTTTAACTAGCACGCTAATCGCAAAACACAACAGGGAAAATGAACAGAAACAGAAAAGAAGAGACCTGATAGGACCTGAAACTAAGAAGTGAAAAGCCAAGTTTTAAGCCCCTTCCTAAAGGCCAACAGGTTAAGGGTGCTGCGCAGGGACACAGGCAATTTATTCCACAGCTGAGGCGCTAAAAATTTAAAGGAGCGGCCACCGATGCGAGCTCTCTTCACACGGGGCACTACCGCAAAAAACAAGGCTTCAGACCTAAGCGATCTGGCAGGACGATAAAAGGACAGCCTTTTCTGAAGATATTTTGCTCCAGATGTGTGCAAGGCTTTGTGTGCCAGGGTGAGAGATTTAAAAACTATCCGCTTCCGGACAGGAAGCCATTGCAGAGCCTCTAAAAGGCCCGAGGCTCTGGCACGGCGAGATAGTCCAAAAATAGCACGTGCTGCCGAATTCTGAACAACCTGTAATCGTTGAAGCAGGTATTCTGGCAGGCCGAGATAGAGAACGTTGGAATAGTCTATTCTCGAGCCTATCATCGCCTGCACCGTGATCTTCCTATGTTCCTCCGATAACAAGGGGAGGAACTTGCGAAGCATCCGGAGTAAGCCAAAGCAGGTCCCTGTGAGACCGATTACCTGCGAGCGTAGTGTGAGGCCATTGTCGATCTTAATCCCAAGGTTTTTCGCTACCTGGGACGAACTTGCTGGTGGAAACATGTTCTCAGGCCACCACACTTTCCAATCCGGGTCCGAGCTGCACCCAAAGAAGAGGACCTCGGATTTATCAGAGTTGCACTTGAGGCTGTTATGATGGAACCACTGGAACACAGCCTCAAGACAACCCTGGATCCTACCTCCATCGAAGTCCGCACCCCTCTCACAGGTGAAGAGGAGCTGGGTGTCATCAGCATAAGAAATGATCTGGGCCCCGAAAGACTCCGCCAGGGCCGCCAGAGGGGTCATGAAGATATTAAATAGAGAATCCAATTTATTTTTCAGTGTGCCTGTTAATGTGATAGTAATTCTTCCATCCTCAATTTTGTCCACTGCTTCCAATTTCCTGATATCTTCCTTTTCCAATTTCAAAAGCTCCTCATTGAATATTGAGCATTCACGTAGAGTTGGCATTAAGCAGATGACACTTTTCTTTTCTGCAATGTTCTTGTATATCTTCTCTGCAACTATTTCTTCCTTTGGAAATAAATTATGTAGCAGCCGACTCTGTAATGCTTTTTTGCCAACTTCTGTGAGTAGTCCAATTCTGATATCTTTCAGAATACTTCCATATTCTTCATCGTTTGCTTGCCTCATATTAGTAGTAAGTTCCTTGTACTCAAAGAAGGACCAAATATTTGCATTACCGATGCTTCCCAATGACTTCTTTGTGTCTTCATGTGTCACAGTATTAAACACTGGTTGTCCTTTAACTGGAGTAAGTTGTAGAAGATCCCCAAAAACTATGACATGTTTTCCACCAAATAACACGTCATAGTCTGTCCTTAGAATTTGCTGCATTCTTAAATGCACAAAGGCAAGCATTAAGTTTGATACCATGCTCACCTCATCAATAATGAGAACTTGCATCTTCTTCAATACTCTTGAAACTTCCAAGCATGCTTCTCCAGTTAGCTTGTTGTATTGTATTTTGTTCTCATGCTCCACTGGTAACATTAGCAAACGATGTAAGGTGATTCCTTTTATGTTATAGGCTGCTAACCCAGTTGGAGCAGTAACCACACAAGACAAAGTAGAATCCGTTTTTTGCTGTAGGTAGCTTCTGATGACTTTTATTAAGAAACTTTTTCCAGTTCCAGCTTGTCCACTTACATACATCCTGATTGGATGAAATGATGTGCATGAGCACTCTTTTTTTTCATGTTGAAATCCGTGATCAATTTTGCTTCTGATCTCTTCATAAATTTGTTGCTGCTCTTCATTCAGTTGTCTTTCCAAATTTTGTAAGTCTATAAATTCTTCTTGAGCTTGATTCATAGCCGTTTCCACTTCATTCATGGCTATTGATGCTTCATTTTCAATGATTGGTTGTCCTAGGGGATCTTGACTGAGTGTTCCTGAACTTTGGCTGTCTTGAGAACTGTCTCTAGCTACTTCAGCTGCAATTGTAGTTTCCTGTTCAATTTCTTCATTTAACATTTGCAGATAAGTTGAGAATGTACTGCATTGTATGCTGTCTTTGCAAGCATTAAAAGAATCTTCATAGCTTTGAAATTCTCCCAGTAGTTCATCCTCTGTACGCCATGCTTTAAACAGCTGTAAAAGAGCCAAGTAGTAAAATTCCTTTTTGTCAGTAGTGTCGCAACTCAGCTTCCTGTGATTTATCAAACTTCCTTTTGTTTGCTTCACCAAACATCCTTCCTCACCAATGACTTTATATTTTCCATTGTTGATGTCTTCTGCGGCTTTCCGTGAATAAATGTAGTTCTGCAGCACTTCATAGAGACACATGTTCTCCAGATGATGACTTCTTTTTGGATAATATGTGTCCAACATGTTTGATTTCAAAATATCTGTACTTTCTGGGTCATTCTCGGCCAAATATTCAATTTCTCCAACAGATTTCAGTACCCGATTTCTCATTGCTGCAAGGCCTAAACTTGCCCAAATTATTCTTCTTGATTTCGAGTAGAGACTTGCAGAAGATAACCTATCTGAACATTCGTAGGATCCAATTTCTCGATGCGATAACATCTTTAAACTGAAACTGTACAGCTTCTTACTGACAGTCTTCTCGTAAGAAATCTCTTCCCACATTTCTTTCAATTCAGTTTTTTCAGATTTAGTAATGTAAGACGTTACATATCGAGCAACAGCAATGGAATTGTCAGCTACATACTGTATATCCATGTTAGCATTCCACATGGATAAAATGACTGGGTTGTAGTCATTTATATTTTTTGATTCTTCTTTTCTTTTTAGGTTGTAGGTATTCTTAGGTGATTTTCTTGTGATAGTATGTCTCACAGATGACATAAAACTGTTTACTCTTCCATTTGAAAGAACAGGTCTAGGAAATCCGAATCGACATTTAGTGTAGTATTTTTCTTTGCTCTTGTATTTCCGTCGACAGTATTTTCCACACCGATGACTTTGGAAACGTAAAACTTGCTCCTTTAACTTTTTCTCTTCTGTGCTTTTTGGTATAGCACATGTTGCATATTCTTCAATGTAAGATAACACTGCTTCATCAGTATCTGTTCCAAACTTTGGGGCATCCTTGATCCACAACAGCATATGAATATGAGGAGCACCTCTTGCCTGGTACTCTTTTCTCCAAAAGAAATCCACTACTTCTCCAAGAGGTGGATTTTTTTATTGCAGATGAAGGACATCATAGCCTCAAATCTATGATTGAAATATCTGCAAACATTAACCGGATCCAATGAGCACAGTTCTCCTGCTGTCTTGTATTCGATGTTTTTAATGTTTGAATTTGCCTCTCGTAGAAAATCCAGTAAATCATCCCAAGCGTACTCAGCACAGCTTAGGGTAAGGAACCATGTTGGTGTTCCTAAATTCCGTAACATGCATTTTAATTCACCATGGCGTCGGTACCAATATTCATTTGTCCCACGCTGACAAGCCATCAGATTGATCAGTTGTGTTTCCAAATGATCATCTCGGTGCTGCACTTTCTCCATAAAATCCTTAGCAGACACATTTTGTAAATGTACTCCACTTTTTAAAATGTGATTTACTGCATAAGACAGTGCAGACAAGTCGCTTTCAAATAAAAGATGGAACAAATAAGGAATACTTTGTCGAACTCTGGGATCTTCAGCATATAGTCTTGTAGTCCGATACTCAGAAGCTGGAATCTGTTCTGGACGTTCATCGTATCGTCCTCCTTTTCCTTTAGGAAACAGCTGGGGAAAACATCGAGCTTCCAAGCTCTCCTCCCATACACTCACGGGAGTTCCTTTTGCTTTCTTCATCTGAAACAGATCAATATTGTCTCCCATAACTTCTTTTGAATGAAGAGGATGTATGCTAAAATGTTCATAAATTTCTTCTTCCTTTGACTTGTCCACTTTTTCAATTTGTCCAGTTGGTGTTTCTGTGTCTTCTTGTAAATCTTCTTCTTCTTCTTCTATATAAATTGATTCATACCATTTGTTATTCCTTTTCAAATACAAATGTGCTCTTTGTACTTTCCGTACATCTACCAGCTCCTGCCAAATCTTCTTATTCTTTGTAGGTACACCATTAACCAGAATAATTAATGGTTCAGTTTCCAAAGTATCCGCATCAATAGTTTCCATATTTTTTTTAAAATCCAAGGGCAAATACACCACTCTACCTTTTAAACCTCTCAGTAAATCTGAAGGAGGTAATTTACCAGTTTTGGGCTCTATACGTACTATGGTCTAGAACGGATGAACACATTGAATAAGTATAGACTCATATGTATTTAATTCAGAAAGTTCAGCAGGAATAGCATCCAATTCTAAATTATTATGTACAGCTCTGGTCGGCATTCTATTTTCCTCTAACTTGTTGTAACAGTATTTACAAATACGCTGATCTTCACCCAATTCAAAACAATTTTCTAGAAATATATATGTGGCAAAATCCTTCCACTTATAATTATCTTCATTTTCACTCTTTCTGTAGAGATCAACATTCCTAGTTTGTTTTCTATAATGAGTTCTGCGGCAACAAATACAAGTAATATTTGGTCTTTCATTAGAGATTATTGCAAATTTTGTTATGTGATCATTAAATGTCTTACTTACAGAGGGTTCTACATTCTCTTCCACTTCTTCCTCATTTACTGTGTCCTTTTCTGCACTGTTTTGTTCAGGACCAAAGTAACAACACTGAATTTCATCAACAACCTTCTCTACATCTGATACCGATCCACGGAACAGAGCCCTATTCAATTCATCTAACTTTATTGCTGGACTTTTAGCAAAATACAACCGTCTCACAAACTTTCTCATTTCAGTATGATGAACAGCCAGCATCCTAAAATGATGGAAAACACTATTACACACTTTTCTAGATAGACAAGCCAGAGAATGACCCTGCAAACCAGTATTCTCTCTCACTCTGCATGGATCTAGACTTTGAAGCACCTTAATCTTCTGTTTTACACTTTTTTTACTATATTCTCTTAGAAACTCACGAAATTTATCAATAGATTCCTGACGCACAGTGCAAATACTACTACAATTCCAAGTGTACACTGGGGCTTTAGGACGTCTCCCCATAGCCTCATCCGCCATCACTTGTACCTCATCTCTTGGAACCATTATCTCCTTCTCCATTATGCAACCATTTTTCACTTCATAAGCACGACCTCTGGTGTCAACTGCATGCAGCAAACTATTACTTTGAAAATAGCTCTCTTCATTAAAAAAAGGTTCACTACTTGAACTATGCATCCATTTTCCTAAAAACACTTTACAAAAGTTTGTTCTGTTCACTACTCTTTTCCTTTTGCTTTGTGATTTCAGTACATTAACCATTTTATCTAATGTACGCATCCTATTCAAAATTAAAATGAATAGTTTCCTTTTTAATTCTAATGCCTTTGCTGCAATGGCTTCAATTTCTTTTTTTCTCTTGTAATATTTTGCCTTTTGCTTATATTTCTTCACATCCTTTATCAAATTGGACATAACTCTTCTCTGAAACATTTTTCTACTTATCTCTTTAAACGCTGTTTTTCTGTTTAAGTTAATCTTTATTGTTGCAGAAGGTATATTTGCATTAACTAAATTCTCAATTTTTTCCTGTTTTTTTCTATTGAAAACATTCTTTCCAGTACAGACATTTTGTACATTTTTCCTTTTTTTGAATATGTTCTTTAAAAAATCTTTTGTCTGCTTACCAGAAGATTTTTTCTTTTTCCCAACATGAGCATCTCCAACTAACTTAGGTCCTCCAGTTGTCTTCAAATATAGGTTTTTTTTGTGGTCTTTCTTTAGTCTGGATTTTGTAGGCATCTTAAATTTTGTTCACTGCTCTTCAGCAATACCTGAAAAAAAATAAAAAAAAATTCCTTTATTTTATTTAAATATATTACTACATTTTTTATGATCTTTAGAAATCTTAAAATACTATAAACCCCTTTCCTATAAATGAAAATCACAATAACACCTTCACAAATTAAATATCTAAAAATAATTTCTGTGTGCACACAAAGTCATGCTTTGAAATTAGGCAGAAAACAAAATTTCTTTGCCAATTGCAAAGCATACTTTCTACTACTTTTTAGGCAAGTGATAAGTACTTTTACAGACTGACACATTTTGAATCCACTTTTCAGATTCTTAAAAAAGCACATGTCCAAACTGCTTTTTCAGACCAGCACCATGTGTAACCTGGGTGACTGACTACACTCCAGCAAGGGCAACCAGCCTTAGTGATGCTGAATGTATTTGCATTACTGACTGAAACCTCAAACCCCACTCGGTTGTGAATACTGTGCATGATTCCACAGGATAAGCAGCTGGGTGTGTGCTAAGAGTCTGCTTCTGCACAAAAAAATGGCTCCCCCTTTCCATCTAATGCAAATGTAAAATCACCAGAACAATACGCAATAAATCTCTGCCTGTAATTCCTATTTGCACACAGAGTCATGTTTTCACATTAGTCACAAAACGAAATTTCTTTGCCATTTTGAAAGCACACTTACTACTCTTTTTTTTGGCAAGTGATAAACACTTTTACAGACTGACACATTTTGAATCCACTTTTCAGATTCTTAAAAAAGCACATGTCCAAACTGCTTTTTCAGACCAGCACCATGTGTAACCTGGTTGACTGACTACACTCCAGCAAGGGCAACCAGCCTTAGTGATGCTGAATGTATTTGCATTACTGACTGAAACCTCAAACCCCACTCGGTTGTGAATACTGTGCATGATTCCACAGGATAAGCAGCTGGGTGTGTGCTAAGAGTCTGCTTCTGCAGAAAAAAATGGCTCCCCCTTTCCATCTAATGCAAATGTAAAATCACCAGAGCAATACGCAATAAATCTCTGCCTGTAATTCCTATTTACACACAGAGTCATGTTTTCACATTAGTCACAAAACGAAATTTCTTTGCCATTTTGAAAGCACACTTACTACTCTTTTTTTTGGCAAAAGATAAGTACTTTTACAGACTGACACATTTTGAATCCACTTTTCAGATTCTTAAAAAAGCACATGTCCAAACTGCTTTTTCAGACCAGCACCATGTGTAACCTGGGTGACTGACTACACTCCAGCAAGGGCAACCAGCCTTAGTGATGCTGAATGTATTTGCATTACTGACTGAAACCTCAAACCCCACTCGGTTGTGAATACTGTGCATGATTCCACATGATAAACAGCTGGGTGTGTGCTAAGAGTCTGCTTCTGCACAAAAAAAATGGCTCCCCCTTTCCATCTAATGCAAATGTAAAATCTCCAGAGCAATACGCAATAAATCTCTGCCTGTAATTCCTATTTACACACAGAGTCATGTTTTCACATTAGTCACAAAACGAAATTTCTTTGCCATTTTGAAAGCACACTTACTACTCTTTTTTTTGGCAAGTGATAAACACTTTTACAGACTGACACATTTTGAATCCACTTTTCAGATTCTTAAAAAAGCACATGTCCAAACTGCTTTTTCAGACCAGCACCATGTGTAACCTGGGTGACTGACTACACTCCAGCAAGGGCAACCAGCCTTAGTGATGCTGAATGTATTTGCATTACTGACTGAAACCTCAAACCGCACTCGGTTGTGAATACTGTGCATGATTCCACAGGATAAGCAGCTGGGTGTGTGCTAAGAGTCTGCTTCTGCACAAAAAAATGGCTCCCCCTTTCCATCTAATGCAAATGTAAAATCACCAGAACAATACGCAATAAATCTCTGCCTGTAATTCCTATTTGCACACAGAGTCATATTTTCACATTAGTCACAAAACGAAATTTATTTGCCAATTTGAAAGCACACTTACTACTCTTTTTTTTGGCAAGTGATAAGTACTTTTACAGACTGACACATTTTGAATCCACTTTTCAGTTTCTTAAAAAAGCACATGTCCAAACTGCTTTTTCAGACCAGCACCATGTGTAACCTGGGTGACTGACTACACTCCAGCAAGGGCAACCAGCCTTAGTGATGCTGAATGTATTTGCATTACTGACTGAAACCTCAAACCCCACTCGGTTGTGAATACTGTGCATGATTCCACAGGATAAGCAGCTGGGTGTGTGCTAAGAGTCTGCTTCTACACAAAAAAAATGGCTCCCCCTTTCCATCTAATGCAAATGTGAAATCTCCAGAGCAATACGCAATAAATCTCTGCCTGTAATTCCTATTTGCACACAGAGTCATGTTTTCACATTAGTCACAAAACGAAATTTCTTTGCCAATTTGAAAGCACACTTACTTCTCTTTTTTTTTGCAAGTGATAAACACTTTTACAGACTAACACATTTTGAATCCACTTTTCAGATTCTGAAAACAGGACATGTCCAAACTGCTTTTTCAAACCAGCACCATGTGTAACCTGGGTGACTGCCTACACTCCAGCAAGGGCAACCAGCCTTACTGATGCTGTATGTATTTGCATTACTGAGTGCAACCTCAAACCCTTAAAGTATTCCTTATTTTTACCAGTACACCTTAATTTATCGTGAAAACATAGTCCATATTATTTTACATGTTCCTCACATTTAAATTTCTCCCAAAACAGAAAATAATAAACACAACTTCAACAAAAGGAATTCCAATTCTATTATTCATTTCTTAATTTACCATATACATCCCCTCTCAAACTCTAAACTCACCTTTAAAATTAGTTAGTTGTGAAAGAAATGTGGCACTCAAACAGCAGATTATCAGAGCCAGGATCTCTGTTCTTTACACCTCTCTCCTCTCAGCAGAACCAGATAATGGCAAACTTTCCCTCTCTTTTTCCACACATATACATGTTAATTTCAAATCTCAGTGCTTCCCCCTTTTTTTCAAATGTAATCACACATTTCTATTGGTTGAAAACCAACCCTTTTCCAAAAGTACCCTTCCCCCAACTTGACTTCTGCCTAGTACCCTTCCCCCTACTTGACTTCTGCCTGCTACCATAGCAACAGCTCATGGAACACTGCTGTGTGGAGTTAGGTCAGAAGTTCGCCACACAATGTTTCATTTCCAAAGAGCAGGAGTGCTTGACTTTTCAAACCTAACAGCAAATCCAAAGTACTGTTCTTTGGTAACACATTTTTCTGTACCAATACAAAACATGCTTCTATTAATTTACACATACAGCCTAGTTTTTATTCTAGAATGGTATGAAACAGTCAATCAGTTCTTTTTTTTATAAAAAAAATATGTATGCCTCCATTTCCAAACTGTCTTTCATTTCTTTTTACCATTCTACTGAATTACACCTCCTGAGTGCATCCAGTTCTCCTTTGAAGATGTTCACAGTGTGGATTGTAGGGCACAGCTATGTCTTCTGGAGTGAAAAGTATGCAGAGAAAACAGATATGGTGAGAGACCTTGCTTTGCCAAATGTAGACATTAAATGGATTGGTCAGAGAGGGTTAAAGTGGCACCAATTGATGCCATTGGTGAAATCCTTCATGCAAATCCAACACCCTGACCTCATAATAGTGCACTGTGGTGGCAATGACCTAGGCACTTTGACTGGGGTAGGTCTGGAAATGCTTATGAAGGACACCTTTGCACAACTGTTTTCACTTTTCCCTAAAACTGCCTTTGTGTTTTCTAACATATGCCAAAGGCAAAAATGGAACTGGTCCAATCATTTTTGTCCGCAGATTGACAAAGCAAGAAAGCACGTCAACAAATCTGTTTCTGCTTTCCTCCGTGACTATGGTATGGGTTCCATTTTCCACAACAACTTGCGTTACGACATGCAAGACATTTATAGAGGAGATGGTGTGCACTTCAATGATGAAGGGAACAGAGTCTTCCTCTTGAACCTTAGACTCTGCATCGGTACTTACTTGTAGGTACCACTAAAAAATCACTTCATAAACACAACGGCTCTTTTTAGAGCCCCCTAATATCTAAACACTTAAATCTGAATTTTATTTCTTTTTTTATTTATTTTTTCTACCGTACGCGTACAGTAAGCTCACCGTAAGCTTACCGTACGCGTACCCCGCGATTTTTTTTTAAAATTAATAAATGTTTTTTTTGTACATTTCTGTCCTTCTTTGACCCCCTTTCAAATGTTAGGGGGTCTGTAACTCTCCTCCTTGCCCCCTTTTCAAGTTATCACCCTTTTTTTTTCTGTGTGAAACACACAAAATGGCGGCCGCCGCTTCCTGGTTTCGACCGATTCGAATGTTTACTAAGATCTAACAGCCAATCAGAATCGCGCTCGCGCACGTCACCGTACGCGTACGGTAAGCTTACGGTAAGCGCACCGTAAGCGCACCGTAAGCTGCCACAGATATATATATTGATTTAAATGCTATTTTCTCAGGAACTACTGAACAGATTTACACCAGACCTACAAAAGGCACTTCCTTGACCTGCGGACTACCTCTCTGCCAAATTTCAAGTAATTCTGTTCAGCCGTTCGGGCTGTAGCTGTGTCTAAAGGTCCTATGGAAAAATGCATGGGGAAAACGCGTTTTGGGACCCCCCTTTTATCTCAGCCCCCGCTTGACGAATCCCCCCGAGACTTTCAGGGTAGGAGCGTAGCGTAGCGCCCCACCTATTTTGAAAAATTCGCGAGGATTCGTCAACCGGCGCCAAAGTTATTCAAAATAGAATGTTGCGGATTTCCTATGGAAACGTGGTCCTAACTATAACTACCTACTGGCGACCGCCAGTAGGTAATATACATAACAGTAATAATGCGTACTCCTACAATGCAAACTCTAACTAGGTGTACCTAAATGTACCTAGCATGTATGTAGGTGTATAGCCAAGAATCCCCTTAGGATAGAGCCAACCCCATTACCTAATATGGGAGAGCGAAGGACCCCGTATTGGTCTCAAGAAGGACACCCTGCGTGCTGGAGTGTCTGCGTGCAGGGAAATCAGCGTCTCGCATCAGTGTGTCAGAATGGAGGTCTTTCTCCTCTGGTTTGACCAGCAGAGACGTAGTGCTCAGGGGTTCTACCTAAAAGTGTACTGTGGCCATCTCGGGCAAAGATGTCAACAGAGGTGACCCTTATACAGAATTATTATGCAGAAGATGGTAATCCAGCTGTATTACTGTGAATCCTCATGCATAATACATGAGGCTAGTTTACGGAGAAAACCACAGGATAGTCATGTAGCGCAAAACTCATTATGTGGAACAATGGTAGGACAGATGTAGGTAAAAAGTAATGTAACTACCTAGGCCTATATTGGGGTACATTGGGGTTCCTAACAGTACTTCAGATTGGATTGATTACTTGTAGGAGGCTGAGTTCACATAGAATAATGCTGTGAATATTTCAACTAGCTTATTTTATTGTAATTATGCTTATAATCCTCAAATGTTAGCGATCAACCCCAAACCAATGTCATGTGTACCAGCAGTACAGTATTTGGCTGATCATTTATGAGTATGGCTCCCAGTTTTATGGTATTTTTTTTTTTTACATTTCCGTCTTTATTTATCCATATTTATTTTATGGCCATTTTATTGGTATTTATCCATATTTTTTTTGTGTTTTCACAATAAATGTAATCGTAAAATGGTATAATTCCACATTTATTTAACTCTTAGACGTGCACTCATACATGGATGCCTGTCGCATTTTAGAAAATTAAGCAGCCACATAACACTATACAACATAACATTACACCCACAGGTACATATTAGTGTTATTCTACAAATATATGTTAATATATGCCTGTATTTAAGGAAATCTGAATCTATTTTTTAACTCCCCATGCTGCCGATCTGCATAGCTTTTGCTTGGAATACATGAAAGACAGCATGGAGAGTCTTTAATAAAAAGCACAATTTTCAGTATTTTTCAGTTTTTAAATAAATACAGATGAAAAACACATTGTTTATGAGATATCCCAATACGTGCACAAGAAAACCTTAAAAAAGCCAAAAGAACATACAAGAAACAGGCTGACAAGTATCATCGACCCAGTCCAGAATTTCAGGAGGGAAAGAAGTGTGATTGTCCATACATAATATCTGTATAAACGACATGCAAAAATTTCAATCAAGGTATATAGGATTGCATAGAATCCTCAAGAGGATTTATCAAGTGGCCATTACATTGGAGCTACCAACAGCATTAAGAACCCACCTTGTGTTCCATGTATCTTTGTTAAAGCCAGTTACCCCAGTAACCACCATTCCAATGAAATAATGATAGATAATGAGCCTGGATTCAAAGCGATTGTGGACTCAAAAAGAGTATGAAACAAACTGTTTAATCCGATACATTGGAAAGTGTATATAGTCCAGAGACTTGCACCTGGGAACCCACAAGTCATGTGCATGCCCACCGTTTATTGAGACAAATCCATTGCAGATATCCCAGTAAGCCAAAACCTGTAAGAGCTGCTTTAGGGTGATGTAGTATCAGGCTTGTCTCATGTGCAGCAGGGATGGCTTGGGCTATTTTAAAGGTATAGTGAATCCTCTAAAAAGCATGAGGAAGTTGCATGCAGATCTAGGTCAGAACATTCAGTTTGCAACTTCCTGTCTCACTTACCTCAGGGTTGCATCTTTCCTCGCTTCTTCGGTGTTGCGATGGTGTAGAGAATCCTTGGTGGAATCCATCCAACTTCTTCAGCGGCTTTAGATCAGTGGGGATCTGCATCAGAGAGTGTTCTGCATCCAATGTGCAAAAGACAAAAGCAAGGAAAACTCATGAGAAACTTCATCTGTTGAGTAACGCATTGCGTGAGCGAACATACAATACTTATCTTGCTTTTTGGATTTTTGGTGAAAGGCTGGTTAGTTATTTGGGGACTTATTTCTTGGATGACTATATTATAAAAGACAGAAAAGATATTGAGAGAATGATATTAGCAATATAAGGGAAGGACATTATGTTCAAGCTTTTATCTGGGCAATTATTTGTACAATAAAAAGGGACTAAAATATCCTATAATCTATGTCACTAGGTCGTGCCAAACTGAGGACTCAAGCATGATGTAATGCTTTAATGTTTATATTTCTGAACATTCTTTGAATTTATATTGTCTTATACCAGTGTCCTTTATATTCCTTTTTAAATTTTGTGGCTGTATGAACTGTTGGCTACTTTCCAAGAGACAGATCTCCAATCCAGGCTGGCTCCTTTGTGGTTTGGAGGTAGGCTTGTGTCTGTTACATATTAAATACATATCTCAAGAATGTATAAGTGATAGATGACACTTGCTAATTATTACCATTATATTCCACAAGGACAAATTGTATTGTATTGTATTGTAATTTCATTTATATAGCGCTTACTACCCCTGACGAGGCATTGAATCGCTTTTTTGGCGAGTAGCACATTACTCCGGAACCCATAAAGGATTAGTGTTGAGTTAGTATAGTGAAATATGAAAGTAATTTGAGTGGTGGATAGGTTAATCAGTTATTTGGATGCAGAAGGATAGCGGAGGGATAGAAGAGGGAAAAAGGATTTGCATTTATATAGCGCTTGTTAGCCCTGATGGGGGTTGTTAAAGGGCTTTTTTCGTCGAGTAGATTAGCAGTAACTTAGTATAGTGAAATATGAAAGTAGTTTGAGTGGTGGATGCTAGTCAGTTTTTTGGATTGAGAAGGATAGCGGAGGGATAGAAGAGGGAAAAAGGGTTAACATTTATATAGCGCTTGTTACCCCTAATGGGGTGTTGAAGCACTTTCTTGGCGAGTAGCACGCTACTCCAGAACCCATAAGGATTAGTGGTTAATTAATATAGTGAAATATGAAAGTAATATGAGTGGTGGATATTAATCAGTTATTTGGATTGAGAAGAATAGCAGAGGGATAGAAGAGGGAAAAGGTTTGCATTTATATACAGCTTGTTACCCCTGATGGGGTGTTGAAGAACTTCTTTTTTTGGCGAGTAGCACGCTACTCCAGAACCCATTAAAGGATTAGTGTTGAATTAGTATAGTGAAATATGAAAGTAATCTGAGTGGTGGATGTTAGTCAGTTATTTGGATTGAGAAGGGTTGCAGAGGGATAGAAGAGGGACAAAGGTTTGCATTTATATACTTATAGCGCTTGTTACACCTAATGGGGTGTGGAAGCAGTTTTTCGGTGAGTAGCACGCTACTACGGAACCCATAAAGTATTAGTGATGAATTAGTATAGAGAAATATGACATTTGAGAAGTGGACATGTTAGTCTGTTATTTCGATTGAAAAGGCTAGTAGAGGGATAGAAGAGGGAAGGCTTTAGATATTTATTTTTTTGGGAGGTAATAGCAGTAGTGGGAAGGATGGGATGACTAAAAAGGGATGTGGAGGGGACGAGTCAGAGGGAAAAGTTTAGAAAGGCTTGTTTTGAGGGATCAGTATACTAAAAAAGGTGTCAGGTGGTGCAAGGAGGCATAGAGTAGGGGAGAGTCTAGAAAGGGCTATTTTGGGGGTCACAGTAGTGGTATGGGGTTTGGGATGAATGAGAGAGTGGAGGTAGTGGATATATTAATAGAGGTATAGGGTGAGAAATAGGCTACTGCATTGAAAGAGTAGTAGACAGAGGTTTGTGATGAGTCAGAGAGTTGACGTAGAAGATATATTGAGAGAGGTATAAGGGGAAAATAGGTGCATTGGATATGCTGAATTAGAAAAAAGTAATACATATATAGATGCATAAGTACATGGAAAGTTTATAGATTCATAATGGAAGTAAGTATATGTAGATTAAATATATTGATAGAGGTATTGGGTGAGAAATAGGGTAGTGCATATATTATTTTTGTTGTTGTAGGAAAGTAATAAATATATACCTCCAAGTACATGGAAGGTATATAGATGCATAAAGGAAGTAAGTGTAAGTAGATTAAATATGCATTCGATAAACTCTGGTTTTGAAGTGTGGTACTTAAAATGTATTTATTTATTTATTTTTTAAACATAATTATTCTACATGTTAATACAAAGCAACACACATATATAGGTACATATCTATAGTACAAATAAATGCTTATATACAGAGGGATATGCTGTATATTTTTGTTTGCGTATGGTGCTTATGTGGGGAAGAGCCAATTCTTGAGTAGTTTTCTGAAGACAAGGTGGTTGTTGGTGGATCTTATGTTGGGGGGAAAGAGTTCCATATTTTGGCTGTTTATACAGAGAAGGGTGTGCCACCCATAGTTTTTTTCTTGTGTCTTTGGATTTTGAGGTGAGGTGCCACTCTAGAGCGGAGGTTCCTATGATGAATGTATTTGGTGATTTTATTCCTGATGAAGAGCAGTCCTAATCCATGAATGGCTTTGTGGGTGATACAAAGCAGCTTGAACGTGGATCTTCTGGCAACCAGTAACCAATGCAGGGCTTTCAAGGCAGGCGAGATGTGGTCTCGTGATTTGATATGCAAGAGTAGTCTGGCAACCGAGTTCTAAATCCATCGTAGTCTTTTCATAGTCTTTAAAGGTGATCCATGGTAGAGGCTATCGGCATAATCGAGTTTGGACAGAACAAGGGAGATGGTAGCTTGGACCTTGTGTGGGAATCCCAAATGGGGGAAGATTCGTCGCAGAGTTTTCATAGTAACAAAGCTTGATCTTGCTAGTTTGTACACTTAGGTATTCATCGATAGCTTGGAGTCCATTCCATGGTTATTCCGAGGTTTCTTACTTTCTTCGATACTTTAGGTGGTGAGCCAAGTTCATCAGGCCAGGCGGCAAGCAGGTCATATGTTTCCAATCGCCACACGTGAGTATTTCCATTTTGAAAGCATTCAATTTGAGATGGCTCCAAGTCATCTATTGATCCACGGCTCTGAAACAACAGAAAATTGGCGAGTTTTTAATGTCCTTGGGCCATTCCAGTTGAAGGAGTGTTTGCATGTCATCTGCATAGTTATAGCATGTGAGTTGAAATTGATTGATCAGTACAGGTAAAGACTTCATGTAAATGTTGAAAAACATGGGCGAGATGATAGAGCCTGTAGGGACCACAGCTTTTGTGGAGTACGGTTTGGACAAGAAAGGTGGGGTATGGATGAGATTAGTTCTGTTTTGAAGGTAGGACATGATCCAGTCTAAAGCTGCCCCTCTATGCCGGCTTCGTAGAGTCTTTGTATTAGAGTGTGATGGTCAACCGTATCAAAGGCAGCCGAGAGGTCCAAGAGGAGTAGTACAGCAACTGGTCTAGGGAGATGCGTCACGATGTAAAGCCCTGGCTAACATTATACCTGCATCAGGTATAATGTATGCAGGGTGGGTGTTCTCACGCAAAAAGGCATGTAGAACTGACGCAGTGAAATCTACAAGATTTCACTGCATCACTCTACGCCTTCAATGCGTCAAAATCCCTACGCCTGCTCAGACCAGGCGTAAGGAATGACACAGGGCTTTGTGAATTGGACTCACATATCTGTTGTGGTGCATTGCTGCATTTGCGCCACTTTCATGAGCAACTCCAGCAATGTGTCATTTTTGCGCCAACAGATGCGTCAAATTTTCTGACGCATCTGTTAATCCTTGCGCCATGGAGCACTGTATTGTAAATACAGCGCATACATAGTGGCACAAGGACATTTGGCACTGATGCAAGGAAACTGATGCATCTATGCAGATGCGTCAGTTTCTTGTAAATCTGCCCCATGTTCCCACTTACTAAAGTGTTGAGACAACCAAAAGGAAATACATAACTTCCTAAAACTACAGAATTTTGTATACATATGTATTGAAATTACAAACCCAGTGCTGAAACATTGGAAAGCTGTTGTAAAACACAATGAACACTGTAAAAGACTGCACTGTTTAAAAAGAGTTTTACAGACTCAAACACATTAACTAACCCATGAAAGAGCTATGGGCCCGATTCTCAAACACAAACTTACACATTTATGTAAGTTTAATTTTTTTTTCTCAGTTACAATGTTATTTTACAGGTAGTATCTTTACGGCTACGGAGAAGACAAATACGACAATGCTATTTTTATATGTGTGCAGTCTCTGCCATGAGTGCGGTCCTTCTGTAGTCATAAAAATACTACTCGCAAAACACATTTGTGAATAGGAAAATCTGGTTACCTTACACAAACGTGTATATTTAGATTTGTGGATCAGGCACTATTTTTTTAGGTCTTCCCTTACTTCTGGAACTTGCAGCAGCAAATTCAAGAACTACAGGCACAACCAACTCAGCCTTGCATGCAGGAAAGCAAATGTCTGATCGAATTGCACCTACTTGGCACATTATGTGAGATAGCTTTGTACTCTAGGATTATTAGAGTTCTGCCATCTTCACAGACGAGTGAAATTCGAACGGTACTAGTGACACATGGGTGTGCAACTGGGGCTTGTCTCAGTTTCTGGTCCTTTGGAAATATTGACCAGATAGAAGCCAATCACACTGAAGCATTTTCTATTTATGTCGATGTCTAATTCACAGTTCTAAACAGAGTCCTATCCAAGTATGAATCAGATGGTGTAGAAATGGATATGACCACTAAAGTGCCT
The DNA here is from genome assembly GCF_964204655.1 of Triturus cristatus. NCBI lineage: Eukaryota > Metazoa > Chordata > Amphibia > Caudata > Salamandridae > Triturus > Triturus cristatus. The sequence continues at coordinate 1,137,597,230 of NC_140583.1, read as the reverse complement.
GAAAATGAACTTAACTCTGTGGAATATTTGAATTTTATTCAACGTGAAACATAGCAGCTACTTAGAAAAATACATTCAGGCAGCCCTGATTTTCAATGATGTTTGATAAACAGCAATCAGAGACAGCCTGAACAGCACTCCCTTATGTTGGTAAATCAGTGTTTGATTTTCCCGCCAGACAGTAGCACCACCGGTTGCACTCGAGAACCGTTTCAAGACAGTCGTTTTCGGTACACTCGTATCATGGAGGTGTACCTCTAGTATTGACAGCATGGCTGAAGTTTGCCGTTTATCATTCGGTCTGCATTCTTTTTTGAAATTACAGATTACTTAAAGATTTTTGCCGGTGGGACAGTGTACGCGACATTTTGAAAGTCCGGTGCAGGAAGGATAACGATATTTGTTCAAGTGAACATTTATTATTTAGATTCACGGTCCTCTGCAGCCAATCCATATCAGGTTTTCCTGGATGTGTTTTCTACCGCCATTTTGAATACCAATCAGTGATGCTTTCTACATGCTGATTGCCTTGAAAAAGTCTTAGTAAAAGACGAACCACGTGTCAGCTAGATCGTGTGCTGGGATTCCTTTTTAAAACAATAAAGACGAGAATCTACAAAAGTTGATGGGGTTTGGATTTTTGTTGGATGTGAAGACTACTGATTGATTGAACCAATCTCTCCTATATTTACTGATGAGTACATGTTTTCTTGTGTTCATTGATCAACATATACTAATGTTGGACTGATTTATCAACACATGGGTGTGCTGTTCAGGCTTACTCTGATTGCTGATATATGCATGTCATGTATTTAATATGCTGGTGATGTCTCTAGGTAGTAGATGTCAATAATTGCTTTGAGCACCCCGATCTAATTGACAATATTTTACATTACACGCTAAATGAAAATTTGTCTTGAACACACATTTTGTTATATTCTGTTGTGCGGTTTTCCCTTTTTAAGGAACACTACTACCTATCTTTGTGTCTTATGTTTGATAAACAGCGTGGTCAGATCTGACACGTATGATTCACAAGCATTTTACTGTGAATGGATGTAACTTTACTCTTGTAGTACTTCTGGCTTATTCCAGATTTCTAGTTATAAGCCATGAGTACTCCTTTCTTACTCCTCCAATTCAATGTTAAGCCAAGTGTAAGTCACAGAAAAATCTTTGATCATTTTGCCCTTCTGACTGAAGGAGATTGACCATCCTTCCAACTATTGAGATTGTACTAAGGTTTACAACAGAATATATTCAGATTTGAAGTTTCAACAAGGTTGGATTTGAAACAAATTTTGACAAGATGAACTATTATGAACATTATTCTGAAAAAAAGATGAAGGTGCTACGTTTGTGAGCACACTTCTCGTTTGATGTTGAATGACAGAATGGAGAGGACTACCTAATGTAATGCAGCCAGGCAATATTGTGTTAGTACTGAGGGGCCTATTCATCGTTCTTGCCCCACGCAACATGGTGCAAGACAGACACAAACCATAAGACATATTTATGAAGCCATGCAAAGCTACTCTGCGTGGCTCTTAGTGGCTCTAAAAGTCTGGAGTAATGCAATGCAGCACTAACCGCTATTTTGTGTTACTCTGCCCTGGGAAGACATGCCATGAGCATTGCATGGGTGGTCCCACGCAACTATCATGGATTTTGACACATCCCCAGATATAACAGAACTTGTAAACCTGGGGATGCGTCAAAATCTTATACCTTCCCAGGGGAGGAGTAACGAGGAGAAATATCTCTATTTCACCTTGTTTCTTCCTATTTCTGTGTGTGCTGCATTCTGCAAAACGGGTTTAGTGTTGGGTTAGCGTTAAAAAAGTAACACTAACTTGATGCTAAACCTTTCAGAATCTGGGCCAAAGTGACCATGTATATTAACTTAATTTCTCACTTTTGCTGACACCAGTTCACTGCACTCCCCTGAAAAGGTCATAGGCCAACATGCAGACCCAACGCCCCAAGCCTTGTGCAGGCAAGCAGAGGCCTCAGCTTTCAATTGTTGCCCATGGCTTTAGGGTATCTTCCATGGAGCCACAACCCAGCCTTCCCATGATTGCTGCCTTTTGTGCTTGCTCTGTCAGTGGAGTTAGATAGTCACAGCTCATGCATCTAGAACTTGAGAATCCACTCCCAAAGGTGAGTCACCAGAACTGCTTGTGAAAGCAAAATGTTGCCACATTATACAGACTGCTTCCAGGAACTGTTTCAGGCACACGTCTTCACTCCATGCCATAAAGACATGCCTACATATGTCATATTTGTTTTTCATGACAAGGCATGTGCAATATGTCTGTGGTTACTAACACAGTACCTCAGTTCTATGACACCCAGTCAAAGAAGGGATAGCATTGCCCATAGGTGTTCAAGGGTAGCCACAGAGTGCATATTTGGGCTCCTAAGCATAGATTTAGCTATCTCCACAAGGCAGGTGGTGCCCTGCAGTGTCCGCCTGAGGTGGCATGCAAAACTATTGCCTACTAAGCAATGTTGTACACATAGTCACCAAAAAAACTCTTTCCATAGCCTCAGATGACAGCAATGTAGACCACGAGGAAGGCTTGCAGCCCATTAAACCTTTGAAGGATGCAGCAAGTGCTCATGAATTCATGGCACAATGGACAGACATCACTGCCGCATGAAATTAAAGGACAGTGACACATGTGCACTGTTAGCATTAATAACAATAAAAGTGTTTGTAGTCACAGAAATGGTTGATAAAGACATACCAACTGCCAAACGTGGCTTGTACTCCATGCTGAGAATCTCTGAGAGTACACTACATGCATACCATAATGAAAGCAACAACTGAGCCAGCAGTGTCTCTTACTCGCTCTGCTACTATTATGTCCCAGCCTATCTGTCTCTATTTGTCAACTTCTGGCGCAGCATCCCATTTGTATGTCTGACACACTCACGCTGCTCGATTTTGGTGCCTCCTTCCTCTCCTGTGTAGGTATTTCCTCCTCAACAACAAATGACTGCAAGAGTGTAGAAAGGGCAGATTTAAACTTGAACAGACCCTACTCTACATCCCAGCTGTAGTGTGTCATCTCATCATGCATATCTAAAGCTCTGCATGAGACAACACCACGGTTTTTGATATTTAGTCAACTGACCTCCAATAGCCTGAATCATAACAAGTATGTGCCACTGCCACCACAGTTCTGCAATAGATATATCACACACAAAACAATGCAACTCTGTCACAGACTCTTTGAATGAGTCCATACTCTGGGACAAGGCTTTGAAGCATCGTTTGATACTAGAGCTCAGTCCATGTATATGTGTACCTAGTGACTGCATGACTTGTAGTTATTGGACTTGTATATCAACATTGATTGCTCAACAACTATGCACTCCTCTCTGATAGGGGTACCTCCCCTTTCCTCATGTGCTATGCTTGCCACACGCTTAATTACAATTCTATGCCTCTTCTTGTACTCCGTATCTCTAGTCCAGAACTTGCAGTGATCTTTGTCCTGCAAGTTGCGGGGTGAAAGCCTGCCATAATGCAGTGGACTGTTTTCCAATGAGTAGACTGTTGTCTTTGTTATAGGAGTGGTTCTAGGTAGGAGTCTCCCTCGCTCTGTAGTCTGTATGTACTTTACCACCTTCTGAAAATGTCACAATTCTTCGAACGGTATGGGTGCATCACCTGTGGAAAAGGGAGTGTTATAGTATCACACAGTAAGGTTTGTGTCCACGCTGAGTGGCTTGGTTGGGGGGACTAACAACTATGACACTCCTCTGTCATAGTGGAGGAGCTGCTGCTGGTATCACATGAAAGTGGTAAGTTGAACCTAACAGTAGATTGTATCATGGGTGGTTTCAGGACATTCATGCTAATCATGTATAGGTGAACGTTTGCCATACTTGCTGATTATGTGGGTCTACTGAATAGTATTACAAGCTCCAAAAATGCATTTCAGTGGGCTAGCTAATAGCTCATATGGATGTTTTTCAGACTGTGTACATTACTTAGTAATATATGGATGTGCACTGAACTCTAGTGCATACATGGTGTGAAAACCTACTCGTTTTTGACTGCGGTTTGGAACATAGGCACTAACATCGTAAAAACATTGTGTTGTTGAGTGTTGATGTGACTGACTCCAAAGACAGCCTTTCGCAGCAGATTCACCTTGTTGGCCTCCTCCCTAGGGGTGGGTGGTGGCACAGAAGATTGTTCCCCTCCAGTACCAACTGCCTCCTTCCACCTGCTGGCTATTTGGTCCTGAAATGCACATTGTACCACCTTTTATATATCTCTTTTTTCCATGCTCCTGGTGGTGATTCCTACACGTGTGATGTACTCCTGTATTATCATTGAAATCCCTCTCAAAGTGCTCAACCAAAATTTCCAAGACCTGACATTTCCAATGTCCTTTACTGTTGTCTATGGCTCAATTCCTCTCCAGTGACTTCCTGTGGCCTGCTATTGGGAAAGCTGCTGCCCTTTATCTGCTTTTGATGTCATCGTTCACTACTAGTGTGACGTTCGCAATGTTTGACGCACTATTAGCATATGTGGGATTGATAAAGAACTGCAAGTCAGGAATCAATACATTGTGATTTTTGATTCTAACGAATCACTGGTGGTTTGCACATTGGGAATGGGTATTTGGCATTTCTCAAACCTGAATTGCAGATTAAAAGGAAAGGTACATCAGTCTTTATGTACTGTATTGTACACGACATGGTCCAAGAGTGACACAGACTTTAAGTCATATTTTAGAAGCCACACAAAGCCACTTTGTGTGACTTTGAGCGGCTCCAAAAATATGAAGTATCTATGCCAATGAAAGGCATTCCATGGATGTTGAGTGGGTGTACCCATGCAACTCGCATGGTTCTTGATGCATTCCCAAATTTACAAGACCTTGTAAACCTGGGAATGTGCAAAAAAGATATGCCTCCCCAGGGGTAACAAGGAGAAATGTCTTTATTATCTTCTTGTTTTTTCCTCTTTCTATAAGTGCTGCGTTCTGCAACACATATAGAAAGAGGAAAAAGCCTCTCAGGATTGCTTTTGTACAGGAAAGGTGCACATTTCTGCACAAAACAATCCAGCCTGTAACATTGGCACCCTTGAACCATAGTGCAAGGGAGCCTGCGTTGGCTCTAGACTCCCAAAATGGCACCAGCACAGAGAATGCTCTGTATTGGATAAATACAGTGTATTCCTGCCCTTTCCCTGTGACAAAGGGCAGTGCAGCAATGTGTCTTGCTGTGCTGCCCTGAGCTACAAAGGTCATAAATATGGTCCGAGCTTCTTAATTGCACCGACATTCAATTCCACTTTGAAAACACACCTCCTACAGTGCTGCAACGTGGACACCAACAAATGCCTGGTTTTATGGGGATTTATGGAAATCCTCATGAAGTGGCAAATCTGTACAAATCCGAGACCTGTCTAAAGTCTATGCTGTGGAGATTTTATGCTTTCGTCAAACTGTTGCCCTAGATATTCTTTGTAGAATAACACTACATGTGGCTAATTTCATTGTTTGTTTTCTTTCCAAACACAATAAAGTATACAAAGACTACCAATATAAGAGGATCCATACTTTATAAAATTTACTTTGTGCAGAATATTTTATTAATTCGTGAGACATGCACTAATGAAGCTCATTTATCCAAATTGTGTAACTATAGGTTAACATTTGAGAGCAATTAATGGTCATGGGATGCAAGCAATTACTACGAAATATGACTGCTGAGGGAAAGATTTTTCATACAATTAAATGTAACCAGAACATTTGTAATGAACAAATAGCGAGCTAAACTGCCTTGACTCTTGTCTCATAATTCCAATTATCCCATAATTCCCAATTCAAGGACCTTATACAGACAAAAGGATTCACCAGCAAAGCTGGAAATGAACTGTTCAATAAGCATTCACCTGTAGACCACTGCAGTGGACACCTCAGCCTGCTGAATTAACTTATCACATGATAAGTAAAATCGTACTTAAAATGTGTATATAATGAATGCAGCTGGTTAAATCAATTTCACAAATAGTGAAATAGGCAAAATACGACCATTATTTAATGCCCATGCGGATTGAAATAGGATTAAAAAAACAAATTCATTGCATGGGTGAACATGAGAAACTGGCAGGTTTTGCTGTTCTTACACTTTGTGTGATTATCTTTGGAAAAACGAGGTCCTGGAAAAAACACACAAAGTGATTGTTTCGCTCAGTTTGTGACCTCTTTTCTTTGGGGAATACCACACAAAAATTCACAAAAAGTCCATTCTCAGGCATGGGACTTTTTTAACTTCCAAAGAAGGCAGAAACAAATTTCAAGGAATTTCTGTAGAAATCCCTAATGCATAACACGGTGTGAAAAAACAGTAAATGTGCCAAACATTATCACTGGATATTGTAGGCTTGATTCACAAACGCATTTTATAGTGCATAATGGAGTACTACAGTAGTACTATTTTCTAAATACAAAATGCAATTCAAAAACCTACAAGTGTAAATCTCCACCTCCACTTCTCCTATCTTTTCTATGGGGAGATCCTCACATATGTAAGCTTAGTACTTAGGGCCCGATTACGATACGGTTTGGAAATCTTCCTGACTGAATGGGTTTGGGAATGGTTTTCAACTGACTGGGATGGAGAGAGTCCGACCAACCAAGTACAATGCAGCCGGATGCTTCCAGATACGATTAGGTCGGACTCCCATTGACTTCAATGGGAGGCTATGTTCCAACCGAATGCATGGGCCCCATTGAAGAAAGGGCTGGCTGGAGAAAATCGGGCACCCTGTGGCAGGCACACCGTGGTGCCTATCACACTGTGCATGGCTGGTAAGGGGTGACCTATGGGTACTCCCACGGGCCTGATTGGGAAGGCTCCAGGTGCAGGAGGGCACATTATGGGCCCCCAAAGTCTGATTCTGTCTGTCAATTCGAGTCGGACGGCACGATTCAGAAAGGTTGTCTGAATCCAGCTTCGTACTCCATTGTTAGGAAACGCGGCCCTTAGAGACGTCCAATTCTGGTCTGTACAGCTCGGTCATTCTGAATGCTGTCAGGCTCAGATTGGGATATTCCTAATGCCTAACTCGCATCGTACCCGGTTGGGCAGAAACGTTTCCAAGTTGGCCTGAAAGACACGTTCCAGATCCGATTCAGATGGAGCAAATACCTTTAGGAAGCCTTAATGAAATAAATCAATATTTTATTCAAAATTTAGGGCCTAATTTTGATGTTGGGCACGCTGCCACTGAGAGGCCATGAGTGGCGGTCCGCCCGTCAGACTGGCAATCGCTCCGACTGCCGCATTTGAATACACTGGGTTGGACTGCAGAGGTTGGGGGGAAACACCGCCGCCTCTTCGACAGTATCCAAGAGGCCCCCCCATTTTATTGCAATTAGCCCCAGGAAAGTGGCAGTCCCGTGGCTGTGAGGGGGGGGGGAATGCAGGCCCACGCATCATTTTAATATTATTTGCCCAAAGGAAGTGGCAGTCCCTAGGGCGCAGGGAGGCAGCATAGGCACCCCTGCATAATTAATAATAATATTATATATATATATATGTGTATATATGTATGTATGTGTGTACATATATATATTCCAGTAGGTAGTCATACTTAGGACTTAGTTTCCATAGGAAAATCTTTTTTGATTTGCCAATATCTTTGGCGCCGTTTGACGAATCTTTGCAAATTTTTCAAAACTAGTGGGCCGCTCGGCTCAGCTCCTGTCTTAAAAGTTTCGGAGTAATTCATCAAGGGGGTCAAGAAAAAAGGGGGTTCCCAAAAACGCTTTTTCTTGAAGGTAATTGCCATATGAACTTTTGTCGCGGCTACAGCCCGAACTGCTGAATGGAATTACGCCAAATTTTGGCAAAGAGGTAGCTGTTGTTCCAGAGTGCACTCTTTGATTCAAATAGTGTAAATCTGTTCAGTAGTTCGTGAGGAATTAAAAAAGAAAAATATCAATATCTGGTGACCTCAGTGGATCTGCGAACCCTCCCGAGCACGAGCTTCATTCTGATTGGCTGTCAACACTCCAAACTAGGGGTGGGCGGAATTTGCGAAATTCACTTTCGCAAATTATCGCGAAAATGTTAAAAATCTCCGCAAACACGCGGAAATATCGCGAAGATGCAGAAGTTTTTTTCCCGCCTGTTCGCGGTATTTTCTGCGTGGTCGCGGCTCGCCAACTTACCCATGCGGTTGCTCACGGGCGCGGCCATCTTGTTTTCACTTGTCTCGCGGTGCATGATCGCGAGAAGAAAGACGTGATCGAGCGACGAATGACGTTACTGCGGGCGCGAACTGTCGCGAGACAGCACAAATGGCTACCAACAATCCAACATTTCGTGGAGAACGCGACTGGATCGGGAAAATTTGTCGGCGAACGCGGGGATTCAGGTAAGGCGATCGCGCACACACGAGAATGTATTATTTTACAGCGCGAGCAAGCAAAAAATTTCCGGTAAAATGCGGATTGCGGAAATTTTGACATATTCGCGCTCTCCGCGGAACGCGAAAATGTCAAATTATCGCAATTTCCGCGAGCGGAACGGAATTTTAGCCCAGGCCTACTCCAATCCAAGAGGTGTTGGCAGCCATTTTGTGACTCTGGAAAAACTGAGTCACATTAAAAAAGGGACAAAAAAGTTGAAAAAAGGAAAAAGGGACAGGGTAGAAATATCCTGACCTCCTAGGCCTGGTAAGGGGGTCCCATGGGAACTCCCAGGGCACGTGAACTCCAAAACAAAAAAAACAAAGCTCGGTATATCACTCTTTGTTTTAATGAGCCCCCATGTGGGCCAGATCCCGGGGGTAATATGTAAAATATATGCAGGGGCCACGTGGGCACCTGCAGCCCCAGGAACCATCACCTCCCTGGGCTTTTTATTACTCTGGGTGGGGGGGTTTGCGGGCCACCCCAAGCCCCGGGCACTGCAACCTCCCTGGGGCTTTATTAATTATGGGCAGGGGGCACGCGCCTCCCTGCAGCCACAGGGACCACCACCTCCCTGGTGCTTTACTTAATTATGGGGCTATTTTAATAAGTAAGTGTGGGGGCTCAAGGCTCCTCACACTGCCCCAGGGACCACCAACTCCCCAAGGCACAAATTATATTAATGCGGGGGTCTGTTGCAGACCCCAGGCCCTGGGGACCACCACCTTCCCGGAGCTTTAAACCTGTTGGGAGGGGGGCCATGTGGCCCCCCTCCTGGAACCCTTCTTGTCCCTGGGGACTGCCACCCCCCAGGGCCAGCTCCAGCAATGTCCCGGGGTGCCCAACCCAGGACATTACAGTTTTCTATGGCAGGGCGGGAAAACGGCTGCCGCCCTGCAACTGCAAACTCTGCTTTGCTTCATTGAAGCAAGAGCAGAAAATCTGCTGTTACTTCCATGAAGCAAAGCAGATTGCTTTTGGACAAGGGGAGCTGCATGTCAGCAGTTCCCCTTGTCCAAAAGCAATCTGGCTCCTGCAGGAGGCGGGGAGCTGGCTGGGACCGTGGGCAGGCTGGGCCTCGGGGGATGGGTTCCCGGCAGCACACTTTGAGTAGTAAGAATAAGAGACATTTTTTTCTCACGTGTTTGGAGTCGCGACTCTATCACGGCTTTCAGCGCAGCCCCCTCATGTAACCGCTAAGGGTTCGCGAGTTTAGGCAAAATTTTAAAAAGTATGTATTTTTTTTGTAAAGTAACATTGACTGTTGGGTCATAGGGTGGCTCTAAAAAGAGCCTTTTGTTTTTATTATGAATTTGTTGTAGCTACATGTAAGTGCGGATGCACAGCTTTTCGTTTTTGAGAAAGATTCTGTTCCCTTGATCTGTGAAGTGTACTCCATCACTTATGTAGATGTCGTCTATATCAAAACGTAGGTTGTTGTTATAGATGAAGCCCATCCTATGATCTTTGAGGTATGCAGAAACAGCTTTATTGACATTCTTCCTAGCTTTCTCAAACTGTGGACAGAATTGATTTGACCAGTTCCATTTCTGTCTTTGGCATATACTAGAGTATACAGAGACAGTTTGAGGCAAAAACAACATCAATTGTGCAAAGGTGTCCTTCATTAGCATTTCCAGACCTACCCCAGTCAATGTGCCTAGGTCATTGCCACTACAGTTCACAATCATGAGGTCAGAAGGTTGGAGATGCAAAAAGGTTTTAACCAAAGGCAACAATCGGTGCCACTTTAATTCTCTTTGTGCCATCCATTTAATGTCCACATTTTCTAAACCTAGGTCTTTGGCAAAACTTCTGTGTCGAGCATACCTTTTGCACCAGAAAACATAGCTATGCCCTACAATCCATGCTGTGAGCATCTTGAAGGGATGTCTGGAAGGAATGAAAAGATGTCTGTAGCTGAGGTAGTCAGTTGGTAGAATGAGAGGTATCTAAAATGGTGGAGAACATGTTGTTTTTTAAAAAGTTGATGAGTGATTGGCTGTTTATCATGATTGTGAACTCACAAATAGGATGCATGTTACTTTGCTGAGGTATCATGTTTGTGATTATTTATTAGAAAATGTTTGAAAGGTACAGTATATATCATAAGGTAATGCTTTGCAAAAGTCAACCACACCTGCTGTTTGCATTAGTAAGCTTGTGTGCTGAACTTGAAACCTTGGTGAACTTGTGACCTGCCAGTACAGTTGAATGTTCCATGAACTGTTACTATGGAAACTGGCATTAAGTAGAATGGGGAAAGTGTTGAAACTTAACTTGGACTTAAACTGTGAAATGGATACTTAAATATGAGTGAAAAGTTAGTAAATTAAGGTTTTCTAAGACACTAGTATGTGTACAAGTATTGTGTTCCTGAAAAACTATACTACTGTTATTAAAAATAGGGTTTTGAACACAAATGTGGATTCACGGCTCCATCATGGTGGAGTCGCAACCTCAGAAAATTACAGAAGCAGTTTGGAAACCATTTGAAGACAGTTAGAAATGGTTAATATGTCTAGCCAATAGAAATGTGTTTTTACAATTTGAAATAATGATGGAAGCAATGTGATTTGATACTTACATTTATATGAGTGCAAAAACAGAAGGAACCCTGTGGATCCACCCTTCAGACCCATCATCTCCGGGTGTGGTTCTATTTTTGAATCGCTAGAGAAATGACATCGATAATTCTTTGCAACCCATTGTGTGTGCTATAATTCCTTTCATTCCTTTCTGTTCAAGTGCATCCACTTGCCTGGCCCTAACCTTCCCTTTTCTTACATGTATGGCACCCCTATGGTAGACCCAAGGTACCCCCCTGGGCAGAGTGCAGTGTATGTGAAAGGTAGGGCATGTACTGGTGTGTGTGAGAGGTCCTGATAGTGAAATACTGCCGTGTTTCACTATTGTAAGGCTATCTGTCATGTAGGATAGAATGGGAAATACTTTGTAACATCTTAAAAGTACAACTTCCCATTGGGACAAGATAGGGAAATAAAGTTTGGGCTCTCTGAACTCAGAATTTAATAACACATCATTCAGAAAAGATTTTTTTTCGTTTGTGTGTTTGAAAAGCGCACTTTAAGAACGTAGGCATTTGTCTTGTTTAACCATTCTGTGTGCCTCTGCCTGTTTGTGTATTGACTGTCTGGTTTTGAGTGACAGAGCAGGGGATGTACATTCACTGTAAACAACCACTGGGTGGGTTGAGGTGTGCCTGGCTCTTCCTGGATGACTCACAGCTGAGATGAATAGACCTTGGTTGAATTTAGAGTAGTGGGAGGAGTTATCCTTCCACCTGAATATGGCCTGTCTCCCTTGCACAATACTGTCTCCACCCCCTGTGATCATACTGCACCAGTGAGGACAGAACTGGTTTGGACTGGCTCAGAGACTCATGCCCAAAGAGAACAAAGACATTTTGCGGTATAAGTATTACACTTGAAACCCCAAAACTTTAGATTACTTCTAGACTCAAGAAGAACCTTTCCCAAGGAGAAGAGTTGAAGAGCTGTGAGGAAAAGTACTGCCCCTTTGCTGTGTCCTGTGAGAGGTTGGCCTTCTGTTGCAGTTTCTGCAAAGGAAAGGACAAAGACTGGAACTTTGCTTTACACCTGCTTGAAGAAGATCTCCAAGGGCCTGTTCTAAAGTCTCAGGGACACAAAGATTTCATCTCCTGCTCCCCTGAACTCTGCTGCTGAGAGTTCTGACTTGCCAGGAGCTGTATGTTCTAGTTCTTGGCCTCTGGAGGTTTGGAAGCTGGAAGAAAATAAGAACTGAAGAAATCAGTGCATCGCTCTTCTTGCGGCTGTTTTTCCCAATGCAGCAACGCCGTGCGATAAGAATCTCCACACATCGCCGTGACGCTGCGGAAACCAATGCAGTATCTGTTGCGGCTGCAAGAACCGATGAATTGAGGGATCGTGGCTGAAGAAGCCGACACAGCTACGCTCAACGCCGCAGCTTCAATCGCCGATGCATCCTTGATCTCCAAGCATTGCACCTGTGCGGCAAGCTTTCCCGACACATCACCCGTGGACTAATTGTCTTGGAGTCCACGCATCACTTCCCCCTACAGACCGGATTCGATGCATCACTTCTCCTGCATATAGCAGAACTGTCACATCACCTCCCCAAGGTCTCAGGAACAGACTCATCTCTTTGTTTTCGACGCTTCTCTTCTCTGTTTGGCCTTGTGAATTTTGATGCATCTCCAGGTGTTTTGTGAGAAATCATGCATCCATCCCGAAACCGGTCCTAGGATGCTTGTTTCCAGTCCAGGGAGGACCTGGCCTGCCAGTTCGGCCTGGACTGTTCCCATTGGGCGCAGTGTCAATACTGATTTCCATATGGCTGGGTCCAAACTGGAAAGGCATGGTGAGCAAAAAAACGTTGGATTTAGGCCCAGATCTCTATACTGGGGTAAATGTATGACATTGTTCTGCATTCTGTCCATCAATTGTTACTTTGGCATTTGTCAACTCGAGTGGGACAGGTATGCCCAGAGGTGAGTCCTATGCTCTCCATGCCACTAGAGTCAAGCCATCCTGGTTGATGAGGGGTGGAACCCAGAAACCAGACCTAGGATTCTTGTTTCCAGTTCAGGGAGGCCTGGCAGTTCAGGCGGGACTGTTTCCATTTGGTGCAGGGTGAAGACTGATTTTCATATGGCTGGGTCCAAACTGGAAAGGCATGTTGAGCAAAATAACAATGGATTTAGGCCCAGATCTCTGTACTGGGGTGAATGTATGACATTGTACTGCATTCTGTCCATCAATAGTTCCTTTTGAATTTGTCAACCCGAGTGGGACGGGGTATGCCCAGACGTGGGTCCTGTGCTCTGCATGCCACTGGAGTCAAGATATCCTGGCTGATGAGGGGTGAAACCCCAAAATCAGTCCTAGGATTCTTGTTTCCAGTCCAGGGAGGACCTGGCCTGGCAGTTCCGGCTGGACTGTTCCAATTGGGGGCAGGGTCAAGACTGATTTACATATGGCTGGGTCCAAACTGGAAAGTCATGGTGAGCAAAAAAATAAATGGATTTAGGCCCAGATCTCTGTACTGGGGTGAATGTATGACATTGTTCTGCATTCTGTCCATCAATTGTTCCTTTTGCATGTATGCATTGCAGCATGACTGTTTTTTAAATCCTTCTGCAGCACCTAATGGATTCCACATTATTGAATGTATTATATATGGTTATTCAGCCAATTGTTATTGATTAAATGGATTTAGTTTGCAAAGTCTGAAAAATATATATTGAAAAAGGTAAGGTGAAGGGTGAAGCCTATTTTCTATCTGTCACATTTGTTGAGGTGATACTAGGCGTTTGTGATCCTTTAAAACAAAAATACAGTATGAGAAGTGGCTACTTGTTTGTGGGGCACAATTGCTGTTGAACCCCTTTCCAATAGATGTCCTTCAGTTTAGCTTCCATAAGAAAGTTTCACTTGTGTCAAGATTCTACCCCAGCACCAAGAAATCATTTTGTTCAAAGCATGCTTCATAAATGAATCATTACATATGTTTAAGAGGGAATGCCCCCTGCATTTTTTAAGTAGGATTGCCGTTCTTTGAGTTTTCCACTGCATGTATTTAGAATCCTGGCTGTTGATTTTCGGTCCTAGTGTCTCTCTAACCTAGGGTGGCCCTTAGGGCGTAGCCTTTCCCCTGACACAAATAAGGTCTTTGGCTTGTCATGTGACTTTAAGGGGCCCACTAAGCATGCCCTCATTTGTTGTGCAGTGGACTACCACCCCTTTCACGGGTTTAGTATGTACAGTTGTGGCACTGCCTGCTTTATTTTGCGAATCCATAGTTGTATTTATTTTTTTATTTTTTGGGTGTCCTCATACTGCCAAAGCTCTTATTAGGATTACTCCTATCTCTCCATATCAGCCTATCAACCCTCGGAAGAAGTGGAGAGAGAGAGGAGCTTTCCCTCAAAGATAATACTGTTTCCATTTCCAACTCCTGTTCTCTTTAGGGGATGTTACTAAGGAGGCTGGGACCAACAGTAAAATCGGCTAATCATAGGACCCACTTGCCTTCTCCCTCAAATCCAACAAAGCAAACCAGATCTTAACTTTACTTCTTTGGCCACAGGCCATGTCTGATTCACTAGTGTAGATGATATTCTTTAAACACTCGACAAAAGTTGGGGGAGTTTCTGATTTCCACATCCTACATAGCTCTCTCCTTGCCAAGATTACCACATAAATCATAAAATTGGATCTAGGTGCATTCAAGTGATAGTCATTCAAGAGACCGAAGAAAATCAAGCTGGTACTTACTTCAATTGGTTTCCCCAGCACTTCTTCCAAAAATTTACATACCTCCATCCAATAAGATTTAATTCTCGGACACTCCATAAACATATGTATGTCGTCAGCTGCAGGATACTTGTACCTAGGACAATTATACGTGTTTCCTGTAACCTTAGATAGCTTTTGTGGAGACCAGTAAACTCTGTAGGCCATGTACAAGTGGTTCCTTCTAAGCGCAGCTGGTTTCACGATAGCCTGCAACATAACAAAAGAGTCAGACCATATTTTGTAAATATCAGTATCATCGTCTCTGTACTCTTTACCCCAAAGACTTATAACTTCACTTTCCACGTTGTCCTCAGCATCCAGTAAGGCCCAATACCAAAATGAGATTTCCTTTTTCCATTTGTCCGTTCTAGTAACTTGATCCAATTTCAGGTTTTCCTCCTCTTTAGGCCAGTTTTGTGTCGCCCACCAAGAGGATATCTGATAGTACTTGAACCTCGACAATGTTCCTCTTGTTAGCCTATTGAGCGCTTCCCAGCTTAATAAGTTAGATTCCTCTTGTAAATCTCCCCAGCACCTTATACCTCCCATTTTCAAAGGCTGACTGAGTTGATCTCGTAAGCATTCAGGGGTGCCGGGGGAATCCCAAATTGGGGCCTGCGCTGCATAGTATGAGATTTTCATTCTTTTTCTTATATGCACCCAGGTCTCTAAGGCTGCTCTTAAGATTTTTAGCCTTACTTTTTTGTAGAACTTTGGGTCCCCGTATTCATAAAGAAAGTGTTCCTGCCCTTGTACCACATCTTTCAGCATGGCCTCAAAAAATAACCCTAATGATGAAATATCAGTCTTACTAGCCAACATTCGAAAATGTTTAAAATGAAAGGCGTAACAATATGTGAGTAGATCCGGTAATGCCAACCCACTTACAGTGAGACCTTTTCTAAGCTTTTTCCAGGCTATTCTCGGGCCTTTCGTTGCCCAGATGAAATTACCTATTTTACCTTGTAGCTTAGCTATGTCTTCTTTCCTAAAAAGCAATGGGATAGAATTATATAGGAAGGTGATTTTAGTTAAGATTATCATTTTCACAAGGTTAACCCTCCCATAGATGTTTAGAGGGAGGTTAGCCCATCGTACAAGTAAACTCATAACCTTCTTACTTACTCTCTTCCAGTTAACCATAGGGATATCCTCTAATTTCTGCGTTAGCTGTACCCCTAAATATCTCATTTGATTCTTAACCCCCGACATCCCATTACTTGATTCCATTCCATTATTTCAGTTTTGTTCCTGTTAATTTTATGCCCTGAGACTTCACCAAACCTCTCTGCCTTCTCAATTAACCTAGGGATTGCCTCTAAAGGATTTGTTGTGCATAAAAGCAAATTATCAGCATATAGAGCAAGTTTAAGTTCTAGCTCTCCCAATTTATAGGAGTAAATTTGGGTATCTGCTCTGAGCCAGCTGGCAAATGGCTCAATGTACAAATTGAACAAAAGCGGCGACAAGGGACACCCCTGCCTAGTGCCTCTCGTGATGTTAAACCAATCCATCAGGGCCCCATTAACCAGCACCTTTGCTTTAGGACTGAGGTATAGACTTTTTACTGCCTCAACAAAGTTATTCGGAAAACCAAAACTTTTTAGGGTCTCCCACAAATATACCCAATTAACTTGTTCGAAAGCTTTGGCAGCATCTATTGCTACCACCGTTAATGCAGCCTTCCTTGCTTCTGCCATATCTATGACCCCCATTGCCCGAAATGTAAGTTCATTCAACTGCCTCCCTGGTATGAAGCCTCACTGATCCGGATAGACCACCCCCTTTAATACCTTTGCAACCCTTGCTGCCACTATACCTGTGAATACCTTGTAATCTGAATTTAATAAAGATATCGGTCTGTAAGAATCTATCTTCTGGGGATCTTTATTTGGTTTTAATATAAGCGTAACTGTGGCTTCCACCCATGAACAAGGTGGATTTTCCCCTCCTATATAAATTTTATTAAACAGATTTTTTAAAATTGGCACAACCTTGTCCAAAATACATAGATACAACTCTATTGGGAGCCCATCGGGCCTGCAGCTTTTCCCCTTGCCATCTTTTTACATTGTGCTCTTACTTCTTCCTCAGTAATACCTCCTCGCAAGAATACCTTATGTTCCTCAATCAACTGAGGGAGTGTTATTGATTTTAGCCACTTCTGAATAATCTTTTGTCCTGGCGTAATATCCTCCTTATGCAATTCCCTCATGAAGCTTCGGGCTTCTTCACGAATCTCTTCATCCGCATGTATGATTCCTCCTAACCCTCTTTTGATTAAGTTCTTTATCGTATTCCTTGCCCTGTCTGTTTTGGCTTTCCATGCCAATAAGGAGCTGCATTTCTCCCCATATGCAAAATGCTGAAGCTTGCTAACTTTCAACCTATCTAAAAGCTTCTTGTCTAAGTTAGCCTGAAATTCAGCCTGTAGGCTCTCCAACTCTTTCACTAAGGGTGGCACTGTGCTTAAACTTTCCATTGATGCTTTCTGTAATTCTTCTTCTTTTCCCTTAATCTTACTTATTTTATTTGCTTCATCTTTTTTCAAGGCTTTCCTCCTTCCCACCGTTATGGAGCTAAGTAACCCAGTAACCCCTTATATAGGCTTTAAAATCCTCCCATACTATCTGATCCTTAGCTGTGCCAATATTAAACTTAAAATACTCATCGGTCTTTTCCCCTAACTCCATAGTCACTTCTTCATTCAATAATATGGTCCTAGCTACTGTCCACTTTTTTTGTACCTCTTTTTGCCGCAGCCCCAAAGTCATAGCTACTGCTGAATGGTCTGATAATATAGCAGGGATATGATTTATTGTCTCCACCTCTGAAAACAGCTCCTGATCCATAAGAAAATAATCGATTAGTGAGTGGTGCTTGTATTTTTTACTGTAAAACGTGAAATCTCTGGTTTTCCCTTACTTGCTTCACCAAATATTGAGCACATTAAACTCTCTAGTTATATTTTTTAACCTAGCAAACATTTTAGGGGAACTATTATATTTTGCTTTCGAAGTACGATCTATTTCCTTATTTAGAACTAAGTTAAAATCTCCCCCCATTATAATCGGCGCAGTTGTGTTTAACAAACAGACTTCCAGTTTTAGATGTGTCCCCGGATTGTCTTCATTTGGTCCAAAATATGCTACACAGACTAAGGGTCAATCCTGAATTGTTATAGTGGCCACCAACCATCTCCCTGACTGGCCTGTTTCCTGTTTTACCAAATTTATTCCTGCATTACTTTTTATGATCAGTGCTACTCCCCTAGTGCTTCCTCTTTGTTCAGAACAGAGCACCTCCTGAATTCATCTAACTTTGCTAAAACTCTGTTTGCACTCTTGCACCTCCAAGTGAGTCTCTTGTAAGAGACAAATGTGTGCTTCACTATTTTTCAAAAATTCTATAACCCGAGACATCTTTCTCCTACTCCTCAATCCATTCACGTTCAATGTTATTATTTTGACTTTATTAGGCCTATCCATCCTTGTAACTCCCTAAACTCTTCCATCGTAAACCTAAAGCATGTATGAGGACTACATTTTTTCTTATTTCCTCCTTGCTCCACCCACCCTGTGCCCCCCACCCCCTCAAGGAACCCTCCTACTACTCCCTTGGCGGTTAAAAAACGCCGTTCGAGATCCTCCCTTTACAGCTGGAAGCATCCTCTCAAAAAAAATCAAAAATATACAATTTGGATGGAAAAAAAACCCTCATATGTATGTTATATTATGCTATATATATTTTTTTCCCTTCTTTCCTCCATTTTATACTATCCACAACACACCCTATGCACTTACGCACCTACCACCACCATCTAATCCCTGTTATCTATATCTATCTATATCTATCTCTAACTCAAATCTACCTCTACATTTGTGCCAAGAATGTGTCAACTTCATCTGGGGAGCTGAAATTATACATCTTGTTTTGCCACATTATTTTGAGCATGGCTGGAAATTTCATTTGGACCTGTGCCCTCCGACTTCTTAATGCAGGCATTCTTGTCCCAAGGTCCCACTGCTTTTGTGCCGTTCTCTTTCCAAGGTCTGACCTAATTTGATAACTGAAAGACTCATGTTGTATGTATGTATGTATGTATTTATTTCTTGTAAAGCGCATCTGTCACCCCAAGGGTATCCTGGCGCTGAGACCTCATTAAACCATCGGAAGAATGTTTACATTGCCCTTGGGAACAGATAGGTCTTAAGGTCCCTTTTAAAGGGGAGCAGATCTTGATGACCCCTCAGCGCTAGAGGGAGGGAGTTCCATAGTGAGGCGGCCACATAGCTAAAAGCGCGGCCACCTATCCTTACTCTAGTGATCCTTGGAATCCGCACCAGAAATGCCGATGAGGATCTCAGAGGCCGGGCAGCTTGGTACCATGAAAACAGGCCCTGGAGTGGAATTGGTCCAAGTCCATGCAGCGCCTTAAATACAAGACATGCTGCCTTGAACACGATCCTCTGTTGTATCGGCAGCCAGTGGAGATCAGCTAGGGCTGCGGAGGAGGAAGCAGAACGTGGACGCGATAAAGCCAGTTTCGCCGCCATGTTCTGGATCCTCTGCAACTTAAGGGTCAGTTTTTTAGGAGCTCCTAGAAGCAGTGCGTTGCAGTAGTCTAATCTACTGAGTATAATACTACGCACCACCTCTGCTCTAAAACCTTGGGGGAGTATTGGCAGGATTTTGCGTAAGGTACGAAGCAGGCCCATGCAAGTCGCTGCGGTCTTATTTACTGAACCATCCAGCTGTAGATCCGGTTCAAATACCACTCCTAAATTACGAGCCGATTTAGCTCCTGCCACAGAGCCAGGAATAGAAGGTGGCCAGAAATCATCAGGCAGCGCACGAGGGAGGCGATCAGGAGAGCAATGGAGAACCTCTGTTTTAGACCCGTTGAACTGAAGTGAGTTAGTTCGCAGCCATTCGGCTGTAGCCGACATACAACGATGAAAGGTGTCTTTCGAAACCGACTCACTACCCTCAAATGAAAAAATCAGTTGAGTGTCATCGGCATAATTGATGACTGATATGCCGAATGACTTAATCAGTACTATGAGGGGTCGAAGATATAAATTAAACAGGATCGGGCTAATCGCCGACCCTTGAGGAACTCCCTGATTCACCTGTCGAGTGGCTGATCGAAAAGATGGTAAAGCCACCGCTTGCTGTCTGTCACTGAGATAAGACGTTAACCAACCTAAAGCTAGATTGGTTACTCCCGCGCTATGGAGACGCTTCAGGAGAACCGCATGGTCAACCGTGTCGAACGCGGCCGACATGTCCAGCAGCACCAGAAAAACTGACCTGCCCTTGTCGACACGCGTTCGTAGCTCATCCAACACGGTAACCAATGCGGTCTCAGTACCATGTACCGGCCTAAAGCCATACTGAGCTGTATCCAGGCAAGAGTTTAATTCCAGATAGTTGGACAAGGCTTTTGTGACCCATCTCTCGAGGACCTTTATTACAAAAGGTAAGAGCGAGATGGGCCTATAGTTGGCTGGACATGATGGATCTAAAGAAGCCTTCTTTAATAGTGGAGTTACTATTGCCACTTTCCAACTAGCTGGAACTGTCGCCGTCATCAGTGACTGGCAGCAGATGGAATAGAGTGGAGGGAACAGCTCATCCTGAAATGCCTTCCAGATCTTATGGGGCATTGGATCCAAAGGTGAGCCTGAAGACACTCCATTGGCCAGTGCATCAAATTCCTCCGATGTAGGAATGGGAAAGCAAGGTAAGCAAAAAGTATCTACCCTGTTATTATCCCGAAGCGACACCGAGTAACGGAGAGACTCCAGTGAGGGAGGTAACGGTGACACCAGCTGTCCAGGCACTGAGAGTCCATTCAAGATGGTCCTTATTTTCTCCTCAAATGCAGCGGCCAGAGAATCACACAGCTCCTGAGAGGCCGGGATAGCTGAGGCTGTACAGGATGGATTAGATAAGTTATTGACCAGCTTGAATAGGGTTTGCGATTTATTTGTGGCCTTATCCAAGGTGTCTTCTAAGAACTTAGCCTTAGCGCTTCTCAGCTGAGTCTTATATGCTTGTAAGGCCACTCTGTACGCTACCCTATCCAACTCCGTGTATCCTCTCCTCCAAGTACGCTCAGCCTGTTTGCAGCGGATCTTATGCTGTCTCAGATCGTCATTAAACCAGGCATTAGTCACTCTGGGTCTCTCCCTCACCCTCCGCAGAGGAACCAATTTGTCTAGGGATGTCGAAATTTGCTGACAGAGTGCAGTATAGCTTTTATCTACACTGTCCTCCACCTGGAAACCCCTAGGCAGTAGAATAGGACGAGTTGGCTCTCTAAGAAGGCGGGCCCATTGGCGCTTAAGTTTAAAGCCACTTGTATTGGTTGATTTTAACGGCCCAGATAGACCAAAGGACATATTGATCAAAAAATGATCTGTCCAACCCTGCTCCAGAATCTCTTTCACTGCCACCACCTCCGGATCAGCGAAGATCAGATCTAACACATGTCCCTTAACATGCGTGGGTGATGAAACCAACTGTGTAAGTTGAATGTTACCACACGATTGGCAAAGCTCTCTGTAGGCCAGATCTTGAGGGCCGGACGGCCAGAGGTTAAAGTCTCCCAATATTAAAACTTTTGCGTGGGAATTTGAAAGATCATAAATTAAATCAACCAATGGCTGAAGAGAGGTTGTGGTCGAGGAGGGAGGTCTATAGCATAGCAACCCTGTGATCAGAGAGCCACTCTGGGACATGATGGAGAAGCCCATGAGCTCAAACCCCACTACTTCCCTAACTGCTAATTCCACCAGGGAGATCGAATCTTTATAGATGTAACCTACTCCACCTCCCCTACCGAGACACGAGGTACATGTCTAATCAGATAGCCCGGTGGGCAAGCCCAACCGAGTTCCAACCCGCCGTCCGCCGTGGTCCATGTTTCCGTTACAAATAGTATATCCATTTGTAAGGATTCCAATAACAGGGCTATCTCGGCATGATGCTTCACGAGAGAGCGAACATTCAGTAGGCCGCAGGAGAGATTTTTGGCCGCTGACGGACATAATCGATGTAGAGCCGCGTCCCCCGTGTGGTACGATAAGTTGTTAACATCCTCATAGTTGTCGACCAGGTGAGTGGCCAGAGGCGCCCCTAAAGCGCCCGGGACGCGAACGGGCGCAAACGGGCTTACCTCTGGCTCACCTCCGGCGCAACTACGACGCGACCGCTGCGCGCATCCGCTGCGCGCCTGCTTTCCCATACCTATTAATAGTATTACGCCGCGCGGGCTTCCGGCTGCTAGAGCCTCTAGCCCCACCCAAAATGGCGCTACGAATGTCCAAGCCTCAGCCCTACCCAAGATGGCGGACGAAGCACGAAGCACCCCGACCCCACTGACTGAATCCCGCAAAGTGCGGGTGAGGGTACAATTTATGGTGCAGGTGAGCCTAATCTAGAACCCCCGCTTACTGTCCCCACAGATGCCAGGTGGAATGGTAGATACCGCAAGAGCAGCAGCAGCGCGATACAATATAGCGCGTTTTAAAAATACACAGCGTACGCCAACTAAAATGCTGTCCGGCAGATACACGATGGTAGAAGTCTAAGGAGAGTTGAAAGAGAGCAGTTTAAATAAGCTCTCCAATGCGCGGGCTTCCGGCTGCTAGAGCCTCTAGCCCCACCCAAAATGGCGCTACGAATGTCCAGGCCTCAGCCCTACCCAAGATGGCGGACGAAGCACGAAGCACCCCGACCCCACTGACTGAATCCCGCAAAGTGCGGGTGAGGGTACAATTTATGGTGCAGGTGAGCCTAATCTAGAACCCCCGCTTACTGTCCCCACAGATGCCAGGTGGAATGGTAGATACCGCAAGAGCAGCAGCAGCGCGATACAATATAGCGCGTTTTAAAAATACACAGCGTACGCCAACTAAAATGCTGTCCGGCAGATACACGATGTTGTAATGATGTTTCTTTTAAAGCTCTCCCCAACACCAACTCCTTAACTGCGTATGTGAGAAAATTAATCAGTATTTTCCTTGGAGCCTTTATAGTGGGATTTAGCTTAAAAGGGTATCTATGGACTCTCTGGATCTCCTTATCCAACTCTATATCTGGTCTATCCTTCAGGATTCCTTCTTTCCAAATTTTGCATATGAAGGCCTTGATGTCTCCGCCTTCTGCGCCCTCCGGAATTTTAAGAGCTCTTAGATTGTTCCGCCTCGCCTGCATCTCTAACCTCTCCATATCTTCCTGTAAGGTTTTAATCTGCACTTTTAATTTCTTGAGATCTTTAGTATTCTCTGACACTGCTTCTGAGAGGACTTTTACCTCACATTCCAACGCCCCAGTTCGTAAGGCAACGTCATCCAGTTTTCCTTCTAAAACATTGCACTTATAATGAATCCCTCTCTGGTTGGTCTCTGAATTCTCACATTTCGAAAATATATCTTTTCTTAAGCTCAAAAACATCAACTCAATTGAGTTTTTCCCCCCTCTACTCCTGGAGGTGTATCAGTATTTTCCCCATCCAAGGTACTGCCACAACCTTGCTCTGGTGTTGATACTATGGTGGGGGGCAACCCTATAACAGAGGGGAGGTTAGCTTTATTAGGTGCCTCCTGGGCCCTAAACTGGTAGTTGGATTGGCATTCCCCATCCTCCCCTCTTTCCTCCTCCGTCAATAATGCAACGCAATTTTCCAGTTGTGACGGGGTGGAGGCCATCTGTGCACCTTTTCGCCCTCCTTTAGAAGTCGCGACCTGCTCCAATATTTTGAAATAGGATGTTAGGGAAGACGTTGTTTTTACCAAAGTTTGCACGTGGCCTTGACTCCACTCCGCTCTTTATTCCCTCCAGATTTTATCACTTTTTTCTTTGGGGAGACTGGCACCACCTCTCTGACCTCTCCGAAAGTCTTTCCTTCCGCAACAGTTTTATCTCTATTTTCCGCCTCAAGGTAGGAGCGCAACTGATATCTGTTTCTAATTCTAGGCTGGGGAGGGAGGGTCACTTTATTAAACGCACAACTGATACCATTTTCCAGCCCCACTAGTGCCTCCGACCCTAGCTGAGCACTTCCACTTTCTAAATCTGCAAGGTCTATCCTCCCCCCCTTCCTCTTCTTATCTGTACCAGACTCCAAAACCATATGAAGCGAGTCTCATTCCATCTGCCAAACCTCTACACGTATTCCTCCCCTGCTACTTCGCCTTACCGTCTGTAGGAGAGTAGGATCTGCACTTATGTTGCCCCCACTTTTTTTCTGATGTTTACACTGGTTTCTGGCTATAGTCTGGCTGGGACCCTGCTAATCAGGGCCCCAGCCTCTCTGTTCTCTCTAAGCAACTTGGAGTGCATATTATATGCACTAGTGATTGGATACTGTGGTACCTTATGAGCCCCTAGTATATGGTACTTTAGGTACCAAGAGCATAGGTACTTCACAGGCCTACCAGGGGCTGAAGCATGTATTATGCCACCCCTGGGAAGCAGACTAAATCTGACACCACATGCCTGCTACTGCAGCCTGGGTGAGGTGGTGTTAGCACTCCTCACTGAGGTATAGGGTCCCTATATCTCACCCTACACACACACATATAAACCTATCAGTCACCCCTAAGGCAGGCCCTATCAATCCTGAGGGCAGGGTGCTTGGTTTCCATGTGAGGGGGTGCCTGTGCCTGAGCAGGGCCCCTCTGCAGCTCTCAGAGTCTATTCTCTGTAGCTGTTTGTGGATGCGGTTAAACCATGTACTCTTAAATGCATTATAACCTAGCGGTATATGCTAACTTTGGGATGGCTGCATCAAAACATGTCGTGTTTGGTGTCAAACACTTTGGAACCATACCCCACACCAGTAACTGGTGTGGGAGTATGATCCCATCCTTCTAGAGGGATAGACATGTACCCACTGTGGAAACACGGTAGAATCATGACGAGCCCTGGCATCACAAAATGGATGCCACCAGCACAGACACTGGGCTGCCCTCCTGCTGCTGACTGAAACTCGCAGTGAAGGAGGCCCAACAATAGGCATCCTGTCACAGGGAGGTGTAACCACCTTCCAGACAGGATTTAGTGTATTGGGGCTGGGTGGGTGCACTCCTAGAGTGCTTTGAAGTCCTGCACTGGGGGAGCAGTAGGCTCCTCTGTGCATATGCCAGCTCAAACCGGTTCAGGGGCTACCAGCCCCTGCTCTGGCGTGACACTTGACAAAGGGAAGTGGGTGTAGCCACCCACTCCCCTGACCCTCCCAGAGGAGTGGTCATAGAGCTAGTCCCTCCCTTCCTTGTAGTATAAGTTAGGGAAACCTTGCCATTGCAAACTAAATATCCCTGGACGAAGCTCTGAAGAAGAATCCTGGACCTTCGACGTTCCACTACCTGTGGAAGACTGAAGAATCTCCCTTGGAGTCAAGGAGTGACTCCCCTGCTTGGCAGGCACCAAAACTTTGCATCAATGGTCACAAACTTTCCCGCTCCAGCCGGAGTCCGAAGTCTCTGCAGCCCCAGAAGTAGATTTCCTGACTTCTCAACTGCCATTGTGAGACCCCAGCAAAACTGAGGTGAGTGGACTCCACGAGTGACGAGGAACAGCAATACCCGGGTACAGTGCACTATTGTCGAGTGCAACCCCTTCACGACATTCTACAAACTTGTGCTTTGGACCACGTGTGGCTCAAGCCTCCAGCAGGATTTTCCTTGAAGATCAGAGGCCTACCTCGTTCCGAGTGACCGTGGGCTCCTGGTGAGTGAATCCTCCCGAGGCATCTTCGCGATCCCTTGCCAGCTGGCTTGTGGGTCCCCTGAAGACTTTTCCATCAAACCAAAGGGCTCTCCTGGTTGCTCCAGGCCTTCCCTGACTTACCTTTGATGGGTGAGTCCCTCAGACCTTGCTGGTCTGCACCGCTGACTTTCTCCACATTCCACGAGACTTGCTGTTGCCAAGGCTTGTTGGCTCCAATCCAGTTGTCGACACATCAGTAAGCTGCAGACTTTGTGGGACACTCCGAATCCAGCTCCTGGTTGTCGTCGATGCCTCCTGGACCTCGTGGCTGAAGAGTCAAGATACCTGTGATCACC
The DNA here is from genome assembly GCF_964204655.1 of Triturus cristatus. NCBI lineage: Eukaryota > Metazoa > Chordata > Amphibia > Caudata > Salamandridae > Triturus > Triturus cristatus. The sequence goes on along the minus strand of NC_140583.1, from coordinate 1,137,571,382 downwards.
TGAAATCACCCAACTTCTGTGGGCATCCAGCTTCCTGGCCCCGGGTCACTGGCAAGTGACTTTGACCACTGTCTCCTCTGCTTTCAGGTCTTCTTTCTTCTGAATCCAGCCTTGGATTCCACTGGACACTTCTTCTGTCTTCACAAGCAGCAAGTCTTCTTTGGTTCCCATTGAAAACGACGCCGCGACCCGACACCAAAAGACACCTATGCACCCGGCTTCCCTGGGTGAGGTAACTCGAGTACTCTGGTGCTCCTGTGTGCGTTGGCTCTAGAACTACTTACCCTGTAATTGACTTGCTTGTAGAGTCTCCCGAAGTATCCTAAAACTTTAAAATTCCAACGCGACTTGCTCCATTGAAGTCTATTGGGATCCACGGCTGTGTTCTCACACTGCATGCGTCTCCCGTGGGTCCTTTACTTACCTGTCTTGGGTGGATTAGTGAGGCCGAAGCGCTTCTGAAGACCTTAGGCCTTCTCCCTTCTCAAGTCGTTCTTCTTATACCTCTTTTTTAGTATATGGTCTGGTACGCCCCTAGGGCTCCAGCCATATAAGTGCTTAATTTGTTGTGAAACGTTGATTTGTGCATATGTCCTTGACTTCTAATCTCATAAAGAGATTAGTAGAGTGGGTCTAGTAATAAATACATATATATATTTTATATATATACATGTGTGGTGTCCTTTCATTTAGTGATTCAAGAGATTATAAGCTAAAACAAGCTGCTTTACATTCCTCTGAGACTTAGCCTGAAGGCTGCTCTCCACAGGCACCACTAGGATAGCTTTCTTTAAAAGGTTGTCTTAAACCTATCTACCATAAGAGGCAAATTCTACTGGTGCAAGGTGGCCACTTTAACTAGTGACCAGCATATGCCAGGCCAACTTCTCACACCGTCCAAAAGTCTGAGGCAGGTCCCACACCACAAAGCCCTCCTCGGCTCTTTGCAACTTTCTCCCCCTGCCTCCTTGGCCAGAGTACTGTTCTGTCTCTGCTGCCCCCGACCCAGAAACCGATCCGTGCTGCCGCGGACCGCATCTTTCTCCAGAGGTCAGCCCGGCGTCTCCAGGTCCCGAGGTAATCTGCCTCTTCCTGACCCATGTATCGAGGAGAGATTTTCTCGGAGTCGAGCTGGAAAAGGTATTTTTCGCTCAAATTAATTCTCCAAATGTAGATGTGTCTTGTGTGCCTTATACCGCTTCTTCTGTTGCTTCTTTCTGCGGGTTATTTCTTCCAATGTTCAATCCATGCCTCGTGCTGTGCCGGAAGCTCCCGCGACCGACGTCAGCCTGCCGCCATGTTCCTCCTCCTAGCACCAACTAGAAGGCAGTCATGTGACTTTAAGGGGCCCACTAAGCATGCCCTCATTTGTTGTACAGTGAACTACCACCCCTTTCACGGGTTTAGTATGTACAGTTGTAGCACGGCCTGCTTTATTTTGCGAATCCATAGTTGTGACAGGACTTTTATATCTATGTAACCTAAGTGAAGGTCTACTGGCCAACTCATGTAAGTTTCACTTCTAAGTGCTTCCCAAGTGCTTTGAATAGCCGCATCATCAAGTGCATATCTGCTTGTGCCTGGCCCCATTGTCACAAGAGTATCGGTCTATGTATGGCAATTACATCAGAAAGTACCATCTTTTGAGTTGCTGTATCACCACCAAGGACTTGGCCTGTGTGCTTATGCATTGTACCCAGAGGAACAAGCCTGTGGGGAACTTCAATGGCTAGTCTATGGAGGGCAACTACCTGGGAGCCGCAGCGCACAGAGGGTGGTTCGCTCTGTTCACCTACCCACCTGCACTGAGACCCCTGAGACCGGACTCACTCTCCCAGGAGGCCATTGGACACACCCGCACCTGGGTTGGATAAAGAGCCTCGCCGCTCCCGCTTCACGGGAGCCGCAGCGCACAGAGGGTGGTTCGCTCTGTTCACCTACCCACCTGCACTGAGACCACTGAGACCGGACTCGCTCTCCCAGGAGGCCATTGGACACGCCCGCACCTGGGTTGGATAAAGAACCTTGCCGCTCCCTCTTCGCGGGAGCCGCAGCGCACAGAGGGTGGTTTGCTCTGTTCACCTACCCACCTGCACTGAGACCACTGAGACCGGACTCGCTCTCCCAGGAGGCCATTGGACACGCCCGCACCAGGGTTGGATAAAGAACCTCGCCGCTCCCGCTTCGCGGAACGCGCGCGGGCGCGCACCGGGCAAAGCCCGGGCCAAGGGCGGGCCCGTTTGAGCCCGTTCGAGCACGATCGAGACTGGACAGGACCGGGCCACCCCTCTAACATTGGACATACCAAGTAAGGCTAGTTACAGGAAGCTGTACTCCCTGGTTTAAATTGCAGTTCCATAGCATCGAAGGGTTATACATTCAGATGGCCATGCGAGAGGGCAAGGGGAGAATGGCTACAAAGGGTGGAAGTGTGGCAGGGACGCTGGATCAGTTCATTACCAGAGCCTCCAAAGTCCTAGCCCATGAAATTGCCATAACTGAGCGACGGTTGTCATTAGACCCAATGCAAACAAAACGCTTGTCACTAGGAGACCTAATGCTTGTACAATCTCCTGAACAATGTCGTGAGCCAGGAACAGAAAGTTCACCTGTAGAAGTCCTGCAATATCAGAACCGCAGTGAAAATGCAGTAGTACAAGCAGGCTTATTATGCTCTCAACACCCGGTCCTAAGTGTAAAGGGGGGTGCTGCTAACAAATCACCGGCCTGTGCTAAAACTAGGTCCATGTCTATTCCGGTGGCAGAGAGTTATGCACACTCGACGGACATGACATCAGCCACTAAAAGGAAGCGGAAAGGAGGCCCACAGAGGGAGGAAAACCCAAAAGTATACAAGTTGGCTAAAAACCATGACAAGACTCAAAAAAAAAAAAAATTGGACTTAATTGAAGAACAAGAGTTAGCTGCCAAAACCCGAGATGCTTCAAATGTGAATGTTATACATGAGGTTTTATTTAAACCTGATGATGCTTTCTGGGGGAAAATGGCAGCTTTAATAACAGACTCTCTATCTCCATTATCTAAGAGATTGTCAATAATTGAGGAAAAACTTCTTTCACTTGCACCAGCTCCCTATAATTCTGGAATTGTACCAATGGTTGCACAGAATAATGTAAATTTGATATTGGTGCGACCCCAGCATCAACTACCTGAGACACTCCTGATAGAAGTAGCAGGGGATGGGGGAGGTTCAGCCCCAAATATGGCTAGCATACCACCATGGGCCCAGTTAAACGAACCACTGAGCGGTATGAGACTAGCTACACATGCTGCTGGTAATGATTTGGAGTATGTCTCTAGGGAATCTAGAGCTAAAGGAGGCCCTAATATTGTACACAGTAATCCCATAATTGAACCAACTCTAGTAAGAATTGACCTACCACCAGCAACTAGCCCATATGTGGTGGTTCTAACAGGGGTCCCGGAGCCAACCAAAGGTCTAGAGGAATCCTATTTGGCATTGAAAAATAAAGTCAAAAAATACTGTAGCTGGGGTTTCAGGTTTAGGTAACGGCGCCACAGGGAAAGTAAGCATAAATTATCTATTTATCTGAAGTGATATGACGGTGCTAGAAGGTGGGAAGTACCGCCCAACTCCCCAGAAAAAAGAGCCAAGGCTCTACAAAGTTTAGCATTCAGTCCTTAGCACACATCCTTTTTTATCAAAAAACAAATTATTAGGTGTTTCCACAATGACAGTACAGAATTGTAGGTGAACAAAATAGATTAGTCTCCTTTTGTGAGTAGTTCTTTATTCATTGGGTGTCTTCCGTGCGATATACAACATCCAGCCGACACGTGTTTCGTCGCCACATGGGAAAGTTAATCCCGCGACTTTTTCAAGGCTGTGTTATAAAAGAAAATCAAGAACCTATATAGTACACAACTTGAAAACATGTACTCAGTGGCAATGCCAAAACAACTTAGTGGTGAAACTCAAGAACCGGCTACCAGTGGGTGAGCAAGTCGTCCATGATACACACTATGCAAAAAGCTGTAACGTTTGTTATGTACAATAATAATAGTTGAGAAAAGCTACTTATGATTTTAATAACAAATGGAGAGAGCTGTATTGACGTGCTAAAGTGGGGAAATACGCTAAAAGAATCAGAGCCAATCGTGAATTAGAGTGACAAACGTGAACAAATTCGTGATGTGATGTGGCTTGGTTCATTATAGTGTGTTTAAAATCGGAAGTGGTGCGTCTATGTGTGCGGTCATGCAACGATATTTAACGTGCCATGTGTCATTAAAAACAGACCATGACAGTGAATTCATTGTGTTGTGAGATCATAGCTACCTATTCTTCGGTCGTTTTGGTATACCTAAAATTGATTCAAATGACCTTATTTAGTACTCATATGAAAGACTTGACAAGTTCAAGGGCCAAAATAAACATGGGCATTGTACGTTAAAGATAAAGCACCTACTTATTAAGTGGTGATAATTCCAAACCACTTATGGTTTCAGTAGTGGTGTCGTCAGTATTCCTCTGTGGCTGTTCAGTGGTCAAGTGCTAATAGATTCTATTTCCAGTACTGAAAAGTAAAATTTATTTAAAAAGGGATAAATAAATCCAGATCGTGTATTGCATCTTAGATTTAGCGTCAAAGAGTGGTGTGTTTACTTTAATACATGTTCCGCTTTAGTTAAAATAAAATTAGTGGTGACACAAGAGAATACGTTGGTCTAATAATAGCCAAAGCGTTTATTCTCGAAGAGAGGTTGAGTAATTTATTATGCGCTATACCATGCGCAGGCTCAACACATGAAACGATGATTAATAAATATATGCCCTGGTAACTGTCTGTCCCCACGTATGTCCGTGGCTGCTTGGAATTTAAGAATAGCGTGACTCCCCAGTATGTGCAAAACAGGCTCTGATAAGACAGCCTGATAACAATCACATTGCCTCCGGAAACACAAAAGAAGAATGCCGGGTGAAATTAACAAAATGTTCTCACAGCGCTCGCTGTCAATGTTATTATTTAAACGAAGCCGCCTGTGTGGCAACTGCTACGCTTACCGTATTCTACTGGAAATCGGGCCGGAATACTGCCTGTCACTGGTTTCCCTCGTTGAAGTGTTCAAATGCGAGTGGCTTCCCTAGTGTTTATATTTCCGGTTTCTATACGTGAAAACGTGATCACGTTACTTAAAGCATCGGGTGCCTCCTCTCATGCAGTGAGTGGAAGAGGGACTTAGCGTGAAGTGGCTACTAATTCGGCCATCTTGGAAGTATATGTAATATTTTGTATTTACGCTAATATTCAGTGCATAGATCTCTCCAGCTATTAAAACCAGTACACGATGCTCCAGAACTCCCGCAGTTAATAGATAAATCAAAAATTTGTTAATATAAGACATATCGTAAAACACCTATGATCAGGAAAAAGTTACAAATTGGAAAAACATATAATTCAAATATAATGTATACAGTAACATATCTCTAGATAAATACAACATATGATATTAGTCATTAGGGTTATTAGTGCTACTCTAATCGGTGTGTGGTAGAATAACCCAATTATTTATAATGTAGTGAAGCATGGTAAACAAGGAACTGTGAATAGAACTGTGTGCATGCTAACTCGAATGAAAGTACTGAGGGTCTCATCTGCCTAGGAAGTAGTGTAATTCATGGTCAATGTTAAGACCATGTTCCACACTACGCATTTTTAAGATCCATTGGGCCTCTCTTTGTCTTAGTGTCAGTTCTCTGTTGCCTCCTCTCGGACTAATTGGGACATGTTCTATTCCATAGAATTTGAATATGCGGTTGCCTGTTTGTGCATTGCAAGTAGACATGTGTGCTGCAAGTGGGTATCTCATGTCTACTTGTCTGATCGCTCTGGTATGTTCCCCTATGCGGTCCCGCAAGGGTCTAATTGTACTACCAATGTAGTGTTTGTCACATTTGCATTGTATTATATATACAACAAATTTGGTTAAACAATTAATGTTAGAATTTATTTTGTATTTTCTTCCCTCTGGTCCTAAGAATTCAGTCTTTCGATCATCCGCCCATTTGCAAGAGCTACAGTGACCGCATGTGTAGAAACCACATGAATATTGACTAAGCCAATTAGTCCTGCCAACTGTTTTAGGATAGCTAGGGCTCAGTAGGTTCCTCAGTGAGACCCCCCTCCTGTATGTTATGGCTGGTTTGTCCGTGACGTACTCACTGAGGGTATTGTCTGCCTTTAGTAAGTGCCAGTGTCTGTTAAGGATCTTTTTTAGAACCACCGACCAGTTGTTGTACCCAGTAATCAATCTGATCTTTTGATCATTACCATCTTGTTTGGGTTTTTCTTTTAGTGTTTCATGTTGGGTCATTTTGTCTATTCTTTCTTCAGCTTTTTTGAGTAAGGGTTTGCTGTAGCCTCTCCTTTTGAACCTTGATATTATGCCTTTCTTATGTGTGTGGAATTCTTCATCCCTACTGCAATTTCGTCTGGTTCTTGTCAGTTCTCCAAAAGGAATGGAACGTATCTGGTGGTAGGGGTGTGCACTACTGGCGTGCAACAGAGAATTACATGCTGTTGCCTTGCGGTACAATCTACTTTCAATTTTGTTGTTGTAAATATATAGTTCCACGTCTAGGAATGATATGTGTGTTTTACTGTGTTCCATGGTGAATCTAATATTACACTCATTATTGTTCAGAAATTCAAAGAAACTTAGAAGTTTGGTATTTGTACCTGTCCAGATCATGATACAATCGTCAATATAACGACCCCAAAATAATATAGAGTCGTTATATTCTGCACCCAATGGGCCCCAGATTCTCGTCTCCTCGAACCAACCCATGAAAAGGTTGGCATACGAGGGAGAAAATCTGGAGCCCATCGCTACTCCCTGTGTCTGTCTAAACCATTGTTGTTTGAAGAGAAACACATTGTTATCCAATATGAGTTCAATCATCTCAATGAGCATTTCTGTATGGTTCCAGGAGCTCGCTGCCCTTCTATTCAACATCCTTTTGACAGCTCTAATGCCAATATCCCTTTTTATACTGGTGTACAAGGCGGTTACATCTAGTGTTACCATAGTCATATTGTCTTCCCAGTTTAGATCCGCTAGAATACTCAGAATGTGTTTAGTGTCCCTTATGTATGAAGCTAAGTTGGTTACTAAAGGCTTCAGAAAGATGTCTACATATTCCGATATTCTCTCTGTCGGCCCACCTATCCCGGATATTATGGGTCTACCTGGTGGGAATGGAAGGTTCTTATGTACCTTAGGTACAGTATATATGCATGGGTATCTTGGTCGATCAACTTTTAGATAGGTGTATTCATTTTCGTCGAGCAGTCCCTGTTCATGCCATTTTCTTAATTGGGAATTGATATACTTTGTTAGCATCCACATAGTTTAACCAAATTTGTTGTATATATAATACAATGCAAATGTGACAAACACTACATTGGTAGTACAATTAGACCCTTGCGGGACCGCATAGGGGAACATACCAGAGCGATCAGACAAGTAGACATGAGATACCCACTTGCAGCACACATGTCTACTTGCAATGCACAAACAGGCAACCGCATATTCAAATTCTATGGAATAGAACATGTCCCAATTAGTCCGAGAGGAGGCAACAGAGAACTGACACTAAGACAAAGAGAGGCCCAATGGATCTTAAAAATGCGTAGTGTGGAACATGGTCTTAACATTGACCATGAATTACACTACTTCCTAGGCAGATGAGACCCTCAGTACTTTCATTCGAGTTAGCATGCACACAGTTCTATTCACAGTTCCTTGTTTACCATGCTTCACTACATTATAAATAATTGGGTTATTCTACCACACACCGATTAGAGTAGCACTAATAACCCTAATGACTAATATCATATGTTGTATTTATCTAGAGATATGTTACTGTATACATTATATTTGAATTATATGTTTTTCCAATTTGTAACTTTTTCCTGATCATAGGTGTTTTACGATATGTCTTATATTAACAAATTTTTGATTTATCTATTAACTGCGGGAGTTCTGGAGCATCGTGTACTGGTTTTAATAGCTGGAGAGATCTATGCACTGAATATTAGCGTAAATACAAAATATTACATATACTTCCAAGATGGCCGAATTAGTAGCCACTTCACGCTAAGTCCCTCTTCCACTCACTGCATGAGAGGAGGCACCCGATGCTTTAAGTAACGTGATCACGTTTTCACGTATAGAAACCGGAAATATAAACACTAGGGAAGCCACTCGCATTTGAACACTTCAACGAGGGAAACCAGTGACAGGCAGTATTCCGGCCCGATTTCCAGTAGAATACGGTAAGCGTAGCAGTTGCCACACAGGCGGCTTCGTTTAAATAATAACATTGACAGCGAGCGCTGTGAGAACATTTTGTTAATTTCACCCGGCATTCTTCTTTTGTGTTTCCGGAGGCAATGTGATTGTTATCAGGCTGTCTTATCAGAGCCTGTTTTGCACATACTGGGGAGTCACGCTATTCTTAAATTCCAAGCAGCCACGGACATACGTGGGGACAGACAGTTACCAGGGCATATATTTATTAATCATCGTTTCATGTGTTGAGCCTGCGCATGGTATAGCGCATAATAAATTACTCAACCTCTCTTCGAGAATAAACGCTTTGGCTATTATTAGACCAACGTATTCTCTTGTGTCACCACTAATTTTATTTTAACTAAAGCGGAACATGTATTAAAGTAAACACACCACTCTTTGACGCTAAATCTAAGATGCAATACACGATCTGGATTTATTTATCCCTTTTTAAATAAATTTTACTTTTCAGTACTGGAAATAGAATCTATTAGCACTTGACCACTGAACAGCCACAGAGGAATACTGACGACACCACTACTGAAACCATAAGTGGTTTGGAATTATCACCACTTAATAAGTAGGTGCTTTATCTTTAACGTACAATGCCCATGTTTATTTTGGCCCTTGAACTTGTCAAGTCTTTCATATGAGTACTAAATAAGGTCATTTGAATCAATTTTAGGTATACCAAAACGACCGAAGAATAGGTAGCTATGATCTCACAACACAATGAATTCACTGTCATGGTCTGTTTTTAATGACACATGGCACGTTAAATATCGTTGCATGACCGCACACATAGACGCACCACTTCCGATTTTAAACACACTATAATGAACCAAGCCACATCACATCACGAATTTGTTCACGTTTGTCACTCTAATTCACGATTGGCTCTGATTCTTTTAGCGTATTTCCCCACTTTAGCACGTCAATACAGCTCTCTCCATTTGTTATTAAAATCATAAGTAGCTTTTCTCAACTATTATTATTGTACATAACAAACGTTACAGCTTTTTGCATAGTGTGTATCATGGACGACTTGCTCACCCACTGGTAGCCGGTTCTTGAGTTTCACCACTAAGTTGTTTTGGCATTGCCACTGAGTACATGTTTTCAAGTTGTGTACTATATAGGTTCTTGATTTTCTTTTATAACACAGCCTTGAAAAAGTCGCGGGATTAACTTTCCCATGTGGCGACGAAACACGTGTCGGCTGGATGTTGTATATCGCACGGAAGACACCCAATGAATAAAGAACTACTCACAAAAGGAGACTAATCTATTTTGTTCACCTACAATTCTGTACTGTCATTGTGGAAACACCTAATAATTTGTTTTTTGATAAAAAAGGATGTGTGCTAAGGACTGAATGCTAAACTTTGTAGAGCCTTGGCTCTTTTTTCTGGGGAGTTGGGCGGTACTTCCCACCTTCTAGCACCGTCATATCACTTCAGATAAATAGATAATTTATGCTTACTTTCCCTGTGGCGCCGTTACCTAAACCTGAAACCCCAGCTACAGTATTTTTAGCTTACTCATCTAGGAGGCAGCCGGGAAGGCATCATGAATACATTTGCGAGTGATAAGGAGAAAAGGGACAAAGAGGCAGATGATCTGTTTAATAACTTGACCAATCAAGGGTCAAATACCACTCCACAACCAAGTGGACAATCCTCTAAAAAAGAGGGCATGAAGGATAAGTTCTTGAGACTTGAAAAGATGAGACTTAGTGAAATGTCCAGGTGGTGGGATGCAGCAACCCTGAGACAATACATAAAAGTAAAAAGAGTACCTAGAGGACTAAGATCCCAAATAATACCCACATATGAGGATCTGGAACCAGATTTATTAGCGGACTGGGAAAAGGAACTAAACAATAATTCGAATAGACTGATGGAGATCCTAATTGAAAACTGTGACAGGAAGGTTGCAAAATTGCAGAAAGACATTGAAACGATAGAAACAGAAATAAAAGACCTTAATTTACCAGAGGTAATGACAAAGAACTATGTAATTCTTAATGAGATCATAGAACGACATGTCGCTGATATCAAACAGCGGAAAATGAGGAAAATTAAAAGAGACGAAAGGGACTATGCTAGCGGTAGAATTTTTACTTTTGCCAAAAAGTATGACCACCTGATTCCCAAAAAGTACCCACCAAAACGGGGGAGGGCACATCAGCTCATTCTAGTACTACCTCACTAGATACAGACTTAACTAGTGAAAGTGATCCGGAAAGGGCAGATACTACGGGTAATGTCTCCAACGAGACAAGTTTTTTGTTAGAGGTCAGACGGATAAAAAAAGGCAACAGAGAAAATCGCAGACCAAATCAGGGAGAAAAACAAGGAGGGGAAAACGAGGGGGCAAGAGATACGGAGCGTCCCGGGGTAAGGACCAGATCCTGGAATGCGAGGAAATGAATGATCTTACAGTTATGAATTTGTCAGACTTAGAGCTTACGAATGATATGGTGTCAGTACTGTCTAAAGGGATGAGCTTTTGCCCTAGTAGCATTGGCGATATATGTACAACCAAAATTGATTTGTTTAAATTTACTAGACGTCTAAAATTGAAAAAGCATTTTGAACTGAACAAAGTGGCTAATAAAGACATGCAGCAAAATCTTGGTTTATTATTACCCAATGAACAAACGATACAGGACTTACTAGACACCAGATTGTTGTTATCTTTAACTGATTGTGAAGACGAATTAGTGTCGACTGACATAATAATGAGAGACCTAAACATTGACCCAGATTATAGTATCACTAGTAAATTAAAAGAAAAATCTAAATGGACACCTACACTCACAGCAGGCAATAACATAGACCTATTTTATAAATTGGTCACGGCTGAACTAGACAAACATGATATCAAAAACACGGCCTCACGTATGAAGAAGGATAACCTCACACAACAAGAAAGAATGGCACTCAGAACACTCAGTAACAACAGGGACCTAACCATAAGGGAGGCGGATAAAGGGGGAAACATGGTGGTCATGCGTAGCACAGACTATGAACAAGAAATACAGACCCAACTAAATGACCCTGATTGCTACGAAGCCTTAATAGGTAATCCTATGTGGATGCTAACAAAGTATATCAATTCCCAATTAAGAAAATGGCATGAACAGGGACTGCTCGACGAAAATGAATACACCTATCTAAAAGTTGATCGACCAAGATACCCATGCATATATACTGTACCTAAGGTACATAAGAACCTTCCATTCCCACCAGGTAGACCCATAATATCCGGGATAGGTGGGCCGACAGAGAGAATATCGGAATATGTAGACATCTTTCTGAAGCCTTTAGTAACCAACTTAGCTTCATACATAAGGGACACTAAACACATTCTGAGTATTCTAGCGGATCTAAACTGGGAAGACAATATGACTATGGTAACACTAGATGTAACCGCCTTGTACACCAGTATAAAAAGGGATATTGGCATTAGAGCTGTCAAAAGGATGTTGAATAGAAGGGCAGCGAGCTCCTGGAACCATACAGAAATGCTCATTGAGATGATTGAACTCATATTGGATAACAATGTGTTTCTCTTCAAACAACAATGGTTTAGACAGACACAGGGAGTAGCGATGGGCTCCAGATTTTCTCCCTCGTATGCCAACCTTTTCATGGGTTGGTTCGAGGAGACGAGAATCTGGGGCCCATTGGGTGCAGAATATAACGACTCTATATTATTTTGGGGTCGTTATATTGACGATTGTATCATGATCTGGACAGGTACAAATACCAAACTTCTAAGTTTCTTTGAATTTCTGAACAATAATGAGTGTAATATTAGATTCACCATGGAACACAGTAAAACACACATATCATTCCTAGACGTGGAACTATATATTTACAACAACAAAATTGAAAGTAGATTGTACCGCAAGGCAACAGCATGTAATTCTCTGTTGCACGCCAGTAGTGCACACCCCTACCACCAGATACGTTCCATTCCTTTTGGAGAACTGACAAGAACCAGACGAAATTGCAGTAGGGATGAAGAATTCCACACACATAAGAAAGGCATAATATCAAGGTTCAAAAGGAGAGGCTACAGCAAACCCTTACTCAAAAAAGCTGAAGAAAGAATAGACAAAATGACCCAACATGAAACACTAAAAGAAAAACCCAAACAAGATGGTAATGATCAAAAGATCAGATTGATTACTGGGTACAACAACTGGTCGGTGGTTCTAAAAAAGATCCTTAACAGACACTGGCACTTACTAAAGGCAGACAATACCCTCAGTGAGTACGTCACGGACAAACCAGCCATAACATACAGGAGGGGGGTCTCACTGAGGAACCTACTGAGCCCTAGCTATCCTAAAACAGTTGGCAGGACTAATTGGCTTAGTCAATATTCATGTGGTTTCTACACATGCGGTCACTGTAGCTCTTGCAAATGGGCGGATGATCGAAAGACTGAATTCTTAGGACCAGAGGGAAGAAAATACAAAATAAATTCTAACATTAATTGTTTAACCAAATTTGTTGTATATATAATACAATGCAAATGTGACAAACACTACATTGGTAGTACAATTAGACCCTTGCGGGACCGCATAGGGGAACATACCAGAGCGATCAGACAAGTAGACATGAGATACCCACTTGCAGCACACATGTCTACTTGCAATGCACAAACAGGCAACCGCATATTCAAATTCTATGGAATAGAACATGTCCCAATTAGTCCGAGAGGAGGCAACAGAGAACTGACACTAAGACAAAGAGAGGCCCAATGGATCTTAAAAATGCGTAGTGTGGAACATGGTCTTAACATTGACCATGAATTACACTACTTCCTAGGCAGATGAGACCCTCAGTACTTTCATTCGAGTTAGCATGCACACAGTTCTATTCACAGTTCCTTGTTTACCATGCTTCACTACATTATAAATAATTGGGTTATTCTACCACACACCGATTAGAGTAGCACTAATAACCCTAATGACTAATATCATATGTTGTATTTATCTAGAGATATGTTACTGTATACATTATATTTGAATTATATGTTTTTCCAATTTGTAACTTTTTCCTGATCATAGGTGTTTTACGATATGTCTTATATTAACAAATTTTTGATTTATCTATTAACTGCGGGAGTTCTGGAGCATCGTGTACTGGTTTTAATAGCTGGAGAGATCTATGCACTGAATATTAGCGTAAATACAAAATATTACATATACTTCCAAGATGGCCGAATTAGTAGCCACTTCACGCTAAGTCCCTCTTCCACTCACTGCATGAGAGGAGGCACCCGATGCTTTAAGTAACGTGATCACGTTTTCACGTATAGAAACCGGAAATATAAACACTAGGGAAGCCACTCGCATTTGAACACTTCAACGAGGGAAACCAGTGACAGGCAGTATTCCGGCCCGATTTCCAGTAGAATACGGTAAGCGTAGCAGTTGCCACACAGGCGGCTTCGTTTAAATAATAACATTGACAGCGAGCGCTGTGAGAACATTTTGTTAATTTCACCCGGCATTCTTCTTTTGTGTTTCCGGAGGCAATGTGATTGTTATCAGGCTGTCTTATCAGAGCCTGTTTTGCACATACTGGGGAGTCACGCTATTCTTAAATTCCAAGCAGCCACGGACATACGTGGGGACAGACAGTTACCAGGGCATATATTTATTAATCATAGTTTCATGTGTTGAGCCTGCGCATGGTATAGCGCATAATAAATTACTCAACCTCTCTTCGAGAATAAACGCTTTGGCTATTATTAGACCAACGTATTCTCTTGTGTCACCACTAATTTTATTTTAACTAAAGCGGAACATGTATTAAAGTAAACACACCACTCTTTGACGCTAAATCTAAGATGCAATACACGATCTGGATTTATTTATCCCTTTTTAAATAAATTTTACTTTTCAGTACTGGAAATAGAATCTATTAGCACTTGACCACTGAACAGCCACAGAGGAATACTGACGACACCACTACTGAAACCATAAGTGGTTTGGAATTATCACCACTTAATAAGTAGGTGCTTTATCTTTAACGTACAATGCCCATGTTTATTTTGGCCCTTGAACTTGTCAAGTCTTTCATATGAGTACTAAATAAGGTCATTTGAATCAATTTTAGGTATACCAAAACGACCGAAGAATAGGTAGCTATGATCTCACAACACAATGAATTCACTGTCATGGTCTGTTTTTAATGACACATGGCACGTTAAATATCGTTGCATGACCGCACACATAGACGCACCACTTCCGATTTTAAACACACTATAATGAACCAAGCCACATCACATCACGAATTTGTTCACGTTTGTCACTCTAATTCACGATTGGCTCTGATTCTTTTAGCGTATTTCCCCACTTTAGCACGTCAATACAGCTCTCTCCATTTGTTATTAAAATCATAAGTAGCTTTTCTCAACTATTATTATTGTACATAACAAACGTTACAGCTTTTTGCATAGTGTGTATCATGGACGACTTGCTCACCCACTGGTAGCCGGTTCTTGAGTTTCACCACTAAGTTGTTTTGGCATTGCCACTGAGTACATGTTTTCAAGTTGTGTACTATATAGGTTCTTGATTTTCTTTTATAACACAGCCTTGAAAAAGTCGCGGGATTAACTTTCCCATGTGGCGACGAAACACGTGTCGGCTGGATGTTGTATATCGCACGGAAGACACCCAATGAATAAAGAACTACTCACAAAAGGAGACTAATCTATTTTGTTCACCTACAATTCTGTACTGTCATTGTGGAAACACCTAATAATTTGTTTTTTGATAAAAAAGGATGTGTGCTAAGGACTGAATGCGAAAAATAAAGTCACTCACTGGTTAAACAAGAATAGACCCCTTCCATCGAATATTAGCAGTGAAATTCTGTTTGTACGTAGAGTAGAATGGGTTGGCCAGAGAGTAAAAGATATTAAGGGAGATTGCATCTTGGTAAACTTTAGAGACAAGAGGACGGTCAATTATATTTGTGAAGGGGGTAACCTTTGGTCAGCATCAGGTATACAAAGCCTTCCTCTAAGGTATTTTTATCCTCTGCAATTCATAGGACAGAGAATGAGAAACTTAAGCCTTAGGGGGGAAAGGGAATGTGACCCACAGATGCTGACGGGTATTCCTCTCCACAATAGATTTAGTTCCTTAGATCAGGTAGATCGACTGTATTATAATAATCAATATCTTATTCCCGAGGGCATATATTCTGGTTTGTTTCCACAGGGTAATGGATATGATATGGTGAGCTGTTTCTACACATCTAATGAAAATAATGGAGCGTCCTATACTGCTAACTCACAGGGTCCTTTGATTTCATTAATAACAGAGAGGAGGCGACCCCCATTCCTAAGTACTAAAGAAGTAAGGGTTTCAGAAGAAACAGGACCACTACAGGTTTTTATCTTTAACAACAGAGTTCAATCTAATTGAGGTAAATAAGGAAGCGACCGCTAGCCACCCATCCTCTGATAGTATGGATCCTAAGTTGAATAGTCTAATTTCAACAACCCTATACGATAAGGATATTTTCACTAACCAAGCAGTAATACAGAAGGGGATAAGAATTTTATCATGGAATGTTGCCGGGCTGTAATCTAAGGTGGAATTACCGGACTGGGGAGATTTTATAGATGCACATGAAATCTGCCTGTTCCAGGAGACCTGGGCCCTGGAACCAATACATAGGGTAGGGTATGCGAACCATTGGGAGGCGGCTAGCCAGGGTGCTAGGGCTAGACCATCAGGAGGACTGTGTGTATGGGTTCGAACTCATCTGAACTGTATGGTTGGAAGAGTGGATACTCATTCACCGGATATCCTGTGTTTGCTTATCTCCCACAGGAACACACCTAAGGTGGCGATTATTAATGTGTACTCACGCCCGGTTAGTTACGGCCAGATTTCTAAGACACTGGATAGCTTGGACACCTGCTTGTCCTCACTTTCAGAATGAACACAAATGGTCATTGGAGGAGATTTTAATTGTCATTTCGAACCTCTTAATGGCCTACAAACCCCAATCACATATGAAGAGGATGTTGCTTGGGCTATCCCTGCATGCAATGCATATCACACGAGGGGATGGACTCCGCTAGTCCTCCAGTTGACTTCACTCACCCTTAATCACTCACTTAGGGCTTGTAATGGCAGGTTTTCAGCTGCTAACACTGGGAATTACACCTTTCAGAAAAATACCCATGCTTCCAGTATTGACTATATTATGGTCAGCTTGGAAACATGGTATACAGTTCTAAACTTTAGGGTGCAATCACGTGGGGAAAGTGATCATAACCCTGTAGTGATAACACTGGATGGTTATCAAGAAGAATTAATGCAGGTAAATGCCAACCCCCAATCCTCTAATTTGATAAAGGTTGAAGGTGGCCGACGAGTCCGATGGGAAAAACTAGTTCAATCGCAGGAAGAGCTGGCGTGTATGTATGATCAGATCGTTCCATTTTCGAAAAGGTCATTTGATGTCTCTGACAGTAGCAAGGCACTATTAACACATGTTTCCCTAAGGAAAATTCACCATGACCTCTTTGAAACTATGGAGGGGTTCTTCTATAGTGTTAAAACCTGTAATAGCTCAAAAACTAGGGGGAAAATCCCTGGTATAATAAATTATGCAGGGATACAAAGAGTGCACTGTTGATAAAACTTAGGGAAGGAGAAAGGGTGGCCATAAGGGAAGCGAGGGCTCTCATAAAAAAAACTCTATTAGATACAAAAATTGAATGGGAGACCAACAATTGGCAGGCCATAAAGAAAGCATTAGACCAAAAAGATACAAGAAGTTTCTGGAACCTGGTTAGAACAGGGACAGCGGAGGGTTCCCCCGCAGTACAGCCAAACCTTGGACAGGAGACTTGGCGAGTATATTTTGAAACTCTATACTCTCGCCAACAACCACCTCTACTAGAAACAAGCCCCCTGGACAGTGATCTCTCTTATGAGATAACTGGCGAACCCCCGCTATGCACGCTGGAAGAAGTTCAACAGACACTGGGGAAGGTTCTGCCAAGTAAAGCACCAGGCCTGGATAGGATACCAGGGTACCTGTTTAGGAATGAACAGATAGTGTGGGCTCCGTATCTCCAAATTCTTTTTAATGCTATTTTCAGAGGCATGGCTCTCCCTCCCACATGGGTTGGAGCAGAGATCATCCCGATCCATAAAAAGGGCTCTCCAACTGATCCAGCGAATTATAGGCCAATCAGCCTTATTGACGTGGCCCAGAAAATCTTTGCCCGCATTTTGCTGAGCAGACTGCAAGAGTGGAGAGAAGACTCTAATATTTTAACCCCACTGCAGGCGGGCTTTAGATCCAAGACCTCGACAATGGATCAGCTGTTTAGATTACAGCTGATCCACTGGAAAACCGTAACTCTGGGAGGAGGAAGTCTTTATCTCACTTTTGTAGATTTTAAATCTGCATTTGACATGGTTGATCGCCAGCAGTTGTGGAACTTGCTAACCGATATGGGAGTCCCAGACTATTTGTGCCATCTTCTGAAACGTTTACATCTTGATACATTTGCCAGAGTAAGATTTGGCAAAAATGGAGAGTTAACTGATCCCTTTCCGGTCGAGAAGGGAGTGAGACAGGGGTGCGTTTTGGAGCCAACCCTTTTTTCCCTCTTCCTAAATGGCCTCATTAAGAAACTTTTGGCAGTCAAAGACATTGACTCTCCAAGGTTGGCTAATCGTAGAATTCCGCCCCTAATGTTCGCGGATGACACGTTGCTCCTGTCTAAAACACCAATGGGAATGCAACGTGTCTTAGAGGGATTCAGCCTCTTCTGTAAGAAGAGGAACTTGGTGATTAACATACAGAAAACCAAGTATATGGTATTCCACGCGGACACAACCAATCGCCCTCACCCTAAAATGGATCACATGTTTCTCGAACGGGTACCCATCTTTGATTACCTGGGTCTTACATTAAATGACAGGATGGAGTGGGGCCCGCAAATTCATAAAGTAAACTTGAAATTGATGCAGATGGCTGGGGGAATATTGAGAGTCTATAGGAAATGTGCTGCCAAGGTTATTGGACCCCCGGTAGAAGTATATAAGGTCCAAGTAAGTGGGGCAGTTGTCTATGAAGCGGAACTTTGGGGTCACTGTTCATCTAAAATTTTAACGCTCACTGAGAATAACTTTATGAGACAACTCTTGGCACTCCCTAAAAGTACTCCCCTCATCCCACTAAGGTTGGACCTAGGTATAGTCCCGATTGCCGATCTGGTTGCTGCCCGTCCAGTCTTATACTGGAGACGACTGTGGAGCACTCCAGAGTTAGACTGCTATAAGGAGCAATTGAAATCGGTTATTTCAACATTGGGAGCAGGGAATATTCCCTGGTTGTCCTTTGTTAGAAATTCCTTACAAGCAATAGGCAGAGATGATTTATGGTCAACACCGGATTTGTCATGCCCGGTAACGTAAAAAAAAACGTTATTGTATGCCTTGAAAGAACATCAATTGCTTTGAATCCTCCAGACGGCAGATTCCACCACTTTAACAACTAAGTTTGTGGAAGTCAAATTCCAATACAATTTAGAGCCGGCACTGGACTGGATCCAACCCTTAATGGCAAAAAAGCTCTACATCCAGTTTCGGCATGGTACACTCCCGCTGAATACATTTACCAATAAGTGGGTAGGTGCCACGAAGCAGCCATGTCCAGCCTGTTTAGTGACAGAAGAAACTGAAGTCCATGTTATTTTTTTCTGTCCAGCCTATGTTAGGCCTAGAAAGAAATGGATTATACAACTTTGTAAAAACCTAGGCATAAGTAACCATAGTGAAGCCTATAGGATAATGAAATATGATACTCAACCTGTTATCACTGTAGCAGTCTCTAAATTCCTCTTTGTTATGTGGACTAGGCGACAGAACATTATGAAAATGCCAGTGCAGAACCAAATATGAATCATAATGTTTTTGAATTATTTCTTTTGTTGGATATGCATCCTTTTAAAACTCTGAACTTTATTTATTATTTTAATGGAAATATGTAAATTATTGACTCGTGGCTTTCATTTTCTTATCTTTTTTATTTTTTAAAATACTTTGTCTTTTTTTTTATTTATTTTTTGCACATACTTTATATGAATTCATATTTGCTTCGAGGTTGAGAGTTTGACTTTATTCTTCAATGTTGGGATGGTTAATGATATTTTACTATATTTTAACTATATAATGTTTAATTCCAATTGGGTATATTTTGTGCTTTTGTGGCCGCAATGGCCGAAATAAAGTTTTTTGATTGATTGATTAAAAGGTTGTCCTAAACCTATCTACCATAAGAGTCGAATTGTACTGGTGCAAGGTGGCCACTTGAACTAGTGACCAGCATATACCAGGCCAACTTCTCACACCGTCCAAAAGTCTGAGGCAGGTCCCACACCACAATGCCCTCCTCGGCTCTTTGCAACTTTCTCCCCCTGCCTCCTTGGCCAGAATACTGTTCTGTCTCTGCCGCCCCCGACCCAGAAACCGATCCGTGCTGCCGCGGACCGCCTCTTCCTCCAGAGGTCAGCCCGGCATCTCTAGGTCCCGAGGTAATCTGCCTCTTCCTGACCCATGTATCGAGGAGAGATTTTCTCAGTGTCGAGCGGGAAAAGGTATTTTTCGCTCAAATTAATTCTCCAAATTTAGATGTATCTTGTGTGCCGGGAGCTCCCCCGACCGGCGTCAGCCTGCCGCCATGTTCCTCCTCCTAGCACCAACTAGAAGGCAGTCATGTGACTTTAAGGGGCCCACTAAGCCTGCCCTCATTTGTTGTACAGTGAACTACCACCCCTTTCACGGGTTTAGTATGTACAGTTGTAGCACGGCCTGCTTTAATTTGCGAATCCATAGTTGCGACTGGACTTTTATATCTATGTCACCTAAGTGAAGGTCTACTGGCCCACTCATATAAGTTTCACTTCTAAGTGCTTCCCAAGTCCTTTGAATAGCCGCATCATCAAGTGCATATCTGCTTGTGCCTGGCCTCATAGTCACAAGAGTTTCGGTCTATGTATGGCAATTACATCAGAAAGTACCATCTTTTGAGTTGCTGCATCACCACCAAGGACGTGTGCTTATGCATTGTACCCAGAGGAACAAGCATGTGGGGAACTTCAATGGCTAGTCTATGGAGGGCAACTACCTGGGATTGAATCAGGACTGCTGACCCTGCATCTGTTGGGTGAGCTGCCCTGCTGGCTTTGCGCAACACGCTAATCGAGCTGCCAGCAGGAAACCCCCTCTCTTTAGGGTACCCTGAAGACTCTGGTAAGTAACATAACACTGAGTTTTAAGACACAGAGTGCAAGCCCATCAAGTATTAAAGAACTACACCTGAGCTCCAGTCAGGCTAATATCTCTCACCCTGAGAGGAGGGACCACCTAGATCCGACGTTCCCTCAGGAGATTGTAGACAGAGGCACAGCACTGCCTGAGAGCATTCATGGACACTAAATTGCATTTGTTTGTCTTGGGGTGTAGTATCAAATTCTAGTGTGCATTTAAACACGTACTTTCTTGAAAGATAAGCACTGGGTTGAACATGCGTTAATTGCGCTGTGTGATTGTTGAATTCCGAGGACGAGCAGCCACACACTAGTTCCCTGAGATCTAAGAGGTAAAATTGTTGTAATTGTCCTAGTCTGCAGAGTCATAGTGACAGTATAAACTCTTCTTTTAATCTCTCTCTTTTCACAATTCTTAACTTCTTTTTCTCTCTTTTATTTTCTTGTTTTCATTTTCTGTCTTCTGTTCCTCCCTTCCCCCTCTGTTCTCTCTTCCCATATTTCTATTCTTTTTCTTTCTCTGTAACATATCCTCCATCCCTTCCTCTGCCATTCCTGCTTCTTCTCTGTCTTTTTCCCTCTTTCTCCTTCCTCACTTCTTTCATATCTTCTTTCCACTTCTTTCTTTTTTCTCATTTCCTTCCTTCTGTTGTATTTACAGGGATTCTTTCTCTCCATTTTTCTCTCTTGTCATTTACTCCCTCCCTTCTTCTCTTTCTTGCCCTGTTTGTGAATTCGTCCTCTTTTCTTTAAGTTTCCGCTTTTGCCGGTATAAGTCTTTAGCACACTGGAAAAAGAAAGCACCACCAGGAGAGGCCTTCGCAAAATGAACAATGTTTTCTACAGCTGCAACATGTGCAAAGTATGTGCCGCCAATAGCGGGTCCCTTCACAAAAGGAGCATTCCAGGACCTGGCACCCTATTCAGTGTTAAAAGCGTGTAAATCTGCTAAAAGTCTGTTTCTGTCTTTATGTAAATTATCAACTCATTGGACAAATGACGGCATTCATTTGCATTAATCTACCAATTAGCAACGCAGCCAACGCTAATCTGTCTCTGAACATGAATCTCCAGCGGCGTGATAACAGCAGGCGTCGAGCATTCATTTCCTCAAACTGTCCGTTGATAATGATACTCTGTCAAAACACTGTGAGGTGTCTTCAAATAAAGCAGAATGAAACGTGTAAAGAAAAATAACCCTGCTCCTCAACACCAAATAAGTCATATTTTCATTAATCATCTCCAACAAAAGAAATCATATTCACTTTATTCTGAAAATGAAGCACCACAGGTTCTCTAATGAAGAAACACCAACTAAACAACATGATTAACTTTATGAAATAGATATAGGACCAGGGCACTAATTAGCCAAGACGCTGCAAACATTCAAACATGGAAAATAGACATTCCAGTGCCACCAACACGGCAAACCATGTACTGAGTGTGGACTGTAACTTGCTGTTTCGTATTCCTTCATACTTTTTTCGTTGCACTACTGTTCCTCTATAGTACATCTCCACACATTATTACCAGTTCAATGTTTCAAATATGTGCAACGCAATGGCGCAGCGTGGTGCTGCAAGCAATTTAGATTTGCTGCGTTGCATCATTTAGAAAATGGAGGGATGCGCCATGTTTACAAGTGTGTTTTACCTTGCGCCAGGGTTAAAAAAGCTGTAAAGTGCCAGCGAAGGCACACTTGCACCATGGTGCAAGGGTACCTGTGTTGCAGGGATGATTGTGTTTGTGCAGTGTGCTGCAGAATGCAGTAAACATAAAAAGAGCAAAAAATGAGAAGAAATAAAAGTATTTCTACTGGTTGAATCACACTAATGCCTTCTTTTGAAAGGTGTTCGTTTTTGGCACTGCATCAGATTTCAGCGTTAGCAACACTTTTTGCCGCTAATGCGGCGATAATTTTATCGCCCTATTACCAAGCTGTCACTAACAGCCGTTAGCAACAGTTTTTAGATGAAAAATGTCCGTTGTAAAGATCGTCACTTCTGTTAGCGATAATTATATGCAGGAGAGGCGTTTCCATGCAAAAACGGCCCAAAACCCAAACACTCCATATTCACAAGGCGACCCTTAAAGTTCTGAAGGCCAAAAAAACTGTCTCTAACGGCAGTTACAGCCAGTTACTTAAGACCAGAAAAGAGCTGGTCTTAAAAATGGGGATAAAACTTGGGGCCTCATCTCAGCAGGTTTTGGTACTGGACAGCACTGCAAGCAATGTTGCAGCGCTGCCCTGCAACAAAACCACAGTGCAGGAATGCTTACCATCAATAAGATAATGCACATTCCTGGGCCCCAGTCAAGAAAAGTGTTGCAGCGCTGCAACAAGACAGCGTTGCAACACTGCTCACTACGCCCTTCTTGTGACAGCATGAAAGCGCTGTATTCACTAGACAGTGCTCCATGACGCAAGTAATGACAGATACGTCAGGAATCCTGACGTATCTGTTGGCGCTAAAGTCACGCATTGCTGCAGTCGTGTCACAACCATGATGCAACTCCATCAATACATGGGGTCAGCCTATCCCTGTGACACTACGCATCCTCACGCTTGCCATCAGGCAGACGGAAGGTACTGAGGGGTGCCCAAATGTCGGCGTTGTTGGAGATCCATCGGTGGTAGTTGCGCGCTGCGGTGTCATCGTTTGGAAGCATTGGTGGAGTGTTGGTGCAGAGGGATTTGATGAGAGGTTCTTCGGTGGTCTTGATCCAGTTGCGAGGGGGTGCGGTGATGGCGGTGGCGTCTGATGGGCAAGGTGAAGATGTGATGTTTTCAATGATGGTCGGTCCAGGAGAGTCCGGTGTTGTGGCTGTAGTTGAGGTTCCCGCTGGCGGATGTGACGTGCTCGACCATGTGTCCTGCTGTGTGGCTTGTTGGGGTGACTTGCTGCTTGCATCTGATGTAGGGGACTTTTCCCAGGAGGGGGTGGTGTCCTGGTCACTGGGGTTGTCCAGGTGGAACATGAGTATACCGAGTAAAATATGGAAATTGGGGGTGTTTTGGGGTAAAATATGGAAATTGGGGTGTGCATTTGGGGTAAAATATGGAAATTGGGGTGTGTTGTGGATTAAAATATGGAAATTGGGCGCACAGCGGCAGCCATTGAGAAGTGCTGGGTGCTAGACAGCTGTGAGGTTGTAAACGCTGGAAAGAACACTGGATGGAGCGTGGATGCGGGGATGTGTGTGTGAGAGGAAGTCTTACCACAAAGCCGGTTTCCATGTCTCGTAGCTCCTGCTCTTCTGCGTCTGCTTCCAGGAAAAGGAAGTAGTCAGCCATGCTCCCTCCCCTGAGTCAATCACAATGCTGCGAGGCGGCGGTGGGATTGGTAATTGGCAACGGGACAAGTCATGCAGGCAGGGGCCGGAGGGGTGGGCATGTTATCCATGTAATACAGCCAGCATTGCAAACAGGGAAGTGAGCATGACTGCTTTGGGAGAGACTGAGTGGGCCGTCCAAACAGTCACTGCGTACTTGAGTGGGTATGCCAGTGCCCCCATTCCCTGCTCTGTGTTTGAAGCAGTCCTACCCACCCTCCCACCCCCTGAGAAATACATAGCATGATTACATCAGTCAGTTATCCCTTGTTTTTTCCTTTTGAATCTGCTTTTTGTCTTCTCTGAGCCCGCGCTTCCCACTTACCGCCGCTGCTGCCCCTGCGGCTCTCCTGTCCTGCCCTGTCCTTGCCCCGTTCCTGCCTCCCAGCTGATTGTTCCTCCCTCCTCCCCTACTATATGGTGGCCGCTGGAGCTGTTAATGGTAGAGGCGGTCCTGCGCACCAATGTAGTGAGGTTGCACCGAAGGCGCGCCTAAGGCAAGCATGTCTGTCCCTGGCCTTGACCAAACCGCAACCAATGCCAGGAACCCTGGATCTCGAGCCACCCACTGCTACAGCACAGCTACCCTCCATGCACTCATCCCCGGAAAACTCAGACACTGCCAACAGGCCTCGCCAAACACGACCTACGGCCAGTTCTCCTGCCTCCACTGCCTCCAGACTTTAACCACCACCCCGGCCTCCAACACAACCAACACCACCACCGGCGACACCCTAAGATGCATCCTCCTCAACGTGCGCTTCTTGCACAAACACCCCTTGGCCTTACTCGCTGACACAGATGACATCCGCACCCTCCTGGACTAAGGCCACTCTGCATTCTACTCGACCTTTCAGCGGCCTTCGACACCGTCTCCCACTGGACACTAGTTGCCTAGACTAAACAACGCCGGCATACAAGGAACGGTCCTAGACTCGATCCCATCAGTCCTTACCGGAAAAAGCCAAAGGATCAGACTCTCACCCTTCCTCTCCGACCCCACAAAAATCACCTGCGGAGTCCCACAGGGTTCATCACTGAGCCCCACCCTGTTCAACATCTGCATGGCCCCCCTAGCAGCCATCGTCCGACAACACGGCCTCAACTACATATCCTACACCGACTACACCCAGCTCATCCTCTCCCTCACCAAAGACCCCACCACTGCCAGACAACTTCCAGAAAGGTATGCAAGATGTCGCAGTCTGGATGACCTACCTGAAGCTCAATGCCGAGAAGACAGAAGTCCTCATCCTCGGTACCATCCCTTCTGCATGGGACAGTACCTGGTGGCCGGCCACCCTCGGAAGCCCACCTACCACCCGACCACGCCAAGAACCTCGGCATCGTACTCGACTCATCACTCACCATGAACCGACAGGTCAACGCCGTCACCTCCAGCTGCTTCAACACCCTCTGCATCCTCCAGAAGACCTTCAAGTGGATTCCCCCTGAGTCTAGGAAGACAGTCACCCACGCACTCATCACCAGCAGACTGGACTATGGAAACGCACTCTACACCGGCATCAACAAGTCCCTACTCCGCAAACTCCAGACAATGCAGAACACCGCTGCCAGACTCGTCTTCGGCATCCCCCGACATGAACACATTAGCCAACACCAACAAAGTCTTCACTGGCTCCCTGTGGAGAAAAGAGTCACTTTCAAAATCCTTACTCACCCCTACAAATGCCTATACAACAACAGACCCAAATACCTGAGCGACAGAATCAACTTCCACGTACCCAAAATAAACTTCCGATCTTCCAACCTCACACTGGCCAAACCCCCGCGCTTCCACAGAGCCAGAGCAGGCAGAAGATTCTTCTCTCATGTTGCAGCCAAGACCTAGAAGGAGCTACCATCAGACATCAGACGTGCCCCCTCCCTGAACACCTTCAGGAAGACCCTCAAGAACTGGCTCTTCATCTAAACAGACCTGCGGCCCCCCCCCTCAGTGCCTTGAGACCCTCAAGGGTGAGTAGCGTGCTTACTATTCCCTGATTGATTTATTACCTGACTAATTACATAAACACTATAAAAGCAATCAATTAATTAACACAAAATTTACAGTGAAACAGACAAACAACCAAAAAGCACGAAACTTTCTGATACAGAAAAAAGAACAATTACAATGAACTATTAAAAAAAGCTCTCATTAAAGGTAAGAACAAAATTAGCTTAAAAAAACAAATTAACTAAAACTATAGCATGTTTTCCTTTATATGTCACATATTAAACGTCACTAAAACATCACCTAGAAAATTCAGAATCAATATTTACTTCCAAAACAACAAGAAAATCAACATAAAAAAATATAAAACAAAGTAAGTATATAACTTAACCAACAAATAGAGTAAACTAATAAAAAACTATTATTTTATTAAAACAACTAAATATACCTAAGAATTATTTTTCTCTTGACAGATACTACCGACTTAAACAAAACAACATCAACAAAATAAACTTCATCAACTAAAAATAGTATTTTTTTACAACTATATAAAAATAGAGACTAAAGAAACAAAATAATCAAATTGAAATGTAACATTTTAATAAAAATAACATTTTCCTTTCAAACCAACAGAAAAAAAGAAACCAGTGAATAAACAGCGAACATCGAAAAAATATCCAACAAGAAAATCAAAGGAAGACAAATGTAACTTTGTTTTCAAATATAACATTTCTAAAAACATGTTTACTGTTCAAGACTTTAAAATTAATAAATATATATATAAATATATTCACAGATAGACAGAAAAATGGCAGAAGAGGCAAGTCATCATAATCAGGCCCTAAAATAGGCCGTAAACTCAGGAAGCAAACAAAAACAATGCATGAATACCTACAACACAAATCTCAACTATTTCCAAACACCAAAGGGCTAGAATACCTAGACATGATTGTTAAATCTATACTTTAAACAAAAAACGATGCTAAACATCATAAGCATTTTAAATTTACATAACATTAAAACAAGATAATTCTACTCTTTTTTAAATCAATAATTATAATTATGTCATTCAAAAATAAAACACATAGGTATAAATATATGACATAATACAATTATGTAAATAAAAAAGAAACAAGCAAACTAAATATTCCCAAAAACATTTCCCACACATAATAATAAAAAATAACTTACAGTTATATCTCAGTAGATAGTCCTCGAAAATGAACAAATCCATAGTAGATACATCAAGAGACGAAAAAAATGCTAAATACAACTATAGAAAGAAGGTTCCAACAACGCAATCCTATCAATAATGATCCCTCAAAAACCTAAAAATTAGCTTAAAAAAACACTCCAACAAACCCAAAAAAATGCAAGGAAATGTAAAAAAGTATTTTGTTTCAAAGAACCAAAATACATTTTCGTTTAAAAATAGAAACGCGTCTTCAGCACCATCCGTTCACGAAATGGGAAACCTGTAAAACAAATACACATTTCCAGAACAACATATATAAACCCTCAAACATTAATTTCAACATTAAATCCAACAAAACATAATTAAATAACACTTAACACTACATAACACTCTACAACTCTTCAAAACTATGTCAAACACATCAAACTCTAAACTTGACAAATATCCATGCAGATGCGCATGGCTCTTTTACTGTGCTTCTTCGGCATTACCACTATGGGTGACACCCATGGCATCAGACCAGTTGTCGCTAAATTATGTTGTGCTTTAATAGTACCTCAAGTTCTTTCTGAACAGCCTTTTTTAAATTAAATGTAATTCGACAATGTCTTTGAGCAATAGGACTGATGTCCTAATTTATGTTAAGATGCACTTTCATATTCTTAAGTGTTTCTAGTCCATGAAACAAGTATGGAAACTGATTCACTATCTCATGATAGGCATTGACATTGTAGTTTACAGAAATCAGCCCAATTTCAGCAGCAGTACTGTAACTGAGTAAACATGCGAATAAAGTGCCAGGGAAGACATGAATTGGCACTCGTACTTTTGTATGCTTGTTCTTCAATCACAGTTGCTATGAATAAATCTTGGCTTTGCAGTGGTGCCAAAGTTAACTCATGTATACACTTTGGCCTTTGATGGAGTTAACTAGGGCACTGGAGACAATTCAATGTACCCTTCCACTGTCATAATGTTTATCGAATCGCCACTGTCTATGATAAAAAATATGGAACAGGGTGGTCCTGGGACAGTGTCCACATACATTTCATACTTTCACTGATTGACCTAGCTTCGACCGACATTCTTCCTTGCACAAAGCTAATTCCACATGTGCATGTTGTTTAGCAGACAACATTGACATCATACACCCATCTTCTTCACTGTCACTCAACAATTATGGTGACAAACTCTTTGATGAGGAATTTAAAGACAATTGATGTCATTCACTGTATACTTGCCTTAATTGATATAGCTGTTTCACCTTGTGAGCATACGTAGTACTTCACATCTGGAGTATTCTGGCATCTGTTTTGTTTTCTAGATATGATGCACTTGATCTTGGCTCCATTTTGGTTTTTGGATGTAATGCACTTGATGTTTCCCTCACTTTGCAGACTGTTACAAAATGGTTCTCTTTCTCGCAGTCTTTCCATACCTGTCATCCTAAACACAACTTATTTTTCTTCAGAAACATTACTTTATGGCCTTCTACCTTGTATTTTGGCTTACCTTCACATTCAGCACTGATTCATTTTGGGCTGTTCCGACCTCCATGTTAGCTGCTTGTCTGTCAACTTTTCATTTGACTCCGGCAGCCATGAGTACATGCTCCAAGCTGAGTGTGTCTATCAGTATTCGTCGTCTGAAGGAATCAGAGAGGCAGCCATCTTCTACCCTGAGACGCATGGCCTCTTCACCATTGAACTCATTGAGCTTGCAATGCTTTATGAGTAAATCAAGTATTTCTACAAACTCATCCATCGTTTCACCAGCTCTCTGCCTTTCCTGGTTGGTATTGGATTGATCTTGGTGTTTAACGCTTCTTTGATTTGACAGTATGTCACTTTATCACCTTGTTTATCACTTTTTTTACTCCTTCTCCTGCTAAATTCTTTAGATATTTAATGATCTTTTTTGTCATTTGCTTCTTCTAGCACATCAGTTAAATCATCAAAGTTTTTGACCCAGGTAATCCATCTGCCACCAATATTTTGCTTCTTTACTGAATCAAAGGGAAGCGGTTGTTTCAATAAGGTGACGGTGCCATATCTTGAACTCCTTTCAGAAACCATTTAAAAGGTTCCCAATTCCAACCGCCGCTCCAGGCTTTTCAGTCAGTCCAACATGATTCACCAGCCTCATAACCACAACCCCTGTGCTTCTTCCTGGGCTGCAGCTCCTGGTGCTGAGGTCGGTTGTCTCTCTTTACTGAGTTTCTGGTAAGTGTGGTCATATTCTCTATATCTGGTTATTGCCACCTCTCTGTTTTTCTGTGTTTATCCGCTTCTGCTCACAGCATTCTCTTGCACCTGGATGTCACTGCTCGTTGTACTTTCTGTACCTGGTGGTTACTGCCCTTAGCATTTTTTGTGTTAGACATGTCTTTCTGCATTTAAGGCTTCCTTGAACTCAGCGATCACTGCCTTTAGCACATTCTGTACCTGATTGTCACTTTCTTTATTGTTGTACTGTATGAATAACAGCCCTGTGTCATATTATGCCACAGTACATCTTGTCACAACTTTCTCAGCAAATTTTTAGCCGATGACAAACCAAACTTTCTGTAATGCCTTCATCTTCTTCACAGGCCTTGCACTCACTGGATTGGCCCTGTGACTCCACAAACACCGACTGTCAATTTCCACTGCAACTGTGGCACAAGTGGCACACACAAGCAGTTTGCTGGATCATGGCATATACTCCAGGAGAAGAGTTAAGAACAATGGTTCAAGTTTGGCCCAAAAGGGTCTGATAGAAAAGGTGACCCAAGCAGGGTCACTTGTTTTTTAAGAGAAGTGAAATCAATTCCGTAGGGAGCAGGAGACAAAGTACATAAAGGGTCATGTAGGTCAAAAGAAAACAGGTATTTATTTAAACAAAGTCAATTTTAGAATGCTCACATAATAAGAAAGCGTGGTGTGAAATAGTGATAGTAGTTTTAAAAAGACATCGCATTGACAACAATATAGTAGTTGAATTCCATAATTGATCTTTACAACTTATAAGGAATTCATGTTGTGGGGTGGTCGACGGCGTTTCGAACCCAATTATTGGGGTTCATCTTCAGGACAGTGGTGAGCATGTATTTTGAAGTTAAACTGCCCGTAAAGTTCCTAGAGTCTCCAAAGTGGGAGGCAGGGGCTTCAAAGGTTAATGATTTGAAAACAAGCAGCTTGGCAGTACATAGATCCGCCTGGAGAATATAATTTTCTTTAGAGGGGCGACAGGGCAGTGAATGGGAGCCTGAGGCTGAGCAGTCAGAGACGTCCTGCAGCTGTTGGGGCTGGCTGATGAATGCGGCTTCATCAGCCAGCCCCAACAGCTGCAGGACGTCTCTGACTGCTCGGCCTCAGGCTCCCATTCACTGCCCTGTCGCCCCTCTAAAGAAAATTATATTCTCTAGGCGGATCTATGTACTGCCAAGCTGCTTGTTTTCAAATCATTAACCTTTGAAGCCCCTGCCTCCCACTTTGGAGACTCTAGGAACTTTACGGGCAGTTTAACTTCAAAATACATGCTCACCACTGTCCTGAAGATGAACCCCAATAATTGGGTTCGAAACGCCGTCGACCACCCCACAACATGAATTCCTTATAAGTTGTAAAGATCAATTATGGAACTCAACTACTATATTGTTGTCAATGCGATGTCTTTTTAAAACTACTATCACTATTTCACACCACGCTTTCTTATTATGTGAGCATTCTAAAATTGACTTTGTTTAAATAAATACCTGTTTTCTTTTGACCTACATGACCCTTTATGTACTTTGTCTCCTGCTCCCTACGGAATTGATTTCACTTCTCTTAAAAAACAAGTGACCCTGCTTGGGTCACCTTTTCTATCGGACCCTTTTGGGCCATACTTGAACCATTGTTCTTAACTCTTCATTATCACCCCAGGTTCACATATCGGGGTACCCTTGTCTCCTAAAATATACTCCAGGAGAGCGCTCTCTTTTCTTCAGGTCACTGGGTTTATATAATAAAACCCTCATCGCCAGGTGTAGCATTCTACTCCAGCACGGGTTCTTGCAAATGATCACACCACACAGGGAGATTGATATTACATGTCCTTATTCATCAGAGTGTAACTGTTAACTGTACATTCAACGTAAAGACTTCTATCACCCACACCCATGCACTTACATCACTATTCTACGGAGTCCGTTGGGAACCAAAAGGGTCCAATCATCTCTAAGGCACGAGAGACTACATAGACCTCCCCTCATTTTCGAAAATATTTTGACAATACCATTCCTGTGTCTAATCTTCTTAAACTACTTCCATTAGTCCAACTGGCACCCTTAGCACCTTATTGTAACTTTGCATCCCTCAGAGTCTTTAGATGTTTCTGTACTCAGTTTGATTGCTCATATACTTTCCTGCACTCAGTACAGACATTGCAAGGGCGTACATTGTATACTTTCACACAGTTTTAAATAATAAATTGCAGGATTTTCCAAAGATAGAACTTTCCTTTGTCCTTGGATCTCTTGAACATGGCCCTCTTCTAACAGGGAGACTACTGAAATGGGTAAATGATCCCCCTCAAAGCTGAACATTTTTTCTTCCCTCTCCCACCCCTGCCCCATTTTAAGCTGCCAAAATAGGTATCACGATGCCTTTGTAAACAGTAATGCATCTAGTAAGCATATCAGTATAATGCCATCAGCCACTGTCTATGTCAAACCCAAGGACCAAGATAGAAAGATAATGAGACTGCCTCGGAATCAGCCAACCTCTGCCAGGACCAAAGGAGACCAATACAAGCATTCAGACATCGGTAGAATATGACACACATTGGCCACAAAATGAATCCCTGCCATCCCCCGGACACATCCTGTGCATGTTGACATGTGTGGGTGCCCCCTGGGATGAAAGGCCAACAGCCAGTGGGGAAGGAAGTAAAGTAAGTGCAGGCTGAGCTGCAGAAACACCTGCTGCATCTGCCCTGCTGCACCCTGCCCTGATCATCAACTTTCCTCACTCTCATTTCCAGTGCCTATTTTGAGACAGTGGTTGCAGGTGTGGGACACTGACACCTATTTTTGGGGACCAACGCTTCTTTTTCTCGTATCAGATATTTACAGTGTCTAAAAGATGGAAAAACGCAGAGGGCCCAATTCACATAGGTAAGCTTAGACCTGTAGTCCAAGTATAGATCTGACGTCAAAGAGCCTGATTCACAATGGTGAACTTATACCTGAAGTCTGTGGCCCAGCTTTTCAAAAGAATCAAGGAACGCAGTGCAGCAGACAAAAATGCTGCACTGCACTGAGTGGTGTGCCTAGGAGGGAGCAGGTGAGTGACATATCCACAGAGACATGGTTCTTTACTCCCCTCTCCTTAGCTCTGGCGCTGAATATAGCTGCTGTGCACCAAGCACACACATTAGCACCATAGTGCTAGGGTGGATGCCTGAGTCTACCATAGGTTTTTTACTAGAAGGGTACCCATTCAGCACAAAGTACTATGCTTAGAAACTCTTTCAAACTTTTCCTACTTTGTAAGTGTGCTACACAGTGCAGCACGCATGCAAAGTCAGAAAAGAAAGGAGAAATAAAACATTTCTTCTCTTAACGCCGCCTTTCAAATGGTGTTAATGTTTGGCGCTAAACCCTGTTTAGAATTGTTCGTAGATCGGGTCTTGCGTTGAAAGGCAAGGGTGGTTGCATGGGAACGCCCATGTACCACCCATGTAACTTCCCGTTGGAGCTTAGTAACACAAAGCAGAAAGCAGTGCTTTGTGCTGCTTTGCATTCCTCTTGGGTACTTTCCAGCTCAAAACAAGTTCTACACTGGAAAGCGATTCAGTAAAAAAAGTTGTGCGGATTAGTGTCACTTTTGTAACGCTAACCCAGAGATAAAGGTTTGAGGATCTCCTCGCTAACTTTACCTTTGTGAATTGGGCCTATAGATCAGAAAGATGTAGGGAGAAAAAGACGGGAAAACCATCACAGACAGAAAGCAGGAACAAGCAAGTGTGAGAAAAAAGGAGCAGGGAGTGTCTGATAGTGGATAAAAGACTGCAGGCCTTTCAATACGCCAACCTTCAATTGCACAGGCCGCCTTCTTCTTAGGGGATGTGATGAGGCACTGCAAAATCTGCCTTGCCGTGATAAAAAGAAAACAAGTAAGAGAAATCCCAACATTAAATGTAAAAATGCAAAGTATTTAAAATTGTTCATCATTCTGAGTGTTACAATTCCTTCCATTCTCAAAGGGTAACAGATTGGAAAAGGAGGTGTAAAGCAAGGTATTATGAAGTGATGCATGAATTTCAATTGGATAAGCCTGGAACAGCGATAATTCCATTAACAATAACACAGTTTATTGTCAAATATAATACACCAATTGATTTACGGTTATGTTTATCCGCTGACGGATCAGTGTAATGGATATACTGCAGGAAACAATAACACAGTCATTAATAATCGGATGTGCCTTGAGGCACTACTCATAGGCCACCAGAAAAAAGCCCTAATGCTTTATCAAGCGATCAAAATGTGTAAATGGGTCGAGCATTTCTAAGAGCTCACTTGGGCAAATTCCCAGCATTACCTATTGAGAATCAATCAATCATTCAACCAACCAGGGATTGGGAGAGCACACTACTCATCCGTGAGGGTCTCAAGGCGCTGGGAATAGAAAGACGTGATCCTGGTATAATATAGGTCTGAACACAAACATAGTATGCCCAAAATCATTCAAACTCGTTCATTTCCTGAGCTTAATATATACTACAGTGAGCAGAGATGCCTTAGAATTCATGAACCATCACAAACAAGGGATCCAAAGGGCCTATTCATGTGCGGTCACTGAACGGGACGACTCATGCTACGATTCAGATCTGAGCAGGAAACCAGAAAGCAGCATAAAGACGGTGTCTCGGGGCCTCATTTTATGCAGTCACTGAGTAATGTATTAATGTGCTGATGACCTGTAAATCACAGGCCAAACACGGGGAAATCCCATGGTCTTTCCTTGACACGGTGACTGAGCTGGGGCTGCCAGTACTGTCTGTTGTGGATGTGGATCCGACCTGGAAAAAATAGACCAACGCAGACATCACTCACAGTCACTGACCATCATGAGTGTCACAGCAGATACGATCTGACGATCACTCCCAAAAGGCATATTTCCTGCACGGTGACTGAGCAGCGCAGATACGGCAGCACAATCCTGACCTGCAGGTCGAAGAACCGGCAGGTTTAAGGTAAACAAATTCTGTTTTTATTCGGCTTGCAATTCTAAGACAGCTTAGATCCGTTAATATCTGACACACGGCTGTATAAACTAAAAGAGACAGATGCTTCAAAACGCATAGCATGAATCATTACTACCTGTAAGTTGGTAAGTTTTCCACGTGTAGATTTTCACCCAGTGCTTAATTTGTAAAATATTAAGTGCAGGTGCTCTAATTTTTTTAGGACGGCACTCCCACTTCCCTGGCCCGCCCACTTCATCCTGTGGCCCCACCCACTTCCTTTATTGGCTCCACTCACACCCATAAGCCTCAACACATCAGAGTGGCTTCCTCACTCCTCGAGTTCCACAAGAAGCTGAAGACCTGGCTCTTCACATAAGCACCTTGGCGCCCCACATCTACATACCTGCCCAAGTGCGTGGATGCCCTCTCAGGTCATTAGTGCGCTATACTATTCAATATAACATAACTTAATATAAAATATGGAACTCCGATGACAACTTAAAAGTGAACTCAAATTAGGGAATGTGTGTAAATCTCAAAATGCAGCTTTAGGAAAGGTCATTTGAGGACTTGAGGCAGCTTTACAAACTAAAGAGAATGTGCATGTACTGTGCTGTTTAAAAGATAGGAAGGGATGAAGGAAGGAATATATTACAGAAAGCAGCAACAAATGCAGGTAGGAAAGGGAAAACTGGAGTGAGGAAATAAATAAGTAATGGATGAAAGAAGAAGGAAATAAGAAGAGAATGTGAAAGGAAGAAATGAAGGTATAGAGGGAAAAAATAAGTGAATGATGTGTGATGGGTGAATCGAAAGAAGAAAGGAGGAGGAAAAGCCGAAGAAAGGGTTGAGGATAACAAAGGAAGAAATTAAAGAAGGGATGAAGGAAGGAGCAGGTAAAAAGAAAGTAAGGAACGAATCAAGGAAGAAAGAAGAAATGCACCAAGGGAAGAAAGAAAAATGGGGAATGAATGAGGGGGTAAGGAAGCAAGAATGGAAAGAGGAAAGAAGGCATGGCTGGAGGTGCTGAGAGAGAAAAAGGAAAGGAAAAAGATGGGACAAAGGAAAGAAAGGAAATCATGGGAATGGATAGAAGTATGAAAAGTACTGGGTCAAGGTGGGACAGAGGGAATAATGACAATATAATATTGCAAAGAAATTGAAAAACAAAATATTATAATACATTTCTGTGTCCTTATCACACCATGTATGTTTGTAAAGCACATACTCAACAGAGGGGGCCTTAACACCAAATTAAAAATGTTGTTATCCAACTCAAGGGCACTAATTTTATCGACCTCAGAAAGATGAAAGACCGAGTGCCACACCATTATTTAAATGTATGACTGAGATCAAACACACATTCCCGGAGTGGATATAGTAGCCCACTGATGAACCAGACCCAGCAAAGCATTTCTTGAATTAAAAGGTAAAGAAGGTGAACAGGAACTATCTAGATTACTCTTATAACCAAATCTGTGGAACAGGGCTGAAAGTTTTGGGCAAGTGCATGGTGGATTGAGCATTGTATGAATATCAGGAAGAGGCAACTTATAATGTCATCCGACACACACACAGATAATTCTCACAGAATAGATGAGAAGAGTTAAACAACAGACTGTATTGAGACCTACTTTCCTTGAGATATACAGCTGAAATATATAAAGACAGCTAATAGTGTACTGACAACCCCACTATGGCAGCTAACAAGTGGAGAAGCTTTCAGTTGCATTACAATGGTGCAAATATGACAAATGGGCCTCTATCAGTTGCCCCTTCACCCCGGGTCCAAGTGCCACTGCAGCCTGGAACATATTTCTGTCACTGGGACTCTGTCAGAGTCAGTAAGGATCAGAAGCATATAAAAACTATGTAAGATTCATGAACTCAATACATACACCACAGATGCGTACCTTTTAAATGTGTGCAAGTATTGTAGCATTCCAAACCTCTCAAGTGAATGTGACATGCACACTTTGTAAAGGAAAGAGGCAACCTTGAGCAAACTTTAAAGGGTTGTTTTATATGTTTACTGCAAGCTCCTCTACTGTCTACTGTTTTATTTTACATCCTGAAGAAAATGATCATTTGTCAGTTCAATGTATACATAAGACAACCAAGATAAGGATAATAGAAATTGTGTAAATGTATTCATCATTTTCACAACAAAATGCACACCTCTTCAATTTCATTGATTTTAACAAAAGCACAAAATGAAATATTCTGGAGGCAGCCAACATGTGCTTTCAAGCTAAAGGTACTATTCTGTTAAATATGTTCAACAATCCTAGAAGAAATTTCACACTATTTAGAGATCATCGGTTTAGGGGTGTCGCTGTGCTGTGAAGTAAGTGATGCCCCTCACAATCCGCATTCCTCTACCTTTCCACCAGCCCTTAAGTCCTCCTCATGCCTGCTTCTCATATAATAAACATGATATACCAGCAGGATTGATTGAAAATGCGTAGCTCACCCTGCACCCCATTACTGACAAGGTACTTCCCTGTGTGCAAGGCCACAAAGGTTTTTCCTCCATAACTATGTTACATTGTTTTTAAAACTTTGAACATTTTAGATACTGGCCCAAAGTATAAAAAGTTTTGTTTTAACGCAAATAGTGATGAAAACGTCCACTAAATTTGTCCTACAAAATCCCACTTTTAACTTGAAAATTATCTCTCAAAACTTTACCCTACATGGGAACTTCAACTGCAAGCATAGCAAATGGGTCTCACTCCCCCTGGCTAGGTAGGAAATAAATAGTCTTGGGGTGAATTTACAAATCTAACAGGGAACACTGGTACACAGCTGATGGCAGAAAAACAAGACTACCTAACCGTGAACTTTGCCTGGAGTGGCACGTTCGGGTATTCTTGTTTCTCTGCCATCAGCCCTGTACCAGTGTTCAGAGTTATATTCGTCTACAAAGCATTGACATGGCTCAATATGCTAAATAACTTTTTATGGTGTGGGGCCTACGGCTGCAGCGCTTCCTCCACTGCTGCTGGCTTTTAAAATACTATTTGTATGTCAATGCTTTAGACAAATAGAATACTGAGCACAAACAAGTACAACCGTCATGATTATTAGAATCACGTTAAAAAGTGAAAGTAATTACTTACAGCCTTGATTAATCTGCGAGGGAGGCCTGCTGCGCAACTCGCTACCTGTTCTGTCTTCGGCTGATGATTAGCCCCCTGCAGCTGCGCAGTACGCTGGGCGGTCCACAGTCAAAAACAATGCTTATTGGCCTGAATCTGGGCACACACTTTAAGATTCGCCACGGAGGGACGGGGCGGGCTATTAATATATTTTACAATCGTTCATTAGTAGCACATGAACGATTGTAAAATGGGGTGTGACGGTGAACTACGCCGAGGCAGGGACACAGGCAGTTTCATTTTCTGGCAGTGTTGTGTGGCTTCTAAATAGGCGGTCGGTCAGGCAGCTGCATCCAATTTAAAGTATATTTTACCAGCACGCAGTTACGTGCAATATCAGTTCAGCGCCGGGGGACGCTGGGACCTTACTCTGAGCTTGGTGAGCAGCGCGCAATTTTTACCCATATTGCTTATATAGTAGAGACTATAGTGTAGACCCAGCTCTGAGAAATAAGTGCCGGTGCTAAGCATCGGAAAGCACCGGCACAAATTAAGCACTGTTTTCACCTGAAAATCGTGACTTTCACACCACTTTGAATTTTGTGATGACAAAAGAATGGAGAATGCATCCACACAGTTTCCAAGCTGTGAAATTAACTCGCGATGAGCACGCAGCACGCACATTTTCAGCGACGTCTAACAATCATGAGTTAGTTTTACTATCTTAACTGGAAAAAATTGCTTTAAGGTCGTTGAAGTAGGAGAAGTAGAAAACGTCACAGATTATTTGTAGGATGAGGAGCCACACAAGGCTGTTTGCGTAATAAATACTTTGCATATCCCTACAATGCATCTATTTATTCATCTATTCATCTATCTCATCATTATAAACATCATTAAATGTATTTCAGCTCTAAGCCCTACAATGAACATCATGATGCGGTCATAAATTAACTCAGATAACCAAGGCACAAGTCTTAAACAAGCTTTTAAAAGCAATCGATCTCGCATTTGAGAAAGTTAGAGCTCCTGGAGTTGAAAATGACAATATATTTTTTTTTTTGCAGTGAAATTATTATATATGCAATGCACTATTACCATTTGTATGACCTTGTGGTGCTGGAGAACCAGAACATGGGAAATAGGTTATGAGGGAGGGGAGACGAGAGTAATCTGCTGCCCGAAAAAAAAGAAAAAAAACACTGATAGGGAATTCAAGATTTAAAAAAAGCATGTGAAATGTAAGCAGGAAAAACATGGGGGCATATTATCAAGGACGGCATTAAAAATTATCGCCGGTTTAGCGGTAGAAAACTGCCGCTAAACCGGCGATAATGGGCTTGATAATATGCTCTATGGAATTCCCATAGAAGCCCATATTCTGGTGTGAACATGGGCTTCTATGGGAATTCTCTAGCGCATATTCTAAAGCCCATTATCGCCGGTTTAGCGGCAGTTTTCTGCAGCTAAACCGGCGATAATGTTAACACCGTCCTTGATAATATGCCCCATGGTTACCTTAATGCTTTTAGCTCCGGCAGATAATTGTCCCTATGGACAGGCAGGATGAACAGAGTGCCTATATAAATGGAGCCAGAGAGGCTTGTCCGTGTGAGTGCATGGTGAGAGGAGGAAGTGCAGTGTGAGCGATGTGACTCCAGAATGAGCGCTGTGCTTGTTTGCGTGGTGTGAGTTCAGCGTGAGTGCTGTGTCCATGTGAGTGAAGGTTGAGCTGTGTGAGTGGGAGGAGTGCCTGAGTGCACAGTGAGGGATATGAAAGTGTGAGAGGAGGGTGGGAGGAGTGACTGTAAGTTGAGTGATGTGACTTATGAGTTTCGGTGTGGTGAAAGTGCAGAGAGGGAGGAATGAATGCATGGTGAGTGATGTGCTAGTTTGAGTGCGATTGCAGAGAGAGCAGTGAGAGTGACAGGTGAGTGAAGTGTCACATGAGTGCAGGGTGAGTATGGTGCTTGTGTAAGTGCAGTGCAAAATGCGTGAGCTTATGGTGAGGAGCATGAGTGCAGTGTGGTCGCTGTAAGTGCAGGGTAAAAGGAGGATGAACGTTGTAAGTGCAGGGTAACAGCTTGACTGCAGTGTGATCACTGTGAGTGTAAGGTGAGTGGTGAAAATGACAAGTGTGTGGAGTGTGATGTGCCTGCAGGGTGAGAAGCTCATGTGAGTGCTGGGTAGGAGGAGGGTGAATGGCATGAGTGCAGTGTGACCACTGTGAGAACAGTCTGAGCGGAGTGCTCATGTGACAGCAAGGTAAGTGGAGGAAAAAGGGCGGGAGTTAATGGCAAGTGGCTTGCGTGCAGTATTGTCACTTGTAGGGTGAGCGTGTGCTCGTGTGAGCGCAGGGTAAGAGGAGGATGAAGGGTGTGAGTGTAGGGTAACAGCATGTGTGCATGGTGAGCAGGGTAAGTACACTGTGATCACTGTAAGTGCATGTGAGCAGTGATGAGTGAGTGGCACATGATGTGCGTGCATGATGAGCAGTGTGCTTATGTGAGTGCAGTGTAAGAGAAGGGCGAATGACGTGAGTGCATGGTGAGCAGTGTTGAGTGCAGTGTGAGTGCTGTGAGTGTATGGTGAGTGTGAAAGTGGAGAGTGAGTGTGAAAGTGAAGGGTGAGTGATAAGAAAGAGGAGTGAGTTGTCTGAATGCAGAATGTATACCCAGATACCTGGAGTAACTCAGCATTGTATTGACAGGTGGGGTCAGGTTTTAGATACACGTTAATCAATTAGGGATGGAGGGTGGAGGAAATAAATAATATGCTGATCCTGCAGCAGACTTTCAGTCTCCTTTTTAGGGTCACCAGCAGATCGGATTTATACCGGCACCACTGTTATTTTGATGTCCCAGCCAGTACAAAAATAAGCAAAATTGCCTAGAGCCGTAATTTTTAGCACTTATTTGTGCACACTTCAAGCAGCAAATATAAATAGGAAGTATCTTTAAATGTGTTCTAGAGCTGCATTAATGATTCATGACTAATAATTAAAGAAAAGAAAGACGGAAAAGTCGTGTTACAAATGAATACATGCCATTTTATTTAGAACCCTATTTAGTGTGACAGCGAGGCCTTTGCAGACTCTTTAAACAACTACAAATGGGCGGTATTTTTCTTTTGAAAAGGTGTCATTCCTACTTTTGAGATGCCTTTTCACTAAATGCATTCTCACACTGTGGCAGTAAAAATAAAATACAAATGAAAGGAATTGATAGAGTGGGGACCCAGGGGGTACTGGAACCATTGAAAGAGCACAAACAAAGCCTTGTCAACCAGTTCACACAAGGCATTTAAATGGTCTTTTAAAGTCTTGTGAAAAACTTGGTGTAGCTGAGATAAGACTCTAGATGATGCCACTGCAGCAGGAGATGCAGCATCCTGGGTAGAGATATACGAGGGGCTGGCTAAATCTCTTTTAGCCCTATGGGTGTTGCGCGTCTGCCTCATATTACACCACACATACTCACCTGTAAGAAACAAAGCTATCCCATGTGCTCTATAATTCTTAGATTGGTTGGCCGTCCCAGCCCTTACCTTACAGTGCTGTCCATAGCTTCTAAAACAGCAAAGTAGCCCTCTGAGTATGCAGTCAGTGAGAGCCGGTGAGAGCTCAGCTACACCTCAATTACAAGGAACAAACAGAAAATGCTCTTGTTAGTCTGCAGTTGAAGCAACCAGTTGTGAGATAGCTCAAATATTCATCTGTTTTTACTACACTGTTGTATCTGCAGTTAAAAAACCCTCAGTAATATAAGCATGCACAATCCTTACTCAACCACAACAAAGCGCCTCTGGTCTCATGAGGTGTGTGAAGCACTATACTGATAACCTCTGCAGATGCAGAGTAACCGATTGTGATACCAAGCTGACAGTAATGAGATACAGGGACAAAATCAGCTGCTACACCTTCCTGTACATAAACAATCCATGGCATTTTGCTTTTACCATGTATGCTGCACAAGGTAGCACACATGGAAAAAGCAAAAGCAAGGAGAGATAATGCATTAATTTTGGCGCTGTCTCCTATCTACGCCACCCTTGTACATTGGGGGCAAAATCAAAATGAATTGGTGTTGTGGTGGAACATCCACCGCAACATCCATTGCTCACCCCTTTCACGCTAACCATAGCGTGAAATGGGGCACTATTTCCAAGGTAGCATTATGCCACGTTAAGTGGCTTAACGCTGCCTTCTAAATAAGACGCAGCCGCTATCGCCACCACAACATCGATAAATGTGGAGTTGTGGTAGCCATAGGGGCTTGTACATATGCCCCTATAAGTAAAGATAGGGGCAGCAGGGCTATCTCCCATACAAAAAACATAGCTTGATGTTCAGTTTCCCTGTGTCCAGTTCAAAACTTTCACTCACAGTGACTCTGTGCTTAGCCAATTTTACTACGTTTATTTGGTTTCCAATTACAAATGCAGAGCTGTAGGTACCATGATACAAAGCAGCAGAAGCTAAACAATAAACGTAGATAGAAACTGGCTAAATAAAAACATGATGGATCGCAGCCAAGTTGATCCATGTGACGTGTGACAGCCTAAATGAGTCCTAACCTTTTGGCCAACAGCAGTTTGCATTCAGGAACTTGTGCTTTTAATTTTTAAATTAAGTATGGGTTTGAGAAAGCCAGACTACCCAAAGATATCACACTTCATTAGGCAAGTGACAGGTAAAGAAGACCCCCAATGCACAACACCACCTTATTAATATTTGTAACATCTGCCCAACCTCATGACCCACTCCACGGGAATCTTCATCTTCACTGTACTATCATCATGACTTTTAACACTGTAGCCTATTTTTCTATCACCAACCATTGCTTACTACGATAAAAATACTAAGGGGCATATATACAAGAATCGCCGTAAACTAATGCTAACGTTAGTTAGTGGCAATTCTTTTACCGCCTTGTACCGCTGAAAACTATTGCCATGTTATCGACGTATTTACAATACGCCGCTACATGGCAATAGTTTATCACCACGGTGGGAATTGTCTACATTAAGAGCAGCGTTACAGCTATAAAAATCTTGCCGCTAATGCGAAAAAATTGATGCCCGGCCAGTCAGTGGGCAGAAAATGCACACTTATCAGCCTGACGCCCCCTTTTTCACGTTTTGCAGTAAAAATTAACTGCAAGAAGCCAGCAAAGTGCCAAAAAAATAAAAGTAAATAAAACCCAGCCCTGAAGAAACATGGAGCAAGCTGTAACAAGTAATGCAGGAGAGAACAACCCCCCTAACCCCTAAAACATCCAGGAGGACCAGCCAGAGACCAAGGGGAAGAGGCAGAGGAAAACCAGGTTCAGCCAGTAGAAAAATGAGATTCTGATTGCTGAGGTGACAGACAAACAACAGCAGTTTTTTGTCAGTTCCACTATGTCATTGGGGACCAAAAATGCAATATGGCAGTCCATCGTGGCCAAGGCGAAAGCTGTAGCAGAAGTCAAGACGACAGTGACCGACTGCAAGAAGCACTGGCATGATGCTAAGCACAAGACCAAGCAGAAACTGTCCAACAATTGCCAGGCAGCACTGCAGACCGGAAGTGGGAGTCCAGCGCCACGGGAAAAGCTGGATGCCTTGGAAGAACAGGTGTCCACGGTCATCTGCGAGGAGTCAAGTAGTTGGAGTCCAGGTACAGGATAGTGCTGAACATGACCAGCTACATCAGCAACAGGGTAAGTAACAACCAGGGACTGGGAGATAGGGGTGGGGCCACCAATGTAACTCATGTCCAAACAAATATCCCTCAGTGCACACCCACACTGACTGCTGATCTCTTTCCAAACACAATGGTCCCTAGGGGTATAGCCACATATCAGCTTAGCAATTGAATTTATTGGAATTCTGCAAATAACAATAATCCAATATAGACCAAAAATAACATACATTAGACTACAAAATAGGGGCAACATGAATAGGCAAAGGGGCATATTGACTGGAGAGGTGGTATAGTGTCACATTGGCCTCCTTGCTTCAACACCACCCTCATACAAATTGGCTACACAGGGCGCATCTCATTCACAACAATTTGATGCAGCCCCATGACCCAGACTACTCTGGGGCTATCACCGATGGCTGCACACGTGCACCATTGTGCAGGGGTGTCTGAGTTGAGTTGAAGATTGTACATGTGCATGAAGGTGGACCTTACTGCACATGGAAACCAGTCCTTGGGGAAAGTCAACAGTGGCAGTGAACAAATGCATACACAATCATGTCTGTAAACATCCTTACACAAACAAAGGCATCCAATCAACCTGAGCGGAACAGCATTTATCATCCATGTGTCCATCAGAGGGGCATATTTCCAAGCACACATCCCCATGCCAATGTCACTTGATGTGACGTTGTAGTGGTTATGTTAATGTTAATGAGACGTATTGAGCGCACGAATACCCGGGGGTGTATTGGCACTATTGATGAAAGGGCTTAGCAACACTAAGAAGCCAGTGTAAATCCACAGCCATGTATTATTGGCCCACTTACACACTTCACATGGTGTGAAGGATGAGGGTAATGGGTTTAGTTTTGGCTGTCCACCCTGCAACGCTCATAGAAAGACACGCTGCCTTTTACTCGCAAGGGTGAAGCCAATAGGAGGCCAGTAAGCAATATATGCAAGGAAAACTATGACCCCTAACATGCACAAATAAAGCAAATCCTCAATTGTCAATGCTTTTGCTGTTTACATGTGTACTGCATTATTCAGCACACATAGAAACATCGATTTGTCAATCATTGCTAATGTGCCTGAAGGGGTCCCTCCTTCCACATAAACATTCTTGCCCTTAACCCAGACACACTTGCACTACACTGCTAAGGTGCCTGTCTCTGTCCCACACTGACAAGTCAAGTTCCAGTTCATGATGAAATGCATGCCTGCACCATAAACGTGTACAACATGGTGCAAGCCTCTGTCACTGAAGTGGATGAGTGTGGAGTCAATTATGTAAGGAGAAGGCATCACTCTGTATACTTCATTGTATCTATACCCCTGTGATGCAAGAAATACATCTGCAGTCCAACAATGCACAAGTGTCTCAACCTTGACCAAGAGCCATATTTCCTCCAGCTTGAAAATCATACCATTGTAAATGCACATAAGTGCAAGGGTCAGTGGGTGAAAGGAATAAGAGGCAGTAAAACAGAAGCAGTACAATACCTGCAT
This sequence comes from Triturus cristatus, assembly GCF_964204655.1. Classification (NCBI taxonomy): domain Eukaryota; kingdom Metazoa; phylum Chordata; class Amphibia; order Caudata; family Salamandridae; genus Triturus; species Triturus cristatus. The sequence continues at coordinate 1,137,526,719 of NC_140583.1, read as the reverse complement.
ATCAACATGCATCAATTTGAATGTCATTTGTCAATGTGATTTGGAAAATTAAGCATTTATACCTGGCCATATCATGTAGCACATCACATCAATCCTGGTCTCAACAGTATGATAACCCTACTCATGTCACAATAACAATCATGTGACATTGCCAACAGCAATGTGTGGTAGCATGCAATCCACACTTCCAAAAGTAAACAATCTGAAAACAGTTTGAAGTGTAATGAGTAGGTGTGACTCACCCACAACGCAGTGTACAGACACATACATCTGAGCTAATCTTCATTGACGACAATTTGGTACAACCTGTACCACTGTCACTACTGAACAGAAGACACAACTGGTGCAGCATGTGTGTAGAAATTGACCACTCACATTTGGCATACTTGAAAACTGTAAGAAAAGAATTTACAACTCCAATGTCACATCAGTATAATGATTCACTATCCTGCATGTAATAGGTGTTCCCTCTTAAATTTTTGGATTGAATTATCACGCAGTCTGCTTGTAAACTGATCAAATGCAGGATCATACCTGAGACACACATACAACAGCATCTCACCTTTACATTACAGAGGGAGAAACATCACCTCCTCTACAGCAGCCTGTCCCACTCTCCAATGAAGAAGATGAAGACATCTCAACCATCGACCAGGACACCCTCCAAGAGCTCCTCAACTCCATTGGCAGCCCCTCTCTGGAAGCATCGTGGTAGCTCCACCCCCTGCACAAAACACCCAGCAGCAAGCACCTACCACCACAGCTGTCTCCCAGGACCTTGAGGACCCACTTCTAGGATTTCAACGCCGTGCGGTAGAGGTCCAGCAGGAGATGGCTCATCAGATGTGGGTGGGGTTTGACAGCCTGGCGGCCAAACTATATGGAGTCCGTGGGTGTCTCAGTCCAATTAGAGACCACCTAGAGTCCATCACAGGCACCCACAGTCCTCTACATGCTCTCCAGCATTCAATTTCTGACATTGCTGGAGTACTGACTCAGTCAAAGTGGCTCCAGCGATGTCACCAAGGAGTTGCATCAAATGAGAATGATCATGGAGAACATGGAGCAGATGCAAGCTTCACACTTGGCAGCCAAGGCTGCATACCACAGAGACGTTGCTGGAGCCTTGAAAGCCCTGCAGCTTATCTTCACTGCAGTGCTGCCTCAACCTTTGGCACAGATGAATGCTGCTGCACCTTCAACATCCACATCTCACCCCCCTGATGTGTCACAGCCTCACAGTGCTCCAGCCAATCCTCCATCAAGCTTACGGGGGTACATGACACATCAGAGGAGGAAGATGTGGGTAAATCAACAATCTTGTGAAGAAGTCAAAGGTAGCATTCATCTCTGTCAAATGGACTGTTTCTGCTTGGAACTGTGCCTACCATCATGCCCCGGAACATCAGCTTCCACTCTTCCCTAAATTACTCTACTACACTCACCTTGGACTTGGATATGGATTGCCAATTTGTGTGCAGTTCACAATGACACTGCAATCAGCTTGCTAACTGAACTTTGCCTCTTCCTCAACATGTCTCTGCACATCTCCCCCCAGTATTCTGTCTGCCCCCCCCCCCACTGGGCATTCACAAAATGGGATATTGTTGCACAAAGAACAGGGCCAGTCTGCTACCTCAGTTACTGCACATGTAAATAAAAATAATTGAGTTACTAAGATAGGTGTTGCCTGTGACCATTTAAGTTTAAATCTGCTAACAATGCATGTTCAGTCTAGCCATTACTACTAATCAAGGAACATTTGGCAAAGGGAATATGCTTACTCTGTGCCCATGATAAGCATTTTGAGGGCCTGACACGCGGGACTCAACCAATGCTCTGATCTGTAAGACAACACTGTCTCAGCAACACAAAAATAATCCATGCCCATGATGTTGATCGTGACTTGAAACAATACTCACGTCCGTGTAAATCCACATGAAGTGTCTAAAAAAAAACGTTTAAAATATACACTTAGAAGATCTACCAATAGTCAATGTGGAGAACAATGTTTGAATAGATGTGTGTTGTGGCATGAAACATGTAAAGACAGTTCCTTCAACATGTCACATATTTGTAATAATTCCATCTAGCAAAAGGAAGAGGAATGGTGTAGGAAAGCATAGCTCAAAAAATGTTACTGGTTTAAAAACATGCACATGTTTGCTGTAACGCACATCACAACATCCCTCCCCCAAAACTTGCCAATTTGTTCACAGTGTTGCTCACAATGTACAGTCAGTTTTGTTAAAAGATTGTCAAATGCAGGTTGATCCTGATCCCACCCACACAGGACCAACCCGTCAGATCTTTGAAAAAATCTCACTGGAACAGTTGTATCAAGCCATTACTGCTTGTAAATCTGGCTCACCTCTTGATGCAAGCCCACCTATGGTGATTCACAAGATCATTGATATAATTAATCCATTTATTAACAATATATTCAACTCATCTCTAGACACACCCACAGTTCCTGCAGAATGGAAATTAGCAATCGTCAAACCCCTTCAGAAAAAACAGTCCCTGGATCCAACAACACTCTCCAACCTTCGCTCCATACCCCTATTACCTATTCTTGGCAAAATCACTGAAAGACTGGTCTACAATCAGCTTAACAACTTTCTTGAGAATGGCAAGACATTACACCACCGCCAGTCAGGCTTTTGCCCCAAGCATTCAACGGACTTGGTACTACTAGAAATAGTAGATACATTGAAATTCACCCTGGACAAAGGGAAAAATGCGGTACTGATCTTACTAGATTTGTCGGCCGCATTCAACACTATTTCACATGATATTATCCTCTTTCGGATAAAGAATTGCAGCATATCCGGCACAGTGCTGCCCTGGATAAAATTCTTCCTGACTAACCAAAGACAAGCAGTAGCTCTCTGCCCATTCCTTTCAACCAAACGCACTATCACCTCAGGAGTCATGCAGGGCTCATCCCTCAGCCCCCTTTTGTTTATCATCTACATGGCCCCGCTCATCTAACTGAAATCTTCCTTTAACATCGTAACAACATCATACGCAGATGATACGGAACTGATCCTGTTATTAGATAAGGACGACAATAAAGCATATATTAATTTGAAACTATGCCCAACAGAGGTAATCCGTTGGATGAAGAACAATCATCTTAAATGCAATATGGATAAAACAGAAATCTTGCTAATAGGGAAGGACAATCCATTTGTCTCAATACATTGGTGGCCAAAAGATGCACCCGCTTCACCCTACACAGTGGAAGTAGCAAGGAATTTGGAGGTAAAATTCAATACCTCTCTCTCATTTCAACCCCATGCACTTGCCGTAACTGGAACTTGCTTCAACCTCATTAGAGCCCTTTAAAAAAATTCTGATTACATTCCTGTTTCTGCAGAAAGACAGTGGCGGTAGCACTCATCCTGTCCAGACTAGACTACTGCAACAGCCTGCTTGCAGGCGCTAACAAACAAGTTTTTTAAAAACTACAGGTTGTGCACTATGCAGCGGCATGGCTAGTGCTAAAACTACCCCACAAATCAACTGCCTCAGCAGCCTTAAAAACTTTACATTGGCTGCCTATCCACAAAAGAATCTTGTTCAAGGTATTATTAAGCACTTTCAGAGCCTTTAGAAACTCTGGATCCAAATACTTAATGAACTAATTCATACCCTATACAACTGCCAGGACCCTCAGATCCTCCTCAGCTAACCTCCTCAAACCACCCGCTTTCAGGTCCAAAAGAAAAGGAGGCAAATCTATGGCAGTACTAGGAACCAGAGCATGGAACCTCATGCTACCACAACTTAGGCTGATAGAATCAGAAACTCAATATAGGAAAGCCCTTAAAACCTGCATCTTTGTTTCCACGGATTCACTGTGCTCTTCTCTAATATAACCAGTAAACAGCATGTGTCTATCTGTCTCCCCTCCACCCTCTCCACATAGTGCCACGATGCTCCCTCCAGAGTGAAATCCACGCTTTACAAATAACCAAATCAAATCAAATCAAATTGATGGTAGCCTGTCCCTTGAAGATGCTGTAATTACATTTGTCGACATTCAATTTGATTGTGTGGGGGATGCATCTGTCGTAATCCACTACCAATTAAACAGGATATGTCCACATAAGAAAAATGAATGGGAGCACAAAGCATCAACCATTGGCAATTTATTAATACAAAAAAACTCTTATAAAACTAAACTAATGATACTTACTAATCCTACACTACACTAAACTAACTTGTACTAATATTAAACTACACTAAACTAACTAGCTTACCTAAGACTATACACGTAAATACATATATTGAACATCAACCCACCTACCCCCTTACGGCACATCAGGGATGGCACAAAGACATCTTAACCTATACGTCAACTAACTAAACATACATACTAAGCAATTATATATTTATTTGTTTTTTTATATTTTTTTATTAACAAGTCAAAAATATATATCAACCCCCCACCCAAAGGAAAATATACTAGCCCTACACTAACTCTACACTTAACACTAACTAACTACTGAATCTATGAAAAGGATGATAAATAGGTGAGGGACAACGTGGGACTGTACAGGGTTGGGAAAAAATACATTGCATATCAATAGGGGAGCCCAAGGGCCCCCTTAATGCCCATGAGGTGGCCCTTAATGTTTCCATTGTCCCGTTCAAGTCCTGCCACACGAACATTCAAATTGTACATGAGCCTCCTCTAAATCTTTGTGAGGACAGACCTCTCTCTGTGTCCTGCAGCTCTGGAGCATTCCCCGATTGTGCACTCGGTGAGGGGGCTAGACTTTGTCTCGAAGATGTGGGTGCCGAATGTGGAGTAGCTCCTGATGGTCCAGGGACAGCTGACCTTTTATTTTGTGTCCCCCGATGAATTCTGATGGGCCAGGTATTGGCTGGGGCTTGCTCTGGTGTGTTTTGGTGGCAGGCAGGGTAGCGTGTTGTTTCCTAGCTTTCTTAGTTCTGTCTGTGATGGACTTCCACCTGCCATCAGCCCTTTCCTTGTGGTACCTCTTAGCCATTGCGTGGAATCCCTTAGTCACACACCTGATGTGATGGCAACTTTCCTTCCGCTGGAGGAACAGACGCTGCTCCTCAAGGGACATGTTGTCTGAAAAAAAATGATACATATCATGTTTCCTGACTCCAAGAACATGATGACATCATGCATAATTGCCACACCAAAACATAATGAGCCATAGGCTCTGTGAACATCATCAATATCAAAATGCTGCTACAGACATAACGTGAGAATTCATAAACACATCATAGCCGGAATCCGAATAAGATGTTCATGACAACATGGTTATTCCTGGTCTTGGACAAAGCTGGCATAGAGTGCAGTGACATCAGTTGTAGAATTGCTGTTTGCAATTTGGAAGCGCAAATGAACAACAATTGAGTACAACAGGGGTAGTGCAGTAAGTATGACGTTTAACAGGCCCATAGTAGACCCTGCCATACCAACTACACAAAGACTGTAGGCTGTACAGTCTGTAATCATTTCAGATGACTAATCACAACACTGGTAGCCATGTAGTAAATTTGAGGAAATGGAAATCATCATAATAGGGAGCCCTTGGAGGTGCCACCACAGCTACACAATCAGATTAGATCATGTACACATGTACTTGCCAATTTGTGGAGGAATGGCTATAATTTCCCATGCATGCAAGCAAAGAGGGCATATGTTCCATGAAGCATTGTGTACCAGTATAGACCAGCACTGCACATTTCTGTGCAATGACCTAATGGGACAGCAAAGCTGCTGCATGTCAACCACACATTTGTCTGCAGTGCTTTTCAAACAGTGGCAGTGTGAACACATTTATGCTAGTGCTAAGGAATACACCCTTGCCCAAGCGTGCTATATTGTCTGATTTGAGCACATGTTAGTCAATGTTACGCAAGGATCACCATCATGCACTTGATCCATCAGTGTGCTATTGTGTTTTTCATGTTTGACACATTCTGACGGCCAACTAGTAACATGTGAATTTGAGAATTGTAGATCATGTCACTGTAAAAAGCATATTAAAGATATATTTTACACACAGTCTGAAAATCTGACACTCCACGATATTGATCGTGCCCCTGTGTGAATGGTTCTGTGTGAAGATGAATGGGCTTAGCAGTATAACAATGTCAACTCCTCAACACTTAAATGCAGTGTGAAATGATGTCTGATGCATGAGTCGACAATGTCCTATGTTGATTTTCTGCTTCAGCACTGAATTGGAGATAGTCTGTCTAAGACTATGTTGTGACAGCAAACGTTTCATTGGCTACAGAGTCCTGCTTACTTTCAGCAGCATGGAAATGATTCACAGGATTCCTCAAGTATTTGATTGGACAGATTTATGTACCAACAATCTATGTTACATTGGAAGAGATTTCCTGACAAACTTGTTGAAGTTTTATCATGTCAGTCAGCCCTCTGTGACTCGTACGCACGTTGTCATTGTCGTTATGTGACATGCTCTTTAAACAACTAACTGTCAGTCTCAACTGGAACTGCTATTAGACAAGACAATTACCAACATGCACTTCAGTGATGGATGTCAACGTGTTCCAGGTCGGTTAATACACATCAACATCATTACTCTAATGTATCTACTTAAGTGTGTACACTATGGGAAGTACCTACAATGGCTGAAGTGATGTACAAAGTTTATATTGATGGACTCTTAATTCAGTTGCTCACTATTTACCATATTAACCAGGAAAATAATTCATTCCATGCAAAGGGAACATAATTAACTTGTTGTAGCAGTGGACATGCAACATGTTGAGACGCTGAGCTGTACACATTACACCATGTCAAGGAATCAGGATCACTGTGAGTTTTTGATCAGATCATGTACAATACATCACATATGTGTCTGACCAGTGTACCTAAATGAATATCAAATTGAATGTGTTGTGAGTATATACAGACACATCTTAAGTCAAATCACTGTTTTGTGGTGACACAGTGATGCCATGTGGGCAAACATCATATGGTGATGGCAGTACATTCTAGTTAGTTTACAATACGATTGTATGTGGGTTTTTGTCACTAGTTCATGTCAGAGTGCCACATCACTTTGCAAATGATAATCGACAACAGATGTGACCTGTTCAGTGGAACAAACTTATCATCATATACAACAGTCTACAATTGAAATTGACTGCTGCATATCTGGAACCCTTGCACAATCATGTCAGGGCACATAGATGTTTCTGTTGCTGCGTGATCGGCTCTATGATATGGCTATATGTCACACCACACACATCATGAACGCTGTGCTTGCACATAGATAGGGTGTTGTGAATCACATGATGCTGATGTTCATAACTCTTTACTTGATGCAGCATCATCACACCAGAGGTAAGGTTCATGTGATGCACATCCAGACTGTGCACTACAACATACAGGGTGTGTGGCATTGATTGCGTATGTCAACATATAAATTCGAAAGCTAGGGGCGACACACTCACCTGTGGTGTGTGGGTCCATGAAAGCATCCACATCTCCTTGTGTGACCATGGGTCTTCCCGCTGTGGAAAAAGTGTTGAAAGTACAATTAATGTTATTGACATCACATTTTGCAAGACTCACATATATCATTGATGGTTTCATGATAAAATTTCATTCACAGTAGTAGTCAGGTGCGGTGCCACGTTAAATACATGTCGCAATATGCTGAGCCTGTCTTATCCACGACACGTCAATTTCACCCTGGTGCCTAATGGACATCCCTAAGCAATGGTCTGAGTGACGTAACATACTACGACCTGTCACACTGCTTCATGAATGACAAGTTTAATCTCACACCTCAATAGACGTGACGTTTGTAGGTCAAATCTGTTTTTCCACTACGTACAGGTGTATCACGAGCTTTGACATGTTGGTGACCCACATTGTATATCTCACAGATATTGCAGCCAGTTGATTTTGTGAAGTGTACCTATATCAAAGCATGTAAGGGTGGCACAGTATATCATGACAGACATGCTGATTTATAAGTTATTTTGCCAAATGTCAGTTTCTGTGATGGGTGTATCTAATGTGCTCAACCTAATTTGTGTCTTGAGCATTCATCCTCTGATGTGAAAGATGTTGGTCATGTGCTTACCACATTGCCTTCCAACAATGAGTCTAAGATGATCCAGTAGGTCCTCCTTATGGCCCACAAAGTACTGCCACAGTTGCTTCAACTGCTGGACAGACCTGTCCACACCAAACATGTTGAGCATCTTTTCCTAGATGTGCTGCCATCTCACTTTCTGGACTTTAACATTTTTCCCTGTAGGCTACGTCCCCCAGCCTCTACCATCCTCGGCAGGTAAAATTTAATAAGCCAGAGGAAGGCCTCCAAGGCCCCCCCGACATCCTGCCCTCCCTACCCTGACCCAACATCCCCATATATAATGTTGACCCCAGGCAAACCAAAAAAAAACACAATTAACCCCTATTAACAATAAAAATATAGAAAAAAGATACCCCAGAAACATACACCCGACAAAACCATCAGACAGTCACAAAAACATGTAGAGACAGGGACACAGAACTCAAGAAGGACAGGATGGACAGTACACAGCACAGAACTCTCTCAAAAAATACCAAGACCAGCAGACACCTTCCAAGACCTCCACAACTCGCAAAAGACACTGATAGTGTGGCTGAAAGAGAAAGTGAAAGGTACTGTACTCCTCCATGGGACAGGATGCAGACTGATATCATTTCCTACTACTTTGCAGCCCGTTTTCATGGTTCGCGATGAAATTACACAAGCCTAGGGGTGAACGGGAAGGTTTTATGTGTATATATGTATTTTGCAAGTATTTTTTGTTCCGGATGTGACGGATATTACCGCAAACATGGATTTGCGTTGGTTTTTTAATCGCTTATTGATACTTTATCAGTATATGTGCCATTTCATTAAATTTGTCTGGACTAACAGCACAATATGTATTTGTGATGTGATCTGTGAGTTGTACTTTTGTGTAGTATATCTATTCAGTACGTATTATGAGTGGTCCTGAGCTATTAGGAGGCACTATTTACTCACATTAATGTTTGTTCATGACTGGTCATGTGTGTATGTAGAGACATGCCACAGTGTCACACATTAGGGTTAGCATTTGCGGTATGTGTCACTACATGTGAGCCTCGTACAACACACATTGCTGTGATGTCTGTGCATGTTCTATGGTCTTGCTACACAAGTGTACTTGACCAACAGGCAGTCACTATTTGTCTGTGTTATTTGCAAAGCAGCATGCAATGCACAGCTATGAATGCACATTCACATTTGAGTATTTGAATAGCTGGAAACACAGAGGGGTACATTGATTGCAGTCTGTGTTATGGTACTAATGGCTTCTTTCACACAAGATTAGCTAAAGTGATTGAAAAATGCGTTCAGCAACAACTAAGTCAGCAAATATCTAAATTCCAACTACTAGACGATTGTCGATCAGGATTTAGACCAAACCATAGAATGGAAACGGCAATTCTGCACATAGTAGACAACGCATTACTCGCTCTAGACCAAAATAAAGCATGTCTGTTAATCTTGCTGGATTGATCATCCGCGTTCGACACAGTTAACCACAAGATGCTTGAACGTCTGGAGAACAGGATGGGTTTTTCCGGGAACGTTCTTGAATGGCTCAAGTCCTACTTGAGGAATAGATCACAAAGAATTCTGGTGAATACGAACCTGTCAACATCATCCCCCATTCAGATAGGGGTTCCACAAGGATCAACCCTCTCCCTGTCACTATTCAACTTATATGAAAAATGAATAAGGCTCTTCGGCAGATGATGCAATGGCTAACAAGCAATCAGCTTAAACTAAACACAAAAAAACTGAATTCCTCCTAATTTCCCCCACTAAAAGCCCGCCCACTATGAAAGAATGGACCAGTTTGACCACCACGCTGAACTGCACCCCAATCATCGTAGATTCAACCAAATATCTAGGAATAACGCTAGACCAAAGCCTGAACATGTAGTCACACATTAACACGCTGGCAAAAAAAGCAAGATTTCACCTGAGCAACATTAAGAAATTGAAACCTTTCAACGAAACTGCGGACCTCAAAATGGCAGTTCAAGCATTAGTAATCTCGAGGATCGAATATGGATGCACATCACTTTCTGGTCTCCCCAAAATTTCAACAGCACCTCTAAAAGCCTGCCTCAATGCAGCAACAAGGCTCATAACAGGGTCAAAAACATTCAACCATATCTCTCCTCACCTGAAAGCACTGAACTGGCTACCTTATGAAGCCAAAATTCATCTCAAACTGGCATGCATAACACACAAAGCACTACACTTCAAGTCACCAAGATACCTAGAGCAGAAATTGGTGATCTCTGGGGGAAACAGACAATCAAGGAGTGCCAGAGACCTAGTGCTGAAACCACAGATTTTCTGCAAAAAAAAACTTATAACAGAGCGTTCTCAGGTGCCGCACTGAGAATATGGAACTCGCTACCTCCAGACATCAGAAAGCTACACAACCACGCAAGATTCAAGAAAGAAACCAAGATCTTCTTAATGACTAAATTCCTACCGTAAGCATTACAGAGCATCAACACATGGCTCACCCAAATCCTCTCGCCCAAGGTCACAAGCGCTTTTTACCAATAGCTAGTGTCATTTGTCCTTACAGGGTTTTGCTTCCCTTGAGGACATGGTTCATCTAGTCTTGCAACCTGCGAACGTACTAAAGCAGTTATCAAAAGATGTAGCTGTGACAACTTTGAACTGGAGTACAATATTTTAAATGTCATACAGAACTCTGTACCGGAAACGTTACCACGACCTAAACAGTGAAGCGCTCTGATACCCTACGGGGTCAAGTTCGCGCTATACAAAACACTGAATAAATAAAATAAATAAATATGCGTTTCATTCTGTGCTATGCATGACATGGTCTATGGTTGGTGTGCAATGACCATCTCCATTGTCAACATTACCAAAAAATGTTATACAAGGCGTTACATGGTGTATGTTCTTGTGCAAGCAACATCACAAGATAAGTCCAGCATGTCAGCAATGAGCTAATATTAGCTGGTATGTGCAATTATGTTATGACTGGACAGATACCATCGTAACTTAGTTTTGGTGTTGTGTCTACACATATAATTAGTAACCTATGGGCTTCAAATCATGCAGGGATAACTCTGATAATGCATAGTGAAATGTGTTTGATAGATGGCATAATGGAGCAGAAACCTCAAAATTATGCATAGCTCTACATGCCCCACTCATCCATGTTCAAGCATGTTGAAGACCCAGATTCGCATGTGAACATGTCATTGTTACTTTGGAATGGCAAGGCAGCACTTTGCATGTCACAGTCCTTGCAACAACAAAAGGGATGATGCCTGTGAGCAAAAGCAGTCCACATTGCCTGACGATCATGCGTGCCTTTGTATGAGGCCCCAGTGTCTAGACACAGATACTGCTGAGTTGCAGCAGACTGACAGGGATGACAATGCCTGCGTTGTGCATGATACATTTGGCCCATTTTCTTGCCATTCTTGCGTGAGCAATGAACATTACCTGATGGGAAGGCTTGTCATGTTATTGTTTTAACATCCCAGACATGAGAAGTATGCATGGTGCAACTTGTTGTGTTGATCATTGAAGGCGCTACTGGTAATGTACAAATGTAAGTGTGCATTGCTGGACACACTCCATGAGGACACTGGTGTAACAGGGTAGAAATCACATCTCTTTGAAAGTCCTCTGAACATCAGTAAGTAAGAGTAGGTTGCGCTGTCTGTCACTTTTGAGGATGATGGCCATCTACTCTACTAGATTTGTGATTCAGGGGACATGTGAATGGGAAAATTAGAATGCTCACTTGCGTCCCCTGTATCAGTATTTTTAAATGCATAGTTTGTGTACCATGATGTACCCAGGATTGTTTTATCTGTACTCAGCAAGGATTATGCTGGCCGGCTTAGTCAGTAAGTCAGAGAGAGTGTTGTGTATTGACGCCTGCTGTAGTATTGAGTTGGTGTAAATGGTTGGGTGTGAAGCGGAGGAGGACCAGGAGATGTATCTGCACAAAATCTGGAAAAATACTGCTTGTACCTAACAGTTTTCCATGGGCGATATGGGACATGATATCTGCTTGAAAATTTTGCCATTAATGAGGCAAACATGTGGTGCAGCCTATCATCAACACATGTTAGGGAGCACTCTGTTGTATTTGGATTTCCCTGTATGATATTGGGACAGATATTTATGTCTGGCATACTCCTGACTGTGGCGGTGTGTCTTGGTGTCGACACTGTACTATTACATGAATCATACTTGATAGCTGGCCAGCTTGCACAACACCATTTCATGATGAGAATTTGTACATTGCTTGAGAGATGCAACATTGTTTGAAATTAACATTTCTTCTTAGAAGCATGCTTGTCTTTGTGTAGAACTGTGCCTGCAGATGTGTTGTGATTTAAATTGTTGTAGTTGTGCTGAAGTGCAAACATACACATATCATAAAAATGACATGTGTGAATGTGCAGTAATAATCCAGATCTAGGTGGTGCACCTTCTGGGGGCTATGATGAATCATTTCATGACCGTATGACCTCGAACAATATCCATTCCTGTTGTCATATGTTGCATGTTGTTGGGATGTTATTGCTGTACTGATTGTATTCCATGTAGCAATTCACTGATGTGTATTTATGTTCTCTGTTTTGGGTGTGTGAACACGCAGCCAGAGTTCTTTGAAGAGGATGTAGCCTATTCTACCCTTTCATTGCCATGAGGCAAGCTTGTTGTGGTGCATGTGACATAGACAAAACATTGATATTGACTTGGAAGGTTCATGGTCCTATATACACGTAGTTGTGTGCTGCTGTCTAGCAATTTGTCCCATGTCTGGGATTTGTTTCATTGTTTGTGCTTATGTGACAATAGCATTGACAGATCATTGCTGTGTTGCTGAATGATACATCCACAGTGGATGATGCACGTCATGTGACTATTGATCATTACAATGGCACATGTGTCAGGTTTTGAGTTGTTCTCAAATACATTTGTTGTTTCACTGTGTGTGCTTGGTGTTTGGGGCATTCCCAGAGCTGTGTTGACAAACAAGTTGTTTTATCTGTACTATCTTCTGTATCTTAATCCTCCACACACAGAAGTGGATGCAGTACAGATCTGCAATGTATATTTGATACTGTTGTCCTAACCAATATTCCTGTGCCATTGGTTACACAGATATGTTTTGATCATATGCCTAATATGGTGTAAAAACCCCAATCTTCATTTGATCTATGTTCTGTCCACTGCTATATGTGATAGCTGTGTGGCACATATTTTGGTTACATTTAACGTAACAGATATATGAACATTTGAAAGAATAAACCATGCATACAAGACTTTTGTGTAGTGATATTTTATTTCACAGAATAACATTAGGTGTGTATTTTCTCAGATAAAAACAAGTGATGGCATCTTTGTTTGTTGTCATTATGTAAAAAACAAATCTTATGATTTGATCCCTCCTTGCCTACCTGCAGCAGAAGCTGTGGTGTGTATAGCATCTGCCTCTTCGTCCTGGACATCCACTGGATTGTCCTGCTCCATCTGGTCTTCATCCAATGGCCTGTTTGTGCATACACAAATAATGTGCATAATGCAACATGCCATTATGATCTTGCAAACAAGTTCAGGACTATACAAGAGTCTGCGCCCAATATGTCTTGGCACCGTAACCTGGATTTGAGGACTCAAAATGTCCATTAAACAATGGCCCTTGTGCGTCTCAGTGCAACATTCTAGTCTCTCTCTGCCTGTGTGTGGGTCACCTTGATGGGTGTCATCAGCCATGACGAGAGTGCATATCCTTGATCACCTGAAACAGATTAAAGAGTTATGTGTCCATTGGCACATGTGCCCGATTAAGCATCCACATTGTCAGATCAGAATTGTCATTTTGGTTATTACTATGTTGTAACATCACCTAGGTACCTTAATGGGAGTGATTGTGCTGAGGGCAGCTGAGAGTGAAAATCTGTGTCTGCTAAACATTGAAATCATTGTGGGCTCTTTACATCCAGCTTGCCCCCAATGTGGGTCAGGGTCTAAGTGACAGTGGCACTGCTAACTGGAACACCTGACTTACTGGGACACTTGAAGACAACATACATATGCATTGATGTACTTGTGCATGTATGAATGTTGGGGTAATACACATCAATTTTGCCATGTTTGTGTCTGTTCCCAATTAAGCAAAACCAAAGGAAATGATGGACGGAGTGATGAACATTGCAAGCACTCACCCCCAGTCAACTGATCTGGGTTTAATCCATCACCGTTCTTTAGCCCACTCTGCCACCCCAGTTCAGACATGGCCATATGCAAATCAGTCTGACCCTGTGCCTCATGGGAACAGTCCAGCCCGAACTGCCAAGCCATGTCTTCCCTGGACCGGAAACAAGCTTCCTAGGACCGGTTTCTGGCATTTCAGCCGTCTTCAGCCAGGCTTGCTTGAATCCAGTGGCAAAGTGAGCAAGGGACTCACGTCTGAGCATACCCTGCCAACTTATGGCGAACAAAGCTTTGTTCGCCATAAGTTGGCAGGGTATGCTCAGACGTGAGTCCCTTGCTCACTTTGCCTCTGGATTCAAGCAAGCCTGGCTGAAGACGGCTGAAATGCCAGAAACCGGTCCTAGGAAGCTTGTTTCCGGTCCAGGGAAGACATGGCTTGGCAGTTCGGGCTGGACTGTTCCCATGAGGCACAGGGTCAGACTGATTTGCATATGGCCATGTCTGAACTGGGGTGGCAGAGTGGGCTAAAGAACGGTGATGGATTAAACCCAGATCAGTTGACTGGGGGTGAGTGCTTGCAATGTTCAACACTCCGTCCATCATTTCCTTTGGTTTCTGCTTTGTTCGCCATAAGTTGGCAGGGTATGCTCAGACGTGAGTCCCTTGCTCACTTTGCCACTGGATTCAAGCAAGCCTGGCTGAAGACGGCTGAAATGCCAGAAACCGGTCCTAGGAAGCTTGTTTCCGGTCCAGGGAAGACATGGCTTGGCAGTTCGGGCTGGACTGTTCCCATGAGGCACAGGGTCAGACTGATTTGCATATGGCCATGTCTGAACTGGGGTGGCAGAGTGGGCTAAAGAACGGTGATGGATTAAACCCAGATCAGTTGACTGGGGGTGAGTGCTTGCAATGTTCAACACTCCGTCCATCATTTCCTTTGGTTTCTGCTTTGTTCGCCATAAGTTGGCAGGGTATGCTCAGACGTGAGTCCCTTGCTCACTTTGCCACTGGATTCAAGCAAGCCTGGCTGAAGACGGCTGAAATGCCAGAAACCGGTCCTAGGAAGCTTGTTTCCGGTCCAGGGAAGACATGGCTTGGCAGTTCGGGCTGGACTGTTCCCATGAGGCACAGGGTCAGACTGATTTGCATATGGCCATGTCTGAACTGGGGTGGCAGAGTGGGCTAAAGAACGGTGATGGATTAAACCCAGATCAGTTGACTGGGGGTGAGTGCTTGCAATGTTCAACACTCCGTCCATCATTTCCTTTGGTTTCTGCTTTGTTCCCAATTAACACACATGATGCACAAAATGTGGTGAGAATGGGATTTTAATGGTTGTTATGCTCTTGATATGCATGCTCCATTCTGCGACAACACAGACCGATGCATTTGGCGGTCCCTTAATGCATCACTACTTGACCCATGATGCAGGTACATCTGCTGCATGGTGCATGGCTGACTGTGTTTTTGCATGTCAGCTAATGTAGCACCAGTGAGAGGAAGGTGATCTGTCATCTTGTTGTAAATGTGTTGATTTCAAGATGTATATAGCACAGAAGAAGCATACATTCTGTGTAATGTAAAGCATTGATTACTTTCATTTTTGTCTGAGTAGTTCTGCAAAATCTATATTCTGATGGTGCCATAGTGGTTTGTTTGAGATTATCTTGGCTACTCCATTTTTGGGCTGTCTTACATATGTCTTGATTATTTTGCATTGTGTGATTGTGTATATTGTTTGGACCTGCTCCAAGCTTTGTCGTATTACATTTGCTACATGAGTATTCTCATATATGTGAGCTACATGCTTGTGTACTTGAGGTGTGTGTGTGTTCAGTTTGTGCTTACCAACAAGCAGTCCATTTCCATATGTGCCATTCTCAAAGCGCTGGTTGATGAGCGATTGGCGAAAGATGTAAGAGTCATGCACATCCCAGGGAACTTAGCGACAACATTGATGAACAGGCCCAGGTGGTCCACAATTGCCTGTATGTTCATTGAGTGTGTGTGCTTCCTATACCTGTATATATGTGCTGTTTCGGCAGGAGGCACAAATAGAACAACGGTGCAGTCAATTGCCCCAACACATGCGGAAACCCAATGTCATAGAAGCTTTTCTTTGCTGTCGTTATTCCTGTGCAGTGTTGGGGAAGTGTAGGTGCTGTGGCGTCAGGCTGATAATGGCATCCAAGACATTTGGGAGGAACATGGAGAAGGCTGACTGTGAGACTCCACCCACTCGGGTAGTGGTTGATTGGAAGGTGCCAGAGGCCAACATGTGCAGCACTGCAAGAAGCTTTGTCCTCGGAGGAATGTTTGTGCAGCGCTGTGATGGTGCCTACAGCCTTGGCCCTGTCTGTGTGAGTATTCATAAGATGGAGGTCCTTTTCAGCCTGTAGTGGGCTATCACATCCTCTGGCCGGAGGTCTATCAGGATGATGCGTTGGCGGTAGACCCACTCTCTTCTTTGGCTCTGCCTCTGTGGTGGTACTGGTGGCGGTGGCAGTGGTGGTGGTTTTCTTGGGGCTCCAAACTGCAAAAGTAGTACCTCATTGGCATCCTTTTGTAATTAAATAAGGGTCTGGGTTAGTCTCCCTAATGTACAGGTGTGTTTACATCCTTTTTTAGACCAGCTTTTTTCTGGTCTGAAAAACAAGCATTAGCTGCAGTTTTTTAGAAGTATCGCCGGATCGATAAATCATTGTAAATATCACGAAGTGGGGTTAGCAGCAATTTTTACACAGGAACACCCACCTTGCATCTCATTTTCATTAAGTCCCGCTAACAGAAGTGGCGGTCCGAAAAACACACTTTTTACACGGGAAAAGTTCCGCTAACCGCGGTTAGCGTCAACTTGTAAATACGGTGATAAAGAACAGCTGGCACAGCGTAAAAAAATTCATGTTACGGCAGCTTTACCTTGTTGTACATATGCCCCTCCATTTGAGCTGAAATGCAAAAGAAATTGATAAATGGGTTAAATTGATTCTTACTAGCCCCCCTGCTTTGAATTGCAAGATATAAATGAATATTAGGTCTAGGGGGATGTTGAATAGAGGACATATTTACTGAAGCTGTCACTAAGTGCTAAAAGTAGTGCTCATTTAGAGAAGCGCATTTTCCCAGGGTAGATGT
The DNA here is from genome assembly GCF_964204655.1 of Triturus cristatus. Classification (NCBI taxonomy): domain Eukaryota; kingdom Metazoa; phylum Chordata; class Amphibia; order Caudata; family Salamandridae; genus Triturus; species Triturus cristatus. Next base: position 1,137,509,290 of record NC_140583.1, on the reverse strand, counting down.
TCATTAAGTCCTAGGTCAACTGTCTGTAAAGTAAACATCAAGAATACTTCTCTTTTATTCCTTAATGCATAAATGTTATCATCTGTGGGGTGGTGCACTTTTTCTAGGATAATCCATCTGATTTCATTTATCATGTGTTGTTTCTCTTGCCAATGTTCAACTAGAGGAGCCCCTCTACGTTTAGTTTTGATTGAAGATTTATGTTCACTCAGTCGGATTCTAAACTCTCTGCTGGTCTCTCCTACATATCCTTTGTAACAGGGACAGAGAATAAGGTAAATTACATTGGTTGACCTACAGTTTGTCATCTCATTGAAAACAAATTTTTTCTTTCCCCATTCTAGTTCTGCCAATAATGGCTGACTCACAAGCATGGCAGTTACCACACTTATGGGTTCCCATAATGGGGTTGTTGCCTGTGAGGGATTTTTGGACAAATTGACTAGTGTTGTTAAAGTGGGATTTAACTAGAGAGTTGCGTAGATTTTTATTGCGACGAAACGCAAAGGTGGGTTTAGGTATACTGTTCGTTGGGTCTCCTGTATTGAGGATGTGCCACTGGGAGCCAATAATTTGACGTAGTTTGTTGTCAAAATTAGAGTGCCGTGTCACACACACCAGCTTTTGATCATCTGTATGGGATTTTTCTTGAAGTAGGGCCTCCCTGTTGTAATATTTGGCTCTTTTATATGCCTCTCTTATTAGTCTGTGTGGATATCCTGGTTTGAGAAGTTTGCATCTTAGTTCGTTAGCGTGTGATTCAAAGTTTGCTATGCTGGTGCAATTCCTACGTAATCTTAAGAATTGGCTGAATGGTATGTTGTCTTTTTGATTACGAGGGTGATAGCTTTGGTACTGTAAGATAGTATTTCTCGCTGTTGGCTTGGTGTAGAGTGACACTTCAATTTTACCTTCTATGATTTGTATCCATATATCCAAAAATTCAATTTTTTCCTTGCTAATATTAGCACTGAATTTAAGGTAAGGATCACATAGATTCAGTCAAAGGATACATTCGTGTAATTGTTCTTCTGGACCATTCCAGATGAAACAAAATTTCGTCAATAAATCTGCTCCAATGCTGTATATTCTCAAAGAATGGGGCCATTTCATTAAATATACAGCGTTCTTCAAAAGCCCCCATGTAGATATTAGCGACATTCGGTGCACAGGCTGCTCCCATGCTAACACCTTGAATTTGTTTACAAATAATTTTATCAAATTCAAAGTAATTTTCTTTTAATACAATGGCTAAACATTCAAGGATAAAAAGTATGTCATCAGGGCTGTTGTTCTTCTCCAATGTGCTTTTAACTGCCTCTAGGGCTCCTCTTTGGGGAATGTTAGTATAGAGCGCCTCTATATCCATAGAGACTAAAACATCTGTATTAGGGTTGAACACAAGGCCTTTAATTTTCCTTATGAGATAGCCAGTGTCTTTGATGTATCCTGGGAGGGCACTGGCTAATGGATTTAAGAATTTATCCACATATTTAGATAGTGGCTCTGTAATAGATCCAATCATGGATACTATAGGTCTATAGGTACATTGCTTCCCATTTGTTTTATACAAGATATTTAAATTCTTCTGAAAAATTGTGTAGTCCATGACAGTTTTCACTTACTGTTTCTAATTACGTTTTATCATTTCTTTATATTTAACTCACAATAAAAAGATTTTTGCAACCAGTTCACCTTCATTCAGGGAGATGCAACTACTGACAAGAGGAAGTGGGAATAAATTAAAAAAATAAATGTCCAAACAGCAACTCCTTCCAAACTTCTTATTACCCATTATATCACAACTCTATTAATTTTAAACTTGAGATCTTTCTGTAAATAGAATCCCGCACCTCCTCAAATCAAATACATTTAAATAGAAGAGTAAAAAAATCTTTAATGTCTGTTGAAATTTTGTTTTTTAAAATGAGGGCAGCAATAGGCAAGAGAGAAGATGGGTAGCCTGAATTGAAATAAAAGGGGGATGCTGTGCTGAGGTAGGGATCTCTCTCTTTAACAAATATTTGCTGCTTCAACAACATATTATGCCACAATTTACTAAAAACCCACATTTCCCCTCACATATATTTTAAGCACCTGGTTTCCCATTGGTCAGCCACCACACTCATACCAAGATAACCCTCCACTGGAAGGGCGACAAGCTGAAGAAAGTGTGCAAACTAATTGGATACATAAATTCAAACACCAAAGGCATCTGTACATTTGGAGACTTGGCTGTGAGGTGGGAGGTGGGGTTGAAGTCTTTTACGGGCCTACAGAAGAATACAAGCGGAATCCCTAACATGCATTTCCCTATTACCAGCTGTGATCTGCTCTCCAAAAGGAACACATAAATTGTATGACCCTGAAGAGTGGCACCCCCACTGAGAATAGGATATTGACAGAAGCAATACCCGAGAAGGTAGTATCACTCACCTATCACACCTTCAGATTACCAGGCTTGCTATAAATTCACAAGATGTTATGGGCAGGTTCTTTCTAGGGATGGGTCTTTTTACTTTGTTTTTAATGTCTACAACAGGCCCAGTAGGGAAAATAGGATACCTTATACTTTGTGTAATTTAGAAAAAGCCTTATATACCCTTCCATACAGTGATAAGGTAATCATTGCTTGAGACTTCAATGCCACTTTCAAACCCTACAGCCCGGGCCTCTTAAACTAACTTAAGAAGATGATGCCGCCTGAGGTATCCCTTAACTAGACCTGGTCCATGCTATAAAATGTTCTCCCATTGCTGATGAATTGAATGCCCAAACTTTTCGCTTTGGCCTCAGGGCTTGTAATTTTAGGTCCTGCTCAAACCACAGCGGTGCCCATATGTTTAAGCAAGCAAAAGAGCTTCATTGATTATATATTCCTGTCTCTACTGATATGGCCACCCTTCATAGACATGGAAGTTGTTGAGTGCCATGACAGCAACCACAATGCTCTCCATCTGTCTTTTAGTGGGCTAAAATCTATTGATCACCAGAGGGATTTTCTGAATTCTGGGGCTGCCCTGTTTATTTTGAATAACAAGTGGACCCTAAAATGTGAGGCTGTTTGTAAGGACACAAAACTGGTGGCCCAGATATATGATCTGGTGGCTGACACCTTGTATTCACTGAATTCCATTGGTGGCTAACTCCTGATCATAATTTTATTGTAACAACCCATTAAAGAATGTTCAGTTCCAATAAAGCTTCAATTAATAAAGATGCCCGCAAGAACCTTACGGTCAGACCCGCTGTGCCTGGTTCAATTCCATTCGTAGGAACACCAGAGGTGTCCTTATACAAAGTTTAAAAACAGAAACAGGCAAAACATTGTTAGCGCTAGGAAGGAGCATAAAGAGGCACTTAACCAGGCCAAAATTGTTTGGGAACATGAGATGTGGGAGGACTTACTGGTACCTGCTAGAGCAGGGGACAATAAATCTTTCTGGGGAATCGTGGCTCAAGGCAGGCAGAATGCTACCGCCAGTGTCGATTGTAATCTACTGCCACAGACCTTGGTGGTGCTTTTTTAAAAAATGTATGCAGGCAAGCCTGACTTGGAGAATATTCAACAGAGCAATGTCTTACGTGTCCCCATAGATAAAGGTCCACCTCTATCTTTCCAGCTCAAAGATGTTATGGAGGCGCTTATGACACTTCTGGCACATAAAGCATCTGATCTGACTTCCTTCCTTGGGGACCTCTTCAGATCAGAACCTCTGATCTAGGCCACATATTTTCATCTGCTGTTCCATTCTATTCTTGCAGGTGGTGTAATCCCTAGCTCTTCGTTGATTGCAGATATTGTCCCAATTCACAAAAAAGGGTCCAAAGAATATCCAGGGAACTACAGGCCCATCAGCCTAATTGGCACGTCTCAGAAACTCTTCTGTCATCTCATACTTGATCAACTACTCGATTGGGCCAAGGACAACTCTGATTCCTCAGAGCTCCAGGCGGGGTCCAGGAATTGGGACAGTACGGTGGATCAAACCCTCCATTTCTATGCCCTATATTGGAAAACAGTCTCACTAGACAAGGGCCACCTGTTTGTGGTCTTCAGTGACCTGAAGACAGCTTTTGATTCCTTTCCTGGGGCTATGTTGTGGGAAGTTCTGGAAAAGATGGGTGTTTCCTGTAATACTTTGACCTTATTTGGTTGCATGCATGTAATACTGCTAGAGTCAGGTATGGCAATTGTGGTGATGTCACAGACCCTTTTAAGATTGAATTTGGTGTTTGGCAGGGTTGTGTGTTGGCCCCCACACTGTTTACTCTTTATATTGATGATTTAGTGCATGCACTTAACTCCCCAGGAAATGATGCACCCAAACTCGGCTATCATAAAATTGCGATCCTACCTTTTGCAGACTACACACTTTTAATTTCTAAAACCTTGCTAGGTCCACAAGACCTACTTGATCTCTTTTTAATTTTCTGCAGAGATCATTGTCTTGAACTAAATATTAATGAAACAAAATGTATGGCTTTTAATCCATGTAAATTTGTTAGAGAAAATACCATGGTACAGGGTGTAGCTCTAGAAAAAGTGCATGAGTTTGTGAATTTGGGGATCTGTTTGAATCACAAAATGATTTGGTCCACACACATCTAGAGATGCTCACTAAAACTCCAACAAGAAGCTGGTAGTGTAGCCAAACTGTGCAAATGGGCTCATGCATACTCCTTAGAACCAGTTGTGGACATTTACAACATTAAAGCAAAAAGTACTGCCAAGCATGGAGTAGAACTGTGGGGTGTTGCCAAGAGTGAGGAAGCTTGGCAAAACCGAAAATAGGTTTGGAGGGGCATCTGTAACCTCCTGCAAAGTGCTTTTGCCTCCCCAACTCCTGCATTTAGAGATGGTCCCTATCAATCAACTTATTATGTGTCACCCTATTTTGTACTGGCACAGACTTCAGTCCACAGATGAACTAGAATTGTACAGAGTAAGAGTTGTGATCAGGGCTCTTCTTAAATCTAAGAGGCTGCGAGAGGATTGCTTGGTTTGCCTATATTAAAACCACACTGTAAGAGATGGGCTTACCTTTGCTCAGGGATACCCCGGTCTGGCAAAACAAGTCCCTTGCTCCATGGTCAAAGAAAGACTAAATTAATATGTGTGGTTGAGGTATCTGAAATGTATCAGAGCAAGTAGTCTCACTGATCATCTTTTAGACCTCAAGCTCTAGCCTGATTATGAATGATTTTGACATCCTACCAAGTCCCATCCCTCTGCAACTTTTTTAAAAATAGAGGAACGGGGTTCTGCCATTAAATTGTCGCTGTATAAAATGGGGCATGCAGTATTGCAGTTCTAACATGTGTACCTAATGTAATTCAGCAGAAGAAACTCCACACCATTTTGCATTGTTCTATCCAGGCTATGATAGGCCGCCAAAACAATGGCTGAGGCCAGTATGTAAAAATTTGTGCTTTGGTCATTATGTTCATGCATTATGCACTTTACTTTCAGACAGAAGAGAGGTAATTGTTGGCGGGATGCCAACATTGTTACATGCTGTCTTGATTATCAGCATATGCAGTGTTAACGTGTTGAATCAATGATATTTTAAAAGTGCACTTTTTTTAATCTTATATATGCTGCACCATCTCCTCTGACATCTCCTCAGTTTATTTTTTATCTCTCTGCTATTTTATTGCGGGATTGATGTTTATATGAGATTGCTGGTTTTATTGACTTGTATCTATTTGTTGTTATCTGGTTACTTGCTGTACCATGTTTAATGGATCTTTGTACTGGAAATAAACACAGTATATGATACAACAGAATACAGCTTTACAATAATTTACTTTCTTGTGCAAAAGGCTGAAAATTTATTAAAAATGGCATACCTCTGCCGCTACTAGTTTGTATAATGAGAAGTACCCAAAAACACTGCCTACCAATTTATTTTTACTAGATATTTAAATTGTTCTGAAAATTGGGTTGTCCATAACAGTTTTTACTCATTGTTTTTAAATACGTTTTATAATTTCCTTATATTTTACTCACAATAAAAATGAATTTAAACCAGTACACTTTCATGCAGGGAGATGCACTTACAGACAAGAGGAAGTCAGAATAAATAAAAAGATGAAAATAAATGTCCAAACAGCAACTCCTTCCAAAGATCTTATTACCAATTATATTACAACTGTATTAATTGTAAACATGAGATCTTTCTGTAAATAGAATCCTGTACCTCCTCAAATCTGTTCCCATATATTTAAATAGAAGAGTAAAACCATCTTTAATGTCTGCCAAAATTGTATATTTTATAATTAGAGCAGAAACAAGTGAAAAAGAAGATGGGTAGCCCGAGCAATAAGATTTTAAAAGGGGATGCTGTACTTAGGTAGGGATCTCCTCTTTAACAAATATTTGCTGATTCAACAACATACAATACCACAAATTACTAAAAACCACATTTCCTCTTGCATATATTTTAAGCAGCTGGTTTCTCATTTATCAGACATCACACTCATACCAAGATGATCCCCCTCTGGAGGGGAGACAAGCTGAAGGAAGTGTACAGACTAGTTGGATACATAAAGTGGAACACCATGGGCATCTCTACATTGGGAGACCCGACTGGGAGGTGAGGGGAGAATTGAAGTCTTTTACAGACCTACAGGAAGAATATGAGCTAGATTACTCATATGAGTTCCCCTATTACCAACTGCCATTTGCTCTTCAAAGGAAACACATACATTCTGTCAACTGGTCAACTGGATAAAAAAACATAAAGATTACAAATAATTTAAAAGTTCTTTGTCGCTATTTGAAAACTCAGAAAACATGTCCCCATTCTAGTTTTTTAGAGCACTAACCATAATTCTGATGCAAATAAGACCCTCTCATATATGTAATTTCTAAAGGAAATGCTCTAGGTATTACAGTTTTGATTACATCAAGATGACGTCAGGGGTTCCACACTTTTGTAATAAATATAGAATGTTAGCAATCTAGTTGTTCATTGGGATACTGTTGAGAGGCAGTGGCCAGGGGCACGGACTCTGAAAATTGAAGGCAGGTAGGAGAGTGCAGAGGCAACAATTTGACCACACTGGGCAGGCAGGAAGGGCAGTGGCAGCACAACAGACTATGGAGGGCAGTGGGAAGGGGGGCAGGGGCAACAAACCAACAATACAGGACTGGCAAGAGAGGCTGTGGCAATAATAATAGACCATTGTGGGCAGAAGGAAGAGGCAGTGGTAGTACAACCATACATGCCAACAGACCCGTTTCAGCCAGGAAACCTCCAATGTTTTTAAGCTCAAATGAGCTTTATTTGATCTGTCTCCTGTCTACAATCTCCTCTTTTTCAATGTAACTCAAAGGGGAAAATCAATACCCCAGTTTTTTTTCAAAATCTCCCTCTTACCAAGTTCAAAATGTTCGCAACTATGGTACATTGGATCTTTGGTAGGCAGGAGGAATTGGGGTAGGGACATGGACTCGGATAACAGAGGACGGGAGGGACATGGAGAGGTGCACCAAACTGACCCTACAGGGCAGGCATCAGGGTTTGCAGCAGCACAATACACCACACAGGGCATGCGGGACGGGAGTGCAGCACAACAATCCATAGAAAGCAATAGGGAGGGGACAGGACCATGCACATGGACAACAGAGAACAGAGGGGAAAGAGGCAATGGAAGCTAGCTGACCATAATGGACAGACAGGAGAGAAAGATGCAGCATAACAGACCATAAAGGGCAGGAGGGACGGATCAGGGGCATTACAATGGAACAGACAAGCCAGGAGGGAGGGAATAGGGGTCTGCACATGGAAACAGAGGGCTGGGGGAAAGGGGGCAGGGCAGGAAAAGCAAGATGACCATTGAGGTCAGGCAGGATGGGCACTAGAAACAAGACACACCATGGAGAGCAACAGTGAGACTGTGATGGCATACACACAGACCATGGAGGGAAGGTGGGAGGGGGTCAGGGGCAGCTAGCTGATCACACAGGGAAGGTGGGAGGGGCCATGGCAGCACAGAAGACCATGCATGGCAAGCGGGAGGGTTAGTGGCAGCACAATGGCTATGATGGGCAAGAAGGAGGGTGCAGGAGCATGCACAAAGGACCATGGAGGATAGAAGGGAGGGTCAGGACCTGGGCACAGACAAGAGAGTTCAGGGGAAGGGGCCTCACAACAGACCGCACGGGGCAGGCAGGAGGAGCAGTTGCAGCACAACAGACCAGGGAGGGCAGAAGGGTGTGGCAGTAAAATGAACCATGTAGGATAGGAGGAAGGAGATAGGGGCATGGCATGTGGACAGGCAGGGTGGAGGTGGCAGGGACAGGTTACAGTCATCTGACAATGCTAAGCAGGTGGGAGGGGAGTGGCAGCTCAACAGAACACTCAGAGTAGATAGGAGTGGCAGGTCCATGGCACATGGTGGCAAAAAGGATGGAGCAGGGGCATGCACAAAGACATTGGAGAGCAGGGGGAAGGAGAATAGGGGCAGCAAGCTAAGCACAGAGGCTAAGCAGGAGGTCAATGATGGGCCATAGAATTGGGCAATGGAGGGCAGGAGGAGTGGACTGGTACATCATGGTAAATGGAGGGCAGTGGCAGCACATCAGACCATGCATGGCAGGAGGAAGGAGGCTGGTCCATGGATTCAGACAACAGAGGATAGGGAGGAAGTGGATGGGGCAGCAAGCAAACTGTTCAGAAAAGGTGGGTATAAGGGACTTTATTGTTTTTAAAATGTGTGTCTGTGCGAACTACTTAAAATATGAACAAGTATGCAGCATAATCTCCCTTTTTTTCAGGAAGAAGAGGACGTTTGTGACTGTGACTCCGGGCTCACTTGGCAGAAACACGCCCTGACCCTCCACCCCCATTGCAAAATGTAATGCCTGTGAAAAGGGTAGCTGGACGCAGTGTTATATAGAACATAGTCCTGAGAGCACGATTGAAAATGAAAACTAGATATAGGACATGGTATAAACTATGCACCAAAAAGTGTGATATAAGATGAACCGGGGCGTGAAATATAATGTGCAATACATTGTGCGCAATGACAGATTCATTGGAGAGCGCGAGATAGCACAGGCACGAGCGCGTGCTATGCGATATGCGCCTTGGAGTGTAATATGCACAGGGCAGTGTTGTGTAACCTAACTAGTCTCCAAAGTTGTAACATAAAATATGTGCTGGGGAGTGTAACGATGCATATGCACTGTGACAAAGATATGGATCCCAGATTGTAATATGTATGGCATAGCGCTGTGCGTTATAACATAGGCATTGAGGAAGGCACGTTAGATGGGGCAATATAACCCGTGCGAAGGCAAGTGTGGCATGACATATTCACGGGGTGGTGTTACAGTGCACATGGGCTAGAGAGTGTCATAGCATACGCACTAGCTGGTGGAATACAACACAGAGGTGTGTGGCACTCGGCGGGCACTGGTGGGTGTAACACAGCATTGGGCTCAGCCAGGAGCACGCTGTGACTCTCAAGTGAGGTTTGTCTCCTTTCCAGAGAGTAAAATAAAAAGTATTACTCATCCGGCGGTGGATGTGTGTTTTATTAACCGTGAGGGGGGTTTCTTGCACAGTTTGGTCGAATTTTTGTCGAATCCCCTTTGAATGGCTTGGTGTGCGTGTGTATTAAATGTGCCCGTCAATAGCTACCCGTGTTTGTATAAATAAACGACAAGGGTGTCTACTTGGAGAGTACCCACCGGTGGGGGCGCCGGAATTAGGCACGGTAGGGCGTCAGACACGTCAGAGCTTCATTAGCGGTGTAAATACATTTCACGTGGATTCATTGTATGCATAGTCGCCTTTTAATGAATATCATGCAAATCGTCATGGTGATAGGTACATATGGTTTGTCCAGCATGTCCTAGGTGTTTCTATAAATATATATTTTTTTTAAATAATAAAAAACAAAGGCCTGCCCAGGGGGATGGGGTCCCCGGGGCCATAAGTGGCCTGAGGAGGGGGGCAACACAGCCCCCCTCTTAAAGTATAAAAAAAAAAAGTCCATGACCCGGGGGTTGGGGTCCTTGGGGCCGATTAAGGCCACGCGGCCCCCTTCCAAATGTATTTTTTTCAACAAAAAAAATTTGGGTGCAGGCCCTGGGGGATGGGGTCCCCAGGGCCAATAAATTAGAAAAAGAAGGGGAGCCACACAGACCTCCTTCTTGAAAAAATAAAATAAATAAAAGACCGGCATCGCGTCGGAGGCCACGCCCCCTCCTTGCAGCACTCTGCAAACCCCCCCCCCAGCCAGTTGTAAGTTGGGAAATAAATTCCCCTTCAATACTGAGGGTCCCTGAGGGCCAACTAGCCCAACAGGTATCTCCAGTATGCGCCAGGGAGCTGCGTTGCAGACAGGTGTTCTGAGGCCACACCCCTTTTTACACCTCTATGTAACGCAGCTCTCTGGCGCTTACTGGAGGTGCCTAGTGGGCTAGTTTGACACTAGGGACCCTTAGGATTCAAGGGGACTTAATCTCTCAACTTAAAATGGCCACAGGGCGTGTTTACAAAGTGGTGAAGGGAGGGAACGGGGCCTGAGTTAAGGTGTGCAAACACGCCCTGTGGCGCGTTTTAAGTTGGGGAAATAATTCCCCTTCAATCCTGAGGGACCCTGAGGACCAACTAACCCACGAGGTGCTTCCAGTAAGCGCCACTGCGCTGCGTTGCAGAGAGGTCATCTAGGGCGTGCCCCTTTTTACATCTCTCTGCAACGCAGCTCTGTGGCACTTACTGGAGGTACCTAGTGGTCTAGTTGGACCCCATGGACCCTCAGGATTCAAGGGGACTTAATTTCCCAACTTAAAACGGCCACAGGGCGTATTTACACAGTGGGGAAGGGAGGGGACGGGGCCTGAGGTGACGTGTGCAAACACACCCTGTGGCGCGTTTTAAGACATAGTTTTAATCCCCTGCCCTATTATATACTAGGGGCTTACAGAGGAGGTCATGATAATCAATGCATAGTGTTTTCTAGTGTATGTAGGTGTTTTCAATGTATTGAGTGTCTTTTAACATAGCACTGGCTCTAGGACTGGTTAGTCAGACTCAGTTACCACCAGTATCCGTCTGAAAAAGTTGAGGGTACAGGATGATTTTGCAACAAGGATTCTTTCTGCTCTTCTGTTCTTTCTGCACGTTATCCATCTTCCTGCACTTTTCTTCGTCTTTGAGGACTTCTGTTGCTTCTTTCTGCATTTTTTTTCTTTCTGTGCATTTTTTCATCTTTCTTCACATGTCCTATCTCTGTAGGCATAGTTAGAAATTAGCATTTATAAAACCTTTGAAATTCACTGAAAAAACCATAGGTTTCAGCGGCGTTATAGTTAGCTGGACTTTTCACTCGTACAAAACCATTGAAATTCCCCCGTTATAGTTAGTTCAGCTAACTATAACTCGCGCGCCAGCAATGCACTGCTGATGACGTCACATATTACATCACTCATGACATGGTCAGTGACATCACTCATGACATCACTCATGACATCACTCATGACATCACTGATGACATCATCCTTGTGATAGAGTGGCAGACCTCCTCTCCCCCCAATATAACCTTTGATACACACATTCAAAAATAGAAACTAAAATTTTCAAAACAATGGACATACCAATACCAGTTACAACAACCTATTCAGTAATTCTAAGATCCACATACACATCCACTCATTCACCAACAGTCCTATACAGTCACTCATACATGTACTCACTCATCATATGTACTCATACACCTATACATCCTGTTACACAACGCCACTCATCCATAGAGTTACTCACACACATAGTCACTCATGCTAATAAAGAATCAAACATCCATTTACTTGCATATACAGTTATACACACACCACCACACTTACTTCTACAGAAACTTACACATACTTAGTCTTTTAAACAATCACTTATAGAAACACATACTTATTCATACAGGATCTCTTCCAATCTCTCACTCTCACATATACTCACTTATATACACCAATAGTCACATATACTAGTTTAAAACATATGTAGTTACTCATAAAGACACTATTGAGACAGTCATTCACTCACTAACACACCCATGCACACAGGCATCCACCCATACAGTCCTGCAAACATGCTGTCTTCAAGACATACAAACAGTGAGTCACTCATTCATGCACCTACGCACTACATAATACCCCCACCGAACCATACAGACACTCAGACACTCATACTGATACTCAAAAAAACAAATAATAACCTATATAGACACTCATGTGGCTACTCACCAACCCATGCAGCCACTTATACACAAAGTGAGAGACTGATACAGATATTTACATATTTAAACATTACTCACTAAGCCATGTATTCACTAAGACAAGATACACTTAATCAGTCAGTTATACAATCAATTTTTCCATTTTTTCTTCCATCGACCTTGAGATATACATATATAAAAACATACGTAATTTTCAGAAAAACACCCATTCACTGGATGATGTCATCAGTGATGTCATCAGTGATGTCTTTTGAGATGTCATCAGTGATGTCATGAGTGATGTCACTGACCATATCATGAGTGATGTAATATGTGACGTCATCAGCAGTGCATTGCGGGCGCGTGAGTTATAGTTAGCTTAACTAACTATAACGGGGGAATTTCAATGGTCTTGTACGAGTGAAAAGCCCAGCTAACTATAACGCCCCTGAAACCTATGGTTTTTTCAGTGAATATATATATATAAAGTTAATATGAACTTGTCTTACCCGAATCTCCTTTGGCAATTGCCTCTCTTCTAAGTCCTCTCTGATTTTTTAACTCTATGAAGTAGAGACGCCTTGTATTGAGTGAGATAAGCGCCAACGTAAATGTCTTTTTGTCTTGCAGAAGGAGCTAAAGCTGAGCCCTGTTCTGCAAGAAACTCTTCACTCAGGAGAACTCAGGTAAGTGCCAGTAAATATCTTGTGCTAGTGTGGTGTGAAGAGCTAGTAAACTCTAATGAGGAGGATTTTAACAGGATGAATATGATGGTTGTTATTTCTATGTAACCTAGTTAGTAGTGAAACGCTACAACCTTATGTCCTCTTCTCTAGTTGAAGTCAATAGACCTAGTTCTGTGGAATTTAGGGAATTGTTTTGAGATTGTGGCCAAACCGTATCGGTAACAGTTGTTAAAGAATTTGCGACGTGAGAAAGCTGTTCGTACGCGAGTCCTTCAGCTAAACAGCAACTAGCTCCGAGCTGGGAACACTGTTCCTCACCGAGCATGCGCTCAGTTAACTAAGGATTTGCTCACTGACATGCGCTGAAGTGTTCTATGAATTTACTTGACAAGTGCAATATCACTAACCTTCTATGAGAAAGGCAAAGAGGGACTAGAGGCAAGTAGGCTCCTTACTCAGGAAATTCTCCGGTGAAGTGCGCAGTGGAACGTTGGCACGCGCTTCACCTAACGGGAGAATTCCATGGGAGAAAGACTGGAATGCTAATCAGTATGTGGGTTGGCGGCCCTCTTGAAGTTCCAGTACCGCCAACTCGCACTCCAACTGAATGTACTACAAGACACAGTATTTAACCTATACCGTCTTGTAGATAAGGTACAGGCTACCAAGAGTTCGCGAGGAGGAAACATCCTGTGAACCTTGGTATAGGCCTACATGTGCTCTTTGTTGTCCATGCCTCCTTGCTTATTGTTGTCTGAACAGGTGGCCATTTTCTGAAGGCAGCCAGTGTACCTTTGCCACAGCCCTGCATTTGTTATTTGTTTTATCCATGCCTTCTTGCTTCTTGTTATTTGAACATGCTGCCAGTGGCCATTTTGTTTAGGCAGCCAATGTGCTTTTGGAATAGGTATTGCATTTGTTCTTTGTTTTATCCATGTCTTCTTGCTTGTTGTTGTTTGAACATTTTGGGCAACCGACCAGTGTGTTAAATCCTATATTTTCAGTTTTCAAAGCCATTTTTGCAGGACATTGATAGACGAGAGCTATGCCATTTTGCTGTTATATTTTTTACTTTATTTTCTGATATCGGTTTAATATGCTTGAGAACACATGCGGTAGGCGACCATTTCCTGTAGCCAGCCAGTGTGCTTTTGCCATAGGTCTGCATGTGTTCTTTGTTTTATCCATGCCTTCTTGCTTGTTGCTGTTTAAACATGTAGCCGGCAGCCATCTTGTATAGACAGTCAGTGGCTGGATGCACGCATTTTTACGGATTACTTTATTTTCCCTTGCACCCCCTGCCTGCCATAGGCACACACCTGCATTCATTTTTTTAAGGATTATTAAATTTTTTCTGCACCCCCTACCTGCCACAGCTGTCAACAAACTTTTAAATCTGTTTGCTGTTATCCTAATTGAATTTTATGGTATGGTTTGGAATGGTTACACTATTGTTAATTAATTGAAATAACCCCACTATATTATGATGCCTGAATGAAAAATTCAAACTGCAAAAATGCCACGTTTCACTAAATGTTTTTCTTGCTTGTTTGCTTTTAGGTGCACAAGATACATCACCCACAGTACTGCCAGACAGAAGGCCAGCACAAAGTGACAACAAACCACTTGTGTCCTACTCTGCTTCTGCTTTTGCAATCAAGTGGCAAGTAAAGGAGCTTGAAGATTACCCCAACAAAGGTTTTACTACCTAAAAAGTGGCCAGTGTGGGGGAGAACAAGAAGCAGATCGCTGCCACTGGCATGCCACCCTCTACCTTTTTCAGGAAACGTGCTGTGCCTATGCTGAGAGCAGCACTCCTGCATCAAAGGCACCACCCCAACCTAAGTCCAAGCCCATGTCCCTCAGCGAGGGAGCAGCGGCAACCATGGCAACGAGCAGTGAGTCTGAATTGGATTTGTCTCTGTCACAAGGTACCCAATCGTCGCAGTAAACTGTGCAATGTGGAGAGCAGGAGATGCAGTCATCAATAGGTCTTCCTAAATCCGAAGCAGAACTGGAGGTTGAGCTTCCTGCTGAGCAACATGTGGCTCTTGAACCATTGGCTTCATGATCTCCAGCAAAAAAAGAAAATGGTACTCCACCAACTTCTCCAAACCACCTTCTGATGATCTGGACATGGGTTGGACCACGGCTCAGTCCAAGACCCACCACGAGAGAGAAGGGAAAAGGAAAGGTCCTGAAAACCTTAGAAATATGGAAAGTGAAAGTGATGACAACAATTTAGTGGTTATTAGTATGGAAGGCGGCTTAGAGTCCACCAAGATGACCCCTCGTATTCCACCTGCTCAGGGATATGGTACGGGCTCCTCCACCCGGACTGTCAGCTTCCATATTTGTAAGGCCCCTGCTGAGACCTGCATCCACCACTGCCTTAGTTTAAGTCCGCACTACAGTGAGGAAAACAACGCACCCCTTTACCTCCAGTTCTTCAGGCATTGGCAGTGGTGCACTAAAAAAGTTCTCCTCCCCAGTTTGGGACTTCTTTATTATTAGTAAGCAGAAGGATAACATTGCAATGTGCCCCATTTGCCACACATGTGTTCATCGAGGTAAGTCAGCTTCCCACTAAGGCACTGGAGGACACATTTTTCAAATGAAAAAACATCCTACAATCCGGTGGGCGGCACACCTTAAAAAGGTAACTGCTGGTGGTGGTGGTGATGAGAGAGGGAAAGCAGCTCTGATCACAGTGATAGAAGGAGGTGATGAGTCAGAGGAGAATGAAAGCTGTACACAAAGTAGACCTTTCCCCTAGAGTGTGCCAGCATCACCAACATCAGCAGTCTCCAAATGGCACAAGACTCAGATTCAGATACCACCACAAACAGTGATCCCCCCCAAGATGCAAATTGACTCTATCACTTCCTAGTTCGCTACAGAAGTCACCTGTGCCAGTGGCACCACACAAAAAAATCTAAGTTACAATTTATGGGCATGTTTAGGCAGGAGGGACCCTATTTACTCAACTATCCAACAGCACGTTTATCAAAGGGACACTGGCTGAAATCTTAGCTCTGGACATCCTCTCCTTGGGCCCAATTCACAGAACTAACTTAAGACAAAATCCTAAACTTCCTACCATTTTGGTATTCACAGAAGGCACTTACTCATTTTGGTATTCACAGAAGGCACTTACTCATTTCGGTATTCACAGAAGTTAGGACTCCTAACTTTAGTACTCCTAAATGCCTTCTGTGAATACTGAAAACCTTAAAATTAGGATTTTTCTCAGTTTAGTAGTAGTATAGTTAGGACTCCTAACTTTAGGACTTCTAAATGCCTTCTGTGAATGCCAGAAGTCTTAAAATTAGGATTTTTCTCAATTTAGTAGTAGTAAAGTTAGGACTCCTAACTTTAGGACTCCTAAATGCCTTCTGTGAATACCGAAAGCCTTAAAATTAGGATTTTTCTCAGTGTAGTAGTAGTAAAGTTAGGAGTCCTAACTTTAGGACTCCTAAACTGAGAAAAATCCTAATTTTAAGACTTTCGGTATTCACAGAAGGCATTTAGGAGTCCTAAAGTTAGGACTCCTAACTTCTGTGAATACCGAAATGAGTAAGTGCCTTTTGTGAATACCAAAATGAGTAAGTGCCTTCTGTGAATACAAAAATGGTAGTAAGTTTAGGATTTTGTCTTAAGTTAGTTCTGTGAATCGGGCCCCTCGTCTCTTGTGAAAGGAGTGGGATGTTTAGAATTAGTGGTGGCCGCCTGCCCAAAATGTAAGGTTCCCAGCAGGACCTATTTTACCAGAGTTGTTATTCTAGCACTCCATCAAGATGTGCTGCTATTGTTTAGCCACGTTATAGATCAGTGAGCTGTTAATACTATCCACCTGATGACTGACATGTGGATCAGTTGTCAAGCAACTGATCACATGTGTATTGCTGTAGACTGGATCTCTTTTGTAGAGTTTAGGCAACAGCTATCTTCAGGTTTCAGCGCTGAAGAAAGTGTTAAGGGCATTAGGGGGCATGCAACAGTAACAATGTTCACCATGGAGAAATCCCTTATAGTTGAAATCATGTTGGAAGGCTTTAACAGCAAGGTGTTTGAATGGCTTCAACACAGAGGTCCCAGATTTGCTGATGAGGACAATGGTAGGAATATAGTCAAGTCCATGGCAGATGGTAGATATTTCAGGGTCCTGTGTTTGGCGCATTGCATCAACCTGATTGTGCAGGACTTTCTCTAAGAAGAAGACATAGTCAGCAACATATGGGCCTCTTACAGTAGAATTTGCACTCATTTGGTCATTTTTTTAAAGCCCGGAAGCAGTTGAGGATCATTTAGCATGCTAATAGAGTACTGGTTAAAGCCCACATTCAGGAGGTGGTAACACATTGGAACTCGACCTACTACATGTTGCAACATCTGTTTGAGTTGAAAAGACCGATCACCAACTATGTCCTTCAAAGAGGAGGGGATGCAACTGCAAAAAGAATGATGGGAGAGATGGACAAATGGGGGCTAGTCAAATGCCTGACTCAAATGCTACTTTGTTTTGAGATTTTCACATGGAAAGTCAGCAAGGGCGATAGTACAAAGAGCCAAGCAATCCTCTTTTGACATCTGCTACAGGACCAGTTAAACAAGGTGATGCAAAGGTTAGCTAATGTGTACAAAGAAGCACATAAGTTGGTTCAGAGCTTATTCCTTCACTTGGCTGTTAATACAAAGGTGCAATGAGAGATCATGTTCCACAAAGAGTATATCTGAGTCACAATACTTGATCCATGGTACAAAAAAATACTGGCCTCTTTCATTCCATTTTCAGAAGGAGATGACTCACAATACAAGACTTGAATTGCTGACCAAGTGGGAGACCTGGATGATAATGGCTGGAAATTAGAGTCCCGGGCAGAAGATCTGGCATGCAGCCTTCAACCTCCAGAAGGGTCAGTGATGTTATCTTACAGCAGCTCAGAAGAAACACCAACATCAGAAGAAATGGACCGAACTGCTGCGATGGCTTGGTTTCAAGTGGCAGGGCTTACGCCAAGTGCAGAGGTGAAGGCAACAGTGGTAGAGCAAGTGCAAGGACCATTTACCACTCAGACGATGGTCTAAGACTGGATGACCCAAAAGAGGTAACCCTGGATAAAAACCCAATGACCTATTCGTATGTAAAGCTGCTCAATGGTCAGAGCTCAGCCGGCTGGCAATAAAGTATCTTCTGAGCATGAGTTCAGTGCAGCTGGCACAGTTGTCAAGGTCAGAAGGACCAGTCTCTCACTTCAAAATATGGAGAAATTGGCCATGATCAAAATGAACCATCTCTCTATATCCCAAGATTACATTGTTCTTGAAACAGCACAGGAAGAGAGTGAGGGTGATCAGTCAGACTCAAGTTTGTTAGATGACCATCTTCTGGACGAACCCCATAATTTAAGGATGGACTTTGCTTCCCTGACAGAGGAGGCCACAATATAACTTTCACATTACCATCAAACTGCTTCATATATTTAGAGTCTGACTTAGGCAACCACATAATGTATTCACATCTATGGACTGGATTGCAGTTGAAACAGTGTGCACAGTAGAGGGGCATCCCCATTTGCTTAAATGACATGAAGGCAATGCCTCCCACCCCTATCCTTTTTTTCATTATCTAGCTGGGCTTCTTCTGTAAAGATAATGAATTCACAAGACTGCCATTGTTTTTTTTTTCATGGAAAATGAGGAGATACAATAGACACATGTGTACCAACATGATTGGAACAGGCATTTATTGCACCATTGATATATATTGTGTGAGTGATGATGATTCATGTGGTGACAGAGAGTGAGAGTGTTGTACAACTAATTTGTGAACTTGATTTTAATGATTTGCAATGTTTGGAGCCAAATAGGTGATTCTGCCCAAATGTGATAGCCCATTTCACACTTAGCTAGATTTACTTACTTGGTCCATTCTTTGCTGTACTTTTTTTTAGGGTTCTTCAGAGACCAAACTAGTCAGTTCAGTTAACAAAGCTACACAAAATGCTTACATTCTTTTGTTCTTCTTATTCATCAGCAGCTGTGCACTGGAAGTCTATCTCTCTCAGTCTTCTTTGGGTCAGGATTAGGGACTCTGAATCAGGACTGAAGGTGAGACTACATCAGCAGCCAGAAGACGGAAGTTATGAACATTGCCTATTTACTTCAAAGGGAAAACAACATCAACCAAATAGGCCTACGTAGCCTTGTGGACTGGAGAGAGCTGCCTTGATTTAGGAAATGCTGAGTAGTGTTCTGGGTGAAATATCAAACTCCTCAAATTAAGTGGCTGTGGTCTGTTACTGGAGAAATGTCACATGGTGGACGTACTCGGCTAAATGTTATGATAGCTGTGAGATTGACCAGCCATGTACATGCAGCTACTTGTCTGGGAGTGGTTGCAAAATTGCCCTCACTTCTCAGTTAATTGCACGAGTCATAACTGCACCAGCCTATTCTCTTGCCTTCTCCTTGACTCTACAATATCAATATTTTCAGTTTTGAAATCCGCAGGTCTTCCAAGAAGAAGAATGCAGATGCACCACCCAATTTGGCATTTATGTACAGTAGAATATTTATTTTACTTAACAATCATCATTTTTTAGAACTGTCTTGGCCCACTCCTCCCTAATTTGTATTTTTCAAACCTATGACAGAACAATTAGATCATAAATTGGCTCTCTGGGACTGAACAACTGTTTGTACTGCATTTATTAACTGTGTCATTCCTTAATTTCTTCACACAACAGATTTGATGATGACGATGGGCTATTCCTCAACATGATGAAAATTGCTGTTGTGTTTGTGACACCTTTCCCCAACTCCCCGTTTTCATCCATTCATCAAACCCTAACCCTCTTCCCCCAGCTTGTGTGATATATTAAGATGTGACTTATGAAGTTAGAACATAAATGGATCAAACACTTGATGGAACCCATGTGGTGAAAGCGGCAATAAATCACTGTGGGATCTTCTTACCTAAACAATAAAATAGCCCATGCCACCCCTATTTACCCACCCAGGTGTGAAAGGGACAACAATATCCTCATGGTACAGAGTCTTAGTGGAACAATGTCTGACCCATGATAGGTAGTGTTAGTGAGCACTAAGTGGCCTGATTCACAAAGGTAAAGTTACACTTTTGGTGTAAATTCACTCTTGCAGTTTAGCTGAACTACCAGCAACCTTACAAGTAGTAAGTAACCTTAGTAGTAATTAAGTAGTAGTAAGTAATAATAAACTCCTTTTAAAGTGATAGTGATTACTTACTGCTCGCAAAGTCACTACTTGTAAAGTTACTGATGGAAAAGTTACTAGTCATAAATTTATACTGCAAGAGTAAACTAAGACAAAAAGTGAAACACACTTTACCTTTCTCAATCAGGGTTTGTGCTGCTTAGCCTTCACCTAAGTCCTTACTTGAGGATTTCCTAAGTTTAGTTTTAATTTTTTAATAAAGTAAATACTAGCTCCACATTGCTTGGAAGTTACTACTGTTAGATTTTGTAATATGTGTTTTTGTCATGGTGATTGTCTGGACCTAGAATTTGATAAGTTATGATAGTAACCCACCAACTCTGTTCTTTCTTTCACTCTAGTTGCCTGTGATGGATAAGCGTTCTTAATAATCCTACAGTTAGAGTTCACCTCATTAGAAATGGGTAGGAGTGAGATCTCACTTGTGATGTTTTCCCTGTTCACGTTAGTACACTAGTACCATCACCATTAAGAAGGCCCTTTGGTGGGGGGGCGTGGCTTGCAGCCGACAGAAATGGCCGCAGCCTAGGAGAGCTCCGCGCTCCCTGACATCTTGCCCCATCTATCCTGTCTTTAATCCGCGTCCACGGCGACGTTCAAAGGCACTGCTGACGACCTGGACGCAGCGGCGATGCTTGGGCTGACTCTCGGGGCGGTCGAGGCCGCAGAAGTGACAAACTCCGGGAGACCGGGAGTGAGGCCTGCCTCCCGGGACTGCAGCAGGGGACTGAAGTTGTCGAGCTGAGCCACGGAGGTGGCGCCCGGCGCGACCTCGCGCAGACGGAGACGGCTGGGAGGCGGAGCGGCGAGCATCAGAGCAGCGGCCCCTGACACACGGTACTTCCCAGACGGCGGAACGGGGGCGGACCTGAACCCTGCAGCGCTGAGAGCCCCCCCCGGGGAGAAGTAAGCCTGCTGGATGGGGTGTGTGGTGGGGAACAGGGACGAGCTCGCCGGATGCGGAGACGAGGGAGCTCCTGAAGGGATTGTAGACGTTGGAGCACCAGCCCCCCCGCCGGTACCTAAGACAATTTGGAGACGACATCGGCCCGGCTGCTGGGGAGCCGGAGCGGCGGCCCGGGGTCCGGGTGGGGAGCGAGGTGCGGGCTAGTCGAGCCCACAGAGACGCTGCTGCAGACAACCCAGATCTGCGTTTCGGGGTGCCAGCCGCGGCCATGCTGGGAGTGTGACTCGAGGCCACAGATCGACTGGTGACAGCTTCGGTGCCAGGCGACGGGGGTAGAGACTCACACCAACGGCCCCCCCCCTCGCAGTCCTAATAGGCAATACAGACAGCAGCGCTGCCGCAACGAGTTCCCCGCGGCCTCGAAGGAGTGGGCCTCTGCAGGACAACGACCTCTGGTGCCGGGGGCGGCGGGGAGGAGAAGACGCACCGAACAGCCGAGCGCTACCCATACTGGCAACGGCAAGTACTGACTGCCCTCGCGCCTGCCCCCTGCGCCTCGAGCCGTGAGACACACCATGGGGGGGAAAGGACAACGTGGGACACAGGCAGGGAAGCTGGACAAATATGCCTACCGCCCAGAGAGATCGGGGGCCCCGGAGACTCCCAAGAAGGGTGAGGACGGAGCACCGGCCGGCCCGCCTGGAGAGTTCACCCTGCAAGATGTCATGCGCACATTGACGCAAATGCAAACGGCGATCGGCACGATCTCAACGGATATCAACCTGCTGCGGGCGGACGTCTCCAAGATGAATGACAGGCTGAAAGAGGTGGAAGTCACGACGACGACCCTGTCCGCGGAAACGATGCAGCTGCAAAACAGAGTGAGATCCTTGGAACAAGTGCAGAAACAACTGGAGGCAAAACTGGACGACCAAAATAACTTCCGCCTAGTGGGAGTGCCGGAGACAGTGCGCGGTCCGGCACTGGATCTATTTGTTGAAGATCTGATTAAGGCGAAACTCCAACCTAGAGGACTGTCTGGGTTTTTCTCGGTGGAACGGGTGCACAGGGTGCCGGGAGGAGCGCCCAGGCCTGGGGCCCCCCCACGGCCTATACTGGCGAGAATCTTCAACTTCCGCGACCGAGACGCCATTTTACAGACGGCCCGAGTCTCTCCACCGCTACAAGTAGAAAATACCAAAGTAGAAATATACCCGGACTACACTGCGCTTGTGACAAAGCAGCGGAGAGACTTCCTGGAGGTAAAGAAAGAACTCCGGAGAAGAGAACTGAAATATGCGATGCTCTTCCCCGCAAAGCTCAGGGTGGAGGCGGAGGGCAAGACTTGGTTCTTCTCGTCACCTACAGAGGCCAGAGAATGGCTAGAGGGCTGGAGGAAACCCACGGGCCGTCCTGGTGCAAAACGTAGACCGGGACACTTAACGGATGAAGCGGAGGAATCGGATCTAGCCTGACAGGGGGCGACCAGAAAACCAGTTCTACGCCGAACACGCCGCAGGGACCGAAAGAACAGTGACATTGGCTCGACGACCGGGGCGGCCCCGGAGGGGTGGCCCTGGGGGCCGGACTTGGACCTCCGCGCCGGAGACTTTCCCTGGCGCTGCACAAGGGACTTTCGTGGGCGGCGTATGCTGCCATTTTGCTAAAGGCTGAAACCAGGGGCCCGCACCGACGGAGAGGTCGCTACAGCCGTGGACATCTCAGAACTTCTGAGGGGGAGAATGAGACTGGGGGCAACTGGCGTCTCCCCCCTGGCACGCAAGTACAAAGTTAGGGGTGTAATGCACTCTGCTCAGTTGGGGTGGTGGGTAGTTTGGAATCCGCCGGGCAGGGAAGCAGGGAGGGGGATGGGGGGAATGGGTGGTAATCAGGGGGTTTTTGTTACACACAGTTCATCTGCATACCGAGAATACAGGACACGTCAATACAGACACTACTCACGACGTCCATTGCACAGGACACACACACAACACCATAATCTATGGGACCGGCCAGGAAACAGTCCTTAGGGGAGGCTGACACCCAGAACGTCACCACCCATACTAGCCACGGCAAACGCCTCGCAGTTCTATCGTGGAACGTCAACGGGTTGGGGGACAAGATAAAAAGGGGGCTGGTACTCCAATACATTAAACGAAAAGGGCCGGCGGTGGCTCTATTACAAGAATCGCACTTGGTGGGTTCCACGTGTAAAGCCTTAGATAGATGGGGGTATACCATGGGAGTCCACTCGGAGTTCACCTCCGGCTCCAGGGGTGTGGGAATATGGATTAACAAGCGATGTCCACTCATAGTACAACAGACGTGGGCCGACGCGCAGGGCAGGTTTGCGGCGCTGGCGGGACAGTGGGAAGGGAAACTATATAACTTCGTTTCGGTATATATCCCGCCGGCTTTGCATAATACAGCGCTCCCAGACCTCGGAGCATTTCTGCTTTCGCTTCCGCAAGGGGCGACAATTATAGGAGGGGATTTTAACGCAGTAATTGACGCGACCATGGATAGGCGTCCCCCTAGAGGGCCCAGTAGCCCCAGTACCAAACTTAGAGATTTCATAGATACGATGGGCCTTACGGACGCCTGGAGGGCGAAGTTCCCGCGTGATAGGCAGTACACCTTCCACTCAGGAGTCCACAACAGCGAGTCGCGGATAGACCACATTTTTACCCAGATGCTAGGGCTGGATCAGCTAGCTGAGGTGATGCACTTGCCCAGGGGCATATCGGACCACTCCCCGATACTGCTCACCTTCTCATCAAGCATCCCCGACCGGGGTAGGCTATTCCCGATTTACCCATATTATCTAACGGTCAAAGAGATCAAGAAATCATTGGTCACCACCACCAAGCGTTATTTCAATGAGAATGAACATACGGTGAAGTCACCTGCGGTGCTCTGGGAAGCCTATAAAGCGGTCCTGCGGGGCCAGGCCATTTCATCCGTGGCCCACTACAAGCAGCGCCAACGCCAACAACTCCATCAGTTGGAAGAGAATCTGCAAAGGGCGGAGACAGAGCACACCGCAGACGTGACGGTTGCCACCGCACATGGCCTGCAGCTGGCGCGACAAGAGTATAGGGCATTTGTATGGGAGGAGGCAAAATCTAGACTTCAGAGTACGAAGAACACAGTCTACGAGCAAGGGGACAAGGCGGGCAAACTGCTGGCCTGGTTAGACAAAAAAGAAAAAGAAAGCAGGTGGATAGCGGAGCTGGCCAAGACAAATGGTGAGGTAATTACGGACCCCCAGGCCATAGTGGAGGAACTGGCGGCACATTATGAACGTATATACATGCCGACAGCCACGGCCACAATTGCTGATAACAGAGCATTCCTTCGCGACATCCAAATGCCAAAACTGGCTCCAACAGCAGCACAAGCGCTTGAGGCAGATATCACGCAGGCAGAAACGACCCTGGCGATACTCGCACTCCACACAGGGAAAGCCTTAGGGCCTAACGGTATCCCGGTGGAACTCTTTAGACACCTGGCTACGGTCCTCACGCCCCACTTAGTGAACATGTATAAAGATAGCTTGCAGAAGGGGGAACTTCCCGGGGACCAGCGCCTGGCGACGATAGTAGCAATACACAAACCGGGTAAACCGAAAAACAGTTGCATGTCATACAGGCCCATATCTCTCATCAATGCGGAAGCAAAGATCCTAGCCAAGGTGCTGGCAATGCGACTCCAGCCTCACTTGGGGGCGGTGGTCCACCCGGATCAATCAGGGTTCATGCCGCGCCGGAATACGGCGCTGAACCTGCGGCGAGTGCATAGTGTCATGGCACGTAAATCCTTAATTCAAGAAGATACTATAATCCTGTCCCTGGACGCGCAAATGGCGTTTGACATGGTGGAATGGCCATTTTTATTCGCGGTCCTTCACCACTTGGGGTTTGGACCAAACTTCATAAAATGGGTGGAACTACTATATACGAAGCCTATGGCGCAGGTGGTGGCCAACGGGAGAATCTCAGGCACTTTTCCCCTGGCTAGGGGAACGCGGCAGGGATGTCCGCTGTCGCCGCTTCTCTTCGCACTTGTGCTGGAACCCTTGGCGGCGTGGATACGCCAAGATCAAGTGATCCATGGGCTCAAGTGGGCGCCGGGCTGGGAGGACAGAGTATCGCTCTATGCAGACGACATGCTCCTCTATCTGGCCTCACCGACCCGTTCGCTCAACTGTCTGATGGATATCTGCGAGGTGTTCGGCCGGGTGTCAGGATACACAATAAACTGGACGAAATCGCTCATTTACGTACTTTCGGGGGACTAACCTCGACTCCCGCGAAACTGTGCGGCCAAGATAGTGTCGGATGGGTTTAAGTATTTGGGCATATATGTCACGGCGCACGACTCCCGCTTCATAGCTGAAAATCTTCAGAAGCCTCTGGAGCGGTTCCGCAAGGATGTGCAGGGCTGGCGCGCACTGCCGCTTACTCTCTTGGGCAGGGCGGCCCTCTTTAAAATGATGGCACTCCCGAGGTTCCTGTACGCCCTGCAAAACACACCCTTTCCGATACTCCCATCGTACTTCAGAGAGGTCAATAATGAGCTGAACAAGCTGCTCTGGGATGGCAAGGCGACGCGCATAGCGATGCACAAACTAGTGAAGGGTTGGTATGATGGAGGAATAGGGCTCCCCAACATTAGGGTCTATTACTGGGCCGCACACCTGGCGGTAATTAACCAATGGCTTCACGTGGACCAGGCAGACCCGGCCTATCGGATGGATAGACATTTGCTGGGGGCGGACAATCTCATGGGGATACTCTACAACACCAATCAACACAAACATCTAATAGGACCAACAGCTCACACAGTCAGGATCTGGCATGAAGTTCAGAGGGCTATGGGATGGGAGGGAGTCATCACGCGGGCGACGCCGCTCTGGGATACTAACAAGCTAGGGAGGCTCAAGAACACGAAGGGCTTCCGACAATGGGACCTGATAGGTATTTCGAGGGTGGGGGACCTGTGGAAAAAGGGGGAGATCATCACATTCACGCAGCTGCAAGAGAGCTATGGCCTGGCGGACTCGGAGCAGTACAGATACTTACAGATAAGGCACGCATTGACGGCACTCATACCCCAAGGCACAAAATTGCCTGAATCCTCTCCACTAGAGGATAGGCTCCTTACTGATCATATAGCTAAGAAAGCCATATCACTCACTTACAAAAAAATCATAAATAACCAGCCAGATCCTACGCAAACTCTAAAAGCTAGATGGGAGACTGACGTGGGGGAGTTGGATGAGGCGGATTGGCAGGAAGCGTTAGCGTCCCCCAGGGAGGTGGCGATTTCGGCCCGATTTAAACTGGTACAACTTAAGATACTGCATCGTACCTATTACACGAGGATGCTACTACACAAATTACACAGAGCCGATACGCCGCTTTGCGTTAGACAGTGCGGGGAACAGGGCACGTTCTGGCATATACTATGGGAGTGTGTCGCCATCCAGAACTATTGGAAAGCAACAATACGCACAATGGCGCAGGTGATGGGAGTGACCCTGATTCCCGATCCACGGGGTTGCATCCTGAATGTCTGGGAGGCAGCGGACATCACTCAGATAGTACAAACATGGGTGGCTCTAGGGGTGGCCTTAGCAAAAAGGGATATAGCGCAGCACTGGGGAGCCAGGCAAGCCCCGACACTCAGGAAATGGTGCAGTGGTATGGACGAACTGATGGTAACCGAAAGAGCAGTCTACGTGCATAGAGGCTGCCCCAAAAAATGGACCAAGATATGGGGAAAGTGGAATGTATATCGGGGCAACATCTGCGATCCCCCACAGGACGACTCACAATCAGACACTTCCGACTAGTAGGGGAGCACGCGGAGGGATTGGGGGAAGGAGATGAGGGAGTGTTGAAGGAGACAGGTGTCAAGATAATGAAGAACCCGACAGGGGTCTCTCCTGTTGATTACGATTGTATTCGCAAAAGCTGTAATGTACGTTGTGAAACACGATATGGTAATGCAGTAAAGGTTGTAAGTAAAAAGGTTAATAAAAAGATTACAAAAAAAAAGAAAAAAAAAAGAAGGCCCTTTGGAAAACCATGCATAAGGTTTTGGAAGATTGAGAGAGGTAGCAGCCATCTCTTCATCTATTCAGGTAAGAGAACTAAGATGTGAACGAGTTAGTAAATTTGTTTGGCAAGCAAAAAATAGATTAGAAAGATTAATGATTTTTGTGTATGTTGTAAGCATAGGCATACCCACCCTAGTGGTCAATAGTTGTAGTGGGTAGTAGGACATTATTAAATAACCAGTATACACTTTGATAAGTGGCTGTGTGTTGCAAAAGTCACAAAATCTCAAGTAATAAGTCAAACAGAGCTAGTGTGTTGTTCCCACTCTTGTAGTGTAAGTAAACTATATCAAAACAAAGAGAGAGAGAGGGAATTTTTTATCCACTCTTATTCCCCAGGGATAAGTAATCAAATAAACAGCAAAAGAATGAAGCCGAGTTGACAAAGGATAGAAAGTAGATTCACTCATGTTTATTAGAAGGGTCCTCACTCACCAACCTAGTTGGTGACATGCTTCATCATAGGACTCCCACCAGAGAGGCCGAGTGCCTCTCCGGTGTGCTTCGACGCCTGATTACAGCGGAGCAGGATTTAGCACTCAACACTCACTAAATCCTGCTCCGCTGTAATCAGGCATCGAAGCACATCTCTCTCTCTCTTTGTTTTGATATATATTGGCAGCGCACAGCTGTGAGAGAACCTTCCTTTTCCCTCTCTCCTCAGATCTTTGCACACACCTGATCAGTGGAGTTCTCTCTGCCTTTTACTGATTACTGAATGTGGAACAATATTACCACTATGGAGAACCAAGGTCTAACTTTCAGTGATGCTGAAGTGGATGCCATCCTGGCAGACTCTTCCCTATTTGCAGACCCTTCTATAGCACAAACTATTTCTCAAACAACTGAATGGGAAAAATTGACGGAGCAGAAGCGCATTCGCATCAGGACCATCTTGCATGGAACAATACAAACAGAATATTTGCGCAACAACATGGATCCCGGGGCTTGCTAGTTACTAATGCCCCTAGAATTTTCGTGGATGACGCCATCTTCCAAAAAGAATGGGCCCAGATCGTGTGGCACTGTACCAGCGACTGGTTTGTACTAATAATAAAACTGCACTGACACTAATGGAGGCCATCTTAGTGGAACTCCAACTTACCAAGACTCATTTCAGAACCACCTTGAGCGCCTATAAGAAAACGCTTGATGAGCTTAATAAGGAAATTAATGAATATAAAGAAAACTTGACACAAACTAAAGTAACAAAATTTCAGAAAGATCTCAAGCGTTTTTCTTTCAACAAGGTCTACGCATATGCAGACCCGGAGTATACTCCACCGAACAAAGCTATGACCAACTCTGATGTCTCAGAGGATGACACCTCCACGACGAGTGGATCAAGTAGAGACAGTTTCAGATCTAGACAGAAGGGTAGAGGTAGAGCAAGACAGCAATATCAACAACAACCATGGCCCCAATTTCCACCACCTATGGGAGGTTACTTCCCGAACCAATTTCAACAACCACAACATCCGATGATGGGCTGGAACCCGGCATTTATGCAGAAGCCGCCTTTCCACCAAAATACATACAGGCCCCCTTTTTTAGAAAGGGGCAGAAGAGGAAGAGGGAGAAGAAGAGGGGCCAACCAAGTGCACTGGCAAAAGGAAGACCCAGTAGGGAACAACCCACGGAGCAGG
Source organism: Triturus cristatus (assembly GCF_964204655.1). NCBI lineage: Eukaryota > Metazoa > Chordata > Amphibia > Caudata > Salamandridae > Triturus > Triturus cristatus. The sequence goes on along the minus strand of NC_140583.1, from coordinate 1,137,480,448 downwards.
ACCGCAGACCCAACCACGGGACCAAGCCACCAGAGAGTTTGGTGACCAATCTTTCCAAAGTAACCCTCACACCCTCAGAATTGGGGGTTCTTGAGAAGGGCCTTGATTTTGTCTCTACAGCAAGACTTGACAAGTTCCGCCTCCATTGTGAACTGTCAGATTTCTTCAGGAAACATAAGTTGAGGGCATACTTTGACAAACTAGAACCAACTGATGCACCCTACACTACAGGAGAAACTGGACTGAGACTGAAATCCACCTTTGTCCCACCGCAACATATGGTCCCCGTAGAAATACAGGCCTTTGAGCAGGCAATGTTTAATGAAATGGAGAAGGTCGAGGAACCCAAAACCTTCAAGAATATGAGTGCTATTGAATTCCAAAGTCTCCAGAACCTGCAGAACAATGACAATATCGTAATAGAGCCTGCGGACAAAGGGGGTGGCTTGGATATCCTAGACAAGGATGCCTATGATACAGAATGCCGACACAACCTCCTCGATAGGAGTAGCTACACCCCATTGACATCAGATCCTACAGTATCTCTAAAATCAGAGATCACCAGACTGGTCAATCTCGTAGAAACTTGTGGTCACATTTCAAAACACGAGGCAGATTTCTTAACTACAGGGGATAACGTTATCTCCTATTTCTACACCCTGCCTAAGACACATAAAAACATTTCTCCACCTCCAGGATGCCCGATCGTGAAGGATACTAAAACTCTGCTGTCCTTCTTGCAGCACGTCACCCTAGATACAGACTCCGCCATCCTAGTGTCTATGGACATAGAAAGCTTGTATACAAGAATTCCACAAGACGTAACCATCATGGTACTTAAAAAGGCACTAGAGGATGCACAATGGAATTATGCAGTACCACAACAGTTCATTATTGAATGTGCCACCTTAGCCCTCAGAAGGAACTTCTTTGATTACGAGGGGAAACTGTTTCTATAAACCACGTGCACTTCGATGGGCAGCACTTTTGCCCCGAGTGTGGCAGGGTTGTACGTTTATGACTTGGAGCAGAGATTCATCTTGCCCACAACCAATCCGTACAGCTCCTATATATCTTGCTGGAAAAGATATATAGACGATGTCTTCATCATCTGTACCAGAGGATTCCCTGTTGGCCTACTTCTCATGGGTCAACACCTGTGACACCAACTTGCGGTTCACCCATAACTATGGCAAAAAGGAGATGGTGTTCCTGGACGTAACCATCAGAATAAAGGAAAATAGACTTACTAAAAAAACATACTATAAGCCAACTTCAAAGAATAATCTTTTAGCCTTCACTAGCTTCCACCCCAGAGCACTACGGGAGAATCTCCCTTATGGGCAATACCTGAGGATTAGGAGAAATTGCAGCAACACCAATGACTATCATTCTCAAGCCTCTCAACTGTGAGGCAAACTACGGCATCGAGTCTACCCACAACACATCCACATTAAAAGCTATAAACGAGCGAGAAACCAACACCGGGACATTCTCCTTGAAGACAACCCAAGGACGACGGAAGAAGTCCAGTTGACATGTTTGACCACGTTCAGTTCGGCCTCCAATGCAGTAACAAAAGCTATCAGTAAAGATTGGAAGCTCTTGGAGACTGGAAACAGGAAATGGGACAAACCTCTCTTTTCTTTCAAAAGGGCACAGAGTATCAAGGACAGTTTGGTTCACACCCGTCCTGAAAGAACGACTCCTGCCGACAACCCAACGATTCTGAACACTTGGGGCCTGCCGAAGGTAGTCGGGCATTTTCCATGTGGGCATTGTAGTATCTGCCATCTGACCACTGCCTCCAAAACACTCAACCTGGAGCTAAATAGGACATGGATTCAAAAAGCCCACATGAACTGCAATTCGAGCAACGTGGTTTATCTAATCACATGCCCCTGTGACCTACGTTATGGAGGAATGATGATCAGAAAAGTGAAGTAAAGAATTTGCGAGCATCGAAGTAACATCCGGTTAAAAAGGAATACTACAAAATTGACGGACCATTTTTTGCAGGTCAACCACACTACAAATGACATGCACTGGACAATAATTGAGCAACTCAAACCAGGCAGGAACATGCAGAGCGCTCTCTTTGTGAAGGAGCAGCGCTGGATTTACCGTCTGGTCACCCACACATATGGAATTAATGATAATATCCCGTGGGGGTCAGTACTGAAGAGATACCTAACTGATATGCCGTGTCTTGACCTTAGTTATACTTGTCCCATATCCTGTCTTTTTACGAGTAAGCCTCCTCTGGTGCCTACCTATGCTGTGGCATTAAGAAAACCGCCAATAGTGTCTTTCTGTATTTTCAAGTAAGATCTTATATGCATGCGTTTATTTGATCTTTAAGGACTTCACACCAATCCCAAGTAACCTTGCACACTTTGATAGGTTCTTCCTATGAAAGTTACGATATTCTGATCCCGTCTATACTGTGAGGGCTGCACATCAACTGTAACCTTGCATACCTTGACAGGCTCTCCCTATGATACTTTTGTTATTTTAGATTCCGTTTATACTCTAACGCGCTAACATATATTACGCAGAGACTTTGGGTCTTTATCAGGCTTTATTTTAACATGCAGAGAAACCTTGGTGCACGCATGTGCTTCTGGGCTGCCGGACTGCGTTTCACCCTTTTACTCTGCCACGGGGTTAGCGGTGGACTCACCTGATGTGGATGACGCCTGTGCAAGCGCGTTGACGAAATTGTGTCGGCACTCTGGTATTGGATTTCAAACTGAAAGCACGTCCCTGTGTTACGGGTCCTGTAGACGGGCATTACATAGGCGAAGCTGATGGCTGCCTTTAAAACAGTAAGTGATGCAGGACGCTTTGATCATAATGAGGGATATCACTCTGAGGGACGCAGCCGCATTGACCTCCGTTTTTTGTCTCCTACTCGCCAGCAAGTGTTGTGTAGTCAACGTCCCCTGCCAGGACCCATGCGGAAATTCCACCTCTCCTTAAACGTAAGCTTAAGAATCTTGGTTGTTTTAGAATCGGTTTTCACAGGCAGTTTTACCTGTTCCACTTGGGCAATATTTTCGAGGTGTTTGTAATAGGGACTAATATGTTACGCTGATTACCGGTCACCATAAATTTACTCAGTATCGGTATATCTGTTTTACGCATAATTACCCAATGTAAAGACATCGACATTACATTATTATTAGTGTGTAATAATGCCTGAAAATCCATACGAGGGGCGATTCTAGACTATATAACTTGCATACTTTGTTATGTAAGAGTGGTGATGGAGGTTACATTGATAGTCACAAACCTACGGGCACATTGAATCACTATTTGTTTCAAGCATACATCAAAGATTGTTGGCGTATGTGTTATATCGTGTCTTGATGTTATGTCACTGTCATTTTTACTTTACAGATTTTTCTGGCATTCAGAAGCACTGAAGGTGTGATTTTTTTGGGAACCGTGAGTAGTCCGGTTCTTTTCTGGGCCATAGGTCAGGATGCGCCTTAGCGTGTGTTTACCCCCATGGTCCACGGTCCTGAGGAAAACCTCACAATTGGCTTACAGAGGCTGATGCATGTCAACCTAATGTTCTAAGAATACGGATGTAACTGATCAATCTAATCAGTCACAACGTCCACCATGCACATTTTTTTTTACTCTAGTCCTTCTACCCTATCATTAAAAACATTTTAAGGAGTAGTATAGCCTATTTTAACACCACTCACTGAACCAGTACTTGCCCTCAACACTCACTAAATCCTTCTCTGCTGTAATCAGGCGTCAAAGCACACCGGAGAGGCACTTGGCCTCTCTGGTGGGGGTCCTATGATGAAGCATGTCACCAACTAGGTTGGTGAGTGAGGACCCTTCTAAAAAACATGAGTGATTCTGCTCTCTAGCCTTTGTCAACTCGGCTTCACTCTCTTGTTGTTTATTTGCATGAGTAAAGTAACCAAGCAAATAAATATTTGGCAAGGGACTTCAGGTAGGGAAAGTCTATAGGGAAATGTCAATGTACAGTGCATGACTAATACAGAGGACTGCTTTTTTTAAATAAAAAAACACCAACAAACCTGGCCAAAAAGCAGTGCAAAGGCAAAAGACAGCTTGTGAGTGCTCTGCATTACACAGAAGAAAACATTATCTTTTAACAAAGGAAACACACCCTCTCCACCCACAACATGCCCCCCCTCTCCCTAAGCAAATCCCCCCAAATCTCCCATTATGTTTAACCCTTTCCCCAACTTCACATCCCAATTTCCACCCTCTCCACCCACACCAACACAGTCCCTCTCAAGAAAAAAGTCCATTTAAAAAAGGGCTTAGAGTGCATCTGGGCAGGGGTGTAAGCACGCCACTTCCTGAGCCAGGTTTTGATTGTCCCGCCAAAGCAGCACCAGCTCAAGCAGGACACATAGAGAAGGCGATCTGTCATTGGTAATGAGGAAGGGGGTGGTGTTGCACTGGGCAGCAGTGGACCCTGGCTGCCAATGGCACTGCTGTTGGTGTGGCCCGGATGGGGTATAGATTGGCAATATGAACTGGAGAGATGTGCCTTCCCCTCCTCCTCCAAGGCCACCAGCCCGGGGTATTTGACCATGACAGTCTACATTCACTGGAGCTGCAGCCAGGCAGCTATCTCCTGCCAGAATGGATGACCTCTAGCAGCAGGAGTAACTATATAGAATACAATGAAACAAACAAATTGTAATGCTCAGTGCAAACAGTTGTTCATAGTGGCACAGTAGTATCACATAACAAATGCACTGCCTGGAAGGATTTACGCTAGAAAACCATGATGATCAGAAAAGCTATTTTTTTGTTGTTGAAAGGATTGCATAGTGAAAATAAACAGACACTTTTGGCCTTAATAGGATGTCAGACGGACCACTACCGACAGGCCATCTGTGATGGTTCACCCTACAGCCAAGATATATGTCCAACTACTGTATTATGATGCGGCTATTGGAGCGATTTGGGCGGGGGGGAAAGACTGCTGCCTCAGACTGGCACAAGGAGCCCTTCAGGGCAGCAGTCATAGCCTAATCCTTACAATGGATGAAGGAGGCACTGCCATAGGGATTAGACTGTCAGTTTCTGACAGCCTTTACATGGCGGTATGACCGCCATGAAAAGGCTGTCAGAAAGTGACTTTGCGGGCCCCTGGTAGGGCCCCTGTCACCTGTGGGCTTCCTCTATATGCAGAGATGGGCACATGTGGCACCCCTCCAAAAATCCATGCACCGTGTTTAAGACACCACATGGTGCCTGGCACACGGTGCATGGATGTTTGTAGACATGCATTTTAGCCGCAAAAGTAAGCAGCATGTTTCCGGCTGCCTTCAAGGTGGTCGGAGTGTAATGTGACGGTTGGAGCCACCAACTACATGCACATTATCCTAAATTGTCCTAATTTTGCACAATAATATTTCAGCTGTAACCTTTTGCACATATTTTCATGTGCGACAATGTTGGATTAGTTTCTCTGAAACTACGTTGTTTACACATCTACCTTCGCATAACATTATCACAATGCCTCATATACATGTACAAGGCCTCTTTAGGCACTATATGCAAATGTCAGTCTAGCATCAGCCACAGGGTGGCAGGGCTATCTACACAAGAATGCTTTCTATTATAAATAATGAGCATCTCAAAAGATTAACAGAGGAGACACTTCAGCTAACACTTAGGGTCCCTGAATGCTGAGACTTCACCACACAGTGGTCTGACATCTCCATGAGGGGTGTCCAGTTAGTGACAAAGACGGGCTCCAACATTCTCTCCCACCAGATAATGGGGTTGAATCGTCCCTTGGGGGATTCTTGTCTCACACCTACATAAACTATAGGTACATGCAGAGTAGGGTTTGCATAATAGGAGGATGCCTGATTAGTGCCTTGTTAATGTGCCTGCATATATAAACTATTTTAGCACCATCGTAGAACCACATCTACTCTTTACTCTTTTGGTGCTTGTATTACTTTCATCTGCTTCTGTCTACTGATTATTGCAGCACATGTATTCTTCACAAAAATAACATTGGTTCAATAAATATATTGGAAATGTCCCACTGTTTATTCTGTATATTTCTCTGAGCACAAGTGACTGAGCGAAAGGTTCTGATCTGTAATCAGGATCCCTGAGGGGTCAGGGTTGTCCTGTTCTGTGGTTGCCAGAAACCATTTGTTCCGTGGTAAGGTTAGGGGGGCTTATGCTGGCACTGTGAGCTAGCTGGTCTATAGGCCATCATATCCTAGAGGGCCCTGGTGTCTGGTATCAGTCTAGGCACAGCACTCAAAGTTTATGTTGCCCAACAAACACACAGGACCTACGGGTTAGTGGGAACTACCCATCATCTTAATGAGGGTCTTTGTGTGTAAATTACCTCTCAGTAACGAGTAAGGCATATATGTTGAACAATTATTAGTACAATTGATAGTATAAGTGCAACATTAACGGAAGCATGCTAGTGGGTCTGCTACAGTGCAGCACGCATTTGGGGGAGCTGTAATGGATAATTTATTAACTTATTATAATGAATTCCAATGGCCGTGCTCTTTTCCGACTGCCTCTTCAATTCTACCCGGACTCCAAACTTAGAAGAGGCAGAATGAATACTTTGTCACAAATGTGACGTGTAATGGGTATCCAGTTTGCTGTAAATGGACAGTTTGCAGATTATAAAAGATGCACTGCAGTACAGAGAAGGGAATGGGACATATTTTCTTTCATATGTTTTTCACAGAGTATCCGATCCCCCAAACTGTAAATCAGGCTCATAGTTCCACATTGTACCCTGGCCTCGCCCTCCACCACAAAGTATTTTCAACAAATACTTTCACTTGGCAGTAGGGAAAGTTGCTCTACCGAAAAGCAAGTCCAAGGAATAAAGCTAGATGGTGGTTTAGCTATAGAATAGTGAGGTGTCACTGATCATGTGCTACGCTTTTGGGGCAGTTTTGGGGTAAACTGGAACAGAAGGAAAGATGATGAAGTGAAGTACTAGTAGTAGGTAACTGAGTGGGCTCTGGGAAAAACACCTTGTTTTTGGGTTTGAAATGCATTGCAGACTTCGTAATGCCATACTGTTATCTGAAGTAGATGCACAAGCCTACACTGCAGCCAAAAATTGAACCATGATCTAGTTAAGTCGTGGTTGATGAAATGCCGTGGCCAGGGAGGTGATAGTGGGTGGAATATCTGCCTTGCTTAACAAATATAGGGCATATTTACAAGGAAGTGGCGGAGCGTGGGGTTAGCCTCCTTTTAAGGAGTAGTATAGCCTATTTTAACACCACTCACTGAACCAGTACTTGCACTCAACACTCACTAAATCCTTCTCTGCTGTAATCAGACGTCAAAGCACACCGGAGAGGCACTTGGCCTCTCTGGTGGGGGTCCTATAATGAAGCATGTCACCAACTAGGTTGGTGAGTGAGGACCCTTCTAAAAAACATGAGTGATTCTGCTTTCTAGCCTTTGTCAACTCGGCTTCACTCTCTTGTTGTTTATTTGCGTAAGTAAAGTAACCAAGCAAATACATATTTGGCAAGGGACTTCAGGTAGGGAAAGTCTATAGGGAAATGTCAATGTACAGTACATGACTAATACAGAGGACTGCTTTTTTAAAATAAAAAAAACACCAACAAGCCTGGCCAAAAAGCAGTGCAAAGGCAAAAGACAGCTTGTGAGTGCTCTGCATCACACAGAAGAAGACATAATCTTTTAAGAAAGGAAACACACCCTCTCCACCCACAACATGCCCACCCCTCTCCCTAAGCAAATCCCCCCAAATCTCCCATTATGTTTAACCCTTTCCCCAACTTCACATCCCAATTTCCACCCTCTCCACCCACAACAACACAGTCCCTCTCCAGAAAAAAGTTAATTTAAAAAAGGGCTTAGAGTGCATCTTGGCAGGGGTGTAAGCACGCCACTTACTGAGCCAGGTTTTGATGGCCCCGCCAAAGCAGCACCAGCTCAAGCAGGACACATGGAGAAGGCGATCTGTCATTGGAAATGAGGAAGGGGGTGGTGTTCCACTGGGCAGCAGTGGACCCTGGATGCCAATGGCACTGGTGTTGGTGTGGCAGGGATGGGGTATAGACTGGCAATATGAACTGGAGAGATGTGCCTTCCCCTCCTCCTCCATGGCCACCAGCCCGGGGTATTTGAGCATGAGAGTCTAAATTCACTGGAGCTGCAGCCAGGCAGCTAAATCCTGCAGAATGGGTAACCTCTAGCAGCAGGAGTAACTATATAGAATACAATGAAACAAACAAATTGTAATGCTCAGTGCAAACAGTTGTTCAAAGTGGCACAGTAGTATCACATAACAAATGCACTGCCTGGAAGGATTTATGCTAGAAAACCATGATGATCAGAAAAGCTATTTTTTTGTTGTTGAAAGGATTGCATAGTGAAAATAAACAGACACTTTTGGCCTTATTAGGATGTCAGGCGGACCACTACCGACAGGCCGTCGGTGATGGTTCACCCTACAGCCAAGATATCCATCCAACTACTGTATTATGATGTGGCTATTGGAGTGATTTGGGCGGGGGGAAAGACTTCTGCCTCAGACTGGCTCAAGGAGCCCTTCAGGGCAGCAGCCATAGCCTAATCCTTACAATGGATTAAGGAGGCACTGCCCTAGGGATTAGAATGTCAGTTTCTGACAGCCTTTTCATGGCGGTATGACCGCCATGAAAAGGCTGTCGGAAAGTGACTTTGGGGGCCCCTGGTAGGGCCCCTGTCACCAGTGGGCTTCCTCTATATGCAGAGATGGGCACATGTGGCACCCCTCCAAACATCCATGCACCGTGTTTAAGACACCACATGGTGCCTGGCACATGGTGCATGGATGTTTGTAGACATGCATTTTAGCCGCAAAAGTAAGCAGCATGTTTCCGGCTGCCTTCACGGTGGTCGGAGTGTAATGTGACGGTTGGAGCCACCAACTACATGCACATTATCCTAAATTGTCCTAATTTTGCACAATAATATTTCAGCTGTAACCTTTTGCACATATTTTCATGTGCGACAATGTTGGATTAGTTTCTCTGAAACTACGTTGTTTACACATCTACCTTCGCATAACATTATCACAATGCCTCATATACATGTACAAGGCCTCTTTAGGCACTATATGCAAATGTCAGTCTAGCATCAGCCACAGGGTGGCAGGGCTATCTACACAAGAATGCTTTCTATTATAAATAATGAGCATCTCAAAAGATTAACAGAGGAGACACTTCAGCTAACACTTAGGGTCCCTGAATGCTGAGACTTCACCACACAGTGGTCTGACATCTCCATGAGGGGTGTCCAGTTAGTGACAAAGACGGGCTCCAACATTCTCTCCCACCTGATAATGGGGTTGAATCATCCCTTGGGGGATTCTTGTCTCACATCTACATAAACTATAGGTACATGCAGAGTAGGGTTTGCATAGTAGGAGGATGCCTGATTAGTGCCTTGTTAATGTGCCTGCACATATAAACCATTTTAGCACCATCGTAGAACCACATCTACTCTTTACTCTTTTGGTGCTTGTATTACTTTCATCTGCTTCTGTCTACTGATTATTGCAGCACATGTATTCTTCACAAAAATAACATTGGTTCAATAAATATATTGGAAATGTCCCACTGTTTATTCTGTATATTTCTCTGAGCACAAGTGACTGAGCGAAAGGTTCTGATCTGTAATCAGGATTCCTGAGGGGTCAGGTTTGTCCTGTTCAGTGGTTGCCAGAAACCATTTGTTCCGTGGTAAGGTTAGGGGGGCTTATGCTGGCACGTGAGCTAGCTGGTCTATAGGCCATCATATCCTACAGGGTCCTGGTGCCTGGTATCAGTCTAGGCACAGCACTCAAAGTTTATGTTGCCCAACAAATACACAGGACCTACGGGTTAGTGGGAACTACCCGTCATCTTAATGAGGGCCTTTGTGTGTAAATTACCTCTCATTAACGAGTAAGGCATATATGTTGAACAATTAATAGTACAATTGATTATATATGTGCAACATTAACGGAAGCATGCTAGTGGGTCTGCTACAGTGCAGCACGCATTTGGGGGAGCTGTAATGGATAATTTATTAACTTATTATAATGAATTCCAATGGCCGTGCTCTTTTCCGACTGCCTCTTCAATTCTACCCTGACTCCAAACTTAGAAGAGGCAGATTGAATACTTTGTCACAAATGTGACGTGTAATGGATATCCAGTTTGCTGTAAATGGACAGTTTGCAGATTATAAAAGATGCACTGCAGTACAGAGAAGGGAATGGGACATATTTTATTTCATACGTTTTTCACAGAGTATCCCATCTCCCAAACTGTAAATCAGGCTCATAGTTCCACATTGTACCCTGGCCTCGCCCTCCACCACAAAGTATTTTCAACAAATACTTTCACTTGGCAGTAGGGAAAGTTGCTCTACCGGAAAGCAAGTCCAAGGAATAAAGCTAGGTGGTGGTTTAGCTATAGAATAGTGAGGTGTCACTGATCATGTGCTTCGCTTTTGGGGCAATTTTGGGGTAAACTGGAACAGAAGGAAAGATGATGAAGTGAAGTACTAGTAGTAGGTAACTGAGTGGGCTCTGGGAAAAACACCTTGTTTTTTGGTTTGTAATGCATTGCAGACTTTGTAATGCCATACTGTTATCTGAAGTAGATGCACAAGCCTACACTGCAGCCAAAAATTGAACCATGATCTAGTTAAGCCGTGGGTGATGAAATGCCGTGGCCAGGGAGATGATAGTGGGTGGAATATCTGCCTTGCTTAACAAATATAGGGCATATTTACAAGGAAGTGGCGGAGCGTGGGGTTAGCCTCCTTGGCTTAAAGCCACGCTCCACCAATTCTAAAACGCAGGTCTGCACTGTATTTACAAGGATATAGTGCAGCCCTGCGTTTCTCCCTGCGCTGGCGCTATATTTGACTGCTTAGCGCCAATGCAGACACCCTTGCACCATAGTGCAAGGGTGCCTGTATGCAGGGAAGATTGCTTATGTGCTGGAAGCACAAATATAAACAATCTTTAAATGACTTTTTGTAACTTCTATGTGTGCTGCTCAATCTAGCACACATAGAAGTTGCAAAATTATTTTGTTTTGTTTATGATTGTTTATTTGCAAGAACAAACACTTTCCTGCACATAAATAATCGATGGTATTTCGTTGTTTCCACGTTTGCTGCACAACACAGCACACATGGAAACAGCAAAAATGAAGTGAAAATAAACATTTCTCCTCAATGCGCCAGGGTAAGACCAGGTGCTGCCTCCTATTTATGCCACCCTTGCAGGTAGGGGGCAGTGTCAAAATCAATAGGTATTGTGGTGGAATGCCCTCTGCAACACCCATTGCCCTCCCCTTTCACGCTAAGTATAGCTTGAAAGGGTGCCATGTTTACAAGGCAGCGTTGAGCCACGTTAAGTGGCTTAACGCTGCCTTGTAGATAAGACAAGGCCCCTATTGCCACCACAACATCAGAAAAATTGACATATGGTGGCAATAGGGGCTTGTAAATATGCCCCACAGTATTGTCAGGAGCAAGCAAGGTGAGTTACCAAGTGTAATTGCCACTGCTGGGACTGCTCTCCCTGGCTGCTAGTGCTGACTGCGGCATATGGTGGTTTGTGCGGCTACAATAAAATAAAAGAATTACCTTTTAGATAAAAAGTCCCCACCTAAATAATTATTTTGCACAAAGTACAACAGCAATACCACACTAAACTTCAGTTAGCAGTATCTTCTCCTGAAACGTCACAGGCGTGTTGGTTGACCACATGTTAAAAAGTTATCAGGGATGTCTTCAATGATGTCATTTGAAATGTCATCAGTGATGTCATAAATGATGCCATAGAATATGTCATGAATTATATCAGTAGTGAGGTTATAAGCACTGAATGGTGGGGGTGCAAGTCATAGTTAGGGCTGCTAACTATAACTGGTGAATTTCTGTGTTTTTTTTTGTTCAAAATGTTAATTTTGTCACTGACAAATTCACCTGACTATAGGATTACTTTAACCTTTGTTTTTTTTCCAATTAATTTCTTGGTTCTTTTTTTTGCAAAAAGCTAATCGTTTTATTACTCCTAACTAAAATGTTACGTTAAACTTTTATTCTTTTTAACTAATATCCAATGTTTTTTTTTAAGGTAAAATTTGTACTTTTGAATGTACGTATAGTAGACTAACTGAAGAATATACCCTGTTCACACACATAATTTTAAAAGATAATGGTTTTGTGTTGTAACATAACCGGAAAGGGTGCACAGTTTGCAAAATATTTCTAAATAATGACGTCTGTTGATAAAATGGAGTGATACAACAAAATTTCAGTTGAGATTGTCCATCATCTCAGGTTTTTTTTAACTGTTATAGTGAGAGATCTTCCCATGAAGTTTATTTATAATCTAACACCACAATTTTCAACGGATTTCAATATCTTATTACATTAAAGAGGGAATTATAGTTAAAAAAAAGAGTTATTCGTTTTTCTAGTAATGTCTACACATTTTAAGGTGTTTTACTCTTGCAAATGGCTTGTGAGTCATGCGTAGGATGCGCGCCAGACCGTAAAGTTAGAAATTCAATTTTAAAGTAATGTATAGACTTCTTAGTCATGTGTTCAGTTACTGTTTAATGCTAAATTATAATAAGAGAGTTATTTAAATATGTTTGCTAACCTTATTCATTGTTTTACAAACTGATACCTCTCGCAAGATGCTCACAAGAGTAAGACACACAATACCCTCCAAGGAGTCTAAGGGGAAGCAGTACTTCCTGTTCAGCTCTTGCGAACCACTCGCAAGAAAGTATATTTGGAATTCAATTAAGAGCAGGGATTTTTTTCTAACTCTGAATAAGGTAAGGCATTTGAGATGTTGATTAGCTGAGAAATTGATTACAAATTGTTCCATTCAATATATAAACCAATATTTTTTTCTGATCTTGTGAGATGCTCATTAGTGATTCGAGAGTGAAAACACACCCCAAAGAACAGTTGCAAATGGGTCATATGGATGTCTTTATTTACAAAAGGTAGATCCCATTCTTTTAGTTTATTTGCCTATTGGGGTTTGCTGTGGGTATACCTTCTTGGCTTGTTCTGTTTGCCTTTTTACTTTGGCAAACAAAAATGTCTTTATCAGATTCTGAACCTGGTGCTGTTGTAGCATCTCAGCCACCTGAGCCCGCCTAAGAGTACTTGGTCTGGTGTTTTTTTTTTTTATGTGAGGCCAGGTGTCAAAATAAGTGTCTGAAAAGTATGTCACGTGCAAGCTTTGCAAGAAGGTGTTCAGCTAGGGGAGTAGAAACAAACAATACTATATGACTACTACAGACATTTGAAGGTATCTCAGGTCTACCAATACAAAAATGCTTTCTCGTGCTGAGTTAGCTTTTGCTGCAGAGCCAGACAACTCTTCAGGGCCTTCCACCTCATTTGAACCTGGAGATACTGTGCCTTCCCGGGTACTGACTGAGTACTGAAGCAGATAACAACCCTGCGCATCTTATTAAAGCAGTTTTTTGCATCATAAGTAAGCCGATAATTTTTTCATCAGAGGCCAGCTTGTCCAAGATCACAAATGCCCTCCTAGACAGTAGTGATTTTAGGGAGATGTTGCTTTTTCCCCCAAAATTTCATGTTTTAGTTATACCCTATTCTAAGATTTAGAAATACTAAAAAAGTTAGAAAACAAGAAATGTTAAGTTTAACAAAAACTGCTCTTTTCAGAGCTACCCTATACTTTCATTATCTATATTGTTTGTAGTGTTTCCATTTCTTTCCTTCTCAAAACTCTTGCAAGACTCTCACAAAAGCCACAAACAGTCCATCATAATCGACAACTCTCACAAGCCTAAAGTAATAGTTTGCAAGCAGTTTGCAAGAGCCAGATAGACAATCCCTCCCTTCCAGTCCTTGGGGCAGTGCTTCATGGTCTGCTCTCACGATCCTCTTTCAAAATCGTACTTTTAATGGAGTTGTATTTACACTGAATATATCTTTTTTTTTAAAAATATCTTTATTAGTACTTTTATATATTTCGTAATTACATAGCCTGGGAAGGTTGTAAAAAGTGGTAAAACAAGGTAAAAAAATATAATATGATACAATTACACATATTATATACAGTACAAGAACTAGACAAAGTGCAAGTGCAGTAAGAGCCAGCTGAGAAATCACCGACTGAAGATTCCCCTCCATTATTCCCGGCCCGTGTGCATCATTTAACGATTATTCCGAGTATCACCCAACTATTTCTCCATTTTCCGTGAGAAAGTAACCATTCATAAAGACGGCCCCAAATTCTTCTACCTTTTTGCTTAGCTCTTTTTTCCTTGCGTTTATAAAGTGCAATCTCCAAGTTGAAGATAGAGAAAAGCCTCCCCTGCCACTGTTGGAAGGACGGTGCCTGCAGATCCATCCACGCTGAGGCGATGCAGATCTGAAATACCGCTATCGCAGTAAACATCAGGGCATCCCTCCCACCAATCCCCCAGTACCATCACTAGAGGAGTCAAATCCATATTAGTAATATATATGTTCCCTAAAAATTTAGAAATCTGCAATCCTAATGTATCTAAAACAAGGCATGTGAACTAAATCCGCTGAGTGACACCATGATCAGTAAAACCCATCAATTCCCCCTCATTTAGACATTTTTGCTGGGGTAAAATATAGATCAAAGGTTGTCTTGTAATGCTGTGCTTGTATCCCTGAAGAACACAGCACCGTGCAACTAAACTCCAGAGAATCATTGATGGTATATTCATCTAATCCAAGCTTTGCTTGCCACTTAGCATTATCCTCTCGATGTCCACCGGTTCACCGACCTTTTTTGTAAAAAGCTACAAATTTGCAGATATTTGAAAAACTCCTTATGATTCAAAATAAAACTAATCCTGAGTTCCTCATATGATGCAAACCTCCGATCTTGGACGAAATCCCTGAGTCTACATAATCCCAATTTCTCCCATCTAGGCAAACACGCATCTTGAAACATTCCAGGATTATGGGGTTCTTTTGTATCAGAGTATTCAAATTCCATCTCCCATCTCCAAACCTCTTTGGCAAATCAGCCCAGTTTTTCTAGGCCGCTCCCAGCACCTTGAACCTTACTTTCTTGTTAGCTTGAAAATTGATGGCACACCCCATATAGACACGAGTGTTTCCTCTCTGTTACTCAGGAGAACTTGCATATACTGGAGAACAGCAGCTAACTATTAAGCTTTAAACTTTGGGAGAGCTCATCCCCCTTTCACTGGATAATGTCAACAATTGAGTTGACCTCCTTGTTTTACTGTAGGACCATATATATCTGGACACAAGGGTAACTAATGCTTTGAACCAAACATTCTCAAACTCAAGCAGGATAGATAGAAAAAGATATTAAATCTTTGGTAGACGCAGCATTTGTATAATATTACATCGGCCTACAATAGACAAATGAAAATGATGCCATTGCTCAATATCTTGTTTTGCTTTGGCTAATATTGGTCTGATATTATTCTTAACTATTTGATCTACCTTTGTACCTATCTTTATTCCCTTGGATCCTGACTAACTACGAACTGATTCACTACCAGTTGCATTTTTTGTCGATTAAGGGAGTAGCCTGAGCTTTTCCCAAATTCCATGGCTTCCTGCTCCACTATCATCATAGTGGTTGCTGGATCTGCCGAGGCAACCCAAATATCATCTGCATAAGCCAGAATTTTAGTTTCAAAGCCTTGAGATTTGACAGGAACTATGGCTGATGGATAAAAGGGTCCATATAAATTACAAATAGCAAAGGAGAGCAGGGAAACCCCTGTCTCGTTCCTCTGTCAATATTGATGAATCCTGATTGATTTCCCATGTTTTCCAGCCTGGCCAGTGGACGCCTATACAGTGCTTGTATTGCTTTTATGAAACTCATCCCAAAGCTAGTCATTCTCATGAGTTCCCAGTGATACTTTCGAATTACCCTGTTGAATGCCTTCTCTGCATCCAACAGGGCCATGCCCAATGGTTCCCCAATAACCTCCACTACATCAAAAACCATGATCATCGAATATGATCCATGGTACTCCTACCCAGAAAAAATCCATTTTGGTTCCCTGATACCACCTTAGCTATAATTTGACTCATTCGAGTGGCAAGCATCTTAGAGTATAGCTTCATATCGCTATTGATCAGTGTTATAGGACGGTAAGAACCTGGCTCAGCGGGTCTCTTGCCCTTTTTTAAGAAAACCACAATATTGGCACTCATCTGGGATTCAGGGCCTATGCCTCCCCTCTGTACCTGAGGAAAGATCATATCTGGAATTAAGACTGAGCAAAACATCTTATAAAACTCCAGTGGGATTTGATCAGTCCCACAGGCTTTCCCTGAGTGTAGATCTTTAAGAGATACTCTCAATTCTTCTGCCGCAAACCCTGCCCCTACGATGTCTTGTTCCTCTTGTGATAATCTTACCAAAGACATTGAGTCCAACATTTGCTCAATACACTCCGCGTCCTCTTGAGGTTGGGCATGATAAAGATTTGCATAATAGTCAAGGAAAACTTCCCGTATATCCTCAGGATCCTAGATCATTTTGCCAAACAAATCTTTTATTTCCTTTATGTGGCGTCCAGCTACATTCTGTTGAGTGCATAGTGCTAACAGGTGACCCACCCTTTCATTAAATTTGTAGCACTCCTGTCTTATAGAAAGGTATGTTTCTGCAGTTTTTGTGGCTGTAATTCCATTGATTGAGTTTTAACCCTAGCCATCTTTAATTGGGCAGCCTCAACAATATTTCTACCGACGCTTACTTCAATGATAAGGGAGGTTTCTGCTTTGATAAGCTTTCTTTTTTTGTCAATTCAGGCTGTACCTCAAAGTTTCTCCTCTTATTCCTGCCATAAAGGCACCCAAACCACTCCTAGAGTGACACACCCTCTGTGCAAATCTAGAAATTCATGGATCAATATATTCATATGGGCTCTACAACTGGGATCCACCAAAATGTTCCTGGTAATCCCATCCATAGCCAGTTCCACTACTAGCAGGTTATGGTTTAACATTGGTTTAAGGTATAAATGGATCTCAGCATCCTTTAGCAGTTGTGATGACGTCAAAAAATAATCCAACCGGGCAAAAGTCAGGTGAGGAGCTCAATAATATATATAACCTGGATCGGGTGCCCTCAACTCCTCCCATACATCTGCCAGACCTGTTTCCATTTTTAGATTTTTAAGAGCTTTAAACACCCATGGCTGCCGTCCTACATAGTTGCTCAGTGTTTGTGGCTGCATACATCTTGATCCATTAAGATTAAGATCCCCACAGATGATATAGGGGGCAAGCCAAACTGGTAATTCCACCGCTTGAAAATCCAGCACACCAGGATCTTCAAGAAGCACTCCATACACTGTGCATAGAGTAAAATAACCCTTGCCATTTCACCATTACTCAATATTCCACCGACCAGATCTATCTACTTTACTACATATGCAATCTCCCACCACTCTCCACATCTTCGTGTTTGAGCTCTCTATGTGTGTTTCTTGCAGACAGTAAATGTCCGCTTTAAAGGCTTTTAAATCCTGCACTACCTTCCGTCTTTTCCCCCTATAGTTAAAGCCACAAATAATTAGATTTGCAATACGAATCTTAGCCATTGTGTGACAATTCCAACCGGCTAGCCAACTATTCCATTAGCTTGCCTAATCCTTTTTGAAATAGTCTACCTGGCCACCACCATTTCTGCAAAATGATCTCTGTTCCTGCACTTATCAATCAATATATCTTAATGTCCCTCCTCAGATTAGCGATAACTTTCACTGCTTCCCCCTTCTCACCGAAGAGCCAAATCGTGTCCCACCACCTCACTCTCCTTCCTATCCTTAACTACCCTTTCTGCCCCACCCCACCCCAACCCTGCCCCCTTCCCCTGACATCCACTAGAGGCAGACAGGCCACCCAAGACCTGTTGGTATGCTCCCACGCATGCTTCTGCCAGCTCCCACTATCAGGCTCCCTGTCCAAACACTCCCCCACAAAGGTAAATAAGAACTTAATGTCAGAGGCTGAAGATGGCAAATGATCCCCTGGCCTCTCTGTATAGCGACACCCCCCTCCCAGCCTCATCCGCCATGATCAGTATCACCACTGTGCCTCCCATTATGCCATACCATGTCTTAAGCCATGATCGTACTTTTAGGCTACTAAAGTGAGCTAGCATTGTGGGCTCAAACTAATTAGCTATTCTTTAGCCTGTTTTTCTGAAGTGAAGGTTTTGGTTTGACCCTTAACAATTGTTCTGAGTTGAGCTGGAGCCAGCAAAAATGCTTCTCCTCCAGCCTCTTGAAAATACTTTATAAATTGTCTCAGCAACCACCTCCACTCCACCGTGGTGTGACCAAAATCAGGGTGTACGAAAATTGATAGATCTCAAAAATGCTTTACCGTAGCAAGAAATTCCCAAAATACACCAGGGTTGCCTGAGGTCCGCTGTCGGTGGTTCCTCCAGAAGAATTCTGATTCCAGCACCTGATTGAGAATCTATGTAACCTTTGTACTTCTTCTCTCAGTACCAAGATCCAAGTTCTGGAAAGGCAGTCTCTAGTAGGTCAAGCATAAAGGATCTAAAATTGCTCCTCTCCGCCCCATCATTTATTCCAAAAAATCAAATATAATTTTGCCTTTGGGGGTTTTCAAAGTCCTCAATCTTCCATAATATATCTGCCAATTGATCATCATACACCTCAACCTGACCTTTGAGCCTCCCCAATTCTGCTTAAGCCTCTTTTGTCCTTTCGTCTATTGCGCTGTTTCTCTCCAATATCAACAAATGACTTAGCCACTTTTTGAACCGTCCCTTGTTGCTGTTTAGTAGCAACGCTGGCTCTGAGACTCTCAGTTTTTGTCTCTGATTGGTGTTCTTTAATCATAATCAGAATACGTTTTAATGTAGCCTCATTTGACTCCTCCCCAGTACTAGCTGGGCCCTTCCCTCAGGTGTTTCTGAAACTCCCTTGGCCCCCAGCCTGGCCCAACAATCATGTGTCCAAATAGTATCATTTTAGTGCTTCTGCCGGCTAGGAAGATGGTGCGGGGAGGGAATTCCCCTGCTTTCCTTGAGCCCTCTCTCGTTTCAGATACTTCTTTCGCTTCATGGTGCCCCCATGCAAAATGAAAAATTTACCACCGCTCACTCCCAGCAGGGAGTCGCTAAGCTCCCCATTGCTTGTGCCAAGGCTTACATCAGGGTTCAGATTCATCCGTGAGAGAATAGAATTTTCTAGCCCCCTCGCGAAACAGGTCAGGATTATCTCCTGTCCCATCAGGCTCTGTACCCACGTCCTTGCTTTCTACAATCACCATTTCTTTTAGAGCAGATACCAGACTTTGCTCAGATTTAGTTGCCCTTTTAGAGACCTATATGTTTAGCTACAAATGTTTTGCTTGCCCTCAATATATTCCAACCCTCTTCCTCAAATACAGTTGCTGATTCAGCTTGAATCTCTTTTGAGCTTAAAGCAACCTCTTCAGAGGTCTCGTCTCTGCTGCCTGGGTGGCATGAATGCTCTTGTTGGTATCCTGTTTATTCCTCCTACCAGGCTTGGTTGTTCCAGAAGACCCGGGACTCACCGGCAGGGCAGTGGGAATAAATCTGTTACTGCTGGTTATGGAGTTATCTATGCTTTTTCCTCACTTCCTATGACCTGTGTGCTGGCCTCCATACCACAGGTAATTGTAGCCCCTGCTTCTTTGACTGTTCCTGTCTTGCAATGAACTTCAACACTGCCTCCTCTTTGGTCCTGCTTCAGTCAGCCGGTTGCCCCTGCAGTGCTCACTGTCACTCAGGAGCTAGAGCTCTCCATCTTGTCACAGGCATCTCTAACATTCTTCTGCACCATTACCTCTCCTAAGGCATTTGTGAAACCGGCTAGCACTCTGACACCGGTATGGGTTGTCCTGTAGCCTTGTCCGATGGAGATGATCAAACAAATCTGTCCAGCCATCTAAGCTGCCTGTAAAACACTGGAGGTTTTGAAGCCAATAGTCAGCAGCTGGTTGGATCGCATTACAATAGTCGAGATCCACCTACGTTAACTCCATTTCCTGACGTCAGCACTAGGAAACGCAGGCTCAGGTAGCATCCGGCAGCATCAGCACTACACATTTGCCACGCTGCTTTTTCCCAGGGTGGAGACACTGAATATATCCTGATGTAATATGCATAATTTACATATAACAGAATACTAACAGTGCGCATGGTTTAATGAAATACAACCCATTATTTAGTTCTAGGGAAAATAAGATTTATGAAAAAACCCTATGTTTTATGTGCATGAAACCAGCTTCCATGGTGAAAATTAATACCAACAAAAGTCTGCGTTTTCTTACAAATGGATATTTAAGTTGATGATATCAGTATTGCTTTTGCTACCATCAGCTCTACTTCTTTGTAATATGAGAATGAGATATTTTGAACTGTGTCTTACAACTAATGTAGATAGGACTTCTGATGTGCAGTCTGGACAAGAGTTGTTCTGTACAGCTCTCACAAAAAAAATTCTAAAGCAACTTACTTGCAATCTTGTTTAGTAAGATCGACAAATCCCTCTAACTGAATATCTGTTTTACCTGAGTAGGGACAATTGACTCACTCATGGTTCCATGAAGAGTTTGTTTTAAAGAAATCATTAAGTGCAGTTCCATCATTTTCTAACACATTTAGCACTACCATTAAAACTCCCTCTGAATCTTGTTGCACATTAAAAGTGAACTGTCTACCAACATGACAGTGGTCAACTACATCACATATAAATGAAGTTGATTTACAAAAGTGTTTTTTAGTGTGTACTAATCTGAACAGATTATTGAATTCAAGATTTAAAGGTTTTTCTCAGTTTTGTAGAATTTTTTCCATCCACCTATTGTAGGTGGAATAGAACATGAAGTGCTCCATTACAGTGACATAAAACTTTGTAAGTGTTAGAAAATTGAAAACCTATTACATTACTGACCTCATTAGTGCTTAGCTTTTTGGAAATCTTTCTTGATTATTCACAGTTTTAAAACTTTTGAAAAATCTAGATTCTCTGAATTTTATTACTTTCTTTGACTTGAATGCTTGTCAAGAGTGGGATATAAGCTGAGATGAGGAGCATAGAGCCCTCGCAAATGATTGCATTCTCTCACACATGATGAATCAGCATTGACTTTGCTCTCATCATATTCAAGAAGGTAAACCCTGACAATGACCTCACCATTGATTAAGCACCATAAGCCATTCCTTATTTAAGGACTGTGTGACCTATATTTATCATTGCTGCATCCAAGCTTAATCCTTGCAATTTGCGAACACAGAGGAAACTGTTTTCTTTTCACATGCAGATCTTTTATCGGGAGAAATCTGTCAGTGCACCTTCCAATTTGTTTTCCCTTCTCAATGTATTCAAAATATATTCATCATTTGTTGTATTGAAGTGTGTCACATTCCTTACTACACCATTCACTAATCCCGCCTCAACGCTCAGAATTTGTTGCAAAATCATTCTGCAATTTGTACACAAGTTTAGAGTTTTCTAAACCAGCAGTATGTGAAACTTGTTTTGTCTAGTGATTCCAGTTTATTTACCAATGATTGACATAATGGTAATTTTAAAGCTTGATGTTTCATTTAATATTCACTAGAAAGACTGACAATCTACTGTTTGTCTCAATGAATCATTTCTAATTTAAATTATGTGCACTAGTCCAATATTGGCATGAGGCACGCAATCTGTTTGCGGGTTTTCAAAGGATTTTGCATTATACAGACTGGTAATTTCTTGTGTGGGAATAAAGATCTAACCATGTGAAAATCAACACATTTCTTAGCTTGTTTGCTAGTGATTCTATTCTCATGTCTTTTAATACTCTGCCATACTCTAGATCTGCTGCCTACCTCATATTTTGTGACAACACAGCGTACTGAAATTCTAACCATGTGTTAACATTTCCAATACCCCTTAATGCCTTTTTAGTTTCTTCATGAACATGTTTTTTAAAAAAACGGTTGAAGTTTGACAGGAGTCAACTGTAGAAGGTCACCAGACACTATGTGCCTGATTTAGATCTTGGTGGATGGGATATGTGACGAATATCCTTCAGCTGTATTGCAAGTGCATTATATCCTAAGGCACGTGTAATAAGGTGGAGGGGTTATCTGTTATGTTTGTGATGGAGTATCCCGCCGGCCAAGGTCTAAATCATGCCCTATGACTTGTTTTCTACAAAACCGAACATCATAGTCAGTTCTAAGGACCTCTTGCATCCTCAGATGAATGAAAGCTCGCAGAAGGTTTGATACTATGTTAACGTCATCAATAATGAGAACTTTCATATTTTTTAAAGTTCTGGAAACTTCATGACAAGCATCACCAGATAACTTCAAGTATACTAGTTTGTGGTCATGTTCAACAGGCAACATAAGTAGTCTGTGCAATTGATTTATGTAATGTTGTGAGCAGCTAGCCCATTAGGAGCAGTCACAACACATGGAAAATCACACATATTTTTTATTTGACCTAATGCAGTCAGCACTGTAATAAAAAAAGCTTTCCCTGTACCTGCCTGACAACTGTTGGTATGCTCCCACGCATGCTTCTGCCAGCTCCCACTATCAGGCTCCCTGTCCAAACACTCCCCCACAAAGGTAAATAAGAACTTAATGTCAGAGGCTGAAGATGGCAAATGATCCCCTGGCCTCTCTGTATAGCGACACCCCCCTCCCAGCCTCATCCGCCATGATCAGTATCACCACTGTGCCTCCCATTATGCCATACCATGTCTTAAGCCATGATCGTACTTTTAGGCTACTAAAGTGAGCTAGCATTGTGGGCTCAAACTAATTAGCTATTCTTTAGCCTGTTTTTCTGAAGTGAAGGTTTTGGTTTGACCCTTAACAATTGTTCTGAGTTGAGCTGGAGCCAGCAAAAATGCTTCTCCTCCAGCCTCTTGAAAATACTTTATAAATTGTCTCAGCAACCACCTCCACTCCACCGTGGTGTGACCAAAATCAGGGTGTACGAAAATTGATAGATCTCAAAAATGCTTTACCGTAGCAAGAAATTCCCAAAATACACCAGGGTTGCCTGAGGTCCGCTGTCGGTGGTTCCTCCAGAAGAATTCTGATTCCAGCACCTGATTGAGAATCTATGTAACCTTTGTACTTCTTCTCTCAGTACCAAGATCCAAGTTCTGGAAAGGCAGTCTCTAGTAGGTCAAGCATAAAGGATCTAAAATTGCTCCTCTCCGCCCCATCATTTATTCCAAAAAATCAAATATAATTTTGCCTTTGGGGGTTTTCAAAGTCCTCAATCTTCCATAATATATCTGCCAATTGATCATCATACACCTCAACCTGACCTTTGAGCCTCCCCAATTCTGCTTAAGCCTCTTTTGTCCTTTCGTCTATTGCGCTGTTTCTCTCCAATATCAACAAATGACTTAGCCACTTTTTGAACCGTCCCTTGTTGCTGTTTAGTAGCAACGCTGGCTCTGAGACTCTCAGTTTTTGTCTCTGATTGGTGTTCTTTAATCATAATCAGAATACGTTTTAATGTAGCCTCATTTGACTCCTCCCCAGTACTAGCTGGGCCCTTCCCTCAGGTGTTTCTGAAACTCCCTTGGCCCCCAGCCTGGCCCAACAATCATGTGTCCAAATAGTATCATTTTAGTGCTTCTGCCGGCTAGGAAGATGGTGCGGGGAGGGAATTCCCCTGCTTTCCTTGAGCCCTCTCTCGTTTCAGATACTTCTTTCGCTTCATGGTGCCCCCATGCAAAATGAAAAATTTACCACCGCTCACTCCCAGCAGGGAGTCGCTAAGCTCCCCATTGCTTGTGCCAAGGCTTACATCAGGGTTCAGATTCATCCGTGAGAGAATAGAATTTTCTAGCCCCCTCGCGAAACAGGTCAGGATTATCTCCTGTCCCATCAGGCTCTGTACCCACGTCCTTGCTTTCTACAATCACCATTTCTTTTAGAGCAGATACCAGACTTTGCTCAGATTTAGTTGCCCTTTTAGAGACCTATATGTTTAGCTACAAATGTTTTGCTTGCCCTCAATATATTCCAACCCTCTTCCTCAAATACAGTTGCTGATTCAGCTTGAATCTCTTTTGAGCTTAAAGCAACCTCTTCAGAGGTCTCGTCTCTGCTGCCTGGGTGGCATGAATGCTCTTGTTGGTATCCTGTTTATTCCTCCTACCAGGCTTGGTTGTTCCAGAAGACCCGGGACTCACCGGCAGGGCAGTGGGAATAAATCTGTTACTGCTGGTTATGGAGTTATCTATGCTTTTTCCTCACTTCCTATGACCTGTGTGCTGGCCTCCATACCACAGGTAATTGTAGCCCCTGCTTCTTTGACTGTTCCTGTCTTGCAATGAACTTCAACACTGCCTCCTCTTTGGTCCTGCTTCAGTCAGCCGGTTGCCCCTGCAGTGCTCACTGTCACTCAGGAGCTAGAGCTCTCCATCTTGTCACAGGCATCTCTAACATTCTTCTGCACCATTACCTCTCCTAAGGCATTTGTGAAACCGGCTAGCACTCTGACACCGGTATGGGTTGTCCTGTAGCCTTGTCCGATGGAGATGATCAAACAAATCTGTCCAGCCATCTAAGCTGCCTGTAAAACACTGGAGGTTTTGAAGCCAATAGTCAGCAGCTGGTTGGATCGCATTACAATAGTCGAGATCCACCTACGTTAACTCCATTTCCTGACGTCAGCACTAGGAAACGCAGGCTCAGGTAGCATCCGGCAGCATCAGCACTACACATTTGCCACGCTGCTTTTTCCCAGGGTGGAGACACTGAATATATCCTGATGTAATATGCATAATTTACATATAACAGAATACTAACAGTGCGCATGGTTTAATGAAATACAACCCATTATTTAGTTCTAGGGAAAATAAGATTTATGAAAAAACCCTATGTTTTATGTGCATGAAACCAGCTTCCATGGTGAAAATTAATACCAACAAAAGTCTGCGTTTTCTTACAAATGGATATTTAAGTTGATGATATCAGTATTGCTTTTGCTACCATCAGCTCTACTTCTTTGTAATATGAGAATGAGATATTTTGAACTGTGTCTTACAACTAATGTAGATAGGACTTCTGATGTGCAGTCTGGACAAGAGTTGTTCTGTACAGCTCTCACAAAAAAAATTCTAAAGCAACTTACTTGCAATCTTGTTTAGTAAGATCGACAAATCCCTCTAACTGAATATCTGTTTTACCTGAGTAGGGACAATTGACTCACTCATGGTTCCATGAAGAGTTTGTTTTAAAGAAATCATTAAGTGCAGTTCCATCATTTTCTAACACATTTAGCACTACCATTAAAACTCCCTCTGAATCTTGTTGCACATTAAAAGTGAACTGTCTACCAACATGACAGTGGTCAACTACATCACATATAAATGAAGTTGATTTACAAAAGTGTTTTTTAGTGTGTACTAATCTGAACAGATTATTGAATTCAAGATTTAAAGGTTTTTCTCAGTTTTGTAGAATTTTTTCCATCCACCTATTGTAGGTGGAATAGAACATGAAGTGCTCCATTACAGTGACATAAAACTTTGTAAGTGTTAGAAAATTGAAAACCTATTACATTACTGACCTCATTAGTGCTTAGCTTTTTGGAAATCTTTCTTGATTATTCACAGTTTTAAAACTTTTGAAAAATCTAGATTCTCTGAATTTTATTACTTTCTTTGACTTGAATGCTTGTCAAGAGTGGGATATAAGCTGAGATGAGGAGCATAGAGCCCTCGCAAATGATTGCATTCTCTCACACATGATGAATCAGCATTGACTTTGCTCTCATCATATTCAAGAAGGTAAACCCTGACAATGACCTCACCATTGATTAAGCACCATAAGCCATTCCTTATTTAAGGACTGTGTGACCTATATTTATCATTGCTGCATCCAAGCTTAATCCTTGCAATTTGCGAACACAGAGGAAACTGTTTTCTTTTCACATGCAGATCTTTTATCGGGAGAAATCTGTCAGTGCACCTTCCAATTTGTTTTCCCTTCTCAATGTATTCAAAATATATTCATCATTTGTTGTATTGAAGTGTGTCACATTCCTTACTACACCATTCACTAATCCCGCCTCAACGCTCAGAATTTGTTGCAAAATCATTCTGCAATTTGTACACAAGTTTAGAGTTTTCTAAACCAGCAGTATGTGAAACTTGTTTTGTCTAGTGATTCCAGTTTATTTACCAATGATTGACATAATGGTAATTTTAAAGCTTGATGTTTCATTTAATATTCACTAGAAAGACTGACAATCTACTGTTTGTCTCAATGAATCATTTCTAATTTAAATTATGTGCACTAGTCCAATATTGGCATGAGGCACGCAATCTGTTTGCGGGTTTTCAAAGGATTTTGCATTATACAGACTGGTAATTTCTTGTGTGGGAATAAAGATCTAACCATGTGAAAATCAACACATTTCTTAGCTTGTTTGCTAGTGATTCTATTCTCATGTCTTTTAATACTCTGCCATACTCTAGATCTGCTGCCTACCTCATATTTTGTGACAACACAGCGTACTGAAATTCTAACCATGTGTTAACATTTCCAATACCCCTTAATGCCTTTTTAGTTTCTTCATGAACATGTTTTTTAAAAAAACGGTTGAAGTTTGACAGGAGTCAACTGTAGAAGGTCACCAGACACTATGTGCCTGATTTAGATCTTGGTGGATGGGATATGTGACGAATATCCTTCAGCTGTATTGCAAGTGCATTATATCCTAAGGCACGTGTAATAAGGTGGAGGGGTTATCTGTTATGTTTGTGATGGAGTATCCCGCCGGCCAAGGTCTAAATCATGCCCTATGACTTGTTTTCTACAAAACCGAACATCATAGTCAGTTCTAAGGACCTCTTGCATCCTCAGATGAATGAAAGCTCGCAGAAGGTTTGATACTATGTTAACGTCATCAATAATGAGAACTTTCATATTTTTTAAAGTTCTGGAAACTTCATGACAAGCATCACCAGATAACTTCAAGTATACTAGTTTGTGGTCATGTTCAACAGGCAACATAAGTAGTCTGTGCAATTGATTTATGTAATGTTGTGAGCAGCTAGCCCATTAGGAGCAGTCACAACACATGGAAAATCACACATATTTTTTATTTGACCTAATGCAGTCAGCACTGTAATAAAAAAAGCTTTCCCTGTACCTGCCTGACAACTGACATAGAGAAGTGTAGGCTTGGATGTTTTACAAGTACATTCAAAGTAGTCCATGCTCTACAAATTTAGTTATTTGACAAACATCTTTAGCTGTTTTACATATAGTTGAGAGATCAAACTTTCTAAATGAATATTCTTACTCCACCATTGACCCATAGCATTTTCTACTTCATTTATAGCTATGGACGTCTCATTTTCAATGATAGGATGGCCAAGGGGATCTTGAATATTACACCCTGAGATCTTGTGAACTGTCCTTTACAATTTATATATCAATAGTGTCCTCCTGTTGGATTTTATTATTTAACATTTTCTGATATGTGGGAAATACTTCACATTGAATGCTATCTTTAGCTGCATTGAAAGCATCTTTGTGACAGTGATTATCACCTAGCAGATCAGTTTCTGATCACCAAAGCTTAAAAAGTTGATAAAAATACAGGTAAATTAATTCTCTTTTCTCACCTATTCGACAGCTCAATTTACAATGATTATTGAGACCTGATTATGAATATCTCACTAAACGTCTGTTACAGGCCGTCACCCCAAACTTTTCTTGTTCAATGTTTTACTCAAAGTTTATTCTGTATGACTCATACTGTAGTACTTTATACAAACAGACGCTCTGACTAGGGTAACAAGTGCCCATCACATTTGTTTTAAGGAGCTCAGTGCTTTTTCAGGAAACAGTTTTCACCCTTCATTTTCGTGTTGACACTAGGGCTAGACTTGTTCAATTTAATGATTGGATTTATTGATTTGGAATTCCCATTAAACCTTGAAGAACTGAGGGCCTTCCTGCTGCTCTGCTCTACGGCAAAAGAAAATGACAGGAATGCGGTGTATCTATCAGATGAGGCTCATGTTGTCCAATTTTCCCTGCACCGGCGCACAATGGGCTGCCATGCATCAACGCAGGCACCTTTGAACCATGGTACGCGGGTGCCTGCATTGCAGGGATGATTATTTTTGTGCATGAAAGAAAACCTTCTTGCACAAAAACAATCACAGGAGGCATTCTGCAGTGCACAAAAAAAAGGAAAAATTAGGAGAAATAAAGATATTTCTCCTTGGTGTGCCTCCCTTACACCGCCCCTGTGGAGGTGTATGTTTTTGGTGATGCCTCAGATTTATGATTATCAGTGTTGGCATTCTATAACGGCAGGATTACTGTATTGTAATCACTGATAAATTTGAAGCCTCTCTTCTTTTCAGGTTATATGTGTTTTAGGTGATTTCTCTTTAATAGTGTGTCTGACTTCAGACATAAAACTACAGGCCTAGGGAATGCAAAACAACCCTTACTGTAGTATTTCCTTTTTCTCTGTATCTCAGTTGAAAATATTTGCTACCTGTAGGGGGCTGAAATCGCAAGATTTGTGGCCTAGGTGTTGTGGTCTGAGACTCGTCTGGAATGTCACAAGTAACACAATGCTCAATGTATGAGTCATCAGTATCTTGACCAAACATTTGTGCATCTTTCACCAATATTAACATATGTATTTGATGCACCTCTAGCTTGCCATTCATTCCTCCAGAGAAAGACCATAACTTCTCCCAGTGGTGGATTATTTTTGTTACAAATAAAATGGAGCATGGCTTCAAGTCTGTGCTAAAAGTATCTACAGACGTTTGCAGGATCAAGTAAACACAATTCACCAGCAGTCTTGAAATCAGTCCCTGCAATGTTTGCATCAGCCTACATGAGAACGTCGTGAAGATCATACTCTGCATAACTCAAAGTAACAAACCTGGTAGGCGCACATAGATTGTCTAACATTCACTTTAGCTCACTGGGCTTATTATATTCACGTCATCTTGCCTCCTGCAACAACATTTTTGTGAAACACATTTTCTATTTTAAGGTATTGCAAAGCTCTCTTAACTCTATCGATAATCACAAGTTGATGTCAAATTCTTTTCTTTTTAGTAGGCTCTCCGTTTACTAGGTCCACTGCTGCGTCTTCTCCATTTTCCCCTATAGTTTCAGTATTCTCCTTCATATTCAAAGGCAAATACATAACTTTACCTTTCCAACCTTTTAGCAGTTTATAAGGAGGGAGTTTCTTTTTGTTGGTCTCTAGCCTAACACTCACTTGGAAAGGATGCATTGTCTATTTGAGAATAATCTGATAACTATTAAGGTTTTCAAACTCACGAGGAACTGGAAAAACTTCTAATTTATTATGAACACCTTTAGCAGCGATTTTATTATTGTCCAGTTTTTACAGACAATCTGGCTGATGCATAAATCAAATCGATCTTCAGCTATCAAATAAAAAGCAAGTTTATACCACTGCATTAGATCAGTCTGTTTTTTGACTTTTGATTTGTGGTGAGTTCACTTGTGATAAACACACATCTTTTCTGGACTTCTGCAGTTGGTCTTGTAAATGCAAAATTTCCTTTTTAAAATTCTCTAATACTGTGCTAGTATTTGAAATCTCAGCGCTGTTCTCCACAATCATCTCAGTCTCTCCAGTTGGCCTTTCAGGCCCAAAGCATATTATCTGAATAGCATCTACAACAGAACTTACTTCAGGATGAGTACTTCTTAATAACATATAATTTAGTGTCTGAAGCTAGAGAGCTGCTTTTTTTATAAAATACAAACTTCTAACTAGATTATGAATTTTAGAGTGGTGCACAGACAGCATCCATCTTGATGGAAAGTCCTGTCACAAATGTTTTGTTATAGTAAGTCAATAAATGTCCCTGAAGGTTTGCCAGTCTCCTAACTCAACAAGGATCAAGGTGTAGGATTAGTTTCATTTTTTGTTTCACAATTGTTCTGCTGTATTTGTTTAAGAAGAGTTTTTTGCACACTTTTCTTCTCTTCCACTAAAAAACTGGTTGCTGAGGATGCTGATCTAATACTTCATTAGGTATTTCTTCTACATTTCTCAGCACTATTTGTTCTTTTTCAATTGGTGTACCTTTGTATATTGCATATGCACTACCATCTTGGTCATTTCAAACACTAATTCATTTTCCTGTAAATAACTTTCCTGTGTTTCCACTCTTTCTGGGAAGTGCTGCAAATGTTTGTTTTATTAACTTGAACCTTCTGTCAACATTTGTTTTTAACAGAATTAACTAGTTCATCTAAACATCTCCTTCTCTTTAAAATTGAATGAATAGCTTGCTCTTTAACACAAAGGCATTATGTACTAGAAACTCAACAAATTATTTCTGCTTTTGCAAGGCTCTCCTGCATTTCACTGTCTTCATGCTTGTCATATTAATGTAAACTACTCTTCTTTTGAAGAACTACTGACAAAGTTCTTTGAATTGCTTGTTCTTAAGCGTGTCTGATTGGTCTTTTCTTTTTCTGACATCTTTTTAAAAATATTTAGATTTTTTTGTTACATGTTGAGATGTCTTCAATGCTAGTTACACCTGTGAAAGAAAGGATATATGTTGTCATTAGTATTTTTATTAAAGACTAGGTGCTCTTACTTGATTTCAATCTCATTTTTTTTCCATTGTTACCTTTCTGTGGCTGCCTGTCATGTTTAAAGACTTCTTTGTAGTGCCGCTGTTTAATCATCTTCTTTTTCTGGTCCTTCGGTGGTATCTTTAATTGACTGCAAGCCCTATAAAGAACATAAAAGACTCATAATATATATATTATCACTTCTCACACAGTCATTACTGAAAAATGAGTCTGTATTGAAGGATTTCAAGAAAACTAGGCCTGTGCTAGTACATTTCAAGATACTATACATTCTGTATGGTACAGTTTGACAAAGTAGTGTTCCTCTATCATAGTCCCTGCAATAGCATGGCTCTAGTGACACCTCACCAGACAGGTAATGATCTGAGTAGAATAAGCACACTTGTACCCCCTGGCACTGTTAAGTTCTTTTAGTACAAAACGTTAATGTTCTCACGGACATATTCACCTAACAATAACATTACTTTAACCTTTGTTTTTTTCAGTGAATTTCTAATTTTAAAAAAAAGTAAATACAATTTTCATTTTCGATGTATATATGATGGGATGCAAAATCCACTTGAATTTTCCATACACTTCTTTAGACAACGCTACAGCAAAAACTGCTGAACGGATTAACACCATATTTGGGAGGAAGCTAATTTTGGTCTGCAGATTGTGCTTTTTGAGATTTGGTGTAAATCTGTTCAGTTGTTTTTTGAGATATAAAGGGTAAAAAATAATTGTATATTTAGGCAGTTGGACTTGTGAGAGTCCGGCAGGCATCCCGTATGAGCACAAAAAAAATGAAGACCAGTGATTGGTCAAGAGGCACATTTTTCTCATCATTCTTCACACTCTTGTAGGAGTGAGAGGCTCCTGTGAGTCCCACGAGAGCTAGCGCTCTCATTGGCCGACTGCTGGAATGTTAGAAATTAAATGGTCACTATTACTGGTTACTGTGAAAAATGTGTTGTGGAAATGAAGTAAAAAAGCTATATAATGGGGCAACAGAAAGGCATGCTGTCCCCCTAGATTTATTGATGAGGTGTCTAAGGGATAACCACTGTGAAGAAAATAAATATATATCGTTTTGAACTAATTTTCATGATCTCACTGGACTTTCACTGTATCATGAATAGTAAAAAGGAGTAGGTGAGTTCTCAATAAACTCTTTTAGAAGGAATGCATTTTGTGGACCTTGTTGTTGAGACAATGTGTGTAAGACATAGGTACTGTGATGAGTAGAAGGTTCATTCTCTTTTAAAAAAATGTTACGATCATGCGAGACTCTGGCGGGATCATGAAAAATGGAAAGGAGTAGGTGATGCTTGAATACAGTCTGTTACGCCCACTTGTTACTGCAGAAAGGAGACTTACTTAGGGGTAGGTGTAAAATTCTGCTCTGCTGGAGGAGTTCTTTGAGTTTGTCCCTCTTCGTGTTCTGTTCTGCTTCAAGCTCAGAGTTCCAGCAAAACTCCGCCAATCGTGGCATGGGGGAGTTTTTTCTCACTTGCGACTCGCCAACATTAAGTTGGTGAAAAAGAATTTGCCAACCCTAGCAAGATTTTTGGGTGCTAGAATGCCTCCTAT
The DNA here is from genome assembly GCF_964204655.1 of Triturus cristatus. Lineage (NCBI taxonomy): Eukaryota > Metazoa > Chordata > Amphibia > Caudata > Salamandridae > Triturus > Triturus cristatus. The sequence goes on along the minus strand of NC_140583.1, from coordinate 1,137,448,158 downwards.
TGAGATTTTTCAATACAGACGGTCACGGGGGGTTGATACCGTTCGCGTTGATAAAGCTGCTGCTTGAGTAGAAATCTACTCAAGCGGCAGAAAGAAGTGCCCAGTGTGAAACATGCTCCCAGTGCTAAGAATCTGCACATGCATTGTAAAATGCTGAATTCGGCCCACTTGCTGAACTCTACAGAATCTCCTGGAGTTTTACGTAAATCTGTGAAGTTCTGTCCACCCCTAGTCTTGCTGTAGATGGTGTTGATCATAGTCTAATATTTATGCTCATTGGCTTGGAAAGATTTGTGAGTAGAGTTAAGGCTCATCCACACACCCTACTACACACACCCATCATCTGTGACAGGTCTGAATGGAGAGGCTTTTCCCTCCCCATGCCCTACAATGTACACCTGTCATCTGAGAGAGAGGTCTGAAAGGAGAGCCCAGTCCCTCCCCAAACCTTACTGTGCAGAATCATCTTTACAGAGAGGTATCAGCTTAGAGACCAGTTCCTCCACACACCCTACTGTTCACACCCATCATGTGAAAGAGAGGTCTGAGAGGTGAACCCAGTTCCTCCCCTCCTATCCTAATATGCACACCCATCTTTACAGAGAGAAGCCTCAACAGAGAGCCCAGTCCCTCTCTGCACCCTACTAAACACACCTGTCATCCAATAAAGAGATCTGATCAGACAGACCAGTCCTTTCTCGACACTACTACCCACACCTGTCTACCCACAGGGGTCTAAAAGGAGAGGGCAGTCTCTCCCCACACCCTACTATGCACACCTGTAAATTGATAGAGGGGTCTGAAAGGAAAGACCAGTCCATCCACACACCCTACTACTCACACCTGCCATCTGGGGGGGATCTAAAAGGAGAGATCAGACCTTCCACGCACACTACTACACATATCCATCATCTTAGAGAGATGTCTGAAAGTAGACAGCAGTCCCTTCCCACACGCTACTATGCACATCCGTCATTTGAGACCGAGGTTTCAGAGGAGGGGCCAGTCTCTCCACACACCCTTCCATATACACCCGTCATCTGAGAGAGAGGTGTGAAAGTAGAGGCCAGTTCCTCCACACTCACTGCCATGCACAGCTGTCATTTAAGAGAGAGGTCTGAAAGGGGAGGGCAGTCCATCCACACAAACTAGATATGTGGGAGGAGCATAAGCACAGCTCTCATGGCAAGATCAGATTGACTGCCATCACTTTAGGGAGGATGTGCCTGCAGCCAAGTTGGGATCCGGGCTCAGACGAGTCCCAAGAAAGAAGGTTTGAGTCCTGGCACAGAAAGTGCTTTTCAACATTCCTCGGGCTAATGGGCAAGAAGTTGTTAGGTACATGTGTGGTGAATACATGTAAACTTCAATTTATTGTGGTCCCCGCAGAGGCAGGCAAGCACAAAGGCTTGTGTGGTAGAAGTTGCAGTCCTTCCCTCAACAGTAAAGTCCTCCTGGCACACTGCAGTCCACACAGTGTCTTTAGCTCCACAAGCTCCAATCAAGCTCAAAAAACATGGGGTCACAGTGATGGAACAAGGACTCATAGAAAAGAGACTTGCTCGGAAGCAAATCTCTCGTTTAACTCACTAACATGTTGTTAAATACGTATTGTGTGAAACTAACATGCACCACATAAACACATGAATTAGTGAAGCTTGCATATGTGTTTGCTAACAATAACAACTCAAACTAATTACTAAAACCGCTCTTCTCTAACAGGGAAATCTTTACTGTACATGCATCAACTGCATCTACGTAATATGAAGTACTAATGCTTCGAGGGAAATTCTTGTGCATGGGCAGAAGGCACTAAAATGAAGTCTTGGAGACTCGCGTGCATGGCACCTGCTTAGCTGAAATGAAACTGAGCTATTTAACTAATGCTAATGCGGTGAAAGTATTAATAAAACAAAAGGGGTTAGAATAGAGATGGGTGGTATACATTGAAACCATTGAATTTCTGAAAATAACACCTGTCTCTCTGACTTTATCACTAGTGCGCATTTGGGCCTCTTGGGTATGGCTGAAGTGAGCTGAGTCACGTGATATTGGCACATGACAACTGAAAGTAAACCCGGAAGAATGACATGCGGGTCGGGAAGAGGACAAGGTCGCAGTGTGCCTGAGCCTGAGAACCGGCAGTGAAAAATCTAAATGAATGAGTCTACATGTTCAATCTAAAACATTTGTTGCAGATGAAATGTGAATGCGGGTGGGAAAATAAAACATGAATACAAATTAAGGGGATGAGTTTGTTAACAATGGTCTAAATGAAAAAGTGATATGTAAGCATGGTGTGATGATCTTTCCCCCTTGTCTGACCAATCAGATTTAGTATTTTTACAATATTGAAACTTTAGCGGGTGGTACATGATGAACGAGAGGTATAATTGAGATAGTTTTAGTTAGTTAGTCAGATGAAGATTTGTTGAATGCAGCATGATTTGGGATGCTGTTGCTGCGGGAGGTGCTGATGCTGAGAGAGACGCTGTGAGATGCTGAAGAAGAACCGAATGCAGAACCTACAATCTTAACTTAATTGAATTAGAAAGAAGATCGCAGAACAATCTCGAGGAGGAAGAGAGTGTCAGAGAGGGGTGCGACATGACCGTCGGTGTTAGAGAGGTCATTTATCCTGCCCTGAATCCTGTCCTGAAGTCTTTGTCTCCTGAACTCTCCCGGGGGACCCTTACCAGCCCTTTGGCCAGGGGGTTGGCCTTCACATCATTCTTGGTGAATATATTTTTGTGCATTTGCAGATGTCCTTTTCTCTCAGTCCTCTCCTTTCAGAGCATAAGTCATTGCAAAACTTCAAAGTACGTGGTTGATGATTGATTAATTGTGTTTTTCTCTCCTATGAGTGATGGTGACTGTACTGTATTTTTGAAGTGGTTCACATGAAATTAATTTAGATAAAGTTTTAAAACTTACCCGAGTCTCTGGTTCTTTACTTTAAGGTAAAGAGAAGTTTAGAAATATGTGCATTATCACCATCAATTAGTTCAACTAATGGTCCATCGACCAGAGGAAAGAACTTTTTGATCAGTGAGAGGTCAGTTAGGAATGATGAATAACTCATTTTGACATTGAGATCTCACATATAAACTTTGACTTCATCGGTTTACCCAATTGTGTATGTTTTATGGGCCCAGGTGAGTATATGGTAGTAGAGTATCTGTTGTTGGTACGCCGCTGGATCAACAGCCCCACTACTTATACCAGTGAGTGTCTTTGTCCTCCCTTTGCCAAGGGCTCTGAGCCCAGTCCAAACCAGTTCTGTGGGGGAACTTTGCAAGTGCACGACACTCCCCATTGTAAGTGTAAGCCCTGGCCACAGACACACCACAGAGGGGCGGATCCATCATTGTGGAAGGCAGGCACAGCCCTATTCAGGTACAGGTGCTACTCCTCCCACCACTCCAAATGCAGATCAGGCTTATGCAGCCTAGTGCTGACTCATCCAGAGTCTCTGGAGCCACTGCACCTCCCCAGCCCCTGTCACCCCAAGGGCAGACAGTCAATACACAAAAGGCAGGCACAAAGACACATAGCACACAGAAATGCCCCTTTCTAAAAGTAGCATTTCTTAAAATAGTGATAATAAATCCGTGAACACCAGTACAAAGCATTTATCACCACTATTCCAAACATACCAAACTTGATCACGATTCTCCTCATGTCAGGAACTACCACTGAAGCACAGTTCAGGAAATCCCCAATGCCTCGTTATGAGAGGGAAGCCTCACAGCAGTGAGAAACCAAATGGGCTGTTTGTCAGTACCAGGACATGCCACACAGTTAGGGCACATGTCCTATCTTTTACCTACACTTCACCCTGCCTATAGGGTAGCTAGGGCCTACCTTAGGGGTGATTGGTATGTAGTAAAAGGGGAGTCACAGACATGACAACCACTTTATATGCCACGTCACAGCGGCAGTAAACTGCGGGCGCAGGCCCTGCAGTGGCCGAGGCCTAAGACAGGTTTGAAAGGCTACTTTGGTGGGTGGCACAAGCAGTGCTGCAAGCCCATTAGTAGCATTTAATTTACTGGCCCTGGGTATATGAGATACCACTGTACAAGGGACTGATAGGTAAATTAAGTATGCCAAACAGGTGTAGACCAATCTTACCAAGTTTATCATAGAGAGCACCTGCACTTTAGCACTGAACAGCAGTGATGAAGTGCCCAGAGTCCTAAAACCACCAACAACAGGTCAGAAAAAATACAGTAGGAAGGTAAAAAGTTCTGGGATGAACCTGCAAAAAGGGCCAAGTCCAACTGTAACTATATCTTATGTCCGAAGATAACTATCACTCACACCCTCACCATGCACTGCTAATATATGCACATATTACATTACTCATGACATCTATGACATCATTGATACTATCACTGCAACATTTGCAATGAAAGTATTGATGACAAAATGTGCTTAGAGGAGTCACGTGATGTATGACAAATACATTTTTCCTCAAATTCCCCCATGTATTCTGCAACTACACCAAATTTAAATGAGGCTGTATGATTTCTATTGTAGCATTCTTCATTTTCCCCGACATAAGATAATATTAGAGGTGGGTGGTAAACTCTGCTCCTCAGGCGGAGTGCGCAGAGTTTTGCCCACTCTGCGTCTGCCTGGAAAGCAGAGTTTGGGGGAAAACTCCAAGAATCGCTGAGTGGTGGACTTTTTCTCACATACGACCTGCCAACATTAAGTTGGTGAGCGCTAGCGAGAACAATTGAGTGATAGGATGACTTCGGTGCAATTTCTCAACGCAGTTGGTCACTGCAGGTCACATTCATTCGAATAGGGAAATCTTCCGCTCCAATAGTAAATCTACTCAAGAGGCAGAAAGAAACATAACATTCTGGCTTGCGCGTGTGCCTTTTGTGCTGATTTTATAGTGCGGACAGGCTCCTGGTGCAAAAAATTCATGCAAGCAGCGTGGTGTGCCGAAAGTCCGCCACTCACGGCACTGAAAGGAATTTCACTCAGTTTTTATGTAACTCTTTGGAATGCTGTGGAGTACAACTTTGCGAGTTGCACCCACCCCAGGATAATATGTCCTAGATGAGGCATGTCTATGAGGGCATGGATAGCATTTTCAGATTAATTGTAAAGCTTTCTTAAAAGCACAAACACTCATTATTTTATATAGTTATGCAAATATTAGTAGTCTTTTATTCAGCTTCTCCTGCCTCATCCCTATTTCTTTCCGATATTTTTCCATATTTATGTTTGTGCCAATCTCTTCTCTGTAATGTAAAAAGAGTGAGAATCACTTTGTTATTCCTGTATGTGTTTGATTTGCCTGTACAACCATGTCAAGGACCGTTTGTGAAAACAATATGTAAATCACAAGTAAGGGAATGAGACACCTGAACTATATTTATCAAGGGTTGTGTTGCTGTCACAGCCCTTGATATGGGATTTATCAAGCAATTCAAGGCCACATTGTGTGGCCCTGAGTGGCTTGATAAAGCGAAAGTAAAGCAAAGCAGCACAAATCACGTTACTCTGTCCCAGGATGGTGTTCCATGGGTGGTGCGCAGGTGTTCCCACGCAAAACCCATATATGTTAATGCGTTCACAGATTTACCATTACTGGTAGACCTGGGAATTAGCAAAAATGCTACGCTAGGTGAGGTGTTGCAAGGAGAAATATCTCTATTTTGCCTTTTTTAGCTCTTTCTATGAGTGTAGAAATTTGAAAATGCCTCAGGATTCTTTTTGTGCAGGATGGTGCCACTCGCTGCACAAAACCAATCAGCCTTACAATGCAGGCACCCTTTCACCATTTCCTGTGTTGGCGCTAGGCAGCACATTGTGAGCAAGCACTGGGAAAAAGAAGGCATGAGCCATATTGTGATAAATAGGGCAATTATTGTCCATTCCCTGAAATGCACACAGCGCATAACAGCATGGTGACTTTCTGCACTGCATTACAATTTTATAAATATGGCACTTTATGCGCATATGGCCGGAGAGCAGAGCAATACATCCTCCTGCCTTCCTCTTTATGCGTCATGTATGAGCGTTTGATTCAGAGGACTGAAGTGATTTCACATAGGAGACTATCTCATAAACTAGTTCCCAACCACAACTCCTACACTCATTAAGGATAGCTTGCTAAGAGGCTTTGCAATGTGTGGACTAATACACATAGGAAAGACGCCTTGCTTCAAGTCCTGTGAGCTTCCTTCAATAAATAGACCCAACTCTACCTGAGTGAGAAAGACGACCGCTTTGATTGAAGAGAGCCGAAAATGTGTTGTGACATGTAATATTAGAAAAGATATGCTTTGTGCATTTTTTTCTGACTAGCATATAAACTCAAAATTAATGTTTGGAGGACACGCATTATCAATATTGCTCTTGAATGGTTTATTTTTACTTAGCTATGCATGTGCTTTTATTATGGTTGCACATGAGTGACTTTCTGTCCATGTATCACAATTTGAAAGGAGATGGCTTTCATTTTCCACAGCTATTTTTAAAATTAACTGACATTTGAAGTGACATTTATATTATGAAAGGTGGAAAAATTAAACAAAATGCTACTTTAAATATGCCTTACTTTCCAGATTCTATACATTCTGCTTTTGTAAGTGACGGCTCAGAACAGTTAATGCAGTTTGTACACAAATCCATGTTATGGTGTGACATTAATTATTATTCATGGTTCAGATTGAGAAATAGCTGTAATAAACAAACGTTGTCAAAGACAACAGGCCTGACTTATTTTAGTTGCATTTGTTCTTTGTTGTTATGGCCGCAAGTTGTCGTGTTAAATATTTGGATTCATTAACAGATAACATAGATAGAGGTACCCGTAAGCAAAAGCATAATACTCCGATGCATACAGTCACAAGCGCGCACAAACACATAACAAACAGACAGTCTCAGTTGCAGGCAAACAAATCACATGCAGGCACATTCAAACATAGGTAGACAGAGTGGTTAATCTTACCACAGAAGAGCTATCTACAGCCAAACTCGCAGTACTGAGCAAGGGATTGGGTTTTGTCCCAACAACGCATATTGACAAATTCAAGATGGAATTAGCAGAATTCTTCTCGAAAATCTGTGTGAGAGCATTCTTCCACAATACTCCATTTATGATTTCAGATGGCGAGAATACCAATAGGAGAAAATAAATCCGGATTCTGCCCTCCACAGTCCCCAATCCTGCCGGAAGTACTAGCCTTCAGAGAAGTGGTCACCAAACAAGATGAACAACTAAACCCATGAAGAAATTATTTTCACAAACTCACAAGACAAGAGAGAGAAGCTCTAGACTCCCTATGTAAAAAGGACCATCTTGTATTAAAGCCAGCTGATAAAGAGTGAGCCATAGTTATCCAAAGTAAGGCTGAATATATGGAAGTGCGCCTTACCCTCCTACAAGATAGGAGAAACTACACTGTCCTAAGATCAAATCCAACTCCCTGCCCAGGGACACGATTGCCACCCTTCTGGACGAGGCCACAGAAATGTTTGGATCATAAGGAAAGAGCATGAATTTCTCACCTCCAAGGAACCACTGAAACCACAGTTCTACACACTTCCTAAAATACATAAAGGCAGACTCCTACCACCAGGAAGACAAATAGTGTCGGGAATCGGTCCACCTTAGAACTGCTGTCACAATTTACTGATTGGTCCCTCCGACCTCTGATGAAGAACATTAGGTTGTACATACAGGACACTAAACATCTCCCTAAACCCTACAGGAGGTCCATGTTGTCCCAACCACAGAAGTTATGATGTGTTTAGATGTCGAGGCCCTGTATACTAGCATCCCGCAAGAAGAGAGCCTTAGGGTGATCACTGATCTCCTACTGGCCCTAGATTGGGCCTAGGCAGCTCCAGTCCAGTGGATTATGAATCTGACCAAATTGTCCCTCATTGAAAACTTCTTTGCCTATGAATATCAGATGTTCCTTCAGTGCCATGGGACATCTACGGAAAGCATGTTCTCCCTGAGCATTGCCTGTATGTATGTGAGCTGGTTTGAAAAAGAAAACATCTGGACAAATAACCCATACAGCATGGACACCTGCCTATTGCAGCTATGTATGGACGACATTGTTGTGATCTGGCATGGCAAAGACACGACTATCAAACCTTTCATGACATAGTTGAATGGTAGGAATCCATTTCTTAAGTTTACCTTGAAGGAGGACAGAGATACAGCATCCTTTTGGATATCATCATCACAGCAAAAGATGGCAAACATACCTCTTTTGTGAACAAAAAACCTACAGATCACAATAGCCTTTTACATTTCAACAGTGCACAGCCTGGATACTGGACTTTTCTATTTGAAAATAAAAAAAAGTAGTGCTCCACTCACCATGCAAGTCATCTACCGTGGTGGGGGAGCATTGTTTGCTTTTTTACTGTATGATAATGCCAAGGCTTGCTTAGCAGTGATGGATAGTTAAGAAAATCTGATTGCGCAGGAAGACTTATAGCCAATTCTCCTCAGCTCTTACTCTGTTGGCCATTGGAGAGGTTTGGCTAGGGTGGTGATGGAGTGGTCTCCAGCATAGCCAAACCGAAGACCCACCCACTTTTAAATCATGTGGGTAGGCCCTCATGTTGGTGGTATGGATACTGTAATGCACATACCACCAACATATAAATGAGGCCTTAATTCGTTTATCAGCAGCAGTCCAGCCCCAAAAGGAATGTGAATTTTGATAAAAAAGTAAAGTAAGTGCAAGACCCAAGATTAAACTGCATCTTTTATTAATCACTTAATTCTTAATTATGCTTCTAATCAAGAAGGTGAGAAAGCAGGCCCCCTGAATGAGGCAGGAAGACTGGGTGCAAATGTTAGAAGATGTGGATAGAGAGGATGTCATCTACAGTGGGAAACTTTCAAAAAGAAGGGGATATGCTAAAAGTGGGGAAAAATGAAAAGGAAAGGAATAAAATCTGTTGGAAATGGCCTTTTATAGGGTGCTTTGCATCTACTTTTTTGCTTTTGTCTCTCCCGGTTTTCTGCTTATCTATGTGCTAGCCTTAGTACTTTGAGATACCAAAGGGGATGATGGACGGAGCGCTTGAGCAAATCAAACACTCACCCCAGTCAACTGATCTGGGTTTAACACGTCATCATTCTTTTGCTCACTCCACCACCCCAGTTCAGACTTGGCCATATGCAAATCAGTCTGACCCTGTGCCTCATGGGAACAATCCAGCCCGAACTGCCAAGCTATGTCTTCCCTGGACCGGAAACAAGCATCCTGGGACCATTTTCGGGTTCAAAACCCTCATTAGCCAGGCTATCTTGAATCCAGTGGCAAAGTGAGCAAGGGACCCACGTCTGGGCATACCCTGCCAACTTAGGGCAAACAAAGCGATACCGAAGGGGATGATGGACGGAGCGCTTGAGCAAATCAAACACTTACCCCCAGTCAATTGATCTGGGTTTAATCCATCATCATTCTTTAGCTCACTCCACCACCCCAGTTCAGACATGGCCATATGCAAATCAGTCTGACCCTGTGCCTCATGGGAACAATCCAGCCCGAACTGCCAAGCTATGTCTTCCCTGGACCGGAAACAAGCATCCTGGGACCGGTTTCGGGTTCATAACCCTCATCAGCCTGGCTATCTTGAATCCAGTGGCAAATTGAGCAAGGGACCCATGTCTTGGCATACCCTGCCAACTTAGGGCGAACAAAGTGATACCAAAGGGGATGATGGACGGAGCGCATGAGCAAATCAAACACTCACCCCCAGTTAACTGATCTGGGTCTAATCCATCATCATTCTTTAGCTCACTCCACCACCCCAGTTCAGACATGGCCATATGCAAATCAGTCTGACCCTGTGCCTCATGGGAACAATCCAGCCCGAACTGCCAAGCTATGTCTTCCCTGGACCGGAAACAAGCATCCTGGGACCGGTTTTGGGTTCATAACCCTCATCAGCCAGGCTATCTTGAATCCAGTGGCAAAGTGAGTAAGGGACCCACGTCTGGGCATACCCTGCCAACTTAGGGCGAACAAAGCGATACCCCAGGGGATGATGGACGGAGCGCTTGAGCAAATCAAACACTTACCCCCAGTCAATTGATCTGGGTTTAATCCATCATCATTCTTTAGCTCACTCCACCACCCCAGTTCAGACATGGCCATATGCAAATCAGTCTGACCCTGTGCCTCATGGGAACAATCCAGCCCGAACTGCCAAGCTATGTCTTCCCTGGACCGGAAACAAGCATCCTGGGACCGGTTTCGGGTTCATAACCCTCATCAGCCTGGCTATCTTGAATCCAGTGGCAAATTGAGCAAGGGACCCATGTCTTGGCATACCCTGCCAACTTAGGGCGAACAAAGTGATACCAAAGGGGATGATGGACGGAGCGCTTGAGCAAATCAAACACTCACCCCCAGTTAACTGATCTGGGTCTAATCCATCATCATTCTTTAGCTCACTCCACCACCCCAGTTCAGACATGGCCATATGCAAATCAGTCTGACCCTGTGCCTCATGGGAACAATCCAGCCCGAACTGCCAAGCTATGTCTTCCCTGGACCGGAAACAAGCATCCTGGGACCGGTTTTGGGTTCATAACCCTCATCGGCCAGGCTATCTTGAATCCAGTGGCAAAGTGAGTAAGGGACCCACGTCTGGGCATACCCTGCCAACTTAGGGCGAACAAAGCGATACCCCAGGGGATGATGGACGGAGCGCTTGAGCAAATCAGACACTCACCCCCAGTCAACTGATCTGGGTTTAATCCATCATCATTCTTTAGCTGACTCCACCACCCCAGTTCAGACATGGCCAAATGCAAATCAGTCTGACCCTGTGCCTCATGGGAAAAAACTGTTTGGGCTGGACTGTTCTCATGAGGCACAGGGTCAAGACTGATTTGCATATGGCTGGGTTCAAACTGGAACGGCATGGTGAGCAAAAAACGATGAATTTAGGCCCAGATCTCTGTACTGGGGTGAATGTATGACATTGTTCTGCATTCTGTCCATCAACTGTTGTTTTAGCCTTGGTGCTTTAAGCACTTTTGACACTGCCATTCAGTGTCAAAGCGCTGTGTTGTCATATACATACAGGAGATTAATGTATACATGATTGGTTGAGTTGAGTTAGCTGTAGATTCCTTGTCTAGAGGTAAGACATATACCTGGGGCATGTAACTCAAATGCTCCTCTGTGGGCTTGCAGCACTGGTTATGCCACCACGGAGTTAGCTCTTAAAACATGCCACAGGTTTGCCTTGATGTGCCCTGTTTGTGCATTTTACTGTTACTCAGCTTGTAATTTTAAAAGCTACTTGCCAAGGCTCTGCATTTCTCTCACTATGTAAGAGTACTCCCTGGGAACAGGGTGCAGGTATCGGTAGAGGTAGGGCCTGTGTCTGTGTGCGCTACATGCACTTGTAGTGAATTGCATTGAATGGTGTGTTCGGTACTATAGGGCCTGCTTCTCGCATTGCATTGACATGAGGGATCTGTGAAAAGTCTATTCATCTGTATTTCCTATGTCCAGAAGAGTGGCAGTATAATTCTTTGATATCAATGATTTAGTAATGGAGAATTCACTCCGAAGGTGCGAGTGGATTTAACATTACTGCTGTGGAAATTCCACTTTGGAAAGTGGGCCTTTCTGTGCTTGTAGCTCTGTGTGCCGGTCAGCATGTCTCCAAGCCACATCTGGGCACTGGGGGAAAGCTACATCTGTGCATTCCTGAGAAGACAGCTATAAACTAGGGGCTTCAGGGAAACTGGGATGGATAAGAAGGGGCGGAATTGGCACCTGTATTCCAAGGGGCAGGGTCTTGGCCCCACTAAAGATATTGGTTAGGCCTCCAGGGGTAGGATGGCAGACTGGACAAAATAGAGTAGTGCAGTGCATTTCAAATGTGGCCTTTTGAACTCATTTTCAAAGGCTACTGTGGGTATAACTACTGGGGCTCTGTCCTCAGAAATTGAAGTGCTTTGGGGAATGGAACCGTACCACACTGGTTCAACTCTGGGACATTGACAAGGGGAACTATTGAGGCAGGAGGGACAGCAACTAGATTATATGCAGACTTGTGGTGACCAGGGGCTTGTCGTGCTATAGGGAGGGGACTATCACTTGGTGGATTTTGCCTGGATGTTGCTGGCCTGCAGCTAATTGCCACCCTTCGTGGCTTGGATCAATCAATCAATCAATCAGTGATCTTATAAAGTGCCACTACACACCTGTAAGGTTCTGAAGGCGCTGGGTGGAGGGAGGTCTGTAATTCAGTAAAAGAGCCAGGTATTAAGGTAATTCCTGAATTGTAGCAGTGATGGTGATTGCCTGAGGTGCAGAGGCAAGGAGTTCCAGGTCTTCGCAGAAAGGCAGGAGAAGGATTTTCCTCCAGCCTTGGTCTTGCAGATCCGTAGGATAGTGGCCTGGGCCAGTTGGGAAGAACAGAGATATCTGATGGGAATGTAGAATGAGAGGAGGTGGTTGAGGTATGCAGATCCGACACTGTGGAGGGCTTTGTAGGAGTGTAGGTCCCGATGCACTCGCCAAGGGCCGGTTGGCTGGCCTCTTGTCCACGAAATCCCATGGACAGAAAGGATCTCCCCATTTCCACAAGATCATAAGGACTGTGCAGTGGAAATGAGTGGAAGTGATCGTCAGTTGGGACAAAGACTGTCTTGACATGTGCAGTAATCACAATGTGCCGAGGAGTGTGCTTGTAAGATCAGCAGCCTACCTGGGGGTGTAGTAGTGTGAGGAGTTTGAGGTGTGTGGGGAGAGTTTGCTGAGTCAAAGGGACCCGAGATTACAACTGGAAACCTGTGCTAGCTTGCACTCTGTGTAAAACACAACATATACAATTATGTAAAAAGACAAGACAGTTGAATAATGTATACCATTGCACACATAAATACATATATATATATTCAATGAAAAAAACATAGGTTTCAGGAACGTTATAGTTAGTTGGACATTTCCCTCGTACAAAACCATAGAAATTCTGGTGTTATAGTTAGTTCAGCTAACTATAACTCGCACTGCTGATGACGTCACATATTACATCATTCGTGACATGGTCAGTGATATCACTGATGACATCTCAAATGACATCACTGATGACATCATCTAGTGACTGTGTGTTTCTGTAAAGTTTAAATTTGTTTTATATATATGCCAAGCTGTGTTGAAGAATGAGTGGGTGTATAAGTGTCTGTATGGAGGATTTGGTAGGTACGTTACCGACTGTATAAGTGAGTGATTAAATGTGTCTTTCTGAATGCATGGGTTAGTGACTAAACTGTGTGAAAGTCTGCATCAGTCTGTCTGTTGTTGTGCAAGCTTCTGCATGGGTTGGTGAGTAGCTGCATGAGTGTCTGTATGGGTTATTGATTGATTGCCTGAGTATTTGTATGGCTGCCTGAGTGTGTGTGTGGGTGGGTGGGAGATGTGTGACTCTGTGAATAGATGTGTGAGTGGTTGATTCACTGGGTGTATGGGTTCAAGAGTGCATGGGTGGGTGAGTATGCATATGGGTGTGTTGGTGAGTGAATGGATGTCTCAGTGGTACATTTGCAAGTAAGTACATATGTAAAAGGCAGTATATGTAAGTGATGGTGTATATAAGGAACTATTTGTGAGAGTCAGTAATTTTGAGAGTGACTGCATGGATGAGTGTGTATTTGTATCAGTAATTCTATAACATGGTAATTATGTGTTAGTATCTATAAGAATAAGTGAGGTGGTGTCTGTATAACTGTATAGGTGAGTAAATGGAAGTATGATTGATTCTTTGCATGACTGACTAGGTGTGTGAGTAATTCTAGAAAAGTGGCAGTGTATGAGTGTCTGTATAGGTGTATGAGTGCATATGATAGTGTTGTATTGATGAGTGGCTGCATGTATGAGTGACTGTATGGGTGAATGAGTGGATGTGTGTATAGACCTAGGTATCAGTCAGTGCGTATTTAGTAACTGGTATTGATGTGTCTATTTTTTCGAAAATGGTAGTCTGTATTTTAGAGTGAGTGTATCAAAGGTAATATTCAGGTCTGAGGAGGTGCATCAGATTTCCACGCGGATGATGTCATCAGTGATGTCATTTGAGATGTCATCAGTGATGTCAATGACCACGTCATGAATGATGTAATATGTGACGTCATCATCATTGCGGGGGCGTGAGTTATACTTAGCTGAACTAACTATAACGTCAGAATTTCTATGGTTTTGTACGAGTGAAATGTCCAACTAACTACAACGTTCCTGAAACCTATGTTTTTTCATTGAATTTCTATGGCTTTTTAAATGCTAATTTCTAACTATAACGTGCCTGAAACCTATGTTTTTTTCTGTGAATTTCTATGGTTTTTTAAATGCAAATTTCTAACTATAACGTACCAGAAACCTATGGTTTTTTCAGTGAATTTCAAAGGTTTTTTAAATGAAAATTTGTAAGTCTAATGTACCTCAATCCTATGCTTTTTTTATTTTCTATATATATATACATATATATATATATTTTTAAATTGTGAATAATTTTTAGTTAGGAAAACTATATTCATTCTTTTCTTTTTATGTTATACAGAAGTCGCGCACCCTTCACGCCTCATAAACGATGGCTGCGCGCATTCCATCCCAGTACCCATTTTGAAAAGTCGCGCTGAGGTAGCGACTTCGGCGTAGTTTGTAAAGTATGAAATATATTTAAATTAATTATAAACAAAAGTTTTACTTTAAGTGTTTGTCTAAATGTAGTAATAAAAGTATTTTTAAAGTAGTATTTTCAATATAATTTTGACGAAAGTAAAGTTACGAAATGCGCGGTGTAGCCGCTTAATGTGCGTGACATCTCCCTGCGCGTATTTCCGGGGTCGTGCTGTGATCGCGCTGAGATCGCGCCGAAGTCGTGACTTCCGCCTATTTTTAAAGTTGAAAAAATGACGATAGAAAGTTTGAATATGATATTAGACTGAACAGTTTTGCTAATATACCTATTAAAAGTTTATAGAAATTTTTATTTATAGTGTATAATGACATACATGATTTTTGCCGGTGCGCGAAGGGTGCGTGACGAGTGCGCGCACCCTACACGACTTCATGTCAGCAAAAGAAAAAAGGAATCTGATTGGTTGAAATCAATTTCATTGTGAAAGAGGGAGGATCCATCCTTCTGATATTTCCCTTACTTTTTGTCCTTGATAGAGAGAAGATCTGTTTCTTGCTTCTCTTTATATTGATATACCTTTTTTGTGTGTTTGTTTATTTTTTATACAACTATGGCTTCTAGTTTTGCCGAAGTTGATCCACTTGCAGTAGAGGAGGTAGAACAGATGGTGCAGCAGAAGGAGAAAAGAGTAAAGCATCGTTTAGTTGTTTTTTAGTGTACAAGAGGACATTTGATGGTTGCCGCTCCTGCCTCCCGTACCCTGGAACGGCACGGCATGGTCATACTGCGGTGGGAAGCACACTCCTTGACCTCTCATGGCACTGCTCTACACTTCGGGGAGGGCGCTTTCCATTAGCTGTGTTTTCTGATGGCGTGTCACGCCGGCCCCGTCCAACAACAGAACTCCTTTAGATCCAAACAGACTCTTCCACTCTCTCACCGGAAGTGAAACCTGGCCACACAGACACTTTCACAATACAACAGCCGGGAATGCACTTTTCGGTAAAAAAACACATTCCTTCCTCCTAATTTATCAAATAAACGACTCACTGAAGAACAGGGGCCAGCTTCATTCCTTAAACAGCCGTTACAATGACTTTTTTACTTCGCAATACCATTACAATGCATGCATTACCACGCATGAGTTGTACATCGGGAAGCCATTACTACGCATTTGTTTAGAACGCATGCCTTTAAAACGAATTTCATTGCAAAGGTATGTATGGTAAATGACCATGCGTTCTAAATAAAAGTAGACGATCCACGTCATTGTAAGAAAACAGAGGCTGTTCTGTTGCCTCACAATGATGTGCACCGCCCCTCAGAGATGACGTGACGCAGGAACCACAAGGAGAGAGGACCCACGAGGACTGAGAGGTAAGGGGATTGGGCATGGGGTGGGGGTTACTTTTCTATGGTTTAGGGTAGAGCAGTGTTTTTTGGGTAGTGTAGGGGGTCATGCTGGGGGTATTGTTTTAGGGTTTAGGGTAGTGCTGTGGTGTTTGTGTAGTGTAGGGGGTTGTGCTGGGGGTCGTGTTTAAGAGTTTAGGGAAGTGCAGTGGTGTTTGGGTATTGTGGGGGGTCATGCTGGGGGTAGTGTTTTAGGGTTTAGGGTAGTGCAGAGGATTGCTTGGGTAGTGTAGAGGGTCGTGCTGGGGGTCGATTTAGGGTTTAGGGTAGTGCAGTGGTGTTTGGGTAGTGTAGGGGCCATGCTGGGGATAGTGTTTTAGGGTTTAGTGTAGTGCAGTGGTGTTTGGGTAGTGTAGGGGGTCATTCTGGAAGTAGTGTTTTAGGGTTTGGGGCAGCGCAGTGATGTTTGAATAGTGTAGGGGGTTTTGTAGGGGTAGTGTTTTAGGGTTTTGGGGAAGCGCAGTGGTGTTTGGGTAGTGTAGGTCGTCAAGCTGGGGGTAGTGTTTTAGGGTATCGCAGTGGTGTTTGGGTAGTGTAGGGGATCATGCTGGGGTAATTTTTTAGGGTTTAGTGTAGCGCAGTGGTGTTTGTGTAGTGTAGGGGGTCGTGCTTGGGATCGTGTTTTAAGGTTTATGGTAGCGCAGTGGTGTTTGGGTAGTATAGGAGGTTGTGCTGGGGTAGTGTTTTAGGGTTTAGGGTAGTGCAGTGGTGTATGGGTAGTGTAGGGGGTCGTGCTGGGGTAGATTTAGGATTTAGGGTAGTGCAATGGTGTATGTGTAGTGTAGTTTGTCGTGCTGGGGGGTGTTTTAGGGTTTAGGTTAGTGCAGTGGTGTTTGTATAGTGTAGGGGGTTAAGCTGTGGGTAGTGTTTTAGGGTTTAGAGCAGTGCAGTGGTGTTTGTGAAGTTTAGGGGGTAGTGTTTTAGAGTTTAGGGTAGTGCAGTGGTGTAGTGTAGGGGGTCGTGCTGGGGTAGTGTTTTAGTTTAGCGCAGTGGTGTTTGGGTAGTGTAGGGGGTCATGCTTGGATAGTGTTTTAGGGTTTAGAGTAGCGCAGTGGTGTTTTTGTAGTGTAAGGGGTCATGCTGGGGGTAGTGTTTTAGGGTTTAGGGTAGTACAGTGGTGTTTGGGTAGTGTAGAGGGTCGTGCTGGGGGTAGTGTTTTAGGGTTTAGGGTAGTGCAGTGGTGTTGGTGTAGTGTAGGGGGTCATGCTGGGGTAGTGTTTTACGTTTTAGGGTAGTGCTGTGGTGTTTGTGTAGAGGAGGGGGTCATGCTGGGGGTAGTGTTTTAGCGTTTAGGGTAGTGTAGTGGTGGTTGGGTAGTATAGGGAGTCGTGCTGGGATAGATTTAGGGTTTAGGGTAGTGCAGTGGTATTTGTGTAGTGTAGGGGGTCGTGCTGGGGGTAGTGTTTTAGGGTTTAGGTTAGTGCAGTGGTGTTTAGGTAGTGTAGGGGATTGTGCTGGGGTAGTGTTTTAGGGTTAAGGCTAGTGCAGTAGTTTTTCTTTTTATGTTATACAGAAGTCGCGCACCCTTCACGCCTCATAAACGATGGCTGCGCGCATTCCATCCCAGTACCCATTTTGAAAAGTCGCGCTGAGGTAGCGACTTCGGCGTAGTTTGTAAAGTATGAAATATATTTAAATTAATTATAAACAAAAGTTTTACTTTAAGTGTTTGTCTAAATGTAGTAATAAAAGTATTTTTAAAGTAGTATTTTCAATATAATTTTGACGAAAGTAAAGTTACGAAATGCGCGGTGTAGCCGCTTAATGTGCGTGACATCTCCCTGCGCGTATTTCCGGGGTCGTGCTGTGATCGCGCTGAGATCGCGCCGAAGTCGTGACTTCCGCCTATTTTTAAAGTTGAAAAAATGACGATAGAAAGTTTGAATATGATATTAGACTGAACAGTTTTGCTAATATACCTATTAAAAGTTTATAGAAATTTTTATTTATAGTGTATAATGACATACATGATTTTTGCCGGTGCGCGAAGGGTGCGTGACGAGTGCGCGCACCCTACACGACTTCATGTCAGCAAAAGAAAAAAGGAATCTGATTGGTTGAAATCAATTTCATTGTGAAAGAGGGAGGATCCATCCTTCTGATATTTCCCTTACTTTTTGTCCTTGATAGAGAGAAGATCTGTTTCTTGCTTCTCTTTATATTGATATACCTTTTTTGTGTGTTTGTTTATTTTTTATACAACTATGGCTTCTAGTTTTGCCGAAGTTGATCCACTTGCAGTAGAGGAGGTAGAACAGATGGTGCAGCAGAAGGAGAAAAGAGTAAAGCATCGTTTAGTTGTTTTTTAGTGTACAAGAGGACATTTGATGGTTGCCGCTCCTGCCTCCCGTACCCTGGAACGGCACGGCATGGTCATACTGCGGTGGGAAGCACACTCCTTGACCTCTCATGGCACTGCTCTACACTTCGGGGAGGGCGCTTTCCATTAGCTGTGCTTTCTGATGGCGTGTCACGCCGGCCCCGTCCAACAACAGAACTCCTTTAGATCCAAACAGACTCTTCCACTCTCTCACCGGAAGTGAAACCTGGCCACACAGACACTTTCACAATACAACAGCCGGGAATGCACTTTTCGGTAAAAAAACACATTCCTTCCTCCTAATTTATCAAATAAACGACTCACTGAAGAACAGGGGCCAGCTTCATTCCTTAAACAGCCGTTACAATGACTTTTTTACTTCGCAATACCATTACAATGCATGCATTACCACGCATGAGTTGTACATCGGGAAGCCATTACTACGCATTTGTTTAGAACGCATGCCTTTAAAACGAATTTCATTGCAAAGGTATGTATGGTAAATGACCATGCGTTCTAAATAAAAGTAGACGATCCACGTCATTGTAAGAAAACAGAGGCTGTTCTGTTGCCTCACAATGATGTGCACCGCCCCTCAGAGATGACGTGACGCAGGAACCACAAGGAGAGAGGACCCACGAGGACTGAGAGGTAAGGGGATTGGGCATGGGGTGGGGGTTACTTTTCTATGGTTTAGGGTAGAGCAGTGTTTTTTGGGTAGTGTAGGGGGTCATGCTGGGGGTATTGTTTTAGGGTTTAGGGTAGTGCTGTGGTGTTTGTGTAGTGTAGGGGGTCATGCTGAGGGTAGTGTTTTCGGGTGTAGGGTAGTACAGTGGTGTTTGGGTAGTGTAGGGGGTCATGCTGGGGATAGTGTTTTATGGTTTCGGGTAGAGCAGTGGTGTTTGTGTAGTGTAGGGGTCATGCTGGGGGTAGTGTTTTAGGGTTTAGGGTAGTGCAGTGGTGTTTGGGTAGTGTAGGGGGTCATGCTGGGGTAGATTTAGGGTTTAGGGTAGTGCAGTGGTATTTTGGTAGTGTAGGGGGTCGAGCTGGGGGTAGATTTAGGGTTTAGGGTAGTGCAGTGGTGTTTGGGTAGTGTAGGGTGTCGTGCTGGGGGTAGATTTAGGGTTTAGGGTAGTACAGTGGTGTCTGCGTAGTGTAGGGGTTCACGCTGGGGTAGTGTTTTAGGGTTTATTGTAGTGCAGTTGTGTTTGGGTAGGGTTGGGGGTAGTGTTTTAGGGCTTAGGGTAGTGCAGTGGTATTTGTGTAGTGTAGGGGATTGTGCTGGGGGTAGTGTTTTAGGGTTAAGGGTAGTGCAGTAGTGTTTGTGTAGTGTAGGGGGTCATGTTTTAGGGTTTAGGGTAGAGCAGTGGTTTTTGGATAGTGCAGGGGGTCATGCTGGCGGTATTGTTTTAGGGTTTAGGGTAGTGCTGTGGTGTTTGTGTAGTGTAGGGGGTCATGCTGAGGGTAGTGTTTTCGGGTTTAGGGTAGTGCAGTGGTGTTTGGGTAGCGTAGGGGGTCATGCTGGGGATAGTGCTTTAGGGTTTAGGGTAGTGCAGTGGTGCTTGTGTAGTGTAGGGGGTCATGCTGGGGGTAGTGCTTTAGGGTTTAGGGTAGTGCAGTGGTGTTTGTGTAGTATAGGGGTCATGCTGGGGGTAGATTTAGAGTTTAGGGTAGTGCTGTGGTATTTTGGTAGTGTAGGGGGTCGAGCTGGGGGTAGTTTTTTAGGGTTTAGGGTAGTGCAGTGGTGTTGGGTAGTGTAGGGGGTCGTGCTGGGGGTAGATTTAGGGTTTAGGGTAGTACAGTGGTGTCTGTGTAGTGTAGGGGGTCATGCTGGGGTAGTGTTTTAGGGTTTATTGTAGTGCAGTGGTGTTTGGGTAGTGTAGGGGGTAGTGCTGGGGTAGTGTTTTAGGGCTTAGAGTAGTGCAGTGGTATTTGTGTAGTGTAGGGGATTGTGCTGGGGTAGTGTTTTAGGGTTAAGGGTAGTGCAGTAGTGTTTGTGTAGTGTAGGGGGTCGTGTTTTAGGGTTTAGGGCAGTGCAGTGGTGTTTGGGTAGTGTAGGGGGTTGTGCTGGGGGTCGTGTTTAAGAGTTTAGGGAAGTGCAGTGGTGTTTGGGTATTGTGGGGGGTCATGCTGGGGGTAGTGTTTTAGGGTTTAGGGTAGTGCAGAGGATTGCTTGGGTAGTGTAGAGGGTCGTGCTGGGGGTCGATTTAGGGTTTAGGGTAGTGCAGTGGTGTTTGGGTAGTGTAGGGGCCATGCTGGGGATAGTGTTTTAGGGTTTAGTGTAGTGCAGTGGTGTTTGGGTAGTGTAGGGGGTCATTCTGGAAGTAGTGTTTTAGGGTTTGGGGCAGCGCAGTGATGTTTGAATAGTGTAGGGGGTTTTGTAGGGGTAGTGTTTTAGGGTTTTGGGGAAGCGCAGTGGTGTTTGGGTAGTGTAGGTCGTCAAGCTGGGGGTAGTGTTTTAGGGTATCGCAGTGGTGTTTGGGTAGTGTAGGGGATCATGCTGGGGTAATTTTTTAGGGTTTAGTGTAGCGCAGTGGTGTTTGTGTAGTGTAGGGGGTCGTGCTTGGGATCGTGTTTTAAGGTTTATGGTAGCGCAGTGGTGTTTGGGTAGTATAGGAGGTTGTGCTGGGGTAGTGTTTTAGGGTTTAGAGTAGTGCAGTGGTGTATGGGTAGTGTAGGGGGTCGTGCTGGGGTAGATTTAGGATTTAGGGTAGTGCAATGGTGTATGTGTAGTGTAGTTTGTCGTGCTGGGGGGTGTTTTAGGGTTTAGGTTAGTGCAGTGGTGTTTGTATAGTGTAGGGGGTTAAGCTGTGGGTAGTGTTTTAGGGTTTAGAGCAGTGCAGTGGTGTTTGTGAAGTTTAGGGGGTAGTGTTTTAGAGTTTAGGGTAGTGCAGTGGTGTAGTGTAGGGGGTCGTGCTGGGGTAGTGTTTTAGTTTAGCGCAGTGGTGTTTGGGTAGTGTAGGGGGTCATGCTTGGATAGTGTTTTAGGGTTTAGAGTAGCGCAGTGGTGTTTTTGTAGTGTAAGGGGTCATGCTGGGGGTAGTGTTTTAGGGTTTAGGGTAGTACAGTGGTGTTTGGGTAGTGTAGAGGGTCGTGCTGGGGGTAGTGTTTTAGGGTTTAGGGTAGTGCAGTGGTGTTGGTGTAGTGTAGGGGGTCATGCTGGGGTAGTGTTTTACGTTTTAGGGTAGTGCTGTGGTGTTTGTGTAGAGGAGGGAGTCATGCTGGGGGTAGTGTTTTAGCGTTTAGGGTAGTGTAGTGGTGGTTGGGTAGTATAGGGAGTCGTGCTGGGATAGATTTAGGGTTTAGGGTAGTGCAGTGGTATTTGTGTAGTGTAGGGGGTCGTGCTGGGGGTAGTGTTTTAGGGTTTAGGTTAGTGCAGTGGTGTTTAGGTAGTGTAGGGGATTGTGCTGGGGGTAGTGTTTTAGGGTTAAGGCTAGTGCAGTAGTTTTTGTGTAGTGCAGGGGGTCATGTTTTAGGATTTAGGGTAGTGCAGTGGTGTTTGTGTAGTGTAGGGGGTTTTGCTGGGGGTCGTGTTTAAGGGTTTAGCGCAGTGTACTGTGTTTGGGTAGTGTAGGGGGTCGTGCTGGGGGTAGTGTTTTAGGGTTTAGGGTAGTGCAGAGGATTGTTTGGGTAGTGTAGGGGGTCGTGCTTGGGAAGATTTATGGTTTAGGGTAGTGCTGTGGTGTTTGGGTAGTGTAGGGAGTCAAGCTGGGGGTAGTGTTTTAGGGTTTAGGGTAGTACATTGGTGTCTGTGTAGTGTAGGGGGTCATGCTGGGGGTAGTGTTTTAGGGTTTAGAGTAGTGCAGTGGTATTTGTGTAGTGTAGGGGATTATGCTGGTTTTTTTTTAGGGTTAAGGGTAGTGCAGAAGTGTTTGTGTAGTGTAGGGGGTCATGTTTCAAGGTGTAGGGTAGTGCAGTGGTGTTTGGGTAGTGTAGGGGGTTGTGCGGTGGGTCGTGTTTAAGGGTTTAGCGTAATGCAGTGGCTTTTGGGTAGTGTAGGGGGTCATGCTGGGGGTAGTGTTTTAGGTTTTAGGGTAGTGCAGAGGATTGTTTGGGTAGTGTAGAGGGTCGTGCTGGGGGTAGATTTAGGGTTTAGTGTAGTTCAGTGGTGTTTGGGTAGTGTAGGGGGTCGTACTGGAGGTAGTGTTTTAGGGTTTGGGGTAGTGCAGTGATGTTTGAATAGTGTAGGGGGTCTTGTTGGGGTAGTGTTTCAGGGTTTTGGGGTAGCGATGTGGTGTTTCGGCAGTGTAGGTGGTCATGCTGTGGGTAGTGTTTTAGGGTTTAGGGTAGCGCAGTGGTGTTTGAGTAGTGTATGGGGTCATGCTGGGGGTAGTGTTTTAGGGTTTAGGGTAGCGCAGTGGTGTTTCTGTAGTGTAGGTGGTCATGCTGGGGATCGTGTTTTAAGGTTTATGGTAGCGCAGTAGTGTTTGGGTAGTGTAGGAGGTCGTTCTGAGGTAGTGTTTTAGGGTTTAGGGTAGTGCAGTGGTGTTTGGTTTGTGTAGGGGGTCATGCTGTTGGTAGATTTAGGGTTTAGGGTAGTGCAATGGTGTATGTGTAGTGTAGTTTGGCGTGCTGGGGG
Organism: Triturus cristatus; assembly: GCF_964204655.1. Classification (NCBI taxonomy): domain Eukaryota; kingdom Metazoa; phylum Chordata; class Amphibia; order Caudata; family Salamandridae; genus Triturus; species Triturus cristatus. The sequence continues at coordinate 1,137,425,191 of NC_140583.1, read as the reverse complement.
TGTTTTAGGGTTTAGGTTAGTGCAGTGGTGTTTGTATAGTGTAGGGGGTTAAGCTGGGGGTAGTGTTTTAGGGTTTAGGGTAGTGCAGTGGTGTTTGTGTAGTGTAGGGGGTCGTGCTGGGGTAGTGTTTTAGTTTAGCGCAGTAGTGTTTGGGTAGTGTAGGGGGTTGTGCTAGGGTTAGTGTTTTAGGGTTTAGGGTAGCGCAGTGGAGTTTTTGTAGTGTAAGGGGTCATGCTGGGGTAGTGTTTTAGGGTTTAGGGTAGTGCAGTGGTGTTTGGGTAGTGTAGAGGGTTGTGCTGGGGGTAGTGTTTTAGGGTTTAGGGTAGTGCAATGGTGTTGGTGTAGTGTAGGGGGTCGTGCTGGGGTAGTGTTTTAGGTTTTAGGGTAGTGCAGTGGTGTTTGTGTAGTGTAGTGGGACGTGCTGGGGGTAGTATTTTATGGTTTAGGGTAGTGTAGTGGTGTTTGGGTAGTATAGGGAGTCGTGCTGGGGTAGATTTAGGGTTTAGGGTAGTGCAGTGGTGTTTGTGTAGTGTAGGGGGTCCTGCTGGGGTTAGTTTTTTTAGGGTTTAGGATAGTGCAGTGGTGTTTGGGTAGTGCAGGGGGTCGTGCTGTGGGTAGATTTAGGGTTTAGGTAGTGCAATGGTATTTGTGTATTGTAGGGGGTCATGCTGGGGGTATTGTTTTAGGTTTTAGGGTAGTGCAGTAGTGTTTGTGTAGTGTAGGGGGTCGTACTAGGGGTAGTGTTTTATGGTTTAGAGTAGTGCAGTGGTGTTTGTGTGGTGTAGGGGGTAGTGTTTTAGGGTTTAGGGTAGTGCAGTGGTGGTTGTTTAGTGTAGGGGTCATGTTTTAGGGTTTAGGGTAGTGCAGTGGTGTTTTGGTATGTAGGGGGTCATGCTGGGGGTAGTGTTTTAGGGTTTAGGGCAGTGCAGTGGTGTTTGGGTAGTGTAGGGGGTTGTGCTTGGGTAGTGTTTTAGGGTTTAGGGTAGTGCAGTGGTGTTTGGGTAGTGTAGGGGGTCATGCTGGGGGAAGGGTTTATGGGTTTAGGGTAATGCAGTAGTGTTTGGGTAGTGTAGGGGGTCGTGCTGGGGTAGTGTTTTAGGTTTTAGGGTAGTGCAGTGGTGTTTGTGTAGTGTAGTGGGACGTGCTGGGGGTAGTATTTTATGGTTTAGGGTAGTGTAGTGGTGTTTGGGTAGTATAGGGAGTCGTGCTGGGGTAGATTTAGGGTTTAGGGTAGTGCAGTGGTGTTTGTGTAGTGTAGGGGGTCCTGCTGGGGTTAGTTTTTTTAGGGTTTAGGGTAGTGCAGTGGTGTTTGGGTAGTGCAGGGGGTCGTGCTGTGGGTAGATTTAGGGTTTAGGTAGTGCAATGGTATTTGTGTATTGTAGGGGGTCATGCTGGGGGTATTGTTTTAGGTTTTAGGGTAGTGCAGTAGTGTTTGTGTAGTGTAGGGGGTCGTACTAGGGGTAGTGTTTTATGGTTTAGAGTAGTGCAGTGGTGTTTCTGTGGTGTAGGGGGTAGTGTTTTAGGGTTTAGGGTAGTGCAGTGGTGGTTGTTTAGTGTAGGGGTCATGTTTTAGGGTTTAGGGTAGTGCAGTGGTGTTTTGGTATGTAGGGGGTCATGCTGGGGGTAGTGTTTTAGGGTTTAGGGCAGTGCAGTGGTGTTTGGGTAGTGTAGGGGGTTGTGCTTGGGTAGTGTTTTAGGGTTTAGGGTAGTGCAGTGGTGTTTGGGTAGTGTAGGGGGTCATGCTGGGGGAAGGGTTTATGGGTTTAGGGTAGTGCAGTAGTGTTTGGGTAGTGTAGGGGGTCGTGCTGGGGGTAGTGTTTTAGGGTTTATGGTAATACAGTGATGTTTGGGTAGTGTAGAGGGTCATGCTGGGGATAGATTTAGGATTTAGGGTAGTGCAGTGGTGTTTGTGTAGTGTAGGGGTAGTGCTGGGTTGAGTGTTTTAGGGTTTAGGGTAGCGCAGTGGTGTTTGGGTAGTGTAGGAGGCCGTGCTGGGTTAGTGTTTTAGGGTTTAAGGTAGCGCAGTGGTTTTTGGGTAGTGTAGGGGGTCGTGCTGGGGGAAGTGTTTTAGTTTAGTGCAGTGGTGTTTGGGTAGTGTAGGGAGCCATGCTGGGGGTAGTGTTTTAGGGTTTAGGTAGTACAGTGGTATTTGTGTAGTGTAGGGGTCATGCTGGGGGTAGTGTTTTAGGGTAGTGCAGAGTATTGCTTGGGCAGTGTAGACAGTCGTGCTGGGGGTCGATTTAGAGTTTAGGGTAGTGCAGTGGTGTTTGGATAGTGTGGGGGCCGTGCTGGGGATAGTGTTTTAGGGTTTAGTGTAGTGAAATGGTGTTTGGGTAGTGTAGGGGGTCGTGCTGGAAGTAGTGTTTTAGGGTTTGGAGTAGCGCAGTGATGTTTGAATAGTGTAGGGGGTTTTGTTGGGGTAGTGTTTTAGGGTTTTGGGGAAGCGCAGTGGTGTTTGGGTAGTGTAGGTTGTCATGCTCGGGGTATTGTTTTAGGGTTGGGGTAGCGCAGTGGTGTTTTTGTAGTGTAGGGGGTCGTGCTGGGGGTAGTGTTTTAGGGTAGCACAGTGGTGTTTGGGTAGTGTAGGGGGTCATGCTGGGGGTAGTTTTTTAGGGTTTAGTGTAGCACAGTGGTGTTTGTGTAGTGTAGGGGGTCGTGCTTGGGATCGTGTTTTAAGGTTTATGGTAGCGCAGTGGTGTTTGAGTAGTATAGGAGGTCGTGCTGGGGTAGTGTTTTAGGGTTTAGGGTAGTGCAGTGGTGTATGGGTAGTGTAGGGGGCCGTGCTAGGGGTAGATTTAGGGTTTAGGATAGTGCAATGGTGTATGTGTAGTGTAGTTTGTCGTGCTGGGGGGTGTTTTAGGGTTTAGGTTAGTGCAGTGGTGTTTGTATAGTGTAGGGGGTTAAGCTGGGGGTAGTGTTTTAGGGTTTAGGGTAGTGCAGTGGTGTTTGTGTAGTTTAGGGGTAGTGTTTTAGAGTTTAGGGTAGTGCAGTGGTGTTTGTGTAGTGTAGGGGGTCGTGCTGGGGTAGTGTTTTAGTTTAGCGCAGTGGTGTTTGGGTAGTGTAGGGGGTCGTGCTGGGGGTAGTGTTTTAGGGTTTAGGGTAGCGCAGTGGTGTTTTTGTAGTTTAAGGGGTCATGCTGGGGGTTGTGTTTTAGGGTTTAGGGTAGTGCAGTGGTGTTTGGGTAGTGTAGAGGGTCGTGCTGGGGGTAGTGTTTTAGGGTTTAGGGTAGTGCAGTGGTGTTTGGGTAGTATAGGGAGTCGTGCTGGGGGTAGATTTAGGGTTTAGGGTAGTGCAGTGGTGTTTGTGTAGTTTAGGGGTAGTGTTTTAGAGTTTAGGGTAGTGCAGTGGTGTTTGTCTGGTGTAGGGGGTCGTGCTGGGGTAGTGTTTTAGTTTAGCGCAGTGGTGTTTGGGTAGTGTAGGGGGTCGTGCTGGGGGTAGTGTTTTAGGGTTTAGGGTAGCGCAGTGGTGTTTTTGTAGTTTAAGGGGTCATGCTGGGGGTAGTGTTTTAGGGTTTAGGGTAGTGCAATGGTGTTGGTGTAGTGTAGGGGGTCGTGCTGGGGTAGTGTTTTAGGTTTTAGGGTAGTGCAGTGGTGTTTGTGTAGTGTAGTGGGACGTGCTGGGGGTAGTATTTTATGGTTTAGGGTAGTGTAGTGGTGTTTGGGTAGTATAGGGAGTCGTGCTGGGGTAGATTTAGAGTTTAGGGTAGTGCAGTGGTGTTTGTGTAGTGTAGGGGGTCATGCTGGGGTTAGTTTTTTTAGGGTTTAGGGTAGTGCAGTGGTGTTTGGGTAGTGCAGGGGGTCGTGCTGTGGGTAGATTTAGGGTTTAGGTAGTGCAATGGTATTTGTGTATTGTTGGGGGTCATGCTGGGGGTATTGTTTTAGGTTTTAGGGTAGTGCAGTAGTGTTTGTGTAGTGTAGGGGGTCGTACTAGGGGTAGTGTTTTATGGTTTAGAGTAGTGCAGTGGTGTTTGTGTGGTGTAGGGGGTAGTGTTTTAGGGTTTAGGGTAGTGCAGTGGTGGTTGTTTAGTGTAGGGGTCATGTTTTAGGGTTTAGGGTAGTGCAGTGGTGTTTTGGTATGTAGGGGGTCATGCTGGGGGTAGTGTTTTAGGGTTTAGGGCAGTGCAGTGGTGTTTGGGTAGTGTAGGGGGTTGTGCTTGGGTAGTGTTTTAGGGCTTAGGGTAGTGCAGTGGTGTTTGGGTAGTGTAGGGGGTCATGCTGGGGGAAGGGTTTATGGGTTTAGGGTAGTGCAGTAGTGTTTGGGTAGTGTAGGGGGTCGTGCTGGGGGTAGTGTTTTAGGGTTTATGGTAATGCAGTGATGTTTGGGTAGTGTAGAGGGTCATGCTGGGGATAGATTTAGGATTTAGGGTAGTGCAGTGGTGGTTGTGTAGTGTAGGGGTAGTGCTGGGTTGAGTGTTTTAGGGTTTAGGGTAGCGCAGTGGTGTTTGGGTAGTGTAGGAGGCCGTGCTGGGTTAGTGTTTTAGGGTTTAAGGTAGCGCAGTGGTTTTTGGGTAGTGTAGGGGGTCGTGCTGGGGGAAGTGTTTTAGTTTAGTGCAGTGGTGTTTGGGTAGTGTAGGGAGCCATGCTGGGGGTAGTGTTTTATGGTTTAGGTAGTACAGTGGTATTTGTGTAGTGTAGGGGTCATGCTGGGGGTAGTGTTTTAGGGTAGTGCAGAGTATTGCTTGGGCAGTGTAGACGGTCGTGCTGGGGGTCGATTTAGAGTTTAGGGTAGTGCAGTGGTGTTTGGGTAGTGTGGGGGCCGTGCTGGGGATAGTGTTTTAGGGTTTAGTGTAGTGAAATGGTGTTTGGGTAGTGTAGGGGGTCGTGCTGGAAGTAGTGTTTTAGGGTTTGGAGTAGCGCAGTGATGTTTGAATAGTGTAGGGGGTTTTGTTGGGGTAGTGTTTTAGGGTTTTGGGGAAGCGCAGTGATGTTTGGGTAGTGTAGGTTGTCATGCTCGGGGTATTGTTTTAGGGTTGGGGTAGCGCAGTGGTGTTTTTGTAGTGTAGGGGGTCGTGCTGGGGGTAGTGTTTTAGGGTAGCACAGTGGTGTTTGGGTAGTGTAGGGGGTCATGCTGGGGGTAGTTTTTTAGGGTTTAGTGTAGCACAGTGGTGTTTGTGTAGTGTAGGGGGTCGTGCTTGGGATCGTGTTTTAAGGTTTATGGTAGCGCAGTGGTGTTTGAGTAGTATAGGAGGTCGTGCTGGGGTAGTGTTTTAGGGTTTAGGGTAGTGCAGTGGTGTATGGGTAGTGTAGGGGGCCGTGCTAGGGGTAGATTTAGGGTTTAGGATAGTGCAATGGTGTATGTGTAGTGTAGTTTGTCGTGCTGGGGGGTGTTTTAGGGTTTAGGTTAGTGCAGTGGTGTTTGTATAGTGTAGGGGGTTAAGCTGGGGGTAGTGTTTTAGGGTGTAGGGTAGTGCAGTGGTGTTTGTGTAGTTTAGGGGTAGTGTTTTAGAGTTTAGGGTAGTGCAGTGGTGTTTGTGTAGTGTAGGGGGTCGTGCTGGGGTAGTTTTTTAGTTTAGCGCAGTGGTGTTTGGGTAGTGTAGGGGGTCGTGCTGGGGGTAGTGTTTTAGGGTTTAGGGTAGCGCAGTGGTGTTTTTGTCGTTGAAGGGGTCATGCTGGGGGTAGTGTTTTAGGGTTTAGGGTAGTGCAGTGGTGTTTGGGTAGTGTAGAGGGTCGTGCTGGGGGTAGTGTTTTAGGGTTTAGGGTAGTGCAGTGGTGTTTGGGTAGTATAGGGAGTCGTGCTGGGGGTAGATTTAGGGTTTAGGGTAGTGCAGTGGTGTTTGTGTAGTGTAGGGGGTCATGCTGGGGGTAGTGTTTTAGGGTTTAGGGTAGTGCAGTGGTGTTTGGGTTGTGTAGGGGGTCGTGCTGTGGGTAGGTTTAGGGTTTAGGTAGTGCAATGGTGTTTGTGTATTGTAGGGGGTCGTGCTGGGGGTATTGTTTTAGGTTTTAGGGTAGTGCAGTAGTGTTTGTATAGTGTAGGGGTCGTACTGGGGGTAGTGTTTTAGGGTTTAGGGTAGTGCAGTGGTGTTTGGGTAGCGGGTCGTGCTGGGGGTAGTGTTTTAGGGTTTAGGGTAGTGCAGTGGTGTTTGGGTAGTACAGGGAGTCATGCTGGGGGTAGATTTATGGTTTAGGGTAGTGCAGTGGTGTTTGTGTAGTCTAGGGGTAGTGCTGGGTGTAGTGTTTTAGGGTTTAGGGTAGCACAGTGGTGTTTGGGTAGTGTAGGAGGTCATGCTGGGTTAGTGTTTTAGGGTTTAGGGTAGGGCAGGGGTTTTTGGGTGGTGTAGGGGGTCGTGCTTGGGGCAGTGTTTTAGTTTAGTGCAGTGGTGTTTGGGCAGTGTAGGGAGCCATGCTGGGGGTAGTGTTTTAGGGTTTAGGTAGTACAGTGGTATTTGTGTAGTGTAGGGGTCATGCTGGGGGTAGTGTTGTAGGGTAGTGCAGAGGATTGCTTGGGTAGTGTAGAGGTTTGTGCTGGGGGTCGATTTAAGGTTTAGGGTAGTGCAGTGGTGTTTGGGTAGTGTAGGGGCGTGCTGGGGATAGTGTTTTAGGGTTTAGTGTAGTGAAGTAGTGTTTGGGTAGTGTAGAGGGTCGTGCTGGGGGTAGTGTTTTAGGGTTTAGGGTAGCGCAGTGGTGTTTTTGTAGTGTAAGGGGTCATACTGGGGGTAGTGTTTTAGGGTTTAGGGTAGTGCAGTGGTGTTTGGGTAGTGTAGAGGGTCGTGCTGGGGGTAGTGTTTTAGGGTTTAGGGTAGTGCAGTGGTGTTTGGGTAGTATAGGGAGTCGTGCTGGGGGTAGATTTAGGGTTTAGGGTAGTGCAGTGGTGTTTGTGTAGTGTAGGGGGTCATGCTGGGGGTAGTGTTTTAGGGTTTAGGGTAGTGCAGTGGTGTTTGGGTTGTGTAGGGGGTCGTACTGTGGGTAGATTTAGGGTTTAGGTAGTGCAATGGTGTTTGTGTATTGTAGGGGGTCATGCTGGGGGTATTGTTTTAGGTTTTAGGGTAGTGCAGTAGTGTTTGTATAGTGTAGGGGTCTTACTGGGGGTAGTGTTTTAGGGTTTAGGGTAGTGCAGTGGTGTTTGGGTAGCGTAGCGGGTCGTGCTGGGGGTAGTGTTTTAGGGTTTAGGGTAGTGCAGTGGTGTTTGTGTAGTACAGGGAGTCATGCTGGGGGTAGATTTATGGTTTAGGGTAGTGCAGTGGTGTTTGTGTAGTCTAGGGGTAGTGCTGGGTGTAGTGTTTTAGGGTGTAGGGTAGCACAGTGGTGTTTGGGTAGTGTAGGAGGTCGTGCTGTGTTAGTGTTTATGGGTTTAGGGTAGTGCAGTGGTGTTTGAGTAGTGTAGAGGGTTGTGCTGGGGGTAGTATTTTAGGGTTTAGGGTAGTGCAATGTTGTTGGTGTAGTGTAGGGGGTCGTGCTGGGGTAGTGTTTTAGGTTTTAGGGTAGTGCAGTGGTGTTTGTGTAGTGTAGTGGGACGTGCTGGGGGTAGTATTTTATGGTTTAGGGTAGTGTAGTGGTGTTTGGGTAGTATAGGGAGTCGTGCTGGGGTAGATTTAGGGTTTAGGGTAGTGCAGTGGTGTTTGTGTAGTGTAGGGGGTCCTGCTGGGGTTAGTATTTTTAGGGTTTAGGGTAGTGCAGTGGTGTTTGGGTAGTGCAGGGGGTCGTGCTGTGGGTAGATTTAGGGTTTAGGTAGTGCAATGGTATTTGTGTATTGTAGGGGGTCATGCTGGGGGTATTGTTTTAGGTTTTAGGGTAGTGCAGTAGTGTTTGTGTAGTGTAGGGGGTCGTACTAGGGGTAGTGTTTTATGGTTTAGAGTAGTGCAGTGGTGTTTGTGTGGTGAAGGGGGTAGTGTTTTAGGGTTTAGGGTTGTGCAGTGGTGGTTGTGTAGTGTAGGGGTCATGTTTTAGGGTTTAGGGTAGTGCAGTGGTGTTTTGGTATGTAGGGGGTCATGCTGGGGGTAGTGTTTTAGGGTTTAGGTCAGTGCAGTGGTGTTTGGGTAGTGTAGGGGGTTGTGCTTGGGTAGTGTTTTAGGGTTTAGGGTAGTGCAGTGGTGTTTGGGTAGTGTAGGGGGTCATGCTGGGGGAAGGGTTTATGGGTTTAGGGTAGTGCAGTAGTGTTTGGGTAGTGTAGGGGGTTGTGCTGGGGGTAGTATTTTAGGGTTTAGGGTAGTGCAATGTTGTTGGTGTAGTGTAGGGGGTCGTGCTGGGGTAGTGTTTTAGGTTTTAGGGTAGTGCAGTGGTGTTTGTGTAGTGTAGTGGGACGTGCTGGGGGTAGTATTTTATGGTTTAGGGTAGTGTAGTGGTGTTTGGGTAGTATAGGGAGTCGTGCTGGGGTAGATTTAGGGTTTAGGGTAGTGTAGTGGTGTTTGCGTAGTGTAGGGGGTCCTGCTGGGGTTAGTTTTTTTAGGGTTTAGGGTAGTGCAGTGGTGTTTGGGTAGTGCAGGGGGTCGTGCTGTGGGTAGATTTAGGGTTTAGGTAGTGCAATGGTATTTGTGTATTGTAGGGGGTCATGCTGGGGGTATTGTTTTAGGTTTTAGGGTAGTGCAGTAGTGTTTGTGTAGTGTGGGGGGTCGTACTAGGGGTAGTGTTTTATGGTTTACAGTAGTGCAGTGGTGTTTGTGTGGTGAAGGGGGTAGTGTTTTAGGGTTTAGGGTTGTGCAGTGGTGGTTGTGTAGTGTAGGGGTCATGTTTTAGGGTTTAGGGTAGTGCAGTGGTGTTTTGGTATGTAGGGGGTCATGCTGGGGGTAGTGTTTTAGGGTTTAGGTCAGTGCAGTGGTGTTTGGGTAGTGTAGGGGGTTGTGCTTGGGTAGTGTTTTAGGGTTTAGGGTAGTGCAGTGGTGTTTGGGTAGTGTAGGGGGTCATGCTGGGGGAAGGGTTTATGGGTTTAGGGTAGTGCAGTAGTGTTTGGGTAGTGTAGGGGGTCGTGCTGGGGGTAGTGTTTTAGGGTTTATGGTAATGCAGTGATGTTTGGGTAGTGTAGAGGGTCATGCTGGGGATAGATTTAGGATTTAGGGTAGTGCAGTGGTGTTTGTGTAGTGTAGGGGTAGTGCTGGGTTGAGTGTTTTAGGGTTTAGGGTAGCGCAGTGGTGTTTGGGTAGTGTAGGAGGCCGTGCTGTGTTAGTGTTTTAGGGTTTAAGGTAGCGCAGTGGTTTTTGAGTAGTGTAGGGGGTCGTGCTGGGGGAAGTGTTTTAGTTTAGTGCAGTGGTGTTTGGGTAGTGTAGGGAGCCATGCTGGGGGTAGTGTTTTAGGGTTTAGGTAGTACAGTGCTATTTGTGTAGTGTAGGGGTCATGCTGGGGGTAGTGTTTTAGGGTAGTGCAGAGTATTGCTTGGGCAGTGTAGAGGGTTGTGCTGGGGGTCGATTTAGAGTTTAGGGTAGTGCAGTGGTGTTTGGGTAGTGTGGGGGCCGTGCTGGCGATAGTGTTTTAGGGTTTAGTGTAGTGAAATGGTGTTTGGGTAGTGTAGGGGGTCGTGCTGGAAGTAGTGTTTTAGGGTTTGGAGTAGCGCAGTGATGTTTGAATAGTGTAGGGGGTTTTGTTGGGGTAGTGTTTTAGGGTTTTGGGGAAGCGCAGTGGTGTTTGGGTAGTGTAGGTTGTCATGCTCGGGGTATTGTTTTAGGGTTGGGGTAGCGCAGTGGTGTTTTTGTAGTGTAGGGGGTCGTGCTGGGGGTAGTGTTTTAGGGTAGCACAGTGGTGTTTGGGTAGTGTAGGGGGTCATGCTGGGGGTAGTTTTTTAGGGTTTAGTGTAGCACAGTGGTGTTTGTGTAGTGTAGGGGGTCGTGCTTGGGATCGTGTTTTAAGGTTTATGGTAGCGCAGTGGTGTTTGGGTAGTATAGGAGGTCGTGCTGGGGTAGTGTTTTAGGGTTTAGGGTAGTGCATTGGTGTATGGGTAGTGTAGGGGGCCGTGCTAGGGGTAGATTTAGGGTTTAGGATAGTGCAATGGTGTATGTGTAGTGTAGTTTGTCGTGCTGGGGGTGTTTTAGGGTTTAGGTTAGTGCAGTGGTGTTTGTATAGTGTAGGGGGTTAAGCTGGGGGTAGTGTTTTAGGGTTTAGGGTAGTGCAGTGGTGTTTGTGTAGTTTAGGGGTAGTGTTTTAGAGTTTAGGGTAGTGCAGTGGTGTTTGTGTAGTGTAGGGGGTCGTGCTGGGGTAGTGTTTTAGTTTAGCGCAGTGGTGTTTGGGTAGTGTAGAGGGTCGTGCTGGGGGAAGTGTTTTAGGGTTTAGGGTAGCGCAGTGGTGTTTTTATAGTTTAAGGGGTCATGCTGGGGGTAGTGTTTTAGGGTTTAGGGTAGTTCAGTGGTGTTTGGGTAGTGTAGAGGGTCGTGCTGGGGGTAGTGTTTTCGGGTTTAGGGTAGTGCAGTGGTGTTTGGGTAGTATAGGGAGTCGTGCTGGGGGTAGATTTAGGGTTTAGGGTAGTGCAGTGGTGTTTGTGTAGTGTAGGGGGTCATGCTGGGGGTAGTGTTTTAGGGTTTAGGGTAGTGCAGTGGTGTTTGGGTTGTGTAGGGGGTCGTGCTGTGGGTAGATTTAGGGTTTAGGTAGTGCAATGGTGTTTGTGTATTGTAGGGGGTCGTGCTGGGGGTATTGTTTTAGGTTTTAGGGTAGTGCAGTAGTGTTTGTATAGTGTAGGGGTCGTACTGGGGGTAGTGTTTTAGGGTTTAGGGTAGTGCAGTGGTGTTTGGGTAGCGGGTCGTGCTGAGGGTAGTGTTTTAGGGTTTAGGGTAGTGCAGTGGTGTTTGGGTAGTACAGGGAGTCATGCTGGGGGTAGATTTATGGTTTAGGGTAGTGCAGTGGTGTTTGTGTAGTCTAGGGGTAGTGCTGGGTGTAGTGTTTTAGGGTTTAGGGTAGCACAGTGGTGTTTGGGTAGTGTAGGAGGTCGTGCTGGGTTAGTGTTTTAGGGTTTAGGGTAGCGCAGGGGTTTTTGGGTGGTGTAGGGGGTCGTGCTTGGGGCAGTGTTTTAGTTTAGTGCAGTGGTGTTTGGGCAGTGTAGGGAGCCATGCTGGGGGTAGTGTTTTAGGGTTTAGGTAGTACAGTGGTATTTGTGTAGTGTAGGGGTCATACTGGGGATAGTGTTTTAGGGTAGTGCAGAGGATTGCTTGGGTAGTGTAGAGGTTTGTGCTGGGGGTCGATTTAAGGTTTAGGGTAGTGCAGTGGTGTTTGGGTAGTGTAGGGGCATGCTGGGGATAGTGTTTTAGGGTTTAGTGTAGTGAAGTAGTGTTTGGGTAGTGTAGAGGGTCGTGCTGGGGGTAGTGTTTTAGGGTTTAGGGTAGCGCAGTGGTGTTTTTGTAGTGTAAGGGGTCATACTGGGGGTAGTGTTTTAGGGTTTAGGGTAGTGCAGTGGTGTTTGGGTAGTGTAGAGGGTCGTGCTGGGGGTAGTGTTTTAGGGTTTAGGGTAGTGCAGTGGTGTTTGGGTAGTATAGGGAGTCGTGCTGGGGGTAGATTTAGGGTTTAGGGTAGTGCAGTGGTGTTTGTGTAGTGTAGGGGGTCATGCTGGGGGTATTGTTTTAGGGTTTAGGGTAGTGCAGTGGTGTTTGGGTTGTGTAGGGGGTCGTACTTTGGGTAGATTTAGGGTTTAGGTAGTGCAATGGTGTTTGTGTATTGTAGGGGGTCATGCTTGGGGTATTGTTTTAGGTTTTAGGGTAGTGCAGTAGTGTTTGTATAGTGTAGGGGTCGTACTGGGGGTAGTGTTTTAGGGCTTAGGGTAGTGCAGTGGTGTTTGGGTAGCGTAGCGGGTCGTGCTGGGGGTAGTGTTTTAGGGTTTAGGGTAGTGCAGTGGTGTTTGGGTAGTACAGGGAGTCATGCTGGGGGTAGATTTATGGTTTAGGGTAGTGCAGTGGTGTTTGTGTAGTCTAGGGGTAGTGCTGGGTGTAGTGTTTTAAGGGTGTAGGGTAGCACAGTGGTGTTTGGGTAGTGTAGGAGGTCGTGCTGGGTTAGTGTTTTAGGGTTTAGGGTAGCGCAGGGGTTTTTGGGTGGTGTAGGGGGTCGTGCTTGGGGCAGTGTTTTAGTTTAGTGCAGTGGTGTTTGGGCAGTGTAGGGAGCCTTGCTGGGGGTAGTGTTTTAGGGTTTAGGTAGTACAGTCGTATTTGTGTAATGTAGGGGTCATGCTGGGGGTAGTGTTTTAGGGTAGTGCAGAGGATTGCTTGGGTAGTGTAGAGGTTTGTGCTGGGGGTCGATTTAAGGTTTAGGGTAGTGCAGTGGTGTTTGGGTAGTGTAAGGGCGTGCTGGGGATAGTGTTTTAGGGTTTAGTGTAGTGAAGTGGTGTTTGGGTAGTGTAGGGGGTCGTGCTGGAGGTAGTGTTTTAGGGTTTGGGGTAGCGCAGTGATGTTTGAATAGTGTAGGGGGTTTAGTTGGGATAGTGTTTTAGGGTTTTGGGGAAGCACAGTGGTGTTTGGGTAGTGTAGGCCGTCATGCTGGAGGTAGTGTTTTAGGGTTTGGGGTAGCGCAGTGGTGTTTTTGTAGTGTAGGGGTCGTGCTGGGGGTAGTGTTTTAGGGTAGCGCAGTGGTGTTTGGGTAGTGTAGGGGGTCATGCTGGGGGTTGTTTTTTAGGGTTTAGTGTAGCGCAGTGGTGTTTGTGTAGTGTAGGGGGTCGTGCTTGGGATCGTGTTTTAAGGTTTACGGTAGTGCAGTGGTGTTTGGGTAGTATAGGAGGTCATGCTGGGGTAGTCTTTTAGGGTTTAGGGTAGTGCAGTGGTGTATGGGTAGTGTAGGGGGTCGTGCTGGGGGTAGATTTAGGGTTTAGGGTAGTGCAATGGTGTATGTGTAGTGTAGTTTGTCGTGCTGGGGGGTGTTTTAGGGTTTAGGTTATTGCAGTGGTATTTGTATAGTGTAGGGGGTTAAGCTGGGGGTAGTGTATTAGGGTTTAGGATAGTGCAGTGGTGTTTGTGTAGTTTAGAGGGTAGTGTTTTAGAGTTTAGGTAGTGCAGTGGTGTTTGTGCAGTGTAGGGGGTCGTGCTGGGGTAGTGTTTTAGTTCAGCGCAGTGGTGTTTGGGTAGTGTAGGGGGTCATGCTGGGGTAGTGTTTTAGGATTTAGGGTAGCGCAGTGGTGTTTTTGTAGTGTAAGGGGTCATGCTGGGGGTAGTGTTTTAGGGTTTAGGGTAGTGCAGTGGTGTTTGGGTAGTGTAGAGGGTCGTGCAGGGGGTAGTGTTTTAGGGTTTAGGGTAGTGCAGTGGTGTTGGTGTAGTGTAGGGGGTCGTGCTGGGGTTAATGTTTTAGGGTTTAGGGTAGTGCAGTGGTGTTTGGGTAGTGTAGGGTGTCATGCTGGGGATAGATTTAGGGTTTAGTGTAGTGCAGTGGTGTTTGTGTAGTGTAGTGGTAGTGCTGGGCGTAGTGTTTTAGGGTTTAGGGTAGCGCAGTGGTGTTTGGGTAGTGTAGGAGGTCGTGCTGGGTTAGTGTTTTAGGGTTTAGGGTAGCGCAGTGGTTTTTGGGTAGTGTAGGGGGTCGTGCTGGGAGAAGTGTTTTAGTTTAGTGCAGTGGTGTTTGGGTAGTGTAGGGAGCCGTGCTGGGGATAGTGTTTTAGGGTTTAGTGCAGTGAAGTTGTGTTTGGGTAGTGTAGCGGGTCGTGCTGGAGGTAGTGTTTTAGGGTTTGGGGTAGCGCCGTGATGTTTGAATAGTGTAGGGGGTTTTGTTGGGGTAGGGTTTTAGGGTTTTGGGGAAGCGCAGTGGTGTTTGGGTAGTGTAGGTCGTCATGCTGGGGGTAGTGTTTTAGGGTTTGGGGTAGCGCAGTGGTGTTTTTGTAGTGTAGGGGCTTGTGCTGGGGTAGTGTTTTAGGGTAGTGCAGTGGTGTTTGGGTAGTGTAGGGGGTCATGCTGGGGGTAGTTTTTTAGGGTTTAGTGTAGCACAGTGGTGTTTGTGTAGTGTAGGGGGTTGTGCTTGGGATCATGTTTTCAGGTTTATGGTAGCCCAGTGGTGTTTGGGTAGTATAAGAAGTCGTGCTGGGGTAGTGTTTTAGGGTTTGGGGTAGTGCAGTGGTGTATGGGTAGTGTAGGGGGTCGTGCTAGGGGTAGATTTAGGGTTTTGAGTAGTGCAATGGTGTATGTGTAGTGTAGTTTGTCGTGCTGGGTTTTGTTTTAGGGTTTAGGTTAGTGCAGTGGTGTTTGTATAGTGTAGGGGGTTAAGCTGGGGGTAGGTTTTTTAGGGTTTAGGGTAGTGCAGTGGTGTTTGTGTATTTTAGGGGGTAGTGTTTTAGAGTTTAGGGTAGTGCAGTGGTGTTTGTGTAGTGTAGGAGGTTGTGCTGGGGTAGTGTTTTAGTTTAGCACAGTGGTGTTCGGGTAGTGTAGGAGGTCGTGCTGGGGGTAGTGTTTTAGGGTTTAGGGTAGCGCAGTGGTGTTTGGGTAGTGTAGAGGGTCGTGCTGGGGTAGTGATTTAGGGTTTAGGGTAGTGCAGTGTTGTTGGTGTAGTGTAGAGGGTCATGCTGGGGTACTGTTTTAGGTCTTAAGGTAGTGCCGTGGTGTTTGTGTAGTGTAGGGTGTCGTGCTGGGGGTAGTGTTTTAGGGCCCGATTCACAGAACTAACTTAAGACAAAATCCTAAACTTACTACTTTTGGTATTCACAGAAGTTAGGATTTTGTCTTAAGTTTGTCTTAAGACAAACTTAAGACAGACTTAAGGCAGTCTTAAGACAGACTTAAGACAGTCTTAAGACAGACTTAGACAGACTTAAGACAAACTTAAGTTAGGATATTGACTTAAGTTTGTCTTAAGTCTGTCTTAAGTCTGTCTTAAGTCTGTCTTAAGTTTGTCTTAAGTCTGTCTTAAGACTGTCTTAAGTCTGTCTTAAGACTGTCTTAAGTGGGTCTTAAGTTTGTCTTAAGACAAACTTAAGACAAAATCCTAACTTCTGTGAATACCAAAAGTAGTAAGTTTAGGATTTTGTCTTAAGTTAGTTCTGTGAATCGGCCCCTTAGGGTTTAGGGTAGTGTAGTGGTGTTTGGATATTGTAGGGAGTCATGCTGGGGGTAATGTTTTAGGGTTTAGTGTAGTACAGTGGTGTCTGTGTAGTGTAGGGGGTCATGCTGGGATAGTGTTTTAGGGTTTATTGTAGTGCAGTGGTGTTTGGGTAGTGTAGGGGGTAGTGCTGGGGTAGTGTTTTAGGGCTTAGGGTAGTGCAGTGGTATTTGTGTAGTGTAGGGGATTGTGCTGGGGTAGTGTTTTAGGGTTTAGGGTAGTGCAGTAGTGTTTGTGTAGTGTAGGGGTCATGTTTTAGGGTTTAGGGTAGTGCAGTGGTGTTTGGGTAGTGTAGGGGGTTGTGCTGGGGGTCGTGTTTAAGGGTTTAGGGTAGTGCAGTGGTGTTTGGGTAGTGTAGGGGGTCATGCTGGGGGTAGTGTTTTAGGGTTTAGGGTAGTGCAGAGGATTGTTTGGGTAGTGTAGAGGGTCGTGCTGGGGGTAGATTTAGGGATTAGGGTAGTGCAGTGGTGTTTGGGTAGTGTAGGGGCCGTGCTGGGGGTAGCGTTTTAAGGTTTAGTGTAGTGCAGTGGTGTTTGGGTAGTGTAGGGGGTCATGCTGGAGGTAGAGATTTAGGGTTTGGGGTAGTGCAGTGATGTTTGAATAGTGTAGGGGGTCTTGTTGGGGTATTGTGTTAGGGTTTTGGGGTAGTGCAGTGGTGTTTGGGTAGTGTAGGGGGTCATGCTGGGGGTAGTGTTTTAGGGTTAAGGGTAGTGCAGAGGATTGTTTGGGTAGTGTAGAGGGTCGTGCTGGGGGTAGATTTAGGGATTAGGGTAGTGCAGTGGTGTTTGGGTAGTGTAGGGGCCGTGCTGGGGGTAGCGTTTTAGGGTTTAGTGTAGTGCAGTGGTGTTTGGGTAGTGTAGGGGGTCGTGCTGGAGGTAGAGATTTAGGGTTTGGGGTAGTGCAGTGATGTTTGAATAGTGTAGGGGGTCTTGTTGGGGTATTGTGTTAGGGTTTTGGGGTAGCGCAGTAGTGTTTGGGTAGTGTAGGTGGTCGTGCTGGGGGTAGTGTATTAGGGTTTGGGGTAGTGCAGAGGATTGTTTGGGTAGTGTAGAGGGTCGTGCTGGGGGTAGATTTAGGGATTAGGGTAGTGCAGTGGTGTTTGGGTAGTGTAGGGGCTGTGCTGGGGGTAGCGTTTTAGGGTTTAGTGTAGTGCAGTGGTGTTTGGGTAGTGTAGGGGGTCGTGCTAGAGGTAGAGATTTAGGGTTTTGGGTAGTGCAGTGATGTTTGAATAGTGTAGGGGGTCTTGTTGGGGTATTGTGTTAGGGTTTTGGGATAGCGCAGTGGTGTTTGGGTAGTGTAGGTGGTTGTGCTGGGGGTAGTGTTTTAGGGTTTGGGGTAGCGCAGTGGTGTTTTTGTAGTGTAGGGGCTTGTGCTGGGGTAGTGTTTTAGGGTAGTGCAGTGGTGTTTGGGTAGTGTAGGGGGTCATGCTGGGGGTAGTTTTTTAGGGTTTAGTGTAGCACAGTGGTGTTTGTGTAGTGTAGGGGGTTGTGCTTGGGATCATGTTTTCAGGTTTATGGTAGCCCAGTGGTTTTTGGGTAGTATAGGAAGTCATGCTGGGGTAGTGTTTTAGGGTTTGGGGTAGTGCAGTGGTGTATGGGTAGTGTAGGGGGTCGTGCTGGGGGTAGATTTAGGGTTTAGAGTAGTGCAATGGTGTATGTGTAGTGTAGTTTGTCGTGCTGGGGTTTGTTTTAGGGTTTAGGTTAGTGCAGTGGTGTTTGTATAGTGTAGGGGGTTAAGCTGGGGGTAGTGTTTTAGGGTTTAGGGTAGTGCAGTGGTGTTTGTGTATTTTAGGGGGTAATGTTTTAGAGTTTAGGGTAGTGCAGTGGTGTTTGTGTAGTGTAGGAGGTCGTGCTGGGGTAGTGTTTTAGTTTAGCACAGTGGTGTTCCGGTAGTGTAGGGGGTCGTGCTGGGGGTAGTGTTTTAGGGTTTAGGGTAGCGCAGTGGTGTTTGGGTAGTGTAGAGGGTCGTGCTGGGGTAGTGATTTAGGGTTTAGGGTAGTGCAGTGTTGTTGGTGTAGTGTAGAGGGTCATGCTGGGGTAGTGTTTTAGGTTTTAAGGTAGTGCCGTGGTGTTTGTGTAGTGTAGGTGGTCGTGCTGGGGGTAGTGTTTTAGGGTTTGGGGTAGCGCAGTGGTGTTTTTGTAGTGTAGGGGGTCGTGCTGGCGGTAGTGTTTTAGGGTAGCGCAGTGGTGTTTGAGTCGTGTAGGGGGTGATGCTGGGGATCGTGTTTTAAGGTTTATGGTTGCGCAGTGGTGTTTGGGTAGTATAGGAGGTCGTTCTGAGGTAGTGCTTTAGGGTTTAGGTTAGTGCAGTGGTGTTTGGGTAGTATAGGGGGTCGTGCTGTTGGTAGATTTAGGGTTTAGGGAAGTGCAATGGTGTATGTGTAGTGTAGTTTGTCGTGCTGGGGGTGTTTTAGGGTTTAGGTTAGTGCAGTGGTGTTTGTATATTGTAGGGGGTTTAGCTGGAGGTAGTGTTTTAGGGTTTAGGGTAGTGCAGTGGTGTTTGTGTAGTTTAGGGGTAGTGTTTTAGAGTTTAGGGTAGTGCAGTGGTGTTTGTGTAGTGTAGGGGGTCGTGCTGGGGTAGTGTTTTAGTTTAGCGCAGTAGTGTTTGGGTAGTGTAGGGGGTTGTGCTGGGGGTAGTGTCTTAGGGTTTAGGGTAGTGCAGTGGTGTTTTTGTAGTGTAAGGGGTCATGCTGCGGGTAGTGTTTTAGGGTTTAGGGCAGTGCAGTGGTGTTGGTGTAGTGTAGGGGTCGTGCTGGGGTAGCGTTTTAGGTTTTAGGGTAGTGCAGTGGTGTTTGTGTAGGGTAGTGGGTCTTGCTGGGGGTAGTATTTTAGGGTTTAAGGTAGTGTAGTGGTGTTTGGGTAGTATAGGTAGTCGTGCTGGGGTAGATTTAGGGTTTAGGGTAGTGCAGTGGTGTTTGTGTAGTGTAGGGGGTCGTGCTGGGGGTAGTGTTTTAGGGTTTAGGGTAGTGCAGGGGTGTTTGGGTAGTGTAGGGGGTCGTGCTGGGGGTAGATTTAGGATTTAGGTAGTGCAATGGTGTTTGTGTATTGTAGGGGGTCGTGCTGGGGGTAGTGTTTTAGGGTTTAGAGTTGTGCAGTGGTGTTTTCGTGGTGTAGGGGGTAATTTTTTAGGGTTTGGGTAGTGTAGTGGTGTTTGTGTAGTGTAGAGGGTCATGCCGGGGGTAGTGTTTTAGGGTTTAGGGTAGTGCAGTGGTGTTTTGGTAGTGTAGGGGTCATGCTGGGGGTAGTGTTTTAGGGTTTAAGGTAGTGCAGTGGTGTTTGGGTAGTGTAGGGGGTCGTGCTGGGGATAGATTTATGGTTTAGGGTAGTGCAGTGGTGTTTGTGTAGTGTAGGGGTAGGGCTGGGGGTAGTGTTTTAGGGTTTAGAGTAACACAGTGGTGTTTGGGTAGTGTAGGAGGTTGTGCTGGGTTAGTGTTTTAGGGTTTAGGGTAGCGCAGTGGTTTTTGGTTAGTGTAGGGGGTCGTGCTGGGGGAAGTGTTTTAGTTTAGCGCAGTGGTGTTTGGGTAGTGTAGGTAGTCATGCTGGGGATAGTGTTTTAGGGTTTAGGTAGTACAGTGGTATATGTGTAGTGTAGGGGTCATGCTGGGGTAGTGTTTTAGGGTAGTGCAGTGGTGTTTGGGTAGTGTAGAGGGTCGTGCTGGGGGTAGTGTGTTAGGGTTTAGGGTAGTGCAGTGGTGTTGGTGTAGTGTAGGGGGCCGTGCTGGTGGTAGTGTTTTAGGGTTTAGGGTAGTGCAGTTGTGTTTGTGTAGTGTAGGGGTCATGCTGCGGGTTGATCTAGGGCTTAGGGTAGTGCAGTTGTGTTTGGGTAGTGTAGGAGGTCGTGCTGGGTTAGTGTTTTAGGGTTTAGGGTAGCGCAGTGGTTTTTGGGTAGTGTAGGGGGTCGTGCTGGGAGAAGTATTTTAGTTTAGTTCAGTGGTGTTTGGGTAGTGTAGGGAGCCATGCTGGGGGTAGTGTTTTAGGGTTTAGGTAGTACAGTGGTATTTGTGTAGTGTAGGGGTCATGCTGGGGGTAGTGTTTTAGGGTAGTGCAGAGGATTACTTGGGTAGTGTAGAGGGTCGTGCCGTGGGTCGATTTATGGTTTAGGGTAGTGCAGTGGTGTTTGGGTAGTGTAGGGGCCGTGCTGGGGATAGTGTTTTAGGGTTTAGTGCAGTGAAGTTGTGTTTGGGTAGTGTAGAGGGTCGTGCTGGAGGTAGTGTTTTAGGGTTTGGGGTAGCGCCGTGATGTTTGAATAGTGTAGGGGGTTTTGTTGGGGTAGGGTTTTAGGGTTTTGGGGAAGCGCAGTGGTGTTTGGGTAGTGTAGGTCGTCGTGCTGGGGGTAGTGTTTTAGGGTTTGGGGTAGCGCAGTGGTGTTTTTGTAGTGTAGGGGCTTGTGCTGGGGTAGTGTTTTAGGGTAGTACAGTGGTGTTTGGGTAGTGTAGGGGGTCATGCTGGGGGTAGTTTTTTAGGGTTTAGTGTAGCACAGTGGTGTTTGTGTAGTGTAGGGGGTTGTGCTTGGGATCATGTTTTCAGGTTTATGGTAGCCCAGTGGTGTTTGGGTAGTATAGGAAGTCGTGCTGGGGTAGTGTTTTAGGGTTTGGGGTAGTGCAGTGGTGTATGGGTAGTGTAGGGGGTCGTGCTGGGGGTAGATTTAGGGTTTAGAGTAGTGCAATGGTGTATGTGTAGTGTAGTTTGTCGTGCTGGGGTTTGTTTTAGGGTTTAGGTTAGTGCAGTGGTGTTTGTATAGTGTAGGGGGTTACGCTGGGGGTAGTTTTTTAGGGTTTAGGGTAGTGCAGTGGTGTTTGAGTCGTGTAGGGGGTCATGCTGGGGATCGTGTTTTAAGGTTTATGGTAGCGCAGTGGTGTTTGGGTAGTATAGGAGGTCGTTCTGAGGTAGTGCTTTAGGGTTTAGGTTAGTGCAGTGGTGTTTGGGTAGTATAGGGGGTCGTGCTGTTGGTAGATTTAGGGTTTAGGGAAGTGCAATGGTGTATGTGTAGTGTAGTTTGTCGTGCTGGGGGTGTTTTAGGGTTTAGGTTAGTGCAGTGGTGTTTGTATATTGTAGGGGGTTTAGCTGGAGGTAGTGTTTTAGGGTTTAGGGTAGTGCAGTGGTGTTTGTGTAGTTTAGGGGTAGTGTTTTAGAGTTTAGGGTAGTGCAGTGGTGTTTGTGTAGTGTAGGGGGTCGTGCTGGGGTAGTGTTTTAGTTTAGCGCAGTAGTGTTTGGGTAGTGTAGGGGGTTGTGCTGGGGGTAGTGTCTTAGGGTTTAGGGTAGTGCAGTGGTGTTTTTGTAGTGTAAGGGGTCATGCTGCGGGTAGTGTTTTAGGGTTTAGGGCAGTGCAGTGGTGTTGGTGTAGTGTAGGGGTCGTGCTGGGGTAGCGTTTTAGGTTTTAGGGTAGTGCAGTGGTGTTTGTGTAGGGTAGTGGGTCGTGCTGGGGGTAGTATTTTAGGGTTTAAGGTAGTGTAGTGGTGTTTGGGTAGTATAGGTAGTCGTGCTGGGGTAGATTTAGGGTTTAGGGTAGTGCAGTGGTGTTTGTGTAGTGTAGGGGGTCGTGCTGGGGGTAGTGTTTTAGGGTTTAGGGTAGTGCAGGGGTGTTTGGGTAGTGTAGGGGGTCGTGCTGGGGGTAGATTTAGGATTTAGGTAGTGCAATGGTGTTTGTGTATTGTAGGGGGTCGTGCTGGGGGTAGTGTTTTAGGGTTTAGAGTTGTGCAGTGGTGTTTTCGTGGTGTAGGGGGTAATTTTTTAGGGTTTGGGTAGTGTAGTGGTGTTTGTGTAGTGTAGAGGGTCATGCCGGGGGTAGTGTTTTAGGGTTTAGGGTAGTGCAGTGGTGTTTTGGTAGTGTAGGGGTCATGCTGGGGGTAGTGTTTTAGGGTTTAAGGTAGTGCAGTGGTGTTTGGGTAGTGTAGGGGGTCGTGCTGGGGATAGATTTAGGGTTTAGGGTAGTGCAGTAGTGTTTGTGTAGTGTAGGGGTAGGGCTGGGGGTAGTGTTTTAGGGTTTAGAGTAACACAGTGGTGTTTGGGTAGTGTAGGAGGTTGTGCTGGGTTAGTGTTTTAGGGTTTAGGGTAGCGCAGTGGTTTTTGGTTAGTGTAGGGGGTCGTGCTGGGGGAAGTGTTTTAGTTTAGCGCAGTGGTGTTTGGGTAGTGTAGGTAGTCATGCTGGGGATAGTGTTTTAGGGTTTAGGTAGTACAGTGGTATATGTGTAGTGTAGGGGTCATGCTGGGGTAGTGTTTTAGGGTAGTGCAGTGGTGTTTGGGTAGTGTAGAGGGTCGTGCTGGGGGTAGTGTGTTAGGGTTTAGGGTAGTGCAGTGGTGTTGGTGTAGTGTAGGGGGCCGTGCTGGTGGTAGTGTTTTAGGGTTTAGGGTAGTGCAGTTGTGTTTGTGTAGTGTAGGGGTCATGCTGCGGGTTGATCTAGGGCTTAGGGTAGTGCAGTTGTGTTTGGGTAGTGTAGGAGGTCGTGCTGGGTTAGTGTTTTAGGGTTTAGGGTAGCGCAGTGGTTTTTGGGTAGTGTAGGGGGTCGTGCTGGGAGAAGTATTTTAGTTTAGTTCAGTGGTGTTTGGGTAGTGTAGGGAGCCATGCTGGGGGTAGTGTTTTAGGGTTTAGGTAGTACAGTGGTATTTGTGTAGTGTAGGGGTCATGCTGGGGGTAGTGTTTTAGGGTAGTGCAGAGGATTACTTGGGTAGTGTAGAGGGTCGTGCCGTGGGTCGATTTATGGTTTAGGGTAGTGCAGTGGTGTTTGGGTAGTGTAGGGGCCGTGCTGGGGATAGTGTTTTAGGGTTTAGTGCAGTGAAGTTGTGTTTGGGTAGTGTAGAGGGTCGTGCTGGAGGTAGTGTTTTAGGGTTTGGGGTAGCGCCGTGATGTTTGAATAGTGTAGGGGGTTTTGTTGGGGTAGGGTTTTAGGGTTTTGGGGAAGCGCAGTGGTGTTTGGGTAGTGTAGGTCGTCGTGCTGGGGGTAGTGTTTTAGGGTTTGGGGTAGCGCAGTGGTGTTTTTGTAGTGTAGGGGCTTGTGCTGGGGTAGTGTTTTAGGGTAGTGCAGTGGTGTTTGGGTAGTGTAGGGGGTCATGCTGGGGGTAGTTTTTTAGGGTTTAGTGTAGCACAGTGGTGTTTGTGTAGTGTAGGGGGTTGTGCTTGGGATCATGTTTTCAGGTTTATGGTAGCCCAGTGGTGTTTGGGTAGTATAGGAAGTCGTGCTGGGGTAGTGTTTTAGGGTTTGGGGTAGTGCAGTGGTGTATGGGTAGTGTAGGGGGTCGTGCTGGGGGTAGATTTAGGGTTTAGAGTAGTGCAATGGTGTATGTGTAGTGTAGTTTGTCGTGCTGGGGTTTGTTTTAGGGTTTAGGTTAGTGCAGTGGTGTTTGTATAGTGTAGGGGGTTACGCTGGGGGTAGTTTTTTAGGGTTTAGGGTAGTGCAGTGGTGTTTGTGTATTTTAGGGGGTAGTGTTTTAGAGTTTAGGGTAGTGCAGTGGTGTTTGTGTAGTGTAGGAGGTTGTGCTGGGGTAGTGTTTTAGTTTAGCACAGTGGTTTTCGGGTAGTGTAGGAGGTCGTGCTGGGGGTAGTGTTTTAGGGTTTAGGGTAGCGCAGTGGTGTTTGGGTAGTGTAGAGGGTCGTGCTGGGGTAGTGATTTAGGGTTTAGGGTAGTGCAGTGTTGTTGGTGTAGTGTAGAGGGTCATGCTGGGGTAGTGTTTTAGGTCTTAAGGTAGTGCCGTGGTGTTTGTGTAGTGTAGGGTGTCGTGCTGGTTGTAGTGTTTTAGGGCCCGATTCACAGAACTAACTTAAGACAAAATCCTAAACTTACTACTTTTGCTATTCACAGAAGTTAGGATTTTGTCTTAAGTTTGTCATAAGACAAACTTAAGACAGACTTAAGGCAGTCTTAAGACAGACTTAAAACAGTCTTAAGACAGACTTAGACAGACTTAAGACAAACGTAAGTTAGGATATTGACCTAAGTTTGTCTTAAGTCTGTCTTAAGTCTGTCTTAAGTCTGTCTTAAGTTTGTCTTAAGTCTGTCTTAAGACTGTCTTAAGTCTGTCTTAAGACTGTCTTAAGTGTGTCTTAAGTTTGTCTTAAGACAAACTTAAGACAAAATCCTAACTTCTGTGAATACCAAAAGTAGTAAGTTTAGGATTTTGTCTTAAGTTAGTTCTGTGAATCGGCCCCTTAGGGTTTAGGGTAGTGTAGTGGTGTTTGGATATTGTAGGGAGTCATGCTGGGGGTAATGTTTTAGGGTTTAGTGTAGTACAGTGGTGTCTGTGTAGTGTAGGGGGTCATGCTGGGATAGTGTTTTAGGGTGTATTGTAGTGCAGTTGTGTTTGGGTAGTGTAGGGGGTAGTGCTGGGGTAGTGTTTTAGGGTTTAGGGTAGTGCAGTGGTATTTGTGTAGTGTAGGGGATTGTGCTGGGGTAGTGTTTTAGGGTTTAGGGTAGTGCAGTAGTGTTTGTGTAGTGTAGGGGTCATGTTTTAGGGTTTAGGGTAGTGCAGTGGTGTTTGGGTAGTGTAGGGGGTTGTGCTGGGGGTCGTGTTTAAGGGTTTAGGGTAGTGCAGTGGTGTTTGGGTAGTGTAGGGGGTCATGCTGGGGGTAGTGTTTTAGGGTTTAGGGTAGTGCAGAGGATTGTTTGGGTAGTGTAGAGGGTCGTGCTGGAGGTAGATTTGGGGATTAGGGTAGTGCAGTGGTGTTTGGGTAGTGTAGGGGCCGTGCTGGGGGTAGCGTTTTAGGGTTTAGTGTAGTGCAGTGGTGTTTGGGTAGTGTAGGGGGTCGTGCTGGAGGTAGAGATTTAGGGTTTGGGGTAGTGCAGTGATGTTTGAATAGTGTAGGGGGTCTTGTTGGGGTATTGTGTTAGGGTTTTGGGGTAGTGCAGTGGTGTTTGGGTAGTGTAGGGGGTCATGCTGGGGGTAGTGTTTTAGGGTTAAGGGTAGTGCAGAGGATTGTTTGGGTAGTGTAGAGGGTCGTGCTGGGGGTAGATTTAGGGATTAGGGTAGTGCAGTGGTGTTTGGGTAGTGTAGGGGCCGTGCTGGGGGTAGCGTTTTAGGGTTTAGTGTAGTGCAGTGGTGTTTGGGTAGTGTAGGGGGTCGTGCTGGAGGTAGAGATTTAGGGTTTGGGGTACTGCAGTGATGTTTGAATAGTGTAGGGGGTCTTGTTGGGGTATTGTGTTAGGGTTTTGGGGTAGCGCAGTGGTGTTTGGGTAGTGTAGGTGGTCATGCTGGGGGTAGTGTTTTAGGATTTGGGGTAGTGCAGAGGATTGTTTGGGTAGTGTAGAGGGTCGTGCTGGGGGTAGATTTAGGGATTAGGGTAGTGCAGTGGTGTTTGGGTAGTGTAGGGGCAGTGCTGGGGGTAGCGTTTTAGGGTTTAGTGTAGTGCAGTGGTGTTTGGGTAGTGTAGGGGGTCGTGCTGGAGGTAGAGATTTAGGGTTTGGGGTAGTGCAGTGATGTTTGAATAGTGTAGGGGGTCTTGTTGGGGTATTGTGTTAGGGTTTTGGGGTAGCGCAGTGGTGTTTGGGTAGTGTAGGTGGTCATGCTGGGGGTAGTGTTTTAGGGTTTGGGGTAGCGCAGTGGTGTTTTTGTAGTGTAGGGGCTTGTGCTGGGGTAGTGTTTTAGGGTAGTGCAGTGGTGTTTGGGTAGTGTAGGGGGTCATGCTGGGGGTAGTTTTTTAAGGTTTAGTGTAGCACAGTGGTGTTTGTGTAGTGTAAGGGGTTGTGCTTGGGATCATGTTTTCAGGTTTATGGTAGCCCAGTGGTTTTTGGGTAGTATAGGAAGTCGTGCTGGGGTAGTGTTTTAGGGTTTGGGGTAGTGCAGTGGTGTATGGGTAGTGTAGGGGGTCGTGCTGGGGGTAGATTTAGGGTTTAGAGTAGTGCAATGGTGTATGTGTAGTGTAGTTTGTCGTGCTGGGGTTTGTTTTAGGGTTTAGGTTAGTGCGGTGGTGTTTGTATAGTGTAGGGGGTTAAGCTGGGGGTAGTGTTTTAGGGTTTAGGGTAGTGCAGTGGTGTTTGTGTATTTTAGGGGGTAATGTTTTAGAGTTTAGGGTAGTGTAGTGGTGTTTGTGTAGTGTAGGAGGTCGTGCTGGGGTAGTGTTTTAGTTTAGCACAGTGGTGTTCGGGTAGTGTAGGGGGTCGTGCTGGGGGTAGTGTTTTAGGGTTTAGGGTAGCGCAGTGGTGTTTGGGTAGTGTAGAGGGTCGTGCTGGGGTAGTGATTTAGGGTTTAGGGTAGTGCAGTGTTGTTGGTGTAGTGTAGAGGGTCATGCCGGGGTAGTGTTTTAGGTTTTAAGGTAGGCCGTGGTGTTTGTGTAGTGTAGGGTGTCGTGCTGGGGGTAGTGTTTTAGGGCCCGATTCACAGAACTAACTTAAGACAAAATCCTAAACTTACTACTTTTGGTATTCACAGAAGTTAGGATTTTGTCTTAAGTTTGTCTTAAGACAAACTTAAGACAGACTTAAGACAGTCTTAAGACAGACTTAAGACAGTCTTAAGACAGACTTAGACAGACTTAAGACAAACTTAAGTTAGGATATTGACTTAAGTTTGTCTTAGGTCTGTCTTAAGTCTGTCTTAAGTCTGTCTTAATTTTGTCTTAAGTCTGTCTTAAGACTGTCTTAAGTCTGTCTTAAGACTGTCTTAAGTGTGTCTTAAGTTTGTCTTAAGACAAACTTAAGACAAAATCCTAACTTCTGTGAATACCAAAAGTAGTAAGTTTAGGATTTTGTCTTAAGTTAGTTCTGTGAATCGGCCCCTTAGGGTTTAGGGTAGTGTAGTGGTGTTTGGATATTGTAGGGAGTCATGCTGGGGGTAATGTTTTAGGGTTTAGTGTAGTACAGTGGTGTTTGTGTAGTGTAGGGGGTTATGCTGGGATAGTGTTTTAGGGTTTATTGTAGTGCAGTGGTGTTTGGGTAGTGTAGGGGGTAGTGCTGGGGTAGTGTTTTAGGGTTTAGGGTAGTGCAGTGGTATTTGTGTAGTGTAGGGGATTGTGCTGGGGTAGTGTTTTAGGGTTTAGGGTAGTGCAGTAGTGTTTGTGTAGTCTACGGGTCATGTTTTAGGGTTTAGGGTAGTGCAGTGGTGTTTGGGTAGTGTAGGGGGTTGTGCTGGGGGTTGTGTTTAAGGGTTTAGGGTAGTGCAGTGGTGTTTGGGTAGTGTAGGGGGTCATGTTGGGGGTAGTGTTTTAGGGTTTAGGGTAGTGCAGAGGATTGTTTGGGTAGTGTAGAGGGTCGTGCTGGGGGTAGATTTAGGGATTAGGGTAGTGCAGTGGTGTTTGGGTAGTGTAGGGGCCGTGCTGGGGGTAGCGTTTTAGGGTTTAGTGCAGTGCAATGGTGTTTGGGTAGTGTAGGGGGTCGTGCTGGAGGTAGAGATTTAGGGTTTGGGGTAGTGCAGTGATGTTTGAATAGTGTAGGGGGTCTTGTTGGGGTATTGTGTTAGGGTTTTGGGGTAGTGCAGTGGTGTTTGGGTAGTGTAGGGGGTCATGCTGGGGGTTGTGTTTTAGGGTTTAGAGTAGTGCAGAGGATTGTTTGGGTAGTGTAGAGGGTCGTGCTGGGGGTAGATTTAGGGATTAGGGTAGTGCAGTGGTGTTTGGGTAATGTAGGGGCCGTGCTTTGGGTAGCGTTTTAGGGTTTAGTGTAGTGCACTGGTGTTTGGGTAGTGTAGGGGTCGTGCTGGAGGTAGAGATTTAGGGTTTGGGGTAGTGCAGTGATGTTTGAATAGTGTAGGGGGTCTTGTTGGGGTATTGTGTTAGGGTTTTGGGGTAGCACAGTGGTGTTTGGGTAGTGTAGGTGGTCGTGCTGGGGGTAGTGTTTTAGGGTTTGGGGTAGCGCAGTGGTGTTTTTGTAGTGTAGGGGGTCGTGCTGGGGGTAGTGTTTTAGGGTAGCGCAGTGGTGTTTGAGTCGTGTAGGGGGTCATGCTGGGGATCGTGTTTTAAGGTTTATGGTAGCGCAGTGGTGTTTGGGTAGTATAGGAGGTCGTTCTGAGGTAGTGCTTTAGGGTTTAGGGTAGTGCAGTGGTGTTTGGGTAGTATAGGGGGTCGTGCTGTTGGTAGATTTAGGGTTTAGGGAAGTGCAATGGTGTATGTGTAGTGTAGTTTGTCGTGCTGGGGGTGTTTTAGGGTTTAGGTTAGTGCAGTGGTGTTTGTATAGTGTAGGGGGTTTAGCTGGAGGTAGTGTTTTAGGGTTTAGGGTAGTGCAGTGGTGTTTGTGTAGTTTAGGGGTAGTGTTTTAGAGTTTAGGGTAGTGCAGTGGTGTTTGTGTAGTGTAGGAGGTCGTGCAGGGGTAGTGTTTTAGTTTAGCGCAGTAGTGTTTGGGTAGTGTAGGGGGTTGTGCTGGGGGTAGTGTCTTAGGGTTTAGGGTAGTGCAGTGGTGTTTTTGTAGTGTAAGGGGTCATGCTGCGGGTAGTGTTTTAGGGTTTAGGGTAGGGCAGTGATGTTGGTGTAGTGTAGGGGGTCGTGCTGGGGTAGTGTTTTAGGTTTTAGGGTAGTGCAGTGGTGTTTGTGTAGTGTGTCGTACTGGGGGTAGTATTTTAGGGTTTAGGGTAGTGTAGTGGTGTTTGTGTAGTACAGGTAGTCGTGCTGGGGTAGATTTAGGGTTTAGGGTAGTGCAGTGGTGTTTGTGTAGTGTAGGGGGTCGTGCTGGGGGTAGTGTTTTAGGGTTTAGGGTAGTGCAGTGGTGTTTGGGTAGTGTAGGGGGTCGTGCTGGGGGTAGATTTAGGATTTAGGTAGTGCAATGGTTTTTGTGTATTGTAGGGGGTCGTGCTGGGGGTAGATTTAGGGATTAGGGTAGTGCAGTGGTGTTTGGGTAGTGTAGGGGCCGTGCTGGGGGTAGCGTTTTAGGGTTTAGTGTGGTGCAGTGGTGTTTGGGTAGTGTATGGGGTCGTGCTGGAGGTAGAAATTTAGGGTTTGGGGTAGTGCAGTGATGTTTGAATAGTGTAGGGGGTCTTGTTGGGGTATTGTGTTAGGGTTATGGGGTAGTGCAGTGGTGTTTGGGTAGTGTAGGTGGTCATGCTGGGGGTAGTGTTTTAGGGTTTAGGGTAGTGCAGAGGATTGTTTGGGTAGTGTAGAGGGTCGTGCTGGGGGTAGATTTAGGGATTAGGGTAGGGCAGTGGTGTTTGGGCAGTGTGGGGGCCGTGCTGGGCGTAGCGTTTTAGGGTTTAGTGTAGTGCAGTGGTGTTTGGGTAGTGTAGGGGTTCGTGCTGGAGGTAGAGATTTAGGGTTTGGGGTAGCGCAGTGGTGTTTGGGCAGTGTAGGTGGTCGTGCTGGGGGTAGTGTTTTAGGGTTTGGGGTGGCGCAGTCGTGTTTTTGTAGTGTAGGGGGTCGTGCTGGGGGTAGTGTTTTAGGGTAGCGCAGTGGTGTTTGAGTCGTGTAGGGGGTCATGCTGGGGATCGTGTTTTAAGGTTTATGGTAGCGCAGTGTGTTTGGGTAGTATAGGAGGTCGTTCTGAGGTAGTGCTTTAGGGTTTAGGGTAGTGCAGTGGTGTTTGGGTAGTATAGGGGGTCGTGCTGATGGTAGATTTAGGGTTTAGGGAAGTGCAATGGTGTATGTGTAGTGTAGTTTGTCATGCTGGGGGTGTTTTAGGGTTTAGGTTAGTGCAGTGGTGTTTGTATAGTGTAGGGGGTTTAGCTGGAGGTAGTGTTTTAGGGTTTAGGGTAGTGCAGTGGTGTTTGTGTAGTTTAGGGGTAGTGTTTTAGAGTTTAGGGTAGTGCAGTGGTGTTTGTGTAGTGTAGGGGGTCGTGCTGGGGTAGTGTTTTAGTTTAGCGCAGTAGTGTTTGGGTAGTGTAGGGGGTTGTGCTGGGGGTAGTGTCTTAGGGTTTAGGGTAGTGCAGTGGTGTTTTTGTAGTGTAAGGGGTCATGCTGCGGGTAGTGTTTTAGGGTTTAGGGCAGTGCAGTGGTGTTGGTGTAGTGTAGGGGGTCGTGCTGGGGTAGTGTTTTAGGTTTTAGGGTAGTGCAGTGGTGTTTGTGTAGTGTAGTGGGTCGTGCTGGGGGTAGTATTTTAGGGTTTAAGGTAGTGTAGTGGTGTTTGGGTAGTATAGGTAGTCCTGCTGGGGTAGATTTAGGGTTTAGGGTAGTGCAGTGGTGTTTGTGTAGTGTAGGGGGTCGTGCTGGGGGTAGTGTTTTAGGGTTTAGGGTAGTGCAGGGGTGTTTGGGTAGCATAGGGGGTCGTGCTGGGGGTAGATTTAGGATTTAGGTAGTGCAATGGTGTTTGTGTATTGTAGGGGGTCGTGCTGGGGGTAGTGTTTTAGGGTTTAGAGTAGTGCAGTGGTGTTTTCGTGGTGTAGGGGGTAATTTTTTAGGGTTTGGGTAGTGTAGTGGTGTTTGTGTAGTGTAGAGGGTCATGCCGGGGGTAGTGTTTTAGGGTTTAGGGTAGTGCAGTGGTGGTTGTGTAGTGTAGGGGTCGTGTTTTAGGGTAGTGCAGTGGTGTTTTGGTAGTGTAGGGGGTCATGCTGGGGGTAGTGTTTTAGGGTTTAAGGTAGTGCAGTGGTGTTTGGGTAGTGTAGGGGATTGTGCTGGGGTAGTGTTTAGGGTTTAGGTTAGTGCAGTGGTGTTTGGGCAATGTAGGGGGTTGTGCTGGGGGTAGTTTTTTAGGGTTTAGGGTAGTGCAGTGGTGTTTGGGTAGTGTAGGGGGTCGTGCTGGGGATAGATTTAGGGTTTAGGGTAGTGCAGTGGTGTTTGTGTAGTGTAGGGGTAGGGCTGGGGGTAGTGTTTTAGGGTTTAGAGTAACACAGTGGTGTTTGGGTAGTGTAGGAGGTTGTGCTGGGTTAGTGTTTTAGGGTTTAGGGTAGCACAGTGGTTTTTGGTTAGTGTAGGGGGTCGTGCTGGGGGAAGTGTTTTAGTTTAGCGCAGTGGTGTTTGGGTAGTGTAGGTAGTCATGCTGGGGGTAGGGTTTTAGGGTTTAGGTAGTACAGTGGTATTTGTGTAGTGTAGGGGTCATGCTGGGGTAGTGTTTTAGGGTAGTGCAGTGGTGTTTGGGTAGTGTAGAGGGTCGTGCTGGGGGTAGTGTGTTAGGGTTTAGGGAAGTGCAGTGGTGTTGGTGTAGTGTAGGGGGCCGTGCTGGTGGTAGTGTTTTAGGGTTTAGGGTAGTGCAGTTGTGTTTGTGTAGTGTAGGGGGTCATGCTGCGGGTTGATCTAGGGCTTAGGGTAGTGCAGTTGTGTTTGGGTTGTGTAGGGGGTCATGCTGGGGGCAGTGTGTTAGGGTTTAGGGTAGTGCAGTGATGTTTGGGTAGTGTAAGGGGTCGTGCTGGGGTATTGTTTAAGGGTTTAGGGTAGGACAGTAGTGTTTGGGTAGTGTAGGGGGTAATGCTGGAATATAGTTTTAGTGTTTAGGGTAGTGCAGTGGTGTTTGTGTAGTGACAGCGCATGCGCTGCGTCGCTAGGCGGGACCTAAAAAGCATGCACCAAGATGGCTGCCAACACTTCCTGGATTGAAGTGTTGGTAGCCAATTAGAACCAACCTTGTGCTTGTGTAGTTAGGTCCCGCCGAGATATATAAAGATTTTTTTCCTTTAATATATCAAAAACTACAGTACGGATTTACACCATTTCAAAAAAAGGACACTTTCTGAACCAAGCACTACCTTTTTGACAAATTTGGTGTAATTCCGTTCAGCAGTTCGAGCTGTAGCCGTGTTTAAAGTTTCCTATGGGAAATAACATCACTGTATTTAGACACTTATTTACCCATGTCTTCTTCCATTAATCTTTAGCTATACATATATTACAAATATTTATTTTTCAGAAAGACACATATGTCATCAGTGATGTAATATCTGACGTCATCAGCAGAGGATTGCGGTTGCGTGAGTTATAGTTGCCTGCAGTAACTATAACGGGGGAATTTCATTGGTTTTTTACGAGTGAAATGTCCAGCTAACTATAACATGTGTGAAATTGTACGGTTTTTTAAATGCTAAGTTATGTATTTATTTATTTTTTTTTTTTCAGGTTTTTCACCGTGCGCGCACCGTGCGCGCACCGCGCGCGCCCTGTGGGCACTCGCTGCGCTTCGCGCACCGAGCGCCCACGGTTCGCAGTTCGTGCCGGACCCCCAAGGGAGAAAAAAACAATTTTTAATTTTTTTTAAAATCGCGAGTTCGTGCCATGCGCTCACGGTGCGCGCACCTCGCGATTTAAAAATAAATTAACAATTGTTTTTTTCTCCCTTGGGGGTCCTTCTGTGACCCCCTGACCAAGGCTAGGGGGTCAGGAACTGTCCACTCTGCCCCCTTTTCTCGTTCTCCATCTTTGTTTTTGACCCCCTCAGAATGCGAGAGACAAAATGGCGGCCGACACTTCGTGGTTTTGACCGATTCGAATGTTTACCGACATCTAACAACCAATCAGAATTGCGCTCGCGCACGGTAGGGTGCGCGCACAGTGCGCGCACGGTGCGCGCGTATAGATATTGATATGCTTTCAAATGCTATTTTCCCAGGAAATACTGAACAGATTTACACCAGACCTGCAAAAGACACTTCCTTGACCTTATGGCTACCTCTCTGCCAAACTTCACGTAATTCTGTTCAGCCGTTCGGGCTGTAGCTGCGACTAAAGGTCCTATGGAAAAATGTGTGGGGAAAACGCGCTTTGGGACCCCCTTTTTCTCGGCCCCCGCTTGATGAATCACCCTGAGACTTTCAGGGTAGGAGCTGAACGAAGCGCCCCATTAGTTTTGAAAAGTTCGCGAGGATTCGTCAACCGGCGCCAAAGTTATTCAAAATAGAATTTTGAGATTTCCTATGGAAACTAGGTTGTAACTATAACTATCTACTGGCGACCGCCAGTAGATAATATATATATATATATATATATATATATATATAAATATATATATATATATATATATATTCACTAAAAAGGATGCGCATTTCGTATCCGATGGATTCATGGCACCGCGTCCCGCGTAACGTCATATACGTATGAGTTCACACCAGCTGCTATATAGGTATCCGATGGTTACGCAGTACCAAGCCACAAGTTACTTCATGTACGTATGGGGTTGCGCCCGCTGCGCATTGCGTATGCGATGAGTGCACACTGCCAGGCCCTGTGTTACGTCTTCGACGTATGGTGTCACGCCGGGTACGCCATTCCCTCTTTTTTTTATGTCTCAAAACTATATCTAAATAACTTTAAACTGTATATGAGAGAAAGCGATAATCTAAAATATTTTAAACATTTATATATTTCTAACTGTAATAAACTTTAGTTCATAACATTTCCCATTGTGACAATTGGAGGACCCCACCCATTTTAGTCATTCTCTCTACAGCGTTTGATGAGACACATCCCTTCTGCTTAGAGAGCTTTCTTGAAAAGTTCTTTTGCTGTGTACACATATCTTCTACTACACACAACATGCAACAATCATCTTGATCAATATTGATCACATTATTGTGCTCCCTTTCGGCCTGGGTATTGGTGGCCCGAGGGGGTATCATCAGCCTCGGGCAGAGTGCACATCCTAGATCACATGTGACAAACAGTAAACAGTAATGTGTACATTTGTATTGCTGTATTCTCTGTTGTCAGGCTTTACCAGTATAGTAGTGTGTCATATGTGAGACTTTCAGAATCACGTTTGGCATGCATTGTTTGACTATAATGAACGTTATCACTATTTATGACGTAGCCTCACTGCTGATCCTCCCTCCATCCGAGCACATTCACATGTGTGCGCTTTGTGATAGCAACACTTTCAATAATACCGCACACCATTGACATGAGTGTCTGCGCATATCCACAACCTTGACAATGACATGTGATGTTGGCCATTCAATTTTTTCGAACAGCATCTCATTAGCGATAGTTGCCGCCCTCCTGGTACATGCTACATTAATGTAAATTGCGCATTCTGCGACGTCAAAACTGCAACAAAAACACACATAAGTAAACTTCCTGGCCTGGCAGGAACTGAACAACGCCCAGGTCCCCGGAATTATTATTCACACCTCTACGCTCACCTGGCGTATGCAAGCCCAGCCCACTTTGCGTACGTATAAATAGGATAACGACGACGCCGCATGTCCCAGTTCTTCTACACTGCCTCAGGTGATATGGCCGCATCCACCTCGCATATCACAATGCGCAATAAAAAAAGGGATCCATAAGGCATACACCATCGTCACAATCAGCACTGCACCTGAATTGTGAACACTGCTGCCCGTCGTGTTTGGACACACAACAATGACAGCTGGTGAGCAGTGGGGCCTGGGTGCACAGGGGCTGCAATTGAGCGCGATTTTGTGGGAGGGGTGGGGTGCATCAGCCTGGGTGCGCAGGTACAAAAAAGTGATATTGCCCTGCTTAATAATGTGTTTCCTGACCTCATTCAGTCACATGTCTGTCTCATTTTTAAGGACCTGCTGGACCGTACTGTAGGCCTGAGCCAGTGGGCAGCACTGCCCTACAGACACGTGTTGAGCGCAGTGCTGCAGGAGGGGTGGGGAGCATCAGCCTGTGTGCAAAGGTGCGAACAACCGATGTTACCCTGCGTACCGATATGATCTCTGACCACATTCAGTCACATCTCTGTCTCATTTTAAGGTCCTGCTGGACTGTACTGTAGGCCTGAGCCAGCAGGCAGTGCTGCCCTACAGAGACGTGGCATTGGCTTTTGGGGCACTGTAGTGAGCTGATTATTAAGTGTACATGCACACAGGCTTGCGCCAACTGCATTACACACGCACATTATGCTTCTAGCATGCGCTCTGTTCCTTTGTATGTGAACGTTGGCATAACATAATATTATTTAACCTTGTGTATTCTCGTGCAATCCAACTCCTCTTTGAACCATGATTACCACTAACAGTTGGTAGATCGTACTTCAAGAAGGAAGGATGCACTCAACTGGTGTTCTCTATTAACGTTGAAAGAAACCTTGATTTACCTCAAGACGTTTCCAACATTATATTTTTTCTCCCTTTTTAGACACTGGGTTAGTGGAGCCAAAATGGGCGGAGCGGGTGCTCACCCCGTGATGATTTCCTGGGCATTCTGATGCCTTCCACCGTGATATCAAGACACCGTCCCCGACCGGAGACCTGCTGGGCCACCCTGATAGCGGCACCCCGGAGTTGGAGCTTGCACCGGCACGTCCTTGGACACACCGGTTGTGGCAGGTGAGCAGTCAAGCATCGGCATGCAGGAGCTGCAATTGAGCACAGAGCAGAGAAAGGGGCTGGGGTGCAGCAGCCTGGGTGCACAGGTGCAGGCAAGTGATGTTGCCATAGAAAATAATGTAATCTCTGGCCTCATTCATATCTGTGTTTCATTTTAAGGACTTGCTGGACCGCACTCTTTCTCGCGGACCCCAGCATCCCAGACACACGGGTGACGGGAGGTGAACAGTGATGGCTGGTTGCAGTAGGCTGGCGCTCTATCTCCGTCTCCCTCTGTTCTTTTCACTCTCCCTCCCCTTCTCCCTACCACCCACTCGCTCTCTGTCCCATTCTCACTTTCCTCCGTTCATTCTCACTACCTTTCTTTTTCTCTTAGACATGGCACACATACTTATGTTTCTTTTTTGTCTTGCAGGTTTTGTATGCTGCTTCCGGAGGAGTCCCACCCACTTCTTTCATGTTTTACTGTTGTTCGAATAAAGTTACATTTCCATTTATTTGTGTTGTGTTAATAAAAGTTATTTTTTTTTACCAATAAATAACTGAGTGTATGGGTCTTCTTTTTCTGACAACACTTGTCTGTAGTTTATTGTGAAAATCGGCGGTTGATAGTAGGTTATAAGGGAAATTTTGTTTAATTTTCCGTTGCACCTACCAAATATAAACCAACAGACTATTACATAAATGAAGCCTGGGTAATTGTACAACGGCAAGGGTTCTATGAGTGTATCACTTTATAACACCATGAGTACTGTCCGTGTGATTTCAGAACCAATAAGGCACTGCCTAGGGCCACTGAGGCTTCAAGGACTGGCGAGGCCCACCCTGCATATTTAAATAAAGCCCCAGAGGTTGCCGATCCCCGGTCTTGAGTTGGCCTCGAAGCTCCCGAACAATTCGTAAACAATACCCGGGGAGGAGTCGATCCCCTAGTCTGCTAACCGTCTCTGTGCCCTCCCGCGCATAATTTACATGTGAGATTAAGATCCCCAGAGCTGCAGAGACCCCGCAATATAATAATAGGATTGGCCCCGGAACATTACCCACCAGTGGGCTCATTTAAATGAATGGGTGAGACCCCGCTTCATTTTTTCTCAATTTTTACCATCCGGTTCCACTTTATTGAAACGATACGAGGTTTTCCTCCTCTCGCTTCAACGAGGCAAACAAGAATTTACTATCACAGGGTGCAAGCAATGCTCCCACCCTGTATTACAAGCATAAATTTCCCGCGCTTGCACACCCCAGGACATTGTATGACCTGCGCCTGGGAGGTGGCGCTCCATGGGACCATGATGCTTTGTTTAATGCATAACTACAGAATAAGTATAAACACATACTAACACTACTTGCACACTTGTGGTACAGCAACCAGAGTGTAGTGTAGAGGCAGAGGAAGCCCAAAATCAAAAAATATAAATCCTTCCAGAGGTAGGATCACATAGTTCGATCAGCCGACGACCTTGGGATGAGTAGAAACAGATTCAGCAAGAAAACGAGTCTTCAGGACATGACCCTGGGATGAGTAGAAACAGATTCACCAAGAAAACGGGTCTTCAGCACAACGCAAGCAAGTGCAAAATCTTGGTGAGTGCTGCCTTCTTTTCACCTTCTCCCGCTCGTCGCCAAATTTATGTAGTGAACAGGAAGACAGCAGTGGATTCGATAAGTATATTTATTGCAGGAAAAGAAGACAGCTTAAACAGCCAACAACAGGCCCAGACACCAAGGCATCCGTCTTCTCCAGCACCGTGTACAAACTCCCCAAGATTCCACTCATGACAATCAATCAATCAATCAATCAATCAATCACTTGTAACGTGCACTACTTACCCGTGAGGGTCTCAAGGCGCTGAGGGGAGGGGGTGCTGCTACTGCTCGAAGAGCCAGGTCTTGAGGAGTCTTCTGAAGGTGAGCAGGTCCTGGGTCTGCTGCAGGTGGGTAGGGAGGGTGTTCCAGGTCTTGCCGGCGAGGAAGGAGAAGGACCTGCCACCGGGGGTTGCTCATTGGATGCGGGGGACGGCGGCGAGGGCAAGGCTGGCGGAGTGGAGCTGGTGGGTGGGGATGTAGAAGCTGAGTCTGCTGTTCAGGTAGGCTGGTCCGTTGTTGTGGAGTGCTTTGTGTGTGTGGTTGAGGAGCTTGAAAGTGATCCTCTTGTTGACGGGGAGTCAGTGTAGGTCTCTCAGGTGGGGGGTGATGTGGCTGCAGCGCGGGATGTTGAGGATCAGTCGGGCGGAGGCATTTTGGATGCGTTGCAGTCGTTGTAGCTGTTTGGCTGGGATTCCTGCGTAGATGGCGTTGCCGTAGTCCAGCCTGCTGCTGACGAGGGCTTGGGTCACCGTTCTTCTAGTTTCGGTCGGGATCCACTTGTAGATCCTGCGGTGCATGCAGAGGGTGTTGTAGCAGGAGGAGGAGATGGCGTTGACCTGCTTCAACATGGAGAGGGAGGAGTCGATGATGAATCCTATGTTGCGTGCGTGGTCTGTGGGTGTCAGTGCTGTTCCCAGTGTGGTCGGCCACTAGGAGTCATCCCAGGCAGAGGGGGTGGGGCCGAGGATGTGGACCTCCGTCTTGTCCGAGTTCAGTTTCAAACGGCTGCTCCTCATCCATTCGGCGACAGCCTTCATTCCCTCGTGGAGGTTGGTCTTGGCGGTGTGCGGGTCCTTGGTGAGGGAGAGGATGAGCTGGGTGTCATCAGCATAAGAGATGATGTTCAAGTCGTGCTGGCGGGCTACTTGTGCGAGGGGGGCCATGTAGATGTTGAACAGGGTTGGGCTGAGGGATGAGCTCTGGGGTATGCCGCAGCTTATGTCGGTGGCTTCGAATCGGAAAGGTGGGAGGCGGACTCTCTGCCAGTGAGGAAGGACGTGGTCCAGTCCAGGGCCTTCTCCTGGATTCTGGCTTCTTGGAGGCCTGTCTTTAGTGTGCGGTAGCAGACCGTGTCGAAGGCGGCTGATAGGTCCAGGAGGATGAGGGCTGATGTTTAGCCGTTGTCTAGTTGGCATCTGATGTCATCTGTGGCGCGATGAGGGCTGTCTCGGTGCTGTGGTGTTGTCTGAATCCGGACTGGGAGGGGTCTAAGATGTTGTTGTCCTCAAGGTGGAGGGTCAATTGCATGTTGACGGTTTTCTCGATGACCTTCGCCGGGAAGGGGAACAGAGAGATGGGCCGGAGGTTCTTGAGGTCCTTGGGGTCCGCCTTGGGCTTTTTGAGGAGGGCATTGATTTTGGCGTGCTTCCAGCTTTCCGAGAATGTTGCTGTCTTGAAGGAGATGTTGATGACCTTCCGTAGTTGAGGTGCGATAGATGCATCAGTTTTGTTGAATACGTGGTGTGGGCAGGGGTGTGACGGGGATCCTGAGTGGATGGAGTTCATGACCTTGCGTGTCTCGTCGTCGTTGACGTAGGACCAGGAGGTCAGGCGGTTGGTGCAGGTGGTGTTTGCATGGGGGTGGAGTCTGCCGTAGTCTGGGCGGTCGTGGTGTTGAAGCTGTCGTGGATGTCGGCGATCTTGCGGTAGAAGAAGGTGGCCAGTGAGTCGCACAGATCTTGTGAGGGCGGGATGTCATTGGTGATGGCGCTGGGGTTGGAGAGTTCCTTCACTATGTTGAAAAGTTCTTTGCTGTTGTGTGTGTTGGTGTCCAGGCGGGCTTTGAAGGAAGATTTCTTGGCTGCTCTGATGAGTTGGTGATGTCTACCAGTGGCGTCCTTGTGGGCTGCGTGGCTGTCTGGTATATGATCGTGAAGCCATTTCTTCTCCAGTTTCCGGCATGTACATTTGGAGGTCTGGAGCTCTTTGGTGAACCAGGTGGCTTTCTTGCTGGTGTGGCTGTTGGAGGGTTTCTTGAGCGAGACGAGGGTGTTGGCGCAGTCGTCAATCCACTGTCTGAGGTTGTGGGTGGCGGCGTCTGGGTTGGTGGGGTCTGAGGATGGGTTCTGGGCAAGGGTGGAGGTCAGTTGATCTTCGGTGACCTTGTTCCAGCAGTTGCGAGGCCGCTGTTGGGTGCGGTGGTGCGTGCTTGGTTTCTTGAAGGTGAAATGGATGCAGCGGTGGTCGGTCCAGTGGAGTTTGGTGGTGCGGTTGAAGGCAACGTGGGTGCTAGTGGTGAAGATGGGGTCGAGCATGTGGCCGGCAGCGTGGGTGGGTTCGTTGACGAGCTGTCTGAGGCCGAGGTTGGCGAGGTTGGCGATCAGGGTGGTGGAGTTGGCATCTTTGTTGTTCTCGAGGTGGTAGTTCAGGTCTCCGAGGAGGATGTAGTCCGTGGAGGCGAGTGCGTGGGTGCTGGCGGGGTTGGCGATGGAGTCGCTGAACTGAGCACGGGGTCCCTACATTCTAACATTAATTACTTACATTAGAGTATCATTAAATCCTAACATTGTACTATGACTTACATTGAAATAGTACACAGAGCACATCACTTTACAGCAATGAGCTCACGGTTTAATCCCCGAGTCTTCAGACCAGTAGGGGTGAGTAGTTTGCTTCCCACTCCCTGTATAGAATAAACGCATACTAACACTACTTACAGTTATACTACAGCGGCCAGTATGCTACAGCGCCCACAGCCCATCACTTTACAACAATCAGCTCGGTTTGATCCCTGAGTCTTCACACCGGTAGGCGTAGTACTTCGCTTCCCACTTCCGGTATATTATAAACGCACGGTAGAGCTCAGTAGTTCGCTTCCCACTCCCTGTATGGTATAAATGCCTACTAACACTACTTCCACAGGTATCCTACAAACACCAGAGCACATCACTTTACAGCAATGACCTCCCGGTTTAGGCTCTAGGTTTCATACCCGACTGTAGCAGCATTTCATCTCAGCACCATGTCACTCTGAGCAACACCGCACTTTCAGACCGGTAGGTGTGACTACTTCACTTCGCACTCCCCCACAGAGGTTACAGTGCTCCTATCCTCCTATTTCCTACTCTTTCCCCCTTACTCGCTTCAATGGAATCACGAAATGGCGGCCAACACTTCCTAGTTGCAACCGCTTGCAGCGCTCACAACCAATAAGCAGCAAGCTCGTGCTTGTAACGCCTAAGCCAATCAGATGGCAGAATTCCCAAATATCAATATCTGTAAATTTCGATATTTCTCCAAAACTACTGAATGGATTTACACCAAATAAACAAAAGCATGCTTTCTAGACCAATACCCTTCTCCCTGCCAAAGTTGGGGCAATTCCATTCACCCGTTCGACCTGTAGCCTTGTCTAAAATTTCCTATGGAAATTAACATGTAGAAAACAAGTTTTGGGACCCCCCTTTTTTCTCGCCCCCCTTGACGAATCACCCCCAAAGTTCCACATAGGAAAGTTTGGAAAATGTAATGAAGAATCATCAAACGACGCCAAAGTTATAAGCAAAACAAAAAATGCTCTTCCTATGGAAACTATAACTGCCTACTGGCGACCGCCAGTAGGTAATATATAATATATATATATTTGTTTTTCAACTTCGAGGAACGTGTGGGCACTTGCTAACAACGCAAAACTCCATAGTTGAATATATTGCACAATTTCAATTAAATTCCCAATCTGATAAGGGTAGCCGACACGCTAAGAGAAAGGGAACAGGCAGCAGCGACTATGTTTAATGACGAGACAATACC
Source organism: Triturus cristatus (assembly GCF_964204655.1). Lineage (NCBI taxonomy): Eukaryota > Metazoa > Chordata > Amphibia > Caudata > Salamandridae > Triturus > Triturus cristatus. Next base: position 1,137,385,599 of record NC_140583.1, on the reverse strand, counting down.
TAACATTGGCTCAGTTTCCCATAATCCATCTAGTAATCCGAGAAATCCTGGCATAAAGGACAAAAGCAAACAACTAGAGAAAGATATGCGTGCAGAACAGAAAAAATGGTGGGAAGCCAAATCTCTGCAGCGCTATATTGATGTTGGACGGATACCAAGGGGTCTAAGAATTTTATTGGCCCCCAGTTATGAAGCCCCTGATCGTGAAATGATGAAGGAATGGGCAGAAATAAACTTAGACTCGTCCCGCAAGCTTTTGTTTATTTTAGTTAAATATGCAGAAAAAGACTGTGTTAGGCTATCTGAGGAAATTGACAAGCTAAACAAGGAGCTTGAGGAAATGGGTCAAACTGCGGAAGTGGAAAAAATAAAAAACGATATGAAAAAATGATTGAAAAAGGAGGAAGATGATGCAGCGGGGAACCTGGGCAACAGGAATCAGGACAAAACCCCGTACCAAATATCCTCCCTTCGTCACAGACCAAATATCACATTAACACATTCACTCCTACATTCATTGGTGGGGCCCATAACACCAACATTCACACTTCACTTCTCACTGGCCTGCACTTACAGCAGAGATTAATGTTCCAAGCGCTGACATGAAAGGAATACCTTATAACCTATAGAGAGAAATGTATTTACACATTTATACACTAATATCCTTACCCCTACAGATCTCAATCCTAAATATGAAGATACTCCTCCCACGTGATCAATGGATCATTTAGTTGGATTAGTATGGTGATTTAGACCAGCTAAAAACACATTTGAAATCTTGATCTTTACCTCCCTCAATAAATGACAAAACACATTTTTCTTGTTAATCAATATTTGTTTATCTAATTATCGCAAGAATTTTAGTTCCATCTATTAAATTTTATTAAATCACAGAACATCATATTTACCTAATCTGGCTATTGGTCGTCCTCTAAGTCATCAAATTTAGTCATCAATCAGTCGGAATTCGAAAGTTCTTCATGCAGCACGCTACAGTCCCAAAGATGGACAAGGACCAGAGATGTGCAAGCATCTATCAGTGCCCATAAATTTTATAAAGTTCGCAGTTCATCAAAGAAATGGACAGCATTCAGTCTGTCAAAGATTCAGGAACGCAGCAGTCACATAGTGACACGTCGTCTCCGTCAGCAAAAGGAAAAGCACGTGTGTTAGAGTAGCCATAGCAGTGACTCTCTATTCTACCGTCATTTTTATAATAAAAGTAATGTCAAGATGTTACATTTTGCAAAATTTGGGCTTATCCCATTGGTCGATTGGGATCGTCCGGTGAGGTTTCTCACAGTTCAGGAGGTCATGTCACTGTACATGATCTTTCCGGTAACTTGTATCTGTCCATTGTTAGTGTACTTGGCGGGCTTCCCACCGTGGCCTTGCTTGGGCACAGTGAGACTAGGGTCATGTCGAGGCCACAGGAACATGTTGTAGCGCAGGCGCACTTCGCCCAAAACCTCGGGGAATGGTGGCCATCGCATCGTGTTACGTTGGCGACCATCTTTGCTTTAGGCCCAAAGGACAACTTAAGCGAAACAAACACAAAAGAGTAATTAATACATAGAAATAATGAATAAAATGTTAAACCCTCACTAATTCCCCTATGTGCTTGTAATTATCTAGCGTATAGCGACATTTAAAGCGTTCATATTCACCCATTGATGTCATCTGGTGTGACATTACGAAAGCGTCACAGAAGCAACATATATCATGCGATATTCTATTTTCTACTGTTAGTATGCGTACATATGTTAATTACAAATTATTTAGCCATGCAAAGTGCAAATCCCACGTATATTTCGTACATTAGTAATGTTGATTAAACTTCATGCAAACACATTAATAGTATTAGAATTAATAGGTTATTCTAATTAGTATAGGCATGCAGAATAGGGGGGGTATACAAAATTTTGTACTACCCGCTCCATCAAAGATATTATAAGGGAACGCAAGGCGTTCAAATTTCATTGTGACAGATGCGACTATGAGTGTGGTAGGGTGTTTACTTTTGCACGCAAATATGATACCTTAAAAGCAGATAAATCAGGCGCACGTCAGAAAAAAACCTTGAAAGCGACAATAGCAAACATGCAGCCTGCTTTAACATCAGCTTCGGATGTCAGTTCCGCAGCTGATAGTGATCCGGAATTGGCGCAACGCAGAAAGGCAAGAAACCAAGCCTCAAGAAAATTTTCCCTAACTGAGGAAGTTGATTTTTTATGTCAGGAACGTCTACAATCCCTAGGCCCACGAAAACAACAGGGCAACCAGGGAGCAACAGGAGTAGAAAACGAAGGGATAGGCGCCAAGCTAGTAGACGGCTCAAGCAAAAAAAATCAGCAAAAACGTCAACAGAAGCAATATTGGTGGAAATAGCACCCAGTATGTTTGATTTAAAACACAGGACAGTCATCAATCTAAAATACACTGTACTTAATAAACAGAGGAACAACTTTTGGCTTTGGGTCTCTCCTTCTGTCATGAAAGCTCCTTTAATTACGCCACCACACGAGTCGACATTTACGAGTGTGTTCGGAAACTTAAGCTACAAAAATATTTTAGACAATCTAAATGGTCAAAACCTGGGGCCCCAAATAAAACCGATGATGATAGTCTAACGCAGGAGGAAGAAACTACAAGAACGCCCACCAGTGGTTCAGAAAGCCAGTTGGTTGCTGTATTGCAAGACTTAGTAAATGGAGGAGACACTTGGAGCACAAGTCAAAACAACTTGGAGCACAAGTCAAAACAGTTTGTCGTCTCCTACAAATTTCCAAAAAGCAGGTCAAACATCATTTAGGCCTCCCTCTACCTTTTACCGCATGATGTTAAAAGACTCGATCGATATTTTCCAGGAGAAAGTTGTCAATGATTTAAAGAATCTCAATCGCAAAGTTCAAAGTGTAAAGACAGGTGGCAATACATGGAGCAGACAAAATAACAAAAGAGAACTGCAGTACCATCAATTTATGACGAAACTCAAAAATAATAGTGATATAGTCGTGAGATGTGCGGATAAAGGTGGGAACGTAGTCCTATGGAAATGCGAGGACTACATCAGTGAGGCCATGAACCAACTCAATGATCCTACCTGTTATTGCCGGAGCAACAAACAAACTTTGAATACCATTCATGGGGTATATAACATGAAATTGCCGGCATGGAGGAACACAGGGCCTATATCCATGGATGAATATAAATACTTGAGGAACAACAACCCGATAACACTGATACTATATTTCATTCCTAAAATTCATAAGCATGCAAGTGAACCGCCGGGGAGGCCAATTATTTCCGCTAGGAACAGCATTTTTGAGAAAACATCAATTTACATTGACTTCTTCCTCCAGGGACATGTCCAAAAATTGGCATCATATATCAGAGATATGGGGGATTTTCTGGAGAAGATGCTTGATTTTCAGTGGAACAGTGATTATTTACTAATCACACTTGATGTGACCTCCTTATATACCTCGATTAGACATAAAGATGGCCTTAGAGTCTTACAGTATTACCTAACATGCAGGGGTCCTGATTACAATGAACATACCAATATGTTAATGAATATGGTTGAAAGTTGTCTAACCAACAATATCTTTATGTTCCAGAATGCTTATTTCCAGCAGGCAAGAGGTGTTGCCATGGGAGCCAGCTTCTCCCCCAGCTATGCATGTTTGCATATGGGCTGGTGGGAGGAGCTGGTTCTCATGAAAGAACATGGTGAGGCTATGAGCAACCATGTTAAGGCATGGTGGAGGTTCATTGATGACCTCTTCCTGTTTGGCATGGCACACAGGATGAAGCGGAGGATTTTCTTTCACATATTAACAAAAATCATCTTAATTTACATTTCAGTGCCTGTATCAGTAACAAAACTGTGAATTTCTTGGACATTGAAGTATATGTTGAATGTGCCAACTGGAAACAAGATTACATAGAAAACCAACAGCTGGCAACACCATTTTACATGTCAGTGGTGCCCATCCTGGGCACCTGGTACAAAGTATACCTTATGGCGAGCTGTTGCGCCTGAAACGTATTTGCAGTAATGATCAGGACCTACACAAGGCCCAGGGTGAATGTCTAACTAGATTTAAGGAGAGAGGGTATAGCAAAAAATGTTTGGAAACTGCCCTTATAAAAAGCAACCAGGAATCCAGAGTGTCCCTCCTTAAATCCAAACCAAAGGTGAAAGAGATCATAGATACACCCGAAACTTTCAGATTTATCTTGAAATTCAACCAACAGGAAGGTGCCATAAGAAAAATAATAAAGAGAAACTGGCACCTGGTAAAACAGGATCCTGTTGGTGCCCTAGTCCCGAAAAACCTGCAATATCATACAAAAGGGGCAAGTACGTGAAGGATACCTTGGTCAAGAATGACCCAGGTGGTCCTTCAGCGAAAGGTACATGGCTATCACAAAGACTGGGGTTCCACAAATGTAAAATCTGTAAAGCATGCCAACATGGGGTATCAACGACGGGATATAAAACCGCATTTGGGGAACAAGATATAATGATTGATAAAACATTACATTGCAAAACTGACCATGTGGTGTATGTGCTGGAGTGCCCTTGTAAATTGAAATATGTAGGCAGTACTATCCTACAAGGCCACAAAAGGGTGCTCCAGCACATACGAGCCATCAAAAACAATGATCCTGCATATCCGGTGGCTTGCCACTTTAATGAGAAACATGCAGGCAATCCCAAGGAATTGTAATACTATTTAATAGATTGCATTCCAATCACCAAAAGGGGAGGTGATCGAGAAAGGGCACTCCGTAAATTGGAGATGCAATACATTTTAAGCCTCGACGCTAAGTACCCCAAAGGGTTAAATGCCACAGAAGAATTGAATGCTAATTTGTGCAATTAGAAGATTCAGGGCTCTGAATTTCTAAATGAAGAAAAAATCTCTATTTTTATACTGATTAAATTAAAGTTTTTCTACTCTTAATGATTTGTCTTAAAAACAGATATATTTAAACATATATTTGAATATCTTTTCTCTATCTATACGAGAACCTTAAAAAATATCCCTGCTGCCCAATTAATCTCATTTATCTAGTCTTTGCAAAGTTAAGACACATTAGTTCGCTCAGCACAAATCACATTTTTGCACAGGGTTTCAAGTTTTAACAATTTTTGTTAATTGCTAACGGAATCAGAGTTTGTAGGGTGATCACTGTTAGGTTCAATGAAGTCATCACTTCCTTCATTACCAGCACTTATTTGAGGATACTGTTATGCATTCAAGCATTGGTTTAGGTATTAAAACTAAGATTTTGATCAGCTAATAAACATGATCCATTTTAAATGGTATTTATACATGTATTTAATGATGTATTTATATTTATATTTATTTATATATTTATTTATTTATACATCTATTTATACAGTCTGCTGCTTTGACAAAATGCATTTACGCATATATTTAGTTTTGATCATGTACTGTATCAATATCAATGAACACAGTGGGCAAATAATGCTGATGTCACCCACCTATGATAGATCAAATGAATGTGGCTACCAACTTTATATATTATTATATTCCATTACCCTTTTCAAATTGCACTGGTCACTTTAAGAAAACAATCACATGGTATAAAATTCAAAAAAAGAAAAAAAGTGTAATGTATTTAAGAAACTGTCATGGCTAACAACGCGTCATGTGATCAAGTTCCCCGCTTCATTGTGGGAATTTAAATAAAAGACACCAACCGACAAAATTTGGTGGTGCGCGCTCTTTCTATGTGCCTTCGAGCAACGGCTGAACGAGAAAGAGCCTGTTCGGATATTTATATATATATATATATATATATATATAAAATCACTGAAAAAAAACATAGGTTTCAGGGACGTTATATTTAGTTGGACATGCTCGCGTACAAAACCATAGAAATTGCCCCATTATAGTTAGTTCAGCTAACTATAACTCGTGCACCCGCAATGCACTTCTAATGACGTCACATAGTACATCATTCATGACATGGTCAGTGACATCACTGATGACATCACTACTGACATCTCAAATGTTTCTGAGTCTGGGACTGAGTTTCATGAGTTTTCTAAAGTGCATGGCTACGCAAAAGGGGCTTCCAGCACGAAGACAGCATTCAAGTCCCGTATCTTGGCTTTTATCCAGTCAGTAACCCCTGCCCTAGAAAGCTGAATCATCTTCAAGACCAAATGAATCATCTACAAGACCACCAGAAACAAATCCCCTAGTATACCTATCAGAGAAACTAGCCACCTTGAAGGAAAATACTGCACCAAGAGGAAAGACATTTCCAAACTTGAAATAAGTAAATGCAGGAAAAAGAGATCAGAAAACAACAGAAGGCAAACCTTATCTAGCTGCACGATCATCTGCAACAAACTGCCCATTAGCATCCTAATAGCCTATCTTTCTCAGAACGTCCATTCATTTCTCTCCCTTGAAATTCAGGACTAAAGTGAAGACTCATCTGTTCATAGATCTATAGCACCTCACTGCTAGTTACCTACCTTCTCTCTGCAGCACTGTAAACCTTTTCAACAATGTAAAGTCATTCATTTCCTTCTGTTGAACACCCCATTTTTTTTCAGATGTTTGCATTGTGTAAGTACACACACATACATACATATTTATAACAGGTGAAGATTTCAAAAGAGGGAATATTGAATGAACATGGTTATTCACATATTCTATCAGCCAGTTAGACATTGGAAAGGATTTCTTTTTTTAAAGCGAGACCAGTGATTGAACAGGCTTCACATACATCTCTAATTTACCTCAAAATCCTATCTAGTCGGCAAAGGGTCTAGGGATTAAGTGAACCAACACCTGTTCATCTTTTTCCAGCTGTTTAATCCCTTGGCACTCTTTCAATACCTACTTGTGTACTGATTTACTTCATCTAAGTTTTGTGGGGCAGTGTATGTGTGCCTGAATGTTTGTTGGCTACATCCTACCTTCAGTGCTTTTATGTTAAAAGATATGAGTACTTGGCTTGCCATTAATTCTTCCTAGCAATATGCCATTCCTAAACATCTGTTGGACCCCGATTTATATCTCCAACCCACAATTTATATCTCTAACCCATTCTTTCTCCTCTTACCTACTCCTGTAGCTTGTTTTCCTTTCCTTCGTCCTTCCTCCAGGAAAGCATACACATAACATGGTTTATTAACTTCTGCTGACTTCCATTTAGGCAAAGATTATGCCATTTATTAGGACCTTCCTCACTCCTTCACTCTTCTTCCATTCATTCAACTTTCCTCTAGCACTTGTAAACATCCTTCCACAGTTTAAATTGATATTCAAGCAATCAACACAACACATCATGTGGTCTGTGTGCATGGGCGATTACTTGCTAGGTGGTTTATGTTTATGGGTGAATGTAGGTATGTATGCATGGATGCATGTTTATCTGTGGATCCATTTATTTATTCAAGAATTTATAGGACGCGCAGCTACCCCCTATGGGGGTGTCCCAGCCCTGAGACAGGCAGCAGAAGAAAGGTACTACCAGGAGCCTAGAGGCTAGTAAAGAGCCAGGTCTTTAGAGCAGAGCATGTCGGAAGATAGCTTCTGTCTCAGCAGTGCGTAGAGAGAGTGGCAGGCCATTCCACACTTTGTCAGAGATCACTGCGAAGGCTCTGCCACCCATTCTAGAAAGGCGAAAGTGAGGAATCATCAGAAGGAGATAGTGCTTAGATCTAAGGTTCCGACTGTGTTGAGTGTGCTTGAGGCGAGCTTGAAGGTAGCCAGGGCCACGTCCTTTTTATCCCACGACACCGCACGATAACATAGATGCTTTCCACGAAACAGTAATGAAAGATCTAGTTACTTTTCGTATGAAAACTAAGAAACCCTCTTACAAACAACCTAAAAGGAATTTTACTAAAAACCAATGGGATTTTGTTAAATCATTAGCAGAAGACGACAATATAATAATCCGTCAAGCGGACAAAGGCGGTAACATCGTCTTATGGGATCGCAGTCTGTACATTAATGAAGCACTTAAGCAGTTAAATGATGAAAAATATTATATGGTAAGCAATATGGAAGAATACAATGACAGTATAATAAAAATCTGGGCAATGCTAACAGCATGGAAAGACCAAGGCCTTATACAATGGGAAGAATTCTGTTACTTGAAAAAAGACTACCCAAAGTTACCTAGTTTCTACCTATTGCCTAAAATCCATAAAAATGCCACTTCACCGCCAGGGAGACCAATAGTTTCATCGATTGGCTGCGTTTCAGAAAATATTTCTAAATATGTAGACTATTTTCTACGGGAGTACGTGGTAACTCTTCCGTCATACACCAAAGATACCAAGGATTTTCTTGGCAAAATAAATGATATCGTGTGGGAGGAAGATTATCAACTAATCACAATGGATGTAAATTCACTCTACTCCATAATTGACCATGAATTGGGGTTAAAATGTTGTTTTCACTATTTGAAAAGAAGAAAAATTTGCTTTTTGGACCACACTATGACAATACTAGAAATGATAAAATTCTGTCTAACACACAACATCTTTTTATTCAATGATCAAATGTTCAAACAAGTTCTCGGTACTGCTATGGGGACTTGTTTTGCCCCAAGTTTTGCCAATCTCTTTCTTGGGGTGTGGGAAGAAGAGGTACAGAGTAAAATTACCCAAACTGAGTCAGGAGAAAAAATAATTAAATGGCTTATGTACATTGACGACCTTTTTATTATATGGAAGGGGGATGAACAATCAGCAATTGCATTTATAAACAACTTGAATGTCAATGATTACAACCTGAAACTGACATATAATATAAGTAAGGTAGCCATAGAATTTCTAGATGTCACGGTGGAAATCCGCCAGAACAAAATCTGCACCAAACTGCACAGAAAAGAAACAGCAGGGAACAGTCTTCTTCATGCCCTGAGCAGCCATCCAGAAACTTTAAAATGGAGTATTCCATTTGGAGAACTGCTCAGGGCAAGAAGAAACTGCAGTAGCATGGAAGATTTCTGCATTGAACAAAATATAATGCTTGAAAGATTCAAAGAAAGGGGATATCCCAAATGGGTGCTAGATAGAGCGGTCGAAAAAGTGAAAAACATCTCGAGGGAAACAACTCTGCTAGAAAAACTTGAGGAAGAAAAAGAAGGAACAAACCAACCTAGGGTTATCCTCACATTTCATGCAGAGTCTAAAAATATTGCCAAAATTTTGAATAAAAACTGGAACACATTAAAGACGGAACCCAGTTTGGTCAAAGACTTACCCACACGTCCACTTATCACCTACAGGAAAAGCAGAAATCTGAAAGATATTCTGATGAAAGGGGATATTTCTAAACCCCCAAAAAACACACGCCTTAATTTAAAGGGGTTTTTTCCGTGTGGCCACTGTAGAGCGTGCCGCAGCAGTCACATGCGGAAAAAATACAGTACACCTGTAGGTGAAAGGAATATTGATCAATTCCTTACATGTGGAACTTCATTTGTTATTTATATCCTCGAATGTCCTTGCCACTTAAGATATGTGGGAAGTACCACTCTGGCAGTAAAAAAGAGGGTGTTGGAACATATGCGAGCTATCAAGAACAAAGATCCACATTACCCTGTGGCAAGACACTTTGCTAAGTACCATCTATCCAACAACTCACTCCTATCTTTCTTCGCTATAGAACAGATAGAGTACAACAGAAGGGGTGGTAACAGAGAATTACAACTCAGACAGAGGGAGTCTTGGCATATCATTAACTTACAAAGTAAACATCCAGGAGGATTGAATCAAGATGAGGAACTAAGTGTGCATTTACGAGAATAAGATTCATTGGATGCTGTGCTCTGTATATCTTATTGATCTGTATATCTGTGTACTAAGAGGTAATTGATTAGAATTTTAATTGAATAAGTGTATCTAATATATTTGTAATTTGTTTTATTTTTAGGAAGAAAGGAAGGGGCCGACTCCGGAAGGGAATCGCAATTCACCCCTACCCTTTTCTTCCAGAAGAAAATTGAGTCACATGACAGATAAGAGAACCTCCATATTCCTAATGATATGTTTTAGTTCTTTTCTGTAGTGTATAGATTATATAAGGGAAAGGTAGCACAGAATTTTAATTTTGTTGACTTGGGTGTGGATCTTTTTGGGTGGAGCAGGGATAGATTAGGTCACGTTGCTTGAGGAGACTGTTTGTTTATCGGACAAAAATAATGATAATGTATCAGAAACTTGTATAGTTTATACGTACCATTATGCACACAAGAACTTTGCCTCATGTACATACATATCAAAGCACTATGCTTTACGAAGAATCTATATATATTGAGGATTTACATACAGGTCACAGCACTAGACTGAATAGAGGATAATTTTCTTTTTAGCTGGTTATATAAAGAAAGCATGTATAACAACTGTTTGCAACTATGAATTTTATAGTTCATAATCAGAGCACTATGCTTTATGAATAGTTTACACTGTGTGCATATATTGAATACAGCACTAGACTGTATACAGAATATTTCGTTTCAGGTACAATGTATAAATGATATCAACATGTAAAATAAGAGGAAACAACTGTTTAAAACTATGAATACAATAGTTTATAAAACTAGAAATTACATGTATTAGACCATATAGAGCACTAGACTGAATATATGTTTCATGTATACTTTTGACTAGCTCAAAATGGCCGCCACAGTAACACACTTGGTTGATCACAGTTTTATGTTGTCCGTTTTTTGCTTTGTTTCCCTGATAGTATAAACGTGTATTCATCCCACGACTCCGTGTGTGATCAAGCCTGCTGTGTCAGGCGAAACGCGTTACCTAATAAATTAGATCTGGTGATTGTAAAGCTCGGTGGTGGTCGTTATACTTGCTATATTTGATAATCTTGAAGTCGGCGCGCTCCGCCGACACCGAACGACCTGCCTGCCTGGGGCGTGGGGAGACAGAAGGAGCAATCGGAAAATGAATATATATATATATATATATAAAATCACTGAAAAAAAACATAGGTTTCAGGGACGTTATATTTAGTTGGACATGCTCGCGTACAAAACCATAGAAATTGCCCCATTATAGTTAGTTCAGCTAACTATAACTCGTGCACCCGCAATGCACTTCTAATGACGTCACATAGTACATCATTCATGACATGGTCAGTGACATCACTGATGACATCACTACTGACATCTCAAATGTTTCTGAGTCTGGGACTGAGTTTCATGAGTTTTCTAAAGTGCATGGCTACGCAAAAGGGGCTTCCAGCACGAAGACAGCATTCAAGTCCCGTATCTTGGCTTTTATCCAGTCAGTAACCCCTGCCCTAGAAAGCTGAATCATCTTCAAGACCAAATGAATCATCTACAAGACCACCAGAAACAAATCCCCTAGTATACCTATCAGAGAAACTAGCCACCTTGAAGGAAAATACTGCACCAAGAGGAAAGACATTTCCAAACTTGAAATAAGTAAATGCAGGAAAAAGAGATCAGAAAACAACAGAAGGCAAACCTTATCTAGCTGCACGATCATCTGCAACAAACTGCCCATTAGCATCCTAATAGCCTATCTTTCTCAGAACGTCCATTCATTTCTCTCCCTTGAAATTCAGGACTAAAGTGAAGACTCATCTGTTCATAGATCTATAGCACCTCACTGCTAGTTACCTACCTTCTCTCTGCAGCACTGTAAACCTTTTCAACAATGTAAAGTCATTCATTTCCTTCTGTTGAACACCCCTTTTTTTTTCAGATGTTTGCATTGTGTAAGTACACACACATACATACATATTTATAACAGGTGAAGATTTCAAAAGAGGGAATATTGAATGAACATGGTTATTCACATATTCTATCAGCCAGTTAGACATTGGAAAGGATTTCTTTTTTTAAAGCGAGACCAGTGATTGAACAGGCTTCACATACATCTCTAATTTACCTCAAAATCCTATCTAGTCGGCAAAGGGTCTAGGGATTAAGTGAACCAACACCTGTTCATCTTTTTCCAGCTGTTTAATCCCTTGGCACTCTTTCAATACCTACTTGTGTACTGATTTACTTCATCTAAGTTTTGTGGGGCAGTGTATGTGTGCCTGAATGTTTATTGGCTACATCCTACCTTCAGTGCTTTTATGTTAAAAGATATGAGTACTTGGCTTGCCATTAATTCTTCCTAGCAATATGCCATTCCTAAACATCTGTTGGACCCCGATTTATGTCTCCAACCCCCAATTTATATCTCTAACCCATTCTTTCTCCTCTTACCTACTCCTGTAGCTTGTTTTCCTTTCCTTCGTCCTTCCTCCAGGAAAGCATACACATAACATGGTTTATTAACTTCTGCTGACTTCCATTTAGGCAAAGATTATGCCATTTATTAGGACCTTCCTCACTCCCTCACTCTTCTTCCATTCATTCAACTCTCCTCTAGCACTTGTAAACATCCTTCCACAGTTTAAATTGATATTCAAGCAATCAACACAACACATCATGTGGTCTGTGTGCATGGGCGATTACTTGCTAGGTGGTTTATGTTTATGGGTGAATGTAGGTATGTATGCATGGATGCATGTTTATCTGTGGATTCATTTATTTATTCAAGAATTTATAGGACGCGCAGCTACCCCCTATGGGGGTGTCCCAGCCCTGAGACAGGCAGCAGAAGAAAGGTACTACCAGGAGCCTAGAGGCTAGTAAAGAGCCAGGTCTTTAGAGCAGAGCATGTCGGAAGATAGCTTCTGTCTCAGCAGTGCGTAGAGAGAGTGGCAGGCCATTCCACACTTTGTCAGAGATCACTGCGAAGGCTCTGCCACCCATTCTAGAAAGGCGAAAGTGAGGAATCATCAGAAGGAGATAGTGCTTAGATCTAAGGTTCCGACTGTGTTGAGTGTGCTTGAGGCGAGCTTGAAGGTAGCCAGGGCCACGTCCTTGAAAAGCCCGAAAGGTCAGAACGAGAGCCTTAAACTAAATACGTTAGCTCACCGGAAGCCATTGAAGCTTCCTGAGATGAGGGGTGATCGAATGACGATAAGGAATTATCCATTTCAATCTGGCTGCCGCGTTTTGAATAATTTGCAGTCGTCTGATCGAATAGGCTGGTGCCCCAAGATAGAGACTCTTTGCGTAGTCGGGGTGAGAAGTAATTAAGGCATGGAAGATGGTCTTACGGGACGCCAGGGGAAGAAAGTGAAAGAATTTACGGAGCATATGCAGCTTGCTAAAGCAGGAAGAAGATACCTGACTAATTTGAGATGTGCTGGATAGATCGTTATCAAATCGGAAACCAAGGTTCCTAGCGGAGTCCACTGGCTTAGGAGGGGGATTCAGCTCAGAAGGCCACCAGAGCGTCAGGGGAGGCGGGCTTTTTTGATTAAAAAAAAAGAACCTCGGTTTTATCCGAGTTGAGTTTCAAAGTGTTTAGAGACATACAAGAAGAGATGTTACTTAGGCATTGTCTAAAATTGGCAAATGCCGCTTCAGAGTGATCGTCGAAGGAAAACACCAATTGGGTTTCGTCGGTGGAAGAGATCACTCTAACCCCGTGAGATTCAACCAAAGCTGCGAGGGGGAAAAGATAGATGTTGAAGAAGAGAGGGCTTAAAACCGAACCCTGGAGGAACCCATAACTCAAGGATTTCTCATCGGAAACAAAAGGAAGGACGGAAACTTGTTGCGTCCGGCCACTGAGGTAGGACCGAATCCAAGACACAGGACTGCCCTGGATCCCTAGGTTGTGAAGTCTCTCAAGAAGGATGGAATGAGAGACCGTGTTGAATGCCGTAGACAGGTCAAGGAGCACCAACATGGCTGCTTTACCAGAATCCACGCATTCCCAGATGGTCTCAGAAAGATCTAGGAGGTTGGTCTCAGTACTATAGCCGGATCTAAACCCAGACTGGGAGTCATGAAAAAGATGGCGAGATTCCAGATAGCTGGGGAGTTGTTCCTGTGCTAATTTTTCCAAGATTTTGGCTGGTGCTGGTAGAAGATTGTCGAAGTGAAATGGGTCGGTGGTTTTTATAGAACATAGGGTCGGCCTCGATTTTTTCAGAATAGGCACTAAAAGGGCCTGTTTCCAAGTTGAGGGGAAAATACGAGTGCAGAGGGAGAAGTTCCAAATCTGGTTTAATGGGGAATATATGAGAGGGGCTAGTGTGCTAAAGATCTGAGACGGGCAGGGATTCTTAGGAGACCCGATTTGCAAGCTAGAAGTTTCTGAAGTGAGGAAGCAATAGGAATGGGGTGGAAAGTGGTCAGAGCATCACTGTTAGCCGAACCGGCAACAGGGATCTGAGGGTGGGGAGGCGGGGCAAACGTTGAGAATATATCCAGAATTTTGATATGAAAAAAATCAGATAGCCCGTTACATAGATCCTGGGTGGGAGGAATTACACTCGAGGTGACAGACGGCTTTGTGAAGCCTTTGACAATTTTAAATAGTTTTTGGTGAGTTGCCAGCCATTTGAATTTTATTACTAAAATACTCTCTCATTGTGGAGCGTTTAAGTTTGTGAAAACATTTTAAGGCAGCTTTATAGACTGACTTGGCTGTAGGATCATAAGATGATCTCCAGCTGCACTCCAGTTTCTTACAGCGACTTTTCTCAGCACGGAGCTCAGAGGTAATCCAAGGGGCTGATGGCTTTTGTCTCGAGGAGTTGGTGAGTTTAAGGGGGGCCACAGTGTCTAAGGCTGGGAGAGCCAGTTGTTAAATTTTATAGAATCGAGACCTGGGTCTCCTGTCAGCTGAAGGGGGGTGCCAGACAGAGCAGGGGTCATGGTATTGCTGGTGACATTGAACCATTTCCTTCTGTACTCCTGTTTCAGAGGGGGACCGGGGGTACGGGGCGGTGGCGCCATGCTGAAAGGAATTAAGAAATGGTCGGACCAAGTAAGTGGTAAGGGTGAAGCAGTAGCCAGATTGTGGTTGTTGGTGAAGAGTAAATCTAGCGTGTGACAGGCCTGATTCGTGGGGCCTCTAACCAACTGAGACAAATTAAGACCCTCTAAAGACTCTATAAGCTGACTGGCTTTGGAGCAATGTAGGTCGTCTGCATGCACGTTAAAATCTCCAAGAATTGTAAAATGAGCGTGCTTAAGTGACAGGTCAGCAGCAATATTGTAGAGTTCAGATAGGTGATGAGAAGGGGCATTAGGGGGGTCTGTAAATCAAAATACTGGCCATAGCAACGTTTGGGGCCATAGTGATGCTGAGGTACATGGCTTCTAAGGGTTCGATATTTGGAAGTTTCTTATATGCGATTTCCCAGCTAGTGCGGAGGACCACTGCAACTCCACCTCCCACCTTGTTATCTGCCCTATTCACCCCAGCGAATTGATAGTCATTGGGAATGGTTAAGGTGAGGTCGGGATTAGTGTGGTCCCTGTCCCATGTTTCGGTCAGGAACATTAAGTCCCAGGAATGTGCTTCCAGGGAAAGCCAAATATCGTCTGAGTGACGGGGAAGGGATCTGGAATTAAAGAGGCAAGCTTTGATGGGGGGTGGGGAATCACTGACGTTTCCATGGGGAGTGTTAAGGGGGGTTGGCACAGCCGGGAGTGGTGGGAAAGAGTCAGTAGTAAAAGTGAGTTTGCAAGAATCACACTTGAATAGTGAAAGAGGCCCCGAGAGGTCAGGCCAGAACAAGGACTTACAGTTTGCGTCCCTGAGGTTCAGAAGTTGAGCTCTGGACCAGTGTAACCAACCTTCTGGGGGACCACTGGCAGCGTGGCTGGCGCTTTCTGCGTTGCATGCGCGGACGGGCTTGCCTGAGGCGTGCCAGCATCACGCCTGCTGCATGTCGGGAGTGACATGTGGATTAAGTAGTCAGCAGGCAGCGGACGCTAGAGCGCTAACCGTCAAGCTCCGCCCCCGTCTAGGCCGGAAGAGGAACCTCAATGCCACCCACACCCTCCACAGCAATCGGGAAAGCCCGTGGTGGAACGAGGTGCAGGGCGGAAGGCGCCTGAAAGCCGCGGGAAGACTACTGTGAGCAGAGAGAAGGTATGAACAGAGCAGTACAGTTTAAAAGATGCAAAGTGAAAAGTGCCAGAAAATCTAGGGCGCAGCAAATAAACAGTTCATCACAGTATCAAACGAGATAAAAACAGATTTAATATCAATTTAACAAGAGAGCAAGTGCCTTGCTACTGCGCGCGTCCACTGCACATCGGGAATGACATGTGCATTAAGTAGTCAGAAGGCAGCGGACGCTAGAGCGCTAAATGTCAAGCTCCGCCCCCATCTAGGCCAGAAGCGGAACCTCAATGCCACCAGCACCCTCTACAGCCATGTAGGTGTTTTCTTATGCCTGTATATTTGCATGCATGTATTAGCTATGTCAAGGAATGTGTGCATTTACTTTTTTGTGAGCATGCACTACATATAGTCAAGCATGTTGGATTTGCCAGTGCATGTCTAAGCTATACCCAATATTGCCAATCTGAATTTAAAATGCTGTAAATATGTGATTTTTCTATTTCCTATTTTAATGATTCTCGAAATATTATTCTTAGAAGGATGAATGTGTGGGTCAAAGGAAGTGGCCCTTAGGGGTCACCCGGGTTACTTACAACCACCTGCTATGCCTTCACAAGAAATAAAGAGTCAGTCAGAAAGTAGAGAATACAAACATACTTTTATTAGCAATACTCTGCAGAGGAGTCCAATCTGACCTGCACCCTAAGATGTCTGCAGAGGGACTGACCCCCCAACAGTCTACAACACATAATAATTCTTCCCAAGAGCCTCCACCATGCCCACAGTGGAAAGTTACTTGCTTGGGCCGAACATGAACAAAGAGGGCACAGAGGGATGAGCTACCACCTGCCAGATGGGTACATGCTATCTGCAACTCAAGGTTACCGTTCTGAGCCTCAGCGTCTCCTAATGTGAGAGCAGGACTATATAGTCGGATAGTTATGCGAGGGCAGAATGGCCTATTCATTAGTAAGTCGAGAAACAGCCTTGAACACAAGAGAAAATAATAACGAAATACAGTGTTCTGCTGATGCAAGCAATAGGAGTAATGAGGCCTAGTTCAGGCACAGTCTAAGCAGCCTATCGGGGATTACGAAATACAAAATGGAGTCACACTCGCTAACTGACACCTGCATATTACGGGGATAATTCAGTGGGTTGCATAACGTGAATACAAAGGGCGTCTATTTAAGCCACACACTGCTAACCTAATATAGAATTAAACGAGTGCATTGTGGGAATGGGATTTTCAAACATAACAGACACTCCTTTTAGCATGGGTGGCTAAATGCTTTATTGAGGCTATCCGGTAGGGTCTATACAATTCTAAGTGGGGAGAAAGTAAATGCATAGTCAAAAAAATCAAAATCAAAAAACAACTTTATTCGGTTTCTTTCTTAAAAACCATAAAAGTTACACAGCATCCGGATCACCTTAAAAACATGATATAATAAAAATACATGCATTTCATATCAGTAAAAGAAGTAAACGATGACCCTATGGGTAAATTTCATATACTTAACATAATAACATAAAAGACTGGGGGTGTCTGCTGCCGGATGAGGATACTAAGTTTCCAGACATGCCCTTGTTCTCCCAGTAAATTTCAAATAACCCACGGTGGAAAAGTTAGTCTGCCTTCAGCAGTTGCAGATACAAAAGAGCTGGGCGAGCCTGATTAAAATTCAGCTTCTTTGAAAGGGGTATTAAAAAATAGGTACCTCATAAAATTAGCAAAATATCATAAAGTGTAGCAAGTCCTGCAGAGACTCACAGTCGCTGCCACAGGGTGCTAACACCTGACCTCTACTGCACCCTTTTGGGACAGCGAGTAGCAACCCTGACCAGTAAAAAACGCTCATATGTGGACAATGACCCCAGGAGATAAGGCTCTGTTGATGGGTTTGTTTTTAGCATCAGGAATTTGCGAACACCAGGTTTTCGCACTTCTAGCTCGTCTCTTTCTAACTTCCTCAAACTGCTAAAAGCTTTCTTAACAAACTCCACATCCTTTTGTACAATCAGATCCGGTTTTATGAAAAGTTCAGGATGCCCCAACTCTTCAAGGCAACCTCTAATATATTTCAGCCATGGTATTCGGGACATGTGATCAAGGCCCATACAGTCAGTTATAATCTGCTGGCTGAGGACTAAATCCTTATTCAGCCAACACTTGAGCCGGAACACTAGGGGGCGCAAGGCCAAAGTGTCACATAAAAAAGGTACCCCCAATTCCTCATGAGCCGCCAGGTTCGATAAACCACTTTGCACACCAAGCAAATGCTTTAAAAATATATTCTCAACCACCTGTAATGCATCTGTGCCAATATGCCCCCACATTTCACTGCAATAGCACACTGTTGCTATACTTTTGGCCTGATAAACTTTCAACATGGCCGCAATTGGGCACTTACCCCTCTTTGCGGCAAAGTTGAAAATAGCAGCGTTTACCCTCGTGAGCTCACCCTTTTTCTTCTGAATGAGAGGCCTCCACTTCAGGCGATCATCCACTAAAACTCAAAAATATGAGAAGACGGGCGTCAGAGGGACCTTCTCAGGATCTACTGCGAAGACAACATTTTTCTTGGGCCGTATCCCTACCTGCATTATATATGATTTGGCATTGTTTATTGCTAGGTCTCGTGCCCCCATGAAATTTAAAAAGATGTCATGCAGGGATTAGAGTCCCCTAGCAGTTCTAGCTATAAGGACCGCATCATCTGTGTATATTAGGACAGGAAGACCCCATCGACCTACATACGGGATGTCTGCCCCTGTGTTAACCAGGGCTCTATCCAGATCGTTTATATAGAGGTTGAACAAAAAAGGGGCCAAGATGCAGCCTTGTTGTACACCCCTCCCAATTTTAAAATCCCTAGAGACACGAAGATCCTGAGCGTATCTAACGTTCGCCTTGTTGGCCCTGTGCAGATCCTCTAGGAAGTTAACGATGTTATAATCCACCCCCATGGCCCTCCTGGACTGCCACAGCTTAACCCGGTTGACGCAGTCAAACGTGGGTGAGAGGTCCATGAATGTCAGGTAGATCATGCCTGGGCGGGCAATCGTGTACTTACAGAGAATCATATAAAGATTAAGGCATTGAGCCACAGTTGACCGCTCAGGGCGAAATCCGTATTGGATATCAAATATTATATTGTGCTCCTCTGCCTAGGTAGATAATCTTTCTAATAACACCCCTCCTATAACCTGTACCACTGACTCAAGAAGGGAGATCGGCCTATAGCAAAAAGTGCTATTGCGGTCCCCCTTCTTAAACACCGGCATAATAGTTGAAGTGACCCTGGAGTCTGGGCAACCATCCCGGGCAGCAGGATTAAACATGGCCACTAGAACCGGTGCCCAAAAAAGTGAATCCGATTTCAAGAGGTCCGGTGGGATGCCGTCCGGGCCTGGCGCCTTGTTACATGTCAGGCCGGCAATCCCAACCTCGACCTCATTCTGATCGAAAACCACGGCGGAAATATCCGCCGCCCTAACGGCTGTTGAAATTGGTCCGTACGGCCCTTGAACATAGATTTAAAATGGGACACCCATTCTTCCTCGGTGATGTGGGAACCTAAGTCGCTACCTGTATCTTTCTCAAATAGCGGTCTATTGACGATCCCCTAGAACCTTGAACTGTTTCCTAACATACTCGTCTCTAACAGCTCCCTCCAGGCCTCCTCCTTCAGCACACCCCTGCGTATAGCCAGAACCTGTTTATATTCGTTACAACAGGCACGTATCAGTGGTTGGTTTCTCGGGTGATCTTCAAAACCTCCTTCAGCTTTCGCACCACCTGAGAACAGGATGAATCAAACCATCTGGGATTTGAGTTAACTACCCTACGTGCAGGTGCACTTAGGAGTTCCCCTACCCAACTGGTGATAACATTAAAGGCACTGAGGACATCCCTCGAAGAGGTACCTGACGCGACACAAAGTGCTAGTTCGACAGCACATGAGTCTCTTACCCTACTATGAAAGTCATCAGGGGAAAGCTGTGTCCATTTAAGACGGCGCCTACTGTCTGTAGATCTTTGTGTGCCCGGTATCAGCACCCTAGATTTGCTAAGAAAGAGTGGGCTTTAGGAGAGGGCGAGGAACACTAGATCAGTGTTTAAACTTAGATTTGCTTATTGGGAAGTATACCCAGGCTAAACAGGGTTCTCTCTACCTCTGCTTTGCAGATCTAAGTAGTGCTTTCGACTTGGTGGATCACTCCATTCTTTGGGCGAAGCTGCTTGAACTTGGAGCCCCGGAAGGCATCATTTTCTTTTTAGCCCAGCTGTATGATAACCTTGAAACTAGTGTCCGCTACGGCGTAAATGGGGAATGCACTCCTAACTTTAAGGTTAGGAGTGGTATAAGACAAGGTTGTGTCCTTGCGCCCTTGCTTTTTACACTTTTTATCAATGAGGTAGACACAGTTTTAAAAACAATCTGTGCCGATGCTCCACAGGTCAATGGCCTTGACGTGCCGATATTGTTATATGCAGACGATGCCGTGTTACTGTCCAGGACCCTCATCGGCCTCCAACTTTTGATTGACAGGTTCTCCGTTTTTATCAGGGATAGGAAACTGCTTATAAACAAAACTAAAACTTATACTATGATCTGTGGGGGTGGCCGCAGGAGATCCCCCTCCTTTTTCATTGATGGACAGAAAGTGCTTCAAGTTGACAAATTCTGTTACCTGGGAATCACCTATGCCAGAGACCGAACCTGGGCACATGAAATTACCAATGTGCGGGCCAAAATGGCCAAAAGTGCCCATGGGGTTTTTAGATTTGCGGCTAAGATAGGCGACAGGCGCATTAGGGATATGTTGCAGATTTATCAATCACGATGTGTATCAATTGCCTTATATGGGGCTGGGGTCCGGGGACACTGTTCTAATGGCTGCCTGCAAATTGAGGAAAATATTTTTCTCAAAAAACTTTTGTGTTTACCAAATTCTGCCCCAAATGATTTAACCCACAGAGAATTAGGGATTAATTATCTGTCTGACTTGATATCTTTGAGACCGTTAATGTTATGGCACTCAATCTGGCAAAAGGAGGAGACAGCCCTGAATAGATCTGTAATTAACCACTGTCTCTCTCTGGATAACCATTCTAAGATCCCTTGGTTAAAATACATAATATACAGTTTCCTGGAAATCTTTGATATAAATTTTTGGTTGACCCATATGCTGCCGTAGCAATGTCAAAACATGAGATGAAGAGCATATTCATGAACGACAAGGCAAAGAGGCGGGTGAGTGGCATTGGTTTACTGTCCACCTGCATGTTTTATAATAAATTTGTGGGTAACGAGGGATTTCAATCATATTTAAGTCAGGTGACCAGACCCTCGCATAGATTTGTCCTTACTAGGTTGAGGCTCGGGCTAGTACATCATTTGGTGGCCTTCCTGTCTCCTAAAAAACACCCGGTTGGCCCTTGCAACTGTGACGGTCAATCTAAACAATGCACTTTGCACTTTCTTTTGCTATGTAACCTCTATAGGAAATTCTGCATTGTTTATTTAAAACCGATCCTTGTAAAATATGGAGCCCGTACTGTTAACGATGCTATGAAACTGCTTTTTAATATGCATAATCCGGATGTTTGCTTTTTTACTGCTACCTTTTTATACAAATCAATTGATGTTAGGAAAAGTATGATGTTTTAAAATTTTATGTGTCAAATGAATTAATTACCCCTGCATTTTTGCTTGCTTATATATGCATGTTATTTCGTGCTTTTATGGTCATTCTTGATATGTACCGAATAGAGCTTTATGAAATGAAATGAGTGGGCCACTCAAATGCACACAAAGGGGATTATGATCGCTGTAGACACTTTCCTTAATAGTAAACCCACAAAAGAGGGACTGAAGGGTAGATGAAATTAGAATATTTTCAATAAAAGATCCACTACCTCTACCTTTAAAAGAAGGAACAAGAGCTTTGCTCTATGGGGCAGAGACGGACATTCATGACATTAAATCAAATTCATTAAGCAAGTTGTTCAGGACTTCTCCCTGGGTCGAATGCTCAAAGTGGAACTCCCGCATTCAGGGGCAACTCAATTCAGCCATACTAGTATACCTCGGATCTCCACAAGAGTGTATGTTAAAATCGCCCAGCACCATTAGGTTATGTGATATAAAGCCACAGGTCTGTCTTATATAAGAACCCAGCTGGACGATGTTGCATTCCCCCAAATTACTTGACGTTGCGTTATAAAAGTTTATCAGGCCCATACTAGTAGTCCCCTTCTTCAATACAATAGCTTGAAGTCCCAACTTTGAAGACCGGAGGGTCTGAATCCGGCAATCCACTGCCCATGATATTTAAATACCAAGCCACCCTTAGTTCTACCACATGCCGATGGCAATGCCGGGACGAAGAAGGTCTTGAATCCCTCCAAAAATAAATTACAATTCACCAACCATGTCTCCTGGAAACAGATCACTGAAAATTGCCTGATGAACTGCAGCCAAGTGGGATCCTGAAACGTATCTGCCAAGCCTGCAATATTCCACGACAAGATATTATTATTGGGTACACTGGGGACCAACACACTTTGCTCAGTTGAAGGATGAACCTTCTACTGGGGCTGTATCTCTATGGCGGGCTTTACAGAATTATGTAGTCAGTCACACTCCTCCAGCCTAGATAATGTAGAAAAACTATTAGATAACTCTAGAGGGGGGACAGGGTAGTGCCCAGCTGGTTGGTTTTGACTACGTGCAACTTGTGGGCACCCTTGGTATTGTGCTGCGGAGGGCTTTTGAAGCCACCTTTCTCGGGGAACGTCCATATTACTGGTCCCTGGAATATGCCTACATGTGTCTACTTTATAGAAGAAACCTAACGGTAGTGCCTGTACATCAGACCCATAAATTAACGGGCCCGAGTTGAAGTCCCTGGACAGAATTGTTCCTGCTAGAAATGCTCTATTGAAATTCACAATGACGTAATCACCTCCTCCAGGGATCCGTGAGCTGCCTATCCAGCCAACTCAACGTACCATAATAAGAAATGAATAGTCACTCAAGTTACAAGGGAGAATAAAGCAGCACATAAGTATCAAAATCTGCTTAGTATTAAAAAATGCCCTCATCAAAGAGCATCATGTCCTGGATATCCTGCATCATCATAGTAGAGACCTTGTTATCCCGTCCTGACAAGTTAGGGGTAGGGGTGAGCTTGCTCACGCAATAGGTGCAACATGCTGGAAGGCAATTAATACATAGGCAACATGTAAAGATGACACCTGCAATAGCTATTAGAACACGTAGTATCTTCCAACCCCATGATGTCAGCAGACCCCAGAGCCACCCTGTGAGGGACCATGAACCATTATCCTGATGGATATCTGAAGCACGTCTGTGTAATTTCTGTATTGCGGAATACACATTAGGGGCGTTATCAGGAATGTACACACAGCAGCTGCTGCCGATGATGTGGCAGGCTCCACCCCTATCAGCAAGAATGACATCTAAAACTATCCGATTTTGAAGAGCAACGAGCCTCGTAGTCTGAAGCTCGACTGTAATATTAGTCAGTATACCTGCAGTAGTATTAATAACTCCCTCAACTACTCTTGCAAGGTGACGAATATTACGACTATTGAACATGGGACCCCACAATGACAGAATGCCCTTCATTATGTCAGTAAATTGCTGTAGGGGGGTATCTGTCTGATCAATATCATCTGGATTGACAACTCTCTTAACTCTCTTAACTTGATGCACATGGAGAGCCCTACGCTATAGCCTATGAGCCTATGAGCCTTCTGATAATTGGATGGTTCAATGTAAACGGGAGGTAAGAGGAAGGAAACATAACAACGGCCAGACCATTCCCTGGGAAGCCATGTATAAGCCTGTTCCCCACAACTGAAGTATACATTCGGAGGTGTAAGCAAAGGTGGGCTACTACTAGTGTTCAATCGGTATGTATAGTTACAACTGCTCTGTCCTACTGGAATGTTCCCTGAACCTTCCAAACAGAAACTCGCTCTTGCATTGATCACAGAGACAGGCATGGCTTTGTCTTCAGTGATATTGCGTTCCTGCAAACATTTAAAGTATTCAGTGACATTGAATCCTTGGAAATCTAGCATTTCATTTTGTAACCAAGTGACATTCTCTTTAGCTTCAAAAACTTTCATGCACGTTTCTGGATGTTGGGTACCCTCCTTGCCATCTGCCCCAGGTGCATATCCTTGATATACCACTATATACTCCAACACTGCTTTGTAATCAGACTGTACCATTTTCATAGCGTCAGCATGAAAGTGCATGTTTACCATAGACAGTAATTGAAACAAGGCCTCACAGCTACCTAAATATGACAGGGGCAATGACACCAGCAAATCATTCTTGTGCATAACAGAGGGGAGTAACCCACACACCCAACAATTTGTGTCATTAGTGGTACTGTGTACCTGATGAAGCATCTGCAGGAAAGCGTTCTTGGTATAAGTCTGCCTCTCTTTATGCGGGGCCAGTGTAATGAACAGGTGTTCAGGTGTAACTGGGGTAGATCTCACCAGATTGTGCACAGGATGCTGTTCTTCTAAATACCAGACCACCCCAAATAGTGTTATCGTCACCATGAGGATGACTACTACCACTCCTACCCTTTGCCCAGTAGACCAACTAGACCACACAGGACCATTCTGCTGTAATGGACGGGCCACCAGGGGCTGTTCCTCCTTCATGACTGCACAGCCAAATGGGTACATAGAAAGAAACCTTAGGAATTGGAGCCACAAAAATACAACCTACCAGACGGGCACAAGTCACCCAGCGTCCGTTTAGAGCCTCGCTGGTAGGCTCCTATTGTTCATCAACGATGGTGCTATGAAGCACTCCCACGGTGGAGTTGCGCAATTGCAGCCCTTGCTGGAAAACAAATCCTCTTCTTTCAGGATAGGGCACCCTCCCTCCTGGGCAAGTACCCTCAACAATCCTGTCCAGTTTCCAGGGCAGTGCACCAGTGTAGCTCACTCTAATCTAATACAGGCACCTTAGGCACGGCACCTACGCACTAAGCTCAAGTCTTTCCCTAACGCCTGGACTGTTCTGCTGGTGCACCGTCCTTCTTTCAGGGGCGCAGGCTGTACCTGGTAACTCCAGGCACTGTCTCGTCAACAAAAAGGGGGTGAAACTCAGGGTCAGATGGGCATTAAGACTCAGATTTTGGGGTATTGGACACGGGGTTATCCGGGGCGGCCCTTATCTCTGGTGGGACCACCTCCAACAAGGCTGCATCACTTTCTTTGTCCGTCTGCGCCTACCTCAATCAGGTGTCAGAGAAGGGAACAAAGTGGGGCACCCGCTCTCCTTCCTGGTCAGCAATGCCGTTGAGGACCCACCTATCATACGGAAGCGGGAAAGGCACCTTTTTGATGTGAGCCCCATGGAGCCAATGCTTTCAGCCCTCAAGCTTCACGGCGGTGTGGGTGGAAAGCAGGACAAGCATGGGCCCCTTCAACCTCACCAGGCAGTTCTTCCACTGAAATATTTTTACAAGAACAGAATCCCCGAGCTGTAGCTGATGCCCAGGCCTATCTGGTACTGGTTGCAGCGTGGCGTGAATCTGTTGGTGGATAAAACGAAGATCTGTAGACAATTCATACAGATAATCTATCAGCAAGTGGTACTCTATCTCGGAAAAGTTCTTGGCACTTGGGACACCCCAGACATTGGCGGGGCACCCAAAGACTACAAGATACGGGGGAAACCCTGTTCTAGAATGTGCTATCGCCCTGGTAGATAATAAAGTGAAAGGTAACACGTCTGGCCATCGCAATCCTGTGCTTTCTTGAATCTTTGCTAGTTTCAGTTGGAGAGTACCATTGTACTTCTCAAGCAGGCCTGCTGACTGGGGGTGGTTTACTGCATGAAACTTCTGCCTAATATGCAAACTTTTGCACACCAATTCAATTACTTTTGAATTGAAGTGACTTCCGTTGTCACTCCAAATCACACGTGGCAATCCATAGCGTGGGAAAAAGTATTTTAAGAGTGACTTCGCCGTCGCCATAGCCGTATTCTCTTTTGTGGGATAAGCCTCAATCCATAATTCAAATAGTTAACTCGTTCCATTTCGTTGAAATCCATCTGGAGAACCTCGAAAGGGAAGGAAGGCGGTGCAAAGTTACCTGCGGGTGTAGGAGTACCTTTCCCAGGATTATGCTTCAAACAAATGATACAATGCTTCACTAGGTGTGTGGATACCTTAGAGATATTATCCTTCTGCCACACTGGGTCCAGTAGTTTACATATTTCTTTAACGCTAATGTGTGCTGGACCGTGGGCCATGGTAACAACAGGGAGCACATAAGCGTTGGGCAGCAACCATTCCTGCTTCCCAGACAGATCAGTCCAGCACCCATCGTCATCCAAATGCCCCGTACTCTCCTCCTATATTGCCAGTTCATCTGATGTTGCCTCACTTTGTATTTCCCTGACATTCTCCAATGTGTCCTCGAGCATTCCATTGTCTGGGACCCACCTAGTGGGACCTGCTACAAACATCTTTTTCATCTTTGATCGAGCTGTCTCCTTAGCTGTATGATATGCGAACGCATTTCCCCTTCTAGCATCGTCTGTGATGGCTTTGTGAGCGCTACATTTTTTTATTGCCAACTTATCAGGAAGTGTCAATGCTGATAATAGTCCAAGTATCAATGGACCATGCCGTATTTGTGACCCATGCGAGGTCAAGAACCCTCTCTCTGCCCAGAGATGCCCCAAATTATGGGCCAACGCAAAGGCGTACTGGCTGTCGGTAAAGACATTAACAGCCAGTACGTCACTCAACTCACAAGCTCTAAGGAAGGCAACCACCTCTGCAGCTTTGGCCGATTGGTATAGGATACGGGATGTCTCAACTACAGTATGTAACGTTGTTATTGCGTATGCTGCAGTGGTAGTGCCATCTGATAGTTTAAAACAAGAGCCATCGACATATAGTTCCCCTTGGGGGTCAGATAAGGGAACATCAGTCAGGTCTACCCATCCTTTTGTTTCTTCCTCAGTCCGAAATAAACAATCATGAACATCATTGTCCTTTTCTTACAAAGGGAGAGATAGTAGCATGGCTGGGTTCAGAGTGGCACATCGTTTGATGGTAATGTGCGGAGCAAACAAGATCAGTTCATATCCGGTCAGACGCGCACTAGTAAGGTGCTGCGTCTTTGTCTTATTCAATAGAGTATCCACAGCATGAGGCACCATTATTGTGAGATCAGTATCAAGGACGAGACCTGCCGGTTGTCTGATAGTAACTGTCACCGCTGTGGCAGCTCTCAGGCAGCTCGAGAGAGCTCTGGTGACGTTATCAAGAATAGCAGAGAAATAAGTGGAGGGTCTTTGCTTACCACAGAAAGCCTGTGTTAGAACAGAAAGTGCGCAGCCATCCGCTTCGCGTACGTAAAGCACAAAAGGCTTCTGTTAATCAGGAGTACCTAGCACAGGCGCAAAGCATAACCTTTATTTGCTGAAAAGCTTGCTGGCATGCGGATGTCCAAGGCAGGGGTTTATGCACATCTTTGATGGTCAGGTAAAGGAGGGGTTTTGTTAGTAAGAAACAGTTAGGGATCCTGTGATGACAATACAAAGTTATACCAATGAACGCGCGTACCTCACATTGGGTCTTAGGAACAGGCATATTAGTATTAGAAGCTATGCGTTCAGATATTAGTCTACAACCCTACTTCGACAGTAGGTGACCTAAATAGGTGACCTCCTGTCGACAATATTGACATTTGGAAAGTGACACATTGTGTCCATTGTGTGCTAAATGTAACAGTAATTTATCTGTGGCCTTTTTACAACCATCTTCAGTGTTCGAAGCCACAAGGAGGTTGTCAACGTACTGCAGCAACACATTACCATGGGGAAGCTTCATGAGCTTTAAAAGCTTGGCTAAAGATACTAGGACTTTCAGTATAGCCTTGTGGAGCACAGCAGAATCTAAAGCTCCTGCCGGCTATTGCAAATCCAAACAGATGTCTACTATCTGTATGGATCGGAATGCTGAAGAAAGTATTCTTTAAATCGATCACAGAAAAGAATTTTGCTGACGGGGGAATCATTGTCAAAATCGTGGTAATATACAGAACCACAGGGTACTAGGGAAGCACTATTTTGTTTACCGCTCTAAGGTCAATTACAAAGTGGTAAACATCAGGGTGGTCATCAGAGGAATCCAAGGGTGTCTTTTTAAGAATAGGAAGAATAGGGCTATTACACACATTCGCCACTGTCTCTTCAACCACACCAGACTTAATCAAATCCTGCATTATTTGCAATAAGGCCTTCTCTCCTGTCTGGGATATCTTGTACTGGGGAATACGTGGCAATACAGCATTGTCCTTAATCTGTATAGAGACCGGTGGGATCTGGAGTAACCCCACATTCGTGTCTCCTGTAGCGCACAGGGAATGTGGTACATCTTTAAACTCAGCGGGGAGGGGGGCATCCATTGCAAGGCATTGCTTGGCTCAGGCCACCTGCGGTCCAATAGTCATGTAAACACCGTCTGGAGAACAAAAAATTGTCGCATGTAACCTTTTTAACAAATCCAATCCCAACAAATTCTCCCCACAATTTGATGTTAATAAAAATGGTGAATCGACCGTAAAGGGGTCAATAGTGAGAGCAAGGGGCTTTGAAATGGTATAGTGTTTAGGGAAGAGCGCCCCAATGGGTATATGCACTAAATATCCAGTGATCTGTCTATAAAGGTACGGTGCTAAATGGTGGGGAGAACCACCTACCTCCCTAAATTCTGCGGCCTTAGCTGCAACTCTAGAGCTTTGATTCCCAAGCACACGTTAAAGTGATTTATACAAAAACACAAAAGACAGCAGTAGCAGTAGTAAGTCAATACACATATAGACACAAGTCACAGTAGCATCTTGTTTCTTATATTTTCCTTTTTTATTGTTTCTTCTGAATCGTGAGTCAGATTAAAAGACAAAGCCAACATGTGTTTCGTCACTTCTGTTTTATATACACCTGCGGGGGCATGATGAGGGTCGAGGTATTGCACAAAACGGAGGCATCTTCCTGGATAAAAATGCAGGGTAGGATTCATTCTGGCACAATGCTCCTGTCACACAAATTAAACCTCAGCAGGAAGCACTTACAGATATAAATAAAGCAGGTGCCCGATTTGAAGCTCAAATTCTGTAACGCATTAATCAACCCAAAAAATTGTGATCGAGGTTTTGGCTAAGCAGATGTGCCTTCTCTCCATTTCCACCCTAAAAAGATAGCTGTAATCCTTGCTGGAGGTCTTCGCATCCTTGAGTTTCTCGAGTGCAATCCTCGTGTAGAATTTGTGAGCGTGGCTAAGCAGATGTGCATTCTCTCCATTCCATACTGAAAAGTTAGCTGTAATCCTTGATAGAGGTCTTTGCATCTTTGATTTTCTCTAGCACAATCCTCGTGTAGTAACTGTGACCAGGAGATTCCTTCTCCTCGTCTGCCACTGAGATTCTGCTCTGACCCTTTATAAACAAGAGGCATGTGAACTGGACCAGAAGCCCTGCCCGTTTGGCCCCACCCCACATACACTAGAGGTATGCAATGGCTTCCCCCCCTTTTCCCAATATGTTGGACAGCTCTCTCAAGGGACCCGGCGCTGTGGCAAAGTTACAGACACAGAAGGTCAATGGAGACAATTCTTCTGGCCCTTTACGCAGCTGTACTGTAGGAAAGGCACTATATATTTACCCAACGAGGTTGCACTGATGAGCCAGTAGAACGTACTCCAGTTGAGTAGAGGTATTGCACAAAACGGTGGCATCTGATTGGATAAATATGCAGGGCAGGATTCATTCTGGCACAATGCTCCTGTCACAAAAATTAAACCTCAGCAGGAAGCACTTACAGATATAAATAAAGCAAAGAAGCATCGTCCCCGAAATCTCCACGAGCACTCGAAATTCCGCGTGTTCGCGGAGATTTTTTGCTGTTTCGTGGAATTTTGCGAAAGCCAACTTCGCAAATTCCGCCCACCCCTAGTCATACCATTATGATAGTACTGTCGGCCTCAGGGTCATCAAAATAGTTCCCACTCTGTCGATTGTGTGATGTATTCTCTGACTGCCTCTCCCCTCTGCCTCCTCCTCCTCATACATGTCCTCTAAAACCTCGATCTCTCGGGCCTCACCTTTCTGCAACAACTCCAAACACTCATTCCACCAATGTCCCTCCTGCTTACAGTACGCATATTGATTAAGCCCAATGGGTGCACTCAAAGCACCACCCCTGTTAGACTTGGGTAGCCGTTGGGCCGAACCCGAACCTCTTCCTCTTCCACTTCCCCTCACAACTTGCTGCATTAACACCCTTGCCCTCAAATCCTTTGACTTTTTCTCTACCCTTTCCTTGTCCTCATTCTCTCTATGTTCGTAGTACTGTGCCATACTCAATATTACTGATAGGGAGGAGGTCATCCAAGTACTTTCCGAAGCCTGCAACCTAGTTGCAATCTCGGGGAGCAAGTTAGTGACCTGTTAACAAACAAATGAGCACCACCCTCCTGTGACAAGTCCTGACCACTAAAGTCTAAAAACACCCCTTCAAATCCGGTAGAGAAATCCGACACACTTTCATCCTTTTTCTGACAACATGCAGTCAACTTATCCCTGTCCACTCACTTTGGCGGGATAAGGGAGTGCATGTCAGTGATTATACGCTCCGGCAAAGCTAGGAGCTAAGCTTTCGGCTTGTCGCCGGGCTTATGCTCTTTATTCCATGCCTTGATCTCATCCCATGTGCCACCCAACTCCAGTGCATGATCCTGCGTATGAACCTGCCTCCATATATCTACCGGTACCAACAGGCTGAAAAATAACTCTATATCCGCTAATGTCATCACTGTGGAGGAGGCTGCCTCGGTCAATTGTTTATTATATGCAGTAGGGTTCTTTCGAGGGTCTGGCAGCTGGCTTTTTAGAGATAGAACCTCATTCCTCTTCCAAGGAGTATAGATCCACTGTTCCTGAAACCGAGTGTTGACTCATGGTCTAATTACAGTATCCGTCGAGTCGCGCAGTTCTAGTATTTCAGGATGGTAAATGGGATGGACCTCCCTCACGGGGTGCTGTGTCCCTATCGTCGGAACCTTTTGGAGCAGTCTGCCTCTGTAACCCACTAATGTTGTTACATTGCCAAAAACCTAATTGGGAGCCATACCTGTAGCATATACCCGGTCCCATATGTCATCGATGATCTGCAGTGCAACAGCCTGAAAACACTGCTCCCACATTCCTATTAGTGTGGCCGACATGTGCTTAAGACCATACTGCTGTATGAATGGTTCATAATCTTTCCTCACACTCCACACATCTTCCACACTATAGATCGAATTCCAGGCCAACTGAGCTGCTTGATTCGCCACAATTCGCTTTTCCTCATCACCACAGCAGAACGCACCAACACTTTCTCCTGGCGATCTCGTGCTGCTGCCCAATTCACTTCATGCATCCCACGCACATGCGTTTTGACATTCGACCAAAGTGTTTGGGGTGTCACACTCAAGGAGGAAAGAGCAGACGCATAAACAGGTACCATCATGTAAGGAGACAGTGTGGTAGGGGTGAAAGGGGGCATAGCAGTCGAAACGGAACCAATAGACAAGACAGGAGAGCTAATGGCACCCGCCCCTGTGACTTGCGGGAGTAGAGGAGAAGCAAGTGGGGCTGAGGCAGTAGCGCTAGAAACAGAAACACTAGTGAGGGCGGCACTAGGGGCCAAAGACTGGGACATCTGAACAGTTGGGTATATCCGTTCAGGGTCATAAGGAGGTGGGGGGCGAGAATCCAATAGCTCTTCAACAAAATCATTACCTTCCTCTCTAGTAACATAACATTTATCAGACTGTAATCGGAACTTTATATCTGCGCATTCTATGCCTTTCTCTATCTTTTCTCTTTCATAGGCTACTGATTTCTGCGTTATAGTTTGCGTCTGTCTCTTCTGGGCCTCTTTCTCTGCTCTCATACGCCGTTTCTTTGCTTCCTTCTGCCACATTATTAGAGAATCAAACATCTACTGCCTACTGGCAAACAATTTGTCCTGCAAGAAATTCAATTTTTGTTCGTCAAACAAACCAGTGAGTGGCCATTGTAACTCAGAATAGTCCCTTGTATATTTATTCCACAATGTGCTAAACATAATAGGGCAAATACCATGCTTGGCTCTCTTCCAGTCGAGCATTGGTGGAACAACATCGACATCCAAAGCATCCTAACTTACTTAAACAAGGCATCTTAATATAAGACACATACGCTGTCCCCAACGAACAAGTATAACACTAACAAAAAAATAATAGAAGGAAAAATAAACAATAAAAAAATTGTTCAAGAACCAAACAAAAATGGTCCGAAAATCGCTCACTGTAGTCCGGAGACTGTACCAAGTTCAAGAAGACAGGCTCTAGCCCCAGACCAAATTACCAGTTAGCCTGGCAGATTGTTCGCAAACACTCTGTGCCTTTTAACAGGGTCCGCAAACCCACCAAGTGCAAACCAAGACAGCCCAAAAAGATTTACCAAGACACAGCCTGTCGGTTCGTGCCGTTTAAGCAAGGCAGTTCAAAAACTGCACCAAGACAGTCTGGTGACCGTACAGAGACACAGCCCATAGGCTTGTGCCGTTCAAGAATGGCGCCATTTTTCCAAGAATCAAATCACTCACCTGGTGCACACAGGTCAAGTCAAGTTATTCTCCACTGCCGACTTTTTGGACCAAACGGTCAACTCCAAAGATTTGCCTTCTCAGGACCCGAGCTGGTGACCACTATATGAGGCGTCGCCCGATCAGATGGGCGGGGCAGCTGTGAGAACCAAGCTCGATTGTGTGGGGTACCCTAATCCGCCCGACCGACCGGACGCAACTCAGAACCTGTAACCTGTTTGTGGGTGAGTTGGGTCACCTTGCGGGGTCCCTGTTTGGGCGCCAACTGAAGGAAGTGGCACTTAGGGGCCCCCCGGGTTTCTTACAACCACCTGCTATGCCTTCCCAAGAAATGAAGAGTCGGTCAGACAGTAGTGAATACAAACATACGTGTATTAGCAATACTCTGCAGAGGAGTACAATCTGGCCTGCACCCTGAGATGTTGGCCGAGGGACAACAGTCTTCAACTCAAAATAATTCTTCCCAAGAGCTATCTGCAACTCAAGGTTACCGTGCTGAGCCTCAGCGTCTCCTAACGTGGGAGCAGGACTACACACTCAGATAGGTATGCGAGGGCAGAATGGCCTATTTATTAGTAATTCGAGAAACACCCTTGAGCACAAGATAAAATAATAAAGAAATACAGTGTTTTACTGAGGCAAGCAATACAAGTAATGAGGCCTAGTTCAGGCACAGTCTAAGAAGCCTAACGGGGATTATGAAATACAAAATGGTGTCACACTCGCTAACTGACGCCTGCACATTACGGGGATAACTCAGTGGGTTGCATAACAAGAATACAA
This sequence comes from Triturus cristatus, assembly GCF_964204655.1. Taxonomy (NCBI): domain Eukaryota; kingdom Metazoa; phylum Chordata; class Amphibia; order Caudata; family Salamandridae; genus Triturus; species Triturus cristatus. Next base: position 1,137,352,113 of record NC_140583.1, on the reverse strand, counting down.
TTGGTGTCTATTTAGCCACATACTGCTAACCTAATATAGCATGAAACAAGTGCATTGCGGAATGCGATTTTCAAACCTAACAGGGTTTGCCCTGGTAAGGATTCAAGACAGCAGAAGATTAAGTTAAAACATTGGAGCCATTAGGAGATGCTCTGCTGAAATGCACAGGGCAAACAGAGTGCCTTAAGGCTTTACCCACTTTGGATGTGTGTTTTACAATGAAGCACACATGCAAAGTTGAAAACATGAGGAGAAATTAACACATTTCACCTTGTTAAGCCTGCTTCAAGAAAGTGTAAGATTTGGCTCAAATCCCTGTCTAACAATGTTTTATACATAGGGATTTTTATCAAAACTCGTAGGTGGTTGCCTGGGAACACCCATGCATTACCCATGGAATGACCATTTATTCAAAGTATTGCAATACATAGTAACTTTGTGTTGCTTTAAAATACCAACCAATGAAAATCCTGATTTGTGTTGAATTGTAAATCCCACACTTTGAGCTAGGTCACAATCACACAAACCTGGTGCTAAGTGTTAGTAAGTCTGGGCCCCAGTGCTTTGAAAGTAGCACTGTCCTGCATGGTGACACTGGCTGTGCCGGTCACTAATTTGTAATTTGACTTAGATCACACTTTTTGTCAAGGTTGGGAGCTGGAATTTGAACCTCTGTTTTCCTGGTTCTATATATTGTGCAACTTAGCCGCTGGATTGCTTTTTCATTCCACACTTTACATTTAAAACAGAAGGATAGTATTTCATATTTGGTTCTCCCAGGAGCTAAATAGTACACTGTGTTAAACAAATAATATAATCACTATCAAAGTTAAAGAAGGAAATGAAGAGAGGTTAACAGTCTCTGTCTCTGCACCTGGTGATGCTGGCAGCCTGGCATAGGTGGAAGGAAGCTTGAAGGCAGGCAACTATAGCTCTGAAATCATCATGTGGTGCCCTGCTGATTCACAGAATGACCACCCTGACTAGTGACACTGTGGCGTCCAAGCAGTAATGGAAGTTATTGCCCTGCACAACAGCAGTGCTGCAGTGACTGTGCAGTATCTGTGCTCCAGGTGAAATATCTTGGAAATGCATGTTCTGTCAGCTCTTCCTCCTTCTTAACCAATGCCATGACAGGCCTGATAATGTACAGGCCTGCCTGCAGAAAGTGCAAGCAGCATTGCAGTGCCTCTTCGATTTTACATCACAAAACTCAACAAAAAGACAAAAATATAGTTTGGCCTTTCCCCTGTGCCAGCCAACCCCCGAGGATATTGCTGTGGTTAGAAAATACACATCCCACTTTTGAAAAAGGAACTTAAAAGTTAGAGAAAGGCCAGGAATAAAGTGGCTCCATTGTCTTTATTTAATCAAGGCCAGCTCGCTCTCTTTCTAATGTGTAAAAAAAAAGACCCGACATTATCAAAAGCTTGTCATGATAGAGAAAATTCTCATGGGGCAACACATGATGAATCCACAGAGGAAGCAACAATGCTTCCATCAATGAACTCAGTGATACCAGCGAATCACAAGAACTCTACGCAGTCACATGGAAACAATAAAAGCACATTGAAACAAAACTTATACATCATTAGTTGAGATGCTGGACAGGGCAAAGCTTATCACACCTGTGAACATAAATACTTCTTCAGTGACGGTCAACATTGGTGAGCCACAAATAATAATTAATTGGAAGCAGATCCAGCACCCAATCTGAAGCAAGGTTTGGGGTGCCTTTAAAACTGGAGGGCTTAACAGGGAGAAATGGGAAGCAAGTACTCTTTGCTTCAGATTACTGATCAAAAGGATGATTTGACATATTAAATCAATTCAACATTGCGAAATTCCTTCAGCATGCTCCAAGCTTGTTGTATCTTTTCTGCTATGATATTAATTCAGTTAAGTTACCTACTCCACCCCTACACCAGCAAACAGAATCAAGCCTGGTAATATGGTGCACACCTGGAATAGAATTGTACATTATGACATAAACTACTCTAAAAGAACCAGTATACTTGGTCCTTTGAAATGTAATTGATAAGATAGAGTCAGTATGCCAGAAGGACCTGGCGCAACAGGACCGCCAAAGCGCCAGGAATTGCCAAGTACGGGACAAGTGCAACTGGCTGCCAACAGTACTTCATGAAAATAAAAACTTTGGACAATGAACTCAAGCTCCACAATGATGCCCAAACATTACATTTTCATTTTGTACCCATCTCCTCCCGGAACATAGCTGGAATGGCAAACAAAATACACAATGATGAATTACTAAATTACTGAAGTACCTTTCTCCTTTTTCCTGGCCTGTTCTTGTTGGGTTTAAGAAGCTGGGCACTTTACAACTGCTAAACAGTGCTAAAGTGCATGTTCTCAATGTCTAAATTGTATTGGTGATTGGTTTATCCATGATCAGCACATTTGATTTCCTAATAAGTCTCTTGTGAAGTGTACCAGGTGTTCCCAGGGCCTGTAAATCAAAAAATGCTACTAGGGTTCCAGTAGCACTGATTGTGCCACTAACATGAGCAGCCCTGCAAACGTCTCCGACCTGCCACTGCAGTGTCTGTGTGTGCAGTTTTAAACTGCCATTTCGACCTGGCAAGTGCACCCACTTGCAAGGCTCAAAACCTGCCTTTTACTACATGTATGTCACCCCTAAGGTAAGCACAAGGCTGCCCCATGGGGAGGGCGCAGTGTGTTATAAAGGTAGTACATATACTGTTGTGTTTTACATGACCTAGTAGTGAAATACTGATAATATTGCGTTTCACAATTGCAAGGACCATCTCTTCCATAGGGTAACATATGGATTGCCTTGAAATAATTTTTAAGTGCAATTTACCATTGGGGCAGATAGAGATTTGGAGTTTGGGGTCTCTTGACTCAAAATTTAAAAATGCATCTTTTAGTGAAGTTGTTTTTTACATTGCATATTTGAAAATGCCATGTTTAGAAAGTGGGCATTTTCTTGCTTAACCATTCTGTGCCTCTTCCTGTCTGGGGTAAGATGACAGTTGGGCTGTTTGTGCATTCGCTCTTGACAGTCACAGAAATGGAGCTGAGGTGTGTCCTTGTCCTGCACATCCTGATGGCCCATCACCAGGGCGATGGGTCTTCCTGAGCTACAATGGTGGGAGAAGTTGTCACCGACACCTGAATTGGGCTGTGCCTGTTCTCCCACAAAGCTGCCTCCACCCCCCTATAGTGTGTCTGGAGCCAGGTCAGGGAAAGGCAGGGTCTTATGCACAACAAACATTTTCTAGTGAAGTTTGCCTATTTCAAAGGAAAAAAAGGAATACATGCATAGGACCTCAGACACCTCAAAATCAGAACACTTCTGTACTGAGGACATTCTACCAGGAAGAGGAGCCGGATGCTGCAGGAGAGACTGCCACTCTCCCTGTTGCTTTGCTTTGCTGGTCTGCTGCTTGCTACTTCTGTCCTGCGAATAAAAGGACTGGACTTTGCTTTCTGTATCCTACTTCCAATGTTCTCCAAGGGATTGTGCTTGCTTGCCTCCTGTGCCAGGGCTCTTCTGCTGAGAGCCCTGATTTGCTAAGTGCTGCCAAATTCAGTTCTAAGACCTTGGAACTGAAACCTGGTGAGAAAATCCATGCATCAACTCTCAGCGCCTGTTTTCTCAATGCAGCACCGCTATGCAGCTTAAAAAGCAATGCAGCACCTGCTTTGCAGCTGAAAACTCAATGCAGCCTAGTCCTGAGCACTGTGTAACCGAAGTCAATGGCATCTTCTGAAGAATCAATGCATCACCTGCCTCGTGGCTGTGAAATCGACGCAGCATCTGCATCGCAACCATCACATCGATGCAGCATATCTGCATTTTTAAATGCATCGTGCCTTGACACCATATCTTCATTGACGTCGGCCCGCAGGCAGAAAAAGAAGCCACGTGTCTAGAGATCAACACAACACCTTCCCTTCTAGTAAGGAACTGAGTTATCATCTCCTCTGACAGTAAGGATCTGACATATCACCTTCTGTGTCTAGCAGTAAGGAACCTATGCATCCCCTCCCTGGGCAGTAAGGAACCGACGCATCAGCTCTCCTGGGAGTAAGGAACTAGCACATGGCTTTGCTTTTCCGGAACCTCACCTCCCCTGCGCCTGTTTCGTCTTTCGAATTTTGACACATTGAAGGAAGTTTGTGCTAAAAGAAACGCATCAATAGATTTCTACGGACTGAACTTATTTACCCTTTGAATAGTGATATCTTTACATGTGTGTTGGTTTTTTGTTGTTTTGGTATTCAGTTAAATATTGGCTATTTTTCTAAACTGGTGTGGACTCATTTTGCACAGTTTTCACCATATTACTGTGAGTGTATCTACAAATGCTTTACTCATTGCCTCTGGGATAGGCTGACTGCTCGTGCCAAGCTACCAAGGGGGTGAGCAGGGGTTATCTTACCTGTGCGACTCCCTTGCCCTGACTAGAGGTGGGGGGTCCCTACTTGAACAGTGTACAAATCACTACCAACTAGAGACCCCATTTCTAACAGTCATCATGTTCCAAGAAACATGGTCCATAAATGCCCTTCCATTACCAGGCTGTCTCGACTTAATAGGTCCAGAGATCAAGTCAACAAAAACAATGTGCTCCAGGAAGGGCTTGGCAACATATATAACCATGTCTTTACAGGTGGAAAGTGCAGTTCTGCTCCAAGAGGACTCAGGATTCTCAGTGGTCAAACTGGACAACTAAATTGTGCCCCTCCTTGATACTGATCAACGTATACAGACATCCTGACAGAAAAGTCAAAAGAGATCTATCAAAACAGCTAATCTCCTTAATTATGGACCTGCAAAAGTGACCAACTCCAACTAAAATCTTGTTGTCTGGGTATTTCAACATGAGCCTGTTTTCTGCTTCTGAACCTGATTTCCAGATTCTAGATCAGAATCTAATATCCGACTTCAGATGCTTTGTCTTTCCAAGCATAGTGATAAGCTGGAGAAGCATTTTATGACTGAGGCGAAACAGATGGGGCTAAGATTTAAAACCTATAGACTTTAAAGAACCAATTCTCTTCTTGATTATAAAATTATTTACTTATTTTTATTCAGGAACATAACAATGTTTATTGTTGAGCATAGAGCAGTAAGCAATCACCTGCCAAGATTATAGGACTGTTGGCTACTTCTTCTTCAATTTGCCCTGCAAATACATTTTCAGGCCAAATATATACAGATAATTAAAAGAAACTAAATTGGATAGCCCATTCAGTTACCACCAAGTATCCAGCAGCTGAAACACTCATGGACATTAGTGAACAAACCATGGTCACACCTACGTAGGATTGGGAACACTTTAGGAATAATCTACTGCCTAATTGTGCCTGCCCCAGCAGAAACAATACTCTGAAATCTGAAATTAGTTTCTAAATGGCCACTTCTGCTCATTCAAGAAACTAAAGAATGGTAACTGAAATTTAATGCTAATAAGGGCCCACCCAAAAATACTGTAATGACTAGTGAGCAACAAAGCTCAACGGTGCATGAGTTAATCACTGATAACTGAGGGGAAGTGCTAGAATACATATCAAACCAAATAGCTGTGCAAAGTAGGAAAGGGCAAAGTGATGGGTCACCTGGGCCAAACGGCATCCCTCAAGCTCTGTATAAAACTAATCTGCACTTGTGGTCAGCAATACTAATTGTGGTTTCAACCTAAGAAGTACCTGATTCTTGGAGAAGCTCAATAATTAAAACAGTTTTACAAAGAGGAATTCAAATTGTCACCTGCAAAATACAGGAGTATACCACTCCTAGATAGAGAAGCTAAATACTTTACTTCTGGATAATATAACAGCCTGGGTGAATGACAGGGAAATAATTCCCAGTAATCAAATGGGCTTCTGTCCTCCTCTATTATTACATTCTGCCTTTTACCAACCGCAGACCAGCCTCCCTGGCCCGTTTAGACCCTTCTGAGACAATATTGAAATATCAATTTCTAAAGGTCCTGAGTAAAATGGAAAAAAATTAAATGAACTTATGTGATCTTCCCATGACCCATGTTGATGTGGAAACACCTGAGAAAGGACTAGATAAAAGAATGTGAAAAACCTATGTTAATGTTAAATTTATAAACTAGTCGTAGTTGTAGAACACGCACTACAGCATGAACGGAATAATTGCTTGTCGCGTGCCTCACAGGTGTCAGTCTCTGATCCTAGAGTGTGAAGCTTATAACAGGAAGGTAGTGTTGCCTGGGTTAGGCACCGTCCCTATGAGCACAGCAAAAGATCGCAGGAGGCGATATAGTAAAATTATCAGAGGAGTTTTTACAAAAATTTTGACTCCAACCTTCATATGACAAAATGTTATTGAATAAATCAATATTATAATCATCATATCGCAGATCCGTTTGTTTCAACTTGACAGCATTATTGAGAACATTCGACGTCACCCAATGCATTTCGGGCACTTTATGTCCTTCGTCAGTGGATAATTCTACAAATAATATTGCAAAGTAAATTGAGAAACCAGTCAAAAAATGGTGGTTCTCCACCTTCTCCCAGGTGTAATAGAAGGTGTAGCAAGCAGCGTGCACTGAGCCGTGTTTGTGAATGTCTACAAACAATGAGTTTAATAAAGAGGAAAGAAAACGTCCACAGGGCAAGTACGAGGTTCGTAAGCTACATGTGTATTATCATGACAAATGGAAAAAGTATAAAGTGAATGTGAGTGTGGAATTTAAAAATGGAATAAAATGTGACCCATGCTGTGGCTTTTTACCGATACCTCCATGATGTGTATTGCTCTGTACTCACGGAGCTGGTGGGTGCAAGTGTATGCACATATATGCCGAACGAAATACAATGTGGTCTGAAATACAGGTAAGTGCATACTGAAAAAGTACTGGGAGATGTGCTGTAAAAATAACAAATGATGTTGATAGATTTTAAATGGGAGGACCAGTGTTATCTCTAGCTCTCTGGCACTTCAATGGGCAATTGTGCCGCTTCAGACTATGCCAACATTTTCAAGCATAAATTCAAAGAGAAATTCATTTTGAACACTGACATCTGGAAAGAGCATTAAGATTAAGGTTTTAATTTAAAATGTATTTATTTTTATTAGATTTGTAGCCTTTTTTCTTTTTTGTTTTGCATTTAAAGTAAATCTGTAAAATGAAATTACATTGATATATAAAAACCTATATATAGATTTTTTTCTTTGAGTTTGTCAATTTTTAAAACTCTCCCTATTCTTTACCATCTTAAGATCTCTGCCCCAAATGCAAAGACTCCCATTGAGGATTTTTTTTAACATGCATTGAAAAATATTAAATTGATTGTGAGAAATTGAGGTGTTGGTTGATGGGATGAGAGCCCTTCTCAAGCAACAGCCACAATCCTTGTCAGGGCGAACTAGAAAAAGTCACTAAATATACCTGTGCTTAGCCCTTTGGTAGCTCAGCACATAAATAGTCACGCTTAACTCAGAGGCTATGTATAAAGCATTTGTGCAGCACTTAAACGGTAATAAAGTTAAGATACAACAATAATTTAGAATAGAGTAAAATGTAATAAATTATTTGACAAAAAACAAAAAATCTAATCAGTAGAACTAGAGTTATGATTTTTTAAATGTTAAAGTGAAAAATAGTGCCTAAAAGATCAAAGCACCAAACACAGACAATGAGGGCTTAATTACGAGTGGGTTGGTTAATTTCGAGTTTGATAGTATTTAATGCATCCAATAATTATTGGATACGTTAAATAACTCAACATTTGTTAAATTTGGGCTGGGGAAAACTGCCAAAATGTGACAGTGGAAAGGCATACAGTATTTACTGTATCATACAAATATTGGTCCGTTAAACACCAAAGTTTGCATGCTATTCCCCACAGACTCATAATAGGTGTTCTTTATTGCAACCGATATATAACATACCCCGCGGTATTGTTATTTATCAGGTGAGTCAAATAACACCTGAACTCTTAAATAAGCCCCTAGTCGTGCAAGGCCACAGACAAAGTCTAAAGTAATGGCTGGCCCCGGTCTTACCTTCGACTTAGAAATAAATGTGTACAAAACAGTCTGAGAAGGTAAGGTTCAGCAGGGCAAGGAAGCTGGCAATGTCCAAGGATGAGGAGTTGTCATTGGGGAGCTGCTGGAAGAACTTGCAGTGAAGTTTCTTTTTTGGAAGTTGAAAATCTCCAGTTGGATGAAGCTGTAGGTTGTAACCACTGAGGGCTTTAAATGGCTGGATACCCCTTCTGCAAGGAGTCGTTGAACAGGATCTGATGCAGCAGAAAAGAATGTAGAGGGAAATACCACAAAGTCAGGCCAACTGGCGATGCACCTTGGGCAGATTGGCAAGCAGGTAGATCTCGGTCTCCTCCCGGTTCTCAGAGCTGTTTTTGGTAGAAAATGTTCTACGGCCAAAGTTTGGGATTTGGGCTCCCTGGGAACCTCTAGTGCTATTTCCAATGGTCCAGCACTGGAAGGGCAACACTTGGGCCATCAGGGCCATCTTAGGCTGGGTCCAGGTATGAGATAGAGAGGGTTTGAGCCTATAAGTCCCTGACCCTCTGATTAGAAAGCCAGCCAACTAGACCTTGGAGTCACTCTGGTAGTCCTGTGTTCAAGCAGAAAAGCAGGCTTCATGCATCAGGGCATTCTTTTGTTTGAAGTACACAACAGGCCACAGGCAGCATGGAGGTCTAATGAGAGTCCTCCGCAAGTTCAGAAGTGAAATGAAGAGTGGGGCTAAGGGTCCTAATTTATATCTGGTGCCAGATTTAAAGTGGAAGAACCTTCTAGAGTTTTCTTCTCACAGATGTTATTTAGATTCCCTTCCTTTCTGTCCTGGTTCCAGTATGTCTGGGGGCACAAAAGGGTAGTGAGAAATTATTTGTGTGTGGGCTGAGGCAGCTGCTTCGAAGTGTAAGTGGGGCTGTGCAGAGCCTTGCTCCTTCCATCCTGTTAGAGTGGCCCATCCTGCCAACACCCAGTCCCCTTGTTGTGGGAATGTCTAGGAGGAATACACAAAGGCCAACTGCCAACTGCACCTAGTCATGTGACTCAGGAAAGAGGCTGCAGGCACCAAAAAACAAGAAAACACCATCTTTCTAAAAGCGGCATTTTCAGAACTGAGACTTAAAATCCAACTGTACCATTAAAAAGGGTTTTAGGTTCTGCACGTTTTGAACATTTAGAAGGCTTCTTACCTGCCTCCTTGTCCCGGTCAACCGCGGCAGGCTGCCGATTGTGTGGAGGGCGGGGTTGGCAGCAACACTTAATTAATTGCAGGTCTGACGCTGGAGTGGGCGGAGCTATTTTAAAACGTGCTTCCTATTTAAGTTGTTTGGACAGCGGAAACGCAGCGGATCTCGGTAGGACTGCTCATGCGGCTACCGACAGGGGGATTCTTTGAGGGACATTGTAAATCTTTTATCTGTTAATTACATGTTTTTACCTTGTTGAAACATTTTAACGCTGATCGCTATTCTGCACGCTTTGCACATTTTTGAGGCTTCTTACCTGCCTCCTCGTCCCGGTCCACTGCAGCAGGCTGCCAATTGTGTGGAGGGCGGGGTTGGCAGCAACGCTTAATTAATTGCACGTCTGATGCTGGAGTGGGCGGAGCTATTTTAACACGCGCTTACTATTTACGTTGACGGGGCATCCGTCGCGCCGCTGGCATGCCAAAGGCAAGCCCGTCAACGCCTGTCTGCGCCCGTCCGCGTCCGGCATGCGTCCAGCGCCAGCCATGCTGCCCAACCTGATTCATTAACAAGGACTGTCTGGTCCAGGGAGCAACTGCTTAAGTTGGCTTCGGGAGGCTGCCCCGGCCGGCCTGTTTCGACCCATGTACCCTAGAACTAGAGGGACAAGGGCAGGAGCTGTGTTGTAAGTCCTGTTCCTTCGCACTGGATAGAAAGCGGATTCTGGAAAGTGATTGTAAGGGCAAATGCATGGTAATGTCCTATAAAGCACACACTCCAGCCTCAAGGACCAACATTAAGGCATGTCTAATCACTTGTAGATACCTTCCCAAACAGATGGATGACATCTGGCTCACACTTGAATCATATACCTGGGACCTCATGTTTCTTACTGAAACATGGTTAAGAGAAAGCCCTAATCCTGATATTATGTTGACAGTTCCAGAAGGTTACAGAATAATCACAGTTAGCCATACAGGCAATAGAGTGCGGGCGGGCTTGCTGTGATCCTGAGAGCCGACTGGGAGCTCTCACATAAAAGGATTGAACGGACGGGAATAACTGAAGCAATGTCCCTCAGTATCAAAATCTCTTACACCTTCACTGTGGCAGGATTGCTGGTCTAAAGACCCCCCAACTCTTTGTCCACTGAGCTGCTGGAGCTTTGCGACCTGATCGCTGATCTCGCACTGAGACACGCCAATTTTATAGTCCTGGGCGACTTTAATGTCCATATGGACAATGACAGCTGTCTTCTGGCCACCCAGCTGGCCAATTCCATGAAGGGACTAAACCTTACCCAAAAGGTTTCCTCGGCCACTCATAAAGCTGGCCATATGCTAGATCTTATCTGTACCAACGTCGCCACCCTAGAAGTCGAAGACCATATTCCTCTTACATGGTCAGATCACAGCCTAATACCGTTTAACCTCATTAGTTTCAGCTGCAATGATCCAGCGAGATTGAAACACGAAGATAGAAGAAGCAGAAGTAAAGTCTCCCCTGAGTCTATGGGTCCAGCACTGTCAAATAATCCCATTCTGCTCACAGGGGAACCTAGTTGTGATGCCTCCACCTTCAACCGTTGGGTTACCGCAGCCCTTGACATAATAGCCCCTATTAAAAGAACAAAATTGGCTAAAAATAAACCTTCCGCCCCTTGGTTCACAACTGAACTCCACTTGGAGAAAAGCCTCTGTAAGAAGCTGGAGGAGGTCTGGCGGAAAACTTACGATGCAGAGACTAAGAGTGCTTACAGAGCAGCACTAAAAAAATTCCATCAGCTAAAGCATAACACTATCAGGGCCTTTGTGGCTGACCAAATCAACACTTCTGACAACTCTGCTAAAGAGGTTTTTAAGATTGTTCAGGGATTCATTGAACTAGGGGCCTTGAAAAGTACCATAGCGCCTACAGCCACCTTGTGTGAAGATCTCTTAAAGTTCTTCCAGGAGAAAGTTTAGCCAATATACTCTACTTTCACTCAGACAGGGTTGCCTATGCCTAGCCTTCACCACCCAGGCACCTGGTCTGACTTCCATCCGTTTAGATCTAAAGCACCCCTTACAGAACTGAACAAAGTCAAATCCAGATCTCCTATTTACCCTTGTCCGACTAAGTTCTTTAAAATACTGGCCCCGCTACCTAATCCCTCACTAAACCAGATCTGGAATGCATCTTTGAATTCAGGAATCTATCCATCCACTTGGAAAACAACACTGGTCCAGCCAATCTTCAAGAAAGCAGACGCAGACCCAGCAGAACTTAAAAATGTTAGGCCTATCTCCCTCCTTTCTTGAATCCAACAACCTGCTCCATGAGTCCCAGTCGGGATTCAGGTCAGGCTATAGCATAGAGACAGCTCTGCTTGAGGTGGCAGAAACGATACGTGGAACTCTGGATCAGGGTAGCTATGCAATGTTAGTGCTGTTGGATTTGTCCACAGCTTTTGACACGGTCTCACACCTAATCCTCCTAGAGAGGCTTGAGCAGATGGGAGTGATGGGTAACACCTTAGCCTGGTTCCGCTCCTTTCTGGAGGGCCGTTCCCAGAAAATCCTTCTCTGCCCCCATGTTGCTTCTAAGGTTGGGCGGAATTTCTGTAGTAGCGCTACGCAAAGCTCCGTGAAATGGTAAAAAATCTCCGCAAACACTCATAAATTCCGTGAACACATGGAATTGCTTGTTCGCGATGCTTTTTTCCTGTTTGCGATCGCTGTTTCCGTGCTCAGGGAAATATATCTTGCGAACACGCATTTTGAGAACGCGAACTAAAAAATTCCGCGAAGCCTCGGAACGCAGAATTTTGGGCAATTCCACGTTCTCTGCGGAACGCAAAGTTACCCAAATTCTGCAAATTCCGTGAGCGGAACGGAATTTACCGCCCAGGCCTAGTTTCTTCAACTCGCCCTCTAGTCAGCAGAGTTCCTCAGGGCTCAGCCCTGAGCCCGACCCTTTTTAATGTTTACCTCACCCCCCTGGCCTCACTTGTCAAGCAACATTGTGTAAAGTTTGTCTCATATGTTGACGATACCCAGCTTGTGTTCTCTTTTAGGGATCACTCTGAGGCAGCTTTCACCAACTTCAAACAGTGTCTGATTAACATCTCATCCTGGATGACTGACAACTTTTTGAAGTTAAATACTGACAAAACGGAAGTTCTGTTTTTTAATCTGCCGTCCCCTCCACGAGCTGATCTTTGGTGGCCAACGGAACTCAACCCTCCTCCTCTCCCAGTCTCATCTGCTAGAAATCTGGGGTTTAAATTTGATTCTACCCTCTCATGCAAAGCTCAGATATGCCAAATCTCATCGTCATGCTTCTGGAAACTGAAAATCCTGCGGAGATTCCTTCATCTCCTACCAATGGACTGTAGGAAAACCGTGGTCCACGCATTGATCACCTCACAACTAGACTACACCAACAGTCTGTATCTGGGTTTCCCAGCCTATCTGATCAGGAAATTGCAGGTCATTCAGAATGCGGCTGCCAGGCTCATCAGAAATGTGCCACTCTGCCACCACATCTCCCCCCATCTGCGCAGCCTACACTGGCTGCCTGTTAAGAGGAGGATAGAGTTCAAGGCTCTGACACTTGCCTACAGGGCTACCAGAGATACTGCCCCCCAATACCTGAAACTCAGACTTCCTAATTACAACCAGACTAGGACTCTGAGGTGAAATCACCAGGAACTCCTAGCCATCCCCCGCTTCCAAAAAGCCAGGCTTGGTGGCCGATCGTTTGCTTTTAAAACCGCCTCTCTTTGGAACTCCATGCCGGAACACCTACGAAAGGCCACATCAGAACCGTTATTTAGGAAGACTCTGAAGATCTGGCTTTTTGGCCTACCTTAAAGATATCCCAACCAGTCACTACCACCCTGCACCCGCTATCAGCGCTGGGACACCTCAGTTGGAGGTAGCAGTGCGCTTTACAAGTTGTAATAATAATAATAGTAAGTCACAATTCCTTAGTCAAAATCTTCTATTAGATGTAAGAAGGTAACTCATTTATTTCCTATGGGAGATGTATACCTCCAGTAGTTAGAATGAATTTGTGAGTAATTCACTACCATAGATATAAAACTACGGCCGGCAAAAATGAATTCAAGAAAACAGGAGGGGATAAGGTAGAAGATTTGGGGGAAGACCACCCTAAATCTAACAGATCTAACACTGATGTTTAGAGTTAATTAAAACAAATGTAATAATTTTAAATAAAAATTAATGTTACATTATATTTTAAATAAGAAATAAGCTATTAAATATTTCAAATTAAATACCAAGGCGCCGATTCCGATCCTGTAAAACCCGGGTACAAATGGTCGTACGGAGCATTTTCTCCGTACGACTCGTACCCGGGAATACCACTGTACAAACCAGCAAGTACGATTCGTACAGAAATACCTTTTCCATACGAATCGTAAAAAACAGCGTGTGGCTAAAAAATACATACAATTCCGATCCTGGACAGCGCATATGCGACGTCCGCAGGGAGTCAGGCAGCGTTTTACGGACCAGCAAGTACGATTCGTACCCACAGCACTCCGCACGGCTATATTTTTACGGGAGCCAAAAAGTGCCAGAAAAGCTAAGTACGCCGCGATGCATGAGGAAAAGAGGGCCCAGTACGCGCCGTACCCCCACCCCCGTATGTACGTGCCGTACCCTAAGACCGTACCCCCACCCCCGTATGTATGCGCCGTACCCCAGGACCGTACCCCAGCCCCCTGTATGTGCGCACAGTACCCAAGGACCGTACCCCCACCCCCGTATGTACGCGCCGTACCCCAGGACCGTACCCCAGCCCCCCGTATGTACGCGCCGTACCCCCAGCGCTATGCACTGGGGGTACGGCGCGCACATACGGGGGTGAAGGTACGGTGTGTACATACGGGGGGCTGGGGTGCGGTCCTGGGGTACGGCGCATACATACGGGGGTGGGGGTACAGCACGTACATACGGGGGGCTGGTTTACGGTCCTGGGGTACGGCGCGTACAGGTGCTACGGTGTTGGGGTACGGTGCGGAGGGGTTGGTACGGTGCCGACACACGGGGGTACGGTGCTGACATGTGCGGGGTGAGGGGGGCTGTACGACTCATATCCGGGCACAAGTTTACCCGTGTACATGTGTGCTACGGCGTTCGCTCCGTACGGGGCCTTTTACATGCGGTTGTGTATTCGGATGGGCGGTACGGATCGTACTTGCGCGCTCGGACTTCTGTTTTACGATTTGCACGTAAAAATGTCCGGCTCCCTATCGGACACTTTTCCTGAAGCTATTCGGACGTAAAAATTTACGGCTCCCTCTCGGACCATTTTCCCGACGCAATTCGTATGTATTTTTCACGTACGAATCGTACTTCGCAGTTTGTACGGTACTTGTACGATTCGTACGTGAAAATATACGGATACGATTTGTACGCAAACATTTTTACCCGGATCGGAATCAGCACCTAAATGTATACTATTTTTTTTTTTAAATTACATTATATTCATGTATATTTTTAAATATTCTAGATTATTTAGTTTAATGTAATATTAAATTCTATGGGGGTTTATTTTAAGTATGTACCTCAATTATTTTCTATGTGAAGGTTTTGCAGTACCAGTGGTTGGCAATGTGTAGTGCTAGACCCACTACAAAAATGTAAGTTTCTACAAAACTGTAGGTTACCACAAAAGTGCAGTTTGTGAATACCCAAAAGTTGGAAGCTTACTCAAAAGTGTAAGTTATATTTCTGAATCAGACCCATGGACTTGCATGATAGTGTCTTTGTGTAGAGATTATCTTGAAAGCAGTCTGTAGTAAATTAGGGGGCATATTTACAAAGGAATGACAGAGCACAGTGTATGACTTGTTGGCTCAACACTGCGCTTCGCGACTTCTGAACCTCAGGGCTGCACCGTATTTACAAGAATACGATGCAGCCCTGCATTTGTCCCTGCTCTGGCACTAAATTTAGCAGCCTAAGGCCAACCATGGAACCCTTGCACGATAGTGCAAGGGTGCCTGCGCTGAGAGGAATGATTGTTTATGTGCAGGAAGGCATACCTTCCTGCACATAAACAATATGAAATGGCGTTTTGTAACTTCTGTGTGCAACTTGTAATTTTTCTTAATGATTGTTTATGTGCAGGAAGGGAAACCAGAATCAATGATTATCCTTCAAATTTTTTCTCTGAATATAGGAGGACAGATTATCCTTACCAAAAACAAAGAAAAAGCTAATTTATAAGTTAGTTATAATCCACCCCCAGAATGAGGCCTGGACAACCAAAGAGCATAGAGGACTCTGAAGGCACCACGGCTGAATCTTGAACCACTCTTCGGAGGTGGTCTTTTGCATCCAACCTATCAGCCAGCTGATAAAGGACAGCATGTTTAAGCTGTCAGGGAATAGGCTGACATATGCCTGTAAACTGTTTTTCACTTGAGTTGATGACAGAGGGCAAAGCTATCTGCCCAACCCTATGACATTTGCACTAATGACAAAAGCTCACTGTCCACCCTTCTCCATGCACTCACACTTTATAATTCAAACAATCAACTACACCTAGTACTCCTCAAGAGATACCCGCATTCTTTTTTACTACATTTTTACAAGTGCTTTAATTTACTGTCTATTACATACTTCCCGAGGTCATCTGCCAGATTATATGCTATATGATTACATTTTTGTTGACTAGTTCTTCATATATGTTATGTTATGCTATGTTATGTTGTGTTATGTTATTTTATGTTATGTTATGTTATGATATGTTATGTTATGATATGTTATGTTATGATGTTCTGCTATGTTATGTGATGGTATTATGTTAGTTCTCAAGAATGTGAGGGTGTATGTGAGTGAGAGTGAGGTAGAGCATAGATCTTTGGTCACTAGTTTAAGGGTAGAAGGTTGTTAAGGTATGTTGATCCACTGTTGTGTAGGGATTTGTATGCGTGAATGACTAGTTTGAATTGGCTTCATTTGTGAATGGGGATCCAGCCAGTAGAGTCCCATGAGGTGTGGTGTGATTTGGGTTGCAGCATGGGAGGTCCAATATGAGTCTTGCAGCAGCGTTATGTATGGTCTGGAGTTTTTGTAGGAGTTGCTTCGATATTTCTACATAGAATACATAGCCATAGTCGAGCCTTCCAGTGATGAGTGCTTCGGTGATTCTCTGTCAGGTGTTCTGAGGCAGTAACTTGAAGATCTTATATGGCATGCTTAGGATGTGCAAGTAGGAGTTGCTCACTGCATTGCCTCATGGAGAGTTTGTCATCTAGGATGCTCCCAATGTTTCTTGGGTTGTAAAGTGTGTGATGGTCCTAGCTCTGATGGTCACTGGGTAGAGTCCCATGGGGAGGTCTTGCTTCTGAACATTAGAACTTATATTTTGTTGTAACTGAGCTACAGGCAGTTTGTTCTCTACTAACATTTTCATGCAACTGGTAAAGTTGGTACTGGAGGTTGTAGTCTTGTATGTTAAGGAGTGGATACGTTTGGTATCATTAGCATATGAGGTAATGGAGATGCCTTGGGATTGGATGATGTTGGCTAGAGAGGTTGTGTAGATTTTGAATCATACAAGGTTGGGGATCAAAGCATAGATACCCGCACCAGTCTTGATGTCCCTTTTTTTTTATAGACAGAAAAAAGGTGCAAAAAGGGCTTGAGACACAATCCCCTAGGTCCCAATATGGAGAGAACAAAGACAACCCACTTGGTCTCCCCAATACCATACAGCAAACAGACAGCCCTGCATACTTATAGATATCAAGCATATATAATGCACAGAAGGTAATTTTTGACAAAGCTGTTTTCCCAAAGAAAAATCAATGTCATCTTGTGCTTTTTGAGTTCATCCTTTATTAATTTTTCTCAATTTTTTAAAAGCGTTTTTTTTGCCAACGCGTTTCGTCCACAATCGGACTTCTTCACGGCTACAAAAGTACATAAAAGACACTATATACAACAATGAATGCAAACATATAAAATCCAAAATCAAAATCTAAAATCTACACTCATTGACACAATTTGGGCACTATTGAATATGGGAAAAACGGTTATCACAAAAATAAATTACAAAAAAATATATATACAGTCCATTTGACCAATTTCATAAATTAAAAGATGGAGGAGCACTCTTATACAGAAAGAGAAGATTTCATATTATGCCGTTTATATCCAATTTTAGTTCATTGTACATTTTTCCTTAACTTGGACCTTTGTTGGTACTTTTAATTTTATACATATAAATAGCACATACCTCACAGTATATGTTTAGTGCGTTTTTCATATGCCAATTTTTTTGGTCCAGTTAATCTGCAATAATCAAATTCCACTTATGGCTAATATTTTTTTGAAAAAACAAAATATAATTTGACAAACTTACATTCAATCCATATAACTGTTTATAAGACATCTAGCACAGAACAATTATTATTTATTTATAATTTCACAGTGCATTCCATGTTTTAATCATTCATATTCACATGACCATTGCCAATGTTTTTTTAACGGTAAAATCTATAGTAATCCAAATACATATAGCAACCTTGATCTGACGGTGTAGTAAATAGCCATATTATAATTTTTTCACGAATAAATGAAACATTTTCCAAAATTAAAATACTTCTCATAATTGTTTGATCAACAAGAATTATATATGATTCCTATACCAAAGGAAAAAAACGTTATTAGAAAACTTACTTAAAAGAACATTTATCTGGGCAGTAAAAGTGTGTCCCCTTTCAGCAATAACCATATGTCCTAAAAAAATATACACAATTGCACAAAATATAAAAAGAGAGCTACTACTATGACCACAAATGACTTTTTTATATATACATGAGCAACCCTTTAGAAAAAAATTGG
This sequence comes from Triturus cristatus, assembly GCF_964204655.1. NCBI lineage: Eukaryota > Metazoa > Chordata > Amphibia > Caudata > Salamandridae > Triturus > Triturus cristatus. The sequence continues at coordinate 1,137,334,051 of NC_140583.1, read as the reverse complement.
TTTTAGCATCCACAGATTGAAGAATACTACAATGTCATAATGATCCCAGTATCGAACTAGTCATTTAATATCACTTAAAGCTATACACCAGTCCTTATAAGAGTTCGATTGAAAGTATGTAAGACACCATATCAAAAGAATATTTGTATGCATGGGAGTAATAGAATCTATATTTAAAACGAACAGTTTTAAGCCAACTAAAGTTATTTTATCTGACCTAACCACTGCTGCCTACTGTTTATCTCTAATCAGGTCCGATTTGGGTAGCAATCTTGATATATTCTTTGTGTCATAGACAAAGTCAGAAGTATGACTTCAGCTAAATAATATAAACCTGCACCGGCACATGTTATTGCCAAACCTCCGCTGCATACTGTTTACCTCAATCGTAATCCTGTTTTGGCAGCCATCTTAGCATAGTATTAAGATCATGAGATATATAAAATATATCTCATGTTAAAACGAATAGAGTTGTGCTAATAAACTATAAATAAAATAAGGGGTTCTCCACTTAATCCATATAGGGTTATGTATTGAACAAGATCTATAATGTAGTTTCAGCTCCACATTGTTAGCCTCGTAACGCCATTTGGTCAGACATCTTAGCGCGGGTATGAAACCCAAAAGTAAATAAATATACATACCACAATACTACAAAGGGGATACAACATTTTAATATTCTTACACAAAGCCTCCGCTGAGAGACGGAACGCGTTGGCGGTTGCAAAAAAACGCTTTTAAAAAATTTAGAAAATTGAATAAAGGATGAAATCAAAAAGCACAAGATGACGTTGATTTTTCTTTGGTAAAACAGCTTTGTCAAAAATTACCTTCTGTGCATTATATATGCTTGATATCTATAAGTGTGCAGGGCTATCTGTTTGCTGTAAGGTTGTGTAGATTTTGAACAGGGTGAAGCCGAGGAAAGATCCCTGGGGACACCACACAACAGTTTGTCAGTCTTTGATGTGAATGGTTGCATTCTGACTCCTCTGGCTGCTCCTGTGAGAAAGGAGCAGATCCAGTAGAATGCAGGTTATTATATGCTTATGTTATGGAGCCATCTGATCAGAGTGTAGTGGGAGACGGTGTTGAAGGCTCAGCATAGGTTGAATAGGATAAGGGCTGCTGTTTCTCTGTGGTCCAGGATGGTCCTGATGCTGCCATTTTTTTTCTTGCAGAATTTTATATAGCGCGAACTTGACCCGAATCCAATCAGGTATCAGAGCGCTTTACATAGCACCAGTTATATTACATTAGGACACACATTCATTCTTTGTTAGGCACGGGGAGATTAAGTGATTTGCCCAGAATCACAGGATATTCAGCGTCATTACCGAGACTCAAACCCAGTTCCCCAGGTCCGAGGTCAAGCGCCCTAGCTGTTAGGCCACCTCTTCTCCCTCTCCCCATTGCCATTGCCTGCAATGAGTGCTGTTTCAGTGCTGTGTTTCTTTCTGAAACCTGATTTGGTGTTTGCCAGTAGGTAGTCTCTGAGTGGGTGGTCCGCATCATTGAAGCTGTGTCGTCTCTGGTGAGGGGTGTCCATTCGGTCAAGTGGTTGTTTTGGTTGGTGGTAGATAGTTTGGCAGTGAGGTCTACAGCCTGGTTGGTGTGGGAAGTTGCTGCCGATATTGGTGATTTTGCTGTGAAAGAAATTTCATAGGTTGTCACAGAATACTTGGGAGGGGAAGATGTTGATTGTTGTGGAAGGTGTGTTGAAGTCCTATATGGTTGAGAAGATCTCCTTGCTGCTGTTGAAGCTTCCTTTGATGTGTTCAGCTAGAGCACATTTCTTGGTGTCTCGTAGTTGCTGGTGTTAGTGAACAGCCTTTTAAGTGGATCTGTCGGCAGTTCCATGGCGGGTTCTCCATATCCTTTCTAGCTCTTTGCAGTGTCATTTTATCATATGAAGTGCTTTTCAGAGCTCATGTGAAATACCATTTTGGCCAAAATGAACTTCACATAGCCCAGGAAGCATTGATGTGTAAATTTCTAATAATGCTCAAGTAAGGTTTCTCTGTATAATCATGGAGAATTCAAGTGCCCTACATTAAGCCACTAAGGGGCCGATTCCGATCCTGGAAAAACCGGGTACGAACCGTCGGTCTGAGCGTTTTCTCCGTCCGACTCGTACCCGGTAAAAACACCATACAAACTTGCAAGTACGATTCTTACGGAAACGCCATTTCCGTACGAGTCGGTTAAACCACCGACCGACAGCAAAATCCATACGAATGTGATCCGGGACACCGCGGACGTGACGTCCGGATGGAGTTAGGCATGTTTTTACGTCCCAGCAAGTACGATTCGCACCGACAGCAGTCCGGACGTCAATATTTTTACGGCACCCAAAAAGTGCCGGAAAAGCGAAGGACGTCGCGATGCGAGCAGAATAGGGGGCCCGGTACGCGCCGTCTCCCCCCCAGCCCCCCGTATGTATGCGCCAACCCCCCAGCCCCCCATATGTACACGCCGTCCCCCCAGCCCCCGTATGTACGCGCCGTCCCCCCCCAGCTCCCCGTATGTACGCGCCATCCCCCCAGCCCCCCGTATGTACGTGCCGTCCCCCCCCAGCCCCGCGGATGGCCGCGCCGTCCCCCCCCAGCCCCGCGGATGGACGCGTCATACTCCCAGCCCCATAGGTACGGCACATACCCCCACCCGTGTATGTACGGGGGTCCGCACCGTACCTATGGGGGTGGGGGTACGTGCCGTACATACACGGGTGGGGGTACGTGCCGTACATACACGGGTGGGGGTACGTGCCATACATACACAGGTGGGGGTACGTGCCGTACATACACGGGTGTGGGGGTACGTGCTGTACATACGGGCCTAGGGGTACGTGTCGTACATATGGGGGGCTGGGGGGGACGGCGCGTACATCCGCGGGGGGGGGCTGGGGGTACGGCACGTACATACGGGGGGCTGGGGGGGGGTTGTTCGGCGCGTACCGGGCACACCTGTTTGGACGTCGCCATGGTTGCTATAGGAGTTCGCTCTGGACGGTCTTTTTACCATACGGTTGTACAATCGGACGGACGGTAGGAATCGTACTTGCGCGCTCGGACTTCAGTTTTCAGATTCGGACGTAAAAATGTCCGGGGACGTGTCGGACACTTTTTCCGACCCGAGGACGTGTCGGGGAATTTACCTAATGCGATTCGTATGGACTTTTTCACATACGAATCGTACTTGCCAGTTTGTACGGGACTTGTACGATTCGTACGGTAAAAAATCCAGATACGATTCGTACGGGGAATATTTTTCCAGGATCGGAATCGGCCCCTTAATATTTAGCATATCTTTTCTCTGATTTTGAACTCCAATAAAGTCTGATGTCTATATATTGCTTTCAGCCTTCAAGTGTTTATTTATATATTTGCATATCATACTACAGAATCAGTGAGGCTGTCAACAGACTGGACCTTCTGAAGTGTGTATAAGGTTTTTTTTTAATGAAAGTACAATTTTTCAATGTATACCTTAAATTCATTTGTGAGACCTTGTAAATCTGAGCACTAGCACAGATATGAAAGAGTCCAACAGATAATCTCTCCACAGTTAATTATTTGAAACTTCTAATTTGATGAAGTTGCTCTATTGAAACTTTTCAATCAATCAATGTAAGCTTTATTTCGATAGCTTGTGTCATAAAAGCAAGCAACAAACAGGCATATGCTACAATAAAAAATAAATAAAAAATGTAAAAACAAGACACAGTACACAAAACACATGCAAAAGGGGTTCTCACTTAGGGGGAAACATGATCTTTAAAGCTTGGATGCTATTCAATGTTCACTTGGCATCAGTCCCCCATGCAGATGTAAAAACAAAAGAATGAAGTTATAAATAGGGATGCAAAGAACAGTTCCTAGCACATGTCATAGGGTTCGTCCGGGTTCGCTCTTGAAGTGGAACTGATCTGAACTGCATGCAACATGGGGACTCTGGGGTATTTATCAGAGACCCAATACCGGTGTTGGGGTGAACGGAGAGTAAAATTGGCTCAGCATTTGAGCCTTAAAAGTGCCCACCTTAAAAGTCATTAAAAACAGCAATTCATTGTTTAAGGCAAAATTACAGTAAAAAGGATTGAATTCATTTAAGTTAAAATTATTCCAATATAAAAAATGGATAAATAAAATAGAGATAGCGATCAAATGTTACAATGGTAAAGAAAGTAGGCATTGCCAAAATAGAGTGACCCACTAGCAATTGTCTGGTATTCACCCTGTGAGCCTTTGTGTTGTGTGGATGCATAAACGATCAACTCGGCTGCTAAAAGCAGTAAAATGCTTATTCATCAGCTCAACAAGTAGGATATTTAAGTAGGGGTGGCGTTTGATGTTCAGGACCAATTACGTGTTTGGGTTTCAGCAATTCTTCTCTCTTGGGCCTTTCTCCTCATACCCCCCCTTGAGGCCTAAAATCTTAGCTACTGCATAAACAAAGGAAGATCTAGTGTCAGATTTGAGGATACGCAGGGATACCTGGTAGCTCTGTATACCCACTTGCTGACAAATGGGTTTTATCCATTTGGATCTTGGATGCACGTAGGCTGGACATGCGAACAGTACATGGGCAATAGACTCCACTGGTGCCTTGCATCCTGGGCAGTTGCTAGGGTTCGATTCGTTGGTGTGCCACTTAGCTGATATCTCATTGACGGGTAGGGTTCATAGCCTAAATTGCATATTAAGTTTCCTATCCAGGGGGACCTGGATTAGGTCAAGATAGGGTTCCAAAAGTCTGGCATGCTTGTGCATTCAGAACTTCATGGTGAGATTTCATCAGGTCGGTTCTGATGAAATCTTGTTGTGCAACCCACTGCCAGTAAAATCATTTTACTGCGTCTTTTTGTAACAGGGGGAGTCTGGTTGATCCCACACTTTTCAGAGCCCTACATCAGACGCAAGCTTCCTTACATTTTTGATCCACCCCACCTTGTTACCTGTGTCCGACTCCAAACGGGCTACCTCTGTCAGAGCTTCTGCATATGGCCGGAGCTCCGGGGTCCTTCGAATCCAGGCCCAGAAAAGCAAAGGGAGGAGCTTGACAATATCGCTTATGGGATGTTGCCCCATATCTAGCAGGAGAGGGGATAGTGGAGAACTTTTGGGCAGCATCACTAAGTCCCTTAGGAATTTGTGCTCTGATCTGCTGAGTTCAGAAGTGTTATTAAAGCCCGATAGTTTCGACCCATACAAGGCTGAGCCAACAGCTTTTAGATTTTAAACCTGCAAGGCAGCAGAAACAGGGCTGCTATTGGAGGAGCGATGTTCTTTCCCTAATACCCCTGTGACTCGCTTGTGAGTCAGCACCATCTTTGTAAGGTGGGGCTTCCTGGAAATTTTGTCAGAGAGTCTGTTTCCTAAATAATCAAAGGTGCAGACTCGCTTCAGTGGAGCACCTCCTAAAATAGGTTTACCTTTGTAGGATTTATGGGGATTAAAAGCCATGTATTTGGTTTTTGCGGTGTTTATTACCAAACCCCTGGTGTCGCAGAAGAGTTTGAATCAATTTAGTAGTAGATGGAGCCCCACCGGGGTTTTAGACACAAGCAGGGTATCATCTGCAAATAGAAGGGTTACTAACTGTTCCCTGCCTAGTGATGGAGTGTCAGTGGGATCCAGAGCAAAAAAATGCACCACACCATTAATGTACAGGGAGAAGAGCTTGGGGGCCATGACGCTGCCTTGGCGAACTCCCCTGTTGACTGGGATGCAGTCTGTGAGTTGCCGCTGGGAACCCCATCTTATTGGTGCAAAGTTGACTTCATGCAAACAAATGACCAGGTTAAGGGTAGGTGGTGGAACACCCATGTCTGCATGCACGTGCCATAGTACCTGCCTAGAACTAGATAGAAGGCGGTCTTTTAATCATTAAAGGCTAGGTAAAGGCTGCCCATGCTAATCACTACTACTTTCCAGTAGAGAAGGAGGAGGGAAAATACCTGTCTTTGCCCTAAAACCAGCTTGACATTGTGATGGGATTACATTAATTTCTGCTCATTCCTGAATCTTAGAGAGGAGAGCTCTGCAAAACACCTTTTGTAGCGTGTCTATCAAACTAATACAACTATAATTGCAGGGCTCTCCGTTTTTCCCCCTTTTTGAGTATAGGAACCATGTCTGCCCACTTCCAAGACCCGGGTACTTGGGCACCACTTGCTATGGCGTTGGTATGAAGTTGCAAAAGAGACACAATTGATTGACGGAATGCAGAACAAATCAAAACAGTCACCCCAGTCAAGAGATCTGGGTTAAATCCATCATTCTTTTGCTGGAACAGCCCGAGCTGCCCAGCCAGATCCTCCCTGGACCAGAAACAAGCATCTTAGGACCAGTTTCTGGGTTTCACCTCTCATCAGCCAGGAAAGCTTGAATGCATTGGCACAGTGGGCCTGGGACCCACTTCTGGGCATACCCGACGCACTTAAATCGAGAAAGCAAAAGACACACAATTGATTGACGGAATGCAGAACAAATCAAAACATTCACCTCCAGTCAAGAGATCTGGGTTAAATCCTTCATTCTTTTGCCTTCCATGCCACCCCAGTTTAGACCTGGCCACATGCAAAACAGTCTTGACCCTGTGCTTCATGGGAACAATCGAGCCCAAACTGCCAAGCCATGTTGTCCCTGGACCACAAGCAAGCATCCTAGGGCCGGTTTTGGGGTTTCACCCCTCATCAGCCAGGATAGCTTGAATCCAGTGGCACAGTGAGCCCGGGACCCACATCTGGGCACACCCACCGCACGTAGGACGAGAAAGCAAAAGACACACAATTGATGGACAGAATGCAGAACAAAGTAAAACATTCACCCCCCCCCCCCAGTCAAGAGATCTGGGTTAAATCCATCATTCTTTTGCTCATTATGTCACCCCAGTTTAGACCTGCCCATATGCAAATCAGTCTTGACCCTGTGCCTCATGGGCACAGTCCAGTCTGAACTGCTAAGTCAGTTTCTCCCTGGACCAGAAAGAAGCATCCTAGGAATGGTTTTGGGGTTTCACCCCTCATCAGCCAGGATAGCTTGAATCCAGTGGCACAGTGAGCCCGGGACCCACTTCTGGGCATACCCGGCGCAATTAAATCGAGAAAGCAAAAGACACACAATTGATGGACAGAATGCAGAACAAATCAAAACATTCACCCCCAGTCAAGAGATCTGGGTTAAATCCATCAATTTGTTTCTCACCATGCCACCCCAGTTTAGACCTGGCCATATGCAAATCAGTCTTGTCCCTGTGCCTCATGGGAACAGTCCATCCTGAAATGCTAAGCCAGGGCCTCCCTGGACCAGATACAAGCATTATAGGATCGGTTTCGGGGTTTCACCCCTCATCAGCCAGGATAGCTTGAATCCAGTGTCACAGTGAGCTCGGGACACATGTCTGGGCATACCCGGCACACTTAGGGTGAGAAAGCAAAAGACACACAATTGATGGACAAATGCAGAACAAATCAAATCATTCAGCCCCAGTCAAGAGACCTGAGTTAAATCCACCTTTGGAGTTCACTAACGCTTGTATTGCTTACGGGTAGGGTGAAGTAGGAGCTTATTCGGTCAAAAAGGCGGGAGTGGACTGAGTCCACTTCTGCTAATCCTCATACACTTTGGGCAAGGGCCCGAAATTCAAGCGTACCTGCCGCCAAGTCTTTCTGTATGCCCTTGATCTTATCTTCGTGTAATGCTACCTTTCGCCATTTCAGCCTACAACAATCATTAGATGGAAATGCTCAGGAGCTGGATATCATTATGAAGGCCACACCAAAGGGCCTTCATGCGTAAGCAGAGTGGATTTTGGTCACTATCAGTTGTGGTCCCCAATGTCATATCAACCACACTTCTCCAGAGGCTCAGATCTAGAAGAATATATTTGATGCAAGATGGGCTACTTATCCTAATGAAGGTGTTAGTGCCTTGGCTATCTGAGTGCATTCTTCCATTCACAGCCATTAGCCCATGCTCTAGGTTGAGGGCTTTTACCTGGAGCACCAACTGCATCCATTTCTTTATTGGTGGGAGATCTAGGGGAGGAACAGACCACTTCAGGTTTGAATGGGGTGTTAAAATCACCTGCTACTATTGATCTGGATTGCAGGCGACTTTTATCCAGTAGCTCCTCTAGTTGTGGGAATGTTGTGAAAAGGCTACCCCCTCTGGCCCCCCTCACATATATGTTGAATAACTCAATAGGTTTTTCCAGGGGGCCCTCAATACCAATCCCCAGGTTGTCTGGGCTACCAACAGCAAGGGGAGTAATTCGACCACCCAAAGCAATCTTAACCCATATTATAGGTCCTCTTGATAGGCGTTCCATTCCATCTGTGGTAGCTGGGGAGCAATAGCAGGCATACCCTGGTTTGTGAAGAGGAGCAAGGCTCCAGGTCTCCTGGAAGATGCATATGTCGAACCTTTCCTTGAAATTATTCCAGTGAGGAAGAGGTATTTTGTTACTCAGCCCTGCAACATTACAGGATCCTATGATTAGCTGACATTTGGGTTCAGGGCAGAAATGCTGTGCGTCACCCAAGATGGCTAGAGGGCAGCTAATGTGTGCCTAGGGTGTTAGGTTAGAGCTTGTGCCCATGCTGAAGTCTGCCCCCCTGTTATTCGCTGCAGCATTCCAATTTGTGTCTTGTTCCCTGCCTAACACCCTCTTATAACTTGGAAGCTGAATGGCCCCTAAGCCCGTACTCACAATGGATTGTATGATGTTGGTATGGGTGCTTTTTACCTGTTGGTGATCATTCCCCAAAAGTCAGTCACTGCCCCCCAGGTTCAAGCTGCAAGAAATCCTATCATTGTGTGGAGGGAGCAGTTTGTTCCTGACTGAGCTGAGGGGATATAGCGTTTGAATTGGATGAGAGATGGGTCTGGGGGGCAACTTCGAAAATCTACAGCTAGGAGGTTTTCAACTAGTTCTTCCCCTTTGAGGGTAAGTTCGATGCAATCTGTGGGCTGGTCAGGGGCTGAACACCTTCTTGATCTTTCAATATCATCGCGGATCAGAAAGCGGCATCCCCTAACATGGCAGATCCTGTGGATTGCTTTATTTGTCAGTGAGCCTTCTCCCTCGAATCCCCCCTCAAGTTTGAGGATGTTTACCAAATAAATGTCCTTGGCAGGCAGCGGTAATGGGGGAACAAATAAGGGTGTCTGCGTCCTGCTTTGACTTATGGGGACTCCCACAGATGTGTGTTGTTGCTTGTTTCCAAAGACAATTGTGGTGACCCCTCCCTACCAGGATATTTGGGGGAGGATTGGTATTGGGTTCCTTAGTTCCAGCCAACACGTAGGTGTTGGAATTGACAGTGGGCTGGAATTGAGAGCACCTATCTATTCAGGAGACCCTACTTTGCATACCGGTTGAATGTAGAATTGGTGGAGCGTGGCAGGGTTGGCTGTAAGTTCTCATTACGTGTTCTGCAAATGGAAGAGATCGTGGACCGTTGTCCAGCAGTTGTTTCAGTAGCCCTGTGAGGTCGTTAATCATATATCTCATAGCCCCCACATCTGCCATTAGGTCATAATAAGCTATTAGGTGCCCAAACAATCCTTGCAGTTTATCGCAGCCCCTGATGGAAAATAGGAGACAACGTAACCCAGGAGTAAAATATCAGTGGTGGCCCAGCCCAGCCTCTTCCAGGTTATGACGGGCGCGGTCAGGCCCATCCTTAGCCCATGCTTATGCAGTGGGAGAGAATGCTGCCTTGTGTGGTGCTGGGAGGGCTGGCTCCGCCTCCCGTGCCAGAGATGCAGGAAGTGCCAGAAGACTGAGGGACCAAGTCCCACCTCAGTCGGCTGGCTGGTACCGGAAGAAATGATGAGTACAGGCCTCGAAAATGGCCCGTGCGCGTCCCGTGCAGTGGGAGGGAATGCTGCTTTTTGTGGCAATGAGAGGGCTGGCTCCGCCTCCCGCGCCAGAAATGCAGGAAGAGTCGGAAGGGTGGGGGAGCGAGTCCCACATTAGTCGGCTGCCTGGTTCCAGAAGAGATGGTGAGTACAGACCTTAGAAAGGGCCCTGATGTGTCCCGCACTGCAGGAGAGAATGCTGCCTTTTGTGGCACTGGAAGGGCTGGCTCCACCTCCCACGCCGGAAAAGCAGAAAGTGCTGGAAGACTGGGGAACCGAGTCCGACCCCAGTTGGCTGCTGGGTCCCAGAAGAGATGGTGGGTACAGGCCTCAGAAACGGCCCTGATACGTCCATATCATAATGTTATCTACGCGTAATGGGGAGGTGTTCTGATATACACATTGATTTTTATATCGTCCAGTAACTGATGAATGTATTAAATGTATGCCTGGACTTGACAGGACTGAATAGCCATACTGACCATAGAGATCTAAATATTTTTTTCCACGTGGAAGGCCTAAATTATAGGATATATTTTTATGAGTGAATTCGTAGGTAAAACAGGGCACTATTTAGAGCACTTACCTTCCTGGTAAAATTCTTTTGAGAAGCCATCAAATCTTGCAAGGAAGGTTCAGATTACAAGTTTGTCTGGAAACAGGGTGCTATTTATTGTACCGCATACATAACGATACTCCAGAGTGTGTGATTTATCTGCTATGATAAATAGCACCTAATATATGTAGTCAGGGAAAATCATTAGGCCTGGGCAGTAAATTCCGTTCCGTTCGCGGAATTTGCAGAATTTGGGTAATTTCGCGTTCTGCGGAGAACGCAAAATTGCCCAAAATTCCGCTTTCCGCGACTTCGCGAAATTTTTGCTTGTTCGCGTTCTCAAAATGCGTGTTCACGAGATATTTCTCCCCGAGCACGCAAACAGCGATTGTGAACAGGAAAAAAGCATCACGAACAAGCAATTCCGCGGAGATTTTTTACCGTTTCGCGGAGATTTGCGTAACACGATTACGCGAATTCCGCCCACCCCTAAAAATCATGCCTATTTTGCAGTTTAAATCATGAAAATCTGTATGGCACATTAAATACAGTATAACAAGCTGGGGTTTGCTCACATGATCCCACCACAAACTGGGCAGATGGAAACCAAAATCTAAGCATGTGCAAGTGTGGCAAAAGATACACTGGAAATAGTAATAGGGGAAAATAATATTTAATCTCTATCTTAGTATGACATTATGCCAACCATAATTTCTTTATAAATTCAAAAATGCAAGCAAGCACCAATTCAAACCATTGTAGATTGTTTTATCTTGCAAACGAAGACAAAGAAACATCGACAAAACAAGTGTAACAAGTATAACATACGTTGTGGACTGCTTTGCTTAATTAATTTTTGCAGTCAATTGACAAATCACATGCCAGAAGAGAAATTGAGTATTATTTGATGTGTTTTTGACTTTTTGTACCATGTATGCTATACTTGGTTTGTGAATGTTCCTTTGTCTTTGTTTGCGATATAAAACAATCTACAATGCTTTGAATTGGTACTTGTAGGAAGGTAGGATCTGACTACATGGTTCCCCCCACTTTTTTTATGGTGTTTTTCTGATTTTTGACTAGTCTGACTGGGATCCTGCCATCCAGGACCCCAGTCTATCTGCTTTCTCCTGTAAATTGAGACATGTTAGGGGATGTCGTTCAGTCATCAGGGAAGATATTTCTAGAGCCACTAGACTTTCTTCACCTAGGGTCCCTGTGGATTGCATTGAACTAACTCTTAAAAACAACTATCTCACTGAAAACCTTCTACTCATGGAGTTTAGATCTAGCCCGCCGGAAGGCTCTACCATCCAACTGCGAAGTTACCCCCTGTACGATCTAGGGGGGTATAAGAGTGGTCATTGTAGTGACAGGGTGGTTGCTGATTCTTCCTTGGATAATATTGACTGACTTCATGATGAGGGGGATGTTGGCCATTGGGTCAGTGGTGCTCGGGCTGTGACCAATGAACAAGTGTCTACTATGGCCGGCCTTCGTACCGACCCCTATTCCTACTCTGTGTACCCTGTCCCTATAGCCCCTAATATTTGCCACCTTACTTCTGCCTCAGACTTAAGCCAGGGGCTTGACCAACCTCCCAGTGGTCTTTTAGCAGATGCGCAACTCACCATTCCTGATCCAGTCGGCCATGCTTCGATTAGTGGCTCTTTATGTTCCTGGAATATTGCTGGCCTAAACTCTAAGCTAGCTATTGCTGATTGGGTCACATTTATTAACACAATGGATATCTGTTTATTCCAGGAGACTTGGCTCTTAGAGCCACGCTTTTGTGTGTGCTACCTAAATTTCCATATCCCGGCCATCAAGGGGTCCCATGGGCGTCCATCAGGGGGCCTAACTATCTGGTTAAGAAGTCAATTGTGCTTGACTACTAAGCTCCTCCACACGGGTAATCATGATATTCAACTGTTGAGGCTTGAGCTTGGATCAATGGGTAAAATTGACATCTATAACGTGTACGTAAGAAGCTGTAGGGGTGTTAAATCCTCGGTCATTGATGATCTTTTTTGCCTGTTGGATCTTTACTCAGCTGATACCTTTGTTATCATAGCAGGTGACTTTAACATAACGTTTGAACCTCTTCTTGAAAATAAATGGGAGACGCAGGATATTGAAGAGTTAGGCTGGGGTATCCAACCTCTGGAGTTATCCCCTTTATCAAGGTGGCCTGAAGTGGCCTTTCAGTTTAATTCCCTTTGTATGGATAGGGGCTTGAGGGCACTGAATGGTAGGATGCCTAGTGACCGCGAGGGTGCCTGCACTTTTAGTAACAGAGTGACCAGGAGCCGAATTGATTACATTTTGGCTGACATGAAACTATGGCACCCCCTTGTCGACATGAAGATTGTGTCCCTTCCGGAGAGTGATCATAACCCTCTCTGTTTACTACATAGATGGTGGAAGGCTGATAGTGGCCCCGTCGAGACTGGGGAGTTGACTCCTCCAGAGGTGGTGCCATCCAACGACATGCGCCGTTTGAAATGGTCTGGTGTTATGGGGAACCCCATCACCATAGCTCAAATTCAAGAAGAGGTGGATGGTTCCATTATTACCATAGAGTCAGTTTTCGCCTCCAACGGTAATCTATGGGACGTAACATCTGCGCATGATAGTTTATTTACCAGCCTGAAGTCTCATTTCCTCACCAAAGCGAGACCAGGACCAAGAGGTGCTACCCATCAAGCCTCCTGGTATAATAAGGAATGCAGGGAAGCTAGACTACTACTTGGGATTGCTTTGAAGGGCGGGGACGTCTCCTTGGTTCGCCACAGAAGAGCCATTTATAAGAATTGTGTGGCTAGAGCTAAACGCCTCTGGGATGGGAAAAAATGGGAGGGCCTCCTTGAAGCAAGCCTCTAAAATAATAGTAAATTGTTTTGGAGTATTGTAAAGTGGGGTTCCGGTGGTCAGCCAGAGGGTCCCCAAAATAATGTCTCCCAAGAGAAGTGGGTCGAGTATTTTAAACCTCAATATGCCGCACCTATTGATCCCTCCGAAAGTCTGGGGTCCTACCAGTTGTTTAAACCTGATGATGATTTTACCAGTTCCGAGGTGAACATAGCACTGGTTTGCGTGGCTTCTGGAAAGCCCCCGGCCCGGACGGTGTACCTGCGGATGTCTTCCTGCATGACAAACTTAGATGGGGGAGATATATCAGGCTGATTGTTAATGCGCTGGCTCATGGTGCCCCAATCCCTAGCTCATGGAAAGCCGCGGAAATAATCCCGGTGTATAAGAAGGGGGACCGCTCGCTTCCAGAGAATTACCGGCCCATTAGTTTGATTGACGCTATCCAGAAGATCACTAGTAGACTGATCCTCAACCGTGTCCATCTCTGGATAGCGCCAAACAATTTTTTATCTTCATTCCATGCAGGTTTTCGCCAGTACACTAGTACCATCGATCAAGTATTCCGCTTCATCCTTCTCTATTGGAAGACGGTTGTCCTGGGCAAGGGGAGTTTGTATGCGGTGTTTGTGGATCTAAGGGCCGCCTTCGATATAGTCCCACGTCCCAAACTTTTGGTTGACATTGAAAGATCTAGGGCTCCATGGCGGCTTGTTGTCCTTGGTCCAGAGGCTGCATGCGGATAACTCCACCAGAATAAGATGGGGAGGGCAGGGAACAACGACTGAGGACTTTCCTGTCCAAAGAGGTGTCAGGCAAGGTTGTGCAATGGCTCCAACGTTATTTTCCCTATATATTAATAATATAGCGGATCGACTTTTGAAAGCCCACGTAGATGCACCCATTCTTGACAACACTAAGGTCCCCATTCTAATGTTCGCTGATGATACGCTTCTAATTGCCAAAACACCTTGCGGCCTCCAGCGTTCATTGGATATTTTTGAGACCTTTTGTGTTGACCGTGGCCTTGAAGTTAATATTAAAAAAAACAAGCTTATGGTATTCAGGCCACCTAAATCTTTTTAACCCCTTCAGCGCTGCGCGGATTCCCCCGCGGTGCTGAAGGGTTCGAGCGCGGGCGGGGCCATGACGGAACGGTTCCGTCATGAGCACAGCTCAACCGATGCTCATGACGGAACCGTTCCGTCATGAGCATGGAAGGGGTTAAAATAATTTTGTTCTGTTTAAAAATCCGCTTGAACAAGTACAGGCTTTTAATTACCTAGGTGTTAACATCCAAAATAATTTCTCGTGGAAATAACAGCGTGACATGTCTACCCTTAAACACAGGCAAATTGCTGGAGCTCTAGCTGGTGAATTTAAAAAGTCTCCCTCGAAGCCTATTAGACCTGTGCTTCAGGTGTATAGTGCAAAAGCTGTGAGCTCGGCTCTTTATGGTGCTGAACTGTGGGGATATGAGAACCTGTCTCCTTTAACTATCTCGGAAAACAGGTTCTTGCGTAGCATTACTTCCCTCCCCCAGAGCACACCTATAGTTCCCTTAAGATATGACCTTGGTAAGAATCCAATAGCCGATGTAGCCAGGCTTCGTCCTATTCTCTATTGGCGTCGCCTGTGGACCACCCCGGATTTAGCCCAGTATGCGGAGGGTTTTTTAGATATAATGTCTTTGGTGGGCTCCCGTAAGATTGTTTGGCTTAATGAGACCAGAAAATCCCTTGTGGCGCTAGGGATGAGCAATCTCTGGGAGAACCCCTTGGCTGCTTCCTTCCCATCTAAAGCGCATATGAAAGAAAAATACTGGGAATTGGTAAATGCCAAGGTACTTCACGAAGCTAAATCCCTCTCACTAACTGATGAATTCTTGAGTATCAAATCGGCCCCAAGGTTAGAACACTTCTGGGATCTTGTTACTAAAGTGCTTGATAGGAAACTATTTTTCCAGATGCGGGTGGGAGTGTTGCCCCTAAACTCTTTTTCAGCTAGGTGGAAGCCTACTAGTAGCAACCTATGTTTTTACTGTAATTCCAAGGTGGAAACCCTTGCACACATGTTTTTTGCTTGCCCTGCCTACGTGGCCCCGAGGCGTGTATGGTTGAGACTCGTTTGTAAACTATTGGGTACCAGATGGAGTGTAGAAGCTGTAAGACTCCTTCGTACCTGCACAGACCCGGTAATTGTTGTGGCCGTTGCCAAATTTTTGGGGTGGGCATGGGTAATTAGATTTAAGAGCATTAGCTAGTAGTGTTAGTAGCCCTGGATGTTACCCTCAATGATCTTTTTGTGTATCATATGCTTTTTAAAAAATTTGTAAATATTTTAAATAGTAACATTTTTATATTGTCTTATTTGTGTATTATGTACCTGTACTTGTTTTGTATCACTTTTATGACTTCTGTCGAATAAAGCTGTTTTGGATTGGATATGCATGTGCTTTAGGTACACTCCAGATTGGATTCTGGGGTTCCTTTATCAGTCCCTTGTATATGGTACACCATGTACCCAGGGCATAGGTACTCCAGAGGCCTCCCATGGGCTGAAGCATGTATTGTGCCACCCCTGAGAGGCCATCCAAATTGACACGACCAGCCTGCTACAGCAGACTGTGTAATCTGGTGCTTGCACCACTTACTTAAGATATAGGTTCACTATATCTCTTTAAATCACTACCCTTAAATGCCTATCAGTCACCCCTATGGCAGGCCTTAATAATCCTGAAGGCAGGGTGCTGGATTTTACGTGAGAGGGTGCCCCTGCATCAGCAGAGCCTCTCTGCAGCCTTCGAAGACCATTCTCTGGGGTTGTTTGTGATTCAGCCAGACATATATGTTTAAGTGCATTATAACCTCATGGTAAATGCTAACTTTAAAACGGCTGCTTAGAAACATGTTGTGTTTGGGTCAAACACCTTGGAATCACACCTCCATGACAGTAACTGGTGTGGGAGGTATGATTCCACCCTTCTGAAGGGACATATGTCGGACACCGGTATACCCTGTACCAGCTTTCTCGACCTGGGCAGCACAAAATGGATGCTGCCAGCTACAGACACGATTCTACCATCCTGCTGCTGAGCCAAGCTCGTGCAGAGGAAGGCATGACAATAAGCATCCTTTCACAGGGAGGTGTAACCACCTCGCAGACAGGATTTAGTGTATTGGGGCTGGGTGGGTGCACTCTTAGAGTGCCAGAAAGTATGCACTGGGGGCACATATGGTGTCCCTGTGCATAGTCCAGCTCAAACCAGTTCAAGGAGCCATTTGCTCCTGCTCTGGCTTGAAACTGGACAAAGGACATGGGTGTAGCCACCCCTCTGTCCTGCCCCTTCCCTAGGAGGGTCCACAGAATCTTTCCAACCCCTTCTCTTGGGTATAAAGTGGGTTACCTGGCTACAGGACTTTAGGTTTTACCTGGACAAGATTCTGCTAGGAAGAAACCAAGTACTATGACTGCCTGCACGACGCTGGACGACTGAAGAATCTCCCTTGGAGTGAAAGAGTTACTCCCCTGCAAAAGCAGGCACCTAAACGCATCTGACCGGTTTGCTTCTCCCAAGCTCCTGAGGACTCTGAAGATGTCAGCAACACAAGAGGTGGGTTCCTGAAGTTCCGTGAGGTCGATCTGCCCTCTCAGTGATTCTGTGACCAGTATCTCTCGTGGGGACCTTGCAACCTGAACCCCTGTGCTAATACTTGGGTTTACCTGATTGCTCCAGACGTGCCCTGATTCCCCATTGCTTGGAGCGTCCCCTGGACCTTGCTGGTCCACACCGTAACCTGTTTCCTCTGTCCGCATGGGTTGCCGTTGCCAAGGCTTGTTGGTGCTCCAGCTGGACATCGACCCCTCAGCTCTCGACATCCTTTGTGGGACAGCTCACCTCTGGACTTTGGTTGTCCTCCATATCTCCTGGTCCCCGTGGCTGCAGAATCAAACAACCCTTCTTTGCACTATGTTGTGGGCCCTTGCCTGTCACGGGTACTTGGGCCTCCCACACGAGTGAGGCACAGTTTTTATCGGGAGATCCGGGGGAATGCTGGGTGGTAGGAAATTAGTGTCAGCCCGGTGATGCCACAACTTTCCCACACAAAAATGTGTAAGGTGAATTTTTCAGCTAAATTTGAGGTTTGCAGGGCATTCTGGGTAAGGAAACGTTGGGGGATCCACGCAAGCCATACCTCCCTGGAATCCCCCGGGTGTCTAGTTTTCAGAAATGTGTGGGTTTGGTAGGTTCCCCTAGGTGGCCGCCGAGCACCGGGCCAAAAAACCCAGGTGACGCCCCTTGCAAAACCAGGTCGTTTTGAGGTAGGCAATTTTCACGTTGCCTCAATACGTTTTGGGCCCTTGCCTGTCGCGGGTACTTGGGCCTCCCACACGAGTGAGGCACCATTTTTATCGGGAGACCCGGGGGAACGCTGGGTGGTAGGAAATTTGTGTCAGCCCAGTGATGCCACAACTTTCCCACACAAAAATGTGTGAAAAAGGTGATTTTTTCAGCTAAACTTGAGGTTTGCAGGGCATTCTGGGTAAGGAAACGTTGGGGGATCCACGCAAGCCATACCTCCCTGGAATCCCTCAGGTGTCTAGTTTTCAGAAATGTGTGGGTTTGGTAGGTTCCCCTAGGTGGCCACTGAGCACCGGGCCGAAAACCCAGGTGACCCCCTTGCAAAACCAGGTCGTTTTGAGGTAGGCAATTATCATGTCGCCTCAATACGTTTTGGGCCCTTGTCTGTCACGGGTACTTGGGCCTCCCACACAAGTGAGGCACCGTTTTTATCCGGAGATGCGGGGGAACGCTGGGTGGTAGGAAATTTCTATCAGCTTGGTGATGCCACAACTTTCACACACAAAAATGTGTGAAAAATTTGATTTTTGTCAGCTAAATGTGAAGTTTGCAGGGCATTCTGGGTAAGGAAACGTTGGGGGATCCACGCAAGCCATACCTCCCTGGAATCCCCCGGGTGTCTAGTTTTCAGAAATGTGTGGGTTTGGTAGGTTTCCCTAGGTGCCGGCAGAGCTAGGGTTCAAAACCTACAGCTAGGCACTTTGCCAAAAAAGGTTCATTTTTCACTGCGAAATTGAGGTGTGTCCACGATGCATTTTGCGCCGTTTCCTGTCGCGGGCACTAGGCCGACCCACACAAGTGAGGTACCATTTTTATTGGAAGACTTTGGGGAACATGGGGTGGGTGGAAATTTGTGGATCCACGCAGATTCCAGAACTTTCCACCACAGAAATGTGGGGAAAACTAGTTTTTTTTGGCAATGTTTTAGGTTTGCAAGGGTTTCTGGGTAGCAGAACCTGGTGGGAGGCAGTCAAGTCACCCCATCCTGGATTCCCCTGGGTGTCTAGTTTTCAAATGTGTATAGGTTTGCTAGGTTTCCCTAGGTGCCGGCAGAGCTATGGTTCAAAAACTACAGCTAGGCACTTTGCCAAAAAAGGGTCATTTTTCGCTGTGAAATTGAGGTGTGTCCACGTTACGTTTTGCGCCGTTTCCTGTCGCGGGCACTAGGCCGACCCACACAAGTGAGGTACCATTTTTCTCTGAAGACTTTGGGGAATGCGGGGTGGGTGGAAATTTGTGGATCCACGCAGATTCCAGAACTTTCCACCAGTGAAATGTGGGGAAAATGTGGTTTTTTTGGCAATTTTTTAGGTTTGCAAGGGATTCTGGGTAACAGAACCTGGTGGGAGGCAGTCAAGTCACCCCATCCTGGATTCCCCTGGGTGTCTAGTTTTAAAAAATGTATAGTTGTGCTAGGTTTCCCTAGGTGCCAGCAGAGCTAGGGTTAAAAAACTACAGCTAGGCACTTTGCTAAAAAAGGGTAATTTTGCATTGTGAAAATGTGGTGTGTTCACGTTGGGTTTTGAGCCATTTCCTGTCGTGGGCACTATGCCTACCCCTACAAGTGATGTACCATTTTTATCGGGAGACTTAAGGTAATTCATATTTGTAAAGGAACTGTTATTACCTATTGACTTTTGATGCATTTCTGCCTTCCCAATGAAAGACATTGTGTAAAAAAGAAGTCATTCTAAAAAATGACTGATAATTCTCATGCTAGTATGAGTATTCCCAAATTCGGAAATGTGCAAATATCTACTGTTTCTAAACTCTATATTTTGTTCCCATTTCAGAAATACATAGGTGTCTCATACCGATTTTTCCATGTACACATTTTTACACAATAATTGCTATATACCCGGTACATAATAAACAACCATTGCAAGTTGCTGCTCAGTTTTTGGCTCTGGGTTCGTCGGGTTCTTGGTGACCCTACAAGTCCTATATATCCCCACAACCAGTAATGTGCAGCGGATGTAACGGTATATTGCTTTCAAAGAGCTGTCATAATTAGAAGAAGTTACAGGTGAAAACGTTGACACAAAAGGCGCTTTTTTTCAACAATTTTTCAATTTATCCTATATTTAACTGTTAGTTTCTATAAAGAAACCTTGATGAATCTACACAAATGACCCCTTGCTGAATTCAGAATTGTGTCTACTTCTCTAAAATGTATAGCTTTCCAGGATCCATTATTGCTTTTGTACCCATTTCTACCATTAATTGGAAGGAGGTCAAAAGCACAAAAAATAGCAAAAATAGGCTATGTCCCAAAAAAATGCCAAAACTGTGTAAAAAATGTTGGGTTTCTGACAAAAGTCTGGTATCCCCTAAAAGCTGGGAAAATGGTGATTCCAGCCCCACAAACCCTTTTTTGATAACACTTGCAGGGAAAAACCCAGATGCTTTCATTTGAAGCCCGTTTTTCCCATTTTCCCCACAAAAAACTAAATTTTGCTGTATTTTGCCTCATTTCTGTGACCCCTCCAGGGAAATCCACAAACCCTGAGTACCCTCAGAATCCCCATGATGTTGGAAGAAAATGACGCAAATTTGGCGTGGATACCTTATGTGGTCAAAAAGTTACAGAGGCCTCAGCGCGCACTACCCCAAATAGCCAAAAAAGGGCGTGGCACAGGAGGGGACAAGGCCTGGCAGTGAAGGGGTTAAATTAATAGCAGTTAGGTGTGTTTATTAGTGGGGGTTATGTGCTTTCTTGCAAATCATTAGTTGACTGAATAGTGGTTTTATCAAGTGCTGTAAAAAATAGTGCAAGGTTCCCATTGATATTCTCATTATTTTGTCACGAAATGGACCATTATACATACTTATGTTTTTTGTTGAGTTGTAAAATCATGTTAATGTTTGTTTCATTTACCCTAGAGTTTTTGTTGTGGCATTTTATTGTGCAATTATATAAAGCTGTACCTCTGCTTCTCTGAGTTTTTTCTAATCTGATTTCTTTTTAAAAGTGAATGCACAGTTATCAATCCTTATTTATATGATTTCAAACTTTCAAATACAACACAACAGAAGGAAACAGATGACAAAATCTAAAAGAAGCTGTGGCCCATTTAATATTGTGGTTTTCCATATGTTGTAACCCAGAGGCCACTTTGTATTACTGACAAGAATTAGGCTTGGTCTGGTCAGGTGTCAGCTTTCAATTCCCGCTTGTATAACCCTAGAACCAATCTCTATTGTTTCAGTCTGACAATTACCTACCTTCTAACACATTTTTCATCGGCCTGAGCCAGCGCGTATGAGCTGCTCTGGTAATCTGTATAAGTAAAGTATGGAAGAGAAGCCCCGTCCACTCTCCGCCCACATTTCCAATTGGCTTGTGTCTTTGTCCTTTGTAAATGCTGGCTTCTGATTCCTTAATAAGCTTTTAAGTCCCTCCTTAGAACCGCCTTGTCTTCATTTGTAACCTCCCATGGCTACTGGCCCCTTTACTTCGGTTGTTACACAGTACGTGTTATTTAGTGTTGTAAGCACTATTTTCTTTATTGAGGTTCTCCTACTTCAGGCACGACGACCTGCTTTGCTTACATTCAGCATGCTGTGCATGCTTTCACTTTCCAAGCAGCCGGGACAATTTCAGCCACTTGTTTGCAATGGCATAGGTCTTGCATTTAAATGCGAGATCTATTGCATTGCTAATATTTTTTTGGGTAGGCATGGGAAAATTAAGTGATTTGCCCAGAATCACAGGATGTTGAACCGACGCCGAGGCTTGAACCTGGTTCCCCTGCTCCAAAGTTGGCAGCTCTAGCCGTAAGACTACATCCTTGAGGGATGTCGTCAATCGAACGAAAAAAAAAATAGACCGTCTTAAGAATGGAAGATTTCCATGTCTGTTAATTCAGAGTTCCAAAATACAGCCAAGAAATAAACTACATTTTAAAATCATGAAGAGAAAATTATATAATTCATCTGAGAAAATTAGCAGCATTTTAAAATGTATTTATCGTACATTGCAATATTTGTTAGCATATTTATTTAGTTTGGAGTACCTTCATAGTTTTTATGCTATGAATCATCTAACGCATGTTAGTACATTTTTACGCTGGTTTGTTATAGACTTGAGTTTTGCTTTCAGTTTGAGAATACGGAGTAAAGCGCTATACAAGATGGCTGTCATCCCATAATTCCTGCTATATTTGTCCATGCCTTCTATGACTAGTCGCTTGGTAGCATAGACGTGTAATTACAAGAAGGAGCATTCGTCAGATGATGATGTATATCACTTCCAGGTAACTCTTAAAGCAACTGGAGTGGCGCACACTGCCAATTTGGGTGTAGGATGGGGGAAGTTTCTGAAGCGTGTACTGGCCACAGCAACAACTTCCAACAGCAAGTAATATTCTCAGTTCCCGGAGAGGTGGACTGGGGTAAGGATTGGCAAAGAGAAGGGCATACGGGGTTACTTCATTCACATTGTCTTGTCCCTGTGCAAGGCCCTCTGTCTATATCCTACAAATCTTTTTACTTGATGAAAATAAACTTGAGGAATATCCGTCAGCCACAATTCTGAGGGACAGCTTTGAGGAAAACAGATGTGCTTAGAAATGCATGCATATTGGCAGGCTTTACATGAATTCCAAAAAATGAATACTATGAAGAGAATAACCTGTACTCTTCTATATTTTTTTAATTGATCCCTTGGCATTTTAATGATATTGATAGTGCAGCTTTTTGCTCAAAGGAAATGCTATGGTATCAACAGGTCCTGTGTTTTCCATCGAGTTTTTAGTACTGCACATTTTTCAAATATGTCTGATCCAGACTTAGAATTGCAAAAGCAATTTACTCCAATTTTGATTTTAGTTACTTCTGAGAAACAGCACAAATATTTTATATAAACCCAACATAATAGCTAACATCATGTTGAATCATTAGGTGCATTTTGTCTTTGACCTACTTAGCCTCATTTTCATGTTTGGCACTTTTAAGCGAAAATTCATAAATGAGTAGCTCAGTGTTTGACATTTTACATTTCATGTTTATTTTTCAATTTCTTTTTTAGGTTGAGCCTGGGCAGCGCATGCGGTGCTCTGTGATGCATGCTGTATTCGAGTATGTACACTCTCTGCCCAAATTTTTCATTGGCTTGTTTCATTGTCCTTCGTAAATGCTGGCTTCTGATTTGTAATGAGGCTTGTTAGTCCCTCCTTCGTAACACCTTGCCACATAATTCCACTAAACAAATCCACACCACACTATTCCACCTCACACCATTCCACAAATAACAATTCCAAGGTACATAAATTCACTCCACATACATCCGCTCCAAGTCAAAACACATGAGTAAAAGACATTCTCATTTACAACCCCAATACCTCTAACTCTCACAAATGCGAGACCAATGTGCATTGCAAATGCTTGTTTATTTATCACTCCTACATGGGTTTGTTATTTACTGTTTTACATTTTTTGTATGTGTGATAATGTGTTTTTATGATTATTTATTTTAATGAAGGAGAAGAGCTATTAAATTGAATTTAGTTCAATTGAATTGATAAAAGAAGGTTTTTTAGAATTTAAATCTAATTTGTACACCCAAAAGAGTTGGAGGAGGGAGATAGAAAGCTTCTTCATTTCTTCCATCTTATGCTAGCAGGTGGGTGAGATTCTTGCCTTCTGCAATCATCTTTAAAGGTAAATATGTGGGCTCCTTGTGACATACAATATAATTATTGTATTAAAACTTGATGGGAAGTTGGGTACACCAATGAAGTTATTGAGAAAAGTTTGAATCTCCTTAACTAAATTCACTCTTCCCACTTACTGCATTGCAAAATTTATTTTTTCAGTTTAAGAGATTTTATTTGCAAATAATTAAGTACAATAGAATACAAAACTAGATAAAATCATTCATATCATATATATAAGTGAGTGAGTTGAGGAAAATATGCGAAAAATGGGGGAGCAGGAGGGAGGGTAGAAAAGAGACAATTGTCAAAATCTAACAAAATCCTCATAATCAAAATTCAAAAAAGAAAAAATAACATCCAAATTCGAGAAGAAAACTGCAAAACAATAACTAATATATCGCAATAGGTATAGGGTATGATGCACAAGTCATGGAGGTTTAGGAACTTCCTCAATTCGTGGATTGTGGGAGGAACCATTCATGGCAGAGGTATCTAGAAAAGTGGTTACAGGTTGCCAAAGGGTGTCACGTTTAATTGTGGGGGAAATGGGAGAGAGCTATGCCATATCTAAGCTGTGGTTGTAACAGACCGCATACCACCAGGTTTGATAAGATATGTTAGCAGAGGATTTCCAATTGTTTGTGATTTGTTGAAAAGCAACTGCCAAGCGAAGGTCTATTATGTAGAAATTGGTTATTTGGGAGTCCCAATCTTTAGAAATACTACCTAAGAAAATGCTAATGAATGTAAGGGGGACGTGTGCATGAAAGATGGTATTTATTTGTTGCCAAATCTGTGTCCAAAAAGTAAAAACATCGTGACAATCAAATAACATGTGTCGTAAATCAGCATTGTCAGAAGAACAAGACCAACAAGAAGGAGTTAGAGATGTATTTATCTTATTTAATGAAACAGGAGTAACAAGAAGTCTATTATAAATAGGGCTCCCTGTTTTCCATTTTTACTGATTTTTGCAGATAAATACAGACAGAAAACCATTTATTTTCCTGTCTGTATATATTTTAAAATGTGGATAAAAATGGAAATTGCGTTGTATTTTGAGCGATTCTAAATGCTGCCAATCACGACTACCAGGCCAATAGCTCTGTCGATTGAAAAGTAAGAGGGTTAAAAAATAAAGGAATTTTAGTAAAGAGCCTTAAACAGCAATATATATGCTCATATAAGAAAAGATGCACATTTTAATATCAAGGTTGTGTATATTTTATCATCTGAAAGTGTTTATATCCCTGAAAACGGTCAGTCGTTCAGGCATGAGTGCACATTTATCGGACAAATAAATGTAGAAATATACTCATTTTAGATTGATTTTTTCACAAAACTCAAAATAAATATGGATAAATACAGATAAAATTTGCAAAAAATAAATATGGATAAATAGAGACGGAAATGCCCAACAAATAAATATCATAAAACCGGGATAAAATAATGTTTGAGTGGTATTAGCTGCTCTGGAAGTTCTTCGTATTTTTAACCAAATCTTATTCCAAATGTGAATAGGGAAAGTAGAATGGAGATCTGCCTCCCATATTAATTCTACCTCTGTTTTCTCTCTAGTAGATGGTTGAGGGAGAAACTGTAAAGCTGAGAAGCTGAAAGGCCAGAACTCAAAAGGGCAGGCAAATTTGAGGGGGGTGAAGAAGATGCACGGGAAAGTAGGAGAGAGTTATAAATATCTTGAATCGTTGTGGTTAACGAGTTAAATTTAAATTCCCAGGAAGAAGGTAACGAGAAATGTGTTTGGGCAGTGGCAAACGAAATGCAAACATTGTCTTGAAAAAGTTGAGAGACCCAAAGAAGACCTTTTGCATGCCAATCCTTAGAAAAGAGAGTCTTATTTTGAAGTCAAATAAGAAAATTATACCAAATGGAGGAATGAAGAAATTGATCTTTGGGGAATTATAAGAAAGGAAAAGAGGCTGGAAATTTTTTGAAATGTTAATAAAAATAGGAAGGAATAGAGATAAAGGCCTGCATGTGAAGGATAAACCTTCTCTGAAGGAACACGGATGTAGAAAGAATTATTCAATGGAGACCTATAACGGTAAATCTGAGATATCCTCATCTTGTAAAATAGAGCAGACTGTTTGAGGAAAAATGCAGTATGGCAAGAGTGAAAATCTGGAAAGTTAATCCCTCCCATAAATTTGGGTCTTTTAAGTTTCTAAAAGAGACATACGTGGTTTTTTATTGTTCCACAAAAATGTTTATAAGATAGAATACATTATTTTATATTGTGAGATGGAAGATTGGATATATAAAAGAGAATCACAGAGACCAACATCATTTTTATCACATCCAAATGGCCCCACCATGACAAAACCAAATGATTCCATCTGGAAGTAAGATATTCAGGGTTAATTGCAATTCTTTGAGATTTAAGGAAACAGTTTCTTTAATAGAAGGCATGAACCATAAGCCAA
Organism: Triturus cristatus; assembly: GCF_964204655.1. Lineage (NCBI taxonomy): Eukaryota > Metazoa > Chordata > Amphibia > Caudata > Salamandridae > Triturus > Triturus cristatus. The sequence continues at coordinate 1,137,308,291 of NC_140583.1, read as the reverse complement.
GATATTTAATTTTATCAGATTTCCAAGTTAAATTTGAGGATATATAGTCAGCATGGAAACATAATTTGTTTAAGGGGTGGATTTCACATTTGTCAGAGTTCAATTTGTATCCTGAAACTGAAGCAACAAGTTGCACTTCCAATAAGAAGGCAGGAAGGGAAACTTGAGGGTGTGAGATATTAGCAAAATATCGTCGTCATAAACAGACACCTTGAGATTTCAGAGTTTGTACGGATTTTTACGGAAATGACTCAAGAGCAAGAATGGAGAGGGGCAAGGGAGCAGTCTTGTAGAACACCACAATATAACCAAAAGGAGGGAGTAAGAAGGCCATTGAATAAAATAGAGGACATGGGGGATGAATATAAAAGAGACACATATTCAATAAAAGGCTTGCCAAAACCAAACAAGGAAAGGGCAGAGAAAATAAAGGGCCAGCTTACCCGATCAAATGCTTTTTCAGCATCTAAGGAGATAGCTGCTAAAGAATGTTTATATGATTTGGATTTATTAAGGGCATTAAAAAATAATCTAATATTATCCGGATTATGACGCCCTTTGATAAAACCACATTGTTCCCCACCAATTAATTGAGGTAATAAGGATTCGAGACGGAGGGCCTGAATTTTTGCAAACATTTTATAATCCAAATTAATCAAAGAAATGGGTCTATAATTTTTACACAATAAGGGGTCTTTATTTCCTTTGGGAAGGAGACAAATTAGAGCATCCTGAAAGGAGCCACCAGAGGATTTAGCGGATATGAAAAATAGAAAAGGTTGGTGTAGTTTAAGAAGAAGTAGTTGAGAAAAGTGAGTATAAAACTCAATAGTAAAACCATCAGGACCTGGCGCTTTACCATGTTTAATTGTACGAATCGCATTAAGAATCTCCTGTGTTTGAATTGGTTCATCTAATGAAGAGAAATCAACATTAAGATGTGAAGGAGGATCAATGGAAGATAAATACTGGTGGATATTGTCTTGAGAAATAAAGGAATCAGGAGTATGGAGTTCTTGATAAAAATGGGTAAATTCTTCATTTTTATAAAGCATGCGATTAGAGGAGGCGAGAATTTAATTGATTTTGGATCTTTCTTTTTTGATTTTAAGATAATTAGCCAAGAGTTTACCCGATTAATTTTGACCTCCATAGTATTGCTCAGAAGCTTTAAGTTGAAATGAATTTGTGTTAACTGTGGACAATTTCTTAAAAGTGAATTTAAGTTTACTGAGATCTTCCAGAGAGGATTTAGAGTGTGTATGATAATAGGAATGTTCTAATTGCTTGATACGTGTAGTAAGGGAATTTAAAATAGCTTGAGAGGATTTCTTTTTGCGGGAAACAAAATAAATCATGAAATCTCTTGAAGCACCTTTAAAAGCATCCCATATGATTTGTGGAGAAGCATAAGAGGGATCATTTTCAAGAAAAAAGGTATGGGCAAAAGATTCAAAAGATTGGGCAACATGATGGTCTAATAAAAGGGAGTTGTTAAATCTCCATCGTCTGATACCATGAAGTGGAGGAAGGAGATCAATATTTAAAAATACTGGAGCATGGCCTGAAATATTTATACGGCCAATTTCTGATTGAGTGATGTGTTGTGCAAGGGTTTGAGAAAGAAAGAAATATTCTAATCTGTATTGGCAACAGTGGACTGGGAAGAAGAAAGTATATTCTAAAAGGGTGGGGTTGCAAAGTCCCCATGCATCTTCTAAAGACCGTTGTGTAATAGTGGAGGTAAACTGATTGTGCATAAGAGAGGAAATAAATTTAAATTTAGACTTTCGATCAAAATACTGGGCGCGGCTTTGGCGTACCCCTGAGCTCTGTAACTATGCTGACGGCCTAAGGGAGGTTATGAATTTGCGAGGAGCTCGCAAAATTGAGTGGCTTACGAACATCAAGAAGCTTCTGGTCGCAACAGGCCTCGCATCTGACCGGGATTTGGGGGCACCATTATCTAAGGAGGAAACTAAAAAAGCCTTTTGGGCATGGGTCGATGCACTGGAGTCAAGAGACCCCAATCTTGGCAGATTGACAGAGGCATTCCGTCAGCACAAACCTATGCCCTTCCTAGAACCCTATCTGGACTTCATTACGAAGCCCAGGGATAGATCGCTTTTCATTCAGTTCAGGTTTGGGACTCTTCCCCTTCGCGATCGCACTAGCAAGTGGAACTCCCCGCACAAGACTCCCCCGGATTGTCCAACTTGCTTGGGTGTTATTGAAAATGTCTCCCACTTTTTCTTCGTTTGCCCAGCATATGCGCAACCAAGAATGAAATGGCTTAGGCCCGTTTGTTTGCAGTTGGGAACAAGGGATCACCTTGCCGCTCTGAGAATCCTCAAAACGGACACATATACTACTATAGTTTGCGGGGTGGCCAAATTTTTAGGCTGGGCATGGCTGATTAGGCAGAGGCTAACTAGCTCCAGTTGATCATTCTATTTATCCTCAAAGCTGCTAAAGTTTAATACATTTTTAATTATTTATTGTATAAAAATTAATCAGATTCTCTTTTTATATAACATGTTTTTAAAATTTATTTTTATGAAATTGAGTTTTATGTACTTTTGTGCTTTTATTACATTTCATGTCGAAATAAAGCTTTGATTGATTGATTGGTATAGGATCAACAACAATGTTACAATCACCTCCCACCAATAAGTAATCATCTTTATAGGTCATCAATTTGCACAAAACAGCCGGCCAAAAGACAGTATTGGGAGAGTTAGGAGCATAAAGATTGAAAAGAGTAATAGGGATTTTGTTAACTAAAAGGGAAACAGGTACCAATCTGCCTAGATCATCAGAATGTTGTGAGAGCAATTGAATATCTAAACGTTTATGACATAAATAGCGACACCATTACGTTTCCCAGTACCTGGGGAGGCAAAAACATGGCCTACCCATTGCCGTTAAAGTTTACCAATTCCCTTGTCCACAATAGCAATTTCTTGAAGTAAGGCAATATCACATTTTGAATTAGAAAGATAATGTAATACCATTTGGTCTTTTATGGGAGAACCCAAACTGTTAACATTCCATGATACAATACGCAACGTCATTTAAAATAGAAGAGATAAGTTCAAACAAATTGAGCTAAAAAAGAAGAAAGTGGAATAATAAGAAAATAAGAGGAAAATACATATTAGTAAGAAACAAAAAGGCAGCAAGAGGTTGAAATATATGCAAAATAGGAGGTAGGATGTGATTGTAGAGGAGGAAAGAGTTATAAAAGAATATAGAGAAAATAGAGAAAAGCAAGGAGGACCATGATAGTAAAGAGAAGAAAATTGTCAGGAAAGAAAAAAGGAAAAGAAAAAGAAAAGAGAAGAAGTAAACAAAAGATATATAGAAAACAAGACAAAAACTTCAAAAAAAAACATACCAAAAAAGAGGGTGTGAAGCCACATAAGAAAGATGACACAACTGACCAGACACCTCAGGGCAAAGTCGGGGGGGAGGACATTCCATCCAAAACAAAACCAGTAATCACAAAGATCAGATAAAATAGGGATCCGTACCTAATCATAATAGAAGAAACAAGAGAACAAGGAAACATGAAGAGACAATTTGAACCTGGAACAGTTAATACCAAAACATGAAAGAAGCAATATAAACATCATTGCAATAGAGAGAGGTTATGCATCAAAGACATCATGTGTTGGAGGATCTGGAAACGTCCAAGTCCTCTACTCTACAACTGTAGATGAAGCGTTGCAATAAACCTGGTTCCTCAAAGGACGATGTCTTATTTTTATAGGTTATCTTGTATAGACATGAATGAAAGAGGCCAAAACGAGCATTTAGAGTACATAAAGCTGGTCTCATATCTAAGAATTGCTTTCTTTTGTCTGCAGTTTCTTTCGCATAGTCCTGCGAGAAAAAGAGGTTAGAGCCCTGCCAGGTTATTCAGCCCTTGAGCTTGGCTGCTTGTAAGACTCTCAGCAAGTCGGTGTATTCCAAAAAATACATAATGACTCCTCTAGGACTTATGGAAGAAGTCGAAAAGCGTGGATTATGACCCAAGCGATGTGCTCTTTGGATGTTGAGAGTCAGATACTCAGGAAGACCCAGGATTTTTGGAAGGAAGGATTTGAAAAATGTTATAGGGTATGACCCTTCCTGGCCCTCCGCCAGACCATATAAGCATAGATTGTTACAACGATTGCGATTCACAAGATTTTCAATATGTATTTTAAGGGAAGTAATTTCGGTTTGCATTGTAGGGATTTGATCCACTACAACCTGAATCGAGTCAACACGTTATGACCTAGGTTGCAGTAGACTGGCTGAGGTTGTCAAATTTCGTCCAATTGCCTATTGGCGCAGATTATGGACTACCCCTGAATTAGTGAATTACACTTTCGCCTTAAAAGATGTATGGGCGGCCGATACCTCATGTAAAATTAAGTGGTTTCAAAGTATTAAAACATGCTGATTGGTTATGGGAGTTCGACATCTGTGGGATGACCCAGAGGGTCAACAATTCCCCTCAAAAAAAGAGTTCATAGGTCTATATTGGACCATGGTGGAGAGGAATAGTCTACTTACCCCAGAGTCCACTTCCCTGACAGGCAAATGTTTAGAGTTTAAACCCTGCCCTCTTTATGAGCATTTTTGGGATATTATTACCAAACCTAGGGACAGACGCCTATATTTCCAATTTCGGGCAGGTTCGTTACATATAAATGCATTCACATGTAAATGGCAAATAGAAAATCTCTGTATGTGCAAGCTATGTTTAGAGGGCGAGGAGACGTATCCGCATATTTTATTTGTTTGCCCAGCGTATCGGGCACCAAGGAGAAAATGGTTGCAACCACTATGTAGAAATATGGATGTTAGGAGCAGCTCTATTGCCATGAGAATTTTATTAACCAATACAGAAGTACGGTGTGTAATAACAGTTGCTAAATTCCTAAGTTGGATGTGGCTAAGTCGTGAAAAAAAAAATGTTAAAGGTTAATAAGCCCATCAAAAACAACGGTTGTACAAGAAGATAAAAGATATAGGAATGGACAGGTTAATATTTTGTTCCCAGCACCCTATGGCATAGATGGTGGATTGTTCTCTGTAACATGCTGGAGATCTCTTTTCCTTTTATATATCTCGACCTAATATATATTGCTGTCTGAATTTTTATATATTTGCCATTTACATATCCCGAATAATTATGCACATTAATGATTGTACACCCTTGGGTCTTAAACTAATTAGTAGTACGAACTCGTATTGGAAATAGCTTTATGTCTTTTTTAACTAATATGAAGTTTAGTATTTTTTTAACAGAATAATGTACGTTTTTTACATATTTTATATCCAATCATGTTTGTCACCCTCAATTGGCTGGGTTGAGTGTTTCTACTTGCAATTGTCTTTTATGATCTTAAGTGATCGAAATAAAGATTATATGATGATGATGAGTCAACACGTTGGTCAGCCTGCGCTACTTTAGACTCCAGATGTGACCATCTATCCTCCAATATTTGTAGACCGTTGTTGGTTTCTTCCATGAGAGGACGTAGAGCATGAATTTCGTCTAAAAGTAAGTCAAGGGACGTGGGAGGAGGAGAAGTAGCAGGAAACAGAGGATCATTCTTGACACGCTTGCCAGATGAGAGAGCGGAGGAGACCGATGATTTAAGTTGAGACTTCAAAGTTCCTGTCAGGCTTTTGGAATGCATGTACTCAGCCTAAGTGGGAGATTTTGGGTCCGTTGTGTTAGCTGCTTTTACAAGTGTTACAAAGGTTAAGATAGATAAAAATGTTATTTATATACACACAGATCACAAATAGGTGGTGAAAATTGGGCACAGACTTTTTTCAATCTGTCTATCTATTTAGCAATGTGAACTAGGTATTAATCGGCCATGTCACAAAATGTCTAATCATAATGGATCTCAAGCCAATCTTTCTAATTAATATGAATTAAGGATGATGCAATTTGCAAACCAAGTGAATGATTGCAATTGAAGATTATTGCTTGCAAGGAACAGCAGACTACCACCATTGCATTTGCTTCCCCAAACAGGAAGATTTTTTTTTTTTTTTAAATGAGCCCCTGTCTATTACAGGAACATATATGCTCCTTTTCAAAAACAATGTTTTCCAATAGGGAACAAATCTCAGGAATCAGGTAGAACCAGTCACGGCTTGCATGACTTGCGGGTGGAGGGTTCGGTGGGGGGGTCACATGGGGGTTTGCATGGGGGGTTTGGACGGGAATTTAAAAATACAAAAAAACTTACCGCACCTGGTCACAGGGCCACAGGGGGCCGGCCAAACAGCCAGGCATATCCTGCCTTCTGCTTTCTTGTAGCATGAGAAGCAGTGGGGTGATGATCCTCTGCCCTAATGGAGGAGCCGCCCCTGGCCTGGGTAGGACACCATCGTCTGTGCCCACCGAGGCTGCCAACATTATTCCTAAATAGGTGCCCACCCCCTTTTGCAAATAGATACGTCCCAATTTAAGGAGTCACTATATAGTGAATGGTTTGGACTGATGAAGCAAAAGGATGGAGTTTGCACTATGCAAAGACTTAGTACAAATTTGATATGCCAACTGTACTAGAGTGGATGGAGCTTTATTTCAAATTGAGACTTAGCATTAATAGTTCAACAGCATATCAATGACAGTTAAACAGCTTTTGGCCATAAAAATGACAGAGAGCTGTGGATTTGCGAACCATGAAATCTTATTAGCAATTTTGTTTAATTACAAATCAAATCAATCAGTTTAGCCAGAAATCAATATATTATTCTGTTTACAGCAGCATTGAACATAATCCAAAGAGGTACAAATAGTAAATGTGAAGACAAGCTATTCAAAGATATTAATAGGCAAATCATGAAAGATTCAGATCCCCTGAAGAGAAACTCCCTAATGCCAAACTAAGGGGCTCATTAGGATGGGGTAACGATCGCCACTGCCGGCCTGGCGGTGGCGATCGTTACGCCATCGTAATGAGAAGTACCCACTACCATATTAGGATGGCGGTGGGTATCGCGGCAGACGCAAAGTCCGTCCAACGCTTTCCCGCCGTTGGCAATCGTTATGATTGCCTGCCGGGTGGAGCTGGGCCCCTGATAATGTGGTGGTGCTTAGCAGGCACCATCCGCCATATTATGATGTGGCCGTTGTGGAGGCCTTTACATGGTGGCATCGGCTGGCAGGGATTGGCTTTGGGGGCCCGTTGCAAGCCCCCTCTGTGGAGGGGGGTGGAGGGATGCACTGGGGAGGTACCCATGGTACCCCCCTGCAGTTCCCTGCACCAAGTGGCAGGCACCATGTGGTGCAGGGAAATGCTGTGCATGCTCTTTTACGATTGCGGATGGTGCTGCAGCCAGCAGCACCGTCCTCAATGGTAAAAGGCCAGGATGCGCCTGCCAGTATGGCGGGCACATCCTAATTGCACTGGTGGGACCGCCACACGTCTGGCGGGCGGTCCCATTGCCATTATGATGGCGGGCGGACTGATGTCCGCCCGCCATCATAATGAGCCCCTAAATTTTCCGGGAAAATGTTATGCAGGAAATGTCAGCAAATAAAGCCCCTAAAACAGAATCAAATGAAGGTTCGGATGAGGAGAAGGATAAATGTGCTTGCTCATGAGATTAACCTCATTAGCAGATATAACATAAGCATAGGGTCTCAAAAGCGGCACAGGGGTATCTGCGTTCAAATGTGAGCAGGAGCAAGTCTAGGGCAGAAATGCTCACTTCAAACAAGAATTCAGTATTCTAGACACTCCTCACTGTTGTCACAAAGAAGGAGCCAATCAGAACGAAGCATTTACAAACTCACAATATCGGCCCTCTTCGCATGACTCATGAAATGGAACATTTCAGCTTCGTGCTCTTCATAGATATCATAGAAGGGAGGATAAATCTCAGCCAGTCAGTCTCATGTGCGGGTGTTAACATATACATTCAATGACCTTCACACGGAACTTAACAATACCAGCACAGTTTTAATGAGCACACTGTTGAAACCTGGGTTCTGAAATGAGAAAAAGGTTACGCACAGCAAGCAGAAAAAAAAACAACATATCATTTAACATGGGCCTTTCATATTGAGGCCCACAGTAACTGTGGCTAATTTAAGGCGTGCACATTCCAACTGTTACTAATTATTAATATGGAATAATGAATTATGGCAAACCTAAATAATAAGAAATGATTGTGTGTGATGTGCATTAACATGTTATTAAACAGAATTGAAAAATAGTGATAACATGTCACCAGAATGACCACTGAATTTGCAAAAGATTTCTGCAATGCCTGGTGCCTCACAAGTAGAAGCGGGATGTCCCTTCTATTTGCTACTTGTAATGGCCGCAAAATCCCTTTTACTAATTGGAATTACTTTTCTGACTTGCAAAAGCATGTAGATACATTGTAAAATGCTGTATGAGATTGCAAACATTGTGATTTTGTTAATCACAGACGTTGCAACTTCAAAACACTATTGATCAAGACCCTATAGGTTTTCAGACAACATTTCAGCAGAATTAAAAATAACCTATTATAACTGAGCAGTTTGTTACTTGGTCCACTCTACTAAAGTTGTCATGCAAATGTTGAATTCTCATACTCTGTTTCTTAAAAGCCCTGATCCATTAAGGCAATGCAAGGCCACCTTATCTGTTATCAACAGCAGCCCCACTTATTGGCAGGAGAAAGGGCTGAACGGTAAAACTTGAGTTCACCTAAAAATGCTTGTCCCTGGATTGGGCGAGAATTAGAATTAAAAGATAGAATCCATATTCTAACCGAGAAGGTATATTTATTTTGATGTAATGTACCAGTGACTAGAAATAAAGAACTGACAACTCGTTCACGCAGAGATCTATCTTGAGCTCTCGTGTCCCTATAATTCAAATATATACTTTTTTAAATTGCATAAAATGTTTCTGCTGCCTGCCCTCTTGATCTTTACAAACAGTAAAACATGCTTTCAATGACTTTGGTTTCTGTTTTGCTCTAATTTGCCGTCTTGACGTGCTCATGAGAGACAAATAGAATTGGTGACAAATCATTCCTAATTGACAGCGGCTCATAGGAAAATCTTCATATATTACTTTAAAATCCATCATACAGAATCTGTTCGTCCTCATTAGGCAGCGGTATGTCAGTATACTAACTATATATAGTGTCTGCTTGGGGAAATGAGCAAAATAAAGATTATACAGCCAGAATAGGCGATGCTTGAAACTTTAACTTCACCTCGTTAAATAGATGCTGAGTTTGCTCGGTGATGTGCACACCTGCGGCTGCAGTTTATGTATATGATTAAACAAGGAGACTTCCTGCACTCTGTTCAATTTAAAATGAAAACCGCATGCTGATGTGAATGCACTTATTCCAAGAACAAACGCTGGCCTTTTTCTGTATTTAAAAAGGTCTGTATTGTGAAAGGAGCAAACACCAATGGGCAAAGCTAACTTTGAAAAAAGTAACAGAATTGAGAATGTGTTCCAACAAAGTGAAGTGGGGCTTCTTATTGGCAATGATATGCATGTTTATAGTTAATGAAGGTTCAATAACTTGAGGCATGGTATGGACACCTAGGAAAGCAGACTCAATCCAATAGTCCCCCTGAGTGGCTCTCCGCAATCCTGCATGACCCTACTACTAAAGAGGTAGAGCACCTACCTACAGAAGATGCCATGTTTGGCTAACAAGTTCAATGAGTCGGTTTGCTGCCATAGTGTTTTTCAGGTGCCCACCTTGATGACTGCAGCCTTCTGTGCTTGGAGGGAGCCTGGAGGCAGGGACTTACGCCACGTAGAATGACCCCACTAGTGTGCATCAGTTGAGGAGGTCTAGTGGAATCTATGCCATGTCCAGATATCCGAGCCCGGCCTCTGGCTCCACCTTGAATGTGCGTTCTGGGAGAGTGGCAGTTTGGCAAAGCACCGGGTGAAGACCAGGGCTGGTGGGCCCTGAAAGATTGGCTTCATTGGTCCTGCCTTCTTGCTGATCGTCCCCTGGTCTTTAGAGCTTAAAGAGAGGGAAGCAGGATCGGTCCAGGAACTACGAGAGTTGGGTACCTCCTCCCCCATCCATCACCCCAGAGAACCGGAGCTGGAGGTAAGATAGAAGAAGGGACTGTGGCCTCCTAGCTCTGACTGCCCATCCATAGGTGGAGTGGGTAGATGCCAGTGGAGACTTGCCAGTACCTGGTTGCTGATTGTGCTTCAGCCCCAAGCTTAGTTCTATGTTTGAGGTCTGAGCTGAGGCTGGCTGGGACAATGCAGATGGAAGTTCATGATCTGGGCCGCTCTGTGACCTGGACTCAATAGCTCCACCTGCTTGAAATGGAAAAGGCTCTCATATATCCCCCCTTCCTACCTGGGGAATGGTGGGTGGATTGCACCTGAATGTCCCCTCTGTGAACGGAGGTGGCTCACTTGCATGCATGGGGTCTTGTGTGGCTGGAGGGAGTATGCTCGAGCTGCGACATAGAAGGGCACAGCCAGAGGTGCATAGAACTGTCAGGTGAGCCCTGCTGAAAAACATATGAACCAGAAACAAATTGGGGGTGAGGTGGATGGGAAGGAGAACAATGTGTAGAGAGTGACCCAGGGGGATGAGTAGCAGAGAAGATCATAGGCCATTAAACTTTCTCTCATGGAATATAGCAGTAGCAAAGCGTGATTTACAGGATAATGTACCACCTGAGTACTGGAATAACTACAATATAGCAGTTCTCCAGGAAACATGGCAAATAGATCCAGTCCAGATCCCAGGGCGTATTCTCCATCATGTAAAGGTCACAAGGACCCAACGATTTGGGAGACCAAAAGGTGGCTTAGCAGTTTATATCTCAACAAATTAAAACATTACATCCACCCAATTGCCTATAACTACAACAGACATGCAAATTATAAAAATGGATCTGGGTTTAAATAAAAACGCTGGAACAATTATGCTTATCAACCTTTATGCGCATCCAAAGCATAAAAGTAAAAAATAATTATTCAAAACCTTGATTACCACCATATTGGAACTTTGGTTTGAACATCTTGAGTGGGAAATATTATTAACAGGGGATTTTAATTCAAATTTGATTTATACACCCGAGAAAGACACCCTTTTAAGTGCAGCTAATGCAATATGGGCAGTAAAAAATCAAGTGCATACTACCTCCCTACGGACTGAAAGAATGAGGCAACAATTAGTGACTGACCTAGAGAATCTGGGGCTGTGAGTACTAAACTGCAGAGTGGCTCAGGACTGCCCGCCAATCAGCACCTGTCACTGCCCCAAAGTTAGCTCGATTTTGGATTACACGATTGTTACGCTACCGCTCCTCGAACATGTAAGAGCTTTTTTAATAATATATTCCACGGATAGTGATCATTCCAGGCAACATTTTGAATGGTTAAACCCATGTCCAAGGCATTTGGAAGCTATACCCGAGCTTGCAATTATATCAACGATAAATCTGAAAAGACTATGATGGACTAGTAATACACTTCTCCAAATTGCTGAGAGGGCAAAGGAGCTGTGGGCATCCCAAGACTCACCAAGCAGTGATCTAGTTAGCTAATCCAATAGTAATAAAATCATTCCCATTAACCAGTCTGGCTTCCTACGTGGCTCTGGCACCATTACGAACATACTGTCGCTTGGTGTGATGGTAGAAAGAAGCATACGTCAGCAAAAGCACTTGTTTTTATGCTTCGTTGATTTTAAAGCTGCTTTCAATCGAGTTAATAGAGGAATTTTATGGAACAAGCTAAAGCAGTGGGGCCTGCCAGATAGAATATTAAAACCGATTATGGCATTATACTCGGATACATGGATGCAGGTAAAAATAGCTGATGGGACGAGGCTCTAAAGGAAAATCTAAACGAAGGAGGGACTCAAGCAAGGGTGCGTCCTAGCGCCTCATTTATTTAATCTATTTATGGCTGATCTGTAACCAAGGCTTGACAAAATCAATATGCATCCTCCCCGTTTGGGAACTCTGTGGATTTCTCATTTAGCATATGCTGACGACATAGTCCTGGCAAGCCATACAAGGATCGGCCTCCAAAGAGCAATAGATGAGCTAGGGAACTTCGCCTGGAAGAATTTGCTGGAAATAAACGTCGTAAAAACAAAGGCTATGATTATAATCGAACTACGCAAAAATTAACGTCATTCAAATTTGGTAATTCGAAGCTAGTGAGTAGCTAGGGAAATATCTGGGCATATATCTGGATAATCTTTTGACTTTCCGAATACAAAAAAGGCTATACGAAAAAAGGGAAATGGACTTAAATTTGCATTCTGCTCTATTTCAAAAAGTTTCCATTATGTAGGCAAAACTTCTACCTACTCTTGCATACGGAAGCGAAGTCCAGTTTGGAAAAGATGCTGGAGTTTTGGATAAGCTCAAAACTCGAGCATATAAAAAAGTATTTTCCCTTCTGCATAATGCCTAGCCGGCACAGGTTCGATTAGAATTCGGTTTACAACAGCAACAGCTTCATAGAAGATATTTCACATTAAAAGCCCGGTATAAAAATTGGCCTAACTGAGAAAATGAAATCAATAATGCACTCTGAAATGTGTTACAAGGTGATCTGCAGTCCGCCTACTCTGTATATCTTCAATCCTCACTACAATTTACTAACATGATAGATCTTTGGCAGAAGAACCTTCCTTACTCCACTTCCCAGCAAATCTTGAAGAAGGGAGCAAAGCAACATTTATTACTTGAGGACAGGGCCACCCTGAGCAGGCGGGAACATGCATGGATTGTTTTGCAATCCTATGTAAAACTGCAACCGGCGGCATATTTGGATCAGCCGTTTTCTTACTATCTAAAGACTAAATTTATAGCAATATGCTTTTGGTAAATTGCAATCAACTGCAGACCAGCCAAGTTGGAAATATCAGGGCCCAAAATCATGTTGTCTCTGTGGAGCACCAACGCAGGATTTTATTCACTTAGTCTGTATCTGCCCAGCGTTAGGCAGGGATCGTCGGAAATTGTTAAGGGGTCATTCAATACAAGAGGTGTTTGTTCTTCCAGAACTGCAATATTAAAATGTCTTGACCCAGGAGATCCACAGCTTAACTGTCACTTGATCAAATTCCTAATTAAGCATGAGGAAAGATCAAATTAAGACTAGTGGCCAGGCAAAATGGTTGCATGATATAACATTAGAGACCTTGCTAAGGAGACCACTTAATGCAAGAGGAATCTACACTGGTGGAACTGTTATATCAAAATGCCCCGGCAGGGAAGATCCGTAGTCTAGCCGCGGCTTGACTAACTACATAACCCAGCAAGAGGAACATCCACAATAAGGCTAGTGGTCTGGCAAAACAGTTGTATGATGTAACATTTGAGACTATGTTTTAAATATTAGCCAATTGTATCAAATGCTTTGTTTAACTTATACAGGAAGAAGTGCAAATTTTATGATAAGAAATATTTTTCCCTTCTAGAGAACAAAAAAAAGGAAAAAACTTTTTTATGGATATTTGTTTTAATGTTGCTATGTATAAATTATCGTGGTTTTAATCAACTGAACAATAAACGTATTCTGATCTGATCTGTGTACACATGCCTGTTACATGTGGCAAAAGGTTGGGCCTACTACACCCACTGTCCTTTGGCGAAGAGAAATTAACAACCATGATGAGCTCACTGATGATTGGTTAATGGAAGGAGGAACTGCTTGTCTAAGCCCCAGCAAATATTACTGTTGCTGCGACTGTGGTCGCTGTTCTCAGAATAAGAAACAATATCAGATCGGGATGTTCCTCCCCTCCACAGTGAACAGGAACAAAGATGCAGATCGGGAGGAAGGGACATTCCTGGTATTATATTACACTTGTGACAGAGTGCCAAGATTAAAGCAAATCAATAAGTCTTGCATTTGCTAGAGTATGAGATATTGGCATTGCAAATGCACAATGCCTTTTATTTATGTGTTTTGAAAACCTAGAATTGTGCGTAAACACGCACTTTGTCGTTGCACATGACAAGCTTTACTTCTTGTAAGCAAGAACTATAGGTGAAAAGTGAGTGTTTATGCACTGCTTGCAGGTTTTCAAAACGGATAAATAAGAGGCAAATGAACAATTAGTTTAAAATGAATTTTGAGTTTTAGCCTACTAATAACTATTAACAATCTCTCTTTCTTCAAATTGACATTTTGCGTTAAAAAAACTTAAATAAATGATTGATGAATAGGTCAAGCCTTCGACAGAACAACCTCCTGTATCTATCCACTGCCTCCAAACGAAGACTAATGACAAAATGAGTCCACGCAGTTACAAGTAACTTATTGTTTTGTTTAGGAACCAAACTTAAGGGGAGATTTACAAAAAAAGTCATGCAACGCAGCACACCACCCAGCAAGGCTGTGCTGCACTGTGCAACAGGGAGGGATCAGGAGAGCACCATATCTTCAGAGATATGGCCCTCTCCTCTCTTTTCCCTTGGGCCGGCGCTGATTTCTGCAGCTGGGCACCATGAACACCTTAGCGCCATAGCACTAGGGTGTGTGCATGTGTCTAGCTTAGGTTTTGTACAGGAATGGTACCATTCCTGTAAAAAATACTAGACATGATGGAACGCTTTTCCCACTTTGCATGCATGCTGCACAGTGCAGCACGCATGAAAAAATGAGAAAAGCATGAAGAAATGAAAGCATTTCTCCTATAGGCGCCTCCTTTAAAGGGGCATTAACTTTTGGTGCAAAACCATGTCTACAAATCTTTGTAAACATGGTTTTGCGTCAAATGGCATGGGTGGCTGCATGGGAACGCCCGTTTAATGACTCACTTATACAGTCAGTCACGCACCTACTAAATCATCCATTCACACACTTATACACCCACTCATTCTTCCATAGGTTTTTCCCTATATATAGATATTAAACATATTTAAAATTTACAGAAACACACACTCACTGGATGACATCATCAGTGATGTCATCAGTGATGTCATTTCAGATGTCATCAGTGATGTCATCAGTGATGTCACTGACCATGTCATGAGTGATGTAATATGCGACGTCATCAGCAGTGCATTGCGGGGGCGCGAGTTATAGTTAGCTGAACTAACTATAACAGAGGAATTTCAATGGTTTTGTACGAGTGAAAAGTCCAGCTAACTATAACGCCCCTGAAACCAATGTTTTTTTCAGTGAATTTCTAAGGTTTTTTAAATGCTAATTCCTAACTATAACTTGCCTGAAACCTATGGTTTTTTCAGTGAATATATATATATATATATATATATATATATATATATATATAAATTCACTGAAAAAACCATAGGTTTCACACATGTTATAGTTAGCGGAAATTTTACTGATAAAAAACCAGTGAAATTCCCCCGTTATAGTTAGTGCAGGCAACTATAACTCACGCGACCGCAATCCTCTGCTGATGCTAATACTGTATTTAGACACTTATTTGCCCATGTCTTCTTCCATACATTTTTAGCTATACATATATTACAAATATTTTTTTTTCATAAAGACACATATGTCATCAGCAGAAGATTGCGGTCGCGTGAGTTATAGTTGCCTGCACTAACTATAACGGGGGAATTTCACTGGTTTTTTATCAGTAAAATTTCCGCTAACTATAACATGTGTGAAACCTATGGTTTTTTCAGTGAATTTGCAAGGTTTTTTAAATGCTAATTCCTAACTATAACGTGTGTGAAACCTATGGTTTTTTCAGTGAATTTGTACGGTTTTTTAAATGCTAAGTTACTTTACGCCATTCGTGGCGTGCGCGCCCACTTAACGCACTTCGTTCCGTGCGCGCACAGTAAGCACGCGGTGCTTACTGTGCTTACGGTGCTTATAAGCCATGCACAAATGGTGCCCTTCGGGCACCATTTGCACACGGGGTGGAGAGAGTGTGGATAATTTTTTCTTTTATTATTTTTGTTAAAAATATTGTGGTTTTTCACACCACTGATAAGCCCTGCGCATTGGGTGGCCTACGGCCACCAAAAGCACAGGGGGTGGGGAGAGTGTGGATAGTGTTTTTTTTTAAACATTTTTTACCGTACGCGTACGGTAAGCGTAATCGGCGAAATTAGCGAAAAAATAAAAATGGCATTTTTGGCCTTGGGGGGTCTTGGGGGACTCCCTCATCATGGCTATGTGTGTGTGAGCTGTCAAAACAGCTCCTTTACATGTGTATTGGTTTTATTTAACAACCTAACTCTCAGTGCGAGAGAGAAAATGGCGGCCGCCGCTTCCTGGTTTCGGCCGATTCGAATGTTTACTAAGATCTAAGAGCCAATCAGAATCGCGCTCGCGCACGCCACCGTACGCGTACGGTAAGCTTACGGTAAGCGTACCGTAAGCTGGCTCAGATATATATATTGATTTAAAGGCTATTTTCTCAGAATCTACAGAACAGATTTACACCAAACCTACAAAAGGCACTTCCTTGACCTGAGGACTACCTCTCTGCCAAATTTCAAGTAATTCTGTTCAGCCGTTCGGGCTGTAGCCCTGTCTAAAGGTCCTATGGAAAAATGCATGGGAAAAACGCGTTTTGGGACCCCCCTTTTATCTCAGCCCCCGCTTGACGAATCCTCCCGAGACTTTCAGGGTAGGAGCGGAGCGTAGCGCCCCACCTATTTTGAGAAATTCGCGAGGATTCGTCGACCGGCGCCAAAGGTATTCAAAATAGAATGTTGCGGATTTCCTATGGAAAAGGGGTCCTAACTATAACTACCTACTGGCGACCGCCAGTAGGTAATATATATATATATTTTTTTTAATTTTTATTATTTTTTTAAAATTATTTTGAAATGATAATATAAATTACAATTATCACTGTAATAATTGTTTTAAGTAAATACATTATATTAATTATTATATATGTATATTTAACTTTTTAAAATTAAGTTTATTTGCTAAAATATATATTAAATCTATTAAATAATGTTACTATTCAATACATATCACATGCTTTTTTTTATTTAATATATTTAAAAAACACTATTTAATACAACGATATTGATGACATCAATATTTTTTTGTGATATTTTTGTACTTTGCATGATAAGTATAGGACGACAATATTTTTGACATTGATATTTTGGGCACAATATTTTTGTATGTCGATATTTTGAGAGTCAATATTTTATCAGTGAACCATTTGTATCTGGCACACAGGCGTATCAAGATGATGTCTCAATATTTGCCAAGTCTATTGAGGAGCATAACAATATTTTATTTATTCTCCTGCATCTTTTCAAAACATTTGGAATTACACTGATGTATGATAAATGCTGTTTTTTAGTACAAGAGTTGTATTATTTAGGTCATCACATTTCCATAAATGGTATTAATCCAAGATTTTCCCTGGTTAAAGCAATCTCGAAGGAACCACCACCACCCAAAGACAAAGATGAATTGAAATCATTCCTTGGAATGAGTGAATGTTATTCATGTTTCTCTCACGGATATGCTTTCGTTGTACACCCTCTATACAAGCTTTTAAAGAAAGGAGAAACATTTATTTGGGATCACTCTGTAGCCCAATCTTTTGCCATCAAAATTCTGATCATTCAAGCGCCAGTCAGGGTGCAAATGCATATTAGTGGCTGATGCAAGTCAAGTAGGCCTGGGCCCTGTCTTGACTCAAAATGTCCAGGGTACTGAATCTACCATTACATATGCCTCCCGCCTTTTATTATAATCTGAGAAAGCATATAGCATAATAGAATGAGAGGCGGAAGCATGTTCTGTGGCAATAAGAAATGTATACGTTTCCTATGGGGCACACGTTTTGCACATTACACGGACCATAAACCATGACTTCATATGCTGAGTAGAAATTAATCAGGTAAGGCAACAGCAAGGTTGGTGAGACTTTTATCACGGCTTCAAGAATACAACTTTACAATTTTGCACAGTCCCGGAGGCAAAAATGTCAGGGCTGACTGCCTCTTCAGGTTGCCTTTAACTGATGTGATGCTAATGCAATTAAATATTATATTGAATGTGTTGTAGCCACAATCGATGATGCACTGCTATCTTCTTTGGCTACCATTTTCAAGCTTGATTGGATGGAAGCCTTAACTAGTGATGATGTGTTCTTGTTAGTCAAAGATTTTATGTCCAAAGGTTGGCCTAAAGACAAAAAAATGTGCCTACTCTATAACTCCACAGAGCACTACTGGCATAGCTCCTTTCTGGATGTTAAGGAAAAGATCCCCTCAAAGTGATACATGCCCTGATTGGATTAGAGACCTGATTCCTAAAAACAAAACTTGATGGTGTTAGCTCAATAATCTTGCTAAATTGAGAGTGTCTCAAGCAGAAGAGCTTCAGAAAAAATCCTATGATGATGCACATGGAGTTAAGTTTGTAGATTTTACCGTTGGTGATTTAATGATGATAAAGCGGCCGATTATGATGTCAGTCAGATCACAACCGAGGCCTGTGAGTTGCGATCCAACCAACATCTTTACATGCAGACTGATCTGACTGACATCTTTACATGCAGTCTGCTCAGCACATTATGATGCAGTGGGCGGAGGCATCGAGCAGAGAGACAGCCCGCGGCTCTCCCGACTGGCTCAAGGAACACACCATAATGACAGCGGAGCCAGGTTCGGCTCCACTGTCGGAATTATGATGGCAGTTTCTGGCAGCCATTTCATGTTGGCCTTTCCGACATGAAAAGGCTGTCAGAAAGTGTCTTAGGGAGCCCTTAGCAGGGCCCTCTTCCCCCCTAGCCCTCTGCAACGGGGTCTGTGGGCACCTGTGTTTCCCTTCAACATCCCTGCACCGTGTGGCAAGCACAATGCGGTGCCTGCCACACGGTGCAGGGATGTTTGCAAACCTCAATTCTACAATGGAAGCTTGTGCTGCGGGCCTATTCTGCCCACCGCACAAGCTGCTTTTGTAGAATGGAGGTTTCTGGTTGCATGCAAATCAGGCGGTCGAAACCACCGACCTAAGGTCTGGCAATTCCAATTCACAGCAATGTTATGTCCGCCCGACTTCGTAATAAGCCCCAAAGAGTCCTCACACATTAAAGCACGGTGAAACAACATTTTCTTTCCCTTTCACGGTAACCAGAGTGGCAAAAGGGTCACTTGAATTGATGAAAAGAGATGGTGGAGTAAGAGAGCAGTAGCAAAACTTACACGGTAGCAAGCCAATCTAATAAGCAAACACAGAGGGAATCTTGATACAATTCAAGATACGGAAACAAATTAGTTTACTTCGCACACCATAGAATCACCCCTTTGTCAGACTGGTTCAGAAAGTTTCACACAAAAAAGTGCTCTTGATCAGCCTTCTACAAGCATGATGTCTGGGTCTGGTCAGTCTGTTGTTTTCCGAAGAGGGTTGACTGAGGTAAAATATTTGGAGTGCATGTTAACCGAGGCAGCTCCACCTGTTTCAGTTGCCCTTCTTTCCAGCAAACATGGTGAGACAGCACTGTCTAGTAGATTATCACGTAAAGCATCATTACCTGCAAGATTTAAGGATTTTTTTATGTCTTAAATCATGTCATAACTAAACCATCTTATGTACAGGTTCATTTCTTTAGTTGTTGGTGCTTTATTGCTTTAGTTTTTTTATGAGGGAGATGATGAAGTGACAGAATGTTAGTCTTTTGTCTCTTCCTTTCACTCTTCAACATGCCTTTCAGTTACCTTGCAAAGTCATCTGTATTACTTTAATTTGTATTGAGCTCAATGGTGTGCGTTCTTTCTCCATAGTTGTCAACTCCAGTTTCTGAAGTTGCAGTTGGGGGCTGATGAAGAGAGGACTTACATGACCTTGGCTCGTTCTTTGGGTATAATTAAAAAACGTGATTTGTTCCTTTTTGCAGCTTACTACTTCTTTGTGGGTACATTTACACTCCTCAATGAGGCAGACATTTTGATTAAAAGGACAACAAAAAACACACTGCCAACATAAAATAGCTAAAGTTCTATAGACTATCAGACTCTGCTACAATGTACTGAGGGTCATATTACTGAGCAAGACTTTTGCTGGCTCTAATCAGAACTTAACAAGTTCAACTTGGTCCTTTATTTGTATTCACTACCCCATTTGCAATGTAGTATTTCAAAGGGCTCAACTCTCCCTTCCTTACTTTTTAATATATACATCCAACCACTCACTATACTCAACTTATTGTCAATTTCTTTTAAATATGATGTCCTCAATTTCTCCACAAGCTTACCAGTCATTCTCACGACCACTTCATTCTGGCCTGATTGCTAGGACAGCTCATTGTGAACACCCGCAATTTGGTGAGGGTTCTCAGCCAGTCAAGTCTGTCTGTGATCTGGATATTGTCCTTGACTCTGACTTAGATCTTCAACACCAGATCACTAAAGTAACTCAATCCTGCTTTCTTCAGATCCATATCTAGGACATTTCTTTCCAATCCTATGTTTACCACAAAAACTCATAATTGCAAATACCTTTGTGTATTTGTGATTAGATTAGGCCAACTCAACCCATTTAGGTCCCTAATTAAATCTATAACTCAATTAAAAAAATATGAAGTACTTTGAGAAGATCAATCTTCGGCCTCAAAAATATCAATTCCTTGTCTTCTCACTTCGGTAAACTTAATTGGCTTCCTCTTAAAAAAGAGAATCTTTTATCAAAACGTACTGTATCACTTATAGGATCTACCATGACACTGCCCCTAGCTTCCTGTCCCACAAATTAAAGAAAAAACATTCTTATTGGCAACTTGAGAAATGCAAACACAGCCAATTTTGAACTCTCTCATTTCAAACATAAGGACGTGGATAGCTTAACCTTTAGCACTGTGGGAACTACTACCTGGGACTCTATTCCTTTTTGAGAGGTAATCTTTGACTCCTCTCTGAAAGGCATTGACAGACAGGACCTTCACTCCCAATTTCTACTGGGGCAATTTGGTCCACTTAATAGGTCTCCCTGTCTTACCTATGCTGTGCCTAGAGACTCCCTTAGGAGTGTTAGTGATTCACAAAAGCTCATACATAAGTAAATAAATAAATATGCTCAGTTTCATCACAGGATCAAAATGCAAGTGCAGAAAAAATGTTAACAACTGTGCAAAGTGGCGCAACAACCAATGGCTGAGGAGAAATGCTTCAAAACCATTTCTGCAGGTTCTAGGGTGTATGACATGTTGTGTAGTGTCTGTTGCATTTTGTTGTGTGCTCTGCATACAGGTGGCATCAGGGTCTTGCCAAACAGTTGACGCTCTCTCTAGACAGATCCTAAAAATTAAGTTTTGCAACATATTTACTGTAGTGGTTTTTGCACCTCACAAAATGCCACATGTGGAAATTCCAGTTGGCCAGAAACAAAGTGTTTCTACTGGTTTCAATTTTGCCTAATAGGCATTTATACACTGGACTATGCAGCTTGGGCTAAAAAAAAGAGAAACTTCAAATGTTGCAATAAAAGTAGTAAAGGACCTAATAGACAGCTAATGTAAAGTCATCAGAAACGTTGTTCTGAAGCAACAACACACACTGTTCATGTGACTGGGTGCTCAACCTACGGATGTTGATTTTCGCAAATGTACAAATGAATGAATCTGTAACAGTGTGATGCTATTTAAAAAATATGACTTACTGGAAGAGTGTTTTAGCGTTTAGTGATATTCTTTTGCAACAAAAATCAATGCCCATGTTTTGCCTCTCAGGTAAAAATTAAAAAATGTATTTTTGCTTCAAGAAAATAGAAACAATCACCACAAAAAGAAATAGGGTGCGATTACATTGCCTCAGTATGTAAAATGGTGTTAGATATAACCTACGCTTGAATTAGTGGCACACAGGGAGTTCATGTAACCTAGCATATGTAACCGGACATTTAAAATGCGTCAACAAAGCTGTAAAATTGCTCAGTGGTTTCAGGCACTTATTACAGAGGTCTCCGCTTTTTCATTCAAGAAAAATGTTTCAAATCCTCTAGATGAAAAGAGTGTTAAGATTTTGTGGATTTGTTTTTCAAACTTTAAAAAGCCTTTAGAGAAGCCAGGGAAAGGCACCTGAACTATGTAAGTGCATACAGAGGTGAAGCAATAAAAGATCCAGCAGGTGCAATGGGACCGAGGTCTGAGGGGCACACTGAACCAAGTTAGTTGCTGTGCTTGGCTATTCAAACAGCATGCGCTGTCCCATCTACCTTGCTGGCATTAGGACCCGTGGCTCTCTTGCCTCCACACTTAGGAGCCGATTAGGATGGTGGTCGAAAAACCACCCCGACCGCCAAGGAAGCGGGAAACAACCGCCCGCCGGTACCATGGGAAAACCGGTGGCCAAATTAGGATCATCTACCAAAAAACACCGACCGCGGTGGAATGGGGCCAAGAAAAACCGCTCGTAGTGGGTGGAGATGGCCAAAATCCATCTACGGCGGTCGGAATCGCAGCGGAAAAACACCAACCCTCCGCAAGTATAGCGGAGACACCGCATGGGAAATTAGGATATTCCCGATGGCCCCACGGTACGTTCCACTGTATCTGACCGCCACGGTCGCACACAGGGATGAATTTTGAGAGACAGCGGAAGAGCTGCAGCATAGCCACTGCTGCGGATGATCCGTGAAAAATATGGCGGACGAAGGAAAAAAACCACAATAAGGACAAAAAGTGCACACAGCAAACTAGCCATGCCCCCCAAAAACACAAAACACACCCCAATGACACAACCACATGGCAAAAAGAAAAATACAGTTACCAGGACACCACACACAACACACCTGACAGCAAAACCCCATTTGGACACACCCACATAGCTGAGTATAAAACCAACCCCTTCCCTGACCAAAATTCTTTGCAACACTCCAGAAGAGAAGGGCATTCACCAGATCATAGAGGAGAGGCAAAAGAATACAGCACACACATATCACCACCACCATCACTACCACACCTGCACCACTAACACCCCTGCACCCACAACCACTTTGCACACCACACACCATGGCAACACATAAAATGCCCACATTCATAGAGAGTGAGTTGACAGTCATTGTAAATGAGATAGAGTGGAACCACAACTGTTTGGTAGCCTGGTCTAACAAACACCATTAGCCACAAGGAAACAAATGTGGGCAAGGATAGTTGAAAGGGTCAATGCAGTAGGAACCACACCGCGATTCAAAAAGGAGATCATGAAGCGGTGGCATGATCTGAAGAGGGTTGTCAAAGAGAGGAGAAGCAAGAACCGTGAGCTGGCTCAGAGGACTGGCGGTGGCCCTCCCATTCCACCAAAACCATTCTCACCATGGAAAGAGAAGGTGCTTGCCATACTGCATCCAGAGAGTATCACAGGAGTACCCGGGGAAGTGGAGGCTGGTAAGTACAAACAAATGACTACCACCACAGTGCCATGTACTGTCTTGCACAACTACAAAGCTACCCCACCTAGGACAAATTCCATTCATCTGTACCACACACCCACAAAAACATGTCTCACAGATCCAACATTTACTCACCCCAAACATAGGTAGCAACATTACCATGGGGGCATGTGCACGGGCAGCCAGCACTACAACTCCCACCAGGCCCCCATGTCCCACAGCATCAGCAGGATGGAGCCCTCCCCCCACCCCACCCAGAAGCATGTGTCAGCCATTACATAACCCACATCAATGTAACAGGTAGGTAGCCATCTTCCCTGGGAGGGTGTTTATGGGTGGGAGGCCTGTACCACTACTCCCACCATGCCCCCTGGCCCATACCTGAGCAGGATGGAGTACTTCCCCACCCAGAAGCAGTTGGAAGCCATTGCAATACACCAAACAAACTTACAGGTAGGTAGCCATCCTCCCTGGGAGGGTGTTTGTGGGTGGGAGGCCTGTACCACTTCTCCCACCATCCCCACACCTGAGCTGGATGGAGCACTCACTCACAACCAGAAGCAGTTGGAAGCCATTGCAGTACACCAAACAAACTTACAGGTAGGTAGCTATCTTCCCTGGGAGGGTGTTTGTGGGTGGGAGGCCTATGCCACTACTCCCACCATGCCCCCTGGCCCATACCGAAGCAGGATGTAGCACTCCCCCACCCAGAAGCAGTTGGAAGCCGTTGCAGTACACCAAACAAACTTACAGGTAGGTAGCCATCTTCCCTGGGAGGGTGTTTGTGGGTTGGAGGCCTGTACCACTACTCCCACCATGCCCCCTGTCCCACACCTCAGCAAGATGGAGCCCCCACCCCACCCCACCCCACCCAGAAGCATTTGTCAGTCATTACATAACCCACATCAAACATACAGGTAGGCAGCCATCTTCCCTGGGAGGGTGTTTGTGGGTGGGAGGCCTGTGCCACTACTCCCACCATGCCTGCTGGCCCACACCTCAGCAGGATGGAGCACTTCCCCACCCAGAAGCAGTTGGAAGCCATTGCAGTACACCAAACAAACTTACAAGTAGGAAGCAATCTTCCCTGGGAGGGTGTTTGTGGGTGGGAGGCCTGTACCACTACTCCCACCATGCCCCCTGTCCCATACCTCAGCAAGATGGACTCTCGGATGTTGACTCCCAGGATTCTCTGGACGATGAGCTTGAAGCCGGCCCATCTGGTGTGCCAGGGAGCAACAGGTCCCAGGACCCCATCGTCCCCCCTACCACATCTGCTGCAATACCAATGTCACTGCAGACCCCTGCTGTTACGGCCTGTGTGTCCACCGCCACCACCACTACCACCACCACCACCAGTGATGCCTGCAACACCCTCCCTGTCCCAGAGGATGACCACCCCACACCACCAACTGAGGAGGGCAGGGAGAGGATGCGGGTGCCCATAGTGATGAGGCAACAGGTCTGCGGCAGCAGGGTAGGTGGGAGGGGCAGGGTCACCCACAGACACCAAGAGGCTGGGACCCAATCCCTGGACCGCACATCACCAGAGTCCTTGGGGCATATGAACGGGCCCAGGGATGAACGGGCCGGTCAGATGAGCTGTTACGCGAGCTCATCCTGCTGATGAGATCCATTGACACCCGCATGGGATAAATTGTGGACCTCTTGGGCCAGCAAGTGGCAGTACTGAGGGACAGGCCTGCGCCACAAACAACACCTCCACCTCCCTCTGGTGGGCCACAGGTTGACAGTTCACCATCCTCCGCTGCACCCACAGAGAGGGGTGAGTCCTCAGACCCCACTGGACCTGCAGCAGGGGCCCCGCTGCCAAGCAATGAAGGGGCCGTCCAAAGAAAACCCTGGGAGTATCTGGAGGCAAAGCACCTGCCCAACGCCAGTCACGGAGCCAGTCCTGATGGCAACCCTCTTCACCACTGCATTGACTTTTTGGTCTTTCCTTCCCCACATTGCCTTGTGAATGGAATCTATCTGTTGGACTGGGTCACCACATCAATGTGTTTACTACTCGATTATCTAATTTACCATAACTGTCAACTCACTGCTCCACCACCACCTCAATGTAAATGTACACCCCCCTCACATGTCATCATTGTAAATAAAAAATCCTTACACACATGTTGTTGTGTCTACTCCGTCTTTAATGCGGGATGTACATTCTTCAACATGATCACAATGTATCAGGAGAATGGACTGTATGTAGGCAAGGAAAAGTTGAAGGCACCTAGGGAAACACAACAGGACAACATTCACTGGGTGTGGCATCACAGACATCACACAACACCTACCATCAAGATAAGCCAACATGCACACGTCACAATGGGCAACAAGTGTCAACATACACATCCTGTAGATGTTCCTAAATGCCCTGTCCCAGAAACATTGCCAACCACCACTGAGTCTACAACTAGCTGCTGTTACAATTCTCACATACCCCTTCATGACAACAGCAATATCATCAGACAGTAGGTATGTTGTACATTGTCACCCACCTTCAAGTGAAGTAGCGGGAGATGAGCTGTTGACGTAGGTCAACACCTTCCTCCTCTCCACTGTCCTCATCACTGGACACAGGTTAGTTTGCAGACGGGGGCCTTGGGTCCTCATCATCATCCAGGAGCATGCAGCATGCCACTACAATCTGACACACATTCCCGGGCAAGTATGCCAGTGCACCTCCGGTCTTGTCCAGGCAGCAGAAACGTGACTTGAGCAGACCAAACGTATACTCCACCGCATGACGTGTCCTTCCATGGGCATCATTGTAGCGGAGTTCAGCCGGCGTCCTGGGATTCCGCAGTGGGCTCAGCAACCTTGGGACGGTTGAGATATGCAGAGTCACCTAGGTATGACAGACACAAATAGACATTGCAATGTCATTGAGGCAGAGGGCAGCAGGTCACACAGCCAGCACGCTATACGACTAGGCATACTCACCCACAATCCATGCACGCTCGGGAAGCAGATTAGCCATCAGCTGGGGCACAATGCTGATCCGCAGGATGTAGGAGTCATGGGCTGAGCCTTGGAATTTGGCACACACATGGGAGATGATCATATCTGCCAGGCACACCACTTGCACAATTATGGAGTGGTAATGTTTACGATTTCTGTAAATGTGCTCAGTTGCCTGTGGTGGCACAAGCCCGACATGGGTGCAATCAATGGCTCCAACAACATGGGGGATTTGCCCAAGGGGATAGAAATCTCCATTCACAACTGCCAATTCAGGACCCCTGGGGAAATGGATATATCTGTCCATGTATATCATCATGGCGGACAGAACATCACGCAGCACCATGCTGAACATCGGTTGTGACATCCCTCCAGCACTGGCCACTGTCTGCTGGAATGATCCAGTGGCAAATAAATGCAGAACCACCATCACCTTATAAGTTGTGATGAAAGCTGTTGGATATGTCCTGCGAGACTGCAGGTGGGGCTCCAACATATCACAAAGGGTTTTTAGAGTGGCTCTATCTAAATGGCATTTCCAGATGATCGTCAAACCCTCCATGTCCTCCAGCACTGTCAAGTGACAAATCAGATTTGGTCTCCTCCTAGTTGAGATGAAAGTGGACGCATGTCAATGCAATACATCATGAGATGGGCACAGCATCTCACGTTTTGGATGACACAACGCCAACAATGACTGTCATCAAAATTGAGTTACAGACCAGCTTACATGTAGGGACACCTTCAGCAACACAAATGGCACACCTTTCAACTTACACAAAACAAGTACCTCAAACACCACCTTGGTCAATGTGAATGTACATAGGGAGATGGCCACATTTACCATGGGCATGCCTGGGAGTATAGCATCCAGCATATGTGTAACAGATCAACCCCACTGTCTCATACTTAGCTGCTGTACTTGACACCCCTTCATGCGTCATTTGAACCTGGCACACATCCACAACACAATGACCACGTCAGAGCAGGAATGACAATTGTGTGCATGATCAGACATAAGAGGACATGCAAAAAAGATCATCATTCATTGAGACGAACCTTGCTGTGATTGTCACTGCACCTCAACACATTGACATGTGTACACATTGTAGAGTCCAGAACAACACTGTCCTGCTTACACGACCATCAATATCATAAGTGACATGTGAGGGAGTACAGGCCAATCAATGAAATCAAATACACAAACACGGCATGTGTAGTCACCAGTGGAGTAAATGGAACATTGGCATTGTGTTCACAATGATGTGCCATTGACCATGTGGGCATTGTGCACTGTTGATGTTTGCCGGATGGCACCCAAATCGCTGTAGCTACCGCCTGACCCCAGCGGTGTGTCACCAGCACCCCCCATTCACACAAGTGCGGAAGTGATAGGCATGGAGACATGCCCAAATGGTGGTTGGCATGCTCTGCCGCCCAAATGGCAGTGTCTCATGTCAATGTATAGTGCCCATATCGCGGTAGCTGCCGCCTGGCCCCAGCGGTGTGTCACCAGCACCCCCATTCACACAAGTGTGGTAGTGATAGGCATGGAGACATGACCAAATGGCGGTTGACATGCTCCGCTGCCAAAATCGCGGTACCTCATGTCAATGAGTGCCTCATGCCAATGTATAGTACCCATATCGCGGTAGCTACCGCCTGGCCCCAGCGGTGTCACCAGCACCCCTTATTCACACTAGTGCGGTAGTGATAGGCATGGAGACATGACCAAATGGCAGTTGGCATGCTCCGCTGCCAAAATCACGGTAGTGCACACTGAGCCCCAGCGGTGTGTCACCGCCATGGAGCATGCCCTTACAGTCAATGGAAACCTTGATTGCGGTGGCATAATGCAATCTTTAAAATCGTGGTAGTCCTTTCCTGCAACTGTGGAGGCGGTCATTGGATGCATTTGAAAGATGCACCATCGCGGTAGTGCACACCAGGCCCCAGGGTTGTGTCACCGCCATGGAGCATGCCCTTACAGCCAATGGGAACCTTGATTGTGGTGGCATGATGCAATTTTGAAAATCACGTTAGGCGTGCTCCGCCACTGCGGAGGCGGTCATTGGATGCATTTGAAAGAGGCAGACCTGGACCACCAATTGCTGCAGCTTGGCACCTTTGAAACGATCCCAGGGGGCTATATATGTGTGGGAGGGAGCCTCACATTTCCACTGCTCCCAGAGCCTGTTGTCATAGACCCCTTACCTGCTGCTGCCTCCAGAGCCTGCTGCCAGAGACCCCTCACCTGCTGCTGCCTCCAGAGACTGCTGCCAGAGACCCCTCACCTGCTGCTGTCTCCAGGGACTGCTGCCAGAGACCCCTCACCTGCTGCTGCCTCCAGAGCCTGCTGCCAGTGACCCCTCACCTGCTGCTGCCTCCAGGGACTGCTGCCAGAGACCCCTCACCTGCTGCTGCCTCCAGAGCCTGCTGCCAGAGACCCCCACCTGCTGCTGCCTCCAGGGACTGCTGCCAGAGCCTCCCCACCTGTTGCTGCCTCCAGGGACTGCTCTCAGAGACCCCCCACCTGCTGCTGCCTCCAGGGACTGCTGCCAGAGACCCCACACCTGCTGCTGCATCCAGGGACTGCTCTCAGAGACCCCTCACCTGCTGCTGCCTCCAGGGAATGCTGCCAGAGCCTCCCCACCTGTTGCTGCCTCCAGGGACTGCTGCCAGAGACCCCCCACATGCTGCTGCCTCCAGAGACTGCTGGCAGAGACCCCTCACCTGCTGCTGCCTCCAGAGCCTGCTGCCAGAGACCCCCACCTGCTGCTGCCTCCAGGGACTGCTGCCAGAGCCTCCCCACCTGTTGCTGCCTCCAGGGACTGCTCTCAGAGACCCCCCACCTGCTGCTGCCTCCAGGGACTGCTGCCAGAGACCCCACACCTGCTGCTGCATCCAAGGACTGCTGCCAGAGACCCCTCACCACCCAATTCCGCCACTGTTGTCTCATGTCCACAGTGATGGCAAGGACAGAGAAGATCCGTGCCAGTCCCTTCACAAGCGAAGTGCTGGAGGTCCTGGTGGGCGAGGTGCTCACACAGTACCGAAGGCTATATGGTGCCCCAAATGTCGTGATAAGTCCTCAACAGTGGGGGGGAGGGCACGGGGGAAAACATATAGTTGGACCAATGCAGTGTGTGCCTGAGAGTGTGGGGTTGTGTCATGCACTGCATAACACACTGTCTCCAGGGGTAAGGTTTGTGTGCCCAATGCCACAGGTTTCCCTGCCTGCACATGTATGTATGTGACCTGTGTTGTGTTGTCAGCCATACAGTGACACAGAAAGGTATTCATGCAGGAGTTAGGACAGTGATTGCTTGGCTGAATGGCTGTGTGTGCTCCTGTGTCCTGCTGTCCATCTCAGTGTGAGTCCAGCTGGCCTGCACAGGCCCCGCCCACAAAGACAAGGACACATCACTTCACTTACAGAGTATTACATCAGTCTTTTCTCATTGCACTCCAGCTATGGGTCATCTCAGCACTGTAGATTGCACACGACCGGCCTTGTGATGAGGATTTTGGATTTGTGAGATCATCTCCTTCAATGTGACATCCATGTAACAGTTATCTATTCACAGGGCAGGGACATTGAGGGCTGCGCAGTCTTGGACTTAGTGAGTCTACCCCCAAACACAGGTTGATATGTGATATATGTGTTGCTCAAACCAAAAATGGACTGGAGTTGTGGGCAGGCTACATAGGGGTTTCAGTGCTGGCATCCTGCATGTGTGTGAGATGTGCAGGGACTATGTTCACCCTCACACCTGCATGCATTTACATCAGCTTTTCCCATGCAGATCTACCATTTGAGATGTATTCTTGTCTCTGGTAGACATACCTTTGGATTTGTGATGAGTTTGTTTCTTGCTGCTTGCTATACTGATAGATGTAGGTACATAACACTGTGTCAGTGATCATTACCCCCTCTTGTCTCCAATGCCTGCAGCTCAAGGTACACCAGCGTAAGGCCGTGTGGAGGGCCATTGTGGCCAAGGTGCAAGCTCTGGGTGTCTCAAACTGACGGCGCACCCACTGCCACAAGAGGTGGGACGGCATCAGCCTGCTGGCAAAGAATGTGGCGAAGATGACCTTGGGGCTGCTTCCTCGCACTGGGCGTTTGGCATGGCACAGCATGACACCACTAATGGGACGCATCTTTGCGGTGACACAGCCTGAGCTGGATGCACATTTGAAGGAGCATCAGCAGCAAGCCAGGGGTGAGCATTCGGGGAGGGTGACTTTGGCTGGGAGTGGCTGCATGTGTACAGAGCCTGTGCCTGTGCTGGCCTATGTGATGTTGGTAGTATGATGCAGTGGCATGTAAGTGGCTGCTGGGCTGGGTACCGGTGTTACGTATTTGCCCTACCTGTACTTACAAAGGTAATTGGAATGCTGTGCATTCCCATTGCATTCTGAGTCGTGGTCTTCAGGTTTCTTCTGCATTGGGGTAGTCTGGGGAATCCCATGGGAGGGAACAGCAGTGTCCCCTATTTGAGTGTGCCTTCATCAATGCATCCATTGCATGCACCCAGATTTGGGAGGCCTAGACATCTGACAACAATGTGCACCAGTCTTTGGGCCATAACGTACAACATGGTGGCTGGCATGGGCTCATGGCCATTGTGGAATGTCATGTTGTCTGTGTCTGTATTGTCCCCTCCTGTTCCATCCAGATCTTTCAGTGGCAACAAGTAGTGTGCCCCCATCATGTCCCTAGGTGTGCTCAGAGCTAGTTGTGTGTCTGGTTGAACTGATCCACTAGCAGGGTGTTGTGCTGTGTCGTCATCACATGGCTCACACATGCCTGAATTTCCAGTTTCCACGCACTGTTTGAGTCTATATAGTGAGTTGGCACGATGTGATTCCACAGGGTGGTGTGCAACATGTAGATTTGGTCATCTTTTGTGATGCATTGCTTGCATATGCTTGTTCTGTTGCTGCCACTAACCTGACCCTACATCTCTCTTTCTCATGCAGCATCTCCTATGGTCACGGAGGGTCAGGAGACGGACACCAGTGGGGGTAAAACAAGCAGAACAGCTGCACAGGAGCTTAGTGACAGAGATGTCACCAGCGCCTCAGAGGGGGACAGGAGTCTGCTGGAGGAATCCCAGCCTGAGACGCAAAGTGCCACATCATCTGATGCCAGCGGGGATGCATCCATGTTGGCGGGCACAGGGAATGGGGACTCTGCATTATCTTCCACCACACAGCATCCAGTGCCCACCCTCCCAGCCACTTCCTCTGGTGCTGTCAAGTACCCCACAAGGCTCACCTGTGACTTGCGGAGTGTTCTCGCAGAGACAACATGAGCTCTCGCCCCCGTACCCACCTCACCCCAGCCGGGAACTGACACCAACGGGGATAGAGATGGATAGGGGAAGGCAGCCAAAGGAAATTAAAATGTTGTGTGGAAGGGATCTCCCGGGATTCAGACCGCCTTGCGTCAACCTGTGAGAGAAAACAAGGGAGACCAATCGGAGCAGGGACGCGCAACCCCCTATCTATGTTACCTCTTAGGCGCCTGGGGCTCGGATAATTACCTGATGAAAGGCAGCTCGAGGAAGGAAGAACCACAACGATAAGCGCAACAGCTAGTCCCCTAGTGCCAAAGTATAGAGTAAAACACAACGCTCCTGCGCGGCCAAAAGAAAAACAAGCGCTCCTGCGCAATGAAAAGAAAAGCAAGCGCTCCTGCGCGGTGCAAAGGAAAACACAGCGCTCCTGCGCGCTGACAAGGAAAAAACTAAGCGCTCCTGCGCGGTGTAAAGGAAAAACAAAGTGCTCCAGCGAGGTGTCTGCAAAGGGTCTGTATGCGCTCCAGCACGGGTCTGTTATGTGCCCCCAGAAGTGTTCCTGCGCAGTGATGAGCCCCTTGAAGAGTTCAGGCGTTGTACTAGGGAAACAACAAGCGCCCCTGCATGGAGCCTGCAGAGGTACTGAAAGCGCACCAGCGCATGTTGGACAAGTCCCCCAAAAGGTGTAGGCGCGGTGATGACCAAACGCTCAGCAGAGCGTATATACAAGTTTCCTGAAGTGCACCAACCGTGTGACAAGATCTGTAACGTCGTGGCTACTGGAACCTGGAACTGTGGCAGCGTTAATTCGAAGTGCTGACCGGCGGTAACCGCCGTAGTTTATGCGGCGTCCCCCGGAAGCGCTTGGTTGACGCAGCAGTGGTTCCGGTCGGGAACTAGACCACTAACCGCTTGCTGCGTGCCCTGCACCACTACCCGATCCCGATCCCGCATGTGCCAGAGAGGTAACGCGCTGCGCAAGCCGGGACCCTGCACCACTACCCGACCCCGCCTGCGCCGAGGAGGCGACGCGCTGCGCGATCCAGGAACCATGACAGGTGCTGCCCGTGTCCACCTCAGTAAGAGGGGAAAAGTGTCCTTCACCCCTGGCACTGCTGCCCCTGCCCCCCTGCTGCCATCAGTGCTGAGTCTGTGGACCGTTTGCACCAGCTGCGTGAAGGCCAGGCAGCTCTCCTCAATGCCTTCATTGACCACGACGCAAAATTGGCACAGGTAGTTGCTTTCATGGAGGGCATACATTCACACGTGGGTGGGCTGCACCGGACTGTCCAGGCTTTGTCCTCCACAGTGACGTCTGCCCTTCAACAGGCACATACTCACAGTCCAG
This sequence comes from Triturus cristatus, assembly GCF_964204655.1. Lineage (NCBI taxonomy): Eukaryota > Metazoa > Chordata > Amphibia > Caudata > Salamandridae > Triturus > Triturus cristatus. The sequence goes on along the minus strand of NC_140583.1, from coordinate 1,137,275,328 downwards.
CTCCGGTCCCTTTGTCCACCCCCCTGGAATTGGCCACGTCTGACGATAGTGACCACGGTGCACATACATCAAATTCACGATACGGCACACGAAGCACACAGAAGCAGCAACCCAAGCGGTCCCGGGCACAGACACCATCCCCACAGAAGACGAAAGCCATGCCAGAGCGCAGAGAGAAAAACCCGACAGGTGACACCAGGGGACAAAATCCAAAGCAGCAGACCTGAGGCACGCATGCCTCAGAGGCACCCCCGTCCAAGGACTCTCCTGTCCCTAAAGCATCTTGCAAAGAGAAGCATACAGTTTCTGTGCCCACCGAGAAGTTGGTGCATACCAAGGGTTCACCTAGGATGGGCTCCAAGGCAGATTCACCCACCATCTCAACTCCCATTCCAAGCCCAGTGAAGCAGGGGAAGGAGGGCACTGTAGGGGTAACACCTAGCAAACAGGGGAAGGGGGACAAATGCGAAGCCAGGGAAAACTTTCCGCTGGATCCAGCACATCACCAGAGGGAGTGCCAGCATCTGCACCTGATGCAGCTTTGGTGATGAGTGTGCCTGTTGTGTCCACACCACTTCCTATTGATCCAAAGTCAGTCAAGCCAGTTAAACTCCCTTAGAAGTGGAGGGCACCCCTCCGTAATCTCCCAGCCACACTGTGTCTCCTGTCTGCATGACTCTGCCTCCAAGGGCCACTACACCACCTGGTCCAAGCAGCCCTCTGGCTTGCCAAGCCACTGATAACTCTACCTCAGCTGGGCCGCACTCTCCCTGGTCAAGTGCTCCAACAATTACCAACACACACCCAGCTCCCAGTCCGCCTGACAGCCAAGTTTGAGTGGTAGTCATCCTCACACACCTGTCTCTCACACAGGTGTGCCTGTACTGCACATTGTTACCCCCTGACTGTCTTGCTGACCACCGAAAGGTACAGTCACACACATTCCCTGTGCAGCCTCTCTTGGACATACCCTGCACTTTGTTTTTGCCACTGGCCTTGTTGCTCTTTGCTGTGTTCAAGTATTCCTTGTGCAGCCTCTCCTGGACATACCCTGCACTTAGCCCTGGCCACTGGCCGTGTTGTTCACTGCTGTTTTGCCCTTGCCTGTGCAGCTTCTCATGGACATTCTCTGCACCCTGGACTGGCCACTGGCCTTGCTGCATTGCCCTTGCCTGTGCAGCTTCTCATGGACATACTCTACACTTAGCCCTGGCTACCGGCCTTGTTGTTCACTGCTGTTTGGCCCTTGCCTGTGGAGTTTCTCATGGACATACTCTGCACCCTGGACTGGCCACTGGCATTGCTGTTTTGCCCTTGCCTGTTCAGCTTCTCATGGACATACTCTGCACCCTGGAATGGCCACTGGCCTTGCTTTTTTGCCCTTGCCTGTGCAGCTTCTTATGAACATACTCTGCACTTAGCCCTGGCCACTGGCCTTGTTGTTCACTGCTGTTTTGCCCCCTGCCTATGCAGCTTCTCATGGACATACTCTGCACCCTGGACTGGCCACTGGCCTTGCTGTTTTGCCCTTGCCTGTGCAGCTTTTCATGGACATATTCTGCACTTAACCCTGGCCACTGGCCTTGTTGTTCACTGCTGGTTTGCCCTTGCCTTTGCAGCTTCTCATGGACATACTCTGTACTTAGCCCTGGCCACTGACCTTGATGTTCACTGATGTTTTGCCCTTGCCTGTGCTCCTTCTTATGGGCATACTCTGCACTTAGCCCTGGCCACCGGCCTTGTTGTTCACTGCTGTTTTGCCCTTGCCTGTGCAGCTTCTCATGGACATGCTCTGCCTTTTGTGCTTTGCTCTTCTCTTCTCGTGGTGCCTATCTGTGCAATATGTGAATAAAGACATTTGCTCCTGTTGTCGATTTTGTCAGTGTACTTACTGAATAAAGTTCTGTTGCTATGTGTATACGGTTTACTGTGTCACATGGTCTGTGTGCCACTTCATCAAAGTCAATGCTTTGGCTCACTTACTCAATTTTTTACAAGGGTAACAGGGACTTCAGTTTTTTCTGACCCAGATACTTGTGGGGGCAATTATGTCAATTTTCAATGGAAAGTAGTTGTCATTTTCTTGATTTGTTCATGTTGGCTATATTGTACACATGTCAGGTTGGGGGGCACTGCCAGCACATAGTGGGATTCTATCCACAGTATTGCAGGCAGGCTGGCCAGGGTCATCATGTATGTGTATTCTTGCTTTATCTGTGCCCTGTGATGTATGTATGTGGTCATCTTGTGATGGCCAGTCATCCTAGTCCCATGGCTTACTTTCAATGTGTCCTCTTGGATGGTCAGGAAGTGTGCAGTGTGAAGGGGGTGAGTTTGTCGGGAGTGTTGATGTGTGCATGCCCCTGCATTGTCAACTGTGGTTATATGCACATGTGTATGTTGTATGTTGTGCACTGTGCAATGTGTTGGTGTGTCCTTGTAGTTCTGTCTGACTCCTACTTGTTGTTTTTGTAACTTGTGAGTATGCAGAGTGTGTGACTGGCAAGTCAGTGTTGTGTTTTGTTGATCATCCATGAGTCTTGCTACTGTTTGTGGTGACTGTGCAGACCTGCTGCTCCGCACTGCTATTGTGGTCGTGTTTTCTCATGCATTGCTGTCACATGGTGCCTTCTTGCCTCCAGTATGGCATGTTGTGTGTGTTTTCATACCATCCCCTATCTGTGCTTCAGAGGCCTACCCATTGTGCATCTGCACTACCTCTATGTGTGTATTGTACACTCCTGCCATGTCTCCTACTGACATGCAGTACACTTGACTGTGATGTCAGCTGTCCCCTTGGTTTACATGTGTGTGTACCTCCCCATCACTTCATTTGTGACTCTGTGCTTTGTGGTGCAGTTCTGTGGCCAGGAGCAATGTGTCACTCAGGGCATTTCACCAATGGGTTGTATGTGATGTTCTTGTGCTGTTTGGCAGTCATGGTTGCTCATAAGCAGTTCAACTGTGTGTGCTGCCCAGTCCTCTGGTCATGTTGTTTCCACCTTTCTGTCCCAGATTTGTGCATCTGTTGGTGTTGTGTTGGATGTATGTGTGTTGACTGTGGTATTGCTTCACTACCTGGGTGTGCTGTTGTCTTTGTGCTGTGCTGATTGGTGTTGTGTGGGTTGATTTTATGTCACTCATGTCTGTGTGTGGCTGGTATGCTTGGGGTGCACACACTGCTTGTTGTGCATGCAGTGCTGTGTGTGTATGTTGCCTTGTCATTGCATGGTGTGCATCCCCTGATGCCCTGCTGTGTTTGCTATGTGATTTTGTTGCCTGTGCATCTGTTGTTTGTTTGATGTGGCTGTGTTGTTCTGTGATGGTGCACTTCTTGTGTGTGTTGTGGTATATTGTCGGTGCATTGTTCCTGAGTGATGAGGTTGTGCACTCCTTTGTGTCTGTGCTCCCATTGCCTTTCCACAGTTTAGCTGCACAGGGCATGTTTGTTCTTGTTTTGGTTCTGTGTGTGTTTCTGTTGGGTTATGTGTTTGTCTGTTGTTTTTGTGCAGACATTTGTTCTGGCATCCCTGTGTGTGTGTGTGATGTTTGTGGCTACCACCAGGGTGTGTGATTGTTTGTCTGTGTATTGACTGGCAAGTATTGACAGCCTTTAGTGTGTTTGACACTGGTGTTGTGTGCTGCTGGTGTGAGGGGGATATGTGTGTAGATTCCTACTGGTGTTTGGCAGTCATGGAGTGTGTCAATGGGCCCTGTCTGTTGTGCTGCTGGTGTACTCCTGTGAAGTAGTTGTATACATGTGTGGCTGTTCACAGTTTGACTTCAGGGCCTTCCTTTCATCCTTGTGCCTATACATGGTTTGCCTTGCTGTCTCCTTATGTTGTTGCACTGTGCTGTCTGTGGTTTGACTTCACCAACTGTACCGCCATTTGTGCTTTGATGGTCTGAGGGTGTTGTTCTCTGTTCCTTGTCTTGATGTACACATGCTTGTTGTTTGTCTCCATGTCCTTCCATTTGTGTGCACCCCACTTTGGGTTTCCTATTTGTTATGCTCCATTGCTGTTGGCAAGTGGTATTTGTATGTGTCTGTGTGTCAGTATGGGGTATGTATGTGTGACTTGGCAGGCTGTGTGTCCAGTTGGATGTTTGTTCCTTGTATGTGTTCATTTGGTGCTTGTACTAATTTTTCTTGCCCTGAGTGTGGTGTTGTTGTGGTGTGTGCGTTTCCTTGGCCCTGTGCTACTGTTCTGTGTGTTCCTCTTTAGCCATTCCTGCAATGAATTGAATTCCAATTGAAGCCCATGTTAGATGTGAAGGACATCTAACATGGGCTTCAATTGGAATTCCATAGAGCATATTATCAAGCCCATTATCGCTGCTTTAGCAGCAGTTTTCTGCCGCTAAAGCAGCGATAATTTTATCGCCTGTCTTGATAATTTAGGTTTAGAACTGGTACCATTGGCCACATGTTATGTTTCCCTCTTGGTCAATACAGCAGTACTAGTGTTTTTCTTTGGCCTTGTGATGGCTCTTCAGTTTAGTCATTTCTGTGTTTTACAGTTTTTCTTTAAATTCCACAAAGTATATCCTAAACGAATTCAATCCCATTGATAATACGTTACCATTTTACCAAATGCAGACCTGTTGTGTGTGTGTGTTTCAATCTATTTTCAGATGCTAAACAACATCATCTGTTTTACTATGGTTTTTTTTTTTAAATCCATTGTACGCGGACGAAACTCAGGGGCAAATGTATCAATGGGTTGTGTCGCCCTTGTCCCCCCCAACAGGGTTTAAGAGCAATGCAACTCTTAAGTTAGAGTTATCAAACCACATAAGGCCACCATGCATGAACCTGCGTGGCATGATAAACTTGAGTAATGCAACACAGCGGACACGCACCACCAATGGATTTTGGCGTATTCCCAGATTTTCCATTACTGGTAGATCTAGGAATGCATCAAAATACTATGCATTCCCAGAGAAGGTGTAACAAGGAGAAATATACTTATTTATCTTCATTTTTTCCTCTTTTATGTGTGCTGCATTCTACAGCACACATAGAAGGAGAAACATGCCTCTGGGGGTTGTTTTTCAGCAGGAAGGTGTGTCTTACTGCACAAAAACAATCCTGATTACAACATAGCCAACATTGCACCATGGTGCAAGGGTGCCTGCATTGGCGCTAGGCAGCACATTGCGCGCCAGCACTGAGGAATGACTGGAATACACCATACAATGTTAAATATGGAGCATTACTGCCCTCTCCCTATCATGCAACACAGCAAGGTTGCTTACTGCCCTGAGTGATTATTTGATAAATATACCCCACGATCCTTTTCTAATTGTTTAATTTAAATCATATGTTATTTTGATTTTATGTACTTTTAAGATTATTTATTAATAATCAAAATAAAGTTTATTGGTTGAGTGATTAATTGCCCAGTCCTGCATTGCTAACAATCGCCAAGAAGCACTGGCATATTCAAGAGGTCTGGCCTAAACTCATGCTGTACTGTTTTTTAAAATTTTCATTGCAAGCATATGTCATAAAAAACAAGCTACCACCTACATGTTACTACCATTCACTTGAAATGAAAATGTTAAAAATGTTAACATTTAAAAAAGCATTCAATGATAAATCCATTTTAATAGTGTTGGTTAAAAAAAAATAGCAAGCCTTTCTGTTATGCTGTACATTTTACTATTATTTTTCATGACGGTGACAAGAAGAAATTATCAAGCAACTAAACCCTCAAATTGCAGGCATCTACAATGTCACTTAATATATTTTAATAGCAACCTTGACAGGATGGCAGAAATCAAGTGCCCTGAAACTAGACATCTGTAGTACATGCAAAATAAGAAGCAGTTTCTAAAGATAATAGACAGAAATAAAGTTTTAAAACCACACTTCATAAATAAACAATGTTCACAAATAATGTAAAGCCAATGAAAATGATGGGAGCCAGTGGGCTGACCCACTGCTCCATGCTGTATGCTGTGGTGGGTGGAATCAAAATGACAATTTGACAAACGAATGCATTAAGTCTGCTGGCCAAAGGTCCTTCTATGTATGTATGTTATATATTTTTTTGTGTGGAAAAAATAGCCTGGAGAAAGAGCGAAAGCCGTCATAAAGGCCAGGTCTAAAACTGGGAGTTCTATAACAGTGCTTTGGTTGAGGATGCCAGCTTGGGTGTTGCAACTTATTATGCCATCATTCACCAGATGATCCCTTTAAGGAGAACAAAGTGAGGGATGTCAACATGGTAGTGATATGTAAGGATAACATATAAACCAAGCATTGGCATAGCCAATAGGCCTCGCCTTTGGGACCTTATAAGTGTTTAGCCATGTGCCACAAATTTCCTTATTGTCATTTAGCTCAAGGAACAGTGCTATGCAGTTTTGGTAGCAGTCTCACAAAAGCCCAGCCAAGGAAGGGAATGCAATGACTGCTTCAAGTGGACAGCCCAACCAAGAAGCAGTATCTAACTGTGTGTTGTAGACTTGTGTATTAACTACAAATTTTTGCAGGTACACAAATCTTGGGTGCGGTTGTGTTTTTTATGCTTTATTCTGTGCATCCCTCGAGTTTTCCATCCATTTAGGAATATGCACAAGAGTGCATGGTTGCAAAAAAAGGCCCTGATTAGAACGCAAATTAGCCCTGTAATGACTGAAGTCTAGTGAATACATCCATAAGGTAGATCAGTCAAAGGCACACCTATGGCAGAAATCTGTGAGAAAACTCCAAAGCACTTATTCTGAAGCCTAAAGGCACACAAGGTCCTCCTGGGGACAAAATGTCACCACCTTCAGCTTCTTTCCACAAGGTGACTTTACCATTCTGAGTTTAAATGAGAGTGTAGTTTTAGTTTTACTGCATATAAAACAATGCATGTTTTCTCTCATCCCAAGATCCAAACCTTATAATGGAGACGTTTCTATGGTGTACTACCATTAATTACATTGTACGCAGTACATTGGTTGTCATTACAATGAAAGGAAATATTGCCCCATTTACAGCCAATCAACACATTGGCAAAAATAAGCCCCAAGCCATCTCCTGCCTTCTAATTCCAGTGGCTCTGGTTATAATAAAGCGCCAAACATCAGCAGACTGAAGAAGGGTCTTTGAAGCGCTTTAAGGCGTAGGCAGAAGCTCACTGAACCCGACCTCTTGTCTTCCTCCAGGGACTCTGCGAATTTAAGAATGAGGGAAGGCACCACTCTCTGCAATCTTATTATGGCTCAGATTGCATTCCTTACATACACTTTCGAGATATTACAGATGTGACCTCCAGAAACACCCCAGACGTGGTCGACAGGACCGAACAGAGAGTGGTGGAGATGAGGCTTCCAGGACTGGACAAAGCGCTCCATACTTAGTTTCTAGACTCGCCAAAGTGCCCCAGGTCACCCCCTGAACTTGGCACAGTTCTCCTGTTGGTAACCCTAGAGTTGTTTGCAGTACTCGGCTTCAGACCTCTGGAACCCACACGGTGCCTGTGATCTTATGAAAAGGCAACTTCTCTTGTTGTTAGTGCTGCACAATAAACACACACAGCGTTGCTCTCGAGAAGGACTCAGTGCTCAAACCGTAGCTTGCAGCACAGGACACTACATACGAGTTGGAACCACCAGGCCCGGGCACCACACTCCAGTGCGGCTTGGCACAACTGTACACAATAATAATCCAGGGGTGGCTCACACAACACAACTGTAGCTGGGCACAGTGAAGCTAACAGGCTGGGCACATTACTCCAGATGTGGTTTACACAAGTGAACACATTACTCCAGATGTGGTTTTCAGAAGTGAACACTGAACTCCAGATGGTAGGGTAATTCAGAGGAAACTGCACCCTCTACTCAGTTATTACTGCAATCTAAGGGTTCAGGATCGACTCTGGCAGGATCAGATCTACCTTTTATCCTCACAAGGCGGATTACACGTCTGCCATTGCCACTTCAGAAATCTGTGGCCACAGGTTTGAATCTCTGCAGGTTCACTCAGCCTTTCATCCTTATGAGGGTGATTAAAGGAATACCATTGAGTTGGGTAACTATGATTATCTGTTATTCAGCGCTAAATCTCTCCAGTGCCAAGCGAGTGCTGTACAAGTACACATGTGTTATTTATTACCTTAGGAACCGGCACGAAAGTGCTTAGAAGCAGATACATTCTGTGGAAGGTGCTATGTTAATACACGTTGCTGTGAATATATGAAACCACTTTCTTCCTCACAGCAGGTCCGGTAAAAGCGCTTGGGCCTCAACGGGAGGAAGTAAAGTGCTAAATTGTAACAAACAGTACGATAAAGTACACATTGGAGCCCTTGGTTGTGAAAACACATCACACACAGCCAAGAAGTTGCACAGCCAGGAAGCTGCCCTCCCTTTCACTGAAGGCATCTTTTAAACGTGGCACGTTTTCACTGCCACAGATTAGGTTATCGTTTCACTCTTTCATTTGCAGGCGAGAGGCCGCAGGTTTTGTCAGAACACCTCCAAGTCCAGGAGAGTTGGGGCAGAGTCAGTCACAGGCGCTCCTACAGTCTGACTTTTGCAGAGAGGTCCAGATGTGTTGCAAAATGAAAACATCTAGAGGTTTCGAATATAGATCGAGCTTGGGGGCATGGGGGGTGATTGCCTTTCATGTTCCTGGCTATCTACAGAAAAAGGGTACACATAAAGGAAAACAATTTACATTAGCCTACATTACTACACATAGCCTGTCCCGTGAGCCTGCGATGGACACCCATAAGATAACTTTCAGTTTTTCTAATGACAGAGAGCAGGCAATGGAAGGTGGAACCATTTGCACACTTTCACACGGTGTGTGTACGTGTGGTGCCAGGATTGGAGATCAGAACACCTGACGGTGTAATCAGCTGGTCTCAGCTCCACAGCCTGTCTGAGAATTCGGCTGCTGGGCATTCACCTTCAGTGCTGCCATTCCCTCGGATGGTTCCTTTCTCATCAGGAGCTGGAGATTCTGGCACTAGTCCCTTCGGTAGCCCCTTGGCTCCTGCCCGGTCCAGGAAGTGTGTGTGTGGAGCTGGCTGTGCTGCAGCTGTGTCTACCCGTGAGAGTGCAGCAGACTTCCAAAGTCTGGGTCTAACGAGAGCCAGGGCTGGGCTTCCTCCGGTCCAACCCCAAACTCCCAAAAAGTTATTCCGAGGGGGAGGAGGAGGGTGGAACGGGCCGACGGTGTATCATCAGGCAGGACTGGGAACAGGCGAGGGAGTTCTGCAAAACACACACCCCGAGCCCGGATGGAGAGAATACAGCCGCTTCAGAACCGTTTAGGAGTGAAAATGTGAAACAGCATGCAGCCCTTAACTCGCTTCTGCACAGAAACAAGCATTTGCAATGTAATAGGATACGCATTTACGCGAGACCTATTGCATTGGAAACGGGGTTGCCGGCGGATGAGAAGGCAACAAAGGGGAGTGCGCTTGGGCCTCAACGGGAGGAAGTAAAGTGCTAAATTGTAACAAACAGTACGATAAAGTACACATTGGAGCCCTTGGTTGTGAAAACACATCACACACAGCCAAGAAGTTGCACAGCCAGGAAGCTGCCCTCCCTTTCACTGAAGGCATCTTTTAAACGTGGCACGTTTTCACTGCCACAGATTAGGTTATCGTTTCACTCTTTCATTTGCAGGCGAGAGGCCGCAGGTTTGTCAGAACACCTCCAAGTCCAGGAGAGTTGGGGCAGAGTCAGTCACAGGCGCTCCTACAGTCTGACTTTTGCAGAGAGGTCCAGATGTGTTGCAAAATGAAAACATCTAGAGGTTTCGAATATAGATCGAGCTTGGGGGCATGGGGGGTGATTGCCTTTCATGTTCCTGGCTATCTACAGAAAAAGGGTACACATAAAGGAAAACAATTTACATTAGCCTACATTACTACACATAGCCTGTCCCGTGAGCCTGCGATGGACACCCATAAGATAACTTTCAGTTTTTCTAATGACAGAGAGCAGGCAATGGAAGGTGGAACCATTTGCACACTTTCACACGGTGTGTGTACGTGTGGTGCCAGGATTGGAGATCAGAACACCTGACGGTGTAATCAGCTGGTCTCAGCTCCACAGCCTGTCTGAGAATTCGGCTGCTGGGCATTCACCTTCAGTGCTGCCATTCCCTCGGATGGTTCCTTTCTCATCAGGAGCTGGAGATTCTGGCACTAGTCCCTTCGGTAGCCCCTTGGCTCCTGCCCGGTCCAGGAAGTGTGTGTGTGGAGCTGGCTGTGCTGCAGCTGTGTCTACCCGTGAGAGTGCAGCAGACTTCCAAAGTCTGGGTCTAACGAGAGCCAGGGCTGGGCTTCCTCCGGTCCAACCCCAAACTCCCAAAAAGTTATTCCGAGGGGGAGGAGGAGGGTGGAACGGGCCGACGGTGTATCATCAGGCAGGACTGGGAACAGGCGAGGGAGTTCTGCAAAACACACACCCCGAGCCCGGATGGAGAGAATACAGCCGCTTCAGAACCGTTTAGGAGTGAAAATGTGAAACAGCATGCAGCCCTTAACTCGCTTCTGCACAGAAACAAGCATTTGCAATGTAATAGGATACGCATTTACGCGAGACCTATTGCATTGGAAACGGGGTTGCCGGCGGATGAGAAGGCAACAAAGGGGAGTGCGCAGGAGGGGGCGCAGAGGCCCCGAGAAGTCATGGACTGCTGGGGGGAGGGACGGGCAGAAAATAGTGTTTCGAGTAAAGGGGCCAGTTACCATGGAAGAATACAAATGACGAAATGGCAGTCATGAGGAGGGACCAACAACCTTAAAATCAATTGGAAACCAGCATTTAGCACCTAAGCCAATGAAAAAGATGGGCGGAGAGTAGGCGGAGCTTCCACTCCATACTGAATACTGCATGCCTCACAAAGCGAGCAGCGCATGCGTGCTGCCAGTATAGGCTCGACCTAAAAAATTGAGTATAAGTAAGATGCAAGATATGGTAAGCTTTTATAAAGTAGAATGATGCATGTTGAGGGGAGCCCGCGATTGCACACACGAACGCCGTGAGGGAAACGGCCATCAAAGCAGGGTCCCGCCGCCGTGAGGGAAACGGCCGAGGACTCCACCTCCCAGCAGCCCAAGAGGCAGCCAGTGACGCCTCTGCTTTCGTGCCCAGAGGCATGTTTAATGCCTGTGGCGGGCTCCCGCAGCGCGGTGAGCCCGCGATTGCGCACACGAACGCCGTGAGTGAAACGGCCATCAAAGCAGGGTCCTGCCACCGCCATGAGGGAAACGGCCAAGGACTCCACCTCCCAGCAGCCCGAGGGGCAGCCAGTGTCGCCTCTGCTCTCGCGTCCGGAGGTGCGTTAAAGCCTGTGGCGGGCTCCTGCAGCGCAGGGAGACCGCGATTGCACACACGAATGCCGTGAGGGAAACGGGCATCAAAGCAGGGTCTCGCCGCCGCCGTGAGGCAAACGGCCGAGGACTCCACCTCCCAACAGCCCGAGGGGCAGCCAGTGACGCCTCTGCTCTCGCGCCTGGAGGCCCGTTAAAGCCTGTGGTGGGTTCCTGCAGTGCGGGTCTCGCACAGGGGTGCCCGTGCCAAGGGCGGGCCCGTCTGCACCAGTCAGAGCCCGGAAGAGGCTGGGCTGGGCCCCCCGACACCTGGTCATCTGCACAAGGTCATCTCATCTAACCCTCAGGTATTGTTGTGCACACCCTTATCCCAGCTATTACATTGCATTTGTGCTGGACTTGGACCTGCCCGTATATAATTCCAATTATGAGTAAGCGCAAAGGAGTAGCGGGGACCCTAGGCGCATTCATCGTGAGAGCTGAATCACTGTTGACCCATGAAATAGAAATGACTGAAAGACGACTCTCTCTAAACCTCAGCACATTACAGGGCCGTTTGTCCCTAGGCATCTCTAATTCGGGTGGAACCCCTCAACTGCGTCTTTCTCCCATTCCCCCAACCTTGTCTCAGAATACCCCCATGGCAAGCCCTGATGTAGTACCCTTGAAAATCACTAACGGGCCGAGCATAATTACTAGAGGACGGGTTGCTAAACCCCGTGAAGTGTCTAACATGAGAGTACCTCCAGCCAAACGGAAGCGGGCTGTTGCCACCCAAAAATCCAAAAGCATAAAAGGCCCCAGATCTGCCAACCTCACGGCCCATGTAGCAAACCATATTATAAGACCAATCAACTCTGCTAGCACAAAGACCAATGCCATTATTCCAGTAACAACGGAAGATATCACTGGGGATGTCGCACTTGCCGCTGCTGTAGAAAGTGTTTTGGAAAAAGCATTAGCCCACTTCAAAGAACTACTCGAAAGGAATCTTACCTCCCTCAAGGAAAAGGTAGAACAGCTGGTTCCTGCCATGGACACCTTAAATAGCCGCGGTACCAATGAGACCCCAAAACCGGATGACAATGTCGGGGTGGGCTTTCCTATGCGGGTAGATGCTAACTCAAGATCCAGTCCTCCAACTTTAAGCTCCAACATGCATGAAGCGTTTTCATCTGACAAGTCTCGCACTATTTGCTGGAAACCTAAAGCATTCCCTGTGCTGAAATCTAGTACTAAGCAGGGAAGCTCACAAGACCCACATGGGGAGCCTATCATGGGAACCACAGGCCTGTGCAGCAGACAGTCTGAACGTTCAGCCTCCGGCACCATACCACCCACACTGTCTGACTCAAGCCGGAATATAATAGATAGTGCAAGGAGCAAACGCCCGAGACTCAACACAGATGATTTAAACTTACCCCCAGCCACCTGCCCCTACGTATTGGTCGTGGCCAGTGTACCTGCTTTATTAGAGGGCAGGAGGGAATCCTGGACTGATCTCCGTAACAAGACTGTGGTCTGGCTAACCAATCACAAAAAGTTTCACCCATCCTCTATGAATGAGATCCTCATGGTCTGCCGAGTTGGATGGGTTGGTCAATCCACCAGAAACATCAATGAGGATTGTATTGTGATTAACTTTGCAGGCCTCACTTGGTTCATTGCATCTTAAGTTTTTGTGAACAAACATTCACCAAAAGTTCCAGAATCTGTGCGCTCCCCCTGGGTTATTTTTATAAACCGCAATTTAGGCTTACTGATCAAATGTTTACTACGATCTCTGTATCTAACAGATTTCAGGCCTTGTCAGATTTGAACATGCAGGATTGACAAACATCCCCAGTGGAACATCTACTTTGCCCTCTGGAAAACTCCCAGAATTCTGTTTCCTCCCCTCACATCGATATGCCAGTTGATCAGCTAACTACACCAAAAGCCAAGGCCGATACAGACTTAAACATTCTGAGCTGGAATGTAGCTTGCCTTCAACAGAGGCTTGGCAACCCGGACTGGCTACATCTAATTAAGGATTAGGACATAGTTATGTTTCAGGAGACCTGGGCTACCCAAGATTTACACATTAATGGCTTTCACTGTTATATAATTTAAGCCTCCAGTTCCAGATCTGGTCACCCTTCGGGAGGTTTATTTATCAGGATCAATATTGCTGCTGGAGGCAACTTCAAGGTCTGCCTTCTAATAGTCGTCACTTCCAATTCCTATTTTATAAAAGGAGAGTCTCTTTTTATGTGATTAATTTTTATAATAATAATTGTAACACTATCCCAAATGGGAATTTCATTAAGCTTTTTAATTTAATCTCCCACCTTGATTCCCAGCAAGAATCAGCAAAAATTACTGGCACTCTTTTGGGGGGTGATTTTAATGCGAAACTAATGGATAGACCACACAGCTCAGGGTCTTCTACTTCCAGCTACTTGTGGTAGGGGCGTTGAGCTGGCTATGTTTTTGGGCACACATAATCTAACCAATGTTATGGACATTGTTGGCGCAAACCACGTAAATAACCACCCTGTGCCAACTTTTAGAGGGAGGGGGTGTTCCTCTACTATAGATTTATTTTTTATATCCCCCATCTTACCGACCACTTAAGGGCAGCTGAAGTCATTGCCACGAGTCAAGGTGACCACAATCCCATCAGAATACGTCTGAGTCTAGGCCCATGTTCCCTTCTGAATGTGGGGCCAGGTTTTTAACACCCTCCACTGACAATTTTGAGAATAATATGGAGGGGTGCAGATAACAAAGATCTGTTTCAGTCAGCGGTAAAGGGAAACATGCATCTCATAAACTCATGCTTATCAGCCCAAGACCCACTCCCTGTAGCTGTCCATGATTTTAATAAACTCTGTGCAGCTATAAAGGTTCTTTTATCAAGACCCACTCCCTGTGTGAAACATGACCCTGGATGGTTCAACCATGAGTGCTCTGAGGCTAACAAACAACTGCGCAGAGCCTTATCATCTGATCCAAGATGTATTTCTGAAGTATAATTGGCCAGGCAGAGGTATAAATCTGCTGTTTCCAACCGGAAAGGAGACATTTTAAATAACCGTTGGGAGGCACTAGTGATAGCGGCGAACACCAAAAAGGGTGACACATTTTGGTCAGCTGTGAGGGATTTGCGATCTATGGGGCAGCTTCTTACCTCGATTAGCTGCACTATTGTGAGTGAGTCCTGGGAAAAGCACTTTACAGAAATCTATGCTGCACCCACACAAGAGGCGGACCATTTTGAGCCGGGGCCTCTAACCAGAATACAGATGACCCTAACTGAGGTAGAAGAAGCGATTCATCAGACCATGGGTAACAATGCTCCCGGACCAGATGGTCTATCTATTGATCTTATTAAACACCAGCCAGACTTCTGGGCGTCCTTACTTTTAAATGTATTTAACAACCTAATGTATGCTCCGCTACCCAGTTCTTGGTCCACAAGCATAATTGTGCCAATTTTTAAAAAAGGGGATCGTTCTCAACCCAATTGTTATAGACATATCTCCTTAATTGATAATACCCTAAAAATCTTAGGCAGAGTGCTATACAATAAGATCTTAGAGTGGTCTGGGGAAAATTGAATTTTAGATCCCTGTCAGCTGGGCTTCCAAAGTAAGGTGGGCACCATTGAACAGTGCCTTAATCTTAATCTAATCATGGGCAAATACACCATTGCACAAGCTTCTCCAATCTATCTGGCCTTTATGGATTTGACCTCCACTTTTGACCAAAGCTCTGGTCTATCCTTCTGACCTATGGATTGGATGAGCCCCTTGTGTCTTTTTTGGCACACCTTCATAAAGATCTTAAAGACTGGGTGAGGATTGAACGTGGGGGTGAAGTTACTGAAGCCATCGATGTAGGTAGGGGGGTCAGACAGGGTTGTGTTTTGGCCCACCTTCTTTTTATCATCTACATTAATAGACTGAACAAAACTTTAAAATCACTAACTCAAGATGTCCCGAAAATTAATGGAAAATCACTCCCTGTACTACTTTATGCAGACGATGCGGTCCTTATGGGCCGCACTCCGAACTCCTTACATATGCTAGTGCAGGGCTTTGTTAATCATATGGACAGCCTGGACTTACGCACTCATTTTAAAAAGTATTTTATATTGTCGTGTGGCCCAAAGAAACGTTTACTTAGTTCCATATCTGTGGGTTCTTGGAAAAATGGGCTCTTATTTCAAACAGATGCTCTAGAGATTGGATGATCCTCATCATTGAAACAGCTAGAGAGGTCATCCAACTCCTTAATAAAGAAATCCAGGATCTAGAAGATAAATTGAAACAATCCAATACCATCGATGAGTGTAAAAAGAGGTTAGAAGATATTGCCTCTGAACTTGATTCCTTTAGTGAATATCTCTTAAAAAGGAAGACGGATAAACTTCGGAAAGATATTAGAAATTTCTCTCAAGAACGTGTTTATCCATTTTTGGGAGATAATTTCTATACCTATAACAACGAAGGTTCCTCTAATTCTAACCATTCTAATTGGGGCAATAAACGGGTCATTACTTTCTCGGACACAACGGATTCTGATAGTGAGGGTTCCCCATATAGCAATCCACCACAGGGACATACCTCTGAACGGTCTGCTCAGAGAGTCGTTTTTTAGGGAACCGCCGTGGCAATTATCGCCCAAGGTATCAAAACCGTTTCCAGAACCGATCCCAGGGTTTTCACCAGAGGGGTCAATACCAGGACCCAGCACAACCACAAAGATACATCCAAACCCGTCAACAGCAGTATTGGAGAACTTGAACACTATTCCCATTTTCAATTTATCAACACACACAATGGACCATACTGCCGTTACACTCCTTACGAAGGGTTTATCATTTGTTCCATCAACAAGAATAAATAAATTTGAACTTTTTCAGGACCTACATGCATTCTTTCGCAAAGTAAGGTTAAAAAAGTTATTTTTGGATAAGGACTCCAACATCACCAATGAAAATCGATCGGGATTAAAACCCCCCTCTTGTTTCACTCCGGGGTTGGATATGTTGGGTACGGAAGTTCACCTTTTTGAGAAAGCTGTCATCAGCAAGATCGAGAAATCTATCAAGTTTGTCCCGGCTCCTCCCTTTAATATCTCCAGGGAAGAGAACTCTGCCCTTATGTCTCTCAAAAATGATAATAGTCTAACAATCAAACCATGTGACAAGGGTGGTGGCATTGTCCTTTTCGATACCAAAAGGTATAAAGAAAAGATGCTTGAGCTACTGGGTTCCCCTAAGCATTACTGTAAAATCATGCTTAACCCTGAACCGAGAATTAAAAGACGCATTCTCCAAGAAGTAGAACGAGGAGTTGAGAGAGGCGACATCTGCTTGTCTGAAGCTCTCTTTCTTACACCCACCTATACCCGTATTCCTATCATCTATGGTCTGCCAAAGACCCATAAGGACCAATTTGATCCACCTCTGAGACCGATTGTCTCAACGATTGGCTCCGCTACGGAGCCTTTATCCAATTACCTTGACAGGTTTCTTCAGCCCATAGTGGGCGATTTGCCCTCTTACGTAAAGGATACAGGGCATTTTATCTCCAAAATTGAGGGACTTGACTACAACTGTGAACGGGAATTTTTAGTAACTCTTGATGTCGAATCTTTGTACTCTAATATTCCCCAGACAGAGGCATGTAGAGTAGTCAGTAACATCATCCACACTGATCCATCTTTATCCAACAAGATCTTTATGATTAAAAGCTTAGAGATTGTCCTGGAAGAGAACTTTTTCGAGTTTGACGGGCAGATGTATCAGCAAGTACAAGGTGTTAGCATGGGGGCAGCCTGCGCACCGAGTATTGCTTGTCTGTATATGGGCGACTTTGATAAATCTAACATCTTCAATGAGGTCGCACCATTCTTTGAGAATGTGCGACATTGGTCGCGCTATATTGACGATGTCTTTTTCATCTGGGCTGGCGACCAGGACTCTTTGAAGGAGTATATTGAATGGCTCAATGCGGCTGACTGTAACATCAGGTTCACTGCCCATTTCAGCACTACAAAACTTGAATTTCTTGATGTCTGGGTGGAACACCATGAATCAAAGCTTATGGTTTCCCTCTACACAAAACCGACTGCCAGAAACACTCTTCTCCATTTTGAGAGCTTCCACCCTAGGAGCCAGAAGGATGGGATTCCTTTCAGTCAGTTTCTGCGTTAACGCAGAAACTGCACTTCCATCAAGGATTACCTCCACAATGCAGAAATAATGAAGCAGAAATTCATCAATAGAGGATATCCTCCGAGGTTAGTCAGGAACGCCTTAAAAAGAGCACGTTTCTATAACCGAGACTCCATGTTCCAAAGAAAATGCCAGGAACCTATTGATAAACTTGTCTGTGTAACCAAACATTCGCCTTTTAACAACAAGATCAGGCAAATTGTAAATTCTGAGTGGCATCTTTTGAATCTGGGCGAACAATCATTGGCTCTGCCCAAACCAGTCTTTGCCTTCCGCAGGAATAAGAACCTCAGGAATTTACTGGTTAAAGCTAAGACCTCTGACCAGAAAATATGTCTACAATCGATCGAAGGACCCTCCCCTGTAAGGGGCAATCACAAATGTGGCACATGCCATGCTTGCGCCAATGCCATAGTTGATATTTCTCTCTGTGTGAATGGCTTCACTACTGATCTCAAAGTGATGACCAATTGCAGGACGTCCAATTGTGTTTATGCCATCCAATGTCCCTGTTCACTGACCTACGTCGGTGAAACCTCGAGAGAGGTTAGGATTCGTATTGGGGAGCATAAATCCAATATTAGACGGCTTAGGCATGCTGCTCCTCTGGTGGGCCACTGGGCGGAAAAGGACCACAAAGAGGATGATCTACGGTGGATTATTTTGGAAAAAATACAGCCTCAGAAAGGCTTGAATCCGGACAACATGCGTTAAAAACGCGAGGTTTTATGGATCTTTGTCCTTGATACTAAGAACAGAGGCCTCAACGAATCCCTTCCATGGGAAAATGCTATCCTATAGGGCTCTTCTGCCTTTATGGTTGATTAATGAATTCGTTTTATATATTGTTTTTGGTTTTATTAGTTGATGACTCTATACTCATCATTTTCTTCCTCTTTCATCTTTTTTCATTTTCTTATATTGTTAGCGTTTTTATTTGATTTATTAGTTTTTATTTTTATTTTTATTTTTGTCTTTTTTTATTATTTATACTAGCTTATTGGATCTGTTGTTGGCAATGTGGAGCATTGGATAGTTGGCATGCCTCGATCCGTATTTGTTCCCTTTGGGCCTTGTTACCCGTGTAGGACTGTCATTTCTGTCCTCGTTTTAGCCATTTCTCGGTGGTTATACGTTTTTGACCTTATCTTTTGATCTATCTATATACGCCTTCCGAGTTTATTCGCTTAGGCCTTGCTGCATTTACAGGACTTCCTTTTCTGCCCACGTATAGGCCCATTCCTTGGTTTGTATGTATCGGCTTCAGTGTTTGGTCCGTTCTGCCACGCCCCCCGATTTGATTTGCTCTCGGCTCGGGAGAGGCAGGTCTGGAGGATTTCAATTTTGCTCTCTGACAGAGTTTCCCCTGTCTGCGACCATCCCCATTTGATTCGCGTTATCTGGACGTTGGCTGATCGTTGTTCGACGCTGTGTTGATCTATCAAGGTAACTTTTGGGATGTTCAAGTTTGCCTCTTTTTGTTAGCCTTATGTATACAGTTTTATGTTTTTGTCTATTAGTATTGGCATTCTTGGTTTCATTTTATCTGAGTTTTGCGTTTTCTTTTCTTTATTTTTCAGTATCTGATTACTACAGCCCTGCTGTTTTGAAAACGATTCCTTGACTCTTTAGTCTTTTAACTTTTGGAGGGGGCTCGCGGGAAACTTATCTAGATTAAGGTGAGCTGGCTTTTTATTCTATCAGGCGTTTATTCTCAGCTAATTAGCATCATCGCCCTTTGGATCGGATTTTTCCTATAGTCGTGTCGTTTAGCGATGAGTGTGCAGCCATTTTCAGCTGGTTGCTTGATTTAGCACTTCTTGAGAGATTAGCACCCGTCTTGAATATTTCTGTGTTTTCCAACAAGGGGCATGTAGTACTTTTTAAAGTATTCCTTTTTCCTGATTTTTTCTGTTTTCAGGCTCCAGGAGAGCATTTGTTGGAATTGTCCCTCGTTGACCTAATCAGAAACAAGAAAAGGAGGAGTGAGGACAGAATTGAATTTATTTTCCGCTAAGATCTAGCTGGTTAATTTACTCCTGCAGCTTTGAGCTCCCTTGAAATCTGGGTAATTGTCTTTATCTTTTCCTTATTGCCCTGAAATTATACCAGCAGAGTTGTTAAGTTCAATACATTTATTGTTTTTTGTTCCTTTTTTGTTTGTTATCTTTCTGTTTGTTATTCTTTTGGTTGTTATCTTTTTATCTTCATGTATAAAATTTGTCTCTTTTCGGCTTTTCAAGTGGTCTCTATACTTCCGTCGCGGAATTCCATCTAGAATATATTCGCGCTGAACAGCCCTTTCTTTCCTTGATATCCACGCAGGTAAGCCTTTATCTGTAGACCATCTGGCCTTTGTTGTGTGCAGTTTTTGCATAAAGTTTTGTTATGTGTTTTTGATTCGCCTTTTTTTTAATCTCTTTTTCTCTTGTTCTGAATTTTCCTAACTGGTGTTTTAGTGCCTGTTTTTCTACATTTGAACTAAATAGTACTAAAAGGAAGAGTTTATCTTTTTACTCTAGGATTTGGCACTCGTGTTGGATTTTATTTATACCTTGGTTGTTGTTATGTGGCATACATCTTGTATTGTAGTTGGTAGGATAAGTCTCCTTTTTTTTCGTGTAGACACCTAATTCACTTTTTTATTTTATTAACAGGTCCCATTTTGTGGTGTTTGTTACGCCCTGAAGAAGGTGGTACTCCTGGTTAGGAGTTTTCTCACCGAAATGCGCGTCGGCGTAGTTGATTAGGCCCTCTCCACTCCCATTGACTGTATCTGTGTACCTTAGATAAATGTCTCAGCATTCATCTTGATCAACCATCAGAGTACCTTGGGATTTTTTATTCCATTCTTTGGAGTTGGGCCTATGAGTGTCTTTGGTCTGCTCTTGAATGAACTTTGTGTCTTTGTGATGCTGCATGAATGTGAGCTGTTTGAATTTGAATATATGTATGTTTGATCAAAAACATTTCTTTTCTTTCCTCTGATTGGGAACCTGTTTTTTCGTGAATCTGTGGTGTATCCCATTTTGTATGAATTTCTGATTTATATTGTGTGTGTAGAACACTTTTATCATTGTATAAACGGATTATATGATTCATTCACTGTGATTATTTTGGTATAAACGAATTATATGATTCATTCACTGTGATTATTTTGGCAAAGAATTTAACTATTTTTACCTATACATAGTAAAAAAAGCAGCTTTGACAATGAAATAAAAAAAATAAAAAAATATTTGTTATATTTATTGTTTTTGTTTTCTTATTTACTTATTTTTTGTTGAGTGTCTTTATGCATGTATATGCCACATTACTTTAATCCAACCTGAGTGTCTTTCTGTTTGCATTTAAACATATGATACACTGTACATCTTTCAATTATAGGGGTAGAGTACATTCTGTTGCTTTTGCTTGGTTAATTTTCCCGTTTCTCTACCCGTATTACTTTATTAGGGGTCGCCCTTTGTTCTTTGGCCATATCTGTGGGTAACCAGAAGCTGATGAGTACCAACACCTTTCCCTATCTTGGGGTGGTCTTTGCTGCGAACGGCTCCTGGAGTGAGCATATGGCCCACTCCAGGAGCAAGTTCTCAAAGGCCTCCAACTTGATTCTTAGTCTTCCCCGCCCAAAGAGAACAGGTGGCATTTTAGCTATTTTAAAAATGTTCATGTCCCAATGTGTGCCAACAGCTAAGTGTGGCGCTGAGATTTGGGGCTTCGCTAATAGTACCTGCATTCAACAGGAAGAGAATAGATTTTGCAGGAAGTTATTAGGCATCCCAATCTCCACACCCCAATATACCTGCCATAAGGAACTTAACCCAAATTTTATCGAAGTCTTCATTAGGGTCCACCCTTCCCTTTTCTGGGTATCTGTCTGGAAAAACCCAGCCACCTCATTAACGAAAGAGATTATCAGTGACTGTATAGGCTGCGCGAAAGGGAAGGACAGACCATGGCTGCCAGGGGTGTATCAGAGCCTTTGCAGTGTTAACAAGGGTGGAATTTACTCAGATTCCAGCTCAGCAAAGGCTGCGAACAAGAGTGAGCTCAGGAATGCGTTCTATACGTTATATAGAGCAGAAAGGTTGAAAAAGGAATAAAAAAAATCCCTTGTTCATAGATATAGGGCTATTGAAAATTCTGTACACTCGCTGTCTAACTACATCACCTTGCCGATGAGCCATTGGGAGAGGAACCTTTTGTTTTGCTTAAGGGCTGGTACTATTACATTTGTATTATGTTTTCCCTTGGCCACAACTCTGATCTTGACTGTATACCTTGCCCGTCTGATGGCCAGAGCTGCAAAGTGTAGTAATGCAATTAAAATGAAATAGAAAGCCGTGTCAAGAATGCA
Source organism: Triturus cristatus (assembly GCF_964204655.1). NCBI lineage: Eukaryota > Metazoa > Chordata > Amphibia > Caudata > Salamandridae > Triturus > Triturus cristatus. The sequence goes on along the minus strand of NC_140583.1, from coordinate 1,137,253,451 downwards.
GTAACTTTATGGGGGGAAAAATTTACAACAGCTAATATAGAAAGAAATGACTACTACTTTCTTGTTTTATTGGCATCTGGTTGTGAGGTTCACGTGTACCAGACCATATATGCTATGCTGGAAAAGCAGTAGCAATAGGCATTTAGTCAGTTGATGATGAGTTGGTAGCTCCTGCATTCCTGTTGTCAGCAGAGATATAACTATTCTGTATAATGTTTGCTTATCTTGAGGTTTTGTTTGACTGTTTTTCACCATCAATGCCTACCGTGATTTGTGCTGGCATTTGAATGCCTGTTGTCTTTAGAGCATTGGCCATAGTGTTGACATCAATTGATGTATTTGAATTCACTCCACATGACAACCATTGATTTTCTCGTCACGTGAACCAAAAAAAATTGTTAAATTGGCTCATCATCATTGCATGCAATTCAGATTCTGTTCAGGAGTGTACTTCCCTGAATGTCAATTCATAAAAGTGGTAACAGCAATGACATTACCTTAACATTGACCCCTGCCATCCAATGGATCCCACCAAAGTACATTACATGACCTTATGTTTCCCAAGGAAGGGTTGTTTTATGACCTTTGACTTATTAACATCTCAGAAATTAAATCAGTAAATTCTACAATAATTGAAAGAATAATAAATGATCACTGTTACTAAAACATAAACACATTTGTTTTAGTCACTAAGTGCACTTTAACTAGGTGCATAAAAAGGTTCTATCTATATACATCCACTATAGACCAGACATGGTTTTTTGTAAGTCAAGACTATGTTTGAGGATCCTAATAATATTGACATTCTGCACAGAGCTGCTTCTGGCTCTGACCGATTGATGAAAGCTTATGATGTACATATCTCTTATTCTGTCATAATTTCCACCCATCTCAAAACTCCCTGTCTGTAATCCTCTCATCTCCAAAGCTGAGATTTAATTTCCTTCCCTTACAGTCTTCTTTTCAAGTCACCTCTTTCTTTGTCACACTCATCTCCATTACCTCCTTGCAAGTCACGCTCCAGTCCTCCCATCCCTCCCAACATAGCCGACAACCTTCACCTTTGACCCAGTCCAAGAGGAAGCATTACCCAACCCACTTCCTGTTATTTTTGTTCTGCGTTGCAGACTCTCCAAATGGGATTGACAGGCAAGTGGGGCGAGGTTGTGCATTAGCCAGTCCACATGCACGGGGTGGAGGCCCTGCAAAGCAGGCTCCGGTTAAAACGCCCTTTTTTTTCGCTTTCTTCTATGGGTCTTTTTGACAAGGCTCAGCAGAGCAGGCTCATTGTAGAGTTTGGACACCCCGATTCTGAGGGCTAATTCTGGGATTGTGGGGGGCCGTGCAGTGCAGCCGTTGGTTGTAAATCTGCCCCTACGCCTGCCCTTTTTTTCTTCACAGGGCTATACAGGCTCTTTGTGTGGGGAATGCCCTTCTGGTCAGGAGGTTTTACCGGCCGCTGCACGCCTCCTCCAGTGGCTTTTTTTTCCCAGGGAGGCTGTAGGGCGCTCGTATGTTTTACGACGGCCCAGCTCGACTTCCCTCATGACACGTCACGCACTCCTGCTTTTCCGGCGTTTTGCCTAGTTATGAGGACATGGTGCCCAGTGTCGGCAGGCTCCCTGGGTGGGTGACAAATTCCGTTACGCTCGCGGAACTTGTGAAATTTTAGTATTTTCGCGTTCCGCGTGGAATGCGAAAATGTCGACACTTCTGAGATCTGCGGCGGAACGGAAATATGCAGGGCAGGATTCATTCTGGAACGATGCTCCTGTCACTAAACCTCAACAGGAAGCACTTACAGATATAAATAAAGCAGGCGCCCGAGTTGAAGCTCAAATTCAGTAACGCATTAATCAGCACAAAACATTTGTGAGCTCGGTCGAGGCTAGGCAGGTGTGCTTTCTCCCCATATCTACAGTCAACAATTTGATATAATCCTTGATGAAGCTCTGTGCACCCATGAGTTTCTCGAGCGCAATCCCCGTGTAGTTCCTGACACCAGGGTCTGTCTCCTCATCTGCTGCTCTGATCGGTCTCTGGCTCTTTATAAACAAGAGACATGTGAACTGCATGGACGCCCTGCCCGTTTGGCCCTGGCCCACACACCAGCAGTGTGCAATGTCTTCCCGCCCTTTCCCCCACTATGATGGACAGCTCACTCGAGGGACAGCGGCGCCCGTTGGCACGGTGGAAACGTTACAGACACACATGGTCGCTGTAGACAACTCTTCTGGCCCTTTACGCAGCTGTTGTGTAGGAAAAGCACTATACATTTACCCAACGAGGTAGCACTTCCTGATTAGCCAGTAGAAAGTAATTCAGTTGAGTAGAGGTATTGCACAAAATGGTGGCATCTTCTTGGGTAAATAATGCACGGCAGGATTCATTCTGGCACGATGCTCCTGTCACTAAACCTCAACAGGAAGCAGTTACAGATATAGATAAAGCCGGTGCCCGAGTTGAAGAAGCTCAAATTCTGTAACGCATTAATCAGCACAAAACATTCGTGAGCACGGTCGAGGCTAGGCAGGTGTGCTGTCTCCCCATATCTACTGTCAACAATTTGCAGTAATCCTTGATGGAGCTCTGGGCATCCATGAGTTTCTCGAGCGCAATCCCCGTGTAGTTCTTGACACCAGGAGGTTCTGTCTCGTCATCTGCTGCTCTGATCAGTCTCTGGCCCTTTATTAACAAGAGGCATGTGAACTGCATGGAAGCCCGGCCCGTTTGGCCCTGGCCCACACACCAGCGGTGTGCAACGTCTTCCCGCCCTTTCCCCCGCTATGATGGACAGCTCACTCGAGGGACCCCGGCGCCTGTCGGCACGGTTGCAACATTACAGACACACATGGACGCTGTAGACTCTTCTGGCCCTTTACGTAGCTGTAGTGTTGGAAAAAGCTATAAATTTACCCAACGAGGTAGCACTTACTGATTAACCAGTAGAAAGTACTTAAGTAGAGTAGAGGTATTGCACAAAACGGTGGCATCTTCTTGGGTAAATATGCAGGGCAGTATTCATTCTGGCACGATGCTCCTGTCACAAAAGTTAAACCTCAACAGGAAGCACTTACAGATATAAATAAAGCAGGTGCCCAAGTTGAAGCTCAAATTCAGTAACGCATTAATCAGCCCAAAATCTCCGCGAGCACGCAAAATTTCACATGTTCGCCGAGATTTTTTGCCATTTAGCGAAATTTTGCGAAAGGCAATTTAGCAAATTCGGCCCACCCTTACTTTTGATATATGGTTGCTTGGCAACTGGCAGTGTTTTCAGTTGCGTTTGTTTTTCACAATGTCAATTCACGTTTTATTACCTGTCAGTCACTGGGGGAATTGTCTTCTTTTATGTGTATCAAGCAGAATGGAGCCTGGTGAGGGACCCCACATGGAGGTAGGCCCTAGCGTTCAGGCTCCTGCAGGGACACCATCCTTGCAGGCCATTCAGCACATGATTCAGGCTGCAGTAGCTGCAGCATTTAGGGAGTGTGAGGGCTCCACTTCCCCTAAGAAGTAGCGTCCTGAGCCTTCCACCAGTGCTGAGGCAGATGGGGCGGAGGATGATCTCCGTGGCAGATATGGGCAGGGGCAGGAGCTGAAGGAGATCCTGCTGCACATGAAGGATGACCTGTATTTTTCTTTTCCTCCAGTGGAGGAGGATGCAGATGTTTTTTTATGCAGAAACAGCAGCGCAAAGCTGAGCCTCTGCCTTTGCACCCATCTATCAGGAGGGTGATTGACAGTGAGTGGCACGAGGTGGACAAACAGTCTTTCCCACGTTATCTCTGAAAATGCTATGTTATTCAGGATTTTGCTAAAGATGTTCTAACTGCCGTTAAGGTTGATTCTCTGATGGCTGGGTTATCCTCTAATGGGTCCATCATTTCGGAGGATGCCTCCCCTTCAGACCTGGTGGACAAGAGGGTGGAGGTTGCAGTTAAGAGTTCTTATGCCGTAGCCAATTTCTCCATTAGGACATCTGCCTCCCTCTCCTACACTGTTCAGTCGCTGACGTCTTGCCTACCCTGGCGGTCCTGAAACAGCAGAAGAGACTGTTGTCCGACATTTCCTTTGATACCTTAAGGGTGCATTGCTATTCAGGCATGGTGCCAGGTTTGGCTGTGCCTTTGAAAGGCCAAAGCTGCACAGAAGTCCCTTCTGATGAGGATCCCTTTTTCCGGGACTAAATTGTTTGCCTCTCACCTGGAGGAGAAGGTGAAGGAATCAGCTAAGGATAGGAAGCTGTTGGCTCCCATACATCCTTCCAGGGGGAGATTCTTTGGCAACAAGAGGGCCTTTAGTCCTTTTTCTGGTCCTAGGGGTCACTTGCTCTTTCGGAGGAGGGGTCCCAGCTGGGGCATCCCTTTCTCCAACAAGTCTCTGGCTCAGCAGTCAGATTGTGGTTCTGTCCCCTTGTCCACTTCCTGACTATCCGTGGGTCCCTACGGGTTGACACCTGTGAGGGGTCAATTGTTGAGTTTCGTGAAGACTTGGGAAGAATCAATCTCCGACCAGTGGGTCCTGTGAATTGTTAGGGAGGGTTACTCGTTTGTCTTCAGCTCCACCCCCAAAATATTTTGTTCACACTCCCTTGCTATCAGCTGCGCCAATGAGGGAGGCGCTTTGGGAGGGTGTTCAGAATCTTCTTGAGAACAGGGCCATAAAGCCTGTTCCGGCCTGTCAAAGGGGTCAAGGTGTCTACTACATTATTTTTCTGGTAAGGAAGATTTCCAAGGACTTCTGTCCTGTGCTGGATTTGAAAAGGGTGAACTCGTTTGTCCCTAATGTTAAATTTAAGATGCTGTCTTTGCAGAGGATCCTTCCCTTACTGGTTCAGGTGGACATAGTGGCTTCCTTGGATCTGCTCGATGCCTATCATAACGTGCTAATTCATTTTGCGTCCCAGCGATTTCTCAGGTTTTGTGTGGGGCCCGAGCATTTCTAATTCTAGGTACACCCATTTGGTTTGTTTCCGGGCCAAGGGTCTTCACTAAGATCCTAGCTCCCTTGGTTGGGATCATCAATAGGGAGGGGATTTAGGTATTTCTGCCTCTTCATTTTCCAAGGGGACTCTTCACATCCAGAGGGTCTGCGAGAGTCTGGAGACACATGATTTTCTGATCAACCACAAAAAGTTGCATCTGGTTCCCACCCAGGACTTGGTGTTTGGGGATCACTTCGACATGGATCACCCTTGGTTGGTGGATGGTGGAGTGTAATCTGACCAGGGGTCTTCCTGTTCAGGTGTCCCCCCTCCCGGGTGATGACAATGGATGCCATCTTTTGGGCTGTGGGGTGACTTGGATTCCTTTTCTGTGCAGGGTCTCTGGGATCCCCTGCAGGCTGGTTACTCGTCCAACTTCCAGGAGCTCAAGGCAGGTCAGGTGGCTTGTTTGGAGTTTGCATCAGCCCTTCTGGGTCACCAGGTTCTGGTCCAGACAGAAAATCACGTAATGATGGGTTACCTCTATCACCAGGGGGCCTGCAGGGTTCGATCCCTGTGGCTCCTTGCTCATGAGATTCTGACCTGGGCAGAGAACACTGTCTTGTCTCTGCGGACAGTGTATCTCCTAGGGAGAGAGCATTGTGTGGCGGATCACCCGAGCAGGGTTTTTCCCCTCATGTCTTCAATTTCACTGTCAGGGGAGGTGTTCAATGTGTTGCAGATGACGTTTGGGGTCCAGATGGTGGACTTGTTTGTAGCCAAGGGCAATGCTCAGCTGCTCCATTTCTGCATGAGCATTCTCTGGCTGGGGGCATGGTGGGTGGATGCAATGTCATTCAGGTGGCCGGACACCCTGCTCTATGCATTTCCTCTGATCCCTTTGATTGCCCAGGTTCTGTGTAAAATTCACCTGAACAAAGCATTTGTTCTGTTGATAGTGCAGGGTTGGGTTTGCCGCCTGTGGTATCCTCTTCTGATGGAGCTGGCCATTAAGGAGTGTTGGGTGATTCCTGATCTTCCATATTCACTGAGGGGTTTGCGTCTTCCTGTGGGGTCTCTGCGTCGGCTCCATCTTCAGGCCTGTTTATTGAGAGGGTGAGTCTCTTGTCCCGTGGCTGCTCCAAAGAAGTGGTTGACTTGCTTCAGGGTGCCTGATGTCTGTTGACTCTTCAGTCTTATTCCCGACATTGGGGGTCCTTTTCTAGATGGTGTGTTTCTAAAGGAGGTTGACTCTGTTTCGGTGGACCTGATAAGAGTGCTGGATTTTCTGTCGGATAGTTTTGCATTGGGCCTGGCTCCATCTAGGCTTTGTGCTCAGTGGGCAGCTTTGCAGGCATTCCACAGTCCTCAGTTGGATGGGATGGATCCATTGGTGGCCCGGTTGATCTGTGGTTGTTTTCTTCAATGTCCTAGAGTGATTTGCCCTGCCCTGCCCTGCCCTGACCTGGGATCTCCCGTTGGTGTTCATGTTACAGGCCCTTCAGGTGGCTTCTTTTGAGCCCTTGGGGTCTGTGGACATTACATTGTTGACCATGAAGGTGGTGTTTCTGGTGGCCATGTGTCTGCTGGTCGGATTGAAGAGTAGGGGCAATTTTGGGGGTCTCCTCCTCTCTTGCATATCTTGCCGAATCATTTTGTCCTTCGCTGCTATCCTAAATTCTTGCCCAAGGTCCCTTCATTTGCCAGCCATTCCAGGGAGGTCATTCTGCCCGCTTTCACCCTGGTACCTGGGCCTAGGGTGAATGCTGATCTCCCTCTACTGGATGTCCAGTGAACGTTTTGTTGGTTTATATGGAGTGGACTTTGCCTTTTTGCAATTGTGATAGTCTGTTGTGACTTTTGCCCAGTGAGATCTCAGTTTACCCTGAGTGGATGGATTAAGCAAATGATCCTTCTGGTCTTTGGGTCCCAGGAGTTGGAGGTGTTAGCCCAGATCCAGGGTTGGCCTACCCAGGGTATTTCTGTCTCTTGTGCCTCCTTCAAGGGGGTCTCGATTGAGGATATCTAAAGGGCTGCTAAGTGGGCCTCTGGTCACATGTTCATGGACCACTATTGTGTGGTGTTGGGTGGTCCTGCTGCTGGGGGTTTTGGCTGGCTCTTCCTGCACTTGATTGGCTCTGCTTCTGTTAAGTGTCCGTTTGTTTTTTTTCCTCTGTCTTGTTGTTTGGATTAAGAACTTGGTGTTTGCCTCAACCTTTGGTCTGTTGTTTCTTGTTGGCGATCAAGAAGCTGCTTGGCTTTACTATATACTCAATGTGTAACTCAGGTGGCGAGAAAGACTTATGAGGAGGTAAAGCCCCGATTACTTACCGGTAATCTACATTTTAGTATAGTCTTTCTCGCCACAAGTTTCCATCCCTCCCTCCCTGTTTGACTATCGGCTTCATGTGGTTGCTTGCGGGGGTTGGTAGTTGTACAGGAAGTGCGGTGGGTCATGCTTCCTATTGTACTGGGTCAAGGGTTAAGGTGGTCGGCCATGTTGGAGCGAGATGGGAGGACTGGAGTGTAAAATTCCTTGGAGTGTTCGGTTGTAGAGCTAAAGCTCACTGTGTAACTTGTATGGCGAGGAAGACTATACTCGGAGTAATGAAGATTACTGGTAAGTAACAGGGGAATCTCTTCCTTCCTTCACTCTTCTGCTCTTTCTTGTCCTCCAGCCCTATCACTCTCATTCTATCATCTTCATCTGTGTACCCCTCACCTACATCCCTCCGACTTAAATCCGACCTCCACATCCACCACTCTCCACTCTATTTGCCATTCTACTTTTTCCTGCAGAGCATGAGTCTTCTCAGCTCACTTTCATCCAATCATCCTTTCATCTTCACCCCTATCTCTGATGTCACTAACCATCAGTTTTTCCGATCAGTTCCAGGTTTAGCCCTTTCATGATCCAAGCATCATTGCGCAATATCAATTTAAAATTTACCTCTATCTTCCTAATATTCTCAACTATATATCACTACCATCTTCTCATCAACATCAACTCAACAATACGCATTCTCTCAAATCCACCTTCCAGATTTCTATTTCCTTTATAAATCTGCCATTTGAATATCTTCACTCTTAACTCCACCTTCCCCAATGTTTCTCTATTTCCTGTTTCTACACACACTACTCCTATTTGCAGGCTACACCTGCCCTCATCACTCTTTCACTCCCTTCCCCATTCCATCTCTTTAGCGCACTACATCTCTCTTTTATCTGCCTTAACTCTTTTCCCACCTTGCATTGGATAACTACATTATTCTCTGTCTGTCTGTGATACCTACACTATTGGCATCCATTTGTGTCTTCCTTTCTCTTAATTCAGTCTACCTACCTACTCTTATCTTTGCTGTTCCTTTGTACTTTCTCTTTTCCATTTCATTTTGGAATATTTGTTTCCCTAATTTATTTGATATGTTTTCTATTCCGAATCTATTATTTCTTTGTTCTTTCTCTCCCTCGTTTTTTCAAATTGTTCTTTTTCTTTAATCTTTTTCTATTTTATTTTATTTCTTTCCTCTACATTTCTAGTTTTCATTCTCAATTTCTTTTCTGTTTGTCATTGCATCTACTTTTCTTTTGCAATATCTCATGCATTATTTGTTATTTCTCATAATGATATTGCTCTCGTTTCATTATATCTCCCTGTGCTCTATATTTCTTTCCTTTTTCAATCAGTTTTCACTTAAATATATTTTTCTATTATGTCCCACTCCCTTTCATTTTCTCTCTTCCATCTATCCTGCCTTGTTCTAATCCACTCTTTCCTTTCTTTTTCTCTCTCATTCTCATTGCTTGTCTTTCTCTGCAAACATTTTAAGTAGTTTTCTCCCCTCTAAGCACAGATCTTGTCATCAGGTCAGAAATCAAATTGAGGGCCAGGGTCAGTGTCTAATTGAGGCCACCGGCACCATTTTTTAAGGACCACCGTTATTTTTCTCATCAAACATTCATCAAGAGAGAGCAATAGAAGAAAAACAATCAAAAGGCTTGTGGTCTAATTGGGAATATCTATATTATCAGTAGCAGATTTTTGCACCGTCGATCTGCACCAGGTAAACCACACATTGGTAATTCTCATTGGAATCATGAAAATATTATGCTTTTTGAGTATTTTTGCTCATTTATAGGTCTGGATCTGGAATGGTGCAATACTTTAGCACCCACTAAATACCGGTCCTTGGCCTGGTAATATTGGTGCACATTTACAACCACTATTGCTGGCCAGTTCGAATTAGTCCGTTACAGTGTGGGCAGCAGGAGAGCAAGTCTACCTAACAAAGTAGGTAGAACACATAAAGTATGGGCTGCAGCCGCAAGGGCTACCTCACAAAACAAACATACTAAGGGCAGCATTATAGGTCTTGGTCTGGCAACTGGTACAGTGTCATATGTGACACCTTCAGTCAGCCAATGCTTTACTGTTTACAGCACATTCCTGAAAGTGATTTTTTCACCTGCAAAATAAAATTATGCATCCAGGAATGCACACATAAATGTTTCTTAAAAAGCTGCTTTACCTGAAGCTGTCAAATGTAATTTGACGGCTACATATGTGCTTGTGCAAATCTGGTAGCTCTAGTATGAATAGGACAGAAAAACGAGGGCCTTTGGAGGCAGTCGCGGTCCTTGCTGGTAACAGTGGTGAGGCTGTGGGGCCGGGTGGGGGGATTCCGACAGACGATGACAAGGGAAAATTAATTATTTATTTAATTTCCCCTCGGTATCGTCCCTCGAAATACCCCCCACCCGGCCCCACCGCGCTTACTTGCATGGACCACAGCTGCTTGGAGTTGCATAGAAGGTGGCATCAGATGCAGTTTAAATATAATATTGAAAGAGCACTTTCTGAGCCACCAGTGGAGATCTAAATGGTTCAACATGTTCTAAATGTTTTTTAATTGTATATTTGATTGCAATTCTTCTGTATGATTAATTATAATCCAATTAAAGCTAAAGATATAAATCATCTTGAATAGTAAAAATAAGAAATTAAAAACTTAGGGGCAGATTTACACGGTCTGGCGCATCTATGCAAATCAGCAGGGATGCGCCAGAACACTTGCGACCCGCAAAACCACCCGTGCGCCACCACTGATGCACCGCATTTACAATGCGGCGTGCCGTGGCACATGGATGGGCAGATGCGTGTCGCATCCCCCGGCGGAAATGCAGCACATTGCGACGCGGCTCCAGCAAGGCTCGGGGGTGCCCTATGCCTAACATGCTGTGTCAATCCTTAAGCCTTCTTCAAGCAGGCGCAGGGTTTTGACACAGCAGGGCCGTAAAAGTGTAGATTTCACTGAGTCACTTTTACGAGGTGTACCTGCGAGGGAACGCCCACGCTGCGCTGGAACAACCACATGAAACCTGCACAGGAGTTTACAACGTGACGCATCTCCCTAGATGCGGCACGTTGTAAATACGGCGCAACATGGCGCATGATTTACGCCGCCGCCGCGTCACAGAAGTGATGCAACGGCGGCGTAAATGTGTCGCAAGGGGCTTGTAAATCTGCCCCTTAGAGTTAAAAGCTGGTTGAGGCGAGAGGTCAGCCAGAGCCCTCCCTGCATTTGGGACACGGCTGAAGGACTCGGATTGAATGTATCACCACGCTAGCCCCATCTGCGCCAGGAAATCCATACATTTTTCTTCTTTCCTGGTAGAGAGAAAGAGGCCCTCATTGCGCACATGACAAATTTCAGCAGCAACTGAAAGAGAAACAAACTCAGTTCCAGTTCAACCCTGAAATGATTGGGGAGGGGTAGGAAAAGTAAACTTCCCTTAGGAAAACATCATTTTAATTCAGAGTCTGTGTGTGTATCAATCCGCTCAATACAACATTTTGAAAGGCCATGAATCCTCATATGAATTATAATGTTCTGTTCATGTGAGCATTAGAAAGTAAACAGGACTCATCAGCGCTCCGTTTTGCTTCTGTTCCTGCCACTGTCTTTGTGATCTCTGAGGCTAGGGGTCTCAAGGTCAGTGTGAATGTTCACAGCTATGACCCTTGTCGTCCTTTAAATGTTGTCCAAGTGTAACTTACCGTCTGGCACTGGTGCTGCAGGGCAGGGATTTCATGCAAAAGAGTTGTTTCAAGTCATAAGCATTTTCATCATACACTGAGTAAATAATACCATCTTCCTGATTATTCTCCTGCGTTACTTTTGTCTGATACTCTACAGGTTTACTTTGCAATTGTATGACTGTAAAATCTGATGCAATACTTATGGCAAGGCTCCCCTCATGTCTAGTTTCAACCTCAGGTGAATAGTCAATGATGCATGCATACACTTGTCTTCTTCTACATCATGAACACAACTGCTGAGCCTGTAGTGATACATACCACCAGTTTCTATGAGTGTACATGCCTGAACTGCCCTTTATGCTCTTGATGAAAATGGTATCCAAAACCGCTTCTGAAAAGGTGTGAGATCAAGATCAAGTGTTCTTAACAGTTTTTTTCTGCAATGTTTTCTTTTCACTCATATGTCATTATTCGTACCATATTTTCTACAATCATCTGTGTCTCTTTTCACTGTCCTGACCATATTCAATTTGTTCTACACTTTATCCTGCATAGCTTTCTTTTCCAAAAGTGGTGACTGCATTTTGAGCCGAAGAATTTCATCTTATGCCATCGGACTGCTGATAGACCTGCCAGCCTTAGGATGGTCTTCCCCCAAAGTTTTGCCTTCTCCCCTCCTGTTTGCTGTATTCTCTTTTGTTGGCCGTAGGACTCTGTGCCCTTTACCTCCACTAACCAGTGCTAAAGTGTATTTACTCACTCCCTAAAACATGGTAAAATTGGCTTTCTCTGATTGGCATGCTTAATTTACTTATAAGCCCCTAGTAAAGTGGTATACTCAGGGCAGGAAAATTAAATGTTACTAGTGGGACTGCATCACTTATTGTGCCACCTACTTATGTAGCACCTTAATACATGTCTCTGGGCGGCCATTGTGGCATGTGAGAAGTTTTAATCTGCCTGTTCGACTTGGCATAATAAACCCTTTGTCAAGAATAAAGCTAACTTTTTTAGCATAGAGTAGGGTGCATTATATTTAAAAGGTCTGGACATGAACCTTTAGGTTTTACATGTCCTGGTAGTAAAACGTTCACAAATGTATTTCTGATTACTCTGAGTCCTACCTCTTCCATAGGATAACATTGGGCTATCTTTTTACATTAGATAGGTGTTAACATTTGTATGGGAGCAAGTAGAAATGTCATGTTTGGTGTCTAGGGAATTGTAGTTTAAAATCCTCTTGATGGTAGTGTGATTTTAAGTCACTATTCTGAAAATGCCACTTTTAGTAAGATTTTATTCTTTTGTTCTAACCATTTGGTGCCTGCCGTCTGTTTTAATGGGTCACATGATGAGGTATAGTTAGCAGGTGATGTTTGTGTATTCCTTTCAGACAGCTGCACAATAGACAGCCTAGGTGTTGCAAGGATGGACCATCCAAGGCAGGATGGGGGCGGAGCTGTGCACAGCACCATTTGCACATCAAAAGACCCTTCTGAAGCTCACACACAAATAACTTCACACTAGCCTATTATGCATGCAGACAGAAAGGGGCCAGGACAGGGGGGCTTGAAATTCCAGACACTTCTATTGGGGGGAAAACTCCAGAAGTGGCTTCCATTTCAAAGGAGGCACCAGGGCTAAACAGGGGACCCTCCGGCCCATTTTTTGGTTCAAGTCTGAACTTTTGGAAGAACTTTCAGAGAAGTGCCCTGCTACCAGTGCCTGCTGTGTGCTTCAGAGGACTCTCTTGCTGCACCAGGGGGACTGCCCTGCTGCTTGAAGCATGTCCCGTGCCCTCAGAGGACTGCCCTACTGTTTTCTCACTTGAACCCAAGACTTTCAGAATGACTACAAGGGTTACTTGTCTGTCCTTCTGTTCAGTGCCTCAGAGACAGAAAAGGCTCCAAACACATTAATCCTGCTCCTACACCAAGTGATACCTCTCCAATCCTGGACCCTTGGAAGTGGTGCTAAATGTGCCCTGATAGCTGTAATCTAACACGTTTGACTTAGAATATGTTCTGCCAAAAGTATTTTAATAACCAAGAGGAGACAGGGACCTACATGCTCACTGATCTGTCTAAGGTGCATCACCAGTTGGCCTGACTTTGTGGAAGCTTGTGCAATGTTCTTTTCCACAGCAGAAAATCCTGTACAGTGACTCCTCACAGAAGAGGTAACAGTCTTGGGAATCCCCCATTGGCTATAGCCTGCAGCATTGTCCCCCTGGAGATTTTCAACTTCCAAAAAAGAGACTAAATGCCTGATTATGAGTTTGTTGGTCCATCGGACCACCAAACCTGTGGTGGAGGTGTGTTTGCGGTTGCGGACCGCTGCAGCAGTTGTCTGACTGCAGTATTTACCCATATATTATCCCATCTTGGGAATGGTGGGGTGGCGGTCTGGGGCAGCAATATGCTTGGCAGTGCCACTGACACACCACCAAGCATATTCTGAGTTTCCCCACCACCAGCCTTTTCACTGCAGGCTCCGCCGCCAGCCTTTTCATGGTGCTGTGCCCGCAATGAAAAGGCTGGTGGTAGGGAACCTGGGATGCATGCAGTGGGACACATGGTGTGTCCCCCTGTGTGCATGTATGCCCAGTTCCTGCATGGCATGGGCTAAACAGTAAATGCCATACAGGAATTTTCTGGGACATTCCCATGGTGGTGCCTTTGACTGCCTGCCAGACCAGAAGAAAACTCCTAATCTCGCAGGCAGTCATCGGTCGACTTTGTCGTTGTGGGAGGGAGGTGGTGGCATGCCACCCCACTCCCGCACCGACAAAGTCGTAATCAGCCCCTGAGTATGAACATATAAATCTTCAACGGAACTTCATCCAGTGGCTTACTGACATTGATGCTTCCTCCTCGAACACTAATGGCTGTCTTGCCTCACCAAAGCTTAACCTTTTTGGACATTTTTCCTCCAAAGTATTTCTAAGTCAGATTGTAACCCCAAACCATGCTCAATCCACTTCTTGTATCCGAATTGCGCTTCCTTGCAGTCAGTCAAAACCTTTGACCTTGCCCTGGTCTCAATCAACTACATGTCCACGGTTGGCACTTTGATATTTTAGGCACTACTTTTTACTTTAAACTTCAAACATAATAAACTCTGGTTCTGCTGGTTGGACTTTTGTTGTTTCTGTGCCAAATAATTTATTAAAATGCACTCTATTTTTCTAAATTCTTGTGTGATTATTTTTGTGTTCTACTTTTACTTTAGTACTGTTGCATAAATACTCATTGCCTCTAAGTTAAGCCTGAATGCTCTTTTCACAAAGTTGTGGGCTATGCATAGGTTAATTTAGTGACTTGTTGTGCTTCTCTCTGACAGAGATTGTGGTTGCTGCTGGAGTAGGGTTTCACCCCTATTACCCAATAACCCAATTTCTCACAATTGCTTTCACCAACATCTCCAGTTGTTTGCTGGAAAGGTTTGCCGTGTACTTTTAGTAGTCACTGAAGTTCTTAGTCAATGAAAAGTAAGTTGCTGAAAACTTTGTTCCCATAGGCAAACGCACTAAACAGAGTAGTTTCATCAAGGGACTGGTTATGTATGCAAGGCTATAGGGTAGGATGGTCCATTAGCCTTTTTTTAAAGGATCCTTATAAGGATAAGTCTGTTTTTTACCATTTTCTCTTTTTTTAGGCCCTGACATTGGCCGTAATACCATGTCCTGGTCCTGGTTGATTAGACTGAAATTCTTGGGTCCCTTGTCGTGATATATCCTTTCTTGCCTTGTCCAAATATCTTTTAGTATCGTTTTTATTTGTGTGTCAAAATGCTTTGGGGAAATAGTCCCTTCTTCGTGTCAAATGTAGTTTAATACATTTTTAACCTTGTGACCATAGCTAACACGACTTTAGACATCATGTATTAGGTCGAGGGTGACTGGGAAAGAGACGTAATCATGTATTTCCATCTAGTCTGTTGAATGATTTTTTGTACTATTCTCTCGCCCCTATTGGATCTTGTCGTGATTTCTATTGTGTTTTTATATTTGTTTATATGCTTTTATGATAAAATGTTATCGAAATAAAGCTTTTGATGATGGTAATACCATGTTTTGTCTCCATCTGGGGACTGAACTATTGGCATCCAGCTCAAGAAGAATACAATCACCAGATTTGGGTATCGCCTCAGGTTCAAAAGAATACTCACTGGAGGTCATCTCTGGAGAGGAGAACTCTCTTTCTATATCCAAACCCAAGAATTCCAACAACCAATACCATAAATCTGACTTGGGGAGCAGTTTTAGAGGGACAAACAGCTTCAGGTCTCGAGAATCTTTCAAAGAGCAGAAATTCATCAAACTTGAGAGCAATTTGGAACATTCTATGCTTCTTCACGGCACACCTGAAGGAACATTCTGTGGTGGTTTGCTTACACAATTGGGTGGCAATGTTGTATTTTTAGGCCATACACTACTTCCCTCAACAAGTTTGTATACTTTATTTGCTGCTGGGTGGAGACCAATCTTCAGAGACTGAGAGCTGAACACATTCAACCGGTTCTGAATTTTCAGGCAGATTATTTAAGTTTGGCCTTTACGTCCTCTCAAGAGTTTGTCTTAGATCCTCAGGTTTTCAAACAGTCTGCAAAAGGTGGGTTGGGGGATGCGTTGGTGGATCCATTTGCCTCTACCTTGAACTCCCTGGTGCTTTGTTACATCTCAAGGTTCCAGACTCTGGGAAGTTAAAGGCGGATGCCCTGATCAGCACTTGCCCAGTGGCCCCTCTGTATGCCTTTCCCCCCATATCCCTAATTGCAAGAGTCTTGACAGGTTGATGAAGGACCCAGCAGAGGTGATCATGATTCTTTCCTTTTGGGTTTGGAGACCTTGGTTGCTTTGCTTAGGCTCCTGTCTCTAGGAGGGGAGGGGCTGTGTCCGCTAACTCCATCAGCTCTGAGTTTCCCTGTTATTCCTTTGTATTTGGCCAAAGAAAAACTCCTGGTGTGGAAGTTGAGAGGGAGGCCTCCTGAATAAAGGTCTCTCTTTATCAGTTTTCCATTTTCTCCTGTCTTTGAGGAGGTCATCCAACAATAAAGCCTATCAGCATTGTTGGGCTACATTTGACAAGTGGTGCAGAACAAGAGTCGATGTGTTCAAAGGCATTTTGCATTTCCTAATGGTGCAAATCACAATTTTGGGGTGTTAGGAAATGCAAACTTCAATTTTGGAATGTATGAAAGGTATTTAAATGGTGCACAATGTCATTCCTACCTAGTAGAAATCACATTTTGGAAATTGCAACTAGAGAATTATAACCCAGTAACTGCATGTACCGAGGATTTCCTAATTGTACTTAGTTGCAAAATGGTCATTAACAAAATGCTATTACCATTGATTCGGATCAGGTGGGAGCCAAGTGAAAACTATGAAAAGGCACCCAAAAAGCATCAGGCTACTTCTCAATGGTAGCTTGGTATGTTCTGGCAAGGAGGATGAGTATTTTGGCTGGAAGGAAGAGAAGAAGGAGGAGGCAGGAGAGGATATTCAGGGTTAGGGTCACCCTGTCTGAACAGATTGAGGAGGGGATTTATGAGAAGTACAGATACAGTAGTCAGGTAATATGATTAAATTGCTGGGTTACAACTTCAGCCACATGTCCCAACACTCAGAAACAACACAATCCCACCACATGAGCAGGTATTGTGTTGCCTTCACTTCGTAGCTTCTGGCAGTTACCAGGGAGTCATAGCAGATGTGTGGGGTGTCTCAAAGGGCCTTTTCCAGTTTTTTTCGGGTTTCTGGAAATCATGGTGAGAAAAGTTAACCAATGTATATCATTCCCCAATACCCCCAATTATTGCACCAAACCAAATCGATGTTCTACATGGTACCACAGGTCCCTAATGTCATTGGCGGTATAAATTGGCACAGATAATGCCATATGTCCCCCTCAGCAACTGAATACATGTACAGGAATGATGATGTGCAGTAATACCTCCTATATCATAACAGACCTTGTAGCCAGGCTCCCAGGCAGCAAACCCACCACAATGGAATTAAAAACGTACTGTCACAGGGTGAATTTGGCAATGGCTTTCTACTAGGCAAAAGAATCACAGACTCAATGATTGCAGTGGCCAGGATAGTTAGCGTAATGTGACCTAGTGGTGTTTCTTCTCATGCTCTTCTGATGATAGTGCATATGCCTCATGTCCCTGGATACTCACACCATACATGACTCCAAGGACAATAAATGAAAGACTGCACAACAGGGCACACAGGACAATGCTTTCTATCATAGAGAAGAGATTTGGGATCCTGAAGTCCCAGTTTTGCTGCCTCCACTAGACCGGTGAGGCACTACAGTGCAGACCGGATACATGCAGCATGATCATTGCCACATGTGCCATACTGCACAATATTGCAATGATGAAGGGTCTGCACAACATCATATAGAGGCTAATTCTGACTCTGATATTGAGTTACCACCACTACAGGTGCAGCAGGAGGATACACATGCAGCAGAGGGATGTGCACAGCGCACAGAGATCACCAACAACTATCTCTGAGATAAGAGTGATTAAACCATCTAGTAATGAGACATCACACATTATGGTAATGCTTAGTGAATAACTGAGAGACCACCTTTCATTCAGGTAGCAATAGCATTGTTTCGCTCAAGGATCACCTGTACCTTTGTGGATGTAACATTGTTAAAAAGTAAGAATAATGTAAGTAATGTAAGTAATGCCAAACAAAATTAAGGTGGCGCACTCCTCTGAGTGTACAGTGGTTCACTTATTTTGGCCTCCGGGGTTGAGGACTTTGTCAGCAACATTGGGCTGTGGGATTGTTGACACGTCAGTCCCAGAAGTGTGTCAGTGTGAGTGTTTTTGAACAATATGCCTCCTAGTATGGATATTCTCTAGAGCTGTGGTCACTTGCACTAGCCTACGTTCAACGCCCTGACAGCAGTGCCCCATCTCAGTGTAAATGTTCACAGTCACCCTTTCTAGCAGTGGCGTCTCTAGGGGGGTGCGGACCACACCGGGTGACACCATTTCATGGGGTGACACCAAAATGCTAAATAATGGGACACCCGCCCCGCCCATGGAACAGCCTGCACGGGGGAGCCCCACGCCCGGAGCCCAGGAAGGGACAGCATGGCATCTAGGAGGTTTATTATTAAGATTATTAGGGTCACTATTGTTCTCATTACTTCCTTAACTGAAAATCCTGAGGGGGGTTTCTCATCTGCACTGAGCAGTAGAATGTTTTCCATGTTTGAGGGATTTCTTCTTTGGCAATGGCATACTCTTCTGCATAAAGACCTTTTTTGAATGATTTCATAATATCTCTTACTTCATTGATTGAAAGTATTTTCAGAATGAGCAAACAATAAATGTGGATAAATACCACGAAAATGAGAACAAAAGAAATATGTATTAATTCAAACTGATGCGCAAAACTATAAATATCAGAAACTGGGAGCCCTAATCACGGGTTGGTGAAATTGTATTATATTAGTTAGAAAAATGAATTCAAAAGTTTAATAATATGAAAAAAATGAATGTATGGTCGACTTTAAACCATGCTCAGTTAAGGCCAATGTTTCCGTGGTATGTGCTATGGTTTCCCGTCCGGGCTTCGAAGCGCTCGGCTGCGACTTCGGGTTGTGTTCGAGCGCCACAGACCCCATGGGGGTCTGGAGAGTTTCTTCCCAGCGCCATAAACACTGCATGTCTTCAGTTGTTTCTTCTGAGGCGAGGGATCTTGTTTCTCCCTGGGGTCCTCGACATTGAAGAAGTGGTGCAAGCAGGGCTTTAAGTGGGCCGGGTCTCACCGGTGCTGAGCCCTGGATGCAGCATGTTTTCTATACTGTCGACCTTCTACACGCGCGAAGGACTAGGAACATCCTGTGATAGCTGCAGTTGGGGAGCAGTAGACTTCCGCATTCAGACCGCATCGCACATCATTCACGTGTGAGCGATAGTGCTGCATCACGTGTTCTGACTGGATTATCGTGTTTGCTGCAAGCCTGTTACCGGCGCTCCTAAATAACAAGCAGCTTTAACTCTTGTCTGCAATGTAAGAGGGGATGAAGCTTTAACTCGTTTCTGCAGTCTGCAGCATAAGAGGGGATTAACCTATTATGTTTCCCCCTGATTGTGTAGTGTGCGCCTCTCCAAAGAATGTCTTCCTGCCCTCTGGATTAAGAAAAAAGCGCATAAAATGTATTGTTCAGTAAATACACAGGTCCTGGAAAACCGCGGCCTCTTGATAAGGCAACTGCATCTGCTCTTCATTAAACTACGTCTCACAAGCAAGAATAGATCAACATTTGTGTCTAAAACTGTAAGGTGCACCCTCCGTTTGTATATGATCTTCATAGTTTTGTCAAAACGATAATTCATGAGGGCATGACGTACATGCTAATCAATTTGTGAATTTCAATGTTTGCCATTTGTGGTCAACGTTCTTCTTCAGTTACTCTATGCTAATTGCCACACGGCCCGGGGCCTCACATCTAGAATTGATATGAAAAATAATAGTTGATTATTTTTGTGAAGCATTTTACTGGAATTTTTAACTCACAAATGTAGTAAAACTGAACGATGATCATTCAAGTGGCGTAGAAAAACGCAACATTGCAGGCGGGTACAGGATCTTGGACCAGGCCTTCTGCTTCCAGTGCATTTCCGCACAGTAATTACTGCAGTTTAGCATTGTGATCCATCCCGCAGTGGTGTCACTAGGGGGGTGCGGGGGGTGCGGACCGCACGGGTGACACCATGAGTTACCGCACTGGGTGACACCAACCGTGGTGACGCCGCTGCTTTCTAGCATTGCTAGGATGGTTGCATGAACTATGCTAATATGGTAATTATCAGAAAAAAATGAATGTCAAGAAGTGCATGGACATAAAAATGGTTGCTTGTCTGATGTGGTGACCATCATAAAGGAAAAATAGCTATATCACAGAGGATGGAAATCTACAAACAAACAAGACATTTCTAGTTTATCATTAAAGCCTGTTGGAATGAAACTGTTCTAATGCTTCATTCAATAGGCTTCATGTTGTGATAACTGCTATTAGGTGTTAATCTCAGGATTTGCCTTGATAGTTTCCAAACTGTAAAATGGAGTGGAGCAATATTGGGTTGATGATCCGTGCTATGTACCATAAGGGATGAATTTCTTGTCTTGTTCCTAATCACAATCTTGTGTTCCGTAATTTGCACCTTGATGCATGTCTCTGTTTGCTCATGTACAGTAAGCTGCAAGAGCATTTCATGGCTAAACTACTGACTGAATATTACAGTCATCCGTATGTTTAAGTTGAATCAGTTTACCTGTTTGTGGGTGAGAAATAGAGTTGCCCACAGTCACATTATTGCAGCTCATGCAGCACTGGCACTTTTTTATCCCTTTGTGCAATATGACATCCTCTTGTACGATTGACTATAGAATTTCTTTTAAGTTCTGAGTGCGTTCATGGGGAAATAAAGGTTTGTTACAAAAAAAACCCTTTAAATCTGGTTCAGTCTGGAGATGTTCCCAGCATTGGTTGATAATGCATTTGATGGCATTCAATTGGGTTGGAAATGTGGACACAGAAACCTCAAGTGATGGTTTCATAGGCCATTGCTTTTGCAACAATATTGGGCAGTCCAAAGTAGATGTGAGTTGTAGTGCAGAATCCAACACGTGTTCATGGTACCCTCATTTGATGAACTGGGTTTTAAATGCAGAGAGTGTCTAAGTGCAGTTATTGGAGTCAGACGTGATCTGTTTCACGCGTATGAATCATGAAAAGGGTAGATGTTGCTTTAATGACGGTGGGTGAAAGCCAATGAATGATAAAATGTTGTTCTTGTCAGTTGACTTTTTAAAGACTTTGGTGGAAAGTTCCAGTGGTGTGCATTTGAGATTGACAGCCAAGTAAGTGATGCTTGTTTTGTCAATAGTGAGTGAACTGCAATCTGGGATTTTTCTGATTGAGTCAGTTTTTCAAGGTGCCTCTGGAACCTTTCTGAATCAGGAATATGTCGTAAATGTATCTCAAATACATGATCAGATGTGTTTGCTGTATGTCAGGATTACAAATTAAACTGTCCTTAAACTTTGACAGAAAGAAGTTGGCATAACTGGGCACTCTAGAAAAGCCCATTGAAGTGCTGCTCTTCTGCAAGTATTAGGTGTCCTTCCATGTAAAATAACAATGGAACAAACAAAATTGCAGCACTTCTAACAAAAAAACTTCATTCGCTTGTAGCCCATGTGGTTATTTAATGCCCATTCCACAGCCTCTATTCCCTCGTCATGTGGAATGGAGGTATATCATGAGATGATCTGTATGGTGCACAGCCACCAATCATCCATGTCAGTAGTTTTTAAATAAGACAAGTGCTGAAGGAAATCTGTGGGATTTTGGACGTAGAACCGCCAATTCTGAACAATAGGTTTTCAGAATGTAAATAGGTATTTCCCAAGGGGTTTGTGGATAGACCCACACCCAGGCAGAATGGGTCTGAATGAGGGATTTGTAATACTCTTGTGAAACTTTGGCAAACTTTTGTGAAATCCCTGAAGAAACAGAACCGTGTGCTGTCATTGATCTAGCCATACTCCAAAGCTCTTTTAAGAATCCACTTTTTTCTGCACTGCATGTTGCTATCAATATTGTATTTAATTAAAGTACAGCTGTTCGTTCTATGACATGAACATAAAACAGGTGTACTGGTTTCAAGAAATACAAGGTGAAAGCGACGTCCAAAATGTATTGGACACAGAGGTAAAAAGTGTAGAGTGCACAAACGTAGCACAGAAAAAGACTCTTCCAAGTTGCACGTACCAGCATCACAGTTTCCAGGCTTTCAGAAGGAAATCAAAGTAACTCTTTGAAGCTATTTATTGACCGTTTGACAAAAGTGTTGCATTTTCGTGTCCTCAATGAACCTCACGGAGAGGGAAGAAATATTCCTCAGGAATATGCCACGCTCCAGCTTTTCAGCTAAGCTTTGAAAACAGGAATGTATTGATTCTTCTGCAAGTGTTTACATATCTGCAAACAAAGATAAACGTGGGCTCCAGAGATTATTCTCAAAAGAGCATCTGGCTGCATTTAAACTTTAGACTGAAAAGCTGAAAAGGCATATTATATCTAACAGCTGCGTACAAAAAGAAATACAAAAGATTTTTAATATATGGTGAGGAAGGAGTGTGGCGCAACACAATGGCTTAGAACTCACTGTAGGAAAGCTTCGGATACGACTCAGTCTCAGCTGATTTATTTCATAACCAGTTTCAGGAAATCTTGCCAAAACATAAAATATACACAGTGCATAAAGTCATCATTTTAAACACACACAGGTTAGTAATCAATTTTAAATCAGTTCAAATTTGTGTATGCAAATTCCCACTCCCCTATCTTCAAACGGACTGTTGACTGATTATTTGCCACAATTAGGGGCATATTTATGAGCCGGTTTGCATCTCGTTTGCACCACGATATGTTGGACACCCACAATACAAAGCTTACAGTGATTTCTGAAGCCACACATGGCGACCTTGCGTGACCTTGAGTGGCTCCATGAGTCTGGAGTAAAGTAATGCAGCGCAAATGCTGCGTTGCCTTGCTCTGTGCTAGGGAGGCATTCCATGGGCGCTGTGTTAGTCTTCCCACGCATCTCCCACCACGAGTTTTGACGCATTACCAGATTTACCAGAACTGGTAAACCAGGGAATGTGCCAAAAAGACATCCCTTCTCAGGAGAGGTGTAACGGGGAGAAATATCTTTATTTCTCCTGTTACTTTCTCTTTCTATGTGTGCTGCAAAGGATATGCCTCCCAGGTGTATTTTTGGGCAGGAAGGTGCCCCTTCCGGCACAAAAACCATCCTGCATGCAACAGAGGTACCCTTTCACCATGGTGCAAGTGTGCCTGCGTTGCCACTAAGCAAAAGACACACAGATGATGGACAAAATGCAGAGCAAATCAAACATAGTCAATAGCTCTGGGTTAAATCCATCGTTCTTTTGCTCATCATGCCACCCCAGTTTAGACCCAGCCATATGCAAATCAGTCTTGACCCTGTGCCTCATGGGAAAAGTCCAGACCAAACTGCCAAGCCAGGTCCTCCTGGACCAGAAACAAGCATCCTGGGACCTGTTTTTAGGGCATCACTCCTCATCAGCCAGGCTAGCTTGAATCTGGTGGCACAGTGAGCCTGGGGCCCACATCTGGGAATACCCAGCACACTTAGGGCGAGAAAGCAAAAGACACGCAGATGATGGACGGAATGCAGAACAACTCAAACATTCTCCCGAGTCAATAGCTCTGGGTTAAATCCATCCTTTTTTTGCTCACCATGCCACCCCAGTTTACACCCAGCAATAAGCAAATCAGTCTTGACCCTGTACCTCATGGGATCAGCCCACACCGAACTGCCAAGCTAGGTCCTCCCTGGACCAAACAGAGGCATCCTGGGAACGGTTTCGGGGCATCTGTCCGCATCAGCCAGGCTAGCTTGAATCCGGTGGCACAGTGAGCCAAAGACCCACGTCTGAGCATAGCCGGCGTAGGGAAAAAAAGCAAAAGACACACAGATGATGGATGAAACTACGCAGTCAAAACGGCACCAGTACAGGGGAAAAGACAGGAAGGGACATCGCTCTTCACAGAAGTAATCCTGCAAGGCATATTCTTCTTTCTATGTGTGCTACAGAATACAGCACACATATAAAGAGGAAATAACAGGGAAAAACGAAAGATATTTCTACCCGTTACACCTCACCTGAGAAGGCGTTCTGGTAAATCTGAGAATGCGTCAAATACCCATGGGATTTGCCTGGGAACACCCATGCGATGCCCATGGAATGCTTTCCCAAGGCAGCGTAAGGCAACACAGCACGTTGCGCTGCGTTGCCCTTACTCCATATTTATGGAGCTACTCAAGGACATAAAAAGTGGCCTTGCATGACTTTATAAGTCATTTGTAATGTTTGTGTTGCTCTTGCACTACGTTGTGTGGTGCAAAAATGATGCAAACCGGCTCATAAATAGGCCTGTGAATGTCACATAAGTGGATCATCTGATTATCTGGACTTTAATGTGCTGAAAAACATGTTTTATATATCACAGCACACACCAATTGTTTGGCCGATTGGTGCATTTTTCTTCAGTCCTAGGTTTGAGATGGGTAATCAGTTTGGAGTCTGTGACAGTTATGCAGGTTACCTCCTTGATCTTGCCAACAAAAAAGGGAAAGGAGACATTGAGAGCTTCTGTCTAAACAGTTTATCAGTGGTCAATCAATCAGCATTTGAAGAGCGCAGCACTGTCACCCCTGGGGGTATTTGGGCGCTGGGGTGTGTGGTCTCATTCAAAAAGCTAGGTCTTGAGGAAATGGCAGAAGAGGGAAGAAACTAGCAGAAAAATGCAAAACAGAGGGTAGAAAGATAAGTAAGCATAAAAAGGATAATCGAGGACAGAAGACCTTCCTGGTCAGTGACCCTGCTCTCCCCCGTGCAGCTTCACAGTCTAGGGACTGCCCTGTGCCCAAGCTCCTTACCAGGTAGGTGTTCGAGGCCCTCCTGCACCAGCAGGCTCCTGCCTGCGCCTGATATAATGAAAGAGCACCCTGTTCTTCTGCTATTCCGCTCTGTTCTGTGTTCTCTGTGCCGGTTTTTCTCTTTTTGCTCTTCCTGTTTGGATCTTTCTCTTTTTACACTTTCTGTCTTGCTCTTTCCCCTTCTTGCTCTTTCTGATTTTTGATTTTCTCTTTTGCCTCTTTTCTCTTTTGCCTCTTTTCTCTTTTGCTTATTTTCTGTTTTGCCTATTTTTACTCCCTCTTCCCACACTCCCTGCCACTGCTGCACCTGAGGCCCCTCCCCCCAACATGTCACTCCCGCCTCCCAGCTGATCACCCTCCCCGACCCCTACTTAATGGCAGCCGCTGCACCAAAGGCAAGCTGTCTGTACCCGTCCATGAATCAACCACAACCAGCGACAGGGACCCAGTTTCACTGACCCCCTGCCATTACGACCCCAGCACCCTCCACGCTCTCAAGCTTGGACACAGCAACAACTGCCAACTCCCAATGCCGAGCTACACCCAAGGCCATATCTCCTGCCAATACTGCTGCCGCACCATCAGCCACCTCTGGACCCCAGCAGTAGCCTCCAGCCCACTGGGCGCCAGCGTACACAAACCACTGTACTGCATCCTCCGCAATGTGATCTCCCTGCACAGAAAAGCCATCGAAATCTGGAATCTCATCAATACTCACATGCCCGGCATGGCCTTCCTCACAGAGACCTGGAACAATTCCAGCTCTGCACCTGACATTGCAACCGCCATCCCTGATGAATACAAGATCCTGAGAAAAGACCATCCCACCAGCCCTGGAGGAGGCCTCGCCATCATCCACAAAAGCTCCGCATGACAATGACCGACTTGGATGATGCCTCACCCCCCATGGAACACATCCACTTCTAGAGCCAGACCAGCCCCAGAATGACTCTCTGTGGAACCCTCGTCTACAGACCGCCTGGCCCCTGTCCTCCATTCACCAACTTCATTGCTGACCTTATCGTACAGAATGCCCTCTCATTTACAGACTACATACTTCTTGGAGACCTAAATTTGCACCTGGACAACCACAACACCACCGCCCTGCTAGAGAACGTAACCAAAATAGGACTGACGCAACTTGTCTTCGCCCCCCACTCACATAGCAGGGCACACACTTCACCCCGTCTTCACAGGAGGAAGCAGCATCTTCTTCAGCCACACCACGGAAATGGACAGCCCACCACTGCATCCATTTCTCCTTTGGAAAACCCAGGGCACACAAGAATGCAGGGCACCTCCCATGCAGAATCTGAAACAAAGTCTCCAAAGAACACATCACCTTGGCCCTCACCCCAACTACAACAGACGCCAACACTGCAGCAAGCAACCTCCACCAATGAATCATCAACTGTGCCAACACACTCGCCACCCTCTAAAAGAATATAAGATGACACAAGAAAGCAAACTGGTTCACCATGGCACTCCTAGAGTCCAAGTGCTCCTGCCAATGACTGAAAAAGACGTGGAGATATAGCAAAACTCCAGAAACATGCACTGCCTACAAAACAGCCACCACGGCACACCACCAACTCATCAAATCCACAATGAAGAACAGGAATTTGCCAAACCCAACAGTGAAACGACAGCCATCACTCCCTCCCAAGACCTCTGTGACAGACTCACCTCCACCTTTCACCTCAAGATCAAGACGCTCTACCACAACTTCGATGACCAAGTCCTCTGCACCGCCTCTACCCCCACCACCAACGACACCACCCAGCAGACCCTACTTACTTGAACCCCTCAAATAGAAGACACCCTAAAGACCATGAAGAGCAGCCACCCCAGATCACCTTCAGACCCCTGTCTTCCACACATCTTCCACTGGGCTGCCACAGCCATCTCACCCGAGCTACATAAAAGTAAAACCATCAACTTCACCCTTGAGACCGCCACATTCCCTGACAAATGGAAGCATGCTGAAGTCAACCCCCTCCTAAATAAACCATCTGCAGACCCAACAGACCTCAAGAACCGCAGGCCCATCTCGCTGCTTCCTTTCACAGCCAAGGTCATCAAAAAAGCTGTCAACACCCAGCTAACATACTTCAACAAAGCCAACAACATCCTAGACACCTCCCAATCTTGATTCCGCAGTAATCACAGCACCAAGACCACCCTTCTTGTCACCACAGACTACATCTGCACCCTCTTCGACCAGGGGCAAACGGAAGCCCTCATCCCCCTGGACCTATGAGCAGCCTTCAACACCATCTCCCACCACACACTAGCCACCATGTTGCCAGCATCCACGGAAAGGCCCTAGGCTGGATACACTCATTCCTTCTGGGCAGAACACATAGAATATGACTCCCGTACTTCCTCTCAGAACTGACAGAGAGCAGATGCGGAATACCCCAAGGATCCTCCCTCAGCTCCACCCTCTTCAACAACTACATGGCCCCTCTCACATCCATTGTCAGAAACCATAGGCTCAACATCGTCTCCTACACCAATAACACCCAGCTCATCTTCTCCCTCATCAAGGAACCTGACATCACCAGGCACAACTTCAAAAAATGGATGACAGCCCTCGCTACCTGGATGAAGATCAGCTGCCCGCAGCTCAACTCCGAAAAAATAGAAGTCATCATCCTCTGCTCCACCCCTCCGAATGGGATGACACCTGGTGGCAGCCTGCACTCTGAAACCTACTCATCCCGACAGACCATGCTTGTAACCTCTTCATCATATTGGACTCATCGCTCACTATGAATGGCCAGATCAATGCTGTCTCCTCCGCATGCTTCAACACCTTCTGCATACTACGTAAAACATTCAAATGAATACCCTTCGACTCCAGGAAAACTGTCACTTACGCCCTCATTACTAGAAGAGTGTACTACGGCAACGCCCTCTATGCCAGAAATAACAAAAAACTCCTCTGCAAGCTTCAGACCATCCAGAATGCTGCAGCTAGACTATTCCTCGATATTACAAGGCAAAACCACATCACCCAACACCTCTGTGACCACCACTGGCTCCCTGTCGAAAGAAGAATACGTTTCAAGCTGCTCACACACGCCTACAAGGCCCTTCTCAATGAACCACTGACATAATATTGATTACAAAAATATAGATGTCAAAAATATCGATAGTCAAAATATCGACATCCTATCTTTAAAATGCAATTGACAAAAATATCGAAAAAAATATAGTTGTAAGAATTATCGAAGTCCAAAATATATATTATTTTTGCAATATATAAAAAAGAATGTTAAAACACATATTATAGAATTACCTAACTGTTCTTTACTTATATATAATAAACATTGAAAAATAGCTAATAAACAAATTTAATGTAACAAAATGTAAACATAGATATATAAAATTAAATATATAAATGTATATTTACTTAAAAATATTCATAAACTAATAACTTTAATGTATTTTAAAATATTATAAATATATAAAAATTAATTACACACACCTATAACTTAAAATATAATAATAAAAACATTATTTTATAAAATAAAATACTAAAATATTCATACATTTTTAAACTTACATTTTACACCCCATTGAGTGCAACAGTTGAAAAATTGTTGAATAGCGTAGGGGTAAAAATGTACTATTCCCGCTGCAACTACTGCAACAGTAGGGAAAGTTTTAGATAGCGTAGCGTTCAAAATTACTATTCCCACTCCAAAGAGTGCAACAGTAGGGAAAGTGTTGGATAGCGAAGGGGAAAAAATTACTATTCCCACTCCAGAGAGTACAACAGTAGGGAAAGTGTTGGATAGCGGAGGGGTAAAAATAACTATTCCCACTCCAGAGAGTGCAACAGTAGGGAAAGTGTTGGATAGCAGAGGGTTACAATTATAATTTCCCAAAAATTAAAATTAAAATAAAAACAAACAAAATACCAACTACAATACAAAAATTGTTAATAACACAAAAATAAAAAAATATAATAAATTACTAAACATAAAAAAATCATGTTAAAAAATTCTACAAATTAACAACAAACCTTAATTTATAGAAGCGTATAAAACATTTTACAAACAAAAAAAACTATATTTAATATAATATATTTATATATAATGTAATTATAATCACATAATTAATTATTAAAGATTCGAAAAAAATCACACCATATTCCCCTAAAACCATACAAACACCTCCTACATAATTGACACAATTAAAATATTTAACAATGAATTAATTATAATTATCAAACAATTAGTAATTAATTAATAATAAATAAATTACCACACACACTATAAAATCAAAACATAAAATACATACTAATAAATACAAATGATGTATTACTTTCTTCAAGTTAAATTACTTCCCACCCTATCCCCCTATAAATCCACAACCCACTCCTAAAAATAATTAATGAATTAATTAATAAAATGTAATAACCAATTAATATTTACTTAATAATAATTTAATTATGAATACTAATTAATAAAACTTAATAATTACTTTATTATAATTAAATTACTTCCCACCCTATTCCCCTATAAACCCGCTCCCAAAAAAATAACACAATTGATATAATTACCAATTAATTAATAAATAAAAAATAATCACCATTTAATAATTAATAATGCTTTTTACTATCAATACTAACAGATAAAAATTGTTAATTACTTTATTATAATTACATTAAATTATTTCCCACCGACGCAAAGACTACATTCGAAAGAACCAGAGGTCCAAATTGGGAAAAACATGTGCAGTACAAGTGTGTAACTCAAATCTCGAAACTAGCATCCTAGGTGTAATCTTCAGCAGTAATGTCAACTTTGCATCACATGTGTACTGAGTCACCAAACGCAGACTGTGACATGATTTCCTAATTCAGGAAATTTCAAATGTATTCCCATTCCCCAAAAATGTGGGGGTTTTTCTTGTTGTGCTGCCCCGTCGAGTGTGCTTCAGAAGCAGGACACTTCCCTTCCTTTATATCTTCTTTCCACACTCACTTAGTTACATTTTACTTCTCGGCTCCATCGTGAACAATGAACATTTTACATTTACTCGACACTTAAGACTGTAATAATAATTGCACAGTTTTCATTTTCTTATTTTTCGAGGCAATGAATGATGTTGTCTTTTAAATTCACAGCTAACCTAGCGCATTTTCTATGCTGTGCATCTCTATTGCCTCATTTGTTTTCCCACCCCCAGTGACCAAAGCTCTACGAATGCTACTAGTGGTTTGAGCACTTTATAAAAACCATAAATAATAATAAAAAACAAGGGCTAATTTTAGTAAATAAGTCCAGTAGCCGAGATGTAGTTTCAGTTGATTTATTCAGTCTTCGTTACAGGATGTTATGTTCATGTGAAGCAGCCCCACCAGGAGCAGCCTACCTGCTGCTCAACCCACACTCCAACTGTCACACCTCACAGGCACCCAAACATTCCATTCATGTCATCACACCAACATTCCACGCAGCACATTCACGTTGGCTGAGCAGCTGGGGATAAAGTAACTTGGTAAATACATGAACAGGATACTACATATCCTCCCCACTTTTACAACACAAACAATAAAAATGCAAACTTGACGGAAGTTTTAACAACAAGAACCATAAAAAGAGAAATATGGTAAAGTACACAAATGAATATAAATTGACAATGAAACCACAGTAAGCATTAAGGAAAATCTAGAGAAGAAGCACTGGAAATATATACAGAGAAAATGAAGAAGACACAATAGACAAAAAAACAAGAAAAGAAGATAATGCATAGAAAAAGAAATATACAAGCACTGAGAAGGTGCGTAGATAAATATACCATAAAATATATCACACATCCCCCCCTACTAATTTCATAAAACATAGCATAGAATTTGGCAGAAGAAACACGTTAACTGAACGACAAAATTGCACCAATGACGACCATCAACCACATCCACTGGCCAGACAGGCATGAGAGGAGGCAAGACACAGCACGACAAGAGCTAGTCATAGGCACGAATCACACACTGTAAAAAAACATGGAAGAAGTGAATGTAGTGCACCAGATTAAATATCCCCAAAGACAAAGGTGAGCGAAATAAACAGAAACCACAGGAGATGCACACGCCAAACCAACATCCTTAGAGTAAGGAAGATATGGGAAAACCGTGAAAATGGGTGACACCCACCCATACAACCATTCTATACGTAAGGGCAGCAAACAAAACATGTGAAAATGGGTGCCTCACCAATACAGTCACTCCTAAACTAAAGGCAACAACCCGAACACGCACAAGGTGACTTACACACCGTTAACTAAAGCATGTAGCAAAGGGTGACATATATACTGTCAACCAAAACGTGTGGCACAGGGTGACCTACACACAGTCAACTAAACGTGTAGCACAGGGTGACTTACACACCGTAAAAACAAAATGTGTAGCACAGGGTGACTTGCACGTTGTTAACAGATCCCTCATGTAAGGGTGAGAAAGTTACCCTAAACAAGAACAAACACATCCCCTGATGCAATTCCGCGAGTAAGGGATTTGTACAGTGCAGTGTAGCACAAACCTAATGTGAGAGATATGGGAAAGAGTCCACGCAACTGCCTGGTGTATTCTGTGAAAAAACTGAAAAACACATTTGGCAAAATTCAGGCAAATGCAGAGCAACTTTTAAACAGGGCAAACACGCTCCCTCCCAAAAGACAGTGGTTAGAGGCATCTCACCCCTTCTACATGGAACGTGATTCATAACAACAAACAAGAAGAAACACCATAAGCATGGTAAGAATAAAAAGTATTGGAGATAATGCACGACTTAGGGAGATCACATTCATAAGGCATGGCATATTAAGGGGCTGATTCCGATGGCCGGTCGGACAGCTGTCCGTAGCCTTACCCTGCGACCGACACGTACCCGGAGCCGGTCCGTCCTGTATAGGAAGTACGATGCGCATAACTGCCAAAAACACAGCCAACACGTAGGCTGTGAATCGAAACCCATTCTCCGTCCGAGCCGTAACTCCCAAAGAGGAACCGTGTCGCCCGGAAGCAGTATCCATAGCAGTTTCCGGCATGACAAGTACGATGCATACTGCCTACGCGCCGGACGGGTCGTCATGTACGGCACGTCACAGCATCCGGAAAACAAGCATATCAGCTACGATTCGCGCCACAAATCAATACACGGCTACGAGACGGAACAGCTTGCAGTGGGTACGAGACAGAGCAACAAGCAGCGTGTACGACACAAACACATCATGAATCCCATTGCGCAGGTCATACCAGTACTCTACATCTATGACCGGATCAGGGACCGATGCCGACGGCGCAGACGGTAAGTCAGACACCTACCACATAAACAAACGGCACGTACCCACAAAATGGCACACACACACATTATCCTGGCCACTAACAACAGCCCACCATACGGGTAGCATGGCCAGCACCACTAACACCCCCACCCATAGGGGGCCTGTTGCCCATCACCCCTGCCACCCCCACTCACAGGGCTTATGTTGCCCATCACCCCTGCCACCCCCACTCATAGGGGACCTGTTGCCCATCACCCCTGCCACCCCCAGCCATAGGGGACCTGTTGCCCATCACCCCTGCCACCCCCACTCACAGGGTTTATGTTGCCCATCACCCCTGCCACCCCACTCACAGGGCTTATGTTTCCCATCACCCCTGCCCCCCCCACTCACAGGGGACCTGTTGCCCATCACCCCTGCCACCCCCACTCACAGGGCTTATGTTTCCCATCACCCCTGCCACCCCCACTCACAGGGCTTCTGTTGCTAATCACCCCTGCCACCCCCACTCACAGGGCTTATGTTTCCCATCACCCCTGTCACCCCCACTCACAGGGGACCTGTTGCCCATCACCCCTGCCACCCCCACTCACAGGGCTTATGTTTCCCATCACCCCTGCCACCCCCACTCACAGGGGACCTGTTGCCCATCACCCCTGCCACCCCCACTCACAGGGCATATGTTGCCATCACCCCTGCCACCCCCAATCACAGGGCTTATGTTTCTATCACCCCTGCCACCCCCACTCACAGGGCTTATGTTGCCCATCACCCCTGCCACCCCCACTCACAGGGGACCTGTTGCCCATCACCCCTGCTACCCCCACTCACAGGGCTTATGTTGCCCATCACCCCTGCCAACCCCACTCAAAGGGGACCTGTTGCCCATCACCCCTGCCACCCCCAGCCATAGGGGACCTGTTGCCCATCACCCCTGCCACCCCCACTCACAGGGCTTATGTTGCCCATCACCCCTGCCACCACCACTCACAGGGCTTATGCTGCCCATCACCCCTGCCACCCCCACTCACAGGGCTTATGTTGCCCATCACCCCTTCCACCCCCACTCAAAGGGGACCTGTTGCCCATCACCCCTGCCACCCCCAGCCATAGGAGACCTGTTGCCCATCACCCCTGCCACCCCCACTCACAGGGCTTATGTTTCGCATCACCCCTGCCACCCCCACTCACAGGGGACCTGTTGGCCATTACCCCTGCCACCCACAGTCCTAGGGGACCTGTTGCCCATCGCACCTGCCACCCCCACTCACAGGGCTTATGTTTCCCATCACCCCTGCCACCCCCACTCACAGGGGACCTGTTGGCCATTACCCCTGCCACCCCCAGCTATAGGATGGGTGATGCGCAACACATCCAGCATACGCAAACATCAGGTATGACCGCAAAATACATCCCCCATGACATCATGACAACAGTATGTAGTCTGGGACAAATGCCCACAACAGTGAATATGGCTACGAGCATACAATGTAAGTAACAGCACATGTGTGACCAACACATGAGTGTGACATACACAAGGCAAGCATCACCACAGCACTGTGGCAATGTAAAAAGAACACCCCCTCACTGTGTAGAACAGAAGTCAAGTGGGGGTTCACAAAATGCAGCAGATGTGGAGCATTGTGGTGATGGGGACCAAACCCCCTCAACACAGTGACCAAAAGGTAAGTGTCATCATGGTCAAAGCTGCAAATAACTAACAGTATGTGTGATCCTTGCTCCCAACACATCAAACACTTCTTGGGGAAAATAGTGGTTGTATCCCATACACACAGAGATGTGTTGAGGCAAACAGTGCTTTGAAAACATAACACTCTCGGCCATGTG
This sequence comes from Triturus cristatus, assembly GCF_964204655.1. Taxonomy (NCBI): domain Eukaryota; kingdom Metazoa; phylum Chordata; class Amphibia; order Caudata; family Salamandridae; genus Triturus; species Triturus cristatus. The sequence goes on along the minus strand of NC_140583.1, from coordinate 1,137,219,804 downwards.
CAGACAAGCACCACACAGGGGGGCTGACAATGCACACAGCGTACAATGACACAACAGCAGAAGTGACCATCACCAAGAATGCACACATCTCGAAAATAGACACACCAACCAAAACAACATGTGTAGACTTTAGGTGTCAGCTCACTAACTCACATTCCATGCCAGCAATGGCACCCAACAACCAGGATGAATGTGCACAATGATGTGAAATGACTCACAGGGACAGCATGCAAAATCACAGAAACAGAATCCAGACAAAGGCCCACAACAGCAATACCAATGCACTGGTGCAGATGCACAAACACAAACAGGCAAACTCACACTGCACATCGGACACAACATGTGTGTGTGTGTGTCACAGTATCCACAGGCAACTACACAACACATGAGAGGGGCTGAACCACAGTGACACAGATGTGGACACAGTGCCATACAAAAGTAAACCATCATTGGGACACCCTCAGTGGGCAATCAGGTGCTGGGAGATGAGAGGGAGCACAACAGACACATGTGACACTAGTTGGAATGAACACCAACTAACACAGCAAGAGACTGACACACAACAGCACAATCCCCAGGGACAAGACATTGGTGTGACACAAGCATGCATGACACCTCCACTGTGATGACAAAGGCAGATGTCGTACAAACTGGGAAACCCAGACATGTGTCCTGTGCCACAAACGTACATCACACATAAACAAACACAAATCACTCAGCATGGCCCCTCATCCATGGACAAACGGGAGCTAAGGGACCATCCATGCAAACATTCACATCAGTCCACCATCAGCACCACACACCTGAACTGCAACAATGTGTATCTGTGAAGCCCACATGGACAGGTGACATTGCACATGCCCACATGACAAACACAGGAATGTTGGCAGGAACTAAGGTGCACACAAACATCACACAAGGACTGTTTACAACCCTGGGGAATGACAGACACACTGCACAGTATGCGGTACATGGCCATGACCTCAAAGCTCATGTGACCTTCACAATCCCTACCACTGTCCCAGGACTATGCATATGCCAAGGAGGAACACAAGGCACCCATGCTGTCACCTGCTAGCATCGCTGCCGTGAACCCGACAAGTGGGAGCAGTCACACACACATACAAATGTCTCAATCACTGAAAACTACCACCTAGGGACAACTATATGATATTGCGAACAAAAAAGTGCCTTGAGGAACCCTCACTGTGTCCCATCTGTGTCTGACAACATCATCAACACTCAGAACTGACAAATCACAATGATGATAAACCAATTAACAGGAGTGAGTCATGCACCCACACATCTGGTAGCCCATTGGAAAAGTAGTGGGATTAACCCAGTACCACCCAGCAAGCATCAACAACACAAACATATCAAGGGAACACTGTCTGTGTATGAACAGGGATGTGGACACACACACATGCACATACAATACACACCATGGGCCCAGGCCATGTCACTGGACTACACACTAACTTGAGGGGACACAACTCCTGTGGGAGCCCAGCTGTGCCAAACATATTCACCGCAAGTCCCACTCATGTCTGCAGAACACTTGGTCAGTCAGCCATCAGTTACCACACAATGAAGGCTCTGGTCACAACAGCCTGGGTACGTGAGTCTCCCTTAAGTCATCTGCACATACTCAATACATATGTACAGCAAGTTGCACAGAGGACCCAGTTGCTCCTATACCAATGATGCCCACACCTGTAGGGCCAGTAGTGATGAGCACGAAGTATGTGGAAGTGACAATTTGGACAATGGGAAGCACATCATATGTGCAGGGGTACAAGCCACAGATGTGACCATGGCAATTAAATGCTCACAGAGAGATGTACACAAATGGTTGATCCAGAAACACCCAGGTAGCTGCAAAGGATGACATGGATACCCACCAGAATAGGATACATATCTCATGGACCACAGGGAGTACCTCACATCAATACATCAGTATGCAACATTGTAAACCAAGCATTACAGGTGCAAGGGCATCTAAAATAACCTCAACATGATGTACAGCTAAATCAAGTTCACAGGGACAAAGTAAAAAGATGTATTCAGCATATGAAAAGTGAAACGTCTGTTCCAACAAAAAGCCAATGGCCAGTCCATGTCCAAAGGGCAAGGAGTGAACTAGAGTCACAAATTCAGTATATGAAATTTGAAACGTCTGTGCAACCAAAAGGCCAATGGCCAGTCCATGTCAAATTGCCAAGGAGTGAACTAGAGTTTCAACTGTCACACCTTGCTTGCCTGCACTGCTATGGACCGGGGTCATCCCCTCGGAGGGGCATACATGGGGGCAGGCCAGGCACCGCAGGGACAGGATCAGGGCGCAGCAGAAGGAGGTAGTGAAGAGGTGGGGATGCAGGCGAGACACTTGCAACTGCAGTAGAGATGACTGAATTGGTGGGTGCTGTCACAACTGTGTGGCACAAGTCAGATGGGGTGGGTGCCGGCACAACTCCAGTGGGCAGGTCAGATGGAGTGGATTGGCTCACCACTGCAGGGCCCAAGTCAGATGGAGTGGGTGTGGACTCCAAAGCAGTGCCTACATTCATGGGAGCGCAATAGGGGACAGGTGAGGTCTGCAGGGCAGGGGGTGGTGACACGGTCCCACATCAGTGGCAGCAACTGTCTGACCAGGTGTGGAGAAGCAAGTGCTAGTGGGGGATGGACTTAGCATTTTGGGGATATTATATCTGTGTGTGGGGGAACCCGGGGCAGGGAGTGGCGGGGGAACCTCTGGAGTGGTAGCCTGGGGGATGGAGGATGGAGACTTTGCCTTGGAGCTGCGTGCTGGTGGGGGGGTCTTGCTCTTCTTGCACCGGCGGGACTTGCGGGTGGGCGTCTCAATCTGAGTGCGCCTGGGGAAGGGTGTCCGGGTGTGAGGGGCACTCCCTTCTGTGTGTGGGTACTTCCTCTTCCCCTTGTAATCAGGATCTGCTGGGTCGGTGGGGAAGAGGCCAAGGTCACAGAGGAAGAGCTTCTGGGGGATGGGGTTGCAGGTGAGGCAAGGGAAGGGGGCTGGGAGGGAGAGGTCTCAGAGGACTGTGGAGTGGTTGTGGATGACTGTGTGTGTTTCAGCAAACCAGCCCCTGTGTGTGTGGAATCAGTCCCCTGCGCTTGCTTGTGTGCATGTCTAGCCCTTGGTTTGGGGGTTTCTGTGCTTTGGACAGGTAGTGTGCTTGGAATTGTGGGTTCTGCAGGGGAAGGAGGGGTGTGGGACTGTTGGAGGAGGGACACTGATGCCATCAGGGAGGAGGCCACAGACTGCTTGGTCCTCTGTAGGGCAGACATGCCAGAGGAAATGCCCTCCATGAATGACACCAGTTGTGTCAACAGACCTGTGTGTGCATGGAGGACCTTCAGCATAGATGTCTGCCCCACATGCATCTGTCTAAGTAAGTCCACAGACTCCTCACTCAGGGCAGCAGGGGACACAGGGTCAGAGGGTGCGGTGCCTGGCACAAATGAGACATGCTCACGAACACGGGAGCCCACAGGGACCTCTGGGATGGGAGCCGATGGGAAGGGGGTGGTGGTGGTGGTTGTGGCGGTGGCGGAGACAGCCTCACTAGCTGGGTTTGGTGGCTGCTGACACCCTCCTCCACAGGGGAGTCATCCGCAGAGCTGCTGTGGCCTTCAGCTGGGGCGGATGGTGCTGACGACTCCTCTGTGTGGCTGAAATCGCCCTCCGTGCCACTGGGTCCACCTGACTCCTCTCCTTCCATCCCTGTAAGGCTCTGTGGGTCCTCCTGTTCCATGGAGCTGTCCCCTCCTGTGGCCGTGGATGTATCTGGATAGGAATAGGAAGTAACAGAACAACATCAGTCACCTGCACCGACTGTACACACCACAGTGAGTACATCACATCACAGGGCAAGCCCTGGCATCATCAGCTGAACACAGCTCAAAGTGCCAACACTGTTTAGAATAAGACAATTGTAATTTCCAACATCATCCATGGCACACAAATCCCTCCTTGATTTGCACACATATGTCTGTTGCATGTTGGATGCTAATACCCCAATGTGCTGCCAACGTGCACCACCCACACATTAGTTGTACATGCAAGTGAACATGTAGGAGTATGTCACTAGACCCATAGCACATCTCTTGCGACTGACTTAGCACAGGTGTCCAGGATGAAGGGATGGGCAGAGACTCATTTCACATGCTTGGGATGCATGCCAGCAACGCACACTATGATGTACTCATGTCCTGATCGGCAAGGCCTCAATGGGGTGCATGGTGCACACTTGAACACAATGCAGGCTCACTCATAGCAAATTCAATGCCATGGCACTGGGATGCCCTTAAGTCAGTTAACACTGTCTCCTGTCACAGGGGCAGGGCATCCAGACAACAACAATATGCACTGACTCACAATCCTAGCTCAGGGGCAAATCTGACTCTGCAGATGACCGGCGCACTTGCACATCCCATGCAAACAACATATCCAGGACCCAGAAGACCCCACATCATGAAAATCAGACATATGAATCTCAGCAAACACGAATCCATGTACATTAACACATCACAATCTGCCATGCATATAACCCAGCTGCATGAGGGACAGAGTTGCATACACCATTGTGTGCTGTCAGATGCTCACACACCTATATGTCACACAGGTCTTGTCTCCCACAGTCACATTGCAGATGTCATGCTGACCCTAGGAATCATGGACATCCCAGTTGTTCGTAGCAACAAGCCAAACCCTAATGACACATTGGCACACACCTGAGGGCACATGTCACGAAGCACAACCTGCAATTTCACACACAGGAATGGGATTACAGAGTGTTTCTAAATGCCCTTGAGGGGGCAGGACTGGGCAGGACTAAGTGAACCAGTGTTTTGCTCCGGACAGTAGTCAGGTGGCTAAGCAATTGTGGCATACTCCTGATGCCCAAAAATTGGAGTACCCTGGTGCATGGTTTTGTATTGAATACCCCAGAAACATGTTGCGAGTCAGACCAGCAATTGGTATACATCTCAAGGGCACACACAGTTCACATGTCAGATCTCAGGCATTGTGTAAACAATTAACCCACCCATGACACACACAACAGAGTCACGGGAACTGATGCTGACTGGTACCTGATACATAGCTGACTGCAGGGACACAGTGCCCTAGTGACACAATCCAAAGACTGTAGGGGCCACACCTGTGGAACAGATGAGGAGGGTGCATCACACAGATGAGGGACCTGATTTGGGGACTCCAAGACCTACGTAATGTGGAAGTGTGACCCGGACAAAAGACTGCTATTTGCATGTCAGACATAGTACACAGATCAGGCATGGACTTACCCCCTTCCTGCTGCTGTCTGGCCTTCAGCTGCCTATCCAGGTCCGGGCAGACCACCACCAGTATCCTGAGCATGTGGGGAGTCAGGGTCCGGTGTCTGCCCCTCCTGCGTGGAGATGACAGCTTCAGCTGGACTCTAGCTATCCTCCGGGTCCAGCCCCGAAGGTCCTCCCACCTCTTCTGGCAGTTGCAGATCCGGCGCTTGTAGACGCCCACAGAACGAACAGCCCGGGCGATGGTCAGCCAGATCTCCTGCTTCTGGTGGGCATCAACCTGTGAGGAGGACAAAGTGAAAAGTACATTAACACACATGCCCCAGATTTGTGCAGCACACAATTAGATATACATGTCATCATCACAAAGGGAAAATAATTACACAGGTAGTGCAACCCTGGAGAATGAAAATTCACATGCATGTCTGACATGTTAACAATGCATGGATAGTTTAAGCTGGCAAAAATGCACTTTAGCAGCAGGAAAAATATTCAGTACATGTCCCTACACACTTTGGGGGATGAAAGTAGTCAATGATAATGCTTGCCACTGCTGTACACACTGCTAGTACTGCTAGTCAGACAACATGCTGAATTAGGAAGGCAGTGGACAGCACACTCACCTGCTCCCCTGGTGTCCCATATAGCTTTCTGTACACTGGAAGGAGCCCATCCAGCAGGGCCTGGTTCTCCTCCTCAGTGAAGGCTGGGGCCCTCTCCAGTGTACGTGCCATAGCAGCAGCCAGAGGATGCAGAGACAGCAGCAGCGGTAGCAGGGATGTGGTCCAGTAGCATGTAGTGCAGGCAAGTGAGCTCCCTGGGGGCCAGCCAGCCGTATATCTGTGCTGCAGAGGCAGACTCTGTGCCATGTGTCCAAAGTGATAGGTCCAACACGGTTGCATTCTATGAATCTGGCCAATCCATTTAAAAGTACGACTCGTACACGCCTTCCGCATCGTTCAAATCTTCACCTTCATGGAACACTTGAAATTGCAAAATTGTTGTAGGCATCCAAATGAATTTCCAGTGCACAACTCTTACAAGTTTTGAATCTGCATCCGTCTCCATGACAGTCCTGAGCCAATGGGTGCGCCTGGCTCATTCAACTGATTGTACAACGCGTATTTTGAATGAACACATGCACCCATCTCCAAACGATTCAATGGCCAAGGCGTACGCACGGCTCGGACATGACCCGTGCAATGCGTACGCATTGTCACCAGCGTAGGACCTCATTGCATTCAATGACAATGCGTACGCACGGCTCGGACATGACCCGTGCAATGCGTACGCATTGTCACCCGCGTCGGACCTCATTGCATTCAATGACAAGGCGCACGCACGGCTCGGACATGACCCGTGCAATGCGTACGCATTGTCACCCGTGTCGGACCGCATTAGTGTTACTATTAGACGGATGCAACACACATATACTGGCCATGGACACCTGCACACACCTGCCACACTATAGCATTGGCCACACAGTGTCCCATGGCATGTGAGGCTGCATTCCCTGGGTGTTTGAGGGGGCCACAGCAGTTTTTTGTCTGGCACTTTGTGCAGGTACTCCCAGGCTGTCATCTTGTACATGGGGGAGAGTCCTTTGTGTGTTATGCACATTTGCACTGTGATGTGCAATTGGACAGTAATTGGCATGAGTGAAGGCCACAGTGTCAGGTTGGATATGTTTGGGGCATGTCACATACACGCTGAGTCCTGGGGGTGATGGCATGTACATCACAGTTAGACCTGTAGCCCCAATACTGATGTGCACCCACAGTCTGTGTGCATGGAGTGTCTCAGATGTGTCTGATCACATGTTACCAATGGGTGACAGTCTCCACATCCATGTGATATATGCATCAAACTTGATGGGGTGTGTGTCTAAGAGACGTACATGTAGGGCCGGCATGGACAACAGTGGCCACTACCTGTGGGACTTACGCTTGCCTTGTGGTGTGTACGTGCTACGCCATGTCCATTTCTGTGTTGATGTGGAAATACAGGGACCCTGGGTTCCTGCATGGCAAAGATCTGTGATGCCTGGGAGACATCAGGCCTCACTTGTCACTGTGGTGTGTGTTTGGAACGTTGCAGCAGTACATAGGTTGGGTGACACAGCCAGATGATTAGCCCATTCCACTACATGGGACTCATGTGGACATGTGGAATTGAGATGTGAGGTGGTGGTCTTGTAGGTGACATATGTGTCCATGACCAACAACACACACCTCAGTACATTTTGTAATGTTATGAACTAGCATGTGAGAGTGATCGTGGTCATGGCCACATGGGGGGATGTACTGACAATCTTCCTTTGTACATCTCTGTACTGCAGGGCACTAGCTGTGCATCATCCGTTCCCAGACCTTGCAACCATGCAGGAACGTGACAGCATCAGATGGTACCGGTTCACCAGGCCACTGATTGAGGAGTTGGTGGAGCAGTTGGTGCCACATCTGCTACCTGGCCGGACATACCCTACAGCACTGACCCCAGAGGTGAAGCTGATGGCAGCTCTGCACTTCTTTGCTACTGGTACCTTCCAGTACACTGTGGCTACTGCTGGTGGGATGTCGCAAACGATGTTTAGTCGGGTGCTACGCGATGTCTTGGAGGGGATGTTGCAATTCCTCGACCTGTATATCAAGTTCCCGAGCCAAGATGAACTCCCTGAAATTAAGGATGCCTTTTATACACTGGGGAGGATGCCAAACGTCATTGGATCCATTGACAGAACATATGTTGCCCTGATACCACCACAGGCACATTAGCAGGCAAACCGTAACAGGAAGCACTACCATTCGATCAATGCTCTGGTGGTCTGTCTAGCTGACATGTTGATCACACATGTGTGTGCACGGTTCCCTGGTTCAGCGTACAATGCCTACATAATGAGGAGTAGTCACATTGTAACGCTGTAGTCACAGATGCCAGCTCAGCGTGCCTGGCTTGTCGGTGTGTACTGACTATTTCTCATTGTGTGTGTTTGTCATTGTTGTATTCCACACTCCTACCAAACTCATCTACTTGTTAATTTTTGTGTGTGTAGGTGACTCCGGATACCCCAACATGCCGTGGTTGCTGACACCCCTCAGGAACCCTGTGACAATAGCCGAGCTGCGCTACAATGAGGCACATGGTTAGAGCAGGAGGGTGGTTGAGCAGGCATTCAGGCTCCTGAAAATCCGCTTTCGCTGTCTGGACAAGACCGGAGGGGCCCTCCCATATGAGCCTGCAAAGGTGTGCAAAATAATACTGGTCTGCTGCATGTTACACAACATGGCGGTGCGGAAGGAGGTGCCTCTCATCCTGGATGAGGATGACGACGACCAACGTCCGGCACCTGTGGAGGATCCCAGCCTGGGCCAGGATGCCAGTGATGATGAAGATGATGGTGATGTCTGCTCCCAGCTCATCAACAAATTCTTCACCTGAAAGCTCTGTTGCTGTCTGAGTGTGTCTGTGTGCCACTTGACTGGATGCATGCTGTGATGTGTCCATTCAGGTGGTGTGTACTCCACAATAGGGTAGTACTGCTAACTAGTGTTTGTGTAGGTGTTTTGCAACAGGTTTTGTGCATGTGTATTGCATTTCTCTCCTGTTCGTCTGTGCTTTTGACTGTATCTTGTCTGTCCTTCCCAGGGTCCTTTGCCTGTTGTGTGGTCAACACTGACCCCCAGCACCCAGAAGCCAACACCAGTGTGAAAGTTGAGAATTCCCATCAACTGATGTACCACACATCCCTGGACTTCCATTCTCCAAAACATTGTGAGCGTGTGTCCACTGCTACCTAGAATTACCGTGCAACTATTGTGGAATAAACGTGTTGCTGGTGTGTAATGAACCTGTGCGTTGTCTGTCTTCCCACATCTGAGTGATATCTGCTTACCTCACCTGTGGACTTGTTACCACTGACTGTGCTTGGGGTTGTGCATGCCAATGTGTTTCAGGTCAACATCATTGTGTGTGATGAGTTTCATGGCCATGTTGAGTATGTTTTGTGTTGCCATAGTGGTGTGTCTCCCTCACATGTGTCACATCCCCATGACTGACCTTACGTTGGTCACATTGTTGCAGTATTTGGCACACACTGTGTTGTGTAGCAGATCGACTTCGCTCTGAACATGACAAGTTTGAATCACAACAGAGGCAAGTATGGTGTACTGGTGAGTTTATTTACAAACATGTGTGAGTGAGGTACACAGGATGTTGGGTGCTGTACAGTGGTTTGGGAATCCAAAGTTCACATTTGAGTTGGACGTGCTGGTAGATGAAATGTCCAGAGTAAAGACCACAGTCATCTGATACATTGGCCCAACATGAACCCTCCATGTCATGTGGGCGAGTTGTGTGCAATTGGACAAGGTGAACAGGTTGCGCACAAAGAACATTGACCAGAACAGGTTTAGAGGCCCTGGGGGATGTGCTGGGACATCTGCCTCTCACATGTCCTTCTTTGGACGACCCCTCTTCTTCTGGGGGGGATCCTCATGTGAAGGCCTCTGTGGTGCAGGGGACTCTCCACCAGAGTCCTCCTCCCTCCCTGTGGCGCTGGCAGATGGTGTTGCGACAGATGTTGTGGGCACACAGGGGGGTGGGGACAGGTTGGTGTTTATCTGGCGGAGGCATTGTAGTGTGTCCCGATGCACCGCAGTAAGGGCATCCCACTTTGCCTCCATGTGGGCATGGTGGGCGACCTGCTCCTGTTGCATGTCCTTGAGGATCCCCACTACCTGGCCAAATCCTCCTGTGCTATCCTGGTACGCATCTATGATGCATGCCAGTTGGGGGTCATCATGCAGTCCAGACCCCTCTGCAAGGCGTGCCCTGTGCCTCCCACCCCTCTCCACAGGGGCAGGACCAGCAGCGGTACGCACAGGTGACCCTGGGACCCCTTGGGTGGTGTTGCTGGTGGTGTTGGCTGTAGCTTCTGGGGGGTCCTGTGTCCCTGTGCTGTGCGTGTTGATTGTCCTTGGTCTGTCCGTGTTGGCGGGGGTGCCCTGTCGGTATCCAGATGGTGGAGGTGTGGGTACAGGGGGGGCAGATGTTGCTGCTGCTGGTGCTGCATGAAGGTTCACACCACAGAGGCCAGGTTGGTCATCGTCATCCGAAGATGACAGTGAGAGAGTCAGACTAGAAAGCTCAGTGTCCAACAGAGTCTGGGACTGGGTATCCTTGTCATTTGTCAGTGGGTACCCAGCACGACCTGTGTTTGGAAGAGAGACACAATGTGATTTATATTTCTACATGCATCGTTGAATCACAAACATGACATTTTCTACTTTTATAACAGATGCCTGCCTGTACACTGCTTTTTCCCAGCTTGTCACAGACAGAGTTTGATCTTGTTGTTGGTCATTTGCCAGCATAGCCTTGTGCTCCCCACAACAGAGCCCAGTGTCAGACATCTTGTCGGTCCCTTCCCACTCCCTGTGAGGCAAGTATGGTTCAGGTTGATCTTTCTGGGCCATGTGGGTGGGTGTAGGTTGTGTGTGAATGCGAGTCCCATCATACTCTTGGCTACACCCCCCTTCACAGCATGCCCATGCTTCCTCCCTCTTAACTCTGCTTCCCTGTGAGGGGGTGTGACATCAAGATGGCTGACTGTGGAATTCTGGTGTTTGTTTGGTTGGCAGTCCCAACATATCCTTGTGCTCCCCACAACAGAGCCCAGTGTCTGACATCTTGTCGGTCCCTTCTCACTCCCTGTGAGGCGAGTATGGTTCAGGTTGATCTTGCTGGGCCATGTGGGTGGGTGTAGGTTGTGTGTGACTGCGAGTCCCATCATACTCTTGGCTACACCCCCCTTCCCAGCATGCCCATGCTTCCTACCTCTTGACTCTGCTTCCCTGTGAGGGGGTGTGACAGCAATGGCAAGATGGCTGAAAGTGAAATCCTGGTGTTTGTTTGGCTACAAGTCCCAAGTGAGCCCCTGGGCTTCACACAGCAGCTGCCAGTACAGGGGATTTTTGCTGATATTTCAATGAGGTGTGTGTCAAAGCATTGTACCTGGTGAGTTGTGTGGAGTTTGTGTTGGGGGGTGTCTCCCCATGTTGATTAGTATGGTCAGGGCTGTCAGTCCTCCTTCCTATCATGACACGTGCTTCCATTGTAGGGCGTGCAAGTTATCTTTCAGGATGTCAGTCAGTGGTGTCCTGCTTCTGATTTGCACACAACCCATAGCAGGACCCAGTGTCAGCTATCTTGTTAGTCATTTTCCACTCCCTGTGATGTGGGCATGTTTCAGAGAGGTCTTGATGGGCCAATGAGGAGGGGGAGCATTATCTGTGACTACAGGCCCCATCATGCTTTTGGCTACACTCACTTCACCTGCATCCCCACTATTCCTTCCTGACAGTCAGCTGCACTGTGAGGTGGTGTGTTTGTGGTGGCAAACTGTCTTGCTGGATGTATTTGGCTTAGTGCCAGTGGCTTGCTCTATTTGTTTGTAGGTTGGTGCATGTCATGACACAGTCCCCAGTCACTATGAGATGGCAGGTATTGTGTTTGTGTGACTAGCATACACATCTTGGGTTGATTATCTATTGGTTAGTGTAGGTTTGCTTGGGGTGCATGGTTTCACTGTCCCCTTGCCAAACAATCTTGGGTTTGTTGTTTGTGTACTCACCAGTCTCTGGGATGTCTGTTAGGCCATGGATGCTCTCTGGTGGTAGGATATCCCACACCTTCTCCTCGAAGGTCCTGAAGTCTGTGTCTCCTGTTTGCAAGGGATGATAGTTGTGATTGTAGTCCTTTATATACTTGTAGCTGTGGGTGTGTCTTTGTCCAATTAATTTGTGTTGGGTATTTATTGGCTTAGTCATTGCTTGTTTGGTCCTTTTTTTGTGTTTTTTCCTTTGTGTTTTGTAGGCATGTAGGAGACGTTCATGTGACGGAAACGGACGCTGCTGTTGTCTCGTGCTGGCTTCTCCACCTCGTTCAAGCTGCCTGTCTTCTGTGTTTGGTAGGCTTCATTCGCAGCGGTCTCTATTGCTTGTGTGCCGGGTTGTCTGTGCGTGTCGGTCGTGCGGCTTGGTCTCCGTGCGAGTCGGTCTGGTTTTACACCCATTACATCGTACTGCGCTAATCGTACATCACGGGTACTAATCGGTCGGGTTGATTCCGGGTTTGTGTCGGTCGGTGAAAATCGAGTCGGTTTTCCGTCCGGATCACTATTTTCCCTCCGGCTCGGTCGTACGGCTTGTATACCGTACGTGTCGGTTTTAATCGTACTGCACAGGTCGTACGGCGCTGGTCCGTTTCGGTCGGTATTCGGTCCAGGTCCGTGTTGGTCGGTTCGTTTTGCGATCGGAATCGGCCCCTAAATGTTAAAAAAAATACTAGAGACATGTGCCACATTCACTGGAACAATGCAAGATGTAATATGCGCACTCTCAAAGCACACGCTAAAAACATTGCAGGATTTATGCACTCATGCATAGGCTGTGAATACATCATGAAATGAAAAACTGTGTAACAGTAATCATCTCCCAAAACCATATCCAAATAAACTTGAGTGAGAGATATCTCACTCACACAGGTATGAATAGTCACCTGCATTTTTATTATTCTTATAAATAAAAAAATTATTCCAAATAAAAAAATGATTCCGCAACAGTTTGTATGTGATCTGAAAACCAGGAAATAAAATACAAAATGCCACATAAAATCCAGCTTGAATGTGTATTCATGACTGCAGGGGGCTCAGAACAGAAAATTCCTGAAGGACAGAGTTAGTCACCCAACCAAGGTGCCGGTTCCGATCCGTTAAAAAAAATTACCTTACGACTCGTATCCGTATTTTTTTACGTACGAAAAGTGCCGTCCCACCGGTGAAGTACGATTCGTACGTGAAAAGTACATACGAATCGCTTCGGGAAAAGTCTACGAGACGTCCCCGGACAGTTTTACATACAAATCGTAAAACTGAAGTCCGAGCATGCAAGTACGATCCGTACCGCCCTTCCAAAAACACAAGCGGGTGGAAAAGGCCCCGTATGGAGCGAACGCCATACCAGTCGTATCCGGGTGAACTTGTGCCCGGAATACGAGTCGTACAGACCCCCCACACCCCCATATGTCAGCACCGTACCCCCCCATGTCCGCACTCTACCCCACTCCGTACGTCTACGCACCGTACCCCACCACCGTACCCCAGCCCTGTACATCTACGCACTGTACCCCACCACCGTAACCCAGCCCCTTACTTGTATGCACCATACCCCACCACCGTACCCCAGCACCGTACTTGGATGCACCGTACCCCAGTGCCGTACCCCAGGCCCGGACTTGGATGCACCGTACCCCAGCGCCCTACCCCAGCCCTGTACCCCACCACCGTACCCCAGCCCCGTACATGTACGCACCATACCCCACCACCGTACCCCAGCCCCTTACTTGTACACACCGTACCCCACCACTGTACCCCAGCCCCATACTTGGATGCACCGTACCCCAGCGCCGTACCCCAGGCCCGGACTTGGACGCACCGTACCCCAGTGCCCTACCCCAGCCCCGTACCCCAGCGCCGTACCCCAGCCCCGTACATGTACGCACCGTACCTCACCACCGTACCCCATCCCCTTACTTGTACGCACCATACCCCACCACCGTACCCCAGCTCTGTACTTGGACGCACCGTACCCCAGCGCCATACCCCATGCCTGGACTCGGACGCACCGTACCCCAGCGCCCTACCCCAGTCCTGTACCCCAGCGCCGTACCCCAGCCCCGTACATGTATGCACCGTACCCCACCACCGTACCCCAGCCCCGTACTTGTACGCACCGTACCCCACCACCGTACACCAGCCCGTACTTGGACGCACCGTACCCCAGTGCCATGCCCCATGCCTGGACTTGGACGCACCATACCCCAGCGCTGTACCCCAGCCCCGTACATGTATGCACCGTACCCCAACACCGTACCCCAGCACCATACTTGTACACACCATACCCCAGGCCCATACTTGGACGCACCGTACCCCACCACCGTACCCCAGCATCGCGTATGTACGAACCGTACAACAACATTGCATATGTGAGCACTGTACAACAACATCGCGCACGTACACACCTTACATACACTAAAACGACTCGTACAGAACCAGGACACTGTAAAACAGCACAAGGAGGGTCAATTTGACTTGCACAACACCACAAAACACGTCTACAGTAGAAAAATCATCTAAAAGAATGACCTGGCACATCCAAACAGGCAAACAGAGGCCCAAACTCACAACCACCTCTTATAACACACCCACCAACATTTCAAACCCAGCCACACCCACAAATGGACCAATAAAAAGGGCCCACACTCACAAACCATGAGCCTTTGCAACAGACCCACTGCTGACAGACACCTCACACAAACAACTGCACCCATACATAATAACTTACACACCTTCACACAACCTCCTTCACACATAACCCCTCTACACATTCACACACACACCTACACATTCACACCCACACACCCACAACCATCCACACCCACACCCCACACCATGCCCACAGACAAGAATCCAAAGTTCACAAGGGAGGAGCTGGACATCCTTGTCAACAAAGTCATCAGAGTCGAGCCACAGCTCTTTGGAACATTGGTCAGACAGACCAGCATAGCCGAAAAATCATGCCTGTGGCAGAGGATCGTCGATCGGGTGAATTCTGTTGCGCCCATCAGAAGTCCCAGGAATGAATGCCAAGCCAGGTGGTACGATCTGCGGAGGGCAGTCAAGAGCAAAATGAACGAGGACTACGCCCAGAGTAATATCACTGGAGGTGGGCTGCTCTGCAGACCGGTACATACCATCCCTGGGAGGAGAAGGTGATGGCCCTGCTTCCACCGGTGGGTGTACACAGAGTTGAAGGAGTTGCCGAGCCTGGTGAGTACACAAACAACTTACGTAACATGGGGGTAATGGCATCCACACCCCAACTACAACACATGCACTCACCTACCCCCAAGCCCTCACCGGACACAACCACACTCAAAAACAACACTCATGCCACTAACATGTGTATGCCCCATTCACAAAGCAAGGCCATGCCATGTCCCAGCCTACACAAACCACAAATTCAAGACTGGATGTCCGGGATGCTGGGAGGGTGGGGATCACTAAACATATTGTACAACTCAGAAACAGACACCATTGCCCTCAGCCCATATGGCCCAGGTACATACCCATGCACCATGCTCAATGCACAGGGACTGGCAAAGTACTGACAAGGTAGCTGACACTTGGGCCTGCTGTAGGCAGCACAAGGCCCTCCTGTGACCACTGCAAACTCTAACACAAACACAACAAGCTCAGATATCTAGGACAGGAACTCACACTCACTGACATGGCAGCATGCTCCATGGGGGGACAGATACATCACCTGGGAGACCCACTGCCAAATCACACTACACTCACCAGCAGGCACCATCAATCAATCAACAATCGATCAGGGTACTTGTAAGGCGCGCTACTTACCTGTGAGGGTCTCAAGGTGCAGAGGGGGGGTTCCACTACTGCTCGAAGAGCCAGGTCTTGAGGAGTCTTCTGAAGGCAAGTAGGTCTTGGGTCAGTCGTAGGTGGGTTGGGAGGGTGTTCCAGGTCTTGGCGGTGAGGTAGGAGAAGGATGTGCCACAGGCGGTCGTACGTTGGATGCGGGGGACAGCTGCGAGGGTGAGGCTGCCGGAGCGGAGCTGGCGGGTGGGGGTGTAGAAGCTGAGTCTGATGTTCAGGTAGGCTTGTCCGGCGTTGTGGAGTGCCTTGTGTGCGTGGGTGAGGAGCTTGAAGGTGATCCTCTTGTTGATGTGGAGCAAGTGCAGGTCACTCAGGAGGGGGGTGATGTGGCTGTGGCGGGGGGCGTTGACGATTAGTCGTGCAGAGGCGTTTTGGAACTGTTGTAGCCGCCGTTGGTGTTTGGATGGGAGTCCTGCGTAGAATGTGTTGCCGTAGTCCAGTCTGCTGCTGACGAGGGCCTGTGTCACTGTTCTACTTGTTTCAGTCGGGATCCACCTGTAGATCCCGTGGAGCGTGCGTAGGGTGTCGTAGCAGGAGGAGGAGACAGCGTTGACCTGCTTGGACATGGAGAGGGAGGATGTGAGGATCAATCCTAGGTTGCGTGAGTGGTGGGTGGGTGTCGGTGCTGTCCCCAGAGCGATCGGCCACCAGGAGTCGTCCCAGGCTGAGGGTGTGGGTCCGAGGATGAGGACCTCCGTCTTGTCCGAGTTCAGTTTCAGATGGCCACTCCTCATCCAGTCGGCGATGGCCCTCAGACCCTCGTGGATGTTTGTTTTGGCAGTGTGGGGGTCGTTGGTGCAGGAGAGGATGAGCTGGGTGTCGTCGGCATAGGAGATGTTTTTGAGGTTGTGGTGGCAGGCCACTTGTGTGAGGGGGGCCATGTGGATGTTGAACAGCGTCGGGCTGAGGGATGATCACTCACCCCTTACACAAGCACACACCCCCAGGGCAGCCAATGGAGTCACCCACTCTCACAATGGACCTGTGACACAACAAGATCAAGCCACAGCCAAAGAAGCATCCAAGCCCAAATTTGACATGTGAAACACCCTGGAGAACATTTCAATCAGTCCCCTGCAACATACCCATCCACAAGTGAACATTGATGTGAATGCTAGGCACATACAACTACCTGGAGGAACTGTGGCAACTAGAATATTTATGAAACATGGATGTCGCATTAAACAGCATTAACATTGTCTCTCTCTCACACACAAGGTAATGTCATGGATCTCCCCCCAAATATGGGGGGGAAGTACCATAGTCCCAGGCACCTGGAGGAACCTGATCCCACCGGCAGCGACACCTCACAACACTCGGCGGATGAACCCAACCCACCTGGCCCCTCTGGTGTCCAAGCCCCTGCAGCACCTGCTTCAGGTACATCTGTGCCAACCACCACCCACATTATTGCCACATCCCAGGAGACACCCAGGAGCCCTGCCCACACTGAACAACTGAGCCAGTCTGACCTGGAGGGACAAGGTTTGCCGGGCACCCAGCAGGAGGCAGCCAACACCGACACTGCGATAGGCGACCTCCTGTACCTGTGGTGGTACCAAAGCAACATGTGTCCCATCAATGGACCCAATGACATGGGGCATCCCTCCCAGGGCATAGAAATCACCCTTGACACCTGTCAACTCCTCAGGAGTCGGAAAATGGATGAATTCATCCAGGTGCTCTAACATGGCTGCCAAAACATCATGCAGGACACGGCTGAACATCGTCTGTGACATGCCACCAACAACAGCTATGGTGAATTGAAACTAGGCCTGGGCGAAAATTTCGTTCCGTTCGCGGAAATTGCGATAATTTGACATTTTCGCGTTCCGCGGAGAGCGCGAAAATGTCAAAATTTCCGGTTTCCGCAGCTTGGCGATAATTTGTTTCTTGCTCGCACTGTAAAATAATACATTCTCGCGCGCGCGCGATCGCCTTACCTGAATCCCTGCGTTCGCCGACAAGTTTTCTTGATCCGGTCGCGTTCTCCATGAGATGTTGTATTGTTTTTAGCCATTTGCGCTGTCTCGCGACAGTTCGCGCCCGCAGTGATGTCATGCGTCGCACGATCACGTCTTTCTTCTCGCTATCATGCACCGCGAGACAACTCAAAACAAGATGGCCGCGCCCGCAAGCAACCGCATGGGTAAGTTGGCGACCCGCAACCATGCAGAAAATCTCGCGAACATGCGGGAAAAAAACTTCCGCATCTTCGCGATATTTCCGCTTGTTTGCGATAATTTTAAACATTTTTGCGATAATTTGCGAAAGTTAATTTCGCAAATTCCACCCACCCCTAATTGAAACGTACCTGTGGCAAAAAAATGTAGGGCTGCCCTCACCTTCATCTTGGGGGTCAGCGCAGTAGGATACCTGTGTCGTGGTTGGAGGTG
This sequence comes from Triturus cristatus, assembly GCF_964204655.1. Classification (NCBI taxonomy): domain Eukaryota; kingdom Metazoa; phylum Chordata; class Amphibia; order Caudata; family Salamandridae; genus Triturus; species Triturus cristatus. Next base: position 1,137,201,579 of record NC_140583.1, on the reverse strand, counting down.
TGGTACCAGCTTGGCGGTCAAGTCCTCAATCAACTGTTGGGTGAATCTGTAACGGCGTATGCAGTCATGTTCCCTCATGGCACCCAAGTCTGGCATTGGTCTGGGGACAGGCGGTGCCCTGCAGAAAATTTGAATGAATAATGAACAGTGAGAACATAACAACATCAATGTCAATGAACTGAGCACATGCTCAACTGCTAATACACATCTGCTAAATACAGAGTCTGGTCTGTGCAATACATCCAGGACACGTATGCCAGCCAGGTGATACTCCTCCGAAAAGCCAGCTACACCCGTTGATTGTCAAGTCTACATGACATGCCCTGAAACGAGCTGTGGGCCAGTGTCAGTGAACAGCCAGAGACATCACAAGAGTGACATACATCCACATATCAGCATTTGAAGGATGTCATGTCATACAGACAGCTGACGGCAAGCTAGATGCCCAGATCACATGGAATGTCAAATGTACAGATCACACACATTGCGATGAAGGGGTACACGTGAAAACAGAAAACACAGACGACGCAGATATGTCCTCATGTCGAAATATCATGTTCGATGCATACAGACACACGTTACGTGGAAATCCACATGTGGCATGGTGTGCGTAGATGTGTGCCATGCCCATCTACACACAGACACATGTTGGATGCAGCAACAGCAGATGCAGTTGACGGAACACCAACAGCAAGCTCATGGGAACACATGACACACAGATGACATAGTCACATCGGTGCATGCTGGTCGTTAGATGTCAGTTGTTAGTGTCCCTGTCCCTGGCATCAGGGGACAGTTGCGGGTGGTGGTGACTGTGCCATACCAGTGATGCTGTGCTTGACACGTTTGTACTACATGCACACATGTGCAAAGTGTGAAGGGGAAGTGTGCCACATAGTGCCCCATCACACATGACATGTGTACACAGGTCATTACACATCAATTGTGCAAATACATGAGGAGACATGTGCAATATCACTGCCTGACACACCTAGGCCCTGCACATGTAGGACAGCAATGACAATGACTTGATGTACATCCTTGTGCGAGTCTGAGACCTCCATTCCTTTCATGTGTGCATCCTATCAACAGTGTAAGCATGTGAAACGCACCGTACACATGCTCTGAGGGTGTGTGTACGGTCCGTATCACTATAGTAGTGGTGCCGTAGGAGCACTCGTGGTACGGACCGTACACACGTACGTGTACTACCAGTGCCTACACGTACGTGTACTACCAGTGCGTACCCGAACGTGTAGGCACTGGTAGTACATGTACCCGTACGTGTACTAACAGTGCCTACACGTACGTGTACTACCAGTGAATACACGTACGTGTACTACCAGTGCCTACACGTACGTGTACTACCAGTGCCTACATGTACATGTAGGCACTGGTAGTACACGTATGGGTACGTGTACTACCAGTGCATACACGTACGTGTCAGCACTGGTAGTACACGTACGGGTACGTGTACTACCAGTGCGTACACGTACGTGTAGGCACTGGTAGTACACGTACGGGTACGTGTACTACCCGTGCCTACATGTACGTGTAGGCAGTGGTAGTACACGTACGTGTAGGCACTGGTAGTACACGTACGGGTACGTGTACTACCAGTGCCTACACGTACGTGTACACACTGGTAGTACACGTACATGTAGGCACTGGGTACTACCAGTGCCTACACATATGTGTACACACTGGTAGTACACGTATGTGTAGGCACTGGTAGTACACATATGGGTACGTGTACTACCAGTGCCTACACGTACGTGTATGCACTGGTAGTACTCGTACGTGTAGGCACTGGTAGTACACGTATGGGTACGTGTACTACCAGTGCCTAGTGTAGGCACTGGTAGTACACGTACGTGTAGGCACTGGTAGTACACGTATGGGTACATGTATTACCAGTGCCTACATGTACGTGTAGGCACTGGTAGTACACGTATGGTTACATGTACTTCCAGTGCGTACACGTACGTGTAGGCACTGGTAGTACATGTACGTGTACTACCAGTGCCTACACGTACGTGTAGGTACTTTGTAGTACACGTACGTGTAGGCACTGGTAGTACATGTACGTGTAGGCTCTGGTAGTATATGTACGGATACGTGTACTACCAGTGCGTACACGTACGTGTCAAACGCACTGTGCAACTGGTGCCGTAGGGGTACGTGTCAAACGCACCATACCTGTGTGTGGATTTGAAAATTACATAGGGGACACATAAGGGACAAGTATTAGGCACTAAATGCATGCTGGTTGTCATGGATACAGAGTTTTCTGTTCAAATTTTTCCATCAGGTGTCCTGGAAAAGTCAGTTGGCCACAAAATACAATGTTGCAAAGTGGTTGTTGACTTGACATGATGCTCAAAATTTGAACAATGCAAATGCTGTCACTGGTGTATGTGGAAAGGGATTGGAGTAAACGTAAGATGTGAATGAATCTGAACAATCACTATGTACTCCACCAAATGAATGCCCCTCAGCAAGACAGATATAAGTCAGCCAGAACCCATGAGAGGGCACTTGCCTGCACAAGTTTCCTGTTGACAACACTGCTGCTGTCTGTGCTTCCTCTGGCACCATGTCAAGGTCTGTGGAGAGGGCCCAGCCATTCACCCAGGAGGAGAATGAGTGGTGACTGTGCCATACCAGTGATGCTGTGCTTGACACGTTTGTACTACATGCACACATGTGCAAAGTGTGAAGGGGAAGTGTGCCACATAGTGCCCCATCACACATGACTTGTGTACACAGGTCATCACACATCAATTGTGCAAATACATGAGGAGACATGTGCAATATCACTGCCTGACACACCTAGGCCCTGCACATGTAGGACAGCAATGACAATGACTTGACGTACATCCTTGTGCGAGTCTGAGACCTCCATTCCTTTCATGTGTGCATCCTATCAACAGTGTAAGCATGTGAAACGCATCGTACACACGCTCTGAGGGTGTGTGTACGGTCCGTATCACTAGAGTTGTGTGGCCGTAGGAGTACGCGTGGTACGGACCGTACCGGTATGGTCCGTATCACTATAGTAGTTGTGCCGTAGGAGCACTCGTGGTACGGACCGTACACACGTACGTGTACTACCAGTGCCTACACGTACGTGTACTACCAGTGCGTACCCGAATGTGTAGGCACTGGTAGTACATGTACCCATACGTGTACTAACAGTGCCTACACGTACGTGTACTACCAGTGCCTACACATACGTGTAGGCACTGGTAGTACACGTACCAGTACGTGTATTACCAGTGAATACACGTACGTGTACTACCAGTGCCTACACGTACGTGTACTACCAGTGCCTACATGTACATGTAGGCACTGGTAGTACACGTATGGGTACGTGTACTACCAGTGCGTACACGTACGTGTCGGCACTGGTAGTACACGTACGGGTACGTGTACTACCAGTGCGTACACGTACATGTAGGCACTGGTAGTACACGTACGGGTACGTGTACTACCCGTGCCTACATGTACGTGTAGGCAGTGGTAGTACACGTACGTGTAGGCACTGGTAGTACACGTACGGGTACGTGTACTACCAGTGCCTACACGTATGTGTACACACTGGTAGTACACGTACGTGTAGGCACTGTGTACTACCAGTGCCTACATGTACATGTACACACTGGTAGTACACACTGGTGGTACGTGTACTACCAGTGCCTAGTGTAGGCACTGGTAGTACACGTATGTGTAGGCACTGGTAGTACACGTATGGGTACGTGTACTACCAGTGATTACATGTATGTGTAGGCACTGGTAGTACACGTATGGGTACGTGTACTTCCAGTGCGTACACGTACGTGTAGGCACTGGTAGTACACGTGCGTGTACTACCAGTGCCTACACGTACGTGTAGGCACTTTGTAGTACACGTACGTGTAGGCACTGATAGTACACGTACGGGTACATGTACTACCAGTGCATACACGTACGTGTAGGCACTGGTAGTACATGTATGTGTAGGCTCTGGTAGTACATGTACGGATACGTGTACTACCAGTGCGTACATGTACGTGTCAAACGCACTGTGCAACTGGTGCCGTAGGGGTACGTGTCAAACGCACCATACATGTGTGTGGATTTGAAAATTACATAGGGGACACATAAGGGACAAGTATTAGGCACTAAATGCATGCTGGTTGTCATGGATACAGAGTTTTCTGTTCAAATTTTTCCATTAGGTGTCCTGGAAAAGTCAGTTGGCCACAAAATACAATGTTGCAAAGTGGTTGTTGACTTGACATGATGCTCAAAATTTGAACAATGCAAATGCTGTCACTGGTGTATGTGAAAAGGGATTGGAGTAAACGTAAGATGTGAATGAATCTGAACAATCACTATGTACTCCACCAAATGAATGCCCCTCAGCAAGACAGATATAAGTCAGCCAGAACCCATGAGAGGGCACTTGCCTGCACAAGTTTCCTGTTAACAACACTGCTGCTGTCTGCGCTTCCTCTGGCACCATGTCAAGGTCTGTGGAGAGGGCCCAGCCATTCACCCAGGAGGAGAATGAGGCATTGCTGGATGTCATCCTCCCACAGTACACCAGCCTGTATGGGAGACCAGGGGAGCAGGTGAGTGCTGACTCCACTACCTTTGACTGTGCACCTTTTTTGTGACTGTCACTTCTGGCATTGTGTCCAGGTGTGACAGACATGCAATGTTGTTTAGAGTGGGTCTCAGGGGAGGCAATGGCTTATGTCTCCCATGCAGAGCATGATGTAGTACATGTGTGCACTCCTCACTTGCATTGTGCTTACTGTGACATTCACTGCATAGTGCATGACACATTCAGCCTGGCTAATCCTTTGTGGCATTTTTTGTCTATAGTCCTGAGGTGAATCAGTGGTCCCCCCGGTGTGATAGGTGACTGTACCCACAGATGTGTGTGAGTTGAGTGGAGCTGTGGTGAGAGTGTCCAAGTGATGTGTACGCCCCCTGGACATTGATGTGTGTGAATGTTCCTTGTCATGTGAGTGTCTATGTGAAGTGTTGCACCACAGCTGCATGGAGGAGGCAACAGCTCTACCCATCTGATGTGAGAAGTAAGCTGTGCTGTGTGTCTGACTCGCTGAGCTCGCCCTACACCTTTGACACCCCACAGGCAAGTGGCACATGTGCAGAGTGAGCTTTGTATCCGTTGTTGCCAATGGCAGGTGATCTGTGCCTGTGTGTGTCTGTGTACTCTGCTGAGGTTGCGTCAGTGGCCTGGGGCATGTAACTGCTTGGAGGTGCTGTCCATCAGCCTGGTGTTGTTTGTGATGCACAGTGTGTGCCATGATCATGGAGTGTGTCGCACCCCTCATGCCACCTGTGTACTTTAGTCGGCACCTAGCCCAAGTCAGAAAACGGTGGCAGGACATCCGGTGCTAGACCCGGAGGATCGCCCAGGTCCTGCTGGGGGACTCACCTCTACGCCCCCACGGCGGGCGCCGACGCCTGACCCACCAGATGAGGCGTGTCCTGGCGGTGGTCTTCCCTGACATGGATAGGCGGTTACAGGAGAGACAGCAGCAAGGAGGGGGTAGGTACATGTGTGTTTGTTGTGTGTCACCAGCTTTTAAAAGTGCTCAGTCGCATGGATACACTGCCAGGGTTTATATGTGCAGTGCATATCCTGTTCCCCCAAGTCAACCGGTGCTGTTCTTCCTCCCTTCCCCTCCTTGACATGTGTTCCCTGGTCTGTGTGTAATCACTATTGCACATGGTCATCTAGGCTGCCAGTTGATCCAAGTGCACATTACTTTCTGCATCATGTGTGGGGGTGGTCTGTGACATGTGTTGGTACCTTGCCTGTGCCCTGTCCTGTTCAGTCATTTGGGCATCCATATTGGTTGGCACTGATGCTGAGTCTCAACATAGGAGTGTGAGGTTTCAAATTAACAGACTTGCAGCGTGCATGACCGATGTTGTGGCCTCAGACATGATGTGCATGAGTGGGAGATATGCATAGTGCCGGGACGGTTGCTCATGCTACAGTCAGATCATTCCAGGACCATGGAGCAGTGTGCCCACTACAGTCCCCTGAGACACCCTTGCCTCGTAATCATGTGTGTCATCCAACACTGTGCCCATTCTCTGTGTATTCAGCATAGGTTGGCCTCTGTGGCATTGTTTCCTGGCCTCATTTGTATTTATCTAAAGTGTGCTACATGTGTCCACTGGACAGGGTGACCCCATGTGGCTTGTGCATCCTCACACTGGGCAGTGCCTGTGTGTCTATTTACAACTATCTGTTGATGGTTGTTTGTCACAAATATGTGTTGGCAGCCTCACGAGGTGAAGTGGAGTACATTTTGCAATTCTTGATGCACATTTTTGTAAACCCTGATTAAGAGGTGTCACTTCTTGATCTGTCTCAATCACATTTTCTCAGGTATGGGGGGTTTTTGCGGGCGAGGTCTACATGTCCAAACCTTATGTCTCCTTTCCAGGTCTGACCTGTGTGTGATAATTGTCTGGACAGACACTCAACATGCAGTGACCCAGTGATGTTGTGCAGGCTTTCATGTTTGTGCTTTGCAGCATGTGTCAAAAGTTTAAATACACGATTCCTGCTCATCCATTTTTGGCACCAGTGTGTGGTCCAGATGCTATGTAGTTTGGTCCTTGTGTGCTGACATCTGTGTGGACATTCTTGCTTGCCATGAGGGTGTCTCCTCAGTGCAAGTGTGCCTTATTCCGACACAATTGCAGGCCTGTTAGCTTATGCATTGTCCGGTGTTTGGACATGTGTGTCACTCCACATGACAGGCAGTGGGTCAGATGTGTTGCCAACTGTGTCATCACGGTACGGATGGCCATGTGACAGGTGGCATGATTCAGGTTGTTAGTCAAGAAGTCTTGTACCTTGGCACTCACTACACTTGTCAACACGTCTTCATGGTTTCAATGCTTGACTTTGATGTTTTGTTGTGAAGGACAATAATGTGCCTGAATGACAGATGTCTCCCAAGGAAGTGCACAAGAAACCACCTTTACACTTTCAGGGGACATGCTGGCACTTTTTAAAGAAAGGCACAGTTCGAATAAGACTGTTTTTCAGATTATAGATATCCATGTTCCCACAGTGTGGTGGCATTTGGGTAAGTCCTTGGTTGTTGCTGTCACCAACTTATGAGTGTCAAGTCATCCAGACCGCCGTGGTGCCATGTATATGTACTTACTGAAACCCCATTTCTTTCTAATAGTGGCTTCTTTGAATAAGGCTGGCAGCTCATACAATGACTGTGTAAATGTAGTTTTGTGTGCACCTCCTTGTGTGACTTCTTTTATACAGGCACATGTGTGTTCTGTTCACAAAGTGGCACATTCACACATTCTAAACATGTAGATTGTGTAAAGTGGTGTGATTCCCAAGGGATCACAATGTCTTTCGTTTGGGTTTCCAAAGTACTTAGAGGTCTCTGATTGTGGGGACACCTTCAGCATTGAGGTCTGTTATTTAGCCTTGGGTGCACCAATACTGTTTCTTTCACAGTAAACAAGAGGTGGCATGCCTTCATAGTATTGCTGTGCTCAACTGTTCCCAGACACTAGCTTCTCAGTATATTTCTAAATCAAGTTTTTGGCTGTTGTGTCCTATTTTTTCTTGTTTCCAAGTGGCATGGTGGGTCAACCAACTGTGGAGTTGGTTCTCATCACCGCCCTCCCAGTTGCTCCGGTCCCTTCTGTCCGTGCAGGGCACCACCATGTCTCCTTCGTGCCAGGCACCGCACCCCCTGCCCCTGTCACCCCTGCTGCCCTCCCTGCAGAGTCTGTGGACATTCAGCGGCAGTTGCAGGTTGGCCAGACATCGATGCTGAATGTACTCCAAACGGGCAAGGCACTCCCCGGGTAGGGGAGTTGAGTCCCCCCCATGTCCACCCCCTCCCCCAGTAGCATTGCCCCCCATTCCTCCGCCCCCCCTCCTTTGTGTCTGTGGTTTCTTCCGGTGCAGGGGATACTCTGGACGCACTGGCAGAAGTGTGCAGCGCTGAGCTCACCTCCACCTTTGGCGCTGCCCCACCACCTGTGGTGGAGGCGTCCGGCCCTGCACCCACCACACCTACCCTTCCACCTCCTGTCCCTGCGGTGCCTGGCCTTCCCCACATGATGCCGCCCCCACAGTCGACGAACCTGAGGGTTCAAATGTGCAGGCAAGCTAGGGGAGACACGTGCCCATGTGTCCCCCCAAGGACTTCTATTCTGGACTGGCCATTGGCCTTTGTATATAGTGTTCTTGAAAAAATAATAATTTTAAGCTGATTAAAGCATTTTCTTTTTACTTTGAACACTATTGCATTTCAGGTATTGATGTTGGTGCTGATGCTCCAGGAGTTGGGGTTGTGGTAATGTGTTATGTTTCGGGCAAAGGTTCGAGTCTGATGGTCATGAGGTGGACCATGGGATCTGCGTGCCATCACAAGGTCTCTGCAAAGGATCTTTGGTCGTGTGTGTTATTTGTTTTTGAGACATTGTACCAAGGAGTGTCCCTTCCTCCGTGGCACCTGAAATCTTCCCTGCAGAGAGTTGCACAATTGTTGTGCTGACCTATGTATACATTCCCTTTGTTGGTGATGGATCCCTTCAACTATGGCCATGCCTGCTCAGCAATGTCTCCAGCTGCATCGTCTGTGCCATCCTTGCTAGTCACTGTACTTGTGTATTGAGTATGTTGCCATGCCTTCATGGAGAAATTCTCCCTTTTCCGCACTATGCATATGTGTGATCCCAGCCTAGCACACATATGATACTTGTTCTGCAGGGTATTTGGGCACCTGACTCACAATTGTGGGCATTGTATCTGTGGGAACTCCACCCTATTCCTTCCATGAGAGACAACATCTTGGTGGCTGTCCCAGCCCCTGTACATTCCTATCAGTCCTGGGATGTGCATGATAGTGTGTGTTCCCTTTGGCTCTCTTAGTTTAGTAGGCATTGACATGACTATACAGTCTTGTGGCATGATCTCTGTGTGTGTATTGTGCTGCATCTGCCAGGGGTGGGTATGCATGTGTCATTTGTCCTCACACCCACATGTGGTGTGTCATGCAGTGGGGGAAAGACATCCATCCTCATGGGAGTGGGACACTGCTGTCAGTGATGTGTTGTTAAGACACTATCAACATAGTCGAAAATTAGGGATGCATACATACACCCATGGAGTTGTGGTCATCTGATAATGATGTACACACCACCATGTCTCTGTCCACTGCTGGTATTCCTCTGCACCCACCCCTCACATGTCTCTGTCCACTGCTGGAAGTGATAGGCACCCACCCCATGTCTCTGTCCACTGCTGGGAGTGATAGGCACCCACCCCTCACATGTCTCTGTCCACTGCTGGGAGTGATAGGCACCCACACCTCACATGTCTTTGTCCACTGCTGGGAATCCTAGGCAGCCACCCACCCACCCGCACCCTTGGTGCAGTACACTGCTCTTCTGGGCATACACACACCCCAATATACTGGTTATATGCTGCACCAGGCCCTAAGCAAACATTTGTGGCGTGTGTACGCCTTGTATCACAAATGTACTGGTGCCCTAGGGGTACGGGTGATGCGGTCCATACCCCCGCATTCATAGGTTGGGTACGGTCTGTACCACACGTACCCCTACGTCACCACTACAATGGTGGTACGGACCGTACCCACGCTCTGAGGGTGTGGGTACGGTCCATACCACGCGTACCCCTACTTCACCACTACAATGGTGGTACGGACCATACCCACGCTCTGGGGGCTTGGGTACGGTCCGTCCCACCATTGTAGTGGTGACGAGATTGGTGGACACGCCCCCCGAAGTGACCAGACCCTGGAGGTAATGTATGTCCTCCATATTGTATGTTTTAATTTGTGTAGGGGGTATGTTTCATGCCCCTCACCCCCCCTTGACAGATGGGTGTTGTTCTCACCTTCTGCGGCGTGTGCGTCGGGTTCAGTGCACCAGGTCGTAGGCTAGGAGGGCCGGGATGACACGTAGGATGGGGTCCATGGCTGTCCGTCGCGTACCGGTGCTCCTTAACAGCGTCGTCCTCAATTTCCTGGGAGTTTTTGGCTGCCGTAAAAAATGAGCCATGCGGAGTGATGAAGGCACGAATCGTACTTGCTGGTCCGTAAAAAAACGCTGCCTGACTCCGTACGGACATCACGTACGTGATGTCCCGGATTAGAATTGTGGGTATTTTTTAGCCGCACGTAATTTTTTACGAATCGTACGGAAATGATATTTCTGTACAAATCGTACTTGCTGGTTTGTAAGGTGGATTTCCCGGGTACGAGTCGTACAGAGAATACGCTCCGTACGACCAATCGTACCTGGGTTTTACAGGATTGGAATCGGCACCCAAATATTAACTATGTCAGGAAAACTTGTTGTTTGAAGAATGTACTTGTAAGAAAGAAAGTGATGTCAGATCACTCGGACAGCGTGCTCCGAAAAAGACTGGTCAGTACAGGGCTCTACGTAACTCCTGTTTTTGAATGCTGCCTCCCACAAGATGGTGACAAGCAGACTCTCCCCAGGTTGCTCAAGGCTAGTCCCTGCTGGAAGGGACACAGCATTTACAACGCTGCCATTACATCGCATTTCTTTTACAATGCGGTCGTTACAACAGTAGCGTTGTTAGAACACGATACCTTTACATTTCGAGTCATTAGATCAACTTGATGTAGGGGGCACTCTAACCTAAGGAATAGTATGATTTACTATTCCAACACAGTCCCTACTATTGCGCACGCTGGAGTTGGAATAGTAAAATATACTATTCCTAAGTCCAGCGCACCCCATGCAGCAATTCGATCTAATGACTTGCGATGTAAAGGTATCTGCATTCTAACAATGCCTTCGTTTTAATGACTGTGTTCTAATAGAGTACGATGTAATAGCATGCATAGTAACATGCTATATTCTGCTGGAAAGCATCCGACATCAACTAGGCAGCTGCACAAAAATGACATTGTCATAGGAGATTCCTCAGCTGCTCCACGCGACTCCATAAACTCTGTAGGGTGCACATGCTATATTAAAAATTTAAACCGCAGCAAAACGGTTTACCTGGCCTGACAGTGGGCAAGACTTTGAAGTAAAGACCAACAAATTAAAAAAATAATTAGTCTCACCTTTGATAGCAAAGAGGTTTGGTAGTGGCTTTGTCAAACAAGTTACCTGCAACTGCTGGACAGATAGTTTACTCTGTAAATGCAGGTGCAGGTAATCGGCCCACGAAGTTTGCTTGTCAGACTTGCAGAAGATTTGAGGAATAGTGTGAAGGGATTACCAGCTTGCTTCAATTTGAATTAAAACTAGAGGTCCCAAACATGTACTAAAGTGGCACGTTTGGGACTCATATGGCTCCTTGTTTATGAGAGTAGACAAGGTGGCAAAAGCGAGTTTCCTTGACTACAAAAGCAGGCTCTGACCTAAATGAAATATTAACTTGTTCTGGGTCAAATTAGAGAAACCACACTATGCAAGCAGACACATGCCCGGTTGGAGGCGACCGATGTGGAGGTCACTGCTAGAGCTGATAGTCTTTAGAGCACTGTGTCTCTCCAGTTTTTCTTCTTGGTTACCTTAATATATATAAAAAGTTCTTCTTTTTGTAAGCTCCTTTGTATAGGTTTCTTCATTCAGTATTTTCCTTGTAGCACACAGAGTTTCTTTTTCCAGGAATCGCCGCCAAAATTATGTAGTAATTAAGTCCAGTAGCTGAGATGTAGTTTCTGTTGATTTATTCAGTTTTAGTTACAGGATGTTATGTTCATGTGAAGCAGCCCCACCGGGAGCAGCCTGCCTGCTGCTCAGCCCATACTCCAACTGTCACACCTCACCACACAGGTACCCAAACATTCCATTCAAGTCATCACACCAACAATCCACGCAGCACATTCACACTGGCCAAGCAGCTGGGGATGATGTAACAGGGTAAATACATAAACAGGATTCTACTCCATGTTTTGTATAAATTATAATATGTTTGTGATATGAGAACTATCTCTTTCTACTTTGTAGTGTGTTGTTTTTAAAGATGTGCAATAAAAACATTATCTTTGCTTCAAACGGCCACTTTCAATAAAGTGAGGTTTGATACTTCCCGTCTTTTGAAAGAAAACAAGCCAGCATTGAATCTCAAAGCAGTATATTCGAATTAAAAAATGACAAGGTCATGTAATTTTCAAATAAATGTGTTAATCTGATCAGTCATGTTTATTCCTGGTGACCCCACTACTCCCATTTGTTGGGCTTCTCGTAATAGGCTCAATAACTACTGTCTTCCTATTAAAACATCTGAAAAACAGTGCATTATCCAATATGCCAATTTAGCAATTATTCCACAAGTTAACTGCAGCCTGTAGGCCCTGGGGAATCCTGTCCTGGCTATATATATATATATATATTACCTACTGGCAGTCGCCAGTTGGTAGTTATAGTTAGGACCTATTTTCCATAGGAAATCCGCAACATTCTATTCCCAATAAGTCTGGCGCCGGTTGACGAATCTTTGCGAAATTTTCCAAACTTTTGGCCAGCTCCGGTCCACTCCTATCCTGAAAGTTTTGTGGTGATTCGTCAAGTGGGGGCTGAGACCAAAGGGGGGTCCCAAAACGCGTTTTCCCCATGCATTTTCCCATAGGACCTGTTGACGCAGCTACAGCCCGAACTGCTGAACGGAATTACACCAAATTTGGTAAAGAGGTAGTCCTCAGTTCAGACTCGTGACTTTTGCATAAATGGTGTATATATATCTATGGCCTCGGAGGATCCGCGCACCCTATGCGCACCCTAAGCGCACCCTCTGCAAACTGAGCGCCCACCCTCCCGATCACATGCTGAATGCTAATTGGCTGTCAAGTGTCTGTCTACATTCGAAACCAGGAACTGTTGGCAGCCATTTTGTGACTCGGTAGAAGCGCGGCTGATTAAGTAAGGGAAATAAGTGTGTAAAAGATGTAAAGGGGGCAGGGTAGAAATACTCTGACCCTCTAGTGTTGCTTATGGGGTCCCAGAAGGACCCCCTGGGGCCCCGTTTCTTTTTTTTTTAAACGGCGAAAAGCGCGCAGGGTGCGTGGATCCGGCCGGAAAAAAAACAACCCCGAACCGCGGGCTTCCGCACTTCGTTAATAATTAGCCCCCGGGTGGGCCAAATCCCGGGGGCAAAATCTTTATAAATTAATGGGGAAGGGGGGCTGCATAGCCCCCCTCCTGGAGCCCTCGAGGGCCCCTGGGACCGCCACCCCCAGGGCCGGCTCCTACAGTGTCCTGGGGTGCCCACCCCCAGGACACTGTTGTTTGCTATGAGAGGACGGGAGTCTCCCGCCCTCCCATAGCAAACTTCGTTAGGATTTTGAAAGAGAGAGGAGGGAAACCTGCTCTCTCTTTCAAAATCCAAACGATATTGCTTTTCCACACGGGGAGCTGCATGTCAGCAGCTCCCCATGTGGAAAAGCAATGCCGGCTCCCGATGGACGTGGCTAGCCGGATGGTACCTTGGGGGCGTTGGGGCTGCCCCCACGGTCTCCAATGTTTTTTTATAAGCCCCGGTGGATGGGGTCCCCTGGGATAAGAAAAATTTGTGATAGGAGCTATTTTTTTTTGGGATAAAATTAGGAGTCGCGCATCCTAACGCGTTGGGTGCACGATTTCTCTCGCGTAGGGTGCGCAGTTCCTAACGCATTGGGTGTGCGGATCCAAGGAAAAAAACTTACATTTTTGGGAGATAAACATCAAGCTTAAGTGTTTTGTTCTTGAGTGGCTCTAAAAAGAGCCGTTGTGTTCATTGAGAGTTTTTGGTACTTATAAGTAAGTACCTATACAGAGTCTAAAGTTGTTGAGGAAGACTCCCGTCTTCTTCATCAGTAAAGTGTACTCCATCTCTCCTATACATCTCTTGCATATGAAAGCGCAGATTGTTATTGTAAATGGACCCCATTCTGTAGTCTCGGAGAAAAGGAGAAACAGATTTATTCACATGTTTCCTAGCTTTCTCAATTTGTGGACAAAAATAATTGGACCAGTTCCATTTCTGCCTTTGGCATATGTTAGAATACACAAAGGCAGTTTTGGGGAAAAGTGAAATCAGTTCTGCAAAGGTGTCCTTCATAAGCATTTCCAGACCTACCCCAGTCAAAGTGCCTAGGTAATAGCCGCCACAGTGCACTATTATGAGGTCAAGATGTTGGATATGCATAAAGGATTTTACCAATGGCATCAATTGGTGCCACTTTAACCCTCTCTGTCCAATCCATTTAATGTCTACATTTGGCAAACCTAGGTCTTTGTGAATGCCTTTGTTTTCTGCATACCTTTGGCTCCAGAAAATATAGCTGTGTCCCACAATCCACACTCTAAGCATCTTGAAGGGAGGTCTGGATGCACTCAGATGGTTTCTGTAAATGAAATGGCAGTTTGAAAAGTAAGATTTTTCTAAAATGGTGGCTAAGATGCAGTTCTGAAAAAAGACAAGAAATCATTGGTTGTTTGACAACCTTCTACACTGAAAGGCAGGGTGCATGTTTCTGTTTTTTAAACGCATGATTCTTATTGGTTAACAAAAACTGATTGAAAGGAACATTATATATGATAAGCTGATATGTTGAAAAGTCAAGCACACTTGCTGTTTTGATTAGCAACATTGTGTGCTGAACCTGTGACCTGTGTGCTCAGTTCAGTGTTCCATGACCTGTTTCTATGGTAACAGGCAGAAGGCAGATTGGGGGTTCAAATTTATGTCATTTTAAAGGGTTGAAATGTTTAACCAATAGAAATGTGTGTTAGCTTTTGAATTTATGTGGGAAGGAATGTGATTTGATGTTTACATGTATATGTGTGGAAAATGAGAGGGAAACGTTGCCATTCTTTGGTTTTGCTGAGAGGTGCACAGTGCAGAGATTCTGTATAAGAAAATCTGGTGTGTGACTGATATACTTCTTAAACTACAAAACAACTTGAAAGGTGAGTTATTTAATTGTGAGGGGATGCATGTGGTCTATTTTAATTTTAATCAAACTAATGTGTTTCTCCTGCTAAAGTGCAGGGAGTACTTTTTTTTGTCTACAATCTTATTGTCAGTGTGTGTGCATGTAGACACTAGTCTGTGATAAGCATTTGTGTTTGCAGACAGATAACTGTGCTGTTTTTATATTTTGGTACAATTACATAACAGTCATTCTTTATGAATTTGCAAAATGATTCATGTTTCTATACTAAAATGTAGTATTTGTAGATTAAGAAATGTGTTTTGGTATAGTGGAAGGTATAGTGTTGTTTCTCTAGAATCATACAGTGAGTCTGTGTGCATTTAGGAATCATTTTAGAGAAGCATTTTGGTACTAATGTGTAGTAGAAAATTGTCTGTAATGTGTGCAGTCACCTTAGATCTTGTAGACTAGTATATGTATTTTGTACAAGGGATAGTTGGCTGTCTACAATCACACTATGAGTCTGTGTGAATTTGGGTAACCATTCTGAGAGAAGCATTTGGTAACATCATGTATTTGCTTGCAGATAACTGTTTTAAACCCCGTCAAGTTGTCAAATTTTAGTGGCATTAGAAGCCAGTCTTTGCTTATGCATTGATAAAATGACTCAGGCTTTGACACTAAAGTGTGTACTGAGATATGTAGATTGTGTGCAGTACACTTACCCCTTCCAGACTAGTGAATGAGTTTTGGTAAATTCGTAGGATAATGTTGCTTGTCTAAAACCACACTGTGAGTCTGTCTGCATTTGGGTAAGGATTGTGAGAGAAGCATTTGGTAGCATCGTGTATTTGCTGACAGATAACTGTTTTAAAACTGGTCATGTTGTCGAGTTTTAGTAGCATTAGAAACCAGTCTTTGCTTATGCAATGATAAAATGAGTGAGGCTTTGACACTAAAGTGCAGTACTGACATACGTAGATTGTCTGCAGTATCATTACACTTTTCAGGGTAGTGAATGAGTTTTGGTAAACTCCTAGGATAGTGCTGCTTGTCTAAAATCACACTGTGAGTTTGTGTGTATTTGGGTAAGGATTGTGAGAGAAGCATTTGGTAACATTGTGTATATGATGACAGATAACTGTTTTAAAACCTGTCATGTTGTCAAGTTTCAGTAGCATTAAAAGCCAGTCTTTGCTTATGCACTGATAAAATGAGTTAGGCTTTGACACTAAAGTGCAGTACTTAAATATGTAGATTGTGTGCAGTCTCCTTACCCCTTCCACAGTAGTGAATCAGTTTTGGTAAACTGCTAGTGATAGTGTTGCTTGTCTAGAATCACACTGTGAGTCTGTGTGCATTTGGGAACCACTGTGAGTGAAGCATTTGGTAACATCATGTATTTGCTGACAGATAACTGTTTTAAAACCTGTCATGTTGTCAAGTTTTAGTAGCATTAAAAGCCAGTCTTTGCTTATGCATTGATAAAATTAGTCAGGCTTTGACACTAAAGTGCAGTACTTAAATATGTAGATTGTGTGCAGTACGCTTACCCCTTCCAGACTAGTGAATGAGTTTTGGTAAACTCCTAGGATAGTGTTGCTTGTCTAAAATCACACTGTGAGTCTGTGTGCATTTGGGTAAGGATTGTGAGAGAAGCATTTGGTAACATCGTGTTTTTGCTGACAGATAATTGTTTTAAAACCGGTCATGTTGTCAAGTTTTAGTAGCATTAGAAGCCAGTCTTTGCTTATGCATTGGTAAAATGAGTCAGGGTTTGACACTAAAGTGCAGTACTGAAATATACAGATTGAGTGCAGTCCTCTTACCTCTTCCACAGTAGTGAATGAGTTTTGATGAACTCCTAAAGATAATGTTGCTTGTCTAGAATCACACTGTGAGTCTGTGTGCATTTGGGTAATCATTGTGAGAGAAGCATTTGGTAACATTGTGTATTTGCTGACAGATAACTGTTTTAAAACCTGTCATGTTGTCAAGTTTTACTAGCATTACAAGCCAGTCTTTGCTTCTGCATTGATAAAATGAGTCAGGCTTTGACACTAAAGTGCAGTACTGAGATATGTAGATTGTGTGCAGTACCCTTACCCCTTCCAGACTAGTGAATGAGTTTTGGTAAACTCCTAGGATAGTGTTGCTTGTCTAGAATCACACTGTGAGTCTGTGTGCATTTGGGAACCACTGTGAGAGAAGCATTTGAGTACTTGACATCTTTGCATACGCATAACTGATTAAAAACCTTTCCTGTTCTCAAGTTTTGGTAGAATTAGAAGGCAGTCATTGCTTATGTATTCACCCAGGAACTGTCCTTGCAATACTGTAAACATTCAGTTAATATCCAAGTAGTAACGGAGTGAGGCAGGCCTTAGCACATGCATTGATTCAAATGCTTATCCACTATGCACGCAGTCCTCTAATCATCTACACAGTTCTCTTTCACACCTTTAATTCCACAGTCAGTATCCGTACACTTCCATCAAGCACCCTGTCACTCCACTTGTATTTCTCTAGTGACCCATTCTGTACAATGTACTAATCCATTCACTGCGCCTAAACCCAAACACTTATAAATTCACCCAGGCACTCTCCTTGCAGTACTCGAATCATTCAGTCAGTACCCAAGTACTCATCCAGTGACCCAGCCCTTAGTACTAGGACTGCTTCAAACCCCTATCCACTATGCATGCAGTCCTCTAACCACCTACACACTTGTCTTTCACACCTTCAAATCCCCAGTCAGCATACATACACTCCAGCAAACACTCTGTCACTCCCCTTGCACTCCTCCAGTGACCCATTCAGCACCATGTACTAATCCATTCACTGCGCCAAAACCCAAACACTTATAAATTCACCCAGGCACTCTCCTTGCAGTACTCTAATCATTCAGTCAGTACCCAAGTACTCATCCAGCGAGCCAGGCCTTAGCACATGGACTGCTTCAAACCCCTATCCACTATGCATGCAGCCTTCTAACCACCTACACACTTGTCTTTCACAACTTCAATTCTCCAGTCAGTATCCATACACTTCCAGCAAACACCCTGTGACTCCCCTTGCACTCCTCTAGTGACCCATTCAGCACCATGTACTAATCCATTCACTACGCGAAAACCCAACCACTTATAAATTCACCCAAGCACTCTTCTTGTACTCCTCCAATGACCCATTCAGCACCATGTACTAATCCATTCACTGTGCCAAAAGCCAACCACTTATAAATTAATCCAGGCACTCGCCTTGCAGTACTCTAATCATTCAGTCAGCACCCAAGTATTCATGCAGTGAGCCAGGCCTTAACACATGGACTACTTCAAACCCCTATCCACTATGCATGCAGTCCTCTAACCACCTACACACTTGTCTTTCACACCTTCCATTCCCCAGTCAGTATCCATACAGTTCCAGCAAGCATCTTGTCACTCACCTTGCACTCCTCCAGTGACCCATTAAGCACCATGTACTAATCCATTCACTACGCCAAAAGCCAACCACTTATAAATTCACCCAGGCACTCTCCTTGCAGTACTCTAATCATTCAGTCAGTACCCAAGTACTCATGCACTGAGCCAGGCCTTAGCACATGGACTGCTTCAAATGCCTATCCACTATGCATGCAGTTCTCTAACCACCTACACACTTGTCTTTCACACCTTCAATTCCCCAGTCAGTATACATACACTCTAGCAAACACCCTATCACTCCCCTTGCACTCCTCTACTGATCCATTCAGCACCATGTACTAATCCATTCATTGCGCCAAAAACCAAGCACTTATAAATTCACGCAGTCACTCTCCTTGCTGTACTCTAATCATTCAGTCAGTACCCAAGTACTCATGCAGTGAGCCAGGCCTTAGCACATGGACTGCTTCAAACGCCTATCCACTATGCATGCAGTCCTCTAACCACCTACACACTTGTCTTTCACACCTTCAATTCCCCAGTCAGTATTCATACACTTCCAGGTAGTTTTGCCGTGATCCAAGTGTTACTCTATGGACTGTTTCAAACGTCTATCCAGTATGCATGTAGGTCTCTAGCCACCTGCACACTTGTCTTTCACACCTTCAATATCCCAGACAGTATTCATACATTTCCCGCAAACACTCTGTCACTCCCCTTATACTTCTCCAGTGACTTATTCAGCACCATGTACTAATGTATTTACTGCACCAAAATACAAATACTTATAAATTCATCCTGGCACTCTCCTTGCAATACTCAAAACATTCAGTCAGTATCCAAGTACTATTGGACTGAGACAGGCCTTAACATATGGATGGATTCAAACACGTGTCCACTATGCATGTAGGTCTCTAATCACCTACACACTTGTCTTTCACACCATCAATATCCATGTCAGTATTCATCCACTTCTAGCAAACACCCTGTCACTCACCCAGTGTGTCTCCTTATAGTACTGTAATCATTCAGTCAGCATGTAGTCTTTTAGTGAGGTAGGCTTTAGGGCATGAACTGCTTCAAAGTAGTATGCACTATGCATGTAGTGTTTTAACGATCGTCACACTTGTGCTTCAGGGCTATACTTTCTCAGTCAGTTTTTATATAAAATATGTTTCTACAGTAATAGTATAGTATACATTTGAAAGTTATTAACCTCTTCTGTGCCCATGACGAGATAGTCTCGTCATGGAGCACGGTCGCGCTGTGCCCATGACGAGACTATCTCGTCATGAAACCCGCCCACTAAGGAAACGCCCGGCACAGGAGGGGGAAAGGGCGTGGCACCGAAGGGGTTAATATACATTTATTTGTGATTCTTTCTTACAGATACTGTTTTTCAACGTTAAAATAGAGAAATCATGCCAGAAAAAAAAAGAAAAAGAAAATACAGAGACAGGAGAATTACTAGAAGAAACATCAACCACAAGTATTGAATGAACAAGATAATGTGGCTAAAAAAAAAAATCTTCAGGTAAGATCACAAAGCAATTTATTAAAAATGTTTGTAGGACCAAACAGAATGTACAGAATGCTGAAACCACTGTGAATGCTTCAACTAGAAAAAAAATTAAAAATAAGAGGAAAACCAAAAAAGCAAATGGACAGTCAAAGGAGACAAAGTTTGGTAAAAGAAGGCAAAAACAGTATAAGGAATTACGCAAAAAAATATTTTACAAGAGAGTAGTACATAATTTGCTGAAAGATGTGAAGAAATATAAAAAGAGAGCTCTATTTTATAAAAAGAAGAAGCATATTGAAAACATTGTTGAAAAGGCTTTTGAAGTAAAAAGGAAACTATTCATTTTAGTATTAAACAGAATTCGATCACTAGATAAACCAATCCATTTAATGAAGGTCAAAAGTAGGAGGAAAAGAGTAATTAATCGAAAAAAAAATTGTGATGTTTTTTGGGGAAAATGGTAACACAGTTCCAGTTCAGAGCCTTTCTTTAATGAAGAGAGTTATTTTCAGAGCAAAAAATTATTGTATGCAGTTGACACCAGTGGTAGAGGTCATGAGGTTAGAGATGGTTGTTCAATTGAGAAAGAGAAAATGGTTGAAAGAAATGCAGAAGAAGTGATAGCTGATGAATTTCTAGGGAGACGTCCTAAACACCCTGTGTACACTTGGGATTGCAGTAGTATTTGTAGTGTACGACAGGAATCTATTGATAAATTATGTAGTTTTTTACGCGCATATAGTAAAAAATTGTTAAACAAAAGATTAAGGTGTTGCAAGGACTAGACCCTTGCAGAGTGAGAAAAAATACTGGTTTGCAAGGTCATTCTCTCGCTTGTCTTTCTAGGAAAGTTTGTCAAAGTGTTTTTCACCATTTCAGGATTCTGGCAGTACATCATACTCAAATGCGGAAGTTAGTGAGAAGATTGTATTATGCAAAAAGTCCAGCACTAAAGTTAAATGAGTTGAACAGTGCTCTTTTGCGTGGGTCAGTATCAGATGTGAAGAAGGTTTGTGATGATATTGAGTTTTGTTACTTTGGTCCTCAGCAAGAGAGTGCAGAAACTGACACATTAGTAGAACAAAATGTTGAAGACAATGTAGAACCCGTAATTACAAAAAATGTTGAGGATGAAATCACAAAGTTTAAGGTAATTTCAGGTGAAAGACCAAATGTTTCTTGTATTTGTTGTCGGTGAAGTCACTACAAAAATCAGACTAGGGGTGTCAATCTGTACTTAAAAAGTGAAATAGAAGATAATGATAAGTGGATGGAATTTGCAACTTATTTGTTGGTAGAGGATTGTTTTAATTTGGGATCTGAGCAGCGTATTTGCAAATATTGTTATAACAAATTAGATGAGAATAAAATGCCTGCTAGAGCTGTTCATAATATTCTAGAGTTGGTTGCTATTCCTCCAGAGCTTATAGATTTAAATACGTATGAGTCTATTCGCATTTAATGTGTTCACCCGTTTCAGGCTATTGTTCGTATGGAGCCTAAAACAGGTAAATTACCTCCATCAGAGTTGCAAAGAGGATTGAAAGGAAGAGTTGTGTATTTACCGTTAGATTTAAGGAAAAATATTGAACCTATTGGTGTAGACCATGCAGAAAATGAGCCACTAGTCATTCTAGTTAATGGTTTTCCTACTAAGAATAAGAAAATCTGGCAAGAGTTAGTGGGTGTTAGAAAAGTACAAAAGGCATCATTGTATCTGATGAAAAATAATGAGTACTATAGAAATGAGTTTGTAGGAGAAGAAGAAATAGATTTAGCAGAAGATACTGAAACATTAAGGGGCCGATTCCGATTCCGGCCGCAAAACGAACCGACTGACACGGCCCCGGACAGAATACCGACCGACACGTACCAGCGCCGTACGACCCGTGCAGTACGATGGAACGTGAGTGGATTACAACCGACACGTACGGAATACAAGCCGTACGACCGAGCCGGAGGGAAAATAGTGATCCGGCTGGAAAACCAATGCAATTTTTACCGACCGGCAGGAACCCGGAATCAACCCGACCGACCTGTACCCGCGATGTACGATTAGCGCAGTACGATGCAATGCGTGTTAAACCAGACCGACTCGCACGGAGACCAAGCCGCACGACCGAAACGCACAGACAACCCGGCACACAAGCAATAGAGACCGCCGCGAACAACGCCTACCAAACACAGAAGACAGGCAGCGTGAACGAGACGGAGAAGCTCGCACGAGACAACAGCAGCGTCCGTTTCCGTCACATGAACGTCTCCGACATGCCTACAAAACACAAAGGAAAAAACACAAAAAAAGGACCAAACAAGCAATGACTAAGCCAATAAATACCCAACACAAATTAATTGGACAAAGACACACCCATAACTCCAACTATATAAAGGACTACAATCACTACCATCATCCCTTGCAAACAGGAGACACAGCCAGCAGCAAACACCAGTACACAGCAACCACAGACACACTCACAACTCACCCATCACACAACTCACACACCATCAGCACCTCATACAAAAGCACACACACATACACACAGCAAAACCAACACCAAACCACCCTCACTTGCACCCTCACACACACATCCCTCACCACCACCACCCATCACCATGCCCCCAAAGAAGAATCCAAAGTTCACAGATAGTGAGTCAGAAGTGCTGGTAGACAAGATCATCAGAGTAGAGCCACATTTGTTTGGTACATTGGTTCAAAGGACCCCCATCTCACAGAAAACCAAGATCTGGTCGAGAATTGTGGACAAGGAGAATGCACAAGCACCAACGTTGCGCACAAAGGATGATATCCAGAACAGGTGGTATGACGTGCGCAGGAGGGTCAAGAAACTCATCGAGAAAGATCACGCCTTGAGTCAGCGCACCGGCGGTGGCCCTCCTGCCAAACCAGTCTACTTCAGGACCTGGGAGGAGAAGGTGCGGGACATCCTACCACCAGAGAGTGTCCATGGCCTAACAGACATCCCAGAGACTGGTGAGTACACAAACAACATACCCAAGATTGTGTGGCAAGGGGATAGTGAAACCATGCACCCCAAGCAAACCTACACTAACCAATAGATAATCAACCCAAGATGTGTATGCCAGTCAAACAAACACAATACCTGCCATCTCATAGTGCCTGGGGACTGTGTCATGACATGCACCAACCTACAAACAAATAGAGCAATCCACTGGCACTAAGCCAAATACATCCAGCCAGACAGTTTGCCACCACAAACACACCACCTCACAGTGCAGCCGACTGTCAGGAAGGAATAGTGGGGATGCAGGTGAAGTGAGTGTAGACAAAAGCATGATGGGGCCTGTAGTCACAGATAATGCCCCCCCTCCTGATTGGCCGATCAAGACCTCTCTGAAACATGCCCACATCACAGGGAGTGAAAAATGACTGACAAGATGGCTGACACTGGGTTCTGCTGTGGGGAGCACAAGGCCCTGCTAGAGCATGTGCGCAAATCAGAAGCAGGACACCACTGACTGACATCCTGAAAGACAACTTGCATGCCCTACAATGGAAGCACTTGTCATGATGGGAAGGAGGACTGACAGCCCTGACCATACTAATCAGCATGGGGAGACAGCCCCCAACACAAACTCCACACAACTCACTGGGTACAATGCATTGACACACACCTCATTGAAATATCAGCAAAAGATACCCCATACTGGGTGCTCCTGGAACTTGTAGCCAAACAAACACCAGGATTTCACAGTCATCCATCTTGCTATTGCTGTCACACCCCCTCACAGGGAAGCAGAGAAAAGAGGGAGGAAGCATGGGCATGCTGGAAAGGGGGGTGTAACCAAGAGTATGATGGGACTCACAGCCACAGACAACCTACACCCACCCGCATGGACCAGCAAGATCAACCTGAAACATACTCGCCTCACAGGGAGTGGGAAGGGACTGACAAGATGTCTGACACTGGGCTCTGTTGTGGGGAGCACAAGGCCAAGCTGGGCCTGCTAGCCAAACAAACACCAGGATTTCACAGTCAGACATCTTGCCATTGCTGTCACACCCCCTTACAGGGAAGCAGAGTCAAGAGGGAGGAAGCATGGGCATGCTGGGAAGGGGGGTGTAGCCAAGAGTATGATGGGACTCGCATTCACAGACAACCTACACCCACCCACATGGCCCAGCAAGATCAACCTAAAACATACTCACCTCACAGCGAGTGGAAAGGGACTGACAAAATGTCTGACACTGGGCTCTGTTGTGGGGAGCACAAGGCTATGCTGGCAAATGGCCAACAACAAGATCAAATTCTGTCTGTGACAAGCTGGGAAAAAGCAGTGTACAGGCAGGCATCTGTTAGAAAAGTAGAAAATGTCATGTTTGTGAACCAACGATGCATGTAGAAACATAAATCACATTGTGTGTCTCTTCCAAACACAGGTCGTGCTGGGCACCCAGTGACAAATTACGAGGATACCCAGTCCCAGACTCTGTTGGACACTGAGTTCTCTGGTCTGACTCTCTCACTGTCCTCTTCGGATGACGACAACCAACCTGGCACCTCCGGTGTGAGCCATCATGCAGCACCAGCAGCAGCAACATCTGCCCCCCTGTACCCACGCCTCCAGCATGTGGACACTGACAGGGCACCCCAGCCAACACGGACAGACCAAGGAAAATCAACACCCACAGCACAGGGATACAGGACCCCCCTGGAAGCTACAGCCAACACCACCAGCAACACCACCCAAGGGGTCCCAGGGTTACCTGTGCGTACCGCCGCTGGTCCTGCCCGTGGGGAGAGCGGTGCTGGGAGGGGTGGGAGGCACAGGGCACGCCTTGCATTGCAGAGGGGTCTGGACTGCATGATGACCCTCAACTGGCATGCATTATAGATGAATACCAGGATAGCACTGGAGGATTTGGCCAGGTAGTGGGGATCCTCAAGGACATGCAACAGGAGCAGGTCGCCCAGCATGCCCGCATGGAGGAAAAGTGGGATGCCCTTTCTGCGGTGCATCGGGACATACTACAATGCCTCCGTCAGATTAACACCAAACTCTCCCCACCCCCCTGTGTGCCCACAACATCTGTCGCAACACCATCTGCCAGAGCCACAGGGAGGGAGGAGGACTCTGGCGGAGAGTCCTCTGCACCGCAGAGGCCTGCACATGAGGATCCCCCCCCCGGAAGAAGAGGGGTCGTCCGAAGAAGGACATGTGAGAGGCAGATGTCCCAGCACATCCCCCAGGGCCTCTAAACCTGTTCTGGACAATGTTCTTTGTGCGCAACCCGTTCACCTTGTCCAATCGCACACAACTCGCCCACATCACATGGAGGGTTCATGTTGGGCCAATGTAGCAGACGACTGTGGACTTTACTCTGGACATTTCATCTACCAGCACTTCCAACTCCAATGTGAACTTTGGATTCCCAAACCACTGTACAGCACCCACCATCCTGTGTACCTCACTCACACATGTTTGTAAATAAACTCACCAGTACACCATACTTGCCTCTGTTGTGATTCAAACTTGTCATGTTCAGGGCGAAGTCGATCTGCTACACAACACAGTGCATGCCAAATACTGCAACAATGTGACCAACGTAAGGTGAGTCATGGGGATGTGACTCATGTGAGGGAGACACACCACTATGGCAACACAAAACATTCTCACCATGGCCATGTTACTCATCACACACAATGGTGTTGACCTGAAACACATTGGCATGCACAGACACAACACCAAGCACAGTCAGTGGTAACAAGTCCACAGGTGAGGTAAGCAGATGTCACTCAGATATGGGAAAACAGACAACACACATAACAAAGCATAGCACAGGTTCATTACACATCAGCAACACGTTTATTCCACACTAGTTGCACGGTAATTCTACGTAACAGTGGACACACGGTCACAATGTGTTGGAGAATGGAAGTCCAGGGATGTGTGGTACATCAGTTGATGGGAATTGTCAACTTCAACACTAGTGTTGGCTTCTGGGTGTTGGGGGTCAGTGTTGACCACACAACAGGCAAAGGACCCTGGGAAGGACAGACAAGATACAGTCAAAAGCACAGACAAACAGGAGAGAAATGCAATACACATGCACAAAACATGTTGCAAAACACCTACAGAAACACTAGTTAGCAGTACTACCCTATTGTGGAGTACACACCCGCTGAATGGACACATCAGAGCACGCATCCAGTCAAGTGGCACACAGACACACTCAGACAGCAACAGAGCTGGCTCAACACATTCCTGGCTACCTCCATACATTCACATAACAACCGTGAAAACTCACTTTCAGGTGAAGAAGTTGTTGATGAGCTGGGAGCGGATGTCACCATCATCTTCATCATCACTGGCATCTAGGCCCAGGCCGGGATCCTCCACAGGTGCCGGACGTTGGTCGTCGTCATCCTCATCCTGGATGAGAGGCACCTACTTCCGCACCACCATGTTGTGTAGCATGCACCAGACCAGTATTATTTTGCACACCTTTGCAGGCTCATATGGGAGGGCCCCTCCGGTCTTGGCCAGGCAGTGAAAGCGCCTTTTCAGGAGGCAGAATGTCCGCTCAATCACCCTCCTGCTCCGACCATGTGCCTCATTGTAGTGCAGATCGGCTGGTGTCACAGGGTTCCTGAGGGGTGTAAGCAACCAAGGCATGTTGGGGTATCCGGAGTCACCTACACACACAAAAATGAAAAAGTAGATGAGTTTTGTAGGAGTGCGGAATACAACACTGACAAACACACACAATGAGAAACAGTCAGTACACACCGACAAGCCAGGCACGCTTAGCTGGCATCTGTGACATCAGCGTTGCACTGTCACTACTCCTCATAATGTAGGCATCGTGCGCAGAACCAGGGAAACGTGCACACATGTGTGATCAACATGTCAGCAAGACAGACCACCAGAGCATTGATCGAATGGTAGTGCTTCCTGTTACGGTATGCCTGCTCATGTGCCTGTGATGGTATCAGGGCAACATGTGTACCGTCAATGGATCCAATGACGTTCGGCATCCTCCCCAGTGTATAAAAGGCATCCTTAATTTCAGGGAGTTTATCTTGGCTCGGGAACTTGATATACAGGTCGAGGAATGGCAACATCCCCTCCAAGACATCGCGTAGCACCCGACTAAACATCGTTTGCGACATCCCACCAGCAGTAGCCACAGTGTACTGGAAGGTACCAGTAGCAAAGAAGTGCAGGGCTGCCATCACCGTCACCTCTGGGTTCAGTGCTGTAGGGTATGTCCAGCCAGGTAGCAGATGTGGCACCAACTGCTCCGCCAACTCCTCAATCAGAGGCCTGGTGAAGTGGTACCGTCTGATGCTGTCTCATTCCTACATGGCTGCAAGGTCTGGGAATGGCCTATGGACAGCTGGTGCCCTGCAGTACAGAGATGCACAAAGGAAGATTGTCAGTACTTCCCCCCATGTGGCCATGACTACGATCACTCTCACATGCTAGTTCATGACATTACACAATGTACTGAGGTGTGTGCTGTTGGTCATGGACACATATGTCACCTACAAGACCACCACCTCACATCTCAATTCCACATGAGTGCCATGCAGTGCAATGGGCTACTCATCTGGCTGTGTCACCCAACCTATGTGCTGCTGCAACATTCCAAAAACCCACCCCAGAGACTAATGATGACTCATGTCTCCCAGGCATCACAGATCTTTGCCATGCAGAAACCCAGGCTCCCTGTATTGCCACATCAACACAGCAATGGACATGGCGTAGCATGAACACACCACAAGGCAAGCGTAAGTCCCACAGGTAGTAGCCACTGTTGTTCATGTCGGCCCTACATGTACGTCTCTCAGACACACACCCCATCAAGGTTGATGCACATACCACATGGATGTGGAGACTGTCATCCATTGGTAACATGTGATCAGACACATCTGAGACACAACATGCACACAGACTGTGGGTGCACACCAGTATTGGGGCTACAGGTCTCACTGTGACATACATGCCATCACCCCCAGGACCAAGGGTGTATATGACATGCCCCTAACATATCCAACCTGACACTGTGGCCTTCACACATGCCATTTACTGTCCAATTGCAGATCACAGTGCTAATATGCACAACACACAAAGGACTCTCCCCCATGTACAAGATAACAGCCTGGGAGTTGCTGCACAAAGTGCCAGGCAATAAAACTGCTGAGGCCCCCTCAAACACCCAGGGAATGCAGCCTCACATGCCATGGGACACTGTGTGGCCAATGCTATAGTGTGGCAGGTGTGTGCAGGTGTCCATGGCCAGTATATGTGTGTTGCATCCGTCTAATAGTCACACTAATGCGGTCCGACGCGTAAGCATTGCACGGGTCATGTCCGAGCCATGCGTACGCCTTGTCATTGAATGCAATGAGGTCCGACGCGGGTGACAATGCGTACGCATTGCACGGGTCATGTCCGAGCCGTGTGGACGCCTTGTCATTGAATGCAATGAGGTCCGACGCGGGTGACAATGCATACGCATTGCACGGGTCATGTCCGAGCCGTGCGTACGCCTTGTCATTGAATGCAATGAGGTCCGACGTCGGTGACTATCATGCATACGCGTCGGACAGGCATGGTCCGAGACAGGCGTACGCCTTGGCCATTGAATCGTATGGAGACGTGTCCATGTGTACATTCAAAATCCGCGTTGTACAGTCAGTTGAACGAGCCAGGCGCACCCATTGGCTCAGGACTGTCATGGAGACGGATTCAAAACTTGTACGAGTTGTGCACTGGAAATTCAGTTGGGTGCCTACAACAATGTTGCAATTTCAAGTGTTCCATGAAGGTGACGATTTGAACGACGCGGAAGGCTTGTATGAGTCGTACTTTTGAATGGATTGGCCAGATTCATAGAATGCAAACGTGTTTGACCTATCACTTTGGACACATGGCTGCCTCTGCAGCACAGATATAAGGCTGGCTGGACACCAGGGAGCTCACTTGCCTGCACTTCATGCTACTGGACCACATCCCTGCTACCACTGCTGCTGTCTATGCATCCTCTGGCTCCTGCTATGGCACATACACTGGAGAGGTCCCCAGCCTTCACTGAGGAGGAGAACCAGGCCCTGCTGGACGGGCTCCTTCCAGAGTACAGAAAACTCTATGGGACACCAGGGGAGCAGGTGAGTGTGCTGTCCACTGCCTTCCTAATTATGCATGTTGTCTGACTAGCAGTACTAGCAGTGTGTACAGCAGTAGCAAGCATTCTCACTACTTTCATCCCCCAAAGTGTGTAGGTACATGTACTGAATAGTTTTCCTGCTGCTAAAGTGCATTTTTGTCAGCTTAAACTATCCAGGCATTGTTAACATGTCAGACATGCATGTGAGTTGTCATTCCCCAGGGTTACACTACCTGTGTAATTAATTTCCCTTTGTGATGATGACATGTATATATAATTGTGTGCTGCACAATTCTGGGCCATGTGTGTTAATGTACTTTTCACTTTGTCCTCCTCACAGGTTAATGCCCACCAGAAGGAGGAGATCTGGCTGACCATCACCAGGGCTGTTCGTTCTGTGGGGGTCTACAAGCGCCACATCTGCAACTGCCAGAAGAGATGGCAGGACCTTCGGGGTTGGACCCGGAGGATAGCTAGAGTCCAGCTGAAGCTGTCACCTCCTTGCAGGAGGGGCGGACACCGGACCCTGACTCCCCACATGCTCCGGATACTGGCGGTGGTCTTCCCGGACCTGGATAGGCAGCTGAAGGCCAGACAGCAGCAGGAAGGGGGCAAGTCCATGCCTGATCTGTGTACTATGTCTGACATGCAAATAGCAGTCTTGTGTCTGGGTCACACTTCCACATTACGTAGGTCTTGTAGTCCCAAAATCAGGTCCCAAAATCAGGTCCCTCATCTGTGTGATGCACCCTCCTCATCTGTTCCACAGGTGTGGCCCCTACAGTCTTTTTTTTGTGTCACTAGGGCACTGTGTCCCTGCAGTCAGCTATGTATCAGGTACCAGTCAGCATCAGTTCCCGTGACTCTGTTGTGTGTTTCATGGGTGGGTCAATTGTTTACACAATGCCTGAGATCTGACATGTGAACTGTGTGTGCCCTTGAGATGTGTACCAATTGCTGCCTTACCTGAGCGCTTGTGGGTGACGCCCTGCCTTACCTGAGCGCTTGTGTGCTCGTTGCTGCTCCTGGGCCCTGCAGCCTGTGTGCCTTCCTCGCCATTGTTGGACTGCTGAGGACTACAACCCCCAGACGCCTGAGCGCCCGCTGACGCTACCCACGCGCCCGAAGGCGCTGAAAAGATCGCGGCTCCCTCGGGGAGTGGGAAAATTCAAACCAGAGGCCCGTATCTGCGCCGGAGGTCTCCGTGACTCCCTGTGACGCCCTGCCTTACCTGAGCGCTTGTGTGCTCGTTGCTGCTCCTGGGCCCTGCAGCCTGTGTGCCTTCCTCGCCATTGTTGGACTGCTGAGGACTACAACCCCCAGACGCCTGAGCGCCCGCTGACGCTACCCACGCGCCCGGAGGCGCTGAAAAGATCGCGGCTCCCTCCGCGTCGCGGGCGGCGCCGGGCTAAGCCCGGGCAAAGGGCGGGCCCTCTGTGGCCCTCAGAGGCCAGAGGAGACAGGGCTGGGCCACGGATCTTGGATTCATCTACAGCATATACTGTTCATACATTACGTTGTGGTTTGTATTGTGCTCACCCCCACGTGTTAGTAGAAGTTAGAGATACAATAGGGACACCTGGACAAAAATGCCTTTGTTGCCTTTGCTACCCAGATTGACCGTGGATTCCTTGTATTGTGACTAACGCTTGGCCGAACCCGTTGCACAGGTCCCGCTTCACAGAGGGGTGCTCTTCTTTGTGGGCTGCTAGCTGCAGCTGGGGGAATATAGGGGCTGAGGGCTGCGAGCAAGAGGGCTGGGACTACATTTCTTAGAAGTCCCAGTAACCCCGCCTGTTTCATCTGGCCCGCTCTCCCTCCCCGCCCCCAACAACCGGGTAGCCTCTGCCAGAGTCATAAATTAACGCGTGAATACGCTGCGCGGGAGCGCGACGGAGTTTGCCGGGGGCTGCAGGGGCCTGACAAGTATTCTACAGTTTCCTTTCTAGTAAGTGAATTTCTTTGTATCCTGTATTGGCGTGAAGTAGGGCAATGTCTGCCATAACAAGTACCACCAGCGCCCGTTCAACTACCCCACCGACTGAGATTGGTCTACTGGCTATTGGCCCTTTAGATAAATTCTTTTTTAACCGTTCATCTTTAATTGATAAAGAGTTAACCTTGGCCGAGAGGCGCGCAGAGCGCAGACAATCAATTGAATTGCTTAAAAATTCTACGGACAAGTATTTAACTCAAACATATCCCACTCTGGTGACTCCATTATCTTCAGTAAACTTTCCAGTTGCCAACGAACAATCTGAAGGACAGACACAAATAATAAATGAGGAAACTGTTACAGATTTGAATAGTTCCAGTGGGAGTCACAACCGTCTCATATTGCTTCCTGATCCAGGTGCTCAGGTTATCCCGACTCGACCTAAGCTTGGGTCCAAGAGAAAAAGAACAGCCCCACA
Organism: Triturus cristatus; assembly: GCF_964204655.1. NCBI lineage: Eukaryota > Metazoa > Chordata > Amphibia > Caudata > Salamandridae > Triturus > Triturus cristatus. The sequence continues at coordinate 1,137,170,122 of NC_140583.1, read as the reverse complement.
AAGAAAATGTAAAAATGTGGCCAAACCTCCTTTAAAGCAAAGGAAGCTACACAAAACTGTGGGTACAAGAGAGGCTGTTATTGAAGAAAATCATAGTATAGGAAGTGTTCAGAACTCAAATCATGTTTCCTTGGTTACCCTAGACCCACAAGAGAAAATTTGCCTTGAGTCTACTTTATCAACTAACGATAAATTGCTCCCACCTGCAAACCTGCTCCCTGAGCTAGAAAGATTACTCAGATCAATACTTATCCCGATAGAGAATAGAATTGCCAAGCTCTCTGATAGGTTAAACCACTTTGAGCAGGCAACACTAGATAATTTTTATTCTACAAAATCATTGATTAAATCTAATGCAAGGGTGGATTTAAGTATAAAGCCCCATGATAATACTAACCTTGTCACTCAAGATAAGGGTAGAAGGTCTCAAAACAACTCTCCTTCACCCCCAAAGACAAGTAACACCATTGTCAAAACAACTACCAAATCTACTGACTTGGTATATTTAGGCCCTGTCCAACTTCAGCCTAATACCACTAATACCACAAATCCACCCCAGTCGATGGTATCTCAGTCACAAAATACATCACCCGTGGCTGGTTTAGGGGTTACTGTATGTTCCCTAGTGGGTAACGCTTCAGTTCCCACAAAAGTAACCAACAAGCAGTTAGTTCGAAACAATCCTGCGGTTGGGACAGGGGACAATGTATGTCTTCCAGCAGGTAAAGTTTTAGTTCCAACCCAACCAACTAATATTCAGTTGGTGTTGAAACCTGCACCCTGTCCTGGTCCTATAGTTTCCAAATCAATCCCACCTCCCGTGATAAAGCCACACCACAGAAAACCCCCAGTAAACCTTACTCCGGATTCCTTCCCCTATGTAGTAGTCCTTACAAACGTCCCACCACTCCCCATAGGGCAGAGAGAAACCTTCCAGATGCTTAAAAATAAGACCATGCACTGGTTAAGGGAGAATAGACCTCTCCCAGGAGATCTTGATGGGTTAATCATAGGGGTAAGGAGAATAGATTGGATAGGGTATACACCAAAAAGTTTGGGTGGGGACTGTGTTGTGGTCAACTTTCAAGATCCAAGGGTGGCGGGATGGATAACTAGGCAGGGATGGGGTGAAAACAAGGGAGATATTAGAATTGTAGATCTTACCTTTTTTTACCCCCGCCCAACCAGTGTACTGACTAGCCTGCATAACGAACCCCTGAACCCTTCTGCTGTATCATGGCCAATTACTTCCATACCAGCTTCATTATTTGGTCAGAACTATACCACATGTACTAATTATAATTCTCAAGCTGGACGGCTGGACTTAGGGTGGGGATATTGACAAATTACTAGAGAGTGGAGCAGTAGTACTGGAGGGATTAATAATGAGTCCAAGGGGGCCTGTGAAGATCATGTTAGTTCTATTGACACAATCTTAACTGCTGGTTACACAGAGAAGGGGAGTTTTGTTGTAGAGGGAGGTACCGGGATGGAAAATATATATGTTAGTACTGTGAAACTTGCTGACCCCATTGATGATCTGGGGAAGGTAGTTACTAACATCAAAAGCCCAATGATTTCCCGAGTGTCTTCTTATACTAACAATCATGATGGGTCTGAGTTTAGCTTTGGTACGCTTTTATCCTGGAATGTGGCAGGGTTGAGTAGCAAGTTAGACTCCCAACTCTGGGTAGAATATATCTGTGGGTTCGATGTATGTTGCTTCCAAGAAACCTGGGCTTGTGACCCCCTGTTTTGTTGTGGCTATTTAAACTTTTCGATACCAGCATTGAAAGGTGGTAGGGGTCGGCCCATGGGAGGTCTTACTGTATGGGTAAAACAAGATTTGGACATTACCATCAAAATATTGGACCTGGGAAGTAGCGACTTACAACTGTTAAGAATCTCAGCAGATAAGGGTCCGTCATTGGACCTGTATAATGTTAATATAAGAGGCAGTAACACAACCAATTCCTCGACCTTAGAACTGTTGTCTGCCTGCTTAGAGACAAAGTCCCAAGATAGCAGGGTAATTATAGCCGGGGATCTTAATAGGACTTTTGAACCTTTAGATTCTACAAATGATCCCCTAGGGAAGGATGAGGACAACCTCTGGGGAGTACCATCTTTATGTTTAAACCCCGTCCCAAGGTGGACAAAAGACATCCTATTACTAAATGCTATTTGTATGGAACATGGTCTAAGAGCACTGAATGGGAGAACTACAGGGGATAAGGAGGGTAGTTGTACCTTCGATAATGGTAATAGCAGGAGCAGAATCGATTATATAATATGTAGTCTTCAGTTGTGGCAGGGGGTTATTGATATGGCCATTAGGCCTAGAGTAGAAAGTGATCACAACCCCCTTTGTGTGACCCATAGGTGGTGGAATCCAGGAGTGGGAAATTTGTATCTAAAGAACGATCAGATTCCGGTCATGAGCAACGACGAACGTAGGCTGAAATGGCCAAGGGTATTGGCTAACGAGGAAACCATGACCTATATCAACAATGAGGTTGATAGCGCAATTACTGCAATGGAGGCGGCTGATCCAATAGTTCCCGGGGTTAGGGATATCACCGATATCCACAATAAGTTATTTTCCCTCCTCAAACCATGTTTTTTGACCAAGAGTAAGAAAGGGAGGAAAACCCAGGAAGTTGGAAGGTGGTTCAATCGCCAATGTAGATCTGCACGTCTAGTACTGGGACAAGCTATTAGGAACAGGGACCGCGTCGCAATAAAAGAGGCAAGGAAACTGTACAAACTGGCCATTTTCCAAGCAAAAAAGAAATGGGATGAAGACCACTGGGCAGAGTTGAAAGAGGCCTCTAACAAGAAGGACTCTAGGTCCTTTTGGAAAATTATTAAGTGGGGTAGAGGAGGTGGCCCTGCAAAGCCAGATAATAATGTAGCTGAAGAAGCCTGGGTTGACTACTTCAGACCACAATATGCTGAAGTCATGCACCCCGGGGTAGGTGAAGGCATAGCGCCAGTCTATGCTATTGACAACATGGTCTCCCCCAAAGAAGTAGAAATCGCGATTAGATCTGTGAAAAGTGGGAGAGCGCCAGGGTTAGATGGGATACCCCCGGATATTTTTAAGTATGATCTGACGAGATGGGTGAGGTATATTTTTTTAGTAGCAAATGCCCTAGCCAAGGGGGGGGTGGTCCCCGACCTTTGGAAAGGTGCAATTATTATTCCCATCCATAAGAAGGGAGATCGCTCATCGCCTGCCAATTATAGGCCCATAAGCCTAATAGCAACCATGCAAAAAGTAGTGGGAAGAATGGTTGCAAACCAGCTTATGGACTGGGTTGATGCCAACAATGCCCTTTCCATATACCAAGCTGGATTTAGGCGAGCTACCAGTACCATTGATCAGGTCTTCCGCTTTACCATACTGCGGTGGAAGACGGTTTTACTGGGAAGAGGCTGCCTATATGTCGCGTTTGTCGACCTGCGGGCGGCATTTGATTTAGTCCCCAGGTTTAAGCTATGGTTGGTCTTGCGAAAAATGGGAATTCCTATTGATTTGCTTACATTAATTATGCATCTTCACGAATCCAATTTCGCAAGAATACAGTGGGGTGGGAATGGCGAATTTACTTCGGACTTTCCCGTGGAAAGGGGTGTCCGACAAGGCTGCTCCATGGCTCCCTTACTCTTCTCATTATTTATTAATGGGATTGTTAGGCGAATGTTGGAAGCAAGCGTAGACGCACCTTCGTTAGCGGACGCCAGGGTTCCGATCCTGATGTTCGCTGACGATACTCTTATCTTGTCGAAAACCCCTGCAGGCCTGCAACGTGCATTAAATATTTTTGATACCTTTTGCACAGAGCACGGGCTTGAAGTAAACGTGGGGAAAACAAAATTAATGGCCTTTACCCCAAACCGTAGAATCTATCCCAAGGTAACCCTAAATAATTGTAAGTTAGACACTGTTAAGGAGTTTACATATTTAGGGGTACAGATAGCAGAGAGCGCTGGCTGGTTGCATCATTTGGAAAAAGTGGTCATAAAACATCAACAAGTTTCAGGTGCTTTGAGGGGAGAACACCGCAAATCAAAAACAAAGCCGATCAAACCCGCACTTATAGTGTACGATGCCAAGGTTTTAGGTGCCACTTTATATGGAGCGGAGTTATGGGCCTGGGACAATCTTGCGGCCCTACAGATATCTGAGAACAAGTTCCTCAGAGGGATTACAGGACTTTCTCAGAGCACCCCCCTAATACCATTGTTCCTGGAGTTGGGTAAACGCCCAATTACTGACAGAGCGCGATTGCGCCCTGTTCTCTACTGGAGGCGTCTTTGGACAACTCCAGAGATTAGACAATATGCAGAGGGTTTTCTCTGGATAATTAAGGAAGACATCTTTCACAAGATAACATGGCTTAAAAATCTAAGGGCAATGCTAATTGATTTGGGGTTTTCCAATCTTTGGAATAACCCAGCGGAAGAAGAGTTCCCAAGCAAAGAAGACCTCAAATTACGTTATTGGGATTGGGTGGGTGGCAATCTGCTGAAAGACGTTAGGTCTGACTCTATGGCTGGTCATTTCTTGGAGACAAAAATTTTTCCTATCCTAGAAAACTATTGGGATACTATTACGGTACCAATGGATAGGAAGCTAGTCTTCCAGCTAAGATCCGGATCCATTCCCTTAAAAAAACTAACGTCACGTTGGCATAAGTCGACTAACAGGTTATGTCCAGCCTGTGGTAATGCAGAGGAGAGTGTAGGTCACTTTCTATTTGTATGCAAAGCCTACTCATTACCCAGGAGACTATGGCTCACCCCTGTATGTAAAAACCTGGGGACACGTGACAGTACAGTGGCTTTAAGAATTGTGTGTACAACAACCCATGAATCGATAGTCATTGGGGTAGCCAAATACTTGGGTTGGGCCTGGGCTATCAGGCAACGTTTAATGAGGGGGACCAGTTAATCAGGTTTTCCTTTTATTTTGATTGGCTAATAATGTAAAATTACTTGTCAAATGTAAACTTTTTTTATGCTAATACTGTATGAGCTGCACAGAACGCTTATATGAATTTATATTTGTAAATATCTTGTTTTTTAATCTCTAATGTTTTTTAATCTCTAATGTTTTTATGCTGTGCTTTTATGAGAAATATCTCGAATAAAGCTTGTACAATCCCATCAATCCGTACCAATTGCTGGTCTGACTCGCAACATGTTTCTGGGGTATTCAGTACAAAACCATGCAGCTGGGTACTCCAATTTTTGGGCATCAGGAGTAGGTATAGCAAGTATGCCACAATTGCTTATCCAGCTGACTACGGTCCGGGGCAAAACACTGGTTCACTTAGTCCTGCCCGGTCCTGCCCCCTCAAGGGCATTCAGAAACACTCTGTAATCCCACTCCTGTGTGTGAAATTGCAGGTTGTGCTTCGTGACATGTGCCCTCAGGTGTGTGCCTCTGTGTCAGTAGGGTGTGGCTTGTTGCTACGTACAACTGGGGTTTCCATGATTCAGAGGGTCAGGATGACATCTGCAATGTGACTGTGGGAGACAAGACCTGTGTGACATATAGTTGTGTGAGCATCTGACAGCACACAATGGTGTATGCAACTCTGTCCCTCATGCAGGTTATATGCATGGCAGACTGTGATGTGTTAATGTATATGGATTTGTGTTTGCTGAAACTCATATGTCTGATTTTCATGATGTGTCTTCTGGGTCCTGGATATGTTGTTTGCATGGGATGGGCAAGTACGCCGGTCATCTGCAGAGTCAGATTTGCCCCTGAGCTAGGATTGTGAGTCAGTGCATATTGTTGTTGTCTGGATGCCCTGCCCCTGTGACAGGAGACAGTGTTGACTGACTTTCAGGGCATCACAGTGCCATTGCATTGAACTTGCTATGAGTGAGCCTGCATTGTGTTCAAGTGTGCACCATGCACCCCATTGTGGCCTTGCCCATCAGGACATGAGTACATCATAGTGTGTAATGCTGGCATGCATCCCAAGCATGTGAAATGAGGTTCTGCCCATCCCTTCATCCGGACACCTGTGCTGAGTCAGTCGCAAGAGATATGCTGTGGGTCTAGTGACATACCCCTACATGTTCACTTGCATGTACAACTAATGTGTGGGTGGTGCATGTTGGCACATTGGGGTATTGGCATCCAACTTGCAACAGACATATGTGTGCAAGTCACGGAGTGATATGTGTGCCATGGTTTATGTTGAAAATGACAATTGGCTTATTCTAAACAGTGTTGGCACTTTGAGCTGTGTTCAGCTGATGATGCCAGGGCTTGCCCTGTGATGTGATGTACTCACTGTGGTGTGTGCAGTCGGTGCAGGTAACTGATGTTGTTCTCTTACTTCCTATTCCTATCCAGATACAACCACGGCCACAGGAGTGGACAGCTCCACGGACCAGAAGGAGCCACAGAGCCTTACAGGGACAGAAGGAGAGGAGTCAGGTGGATCCAGTGGCACGGAGCGCGAGTTGAGCCACACAGAGGAGTCGTCAGCACTATCTCCCCCAGCTGAAGGCCACAGCAGCTCTGAGGATGACTCCCCTGTGGAGGCGGGTGTCAGCAGCCCTCAAACCCCAGCTAGTGAGGCTGTCTCCGCCACCAACACCACCACCACCACCACCACCCTCCCATCGGCTCCCATCCCAGAGGTCCCTGTGGGCTCCCGTGTTAGTGAGCATGTCTCCTTTGTGCCAAGCACCGCACCCCCTGCCCCTGTGTCCCCTGCTGCCCTGAGTGAGGAGTCTGTGGACTTACTTAGACAGATGCATGTAGGGCAGACGTCGATGCTGAAGGTCCTCCATGCACGCACAGGTCTGTTGAGACAACTGGTGTCATTCATGGAGGGCATTTCCTCGGGCATGTCTGCCCTACAGTGGACCAACCAGTCCGTGTCCTCCTCCCTGACAGCAGCAGTGTCCCTCCTCCAACAGTCCCACACCCCTCCTACCCCTGCAGCACCCACAATTCCTAGCACACTACCTGTCCAAAGCACAGAAACCCCCAAACCAAGGGCTAGATGTGCACACAAGCAAGCGCAGGGGACTGATTCCACACTCACAGGGGCTGGTTTGCTGACACACACACAGTCATCCACAACCACTCCACAGTCCTCCGAGACCTCTCCCTCCCGGCCCCCTTCCCTTGCCTCACCTGCAACCCCATCCCCCAAAAGCTCTTCCTCTGTGACCTTGGCCTCTTCCCCACAGACCCAGCAGATCCTGATTACAAGGGGAAGAGGAAGTCCCCACACACAGAAGGGAGTGACCCTCACACCCGGACGGGGAACAACCTTTACAACGCAACTTTTACAACGCACTACCATTACAACGCATTTTTTACAACGCATAATCCATTACAACGCATGACATTACAACGCATGACACTACAACGCATTTTTTAAAACTACCTTTACAACGCATTCCATTACAACGCATACTACCATTACAACGCATACCATTACAACGCATAATATTACACTATACTATCCAACACTTACCCTACTGATGCACCCCCTGGAGTTAGAATAGTAATTTTTACCCTTATACTATCCAACACTTACCCTACTGATGCACCCCCTGGAGTTAGAATAGTAATTTTTACCCCTATACTATCCAACACTTACCCTACTGTTGCACCCCCTGGAGTTAGAATAGTAATTTTTACCCCTATACTATCCAACACTTACCCTACTGATGCACCCCCTGGAGTTAGAATAGTAATTTTTACCCCTATACTATCCAACACTTACCCTACTGATGCACCCCCTGGAGTTAGAATAGTAATTTTTACCCCTATACTATCCAACACTTACCCTACTGATCCACCCCCTGGAGTTAGAATAGTAATTTTTACCCCTATACTATCCAACACTTACCCTACTGATGCACCCCCTGGAGTTAGAATAGTAATTTTTACCCCTATACTATCCAACACTTACCCTACTGTTGCACCCCCTGGAGTTAGAATAGTAATTTTTACCCCTATACTATCCAACACTTACCCTACTGTTGCACCCCCTGGAGTTAGAATAGTAATTTTTACCCCTACACTATCCAACACTTACCCTACTGTTGCACCCCCTGGAGTTAGAATAGTAATTTTTACCCCTACACTATCCAACACTTACCCTACTGTTGCACCCCCTGGAGTTAGAATAGTAATTTTTACCCCTACACTATCCAACACTTACCCTACTGTTGCACCCCCTGGAGTTAGAATAGTAATTTTTACCCCTACACTATCCAACACTTACCCTACTGTTGCACCCCCTGGAGTTAGAATAGTAATTTTTACCCCTATACTATCTAATACTTACCTTAAATGTAATTTAATATTATGCGTTGTAATGGTATGCGTTGTAAAGGTAGTATGCGTTGTAATGGTAATGCGTTGTAAAGGTATTTTTTAAAAATGCGTTGTAGTGTCATGCGTTGTAATGTCATGCGTTGTAATGGATTATGCGTTGTAAAAAATGCGTTGTAAGTGCATGCGTTGTAAAAGTGTGCGTTGTAACGTCATACATCCCACCCGGACACCCACCCCCAGGTGCACTCAGACCAAGACACCCACCCGCAAGTCCCCCCGGCGCAAGAAGAGCAAGACCCCCCGCCAGCACGCAGCTCCAAGGCAAAGTCTCCGTCCTCCATCCCCCAGGCCACCACTCCAGAGGTTCCCCTGCCACTCCCTGCCCCGGGTTCCCCCACACACAGATACACCATCCCCAAAATGCTAAGTCCATCCCCCACTAGCACTTGCTCCTCCACACCTGGTCAGACAGTTGCTGCCACTGATGTGGGGACTGTGTCACCACCCCCTGCCCTGCAGACCTCACCTGTCCCCTATTGCGCTCCCATGAATGTAGGCACTGCTTTGGAGTCCACGCCCACCCCGTCTGACTTGGGCACTGCAGTGGTGAGCCAATCCACTCCATCTGACCTGCCCACTGGAGTTGTGCCAGCACCCACCCCATCTGACTTGTGCCCCACAGTTGTGCCCCTCCAAGGGGATGACCCCGGTCCGTAGCAGTGCAGGTAAGCATGGTGTGACAGTTGTCACTCTAGTTCAATCCTTGGCAATTTGACATGAACTGGCCATTGGCCTTTTGGTTGCACAGGCGTTTCGAATTTCATATACTGAATTTGTGACTCTAGTTCACTCCTTGCCATTTGGACATGGACTGGCCATTGGCCTTTTGTTGGAACAGACGTTTCACTTTTCATATGCTGAGTAAAGCTTTTTACCTTGTCCCTGTGAACTTGATTTAGCTGTACATCATGTTGAGGTTGTTTTAGATGCCCTGCACCTGTAATGCTTGGTTTACAATGTTGCATACTGATGTGTTGATGTGAGGTACTCCCTGTGGTCCATGAGATATGTATCCTATTCTGGTGGGTATCCATGTCATCCTTTGCAGCAAACTGGGTGTGTCTGGATCAACTATTTGTGTACATCTCTCTGTGAGCATTTAATTGCCATGGTCACATCTGTGGCTTGCACCCCTGCACATATGATGTGCTTCCCAGTGTGCAAATTGTCACCTCCACATACTTCGTGCTCTTCACTACTGGCCCTACAGGTGTGGTCATCATTGTAATAGGAGAAACTGGGTCCTCTGTGCAACTTGCTAGACATATGTTTGGGGTATGTGCAGCTGACTTAGGGGTGACTCCCGTACCCAGGCTGTTGTGACCAGAGCCTTCATTGTGTGGTAACTGATGGCTGACTGACCAAGGGTTCTGCAGACATGAGTGTCAGCCAGTCAGTCAAAATTATGTTTATTTAGATCATAGTCTTTAAACATGTGCAAATGTAAAATTACTGGTTTAAAATATTCTACAGCATGCAACAAAATAATTACAGATTAAAATATTCTACTGCAAATTTATAAAATTTCCGTACACTGAATACATGTCTCAAAGGAAGGTACCAATAAAACATCACTTTCTTTGGATGGTCCTTACCCTTTAAGAATTATTATCATATTAAACATTTGTCTTAGACAAGCTATATAATTAATTTATTATAAAATTTCTAAAATTTTACTCATATATTGTTAGAAATCTTTGTACTACCTTTATATAATTCCCTAGAGCTATTGCGATTTCGATAGAGGGCATTTCCGTGAGGAAATTGACCGCCTGTGCCCATGTTCTTATATCAAAAATACTGGGCGCAGACATAGTTTACGCTGTTCTAATATAGTTATGCAATCTAACAGGATGTGCACTATATCCCATTTTGTGCCCAGCCTACACTTGCAGCACCCTTTATGATCCAACATTTTCGATTTAGTTTCTTTGTTTACCAGCCACGAATTAATCCCAATTCGCATCCTTAATATCTCCTGTCTATACCAGTGGTTTGGTAAGATGTCCAAGTAAGGGAACCAGTTTCATAATCTCTACTGATTTTTTCTTAGCCAGGTATTCCAAGTCAGTTCTTCTAGAAACTTCTTGCCCATTAAACTTCAGATCACTTTTTGTGCACTCTATTCGTAGCGATTCTCGGCATATGCCCACATTTATACACTCACAGGCCTGCGCCATTTTCTTCCTACACATTTTTGCCCGTTTTAGATTACTAAATTCAATCTCTTTTCTACACCATTGTGCTACTTTCTGGCCTTTTTCATTTTCCAAACGTTTCCAAAATCTAATCACCGCTATTTGTGATTGTACCCCCCAGGCAATTTTTCCTAGTTCAGTTCTTATTGCTTGGACCATTGATGATAGGGGCAGGGACATGAGGTTTTTCAGGCATTTTCCTTCCTCCAGGTCCCAGACTCCTTTACTGCTCAAATAAAGGATTTCTGTGCCATAGAGTACTTGTGGAGGTATCATTGCACTGAAGGCCTTTAGTAACGGACGGTGAGACATATCCCCGTAATCGCGGTTAAACATTTTTAGACCAGAAATTGATGTTTGACCTTTCGCTTTTTGGGCTTCTAGATGTGTATGCCAGTTTAGTGTCTTTTCAAACCACATCCCTAGGTAGCGATATTCATCAACAGATTCCAGTTTAAGATCACCTAAGAACCAATTAAACTTTATTACTTTTTTTCTAAAACATAACATTTTTGTCTTGTCCAAGGTTACTGTTAAAAATTTCCTTGCACAATATTCACTAAAAGATTTCAGCTTTCTTTGGAGGCCCATTTCAGTCTGGTCTACTATTACCAAGTCGTCCGCATATAAAAGGCAGGGCACCTTTTTACCATCCATTCTTGGGCTAGCACTACCCTCAACTTCTAGAAATATAGAGAATAACTGTGGGGCCAAAACGCAGCCCTGTCTCAGGCCGTTTTTAATAGGTATTTTTGGCGTTAATGACCCCTCAGTATCCTTGATTACTTGTGCCCAATTACCTCAGTGTAGTTCTTTTATTATAGCCAGCATGTCTTTAGGTATATTTTTAATCATGAGAGTTTCCCAGAGGCAGGCTCGGTCTACTGAATCGAATGCTGCTCGAAAGTCGACGAAACAGCAACAAAGCGTACCGTTTTGTTCTGTCGACTTTCTCGCCATTGCCCATAGAGCAAAGCAATGAGCTATCGTCGAATGCCCCTCTCTGAATCCTCCCTGTTCAATGGGTATGATTGAAAACTCGTCGACCCAAGCATTTAGTCTAATTAACACAATTTTTGAAAATACCTTTTTTCCTATATCTAGAAGGTTAATCAATCTATAGTTTTGTGGCATGTCCATGCTACTTTTTTATTGATTGGCCTGATTACAGTGCCCTTCCAGTTCATTGGCATTATGCCTTCTACTAATATTATTTGGAACAGCTGGGAGAAAAATCTTGCCCACTATTTTATCTGAGACTTTAATATTATTGCTGGGAGATTGTCTGGCCCTGCGGCACGGGTTAGTTTCAGGTTCCTTATTGTATTTTCTTGTTTCTGTTCGGTAAAATCTGATTTGAAATCTTCCGATATTTCCTGCCAATGCTGGAGCTCTATGACTCCTAAAAGTTCTCGAGGACCATACAATTCCCTTAAGCATTTCTCCCAGGCTGTCTCGCTAACAACACATTTCATTTCCCCTGCTGTGGGAGCGGATGCTGCTTTTACCAGTTTCCAAAATTGTCTTCGATTTTTAGCTTCAATTGATTCTAGCAGATTTACCCAACATTTCTCTTTATACGACCTTTTTGCATCAGTAACCATCTTTTTAAACTCAGTTTTCATCTTTTTAAGATAATTTTACCTCTCTTGGTTGAACTTTTTTCTTTGGCTTCTTAATACTGTCCTTATCTCCTTTTTTTTTATTTGACAGTCAGTGGAGAACCATTTCAGTCGGCTAACCTGGATTATTGTACCCTTTCATTTATGCCTTTTTTAGTTCTATCAGTAGACAATGTACTACTTGAAATATCTTCTCCGCGTACCATTTCAAGGTTTTACTCCCTAAGTCTCCCAGTTCTACCTTAAGTTGAAAGGACTTAATTTTTCCTGATACTCCTCTGTCAGTCTTGTCGTCACACGCTTGGGGTAATCAACTTCTTGTGGGATCACTTTTTCTCTGGGTTCCCTCCTTCCCTCGTATACCGTGAATTGCAATGGATTGTGGTCGCTGCTTTCATTTTGGTGTAACTTAAATTCCCGAACCAGTGGGAAATTCCAGGCTAGTATAAAAACATATTCAATTGGGCAATATTATAAACCTATTTTGAAGGTCTTCTTTGCCGGGCAGTCTGTTTTGAATCTGCCATTTAGGCAAAAGAGACCCTTCCTCCCTAGATAGTTTACCAATTCCATATCCTGTTTCGAGGGATCACATGCTGGAAAACAGGCATAGTTGATTCCATATGCATCCAACAGTTCTCTGTGCCAAAGATCGGCCTTTTTTGGGTGCAGCTTATGGTTAAAATCCCCCATGATTAACAACACATCTGAAGCATGGTTTTCTAATAAAGAGTCTATATCCTCTTTAAAATTCCCCACCTCAATTACATACTCTGCCGCATTATCCCACTGCATGTATACATTTATAACAGGTACATTTTCATATTTCTTATCCAAGGTCAGGAGGTGTAATCTGCATGCCAATAGCCATTTACATTTTACTTTTAGCAATTTTACATTTCTTATTGCTTTTGTTGATATAAGAGTCATAATTCCCCCTGATGGGCGACCAAATCTTTTTTTCTTGGCCGGTCAGTTTAGTTGAAGGTAGCCCTCGAAGTTAGGGGTTTCGTCGCATACCGAAGTCTCTTGTAGACAGGCAATTTCCACTTTATTTACTAACTTCTTTATATGCTCTTGTTTCATCTCATTGCCTAATCCATTTATGTTCCTTGATAAGAGACTTAGGATATGCGACACCCCCTCATCCTATTCTACCTCACTTAGACCACCATCTTCAGCCATTCCCCCCATATACCTCTCGGAGGGTTCTCCCAGGTTGCTTCTTTGACTCCAATTACCCCATGAGTCTTCCTTTACTGTGTTATTTACCACTATGTTCAGGTGGCTACCCTCTTCTTCATTATCTCTCAGTAGCCGCACCTGTCTCCTCCCAAGGCCTGCATGGCACTTTAGGAAACTACTTCCTGATTGTGCATTTCTCTTTAGTTCCCTCTCTGGGATTAACCTTATTCCCACATGGAGTATCTCACTCGCTGCTTTCTCAATGGCCATTTTTACCAGATCAGAGTAAAGTAATACTCATGTCATTTCCTTGCCATTTGTATTTTCTATGAAACCCACCTATCTCAGATCTTTCGAGCCAATCCCACTCAGGCTTGAGCATTTAGAGAAGGAAGTCAGGATTTGCACCCTATTTAATGGGTTCATTTTCCTCAGTTTCTTTCCCCTTTGTCCTGATGGCGCCGGTTCCAGGTACACCCATTTGTTATTACCCACCTCTAATCCTTTCTTGGGGGTTTCTGGGTTTAACTTTCTACCATTTGCCCACCCTGGGTGCCCCATTTTACTATCCACTTCTGCTAGAACTTGGGGATGTGGTGCTTCATCTGGGTTAACATACCTCTGATAGTTCCGGGTCTGTCCCCCTAGGGATGAATTTACTCTCTGATTTGCACATTTGATTTTTAATAATCCTTCATTTAAACCATTACTACTCTGGCTCTTCCTTTGAACACTTGGGGCATTTCTTTTGTTCTCTGCTACCGGAGATCTAATGGGTACAAAAGTCAGGGCAGAGGCATTTAGGCTTAGCTCTTCCACTACCTCCCTTTCTTTCCTTTTTCCCTTTAATGCTGTTTTGGGGGGCCCGCTTCTTGCATGCCCTACCTTTAGTGTGGACCCTTACATATTCACATCTCCTTTTTATCAACATTGGGCATTTGGATATATATATACGTTATCTGGTGCTTCTGCCGTCTCACTCACTATACTTTGTTCTGTGGGCTGGGGAGTGACTACTGATCTTAACATGTGTGGCATTTGTCCTTTGATTCCTACCAGATCCTCTTCGATCTTTTTTAGGGACAGCTTTTGTGATTTTAAGACTCCATTATTCATCATTGTTACTTCTAGAATTCCCTGAAGGGTTTTCTGTAACATCAAAAGTAAGTCCATCATGGAGGATGAGGGTGACGCTGACAGGACCGAGTCTTGGAGACTGTTTCTCTCAGGGATAGCTTGGCTTCCTGTACTTGGAGAGTCCTGCTGGGTTGCATTTTTTAGCCCATTTAAATTTTGCAGTACTTGGTGGTATGAAGCCCCACAGACGAAACTTAGACCCCGACTTTCATTTCCCAATTGCCCTGCATTCTCAGAAGTTTGCAAAGAAAAAAGTTTTGGGGATGATGAAAGACGTGGTGCTGCTATTTGTAAGTTTTGGCTCAAGATGGAATGGTTTATTGACAGGGGATCCTCCATTTCTTCTTCTAGGGAGACTCCCATTCCTTTCTCTGTCCGGTGCTCCTCCTCAGTTTCCAGGTTTATTGCGTTCTCAGTCCGGTGCTCCTTCTCCGTTTCCAAGTTTATTATGGTTTGCTCTGCGATTTTATAATGTTTCCCTACAAAGTCCTTTATGGATTTAGTGACTGCAGTGCTACCTTTCAGGTTGGGTATTGAGGTGCTACCATTTTGGGCTTGCAGGGCTTGTTTGGTAGCTCTTTTGTTTTTCCTCTTCTTTCGTAACCCCTTACTATTATCCTCGGGGGAGGCCTGGCTTTCCTGGTTCTCTTCCAGTGTCCCTGACCCCTCCCGTAACTCACTCCTCCCTGGACTTTCTTCGAAAGCTTCCTTGCGTAGTTTTTGCTTCCTTTTCAGGGCCATCGTCCTTTTCATTTCAGAGCTACTTGGCTCAGATATTGCTTTGGGGCGTAATTCTGCCTTTGCCCCCTGCAATTAACCCCTGTATACTGCCAATTCACAGTTTTAAAGATGCTTAGCGGGGTGGTGGGTTGCTACAGTTATTCCCTCACTCATGCACTCCCTTACCTCTGTTGTACCGGTTGCCTGCCCAGCCTGCCTAGCCGTTCTTTTGAGGAGCACTTTATCAGGTGGCCTTCCTTTTTCTTCTTTTCGTTTTCGTCGTGGGAGCAGGCTTCTCGCTGGCTGGCTGGCTGGCTGGCTGGTTGGCTAATCGGTAGGCGAAAACACGGCAGCAACAGAGCAAAGCAGGTCTTGGTTGGCTGGTATTCACAGGGTTCCTCAGTACACCGATCAATATCAGTGAGCACCGTCGCAATTCTCAGGCCCAAAATCACCGAGAGGTGCTCTCTACGCCGTATCCCCCGTCCACTTCTCCGGTGCTGAAGGGATTGCCCCAGGACCCAGGGAGCACTCACTCCGCCTGTGGTCGCCAATGCCGGCCTCCCGATCGCCGGCGTCCCCAGGGCCCAGGGCTTCAGGTCACTCCACCGACTTCACGGCCGCTGCCGTCACTCGGGCTCTCGGCGTCCTCCCCCTCAGGGCCTAAATCTATTCGGGTCTCCTGTGTGCCCCGAGGGTCTGTGGCGCAGTCAGGGCAGGAAGGTGCTGCTCACCTTGGTTTCCTGGACCCTCGGGAAGACACGATCCGCCCACCAGTAATCCGCGCCAACCCTCCAAATTCTGCCGGCGCCACTTTACAGCAATATCCCCGATCTGCACTCTGCTCTCCCGGCCTCAAACACCACTCGAGGCCCCGGCGTCGCAGCTCCCAGTCGGCCCGTTGGCCGAACGGCTCCGTCGATAGATCAGCAATGTCCCAAAAGCTCCGAACCGCCCGCACCAGGTGTTAGGGATAATCTGATACAGAGGATCAGTCACCTCACTTCTGGTGACGGAGGGTGACGGAGGGCCAAGTGGGGAGCCGAGCCAGTCCTGGCTCACAGTCTGCCGCTTTGACAGTGTTTCGGCATTTTGCCACGTTCAAGCTCACAGCCGCTCACAACCGCAACCGGAACAGCTCACTGTGGACCGGCATGAGTCAGAATTCTATCCGCAGGCACGAGGCGCGAGGCACAACAAGGCTCCTGCAGATCCTGTGGGTCCTGTGGCAAAGCAAAGCAAAGCTTATCACCGTAGTTGGCTCTGGCGGTGGCACTAGGGGGTGCGGGGCTGCAGATCAGCCACAACAGCTCGTAAACGAACGGCAGCCTGTACCATGCCACGCCGCTCCCCACCGCTGGAGCAGTCCGTACCCCACTGCCTCGCGTTTTGCCCACGAGTCGCGGCTCGCGGCCCGTTAGCCACCCGGCTTGATCGTTACCAAACCCCCTGTGTGGGGAGATCAGCGGAGGAACTGGGACCAGGGGCAAGGAAGTAAGCGGCTTCTGCAGCTTTGGCGTCCCGCTTGTCCCGCTCTTCCTGCTCACACTCTGCTCCTCTCGTTACTGCTGTGGCCAAAGCAAAGATGCGGCAGACATGAGTGGGACTTGCGGTGAATATGTTTGGCACAGCTGGGCTCCCACAGGAGTTGTGTCCCCTCAAGTTAGTGTGTTGTCAAGTGACATGGCCTGGGCCCATGGTGTGTGTTGTATGTGCATGTGTGTGTGTCCACATCCCTGTTCATACACAGACAGTGTTCCCTTGATATGTTCCTGTTGTTGATGCTTGCTGAGTGGTACTGGGTTAATCCCACTACTTTTCCAATGGGTTGCCAGATGTGTGGGTGCATGACTCACTACTGTTAATTGGTGTATCATCATTGTGATTTTTCAGTTCTGAGTGTTGATGATGTTGTCAGACACAGATGGGACACAGTGAGTGTTCCTCAAGGCACTTGTTTGTTCGCAATATCATGTAGTTGTCCCTAGGTGGTAGGTTTCAGTGATTGAGACATTTGTATGTGTTTGTGACTGCTCCCACTTGTCGGGTTCACAGCAGTGATGCTGGCAGGTGTCAGGTTGGGTGCCTTGTGTTCCTCCTTGGCATCTGCATAGTCCTGGGACTGTGGCAGGGATTGTGAAGGTCACATGAGCTTTGAGGTCATGGCCATGTACCGCATACTGTGCAGTGTGTCTGTCATTCCCCAGGGTTGTAAACAGTCCTTGTGTGATGTGTGTGTGCACCTTAGTTCCTGCCAACATTCCTGTGTTAGTCATGTGGGCATGTGCAATGTCACCTGTCCATGTGGGCTTCACAGATACACATTGTTGCAGTTCAGGTGTGTGGTGTTGATGGTGGACTGATGTGAATGTTTGCATGGATGGTCCCCTAGCTCCCGTTTGTCCATGGATGAGGGGCCATACTGAGGGATTTGTGTTTGTGTATGTGTGATGTATGTTTGTGGCACAGGACTCATGTCTGGGTTTCCCAGTTTGTACGACATCTGCCTTTGTCATCACAGTGGAGGTGTCATGCATGCTTGTGTCACCCCAATGTCTTGTCCCTGGGGATTGTGCTGTTGTCTGTCAGTCTCTTGCTGTGTTACTTGGTGTTCATTCCAGCTAGTGTCACTTGTCTGTTGTGCTTCCTCTCATCTCCAACGCCTGATTGCCCACTGAGGGTGTCCCAATGATGGTTTAATTTTGTATGGCACTGTGTCCACATCTGTGTCACTGGGGTTCAGCCCCTCTCATGTGTTGTGTAGTTGCCTGGGAATACTGTGACACACACACACACATGTTGTGTCCGATGTGCAGTGTGAGTTTGCCTGTTTGTGTTTGTGCATCTGCACCAGTGCTTTGGTATTGCTGTTGTGGGCCATTGTCTGGATGCTGTTTCTGTGATTTTGCATATGGTCCCTGGGAGTCATTTCACATCATTGTGCACATTCATCCTGGTTGTTGTGTGCCATTGCTGGCATGGAATGTGAGTTAGTGAGCTGACGCCTACAGTCTACACATGTTGTTGTGATTGGTGTGTCTATTTTCGAGATGTGTGCATGCTTGGTGGTGGTCACTTCTGCTGTTGTGTCATTGTACGCTGTGTGCATTGTCAGCCCCCAAGTGTGGTGCTTGTCTGCACATGGCCGAGAGTGTGTTATGTTTTCACAACACTGTTAGCCTCACCACATCTCTGTGTGTATTGGACACAACCACTAGTTTGCCCCAGAAGTGTTTGATGTTTTGGGAGCAGGGATCATACATGCTGTTTGTTATTTGCAGCTTTGACCATGATGACACTTACCTTTTGGTCACTGTGATGAGGGGGGTTTAGTCCCCATCACCACAATGCTCAACATCTGCTGCATTTTGGAAGCCCTCAGTTAACTTCTGTTCTACACAGTGAGGGGGTGTTCTTTTTACATTGCCACAGTGCTCTGGTGATGCTTGCCTTGTGTATGTCACACTCATGTGTTGGTCACACATGTGCTGTTACTTACATTGTATGCTCGTAGCCATATTCACTGTTGTGGGCATTTGTCACAGACTACACACTGCTGTCATGATGTCGTGGGGGATGTATTTTGCGGACATACCTGATGTTTGCGTATGCTGGATATGTTGCGCATCACCCATCCTATGGCTGGGGTGGCAGGGGTGATGGGCAACATAAGCACCGTGAGTGGGGGTGGCAGGGGTGATGGGCAACATAAGCCCTGTGAGTGGGGGTGGCAGGGGTGATGGGCAACATAAGCCCTGTGAGTGGGGGTGGCAGGGGTGATGGGCAACATAAGCCCTATGGGTAGGGGTGGCAGGGGTGATGGGCAACATAGTCCCTATGGGTGGGGGTGGCAGTAGTGAGGAGCAACAGGTCCCCTGTGAGTGGGGGTGGCAGGGGTGATGGGCAACATAAGCCCTATGGGTGGGGGTGGCTGGGGTGATGGGCAACATAGTCCCTATGGGTGGGGGTGGCAGGGGTGATGGGCAACATAGTCCCTATGGGTGGGGGTGGCAGTAGTGAGGAGCAACAGGTCCCCTGTGAGTGGGGGTGGCAGGGGTGATGGGCAACATAAGCACTATGGGTGGGGGTGGCAGGGGTGATGTACAACATAGTCCCTATGGGTGGGGGTGGCAGTAGTGATGGGCAACAGGTCCCCTGTGGGTGGGGGTGGCAGGGGTGATGGGCAACATAAGCCCTGTGAGTGGGGGTGGCAGGGGTGATGGGCAACATAAGCCCTATGGGTGGGGTGGCAGTAGTGATGGGCAACAGGTCCCCTGTGAGTGGGGGTGGCAGGGGTGATGGGCAACATAAGCCCTATGATTAGGGGGTGGCAGGGGTGATGGGCAACAGGTCCCCTGTGAGTGGGGGTGGCAGGGGTGATGGGCAACATAAGCCCTGTGAGTAGGGGGTGGCAGGGGTGATGGGCAACATAAGCCTGGAGAGTGGGGGTGGCAGGGGTGATGGGCAACATAGTCCCTATGGGTGGGGGTGGCAGTAGTGATGAGCAACAGGTCCCTTGTGAGTGAGGGTGGCAGGGGTGATGGGCAACATAAACCCTGTGAGTGGGCGTGGCAGGGGTGATGGACAACATAGTACCTAAGGTTGGGGGTGGCAGGGGTGCTGGCCATGCAACCCCTATGGTGGGCTGTTGTTAGTGGCCTGGATATGGATCCCCTGTGTGTGTGTGCCATTTTGCGGGTACATGTTGTTTGTTTATGTGGCTAGTGTCTGACTTACTGCCTGCGCCGTCGGCATCAGTTCCTGATCCGGTCATAGATGTAGAGTACTGGTATGACCTGCGTGATGGGATTCATGTTGTGTTCGTGTCGTACACGCTGCTTGTTGCTCCGTCTCGTACCCGCTGCAAGCTGGTCCGTCTCGTAGCCGTGTATTGATTTGTGGCGCGAATCGTAGCTGATATGCTTGTTTTCCAGATGCTTTGACGTGCCGTACGTGACAACCAGTCCGGCGCGTAGGAAGTACGTATCGTACTTGTCATGCCGGAAACTGCTATGGATACTGCTTCCGGGCGACACGGTTCTTCTTTGGGAGTTACGGCTCAGACGGAGAATGGTTCTTGATTCACAGCCTACGTGTCGGTCGTGTTTTTTGCAGTTATGCGCATCGTACTTACTCTACAGGTTGGACCGGCTCCGGGTACGTGTCGGTCGCAGGGTAAGGCTACGGGCAGCTGTCCGACCGGCCATCGGAATCGGCCCCTAAGTGGACAAATTGAAAAAGTGGACATGTCCAGATGTGAAGAAATATATGAACATTCCAGTGTACATCCACTTCATTCCAAAGAGGTGATGGGGAATACAATTGAGTTGTTCCAAATGAAAGAAGCACAGGAAGTCCCATGAGTGCATGGGAAGAGAGCTTGGAAGCTCGTTGTTTCCCGCAGTTGTTTCCAACAGGAAAAGGTGGACGATATGATGAACGTCCTGTGCAGATTCCTGCATCTGAATATCGGACAACAAGATTATATGCAGAAGATCCAAGATTTCGACAATGTATCCCTTATATGTTTCATCTTCTGTTTGAAAGTGACTTGTCTGGACTTTCATATGCAGTAAATCACATTTTAAAAACTGGAATGCATCTGCAACATGTAACTGCAAAGGATTTTATGGATAAAGTGCATCAGAGAGATGATCATTTAGAATCTCAGTTGATTAATCTGATGGCATGTCAGCATGGGACTAATGAATATTGGTAACGTCGTCATGGAGAAATGAAATGTATGCTACGGAACTTGGGAACTCCTACATGGTTTGTTACACTAAGCTGTGCTGAGTATGCCTGGGATGATTTACTTGAATTTCTTCGAGAGGCAAATTCCAATATAAAAACATATTGAATACAAGACACCTGGAGAATTGTGCTCTCTGGATCCTGTTAATGTATGCAGATATTTCAATCATAGATTTGAAGCTATGATGTCTTTCATCTGCAATAAAAAGAATCCTCCTCTTTGAGAAGTTGTGGATTTCTTTTGGAGAAAGGAGTATCAAGCAAGAGGTGCTCCTTATATACATATATTTTTATGGATCAAGGACGCCCCCAAATTTGGAACAGATTCAGATGAAACTGTTTTGTCTTTCATTGAAGATTATGCCACATGTGCTGTACCCAATAGCAGAGAAGATAAAAACTTAAAACAACAATTCTTACGATTCCAAAGCCATAGGTGTGGAAAATACTGTCGATGAAAGTACAAGTCAAAGGATAAGTTCCAAACCAAATGTCGTTTTGGATTTCCACGTCCTGTATTTTCCAAAGGAAGAGTGAACAGTGTCAGCTATGCGACATACCATCACAAGAAAGTCTCCGAAAAATACCTACAACTTAAGAAGAAGCGAAGAATCAAAATACATAAATGACTACAATCCAGTTATTTTATCCATGTGGAACGCTAACATGGATATTCAGTATGTTGCGGACAATTCCATTGCTGTTGCTCGATATGCAACATCCTACATTACTAAATCAGAAAAGACTGAATTGAAAGAAATGTCGGAAGAGATTTCTCACGAGAAGACTCTAAGTAAGAAATTATACAGTTTCAGTTTGAAGATATTATCGCATCGTGAAATTGGAGCATATGAATGTTCAGATCGGTTATCATCTGCAGGTCTAAATTCCAAAAGTAGAAGAATCATTTGGGTGAGTCTAGGTCTTGCAGGAATGCGAAATCGGGTACTGAAATCTGTTCAAGAAATTGAATATTTAGCAGAAAAAGAACCAGAAAGTACAGATATTTTGAAAAAGAATATGTTGGACACATATTACCCAAACAGAAGTCATCATCTTGAGAACATGTGTCTCTATGAAGTGCTGCAAAACTACACTTTTAAACGGAATACTACAGAGAACATCAATGATGGAAAATATGCAGTGATTGGTTCCGAAGGATGTCTGGTGAAACAAAGGAAAGGAAATGTAATTAATCACAGTAAACTGAATTGCGACACTGCTGACAAAAGGGAATTTTACTATTTAGCCATTTTACAAATGTTCAAACCGTGGCGTTCAGAACTGGAATTAATTGGAGATTTTAGCATACAATGCAGTGCTTTTGCAAATTATGTGAAAATGTTGAATGATGAAATTGATCAAGAAGCTACAATTGCAACTGAGATTGCTAGAGACAGTTCTCAAGACAGTCAAAGTTCTGCTGCACTGAGTAAAGATCCACTTGGACAACCAATTGTTGAAAATGAAGCAGCATCTGCCATGAATGATGTGGAAACAGCAATGTATCAAGCTCAAGAAGATGTATTACAGTTAGGAAACCTGGAAGAACAACTAAATGTTGAACAGAAACACATATATCGACAAGTGAAAGAGCAGATTGACCATGGATTACTTCATGAAAAGAAAGGGTGCTCATATACATCATTTCAACCTATCCGAATGTATGTGAGTGGTCAAACTGGAACAGGAAAAAGTTTCTTAATTAAAGTAATTACAAGTTATCTGCAGAAAACAACTGAGTCGCATTTGTCTTGTTTTGTCACTGCTCCAACTGGGTTGGCAGCACATAACATTAAAGGAATTACTTTACATAATTTACTTATGCTACCAGTAGAGCATGAGAACAAATTTGAATACCACAAGCTATCTGGAGAAGCTTGTTATGAAGTTTCAAGAGTCCTGAAGAAAATGAAACTTCTCATTATTGATGAGGTGAGCATGGTCTCAAACTTGATGCTTACCTTTGAGCATTTAAGAATGCAGCAAATTCTTAAAACAAAATATGACGTGTTATTTGGAGGAAAACACGTCATAGGTTTTGGAGATCAACTGCAACTGACTCCGGTAAAAGGACAACCGGTATTTAAAACACTTGCACATGAAGATACCAGAAAGTCTCTTGGTAGTGTTGGTAATGTGAATATTTGAACTTATTTTGAATACAAAGAACTGACAACAAATATGCGACAGGCAAATGATGCTGAATATGGAAGTATTCTTCAAGATATAAGAATTGGAATTCTTACAGAACATGGCAAACAAGCTTTGGAGAGTCGATTACTTTGCAATGTGTTTCCAAATGAAAATGTAGTTCCTGCAAAAGTGTACATGAAAATTGCAGAAAATAAATCAGTGATCTGCTTAATGCCAACACTACGCGAGTGTTCAATATTCAACGAAGAACTACTGAAACTGGAAAATGAAGAAATTATAAAAATGGAAGCCATCGATACATTTAATTTGATCATATTGAAGAAGTTAAAGAAATTGGTTGTTGTTCAGTTCGTTTTTTGCTTGTTAAAGATGTATATGTTCATAGGAAACAATTTCCATTTTCTCTACCATATGCAGTGACTATTCATAAATCTCAAGGATTAAGTGTAGACAGTGCATTGGTGAACATTGGATCTAGCGTATTTAAAGAGAGTATGGCATATGTTGCTTTGTCACGAGTCAGAACATTATCTGGTTTGTTTTTGATTGATTTTGATGAGACAAAGGTCTCTGCAGATGCAAACTGTGTAAAAGAGTATAATAGGTTAAGAAGGGTGGTTGCTCCAAATTTAGGTCAATATCCTGTATTTGAAAAGCGTGTGGTTGGTCGAAAAAGAAGGTTTGAGAATATTTGGTCTGAAGGATTCGAGAAGGGAAAAAACAAGATAATGTTGTGATTGCAAGTAAAAAGAAATCGTACACTGTTGAAGAGATTGTTGGTTATCAGTTTGAAAATAGTTCAGGTGTCAACTGCTATGCTAATGTAGTGGTCAATGTTGTTTTTTATCTTGGAGGTTTGCTAGAACAAATTATGCAGAATCTGCAAAAAAGATTTTGTTTTCTGTTGCATTCTGTTTATGAAAAATTGGCAACAGATACAAGTAAAATAAAATCTGTTTCAGATGTTCGTAATCTTTTGGATGTGTGTTCTGGTTCTACACAATTTACACAAAATATCCAACAAGATGCTCAGGAATTTTTAATGTATATGCTTACCATTTTTGAAAATGAAGGTGTAGAAAATATTTTTGGCCTTTCTTACAAATGGGAACATTATTGTGAAAATTGCATGTATACATGTACCACTAATGTAGACACTGAAAGATTTCTGTATTTAACATTACCAGACTGTAAATCAGTGTTTTTTAATAAATCAGTTAAAGGTGCAAATCAAAACCTGGAGTGTAGCCAATGTAAATCAGAAATGTTATCCACATTATTTTTAACAAAATATGGACAATACATAATTTTAATGATGCCATGTTGTACAGCTAATGGAAGAAAATTGGATACTTTAATAAAGCAATTTGTAGCAACACAACTATCAATATCAGGAAGGACTTTTGTAGCAATTGCAATAATTTTCCATGATGGTCCTTCCACAATATCTGGACATTACACTGCCTATCTAAAATGTGACAAAGGCTGGACACTTTGTAATGATTCCCAATTGGTTTTCAAACAACGTTGGCCTAGGAAATTACCAAATTCCTACCTTATATTTTTAAAGTCAAAGTTTTAGGAAGATAATTGACTCTCTGAGGAATTTATTATTATAATTTAATAGGACTACCATTGGTCAATTTACATAAAAAGGAGTGCAAAAATACCATTTGGCCTCAAGGAAAGGTATATGTTTGAATTATGGACTTTTTTGTGCTCATTGACTCGGTGAATATTTTAAAGCAACAACATTCACAGTTTTTATAAGTTAAACTTATAAAATTTTGTTAGCCATAAGCATTTCATATATGTGTGATTTGTATTTTCTGGTATTTCACGGACAAGAGCATGTTGGTTTTTTTTAAACAACCTTTTTGATTGTTTTTTGTTTGCCCGCTGTTAAGTGATAAGTACGATTGAAATCACTATTTGTAGTGAAATTCACTATATTCTGGGAACAGCAAAAAATGCAAACAAATTGCTTTGTTGAAATTATACTGTGTTGTACACAATGTATTATTACATGTTATAACATTTTTTTCTTTTCTTTCACAGATCGTAATTTTAAAATAAGCAATTTACATCAATTTACATTGCAAAAAAAATCTGAAAAAAATGTATACCATTTTTAATTTCTATTACTGTGAAGGTAATTTTAACTAAGTATTAATATGCAGAATGGGGAGATCTGCTAGAAGCTACAAAGTTTGAACAGGTTTTTAAAAACACTCTGTTTGTTCCTATGTAATTTTGAAATCTCTCTGTTATCGGATATCATGTGACCTCCAAAAAAACAGATTTGAGTGGTTCATAATATTTCCCATTGTACCTATTGAAGGACCGCAATCATTTCTTTGAGCATCTTTGCAGACAAAACTCTGTGCTTACCTTCTATCATTCACAAGCAATTTTAAAAACAGAAATATGTCACTTCTTGTAACATAGTTATTGCGCAAGACACTCTTTCATATTTACAAAGAGAGGAAAAGGCACTCTGTGTACTTTTTCTACTCCATGTAAATAAAACTTCATCATACACATCACTTTGCGTTGAAAGGGTGTTCTATAAGTGTTGTTGTGCATGATTGCACTGAATACTCATAGAACAATACACATCTCCAGATTTATCATAAATCTCGATATGTGTGTGAATGCTGCACCATTCACAAATCGGTGTATGAAAGCACAACAAGGAGAATTGTTTTCATTTCTCCCTATTTTTAAATCTTCAATGCATGCTAAAATGTTCAGCATACATTGAAGGAGAAAAATGCGTTTTCTGATTGTTTTTGTGCAGGAAGGTGTGTCTTCCTGCACAAAAACAAACAGCACATGACACAGATATCCTTGCACCATGGTGAAAGGGTGCCTGTGTCACCACATGGCTGCAGTTTAAGCAGCCGTGCAGAGAGAAGCATAGATTTGCAACATATTTATGTACATATGTTGCATCCCTGTGCTTCGGAAGTACTACAGCACACTGCAGTTAAAGAGGTTACTGTATGATGCTGAAGCACTTTCTCATAGTTCTGCACTTATACATTCACCATACGCTACTAATGCATTTGTTCAGTAAATTATGCACTACACATACATTCATCTAAACTTTCACACGCTAACATACAAATATAGCTCTTTTTTTAAACCAAAAAAGTTAGTTCTTACAATAACTTTTTTTTTCTTCTTTTTTCTTTCTGATTTTTTTTTAAATTTTTTCTGGAAAGAAAAGGAAAAAACAGAACTGGAGGAAAAAAACAATGAACTTCAGGGAAAAAAAACAAAGAAAAACTAACAATGATGGCTTTCTTGCATCCTGCAAATTAAGTCAATAGATTGCTCTCCGTAGCATAGCACTGCATTACACTTCAAGCAGAGGACTTTCAGTGTGGCAAACTGAGGACATATGTCCAGGTGTTGGTCCGATGGATGCATGCGAGAAGTACTTGGCTGTGATGTTTGTGAAGGTCCAGGAAGAACTCTCATTCTTCGGCACTCTTCACGTGCCAGGTTTACTGGATGCATGGTTTTCAGATGTTTTTTCATGCTGGCTGTACCACATGAGTACTTCTTTGCTGGAGAGCCATGGGAGAGCACTCTTTGACATATCTTGCATGTCACTTTGGTGGCATTGGTCTTGGATTGCCCCTCTGGAAAAGTAAAACATTTCCAGACGACAGATGAATATCTTTCCGGGCGTGGTGCTTCAACCAGAAATTCATCTTCAGACAAATGTTGAGATGCTGGAGTTGCCTCCTGCCCTGAAGCCAATGTTTTCCCAAAAAGTTTGAACTAAGTGTAAACGTAGCCCAAAAAAGTTCTTCTCAGCAGTGAGATGCTCCTCCAAAGAAGGTCTAAGAAGAATGATTGAAATGGGTGGGGTCTTTCAATAGTTAGAATAGGAAGTGTAATGAACCAATCAAATCTCTTTTTTTCAGGTCACATGGGATACGCGCACCGTGCGCATAGGCAGCATGCACCCAGCGCGCATCCCCGAAATTGAATTTAAAAGGAATATAGGATTAGAAGTAAAAATATATTACTTTTATGAGTAGTTTAGAGTTTGTCTTCAATTAATATTCACATGAAATACATATATATATGTTTTTTTAGATGTGAAATATTTAGTGGGATTCGCGCACCCACCATGTCACACACGCACATGACGTATCGCGGAAGCACGCAAGCGTAGCGTAACATGCATCGTACGTGTCGCGTATAGGCTTGGAGTCGAATTGTAATCGGTCAGAAAACACGTACCCAATGCATAAGCGGATGCTTTCGCGCAGGGATCGGGTACGGTGCGCATAGGGTGCGCGAATCCCAAAAAAAACCTGAAAAAAAATAATAAATAAAGTATTGAAAATATTGTTTAAAAAATATTTTTAAAAATACAATTTTTTTTTTAATTGCAATTAATATTTTTTAATTTTTACAAGAATTAATTGTAAAAATAAGTTTACAAAATGGTGAGAAAAAAGTATTTTAAAAAACATGATTAAAGGAATTGACACACTGAATTAGAAACATTTAGAAATATGATGAAAATCATTAAATATCATAGCTTTAGAGATAAGTTATACATAGGAATTAGCATTTAAAAAACCTTTGAAATTCACTGAAAAAACCATAGGTTTCATGCACGTTATAGTTAGGAATTGGCATTTAAAAAACCTTAGAAATTCACTGAAAAAAACATAGGTTTCAGGGGCGTTATAGTAGGTTGGACATTTCACTCATACAAAACCAGAAAAATGTGGCCGTTATAGTTAGCTCAGCTAACTATAACTCGCACCCCCGCAATGCACTGCTGATGATGTCACATATTACATCATTCATGTCATGTGATCAAGGTCCAGGAGGGACTGAAACGCGTCATGGCCGACTAAGCAAAGAATAAATGAATTTGCACTAAATTGTGGTCCGTGCCTGCTTTTGGTATCCCGGAGACTGGGGAGAGAAGTAAGCAGCAGAATTGCATATATATATATATATATATATACATAGCATTTTTTTTTTTTTTAAATGAGCTGTACTTAGTAATTGGGTTTAAGGTCGAAGAAAACGCTAATAAAGATTATAAGTAATAATTACGAGCATAAAGGATGCATTGTTATTTTCTAACAACCAGGATGTGTTGCTGCAGAGGACTCCCTCCTCCCTCAATCATGAATAGAAAATAACACGCGAACAAATATGTTATAATGAATGTAAATATCCTAAACCACACAAAAGAGTTGGGAAACGGAAATGTCAAAGAGAAGGGATACGTTTTAATTGCAAACGTGGAAGGAAATCATATTGTTAAGTACTAACACTTCTCCATAGACACAGATTGGGTACAACCCTTTGATACATCAGGTTTTAAGTTCCGAAGGAGGCTGGGCTCTGGCGGCAACACGGGGGAGAGGCAGGGACTCATTAAAGGCCTCTCTGCCCTCCTAGCACACACAGAAAGTGAGAGCGTCCAATAATACACAGCATTTCATTCCACTTGGGGAAATGCCGGAGTGAGAGCCGGTGCTGTTCAGCTTGGCACTGCCACCTCCCGGTAAAAGTTATTAAACTTTCCCATGACTTTGCTCCCCTAGTTTCTATGTCACATCTCTGTCTGACAATGGAGCAATGTGTCAACAGAGGGGGCGGCTCTCCCGGTGGCCCTGCTGATGCCAGGGGCTGTTTTGTATTAAATGAGCCATATGGAATTTATTGTGCTTTTATCAGCGGTGGATTGTTACTTTAAAGTCCTTTTTGGGCCATGGACATCTGTTCTCTGTATGCCACTGGGCTGGGTAGGGCCCCTGGATGGGCCCTGCATACACCTTAATAGGGTCCTCCCCAGGCAGGATCCTGCAAACACTTCGGTTGGAGTGAGCCCCCCACCGGGCCCTATTTGCTCTTTCACTAAGTGGCTTTTTATAGAGCCCATTAGAGCCTTAATCGTGCAAATACCTGCTTCGAGTAGACAGATTTGTTTGAACAGTAAGCTCAATTTCCTCCATCACTTCAATTAAAAGCAAAACTGCTACCACTGACTTTAGTCCTCATTGATTCTCTGAGGCTGCGGTATGATGGAAGGGGGGGTTTAGCTGTTTGTTCCACCTGCCGCAGTGTCATTTCAGTCTGGCACAATAAGCACTGCTTTTTAAAGTACCCTAGCTTCCCTGTTCTGCATAACTAACCAGTCCAGGAGATTTTGTTTTTTACCCCTTTCATTTTAACCTTGTTTGATATCTCTGCTCAGTCCATCTGAAATGAAATTACTAGGTACAGTCGCTCTAAGCTGTCGACTTTCGAGAAATATAGTCACTCTCTGCCGAGTTCTGGGGACAATCAGTGTTGTCATAGCTGTCAATAAAAAGCCACTGAGGCACGGAGGGCCACGAGGGCTGGGGAACAGGCACACCTGCTCCTTGGGCATACTTCAATGCGCAGGTGACCCGCGGGACCCTTTTTGCAGAACCAGCCTTCACAAGAGCACCTCAGCTGACGGCAGCACTCACACTGCGGCACACTCGCACTGCACGCTGCAGCACACACCAGTAAGTCACTGTGGCGCTCACTCTGCCATGCCGCACACGCCGCTCCCCGACTCACAGCTTCTCTTCGCAGGTTGCGACCACTTACCTGCACTCGCACTTCTGTCAGGTCCAGCCTCAAAATCAATATCCACCAAGATATACAAATATAATGCATTATGATACAAAATGCCCTACTACACATGTAGATCATTGAGCATAAAAGACGTTATTTGTTCCCACACATAAATGTATATCAAAGGTTCGTTGTACAAATAGCGGTTTGCCTTTTGAGGCTTCTGAAATGAACACTGTCATTCCTGACTGTGTATAATACAGTTCGTTAGCTGTCTCTCCTGCCATCGGTGTCGGCGCCCTCTTTTTGGGGATGTGCAGACCCCGCTATCTTACTCCACATGTAATAGCAAACCTAAGAATCCCTTTTTATAGCCGGTATAATTGCAGTGCACAGATTTCTTCACCGTAGTTCCGGCTCACAGCCAGTGGGACAGTCGAAATGATTACTTTCATGCTGATAGCCTCACCCAAACCACTCCCCAAGTAGAACTCCTCAGACAGACCGCAACCTTCCCTTGCCGGGGTTTGGTTCTGTGTGTATCACATGAACTGTTTCCACTGGGGGTGTGTGGGGTAAGTAAGGGGCATACCATGATCTTCCTTCCCCGAGAGTGTTCTTTCCCACCACACCTACTACTGGTGCTGCAAAGAGAAGGTCTGTGACTTAATCCATGTGAGAATGTCTGGATTGCCCTCTGAGCGGGCCCCCCACCCGTACCCATCACCCCCTAGGCCTGTGTTGCACCGTGCAAGCAGCAGCTGATTTGGGGATGTGAGAGTGCCCTATCCTGACAGTGTTGACATGTTCCTCTCTCAAACAGGTTTATTGCTTTTAAGAAGTGATCCTTTTTGTCTGGTTTACTTAGCACCCCCAGCCCAGCACCATTTCTATCGGTTCTAGCAACATCCTGGGAGGGACAGGGGAGGGTCCTACTTGTACTTGGGAGGTGTAATTGATACTCGGCAGGCCAGGTGGCAATGATTTGAATTTGAGAGGAGGAGATGAGGGGATCAAGACCATGGATAAAAAATAAAGGCCGATGTCCTGGAAAGCACTACCTGCCCCCTGTCAGCTAGCCATTCTGCTCTTTCTTTCCCCAGCAGAGGCCCCAATCCCGCGTTGCCTAGCCGTGCCTGGTGCACAGTGGCAAGCAGCACAAACCGCACATTAGTTGACAGCCGAATGACTAAGATTATAGGCCGGGGGGGTAGGGGGTCTTGCCTGTTGTCAGGGAAGGAAGGATAATACAGAAATAACGTGCCTGTAAACAGTTGCCTCTTTTCTTTTTGGTGGCATTCAGGATTAATGTGTCACCAGGCATTCCGTGAACATGTTCTCTAGTGTACAACATCATGCTAACACCCCACTCTCTGCAGTTTTCAGCATAGAACCTTGATTTCAAAATACCCAGCACAAAGGAACTTTTGCACCTTGGTCCTACCTTTTAGTTTTACTAATAACTTCAATATTATCTAAATTTCTCATTTGTAACCATGACCTCTAACTCTTTTAGGCTTTTTCCTAAATTTACTTCCCAATTTCCATTATTCTATCTTCTAACTACCTTATACCAAAATTCTCTTTTATTTTTTAGACATCTCCTTTGTTTGCCGCTGCCTCCCGTTACCCACACTTCTGACCAATGCCTGGACCCCCACAAATGTCTTTCCCCTCACCCTGTGCCTATGTGTGGCTCATAACTGCTGACGGCATGTTGGGACTTTAAAATTGTCTTGCCTGAACCGTCGCAGTCAAGTGAATCAAGTACCTGCCAGCAGTAAGCTGGTTCATGACTACATGGAGGAACGGAGATTACTATAATCAGCGCTCTCAGGCACAAGATCACTAACATGGCAGAAAAGCGGCTGACGAAGGGTTGGCAATACGGACATTGAGGTGCCAAAATTAAATGCACAGTGTAACAGTGCCATCAGCGAGGTATGATTCCCTTTTCTCATTACTGAATGGAAGTTTACGCCAAACTAAGAACATCGTGAACGACATACTACGATAGAATATGCACATACACTCTAAGATGGAGGCTAATGTAATCAGGAAGGACTGTGAAGAGAGTGCAGTCCTTCTTTGCTGAACGCTGTGCAGGAGGAGCCTAATGATGTTTTTAAACACACCAGAATGCCCGTATCCACCTTGTTCTCCAAAAGCATTTGAGAAAGTCGAGAGACGAAACGCGTCATGCTGGGTGAAATAAAGGATTGTGAAACCCGAGAGTGCTCCGTGTGTGTTCCTGGAAGTAGGGACCTTTCTTGTTGATTCATTGTTAACGTGCACGCCACTTGCACGAAGGAAGCACCCGTCAAGCAAAGAGTTCGGCAAGTTTGTGTGGCAATTGTTGGGACTTTAAAATTGTCTTGCCTGAACCGTCGCAGTCAAGTGAATCAAGTACCTGCCAGCAGTAAGCTGGTACATGACCACATGGAGGAGCGGAGATTACTATAATCAGCGCTCTCAGGCACAAGATCACTAACATGGCAGAAAAGCGGCTGACGAAGGGTTTGCAATATGGACATTGAGGCGCCAAAATTAAATGCACAGTGTAACAGTGCCATCAGCGAGGTATGATTCCCTTTTCCCATTACTGAATGGAAGGTTACGCCAAACTAAGAACATTGTGAATGACATACTACGATAGAATATGCACATAAGGGATGTACACTCTAAGATTGCGGCTAATGTAATCAGGAAGGACTGTGAAGAAAGTGCAGTCCTTCTTTGCTGAACGCTGTGCAGGAGGAGCCTAATGAGGTTTTTAAAAACACCAGAATACCTGTATCCACCTTGTTCTCCAAAAGCTTTTGAGAAAGTCGAGAGACGAAACGCATCATGCTGGGTGAAATAAAGGATTGTGAAACCCGAGAGTGCTCCGTGTGTGTTCCTGGAAGTAGGGACCTTTCTTGTTGATTCATTTTTAACGTGCATGCCACTTGCACGAAGGAAGCACCCGTCAAGCAAAGAGTTCGGCAAGTTTGTGTGGCAATTGTTGGGACTTTAAAATTGTCTTGGCTGAACCGTCGCAGTCAAGTGAATCAAGTACCTGCCAGCAGAAAGCTGTTACATGACCACATTGAGGAGCGGAGATTACTATAATCAGAGCTCTCAGGCACAAGATCACTAACATGGCAGAAAAGCGGCTGACGAAGGGTTGGCAATATGGACATTGAGGCGCCAAAATTAAATGCACAGTGTAACAGTGCAATCAGCGAGGTATGATTCCCTTTTCCCATTACTGAATGGAAGGTTACGCCAAACTAAGAACATCGTGAATGACATACTACGATAGAATATGCACATAAGGGATGTACACTCTAAGATGGCGGCTAAGGTAATCAGGAAGGACTGTGAAGAGAGTGCAGTCCTTCTTTGCTGAACGCTGTGCAGGAGGAGCTTAATGAGGTTTTTAAACACACCATAATACCTGTATCCACCTTGTTCTCCAAAAGCATTTGAGAAAGTCGAGAGACGAAACGCGTCATGCTGGGTGAAATAAAGGATTGTGAAACCCGAGAGTGCTCCGTGTGTGTTCCTGGAAGTAGGGACCTTTCTTGTTGATTCATTTTTAACGCGCACGCCACTTGCACGAAGGAAGCACCCGTCAAGCAAAGAGTTCGGCAAGTTTGTGTGGCAATTGTCGAGACTTTAAAATTGTCTTGCCTGAACCGTCGCAGTCAAGTGAATCAAGTACCTGCCAGCAGTAAGCTGGTACATGACTACATGGAGGAGCGGAGATTACTATGATCAGCGCTCTCAGGCACAAGATCACTAACATGGCAGAAAAGCGGCTGACGAAGGGTTGGCAATAGGGACATTGAGGTGCCAAAATTAAATGCACAGTGTAACAGTGCCATCAGCGAGGTATGATTCCCTTTTCCCATTACTGAATGGAAGGTTACGCCAAACTAAGAACTTCGTGAATGACATACTACGTTAGAATATGCACATAAGGGATGTACACTCTAAGATGGCGGCTAATGTAATCAGGAAGGACTGTGAAGAGAGTGCAGTCCTTCTTTGCTGAACGCTGTGCAGGAGGAGCCTAATGAGGTTTTTAAACACACCAGAATACCTGTATCCACCGTGTTCTCCAAAAGCATTTGAGAAAGTTGAGAGATGAAACGCGTCATGCTGGGTGAAATAAAGGAGTGTGAAACCCGAGAGTGCTCCGTGTGTGTTCCTGGAAGTAGGGACCTTTCTTGTTGATTCATATATATATATATATATATATATATATATATATATATATATATATATATATATATATATATATATATATATATATATATATATATATTCACTGAAAAAACCATAGGTTTCAGGGGTGTTATAGTTAGCTGGACATTTCCCTTGTATAAAACCATTCAAATTCCCCTGTTATAGTTAGTTCGGCTAACTATAACTCGCACGCCCGCACTGCACTGCTGATGACGTCACATATTACATCACTCATGACATGGTCAGTGACATCACTCATGACATCACTGATGACATCTCAAATGACATCACTGATGACATCACTGATGACATCATCCAGTGAATGTCTGTTTTTCTGAAAATTAAACATGTTTTATATATGTATATCTCAAGGTCGATGGAAGAATAAATGGGTATATAAGTGTCTAAATGGATGATTTGTTTTTGAAAAATTGATTGTGTAACTGACTGATTAAGTGTATCATAGTGAATACATGGCTTAGTGAGTAATGCTTAAATATGTAAATATCTGTATCAGTCTCTCACTTTGTGTATAAGTGGCTGCATGGGTTGGTGAGTAGCTACATGGGTGTCTATATAGGTTATTAGTTGTTTTTTTGAGTATCAGTCTGAGTGTCTGCATGGTTCGGTGGGGGTATTACGTAGTGCATAGGTGCATGAATGAGTGACTCACTGTTTGTATGTGTTGAAGACAACATGTGTGCAGGACTGTATGGGTGGATGAGTGTGTGTATGGGTGTGTTAGTGAGTGAATGACTGTCTCAATAGTGTCTTTATGAGTAACTACATATGTTTTAAACTAGTATATGTGACTATTGGTGTATATAAGTGAGTATATGTGAGAGTGAGAGATTGAAAGAGTTCCTGTATGAATAAGTATGTGTTTCTATAAGTGATTGTTTAAAAGACTAAGTATGTGTAAGTTTCCATAGAAGTAAGTGTGGTGGTGTGTGTATAACTGTATATGCAAGTAAATGTATGTTTGATTCTTTATTAGCATGAGTGACTATGTGTGTGAGTAACTCTATGGATGAGTGGCATTGTGTAACAGGATGTATAGGTGTATGAGTACATATGATGAGTGAGTACATGTATGAGTGACTGTATAAGACTGTTGGTGAATGAGTGGATGTGTATGTGGATCTTAGAATTACCGAAGAGGTTGTTGTAACTGGTATTGGTATGTCCATTGTTTTGAAAATCTTTGTCTCTATTTTTGAATGTGTGTATCAAAGGTTATATTAGGGTGAGAGGAGGTCTGCCACTCTATCACGAGGATGATGTCATCAGTGATGTCATCAGTGATGTCATTTGAGATGTCATCAGTGATGTCATGAGTGATGTCACTGACCATGTCATGAGTGATGTAATATGTGACGTCATCAGCAGTGCATTGCGGGCGCGCGAGTTATAGTTAGCTGAACTAACTATAACGGGGGAATTTCAATGGTTTTGTACAAGTGAAATGTCCAGCTAACTATAACACCCCTGAAACCTATGGTTTTTTCAGTGAATTTCTGAGGTTTTTTAAATGCTAATTCCTAACTATAACGTGCCTGAAACCTCTGGTTTTTTCTGTGAATTTCAAAGGTTTTTTAAATGCTAATTTCTAACTATGCCTACAGAGATAGGACATGTGAAGAAAGAAGAAAAAATGCACAGAAATAAAAAAAAGAAGTGCAGAAACAAGCAACAGAAGTCCTCAAAGACGAAGAAAAGTGCAGGAAGAAGGATAACGTGCAGAAAGAACAAAAAGAAGAGCAGAAAGAATCCTTGTTGCAAAATCATCCTGTACCCTCAACTTTTTCAGACGGATACTGGTGGTAACTGAGTCTGACTAACCAGTCCTAGAGCCAGTGCTATGTTAAAAGACACTTAGAATACAGTGAAAACACCTACATACACTAGGGAACATTATGTGTTGGGGTCCCCCTGTGATTAGCATGACCTCCTCTGTAAGCCCCTAGTATATAATAGGGCAGGGGGATTAAAACTACGTCTTAAAACAGGCCACAGGGCGTTTTTGCACACGTTAACTCAGGCCCCGTCCCCTCCCTTCACCACTGTGTAAACACGCCCTGTGTCCGTTTTTAGTTGGGAGATTAAGTTCATTTGAATCCTGAGTGTCCCTAGGGTCCAACTAGCCCACTAGGTACCTCCAGTAAGTGCCACAGAGCTGCGTTGCAGAGAGGTGTAAAAAGTGGCACAGCCTGGACCACCTCTCTGCAATGCAGCTCAGTGGCGCTTACTGGAAGCACTTGGTGGGCTAATTAGCCCCCAGGGGCCCTCAGTATTGAAGGGAAATTATATCCCCAATTTAAAACGTGCCATAGTGCGTGTTTGCACACGTCACCTCAGGCCCCGTCCCCTCCCTTCACCACTGTGTAAACGCGCCCAGTGGCTGTTCTAAGTTGAGAGATTAAGTCCCCTTGAATCCTAAGGGTCCCTAGGGTCAAACTAGACCACTAGGTACCTCCAGTAAGCGCCACAGAGCTGCGTTGCAGAGAGGTGTAAAAAGGGGCTTGGCCTCAGAACACCTGTCTGCAGCGCAGCTCCCTGGCGCATACTGGAGATGCCTGTTGGGCTAGTTGGCCCTCAGGGACCCTTAGTATTGAAGAGGAATTAATTCCCCAACTTACAACTCGCCAGGGGGCGCGTTTGCAGAGTGCTGCAAGGAGGGGGCGTGGCCTCCGGCACGATGCCAGTCTTTTATTTATTTTAAT
The DNA here is from genome assembly GCF_964204655.1 of Triturus cristatus. Taxonomy (NCBI): domain Eukaryota; kingdom Metazoa; phylum Chordata; class Amphibia; order Caudata; family Salamandridae; genus Triturus; species Triturus cristatus. The sequence continues at coordinate 1,137,133,413 of NC_140583.1, read as the reverse complement.
TTTTTAAGAAGGGGGGCTGTGTGGTTCCCCTTCTTATTCTAATTTATTGGCCCTGATGACCCCATCCCCCAGGGCCTGTCTCCTAATTATATTTTTTTGACCCCAATCCCCAGGGCCGGCCACTGTTTTTTATTATTTTAAAAAAATACATATTTATAGACACACCTAGGACATGCTGGACAAACCGTACGTACCTATCACCATGACGATTTGAGTGATATTCATTAAAAGGCGACTATGCATACAATGAATCCACGTGGAATGTATTGACACCACTAGTGAAGCTCTGACATGTCTGATGCCCTACCGTGCCTAATCCCGGTAGACACCCTTGTTGTTTATTTATACAAACATGGGTAGCTATTGACGGGCACATTTAATACACATGCACACCAAGCCATTCAAAGGGGATTCAACAAAAATTCGACCAAAACTATGTAAGAAACCCCCCTCACGGGTAATAAAACACATATCCACTGCCGGATGTGTAATACTTTTTATTTTACTCTCTGGAAAGGGGACGAACATCACTTGAGAGTCACAGCGTGCTCCTGGCAGAGCCCAATGCTTTGTTACACCAACTATTGCCTGCCGAGTGCCACACACCTCTGTGTTGTATTCCACCAGCTAGTGCATATGCTGTGACACTCTCTAGCCCATGTGCACTGTAACACCGCCCCGTGAATATGTCATGCCACACTTGTCTTCGCACGGGTTATATTGCCCCATCTAACGTGCCTTCCTCGATGCCTATGTTATAACGCACAGTGCTATGCCATACATCTTACAATCTGGGATCCATATCTTTGTCACAGTGCATATGCAACGTTACACTCCCCAGCGCATATTTTATATTACAACTTTAGAGACTAGTTAGGTTACACAACACTGCCCTGTGCATATTACACTCCAAGGCGCACATCGCATAGCACGCGCTAGTGCCTGTGCTATCTCGCGCTCTCCTATGAATCTGTCATTGCGCACAATGTATTGCATATTATATTTCACGCCCGCTTCATCTTATATCACACTTTTTGGTGCATAGTTTATACCATACACTATATCTAGTTTTCATTTTTAATCGTGCTCTCAGGACTATGTTCTATATACCACTGTGTTCACCTACCCTTTTCACGGGCATTACATTTTGCGATAGGGGGTGGAGGGTCAGGGGGTGTTTCTGCCAAGTGAGCCCGGAGTCACAGTCACAAACGTCCTCTTCTTCCTGAATAAAAGTGAGATTATGCTGCATACTTGTTCATATTTTAAGTAGTTCGCACAGACACACGTTTTAAAAACAATAAAGTTCCTAATACCCGCCTTCTCTGAACAGTTAGCTTGCTGCCCCATCCCCCTCCTCCCTATCCTCTGTTGTGTGAATCCATGGACTAGCCTCCTCCCTCCTGCCATGCATGGTCTGATGTGCTGCCACTGCCCTCAATTTAATATGATGTACCAGTCCCCTCCTCCTGCCCTCCATTGCCCAATTCTATGCCCCATCATTGACCTCCTGCTTAAACTCTGTGCTTAGCTTGCTGCCCCTATTCTCCTTCCTCCTGTCCTCCAATGTCTTTGTGCATGCCCCTGCTCCATCCTTTTTGCCCACCATGTTCCATGGACCTGCCACTCCTATCTACTCTGAGTGTTCTGTTGAGCTGCCACTCCCCTCCCACCTGCCTAGCATTGTCAGATGACTGTAACCTGTCCCTGCCACCTCCACCCTGCCTGTCCACATGCCATGCCCCTATCCTCTTCCTCCTGTCCTACATGGTCCATTGTACTGCCACACCCTTCTGCCCTCCCTGGTCTGTTGTGCTGCAACTGCTCCTCCTGCCTGCCCCGTGTGGTCTGTTGTGAGGCCCCTTCCCCTGAACTTTCTTGTCTGTGCACAGGTCCTGACCCTACCTTCTATCCTCCATCGTCCTTTGTGCATGCCCCTGCACCCTCTTCTTGCCCATCATAGCTATTGTGCTGCCACTAACCCTCCCACTTGCCATGCATGGTCTTCTGTGCTGCCATGGCCCCACCCACCTTCCCTGTGTGGTCAGTTAGCTGCCCCTGCCCCCTCCCACCTTCCCTCCATGGTCTGTGTGTATGCCATCACAGTCTCACTGTTGCTCTTCATGGTGTGTCTTGCTTCTAGTGCCCATCCTGCCTGACCTCCATGGCTATCTTGCTGCTCCTGCCCTGCCCCCTTGCCCCCAGCCCTCTGTTTACATGTGCAGACCCCTACTCCCTCCCTCCTGGCTTGTCTGTTCCATTGTAATGCCCCTGATTCGTCCCTCCTGCCCTTTATGGTCTGTTATGCTGCAGCTTTCTCTCCTGTCTGTCCATTATGGTCAGCTAGCTACCATTGCCTCTTGCCCCTCTGTTCTCTGTGGTCCATGTGCATGGTCCTGTCCCCTCCCTCTTGCTTTCTATGGATTGTTGTGCTGCACTCCCATCCCGCATGCCCTGTGTGGTGTATTGTACTGCTGCAAACCCTGATGCCTGCCCTGCAGGGTCAGTTTGGTGCACCTCTCCATGTCCCTCCTGTCCTCTGTTATCCAAGTCCATGTCCCTACCCCATTTCCTTCCATGATCCAATGTACCATACTTGCAAACATTTTGAACTTGGTAAGAGGGAGATTTTGAAAATAAAACTGGGGTATTGATTTTCCCCTTTGAGTTACATTGAAAAAGAGGAGATTGTAGACAGGAGACAGATCAAATAAAGCCCATTTGAGCTTAAAAACATTGGACGTTTCCTGGCTGAATCGGGTCTTTTGACATGTATGGTTGTACTACCATTGCCTCTTCCTTCTGCCCACAATGGTCTATTACATTGCCACAGCCTCTCTTGCAAGTCCTGTATTGTTGGTTTGTTGCCCCTGCCCCCCTTTCCACTGCCCTCCATAGTCTGTTGTGCTGCCACGGCCCTTCCTGCCTGCTCAGTGTGGTTAAATTGTTGCCTTTGCACCCTCCTACCTGCCTTCAATTTTCAGAGTCCGTGCCCCTGGCCTCTGCCTCTCAACAGTATCCTAATGAACAACTAGATTTCTAACATTCTATATTTATTACAAAAGTGTGGAACGCCTGACGTCATCTTGATGTAATCAAAACTGTAATACCTAGAGCATTTCCTTTAGAAATTACATATATGAGAGGGTCTTATTGGCATCAAAATTATGGTTAGTGCTCTAAAAGACTAAAATAGGGACATATTTTCTGAGTTTTCAAATAGCGTCAAAGCACTTTTAAATTATTTGTTATCTTTATGTTTTTTTTTATCCAGTTGACCACTTGATTAAATGTTGCACTTAGGGGAGAGGATGTGGTGTTACTTCCAGAACTGCAGACTTTGCAACTGGGGAACCAGGTTGGAGTTTCTCCTTCAGCTCGACATTCTGTGATTCTGGTCAAATCACTTAGTCTCCCCATGTCTACAACCAAAATGAATTTGTTCTTGTGTGATATAACCAATGCTCATGTAAAGCACTCCAATACCTGAAAGTCTGCACTATATAACACTGCAAAAACACAAAATAATAAGTGTTTTGCACACTTCTGTCATTGGGCTATATTTGGGCTACATCTGGGTGATTTTGGGCTACATTTGGGCTCTTTTGTCTCCGGTGGCCATCTTGGGAGATTTATTTGTTATGAAGTTTCCTAATTTCCTCATGTACTGCAGTCTCCTCAGTAGTAAATGCTTTCAGTTTTTTACTTTGATTCCATCATGAAGGTATTCAGATATGTCACACATTTGCCATAAATTCTGAAAGTTAGCACTCTAGTTGCTCATTAGATCACTGTAGTAAAACTACTGTTCACCATGGAAGTCTGCTCCTGGTATTAAAAGTCCATGTTTCAGTCTGCATGTCAGAATGTTTTAATGAAATAGAAGAGGATTTGAGAAGTCACTCAAAATGTGCCCTCATTTTCTTTCTTCAGCATTAATCATAATTTCTATGGCAAAATGAACCCCCTCATTGTGTTCCTTTTTAAATTAAATGTTTGAAGGGTTACCAGTTTATTCCAATCAAGATGGCTTCAGGTGTGCCATACTTTTGTCATAATGAAGACAGTAAGCGCTCTAGTTGTTTTTAAGAACACTCTGGGACATTCTGTCATTGGGCTATACTTGGGCTACATCTGGGTGATATTTGGGCTACATTTTGGCTCTTTTGTCTCTGGTGGCCATCTTGGGATATTTATTTGTTATGAAGTTTCCTAATTTCCTCATTTACTGCAGTCTCCTCAATAGGAAATACTTTCAGTTTTTTACTTTGATTCCATCAAGAAGGCATTCAGATGTGTCACACATTTGCCATAAATTCAGAATGTTAGCACTCTTTTTGCTCATTGGATCACTGTAGTAAAGCTACTGCTCACCAGGGAAAACTGCTGCTGGTATTGAAAGTGCATGTTTCAGTCTGCATGTCAGAATTTTTTAATGAAATAAAAAAGGATTTCAGAAGTCAAAATGTGCCCTAGTTTTTCTTTCTGCAGCACTAATCATACTTGTTATGGAAAAATTAACCCCCTCATTTTGTTCTTTTTTAAATTAAATGTTTTAAGAGTTACCACTTTAATCCAAGCAAGATGGCTTCAGGTGTGCCATACGTTTATCATAAGTAGGACTGTTAGCGCTCTAGTTGTTCTTTGGCACACTCTGGGAAGCTGCAGTAGAACACAAAGAAATCAACTGACAGTCTCTGCCCTTGTTGGATGTACATGTTTTACTGAGAATGTCAGACTTCATTCTCACATGACTGAGAAAGATAATGTGAATTTACAGAAAATAAGCTCTCAGTTTAGCTTATAGATCACCTTCCAAACCTCTGTGGGAAAAGCATGAGAAAATATTTTTCTCTCACTCATGATATCCCAGCAGAAGTTTTTTTCACATGGTGAAATCACCTTAGAACATACCACAATTCCTAAAATGAGTATGGTACCATCAACAAATGATTTATAATGTAACTAAAGTCTTAAAACCTTCTATTAACTGCAATGCTTTTTAATGAGGTGCTATCATGTATATTGGTCCCAAGATGGCTGCCAACACTTCTTGGATGAAGTGCTGACAGCCAATCAGATCTCAGGATGAGATGTGTGGTTAGGTTCCGCCCACATATATATATGATTTTACTTTTGATTTTCTCAGGAACTACTGAACAGATTAACACCAGACCTGCAAAAGGCACTTCCCTGAGCTGAGGACTACCTCTCTGCCAAATTTCAAGTAATTCTGTTCAGCCGTTCGGGCTGTACCTTGGATGAAAGGTCCCTATGGAAAATTGCATGGGGAAAACGCGTTTTGGGACCCCCCTTTTTTCTCAGCCCCCGCTTTATGAATTCCCCCGAGACTTTCAGGGTAGGAGCGGAGCGGAGCGCCCCACCTATTTTGAAAGTTTCGCGAGGATTCGTCAACCGGCGCGAAAGTTATTCCAAATAGAATGTTGCAGATTTCCTCTGGAAACACGGTCCTAACTACACGACCGCCAGTAGATAATATATATATATATATATATATATATATATATATATATATATATATATATATATATATCCCACGTTTGCAGTCTCAACAAAAATCCGTATCCACGGAGAATTTAGAAACCACGCAGATCCAAAGTAAGGCACAATAGTTGATTTATTTCAAAGCCGAGTCTTCACAAAATCTGACGCGTTTCGGGCATCCGCCCTTGCTCACAGACAGTCAGTAAAATAAAATGAGCCCATTATATACATTGAGACTTTCAATTGGCTGCACTTTTTTCACCATTTTTTTTCCACCATGTGATATTTAAAAAGTGAAGACACACTACTCATTGATATATAGTCTGTTTTCCAAACAAATTCGTGTCAGACCAAATGGCACAAAATTCATAAATAAATAACAGGCTAAAATCCAAAAAGCCGCTCAGGCGTAAATCAAATATTATAGAACAGTTGAAAACATATATATATACATATGTAGCTGCCTCGCATAAAATGCATTTGATATATTTAGTAAATGTCATAATGGTATCCAATCTCAATTGACTGTGCAAATCACGCAATAAAGTGCAAATATTATGGATTAAAATTCATTCTATCATATAAAAAGACCTTTTTCTATACTGTGCAAATTACGCAAAAAATGTAAACACAATAAATTGTGCAAATAATGCAATTATGTCAATAATCCAGATTTGTGGATACGGATACCAAACCATATATGTCAAGACAAAATGCGCCTAACAGCATAAAATGCATTTTTCAATATTAGAATAGTAATATAATTCTATTTCACGCCTGAATGTTTAAATTCCAAAATATTGTTAAAATAAATATTATGGTCTGAACAGACATATTATTGAGTCTATGTCAAATAGGTTAAGTGAAAAAAACACAATTTATGTATCCCTAAACCATGTAATCAAACATGTAGGGAAAGAAAATTTTTAAACTGTATTTGAAAAAAGAAGAAAAAATGGGGACAATAATCAAAATTCATAATGTATTAACATGGAAACCGGCAAGGCACAACACTCTAAGAAAAACTGATCATAGCTAATATATAGTAAGATGTTAAAGAAACACATGTAGGTCCTCAGTTGTATTAAGCCCATTTGGAAATCTGCTATCTAATTTTAAAATGAATTCCGATTCCAATCTTCTAAGCATTTTGTCACGATCACCGCCTCTTTTACAAAATAATTGAGGCATTGTAAATTGTTGTTGTGACAAACTCTAAAATGCCTCGCCACCGGATACGATGTATCATTATTTACGATGGCACGTAAATGCTGAAGAATTCTGACGTGTACAGGCTGTCGGGTACTCCCAACATATCTAAGATCACACGTACAAGTTAGTACATAGATAGCAAATTCAGTTTTGCAAGTAAAGGATCCACATATATCAAATGGATCTGGGCTGAATGGCGTGCAGTATTGGGTTGTATTCTTACCAAATTTGCATGCTCTACATGTAAAACAACGCTTAAACCCCAGCCGAGATTTCAACCACTCTTCTTGTTTTCTAAGTTCAGGGAAATCATGACAAATCTGGGTTCTCAAAGAGGGTCCCCTCCGATAGGTTATTGTGGGTCCATCTGATATTCTTGGTTTTAAGACTAAATCAGTTTTTAATATCGGCCATCTTTCTTGAATAATGGATCTGATTTGTCTCGCCTGTTTACTATAGGCTATAATGAGTCTGGGCGATTGATTGTTATTTGCGCAATCACTATCTGGAGAAATTTTGGATGTTGGTAAAAATAGTGATTCGCGAGTTCTAGCTTCTATTTTAAGAACTGCCCCCCTCAAGATGGATTCCCTGTAACCCCTTTGTCTGAATCTTTCCAGGGCTTCAGTTTTACAAATTTCAAAATCATTGGCTTCACTACAGATCCGTTTGAGCCTCAATAATTCTCCAAACGGAATATTATCTATGACATGTCTAGGATGTGCACTGCTGGCATGAAGAGTATTATTGCCAGCAGAAGTTTAGTGGCCAAATGATTCTGATGTATAAACACTTTAACATCTAAAAATTCAGCTTCACATTCACTGATAGAAGAAGTGAATCTAAGATTTTCCTGATTAGTATTTAAAGAAGTAACAAAATTACTCGCACTGGCATAATCACCACGCCACAGGACAAAAACATCATCAATAAATCGTATCCAAAGTACCACATGTTCATTGTATATATCGTGATGTACCAGTCTGAGGACATGCTCCTCCCACCAGCCAACATGTAAACATGCATAGCTGGGAGAGAAGCATGCCCCCATCGCTACACCACGTTTCTGAATGTAAATGTCGTTCCCAAATAAGAAAAAATTGTTATTGAGGCACCAACTGGTAAGTTCCATTAGTAACTTGTTATGATTATAACAGTTAATAGGCCTTTTGCCAAGGAAAAATTCCAAAGCTTTAAGCCCAGATGCATGGTCAATACTTGTATATAGCGACTCGATATCTAATGTAATAAATAGCATATCTTCGCCCCAACATGCATTCTCAATTTTACCAATAAAGTCCTCAGTGTCTCTAATATAAGTGGGAAGACCCTTCACCAAATCCTGCAGGAAGTAATCGATATATTCAGTCACATGTTCCGCTACTCCTGCAATGGCAGAGATAATGGGCCTACCAGGCACTGGAACAACCTGTTTGTGGACCTTGGGCAAAAGATACAATTTTGGCAGTAGAGGATGCTCAACATGTAGAAACTCAAATTCATGTTTCGAAATCATGCCTTCTCTTTTCCATTTCAACAGAAGCTTTCTCAGTACTTCTCTAGCTTCATTGAAATCCTTGATAGTACTCTTAGAGTAGCATGATGGATTATTAAGTTGGTTCATTGCTTCTTTGATGTAGGCTTCTTGTGGCCAGATAACCACGTTGCCTCCTTTGTCCGCAGTGGCCACAATAATCCTATGATCTTCACTTAATTTTTTAGTTAACAATGAATAATCCTTTTCATGTTGGCTTTTGTATCTTTTTTTGTGCTTTATCCTATGGTATAGCTTTTTGAGATCGTCCACAATTATGTCTTGAAAAACATCAATAGAATCCCTCGGCATTGTGGGGATAAATTTTGATTTGGGCTTGAATGGGCTTAGGTTGGCTCCCAATTGTTCAACCGTGGCCATTCTGAGCTCCTCCTGAGTAGAAGTTGTATCAAGATCAATTGTGTCATTAGTAGCCAGTTGATGCATAGTCAAAAAGGTTCTAGTATCCTTAGCATGTAAGTTCAAAGTATTCATGGCAACAGCGGTGCTAGTGGTTGATTCTTTCTCATTTTCATTTTGACCCTCCTTAACACAAAAGAACTTCTGTAGTTTCAATTTTCTGATGTATAAATAGACATCAACTCTCGTTCTTGTGTAGTTGAAGTCTGAAACCGGACAGTATGTTAATCCAAGACTTAGAAGTTGTTTCTCGGCTTCAGTTAGGGTGACTGTGGATAAGTTTATAATTTCATTATTTATTAATATTTTTTTCGCCAATATTGCTTTTTTTGTTTTTTGGGCGATTTTGTGCTTTTTCCGACGTTCACTCCTCCTTTTATTACATCTTGTTCTTTTTGCTGCTGAGTCTTTTGCGGTGGTTTGGTGTGTGGTCGAAGTGTCTGGAGCATGTCTGACACTAAAAAATCCACCTCTTCTCCTAAATTTAGAACACATGTATTGGGATCCCATGAGCTGCAGCCTTCCTCGTCCGAAGAGGGCCCACTTGTTAATGATTTAATATCACTTGATTCCTGATTGATACTGATTGCTTCATTAGATACTGCAGAACTCGATGTTGTAGCACAATCTATGGGCCTTGTAGATTTTGTCTGTAGTAACTGTTGCGCAAACTTTGTTCTTTTGGCGTTATCGAATTTTCTGGCAAAGGTATAAATACGACCCTGAGCATAGTCCTCCTTGTCACTGGCGAATTTATATACTTTGCGCGCTTTAATTTTATCCTCCTGTTTAGCAAGCCTTTCATTAATCAGTTTGCGTGTTTCAGTGATTGAAACACTAGGCTCGAATTTCCCCAACAGGTCATTAATTTCTTGGATTTCTCCCATTAGCGCTTCTCCATCGATAACCGCATATTTGACAAGAATATGTAGTAATTTAGCCGCAGATTCCAAATTAGCATGGCCCCATTCCTTTAGCATATTTGGATTAGGTTTCTCATAGCTCGGCGCCAACAGTATTCGAAGCCCCCGAGGCACACGGTTCTCTTCCAAATACATTGTTAAAGATTTGTGCTCCCACCACTTTGACATTTCTTGATACATGCATTTTTCCAACCTTTTTAACGCCGCTGTAATTTGAATTTCATCAGAATTGTCACTTCCAACTTGTTCAGAAACATTCTTATTAACTGAATTAGTTATAATTTTAGGTAAACTGGAATAGAGTGCAGCCGCCGCCGCTTCTCTACCACGGAGAATTTCTTCTGACATAGTGAAACACTCGAATTGCTTAAAAGTTTAAAAACATTGTATTCGCCTGAGCAAAGAATTCGCCTCCAGGCTTTGAACGCTCTGTGCCAAACAACCTCCCAACCGTGTCAATAGTCCCGGTTCACTCACCGCAAGGGTTACTTTTGTTGCAGTATGCTGCTTGATGCTGAAAACAGACACTGCTCATAAATCACCTCCGCCTGAGTTTAACGAACCCAATGATCACGGGGGCTGCTGTTGAAGAAATCCCTTTCAAGGAAAATAACACAAGTTGATTGAACACAGCAGCCAGCTTTTAGGGAGTGGAAATGCCTCGGACGCAATCACCTTCCGACATTTAAATCCCACGTTTGCAGTCTCAAAAAAAATCCGTATCCACGGAGAAGATAGAAACCACGCAGATCCAAAGTAAGGCACAATAGTTGATTTATTTCAAAGCCGAGTCTTCACAAAATCTGACGCATTTCGGGCATCCGCCCTTGCTCACAGACAGTCAGTAAAATAAAATGAGCCCATTTTATACATTGAGACTTTCAATTGGCTGCACTTTTTTCACCATTTTTTTTCCACCATGAGATATTTAAAAAGTGAAGACACACTACTCATTGATATATAGTCTGTTTTCCAAACAAATTCGTGTCAGACCAAATGGCACAAAATTCATAAATAAATAACAGGCTAAAATCCAAAAAGCCGCTCAGGCGTAAATCAAATATTATAGAACAGTTGAAAACATATATATATACATATGTAGCTGCCTCGCATAAAATGCATTTGATATATTTAGTAAATGTCATAATGGTATCCAATCTCAATTGACTGTGCAAATCACGCAATACAGTGCAAATATTATGGATTAAAATTCATTCTATCATATAAAAAGACTTTTTTCTATACTGTGCAAATTACGCAAAAAATGTAAACACTATATATATATATATAAATTCACTGAAAAAACCATAGGTTTCAGGGGCGTTGTAGTGAGCTGGACATTTCCCTCGTACAAAACTCTAGAAATTCCCATAACTCGCGCCCCCGCAATGCACTGCTGATGATGTCACATATTACATCACTCATGACATGCTCAGTTACATCACTGATGACATCACTGATGACATCACTGATGACATCACTGATGACACCATCCAGTGAGTTTGTGTTTCTGTAAATTTTAAATATGTTTATTATATGTAGCAAAAAACCTCCCTGCTTAAACTGCAGCCATGTGGTGACACAGGCACCCTTGCACCATAGTGCAAGGATATCTGTGTCATGTGCTGTTTGTTTTTCTGCAGGAAGACACACCTTCCTGCACAAAAACAATGAGAAAATGCATTTTTCTCCTTCAATATATGCTGAACATTTTAGCATGCATTGAAGATATAAAAATGTGGAGAAATGAAAACAATTCTCGTTGTGCTTTCCTACACCAATTTTAGAATGGTGCAGCAGTCACACACATATCGAGATTTATGATTTATGATAAATCTAGAGATGTTTCTTGTTCTATGAGTATTCAGTGCAATCATGCACAACAACACTTATAGAACACCCTTTCAACGCAAAGTGGTGTGTATGATGAGGTGGTATTTACATGGAGTAGAAAAAGTACACAGAGTGCCTTTTCCTCTCTTTGTAAATATGAAAGAATGTCTTCCGCAATAACTATGTTACAAAAAGTGACATATTTCCGGTTTTAAAATTCCTTGCGAATAATAGAAGGTAAGTACAGAGTTTTGTCTGCAAAGATGTTCAAAGAAGAATGATTGAAATGATTGCGGTCCTTCAATAGGTACAATGGGAAATATTCTGAACCCCTCAAATCTCTTTTTTTGCAGGTCACATGATATCTGATTATGGTCAGATTTCAAAACTACATAGGTATAAACAGAGTGTTTTTAGAAATGTGTTTCAACTTTGTAGCTTCTTGCAGACTTCCTCAGTCTGCATATCGAGACTTAGTTAAACTTACCTTCACAGTAATAGGAATAAAAAATGGTATACATATTTTTCAGATTTTCATTGCAATCTAAATTGATATAAATTGCTTATTTTAAAATTTGGATCTGTGAAAGAAAAGAAAAAAAAAATATAACATGTAATAATACATTTTTTACAACACAGCATAATTTCCACAAAGTAATTTGTTTGCCTTTTTTGCTGTTCTCAGAATATATTGAATTTCACTAGAAATAGTGATTTCAATCATACTCATCACTTAACAGCGGGCAAAAAAAAAACAATCAGAAAGATTGTTAAAAAAACAACAACATGCTATTCTCAGTAAAATACCAGAAAATACAAATCACACATATATGAAATGCTTACGGCTTACAACATTTTATAACTTTAACTTATAAAAACTGTAAATATTGCCGCTTAAAAATATTCACTGAATCAATGACCACCAAAAAGTCCATAATTCAAAAATATAACTTTCCTTGAGGCCAAATGGTATTTTTGCACTCCTTCTTTATGTAAATTGTTCAATGGTATTCCTATTAAATTATAATATTAAATTCCTCAGAGAATGAATTATCTTCCTAAAACTTTGACTTTAAAAATATTAGGTAGGAATTTTGTAATTCTCTAGGCAAACATTGTTTAAAAACCAACTGAGAATGATTACAAAGTGTCCAGCCTTTGTCACATTTTAGATAGGCAGTGTAATGTCCAGATGTGGTGGAAGGACCATCATGGAAAATTATAGCAATTGCTACAAAAGTCCTTCCTGATATTGATAGTTGTGCTGCTACAAATTGCTTTGTTAAAGTATCCAATTTTCTTCCGTCAGCTGTACAACGTTGCATCATTAAAATTATGTATTTGCCATATTTTGTTAAGAATAATGTGGATAACATTTCTGATTTACATTGGCTACACTCCATGTTTTGATTTGCACCTTTAACTAATTTATTGAAAGACACTGATTTACAGTCTGGTAATGTTAAATACAGAAATCTCTCAGTGTCTACATTGGTTCTACATGTATACATGCAATTTTCACAATGATGATCCCATTTGTAAGAAAGGCCAAAAATATTTTCTATTTCTACACCTTCATATTCAAAAATGGTAAGCATATACATTAAAAATTCCTGAGCATCTTGTTGGATATTTTGTGAAAATTGTGTAGAACCAGAACACACATCCAAAACACTATGAACATCTGAAACAGATTGTATTTTACTTGTATCTGTTGTCAACTTTTCATAAACAGAATGCAACAGATAACAAAATCTTTTTTGCCGATTCTGCATAATTTGTTCTCGCAAACCTTCCAGATAAAAAACAACATTGACCACTACATTAGCATAGCAGTTGACACCTGAACTATTTTCAAACTGATAACCAACAATCTCTTCATCAGTGTCCAATTTCTTTTTACCTGCAATCACAACATTATCTTCTTCTTTTCCCTTCTTGACATCTTCAGTACAGATATTCTCAAACCTTCTTTTTCGACCAACCACACGCTTTTCAAATACAGGATAAATTGGGAGCATACACCCTTCTTAACCTATTATACTCTTTTACACAGTTTGCATCTGCAGTAACCTTCCTCTCATCAAAATCAATCAAAAACAAACCAGAAAATGTTCTGACTCGTGACAAAGCAAAATATGTCATACCCTCTTTAAATACGGCAGATCCAATGTTCACCAATGCACTGTCTACGCTTAATCCTTGAGATTTATGAATAGTCACTGCGTATGCCAGAGAAAATGGAAATTGTTTCCTACGGAGATATAAATCTTTAACAAGCAAAAAACGAACTGAACAACGACCAATTTCTTTAACTTCATCAATCTGATCAAATTTAATTTTTAAAAATTAAATTGCTTCTTTTTTCTGATAATTCACAAAATCCACCAATTTACCCATTGCACCATTAGCTCAACCTTTCTCTACATCCAAATTACGCCTTAAAATTACCCGACAGTTTACACATGCATATAGTGTCTTTTCTAAAACAGCAGTTTTAGATATTGTTTTTTCTAAACAATCCAGTTTTGATCTCAACTTTCCCATCAAAATAATAGTGATTCCTTCATGATGTATTTTATCGATGGCTTCCATTTTTAAATTTTCTTCATTTTCCAGTTTCAATAGTTCTTCGGTGAATATGGATCACTCGCGCAGTGTTGACATTAAACAAATCACTGATTAATTTTTACCAATTTCCACGTACTCTTTTGCAGGAACTGCATTTTCATTTGGAAAGAGATTGCAAAGTAATCGACTCTCCAAAGCTTGTTTACCTTGTTTTGAAAGAATTCCAATTCTTATATCTTGAAGAATACTTCCATATTCAGCATCATTTGCCTGTCGCATATTTGTTGTCAGTTTTTTGTATACAAAATGAGTCCAAATGTTCACATTACCAACACTGCCAAAAGACTTTCTGGTATCTTCATGGGCTAGTGTTTTAAATACCGGTTGTCCTTTTACCGGAGTCAGTTGCAGTAGATCTCCAAAACCTATGACGTGTTTTCCTCCAAATAAAACGTCATACTCTGTTTTAAGAATTTGCTGCATTCTTAAATGCACAAAGGCAAGCATCAAGTTTGTGACCATGCTCACCTCATCAATAATGAGAAGTTTAATTTTCTTCAGGACTCTTGAAACTTCACATCAAGCTTCTCCAGATAGCTTGTAGTATTCCAATTTGTTCTCAGCATTAGTAAACAATGTAAAGTAATTCCTTTAATGTTATGTGCCGCCAACCCAGTTGGAGCAGTGACAACACAAGACAAATGCGAATCAGTTATTTTCTGCAGCTAACTTGTAATTACTTTAATTAAGAAACTTTTTCCTGTTCCAGCTTGACCACTCACATACATTCGGACAGGTTGAAATGATGCACATGAGCACCCTCTCTTTTCATGAAGTAATCCATGATCAATCTGCTCTTTAACTTGCTGATATAATTGTTTCTGTTCAACATTTAGTTGTTCTTCCAAGTTTCCTAACTGTATAGCATCTTCTTGAGCTTGATACATTGCTGTTTCCACCTCATTCATTGCAATCGCTGCTTCATTTTCAACAATTGGTTGTCCAAGTGGATCAGTGCAGCAGAACTTTGACTGTCTTGAGAACTGTCTCTAGCAATCTCAGCTTCAATTGTAGCTTCTTGATCAATTTCATCATTCAACATTTTGACATAATTTGCAAAAGCACGGCATGGTATGCTATCTTTAGAAGCATTAAATGAATCTTCATAGCTGGGAAAATCCCCAAGTAATTCCAGTTCTGAACGCCATGGTTTGAACATTTGCAAAATTCCCTTTTGTCAGCAGTGTCGCAACTCAGTTTCCTGTGATTAATTAAATTTCCTTTCCTTTGTTTCACCAGACATCCTTCGGAACCAATCACTGCATATTTTCCATTGTTGATGTTCTCTGTAGTATTCCGTTTAAAAGTGTAGTTTTGCAGTTTTTCAGCACTTCATAGAGACACATGTTCTCAAGAAGATGACTATTTGGGTAGTATGTGTCCAACATATTCGTTTTCAAAATATCGGTACTTTCTGGTTCATTTTCTGCTAAATATTCAATTTCTTGAACAGATTTCAGTACCCGATTTTGCATTCCTGCAAGACCTAGACTCACCCAAATGATTCTTCTACTTTTGGAATATAGACTTGCAGATGATAACCGATCTGAACATTCATATGATCCACGATGCGATAACATCTTCAATCTGAAACTGTATAATTTCTTTCAATTCAGTCTTTTCTGATTTAGTAATGTAAGTCGTTACATATCGAGCAACAGCAATGGAATTGTCCGCAACATACTGAATATCCATGTTAGCGTTCCACATGGATAAAATAACTGGATTGTAGTCATTTATGTATTTCGATTCTTCTCTTCTTCTTAAGTTGTAGGTGTTTTTCGGAGACTTTCTTGTGATGGTATGTCGCATAGCTAACATAAAACTGTTCACTCTTCCTTTGGATAATACAGGATGTGGAAATCCAAAACGACATTTGGTATAGAACTTATCCTTTGACTTGTACTTTCGTCGACAGTATTTTCCACACCTGTGGCTTTGGAATCGTAAGACTTGTTGTGTTAAGTTTTTATCTTCTCTGCTATTGGGAAGAGCACATGTAGCATAATCTTCAATGAAAGACAACACAGTTTCATCTGAATCTGTTCCAAATTTGGGGGTGTCCTTGATCCATAACAACATATGAATGTGAGGAGCACCTCTTGCTTGATACTCCTTTCTCCAAAAGAAATTCACAACTTCTCCAAGAGTAGGATTCTTTTTATTGCAGATGAAAGACATCATAGCTTCAAATCTATGATTGAAATATCTGCATACATTGACAGGATCCAAAGAGCAGAATTCTCCAGGTGTCTTGTATTCAACATTTTTTATATTGGAATTTGCCTCTCGAAGAAATTCAAGTAAATCATCCCAAGCATACTCAGCACAGCTTAGTGTAACAAACCATGTAGGAGTTCCCAAGTTCTGTAGCATACATTTCAGTTCTCCATGCCGACTGTACCAATATTCATTAGTCCCATGCTGACATGCCATCAGATTAATCAACTGAGATTCTAAACGATCATCTCTCTGATGCACTTTATCCATAAAATTCTTTGCAGTTACATTTTGAAGATGCATTCCAGTTTTTAAAATGTGATTTACTGCATATGAAAGTGCAGACAAGTCACTTTCAAACAGAAGATGAAACATATAAGGGATACATTGTCGAAATCTTGGATCTTGTCCATATAATCTTGTTGTCCGATATTCAGATGCAGGAATCTGCAAGGACGTTCATCATATCGTCCACCTTTTCCTGTTGGAAACAACTGTGGGAAACAACGAGCTTCCAAGCTCTCTTCCCATACACTCATGGGACTTCCTGTTGCTTTTTTCATTTGAAACAACTCAATTGTATTCCCCATCACCTCTTTGGTGAAGTGGATGTACACTGTAATGTTCATAGATCTCTTCACATCTGGACATGTCCACTTTTTCTATTTGTCCACTTATTGTTTCAGTATCTTCTGCTAAATCTATTTCTTCTTCTCCAACAAACACATTTCTATAGTACTCATTATTTTTTAACAGATACAATGATGCCTTTTGCACTTTTCTAACATCCTCTAACTCTTGCCAGATTTTCTTATTCTTAGTAGGAACACCATTAACTAGAATGACTAGTGGCTCATTTTCTGCATGGTCTACACCAATAGTTTCAATATTTTTCCTTAAATCTAACGGTAAATACGCAACTCTTCCTTTCAATCCTCTTTGCAACTCTGATGGAGGTAATTTACCTGTTTTAGGCTCCATACGAACAATAGCCTGAAACGGGTGAACACATTGAATGTGAATAGACTCATACGTATTTAAATCTATCAGCTCTGGAGGAATAGCAACCAACTCTAGATTATTATGAACAGCTCTAGCAGGCATGTTATTCTCATCTTATTTGTTATAACAATATTTGCAAATACGCTGCTCAGATTCCAAATCAAAACAATCCTCTACCAACAAATAAGTTGCAAATTCCATCCACTTATCATTATCTTCTATTTCACTTTTTAAATACAGATTGACACCCCTAGTCTGATTTTTATAGTGACTTCGCCGACAACAAATACAAGAAACATTTGGTCTTTCAACTGAAATTACCTTAAACTTTGTGATTTCATGCTCAAATTTTTCTGTAATTACAGGTTGTACATTGTCTTAAACATTTTGTTCTACTATAGTGTCAGTTTCTTCACTCTCTTGCTGAGGACCAAAGTAACAAAACTCAATATCATCACAGACCTGCTTCACATCTGATACTGACCCACGCAAAAGCGCACTGTTCAACTCACTTAACTATAGTGCTGGACTTTTGGCATAATACAACCTTCTCACTAACTTCCACATTTGAGTATGATGTACTGCCAGCCTTCTGAAAAGGTGAAAAACCCTTTGACAAACTTTCCTAGAAAGACAAGCCAGAGAATGACCTTGCAAACCAGTATGTTTTCTCACTCTGCAAGGGTCTAGTCCTTGCAACAGCTTAATCTTTTGTTTTACACTTTTTTTTAGTATAGGCTCGTAAGAAACGACATAATATTTCAATAGATTCCTGTCGTACACTGCAAATACTACTGCAATCCCAAGTGTACACAGGGTTTTTAGCACGTCTCCCTAAAACTTCATCAGCTATCACTTCTTCTGCATTTCTTTCAACCATTTTCTCTTTCTCAATTAGACAACCGTCTCTAACCTCATAACCTCTACCACTGGTGTCAACTGCATACAATAATTTTTCGCTCTGTGAATAACTCTCTTCGTTAAAAAAAGGCTCTGAACTGGAACTGTGTTTCCATTCTCCCAAAAAAACATCACAAACATTTTTTTTATCAATAACTCTTTTCCTCCTACTTTTGGCTTTCATTACATGGATTGGTTTATCTAGTGATCAAATTCTGTTTAATACTAAAATAAACAGTTTCCTTTTTATTTCAAAAGCTTTTTCCACAATGTTTTCAATATACTTCTTCTTTTTATAAAATAAAGCTCTCTTTTTATATTTCTTCACATCTTTCAGCAAATTATGCACTACTCTCTTGTAAAATATTTTTTTGCGTAATTCCTTATACTAATTTTGCCTTCTTTTACCATACTTTATCTACTTTGACTGACCATTTGCTTTTTTGCTTTTTTGCTTTTCCTCTTATTTTGAATTTTTTTCGTAGTTGAAGCATTCTCAGTAGTTCCAGCATTATGTACATTCTGTTTGGTCCTACAAACATTTTTAATAAATTGCTTTGTGACCTTACCAGAAGATTTTTTCTTTTTAGCCACATTATCTTGTACATTCAATACTTGTGTTTGATGTTTCTTCAAGTAATCCTCCTGTCTCTGTTAATTTCTTTTTCTTTTTTTTTTTTCTGGCATGATTTCTCTATTTTAACGTTGAAAAACAGTATCTGTAAAAAAGAATTACAAATAAATGTATATTAAAAACTTTCAAATTTATACTATTCTATTACTGTAGAAAGACATTTTATATAAACACTGACTAAGAAACTAAAACCCTGAAGCACAAGTGTGACAATGGTTAAAAAACTACATGCATAGTGCATACTACTTTGAAGCAGTTCATGCCCTAAAGCCTACCTCACTAAAAGACTACATGCTATCTGACTGAATGATTACAGTACTATAAGGAGACAGACTGGGTGAGTGACAGGGTGTTTGCTAGAAGTGTATGAATACTGACTGGGGACTTGAAGGTGTGAAAGAAAAGTGTGTAGGTGGTTAGAGGACTGCATGCATAGTGGATAGGCGTTTGAAGCAGTCCATGTGCTAAGGCCTGGCTCACTTCATGAGTACTTGGGTACTGACTGAATGATTAGAGTACTGCAAGGAGAGTGCCTGGGTGAATTTATAAGTGGTTGGCTTTTGGCGCAGTGAATGGATTAGTACTTGGTACTGAATGGGTCACCAGAGGAGTGCTAAGGGAGTGACAGGGTGTTTGCTGGAGTGTATGGATACTGACTAGGGAATTGAAGTTATGAAAGAGAAGTGTATGGGTGGTTACAGGACTGCATGTATAGTGGATAGGGGTTTGAAGCAGTCCATGTGCTAAGGCCTGTGTCACTGCATGGGTAATTGGATACTGACTGAATGATTAGAGTACAGCAAGGTGAGTGTCTGGGTGAATTTATAAGTGGTTGGCTTTTGGCGCAGTGAATGGATTAGTACTTGGTACTGAATGGGTCACTAGAGGAGTGCAAAGGGAGTGACAGGATGTTTGCTGGACTGTATTGATACTGGCTAGGGAATTGAAGGTGTGAAAGACAAGTGTGTAGGTGGTTAGAGGACTGCATGCATAGTGGATAGGGGTTTGAAGCAGTCCATGTTGAAAGGCCTGGCTCACACCATGAGTACTTAGACACTGACTGAATGATTGAAGTACTGCAAAGAGAGTGCCTGGGAGAATTTATAAGTGTTTGGGTTTTTGCGCAGTGAATGGATTAGTACATGGTGCTGAATGGGTCACTAGAGGAGTACATGGGGAGTGACAGGGTGTTTACTTGAAGTGTATGGATACTGCCTGTTGAATTAAAGGTATGAAAGAGAACTATGTAGATGGTTAGAGAACTGCATGCATAGTAGATAAGCATTTGAATCAATGCATGTGCAAAGGCCTGCCTCACTCCATTACTACTTGAATATTAACTGAATGTTTACAGTATTGCAAGGACAGTTCCTCGGTGAATACATAAGGAATGACTACCTTTTAATTCTACCTAAACTTGAGAACAGGACATTTTTTAAGCAGTTATGCATATTCAAAGAAATGAAGTTCTCAAATGCTTCTCTCACAGTGGTTACACAAATGCACACAGATTCACAGTGTGATTCTAGACAACAACCACTATCCCTAGGAGTTTACCAAAACTCATTCACTACTGTGGAAGTGGTAAGGGAACTGCACACAATCTACATATTTCAGGACTGCACTTTTGTGTCAAAGCATGACTCATTTAATCAAAGCATAAGGAAAAGCTGCCTTCTAATGCTACTAAAACTTGACAACAAGACAGGTTTTAAAACAGTTATCTGTCAGCAAATACACGATGTTACCAAATGCTTCTCTCACCGTGGTTCCCAAATGCACACAGACTCACAGTGTGATTCTAGACAAGCAACACTATCCCTACCAGTTTACCAAAACTCATTCACTACTGTGCAAGGGGTAAGGGGACTACACACAATCTACATATAAAGTACATCACATTAGTGTCAAAGCCTGACTCATTTTATCAATGCGTAAGCAAAGACTGGCTTCTATTGCTACTAAAATTGACAAAATGACAGGTTTTAAAACAGTTATCTGTCAGCAAATACATGATGTTACCAAATGCTTCTCTTACAGTGGTTCCCAAATGCACACAGACTCACAGTGTGATTGTAGACAAGCACCACTATCCCTTGGAGTTTACCAAAACTCATTCACTACTGTGGAAGGGGTAAGGGGACTGCACACAAGCTACATATTTTAGAACTGCACTTTAGTGTCAAAGCCTGACTCATTTAATCAAAGCATAAGCAAAAACTGCCTTCTAATACTACTAAAATTTGACAACAAGACAGGTTTTAAAGCAGTTATCTGTCAGCAAATACACGATGTTACCAAATGCTTCTCTCACAGTGGTTCCCAAATGCACACAGACTCACAGTGTGATTCTAGACAAGCAACACTATCCCTACCAGTTTACCAAAACTCGTTCACTACTGTGCAAGGAGTAAGGGGACTGCACACAATCTACATATTAAAGTACAGCACATTACTGTCAAAGCACGACTCATTTTATCAATGCATAAGCAAAGACTGGCTTCTAATGCTACTAAAACTTCACAAAATGACAGGTTTTAAAACAGCAATCTGTCAGCAAATACACAATTTTACCAAATGGTTCTCTCACAATCCTTACCCAAATGCACACAGACTCACAGTGTGATTCTAGACAAGCAACACTATCCCTATCAGCTTACCAAAACTCATTCAATACTGTGCAAGGGGTAAGGGGACTAAACACAATCTACATATTAATGTACAGCACATTAGTGTCAAAGCATGACTCATTTTATCAATGCATAAGCAAAGACTGGCTTCTAATGCTACTAAAACTTGACAACAAGATAGGGTTTAAAACAGTTATCTGTCAGCAAATACACAATATTACCAAATGCTTCTCTCACAGTGGTTCCCAAATGCACACAGACTCACAGTGTGATTCTAGACAAGCAACACTATCCCTAGCAGCTTACCAAAACTCATTCACTACTGTGGAAGGGGTAAGGGGACTGCACACAATGTACATATTAAAGTACAGCACATTAGTGTCAAAACATGACTCATTTTATCAATGCATAAGCAAAGACTGGTTTCTAATTCTACTAAAACTTCACAACGTGACAGGTTTTAAAACAGTTATCTGTCAGCAAATACATAATGTTACCAAATGCTTCTCTCACAGTGACTCCCAAATGCACACAGACTCACTGTGTGATTCCAGACAAACAACACTATCCCTTGCACTATACCAAAATACATTTCTTCATCTAGAAGGAGTACTACATATTATTGTAAAAACATAACTCATTTCACAAATTCATAAACAATCACTGATTTCTAAACGCAGGGACGCGCTTGCTGTGTGGAGCCACACGACCCCTGAGCCTACCTGAGCCCGCCAGAGCACGCCGTGATGGGAACGGCCACCGCTGGGGAACAGAGCTCTATCCTTCGACTTCCAGCGCCAGCAGCCTCTGTGAGGGAAACGGCCAGCTGGGTAAAGACTACATCTTCCAGCAGTCCTTGACCCAGGCGCTCGCCGCTGCTGTCATCAGGCAGCGCCTGGGACCTATTTCTACGCCGCAGGTGCTGTGTGGAGCCACACGACCCCTGAGCCTACCTGAGCCCGCCAGAGCCCGCCGAAGCCCGGGCCAAGGGCGGGCCCGTCCTTGCCCTTCGTAGACCGAAGGAGGCCGGGCTGGGCAACCCCTCCATCACCTAAAGCAGGAGCACGAACTGTAAGTACCGTAGTGGTTGTAAGACGTGTAAACCAGCTAACATTGCCCACATTTTTACTGTGCTACTCTTTGACTGTGAGTTATTCTCTGGCCTTCGTGTTTACCTACAATGGGGAAGAGGAAATTAACAGAGGCTGGGGGTCCATCAGCGTGTAAGAGAGGGAGAAAAGCCAAAAAAGTTGCTCACGCCGCTAGTAACTGTGTCCTATCTAGGATTGAAGGCATTGTGGATGAGTGCGAGGAGATTCTGATTACCACTACTGCCGCTACACCTGCCACTGATGGAAATCAGCTTGTGGCTATACCGGCCCAGTCGCTTTCACATGAGAGACACATTCCAGCTATGTTCTCCAAGAAACCATCAAATAAACACTCAACGCTCGAGGGGAACAGCACAGCGGTTAGCACCCATGGACTTACATCCCCATTAAAATGTGTTGACGCAAGTGTCCCTGCAATTAACGATAGTGACTGTATCTTTGCCCAAATACCTTGTTCCAATAGGTATGCTGTTTTAGACCCTAGTGTAGAATCAATTGATATCTCCACTTGTAGTAAAGCAGAGTCTGTTGTGCCCATTGTTAGTTCCTTATTTTGTAGTGTCTGCGGACCCCAAAACGACGCCCTTCGCTTGAAAGTGGAAACCCTCGAAAAAGAACTAGCTATGCTGAGGTGGTTCTACTCGGGAGTGGAGCTCCTGGTGATAGCTCTCCCCATACCCAAATTGCTTAGCATTCGACCCTGCCAGGGTATGGTGGAAAATAGCTTTGGAAAGCCGAGCCAGGGACTGGTTAAAGACCAAGGGATTAAAGGTGGGCTTCCCAATCCCACCTCTTTTCCCTCCACTCATACCACCAATCCACACCCTGTCTTTGGCCTCAGAAAGGGCAGCAGAGGAGACTTTACAGATCGACCCCTCCCAGAAGTTAACCATGACCATATGGCTACGAGTAGGGAAGAGCAGCCCTCCCGACCCTATTTTAGGCCTAACTCAGGCAATCTGCACTCAAGGGGCCCCACAATCTTCATGACCAGGGTCCCCAAACCTCTAAATCCCCATATCCACGAAACCCACGATTCCCTTCTTAATAAAGTTATCGATTGGATACGATATGAGGGGTTGTAGGTCAGTTATACGGTGGGATTTGGTAGAGGCAACAAGGATAAAAAAACAGGGCTCGGAGACAGATTGTATTGAGATCAAGCTTTGCAATGCTGAACTAGCCGAAAACCTGGTGGCGCTTGAATTTCGTACTTCTCCACCAGGATCTTCGAAAATCCAGTTTCGCATTTCTCCATTATGGTCAACAGTCGGGGAAGTAACCGAGTCAGGTCTATCCTCGGTTGATTCTCCTTTTTATCCCGATACCATTACCGAAGGGGAGAGAAAGGATGACACAGCCAACCTTCCAACCGTTAGTAGGGTGGGGCAAGCAGAGTGGGGGTGCATTCCAGTTGACCACTCTAGCAACGTAAGTGTAGGTGGTACCGGAATGTTCATCAACCCTCAAGGACCACTAGGTTTTCTTTCCTGGAACATTGCAGGGTTAAAAAAAAAACTTTTGCTCCCCGAGTGGAACACTTTTATAGGCGATCAAGACATCTGCTTGTTTCAGGAAATGTGGAGAATGGTGCCCCTTCACAAGCCCGGGTTTACCACCCATTTTATCCCAGCCACTAGATCAGGGAAAGGCCGTCCTGCGGGAGGACTTCACATTTGGATAAATGTGCATCTTAACTGGGTAGTTTCCTTTCATCCAACCCCTTCGATTGATATTCTGCACTTAACGATAAAAGGCTTAAAAAATGTTCCCAACTTAGAAATCTTCAATGTCTACGCCAGAGGCTCTTCTGGGGCTCAATTCTCTCCAACCATATTGTCATTAGAGAGAGAGTTATCTAAAACCAACCCCAAATCAGTTGTTATTGTGGCCGGCAATTTCAACTGTACATTTGAACCTCTTTGTACTCTGGACGTCTTGGATACCGGGGACCAGGATACTAAATTTGCTATTCCTTCTCTTAGTTTGGCCCCCATTAAGAAATGGTCTCAAAGGGCAACACAATTGTGTGCCCTTACATTGGAGCACAACCTTAGAGCCATTAAAGGCAGATCACGCTCTGATATCTGTGGGGCCAATACATACAATAGAGCTAGCTGCCCGTCCAGGATAGATTATATCTTACTGGACTTACGACTCTGGCATGATTTAGTTGACATGAAAATTTCACCTTCCCAGGACAGCGATCACAATCCGCTTTGCATGCTTTTAACCAATTCCTGGTCGGTCCCTAAACCTGGTAATGCAATGAAACTGACAACAAAAGAGGTAGTCCCCTCTCATTGCAATATACGCCTCAAATTGCATAAGGTTGCTCAAGACGAAGAGAAACTGTGCAAAATAAAAACCAGAGTTGAGCAGAAGTCTAGGGAGCTTGGTATCCTCCAAGAGCCCCCTATGGGTGCACTGAACTCCCCCTTTTTGCTTCAGTATCAAGATTTCATCGATAAAATGGGTCTTCTCCTCAGCGTCCCAGATTCCCATACTTACGAACCAATTAGCGGGTCCACCAACCTTTGGTATTCTAGGGAATGCAGGGTGATGAGACGTAAGCTAACAGCTGCCCTCCAAAGTAATACCATCATTATGGTTAGGAAAGCGAGGAAAGAGTACGCAAAGACAATTTTGAAAGCCAAGCGTACATGGGAGGAAGCGCACTGGCAGGATCTCCGATCTGCGGCCCTTTTGCGGGACGCTACGTTATTCTGGGAACTCATTGACAAAGGTAGTCGTATGGGTGAGGCCCCAATTCCCAACCACATCTCCTCGCATCAGTGGCATACACATTTTACCAGCTTGTATAGTGCGGTTAACCCCCAGCCACACCTGTCAACTACCCCGCCTCCTATACCACCTGAGGCCCTTCCATCAGCTGTGATTTCTGTGTCCGATATGGACTCGGTTCTCTTTAAGCCTAATGAGGTCTCTATTGCCATCTCAGGGCTGTCCACCTGGAAGGCGGCAGGCCCGGATGGCATTGTGGGTGACCTCCTTCTTCACGCCCCAAAAATCTGGTCAGACTTCATTCTCGTTTTAATGAATTTGATTGCTAGAGGTCATCCTGTCCCAGACTCATGCAAGGGTGCCGAAGTTGTAGCGATATTTAGGAAGGGAAATCTGGAGGAGCCTGCCAACTACAGGCCGATAAGCCTAATAGATGTCATTCAGAAGGTGGTTGGCAGGGTCCTCCTCATGAGGGCCAGGACTTGGCTGGACGAAGCAAGTGTGCTCTCTATTCTCCAGGCGGGCTTTAGGCAAAGAGTGGGCAAGATGGACCAGGTCTTCCGGTTTTTTACAATCTACTGGAAAGTGGTCGTCATTGGGAAAGGCAGCTTATATCTGGCCTTCATTGACCTAAAGGCCGCATTTGACCTGGTCCCTCGCTCCAAACTCTGGTCAGTGTTGTCTGACCTGGGCTTTCCTCCCCTGATTCTGGAAATCATCATGCGCCTCCATGAGGGGAACTACGCAAAGATCAGGTGGGGCAACCAGGGCCAGTTGACAGACAGGGTGGCGGTAGACAGGGGAGTCCGGCAGGGTTGCGTGCTGGCCCCAACCCTGTTCTCTCTCTTTATAAATGGGGTGGTCGACTATTTGAGAGAGATCCCTTCAGACGCTCCAACTTTAGCAGGGGAAAAAACACCTACTCTCCACTTTGCCGACGACACCCTCTTGATGTCAAAAAGCCCAAGCGGCCTACAAAAGCTGCTTGATAGGTTCTGCCAGTTCTGTGATGCACGAGGTTTAGTAATCAACACTTCCAAAACTAAACTAATGACACTCGCCTCATCCAAACGTTTTAAGAATAACATCTCCACTGGAAATCGTAGACTCCTTTGACTATTTGGGAATCAGGATCAATAAGTCGATGAAATGGAATGATCACATAGCTAAAATGTTCCTCAATCACAAGAGGGTGGCGGGAGCTATTTTAAGAAAACAGCGGCTCTCTTTCAGCAGACCAATTGTCCCTGCACTTGAGATTTATGATGGGAAAGCACTGCCTTCAGCCCTGTACGGAGCGGAGCTATGGGGGTTTGAGAACTTATCTGATTTGGAGAAATCAGAGAATCACTTCTTGAGAGGCTTGGTTTCTCTCCCTCTCTACAATCCCTTGCTACCGCTCCATATGGATCTGGGTAAACATCCCATTAGGGACATTGCAAGATTACGGCCATTGCTTTTTTGGGTCCGCCTAAGACGTACCCCCGAACTGGCTAGTTATGCCGACGCCTTGGACGAGATCCTCAAGATAAACACAGGCACCAAGATCAAATGGATCTCCAACCTTAAGCGATTGGTGACTGATATTGGCTATGGCGAGGCATGGCTTAACCAGACCCCACCGCCAAAGCAAGTCATCAAAAAAGCATACTGGGTCTGGGTAAAGGGAGAGGAAGTAAGAAACCCCAAGAGAGGTTCTCTCACTAACTTGTTTCTTGAGCACAAGCTAGTGGCAAAAACTGAGCACTACCTTGACTTTATCCAATGCCCCCGCGATAGAACGCTCTATATGAAGTTTAGGTTTGGGTCCCTCCCCCTTAATTCTTGGGTTGCAGGGTGGAACTGTCAGTCCCCAACAACTGCTGACTGCCCGGGGTGCCCTGCCCCTAGTGAATCCATTCCCCATTTCCTCTTTGCATGCCCAATGTACAGGGCGGCCAGGAGGAAGTGGCTCAGACCCATTTGCAGGAATCTGGGGTGTGAGAATTAAAAGGTGGCACTCCGCTTCCTCTCAACTGATGCCTCGTCCATGATGGTGGTATGCGGGGTAGCCAAATTCTTGGGATGCGTCTGGATGATCCGCTGCAAACTGTTAAAATCTCATAGGAGCCAGGCCATTGAAGCAACATGAGCTTTGGTCCGTGTTTTATCTTGAACTGTTTTAATGTTTTACCATCTGCCTATAATTACTTTTTTAAAACTTTTTTATACCTTTTTTAAACCATTGTTGTATAAATGGATGTTAGGATGCTTGCAAATGTACTTACTTTTATGATATTTTTTATATCAAATAAAGTTATACAACAACAACTGATTTCTAAATGTACCAAAATATACAAACAGCACAGTTATCTCCCTGCAAACACATGAAAAACACAAATAATTATCACAAAAGACCTCCTCTCAATTAAATAACTCACTTTTCAATTAGTTTTGTAGATTAAGAAGTATATCAGTCACACACCAGATTTTCTTATACAGAATCTCTGCACTGTGCACCTTTCAGCAAAACCAAAGAATCGCAAAGTTTCCCTCTCATTTTCCCCACATATACATGTAAACCTCAAATCACATTCCTTCCCACATAAATTCAAAACCAAACACACATTTCTATTGGTTAAACATTTCAACCCTTTCCAAATGACATAAATTTGAACCCTACCCCCAATCTGCCTTCTGCCTGTTACCATAGAAACAGGTCATGGAACACTTAACTGAGCACACGGGTCACAAGTTCAGCACACAATGTTGCTAATCAAGACAGCAAGTGTGCTTGACTTTTCAACATATCAGCTTCTCATATATAATGTTCATTTCAATCAGTTTTTGTTAACCAATAAGAATGATGCGTTTAAAAAACAGAAACATGCACCCTAGTTTTCAGTGTAGAAGGTTGTCAAACAACCAATGATTTCTTCTCTTTTTTCAAAACTGCATCTTAGCCATCTATTTAGAAAAATCTTACTTTTCAAACTGCCATTTCATTTGCAGAGATCATCTGAGTGCATCCAGACCTCCCTTCAAGATGCTTAGAGTGTGGATTGTGGGACACAGCTATATTTTTGGATCCAAAGGTATGCAGAAAGCAAAGGCATTCACAAATACCTAGGTTTGCCAAATGTAGACATTAAATGGATTGGACAGAGAGGGTTAAAGTGGCACCAATGGATGCCATTGGTAAAATCCTTTATGCATCTCCAACACCCAGACCTCATAATAGTGCACTGTGGTGGCAATGACCTATGCACTTTGACTGGGGTAGGTCTGGAAATGCTTATGAAGGACACCTTTGCAGAATTGATTTCACTTTTTCCCCAAACTGCATTCAGCGCGTGGTCGTCAAGGGTGCGCGCTCGGTTCGGGGAGGGTGCGCTTACGGTGTGGGTAGGGTGCACAGATCCTCCCTGGCCATAGATATCACTATTTTTTTACCCAAATTTTCTCAGGAACTACTGAACAGATTCACACCATTTATGCAAAAGGCATGAGTCTGAACTGAGGACTGCCTCTTTGCCAAATTTGGTGTAATTCCGTTCAGCAGTTCGGGCTGTAGCTGCAACAACAGATCTAATGGGAAATTGCATGGGGAAAACGTGTTTTGGGATCCCCCTTTTTTCACGGTCCCCGCTTGATGAATCACCACAAAGCTTTCAGGGTAGAAGCGGAGCAGAGCTTGTCAAAAGCTTGGGAAATTTCGTGAAGATTCGTCAATCGGCGCCAGACTTATTGGGAATAGAATGTTGCGGATTTCATATGGAAAATAGGTCCTAACTATAACTATCCTACTGGCGACCGCCATTAGATAATATATATATACATATATATTATCGAAGTAAGCGGGATATTGCGTATGTGGGAGGAAAGTTCTTAGTGCATAGGCGCATATCAGAAACGTTAGGAGTTAACTGCTATTAAGCCGCCTTACTCAAAACTAATCGAATTCAGGCATGTCGATTGACAACGTGAGGGACCGGGAAACAGCGGCGTCTTCGAAGTTTTCAGACAGCCTCCCAATTCCCCAAAACATACGTGGAAGAATCAATGATGAAACGAACACCACTAATAAATCACTCAAGAAAATTTTTAAGACCTTGGAAAAGAAAAACAAAAGTGAGCAAGCTAAATGGTGGGAAGCTAAATCTCTACAAGGCTACATTGAAGTCAATCGCATACCGAGGGGTCTACGAATAATGATAGCACCTAGCTATGAGGACCCAAACCCGGATTTAATGAGGGAGTGGGCAGACAGCAATCTTGACGCTTCGCGTCGACTCGTGCTCATCCTCATTAAATATGCTGAGATCGACAGAGCTAAACTACTTACGGAGATAGCTTCCCTTCAGGAACAAATTGAAACCATGGGTACTAAGGAAGAGAAGGACCTATTAACTAGTGAAATGAAAGCATGCTTGAAAAAGGAGGAGTCTAGGATAATGGAAAGGAAAGCCTACAAATTTCAGCGAGACAGAAATGATTATGACCTGGGCCAAATTTTCACCTTCTCGAAAAAATTTGACAATCTGAGAAAAGCTAACAATGCAGGCCAAACAAAGATGAGAATCACTCGGAAAGCCAATGAAGCTGAAACATCGGTATCGGAATTGAGTTCAGGGACAGGCACGGAGTCTGAAACTGAAATGCGTGATGAGACACAAGCAAGGCAAAGCAACAAGCCGTCCCCTGGGAGAGAAATTGTTTTTTTAAACCGGGAGAGACTTCAGTCGCTCAGACCTCGAACTCAAAAACAACACGAGGAAAACGCACCAATTACAAAAGCAGGCACAGGCAGAGGACGAGGAAGAGGCGTTGCCTACTCAAACAGAAGGAGGGGCAGGGGTCAGTGGATGCCCAAGGAATAAACACAAAATCGACAGACAAGACCATCATTAATCTCAGCTCATGCAATTTAACCATAAAGGAGGAGAATATTCTCAAATTGGGTCTCTCCTACGTACCTCAAAGTAACATGAACTATACCAAAACTAGGTGTGACATATACAAGGCGGTAAGGAAATTAAAACTCTGCAAGTACTTTGCACTTAATAAAAACATTGACAATACGAAATCCAGTGGTCAGACAGAGGGCAACATAGATTCTGGTGATATGTCGCAAACAACCGAGCTCCTGGAGCTATGGGAAACGGATGGGGTCGGCTATCAATCCAACGCAATGGAAGGTAAACAAACAACAACACCTTTCAAACCTCCATCTATATTTAACCCCATAATGCCACAAGATGCCATAGATATATTCCAGGAGAACACGTTCAGTCAAATTAAAAAACTTTACAAAAAAACAGTAACTCCGAGGAACAAATATGACCGTCAAACTTTTGAATATAACAACCTAATAAAGAAACTAGGGGACAACAAGAACATTGTGATACGCCAGAGTGATAAGGGTGGCAATGTGGTACTTTTGGAGCGATCACTCTATGAGAAAGAAGCTTACACCCAGCTCAACGACAGAGAGTGCTATATGAGGTCTAATGCAAGTGACCTAAAAATCATGGTACAAGACTATCACTTGAAACTTACAAAATGGAGAAACAAAAAACTGATCACAGAAGCGGAGTTTAAGTACCACAGAGTTGATAATCCTATAACTCCGATTATTTATTTTATCCCCAAGGTGCACAAGGATATTAATAAACCTCCGGGCAGACCTATAATCTCAGCCAGAGGGGGGCTATTGGAGAAAACTTCTGTGTATATCGATTACTTCCTTCAACCCTTTGTTAAACAACTACCCTCTTACATCCAGGACACAGGAGACTTCTTGTGCAAGTTACAACTAATTAAATGGGAAGTTGGCTACTGGATTCTAGCGCTAGACGTCACAGCTCTCTATACTAGCATCAAACATGAGACTGGTCTTAAAGCAATTTCCCATTATTTGAGCCAAAGGGGTGACCAGGACAATGAGCATAATACCATGTTATTGCAGATGCTATATTATTGTTTGAACAACAATGTATTCATGTTTAACAATTTGCTTTACCGTCAACTCCAGGGTGTTGCTATGGGGGCCAGTTATTCGCCAAGCTATGCCTGTTTAGTGATGGGAGCTTGGGAGGAACTGGTCCTCAGAACTCAGTTCAATGATGTAATGGATAACTATGTGGTAGCATGGTATCGTTTTATCGATGACTTATTCATTGTTTGGCGGGGTGATGAAATGTTGGCCAAAAGATTTATTGGAGATATCAACAGCAATGATTATAATTTGAGTTTTACTGCAACAATGAGCCAGTCGTCAGTGACATTTTTAGACACTGAGATATATGTCCTCAATGAGGTATTGGAAACTAGACTCTACCGCAAAAAAACAGCAGGCAATACACTACTACATGCTAGGAGCTCACACCCGGCCCATCTGATAGCTAGCATCCCCTACGGGGAAATGCTGCGTATCAGAAGGGTATGCAGTAATTCTACTGATTTGATCACGGCACAACTTTCCAGCAGCATTAGATTTCTTGAAAGAGGCTATTCTAAAAAAGTCATAGATTGTGCTATCAGCAAGTCCATGCAGCACACCAGGGAGGAGCTTTTGAGCTCCTATGCTCCCAGCCAAAGCACTGTGATTGAAAGCCCAGCTCTCACTCCATGTGAAAAAAACAACACATTCAGAATCATCACAGGATACAGTAAGCAGCATAAAGACATTTATAAAATCATCAATCACAATTGGCCCATTGTACTTAACGATCCAGTCATTGGGGCATTATTACCAACATGTGCTTCGCTTACTTTCAGTAGAGCTCCCTCGATGAGGGACTCCCTTGTGGACACGAATCCTGAAATTATCGAGAGAGCTACATGGCTACAATCCAACACAGGCTTTTACAAATGTAAAACATGCAAATCATGTCTCCAAGGTGTGAACACTAGATCGTATCAGGACGGCTTCAGTAACTTGGATCACCAGATCAACAAGTTACTTACCTGTAAAACGGAGTTCGCAGTCTACATCCTGATCTGCCCGTGTCCATTGAGGTATGTGGGCAGCACCAAATTGCCGGTGCATAAACGAATTCTTCAACACCTTAGGGCTATTACAAATCAAGATAACACATACCCAGTGGCCAGACATTTCAGGGAGTCCCACCACAGTGATAGTCGCCAGCTCAAATTTTATGTCATTGATGCCATCAATGCGAGCAGACGAGTTGGTAATAGGGAAGCGAAACTCCGTAAACTGAAAACTCAATACATATTACGCCTTGATACCAAACACCCAAAAGGGCTTAACACGACTGAAGATCTTTATACATGTTTACCTTAGATGAGTTACATGATTATGTATGAAATCAATCATTTGAATATCCTCTATTACTGATGAACCCTATTTAGCTCTAGCTGTGATCCGATGTCTCCTTTTTATATTCATTGTACTGTTTTTCCCTCTTTATCACAGTTTTTTTAATGTGATATGCTTAACGGTACCCAAGATTTCCTTGCTCTTACAATAGCGATTTTTCAAGATAATTTTTCCAATGTTGTCTCGTTACACGCCAACGTTGGTTAGGTTATATGTTTTTTAGTCCTTTTTTCTTTCCCTTCCACAACTTATGCACGTTAACCTTTTTAGCATTTATCTATGAATCCTTTTTTTAGCCTTGATACATACTATGAGAGATCTATTGATACATTTTTTTGCACTTGACCGTTATTGTTAACATAGGTTTTTCCCTCTTTTTAGATATAGACAGCATTTATTTGAAGTCCCCTACATGATGACCCTAATCTACACCAAAATTTGTTAATTACATAGATGATTGATGCTCTTGGCATTCATGCCATTATTATCTTTTTGCACCATTCACTATTGATTAGGATAGCACTTAAAATCTGACCTTGATTAGGGCTATAGGTATGTGTTTAATAGGCATTCACGCCATGATTACCAGATATGCCTTTACCATGAAGGGTGATATATGTAATTGAAATAGATTGTATGTTTTTATTTAACTTATTTATCTATTTATTGTCTTAAACGGAATTATCATGAATTACAGCGACATTTTGCACAATCTAAATACCTTTTTCCTGTTTTATATTGGGATCAAGCTGTTTGTTGCATTTTGCACAACACTATATGAATGTAGTAGTGTTTTCTCTATGTTGATGAAACCTAAGGTCACATGCTATCAAACAGTGCACTTTGAACTCTGTATTCGGGCTATATATTGGTCTTTGTAATGTACTGACGTTGTCATGTGATCAAGGCTCTGCTGAGCCGAAACGTTATGACGACAGCCTTACGAATTAATTAAAACAAGCACTTTAACGAAGGTCCGTGTCCGCGAGTGTTCTTGGAGCAACTGATGTCTATCACGTCTTCCATGCACCAGCGGTAACTGGATATATATATATATATATATATATATATATATATATATATATATATATATATATATATATATATATATAATTACGGTTCTTTCCTCCAAGCAACAATTCAGAGAGAGAAGAGACGGCACACCAGGAAACGGCACAAACGAACTTTATTTGTGCGCTAGCTTAATCCAGGACGACGCGTTTCGACGTTAGCCTTTGTCAAGTAACATCCTGTATTCCAACAGCCGTAGAAATACATGCTCGAGGTTGATGAACATAAAAGAAATACTACTATTGTTTAGCATAGCATGAATAGCGTGTGTAAATTTAAACAAAAATCTTTTGCCTATGATTAGGTCAATATGTCAATCATAATAGAAATCTAATTGAAAATTCATGAAGTAACACAATGATAACAATAACAAACCATTGTCGTGACTTAGTACGGTTGTATGCAAAATTGACGGAAAATTGTATTTCTGACAATAAAAGAAATTACGTGTGTGCACGTAGCAGGTAATTTAACTAGTGCTTCTTATACATCCACACATTAAATAATTGCAGTACAATTGCATTGAAATAATCCTGTCCTAGTAAAACCCCCCCTCTTCTTCACATTTGTAACTATGCACTTTATTCCCACACTCCCCACACCTAGCACTTATTAAGGGCCACTTCCTGTATCCCACATGAACTATACCACCACAGAATTTCTGCCCATATGAAATTGCCTGTATAAAAAGGAAATTACACAATCACATGAGAATCAACATTATCATCGTAATTGCGCAATTGGGCTAATATCATGTTATTCACTGGAGACTGTATTTTGTCCCCAGGTATATTCCCAAATGATAAATTTCTCATCGTGTTGTCCCATGTGTAAAAAAACGGCAATAGATAAACATGAATATATGTCGAATCCAAGTAATTTTGAATTTTGTAACTTTATTGTTCATCTATTCATGATGCTAGTATTCGGCATCGCAGGATTATTTCAATGCAATTGTACTGCAATTATTTAATGTGTGGATGTATAAGAAGCACTAGTTAAATTACCTGCTACGTGCACACACGTAATTTCTTTTATTGTCAGAAATACAATTTTCCGTCTATTTTGCATGCAACCGTACTAAGTCACGACAATGGTTTGTTATTGTTATCATTGTGTTACTTCATGAATTTTTAATTAGATTTCTATTATGATTGACATATTGACCTAATCATAGGCAAAAGATTTTTGTTTAAATTTACACACGCTATTCATGCTATGCTGAACAATAGTAGTATTTCTTTTATGTTCATCAACCTCGAGCATGTATTTCTACGGCTGTTGGAATACAGGAAGTTACTTGACAAAGGCTAACGCCGAAACGCGTCGTCCTGGATTAAGCTAGCGCACAAATAAAGTTCGTTTGTGCCGTTTCCTGGTGTGCCGTCTCTTCTCTCTCTGAATTGTTGCTTGGAGGAAAGAACCGTAATTATTTTGAGTGGTTGCTGCTACCACTGACGGCGCCAGCGTCGCAGGCATGGGGATTGCTCCAGCAGTGAAACATGAAAACCATATATATATATATATATATATATATATATATATATTACCTACTGGCAGTCGCCAGTAGGTAGTTATAGTTAGGACCGTGTTTCCATAGGAAATCCGCAACATTATATTTGGAATAACTTTGGCGCCGGTTAACGAATCCTCGCGAAATTCTCAAAATAGGTGGGGCGCTCCGCTCCGCTCCTTCCCTGAAAGTCTCGGGGGGATTCGTCAAGCGGGGGCTTAGAAAAAGGGGGGGTCCCTTAACGCATTTTCCCCATGCATTTTTCCATAGGACCTTTAGTCCGAGCTACAGCCCGAACGGCTGAACAGAATTACTTGTAATTTGGCAGAGAGGTAGTCCGCAGGTCAAGGATGTGCCTTTTGTAGGTCTGGTGTAAATCTGTTCAGTAGTTCCTGAGAAAATAGCATTTAAAGCAATATATATATCTGTAAGTGCGCTCCGTGCGCTTACGGTAAGCTTACCGTACGCGTACGTTGCCGTGCGCGAGCTCAAATCTGATTGGTTGTCACATGACTGTAAACATTCGAATCGGACGAAATCAGGAAGTGTTGGCCGCCATTTTGTGTGTTTCGCACAGAAAAAAAAAGGGAGATAACGTGAAAAGGGGGCAAAGAAGAGAGTTACAGACCCCCTAACATTTGAAAGGGGGTCAAACAAGGACACAAAAGTACGAAAAATACATTTATTAATTTTAAAAAAAAATCACGGAGTGCGCGTATGGTAAGCTTACCGTACGCGTACGGCAGAAAAAAAAAATAAAAAAAGAAATAAAATTCAGATTTAAGTGTTTAGATATTAGGGGGCTCTAAAAAGAGCCGTTGTGTTTAAGAAGTGATTTTTTAGTGAAAGAGCCGTTGTGTTTATGAAGTGATTTTTTAGTGGTACCTACAAGTAAGTACTGATGCAGAGTCTAAGGTTCAAGAGGAAGACTCTGTTCCCTTCATCAGTGAAGTGTAAACCATCTCCTCTATAAATGTCTTGCATGTTGTAACGCAAGTTGTTGTGGTAAATGGAACCCATACCATAGTCTCGGAGGAAAGCAGAAACAGATTTGTTGACGTGCTTTCTTGCTTTGTCAATCTGTGGACAAAATTGATTGGACCAGTTCCATTTTTGCCTTTGGCATATGTTAGAATACGCAAAGGCAGTTTTAGGGAAAAGTGAAAACAGTTGCGCAAAGGTCTCCTTCATAAGCATTTCCAGACCTACCCCAGTCAAAGTGCCTAGGTCATTGCCACCACAGTGCACTATTATGAGGTCAGGGTGTTGGATTTGCATGAAGGATTTCACCAATGGCATCAATTGGTGCCACTTTAACCCTCTCTGACCAATCCATTTAATGTCTACATTTGGCAAAGCAAGGTCTCTCACCATACCTGTTTTCTCTGCATACTTTTCACTCCAGAAGACATAGCTGTGCCCTACAATCCACACTGTGAACATCTTCAAAGGAGATCTGGATGCACTCAGGAGGTGTATTTCAGTAGAATGGGAAAATGAAATGAAAGACAGTTTGGAAATGGAGGCATACATATTTTTTTTAAATAAAAAGAACTCATTGGCTGTTTCACACCATTCTACACTAAAAACTAGGCTGTATGTGTAAATTTATAGAAGCATGTTTTGTATTGGTACAGAAAAATGTGTTACCAAAGAACATTACTATGGATTTGCTGTTAGGTTTGAAAAGTCAAGCACTCTTGCTCTTTGGAAATGAAACATCGTGTGGTGAACTTCTGACCTGACTCCACACAGCAGTGTTCCATGAGCTGTTGCTATGGTAGCAGGCAGAAGTCAAGTTGGGGGAAGGGTACTTTTGGAAAAGGGTTGGTTTTCAACCAATAGAAATGTGTGATTTCATTTGAAAAAAAGGGGGAAGCACTGAGATTTGTAAATTAACATGTATATGTGTGGAAAAAGAGAGGGAAACATTGCCATTATCTGGTTCAGCTGAGAGGAGAGAGGTGTACAGAACAGAGATCCTGGCTCTGATAATCTGCTGTTTGAGTGCCACATTTCTTTCACAACTAACTAATTTTAAAGGTGAGTTATGAGTTTGAGAGGGGATGTATGTGGTAAATTTAGAAATGAATAATAGAATTGGGATTCCTTTTGTTGAAGTTGTGTTTTTCATTTTGTGTTTTGGGAGAAATTTAAATGTAAGGAACATGTAAAATATTATGGACTATGTTTTCACCATAAATTAAGGTGTACTGGTATGAATGAGGAATACTGTTTTCTGCATAGAATCAGAAGATGACTCTGTGTGCAAAGAGGAATTGTTGACAGAGATTTAGGTGCCAATTCCGATCCGGTAAAAACCGGGTACGAACCGTCGGACGGAGCCTTTTCTCCGTCCGACTCGTACCCGGTGCGAAATCCATCCGAAAATGCAAGTACGATTCATACGGAAACACCATTTCCGTACGATTCGAACAAAACACCGACCGAACAGAAACTAAACACAATTCCGATCCTGAAAGGAGCCGACGTGACGTCGGTACGCATCCAGCCTACGTTTCACGAACCAGGAAGTACGATTCGAACCGACGTCATCCCGCACGGAAAATATTTACCGGCTGCCAAAAACTGCCGGGAAATCAGGACGACACACGCAAGGAGCAGCTGGACGCGACGAACAGACATGGACCCGAACCTACGTGCCATCCCTGCCCTCCTAGCAGTCCACCTGGCGTACAGGAACCGACGCAGACGCCGCAGAAGGTCAGCACAACAACCAGGGGCAAAGGGGGGGGCAGGGGCAGGACACACAACACCAACACATGGTACCAAATCACACATGGCCTGGACATACCTGACCATCAGGGCCTGGTCACTTCCAGGGGGTGGGGGCAAGGCCAGCAACGCAAGCGTCCGCCACAACGGAAGTGGATGGTCACGCGAACCGGTACGTACCCTACCCAGGCCGCAAGAGCGTGGGTACGGAACGTACCACGCGTCCCCCTACGTCACTCCAACAATAGCGGTACGGCCCGTACCCACGTCAGAAAGGCCTTGGTACAGCTCGTACCAGCATTGCTGGGGTCATGTAGGGGTACGCGTGGTACGACCCGTAGCCACGCCCCCAAGGCCTGTGTACGGTGCGGACCCCACGGCCCGCAACAATGGTGGGACGCACCGTACCCACACACCAAAGGCATGGGTACGGCCCGTACCCAGGCACGCAGAGCGTGGGCAGGGGTATGTACGGACCGTACCCCCACCCGTGGAAGTACGGCCCGTACCCCCACCCGTGCATGTACGCCCCGAACCCCCACTCGTGTATGTACGCCCCGAACCCCCACCCGTGTATGTACGCCCCGAACCGCCACCCGTGTATGTACGCACCCAAGCGCCACCCGTGTATGTACGCCCCGAACCCCCACCCCACCCTGGTATGTACGCCCCGAACCCCCACCCGTGTATGTACGCACCCAAGCGCCACCCGTGCATGTACGCCCCGAACCCCCACCCCACCCTGGTATGTACGCCCCGAACCCCCAGCCGTGTATGTACGCACCAAACCCCCACCCGTGTATGTACGCACCAAACCACCACACCAGCCGTGTATGTACGCACCAAACCCCCACCCCAGCCGTGTATGTACGCACCGAACCACCACCCGTGTATGTACGCACCGAACCACCACCCGTGTATGTACGCCCCCGAACCCCCACCCCAGCAGAGTATGTACGCCCCGAACCCCCACCCGTGTATGTACGGACCGAACCCCCACCCCAGCCGTGTATGTACGCACCAAACCACCACCCGTGTATGTACGCCCCCTAACCCCCCCCAGCCGTGTATGTACGCACCGAACCACCAGCCGTGTATGTACGCACCAAACCCCCACCCGTGTATGTACGCACCTAACACCCACCCCAGCAGAGTATGTACGCCCCGAACCCCCACCCGTGTATGTACGGACCGAACCCCCACCCCAGCAGAGTATGTACGCCCCGAACCCCCACCCGTGTATGTACGGACCGAACCCCCACCCCAGCCGTGTATGTACGCACCAAACCACCACCCGTGTATGTACGCCCCCGAACCCCCCCCCAGCCGTGTATGTACGCACCGAACCACCAGCCGTGTATGTACGCACCAAACCCCCACCCCAGCCGTGTATGTACGCACCGAACCACCAGCCGTGTATGTACGCACCAAACCCCCACCCCAGCCGTGTATGTACGCACCGAACCACCACCCGTGTATGTACGCACCGAACCACCACCCGTGTATGTACGCCCCCGAACCCCCCCCAGCCGTGTATGTACGCACCAAACCCCCACCCGTGTATGTACGCACCTAACACCCACCCCAGCCGTGTATGTACGCACCGAACCACCACCCGTGTATGTACGGACCGAACCCCCACCCCAGCAGAGTATGTACGCCCCGAACCCCCACCCGTGTATGTACGGACCGAACCCCCACCCCAGCCGTGTATGTACGCACCAAACCACCACCCGTGTATGTACGCACCAAACCACCACCCCAGCCGTGTATGTACGCACCAAACCACCACCCGTGTATGTACGCACCAAACGCCCACCCGTGTATGTACGCACCAAACCACCACACCAGCCGTGTATGTACGCACCAAACCCCCACCCCAGCCGTGTATGTACGCACCGAACCACCACCCGTGTATGTACGCACCGAACCCCCCCCCAGCCGTGTATGTACGCACCGAACCACCAGCCGTGTATGTACGCCCCCGAACCCCCACCCCAGCCGTGTATGTACGCACCGAACCACCAGCCGTGTATGTACGCACCAAACCCCCACCCCAGCCGTGTATGTACGCACCGAACCACCACCCGTGTATGTACGCACCGAACCACCACCCGTGTATGTACGCCCCCGAACCCCCCCCAGCCGTGTATGTACGCACCAAACCCCCACCCGTGTATGTACGCACCTAACACCCACCCCAGCCGTGTATGTACGCACCGAACCACCACCCGTGTATGTACGGACCGAACCCCCACCCCAGCAGAGTATGTACGCCCCGAACCCCCACCCGTGTATGTACGGACCGAACCCCCACCCCAGCCGTGTATGTACGCACCAAACCACCACCCGTGTATGTACGCACCAAACCACCACCCCAGCCGTGTATGTACGCACCAAACCACCACCCGTGTATGTACGCACCAAACGCCCACCCGTGTATGTACGCACCAAACCACCACACCAGCCGTGTATGTACGCACCAAACCCCCACCCCAGCCGTGTATGTACGCACCGAACCACCACCCGTGTATGTACGCACCGAACCCCCCCCCAGCCGTGTATGTACGCACCGAACCACCAGCCGTGTATGTACGCACCAAACCCCCACCCGTGTATGTACGCACCTAACACCCACCCCAGCCGTGTATGTACGCACCGAACCACCACCCGTGTATGTACGGACCGAACCCCCACCCCAGCAGAGTATGTACGCCCCGAACCCCCACCCGTGTATGTACGGACCGAACCCCCACCCCAGCCGTGTATGTACGCACCAAACCCCCACCCGTGTATGTACGCACCAAACCACCACCCCAGCCGTGTATGTACGCACCAAACCACCACCCGTGTATGTACGCACCAAACGCCCACCCGTGTATGTACGCACCAAACCACCACACCAGCCGTGTATGTACGCACCAAACCCCCACCCCAGCCGTGTATGTACGCACCGAACCACCACCCGTGTATGTACGCACCGAACCCCCACCCCAGCAGAGTATGTACGCCCCGAACCCCCACCCGTGTATGTACGGACCGAACCCCCACCCGTGTATGTACGCACCAAACCACCACACCAGCCGTGTATGTACGCACCAAACCCCCACCCCAGCCGTGTATGTACGCACCGAACCACCACCCGTGTATGTACGCACCGAACCCCCACCCCAGCAGAGTATGTACGCCCCGAACCCCCACCCGTGTATGTACGGACCGAACCCCCACCCGTGTATGTACGCACCAAACCCCCACCCGTGCATGTACGCACCGAACCTGCTATAAGAATGGGGTGTGCAAAACACCCCCAGCAGTGCCCAGACACAGGAGGGGTGGGTGCAGGGTCCTCCCAGCAGTGCCCAGACACAGGAGGGGTGTGTGCCTATCACTCCCAGCAGTGCCCAGACACAGGAGGGGTGTGTACCTATCACTCCCAGCAGTGCCCAGACATCGGACAATATACCCCATCAACAAGTTCAGTGACCTACAAGGGTGATACCCCAGATGCAGGCGGAGCCATCGCTGAGCCAGCATGGCTATATTGAAAGGCAACCCTCACACATCCAGGAAATGTAGACACAGCACAGCACAGCATTTGGGAGACACCCTGCAGGAAAAATGGCCTGGGCCACAGAGGACGGAACACACCTTGGGACAATGTCACCATACAGTGAGAGCAAACATGACCAAATACCATTTGCAGAGACCTTTGTGATGGCACGCAGATGGCAGGGTACACCCCATGAGCAGCACACTCCAACATTTCACAGACCCCTAACACATTATCACCACCCCAACGCAGGGAGCACCAGCACCAACAGCAAGTCCAGGAAAGCATCAGTGTGCAAAACAAAAAGAAAAGGCTTTATTCAGCAGGAAAATATATCAGAGAAAATGTCCACTATGTACAAGGGCCATGGGCCAGCCCAGCAGCAATGTCCGGGGGGGGGGTACACATCGGGACGTGTGTCCCCTAGCTTGCCTGCACAGTTCACAAGTCCATTTCATCCACAGAAGAGGGGGCATCAGGGGGGAGGGTGGAAACAGGCACCGCAGGGACAGGAGGGGAAAGGGTAGGTGTTGTGGGTGCAGGGAGGGATGAATCTGCCACAGGGGGGGTGCCAGCGCCAAAGGTGGAGGACAGAATGGCGCTGCACACGTCGGCAAGTTCCCCCAGCGACTCCCCCGTACCCAATCCAACCACAGGCCCCAAGGAGGGGGGGGGGGCAAAGGGATGGGTCGCAGCGCCACTGGGGGAGGGTGTGGACAGGGTGGGGGACTCAACTCCCCTGGCCGGGTCCCGCCTCCACCGCTTGCGGGGTGGTGTCATCCTGGGGCTGGGGGGCACACTCGCAGTGGATGATGCTGTCACTGACTGTTGGCCAGGAGAGCTAAGGGGAGTGGATTTGGAGGGAGTGGGTTGTGTGGAATGCGGACTCCCACTGTGGCTGCGTGTTCTACGTTTCCCCCCCGACCCAGTGGGTGTGCCTTCCTCACCCTGTGTGTGCGTGACAGGAGGTGTGCGCTTCGACTTCCCTGGTGGTGTGGTGCCTGTGTCTGTTGGGGTGCGTGCACGCTGACGTCTGGATGTGCGTGGGACAGGCACGGGAGTGGGAATTGTGGATGGGGCAGGGGTAGGGGGTGTTACGCAGCGCTGCAGGAGATCCAGTGCTGCAGTCAGTGTGGAGTCTATGGACCTCAGCAACTGCCGTTGGTCAGACTGCGCAGCCGACATGCCCTCCATGTATGCCTCCATCTGGGTCAGCACCTGGGTGTGGGCATGGAGGACATTTAGCATCGCAGTCTGACCAACCTGCAACTGCCTCAGGATGTCCACAGACTCCGCACTCACCGCAGCAGTGGTGACAGGGGCAGGGGGTGCGGTGCCTGGCAGGAAGGAGACATGTGGGGACCGAGCACGGAGGGAAGGGCCACGAGCATGTGGGAGGCCGGTGATGGAACCTGAGGTGGCGGGGGGATGTGGAGGGCTGCCATCAGCTGGGGGGGCAGACTCCGCCACCTCTGGGAGCTCAGCCTCGGACCCGTCTGCGTCATAGTCTGTGTTGGCAGTCAACAGGTCCTCCGCCTCACTCCCTTCGGCCTCCGTGCCACTCCATGTGCCAGACAGGACAGCACTGCTGGTACTGGTGCTCAATCTCTCCTCCCGGTCCGTGCTAGTGTCTCCTTCCGTGTCCCCCGGCGATGCTGTGGGCAAGGTGAAGAGACAGGAGAAAATCAGACACCTGTACACTTATGTCACATGAGTCAAATATACATAGGTCACATTGCATAGCCTGAAAAGCAACAGGAGTAACACCTACAAAACAATGTACACATGTAGGCCATGGAACACACAGTTTTTCTACCCACCATGCCACTGAGACACAATGGAGATCATGACACAACAGCAAATCACTGCACCTGAAATTTTAGAGAGGAGTCAGCCTCTGGGGACAAATGTGCACAGCACCTGCACCACACTGCGTCGTCAAAAAGGGATGAGCATGAATCATATCCATTTACTCTTGCCGCATGCTGCAAAGGCAATACATGAAACCAGGCCACACATGACAGGGTCACTGCACCTTGAGCGTATGTCCAGTCAAACATCACACACAGGCTAAACCCAGCAAGCAGGATGAAGCTTCTGACATGTAGGCCTTGTACGCACAAACCACCCACACCTGAGACAATCTCATTGAGACGGAGAAAGTATGTACACCTCTTACTCTGGGATGGAAACACATGGCCTCCACTAATTCATGACTGTAAACACACAGCCCCTGGTGGCCATGTCCACACATCATTGACAGGCAAACATCATCAGATTGTCTCAACAACACACACAGGTAATGCCCACTGTGAGTATGCACAAGCAAAATGGGTCCCCCTGTACAGTGGACACATGTAGCAACCTGTAGGTCCTAACAGTTGAGCCCAGGGTACAATGCCACCCTACGCAACCCATGGCAAAGACACAGTGAATGGCCATATTGTTGGATGACGCACATGATACCTAGGAAGAGGTGCCCCAGGGCACAGTAGTGCCCACACTCCTCCATGGTCCAGGATGGACATGACTGCAAATTAAGCAACCGTCCCTGCACTTAGCAGGCCTC
This sequence comes from Triturus cristatus, assembly GCF_964204655.1. Lineage (NCBI taxonomy): Eukaryota > Metazoa > Chordata > Amphibia > Caudata > Salamandridae > Triturus > Triturus cristatus. Next base: position 1,137,089,349 of record NC_140583.1, on the reverse strand, counting down.
CCACTCAGGCACATCATGTCAGAGGGCACACAATTGGACATGCATGCTGGAAGGCTGTACATTTTGGAGACACACCCCTATGTCGTGATTCACAATCAGTGCCAAGTGACATGGACACCACAATGACTGAAATTGGCCATGGCACACGCAAGGTCCCCATACCTGTGGCACATCACCCCCACACATGATGCTGATAGCATAGGGCACCTGCATGAACTGCCTGCATAAATAACCTTGTGCAAGAGTGGCGACAGACCAGGGAACACATTTCAAGGAGGGGAAGGGAGGGAGTGAGAACAGCACTGTGCTACTTTGTGGAGAAGTTGACGCACTGCACAATCAAACCCTGGCAGTGTATCCATGCAACTGCACACTTACATTGGCTGGGGACACACAACTGACACACATGTACCTACCCCCTTCCTGCTGCTGCCTCTCCTGTAGGCGCCTGTCCATATCGGGGAAGACCACCGCCAGCACACGCTTCTGGATGTGGGTCAGACGACGGCGGCCACGGTTCTTACGGCTCTCAGGTGAGTCCCCCAGCAGGAGCCGTGCAATCCTCCTCGTCCAGCACCGGATGTCCTGCCAGCGTTTCCTCACCTGAGACAGGCTCCGCCTCCGACCCTCTGTACCCCTCACGGCACTGACGGCTTCCCTCCAGATCTCCCCCTTGGCAATGGCGCCTACCTGTGAGGATGCAAAAGAGAGAATACATTAATCCACATGAGCAAAGACACAGAGACACACATATAGAACAATCCTCATTATGAACAGGCCATGGTATGCATGCAACTAATTGCACCTTTGTCATAGGGACATTATCCACTGTGGAAGGCCAAATGCACTACGTGCCAGTGGAAGCACACGGGTGGCATGAGGGGTACCACACACTCACTGACCAGGGATCACACTGTGCCTCACAGGCTACACCAGGATTATGTACAGCACCTCACAGCAGTCACCTGCCCCAGCACACTGATGCTACCTCAGCAGAGTACACAGACACACACAGGTACAGGACAATCACATGGCATTGCCAACTGCGGGTACACACCTCACTCTGCCCATGTGCCAGTAGACGGGGGTGTCACAGGTGTGGGGCTGGCTCAGCACGGCATGCACACAGCACTGCTCCCTGCTCACATCCGATGGCCAGGCCATATCCATCCCTCATGCTGCTTGTGTGCAACACTCCCCATATGCACTCACCCACATGACAGGGGACTAACACACACACCAATGTGCAGGGGACGAACACGGCCTTTGGACACTCACAGCACAGGTACACTGAACAAACACACATCCATGGGTACTGACACCTGTCACACTGGGGGGAACACAGGATCACATCAGGACTGTGGAAACAACATCCCCAGGAGGAGTATGCAGGCAGAATGTGGCATGCACCTTGCATTCATTGTCACAGTAGGCACTATGCAAGTGAGGAGTGCACACAGGAAACACAGCATGCTCTGCATGGGTGACATGAGGCCTTCCACACCCTGGGACCCACTCCAAACAACAGTGCATGTCTGTCACACATGGACACAATGCCAGAAGTCACTGTCACACAAAAGGGGCACAGTCTAAGCTAGTGGAGTCTGCACTCACCTGAACCCCTGGTCGACCATACAGGCTCTGGAACTGTGGGAGGATCACATCTATCAGGGCAAGGTTCTCCTCCTGGGTGAATGGCTGTGACCTCTCCACAGTCCTGGACATGGTGCCAGAGGAATCACTATCAGCAGCAGTGGTCATGGATGAATGGATGTGCAGGCAAGTGCTCTCTCATGGGACCTGGCTGCCTTATATATGCCTGGCTGGCCTGTTCATGTATAGGAGTACAGATTGATTGGTCAGTCACATTAGCATCCTACGTTTCATCCAATCCCTTCAAACCTACCCCAGTGTGTGGCTTTGCATGGTTTCAGTTTTGATAATGATGTCAAGTCAACATCCACATTGCAACAATGTAGATTCTTTCAAACTGACTTCTGCTGTGCACCTGGTGCTCAAATTCAAAAATTTAACTCAGTCTCCATGGCAACCATCAGGCATTTAGGCCCTTATACTTGTCCCTCATGTGTCCCCTATGTGTTTTCATACATTTACACACAGGTACGGTGCGTTCCACGCCCTAGGGCACCCCACAAGCAGTGATACCGACCGTACATGCGCTTGTACGGTCCGGATCACAATATGGGCGCTGGCGTATGCGTACGCCACAGTAGTACGGACTGTACACGCGCTTGTACGGTCCGGATCACAATATGGGCGCTGGCGTATGCGTACGCCACAGTAGTACGGACTGTACACGCGCTTGTACGGTCCGGATCACAATATGGGCGCTGGCGTATGCGTACGCCACAGTAGTACGGACCGTACAAGCGCGTGTACAGTCCGTACTACTGTGGCGTACGCATACGCCAGCGCCCATATTGTGATCCGGACCGTACAAGCGCGTGTACAGTCCGTACTACTGTGGCGTACGCATACGCCAGCGCCCATATTGTGATCCGGACCGTACAAGCGCGTGTACAGTCCGTACTACTGTGGCGTACGCATACGCCAGCGCCCATATTGTGATCCGGACCGTACAAGCGCGTGTACAGTCCGTACTACTGTGGCGTACGCATACGCCAGCGCCCATATTGTGATCCGGACCGTACAAGCGCGTGTACAGTCCGTACTACTGTGGCGTACGCATACGCCAGCGCCCATATTGTGATCCGGACCGTACAAGCGCGTGTACAGTCCGTACTACTGTGGCGTACGCATACGCCAGCGCCCATATTGTGATCCGGACCGCACAAGCGCGTGTACAGTCCGTACTACTGTGGCGTACGCATACGCCAGCGGCAATATTGGCCCAGGGACCCTATACACGCGCTCCGAGCGTATGTACGGTGCGTATAACAACTGTCAGTGGTGACAGGCGGCACACAGACAGGAATGGAGCGGACAGGTATTGCCAAGGGTGGACACCAATGCATTGTCTGTGCAATACCACCTGTGTGTGACACAGGTGTGTCAGGATGTGATGTGGCACTTTACCCCTGAGGTGTGGGCAAAGCACATGTACGATGAGCTGTGTACACATGTCGTGTGTGATGGTGCGCATTGTACCACACATCCCCTGCACTCCTTTGACATGTGTGCATGTCGTACACACTAGTGGAGCCATGAGTCACTTGCATGTCCCAGTCACGGACACCCGCACCTGTCCCCTGATGCCAGGTACACGGAATATTACATATGACACGTGTATGGCTGCGTTGCATGCTGCAACCATGTCATGTGTGTGGCATGTCTTTCCATGATTTTGCTGTAGGTGTGTGATTCAATGTGTCAGCAGTTGCTGCTGCCAACATGTGTCTGTGTGTCGATGGGCATGGCACACTGTTCCGCACACCAGCCCACATATGTGATTTGCCATGAGGTGTGTATGTATCCAACTACACGGAGTATCAACACAAGTACATATCCACATGCTCCCTATGTATGTTCTGTCTCGACATGTACTCCTCAAAGGCAATGTGTGTGGCCTGTCCTATTCCTATGACATGTGACCAGTGCATATCGCATCCAACTACCTGTCTGTACCATACGCATACTACCTCTGCACATGTGTGGATGTCTGTGAATCCTGTGATGCGTGTGCATGTTCACTTACACTGGCCCACAGCTAGTCTCATGCCATGTCATCGTGATCTTGCCCCCCTCCGTTAGTGGCTGTCCCTTGGTAGGAGTGTAACCTGACTGGCGTTCGTGTCCAGGAACTGTGGCACAGACCTGACTCACAACGTGGCATATGTGTATTGGCTGTGTAACATGTGCTCAGTGCATTGACGATGTTGTTGTACAGTGCTCACTCTTAGGTGTTCCTTCCATTTCACTGCAGGGCTCCGCCTCTCCCTCGACGTATGCCAGACATTGCTGCCCTGCATGAACGGGACTGTATACGCCGCTACAGATTCAGCCAACGGTTGATTGATGAGTTGACTGGCCGGCTGGAAGCACAACTCCTCCCGCGCCACAGGTATCCAAGTGCACTGACACCCAAGTTGAAGGTGATGGCAGCCCTACATTTCCTTGCCACGGGTACGTTCCAACATACCATTGCTGATGTCGGGGGCATGTCCCAGACGATGTTCAGCCGTGTTCTGCATGATTTCTTAGAGGCCATGTTGGTTCACCTGGATGAGTACATTAAATTCCCAAATCGTGAGCAGTTGACAGATGTCAAGCGTGAGTTCTATGCCCTGGGAGGGATGCCCCATGTCATTGGGTCCATAGATGGGACACATGTTGCGTTGGTACCACCACAGGCACAGGAGGTGGTGTATAGGAATCGCAAACATTATCACTCCATTAATGCCCTTGTGGTGTGTCTGTCCAACATGGTGATTTCACATGTCTGTGTTCGCTTTCCAGGATCAGCACACGATGCCTTCATCATGAGGCGTAGCAGGGTGCCAGAAATGATGCTGCAGCTGCGGAACGAGCGAGCATGTATTGTTGGTGGGTAGACTCTGGCAGTTCAGTGTTTGGCGTCATCTTCCAATCTCACTGCCTGTGCTGACACACTTCTGTCCATGATGTTTCCTTGTAGGGGACGCTGGCTATCCCAACATGCCATGGCTGATGACGCCTGTCCGCAACCCCAGCACGGCTGCCGAGCACCTCTACAACAACGCACATGGGCGGACCAGGAGAGTCATTGAGAGGACGTTTGGACTTCTGAAGAGCCGATTCCGGTGCCTCCACAAGACCGGCGGAGCACTCCCATATGCCCCGGTGAAGGTGTGCAAGATCATCATCGTCTGCTGCATGCTGCACAACATGGCAGTGGAGGAAGCTGTTCCACTCATACTGGATCAAGATGACCAGGACCATCCACCCGTGGAGGATGAAGGGCTTGGTGACGGGGCAAGTGATGTGGAGGAGGAGGAGGCTGTGGAGGACATGCGGAGTCGGCTCATACGCAACTTCTTTGCTTAGTGGTGAGTTCCAGTGTCTGAGTGTGCACGCATTGGGCCGTGTGTGGCATGTGTTGCAATGTGTGTGTCCATCTGCATGTCTGCCAAGTGAGTCAGTGGTGTGTATTGAAGTGTCACTCAAGTGATGGCGCAATGGAAGGATGTTGTCTGAGGGTCATCATTGTCACCTGTCATGTTAACAACATGATACGTGTTAAGTACATGCTTGCGGATGTGCTCCTTTGTGCTGAATCCTTGTGTGTCTCTCTTCCACAGGTCCATGTGCATGCTGTCTGCTGGTGGCATTGTTGTGCTCCTGCTACTCCTCATGAACACAGCGACATGTGCTGATTCAGCGTCACATGCACGGGCAAGTGTTGAAATCTCCTCAGGGTAAGGGATGCCTCACGTCGTTTTGGGTGTGTGAATTGTTTGTAGTCTGTGTGCACTTCTCCGGTTCATGTGTGTTCCATTTGCATACATGGTGATCCTACATGGGGAACATGACATGGGGCAGGCTTCACCTGGAGCCATGCTCAGACTTGGTGACTGTCATGTGGCAGGGGATTGGGGATTGTGATGAGGCCATCATTGTGTGTAACACTGGCCTCGGAAACATACAGGTTGCACCGGGTTGACATGGTGTGTGATTGCCCCATCAGGGCCTCAATGGTGTATAGCGGCCTCTCCGTGGCAGCAGGGGGTGTTTAGCTGTTATCCGTCACTTGTGTGCCAGGTCAATGGGATGCCAGCATCTGTGTTGCAATGGGGGGTGCCAGTGTTGCTCCCACATGTACATCCACATGACCTGTGTATGTGTTGACAGAGTATCATTGTCATTCCAACACACATGACTAATAAATTTGTCCCTCTGTCTCCAAGGTGCCTCTTCCCTGTCAATGGTGCCCTGTTGCCACTGTGCGTGCCGCAGGTCTGGCATAGTTTTCATAGGTGGTGCATATGTGTCTATGTGTAGAGTGACAAGATGCTAGGGGTTTGTCAGGGAGTGGGAACTGTATTATGCACAAGATGCACAGTTCCATCCACCTCAAGGCAAGAGAGACCATCCCCCAGGGAAACTACAACATCTGTGTAGAATCCTACCCTGCAGTCTACGGACATGTGCCTCACGACTCCCATGGTACTTGTCCATATCCGGAGTGCATCTGCACAGCTCTGCTACTGCGTCGGGCAACCAGGCCACATCAACGTCCTAACGGGATGGGGGGAATGTTTCACAGCCAGCTGCAGGATGACCTTCTAGATCCACGCCCACACTCATGATGCAGCCCACAACCCCAACACAACCATGTGGCACAGTGATCCTAAACTGCATTCTGGCATCTCCATGCATCCAACCTTGGCCTAGCCACCATTCTCAACATCCGCCTGACGCAAGCATGCTGCACATTGTAGGGACACATGTCTAGACATACCTGGGAGCGGCAAGCCAGGTCACTCCACATGATCCCTGACCTCTGCGCATGACTGTTGCTCCCCTGAATGTGTCTGTAGCCACAGTTGTGCGGGAACCACTCAGCTGGTTGGGCCCAGCACAGGTGAGTTTGGTACTCCATGTCTGTATCAGATGAGACATTGGGACCCATGTGTGTCCTGGGCAAGACTGCGACCCCACGGTTTGGATGGTTGGAGTTAATTCTGAGATCAGGCATGCTTTGACTGTACGACACACACATGTATTGTAATAATGTAGAATCACGGCATCATCTTGTAAGTGTGATTAATTTATTTGTGGTGGGGTACGGGTTTGTGGGGATGACAAGAGGTGCACAGCGGGAGTGTAGAATCCAAAGTTCACTGGGGGAGTTGGTATCCTTGTCGTAGCAAAATGTCAGAGTCCATGCCACAGTCTTCGTCAACATAGGTCAGACAGTGACCAGCAAGTCCATGTGGCAGAGAATGTCATGTGCTGCTATTGGGCCAGAGGGCCAGGTGCCAGGCCAGGTGACCTGGGAGATGGTGATGTTCTGCTGACTCTCACAGTCTTTTTCGTGGACGACCCACCTTCCTGCGGGGACCCTCGGAAGCAGTCCGTGACGATGTCTGTGACGCTCCGTCGGATGAATCCTCCTCCTCCTGATCCCTCCCTGTGTCTGGTAATGGCCTTCGCCTGGTGCCACAGGGAGGGTTGCCCATGTTGTCGGCAATCCGACGGAGTACACCGGTCATTTGGGTTTGCACCGCCACGAGCTCAGCCTGTCTATCCTCCATCCTTCCTTGGTGTTGCAGTTGACAGGCATGTTGCTGGGACTGCAGGGTCTTCATCTCCTGGAGGGTCCCCTTGATGTCATTGAGGGTGGACGCAATCTGGTCCATGCCCCTGGTGTCACGCCGGTATGTATCCAGGATGTTGCTGACCTGGGACACTACCGGGTCCTGAGCTGCCTGGTCAGGTTCGCGCCTCCGCCGTCCTCCACTCCCGCCACCCCTGCCCACGTGCACCTGGCCTGCCGTTGTGGGTGCATCGGGTCTCCGGGACCCCTGAGGGATGGCATCTGCGTTGCCGCCTGCCTCCTCCTGGGTGCCCGGAGGACCGTGTCCCTCCTGGGCAGACTGGCTGGGTGGTCGTGTGCGGGCAGGGCTCCTGGACGTCTCCTGGGATGTGGCAGGAATGGGGGTGGTGGTTGGCACAGTTGTACCTGACGCAGGTGCTGCAGGTGGTTGGACACCAGAGGGGCCAGGTTGGTCTGGGTCATCCACGGAGTGGTGAGAGTCATCGCTGGCGGTGGGGTCATCATCCCGCGGAGCCTGGTCCTGTGTGACTTCCCCCCCAGTGTTGGGGGGTGTTCGTCGACGTTGACCTGTGTGTGAGAGAGACAATGTTAACAGTGTCACATGTGGCATCCATGTTGCATGCATTTCTGATTTGGCACTCTTCCTCTGGGTAGTTGGATCTGTCCTGCATTCCTCTCACAGTGCACTTGTGCATGGCTATGTCCCTTGGCCACAGCTGTCAGGGCTTTACGCATGTGTGAGACACAATCTTAGTTGATGCATCTATTTGGGTACACAGTCAGCAGTGTGGTGTGCGGGCGTAGCGAGCCATGCAGAGGCGCCTTACGTGTTGCACTGTACGTGGCCAAATGGTGTTTTGGCAAGGCAATTTGATGTTGCAGGTAGGGGACTGAAGCATTTGTGACAGGGTTCTTACCGACACGGTGGGTGGGTATACTGGGTGTGTGGTTAGGTCTGTGCCTGCAGCACGGATGGACTCGTGCACAGATTGACACATGGACCGGTCTTCATCTACGGAAGGGGGGGTTGAGGCACTGCCAGACCTGGTCTGCATGCACACAGTCCACCGGCTGACGAGTGGACATGGCCACACCACCCAAGGGTGATTTAGTCTCCCTGTGTCTCCCTTCCTCCCTCCCTCTGTCACCCTCCTCCCTCCCTCTGTCGGTCTCCCTCTGTCACCCTACTCCCTCCCTCTGTCTGTCTCCCTGTGTCCCCCCTCTGTCTCCTTCCCTCTCATTCCCCCTCTCCCTCCCTCTCTTTGTCACTCTCTGTCACCTCAGGCCAGCTTCCTGGGCACACACAGTTAGCCGGTCTTTGAATGGCCATTGGCTTGTTCATGTGAGTTAGTCCCTGTTCTCCGGGCACCCATTGGGCAGTGTGTCTGAGTGTAGGCTGCTGCTGTGGCGGTGTGTGCTGAGACTCTATCAGAGCGATGCATCTTCATTGTCTGCTGTTATGTGCAAATTGTGCCTTCAGACCCATGGCATCCTGCATGGCAGCCATCATTTGCAGGCAAGACAGTACTGTGTGGGTACACACAGTTTGTATGGCTGTGCCCTGGGCCATATGGGCTGAGGGCATTGTTGTGTGCTTGTGAGTTGCTCAATGTTAGTTTTGCTGCCCCCACTCCCAGCATCGACCACATCCTGTGTTGTGTTGGTGTTTTGTGTGGCCTGTGACTTGGCATGGCCCTGATTGATGCATGGGGCATGGAGGTGCCAGTGGCATGTGTGTGTTTGTGGAGTGTTGTTGTGTCCGGTGGTGGCTTGGGGGGGGTGGCATGCATGATTGATTGTGTATGGCATCCCCCCCATGTGAGGTGAGTTGTTTGTGTACTCACCAGGGTCTGGGAGTCCTGGCAGTCCGTGTAGTCCCTCCACCGCCAGCGTGGACATCACCTTCTCCTCCCAGGGATGGTATTGTACCGGTCTGGGGGGCGGCCCTCCTCCAGTGATGTTCCCCTGGTTGTGATTGTCAGTCATCTTCCTCTTGACCGTCCTCCGCAGATCGTACCACCTGGATTGGCACTCGTGCCTGGTCCTTCTGGTTGTCCCAACAGCATTCACAGAATCGACGATCCTCTGCCACATGGCGGTTTTTTCGGATATGCTGGTCTGTCTGACCAATGTCCCAAAGAGCTGTGGCTCGACTCTGAGGATTTCGTCGACAAGGATCTCCAGCTCCTCCTTTGTGAACTTTGGATTCTTGGTGGTGGACATGGCGTGGGGTGTGGTTGTGGGGGTGTGGGTGTGGATGGCTGTGGGTGTGTGGGTGTGGTAGTGGAGGTGTGTGTGTGAATGTGATGAGGGGGTGTTTGTGTAGGTGGTTGTGTGAAGGTATGCAAGTGTGAGGTTCAAGTATGGTGGTGTGGGTCGTCTGTGGGCTCTGGCAGCAGTGGGTCTGTTGCAAAGGCTCATGGTTTGTGTGTGTGGTCCATTTTTATTGGTCCATTTGTGGGTGTGGCTGTGTTTGAAATTTGTGTGGGTGTGTTATGAGGAGTGATTGAGTTTTGGGCCTCTGTTTGGCAGTTTGGCAGTTGCAGGTGAGTGTATGTGATGTTTGTGGGGTTGTTGGGCCTGTTTGGTGGTGTGGGGAAACTCTACTTGACTCTCCTTGTGTAAATATGGTTTGTCCGGGTTCAGTACGTGTTTTTTTGGCGTCAGTACGGTCCGTACATGCACTGGTGGGGGTGCGGTCCGTACATTCCCTGGTGGGGTGGTGGTTAGGTGCGTACATACACGGCTGGGGTGGGGGTTTGGTGCGTACATACACGGCTGGTGGTTCGGTGCGTACATACACGGCTGGGGGGGGTTCGGGGGCGTACATACACGGCTGGTGGTTCGGTGCGTACATACACGGCTGGGGGGGGGTTCGGGGGCGTACATACACGGGTGGGTGTTTGGTGCGTACATACACGGCTGGTGGTTCGGTGCGTACATACACGGCTGGGGGGGGGTTCGGGGGCGTACATACACGGGTGGGTGTTTGGTGCGTACATACACGGCTGGTGGTTCGGTGCGTACATACACGGCTGGGGTGGGGGTTTGGTGCGTACATACACGGCTGGTGGTTCGGTGCGTACATACACGGCTGGGGGGGGTTCGGGGGCGTACATACACGGCTGGTGGTTCGGTGCGTACATACACGGCTGGGGGGGGGTTCGGGGGCGTACATACACGGGTGGGTGTTTGGTGCGTACATACACGGCTGGTGGTTCGGTGCGTACATACACGGCTGGGGGGGGGTTCGGGGGCGTACATACACGGCTGGTGGTTCGGTGCGTACATACACGGCTGGGGGGGGGGTTCGGGGGCGTACATACATGGGTGGGTGTTTGGTGCGTACATACACGGCTGGTGGTTCGGTGCGTACATACACGGCTGGGGTGGGGGTTTGGTGCGTACATACACGGCTGGTGGTTCGGTGCGTACATACACGGCTGGGGGGGGTTCGGGGGCGTACATACACGGCTGGTGGTTCGGTGCGTACATACACGGCTGGGGGGGGTTCGGGGGCGTACATACACGGGTGGGTGTTTGGTGCGTACATACACGGCTGGTGGTTCGGTGCGTACATACACGGCTGGGGGGGGGATTCGGGGGCGTACATACACGGGTGGGTGTTTGGTGCGTACATACACGGCTGGTGGTTCGGTGCGTACATACACGGCTGGGGTGGGGGTTTGGTGCGTACATACACGGCTGGTGGTTCGGTGCGTACATACACGGCTGGGGGGGGGTTCGGGGGCGTACATACACGGCTGGTGGTTCGGTGCGTACATACACGGCTGGGGGGGGGTTCGGGGGCGTACATACACGGGTGGGTGTTTGGTGCGTACATACACGGCTGGTGGTTCGGTGCGTACATACACGGCTGGGGGGGGTTCGGGGGCGTACATACACGGGTGGGTGTTTGGTGCGTACATACACGGCTGGTGGTTCGGTCCGTACATACACGGATGGGGGGGGTTCGGGGGCGTACATACACGGCTGGTGGTTCGGTGCGTACATACAGGGCTGGGGGGGGGGTTTGGTGCGTACATACACGGCTGGTGGTTCGGTGCGTACATACACGGCTGGGGGGGGTTCGGGGGCGTACATACACGGCTGGTGGTTCGGTGCGTACATACACGGCTGGGGGGGGGTTCGGGGGCGTACATACACGGGTGGGTGTTTGGTGCGTACATACACGGCTGGTGGTTCGGTGCGTACATACACGGCTGGGGGGGGTTCGGGGGCGTACATACACGGGTGGGTGTTTGGTGCGTACATACACGGCTGGTGGTTCGGTCCGTACATACACGGCTGGGGGGGGTTCGGGGGCGTACATACACGGCTGGTGGTTCGGTGCGTACATACAGGGCTGGGGGGGGGGTTTGGTGCGTACATACACGGCTGGTGGTTCGGTGCGTACATACACGGCTGGGGGGGGTTCGGGGGCGTACATACACGGGTGGGTGTTTGGTGCGTACATACACGGGTGGGGGTTCGGGGCGTACATACGCGGGCGGGGGGTGGTGGGGTGTTCGGCGCGTATGCGGGCACATGTCTCCATGGTTGCTATGGGAGTTCGGTTCGGACGGTGTTTTTTGCGTACGGTTGTGAAATGGGGAGGACGGGAGGGATCGTACTTGCGCAGTCGGACTTTATTTTTCCGCACGGTGGGTTTCTCGCCCGGGGACGTGTCGGTGACTTTTCCCGACCCGAGGACGTGTGGGGAAATCTTCCCAATGCGATTCGTATGGACTTTTTTCCGTTCGAATCGTACTTGGCAGTTTGTACGCTACTTTGACGATTCGGACGGAAAAAAATCCGGATACGAGTCGGACGGGGAATTTTTTTACCGGATCGGAATTGGCACCTTATTTGGTGTTACTCTGGTAATTGTAGATTTGCATTACTAGGAAAGGGGCATCTTTTTTACTGTAGAAGTAGACTCTTAGCACACACCCAGCTGCATATCCTGTAGAATCAAGCTTAGTATTTACAACTGAGTTGTGTTTGAGGTTGCAGTGAGTAATGCAAATACATTCTACTCCGGCCTATATCAAGGAGCGCCTACAACTGTACTGCCCGACGAGATCACTTCGGTCCTCGGACCTGCAGTTGTTGACTTGCTCTCGGTACAGGCTAGTGACGAAGGGAGGCAGAGCCTTCTCGGTATTGGTTCCCCAGCTGTGGAACAACTTGCCTGGAGGGCTACGTGAGGAAGGAAACCTCTTAAAATTTCGAAAGAGCCTGAAAACGCTACTGTTCAGGAGAAGCCTGAGCATGGCTTAATCCAATGCGATCTTTTGTTCTGACCTGTTGTGTTATTGTCCTATTCCATCTTTCCGGGCGCTTAGAGGCCTGCAGGTGATTAGGCGCGGTATAAAATTAAAATAACAATAACAATAACAATAAGGCTGGTTGCCTTTGCTGGAGTGTAGTCATTCACCCAGGTTACACATGTTCCTGGTCTCAAAACGCTGTTTGGACATGTGCTGTTTTCAGATTATGAAAAGTGGATTGAAAAAGTGTCAGACTGTAAAAGTACTTATCACTTGCCAAAAAAAGAGTAGTAAGTGTGCTTTCAAATTGGCAAAGAAATTTCGTTTTCTGCCTAATATCAAACCATGACTCTGTGTGCAAAGAGGAATTGTTGACAGAGATTTATTGCGTATTACTCTGGTAATTTTAGATTTGCATTAGTAGGAAAGGGGCAGCTATTTTTCAGCAGAAGCAGACTCTTAGCACACACCCAGCTGTTTATCCTGTAGAATCATGCATAGTATTCACAACCGAGTGGTGTTTGAGGTTGCAGTGAGTAATGCAAATACATTCTACATCACTAAGGCTGGTTGCCTTTGCTGGAGTGTAGTCATTCACCCAGGTTACACATGTTCCTGGTCTCAAAAAGCTGTTTGGACATGTGCTGTTTTCAGATTCTGAAAAGTGGATTGAAAATGTGTCAGACTGTAAAAGTACTTATCACTTGCCAAAAAAAGAGTAGTAAGTGTGCTTTCAAATTGGCAAAGAAATGTCGTTTTCTGCCTAATATCAAACCATGACTCTGTGTGCGAAGAGGAATTGTTGACAGAGATTTATTGCGTATTACTGTGGTAATTTTAGATTTGCATTAGTAGAAAAGGGGCAGCTATTTTTCAGCAGAAGCAGACTCTTAGCACACACCCAGCTGTTTATCCTGTAGAATCATGCATAGTATTCACAACCGAGTGGTGTTTGAGGTTGCAGTGAGTAATGCAAATACATTCAACATCACTAAGGCTGGTTGCCTTTGCTGGAGTGTAGTCAGTCACCCAGGTTACACATGTTCATGGTCTCAAAAAGATGTTTGGACATGTGCTCTCTTCTGATTCTGAAAAGTGGATTGAAAATGTGTCAGACTGTAAAAGTACTTATCACTTGCCAAAAAAAGAGTAGTAAGTGTGCTTTCAAATTGGCAAAGAAATTTCGTTTTCTGCCTAATATCAAACCATGACTCTGTGTGCAAAGAGGAATTATTGACAGAGATTTATTGCGTATTACTCTGGTAATTTTAGATTTGCATTAGTAGGAAAGGGGCAGCTATTTTTCAGCAGAAGCAGACTCTTAGCACACACCCAGCTGTTTATCCTGTAGAATCATGCATAGTATTCACAACCGAGTGGTGTTTGAGGTTGCAGTGAGTAATGCAAATACATTCAACATCACTAAGGCTGGTTGCCTTTGCTGGAGTGTAGTCAGTCACCCAGGTTACACATGTTCATGGTCTCAAAAAGATGTTTGGACATGTGCTGTTTTCAGATTCTGAAAAGTGGATTGAAAAAGTGTCAGACTGTAAAAGTACTTATCACTTGCCAAAAAAAGAGTAGTAAGTGTGCTTTCAAATTGGCAAAGAAATTTCGTTTTCTGCCTAATATCAAACCATGACTCTGTGTGCAAAGAGGAATTGTTGACAGAGATTTATTGCGTATTACTCTGGTAATTTTAGATTTGCATTAGTAGGAAAGGGGCAGCTATTTTTCAGCAGAAGCAGACTCTTAGCACACACCCAGCTGTTTATCCTGTAGAATCATGCATTATATTCACAACCGAGTGGTGTTTGAGGTTGCAGTGAGTAATGCAAATACATTCAACATCACTAAGGCTGGTTGCCTTTGCTGGAGTGTAGTCAGTCACCCAGGTTACACATGTTCATGGTCTCAAAAAGCTGTTTGGACATGTGCTGTTTTCATATTCTGAAAAGTGGATTGAAAATGTGTCAGACTGTAAAAGTACTTATCACTTGCCAAAAAAAGAGTAGAAAGTGTGCTTTCAAATTGGCAAAGAAATGTCGTTTTCTGCTTAATATCAAACCATGACTCTGTGTGCAAACAGGAATTGTTGACAGAGATTTATTGCGTAATACTGTGGTAATTTTAGATTTGCATTAGTGGGAAAGGGGCAGCTATTTTTCAGCAGAAGCAGACTCTTAGCACACACCCAGCTGTTTATCCTGTAGAATCATGCATAGTATTCACAACCGAGTGGTGTTTGAGGTTGCAGTGAGTAATGCAAATACATTCTACATCACTAAGGCTGGTTGCCTTTGCTGCAGTGTAGTCATTCACCCAGGTTACACATGTTCCTGGTCTCAAAAAGATGTTTGGACATGTGCTCTCTTCTGATTCTGAAAAGTGGATTGAAAATGTGTCAGACTGTAAAAGTACTTATCACTTGCCAAAAAAAGAGTAGTAAGTGTGCTTTCAAATTGGCAAAGAAATTTCGTTTTCTGCCTAATATCAAACCATGACTCTTTGTGCAAAGAGGAATTGTTGACAGAGATTTATTGCGTATTACTCTGGTAATTTTAGATTTGCATTAGTAGGAAAGGGGCAGCTATTTTTCAGCAGAAGCAGACTCTTAGCACACACCCAGCTGTTTATCCTGTAGAATCATGCATTATATTCACAACCGAGTGGTGTTTGAGGTTGCAGTGAGTAATGCAAATACATTCAACATCACTAAGGCTGGTTGCCTTTGCTGGAGTGTAGTCAGTCACCCAGGTTACACATGTTCATGGTCTCAAAAAGCTGTTTGGACATGTGCTGTTTTCAGATTCTGAAAAGTGGATTGAAAATGTGTCAGACTGTAAAAGTACTTATCACTTGCCAAAAAAAGAGTAGAAAGTGTGCTTTCAAATTGGCAAAGAAATGTCGTTTTCTGCCTAATATCAAACCATGACTCTGTGTGCAAACAGGAATTGTTGACAGAGATTTATTGCGTATTACTGTGGTAATTTTAGATTTGCATTAGTGGGAAAGGGGCAGCTATTTTTCAGCAGAAGCAGACTCTTAGCACACACCCAGCTGTTTATCCTGTAGAATCATGCATAGTATTCACAACCGAGTGGTGTTTGAGGTTGCAGTGAGTAATGCAAATACATTCTACATCACTAAGGCTGGTTGCCTTTGCTGCAGTGTAGTCATTCACCCAGGTTACACATGTTCCTGGTCTCAAAAAGATGTTTGGACATGTGCTCTCTTCTGATTCTGAAAAGTGGATTGAAAATGTGTCAGACTGTAAAAGTACTTATCACTTGCCAAAAAAAGAGTAGTAAATGTGCTTTCAAATTGGCAAAGAAATTTCGTTTTCTGCCTAATATCAAACCATGACTCTGTGTGCAAAGAGGAATTGTTGACAGAGATTTATTGCGTATTACTCTGGTAATTTTAGATTTGCATTAGTAGGAAAGGGGCAGCTATTTTTCAGCAGAAGCAGACTCTTAGCACACACCCAGCTGTTTATCCTGTAGAATCATGCATAGTATTCACAACCGAGTGGTGTTTGAGGTTGCAGTGAGTAATGCAAATACATTCTACATCACTAAGGCTGGTTGCCTTTGCTGGAGTGGAGTCATTCACCCAGGTTACACATGTTCCTGGTCTCAAAAAGATGTTTGGACATGTGCTCTCTTCTGATTCTGAAAAGTGGATTGAAAATGTGTCAGACTGTAAAAGTACTTATCACTTGCCAAAAAAAGAGTAGTAAGTGTGCTTTCAAATTGGCAAAGAAATTTCTTTTTCTGCATAAAATCACACCATGAGTCTGTGTGCACACAGGAATTGTTTTTAGATATTTAATTCGTGATGGTTTTATTGTGATTTTCACTTGTTGGAAAGGGGTACATATTATTTTAAGATTTGAAAAGATCATAAAAAATATAGTAATATATTTAAATAAAATAAAGGAATTTTTTTTTAGTTTCTTTCAGGTATTGCTGAAGAGCAGTGAACAAAATTTAAGATGCCTACAAAATCCAGAGTAAGGAAAAACCAGAAAAAAAATCTATATTTGAAGACAACTGGAGGACCCAAGTTAGTTGGAGATGCTCATTTTGGGAAAAAGAGAAAGTCTTCTGGTAAGCAGACAAAAGATTTTTTTTAAAATATCTTCAAAAAAAGGAAAAATGTACAAAATGTCTGTACTGGAAATACTGTTTTAAATAGAAAACTACAGGAAAAAATTGAGCATTTAGTTAATGCAAATATACCTTCAGAAACAATAAAGATTAACTTAAAAAGAAAAACAGCGTTTAAAGAGATTCGTAGAAAAATGTTTCAGAGAAGAGTTATGTCCAATTTGATAAAGGATGTGAAGAAATATAAGAAAAAAGCGAAATTTTATAAGAGAAAAAAAGAAATTGAAGCCATTGTAGCAAAGGCTTTAGAATTAAAAAGGAAACTATTCATTTTAATTTTGAACAGGAAGCGTACATTAGATAAAATGGTCAATGTACTGAAATCACAAAGCAAAAGGAAAAGACTAGTGAAAAGAACAAACTTTTGTAAAGTGTGTTTAGGAGAATGGATGCATAGTTCAAGTACTGAACCTTTTTTTAATGAAGAGAGTTATCTTCAAAGTAATAGTTTGCTGCATGCAGTTGACACCAGAGGTCGTGCTTATGAAGTGAAAAATGGTTGTATAATGGAGAAGGAGAAAATGGTTCCAAGAGATGAGGAACAAGTGATGGCGGATGAGGTTATGGGGAGACGTCCTAAAGCCCCATTGTATACTTGGAATTGTAGTAGTATTTGCACTGTGCGTCAGGAATCTATTGATAAATTTTGTGAGTTTCTAAGAGAATATAGTAACAAAAGTGTTAAACAGAAGATTAAGGTGCTTCAAAGTCTAGATCCATGCAGAGTGAGAGAGAATACTCATTTGCAAGGACACTCTCTGGCTTGTCTATCTAGGAAAGTGTGTCAAAGTGTTTTTCACCATTTTAGGATGCTGGCAGTTCATCATACTGAAATGAGAAAGTTTGTGAGACGATTGTATTTTGCTAAAAGTCCAGCAATAAAGTTAGATGAATTGAATAGGGCTCTGTTCCGTGGATCAGTATCAGATGTAGAGAAGGTTACTGATGAAATTCAGTTTAGTTACTTTGGTCCAGAACAAGAGAGTGCAGGTAATGACACAGTTATCGAGGAAGATGTGGAAGAGAATGTAGAACCCTCTGTAAGTAAGAAATTTGATAATCAAATGACAAAATTTGCAACCATCTCTAATGAAAGACCAAATATTACTTGTATTTGTTGCCGCAGAACTCATTATAAAAATCAAACCAGGAATGTTGATCTCTACAGAAAAAGTGAAGAAGAAGATAATTATAAGTGGAAGGATTTTGCAACATATATATTTCTGGAAAATTGTTTTGATTTGGGTGAAGATCAGCGTATTTGTAAATACTGTTATAACAAGTTAGAAGAAAATAAAATGCCAGCAAGAGCTGTACATAATAATTTAGAATTGCATGATATTCCTGCTGAACTTTCTGATTTAAATACTTATTAGTCTATACTCATTCAATGTGTCCATCCGTTCCAGACTATAGTACGTATGGAGCCAAAAACTGGTAAATTACCTCCTTCAGATTTACTGAGAGGTTTAAAAGGAAGAGTGGTGTATTTGCCATTGGATTTGAAAAAAAATATGGAAACTATTGATACAGATACTTTGGAAACTGAACCATTAGTTATTCTGGTTAATGGTGTACCTACAAAGAGTAAGAACATTTGGCAGGAGCTGGTAGATGTACGAAAAGTACAAAGAGCAAATTTGTATTTGAAAAAAAATAATAAATGGTATGAATCAATTTATATAGAAGAAGAAGAAGAAGATTTACAAGAAGACACAGAAACACCAACTGGTCAAATTGAAAAAGTGGACAAGTCAAAGGAAGAAGAAATTTATGAACATTTTAGCATACATCCTCTTCATTCAAAAAAAGTTATGGGAGACACTATTGATCTGTTTCAGATGAAGAAAGCAAAAGGAACTCCCGTGAGTGTATGGGAGGAGAGCTTGGAAGCTCGATGTTTTCCCCAGCTGTATCCTACAGGAAAAGGAGGACGATACGATGAACGTCCAGAACAGATTCCAGCTTCTGAGTATCGGACTACAAGACTATATGCAGAAGATCCAAGATTTCGTCAAAGTATTCCTTATTTGTTCCATCTTTTATTTGAAAGCGACTTGTCTGCATTATCTTATGCAGTAAATCACATTTTAAAAAGTGGAGTACATTTACAAAATGTGTCTGCTAAGGATTTTATGGAGAAAGTGCAGCACCGAGATGATCATTTGGAAACACAACTGATCAATCTGATGGCTTGTCAGCGTGGGACAAATGAATATTGGTACCGACGCCATGGTGAATTAAAATGCATGTTACGGAATTTAGGAACTCCAACATGGTTCCTTACCCTAAGCTGTGCTGAGTACGCTTGAGATGATTTACTGGATTTTCTACGAGAGGCAAATTCAAACATTAGAAACATCCAATACAAGACAGCAGGAGAATTGTGCTCATTGGATCCGGTTAATGTTTGCAGATATTTCAATCATAGATTTGAGGCTATGATGTCCTTCATCTGCAATAAAAAAAATCCACCTCTTGGAGAAGTTGTGGATTTCTTTTGGAGAAAAGAGTACCAAGCAAGAGGTGCTCCTCACATTCATATGCTGTTGTGGATCAAGGATGCCCCAAAGTTTGGAACAGAATCTGATGAAGCAGTGTTATCTTTCATTGAAGAATATGCAACATGTACTATACCAAAAAGCACAGAAGAGAAAAAGTTAATGGAGCAAGTTTTACGTTTCCAAAGTCATCGGTGTGGAAAATACTGTCGACGGAAGTACAAGAGCAAAGATAAATTCTACACTAAATGTCGATTTGGATTTCCTAGACCTGTTCTTTCAAAAGGAAGAGTAAACAGTTGTATGTCAGCTGTGAGACATACTATTACAAGAAAATCCCCTAAGAATACCTACAACCTAAAAAGAAAAGAAGAGTCAAAATATATAAATGACTACAACCCAGTCATTTTATCCATGTGGAATGCTAACATGGATATACAGTATGTAGCTGACAATTCCATTGCTGTTGCTCAATATGTAACGTCTTACATTACTAAATCAGAAAAGACTGAATTGAAAGAAATGTGGGAAGAGATTTCTCACGAGAAGACTGTCAGTAAGAAGCTATACAGTTTCAGTTTAAAGATGTTATCGCATCGAGAAATTGGATCCTACGAATGTTCAGATAGGTTATCTTCTGCAAGTCTCTACTCGAAATCAAGAAGAATAATTTGGGCAAGTTTAGGCCTTGCAGCAATGAGAAATCGGGTACTGAAATCTGTTGGAGAAATTGAATATTTAGCACAGTTCGAACCTGAAAGTACAGACATTTTAAAAACAAACATGTTGGACACATATTACCCAAAAAGAAGTCATCACCTTGAAAACATGTGTCTCTATGAAGTGCTGCAGAACTTCATTTTTAAACGGAATGCCACAGAAGACATCAACAATGGAAAATATAAAGTCAGTGGTGAGGAAGGATGTTTGGTGAAGCAAACAAAAGGAAGTTTGATAAATCACCGGAAGCTGAGTTGCGACACTACTGACAAAAAGGAATTTTACTACTTGGCACTTTTACAGCTGTTCAAACCATGGCGTTCAGAGGATGAACTACTTGGAGAATTCCAGAGCCATGAGGACTCATTTAATGCATGTAAAGATACGATTGAATGCAGTAATTTCACAAATTATGTCCAAATGCTAAATGAAGAAATTGAACAGGAAGCTACAATTGCAGCTGAAGTAGCTAGAGACAGTTCTCAAGACAGCCAAAGTTCCGGAACGCTCTGTCAAGATCCCCTTGGACAACCAATCGTAGAAAATGAAGCTGCAATAGCCATGACTGAAGTGGAAATGGCTATGAATCAAGCTCAAGAAGAATTAATAGACTTACCAAATTTGGAAGAACAACTGAATGAAGAACAGCAACAAATTTATGAAGAGATCAGAAACAAAATTGATCACGGATTACTACATGAAAAAAAAGAATGCACATGCACATCATTTGAACCAATCAGGATGTATGTGAGCGGACAAGCTGGAACTGGAAAAAGTTTCTTAATAAAAGTCATCAGAAGCTACCTACAGCAAAAAACTGATTCAACTTTGTCTTGTGTTGTTACTGCTCCAACTGGGTTAGCAGCATATAACATAAAAGGAATTACCTTACATCGTTTGCTAATGTTACCAGTGGAGCATGAAAACAAAATAGAATACCACAAGCTAACAGGAGAAGCATGCTTCGAAGTGTCAAGAGTGTTGAAGAAGATGCAAGTTCTCATTATTGATGAGGTGAGCATGGTATCAAACTTAATGCTTGCCTTTGTGCATTTAAGAATGCAGCAAATTCTAAGGAGAGACTATGACGTGTTATTTGGTGGAAAACATGTCATAGTTTTTGGGGATCTTCTACAGCTTACTCCAGTTAAAGGACAACCAGTGTTTAATACTGTGACACATGAAGACACAAAGAAGTCATTGGGAAGCATTGGTAATGCACATATTTGGTCCTTCTTTGAGTACAAGGAACTTACTACTAATATGAGGCAAGCAAACGATGAAGATTATGCAAGTATTCTGAAAGATATCAGAATTGGACTACTCACTGAAGTTGGCAGGAAAGCATTACAGAGTCGGTTGCTACATAATTTATTCCCAAAGGAAGAAATAGTTGCAGAGAAAATATACAAGAACATTGCAGAAAAGAAAAGTGTAATCTGCTTAATGCCAACTCTACGTGAATGCTCAATATTCAATGAGGAACTTTTGAAATTGGAAAAGGAAGAGATTAAGAAATTGGAAGCAGTGGACAAAATTCAGCATGAAAGAATTACAATTACATTAACAGGCGAACTGAGAAAAAAATTGGATTCTCTAGAGAAGAAAATTTCGAAAACAGCTGGATTAGAAAAAAATCTATATGTTTGCATGAACTGTAGAGTATTTTTAAAGAGAAATTTGGATGTTGAAAAAGGTTTAGTGAATGGAGCTATGGGTAAAGTTGTGGGTTTTGTGAACTACCAGAAAAAAGATGGGATTGAATTTTTAAAAATAAAGTTTGATCAGATTGAAGAGGTTAAAGACATTTGTCGTTGTTCAGTCCGTTTTTTGCTTGTGAAAGACTTATATGTACGTAGGAAGCAGTTTCCGTTTTCTCTAGCATATGCTGTAACTATTCACAAGTCTCAAGGATTAACTGTAGATTGTGCTTTTGTGAACATTGGTTCAACTGTGTTCAAAGAAGGTATGGCTTATGTTGCTTTGTCACGAGTGAAAACATTATCTGGTTTATTCATGATAGACTTTGATGACTCAAAAGTTAGTGCTGATGCAAATTGTGTGAAGGAGTATAATAGATTAAGAAGAACCTATGCTCCTCATTTAGGACAGTATCCTGTGTTGGAAAAACGTGTTGTTTCTCGTAAAAGGAGAATTGAGAATATCTGTAATGAGGATGTAGAGAAGAGAAAAGAAAAGAAGAGTGATGTAATTGCAAGCAAAAAGAAAAAGGACAATGTTGAAGAGGTTGTTGGTTGTCATTTTGAAAATAGCTCTGGTGTCAACTGCTACGCTAATGTAGTGCTGAATGTTATATTTTATCTTGAAAGTTTGCAAGAGCAGATAATAGTAAATCAGGAAAAAAGATTCTGTTCTGTGCTGAGTCTCCTTTTTGAAAAGCTGAGTATTGATAAAACTAAAATAGAAAGTGCTACTGAAATTAGAAAACTTTTAGATGTATGTTCAGGATGTACACAGTTTTCTCAAAATGTACAGCAAGATGCACAGGAATTCTTGATGTATTTTCTTCAGGTACTGGAAGAAGAAGGGGTACAAATAGAAAATATGTTTGGTCTCTCTTATAAATGGGAACATAGTTGTGAAAACTGTTTCAATACATGTGGCTCTAATGTTGATTCTGAAAGGTTTATTTATTTAACATTGCCAGAGAGTAAATCAGTCACTTTTACTAAATTAGTTAAAGATGCTAATCATAGCATGGAATGCGGTGAATGTAAATCTGACATGTTTTCAACGTTAATTTTAAAGGAATACGGACAGTATGTAATTTTAATGATGCAACGATGTAGAGCTGATGGTTAAAAATTGGATACTTTAATAAAGAAGTTTACAGGACAGCAATTATCAATTTCAAGAAAAACTTTTGTAACAGTTGCAATAATTTTCCATGATGGACCTACTGTAACTTCTGGTCATTACACAGTTTATCTAAAATGTGAAAAAGGCTGGACAATGTATAATGATTGTCAATTGGTTTTTAAGCAACGTTTGCCTTTTGATTTAGCAAATTCCTATCTAATCTTCCTGAAACCTAAATTTTAGAGAGATTTGGCAACATCTGTACAAATCAATTTTAGCATTTTATTGGATTACCATTGGAATTTTCAAATAAAAAGAATTTTAAAATTACCATTTGGCCTAAAGGAAAGGTAACCAATTGTATTGTGGACTTATTTAATTCCTAATTAATCTTTCGGAAACCAAAATTTTAGAGAGAATTGGTAACATCTGTACAAATCAAATTTTGGAATTTTATTGGATTACCATTGGAAATTTAATCAAAAAATAATTTAAAAATTACCATTTGGCCTAAAGGAAAGGTAACCAGATGTATTGTGGAGTTATTTGAGATATATTATTTTTGTGATTATGCTTCTGTAACAAAATTGTCAGACGGTATTTTTTA
This sequence comes from Triturus cristatus, assembly GCF_964204655.1. Classification (NCBI taxonomy): domain Eukaryota; kingdom Metazoa; phylum Chordata; class Amphibia; order Caudata; family Salamandridae; genus Triturus; species Triturus cristatus. The sequence goes on along the minus strand of NC_140583.1, from coordinate 1,137,066,019 downwards.
GAAATAGTTATTGTTATTAGATGATATTTTTATTGAATATTTTGCATTTCTATAATGTTATGTTTAAGTGAGAAGAGATTCTGGGCTTTTTTAAAACAATCTTTGAGATTGTTATTTTTTTTTTGCCCGCTGTTAAGTGATGAATGCAATTGCTTTCACGATTTATAGTGAAATGCAATATATTCTGAAAACAGCAAAAAAATTGCAAAAAATTGTTTTTGGAAAATATGTAAATACGTGTACTGTATTATAAAATGTTTTATTAAATATTAATACTTTTTTCTTTTTTTTCAGATTGAGAAAGACATTTTTCGAAAAATAAAACCATTTTTCTAGCAATTTAAATACAATTTTAATTGATATTTAATTTTTGGGTGGGTCAGGTAAGTCAGAAATTTCATGGTCCCTTTTTTCCACTTCTCCTCAATCAGATTTTCAGTTCATCAATCAATCAATATTTCTTTATTCGGCTCTTCAGAAAAAAAGGCCATAAAAGATACAGATAAAACTGATACATTATAAAATTACTCATTTAAAAAAAACTGTAAATTTAAAATACATGATGACAGCAGTACTTTCCATTTGGTTGTGGTACATTATAATCAGTTTAACAATAAATCAAATAGATTAAATTACCCTAAATTCAGTCTATGTCGCATAATATACTGCAAGAGGTTAGAAACAATAAAGACCATCTCCTCCCCTTCAAGTGACTGTAGGAAAATTAGGGCTGGGCGACATTTTTGAAAGCCCTGACGCTTTAATAGAGGTATTAGTAATTTTCTCCGTTGGTCTATATAGGATTTACAAAAAAGAATAGTATGGGCTGTAGACTGAGATGAACTCCCATCGCAAGGACAGGGTGGTAGTATTCTAGCCCAATTATTCTTCAACGGGAAAGTCACCAAGCGATGAAAGAGATTCAGTCTAAACCTAACTAAAAGGAACAGTTCGTATGAGGTTATGTTATAAGTTAGGTAAGGCTGAATTCCAAATGCCGTCTGGACTGTTAAACTGTGTCTAGCTGTTTGTTTCATAACCTCTGAATTAAGTCTAAGGTCTTCAAGATGATTAGAACAAAGTTTATAGAAGACCTTTCTTGTTAACTGTTGTATCTGGGGGGGATCGTTATAATATTTTTCCAGCCCGAGATCAGTTAAAAATTTTTTGACATAGACTAACCACCTAGACCTGTGTGCATTGTCTAGGCCCTTACAGTCATTGATAATTTGTTGAGTAAGGACTGTTTTTTCCGTCGTCCAGATCCGGTGCCATAATAGCAAAGGCTGGATTCTCACCAGATCTATTGCATATGGCAGTCCCAATTCCAGGTGGCAAGAATAGCTAGCAGCTGTAGTGGGTAATGCAAGAAGGTATTTCAAGAAGCCATTCTCGACTATTTGGATGGAACCCACAGCTGCATGCCCCCTTACACCAGCACCATACAGAGCTACTGAGAGGCATTTTGCTTTATAAATTTTGACCATCTCTACAGATGTTTTTTTCCCTATTTTCCTTGAGAAATTTATAAGTGCAGAGGTGGTTCTTGCAAATTGCAGTTTTCTTGCTTCAACTGCCGGTTTCCAGCTAAGTTTTTCATCAATCATGACACCAAGATAAGGATACTTATCAGTAGTTAATAATCTTTCCTTATTCAAGTAAATGGGCCTAGTTTTGTTGTTCCTACCAACACCCGCCTTCATTACAAAAGTTTTCCCAATATTGACTTTAAGGTCTAGCGTGGCCATAAATGATGCATAGGTACTTAAGGCTCTCTGAAGTTCATTAGGTGTACGTGCCAATATCACTGCATCGTCGGCGTACAAAAGGGCTGGTATGCGGCGATTTGCTACCATAGGAAGGTCCTGAGCTCCCTTTAACATCTCCCCCTCCAAACCGTTTGTGTAGAGCGTGAATAAGAAGGGAGCCAGGACACAACCTTGCCTTACGCCCTTTTCCACCCCGAACGACGCTGTGAGTTCTCCGCCAGTACCGAACCTTACTCTGGCTGATGCATCGGCGTACAGTTCCCTAATATAAGTCACTACAACCTGTTCTACTCCTAGATCTAATAGGATGGGCCAGAGTTTGGAGTGACTAACGCAGTCAAATGCAGCTGATAAGTCTACATAGACCATATATAGGGCTCCGGCCTTGATGTTAACATATTTATCAATTAATAATGATAAATTTAGAGCTTGGTCTATGGTCCCCAAACCTTCGCGGAACCCATATTGTAGATCGGATAAGATGTTATTTTCCGTTACCCACTCCTGTAAGCAGTCAAGTAATATCCGGCCCATCATTTTGCCCGTAGAGTCCAATAAGGAGATGGGACGGTAACAGGAGGGTAAATTCCTATCCCCTTTTTTGAAGATAGGGACCAATATGGATTGCTTCCACGATTCAGGGATTCCGATGGATGATAGTGAATTGAAAACCCTGGTTAAAAAAGGAATCCAGAGTTCAGAAAGCGTTTTAAAAAAATCTATGGGAACAGCATCAGGGCCCGGGGCCTTCCCTTTCTTACTTGCATTAAGAGCCCTTTCGACCTGATCGCATGTGATAGACATGTCAATAGGGAAAGCTGGAGGCTGTTGGTGGGAGGAATCATTTTCTCTGGAGGAGTTTGGTGGTAAATTAGTCCTAAAAATCTGTGAAAAATGCTCTACCCATTCTCTTTCGTCTATGGCGACCTCTATAATCGGAGAACTGTCCTTGTTATTTAAGAAAGGTGTTTTTACTACCTTCCAAAAAATAACATTATTGTTGCTAAGACAGCTTTCGTGTAGTTGGTCCCAAAGTTGCCTTTTTAGTTCTAATTTCCGTTCCTTAATGGCAATATTATAGGCCCTCCTTAATTTGGATATTTCTACCTGATCCCTATCCGTCTTGTGTAAGGCGAGTTTAAGTTTTGTATAGGCTACAGTACATGTGTGGTTGAACCAGCCCTGTCTGTTATTTTTGGGACTATTCTTGTTTACCATTAACGCTCTCTTTATGGTGTGCATCACCGTGCCAAAGTTAGTAATGACGTCATCGTCTGAAGTAGTCAGATCGAGACATTTCATTACAGATGGATAAGCTTCGGTGACCACTGAGTTGACAATTTCTATTGGGTCAACTAAAGCCCACTTCAGAGAGTAGCCATTGACTCTAGCTAATTCTAGGTTATTTTGGTCAAGAACACTAGGGATTTTAGGAGCAGGCCTAAAGGAGAGAAAAAAGGTTATACTAAGAGGGTAGTGGTCGCTCAAAGCTATCTGGTGGATGTCAAAGATAGTATCCTTCATAATCAAACCGTTTGAAAACAGGATGAAATCAATGGTAGAATTGCACCCCCTGCCATGAAAGGTGGGGGCCGGCATCATGTTTCCATTCGCTGGTTTATTAGCAAATCTCAGATCTAGGTTAAAAATTATTTCATTTAGCGAGCTACCCAACGTTGAGTGGGAAAAATGTGGGATGGGATTATCATCCTCATCATTTAAGCCACATAGAAAAGCGTTAGGAGCACCACATAGAGTCTGATTGAAATCACCACCCCATATGATGGTCACTTCCCTAGTTGATTTCTTGATTATGGATAATATTAAGGAAAAAATAAATGTAATCTTTTCCATTGCATCCCGTTCAGATAGATTATTATAGTAATTAACCAAAAGGAAAGAATCCCTGGAATTTAGTGTGAGACTAAGGAGCTGAAAGTTAGTGTCAGACTTTATGACCTTTATCTTTTCTAACTTAATCAAATTCGATATCTATATGATTAGTCCTCCTTTAGCCCGGCCAAAATTAGAATGTTGGGCGGGTGAGAAATATGTTCTGTAGCCAGCCAGGTGGGTCGCTGTTGTCAGCCATGTCTCCTGTAAACACAGGACATTAAAACTTAAAAGAAAATTAGTCCAAACGTCATTCTCTAATTTGGAGCGTAAGCCGGCCACATTCCAAAAAGCAACCGCGATTCTTAATTTACTAGTGTCTATATCAAGGGCAGTTTTAGAGTTTGGAACACGTATCGGGGATTGCAGTATTTCATCCCTTAACTCCAAAACGGTGTTTTGTACTAAAAGAGATGGTTGCTTAGTAGCTAGGGCGGTACAGGGTAAAGGTGAATAAAGAAATTCACCATATGTTTGTCTGCTCGTTGAGCCCTTAGAGGTACCCTGATTAAAGTCTTTTAGAGAAAGTCAATCGACATCCTCTAGGCCTCTAAGGGGAGAAAAACGGTTGGATGTTAAAATGTTATAATTGGAGGACCTTACTTGGGCCCATGAAGAAATATTGGGCTGTGTTGGATTTCTAGCTAGTGACTGTGGATAAAAATAGGTCAGGTCATAAGTTCTAATAGAACTTTGATCTTGACATTGAAACCAGTTAGTTATATGCCTGGTTGCTCTGTGATCTCTAAAATTTACAATAATCACATCGCCTTGGATTTCTTTCGGGCGTGGGCCGATCCAGCCTAATCTGCGAACATTGAGGATTTCCCCATTGATATTTGAAGGTAGAGGTCCATTTTGTCTCAGCCAATACATCACTTTATTTTTTAGGTCGTGGTAGCCCTCTTTTTTTCCTATTTCCAGGACCGGTACTCCTGTCAAGACTACAACATAAGGGACCGCTTCTGGAGGTAAGTCTATGTGATTGCAATTAGAACCCTTATTTGGTCTTGTAGCGGTGACAGCAGATACGTTGCATGGCTTATATCCTGGGTCACTAATTTTAGGGTTATCAATGATTAGACCTTGTGATGTTTCATTATTACTTTTTGTAAGTGGTGGCAGCTGTTTATGGCTTACTGAAACTGGTAAATTTTTACTTGCCTCTGTATTTATTTGCCTGTCTTTTGTTATTAAAGTTGAGTTGAAATTTGTAAGACTTTTTAAAGGTGCCATTGTTTTGAGCAATAAGTCTTTCAATTGGTCAGTATTTTTCTGTGTCAAATTCTCTATTGATTCTAGTTGTTTTGACAGGCCCTTTATTCTTTCTAATACAGGAAGAATAAGTGATTTAACTAATAGTTCTAATTGACTCATTAGTTCGTTACAGGGGCCTACCTGGGTATCCGAATCAGTTGTCTATTTAGCAAGAGAAGGATGATCGACAGCTTGACTTCCCATTTGATTAGACTTATAGCTACAGTTATTGTTAGGGGGTATACTGCTTTTGCTACTGTTCTTTGTTCCCCTCTTTCTTTTTTTCCGAGGTGGAGGAGCAGTAATAGTAGTTCTTGTACCCTTCTTCTTTTGGGGGTTAGCATTAGCAGGCCTAAAAGGTGATGAAACTAGCGATATACAATCGGAAGAGGGATTAGAGTAGGATTTAGAAGCAGGCGATGATAGGTGAGTGCGGGAGTGTGTCAAAGGTATTGGGTCGGAAACTGATGGAATAATTCTAAGTTCGCTTGGAGAATCGTGTATTAAACAAGAAACGGGTGCTGTAGGATTCGGAGAAACAGCAAGTTGGATCGGTCCAAGAGAGGAGCGCTTGTTTTGAGCATGTTCTGCTGACAAGCGTCTCTCTACCATGGCAATCTCCTGTTCAAGAACTGAAGCAGCCCTGGTGATGAAATTATCCAGGGTGCCACGCACGGAGCCACCCAATGAAGTTCTACTCTTCCTACTTCGTGGTGACATGTTAAATAATTAATTACTTGGCTCAAAATTGCAATAATCCACGACACAGATAGTGTTACACAATGATCAGTCACACACGATATGATGATACTATGATGAAGATCAAGTGTGACTAGGGGTAATGTACCTTATATAACGTTGGAGCACTTCTTAGCGAATGGGCCCAGCCCAGCCTCTTCCTGCCCCTGACGGCCACAGACGGCCCGCCCTTTGCCCGGGCTTAGCCCGGGCGCGGTCCCGCAACGCGGGGGTCACGATGGTCCTTTGTACGCCTCCGCGGCCGCTGATGGTTGTTGCAGCGGCGGGGGACGGAAAGGCAGCAGGAAGGAGATGTCAGAGGTATGGCAGTGTAGCACAGAGAAAGCCCAAGCAAGTCCACAGTAGAAGGTAGAACCCGCTCTGCCGGGGTCACGATGGTCCTTTGTACGCCTCCTGGCGCCAAAACTGTATCGGCGGCTCTCCAGCCGCTGAGGATCGTGGGGGTTGTAGTCTCGTCCCCGCTCCACGGCCACTGATGGTTGTTGCGGCGGCGGGGGACGGAAAGGCAGCAGGAAGGAGATGTCAGCGGTAGGGCAGAGTAGCACAGAGAAAGCCCAGGCAAGTCCACAGTAGAAGGTAGAGCCCGCTCTGCCGGGGTCACAATGGTCCTTTGTACGCCTCCTGGCGCCAAAACTGTATCAGCGGCTCTCCAGCCGCTGAGGATCGTGGGGGTTGTAGTCTCGTCCCCGCTCCGCGGCCGCTGATGGTTGTTGCGGCGGCGGGGGACGGAAAGGCAGCAGGAAGGAGATGTCAGCGGTATGTCAGTGTAGCACAGAGAAAGCCCAGGCAAGTCCACAGTAGAAGGTAGAGCGAGATTTTCAGTTTTTCGTTTTAATCCCTCAAGGACCTTGTAATGTGGTAATTGTTTTTTAGTGTTTTTAAAAAAAAAAAAAAAAAGTTGAAAGGTAAGGTTGGCTCTTAAAAGAGCCGTTGTGTTCATACAGGGACAGAGGAAAGAAAGAATGGGAATATTAGCTGGTAGGACAAATGTGCTGGTCTATTCTGTTGTTAATTAGGGGAAACTGGTCTCCCCACGAACAATTAGACCATGACAATTTGAGCACCGCATTGTAACTCTCGCAAATCGAGGGTTAGTGTCCAGAGGACCAGAAAAAGGTGATTCTCCCCCCACAGATGAAGGGCTCAGCTGAGCTGCCGAAGATGTACTCGGCTGAGCTGCTGTGGATGTGCTCGGTCGACTTACTGAAGGGTTTGCTCCAGTATGTCGAGCATTTGTCCTAGGGTGTACATCCTGAAGGTGTCTTAACATAGTGTGATTCCCGAAGGAATACTTCTTGTTAGGATTACCTCCAGAAAGTACACGCTGGCAAAGCTTGCAAGTCACTAAAGGAGCATTTACCTTTTTTTGGCCCTCTGGAAACGTAAAATACTCCCATATAAAAGAGCTCTTTTGTTTCCTCCTTCTCTGCCTGATGGTGGTGCTGCTAGCCTCACTTGAAGAAGAGGACTGCTGGTCTGCCATTGTATCCCAAAGACAACTCAGCTCCTTCTCCTAAGGGATCACAGGCAGAAATGAGGGGAATGGGTGTGGTGTAGGAGAGTTCTAGAACTGAAAGTAGTTTAAACCAATCAAAAGTGTTGTTTCTTGATCACATGACCCACCGTGCGCGTACGTTACGCTTACGGAGCGCTTACGGTAAAAGTACGCATGCGCGTATAAAAGACACGCGCACGCGCGCATGCGCATAACAGGCACGCCCCAACACTTCCGCGTAACGTACGCGTGTAACGTATGCGCTTACGCGCCGCGTACGCAGTACGCACGTCTACGTAAATTGCGTAACCATACGCAAACCCAGTAGAAATATTACGTACATAAAGCAAAACGTGCGCTTACGGTAAGTTTACCGTACGCGCACGTAAAAAAAATATATATTGCAGAATTTTTTAAATTTTACAATAGTGTTTAAAGAGAATATAAAGTAAAAATAAGAAGATGTAAAAAACCTTGCAAAAAAAAAATAAATAAATCACACACGTTAAATACAAGAATTAGCATTTAAAAAACCATACAAATTCACTGAAAAAACCATGGGTTTCACACACGTTATAGTTAGGAATTATCATTTAAAAAACCTTGCAAATTCAGTGAAAAAAACATAGGTTTCACAGACGTTATAGTTAGCTGGACATTTTACTCGTAAAAAAACAATGAAATTCCCCCGTTATAGTTAGTTAAGCTAACTATAACTCGCGCACCCGCAATCCACTGATGATGACGTCACATATAACATCACTCATGACATGGTCACTGACATCACTCATGACATCACTGATGACATCTCAAATGACATCACTGATGACATCACTGATGACATCATCCTTGTGATAAAGTGGCAGACCTCCTCTCACCCTAATATAACCTTTGATACACACATTAAAAAATAGAGACTAAAAAATAAAAAATTAATGGAAATTCCAATACCAGTTTCAACAAACTCTTCTGTAATTCTAAGAACCACATACACATCTACTCATTTACCAACAGTCCTATACAGTCACTCATACATGTACTCACTCATATGTACTCATACACCTGTACATCCTGTTACACAATGCCACTCATCCATAGAGTTACTCACACACATAGTCACTCATGCTAATAAAGAATCAAACATCCATTTACCTTCATATACAGTTATACACACACCGCCACACTTACTTCTACGGAATATTACACATACTTGGTCTTTTAAACAATCACTTATAGAAACACATACTTATTGATACAGGAAATCTTCCAATCTCTCACTATCACATATACTCACTTATATACACCAATAGTCACATATACTACTTTAAAACATAAGTAGTTACTCATGGAGACACTATTGAGACAGTCATTCACTCACTAACACACCCATACACACACTCATCCACCCATACAGTCCTGCACACATGCTGTCTTCAACACATACAGTGAGTCACTCATTCATGCACCTATGCACTACGTAATACCCCCCACCAAACCATGCAGACACTCAGACTGATACTCAAAAAACCAACTAATAACCTATATAGACACCCATGTAGCTACTCACCAACCCATGCAGCCACTTATACACAAAGTGAGAGACTGATACAGATATTTACATATTAAAACATTACTCACTAAGCCATGTATTCACTTTGATACACTTTATCAGTCAGTTACAAAATATATTTTTCAAAAAAAATCATCCATTTAGACACTTATATACCCATTTATTCTTCCATCGACCTTGAGATATACATATATAAAACATATTTAATTTTCAGAAAAACACACATTCACTGGAGCCGTTGGGTTCATAGAGGGATGGAGGAAAGAAAGAATGGGAATATTATGAGCGTCTACAAACGTGCTGGTCTATCTTATTGTTAATAAGGAAAACACTGGTCTCCCCAAAAACAATAAGACCAGAACACGTTATACACCTCATTACAACCCTCCCAAATCGAGGGTTAACACTAGGGGTGGGCGGAATTTGCGGAATTGCGCTACGCAAATCTCCGCGAAACGGTAAAAAATCTCCGCGAACACGCAGAAATTCCGCGAACACGCGGAATTGCTTGTTCGCGATGCTTTTTTCCTGTTCACAATTGCTGTTTGCGTGCTCGGGGAGAAATATCTCGCGAACACGCATTTTGAGAACGCAAGCAAACAAAAATTTCGCGAAATCGCGGAAAGCAGACTTTTGAGCAATTTCGCGTTCTCCGCGGAACGTGAAATTACGCAAATTTCGCAAATTCCGCGAGCGGAACGGAATTTGCCGCCCAGGCCTAGTTAACACCCAGAGGAGCAGAAGAAGGTGATGCTCCCACCTCAGAGGAAGGGCTCAGCTGAGCTGCCAATGATGTACTCGGCTGAGCTTCTGAGGCTGGGCTCTGGTGACTTACTGAAGAGTTTTCTCCAGTATGTCGAGCAAAGGTCCTGGGATGTTTATCCCTAAGGTGTCTCATCATAGAGTGATTTCCAAAGGAATACTTTTTCCTTGGATTTCCTCTTGATAAAACACGGTCACAAAGTGTGCAAGTGACCAATGGAGCATTGACCTTTTTCTCCCCCTCTAGAAAAGTAAAATACTCCCATACAAAAGAATTCTTCTGTTTCCTCCTTCTCTGGATGATGGTGGTGCTGCTAGCCTCACTCTCAGAAGAGGTCTGCTGTTCTGCCATTGTATCCCAAAGACAATTCAGCTCCTTCTCCAAGAGAATCACAAGCAGTAATGAGGGGAATGGGTGTGGTTTGGGAAGTTTCAGGAACTGAAAGTAGTTTCAACCAATGAAACATGTTCTTTCAAGCAGTAATGAGGGGAATGGGTGTGGTGTGGGAAGTTTCTGGAACTGAAAGTAATTTCAACCAATCAAAAGTCTTCTTTCAAGCAATAATGAGGCGAATGGGTGTGGTGTGGGAAGTTTCTGGAACTGAAAGTAATTTCAACCAATGAAAAGTGTTCTTTGTGGATCACATGACCTACCGTGCGCGCTCCGTAAGCTTACGGTACGTGCTCGTAAACAAGTACGCATGCGCAAACGTGACGCTTATGGAGCGCTTACGGAGCGCGTACGTAAGATGCACTCGCGCATGCGCATTACACGCCCCAGCGTAACCACGACGTTGCTTCCGCGAGTACGCGTACGTCACGTACGTATCACGTTAGCGCGCTGTACTTATGACGTGCGGAGCGCGTAGCGTCAGCTTACCGTACGCGTATCCTACTACGTACGCGCACCGTACTTATGACGTACGGAGCGCGTAGCGTCAGCTTACCGTACGCGCACGGAAAAAAATGCATTAAAAAAAAAAAACTATCCATAATGCAGGATATAGTACATATAATATTTTATACATAGGTTTCCAAAAATTCTCAAAAAAAAATTTGCATTTCAAAAACCGTACAAATTCACAGAAAAAACCATAGGTTTCACACACGTTATAGTTAGGAATTAGCATTTAAAAAACCTTGCAAATTCACTGAAAAAACCATAGGTTTCACACATGTTATAGTTAGCTGTACATTTCACTCGTAAAAAAAGAATGAAATTCCCCCGTTATAGTTAGTGCAGGCAACTATAACTCACGCGACCGCAATCCTCTGTTGATGCTAATACTGTATCTTTAGCTATTGATATATTACAAATATTTATTTTTCATAAAGACATATGTCATCAGTGATGTAATATCTGACGTCATCAGCAGAGGATTGCGGTCGCGTGAGTTATAGTTGCCTGCACTAACTATAACGGGGGAATTTCATTGGTTTTTTACGAGTGAAATGTACAGCTAACTATAACATGTGTGAAACCTATGGTTTTTTCAGTGAATTTGTATATATATATATATATATATATGTATATATGTAGTTTTTCTGCAAATCATCGCCCGCATACCATCACCCCGCATTATTTACAGTGCAAGTGATGTTACGACGTGATACAATCACCCCACAAACTTTCACTTCGCATATACCTTTACCACGCATGCCATTACAACGCAAAGGCATGTGTGGTGAAGGCATAAACTCTGTAAAAGTCGTTAAGCTATATATATATACTTGGTTTCTCCACGGTCCGCCGGCCCAGGTATGAAGCATTCTGGGAGTTGCAGTGTCTGCCATCGTGGCAACTCAGTGGACGATCACATGGTTGGGGGAGGCGCTTACTCCGTAAACAGGGAGTGCTGCAGAAATAGTTAAAAGCTGGGTGCTACGGACTTTCAGTTGGGCAGTGGCATCTGAAGAAGGCATTAGCCGAAATGAATTATGCCTTACCTGCTATCTATTAAAGAATCTCGTCTGAAATCCCTGCCTGTGGCTCCTTTCTTCGGCGTTGTTTTGGATTTGTTCGTGTCAGCCAGAGACATGTTAAGGAGCCCCGTTCCATTAAGTTGGCTGCCTGCTTTCCTGGTTCCTGCGCAAGCAGTTTTTGTTTTTCGCCAAGGTATTGCGGCAGTCCACCTCCAGAGTGCGGGAAAAGCAGGGGATGCTGCCGGTCGGCAGTCCGTGACTTCATGGAGGTAGCTGGTGCTTTGTAACAGGCCCATGACCCTGCGAACCTGTACCCTGCAGGTTGAAACGTAGTGCAGGGACTCAAGGGGTCCTGAAGATTTTATTTGTACTGAATAAAGTACGCCCAGCTCTCGCGCCCCTGCAATGCACTGCTGATGACGTCACATATTACATCACTCATGACATGGCCAGTGACATCACTGATGACATCACTGATGATATCTCAAATGACTTCACTGATGACATCACTGCTTGACATCAATTTGTTCTTGCAAACCTTCAAGATAAAAACCAACATTGACCACTACATTAGCATAGCAGTTGACACCTGAACTATTTTCAAATTGATAACCAACAATCTCTTCAATAGTGTCCTTTTTCTTTTTACTTGCAATCACAACATTATCTTGTTCTTTTCCCTTCTCTACACCTTCAGTACAGATATTCTCAAACCTTCTTTTTCAACCAGCCACACGCTTTTCAAATACAGGATATTGACCTAAATTGGGAGCATACACCCTTCTTAACCCATTATCCTCTTTTACACAGTTTGCATCTGAAGTATCCTTTGTCGCATCAAAATCAATCAGAAACAAACCAAATAATGTCCTGACTCGCGACAACGCAACATATGCCATACCCTCTTTAAACATGGTAGATCCAACGTTCACCAATGCACTGTCTACACTTAATCCTTGAGATTTATGAATAGTCACTGCATATGCCAGAGAAAATGGAAATTGTTTCCTACGGACATTTACATATTTAACACGCAAAAAACAAACTGTACAACAACCAATTTCTTTGACTTCTTCAATCTGATCAAATGTAATTTTTTAACATTCAATTCCTTCTTTTTTCTGATAATTAACAAAATCCACCACTTTACCCATTGCTCCATTAACTAAACCTTTTTCTACATCCAAATTACGCCTTAAAATTACCCGACAGTTTACACATGCATATAGAGTCGTTTTAGATTTTTTTTTTCTAAAGAATCCAGTTTTGTTTTCAATTTTCCAGTCAAAATAATAGTGATTCCTTCATGCTCTATTTTATCGATGGCTTCCATTTTTATAATTTCTTCATTTTCCAGTTTCAATAGTTCTTCGTTGAATATAGAATACTCGCGCAGTGTTGGCATCACTGATTTATTTTCTGCAATTTTCATGTACACTTTCTCAGGAACTACATTTTCATTTGGAAACAAATTGGAAAGTAATCGACTCTCCAAAGCTTGTTTGCCATGTTCTGTCAGAAGTCTAATTCTTATATCTTGAAGAATACTTCCATATTCAGCATCATTTGCCTGTCGCATTTTTCTTGTCAGTTCTTTGTATTCAAAATATGTCCTAATGTTCACGGTACCAACACTACCAAGAGACTTTCTGGTATCTTCATGTGCAAGTGTTTTAAATACCGGTTGTCCTTTTACCGGAGTCAGTTGCAGTTGATCTCCAAAACCTATGACGTGTTTTCCTCCAAATAACACGTCATACTCTGTTTTAAGAATTTGCTGCATTCTTAAATGCACAAAGGCAAGCATCAAGTTTGAGGCCATGCTTACCTCATCAATAATGAGAAGTTTCATTTTCTTCAGGTCTCTTGAAACTTCACAACAAGCTTCTCCAGATAGTTTGTGGTATTCCAATTTGTTGTCATGCTCTACTGGTAGCATTAGTAAACGATGTAAAGTAATTCCTTTAATATTATGTGCTGCCAACCCAGTTGGAGCAGTGACAACACAAGATAAATGCGAATCAGTTGTTGTCTGCAGATAACTTGTAATTACTTTAATTAAGAAACCTTTTCCTGTTCCGGCTTGACCACTCATATACATTCGGATAGGTTGAAATGATGTACATGAGCACCCTTTCTTTTCATAAAGTAATCCCACTCTCCCCACCCAAGTGTGAGGAGTTTGCCTCCTTCTTCACAGCCAAGACAGAATCCATCAAATCAGACTTACTCAAGGATCTGAAATCCTTATCGGACCTGACTAAGAGCCCCTCAACCCCCCTGGATGGTGATTCAACTAATATCCGCCCATTATTAAAACTCAAAAACAATGCAAACTGGCTCCATTTTGACACTTACTCTGAAGACTCCATATTAAAAACACTCAACACTCTGAAGCCCTCCAATCACTTCACGGACCCGCTCCCTGCGAACTACCTTAAAGACTTCATCCCTCTCCTACTACCCAGTTGGACTAAGATCATTAACACTTCCCTCCTTCAAAGCTCCATCCCTGACATCCTGAAAATCGGTCAGGTCTCACCTATCCTTAAGAAAACCACGGCGGACCCCTCGGACCCCAACAACTACCGTCCGATATCTAATATACCTATGTTAGCCAAACTCCTGGAAAAATGTGTTAACGTACAACTGAACAGTCACATCGATCGATACAACTTGCTGAACCAATTTCAATCTGGCTTCAGAGCAGGTCACAGCACCGAATCAGCCATGGCTCATGTTGTAGACGACGCGATTAAAATCCTAGACCAGAATGAAGCCTGTCTTCTAATCCTACTTGACCTGTCATCAGCTTTTGACACTGTCAAACACGACAACCTACTTGACCTCTTAAAACACAGAATGGGTATCACTGGAAAGATTCTGAACTGGTTCACATCCTTCCTCCAAAACAGATCCCAAAGATTTAAGATCAACCAATCCCTATCCAACCCTATGCCAGTCAAATTAGGAGTACCTCAAGGCTCCTCTCTCTCACCCACCTTATTCAACCTCTTCATGGAACCTCTCACAGATCTTCTACGCCTCACCAAGATTCACTTCCACATGTACGCAGACGACACACAAATATACATCAAGATACACTCACTAGAGGACATCAAATCGCTCAACACCACACTTCAAAAAACCCAAACATGGCTGGCAGAAAACCATCTGAAACTTAACTCTCTCAAAACGGAATTCCTGCTAATCACCCCCCCCCAACAAAACCCACACTATCCGGGACTGGATGAAACACCTAACAGCCCTAAATGGACACACGCACATAGTCGACTCAGCGAAATCTCTGGGAATAACGCTAGACAGCAACTTAAAGATGCAGAAACACATTAGCTCCGCAACTAAGGGAGCGAACTTCCAACTAAAGACCCTGAGAAAACTGAAACCCTTTCTGCCTGCACATGATTTCAAACAAGCAGTTCAAGCCCTAGTAATCCCCAGAGTAGAGTATGGAGCAGTTACGCTATGCGGCCTCCCAAGATCCTCAACAGCACCATTAAGAGCCACGATCAATGCAGCTGCGAGACTCATCACAGGCTCTAAAAGAAACGCTTACATCTCACCTGACTTGAGAGCCGTCGACTGGCTTCCATTTGAAGCCAGAATTCACCTGAAAATTGCCTGCATGACACACAAGGCCCTCTACCACAAAACTCCACAATACCTTGCACAGAAACTAGTTCTCTCTGCGGGCAACAGAGCCTCTAGGAGTGCCAAAACTCTTCTCCTTCAACCTCAACGTTTTGCCAAGAAAAAAACCTATAACCCTACCTTCTCAGGTATGGCTCTGAAGATATGGAACGCTTTGCCCAGTGACACAAGAATGAAGCCCTCCACCTCTTCCTTCAAAAAAGAAGTTAAAGCTATCCTCATGGCTAAATTCACGTGAACTCTATATCTATTCATTGTGATTTTGTCTAACTGTCTGTTGTCTATGTATATTGTACTTTGCCTCCTTCCTGCTTGTAAAGCGCTCTGATACTCGCAAGAGTCTTGTCCGCGCTATATAAAACTTTCAAACAAACAACAAACAAACAAACAATCCATGGTCAATCTGCTCTTTCACTTGTTGATATAATTGTTTCTGTTCATCATTTAGTTGTTCTTCCAAGTTTCCTAACTGTATTACATCTTCTTGAGCTTGGTACATTGCTGTTTCCACCTCATTCATGGCAATTGCTGCTTCATTTTCAACAATTGGTTGTCCTAGTGGATCTTGACTCTGTGCAGTAAAACTTTGACTGTCTTGAGAACTCTCTCTAGCAATCTCAGCTGCAATTGTAGCTTCTTGATCAATTTCATCATTTTCACATAATTTGAAAAAGCACTGCATTGTATGCTATCTTTACAAGCATTAAATGAAACTTCATAGGTCTGAAAATCTCCGAGTAATTCCAGTTCTGAACGCCATGGTTTAAACATTTGAAACATTTGCAAAAGGGCTAAATAGTAAAATTCCCTTTTATCAGCAGTGTCGTAACTCAGTTTCCTGTGATTAATTAAATTTCCTTTCCTTTGCTTCACCAAACATCCTTCGGAACCAATCACTGCATATTTTCCATCATTGATGTTCTCTGTAGTGTTCCGTTTAAAAGTGTAGTTTTGCAGCACTTCATAGAGACACATGTTCTCAAGATGATGACTTCTGTTTGGGTAATATGTGTTAACATATTCGTTTTCAAAATATTTGTACTTTCTGGTTCTTTTTCTGCTAAATATTAAATTTCTTGAACAGATTTCAGTACACGATTTTGCATTGCTGCAAGACCTAGACTCACCCAAATGATTCTTCTACTTTTGGAGTATAGACTTGCAGATGATAACCAATCTGAGCATTCATATGCTCCGATTTCACGATGCGATAACATCTTCAAACTGAAACTGTATAATTTCTTACTTAGAGTCTTCTCGTGAGAAATCTCTTCCCACATTTCTTTCAATTCTGTCTTTTCTGATTTAGTAATGTAGGACGTTACATATCGAGCAACAGCAATGGAATTGTCCACAACATACTGAATATCCATGTTTGTGTTCCACATGGTAAAAATAACTGGATTGTAGTCATTTATGTATTTTGAGTCTTCGCTTCTTAAGTTGTAGGTATTTTTTGGAGACTTTTTTGTGATGGTATGTCGCATAGCTGACATAAAACTGTTCACTCTTCCTTTGGATAATACAGGAGGTGGAAATTCAAAACGACATTTGGTACAGAACTTATCCTTTGACTTGTACTTTCATCAACAGTATTTTCCACACCTATGGCTTTGGAATCGTAAGACTTGTTGTTTTAAGTTTTTATCTTCTCTGCTATCCGGTACGGCACATGTGGCATAATCTTCAATGAAAGACAAAACAGTATCATCTGAATCTGTTCCAAATTTGGGGGCGTCCTTGATCCATAACAACATATGTATATGAGGAGCACCTCTTGCTTGATACTCCTTTCTCCAAAAAAAATCCACAACTTCTCCAAGAGGAGGATTCTTTTTATTGCAGATGAAAGACATCATAGCTTCAAGTCTATGATTGAAATATCTGCATACATTAACAGGATTCAAAGAGCACAATTCTCCAGGTGTCTTGTATTCAATATTTTTTATATTGGAATTTGCCTCTCGAAGAAATTCAAGTAAATCCTCCCAAGCATACTCAGCACAGCTCAGTGTAACAAACCATGTAGGAGTTCCCAAGTTCCGTAGCATACATTTCAGTTCTCCATGACGACGGTACCAATATTCATTAGTCCCACGCTGACATGCCATCAGATTAATAAACTGCTATTCTAAATGATCATCTCTCTGATGCACTTTATCCATAAAATCCTTTACAGTTACATTTTGCAGATGCACTCCAGTTTTTAAAATGTGATTTACTGCATATGAAAGTCCTGACAAGTCACTTTCAAACAGAAGATGAAACATATAAGGGCTACATTGTCGAAATCTTGGATCTTCTGCATATAATCTTGTTGTCCGATATTCAGATGCAGGAATCTGCACAGGACGTTCATCATATCGTTCCCCTTCTCCTGTTGGAAACAACTGCGGGAAACAACGAGCTTCCAATCTCTCTTCCCATACACTCATGGGACTTCCTGTGCTTCTTTCATTTGGAACAACTCAATTGTATTCCCCATCACCTCTTTGGAATGAAGTTGATGTACACTGTAAAGTTCATAGATTTCTTCACATCTGGAAATGTCCACTTTTTCAATTTGTCCACTTAATGTTTCAGTATCTTCTGCTAAATCTATTTCTTCTCCTACAAACACATTTCTATAGTACTCATTATTTTTTATCAGATACAATGATGCCTTTTGCACTTTTCTAACATCCACTAACTCTTGCCAGATTTTGTTATTCTTAGTAGGAACACCATTAACTAGAATGACTAGTGGTTCATTTTCTGCATGGTCTACACCAAGTTTCAATGTTTTTCTTTAAATCTAATGGTAAACACACAACTCTTCCTTTCAATCCTCTTAGTAACTCTGATGGAGGTAATTTACCTGTTTTAGGCTCCATACGAACAATAGCCTGAAAGGGTGCACACATTGAATGAGAATAGACTCATACGTATTTAAATCTATCAGCTCTGAAGGAATAGCAACCAATTCTATATTATTATGAACAGCTCTGGCAGGCATTGTATTCTCATCTAATTTGTTATAACAATATTTGCAAATACGCTGCTCAGATCCCAAATCAAAACAATCCTCTACCCAAAAATATGTTGCAAATTCCTTCCACTTATCATTATTTTCTATTTCACTTTTTAAATACAGATTGACACGCCTAGTCTGATTTTTATAATGACTTCGCCGACAACAAATACAAGAAACATTTGGTCTTTCACCTGAAATTACCTTAAACTTTGTGATTTGATCTTCAAAAATTTTTGAAATCACGGGTTCTACATTGTCTTCAACATTTTGTTCTACTAATGTGTCAGTTTCTGCACTCTCTTGCTGAGGACCAAAGTAACAAAACTCAATATCATCACAAACCTTCTTCACATCTGATACTGACCCACGCAAAAGAGCACTGTTCAACTCATTTAACTTTAGTGCTGGACTTTTTGCATAATACAATCTTCTCACTAACTTCCGCATTTGAGTATGATGTACTGCCAACATCCTGAAATGGTAAAAAACACTTTGACAAACTTTCCTAGAAACACAAGCCAGAGAATGACCATGCAAACCAGTATTTTTTCTCACTCTGCAAGGGTCTAGTCCTTGCAACACCTTAATCTTTTGTTGAACACTTTTTTTGCTATATGCTCGTAAAAAACTACATAATTTATCAATAGATTCTTGTCGTACACTACAAATACTACTGCAATCCGAAGTGTACACAGGGTGTTTAGGACGTCTCCCTAGAACTTCATCAGCTATCACTTCTTCTGCATTTCTTTCAGCCATTGGTTTATCTAGTGATCGAATTCTGTTTAATACTAAAATTAATAGTTTCCTTTTTACTTCAAAAGCCTTTTCAACAATGGTTTCAATATGCTTCTTCTTTTTATAAAATAGAGCTCTCTTTTTATATTTCTTCACATCTTTCAGCAAATTATGTACTACTCTCTTGTAAAATATTTTTTTGCGTATTTCCTTTTACTGATTTTGCCTTCTTTTACCATACTTTGTCTCCTTTGACTGTCCACTTGCTTTTTTGCTTTTCCTATTATTTTGAATATTTTTTCTAGTTGAAGCATTCTCAGCAGTTTCAGCATTCTGTACATTCTGTCTAGTCCTACAAACATTTTTAATAAATTGCATTGTGATCTTACCAGAAGATGTTTTCTTTTTAGCCACATTATGTGGTTCATTCAATACTTGTGGTTGATTTTTCTTCAAGTAACTCTCCTTTCTCTGTTCTTTTCTTTTTCTGTTTTTTTCTGGCATTATTTCTCTATTTTAATGGTGAAAAACAGTATCTGTAAAAATAATCACAAATAAATGTATATTAACCTCTTAAGTGCCCCGCCCTTTCCCCGCCCTGTGCCGGGCGTTGCATTAGCGGGCGGGGTTGATGACGAGATAGTCTCGTCATGGGCACAGCGCAACCGCGCTCCATGACGAGACTATCTCGTCATGGGCACTGAAGGGGCTAATAACTTTAAAATGTATACTTTTCTATTACTGTACAAACACATTTTATATAAATACTGACTAAGAAATTATAGCCCTGAAGCACAAGTGTGACGATGGTTAAAACACTACATGCATAGTACATACTACTTTGAAGCAGTTCATTACTACATGGTGCTGAATAAGTCAGTGAAAAGCTGCAAGGTGAGTGACAGGGTGTTTGCTGGAAGTACATGGATACTGACTGGGGAATTCAAGCTGTTAAAGACACGTGTATAGTAGGTTAGAAGCCTGCATGCATACTGGATAGACCTTTGAAGCAGTCCATGTGGAAATGCATGGTTCACTGCATGAGTACCTGCGTACTGACTGAATCATTAAACTACTGCTAGGAGACTGCCAGGGTGAAACATTTAAGTTTTTCGGTTTTGGCGCAGTGAATAGATTAGTACATGGTACTGGATCAGTCACTGTAGGAGTGCAAGATGAGTGACAGGGTATTTATTGAAGTATATAGATACTGACTAGTTAATTGAAGAAGTGAAAGACAAGTGTGTAGGTGACTAGAGGCCTGCATGCATAGTGGATAGGCGTTAAAACAGTCCATGAGCTAAGACCTCAGACATTACATGATTACCTGGGTAGTGACTGAATCATTACACTACTGCAAGGAGAGTGCCTGGGTTAATCTTGTTAAGTTTTTGTGTTTTGGTGCAGTGAATAGATTGCTACATAGTGGCAGATGAGTCACTAGAGGTGTGCAAGTGGACTGAAAGAGTGGTTACTGGAGTTTATAGAAACTGACTAGTTAATTAAAGAAGTGAAAGACAAGTGTGTAGGTGACTAGAGGCCTGCATGCATACTGGACAGACAATTGAAGCACTCCATGGGCTAAGGCGTGGGTCACTGTATGAGTACCTGGGTACTGACTGAATCATTAGAGTACTGCAAGGAGAGTGCCTGGATGAATCTTTTAAGTTTTTGGGTTTTGGCGCAGTGAATAGATTAGTACATGGTGCTGGATGAGTCACTGGAGGTGTGCAAGGGGAGTGCCAGGGTGTTTATTGGAGTATATAGATACTGACAGGGCAAATGAAGGTGTGAAAGACAATTGTGTAGGTGGTTGGAGGCCTGCATGCATAGTGGATAGACGTTTGAAGTAGTCCATGTGCTAAGGCCGGGTTCACTACATAAGTACCTGGGTACTGACTGTTCATTAGAGTACTACAAGGAGAGTGCCTCGGTGAATTTATAAGTGTTTGGCTTTTGGCGCAGTAAATGGATTAGTACATGGTGCTGAATGGGTCACTGGAGAAGTGTAAGGGGAGCGACAGTGTGTTTGCGGGAACTGTATAAATACTGACTGGGGTATTGAAGGTGTGAAAGACAAGTGTGTAGGTGGTTAGAGGCCTGCGTGCATACAGGACAGACGTTTAAAGCAGTCCATGACCTAAGGCCTGGGTCACTGCATGAGTACCTGGGTAATGACTGAATCATTAGAGTACTGCAAAGAGAGTGCCTGGAGGAATATTTTAAGTGTTTGGGTTTTGGCGCAGTGAATAGATTAGTACATGGTGCTGGATGAATCACTGGAGGTGTGCAAGGGGAGTGACAGGGTGTTTATTGGAGTATATAGATACTCACTGGGCAATTGAAGGTGTGAAAGACAATTGTGTAGGTGGTTAGAGGCAAGCATGCATAGTGGATAGACGTTTGAAGTAGTCCATGTGCTAAGTCCGGGTTTACTACATAAGTACCTGGGTACTGACAATCATTAGAGTACTACAAGGAGAGTGCCTCGGTGAATTTATAAGTGGTTGCGTTTTGGCGCAGTGAATGGATTAGTACATAGTGCTGAATGGGTCACTAAAGGAGTGCAAGGGGAGTGACAGGGTGTTTGCTGGAAGTGTATGGATACTGACTGGGGAATTGAAGGTGTGAAAGACAAGTGTGTAGATGGTTAGAGGACTGCATGCATAGTGGATAGGCGTTTCAAGCAGTCCATGTGCTAAGGCCTGGCTCAGTGCATGAGTACTTGGGTACTGACTGAATGATTAGAGTACTGCAAGGAGAGTGCCTCGGTGAATTTATAAGTGTTTGGGTTTTGGCACAGTGAATGGATTAGTACATGGTGCAGAATCGGTCACTAGAGGAGTGCAAGGGGAGTGATAGGGTGTTTGCTATAAGTGTATGGATACTGACTGGGGAATTGAAGGTGTGAAAGACAAATGTGTAGATGGTTAGAGGACTGCATGCATAGTGGACAGGTGTTTGAATCAATCCATGTGCTAAGGCCTGCCTCACTCCATTACTACTTGAATATTAACTGAATGTTTACAGTATTGCAAGGAGTGGTCCTGGGTGAATACATAAGCAATGACTGGCTTCTAATTCTACCAAAACTTGAGAACAGGAAAGGTTTTTAAGCAGTTATGTGTATGCAAATATATGAATTACCCAAATGCTTCTTTCACAGTGGTTCCCAAATTCCCACAGACTAACAGTGTGATTCTAGACAAGCAACACTATCCCTTGGACTTTACCAAAACTCATTCACTACTCTGGAAGGAGTAAGGGGACTGCACACAATCTACATATTTCAGTACTGCACTTTAGTGTCAAAGCCTGACTCATGTTATCAATGCAAAAGCAAAGACTAGCTTCTAATGCTACTAAAACTTCACAACATGACAGGTTTTAAAACAGTTATCTGTCAGCAAATACATGATGTTACCAAATGCTTCTATCACAATGGTTACCCAAATGCACACAGACTCACAGTGTGATTCTAGCCAAGCAACACTATCCCTAGGAGTTTACCAAAACTCATTCACTACTGTGGAAGGGGTAAGGGGACTGCACACAATCTACATATTTCAGCACTGCACTTTAGTGTCAAAGCCTCACTCATTTTATCAATGCATAAGCAAAGACTAGCTTCTAATGCTACTAAAACTTCACAACATGACAGGTTTTAAAACAGTTATCTGTCAGCAAATACACGATATAACCAAATGCTTCTCTCACAATGATTGGCCAAATGCACACAGACTCACAGTGTGATTCTAGACAAGCAACACTATCCCTTGCACTTTACCAAAACACATTCACTACTCTGGAAGGAGTAAGGGGACTGCACACAATCTACATATTTCAATACTGTACTTTATTGTTAAAGCCTGACTCATTTTATCAATGCATAAGCAAAGACTGGCTGCAAATGCTACTAAAACTTGACAACATGACAGGTTTTAAAACAGTTATCTGTCAGCAAATACACGATGTTACCAAATGCTTCTCTCACAATGCTTACCCAAATGCACACAGACTCACAGTGTGATTCTAGACAAGCAACACTATCCCTAGGAGTTTACCAAAACTCATTCACTACTCTGGAAGGGGTAAGGGGACTGCATACAAACTACATATTTTAGTACTGCATTTTAGTGCAGAAGCCTGACTCATTTTCCGAATACATAAGCAATGGCTGGCTTCGAATTCTACCAAAACATAAGAACAGGAAAGGTTTTTAAGCAGTTATGTATGCAAAGATATGAAGTACCCAAATGCTTCTCTCACAGTGGTTCCCAAATGCACACAGACTCACAGTGTGATTCTAGACAAGCAACACTATCCCTAGGAGTTTACCAAAACTCATTCACTACTGTGGAAGGGGGAAGGGGACTGCACACAATCTACATATTTCAGCACTGCACTTTAGTGTCAAAGCCTGACTCATTTTATCAATGCATAAGCAAAGACTGGCTTCTAATGCTACTAAAACTTGACAACATGTCAGCAAATACACGATGTTACCAAATGCTTTTCTCACAATAATTGCCCAAATGCATACAGACTCACAGTGTGATTGTGTACAGCCAACTATCCCTTGTACAAAATACATTCACTAGTCTACAAAATATAAGGTGACTGCACACATTGCAGAACATTTTCTACTACACAGTAGTACCAAAATGATTCTCTCAAAATGATTCCTAAATGCACACAGACTCACTGTGTGATTCTAGACAAACAACACTATCCCTTGCACTGTACCAAAACACATTTCTTTATCTAGAAGAAGTACTACATTTTAGTGTAGAAACATGACTCATTTTGCAAATACATAAACAATGACTGGTTTGTAATTCTACCAAAATATAAAACAGCACAGTTACCTGTCTGCCAACACATGAAAAACACAAATGCTTATCACAGAATGGTTTCTACATGCACACACACTGTCAATAATATTGTAGACAAAAAAAGTACTCCCTGCACTTTTGCAGGAAAATACATTAGTCTGATTAAAATCATAATAGACCACATACATCCCCTCACAATTAAATAACTCACCTTTCAAGTTGTTTTGTAGATTAAGAAGTATGTCAGTCACACACCAGATTTTCTTATACAGAATCTTTGCACTGTGCACCTGTCAGCAATACCAATGAATGGCAAAGATTCCCTCTCATTTTGCTCACAAATACATGTAAACATCAAATCACATTCCTTCCCACATTAATTCAAAGGCTAACACACATTTCTAGTGGTTAAACATTTCAACCCTTTCCAAATGACATAAATTTGAACCCTACCCCCAATCTGCCTTCTGCCTGTTACCATAGAAACAGGTCATGAAACACTTAACTGAGCACACAGGTCACACGTTCAGCACACAGTGTTGCTAATCAAAACAGCAAGTGTGCTTGACTTTTCAACATATCAGCTTATCATATATATTGTTCATTTCAATCAGTTTTTGTTAACCAATAAGAATCATGCGTTTAAAAAACAGAAACATGCACCCTAGTTTTCAGTGTAGAAGGTTGTCAAACAACCAATGATTTCTTCTCTTTTTTCAAAACTGCATCTTAGCCACCTATTTAGAAAAATCTTACTTTTCAAACTGCCATTTCATTTGCAGAGATCATCTGAGTGCATCCAGACCTCCCTTCAAGATGCTTAGAGTGTGGATTGTGGGACACAGCTATATTTTTGGATCCAAAGGTATGCAGAAAACAAAGGCATTCACAAAGACCTAGGTTTGCCAAATGTAGACATTAAATGGATTGGACAGAGATGGTTAAAGTGGCACCAATTGATGCCATTGGTAAAATCCTTTATGCATCTCCAACACCCTGACCTCATAATAGTGCACTGTGGTGGCAATGACCGGCACTTTGACTGGGGTAGGTCTGGAAATGCTTATGAAGGACACCTTTGCAGAATTGATTTCACTTTTTCCCCAAACTGCCTTTGTGTATTCTTACTTATAAGTACCAAAAACTCTCAATGAACACAACGGCTCTTTTTAGAGCCACTCAAGAACAAAACACTTAAGCTTGATGTTTATCTCCCAAAAATGTCAGGTTTTTTTCTTGGAGTCGCGCACCCAATGCGTTAGGAACTGCGCACCCTCTGCGAGAGAAATAGTGCACCCAACGCGTTAGGATGCGCGACTCCTAAATTTCCTGTAAAAAAATAAATATCCCCTATCATTAATTTTTATTAACCCCGGGACCCCATCCCCCGGCACTTATTAAAACACATTGGGGACTGTGGGGGGAGCCCCTATGCCCCCACAGTCCCAGCTGGCTCCCTGCATCCTTCGGGAGCCGGCATTGCTTTTCCACATGGGGAGCTGCTGACATGCAGCTCCCCGTGTGGAAAAGCAATATCGTTAGGATTTTGAAAGAGAGAGCAGGTTTCCCTGTTCTCTCTTTCAAAATCCAAACAAAGTTTGCTATGGGAGGGTGGGAGACTCCCGCCCTCTCATAGCAAACAACAGTGGCCTGGGGGTGGGCACCCCAGGACAAAGCAGGAGCTGGCCCTGGGGGGTGGTGGTCCACAGGGCCCTTGAGGACTCCAGGAGGGGGGCCACGCAGCACCCCTCCCTCAATAACTAAAGCCCTGGGGGTGGTGGTCCCCGGGGCTTGGGGGGCCGTTCATTTATTTTCTAGCCCCGGGGGGGTAGCGACCCCCCATTAACTTTTACAGATTTTGCCCCTGGGATTTGGCCCCCTGGGGGCTAATTATTAAGGAAGCGCAGAAGCCCGTGCTTCGTCTTCTGGCCGGATCCGCACACCCTCCGCGCATTTTGCCGTTTTAAAAAAAAAAGGGGGGCCCCGGGGGGTCCTTCTGGGACCCCCTAAGAAACACTAGAGGGTCAGAGTATCTCTACCCTGCCCCCTTTACATCTTTCACACACTTATTTCCCTTACATTAATCAGCCTCGCTTCTACCGAGGCACAAAATGGCTGCCAACAGTTCCTGGTTTCGAATGTTGACAGACACTTGACAGCCAATTACCATTCAGCACGTGATCGGGAAGGTGCGCTCACAGTTCGCAGAGGATGTGCTCAGGGTGCGCATAGGGTGCGCGGATTCTCCGAGGCCATATATATATATATATGTACATTTAACTCTAATTTTCTCAGAAACTACTGAACAGATTTACACCATTTATGCAAAAGGCACGAGTCTGAACTAAGGACTACCTCTTTGCCAAATTTGGTGTAATTCCGTTCAGCAGTTCGGGTTGTAGCTGCGTCAAAAGGTCCTATGGGAAATTGCATGGGGAAAACGCGTTTTGGGACCCCCCTTTTTTCTTGGCCCCAGCTTGATGAATCGCCACGAAACTTTCAGTATAGGAGTGGACCGGAGCTGGCCAAAAGTTTGGACAATTTCGCGAAGATTCAACCGGCGCCAGACTTATTGAGAATAGAATGTTGCGGATTTCCTATGGAAAATAGGTCCTAACTATAACTACCTACTGGCGACCTCCAGTAGGTAATATATAATCACCAGCTGGAGGAGTGCGTGTCCAAATGCATGGGCATTTTTGTTGGGAATACAAATCACGGCAGGTCCAAGCCATGGGAAGGTCGCACCACCCCTCAGAAATGTCACGAGGGGCCCGTCTTACCTGAATCTTTGGGGAAGAAATACGGCGCAGCTGGTTCCTTATACTGCAGGAACAGGATTTTAACTCTGAGGCCCACTGGAGGGTGTTTTTGTGATCCTGGTAAAGGTTTGAATTTGCACTAATCCACTGGAGGATGTAATTAACTCTGAATGTGAACCACTAGTTCCAGCATGCATTGCAATTTTTTCACCAAGAAGAGCACACCGGAGGCTCATTAAACTAAATGAAATGCAGGGAACTGTGGGAGAGGAAAATGTGCTCATTCGAACTGCCTCTGAGGAAAGAGCTTGTAAGCTTTGAAACGCGTCAGGCAGCAGGAAGTAATAATCGGAGAGAAAATGCCTGTTCCTTTTGAATAAATGATTTTGTTTAAATCACCAGCTGGAGGAGTGCGTGTCCAAATGCATGGGCATTTTTGTTGGGAATACAAATCACGGCAGGTCCAAGCCGTGGGAAGGTCGCACCACCCCTCAGAAATGTCACGAGGGGCCCGTCTTACCAGAATCTTTGGGGAAGAAATACGGCGCAGCTGGTTCCTTATACTGCAGGAACAGGATTTTAACTCTGAGGCCCACTGGAGGGTGTTTTTGTGATCCTGGTAAAGGTTTGAATTTGCACTAATCCACTGGAGGATGTAATTAACTCTGAATGTGAACCACAAGTTCCAGCATGCATTGCAATTTTTTCACCAAGAAGAGCACACCGGAGGCTCATTAAACTAAATGAAATGCAGGGAACTGTGGGAGAGGAAAATGTGCTCATTCGAACTTCCTCTGAGGAAAGAGCTTGTAAGCTTTGAAACGCGTCAGGCAGCAGGAAGTAATAATCGGAGAGAAAATGCCTGTTCCTTTTGAATAAATGATTTTGTTTAAATCACCAGCTGGAGGAGTGCGTGTCCAAATGCATGGGCATTTTTGTTGGGAATACAAATCACGGCAGGTCCAAGCCGTGGGAAGGTCGCACCACCCCTCAGAAATGTCACGAGGGGCCCGTCTTACCTGAATCTTTGGGGAAGAAATACGGCGCAGCTGGTTCCTTATACTGCAGGAACAGGATTTTAACTCTGAGGCCCACTGGAGGGTGTTTTTGTGATCCTGGTAAAGGTTTGAATTTGCACTAATCCACTGGAGGATGTAATTAACTCTGAATGTGAACCACAAGTTCCAGCATGCATTGCAATTTTTTCACCAAGAAGAGCACACCGGAGGCTCATTAAACTAAATGAAATGCAGGGAACTGTGGGAGAGGAAAATGTGCTCATTCGAACTGCCTCTGAGGAAAGAGCTTGTAAGCTTTGAAACGCGTCAGGCAGCAGGAAGTAATAATCGGAGAGAAAATGCCTGTTCCTTTTGAATAAATGATTTTGTTTAAATCACCAGCTGGAGGAGTGCGTGTCCAAATGCATGGGCATTTTTGTTGGGAATACAAATCACGGCAGGTCCAAGCCGTGGGAAGGTCGCACCACCCCTCAGAAATGTCACGAGGGGCCCGTCTTACCTGAATCTTTGGGGAAGAAATACGGCGCAGCTGGTTCCTTATACTGCAGGAACAGGATTTTAACTCTGAGGCCCACTGGAGGGTGTTTTTGTGATCCTGGTAAAGGTTTGAATTTGCACTAATCCACTGGCGGATGTAATTAACTCTGAATGTGAACCACAAGTTCCAGCATGCATTGCAATTTTTTCACCAAGAAGAGCACACCGGAGGCTCATTAAACTAAATGAAATGCAGGGAACTGTGGGAGAGGAAAATGTGCTCATTCGAACTGCCTCTGAGGAAAGAGCTTGTAAGCTTTGAAACGCGTCAGGCAGCAGGAAGTAATAATCGGAGAGAAAATGCCTGTTCCTTTTGAATAAATGATTTTGTTTAAATCATCAGCTGGAGGAGTGCGTGTCCAAATGCATGGGCATTTTTGTTGGGAATACAAATCACGGCAGGTCCAAGCCGTGGGAAGGTCGCACCACCCCTCAGAAATGTCACGAGGGGCCCGTCTTACCTGAATCTTTGGGGAAGAAATACGGCGCAGCTGGTTCCTTATACTGCAGGAACAGGATTTTAACTCTGAGGCCCACTGGAGGGTGTTTTTGTGATCCTGGTAAAGGTTTGAATTTGCACTAATCCACTGGAGGATGTAATTAACTCTGAATGTGAACCACAAGTTCCAGCATGCATTGCAATTTTTTCACCAAGAAGAGCACACCGGAGGCTCATTAAACTAAATGAAATGCAGGGAACTGTGGGAAAGGAAAATGTGCTCATTCGAACTGCCTCTGAGGAAAGAGCTTGTAAGCTTTGAAACGCGTCAGGCAGCAGGAAGTAATAATCGGAGAGAAAATGCCTGTTCCTTTTGAATAAATGATTTTGTTTAAATCACCAGCTGGAGGAGTGCGTGTCCAAATGCATGGGCATTTTTGTTGGGAATATATATATATATATATATATATATATATATATATATATATATATATATATATATATATATATTACCTACTGGCGGTCGCCAGTAGGTAGTTATAGTTAGGACCCTGTTTCCATAGGAAAACCGCAACATTCTATTTGGAATAACTTTGGCGCCGGTCGACGAATCCTTGCGAAATTTTCAAAATAGGTGGGGCGCTACGCTCCGCTCCTACCCTGAAAGTCTCGGGGGGATTCGTCAAGTGGGGGCTGAGAAAAAAGGGGGGTCCCAAAACGCGTTTTTCCTATGCATTTTTCCATAGGACCTTTAGACACAGCTACAGCCCGAACGGCTGAACAGAGTTACTTGAAATTTGGCAGAGAGGTAGTCCTCAGGTCAAGGAAGTGCCTTTTGTAGGTCTGGTGTAAATCTGTTCAGTAGTTCCTGAGAAAATAGCATTTAAATCAATATATATATCTGTGGCAGCTTACGGTGCGCTTACGGTGCGCTTACGGTAAGCTTACCGTACGCGTACGGTGCCGTGCGCGAGCGTGAATCTGATTGGCTGTTAGATCTTAGTAAACATTCGAATCGGTCGAAACCAGGAAGCGGCGGCCGCCATTTTCTCTCTCGCACTCTGAGGGGGGGTTGAAAAACAAAGGCCACAAACATGTAAAGGGGCTGTTCAGACAGCTCCTAAGCACATAGCCATGATGATGGAGTCCCCAAAGATCGCCCAAGGCCAAAAAGGCAATTTTAATTTTTGTGAAAATTTCACCGATTACGCTTACCGTACGCGTACGGTAAAAATATTAAATTAAAAAAAAATTATCCATACTCTCCCCACCCCGTATGCAAATGGAGCCCGAAGGGAACCATTTGTGCATGGCATATAATTTAAAAAGAAAAATTAAAAGATTACCTTTCACAACGAAGCGCATAATATGTCCTCCATGTGCGCACGGTGCGCACTAGCGTAACGTGGGCACGCGGTGCGCGTAGCGCACTGCGTGCCCACCGTGCGTGCACGGCACTAACTGTGTAAAGTGGGCGCGCGGTGCGCGAAGCGCACCGCGTGCTCACTGTGTGCCCACGGTGCGTGAAGCGCACCGTGCGTGCACGGAACGAACTGTGTTAAGTGGGCGCGCACGCCACGAATGGCGTAAAGTAACTTAGCATTTAAAAAACCGTACAAATTCACTGAAAAAACCATAGGTTTCACACACGTTATAGTTAGGAATTAGCATTTAAAAAACCTTGCAAATTCAGTGAAAAAACCATAGGTTTCACACATGTTATAGTTAGCTGGACATTTTACTGATAAAAAACCATTGAAATTCCCCCGTTATAGTTAGTGCAGGCAACTATAACTCACGCGACCGCAATCCTCTGCTTATGACATATGTGTCTTTATGAAAAAAAATATTTGTAATATATGTATAGCTAAAATTTAATGGAAGAAGACATGGGCAAATAAGTGTCTGAATACAGTATTAGCATCAGCAGAGGATTGCGGTCGCGTGAGTTATAGTTGCCTGCACTAACTATAACGGGGGAATTTCAATGGTGTTTTATCAGTAAAATGTCCAGCTAACTATAACATGTGTGAAACCTATGGTTTTTTCACTGAATATATATATATATATCACGCTCGATTCCCTCTTTTTTTCTTCAGAAAGGATGTCGCACTCTCGGGACGTTCAAATACAATTTATTCAATCAAATGACCAGCAGCACAACAGATGCGTTTCGGCGGGATGCCTTTTTCGATGTTACTAGGGCACCGGAAACGCCATGTTTTTCTAACACCTCCCATGTCCACAAAACAAAGAAGGGACTGAAATGATCGCTGCAACATCAGCGCCATTTTGTAGTAGGTGCACTTGTTGATATTCTAACATACCTTACAACAATACTGCCGTGAATCGGCTAAATATGTCCATTTACAACTGCATCATATATTTGATAACGCCGTGGATCGGCTTAAGTCCCCTCCATATATATGTGTAACCGGGATTATTGCATTTGATTATACATTGCATGTTATAATTCATTCTATTGTTTCTTTTTCATTAATTTCCTTTTAGTGATTTATATTGCAAGACATGTTTACACAACAATATAATTACTTTCAATCTTTTCAGACAAATTGAAAACTTTCCACAGGAGTTAAAAATGCTCACAGATTATAACCAGATAGCAGTTAGATATAAATCATTTATGTTCCTATGTGAACTGACAATTCCTCCCCACTGTTAAGCCCACGGGGGGACTTAGTCGATAGATCGATAATGAAACGTGACTCAAGTTTTCGTAGTTTCTTTACTCTGTCTCCCCCACGGACACTCACTGGGACATAATCTAGACCATAAAATTGCAGCAAAGTGCGATTGCTTAGATGTTTTTCTGCAAAGTGACGTGCTACGGGATATGTCTGGTCATTCTTATCAATAGCCCTTAAATGTTCAAGAATTCTGATCTTTAATTGATGGATGGTGCTACCTATATAGCGTAGCCCACAAGGGCAGACCAAACAATAAACAGCGTAAGAAGTACTGCACGTCATAAATTTTGTGATTTTCTTGGTCTGTTCTATATCAGGAATCGTATATGTTAAGACTCTTTTGCTATTAGCGCAAGCCTTACATCTATCACAGGGATAGAAGCCCATCATGTCCCTCAGAGTGCCCCCTTTCTGTGGTACTTTCTCTAAATGGCTTCTCACCAACATATCACAAATTGACCTTGCTTTTCTAAAGGTCACCAATGGAAAGGGAGGAATGTCATCGCATATGATGCTATCGGTTTTTAGGATATGCCAATTCTTTTTGAGCATGTTTTTTAAATGGTTTGCTTCAGCTGAGTAAGGGGTGATCATGCGGAACTTGCCCTTGTCTTCCACAGGCTTTTCTTTCTCCTTTAACAAATTTTCCCTCAGGATACCTCTCACCCTCTGTAACGTAGATCTTAATACACCCGGATTATATCCCCTTTGGGTAAATCTGACTATACTTTCAGAAGCTGCCTTTTTAAAATCAATCTCCTTGGTACTGTTTCTTTTTAGCCTCAAAAGCTCTCCGTATGGTATACTATTTACGAGTTTGGGGGGATGACTGCTGGTGGCAAATAATATAGAGTTCCCTGCAGTGGATTTTCAGTAGAGAGCTGTTTGAATGTTACCTCCTTCCACGAACACTTTCAGGTCAAGATAGTCCACTGCCACTGGACTTACTGTTCCCGTAAAGTGTAAGTTTATACTGTTGTGATTTAGTTTGTCTATATACCCTCGTGCCGTTTCCACTGTTCCTTGCCATATGATGAAAAGGTCATCTATATATCGATGCCACTCAATTACTCTCCCCTGATCGTTGTCACATTCGTACGTTCTGGGAACCTGCTCCTCCCACCAGCCCACGAACAGGTTCGCATAGCTGGGGGCGAAGCAGGTTCCCATCGCCGTACCGGACAGCTGTTTGTAGTGCTGTTCCTCAAATAGAAAGATGTTATTTCTTAGACAAAACTCCATGAACTCTACTAGCATTTGATTATGTTCGGAGTATCTCAATTGTCGTTTTTCCAAATAATATCTGACAGCTTTTACCCCATCCTCGTGAGCTATACAAGTATACAGGCTAGTGATGTCTAGTACCATTAATTGATATGTGGGGTCCCATTCAACATGCGTGATCTTATTAAAAAAATCTTTCGTATCCTTTACATATGAATCTAACTGAGCAACAAAAGGAAATAGGAAATGATCAACAAAAATTGATAAATGTTCAGTTAGTCCGTTGAGCGATGAAACGATTGGCCTACCAGGTGGATGCCTGCTGTCCTTGTGTAGTTTGGGAATGTGATAAAAAGTAGGAATCACAGGATTGGAGCTGCGTAGGAACAAATGTTCTTCCGGTCCCAACATCAGTCTCTTATACCATTTGTTGATGAGTTCATCATATCCCTTTATACTCATCCCATACATTTCACTCGTTGTTTTTTTATAACATTCCACATTTGACAGTTGACGCAGCGCTTCATTGCAGTACTGTTCTCTTGTCTGCAATACCACGTTGCCCCCCTTGTCCGAGGGTTTGATGATAATTGATCGATCTTGTATTAGATTCTGTAGTGCCAATTTTTCGGACTTGGATAGATTACTGAAGGATGATTTAGTTCTATTTCTATTTTTGACTCTGAATTTCAGAAGGTCATTGATCATGTTTTCGGAGAAGATGTCTATGGCATCCAGTGGCATCTGAGGATTGAAAAGAGACCGATGTTCCTGGCCCTTTGTGCCATGTTCTCAAATGCGCATTGACTTGCGTCTTTTTCCAATCTTAAACTCTCCAAGAGTTCTATTGCAGGTAGATCTTTACCCGTTAAAGCATCTGTAACGGTCAATCTTGCTGTTGCCCCTTTCTTGTCCTTCATACACGATCTTAGTTTAAAATATTTGTGTAATTTTCATTTTCGTATGAAGTGAAAAAGATCTATTCTGGTTTGTGTGTACTCTAGATGGTTACTGGGACAGAATGTTAGTCCTAAACTGAGTACTTTTTCTTCGGATTGTGAAAGGGTTTTATCCGTCACATTGACAACTGTTAAGTTGGGAAAGTCTACGTTCTCTTGGTTTGTTTCTTGCGATATGACCATCTGGATCCCCGACTTCTTCCTCTTCCTGCCGCCCCCGGCTCTTCTTGTTTTTCTTGCTCTCCTTCCGGTGGCTTGTTTTTGCCGCCTCGTAGCCATGATTGGCGGATTATTTGAAACTCGTCGTGAAAAGGGTTTGAGGTTTTCATTCCTTCCATGGATCTCCCCCCTTGGTCGTCGCTTGATTCGTTTTCTGTGATATCGGATTCCGAAGTATCTATACGTGATTGTGGCTGTCTCATTCTTATATTGAGTTCCTTCCTTGGGCCATCAAATTTTCGGGCGAATGTTAGCACCCTGCCCTGTGCATAGTCATTTTCATCCCGTGTAAATTTCTCTTGTTTCCGTTATTTGATTTTTTGTTCGTATTTAAGTAGTCTTACTTTCATCTGACCCATTAGTTCCTCCATCTTCTTCTTATTTCCTTCATCCTTGGTCATTTCCTCTTCCAGTTCTTTTATTTCGTTGAGTGCCCTGTTGCGATCACTCCAGGCATATTTGACAAGTATGCCCAGTGTCCCCTGACAACTATAACTCACGCGACCGCAATCCTCTGCTGATGACGTCAGATATTACATCACTGATGACATATGTGTCTTTCTGAAAAAAAAATATTTGTAATATATGTATAGCTAAAAATGAATGGAAGAAGACATGGGTAAATAAGTGTCTAAATACAGTGATGTAATATCTGACGTCATCAGCAGAGGATTGCGGTCGCGTGAGTTATAGTTGCCTGCACTAACTATAACGGGGGAATTTTAATGGTTTTTCACGAGTGAAATGTCCAGCTAACTATAACATGTGTGAAACCTATGGTTTTTTAAGTGAATTTGCAAGGTTTTTTAAATGCTAATTCCTAACTATAACGTGTGTGAAACCTATGGTTTTTTCAGTGAAAATATATATATATGTATATTTTCCAAATCTCCCCATGCAGAGGGGCAAAGGAGGCGCACTCGCACAGTTTGCTTTTAACTTTTTAAAAATTTTAGCAATCCTGATGCATTTCGGTCTTACAGAGACCTTTCTCAAAGGTAAGACAAGCACACACGGCACTGCTCAAATCCACAATGATTGCCTCAATTTATTTGTATAGCCCTCTGGTGGGCGCGATCACAGTTCGAAAGGCATCCTGGATCTTGTGGTTCTTTGAACAGTTTTTAATCCATACCCTCCAGTGGGCGGTGCCTCATTGTCAGAAAATTTGTAATGTTTGTTAATTTCAGCTCATACTTGTGCTCTGTGTTCAACCCATTTTCAAGGTTATTCGGATCCATACCGGAGACAGTCTTCAGTAGCGCCAGTTCACCCTTACGCTTTCGCGGGCAACAAAAATGGTTCAAGGTCTGGCAATTGTGGCGCACTTGCTGGTGGTGCATACCTCCACGGCGAAACCAAGCCGTTCAAACCTTTTCCAAATCTCCCCCAGCAAAGGAGCAAAGGAGGCGCACTCGTACATTTGGCTTTTAATTTTTTTATAATTTTGGCAATCCTCATGCGTTTTGGTCTTACAAAGACCATTCTCAAAGGTAAGCCAAGCACACACAGCACTACTCAAATCTAAAATGATTGCCTCCATTAATTTTTTTAGCCCTCTAGTGGGCGTGATCACAGTTAAAAAGGCATCCTGGAACTTGTGGTTCTTTGAACAGTTTTTAATCCATACCCTCCAGTGGGCGGTGCCTCGTTGTTAGAAAATTTGTAATGTTTGTTAATTTCAGCTTCTACTTATGCTCTGTGTTCAACCCATTTTCAAGGTTGTTTAGATCTGTACCAGAGACAGTCTTCGGTAGCGCCAGTTCACCCTTACGCTTTTGCGGGCAACAAAAATGGTTCAAGGTCGGGCAATTTTGGCGCACTTGCTGGTGGTGCATACCTCCACAGCGGAACCAAGCCGTTCAAACCTTTTCCAAATCTCCCCCAGCAGAGGAGCAAAGAAGGCGCACTCGTACAGATGGCTTTTAATTTTTTAATAATTTTGGCAATCCTGACGCGTTTCGGTCGTACAAAGACCTTTCTCAAAGGTACGCCAAGCACACACGGCACTGCACAAATCCACAATGATTGCCTCAATTTATTTTTATAGCCCTCTAGAGGGCGCGATTACAGTTCGAAAGGCATCCTGGATCTTTTGGTTCTTTGGCCAGTTTTTAATCCATACCCTCCAGTGGGCGGTGCCTCGTTGTTAGAAAATTTGTAACATTTGTTAATTTCAGCTCACACTTGTGCTCTGTGTTCAACCCATTTTCAAGGTTGTTTGGATCCATACCGGAGACATTCTTCGGTAGTGCCAGTTCACCCTTACGCTTTCACGGGCAACAAAAATGGTTCAAGGTCGGGCAAATTTGGCGAACTTGCTGGTGGTGTGTACCTCCACGGCGGAACCAAGCCGTTCAAACCTTTTCCAAACCTCCCCCAGCAGAGGAGCAAAGGAGGCGCACTCGCACAGTTTGCTTTTAACTTTTTAATAATTGTGGCAATCCTGACGCGTTTCGGTCTTACAAAGACCTTTCTCAAAGGTAAACCAAGCACACACGGCACTGCTCAAATCCAGAATGATTGCCTCAATTTATTTTTATAGCCCTCTAGTGGGCGTGATCCCATTTCGAAAGGTATCCTTGAATTTGTGATTCTTTGAACAGTTTTTAATCCATACCCTCCAGTGGGCGGTGCCTCGTTGTTAGAAAATTTGTAACGTGTGTTAAGTTTAGCTCGTACTTGTGCTCCGTGTTCAACCCATTTTCAAGGTTGTTTGGATCCATACCGAAGACAGTCTTCGGAAGCGCCAGTTCACCCTTACACTTTCACGGGCAACAAAAATGGTTCAAGGTCGAGCAAATTTGGCGCACTTGCTGGTGGTGCGTACCTCCATGGCGGAACCAAGCCTTTCAAACCTTTTCAAAATCTTCCCCGGCAGAGGAGCAAAGGAGGCGCACAGGCACTGTTGACTTTTAACTTTTTAATAATTTTTGCATACTGACGCGTTTCGGTCTTACAAAGACCTTTCTCAAAAGGTAAGCCAAGCACACAGGGCACTGCTCAAATCCGCAATGATTGCCTCAATTTATTTGTACAGCCCTCTAGTGGGGGCGATTGGAGTTCGAAAGACATCCTGTAACTTGTGGTTCTTTGAACAGTTTTTAATCTATACCCTCCAGTGGGCGGTGCTTCGTTGTTAAAAAATTTGTACGTTTGTTAATTTCAGCTCATACTTGTGCTCCGTGTTCAACCCCTTTTCTAGGTTGTTTGGATCCATACCGGAGACAGTCTTCAGTAGCGCCAGTTCATCCTTACGCTTTTGCGGGCAACAAAAATGGTCAAAAGTCAGGCAAATTTGGCACACTTGCTGGTGGTGCGTACCTCCATGGCGGAACTAAGCCGTTCAAACCTTTTCCAAATCTCCCCCGGCAGAGGAACAAAGGAGGCGCACTCGCACAGTTGGCTTTTAACTTTTTAATAATTTTGGCAATCCTGACGCGTTTTGGTCTTACAAAGACCTTTCTCAAAGGTAAGCCAAACACACACGGCACTACTCAAATCTACAATGATTGCCTCCATTTATTTTTATAGCCCTCTAGTGGGCGCGATCACAGTTCGAAAGGCATCCTGGAACTTTTGGTTCTTTGAACAGTTTTTAATCCATACCCTCCAGTGGGCGGTGCCTCGTTGTTAGAAAATGTGTAATGTTTGTTAATTTCAGCTCATACTTGTGCTCTCTGTTCAACCCATTTTCAAGGTTGTTTGGATCCATACCGGAGATAGTCTTCGGTAGCGCCAGTTCACCCTTACGCTTTCGCGGGCAACAAAAATGGTTCAAGGTCGGGCAAGTTTGGCGCACTTGCTGGTTGTGCATACCTCCACGGCGGAACCAAGCCGTTCCAACCTTTTCCAAATCTCCCCCGGCAGAGGCGCAAAAGAGGCACACTCGCACAGTTGGCTTTTAACTTTTTAATAATTTTGGCAATCCTGATGCGTTTTGGTCTTACAAAGACCTTTCTCAAAGGTAAGCCAAGCACACACGGCACTGCTCAAATCCACAATGATTGCCTCAATTTACTTTTATAGCCCACTAGTGGGGGCGATGAAGTGAATAGAAGATGTGCTTGTATAGCGCATGGCTACCCGGAGGCATCCCAGCGCTGCGGAGTGCGGATCAAGGCGACGGCGGGTTTATGGAAAAAGCCATGTTTTGAGTTGTTTCCTGAATGACAGATGGTTGGCTTCCCTACGAATGGTGAGAGGAAGGGTATTCTAGAGTATTGGGGCATTGTAGGAAAGAAGTCGACCTCCTGACCGAGCCCTTCTGATTCTGGGGACCTCCGTTAGATGAAGTTGGTCTGAGCGGAGATTTCTGGTGGCTTTATAGGGTTTTATTAGGTTTTTGATGACGGGAGGGCCTTTATTATGAAGTATTTTGTGTGCGATGCAGAGGGTCTTAAAGTGTATTCTCTCTTGTATTGGAAGCCAATGAAGTGTCTTAAGGGCAGGCTTGGCTGAGCAGCGGTTATTAATGCCGGGGAGTAGCCTGGCGGCTGAATTTTGGACAACCTGAAGTCTGGAAATGACTGCTCTAGGCGCGCCCAGATAAAGGGCATTGCCATAGTCCAACTTGGAAAGCACGAGTGCCTGGACTACAAGCTTTCTTGAATGGGCAGGCAAAAGAGGGAGTACTTTCCGTAAGGTGCAAAGCATACCATAGCAAGTGGCGGCCGTTTTCCTTGCTTGGGTTCTGAAAGTGAGGTCATGGTCGAGCCCATGCCCAAGCTTTTTATTTCCTGTTTGGGCACTGGTGCAGGCCCCATGCATGATGGCCATGAGTTGCTGGGATTGAAGCTTCCTTGATTGCCCAGCAACATGAGCTCGGTTTTGTCACCATTAAGCTTAAGGTGAGAGAAACTCATCCAGCTGGTAACTTCTTTAAGACATGAGCAGAGATTGGTGGAAGACTGCTCTTCTTGATTCAGGGCCACAATGAGCTGGGTGTAGTCTGCGTAGGTGACCAGTTGGATTCTAAAAGGGGCAACTATCTGTGTTAGTGGGGACATGTAAACATTAAAAAGAGTGGGGCTCAGGGAGGAACCCTGAGGTACCCCGCATTGGAGAGGAACTGGTTGGGACCGGATGTTCCCTTCAAATACCTGGAAGAATCTTTCTTCCAGGAATGACTCCAGCCAAGACAGGGCTTTACCTGTTACTCCCACATTTCTGAGACGGTGAATCAAAATACGATGGTTCACCGTGTCAAAGGCTGCACTTAGATCTAGGAGGATGATGGCTGAGGATCCTCCAGCATCCACAATCTTCTGTGACTCTCCCACTACCGCTATTAATGCAGTTTCGGTGCCCTGGCCAGGGCGAAAGCCTGTCTGAGAGGTGTGGAGCAGGTTGAAGGTTTCTAAGTGGGTGGAGAGGGCATGGTTAACATATTTTTCTGCGACCTTGCTGACGCCGGGGAGTAGTGAAATGGGGCGATAGTTGCCCAATTCCAGGTGGTCCAGGTGGGGTTTCTTTAAAAGCGCCCTCACCATGGCATTCTTCCAATCTCGAGGGACTATGCCTGAGGCTAAGGAGGCATTGATTAAGTTGGCAATGGGAGGAACGATATTCGGCATTGCCCGTTTCAGAATGTTGAAAGGAGCGGGGTCGCTTGGGGAGCCACTTTTTATTGACTCTACGATGTGAGGGAGGAGTTCCTCGGAAAGAGGAGCAAATGCTTCGAGGCAACTGTTGTTATTCTGAGGTTCTGATTTGAGCAATGGATCCCTTATATTAGGTGGGAGAAGGTTGAGGATGTTTTTAATTTTTGTGGAGAAGAAGCCTGCCAGGTCTTCACAGTGACGGCCGGTATGGTCGGCAACAGGTGGGGGGTCAGGGGTTCGAGTGAGCTTTTTTACGATCCGAAATATTTCTTTGGGAGAGTTGGCAGATGCTTGGATTTTCTCCTCGTAGTTAGCGGCCTGTGTTACTCTGAGTGCGGTTTTGTAGGATGTGATGAATGTTCTATAGGCTAATTTTTTCTCGCTAGAATAATCTTTCCTCCAGGCTCGGTCTAATTTTTTACATTGCTGTTTTAATTCGCGTAGGTCGGGGGTGAACCAAGGAGATTTGTTAGGTCCGCTTTTTTGTAAGCTGTTTTTGCGAAGAAGTGTATTGAGTGAGATTTCCATCCATGAGCAAAACTTTCTGTTAGCAGTTACAGGATTGGGGTCAGGAATAGGTACGGTCTGTTCAAGTTCGTGGACCCAACCCTTAATGTTAAGTTTGGGCCAGTGGCCTGCCCAAGTGCAGGATGATAGCAGGTGAGTGTGTGTGAGGGGAGGGTGCCATGAGAAGGGGATCAAGAAGTGGTCTGACCAAGGGAGGGGGATAGGATCCAGTCCCTCTAACTCTGTTATGTTTGAAAAGATAGGGTCAAGAAGATGGCACTTCGAATGCGTGGCAAGGTGGTTTTTAAGATGTAGCTGATAGGCTGCAAGGTCCTGGGTAAGGTCAGTCGACACTTTGTTTGAAAGCTCATCAAGGTGTAGGTTAAAGTCTCCCAGAAGGTTAAAATTGGACGACGTACTGGCTAGGTTTAAGGTAGCTTCGAGTAGCGAGCAGCAAAGTTTTCCCTGTGCTCCTGGTGGGCGATATAGGAGGAAGAGAAGGTGATTGAGGGGGTGAGTTGAAAGGAGAAATGGGCATTTTCGCAGTCTGACAAGGGGCTATCTAGGATACGGCAAACTAGCTGGTCTTTGTAGATAATAGCAATTCCTCCGCCTTTGCTGCCTACTCTGTCTATGCGTTGGATCAGGTAACCCGGGGGGAGTGCCTGAACCACATCAGGGTCTGAGTTAGGTGATAACCAGGTCTCTGTCAGGAATAGAACGTCTATTCCTGTATCGTGTAGCAGTATGGAGATCTCTACAGCGTGTTTTGGCAAGGATCTGCAGTTCAGCAGAGCCATGCTGAGTGGCTTCCTTGTAGATGGCAGGGTGTTTGGTATGGGGGCAAGTTTGTATCCGCAGTGAGGGCACTTCTCTTTAAGTGTCTCCAGGGAAATTGGGTGAGTGCAGATGCTGTTCAAGGATTCCCTGATATCAAGCAGTTTTTCTCTGGAGTAAAGTGCGGGAATTAGGGAGTGTAATCCAGATTTTCTGAGCACTGAGCCCGGTCGGGTCGGACGGGCGCAGATGGGCTAGCGCGTCCGCTGCGCGCTTCGCTCTGCATTGGGTTTTATCAGGTGTGGATGGGAGGGAACTAGAGCGCCGACCCTAAACCGGAAGTAGACTCCCTCCACTCAATCGGGATCAGGACCCGAGGTGGACCGGGGAGCAACCGGAAGGGCTGGGCGGTGACAAGCAGGAATTCAGGTAATTGCCGTGCGAGATACTAGTTCCTAATATGTTTCAGATTCAAGTTTTGCTGCTAAAAACAGGTTCAGTGCATACACATAACAGGTGACAGTCAATATTTAGAAAGGCATCCTGGAACTTATGGTTCTTTGAACAGTTTTTAATCCATTCCCTCCAGTGGGCGGTGCCTCGTTGTTAGAACATTTTAAACGTTTGTTAATTTCAGCTCATACTTGTGCTCCGTGTTCAACCCATTTTCAAGGTTGTTTGGATCCATACCGGAGACAGTCTTCGGAAGCGTCAGTTCACCCTTACGCTTTCGCGGGCAACAAAAATGGTTCAAGGTCGGGCAAATTTGGCACACTTGCTGGTGGTGCGTACCTCCACGGCGGAACCAAGCCGTTCAAACCTTTTCAAAATCTCCCCCGGCAGAGGAGCAAAGGGAGTACACTGGCACAGTTGGCTTTTAACTTTTTAATAATGTTGGCAATAATGACGCGTTTCGGTCTTACAAAGACCTTTCTCAAGAGGTAAGCCAAGAACACACGGCACTGCTCCAATCCACAATGATTGCCTCAATTTATTTGTATAGCCCTCTAGTGGGCACGATCAGAGTTCGAAAGGCATCCTGGTACTTGTGGTTCTTTGAACAGGTTTTAATCTATACCCTCCAGTGGGCAGTGCCTCGTTGTTAAAAAATTTGTACGTTTGTTAATTTCAGCTCATACTTGTGCTCCGTGTTCAACCCCTTTTCAAGGTGGTTTGGATCCATACCGCAGACAGTCTTCAGTAGCGCCAGTTCACCCTTACGCTTTCGCGGGCAACAAAAATGGTTCAAAGTCAGGCAAATTTGGCACACTTGCTGGTGGTGCGTACCTCCACGGCGGAACCAAGCCGTTCAAACCTTTTCCAGATCTCCCCTGGCAGAGGAACAAAGGAGGCGAACTCGCACAGTTGGCTTTTAACTTTTTAATAATTTTGGCAATCCTGACTCATTTCAGTCTTACAAAGACCTTTCTCAAAGGTAAGCCAAGCACACATGGCACTGCTCAAATCCACAATGATTGCCTAAATTTATTTTTAGAGCCCTCTAGTGGGCGCAATCACAGTTCGAAAGGCATCCTGGAACTTGTGGTTTTTTGAACAGTTTTTAATCCATACCCTCCAGTGGGTGGTGCCTCGTTGTTAGAAAATTTGTAACGTTTGTTAATTTCAGCTCATACTTGTGTTCCGTGTTCAACCCATTTTCAAGGTTGTTTGGATCCATACCGGAGACAGTCTTCGGTAGCGCCAGTTCACCCTTACTCTTTCACGGGCAACAAAAATGGTTCAAGGTTGTGCAAATTTGGCGCACTTGCTGGTGGTGCATACCTCCACGGCGAAACCAAGCCGTTCAAACGTTTTCCAAATCTCCACCAGCAGAGGAGCAAAGGAGGTGCACTCGTACAGTTGGCTTTTAATTTTTTAATAATTTTGGCAATCCTGACGCGTTTTGGTCTTACAAAGACCTTTCTCAAAGATAAGCCAAGCACACACGGCACTACTCAAATCTACAATGATTGCCTCCATTTATTTTTATAGCCCTCTAGTGGGCGCGATCACAGTTCAAAAGTCATCCTGCAACTTTTGGTTCTTTGAACAGTTTTTAATCCATACCCTCCAGTGGGCGGTGCCTCGTTGTTAGAAAATGTGTAAAGTTTGTTAATTTCAGCTCATACTTGTGCTCTATGTTCAACCCATTTTCAAGGTTTTTGGATCCATACCGGAGACAGTCTTCGGTAGCGCCAGTTCACCCTTACGCTTTCGCGTGCAACAAAAATGGTTCAAGGTCGGGCAAGTTTGGCGCACTTGCTGGTGGTGCATACCTCCACGGTGGAACCAAGCCGTTCAAACCTTTTTCAAATTTCCCCCAGCAGAGGAGCAATGGAGGTGCACTCGTACAGTTGAATTTTAATTTTTTAATAATTTTGGCAATCCTGACGCGTTTCAGTCTTACAAAGACTTTTCTCAAGGGTAAGCCAAGCACACACGACACTGCTCAAATCCGCAA
Organism: Triturus cristatus; assembly: GCF_964204655.1. NCBI lineage: Eukaryota > Metazoa > Chordata > Amphibia > Caudata > Salamandridae > Triturus > Triturus cristatus. The sequence continues at coordinate 1,137,023,118 of NC_140583.1, read as the reverse complement.
TGATTGCCTCAATTTATTTTAAAGCCCTCTTGTGGGCGCGATCACAAATCGAAAGGCATCCTGGAACTTGTGGTTCTTTGAACAGTTTTTAATCCATACCCTCCAGTGGGCAGTGCCTCATTGTTAGAAATGTTTAATGTTTGTTAATTTCAGCTCGTACTTGTGCTCTGTGTTCAACCCATTTTCAAGGTTGTTTGGATCCATTCCGGAGGCAGTCTTCGGTAGCGCCAGTTCACCCTTACGCTTTCGCGGGCAACAAAAATGGTTCAAGGTCAGGCAATTTTGGCGCACTTGCTGGTGGTGCATACCTCCACGGCGAAACCAAGGTGTTCAAACCTTTTCCAAATCTCCCCCAGCAGAGGAGCAAAGGAGGCGCACTCATACAGTTGGCTTTTAATTTTTTTATAATTTTGGCAATACTGACGCGTTTCGGTCTTACAAAGACCTTTCTCTAAGGTAAGAGAAGCACACACGGCACTGCTCAAATCCACAATGATTGCCTCAATTTATTTTTATAGCCCTCTAGAGGGCGCGATTACAGTTCGAAAGGCACCCTGGATCTTTTGGTTCTTTGAACAGTTTTTAATCCATACCCTCCAGTGGGCGGTACCTCGTTGTTAGAAAATGTGTAACATTTGTTAATTTCAGCTCATACTTGTGCTCTGTGTTCAACCCATTTTCAAGGTTGTTTGGATCCATACCGGAGACAGTCTTCGGTAGCGCCAGTTCACCCTTACGCTTTCACGGGCAACAAAAATGGTTCAAAGTCGGGCAAATTGGGCGCACTTGCTGGTGGTGTGTACCTCCACGGCGGAACCAAGCCGTTCAAACCATTTCCAAACCTCCCCCAGCAGAGGAGCAAAGGAGGCGCACTCGCACAGTTTGCTCTTAACTTTTTAATAATTGTGGCAATCCTGACGCGTTTCGGTCTTACAAAGACCTTTCTCAAAGGTAAGCCAAGCACACACGGCACTGCTCAAATCCACAATGATTGCCTCAATTTATTTTTATAGCCCTCTAGTGGGCGTGATCACAGTTCGAAAGGTATCCTTGAATTTGTGATTCTTTGAACAGTTTTTAATCCAAACCCTCCAGTGGGCGGTGCCTCGTTGTTAGAAAATTTGTAATGTTTGTTAATTTCACCTCATACTTGTGCTCCGTGTTCAACCCATTTTCAAGGTTGTTTGGATCCATTCCGGAGACAGTCTTCGGTAGCGCCAGTTAACCATTATGCTTTCGCGGGCAACAAAAATGGTTCAAGGTAGGGCAAATTTGGCGCATTTTCTGGTGGTGCGTACTTCCACGGCGGAACCAAGCCGTTCAAACCTTTTCCAAATCTCCCCCAGCAGAGGAGCAAAGGAGGCGCACTCACACAGTTGGCTTTTAACTTTATAATAATTTTGGCAATCCTGACACGTTTCGGTCTTACAAAGACCTTTCTCAAAGGTAAGCCAAGCACACACTGCACTGCTCAAATCCACAATGATTGCCTTAATTTATTTTTATAGCCCTCTAGTGGGTGCGATCACAGTTAGAAAGGCATCCTGGAACTTGTGGTTCTTTGAACAGATTTTAATCCATACCCACCAGTGGGCGGTGCCTCGTTGTTAGAAAATTTGTAACGTTTGTTAATATCAGCTCATACTTGTGCTCTGTGTTCAACCCATTTTCAAGGTTGTTTGGATCCATACCGGAGATAGTCTTCAGTATCGCCAGTTCACACTTATGCTTTTGCGGGCAGCAAAAATTGTTCAAGGTCGGGCAAATTTGGCGCACTTGCTGGCGGTGCGTACCTCCACGGCGGAACCAAGCTGTTCCAACCTTTTCCAAATCTCCCCCGGCAGAGGCGCAAAAGAGGCACACTCGCGCAGTTGGCTTTTAACTTTTTAATAATTTTGGCAATCCTGACGCGTTTGGTCTTTCAAAGACCTTTCTCAAAGGTAAGCCAAGCACACACGGCACTGCTCAAATCCACAATGATTGCCTCAATTTACTTTTACAGCCCTCTAGTGGGGGCGATCACAGTTCGAAAGGCATGCTGGAACTTGTGGTTCTTTGAACAGTTTTTAATCCATACCCTCCAGTGGGCGGTGGCTCGTTGTTAGAAAATTAGTAATGTTTGTTAATTTCAGCTCAAACTTGTGCTCTATGTTCAACCCATTTTCAAGGTTGTTTGGATCCATACCGGAGACAGTCTTCGGTTGCGCCAGTTCACCCTTACGCTTTCGCGTGCAACAAAAATGTTTCAAGGTCGGGCAAGTTTGGCGCACTTGCTGGTGGTGCATACCTCAACGGCGGAACCAAGCCGTTCAAACCTTTTTCAAATTTCCCCCAGCAGAGGAGCAAAGGAGGCGCACTCGTACAGTTGACTTTTAATTTTTTAATAATTTTGGCAATCCTGACGCGTTTCAGTCTTACAACGACCTTTCTCAAAGGTAAGCCAAGCACACACGGCACTGCTCAAATCCACAATGATTGCCTCAATTTATTTTTATAGCCCTCTAGAGGGCACGATTACAGTTCGAAAGGCATCCTGGATCTTTTGGTTCTTTGAACAGTTTTTAATCCATACCCTCCAGTGGGTGGTGCCTCATTGTTAGAAAATGTGTAACATTTGTTAATTTCAGCTCATACTTGTGCTCTGTGTTCAACCCATTTTCAAGGTTGTTTGGATCCATACCGGAGACAGTCTTCGGTAGCGCCAGTTCACCCTTACGCTTTCACGGGCAACAAAAATGATTCAAAGTCGGGCAAATTTGGTGCACTTGCTGGTGGTGCGTACCTCCACGGCGGAACCAAGCCGTTCCAACCTTTTCCAAACCTCCTCCAGCAGAGGAGCAAAGGGGGCGCACTCGCACAGTTTGCTCTTAACTTTTTAATAATTTTAGCAATCCTGATGCATTTCGGTCTTACAGAGACCTTTCTCAAAGGTAAGACAAGCACACACGGCACTGCTCAAATCCACAATGATTGCCTCAATTTATTTTTATAGCCCTCTGGTGGGCGCGATCAAAGTTCGAAAGGCATCCTGGATCTTGTGGTTCTTTGAACAGTTTTTAATCCATACCCTCCAGTGGGCGGTGCCTCATTGTCAGAAAATTTGTAATTTTTGTTAATTTCAGCTCATACTTGTGCTCTGTGTTCAACCCATTTTCAAGGTTGTTTGGATCTGTACCAGAGACAGTCTTCGGTAGCGCCAGTTCACCCTTACGCTTTCGCTGGCAACAAAAATGGTTCAAGGTCTGGCAATTTTGGCTCACTTGCTGGTGGTGCATACCTCCACGGCGAAACCAAGCCGTTCAAACCTTTTCCAAATCTCCCCAGCAGAGGAGCAAAGGAAGCGCACTCGTACATTTGGCTTTTAATTTTTTTATAATTTTCGCAATCCTGATGCGGTTTGGTCTTACAAAGACCATTCTAAAAGTTAAGCCAAGCACACACAGCACTACTCAAATCTAAAATGATTGCCTCCATTTATTTTTTTAGCCCTCTAGTGGGCGTGATCACAGTTAAAAAGGCATCCTGGAACTTGTGGTTCTTTGAACAGTTTTTAATCCATACCCTCCAGTGGGCGGTGCCTCGTTGTTAGAAAATTTTTAATGTTTGTTAATTTCAGCTCATACTTATGCTCTGTGTTCAACCCATTTTCAAGTTTGTTTAGATCTGTACCAGAGACAGTCTTCGGTAGCGCCAGTTCACCCTTACGCTTTTGCGGGCAACAAAAATGGTTCAAGGTCGGGCAATTTTGGCGCACTTGCTGGTGGTGCATACCTCCACGGCGGAACCAAGCCGTTCAAACCTTTTCCAAATCTCCCCCAGCAGAGGAGCAAAGAAGGCGCACTCGTACAGTTGGCTTTTAATTTTTTAATAATTTTTACAATCCTGACGCGTTTCGGTCGTACAAAGACCTTTCTCAAAGGTACGCCAAGCACACACGGCACTGCACAAATCCACAATGATTGCCTCAATTTATTTTTATAGCCCTCTAGAGGGCGCGATTACAGTTCGAAAGGCATCCTGGATCTTTTGGTTCTTTGAACAGTTTTTAATCCATACCCTCCAGTGGGCGGTGCCTCGTTGTTAGAAAATTTGTAACATTTGTTAATTTCAGCTAACACTTGTGCTCTGTGTTCAACCCATTTTCAAGGTTGTTTGGATCCATACCGGTGACGGTCTTCGGTAGTGCCAGTTCACCCTTACGCTTTCACTGGCAACAAAAATGGTTCAAGGTCGGGCAAATTTGGCGCACTTGCTGGTGGTGCGTACCTCCACGGCAGAACCAAGCCTTTCAAACCTTTTCAAAATCTCCCCCGGCAGAGGAGCAAAGGAGGCGCACTGGCACTGTTGACTTTTAACTTTTTAATAATTTTTGCATACTGACGCGTTTCAGTCTTACAAAGACCTTTCTCAAAAGGTAAGCCAAGCACACAGGGCACTGCTCAAATCCACAATGATTGCCTCAATTTATTTGTACAGCCCTCTAGTGGGGGCGATTGGAGTTTGAAAGACATCCTGGAACTTGTGGTTCTTTGAACAGTTTTTAATCTATACCCTCCAGTGGGCGGTGCCTCGTTGTTAAAAAATTTGTACGTTTGTTAATTTCAGCTCATACTTGTGCTCCGTGTTCAACCCCTTTTCAAGGTTGTTTGGATCCATACCGGAGACAGTCTTCAGTAGCGGCAGTTCATCCTTACGCTTTTGCGGACAACAAAAATGGTCAAAAGTCAGGCAAATTTGGCACACTTGCTGGTGGTGCGTACCTCCACGGCGGAACTAAGCCGTTCAAACCTTTTCCAAATCTCCCCCGGCAGAGGAACAAAGGAGGCGCACTCGCACAGTTGGCTTTTAACTTTTTAATAATTTTGGCAATCCTGACGCGTTTTGGTCTTACAACGACCTTTCTCAAAGGTAAGCCAAACACACACGGCACTGCTCAAATCCACAATGATTGCCTCAATTTATTTTTATAGCCCTCTAGTGGGCGCGATCACAGTTCGAAAGGCATCCTGGAACTTTTGGTTCTTTGAACAGTTTTTAATCCATACCCTCCAGTGGGCGGTGCCTCGTTGTTAGAAAATGTGTAATGTTTGTTAATTTCAGCTCATACTTGTGCTCTCTGTTCAACCCATTTTCAAGGTTGTTTGGATCCATACCGGAGACAGTCTTCGGTAGCACCAGTTCACCCTTATGCTTTCGCGGGCAACAAAAATGGTTCAAGGTCGGGCAAGTTTGGCGCACTTGCTGGTGGTGCATACCTCCACGGCGGAACCAAGCCGTTCCAAACTTTTCCAAATCTCCCCCGGCAGAGGCACAAAAGAGGCACACTCGCACAGTTGGCTTTTAACTTTTTAATAATTTTGGCAATCCTGATGCGTTTTGGTCTTACAAAGACCTTTCTCAAAGGTAAGCCAAGCACACACGGCACTGCTCAAATCCACAATGATTGCCTCAATTTACTTTTATAGCCCTCTAGTGGGGGCGATGAAGTGAAGTGAAGATGTGCTTGTATAGCGCATGGCTACCCGGAGGCATCCCAGCGCTGCGGAGTGCGGATCAAGGCGACGGCAGGTTTATGGAAAAAGCCATGTTTTGAGTTGTTTCCTGAATGACAGATGGTTGGCTTCCCTACGAATGGTGAGAGGAAGGGTATTCTAGAGTCTCGGGGCGTTGTAGGAAAGAAGTCGACCTCCTGACCGAGCCCTTCTGATTCTGGGGACCTCCGCTAGATGAAGTTGGTCTGAGCGGAGATTTCTGGTGGCTTTATAGCGTTTTATTTGCTTTTTGATGACGGGAGGGCCTTTATTATGAAGGATTTTGTGTGCGATACAGAGGGTCTTAAAGTGTATTCTCTCTTGTATTGGAAGCCAATGAAGTGTCTTAAAGGCAGGCTTGGCTGAGCAGCGGTTATTAATGCCGGTGAGTAGCCTGGCGGCTGAGTTTTGGAAAACCTGAAGTCTGGAAATGACTGCTCTAGGCGCGCCCAGATAAAGGGCATTGCCATAGTCCAACTTGGAAAGCACGAGTGCCTGAACTACAAGCTTTCTTGAATGGGCAGGCAAAAGAGGGAGTACTTTCCGTAAGGTGCAAAGCATACCATAGCAAGTGGCGGCCGTTTTCCTTGCTTGGGTTCTGAAAGTGAGGTCATGGTCGAGCCCATGCCCAAGCTTTTTATTTCTTGTTTGGGCACTGGTGCAGGCCCCATACATGATGGCCATGAGTTGCTGGGATTGAAGCTTGCTTGATTGCCCAGCAACATGAGCTCGGTTTTGTCACCATTAAGCTTAAGGTGAGAGAAACTCATCCAGCTGGTAACTTCTTTAAGACATGAGCAGAGATTGGTGGAAGACTGCTCTTCTTGATTCAGGGCCACAATGAGCTGGGTGTAGTCTGCGTAGGTGACCAGTTGGATTCCAAAAGGGGCAACTATCTGTGTTAGTGGGGACATGTAAACATTAAAAAGAGTGGGGCTCAGGGAGGAACCCTGAGGTACCCCGCATTGGAGAGGAACTGGTTGGGACCGGATGTTCCCTTCAATTACCTGGAAGAATCTTTCTTCCAGGAATGACTCCAGCCAAGACAGGGCTTTACCTGTTACTCCCACATTTCTGAGATGGTGAATCAAAATACGATGGTTCACCGTGTCAAAGGCTGCACTTAGATCTAGGAGGATGATGGCTGAGGATCCTCCAGCATTCAGAATCTTCTGTGACTCTCCCACTACCGCTATTAATGCAGTTTCGGTGCCCTGGCCAGGGCGAAAGCCTGTCTGAGAGGTGTGGAGCAGGTTGAAGGTTTCTAAGTGGGTGGAGAGTGCATGGTTAACATATTTTTCTGCGACCTTGCTGACGCCGGGGAGTAGTGAAATGGGGTGATATTTGCCCAATTCCAGGTGGTCCAGGTGGGGTTTCTTTAAAAGCGCCCTCACCATGGCATTCTTCCAATCTCGAGGGACTATGCCTGAGGCTAAGGAGGCATTGATTAAGTTGGCAACGGGAGGAACGATATTCGGCATTGCCCGTTTCAGAATGTTGAAAGGAGCGGGGTCGCTTGGGGAGCCACTTTTTATTGACTCTACGATGTGAGGGAGGAGTTCCTCGGAAAGAGGAGCAAATGCTTTGAGGCAACTGTTGTTATTCTGAGGTTCTGATTTGAGCAATGGATCCCTTATATTAGGTGAGAGAAGGTTGAGAATGTTTTTAATTTTTGTGGAGAAGAAGCCTGCCAGGTCTTCACAGTGACGGCCGGTAGGGTCGGCAACAGGTGGGGGGTCAGGGGTTCGAGTGATTTTTTTTACGATCCGAAATATTTCTTTGGGAGAGTTGACAGATGCTTGGATTTTCTCCTCGTAGTAAGCGGCCTGTGTTACTCTGAGTGCGGTTTTGTAGGATGTGATGGATGTTCTATAGGCTAATTTTTTCTCGCTAGAATAATCTTTCCTCCAGGCTCGGTCTAATTTTTTACATTGCTGTTTTAATTCGCGTAGGTCGGGGGTGAACCAAGGAGATTTGTTAGGTCCGCTTTTTTGTAAGCTGTTTTTGGGAAGAAGTGTATTGAGTGAGATTTCCATCCATGAGCAAAACCTTCTGTTAGCAGTTACAGGATTGGGGTCAGGAATGGGTACGGTCTGTTCAAGTTCGTGGACCCAATCCTTAATGTTAAGTTTGGGCCAGTGGCGAGCCCAAGTGCAGGATGATAGCAGGTGAGTGTGTGTGAGGGGAGGGTGCCATGAGAAGGGGATCAAGAAGTGGTCTGACCAAGGGAGGGGGATAGGACCCAGTCCCTCTAACTCTGTTATGTTTGAAAAGATAGAGTCAAGAAGATGGCCCTTCGAATGCGTGGCAAGGTGGTTTTTAAGATGTAGCTGATAGGCTGCGAGGTCCTGGGTAAGGTCAGTCAACACTTTGCTTGAAAGCTCATCAAGGTGTAGGTTAAAGTCTCCCAGAAGGTTAAAATTGGACGACGTACTGGCTAGGTTTAAGGTAGCTTCGAGTAGCGAGCAGCAAAATTTTCCCTGTGCTCCTGGTGGCCGATATAGGAGGATACCAGAGAAGGTGATTGAGAGGGTGAGTTGAATGGAGAAATGGGCATTTTCGCAGTCTGACAAGGGGCTATCTAGGATACGGCAAACTAGCTGGTCTTTGTAGATAATAGCAATTCCTCCGCCTTTGCTGCCTACTCTGTCTATGCGTTGGATCAGGTAACCCGGGGGGAGTGCCTGAACCACATCAGGGTCTGAGTTAGGTGATAACCAGGTCTCTGTCAGGAATAGAACGTCTATTCCTGTATCGTGTAGCAGTATGGAGATCTCTACAGCGTGTTTTGGCAATTCAGCAGAGCCATGCTGAGTGGATTCCTTGTGGATGGCAGGGTGTTTGGTATGGGGGCATGTTTGTATCCGCAGTGAGGGCACTTCTCTTTAAGTGTCTCCAGGGAAATTGGGTGGGTGCAGATGCTGTTCAAGGATATCCTGATATCAAGCAGTTTTTCTCTGGAGTAAAGTGCGGGAATTAGGGAGTGTAATTCAGATTTTCTGAGCCCTGAGCCCGGTCGGGTCGGACGGGCGCAGACAGGCTTGCGTGTCCGCTGCGCGCTTCGCTCTGCATTGGGTTTTATCAGGTGTGGATGGGAGGGAACTAGAGCGCCGACCCTAAACCGGAAGTAGACTCCCTCCACTCAATCGGGATCAGGACCCGTGGTGGACTGGGGAGCAACCGGAAAGGCTGGGCGGTGACAAGCAGGAATTCAGGTAATTGCCATGCGAGATACTAGTTCCTAATATGTTTCAGATTCAAGTTTTGCTGCTAAAAACAGGTTCAGTGCATACACATAACAGGGGACAGTCAATATTTTTTCAAAAGATTTGTAAAGAAGCGAGCGCTGTCAACTAGCGCCAGGTAGAGTAGCGTTAGTAGGACAACAACAGTATAGCTACCTTGACGCGTCCGCTGCGCGCTTCGCTCTGCATTGGGTTTTAACAGGTGTGGATGGGAGGGAACTAGAGCGCCGACCCTAAACCGGAAGTAGACTCCCTCCACTCAATCGGGATCAGGACCTGTGGTGGGCCGGGAGCAACCGGAAGGGCTGGGCGGTGACAAGCAGGAATTCAGGTAATTGCCGTGCGAGATACTAGTTCCTAATATGTTTCAGATTCAAGTTTTGCTGCTAAAAACAGGTTCAGTGCATACACATAACAGGTGACAGTCAATATTTAGAAAGGCATCCTGGAACTTATGGTTCTTTGAACAGTTTTTAATCCATACCCTCCAGTGGGCGGTGCCTCGTTGTTAGAACATTTTTAACGTTTGTTAATTTCAGCTCATACTTGTGCTCCGTGTTCAACCCATTTTCAAGGTTGTTTGGATCCATACCGGAGACAGTCTTCGGAAGCGTCAGTTCACCCTTACGCTTTCGCGGACAACAAAAATGGTTCAAGGTCGGGCAAATTTGGCACACTTGCTGGTGGTGCGTACCTCCACGGCGGAACCAAGCCGTTCAAACCTTTTCAAAATCTCCCCCGGCAGAGGAGCAAAGGGGGTACACTGGCACAGTTGGCTTTTAACTTTTTAATAATTTTGGCAATACTGACACATTTCGGTCTTACAAAGACCTTTCCCAAGAGGTAAGCCAAGAACACACGGCACTGCTCAAATCCACAATGATTGCCTCAATTTATTTGAATAGCCCTCTAGTGGGCACGATCGGAGTTTGAAAGGCATCCTAGTACTTGTGGTTCTTTGAACAGGTTTTAATCTATACCCTCCAGTGGGCGGTGCCTCGTTGTTGAAAAATTTGTACGTTTGTTAATTTCAGCTCATACTTGTGCTCTGTGTTCAACCCATTTTCAAGGTTGTTTGGATCCATACCGGAGACATTCTTCGGTAGCGCCAGTTCACCCTTACGCTTTCACGGGCAACAAAAATGGTTCAAAGTCGGGCAAATTTGGTGCACTTGCTGGTGGTGCGTACCTCCACGGCGGAACCAAGCCGTTCCAACCTTTTCCAAACCTCCCCCAGCAGAGGAGCAAAGGAGGCGCACTCGCACAGTTTGCTCTTAACTTTTTAATAATTGTGGCAAACCTGACGCGTTTCGGTCTTACAAAGACCTTTCTCAAAGGTAAGCCAAGCACACACGGCACTGCTCAAATCCACAATGATTGCCTTAATTTATTTTTATAGCCCTCTAGTGGGCGCGATCACAGTTAGAAAGGCATCATGGAACTTGTGGTTTTTTTAACAGATTTTAATCCATACCCACCAGTGGGCGGTGCCTCGTTGTTAGAAAATCTGTAACGTTTGTTAATATCAGCTCATACTTGTGCTCTGTGTTCAACCAATTTTCAAGGCTGTTTGGATCCATACCGGAGATAGTCTTCGGTAGTGCCAGTTCACCCTTATGCTTTTGCGGGCAGCAAAAATTGTTTAAGGTCGGGCAAATTTGGCGCACATGCTGGTGGTGCGTACCTCCAGAGCAGAACCAAGCCGTTCCAACCTTTTCCAAATCTCCCCCGGCAGAGGCGCAAAAGAGGCAAACTCGCGCAGTTGGCTTTTAACTTTTTAATAATTTTGGCAATCCTGACGCGTTTGGTCTTTTAAAGACCTTTCTCAAAGTTAAGCCAAGCACACACGGCACTGCTCAAATCCACAATGATTGCCTCAATTTACTTTTATAGCCCTCTAGTGGGGGCGATCACAGTTCGAAAGGCATCCTGGAACTTGTGGTTCTTTGAACAGTTTTTAATCCATACCCTCCAGTGGGCGGTGGCTCGTTGTTAGAAAATTTGTAACGTTTGTTAATTTCAGCTCATACTTGTGCTCCGTGCTCAACCCATTTTCAAGGTTGTTCGGATCCATACCGGAGACAGTCTTCGGCAGCGCCAGTTCATCCTTACGCTTTCGCGGGCAACAAAAATGGTTCAAGTTCGGGCAATTTTGGCGCACTTGCTGGTGGTGCATACCTTCACGGCGAAACCAAGCCGTTCAAACCTTTTCCAAATTTCCCCTAGCAGAGGAGCAAAGGAGGTGCACTTGTACAGTTGGCTTTTAATTTTTTTATAATTTTGGCAATCCTGATGCGTTTTGGTTTTACAAAGACCTTTCTCAAATGTAAGCCAAGCACACACGGCACTACTCAAATCTACAATGATTGCCTCAATTTATTTGTATAGCCCTCTAGTGGGCACGATCGGAGTTCGAAAGGCATCCTGGAACTTGTGATTCTTTGAACAGTTTTTAATCTAAACCCTCCAGTGGGCGGTGCCTCGTTGTTAGAAAATTTGCTACGTTTGTTAATTTCTGCACATACTTGTGCTCCGTGTTCAACCCATTTTCAAGGTTGTTTGGATCCATACCGGAGATAGTCTTCGGTAGCACCAGTTCACCCTTATGCTTTTGCGGGCAGCAAAAATTGTTCAAGGTCGGGCAAATTTGGCGCACTTGCTGGTGGTGCGTACCTCCATGGCGGAACCAAGCCTTTCCAACCTTTTCCAAATCTCCCCCGGCAGAGGCGCAAAAGAGGCACACTCGCGCAGTTGGCTTTTAACTTTTTAATAATTTTGGCAATCCTGACGCGTTTGGTCTTTCAAAGACCTTTCTCAAAGGTAAGCCAAGCACACACGGCACTGCTCAAATCCACAATGATTGCCTCAATTTACTTTTATAGCCCTCTAGTGGGGGTGATCACAGTTCGAAAGGCATCCTGGAACTTGTGGTTCTTTGAACAGTTTTTAATCCATACCCTCCAGTGGGCGGTGGCTCGTTGTTAGAAAATTTGTAACATTTGTTAAGTTCAGCTCATACTTGTGCTCCGTGCTCAACCCATTTTCAAGGTTGTTCGGATCCATACCGGAGACAGTCTTCGGCAGCGCCAGTTCATCCTTACGCTTTCGCTGGCAACAAAAATGGTTCAAGTTCGGGCAATTTTGTCGCACTTGCTGGTGGTGCATACCTTCACTGCGAAACCAAGCCGTTCAAACCTTTTCCAAATTTCCCCTAGCAGAAGAGCAAAGGAGGCGCACTCGCACATTTGGCTTTTAACTTTTTAATAATGTTGGCAATCCTGACGCGTTTCGGTGTTACAAAGACCTTTCTCAAAGGTAAGCCAAGCACACACGGCACTGCTCAAATCCACAATGATTGCCTTAATTTATTTTTATAGCCCTCTAGTGGGCGCGATCACAGTTAGAAAGGCATCATGGAACTTGTGGTTCTTTGAACAGATTTTAATCCATACCCACCAGTGGGCGGTGCCTCGTTGTTAGAAAATCTGTAACGTTTGTTAATATCAGCTCATACTTGTGCTCTGTGTTCAACCCATTTTCAAGGCTGTTTGGATCCATACCGGAGATAGTCTTCGGTAGTGCCAGTTCACCCTTATGCTTTTGCGGGCAGCAAAAATTGTTTAAGGTCGGGCAAATTTGGCGCACTTGCTGGTGGTGCGTACCTCCAGAGCGGAACCAAGCCGTTCCAACCTTTTCCAAATCTCCCCCGGCAGAGGCGCAAAAGAGGCAAACTCGCGCAGTTGGCTTTTAACTTTTTAATAATTTTGGCAATCCTGACGCGTTTGGTCTTTCAAAGACCTTTCTCAAAGTTAAGCCAAGCACACACGGCACTGCTCAAATCCACAATGATTGCCTCAATTTACTTTTATAGCCCTCTAGTGGGCGCGATCACAGTTCGAAAGGCATCCTGGAACTGGTGGTTCTTTGAACAGTTTTTAATCCATACCCTCCAGTGGGCGGTGCCTCGTTGTTAGAAAATTTGTAATGTTTGTTAATTTCAGCTCATACTTGTGCTCCGTGTTCAACCCATTTTCAAGGTTGTTCGGATCCATACCGGAGACAGTCTTCGGCAGCGCCAGTTCACCCATACGCTTTTGCGGGCAACAAACATTTTTCAAAGTCGGGCAAATTTGGCGCACTTGCTGGTGGTGCGTACCTCCATGGCGGAACCAAGCCGTTCAAACCTTTTCCAAATCTCCCCTGAGAAACCATAGGTTTCGGGGACGTTATAGTTAGTTGGACATTTGATTCATATATAATATATTATTCCACAAGTGAACTGTAGCCTGTAGGCCCTTGGGAATCCTGTCCTGGCTCCTTTTATATATATATATATATATATATATATATATATATATGTATTACCTACTGGCGGTCGCCAGTAGGTAGTTATAGTTAGGACCCTGTTTCCATAGGAAATCCGCAACATTCTATTTGGAATAACTTTGGCGCCGGTCGACGAATCCTCGCGAAATTTTCAAAACTAATGGGGCGCTACGCTCCGCTCCTACCCTGAAAGTCTCGGGGGGATTCGTCAAGCGGGGGCTGAGAAAAAAGGGGGGTCCCAAAGCGCGTTTTCCCCATGCATTTTTCCATAGGACCTTTAGACACTGCTACAGCCCGAACGGCTGAACAGAATTACTTGAAATTTGGCAGAGAGGTAGTCTTACCGTAAGCGTACGGTGCCGTGCGCGAGCTCAATTCTGATTGGTGGTTACATGACTGTAAACATTCAAATCGGTCGAAATCAGGAAGTGTCGGCCGCCATTTTCTGTCTCTCGCACTGAGAAACAAAGGTGGGGAACGTGAAACGGGGGCAACGAAGAGAGTTGCAGACCCCCTAGTGTTTGTCAGGGGGTCCAAGAAGGACCCAAAAGTACGAAAAATAAATTTAATAATTTTTTTAAAAAATCGCGGGGTACGCATACGGTAAGCTTACCGTACGCGCACGGCAAAAAAAAAACAAATAAAAAATAAAGAAGTAACAATCACATTTATTAAATAAATTAAAGGACCCACAAGGGAGAGAAAAACAAATGTTACTGCTTAAAAAAAGATGAGGCGCGCACGGCATAGAATTACTTGAAATTTGGCAGAGAGGTAGTCTTACCGTACGCGTACGGTGCCGTGCGCGAGCTAAATTCTGATTGGTGGTTACATGACTGTAAACAATCAAATCGGTCGAAATCAGGAAGTGTCGGCCGCCATTTTCTGTCTCTCGCACTGAGAAACAAAGGTGGGGAACGTGAAACGGGGGCAACGAAGAGAGTTGCAGACCCCCTAGTGTTTGTCAGGGGGTCCAAGAAGGACCCAAAAGTACGAAAAATAAATGTAATAATTTTAAAAAAAAATCGCGGGGCACGCGTACGGTAAGCTTACCGTACGCGCACGGCAAAAAAAAATAAAAAAAATAAAGAAGTAACAATCACATTTATTAAATAAATTAAAGGACCCACAAGAGAGAGAAAAACAAATGTTACTGCTTAAAAAAAGGCGAGGCGAGCATGGCATAGACTGCGCAATGTGGGCGCACGGTGCGCGAAGCGCATCGTGCGCGCAGGGTGTGGGCATAGTGAAAAACCAGAAAAAAAAATAAAACATAAATACATAACTTAGCATTTAAAAAACCGTACAAATTCACTGAAAAAACCATAGGTTTCACACACGTTATAGTTAGGAATTATCATTTACAAAACCTTGCAAATTCACTTAAAAAACCTTAGGTTTCACACATGTTATAGTTAGCTGTACATTTCACTCGTAAAAAACCAATGAAATTCCACGTTATAGTTAGATCAGGTAACTATAACTTGCGCGACCGCAATCCACAATGTGTAATTTCAGATGTCATCATTGATGTCATGAGTGATGTCACTAACCATGTCATGAGTGATGTACTATGTGACGTCATCAGCAGTTTATTGTGGGCGCGCAAGTTATAGTTACCTGATCTAACTATAACGTGGAATTTCATTGGTTTTTTATGAGTGAAATGTACAGCTAACTATAACATGTGTGAAACCTATGGTTTTTTAAGTGAATATATATATATATATATATATATATATATTACCTACTGGCGGTCGCCAGTAGGTAGTTATAGTTAGGACCACGTTTCCATAGGAAAACCTCAACATTCTATTTTGAATAACTTTGGCGCCGGTCGACGAATCCTCGCGAATTTCTCAAAATAGGTGGGGCGCTACGCTCCGCTCCTACCCTGGAAGTCTCGGGGGGATCCGTCAAGCGGGGGCTGAGATAAAAGGGGGGTCCCAAAACGCGTTTTTCCCATGCATTTTTCCATAGGACCTTTAGAACGAGCTACAGCCCGAACGGCTGAACAGAATTACTCAAAATTTGGCAGAGAGGTAGTCCCTAGGTCAAGGAAGTGCCTTTTGTAGGTTTGGTGTAAATCTGTTCAGTAGATTCTGAGAAAATAGCCTTTAAATCAATATATATATCTGAGCCCGCTTACGGTACGCTTACCGTACGCTTACGGTGAGCGTACGGTGGCGTGCGCGAGCGCGATTCTGATTGGCTCTTAGATCTTAGTAAACATTCGAATCGGCCGAAACCAGGAAGCGGCGGCCGCCATTTTGTGTATTTCACTCTGAAAAAAAGAGTGAAAACAAGGAAAGGGGGCAATGAGGAGAGTTACAGACCCCCTAACATTTGTAAGGGGGTCAAAGAAGGACAGAAAAGTACCAAAAAAACATTTATTGATTTTAAAAAAAATCACGGGGTACGCGTACGGTAAGCTTACGGTAAGCGTACGGTAGAAAAAAAAAAAAAAAAATGAAAATCAGATTTAAGTGTTTAGATATTAGGGGGCTCTAAAAAGAGCCGTTGTGTTTATGAAATGATTTTTTAGTGGTACCTACAAGTAAGTACCGATGCAGAGTCTAGGGTTCAAGAGGAAGACTCTGTTCCCTTCATCATTGAAGTGCACACCATCTCCTCTATAAATGTCTTGCATGTCATAACGCAAGTTGTTGTGGTAAATGGCACCCATCCCATAGTCACGGAGGAAAGCAGAAACAGATTTGTTGACGTGCTTTCTTGCTTTGTCATCGCACCGCGTGCCCACCATGCGTGCACGGCACTAACTGCACTAACTGCGTAAAGTGGGCGCGCGGTGCGCGAAGCGCACCGCGTGCTCACTGTGCGCGCACGGTGCGCGAAGCGCACCGTGCGAGCACGGAACGAACTGCGTTAAGTGGGCGCGCACGCCACGAATGGCGTAAAGTAACTTAGCATTTAAAAAACCGTACAAATTCACTGAAAAAACCATAGGTTTCACACACGTTATAGTTAGGAATTAGCATTTAAAAAACCTTGCAAATTCACTGAAAAAACCATAGGTTTCACACATGTTATAGTTAGCAGAAATTTTACTGATAAAAAACCAATGAAATTCCCCCGTTATAGTTAGTGCAGGCAACTATAACTCACGCGACCGCAATCTTCTGCTGATGACATATGTGTCTTTATGAAAAAAAAATATTTGTAATATATTTATAGCTAAAAATGTATGGAAGAATACATGGGCAAATAAGTGTCTAAAGACAGTATTAGCATCAGCAGAGGATTGCGGTCGCGTGAGTTATAGTTGCCTGCACTAACTATAACGGGGGAATTTCATTGGTTTTTTATCAGTAAAATTTCCGCTAACTATAACATGTGTGAAACCTATGGTTTTTTCAGTGAATATATATATATATATATATATATATATATATTCACTGAAAAAACCATAGGTTTCAGGCACGTTATAGTTAGGAATTAGCATTTAAAAAACCTTAGAAATTCACTGAAAAAGGTTTCAGGGGCGTTATAGTTATCTGGACTTTTCACTCGTACAAAACCATTGAAATTCCCCCGTTATAGTTAGTTCAGCTAACTATAACTCGCGCGCCCGCAATGCACTGCTGATGACGTCACATATTACATCACTCATGACATGGTCAGTGACATCACTCATGACATCACTGATGACATCTCAAATGACATCACTGATGACATCACTGATGATATCATCCAGTGAATGTGTTTTTCTGAAAATTACATATGTTTTATATTTGTATATCTCAAGGTCGATGGAGGAATAAATGGGTATATAAGTGTCTAAATGGATGATTTGTTTTTGAAAAATTGATTGTATAACTGACTGATTAAGTGTCTCTTAGTGAATGCATGGCTTAGTGAGTAATTTTTAACTATGTAAATATCTGTATCAGTCTCTCACTTTGTGTATAAGTGGCGGTATGGGTTGGTGATTAGCTACATGAGTGTCTATATAGGTTATAAGTTGGTTTTTGGAGTATCAGTATGAGTGTCTGAGTGTCTGCATGGTTCGGTGGGGGGTATTACATAGTGCATAGGTGCATGAATGAGTGACTCACTGTTTGTATGTGTTGAAGACAGCATGTGTGCAGGACTGTATGGGTGGATGAGTGTGTGCATGGGTGTGTTAGTGAGTGAATGACTATCTCAGTAGTTTCTTTATGAGTAACTACATATGTTTTAAAGTAGTTTATGTGACTATTGGTGTATATAATTGAGTATATGTGAGAGTGAGATATTGAAAGAGTTCCTGTATGAATCAGTATGTGTTTCTATAAGTGATTGTTTTAAAGAGTAAGTATGTGTAAGTTTCTGTAGAAGTAAGTGTGGTGGTGTGTGTATAACTGTATATGCAAGTAAATGGATGTTTGATTCTTTATTAGCATGAGTGACTATGTGTGTGAGTAACTCTATGGATGAGTGGTGTTGTGTAACAGGATGTTTAGGTGTATGAGTACATATGATGAGTGAGTACATGTATGAGTGACTGTATAGGACTGTTGGTGAAAGAGTGTATGTGTATGTGGATCTTAGAATTACTGAATAGGTTGTTGTAACTGGTATTAGTATGTCCATTGTTTTGAAAATGTAGTTTCTTTTTTTGAATGTGTGTATCATAGGTTATATTAGGGGTAGAGGAGGTCTGCCACTCTATCACAAGGATGATGTCATCAGTGATGTCATTTGAGATGTCATCAGTGAAGTCATGAGTGATGTCACTGACTATTTCATGAGTGATGTAATATGTGACGTCATCAGCAGTGCATTGCGGGCGCGCGAGTTATAGTTAGCTGAACTAACTATAACGGGGGAATTTCAATGGCTTTGTACGAGTGAAAAGTCCAGCTAACTATAACACCCCGGAAACCTATGGTTTTTTCAGTGAATTTCTAAGGTTTTTTAAATGCTAATTCCTCACTATAACATGCCTGAAACCTATGTTTTTTTCAGTAAATTTCAAAGGTTTTTTAAATGCTAATTTCTAACTATGCCTACAGAGATAGGACATGTGAAGAAAGAAGAAAAAACGCACAGAAAGAAAAAAAAGAAATGCAGAAAGAAGCAACAGAAGTCCTCAAAGACGAAGAAAGGTGCAGGAAGAAGGATAACGTGCAGAAAGAACAAACAGAAGAGCAGAAAGAAGCCTTGTTGCAAAATCATCCTGTACCCTCAACTTTTTCAGACAGATACTGGTGGTAACTGAGTCTGACTAACCAGCCCTAGAGCTAGTGCTATGTTAAAAGACACTCAGAATACAGTGAAAACACCTACATATACTAGGGAACACTATGCGTTGGGGTCCCCCTTTGATTAGCATGACCTCCTCTGTAAGCCCCTAGTATATAATAGGGCAGGGGATTAAAACTACCTCTTAAAACGCGCCACAGGGCTTGTTTGCACACATCACCTCAGGCCCGTCCCCTCCTTTCCCCACTGTGTAAACACGCCCTGTGGCCGTTTTAAGTTGGGAGATTAAGTCCCCTTGAATCCTGAGGGTCCCTAGTGTCCAACAAGGCCACTAGGTACCTCCAGTAAGCACCACAGAGCTGTGTTGCAGAGAGATGTAAAAAGGGGCATGGCCTAGACCACCTCTCTGCAACGCAGCGCAGTGGCGCTTACTGGAAGCACCTGGTGGGCTAGTTGGCCCCCAGGGTCCCTCAGGATTGAAGGGGAATTATTTCCCGAACTTAAAACGCGCCACAGGGGTTGTTTGCACACGTTAACTCAGGCCCCATCCCCTCCCTTCACCACTGTGTAAACACGCCCTGTGGCCATTTTTAGTTGGGAGATTAAGTTCATTTGAATCCTGAGGGTCCCTAGGGTCCAACTAGCCCACTAGGTACCTCCAGTAAGCGCCACAGAGCTGCGTTGCAGAGAGGTGTAAAAAGTGGCATGGCCTGGACCACCTCTCTGCAACGCAGCTCAGTGGAGCTTACTGGAGGTACCTAGTGGGCTAGTTAGCCCCCAGGGGCCCTCAGGATTGAAAGGGAATTATTTCCCCAACTTAAAACGCACCATAGGGCGTGGTTGCACACGTCACCTCAGGCCCCGTCCCCTCCCTTCCCCACTGTGTAAACACGCCCTGTGGCTGTTTTTTAAGTTGAGAGATTAAGTCCCCTTGAATCCTGAGGGTCCCTAGGGGCCAAATAGCCCACTAGGTACGTCCAGTAAGCGCCATTGCAGAGAGGTGTAAAAAGGGGAACGGCCTGCACCACCTCTCTGCAACGCAGAGCAGTGGCGCTTACTGGAAGCACCTCGTGGGCTAGATGGCCCCCAGGGTCCCTCAGGATTGAAAGGGAATTATTTCCCCAACTTAAAACGCACCACAGGGCGTGTTTGCACACGTCACCTCAGGCCCCGTCCCCTCCCTTCACCACTGTGTCAACGCGCCCTGTGGCTGTTCTAAGTTGAGAGATTAAGTCCCCTTGAATCCTAAGAGTCCCTAGGGTCAAACTAGCCCACTAGGTACCTCCAGTAAGCGCCACAGAGCTGCATTGCATAGAGGTGTAAAAAGGGGCGTGGCCTCTGAACACCTGTCTGCAACACAGCTCCCTGGCGCATACTGGAGATATCTGTTGGGCTAGTTGGCCCTCAGGGACCCTCAGTATTGAAGGGGAATTAATTCCCCAACTTACAACTGGCCAGGGGGCTCGTTTGCAGAGTGCTGCAAGGAGGGGCGTGGCCTCCGGCGCGATGCTGGTCTTTTATTTATTTTATTTTTTAAGAAGGAGGGCTGTGTGGCCCCCCTTCTTTTTCTAATTTATTGGCCCTGGGGACCCCATCCCCCAGGGCCTTTACCCTAGTTTTTTTTGTTGAAAAAAATTAATTTGGCCCTTCCGAGGCCTAAATCGGCCCCGGGGACCCCAACCCCCGGGTCATGGCATTTTTTTGTTTTTAATTCTTTAGGAGGGGGGCTGCGTTGCCCCCCTCCTCAAGCCACTTATGGCCCCGGGGACCCCATCCCCCGGGGCCAGCCTTTGTTTTTTATTATTTTTTAAAAATATATATTTATAGAAACACCTATGACATGCTGGACAAACCGTATGTACCTATCACCATGACGATTTGCGTGATATTCATTAAAAGGTGACTATGCATAGAATGAATCCACGTGGAATGTATTTACACCGCTAGTGAAGCTCTGACGTGTCTGACGCCCTACCGTGCCTAATCCCGGCGCCCTTGCCAGTAGGTACTCTCCAAGTAGACACCCTTGTCGTTTATTTATACAAACATGGGTAGCTATTGACGGGAACATTTAATACACACGCACACCAAGCCATTCAAAGGGGATTCGACAAAAATTTGACCAAACTATGCAAGAAACCCCCCTCACGGTTAATAAAACACGCATCCACCGCCGGATGTGTAATACTTTTTATTTTACTCTCTGGAAAGGAGACGAACCTCACATGAGAGTCACAGCGTGCTCCTGGCTGAGCCCAATTCTGTGTTACACCCACCAGTGCACGCCGTGTGCCACACACCTCTGTGTTGTATTCCACCAGCTAGTGTGTATGCTATGACACTCTCTAGCCCATGTGCACTGTAACACCACCCCGTGAATATGCCATGCCACACTTGCCTTCACATGGGTTATATTGCCCCATCTAACGTGCCTTCCTCGATGCCTATGTTATAACGCACAGCGCTATGCCATACATATTACAATCTGGGATCCATATCTTTTATCACAGTGCATATGCAACGTTACACTCTGCAGCACATATTTTATATTACAACTTTAGAGACTAGTTAGCTACACAACACTGCCCTGTGCATATTACACTCCAAGGCGCATATCGCATAGCACGAGCTAGTTCCTGTGCTATCTCGCTCTCTCCAATGAATCTGTCATTGCGCACAATGTATTACATATTATATTTCACGCCCGGTTCATCTCATATCACACTTTTTGGTGCATAGTTTATACCATATACTATATATAGTTTTTATTTTCAATGGTGCTCTCAGGACTATGTTCTATATAACACTGTGTCTACCTACCCTTTTCACGGGCATTACATTTTGCGATGGGGGGTGGACGGTCAGGGGGTGGTTCTGCCAAGTGAGCCCGGAGTCACAGTCACAAACGTCCTCTTCTTCCTGAATAAAATTGAGATTATGCTGCCTACTTGTTCATATTTTAAGTAGTTCGCACAGACACACATTTAAAAAAAAAAAGTTCCTAATACCCACCTTCTATGAACAGTTAGCTTGCTGCCCCATCCACCTCCTCCCTATCCTCTGTTGTCTGAATCCATGGACTAGCCTCCTCCCTCCTGCCATGCATGGTCTGATGTGCTGCCACTGCCCTCCATTTAGCATGATGTACTAGTCCACTCCTCCTGCCCTCCATTGCCCAATACTATGGCCCATCATTGACCTCCTGCTTAGCCTCTGTGCTTAGCTTGCTGCCCCTATTCTCCTTCCCCCTGCCCTCCGATGTCTTTGTGCATGCCCCTGCTCCATCCTTTTTGCCCACCATGTTCCATGGACCTGCCACTCCTATCTACTTTGAGTGTTCTGTTGAGCTGCCACTCCCCTCACAACTGCCTAGCATTGTCAGATGACTGTAACCTGTCCCTGCCACCTCCATCCTGCCTCTCCACATGCCATGCCCCTATCCCCTTCCTCCTGTCCTCCATGGTCCATTTTACTGCCACATCCTTCTGCCCTCCCTGGTCTGTTGTGCTGCAACTGCTCCTCCTGCCTGCCCCACGGGGTCTGTTGTGAGGCTCCTTTCCCTGAACTCCCTTGTCTGTGCCCAGGTCCTGACCCTCCCTTCTATCCTCCATGGTCCTTTGTGCATGCCCCGCACCCTCCTTCTTGCCCGTCATAGCCATTGTGCTGCCACTAACCCTCCAGCTTGCCATGCATGGTCTTCTGTGCTGCCATGGCCCCTCCCACCTTCCCTGTGTGGTCAGCTAGCTGCCCCTGACCCCCTCCCACCTTCCCTCCATGGTCTGTGTGTATGCCATCATAGTCTCATTGTTGCTCTCCATGGTATGTCTTGTTTCTAGTGCCCATCCTGCCTGACCTCCATGGTCATCTTGCTGCTCCTGCCCTGCCCCCTTGCCCCCAGCCCTCTGTTTCCATGTGCAGACCCCTATTCCCTCCCGCCTGGCTTGTCCGTTCCATTGTAATGCCCCTGATCCGTCCCTCCTGCTCTTTATGGTCTGTTATGCTGCAGCTTTCTCTCCTGTCTGTCCATTATGGTCAGCTAGCTACCATTGCCTCTTTCCCCTCTGTTCTCTGTTGTCCATGTGCATGGTCCTGTCCCCTCCCTATTGCTTTATATGGATTGTTGTGCTGCACTCCCATCCCGCATGCCCTGTGTGGTGTATTGTGCTGCTGCAAACCCTGATGCCTGCCCTGTAGGGTCAGTTTGGTGCACCTCTCCATGTCCCACCTGTCCTCTGTTATCCGAGTCCATGTCCCTACCACAATTCCTCCTGCCTACCATGATCCAATGTACCATACTTGCGAACATTTTGAACTTGGTAACAGTGATATTTTAAAAAAAAACTGGGGTATTGATTTTCCTCTTTGAGTTACATTGAAAAAGGGGAGATTGTAGACAGGAGACAGATCAAATAAAGCCCATTTGAGCATAAAAACATTGGACGTTTCCTGGCTGAAACGGGTCTGTTGGCATGTATGGTTGTATTACTACTGCCTCTTCCTTCTGCCCACAATGGTCTATTATATTGCCACAGCCTCTCTTGCCAGTCCTGTATTGTTGGTTTGTTGCCCCTGCCCCCCTTTCCACTGCCCTCCATAGTCTGTTGTGCTGCCACTGCCCTTCCTGCCTGCCCAGTATGGTCAAATTGTTGCCTCTGCACTCTCCTACCTGCCTTCAATTTTCAGAGTCCATGCCCCTGGCCTCTGCCTCTCAACAGTATCCCAATGAACAACTAGATTTGATAACATTCTATATTTATTACAAAAGTGTGGAACGCCTGACGTCATTTTGATGTAATTAAAACTGTAATACCTAGAGCATTTCCTTTAGAAATTACATATATGAGAGAGTCTTATTTGCATCAACATTTTGGTTAGTGCTCTAAAAAACTAAAATGAGGACATATTTTCTGAGTTTTTAAATAATGAAAAATAACTTTTAAATTATTTGTAATCTTTATGTTTTTTTATCCAGTTGACCACTTGATTAAATGTTGCACCTAGGGGAGATGATGTGGTGTTACTTCAAGAGCTGCAGACTTTGCAACTGGGGAACCAGGTTGGAGTTTTGGCTTCAGCTCAACATTCTGTGATTCTGGTCAAATCACTTAATCTCCCCATGTCTACAACCAAAATGAATTTGATCTTGTGTGATGTAACCAATGCTCATGTAAAGCACTCCAATACCTGACAAGTCTGCACTATATAAAACTGCAGATACATAAAAAATAAGTGTTTTGCACACTTCTGTCATTGGGCTACATGTGGGCTACATCTGGGTGATATTTGTGCTGCATATGGGCTCTTTTGTCTCTGGTGGCCATCTTGGGAGATTTATTTGTTATGAAGTTTCCTAATTTTCTCATTTACTGCAGTCTCCTCAGTAGGAAATGCTTTCAGTTTTTTACTTTGATTCCATCAAGAAGGTATTCAGATATGTCACACATATGCCATCATTTTTGAATGTTAGCACTCTAGTTGCTCATTAGATCACTGTAGTAAAGCTACTGCTCACCACGGAAGTCTGCTGCTGGTATTAAAAGTGCATGTTTCAGTCTGCATATCAGAATTGTTTAATGAAATAGAAGAGGATTTAGAAGTCACTCAAAATGTGCCCTATATTTTCTCTCTTCAGCACTAATCATAATTTCTATGGCAAAATGAACCCCCTCATTGTGTTCCTTTTTAAATTAAATGTTTTAAGTGTTACCAGTTTATTCCAATCAAGATGGCTTCAGGTGTGCCATACTTTTGTCATAAGTAAGACAGTAAGCGCTCTAGTTGTTTTTAAGAACACTCTGTGACATTCTGTCATTGGGCTATACTTGGGCTACATCTGGGTGATATTTGGGCTACATTTGGGCTCTTTTGTCTCTGGTGGCCATCTTGGGAGATTTATTTGTTATGAAGTTTCCTAATTTCCTCATTTACTGCAGTCTCCTCAGTAGGAAATACTTTCAGTTTTTTACTTTGATTCCATCAAGAAGGCATTCAGATGTGTCACACATTTGCCATAAATTCAGAATGTTAGCACTCTAGTTGCTTATTTGATCACTGTAGTATAGCTACACCAGGGAAGTCTGCTGCTGGTATTGAAAGTGCATGTTTCAGTCTACATGTCAGAATTTTTTAATGAAATAGAAGAGGATTTGAGAAGTCACTCAAAATGGGCCCTAATTTTTCTTTCTGCAGCACTAATCATACTTTCTATGGCAAAATGAACCCCCTCATTTTGTTCCTTTTTAAATTAAATGTTTTAAGAATTACCACTTTATTCCAACCAAGATGGCTTCAGGTGTGCCATACGTTTGTCATAAGTAGGACTGTTAGCGCTCTAGTTGTTCTTTGGAACACTCTGGGAAGCTGCAGTAGAACACAAAGGAATCAACTGACAGTATCTGCCCTTGTTGGATGTATATGTTTTACTGAGAATGTTAGACTTCATTCTAACATGACTGAGAAAGATAATGTTAATTTACAGAAAATATGCTCTCAGTTTAGCTTCTAGATTACCTTCCAAACATCTGTGGGAAAAGCATGAGAAAAAAGTTTTCTCTCAAACATGATTCATGATATCACAGCAGAAGGCTTTTTCACATGGTAAAATCACCTTACAACACACCACAATTCCTAAAATGAGTATGGTACCATCAACAAATGATTTATAATGTAACTAAAGTCTTCAAACCTTCTATTAACTGCAATGCTTTTTAATGAGGTACTATCATGTATATCGGTCCCAAGATGGCTGCCAACACTTCTTGGATGAAGTACTGACAGCCAATCAGATCTCACGATGAGATGTGTGGTTAGGCTCCACCCAGATATATCTATCTTTTTAACTCTAATTTTCTCAGGAACTACTGAACGGATTTACACCATTTAAGCAAAAGGCACGAGTCGTCAACCGGCGCCAGACTTATTGGGAATATAATGTTGCGGATTTCCTATGGAAAATAGGTCCTAACTATAATAACTACCTGCTGGCGACTGCCAGTAGGTAATATATTATCTACTGGCGGTCGCCAGTAGATAGTTATAGTTACAACCTAGTTTCCATAGGAAATCTCAAAATTCTATTTTCAATAACTTTGGCGCCGGTTGACGAATCCTCGTGAATTTTTCAAAACTAATGGGGCCCTCCGTTCAGCTCCTACCCTCGGGTGATTCATCAAGCAGGGGCCGAGAAAAAAGGGGGGTCCCAAAACGCGTTTTCCCCATGCATTTTTCCATAGGAATTTTAGACACAGCTACAGCCCGAACGGCTGAACAGAATTACTTGAAATTTGGCAGAGAGGTAGCCATAAGGTCAAGGAAGTGCCTTTTGCAGGTCTGGTGTAAATCTGTTCAGTATTTCCTGAGAAAATAGCATTTAAAAGCATATCAATATCTATACGCGCGCACTGTGCGCGCACCCTGCCGTGCGCGGGCGCAATTCTGATTGGTTGTTAGATGTCGGTAAACATTCGAATCGGTCGAAACCAGGAAGTGTCGGCCGCCATTTTGTCTCTCACAGTCTGAGGGGGTGAAAAACAAAGGTGGAGAACATGAAATGGGGGCAGAGTGGACAGTTCCTGACCCCCTAGCCTTGGTCAGGGGTCACAGAAGGACCCCCAAAGGAGAAAAAAACAAAATGTGTTTATTTTTAAATCGCGAGGTTCACGCACCCTGCGCGCACTGCGAACCATGCGCCCACAGAGCGCGCAAGGTGCGCGCACGGTGTAAAACCTGAAAAAAAAACCCCATAACTTAGCATTTAAAAAACGTACAAATTCACTGAAAAAACCATAGGTTTCACACACGTTATAGTTACGAATTAGCATTTAAAAAACCTTGCAAATTCACTTAAAAAACCATAGGTTTCACACATGTTATAGTTAGATGGACATTTCACTCGTAAAAAACCTATGAAATTCCCCCGTTATAGTTACTGCAGGCAACTATAACTCACGCGACCGCAATCCTCTGCTGATGACGTCAGATATTACATCACTGATGACATATATGTCTTTCTGAAAAATAAATATTTGTAATATATGTATAGCTAAAGATTAATGGAAGAAGACATGGGTAAATAAGTGTCTAAATACAGTGATGTAATATCTGACGTCATCAGCAGAGGATTGCGGTCGCGTGAGTTATAGTTGCCTGCAGTAACTATAACGGGGGAATTTCATTGTTTTTTTATGAGTGAAATGTCCAGCTAACTATAACATGTGTGAAACCTATGGTTTTTTAAGTGAATATATATATATGTATATATATATATTACCTACTGGCGGTAGTTATAGTTAGGACCTATTTTCCATAGGAAATCTGCAACATTCTATTCCCAATAAGTCTGGCGCCGGTTGACGAATCTTTGCAAAATTTCCGAAACTTTTGGCCAGCTCCGTTCCGCTCCTTTCCTGAAAGTTTCGTGGTGATTCATCAAGCGGGAGCTGAGAAAAAGGGGGGGTCTCAAAATGCGTTTTCCCCATGCATTTTCCCATAGGACCTGTTGACGCAGCTACAGCCCGAACTGCTGAACGGAATTACACCGAATTTGGCAAAGAGGTAGTCCTCAGTTCAGACTCGTGCCTTTTGCATAAATGGTGTAAATCTGTTCAGTAGTTCCTGAGAAAATTAGACTAAAACAGATAGATATATCTATGGCCTCGGAGGATCCGCGCACTCTAAGCGCACCCTATGCGCACCCTCCCCGAACCAAGTGCGCACCCTCCCGATCACGCGCTGAATGCTAATTGGCTGTCAAGTGTCTGTCTGCATTTTAAACCAGGAACTGTTGGCAGCCATTTTGTGCCTCGGTAGAAGCGAGGCTGAAGAAGTAGAGGAATAAGTGTTTAAAAACATATAAAGGGGGCAGGGTAGAAATACTCTGACCCTCTAGTGTTGCTTAGGGTGTCCCAGAAGGACCCCCTGGGGCTCCTTTTTTTAAAAAAAAGAAATCGCCGAAATGCGTGCATGGTGCGCGGATCCGGCCGAAAAAAAAAAACCTGAAGCGCGGGCTTCCGCGCTTCGTTAATATTTAGCCCCCGGGTAGGCCAGATCCCAGGGACAAAATGTTTGTAAATTAATAGGGGGAGGGGGGCTGCATGGCCCCCCTCCTGGAGCCCTCGAGGGCCCTGGGGACCACCACCTCCCAGGGCCGGCTCCTACAGTGTCCTGGGGTGCCCACCCCAGGACACTGTTGTTTGCTATGAGAGGGCAGGAGTCTCCCACCCTCCCATAGCAAACTTCGTTTGGATTTTGAATGAGAGAGCAGGGAAACCTGCTCTCTCTTTCAAAATCCAAACGATATTGCTTTTCCACATGGGGAGCTGCATGTCAGCAGCTCCCCATTTGGAAAAGCAATGCAGTATGCCGGCTGGGACCGTGGGGGCGTTGGGGCTCCCCCCATGGTCTCCATCGTTTTTTTTATAAGCCCCGGAGGATGGGGTCCCCAGGGATAGTAAAAATTAGTGATAGGGGCTATTTTTTTTTTTACTGTAAAATTAGGAGTCGCTCATCCTAACGCGTTGGGTGCACAGTTTCTCTCGCGTTGGATGTGCGGTTCCTAACGCGTTGGGTGCACAGATCCAAGGAAAAAAAAACATACATTTTGGGAGATAAACATCAAGCTTAAGTGTTTTGTTCTTGAGTGGCTCTAAAAAGAGTGTGTTCAGTGAGAGTTTTTGGTACTTATAAGTAAGTACCTATACAGAGTCTAAAGTTGTTGAGGAAGACTCTGTTTCCTTCATCAGTAAAGTGTACTCCATCTCTCCTATACATCTCTTGCATATGAAAGCGCAGATTGTTATTGTAAATGGACCCCATTCTATAGTCTCGGAGAAAAGCAGAAACAGATTTATTCACATGTTTCCTAGCTTTCTCAATTTGTGGACAAAAATGATTGGACCAGTTCCATTTCTGCCTTTGGCATATGTTAGAATACACAAAGGCAGTTTTGGGAAAAAGTGAAATCAATTCTGCAAAGGTGTCCTTCATAAGCATTTCCAGACCTACCCCAGTCAAAGTGCCTAGGTCATTGCCACCACAGTGCACCATTATGAGGTCAGGGTGTTGGATATGCATAAAGGATTTTCCCAATGGCATCAATTGGTGCCACTTTAACCCTCTCTGTCCAATCCATTTAATGTCTACATTTGGCAAACCTGGGTCTTTGTAAATGCCTTTTTTTCTGCATACCTTTGGATCCAGAAAATATAGCTGTGTCCCACAATCCACACTCTAATCATCTTGAAGGGAGGTCTGGATGCACTCAGATGGTCTCTGTAAATGAAATGGCAGTTTGAAAAGTAATATTTTTCTAAAATGGTAGCTAAGATGCAGTTTTGAAAAAAGACAAGAAATCATTGGTTGTTTCACAACCTTCTACACTGAAAGGTAGGGTGCATGTTTCTGTTTTTTAAACGCATGATTCTTATTGGTTAACAAAAAGTGATTGAAAGGAACATTATATATGATAAGGTGATATGTTGAAAACTCAAGCACACTTGCTGTTTTGATTAGCAACATTGTGTGCTGAACTTGTGACCTGTGTGCTCACTTCAGTTTTCCATGACCTGTTTCTATAGTAACAGGCAGAAGGCAGATTGGGGGTAGGGTTCAAATTTCTGTAATTTGGAAAGGGCTGAAATGTTTAACCAATAGAAATGTGTGTTTGCTTTTGAATTTATGTGTAAAGGAATGTGATTTGATGTTTACATGTATATGTGTGGAAAATGAGAGGGGAACTTTGCCATTCTTTGGTTTTGCTGACAGGTGCACAGTGCAGAGATTCTGTATAAGAAAATCTGGTGTGTGACTGATATACAAAACAACTTGAAAGGTGAGTTATTTAATTGTGAGAGGATGTGTGTGCTGTATTTTGATTTTAATCAGACTAATGTATTTCTCCTGGTAAAGTGCAGGGAGTACTTTTTTTTGTCTACAATCTTATTGACAGTGTGCGTGCATGTAGAAATCATTCTGTGATAAGCATTTGTGTTTTTCATGTGTTTGCAGAAAGATTACTGTGCTATTTTTATATTTTGGTACAATTAGAAATCAGTCATTGTTTATAAATTTGCAAAATGAGTCATGTTTCTAAACTAAAATGTAGTATTCGTAGATCAAGAAATGTTTTTTGGTATAGTGCAAGGGATAGTGTTGTCTGTCTAGGATCACACAGTGAGTCTGTGTGCATTTAGGAATCATTTTGAGAGAAACATTTTGGTACTGATCTGTAGGAGTAGATTTTCTGCAGTGTGTGCAGTCACCTTAGATCTTGTAGACTAGTAAATTTGTTTTGTACAAGGGATAGTTGACTGTCTGCAATCACACTGTGAGCCTGTGTATTTGGGTAAGAATTGTGAGAGAAGCATTTGGTAAAATTTTAGTATTTGCTGACAGACAATTGTTTTACAACCTGTTATGTTGTCAAGTTTTAGTAGCACTAAAAGCCAGTGTTTGCTTGTGCATTGATAAAATGAGCCAGGCTTTGACACTAAAGTTCAGTACTTAAATATGTAGATTGTGTGCAGTCCCTTTACCCCTTCCATAGTAGTGAATGAGTTTTGGTAAACTCCTAGTGATAGTGTTGCTTGTCTAGAATCACACTGTGAGTGTGTGTGCATTTGGGAACCACTGTGAGCGAAGCATTTGGTAGCATCATGTATTTGCTGACAGATAACTGTTTTAAAACCTGCTATGTTGTCAAGTGTTAGTAGCATTAGAAGCCAGTCTTTGCTTATGCATTGACAAAATGAGTTAGGCTTTGAGACTAAAGTGCAGTACTTAAATATGTAGATTGTTTGCAGTCCCCTTACCCCTTCCATAGTAGTGAATGAGTTTTGGTAAACTCCTAGTGATAGTGTTGCTTGTCTAAAATCACACTGTGAGTCTGTGTGCATTTGGGAACCACTGTGACAGAAGCATTTGGTAACATCATGTATTTGCTGACAGATAACTATTTTAAAACCTCTCATTTTTTCAAGTTTTAGTGGCATTAGAAGCCAGTCTTTGCTTATGCATTGATAAAATGAGTCAGGTTTCACACTAAAGTGCAGTACTTTAATATGTAGAGTGTGTGCAGTACCTTTACCCCCTCCAGACTAGTGAATGAGTTTTGGTAAACTCCTAGGATAGTGTTGCTTGTCTAAAATCACACTGTGAGTCTGTGTTCCTTTCAGGTAAGGATTGTGAGAGAAGTATTTGGTAACATCGTGTATTTGCTGACAGATAACTGTTTTAAAACCTGTCATGTTTTCAAGTTTTAGTAGCATTTGAAGCCAGTCTTTCTTATGTATTGATAAAAGGAGTCAGGCTTTGACACTAAAGTGCAGTACTGAAATATGTAGATTGTGTGCAGTCCCCTTACCCCTTGCACAGTAGTGAATGAGTTTTGGTAAACTCCTAGGGATAGTGTTGCTTGTCTAGAACCACACTGTGGGTCTGTGTGCATTTGGGAACCACTGTGACAGAAGCATTTGGTAACATCATGTATTTGCTGACAGATAACTGTTTAAAACCTGTCATGTTGTCAAGTTTTAGTAGCATTAGAAGCCAGTCGTTGCTTATGCATTGATAACATAAGTCAGGCTTTGACACTAAAGTGCAGTACTTAAATATGTAGATTGTGTGCAGTACCCTTACCTCTTCCAGACTAGTGAAAGAGTTTTGGTAAACTCCTAGGATAGTGTTGCTTGCCTAAAATCACACTGTGAGTCTGTGTGCATTTGGGTAAGGATTGTGAGAGAAGTATTTGGTAACATTGTGTATTTGCTGACAGATAACTGTTTTGAAACCTGTCATGTTGTCAAGTTTTAGTAGCATTAAAAGCCAGTCTTTGCTTATGCATTGATAAAATGAGATAGGCTTTGACACTAAAATGCAGTACTTAAATATGTAGATTGTGTGCAGTCCCCATACCCCTTCCAGACTAGTGAATTAGTTTTGGTAAACTCCTAAGATAGTGTTGCTTGTCTAGAATCACACTGTGAGTCTGTGTGCATTTGGGAACCACTGTGAGAGAAGCATTTGAGTACTTGACATCTTTGCATACGCATAACTGATTAAAAACCTTTCCTGTTCTCAAGTTTTGGTAGAATTAGAAGGCAGTCATTGCTTATGTATTCACCCAGGAACTGTCCTTGCAATACTGTAAACATTCAGTTAATATTCAAGTAGTAACGGAGTGAGGCAGGCCTTAGCACATGCATTGATTCAAATGCTTATCCACTATGCATGCAGTTCTCTAACCATCTACACAGTTCTCTTTCACACCTTTAATTCCACAGTCAGTATCCATACACTTCAAGCAAACACCCTGTCACTCCCCATGTACTCCTCTAGTGACCCATTCAGCAGCATATACTAAACCATTCACTTCGCCAAAACCCAAACACTTATAAATTCACTCAGGCATTCTCTTTGCAGTACTCTAATCATTCAGTCAGTATCCAAGTATTCATGCAGCGAGCCAGGCCTTACAACATGGACTGCTTCAAACCCCTATCCAGTATGCATTCAGGACTCTAGTCACCTACACACTTGTCTTTCACTTCTTTAATTATCTAGTCAGTATCTATATACTTCAATAAACATCCTGTCACTCATCTTGCACTCATCCAGTGACTGATCCAGTACCATGTACTAATCTTTTCCCAGCGCCAAAACTGAGAAACTTAAAAGTTTTACTCAGGCACTCTCCTAGCAGTAGTCTAATGATTCAGTCATTTTCCAGCTACTCATGTAGTGAACCTTGCATTACCACATAGAGGGCTTCAAGTGTCTATGAAGTATGCATGCAGTTTTCTAACATACTATACACTTGTCTTTAACAGCTTCAATTTCCCAGTCAGTATCCATGTACTTTCAGCAAACATCACGTCACTCCCCTTGCAGTGTTCCAGTGACTTATTCAGCACCATGCAGTAATGCATTCACTGTGTCAAAACTGAAACACCTGTAAATTCACCCAGGTACGTTTCTTGCAATAGTCTAATCATTCAGTCAGTACCTAAGTACTAATGGAGTGAGGCAGGCCTTAGCACATGGATTGATTCAAACGTGTTTCCAGTATGCATGGAGGCCTCTAACTACCAACACAATTGCCTTTCAGACCTTCAATTTCTCTGTCAGTATCTATAAACTCCAATAAACACTCTGTCACTTTAATTGCACACCTCCACTGACTCATTTGGCAGTAAGTACTAATCTATTCATTGCACTAGAATCCAAAATCTTAAAAAGATTCACTGAGTCACTCTTTTTGTAGTACTCAAATGATTCAGTCAGTACTCAGGTAGTTTAGCAGGTATCCAAGTGTTACTCTATGGACTGTTTCAAAAGTCTATCCACTATGGATGTAGGTCTCTAGCCACCCACTTACTTGTCTTTCACACCTTCAATATCACAGACACTATTCAT
The DNA here is from genome assembly GCF_964204655.1 of Triturus cristatus. NCBI lineage: Eukaryota > Metazoa > Chordata > Amphibia > Caudata > Salamandridae > Triturus > Triturus cristatus. The sequence goes on along the minus strand of NC_140583.1, from coordinate 1,136,990,402 downwards.
ACAGTTCCTGCAAACACTGTCAGTCTCCTTATACTTCTCCAGTGGCCCATTCAGCACCATGTACTAATCCATTCACTGTGCCAAAAGCCAACCACTTATAAATTCACCCAGGCACTCTCCTTGCAGTACTCGAATCATTCAGTCAGTATCCAAGAACTATTGGACTGAGACAGGCCTTAGCATATGGATGGATTCAAACATGTGTCCCTTATGCATGTAGGTCTCTAATCACCTACACACTTGTCTTTCACACCATCAATATCCATGTCAGTATTCATACACTTCTAGGAAACACCTTGACACTCACCCAGTGTGTCTCCTTATAGTTTTGTAATCATTCAGTCAGCTAGCATGTAGTCTTTTAGTGAGGTAGGCTTTAGGGCATGAACTGCTTCAAAGTAGTATGCACTATGCATGTAGTGTTTTAACCATCGTCACACTTTTGCTTCAGGGCTATAGTTTCTTAGTCAGTTTTTATATAAAATGTGTTTCTACAGTAATAGAATAGTATAAATTTGAATGTTATTAATATACTTTTATTTGTGATTCTTTTTTACAGATACTGTTTTTCAACGTTAAAATAGCGAAATCATGCCAGAAAAAGAAAAGAACAGAGACAGGAGAATTACTTGAAGAAACATCAACCACAAGTATTGAATGTACAATATAATGTGGCTATAAAGCAAAAATCTTCTGGTAAGATCACAAAGCAATTTATTAAAAATGTTTGTAGGAGCAAACAGAATGTACAGAATGCTGAAACCACTGAGAATGTTTCAACTAGAAAAAAAATTCAAAATAAGAGGAAAAGCAAAAAAGCAAATGTTCAGTCAAAGGAGGTAAAGTATGCGAAAAGAAGGCAAAATCAGAATAAGGAATTACGCAAAAAAATATTTTACAAGTGAGTAGTACATAATTTGCTAAAAGATGTGAAGAAATATAAAAAGAGAGCTCTATTTTATAATAAGAAGAAGCATATTGAAAACATTGTTGAAAAGGCTTTTGAAGTAAAAAGGAACCTATTCATTTTAGTATTAAACAGAATTTGATCACTAGATAAACCAATCCATTTAATGAAGGCCAAAAGTAGGAGGAAAAGTGTAACTGATAGAAAAAAAAATGTGATTTTTTTTGGGAGAAAGGAAACACAGTTCCAATTCAGAGCCTTTCTTTAATGAAGAGAGTTATTTACAGAGCAAAAAATTACTGTATGCAGTTGACACCAGTGGTAGAGGTTATGAGGTTAGAGATGGTTGTCCAATTAAGAAAGAGAAAATGGTTGAAAGAAATGCAGAAGAAGTGATAGCTGATAAGTCCAGGGAGACGTCCTAAACACCCTGTGTACACTTGGGATTGCAGTAGTATTTGTAGTGGACGACAGGAATCTATTGATAAATTATGTAGTTTTTTACGAGCATATAGTAAAAAAAGTGTTAACCAAAAGATTAAGGTGTTGCAAGGACTAGACCCTTGCAGAGTGAAAAAAAATACTGGTTTGCAAGGGTAAATAGACATAATATCGAAAAAATAATATCGAACAACAAGAATATCGAAGTTAAAATATCGAGATAACATTAATATCGAAGTGTAGAATATCGAGGTAAGTAATATCGTTTTTTTTGTGTTTAGTAAAATATCGAAGTATGAAATATCGATGTAGTAATATCGTTTGAAGATAATATCGATTGAATAGTTTTGTTAGAAATATCGAAAGATAATATATATATTGTTTAAAATGTGTATTTAGTGTATATTGAATAAGTAAATTGTTTAATTATATGTATAAATACTTTATTAATGTTTAAAATATAATTAATAGTGTTAAGTAATTTATTGTATGATATGTTTTAGGAGCGGGATGTTGGGTAATTAGGGGATAAGGGAGGGGAGTGTTTTAAAAATATTAGTGTAAAATCAGATAATAATTTAAAAATATTAAATAATAAATAATTATGAATAGTAAATTGTAATGAAATTTCTAAATTAAATATTTATAATTTCGAAAATAATAAAGAAATTATATATATTTTTTAGGAGCGGGATGTTGGGTTATTAGGGGATAAGGGTGGGAGTGTTTTGAAAATATTAGTGTAAAATCAGATAATAATTTAAAAATATTAAATAATAAATAATTATGAATAGTAAATTGTAAAGAAATTTCTAAATTAAATATTTATAATTTAGAAAATAAAAAATAAATTATATATATTTTTTAGGAGCGGGATGTTGGGTTATTAGGGGAGAAGGGTGGGGAGTGTTTTAAAAATGTTATTGTAAAATCAGATAATAATGTAAAAATATTTAATATTCAAGATTTCGAAATTTCAAAATTTGAATAAAAATTCGAAATTATATAATTTGAAATTATAATGAAATTTTAATTTTGTTTTATGAGTGGGATGTAGTTTTATTAGTGTATAAGCGTGGGGAGTGTATTAAAAAGATTACTGTAAAATTGGATAATAAGTTATAAATATTAATACTAAAGAATTAGAAATGTTAAAATGTTAATGTAATTTTGACAATGTTTTAAACAAAATTTCAAAATATTTTCGAAATTAATTTTTTTGTTTCATGGTTGGGAATTTGGGTTATTAGGGTGTAAGGGTGTGGATTGTATTTTAATAATTCTTACAAAATTATAGATTAATAAATAAATTTTTAATTGGGAATAATTTAAATTTGTGAACATTTTATGTCAAAATCTAATTATATAATTTAAATTGGAAATTATAATTTCAATATGTATGTTGTATTTATGGGTGGGATGTGGGTATATTAGGGGAGAAGGGTGGGGAGTAATTTTTAAAAATAATAGTGTAAACATAGATCATAAAACAATTCAATTTATTAGTAAATATTGTGAAATCTAAAATTTAAAATAAAAATTATAATTAAATAATTGTATATTTGCAATTTATATGGAAAACATATTGTACATATTTTTTGGGGAATTAGGGTTAATATGGGATAGGGGTGGGTATTGTAACTATAGTATTGTTAAATTTAATAGTTTTTAAATGATATCTCATAGTTAATAAATGTAGATTATTAATATTTTAAGTGATGTTATAACCAGCACCTTGTCTCAGTTTGATCTTTCTGGAGTGGGAATATTAAATTTAATTGGGTTAGTGTCCAGCACCTTCCCTGAGTTTATGTTAACTGGAGTGGGAATAGTAAATTATATAGGGTTACTGTCCAGCACCTTCTCTGAATTTATGTTAACTGGAGTGGGAATAGTAAATTATATAGGGTTACTGTCCACCACCTTCCATGACTTTATCTTAACTGGAGTGGGAATAGTAAATTATATACAGTTAGTGTCCAGCATCTTCCCTGAGTTTATGATAACTGGAGTGGGAATAGTAAATTATTTAGGGTTAGTGTCCAGCACCTTTCCTGACTTTATGTTAACTGGAGTGGGAATAGTAAATTATATAGGGTTACTGTCCAGCACCTTTCTTGAGTTTATGTTAACTGGAGTGGGAATAGTAAATTATATAGGGTTACTGTCCAGCACCTTCTCTGAATTTATGTTAACTGGAGTGGGAATAGTAAATTATATAGGGTTACTGTCCACCACCTTCCATGACTTTATCTTAACTGGAGTGGGAATAGTAAATTATATACAGATGGGTGCCAATTCCGATCCGGTAAAAACCGGGTACGAACCGTCGGACGGAGCCTTTTCTCCGTCCGACTCGTACCCGGTGCGAAATCCATCCGAAAATGCAAGTACGATTCATACGGAAACACCATTTCCGTACGATTCGAACAAAACACCGACCGAACAGAAACTAAACACAATTCCGATCCTGAAAGGAGCCGACGTGACGTCGGTACGCATCCAGCCTACGTTTCACGAACCAGGAAGTACGATTCGAACCGACGTCATCCCGCACGGAAAATATTTACCGGCTGCCAAAAACTGCCGGGAAATCAGGACGACACACGCAAGGAGCAGCTGGACGCGACGAACAGACATGGACCCGAACCTACGTGCCATCCCTGCCCTCCTAGCAGTCCACCTGGCGTACAGGAACCGACGCAGACGCCGCAGAAGGTCAGCACAACAACCAGGGGCAAAGGGGGGGGCAGGGGCAGGACACACAACACCAACACATGGTACCAAATCACACATGGCCTGGACATACCTGACCATCAGGGCCTGGTCACTTCCAGGGGGTGGGGGCAAGGCCAGCAACGCAAGCGTCCGCCACAACGGAAGTGGATGGTCACGCGAACCGGTACGTACCCTACCCAGGCCGCAAGAGCGTGGGTACGGAACGTACCACGCGTCCCCCTACGTCACTCCAACAATAGCGGTACGGCCCGTACCCACGTCAGAAAGGCCTTGGTACAGCTCGTACCAGCATTGCTGGGGTCATGTAGGGGTACGCGTGGTACGACCCGTAGCCACGCCCCCAAGGCCTGTGTACGGTGCGGACCCCACGGCCCGCAACAATGGTGGGACGCACCGTACCCACACACCAAAGGCATGGGTACGGCCCGTACCCAGGCACGCAGAGCGTGGGCAGGGGTATGTACGGACCGTACCCCCACCCGTGGAAGTACGGCCCGTACCCCCACCCGTGCATGTACGCCCCGAACCCCCACTCGTGTATGTACGCCCCGAACCCCCACCCGTGTATGTACGCCCCGAACCGCCACCCGTGTATGTACGCACCCAAGCGCCACCCGTGTATGTACGCCCCGAACCCCCACCCCACCCTGGTATGTACGCCCCGAACCCCCACCCGTGTATGTACGCACCCAAGCGCCACCCGTGCATGTACGCCCCGAACCCCCACCCCACCCTGGTATGTACGCCCCGAACCCCCAGCCGTGTATGTACGCACCAAACCCCCACCCGTGTATGTACGCACCAAACCACCACACCAGCCGTGTATGTACGCACCAAACCCCCACCCCAGCCGTGTATGTACGCACCGAACCACCACCCGTGTATGTACGCACCGAACCACCACCCGTGTATGTACGCCCCCGAACCCCCACCCCAGCAGAGTATGTACGCCCCGAACCCCCACCCGTGTATGTACGGACCGAACCCCCACCCCAGCCGTGTATGTACGCACCAAACCACCACCCGTGTATGTACGCCCCCTAACCCCCCCCAGCCGTGTATGTACGCACCGAACCACCAGCCGTGTATGTACGCCCCCGAACCCCCCCCCAGCCGTGTATGTACGCACCGAACCACCAGCCGTGTATGTACGCACCAAACCCCCACCCCAGCCGTGTATGTACGCACCGAACCACCAGCCGTGTATGTACGCACCAAACCCCCACCCCAGCCGTGTATGTACGCACCGAACCACCACCCGTGTATGTACGCACCGAACCACCACCCGTGTATGTACGCCCCCGAACCCCCCCCAGCCGTGTATGTACGCACCAAACCCCCACCCGTGTATGTACGCACCTAACACCCACCCCAGCCGTGTATGTACGCACCGAACCACCACCCGTGTATGTACGGACCGAACCCCCACCCCAGCAGAGTATGTACGCCCCGAACCCCCACCCGTGTATGTACGGACCGAACCCCCACCCCAGCCGTGTATGTACGCACCAAACCACCACCCGTGTATGTACGCACCAAACCACCACCCCAGCCGTGTATGTACGCACCAAACCACCACCCGTGTATGTACGCACCAAACGCCCACCCGTGTATGTACGCACCAAACCACCACACCAGCCGTGTATGTACGCACCAAACCCCCACCCCAGCCGTGTATGTACGCACCGAACCACCACCCGTGTATGTACGCACCGAACCCCCCCCCAGCCGTGTATGTACGCACCGAACCACCAGCCGTGTATGTACGCACCAAACCCCCACCCGTGTATGTACGCACCTAACACCCACCCCAGCCGTGTATGTACGCACCGAACCACCACCCGTGTATGTACGGACCGAACCCCCACCCCAGCAGAGTATGTACGCCCCGAACCCCCACCCGTGTATGTACGGACCGAACCCCCACCCCAGCCGTGTATGTACGCACCAAACCCCCACCCGTGTATGTACGCACCAAACCACCACCCCAGCCGTGTATGTACGCACCAAACCACCACCCGTGTATGTACGCACCAAACGCCCACCCGTGTATGTACGCACCAAACCACCACACCAGCCGTGTATGTACGCACCAAACCCCCACCCCAGCCGTGTATGTACGCACCGAACCACCACCCGTGTATGTACGCACCGAACCCCCACCCCAGCAGAGTATGTACGCCCCGAACCCCCACCCGTGTATGTACGCACCGAACCCCCCCCCAGCCGTGTATGTACGCACCGAACCACCAGCCGTGTATGTACGCACCAAACCCCCACCCGTGTATGTACGCACCTAACACCCACCCCAGCCGTGTATGTACGCACCGAACCACCACCCGTGTATGTACGGACCGAACCCCCACCCCAGCAGAGTATGTACGCCCCGAACCCCCACCCGTGTATGTACGGACCGAACCCCCACCCCAGCCGTGTATGTACGCACCAAACCCCCACCCGTGTATGTACGCACCAAACCACCACCCCAGCCGTGTATGTACGCACCAAACCACCACCCGTGTATGTACGCACCAAACGCCCACCCGTGTATGTACGCACCAAACCACCACACCAGCCGTGTATGTACGCACCAAACCCCCACCCCAGCCGTGTATGTACGCACCGAACCACCACCCGTGTATGTACGCACCGAACCCCCACCCCAGCAGAGTATGTACGCCCCGAACCCCCACCCGTGTATGTACGGACCGAACCCCCACCCGTGTATGTACGCACCAAACCACCACACCAGCCGTGTATGTACGCACCAAACCCCCACCCCAGCCGTGTATGTACGCACCGAACCACCACCCGTGTATGTACGCACCGAACCCCCACCCCAGCAGAGTATGTACGCCCCGAACCCCCACCCGTGTATGTACGGACCGAACCCCCACCCGTGTATGTACGCACCAAACCCCCACCCGTGCATGTACGGACCGAACCCCCACCCGTGTATGTACGCACCAAACCCCCACCCGTGCATGTACGCACCGAACCTGCTATAAGAATGGGGTGTGCAAAACACCCCCAGCAGTGCCCAGACACAGGAGGGGTGGGTGCAGGGTCCTCCCAGCAGTGCCCAGACACAGGAGGGGTGTGTGCCTATCACTCCCAGCAGTGCCCAGACACAGGAGGGGTGTGTACCTATCACTCCCAGCAGTGCCCAGACATCGGACAATATACCCCATCAACAAGTTCAGTGACCTACAAGGGTGATACCCCAGATGCAGGCGGAGCCATCGCTGAGCCAGCATGGCTATATTGAAAGGCAACCCTCACACATCCAGGAAATGTAGACACAGCACAGCACAGCATTTGGGAGACACCCTGCAGGAAAAATGGCCTGGGCCACAGAGGACGGAACACACCTTGGGACAATGTCACCATACAGTGAGAGCAAACATGACCAAATACCATTTGCAGAGACCTTTGTGATGGCACGCAGATGGCAGGGTACACCCCATGAGCAGCACACTCCAACATTTCACAGACCCCTAACACATTATCACCACCCCAACGCAGGGAGCACCAGCACCAACAGCAAGTCCAGGAAAGCATCAGTGTGCAAAACAAAAAGAAAAGGCTTTATTCAGCAGGAAAATATATCAGAGAAAATGTCCACTATGTACAAGGGCCATGGGCCAGCCCAGCAGCAATGTCCGGGGGGGGGGTACACATCGGGACGTGTGTCCCCTAGCTTGCCTGCACAGTTCACAAGTCCATTTCATCCACAGAAGAGGGGGCATCAGGGGGGAGGGTGGAAACAGGCACCGCAGGGACAGGAGGGGAAAGGGTAGGTGTTGTGGGTGCAGGGAGGGATGAATCTGCCACAGGGGGGGTGCCAGCGCCAAAGGTGGAGGACAGAATGGCGCTGCACACGTCGGCAAGTTCCCCCAGCGACTCCCCCGTACCCAATCCAACCACAGGCCCCAAGGAGGGGGGGGGGGCAAAGGGATGGGTCGCAGCGCCACTGGGGGAGGGTGTGGACAGGGTGGGGGACTCAACTCCCCTGGCCGGGTCCCGCCTCCACCGCTTGCGGGGTGGTGTCATCCTGGGGCTGGGGGGCACACTCGCAGTGGATGATGCTGTCACTGACTGTTGGCCAGGAGAGCTAAGGGGAGTGGATTTGGAGGGAGTGGGTTGTGTGGAATGCGGACTCCCACTGTGGCTGCGTGTTCTACGTTTCCCCCCCGACCCAGTGGGTGTGCCTTCCTCACCCTGTGTGTGCGTGACAGGAGGTGTGCGCTTCGACTTCCCTGGTGGTGTGGTGCCTGTGTCTGTTGGGGTGCGTGCACGCTGACGTCTGGATGTGCGTGGGACAGGCACGGGAGTGGGAATTGTGGATGGGGCAGGGGTAGGGGGTGTTACGCAGCGCTGCAGGAGATCCAGTGCTGCAGTCAGTGTGGAGTCTATGGACCTCAGCAACTGCCGTTGGTCAGACTGCGCAGCCGACATGCCCTCCATGTATGCCTCCATCTGGGTCAGCACCTGGGTGTGGGCATGGAGGACATTTAGCATCGCAGTCTGACCAACCTGCAACTGCCTCAGGATGTCCACAGACTCCGCACTCACCGCAGCAGTGGTGACAGGGGCAGGGGGTGCGGTGCCTGGCAGGAAGGAGACATGTGGGGACCGAGCACGGAGGGAAGGGCCACGAGCATGTGGGAGGCCGGTGATGGAACCTGAGGTGGCGGGGGGATGTGGAGGGCTGCCATCAGCTGGGGGGGCAGACTCCGCCACCTCTGGGAGCTCAGCCTCGGACCCGTCTGCGTCATAGTCTGTGTTGGCAGTCAACAGGTCCTCCGCCTCACTCCCTTCGGCCTCCGTGCCACTCCATGTGCCAGACAGGACAGCACTGCTGGTACTGGTGCTCAATCTCTCCTCCCGGTCCGTGCTAGTGTCTCCTTCCGTGTCCCCCGGCGATGCTGTGGGCAAGGTGAAGAGACAGGAGAAAATCAGACACCTGTACACTTATGTCACATGAGTCAAATATACATAGGTCACATTGCATAGCCTGAAAAGCAACAGGAGTAACACCTACAAAACAATGTACACATGTAGGCCATGGAACACACAGTTTTTCTACCCACCATGCCACTGAGACACAATGGAGATCATGACACAACAGCAAATCACTGCACCTGAAATTTTAGAGAGGAGTCAGCCTCTGGGGACAAATGTGCACAGCACCTGCACCACACTGCGTCGTCAAAAAGGGATGAGCATGAATCATATCCATTTACTCTTGCCGCATGCTGCAAAGGCAATACATGAAACCAGGCCACACATGACAGGGTCACTGCACCTTGAGCGTATGTCCAGTCAAACATCACACACAGGCTAAACCCAGCAAGGAGGATGAAGCTTCTGACATGTAGGCCTTGTACGCACAAACCACCCACACCTGAGACAATCTCATTGAGACGGAGAAAGTATGTACACCTCTTACTCTGGGATGGAAACACATGGCCTCCACTAATTCATGACTGTAAACACACAGCCCCTGGTGGCCATGTCCACACATCATTGACAGGCAAACATCATCAGATTGTCTCAACAACACACACAGGTAATGCCCACTGTGAGTATGCACAAGCAAAATGGGTCCCCCTGTACAGTGGACACATGTAGCAACCTGTAGGTCCTAACAGTTGAGCCCAGGGTACAATGCCACCCTACGCAACCCATGGCAAAGACACAGTGAATGGCCATATTGTTGGATGACGCACATGATACCTAGGAAGAGGTGCCCCAGGGCACAGTAGTGCCCACACTCCTCCATGGTCCAGGATGGACATGACTGCAAATTAAGCAACCGTCCCTGCACTTAGCAGGCCTCCCACTCAGGCACATCATGTCAGAGGGCACACAATTGGACATGCATGCTGGAAGGCTGTACATTTTGGAGACACACCCCTATGTCGTGATTCACAATCAGTGCCAAGTGACATGGACACCACAATGACTGAAATTGGCCATGGCACACGCAAGGTCCCCATACCTGTGGCACATCACCCCCACACATGATGCTGATAGCATAGGGCACCTGCATGAACTGCCTGCATAAATAACCTTGTGCAAGAGTGGCGACAGACCAGGGAACACATTGCAAGGAGGGGAAGGGAGGGAGTGAGAACAGCACTGTGCTACTTTGTGGAGAAGTTGACGCACTGCACAATCAAACCCTGGCAGTGTATCCATGCAACTGCACACTTACATTGGCTGGGGACACACAACTGACACACATGTACCTACCCCCTTCCTGCTGCTGCCTCTCCTGTAGGCGCCTGTCCATATCGGGGAAGACCACCGCCAGCACACGCTTCTGGATGTGGGTCAGACGACGGCGGCCACGGTTCTTACGGCTCTCAGGTGAGTCCCCCAGCAGGAGCCGTGCAATCCTCCTCGTCCAGCACCGGATGTCCTGCCAGCGTTTCCTCACCTGAGACAGGCTCCGCCTCCGACCCTCTGTACCCCTCACGGCACTGACGGCTTCCCTCCAGATCTCCCCCTTGGCAATGGCGCCTACCTGTGAGGATGCAAAAGAGAGAATACATTAATCCACATGAGCAAAGACACAGAGACACACATATAGAACAATCCTCATTATGAACAGGCCATGGTATGCATGCAACTAATTGCACCTTTGTCATAGGGACATTATCCACTGTGGAAGGCCAAATGCACTACGTGCCAGTGGAAGCACACGGGTGGCATGAGGGGTACCACACACTCACTGACCAGGGATCACACTGTGCCTCACAGGCTACACCAGGATTATGTACAGCACCTCACAGCAGTCACCTGCCCCAGCACACTGATGCTACCTCAGCAGAGTACACAGACACACACAGGTACAGGACAATCACATGGCATTGCCAACTGCGGGTACACACCTCACTCTGCCCATGTGCCAGTAGACGGGGGTGTCACAGGTGTGGGGCTGGCTCAGCACGGCATGCACACAGCACTGCTCCCTGCTCACATCCGATGGCCAGGCCATATCCATCCCTCATGCTGCTTGTGTGCAACACTCCCCATATGCACTCACCCACATGACAGGGGACTAACACACACACCAATGTGCAGGGGACGAACACGGCCTTTGGACACTCACAGCACAGGTACACTGAACAAACACACATCCATGGGTACTGACACCTGTCACACTGGGGGGAACACAGGATCACATCAGGACTGTGGAAACAACATCCCCAGGAGGAGTATGCAGGCAGAATGTGGCATGCACCTTGCATTCATTGTCACAGTAGGCACTATGCAAGTGAGGAGTGCACACAGGAAACACAGCATGCTCTGCATGGGTGACATGAGGCCTTCCACACCCTGGGACCCACTCCAAACAACAGTGCATGTCTGTCACACATGGACACAATGCCAGAAGTCACTGTCACACAAAAGGGGCACAGTCTAAGCTAGTGGAGTCTGCACTCACCTGAACCCCTGGTCGACCATACAGGCTCTGGAACTGTGGGAGGATCACATCTATCAGGGCAAGGTTCTCCTCCTGGGTGAATGGCTGTGACCTCTCCACAGTCCTGGACATGGTGCCAGAGGAATCACTATCAGCAGCAGTGGTCATGGATGAATGGATGTGCAGGCAAGTGCTCTCTCATGGGACCTGGCTGCCTTATATATGCCTGGCTGGCCTGTTCATGTATAGGAGTACAGATTGATTGGTCAGTCACATTAGCATCCTACGTTTCATCCAATCCCTTCAAACCTACCCCAGTGTGTGGCTTTGCATGGTTTCAGTTTTGATAATGATGTCAAGTCAACATCCACATTGCAACAATGTAGATTCTTTCAAACTGACTTCTGCTGTGCACCTGGTGCTCAAATTCAAAAATTTAACTCAGTCTCCATGGCAACCATCAGGCATTTAGGCCCTTATACTTGTCCCTCATGTGTCCCCTATGTGTTTTCATACATTTACACACAGGTACGGTGCGTTCCACGCCCTAGGGCACCCCACAAGCAGTGATACCGACCGTACATGCGCTTGTACGGTCCGGATCACAATATGGGCGCTGGCGTATGCGTACGCCACAGTAGTACGGACTGTACACGCGCTTGTACGGTCCGGATCACAATATGGGCGCTGGCGTATGCGTACGCCACAGTAGTACGGACTGTACACGCGCTTGTACGGTCCGGATCACAATATGGGCGCTGGCGTATGCGTACGCCACAGTAGTACGGACTGTACACGCGCTTGTACGGTCCGGATCACAATATGGGCGCTGGCGTATGCGTACGCCACAGTAGTACGGACTGTACACGCGCTTGTACGGTCCGGATCACAATATGGGCGCTGGCGTATGCGTACGCCACAGTAGTACGGACCGTACAAGCGCGTGTACAGTCCGTACTACTGTGGCGTACGCATACGCCAGCGCCCATATTGTGATCCGGACCGTACAAGCGCGTGTACAGTCCGTACTACTGTGGCGTACGCATACGCCAGCGCCCATATTGTGATCCGGACCGTACAAGCGCGTGTACAGTCCGTACTACTGTGGCGTACGCATACGCCAGCGCCCATATTGTGATCCGGACCGTACAAGCGCGTGTACAGTCCGTACTACTGTGGCGTACGCATACGCCAGCGCCCATATTGTGATCCGGACCGTACAAGCGCGTGTACAGTCCGTACTACTGTGGCGTACGCATACGCCAGCGCCCATATTGTGATCCGGACCGTACAAGCGCGTGTACAGTCCGTACTACTGTGGCGTACGCATACGCCAGCGCCCATATTGTGATCCGGACCGTACAAGCGCGTGTACAGTCCGTACTACTGTGGCGTACGCATACGCCAGCGCCCATATTGTGATCCGGACCGCACAAGCGCGTGTACAGTCCGTACTACTGTGGCGTACGCATACGCCAGCGGCAATATTGGCCCAGGGACCCTATACACGCGCTCCGAGCGTATGTACGGTGCGTATAACAACTGTCAGTGGTGACAGGCGGCACACAGACAGGAATGGAGCGGACAGGTATTGCCAAGGGTGGACACCAATGCATTGTCTGTGCAATACCACCTGTGTGTGACACAGGTGTGTCAGGATGTGATGTGGCACTTTACCCCTGAGGTGTGGGCAAAGCACATGTACGATGAGCTGTGTACACATGTCGTGTGTGATGGTGCGCATTGTACCACACATCCCCTGCACTCCTTTGACATGTGTGCATGTCGTACACACTAGTGGAGCCATGAGTCACTTGCATGTCCCAGTCACGGACACCCGCACCTGTCCCCTGATGCCAGGTACACGGAATATTACATATGACACGTGTATGGCTGCGTTGCATGCTGCAACCATGTCATGTGTGTGGCATGTCTTTACATGATTTTGCTGTAGGTGTGTGATTCAATGTGTCAGCAGTTGCTGCTGCCAACATGTGTCTGTGTGTCGATGGGCATGGCACACTGTTCCGCACACCAGCCCACATATGTGATTTGCCATGAGGTGTGTATGTATCCAACTACACGGAGTATCAACACAAGTACATATCCACATGCTCCCTATGTATGTTCTGTCTCGACATGTACTCCTCAAAGGCAATGTGTGTGGCCTGTCCTATTCCTATGACATGTGACCAGTGCATATCGCATCCAACTACCTGTCTGTACCATACGCATACTACCTCTGCACATGTGTGGATGTCTGTGAATCCTGTGATGCGTGTGCATGTTCACTTACACTGGCCCACAGCTAGTCTCATGCCATGTCATCGTGATCTTGCCCCCCTCCGTTAGTGGCTGTCCCTTGGTAGGAGTGTAACCTGACTGGCGTTCGTGTCCAGGAACTGTGGCACAGACCTGACTCACAACGTGGCATATGTGTATTGGCTGTGTAACATGTGCTCAGTGCATTGACGATGTTGTTGTACAGTGCTCACTCTTAGGTGTTCCTTCCATTTCACTGCAGGGCTCCGCCTCTCCCTCGACGTATGCCAGACATTGCTGCCCTGCATGAACGGGACTGTATACGCCGCTACAGATTCAGCCAACGGTTGATTGATGAGTTGACTGGCCGGCTGGAAGCACAACTCCTCCCGCGCCACAGGTATCCAAGTGCACTGACACCCAAGTTGAAGGTGATGGCAGCCCTACATTTCCTTGCCACGGGTACGTTCCAACATACCATTGCTGATGTCGGGGGCATGTCCCAGACGATGTTCAGCCGTGTTCTGCATGATTTCTTAGAGGCCATGTTGGTTCACCTGGATGAGTACATTAAATTCCCAAATCGTGAGCAGTTGACAGATGTCAAGCGTGAGTTCTATGCCCTGGGAGGGATGCCCCATGTCATTGGGTCCATAGATGGGACACATGTTGCGTTGGTACCACCACAGGCACAGGAGGTGGTGTATAGGAATCGCAAACATTATCACTCCATTAATGCCCTTGTGGTGTGTCTGTCCAACATGGTGATTTCACATGTCTGTGTTCGCTTTCCAGGATCAGCACACGATGCCTTCATCATGAGGCGTAGCAGGGTGCCAGAAATGATGCTGCAGCTGCGGAACGAGCGAGCATGTATTGTTGGTGGGTAGACTCTGGCAGTTCAGTGTTTGGCGTCATCTTCCAATCTCACTGCCTGTGCTGACACACTTCTGTCCATGATGTTTCCTTGTAGGGGACGCTGGCTATCCCAACATGCCATGGCTGATGACGCCTGTCCGCAACCCCAGCACGGCTGCCGAGCACCTCTACAACAACGCACATGGGCGGACCAGGAGAGTCATTGAGAGGACGTTTGGACTTCTGAAGAGCCGATTCCGGTGCCTCCACAAGACCGGCGGAGCACTCCCATATGCCCCGGTGAAGGTGTGCAAGATCATCATCGTCTGCTGCATGCTGCACAACATGGCAGTGGAGGAAGCTGTTCCACTCATACTGGATCAAGATGACCAGGACCATCCACCCGTGGAGGATGAAGGGCTTGGTGACGGGGCAAGTGATGTGGAGGAGGAGGAGGCTGTGGAGGACATGCGGAGTCGGCTCATACGCAACTTCTTTGCTTAGTGGTGAGTTCCAGTGTCTGAGTGTGCACGCATTGGGCCGTGTGTGGCATGTGTTGCAATGTGTGTGTCCATCTGCATGTCTGCCAAGTGAGTCAGTGGTGTGTATTGAAGTGTCACTCAAGTGATGGCGCAATGGAAGGATGTTGTCTGAGGGTCATCATTGTCACCTGTCATGTTAACAACATGATACGTGTTAAGTACATGCTTGCGGATGTGCTCCTTTGTGCTGAATCCTTGTGTGTCTCTCTTCCACAGGTCCATGTGCATGCTGTCTGCTGGTGGCATTGTTGTGCTCCTGCTACTCCTCATGAACACAGCGACATGTGCTGATTCAGCGTCACATGCACGGGCAAGTGTTGAAATCTCCTCAGGGTAAGGGATGCCTCACGTCGTTTTGGGTGTGTGAATTGTTTGTAGTCTGTGTGCACTTCTCCGGTTCATGTGTGTTCCATTTGCATACATGGTGATCCTACATGGGGAACATGACATGGGGCAGGCTTCACCTGGAGCCATGCTCAGACTTGGTGACTGTCATGTGGCAGGGGATTGGGGATTGTGATGAGGCCATCATTGTGTGTAACACTGGCCTCGGAAACATACAGGTTGCACCGGGTTGACATGGTGTGTGATTGCCCCATCAGGGCCTCAATGGTGTATAGCGGCCTCTCCGTGGCAGCAGGGGGTGTTTAGCTGTTATCCGTCACTTGTGTGCCAGGTCAATGGGATGCCAGCATCTGTGTTGCAATGGGGGGTGCCAGTGTTGCTCCCACATGTACATCCACATGACCTGTGTATGTGTTGACAGAGTATCATTGTCATTCCAACACACATGACTAATAAATTTGTCCCTCTGTCTCCAAGGTGCCTCTTCCCTGTCAATGGTGCCCTGTTGCCACTGTGCGTGCCGCAGGTCTGGCATAGTTTTCATAGGTGGTGCATATGTGTCTATGTGTAGAGTGACAAGATGCTAGGGGTTTGTCAGGGAGTGGGAACTGTATTATGCACAAGATGCACAGTTCCATCCACCTCAAGGCAAGAGAGACCATCCCCCAGGGAAACTACAACATCTGTGTAGAATCCTACCCTGCAGTCTACGGACATGTGCCTCACGACTCCCATGGTACTTGTCCATATCCGGAGTGCATCTGCACAGCTCTGCTACTGCGTCGGGCAACCAGGCCACATCAACGTCCTAACGGGATGGGGGGAATGTTTCACAGCCAGCTGCAGGATGACCTTCTAGATCCACGCCCACACTCATGATGCAGCCCACAACCCCAACACAACCATGTGGCACAGTGATCCTAAACTGCATTCTGGCATCTCCATGCATCCAACCTTGGCCTAGCCACCATTCTCAACATCCGCCTGACGCAAGCATGCTGCACATTGTAGGGACACATGTCTAGACATACCTGGGAGCGGCAAGCCAGGTCACTCCACATGATCCCTGACCTCTGCGCATGACTGTTGCTCCCCTGAATGTGTCTGTAGCCACAGTTGTGCGGGAACCACTCAGCTGGTTGGGCCCAGCACAGGTGAGTTTGGTACTCCATGTCTGTATCAGATGAGACATTGGGACCCATGTGTGTCCTGGGCAAGACTGCGACCCCACGGTTTGGATGGTTGGAGTTAATTCTGAGATCAGGCATGCTTTGACTGTACGACACACACATGTATTGTAATAATGTAGAATCACGGCATCATCTTGTAAGTGTGATTAATTTATTTGTGGTGGGGTACGGGTTTGTGGGGATGACAAGAGGTGCACAGCGGGAGTGTAGAATCCAAAGTTCACTGGGGGAGTTGGTATCCTTGTCGTAGCAAAATGTCAGAGTCCATGCCACAGTCTTCGTCAACATAGGTCAGACAGTGACCAGCAAGTCCATGTGGCAGAGAATGTCATGTGCTGCTATTGGGCCAGAGGGCCAGGTGCCAGGCCAGGTGACCTGGGAGATGGTGATGTTCTGCTGACTCTCACAGTCTTTTTCGTGGACGACCCACCTTCCTGCGGGGACCCTCGGAAGCAGTCCGTGACGATGTCTGTGACGCTCCGTCGGATGAATCCTCCTCCTCCTGATCCCTCCCTGTGTCTGGTAATGGCCTTCGCCTGGTGCCACAGGGAGGGTTGCCCATGTTGTCGGCAATCCGACGGAGTACACCGGTCATTTGGGTTTGCACCGCCACGAGCTCAGCCTGTCTATCCTCCATCCTTCCTTGGTGTTGCAGTTGACAGGCATGTTGCTGGGACTGCAGGGTCTTCATCTCCTGGAGGGTCCCCTTGATGTCATTGAGGGTGGACGCAATCTGGTCCATGCCCCTGGTGTCACGCCGGTATGTATCCAGGATGTTGCTGACCTGGGACACTACCGGGTCCTGAGCTGCCTGGTCAGGTTCGCGCCTCCGCCGTCCTCCACTCCCGCCACCCCTGCCCACGTGCACCTGGCCTGCCGTTGTGGGTGCATCGGGTCTCCGGGACCCCTGAGGGATGGCATCTGCGTTGCCGCCTGCCTCCTCCTGGGTGCCCGGAGGACCGTGTCCCTCCTGGGCAGACTGGCTGGGTGGTCGTGTGCGGGCAGGGCTCCTGGACGTCTCCTGGGATGTGGCAGGAATGGGGGTGGTGGTTGGCACAGTTGTACCTGACGCAGGTGCTGCAGGTGGTTGGACACCAGAGGGGCCAGGTTGGTCTGGGTCATCCACGGAGTGGTGAGAGTCATCGCTGGCGGTGGGGTCATCATCCCGCGGAGCCTGGTCCTGTGTGACTTCCCCCCCAGTGTTGGGGGGTGTTCGTCGACGTTGACCTGTGTGTGAGAGAGACAATGTTAACAGTGTCACATGTGGCATCCATGTTGCATGCATTTCTGATTTGGCACTCTTCCTCTGGGTAGTTGGATCTGTCCTGCATTCCTCTCACAGTGCACTTGTGCATGGCTATGTCCCTTGGCCACAGCTGTCAGGGCTTTACGCATGTGTGAGACACAATCTTAGTTGATGCATCTATTTGGGTACACAGTCAGCAGTGTGGTGTGCGGGCGTAGCGAGCCATGCAGAGGCGCCTTACGTGTTGCACTGTACGTGGCCAAATGGTGTTTTGGCAAGGCAATTTGATGTTGCAGGTAGGGGACTGAAGCATTTGTGACAGGGTTCTTACCGACACGGTGGGTGGGTATACTGGGTGTGTGGTTAGGTCTGTGCCTGCAGCACGGATGGACTCGTGCACAGATTGACACATGGACCGGTCTTCATCTACGGAAGGGGGGGTTGAGGCACTGCCAGACCTGGTCTGCATGCACACAGTCCACCGGCTGACGAGTGGACATGGCCACACCACCCAAGGGTGATTTAGTCTCCCTGTGTCTCCCTTCCTCCCTCCCTCTGTCACCCTCCTCCCTCCCTCTGTCGGTCTCCCTCTGTCACCCTACTCCCTCCCTCTGTCTGTCTCCCTGTGTCCCCCCTCTGTCTCCTTCCCTCTCATTCCCCCTCTCCCTCCCTCTCTTTGTCACTCTCTGTCACCTCAGGCCAGCTTCCTGGGCACACACAGTTAGCCGGTCTTTGAATGGCCATTGGCTTGTTCATGTGAGTTAGTCCCTGTTCTCCGGGCACCCATTGGGCAGTGTGTCTGAGTGTAGGCTGCTGCTGTGGCGGTGTGTGCTGAGACTCTATCAGAGCGATGCATCTTCATTGTCTGCTGTTATGTGCAAATTGTGCCTTCAGACCCATGGCATCCTGCATGGCAGCCATCATTTGCAGGCAAGACAGTACTGTGTGGGTACACACAGTTTGTATGGCTGTGCCCTGGGCCATATGGGCTGAGGGCATTGTTGTGTGCTTGTGAGTTGCTCAATGTTAGTTTTGCTGCCCCCACTCCCAGCATCGACCACATCCTGTGTTGTGTTGGTGTTTTGTGTGGCCTGTGACTTGGCATGGCCCTGATTGATGCATGGGGCATGGAGGTGCCAGTGGCATGTGTGTGTTTGTGGAGTGTTGTTGTGTCCGGTGGTGGCTTGGGGGGGGTGGCATGCATGATTGATTGTGTATGGCATCCCCCCCATGTGAGGTGAGTTGTTTGTGTACTCACCAGGGTCTGGGAGTCCTGGCAGTCCGTGTAGTCCCTCCACCGCCAGCGTGGACATCACCTTCTCCTCCCAGGGATGGTATTGTACCGGTCTGGGGGGCGGCCCTCCTCCAGTGATGTTCCCCTGGTTGTGATTGTCAGTCATCTTCCTCTTGACCGTCCTCCGCAGATCGTACCACCTGGATTGGCACTCGTGCCTGGTCCTTCTGGTTGTCCCAACAGCATTCACAGAATCGACGATCCTCTGCCACATGGCGGTTTTTTCGGATATGCTGGTCTGTCTGACCAATGTCCCAAAGAGCTGTGGCTCGACTCTGAGGATTTCGTCGACAAGGATCTCCAGCTCCTCCTTTGTGAACTTTGGATTCTTGGTGGTGGACATGGCGTGGGGTGTGGTTGTGGGGGTGTGGGTGTGGATGGCTGTGGGTGTGTGGGTGTGGTAGTGGAGGTGTGTGTGTGAATGTGATGAGGGGGTGTTTGTGTAGGTGGTTGTGTGAAGGTATGCAAGTGTGAGGTTCAAGTATGGTGGTGTGGGTCGTCTGTGGGCTCTGGCAGCAGTGGGTCTGTTGCAAAGGCTCATGGTTTGTGTGTGTGGTCCATTTTTATTGGTCCATTTGTGGGTGTGGCTGTGTTTGAAATTTGTGTGGGTGTGTTATGAGGAGTGATTGAGTTTTGGGCCTCTGTTTGGCAGTTTGGCAGTTGCAGGTGAGTGTATGTGATGTTTGTGGGGTTGTTGGGCCTGTTTGGTGGTGTGGGGAAACTCTACTTGACTCTCCTTGTGTAAATATGGTTTGTCCGGGTTCAGTACGTGTTTTTTTGGCGTCAGTACGGTCCGTACATGCACTGGTGGGGGTGCGGTCCGTACATTCCCTGGTGGGGTGGTGGTTAGGTGCGTACATACACGGCTGGGGTGGGGGTTTGGTGCGTACATACACGGCTGGTGGTTCGGTGCGTACATACACGGCTGGGGGGGGTTCGGGGGCGTACATACACGGCTGGTGGTTCGGTGCGTACATACACGGCTGGGGGGGGGTTCGGGGGCGTACATACACGGGTGGGTGTTTGGTGCGTACATACACGGCTGGTGGTTCGGTGCGTACATACACGGCTGGGGGGGGGTTCGGGGGCGTACATACACGGGTGGGTGTTTGGTGCGTACATACACGGCTGGTGGTTCGGTGCGTACATACACGGCTGGGGTGGGGGTTTGGTGCGTACATACACGGCTGGTGGTTCGGTGCGTACATACACGGCTGGGGGGGGTTCGGGGGCGTACATACACGGCTGGTGGTTCGGTGCGTACATACACGGCTGGGGGGGGGTTCGGGGGCGTACATACACGGGTGGGTGTTTGGTGCGTACATACACGGCTGGTGGTTCGGTGCGTACATACACGGCTGGGGGGGGGTTCGGGGGCGTACATACACGGCTGGTGGTTCGGTGCGTACATACACGGCTGGGGGGGGGGTTCGGGGGCGTACATACATGGGTGGGTGTTTGGTGCGTACATACACGGCTGGTGGTTCGGTGCGTACATACACGGCTGGGGTGGGGGTTTGGTGCGTACATACACGGCTGGTGGTTCGGTGCGTACATACACGGCTGGGGGGGGTTCGGGGGCGTACATACACGGCTGGTGGTTCGGTGCGTACATACACGGCTGGGGGGGGTTCGGGGGCGTACATACACGGGTGGGTGTTTGGTGCGTACATACACGGCTGGTGGTTCGGTGCGTACATACACGGCTGGGGGGGGGATTCGGGGGCGTACATACACGGGTGGGTGTTTGGTGCGTACATACACGGCTGGTGGTTCGGTGCGTACATACACGGCTGGGGTGGGGGTTTGGTGCGTACATACACGGCTGGTGGTTCGGTGCGTACATACACGGCTGGGGGGGGGTTCGGGGGCGTACATACACGGCTGGTGGTTCGGTGCGTACATACACGGCTGGGGGGGGGTTCGGGGGCGTACATACACGGGTGGGTGTTTGGTGCGTACATACACGGCTGGTGGTTCGGTGCGTACATACACGGCTGGGGGGGGTTCGGGGGCGTACATACACGGGTGGGTGTTTGGTGCGTACATACACGGCTGGTGGTTCGGTCCGTACATACACGGCTGGGGGGGGTTCGGGGGCGTACATACACGGCTGGTGGTTCGGTGCGTACATACAGGGCTGGGGGGGGGGTTTGGTGCGTACATACACGGCTGGTGGTTCGGTGCGTACATACACGGCTGGGGGGGGTTCGGGGGCGTACATACACGGCTGGTGGTTCGGTGCGTACATACACGGCTGGGGGGGGTTCGGGGGCGTACATACACGGGTGGGTGTTTGGTGCGTACATACACGGGTGGGGGTTCGGGGCGTACATACGCGGGCGGGGGGTGGTGGGGTGTTCGGCGCGTATGCGGGCACATGTCTCCATGGTTGCTATGGGAGTTCGGTTCGGACGGTGTTTTTTGCGTACGGTTGTGAAATGGGGAGGACGGGAGGGATCGTACTTGCGCAGTCGGACTTTATTTTTCCGCACGGTGGGTTTCTCGCCCGGGGACGTGTCGGTGACTTTTCCCGACCCGAGGACGTGTGGGGAAATCTTCCCAATGCGATTCGTATGGACTTTTTTCCGTTCGAATCGTACTTGGCAGTTTGTACGCTACTTTGACGATTCGGACGGAAAAAAATCCGGATACGAGTCGGACGGGGAATTTTTTAACCGGATCGGAATTGGCACCTTAGTGTCCAGCATCTTCCCTGCGTTTATTATAACTGGAGTGGGAATAGTAAATTATTTAGGGTTAGTGTCCAGCACCTTTCCTGACTTTATGTTAACTGGAGTGGGAATAGTAAATTATATAGGGTTACTGTCCAGCACCTTTCTTGAGTTTATGTTAACTGGAGTGGGAATAGTAAATTATATAGGGTTACTGTCAAGCACCTTTCCTGATTTAATGTTAACTGGAGTGGGAATATTAAATTATATAGGGTTACTATATAGCACCTTCCTTGACTTTATGTTAACTGGAGTGGGAATAGTAAATTATATAGGGTTACTGGCCAGCACCTTTCATGAGTTTATGTTAACTGGAGTGGGAATAGTAAATTATATAGGTTTACTGTCCAGCACCTTCCTTGACTTTATGTTAACTGGAGTGGGAATAGTAAATTATATAGGGTTACTGGCCAGCACCTTTCCTGAGTTTATGTTAACTGGAGTGGGAATAGTAAATTATATAGGGTTAGTGTCCAGCATCTTCTCTGACTTTATGTTAACTGGAGTGGGAATAGTAAATTATATAGGGTTACTGTCCACCACCTTCTCAGAATTTATGTTAACTGGAGTGGGAATAGTAAATTATATAGGGTTACTGTCCAGCATTTTCCCTGAATTTATGTTAACTGGAGTGGGAATAGTAAATTATATAGGGTTACTGTCCAGCACCTTCTCTGAATTTATGTTAATTGGAGTGGGAATAGTAAATTATATAGGGTTACTGTCCACCACCTTCCATGACTTTATCTTAACTGGAGTGGGAATAGTAAATTATATAGGGTTACTGTCCAGCACCTTCCTTGACTTTATGTTAACTGGAGTGGGAATAGTAAATGATATAGGGTTACTGTCCAGCACCTTTCCTGACTTTATGTTAACTGGAGTGGGAATAGTAAATTATATAGGGTTAGTGTCCAGCAGTTTTCCTAACTTTAATGTAGGTGAAATGGGAATAGTAATTTGTATAGGGTTAGTGTGCTGAATGTATATGTATTGTGTTAATGAAGTATGTTTTTGGATTTAATGTTGGAAAAAAATGTGATTATTTACATTTTTAAACAATTAAATTAGCTACATTATATATGTGAGAGTTATAAATTATGAAATCCAATGACACATTTTATATTTTTATATAAGCTTTATTTTTGTTGAAGAAAGTAGACAGATTATTTTTTTTTATTTACAGAATGGAGTATACATTAGTAGACATACAGCAAATATGCATTCATTTGTGTCTTTTTGCAATGTTTTAAGGAAAATAAAATGTATTGATATTATCACATTTTATAACAGAAGTATTGATAATTAGAAAAAAACATACATAACATTTATTACTTTTTAACATTGTTTGCAAATAAACATATTCTTACAGTATTCATATAATAATGTTTTTGTTGGCTATATACATAAAAAAAATCATTGCATATTTAATTTCTGAAGAATATTGTTTCATTTTTATTTTGTTGTTGTACATAATTAGTACATGACAAAAAGTATATTTTTATGCTATGTATTTTTAATGATGATTAATCATATTATTGTAGGAAATGTTAATATTATTAATTTTTATATTTGATAATTATATGAAAAAAATTGTTTTGCAACATGTACATTTTGTAAATAAATTTTAAATAATAAAAACATTTTATTATAGTTTGTACAGTTGTGAAAAAAAATTACTGTATTATAATCATAATAATAATGTATTTATAATTATTATGAATATAATTTTTTAAGGTATTGTTTATTAGAAAATATTTTTCAAAAAATTTAGATACATTTATGTTATATTTATATATGATTATAATGTGTTAATGTATGTACACTGATTTAAGTAGGGATTTTCATTTGAATGGGATTATTTTGTAACCGCTTCATGTTATTTTGGGTCATTTTGGACTGAGGAAGCTCGCGGTTGGAAGCTGCGTCGCGTTGAGCAAGGTAAGGGGTGTTTTAAGTATTAAGTGTTATTAAATACTTATGTTTAGGGTAGTTAGGATGTTTATAGTGTATTGATAGATAATTTAAAATGTTTTGGGTGTTTTTGACGTGTTAGTAATGATTTAGTTACGTCTGGTTGTTTACTGGTTGTGACGTAGTTTTCGAAGTAAATATTGTGATTAAATATGTGTTGTTTTGAAATGATGTAATTGTATTTATTAAATGTATTTGGGTGTGATTGTGTGGGTGGGTATGTTTTGTTCTGTTTTTCAGGTAAATGTTGATCGATGTTTTTTCGAAGACCAAGACGCGTTTTTTTTTTTTAAAGTGTGTGTTACTTGATTTAAGTAATATTGTTGACACACTTTTTAACTTTTTACGGGATTTCATGGAGCGTTTATTTTGATTTTTCACTTCTTTTCGGGTTTTTGAGGGTTTGGATATTATGATGGAAAGAGAGACGTTATTTTTTTTTTTTTTTTACAGTGTGTTTTAGTTAATGAAACTAATAAAGTTATCACACTGTTTTTTTCACCGGGATTTCCAGGGGCGTTTGTTACTATTTTGACCTATTTTTCGGGTTTTTGAGGGTTTCACGTTTTTGGATTTGTCGAGGATGGATTTACATTGGATGTGTTGATTTTTTCATTTTTGGTGGGGCAAATTTTTTATTATTACTATGGATTGACATAGAAATGGAAGGAGTCTTACTTGGTGGAATTCATCTTGTATGGCTACATCAATGGTAAGTTATATTTTGTTATAATTTGGGTGGGAAATGTTATTATAGTTTATTGTTATATATATTATATTTACAGAAATAATATTTAATTGTACATATATATTTCCTATATGAAAATGAAATGTATCTGACAATTATATATTATTTAGGAAAATATAGTATTAATATATGATTGCAATTGTTTATTGTATTGACCTATTTCATTTATTAGCTGTGTGTATGTTAATTATAAAATGCTTTTGGCTATTAGTGATAGGTAGTCTAGGCCACTTGTTGATGGGTATAGGTTTACTTGACTTTGTAGTAGATCAAACATTTGTTTGGTTTGTTTAGTTAATTTAGGACCTATTTGAGTAACAGATTGTTGCATCCGTAATTCTTGGTAGCTTTGTTCTTTTTGTAGAGATTCCAGGAGTTTTTGTAGGGTAGGTTTCCCTCTGCTTGTAGTTGCTTGGAAGGCATTATGCCATCCTTCAACACTATTGTTTGTTTTGGATTGTTTATTTAAGGTACTCAGGTATACATTCCACCAAGGAATGTGGAACTTTGGTTGTCTTCTATGTCCTGATCGATGTAATCTTCCCACCCAGGTGTCCTCAAAGTAGTCTAGGAGGTGGCTTAATTTGTCTTCGTTCTTTTTGTAATAGGGACTTTCTATTAGAATATTATAGTGTTCTGCTACATCTGTTACAGGTACGTATGCTAGTGCTATTAGTTTTTTAACCTGGTAGGCAAAAGTACTATCTGTAGCATATTGTACACTTAGGGTGGACTTTTGCAGATGTCTCCATAGACTCTGGTTAAAATGATAATAGCAACCTTGGATTGCTGTGTGTGGATAATTTTTTAGTATTGAATTGATCATGGCTAATTCGAAATCAATAATTATTTTTTGTGGGAAATAATTATTGGTTTCTTCTTTAATTTTGGTTAATATTTCTATGTATGTTGTTTGCTGTTTATTTGGTAAGAGGGCATAGATGAATGGAATGTTAGAATGTTGGTACAATCCATGCACTGTATACAGCTGGTAAAATGGTTTTGGACAAACTTTAAAAGTTCCATCCATCATCCAAGTGTCACATTGTTGTAATTTCACTAAATTGTTTGCAGTAGCAAACATAATTATTCTTTTCTCAGGAGATTTGTTGTCAAAAAAAATAAATGGTTCATTAGTGTGAGTTATGCTTAATTCTGGGGGAATGATTACTGTCTCAAATGTTTTAGGGGTAGGTAACGTTTTGGTAGTTAGTTTTTTTTGTCTAGCTATAGTTCTTTTTAAACAATCAATTGGGGGTAATTGTGCTGATGCATGGTGTGGTATTTTTATTAATTGTTCTTTGAGTATTTGGGTGGTGGGTTTATCAGTGCTAGTACTTGCTTCTTTAATGTTTTCAAGAGCATTTCTAACTTCTATCTCTGTAATATTGGGGGGGTGATTATGTTCTTTTACAGAAAGGACAGTGGTTTCTTTTGTAATAGCTCTACCATAGCATTTGTTTGAGTAGTATTTGCTACATTTCCAAAACATTTTCAGACCACTTTGCTTTTCTTGTGTATATACATAACCCATATAACATAACAACATTTTATTTTTTTGAGACGTTATAAATTCAGCACCTTCAGTCATGTTGTTCTGTATTATGCTAGGGGAGATGAAAAAATATTTTGTAAATATAAACAATGTTATAGATATTTTAAATATATTTACATTTTAGTGAATATACTTACAATGTATAATTTGATGTCTTGAAAGATGTTAATTAGCTGACTTCAAGCTTTCAGTTTAATCTTGGAGATAGATTTTCTGTTGATAATAGAAAAAAATTTGTTAATAGTTGGATACATTTTTTTGAATGTGCTACTGTTTTAAGGGGAAAGTAACATTCTGGCTGCGTATTTTAGGCTGTTTAATGATTGAGGTTTATATACTTACTTATTTCTTTGGTCCAGTAGGTGATTGCGTAGAAGGTAGTTTTGGATGGTTCAGTGGTTTTCTGTAGAGGAGACAAATAAGGAATAAATATTTTTTAGAATTATTTTTTTAATTAATAGTTGTAGGTGGGTAGGAAAAAGTAAAACAATACTTACATTGATTAATATTAGAGTTGTGGGGATGTCCAAAATATTTCTGTCTTTTTAGAAGGTATCTATAGAGGCGAAATGAATGTAATTAAATGAAGTGTAGTACATTCATTTATAGAAATAGTTTCAGCTGTAGCATTCTAGATTAGTTGCTTTATAAATAGAGTTTAACTTACTTTCTGTAGTTGTTAAGTTTTCTTTTGGACTGTAATTCTTCTTTCAGGAAACAGTTGAGTAGAGTTTCGTCTTATTTCTTCTTTTCAGTTTGTAGTGTGAAAGAGATGTTGAAATGTAGTGTTTTTATAGTGTGCAATTAATTAGTTGCTTCATTTCATTGGTTTAATTTGAAATGTGAGCATGTCATTGGTCCACCTTAATTTTTTTTTTCTTTTCTGGCTGTTTGTTTCCTTGTAAGGGAAACGCTAATTAGCAACTTATTAGTAGTAAGTCATTGTTTATTAGTAGTATTAAATGCTTTAAAGATATTTTTAAATGTGGTTTAATGCATGTATAATAATTATAAAATTATTTATGTAGTGAAATGTATTCATATTGTTTATGGAATGTTTATTTTTAAATGTATGTGTTTGAACGAAAATTTTAATGTTATTTACGTGTTTTATTATGTATTACAATGTTAATGTATGTGTTGTGCTTAAAGTATATTTTCTTCATAGTTTTTTAGATAGTCGATATTGTGAAATATTCTATATTTTGGTTGTCTATATTTCTGGTTTCGATAATTTTGTCATTTACATAGTCATTTAAGAGTAGACGATAATTTTGTTAACGATATTTTTAAATTCGATATAATGATATACGATATTTTGTTAAGACGATATTGTGTACTCGATATTTTTGTATTTTCTTTAATAAGTATGGTGAGTCGATAATATTGTAGTCGATAATTTAGCAACGATATTTTAAGTAGTCGATATTTTGGTAATCGATATTATGTCAGTGATCCGTTTGCAAGGTCATTCTCTGGCTTGTCTTTCTAGGAAAGTTTGTCAAAGTGTTTTTCACCATTTCAGGATGCTGGCAGTACATCATACTCAAATGCGGAAGTTAGTGAGAAGATTGTATTATGCAAAAAGTCCAGCACTAAAGTTAAATGAGTTGAACAGTGCTCTTTTGCGTGGCTCAGTATCAGATGTGAAGAAGGTTTGTGATGATATTGAGTTTTGTTACTTTGGTCCTCAGCAAGAGAGTGCATAAACTGACACATTAGTAGAACAAAATGTTGAAGACGATGTAGAATCCGTAATTACAAAAAATTTTGAGGATGAAATCATAAATTTTAAGGTAATTTCAGGTGAAAGACCAAATGTTTCTTGTTTCTCTAGGGGTGTCAATCTGTATTTAAAAAGTGAAATAGAAGATAATGATAAGTGGATGGAATTTGCAACTTATTTGCTGGTAGAGGATTGTTTTGATTTGGGATCTGAGCAGCGTATTTGCAAATATTGTTATAACAAATTAGATGAGAATAAAATGCCTGCTAGAGCTGTTCATAATAATCTAGAGTTGGTTGCTATTCCTCCAGAGCTGATAGATTTAAATACGTATGAGTCTATTCTCATTCAATGTGTTCACCCGTTTCAGGCTATTGTTCGTATGGAGCCTAAAACAGGTAAATTACCTTCATCAGAGTTGCAAAGAAGATTGAAAGGAAGAGTTGCGTATTTACCGTTAGATTTAAGGAAAAATATTGAAACTATTGGTGTAGACCATGCAGAAAATGAGCCACTAGTCATTCTAGTTAATGGTGTTCCTACTAAGAATAAGAAAATCTGGCAAGAGTTAGAGGATGTTAGAAAAGTGCAAAAGGCATCATTGTATCTGTTAAAAAATAATGAGTACTATAGAAATGTGTTTGTAGGAGAAGAAATAGATTTAGCAGAAGATACTGAAACTTTAAGTGGACAAATAAAAAAAGTGGACATGTCCAGATGTGAAGAAATCTATGAACATTACGGTGTACATCTACTTCATTCCAAAGAGGTGATGGGGAATACAATTGAGTTGTTCCAAATGAAAAAAGCAACAGGAAGTCTCATGAGTGTATGGGAAGAGAGCTTGGAAGCTCGTTGTTTCCCGCTGTTGTTTCCAACAGGAAAAGGTGAATGATATGATGAACGTCCTGTGCAGATTCCTGCATCTGAATATCGGACAACAAGATTATATGCAGAAGATCCAAGATTTCGACAATGTATCCGTTATATGTTTCATCTTCTGTTTGAAAGTGACTTGTCTGGACTTTCATATGCAGTAAATCACATTTTAAAAACTGGAATGCATCTGCAAAATGTAACTGCAAAGGATTTTATGGATAAAGTGCATCAGAGAGATGATCATTTAGAATCTCAGTTGATTAATCTGATGGCATGTCAGCGTGGGACTAATGAATATTGGTACCGTCGTCATGGAGAACTGAAATGTATGCTACGGATCTTGGGAACTCCTACATGGTTTGTTATACTAAGCTGTGCTGAGCATGCTTGGGATGATTTACTTGAATTTCTTCGAGACGCAAATTCCAATATAAAAAATATTGAATACAAGACTCCTGGAGAGTTGTGCTCTTTGGATCCTGTTAATGTATGCAGATATTTCAATCATAGATTTGAAGCTATGATGTCTTTCATCTGCAATAAAAAGAATCCTCCTCTTGGAGAAGTTGTGAATTTCATTTGGAGAAAGGAGTATCAAGCAAGAGGTGCTCCTCATATACATATGTTGTTATGGATCAAGGACGCCCCCAAATTTGGAACAGATTCAGATGAAACTGTTTTGTCTTTCGTTGAAGATTATGCCGCATGTGTTGTACCCAATAGCAGAGAACATAAACACTTAAAACAACAAGTTTTACGATTCCAAAGCCATTGATGTGGAAAATACTGTTGACGAAAGTACAAGTCAAAGGATAAGTTCTGTACCAAATGTCGTTTTGGATTTCCACGTCCTGTATTATCCAAAGGAAGAGTGAACAGTTTTATGTCAGCTAAGCGACATACCATCACAAGAAAGTCTCCGAAAAATACCTACAACTTAAGAAGAAGCAAAGAATCAAAATACATAAATGACTACAATCCAGTTATTTTATCCATGTGGAACGCTAACATGGATATTCAGTATGTTGCGGACAATTCCATTGCTGTTGCTCGATATGTAACATCCTACATTACTAAATCAGAAAAGACGGAATTGAAAGAAATGTGGGAAGAGATTTCTCAGGAGAAGACTATAAGTAAGAAATTAAACAGTTTCAGTTTGAAGATGTTATCGCATCGTGAAATTGGAGCATATGAATGTTCAGATCGGTTATCATCTGCAAGTCTATATTCCAAAAGTAGAAGAATCATTTGGGTGAGACTAGGTCTTGCAGGAATGCGAAATCGGGTACTATAATCTGTTCAAGAAATTGAATATTTAGCAGAAAAAGAACCAGAAAGTACAGATATTTTGAAAACGAATATGTTGGACACATATTATCCAAACAGAAGTCATCATCTTGAGAACACGTGTCTCTATTAAGTGCTGCAAAACTACACTTTTAAACGGAATACTACAGAGAACATCGATGATGGAAAATATGCAGTAATTGGTTCCGAAGGATGTCTGGTGAAACAAAGGAAAGGAAATTTAATTAATCACAGGAAACTGAGTTGCGACACTGCTGACAAAAGGGAATTTTACTATTTAGCCCTTTTACAAATGTTCAAACCATGGCGTTCAGAACTAGAATTACTTGGAGATTTTCAGAGCGATGAAGATTCATTTAATGCTTGTAAAGATAGCATACAATGCAGTGCTTTTGCAAACTATGTGAAAATGTTGAATGATGAAATTGATAAAAAAGCTACAATTGCAGCTGAGATTGCTAGAGACAGTTCTCAAGACAGTCAAAGTTCTGCTGCACTGAGTCAAGATCCACTTGGACAACCAATTGTTGAAAATGAAGCAGCAACTGCCATGAATGAGGTGGAAACAGCAATGTATCGAGCTCAAGAAGATGTAATACAGTTAGGACACTTGGAAGAAGAACTAAATGTTGAACAGAAATAAATATATCAACAAGTGAAAGAGCAGATTGACCATGGATTACTTAATGAAAAGAAAGGGTGCTCATGTACATCATTTCAACCTATCCGAATGTATGTGAGTGGTCAAGCTGGAACAGGAAAAAGTTTCTTAATTAAAGTAATTACAAGTTAACTGCAAAAAACAACTGAGTCGCATTTGTCTTGTGTTGTCACTGCTCCAACTGGGTTGGCAGCACATAACATTAAAGGAATTACTTTACATCCTTTACTAATGCTACCAGTAGAGAATGAGAACAAATTGGAATACCACAAGCTATCTGGAGAAGCTTGTTGTGAAGTTTCAAGAGTCTTGAAGAAAATGAAACTTCTCTTTGTTGGTGAGGTGAGCATGGTCTCAAACTTGATGCTTGCCTTTGTGCATTTAAGAATGCAGCAAATTCTTAAAACCGAGTATGACGTGTTATTTGGAGGAAAACACGTCATATTTTTGGGAGATCTATTGCAACTGACTCCGGTAAAAGGACAACCGGTATCTAAAACACTTGCACATACCAGAAAAATTCTTGGTAGTGTTGGTAATGTGAACATTTGGACTAATTTCGAATACAAAGAACTGACAACAAATATGCGACAGGCAAATGATGCTGAATATGGAAGTATTCTTCAAGAATTGGAATTCTTACAGAACATGGCAAACAAGCTTTGGAGAGTCGATTACTTTGTAATGTCTTTCCAAATGAAAATGTAGTTCCTGCAAAAGTGTACATGAAAATTGCTGAAAATAAATCAGTGATCTGTTTAATGCCAACACTGCGCGAGTGTTCCATATTCAACGAAGAACTATTGAAACTGGAAAATGAAGAAATTATAAAAATGGAAGCCATCGATAAAATAGAGCATGAAGGAACACTATTATTTTCACTAGAAAGTTGAAAACAAAACTGGATTCTTTAGAAAAAACAAAATCCAAAACAGCTGGTTTAGAAAAGACACAATATGCGTGTGTAAACTGTCGGGTAATTTTAAGGCGTCATTTGGATGTAGAAAAAGGGTTAGTTATTGGCGTAATGGGTAAAGTGGTGGATTTTGTTAATTATCAGAAAAAAGAAGGAATTGAATTTTTAAAAATTAAATTTGATCAGATTGAAGAAGTTAAAGAAATTGGTTGTTGTTCAGTTCGTTTTTTGCTTGTTAAAGATTTATATGTCCATAGGAAACAATTTCTATTTTCTCTGGCATATGTAGTGTCTATTCATAAATTTCAAGGATTAAGTGTAGACAGTGCATTGGTGAACATTGGATCTACTGTATTTAATAAGGGTATGGCATATGTTGCTTTATCTGGTTTGTTTTTGATTGATTTTGATGAGACAAAGGTTACTGCAGATGCAAACTGTGTAAAAGAGTATAATAGGTTAAGCAGGGTGTATGCTCCAAATTTAGGTCAATATCCTGTATTTGAAAAGCATGTGATTGGTCGAAAAAGAAGATTTGATAATATCTGTTCTGAAGGTGTCGAGAAGGGAAAAGAACAAGATAATGTTGTGATTGCAAGTAAAAAGAAATTGGACACTGTTGAAGAGGTTGTTGGTTATCAGTTTGAAAATAGTTCAGGTTTCAACTGCTATGCTAATGTAGTGGTCAATGTTGTTTTTTATCTTGAATGATTGCAAGAACAAATTATGCAGAAGCGGCAAAAAAGATTTTGTTCTCTGTTGCATTCTGTTTAAGAAAAATTGACAACAGATACAAGTAAAATACAATCTGTTTCAGATGTTCGTAATCATTTGGATGTGTGTTCTGGTTCTACACAATTTACACAAAATATCCAACAAGATGCTCAGGAATTTTTAATGTATATGCTTACCATTTTTGAAAATGAAGGTGTAGAATTAGAAAATATTTTTTGCCTTTCTTACAAATGGGAACATCATTGTGAAAATTGCATGTATAAATGTACAACTAATGTAGACACTGAAAGATTTCTGTATTTAACATTACCAGACTGTAAATCAGTGTCTTTCAACAAATTAGTT
This sequence comes from Triturus cristatus, assembly GCF_964204655.1. Classification (NCBI taxonomy): domain Eukaryota; kingdom Metazoa; phylum Chordata; class Amphibia; order Caudata; family Salamandridae; genus Triturus; species Triturus cristatus. The sequence goes on along the minus strand of NC_140583.1, from coordinate 1,136,957,558 downwards.
AAAGGTGCAAATCAAAACATGGAGTGTAGCCAATGTAAATCAAAAATGTTATCCACATTATTTTTAACAAAATATGGACAATATATAATTTTAATGATGCAACGTTGTACAGCTGATGGAAGAAAATTGGATACTTTAATAAAGCAATTTGTAGCAACACAACTATCAATATCAGGAAGGACTTTTGTAGCAATTGCAATAATTTTCCATGATGGTCCTTCCACCACATCTGGACATTACACTGCCTATCTGTTAGACGGACCGGGAGGGTCGGCCGAGGACAAGGGGAGAGGTCTCCGGGGAGAGCCGTCTCCAGCGATCCTACAGATGCGTAACTTCCCCCCCACAGATATACACCACACAAGGATAGGATTTAACGTTCTTTATAAGCGATTTCTTAAGGTACGATGGAATGGTACAAGGAGGTCTGGACTCAGGGGTCCCCTCGATTCTAGTCTCTTGGTTTGGGAAAGGGGGTAGCGGGACAGTCTGGTTACCAATCTGGTAGCTGAGATGGTCTGATGGATAGCTCACAATCCTCGAGCTCGATGTTCTAGCTTTGGACGGGCCGCGGCAGCGCCAGCAGGTCCCGGTGAAGGGGGTCGTTACACGGTCCGCGGCAGCGCCAGCAGGTCCCGATGAAGGTGGTCGTTACACGGTCCGCGGCAGCGCCAGCAGGTCCCGATGAAGGTGGTCGTTACACGGTCCGCGGCAGCGCCAGCAGGTCCCGACGAGGATGGAGGATGCAGAAGGCCGCGGCAGCGCCAGCAGGCAGGACGATAGTTCACAAGGCAGGGCTACGGCAGCGCCGGTAGTCCGTCAAGGCTGAGTTCTTCTCGGTGTCTCTCGACTCCAGGATACAACTGCCTTCCTGCTCTGGAGCTGCCCTAGTTATAGGTCTGGCGCCCTTTGATGTCCGGATCCTCGCGCTTGGAGGTCCGGGATGAGGGAGTCCAGACACCCAGCAGGGGGGTGGAGCCAGCGCCCGGGGGAGCTGGAGGGCGATCGGCACCTGGCGGGGGAGAGCCATCGACATCTCTTTCTCCCATTGACCTGCCAAGTGGTCCGTTCACCTCCTGGGTGGATGGTGGTGCCGGTATGTCGGGGCCTGGCCAGGCCCAGGGTTAGGGTCGAGCTGAGGCCACGCGGCCTCGTGGTGCAGTGTCCAAGGTGGCGGCTGATCCGGCCGGGGGAGCCGGTAGGGGTTCGGCCCCATGATACATGGATGTCCGGGGGCAGGAGTTCCGTCGGGAGACGGGGTGCGGGTTGCTCTTGTGGGTAACACCTGGGGGTCCGGGGCTTGGGCCCTGTCATGCGGGGAGGGAGCAAGCCCTTCATGTGGCCTGTCCAACACTATCTAAAATGTGACAAAGGCTGGACACTTTGTAATGATTCCCAGTTGGTTTTCAAACAACGTTTGCCTAGGGAATTACCTAATTCCTACCTAATATTTTTAAAGTCAATGTTTTAGGAAGATAATTCATTCTCTGAGGAATTTATTATTATAATTTAATAGGTCTACCATTGGACAATTTACATAAAAAGGAGTGCAAAAATACCCTTTGGCCTCAAGGAAAGGTAAATGTTTGAATTATGGACTTTTTTGTGCTCATTGACTCGGTGAATATTTTTAAGCGACAACATTTATAGTTTTTAAAAGTTAAACTTATAAGATTTTGTTAGCCATAAGCATTTCATATATGTGTAGTTTGTATCTTGTGGTATTTTACTGAGAATAGCATGTTGTTTTTTTTTAAACAATCTTTTTGATTGTTTTTTTTTGCCCGCTGTTAAGTGATGAGTACGATTGAAACCACTATTTCTAGTGAAATTCAATATATTCTGAGAACAGCAAAAAAGGCAAACAAATTGCTTTGTTGAAATTATGCTGTGTTGTAAAAAATGTATTATAACATGTTATAACTATTTTTTCTTTTCTTCACAGGTCCTAATTCTAAAATAAGCAGTTTACATCACTTTACATTGCAAAAAAATCTGAAAAAAATGTATACCATTTTTAATTTCTATTACGGTAAGTTTAACTAAGTATTAATATGCAGATTGGCAGATCTGCAAGAACCTACAAATATTGAACAAGTTTTTAAAAACACTCTGTTTATACCGATGTAGTTTTGAAATCTCTCAGTTACCGGATATTATGTGACCTCCAAAAAAAAACAGATTTGAGTGGTTCATAATATTTCCCATTTTACCTATTGAAGGACCGCAATCATTTCAATCATTCTTGTTTGAGTATCTTTGCAGACAAAACTCTGTGCTTACCTTCTATCATTCGGAAGCAATTTTAAAATATGTCACTTTTTGTAACATAGTTAATGCACAAGACACTCTTTCATATTTACAAAGAGAGGAAAAGGTGCTCTGTGTACTTTTTCTACTCCATGTAAATACAATCTCATCATACACACCACTTTGCGTTGAAAGGGCGTTCTATAAGTGTTGCTGTGCGTAATTCCACTGAATACTCATAGAACAAGACACATCTCCAGTTTTATCAGAAATCATAAATCTCGATATGTGTGGGAATGCTGCACCATTCTCTAATTGGTGTACGAAAGCACAACAAGGAGAATTGTTTTCATTTCTCCTCATTTTTTTAATCTTCAATGCATGCTAAATTGTTCAGCATACATTGAAGGAGAAAAATGCGTTTACTGATTGTTTTTGTGCAGGAAGGTGTGTCTTTCTGCACAAAAACAAACAGCACATGACACAGATATCCTTCCACCATGGTGCAAGGGTGCCTGTGTCACCACATGGCTGCAATTTAAGCAGGCGTGCAGAGAGAAGCATAGATGTGCAACATATTTAAAACAGAACTGGAGGAACAGGGATGTTATAGTTAGCTGCACATTTCCCTCATACAAAACCCTAGAAATTCCCCCGTTATAGTTAGTTCAGCTAACTATAACTCGCGCACCCCCGCAACGCACTGCTGATGACATCCCATATTACATCACTCATGACATGGTCAGTGTCATCACTGATGACATCACTGATGTCATCATCCAGTGAGTCTGTGTTTCTGGTAAGTTTTAATATGTTTAATATATATAGGGAAAGGCCTTTGGAAGAATGAGTGGGTGTATAAGTGTGTGAATGGATGATTTTCTAGGTGCCTGACTGACTCTATAAGTGCATTCAGCGGCGGGCCGTACTAGGAGCAATGTCTGTTGCCCACAACACTATGAAACTATAAAACACTACATCATCTGCAATAGCAACTCAATCTAAATTGTAAACACTGCTGTCTGCAGTGTAGGCCAGAAAGCGGTCAGCAAGGGCCCGCAGCCATATGGCGTTGACTTGAGCTGTCCTGTTTGCCGTACGCAAAGCAACAAAAACCGTGTGCGGACCCTGTGATGATGCATATGCGTGGTGCGGACAGTGCACACTGGAGCAATGTCTTTTGCCTACAGGACTGCGTCATCTACAATAGTGACTTGATCTTAATTGTAAACACTGCTGTCTGCAGTGTAGGCCAGAGAGCAGTGAGCAAGGGCCCACAGCCATGTGGCGTTGACTTGAGCTGTCCTGTTTGCAGTATGCGAAGCAAGAAAAACCGTGTGCGGACCCTGCGGTGATGCGTATATGTGGTGCGGATAGAGCCCACTGGAGCAATGTCTTTTGCCTACAGGACTGCATCATCTACAATAGCGACTCGATCTGAATTGTGAACACTGCTGTCTGCTGTGTAAATTGAAGGCAGTAGTGAGCACAGTCTTCCATGAATACTTTCTATCGAATGTATGACGTTACAACGCATACATTTACATCTCAGTACATTACATCGCAGTTTTGACAACGCAAGTCGTTACAACAACTTGCGTTGGAGGGCGCTGGACTTAGGAGTAGTATAATTTACTATTCCAACTCCAGTCTACGTACAGTAGGAAAGATGTTGGATAGTAAATTATACTATTCCTTGTCCTAGAGCGCCATCTAGCGCAAGTCGTTGTAACAACTTGCGTTGTAAAAACTGCGATGTAATGGCATTGCGATGTAAACCCCGCGTTGTAAATGATGTTTCCCCTTTTTATCACTTCTTCTTCACAAAATACAACATAAATTACACAAAACTCTGCAATAAATAAATCAAAACAATTCAAATTGTGATCTCTGCTGTCCACTGTGTACACTGTTATTCAGTGTTCTTTACCACTACCAAGAAGAATTTGGTCATTGTACTAGACCTATAAGTTATCTTAAAAATCTTCTTCAAGCAAGTATACTAAAAGGCTATTGTGTATATTTCAATAGACTTTGTAGTTAGTTGCCTACTGGATTCTGTAATTAAACAATCACCACTCGATCTGAATTGTGAGCCCTGCTGACCGCAGTGTAGGCCATAGGCAGTGGTCATTAACGCCTCACAGCCATGTGCTGTTGGATTCGGAAGCACGGAGTTGATTGAACCTGACCGGAGGGGGTACACACAAATCATCACAAACTTTAACTTCTGACATCCTCAATCACAGAATCAAGACTCCGTATAACTGTTCCGACCTGCTGTACCATGGTGTACTCCACCCACTGCAGTCAGCCAAGCCCAATAATCATGTGCAGCAGTTAGCTACGGAAGCACAGAGTTCGATGCACCTCAACGGAGACAGTTCTGTAAAAAACAACAAACAGCAGGTAATATCGGACATCGTCCATTTTGGGATCAAGACACCGTTCCACTGTTGGCACCTAGAGTTGGTTGCACCTGGTCGAAGGGACTACCTTCATCTCCACGCTCACATACAGTTCTAACATCGTCCATTGTGGGATCAAGACCCCGTTTCATTGTTCGGACCTGCTGTACCGCGGTGTACTCCACCGACTGCAGTCAGCCAACCCCAATAATCATGTGCAGCATTTAGCTACGGAAACACAGAGTCTGATGCACCTCAACGGAGGGAGTTCTGTGAAAAACAAGCAGCACGTAGTATCATACATTGTCCATTTTGGGATCAAGACGCCGTTCCACTGTTGGGATCTAGAGTTGGTTGCACCTGTTCGAAAGGACTAACTTCATCTCCACTCTCAGATGCTGTTCTAACATCATCCATTGTGGGATCAAGACACCGTTTCACTGTTCGGACCTGTTGTACCGCGGTGTACTCCAGCAACTGCAATCATGTGGAGCACTTAGCTATGGAAGCACAGAGTCTGATGCACCTCAGCAGGTAATATCGGACATCGTCCATTCTGGGATCAAGACACCGTTCCACTGTTGGTACCTGTTGGACTACTGTGTTAGTAGTATATAGAGCACTCCATGGTGCTGGGCCTCAGGCTGGCCGCTGTCTGCCTGTGTCGTGGTAGCCAGTGTTGATCTCAGGAGCCTTCCCAGCTCGCAGACCTCAGCCCAGGATCTTCGCATACGGCGGTGTCAAAAGGTGAACTGTGGGGCATATGTGCGTTGCAGCGGCCATGACGGTTTCTGGGTACCAGCAGGCTGAGAGCATTATTCCCGCAGCCACCTTCGCTCTGCGCAGACCTGACAGACATGTTCGCCATTCCGGAGGAGAACCACACCCACAGAAAAGTTCCTTTTATTCATACCCCTAAGCTAGCCTTGCGTACGCCGAGCCAGCCCACTATGCTAAAGATTTTGGGGGGGGAGGGGGCACGTTCGCGCTATGTTTTCATAATCTTTCCTACTGACTGTACAATCATGGTTGCGTCCACTCTCCACTTCACTCAATAGACCATCAGTGTATGTTGACATGTACATGTCTCTGCTCTGCATACTCAAGTCTCTCCGGTACATCCCCTCAACACTTTGCATTGTATACTTTTATAATCGAGAATCACTTGCCACCTTCGCACATACTTTGCTCCCATCTCTCTCTCCATTCTGCATTGTGTGGCAGAGGTGCTATGTTTGGTTTGTGTACATGGCTAGCCACGGTTCCCACAGTACGTAGTGTCATTGTGTCTGCTAGGTGTACATGTTGTTTGTCATGTTGTATTTGATTATATAAGGTAGCACGTTTTTTTACGGGCATTGGTTTCTCCCATTTACATATCGCTGTCTTAAAGAGGATACCGAATTTTTTCTCACAGGTGAAAAGTGGGACCACAAAGGCAGTCATTCATTACTATGCAAGAATGTCCAACTGCACAACGCTTCTAAGCTTACAGCCCCCAATCTTGAGTGCTTTCGTAGCAGCACGCCAACTCCCACAAACAGACCAACATTCACACAGCTTTCTAATGACAGTTATCTGCTTCTTAATAACATAGACTGCTACGCAATGTGAGCTGGCATACCGTATGTCCTTACTGTTTCAAACCGGATAACTTCCTCTGGCAATCTCTATTCCCACCCACACAAAGAAACTGCTTTTGTTTCAAACAGAACTGTCCTTCACTTCTCCAAAAGTAATTTATCGACTGCAGATAGCACGAACTTCAAGTAAAATACACTCCCTTTTAAATATGAACCTCCCACTACACTTTGTGAATTGTTACACAATTTTCAACATATCTGACATTTAAGGTCTGGCACACTTTTTTAACACTGTCTCCTCCGGCCTTCTCACAGGCTTTCAAACTGTTTTCAGTCTAATACCAGACTTAATTCATTCCATCATCTCTGGAATAACAGCAACAGTGCCCATAATTCTCGCTCTGTTTGCGGCCATCCTACTACTATTTTAGCGTGTTAAAAATGGCTGCGCTCCCTGTGGTAACAAGCATGTCCGACAGAATCCGCCTTTACGCGCAGCTACATCAATACCGTGAAAAAATGGAACAACTTTTCGGCTGCCTGCCTCTATCCATTATCGAAGCCAGCTACAACATGACATTTATTTACACCTATACAATCTGCGTGCAACCATCTTTTTATTGCAAAACTTTCCCAATCGACTGGCGAATGGATCTATGTCTTGCCACCATCCCAGCAAACGCTCCCGATATCCAGCAGGTAATAGAGTATCTTGAAAACCATGAACTTGATTGTTCGGACAGTGGAGCAATGGCGGATGCAACTGAAAAAGGTATCTTGGCAGAATGGGATTTCTGCGCAGCCGCGAAAGATCTCCTGCAACATACGACCTTTGACAACATCGCAGATTGCTTGCCAATTCAAATTGCCGCTCCAACATTCGGGGAACATTACTGTCCCTTCGAGGATATGAATTGGATCGCTTTGCTTTTCTCACACGATGGCAACAATCACCTCTTGGAACATTACGCATCTCAAGCCGCTGAAGAACTTCCGGACTGCAATCTCCAAGACTTGTAAGAAATTCACTTTATTCTTGGATTGATTTTTTCCAACTTTTTTGACTTTTTCCTATAAAAATTTGTAATACACTTCAATTGAATTATTTTCATATAATACATTTCTAAGTATGCTTAGGCATTTGAACTGTGTTTTCATTATTGGCCCTTACATCTCCACACTAACCAGGGATGGATGATGTATGGCCTGTGCAAATACGCTATTTACTTGCTAAATTAGCCTAAACACAACATCCATTTTGAAACCATATCTATTCTTTGTACACACGTCTCTCTGCGTGCCTGTTATCCACGAAGCCCTTTCACACAAATTAGCTCATCCTCAGCCTCTGTTCACGAGCTGGCGATCAAGATCAAAAAACACGGCATTGTTTAGGAACTGGTTGGCACATTGTGGTAATCGTATCCTACCTTTATTTTCATTCTACAATTTACAGTTTGCCTCAGCTGGATGCTTTAGCTCTTGCACCAGTGGTTCCATTTATGGCACTTAAATAAAACACTTTTTATATAACTTGCAGACGCCATCACTTTATCCCACACAGCCACTTTCTTAAACACACCGGAATTCACCATTTGTCTTCTGTGGCATTGCAACCTTCTGCATTATATTCTTCATGATTATTTCTTTATTCCTTCTTGCTAAAACACTCCATTTGAGTCTTCAGACCGGTAGGGGTGAGTAGTTTGCTTCCCACTCCCGCTATAGTCTAAACCCATACTAACACCACTTGCACAGCTATGCTACAGCGGCCAGTATGCTACAGCGCCCAGAGCACATCAGTTTACAGCAATCAGCTCAGGGTTTCATCCCCGAGTGTACCGGCACCTCACCTCAGCACCATCTCACTCTGGGCAAAACAGCACTTTCACAACGCTAGGGGTGAATACTTAGCTTCACACTACCTCTATAGCAAACCCTAACCACCCCACAGAGCTCACAGCGCTATAGTCTAAACCCAAACTAACACCACTTGCACAGCTATGCTACAGCAGCCAATATGCTACAGTGCCAGGAGCACATCAGTTTACAGAAATCAGCTCACGGTTTCAACCCCGAGTGTACCGGCACCTCACCTCAGCACCATCTCACTCTGGGCAAAACAGCACTTTCACATCGCTAGGGGTGAATACTTTGCTTCACACTCCCTCTATAGCACACCCTAACCACCCCACAGAGCGCACAGCGCTATAGTCTAAACCCATACTAACACCACTTGCACAGCTATGCTACAGCGGCCAGTATGCTACAGCGCCAGGAGCACATCAGTTTACAGCAATCAGCTCACTGTTTCATCCCCAAGTGTACCGGCACCTCACCTCAGCACCATCTCACTCTGGGCAAAACAGCACTTTCACACCGCTAGGGGTGAATACATCGCTTCACACTCCCTGTGTAGCACACCCTAACCACCACACAGACCTCACAGTGCTCCTACCCTCCTCTTTCCTACTCTTTTTGCCATTTTTTCCCCTTACTCGCTTCAACAGAATCACAAAATGGCTGCCAACACTTCCTAGTTGCAACCGCTCGCACCGCTCGCAGCCAATAAGCAGCAAGCTCGTGCTCGTAACCCCTCAGCCAATCAGAAGGCAGAATTCCCAAATATCGATATCTGTAAATTTAAATATTTCTCCAAACCAAACGGATTTACACCAAATAAACAAAAGCGTGCTTTCTAGACCAAGATCCTTCTCCCTGCCAAATTTGGGGTAATTCCGTTCACCCGTTCGACCTGTAGCCTTGTCTAAAGTTTCCTATGGAAATTTACATAGAGAAAACACGTTTTGGGACCCCCCTTTTTTCTTGGCCAGTCCTTGACGAATCACCCCCAAACTTTCAACATAGGAGCTGATATGAACAAAGAATTAGTTTGGAAAATTTCATGAAGAGTCATCAAATGACGCCAAAGTTAGGAGCAAAACCAAAAATTATATTTATATGTATATTTAATTATTTTAAAATAACCCCTAAAACCCATAAATGTCCATTTGTATCCCAATGACTAAACTCCCCCAACATTGTTAGATTACCCATACCCATATCCACTAAAATCTTAAATTACCCTTGGCACCCCAAAACCACCCTGCACCGTAAAATTACCCTGTGCACCCCAAAACCCAACCCCACCCTGACCCATAAAAATACTCCTGCACACCAAAACCCAAACAAACCCTAAATCCTAAAAATACCCCGTACCCCAAAACCTAAACCCACCCTGTACCCTGAAATTACCCTGTGCACCCCAAAACCCAAACCCACCCTAAACCCTAAAAATACCCCCTGCACCCCAAAACCCAAACCCACCCTGACTCTAAAAATACACCAGCACCCCAAAACCCAAACCCACCCTGAACCCTAAAAATACCCCAGCATCCCAAAACCTAAACCCACCCTAAACCCTAAAAATACCCCTGCACCCCAAAAACCCAAACCCACCCTAAACCCTAAAAATGTCCCAGTACCCCAAAACCTAAATACCCCAGCACCCAAAAACCTAAACCCACCCTGAATGCTAAAAATACCCCCAGCCCCCCAAAACCCTAAACCACCCTGACCCCTAAAAATACCCCAGCACCCCAAAACCCTAACCCACCCTGAACCGTAAAAGTACCCTGTTCACCCCAAAACCCAAACCCACCCTGAACCCTAAAAATACCCAAGCACCCCAAAACCCAAACATACCCTTAACCCTAAAATTACCCGTGAACCCCAAAACAAATACCCCAAAACCCTATACTTACCTTATACTTACATATAAAAAACATATGCTTTTACCATTCAAGCATTTACAATGAATTTCGTTGTAAAAGCATGCGTGGTAAAAGCATATAAAATGTAATGCCATGCTTTGTAATAGCATTGCGGTGTAATGGTAGTTGCGTTGTGATGGTATGCGGGGTGGTGGTAGTTGTGGTAAAAGATTAGTTTTAATGGGTTTTTACCTATATATATGTTTTTTACACGTATTAGACTGAGTAAATCAGCTATACAATGGGGCAGTGAAAGTTGCATCACAATAAAGACAAGCATATAGAACAGCTACATAGAGTAACATAATGGCTATATCAAAATGTCTAAAATAATTGAATATGAGCATCACTCAGATAGCTCAGAGTGGTGGAGCTGGGCCGGGTTTAGCAGACTATCATGGGAGCCAGAGAAAATACAGCTTACGTAATGGATAAGGAGGGGGAAGAGCTTGGACCAAGTTAAAATCAAGCTCATGTTGGAATGCCTTTCTCTTTGAGAGAGACCATCAGAAGATCGGCTCTCTATAGAAGCAAAGAGGGTAGGAAGTAGTTCATAATGAATCTCTGGAACAAGAGGGATTTCAGATCTTGTTTGAAGGATGTGAAAAAGGGGGTTTGTCCAGATCTCTGGGGGGGTGGTGTTCCATATTTAGGGGGTGCTCCTTAAAGGAAGGAGGATTTCCTGAATCTCAGTTCATCTAACAGGAGAAAGCTTGCATTCTGTGTAGCATAGAAACCACCAGATATTTTAGGTTTATGAGCCAGGTATCCTAGAGTGCCCTCTTGCAGGGCTATGTGAGTAACATAAGCTATTTTGAAGATATTTCTAGATTCAAGAGGTATCCTGTTAAGGGGGACAAGCACTGTCGAGATGCTCTGAAATGCCTTCTTCCTGAAATAGGTTTAGCAGCAGAGAGTGAGGTTGCCTTCATAGGAGTTAGGAGCAAGGTGCATCTTGGGAATGCCTCTAAGGAGGGCAGTTCCATAGTCGAGCATAGAGAGGACTCTGACTTGCACAATCTGTTTCAGGACTGGTTAGGGAATGAAAGGTCCAATGGGGAGTGTCAGTAGGGCTGGGGCTGTTCATTTTCGTTATGCATATTAACGTGAGCATGAAGATCCAGGGTTCCTGGTGAGGATGACTCACAGAATTCTAGAGCACTAAATGATTTTGGGGTCACCACCTAGTGTATTTAATGTGATTAGTCATTCTTAGATTTGGGTAAAGGAAGGGAGAGAGAGAAGAGGAGGAATTCCAACTTGAGAGGGTTTAGATTCAGGTGTGAGGCAGATAGTCAGACTTTGATGTAGACAATAAATTGATTAAGCTGAGGGTTGTCATCCAGAGATGTGGCTTTTACATAAAACTGTGTGGCATCAGCATAGAGCTAATTTGAGGTATTTGCCTGTTCTTGGATGGTGGTTAGAGGTTCTTTATAGAGATTGAAGAGAAATGGAGACACAATGAAGCTTTGAGATAACTCTTATGTGCTGATGGTCAGTTCTACAAAGTACATGTCTAATGTGACTAAATAAGAGGCGAACCAGTACTTTTCTAGCTATCCCTATTCTCTCTTTGAAAGTGTTTAGTTGAATATTGTGATTGACTGTGCCGAGTGATGAGAAATAAATCCAGCAGTATGAGTAAGCAGGTGTCTTCTTCATCCAAGTGTCTCAAGGCATCGTCCACTATCTGAGGATTGGCTGTGTGCTGTAACACAGTCTGAAGCCCAACTGTAGGTTGCTTAGCAATCTCTGCTCCTAAATGTGCTGACTCAGTTAAGGAGCCATGCAGCTTTCTATAATTTTTGGTGTGAATGGATGTGGCTAACCAGACAGAGGTTATTCATGCCCTGGTTCCTTTAAGAGCAGTGAGAAGCGACCTTGTTTCAGGCAGTCCAGGGCCCTCCTTCAGCCAATGAGGTACTAGTCAGCTGTGTCCATAATAATATGATGACTCAGCAGCACTCTTTGCCTAATGAAGCAGGAAACGGATCGTTAAGATGAGTGAATGGATTTATTTCCTGGTAGTGACAGTAGCCTCCCCTTCCTTGACCGATCTTATTTTATTCCATGATATGTTGCTTTTCGTTGTTAGGAAAAATATATTGGACGGAGCTGGGATTCTTAGCAGTGAAAGTTCAAGCTTATTGATTTATTCTGTGAAGAAGTCTGATAACTCTTTGCTTTTTTTCAAATGGAATGAATGACAACTTCTTCTTGGAGTTCATGTGTGGCATAATAATCTCATAACATTTTTTATACCTGTTTTTGGTTAATCTAAATGTGATCTGAAATATGGGGCTTTTGCCTCGAATATGCTGGATTTGTTATGTCATCTTTTTGAGAGAAGGGATAGATTCATGATTGAGGGGTTTTGTTTTCATCTCCATTTACTCAATTTAAGTTGTCTTCTCCATTTGTTAAGGTTATCGTTGTACCATATGGTAGAGGCTCTTACTTTTTTGCCCTCTGAGCTTCCTTGGGACTAGTTCATCTATTATGTAAGACATTGTTTCATTGTAATAGTTGGCAAACTATGTGGCAACCTTTGATTTGTCGACTGGTGCCAGGACAAGCCTGACTTTGGAAGATGTTAAATTTCAATGTGGTGACCTTGGTTATCAATTAATACATAAGACACATGGGGGATATTCTCAAGAACGTGCGATAATTATCGCCAAAATCGGTTAACGCATTCTTTCATATCGCAGTCTATCGCGGGAAAATAACTCTGTGTTAACGTCCTATTCACAACACGGCGGTAACATGCAATAGTTTCCCGATAACGCAACAAATGTCCGCGATAAAAGTCCCTGGATGGCGATAAAAATTTAAACCCGAATGTGAAAAAAGTTGCGATGGGCACAACTGCGATAAAAAATCCAGCTAGAAGCAGCACCAGCCTGCAAGTCCCACAAGTCAGGTGGCCAAAATCACTACAAAAGCAGCAACCAAAAACACAAACAAGACCCAAACAAATGCGAAGCAACAGGATGAGTAATGGCCAGGGACTGGGGACGGGGGAGATGGGCACAATGGTACACATGCACAAGTAAGTATAGCACATCTGCGGACAAACCATGCCCAAGAGTCACAACTCCGACCAAGAGCCCTATTTACGCAAGTCTGCAACATCTCAGCACTGTATAAGCACAGAAGTGAAAGGCACACTGCCTGAAAGGGATAAGGGCCAGCCAAATCAGAACCGAAGGGACAACTCACCCACAATGCAGCACACACACATAAGATGCAGAGCACCCCAACATTGACAACAATGTGGTACAAACTGCAACACTTTCACAACAGAACAAAGGACACAACTGCTGCCACATGTGTGTAGAAAATGGCCATTCAGATTTTGCATAGCAGGAAACTCTGAGATGACAATGTACATGTACAAACTCACATCCCTGATGGTGTAGGAATGCCAAGTGTCCCGCTCCAAATAGGCGTCTCCTCATAAAGTCACAATGTACATTGTCATGCAGTCTGACAGTAAACTTGTACAATGCGTGAACATACATGTGAACACAATGTCAATCTGCATTTCCCCTTCACATTGCAGAGGGAGAATCAACACCTCCTGCAGAGCAGACCCAACAACTTAGCACTGATGATGAAGAGGACCTCCCCAACATCTACACCGACGCAATCCAACAGCTCAGGGACAGCTCCGGCACCCCACCTCCTTGAGAAGGGCAGCCCAGCTGCATCCATGAGACCCCACCCCATGCACAGACCACACAGCAAAAGCACCTACCACCATGGCAGTCTCCCAGGACCCCAATGACCAACACATGGCCTTCCAACGCCGTGTGTTAGGGTGCCAGGAGGAAATGTCTGACCAGCTGCGGGTCGGGTTCGACCTCATGGCAGCCAAACAAGATGCCATATGTGTGTGTCTAAGTCCCATCAGGGACCACTCACAGTCCCTAACGGACACCTACTGTCCGCTCCTTGCTCTACAACAAGCCATGGCGGACATCGCTGGAGTCATGACTCTGAGCCAAGAACAAATGTCTAGTCAGAGTCACCCCAGCGATGTCAGCAAGGAGTCGTGTCACATGCGAATGATCATGGAGCACATGGAGCAGATGCAACCCTCACAAATGGCTGCCACGGCTGCACACCAGCGAGATGTAGCTGTTATCGTTCATGCCCTGGAGATACTCATCATGGCATTGCCACCACAAGGCCTGGCGCGGATGGATGCTGGAGATACTACTGCATCCACATCTCCTCCCCCTGAAGTGTCAGTGCCACACAGTGCGGCAGATTTTCCACCTCCGTCCCCTGATGTGTCACTGCCACACAGTGATGCAGACAAAACATGACCAACCGCATGAGAGGCACCTGACACATCAGAGGATGAAGATGATGATGAATCTGGCTTTGTGGCTAAGATGAAGTGGACTTTAGTCTTCCACTCCGCATGAACTTGTTAATCCCGAAAGGACTCTGGCTGTCCCTTCACTGGCCAACAATGCAAAGGGGGGTTTGCATGGCCCTGTACTGGTCAAGCTTCAACACTCCACTGAATGTGAATAAAACAATCCAATTCACACAGATATGTCATGGCCATGATCAATCAAGAATGAAAGTATGGATGAATGTAGGGACAGTGATTCCACAAAAAGGTACTTCCTGGGTAATGCTATCAATGTGCATGTATGGCCATGACCGAGATAGGCATTGAGGCACACATTGTCATTCAAATCAACACTCAACACAGTTGAATACAAGTGAAGGTGTGCAGACTTTATTATCATATGCATGTCAGTACAGGCAAGATAAGTGCCACAACATGCAGACCAGTGCAGCAGTATGTCAGAATGAGAAACGTTGCCAAGCGCCGCTGTCCACTCCAGGGTAGTGCCTCACCTTTCACAGGTGTGTGTTAAGCCATGTTGTTGTCCGCTCACGTATTCGGAGTGCAGGCGAATGCAGGCATATCCACTGTTGTCGTGGGATATGTGACCAGATCTCCAAGATGCAACAAGGTGTTGGGTCATGTGCAATGTGTTCCAATCTATTGTGGCTGCAGGTACGTAGTTACTTGTCCATGAAAGCGATTGCAGCTTCCTAGGCTAACATTTCCAACAAGAGGTCGTTGTCGACTTCATCAAACAGGGCGGAGAGGCGATCCATTAGCAGGTCCGAAAGATGTGCTGCTTCCACCCCTTCACACCAATTAGCTCTAAAGACCAACAGGGGAGCGGTTAAATGTGGTCACTGCACACAAGGATTTGTGCAATCTCCCAGGTTTAGCTGCCAGCATGCATGCCAAGTATCAAGGCATCCCATGAACGGATATCACGGTGACACTCTTGGTCGTGGGCCAACAGGGGGCGCACATACAAGTCAAAATCCACTTCAGCTACCGTCCTGTTGGATAGGCAGACATCCATGGACCACTCGAATATGCACAATCAACAATGCAACACAGGGTGAATGCAGGTGACGTCGGCAAGGTGGAACTTAGCCGGTAACTGATCCGCAGCACTGCCAATGGCAGTGCCCCCAGTAAATGCAGCATTCGTGCACGGTACAGTTACACGTGACAGGGGTTTTGCATGCGTCCGGGATGTTCGGCCATTGCGTCAGTGGCTCTTGTTGAAGCGGCACTATTCTGACCTGCCCCAGGTCTGTGGATGAATGTCACATCTCGGAACAATGAGTTGTTTTAGTGTGCACCGGTTGTACGCCTGGGATGTTGTGGGAGTGAGTGTGAATGGTATTCCATGCAAGATAACTTCGAGGAAGGACTCTTGTGTGTGGGGTGTGTATACTGTGGTCTCTCGTCGGGCTGTGCATAGTGTGGGAGTCGGCATCAGCTGCTATTTTATCTGTCAAGGGTTGCCGAGCACATGCAACTCCGAGGTCAGAGGTGCAGATGTGCTGCCGCCTGACAGTTCAGACAAAGGAGCTTTCATCCCTAGTGTAAGTTTGAAATCTGCTTGCATTCATGAAATGTGAAGTGGCTTGTTGGGGGTGGGATGAGTGTGACTTTGGGATTCATTTTTGACATGCCTTGCATGGGGCATATGAGGGAATCACTGTGTGTTATGTTACCACAGAGCTGCTCATCCCTCTCCCGAACCCATTTACTTATGTGCGCTGCACGATTGCATCATTTGCACTCCTACGGCACAGTATTGTCATGCCTGTCTGCGCATGTCCACAAGCCTGACAACAACACTGTGATGTTGGCCGTTAAAGGGGGTCACTTGAGTGCAGGCCCATGGTAAGGATAGGGCAGACACAGATGTAGGGTACATGCCTGGCTGAACTGGCACTGCTAATGTGGCTAGGCATTTGGCTCATGCTGCGGCAATACAAATACACACAACACTTGGCATGTATGATCCTGGAGCCCGAGCGGTCTTGCGCTCCTTCATTACTCTGTTTGTGCAAGCCCGCCCTCCAGCTGCATGCTACATTTCAACATTGTCGCTTACGCGGGGACTACATGTCCATGCTCTTACCTGCCTGAGGTGACATGGTTGCGTCTGCTGTCCACAGCACAATGTAATGTGTTAGGGCCCAGGGCCATCATTCATACATAATGACCACACGGATACACTTGGATAGGTAGTGCAACTGGCTACGGGCACATGCGCCCGGACCCTTTTTATTACCAGGATCACATATCCAGTGACGCCTGTGCTGGATGGGTGCGGGGTGAGTGTGAGCCAGCCCTCAGGGGATTGTTGGTGCTGGCAACAACTTGAACAGTGATCACTTTTAAAGCCACCAACGCCGGTATACAGCACTGAGGAGGGAGCACAGGGGGACTACATGCCCTAGTGGCCTTTGCACCAGGCTGACGCCGCTTTCCCGTGCCCAGAGGCGCGTAAATCCATCTTGCGGCTCCCACAGCGCGGGGGCCGCCAATGCCAGTATCCAGCACTGAGGAGGGAGCACAGGGGGACTACAAGCCCCAGCGGCCTCTATCGTCAATTATGGGTAAGCGGAAACAATTATGCAGTCAAGACCAGGGGGTCTAAAAGCAAAAATCCCAAGAAAGTCTGCATCCATCATCTCATATTTAACCTCGATGGTGGGAGCTTTAAACAAGGAGATAGCTAAGGCAGAAAAATAACTGGGTTTGGGGACGAGTCAAGAGTCTGGAGAGGGGAATGTTATATCTGAGTCTGTGACTAAAATCCCTGTTTCACTGGAGCCAAGAGTGCTGATAAATACACCGATAGCTGTGAGAGAAGCACCGAATCACGATGCTGTGCAGACTGGGGGCATTGATGGGGCAACTAAAGAACCCTTGCCTGATTTGGAAAAGGCATCAAAAGAGCCGATCTTGGAACCATCCGGGAAAAAGAGGGACACCAGAAAAATTATTAAGCGGGACAAAGGCTTGAAAAAGAGTAACTCTATGCAAGGGAATGTTGTCGATGAGAATACTCAACTAATACTGCGGAACCTGGTGGAGGACATATTTAGCTTGTGGTAGGAGTCTATACTCACTAGTATTGCTAAAGATATAATTGACACTTTGAATACGTGTGTCACGGGGATCTTGACAAAATTTGAGTGTATTGACTCTTTTTTAACGGAACCGAAAATTCCGCATGTTACCCCCAGCTTAAATATACTACCAAATACCCAATTAGAGATTAGGCCACATACTGGTAAGAATTACTCGGGTAGTCAACCCCAATTCCAATCACAGGCTAGGTCTAAATTTGGATCTTCGGATAGATCTGTGGTATCTCAGGGCCCCATGTAGGGGGGGTGAAGGGGGAAACCCACCCATGTTGCCGGAGCCTTTAAAACTTGCCAGTTACTGTACAACTCTGGCTACTAGCGAGACCCCAGCCCTACAAGAGAGGAATATAAAATCCAATTGCTGTAGACTTAACCTCCCCCCAGAAGCCACCCCTCTGGTAGCGGTTCTTGTAGGAGTACCCCCACTTGGTGATGATGATAACGAAACCACCCAGGCTCTGCTACGAAAAACCAAAAATTGGTATGATCAACATTGTATTGGCAATGCCGAGATTTCTTCTAACATTATAATGGCTAGATGGGTGGGGTGGGTTGGTAATTGTCCCAAACAAGTTGACGATGATTGTATTATTATTAATTTTAACAAACGGAATTTAGCTGATAGGCTGTTTTGGGATGCTTCTGAGTTGGAGAAGGCGGGTATTAGGGCTGTGCCGCTGGGTTTTTTCTATCCCACAGTAAGAAGTTCAAATTCACTTGTTAGATCTCAGACTGAGGCATACCCAAAGAGGCCTTACCAGACTTTTAATCGCCCCTCATGAATTAAAGACCCTGAGTTGCGTCCAGAAAATTTTTGCTGGAGAGACGTAGCAGCCCCACAAACATTATCCATGCAAACAGGGTCTGAAGGAGCTGCTTTAGCTCTATCAAATAGATTTCTCCCACTGTCCCAGCTAGATGAGAATGACTGACTGGAGACACCCAATTATTGTTTACCTGATCATCAGCTGGAACATTGCGTGTCTTAGAACTAAAAGAGATGTCCCTGGCTGAAAACAACATGACATTATTGGCCTCCAGGAAACGTGGGATAGGGCGAGCAAATTTTGGCTGGATGGGTTTAAAACTTATTGCTCACCTGCACGTCCTGCCCAGGCAGCTAGAGCAAAGGGGGTCTACTGCTCCTTTTTTCACTAAAGCTAAAAGGGTCAACAAAGAGGCTGAAGTTGAGCTCCCATAATTGTTTGATAGTAGAATTAAGCACTCCTAACTGTCCTAAAATATTATAAGTTATTTTTTATAATTCTGGGGAAAGTGATTTTATGAATTCACTGGGGCAGATTCTGGTACACTTAGCTCTTGCGCTCCTTCCTTGTAACCAGTGGACTGCCGATTCTCGCTTGACTGGATGCAGACAGTACTGACAGAGACCTGTGAGCAGCAGACGCCTGTGACAAGCCGAGAACCCAGCTGAGAGCCGAGAGTCACGGCGGGTGAATAGAGCGGTCGATACCCGCAGCCAAGGCAGGATGCGGGGGGGGGAGCCGCTGAGAGCCGCGGTGGGAGAATAGAGCGGCCGAGACTCGCTGACTCACGGCTTGAGACCCGCAGTTGTGGCAGGATGTGGGACATGGGGAAAAGCTGCTGAGAGCCGCAGCAGATGAACAGAGCAGCTTGAGATCCACAACCACAACTGAGGCGGGACGCGGGAGAGAGCAGCAAGTGACCCGTGGTGAGCCTGGTGACCGGGCCCACAGCAGCTAGGCTGCCTGCTGCCTGCTGCCTTACCACCATTACTGCCACAGCAAGGGAGCCGCCTGGGAAAGCGAGAGGCGGACAGCCCACCAACATACCATTACACCATCATCATGAAACAGCCGGTGGACATCGTGAGCCAGGTACTAGCTGTAAGCGTGGATTAAGTAGATAGGGGTGATTGGGGGCAGTACTGAAATAACAGAGGGGTCAAGCAGAGTTAGGCACAGCCTCCCTTGACTCCCCCTCTCCCCCTCCCCTGGCTCCTCATTTCTTTCATACAACAATAGAGTGGTGTTTGGCTGCAGTCATCATATGCTAAACCAAAAAAAAAAAAAGAGCAAAGGCGAACACATCGCATTACAAGGAAATCAAGTGAAGGGAAGGAAAAAAAAAGTGCTAAAGCCAAGAGTAGCCACTTCCACTCCCCCTCCTCTCAGTTAAATCATAATGCGGTCTGGAAGGCTTAAAAAAGAAACAGCAAAAAAACGCAAGAAGTTGAATAAAGAATCCACAGAACCACTCGAGGAACAGGTGACTGAGTAACCCCATCTCTTGGCGCCATTACTATCACCAACCCACCTGCAGAATCATGAACATGGTCCCTGCCTCATAGGCTGTACTACCAAGACTGAAATAACCCAAACGCCCTCAATTCAACAGCACAATATGCAGGATGAAACAATCAACGACGTAAAAAAAAGGTCCCTCAGAGACTTCTTTAGAACCAAAGTTCAAATCAACCCCATCGAAATATCGCCTCAACTTGTCCAGCTGCCTTAAACTCTCCCCAATATTGACACCGTTCAGATTAAAGTGCAGGCCTTGATTCACGAACAGTTTCAAAACCAGGCCACCACTATATCCCCAGATGGTCATTCAACAAGGGTCGTACTCTCTACACCTGAAAAAAATAGGTCAAGACCAGTTACCCGACTAGGAAATATATCTTCTACCTCACAACAAGTTCAACAATTTAATAAGGAACAGAGTTCATCACCAATAACCACTTCAAGCGATGATTCTCCCTTCAACCCCAGATCACCTTTACAGCAGGAAACCAACTTTCATATAGATAATCCGGGCTCCCCTGGAAGGAAAATAAAATCTACCCCCCAAGCAGAGCAATGGACCAGAACTTTTCCAGGTATATCAAGCCGTTAACGCCAACGATGCCACCCGTCTTTGCCCATTACGAATCCCCTGAAATAAAGTCAGGTGAGCCCAATGACCATTCCCTCTTGGATTTATCTTTTTTCAAGACAGAACTTAATAAAACAAAAGACACAACTGAAGGCCTTGACCCAGCAGCATTTGAATCCACCATCATCTGGCCTCAGCTCCTTCAAACTTTGCAATCTACAGTGTCCGCATTAAATTATCATTCAGACAAACTTGATTTACAAGTTGACCTTTTAAATACATTAGCAGTATACACGGCAGGGATCAACAGCAAACTAGAAGGCTTGAATTCCTTAATAACAAAAGCACAATCTAAAGTCAACCTGACACAAGCGATATGCTGCTGCTCGCCAATAATTGACAGCTTGTCTACACTTCCTCAGTTCCTCGCTATGGTCCTGACAGAAATAAAGAAACTATCATCAGGTTTGCAAGTTCAGCCACATCCCCCAGGTTCACACCAATTAATGCAACCACTCCAAAAGTGAAAGACCAAAGCTTAAATCACAATAAATCCGGCAAAAATCATAAGGCTTCTTCAGCAAAAATCAACACTCGATCAACCGATGCTCTAGTAATAGTCTCGTCCCCACAATAATCGAGACAATCGAGTGGCACTTAAGGAATACGGTATCTTCCAACCAATCAAATCAAATAACAAAAATAATACTATGTTGAAAACAGACAAACCTTTTACATACGAGATAGTGCAAATTGCTGACACCAGAGATGCTGGACCAGGTACGGGATTAATGAATAAATCCACTCAAAATCAACACCTGAGCAAAAGAGAAAGGAAGAGATTACGGAAAAACACAATAAACGTAGCACAGTGATTCAAAATACGACCAGCGAGCCATCACGTATTGAAAAGGGTAACACACGACTCAGCTCAATCAGTACTGTAAGTTCCGATACCATTCTTACATCACCACAAAAATCACACACACAATTATTCACAGTGTTACCCGGCAAGGTGCTAACAGCACCCGCCAATAGCAAAAAAAACAAGGAACTACCTGGGGCTAGGGGAGAAGTTCCAGAGAAGCCTCTGAAGGCTTTGACATCAGATGAGCCGGGAAAGGTCACGAAGCCAGAAATATTATCTTACAACGTTAAGACCGGACTAGATGACCCGATAGTCCCAACAAATATGGTGAGTGCCCAAAGGAAAACCAAAACAGGGAAATCATAGAACAGCATTATGATGAGTATAGGTCAAGAGGCAAGGAAAACCTTCAGATAACATTATTCAAGAACTTGGACATATTACAAACGGGTAAGCTTTTACCCAATAAAGTAGACCATGAACCCCGAGGTGAATATGTGGGATATAAGCAACAATCGCCCTATATTCACAGGAGAATTGACTTATCTCAAATCACGGATGAAAACAATCATAAGACCTCTGGCCAGGACCTTTTAACAACCAATTTAAAAACTAAACTGTTAATTATTCCTGAAGATCACACTCAAGGACCACATGACATCCTGAATAGAGGAAACATTCTGAAACTTTTTAAATGTACCCATGTATTGTGCCAGATTGAATCCAATGGTATAATCTCAATTGAGTTTAAACCTATCGGAAGTAACCAATTCACAGAATCAACGTTAATCACTTTTTCAACTGCAGCAATCAAGGAGCAAGTAATTTCAAGGTCTGACTTATTTAATAAATGGGGTATCAAAATAATTCCCCAAACGGAACCACAGTATCCATTGGTCTTTGTAAAACCCCCCGCCCATATTAGATAAACAGGGACCACCATTTTTCTCAATATTAAGATCAGCTAAAGGGCGATCCCCAGTAAGGGTGATCCATCCAAAAATAGAGGAGGTCAAAACCACAGCGATCGACTGGGCCTGGCTGCCAGTGGCCCTGGACGGGGGAAATCACAATTGAACTGAACCTGGTCTCTCAGTGTGCTCATGGAACATCAACGGCCTTACCCGAAAACTTCAATCCCCAGATGTGATAACGTTTAAAAAAAATTAGGAGGTTGTACTATTGCAAGAAACATGGTCCTTGGTTAGCCTCCCAATAGAAGGATACATGGAATTCAGAACACCCGCTCAGAGGCTGCATAAGTCTGGCTGACCCAGCGGCGGTCTTTCAATTTACATCTCAGCCAAGTTAATATAGTGCAATTGACATTTGAAGAAGATTGGATTTCTGGCGTAAGGATCGAAAATTCCAAACAGACCGAACAACTAATCCTGATCAATATCTACATCCCACCAAGCGTCAGGGAGAAAAAAATGAAGTTTAACCACCTAATCCAGGGTTTGTGTAATATACAAAGTAACTACAAAAGACCAGCCTGCCTAGTAACTGGCGACTACAACACAAACCTTTTTCAAGAACTTCCGGAAGAGTGTGACGCACCGCGGCCAGACATTCTGTAACAAATAAAACCCACTGGCAATAAATACAGCAAACTAGGCGAATATATGGTACTACAACTCAGTGCTCTGGGTTACACAATCTCAAATGGTCGCTTCCCTAAGGATAACCCTCCCAATTGGACAAGATCAAATGGTCATACCCACTCTTTTCTAGACTATACCATCTGTAACAAGGAAACCCTTCCTTTTATCGAGAATTACACTATAGCTGTTGGAGGAGACAGTGACCATCGCCCCCAAGTGACCACCTTGTCATTTCACTTAGTACATCATGCCATGACAAGTCTGACTTCAGAAGGTAACTATACTGAAAATCTCAAAAGGCTGAAGTGGTCTGATCCAATTATACCAGCAATAATAAGCTAATGTAGAGCCCAGCAAGATTCAATGAGTACTGCTGCATTCTTGCCTACTACATCATGGGAACTCTTCTCCCGGGAACTGCTCAAAAAATTCCCACGTACTACACGAAAAACCAAAAAAGGAAATCAGGCAATAATAACAGCCGGAATCAGGAAATTAAAATCAGTACGTAATAGTGCCCTAAGACAAGTATGCAGGCTCCCAGGGGAAGATCATAATCTTAACAAATATAAGCAAGCCCAAAAAGCACTTTGACATGCAGTATTCATCGAGAAAAAGAAACGCTCCGAGCAGTTCTGGCTAAAATTGTTACACGCAAGTAAAAATCATAACCTAAAATCCTTCTGGTAACTTGTTAATACTAAAACACACAAATAAGGAGGACAAAGTAGCACTAACATCTCTGAATCTGAATGGGTATCCTATCTAACAACTCATTTTGAGAAACCAGAAAAAGATGTCCCATTGGCAAGACCACTAGCCACGGCTACACAACTCAATTCATGCCAATCATTAGGCATAATGGATGCAAGGACACTAGGAAGCCATGCTGAACTAAACACAAGGACTTCATTGACAACTGACACGGAATTTCTGCTTCAGTCCACAGAACTGTCACAAAGCGCACCAACAACACTGGGAATCATTACGGAAAAAAACGCACAAATTATAACCGAGGGTCGTTCAGATGGAGCTCCAGGGCCAAATGGTCTACCTCAGTCTCTGTTTAAACAGGATACAGAATTTTGGGCCAATCAATTGGGACCTCATTTCTCCTATTGCCGGATCAAATCAGTAATACCGGAATCGTGGCAAGGTGCCATTATCCATCCAATTTATAAAGGTGGCAAGAGATCAGACCCGAAAAACTACAGGATGATCACCCTACTGGACGTGGAATCGAAATACTATGCTAAGCTGCTCCTTCAAGACCTGGTATCCTGAGCTGCAAAAAAATATCTTATACCTTTCAACCAGACAGGATCTGTGCAAAAAGCAGGCACAATAACAAACTTGTTTGCAATTTCTGCCCTGCTGGATAAAGTGTCAGCCTTAGGAACGTTAATGCATGGCTGTTTCGTTGACTTTAAGGCTGATTTCGTCCGCGTACCTCGAAGCCGACTATGGCTCAAACTGCGGAAATGGGGGATTCCACCAGTATTACTACAAGCCATAATCACGCTACACACTAACACATGGATCCGTATAAAACTTGGGGATGGATCATACATCTCAAGGAAAATACAAACAACCCGCGGAGTGAAACAAGGGTGCATGCTGGCGCCCCTTCTTTTCAACCTTTTCATCTCCGATTTGTCAGAATTACTTGACGAAGTTAATTCTCATCCTCCAAAACTCGCTGGGACAGGAGTTAGTAATCTACTGTATGCGGACGATCTGGTCCTCCTTAGTCACACCAGGGTTGGCTTGCAGAGACTACTTGATCGGTTGTCTCTATATACCACCGAAAACGATCTGGAACTGAATTTAACAAAGACAAGGGCAATTACCTTTGGACAAAGGAAATATCAAGGTGGCGGTTGGCAATACAATGGTAAAAACGTTGACAGAGCCCTTTCTTACAAGTACCCGGGGGTTCACTTGGACAGAAGGGGAATATACTCCAAGCATAGAGACGAGGTAGAAGCTAAAGCCCTGACAATCCAAGTGGCTTTTAAGACTCTTGCAAAGGCAATTGTCCGGTCCTAGTCTGACCCCACTCATAACTGTCATGAAGGCCAAAATCATCAATTTCCTCTCCTATAGTCAGGAGATCATGCAAGGGAAAGACAACAGCTACGTAAACAAAATAATAAGAAGAACATTCAAACAGGTGCTGGTGCTCCAGCGCTGAATACCAAAAATCCCCTCACTACATCACAGACCACAGATCTTCTTCAACAACCAACATCCATTCACTCATTCACTGGTGGGGCCCATAACACCAATCATTCATTCTACTTTTAGATCAATGGTCCTCGAGAAAAAGAGAAGGGAAACTCTTTTCTCTTCTTTCCATGCGCTGGAAACCTATGGGAGGAAGATTTACACCAATCACCTGATGAGTAACAACAAGTTAACCTATTCCTCCCTACCTCACCAGGGTCTTAATACCTTTATAACCTAACAGTTCCTCCCATGCTATTGGCAATGGATCAGCTATTTGCTGGGAAAAACGACATCTTATCCCTCTAAACAATATAGTTCAAAACACTTCAAATAATAACCCGACACAGTTCTTTAAATGAAATAATATGTTTATCTAATTAAAGCATAAGGAAATCATATGGCATTCAATATTTTGGTTCGCATATTTACCTAATCTGGCTAAATGGCGTCCTCTATGTCAAATTCAGATCTTTCGTCTCTATGCCCATAAATCAAAGAATCAGTTCGTAAGTTAATTGGGCATCTGATCAGTCCGTCAGAGTCTCTGGCAAGCAGCTGTCCAGCAGTGTCACCGTCCTCTCCGTCAGCATAACGTCGGGCAATCTGGTAAAGTGAAGGTGTGCGATGGCAAAGTCCTACCCTCTCTAGTCTACTTTTATAGTAAATTTCGACAACAAATGTTACAATACATGTTTTAGAACAAATTCGATTGGTTGAACCAGGATCATTCTTCCTGATTCCCATACATTTAATGTTGCATTAGATGTAGTTCTCAATTTATTAATAACGTTGTAACAGTTTCTAGTCCATCCAGGGCATGTTTATTCCCATGCAGGTTCGTGTTCATGGTGTCATCAATAATAACAGTTCATAGTTTAAGGAAGTTCATTGTTTGAGGCTTGGCACTCCTCTCGGTGCGTCCTTCACCAGTACAGTCTGCCTGGGGTCAGGACGAGGTTATTGTTGCTCATCTTTTAGCGCGGGCGCACTTCACTCAGTGACTTCTGTATCTTGTCTGTCCGTCAAACTAGGGATGGCAGCCATTTTGTGGCCACTCCAGAAAGGTCAACTTAAGCAAAGAGACACAAAACGTAATGAATACCTGGAAATGCCTATTAAAATGTTATTCCCTCACTAAACCCTCTATGTGTGTGTATTTATCTAGCAAAAGCAACACGCATTGCGGTTTATACTCACAATTTAAAGCACAATTCACATTACAAAAGCAACATATAACATGCAATTTATAATTATCTGACATTAGTATGCGTATGAAAATTAGTTTACATATCAACCAAGCCATGCAAATGCGATTCCCACGTGTATTTCCTAATTAGTAATGTTGATTAATCAAACCCACAGCAAACAATTAATACTATTAATGTTAATCAATTATTCATGTTAATTCAAAATGATAAAATGGAGGAGGTATACAATTCTTAGGGAAAACCTCGCTCCAGCAATCCCCCCTTTGGTGATTTTATCACCACAAAACACCCAAATTTAGTACCATTTTACGGAAATTTGAAATTACTTCTTACTCATAGCTCAAAATTCAGTTTCTTCATATTCATCTCTTTTTGCTTTCTTATACATATTGTCTTTCCACTCGCCTAAGGCTATCTCTTCAAAATCCTTTTCTGGATCTTTTCCTTTTGTCTTAAGTTTATCTCTTTTTATTTTATTATTTGTTTTCTTTTTTCTGCAACACATACACCCTATTCTTATCACTAATACTGCAACTATCACACATGTTGATGGAAACAGAATTTTACCTATAACAGTACTACCTATTTTAGCTAAGAAATTTTTAATAGCAGCTATTTTCTTTCCCATTCTTGTCCAGACATCTTCAACCTCCAGTGGTATAAGTTCATCGTGCAATTCAGTAATATTTTTAATGTAAACCTTTAGATCTTTACTTTCGTCTGGAATGTAAGTGCAACAATGTTGAACTTTCAGCATTCCACAGACTCCACCCTCTTTTGCCAAAAGAATGTCAAAGGCAAGTCGATTTTCCATCACCATAGCACGCATGGCAACCATTTCAGTATTAACCAATGAGAATCCATGAGCAGTGCTTGTTGACAAGCGATCCACTACTGTAGATAATCTTCTAATTTTATTTGCATTCAGAGTTATTCCCACTGCCGGTATCAATGCACAAAAGATGTCACCCACAATTTCTGCCCTAGATTCTCTCTTTCTACGCACTAAATGGCTATTTAAACTATTTACACCCTCTTCTCTGTCCATGTGAAAGATTTTTGGAAATACCAGGCCTACATAACATGTGCCATACCAATGGTCTGGCAAACGATAATATGCCCTGTTCCCACAGATAAAATATATTCCAGGGAATACTGGATCTCTTCCACCTTTGAATCCCCATCCACCCATGATTCGATATGTATGGAGTGCCGCTCGCAGCCGGAGGCGCATTTGGAAAACTTCACCGGACTTTGCCTGTTTCCTGAAAGCCGGGTGGGACTGCGAGGACCAGCATTCCGCAGGTCACCTGCTGGTTCCTCTTCCCGCTCCGCCCTTTGCTCCATATAGCGGCTCGCGGCCCCCGCTTCGCGGGAGCCGCTCGCAGCCGGAGGCACATTTGGAAAACTTCACCGGACTTTGCCTGTTTCCTGAAAGCCGGGTGGGACTGCGAGGACCAGCATTCCGCAGGTCACCTGCCGGTTCCTCTTCCCGCCCCGCCTTCTTCTTTTTTTTCATTGCTTCCGACACCTCCCGCTGCGCGGGACGCGGGCGGGCAGCGCCGGGCGAAGAAGACCGGGCCGGGCCACCCCTCTGACATTAGCGCCCTGAAAACGAGGATCGACGGACCAGACCAGCAAGTATCTGTTCTCAAATCCAAGTTTAAAGTACACTTGTTGACCATTTTGTATAAATAATAATGTCTACCACAATGACACGAAGCAAGGCACTCATACCTGGTGGGCTCATTACCGGGACCCTGGACAACTTTATTGTTAGAGCTAATTCATGAGATATCGATTCTAGAACACCGCCTTTCATCAGGCATTGAAGCGGTCAAGAGATCTTCACTAGGACATATAGCAAATGCAAAATCACCTGCTACTTGTCAAGGCCCACTTAGCTTAATTCCGGGTAGACCTGGGGAAGGGTCACACGTAGATTTAGATATCATAGATTTGCCATCAGCACCACACCCGATTGGCAAAGGGAGTTCCCCGTGCATATTATACACTACCAGGCCGCCAGGGGAGGGGGATACATTAGATTTAGATCTGCCCTCCAGGCTTGCAGTTCGGCTGACACGGGGGGCCATGGAGGGTGCTGTCCCTAAAAGAAAACAAGGACCTGTTAGGGGAAGTGGCAGACAACCAAAAGTCCCTAAATACTCTAATAAAAATGATAAGTCCGATGGTAGCAAGAGGGAGACTGCAACTGCGACATTGGATGTGGATACTGATCACCTTTTACCATCAACCGGCGCTAGTACAGGGGCCTATTTAGGTGACTTAAATTCCAGGGAAGCGTCTCTAAGCCAACATCTGGGAGATTTACTTAAGTCCATCCTCTCCCCCAATTGCGGAGAGTTTGCTTCAGATCGAAACTAGACTTAGTAATATCGAAAAAGTAATCTGCTCGATAAGTAATCAAACAAAAAATACTCCTCCAGCTGGTCCGGGTACTACTAACTATCTTACACGAGGGAAATTATTAACCCTTGCACCCCTAATTGATACCCTTCTCCCCCAGTCGCTCCCAGTAGAGAAGGCGACTAGTGATCCGCCCCCAGACATATCTAAAAAGGGCGAGACCTCGTCTATAAAGGGAACTCCTGTGCCTTTGAATATAGCCTCTAGAGGCCAGGAAGTTCAATCACACCCTAGAATTGACCTGCCCCCCGAATTTTACCCCCCAAAATACTTTCAGTACCCCAGACAATCCTTGCAAGACTGTTATTTCCTCAGAAAGATGCAAAGACCAATCAGACCCATGCAATGCACCTCGCCTAACCAGTTTTGAACCACTCTCCAAAGAAGAGGTTTTAGCGGTATTGAACACAGTCAAATCCGGTTCCCCTTCGGACCCTTGTCCCTACTTCATGTTCTCTAAAATTGCACCCACGCTCTGCCCCTTTGTCACCCAACTCTTCAATAAATCGCTAGTCACTGCCATCTTCCCTGAGGCATGGAAACACGCCTCCGTGACCCCCCTTCTGAAGAAAGCGGGATCTGATATTTTCAATCCAGAGAATTATAGACCTATCTCCCAGCTCCCTTACTTCTCCAAAGCCTTGGAGAAATTGGTCAACGTACAATTGACTAAGTATCTAGAAGACAACTCTCTTCTGGATCCTTCCCAGACTGGTTTTAGGGCTAACAACAGCACCGAGGCAACGTTGCTGGCAGTGTCGGACAGTATCAGATCCTCCACCGATCAAGGTGGAGCAGTGGCACTGATACTGCTTGACCTGTCAGCGGCGTTTGACACGGTATCCCACGACTGCCTGCTGAACATACTCCTGAGTAAAGGAGTTCAATCTACAGCACTGAACTGGATTCAATCCTTCCTAAGCAACCGTACCCAGGCAGTGCATATGGGCCAGTTCCACTCAAAACCCAACCCCATCGGCTGTGAGCCCCACTCTTTTCAATGTCTATATCTCATCTCTGGCTGACATTGGAAGGAAGTGGGGCATTGGCATCTGCTCTTATGCAGATGATACACAGCTGATGGTGACTATGAACGAAGGGCCCGAGATAACCAAAAAAAAGCTACATGACTGCCTCTCCGAGATGGCCCAATGGATGCACAACCATTGTCTAAAACTAAACGCTGGCAAATCTGAGATCCTCCTGTTCGGTGGAGCCAAACGTGTGTGGGACGCCACATGGTGGCCACCTTACCTGGGATTGGCCCCCATTCCCAAACAACATGCCAGAAATCTGGGAATCATTATGGACGATGCCCTGTCCATGAAGGATCATGTCCGCTCCCTTTGGGGCAGGGGTTTTGCTATATTAAAACTCCTCGCAAGGATATTTCCTTGGATACCCTTGGACTGTAGACGCTCAGTCACACAGGCACTATTGGTCAGCCGCCTGGACTATGGCAACGCACTGTTCGAAGGGATGAATGAACAACTATTCTCCCGCCTACAGGTCTTGCAAAATCAGGCAGCCAAACTGGTCTGTAATAAAGGCAAACGAGACTCGGCATCGGAATGCCTAAAGAAACTCCACTGGCTTCCGATGCGCCAGAGGTCTGCCTATAAACTGCTTAGCCATGCGCATAGAGCTTTATATAAAACTGTCCCTACAATTCTTCAAGGGAAAATCGAGTTCTATGTCCCCAACAGGAATCTACGGTCGAGTCAATCAGCCCTGGCCAAACCCAAACAAATCTATAAAGTCAGAACAGGCGGTCGCGCCTTTTCCTACCTGGCAGCCAAAAGGTGGAATGATCTACCTACCGACCTAAGACACACTATAAACTACCTTCAGTTCCGAAAAAAACTGAAAACACATCTTTTCCCCAAAGCGTAACCTTCCAGCATATGCCTTCAGTAGTCCCTCTTGATTCATAGCGCCGTGATATCCCTTGGGATGAGTGTCGCACTCTATAAATACCGCAAATAAATAAATAAATAAATCTAGCACTTATACAGTGGTCCTCACAGGGGTGCCAGAGTTGACCATTACCCAAAGAGAATCTTACCAATCCCTCAAAAATAAAACCTTGGATTGGCTCAATAAGCACAGGCCACTCCCAACCCATGCAACAAGCAAAATAATTATGGTTAGAAGGGTCTCATGGGTGGGACAAGGCCTGAAGCGCATTGGGGGAGACTGTGTGGTGGTCAATTTTAGGGACCCTCGCACGGTCTCCTAAATATGCGATTGGGAAGAAAGGGATCAAGGAATAAGCATACGGACACTTCCTCTGTCATTCTTTTATCCCCCAGTTTTCCCGTATAGTAGCATAGGGCGAGACGCAGAGTGGACCAGAGTGGGTAACAGGGAGGATATGGCATGACCTAGGAAGGCCCACTTACCCTCCCTATACGCACCACAACTTCACGACCTATAATCGTTACAGTTGTCTGTAGGACGTTGAGTGACTCCTATTTGACCTTGGAGCAAATGGCGCTGTAGACGATGAGGCCCAGAGCTTAAGTTTCCTGAACATGTGAGGGGTTCACTGGCACCGGACATTCCCTTGTCGCATCGTGGAGAATGTCTATCCCCGAAACTTGGGTTGCCCCCACAATTGTCCATGGCTGTCCAGGACAAAGGGATACATAAAGCCCCCATATCGTGCAACCAGCACATGGAAAGGGCTAGCGAGCCCATATCCGCCAAGTGTCCTGGAGCGGGGGCACTTAGTGTGCCCCCAAGGGAGGTAATAGAGCGCCCCCTGCTTAAAATACTTGCCTGGAATGTGGCGGGTTTGTCCAACAAACTGGCGTGTCCTGGTTGGGGATCATTCATTGATGAGTGTGATGTATGCCTCTTGCAGGAGACATGGGCCTGCGAAGAAACCCTACGTAGGGGATTTGACTCATTCAGTATTCCGGCGAGCTGGGGCGGAAGGGGCCGTCCATCAGGGGGTTGACCATATGGGTTGGGTCACACTTGGGGCGCAGCGCAACTGCGATGGGCACTAGCTCCCAAGATGTCCAATGTGTGGTCCTTGAATGGCCAAATACAAGTAAACTCGCATTGGTCAATGTATATGCCCGCCCGGTTGGCTTAAATAAAGAATCAACAACAATCATGGAACTGGCTGCTTTATTGCAAACCATACCAAGTGGTGTATATCTCGTGGTTGGTGGGGATCTGAACTGCCACTACGAGCCTCTCAATGGTTTAAGAGACGGCATTTCGCTGATAGAGGACGAAGCCTGGGCAATTCCTCCCATGATGGGAATGAAATCGGGGTCGTGGTCCCCCCTGGCCATTCAAATAACCTCCCTAACCCTGAAATTTTCAATTCGGGCCTGTAATGGCCGATTCCCATCGGACATACCTGCGAAACAAACATTTAATAGACCAGGATCAGAATCTCACCTGGATTATATTATGGCAGAAACCAGGTTATGGCCTAGGGTTATCGACTTCGTAGTGGTGCCAAGACCGGATAGTGACCACAACGCTCTAATCCTGGAGCTCAGTATGGCCGGGTTCTCTTTCATTAAGGAACCAAGCCCTGGGGACCCCGATCTGAGATTGACGGTGACTAATAATAGGCGCAGGGTGAGGTGGAACAAACTAGTTGATCATCCGGAAGATCTACAAAAACTGTACTCTAGAGCAGTCCCCGTTTTTGAAAAGTTGAATGCTGTAATTGTCCACCCGAGTCCCAATGGATCTGACTCCAAACTTTTGGCCTTGCATGAGGAGTTGGTCGGCTCCCTGGCTGAAGTACTGAACCCAGAGAAACCTGCTCGCCCCTTGAAAATTTGATCGCCCTCATGGTATAATGTTGCCGTAGGCAAGCAAAGACCAGATTAATACAGGCACTAAAAATGAACAACAAACAGCTAGTCAAGGCAAGGAGGGTTGAGTATAGGAGAATGCTCGACCTTACCAAAACGGAGTGGGACCACGACAAATGGTCCAAGTTGACCTTTGCCCTGGCATCCAAGAACCATCGCGGGTTTTGGGCAATTGTCAATACCGGATCTGGGGAGGCGATGACAGCTATCGAGCCTAACATTGCGGTGGAGGTATTGGAGGAGCACTTTCGCAATTTGTACAGCTCAGTTACTGACCCAGCCAGCTCCCCTATTGTGTGGTCTGTGAAACAAGACCAGCTGGAGTTCACTCACGAGGAGGTATGTGCAGCGATTGCGAAGGTTACGCCAGGGAAGGCGCCGGGTTTGGACAAACTGCCGGGAGAACTTTTTAGGCATGAGCCAAAGATTTGGGCCCCGTACTTGACCATCCTGTACAACGCAATCTTAAGAGGGATGGGGCTGCCCAGTACTTGGCTGGGAGCAGAGATAGTCCCTATCTTCAAAAATGGTTCTGCTCTTCTCCCAGCCAACTACAGGCCAATCAGCCTGATAGATGTTCCTCAGAAAATATTTGCCAGGCTGATATTAGATCATCTGCAGGACTGGTTGGAGGAGCACTCAGTGCTGAGCCCCTTCCAAGCGGGGTTCAGGAAAAATACATCAACTGTTGACCAGATCTTCCGCTTATGCCTTATATACTGGAAGACAGTCACCATAGAGGGTGAACGTCTCTATACAGTGACCTGGTTCCACGACACAAGTTATGGAGTGTGTTGGATGAATTGGGCCTGCCACACCACCTGTTGCACATCCTGACCAGGCTCCATGACTCGAACTATGCTCAGGTTAGGTTTGGGAAGCATGGGGCTCTAATGAAGCAATTCCCCGTTGGTAGGGGGGTAAGACAGGGCTGTGTTTTGGCTCCGACCCTGTTTTGCCTCTATATCAACGGGATGATTGAATATCTGAATAAGGTAAAGGACACGGATGCCCCTAGGCTTGGGGGGAGGAGAGTGCCGGCAATTGTGTTTGCTGACGACACTCTTCTCCTCTCAAAATCACCTATGGGCATCCAGCGTGTTCTCTCCGGCTTCGAGTCCTTTTGTATTAGTCGAGGGTTGGAGATCAATGCACTGAAAACCAAGTTCATGATCTTCAACCCTCCGAAGACCACTCGCCCAAATCCCTGCATAGGCTCTACCACACTTGAGAGAGTCCACACCTTTGACTATCTAGGGGTAACCCTGGGTGAGGACTTGGCGTGGTATCCCAGCAAATCAAGTCTCAGCTAAGATTGGTGCAGATGACCGGGGGAATCTTGAAACTCGACCATTAGGCCGATTGGACCACCCCTTGAAATCTATAAATCCCAAGCCAGGGGAGCAGTAATGTATGGGGGAGAATTATGGGGCCACGCTTGCCATGCGAAAATCACACTAGCTGAAAACAAGTTTTTAAGACAAATGCTGGCCCTTCCCCCTAGCACACCATTACTCCCACTGAGATTAGACCTAGGCTTGCGACCAATTGCCCAGGAACCAGGTATTAAACCCATTAGATTCTGGAGAAGGCTTTGGGTAACCCGAGAACTAATCAATTGTAGGCAGGAGTTGATCGAGATTCTAGACTCTCAAATGATCAAGAAGATACCCTGGCTCATGTACGTCAAGTCCGAAAGCAGGCGGATAGGACTGCCGGGCATTTGGGATGATCCTGCCACGCACTGCATTGCAATTTCTAAAAACCAACTTTCCACAATGTTCTATGAGAGCAAGCTTGAGCAGACCATACTCAAAGTAGAGGCGGGTTCCCTAATAGATGTTTTTCTCTCTAGCAAGTGTGTTTATTTTCAAGAACCTTTCCTGGACGATATATTTCCGGTGCTTGCCAGGAAACTGTTCTTGCAATGGAGATACAGTACATTACCACTCAGGGCATTCACATGTGGTTGGTCAACCAACTCCATTCTAAAATGCCCTGGCTGCTCCTGCAATCTAGAGAATGATTTGCACGTTTTATTCTTCTGCCCGGCTTATCGCAATATCCGGAGACACTGGCTTGTCCCACTGTGTAGGAACCTGGGGTTTGTAGGTTATTTGCCGGCATATAGGATATTCAAAACTGATGTGAATAGACCAATTGTATTCGCTGTTGCAAAATTCCTGCTAGCAATGTGGACCAAGAGAAGGAAATTGCTAACGATTGAGTCGCCTTCAGTATAGATGTACCTCTCTTCCTGCTCAGTCTACGATGTTTTTTTTAACAATACTAATTAATTAATTGATTTTTAGACTGATTAACCAGGTTCTAATGGTTCCAATTTTTGTCGTTTTATTCCACATATTTATGGTTGATTGCATAACATAGGAACAATGAATTCTAGATGTCTTACCTTTTTTAGATATTTTTTATATGCGTTTTAAATAGAGTGACGCACCCTTTTACAAGAGGTAGGAGCGATGGGAATTATACCAAAGGAAAATAGTCATCTGATTACTTGGGACTATTCAAAGAATTTTATAATCCTATGAAATGAATTGACTGTCTCTGTAATTGATGTTTTGTATTGTACCTATATTTTATCTATTTTTTTTTCTTTGTTTTCTTCTTTTATGGCAAATATGCCGAAATAAAGACAAGATTGTATCATGGCACTCACTATTACCTACAAACAGGTTATCATATGCAGTTTGATTCCTTCTTATACAAAGTTTTCCTTTCTGAGGCCTATCTAAAACTATTGTTGGTGTTGACTCTCCTTTTGTCAGGTGTTTCTCCATTTTTATGTCCCAAGCTGTTTTCTCAACCTTTCCTTCTGATGCCTTTTTGTGCATCTTATGCCTTCTTTCCTCAACCATATTCAAAAATGTATTTTCTTCTTTCTGTAAACTGCATGTCAAATTATACTTAAACACAGCTTCTAATGTTAGTTCACTAGTCTCTAGAAAAAATTCACCTAAAACTTTAGCAGGTCTTACCTTATTTAACTTATTATTAGCAGGCACTAATGCAAAAATGTTATCTACATCTGAAAAATAATACTCTAATTTCCCTATCTCATAAAACAAGCTAGCTTTTACACTACATGTTATTCCATAAGTAGCTGGAAGGTGATGATAAGTCACTCCCTCTGCGACAGAAGCAGGTAACTGCATGCAGACGTAGCAGTCCCTTACGTCCATAGTCTTTACATATTCATACAATAATTTTAAAAATACATTATTAGAGAAATCGTTAATAGACCTATCTTTATGCAAATTAATGTTTGTTTCTACAGTCGATACTACCTTTGAGATTTTACCTATGTTAGTTTTGTTTTGACCATTTCCTTCTATTGTATCAATTGTGACTTTAAATGATATTACAAGAGCTAGGATGCTCCATAAAAGCATTAATAATCCTGTACAACAGCAACATGTTTTACACCATCTTTTCATGAATGTACATCTACTTTTACTACCATCCGTGTTAGCCATTTTACTAAATAGACCGTGTCTTTTGAGTTAGCCTCTTCTACTTTGTGACCAATTTCTACCCCAAAGCTTCTAAGCTTCTACTTGGTTCTACTAGTTTTCTACTTCTTCTCTTTTATTATCGTTCTCCACATCAACAGCTTCTTTGATTATTCAGTTTGGCATCTCATCGTCCTTTGCCTCCTTCACCCAATCAGGATACAGAATTTCCTGAATCTCCGCTTCTTCTTCTCCAATATCGGACAAGAGAACTCTCAGGATTTCTGATTCTTCTTCTTTAACCACTTCCAGCAAAGCCTCTTCTGGATTTCCTTGACTATCTGCCTCTTGAGATTCTTCAGGCAGGGCCACATACGTCCATTCCGGCGACTTATACTTCTGGTTAGGTTTTCTTGTTCTTCCGGATTCTTTTGTTACAACTGTTTCTTTTTCCTTTGACTTCATTCACCTGTTCAGCTCTTGGTGATTTTACTCGAGACAGTCGATTTCTTAGTCTTTTTATTTTGTTTGGCCAAACTTCTGGTTTTACAGTTCTTCTCAATTTACTTTCTTTGACATTCTTTTAATTCTTTTCTTCTCTCCAAGCTCTCTTTCTCAGAACTCGACCTTCAGGTATTTCGTTCCCACTCTCTTCTGATTCTGTCCCAACTTGCTTTTCCTTTTCAACAGTTTCTTTATCCACCACTTGTTCTGGTTTCCCTTCTTCTTTCCCTCCTCGGATTTCCGGCATGCAATCTTTCTGCTGACTACTTGTCCCTTCACCTAGCTGGATGTTGCAGTTGCCTACACGTCCTCGGGGGTCTTCCACAAGCTGTCCCTCTCTCTCTGTAACTGTCCCTTCTTCATTCAAATCTGTCAATTCAGGTGGAATTTCTCTCAAATTTTCATCTGGGATTTGTTCTTTTTGACTTTCTTTTACTGCTTCTTCTTTGTCTTTTCCTTCCTTCTTTTTAGGTTCTTTACTGGGACCTTTCTTTCTCTGCTCGTCTTCAGAATCTGAGCTGTCAGAAATCTGCAATCTTCTTCTCAGAGAGACACTTCTGGGGACCAGAATCTGTTTTGGTTCGTTTTCCCCCCTTTCAGGATTTTCACGTGTTTTTGGTTCTTCGTGATCTGATTTAGTACTTGACTCTGATTCATCATAGTACTCTTTCTCCTTGCAATCCACTGGATTTGGTATTCTCAGGGTATGGCTGGCATTTTCAGTCCAGCACACTTCACAGCTGTTGTTGTGGTCAAAATGACTTGTCTTGGTTTTCCCCACCTGGGAACCAAACAGTTTCTTCTTCTGTGGACCTTTATCCTCACTCAATCTCCTGGGCTTAGATCATGGGCTTGCTTCTTTTCAAGGGTGGTGGCATCCGCTCCAACCTGATGAAACACAGAATGAACTGCATCAGCCAGGCCTTTACAGTACTCCAACACAATGTCATCAGAAATCGTCATCAGTTTGTTGACTGGTATGTAAGCATGCCTCATCGCACGTCCCATGATTATTTCATGAGGACTTAACCCTGTAGTTCTATCTGGGTTTGCACGTATGGTCATCAAAACTAGAGGCAAGACATCAGGCCATTTAATTCCTGTGGCTAAACACATTTTCCCAATTCTGTTCTTGATTGTACCATTCATTTGCTCAACCACACCAGAAGCCTCTGGTCGGTAGGCACAGTGCAGTTTCTGTTGTACATTTAATGCTTCACTGACCAATTTCACAATCTCATTATAAAAGTGCCCTCCTCTGTCTGATTCAAGGGTCACTGGGAACCCGAACCTGGGGATGAATTCCTTCAAAAGCAGTTTTGCTACTGTCAATTCATCATTTCTCCTTGTCGGGTATGCTTCTACCCACCTGGAGAATAGGCAGACTATGACCAGAATGTACCTTAATCTGTTACATGTTGGCATCTCAATGAAATCTATTTGCATTCTGGTAAAATGCCCTCCTTCTCGGCCTATAGTTCCTAGGCTCACCACTGTCTTTCTCCCAGGATTGTACTGCTGACAAATTAAACATCTCTGACATAGGCTCTCTGATATAATTCTGAATTTTGGGTTGTACCAGGTCTGCTTAAATGACCTGATTATAGCATCTCTCCCTATGTGTCCCTGGCCATGATACATCCATGCCATGGTAGACAACATGCTATCAGGCATGACTGGTCTTCCATCTCGATAGTCCCACACATGATCCTTTTCCCTTGGTGCACATCCTGCTTTTACCCACTGCCTTGTTTCCTCATCTCCTGCTTCCTCCTGCAATTGCCTCACTTCTTCCCATGTCCCTACAACGTTAGTAAACATTAAGGAATAGGAAGTAATTTCTTTCTCCTTTGCCCGATTGACTGAATAATGATTTCTGGCACAGTACTGTGCCATGTCATTAGCATAACGGTTGCCAACAGTAACATAATCCTCCCCTTGGTTATGGGCAGCACATTTCACCACAGCCAATTGTTTAGGCAGCTGTATTGCCTCAATCAACTTTCCAACCACTTCCTCATTCTTTATAGGAGTTCCACTTGAGGTTAGGAAACCTCTTTGTAGCCACAACTGGCCAAAATTGTGGACGACTCCGAAGCCATACTGGCTGTCAGTTATCACAGTCACTCTCACACCTTTCCCAATTTTGCATGCTCGAGTCAGAGCCACTAATTCTGCTACTTGGGCAGATTTTACTCCTTTTAGATAGGATGCTTCCATCACTGCTGAAACCATACACACTGCATATGCTGCACTCAACACTCCTTCTTCTGTTCTCAAACATGACCCATCAACAAACATTACATAATCATTTTCTGCTAAAGGTACATCTTTTATGTCTGGTCGTGGTTTCGTACAATACTCAAGCACATCCAAACAATCATGATCTGCTTCATCTCTCACTTCCACATTCTCACCATCAGGTAACAACGTTGCTGGATTCACATTCACACATCTTGCAAGACTCACATTCGTTGCACCTAATATGACTTTCTCATACTTAGTCAGCCGACTATGTGTCATATACTGAGTATGACTCCTTGTTAAAAGAATCGCCACATCATGGGGTACAAACACTTTCAAAGGATATCCCATCACGATTCCTTCACTCTGCTCCAAACTTCGACACATTGCAGCTACTGCTTTCAGATAACCAGGTAAGCCTACAGCTACTGGGTCAAGCATCGATGAGTAATATGCAATCGGTCTCCTCAATCTTCCATGCTTCTGGATTAACACAGAAAGTGCACATCCATTTATTTCACTGCAATATAACTCAAATTCTTTTTCATAATCAGGCATACCCAATGCTGGGGCTTCACACAATCCATCTTTCAATCGTGTGAATGCTGCCAATTCTTCCTTATTCAATTCAAGGGGATCTTTTACATCACACCTTTATAGCCGTACCAGAGTTTTTGCAATCAGCGAAAAGTTGCTGATCCACTGGCGGCAATACCCTACCATTCCCAGAAACATTCTCACTTCCCTTTGCGTCATGGGGGCTCTCATTCCTTTTATGATTCTGATTCTGTCTATTGTTATTTTCCTCAATCCTTTTTCAATGTTATGTCCCAAATACTGTACTTCTTTCTTACAATACTGCAGTTTGGCTGAGGACACTTTTAGTCCTCCATCTGCCAGGTGATTTAGTAAGGCTATAGTGTCTACTTCACAAGCTTCACGAGTTTTCGACGCCACAAGGAGGTCGTCGATATACTGCACTAGTACTGAACTCTCGGACATTTGCAGACTTTCCAATGACTTTTTCAACAATTGATTAAATATTGAGGGGCTTTCTGTATACCCCTGTGGGATTCGGCACCATGCCAAAATACAGTCTCCAAACCGAAATGCAAAAATTTGCTGACTGTCGTGATGCAATGGAATGGAAAAGAATGCATGGCACAAATCAATTACTGTATACCATTCTGCATCATGGGGAATCTGATACAAAATCACTGATGGATTTGGCACAATGGGACAGCATGGTACAACGATTTTGTTTACCTTTCTCAGGTCTTGCACTATTCTGAATTTTCCATTTGGCTTTTTCAGGCCCATTATTGGTGAGTTACATGGACTACTCAATATTTCTCTCAGAATTCCTTGCTTGATCATTTTTTCAATTATTGGAGTTACTCCTTCAATTATTTCAGGTGTCAATCTATACTGAAGAATGTTTGGATAACTAACTCCATCTTTGACAGTAATTTTTACTGGGTCTACGTTTCTCATTAGCCCCTCATCTTCTCCGGTGAAATCCCAAACCTCTGCTTTTACAGACAGTTTCAATTCTCTGGGCAGTTCATCTGGATTAAATACTGCATGTGTTCTAATAGTCTCACATTCTCTGTTAGCTATGGTCATTTTGTACAATACATCCTCATCTGGTGTTTCAAAAGCTATTCCATCTGGAGTACAAAATATAGTGCAACTCATCTTGCACAACAGGTCCCTACCTAGCAAGTTCACAGGACTGGTGTCACACACCACAAATCGGTGCATTCCAGAAAATTTCCCTATGCTAACCTTTACGGGTTCTGTAAGGTATGTTTTTAACTGTTGGTTAGATACACCAACTATTTGGATTGTTTCATCCGAAAGAGGAAGGTTCTTAACATCTGCTGATCTAACAGTAGATCGAGTAGCACCAGTGTTCACTAGGAAAATAATGTTATCATCATAAATCTTCCCATCCACAAATGGTCCTGTCTGGTCTACTTCTAGAGTTGCGCCAAGTACGCACTCTTCTTCCTCCCTTCGGCACCGTCAATAATCCATTTCCGAATCACTCTCATCATGTTGCAGCCAATACTGCGAAACAGTGCGAGCGTGTGATGGTTTATTTACCTGTTCTTCATTGTAGAATCCCGATTCTTTACTATACTTCTGTGAGTTTCTGTTCTGTGGAAAAGGTGGTTTTGGCACCTGATTCTGGGAAGTAACCACCTGCTGCTGTTGCTGCAGTTGACCACCCACCTCTCTCCGCACCTGTGGATTCAACGATCGATTTTCAATATTAGTGTTTGGGGGGTTTTTACACTCGGATTTCCAATGCCCTAACTCACCGCAATTGTGACATGGTAATTTCTTTTTGGCTTCTTCTATATTACCTTTCCCATTCCCTGTACCAAATCTTGGTCTTACTCCTGGAAAGTTTGCTTGTTCTACCAACTGAGCTTCCTGTCATTCGGCTACCTTTACCTGTGCCCACATTGCCTTTTCTTTCAGTTTTCGCTGTTTTGGCTCAATCTCATCACTGAAATATTTTGCATGTCTCAAAACTTCATCTATTTTCTTATTTTGCCAATCAACTGTATGTTGCTTTATCATATCACCAATTTCTGGGCGTAAACCATATACAAACCTGTATACAAAATGACTCAAATCATTATCACTCAGGTTCTCATCTCCGCTGAACTGTTTAAAAGCCTGAATTAGTCTCTCATAATATGCATGTACTGACTCCTTGCTTTCCTGTTGGGTTCTGTCAATTTTTACCCAATCAGTCTATTTAGGGGGTACCTTATTTTTCAGAAATGCCATAACCTGCTTGTATTTCATCATTACCTCTGGGTCGGGAGCTCCCATCTTAGGGTCCCTAGGATACTCCTGAGTGGGCCAATTTATCATCAGCCTGCATTCTGTCCACAAATCTGCTGGTACTATTATATCGAATAGACTATTCAAATCTATCCATAATACCTTTGCCAATTTTACAAATCTGTCTACCTGTCGGTACCACTCGACGGGCTTTTCGCGTAGTCGAGGAAAATCATTTGTGAAAGACGAAATGTCCTGTCTTGTCCATGGAACATGTACATACCCTCCCCTGGAATCTCTCTCATTGGGTATTCTGTTGTTACCTTTTCTTTCTCTCTAACAGGAAATGCTGAAACTGTCTTTTCTGTGATATTGTCGCGTCTTCTACACCACTTACTTCTCCATCTGTCCACATCTCCCCATTTTCTCAACAAACCAATTATGTCCTTAATTTGACCTATTCTGCCTGTAGTATTCATGTTCTCTATATCTTTCTCAGTGAAATCAACTTGATAAGATTTTTGCAGTGTTTTTACTCTGTCAAAACCTATTCCCATTTCATTTGCAATTTCCTCTAATCTTTCATGCAGGTTTTTCGCTCTCCAAGTTGCACTCTTGCAGAGAAACAACAATTCCTCATCCTGGTAGTTTTTCAATTTTTCAGTAGGGATAGTTCCTACTATTAATTCTTCTAATACCATTCATAATTTGGCCACATCTATTGACTGGGATTCTTGATCCTTTTTCTGTAACTCTCTGAGCCATTCGCTTAATTCTTTTACGGAAGGTCCTGCTGGATTGTCTACATTATTTTGCTCTGGAGCCTTTTGTGGTTCTAATAATGTTTCCATTGTCATTCTGCTCTTTTCAGTGTACATTTGATTTACAAATGGATTATTTGAAACATTCGGTTTAAACATATTTATTGTCGGTCCCCACGGATTGTCAATTTGACTCCGTTCAGTATTTTCAATTGTATTTTGGCTTCTGTACGGCACTGTCAAACAATGTTCAGTATTCTTTTGTTTCTCAAATATGGGCATTACTGGACCTATCATTAATGGAACTGTTACAGCTTCTAGATTCTTAGTCAATTCCCTTATTTTCTCGGTTAATTCTAGGGTAGTTTTGGCCAGTTCTACTGAATTCTCATCATTTACCCTACTTTCTGTCTGTTTTTCTATTTCTCTTGCAGAGTTGCTTTTCCCTAGTTCTGGTGACATGGTCTCTGTTTTAATTATTCGTAATGTTTCTCTCATTGGGGCACTTGGTGACAATGCCTCTGGTTCTGGTCGATACGGTGGTGGGTTTTTGTAAAACACTTCATCAAGAACATCATCTTCTGATTCATTCACTTCATACGCACTCGAATCCATATTCCGCCTTTTCTCAGTGCATTTTCTCCCTTCATTCTCTCCTATCATTGTCACGGGGTACATACCATCAGTCATACTTGCATTCCGCCACCTTTTCATCCTGTCTTCATCTATCTCATGTCCGTATGATCTACCGAACATGTATCGATAACCGCTACCACTTCTCTGTTTTTCTCGTTCATGCATTTCGTCTTCCCATTCCGTCAATGCCTCAAACAGCTTCGGTCTAGGTCTTGGTTCTAAGTTCATCATTTTGTCTCGGACATTTCTCAAAACTGCCAAATTAAAAGAACCATGTTCTGGAAACGCCAGGACTCCATCGTTCTTTACCCAATTATCTAACCAAATACAAGTATGATACCCATATTTCGCAATCATTACAGATGCGGGTGTTTTCGGTGGGGGAAGCAACTGTCCTTTCCTAGTCTCAACTATTTTATCTTTCTTGAACCATCTTTTAACTTTCCCAAACCACGATTTCTTCTTTTCTGGTGGTTGTTAATACATTTTCCCGATTTTCGTGTACCGTTTAGGCTTCTTGAAATGGTACCGCTATTCTGTCCACTCACAGCGCGACTCTTACTAACGCACCAATCAGGAGTGTCTACGTCACTATCACCATCCTCTAGTCTCAGCGCGACTCACACTAACACTCCAATCAGGGAGCTTTACACTAGCGCACCAATCCGGAGTGTTTTACGCCTCCGTTCTACTGTCCAATCCCAGCGCAGCCGTTCTGAAGTCAGCAGCTGCAGCGGCAACTCGCTCTGCTCTGCTCTCGTCTACCCCTCCTTTACAAGACCGCTCCGTGAACTCTTACTGTAACTTTTACGATTCGATTAGTAACAACACTAAAACATCTCCATTGTCTGCTTCGCTAACCAAAGAACAGCGAAAGACCTTTCTCACAAGCATTCCGTCTGTCCCGAGAGCAGCGCTTACCTCTGCCCTACTACGGAATCGTTACTTCCATTGATAAAGTAGCACATCCCTCTACTTCACCCTTCTAGCAAGCATTAGCTAATTGTTTCTCTGGTATTTTAGAAATTACCTAGAGTTTCGCAATCAACCCGAATGCCTTTTCATTCACACTCGTTCATACAAGAAAATGTAGTACATACGCACAGAATCCTGTCTTTCCCGAGAACAGCGAACAGTCTGTCCTACTACAGAATTATGACTCTCGTTAACAAAGCAGCGCTTCCCTCTACTTTGTCCTTCCAACAAGCTCAGAGAACACCTGCTACCTTTTCAGTGATAAGCGTTATCGGTATGCCAATTGGTTTCCTGGTACTTAAAGACCAAAATTTCACAGGTAACCTTCGCTATCATACACACTTCTCTCACACCGAGAATATTTCTAATGGCAACACACGACGATGCCACCAAATCGAACCCAGACAATGCGCTGTGCAACTTCACTTGTCACATGTTTCCCCTGTGTACTTACAGGGCAACAACAATTCCGTCTTTCCCGAGAGCAGCGCTTACCTCTGCTCTGCTACGGAACTGTTACAAACT
Organism: Triturus cristatus; assembly: GCF_964204655.1. Taxonomy (NCBI): domain Eukaryota; kingdom Metazoa; phylum Chordata; class Amphibia; order Caudata; family Salamandridae; genus Triturus; species Triturus cristatus. The sequence continues at coordinate 1,136,913,075 of NC_140583.1, read as the reverse complement.
TCCGACTTCCTACATTCCAGAAGCCGTGCTAACAACATATAACTCAACTTAACATATAGTGTTAGTACATGAATCAATACCAATCAATAATCAATAAGCTATTTACAATCAATGATCACTGAACCAAAACAGTAGTAAACCATATCTCTGCTACCGAGAAAAACTGTTGCAGCGCGGAATGCAAAATCCCTCCCTTCGTCACAGATCATAGATCACACACAATCACTACATTCGCTGGTGGGGCCCATAACACCAACATACATCCTTCTAATAACCTGTTTCAAGGAGGTGATTGTTCCACTCGCTGTAATGGAAGAGAGTACTTACATATCCCTATTCATAAAGATCTAAACTTCACCTTTAGTACTCCTCCAATGAATAGGCCATGGTTCTACTAGCTGCAGGTTGGAGTGATAACAAAATCTATAACATCATTTACATAAATATATTTTCTCAAATAATAACAACCCAACACAGTTCTTGTAATGAATATTAAATTGTATCTAAATAATTGAAATTCGAGTCTCTGGTTTATTCAAGCAAATAGATCATCATTACCTATTGTGGCTAAAAGTTGCCCTCTAAGTCAAAATCTTGGTCATTAGTTCATACTGTCAGAGTCTTAGGAAACAGCTGTCCTGCAGTGTCACCGTCTTCTCCGTCAGCATAACGTCAGGAAATCGAAAATCTTCTGAAGGGTCTCGCTTCACATCCTCTTTATTCTACCATTTTTATAGTAAAATTACATTCCAAAGTGTAACAAATGATATTTTGAACGATTCTCATTGGTCCGTTTAAAATTGTTCGACTTCTTTCCCATACGTATAATGTGTCTTTAATATAGTTCCAATTCTCTCCACGCATTAGTATCTTTTCATTGTTTCTTTCAGAGCAGCTGGCTGGTAGCCCGGTGTGTCCTTGGGTGGCACAGTTGGGTTAGGGTCGTTCAAGGGCCACTGCAGCTGATGGCGACGCATGCGCACTTCACCCAGAGATGCTCACAAATGAAGTCAATTTCGTCTGATAGGGATATCGGCCATTTTGTGGCCACCAAATGGCCAACTTAAGCAAAGAAACACAAAAATATAATTAATACATGGAAATGACTAATAATCTGTTATCCCCTTACTAATACCCATATGTGTATGTATTTATCTAGCAGAAGCAACACTTAATGCGGGTTATATTAACATTAATAAAGCACAAATCACAGATACATCACGAAAGCAACATATAATCATGCAATTTCTGATTGTCTTTTATTAATATGCATACGAACATTAGTTTGCATCATTAATTCGGCCATGCAAATGCAATTCCCACGTGTATTTCTTATATTAGTAATGTTGGTCAATTCACACAGCAAACAATTAGTACAATTACTATTAATTAATCTTATTAACCTAAACATGCAAAATGGAGAGGGTATACGAGTCTTAAAGAAAACCCCACTCCAGCAATCTCACCAGAGAAGGCCGGCGAAAATTAATGACAACGTATTCACCCTCAATATTCTTAGGTGAGAATCCAACCCACCCTACCCTGCGCACCATTATGGTGTCACTGATATTTGCCACCCTAAGCCCTTTGTGTTTAATTAGCCAATGAGCACTTTTATCTCGCAATTGGTCCCAGGACTCAGTCTGATCTTTTCTTAAGGGGGGAACTCCAGCTAGGACTAAGACATAGAAACAAGCTGCCGGAGGTAGGCTTAAAGCTTCTTTATTGTCTTTAGCGGACTCACTGGCATGATTCTCGATAGGGGATGTCGAACTCTGATTGTTACAGACTAGAGTGGTGTTATTTACAAGATTTGAGGTGGCAACATTGGTGGCTGGATGAACTGATGGGTGAGGGCTGTTAGTGACACCTGTTGTCCGTAATGTAATCTGCGCGGGGATGGATTTAGATGCGAAACATGCCATAATTTTACAACAAGTATCACAAACACTGGTAATACTAGTAGAGGAGGGGTGTGTAGAGGTTGGGTTTTGCTGTTGCCTGTTGGAGCTCGATGCACTGGGGGCTGTGATTTGGGGATCTCCCCTTGTTGTGGGGTCAGTTTAGGGGCGTTAGTATGTGAGCTTGGTTTATTTGTTAGCGACTCCAAACAATCTAAGTGTTTATAAAGAGCAGTAAAATTCTTATCAACATGGGCTCTAATGCGCTCATACACAGTGTCCACAATAATGTCAATTGTGGTATCGCCAAGGCTAAGACGAGTTGAAGGACCTGACATAGGCTCAGTCTGAGTATGGATAGTATGATTTAATATTTCAGCTGATGTTAAATCGACAGTGATGTTGGCGTTATTAATTATCATTTCCGCTGGGTTCACTGTGCCTTGAATCCAGAAGCTCAGTGCAGTACGTTGCTGTTTTAAACGTGGTGGTTGTTTCCTCTTGGAGCTCGTGGGTTTAGTCAATTTCCTTTTCCTTTTTGCCACGGTAGTTACAGGATTCAGAGAGACATTCATGTTTGGTACAATATCTTTATTACATGTCACTCCTGGGAGATCCTCAACAGCCCTGATACCCTCTCTGCCCTGATTACTTTCCTTATTGCAGCCAGTTTCCATAACTTGTGGGTCCCTGGTGGTGGTAGCTGATAAATTCGGTGTCAGGGGGGGCTAATGTAATCACCTTCCACAGCAAAAGGAGCAGTCTGAGGGGATGTCAGTCCCAGGGATAAGTGCCTCTCGGTTAGCTCAATCTCAGTGGCAACAATATTAACTGCCCTTTCCAGCATATAGTCTATGGAGGTAGAGGAGACTAGATGTGATGGTACGTTTCCCCATAGTGCAATGTTTCTGCGCTCGTAGTAACAGAGTATATGACTCACCACAGTGAAGCTTGAATGATGATGCCTGTCCCAGGCACACCTGCGTGCGTCACGCGCTGCGGGGGTCCAAAAGTCCCTTTAAGCACCTCCTGGCACTTCCTCACGTGTTTGGCGGCGTGCGCGCCGCAGGGGCTGCTGGGGATGGTAGTTCCTGGTCTCCTCTCACAGGACCAGGGAGACCTGCAGAGCACCCCAGATGACTCCAATGGAGGTGGCGGCAAGACAGCAAGTGCGGGCAAGGTAGTTCGGGCATCATAAGTTGGAACTTTCAAAGATTTCAAAAGTAGACAAAAAGCATGGGTAAGAGACACTGCTTTGACTTTTATAAGGGCAATATGGTTTGTGAAGGACCCCCTATGATCGACGATAATCCTGAGATATTTATAGTCACTTTCAATTACAACCAGCTTCCTATTAATTCTCCTAGCTCATTTTTTTTCTTCTACCAATAATTACAATTTTGGCTTCTAAAGCATCGCATAGTCTTCGAAATCTGACACGTGGTTTGCTCATTAGTAATAGAGTATTAACATACAAGATATTTTAAAACAATTTACCCCCAATTTGGGTGGATGTGTGTTTACCAATTTCAGCTTCCGCGACAAGTCTGAAATAAATAGGTGAAAGAGTAGTGGCTCTAAGGCACACCCGTTCTTTAATCAAGACTGGGTGGGTATTTTCCTGGACAGCATTCTCCCACCACCTATCTTAATCTGCAGTCAAAAATCCGGGTACAAAATTGTATGGCCTAATAAACTCGGGGGAATATCCCACTCATCCAACTTCTGCCACAGTAGCTCTTTTGGTACTCTGTTAAACGTCACTTTGAAATCTATAGAGCATGTGTAGAGTACTGGCTTTATAGTAAAGGTGTTCTCCATGCAAGAGAAAGAGCCATTGAGTTGGACAGGGTCAGAGGCCAGTCTGATTCCAGGGAACTACTGCAAATCAGATGACCACTTCTGCAGATCTTGTAACAGTAGGCTGACAAAGTACTTGGTCGCATTTTCCAAAAGTGCTATTAAACGGTAATTGCCAGGTTTAGCTTTTTCACCACCCATACATTTTGGATGAATTATCGATCCCTTTTCCACTTCTCGCAACTGCCATGCATAGTACGATGCCCTGAAGTCAGCATGTACTTTAAAGTAAGCCTGGTGGAGGGTGTTTGCAACTGTTGTTCCAACAGCTTTAGCTTTGTAGATCATCTTCACAAGTTTTTTTTGAGTAGTGTAATTGAAAGAAGCAACCCTAGTCTCTGAGGGTTCTGTTACTTCTGTGTTTGAGTAAACTTTTGCTTTCAAACTTAGGGACGTTCATTGAGCCTGAAATGTATCTAGAGCAGTCCAGCAATAGTGGACTTGAAGGTATGAAATATAGGGAGATTCGGTGATGTTCACAATGGAGACTCACATGGCTCCATGCTCCAGCCAGTTCAGAACTTTCCAAAATTTCTGCAAGTTCATGTGTTTGCTAGCAGACAACAATTATGTCCATAACTCATTCTGATATAGTTTCCTTGTTAACCAGATCTTATGTTTGTACTGACATTGGAGTTCTTTGACCATAGCTTCCTAATGACCATTTCTAGGTGCTGGTATAATGCATTACATTTTCTTAATCAAGTTTCTCTTCCTCTGCCTGAGTTGACCATTAATCTGACTTCCACTGTGGATTTTCCTACTGCGTTACTCCTTTGCCCCTGATGGGCTTGGACATGCAGCTAAAATCTGCTTCATCAGTTTGTTTCAAGAAGCAATTGTGTTCCCTTCTTCGGACCTATGCAGCATGCAGAGATTTGCTCTTTTGTTGTTGTGAGGTGTGGTGCAGTGGCCAGGGCATCTGACTTCGGAGCACAGGGTTCACAGTTTGATCCCTGGCTCCGGGGGCAGCACAGCTCAGCACCATGTGACTCTGGGCAATAGCTCACTCAATTTCCATGATGGCCCCCAGCGCCTTGAGACCTCTAAGGGTGAGTAGTTTGCGCTTTACAAATTCTGATTTTACATTCATTCAGGTGCCAAATCCTCCGTCCTCTTGGGATTTTCCATGTAGGCATTGTCAAGCATGATGCCGGCCTTCTGCAGGAGGATTGGGAAAATAGCGAGATTTAAGGATGCAGTTCACATTCAAGGCGGGGTTTAATGGAATAGTTGGTGAAAAAGTGGCAGATTGACCAATGTGTGGTTAATTGTAGAACTTGAGTTTTCAGAGAAATCAGTTGGTGCGGGAGGAGTTGGTTTCTCTAAAAAAGGCCATTTAACACTCTCATGCTTGCTGCCAAGAGGGCGACAGAATTTTGCTCACCCAATATGTCTCTAAATCTAAGTGGGGGAACTTACAGTTGGAGAATGTTTCAGATCAGGTCCAATTTGTCATTTAAATCTATTTGAAAAAGGTTCAAAAGTAAGTCCCCTATGAATAGCATTTTTGCATGCAGATGACTGGCCCTTAGGTCATTGATTTTATGCAGAATTGCAGACAATAAAGCCTTCTTTCATTACAGGTTGGATTTTCATGGATTTTCATGGACATTAATTATGATTAAGGACATTTTGTCTAGTGGACCAACCCGTAACAAACAGGACTTGTAATCCTTTTTCTTGCGCCACTAAAATCTTCACATAAAGGGTACGTGCATGCTGAAGTATGTTGCCAGGCTCCCTTGGCTTGTCCTTTCGAGGTTAACCTGATTGCCAGGAGAAAAAATGTAAGGTAGCCTTCAAGGGGAATTAAGGCTTTGGACTAAGTTTCCTGAATAATAATTATGTTGAATCCCTGCAAGTATTTGGGGAAATCTGCATCATCTCATTTCCTGTTCAGGCTAGCCACGTTCAGAAGTAGATATTCAGAAAAGCTTCAGACACCTTTGCCAGAGTATGAGACTCAGGGTGCGCTTTGTGGGCCCTTAATCAGGCAGATGTACCTAGGGCCTTGGACTGAGGGTAACCAGGCCCAGTCCTGGTCCTGACTAGTGCAAATTAGATCCAAACGTATGGTTTGACTGGCGTGAAAGTGTGATGATCACCTAGTTTAGTGATAGTAGGGTTCGCTTCTATTGGGTCACAAAGGATGGAATATGGCACATCTTTTGACTTAAAGAGCGGTGGCCTGTGCATAGAGTTTGTTTTGGGTGGTCCATTGGCAAAGCAAGGCCCTCTGTAAACCTGTTAAGCAATACTGATGGATATGCATGACAACAATACAGGGTGATTTTTATCCTCCAATCCAAAGCTTCTCTTTCAGACTTTAAACGTCCTGCGCAAGGGAACTTGTGACCAATGTAATCAATGTAGGCTTTGTACACTGCAAACCCCTTGGGAGTAGAAATTCAATTGAATTAACATCTGATGATTTTGGCAGTTTGTGCAAGCCTCTTAAACTTCCAGGAATATTTCCACCATTGAGAAGGTTATGTCTTCCTCTCAATTAATATTTCATCTATAAGAGGAAATAAGATGATTTTTCGTTGTGCTCAGGCTGACAGAATATCTCCGCGCCCTGCCTATCTCATGGGCATGGTACTATTTGGGATATAAGATATAATTTCTTTGTTGAAAGACCTTCAACCAGCATATGCGATGTGACTGAGTGCATCTGGTATATCCTCTGGCTGGTGATCCTGTTCGCTCTTCTGGTAGCTGTGTTTTGAAAGTGACCATGTCTGTAAGAAATGGGATTCTGGTTGGATAGGATATGCATCTAAGCCAGGTAAAACCCACAACTTTAGTCAGGGGAGGTACTTAACACACCAAAGATAACCTCTGCCCTGCCCCTTGGTAGCTTGGCAAGAGCAGTCAATCTTACCCCAGAGACTATCTGTAAAGTGCTGGCACAACATTCTCACATCAGTGAAACAATAAATACACCACTAAAGAGACTCCACACAGGGTTATACGAAAATAGGTTTCTTATATTGTAAATATATCACAGTTCAAAATTACACAGGTTAGAAATACCTTCGCCCAACCCCACCTCTCTTACACTCAGCAAGGAAATGGGACCTTATCCCCATCCCACTGCACTGGGAACTGTTTGGCTACTGTGAACCTCCACCTCCCTCGGTTGGGGGGGAACCTGAGCCACTCCCTTTAGAATCACTCCCAAATGCCTTTTCAGGCCTTCTGGTACTCACCCAAAGGTTTACCTCCTTTGCAAGTTACTTGGGGTCAGAGACAGGTGTTGGTGTAGCCCTGGAAAACTACAGTGGAACATGTGCTCTCTGACAATCAGATTTTACAGCCTTTCAGAAGTGTTTAATGTGCTACCCTTCACCCATCCATCTGGTGCTTTGCTGGAATCCTCCACAAACTCCCCCCAAGAATGGTGAGACAGTTTCCTACCAACTCCTGGACCTCAAACTATGCTCTTCTGGGGTGAATCCATACCTGGCAATCAGAGATTCCTTCATTGGGGTGTCTGTCGGCCTTTCTCTTCCTTCTAGGGCCATTTGGGCATCACTCCCATCACCAGCAATATAACTCCCTAGGCCAGTTCCTCAATCTTCCTTAAAGATCCTATGTTCTGTCAAAGCATACAGGGCTATCTGAAGGCTCATCTTAGTGGATTCCCCACTTACAGGCATAAGAAATTAAGCAGGAGTAAACAATAAAAATGACCAATATGGGAGATCTCGAGAAAAACACATAATGGTCTAAGTGCAAGTTTGCAGTGCAACAATGAGTCACTGTAGTCCTACCCTAACTGCTGAACACCAATGTTAGAAATGGGGTTTCTGGTTGGTAGGGTATGCACCTAAGCCAGGCAGAATGCACCACTCTAGTCAGGGCAAGTAACTTACACACCAAAGATAACCTATGCTCACCTCTTTGATAACTTGGCAAGAGCAGTCAGGCTTATCCCAGAGGCAATGGGTAAAGTGTTTATGCAACACATTCACACCAGTAACACTAATCAAGTTGTCTTTATTTGATCCTCCGAGGACAGATCATGAAAGATATACACAGTAAAAAACAAACAACATTGTAAACACACATATTAAAAAATGAAAAACACATATTAAAAATAAGACAGGTCCTTGTGCGAGTACAGGTATAAGGAAAAAAAGTCAGAAAGTCCATATCTTGTAAATTTGAAACTACTACATTTTTAAGCGAATACACTCCTTATGTTGTTATACGATGAGTAAAGTGGCAGTGCATGAGGACTAATTGATTAAAATTAAATAAAATGACAGTGCAAGAGTTCTGGTTCCAAGGGCAGCAGCAAGGAGGCAGATGATTACAAATTATTAAAAATTAACTTCAGTAATGGACATTTAAGAAACATTTCAAGGACAATGATTACTAAAATCACTAAAGTGCTTTTTATATCAAAACAGCATACTCTTTCTCTTAGCTAAAGTGGACTTCAGAAAACACGCAACTGCAAAGCAGGCATTACAATCATTAAGTTGCTGTAAGTAGAAGAGAGGCGCTTCACACTTGGAAAATTTATGTCTGCGCAGTATTGGTAATAAAAACTTTCTAGCAAACAGTAGATAAAATTGACGGAAAAAGACTAAATGTAAAATTGTTTGACTCGATTGCTCATCACATGGACAAATGGCAACAGTGTCAGAAGAATACTGACCTAGGGGGAAACATATCATCCAACAAAAAGAACCATCCTAAATCTAGTTAACAGATTTATTTTGTAAACGTTGGTCACATATAATAAAAACTGAGAAATTGTTGGGGTTGCTTGAATAAGGCAATAATCTCTAACTGAAGTTTTGGGCACTTCCAATAGTTCCCTAGAGATTTGTTTGTGCTTGCAAAAACTAACCCGGACCCACTTTTCGATTGATTCCGGGTGCTCAAGCAATGAGGCGCAGCCAAGTACCGAAAAGCAAGTTTTAATATATTGAATCCATGGAATGGTCAAGCTACGGTCGGAACTTAAACAATCTCTAATAACATCCCAATTAAAATAGGCTTCTTGGCTGGACCAAATTGAGCACCAAAAGGGCAGCATTAATGGTGTCTTTGACATACTCCATGCCTAACTCCAGATGAAGGGAGAAATGCGGAGATGAGGGAGGGACACCTAATAACCGGAGGCAGAATCTATTCTCCTCTATCTGCATTGTATGTGCATCCCTACAACCCCAGATACCCATTCCATATGTTAAAATCGGCAGGCATTTGCAGTTGTATAACTCTAGTATTGGAGCAATGGGCTTTTTACCAATAGACATGGCAAGTGAGAAAGTAGTGCCTTCTGCCTGTGTATATCGGGTTATTCTATTTTTAAAGCAAGTAAGCCACAAAGAACCTTCGTCAAACTCCAGGCCTAGATAGGTGAAGGAACCGACCCTCTCTAGTGGTTTCGCCTCTATGTTTAATATACGGGTTTTAGTGTTTTTTGGGCCACATATCATTGTGAATGTTTTCTTGAAGTTTGGCTCCAAGCCCAGGTCCTTCATGAAGCTAACATAGCTGACAATAACTGTTTTAAGGCCGCTGGCAGTCCTTGCCAGGACAACTGCATCATCAGCATATAGCAGCTTGGGCACAATCTTTTTCTCCACAAGTGGAACGTCTGCCCCAACAGAAACCAGTGTTTTCTCCAAGGTGTTCATATAGAGAAGGAAAAGGATTGGGGCAAGGACGCAACCTTGGGGCATCCCACGCTTAATGCTGAATGGCTCTGTTCATTCGCCAGTGCTCCCAAACCTGACTGAGGCTGAAAGATCATAGTAGAGGTGCCTTAAGAATGTAACCAAACCCACATCAATACCCATGCTCACTAAGATGACCCACAGCTTTGAGCGGGAGATGTAATAAAATGTGCTTGACAGGTCCATAAACGCCAAATGAGTGGAAACACCCTTGGCGTATTTTGCCACAGTGAGGTGGCGATTAAGGCACTGATCAATTAGATCGAGCCCCTTTCTGAACCCATACTGGCTTGGAGCAAATATACTGTTGGTATTATTCCAATCCAGTAAGCAGTCCCAATAATCTTACGCTGAGGAATCCAAAAGGGATATCAGGCAATAACACTTGACATTGTGCATGTTTCCTTTTTTTAAAACAGGGACAATTATAGATGAAAGCCACGACCTTGGCACCCCCTCGCTACAGGCAGAGTTAAAAACTGAAGTGAAGACCGAAGTCCAGAACACTAGGTCTTCCCTAAATAAGTTGTGCGGTATGCCATTCGGCCCCGGAGCCTTCTTGCATCTGCTGTCTACAATTGCTTCAAAAACCTCCTCCTCATTAAAAACAAGTTTTGGGCACATTGTAGTCATCTGTACTGAGGCATCATCAGCCTAACAGTCGGTAGAATGCATCCCAGCAAAGTGCACCAACCATGCCTCAGCCGAGATATTAAGTGTTACTTTATCTGTTGGTAATACGGGGGATAAGACAGACCACACTGCTTTCCAAAAAGCTTGTGTTCTTTAGAATGTCAGGCACCCACAATAGACTCCCATTTCCACTCCTTCATGGCCGACTTCCTTCTTTTAATGGCTTGCTGGTATAACTTTCTACATTCTAGGATCGCACACTGGTCTCTGGGGATTTCCTTTAGGGTCCTGCGTAAGATATCATTGGCTGCACTGCAAGCGTTATCAAACCATGATTTGGCATAGCAACGTGGCTGAACAATGGGTCTAGAAAGCAGCACTTTTATCTTTACTAGGAGGTTTGTAAAATCAGTTAGGATGAGAGCCAGATTGCAGGGTATGCCATTGCAGCTGTTTACCAGGGCAGTAATATTGCATATAATCAGAGACATAATGCTCTTGAGGTTTGCCATCCCACCCTATGCCTGCACCCTTGGTAGATAGGACCTGGGAAGGCGAAGACTTAAACTTATGTTGCCCATGTGGCAGCCGTATGTTTGCAGAAATGGGCATGTGGTCACTATAGGTCTGAGTAAGGACTTCACAATTATTAATAGTTGGGGACATACCCCAGGACGTAAAGATGTAATCAATGGTGCTCCCAGCGCCCCACCCTATGAAAGTTGAAATATATTGGTCAGTAAAGTGAGGGACCTTGTTGACCAAGCCCCGTTCTCCCAGATGGGAGAATAGAACCTGGCCACTCCCACCAGTAACACAATAAATACACCCAAAGGAGATTCCACACAGGGTTATATGGAAATAGGTTTCCTACATTGTAAATATATTACCATTCAAAATGACACAGATTTGAAATACTGTGCACAGTATGCAATTACTGACATGGAATGTTTTGTACTGACACTGCAGGTATTAAATAGCATATCACGTAATCACATATTGTCAGGGCATGGAAATGCATCAGGTTAAGGAATAAAAAAACATGAAAAGGAGCAGTAGTGCAAGTAATGTCAATGTGTCTAGTGACATGTAAATGAATCACAATAAAAGACCTGAGTGCCTTCCCAACTATGCAGTTGTGAAGTTTGCAATTGGATATGGTACCTAACCAGCCCTCGTGTGGTTGCTGGCCAAGGATATCCCAGCGGGACCGCTTGGGGCTTCAATATACTATACAGCGTAACTCCAAGGTAGAATTAGGACAAATCATGTAAGCACATCCCACAGGCCATGTCACAAGCTATCAAATGACCACTATGATAGGTAACGCTAGACACCAGGAGCGCATGTTTTGCTACTAGCAAGAGATGACACCCCTAGAGCAGAGGTGTGGGTGATCACCTCCCCACTATGTCATGGCGAACAGGTCGGGTTTCTCCTATACTGAGACCCAGCAAAGAAAATGTGCCTCGGGCTGGGGTCACAGTACTTTCAAGGAAGGTCCTTTGCCAACTCCGAGGGTTGAAGTCAAAAGCTTGGGCTTTGTGGCGGCTCCGACTAGATGGGTGGGTCCTGCACTGATTCCCTGGGGCTGTGTAGAGGGCCTATGGGCAAGGGCGGAAAGCAAGTGCTGGCTCCCAACGTTGTCCTGCACAAACGCTCAGCCTCACAGGGGCCTTGCTAGAGGGGGTTCCTGAGGTGCGGCGGCAAAGCTGTGTGGCTGGTCGCCAACGATGGCAACACGGAACAAGGTTATTGAGGTGCAGCAGTAGGAACCCAGGAGAAGTTGACCTCAGGAGAGGTGTCTTACTGGCACACTGGTCCTCAGTGCCAGTCACTAGGTGCAAGAAAAAAGGGAAGAGTTCATGTAAGCGCCGCACTCAATTCCCGACTGTGCCAGGTAATGTTCCGGTCCACACTTACAGCATGGGGTACTGGCGAGGGTAGAACGATGCAAGGAGAACTTCAACACTCACAGGGGTCAGCAGGGCAATCCATGCTCCAACTGCACAGGGCAGATAACAGAGCTCACCTCACACTAGCTCTTGAAGAGAACACCGGAGCTGTCAGTATGCAGCACTTCCCACATGGTGGTTTTTAAAAAGAAATTGAAATCAAGCGCCCACCGCACACTGGAGAGAAGGAAGAGGCTAGGAGCAGCAAACAATGTTCACCCCACGCTGGGGCTCTTGAGAGAACATCTGGGTGGCACGCCAACACATTGAAGCGAGTAGGCTATATGGCTGTTCCTCCCGGCAGTCCAGCAGTGTCTACTGAAGACAAAGTTAAGAAGCAGCTGGCAGCAGGTCAATAGGCAGAAAATCAATCCAGTGAGTCTTTTAGGCCACCGAGCAGGAAGCAGGACAACAACAGAAAAGAAGCCCAGTTGAGACCTTTTTGCCGCACAGGCTGTTGTTCTGGCAGAGGTTCCATACTAGTTCCAAAAGTTCACTAAAAATGTGGGTCAGAGCCCCTGTACTCATACTCAAAATGTGTTTGATGTAGAGGTGACTTCAAAAGAAATCTTAGAAATGCGCAACCCCCCCACCCAATCCCAGCCCTGGCTCTAGACATCAGTAGGGGGTAAACAAGCTCTTTTTGTAAGGGCATGGCTCAGCCTATAGACATGTAAGTTCCCCCTGCCTCCCTCTCTCCAAGCCCAGGAAGACCATTCAGTATGCAAATGCACCCAGCCCGCCCTGAGTGATGGCTGTCTGGAAAACATGCATAAAGTGTGGCTGTCACTCTGCTCTAGATGTGAATTGGAGTCAGGTTGCAAAACATCAGAAATATAGAAGAATGCTCACTTTCTAAAAGTGCCATTTCTTAAAATAGTAATACAAAATTCAGCTAGAGCAGTAAGCAAGATTTCTCATGACCATTCTAAGCATACCAAACATGGCAAACATACGTTTTCAGATCAGTAATTACCACTTAAACACATGTAAGGGAATTCTCAGTGTTAGCCTATGGAAGGGGCAGGTCTCACAGTAGTTATAAACAGAATAGGCTGTTTGTCACTACCAGTATATGTCACATAATAAAAGCAGATGCCATAACTCTTACCTAGTCAGTTCCCAGCACATAGGGCTACTGTAGCTACTTTAGGGATGACCTATATGTAGAAAAAAAGGGAGTTTCAGGCTTGATAAGTAAATTTAAATGCAAAGTCGATGTAGCAATAAACTGTGCACACTGGCTCTGCAGTGGCAGGGGCCTGAGACAGTTTTGAAAGGCTAGTTATGTGGGTGGCGCAAGCATTGCTAGAGGCCCACTAGTAGCATTTAATTTGCAGGCCCTGGGTTAAATGAGATACCACTCTATAAGAGACTTACATATACATTAAACACGCCAAACAGGTATAAACCAATCATACCAGGTTTAAAGGAGAAAGCACATGCACTTTGCACTGATAAGCGGTGGTAAAGTGCCCAGAGTCCTAACGCCAACAAAAAGATGGTCAGAAAAATAGAAGAAGGAAGGCAAAGATTTGGGGATAACCCTGCAAAAAGAGACAGGTCCAACAATGTCCTTCGAAACTTGGATGCAAACGTCTGTGCTTGAGTGTTTTTGACTAAGTTAGGTCGGTGTTGCTTTTACCCCCTCTTCTCTCTGGTGCCCTGAGTGTGGGATCATAGCCATTTGAGCTGTGTCCAGAAAATCAGTTTGAGGGAGCATGTATCTGTACTTTTGTGGTGGTAGAATGTCTGTAGCCTGTTGTGTTGGACTACTGCTGTGGTCAACATAACATGATTTGGGGATGGCTCCTGTCATGCCACAGGAAATAATTTCCTTATTCATGTTGGGTCTCCTTTTCTTAAAACTTGGGAACACCTGCAGTGTTATGTGGTTTTACCCCGTGGTTGCATGAGGGAACCCATTTTCCTCCCCTTGCCTACTTTCTTCTGTGAGCTCTTTATATTTGCTGTTTTTTTTTTGATAGATGGCAACCTGGGATCAGAGACATTGTCTTCCCCTCTTTGTGTTCCAGTTGTGTCTTTGCACACCATAGTGTTGATCGAACTTGCTACCGCAGCCAGTGATGCAGAGGGGTTAGTGTTTATTGGGGAGGAGCTGATGGAAGCGCTGTAGACCTCCCAAGGGCACTTGAGCTTCCCGACACTTACTTTGACGACGCTTGATCAGTGATGGTATTCCAATCATCTCAGGCATAGCACCTGGAAATCATCAGGCTACCACCTTGGCGTACATTTGTCTCTGAGAAGGTTGGTTGACCACATCCTAATTATCTGCTTTGGAGGTTCGGGAGGTCCATTTGGCCAGTGCGGGTGTTAATTGTGATGACAAACATTAATGGGAATCTTAGTTTTTTTAATTCTGTCAACAGATTGCTCAGGACTAGGGAAGAGTGCTTAGTTTATCTATAATGGGTGAACAAGGACAACGGGTGAAGATGTTGTCTTGGCTAGACTATACTCTAATGATCAGAGTGTTTAGTTTTTCAAGTTTAACATCAATACCGAAAACTTTTAATGCATTTATGATATTCACCTGCATTTCAAGCTTTATTGAAGGGTAGTTCAAAGCTTTTTCAGCTGCTTGCATGGTGTTTAGCAGAGTGAAGGATGATGTTTTGATTTTGCCTTCTTTGTTGTTCGCTTCAGCCAGCTCATAACTAGCTGTGTTTTCACAAAGCAATGGGGATAACAGTGGAGTGCCTTTTGAACTGAGGTGCGACTCAACCACCCATTTCAGTGGATCACTGGTTGAGGGATCAAAACATTAGGAAAGCTGAGGCAGGAAATGAAAAACTGTCTAAATAATGTAGCACGGGGAGAGAATGCTGGGAAGGCAATGAGGTGGCAGAAAGCTGTACTGTCCACTACACACCCTTCAAAATGGAATGCACACTCACTAAAAGACCAACAAAACCACCCTGGGAACCTAGAGCAAAATCCAAGATGGGATAAGCAGAGCCTCTTGGAGACAGGCCGGTCTTCCTAGCCACAAGCCATAAAAGACTGCCAGTAAGGTGACACACCCTTGCACCCTGGAATCTTCAGCCCCAAGTCGCTGCCTACCTGCATATGCTGCACCCCCTCAAACTTCTTGCTTCATCCAGCTACAATGCTCACTGGCTGCCTTCACTCACTGTGGCTTCATGGGGGGAAGGGGGATGCAAGTAACCAGGTGGCAGCTAGGCTAAGCAAGTTGAGGAGATTCCTGCTCAGTTGCAGCACAAGTACCCTGCGATTTCTACAGCTGCCCCAGCAGGAAGTGATGCCCCTTTGTCCTGGGAAGGGAAGGTACAGGAAGCTGGATGTCTAGCAACTGCCCCTAATAAAGCCACCTTACTAGTCACCCTTCACTGTCCTTCTCTGGGTGAGTTTTCCTGTACCGGAGCAGAAACAAGGTTGTACAACTGCAGTTTGCCCCAACCACCGAGCCACAAACTCAGGTGGCAAGTAGCTCGCTTTTTTGCTGGAATGCGCAATGCCAAAGTGGTGTGTGGCTGTGACCATCCTCAGGCAAGCTACCAGTCTACTCCCTGCAGGAGAGCTCACTCAAGGCCTCACAGGATCAAAGAACCAGGGACCACACAACTGTGCAGTCCAGTAGACTGTTGGAAGCTGTTGGAGGCTGTTGGAAGTTGCGTGCCCCACACTCCCCACTCCATGTGCTCTGTACACTGCCACCACTCCTGACTCCACTTACTCTCTTACTCATTATGAACTTGCTTCCTCTTGCAATCACCCTTTAATGAATGGGTAGTTTTGACGGTATAAGAGGCAAAGGTTCCATTTAGTCTGTCACTTGCGACTTTGCTTTTTAGTAGTTTTACCCCCTTAACATTCAAGTTTGCTGTTGCACGCACTGTGCACCTTTGTTGTTTATCCCCACTCCATCCTTATGTTCCTTCAGGTTTTGTGTTGGTATACTTCTTTGTTCTCTTGCTTGTTCCTTCTACCAGTGCTTTGCTACTGACCTTTACTGAGGTAAAGTTGTTCTCTACCTGCTTATTTGTCCCTTCACAGAACAGGATATGTGAGTGGATATTCCAATTATGAATACAACTATGTACCCTAAACTATTAGATCACCAATGCCCACATTTCTAATTTTGCCTTTTTTTTCAGCTCTCCTACATCAGTCATAGCATCTGATTACCCTGCCTCCTCCCTTGTTTTGTTCCACTGTTTACTCTGTCTCCTTGAACCCCAATACTGTTTATATCAGTATCAAGCTGGAGAATTACTCAGAAGTATGGAGTCAGCAGCCAATCTTGGTTCACGCAAATTTCTTACAGAGGGGTGGTATTACACGTGGCAATTTCCTTCCAGATCTCAGAGGAGTATGTGGATTAGGATGAGTAGCAGTAAATACATCAATTGAATCCACTAGGGGGGGCAGTAAAAAAAGAAATGTGGTTACCAAATATGAGGAACCCACACAATCTCTCTCTTAATTATAAAGAAGGAAGAAAGATATAAGTCAAGGTGTTATTACAATCCTGTTGAAAGACATCTGTAGCCCAGGAGTTTTTACCTGAACAGTGGCTCACAAACCTCTTCAGCTGATGATTCAGATGAGGTACAACTAAGCCTACATCCAGTAGACCCAAATGATATCAATGGAATTGAGATAGTTGAAGCTGCCTACATCGGCAACTGGACAGGGTCTGACCTTTCTTAAATAACAATTAAGGCTTCCGGTTTTACGGTTTTACGGATTTTTACAGATAAATACAGATAGAAAACAATGTGTTTGCTGTCTGTATTTATTTTTAAGAACAGAAAAATACTGAAACTGGTGCTTCTTGTGAGAAACTCTTGATGCTGTTTTTCATGAATTCTAGGCAACAGCTGAGCAGACAGCATGGAGGGTGAAAATACAGGATGAGATTTTCCTGAATACAGGCTATGTTAACATAAATTTGTAGTATGATGCTAATATGTACCTGTAAGTGTAGTCTTTTGTTATACGTGGCTGCTTAGTTTGCTAAAACGTGACCGACATCCATGTTTGAGCGCATGTTGTAGAGTTATATAAACGCGGAAATATGCCATTTTACAGCTACATTTATTCTTGAAACACAAAATAAATATGGATAAACACCAATAAGATGGCCAAATAAGCAAAATGGATAAATACAGACGGAAATGTTAAAAGAATAAATAGCAAAAGACCGGGAGCCCTAATAATGATCTTCCACAAAGTTTAAGAGGCTCAGAATACTTTCAGGTTACATTTGAAAGTCTAACTTAAGGAAGAATGCACAGGTTTTTTTTGGTAGTATGTCCTGGCTCATGTGTCTCCTTGTTTGTATATACAGTGAGCACAAGTTATTCTTTCCAGGTGTGAAAGAATGGTTAGATTACAATGATTATTGGCTAACCTCTTGATAGCAAAATTGCTTCATCTCAGATCCAGTTAATTTATTGATAGCAAAATAGCTTCATCTCAGATCAATTTAGTTTCTTTGACTGTAATCCTAGAGTAGTGGTCCTAGACAATGTACTCCAACTCAAATGTTCTCACTTTAGACTCTATAACTACATGCATACTGTTATGTGTTGATTACTTCATACCATTGACACATGAAACAGGACAAGGCTCCATCTCAGTTAACATCCAGGTGTTTACACTCCACAAAACCCTTCCTACAATGTCTTCTACTTCTTTTGGCTGCACACCAAAACCTAGAGCACCACATGGTGCCTAAGATTAATTACTCTAAGTAGTTTTCATCATTGTCTGTGGCAGGAGAAACTTAACAGAATAATATTTGGTTAGTGTACTTTGTCAGACCAGTCTCCTTTCCTTTTCTCCACTAGTGGATATACAGGTCGTAAACAGAGGAGTGTTTTTAAGATGAACACATGTAGTACTAATTCAAAATGATCTGTTTACCTCATCTATTATCCCCTTACCCATTTTAAAAGTGGCCTGGATGTTATTAAGGAAGTGTATTGTAATCAACCCATCCCCAAGATGTATTTTAATAAAACGTTTCTCTCTAACTGGGGGATAGAGTGATAATTTGCCAAATTGTTGGTGCTCCAATTTCTTTGCACAAGACACACAGATGATGGACGGAATCCAGAGCAAATCAAACATTAACCCCCAGTCAATAGATCTGGGGGTGCCCATTGGGAAGAGGGTGAAGACTGATTTGTATATGACTGGGTCTAAACTTGAATGGCATGGGGAGCAAACAAACAAAGGATTTAGGGTCAGATCTCTTTATGGGGGTGACTGTATGACATTGTTCAGCATTCTGTCCATCAATTGTTCTTTTTCTATTTTCTAATTTCAGACCACATTTGGTATCCCTGTGTTAAATAATGGCAAATATAACTTTTCTTCCAGGAACGGGTAATAACTGTTTGAATCCAGTAATCCTTTTTGTGCTTTTCTTAACAATTCTGGCGAGAAAGGAGATGGTATTGTCACCTGTCTCTTCAGAACTTGTGGAAAGTTTAAACAGGAGCATCACTAGGGACAGCATTGCTGTGGCAGTCATCAGCCCATGTAGTGGTTCATGGTCTGCTCCACTGGGCTGCTGTAGGGGTTTTCAGGAGCTAGGATGTACTCCTGCCTGAAGCTGTTTCCCTGCAACATGTGAAAGGGTCTGGTCTCTATAGGCCCTGAATTATTGGTTCCAGAGTTATGGATTCCAAGATTCTTGGCCCACAAAACACTCAGAAATATGGGTGGCTAAATCTTACCTGGAGATATCACCTCAGGTAAAATTTCACCACTTGTAGTGAGGGCCATAGTTGTCTCCTCGATCACCTAGCTATGAATACTTTAACCCCATTACAATTTTTCAGTTAATTATAAACCACAAGAAAGACACAGTATGGCAGCAAGTAACATTAAAACTGTGGGCATAGCAGCCTAATGAAAAAGGCTTGCATTTAACCCTGTAAGTGTAGGTGTCAGCCACTACATCCCCATGTAGTCTATGTAGACAAGCTAAAGTCATGGTAAAGACTGTGTCCAGTCACTCCTTTATAAAAATTAGAAACTTTTTGTGAACAAAGTCTATTTGGGACTAGAACTGTTCTGTCAGCGGTATAAATCTGGCACTGTGCCATTCATTACAGTTCAATGTTGCCACAATGGATTTCCGCAGGAGCTTGTTTATAAGAAGCTCCAAAAATCCCAGGGCACTGTGTTGCATTCCAACGAATTGTTTGCATTCAAATAGTCTGACAGGCGTGATGTGCACATGCCCACTACAATCCATGATGAGATCACTTGAACTAGCAGATTTTATGAATCTGATAAATAAAGGAGAAAGAATTAAGATCATTGCATAGTTCTGTTTTTCTCTCTAGCACTTTATATAGCAATGTATGTTACACTCTTACCCAGCTTGTGACCGAGCACTTATTCTGGTCCTCCAGTCAAGGAAATGTAGCAGAGCCCGTGTTAGAGATATCTGGATGCTTAGTAGAATATGGAATGTTTGTAAAATGTATGAAATGTGTTTTGGAAAGATGAGTTAAGAATAATGCACTTCTTCCAGCATTTTTATAGTAATGAAACAACAGTCCCGTGCACTCATACAAATATCAGTTCCACAAAGTATGTGTGTCTTTGGTGTGACATGAAAATGCTGATGCTTCGCGATTTTTGTGTATCCTTTAATGGGTCATCAGGCGAGAACACAAAGAGCCAGCCGACACGTGTTTCGTCAGAGAGAAAGTCACACTCTGACTCTTCAGGGCTGGAAACAATACAAACACATAATTGGCACAATACGGTGTAAATTCTCTTTTTACATTTCTTGAACATGACACAAAAACACTGAGAATGAAAAGGAAGCAAAGCAAAAGACAAAAGGGATAGGACACCATAAATCCCACATGGGTGACAAGTGTCCAAACAAAAAGATTCTCAACTAGTGAATAGTGCCCATTCATCCTGTCGGTTGATCAAGTGTAGAACAATAGAGGAAACCACTGCCATTCCCATGAACATGTGTTAACATGCCACCACACCTGGTGAGTACCAAGTAGTCGCCAATTGATGTCAACACTGAAACACCAATACAAATGAAAAAAGACCAAACAAAGCACTGTTCCACATACCGAAGAATCAACATCCCCCGACATCTTACCTAAAAGACCGGAAGTAATCCAAAATAGCAAAGAATGTATAATGCTCATACGTCCCATCAAGACACGGATAGTCGTTCAATCAGCCTTGTTAGATAAAGGACTTCATATATAGCTATGGTCTACAATCCTGCAAGTAAAAAAAGAGGTGTAGAAAACCTAACACCTGAAGTACATATTGAATATTGCCACTCTAAAGTGCCCAAAATTTTTTTTTTTAAATTTCGATTCTAGGTCCTAGATAGCCCCACCGATGTGCTCGTCACACACACAGACACGGCTTACCTACAGCGAAGAGATAATTATCCACGTGAGTCACGCCCATGCAAAATATGTACATCACAGATCCTTCAAATGTATGTCAATATCTAGAACAGATAAAACAATATATATACCAATACGAATAGGCATATCCATCTGAAACACCACGTGTGCACCCACACCATATGTCCCCTTCACAGGGAAACTTACATCTTCCGAGATCACAAAGTTCTTAGTATCGCTAGGAGACACGTGTGTGTGTCTACCCAAACCTATAGAGGAACCAAAGATAAAAAACACACAGACTCCAATTAATCATCTGACCCATATTACTCAGCTAATATCATCGCCAAACGACCAATTTAAGCTAAAAATTGACACAAAGCTGCTAAGAAGGCAGCCAGAATGACTTACATTCCTCCGACACGGGTACGCGTCCTGGCGCTTCTCACTCCGACCGGTGGTGGGAATCCGGAATATGCGTACCGGAAGTATAAAAACTGTCGATGGACTCAGTCAATCTCAACCACTAGACCGCGTCACTTCAATTTTAAAACACGTCAATAGCTCTCCGGAAAAAGAACACTAGGTCTCCTCTGATAAAATAAAGGGATACAGCTTTCCCCTCCCTGTTAGCACCATACCTAAATTGTATTTGTATTAATATTGCGTATATTGAATGTGTGCGCCATTTTCTTCCTGTACATAAAACCCTTGCTTTGTGGTATTTTTATAGTAATGCCTGTTGCACTTTATCTCCTTATAGTGATTGATTATTTATTTTGGATCTTTATTTAGGAAACAGAGTAGGGTTTTTCGAAGGATGTTTTGATAATTTGTACAATAAGAAATTATCCGTTATTTTATGACATTGTGAAACTAATGAAAAAATAAAAAAATAGAGCACTTCCCTGTCACTTCCCCAACATAGTTTGGGTTCCTCTGGCTGAAGTTCAAAAGCCCACTTGTACACTTGATTACAACAAGTACATGGATGAAGTGGCTAAGAATTATCAGGTTCTTCAGCCATACAAATTGCTCTTGGTATAAGAAGCTGTTTCCCGACCTGATTAGATGGCAGCATACAATGAATTTGTTGTTTATCATCAGATCCCCACGGAAAGACCCATGTCTTTCCTTGACTATCAGTTGACCAGCATTGAAAGTCTTGCTATCTACTACAGAAGCAGCAGCCGCCACATCGTATGCTGTGGAGGAGGTTGCACGGCTGCAGGATCGACACTTTGATGACTGTATTCCTAAAACCGATCGAAAGACTCAACATATCTGCTCTAAGTAAAGAAAGAGGCAGGAGACTTGTTGTTATTGTCTCCACTGCCCAGGTCAACCAGCCCTATTTTTACCTACTAGTTTTACCATAACAAACGTGAAGTATTGGGAAATTGACTTAGGTGGAGTTGCCATTCAATGGCTGGCATGCAAGCAGCAGTACAAATGGTTTTCTTTTGCTTGAGAAAACCACACACTTGCTTAAGGCCTGCTCGACACCTTTATCTGCCATCAGAACGTGGCAGGTGTTCTGTTCCCCATGTGACAAGTGCATTGCAGTCAATCTGTGAGTGGGGGTGAGTGTTTAAAAAGTTTCAGCGCTACATCCATCATCTCCTTGTGTTTGATTTGTTCGCACTAAGTTGGCAGGGTATGCCCAGGTGTGGGTCTTTTGCTCACTTTGCCACTGGATTCTAGCTAGCCCGGCTAATGAGATGTGTTACCCTAAAACTAGTCCCAAGATGCTTGTTTCCAGTCCAGGGAAGAGCTGCTTGGCAGTTCGGGCTGGACTGCTCCCATGAGGATCAGGGTCAAGACAGATTTGCATATGGCTGGGTCTGAAATGAGTGTGGCGAAATTAGCTAAAAAACGATGATAGATTCATCACAGATCTGTGACTTGGGGTGAGTGTTTGAAAAGTTTTAGCGCTCCGTCTATCAACTCCTTTTGTTTGGAAATTGCATTGCAGTCACCACACTGCACATAATAGGGGATGGAACACAAGCCAGATTGTCAAGGAGTACACTGTGTGGCAAAAACGTAATGATACTCCATTCTATTTGAAAGAAAATGCTGTGTGACTAGTGGGGGTTTTTCCAGACAGCTATTAAATCACCCTGCTGAGTGGGGCAGAATGACTGTAAAGATCATCAGTGGTGAGAGTTTTTAACAACGCCTGAGGTGCCCTTCCCACCATTTGAAGCCACTCCTGGTGGCTAGTGGGTGGATCCCTGCTCGTGGACCACCCTCCTACACAGATTTCTCAGAAGGGATCCACCATGAAGAGGTACTATTGGAAAGGTGACATTATCCTCTTTCCAGCAGTGTATCTCCATTATGACCAGTGCTTGTAGGGCTGAGATATGTAGCTAAGTGCCAATCATAATGAAAGCAGTCAGAGCCTAAAGGCTCTGGCTACTTACATTTTCACAAACTGTGACATCTGCATGCATAGCATGCTACTTGTTACAATTATCAAAATAAATATATCTTGGACTCTGAGGGAAGCTGTTCCCTCACAGCTTAATTAAAAAAGTAAAATGTAAATCATTGAGTGTGACTTCCAGAAGGAGTTTCTTCCTCAGTGGGCCGATGATTATTTCATGACTTCTTGCACTGCTAAGGTAGTGCGGTGGAGATGAACTTCTGATCCTCTGTGGTTAATAAACACGTGTGGGAGATAATATTATATTTCTGTTTATTTACATCTTGTTCAAGCATTGTGTATATTTTCGTAGAATAATTGGTTTTTTATGCTATTGCCTTTATTTGTTAGTGAGAGAGTGGCATTTCATTAAGAAATACTTTACATTGCAGGAGTTACACG
This sequence comes from Triturus cristatus, assembly GCF_964204655.1. NCBI lineage: Eukaryota > Metazoa > Chordata > Amphibia > Caudata > Salamandridae > Triturus > Triturus cristatus. Next base: position 1,136,889,795 of record NC_140583.1, on the reverse strand, counting down.
CTACATAAACAGCTAGCAGTTTTCCTTGAGAACAGAGAAGGTTTTCAATGATGGATGGCGGATTCATCACCTTTACACATGTAGATATGACAGATTGACTTTAGACTTTAGATGTAAGTTTAGAGTGCTGTTAATTATTGAGATTCCTAAATGTTGTGATGTTCGTTGAAAGCAGTTTTGAAGGAGGTGAGCAGTGAGCTAGAACACAGCAGAGTTTCAGTGCTGGGTTCCCAGCAAATAGAAGGATCAAAATGGATATGCCACACAACGACTATTACTGTATGCATATTTGCCAAAAACAAGTGATATTTATTTCTTGGGTATGTGGGTATGCGTTTTCTGTATCCAATAATTAAAATCTCGAGGATGTAGATCAGCTAGCTATGAATATCAATTTGTCCATGCTCATATAGTGGATGGCATGTATCAAAAGGAGCACACACAGTTAGATAGATTCTTTGTCGGTGAGTAAGACTAGATTCCAGAGCATGAGGTCTGTGTCATATCTATAAGATGGTGCTCCAAGGTGTTCCAAGCTCAGATTCTCACACACAATAGATGAACACAAATTCAGTGGAGAGCCTCGCTCTGGCACCTTCTATTCACCAAAAATTAAATTTTTTAATTTTCAGATCCTTGATGGTTATTTAGATGATTTCCTTATGTGATTTTAGTTGCCTTTCCTTCAAAACCATGACACTAGGTAAACAAAAAGACCCAAGAAATTAGATTATAAAGCTATAGACATGTCCAATCTGGTATCTAAAATCTCTTTGGAATTACAAGACAATCCTGCTGATATTGTGCTACTGATGCTCATTGATCACCACAACAAAGCTGATTCTGAGAATATGGATGTACTTGCACCCCTAAAACTGAATATTCAGATTTTCTCATTTAAGGTTAGTTGGGATAGTTAGGGGATCTACCAGCTGTGCTATGCAGCTCCTAATTGAATTGGAAAATGTGGCATAACATGCAGAATCCGTTTTTAATTTATTAATGTCTGCATATTTTGCCTTTTTAACAAGCATTGCATCATAATCCTGATGCCTGTGAACATTCCTGTTTGCACAGGGACCAGAATTCAGCCCTTAACTTGTAACGAGGGCCATTAAGACAGGAGATAGTTGTAGGGTCGGCTTTAGCACTGGTGGCGGCCGGCGCTTCTATCTTTATTGGCTTCCCTCATGACCTCCTCCTCGGATTCGCTCACTACCGCCCAGCAAAAGAGCCCCTCATCTCTTCATAGCATCGCTCGTACATACATTTTATTCGTTTTAAATCTCTAGAAAGGCTGACTTTACTTATTCACTCAGATATCCATATAAAATACAGATCTGTTCTTAGCAAGAGGCATATTAACCCTCTCTGCTACTTTACTCAAAACTCCAATCTCCCACTCTAGCAGAAACATTAATCACAAGAGTTATTATAACATTTTTATTGCTGCCTGCAAACTGGATAAACAAGAAACTCTGCAGCAGGTGCTTTTAAATTGTAAGTCATTTCTAAGTATAGCTCCCCCCCAGTCCAAGTCAGTGCCCAGTGCGGCCGCACCTGTCGCAATACCATAAAGCTGGCCCTGGGTATTTGTAGCAAGAAACTAAACAACTTAATAAATAAATACATTGTCTCATTACTGTTAAAAAATGGGGGTATCTAGTTGGCAGAGGTAGGTACCCTTGTCCAAATAGGGACACTTGCTTCTAGTCAGGGTAAGGGGGATACACTTCTAAAATAACCCCTGCTCACCCTCTTGATTGCTTGGCACGAGCAGACAGGTTTATCTCAGATGCGGTGTGTAAAGCATTTGTGAACATATACAGTAGCACAGTGAAAACACTACAAATGGACACCACACCAGTTTAGAAAAATAAGTAATCTTTAGCTACACCTAAACAAGACCAAGTGACAAAAATCCACAATACGGTAATACAAATCTGACTTTCAGATGGTAGAAATAGTTCCGTTCAAAGCAAATTGCAGATGCAACACTTTTCACACAAAGTACCTCGTATGCATCACGCAAACAAACAAAACGAGCCACAGGGAAGGTGACGCATTCGTTCCTTACACTCAGAGTAGGTGATGCGTCAGTTCCTTGTTCCGGGGGAGGTGATGCATTGGTTCCTTACTGCTGCGCAGGGGAGGTGATGTGTTGGTTCCTTACCGGAGAGAAGGTGATGTATCAGTTTCTTACTGCATCCCCCAATGATGCGACAAACTTGGCGCATTGATGCGATGAACCAGGACGATGTGTGGACTCTTGTAGCTGCACAGCATGCCTTGCATCGAAATCTCTGACTTCGGAGACCGGTGCACTCAATGCGGCGTGCAGCAATTTCTAAAGCTGCGGGTAGGCGCTGTGAAGATTTCTTTGGCGATGAGTCAGAAACTGGTGGGGATGCATCTCGCTTCCAGAAGTTGCATTACTTTTTCCAGCTCCCATCAGCATATAGCCTCCAGAGGTCCAAAACAACAGCAGGCACCTCTCAGCAGGTCAGAAGTCCCAGCAAGGAAGTTCAGGGGAGCTGGTGGTGAAGTCTTTTATGGCCCTGAGACTTCAGAATAGGGTGCAAGCTCAATTCACGCCCTTGGAGATCTTCCTCAAGCAGGGGACACAGCAAACAGCATAGTCCTTTTCTCCTTTCCTTGGCAGCAAGTAGCCACTGCAGGCCAACCCCAGACAACAAACAGCACAGGGGCAGCATTCTACCTCAGCTTCTCCGACTCTTTTCCTTGCAAAGGTTCCTCTTGATTCCCAGAAATGATCTAAAGTTCTCTGGTCTGGGCCCCAATATTTATACTACAAAATCATTTGTTCTCTGGTGGCAGAGAAGCCCTGTGCTTGGTCAAAACTGGTTCTGTCCTCTCTGGTGCAGCTTCCGGGGCAGGAGGTGGAGACAGCATTGTGGAAGGCAGACCAGGCCTCCCCCTACTCTAAATTCAGCCCAGGTGTATTCAGCCCAGCCCTGACTCATCAGGCTCTCTGGAGCCACTGCTCCTCCTTAGCCACTGTCATCCAAAAGCCAAACTTGCAATACACAAACATATCAGAGACACCCTGGATGGCTAAGCAAGAAAATACCCACTTTCTAAAAGTGGTATTTTGAAACACAGAATGTAAAAATCACCCTCACTAAAAGATGCATGTTAACATTCTGAGTTCAGGCTTACTAAACTTAATTTTCCTACCTTGTTCCAAGGGGTAATTATGTTTATAAGATGTTATAAACAAACTCCCTATTTTATCCTATGGGAACAGGTAGCCTAAACGAAATTGGCAGTAATTCACTATTAGGACATGCCACACACACCAGGGCATGTCCTACCTTTTACAAAGGGATACCTTGGGCCTACCTTAGGGGTTATTAACATGTAAGAAAAGGGAAGGGTATGGCCTGGCAAGGGGGTACATTTGCCAAGTAGACATAGCAGTACTAGACTGCATACAGGCTCTGCAATGGCAGGCCAGAGTTACATTTACAGGCTGCCTATGCGGGTGGCACAATCAGTGCTGTAGCCCGCTAGCAGCATTTGATTTAAAGGCCCTGGGCACACACAATGCACTGTACTAGGGAATGACTAGAACATCAAATCAGCCAATCATGGAAAAAAAAATCCAGAACAACAATTTACAAAGGGAACACTTGCACTTTGGCACTGAACAGCAGTGGCAAAGAGCCCAAAGCATCTAGACCAGCAAAACAGAATCAAACACACAGCACAAACACAGGAAGCAAAGGCAAAAAATATAGGGGGGACCCACGCCGATGTTGCCAGGTCTAACACATGTCCCCTCCTCCTGAAATGTAGGGAGAACTACCCACCCTCTTGGGAATTCTCTTCAATAAGGCGGAAAAATCTACACAAACCATCAGCATTGGTGTGTTCTATACCAGGGCGGTGTTCCACTGTGAAGTCCATTTCCTGTAGGGAAACGGACCACCTCAACAGCTTTGGATTCTCACCCCTCATTTGCATCAACCATCTGAGGGGCCTGTGGTCAGTCTGAACCCGAAAGTGGGACCCAAACATGTAGACCCTCAGCTTCTTCAGTGCCTAGACCACAGCAAATGCCTAACCTTCAATCACACTCCTCCTCTGGAAGTAACCTCCTACTATTGAATGCTACAAGTTGGTCCAGGCCCTCCTCATTTAGCTGTGAGATCACAACCCCCACACCATACTCGGAAGCATGTGTCTGCACAACGAATTCCCTTGAGAGGTCGGGTGCCTGAAGCACGGGAACCCTGCACATGTCAGATTTCAGGGCATCAAAAGCCTTCTGGCAGGAGTCAGTCCAGTTCACCTTCCTGGGCTGCTTCCTGGAAGTCAGCTCTGTCAAGGGGCAATAATGATGCCATACCCCTTGACAAACCTTCTGTAATACCTGGTGAGTCCTAAGAAGGCTCTCACCTGGGGAACAACCTTTACAACGCAACTTTTAAAACGCACTACCATTACAACGAAACGGTTACAACGCGAGTGCATTGACAATGCAGGACATTACAACGCAAGTCTTTACATCGACTTGCACTAGATGGCGTGCTAACATTAAAAATAGTGTAGTTTACTATCCCAACACCTTCCCTAATTTTACGTGGACTGGAGTTGGAATAGTAAATTACACTTTTTTAATGTTAGCACGCCATCTAGTGCAAGTCGATGTAAAGACTTGCGTTGTAATGTCCTGCGTTGTCAATGCACTCGCGTTGTAAAACTTTCGTTGTAACAGCATGCGTTGTAACGTCATACATCCCTCTCACCTCTGTCTGGGTCTTTGGGAGTTCCCAAGCCAGAATGGTATCAATTTGGGGCTGTAGGGGCGCCAGCTGCCAGCTCCCCACCTGGTGTTCCAGGTACACTACAAAACTCTGCACAATCTGGCACTTAATTGCCTTGATCGTGAGGTCTGTCCTCTGCAGAGCCTTCAACACTTCCCAGAGGTGGTGCATATGTTCCTCCCGAGTGGCACTAACACTGCAATGTCATCCAGGAAGGATCACTGAAATCCTGCAGTCCAGCCAACACCTGGTTGAGCAACCTCTGAAAGGCGGCAGGGGCATTCTTCAACCCAAAGGGCATCACCCAGAATTAGTAGTGCCCCTCTGGCATTGAGAATTCTGACCTCTCCTTTGCCCCATCAGTTAAGGCAATCTGCCAGTACCCAGACATTAAGTCACACATACTTAGGTACCAGGCAGCTCCCAACCGATCTATGAGCTCATCAGCTCTGGGGATGGGGTGCGCATCAGTCCTGGTGACTGAATTGAGCCCTCGGTAGTCCACACAGAACTCGAGTTCTGGAGTGGCACCGGGTGCGGCAGCCTTTGGCTGACCCAAAGGCTGTTTGAGGGCTCAATCACCCCTAGTGCTGCCATCTTGGACACCTCCTCCTTGATGCAAGCCTTGACCCTGTCAGTCACATTTTAAATATTTTGATTCACAGGATGAATGTCCCCAGTGTCAACATCATGGGCACACCACTGAGTAACACCAGGGGTCAGGGAGAACAGAGCAGCAAACTACCACAACACTTGGCAGCAGTCCCTCTGCTGTTCCACAGTCAGGGCGGGGTGGAGTGTTACACTGCCCACTGACCCATTGTGTTCCTTCACAGACAAGAGGTCAGGAAGAGACTTAGCCTCCTCCTCCATTCCAGCACCTGTTGCTAGGAGAATGCCCACTTCGGACCTCTCGAAGTGGAGCTTAAAGCTGTTCACATGCAGGACCCACAAAGAGTTCCTAGGAGACTGCAATTCCACCAAGTAGGTGACTTTACTCTTGCACTCCACCACCTCAAATGGTCTGGTCCACTTATCCTTAGGTACACAAAACTCCACTGGGGCCATGACCCACACTTTCTGTCCAGGCTGAAACTCGATCAGAGGGGCATTCTGATCATACCAATGTTTCATCTCTTCCTAGCTGGCTTCCATATTCGCCTGAGCGAGTTGTCTGAAGCGCTTAGTCTGGTTCCTGAAGGCCAGCATGTAGCTATATACATCCTGGGGAGGTTTAATGGGAGCTTTCTTCCAGGCTTCTTTAACCAGACTTAGAAGTCCTCTTACAGGGTGCCCATACAGAAACTCAAAGGGACTGAACCCAAATTACTTCTGCGGTAACTCTCCGTAAGCAAACAAAAGGCATGGTAAAAGGACGTCCCACTTACGCCTCATGGGTTCATCAAGACCCATAATCCTGCCCTTCAGGGTCCGGTTGAATCTCTCAACCAGCCCATTACCTTGGGGGTGGTTAGGAGTGGTCAGCTTGTAGGTAACATCGCACTCCTGCTACAGGAACTTCATATGCTTAAATATGAAGTTGGTATCACAGTCAGACACCACCTCTCCGGGGAACCCCACACGGGAGAAAATCCCCATTAACGCACAACTTAACACTGGGCCTGTCACAGTCTGGAGAGGGATGGCTTCCAGATACCGGGTGGCATGGTCCACAAAGACCAGAATAAACCTGTTGCCCATGGCTGTTTTAGGATCCAGAGGCCCCACAATGTCAATACCCACCCTCTCAAAGGGGGTGCTGACCACAGCGAAAGGTTAGAGAGGAGCCTTATACTTCCTCCCACTCTTACCACTTGCCTGGCAAGTCTAGCAAGACCTACAATGAGTATCGGAACTTTCAAAGGTCTTGTCTTGCCTCAAATGTCCTGCCAAAGGTGCATCATGAGCCAGCCTCAGTAGGATGGCTCTGAATCGCTGGGGTACCACCAGCACATGGGCTGACCCAGGCTCAGCAACCTTAGGCTTGCTATACAGGAGACCATTCTTTCAGTAAATCCAATGTGATCCAGACTGATCACCTGCTGCTTGGTTTGCAGCCTGTTGCCGCAAACCAACAAGAGAAGGACACCTTCTGCTGCTCCTGGCAGATATGCTCCCTGGAGGGGCCCCGTTTATGCTGCCAATGGTCAGCTCAGGCAGGCCAGTTCAGTCTCTTGTTTCCCTGTAGGCTCCAAGGCATCCCCCTCAAGATTTGCCTCCTCCTGGACCATGGGAACTTCAGGGGCAGTTTTCCCATGCCCCCTACCTCTTCTCTTTCTGGCAGGCACCTGGGAAACTCTTTCAGGCTTCAGGTCCTCTTGAATGCCCTGTCCGGCTGCCATAGACCAAGTGGTCACACACGCCCACTCAGGCAGACCCAAAATCTCTAAATGAGACCTCAGCCTCACCTTTGCCCAAGGAGAGCTCTCCAAACCATTGCCTAGCAGGCAATCAACAGGCATGGCTGGCCTCACAGCTATTTTCAAGGTACCTGAGACTCCCCCACTCAAAGGGAACCTGTGCCACTTTGCAGAGGCACTCTAAGTTGTCAGCGGCAACTACTGTGTAGAATGTGTTGGGGACCACCTGCTCCTCAGACACCAGCCGACAACTGACAGCTTTCACACTGGCTCCAGTGTCTCTCAGAGCCTCCACACTATGGCCAATGATGGTCACACATTGCCTGTACTTCTTAGTGTTATCAGGCAGATGAGCTCTTGGGACGATCTCACTGTCTCCTAAAGAGACCAGGGACATTTCTGCAGAACCCCAACCCTCTTGGGTACCCGACTCCTTCCCCAAGGCTACACTAGCCGTTTCCAGGGGCGGTGCTCCAGTGGGAGCGGTGGTAACCTTCTTGGGACACCTAGGATCCCCTTGAAAGTGGCCCACTTGACCCCAACCATAACATGCCTTGGGACCCCTATGAACAGGCTTACCTGTCAAGACCCATGGCTTCTTTTCAGTGGGAGGTTGGGAACCCTTACCGTGGTTCCCATGGGGATTACTTTGGGGCCCGTTTTGGAACTCCTTCTGTTTACCCTTGCCCTCCCACTCTTTTCTGGGGACCCTACCCACCCTTGGAGGAATCTTCCACGTGACCTTTTTGTACCCTGGCACTGACCCAGCGGTCCGCCTCCACAGCAAGCTTCTTAGAGCAAGTCAGCTTACTGTCAATTAAGTGCTAGCGTAGCTATGGAAAACAATTATCTGACAAGTGCTCCCATGCAACCAAATCATAGACCTCCTGCAAATCATTCACCTTGCTACCCTTCACCCAACCATCCAATGTTCTGAAAAAGTAGGACACATACTCCATCCAAGTACTTGACTCCAGCTTCTTACAGCTTCGAAATTTCTGCCTGTACAGCTCTGGGGTCAACCCATACCTTTCTACTAAGGCTTCCTTCATGGGGGGATAGGACATCTGATCCTCAGTGGGCAATGCTAGCAATGTATCTTTTCCTTCACTAAGAAAGCGGCCCACAACCATGTCCCCAATCTCTTTGGGACATCATCGCTACCTCATAGGCCTTGAACCACTACCAATGTCCTCATGCTTTGTGAAATCCTTAATAACCTCCTTGGGGATGTATACCTTCCCTTCTCCAGGCACCGATACTGTGCTGCCACCATTGGGATTGATCTCTAGACTTTTGGGTTTCAGATCCAATTCCCTCAACCCTCTTTGATGCTTTAAGAGCATCTTCTTCTCTTCCATGGCCAATTTCTTACTCTCCAACTCTAATTTCTTACTCTCCATGTCACACTCCTTTCCTAGCCTGAGCTTTGTAAGCTCCAACTCATGCACTCGGCTTCTCTCCCTGTCCTCCAACACCTCTGGAGAAAGACCCTTTGAAAACACGCTGATCTCCCCCCTGTAAGGCAACTTCCCTCCAGTCAGGCCCAATAGTCCCTCCTGCTGCCCATATACATTTTCTCTCTCCACCATAGGCTCTTTTCTATGCTCACTGGAATCCATCCAGGCCCGCATCACCTTTTGGCATTCCTCCTTTCTCGTGAGGCCTCTCACAGAGATTTTAAATTTTCTGCAGACAGCTTTAAGTTGTGGCACAGTGTAGGTATCAACCCTGTCATCTTCATATTCAATATCTACAGATGCAAGTGATGCTGGTTTACTCATGGTGAAAATTGGCAGTTCTCAAGATGCTAAAATACTCCAAGGGAAAAAACTTCTACCAAGGTGCCGATTCCGATCAGGTAAAAACAAATTCCCGTACGACTCGTATCCGTATTTTTTTACGCACGATTCGTACAAGTACCGTCCCACCAGTGAACTACGATTCGTACGTGAAAAATACATACACATTGCTTCGGGAAAAGTCTACGAGACGTACCCAGACAGTTTTACATACAAATCGTAAAACTGAAGTCCGAGCGCACAAGTATGATCCGTACCGCCCTTCCGAATACACAAGCGTAAGTAAAACGTCCCGTACGGAGTGAACTCTGTACCACTCGTTTTCCCGGGTGAACTTGTGCCCGGGATACGAGTCGTACAGCCCCCCCTCCACCTGCATATGTCCACACGTACCCCCGTATGTCAGCACCGTACCCCCATATGTCAGCACCGTGCCCCCCCATGTCCGCACCGTACCCCAGCCCCGTACTTGTACGCACCGTACCCCAGCCCCATACTAGTACGCACCGTACCCCAGCACCGTACCCCAGCCCTGTACTTGTACGCACTGTACCCCAGCACCATACCCCAGCCCGTACTAGTACACACCGTACCCCAGCACCGTACCCCAGCCCTGTACTTGTACGCACCGTACTCCAGCACCGTACTTGTACGCACCGTACCCCAGCACCGTACCCCAACCTGGGAATGACAGAAACACAAGAAGTCAGCGAAAATATTTTTTCACCGCATACATGGACATTTACTAAACAGGAACAATGTTGTCCCCATGCTAATTTAAAAGAAACTGTCCCTGCTAAAATGTGTGGAATGACATCATCACTCGAGTCAGACATCAGAACACAAATCTAAGTCACTTAGCATACAGTCAGCTGGACGCACACATTGCAACACATGCCACCCAAGCCTCCAAGCCTGCACACTCAGACCCAGTGACTCACCATTATGAGAAGAAGTTGCGTATGAGCTGACTCCGGATATCCTCCTCCTCCTCATCACTTGCCTCGTGACCAAGCCCTTCATCCTCCACGGGTGGATGTTCCTGCTCATCCTGCTCCAGGATGAGTGGTACTGCCTCTCCACTGCCATGTTGTGCAGCATGCAGCACACGATGAAGATTTTGCAGACCTTTGCCGGTGCATATGGGAGGGACCCGCCTGTCTTGTGAAGGCACCGGAATTGGCTCTTCAGGAGGCCAAACGTCCTCTCAATCACTCGCCTGGTCTGCCCGTGTGCATTGTTGTACTGGTGATCTGCAGCTGACCTTGGGTTGCGGAGAGGCATCATCAGCCATGGCATGTTGGGATAGCCAGAGTCCCCTACATGGAAACTTCATGTAAATAAGTGGGTCACGATATGCCGTAAGAGCCAGAGATACCACAACACACAGGACAAACAGAGTATACCCACCAACAAGACATGCTCGTTCGTTGTGCAGCCGCAGCATCATTTGTGGCACCCTGCCACGCCTCATGATGTAGGCATCGTGTGCTGACCCTGGAAAACATGCACAGACATGGGAAATCAGCATGTTAGCAAGACACACCACAAGGGCATTTATAGAGTGGTAATGTTTACGGTTGCGATAGGCTATCTCCCGTGCCTGTGGTATTACCAAAGCCACATGTGTCCCATCAATGGACCCAATGACATGGGGCATCCCTCCCAGGGCATAGAAATCACCCTTGACACCTGTCAACTCCTCAGGAGTCGGAAAATGGATGACTTAATCAAGGTGCTCCAACATGGCTGCCAAAACATCACGCAGGACACGGCTGAACATGGTCTGTGACATGCCACCAACATCAGCTATGGTGAATTGAAACGTACCTGTGGCAAAAAAATGTAGGGCTGCCATCATCTTCATCTTGGGGGTCAGCGCAGTGGGATACCTGTGTCGCGGTTGGAGGTTTGGTGCCACCTTGGCGGTCAAGTCCTCAATCAACTGTTGAGTGAATCGGTAGCGTCGGATGCAGGCACATTCCCTCATGGCACCCAAGTCTGGCATTGTTCAGGGGACAGGCGGTGCCCTGACGAAATTTGTGATGAATGACGAGGATTGAGAGCATAACAACATCAATGTCAATGAACAGAGCACATGCTCAACTGCTACTACACATCTGCTAAATACAGAGTCTGGTGTGTGCAATACATCCAGGACACATATGCTAGCTTGGTGATACTCCTACGAAAAGCCAGATACACCCGTTGATTGGCAAGTCTACATGACATGCCCTGAAATGAGCTTTGGGCCATTCTGAGTGAACAGCCAGAGACATCACAGGAGTGACATACATCCACATAGCTGCATTTGAAGGATGTCATCTCATACAGACAGCTGACGGCAAGCTAGACGCACAGGTCACATGGAAACTCATATGTACAGATCACACACATTGCCATGAAGGGGTACACGTGAAAACAGAAAACACAGACATTGAGACAACGCAGATATGTCCTGAGGTGAAAATATCATGTCCGATGCATACAGACCCTGCTTACGTGGGAATCCACATGTGGCATGGTGTGCGTAGATGTGTGCCATGCCCATGTCCACACAGACACATGTTGGATGCAGCAACAGCAGATGTAGTTGACGCAACAGTAACAGCAAGCTCATGGGAACACATGACACACACATGACATAGTCACATCGGGGCATGGTGATTGTGAAATGTCAGTTGTTAGTGTCCATGTCCCTGGCATCAGGGGACAGTTGCGGGTGGTGGTGGTGACTGTGCCATACCAGTGATGCTGTGCTTGACACGTTTGTACTATAGGCACACATGTGCCAAGTGTGAAGGGGAAGTGTGCCACATAGTGCCCCATCACACACGACATGTGTACACAGGTCATCACACATCAATTGTGCAACTACATGAGGAGACATGTGCAATATCACTGCCTGACAAACCTAGGCCCTGCACATGAAAGTCTGCAATGACAATGACTTGATGTACAGCCTTGTGCGAGTCGGAGACCTCCATTCCTTTCGTGTGCGTCTCCTATCACCAGTGTAAGTGTGTGAAATGCACTATACACATGCTCTGAGAGCGTGTGTACGGTCCGTATCACTATAGTAGTGGTGCCGTAGGAGTACACGTGGTACGGACCGTACATACGCTCTCAGAGCGTATCTAAGGTCCGTATCACTATAGTAGTGGTGCCGTAGGAGTACACGTGGTACGGACCGTACACACGCTCTCAGAGCGTATGTATGGTCCGTATCACTATAGTAGTGGTGCCATAGGAGTACCCGTGGTACGGACCGTACACACGTCATGTGTACGGTCCTTATCACTATAGTAGTGGTGCCATAGGAGTACGCGTGGTACGGACCGTACACACGTTGTGTGTACAGTCCGTATCAAAATAGTAGTGGTGCTGTAGGAGTACGCGTGGTACGGACCGTACACACGCTCTCAGAGCGTATGTACGGTCCGTATCACTATAGTAGTGGTGGCGTAGGAGTACGCATGGTACGGACCGTACACACAAGCGTACTCCTACGGCACCACTACTATAGTGATACGGACCGTACACAGGCTCCCAGAGCCTGTGTACGGTCCGTATCACTATTGTAGTGGTGCCGTACGTGTACGGGTACGTGTGAAACGCACCATATATGTTTTTTTGATTAAAAAATTACATAGGGGACAAGTATTAGGCCCAAAATGCAAGCTGGTTGTCATGGATACAGAGATTTCAGTTGCAATGTGGCCATCATGTGGGCTTGAAAAGTCAGTTGGCCCAAAAATTACAATGTTGCAAAGTGGTGTTTGCCTTGCTATGATGCTCAAAATTTGAACCATGCAAATTTGTGTCATTGGTGTATGTTTAAAGGGATTGGAGGAAACGTAGGATGCAAATGAGTCTGACCAATCACTCTGTACTCCTGTAAATGAAAGCCCCCAGCAGCAAGACAGATATAAGTCAGCCAGAACCCATGAGAGGGCACTTGCCTGCACAACTTTCCTGTCGACCACACTGCTGTTGTCTGTGCTTCCTCTGGCACCATGTCGTGGACTGTGGAGAGGGCCCAGCCATTCACCATGGAGGAGAATGAGGCCCTGCTGAATGTCCTCCTCCCACAGTACCCCAGCCTCTATGGGAGACCAGGGGAGCAGGTGAGTGCTGACCCCACTACCTTTGACCTGTGCACCTGTTTCGTGGCTGTCACTTCTGGCATTGTGTCCAGGTGTGACAGACATGCAATGAGGTTTAGAGTGGATCCCAGGGGGGGAAGTCTTATGTCTGTCATGCAGAGCATGAAGTAATTCCTCTGTGCATTCCTCACTTGCATTGTGCTTACTGTGACATTTACTGCATAGTGCATTACACATTCAGCCTGGCAAATCCTGGGTGGCATTTTTTGGCTATTGTCCTGAGGTGATTCAGTGGTCTCCCCGGTGTGACACGTGACTGTACCCACAGATGTGTATGAGTTGAGGGGAGCTGTGGTGAGAGTGTCCAAGTGATGTGTACGCACTCCTGGACATGGATGTGTGTGAAGGTTCCGTGTCATGTGGGTGAGTGTCTATGTGAAGTGTTGCACCACAGCTGCATGGAGGAGGAAACAGCTCTACCCATCTGATGTGAGGAGTAAGCCGTGCTGTGTGTCTGACTTTCTGGGCTAGCCCGACACCTGTGACACCCCACAGGCAAGTGGCACATGTGCAGAGTGAGGTATGTATCCGCTGTAGCCAATGGCAGGTGATTGATCTGTGCCTGTGTTTGTCTATGTACTCTGCTGAGGTTGCGTCAGTGGGCTGGGGCATGTAACTGCTTTGAGGTGCTGTCCATCAGCCTGGTGTTGCATGTGATGCACAGTGTGTGCCATGATCAGGGAGTGTGTCGCACCACTCCTGCCACCTGTGTAGTTTCAATGCCATGTATTGCATTGGGGCTTCCACAGAGGCCAATGTCGATATGAGTAAGATGGGATTCCTTGGCAGCATCCTTTGCCCTGTTCAACATATCGTCGATGTTCAAATGTGTGTCTCTGTGACATGGAGCAGGTGTAGTGATGCTGTCTTACTTTGTCATCCTCACAGGCAACTGCCTACGAGAAGGGGGAGATTTGGAAGCGGATCGTCAGGGCCGTGAGAGTGGCGGGGGGTCGCAGTCGGCACATAGCCCAAGTCAGAAAACGGTGGCAGGACATCCGGTGCTGGACCCGGCGGATCGCCCGGGTCCAGCTGGGGCTCTCACCTCCACGCCCCCACGGCAGGCGCCGACGCCTGACCACCCACATGATGTGTGTCCTGGCGGTGGTTTTCCCTGACCTGGATAGACAGTTACAGGAGGGACAGCAGCAAGGAGGGGGTAGGTACCTGTCTGTTTGTTGTGTTGTGTGTCCCCAGCTTTTGGAAGTGCTCTGTAGCCTGGATACTCTGCCAGGGTTTATATGTGCAGTGCATATTCTGTTCCCCAAAGTCAACCGGTGCTCTTATTCGTCCCTTCCCCTGCTGGACATGTTTCCCCTGGTCTGTGTGTAATCACAATTGCACATGGTCATCTAGCCTGCCAGTTGATCCAAGTGCACATTGCTTTCAGCATCATGTGGGAGGGTGGTCTGTGACATGTGTTGGTACCTTGCCTGTGCCCTGTCCTGTTCACTCTGTTGGGGGTACATATTTGTGGGCACTAATGATGAGTCTCAACATGGGAGTGTGAGGTTTAAAATGTACACCCTTGCAGCATGCATGACCAATGTTGTGGCCTCAGACATGATGTGCATGAGTGGGAGATATGCATAGTGCCAGGACGGTTGCTCATGTTACAGTCAGATCATTCCAGGAACAAGGAGCAGCGTGCCCACTACAGTCCCCTGAGACACCCTTGCCTCGTAATCATGTGTGTCATCCAAAACTGTGTCCATTCTCAGTGTGTTCAGCATATGTTTGCCTCTGTGGCATTGTTCCCTGGCCTCATTTGCATTTATCCAAAGTGTGCTACATGTGTCCACTGGACAGGGAGACCCCATTTGGCTTGTGCATACTCACACTGGGCAGTGCCTGTGTGTCTATTCACAACTATCTGTCAATGGTTGTTTGTCACAAATATGTGTTGGCAGCCTCACGAGGTGTTTACACTTGGGAAGTCTTGCTGCACATTTTAGTAAAGCCTGATTAAGAGGTGTCACTTCTTGATCTGTCTCATTAGCATTGTCTTGGGTATGGGGGATTTGTTCGGGCGAGGCCTACATGGCCAGACCTTATGCCTCCTTGCCAGGTCTGACCTGTGTGTGATAATTGGCTGGACAGAGACTCAACGAGCAGTGTCCCAGTGATGTTGTACAGGGTTTAATGTTTGTGCTTTGCAGCATGTGTCAATTTTTTCAATACATGATTCCTGCTCATTCATGTTTTGCACCAGTGTGTGGTCAAGATGCTACGTAGTTCGGTCTTTGTGTGCTGACATCTGTGTGGACATCCTGGCTTGCCATGGGGGTGTCTCCCCAGTGCAGGTATGCCTATTTACAACACAATAGCAGGCCCATTAGCTCATGCATTATCCTGTGTTTGGACATGTGTGCCACTCCACATGACAGGCAGAGGGTCAGATGTGTTGGCAACTGTGTCATCAGGTAACGGATGGCCATGGGACAACTGACATAATTCAAGTTGTTAGTCACAAGGTATTGTACCTTGCCACTCACAACACTTGTCAACAGGTCTTCATGTTTTCTATGCTTTAGTTTGATGTTTTGTTGTTAAGAGCTATTATGTGCCTGCATGACAGATGTCTCCCAAGGAAGTGCACACCAAACCACCTTTACACTTTCAGGGAACACACTGGCACAATTTTAAAGATGGCACTGTTCTAATGAGACTTTTTCTGAGTATACATCTACATGTTCCCCCAGTGTTGTGGAAATTGGGTAGGTTGTTGGTTGTTGGTGATACCAACTTACGAGTGTCAAGTCATCAAGCCCTCCCTGGGCCCATGTATATGTACTTGCTGCAACTACATTTCTTACTAACAGTGGCTTCTTTAAAGAAGGCTGGCAGCTTCTTCAATGACTGGGTACATGTAGTTTTGTGTGCACCTCCTTGGGAGCCATCTGTTATGAAGGCACATGTGTGTTCTGTTCACAAAATGGCACATTCCCACATTCTGACCATGTCGATTGTGTCAAGTATTGTGATTCCCAAGGGACCAAGTTTTTTTAGTTTTGTGTTTCACAGTACTTACAGGTCTCTGAGTGTGGGACACCTTTGGTATTGAGGTGAGGCCTTGGGTGCACCACTACTGTTTCTTTCAGGGTAAACAAGAGGTGGCATGACTTCATTGTATTGCTGTGCTCACCTGTTCCCAGACGCTAGCTCCTCAGTGTTTTCTCAATAAAGTTTTGGGCTGGTGTGTCCTATTGTTCCTTGTGTCCAAGTGGCATGGTGGGTCTACCAACTGGGGAGTACAGGGCTTACATATGTGCAGAGTAATCTAGCTGTTACTCATGGTGCATTGCCATATATATACTGTGACCTGTTGTTTTTGTACTCATGTGTCAGAAGTATACAGGTGACTGATGTTTTTCTGTATCTTCACCTTGCCCAGAGCATCATCATTGGAAACCGAGGGAGACACCGGCACGGACCTGGAGGAGGGACCCAGCACCAGTGCCACCAGTGCTGGGGAGTCTGCGGGAGCCAGTGGCACGGAGGGCGAGGGGAGTAAGTCAGAGGACCTGTCTGGTGGCGAATCCAACTATGACGCAGATGGGTCCGAGGCTGACCTCATCGAGGGAGCAGAGGCTGCTACAACACCTGGCAGCTGCCCAACATCTGTCCCCGCCTCCTCCATTCCCAGCACCACCCTTCCAGTTGCTCCGGTCCCTTCTGTCCGTGCAGGGCACCCCCATGTCTCCTTCAGGACAGACACCGCACCCCCTGCCCCTGTCACCCCTGCTGCCCTCAGTGCAGAGTCAGTGGACATACTACGGCAGTTGCAGGTTGGGCAGGCATTGGTGCTGACTGTCCTCCATGGCCACACCACACTGCTAACACAGATGGTGTCGTTCATGGAGGGCATGTCAGCATCGATGTCTGAACAATGCAGGTTTCTGCAGTCCATGGACTCTTCACTGACGGCAGCAGTGAGTCTCCTGCAGCGCTTTGTCTCCCCCCTACCCCAGCCCCATCCACACTTCCCTCTCCCATACCTGTCCCATGCACACCCAGACATTCCCAAGCACGCACCCCACCAGACACAGGCAGCACACCACCAAGTAAGGGCAAGCGCACACCTCCTGTCACACACACTCAGGGGGATGTAGGCACACCCACTGGGTCTGGGGCAAAAAGACATGCATGCAGCCACAGTCGGAGTCCCCGGGTACGAGTCGTATGGAGAATATGCTCCGTACGACGAATCGTACCCGGGTTTTACAGGATTGGAATCGGCACCCAAATGTATGTGGGTGTCTAATGGTCGGCGCTCCACTAGTGGCGTACACCATTCACTGTATGTTACTCACAAATGCAAGTCCAGATCCTCACTGTTGACCACCAATGTTAGAAATAGGGTCTCTAGTTGGCAGAGGTAGGTACCTTAGTCCAAATAGGGATCCTTACTTTTAGCCAGCATAAGGGGGATATGCTTCTAAAATAATCCCTGCTCACCCCCTTGGTAACTTGGCACGAGTAGACAGGCTTATCTCAGAGGCAGTGTGTAAAGCATTTGTGAACACATACAGTATTAAAGTGAAAACACTACAAATGGACACCACACCTGTTTAGAAAAATAAGTAATCTTTATCTAAACCAAAACAAGACCAAACAACAAAAATCCACAATACAGTAACAAAAATATGACTTACAGATGGTAGAAATAGTTCAGTTCAAAGCAATTTGCAGGTGCAACACTTTTCACACAAAGTACCTTGGATGCATCACGCAAACAAACAAAACGAGCCACAGGGAAGGTGATGTGTCTGTTCCTTACACTCAGTGAAGGTGATGCATCGGTTCCTTGTCCAGGGAGGTGATGCATCAATTCCTTACTGTTGCACAGGGGAGGTGATGCGTCGGTTCCTTGTCAGAGTGGAGGTGATGCGTTGGTTTCTAACTGCGTGAGGAAATGATGCGTTGGTTTCTCACTGCATCCCCCAACGATGCGTCAAACTTGGCCCCTTGATGCAATGCAACAATCTGGAATGATGCGTGGATTCTTGCAGCCACACAGCAGGCCTTGCCTCGAGATCGGTGCAGTGATCTTGGACTTCGGTGCACCCGACGCGGCGTTCAGTGATTTCTCAAGCCGAGGGCAGGCGCTGCAACGATTTCTTCGGCGATACGTCGGAAACAGGTGCAGATGTGTCTTGCTTCTCGAAGGTGCATTACTTTTCCCAGTGGCAAACAGCCTCCAGAGGTCCAAAACAACAGCAGGCCCATCTTAACAGGTCAGAACTCCCAGCACGGAAGTTCAGGGGAGCTGGTGGTGAAGTCTTTGTTTGCCTAATATTTCAGAACAGGAGACAAGCTTAGTTTCAAGCCCTTGGAGAACTTTCTCAAGCAGGGAACACAGCAAACAGCAAAGTCCTTTTCTTCTTGCCTTGGCAGCAAGTAGCCACTGCAGGCCAACCCCAGACAGCAAACAGTACAGGGACAGTATTCCTCCTCAGCTTCTCCGGCTCTTCTCCTTGGCAAAGGTTCCTCTCAATTCCCAGAAATGATCTAAAGTTCTGTGATCTGGGCCCCAATATTTTTACTATAAAATCTTTTGTTCTCTGGTGGCAGTGAACCCTGTGCTTGGTCAAAAACGGTTCTGTCCTCTCTGGTGCAGCTTCCTGGCAGGAGGTGGAGACAGCATTGTAGAAGGTAGACCAGGCCCATTCAGGTGAAAATAAATCTCCTCCCCCTACTCTAAATGCAGCCCAGGTCTGTTCAGTCCCGCCCTGACTAATCAGGCTCTCTGGAGCCACTCCACCTCCCCTACCCCTGTCATCCAGAAGCTAGACATGCAATACACAAACCTATCAGAGGCACACTGGATGGCTAAGCAAGAAAATACCCACTTTCTAAAAGTGGTATTTTCAAACACCGAGGGGCCGATTCCGATCCGGGTCGGAAGGGCACTGAACGTGATCCAGCCGGACAAACTGTGAGCCGTACGCGTGTTTTCCTCCCGACTCGTACAGCTGTATGAGCGAGCAAGTACGATGCGAGTTACGTGAAATTCACCGACCGTGTCGTTTCCGGGTCCGAACCGCTCAGTACGTCTCGGTCGTAAGCTAACCGTGGCATGCAATGGATGCGAATCACGACCGAGCCAGTACGATGCACGCGTCGGACAGCCTGTGTGAGCCGGAGTGTCCGGCTCACAAAACATCCGGGTGGTTGCCTTTGGGGGTACGCGTCGGACCCCCTGTCGCCCGCAGCCCTATGACTCGGACACAGTGGGAGACCCAAGGGTCCCCCAACACAGGCATGTATGGTGCGGATGGCACCGGCGTGTACTTACTGTCGGGAGCGCACTTGTCCGCATCGTACCCATTCAGTCAATGGGAGCCCATGTACGCGTCGTACGACCGGCTCCCATTGACTTCTATGGGACTCCGACTGAACCGAGTCCGACAGCCTACGGCTGCATCGTACTCGCTCGGTCGGACTGCAGGACTCCGGCTCGGTCGGAAAACACTCCGGATCCGGCACAGGCATACTAAACTTTATTTTCCTACCTTGTTCCCAGGGGTAGTTATGTTTATAAGATGTTATAAACAAACTCCCCATTCTATCCTATGGGAACAGATAGCCTTGCAATAGTGAAAAATGAAATTGACAGTAATTCACTATCAGGACATGCCAAACACACCAGGGCATGTCCTACCTTTCAGATACACTGCACCCTGCCCACAGAGGTACCTTGGGCCTAACTTAGGGGTGACTAACATCTAAGGAAAGGGAAGTTTAGGTCCTGTAAAAGTTGACATGGCAGTACTAGACTGCACACAGGCTCTGCAATGGCCGGCCTGAGTTACATTTACAGGCTTCTTATGTGGGTAGCACAGTCAGTGCTGCAACCCACTAGCAGCATTTGATTTGCAGGCCCTGGGCACACACAGTGCACTGTACTAGGGAATGAATAGTAAATTAAATCAGCCAATCATGGAAACACCAATCCAAAACAACAATTTACAAAGGGAGCACTTGCACTTTGGCACTGAACAGCAGTGGCAAAGTGCACAAAGCATCTAGACCAGCAAAACAGAGTCGAACACACAGCACAAACACTGGAGACACAAAATGCTACTTTCCCTACTGTTGCACTCACTCCAGTGAGTGCAACAGTAGGGAAAGTGTTGGATAGCGGGTGGGTAAAAATTACTATTCCCACTCCAATGAGTATAACAGTAGGGAAAGTGTTGGATAGCGGGGGGGTTACATTTACTATTCCCACTCCAGTGAGTACAACAGTAGGGAAAGTGTCGGATAGCGGGTAGATAAAAATTACTATTCCCACTCCAGCGAGTGTAACAGTAGGGAAAGTGTTGGATAGCGGGTATGTTAAAATTACTATTCCCACTCCAGTGAGTGCAACAGTAGGAAAAGTGTTGGATAGCGGGTATGTAAAAATCACTATTCCCACTCCAGCGAGTGCAACAGTAGAGAAAGTGTTGGATAGCGGGTGGGTAAAAATTACTATTCCCACTCCAGTGAGTGCAACAGTAGGAAAAGTGTTGGATAGCGGGTGGGTAAAAATTACTATTCCCACTCCAGCGAGTGCAACAGTAGGGAAAGTGTTGGATAGCGGGTGGGTAAAAATTACTATTCCCCCTCCACCAAGTGTAACAGTAGGGAAATTGTTGGATAGCAGAGGGGAAAAATGTAATATTCCTACTCCTTCAAAATAATTAACATTAATCAACAAATAATACATTTTTTTAAAATAATTTACCTCCCACTATATTCCTCTAGAAACGTCACCACCAATATTGTAAATTATTACACAATTAACATAATTATTTAACAATTAATTAATTAACTAATAACAATTAACAAGCAAATTAAAAACAATCAAAAATAAATTAGTTTACACAATTAGCATAGATAACTTTAAATAAATATTGTATATAAAAAAGTAATTAACATTTTATTAAAATGAAATTACTTCCCACCCTACTCAGCTATCAACCCACAACCAACTCATAAACAAATTACACAATTAACATATTTACCAAATTATTCATATCCAAATAATAATGAATTAATTAAAAAAAATACGATTAACAATATAAAATATGAATTACATAAATATTAAATAATACAATTATTAATAATTAATTATAATTACATTACTTCCCACCTTACTCCCTTTTAAAACCACAACCCCCTCCTCCAACAATTACAGAATTAACATATTTACCAATTAATTATTAATAATTATTATCTAATTAATAACTAATTAATAACATGTTTTAACAAAATTAACAATATAAACTATGAATTGAATAAATATTAATTAATAAACATATTAATAATTCATTATACTTAAAGTACTTCCCACCCTACTCCCCTATAAAACCACAACCCCATCCTCACAAAATTACACAATTAACATATTTACCAATTAATTAATAACCAAATAATAATTAATTAATAACAAATTATTTAACACAATTAACAATATAAATTATTATATACAAACATATTAAATAATAGCATTATTAATTAATTAGATTACATTAATTTACTTCCCACCCTATTCCCCTATAAACTCACAACCCACTACAGAACTAAAATGCAATATTTGTGTTTTTCTTTTTTTAATGAATACCTTCTAAAACATTATTATCAAAAATATTAAAATTACATTACTTCCTACCCTATTCCCCTATAAACCCACAACCCGCTACGGAATTAAAATACACAAAAATGAATTCACATAATATTAATTACTTGTAAAAAATTCAAACATACATTACAAAAATAAGCTATACTTTTAACACTATACTAACATACAAAACGCTAAAAAATAAAATCAATATTATTAACAACAACATTTTTAGTAACAATATTACTAACATCGATATTAATTAAAAAGATATTTCTTACCTGCATGTCGATATTCTGGTCGACGATATTCTTGATGGTCGATATTCTGTCATATCGATATTTAAACATCGATATAATGGTATATCTATATTTAGACATCGATATTATGACTGCATACCAAACAGCATTGAAGCAAATTACCTATTTTATGCAAAAAAAAGAGAAGCTCTTTCAACATGTTTAGGCCGTTTTGGTCAAAGGACTCCTCAGGAGCTTCAACGAAAAACTATATTAGGTTTATTGGTCAAAAAAGAACATCAATGTCTCAGAAAGATAGGAATGAAAATTACGCAAAAACTACCTTTTACACAAGCTGCCAAGCCTCAAATTGAAATCGAGCTGGAAGAGGCAGTCACTGTAATCCCCTGAAGACTGGGGACCAGAAACGAAACACTTTCACTCCCTTGTTAAGAAAAGCATGAGGATGACATATTTTTTAATGGAAGCAAATGAGATAAGGGTAACTCATTCGAATGAACTTTCCCAACATAGATACTGCAGTTCAAATATAACTGCATAACCATACAGAGTTTTGCAACAGGAAAACAGCAACTATGAGAAGACATTTAACATAATTTCGACTCTTTTCTAATAAAGGGCATAAAGCCAGAGATGTAAAAGCTCCAATAATAGGTTTTCAAATCACCCTGTTTGATTGCAATTAAATTATCAATCTTACACTGATGAATGGGATGGTCAACCTCACTAGAATTCAACCTCTGTAACCCGCAGACTAAAAACTTCTGAAGCTGTCAATTTCACATTTTACGCTTCTTTACAAACAGTAAGTACAGTCCGCCAAAGCAAACATCTGCTTCCTGTAGCATTCTCCCCAGCCTGGGTACCCGCCAATGACTATGCCACACACGGAGCTTAGTATCACACGTCTTTATTCATCTGCGAGTAACCGTGAACTCAGCATTCTAAACATGCATTCACTACACTCCGCTGTAACAATTATGTTACAGTTCTATGGAGTCCATCGGGAGCCAAAGGGGTTCCGTCGTTGCTAACTCACACAAAACCTCACCTCCCACAAGGAAAGCAAGTACTACTGCACAGGATAGTACCTGCTGAGGAGAGGTGTACAGTTATATATGCAATTTTCTGTAGCAACTTTGTGAAGTTTTATTTCAAACTTCGCAAGGTTCTCAAACTTGGGAAAAATAGCAAAGTTAAAACTTCAAGAAAATATTCAGAAAAAATGTCTGAAAAGCTCAGCAAAATCCATATTTGCATAGAATTACCTTGCAAGAAAACTTTTGCAAGAACATTTTTCAGCTTAATTTTACTTTTTTGCAGGAAGGTTCAACTGCAATGATTAGAGCACAGTATGTAAAGTGTAAACTTTGTAAATGGTCATATTTATATATACTGGCGCCTCTAATTGAGGTTCTCAGGCCACTTTAAGCGTTAGTTAAAGTTTGCAAGGGGCTTTCTGTCTAAATGGCGCACTTGTGATACTCTGTCAGGAATTAAGGCACATTAATCCCTAACCATGTTTAGATCATTGGAATTTAAGAAGCAAGTGGATATTTTGTCCAATTGATATCTGAAATAAAAACAAACCTGGTTATTGCAACAAAAATCGTGAGCTCTGTCCAATGCCTAAATCTTAAGGTGAAGAGACAGACTTATATTACTGTGCGGAAACTACTTTCACAACAGGAGTCAAAAATCGAGTGAATTGGAAAAAAACTATGCTAAAGAAAAACATTTTGAGTGGGATATGAACATATGAATCCTTTCCCATCAGAAATCCCATCAAAATGTCATTACATGTTAAAAATAAAGCGAAACTCTATTTATGGCCATGATATTTCATTTGAATAGGCACTTGAAATCCATCCTTCAGCCTTTCAGTCTTTCCTTAATTAAAAGGAGATTGTAGTTTGCAGTATGAAGTGGATCCCAGGGCTTTCCAGAAAGGTGCAAGGAGCGAGGCGGTACAGAAATCAAATTGGATCAAAGAAAACAGGAAGGAATGTTATTAAAGTGAAATGTCTAGTGCCTTCTGTCAGCTGCTTTTCAAAGAAGTCATGGGGCTTTCTCTTTATCTGTACACACTTATCCACAACTTAAATAGACTCCGGTGCCACAGTTCGAGATGAAAGAAATTCATCAAATGTGCTGCAAAGAAAATTGAGTTTTCGTTTTTATATATCATTCTCATCAAAATGAAGGAAATTTGATGTCAGTCCTATTGTCCTTGAAAACAGGCGTGCTTCCTTTGTTTACATTTTGAAAAAACTTACTGATTGAATGTTTGATTTTTCTAGTTCAGGAAATTAGTTCTAGGCTAATCCACTCTTTAGGAAAGTGTTATCAGAAACCAAATGAACCACGCGCCTGCACTACGCTTCACTGTGAAGGCAACAATGCCGGCATAAACCAGCCCTCTTGTTTCCAGCGAGAATTTGGGATATATTAAAATCCAAAAATCTATGTAACATATGATGGCAAATTATTTTTTGGCCGGGTTTCCAATATCAAGTGAGATCGTGTAGCTGCATCTACTAACTTGATTTCCAGAATATTAACATACACAACGCTCCCCTGAAATCTGTTTGATTCCTTAGTACCGATAAAGGCGCATCACTATAAATAGTGTGGAAGTGTAATGAAGAGGATGTGGCAGTGCGGTCAGAGCTGC
This sequence comes from Triturus cristatus, assembly GCF_964204655.1. Classification (NCBI taxonomy): domain Eukaryota; kingdom Metazoa; phylum Chordata; class Amphibia; order Caudata; family Salamandridae; genus Triturus; species Triturus cristatus. The sequence continues at coordinate 1,136,865,135 of NC_140583.1, read as the reverse complement.
CTACTTTGGAATTGGGGAACCTGGTTTGAGTCTCAGCGTTGGTTCAACAGCCTGTGATTCTGAACAAATCACTTTAGGACATGTTTACTAACGGTTCATGCAGGGCAGCAAGCCCAGTGGCTGCGTTGCGTGAAATGAAGAGAGCAGAAATGTGCCATAGTTACTAAGGTACAGTGCACGTCTGCTCCCTTCTAGCACTGTGTGCTGACTATAACCTGTACTAAAACAATCCAAAGAGGCATGTTGCTTTTTCTATGTGTGATGCAGAATGCATGTGTGATGCAAAATGCATCACACATTGAATTAGGAAATAACAAGGAGACAAAAAAGATGTCCCCCTGTGTTCCACCATCCTCTTGGAGGCTTACAGATTCAACACAATCCAGGTTTACAAACCTTTGTAAATCTGGAGATGCATCAGATTCATGAGGGAATGTTCATGGAAGCCCCTGCTCTAGCCATGGAACGCCTCCTAGCTCAAAATGTAATGAAACACAGCGCAAGCCACAGTGCTGTGTTGCATTCCTTCACAAAGCCATGCAAGACGGTGCAAATTGAGCCTTGCGTGGGTCTGTAAATCATACAGAAGCCTTTGCATTGCCCTTGCGTTGACTCGTCTGACTCAAGGGCGACACAAAGGCTTAGTAAATCGGGTCCTTCACCTGTCTGTGCCTAACAATAAAATTGAATGAGACCTTGTGTAATGCAACTGGTACTCATGTAAAGAACTCTGATACCTTCGGTTCGAGTTCATACTATATATATAAAAAAAATGTCTACCTCTAAGTAAGCCTCTGTTTGATCAAATAGATGACCGGTGCATGTTTCATACTCATCATCTGTGCTAGACTTTTTAAATTCTACCACACTTTCATATGCATTTTGTAGCAAGAATTATCGGGGCCACCGGCTCCACACCCAGGGGCAGATTTATGTTTGACTTGCGCCTCATTTACGCCGCCGTTGCGTCACTTTTGTGACGCAGCAGCGGCGCAAATCCTGCGCCATGGTGCGGGGTATTTACAACGTGACGCATCTGGGAGATGCGCCACGTTGTAAAGCCCTGCGCCACATGTAGGCGTTCCAGGGCAGGTGGGGGCGTTCCGGCGCAGGAACGCCTCCTAAAAGTGGCTGAGTGAAATCTACAAGATTTCACTCAGTCACTTTTGAGCCCATGCTGCGTCAAAACCCTGCGCCTGCTTGAAGCAGGCGTAAGGATTGACGCAGCATTGTGCAGATAGAGCCCCCCAGAGAATTGCTGGAGCTGCGTCGCGCTTGCGACGCAACTCCAGCAATGCGCCATTTTTACGGCACAGATGCGTGACACATCTGTGCCGTTTTTGCCCCATGGTGCGCCGCATTTCATCCATGATGGCGGAGCTGGGGCGCAAAATAACTGGCGCATCCCTGCTGATATGCAGGGATGCGTCAGTTATTATAAATATGCCCCCCAGTACGCAAACTATAGAGCCCTTTGCAATGTAAAACAAGCTTCTGACTTTATTTTAAAGTCTTGTAAAGTTCGGCTCTGAAAAATAAATAATTTGAAATAGTACAGCCAAGAAAATTCACTAAATCCGTAATTATAATGTGCCATGGTAATAAAGCCCAATACTGCAAACAGAACGACAGATACTAGGCAGTGTTACACCGCTACTGGTCATTACGAGTTTTGACATATGAAATGACGAATGTATCTACGTTTTCCTAAAATTCTACTCCTTTTTCCACGAAAACGTCCACTTTTTTTGTACCTGGCCATGTGTTATCAAATACTAAGCATCTTGTCATGTGGCCTTTAGCAGTGTTTAATTTGTAAAAGAATAAATGTATGTGTCAAAGCTCTACTCAGAAGCTGTGACTGTTGCACGGGGCAAGCTGTGATTAATTTTTGTATTGTAAATCATGTATTTTTAGCCTGTGTATAGATTACCCGGAACTTACTATATTTGTCAATTTGTAAATTGAGTGACGGTATATTGTTGTTTGTATGACTTTCGTGGTTTTATCTTTAAAGCCGAATAAAGTTTATTGATGATGATGACTTTTGCAATTACATGTTGGCATGATGAATAGCAAAGATGTGCAGTCCTAAGTGCACCTCATGTCTCTTTAATCAACTATCAGACAATCCCTTCCCCTTTTTCAGGACCTCTTGCAGGGTCCTGTTTTTACCCTTTGAGATGGTTTTTCAGTCTTTCTCTTTCTCTGTCTTTCCGCTTTGTGTATTTCTCCCTCTGGTGCTCTAAGTAAATGTCTGATGAAGAAAAATAAATGCAGATCCAAAAAAAAGTGACAGAAGCCCTTACCGGCAAACACTGGCTCAAATTAAATTAAGCACCTTTTAGCAGTCCTTGCAAATGCTGCATAACCCATCCTCGTAAATCTTCCATCCTAAAATTACCAACACCAGGTCTATAGGTCTTTTGGGTTTACTTAGAGATCAGAACTTAGAAGAAGAATTGGTAATTTTGGCCCTAATTCCCCAGTTTATTCCTCATTTTGTCCCAATATTCTATCCATTTGTTAAAGCAGGAGTCGCCTCGGTAAAAGATGCAAAATCTTCGGAGTGACTTTTGACATCGTAATTCAGATGAGAGGGGACTAGTAACTGCTGGTACCAGCCCCTCCAGAAGTAATATGACACTCGTCATGGGGGCCTAAATGTCTTTTTCTATTGGATGGCAACATTTTGGCCACTTTTTCATGTTGTCAGAGAGTCAGATAAAAAAAGCGCCATTACATCTTAAATGTTACCAAAGACATGTCACTTATTCAATTTAGTAAAGTCCTATTACGAAAAGTCATGTGTCCCTTAAGGTGTTCCTATGATGTGAGAATTAGAGCAACTTTAGACATTGGTGAAGCGATTGGTACATTTTCAATTAACATGGTTTATATAATTATTCACAACCGTACTGTCAAGCAATCTCCAAAGCAATTAAAAGGTAATTGAAATTAGAAACGCCAATTATATCTACTACACTATTCATTATTGCAAAAACAGCATGCTTGTCCCCTGTTTATGAAGCATTGTCCTTGTGTCTCTAACAGGTATTAGAAAAAAAGCCTTTATCCCATTTCTAAAGGTTGTGTGACCCAATATTGCCTACATTGCAATATGAAGCAACATTTACATAAAAAGGATGCATAGAACGAGTTTGCTGCATCTCAAATATTCCTGTGTTCTAGTTGAAAGTTTTATTCCACAATTTCAAATGCAAGTTCATACAAAAATTGCGTATGTAGCGAATGAATGACTGACTAAATGTGTGAATACTTTAATATATCCTCTGAAATTGAAACAATGTTTTATATTTCAGGAAGTCAAGAAACATTTGACAAACATCTAGAAATTCGAACAAGCAGTGCAAGATTACTCATATGCAATAACCACTGAGATGACACATAAAAGGAGAGACAGGTAGGACAAGAGGCTGAAAAAAATAATACATGTTGGAATCCTACCAAGACTGGTACATGCCACCAACCTGAAGAAACAGCACCGACCTATAGTACTCATCAGTGTGTATTAGTTATGTGTTACCTTAATGGACTGAAGAAAAGGGGAACCCCTAGCAATTGAACCACATTTTGTGTTGTACGTGCCTCAGTTGAGAACTTCGCTACAGTGGTCCAGGCATCTTCCTCATTCATGGATATGTAACTACTTCATCAAAACACTCTGCTAGATGGCACAAATCCCGGTCTTGTCCTTCAAACGTGCAGTGTTTTCTTGCGGGGGGGGAGGGGGGATCCTGATACCTCTCACTGAGGCTCTAGCTTTGGCTCCCCGATCTCTGCCATCAATCCTTATTATAACAAAATCGTGGACGCCTTACGTGTTGCCACGGGCCATAGCTGTGACCCCTGACCGAACTTTGCAACCCCTGACCTGACAGAGCACTTGTGACCCCTTGCTTCAGGTCAACAGCCAGGATCAGAAAAGTATCTGTAGTACTGGGAAGATACAACAGTATCGCTATCTAATGTTTTTTTTTTTTTAAAGAAAACGTGCAGCACAAGCAGGAGCGTCACACCCTCCGACCCGCAGTGCATTGGGGCCCCCGACCATCCGGTTCTGGGCAATTGATCAGGGACTGATGCATCGTGTCTGAGCTGACTGGAACCGGAATTATATAATCCTTTCATTAATCAGCAGCCGTTTAAACCTGCAATGTGTGTGCCAGACTTGAGTTCCTGGCATCCCTCGTTAGTGAAAGAAAGCAAGATATTTGGCACATGTGACCGGTCACGTTTCCCTCTGGCAAAATGGGGCCCCTAACCTTCCGAGCGGATGCGGAAGAATATTAGTAGGACCCAACTTAAAGGTGCATCAACCCCAGCCTCTGTGGGGGCCTACCACCTACTTCCTAGCTAACACCAGCTTCCCCAAGCAGAAAGAATCATGGTGAGAGTGGCCCCAGAGCCCACCTGGAAAGTGTGGGTCTCGCTATGCCCAACCCCACAAACACAAAGGGCACAATGAGGCAGGAGAAGGGGATTAGCCAGTGAGCCACTCAACAGTCTCAAGCTTGTGACCTGAAACCAACCCTCTCTTTGAAACCAGTGGGTGCATTGACCCCTGGTAGTAGTCTCTCATAAGCAGGGAGCCATTCCCCTCTGCATACCAATGCTGTGCTACCTCTGAATGGAATTACATTTAAACAAATTCCAATTGTGAGGCACACAGCAGGCTTCACTCTTGCCTGGGGCTGTGCACTCTTTCCAAATTACCAGACATCTTGCTTCTTAGGCTGGGCTGGAAAGAATCCTTCTTTTGGTTCAGCAAACCCACTCTGTGGCATGGCGCTCCTGCAAGTAGAGCTGGAGAGTTCTAAATTCACAGTGCAGATGTCCAAGAGGAACAGCCCAGAATCTTACTCTCAGTAAAGGCCTACACTCATATCAGAGCCAGAAGCATATATATGTAGCTTCCATGCAACGCAGTAAGCCACCTGTGTGAAAGGGCAGGAATATGCCATATTTAACATAATACAATGCATTCCTGCCCTTTCCTTGCGCTGGTGTCTTTTTGGCTGCCTAGCACCAATGCAGGTACCCTTGTTCTGTGGTGCAAGAGTCTTTGCATTTCAGGCAGGAGGAGGCTTTTACTTCTTTCTATATGTGCGGCACAATTGTTGAGGGCTTGCTCTCATTTCTTGGAGTAGGTTTACTAAAATTGGTTGGAATACGTCAATTGGGTTTTAAAGTAGCTAAGGTTGAATCGAGCCAGTCCGAGTCCTCGTAGGGATTTCCAACAGGGGTCCAGTGATTGTAGAAAGCCTCCTGGCCTTACGATTTTTGGCGATTGTTAATGTTTGTGAATTGGCTAGAGCAGATGATTGAAGTGTGCCTGCTGCATACCTTAAAAGGGAGGTTGATCTGTATGCGGGTTCCCCACCCAAGTGCTGCAAAATGCTTGCTTGGTTTAGATGGAGCAATGAGGATTTTTGTTTCTTTTTTTGGAGAGCCTTGGCTTAGCAGGGCTTCTTTGGTAAGGTAATCAACATGCCCCATTCTTCTAAAATCTTCAAATTTTCAAAAATTGCGTTTGCGGCTGCAAAAGAAGACCATGTCACTGCGGTAGCTTCCTTATGTGGCATGAGTTCAGATGGTATGAATTGAATAGCGGTGAGATCATTGGAATTCGGATGCAACGTTTTGAGTGGGATGCTAACATTTTGGTTATGTTTCCATGATAAAGGATGAGGCATATTGAGGATTCCATATTGTAGTTAAAACCTGAGTCTCTAGTAGAATGTTGTTGAGGGTGAAGCAAGTGACCCGATTAGGGCCACCCGGGTCACTCTCGACCTCCTCTAGGCTTCCGCAAATTAAAAGTCGATGACACAGTAGAGAATACAAGCAAACTAGTTTATTCCCAAAGTACACTGCAGTGTAGTCCAATCAGACCAGCCTCCTATGATGGTTGACGAGGGACAGGCTTTTACAAGCATAAAGTTACATTATGTATGTTGCTGAGTCCACAAAGAGCCGCCTTCCATGGAAAAACACTAGTAGGTGTCGTAATACAATGGGGGTATAGAACATAAGTCTCAATACCGCAGCCTAGTACAAACTATGTACATTTCAAGGTTGTCTGGCCTATCCTCCCCTCTAGACAGGTGGAGAAGGCCTTGATATAAGAGAAAAGGCATGCATGCGCTAACGAGCTAACATGGGCATTGAAAAAACAAAACTTACCAAAATAAAGTTTAGAGTATGCAAGTAACAGTTTGGATTGCACAACATGGCGTCTTCTCTAACTAAAATGGCAGCACAAATGTCAGCTTAACTGACGTGACATCTGTATCAACTCATTACATCTTACACACAATCCGTAAATATAATGTATTAGCCATATAAATGCTAACACAATAAAGAGTAAAAAACGAGTAAAATAATAAAACTACATTTCAATTCTATCAGACCCTACATTTAGCATTTATTAAGCTAAATCATCTTTATTTGTGCTATCAGATAAGGATCATTACAATTCTAATAACTAGGAGATGCATTATTATAGAGACAATAATCTGTCAAATATGAATACGTAGATAAATAGAGCTCACTGAAAGGTAGATGCAAAATCAGTCATTAGCAACACAAATAACATCAGGGATCGAATCGGCTAGGGAAGTATCTGATCCAAAAACTCCTTCATCCAACTGCATAAGGGTGTCAAGCTCTTGTTGAAGCATTATTTTCGCATTTGTATCATGGATCAAACTTCTTTTGGGTGTAAGATAGGTGGCACAATATGAACAACATAAGGGAAGACACAGTATCAGGACACAGCAGCAAATTGGAATAACAACAAAATATATCACTTGTTCTACGATCCAACCCCAACGACCAAGTCCAATTGCCGCTCTCTATGCCCTTAACATTCTCCAAACTGTCTAAAATATTTTGGGTAATATTTTTTTCCATATTCGTGATTCCGACCACACACTGATCTCCTATGACAGCACATGCTCCATCATTCTTAGCTAAAATCAAATCAACTGCATATCTTTTTCGTTCAAAGTATATACACGTACTTTCTAATTGGGTGGTGATGTCCCATAAAGCTGCCCCTGTCACACTGGATAAAATCTGTAATTTACACTCAAAATACTCTCTAGCACGTTTTTGAGAAGGTGGCCTGGTACATGCTGTCCACTAGTTAAAGTGTGCACCTTGTACCAGTCCACACGACCCTTATGATGTATGAGGTCAAAGATAACCTTATTGAAAGCTATCCTAGAGGTAGCTATGGAGAGCAGCCTTCAGGCTTAATCTTGAAGGAATGTAAAACAGCTTGTTTTACCAGAATATCACCTCTTGAATGACTAAATGAAGGAGAACCACACAGTAGTTATATAAAAATATGTATTTATTAATATAACACTCTCCACTATCCTCTACACGAGGATAGAACACAAAGCACACAATAAGAGATCAATAGAACAGTTGTAAGTAGCACAATACACAGCGGGCTCCAGGGGGAGACCGAACCATATACTAAAATAGTGGTATAACAGTCACGACTGAGATCAAGACAAGGTCTGGAGAACGTAGAATCATTGGGACCCTCAAGGAACCACCCAAGGTGAGTAGACAGGGACCCCATGGAGGGCAGGAGCAGTGTGGGAACACGACCGCGGGCTCTGTACAATTCTATGGGGAAGTTACAGTTACACTTTTAAAGTTTAAGGACCCTTCAAGGAGGACTCCGAACAAATCCTTTGGAACTTAAGAGTTTAGAGAGCTACCCCACCCGTGGATACAGTAGTACCCGAGTTACCTATCCCAGGGGTGCCGGGTGCATAGGTCTGAAGCGGCGTCGGAAACCCTCGTCGTTCTCAATGGGAGGAAGTAAAGAAGTACTGCTGCCGTGAAGGTGAGAAGGGTCCGGTGGAATCTAAGCCTGGATTCTGGATGGAAGGAACCTGAAAGCAGAGGGAACAGAGTCTGGGTCACTTCAGAGTGACCAGGGGCTCGGTAGACGAATGCCCACCGATGTCAGGTGCTTCAGGTGCGAAGAAGGGATGTCTGACTCTGCAGCCACGAGGACCAAGAGACATCGAGGAAAACCAGGAGCTGGAGGTGAGCTGTACCATGAAGGATGTCGAGTGCTGAGGGGTCGGTGTCCGGCGGGAGCACCAACAAGCCTTGGAGACAGCAACCCACGCAGGAAGGACAAACAGATTACGGTGTGGACCAGCAAGGCCCAGGGGACTCCCCAAGCAATGGAGAGTCAGGGCACATCTGGAGCAGCCAGGACAGCCCAAGAACAATCAAGATGACCCTCAGGAGGACCCACATGCCAAATGATAAGAAGTAGCGAGGGGACCTCAAGCAAGATTTTAAAGCACAAGCCCACGGAGCACACGGTGCTAGGAGGCTGGAGTTATTTGGTGCAAATACTGCTCAGGGTCAGGACTACACGGAGTCCAATTCACAAGCTCAGGAATCGCCAACAAGCATATACACTTGCAAATAGATGTGGTGCACAGGGATTCTGGTTACGCAGCCCCCACTGGCCTCAAACTCAGTGAGAAGGCAGATCGACCCCAGGGACCTTTAGGAACCCACCTCCTGTGTTGCTGAAATCTTCGGAGTCCGCAGGAGCTCAGGAGCAACAGACCGGTCAGTTGTGCTCTAGGTGGCTGCAAAGCAAGGGAGTGACTCCTTCACCCCAAGGGAGATTCTTCTGTTGTCTTAAGTGCACATATGTCCTGCATGGAGCCTGCATGGTGCAAAGGCACAAACTAAGCTTTGGACAGAAAGGGGGATGAAGTCGAGCCCAGTCGAGGTCCAGCGAAGTCCAAGTGTCCAGAAGGTCGAAGGTCAGTGGTTTCTTCTTTGTAGAATCTTGTCCACATAAAATCTAAAGTATTATAGCCAGGTAATCCCTTTTGTACCCACTGGAGAGGGTTGGACAGATTCAGGGGACCCTCCCAGGGGAGGGTCAGGACAGTGGGGAGGTTACTACCATTTCCTTTGTCCAGTTTTGCGCCAGAACAGGAGCCAATGTCTCCCAGGACTGGTTTGAACTGGACTATGCACAGGGACACCAAATGTGCCCCTCATGCAGACTTTACGACACTTTGGAAGTGCACCTACCCAGACCCAATACACTAAATCCTTTCTGGGAGGTGGTCGCACCTCCCTGTGACAGGATGCCTATTGTGATGCCTTCCTCTGCTCAAGCTTGGCTCAGAAGCAGGAAGGCAGCAATGTGTCTCTGGTCGGCAGCATCCATTTTGTGCTGTCCAGGTCGAGAAGGCTGGTACCGGATAGACCGGTGACCCCACGAATCTCGCTTCAGAAGGGTGGAATCAAGTCAATCAAGCTTTATTCGACAGTTGAGTCATAAAAGCACATTACAATCATTACATAAAACAGTTAATAAATTATCTAAAAGAATTAAAATTACAATTAAATCTCTAGACAACCGTCAAACAAGATGTTTTAAAAAGATATGATTAAGCCAATCTAAAAAAAGAACCAATCCATTTGCTCTTATATTACACAAGTATTAACGTGGCTCAGCTTAATGGTCGTACTACTTTAGTTACCAACCTATATTAGCTACATCAAGTGGATTCTACTAAATGCAGATTTTTTAGGAGGGAGAATTTACAACGTGCCTCAGAGCTTTTGACCTTATGCCCCAAGCCCACCCTAAGAATTTAGCCACGGCTATGCAAATTGGGGATGAGGAATCTGTACACAAAATACGGAGAGCTATAGCATATCTTCTAATGCCCAGAAGTCTACAGATTGGTTTTATCCATATTTCCCGAGGTACTACATACATGGGACAAAAAAATTGTACATGTCCTACGGATTCGCATTCTTCTACACATCTATAGCATTTGTCGTTTTTGTTTCCTTGGCCCCCCCATCTGGAGGTAAATTCAGCAACGGGTAGAGTACCCACCCGTATCTGAAAATACAATTTACGATCTAGGGTTTTTTCAATTGTATCCCAGTACCTCTCTAGGGATGGGTGGACTTTTAGATCAAAAAATCGACATGATAATGGGAGGAGAAACCTTGTGAGATTTCTACCTTATAGACCCATAAGACCAATACATTGTTTTCAGCTTTTCCTTAGATGGGAAAACAGCATTTACAGGGTCTTTCCAAAGTTCAATCAAGCCTATGCTACCCAGGAGAGATTTAATCCCATGCAGCCATGGTATTTTGTGGAACCTATCAGATTCTAATAAATCCACAAAGCCACTCCTGTAATGGGCAAGTTCACCTGTACACCAAAGCCGACACCAATAAAGTATTGGACGGAGCTTCACAAGATGTTCAAGTGGCTTTTTGCCAAGGTCCAATAATAAAGGTCGCAATGGTGTGCTAGAAGGTAGATTTGTAATCTTGCGTAAAAACGCATTTTCTAGCACCATCAGGCTGTTCATATTACCAAAGCCCCAGAGCTCAGCCCCGTAAAGGCATGAGCTCAAAACCATCGTCCCATAGACTTCTAATACTGGAGAGATTGGTTTTGTAAATGAGGTTTTGAATCTAGAGAGAAGGACACCTGATTTTTGTTTGTGTATTAATGCGGCACGATCTAATTGGCAGCCCGAACGCATGTCTTTCTGCAGTGTTATGCCCAGATATGTAAATGAGGAAACCTCCTCCAAGGGTAGCTTATTCATATAAATTCTTCCTTTATAAGATTTGTGAGCATTAAATGACATGAACTTCGTTTTTCCGGTATTAACTTCCAGGCCCCTCGCTATGCAGAACTCTTCAAAACACCCAAGAGCCTTTTGTAGGCCACTTGGGGTCTTGGAAATTATCAACGTATCACCCGTGAACATGAGGATGGGGATACGTACTCCTGCCAGTACCGGCGCGCCGGTGGGGGCAGCGAGAGGAAATCGGCCACCCCGTTGACAAAGAGTGAGAACAGAGTCGGCGCCAAAACGCACCCCTGCCGCACGCCCCTGCCAACCGGAAAGTCCTCTGTCACCTCACCCACACCCCCTCAATGCACCCGGGCGACATTTCCCTCATGCAAGCGGATAACCACAGTGAGAAGTTCAGGTGCAATACCCATTTCTCTCAGAACCTGCCAGAGCTTTCTACGTGGGACCAGTTCGAAAGCCGCTTTAAGGTCCACAAACACCGCATATAAGGCGCCTTTTCCCAAGACCACCGTCTTCCAATACAAAATAACAAAACGGAAAACTTGGTCAATGGTACCTATCCGAGATCAGAACCCTGCCTGCATTGGGCTTAGAATTTCCCGGTCTTCTGTCCATGTTTGAATCTCATGTAGGAACATTCGGCGAATAATATTCTGTATCGAATCTATTAGGCTGATTGGCCTGTAGTTACCCACAATAGACTTATCCTCCTTTTTAAATACTGGGACAATTTCTGCGCCCTTCCACGAAGGGGGGATATCAGCTCCCTGGGCAATTGCGTTAGCAAGACGCATGATATAACTAGACCAGAGGCGTCTATCACCAATGAACACGTCCGCAGGAATTCCATCCAGGCCAGGTGCTTTTCACCCGATCACTTTATCTAAAGCCCTTCCTACATCTGTTAATGAAAATATTGCCTTGTCATAATAGACATGGCTAAATATCTCACTGGGGATTTCTTCACAGGGTGCGGCATACTGAGGTTTGAAATAATCAACCCACGCACTCTGTGCCACGTTATTCTGTGGTCGCTCTGCTATGCCACCCCTGTCCCATTTGTATATATCCCAGAATTTCTTGCTGTTCTTGCGCCTGCAAGTATCGAGGAGATCCTTCCACAGTTCATTGTCCCACGTTTCCTTTGCCTCCTTCAATGTCTTCCTATAGTATGACCTAGCAGGTCTTACCAATAGTGGATCTTTCAGTTTAAGTGCACTGCCGAGTTCTGCCCGGGCTTTCCTACAATCAAGATTATACCATCCCTCTTTATTCTGGTGCGTGAAGGTTCTTTTTTAAATGGGTTTGACAAAATACTTCCTCAAGCCCTCAAAACGCCTATTGTGAACTTCCACCACAGTCTGGCAAGAGCTCTGGCCCTCTACAGCTATACCAGGTACTTGTAATGCACCGGTTACTTCTTCATTTATTGCTGTCATAGTTTTTGGGTCTTCTACAATCCTGTCCCATTTTAAATAGCGCATATTATTGGACACAGATTGTTCGGGCTCATGAGTACCTTGCTGGGATGGTAGATTACCAAGCAAGGACAAATCAAATAGTGAAGCAAGTGGGTGGTGGTCGCTCTCAATTCGATTGACAACCTTCATATCTCTAAAGTGGGGCCAGAGTCTAACATGAACAAGCAGATAATCTATTCTACTCGCCCTGCGGCCATTGTCGAAGGTGTTTATCCCAAGTTTATCTGACACACTTCTGCCATTAGCTGCTCTCAAGTGATTGCCTAAGCACAATCCTTTTAACTGGATTGCCGCCTCTGTCCACCTTTTTACAGGAGCGATCTCCAGGGATGGGATTTCCCAGCTAGCGTATTCTTCTGCTGTAAACTGTGATATATCGTGACCCAAAGGCTCAAAGGAGGTATTAAAATCACCTGCTACAAGGGGTAGAGTAGTCAAGGGCAAGGAGTCAATTGTGTCTTCCAGTAGCTTTACGGATGGAGACTTTTTGCCCCCCGGTAGGCCTCGTGCATATACATTGAAGATTTCCAACTTAATCCCAGACTTGGAAGCAATCCTTACAGATAAAATATCATCACTAATTCTTGGACCTTGGCTTACTCGACACCCCAAATCCTGCCTTAGCCATATAGTTAGTCCGCCAGACGGACGGCCTCTTATACTTTTTAATGCTGGGATATAAAAGTTGAGGAATCCATTACAAAACACAGGATCTATTGACCAAGTCTCTTGAAGGAGACATATATCGTATTTTGATATAAAACCCATCCAGTCGGAGTGGGCAATTTTAGGGCCTAAACCTGCGATATTCCAAGATATTATGGACAATATGCCATTCTCTCTATTTCCCCCCTTATTAGTATCTAAGCTCCATGATAGAAGACTTAAGCTATCCCTTTCTGGATGAGCCAGGTTGTCCTTGATAATAGTGCCTACATTAGTTTTGACACCTTGCTCAATATCTCCTCCTACACCACTAAGACATTTTAATGGGAACACCACCCCTTTCCCTGTAATTAATCGGCTTTTCGCTCCTATCTGGTACAGGTCAGTTGTTATTAACCCGACTGACAGATTAGATTCATTACCAGATTTATCAACCTCAGTTACATTTGGATTATCTGCCCCTTTTTCTGCAAAATCTTTGGTTGGTTTAGTTGTTATATTCCTATTACCAGGATGATTTGGTCGTCAATCACAGTCTTCCAGCCCATAAGACCCAATTATCTCGTACTGTACATTAGGTCCTCTGTCATTCCTCGCCCACATGTCAATACCTCTTTGACCATGATCTTCTGGGTTAAGCTGTTGATGATCACTGTAGAAAAAGGACAAGGGCAAGGAGAGAATAGGGGTGCAAGAGTTTGGGTTCCGCCAATTGCAGATATGTTCCACTGGCCTATAATCTCTGAAATTGATTATTATACAATCTCCTGCTATTGTTTTCCTCTTTGGGCCTACCCAATTAACTCGTCTGGCGAAAAGAATTTCTGTTGAAACATGCTGGGGTAAGGGGCGGTTTGAATTAAGCCAAAACACGCACTTATTCTTCAATTCGCTATAATCCTCCCTTTTGTCTAAGCCCAAAGGTTTAATCCCTGCCAATACCACAACATAGGGTGTGGACTCTGGTGGGAGGTGTATACTTGGGGATTTTCTTACTGCTGCAATACTAAGTGCTTCCCTCCCTGATAGCATTGCTACTGGACTTCCACTTGCTAATGCACTCCCTGCACTCACTGCGTTACATGTAGTGTTCTTGGTTTTATCCTGAGATTCCTGCCCCGATGTTGGTAAATTGGGTTTAGCTACAGTAGGAGTAAAAGTTGGAGCGACATTAACAGTTATAGTGCTTTTGTCAGGCAACATGACAGGCAACTTATCAGACGCCTGACAATTACTAGCAATTTTTGGCGAGTCTGTGCTGATGAGTGCGCCAGCTCCAAGCAGACCAGTCTATTTTCTATTGCATCCAGTCTGTCATATATTGGTAGACATGTTTTATAGAAAATAGATTCTATCTTTCCCCAGAAGTCATCTCCTAGGTCTTGCAATTCCTTAGATGGAATCAAGGAGGATAGTATTGATGCTCCATCTTTATGGCCAGCAGTGGCTCTTCCAGAGGGAGCAGGGGTCGTTTCAGAGGTATCTTCAGGAATAGTTCGCCTTGCCTTCGCATTTTGCCCTCCTATTGCCGATTCCCCACGTTTTCTTTTGGGTCTCTGATTCTTCGTGTTCCCCCTAATATTTGGGGGTAATGTTTTTCCCTTGGGGTTTGTAGCGGAACGTGTCTTTACACTCTGGAGCACGACATCAGTTTGGGTTGGATTTATTTGTCCCGCTCTAGGTCTAGTACTAAGATTGGCCCCTTCAGATTCAGGAAGGCAATGGATAGGCCTTTCATGAAGGGGAGAGCTGTTTTCTGGCACACATACCACAGAGTTTACATCGTTATCGATTCTCTGTTTTTTATTATGCACCGGGGAATGTACATAGGCCAAATGGCCCAGAGAGGAACGTTTATCTACCAAGGATCCCAAAGATAGGCGTTTCTCTGTATGGTCAATTTCCTTTTCCAGGATTGATGAAACTCTCACCAAGAATTGGTCTAGTGTTCCAACCAGGGATTTCCGTCCCCAGTCAGTAGCAGCGGTCATTAGGCAAACCTGGGTTTATGACTAACTTGTGTCCTTGGGTGCACAATTGAGCAATACAAATATTATATATATGTTTGGGGCACCGGGTAACTGATGAAATATGACTAACCTTGTCTGAAGGCTAAAGGGGGGTGTCCCGTCCCGTCCTCAAGCGTCCTCTAACGGGCTCAAACGGGCCTGCCCTTGGCCCGGGCTTTGCCCGGCGCGCATCCGCGCGCGTCCGCGCTGCGGAGGTGGTGATGGGCTGTTATCAGGCGGGTAGGTGATGCGCTGCAGGTGTGTGCCGCCAAGCCCCCTGGGCAACGTAGTCCTGGTCCCGCTTTCTGCTGCTACGATGCGGCTCCCGCGCCAGCGGGAGCGGCGAGGTCTTTTGTCAGGCGGGTAGGTGATGCGCTGCAGGTGTGTGCCGCCAAGCCCCCTGGGCAACGTAGTCCTGGTCCCGCTTTCTGCTGCTACGATGCGGCTCCCGCGCCAGCGGGAGCGGCGAGGTCTTTTGTCAGGTGGGTAGGTGATGCGCTGCAGGTGTGTGCTGCCAAGCCCCCTGGGCAACATAGTCCTGGTCCCGCTTTCTGCTGCTACGATGCGGCTGTGCTTGATAGAGCGCAAATAAGGTCAAAGAGTGCTATGTATGTTTTTCGTAGATGTTTCACACATTTTTGCAGCTTTGCAGTTGAGGGCATTGTATGTGGAGCAGGTGCTTTCTTTTCTCTTTAGATTTTTGCATAGGTGTCTTCTGCGACCAATCTTGGCTTCCGAGATGGTGATGAAGTTGTGTGAATGACACTCTTTTGCTTTTTTTGTACAGGTGTCTTCTTCGATCAATCTCAGGGAAGCCTCGAAACATCTGACAGGGTGGAATCATACCTCTCACACCAGTTACTGGTGTAGAGGTATGATTCCAAGGTGTTTGATATCAAACACAATATGTTTCTATGCAGCCATTTTTGAAATAGCATTGACCGCGAGGTGATAATGCACCTCTACCTATATGTCTGGCTGAGTCACAGACAACCCTGGAGAATGGTCTCCGAAGGCTGCAGAGAGGCTCTGCTCATGCAGGGGCACCCTCTCACATAAAACCCAGCACCCTGCCTTCAGGATTGTAAATGCCTGCTATGGGGGTGACTTATACGTTTTAAGTGTAGTGACCATTAAATATAGTGAACCTATATCGAGAGTAAGTGGTGCAAGCACAATCTTAAATCAGCTGCAGTAGCAGACCTAGACTTCCATTTTGCATGGCCCGTCATGGGTGGCATAGTACATGCTTCAGCCCATGGGAGGCCTCTGGGGTACCTATGCCCTGGATGCATGGTGTACCATATCCTGGGGACTTATAAGGGTACCCCAGTATCCAATCTGGAGTACACCAAAGTACATGAATGTCAATTTAAGGGAAAAAGCAGATAGACTGGGGTCCTGGTTAGCAGGACCCCAGTCAGACTAGTCAGAAACAATGATACATCAAGCAAAAAGTGAGGGTAATCATAAGAAGCAGATACTACTTTCCTACAACGTTCACCTCTGACCATAGCAGTACCACCGAATGTGATAATGGAAGAAAGGACATACCCAAAAGTAATACAATTGCTATAATTATTAACTTCCAAATCTGTAACTCCTTCGCAAAATTCCTTGGTCAATGTTGTTTTTACCCATCTTATATTTGGTATACTGTGCCTGCAAGGTACCCCAAGAGGTACACCATTCCCAAAGCTATGTCCTCTCTACAATTGTACATATTAGAATATGTGCAATTGGATAGAAAATAAAAACCTGGGTGTGCTTAGAGTGGACCTTGGTAATCCAATTGGAGCATATCGAGTACTCATTCCTTTCATACTGGGGTCATCCTTGTTCCCTAAACGTAGGACATTTTTGTATACTATTTCTCCAGAACAGTTAAGATACAAATAAGTATCAGTACTATTTAATTCAGGACAACACGCAGGATATATTCCTGCCTCTTGGGTGACAGTCAGATCTTGGTAATGCCATCCTGTCAGTGTGATATTCCTTTTGCTGAATTAAAGATCACCACAATACATTTCGGGCATACATTCCGGATATCCTGTGCCTCTTGGTTTTTTATAATAAAGGCAAGGTCTAGGATATCCCAAACCAAATTCACCTCTTACCTCTACAAAGGTGGGGGGACGAACATATGTGTAATTTACCAGTGATAGGGGATACGCTTTTCATAAACTTGTAACAGAATCAGTAGGATGACAAGCTGTTTTATCCCCAAAGAAGTTTTGGTGGGTATCCAAGAAAACATTATTGTGCATAGTTCGCTTCTGACGATCTGAGGGAATCGCTTGATACAGGACACATGACGATGTAACCCTGGAACACTCCATTATCCAGAACAACCCCTCCTTCCACCAATAGGAACAGTAATATAACTACAACCCAAAAGACCTTTTTCCTGAGCAACCATTCAAAACCAACCCACCCTGTGTGGGTGTAGAGCAACAAAACCTTGTTTATCTGCTGCAAGAGGGTGACCAAAAAGATACATTTTTCCATAATTACATTCACAGATCAGAGCGTCAAAGAAAAAAACGACTTAAGATGGCAGCCAATGATGGGAAAAGGGCACAAAAAGCTAAAAAAAAGGGAAAAAAGAGACACCAAAAAGGGTCGAGAATCAGGGTCCCCTTCTAAGCCTCCCTGGCAGGCTCCTATTGTCCAATCCTCGGTGGTGCTATTGAGCACGCTACGGTGAGGCCACACCCTTGCAGCTCATCGACAAATGTTCACTGTTCTCAAGATAGGGCACTTTCCCTCGTTGGAAGATACCCTCAACTTATCCTGTCCTGCGTCACAGGCAGTGCACCACTCTTCTGATCCCTAATCCAACAGGAAGAGGCAAAAACAAGGGACATTTTTACTTGTCTTATGCAAAGAAGTCCATCCCTAACTACACTCACTTTTCTTTTGGCACCTCGTGTATCTGTTGGTGAATAGAACGCAAGCTTTTAGTAAGTTCATACAACTAATTGACCAACAGAGGATAATCTATCACGGAGAACTTCTTTGGTCTGGGGACACCCCACACATTCGCTCAATGACAGAAAATTACCTAGTAGGGAGATAATCCGGTCTTGGAATGGGCAGTCATTCTAGTGGACAACAAAGCAAGGGGTAGTGCATCTGGCCACTGCAACCCAGTACTCTCCTTCATCTTTTCCAAACTTTAACTTGAGAGTACCATTGTACTTCTCGACTAAACCTGCTGACTGAGGGTGATTAGCTGCATGAAACTTTTGTTGAATATGCAAACTATCGCATATCAGCTGGATCAATTTGGCATTGAAGTGACTTCCATTGTCACACCAGATCAAACGGGGCAAGCCGTAACGGAGGAAAAACTCCTTAATAAGGGCCTTTGCTGTTGCCATGGCGGTGTTTTCTTTTGTGGGGTAAGCCTCAATCCACTTGCTAAAAGCACAAACTACCACTAGCATGTATTTTAAATTGTTAAACCGTGGCAGTTCTATATAGTCTATTTGGAGTACTTCAAAAGGGAAAGAGGGAGGTGCAAAATGACCAGAAGGTGTAGGGGTACCCTTCCCAGGATTGTGTCTAAGACAGATCATACAGTATTTCACAAAGTGAGTAGCAACCTTTGGAATATTGTCATTTTCCCACACAGGATCTAGCAACTTACAGACACCCTTATCACTAATATGAGGTGGACCATGTGCCATAGTAACTACAGGAAGTACATATGCATCTGGTAACATCCATCTCTGTTTCTCGGACAAATCAGTCCAACATCCCTCATCATCTAGATGCCCTGTTTTCTCCTGCCAAACTGCCAACTCCTCTACTGTTGCTTCACTCTTAATATTCTTGACATTTGGTAGTGTGTCCTCAAACATTAGGGGTGGGCGGAATTTGCGAAATTAACTTCCGCAAATTATCGCGAAAATGCAGAAAATCTCCGCAAACACGCCGGAAATATCGCGAAGACGCAGAAGTTTTTTGCCGCCTGTTCGCGGTATTTTTTGCGTGATCGCGGGTCGCCAACTTACCCATGCGGTTGCTCACGGGCGCGGCCATCTTGTTTTCACTTGTCCCGCCCTCTCGCGATGCTTACTTCCTGTTCCGGGTCGCGCAATGCATGTTCGCGCCTGTTCGCGGTCGATATTTCCTGTTCGCGACCGCTTTTACTTGATCGAGTTGCTTTTTGCTTGCTCGGGGAGAAAATATCGCGCGAACTTGCGCACGTGGTCGCAATGGGCACGGCCATCTTGTTTTTCACTCTATTGCATGGTTCTGGGGCCTGATTTTCAATCCTCCCTAAATCTTTTCAATCCTTTGTTTATAGCCACTTTTTTTGGATCTTTATTACTTATTATTTCTCTAACTATTTTCCTGCTTCTATATTTTTGGTTTTTGTCTACTTTTTTTTTGTTTTTTAGCTACTTTTTCACTCTTTCTATTGCCTATTTATTTCCTTTACTTACTTTTTAAATTTTATTACCTTTTCTTTCCCACCCCGTCTCTCATCCCCAGAACCATGTCAAAGGGTAGGGCTCACCGCAGCCAGAGCCGCGACCGCCTTCCATGTGGAAGGCGGCGCCCACAAGGGGTGCAGGCACGGGCCTTATTTGGGGAGGTGGAGTTGGCTGCACTCATTTTCTTTGTGCAGCGCCACCTCCCCTCAACCCTGGCAGCAGGTGGCAGGCCTGGGTCCGGGTACGGCCTCCGGGAGCGTCGGCAGCGGTGGGGGAAGGTGCGCCGGGCAGTGTCGCGCATCTCTGGGGTCCGGCGCACCCAGGCACAGCTGACGCACCGGTGGTCCGACATCCTGGACCGTGAGCAGGACCTGCTGGACCTGCTAGGAGTGGAGGTCCCGGGGCTTGGTGAGTACCTATTTAATTTATTACAACTTTGTGTCTGTTCTTCTGCTCTATGTTATATATTGCGAATATCTTTTTTTCCTTCCAACCAGCTAGAATGTTGCTGCTTACAATACATTCCAAGTTAAAAATGTTTAAAAGTCTTCTGTGATTATGACACAGATGCTCTTCTGCGCTACTACTAATCTTACTTGTTTGCAGCTTTGCGTTTGCGCTTGCTTAGCGTGATTCTTTACGAGTTTATTTTAGAGAAATTAAGTTACGTAATGCTACAGTGACTCACGTCCACTCCTTACTTTGTCCTGTCACTAATAGATAGGGGCAGATTGATACTTAGGTTTAGGTACTTTGTAAGGACCTTCTAATTGGTTAGTGGTATGCGTGATGCCCCCCCTCACTCAGTTACGTGACGTGCTGCTAGTACGGCAGTCTTTAGAACCTTTTCTAGTTTGTTCAATGAGTGGAGGTAGGCTTAGCAGTTACTTAGCAGTAGCAGATCAGCATCAATCAAACCAAAATTTGGTGTATACAAAAAATGTAGTTATGTTCATGTGTCCTCCATGATTGGACCATACGCATTGTTGAGGAATACAGTGGAAATGCATACTTAATGTACAATTGGCATGCCTGGAATAGGTGGGCTAGGTTGGGTGGTACGTTGTACTACTACTTAGGCTTAGTTGTAACTTAGTTTTCTTTAATCAGAATGGAAGACTGGATTACTGTTGATAAATAGTAAGTTAAGCAGTCGAACTGCGAATCCCCCGATATTACATGTTGACCAGATGAGATCGGTCAATGTAGTTATTGCAATTGTTGTTTACATAAGTGTTTTTGACCGTTATTGAAAAATATTGTATTTGTTTGACACCATCCATCAATGTTTGTCTCTTTCTTATATCTTTCCTGTCCATCAGCACCCAGGGGCAGACCGACAGGGACTGGGCAGTCGGCGGGACAGGAACACCACCAGGAGGACACCGCTGAGGGCTCCTCTGCTGGCCCCAGTAAGTCTTCTTGTTTTTAATAATATTTCTTATTCCATAACTTTTACTGCCCCATTTCTCCCGAACTATAGTGTGTTTCCAAATGCTATTTTTTTACCACCAATTATCCTTCGATCTGTACGGTTTCAAAAATCTTATCCCTGCCTCCGCTATGATGACTCTGAGTACTACTACATCCTATCAATCTGTCTGTACTGTAGTAGCTAGTCTTGCCCAGTTGGCCAGTGCCACTCTTTGTGAAAGGTTGTAATATAAAACTCATATTCACCAGTAGCTCGTACAATCCGTTGGGTCGCTGTCTTGTACTACTTTTACTCTTATTGATGTTGAGGCTTTGAAAATTCACAGCAACAGCCCTACCAGATTTCTTAATATTTTGATATGATACCCTATAGGACATACCACTGTTGTAGGGATCTTGCACATACATTTGCACCAGAAAATAGGATGTTGGTGATGGTAGGTTGGACCTTCCTTGCACACCTCAATCAGAAATTCCGCACCCACCACAATTCCACTGCTTGACTATAGACTATAGTACTGTCTTGTCATACCTATTAGGTCTCGGAACCCTCCCCCCAAGATACCCAACAAGTAGACAACCCAGAACATAACACACCCAACCTCTGTCGTGGAAGCAATTCACATGCACACCCTTACTTTAATTTGCTCACTCGTGTAACTTAGTCCACTCCACACCAAATACCACGAAGTCTATGTAAGTTTAAAATGTTTATTTCAATTTGAGAAGGTCTGTACACTGTTTTCTTAGCAGCACCAACCGGCAAATCAATAACATTAAAACAATATACATTGTTACACTTATACAGTTGGGAATTAAATCATGATAACTGAACAGTGGTGGAAGGCAGCACCACCATCCCATAGCAATTTAGTTTATATACATTTATAAATGAAGATGTGAGTGAATGGACCCCTCACCTCAGAAGAACCTAGTACTGGTAGTTGGTGCATCGTTCAGAAGCTCTGGTTAGTAGAAGGGAATCTTGCGTCTGTAATGCGAAAAAAGAAATGGTGTGCGTTAGTATATTGCAACTTGCAAGCATTTCTCAGCCGTGCCAAAAAGTGTAGCATCTATGGATAAGCAATATGGACTAACAGTAACAGTAGTACACCAGTTCTTCCTAAAAAAGTGGCTTGTTAATGTTTGTTGACCGCTTGTACGCAGCGCGTAGACTAGACAGTAGCAGTGTGAGGCAGGTCATGTGGGCTCAAAGGTGTCTTAAGAAGCTGCAAGGTAAAGGTAACGTCACATGTGCATGGCTAGGGCTAATCAAGCAAAGGCTACAATGATCATATAACTATTAGTGTCTACTCTACTACTACCTGATTTGTACTAGTGATGTATGTTAGTATTAACTCATTTTTCAACCTTGCTACTGATCAATAGGGGGGAGGTGTATATGACGCCTAATAAATGTGTAATTTTTTCTAGGCGCACTACCGACCACCATTGCTGGGGCCAGCGAAGGCGACGCCGAGGGCGAGGATGCGGCAGTTGCAGATAGCAACGGAGCGGTAGGGGGAGAGGCAGCACCAGTGGCAGGCGGTGGTAAGTTAGATTCATAATCTTTAACTATTGTTGAACTTGACAGCACACTCACTGCAAGGGTGTACTGTATGTATATGTATACTGTACAGTTGTGACTTAGGGCCCCCATTAGGATGGTGGGCGTATTGCCCCCGCCGGGCCGGCTGGAATTCACTGCCGTCACCGCAGGGGCAAACCTCCCGCCATCCCTGTAGAATATATTCAGACATGTCCAGGCGGAAAAGGGTTCAATATGGCGGTGGTGTCTCTCTCACCACACCGCCAGCCATATAATCGGCATTGCCGTCCGCCACGGAAAGGCATGCACACATTGCAGAGTATGCTTGGGGGCCCCCATGGAGGGTACCTACCGATGCTATGGTACCCCCCGACTTTCAAAGCAAAACGTGACAGGCTCCGTGCGGGGCCCGTCATGTTGTGCTTGGAAAAGCAGCACAAGATTTTAGCATTGCTTTCAGCAAAGCCAACCAGAATTTAAATTTAAAAAAACAGGGTGCGCCCGCCACTGTGCTGGGCGCATCATCCTAATTAATTGTCCCCACGGGACCCCCACCCTTTTTAGCAGTCGGATGGCGGGCGGACTTTATACGATGTCGTAAGTAAGTATGAGTTCTTGGGGACGTTTGAAGAGTGAACTAGAAGACTAGAATTCCCTTTAATTGGTATAGGACTAGGAGCCGGAGTATTGAGTAACCAATGGCCTCATCTATCTGATTTGAACTCCGCTTTGAAAGTTTTATGGAGAAGAGCACCTGGTGCACTGTTCAACTAAAAAGTGTAAGACAGGTGGAAGGAAGAAGGACGGGCGCCATTTAAAATGTTAAGTACTACTGTGCTTTATTTTATAGTGCTACTCTACCATGCCACTATGTGTATAAATAATTACCTTGTCCTACTGTTTTATTAAGACTATATTTTACAATTGTCTTGTTTTTTTCTTTTTGATACACAGCAACTCCGAAACTCAACCGGAAGGAGTTGGCCGCCAAGGCACGGCGCCGGAAGCTGGAGGCAATCCAGCATGAATACCGGGGGCTGGTGGTCCTAGCCGAGGAGGAGGAGGAGACTGCAGCAGCTATTGAAGCCTCCTCCAGTGCCCCGGGCCCCAGCCACCGCCCTCCAGCGTTACGGCGCCACCGCCTGGCGGCTGCCCGCCGCCATCGTGTCATCTCCGGTGCCCCCCCCACTGTGGCTGCAACTGCCGCGGCCTTAGACGCCGCGTCGCCCATTTAGAGGACGAGATGCGCCAGATGCGTGTCCTCCTCCAGTCCCGCCCCACCAGTTAGTCCCTGTCACTGCCCCTTTTTTAATTCCTGTTCTTTACTCGTTTGGCGTTTGACTTTTTTCTACTGTGGACAGTGGTTGGGGTTAGGGAGGTGGGTGGGTCAGCTTTTGTGGGTTTAGTTTATTTGTTAGGGTAAATTAAATATATTTTTCTATGTTACATGCAATGTTGTTAATGTTTTGTAGGTGGGGTAACTGTTTTACATCACACTGTTTCCTTGCTGGTGCATGACCGCCCATAGCCTGTGTTTGATTTCAATAATTTGCTGACTGTATAAGACACAAACAGATAGATGCAACACACCTCACTCATTGACTGGTCCTTCTAGTACTTTCAGTCTGTCCTCTAGTCTATGCATTCTTTGGAGTGGTGTTTGAAAATGAAATCATTGACAACATGTCCATTATTGATTCTGCCTCCCCCAAACTTCTCTCTTACCGGTGCTTGATGTTTATGTCCAACTGTGGCACAGCACTGGCTGCATGGTGAAGATGGTTTCCTTTTTCATACATGCCATGATTGGGGTGGTGGTAGTATAGTAGTAGTAGTATACACTGGCAGGGTGGCAGCATTTCCCCCCCAAAAAAAGGAGATAGTCAATCGCCTTTGAGAGACTGTTAGAGGAGTAGTTGAATGAAGTACATCACAGAATTTACCGAGCAACAATTATATGCTCAAATAATTGACAAAAAAACTGAATGGTGGTTATTATGAGGATAGCCTACTAGACAGAGTTACAAACTATAGTTTTGTCGACTCGAGTCACTTGACTATGCCTACAGTCTAACAGTTAGTGCTGTATATGAGGAATGACAACAAACAAATCCAATCAATGCCGGCAATTCATGCTGAGGTATATGTTCCTTTGTTAAATAAAATAACCTCTGAAATATCCTACTCATGGGTGGGCAAGCAGAAGAAGATCATCGCTCTGCATTGAAATTGAAGTAGTGTTGCTTTCACCACATCCGCCCCAGCAAGTGTGTGATTAAGTATTGGTGTACATTTAATTTAGTTACACCTCGACAATAAGTCACACAGCCCGGGGGAAGAGGGTTAGGGTTTGTTGAATGGATGGGAAGGGGGATTTTGGGAAAGGTTTGACATAGAAAAACAGTATGCATACATAGACAAACAAACGACAATCATTGAAGACTACCATACCATATCCATTCCATATGTTAAGGGAGAAAAAGGCAATGCATGCATGATGATGAGACCCGGATTAAATACACTTCTATTTCTTGTTCTGTTCCGGCCTTAATACTTTAACAGATAGCAAATAGAAATTTTAAATATTGGTAGTGAAGAATCGTAAACACAGAGCAAACGTAATGATGATTGATAATAACAACTCCAAGAACACACTGTTGTAAAGATTGTATACAAGATATTAATCAACTTATTTAAAAGAAGTTAAAAGTGGATACTGTTACTGTCTTATCCTGGTCAAAAATGTGGACTGGTTTTTTGCATCTCGGCATTCCTCTTGCTCCTCTCGTCCATCAATCTTGGGTGTGTCGCCTCGCCACTCGCCACTGCCCGGCTGGAAAAAAAAGGTGATTGATTGGTAAGGTAATTAATATGCATTGTAATGTTTTACAAAGTTTTGGCCAAGGCCCGGCCTGTAATTTTAGATTGAAAACCAAAGGGGAAATTGAGAATGAAAGTGAAAACAAATGCACAAGTGATGGTGTAGTGCAACAAGAACACTTTCTGAGGTGGCATGTATGCATATGCATCATCTCTACTCTAGTCTGTTTCCAGCATTGACCTTCAACAGTAACAAGAGAGATCAGGCCTACAGTGCTTACCATTAGCACATCCTACGTTAACACTTTAGAGTCCTTTTTTTTTCTCTCAAAGAGTTGGACAAACGCAAAGCACATTATCCATTCCAAACATAGCATTTTACAGTTAAAGTTAGTAAAATCAATGCACTGCAGTCATCCCACCGTTACACTCTATTCAACTTCTACACAGACATTTGGGTCTGCTGTGGTTGTTGTTGACGTGTTTACCTTTAGGCTTTTCCGTTTTATGCCACTCCTGAAACATCCTCCTCCTGACTTCATCATCATCTCTGATACTTTTACTGACTGAAGATCGGCCTGCAGTATAAGTATAATTTTTATGAATCACCCAGAGTAGAAATATAAATATTACTGACTTGAGTCATTCTTTATTGTGTACAGAAAGATAGATTACTACTAGTACACTTTGACATCACTTTGTGCACAACAAACAACGCAAACACAAAGACCAATAGCTCAGAGTCAGGTGTCCAATGCATGCCATTAATTGTCATCATTCATTACCTGTTCCTTCTCATCTTAAGTTAACGGGCCGTCTCTTTCGCCATCATCATGATGGACGGTGCTGTTAAGTCACAGTCATTTGCATTGCGCAGATTGAGTGAGTCCCCTTCCTGTATTGAATTAAAAGCAATGTATCACCAAGATGCAGGAGAAGTACACATTTCTTGTTTGCAAGAAGGGGAAAATTAGTGTGTTCTGTAGAAAGTTGATTAGTGGCAGTGCACAATTACATCAATTCATGCGCAACACACACAACAAAATCTACATCATTCAGTCTGCCATTCTGCGGCCAATGCATGGCATCAATCATTACCTGTTGCATCTTATTTTCAGTTAATGGCCAGTCTCTCTCGGCTCTGAAGGAGGATAGCTATAGAAGTCATCAGATTCATGGTCCACTTGTTTTGGAAGGACGAGGAAAGTTTGAATTTGTTGTTACCATCATCCAATCATCATTCATGAGGGAAATGGAATTGACCAGGAGATGCAGTATGATCGAGCGGAGGAGCTGGATTCTGAGGACTGTAGTGTCAAATGGCAGACACCTGAAACTTGTATCTTAAATTAGAAGAGTAGAAGACGGTGATAATGCATTTGTTGCGATTCACAAGTTTATAACCGGAACGACAGACACAAACAATGGGGAAAAAGGGAGGAAGACAGTAAGTGCGAGCATAATTGTCAGGGAAGTATAGCTCGTCCTCAAACTCTGGGGGATCTTCCAGTAGTAGGTAATCATCTGACACAATACTTCCGTCACCTGAGCCGCTGTCCTCATCTTCCTCTGTTGATTCATGCATTGTGTAATTCGAAGGTATGAAGTGCTGATTCATTTTGATCATTGTTAACCTCTCCACGTTTTTAGGAGATAGACTGGTCCTTCTCAAGGTTACAATGGAACCAGCAGCACTCAAAACACGTTCGGAAGAGACACTTGCGACAGGGCAAGCCAGATAGCTTATCGCCAGCCTGCTGAGCTGTGGCCAATCAGACCTTTTCCTATACCAATACTGCACTGGGTTTTGATCAACGTACACCTCTGTTGGGTCGTCCAGATAGGCCTGGACCATCCGCTCAATGTTCAGGGTTGCTGCTGGTAAGCTTTAGTGCTGTTTTTTCTGTGCATCAGCACTGTGCTTAAGGCCCATCTTTACATACCAATCTGATAATGATTGTACTCGGCCGAATGATCCAGTTATTGTTTTTGTAGTCGATGGTGATGGTGAGTGTTGCGATTGTGAGCCAACCGCACTGCCCTCAGCCGACGAAGTTGCACTTGATTCTGCATGGCCTGCTTCAGTATCAGTGCTTGTTGTGGGTTGATGTGGCGGGCTTTTAATTAGCAGCCCTTCGTTTTCAAACTTGATGGCTGCTTCAGCTATACAACTTTTGTAGCGGGCAACATCATTGTCGGAAAAAGAAAGGAATAGTCCTAATTTTGCACGTGGATCCAGAATTGTGGCACAAATGTAATGTTCTTGTGACAAAATTTTATTTTGTATCCTTACATTTTCTGATAAGCGCCTGGATAAGCTCTCCACCAAGTCATGGGCTTGCCTTCTGTCCTCTACACCTTTGTAGGATTCAGACACATTATTCAGCTCATGCTCTAGCATTTGCAACAATGGGATAGCTTGGCCCATTGTACAGTCCTCCTTGCTGACTTCACGTGTGAAGACCTCAAATGGAGACAGCATCTCAGTCAGGCATTGAATTAGGGTCCATTGCTCCCTCTGAAGGGTCAAGCCTTTAACACTAGCATCACTGCTTCTGTACCAGACATATTCATTGAGTGACCTGTGCTGTTCGTACAGACGATCAAGCATGTAATACGTTGAGTTCCAACGTGTTGCCACCTCCTGGATGAGTGCCTTGACTGGCATCCTAAGTTCACGTTGGATGATCCTCAGCTGCTTCCGAGCTTTAAAAGAATGGCTGAAATGAGTGCATATTCTTCGGCAGATGGCCAGTAAATTGCTTACTATGGGTTCTTTTTTCAGAAAGTCTTGCACTATAATGTTTATGCAGTGTGCCAAACACGGAACCCTGAAATAGGAACCAAGTTCCATGGCCTTCAG
The DNA here is from genome assembly GCF_964204655.1 of Triturus cristatus. Taxonomy (NCBI): domain Eukaryota; kingdom Metazoa; phylum Chordata; class Amphibia; order Caudata; family Salamandridae; genus Triturus; species Triturus cristatus. The sequence continues at coordinate 1,136,837,204 of NC_140583.1, read as the reverse complement.
TACATTACTGCCATTGTCTGTGGCAACAAAGCCAATACCAAGCCCTCTGGGCCGCAGCCATTCCAAAACCTTGGTGCGAAACTCTTCTAAAATGTTTTCAGCCGTATGAGATTTCTCCATGGCGAACATGGCTACAGTTGCATGTTTCCGAGTACCTTCAAAAATCGCAGCTGTGTCAACAACACCTTGTGCAGATAGTTGATCTCTAACCCCCACAAAAGAGATCCAGTGTGCAGTGATGCACATGTAATCTGTGGCTTGGCAACTGCTCCACATGTCTGTTGTCAGGTGGATATTGTGCACAGCACTCTGCCGCAAACCATGACCAACCAATTCCAGCACATCATGATGTAGTGCCGGAACAGCAATTCTTGCAAAATAGGACCGGCTGGGAACTTTCCATTTCGGGCAGATGGCATACACAAATTCAAGGAAACCCACCCCTTCCACAAATGAAAAAGGAAGAAGGTCCAGCGCTAACATTTTAGCCAGCTTCGCATTGTACAATCGTGCCGTTGGGTGGTTGCATTGGACCTGCCCCTCCAACCTAAACATGCTGTCAATGGTAGGCTGGCTTACTTTCCTTAGTGGTGCTGTTTTCATTAACCCACTAAGGCTCAACAACACAGATAGTCTCATTGAGGTACTTGCCGGTCGCCTTGGTGTCCCACCCACACTCTGAGTATGGCTCTTACTGCGGTGCCACTCTGATGTTACTGAGGAGGATGTGGGCGTTACCACTGCAGTGACTGCACTACTGGAGACAGGGCTAGAAATGCCTCCCTGTTCTTCACCTGCCACCACAATAATATCGCTCCCTGATTCCTGACCAACTTCAAAGGGTTTCGTTTTTCTACTTTCTTTTAACTTACGTAGGTGATCCTCCCACACGATATTGTGGTGTATTTTTAGATGACTTGCTTGTCCTCCGGTACCATAGTTTGTACCAAGCTTACCACGCCGAACACCTTGCCGACAAATTGCGCATATAGCAACGTTCTCCTCCTTGGCGCTAACAGAAAAGAAGTCCCAAACTGGGGAGGAGAACTTTCTGGCACTGCTGGATGTGCCACTTTCAACACCAGATGAACTTGAGGGGGTGCTTGAAAATATGTGACCTTGTCCACCTACACTGTGACTTTTACTACCACTTTCTACTGAGATGGTTGAGCTGGATGTAGGTCCCTGCCGGGCCTTGGAAAATATGGCAGCTGGAGGTAGTGGTGGTGTAACCTGTGTTGGTGAGATCCGTGCTACATCCCGCTCAGTAGCAGCCTTTCTGGATAGGGTGAGAATGTCGGTCTCCAATCCCTTTGGGGCGGGAGTAATGTGCGTGATGACTGGCTCGTCTTCATCAACATCATCACCCCCTTTTCTCCATCTACCTCCATAACTCTAAGTTTTTCTGGGACCTTCCTTTTCAGAAGCAATGTCTTGTGGCGTACTTCACTCTCAGACCGAGCTGGTGGGACCCAAGTGTCATCACGATCATCAGAAGCGGGGCTTGAAGAAGAAGATGATGGACTAAGCCTCCTTTTCCTTGCTGGTGGTCTGGAAGACAATTGATCTTCTGAAACAGTGGTTTGACTTCGCTCCACTTTGTCTGCAGGAAGCTCGATTTCCTGAAATGCCCCTACGTCAGGAGCAACAACTACTATGGTGGGCTGTTGCGGCGGCTGCTGCTGTTCTGGTTGCGGCGGCTGCTGCTGTTCTGGTTGCGGCGGCTGCTGCTGTTCTGGTTGCGGCGGCTGCTGCTGTTTTGGTTGCGGCGGCTGCTGCTGTTCTGGTTGCGGCAGCTGCTGCTGCTCTGGTTGCGGCGGCTTGACACTGATCTGCTGAGTTTGCGCCTGCGTTGAACTTGATTGTGTACTACTTTGCGGTAATGACATTTCTTCAACATCGCTGCTCGTTAGTAGACTGGCTACCTCTGCGACACTAAAGCCCTTGGGCCTAGGTTGGTGGGGTTGGACCGCTGTGCTGCTCCCAGCTTGGTTCCCGGACAACGCTTTGGTGCCAAAAAAAACATTGGCCGGCACACCACCAGTCGTGGTTAATGGCACTTCCTTTTTCTGTTCCTTCTTCTCACCGGCAACTTTCTTGGTACTGGACCTGGTACCTTTCTTTGTGGCCATCTTCTTCAGATGTCAGGCAGGAGGCAGATGCACAACAAGTTCTGGTCACACGTGGGCGTGATGCGCAGCAGGACTTCTGTCTGGCTGGCAGTACAACGGGTAGCCAGGTGATGCCGATGACACCTCCTACTCTGTCTTTTGTGCACCTAAAAGCAAAGAAGACAGGAGAAGAACATCAGTGAAATGTTGCATTTGTTTTTGTGGTTCAGTTACTTAGTACTGTACTAGTGCAAACAAAAGATAGTCTAGCCATTTATGACTATTTTTTTTAACTAGAGCTATGTTATACTACTAGTACTGTGTACAGCCACACACTACACTCTCAGGAAGGATAGGAAAGTTAATAATAAACAACAAAATAAAAAACTAATGGAAGTGGGGTGGACCATTGCATTATTTGAGCATCTCAGCATCCATGGAGCTGCTGCTGGCAAAGGGGGTGGATGGATGGAAGCAGTAAGCCAATAGGAAAACCATGCAGGCCTATACGGCAAAAGCAGGACACTAATAACTCCCAACACAAAAAAAGGCCACCAGCCACATGGACACTCACAAATCACTAACAAGCAGGGGGCCTGGGAAACACCAGGAGCTGACAAAAGGCCTATGAAAGTCAGGTAAAGGATGCATGCTGAAGCACACTGCTCTGCCTTTTTAATGCAACAAAATGCAAATACGAACATTCACAGGCCCCAAAAAGGTCTGCAGGGAGCATGCATCGCACACCAACACTCACCAGACACACACAACAAAAGCATGTCTTTAAGACAACCAACATCAGAAAGCCCACCCCAAAAAAACACATGTCCCCAATTCAATCCAATGCCATCAATGCCCTAAATGATGTCTAAATTCAACAGAGCACACAGAAAACAGTAGATTAATAAAGCTGTGGCTACCTGCTCTGGTCCTAGTGGATTAAAGCAGGCCTGCTGGCAGACAAGGCCAGGCAAGCTTGCAGGCCTAGGCCTCAAAATGGCCACCAGCCTCATGGCCAGGCCCAACAACATCAGCAAGGCCACCCCAAAGAAAACACACTTCCCCAACTCAATCCAATGCCATCCATGCCCTAAATGATGTCTAAATTCAACAGAGCACACAGAAAACAGTAGATTACTAAAGCTGTGGCTACCTGCTCTGGTCCTAGTGGATGAAAGCAGGCCTGTTGGCAGACAAGGCCAGGCAAGCTTGCAGGCCTAGGCCTCAAAATGGCCACCAGCCACATGGCCAGGCCCAACAACATCAGCAAGGCCACCCCAAAAAACACACTTCCCCAACTCAATCCAATGCCATCCATGCCCTAAATGATGTCTAAATTCAACAGAGCACACAGAAAACAGTAGATTAATAAAGCTGTGGCTACCTGCTCTGGTCCTAGTGGATGAAAGCAGGCCTGTTGACAGACAAGGCCAGGCAAGCTTGCAGGCCTAGGCCTCAAAATGGCCACCATCCACATGGCCAGGCCCAACAACATCAGCAAGGCCACCCCAAAAAACACACTTCCCCAACTCAATCCAATGCCATCCATGCCCTAAATGATGTCTAAATTCAACAGAGCACACAGCAAACAGTAGATTACTAAAGCTGTGGCTACCTGCTCTGGTCCTAGTGGATGAAAGCAGGCCTGTTGGCAGACAAGGCCAGGCAAGCTTGCAGGCCTAGGCCTCAAAATGGCCACCAGCCACATGGCCAGGCCCAACAACATCAGCAAGGCCACCCCAAAAACACACTTCCCCAACTCAATCCAATGCCATCCATGCCCTAAATGATGTCTAAATTCAACAGAGCACACAGAAAACAGTAGATTAATAAAGCTGTGGCTACCTGCTCTGGTCCTAGTGGATGAAAGCAGGCCTGTTGGCAGACAAGGCCAGGCAAGCTTGCAGGCCTAGGCCTCAAAATGGCCACCAGCAACATGGCCAGGCCCAACAACATCAGCAAGGCCGCCCCAAAAAACACACTTCCCCAACTCAATCCAATGCCATCCATGCCCTAAATGATGTCTAAATTCAACAGAGCACACAGAAAACAGTAGTTTACTAAAGCTGTGGCTACCTGCTCTGGTCCTAGTGGATGAAAGCAGGCCTGTTGGCAGACAAGGCCAGGCAAGCTTGCAGGCCTAGGCCTCAAAATGGCCACCAGCCACATGGCCAGGCCCAACAACATCAGCAAGGCCACCCCAAAAAACACACTTCCCCAACTCAATCCAATGCCATCCATGCCCTAAATGATGTCTAAATTCAACAGAGCACACAGAAAACAGTAGATTACTAAAGCTGTGGCTACCTGCTCTGGTCCTAGTGGATGAAAGCAGGCCTGTTGGCAGACAAGGCCAGGCAAGCTTGCAGGCCTAGGCCTCAAAATGGCCACCAGCCACATGGCCAGGCCCAACAACATCAGCAAGGCCACCCCAAAAAACACACTTCCCCAACTCAATCCAATGCCATCCATGCCCTAAATGATGTCTAAATTCAACAGAGCACACAGAAAACAGTAGATTAATAAAGCTGTGGCTACCTGCTCTGGTCCTAGTGGATGAAAACAGGCCTGTTGGCAGACAAGGCCAGGCAAGCTTGCAGGCCTAGGCCTCAAAATGGCCACCAGCCACATGGCCAGGCCCAATAACATCAGCAAGGCCACCCCAAAAAACAGACTTCCCCAACTCAATCCAATGCCATCCATGCCCTAAATGATGTCTAAATTCAACAGAGCACACAGAAAACAGTAGATTACTAAAGCTGTGGCTACCTGCTCTGGTCCTAGTGGATGAAAGCAGGCCTGTTGGCAGACAAGGCCAGGCAAGCTAGCAGGCCTAGGCCTCAAAATGGCCACCAGCCACATGGCCAGGCCCAACAACATCACAAAGGCCACCCCAAAAAACACACTTCCCCAACTCAATCCAATGCCATCCATGCCCTAAATGTGCTTGAAAATGAAATATATTCAAAAAACAAAAGGAACAGTTGCTTCATCATGCACACACACACCCATGAGGCCATGCCCATGGCTAGCTCGGGCCTACTACTACAACCCACAAAATAAAAAAAGATAAAAAAGGAATGATGATAATTAATTAACAAAAATAAATTGTAGTTACACAACAACTGCAATGCCCACAATCAAACACAACAACCACTTACTTGTAAAATATCCTATTCCAAAAATCCTGAAATCCAATTGCAATGATGCAGCAGACAAAAAGAGTGATCTTTCCAGCTTCAAATCCAAAGGCAGAATGAGCAGGAGATGGACAAAGCACTGGGAGGAGCCTGCTGGACAGGAACAGGAAGTTGGAGATTCTGTGTCACTTCCTCCCTCTCTCCACCTTGTAAAAAAATGACTCCTTGCACAAAAAAGGAAAGCCAAATGTCAATGTAAGGAGTTCTTTTCATCCAAAATCAGTATTTGCAGATGGTTTCATGCTGCTAGAGCCGATATTCCTCTCCAAATTGTAAATTTTACGTTGTTGAGTTCTCGAGCTTCACATTACTTCCGCGGGCGTGTCGAAAACGATATGATCGCGTTCTCTTCTTTGTCCCTGTCGCGCTGGATATGACGTGTTCGCGGTCTCTTTCTCCTGTTCGCGTTCGATTTCACGTGCCCGCGTCCTCATCCTCTGGCTCGCGATGTAGAATGACATGTTCGAGATCTCAATCTTCTCATACTCGCGCGGTGCATGATCGCGAGAAGAAAGCCGTGATCGCGCGACAAATGACGTGATCGCGTGAAAAATGACGTTAATGCGGCCGCGAACTCTCGCGAGACAGCGCAAAATGGCTACCAAAATCCAACATCTCTTGGAGAACGCGACCGGGTCAAGAAAACTTGTCGGAGAACGCAGGGATTCAGGTAAGGCGATCGCGCGCGCGCGAGTATGTATTATTTTACAGCGCGAGCAAGAAAGAAATTATCGCTAAGCTGTGGAATGCGGAAATTTTGACATTTTTGCGCTTTCCGCGGAACGACAAAATGCCAAAATATCGCAATTTCCGCGAACGGAACGGAATTTTGGCCCAGGCCTATCAAACATCCCATTCTCAGGCACCCACCTTGCTGGGCCCGCCACAAACATCTTTTTAATTTTGGATCTAGCTGTCTCCTTTGCTATCTGATCTGCAAATGCATTCCTTTTCCCCACATTATCAGAAATCGCTTTATGGGCATTGCATTTCCCTATTGTCAATTGTTTGGGAAGTGTCAAAGCTGTCAAAAGCCTCTCTATCAACGAACCATGTTGAATTTTAGTCCCATGTGATGTCAAGAATCCTCTCTCTGCCCAGAGGCGTCCAAAGTTATGGACCACCCCAAAGGCATACTGGCTGTCAGTATGAATATTGACAGTCAGTCCTTTGCTTAACTCAAATGCCTGCAAAAGGGCAACCGGCTCGGAAGCCTGTGCTGATTGATAAGGAACATGTGACGTCTCAACTACAGTGCACATGGTGGTAATAACATACACCGCTGTAGTGGTTCCATCTGGCAATTTAAAACAAGAGCCATCGACATATAGTTCCCTTCGTGGGTCAGATAAGGGAACATCAGTCAAGTCTACCCATCTCTTCATCTCTTTGTCAGTGTGGAACAAGCAACCATGGACATCCATGTCCTCTTCTTCCGAAGGGAGGGGTGTAACATGGCTGGATTCAGTGTGGCACATCTTTTGATAGAAATATGGGGTGCAAACAGTGTCAGTTCATATCCAGTCAGACGAACACTGGTAAGGTGCTGCATCTTTGTTCTATTCAAAAGTACATCCACAGCATGCGGTACCATTACTGTGAGATCATGATTGAGAATGAGCCCTGACTATTGTCTTATAGAAACCGCCGCAGCCACCGCGGCTCTTAAACAGCTCGAGAGGGCTCGGGCAACAGGGTCAGGTGTAGCAGAAAAATAAGCGCACAGCCTCTGCTTAGCTCCAAAGGCTTGTGTTAACACAGAGAGTGCACATCTAGCTGCTTCGTGTACGAACAGCACAAAGGGCTTCTTGTAAACCGGTGTGCCAAGCACAGGTGCAGAGCAAAGCGCAGCTTTTAATTGTTTAAAAGCATGCTGACATTCATGCGTCCAGGGCAAGGGTTCATGCACATCTTTAGTGGTTAGGTAAAGCAAAGGCTGTATTAGTAAAGAGTAAGCAGGTATCTAGTGCCGACAATACGAGGTGATGCCTTTGAACGCACGTACATCCCTTTGAGTCACAGGGACGGGCATCCTAACAATGGCATCAACTCGTTCAGGTGTTAGCCTCCGATCCTCCTTCAACAGCAGGTGACCTAAATAGGTGACCTGCTGTTGACAATATTGGAATTTAGAAAGTGTAACTTTATGTCCGTGTTCCACCAAATGCATTAACTATTTTACCGTGGCATCCCGACAACCCACTTCAGTGTCGGAGCCTATCAAAATATCATCCACATATTTCAATAATACATTACCTGCGGGGAGAGAGAGAGAGTCCAATTGACCTTTAAAAGCTTGACTATAAATACTAGGACTTTATGTATACCACTGAGGAACTCTGCAGAATTGGAGGCTTTTGCCAGCTAAAGAAAAACCGAATAGATATCTGCTATCAGGGTGGACAGGAATGCTAAAGAAAGCATTTTTCAAATCGATCACGGAAACATATTTTGCCGAAGAAGGGATCATTGTGAGAAGGACTGTTATATCAGGAACCACTGAAAACTGGGTAATATTTATCCTATTCACAGCTCGCAAATCAATTACGAACCGGTAAAGATCAGAGTGTGCGTCAGAAGAATCCACGGGGGCCTTTTTAAGCAAACAACCTTTACAACGCAGTCGCTACACCGCGGTACCTGTACATCGCGGTCATTACAACGCAAGCCGTTGCAACGACTTGCACTGGATGGCACTGTACACTAAGGAATAGTATGATTTACTATTCCAACACCTTCCCTACTAATATGTAGGCTGGAGTTGGAATAGTAAATCATACTATTCCTAAGTCCAGCGCCCTCCAGTGCAAGTCGTTGTAATGACTGGCGTTGTAATAACAGCGATGTAACGTACCGCGGTGTAACGACCGCATTGTAGCCTCACATATTGGTCTTTTTAAGAATAAGAAGAATGGGGCTATTACAAACATTAGCTACTGTCTCCTCCACCACCCCCAACCTAATCAAATCCTGTATAATCTGCATCAGAGCCTTTTCCCCAGCTTGCAAAATTTTGTATTGAGGAATACGTCAGAGCAAGCAACTAGGCTCACCAAACACTTTCTGGATGCCAAACACAATGCAGGGGAATTCAAATGGACTGTTCTGGAACAACCATTCATTCCAACCCATTTGACGGATGTTTCAAAATTCCTATTTGTCAAAGAACAAAGATGGTTGTTCAAACTTAAGAGTGATAGTATGGGTCTGAACGATGAGATCCCCTGGACACTACTATAGCTCTTTTTTTGGTACATGCCTGTCAACGATACAGTCATTATGGACCTCTCCAATGTAACCAGTCTCCATCTTTTGGAGTGAGGTCCGCAATTGACCAAAACTATACTCTGCACCAACTATCTTACTGCAAACACCTTTGTTGTTTCTATGTGCACTTAGGGGCGCTTTCTTGCGGTTGATACATATCTATGGTACAGCATCACATATACAGGTCAATCTGAACTAACTTTGCAGCGAGGTGTCATCACATTTAGTGTGTTTATGCCATCAGCATGATATGAAGAACACATTTGACCAAGGGCTTAATTTTAGTGGTTTCCAATTTTCCACATTTATTGGGATCAATTGCGATCGTTTACACTAAAGTATGAACATGGACACATTGTGTTCATCATTTTCTGCTGTTCCCACTAATTTTGTAGTTCGCATCAATTACATCACTAGCAGTATTACAGCTTGCACGTAGTTCAGATAACTCAAATTATAATACCAATACCAATAGTATCTTACCTCACCCGTAGGTCAGATAACACTAAATTCCAATTCTTTAACCACTATGACCCTGCCGGCTTGGCTATCCCTTACAACATTATGATGACTTTTCAGTATGACTGATTTACATTGCCAGACTTCAATTCCCATGAAGCAAACAGTCCGGACATCAGTGGCGTAATTCCTGCGCGACCGGCTTACGTGATTGGAAACACAGGTGCGCCTTTGACGATATTTAAAAAACAGTGGAACCTGCCGTTCTGTACCTCTCTATGTGGCTCAAGGAAGGCTGGCGGTACCGACGGATAGGTGAGTTCTAGACCAATGCCTTATCAATTTTTCGGACTTTGTAGTTATCGCGTTCGCCAAACGGGACTATTCAGTACTGCTTTTTCCTCGCTATTGCACAAATACGCTATACTTGGGTGATGAGGGAAGAGCTGTCATGCCCCGCGGTTCAGCCCCCAAGCCGTTCCAGTATTTAAGGAGCCTCAACGCAGACGAACGCGCTTAGCGTTCTTGCTTGGAGCTCCGTTTCCGTCCTTGTTCCGTCCTTGATCTTGCCTCACTTCCGGTATCTTGTTTCCTGTTTCCGCCGGCGGCCCCTAGCGGGTGGTGATCCTTGCCGGCTACTGGTGCTGACTATCTATCCTGGCCCCGGTGTTCCGCCCCGCAGCTCGCCCTTCCTACGCTGCCGGGCCGGACACTTGTGTTATCTATCCTGGCCCCGGTGTTCCGCCCCGTAGCTCGCTCTTCCTACGCTGCCGGGCCGGACACTTGTGTTGTCTATCCTGGCCCCGGTGTTCCGCCCCGCAGCTCGCTCTTCCTACGCTGCCGGGCCGGACACTTGTGTTGTCTATCCTGGCCCCGGTAATCCGCCCCGCAGCTCGCTCTTCCTACGCTGCCGGGCTGGACACAGCCATCATATATGCGATTGCATTTTGAGGAAGAAGTACCTCATAACTCCTTTCTTCCCCGTGTTCCTCTACTATTTGTGCTCCGCCCCGCGGTCAGGGCTTCTCCCCGCGGCCGGGCCGGGCACGGCCCCTTAACTCCTGTTATTCCGATCTCCCTATTACCCTATCCTGGTGCTCCGCCCCGCGGGCGGCTCTGTCCGTACCGCCGGGCCGGGCACTGCCTGTGTGTTCAGCCTTACTCCTTACCTGGTGGCTCTACATGATTGATGGAGTCATTCCCTTGCCTGTCACACGAAAGAAGAGATTCCTGTTGTTCATTTGGGAGACTTACGTGAACCATGGTGCAGCTCAATCTCAGTACGACAGAATCACGGTAACAGCGCTGTGCGCTGCCTTTTTTCTATACCTTGGTTCATGGTACCAGTAAAAGGGGCACTTAGTTTTGCTTTGTTCTTTTTGCAGATTGTTCCATACTTCTCATTCCTAATGGACCCAAGCTGGAGTACAATCCGATGTACTAGTAGTAGTCCAGTGAGTTGCACATATTTGTAGCCTAGATTTAGGGGGAAAGGGGAACATTCTTCTAACATTGTGTTCTCTATTATATAGGTGACTCACTGTTGAATCTCTAACGTCAGTTCCCTATTAAACGACTAGATGTAACCAAACAGTGGTAGGTGTGGTCAAGAGTTAGTCCTATCATTGGGTCATTCTATGAAGGCATAAGTTAACACAGTCTTTGTTTTACAGCAGGTTCTTCTTTGCCTATTCCTATCCTGCCGCCAGCCACGCTACAGGAGTGTCCCCCACCTTTCCTTGTTTTGTTTCCCTGTTTTCCCCTGGCGTGTCTTCCGATACTCTAGAGTCTGATAGAGTCGGAAGGCCGTAGGGGAAGGCTGAGGCATTCTCTCCTGGTTCCTGACGCTCCTGCAGAAATCTCCTGGCAGTCCTCACAGAACGCTAAGCCCAAGTGGTGTGTTCTGCCCGAGCGTCATGGAGCTGGGAGCCGTCTTGTTGGCCGACGTTGCCGGCATGATCGGCAACCTGCAGTCCGAGACTCAGGTTTTAGCAGACAGAGTAGACGCTCTTCAGCGTCATCACGGCGTAGCAGCCGCAGGAGGGAGAGCTGATGTCACGCAGCCTGTTATACAGGTCACTACACCTCCTTCCATTCCTCTAGCCCCTCCAGAGAGGTTCGCTGGGGATGCTGCTCGGTGTGCAGCATTCCTAACCCCGTTACATGTCTCCTAGGGAAAGGAAGAGTGACCCCCCTAAAGGTATTGAGGAAAGCGAGCCTATGCAGATAGGAGTAGTGAGAGGTCCCTTGACGCCCGAAGAAAGACAACGGAGACGAACCAATAGGCTCTGTCTGTATTGTGGTAAAGCTGGCCATTTCTTGAGGTCCTGTCCCATCAAACCACTCCAATCAAACAGGCAGGGAAACTAGAAGGCCCGGGGTCCTATGAGACAAGAATCCCGGGCAGTTCAGGATGTACAGTCTCCTCCACTGAATACGATAGAACAATCACTACGCATCTTTATGTCTCAGCTCATTTAACAGTTGCACGATACGCACTTCTTGTGGCCATAATGATCGATCCCGGTGCTTCTGGGAACTATATGGACTCCGATTGGGCTAGAGAAAACTTGATACCATGCCAAGAAAAGGACATAGCCAATAAAGTCACCACCATTGACGGTAGTCCTCTTATTTCAGGGCCAGTAACCCATCAAACGGTTCTGATCCACATGACAATAGACCCCAACCATCATGAAGACCTTCAATTTGATTTGATTCATTCTCCTCAAATTCCAGTGCTTCTAGGCATCCCGTGGTTGAAAACCCACAATCCTGTAATAGACTGGGAGAAATCCACCCTGGAGTTTCATCCTACTAATGGGCCGGAGACCTTGATTGCAGGTACTCAGACATATATAGATTCGGATGTGAAAGAACCCGTTCCTGAGCTACCTTCCTGCTATCAGGATCTGAAAACGGTATTTGACCCCAAAGAGGCGGAAGTCCTTCCCCCACATCGGGCCTACGACTGCCGTATAGACCTCGAAGCAGGAGCCAGAATCCCCTGCAGCAGAGTGTATTCACTCACTGAAAAAGAGAATTTGTATCACAGGGAATACCTAGACTCGATGTTAGAGAAGGGGTTCATCCGACCCTCTCGCTCTCTGGCCTCTTCTTCATTATTTTTCATACCCAAGCGAGAAGGGGGTCTCCGCTGCTGCATTGATTACAGGAAACTTAATCTTGTTACCATTAAGAATCGGTACCCTCTACCCCTCATCGCCTCCCTCCTTGATAGAGTACGTGGTGCTCAGTTCTTCACGAAACTGGACCTACGCGGCGCCTACCATCTGGTGCGTGTCAAGGAGGGAGACGAGTGGAAGACGGCCTTTTGCACTAAATACGGGTTATATGAATATCTAGTAATGCCCTTTGGGCTTTGTAATGCTCCTGCAGGATTTCAGTTCTTTATAAACGAGGTGCTAAGGGACATGCTGGATGAGTATGTGATTGCCTACATTGATGACCTTCTGATATTCTCACCATCCATGTCGGAACATATATTCCATGTGCGTAAGGTGTTAGAACGCCTCCATGATAATAGGCTGTATTGTAAGTTGGAGAAGTGCACCTTCCACACCCAAGAGGTGCCCTTTTTGGGATTTGTTGTGTCTCCATGGGGTCTTTTTATGGACCCCGTTAAGGTCAAGGCGGTTCTCTCCTGGCCAGCACCCAGCACAGTCAAAGAATTGCAAAGCTTTCTGGGCTTTGCCAATTTCTATAGGAGGTTTATTCGGAACTTTTCGGAATTGGCAAATCCCCTCACGGCCCTCTTGAAGAAAGGAGTCCTCTTTACATTGTCCAGGGAGGCGGACGATTCCTTTCGACAATTGCGACTGGCATTCACAAGAGCTCCTGTTTTATGCCATCCAGATCCCGCCTTACCCTTTGTGGTGGAGGTGGACGCCTCACAGGTGGCAGTGGGAAGTGTTCTGAGCCAGACGGATCCTGTCATTGGATGCTGTCACCCAGTGGCCTATTTTTCACGCAAGTTTACACCCGCTGAATACAATTATGCGGTGGGGGATAAAGAGCTCCTTGCCATAAAGAAGGCCTTTGAGGAGTGGCGGCAGTATCTATTGGGTACCCGGTATCAGGCTACAGTATACAATGACCACCGTAACCTCCAATACCTAAAATCAGCCAAAGCATTGTCTATGAGACAATTACGCTGGTCTCAATTCTTCTGTGAGTACGACTTCAACATACAATATAGGCCAGGGAGACAGAATGGCAAGGCTGATGCCCTTTCCCGCCTAGGTTTTATACAACCTGATGAACCCTTCGAGTCGCCAAACATTATTCCCAGAGAGGCCATCAAAGGTGGGGTGCTCACGGAGGAAAGGTTCCATACTCTGATTAGGCAAGGCCAATCTTCAGTGGAGATGCGAGATATGGTATGCTCTCATGAGACTACAGTCAAGAATGGTTTTATTTGTGTACAAGGAGGAGTGGTATTGCCTACCCGGGAATTACAAGAACAGGTTTTAGAATGGTACCATTCGCATCCCTTAGCTGGACATCCGGGAATTAAGAAAACTACCAAGACGATACGTGAACGATTTTGGTGGCCTAACATGCTCAGAGATATAGAAACTTATGTAAAAACCTGCCATATGTGTGCTCAAGCCAAGGTATCTCGCCAAAACCCGGTGGGCCTGCTCCTGCCACTGACTTCTCCACCTGGTCCCTGGCATACAGTTTCGCTTGATTTTATAGTGGAATTACCAGTTACCAAGAAAAAGAACAATACTGTGTTAGTTGTGGTAGATCCTTTCACTAAGACCGCTCACTTTGTCCCTTTGGGTGGATTACCTACTGCAGTGGAACTAGCCTCAGTGTTTCTGCATCAGGTGGTGCTTCTCCATGGTTTCCCGTCTGTCTTGGTTTCGGATAGGGGGGCCCAATTTGTGTCTCGCTTTTGGAAGAGTTTGTGCTCCTTGCTCAGGGTAGACGTCAGGTTGTCCTCTAGTCATCATCCCCAGTCGGATGGGCAGACTGAGAGGGTTAACCAATGTTTCGAGCAGTATGTTAGAACTCAGATTCTGCATTCCCCCTCGGATTGGGATGAGTGGGTGTGGGTGGCAGAGATTGCATATGACAACACTCCACATTCTTCCATCAACCACTCACCCTTCTTTTGCTCTTCTGGGGTTCATCCCAAGTTATTACCATCAGGGGTTTCCCCAGACGGCCCTACTCCAGCAGCAACTGATTTGGTACTGAAGCTACAGGACATACACAGGGAGACCTTAAAGAACCTAGAGCTAGCCAAAGTAAGATACAAGGAGGGGGCAGACCTGCACAGGAGATTAGAACCCATCTACAAACCAGGGGATAAGGTGTGGCTTTCCACCAAACACATGACGCTAAGTGGTTCACGCAAGTTCAATCCTAAATTTATAGGCCCTTACCGGGTACTGAGAGTGATTAACCCGGTGGCACTAAAGCTAGAATTGCCTGCCTCCTTCAAGATCCACCTGGTTTTCCATGTATCTTTGGTTAAACCTGTCGAGCCGGGTACCACACTCCCGAAAAGGCCCACTCCTGTTACCATTCATGACACCGAGGAATACGAGGTCGAGGCTATTGTAGACTCCCGTACAGTGGGGAACTCTCTCCAGTATCTACTTCATTGGAAAGGGTATGGAGTGGAGGAGCGTACATGGGAACCGGCTGGTAACGTCCATGCTCCTCATCTGATCCGACTTTTCCACCAGAGACATACGAATAAGCCCAAGCGGTTGGGGGGACGTTGTGGGGGGAGTGTGCTGTCATGCCCCGCGGTTCAGCCCCCAAGCCGTTCCAGTATTTAAGGAGCCTCAACGCAGACAAACGCGCTTAGCGTTCTTGCTTGGAGCTCCGTTTCCGTCCTTGTTCCGTCCTTGATCTTGCCTGACTTCCGGTATCTTGTTTCCTGTTTCCGCCGGCGGCCCCTAGCGGGTGGTGATCCTTGCCGGCTACTGGTGCTGACTATCTATTCTGGCCCCGGTGTTCCGCCCCGCAGCTCGCCCTTCCTACGCTGCTGGGCTGGACACTTGTGTTATCTATCCTGGCCCCGGTGTTCCGCCCCGCAGCTCGCTCTTCCTACGCTGCCGGGCCGGACACTTGTGTTGTCTATCCTGGCCCCGGTGTTCCGCCTCGCAGCTCGCTCTTCCTACGCTGCCGGGCCGGACACTTGTGTTGTCTATCCTGGCCCCGGTGTTCCGCCCCGCTGCTCGCTCTTCCTACGCTGCCGGGCTGGACACGGCCATTATATATGCGATTGCATTTCGAGGAAGAAGTACCTCATAACTCATTTCTTCCCCGTGTTCCTCTACTATTTGTGCTCCGCCCCGCGGTCAGGGCTTCTCCCTGCGGCCGGGCCGGGCAGGGCCCCTTAACTCCTGGTATTCCGATCTTCCTATTACCCTATCCTGGTGCTCCGCCCCGCGGGCGGCTCTGTCCGTACCGCCGGGCCGGGCACTGCCTGTGTGTTCAGCCTTACTCCCTACCTGGTGGCTCTACATGATTGAGGGAGTCATTCCCTTGCCTGTCACACAAAAGAAGAGATTCCTGTTGTTCATTTGGGAGACTTACGTGAACCACGGTGCAGCTCAATCTCAGTACGACAGAATCACGGTAACAGCGCTGTGCGCTGCCTTTTTTCTATACCTTGGTTCATGGTACCAGTAAAAGGGGCACTTAGTTTTGCTTTGTTCTTTTTGCAGATTGTTCCATACTTCTCATTCCTAGTGGACCCAAGCAGGAGTACAATCCGATGTACTAGTAGTAGTCCAGTGAGTTGCACGTATTTGTAGCCTAGATTTAGGGGGAAAGGGGAACATTCTTCTAATGCTGAGTTCTCTATTATATAGGTGACTCACTGTTGAATCTCTAACGTCAGTTCCCTATTAAACGACTAGATGTAACCAAACAGTGGTAGGTGTGGTCAAGAGTTAGTCCTATCATTGGGTCATTCTATGAAGGCATAAGTTAACACAGTCTTTGTTTTACAGCAGGTTCTTCTTTGCCTATTCCTGTCCTGCCGCCAGCCACGCTACAGGAGTGTCCCCCACCTTTCCTTGTTTTGTTTCCCTGTTTTCCCCTGGCGTGTCTTCCGATACTCTAGAGTCTGATAGAGTCGAAAGGCCGTAGGGGAAGGCTGAGGCATTCTCTCCTGGTTCCTGACGCTCCTGCAGAAATCTCCTGGCAGTCCTCACAAGACTATTCAGCAGGAACAAATTTATTTAGTTGAGTTTTAGCACTTAAAATATTTATTTCATTATGGCTGCTGTTTTGAAACATGCCATACGTGAACCTTATGATGGGTCTTTACCGCTTAAGTATAGGAGATACTAATGGGCACCTTAGATGCTATATAACATTCATTACGTGATTTCACTAATGAGAGAAGACGGAATATTTTCTATAATTTTCCAATCTTTGATACTTAGACCTTGACATACAGACCAGTGGAGGTTTGTCATAATAATAATGTCTAGCCAGCAGATGTCTGCTATACAAACATACATACTCACCATGAGACAATTTGATTGCTCCATAGCCTATACCGTTTTATTCTGCAAACAAACCATGAGCTTAGAGGACTTCCATCATGTCCCTTTTTTATATATATTGTTTAATGTATTTTGATGGCACTGCTTTTAGGTTAGTCTCTTTTATTTATGACATTAAAAGCACAGGTGGCGCAGACTTCATGATATTTTTTCACGTCTGTTTACCACGTATGGTTTTTCATTCATAGAGCGGGGCCTCAGTTCCTGAACTGTAGCCAGGTGAGGTGAGTCTGCTTTCTCGTGAATTACGGGTAACCAATAACTAATAAATGTTATTTCTTGCATACTATCTAAGCGTTATCAATGATGGGGCATTAAGGACCCATATACTTTATAAGCATGCAGCATATGATTTCTTGTTTTCCTTATGTCATTTTTGTTTCTTTCTAGGTGCTTCTGGAAATTCACTATGAACATGGACATCGGGTTATGAAGTTGTACTTGTCCCAACCTTTCCAGAATTATTTGTACTTTTTTCACATTATAACGCAGTAGCTTTAACAACTATTTAGGTCCTGAGGAAGGCCATGACTCTATCCGAATCATAATGGCCAAAACATGTAGACCATGCTTTTGGACTTATGCAGTTGTTCTTTCAAAACTGCACCTGCACTGTTTTTAATTTGGACATCAGTAGATACTGAATAAATATTTTTCTCCTGATTATCCAGTTTAACCTGCACATCAAATTTGACACACGTTGCACTGTGCCCATCACCTTTACAAGTTTATCTCTCACGGTTTTTAGGTAATCCAATCTTACCTTTCAAAACTTCCCTGAGCTCCTCCCTCACAGTGAGGGGGTTGTAACCCTTGGCTGCACTAGGTTTTGCAGCCAAGAGGAGATCCCAGATGATGAAGCATGTCACTTCTGTGAGTAATGGGATTCCGTCCTTTTAAAGGACTTTTTCAGAAATAAACAAGAGTTCTTCATTTGCATGACATGCTTGTTGTTCGCCATTTGATGAAATAGACCCGCGGATATTCTGTCTTTTCATAGTGCATATTTGGGGAATATATCCGCGCTGGTCTCAAAATATCTTTTCCCTTAGACGCCCCGCCTCGATTTTTTGCTTTTACTTTGGTATCTGTAACAACCTAACATCAGTGTCCCATGTCACCCTCAAAGAAGATGGGACATCCTGAAACTCAACAGGAAGTGGAGTGTCTGAAGTAAGTAGAAACTTCAATATTTATTTCCAGTAATATTTTATTAAGTTATGAGTAAACTGCATCCTCTGCTTACTGGCCAGACCATCAAGTGAAGGCAACCTCGTCAACATTCCAAGGCTGCCTTCCTGTCAACATTCCGAACGTTACATCAGTGCAGTGGAATGTGGGGGTGGCCGGGATGTACCATGTGATAAGTCACAACACATCTCTGTCCTTAAAGAAGACATATGCTCACACATAGAATAAAAGATAAAGGTACGGCCAGGTTGGGGCAAGAGGACCGGGGAACTCCCCACATAACATATAAACAACAACTAGAGATTCTGCATCATTAACCCATTTGAAATTCCTTGTGCCACCTTGGGGGATTGCGGTCCCTCAGTTCCCTACCCCCTTGTGCCCCTTCTGCTCAGGAACTCTGGGCACGATACCTATTATCCCCTTCTTGGTCCGTTTCCCTTGGACCTTTGGCCACCCGGTCCATGCTCCATTTTTTCCCATCTTCCATGATGACCACCTTTCTTTTAACCTCTCTTATTTTCCTGGGGTCGTAGTACCTCTCCTCTTTACCCCCTAGGTTCATTGGTTTCCTTATCACCACCTTTTGTCCCTCTCTGAAAGATCTTTCCTGCACACCCCATTTTCTGTCGTACCACTCTTTATACTTCTTTTGTCTGGAGTCAATTCTCTTACTGATTCCCTCCCGATCAATCACCACCGGTTCCTTGGGGATCATCCAGTTAGGGGATAGTTTAGAACCTGCCTTCCTCCCCCTCAATAGTTCAAACGGTGTATGACCTGTGGTGAGGCTAGGCGTGGTGTGGTAGGACCAAAGCATGTCTCTCAGCGCCCCCTCAATAGGAGTCCCCGCTTTCACTGCTAGTTGTATACACTCTTTCAACATACGGTTAGCCTTCTCCACTTTCCCGTTTGCTTTCGGGCAGTACAATGAGGTGCGTATGTGTGTTATTGACATGTCCTTCAGGTACTCCCTCATCTCTTCCGATACCAATTGGACACCATTGTCCGTTATTAAGGTGGAGGGAATGCCCTCCTTTGAGAACAGTTCGTTCAAAAATTCAATCAACGATCTTGTGTTGATGTTGCTCACAAACTTGTGTGATCCAGTTGGAGTAATAGTCTATAAGCACTAAAATGTACCATTGCTGTGGTCCCTTAGCCCTTATGGGGCCTGTGATGTCAAATCCCAATTTGTCCCATGGAGATCGCGGAACCTCCACAGGACTAAGCGGAGATCGCCTGATACATCTAGTTTTATTGCTTTGGCCACATGCGTAGCACTCCTTCACCTTGTCTTCCATGTGCGTATCCATCCCGGGGAACCAATATTCCGATCTCAGTCTCGCCTTGCATAGGCTCCTTCCCAGGTGCCCCTCATGTGCGAGGTCCATGATCTGTCCTCTCAATCCCGCTGGTGGTACTATCCTGCCCGACTTGAGGAGATATCCACCTACTATGGACAGATCATTTCGTACATTCCAGTACGGTTGAATGTCTTCTGGTAGAGTTTTGCATTTCATGGGCCATCCCTTGATTACCCAAGTTTTTACTCTGTTGAGAGTGCTATCCTGTTCCATGTGGTAGTCCCATTGATTTTTTGTCATTGCTGGAAGTTTGACCTCAAGAACCCCTTCATTGTTCCTGACCTCCTCCTCATGACTTCCCACTGGTGACCTTGATAAAAAATCCGCCACTTTGTTCTGTTGGCCCGGGACATACACTGTTTTGAAGTTGTAGCCTTGCAATCCTAGGACCCATTTTGCAATTCGGGGGGTCATGTTTTCCAAGACTTTGTTGCCGAACAAGAAGATTAATGGCTTATGGTCCGTGCACACTTCAAATGGCAATCCCCACACATAGAAGCTAAAATATCTGATTGCCCAATACACCGCCAATGCCTCCTTCTCTATCGTGGAGTAATTAGACTCAGCCCCCGATAACGACCTTGATGCAAACGCTACCACTTTAACTTCGCTGCCCCTCCTTTGTGAGAGCATGGCACCTATACCTTTACCAGTTGCATCCGTAGTAATTATGGTGTCCTTTGTAACATCAAAGTTGCCTATGTAAGGTGCTGTCACAATTGCTTCCTTTATGTTTTCGAAAGCCTGTTCCTGACTTTTCTCCCACACAAAAGGCATGTCTTTCCTTAAGATCTCTCTTAGGGGATTTGCTAACATTGCAAAGTTCTTAATGAATTTGGCCATGTATTCCGCTAGGCCTAAGAACTATAGCACTTCCTCTTTGCTTGATGGCGTTGGTGCTCTACGAACTGCTTCTACTAGATCAATTATTGGTTTTATCTCCTCCTCAGAGATGGTATGCCCTAGATAGTCTACAGCCGTTACACCCACTTTGCATTTGCTCTCCTTCGTGGTAAACCCTACCTCCTTTAGTTTGTTGAGTACTCTTTCGGCATTTAGATTATGTTCTTTCTCATTTGCTCCATAAATTAGTATGTCGTCCTGAAAGCACATCGATTTAGGACAATCCTTCAACACATGTTGCATCACCCTTTGGAATGCCGATGCTGCGGATGCCAGCCCAAAGGGCATTCTTAAGAATTTGTAGTTGCCAAATGGGGTGGTGAACGCTGTTAATGGTTGTGATTCAGGATGAAGTTTGATTTGGTGGTAGGCCGATGAGAGGTCCAGAACACTGAAAAACTTTGCCCCTTGCAGTGTGCTCAGCATCTCATGTATCCTGGGCAAGGGGTGTCTGTCCACCACAATGTTGGCATTCAGTGTCCTGAGATCCACACATAGACGGATGCTCTTTCCACCCTCCTTGCTCGTGATGACAATGGGCGCCAACCATGCCGCACATTCGACCTCCTGTATGACACCTTGCTCCACCAACTTCCTCACTTCCAGTCTCAAGGGTTCCCTCATCAATAAAGGGATCGACCGTGTTTTGTGCACCACTGGTATCGCTCCCTCCTTCAATTCAATCTTATGCATGTAATTTTTTAGTACCCCTAACTTGTCACTGAATACTTCAGGGAATTCTTTCACTAAATTGGATCCCACCCCTGGAGGGTCAATCAACAACACCTGCTCCTGGTTGTTTGGGTCAAGTTTTATTCCCAATTCCTTTTGGTGTTTCCACCCCAATAAACTTGACCCCTCCTTTGTAACGTAAACCTTGCCTACTGTGTGCCTGTCTTTAAACTAAATTCTCATTCTTATCATCCCCTCCAATGGTATGGGTACCCTACTGTAACCCATGGGAGCAATGTCAGCTGTTTCTAGTATGAGCCTGTGTTTTGCAAACTTCTCGTCGAACCTGTCTTTATCTACAAGGGTGAATGGGGAGCATGAGTCAGCATACACCTTAAACTTTTCCCCATCCAGTCCTATTTCACATGTGGGATACTGTGTTTGTTCGTCCTTGCTTTCATCTTCAACCTGAAAAATTTAATTTTTCTCTTCTTCTTCATTCCTCTCTCTGTTTTCCACTACATGGACCTTATTTGAACTCACATTGCATACTTTAGAAAAATGTCCTTTCCTATTGCACTTTCTGCATACTACATTGCGGGCTGGACAGCGCCAATTGTTTGCTAAGTGATTGTGGTTTCCGCACCTAAAGCACTTCAGGCCTTCCCCTCTATTACCTATGTTCTCTTTATTCCTATTCTCAACTTTACATACTGCCTCCCCATTAGCATTGTCTTTCCCTGCTCCCTTTTCTTTAGCTCCCTCCGAAACTTTCATTTCTCTCATACACTGTGCAGTATGTTCCAGCCCCTTAGCTATGCTAATGGCTTCCTCCAAGTCTGGATTTCTAGTAAGTAGTTCTTCCTGAACCTTCTCCTCATTGGTGCATCTCACCAATTGGTCTCTAATAAGCGAGTCCGTAAGTGGCCCAAACTCACATGTGGCTGCCATGCCTCTCAATACCGCTATGTACGACGACACCTTTTCTTCCTTCCTTTGTACCCTTTTAAATAATTTGTGTCTTTCCAACACCACATTTATTTTTACTTTAAAATGTGCTTCTAGTTTCCTTAAGGTATATTCATACACATCCACCCCTTCATCTTCTCCGCTCCCTTCGTCATCCACCTGTCTTCCTGTTATATCCTCAAAAACTTTCCTTCCATGTATACCCAGATTATGCAAAAGAATGTGTTGCTTCCTCAGATTACAAAAATTCCCACCTCCTATAGCTATCAGATAGCACTTGAAAATGCCTTCCCATCTTTTCCAGGGTATTTCTGGCTCCCCCATCTCATTTAGAAATGGAGGCGGCTGACTCATCCCTGCACCTGCCATAATGCTGAATGCGTAACTAAAAGTGTGTTAAACCAGTGCAGTCAAACCAATTTCCCTTTTAAGTCCCAGGGGCGATTACAACAATATGTTTTTTTTTTTTCACAGTTTAAAACCACAATGCAAGTAAATACCGTTTGTTTCCCCCCATTGTCCTCAACAGGGACCTTGTGTAAGCAGCAATCTCTTCCTTTATTTTCCTTAACCTTCCTTCCACTAGGACAGTCCTCTTTCTTTGTTTGTTGTATTTCCCACCATTCCTCTTGTTTTGCTATGACGAGCTCTTCCTGTGGCAGCCTGAGGAAAAAAATCGAGTCTTTGAGGAAGTTCCTGCTCCTGAGGAGAGCGCTCCTTTTCACAGACCTCGCATTATCTATGGCAAATCCTCTTTTCCAGCTTGCTTAAACCTTGTTCCGCCCCCTTCGCGCAGCCCCCGTCAAGGAGAGAGTGCCTTATTCGTGCCTGCCCCGTGAGATTTTTTTCCACACGTCGCTTCCCGCACCACAGCACTCTTCGTCCAGCAGACCTCGGAGACCTCAGATGGCAGGATACGCCCTACACGGCTGCCGCACAGCGAACTTCCAGCAGAACTTGCCCTTCGCAGCTGCTGGGTGTATCGCGGAGTAAAGCGAAGGGGGGGGGGGGGGAAATTGTCCCTTCACAAAGTTAAAGGTTTCTCTCTTGGATCACTCGTACTCTGCTGTAAAGTCTAGGTCGCTCTTCTTTGCCTCACTCTGCTTTGATTCGCTTGCCCCCTACAGCGTTACCTGGGTCGCAACCGCCAGAATGTCCGTGCCTGTTTCACCTCTTCACCACGACAGTTGCCGTTACAGCTCAGATGTTGAATCGGAGGTTCTTTTCCTCGGTCCCTCGTGACCGAACCAGGCTGAAAAAATCACCGCAGCTGCCGATATTTACATGTCCATTCACCGATGCACAGCTGTCCTGACTCGGTATGGCACCAATCTTCTGCTTCACACCCCTTCCGTTACGGGTACTTCACACGGGGTTAGTACATACTGTCTCTTCCCCAATTCATCACTCCTCACCATCAGCGAAGCCAGGTGTCACGATAAATGAAGGAAGCTTCTTCTTCTACTAGGGGTCTTGTTTCACTCCCCTTAATGCCAGTAAGCTGAACAGTCTACAGGGGAGAATGCAGCGCCGTCCCTGTCACAGCTCCAGTCACCCTCGTCGCCATCTGAAGTAAGTAGAAACTTCAATATTTATTTCCAGTAATATTTTATTAAGTATGAGTAAACTGCATCCTCTGCTTACTGGCCAGACCATCAAGTGAAGGCAACCTCGTCAACATTCTAAGGCTGCCTTCCTGTCAACATTCCGAACGTTACATCAGTGCAGTGGAATGTGGGGGTGGCCGGGATGTACCATGTGATAAGTCACAACAGTGTCCTTCGCAAAACACTGTTTCGCGCCATCCACATTAGGTCCAAAAGTCATATAAACACCATCAGGGGAACAATAAATAGTAGCACACAACTTCTTTAACAAATCCAATCCTAATTGATTTTCACCACAATTTGATGTCAACAAAAACTGAGAAGCTACTGTAAAAGGACCAACAGTCAAAGCTAGAGGTTTGGAAATGAGGCTCACAACTGGTACGCCTGAAAAACCTACCGATACATTATTGCGGACAGATAGGGTGGCCCCTGGGACCAGTGAATGAGAAACAACGCTATTCATTGCACCTGTATCCACCAAAGATTTCTGCGTTGAACCATGTAGGTCTGCTGTGACATAAGGACCACCCAGATCTACAGGAATTGGGACTGGTCCCTTACACTGTCCATTGCTGTCCTAGCTATAGGACATCCCTGTAACTTCATCAATATCATAGCCATCATGATAATATTGTCCTCCTCAGGGATCATCAAAACAATTCTGATCAGATCAACCCCCTGAGGATGCATCTCCTCGAGTCTCGCCTCAGCTACTCTCACCACGACCCATGCCATTCCACCCCCTGCCGCTGGGTACTGCAACTTTCTGTAACAGGTCTGGGCACTCCTTTTTACAATACACACACTGATTCAGACCCAGCGGCACACAACCTCTACATGCACCTCAGGACCTCCGAGCCAGACCAGTACCCCGACCCCGTCCCGATCCCCTTGTAACTTGCAGCAACAACACCTTCATTTTTAAATCCTTACTCTTTTTCTCCACCTTATCGTTCTCCTCATTTTCTCGATGTTCATAATATTGAGCCATGCTCAACATTACTGAAGTGGAGGAAGTGGTCCATGTACTCTCAGACGCTTGCAACCGAGCTGCAATTTCAGGAAGTAAATTTGTAACAAACCTCTTAACAAACAAACAAACACCACCTTCCACTGACAAATCCTGGCCACTAAAATCCCAAAACACCCCTGCAAACCGAGTAAAAAAATCAAAAACACTCTCCTCCTTCTTCTGGCCACATGCCGTCAGCTTATCCCAATCCACTCATCTGGGTGGAATAAGAGAATGCATGTAAGTAATAATAAGATTTGGTAAAGCCAATAGCTCAGCCCTAGGTTTGTCGTTAGGCTTCTGTTCCTTATCCCATGCCTTAATCTCGTCCCATGTACCATCCAATTCCACTCTGTGATCCTGTGTATGCACCCGTCTCCATATATCTACCGGCACTAACAGCACAAAAAATATCTCGATATCTGCTAACGTCATAACTGACGAGGAGGCAGCCTCTGTTAATTCTTTAAAATATACAGTAGGATTTTTCCTGGGATCCGGTAACTGACTCTTAAGAGCAAGTACCTCACTCCTCCTCCAAGGTGTATAAACTCCCTGCTCCTGGAAGCGAGCCTTTACCCGTTGCTGAGTAACAACATTTGACGCATTACGCTGCTCTGGAATCTCAAGGTGGTAAATGGGATGCACTTCCATCATCGGAAACTGAGATACTGGAATCGGGGTACTATGATATAATTTCGCACGATAACTAAGTAATGTCCCAACAATACTATGGACTTCTACCGGAGCCATACCAGCGGAATATACACGATCTTGAATATCATAAATGATTTGAGGGGCTTTATTTCCAATACACTGTTCTCACAGACCAATCAATGTAGTCGACATATGCTGAAGAGCATGCTGTTCTACAAATGGATCAAAATCCTTCATCACACTCCATATATCCTCCAAACCATAAATCACATTCCAAGCCCATTGTGCTGCCTGAATTGCAACCATCCTCTTCTCTTCTTCAAAATTCAGAGTGCCTTCCGGAGGTGCAGGCTGTCGCTCCTCCAAGCGATGTTCCGTAGAACAGCATCGACACCCAAGACACCACACTTTACTCCAACAAGGCATCCCTGCATCACGCACAGGCACATCCACGTATTCACTCAATCAACACGCGCACACACAGTAAGACACACATAAACAAGAAACTCGCAAGGGCAGTCTGCAGACTGTGTCAAAACAAGTCAGTCCTCAGGCTGCACCAAGACAAGATAGGCTGTAGCCCCAGGCTTTTTCAAGAATAAGCCAAATTCAACAATTGGCGCGGCAGAACATTCAACAATGCTCTGTATCACAAGGGTCCGCAGAACTACCAAATTAACCAAGGCGACGCCGCACTTACCAAGAATTCAAAATGAATTCACCCGGTGCACACAGGTCAAACAAGATTATTCTCCACTGTCGACACTTCGGACCATACGGTCAGATCCAAGGGTTTTGCCTTTTCAGGACCCCAGCCAAGGCAACCTCTAGACGAGGAGCCGCCTGATCAGACAAGCAGGGTAGCTGCGAGAACCAAGCTCGATCGTGTGGGGTTCCCCGATCCCCCCTTCTGACCATACACCACCTCAAATTCTACAACCCGACTACGGGCAAGACGGCTCATCTGTGGGGCTCCCTGTTCGGGTGCCAACTGAAGGAAGTGACCCGATTAGGTCCACCCGGGTCACTCTCAACATCCTCTAGCCTTCCAAGAATGAAGAGTTGATGTTGCAGTAGAGAATACAAGCAAACTAGTTTATTCACAAAGTACACTGCAGTGGAGTCCAATAAGACCAGCCTCATATGATGGCTGACGAGGGACTGGCTTTTACAAGCATAAAGTTACAATATGTATGTTGTGGAGTCCACAAAGACCCGCCTACCTTGGGAAAGCACTAGAAGGTGTCATAATACAATGGGGGTATAGAACATAAGTCTCGATTCCGCTGTCTGGTACAAGCTATCTACATTTCATGGTCGTCTGGACTATCCTCCCCTCTAGACAGGTGGGAGAAGGCCATGATCTAAGAGAAAAGGCATATGCTAACGAGCTAACATGGGCATTGAAGAAACAAAACTTACAAAGAACCATTTCTCGTAAATGGGCAAAATACAGTTTTGAGTATAAACTAACAGTTTAGATTGCATCAGAACATGGCATCTTCTCTAACTAAAATGGTGGCACAGATGTCAACCTAACTGACGTGACATCTGTATCAACTCATTACATCTTACACACAATATGTAAAGATAATTTATCAGCCATATAAATGCTAACACAATATAAACTAAAACACGAGTAAAATAATAAAACTACATTTCAATTCTATCAGGGAAAGGATCCACATTGATTAAAGATGGAGGTGTTGTTGGTCCTAGAGCCTAGCCTGGATGTTACCTGTCCCAGACCCATTTTTTTGGTTGGCTAAGATCGTGTCCTCACTGTTAAAACAGTGATGTGCTGGCACAGGTGAGATTTTGGAAGGTGACACTGATGGGGTTACATGACTCTCCTGTTGTGCCTTGGTCGTGAGAGTGTTTATCCCTATTGGCAGTTGCGTCCTCTGATTAACTGGCCAAGCATCAATCCAGTGATTTAAATTTCTCTGTGACAAGGACATTTTAGAGGAATGCCCTGAGATCAATGTGTGATCTTGTTCTATGGCAATTAATTATTGGGGTTGAGCTTGGTGAGGTTGCCCTGGCATCTTGTTCTATGTCTGCCTCCAGGGAGTCAGCCTGATGGCATTTTCCTGAGTAGGTTGGAGTGCTGTTAGAACTGCCCATCTTGTTGTGCCAGCGCTGTGGTGCTACTGTGGTGGTATAAAGTTAGATTGACCTGCCTTCCCCATCTTCTGTGAGTGTGCTGGGTTGCATTTTTGGGGTTATTGGGGGTGGCAAAGTCGTCTGGGATGAGCCATCGGTGGGGGCACTGGGCACAGAGTGTGTCCTGATGGAGTTGCCTGTGGTAGGAGACTAAATTTGATTTTGAGGGGAGATGCAGTGGTCCAAGACCAGAAGGTTTGGGTCAACGGCGATCTTTTGCCCAGCTACATTTGCCTGTATCTTGGATTAAAAGAAGTCCTCAACTGTCACTGCCTGGCTGGTGGTTCTTTGGATCTTGGCCTGTTTTTTATTAAATTTCTGGAGTAACTTCCTTTTGCCTTTTGAAAGCTGTTTAGGTGAGGTGTCACACGAGGCGGCCATTCCAGATTCCCAAAGTTCTGGGAGGTTTGGTGCATCCTTTGAGTGCCTTGAGTTTGTCTCCTTGAAATTGGCTGTTTCTTTGCTGTTGATAATCAACAGTTCATGGTTAACAGTTTAACCATAATTATGGCACATATGCATTTTTTTGTATTAGGAATGACAGAATAAGAAGATTTTTGAGTGCTTGTGAGTACATTGTTTATAGTTGCATTGAGACGTTCAAATCATGAGTCTATTGTGGAGATGTGCTGGACTAATGTTTGAAGTAGAGAAATTTGGATGTCAAACTTATTAGACTGATATTCCATTACTTTAGCTGTGGTATATAACGTGTTGATTAGTTGCTGCAAAGTCCTAATATTTGGCACAGGGTCAGGTATGAAGTCTTGCATAGATGTCGTTACTATGGAGTCACCGATGGATATGTGCTCGTTTGTATCTGAAGCGTTGATAGTGATTATGACAGGCAAGGGGGTCGGCTGGATGCCCTGGTCCTGTTAATTTTCCACCATGATCTCTGTGCCACTGCCAATGCAGGGCAGGGCTAAATTAGTTCTTATGAGCTCCAAATCAGGGTGTTTGTCTTGTGGCAGTGGACTGATGTCACCGCTGCGTGCTTCAATGGGTGCTTCGTTAGGCGTGTTATGAAAAGTGAGATTAGTTAAGGATATAGACAAGTTCGACAATTGATCCTCTTCTGGTTTCATTGCCAGCACGTCCTCTAGGTGATACCGTTCAGGAGATGGAAATGGGATTGGATATAGCTCCATTTGCTCCATATGCTGATCAGAGGGTGAGGTTGCAGATATATCAGTAGAATTAAGTCTGAGAAGCTCAATGAGCAAGTTGCCCTTCTATTCTCCCAGTGCACCCACATGTCCTTCCCCCAGTGTGGCAGGAATAGGCATCTGGGGGGGCTGAAGTGATGGATATACTCTGTTTACCCCCTCCATGGTAGCTTTGAGAACTGCCCCTTCATCTTTCATGAATGCAAACCTTGACATATTTTTCCAGAGCCTCTGCCATGTGGAGAACATATTGTTCTGAGGAGTGGTTGGTGGTAAAGCTAATGGACCTGATGTGCCAGCTGTAGCCTGTAGGTGCTTTTGCATGACTCTGAGTGTTTTGAAACTCGGCTTCAAGCTCATGTTTATGTGCAGGTTCTGTGCTGGTTGTCTTTGAGCCCATTTTTCTGCGCTGTGCCACTGCAGGGATGCCCCTGGATTTTCCTGATCTTGTTATGCCAGCAGAAGTACTTCAATGCTTTCTGGTGCATGATAAAGCCCTCAGATGGTTCCTGGTGCTTATGGTGGAAGTACTGGTGATTGGTACTGGTTAGTGTGGGTTGGTGCTACTGCTAATTGAGTCAAAGGCTTGAGCTGGCCATAGTCTGCAGGTGTTTTGTCTCAAGTAAGTCTAAATTTGAGGAAAGTGGCAGCACTCTTTTTTGTATGCTAGGTGCCCTTTTTAGTGCCCTACTTGATGCACTATTCGCTCTCTTCCATCCTCCTGGAGCCTCCAGACCCCTCAACAAGTCCCACCTGTCCCCACTCCCCGTTCCTGTTCTCACTCCTCTCCTCTCTAACCACATGCCGTGGGGCACAGGGGCACAAAAGGGGGGTCCAGAAAGGCAAAAAATGGCTGGAGTGGGGTGCACTGGCCAGAACAGATCAGGGCAGAGGCCCTAGGCACAGCTGGAGTGTGGAAATAGTGCCAGCCTGTGACCCATGCATGAACCTAATGAGATTCACTCAGACCAGCCAGATCCGGTTCCAGTCACTTCTCAAACAAGCTGCACTGCTCCGCTTGCCTGCACTTTTGGTCATGTCAATTAATGGAAGGTGCTTCGGTGTGTGGGGTGGCATAGAAGTGATCAACAGTGGCAGCTTGTGGGTCTGTCAGGCCTGTTGGGGAACAGTGATGGAGGTTGGGTGAGGTTGCTGGGTTGTACAGCAAGGGGGATATTCTCAAGAACGTGCGATAATCATTGCCAAAATAGATTAACGCAATTTCACATATCGCCGTCTATCGTGGGAAAATAACTCAGTGTTAATATCGTAATCTCGACACAGAGGTAATATGCGATAGTATCCCGATAACGGGTCAAATGTCCACGATAAAAGTCCCGGGACGGGGATAAAAATCAAAACCCGAATGCAAAAAAAGTGGCGGTGGGCCCAACCGCGATGACAAAATCAGCGATAAGCTGTGCCAGGCTTGCAATTCACACAGGTCAGGTGGGAAAAATCACTATAAAAGCAGAAAAAAAACCACAAACAAAAACAAAACAACTGCGAAGCACAATGGAGGTAGCCGCAGGAACAGAGGACGACCAGAACCCCACAAGCCCCCCTGAGGACCAGGCCGGGACCTCAGGGTCAGGGAAGGGCAAGGACAAGAAGAAGAGGAAGTCACGGTTCAGTCTGCAGGTAAACAGGATCCTGATAACGGAAGTGATAAAATACCATCAACAACTGCTTGTCACCTCCAATGTGTCATTGGCGACAAAAAATGGAATATGGCTGTCCATCGTGGACAAGGTGAATGCAATCGGAGTGCTGAGGAGGATAATGGAAGAGGTCAAGAGGCGCTGGAATGATGTTAATCGCAAAAATCAGAAACTCGGCAACAACCAGAAGGCAGCAATGCAGACTCGTGGTGGAAGTCCAGGGCCACAGGAGGAGCATGACGAGATGGAGGAAATGGTGTCCACAGGCATCAGTGTGGAGACGGTGGCAGGAGTTGGTAGACCGGACACTGCTCCACAGGAGCCGACACAACAGCAACAGGATGAGTAACGACCAGGGACTGGAGGGACGGGGGGAGATGGACACAATGGCACACATGCACAATTAAGCATAGGACAGTGCACACCCACAATGACTCTGGAGCATGTCCCTGATCCCCTTGTCATACTACAGCACACCTTGAAACTGCAAGTAGGCCCCCGTCGACTATGTGCCCAGAGGGGGCCCATCCCACACATCACTAATCTCACAACCAACCCATGCGCCAAACCCAGAAAATCGGCGTGTCTGTGAGCCACACTGACAATGCAAGTGACACTGCATGATGAATAGCGTGGCTGCAGTCAACATATCATGACATCTTGCAAGCCACGTCACTGAGGTAGCTGAGTGTGGACCACATCCGTAAAGGAGCAGGTCACACTCTGACACATCAACGTGCACAAACAACCCCTGACGCCAACAACCCATCTGTGAGAAAAACGATGCCCCAGAGTCCCAACTCCCACAAAGAGCCCAATTTACCCAAATATGCAACATCTCAGCACTGTATAAGCACATCAGTAAATGGCACACCGCCTGAAAGGGATAAGGGGCAGCAAAATCAGAGCTGCAGGGGTGACTCTCCCAAAATGAAACACACACACATAACATTCAGAGCACATCAACATTGACAACAATGTGGTACAAACTGCAACACGTTCACAACAGAACAGAGGACACAACTGCTGCCGCTTCTATGGAGAACCTGGGCAACCACAGGTGGCATAGCAGGGAAATGTGAGATGGCAATTATCAAGTACAAATACACATCCGTGATGTTGTCGAAATGCCCACTGTCCCGCATCAAATAGGCAGCTCCTCCCAATCAGTTACAATGTACAGTGTCATGCAGTCTGTATGTAAACTTGTACAATGCGTCAACATACATGTGAACACAATGTTGAACTGCATCTCCCCTTCACATTGCAGAGGTAGAATCAATACCTCCTGCAGAGCAGACGAACATCTCTTCACTGATGACAAAGAGGACCTCCACACCATTGACCCCGACGCCCTACAAGAGTTCATGGACATCCTCGGCACCTCACCTCCAGGAGCAGGGCAGCCCAGCTGCATCAAGGAGACCTCACCCCCTGCATAGACCACACAGCAGGAGGCACCCACCACCACAGCTGTCTCCCAGGACCCCAACAAACAACACATGGCCTTCCAACGCCGTCTGTTAGGGTGCCAGGAGAAGATGACTGATCAGGTGCGGGTGGGGTTCGACCTCATGTGAGCTAAACTAGATGCCCTATGTGGGTGTCTAAATCCCATCAGGGACCACTTACAGTCCCTAAAGGACATCCACAGTCTGCTCCATGCTCTCAAACGATCCATGGATGACATCGCTGGAGTCCTGACTCTGAGACAAGGACAACTGTCTAGTCAGAGTGGCTCCAGTATGTCATCCGGGAGTTGGGACACATGCGGAGGACCATGGAGAACATGGAGCGGGTGCAGGCGGAAAGGATGGCTGTCACGGCTGCACACCAGCGTGATGTAGCTGGGATCTACCATGCCCTTCAGATCCTCATCATGGCATTGCTGCCAAAAGGCCTGGCGCAGATGAATGCTGCTGCTGCTTCAACACCCACATCTCCGTCCCTGATGTGTCATTCCCACCCAGTGCTGGTGACAGGACACCACCATCCACATGTGAGGCACGAAGATGCAGATGATTCTGCCTTAGTGGTAAGAAGGAAGCAGTAGCATTCATCTCCGCCATATGGCCTGTTTCTGCTTGGTTCTGCCCTTTGGATCATCACCTTCCACTGTCCCCCGATGCACTCTGCGACACTCACCTTGGACCTCAACATGGACTGCCATATTCTGTTTGGTCACCAATGACACAGCTATCAGACTGCGGACTGAACTCTTCCTCTTCCGATGTACTTGTCATTCCCTGAAGGACTCTGGCTGGCCCTCCACGGGCCAACAATGTAAAGCGGGGTTTGCATTGCCCTGTACTGCTCCAGCTACAACACTCCACTGAATGTGCATTAAACATTCAAATTCTCACAGATGTGTCATGTCTCTGATCATTCAAGTATGAAAGTATGGATGACTGTAGGGTCAGTGATTCCCCCTCACATCCATGTTGCTCATGTTGTCAGACTTGAATCACAGGGTACAACATTTTTGATTGCGGTCCGGATGGCGCCGACAATACAACAGAGACACACGCATTAGTCACTTCCTTGTCCAGCCCAGAACGGAACCCCAGCCAGAGCCCTGTGGTCATTGTTCACACCCCTATGCTGGACTGGCATGTGCCAGGCCAGCCCACTCTGCTTACGCTTACGGGGGGGGGACGACAACGCTACATGTCCCAGGTCTTCCCTGTAGTGATCTGCTGATCACAGGTCTAGTTCTCAGCACGCCACAGCCACTCCCTGAGGGCTGGTTTACACCCACACCACACCCATCCAGCACAGGCGTCACAGGACAAGTGATCCTGCCAATAAAATGGGCCAGGTGCATGTGCTCAAGGCCATTTCCACTATCTATCTGAATGTGTCTGTGTGGTCATTATTTATGCATGAGGACCTAGGGCCCTACCACATCACATTCCCCACTGCCGGAGGTGACATGATGGCATCCGCACCACAAGACTCAATTATAAAGGGCCCATGACTTGCGGTGCACAGAGTTGGTGGGCCTACCTCCACGAGACATTGACTTGTGATGCACAGAGTTGGTGGCAGCTGAGGCACTATGGCCGGCACAGGCCTACCGCTACGAGACGGTAACTTGCAGTGCACAGAGTTGGTGGCAGCCGAGGTACTTTGGCCGGCACAGGCCTATCGCCACGTGGCGAGGACTTGCAGTGCACTGAGTTAGTGACACCAGAGCTGAGCGGGTGTGCAGCCTGCGATGATACGTAGGCCTTGATACACCATCCTGCCAATCAAGATTCGATTTGAATTATGGGCCCTGCTGCACCGCATTGTACGCCAAAGGCAGCAGGCTGCACAGACATGACTCCGTGGCGCGGTGCAGCAGGGTGCGCTGAGGGCCTGCGGCGTGGAATCCAACGATTGGCTGAGGGGGTTGCACCGGCATGTGGTGGGCCCTCTCGGAGACACGCAGGTGGCAGCAGGTGAGCATTGAGGCCTGAGAGCACAGGGGCGGGCAGTCATCGCTGGGCGTCAGACCGGTATGGGGACCAGGGCTGGAATGCAGCAGGTGCACAGGATCGCGTAGGCACCACGGGTCACAGCGGCGTCCTCATGGTTGGGAGGGGGGAGTGAGGGTGCATGGGTATCAAGCTGATACAAACCATGATGCTTTCAGGTATGAGAACTCCTGCATCATGAGACCGTAACAGAAGTTTGTGTGACCGTAACCTTCATTTTCTTTCCTACGAAGGTTTCGACCACACGTACTTTTGTTACGGTCTTTTTGTGCAGGATTTGTCTTTCCTGTAAGCATTCCGGTTTGTCCAAGTGCTATACACTGTACCACATTAGATTTGTGACTATACGGACGCTTGACCCTTGTCACCATTTGTCCAACAGGTTCCTGGATACTGACTTCCGGAGTATGGATTTGTATTGGGGAGTTACCGCACCATATGCAGTTACTTAAATCCACACGTTGCCCTGATGAAGTTCTCCGTTGGGCGTTGGCTGTGCTTTTCATATTGTTTATTTGTGTGTTTGTAATAAAGAACTGTTTTTGCACTGCTGTTGACTACTGTACTTCATGACCGTGTGCACCCCCATTTCAGTTACTACAATCTTGGATCTGGGGCACAGAGGTGTCTGACAACGGTTGGCATTGGGATTGGTTGCGCAGGAACACTACGAATTGGAACTGTTGTGTGATGCGGATACAGGGGCCCGCTGTTGCTATTGTTGACATGCATCCAAGACATGTGTGAGGAAGTTTGATACGGCTAGCCCTGAGACTCCTCCGTCTCTGGCAGTTGTTGGCTGGGAGGTATCAGGGGCCAACAGGTACAGCACAGCCAGCAGCTTTGTCTGCAGAGGGATGTTGGTTGTCCGGTGTGTTGGTACGGTCAGCCTGTGGGCAATGTGGGTTGGGATGCGCAGGATGGTTGTCCTTTTGTGCCTGTAGTGGGCAATGACTTCCTCTGGCGTTGAGTCTCTGAGGCAGGTACATGTTAGGAACGTCCGCTGTCCTGTTCTGAGCTGCCTCGGTAGTTGTCTGGGGGTGTGGTCCGGGGGGGGGCATGGGGGTGGTGGCAGTGGGTGTTGTGGACCTCTTGGGTATCCGAGCTGCATGATCAGTGTCTCCATGACATGTGTTGGTCTTCAGATGTGGCTCTGGGCTGGGCTCCCTCTCATACTGCAGGTAGTCGTCCTGCTTTCCACCAGTGAAAGGCAGGTCTTAAATCCCTGCTGCTAACGTGTCTTATCGCCTGGTTTTGGATTACATCACAGGTCTGGCTGGTCGTTGAGAATATTGCGAAGTGGTGTTTTCATGTGTTTTTGCATGGGAAGGCCTACTATGCATATCATTAGAGTTAGTTTTCGCTCTCATCCATAGTGAAGTTTTTTGCGGAAGCCATTGCTGGAAAACTTGCGATATCGGCAGTTTGCACCAGCTTGAGAATGGGGTGATAATTCTTTTGTCACTTTTGCTGCTCTAAAGTGCCGATAACTCGTCGATAAGTCCTTGAGAATATGCCCCCAAGTGTGGTGATACAAGCGGGACTCGCCAGAAGGCTCTCAAGCCCCACCCGTCTGTAGCCGGGATGCTTCCACAGGTACCCTGAGGCATGCACTCAGTGGCGGCTGAGTAAAGCAGCCACACTCATGCAGACCGGAGCTCGCTGCTCAGTGCTTGGCAGATTTGGCGGATTCAAGCAGCTGTGGCTCGGATCCAGCTACCCTCTGCGCTGCACTTGACGGCATCACCGAAAATAGGAAAAGCTGGTAGTGGATGGCGGTAGCAGAAAGAATCGTAATGCCCTATGGCCACCTGCTTCAGGGTAAGCAAGTGAGGATGTGGAGCAGTGGGCCTTTAAAGAGACTATCCACCATTGGAGAAATATCTTTTCCCAGTCTGCACCTCTAACAATAAGTCACAATATGCGTTTCAGAATGTTGCTTTGTTTGATGATGTCTGCCTTGGTTTTGAGAGCTATAGTAACGCCATTCATTATATGGTCCTTAAAAATAATTTGAAACTGGGGACTTTTCGGTCTGAGGCAGATGTTTAAAAGATGCTTCATAACAGTATGGCGCAGCATGAAGTGATGTAAAAGTAGCACCTTTATAAAAAGACATGGTTAGCTGCATGGTATAGATTACACTTGAAACGTGTACATTGTTTCTACACTAACCTCATAATTGCTTTCATTTGTAAAATAAAGGAGAGCGTTCGTTTCTAAAACGCAAGCAAAGTGTTAGGATTTGTCGCGCTGCTGGAGCCTTCTGTTCGTTATAAATAACTTGCATTTTTTCTGCCTAGTCCATTCCCTTTCCGGCTTTCATTCCTATAGCCTGCTCCAGGTCACGGAAAATCACAGAGCAATTTTACTGAACTTGAATATTGGCGGTGTGCGGTTTTATTACAAAGAACCTTGCCTTCGTTTCAATCTCATTAGTCGTGCCTCCTCCGGATCGTCCAAGTGCGCCTTCGGCAAGTCAGTTCTGAAGACAATGGCCTCCTTGCAACCTGCATAGGTAATGCAATTATGTGTCGTGATTGCTGTCACATAGTATACCAGCAGGCCGAACCTGCTGATATTATCTGGGCAAAAATACTACTGCTGGTGATTCAAGAAGAAGCGTTTCACAAATAGGCCTGAGGAAGTATCTATTACATTCTGTGATCAATATTTGCAACATTATTGAAACGCACTCTGCTACTGATGTTTTAATAGCTTTCTAACCAGGTTGAGAGCACATTAGATCAAGTTTGTAAGTATGACCGCCTTTTGTTAGTGTAAGTTGTTTTTAGAATAGTGTAGTGACCTTCAGAGAATAAGAAAACAATGTATTTGTTTCACAGTTAACCAGTTTTACTGTGCCTCTATGCAGACCGAGGGGCATATTATCAAGCACGGCGTTAAAATTATCACCGCTTTAGCGGCAGAAAACTGCCGCTAAAGCGGCGATAATGGGCTTGATAATATGCCGCAGAGAATTCACATAGAAGCCCATGTTCTGGTGTTGGGCGATAATTTTAACGCCGTTTCTTGATAATATGCCCCTAAGTTGTTTAGGAATTGAAATAGTTTGGGGCTATGCTATTCACTAGCCAACCTGTTTGTTGCCATCTCGTGGCACGCTGGCCCAACACTTTCGGACTGTAATAAGTAGTCTATCACAATATCTGATCTGGTCATTAGTAGATTTTCTGATCATACATCGGCAACCGTTTCATAGTTTTTGTGTGGTCTTTTATCTCATTGGTTATATGGGCTGTTCGGCAGTCCAATTAACTGCTTAGATAACAGTCCACATGACTTGTAACATTAACTTACTACACACCTGTGGCGGAGTAATTTGCGGAACTAACACCATTTATGCCTGTCAAGAATCATTTGGTGGATTCCTGGCTGAAGCTGTTTCAGCTGCAAATATACTGCTATAACCGCAAAATGGCTTTTTAGGCCAGCCATAATGGACGCCACACTGGGGCTTCAGAGCAATCTTATTTAGAGATGTCTTAAAATAAGGAAGCATCATAGATATAATGATCTTGCCTACTAGCCTGGGGTGTAACAAGCAAATCACTGGTGGAAGGCTCTGAGCTTTCTGCAGTTTCTGATTAGCATATTGAAAGACTAATATTGCCTGTAATGTGAATTCCTTTTTGTTTATTAATTGCTATTTTAATTATATTTTGGATGCATTTTTCTTTTAAAATACTCCTCTGTGTAGAACTATTGACTAAGCCTATTTTATAGTTGGCGGAACCCTTTCAATGGTTCATGAGTGGATTGCCAGAATTTGCTACACAATATGTTCTTAATCAGGGCTTTTAGTGTCAGAAATCTCCTGCGCAGCAGGAAGTGGGCAAAGGCAGAGGCCCAAAATCTAAAGTTAAACATAGCGAAATGATCTAGGGATACCCTGGGACAGAGATAATTTTTCAAATGAAATCACAGCTATTTTTTTTTCACCCCATGATAATGTATTGTCAACAAAATACTGCACACCGCTTTTCTTGTGTTGTAGATCCAGGCTATATATGTTCCTGTCGTTTAAAAAAAGTGACAAAGACGAGCACATTTTCTGAAAAATTGTGTGTGCATTGCTTTCTGTGACATAATCTCTTGCCACACTCTGCCATTGTGGGTTTTGCTCGACCTCATGTATATTATTTGGTTAGATATCTACCGAAAATTAAAAAAAAGATCTTTAATGTTACAAAAGATTACGCTGAAAAGTTGCAGTTAGGAAGAGATTTTCCCTAAACATTAGTTACTGTACTCTTATTAGCGAATCTCTATCTCACAGTGTCTAGTTCAAAACCTGATAGTCTGTACTTAGTTTTCAAATTTCTGTGGCGTGTTATTTCTTTGCATATTTCTGGGCAACATAATAGACTGTATCATGAACAAGCTCACTTTCTCAGCGTAGAGGTGAGCAGGGCCTAAAGGTCTGACATATAGCCATACAATTCAGAGTTAATGAATTTAAGATAGCATAAATCCGAAACAAAGCGAGGCAGCATGTGCTCAATGTTTCCAGCTAGTGCTGTCTGCATTTCATGCTTTATCTCAGAGAAATTGTGAAATATACTATGAACCTTAGACTTCTCAGTTTCATAAAAAAAAAAAGGCGCTCAGCTTTGCAGTGAGGCAGCGAACACTTCATGATATGTCCCCAAGTACTGGTCATGTGGAAAATATTCCAATAATATTATGGCCCAGATTTACTATAGGCTTGCGTTGCCCTTGCGGTATTCACGGTGACCCAAGGGCAGCGCTAGCCCTTAAGTGAGATTTACTATGCCACGCAGAGCCACCTTGTATGGCTGTGCTTGGCATAGTGAATCAGATGTAACACAAGGCAGTGCAAGTTGTTATCTTGCATGACCTGCCCTGGGAGGGTGTTCCATGGGTGGAGCAAGGGTGTTCCCACATATTCACGCATGGTATTTGGTGCATTCCCAGATTAACTAACAATAGTAAACCTGTGAATCAAAATGCTACGCATTCCCAGGGGAGATGTAATGAGGAGAAATATATTTATTTATCCTCGTTTTTTACTCTTTCTACGTGTGCTGCAGCACACATGGAAAGATGACGAAGCCTCGGTGGATTGTTTTTGTTCAGGAAGCTGTCCCTTTGCAGAGAGAGAGCAGGAATATGCCATATTTAAGTAGCTATGCAGCATTCTTTTCCTCTCTATTTAACACAGCACAGCAAGGTGTCTTGCTATATTGAACTGCATCAAATGTTAGGCAATCTGTCCCTATGTGTTATGAAGAGATGCAATTAATTGACTTCGGTTTGTAAAAGGGTATATGTATGTCATATAACTGAAGAGTGAGCAGACTTTAATACCAAGTTCATGAACATAGATCATTTTGTGAACAAAATTAAGTTAGCCAAAAAGCACTAATATAAACCCCTACCTATGAGCAAATAGGCTAAATTCTACATATAATGAGTGTAAACATTATTTGCAGCAGCCCATCTGCAGAAGCTACATTGCTACTGCACAACGTCTTTATGGTAACCAGCTTGTGCTATATCACCTTTTATTTATTGTAACAGTCTTCCATAATGATCTAGCTTTTTTAATTGTTAACTACACTGCACTTATGCTGGTCACAGAAATCTATACTAAATTTACCACAGACATCTCTTAGTGGTAGGAGTGATTCAAGCAACACCTTCACCCCAAGCATATCCTACCATGATACAGGATATGACATATCAAGCTGACATCACATCTACAGTCTAAGACTCAGACTACACTAAAACATTTCCACTTAGGGAACAGCCCTTAAAAAGACCTGCAGCAGAACACCAGAATGCCACCAACTGAACACAGACAGCGACCATAAATACATAAAGCTGGGTACATGGAGGATTGGTTAAAGTTCAAGAATGGGCATTATAATAAAGTTTAGTACAGTAATGGCATCAAGGGTCTTCTATTTCAATGGATCTGCATAAAGGAGGGCCATGCAAGAAAGTAAGGGGTGAAGAGAAAAGGGGCCAGGGAGTACCCAACTGGAAGGAAATTAAAGATAAAATCAACAAAACAAATAGGAAAAATAGGAGAAATAGAAGCACAGAAAAAAGAAATGGCAGCAAACTTACAGGGATCCAAATACAAATATTTAAGTTGAAAAAGAACTAATAATTGAGAAGCATTACCATTCCCGCAAACAATTATGACCTTCATGCTCTTACTGCAAAGCGACAGTCACAATTATTAAATATATCAAGCATTTGGCAGCCACCCCCTACATATTGTTGGCACTCTGGTTGACAGAATGCCATGATACCCATATGGGAAACACACTATTAGTAAACTGTAAGTAAATACTATGATGAGACATTTTCAAGAATAGGCCAGAGCTAGGGTCAAAACATGAATATTAGGAAAGTCTATAATTTCCAACTATTACTCCAAGACAAGTGCATATGCCTCTAATGAATTGTTCAATAAAAAAAGTTGTTTTCATAGAGCTCTGTTTCCTTAAATATGATAGCGCTGTTCCACAAAGATTCAGGGTAATTTAAGCGCTATGCTTTGTGTACACTATGAAATAGTGCCAATGTAACACATAGGGACTAATTCACAAACTGCACTTTGTAGTATGCTTTGCAGTTCTACAAAACGTCCTACAAAATGTACAACAAAGTTTTAGCACGAAACATGTAGACCTAACCTCACTATCACCTGCACTTACACTCACGGATAAGAGAGCAGCAAGATAATACTCACTCCTCTACAATATTTTTTGAAAGAGGGCCTCCATATCCCTTGCTTTTAATCTTACTACCGGACCCCTGAATAAAGTTCAATTTCTGGGTACCGAGGGGGTAATTTTAACTCACTCACACAGCTTTTAGACCCACACACCCATTTACACAACTGCGGCATCACTCATGAAAAGATCTCCGACAAAGAGCACTCTTGCAGGGCCTGTGGGGGAAAGCAGTGCCACCCCAACGAGGAGCACACGCCCGATGATGAAGCATGACACCCGCATGGGTGTGTGAGGGCACTTTTTCCAAAAGGAGGAATTCCCCCACTTTCATCGGTATCCAACCTTCACTGTGAGTTACATCCACTCAGAAATCCTTTTTCAGCAACCAGACTACGCTGCTCACCTAAAATTTTACACACCCAAAACCATAGAAATTGTTCAGTTATACTTATCTCAAGAAACTATTGCTTGTGCCCTAAAGTAACTATAACTCACACCTTCACCATGCACACGTTTCTCATCAATTTTGTGTTGCAAATGCTGAGTGATATTATCAATGATGTCGTAGAAGATGTTGTGACTTTTGTAATATGTGGAGTAATTAC
The DNA here is from genome assembly GCF_964204655.1 of Triturus cristatus. Classification (NCBI taxonomy): domain Eukaryota; kingdom Metazoa; phylum Chordata; class Amphibia; order Caudata; family Salamandridae; genus Triturus; species Triturus cristatus. The sequence continues at coordinate 1,136,796,410 of NC_140583.1, read as the reverse complement.
CAGTGGTCGCTTGTGAAAGCTTCTGAAGATGATGTTGAGCCAGGGGACTCCGTTCTAGTCCCATCACCCTCCATGCCACTGAGTCCATTGATGGCCATCTGCTCCTGAAGATGCTGAAAAGAGATATACAGTAGTTTTTTGGTGTGTGCGTGAATATAACTCATCATGAAGTTATTTCTTAATTTGTTTTTCAAAATTTCATATTTCACCTGCTTCAAGGATTCCAAACTTTACATTTTATCTTTTTATCATGCTTGTAGGGAACATCTTCAGAAACCATTAGGTCACAGTTTTGTAATTTCGCATTATTGGTCCTATCTAGCCGCGGTCCGTGCAGGTAACAGCGGTGGGGCTGTGGGGCAAAGTAAAAGGGGGAATTTCGAGGGACGATGCTGAGGGGACATTAATTATCATTTAATTTTCCCTCTGCATAATCCCTTGAAATCCCCCCTTACCTGGCCCCACTGCCCCATCACTGTTATCTGCACGGACCGCAGCTGGTCCTATCTTATTTTTGATCATTTCTCTTAACCATTTCCAAGTTTCTCCAGGAAATGTTTAACATCTCTGAACGGTTCTGATTGATTGTTTTGAATAGTGAATTAATGTCACAAAGATCAAAATAAAGCGAAAACACTTTGTACATTGTGTGGACAAGGCAAAAAAAGCAAATTTATTTTTATTTTGATGAATGATAATGTGAATCAATGTGTGTTCATATTTACTGAAAAATGTGTTTAAACTGAAAGCCTGCTTCTTTTGTTCACATGTTTCACTAGGGTAATACTTACGTCAAGTAACATGTATTTTTCAAATGTTAAATAAAATTTTATAGATTCAGTACTTAAATTGCTTATTAAAGTATCACACCCTCTGTAGTTACTTATGTTGTTGAAGAATAGGAAAAATCATTTTATTGGTATTTTCAAATAACTTCTACAGCACTCCATAGGGCTTGATATATTTCTAATCCACTTTATTACAGAGCAAAAATAATTTTACATTTGACTCCTAAATATCTTGAGATATTTTCAGTTTGGTTTACCATTATGGATTTTTTTTTAAATATGCTCTCTTTCACCTAAGGCAAAACTTGTAACAACATCACATGAAATAATTAATACACTGATTCATATACAATATTTAAAATTAAAATTAAAATGCAAATCACAATATGCAACAGACTTAACCATGGGGCATTTCTAAAATTTCCTAAGTCATGAGTTGTGCCTGATTGCGCGTTTCCCCGAGGAGACACTCAAACAAATATGTGATGGAACATTCCATCTGCAACACTCCCTTTAAGTATACTAATGTTCTTCATTATTGATTTATCATCTGAACGTAATAAAGGACATTTTAAAAAAAATGGAATATGTGTTTCTCTGTCTCCTATGTGTTCACATTCCTGTCTGCTTTTTCAAAAAATTTTTGTCTATCAAAATCTTTTTTTTTTAAAGTTGTGGCTTAGATACACATTTGTGTCGGTGTAAGACACCATTCTAATTTGCTGCATTTATCATAAATTGATTGCAAATATGTTTTTACAAAAAAATGCAAATGTATTCTAATGCTTCAAATCAATTTGGCTCACATGCTCACTATTGTTAGTTTATAGATCCAACTCACCAACGTGAAGTTTGAAAAATCTAATCTATCATAAGTGCATTTTATGCTATGTCACCTGTAACAGGGCTAATGTAACATCCTTCACAATTATGAAGTAGCATCACACCTGACACAATTATAAATTGTTGCCTGTTTGGTACAACTCTCCCTTATAACATCAACCAACCTCATGTGTATTTGTTTTTTAGGCAAGCATGTGTCCCAAAAAATTCTTTTGGTAGTGATCAGAAATATAGTGGTATAATTTTCCAAAAATTAAAATACAAAACACTTCACCATGCACTGTGCAAAACTTAAACATTATACAACTCTTCTTGTGTCCTGGATGTGTGTCAACTTTTATGTAGATGCCATAATTTGTTTCTATAACCAAAAATGGTTATGTAACATGAAAAACTCAAACATTAACTTACCCTCTTGAGGCTGCTGTTGGGCTCTCAACTGCCTATCAAGCTGGTGATAGACCACAGCAAGTATGTGGACCATCGGGGGGGGGGGTCAGGTTGTGGTGCATACACTTCCGATGTTGGGAGGACTAGCCGAGCTGGACTTCAGCTGACTTTTGAGTACAGCATCATAGGTCCTCCCACCTCTCTCAGCAATAAATGCTGAGTCGCTTGAGGACCCCTATGGTCAGCATCTTTTTCTCTATAACCTTCCAGATGGACTTTTTTTCGATGGGTTTTTACCTGCATGGATATAAAAAAAGAAGAAAAAAATGTTTTGGACGCTTTGTTTGTTTGTATTGATGTAATATAATTTTGAGAAAACAAGCACATTTGTAAAATGTTACAACAGCTTATTTTTTTTATATTTTATTATTATAGAAACCCGTTGAGTACCCATATCCCATTTCATGTCCCTATTTTACTAATCCAGGCTAGTTACACCATCTACACTAGGAGTCTCCAACATTTTCTGGATTGATAGCTGCTTCGGATAAGTGAACATCATTGTGAACTATTCAAGGCTAAACAACCTGCAGATTGTTACCAGACACCTCCATGTCCAGCTGAATTGACTTTAAGCATAATGTTCTTAGAGCCAGGTACTATTGTTTGAACAAAATATTACGATTAAGGGCACTATGAAAGGGCTACCTGTGTGTCAGTGAGAGTGCAGTCTTTGGGGATGTATGAACATGTCTGCATATGAATGGGATGTATTTGTAAGGGTGACTGAGAGTCTGTGTCATATGTACTTGCAGCACAGAACATACCTTTCACCATATGTAGCACCTTTACATGAATAACACAAACACACAAGTTAATTTTTTTAAATGGAAGAAATTTAAATTGCAGAAAAATATTCTGCAACAATAGCCACATAATGGAATATGTTATTTTTCTGCACTTGAAATTTAACTCAGGTAAAAAAAAGGCTGTATTTTTCTGTTATAATGATGGCACAATGTTCAGTGGCCACAGGGATTAAGTGGCCTGCTGTTTATAAATGTTAAAGTAACATTCCATTTTAATTTTCGTCCATTTTAAAGTAAACAGAAACATCATTTTGTTAACAGCTCCAATACTGACTTCACAAGGACTTTAATTTAAGAGTTAAATACCTCAGTGCTTTAATCGAGGCATACATCTTATGGATCACTGCTCATCATCAGGCCCTGCTATCTGCAGCCTGGTAATAATGTAAAATGAACACAGCCTTCCCTCAACTTTGAAAGGAAAATATAATTTTGTACTTATTTAAAACTGGCAAAGGCTATGAGCTACTCTAAAGATGTCTGGGAGCTACTGGTAACTCATGATCAACTGGTTGAAGACACCTGATTTGTGTGATAATGCATATAGCAAAAAAAAGTTTTACTTTGTATGAAACAAATATATATATATGTTAATTTATATTGAAAATATTATGTATTTTCTACATTAAAATAACGTTAACTTTGTAGATTTCACATGAAGTTATTGATGCATCAAATAAAATATAGGGTATCGAATACACAACACATACTAATGTTTTGATGTTCTCTAATTATAAAGGTGCCGATTATGATCCTGGAAAAAAATTCCCCGTACGACTCGTATCCGGTCTTTTTACCGTACGAATCGTACAAGTGCCGTACAAACTGCCAACTACGATTCGCATAGGAAAAAGTCCATACGAATCGCATTGGGAATAATTCCCCACACGTCCTCGGGTCGGAAAATGTGTCTGACACGTCCCCGGACGATTTACCGTACAAATGTGAAAAGTGAAGTCCGACCGCGCAAGTACGATCCATCCTGTGCGTCCGATGTTACAACCGGATGGAAAAAACACAGTCCGCACCAAACTCCTATAGCAACCATGGAGACATGTGCCCGCATACGCGCCCAACACCCCCCCAGCCCCGTATGTACGCGCCCAACCACCCCCCCAGCCCTCGTATGTACGAGTCGAACCCCCACCCGTGTATGTACACCCGTGTACGTACGAGTCGAACCCCCACCCGTGTATGTACACCCGTGTATGTACGAGTCGAACCCCCACCCGTGTATGTACACCCGTGTACGTACGAGTCGAACCCCCACCCGTGTATGCACACCCGTGTATGTACGAGTCAAACCCCTACCCGTGTATGCACACCCATGTACGTACGAGTCGAACCCCCACCCGTGTATGCACACCCGTGTACGTACGAGTCGAACCCCCACCCGTGTATGTACACCCGTGTACGTACGAGTCGAACCCCCACCCGTGTATGCACACCCGTGTACGCACGAGTCAAACCCCCACCCCTGTATGTACACCCGTGTATGAATGGACCGCACCCACACCTGCGTATGTCTGGAGCGTACCCCCACCCCAACAGTGTATGTACGGACCGTACCCCCACCCATGTATGAATGGACCGTACCCACACCCGCGTATGTATGGAGCGTACCCCCACCCCAACAGTGTATGACCGGACCGTACCCCCACCCATGTATGAATGGACCGTACCCACACCCGCGTATGTATGGAGTGTACGCCCACCCCAACAGTGTATGTACGGCCCGTACCTTCACCCGCGTATGTATGGAGCGTACCCCCACCCCAACAGTGTATGTACGGACCGTACCCCAGGCCCCAACACCAGCACCCTCACCCAACATCGCGCATGTACGAGTCGTACAAAGCCAGAGACAAGGACAGCACTGTACAACAAAATGGCCGATGTACACACCGTACAGACGCTAAAAACACTCGTACACAACCAGGACAAAGTAAAACAACACAAGAAGACTCCATTTGAATCGCACAAACCCACAAAACATGTCCAACAAGCACAAATACAACCTATTCACTGACCTGCAACTGCCAAACTCCCAAACAGAGGCCCAAAACACAACCACTCCTTATAACACACCCACCCAAAGTTCAAACACAGCCACACCCACCAATGGACCAATAAAAAGGCCCAACACACACAAACCATGATCCTTTGCAACAGACCCACTGCTGCCAGACCACACCGAGAAACAACTGCACCATACTACAACCTCCACTACACCTTACACCTGCACACCTTCACAAAACACCTTCACAAACACCCCCTCATCACATTCACACACACACCTGCACAACCACACCCACACACCCACAACCATCCACACCCACACCCCCCACAACCATCCACACCCACACCCCCCACAACTATCCACACCCACACCCCTCACCATGCCCACTAACAAGAATCCAAAGTTCACTAGCCAAGAGTTGGAGGTCCTTGTCGACGAAATCCTCAGAGTCGAGCCACACCTCTTTGGAACATTGGTCAGACAGACCAGCATTTCCGAAAAAACAGCCATGTGGCAGACGATTGGCGATGCTGTGATTGCTGTTGCATCCACCAGAAGGACCAGGCATGAATGCCAAGCCAGGTGGTACGATCTGCAGAGGACGGTCCGCTGCAAAATGACCTACGACCAAAACCAGGCCAACATCACTGGAGGAGGGCCGCCCCGCAGACGCGTACAATACCATCCCTGGGAGGAGAAGGTGCTGGCCATACTGCCGGTGGTGGCAGTGGACAGAGTAGAAGGAGTCCGAGAGCGTGGTGAGTACACAAACAACTCACCTCACATGGGGGGAACGTCATCCACAACCAAACTCACAATCATGCACGCAACCACCCCAAGCTATCGCATGACTCAACAACACTCCATAAACACGCACATGCCACTAGCGCCACCATGCCCCATGCACCCAGCTGGACAATGCCAAGTCACAGGCCACAGAAAACACCAACACAAGACACGGTAACCCGGATGGCGGGAGTGTGGGCCTCAAAAATCACATAGTGCAACTCAGAAGCAGACAACAATGCCCTCTGCCCATATGGCATAGATCACAGCCAGACAAACAGTGTGTCCCCACACAGGAAAGACTTGCCTTCAAATGGCGGACGCCTTGCATGAAGACATGGGGGTGAAGGCACCTTTTTGCACATGACAGCAGCCAATGAACAGCCAACACTGTGAAAGAGTGGCAGCACACACCACCACAGCAGCAGCGCAGACACAGACACTACACCCAATGGGTGTCTGGAGATCAGAAACAAACTCACATGAACAAGACAAGGGCCATTCAAAGATCTGCAAAAAGTGTGTGCCTAGGAAGCTGGGCTGAGGTGACAGAGGGTGACACACAGAGGGAGGGAGAGGGGGAGAGAGAGGGAGGGAGACACAGGGAGACGGACAGAGGGAGGAGGCTGACACAGGGAGGGAGGGAGAGGGGGACAGAGAGGGAGTGAGAAAGGGATACACAGGGAGACCAATTCAGCCTTGGGTGGTGTGGGAATGTCTGCTCGTCAGCAGGTGGACTGCGTGCATGTAGACAAGGGTGGCCAGTGCCTGAATCCCCCTCTCTTCTCCATGGCAAAACACTGGGCCATGTCTCAACCTGTGCACGAGCACAACGACAGCTACCTGCATTATATAAGTGTGTGGAACAACTCCATGTGCCCACGTACAGTGCAACATGGAAGGCGCCAATGCATGGCTCGCCACACCTGCTCACTCCACTGCTGACTGCAGTCACAATTGACGCAGCAAGTAAGACTGTGTCACACATAGGTAAAGTCTCAAAAGCTGTGGCCAAGGGACATACCCATGCACAAGTGCACTGTGAGTGGAATGCAAGACATATCCAAATACCCAGAGGAAATGTGCCAACTTTGAAACTAATGAAACATGGATGTTGCATGGAACAAAAATAACATTGTCTCTCACACACACAGGTCAACGTTGTGGATCACCCCCCAACACTGGGGGGAAGACTCACAGGTCCCGGCTCTGCGGGATGACGATCCCACCGGCAGCGACAACTCTCACCACTCTGTGGACGACCCCGACCAACCTGGCCCCTCTGGTGTCCAACCACCTGCAGCACCTGCGTCAGGTACAACTGGGCCAACCACCACCCCCACTCCTGCCACATCCCAGGAGACACCCAGGATCCCTGCCCCACCACCACAACGCAGCCAGGCTGACCAGGAGGAACACGGTGTACCGGGCACCCAGGAGGAGACAGGCGACAACGCAAATGCCACCCCTCAGGGGTCCCGGAGACCCGATGTGCCGACAAGGGCAGGCCAGGTGCAAGTGGGCAGGGGTGGTGGGAGTGGAGGACGGTGGAGGCGCGAGCCTGACCAGTTGGCTGCGGAACCGGTATATTCCCATGTAAGAAACATCCTGGACACATACCGGCAGGACACCATGGGCATGAGCCAGGTTGTGTCCACCCTCAACGAGATGAATGGGACCCTCGAGGAGATCAAGACCCAGCAGGCCCAGCAACATGCGGAGCAACATGCCTGTCAACTGCGACACCAAGGGCGGATGGAGGATAGACAGGCTGAGCTCGTGACGGTGCTCACGGGAATTAACCGTTCACTCCGTCGGATAGCCGACAACATGGGCAACCCTCCCTGTGCCACCAGGCGAAGAACATCACCACCCACAGGGAGGGATCAGGAGGAGGAGGATACATCCAACGGAGCATCCCAAACATCGTCACGGCCTGCTTCTGAGGGTTCCCGCAGGAGGGCGGGTCGTCCACGGAAAAGACCGTGAGGGTCGGTGCAACAGCACCATCTCCCAGGACACCTGGCCTGGCACCTGGCCCACTGGACCAACAGCAGCACATCAGCAAATGACATTCTCTGCCACATGGACTTGCTGGTCACTGTCTGACCAATGTTGACAAAGACTGTGGCATGGACTCTGAGGATTTCCAATGGCAAGGACACCAACTCCCCCAGTGAACTTTGGATTCCACACACCCGGAAAGCCCCTCTTGTCATACCCCCCCCCCCAACACGTACCCCAACACAAATAAAAACTTACACGATAAAGAGATGATGCCTACATTTTGCATTATTACCTTACATGTGTCTTGTAAAGTCTAACCATGCCTGAGTTCTCATATGACTTCAACCATCCATACCCTGGGGCCTGAGTCGGGCACAGGACACACAGGGGTCACAATGTATTAGGCAAGACAGACATGGAGCGCCATACACACCCGTGATGGGCCCAACCAGCTGAGGGGGTGGCCGCACAATTGTGCCGACAGACATATTGAGTACAGCAACAGTCATGCGCAGAGGTCAGGGATCATGTGGAGTGTCCTGAGGGGCACCCAGGTAAGTGTAGACAGGTGGCAGAACCATGTCTTGCAAGCTTGAGTCAGGTGGATGCAGAGAATGTTGGCCTGGCCAACGTTGGATGCATGGGGATGGCACATGTCACAATACCCACACAGTCATGGACATCATGCACAATGCAGAGTCTAATCCCACACAAACAGTTTGCATCTTGCTACTCTATACATAGTCACATAGCCACTATCACTGAAAACCATGCCAGACATGCCGTATGCACCGTGGCAACACACCAGCATTGACTGAGAAGAGGCACCTTGGAGGCATAGGGACACCTTTATTAGTCATGTATTCCGGAATGCAGAGGCAACTCGGAGTACACATACACAGGTCATGTGGATTAACATGTGGGTCCAACACTGGCACCCCCCTTCTGCACCACAAATGCGTGATATCCATGGAACTGGCACACAAGTGTCGGGTAACAGCTAAGCACCCCCTGCTGCTCACAGAGAGGCTGCCATACACCATTGATCCTCTGATGTGGAAGTCCCACACCATGTCAAGCCAATGCAAACCGTATGTGTCCGAGGGCAGTGTTACACACATTAATGCCATCATCACAATCCACTATCCCATAACAGATGACTGTCAACAAGTCTGACCATCTATTCAGGTGTATCCAGCTACATGTAATGTGTCCCATGGTGATGCGACATGTCTGCAGAGGAACCAAACATCGACAGGGGCAGTGTGCACACATCGTAAACAACTGCCACACCCAATACACCCCTGATGCATCCCTTACCCTAAGGAGACTTCCAAACTTGTCCGTGCGTGTAACGCTGAGTCAGCACACGATGACGTGTCCATGAGGAATAGCAGTGCCACAACAATGCAACCAGCAGACGCCATGCGCAAGTACCTGGGGATGAGAGACACACAAGAAGTCAGCCACAAAAAGCACAGCCACTTGCATGTGCATGTACTCGAAACATGTAAGGATGACAACATGCAAGGTCACAATTATGACTGGGGAAATACACTCATCACTGGCACCATCACTCGAATGACACATCCACACACACCTCTGACTCACGTGGCATACATGTAGATGGACACACACATCGCAACACATGCCACACGGGGACCAATTGTTGCACACTCAGACACTGGTACTCACCACTAAGCAAAGAAGTCGCGTATGAGCCGACTCCGGATGTCCTCTTGCGGAACCACATCCTCCACATCACTAGCCCCATTGCCAAGCCCTTCGTCCTCCACGGGTGGATGGTCCTGATTATCTTGATCCAGGATGAGTGGCACAGCTTTCTCAACTGCCATGTTGTGCAGCATGCAGCAGACCATGAAGATTTTGCAGACCTTCAACGGGGCATATGGGAGGGCGCCGCCGGTCTTGTGTAGGCACCTGAATCGGCTCTTCAAGAGGCCAAATGTCCTCTCTATCACTCGCCTTGTCCGGCCATGGGCGGTGTTGTAGCGGAGCTGGGCCGGCGTGGCTGGGCTTGCGGAGAGGTGTGATCAGCCATGGCATGTTGGGATAGCCAGCGTCCCCTACATGGAAACCACATGGACATAAGTAGGACAGGAGAAGCGGTCGGGCTGGAAGTCTACGCAAAATACAGGACAGACAGAGTGTACCCACCAACAACACATGCTCGTTCGTTGCGCAGCTGCGTCATCATTTCAGGCACCCTGCTACGCCTCATGATGTAGGCATCGTGTGCTGATCCTGGAAAACGAGCACAGACATGTGAAATCACCATGTTGGACAGACACACCACAAGGGCATTGATGGAGTGGTAGTGCTTGCGATTCTTGTACGCTACCTCCTGTGCCTGTGGTGGTACCAAAGCCACATGTGTTCCATCTATGGACCCAATGACATGGGGCATCCCTCCCAGGGCATAGAATCCACGCTTGACAACAGTCAACTGTTCAGGAGTTGGGAAATGGATGAACTCATCCAGGTGAAGCAACATGGCCTCTAAAAAATCATGCAGAACACGGCTGAACATGCTCTGGGACATGCCACCAACATGAGCTATGGTATATTGAAAGGTACCCGTGGCAAGAAAATGGAGGGCTGCCATTACCTTCAGCTTGGGTGTCAGTGCCGTAGGATACCTGTGCAGCAGTTGCAGGTGTGGTGCCAGCCTTGCCGTCAACTCCTCAATCAACGGTTGGGGGAAGCAGTAGCAGCGTATACAGTCATTCTCCCGCATTTCAGCCAAGTCCGGAATTGGTCGGGGAAAATTGGTCGGGGAAGAGGCGGCGCTCTGCAGTAATTTGGAAGTGACAAGGAAGAGTGAGTGCACTACAACAACAATTTATATGTACTGAGCACATGTTAATCTGTCAATACACATATGCTACATAGGGAGTCAGGTATGTGCTACATGCCCTGGACACGTATGGCTGCGAGGTGACACTCCTACCAAGACCCAGCTACACACGGAGATTGTGAACCTCCACATCCCATGGCATGGGACTAGCTGTGTCCCAGTGTAAGTAAACAGCCAGACGCAATACAGGAGTGACATACATCAACATATCAGCAGAAGTAGGATGTTGATTGCAGAGACAGGTAGCGGAACACTAGAGCCACAGGTCACATGACATTACACTAGGACAGCCCACACACCTTGCCATGAAGGTGTACATGTCATGACTGACCACACATACATTGAGAGGATGCAGACAGGTCCTTGTTACGCTACTCCGTGTCCCATGCATTCATACACACCTTACATCCGATACCACATGTGGCCTGGTGTGCGTAACAGTGTGCCATGTCCATCTACACACAGACACATGTTGGTTGCAGCAACAGCAGATGCTTTTGAGGGAACACCAACATCAAGCTAATGTGAACACACCACACATACATGACATAGTCACATCGTGCACCGTGGGTAGTCACATGTCTGGTGTGGTAACCCCTGTAGCGGGCATCAGGGGACACTTGCGTGTGTTGTTGACTGTGCGATGCCAGTGACGCTCATCTCAAGTGTGCTGTACGACATGCACACATGTCAAAGGAGTGAAGGGCATGTCTGGCACATATAGCACCGTCACACATAACATCTGTACACATCTCATTATACATCTATTGCCTTCACAACTCAGGAGTAATGTGCCAGCTCACAGCCTTTCACACCTGTGCCCTACACATGTAGTACTGGCCAGACAATGCCTTGATGTCCATCCATGGACAAGTATGTCAGCTCTATTCCTTTCTGTGTGCTGCCTGTCACCACTGTTATGTGTGTAAGGCACCGTACATTCGCTCTGAGGGCGTGTGTACGTTCCCTATCACTATGGGAGTGCTGCCGTAGGCCTACCCATAGTGATAGTGAGCGTACGCACGTGTGTACGGTCCGTATCACTATGGGTACGCATACGCGAGCACACCCATAGTGATAGTGAGCGTACGCGCGTGTGTACGGTCCGTATCACTATGGGTACGCATACGTGAGCAAACCCATAGTGATAGTGAGCGTACACGCGTGTGTACGGGCCGTATCACTATGGGTACGCATACGCGAGCAAACCCATAGTGATACGGACCGTACACACGCCTGTACGCTCACTATCACTATGGGTGTGCTCGCGTATGCGTACCCATAGTGATACGGACCGTACACACGCCTGTACCCTCACTATCACTATGGGTACGCCTACGGCAGCACTCCCATAGTGATACAGACCGTACACACGCGTGTACGGGCCGTTGCCATGCATTTGGGGTGCCCTAGGGCCCCGGGACGCACCGTACCTGTGTGTGAATCTCCAAATTACATAGGGGACACATGAGGGACAAGTATAAAGCCCTGCATGCATGCTGGTTGTCATGGAGACCAAGTTTAAAGTTTGAATTTTTTTCAGCAGGTGCCCAGCAAAAGTCGGTTTGAATGAATCTACTTTGTTGCAATGTGGTTGTGGAGTTTACATCATGCTCAAGAAAAAAAATGAAATGAGCAAAGCCACTGACTGTGCTAGGTTTAAATGGATTGGAGGAAACATAGGATGCAAATGTGAGTGACCAATCACTCTGTACACCTGTGCATGAAACAGGCCAGCAAGGCAGATATAAGGCAGCCAGGTCCCATGAGAGAGCACTTGCCTGCACATCTTTTGATTCTACAAGACTGCTGCTGATCGTGATTCCCTGGCACCATGTCAAGGTCTGTGGAGAGGGCCCAGCCATTCACCCTGGAGGAGAATCTGGCATTGCTGGATGTGATCCTCCCACAGTACCCCATGCTGTATGGGCGACCAGGGTTTCAGTTGTGTGCAGAGTCCACTAGCACAGACTGTGTCCCTTTTTTGTGACTGGGACTTCTGGCATTGTGTCCAGGTGTGACACACATGCATTGTACTGTGGAGTGGGTCCCGGGGGGGGGGAATGCCTGATGTCTCCCAGACAGAGCATGCTGTGGTGCATGTCTGCCGTCCTCACTTGCATTGTGTTTACTGTGACAATCACTGCATGGTGCATGCCACATTATGCCTGTCTAAGCCTCCTGGGAATGTTGCTTCTACAGTCCTCATGTGATTATGTGGTCAGCCCAGTGTGACAGGTGACTGTACCCACAGATGTGTGTTAGTTCAGTGTACCAGTGCTGAGAGTGTCCACATGATGTGTTCGTACCCTGGACATCGGTGTGTGTGTGAGTCCCCTGTCATGTGGGTGGGTGCATATGTGGAGTGTAGCGCCCAAGCTGCATGAGGGATGGATATACCCTGGCCATCTGATGCGAGCAGGGAGCAGTGCTGTGTATCTGACGTGCAGAGCCAGCCCCACACCTGTGAGCCCCCCAGTCTAGTGGCACATGTGCAGAGTGAGGTTTGTAGCTGCATTTGGCAATGGCAGGTGAATGTCCTGTGCCTGTGTGTGTCTGTGTACTCTGCTGAGGTAGCGTCAGTGGCCTGTGGCATGTGACTGCTTTGAGGTGCTGCACATAATCATGGTGTACCTCGTGATGCACAGTGTGAGTCTGGATCCTGCAACCACAACACCTCCCCTTGCCCCTCCTGTCCCTGCGGTGCCTGGTCCTTCCCCCCAACATGATGCCCCCCCCTGTGGAAGACAAAGGAGTCTGACTGTGCAGGCAAGCTAGGGGACACACGTACCACTGTGTCCCCCATCCGGATTGGAGTCATGGACTGCCCTATGGGCCTTGTATATATTGACATTTATGTTGCTTTTTACTTACATCATGCTGAATAAAGCAATTTGTTTTTTCCTTTGAACACTACTGTTATCTGGTGTTGCTGTTGGTGGACCAGCTCCATGATTTTGGGTGGTGATAATGTGTTGGGTGTGTGGGAAATGTAGTCTTGTGCTGGTCATAGGGTGGACCCTGGTATCTGTGTGCCATCACAAGCTGTTGGCTAAATTACTTTGTTCATGTAAGCAGTTACTGCATGGTGACATCGTCCCAAGGTGTGTTCCTTCCTCTGTGTAACCTGACATCTTCCCTGCAGGGTGTTTCCACTATGTGGTGCTGAGCTGTGTCTACATCAGCTGGGGGTGTGACGGACTCCTTCAACTTTGCACATGCATGCTATGCGATGTTTCCACCTGCATCATTTGTGGCATCCTTGGTGGTCACTGTACTTGTGTGTGTAGACTGTTGATAAGACTTCATGTGGACATGTTCTCTTTTAGGCGCTATGCATGTGTGTACTCCCAGCCTCGCACACATGTGGTACATGTACTGCAGGGTCTTTGTGCACCTGACTGACATTTGTGGGCATTGTTTCTGGCGGTACTCCACCCTTTGCGTTCCATGGCCACTGCTGGGAGGACTCTACACCCACCCCTCCTGTGTCTGGGCACTGCTGGGAGGACTCTGCACACACCCCTCTTGTGTCTGGGCACTGCTGGTAGTGATAGGCACCCACCCCGCCTGTGTCTGGGCACTGCTGGGGGGACTCTACACCCACCCCTCCTGTGTCTGGGCACTGCTGGGAGGACTCTGCACACACCCCTCCTGTGTCTGGGCACTGCTGGTAGTGATAGGCACCCACCCCTCCTGTGTCTGGGCACTGCTGGGGGGACTCTACACCCACCCCTCCTGTGTCTGGGCACTGCTGGGAGGACTCTGCACACACCCCTCCTGCATCTGGGCACTGCTGGGAGGTCTCTGAACACACCCCTCCTGTGTCTGGGAACTGCTGGTAGTGATAGGCACCCACCCCTCCTGTGTCTGGGCACTGCTGGGGGGACTCTACACCCACCCCTCCTGCGTCTGGGCACTGCTGGGGGGACTCTGCACACACCCCTCCTGTGTCTGGGCACTGCTGGGGGTACTCTGCACACACCCCTCCTGTGTCTGGGCACTGCTGGTAGTGATAGGCACCCACCCCTCCTGTGTCTGGGCACTGCTGGGGGGACTCTGCACCCACCCCTCCTGCGTCTGGGCACTGCTGGGGGGACTCTGCTCACACCCCTCCTGCGTCTGGGCACTGCTGGGAGGACTCTGCACCCACCCCTCCTGCGTCTGGGCACTGCTGGGAGGAATCTGCACCCACCCCTCCTGCGTGTGGCCATGTGCGCTCCATACATACACTGTTGGGGTGGGGGTACGCTCCATACATACGCCGGTGTGGGTACGGTCCATTCATACACGGGTGTGGGTACGGTCCATTCATACAAGGGTGGGGGTACGGTCCGTACATACACTGTTGGGGTGGGGGTACGCTCCATACATACGCGGGTGTGGGTACGGTCCATTCATACACGAGTGTGGGTACGGTCCATTCATACACGGGTGGGGGTACGGTCCGTACATACACTGTTGGGGTGGGGGTACGCTCCATACATACGCGGGTGTGGGTACGGTCCATTCATACACGGGTGTGGGTACGGTCCATTCATACACGGGTGTGGGTACGGTCCATTCATACAAGGGTGGGGGTACGGTCCGTACATACACTGTTGGGGTGGGGGTACGCTCCATACATACGCGGGTGTGGGTACAGTCCATTCATACACGGGTGTGGGTACGGTCCATTCATACACGGGTGGGGGTACGGTCCGTACATACACTGTTGGGGTGGGGGTACGCTCCATACATACGCGGGTGTGGGTACGGTCCATTCATACACGGGTGGGGGTACGGTCCGTACATACACTGTTGGGGTGGGGTTACACTCCATACATACGCGGGTGTGGGTACAGTCCATTCATACACGGGTGTGGTTACGGTCCATTCATACACGGGTGGGGGTACGGTCCGTACATACACTGTTGGGATGGGGGTATGCTCCATACATACGCGGGTGTGGGTACGGTCCATTCATACACGGGTGTGGGTA
Source organism: Triturus cristatus (assembly GCF_964204655.1). Taxonomy (NCBI): domain Eukaryota; kingdom Metazoa; phylum Chordata; class Amphibia; order Caudata; family Salamandridae; genus Triturus; species Triturus cristatus. The sequence continues at coordinate 1,136,780,848 of NC_140583.1, read as the reverse complement.
CGGTCCATTCATACACGGGTGGGGGTACGCTCCGTACATACGTGGGTGTGGGTACGGTCCATTCATACACGGGTGTGGGTACGGTCCATTCATACACGGGTGGGGGTACTGTCCGTACATACACTGTTGGGGTGGGGGTACGCTCCATATATACGCGGGTGAGGGTACGGGCCGTAAATACACTGTTGGGGTGGGGGTACGCTCCATACATACGCGGGTGTGGGTACGGTCCATTCATACACGGGTGGGGGTACGGTCCATTCATACACGGGTGGGGGTACGGTCCGTACATACACTGTTGGGGTGGGGGTACGCTCCATACATACGCGGGTGGGGGTACGGTCCGTACATACACGGGTGGGGGTACGGTCCGTACATACACTGTTGGGGTGGGGGTACACTCCATACATACGCGAGTGTGGGTACGGTCCATTCATACACGGGTGTGGGTACGGTCCATTCATACACGGGTGGGGGTATGCTCCATACATATGCGGGTGAGGGTACGGGCCGTACATACACTGTTGGGGTGGGGGTACGCTCCATACATACGCGGGTGTGGGTACGGTCCGTACATACACTGTTGGGTGGGGGTACGCTCCATACATACGCGGGTGAGGGTATGGGCCGTACATACACTGTTGGGGTGGGGGTACGCTCCATACATACGCGGGTGTGGGTACGGTCCGTACATACACGGGTGGGGGTACGGTCCGTACATACACTGTTGGGGTGGGGGTACGCTCCATACATACGCGGGTGTGGGTACGGTCCATTCATACACGGGTGTGGGTACGGTCCATTCATACATGGGTGGGGGTACGCTCCATACATATGCGGGTGAGGGTACGGGCCATACATACACTGTTAGGGTGGGGGTACGCTCCATACATACGCGGGTGTGGGTACGGTCCATTCATACACGGGTGGGGGTTCGCTCCATACATACGCGGGTGTGGGTACGGTCCATACATACACGGGTGGGGATACAGTCCGTACATACACTGTTGGGGTGGGGGTTCGCTCCATACATACGCGGGTGGGGGTACGGTCCGTACGTACCCGTGCCCACGCTGTGGAGTGCTTGTGCGGCCCGTACCCAGGCCTTTGGCACATGGGTATGGGCCGTACCGCCATTGTTGGGGTGACGTGGGTGTGGGCGTGGTACGACTCGTACCCACGCTCTTAAGGCGTGGGTACGGTACGTACCTGTATTGTTGTGTTGCCGGTTCGTGTCGTCGCCCACTTCCGTTGTGGCGGACGCTGGCGTTGCTGGACACGCCCCCACCCCCTCGAAGTGACCAGGGCCTGGAGGTCAGGTATGTCCAGGGCATGTGTGCTGTGTGACTTGGGTGGGGGTTTTGTGTCCTGCCCCTGCCCCCCCCCCCTTTGCCCCTGGGTGTTGTTCTGACCTTCTGCGGCGTCTGCGTCGGTACCTGTAGAGGAGGTCGACTGCTATGAGGGCCGGGATGACACATAGGTTCGGGTCCATGTCTGTCCGTCGCGTACAGGTGCTCCTTCTGCGCGTCGTCCTGATTTCCCGGCAGTTTTTGGCTGCCGAAAAATATTCTCCGCGCGGGATGACGTCGGTGCGAATCGTACTTCCTGGTTCGTGACACGCAGGCTGCATGCGTCCCGACGTCACGTCGGCGCTTTTCCTGATGTCATTTGTGTGTATATTTACCTCGGTTGGTGTTTTGTACGATTCGTTGGAAATAGTGTTTCCGTGCGAATCGTACTTTCATGTTTGTAAAGTTTTGCAGCCGGGTACGAGTCGGACGGAGAATATGCTCCGACCGACGGTTCGTACCCGGTTTCTCCAGGATCGTAATCGGCACCAAAGTGTTTAAAAATGCACACCACAATCGTTCTATATGATTTAAAAAGAACTGAAACTACTACAGTTCTCTCAGGAAATAAAAGGGGACCCTTTAGCCTGTGTTTTAAAAAATAAATAAAGGCAAAATAACATTTTTTATTTAAGATATGTACCTGTTCCTCTGGTGAGCCACACAGCTGGCTGTACAGGGTCAGGACCTCTATAACCATCAACTCCAGCTTCTCTGGGGAGAAGACTGGGGTCCTGTCACTTATTCTTCCAGGCATCGTGGCTTCAAGAGGCTGGAAACAGCAGCAACGTTTGAGGTGTTCCTGCCTGCAGTGTTAGGAGGCAAGTGAACTATTTCTGAAGCACCATGTACATGTACATGCCATATGCGATTGTCAATGGAGATGGACGCATCCAATGGGTTTCACACATTGCTTTCACACACATTATATGGATGTGTCTGTCATGGAGTTTTACACCCACTACCAAGTCAACTTCCGCTGGCGGCCGTCTGATTGTAAATGTCCTAACTTTGAGGCTAGGCAGCCACCAATTTACATGTTGAAATACTGTGTTTTTAAATGTTATTGCAGTCAAAATGGTGGCTAATTGTTTGTAAATACAAATTTCTAATGTGACACATTTTTTAAACAAAAGCTGTATTATGTAGTGCATTAATATGGTTAAATTAGATATGTGTGTGGTTTTGTTAATACTTGAGCTGACGGAAGTTTTGATGATAAAATAAATTTAAAAAAAAGTGTAAATGATACATTCAAAATGTATTATTTACACATTTCTTTAAAAAAATTACTGGACGTGTCACACTTTTTATTTTTAAATAAAAAATAACAATAATACATGTTCTGTAAAATTATGTTAAGAAATCAAATGTATTTTTACAAATACATGACTTTTGGGTTATATATCATAAAAACGTTTGTAAATGTTATGAAAAAAAATATTTTTGAATACAGACACATGAACCCAGGGAGTGTGAGGATACAACAGCCTCAAGTTTTTGATCATTTGCAGACCTTGCCACCATGGAAGAACAGGATATAATCAAAAAATTCTGATTGAATAGGAAAACAATTATTTTTTTATGTCATCAGTTGGAGCCGGATCTTCTGCCTCAGATTCTGAATCACACAGCAATAACCCAAATACTCATGGCAATACCTCATTTTGTGGCCACAAGACCATTCAAATACTGTGGCAGAATCTGGTGGAATGTCACAACCAACTTTCAGCAGTGTGTTACTGTAAGTTCTTTCTTTAATGATGAAACACATCAAAAACTTCATCCAGTTTCCAAAATTCAGGATTTTGCCAATGTGAAGGGATATTATTATGCTTTACGACACCAACCACATTTGGTTGGAGCAACTGATGGTACACATATTGCCTAAGTACCACCATAACCCAGAGAACAAGTCTACTGTAATCAAAAGAAGTTCCATTCAATCAATGAGCAAGTTGCTGCTTACCAGATTCATACATCACAAGCATGTGTGCACGTTTTTGAGAATCCACCCAAGATTCCTTTGTTCTACATAACAGCACTATACACCTGCAAATGTCACAACCTGAACCTGAGAGGGCCTGTCTTGTTCAGTCATTATATTGTTTGGTTAATTTCATGTTGAATGATCTAAAATAGTGTTACATATTATGGCTCATTTACTTTTTTTCAATATAGGGGAGTCAGCTTATCCTACCCAACCATGGCTGGCACATTGAATCCAACAATGCCAGGGGAAGTTTGCTTCAAAGGATGAACATGGAGGAGAGTGGAGCGGGCTGTTGGGCTCTTGAAAACCAGATTTTGATGTATGGATACGACTGATGGAGCCTTCCTCTACTCACCCGATAAAGTGTGCAAAATCATCATAGCATGCTGCATGTTACACTACATAGCCCTGCAATGGAACATCCTGTACATTGCAGAGGAATAGGACCATGATAAGGCATTGAGTGAGTATGTTGAAATACCAAATGAAGATGACAGTGGTGAAGCAGAAGGAATTGACAACTTATCCACAAGTGTTAGTGTATATACACATATTATTACAATACATTTTAAATCAACTTTTAATCTAATGAGAATAAAACTAAATCCTGTCCTAAACATTTTTTAGAAAGGGCAAGTTAAGGTAAATCCAGGGCAAAGATGTTTGTTGATCTAAGTTTTGACTCATGGACTAGTGTGTTTATTTACTTTGTTTATCTTCGATTGGTTTTAGAATATGTGTCCTCAAAATGTGTCAATTGTAATGTGTCTATTTTGTAATGTCATACAAAACATATTTTTTTTGTTTTAATCTTTTTTTAAAATAATATGTTTATTACATTTGTTAAAAACATAATCAAAGTAAACACAAATAAACAGAGGAGTACGTCGACATCTGGCAGGAAAAATGTCAATGAGTTACATATTTGCGGTGCGGTGCACCAAGGGACATATCCTTACTCCTATTCAAAGACAAACTCATAAATTACAACATCAGGGGAGCATGTCAAAACAGTTTTATAGTGCAGAGGATGGTGTATCAGCAGGGTAATATCAACATATACATTCACAGTAAGTCAATAGGGGTTATCACAAGGCCAATAGCAGATACATGTCCAGCATCTGGTCATTACATTAGTCAGCACAGGCAAACAAGAATACTTCACTCCAGCCCATGCCTGGTTCTGTCCCTCATTTCATCAATAGGATAAAGTAGCAAGAAATCTTTGAGCGGTTGCCAAATATCACAAGGACGGGAGGTGACAGGTAGTAACGTTGCATAAGTGTCACTAGTTGTATTACAATAGATTAAGTCATGGACCCAGTCTTTTATAGCAGGCATTTGTGTTCTGCCCCAATGCAAGGAAATTTGTTGTTTTGCCAGGAGAAGGGCAAGTGCCGAGAACCTCCTGATACTTCTCTTAAGGGGCTTAGCATATCCCAGCAATGCCATGAGTGGTGAGGGCTACAGTTTATGGTCGACCATGAGGGACAGCTGGTGAAAAATGTCCTCCCAGTATGTCCTAACGGGTGGGCAACTCAAAGCAAGACACATGAAATCTGCATCCAGTGTTGCGCATCTGGAGCAGACACTAGATCCAGCTCCCACACTCCCCTGGCCCAGAACCCCACAGAGGGGCGCCTGGACTGGGAGAGACAATATAGTCGGGAGACAAGGAGCGTACTATCTGTGGAGGTGATCAACAACATGAGAGGTGGGAAGTCTTCCAATTCTGAGGCCACTGTAGGCAGAATGTCCAATAGGGCACTGGGCACTCTATGTAAGAGGAACCTGTCCATATAAGAAGCAGAGCCGCATGCCGCCATTTCAGTAACCGTGCCAGGCCGGGAGGCTGGAAATAGGTCTCCCACCGTGCAGAGTCTTAGTTTGCCCAGTGTCCTTTTGGTGAGTGTTTCAGTAGCGGGGGTATCCACAGATTGTCAGGCAAAGGTATATGGGCAGAGTAAAGGGTTTCATGTTGCAGGTTGCGTCGTCATTTAGTCCATGCCCAACAAGTTGTAGCTAATGTCTGTATTTCAGTGTGACAGCGTGGGAGCCCCTGCAATAGAAGTGACAATAGTGGGTATGAATGCACCTGGGATCTTTCAAGTTTAAGATATTGAATATGGGCATCCTGATGGTACCAGTAGTACGTGAAATGTACCTGAGCAACCAGGTAATAGAGGTAGAGGTCTGGAACTCCAAACCCACCCCACTCGTACGGCATGAAAAGCGTATTCCAGCTAATTCGGGGTTGCATGCCCGCCCATATCAGTCACGTCAATATAGATCATGAGGTAGCGAAGAAAGCTGAGGTCAATGCATTTGGGATATTTAAAAATAATATAGCAGCCGAGGCAAAAAGAAATCTTAATGATGGTGATTCGGCCCGCTATAGAAAGAGGGAGTATAACCCAGGTATCGACTTGGGATTTGAGGCGATCCATTACTGGCCCGTAGTTAAGTCGGATGGCCTCTGCAGCGTCGCAATGTAGGTAAATACCAAGGTGTTTAGGGGGGAGCGATACTCCAGCTTAAAGGAAACTCCACATCCACCTGGGTAGTGGCAGGGGTAATTGGAAAAATCTCAGATTTTGCCCAGTTTACGACCGGCCCCGAGTGCACTCCGAAGTGAAAAATTTCCCTCAACAATGGGGGGAGGTTCGCTTTTACTACTACTCAGGATTATGATCAGATAGCAAAAGATCTGGCTGTTCAATAAATTAGGGTCTATCAAAACTTCGTTACCAAGTTAGCAGCCCAAGTTGCGGTTCACCGTTCAGACTTATATGAGGTGTGAGAAAATTTGGGTCGCCTACTTGCTAAAACACTAAGGCAGAAGGAGGTTGCTAGGAGGGTGGATTCAATTCGGGATGAACTCGGGCAAATCCATTCAGAACCCTCTAAAGTCTTGGAGATCTTTAATAATTTTTATACTCAGCTGTACCTAAATGAAGATGTTACTGATATAGAAGGCAAATTTGTAGGGTTCTGGGAAGATAATGAGATCCTAAAACTAACTCCAGAACAAAAAGAAGAGCTAGAGGCCGATATTTCTATTGAGAAAATGGAGGCAGCAATGTTATCCCTTGCGGTAGGTAAGGCGGTGGGCCCAGATGGGATCCCCCTGGAATTCTTTAGAACCATCTTCTCGGCTCTAAAAGACGAATTGCTGGCAACGTTTTTAAGTACTCAAAAGGAATTACCCCCTCCGTCTTGGCAGAAATCAATAATTACAGTTTTTCTTAAAAAAGACAAACCTCCTGTGTTACCTTCCTCGTACAGACCTATTTCATTAATCAATGCTGACAGCAAAATGTACTCCAAAGTTCTAGCTGTTCGTCTGTCGAGTATTATTTCCACCCTCGTTTCACCACTTCAGCATGGGTTCATCCCTGGCCGCGACACAACCGATCACGTTCGTTGTGTGATAGCATTGATGGTCTGGGCAGAAGTTACAAAGACCCCTATCGGAATCATCCTGTTGGATGCCGAGAAGGCATTCAACAGGGTGTCGTTGTCAGGACCAGCTCTTCTCTTTTCGCTGGCGATTGACACAGGAGTAGAACGACGTAAGCTCCCAATTCCTCCTCAGAACTCCCCAGCCACGTACAATCTTAAATGCGTAGCCAGAAGAGCCTCAATGGGGAAAGGGGAATTGGACAGAGAAGAGAATGCACACACGTGTTGTCTTCCTTTCTTCTTCTTGCTATGTTGTCTATTTTTCTTCTGCTCTACTGTTCTAGTATGATGAAAAATAAAATTACATGTAAATCACTCTCTGACTCCTCTTCTCTTTCTAACCTTGTTCTCCTAAATTCGCTCTAAACCTACCCAGGAGCTGTGTGCCTTTGCTTCTCTTCTTATGCTACTTGTTCTTCTGTTCTTAGTATCATTCAATGTAATGTAATGGACTTGTGTTATTTGTTATTCTTTCTCTTATTTCTAACTTCTAATTTCTCTCCAAAGGTGCTCACTTACTGGACAGAGAACTGCAGCCTTGGTAAGTTTCCTTTTCTTCTTCACCTATATATATATATATCTTATTATCTAACTACAGTTGCTTTACTGTTGTTATTTTTCGTCACTGAGGTTAGACGCTATTTCTATTCTCTTAACCTTTTCTGTGTCATATGGATTCTGACCTTATGCGTGTTTTCACTCTCTAATTTGTATGAGAGACTATTAGGAAACGGCATTCACTTCAAACGAAAATGCCGCCACCCTCAGAACTCTCGTCGAGTACCTTGAACTATTTAATATTCACGACTTGTGCTGACTCTAGACTCGTACAAGATGACTTATTTAGAAATACTGCGCACTCGCTCTAAGGAAACGGAGCTTCTGGCGAGCATACGCAGTTACAAGGTTTACGGACCCTTTCTCAAGCAAAATTGGAACTGTCTTACTTAGAATAGCTGGCTGTACACGAACTCAAATATTTCCTCAAGATTCTCGCGACGCGTAGCTTCTTTTCCCTAAACTAACGCGACGCGTTGAAGACACCTCCTACTCCTCCTACTGTTCAGATGAAGTGCGCAGCTCTCTGCGCGCCTCACCTGTAACACTCCAATCTGGGAATCTTCTGTGAAATTCTGCTATTAGTCGTGGAGCATTTACTTCAGACTCTGGCTCCCAAGATCTCTCCTCAGGACCATAACCTTTCCAGTCTAGTAAGTAATATAACTTTCCTTTTTGCAGTTTAGAGTCTAGGATCTGTTGAACTACAAACTCCTCTCCTTTCTCAGTTTGAATTGGCTTTGGGGTCTTACTTAATCTAACTTATGGTACTGCCTTTTTTAGTAAAGAAACATGAAAGACTGGGTGTATACGTAATCTCTTGGGTAATTTTAACTGATAATTTAATGTGCTTAGCTTTTTTTTATTGGATAAGGTCCAATAAATCGTGGTTGAAACTTTCTAACCCCTTTTAGTCTGAGATTTTTTGTATTTAACCAAACCTTGTCTCCCACTACCAACTCAGGTTCTTTTCTTCTCTTTCTGTCTGCGTAGTGTTTGTAATTTGCCTTTGCTACAGTTAAATTTTGGATAGCTCTACTATGAACTTGTGTCAGTTGTTCTACCAAATCAGATACTGCGGGAACATCAACTTCTTGGAAGTTTAGGGAATGTTGTGGATGTCTACCAGTATTCAAAAAGAACGGAGTGTAACCAGTAGCAGCATTTGTAGTGTTATTATGTGCAAATTCTGCTGCCCATAGATAATCTGGCCAGTCTCCTTCCTGTTCTAGTAGACACATTCTTAGATACTGTTCCAGTTCCTGATTGGTGCGTTCTGTTTGTCCATCAGACTCTGGGTGGAAACTAGTGGAGTATCTGTTCTCTATGTTCAAACGCCTTGTGAATGCCTTCCAGAAATGAGACAGAAACTGAGAGCCCCTATCTGACACTAAAACCTTAGGTATGCGATGTGCGCGAACTACATGCTGGCTGAAAGCATCCGCTAAAACCTTGGCAGATGGCACCCCCTTTAAAGGCACAAAATGCACCATCTTTGTAAAGGCATCCACACAAACTAAAATGGTATCATAACCATGGCTGGAGGGTAAATCTACTACGAGATCTAAGGTTACAGTGTGCCAAGGAAAAGGAGGGGTGGGTAAAGGCTGTAACCGACCTTGTGGACGTCTTCTTTCTGATTTTCCTTTTGCGCAAGTCTCACAAGTTGCCACATACTGTATGTCCTTGATCATGTTTGGCCACCAGAACCGTCTGCGCACCAATTCCTTAGTCTTGTTGATGCCCTTGTGCCCTGCTAAGATACTATCATGACATTCTTTTAAAGCCTTTAATTGCATCTCTGCAGTGGGCAAGTATAATGCTCCATTGTGATAGGGTAGACCTTCTCGAATTTCTCTCCTGGAATCTTCCTTTAACCAACTCCTCATTTCTTCACAACTCAAGGTATTAGATTTCTCTCGATTCTCAACTGCTTCTTGTAATACGGCACTGATTACCTTTTCCGCTGGAATAATTGCCTGATCTAGAACCTTTTCCATAACTCCTTCCGTCTCTAATCTGGATAGGGCATCCGCCTTTCCATTCTGGGTTCCGGGTCGATAAGTAATGACAAAATCATATTCAGAGAAATACAAGGACCAGCGTAGCTGTCTGGGAGTCAAAGTTCTGGCTGATTTTAAAAATTTCAAATTTCGGTGATCAGTATTGTCAAGACCCCATTGTTCTGTTTTAACTTAAATTCCAAAAGAGCTGACTCCCTCTCTGATAGACTGTGCTTGACCAAATATCCCCGTTGGTTAAGATTGGCTCCGACCTGGAGAACGTCTCTCAAGTCCATCCTCAATGGCCTGAGAGAATCTGTTTTCCGCGGTTTGTAACGAGTTTTCACTTTTTAAGAAGGTCTGCGGTCTAGTCGTTCTGATCGCGAGACACTTCTTTGTTTTCAACGCGCCTGCGCGATATTCGCGCGGCGCACTTCAACTGAAAGAATCCCAGCAACGGTCGTGTTTGTGCTCCTGTGTGCCCGTGTTTCCTGAGGAGAAAACACACGTTGAAATAATTCAGCGCTCGACTTCCAATGTTCAGGGAAGTTATTCAGTACACATTTCAAATGGGTTTTTGAGTGTTCTTACGTTACCCTTTTGAAATTCACAGAGTTTTCTCAGCAAGAGTTAGAAGGCGGTGTGAGCAGTGGAGTATTTGAATCCTGGAGAAGCGTTTCAGTCAAGAGAAACCTTCTCTCCACAGAAGTAAGAGTATTTAATACTTTTTCAATTGTCAAGTGAAGGCTGAAAAGAAAAAGCATTGGAGGAACCCTGACAAATGTATGAGCAGAACTTTCATATTAACGCTTGCAACTAAAACTCAAGCAGCAAGTATTTCAACTGCAATTTGTACTTGTTATAGACTTCTTGAGGTAGATTACAAGTTCTAAAAAGAAAAGAGACACTAATGGTCAGAAGTTCCCAAAGGAGTCTACAATTTATTTTTGAAAAGATAAAAGACTGAACTGTCGCACAAGACTGTACAATCTATACCTTTGGTTGGAGAAGTATCTCCATTTGCCAAGAACTGCAAAATAGAGAATACAGAATTTCTGAAGACTGATCAATAAAACAATAGGCAAAACTAATTAGATAGAGAGTGGCTAGTTCTCTGGTATTAAAAGGTAATTGTAAAAGTCAATAGATCAATAATCTAGAGTAGAGTAGGTAGGGAAGATATTAAACAAGTGTGTTTGTCATTTCAGGTATCTTCATAGGAAGCTCAGTGAAGAACCGTATCCAGAGGCAGTCTCTCTCTTGTTTTGTCATCCACTTCCCCTTTCCCCCTTGGCTGAATGCAGAGGCAATAGTTAATCTCTTGTCACTGGGTTTGGCAGGAGGGATTTGAGGACTAGTCATCTGTTCCTGAGGAGATCGCGACTCTAGATCTGACAAGTATACACTGTTACTACATGCCGAGCTCCCATCAGATAATGCCTCCATTCCTTGAAAGCATCTTTAATGGCCAGTAATTCTTTTTCTGTGATAGTATAATTGATTTCTGGGGGTGTTAATTTTCGAGAGCGGAAGGCCACTGGATGGAGTTGGCCCGTAGTTTTGTGTCTCTGTGATAACACTCCTCCCAAGGCCAGATTCGATGCATCCGTTTCAACAAAGAATGGTTCCACAGGATCTGGATGCAACAAAATAGGCGCTGTGGTGAAATCCTTTTTTAACCGCACAAATGCTGCCTCAGCTTCCGCATTCAACTGGAAAGGAACTCCCTTCTTCAATAAACGTGTGATTGGAATTAACTTTTTTGAGAAGTCCTGGATAAACCTCCTATAAAAGTTGGCAAATCCTATGAAACTTTGGATTTCCTTAACTGATGTAGGGGATTTCCACTCAATCACAGCCTTTATCTTGTGTTCATCCATGGTGATTCCTCCAGGAGCAAGTACAAATCCCAAAAACTCGACTGAGGTTACATCAAAGGCGCATTTGTCCAGTTTGACAAATAACCCATTCTCACAAAGTCTTTGTAGCACTTTTTTGACATGTTCTTCATGTGTCTCTACTTCTGTCGAGTAAATCAGTATATCATCGATATATACAATCACTATCTGATCTATGCAATCCTTCAAAACATCATTTAAAAAATGTTGAAATGCTGCTGGTGCATTGCATAGCCCATACGGCATCACCTGGTATTCAAATAAACCTTGCTTAGTTCTAAATGCCGTCTTCCACTCATTTCCTTCTCTGTATCGGACCAGGTGGTAAGCTCCTCGCAAATCAAGTTTTGTATAGATTTTAGCTTCTTTCACCTGGTCCAGAAGAGTGGAAATCAGAGGTAAAGGGTAGCGGTTCTTGATTGTTATCCGGTTTATTGCCCTGTAGTCTATGCACGAGCGTAATTATCCACTTTTTTTTGGAATAAAAAACAAGGGGGAAGAAACTGGAGACTGCGAAGGCCGAATGAAACCATTCTCTAGATATTCTGCCAGATAATTCTTTAAGTGTTTATCTTCTTGTTCGGTCAAAGCATAGATTCTACTGCAGGGTAAATTCACTCCAGGTTCCAAATCTATCTTACAATCATACTCCCTGTGAGGAGGTAATTTCTTTGCTTCGACTTCATTAAAGACATCCTGGTATTCTTGATACTTTTCAGGTAAGGTCACCGTGTCTATCAGACAGACCGAATTTTCATTTTCACTTAAATGATAAGCAGGAGATTTATCTGTTCTGAGTTCATAGTCTTTGAGACAATTTTCCTTGCAGTAATTTGAGTTCAAGGCTATCGTTCTTGCTGCCCAATCTATGGTGGGGTTATGCTCGGTGAGCCAAGGTAACCCTAAGATCAATTGAAATTGGGGGCATCAATTAAATTGAATTGTAAAATTTTGCGATGTCCTTCTGTAGTTTCTAGTTGCACTGGTTCTGTGTGGCTCACGATAGCGCCTGATGACAGATTGGTACCGTCTAAGGCTCTGACTGGTTCACTCTTCTCTTTCCGGATTGCTTGTAATCCAATTCTCTCTGCAAACTGTAAATCTCAAAAATTACCCGTTGCTCCAGAGTCTATCATCACAGCAATCTGTTCCCATCTATTTTCTCGATAGCTCAGAGTTACAGATATCACCAAATGAGGAGCGGCTGATTGCAATGTACTTGCCAAAGCATGATTCTTTGGAGCTGAATTTGTTTCTGCAACCACCAGTCCAACTCCATCTACTGGTGGCGCGTGGCGTTTTCCGCGGACTGTGTCTTGGGCTTTTTGGGGCAATCCCGAACAAAATGCCCGCTTCCTCCACAATAGAGACACAATTTATTGTTCCGCCTCTTTTCCTTCTCCTCCTTTGTAAGAGGTCCACGGATAGTTCCTATCTGCATGGGCTCAATTCCGCCATTTGAATCATGTTCCTTGTGAGGTTCGTATCTGGCCCTATCAAAACGCGGTACACTGGGTCGATAATCTCGTTTCTTCTCGCCCCTTCTCTCGCTCTGGCGAAAATCAATCTCCAATACTAGGTCCACCAAAGCGGAGATGTCAGTAGGACGATTGGGAACTTGCGCTAAAGCATCCTTTAATTCATCCTTTAGCCCCCGATAAAATACTGCTGCTCGTTTGTTCTCTGGCCATTCCGTCTCTAACACCAACTTGTTGAATTGTGCCAAGTATGCCACTAATTCTCTGTTTCCTTGTCGGATCTCCAAAAGTTCATCATCTGTAGCTTGAGACACCTTTCAACGATCAAAAATTCGCATGAACTCTTTCTTGAAGTCATCTAAATTAAATAGCACAGGGTCGTTTCTGGTGACCAAGGGCATTGACCAAGCTGCGGCATCCCCACTTAAGTAAGATAGGATAAATGCCACACGAGACTGCGCATCAGGAAACAGTGCAGGTCTGCACATAAAGTGCAAGGAACATTGTGTTAAGAAGACTTGAGCCTTCTGGGGGTCTCCACTAAAGTGTTCAGGGGGTGCTAGGGGAATCACCGGAGATAAGGAATGTATTACTTGTGTGTTTACCTTTGACTGGGATGAAGCGGATTCCCCAAATGAACCCAAAACTAGGGAAGATATCTTAAACCCATCTCCTGAAACTAAACTCCCTATTCTTTGTGCCAATTCTGTGGTATCCTTTTTGAGTTCTCTATTTTCTTCTCTAACTGTAATCAATTCTCTTTGTATCTCATCCAAAATGTCCCCCAGCTTCTTTAAATCTTAACCTTACGCCATTCTGCTCAGGTGCCTATACCTCGTGGGCACTTCACTCTGTCAGGACCAGCTCTTCTCTTTTCACTGGCGAGTGACACAGGAGCAGAATGACGTAAGCTCCCAATTCCTCCTCAGAACTCCCCAGCCACGTACAATCTTAAATGCGTAGCCAGAAGAGCCCCAATGGGGAAAGGGGAATTGGACAGAGAAGAGAATGCACACACGTGTTGTCTTCCTTTCTTCTTCTTCTTATGTTGTCTATTTTTCTTCTGCTCTACTGTTCTAGTATGCTGAAAAATAAAATTACATGTAAATCACTCTCTGACTCCTCTTCTCTTTCTAACCTTGTTCTCCTAAATTCGCTATAAACCTACCCAGGAGCTGTGTGCCTTTGCTTCTCTTCTTATGCTACTTGTTCTTCTGTTCTTAGTATCGTTCACTGTAATGTAATGGACTTGTGTTATTTGTTATTCTTTCTCTTATTTCCAACTTCTAATTTCTCTCCAAAGGTGCTCACTTACTGGACAGAGAACTGCAGCCTTGGTAAGTTTCCTTTTCTTCTTCACCTATATATATATATATCTTATTATCTAACTACAGTTGCTTTACTGTTGTTATTTTTCGTCACTGAGGTTAGACGCTATTTCTATTCTCTTAACCTTTTCTGTGTCATATGGATTCTGACCTCATGCGCGTTTTCACTCTCTAATTTGTATGAGAGACTATTAGGAAATGGCATTCACTTCAAACGAAAATGCCGCCACCTCTCAGAACTCTCGTCGAGTACCTTGTACTATTTAATATTCAAGACTTGTGCTGACTCTAGACTCGTACAAGATGACTTATTCAGAAATACTGCGCACTCGCTCTAAGGAAACGGAGCTTCTGGCGAGCATACGCAGTTACAAGGTTTACGGACCCTTTCTCAAGCAAAATTGGAACTGTCTTACTTAGAATAGCTGGCTGCACATGAACTCAAATATTTCCTCAGGATTCTCGCAACGTGTAGCTTCTTTTCCCTAAACTAACGCGACGCAGTTGAAGACACCTCCTACTCCTCCTACTGTTCAGGTGAAGTGTGCAGCTCTCTGCGCACCTCACCTGTAACACTCCAATCTGCCAATCTGACTAGAGCGCTGACCCGTTTCCTATTAAGGAACAAACTGCCGCCATGTTGCAATCGACCTTGCACCCAATGCTGTTTACACAATTTAGACAACACGGCAACCATCATTCCTTTCTTCTTATACTGGATACCTTTCTTGATATGGGACCCTTTAGTTGGGGACCTGACAGTCGTGGCCTTTTCTTTGGGAGGTACTGCGTTTGAAGGGATTTGGTCCGGGTATACTTCAAGCTATCAAGTCACTTTATCAATTACCCACGGCGTGTATACGCTTGTCGGGTAGAGAGTAAGAATCTTTCATAATTAGCCGCGGAACGAGGCAAGGCTGTCCCAGCTCTCCTTTATTATTTGCGTTATATATTGATTTCTTTTTGTCTTAATGAAATCAGTCCAACGACATTAAACCTGTGGAAGTGGGTGACTTTAAGCATAGAGCGTTGGCATATGCAGACGATATTGTTATTCTCACTACTGATATTCCTTCTGCACTATCAACAACTGAACACCTTGCCTTGCAGTATGGGTTAATGTCTGGCTATAAACTAAACCTAACTAAAACTCAGATTTTATGTGTGGGGGGTAACCCTCCGGATGGCATTTTCACCCTCTCGGAAGCTACCTACTTGAGGATCAAGTTGTGTTCACCCGTCAATAAAATTCCTGAAATTAACTTGAACAGAGTATTAGATAGAGTTAAGGCTACGTTAGAGAGAATAAACAATCTTCATCTGTCACTGCATGGGAGGTCAAATGTTTTAAAGATGCTGGTGCTGCCCAAACTTTTATACCTGTTCCACTTGAATTTCCAGCTATATACTTTAAAAGGCTTGAGAACATTAGATCTAGTTTTTTTTGGGCATAGAAGGGCATACAAAAAGATGGTGCTCCCTAGAACTGTGTGGAGGCTGGGGGATTCCGTATTTTTTGTTTTATTACTGGGCGGCAGCGTTGAAATTTATGTCTCCTCTGGTTGTTGGAGAAAGGGCTAAGCTGCTGCCCTGCCACGCTCCATCAATCTACGAATTTGGATTGGGTGAAAAGGCATTTGCTGCTTGGTAAAATTTGCTGAGCCCAGCTATTATAAAAAAAACAAGTTTAAAATTTATCAGGCTGCCTTTGCTTTCTGGAGGCGAGTTAAGGGGCATCTAGGTCTTCCGAAAATAAATGCCTATATCCCTTTTGAGGCTGTAGGTGTACTTCCTCCAATCTTTCGAGACTATACTATTACTAGGTGGACGCAGAAGGGGATCTCCCGGTTAGGAGATCTCTGTCCAGATGGCCAATTTTTATCTTTTACAGAGCTAAAACTACAATATGGCTTATCAAAATATGATTTCTTTAAATACTTGCAAATTCGTAGCTTTTTTAATACATTAGCTCCAGGTGGTATGCACCAATTTAGAAAAATTCCCTTAATAGAACAGTTGGGGAAAAGTATGCCTATTGGCTTCTTCTATTCTAGTTTGATAAAGTTATTGCCAGACGACTTACAGTATTGTCAGGAAAGGTGGGAAAGGAAGTTAAATAGAGAGAGAATTGCATTAAATACTTCTATTGCCTTGGCAAATGAAATATTAATGACTGGTAGGATGCGTGCACAACTTTATATGGCTATTTATGATTTATATTATACACCGGGTAAGATCGCTAAATGGGGTACAGGAGCTGGAACTAAATGCAATAGGTGTGTTACTCCAGCTGCAGATGCTGTCCACATGTTCTACTGTAGTGATCAAGTCCACTCAGTTGAGATGTTTCAAAGAGATTTATTTCAAGTTGGTAAAAGATCACAGGTAGATTATAAGTAGATCAAATTAAGACCAAGTCTAGATCAGATAAAGACCCCACCAGGAGCAGCCTCAGCCCCAGTCAACTGACATTACTCACTGGAGATTCCCAACATTCTGACTGCATCATCACATGAACATTCCACTGGTGGTAGACTGGCATTGCATCAACATTAGCAGGATATAACATCTACTCATGCTCAAAATTGGTGGCTCTCCTATCTGCAATTCAATCCTTTTTGGCAGTAGTAGTGGGATCAACAGTTTGCATTACTGGGGAGATGGTATTGATAGGAATTAAAACAGAAGCTGAAGTGGAAATAAGATCGAAGTCTATAACTTCCTTTCTGTTTATCTGTATGGCGATCCTGCGCGCTTGTATTACGAAAGACTGGATCTCCTCTGACCCTCCGTCATTTTTTGTTTGGAGGGCCAGACTTCTGGCGACCTTTAATATGGAATCTGCAATCTATAAGGCAAAGAGATTTAGAAAGAGAGGAAAGGGGATAAAAATGTGGGCGCCAATTGCCGAATGGATTGAAGAGTCTGTAAGATAGGGTATATTGTGTGTCATAATCCTCTTTGATTAATACTCATTACTGGGGTCTGCTCTATTGTTATCTCTATTTGGGTTCCTAGAGCCTGCGGCTCCTGTTCTTCCTTTTTTGTTTTTCTGTTTTTGTAGAACGCTGCCCTGTCAATTCACCTTATCGGATTTATGTGCTGGTTCTGGTCGCCACGTATACAATGTTGTGGATTTTGAAATGTGATTTTTCCTTGCAGATGGCGCTCCTGCAGGTGGCTGATAAGGGGGTCCATAGCAATAATGAACAAGAGGGGGCCTGTAAACAGGGGGAGCTGTGTTGTCATTATCCCATTCACTTTCAGTTGGGCGACCGGACTGAAGTATAAAAGGTGAATCAGATTTTAAAAAACGATTGGTATTCCTAACTTTTGCATTACGGCATATATGAAGGTCCATTCCAATGAATCAAATGCCTTCTCGGCATCCAGCAATACGGCCGCGGCTAGGTGGGATGGCTCCATTCGATTCATTACTGAGAATATTGTACGTAAATTTATCTTCGTGTTTTGGCCAGGTATAAAACCTGCTTGATAAGGGCATAACACGGTGTCAACTAATAGCTATAGGCGGGTGGCAAGAAGTTTGTTGAGGATTTTATAGTCAGGATTCAGGAGCGACAATGGCCTGTACGACTGGCACTGGGTGGGTGCCTTACCAGGCTTCAGTAATAGGGTCACTATGGCTTCGCGCATAGTCAGGGCGAGGGAGCCATTTTCAAGGACTTCGGCATAGACTCCAACAAGACGTGGCGCAAGAATATCCTGATAACCTTTGTACAAGTCTGCCGTGAGGCCATCAGATCCTGGGGCATGTCTACTAGCTAAGTCTTTGATTGCTTGCTTGACTTCATCAACATCGATTTGGGATGCCGACAATTTGCGCTGTCCGTCCTCGAGCCAGACCATGGCAATTTCCTGCAAGTAGTCACGCAGGGCCTACTCTCCGGTGGGATTGCACATCTCGTACAGCCTTGTGTAGTAGGTCAACAGGGCCTCAGAGATATCAGTAGTGGTTATTAAAGGCTCCTCACTATCCGAGTCTAATTGCGGAGCAGACAAGCCAATGTTCTACCCGGCCGCTCCCCCTCTCCATAGACTCTGGCCGCAGCATATTTGCCCAGGTATTTGATTTCCTGGTGGCTGCATTGTTAAACTCCATCATCAATGCGGACCAGGCTGGCGAGGGGTCAGTGAGAGAAACCATGTCAGTCGCTCTCAGTTTCTGTTTGAGTTTGCTAAGTTCCCCACGAATAGCACGGAGCACTCCTGCATGCTTGGAAATACAGATCATGTGCATCACCGCTTTAAAGGTGTCCCATAGTATCAATTGGGACTCTACAGTACCATCATTAAGGTCAAAATATTCCTGAATGGCTTCTCCCATTTCACTATGGAACACAGGGTCGAGTAAGGCAGATGAAGGGAACCTCCACAATGGTTGTTGCCTAGGGAGCAGTGAGAGCTCCAAAACAAGGCAGACTGGGGAATGATCCGATATAGTGCGAGGTAGATAGTCAATTTTGCGCACGTCTAATAGTAGCTGTGGTGTGAGATGCCAATGGTCTACGAAGGACCAGGTCCCGTGGGGAGCAGAGTAAAAGGAGTATGTACGGGTCGTCGGGTGGTGAGTGCGCCAGGGATCAGAAAGCAGTGAGGTTGCAACGGCGTCGACAGCCCAAGAGCAGAGTGGGGTTTCGTAATTCATCCCAGGCCACTGGAGTCCATCACAGGGTCAAGCGTAAGATTAAAGTTGCCTCCCATCAGGATGGTATCGGTCCCCAGTCTGTCAATACTTGCTGAGAGAGTGGAAAAGAAGTCAGTGGAATCAATATTCGGTGCATACACATCAACGAGTAAAATAACTTCCCCCCAGCATCCCTTTCACCAGGAAATATCGGCCCTCGGGGTCGGCAACCACCGCAACGGTCCTGAAGGGAAGAGAGTGATGTACCAATATGCATACCCCTCTTGAATATGAGCTGTAACAGGCAAAGAAACGGGACTCCCCCAAATTGAAGGCAAAACAGTGTGTAGGTTGGGCGCATAATGGGTCCCCTGGAGGAAAGCTATTTGGATAGAGTGCCTGGCCAGATAGGTCAACACTTGTCTGCCTTGTTTTGGGATTGGCCAAACCACAAACATTCCAAGATAAACATTGGAGGTGTAGATCAGAGCTGGTGCCACCATTAGCATTCAGTGGGTCACCCGCAATAATGGTTGTATAACCCAAATGCCAGCATAGCAGGCATCCTGTACTGCAAATAAGGACACCACTCCACAAGAATCCGCAAACAAACTAAACAACATCATAAACCTATACAATTGAATAGAGGGTAGAGGCTATAGAGGTCCTCACCTGACAAGTGAAAAGTGTCTCTATGTATTGTGGTAGTGTAAAGAACCAAGAGCACTCCCCTCTATGCTCCTTAACTAGGAATGAAATCCTATACCAACATTACATAGAAAAGGGTTCAGTACTATTCAACAATTGTAACAACCAATATCGGTATTAAAGAGGCAGTAAGCACATAATGAGAACGCCAATTGCAATTTTCCTCCTTGTTTGATTCTTGTAAATGTGACAATTTTTAGACATTACATTAATCACGTCTCACGTTTTTGTCTATTGATAGATATGAGCAACTTAAAATGTTACCTATATTTGTATGCATGCAGATTCAATGGACAGAAACAGCCATGGTTTTACAATATATATATTACCTACTGGCGGTCGCCAGTAGGTAGTTATAGTTAGGACCACGTTTCCATAGGAAAACCTCAACATTCTATTTTGAATAACTTTGGCGCCGGTCGACGAATCCTCGCGAATTTCTCAAAATAGGTGGGGCGCTACGCTCCGCTCCTACCCTGAAAGTCTCGGGGGGATTCGTCAAGCGGGGGCTGAGTTAAAGGGGGGGTCCCAAAACGCGTTTTTCCCATGCATTTTTCCATAGGACCTTTAGAACGAGCTACAGCCCGAACGGCTGAACAGAATTACTAGAAATTTGGCAGAGAGGTAGTCCCTAGGTCAAGGAAGTGCCTTTTGTAGGTTTGGTGTAAATCTGTTCAGTAGATTCTGAGAAAATAGCCTTTAAATCAATATATATATCTGAGCCAGCTTACGGTACGCTTACGGTACGCTTACCGTAAGCGTACGGTGGCGTGCGCGAGCGCGATTCTGATTGGCTGTTAGATCTTAGTAAACATTCGAATCGGCCGAAACCAGGAAGCGGCGGCCGCCATTTTGTGTATTTCACTCTGAAAAAAAAGAGTGAAAACAAGGAAAGGGGGCAAGGAGGAGAGTTACAGACCCCCTAACAATTGTAAGGGGGTCAAAGAAGGACAGAAAAGTACAATAAAAACATTTATTGATTTTAAAAAAAATCACGGGGTACGCGTACGGTAAGCTCAACGTACGCGTACGGTAGAAAAAAAAGAAAAAAAAAGAAATGAAATGCAGATTTAAGAGTTTAGATATTAGGGGGCTCTAAAAAGAGCCGTTGTGTTTATGAAGTGATTTGATTTTTTAGTGGTACCTACAAGTAAGTACCGATGCAGAGTCTAAGGTTCAAGAGGAAGACTCTGTTCCCTTCATCATTGAAGTGCACACCATCTCCTCTATAAATGTCTTGCATGTCATAACGCAAGTTGTTGTGGTAAATGGCACCCATACCATAGTCACGGAGGAAAGCAGAAACAGATTTGTTGACGTGCTTTCTTGCTTTGTCAATCTGTGGACAGAAATGATTGGACCAGTTCCATTTTTGCCTTTGGCATATGTTGGAAAACACAAAGGCAGTTTTAGGGAAAAGTGTAAACAGTTGTGCAAAGGTGTCCTTCATAAGCATTTCCAGACCTACCCCAGTCAAAGTGCCTAGGTCATTGCCACCACAGTGCACTATTATGAGGTCAGGGTGTTGGATTTGAATGAAGGATTTTACCAATGGCATCAATTGGTGCCACTTTAACCCTCTCTGACCAATCCATTTAATGTCTACATTTGGCAAAGCAAGGTCTCTCACCATATCTGTTTTCTCTGCAAACTTTTCACTCCAGAAGACATAGCTGTGCCCTACAATCCACACTGTGAACATCTTCAAAGGAGAACTGGATGCACTCAGGAGGTGTCTTTCAGTAGAATGGCAATAAGAAAAGAAAGACAGTTTGGAAATGGAGGCATACATATTTTTTACAAAACAAAAAGAACTGATTGGCTGTTTCATACCATTCCAGAATAAAAACTAGGCTGTATGTGAAAATTAATAGAAGCATGTTTTGTATTGGTACAAAAAAATGTGTAACCAAAGAACAGTACTATGGATTTGCTGTTAGGTTTGAAAAGTCAAGCACTCTTGCTCTGTGGAATTGAAACATTGTGTGTCGAACTTCTGACCTAACTGCACACAGCAGTGTTCCATGAGCTGTTGCTATGGTAGCAGGCAGAAGTCAAGTTGGGGGAAGGGTACTAGGCAGAAGTCAAGTTGGGGGAAGGGTACTTTTGGAAAAGGGTTGGTTTTCAACCAATAGAAATGTGTGATTACATTTGAAAAAAAGGGGGAAGCACTGAGATTTGAAACTTACATGTATATGTGTGGAAAAATAGAGGGAAAGTTTGCCATTATCTGGTTCTGCTGAGAGGAGACAGGTGAACACAACAGAGATCCTGGCTCTGATAATCTGCTGTTTGAGTGTCACATTTCTTTCAGAACTAACTAATTTTAAAGGTGAGTTTACAGTTTGAGAGGGTATGTATGTGGTAACTTAAGAAATGAATAATAGAAATGGGAATTGTTTTTGTTGTAGTTACACATGGTGGTTTCATAATGTGTCAGTGTGTAAAAGTGATTTACACTTGCCCCTGAAAAAATAAAAGAGCAGTAAGTGTGCTTTGAAATTGGCAAAGAAATTTCGTTTTGGCACTAATGTGAAAACATGACTCTGTGTGCATAGAAGAATTATAGACAGAGATTTATTGCGTCTTGCTCTGGTGATTTCACAGTTGCATTAGATGGAAAGGGGGAGCGAATTTTTTGGGGAAGAAGCAGAGGCTTAGCACACACCCATGTCCTTGCCGTGTATAGTCATGCACAGTATGTACAAGCCAGTGGGGTTTTCAGGTTTAAGTCTGTAATGCAAATACATTCAGCATCACTAAGGCTGGTTGCCCTTGCTGGAGTGTAGGCAGTCACAGAGAATGCACATGGTGGTGGTCTGAAAAAAAAACAGGTTGGACACGTGCAATTAAATAAAGCAAAAATAGTGGTTTCATAATGTGTCAGTCTGTAAAAGTGATTTCAAATTGTAAAAAGAGATTTACACTTGCCCCTGAATAAATAAAAGAGCGGTAAGTGTGCTTTGAAATTGGCAAAGAAATTTCGTTTTGGCACTAATGTGAAAACATGACTCTGTGTGCATAGAAGAATTATAGACAGAGATTTATTGCGTCTTGCTCTGGTGATTTCACAGTTGCATTAGATGGAAAGGGGGAGCGAATTTTTGGGGGAAGAAGCAGAGGCTTAGCACACACCCATGTCCTTGCCGTGTATAGTCATGCACAGTATGTACAAGCCAGTGGGGTTTTCAGGTTTAAGTCTGTAATGCAAATACATTCAGCATCACTAAGGCTGGTTGCCCTTGCTGGAGTGTAGGCAGTCACAGAGAATGCACATGGTGGTGGTCTGAAAAAAAAACAGCTTGGACACGTGCAATTAAATAAAGCAAAAATAGTGGTTTCATAATGTGTCAGTCTGTAAAAGTGATTTCAAATTGTAAAAAGAGATTTACACTTGCCCCTGAAAAAATAAAAGAGCAGTAAGTGTGCTTTGAAATTGGCAAAGAAATTTCGTTTTGGCACTAATGTGAAAACATGACTCTGTGTGCATAGAAGAATTATAGACAGAGATTTATTGCGTCTTGCTCTGGTGATTTCACAGTTGCATTAGATGGAAAGGGGGAGCGAATTTTTGGGGGAAGAAGCAGAGGCTTAGCACACACCCATGTCCTTGCCGTGTATAGTCATGCACAGTATGTACAAGCCAGTGGGGCTTTCAGGTTTAAGTCTGTAATGCAAATACATTCAGCATCACTAAGGCTGGTTGCCCTTGCTGGAGTGTAGGCAGTCACAGAGAATGCACATGGTGGTGGTCTGAAAAAAAAACAGCTTGGACACGTGCAATTAAAAAAAGCAAAAATAGTGATTTTATAATGTGTCAGTCTGTAAAAGTGATTTCATATTGTAAAAAGAGATTTTCACTTGGCCCGAAAAAAAAAGAGCAGTAAGTGTGCTTTGAAATTGGCAAAGAAATTTCGTTTTGGCACTAATGTGAAAACATGACTCTGTGTGCATAGAAGAATTATAGACAGAGATTTATTGCGTCTTGCTCTGGTGATTTCACAGTTGCATTAGATGGAAAGGGGGAGCGAATTTTTGGGGGAAGAAGCAGAGGCTTAGCACACACCCATGTCCTTGCCGTGTATAGTCATGCACAGTATGTACAAGCCAGTGGGGTTTTCAGGTTTAAGTCTGTAATGCAAATACATTCAGCATCACTAAGGCTGGTTGCCCTTGCTGGAGTGTAGGCAGTCACAGAGAATGCACATGGTGGTGGTCTGAAAAAAAAACAGCTTGGACACGTGCAATTAAAAAAAGCAAAAATAGTGGTTTTATAATGTGTCAGTCTGTAAAAGTGATTTCATATTGTAAAAAGAGATTTTCACTTGGCCCGAAAAAAAAAGAGCAGTAAGTGTGCTTTGAAATTGGCAAAGAAATTTCGTTTTGGCACTAATGTGAAAACATGACTCTGTGTGCATAGAAGAATTATAGACAGAGATTTATTGCGTCTTGCTCTGGTGATTTTACAGTTGCATTAGATGGAAAGGGGGAGCGAATTTTTGGGGGAAGAAGCAGAGGCTTAGCACACACCCATGTCCTTGCCGTGTATAGTCATGCACAGTATGTACAAGCCAGTGGGGTTTTCAGGTTTAAGTCTGTAATGCAAATACATTCAGCATCACTAAGGCTGGTTGCCCTTGCTGGAGTGTAGGCAGTCACAGAGAATGCACATGGTGGTGGTCTGAAAAAAAAACAGCTTGGACACGTGCAATTAAAAAAAGCAAAAATAGTGGTTTTATAATGTGTCAGTCTGTAAAAGTGATTTCATATTGTAAAAAGAGATTTACACTTGCCCCTGAAAAAATAAAAGAGCAGTAAGTGTGCTTTGAAATTGGCAAAGAAATTTCGTTTTGGCACTAATGTGAAAACATGACTCTGTGTGCATAGAAGAATTATTGGCACAGATTTATTGCGTCTTGCTCTGGTGATTTCACAGTTGCATTAGATGGAAAGGGGGAGCGAATTTTTGGGGGAAGAAGCAGAGGCTTAGCACACACCCATGTCCTTGCCGTGTATAGTCATGCACAGTATGTACAAGCCAGTGGGGTTTTCAGGTTTAAGTCTGTAATGCAAATACATTCAGCATCACTAAGGCTGGTTGCCCTTGCTGGAGTGTAGGCAGTCACAGAGAATGCACATGGTGGTGGTCTGAAAAAAAAACAGCTTGGACACGTGCAATTAAATAAAGCAAAAATAGTGGTTTCATAATGTGTCAGTCTGTAAAAGTGATTTCAAATTGTAAAAAGAGATTTACACTTGCCCCTGAAAAAATAAAAGAGCAGTAAGTGTGCTTTGAAATTGGCAAAGAAATTTCGTTTTGGCACTAATGTGAAAACATGACTCTGTGTGCATAGAAGAATTATAGACAGAGATTTATTGCGTCTTGCTCTGGTGATTTCACAGTTGCATTAGATGGAAAGGGGGAGCGAATTTTTGGGGGAAGAAGCAGAGGCTTGGCACACACCCATGTCCTTGCCGTGTATAGTCATGCACAGTATGTACAAGCCAGTGGGGTTTTCAGGTTTAAGTCTGTAATGCAAATACATTCAGCATCACTAAGGCTGGTTGCCCTTGCTGGAGTGTAGCACTGTGGACATGGGCTTTTTAAAAAATCTGAAAAGTGGTTTCATAATGTGACAGTTTGTAAAAGAGATTTTCACTTGCCCAAAAAAAAGAGCAGTTTGTGTGCATTCAAATTGGCAAAGAAATTTCGTTTTGTGACTATTGTGAAAAGAAATGTAGTAATATATTTAAATACAATAACAGATTTTTTTTTTAGTTTTTTTCAGGTATTGCTGAAGAACAGTGAACAAAATTTAAGATGCCTACAAAATCTCGAGTTCAAAAAACGCTAAAAAAAAAACTATATTTGAAGACAACTGGAGGACCAAAGTTAGTAGAAGATGCTGATGTTGGGAAAAAGAAAAAATCTTCTGGTAAGCAAAAAAAACAATTTCTAAACAAAATATTCAAAACAAAGAAAAATGTACAAAATGTCTGTTCTCGGAAAAATGTAACAAAATATAGAGAACAGGAAAAAATTGAGAATTTAGTTAATGCAAATATACCTTCTGCAATTGAAAAGTTTAACATAAACAGAAAAACAGCATTTAAAGAGATACGTAGAAAAATGTTTCAGAGAAGAGTTATGTCCAATTTGATAAAGGATATAAAGAAATATAAGCAAAAGGCAAAATATTACAAGAGAAAAAAAGAAATTGAAGCCATTGCAGCAAAAGCATTAGAATTAAAAAGGAAACTATTCATATTAATTTTGAATAGGATGCGTACATTAGATAAAATGGTTAATGTACTGAAATCACAAAGCAAAAGCAAAAGAGTAGTGAACAGAACAAACTTTTGTAAAGTGTTTTTAGGAAAGTGGATGCATAGTTCAAGTAGTGAACCTTTTTTTAATGAAGAGAGCTATTTTCAAAGTAATAGTTTGCTGCATGCAGTTGACACCAGAGGTCGTTCATACGAAGTAAAAAATGGTTGCATAATGGAGAAGGAGATAATGGTTCCAAGAGATGAGGTACAAGTGATGGCAGATGAGGCAATGGGGAGACGTCCTAAAGCCCCAGTGTACACTTGGAATTGTAGTAGTATTTGCACTGTGCGTCAGGAATCTATTGACAGATTTCGAGAGTTTCTAAGAGAATATAGTAAAAAAAGTGTAAAACAAAAGATTAAGGTGCTTCAAAGTCTGGATCCATGCAGAGTGAGAGAGAATACTGGTTTGCAGGGTCATTCTCTTGCTTGTCTATCTAGAAAAGTGTGCAATAGTGTTTTCCATCATTTTAGGATGCTGGCTGTTCATCATACTGAAATGAGAAAGTTTGTGAGACGGTTGTATTTTGCCAAAAGTCCAGCAATAAAGTTAAATGAATTGAATAGGGCTCTGTTCCGAGGAACGGTATCAGATGTAGAGAAGGTTGTTGATGAAATTCAGTTTTGTTACTTTGGTCCTGAACAAAACAGTGCAGAGAAGGACACAGTAAATGAGGCAGAAGTGGAAGACAATGTAGAACCCTCTGTAAGTAACACATTTAATGATCACATAACAAAATTTGCAATAGTCTCTAATGAAAGACCAAATGTTACTTGTATTTGTTGCCGCAGAACTCATTATAGAAAACAAACTAGGAATGTTGATCTCTACAGAAAGAGTGAAAATGAAGATAATTATAAGTGGATGGATTTTGCCACATATATATTTCTTGAAAATTGTTTTGAATTGGGTGAAGATCAGCGTATTTGTAAATACTGTTACAACAAGTTAGAGGAAAATAGAATGCCGACCAGAGCTGTACATAATAATTTAGAATTGGATGCTATTCCTGCTGAACTTTCTGAATTGAATACATATGAGTCTATACTCATTCAATGTGTTCATCCGTTCCAGACCATAGTACGTATGGAGCCCAAAACTGGTAAATTACCTCCTTCAGATTTACTGAGAGGTTTAAAAGGTAGAGTGGTGTATTTGCCCTTGGATTTGAAAAAAAATATGGAAACTATTGATGCGGATACTTTGGAAACTGAACCATTAATTATTCTGGTTAATGGTGTACCTACAAAGAATAAGAAGATTTGGCAGGAGCTGGTAGATGTGCGGAAAGTACAAAGAGCAAATTTGTATTTGAAAAAAAATAACAAATGGTATGAATCAATTTATATAGAAGAAGAAGAAGAAGAAGAAGATTTACAAGGAGACACAGAAACACCAACTGGACAAATTGAAAAAGTGGACAAGTCAAAGGAAGAAGAAATTTATGAACATTTTAGCATACATCCTCTCCATTCGAAAGAAGTTATGGGAGACAATATTGATCTCTTTCAGATGAAGAAAGCAAAAGGAAATCCCGTGAGTGTATGGGAGGAGAGCTTGGAAGCTCGATGTTTTCCCCAGCTGTTTCCTAAAGGAAAAGGAGGACGATACGATGAACGTCCAGAACAGATTCCAGCTTCAGAGTATCGGACTACAAGACTATATGCTGAAGATCCCAGATTTCGACAAAGTATTCCTTATTTGTTCCATCTTTTATTTGAAAGCGACTTGTCTGCACTGTCTTATGCAGTAAACCACATTTTAAAAAGTGGAGTACATTTACAAAATGTGTCTGCTAAGGATTTTATGGAGAAAGTGCAGCACCGAGATGATCATTTGGAAACACAACTGATCAATCTGATGGCTTGTCAGCGTGGGACAAATGAATATTGGTACCGACGCCATGGTGAACTAAAATGCATGTTACGCAATTTAGGAACACCAACATGGTTCCTTACCCTAAGCTGTGCCGAGTACGCTTGGGATGATTTACTGGATTTTCTACGAGAGGCCAATTCAAACATTAAAAACATCGAATACAAGACAGCAGGAGAACTGTGCTCATTGGATCCGGTTAATGTTTGCAGATATTTCAATCATAGATTTGAGGCTATGATGTCCTTCATCTGCAATAAAAAAAATCCACCCCTTGGAGAAGTAGTGGATTTCTTTTGGAGAAAAGAGTACCAGGCAAGAGGTGCTCCTCATATTCATATGCTGCTGTGGATCAAGGATGCCCCAAAGTTTGGAACAGATACTGATGAAGCAGTGTTATCTTACATTGAAGAATATGCAACATGTGCTATACCTAAAAGCACAGAAGAGAAAAAGTTAAAGGAGCAAGTTCTACGTTTCCAAAGTCATCGGTGTGGAAAATACTGTCGACGGAAATACAAGAGCAAAGAAAAATACTACACTAAATGTCGATTTGGATTTCCTAGACCTGTTCTTTCAAATGGAAGAGTCAACAGTTTTATGTCAGCTGTGAGACATACTATCACAAGAAAATCACCTAAGAATACCTACAACCTTAAAAGAAAAGAAGAATCAAAAAATATAAATGACTACAACCCAGTCATTTTATCCATGTGGAACGCTAACATGGATATACAGTATGTTGCTGACAATTCCATTGCTGTTGCTCGATATGTAACGTCTTACATTACGAAATCAGAAAAAACAGAATTGAAGGAAATGTGGGAAGAGATTTCTCACGAGAAGACTGTCAGTAAGAAACTGTACAGTTTCAGTTTGAAGATGTTATCGCATCGAGAAATTGGATCCTACGAATGTTCAGATAGGTTATCTTCTGCAAGTCTCTACTCGAAGTCAAGAAGAATAATTTGGGCAAGTTTAGGCCTTGCAGCAATGAGAAATCGGGTACTGAAATCTGTTGGAGAAATTGAATATTTGGCTGAGAATGACCCAGAAAGTACAGATATATTGAAAACAAACATGTTGGACACATATTATCCCAAGAGAAGTCATCATCTGGAGAACATGTGTCTCTATGAAGTGTTACAGAACTACATTTATTCAAGGAAAGCTGCAGAAGACATCAACAGTGGAAAATATAAAGTTGTTGGTGAAGAAGGATGTTTGGTGAAGCAAACCAAAGGAAGTTTGATAAATCACCGGAAGCTGAGTTGTGACACTACCGACAAGAAAGAATTTTACTACTTGGCTCTTTTACAGTTGTTTAAACCATGGCGTTCAGAGGATGAACTACTGGGAGAATTCCAGAGCTATGAAGATTCTTTTAATGCTTGCAAAGACAGCATACAATGCAGTACATTCTCAACTTATCTGCAAATGTTAAATGAAGAAATTGAACAGGAAACTACAATTGCAGCAGAAATAGCTAGAGACAGTTCTCAGGACAGCCAAAGTTCAGGAACATACAGTCAAGATCCCCTAGGACAACCAATCGTTGAAAATGAAGCATCAATAGCCATGAATGAAGTGGAAACGGCTATGAATCAAGCTCAAGAAGAATTTATAGACTTAGAAAATTTGGAAAGACAACTGAATCAAGAGCAGCAACAAATTTATGAAGAGATCAAAAACAAAATTGATCACGGATTTCTACATATCAAAAAAGAGTGCTCATGCACATCATTTCATCCAATCAGGATGTATGTAAGCGGACAAGCTGGCACTGGAAAAAGTTTCCTAATTAAAGTCATCAGAAGCTACCTAAAGCAAAAAACGGATTCTACTTTGTCTTGTGTGGTTACTGCTCCAACTGGGTTAGCAGCATATAACATAAAAGGAATCACCTTACATCGTTTGCTAATGTTACCAGTGGAGCATGAGAACAAAATACAATTCAACAAGCTAACTGGAGAAGCATCCTTGGAAGTTTCAAGAGTATTGAAGAAGATGCAAGTTCTCATTATTGATGAGGTGAGCATGGTATCAAACTTAATGCTTGCCTTTGTGCATTTAAGAATGCAGCAAATTTTGAAGACAGACTATGACGTGTTATTTGGTGGAAAACACGTCATAGTTTTTGGGGATCTTTTGCAACTTACTCCAGTTAAAGGACAACCAGTGTTTAATACTGTGACACATGAAGACACGAAGAAGTCATTGGGAAGCATTGGAAATAGAAATATTTGGTCCTTCTTTGAGTACAAGGAACTTACAACTAATATGAGGCAAGCAAACAATGAAGAATATGGAAGTATTCTGAAAGATATCAGGATTGGACTACTCACAGAAGTTGGGAAAAAAGCATTACAGAGTCGGCTGCTACATAATTTATTTCCAAAGGAAGAAATAGTTGCAGAGAAGATATACAAGAATATTGCAGAAAACAAAAGTGTCATCTGCTTAATGCCAACTCTACGTGAATGCTCAATATTCAATGAGGAGCTTTTGAAATTGGAAAAGGAAGAGATCAGGAAATTGGAAGCAGTGGACAAAATTGAGGATGGAAGAATTACTGTCACAGTAACAGGCAAAATGAAAAATAAATTGGACTCACTAGAGAAGAACATCTCCAAAACAGCTGGATTAGAAAAAAATCTATATGTTTGCATGAACTGTAGAGTGTTTTTAAGGAGAAATTTGGATGTAGAGAAAGGCTTAGTGAATGGAGCGATGGGAACAGTTGTGGGTTTTATTAATTATCAGAAAAAAGAAGGAATTGAATGTTTAAAGATAAAATTTGATCAGATAGATGAAGTTAAAGATATTTGTCGTTGTACAGTTCGTTTCATGCTTGTGAAAGACTTATATGTACGTAGGAAGCAGTTTCCGTTTTCACTAGCATATGCTGTAACTATCCACAAGTCTCAAGGATTGACTGTAGATTGTGCATTTGTGAACATTGGTTCAACTGTGTTCAAAGAAGGTATGGCATATGTAGCTTTGTCACGAGTCAAAACATTATCAGGTTTATTCATGATAGACTTTGATGACTCAAAAGTTAGTGCTGATACAAACTGTGTAAAGGAATATAATAGATTAAGAAGAAGCTATGCTCCTCATTTAGGTCAGTATCCTGTGTTGGAGAAACGTGTAGTTTCTCGTAAAAGGAGAAATGAGAATATCTGTAATGAAGATGTAGAGAGGAGGAAAAAAAAGAGGAGTGATGTAATTGCAAGCAAAAAGAAAAAGGAAAATGAAGAAGAGGTTGTAGGATGTCATTTTGAAAATAGCTCTGGTGTCAACTGCTACGCTAATGTAGTGCTGAATGTTGCATTTTATCTGGAAAGTTTGCAAGAGCAGATAATAGTAAATCAGGGAAAAAGATTCTGTTCAGAGCTGAGTCTCCTTTTTCAAAAGCTGAGTAAAGATAAAACTCAAATAGAAAGTGCTACTGATATTAGAAAACTTTTAGATGTATGTTCAGGACGAACACAGTTTTCTCAAAATGAACAGCAAGATGCACACGAATTTTTGATGTATTTTCTTCAGGTAGTGGAAGAAGAAGGAGTTCCCATTGACATTTTTTTTGGTCTCTCTTATAAATGGGAACATAGTTGTGAAAATTGTTATAATATATGTAGCTCTATTGTTGATAATGAAAGGTTTATTTATTTGACATTGCCAGAGACTAAAACAGTCACTTTTGCAAAATTAGTTAAAGATGCTAATCATAGCATAAAATGTGGTGAGTGTAATTCTGACATGTTTTCAACATTAATTTTAAGGGAATACGGACAGTATGTAATTTTAATGATGCAACGATGTAGAGCTGATGGTTCAAAATTGGATACTTTAATAAAGAAGTTTACAGGACAGCAATTATCAATTTCAGGAAAAACTTTTGTAACTGTTGCAATAATTTTCCATGATGGACCTACTGTTACTTCTGGACATTACACAGTTTATCTAAAATGTGAAAAAGGCTGGACACTGTGTAATGATTCCCAATTGATTTTCAAACAACGTTTGCCTTTTGATTTAGCAAATTCCTATCTAATCTTCCTGAAACCTAAATTTTAGAGAGACTTGGCAAGATCTGGACAAAATAATTTTACCATTTTACTGGATTACCATTGCAATTTTGTAGAAAAAATATTTTTTTAAATTATCATTTGGCCTAAAGGAAAGATAACCAATTGTAATGTGGACTTTTTAAATTTTTAATGCAATTTTGAAAAACCAATAATTTAGAGATAATCGGTAACTTCTGCACATTTTAAATTTTGGAATGCTATTGGACTGCCATTGGAAATTTTTACAAAAATGATTTAAAAAATTACTATTTGGCCATGTGGAAAAGTAAGCAATTCTATTGTGGACTAAATAAATTATTCAAAAAATTTTCGTGAACCAAAATGTTACAGAGAATCGGTGAGATCTGGACAGATTAAACTTTAGAATTTTAATGGATTTCCCTTGGAAATTTATTCCAGAAAAAAAAAAAAATACTATTTGGCCTAAAGGAAATGAAATCAGATGTATTTTGAAGTTATTTGAGATACAATATTGTGATTATACTTCTGAAACAAACATATCAGATGGTATTTTAAAGAAAAAAGTATTGTTTTTAGATAATTTTTTTTTAGAATAATATGCATTTCTGTAATGATAAGTTTAAGTGAAAAGAGATTCTGGGCTTTTTTAATACAATCTTTGAGATTGTTAATTTTTTTTGCCCGCTGTAAAATGATGAATGCAATTGCTTTCACAATTTATAGTGAAATGCAATATATTCTGAAAACAGCAAAAATAAGGCAAAAATATTTTTTGGAAAAAAATGTAAATATGTGTACTGTATTATAAATTGTTATAAAAATATTAAGACTTTTTTCTTTTTTTTCAGATCGATATAGAAAATTTTCGAAAACTACAACCATTTTAAAAACTATTTTTTAAAAAAACAAATGAATAAATATTTTTTTGAGTGAGTATGGTAAGTCAATGTAATGTGATAAATGATTTTTAGTGTTTTTTTTAAAAAATAAAAAAAAGGTACGCTTACCGTACGCGTACGGTAAAAAAAAAATAAAAAAAAGTTTTTAAAAACATATGTAAAAAAAAGATGAAAGATAAGGTTGGCTCTTAAAAGAGCCGTTGTGTTCATGCAGGGACAGAGGAAAGAAAGATTGGGAATATTAGACGGTACGACAAGTGTGCTGATCTATTTTATTGTTCACTAGGGAAATACTGGTCTCCCTATAAGTAATTAGATCATGACAAGTGGCGCACCGTACTTCAACCCTCGGAAACCGAGGGTTCATTTCCAGAGGGCCAGCAAAAGGAGATTCTCCCCCCACAGATGAAGGGCTCACCTGACCTGCAGAGGAAGGAGTCAGCCCTGCAGATGATGGTCCAGGCTGAGCTGCTGTGGATGTACTGGCTCGTCTTTCTGAAGAGTTACCTCCAAAAAGATGACCATGTGTCCTTTTGTGTACATCCTTGAGGTGTCTGATCATGGTATGATTCCCAAAGGAATACTTCCTGTCAGGATTACCTCTAGAAAGTACACGCTGACACAGCCTGCAAGTAACTAAGGGTGCATTCACCTTTTGCTGGCCTTCAGGAAAAGTAAAATAATCCCATACATAAGAGGGCTTTACTTTCCTCGCTCTCTGCCTCAAGACAGTGCTGCTGGTGCTAGCCTCACTCTCAGAAGAGCTCTGCTGTTCTGCCATCGTATCCCAAAGACAAACCAGCTCCTTCTCCCAAGGGATCACAAGCAGAAATGAGGGGAATGGGTGTGGTGTAGGAGAGTTCTAGAACTGAAAGTAGTTTCAACCAATCAAAAGTTGTGTTTCAAGATCACATGACCTACCGTACGCTTACGTTACACTTACGGTACGCTTACGGCAAAAAGTACGCATGCGCGTAAAAAAGACACTCGGTTCCGCGCATGCGCATAACAGTCACTCCCCGGCACTTCCGCGTAACGTGCGCGTATGGCGTAAGCGCGCACGCGTCCCGCGCGCAGTACGTGCGGTTACGCAAAGTACGTAACTATACGCAAGCAGCGTAGATAGATTACGGACGTTGCGTAAACCGTACGCTCACCGTGAGCTTACGGTACGCGTACTATAAAAAAAAAAAAAAAAATCTCGAAATAAATTTTACATGTTTATTTTAAAAAATATATTATAAAAAAAATATTTAATGATTTTAAAAATTTAAGCACAGTCTTTATAAAAGGTAAGAAAATAAAAATAAAAATATGTTTGAAAAAAATGAAGAATAAAAAAAAAAATTAGCATTTAAAAAACCTTGCAAATTCACTGAAAAAACCATGGGTTTCACACACGTTATAGTTAGGAATTAGCATTTAAAAAACCTTGCAAATTCACTGAAAAAACCATGGGTTTCACACACGTTATAGTTAGGAATTAGCATTTAAAAAACCTTAGAAATTCACTGAAAAAACCATAGGTTTCACACACGTTATAGTTAGGAATTAGCATTTAAAAAACCTTAGAAATTCAGTGAAAAAACCATAGGTTTCACACATGTTATAGTTAGCTGGACATTTTACTCGTAAAAAACCAGTGAAATTGCCCCGTTATAGTTAGTTCAGCTAACTATAACTCGCGCGCCCGCAATGCACTGCTGATGACGTCACATATTACATCACTCATGACATGGTCAGTGACATCACTCATGACATCACTGATGACATCTCAAATGACATCACTGATGACATCACTGATGACATCATCCTTGTGATAAAGTGGCAGACCTCCTCTCACCCTAATATAACCTTTGACACACACATTCAAAAATAGAGACTAAAATTTTCAAAAAAAAAGGACATACCAATAACAGTTACAACAACCTCTTCAGTAATTCTAAGATCCACATACACATCCACTCATTCACCAACAGTCCAATACAGTCACTCATACATGTACTCACTCATCATATGTACTCATACACCTATACATCCTGTTACATTATGCCACTCATCCATAGAGTTACTCACACACATAGTCACTCATGCTAATAAAGAATCAAACATACATTCACCTGCATATACAGTTATACACACACCACCACACTTACTTCTACGGAAACTTACACATACTTAGTCTTTTAAACAATCACTTATAGAAACACATACTTATTCATACAGGAACTCTTTCAATCTCTCCCTCTCACATATACTCACATATATACACCAATAGTCACATATACTAGTTTAAAACATATGTAGTTACTCATAAAGACACTATTGAGACAGTCATTCACTCACTAACACACCCATACACACACTCATCCACCCATACAGTCCTGCACACATACTGTGTTCAACACATACAAACAGTGAGTCACTCATTCATGCACCTATGCACTACGTAATACCCCCCACCGAACCATGCAGACCCTCAGACTGATACTCAAAAAACCAACTAATAACCTATATAGACACCCATGTAGCTACTCACCAACCCATGCAGCCACTTATACACAAAGTGAGAGACTGATACAGATATTTACATATTTAAACATTACTCACTAAGCCATGTATTCACTATGATACACTTAATCAGTCAGTTACACAATCAATTTTTCAAAAACAAATCATCCATTTAGACACTTATATACCCATTTATTCTTCCATCGACCTTGAGATATACATATATAAAACATATTTAATTTTCAGAATAACACACATTCACTGGATGATGTCATCAGTGATGTCATCAGTGATGTCATTTGAGATGTCATCAGTGATGTCATGAGTGATGTCACTGACCATGTCATGAGTGATGTAATATGTGACGTCATCAGCAGTGCATTGCGGGCGCGCGAGTTATAGTTAGCTGAACTAACTATAACGGGGCAATTTCACTGGTTTTTTACGAGTAAAATGTCCAGCTAACTATAACATGTGTGAAACCTATGGTTTTTTCACTGAATTTCTAAGGTTTTTTAAATGCTAATTCCTAACTATAACGTGTGTGAAACCTATGGTTTTTTCAGTGAATTTCTAAGGTTTTTTAAATGCTAATTCCTAACTATAACGTGTGTGAAACCCATGGTTTTTTCAGTGAATATATATATATATATTACCTACTGGCGGTCGCCAGTAGGTAGTTATAGTTAGGACCCTGTTTCCATAGGAAATCCGCAACATTCTATTTTGAATAACTTTGGCGCCGGTTGACGAATCCTCGCGAATGTCTCAAAATAGGTGGGGCGCTACGCTCCGCTCCTACCCTGAAAGTCTCGGGGGGATTCGTCAAGCGGGGGCTGAGATAAAAGGGGGGTCCCAAAACACGTTTTTCCCATGCATTTTTCCATAGAACCTTTAGACAGGGCTACAGCCCGAACGGCTGAACAGAATTACTAGAAATTTGGCAGAGAGGTAGTCCTCAGGTCAAGGAAGTGCCTTTTGTAGGTTTGGTGTAAATCTGTTCAGTAGATTCTGAGAAAATAGCCTTTAAATCAATATATATATCTGAGCCAACTTACGGTGCGCTTATGCTACGCTTACCGTACGCGTACGGTGGCGTGCGCGAGCGCGATTCTGATTGGCTCTTAGATCTTAGTAAACATTCGAATCGGCCGAAACCAGGAAGTGGCGGCCGCCATTTTCTCTCTCGCACTGAGAGTGATTTAAAGCCCACAAACATGTAAAGGGGCTGTTTCGACAGCTCCCACACACATAGGCATGGTGAGGGAGTCCCCAAAGATCCCCCAAGGCCAAAAACGGAATTTTTATTTTTTCGGTAATTTCGCCGATTACGCTTACCGTACGCATACGGTAAAAAATTTACAAAAAAAAAAAATCATCCACACTCTCTCCACCCCGTGTGCAATTGGTGGACGAAGGCCACCTATTGTGCTTGGCTTATCAGAGGTGAGAAAAACTAAAATATTAAAAAAAAAAAAAAAAAAAAAAAAAATATCCACACTCTCTCCACCCCGTGTGCAAATGGTGCCCGAAGGGCACCATTTGAGCATGGCTTATGAAATATACGAAAAATGAAAATATTACCTTTCAAAACGAAGTACATCATATGTCCTCCATGTGCGCACGGTGCGCGAAGCGCATCGTGCGTACATGGCCCATCTAGCGTAACGTGGGCACGCGGTGCGCGTAGCGCTCCGCGTGCCCACCGTGCGTGCATGGCACTAACTGCGTAAAGTGGGCGCGCGGTGCGCGAAGCGCACCGCGTGTTCACTGTGCGCGCACGGTGCGCGAAGCGCACCGTGCGCGCACAGAACGAACTGCGTTAAGTGGGCGCGCACGCCACGAATGGCGTAAAGTAACTTAGCATTTAAAAAACCGTACAAATTCACTGAAAAAACCATAGGTTTCACACACGTTATAGTTGGGAATTAGCATTTAAAAAACCTTGCAAATTCACTGAAAAAACCATAGGTTTCACACATGTTATAGTTAGCGGAAATTTTACTGATAAAAAACCAATGAAATTCCCCCGTTATAGTTACTGCAGGCAACTATAACTCACGCGACCGCAATCTTCTGCTGATGACATATGTGTCTTTATGAAAAAAAAATATTTGTAATATATGTATAGCTAAAAATGTATGGAAGAAGACATGGGCAAATAAGTGTCTAAATACAGTATTAGCATCAGCAGAGGATTGCGGTCGCGTGAGTTATAGTTGCCTGCAGTAACTATAACGGGGGAATTTCATTGGTTTTTATCAGTAAAATTTCCGCTAACTATAACATGTGTGAAACCTATGTTTTTTTCAGTGAATTTGCAAGGTTTTTTAAATGCTAATTCCTAACTATAACGTGTGTGAAACCTATGGTTTTTTCAGTGAATATATATATATATATGGATTTAGATACTGCTGACTACATAAAAGTCTTCGAAACTTGGACTCTCTGACAATTGGTTGAAACCTACAACGTCTTTTGAATGCATTTTCTTGCAATTTCATAAAGGTATGCTATCTACAATTATCATTCTCCAACTAATAATGCTGTTTTCAGCTCAACGTATGCACTTCTATAATATGGTGTGAAGTGAATTTTGTTGATGATAAATAAAACTGTTCCCGTTGTGATAATAACTGTACATAGGCCTAGTCATAGATTCAAGTGATGTTAAAATAATAATCTTTATTACAATAAGGATGATATATTCCATTAACAAATGTATATATATGTGTTTCTTTTAAATGTAGAAGTGTGCTCTTGTGTAGAAGGTCCTCATCCTGGGCTCCTCACCCTCCGCCTGGGACGACTCCTGGTGGCCTCCCGCCCTGGGCACCGCACCCAAACCGACAGACCATGCACGCAACCTGGGCTTCATCCTGGACTCCTCCCTCTCCATGACCAGGCAAGTCAACAACATCTCCTCGGCGTGCTTCAACATCCTACGCATGCTACGGAAGATCTTCTGGTGGATCCCCACCGAGACCAGGAAGACCGTCACCCAGGCCCTCGTCACTAGCCGACTGGACTACGGCAACGCCCTCTACGCCGGTACCACCGCCAAGCTCCAGAAGAGACTCCAGCGGATCCAGAACGCCTCAGCCAGACTCATCCTCGACATCCCACGAACCAGCCACATCTCCGGACATCTGAGAGACCCTCACTGGCTCCCCGTCAACAAAAGAATCACCTTCCGCCTCCTCACCCACGCACACAAAGCCCTACACGACCAAGGCCCGAGCTACCTCAACAGCCGAATCAACTTCTACGCTCCCAAACGCCAACTCCGATCAGCCAACCACGCCCTCGCCGCCGTCCCCCGCATCCGAAGAGCGACTACAGGAGGAAGGTCCTTCTCCTACCTGGCCGCCAAGACCTGGAACTCCCTCCCGACCGACCTGCGCCTGACCCAAGACCACCTCTCCTTCAGGAAGAAGCTGAAGACCTGGCTGTTCGAGCAGTAGCGGCACCCCCCCACCCCCAGCGCCTTGAGACCCTACGGGTATGTAGTGCGCTCTATAAATGTCATTGATTGATTGATTGATTGATTGTATGTAAGAAAACATGCTTTAAAATTGTACCTGTAGGTTTTTTCAATAGCCCTGAAGAAGTCTCTTCGTGAGACAAAACGCGTCGGCTATGGTCTTCTGATTTTTTAATGAACTCAATAAAGAAAAATCCTTTTAGGAAATCAACATCTGGGATTTGGACATCTTCTTATGTGCTCACTGACTCTTTAATACAGATATTGGTTGTTACAATTGTTGAATAGAGCTGAACCCTTTTGTATGTAACATCATAAACCTACAAAACCATTCTGCCCCCCCACCTCCCCCACCCCCATCGGATACACAAAAACAAGGCACCCGGTGAATACCAACTCAGTTAACACCATTAGGGAAAAGGGGAAAACTAGCGAGAAATGAAGGAAAAAGCGAGTGGAATCATCCTGTGGGGGATGGCAACGCTCCAGTGAACCAAGGGGATGTAGAAATATTGAAAATTAGTGCTCGTCACCGTTCCGTTAACAATATAAGTTTGCCATCGAGCTGTTCAGTTACAGTTGAAAAAAAGCCAATGCGATCAATCTGTGAATAGTAGTGACAGTCTCTAGGAAACAGCACAGATATGCAGTGTTCCATGTCAGAGCAGAAGGTCATGTCCCATCCATCAAAATCTAAGCAATGGGTATTTGCCAGCAGGTGCGCTCAGAGGCTCGGCCCATGACCAGCATCGACTTCTGGTTTTTTTTGCGCCATAGAGGGTTTGTGCTGCTTACAAAATGTTACCACCTTGTCTGGAGAGTAAAAGATGTGAGCCTTCCCCCCAGTTGGAACCGTAGCCTGGCCGGGTAAAGCATAGCATATTTTATGTTTGCTTTTTAAAGAGTTCTCTTCACAGATGCATTTTTATGCCTGGCCTCTGGCACCAGTGGTGTACAATAGGGAAAGAGGGAAATGGTAGTATTCTGGTATATGAGTGTCCCACGTTCTCTGGCTGGGTAGGGGTAAAGCTACGTCGCGATCATTATAGTTGAGAACTTTAGCGATAATCATCCCTGGAGGGTAGCCGTGTATAGGTGGGGGACCCAAGGTACGATGGGCTTGTTTAATCTCAAATGACGCTGAGAAAGCTTCCCTACCAAAGAGGTCCACGAGAAAAGCCTCCACAAATTTTGCCATGCAGCCAGTGTTTGTGGATTCCGCAACTCCCGAGATGGGAATGTTGCTTCTGCGAGAGCGTGCCTCCAGGTCTTTGGCTTTAGTGGCCAGCTGCTTAAGGAGTGACACCGTGCATTCAAGTCGCCGCTGCAAGGAAGCCTGCGCATCCTCCAAGTCCAAAATACGCTGTTCTGCACCACCCAGCCGTGTATCCTGTGCCTCCAGTCACTCATGAATGCCATCCAGATGGCTAGTTAGCATGTCTAGGCGTGTGTCAATGGAGCGGAAGCCCGCCTGGAGCTCAGCCATGATTGCCGCTGCCGTCCAACTGGACCTCTTCCGCCCGTAGCGCTGTCAGTGTCCTTTCCTTGGGGTCTTCCCCGCCTCAAAGTTCAACTGGCATTGTTTTGGGTCTGACCGGCCCATGTTTACAGCAAATATAGAGGGGGTCTGTATAATATGATGCAGAGTAGTGGGGGCACAGTGGATTGCCTGCAGGAAGGCGCAGCCCATCTGCAAGCACTATCCGAGCAGACCACAGCATGTTGGGGGCGCCGGGCCAGGGCCCACAGGCCCTCGCATTGCCCAGAGGTGTCTAACAGCAGCTCGGGATGGTTTCGAAATGGCGGCCTGGGGCGTCTTAGCAGCTTTAGGGATTCGTTAATGTAGAGCACAGCGGGTGGTAAAATGGCACAGATCAAAAGCCAGTTGGGAGGCGTGCCAGGTGCAGCACTCCCATACTCACAGGTCTGATGACCGATGGTCTCACAGTGAGAGGGTATCTGTGCAACCCGCAACAGCCCTCAGCCGCCCGCCGCCATCAGCAGCAGACCGGTGAACCGCTTCCTACTCCGCGGTCTCAGCAGGACTAGAGCACGCCTCCCATGGTAGATGGACTCAGCGCAGAGGTCTCTGGTCCACAGAGAGTCAAGGTGGCCCCTCTGGGGGTCCGCAGCCGCAATGATCGCAGCAGCAACTGAACAGGAGCAGCCACCACAGTGGCCGTGCCTTGGGACCCACCTCCAGGGTCACCTGAGTCCCCTGTCGACTCGGTGATTCCGGAGGTCGCATCAGGCCCAGACGCACTGTGGAGCAGCTTGCGGAGTGGATGACAGCATGGACACTCCAAACCCACACATCAGACGCACCGGGGCCCGAGAGGTTGGAGCAATGCATCCGGGGCGGAGGAGCTGCAGTGATGCGCGGAATGGTGGCAGCGTTTTCCCTGCGGGCTCAGGAGCTCCAGAGTCAAGCGGCCATCATGGTCGCTGGCTCGGCCACGCCCCCCTGTTTTAATCTTTTTTAGGTTCCTTCACCATGTCATCTTCATTTCGATATTTCAACGTTGTGACATTTTCAGTTATACGCTGGTGTTGCGTAGTACAAAGAGCACATGGGCTGATCTTTTGAAAGACAGACATTTTGGATGTACAGATCTTGTACAAAGACAACTTGCACAATGATTGAATTGTATTTGAAAAGATTGCATTAGACTTGTTTTCTGTTGATTGTTGCCACCAAGGCAATATGTGCTGTGTAATTTGCTCTGATCACATGTGGTAGCCCACCGAAAGCCTACAAGTCTCCCACCACATAGACAGAATCCACAATCGTGTCAAATGTATGTAGCTCTTGATGTACCTCATCATTGAATGAAGAAATTCTTGTTGCACTCTACTTACAGTTAGTTGTGACATTCCACCAGATACTGCAACAGTGTATTGGAATGATCCTATGGCACCCAAAAAGAGTGAAGCCATTATTTTCGCTATCGATGTTATAGATGTGTGCTTCCTATTGTGAAGCATAAGCTCTGGCTCCAGCTGATGACATCCATCAATATTTAATCTGAGTTTTTGGATTATCTACCATTCTTCCATGGTTGTAAGATCTAGAACTGTCAATGATAATATTGCATGATAAATTTGGAATATGCATGGGTTATAATGTATTAATGGCACAACAGTACATTTCTTTATTCCAATGAATAAATATGCTAGTTTGTCATTTATGGTTTTTATAAATTTTAGTCATCTTTTCAAAAATTTGAAACACATTTACTACATGGAAATATTAAACAATCTTTTTAAATGTAACTTTTTAAAATGTATGGTGGAACTACAAATTGAAAAAACAACTACAACTCCAGTCTTTTTTCGTTTTTTTAAATTTGTTTATCCAATCAAACCAAATGAACTAAAACAGAATGTTAGCAAAAAAAATAATGTCAATCATGGTGAATGAAACTAATATTGAAGAGCCTAAATTGCCTGAAGTCCAACGTCCAAAATACAACTGGCATGAAAAAGGTAAATGTGTCCAGAAAATAGTCCACAGAGTGAATTGTATTCTCGCAGTTGGGAAAATTAGGTTCTGCATCTCTTACTGGTGACAGTGAAAGTCTTGCCATTCTCTGGTGCAAGGGGTTCTGACGGATCTATAATTGCAAGGACTGTGGAGGGTGCAGCTGTCTCCTCTTGTGGCAGGGCCTCCTTTTCTGTGGCTGAGGCAGATGTAGTTGACCCAGTTGTTGTTTGACCACATAAAGGGGATGATGTTGCTGGGAAAGCCATCCTCACATTGATAAAAATATTAAACAGCACCATAGTCAGTGAGCCCAAATTGGAGTTTAGATTCTCCATCTGTACATTGTGCTCCCTCTGCAACTCCCTAAACTCCTGGAGCTCTGTCTATCCATCATATCTTGAGACTGATGGATGGATCCCAAGACTTGCTCCTTGGTCGATGGTGGTCTGGGTGACAGTAAAGCCAGTGGTCTCAATTTGCTGGCCCACAGATTACCTCCAATGACCCCTATCCCCACTACACTGTGCCCTTGACCCATTGGGCCCCATCCCATTGCTTCCTGGCTGAACTGGAGGTGGAGGTGGTGTTGGATCGACAGCAGCCATGACTGGGGGGCACATGATTGGGGTGATGTTGGTTTGGACACAGGAAGTGGCGTTATCCATAGGCTGAAGTGTGATAACAGCTGGGGTGTGAGTTGTAGGTGTGGGCCGAGTGAGACTCACTGATGCGGTCTGTACAGGCAGACCAGATGGACCAGGCAGCTCCTTGTCATACAGGATTACTGGAGTGTAGTCCTCACTGAAGTCTTGTTCCTGGTCTGAAGTAGAGGTATCCTTAGTGACAGATGGTTGTGCACGTATTCTGGGTGTTGGACCTTTTATGAATTCTAAAAAATGCTTATTGTTAAAGTGTGGATCATACAACAAATGAGTTTGAAGCTAAACATTAAACTACCTAAAAGGAAAAAGAAAGTGGATAAGATGATTCTACCTTTCAGTTGTATCAAAATAAATCACACAAACTGTTTACATTTCACACAAAACTACTTCAAAAAAGCAGGTAAAAAGATATCCTGAAATGGATACAAAATTTAGAAAGTATACATAAACTATATTAAAGATTCAACACAGCAAAGTAGAGAGGAGAATTATGAAAGAAGCCATTGCAAGGCCTAGCGGGCTAAACATCTTGACAATTGCACACCGTAAAAGGATATAATGCATTAGTCATCATATACACATTACAGAGTACATTTTTAAACAAACTACACTTATATTCTGCATGCAAAATTACATACCTTAACATTTTAACATCAACAACCCTTGATTTGTGATACAAATACAATTAATTCAATAAATAACTAAGATAGCACAACATATACAACTAAACACAAAAACATTTCAAAACATAGCATGAAATAGAGACTGATACATAACACTCTAACATATGTGAACATTATGATATTAAAGATAAAATGAGCAAGATGACATTGAAATATTATTTTCACAAACCTAAAACAAGGCATCATGGTAGTTGTAATCAGCACAATTTTAAGTTAAACATACCAAGTGTAAATATGCAGTTAAAATAGAATTTACAATATAAAAGACATATTTGAAACATGTTTTTTGATATAAAAACACTTACAAGCACCATCACATCATGTGGAATGTACTGGAGGTTAAAACCTGTAATCTTAAATACAAATACATACATTCAAACAAACAAAGAAGAAAAAGAAAAAGGATGCAAAAATATGTAGGTTTCTATGTTTCCAAAAGGTGCAAATCAAATTAGCAACACCTAAATTAAAAGCACAAATGACATTTAGGATTAGTGACACATTCAAAAGTAAAAATTCACAGTCTCCACTCCACCAGGGATTCTTGTCAAGCCTTCAGGATATAGGATCTGCAAGACCTTCTCCTCCCAGGGAAGAAGTTGTAAGGGGAAAAAGGGGGTGGGAGCACACTGACTTCACATCGCAGCGTCATTACCTCTGAGCATCGTGGTAGATGTAGTTCATTGTTTTTGGCACAGGACAAAGTTTGAAAAGTTTCTTGGCTCAATACCATAATTTTCAAAGCGTATCCCTAGACACGTGTTTCTGGATTTCTCCGTCATCAGTAGGGAAAAAATAGTAGTTTGCTGGACATGCTGCCGCTTAATTTTCTCAGGCACAATTCCACTCTGGGCATGCAGGCGCTCCCAAGCTCGTCAGCTCAAGCGGCTCGAGGGAGCCTTTTAAATTATGAAAAAGGGGGTGGGAGCACACTGACTTCACATCGCAGCGTCATTACCTCTGAGCATCGTGGTTGATGTAGTTCATTGTTTTTGGCACAGGACAAAGTTTGAAAAGTTTCTTGGCTCAATACCATAATTTTCAAAGCGTATCCCTAGACACGTGTTTCTGGATTTCTCCGTCATCAGTAGGGAAAAAATAGTAGGTTGCTGGACATGCTGCCGCTTAATTTTCTCAGGCACAATTCCACTCTGGGCATGCAGGCGCTCCCAAGCTCGTCAGCTCAAGCGGCTCGAGGGAGCCTTTTAAATTATGAAAAAGGGGGTGGGAGCACACTGACTTCACATAGCAGCGTCATTACCTCTGAGCATCGTGGTAGATGTAGTTCATTGTTTTTGGCACAGGACAAAGTTTGAAAAGTTTCTTGGCTCAATACCATAATTTTCAAAGCGTATCCCTAGACACGTGTTTCTGGATTTCTCCGTCATCAGTAGGGAAAAAATAGTAGGTTGCTGGACATGCTGCCGCTTAATTTTCTCAGGCACAATTCCACTCTGGGCATGCAGGCGCTCCCAAGCTCGTCAGCTCAAGCGGCTCGAGGGAGCCTTTTAAATTATGA
This sequence comes from Triturus cristatus, assembly GCF_964204655.1. Classification (NCBI taxonomy): domain Eukaryota; kingdom Metazoa; phylum Chordata; class Amphibia; order Caudata; family Salamandridae; genus Triturus; species Triturus cristatus. The sequence goes on along the minus strand of NC_140583.1, from coordinate 1,136,735,920 downwards.
AACAGGGGGTGGGAGCACACTGACTTCACATCGCAGCGTCATTACCTATGAGCATCGTGGTAGATGTAGTTCATTGTTTTTGGCACAGGACAAAGTTTGAAAAGTTTCTTGGCTCAATACCATAATTTTCAAAGCGTATCCCTAGACACGTGTTTCTGGATTTCTCCGTCATCAGTAGGGAAAAAAAAAGTAGGTTGCTGGACATGCTGCCGCTTAATTTTCTCAGGCACAATTCCACTCTGGGCATGCAGGCGCTCCCAAGCTCGTCAGCTCAAGCGGCTCGAGGGAGCCTTTTAAATTATGAAAAAGGGGGTGGGAGCACACTGACTTCACATCGCAGCGTCATTTCCTCTGAGCATCGTGGTAGATGTAGTTCATTGTTTTTGGCACAGGACAAAGTTTGAAAAGTTTCTTGGCTCAATACCATAATTTTCAAAGCGTATCCCTAGACACGTGTTTCTGGATTTCTCCGTCATCAGTAGGGAAAAAATAGTAGGTTGCTGGACATGCTGCCGCTTAATTTTCTCAGGCACAATTCCACTCTGGGCCAAGAAACTTTTCAAACTTTGTCCTGTGCCAAAAACAATGAACTACATCTACCACGATGCTCAGAGGTAATGACGCTGCAATGTGAAGTCAGTGTGCTCCCACTCCCTTTTTCATAATTTAAAAGGCTCCCTCGAGCCGCTTGAGCTGACGAGCTTGGGAGCGCCTGCATGCCCAGAGTGGAATTGTGCCTGAGAAAATTAAGCGGCAGCATGTCCAGCAACCTACTATTTTTTCCCTACTGATGACGGAGAAATCCAGAAACACGTGTCTAGGGATACGCTTTGAAAATTATGGTATTGAGCCAAGAAACTTTTCAAACTTTGTCCTGTGCCAAAAACAATGAACTACATCTACCACGATGCTCAGAGGTAATGACGCTGCGATGTGAAGTCAGTGTGCTCCCACCCCCTTTTTCATAATTTAAAAGGCTCCCTCGAGCCGCTTAAGCTGACGTGCTTGGGAGCGCCTGCATGCCCAGAGTGGAATTGTGCCTGAGAAAATTAAGCGGCAGCATGTTCAGCAACCTACTATTTTTTCCCTACTGATGACGGAGAAATCCAGAAACACGTGCCTAGGGATACGCTTTGAAAATTATGGTATTTAACCAAGAAACTTTTCAAACTTTGTCCTGTGCCAAAAACAATGAACTACATCTACCACGATGCTCAGAGGTAATGACGCTGCGATGTGAAGTCAGTGTGCTCCCACCCCTTTTTCATAATTTAAAAGGCTCCCTCGAGCCGCTTGAGCTGACGAGCTTGGGAGCGCCTGCATGCCCAGAGTGGAATTGTGCCTGAGAAAATTAAGCGGCAGCATGTCCAGCAACCTACTATTTTTTCCCTACTGATGACGGAGAAATCCAGAAACACGTGTCTAGGGATACGCTTTGAAAATTATGGTATTGAGCCAAGAAACTTTTCAAACTTTGTCCTGTGCCAAAAACAATGAACTACATCTACCACGATGCTCATAGGTAATGACGCTGCGATGTGAAGTCAGTGTGCTCCCACCCCCTTTTTCATAATTTAAAAGGCTCCCTCGAGCCGCTTGAGCTGACGAGCTTGGGAGCGCCTGCATGCCCAGAGTGGAATTGTGCCTGAGAAAATTAAGCGGCAGCATGTCCAGCAACCTACTATTTTTTCCCTACTGATGACGGAGAAATCCAGAAACACGTGTCTAGGGATACGCTTTGAAAATTATGGTATTGAGCCAAGAAACTTTTCAAACTTTGTCCTGTGCCAAAAACAATGAACTACATCTACCACGATGCTCAGAGGTAATGACGCTGCGATGTGAAGTCAGTGTGCTCCCACCCCCTTTTTCATAATTTAAAAGGCTCCCTCGAGCCGCTTGAGCTGACGAGCTTGGGAGCGCCTGCATGCCCAGAGTGGAATTGTGCCTGAGAAAATTAAGCGGCAGCATGTCCAGCAACCTACTATTTTTTCCCTACTGATGACGGAGAAATCCAGAAACACGTGTCTAGGGATACGCTTTGAAAATTATGGTATTGAGCCAAGAAACTTTTCAAACTTTGTCCTGTGCCAAAAACAATGAACTACATCTACCACAATGCTCAGAGGTAATGACGCTGCGATGTGAAGTCAGTGTGCTCCCACCCCCTTTTTCATAATTTAAAAGGCTCCCTCGAGCCGCTTGAGCTGACGAGCTTGGGAGCGCCTGCATGCCCAGAGTGGAATTGTGCCTGAGAAAATTAAGCGGCAGCATGTCCAGCAACCTACTATTTTTTCCCTACTGATGACGGAGAAATCCAGAAACACGTGTCTAGGGATACGCTTTGAAAATTATGGTATTGAGCCAAGAAACTTTTCAAACTTTGTCCTGTGCCAAAAACAATGAACTACATCTACCACGATGCTCAGAGGTAATGACGCTGCGATGTGAAGTCAGTGTGCTCCCACCCCCTTTTTCAAGAAGTTGTAAGGGGGGCTGGGAGAATGATCACCAGTCCTCTGCTACTTTGGACCTCCAGGTGATGCTTGGAGGCCAAGGAAGTCATCCTCCCCTGACTTTTCCTAATTTCCTCCTGTATGCACAGGTTGTTTGCTACAGCATTCACTCTGTCAAATTTTCTGATCCACATTTGCCTTTTCTGTAGTATGGTTGTATTATATACTTGGGCTCCAAACCGTTGTGGCTCTATTCCAATAATTTCATCCAGCATGACTGACAAAATTCTGCTCCCTGGCATTATAAACGAAATGAAATACATTTTATGACCCACAAGTAAATACCTGCAAGAAAAAATACTACAAGAAAAAGATAAAGGAAAAAAAATCTATCTTCACTGAATAATGTTCTTTTTGATAATGTTGTGCTGCAGTGGAATGACAGAGGATCATGGTCTGAAACGGAGGGTGTTTTATAGTGTGGTATTCCGGTGAAAACAATTAGTGAAAGCACATTAGGTGTGTAATGCTAGCATCCATCCAAAATCCATAGAAATCGTAGAATGTTAAATGTGTCCCACAACAGAATCACTCGGTCGGCAATCCTCCGCTAGAACAATGGGTGGGATTCCACCAGCTTCGTACAGTGCTTGTATACTCCATTGCAGAGGGATGATGGGAGACTAGCAAAAATCTAATAAGGCCTTAAGTGCTCTATTGGGAACTTGGCAAGTTTGGTCCCACCATCGCTTTTATATTGGATTCTCTGTCCGTCTACTAGGTGGTCCGCCTACTCTATTTAGAGCTGGTCGATGGACAAAAGACAGTTGGAGTGTTGTCGTCTCTGTCAGAATTTTCCTCCTGCTTCGACCGTGCGATAGGCAAAAGTGGCTGGCAGTGCAAGTACAGCCAGTTTGCTCACCGGGCCAATCACAATGTGTCTTCCCACTGATGTAACTGTGGCATGGAAACCTCCACACCTGAGTTGGCGGATCCGGAGGGATGTGAGGCAGAAATGTACCCTTTTGCTTTTTTACACTTCCTTTCCTATCATGGACCTGGTCATCCAAGTCCTGCCACTGCTGCTGCTACTTGACCACAAAGCAAATCACCCCTGTCAATACCAGAATCGAAGGTTAGCTTCTATTTTTACTTGTTACCTTTTGACTTGTTTGTTTCAGGGTTGGATGGTAAGGTGGGCAATCGGGCAATGGACGAAAGGCTGGTGTTTGAGTTGCAGCTCTGATATCCTTTTTTAGCCAGCTTGGTGGTTGATTTGGGCTTTGCCTGTGTTGTTCAGATGCCACTAGCGACCCAGTGGGGGCCTTAGCAGCCTTTCTGGATGCAGGTGGGTCTCTATTTACCCTTATACCAATGGGACGCAAGTGTCATTCCCGGTCTCTCACTGGGCTAGCCCATTAATGCATGCAAACTAAGCAGGAGTGGCCTAACTTATATTCCTGTGTGGTTTACCATTGTGAAATATCCTGTGCACAAAGCGTCCTGGCAACATTTCCATTGTTTTATCTCAGTGAAGTTAAAAAATACATGCCTCGATTTGAGAAACCCTTCTCCTTCTTTTCATAATACTTGAAACACTGAAGCAGTGTTTTGTGAAAAGGTACAATCCCTAAATGTAGGCCTCTTTTCTTAGGGTGCCTGGACCAATTTTTGATTACAATTCAACCCTGGTCTGTTTACATTTGCTGTGGACTCATGCATTTTTAAATCTTTCCTTCAAGTAATACCATACTAATGTGTAATGTGTATATAACCTCCTCTTGAAGATGTTGAAAAGAGATATACAGTAGTTTTATGGTGTCTGCATAAATAGAACTGATCATGAAGTTATTTCTCAAAACATTTTCCATTGCATATTTCGCCTGCTTTAAGGCCTTCAAACTTTGGTTTATATTTTATAATTATCTGTTGCATGTAGGGAACATCTTCAGAAACCATTTGGTCATAGTTTTGTAATTTCCCATTATTGGTCCTCTCTTATTTTTGATCACTTCTCTTAACCCTTTTCAAACTTGTCCAGGAAAAGTTTAAAACCTCTGAATAGTTCTGATTGGTTGTTTTGAATAGTGAACCTATGTCACAAAGATCCCTTTAAACATTGTGTGAACAAGGCAACAAAAGCTGATTTATGTTTATGTTGTGAAATAAAAATATAAATCAATATGTGTTCATATTTACTGAAATGCTGTACCAAAATGTGTTTAAACTGAAAACCTGCTTCTTTTGCTTAAGCATTTCACAATGGTAATACTTAATTTAAATAATAAGGACACTATTGATGCCAGAAAAGTGCTCCCAGGCCCCCACACACTTCACAGAGCTAAGAGGACTTCTTCCCCCCCACCAGTAAGCACCAGGGCGCACAGTTGCACACACAGTCAGTTGGAGAGGGGGTGTGGCCAGCTGCAGAGAACATGCTGAAAAGTGCCCTGACAATACTGCAGCTCTGGAAGCTATGGATGCCAGCAAAGTGCTCTCAGACACCTACCCACTTTGCAGAGCTAAGGGAACTCCTTCTCCCCCACCAGTAAGCGCCAGGATGTGCAGTTGCACACACAGTCAGTTGGAGAGGAGGCATGACCAGCTGCTGAGGACACGCTGAAAAGTGCCCTGAAAACCCTTCAGCATGGGATGAATGTGAGACGAATCCGGGGAAAGCCCGGGACAAGGGCAGGCCCATCCTGCGCCTGCTGCAGACGGTAAGAGGCAGAGCAGGGCCAACCCCACTTGGCTTTGCTATCAACCATCGTTGTGCTGGGTGAGATAAACCTGATTATTCTGAAGGTGCTGGATTTTCATGAGGTTAAATTTGTGTGACGTTTTGGCGATTTGAGCACCTAACATTCAGTGACACTTGGAACCAGCAGCCTGATATTTGTTTTTTACTTCGTCTTTATTTCTAACTGGACTATTGTTTGTTCTTTAGAATTAACCCCCCACAGTGTGAGTAATACTCTTCTTTCTAAATAGTTTTTAGATATCCAAGAAAAATCATGGTAAAAAGGAAGACAACTGACAAAAATCCTGGAGCAGAGCGTGTAAGGAAAATTCCAGGCAAGCAGCTGAGAACTGCACTCTTGATGAAATAGATGAGTTGATTGAAGAAGTTGAGGGGTTAGTTGCCTCAAAAGATAAAGGAACAAGACAATAATTTAGGGAAAGGAAGGTTATCGGAAAGAAGGATGATACACAGAAGGATATTAAGACTTACTTTAGTAAATCAGTTGGTGACCATTCTGTAGGGGTGTCTACTAAAGACACCCACACTAGTACCCCATTCCATAGTAAGTACCTCTGATTCCTACCCAGGATACATTTATTGAGCAAGAGCTTAAATCCACCCCTATTGTAGTTAATATTGAGTGTTCCAATCATTGTGCAGTAATGAAACTGCTAGGAAACAATAAATACCCTGGGAGCAAAGTAGATGAACCTTTGAAGAATGGTGTGGGTAAGGGAATTGAGGATTCAACGGAACAAATGGACTTGATAAGGGGAGAGATCTTGAGCCTGCGTGACTGTAAGGGCAGATTAGCCAAGGTTTAAATGAAACACGGGATAGGCTTACAAGTATAGTAATAAAGATAATTTCCACACTAGAAGATGTAAAATATAAAATACCCACTCTAAATACTTGTCCCCTCATAGAGTTAATATAATTGGAGTTATAGCTGAGAATAGAGATACTGGGGGACATTGTAGACCAAGCTTAACATCTTCCTATTTAGATGCTAGGGTGGGATGGGGGTAATCCGTCCAAATGGGTGTCCTCATTAGCGAATCACATTACCCCATATTTGATGGCATCTAAAAATTTTTCACTTATTGGTGACTTCAATTTACATTTGGAGGACCAGTCTATTGCAGTTTGTGTCAATCTGCTAGACGATTTAAAGGCCCTAAATTTGGCACTAATAAACAAGGGTCCGACCCATAATAAGGGTCATTTACTTGACCCCGTTCTTTCTAATATGACTGACCTCCATTGGCTTAACACTTCCCCTACCTGCTGGTCAGATCACCATCTTATTAAATTGAGCATTACGTTCCCATCTACTACTCAATCGCAAACAAATGCCGCGGCCTTATTTAGGAAAAATTGGAAGCTACTTGACTTAGTGGAGTTAAACCAGACTCTGCACTCTGACCCCCCCAAGAGGGTTCATGATATAAACCGCTTGGCTGAAGACACTGATAGATGGCTCCGTGAGGCCGCTGAACACTGTCTACCCACCACCACAAATAAAGTTAACAGACACCGTCCTCCTGCCCCCTGGTTCAACGACCTTTTAAAAGGAGAAAAAGCAAGATGTAAAGTTCTGGAGCGAAAATGGCGTCAAGATTACGACCCTAATGCCAAAAGTACTTAGCTGAAGGCTAGAAATTTTTACCACACAGCCTGTACTAAAACGCGTGCCTCCTTTGTTTCTCGCTCTTTTATGGAGGCTTCTAACAAATCGAAGACTCTGTTTAAACTAGTTAAAGACCTAGCGGGAGCTCACACCTCAGCGTTTTCCCCCCCACTGGACGTGAAACAGTGTCAAGATCTTGGCTGTTTCTTTGTGGAAAAAATTGAGAAAATTATCAGAGACGTGTCCGTCAACAATATTGTGCCACCCATTTCCACTGACTGGGACCCTATCTCGCCGGGTGATAACATCTTAGCAGCGTGGCCTCCCATCACGGTGGACTCAATGAAATCCATTCTCAAAAATATAAAGTCTGGCTCCCTTAGGGATCCTATCCCGATAAAAATCCTGAGATTACTAGATGACCAGTCTCTGGAGGTCATTGTCAACACGCTTAATGCTTCATTCGAGGATTCGTCTGTCCCGACCCTCTGGAAACATGCCATGGTCACACCGTTGCTGAAAAAACCCAATGCTGAGCCTGAGTGTCTGTCAAATTACAGACCCATTTCTCTTCTCCCCGCCTTTTCCAAATGTTTGGAGAGACATGTTCATTCGACCTTAGCCTCCTTTGTGGAAAAAAATTCTCTTTTGCACCCCTCACAATCTGGTTTTCGTGTCGGCTTCTCTACAGAAACCACTCTTCTTGGAGTCACTGAGCATATCAGAAACCTACTGGATAAGAGTCAGACGGTCGCGCTTGTACTCCTTGACCTAAGCGCGGCCTTTGACACTATATCTCACGAAATTCTTATCAAGGCACTACGTAGGAATGGAGTGTGTGGTAAGGCACTGGACTGGATCCGGTCCTTTTTGAGCGGCAGGTCTTTCCAAATAAATTCCTCCATAGCCTGCTCTGACTCTTTTGCAATCTCACACGGCGTACCACAGGGCTCTATCTTGAGCCCGCTGTTTTTCAATATCTATTTGAGACCTCTAGCTGATATTGCTGAAAAATCCGGACTCGCCCTGATGACCTACGCCGACGACTCTCAGAATATTTTCTCCCTCTCAGAGCCCCGTCCTTCTTCCTCTTCTCTCCTTAAGCTGGGGCTGCAAAACATCCTGAATTGGATGACCAGCAACCAACTAAAGTTAAATGGAGACAAGATGGAGGTTCTTCTCCTGGGTAAACAGCATGAGCTGTGGAATTCTTCCCACTGGCCTGACCAGTTGGCCACAATTCCTTCCCCAGTGACCCATGTACGAAACCTGGGATTTATTCTGGACAGTACTCTTTCTATGAGTAAACAAGCAAACAAAGTAGTGGGTCTTTGTCTTACCATTATCAAATGGTTACGGAAAATCATATGGATGTTACCCCTTTCTACTCAGAAGACCGTTGTCAATGCCTGGATTACTTCTCGGCTTGACTACGGTAATGTACTGTATCTTGGCTCTAACAAAGCGGTAGTTAACCGACTGCAACTTGTTCAGAACGCTGCAGTCCGTCTACTCTGTAAAATCCCGAAACATTCGGAGGTCTCAACTCATCGCAAGAAACTCCACTGGCTTAAGGTGGAAAACAGAATTCGCTTCAAAGCTCTGACCGTGATGTTTAAAATCAAGGCGGGCACGGCTCCTAACTATCTTTTATCTCTGGCCCAGCTCTACCATCCTAAGCGGAGCCTTCGTTCCCAATCACTTTCATATTTTTGTATTCCAAGATTTAAACTGGCAAGAATGGGTGGCAGATCTTTTGCCTTCCTTGGGCCCTCGTACTGGAACGCCCTCCCCCTCTTCATTCGCAAGGAGGAAAACTATGACAGGTTCCGTAAACATCTTAAAACCTGGCTTTTTGACCTATAATCTCAATCAGCTTGTTCTGGTCATATTTATTGTTTTCTGCTGTATCTCTGCGCCGGGAAACCCTTTTTGTGTAGCTGTTGCGCCTTACAAGTTCTAATAAATAAATAAATAAATAAATGGGGATACCCTGAGATATACATCCAGTTTACAACATGAGACTTTTCTAAACACTCACACTAGACAGGGTGGGATTACTATCCACTGTAATGTCAGGAAAATGAGCAGTCTTGGCTACCATGATCTTATGATTAAGTCCTATGAGATTTATGATAGATTTCCCAAAAATGCCTCACGGAACTAGGGAATTGTATGATTAATTTGTTAACAAATCCATCCATTGGCTAAAACATACTAGGGTATGTAGAGCTATCATAAGGGAAGACATAGCAAATGCAACACGTTCACTAACATCAATCACCAGTCTGATCACATAGGGCTCAAATTAAGAAATCACAGACTAGTTAAAGGGATTATCTCACTTGAATTGAGGTTCAGACCTAATGTCTGGTCACAATTGAGACTTAAATTAAATTGCTGAGTGCTTATAATAGAACAGCCAATCTTAAAGGACAATAATACTCAAACATCTCTTACTTTTTCTTGACCACGGATGCACTCAAATTAATGTGACAACAACTGAGTTTGGGCAGCCCTGAGTAACCCTGTAATTTCAACATCATGTTCAGGGAGAGATCAGTTTTTCCCCAAACAAGGAGGGTGCAGTAAAAGAACTAATGTCAAATATAACTCTCAATCATGATACCAGTATTTTGTGGGACCATTAAAAAAATCCTTCACCTCATGGAGATGAGACCCTGTGCACATCAATGTATACATAGGGAGTGAGGAGACAAGGGATGATTATATCAGTATGTTGTCAAGGAATGTAGCAGGGATTAAAGCAAAACTTTCAGACCCAGGGTGGGGAGATGTTATAGACCTCCAGGACTATCAAACCAGTGCATAGATATCGGTTTATTGCATTTAGTACTAAGGCACTACTTTCCACCTGGGTTGATCATCTGGTGGTATTCTGAGGTGGTTGAGGCAAGATCTATGGCTGATGGTTAGACTGGTCCCCTCAAAGCCCAGGGATTTGTTAGATCTTGAAATCCAAATAACTTTTTTGCGGGGTGAGATATATTGCCCTAATGAACATGTATATTAGATCTGTACAGCAAAATCTGCAGTCGTCCATAGTGAATTACTTATTAGAGATGTTTGGACATTTCAACCAGTGAGCTATAAAAATCCTAGCCGGTGACTGCAATACATGATTGGCTACTAAACAGACCCAGGCTGATATGGGCCTCTATATTTATGAAGCAGCATCAACATCAAGGCCAGTTTGGGCTGATGATAAGAATTTGACAAAGGTGGCATATCAGCTGCTGGATGTATCTATAGAACATGGCCAAAAAATGGTAACATGAGATCTGATTTTCCACAATGCCAAACTTTTCTAAGAGGGCAAACCTCAACAAACATAGATTATGTATTCTTGGATATCAATTTATGGCCTATTCTACATGACATGGAGGTAGTTCCAAGACCAGAACTCAACCATCAGGCCTTAAGTGCTACAAGTGCATTGTTTGATATAAATTTGGCACATTTTATATCTAAAGCTCCTTTGGAAGCTACGGATAATGAATGTCAAATGGCCAATAATAGCATCTAACATTGTGGTTATGATGCATATATGAGTTATTTGTGGATAAACTCTCTTTGATTTATTTTTCTGACATAACTAATGTAAAAGTTGTAAATTTTCAATGCCAATTAATGGCCCAAATTAGAGTGTTTTTGGTGAAAAAACAGAGGAGAGAACGCTGCCACAAAATAGTCCCCGCTTGGTATTTGAAAGACTGCGCATAGGTTAACAATGCCTTGTGCAAGTAATAAAAAAGGGCTATAGTGTAGAACCAGGTATGGCTAGAAAAATTTCTAAGACTATTTTGACCAATGCAAAAAGGTGTTGGGGATCTGAACACTGGGCGGAAATTACAGATGCACTTTAGAATGGCGAGCAAAAGGCTTTTTGGAAGTGGATTGCAGTTAACTCCTGTGTAATTAATAATAATCTTGAAGCGACAATTATGCCAAATAGGTGGGTACAGCACGTTGAGGGTCTCTGTATAGAATGGGACTGTGAAAAGAACCAGATTAAGTCCCCGTGAAGGATATGCTAGGGACCCAAATTAACATAGATCCAGTTGAAAAGATGGTAACCAACAGAAGTGTTGATACTGCATGCTTCACTTTAGCCGAAACAACCCTTGCCCTAAAGCAGATGAAGAGGGAAAAGGCACTGGAGATATATGGAATTCCTGGAGATGTGTATTTATCCTAGCCAGAAATATGGGTCCCTTACTGCTGTGAATAACAGCATCTTAAAGGGTGAAGCCATTCCTCCATTATGTCATGGAGCTGCCATTATCCCTATCCATAAAAAGGGGACATGGGATGCTCCATCAAAATACAGGCCTATAAGCCTATTGGATAAAAGCCATAAAAAATACTTTGTTGGCAGGTCCTGTTTAGGGTGCATACATGGGCATATGAGAACTATATTCTTGGGGAAGACATGAGTACACTTGGTGAATAATTCTGATTACCTTGGTGCTGTAAAACACTCAAATTTTACTAGGAGATTACAACTTCAACACATGGAAAGGTTTGCTTACATCTCTTTCTACATGTATTGGAGATTTAATCTGCTGAAGTTTTTTGGGGGAACATTGTGGGGTTTCAGGTGTATGTATAGCACCCTCGACCAGGTTTTTTGCTTAGAAGGTGTTATGCTGGAAGTATATCACTCTGAAGCGGGATCATATATGTGTCAGGTTCATCAATTTAAGAAGGTCCTGGATAAATATGGAATCCCAGGGGACTTACTTTAGATTTTGATGGTGATCCATGCTGAAACATATGCTAAGGTGATATGGAATATTACAGGGGACCTTACGGGCAAATTTATTATCAAATGGGGAGTAGGGCAGGAATTTGTCCTTGCATGTACTCTCTTTACTCTTTATATTAATGCAACAGTTGAATGAATATGTCAATGTAGACATGATGCTCCTAAGTCAGCAGGTGTTCCTGTCCCATTACTAATGTTCGCAGATAACAGTTTACTCATATGTAGAAGCCCCTTGGTTTTACAGTCAAAATTGAATGAGTTTGCAGCCTTTTGTGCCAACAGGGGACTAAAACTTAACCCATCTAAATCAAAGTTCATGTTAATTACTGTATATAGAGCTACAGCTTTGACATCTATTTTTGGATCTGAGATATGGGCTATGTAGATACAGTAATAATCAAAAAAACTGAGAATAAATTCATTAGAGCCCTTTTCAACTTACCTATGAGTACACTTCTTACACCTCAGAGATTTGAATTGGCGTTAAATTCCATTCACATGGTCATTTTGCTTAAACCCTTCTTATAATAGGTCCGGCTATGGTTGACTGTGGAGCTAGCCCCATATCGGGAATTGTTAATAGAGTCAATAGCCTACGACAAAGAAGTACGTACCCCTTGGCTGAAGCAAAGTGAGAAACTTTCAGTCTGTGTGGGGATGGGTGAATTATGGAGTGCTCCTGGAAACATAGTAAATGCTGATGCTCAGACAGTGAAATAATTGGATTGTGAAAATGTAATACAGCAGATCTGGAAAGATCACTCAGAAGGGAGCAGGATAGTTCATTGACCATAAATGCCTGCTCATGTTTGAACCATATTTGGACAAGATATGTCTATTAGTCCAGTTTAGATGTGGAAGTCTTCCATTAAGAACTTACAGATCAAAGTAGGACAAAACAGGCTCCTCTCTGAAATACTGCCCTCATTGCCCACAGACTGAACAGATGGAGGCACATTTTTTTTCTTTGTCCCCCATTATTTACCCAGCTGCATGAAATGAATCATTAGTGTGTGTAAACTTGTGAGTGTGAGGCATAATTGGGCAGCAATAATGTTTCTATAAAATGACTCCAAGAAACAAATAATATATGCTGTTTCTCATTTTTGAATACATAGTTTTAGGTCATCAAGCAACTCTTCTTAACATGATTGAGTGGCTTGGTAAATTTACACCCTATTAGGAAATTGGTTTTGCAACTACTTCAATCTGTTATAGAGGCTGTATTATATGGCTTGAGAGATGACATCTATATTAAGTTTGAATCTTGAGAATAATTATATGGGCCCGATTCACATAGGTAAACTGAGACGACTTTTGGTATTCACAAAGGACATTTACTACTTGTAAATGTCCTTTGTGAATACCAAAAGTTTAACTTTATGAATTACGGTATGGATTGTGTGTAATACTTGTATGGCTTTTAGTGGAAATAAAGTTATTACTACTTCTACTTCAAGTAACCTAAGTATTTTTCAAATGTTAAATTTAATTTTATAGATTCAGTACTTAAATTGCTATCAAATCCTATATATTTACTTACCCTGTTGAAGAAAATCAAAAATAATTTGGTTGGTATTTTTCGAAATGACTCCTACAGCAGAAATAAATAGATAAGGCTTGATACATTTCTAAGTCACTTTACTACAGGGAAAAATAATTTTAAATTTGACTCCTATATTTTCAGGTTTTTTTATTTTTAATTGTGGAACAATTTAAAATATGCTGGCTTTCCCTTTAGGCAAAATCATGTGCAGCATCCCAGAAAATAATTAGTACACTGATTCATATATAATATTTAAAATTAAAATTAAAATGCAAAACATAATATGCAACAGATTAAACCTTGGTGCATTTCTAAAATGTACTAATTAGTCATCAGTTGTGTCTGATTACCTGTTTCCGAGATGGGACACTCCAACATATGTGTGATGTCACATTCAATTTGAAACACTCCGTTTAAGTATCTATTTTTCTTCATCATTGATTATCCCATGGACATACAAAGGACATTTAAAACATGTTTTGGGGTATGTGTTACTCTGACACCTACATTCCTGCTGTTTTAAAAAAAATAATGTATATCTATCAAAATCCCTTTTTCAAAAAGCAGAATGGCTTACATGCACATATGTGACAGAGTAAGACATCATTTTAATCTGTCACGTTTAACATAAATTGATTTGCATGTTTTACTAAAAACCTATTTGTAATATGTTTTTACTAAAACATTTAGCCATTTATTCTCATGTTTCAAGTCATTTTGCCTCTCATACTCACTATTGTTTGTTTATGATACCAACTCACCAATGTGACGTTTGGAACATGCACAGTATCATAAGCACATTTTATGCTATGTCACCTGTAATAGGGCTAATGTAAAATCCTTCAAATTTGTGAAGTAGAATCACACCTAACACAATTATAAATTGTAGCATGTTTGGTGCAATGCTTCCTTAAAACATTATACAAACCAATGTATATTTGATTTTTAGGCAGGCATGTGTCTGCTCTAAACAGTCTTCTGGTAGTGATCAGAAAAACTGTGGTATCATCTTCAAAAAATGTATATATAAAACACATCATCATGTACCTTGTGCAAAACGTGCATTCACAACATTGGTGCCCACTGATGGGAAACTCTGATCCAATATTTCTTTTTTTTAATCAAGTAGTTTACCTAGATCAGATCGGTGGGGGTAAATGTTTCCCGCTATGCTATGCTACAATACACACGCATGTGACCATCGGACATCGCACACGGAGACACAAAATGCACTTAAGCTACAGGCTGTGGTCAGCTCACCCTAGGTCTGCCGTACCAGCACCCCGATCAGACACATTTGCTGCCGGCCAGAAGATGCTTACCTGGTGCTTCTTCTCTGCACTGTAAATGCAATGGAGTATGATCCAATAAGGCCTACAGAGTTGAGAGGGATCAATGTAACACAACAAAAAATCAATACAGGACCCCACATGGCCATTAATCAATATTTCTCCAAAACAAACACTACATACACATTAATACAATGTGTTCAGGTATTAATAACAATGTTTTTAGACAAAACGTTTATCACAATTATGTTTTTTCGAGTTTTGACAATCTTGGCTCTCTAGGTACAAACAACATAAACACATAAATCAATGAACACAAACACCAGAATATATATCAAACAACAAGATTTAAAGGTCCAGAACCTCTGTATAAGGTGTAAATGATAAATCAAGATATACACTTTCAACATTCAATGTACACCTTTATTACAATTTGAGAATAAAAGGGCATTTTTCTGGCATAATTCCTTCTCCGCATATACAGTACAGTTTGCTGAACATATTCAGGATGGAGAATTCCTTCCTAAATATAGGATCAACTCCAGGTTTAAAATAATTTTGAATTGCTGCAAATAAAATACAAATAAAGGGTGTAAGGTACCATATCAACTCAACGAGTTGCATGGAACACAAGAAGGGTGGAGCCTGATATTGATGCAACTATCATTTGTATGTAAATATATGTAAATTTGTCTTTTTTGTTTGTATCCCGACTGAAAGAGTGAGATTATGCCCTGATGACAACCTCTTAGAAATGTTTAAATACCCCATTTTTGTTTACGTCGGAAAGCATTGGCAGTCTCTTGAGGAAGAAAAAGGAAAATCTTTTCTGCTTACAGCCATACAATTTCATTATGCAGTTTCAATTCTGAACTTAAAATAGAAAGAAACTGGCTGTATATGCGGAGAAGGATTGAATAATGGCCGAGGGGGTTCCTGTATAGATTCTTTGTTGTCTTCTCTGCAATGAGCACTCCAGCCTCCCTCGCCTCCTCACCACCCTCTACAGCGGCCTAAGACAATCACGTCCCTGGAGCATCCAGAGGCTGACTGGGTCTGTTTGGAGATGGGGGCTCCTCTTCTACCAGGTCCATGTTCTGCCTTCTCCTGCAAGGACCTTTACCCTGGCCCACTAAATTCTTGCAGATCCTTACCGTCACTCCTGGCTACAAGGGACCAAGCAGCAACTGGACAACTGGGAGCGGATGGTGAGCTGGAGAAGGGGAGTGGTGACAATGGCTTGAGAGCTTGGGATTTTGAGCTGGAGCTGCTGGAGGCTGGAACCAGGGTGGCCATGAGAACGAATGTGAGACAGGCACCCTAGAGAGGGCGCCAGTAGGGCCACCACAGCTAGTAGGCCAGAAGCCTTCACTCCAGGCTGTGGTATGGCATGCTGGCCACTTCCCGTTGGCCTGTTGCTGCCTGTTGCTTCCACCCTTCAGGCCTTGTAGCACTCCACTCGTAAATCCCTAGCTTTAGAAGGAGTTGTCTGGATAGGAGGGTCACGCCTAACAATTCTTGAGATTTGAGTAAGCGTAAAGGAAGTAGTCCTACCACGAGTGGCACCTGAGAGCAACCCATAGTTAGGAACTGTAGCCAGCAAATTCATGGCTACTGATAGGAAAAAACACTGAGGACCAACAGAGGGTCAATAGAATAACCAGCATTCTCCTGCCCTACAGTGGTACAAGGCAGTTAACAGAGGGGGTGTGGCAACGTTACTTCCTGCACCAAAAGATTAGGCAATCTGCTCTGCTCGGCCGGCTGGAGTCCATCTACTCGGAAAAACTCTTGCCCCATCTCCTAGGGTCCATCAGTGCACTTGTGCCTCCCCTTCTTTTACAATACAGCAATATAAGGATACATACAGATGGGGTATTGCGGCAATTATCGGACTGACCCTGAGCATGGACTCTAATTGCAGAGTGACAAGGTGGCAACATTAAGGCACAGACCGGTCCTAGATTGCAAAATCAGCACGATCGGTTGGGTGCAGCTTGCAAGCTAGGCGCACCAAGCAGTGATCAACAAAAGAATGACTACATTCCCAATGGCCTGAAATTGCCAAGCAGCTAAGCTCCCATCATAACAGGAGGAGGAATCACTTGCATCTTGTGATATTTCCCGGTGGTCAATTCAACACCTGCCACAGATCTGCCAGCCAAAGCAGAACAGACACAGGACACAGCCTTCCTCACACCTCCCTCACGGTCACAGCTCAATCACCATCCGGTGTCCGGTAGCAGAGGACGGACTCAGATATCGATTCACGGGCCTAGACATGAGGTTTGGGAAGGTTAGAGGGGATGTCCAGCAAATAGTCACAAGGAAGAAGCAGGGAAAAAAGAACAACCCTCCTTCTCAAGCAACTAATTTGGTAAGGTCTAAGCAAAGTCCAAACTTTGAGCAAATAAAGCCCCTCTAATAGACTTCCTAAGCAGAGCAGAAGAAACAACTTGGAACCTGGGGGTACTAGAAAATTACCCCCCTTACCCCCAAGCCTGCGTTATGCACAAAACAGCCAAAAATGTACAAAAAGTTAAACTTTCCAAAGGACACTGGAAAAGTGCTCTTTTCATGCAACGAAAAGCGTACGGGGCTGCAACCCCCTTCAATATCCCCCCTCCTTCTGCCCTGTGCTATTCCTTGCCTGTGATGCTAAACGTGCCAATCACTCCGACCTTTGACCAACAGCTAGGTGCCTCCAACAAGCTTTCACAAAATAGTGACATGGATAGCTGGAGACTGATGGGACCGGCCCAAAGATGGAAATGAGAAAACCCAGCAGCCCACAGGATAGGAATAAAAGTGGGAGTACTCCTGCATGCAAAAAAGCAATGGAACCCAAAGCCTCCAATGTTCCAACAAAGACCCAGAGGGAAGTTCAGCAGCCTCTACCACAGTAGTCAACCTTAATAATACCCCAAATTCCCTTTCTCTCTCCGAGTGCCAAGGAGATTCACCTACAGCACATCCCAAAACCAAAGAAGAAACAAAAGGAAACAATTGTGTGGGACTCTCATACCAAAAACACCAAAATGGAAAGAAATACTGGATACAAATAAGACAAAAAGAGAACATCAACCATCTTCAAACAACATATGGGAGTCCCTCTTGAATATAGCACAGTTATCCGAAGAAGCTCTGTTATATCAGTCAAACAAGATGGATATTCAGCTCACACTTTTAAACACCTTGGCTGTCTATGTAGCTAGAATAGAATTGATGATAAACTGGGGAACCTAAACTCTATGATCAAAAGTGTTCAGGCCAACACTTAATTTGCCCAAGCCACTTTCAACTTTTCCCACAGTGTGATCAATCTCAAAATTGGAATCAAACAAAATCTAACAAGGGAACAAACTAACTAGGACAGACACAACAGATAAAAGCAAAACCGCTCTTTGGGATCGCACAGGCATTTTTCAAATGACAAAAGGCAATGACAGGAGTAAAAACGAAATACAACAGCCCTTAAAGGACACATGGATCATAGGAGACACAAAAAAGTGGCAGCAGAAAACAAGACTAAAGACCTCCTGATGCCAGAGGGACAGCAAGACCTTGTACCATCTCAAGAAGGGCAAAATGGAACATAAAGAATAATGCCAAACACAGACGGACACAAAAGAGAAAGGGCCAGAATAAAAAAAGGCTTTGATCAAGCACAATTGTATCCTCTCTTTGACCTTACAATATGATCAACCAGAACGACTGACCAAGCCTTCTAGGAAAAAGACCAGGAGGTCGAGCGGAATAACAGCAGTGCCCATACCAGCCCTCCTGCTCCAAGCTCACTAGAAATGCATTCTGGGGAACTAACCAAGACAGACACCAACCCTCAGACTCTGGAGCCATTGCCAACGTGGTCGGACACAAGTGTTTCCATTTCACCTCCCATTAGATACTCCATAACCCATTACAGATAACTCAAGGATCCGCAAAAGAAATTCTATAGGAGATGGGCATTGTAAACACCACCGAGTGCCTGCCTCCCATGTGCATTGATTTGAATCTCCAGTCAAGCATGGCCAGGAATCCTTGCTCTTTGCCTGTGCTCTCCAAAACAATACCCCTAGGGGAGCCCCAGAAACCACTGTTGGAGTCAATATCTCACAGGAAACTACATCAAATTCACATCAAGGTCAACAGGAACATGAAACCTCACAGAGTACCACCAGGTAACATCACAATATTACTACAGTACTAATCTTTGCCCTTGAATACCTCTCCAGATGAGGTCATGATGTCTTAAATAGGGGCAACATCCTCCAACTACTAAAAGAGATCATAAGGCTATGCGACCTGAGCTCTAAGGTTCTTGTTGCAAACCAGTTTGAATGCCCGTACGAATCCCCAGGTGGAGAGGTACCAAAAACTACATGGAGTACATCGAGCATTGCAAAGAGAGTTCTTGCAGAAAAGCTTACCTTTGGTAGGTGGGGAATAAAGGTCACCCTACACTATGACACAGGATATCCTTTGCCCCTTCTTCCATCTAGGCAAACAATGAGGTCAGCCTGGACACAGAGGAAAACTCCCTACGTGCTCAGGGGCTCAAGGGGGGCCCTTGAGAAGTCTTTGCAAGTAGAAACCACTGGACAACAAGGTACACCAAATTTGAGTTCCCAAATAGTAACACAATGGGCATAGTGAGAATAATCAATCAATCTCCCACTGAAGTGTGACTAAAAACAGCCCAGGAGCCAAGGGACAGAGCCAACATGTGCTTATTTCATATGTGCTCCTGGATTATATGTTTCCTCACTGGAAACTTGGTTGATCCAGATGTACGTGACTTCCTGGGGTAATTTGATATTATCCTCCTGAAGGAGATGTGTTTGGCTGACCCAGCTCATATTCAAGGCTGTACAAATCTTTCATTTCCAGCTATGAAACAGGTGAAAAAAATCCACCTCTCGTGGGGCCTTACTACTTATATCTCAATAGGAAACATAGCTTTCGTAATAGTATTACCTGTTCAAATCGCCAGCATGTGCACAACAAAATGCTTCCTAACCATTAACAAAGCAGAAGTTGACATAATTTTCATTAACACTGATGTCCACCAAAGAGAAAGTCTAAAGACTGCAGGAAAATAGTGCAGGAAAAGGAAAAGGCTAGCAGAAAACAAACTCCACAAACTTTGTAATACCAACAGATTTTGACCTGCACTTACTTTGGCATCCACTAGTGACCTAGCAGCAGCCCAAACTGCATTTTGGGAGAAACCTGTTCAAGGTTAAAATACATCTGGGAGTTAAACAAAAATTGGATGTCGATTGCTAGGTAATCTGGAATCTCTGAACCTGAACAGTAGATTTGAAGGTGACAACCTTCCTGCAGCCACATACTACTCTACCAGAGCCAGCTCAATTCTGGATTATACATTCATAGCTTTACCACTATTTAAATACATCAACTCTTATCACATTAGAGATAGACCTGGTAGCAACCACCTCACACAGGAGATATTCTTCTCTCCAAACATGACAATCTCGACACATATCATTGAGGTGATGTGCAACACTTATACCATCAGTTAAAAACAAATCAGGGTCAAATGCAGCCCTACTTATGGAACTGCCAACAATTACGGAGGACTTTTTTTAGATCCACAGAGGCATAGGCAGCAATGCAGTCTTTAAGTGGGAGTCCCACATGAAAACACTGCAGGATGTATATGCAAAAGTGATCAAACCAAAGTCGTCTTGCTAAACTCTTTAGAAGGGGAATGTCACAAAACAAAATAACAGCCTTAGGCAGCTCAAAACCACAACAAACAGGGTTTTACATATTGTATGGAAAAGTCCTGGTGACTCGACTTCCCTTAATGCCTTAAGGCAATTCAAAACTCAATTGAAATGGACTATAAAAAAAGCCAAGGAATACAAACTCTGGGCCAAGCTGCATACAGATCTAAAATACAACCTTCTTCTTCGACCCCGCCACAGAGGCATTGAGTCCTATATTACTGAAGCCACATGGGCACAATAAGTAAAAGAAGATTTTGACCACACATTCACAAACAACTTCCAGAAGGCCTCCTGTGAAGCTGCAACCCCAATGTCAGCCAAAGAGTCAACCATGGTGGACACAGAAGTCAACAAAAGGCAGATAGCCAAAGGGCGCATGGAAGGAGCACCTGGCCATAAAGTCATTCTCCTGGCTGTGTTTAAGCACAATCCATCTCTCTGGTCATAAACCCTCACCAGTACTTGCAGAGATCAGAAGCACAGACAACATGCCAACATCCTGGTGAGGCTTGGTAATAGCTCCAATATTTAAGGGAGGTGACCAATCACTTCCAGCCAACTGTTAATTAATTGCCCTAATTAAGAATGAGGCCAGATATTTTCTAAGAACCTTGCTCAAGGAACTGTCATCGCGGGCCTCTAGTAATGACATTATACCCTTCAACCAAACATGGTTCTCAAAAACATCTGGTACAACAACCAATCCACTGCCAATCTCCCTTCTAATGGACTCTGCCCGAGGCACCAGCACACCCTTATTTTTCTGCTATAGTGATTTCAAGGTGGCCTTTGATAACGTTGACCAGGAAAGGCTGTAGGGTAAGCTAGCAGGCTGGAAAACACCCCAAAAACCATGCTCCTTTACAACACCTGAGTATGGGTTAAGTTGGGATCGGAGCACCCCTCTCTAGGAAAATTCCAACTACTTGCAGTCTAAAGGAAAGATGTGTTTTGGCTCCAAAGCTTTTCAATCTCTTTCTGGCCGACCTTATTGAGCAACTATAATCTTGCAACATCCATGCTCCAAAATTAGAGGGCAAGGAAATATTGAGCTTCCTCTATGCTGTAGATGTGGTACTGGTCAGATGAACACAGGTGAGGCAGCAACGGCTATTGGATATTATGGAGATCAACTCCTAGGCCAACAACTTGTCAATCAACTATGGCAAAACCAAGGCCACGGCATTCAACAACAATAAATCTGAAAAGCAGTCATGGTTGTGGTGTGTGACCAGATTGAAAGAACGGATGAGTACACATATCTAGGGGTCATCAATAAGAAAAGTTCCTTCACAACCCAGAAGGAAGAGACCCAAAGGAAAGGATTGGTGCTGGCCACAACTCTTAAAAATCTAAAGAGAAAGTTAGACAGACCTTCTATGATGCCCTTACAGGAAGTAGGATGAGCAAAGCTCCTGCTGACAATTACATACAGAGCAAATATAAATGAGGCCGCAATGCTAGCATCCTAGATAAAATAATGGTCCGTGCATACAGAATAATCTTCTCTTTGCCATGTTACCTCTCTGGAACAGATTCAGCTGAAGTTTCGGCTGCTTACACAATCGCTGGCTAGATGTTTGACATATATAACATGCAGGAACAAGATTAGAAAAGCAGAACCCCTCACACTGAACTGCAGGCTATGGAAGGAGCTACAAGAATGCGACTCATCACCGCAAGGACCCACCTACAAGAATCACTTGAATTCACAGGATGTACACAACTCTGGGATACCACCACAAGTCACCGGGCATTTAAGCAGATGGTCTGGAAGGCCCTAGAAATACACTCATTTATTGAAGACAAGGCTTCGCTATCAAACAGAGTGCATGGCTGGATGACGGTAAATAATTACAAAAACTTGGCCACTCAAAAATACTTTACCATCGGATATCTAGTTACTGTCAAGCTACAGTTATTAGGATACTGGTTGAGCCAACTACCCACAAGGGGTCACCTCCTCCCTGGCAACAGGGTAGTCTCTCTGACACCTGTCATCGTTGTGAGTTTGGGAATGATGATCTCTTGCATCTAGTTGGCTCTTGCAAAACAGTACAGGGTAAAAGCAGTTAGCATCTGAAAAAAGCCTTCAATCAAAGGGGAATACACAGAAGGCAGGTGGTGCTGACCTGCTTCAACCCAGGGGATACCCAGCTGAACTGTCGTTTTGTTAAATTCTTGTTGAAAGTGGAGGGTAAGCTGCATCGTAAAAACCACCAATGTCTGCAGAGGTAAATTTAGCCAAAGTACCAGAACTGAACTAGCCTCTTCAAAATTCCAAATCATAAAAATCTTATATAACACTGGTGTGCTCCTTGCACTCGCACTTATACAATTGTACTGCTTAGAGAATTCCTACCTTACAGTGGGACAAATGAGACTGATGTGGTCCATGGAATCCTTTACAACCTTTAAGTTATTCTTAATTGGTAATCTTAATTAAACCCAAACACAGCTATTTCTATGATTTCACAATAAGTTAAAAAAAAAATTTGTAATATGGAAATTTCAGGGCAATGCCTTAGATGATTTTAAAATGCAACAAAATGTAATACGTAAACTGACATTTATTGCAATGATTTTAAGTAATTTAGCAATTAATCAATAAACTAAACTACACCTTTAAGAACTCTTCATGTGCATTGGACATGTATTGACCTTTATGTAGATGCCAAAAATAGTTATTTATCATGAAAAACTCAAAAAATGAACTGACCTCCTTGATGCTACTGATGGGCTCTCAACAGACGGTCAAGTTGGGGATAGGCCACCAGGCGAATATGAACCATTAGGGGTGTCCGGAAGCAGCACACAGGCTTTCCATTTTGGGAGGACTGGCCAAGCTGGACTTCAGCTGCATTTTTAGTCCAGCAGCACAGATCCTCCCACCTCTTTCTGCAATTAATACTGCTTCACTTGTAGGACCCGGGGTTCGCACTTTCTTAACAATTGGCTCCCAGATGGACATAATTTTTAAAAATATTTTAATAAAATAAAAGTTGTAGTACCCTGTTAAGTACCCATATCCGTTGTCATGTCCTTATTTTACTAAACCAGGCCAGATACACCATGTAGGCTAGGGATCTCCAAGATTTTCTGTAGTTGGATCTACTTCTGATAAGAAAAAATAATTGTGAACTACTGAAGGCTAAACAACTTGCACATTATTACCAGACACCCATACGCCCAGCTTTGTTGTCTTTAAGCCTAATGTCCATAGAGCCAGATACTATTGTTTGAACACAATTCTATAACTAAGGGCACTATGAAAGGGCTGCCATGTGTGTCAATGAGAGCACGTTCTTTGGGGATGTATGATCATGTGTACGTATGAATTGGATATATTTGTATGGTTGACTGAGAGCCTGTGTCATATGTAGTTGCAGCACTGGACATACCTTTCACCATATGTAGCACTGTTACATGAATAACGGAATCACAATTTTTGGGGGGGGAGAAATTTAAATTGCTGAAAAGTTCTGCAAAAAAGTCCATAATATAGGACATTTCTTTTTTTGCACTTTAAATTTCTTACAGGTAAAAAAATGGCTGTATTTTTTATTATACTTAGACCCTAACTGACAGACACTCACACAGCCAGTCACTCACCCATACATTCCCTGAGACACCTAATCATTTACTTACATGTTTAGTTACTCACACACTGAATTATCCAATCAGGCACTTATATTAACCCTGGGCGTAGTTCGCGAAGTAGCACTTCGCGAAGCTACGCAAAGCGCACTTCGCACTACGCGAGCTACGCGTAGCACTTCGCGAACTGCGTAGTACCTTGTTCGCACTGTGCCAGATGTCGTTTTCAATGATTGCACAGTGCGGACAAGCAACCGGCACTGTGCAATCATTGAAAATGGCATCTTGCACAGTGCGAGCTGTAGTTTTCTGCTGCTCGAGTAGATTTTTACTCGAGCGGCAGCTTTCTCAACGCGAACTGCTAGTTTCTCATCGCGAGCGGTTGCGAGCATATGCGACCACTCGCAATGAGAAACCTGACCTCCTCGCGTTGGGAATCTCGCCGGGAGGTTTATTTTCCATGCTCGCGATCGCCAACTTGATGTTGCTGATCGCGAACAAGGAAAAAGTCTCGCCGGGATGTCATTTTGCTTGCTCGCGGTCGCCAACTTGACGTTGAGGACCGCGAGCAAGCAAAAAATGACCGCAGCGCTAAGCAACACTACGCTACGCGTGTTCGCACTGTGCTACATGCAGTTCGCATAGTGCAAAGTAGCGTGAACTTCGCAAACTACGCGAGCGTAGCGTAGTGCTTTGCCCAGGCTTAACTTATATACCCACTGATTTACAAATACACCTTGATATATAATGTAACACAAACTATTTGAAAACACTCAGTCAACAGATGATGTCATCAGTGATGTCATTTGAGATGCTATAAGTGATGTCATCAGTGATATGACACTGACCATGTCATGAGTGATGTAATATGTGAGTTCACGAGCAGTACATTGCGGGGGGCGCAAGTTATAATTAGCTCACTTATTATAACAGCTGAAATTCTCTGGATTTATACAAGCGTAACTATAACATCTGTGTAACCTTTGTGTTTTTTTAGTGAATTTGTAATGTTTTTCTATTCGATTTCCTAGCTATAACGTTCCTATAACCTTTGGTTTTTCAGTGAATTTCTAAGGTTTTTATATGCTAATTCTTAACTATAACATCCGTCTAACCTTTGTTTTTTTCAGTGAATTTTGAAGGTTTTTAAATGCTAATTCCTAACTATAACCTCCTTGTAATTTTACTTAAGGGAATTTCTAAGGTTTCTTAACAGGTAAATATTTTTCTAAAATGTGGGAGAAAGGGGGCTGGGTTTCTGAGCAGCTCCCATGAATCCCTTTGTGTATGACTTACAGGAGGTACCTGGAGAGTTCCTTGGCCTCCAAGGTCCGTGAGGCGTAAAGAAGACTTCATCCCTAACCAGTGATCCATCACAAGCCACAATTGCAAAGTGGTGGAGAAAGGGGCGTGGCCTTCGAAGACCTCTTTGCAATCCCACTGTGTGGGACTTACTGGAGTTAACAGGAGGGGTAGTTGGCCTTGAAGGATGTCCTTGGGGGTGAACTATCCCTCTTATTAACTCCAGTAAGTCCCATACAATTGCTTTCCTGAGAAGTGTTCAGTAGGTACACCTCCTTTCTCCACCCCTCTGTAAACCTGACTCCTGGTGCACTACTAGTTGGGGAATGAAGTCCCCTTGGCTCTTGAGGGTTCTTGGGAGCTATTTACCCCTCCTGTCACCTCCATTAAGACCCACACAGCTGGTTTGCTGAAAGGTTGTCAGAGGCCACGCCCCTTTCTCCACCATTCTGCAAACATGCCTCTTGGTGCACTACTGATTGGGGGAAGTAGTCCAGTATAGTCCTGAGGCCCTCAGGAGTAAAGTGGAATTCATTCTCTAACCAGAAGCGTTCCATGAGGCGCATTTTTAGAGTGGTGGAGAAAGTACACATGGCCTTCAGGTCCTTTGAGTAATTCCGCTGTCTTGGACATACTGAGAGCAACAAGAGGGCTTGATGGCCTCCAAAACTTCTAAACATTGAAGGGGATTTCATTCGCCAACCACCACTGTGCCTTGAGGTGCGTGCGAAGGAGTGGTGGTGAAGGGGGTGTAGCCTTCAGTGACTAGCCTGAGTATTTTTTATTAAATATTATTTTATGGAAGCTGGGCTGCATGACCCCCTTTCCTGGGCCAATTTTGGCCCCAGGGACCGCTTCTCCCAGGGCCAGGCCATTCATACATGTTTTTAAAAAGGGAAGGAGGGCCACGTGTTCTCCTCAACCGGCCTTTTCCGGCCCTGGGGACCCCATGCTCCAGATCCAGGTCTTCATTATTTTTATAAATGGGATGGGAGCCAGTGTGGCCCCCCTCATGGGACAATATTGCCCCGGGGACCCTATCCCCCGGGGCATGGCGACCTCGTTGGGGACCACGGGGGTGAGCCTGAAGGCCCCCTGCCATCCCTGCCTCTCTGTCTCCTGCAGGAGCCGGCATTGCTTTTGGACATAGGGAGCTGTTAACTTTCAGCTCCCTCTGTCCAAAAGCAATTCTGCTCTGCTTCATGGAAGCAAGGCCATTTTTAAACGAAGCAGAGCAGCAAACTTCAATGTCATGGGGTGGGCACCCCGGGATATTGCTGAAGGCTGGAGCCAGTCCCCAGGGCCATGTGGGGTTTCTAGAGTGGGGCTGCTTGGCCCCTTCCTTTGTAAAGTAAGCCCTGGGGAGATGGTGGTCACCAGGGACAGGGATCTGCAATGGACCCCCTTAATTGTTGTACATGTACCCCAGGGTGATGGCAGTACCCATGGCTGCATGGGGGGGCGGAGTCCCCCACGCATTATTATTTGATATAGCCTCGTTGAGGTGGTGGTGCCCTAGGCTGCGGTGGGGGGCCGCATGCCATTCCCCGCATTTCATAAAGATCTACCCCTGGGGAGGTTGTTTTCCCTGGGTTAGCGAGGAAGGTACTAACCCAACCTCATTTAAAAAAAAAATTGTTTTGTGTTTGATGCCCCCAGAACCCGACCCATCCAGGGTGTTTCTTCAGCAACTCGCACTTCCTTTTTTAATTTGTTTTTTTTACAGGAATCATGCACACAGTGTGACTTTGCAAAATTAAAAATAATAATAATAATATGTTTTTATTTAATGTTCAATGTATTTTAGATTTCATATAAAAAATATTTACAACTTTTAACTTTACAGTCGCACTGGGTCCATAGATATTGAAAATCTATAATTTGTGAGCTAGATATTTAATGTTGTGTTTAGATTCTTACTTATAAAAGTGGAATTAATAAATATTGCAATAATAGTGTTTCAAGCTGTAAAATCTTATTTTTGATTTTAATAATCTTAATAGTATTTTATGGAATGGTGATACCACTGTGCACTGTTATGTTACGTATATCGGGGGTCACTTTGGGATCGTGATTTCCACAAGACTGGGAAAAAAAGTTCTGAGTAAGTATATAGATGTTTTAAATTGTAATAAATCAGGAAGAGGTTTTTAATAATTTGTCCAATATATTAAGATTTAATATATTTTATGTACTTGCGCTCCCGGCGCGGTGGTATCGAGTTGGAGTCGCAAACCCCATGGGACCACAAACAATAATTTGAATGATGTAACACCTTTCAAACTCCCACCTGTTTCTTGAAATGGATCACGTGGTTCTCATTCTACTTTCTACTAGTTAGGGATTAGATTAGGGTTAGATTTTTTTGGTATGTTTATTTTGTTTCTCATAAACCATGGGTACTTCTTCCAGACAACAGGAGGAAAAAGAATTAAGATTGTTAGTAGAATGTGAGGAAAGAACAGCCATCCAGGAAGAAGAAGGAGAGCATCATGTGGCAGCTTTTTAGTATCCCAGTGAACGCCCGGAGAGTTGCTTGCACCATCTGTAAAAAAGTTATTTCTCATGGTAGGGAAAAAAAATACAGCTGTGGCACCTCCAGCATGCAGAAGAACCATAGAACTATCCACCCATATAGCTTTGCACGGGCTGAGATATAGAGACTTAGAGAGCAAGAGGCTGCTTTTGGAGCATGTGCTCCTGAAGCATCTTATAAAACTGTAGTGACCAAAATTCCTGTCACCATCCCTGAATTTGGGAAAATTGGCATATACTGTTCCAAATGCAGTACCTCTCTGGGATTGGGTGAACATGTTGTTTCAACCCTATTTCAAACAATCAATGTACATAAGTGTTACTTTTATTTTTTGCATTATTTTAATAGCACAGATGTTTTTTCTTGTGCTCTGTTAAAGTTTTTTTTCTAGTTTTTTGAGAAATAAAATAAAAACACCAACAAAATCCCAAAAATTGTTGGAAAAGTTTACAAACAAAAAACCTAAAAATAACCTGTTCTATTCAGAACCAACTATTCTGGTTAAAATATAGATGAATTAAATGTATGTCTGTATATGTGAGTCAGTCACTAAGGGCCCATTTATAAGGGTTCTTCTGGCACTTTTGCACCATTGCACCACCACAGTGTCATTTCTTCATTCTTGGAGGTGTAAAACTGTGTCTGGGTGATTGAACGAGTGTATGGGTACTGGCTGGGTGATTGTATGGCTGCTTGGGTAGTGTCTGTTTTTTTGGATTAGTGAATGTGTAGTACATGCCTGATTGAATAAGTGTAGGACTAGTGTTTGGGTGACTGCAAGAATGTGTAGGTGCTGTCTGGGTGATTGTATGACTGTATAGATAGTGCCTGAGTGATTTTAAGAGAGCTTGAGTAGTGCCTTTTTGATTATATGAGTGCATGGGTACAGTTTGGGTGAATGCATTAGTGGACAGGTAGTGTAAGAGTGCATTAGTACTGAATTAGTGATTGGATGAGTGTATGAGCAGTGTATGGGTCGTTGAATGACTGTAGTGGCAGTGTGATTTCCAATGTATGTTAGTAGTACTTACCTAATTATATAACTGAATGACTAGTGCTTCTAAGACTGAATGATGAAGTAGCTCTAACAATATTTGTCAAGGGGAATGATAGACTCTATATTTATTTAAATGTGGCTCATCAGCTGCATCACATGTGTCAGTCTACACATAGAAATACAAACATGTGAGACATGGTAGCAGTCAGACATCCAAACTTGACAGAATACGTTTTTAGTTTTAAGCAGATAAATCATTATCTACTGCCTACTTCCAGTGTTTCTATCCAGAGAGTTCTGGGGACTAGGACAGAGGTTAATACATTTGGCAACATGTTTGAAACCTCACATTTCTCTACCAGTTTCATTAGAGAAGCAGAGCTTACCATGCCAGGCATAAGACAAAATAAAAGACCAACTCCTCTTATGGCATTCTTATTAGTCTCAGTATCTTTTTAGAGACCTCAATGAGTGTGTCAGCACCTTTTAGGGGTAAGTTACACAAGTAAAGAAGCCTATAGGTACTAGAATACCTATGTTTTAGTCTGTATTTTGTATAGATGTGTTTAGAAGAAGCTGCATGGGTCAATTTCTGCTTATTATACAAGGCAGCTAGGTATGAAGCTGTGTGTGTTTAAGTGCTTCCATGAGGCCTGTGTAGCTAAGATATCTGTACTTCTGAAACTGAATGCTGAAGTAGCTCTAACAATGTTTGTACAGGGGAATAATAGTCTGTATAGTTTTTAAGTTAGGCTCATCAGCTGCACCACACGTGTCAGTCTATATGTAAAATACAAATGTACCTGAGACATGGTAGCAGTCCGAGAGGCAAACTTGGCAGAATACGTTTTTAGTTGCAAGCAGACACATCAGTATCTATGACCTACTAGAAGTGTACCTTTTCAAATAGTTATATGGACTAGGATAGAGGTTAATACATTTGGCAAAATGTTTTAAACCTCACATTTATCTACCAGTTGTTTTACAGAGGCTGAGCTTGCTTTACCAGCCCTAAGGCAAAATTAAATGCCTACTCCTGTCATAGCACTGTTATGAGTGTCAACATCTTTCTAGAGACCTCATTGAGTGTGTCAGTGTCTTTTACGGGTAAAATGGCACATGTAAAGCAATCTATAGATACTAGACTACCTCTGTTTCACACCACATACTCTGTAAATATGTGTAGATTAAGTAGTCAGTCTGAAGCTTTGTGTTCATCGTCTTCCATGAGACCTGCCTACCAAAGAAATGTGCTCTTCTGGGACTAAAGTTGAAGTAGCTCTAAAAATATTTATATAGGGGTATAATAGATTGTATACTTTAAGTTAGGGCGATGAGCTACACCACATGTAGAAGTATAAAGATGCCTGAGACATGGTAGCCGTCAGACATTCAAATTTAACAGAATAAACTTTCAGTTTCAAGCACACATACCACTATCTATGGACTACTTTCAGTGTACTTTTGTGAAGAGTTATATAGACTAGGATCGTGGTAAGGTAAGGTAGTACTTTATTGTGCACTTAATTAAAACCATTACAAACCATCATCAATATACACAGTTTGGTGCTCAAAAAAGAACCTGACAAATTGCGTTTTTATTATGATAGACGATAAAAAAACACTGTTAGTAAAGGTAAAATCAATAAAAAATGAATAGAGCATAAAATTAAATTAAAAGCGGACTCATTTCTCTTCTGGCAGTGAGAACCTTGCGGGGTTAACCCCCTGCATAGATTGGGGTAGCTTGCACTCCAATTCTATCCGGCTAGTTATTGAAATCCATGGTGCAAAGGGGCAGCAAAAAATAACCCACCACATACTCTACCGCTTAAATTGTTTCAAGCCAACAGAAAATTATCACACATGCCCATAATAAGACAACAAGATTCATAAAAATGCCCTTATACAATGCACAGAGATGGTTGCTCAAAGAGCGAGAGTTTCAGAAGGGCATCTAAGCCATACTAGGTTAGTTTTTAGGCTCTATACCGTTGACTCTTCAAATTTAGAATTTATGACGATGATACTCGATGAGGACCAGATTTCCAGCTAGTCACTTGTTGCTGCGAGGTTACTTTTTGGCCTCCTAGTGTGCAAAGATTAAGCTGAATGCCAAAACTATCCCTCCTAATTATTTGCTTATGTGAGGAGGAGACTTCTCGCTGAGGATTCCACTCTGCTGCCAGACCATTTTGACTTATTGGACATTCTTTCACTTTATTAAGGTGGGCTTATACAGCTTCAAGGAATTTTAGATTCCGGCAGCTCAGTTGGATGTCATCGCCGGAGAAGCATGCCAACACTGCTTGCCTGCAGGACCTTATCCGTTTTTTATTAAAAGACGGTCTTCTCAAAAGGGTCCGGCGTTCTTGTAGTAGGTCCCTACAGACGGTAGAAAGGTGTACTATGTTTTCGTCACTGTTACCAAAGAGACGGCTCCTGGCTGGTGTTAAAGAGCGTAGCCAAGGGGGCAGATGTTCTGTGGAGTGCAACAACCCTAGGTGAGATTTCAGAAACTTTTCTTTTGTCTTTCTAGAGAAGCTAGTCTGAAGATATATTTGCGACCCAAATTTGGGGTAAAGTTGTATAGTAAGCCAGCCATGTGCGCGCTACGCCAGAGAGGCTTTGTCTTCCAAGAGTGATACTTCCCTAGCTATTTTATTCACTGCTTTTTTGAAGCCAGCCAGAGGCCCTGGGAGTTCCCCTAGTTGTCGCAGCCCCAGCCAATTAATTTTGTCCTCCAGATATAGCCTTGCAGGGCAGGTTTCTTTAGCTGGGACTGAAAGGTGAAGTAGATCTCTCAATATTTGCCAAGCATTATGATAGATGGCATAGTTTTCAACTTAGAATAATCAGCTGCACCACACTTATAAACTATATGTACAAGTACAGACATGGCTACAAATTAAAGCTGTCAGAAATTGAAAGTTGCAAGAGTACGTCTTCAGTTTCTAGCACAGATATTACTATCAATGGCCTCTCTTTCAAAAGAATCATTTGTACTACAATAGTGATTAATACATTTTGGAACATGTTTTCAATCTCACATTTCTCTACCAGTTTGATAAGAGAGACAGAGCTGAAAGTCCATTCCCAAACCCAAAATGAAAGGCTGACTACTGTCATACCACTCTTATTAGAATTAGCATTTTTCCAGACACCTCAATATCTGTATCAGTACCTTTTGGGGGTGACATATAAATGTAAAGTAAAGTAGCCTCTAGGCATTAGTCTACCTCTGTTTCAGACCATACAGTCTGTAAATGTGCGTAGATTAACCAGCATGGAGCACTTTCTAGTTATCATAGAGGACAGCGGGGTATGAACCTATATGTTCAAGTGCTTCCAAAAGGCCTCCCTAGAAAAGAGATGTGCGGTACTGAAACACAAAGATGAAATAGCTCTGTCAGTATATGGCAAGGGTTATGATAGACTGTAAAGTTTTCAATTTAGGATCATCAGCTGCACCATATATTTTAGACTAAATGTTCACATAGAGATGTAGCTAAAAAATTGAAAATGTCTGACATCAAACTTGCCAGAATACATTTTCAGTTCCAAGCACACACATCACTATCTATGGTCTACTTGCAGTATACCTTTGCAGAGAGTTATATGCACAAACATAGTGGTTAATACACTTGGCACATGTTCTCAACCTCACATTTCCCTACCAGTCTGATTAAAGACACAGAGCTCATAGTGCCAGTCCTAACCCAAAATGAAAAGTTACTCCTGTCATGCCACTGTTATTAGTGTCAGCATCTCTCCAGAGTCCTCAAATATTGTGTCGGTTCCTTTCAGAGATCAGATGATACAAGTAAATTGGAGTCTCCACACTAGACTACCTCTATTTCAGACAATATGGTCTGTAAAGGGTGTAAATGTAGCTGCACCACTGCACAACAGGACGTGGGTCCCTTGCTCACTCTGCCACAGGATTCAAGATAGCTTGGCTGATGAGGGCTGTGAGCCCGAAACCGGTCCCAGGATGCTTGTTTCCGGTCAAGGGAAAACATGGCTTGGCAGTTCACCCTGGACTGTTCCCATGAGGCACAGGGTGAGACTGATTTGCATATAGCCATGTCTGAACTGGGGTGGCAGAGTGAGCTAAAGAATGATGATGGATTAAACCCAGATCAGTTGGCTAGGGGTGAGTGCTTGCAATGTTCAACACTCCGTCCATCATCCCCTTTGGTTTTGCCCCGACTCCTATCATACCCTTTTTCGTAGTTTCAGCATCTTTCTAGAGACTTCAATGAGTATGTGAGTGCCCTTTTAGGGGTAGTATGACACATGTAAAGTAGGCTATAGGCACTAGACTACCCTTGTTTTATACTGCATGATTTCTAAATGTTTGTAGTATAAGCTGCATGGATCACTTTCTGCTCATCATACAGGGCAGTCATGTATGAAGCTATGTATTCAAGTGCTTCCGTGATGCCTGCCTAGCTAAGAGATATGTGCTTCTGGCACTGAATGCTGAAGTAGCTCTGTAAAGATTTGGGCAGGTATATGTTAGACTGTATAGTTTTTAAGTTAGGGTCATCAGCTGCACCACACATGTTAGACTACACATAGAAGTAAAGAGATACCTGAGACATGGTGGCAGTCAGACATTCAAACTCAAAAGAGTACGCTTTTAGTTTAAAGTACACATTTCACTATCTTTAGTCTACTTGAGGTGCACTTTTGCAGAGAATTATATGAACTAGGATAGAGGTTAATACATCTGCCAACATGTTTAAACCTCACTTTTCTCTACCAGTTTCAATAGAGAGTCAGAGCTTGCAGTGCCAAGCCTAACCCAAAGGAAAAGACCAGCTCCTATCATACCATTCTTAGTAGTGTCAGTGTCTTTCTAGAGACCTCTATGAGTGTGTCAGTCCCTTTTTAGTGGTAAGATGACACATGTAAAGTAGGTTCTAGGTACTAGACTACCTCTATTTCACACTGCATGCTCTCTAAATATGTGTAGAAGAAGCTG
Source organism: Triturus cristatus (assembly GCF_964204655.1). NCBI lineage: Eukaryota > Metazoa > Chordata > Amphibia > Caudata > Salamandridae > Triturus > Triturus cristatus. The sequence goes on along the minus strand of NC_140583.1, from coordinate 1,136,702,289 downwards.
CATGGATTAATTTCTGTTCATTATGCAGGGCAGGCGGGTATGAAACTGTGTGTTCAAGTGCTTCTGTTATGCCTGACTAGTTAAGAGATATATGCTTCTGGGCTTGAATGCTGAAGTAGCTCAAAGAAGATTTGTGCAGGGGTGTGATAGACTGTATAGTTTTTAAGTGATGGTCATAAGGTGCACCAAACATGTCAGACTACATGTCGAAGTACAGACATATCTGAGACATGGTAGCAGTCAAACATTCAAACTTGAAGTGTATCTTTGCTGAGATTTATATAGACTAGGAAAGAGGTTAATACATCTGCCAACATGTTTTAAACCTCACTTTTCTTTTACCAATTTCATTAGAATGTCAGAACTCGCAATGCCAGGTCTAAGGCAAAATGAAAGGCCGACTCCTGTCATGCCATTCTAGTGAGCCTCAGCATCTTGCTAAAGACCTCAATGAGTGTGTCTGTGCATTTTAGGGGTAGGATGACAAATATAAAGTGGTCTTTAATTACCAGACTACCTCTGTTTCACAGCACCTGCTCTCTTAATGTGTGCAGAAGAAGCTGCATGGGTCACTTTCTATTGATTATACAGGGCAACCGAATATGAAGCTGTGTCTTCAAGTGCTTCAATGACGCCTGCCTAGCTACGAGATCTGTGCTTCTGGGCCTGAATGCTAAAGCAACTCTAACAATATTTGTCCAGGGGTATAATAGGCTGTATAGATTTTAAGTTAGGGTCATCAGCTGCACCACTAGTGTCAGACTACACGTACAGACGTGCCTGAGACAAGTTATCAGTCAAATACGCAAACTTGAGAGAGCACACTTTCAGTTTAAAGCACACACCTCACTATCTATGGCCTACTTGCATTGTATCTTTGCAGAGACTTATATGGATTAATAGACAGGTTAATACATCTTGCACCATGTTTAAAAGCTTGCTTTTCACTATCAACTTCATTAGAGAGGCACTGCTCGCAATGTCCGGCCTAAGGCAAAATGAAAGCCTGACTCCTGTCATACCACTCTTGTCAGTGTCAGCATCTTTCTAGAGACCTTACTGAGTGTGTCAGTGCATTTTTAGAGCCAAGATGACACATGTAAAGAAGCCTATAGGACCTCTGTTTCACACAGCATGCTCTCTAAATGTGTATAGAAGAAGCTGCTTTAATCACTTTCTGCTTATTATACAGGGCAACCGAGGATGAAGCTTTGTGTTCAAGAGATCTCTGCTTCTGGGGCTGAAAGGTGAAGTAGCTCTGACAATATTAGTCCAGGAGTATGATAAACTGTATAGTGTTTAAAGTAGAGTCATCAGCTGCATCACACATGCCACCCTACATGTAGAAATACAGACATACCTGACACATGGTAACACTCAGACATTCAAACTTGACAGAGTACGCTTTCATTTTAAAGCACACACATCACAATGTACGACCTACTTTCAATCAACCTTTGCGGAGAGTACCTGTAGAGTACTTTTCAATCAAGTTATATGGACTACAATTGAGCATAAAAGTTCTGGAAATAAATTGTAAAGACCACATCACTATTTACAGACTACTTGCAGTGTACTTTCTCAAAGAGTACATACAGGGTACTTTTTAGTCATGTTATATGGAATAGGATAGTGTTTAAAGCTTATAGAAATACATTTTGAATGTCATATTTTCCTACCAGTCTCATTAAGACACAGAGTTTTCTAGTTCCTCTCCTAAAGCAAGATGAAACTGACTCTTGTGTATGGTTGTCTTGTTACTGTCATCACCTTTACAGATGTTTATTTTTCACTGCTTACTCGTACTATCGTATTCGCTAATATTTCACACCTCAAACATGATTACAATTCTACTTATCTATACAAATAACTACTTACTACATGTATAATATTACATATTTAACAGTTCATCTATTTATATATTACTGTGTTGCTCTGCACATATCAAACAACATACATATACCAGTATTTACACCAATACAAGACACAGTTAACAATATATATTTTTCTGATAAAATGATTCACAACTTCTATAAACAGTTCATCTCATAGTTGAACAATTAATTACAATCACTTGAAGGGATCCTACACCATAGATCACACTCCTTACACATTTGTAACTTACCTGTGCAATTCCACTGTAGATTCTGAATTTATCAACAACTCTCAGATATTTTTCTTTTCCGCACAATAAACGTGATGTACCATTCTCAAGAAGGAAGAACTAGTAATGGCAAAATTTGCCTCTCATTTTCCACAGAAATAAATGGAGGTAACAAATCTAAATATTTCCTTTATTTTTTCAAAATCTGATACCATTTTCTATTGGACAGTTATATTAACCCTTCATTAGACTCTTCTAAAGAAGCCCAATTTGGTTGTGTAACTCGCTGGAGTTGCGTCACCCTATAATGTTTTTAACAACATATTCCTCTGAAACATACTAATTAATTGGAAAATTTCACTTTTCAAATGTATAAGATATATATACTACTACATTTCATATTTTAAAAGCACACTCTACTTTAAATCCTTTCCCCATCCTGCTTCATCTCAGTTTCCATAGCGCAATATATGAAACGTTCAACTCTACCAGTAAGTCAACAGTTAAACATGTTTTTAACTACCGCACACCAGCTTCCAATTCAACAGTAGTAGGTGTGGTTGAGTACTTGAAAATGTAAGCTTATCCAGTGCATTGAACTGTTTAATAGTTTCTCCACAGCCAACCAAAATGAATAATTATTTTACAAACTAAGATACAACCTATTTCTATTTTTAAATATGAAATGTCTATGAACACCCAATCACTTATCTCCTTTTCTTAAACCAGATTCTGTCCTCCATTTTAGATACCTTTCATCATACCAGCTGACACATTCAGCTACAGACTTCTTCTGATTTCTACTGCTCCCTACTTCAAAATGCTTACAGTATGGACTGTGGGTCACAGCTATGTTTTCTGGGGCAACGAGTATGCTTGAGACAGAGGTATTGACAAAGACTTTGGTTTGCATAGTGTGATTATTAACCCTTTCGATGCTCATGACGGAATGGTTCCGTCATGAGCACCGGTGCTCCTGTGCTCATGATGGAACCATTCACCCTAGACACCAGGGATTATTTTTTTATAGGCCCGGGGTGGGGGCTGCCCAGAATGGGCATGCAAATGCCCCCACCCTACCCCCCAAAGAAAACTAAAGATTTGCTGCCCCTCCAGGAGGAAGATGGGGCAATATCCCTGATCTGCCCCCACGGGGGGCAGAAAGCCCACTAACCTTTTTTATTATATAGGTAGGGGTGGTGGTTGCCCAGAATGGGCATGTCAAGGCCACAACGCCCAAAAAAATGATAGTCTTTCTGCCCCCCCCTGGGAGGCAGATGGGGTAGTAGCCCCTTATCTGCCCCCCGGGTGGGACAGAAAGCCCACTAGCCACCAGAGATTTTTTCCCCCACCCCACAAAAAAGATGCCACAGCCTTTCTGCCCCCCAGGAGGCAGATAGGGGCAGTAGCCCCTGATCTGCCCACCGGGGGGGCAGAATGTCCACTAAGCGTCAGCTATTATATTGGCTTTTCTATTAGTAGGGGTGGTGGCTTCCCAGAATGGGCATCCCAATGCCACCCCCCCAAAAGAATAGCCACAGTCTTTATGCCCCCCTTGGGGGTATATCTGGGCAATAGCCCTCGATTTCCCCCTCCCCAGGGCGGCAGAAAGCCCACTAGGCACTACATTTTCTTCAGGATGTGCCTGCCTGTGGATTTTGGGCCCTAGCGCAGCCAGCACATAGGGAAACCTAGCAAACCTGTACATTTTTTAAAACTAAACACCAAGGGGAATCCGGGATGAGGTGACTTGTTTGCCTTTCACGAGGTTCTGTTACCCAGAATCCCTTGCAAACCTCAAACTTTGTCTAAAAACCCATATTTTCCTCACATTTTTGTGGTGGAAAGTTCTGGAATCTGTGTGGATCCCCAAAATTCCACCCACTCCACGTTCCACAAAGTCTCCCGAGAAAAATGGTACCTCACTTGTGTTGGTAGGCCTAGTGCCCGCAACAGGAAACGGCCCAAACGCAACGTGGACACACAACATTTTCTCAGGGAAAACTGACCCTTTTTTTGCAGTGCCCAACTGTAGATTTTGAACCCTAGCTCTGCCAGCACCTAGGGAAACCCAGCAAACCTATACATTTTTGAAAACTAGACACCCAGGGGAATCCAGGATGGGGTGACTTGTCTGGCTCTCAGCAGGTTCTGTTACCCAGAATCCCTTGCAAACCTCAAAATGTGTATAAAAAACACATTTTCTTCACATTTCTGTGGTGCAAAGTTCTGGAATCTGTGTGGATCAAAACATTTCCACTCACCCCACATTCCCCAAGAAAAATGGTACCTCACTTGTGTGGGAGGGTCAAGTACCCGCGACAGGCAAGGTCCCAAAGCCTAGTGAGGCCATATCAAAATTGCCCATCACAAAACAACCTGGTTTTGCAAGGGGGGTTACCTGTGTTTTTGGCCCCGTGCTCGGTGGTCAGTTAGGGAAACCTACCATACCCACACATTTCTGAAAACTAGACACCAGGGGAATTCCAGGGAGGTATGGCTTGCGTGGATCGCTCAACGTTTTCTTACCCAGAATCCCCTGCAAACCTCAAATTTACTTGAATAAAATCACTTTTTCCACTCATTTTTGTGTGGGAAAGTTGTGGCATCACCGGGCTAACACAAATTTCCTACCACCCAGCGTTCCCTCAGATCTCCCAATAAAAATGGTGCCTCACTTGTGTGGGAGGCCCAAGTACCCGCGACAGGCAAGGGCCCAAAACGTATTGAGGCAAAATCAAAAGTGCCTATCACAAAACGAACTGGTTTTGGAAGGGGGTCACCTGGGTGTTTGGCCCCGTGCTCGGCAGGCAGCTAGGGAAGCCTACCAAACACACACATTTCTGAAAACTAGACACCGAGGGGATTCCAGGGAGGTATGATTTGGGTGTATTCCCCAACGTTTTCTTACTCACAATCCCCTGCAGACCTCAAATTTAGCTGCAAAAATCTCTTTCTCCACACATCTTTGTATGGGAAAGTTGTGGCATCATCGGGCTGACACAAATATCCTACCACCCAGTGTTCCCCCAAGTCTCCTGATAAAAATGGTGCCTCACTCGTGTGGAAGGCACAAGAACCCGCGACAGGCAAGGGCCCAAAAAGTATTGAGGCAACATCAAAATTGCCTATCACAAAACAACCTGGTTTTGCAAAGGCGGCCAGCTAGGGAAACCTACCAGACCCACACATTTCTGAAAACTAGACATCCGGGGGATTCCAGGGATGTATGGCTTGTGTCGATCCTCCAACGTTTTCTTACCCAGAATCCCCATCAAACCTCACATTTAGCTGAAAAAATCACTTTTTCCATACATTTTTGTGTGGGAATGTTGTGGCATCCCTGGGCTGACACAAATTTCCTACCACCCAGCGTTCCCCCGGGTCTCCTGATAAAAATGGTGCCTCACTCGTGGGTGGTGCCTCACTCGTGGGGGTGGCCCAAGTATCCACGACAGGCAAGGGCCCAAAACATATTGATGCAACATCAAAATTGTCTATCACAAAATGACCTGGTTTTGCAAGGGGGGTCACCTGGGTTTTTGGCCCCGTGCTCAGTGGCCTTCTAGGGAAGCCTACCAAACCCACCCATTTTTTAAAACTAGACACCCGGTGGATTCCAGGGAGTTATGACTTGCATGGATCTCCTAACATTTTCTTACCCAGAATCCCCTGCAAACCTCAAATTTAACCGAAGAAATCTCATTTTGCACACATTTTGTGTGGGAAAGTTGTTGCATCACCAGGCTGACACAAATTCCCTACCACCCAGCTTTTCCCCAGTTCTCCCGATAAAAATGGCGCCTCACTCGTGTGGGAGGCCCAAGTACCCGCGACAGGCAAGGGCCCAAAACATTTTGAGGCGACATCAAAATTGCCTATCCAAAACGATTTGGTTTTGCAAGGCGGGGTCACCTGGGTTTTGGGCCCCGTGCTCGGTGGCCATCAAGGCAAACCTAGCAAAACCACACATTTCTGAAAACTAGACACCCGGGGGATTCCAGTGGGTTATGGCTTGTGTGGATCCCCTAACGTTTTTTAACCCAGAATCCTCTGCAAACCTCAAAGTTAGTTGAAAAAATGACCTTTTTTCACACATTTTTGTGTGGGAAAGTTGTGGCATCACTGGGCTGACCCAAATTTCCTACTACCCAGAGTTCTTCCGGTCTGCCAAAGACAGAAATAGAAGTGGTCAAATCAGTTCTGTCCATCGCATGTGCTGTATCTATAACAATAATCTGTGATTTGACATGTATGAAATTTATAGAAGCGATGGAGTTCACTTCACAGATTAAGGGAACAGGGTTTCTCAAAAACCTAAAATTGTGCATCTAGACTTCCATACAGCTGCAATAAAGTTATAACAAACACAAGGGCTCTTCTCAGAGCCACCCTATAACCCAACAGTGAAAACTGTATTTAAACATATATATATTTTCCTCAAACATATTTGGATTCACAAACCCATCACAGATCTGCAAAGCATTGGGCAGGCTGCAGGGAATTCTCCTTGGTACAGCAAGGCAGTCCTCTGAAATACTAAGCAGGCCTCAGCCAGCAGGGTAGTCCTTTGAGAGTCCTCCACAGGTCCAGAAGTGAGCCAAAGAGGGGGGTCTTACTTTGAAGTGGAAGAAACTTCCGGAGTTTCCCCCCGAAAGATTGTTTTGAAATTTCCTGTCATACTTCCCAGGCTCAACATGAATTTTGGGGTCACAAAAGGCTAGTGTTAAGTTCCTTGTGCGTGTGCTGAGGCAGCTCATTTGAAATGTTAGTGCCCTTCTCATCCTACCAGGATGGCGATCCTACCAACCCCTGCATCCCCCTTTGTGTTACTGTCTGGTAGGAATACACAAAGGTGAACGGCCAACTACACCTAGTCATGTGACTCAGGATATAGGCTGCAGGCATCGAATGGTTAGGACATGAAAATGCAAACTTTCTAAAATCTGCATTTTTAGAATTGTGACTTACAATGCGACTTTACAATTAAAGAGGATCTTTAGTTACAATTCTTCAGACACCAAATATGATATCTCTACTTGTTCCCAAACAAAAATGATCACATATTAAATGTTATAGGGTGACCTAATGTTATCCTAAGGGAGAAGTAGGCATCACATAGTGAAAAACAAAATTGTGGGTTTATCAACACCAAGTTAAACTTAAATGTACATGTGAAATTTTTTTTTCACATCATACTTTAGCGAATTTCTTGCCACAACTGCCCCCGAAGGGCTACACTTTAATACCATTACATATGCAGGCATCACCATGGCCTTTTGACTGAAATTTATATCACAAAACTATACAACATACTGTGTTATACCCTGTCTGTATATCTCTCCCTCCTCCCCCTGGCAGCCCCTGTCACATCCAAATATTAAGCTATACAGTGTGTCATGTATCCTGACCATATGATTTGATTTCAGCATCTATTGATCAGGGTATTGTTGGTGGAAGCACCAAGGTCAGGCCCCTATAATCCGCCCAGCACTACCATATTTTTTAATGTTTCTGGGCAATTCCGGGGCTCGAAATAATGGTATTTTGAGACCCATGCAAAAGTCAAAACCCTCCAAAACTTATCCAGGGCATTACAGGACCACACAGTGTATATGAATGTGCCCTCTGCATTACCACAACGATGACATGGGGGGGATGTCACCAAGCCCGCCGGCCAGAGCCTATATCAGGTATAGTAGGCCCTATGCAGTGATTTTAATTGTATTAAGCCCAGGCGTGATGAGACAGCTGACCCTTGGAGATTCTAATGCCTCGGTCCACATCAGCTTTCCAGACTGTCCTAAACGCCTCCAAAGTGGTACCACTGTTTGTTACATTGGATTGGTATATCTTTGAAATGTTCTGATCCCCTAAATTGCCCATCAAGAGTTTGTCTTCCAATGGGCTGAACTCAGGTAGGACCACAAGATTGTTGATATGTGGCACGATGGCATGCTGAAACTAGAGGAACTTGGAAAACTGATATTGGGGCATGGAGTATTCCGATTGGAGTTCCTGGAAGAGTTCCTTGAGAGTGCGGCTATGCATGACATCGCCTAAGGTGGATATACCAATCTGGTCCCATCCACGGAAGCCCTGGAGGTCATCCAACTGAGTAGCCAGAGAAAACCCCATATGCTGGATTGTCCCTGGGTCCATACCACCATCCATTGATCACTAAAAGATGTGCGGCTGCATGGTAGGATTGGATATCTGCTACTGCGATGCCCCCACAATAGGTGGATTGGAAACATGTTCGTAACACCACTCTGGATGCCCCGTCCCCCATAGGAAATGGTCCAGTATTGCATGAACTTGTCTGAACCACAGCAAAGGGACATGGTATGGGTGATTTTGCAGTTGGTAAAATAACCAAGGGAGAGACACAATCTTAACAATGATTGAGCGCCCATATAGGGAGAGGGGTAGCCCCTCCCAGGATTTAATTTCAGCCTTTACCCTGTCTGTCACAGAGCCCAGGTTTCGCTCCCAAGAGATGATCTGGTCATCTGACAAGAAAACACCTAAATACTGCAGACCTGTAGTGTCTGGGGATAATTATGCAGTCCATCGGCCATCACCTGTCATCCCCCTCAGTGGCCATATGGCTGATTTGCCAACATATCACCAAAGATCTGCATGATCTATAAGATCATAGGACCCGGCCCATGGGGGTTGGTGAGAAAGAAGAGGCCGACATCAGTATATAAGACAATGCGGTCGGAGATCTCCATTTCCATTTGAAGTCCCATATCAAAGCATTTATTCAAACCCATGCAGCCAATGGCTCGATGGCGAGAGCAAACAAGACGTGGGACAGGGTCAGCCTTGCTGAGTACCGCAGCCTATAGGGAAGGGGACTTAAACACCACCTGCCACCCGCACCAATGCTGCCAGATCTGTATAGAGTAGGTGTATATATACCAAAAACCATGGACCCAGATTCAGGTGTCGCAAAAGTATAAAAAAGGCCTTGTCCATATCGACCAATAACAAGGCAGCCGGTCTGGTCTGTCGATCAATGGCCTCAATTGATTTATGTGCCTGTCTGATGTTGTGGCCCGTAGCCGGTGGGGCATGTATCCAGCTTGATCTAGGTAAACTAGATCCACCATATGTGGCATTAACCCATTGGCCAATGCCTTTGCTAACAATTTAGCCTCCATGATCATGAGAGAGATTGGGTGGTGAGGAGTGTTGTTCTGGGGGGCGACTTGGGTTCAGAAACTCCACTATTTCAGACTGTCTCCAATCGGGGGCCATGCAAGATGTCTCCATCACCGTCTGAACCGTTGCGAGATAACGTGGGCATAGTTGAGACACATATGCCTTAAAGAATTTGGATGGGAACCCATTGGGGCCCGGCGCCTTTCTGTGCCTCAAGTCCGACAATGCAATGTTCAATTCCTCTACTATGAGGAGGGTCTCCAGGGAATTTCGGGCCCCAGTCGACAGGGGGTTCTGGTATATCCTCCAAAAATCTCTTGATCTGTGAGGCCCTTGAGCCCTCCAATTAGCGTATAAAGCCTGATAAAAAAAGCAAAGCTGCCTGCTACCACAATTGGATCTGCATGTATAGCATTGTTGTACCCACGAATCATTGGGAGTTGGGTCAGTGTCATGGCCTGCTGACACAGCCTATGAAGTAACCTCCTCGATTTATCACCCCATTGATAGATCCTGCTCTAGGAAGCCATCCACCCATGCCACGTTTCCTCCATCAATTCCCCCTTGATATTGCTGTTATGTGAGACACAGTTGTCTTCGTGCCCATCCCCTATTACCCGTCTGCCCGAGCCTCTCTAATCCCATAATGCGGGCATCCACCTGCATTAAAGTCTGCTTATGTTCTGCAGTGCAAAAGCTGATATCTACACAGTGAATGATAGGTTTCATGGCTTTCCCACTACACTTCGACCGATGCCACAGTGTCAGCATTGAGTGTAAACTATTCAGTTAGAGCTCTGTGAATTTGGGTTTGATAAGGTTGATCATGCAATTGCCACGTGGAGATCCGCCAGTGAAACGGTGGCCAACACGGGCCAATCAGGATCCATGTGGCGACTGGGAAGTGGTCTGAGAGTCCTCTCAGTAAGATTGTGGATTCTGACACTCCGTGCACATAGATCTGCAGAATTAAAATGTAATCAAGCCTTGAGAATGACCCATGTGCCTGGGAGTAAAAGGTGTAGCCCACGTCTTTGGAGCTATGTGAACTTCAGATGTCCACCCACTCCACCAAGTCTACAAGCAGGCACAGACGGGACTCCTGTACCCCACCACGACCCCAGGGACTCGCCACTCCCTCTATGTCAGGATAAATAACATTGTTCCAGCCCCACCCAGGCCTGCCATCACCTCCGGTAGTTGTCCCCAATTATCCACTACCGGAGGGGTGGAGGGGCATAAATGCTGCCAATTACTACCTGTTCCACATAGAGAGAACCACATATTAATATATGCCTGCCCTGTGGGTCCACCCACTACTGCGCCAGGGTAAATGGAAGCTGATGATGTATCATGATTGCCACTCCCCGGGATCCTCTTGAGAAAATCACTGAAAAAATAAAAGTGAAAGTGAAGTTATAGTTGGCAATGTTATAACACCTTTAGATATGTTTTAAAAAGCCTCGGAAATACTAATACCACTACTTTGATGCACAAGTTAAGGTTAGGCTCATAATACATAACCCAAACAACTGCAGTGCAAACTATTACTTGCGCACCAAATGCAGGGCTTATGACCTCACACTATTTATTGCAAAATATAGCAACACCTAAAAGCAAAATGTAATTAAAGTACATCAAATAATCAAAGCAATCAATGATACTAAATTCATAGTTGTCTCTGACAAGGTGGTGAAGGCAATCTGTGAGATGATTCACAGCATTTGTAATTGCAACTGTTTCATGAAGAAAGACGCCTTTGCATTGCATTTGGTGTGCGAGTTATGGTTTCAATGCTGTTTTTTGAGATGTGGATTTAGTGATAGGAGTATTTAGGGTTCTGGGATGGGTAATACTCAAAGGGACTAAAGAGCTTTTAGCGTTCATAGATGAGTAGAGTTTAGGGCTAGGAAGCAATTTGGAAGATTCAGGGGTGGGTAGTGTTAAATGGTAGTAGGAAGTTTTTAGGGTTATGGGATGGGTAGTGTTTAGCAGTAGTAAGGTTCAGGGATGGGTATTTTAAACCTTTTTTTAAGTTCAGAAGTACACTTATTGAGGGAAATGCAAATCTCAATACAATGAGCAAAATAACAGTACATAGTCACATGAATGACCTTTTAAATACAAGGAGAAGATCAGTGTAAATACAATTAAAATTAAAACTGGTCTGTCTGGAAGAGAAATATTAATAATAAATCACAGAATGCAGAGACTATAATGCAAGAGAGGAATAATTTTGCAAGTAAACATTACAATAAAAGAAGTCATGGAGGTTTGTACAGGAGTTAGAGAAGAGGAGCATTTAGCACTAGCTTCAATGAATGTTGTAACAGGTAGCCATAAATACAGACATTTCGTGGCCATGGTAATAGGGTACACAAAAGCTGTATCTAATCTGTGATTATAACAAATAGCATACCAGCAAGCTTGATAAGATAACTTGGTAAAGTCTTTCCAATGTTTAGTAATCTGTTGGAAGGCAACCGCCAGGAAAAAGGTCCACAATTTTTGTGTTGGAAGTGTGATCTGACCATAGCGGGGATAAACTTCCCAAAAATAGATTGGAAACAGAACAAGGAAAGTTAGAATGAAAAATTGAATTGATTTGGGCCCACACTTTTTCCCAAAAATCATGGACAAGTGGGCATGGAAAAAGCAAATGTTGAAGGTCCGCATGAGGGGAAGAGCATGACCAACAGTCGTCCAAAACATCAGCATGTCTTCTATGCAGAGCGACTGGAGATAGTAAAAGCCTATTATATATAAGAAAGAGTTTCTGTGTGGTGCTGGCAGCTCTCAAGGATTTTCTGATTTTACTCCATATCTTGTTCCTGATAGTAGTGGACCAGTTAACACCCAAATCTTGGTCCCAGGATAGTTCTTTCTTAGAATTGTAAATAATTATAAATGGCAGAATCTTTGGGGTAACTTGTAATAGGGAGTGCAATTTATCGACTGGAAAAGTGACAGGGGCAGTGAAGGAATTTGAAGGTATACAACGGGTGCATTCAAAGTAGCTTGTTTTAAAAGTATATATTTAGATTGAAAGGATGATGGTAGATCAAACACACTTTTAACCTGCGCAAAATACATGATCTGGTCCTGTATATATAATTGATGTACCCATATTAGACCTTTTTGCCTCCAGGACTTCCAGTAGAAAAGTTTGTCACGTATCAATATCATGTTGTTATGCCATATCGTGGAATTAGAGAGGAGAGTCCCACTTATAGAATCTGTTGAGTGGGCAGGTTTCAGGATCTTAGATGTATATTTAATTATGGGGGTCGAAAGGTGTTGTGGTGTTGTGGTTTTCGCGAGAACGTAAGATACTCTTGAAAGGAGAAAGGGGGGAGAATGGAGAGCTCAAGTTTAGCCCAAAATGGGTGATTGTCAGAGGAATGTGAGAGCCATCTTGATGATTGCCGAAGCAAAAAAGATTTTTGGTATATAGGAAAATTATGAAAATTAACACCACCTTCCGACGAGTCAGTTTTGATAAGGACATACGAGATTTTTTATTGCTCCATAAAAAAGAGGCTAACAAGGTGTATATATTTTTAAATAATTTTAAAGGAATGGATAATCGGATATTGGAGATCGTATAAAGATCTATGGGGACAACATCATTTTTATGATATTGAGACGGCCCCACGTGGATGGGTAAAGAGGATGCCATTTAGCAGTCAAAGATGATAATCTCTGAACACAATTATCCATACATCTTGAAATTGTGTTTGAGATGGAGGGAGTGAAAGGGAGACCCAGATATTTAATATATTGAGGACACCATGCAAAGGTGGAGAGTGCAAAATCATCTTTGAAAGTATACTTTATTAGGGGTAATATTTCACATTTATCCTTATTTAATTTATACCCAGATACGGCTGCAAAGGAATCAACTCATGTTGTAGTGAAGATTGCTATCTACATACGTACAATGCTAAGTTAGCAAAACCGCGTTAGATGTTAAAAAGCCATCTTGACACTTTTGCTGCTTTTGCACACGACACTGTAGTCACATGTTATTACTTGAGAAATGCTTGCTCGACTTTGCTTCACATGAGAACTGTCTGTTGTTCACATCCCAAACAGTGAGCAGCGACCTTGGTCTGCACATCGTGTAAAGAAACAGTCTGGGTCGCTCGACGGTGCATATTGTTGGGGTCAGGTTGATCGGCCCACTATTTAGCCATAACATGCACGCAGCAGCAAATATCTGAAAGTCGGGTGCTTTTAATATTGCAGTGTTACATGTTTTTCATTACATTCAGAAGAAGAGCTTTCCCAGGAGCAGAGCCTAGCTGATCCTGTGATGTGATCTCACTGAGCTGATCTTTACGGTATGGGGTCCCCCATTCAAGCCTAAAGACCTTTTACTAGTCTAATAATAATAATAATAATATTAGTTTGCTAGCGAAAGGAAGGTGGCTGAGATCCACTGTCATTTTAGCATGATTACTCTTTCATTTTCTATGGTATTGTAACTATGATGATGGTTTTGATTTTAATCATTTGTCTGCTTATGTTAGCCAAAGTACTGCATCTTAGGACACGAGGTTTATAAAATAAACTCTTTAAACTTTACTGTGTCTCTTTTTATTCTGTTGTGGACTGATATGAGAATAATTACGAACAGGTATTTCTGATTCCCACCATTCCTGAGAATACCCTAAGTCGCTTGTTCTGGGTTATCTATACATTGGGACCGCCGAGATAAACCTCGGATAATGAATGGGACACTGATGCTGGTCGGATAAGGGGTTCTGGGTTCTGAGGTGAGTTTTTTGTACAACACAATTCACTGAGGTCCTGGTTTCCTGTGCATAGTTCTGTGCATAAGCAGAATCCCTGCAACAATGTAGAAATGCAGGAATAGAAGATTGGGGTTGGGAGATGAATAACAATATATAATCAGCATATGCTGTCAGTTTAATGCGAGTACTATTGAAGTTAAATCCATGAATGTCCTTGTTTTGACGAATTCGCAAGAGAAATGGCTCTAAGGCTAGGCTAAAAAGAAACGGGGACAAAGGACATCCTTGGCGAACACCCCTTCCCAAATCAAAAAAAGAGGATGTAGCGCCAATTGCTCACACTGCTGCTCTTGGGTTAGAGTATAAAAGTGAGATTAAAGAGATTATCCTAGGTCCAAAGCCAACCACTTGAGAGTTTGGAAAGGTACGCCCACTCCACTCTATCGAACGCCTTTTCAGCGTCCAATGCTATGGTGGCCAAAGGATGCGTAACGTGAGGTTTTAGATAAAATATCAAAGAAGAGACAAGCATTGTCTGTGATAAAATGCCCCTTAACAAAACCTGATTGTTCCAGACCCAACAAGTCAGGCAAGTGGGAGTCCAATCTGAAGGCCAAAGATTTTGAAAAGATTTTGCAATCAACATCGACTAAAGATATGGGCCGAAAGTATTTACAATATTTTAAGTCTTTATCCTCCTTGGGGATAAGGCAAATGAGAGCTTCAGATGAAGAGCCAGTGTATTTATCTGAGGACAAAAAGGAATTTAATAAGACATGTAATTTGGGGATTAATAGAGAGGCAAAATGTGTAAAAAAATTCAACTGTAAAGCTATCCGGGCCAGGGGCTTTATCTTTTTTAAGTGCCAATAGTGCAGCGTGTGAAAGGTCAGATTCTAAATTAGAAAGGTCTGGCTGAGTAGGAGAAGGTCAGTGGATGTCAGACAAAAACTGTGATATATGCTGCTCTGTAGGAAAATCTTTTGATGTGTAAAGTGTTTGATAGAAATGAAAAAATTAATTCAAGATTTCATCATCTTTATACTTCAATACCTGCTGCTCATTCAAGATAGATTCTATATTAAGCTTGTTATGCTTGACATGTAAATAATTGGCTAGAACCTTGCCGGCCTCATTCTGCCCACCATAAAACTTTGTGCTGGATCACAGTAAGTAAGTAGAAGCATTATTCATTGACTCCTTATTATATTGGAATTTAATGTTAATAAGTTCTGACAAACATTCTTTTGATCTAGAAGAGTACAAAGAATGTTATCTTAGCTAGGAGAGACGTGGTACGCTCTTTTGATTTTTTACGTTATTTGGATAACAAAATCCCTAGCTGCTGCTTTGAAAGTGCCCCAAATCACATGGAAATGTAGGTCATTGGTCTGATTTAACAAAAAATATTTATTAAAAAAAGAAGTAAATAAGGAAGTGAAAGTTGGGTCCAAAAGAGGAGTGTTGTTAAAGTGCCACTTACATGGGGTACAGGGTTTCTGTAAAATGTCTAACTGCATAGTATTAGGAGCATGATCAGAAATTAGAATGGATCCAATCTCTGCTGCCATTAATGACTGTGATATGTTATGGGAAATGAAAAAGTAGTCCAATCTTGATTGAGTCTGGTGAACTGGAGAATAATAAGTGTATTCTTTGGTAGTGGGGTTGCAAAGTCTCCAGGCATCAATGAGCTTGTATTGTTTAATAGTTTGTACAAATAATTTGTGGGCCTTATGAAGAGCAAAGCAGACCATTGAGTTACGATCCAAAAAGGGGTCATAAACTTGATTGCAATCACCTGTAAGTATAAAATTGTCATCAATACAGTCTGCAATTTGCTGGGCTGAGGAGGACCAAAAGGAGGGATCGTCAACAGTGGGCGCGTATACATTTAACAAAGGAACTGGGACCCTACTAATCAGAAGCTTAGTAAACAACCGTGGACCATTTTCGTCAGAGCATTGTGACAACAATTTAACAGAAAGTGATTTACAACATAGAGTAAGAACCCCATTCCGCTTGCCATCTCCTGGTGAGTAAAAGACCTCTCCAACCCAACCTCTCCTCAATTTTATGGATTCCTCTGCTGATAAATGAGATTCCTGTGAACGTGCTATATCTGCACCTAACTTGGCATGGATGGGTCAGAACTCTTTGCCGTTTAATGGGAGGGTGTAGACCTCTCACATTCCAAGAAACAATATTTAAAGACATATGTAAAGTAAGAGCATGAGTATGAAACAACAAACCATATGAAAAAACAAATAAGAGAGAGTAGACCGGGAGACAGACCAACTAACTACAGCATGAACCAATTTAGCAAACAAAATGGGGGCAGTAAAGAACGAATTAATTCACATGTGACAAATGCAAAGTACAAGAAGGGAGAACATTATACGCAAGATTGAGAATAAAGAATAAGGTGAGAATACTTCAAAGAAATAAAGATGAGAGGAAAGAACAAGAGAATGAAGAAAATGAATAGGAAAAATGAGATGATGAACAAAGACAAGTTAAAAGCAAGAGACAATGAAAGAATAGAAGAGAAAGAAGTTACTGTTAAAAATAGGAAAAGGAAAAAAAAGAAAAAAACTGTAATTAGAATGAGTCCAAAACATAAAGAGGATGGGGAAGCAAGAGGCCACATGGAACGATGACACGTCCGGACTCCACGAGGTGAGGCGGGGGAAAACTTTGGGAAGAGCCACCACAAGACATGAGGGGTAAACAATACAGAGAGGAACCTGTGAGGAGAAAAACAAAGTTGGTTAAAGCAATTACATCAATATAAAGATATAGGTAACTAATACAACCCTATAGTTATGTACCTGAAAAAGCAAACATTAAATTACAATAGGTAGAACAAAACAGTATATAAGTTGTTAAAGAGTCTATGAACTACACAAGTAAACAACGGAGTATGTATATGGGAATGTAGCTACTATGTTACTAAGTTACTATGAGGTGAAAATCTTCATGGACGGGATTTAGAAATCTCCATCTTCTCCAGGCAATGTGAGTTCAAGAAACATTTGAGCTTGATCGGGTCATCGTAAGTAACAGTATTTTTGTTGAAAGTTACTTTAAACAAGCATGGGTGAAATAAGCCGAATTGTTCACTAATAGAACGCAAAGCAGGTCTCATGGCCAGAAATTCCTTTCTTCTGTCTGCTGTGGGCTTTCCTGAAAATGAAATCCGCTTCAAAGATCAGACTGCAGCTACTACCTTGAAAAGATCTGTATACTCTAAAAAATAGAGTATAACACCTCGTGGTCTGCGTTGAGCAGATGGCGAAGAATGTAGAGGACCTAGCCTATGAGCACGTTGAATGTTCAAGACAGTGGATTCCGGTAACTTGTGCACCGTCGGCAAGAATGATTTGCATAAAGCTATAGGGTCAGACCCTTCTGAGCCGTTCGGCAAACCATAAATGCGTAGGTTATTCCTGCTATTTCTCTTTTCAAGATTTTCAATCTGCTTCTGGCAAGATGCAACCTGTGATTGAAGAACTGCAACCTGAGCACAGGTCGAACCCAGGGAGTCCACACAGTGTTCTACTGCAGTAATTCTCTCTTCCATTTTTGCCCAGCCATCCGTCAAAACTTGTATCTTCGAATTAGTCTCCTGTACAAATGGGGGGAGCGCACGTATTTCTACTAGAAGAAGGTCCAATGAGACTGACGAAGCTTGCTTTGGTGGAGACGGTGGGTCTTTTTTCAGCCACTTGATTGATACTTCGGTGACTGAAGAGGAAGAGGCAGAGGTACTTTTTGGAGAAGAGGTCAAAGAATCCTCCATTTTGATGCGATGAGTAGAAAACTGTACACAAGAAATAGATGAACGGTTTGCAGGAGCCACCAGCGACTTAACTGTTATCAGTCTACCCATAAAAATGAAGACTAAAGATAGTATTACCTAAAAAATGAGAACGGAGTCTCTATCACTGGTAAAAATAAGCAGGGGCTTCAGACTACAGCGACCTTTATATTGAAGTAAAACGAAGTGAAGGTCTGTAGGAGTTATCATGCCCACAGAAACAGAGAGAGCATGCAGAACAGTAACTGAATATGTAGGAGTAAGTTACTGATTCATACATATAGGAGATATCATGAGACCCACTAGTGTAAGGAAGAGACCTTAATTATCATAGAGAGAGCAATTTATCAAATATATAATGGCATACATATCAATATTTCAAAATACAGATACAAGATAGTAAGCAGTACAATAACACCTACTTAAATATCATGGTGTCAAAAAGGAACTAGAAATAAGGTGACAAGGTTAGTCAGTGTAAGCAAGTGACTTGTTATGATGGATGAAGCGCGCTAATTTCCATGAAGAATCCGTCATGAAAGGGCTCAGTGGAAACAAAATGGCCGCTGGTATCCCAGACAGAGAAGGGAGAATCCTTAGCATAAGCTTGAAAATAGAGGCAAAACGCTTTTATATAAAACGCATATTGAAGGGTATCTGCATGCAAGCAGTTTGCAGCTCAGTACGTGGGGATTCGGAGAGCAAGAGGGCAGATATAAGTGGCTCCAGAGAGAGATAAAGTCTCCTCAAGACGCGGGTGAAAACAAAATGGCGGACGCCATGGAGCGTCAGGAGAAGAAAGAGGATGTTAGACCTGACATCCTTGGCGTGGGTTTTTCCCCTATCTTTTGCCTCTGCTACCTGGATTTTTGATGCTGTGCTGGATTTCGATTTGCTGGTTTAGATGCTTTGGACACTCTGTCACTGCTAATCAGTGCCAGAGTGTAAGTGCTCCCTGTGTAAAATAACGTATTGATTGGATATACCTGATTGGCATATCTGTATCACCATGAAGTCCCTAGTAAAGTGCACTGTGTGTGCCAGGGCTGGTGATGACGGATGCTACTAGTGGGTCTGCAGCGCTGATTGCGCCACCCACCTGTGTAGCCCTAAAACAGTGTCTCAGGCCTGCCGCCGCAGGCCTGCCTGCAGTCCCCGGACTGCCATGTCCCCCTGGCCAGTGTCCACACTGGCCGGGCCTAACCCTTCCCTTTTCATACACGTCAGTCATCCCTATGGAAGGCCCAAGGTACCCCCCTGGGCAGGGTGCAGTGTATGCAGAAGGTAGAGCATGTACTAGTGCAGGTCACATGTTCTGGTAGTGAACACCGGCCATTTTGTGTGTTCACTACTGCAAGGTTATCTTGTTCCATAGGCGAACATGAGGGAGGCGGGTGCCAATGGCTCTCCGCCTATCTTCTCATACGAACAAGATAAGACATGAGTGTTTGATATCCCTGAGCTCAGCATTTAACAACACATCTTTTAGGAGAGATTGTTTTTAAATCCCGAGTTGGAGACAGTACTTTTTAGAGAGTAGCTGTTCTCTTGTCTGACCCTTCTGTGTGCCTGGGCGCGCTTGTGGATTGACTGTCTGGTTTGAGAGTGACAGGGGCTGGGGATCCCCCGGGAGGTTGGCTGAGTCAGCCTCTGCTGAATGGCGACAATCGCAAGGAGAGTGGAGGGAGGAGATAGCACCTGGGATTGAATAGGGCTGTGCCTGCCTGCCACTCTGCTGGCTCCACCTCCTGCTGGGCGGCTGACGACCTTGCCCCTCGCTCTGAAAAGAATGTAGGAGCCAGGAAAACAAAGTGCTCCAGCAACACCCAGAACTGGATCAGACCGGGCTCAGGACCCACTTGCACAAAGACTTCAAAGACTTCTCGGGGTATAAGTACAAGACCCCTGACAACAGATTTTTAGATTCGACCATCGAGAGGAACCTCTGCTGAAAGGCGGACCGCTGAAGAACTAAAGGAAGATTGCCGTGCTGTGTGCTCTGAAGGCTGACCTGTTCTAGCGTACAACTGAAGCTAAGGAGAAGAAGGGGTCCTGCTGTGTGCTGACCCTATCCACTTGATCAAACAAGACTTTGCTGTGTGCTGTGTCTTCAACTGAATCTCCAAGGGCCTGAGAAGAGCTGGCCTCCTGTTTCGCAACCCAGGGATAGAAAAGTTGCCAAGAACTCAAGACTCTGCTGTGTCCCACCTGCGCTGCTGTGTGCCGCAGGGACCGTGGACTGTTCTACCAAGCTTCTCAACATCTGCCTGTGAGGTGGGCTGGCTGCTCTCTGTCTTGCTGGAGAGTACCGCACCGAGCCGGGCCCGACGCCGGTTGCCGCATCAAAAAGATCGACGTGCTCATCGGCACGTGCCTTGCCGCGACCCGGAGGCCTGAAGCAGATCGAGAGTCGTATTTCCCTGCTCTACGAAGCCGCACTGTGAGTGGCTGACTCCGGTGACGTCGACATCGTCACTGGGGGCTCGTCGAGGGAGTTGTGGAATCCTTGCCCGGAACAGCCCGAGGAGCGCTCGTATAACGAGCGCAGTGACACCGCCGGAGCAACGTAGCTGCCTAAAAACATCGAGAGCCTACAAGCTGATTCATTCTCAGTGAGTATCGAATCACTCAAGAGACTAGAGACTATCGCCTGACAATCCCGACCAACCAAGAAAGCGATTATTGTGTAAACCTGTGATGCTCGATTTCAACTGCGGAAACTAGATAAAGATATATTATTTTTGATATAACTCACCTGTGTGGTCTAAGTTTGTGGTGTGCGGAGGGGGGATCATTGTGGTGTCTACGTGCAAATACCTTACACATTGCCTTGGGGATAAGCCTGTCTGCTCGAGCCAAGCTACCTAGAGGGTGAGCAGGGGTTATCTACCGTGTGTGTCCCTGTACCCTGACTAGAAGCAAGGGTCCCTATTTGGTCTAAGGTGAATACCTCTGCCAACTAGAGACCCCCAGATCTAACATTGGTGGTCAGCGGTGCGGATTAGAACCAGTATTTGCACTTGACCTGCAGTGATTCTTCGTACATCACTAATCTAGTAAGCAGTTGCATCGCACAAAGTTTTAGCGAAGACTATTCTTGGAGGATCGACGAAGCATCATGTCTCTGAATGGAGTAGGTGAGGAGTCGGAATTGCAATTTGAAGTAGAGAAGTTGCTCACGTACAAGAAGGAGCAACTAAAGCAATTCTGCAAGCAGCTTGGATGCCCAGCGAAGGGCAGCGCCAACAGGACGGAGCTACAGAAAGCTCTAAGGGCCTGGTGGGAGGCCAAGAATGGCGCAACCGAGGGAACTACTGAAGGGGATGGCACACCGGAGCACGGATTTGGATCCGATGACCTGCCAGTGAATAGGCCAGAGTCGAGGGCTGGCAGCGCCCATTCCAGTAGGAGCCTCTCTCCAGAGGAGCTGGAGGAAAACCAAAGGGTTAGAGCCCATGAGATTGAACTTTTTAAGCTCAAAGCTCAAGCGGAAGAAAGGAAACTGCGCCTTGACGGTGAGAAAGAGGCGGAGGAGAGGAGGAATGCTATTGCTTTGGAAGAGAAGAAACTCCAGTTGGCTCATGAGTTGAGCATGAGGGAACTGGACATTAAAGCCAAACAGGTGGCGTCCAGTCCGAATGGTGGCAGCGCACAACCAGTACAGGCGGGTAAGGTATACATACCGAAAGATTTGGTGCAGAATTATCAGAGGGGTGAGGATATCTATGCGTGGTTTAGATCCTATGAGCTTGCCTTGAAGATGAATGAAGTGCCTGAGAAAAGTTGGGGAGCAGGATTGTGGAAGCATTTTGAGGCCTCTGGGAGGGATGTTTTAGCACCCTTAGAAACAGCAGGGACCTTAACCTACCCCACTATGAAGGAGGCCTTATGCCTCAGGTATGGGCTTACACCAGAACAGTACCGACAGAAGTTTAGGAACTTCAAGAAACTTGATTCGAGTACGTGGGTGGAGTGTGTGAGTATGTACACGCGTGCACTGGAAGGTTGGATAAAGGGCAGCAAAGTTACTGATTATGTGGGGTTGTGCCACTTGATTAGTTGGGAGCACTTGAGTAGTCTGTGTGTTCCAGAGCTGCGCCAGCATCTTTTAGACAGCAAGTTAACTGATCCCAGTGAGCTTGCTAAAGAGGCCGACCGCTGGACTAGCACCAGGGTCAACAAAGGGGTGGTAAGTATGCCAGCCAAGGGTGGACAGGGTCCCCAGCAGAAAGGTGGGGAGGACAAGGGTAACAGTAAGGAGTTCTCTAAAGGGCCCCAAAACAGTTCCCAGGAGAAGGAGTCCCAAGCCCCCAAACCGAAGAGGTCTTGGCCCCCTAAGGGCAGCAGACCACCGCCTACTTGCTATGCTTGTAGGGAAGTGGGGCACATCACCCCTAAATGTCCCAATAAACCCCCAGCACCAACTGCTGCTCCAGTCCCAGGGTTAGCTAGTGTAGCTTTGGGAGGGGATTTAATTTCCAGTGGGGAAGAGGGATTAGCTATGATGACCCTTGTCTCGTTAGGAGACCAAGAGATGGTCCAGGATGCCTTGATACCCGCTAACACTAAGAAATACGGGCAAAAGGTGACCATCAATGGGAGGGAGATAGAGGCTCTGAGAGACACCGGGGCTAGTGTGACATCTGTCAGGTGTCAGTGGGTGTCCGAAGAGCAAGTAATTCCCAATGTGCTCCGCCCAGTAGTGGCAGCTGACACTTCAGTTCGCCTCTGCAAGATGGCGCGTGTTCCCTTTACATGGGGGGGAGTCTCTGGTACCTTGGAAGTCTGTGTCAGTGATGCCTTGCCGGTAGATTGTCTGTTGGGTAACAACCTGGAGAGTTCTCCATGGAAGGACGTAGAGCACAGAACTCACTTGGAAATGTTAGGACTGCCAGCGTGGATCTGTGTATCCACACGTGCCATGACAGCCAGTAAGGGTGGATTAGTAGAACTGGAGCCTGGAACAATGGCCCAGGAACCTGCCAGGAGAGGAAGGGGCAGAGGGCGCGGGAAACCAGCCCCCACTGTTCCCACGGTCCAGGAGGAAGCAGAACCTGAGGGGGATGCCCTGGAACCTACAGGGGAGCAGGTGGCCGAACTGGGGGAGTTGCCTGAGCTGACCCATTGGCAGCAAGAGGGTGGCCCCTCCAGGGAGGAATTCTGCCAGGCTCAGAAGGAGTGCCCTTCTCTCATTGGTGTGCGGCAGCAGGCTGCAGACCAGGCAGCGGGCCTAGGGTCCAAGGAACATTTGATTTATTGGGAGGATGACTTACTTTATAGTGAGCCTAAGTTCGCTGAGCCCGGTGCAGCCCGTGTGCTGGTGGTACCCGAGCGCTTCAGGAACTTCTTACTGGGTCTGGCTCACGACGTGCCTCTCGCAGGACATCTGGGGCAAGACAAGACCTATCACAGGCTTGTCACCCACTTCTACTGGCCTCAGATGAAGAAGCACGTCGGTACCTTTTGTAAGTCATGCCAAACCTGTCAAGCCAGTGGTAAGAGCGGAGGGAAGTGCGTGGCGCCCCTCCAGCCATTTCCTGTAGTGAGCACCCCTTTCGAGCGGGTGGGCATTGATATTGTAGGGCCCCTGGATCCCAAGACCGCCTTAGGCAACAGGTTTATCCTGGTCTTGGTGGATCACGCCACTCGGTACCCGGAAGCAGTCCCTCTCAGGACAATCACAGCACCCGTGGTGGGCCGTGCATTGATGGGGATCTTTTCCCGTGTGGGGTTCCCTCGAGAGGTGGTCTCCGACCGGGGTACCAACTTCATCTCTAGGTATATGAAGTCTCTGTGGGAGGAGTGTGGAGTAACTTATAAGTTCACCACTCCTTACCACCCTCAAGGAAATGGGTTGGTTGAAAGATTCAACCGCACCCTGAAAGGTATGATTATGGGTCTAGCGGAGCCCATGAGACGGAAGTGGGACGTCTTGTTACCATGCCTGTTGTTTGCCTACAGGGAGGTGCCTCAGAAGTCCTTAGGGTTCAGCCCCTTTGAACTGCTGTATGGCCACCCTGTTAGAGGACCTCTCACACTGGTGAAGGAGGGGTGGGAGAAATCCCGTGGGAAAACCCCCCAGGATGTGTTCAGCTATGTGCTGGCCATCCGCAACCAAACGCAGCGCTTCCGGAAGCTCGCTCAGGAGAATCTAGAAGCCAGCCAGGAGGAGATGAAAAGATGGTACGACCAGAATGCCACTCTGGTAGAATTTCATCCCGGGCAAAAAGTGTGGGTGATGGCGCCGGTGGAGCCTTGTGCGCTCCGTGACAAGTGGACCGGGCCATATGAGGTGGTAGAGCGCAAGAGTGAGGTGACCTACCTGATCAACATGAAGACTCCTAGGCAGCCCCTTAGGGTCTTGCATGTAAACCGCCTCAAACCCCACTTCGAGAGGTCTGAAGTGACGATGCTCATGGCTACAGATGACGGTGGGGAAGAGGATAGTGATCCTCTCCCTGACCTCCTGGCAACCAAGGAGCAAGACGGGTCAGTAGATGGTGTGGCCCTCTCGCCCACACTGACCCCAGAGCAGCAGAGAGACTGTCGCCAGGTGTTGGGTCAGTTTGCCTCCCTGTTCTCCCTGACACCAGGTGTCACCAATTGGTGCGTCCATGATGTGGACACTGGAGATAGCCTGCCTGTGAAACAGAAGTTTTACAGAGTAGCTGACAAGGTCAGGGCCAGCATAAAGGAAGAAGTTTCCAAGATGTTGGCGTTAGGGGTAATTGAGCCCTCTAGCAGTCCCTGGGCTAGCCCAGTGGTCCTCGTTCCCAAGAAATCTGCTACACCCGGTGGCCCGTCAGAACTTCGGTTTTGCGTGGACTACCGCGGGCTCAATGCGGTCACCAAGACTGACGCGCACCCCATCCCCAGAGCTGATGAGCTCGTGGATCGGTTAGGAGCTGCCCGGTACCTCAGCACCTTCGATTTGACTTCGGGGTACTGGCAGATTGCCTTAACTGACGGGGCAAAGGAGAGGTCGGCATTTTCAACGCCAGAGGGGCACTTCCAATTTCGAGTCATGCCCTTTGGATTGAAAAATGCCCCTGCCACCTTCCAGAGACTGGTCAACCGGGTACTGACCGGGCTGGAGCAATTCAGCGCCGCGTACTTGGATGACATTGCTGTGTTCAGCTCCACTTGGGAAGAACACTTGCAACACCTCTGTGAAGTGTTGAGGGCGCTGCAGAAGGCAGGCCTCACTATCAAGGCTAGTAAGTGCCAGATAGGGCAGGGATCAGTGGTGTATTTGGGACACCAGGTGGGGAGCGGCCAGGTGGCGCCCCTACAGGCGAAGATCGATACCATTCTGGCTTGGGAACCCCCCAAGACGCAGACAGAGGTGAGAGCCTTTCTAGGACTCACCGGGTATTACAGACGGTTCATCAAGGGATACGGCACCATTGTTGCCCCCTTGACGGAACTAACCTCTAGAAATCAGCCCAGGAAAGTGAATTGGACCGAGGCCTGTCAAACTGCTTTTGATGCCCTGAAAACTGCAATGTGCACAGCACCGGTGCTTAAGGCGCCTGACTTTTCGAGTGAGTTCGTAGTGCAGACAGACGCTTCAGAGCAAGGCGTGGGAGCAGTACTCTCACAGATGGACGACGAGGGCGGGGACCAACCCGTAGCTTTCATTAGTAGAAGGCTACTTCCCAGGGAACAGAGGTGGAGCGCTATTGAGAGAGAAGCATTTGCTGTGGTCTGGGCCCTGAAGAAGCTGAGGCCCTACCTGTTTGGGACTCACTTCCGTGTTCAGACCAACCACAGGCCCCTCAGATGGTTAATGCAGATGAGGGGTGAGAATCCAAAACTGTTGAGGTGGTCCATCTCCCTACAGGGAATGGACTTTACGGTGGAACACCGTCCCGGTACAGAGCACGCCAATGCTGATGGTCTGTCCAGGTTTTTCCGCCTTAGCGATGAGAACTCCCAAGAGGGTGGGTAGTTCTCCCCGCTTTCAGCTGGAGGGGACACGTGTTAGACCTGACATCCTTGGCGTGGGTTTTTCCCCTATCTTTTGCCTCTGCTACCTGGATTTTTGATGCTGTGCTGGATTTCGATTTGCTGGTTTAGATGCTTTGGACACTCTGTCACTGCTAATCAGTGCCATAGTGTAAGTGCTCCCTGTGTAAAATAACGTATTGATTGGATATACCTGATTGGCATATCTGTATCACCATGAAGTCCCTAGTAAAGTGCACTGTGTGTGCCAGGGCTGGTGATGACGGATGCTACTAGTGGGTCTGCAGCGCTGATTGCGCCACCCACCTGTGTAGCCCTAAAACAGTGTCTCAGGCCTGCCGCCGCAGGCCTGCCTGCAGTCCCCGGACTGCCATGTCCCCCTGGCCAGTGTCCACACTGGCCGGGCCTAACCCTTCCCTTTTCATACACGTCAGTCATCCCTATGGAAGGCCCAAGGTACCCCCCTGGGCAGGGTGCAGTGTATGCAGAAGGTAGAGCATGTACTAGTGCAGGTCACATGTTCTGGTAGTGAACACCGGCCATTTTGTGTGTTCACTACTGCAAGGTTATCTTGTTCCATAGGCGAACATGAGGGAGGCGGGTGCCAATGGCTATCCGCCTATCTTCTCATACGAACAAGATAAGACATGAGTGTTTGATATCCCTGAGCTCAGCATTTAACAACACATCTTTTAGGAGAGATTGTTTTTAAATCCCGAGTTGGAGAACAGTACTTTTTAGAGAGTAGCTGTTCTCTTGTCTGACCCTTCTGTGTGCCTGGGCGCGCTTGTGGATTGACTGTCTGGTTTGAGAGTGACAGGGGCTGGGGATCCCCCGGGAGGTTGGCTGAGTCAGCCTCTGCTGAATGGCGACAATCGCAAGGAGAGTGGAGGGAGGAGATAGCACCTGGGATTGAATAGGGCTGTGCCTGCCTGCCACTCTGCTGGCTCCACCTCCTGCTGGGCGGCTGACGACCTTGCCCCTCGCTCTGAAAAGAATGTAGGAGCCAGGAAAACAAAGTGCTCCAGCAACACCCAGAACTGGATCAGACCGGGCTCAGGACCCACTTGCACAAAGACTTCAAAGACTTCTCGGGGTATAAGTACAAGACCCCTGACAACAGATTTTTAGATTCGACCATCGAGAGGAACCTCTGCTGAAAGGCGGACCGCTGAAGAACTAAAGGAAGATTGCCGTGCTGTGTGCTCTGAAGGCTGACCTGTTCTAGCGTACAACTGAAGCTAAGGAGAAGAAGGGGTCCTGCTGTGTGCTGACCCTATCCACTTGATCAAACAAGACTTTGCTGTGTGCTGTGTCTTCAACTGAATCTCCAAGGGCCTGAGAAGAGCTGGCCTCCTGTTTCGCAACCCAGGGATAGAAAAGTTGCCAAGAACTCAAGACTCTGCTGTGTCCCACCTGCGCTGCTGTGTGCCGCAGGGACCGTGGACTGTTCTACCAAGCTTCTCAACATCTGCCTGTGAGGTGGGCTGGCTGCTCTCTGTCTTGCTGGAGAGTACCGCACCGAGCCGGGCCCGACGCCGGTTGCCGCATCAAAAAGATCGACGTGCTCATCGGCACGTGCCTTGCCGCGACCCGGAGGCCTGAAGCAGATCGAGAGTCGTATTTCCCTGCTCTACGAAGCCGCACTGTGAGTGGCTGACTCCGGTGACGTCGACATCGTCACTGGGGGCTCGTCGAGGGAGTTGTGGAATCCTTGCCCGGAACAGCCCGAGGAGCGCTCGTATAACGAGCGCAGTGACACCGCCGGAGCAACGTAGCTGCCTAAAAACATCGAGAGCCTACAAGCTGATTCATTCTCAGTGAGTATCGAATCACTCAAGAGACTAGAGACTATCGCCTGACAATCCCGACCAACCAAGAAAGCGATTATTGTGTAAACCTGTGATGCTCGATTTCAACTGCGGAAACTAGATAAAGATATATTATTTTTGATATAACTCACCTGTGTGGTCTAAGTTTGTGGTGTGCGGAGGGGGGATCATTGTGGTGTCTACGTGCAAATACCTTACACATTGCCTTGGGGATAAGCCTGTCTGCTCGAGCCAAGCTACCTAGAGGGTGAGCAGGGGTTATCTACCGTGTGTGTCCCTGTACCCTGACTAGAAGCAAGGGTCCCTATTTGGTCTAAGGTGAATACCTCTGCCAACTAGAGACCCCCAGATCTAACAGAGGAATTTACACCAAAGGACGTTTCCTCCCGCGATCATAGTCACTCCGCTGGTTGCCACTTGGATTCAAACATACGCTCTGATAGTTTTGCCGGGCCTCTTCACTGGCGAAACATCGCAAAACCCATGTTAACTCCGCCGACACCGGGAGCTCTACGGAGCTGCTGCCATCTTCCGTGGGTGCTAGCCATGCCCCCAGGTATTTTAAATCCTTAATAAATTAATTTAATGTAATTAAAAGTAATATTCATTTACATTTAAAATATTATAGTTAGTGTAATATGTAAGCATTATTACTTATAAGAATTTTTTTTTTAAATGTCAGGTATATACACACACATAGGTAGGCCAGATGTAACACACTCTGATGTAAAGGTACTTCCATTGAACCTATTACTATGTAATCATTCCCAGTGTAAATCCATGCAATGTAACAACTCATAAGAGTAGCTGCAGCTGCTCCGCTGCCACTTTAGTTCTGCACCTAGCTCTCTTATTGCTTCACTTTTCCTGCTTTAATCCCTTTTTCAGTTTTTTTATCATTCCTTAGGGTTAGTGGTATTTGTGCAGTCTCTTTTAATCTGAATTGGAGTGGTTGAAGCACCTTTGCTCCTGTTTCTCTGGATCTATGTAAGGGTTCCAAATGTAATGGGAGGATTGTTATTTCTCCATCTTTCAAGTAGACAACAGTGTTGTCTACTATGTCTCTTTGATACATAGTGTACCGGAATCCTGGGTAACACAATTTGCATAATGCTCTCCACTACACCAAATGCTACAGAGATCAACGTTTCAAAAAATATGTATGTCTTCTATTTCTTGTATTCTAACCTTTTTCTCCTTTACCCTACTCCCTTATCTCTTTGTCAACAAGCTTAAGAGGCTAAAGTTGGTGGGAAGGCCTGGGTATTATGATCTGTTATTTTCTCTGATGTACGCTATGACCAAATCGAACATCACACGAGCCACTGAGCTGCAGATCGCTCTATTACCCCATTATCAATACAGACATCTCCCTGTGTTTTGTACATTATTCTACCCCTGCTGCACAATACTCAAAGTTTGCCTAATGCTCATCATACAGTGATTTTACTGAATCACCTTATTCAGTGCTCTTTCAAGGGACACCACCAGCACTCTGCTGAGACTCCTGACCAGTTCTGTCAGAATATTATCCAGTGCTCCCATGATGTGCTTCATTAGCCTTCTTCTTCTGTATTTCATCCTGTACTTCCATGCTGCTTGTCTTCTTCAGATCCTCTGATGTGCATCACCCTGTGCATCCTACGGCTAATCCATCTGTGCTCCATTGATTTATGTGTTTGACAGTCCATGCATTCGGCTATCTGTATGGCTTGTACTCTTTGCGATAATTGGCGTCCTGTATGTAAATAATTGTGCTTGTTTGCATGCCCCTTATGTGACTCTGCACAATATTTGTTCTATGCAAAAACCAAACCTATTGGCTTTTTCAATGCCTGCTCACAATCTTACACTTTCTTCAATCTTTAGCTGTCTGCCCGATACAATTATTAAGTCTCTTAATTTACATTCATGATAGCCTATATATTTCATCAACAATTGCACATAACAGGGAGGGTTTCGGTACAGTGTAAGTCACCTACTGATGGCCAGTGCAATGTTCCTTTTCCTGGATGATGTGCCTAAAAGTGAGTGATTACATAGGATAAGCCCACCCATCCAAATCAGGCAGAAAGTAACCCGGGCCCACATTTAATAAAACACTGGTCTCAAAAACTGGTCGCAACTTGCGACCAGTATCTTTGTGATCAGATTCAATTTTGGAAACTGACCAATGTATCGATAGGTCAGCTGTCAAAATTCTAAATAGGAGTTGGAATCTGACCCACCTAATTCATATTCATGCGGTAGGTCACACATAGTGTTTTACTCTGATTGGCACCAAAACAACAGGGATGGTAGCTGAAAGGATCAATCAGCAGACTAACATGTCTATGATTCTTTTTAAATAAGGAAAACGTTTTTTTTAAAATACAGAACATTTTTATTAAATGAACAAGAACTGCATTTAAAAAGTTTTCTTTAAAAAAAAAGTTTTACTGGGAGTTGGCAATGGTACATTGGACCCCTGAAACTTTTTTTAAATTCACAAAGGGGAAGAGGTCTGAAGGGGGCACCTTCCCATTTGCAAATGAGTTACCACCCCAACTAGGGGATCCCTAAATTTTCAATGATTTGCAACCAGAAACCTTTGAAAATCATCAGTGCATCTCATACTGAATAGCCATTTGGAAGGGACTTCCATAACATACCCCATAATATGCCACTTCCAAATAGAGATTTGGTAAGGAGTTGCAAAGCCATTTTAGAATTTGCAAAAATTGGCTGACTCCTTAAACATCTTTAATACATTAAAACATGTTTTTGCTGCAGCAAACTGATTTATATGTGTCAGAGAGATTATTTAGTATATCCAGCCCATGGTAATTTAGGCCCATGAAACTGCTGTGGCTGCAGGTGAATACACTCAGTACTTACAATTGCTTAGTAGATATCAGGAGGTGTAAGTCCCTGCTATGACATGAGAGCCTCCGGCATTCCCATTCTGTGGGTCAAGAAAGACCTCAGGTCTCCCGTTCTAAAGTATGGCAGGTCTCCAAAACAGCCACTGTAGTAACTCTACTGCACTGCTCAATATGCGACAAGTGCAATCCTGCTCCATTCCTACCAGATAAAGGGGTAGAGATTATAGCCTACCAGCACTTTTGCGCTGCCCGAACATCACTTTCTTGACATTCCGCTAGCACAATGTGCCACGGCATATTTACAAGGTCACGTAAAGTCACTTTATGTGGCTTTTCATGGCCTTATAAATATGTGCCCCTTTCACGCAGAAAACTGCGTGAAAGGGGCGTTCCATGGGTGTTGCTGTGGGTGTTTTCACGCAACATCCATGGAACTTGAAGCATTCCCAGATTTACAAGGCATCTTAATCCTGGGAATGCGTCAGACCCTTAGGGATGTGCAACGAGGAGATTTTTTTTCATTTATCATCGTTTTTCCTTTTTCTATGTGTGCTGCATATTGCACCACACATAGAAAGAAGAAATCACATTTTGTGATTGATTTTGTGCAGAAAGGTGTCCCTTCCTGCACAAAACCAACCAGCCCTGCAACGCAGGCACCCTTGCACCATAGCTCAAGGGTGCCTGTGTTGGCGCAAGGCAGCCCATTGTGCGCCAGTACAGAGAAAAAGGACAGGAATGCACTTTATCTTATAGATACGGCACATTCCTGCCCATTTGTTTTGACGTAGGGCAACGCAGCAAGATTCCTTGCAGTGCTGCCCTACGCCAAAAGTTGATAAATGAAGCCCTATCTGCATAGAATGCTGATAATGGAGGCCAACCTGGAGAGAGAGTGCCCTGCCAACGTTGCAAAAGCACCAACACTTGCCTCCCCACATATCTCCATGCTATTAATTAACTGCTGCTATTGTACATAAGACAATGGTGAATAAATATAGTCAGCAGAATAACACATCCCTTTCCAGAAAAAAATGATGGGTTTTCTATGTCACTGTAGGTGTTTATGCATTTCAGGCATACACATGGTGCATAGTTTCTCTTACGCTCATCTTTTGTGAATATCTCTATAGGATTAATTCAATTAGTCAGTATTGATTAAGAGGTGCACAAATTTAAGAGCAGATTAACAAGTGTAATGTACATTAATTGAATATTCCCCGGAAGATTTCATGCATGCTGAGATATTTAAGATACCTAATTGGGTTCCGAAAAGCTATTAAGTTGGATTGATTTAAATAAATTGAAGAATGTTCTGTTTTTTTACTTTCCCGTGAAGGACAGATTTGTAATGAATGATCCCTCATTAAAGTGAAAATTACACGTATAAGTCAAAAACGATGGGGCGCTGTTTTTGGAGCGCAGAAGTATTAGTAACGTCTCTTGAGTCTCTTTCTATATGAGAGTACATATAGGCGAAAACACTGTGCTTGCTTAGCCTAGATATCGAGCAACATCTTATCATCAAATTCCAATAAAATATTTGGTGTATTTAGAGATCAAAGCAGCTGGACGAAGCAGTAAAATGATTAAGTGATAGTTCTGGGTCGTAATTTATCTTTTACGATTTCTATATGTGAAGGTAACCGATTTTCATTGATTTTGCCACTTGTCTCGCACTAAACATTTTTTATTTATGGAACAATCGGGACAAATGTATTCTTCTTATTTATAATGTTTTATTTTATGTGTTGATTTTTTATAATCTACAAAACCCTTGAGTTTGAACTTGTTTTTTTTTTTATGGATGCCTTGGGATGTCAGTCTGCAATTTGACGTTTCTAGATGTTTTTCGTTTACTAAATTGCAAGACAGGGTTCAGCGCAAGGTTAAAGTGTAAAGGCCTCATTTACAATAGTTTGCTGTAGGGCAGCACCACAAGCCTTCCTGCTGCGCTGCCATATGGCGACAGAAAAAGTCAGGAATGTGCTGTATCTATCAGATACAGCGCATTCCTGTCGGGAAAGGTCCTTTAGGACGAAGCCGGGATCACACTGTGCCTTCACAGCGATGGCAACAGAACAAATGTGTCTTTAGCACGCAATCGTTCTGCACACAAATCATTACAATGGTGGAGTGGTGTTGGACTTAAAGTTGAACACCTTCCCTACTGTTGCACAGATTGGAGTTGGAATAGTAAATTAAACTATTCCAAAATCCAGCACCCCGCTAAGGTGAGTCGTTAAAATGACTTGCGTGCCGAACAAATGTGCGCAAAAGACGCATTCGTTCAAATTATGGAGTTCCTAAGGCTTGAGTGAAAATTGCATGCTGAATTCCGTCATACATTCTTCCTGTTCTCTGCACAAGCAGAAATAATGTTATTTCTCCACTTTGTGCTTTCCCTATGTCTTGCCTGGGTAGGCGTAGGCTTTTGATGCATTCCCAGGCCTACAACTTGTTGTAAATCAGGGAATTTGCCAAATCCAATGGGAGTTAGGTGGGAACACCCACTGTAAAGCCCATGGCACGCTTCCCCATTGTAGTGTGAGGCAAAACAATGACTTGCTCTGTGTTGTCTCACTCTATATCTATAAGGCCATGAATGGCTAAGCAGGGTGGCTTTCCTATATGGATAAGCCCTGCGCACCACTGGAACGTCACAAAAAGTGACGTTCCAGCGGCACACAGGGCTTGTATATGAGCCCTTGAGTATATGCTCACTGCCAGGGGCGTAGTGTAAGCCCCTGCAGCCCCTGAAGCACACCCCGCACCAAACATTTAGGAGGGCATTCATACCAAGGCCAATGAATATCTATGAGACACGGGAGACTTAGGGGGCCATGATCTCAATCTGCAGTGGGGGACACCATTTTGGGATACACCCTTGTATTTGGCTTAGCCTCCATTTTTGTTTGATGAGGATCAGTTTACAGTTTATCCACGTATACTGTGGCTTAACTAGAGGAGTCTCTCTGATTATTTATGTCTGTTACAGGCCATCATTATAAGTTTTGAATATTTTTAAATGGGAAGAATACCGGCATAATGAACTGTTAGTAACTGAGCACCAGGTGACATTGCTTAGAGTACAAATTGCCGCTCGGAGACGAACTTGGTGGCGGGCTGTGCTCAGGATCTCCGGCTGCCGGAGGTGTGTTTTGTGGACACAGGTGCGGGAGAATTGAGAATTGAGGACAGCGAAACACCGAAACCAGGACTGCGAGTCCCAGCGGCCCCTTTGCCTACAGGACATTTGCCGCAGCTGGTGACTCTTCCCGGCCCCTCCCCCACTTACTTCATAGCGCCTCGCGGCCCCGGCTTCGCGGGCGCCGCCCGTAGACGAACTTGGTGGCGGGCTGTGCGTAGGATCTCCTGCTGCCGGAGGTGTGTTTTGTGGACACAGGTGCGGGAGAATTGAGAATTGAGGACAGCGAAACACCGAAACCGGGACTGCGAGTCCCAGCGGCCCCTTTGCCTACAGAACATTTGCCGCAGCTGGTGACTCTTCTCGGCCCCTCCCCCACTTACTTCATAGCGCCTCGCGGCCCCCGCTTCGCGGGAGCCGCTCGGAGACGAACTTGGTGGCGGGCTGTGCGCAGGATCTCCTGCTGCCGGAGGTGTGTTTTGTGGACACAGGTGCAGGAGAATTGAGAATTGAGGACAGCGAAACACCGAAACCGGGACTACGAGTCCCAGCAGCCCCTTTGCCTACAGGACATTTGCCGCAGCTGGTGACTCTTCCCGGCCCCTCCCTCCATCTCCTCTATAATTATCTCCACTAAAACGCGTACGCGGGACGCGTCCGGGGCGTGTCCCGGGCGAAGCCCGGGCCAAGGGCGAGCCCGTTGTAGCCCGTTCGAGACCGAAAGAGACCGGACCGGGCCCCCTCTCTTCAATTCGTGGACTAAACTGTATGTGTACCATTTAAGTTACATTTCTGTTATTGGACATTGATTGAGGCACCACTCATTTACAGGTTTACTGCAGTATCTATTGGCGCATATTACTACGACCTAATTTTCCTGTTCTCTTTAATTTGACAAATGGCAACCAAAGAGGGCAAGAACCCTGTTTCTAATGGTAATCTTACTGGCACCTTAGACCACTTTATTGTAAGAGCAAACTCTGTGATCGATCAAGGCATTGATCTCATGCAGCGCAGAGTGTCGCAGGATCTTGCCATTGCTAGGAGATCTTCCTTGGGCCTTTTTGCTACTGCCCGCTCTCCAAAGGGTTCTGGTGTTAAAACTACCACTTTACCCCTTACCCAATTTATGGATGATACATCCCACAGTGATTCCCTGAGCTGTGATGATCTCGCAACTATTTCGAGAGATTTATCACCTCCAGTGATTAGACATGGACCGACTTTACGGAAAAAAAGGGAAATACTAAAGAGCCGATTCCGAAAATCAAGCCCAAAGCCTCTAGTGAAGCTAGAACTAAATCTGGGGGAGTTAAACCAGTAAAACGACAAAATAATATAGTCCTAGAGGTTCCAAATGTGGTCACAGAAGGCCAGGGAAGCTGCATCCTATCCCCATTGACCACCCATCTAAAGCCTCATGGGGATTCCGCTAGCCAGGTACATGTTGATTCTTCTGTTTTACCGTCAAATGTAGTTGGGGATGCAACATCATTACAGCAAATAGATACATTGCTGCGCACTCTCCTTGGTCCATTGGAAAAAAGGCTAGATAGCTTAGTGACCCACATCACAAAGCTCGAACAGCAAATAAGGGGATTCATAGATGGTGCCAATAATAAAGTAGGCCCCACATGTTCCTGTAATTGCATTCCTAATGGTAGGGCGGGAGGGGTAGTGACAGATACCTCTTCTTTAAGTTTAGACATTCGGCCAGCTACTAATTCGCATGTTGTACCCCAGGTAGTTCCTGCTACTACACTCAACCTTCCACAAGTACAACACGAAGCTAGGCCCTCTGATAAGCAAAATATAAACAATCATATTACAGGAAAGGCCTCCCTGGCTAAAGAGAGTGACAATGGAAGGATGGCGCAGAAGGGAAATCAGGGAGAGGCACTTGGGTTCACCCCGAGATTCGATCTGCCCCCGGAAGCAAGCCCTTATCTGGTTGTCCTTACAGGGGTACCAGAAATTAGTGACCCTAGCAGCGAAGACTTCACTAATCTGAAAAACAAGACAATACACTGGCTTAGCATTCATAGGCCGCTGCCCCCACACGTTAAAAGTGAGATTATCATGGTTAGAAGGGTGGGTTGGGTGGGGTGTACCCCTAAAAATCTAACAGGCGATTGCGTTATAGTCAATTTCCGGGATGTCAGGACAGTAGACTATATCTGCAAGTGGGAAACATCCCGCTCTGACACAAAAATAGGGGTGCGTCCCCTCTCCTTCTTCTACCCATGTGGACACTCGAGGCCAGAGGGAAATGGCTGGACCTATATCCCACATTCGCGTAGGGGAGGCGATGGGAAGTCTAGGCGAGATCCAAACGCCCTGAAATGGTCCTATACCCCTTGCTCAAACAGATACAGTCTTCTGGATCAGGTTGACTGACTGCCTAGGTATCACCAAGTAGCACAGGGAACAACGGGGGGTGATATCTTGGGTCCTGAGTCAATTGAGGCAATAGGGGAAAGTAATCTGTCAACTTGCATCCAGGGGCCCTCCTCTGATACTACGGGGATTAGTAACAGTCTACCCCTAGAGAAAACCATACTGTCTCTTGGTGTTCAGTGTCCGCCCGACAACTCAGAAAGTACTAGTGTTGTCCCATCGCGGCCTATTGAACTACAGCACCAGAGGTGTCCATCTTATCAATCAGATTCTTCACCAAATTCCCCGTGTCACCCTCAGCATATGAACATAACATCATGGAATGTGGCGGGTCTGAAAAATAAGTTAGCCTGTCCAGAATGGGGTACCTTTATCGATACCTCTGATGTGATCCTACTCCAGGAGACTTTGGCTAGGGAGGAGGCTCATAGATTGGGGTTTGTGGCCTTCAATATCTTAGCCCGTTGGGGTGGTAAAGGCCGCCCCTCTGGTGGCCTGACAACGTGGGTCGGTATACATCTGGGGTGCAGGGTGGACTCGATCCAGACAAACTCGGACGTCATTTTATGTGTCCTTATGACATGGCCTACTTTATATAAATTGGCAGTAGTGAATGTATATTCCCTACCAACTGCTTTGGCAAAGGAATCTAAGACCATTGGGGAATTATCAGTTTTCCTTGAATCTCTAAATCGAGATATTCACTATGTGATTGCAGGAGATTTTAATTGGCACTACGAGCCCCTGCATGGGCTGAATGAGGGGGCACTGTCGGGAGAGGATGAGTTCTGGGGAATCCCTCCTTGTAAGTCTACTTACGCAAAGGCTTGGACCCCACTGGCCATGCAGATTATGACTTTAACTCTTCATCATTCAGTCAGGGCGGTTAATGGTCGGAAGCCCTCAGACATTCCCTCCAAGTGTACTTATAATAAAAAAGATCAGGAATCTCATTTAGACTACGTCATGGTTGAGACCAGGTTGTGGCAAAAGATAGTGGATCTGGAGGTATTGAATAGAACGGACAGCGACCATAACGCACTGTTGCTGAAAATGGAATTTCCCAATATCTTGAAAAGCCATATTGAACCGACCACTGACCCTGGCCTGGTTATTACTAATAACAGGAGGCGGGTCAAGTGGGGGAATCTGCGTGAGAGGAGGGACGCTTTCTCAAGTTTATATACACTTATCCTTCCTTTTCTTATAATGGCAAGTGACATCTGGGCTCAGGGGCTGCTTTTCGGCACACCCATGAACCTGCTTACTGTCCACCAGGACTTGGTTGACACTTTGGCAGGCATTTTTAACCCTATTGTTACTTCTAGCAAGTCTAGGAACTCCCTAATGTCTTGGTATAATGCCACGTGTAGGAGATCTAAAACCGATCTGATTTATGCCATCAAAATCGGTAGTGATAGGTCAACAATCCGTGCCCTTAGGCACTCCTACAAAGAAGTAATGAAACAGGCAAAAATAGATTGGGATTGGGAGAGATGGGAGAATTTAGCCTCCGCGCTTGCCAATAAGGAAGCGCAGAGATTTTGGGCCATCGTGAATACAGGGTGTGCTGAACCCCATAACGCTATAGAAGTTAATCTAGATGCGGGGGTGTGGGAATCTCATTTTAATTCCCTATATGCTGCAACTTCCGATTTAGATCTCATGCCCTTCTATGCACTCCCTCCGGGGGATGATGAGGCCCTGGAATTTTCCCTAGAGGAGGTTTCTAATGCCCTTGCAAAATTGACGATGGGTAAAGCACCAGGTATTGACAAACTCCCTGGGGACATGTTTAAAGAACAGCCAAAGATTTGGGCGCCGTATTTATGTGCTCTATTCAATTCCATTCTGTATGGTGCTGAGGTTCCGGGCACTTGGTTGGGAGCAGAAATTATACCAATTTATAAAAAGGGTTCTCCCCAGTTCCCCGTCAATTATAGACCCATCAGTCTCATTGATGTCCCCCAAAAAATATTCGCACGTCTTATTTTAGATCGTTTGCAGGAGTGGATCAATGAGTATGAAATTCTTTCACCATATCAGGCTGGATTTAGGAGCAAAACATCCACCATGGACCAGATCTTCCGTTTAATAATGCTGTATTGGAAGACTGTGATGGTAGAGGGTGGCAGCCTCTACATGGTGTTTGTAGATTTACGATCAGCGTTTGACACTGTCCCCAGGGGTAAACTTTGGGCTGTCTTACGGGATCTGGGAGTTCCGAATTCATTATTGGGGATATTGGTGAGGTTGCACACCCAACATTTTGCACAGGTCAGGTGTGGGAGAGGAGGCGTACTGTCTGCTAGGTTTCCGGTGAACAAGGGAGTCAGGCAAGGGTGTGTCCTGGCACCCACTTTGTCCTGTCTATATGTAAATGGGATGATATCATACCTGGATGCAGTGCCAAACAATGATGCACCCAGGTTGGCAGGCAAGAAAGTCGCGGCCATAATGTTTGCCGACGACACCTTGCTATTATTTAAGTCACCCATGGGGATACAACGCATATTGAACGGTTTTAACAACTTTTGCTGTGAACATGGTTTACAGATAAATGTAGACAAGACAAAATGTATGATTTTTAACCCCTCATCACACACAAGACCACCACCCACTCTGGATTCGGTTTCACTGGAGAGAGTCCATACATTTCAATATCTAGGCGTCACATTAAGTGAAAATCTCTCCTGGGGTCCCCATCTTGCCAAATCTCAACTTAAATTGACCCAAATAGCTGGGGGAATACTAAAAATGACAAATGCCTCCACATATGGAACTATAAGCCCTGGGCTTGAAATTTATAAATCGAGGGCAAGAGCGGCGGCATTGTACGGAGGGGAATTATGAGGGCATGCAGACAGACCTGAAATCACCAAAGTAGAGAACAGATTTCTGCGGCAGCTGCTCCTGCTCCCCCAAAGTACACCTCTTTTACCGCTAAGGCTTGACTTGGGTCTACCTCCCATCCAGGAGGAATTAGCCATTAAACCTCTTAGGTTTTGGAGGAGGCTATGGCTGACCCTCGAACTACTGCAGTACAGAATTGAACTACAAGAAATATTGAGTCTAAGCAAGGCAGTGCATATTCCCTGGCTCTCTTATATCAAACAAGAACTCTTGACAATGGGCCTTGCGGATATGTGGTTCAATCCGGCAATAGCCTGCAGTGAGATTTCAGGGAATTCATTTACAGAGTACTATAGATCTCGTTGCTCCAGTGTTTGGTTGCACGATTCGCAGAATGGTTCGATAGTAAAAGCATTCTTAGAGGTTAAATCTGTATATTCATTTGAATATTATTTGAATGTGATATACCCTACTCTGGCCAGGAAGCTTTATATACAATGGAGGTTTGGCTCCCTTCCTATAGCGTGCCTTACCAGCCAATGGTCACCGTCAAGGGCCTCCCACTGTCCAGGCTGCGGTATGGATAATGAAAATGAATGCCATATTTTATTTTTCTGCCCTCTCTATAGTAGAGCCCGGAAGTACTGGATAGTACCAATTTGTAGAAATTTAGGCTTCCGGAAATGCTCAGATGCACTAAGGATTTTCAAAACTGACACTGCAGGTCACATTGTGTTTGCACTCTCTAAGTATTTGCATGCTATTTGGATCAAAAGGAGTTCCTTAATTTCAAACAGTGGTTAGTAGCTTTGGTTTATATTAGACCCTGAAATTGTAGTTATTGCTCCATTACTGTATGTTTTTATTGTATATATTTTTTATCTGTTCTTTTATGGCTGAAATATCGCCGAAATAAAGATTTATTGATTGATTGATTGAGCATCCACTCCTCATTTAGAGCTGATGTGTTTTCTAACTATATTCAGAGACAAATATTTGCATAATAGTGGGGCTAATGCAGATACGAGACAGGACAGTTGTTAGAAACACTTCATGAAGGGTTACACTGACATGTGGAAATGTTTTCTGTTCATGAAGCATGAACAGAGCAGACGCGCTCAGGGGGCGTGCTGCCGGCATGCCAAAGGCAAGCCTATCTGCACCCATTCACGTCCAGACAGCGCTCAGTGCCAGGACCCCAGGCCAAATTCCTAGCTAATCCAGAGATTCCGTTCTACACCTTTCTCCTGGAAGTCATGCCTCTCCCTGCAAGCACTTTAATTTTAACCTGATGGACTCTAACTATGCACTAATTGTAAGTTCTCCTGCTCACTCGAGGGGTCTAGAGGGAAAACTACTTTTGTTAACCAATGCTGCATTCCTATTATGGAGGTTAGCCTGGCTAATGAATTCGATAAACATAAATAGGAGATCTTTCAATACCTGGATGAATACAGCTTTGATATCTGTTTCCTAATAGAAACATGGTCTGACAAACCATCAGACCCTGACATAGTGGCCACCCTTCCGTTAGGTTATGTAGTTTCCAGACTAGCTAGGGTTGGAAAATGGGGTGTGTCCTGGTACTCGTTTACAAAAATAATTTAGACATTAAATGGGAACCTTTCGCGCTAACCGAGGCAGAGGCGCTCCCTTTTAATTATAAACTGGATGACCCCACAAGGTTTCATGGCTTCCAGATCTACCGACCACCAGGACCTAGTTTCATAGGGAAGCCATAAGTCAGCTGGTAGATAACTGTATTCATTTTGCTAATTTCACTATATAAGGTCCACAGTAATGGCACAAGACAGTTAATCGATAATACGACAAGCCTTGATCTTAAGCTATTAGTCAAGGCTCCAATGCACATTGCAGGGTATAATTTGAAAGCCGTCTTTTCTAATTTTCCGGGACGGTCAATCAAAAATATCCTTCCGGTCACATGGTCAGATCACATGCTGATCAAATTCACCATTCAGGCTCCTTCCTCTAAGTGGATTGGGTCAAGTAGGGGGGTAGATTTTGAGCATGGAACAAATTAGACAGACATGAGTTAGCAGCTATCCTGGAATCCTCTCCCCCCTTAATGATAGGGAAGGTTAATGTATTAGCAGACAAGTTTTCTACATGGATTGAGGAAGGAGCAAATAAGCTGGCCATCCCTTAAACAGGTCAAAAGTCACAGATCTCTTCCTACAGCAGGATGGTCCTAAGAAAAATGGAGGATCAGTTATCTAGTGGAGGAGAAACCAAAATATATGAAGCTTTTATCTGAATATAAAGCTGAAATAATAGCTGCAAAAACAACATTTTTTATAGACAAAATTAAAACTTCCAGCCATCCCCTAAGGAACTTTTCAGAACAGTCCAATTGCTCTCTTGCCCTCCTGAATGCAAACACATTGGTCCCTACTCAAACATTTTGTGACAACCTAGCCAATCTTTTTAAGAACTAGGTAGGTGATGTCTAAATGGTTTTCAATTCAGACTAAATGGAAAATGTTCTAAGCTCTACAACTGCGACTCTTAATGATAACTTCCTAACTTTAAGCAATTTTCCACCTCTGACATCTAATGAGGTTATTCAGGTGATTAAACTCACCATATCTGGTTCTTTGAATATTTTTCATGTTTTGGCCAATATCTTAGCCCCCCCCACACTCAACCCCGCAGAATAATGTCTTGGACTCTGGTGTTTTTCCTTTGGACCGGAAAATTGTGTCGATCCTTTCTTTAAAAAAAAAAAAAAAGCCATTATGAATTTGTCCCTGTTAGAAGGTAGGGTCTCTGTGAGGTGGAAACAGGGTAAGATTATTCCCCTCCTGAAGAAACCTTCAGCGGACCCTGCTGTGGTAAGTAACTATAGGCCCATAACATTACTTCCTTTTTTCGCTAAGGCATTGGAGAAGTACGTGAACGTGGTCATCACCGATTTTTGTGAGACCACTAAGGTCTTTCATCCCAGTCAATCCGGTTTTAGAACTAATTATAGCACTGAAACTGCTTTATTGGAAGTCACTGAAACCATCAAAGCCAGCCTTGATAGAGGAGGTAAGGCGGTCTTGATACTGCTGGACCTCTCGGCGGCTTTCGATACCGTGCCTCATGGACGGCTCCTACAGAGACTCAGTGAATTTGGTATCGGGGGCACGGTTTTCAGGTGGTTTTCTTCCTTCCTGGAAGGCCGTCAGCAATCTGTGTGGACCCCCCTTTTTCGGAGGATGCCCCTATAATGAATGTTGGAATGCCTCAGGGCTCAGTGCTGAGACCAACGTTATTTAATATCGATATGGCACCGTTGGCACCTCTCGCTGAACAAAATGGAGGACATGTTATCACCTATACGGACGACTCCCAATTGCTGTTTACGTGTGAGGTGGAGAGTCTTTTAATGAAAACTTAATCCACTTATGTCTGACACAAGTGTTTGACTGGTTCAGGCAAAACCAACTCTCCTGCAACTCTGCTAAAACCGAAATAATCTTCTTCGGCCACACTCCTGGGGATGAATTGGTGGCCTCAGAATCAACTGCCACCTGCTAGTCCAGTCACTACAGTTAAAAGTTTGGGAGTCATGCTTAACTCCGACCTTTCTATGAAGTTACAGGTGCAATCCGTGGCTGGTATGTGTTTTGGACTGCTAAGAATATTAAGAAACGTCCTACCAATGCTTCCGTGTCCCACAGAAAAACGGTGGTCCAAGCCTTGATTATGTCTAGGTTGGACTATGCTAATGCTTTATACCTAGGAATTCCAAACTATTTACTGGGTCGTCTGCAGGTTGCCCAATATGCGGCCGCCAAGGCTATTTCTCTGGTAGGACCTAGGACCCATATGATGACTCATTTAGAAGCTTTGCACTGGCTTCCAGTGAAGATCAGAATTATTTTTAAGTCTCTTGTGCTGGCCTTTAAGGCTTTGCATAACATTGGGGCCCAGTATATTAGGAAAATAATTATTCCTTACATCCCGGCCAGGACTTTGAGGTCTTCAACTCAACACCTGTTACTGGTACCTAAGTTTTTTTGGCCTAGGAAGGGGGGGTCGCTCCTTCCAGGTGGTGGGGGGACAATTATGGAATACTCTCCCTCTTGCTCTCAGACAGGAACAGGAGCTTTTCAATTTTAGACGCCAGCTTAAGACCTGGCTGTTCCAGCAGTAATGGTGGTCTTTGAGATTCAGAATGTACACTATCTCTTTTCCAAGGGGGTCTTTCAGCGCCGGGACACTCCTCGGAGTAGCCGTGCGCTCTATAAATCCCCCATAACATAACATAACATAACATACTAGATCCCAGTGAAGTGAACAACTATTGCCCAATTTCGGGACTTCCAGTACCAGCAAAAATTCTTGAGAGACACTTCAATGTTGCTCTCTCTTAATTTCTGGAGCAGACCGAGATTCTTAATGGATCACAATTTAGTTTCAAGAAGTCACACATTATTAAATCTGCTCTGGTGGTGGTAACAGAGGAGATTCACAGAATAATGGATTGCCAGGGAAAGGCTGTGGTGGCCCTTTTGGACCTATCTGCAGCCTTCGACACAGTAAGTCATCGAGTTCAGAAACATCAACTCATAGAGATAGGGATTAAGAATAATGCGCTTAATCTCCTGGCTTCCTTTCTCAGCAACAGAACTCAATCCATCTAATTTGGAGACTTTACTTCCAATGCTTTTTCTCTAGAGTATGGGGTCCCGCAAGTGACTTCATTAAGCCCTATACTGTTCAACATCTATGTTGCCCCATTAGTTGCCTTGATTAGATCTTTTAGATTCAATACAATATCATATGCGGATGACACACAAGTTGCTGTCTCCATTCACACTTATATAGACAAGGTAGCTGTGAGATTTAGGAACTGTATGTCAGCTATCATCAATTGGATGGACAGTCAATTGTTCAAATTGAACTCTGACAAGAGAGAGATGCTCCACTTTGATTCAGACCTGTCATTTTTAAATCCCTCTTGGTGGCCTTTCTCACTTGGCCCGTTACTGTCCCACTCATCAATTTATCAAATCAGGAAGTGATTTTTGATTGAAAACTTGCCTTTAAGTAGCAAACTAATCAGCTGATTTCTTCTCGCTTCTATCTTTTAAAATTCTAAAAAAGGTGCAATTTTTCACCCCCACAGACTTACAGATATTGGTGATTGTCTCTCTTGTGCTTTCACGGTTAGACTACTGTAATGGCATTTATGCGGGCATGCAACAAGTGCTAATAATAAAATTCAGAAATTGCAAAATACAGGTTCTCGTCTCTTGAAAAACCTTAACAAAAATGAATCAGTTGATATCGGCCTCAAGGAGCTATATTGGTTACCGATCAAGAGCAGAGTTGCTCTGAAAGCACTCTGTATGGCACACAAAGCCATTCATGATGTTTCTGAGGGAAAAAGTGTCATGGTACACCCCCAGAAGATGTCCTTGATCTACCTTTGCAAGACCATGGCAGTCCCTAAGATTTGTAAAGCCACTTGGGGAGGCAGAAGCTTTGTGCATGTTACAACCATTCTCTGGCACCAAATGCCATTGCATTTAAGGTCACAATCAAACCTTATGAGCTAAAGAAAGGATCTAAAAACTTCGCTTTTTTCTTTGCTGGTCTAAGAACTTCTCTTTTGACTCTGGTCTTTTGCGATTTCTGGGAGTGGAGACATTAGTGCCAAAACACCTTAAGGCATATGTTTTGCTTTACAAATTTAAATCATATCAAACTATGCAGTTAACCGTTC
The DNA here is from genome assembly GCF_964204655.1 of Triturus cristatus. Lineage (NCBI taxonomy): Eukaryota > Metazoa > Chordata > Amphibia > Caudata > Salamandridae > Triturus > Triturus cristatus. The sequence goes on along the minus strand of NC_140583.1, from coordinate 1,136,657,636 downwards.
TTGCCTTCTCAGTACATGCTGGTTTAACTAACATTCATGAGCTGACCGATCGAAAATCATATATTTACAATACAGAAGTAGTAATCAAATCATAGCTTTAATTTCGACACAGACAGCATATTGATGCAACAATCATTTTATGCTGTCATTACCAGATAGGTCAATCATTATAACTACACATTACCACCATAGATGTTGTGATCAAGAGGTATGTTTCAATACATTATAAAGATTGCTTGTAGGTAGGTACACCAAAATAATTCTGTATATAACGTGATGTGATTAGAATAGATGGATCCAGCCTTCCTTATATTTATAAATCCTGAAAAAGACTGGGCAGTGTTTCAGACACAAGTTTTTATATAACATGTTGCCAGCTTGTATAAAGAATTTTGAGTTTTGGTATTTTTATCTTTGGTCCATAAAATATTGAATGTTAACGCCCCTGAAGAAGGGACTTTGAGGATATAAGATTGAAATGCATTTGAGATTGGGGAGTTAAACTAATACATCCACATCAGCAAAGTGATTACATTTTGGATCCAAGTTTTGATTTTTATGAAACAATCATGAATAAAAGTTAAAACATTAAACGACAAATCAAGGTCAATACATTTTTCAAGAAAAGCAATGATAAGTAAATATGCTGTGATAAACATAGAGGTCAGTGGGCATTTGCAAGGTAGTGCTAATAAAAAGGACACAAATCGCCAACAGGGATAATGTGGGTTTCAGTAGATAGACAACCCAGTGATCAGTGGTGATGCCCATGGCTGCACACAAAAGGATAAAAAGTGGAAAATAGGAGTGCTTAGGATTTAAACTGTTTTCTAAGACAGATCAGTGACGTGACCTTTTAGATTTCACTCAACAGGCTGTTGTCTCCGAGTGCATTACCAAAGGGCAAGTCAGAGATAAGTTCCAAATAGTCATACACTAGCGATAAAGAATAGATTCAGCCTGGGATAACTTAGCGTCTTCATAGGTATATAGACACAGCTAGAACTCTGAAAACGCAGTGGTGATTTTGACTGGGTGTGTGACGAAGGTGCCATCATCATTATAAATGTTGGGTATAGTAGAGTGCAATTCCGTTTAGCAAATTGGGACTGCAAGGAGCCTGCTCTCATGTACTCCCTGCTTATACTGGTGGCACTGTAGTCATGTAAGAGCCTTTTCAGAGTTACCCATTAACAGAGAATCAAGGTCAAACATCTTCCATTCTAGTTTCATCACAGTTCTGGTACTGTGGTATTGCTATAGGAATCAGTGATGTATCTGATCTCCCACTCTAATGTGGTCTTTGTTTCTTTCACCATATGTCTTTCATCGTATGTATGTTGTGAAATGATAAAACATCATATCCCCATAGGCAATAGGGCTTCAAGTTTCAAGTTTGTTTTTATTAAGCATTGTTACTAAAAACCATTGCAGAGTTATGTGTTGTCAATAAAAGTGTTAATACATATGGTAAAAGTGCTGTGCAGTGCGTTTCATAAAAACGCACAAAAAAGGCTAATAAAACCATTTCGATGAGTGCCATTAAAATGTAACACTAAAAACAAAGGCCCCAAGTATGCCATGCAGTACTGTATAGCTGTGTTGATAATGGTTAATGTGGCCTGCGATATGCATTTATTGTATAAGACAGCAGTGCCAAACAGCCACCGCATGAGATGAGGAGAGTGCGTACATATCAGGAGAATGCTCCTGATAGCCAAGCGGCAGGACGAAATTTCCCATCTTTGTGGCCTTTTTTTTAGAGTTGTAAAAGTTGAGTTTTAGGTATCAGCTTCCGGTTGAAATGTTGGGTTCTTCATTGTCCGCTTAATGCGGGAGTGGTTTGTACACTTCTATGATGTTGAATTTAATTTAATTTATTTCTACTTTTTTGTTCCGCCAGTGTGAGGAATTTGACCACTCTGCAGTTCAGGTCTGTGGCCCCTGAGTCAAAACATGCCAGCACCGCTTGCCGCCTGGTGCGGATCCCTAACTGCATGAGCAGGAACTTTAGCATCTGCGTCCTCTCTTGCTCCTGCACCGTACATGTGCAGATTAAGTGCAAAATGTCTCCAGGGCCAGTGTCGCACAAACTGCAAGTGCTTGGTTAAGTATGCCCTCAGCCATGGTGGGAGGTGTTCGGCACATGGTAAGATGCCCAGACGATGCTTTAAAAATGTTGTTTTGAGAGTTTTAGGGTAGCCCTGATTGAAGTATTTTTGGGGTGCAGATGTTTTTTAAGTATTCAGGGTCATCCAGGCATGAGATCTGGCTGAGAACAGAGCCTTGTCTTCCAGCAGAGACAGTTGTTTTACTGACTTCTAAGACCAAATCTTTGAAGGATGTGTGTTGTAACTGAGTGTTCCAGAGGTGTGATTTCAAGAGATTATTGTAGATAGCGCCTGCCCTGAGAAGTATCCCTATGCTGGAGATCTTGCCATAGCAGCTGATTTAAGGTATTTGAGGCAGAGAGTCTTATTTAATTCCAGCAGATGATGTAGGCGCCGTGCCTGGTCCGCGACTTTTTCACTAAGCCGAACTTCAGCCTTATCTGAGCTGGTGAAGTGTATTTTGGGAGGCTGAATATGGTTCTGTACTCCATTATCAGGGAGCTGGCCAGTTGCTTCCTGTCTAACCCCCGCATTTCTTTGCTGCCATAGGTTGGCGTGGGTAGTAGCTTAGCCTGTGCTACCTTCAGGAGGGGGCATAGTGAGGGCCTCATCAGCTTTGAAGACAGATTTTTCAGTGTTATTGCTACAACCAGGCCTCTCCTTCTGATTTCTTCTTTCTGGTGTGTACAGGACCCTTCATTATCAAAATTGATGCCTAGATAATTGTAGTCTGTGGTGGCTTCAATAAGAACACCTCCAAGGTGCCACCTCTTCTGCCGCCTTCTTTTGCTGTTAATTGTCATAGCCGGTGTTTTTTTAAAATACATGTTTTAGACTATTCTCTGCGGGGTATTTCTGCATTTCATCAAGCAGATGTTGGAGACCGCGATATGAATGGCTGAGCAGCACCACGTCATCAGCATACATAAGGTTTGTCAGTGGTTTACCGCCGAGGCCTGGGTGCGTGTGCATTGTTGATGTTGAGAGCTTGAGGGAGGTCGGCCATGTAGAGATTAAACAGAGTGGGTGCCAGCACGCAACCCTGCTTCAGACCTTTAGTTGGGGAGACTTTTCTAGAAAGGTGAGTTCCCCCTCCTAGTTTAACTTGCACCCAGGAGCCAGTGTGTAGAAGCAACAGGATATCCAGGGATTCCCCAGTGTGCCAACTTCCCCCAAATTTTCCCCCTTTTAACAATATCGAATGCCGCACGAAGCTAGGTATGTCCAATGGTTACACAAAATCAGCTAATTTTGATCAATAGAAATTCTGCTTTTGTTAATCTTTTAGTGCTCCGATACACAGATGACCAAGGCCAGGTCTCAACAGAACCCACTCTCATCTGACTGTGTCATCAGCACAAAAAACGGAGTACACTTTCCCATGGTATGAATAATCTTACTGGATTTACTTCAGTCCTTTGTAGAAATAATTCCTCCCAGACAGACACACAATTGAGGGATTAGGTGTGTCTCAATGACACATCTACTGACAGGGAGGGAGACAGAGCTGAGCAGCCCACTTGCAACTGAAAAGCCTGTGCCCTGCCTACACACAAAAAGCTTAAACCCCTCAAATAGTCACAGCAGCCAGCTAGGGTAGGGAAGTCAGGAAATTCTATGCACTTCAATGAACCTTACTAGAAGATTCACCCACCTTCCAGAAGAAGGGCACAAGGGTATAAAAGGACCTCCACACCCACACACCAGTTCACTACTCTTTGAGGACTGCCTGCTGATGTGACCTGTTGTGCATCCTGCAAGACGGCAAGACTGCTGCTGAAACCTGGAAGAGACTGCTTTGCTATCTGGAGTAGGCCTTGAACCCTCAGAGGCCAGTCCTGCTGTTGAGCTCTGTATCTTCACCTGAAGACCCATTTTCTCAGAATTTCTTCTAAGTCCAAAGGTACTTGCCAACTAGGCCCAATCTACTTCTTATATCCAAACTGTGCTCCATTTCAGGCGGCTATATTTTTCACCTTTGACCCTGTTTTACACTACAAGATAATGATACCAATACACAAACATTTGATCATTTAATCATTTCATACTAGATGGTTAAACAGTAAGAGAAAGCTGGGTATGTCCAATGGTTACACTAAATTGTGCTAATTTTGATCAATAGAAATTCTGCTTTTGTTAATCTTTTAGTGCTCCAATACACAGATAAGCAAGGCAAGCTCCCAACAGAACCCACTCTCATCTGACAGTGTCAGGAGCACAAAAACAGAGCGCACTTTCCCATGGTATGAATAATCTTACTGGATTTACGAGTGGGTTCCAGCAGGTAGTTTTGGTTTCTTTGAATTCTCTCTGTGCAGGAAACAGTCTGTTGGTACAAATTACCAGCTACACAAACCAAGGATTCCTATATTTGTCAGGTAGATGACAATGAGGTGCTAGCTGAGAGTTTCCTGAATGCTGTGAAGCTGGTTTGCAATCCAAGAGTTTGTGAGCACCCATTATGCAACTAAATGATTTAGCATCAGGGTCCATATTTCATACAATGCAATGCAGCAACACAACGTGCTGTGCTATGCTGCTTGAATGGGAGAAGCCAGGAATGGACCACATTTACCATTAGAAAGTACATACCTGTCCTCTCCTTAGGCTAACAAACTCAGTGCAGCCTACAGTCAATGCAGACACCCATGCGTCACAGTGCAAGGGTGCCTACACTGTAGGCAGGGCTGTTTCTATGAATAAAGGGACACAAATCTATAACTGGTGAATTTCTGTGTTTTTGAGTTGACACTGAAATATTCACTCAACGACAATGTGACTTTAACCTTTGTTTTTTTCATTCAAGATATATATATATATATGTATGTATATTACCTACTGGCGGTCGCCAGTAGGTAGTTATAGTTAGGACCACGTTTCCATAGGAAAACCTCAACATTCTATTTTGAATAACTTTGGCGCCGGTCGACGAATCCTCGCGAATTTCTCAAAATAGGTGGGGCGCTATGCTCCGCTCCTACCCTGAAAGTCTCGGGGGGATCCGTCAAGCGGGGGCTGAGATAAAAGGGGGGTCCCAAAACGCGTTTTTCCCATGCATTTTTCCATAGGACCTTTAGAACGAGCTACAGCCCGAACGGCTGAACAGAATTACTCGAAATTTGGCAGAGAGGTAGTCCCTAGGTCAAGGAAGTGCCTTTTGTAGGTTTGGTGTAAATCTGTTCAGTAGATTCTGAGAAAATAGCCTTTAAATCAATATATATATCTGAGCCCGCTTACGGTACGCTTACCGTACGCTTACGGTAAGCGTACGGTGGCGTGCGCGAGCGCGATTCTGATTGGCTCTTAGATCTTAGTAAACATTCGAATCGGCCGAAACCAGGAAGCGGCGGCCGCCATTTTGTGTATTTCACTCAGAAAAAAAAGAGTGAAAACAAGGAAAGGGGGCAATGAGGAGAGTTACAGACCCCCTAACAATTGTAAGGGGGTCAAAGAAGGACAGAAAAGTACAAAAAAAACATTTATTGATTTTAAAAAAAATCACGGGGTACGCGTACGGTAAGCTTACGGTAAGCGTACGGTAGAAAAAAAAAAAAAAAAATGAAAATCAGATTTAAGTGTTTAGATATTAGGGGGCTCTAAAAAGAGCCGTTGTGTTTATGAAATGATTTTTTAGTGGTACCTACAAGTAAGTACCGATGCAGAGTCTAAGGTTCAAGAGGAAGACTCTGTTCCCTTCATCATTGAAGTGCACACCATCTCCTCTATAAATGTCTTGCATGTCATAACGCAAGTTGTTGTGGTAAATGGCACCCATACCATAGTCACGGAGGAAAGTGGGTGGGCGTAAAGTGGGCGCGCGGTGCGCGAAGCGCACCGCGTGCTCACTGTGCGCGCACGGTGCGCGAAGCGCACCGTGCGCGCACGGAACGAACTGCGCTAAGTGGGCGCGCACGCCACGAATGGCGTAAAGTAACTTAGCATTTAAAAAAACGTACAAATTCACTGAAAAAACCATAGGTTTCACACACGTTATAGTTAGGAATTAGCATTTAAAAAACCTTGCAAATTCACTGAAAAAACCATAGGTTTCACACATGTTATAGTTAGCGGAAATTTTACTGATAAAAAACCAATGAAATTCCCCCGTTATAGTTAGTGCAGGCAACTATAACTCACGCGACCGCAATCTTCTGCTGATGACATATGTGTCTTTATGAAAAAAAAATATTTGTAATATATGTATAGCTAAAAATGTATGGAAGAAGGCATGGGCAAATAAGTGTCTAAATACAGTATTAGCATCAGCAGAGGATTGCGGTCGCGTGAGTTATAGTTGCCTGCACTAACTATAACGGGGGAATTTCATTGGTTTTTTATCAGTAAAATTTCCGCTAACTATAACATGTGTGAAACCTATGGTTTTTTCAGTGAATATATATATACACACACACACACACACATACATACATATGGCATCACTGATGATATCTCAAATGACATCACTGATGACACCATCCAGAGAACCAATAATACACCCACTCATACCCCATAGAACCTCTCACACAGCCACTCCAACACAACCCCTCACATACCTATTCAAAGACCCATACCAGTACTCACACAACCAATCACTCATGCATAGAGCTACTCACATATACACTCACTCATACTGCCATTCACACACCCACTAATTTACCTATACAGCCACTCAAGCACCCGTTCACTCACTAATACAGCCATGCGCATATCCAGTCATACAGTCATGTACATACCCACTCATACACCCTTACAACCACTCACACATCCACTCAATCACCCATATAGAAACTCACACAGCCACACACTCACCAACATAGACATTCACACTATCACTCACTCACCAATACAGCTACTCACACAACCACTCACTTACCCACATAGCCACTGAAACAGCCAATACCTATATTCTGAGGGAATCACCTAGGCACTAGCTATGTACCGATCCAATCATCCTGGGAGTATTGTTGCACTCAATGACAAACACATGTATTTACAAATTTTAGTGAGGAATATGTACTCTTTTAGAACCATCTGGTGAATTATATATGCAATCTGTCACACACTGTCTGCATGTCCTCGGAAGAATTAGAGAGCTAGCATGCTGTGATATAGATTAATGTGCAGATTCTGATGTGCAGTGTTTCTCAAAATTTAAATCGGACATCTAAGTAGAAAAGTATTGTAAAAGAATGTATTGAGTAGTTAGTTAAAACCATTACAATTTTAGCATAAAATCATCAAGTGTAACAACATTCCTATTTACATAATGAATTGTGCAAAGTTGAGAGTTCATTCGATCTTCTTGAAAAGAGATGTTGAGCATAATGCATCTAAAATCAAGTCAGCACATATATGTCCAGAATGTAGAAATGTCTACTGACTACTTCACAGGGATTGTAAGGAAGTTCTAAGCGATATGTTTTTTATATCTGCCGCTAGGCTAGTACAGATGTTTCCCTTACCATTGTAAAAAAGAAAGTCCCTCCTAATAATTAGTTTCAATTCTTAGCACAAGTCCAAAAAAGTTGGCGATATGCATCTAAAACAGGACAAAAGTGAGCTATGTGCAAGTTGATACAAGATGACAGTTGTCCTCCATTACGATTTTATGTACATCTGTACAGTGCCCCTTTTAGCTGCCAAGTGATTAGAGTTTGTGTGCAAAAAAGCGAATCGAAGGAGCGAGAATATATTAAATGGTGCAATCTTGAACAGTTGGGCATAGAGTACATCTAAAACAGGAAACAAATGAGCTATGTGCAAGTTGATACCAGATGACAAATTTCCTCCATTAAAAATTTATGTGAAACTGCACTGTTCCCTTTGTAGCTGCCACGTGATTAAAGTATGTGTGTAAAAATGAGAATCGATGTAACAAACACATAATACATTGTGCAATCTTAAACAGTTGGGAATAGAGTGTGTTTCCATCTGATCCAATGGGGTTGGATCTGTGTGAGGATCATATTGAGTGGCCACTTTGCAAACGTACTGAAACACTAAATCTACCAGTGACACAGTGGTAGAGAGGCACACAATTGCTCTTATGTTGTGTTTTCGGATTTACAGTATTGAGACACTGTGTATACATTTACACTTTGGTTGATGTTTATTTTAAGAAGATTCCAAAACTAACTCTTGACATATTTAAAAAGTGAAAAAGTAAATAATAATAATTGGCAAAAGTTACCTATGTATTTGTTTGTAGAGGAATGCTTCGACTTGTCCAAATGGCACATTATATGTAAGCAGTGTTACAATAAATTAGAAGATAATAAAATGAAAACCACATAGATATTAGGTACCCATTGTGTAGGATAATAAATTGCCTAAACACTACTTACATATTACTTGTCGTTTGGCCAAGTCAAAACATTCCTCTACAAATAAATACACAGCTAACTTTTGCCAGTTATCATTATTTACATTTTCACGTTTTAAGTACAAGTCAACATTCTGTGTTTGAATCTTCTAGTGACTGCCTTGACAACATATACAAACATACTTCAGTTTTTGAAGCATCACTGTGTTAAATGTTGTAATTTCTTTTTCAAAACTATCAATTATAATATCTGTGTCCTGTTCTGCAGCTCCTCTTCTTCACAACTCTTAATTTTCCCAAGAATCCTGTTCAGGACCAAAGAAACAAAACTGCACATCATCACAAACCTTTTCTACGTCTGCCACAGTACCATGCAAAAGTATATTTTTAAGAAATGACTTTCAGGCACATGCATCATCATAGGGTTTTGCGATTCCTTAATTGAGATTATTAAGGAATCGCAATTAAGGAATAGCAAAACCCTATGCATGTAGGGATCGCTAAATAAATAGCGATTCCCACAAATTCCTTAATTGCGACTAGCAAATTGCGAGTCGCAATTAAAGAATGTCTTCCCATTCATTCCTATGGGCCTCCAGGCCCATAGGAATGAATTGGAGATTGCGGGAGCAATTTGCGAGTACCAGTAGGTACTCGCAAATTGCCCCCGCAATTTCGATGGTGCAAGGGTGTCAAAATGACACCCCATTGCACCCATGTATGTTAACTCTGCACATATGTTGCATACACACATGCTCTAAGGGCATGTGTGTGTGCAACATGAAACTTAGAAAAATGCAAATAAGTGCATTTTTCTAAGTTTTCGCAAATTACCATGAAGTCCAGCTTCATGGTAATTTGCTCACGCTAATAGCGAAATTGCTATTTTTAAAACTGTAATGCATTGCATTTAAGGAATCTCAATTAGGGATTCCTTAAATGCAATCGCTATTTAAGGAATCGCTATTTTGAGATTCCTTAAATAGCGATTTGTGCATTTGGGATGATGCATCCCAAATGCAAAAATACCGGTCGCAAAGGGGCAGATTCTGAGAATCTGCCCGTTTGCGACCGGTTTTGTGCTTGATGCATGTGCCTGTTTGTCCTCTTACCAATAGCTCTTTTTTCGTTCACCACTATTTTTGCCCTTTTTGAGTCTCAGTTCTGCATAGATACTGTAGTTGCTTCTGTTCCTTTTTCCTCCGAGTTTTTGTAGGCATTCTGTAACTATGCAGATATTGTTCTGTAAAAACAAAATAACGGGGCGTGGCCAAGATGGCGGCGGAGTAGCACCGACTCTTTGGGGCTCCGCTCGCCGAGACCGTTAAAACTAGGCATCCATCAGCAGCTTAGTGACCTGTGTGATGCTGCAAAGTGAACCTACCGTGTCGGCAGCAAAGGAGGACTGTCCAGTCCTGAGGGCGGGTGTCGTCCTTGGCGATACGCGGCAGCAAAGTCATCTGGAGGTCCGCGGCTGCTGGGACGGGGCTTCGGAGGAGGCTGCCATGTGGGGAAGGCCGTTGGAGGAGGGGCACTGTGTGGCAGTCACCTGCCCGCGCAGTTGTGGTGAGCTCCGAGTGAAGAGCGGCACCTCAGAGGGGCGCTGGGCCCGCTGAGTCCAGACTTCCCGAGGAACCTGCACCAGAGTCCAAGATCACGAGGCAGTGGAGGAACAGCGGTGAGGCCTGGTGATGGCGCTGAGGGGTGAGGCACTGCCACGAGTGCGCAGACAGCCTAGGCTCCTGAGATCGGGGGTCCCGAACACCCAGGAGTGCGACGGAGCAGAGCAGCGGTGACACTTAGCCCCCGGGGTAGAGATTGTGGCGGGCCTCGTGAACTGAGGTACAGGACCTGAAGAGGTGCGGCTTGGAGGGGGCCCAGTGAACTGGTGCGGTCAGTCTCGTGTAGAATGAACACGGGGCCACCAAAGCAGACATGGTGAGTGGCGTGAGGCAGAGGTCTTGCAGGCTCTGGAGGAACTTAGACCCCAGGCGCTCGCCTAACGCCCCCGTCGGCCTCAGCAGTGTCAAGCTCGCGCAGCAGCCAGAGAGTGTGGTACAAGGCACGGGCCTGGTGCTTCCCTGCTGCCGGCGGCTGTCCCCTGCTGCCCCTGCCCCAGCGCTTTCCTGCTGTCGCGCCTGACCAGAAGGTGAGCGGGGAGCTGCATTGGAGAGGCCCCCATTGTGGCGGTCGGCCTGGCCCTGGGGACTTGGGATCCAGCGTTGGGGAGTGCAGCTGCAAGCTTGCGGCCTTGGTCTGCCGTGGGGCTGGGTCGAGAGGGAGGAGCGCCTGTCCTGGGATTCGTGAGGTAGAACCCAAAGACGGGGCCTGGTGGCCTGCAACTAGAATTGGAGTCACGGACGCCTGGAGGCGCTTAGAGCATGGAGGTGATATCAGGCTCCCACATGTAGCAGTATCACCAGTGTGAGAAGCTACTCGCAACCAGGGTGGAGGGTGCAAATTGGGAATCCCGTGGGGACTACACCTCCTGCCCCACCAAGGTACAAAGGGACTTGGGAACCACATAATGGCGGTGTGGCTTGGTCGGTGAGCATCTGGGGCACTGTCCTTCTGGGCCGGCCTGCTGACCCAGCTCTGAGTCCCGACACCTCGGGTGCTTAGTGGCGCACTCCCTCGGAGCGAGGGTCAGCTGGTGAGACTGCGCCAGCGACAGTCTCAGTATAAAGGTGTGGCCCCAGGGTTCGCAGCGTTCTTCACTCCCTCCCAGCGAAAGATTGCTGTATCCCTAGGGACCGGATTTATTGGCAGCTGCAGGAGCTCTTGTCCCCCGTCTGCGGCTCCGTGAGGTGTGACTCTCATGGCTCCGTGCCCCACCAACCACGGCTATGGCCTCACAAAGAGCCAAGAAGGACACCATGAGCAAGGAAACTTCCATCAAGGACCTATTCCAGAAACTGGGCGGGAAGAAGGCCGGGGGCCCTGGCACCGACCCCCAAGGGTCCCTGTCCAGTGATACAGGGATCGACTCAGCTACAGGGCACGCTGACGACCCGGTCATGAAGGGGTTCATGGAACAATTATTTAGTTCCCTACGGCATGACTTTGCCGGTCTGTGCCAAAAGATGGCCTCCAATATCAAGCAGATCAGGACAGAACTCGTGAGGTGGGTGACAGAGTGGATGCCCTGGAGCGCAATGGGGACTGACGAGAGGAAGAGCTTACTGAGCAGACCCGGGAACTAATTGACCTCCGCGAATGAAATGAGGAGTTATACTTTAAACTGGAAGACCTAGAAAATCGTTCGAGGCACTCTAACATTCGCATCAAAGGCGTGCCACTCCAAGCAGATGGTGGCAAGCTGGAGGACTGGGTTTTTGGCCTTTTTTTAATGTATGGCCCCTAAGTTGAGGTACAAGTAAGTCACATTGGCTCACACCCATCACGCTGGGCGGCCCGCCTCAGGTTCCGGCCAACCACAGGATATCTTAACTTGTTTGCACTCCTATTGGCAGAAGGAGCTTATTATGGCCGCCACACATGACCAACAGTGGAATTTGAGGGCCTCCAGGTGGAGGTTTTCCAGGATCTCTCACCCCTCACCCTTCAAAGGCGCAAAGAGCTACGACCAGTCACGGCCTTCCTCCGCGAGCAGGGAATTCGCTACAGGTGGGAGCATCCGTTCCACCTGACCTTTGTCTGGAATAAAGAAACACATGGGGGGCGGAATCTACAGGAAGCAAGGACTATATTTGGTAGCACCCTGACAATGGCTGACGACTCAGAGGCAAAGGAGGGAGGGCCATCATCGGGAAGGCTGTTGAGAGCGGGCAGGAGACGTGGCCCTAGGAGGGGTGCCCAGATGAAGCCAACGGAGCAGAAATGCCAACAAGAACTGGAAGCTCTGCTGCGACACCTGCAGGTCCGGGAGGGTTCCAGCGACCAAAGTCACTGAAGAGTCCTAGTGGTCATTGCCCGTCAACCTGGAGGTAGACCGAATGGTCCAAGCCGAGCGATTTGAGACATCGATCTCGGTAGGGAGCCCCACCTTCGGAGTGGTGATGACCGACCATCAGGCACATGGACCCTTGCACGTCAGTGCGAATTGTTCCTCCTGGAAGACATCATTGATGTTTCCTTGTGTTTCTCATATCTTTTTTCTTCCCCTTCCTTTTCTCTCCTTTTCCTCTCCTTGCTCCTCTACCCACGAGAGATCAGCAGTCCTCCCACAGACAGGTAGGGTGAAACTTTGATATTGGTGTTTCGGGGCAGTGGGCAGGGGCAGAGGATATAGGCTCTTACAGGGTGGGACCATAAGGCCAAGAGGGGGGAATTGGAAGACCAAATTAAAGAGCTGGAGGGGATTCATCGTCGTACTGGGCGGTCCAAACACAGCGGTTACTCACACAGGCGAGGAAGCAGCTGAGGGTGCTTGACCTCGACTGCACTGAGTATGCTCTACTCCACACTAATCAGTGCTACTACAAGGGGGGGAATAAGACTGGGAGACTTCTGACACATGCTCTTCGGGCTGAAAGGGCGACACGTTGGGTTGCGGAAATTAAGAATGGCCAAGGGGAGATCCGGCGGGCAGACGGAGACATTGCGGCTGAATTTGAGACCTTTTGTACCGCTCTCTACTCAGCGGAATGCTTGGACCCTACAGCGGCCAAGGTGTACAAGTGGGCTGCACCGGTGTCTTCTCTACGGGAAGCTGTTGCGGCCGGGTTAATGGAGTGGTTTCCGATCGTTTTCAGATCAGACGAGGCACAAGGCAGGGATGACCCCTATCCTGTTCACGCTCTATATGGAGCTGTTTGCTGACAGGGGTCACTAGCTCCCCACAGTCACCGAGATCCGGATGGGTGATAGGGAGCACAAGATTTCATTGTATGCGGATGACGTGCTTCTTTTTTTAACACGCCCGATGCTGTCTCTCCCCCGTTTGTTGGCGGAGGTCGAGGCCTTTAGCGCGGTATCTGGATTCAAGATTAACCTGGGATAGTGTCAGGCTCTTAGCCTCACGCTGCCTGACGTGGATCAGCACCAGCTAAAAATGCACTTTCCATTCACATGGGCCACTAGCGACATCACGTACCTCGGCCTCCGGGTTTTCTCGACCACGGAGAAGATTGCCCAGATGAATTACTCGGAGATATTGGCCAAGGTTCACCAAGAACTAAACAGTTGGAAGAAGCATGCCCTTTCATGGATGGGCTAGATAGCCGCCATTGAAATGACAATTTTGCCCCATATTCTCTACATAATGCAGACACTCCCCTTGTGTCCGCTGCCCACGATACTGGCTTAACTGCAGCAATTACTTGATTGCTTCATTTGGGGGGGGAGAAGGCGCGCATGGCATGCCATCTCACATACCTGAGCCAGGAGGAGGGGTGTCTTAGGGTCCCACACCGTGGGTGCAACTATGAGGTGGCGCAACTGCTCTGGATGATAGAATGGTACCAACTAGAGTCAGAAAAACACTGGTGCTTCATTAATAGGGGTGTGGGTGGGATTCACATCTGGAGGTTCCCTGGCTCCCCAAACACTATCACCCGCAGAGCGTGTACATCTCTACGGTTTTGCGGGCAACCATGAAGGTATGGGACAAGGTGCAGGAGAAATGCCAACTCTCTATGGCCGTGTCGCCCTTGACCCCATTCATCATGAACCCAGACTTTCCCCCGGCTATTGTAGGGAACGCATACCTGAAATGGCAAGAAGCAAACTTTAAATGCCTAGGTGACCTTTTCGATCTGCAGTGAATCATAGACATTCCCCAACTGGTATCTAGTTATGGGATCCCCAAGGAGGTGTACTGGCGAACTTGCGCTGCGCCACTGGGTCACACAGCCCCAAGTCCGGTCACATGCAGGTCGGCTCCTTTTGAAATTTGAGCTTTTGTATGTCACCCGCACCTTAAATAAACACCTCCTGTCTGATATTTATGGTTTTCTCAACAGGGCTAAGAACCAAACTAAGGGCCTCATTTATGAAAAGTGACGCATCACTGCGTGAAAACAGTGATGCGTCACTTTTCACTGCGCCCTCCCTGCGACTCCAGTGATGCGTCTTTTTTACAGTATGACGCATCATGTCGCAAGGAGTCACAGATACGTCAGTATTTCTGACGTATCTGTAGGCGCAAAAGTGACGCATTGCTGGAGTGTGTTACAAAAGTGACGCAACTCCAGCAATGTGTCCTTTCACATGGGGCAAGCCCCATGTGATAGGGCCTGCGTCAGTCTTACGCCTGCTGTGAGGCAGGCGTAAGATATTGACGCATTTGCACCCTAGAAGTGGCGCAGTGAAATCTCGTAGATTTCACTGCGTCACTTCTACGATGCTTACTTACGTGGGAACGCCCACCCTGCATACATTATACCTGACGCAGGTATAATGTAGCGCAGGGGTTTGCAAAGTGACGCATCTAGGTAGATGCGTCACTTTGTAAATATGGTGCATCATGGCGCATGTTTTACGCCACTGGTGCGTCACAAAAAGTGACGCACCGGTGGCGCAAAAGTGACGCAGGGGCTCATAAATGAGCCCCTAAGTCTCCAGTGCAGCGCAGGTGGCAATCGGAGCTGGGTAGAGATGTTTCCTTAAAAGTGTGGGCGTACATCATTCACAGGGCCCGGGCCTCATCGTGCAGTACCTCAGGGAAGGAGATGCTCTTGAAAATTGCGCTTTATTGGTATTATACCCGGCGTGTATCGCCCAGTGGAAACAATGCAGAAGCGATCCCTGCTGGCTCAAGTGCGGACAGGCAGGCACACTATCCCACATTCTATGTCACTACCCTAAGATACAGGCCTATTGGGACTCCATACTGCCTTTGGTTGACCACATATCCCAAACAGAGCTCCCCAGATTCCCTAGCTACATTTTGCTAAGTCTTCCCAACCCTCTCACATACCCTCTCAGGTCTTGCAGGAGAAGGGAGCTCAACCTAGCTCTGGGGGCGGCTAAGCAGGCCCTCCTGGAAAAATGGGGAACGGGGGACGGGGGACGTCCCGTCTAAAGAAGACTGGTTACACAGCTTATGGGAAATGGTGGGGATGGAAAGGATCACCGCGTAGATTAATCGCACGTTGCCTAAATTTGATAAGACCTGGGGGTTCACTGTGGCATACCTATCCTCCGAGTTCGTCGAGCTTACCTGCCCTCGGTACTTAAGGGGTCCTGCTATTTCCCACTGCTCCTTCTCCAGACGCGCAGCCCCCCTCGGAGGGGATTCAGTCCTAGATCCCTATCAAGTCGTACTTTGGGCTGTGGGTGGAGTCCTGTTTCTTTTTTCCCTAGCTCTTCTCAATTACTTCTTTGCTCTCTTTCACCCTCCCTTGACTCTCACTTCCATTTAAAACATTAATGTTGCCTATATGGTTCCCCACCAGCCGGTGGTTGTTGGTGGAAGTAATGTTATCACTTGCAACAAATTAAATTCAATAAAAACGATTTAAACCATAAAAAAGAAATAACTATATTAACTATATTTAAATTTCTTTCTAGCCAATGTACCAACTGCTTTACTACTGCCTTACACACAACAAAAACAGTTTTTGTGGCAATGTTGCAGTTTAAAATATACAAATGACCCTGACTATATAACTACAATCACTTACTGCAATAAACCAAACCCAAGCCAAAGCACAAAACGTAATTTATTAGTTACCTTTTAATATTATAGCATTCTCTCCTACAACACACCTGCACCATATCTCAGTTCTCACTTATACATGATAAAAGACCACTTTATCCCTTAAATACTAAATTTTTAAAATAAACATAAGATTTAAATTTTGAGAAACACTGCATAGAAAAAACTGCACATCAATCTGTATCACAGCATATAGCTCACTAATTCTTCTGAGTACATGCAAACAGTGTGTGACAGGATACATATATAATTTACCTGATGGTTCTAAAAGAGTACATATTCCTCACTAAAACTTGTAAATACATGTCTTTCTGGTTGAGTACAACAATACTCCCTGGATGATTGGATGAGTTCATAAATAGTGCCTAGGTGATTCTCTCTGAATATCGGTAGTGCCTTCATGACTCCCTGAGTATGTGAGAACTAAATTGATTGTTCCATATCTGTATACTTGGTGTCTGTGTATTCACATGACTTTATTGCTAGTATCTGGATAATTGGATGAATACATGGGTGTTGCCTATGTAGTTTAATGAGTATATAATGAATGCCTGCTTGATTGGAAGAGTACATGTAGGGTGCCTGGGTGATTGTATAATTCTAGATATCACACTGGATGTATAATTGCACACATTGCTCACTAAGAGCATACATTGCTCTGTTACTCAGTGTGCACATGTATCAATAAGTTTCCAAAACTGAAAACAACAATTTCACTTTCTAAAAGCACAAACCCTTTTCTTAATGGCATACCTACATCATTTCGGAAGTATTTCTTGTGTTTTTACAACATATATTCAGCATTTCTCAAAGAAAAGTTAAACACAAAGTGAAGCTAGCACTTGAACTCTCAAAAGCATTCTGCACTATTAACCCTTCTCAATTGTAAACATGGCGGGGCAGATTTATGAGCCCCTTGCGCCACTTTTGCGTCACTTTTCCCATGTTAAAAGTGACGCAAAAGTGGCGCAAGGGGCTCATAAATCTGCCCCGGCATGTTTAAAGGAATACAACACCCTCACCATATACATGAACTTTTCAACAACCTTAAAGAAGATAGATCACCATATAAAAATATATGTGATTTCGTAATAGATGTACACCTTCAGGCCATCTTTCCAAAAATATATCGTTCTCTGCATCTTTAATTAAAGAGTTTCACCTTACAGATAGTTATCTGCAACCAGAAAAACACAAATCTAAACATATGCAAACCGGTCATATAAGTTAAAAACCACATTGACTAACACTTCCCATTATATAACTAACAAGTATTACTATTTTATAATTAATATACAGGCACAGCACATTTTCTTATGTTTTATTCATGGTTACACTACTCCTATTTAATAATGTGACTACAAGTGCAACAGTTCCCAGAATACAAATGCCATGGATCTGTCTGTTCGGCATATGATGCCTAGACATATAAAACATTGTCATTTTTAAAGGCATTAATCATGTTACCTTTCACCAGTACTAACATCTTAAACACATACCCTCTGCCAGATACAGTTCATCTAATATATTTTTTTCACTTCACTGTGAAACTCCTTTTAATCAAACTCCTGTATACCCCTTCATTTCTAATGTACATTTTTTAAATGATTAAAAAGTTATATACTTGCCAATGAATTGAGATCGTAGATAGTATTGTTGTTTTAGCTCTTTCTGGGCAGCGATGACACTGTAAAAATCTTTCAAAACTAAGCACAAGAATGGTACACCACTCTCATAGAAAGCAACTATAAAATGGCAACCTCTTCAACTTTCCACCCCATGATCATGAGAAACGTGGTTAATGAAATCATGTCTTTCATTTTAGACTACTTTATCTCCACTTGTGAATGGTTAGCATCTGTTAACCCTTTCCCTCCGTTTCAAAACTAAGTTCCTGTTTTTGCATATTCTCAATGTTTTCGTGATGATTGTCAAATAATCGGAAAAAAACGGTAGTACAAACTGATATTTAGCTTACATTTTTTTTTAATTTACATAATGCACAACAGTTTATTACATAGTCCTAGGATGGAAATTAAAGTTTGCCATTACTTAAATTGCTGTCTCTTTAACAACCTCTCCCCCCCAATTCACTCTTAGCTCAGTGTACCTAGCAACCCAGTGGAACCAGTAGGTCACAAGTTCACAGCACGTTCTAGAAGGAACATGCTACTTCCAAATGAGATACAGCAGGTGTGGTTTACTCCACAGATTCAAAAGCAAATCCATATCTGTATTACATTTCTTTTTTTAAACAACAGTCAATGATAGAACTTCTTGCAAATGCATCCAACACACTACCTAATTTTATTCACTAATTTTGTTCACTTTCATGCTGAAGGCATCCAATTAAATATATCTTTAAAAAAACACCTCCATCTTAACTGCTTTTTAATTGGAAAACTACCTCATTTAGCTCCAGCCTTCTCTTGACTGCTATTGCTCCTTCACTTCAAAATGCTTATCGTGTGGATAGTGGGCCACCGCTATGTCTATTGGGCTACAGAGGCTAGAAAAAAAGAGAGGTATTGACAGGGACTTGAGTTTGCCAAATGCCGAGATTACTTGATTTGGCCAGAGAGGGATAAAGGTTCACCATTTGCTGGATGTGGTTAAGTCCATTGTGGTTTCTGGAGCTCCTCACCTCATGATTGTGCACTGTGGTGGCAATGACCTAGGCTCATTGACTGGGGTAGGGATGGAAATCCTAATGAAAGAAAACTATGCAGAACCAATGACACTTTTCCCACACACTGTCTTGGTGTACTCTAATTAATATATGCCAAAGACAAAAACGATAGTGGTCAAATCAATTCTGTCCACAGATTAACAAAGCTGGGAAACATGTTAATAAAAGTGTTTCAGCATTCCTCAGTGACCATTGCATGGGCTGTATCTATAACAACAATCTGCGTTTTGACATGCATGGCATTTATAGGAATGATGAAGTACACTTTACAAATGAAGGCAACAGGGCGTTTCTAAGTAACCTGAAACCCTGCATCCAGTCTTATGTGTAGCTCCCATATACACACAATCAACATAAAGAATCTTGTAAGAGCCACCCTAGTAATCGAAATATTGTTAATTTTCTTTAAAAATATCCCCTTTTTTAGTTTTTGGGAATCTTCATGATGACGTAGCGATGGTCGCAGAGATGTTACAAGAATGGAAAATAAAAGCAGACATTCAGATCAGATCAGAAAAACATTATTCGATCATTATCAAATAAGAGCATAAAAGTACAAAGAAATTACAGATAAAATCTAAAAATTACACCGGTAGCCAGGGTACTATGACATTACAGAGGTTCCAGGAATACCAAAGAATTATTAAAAGAATAATAAAATCATTATGGAATTCAATGTGTACATTCACAGATGCCAGGTTAAAATACAAGTTAAAATGGATTATAGTAAAACAGTAGAAATAATCCTAGAACGGTAAACACCAAGGCCTATTATGGTCTCAGGCACTCTCTTGTTGTCAAACAGGCCCATAAAAAAGACGCTACTGTAAAACAAACCAGTGGGTGGAGAAGTGATTTTAAAAAATACAATGCCAACCTGCATTGTTTAAAATTTTGGGGCTTTAAAATTGGTAAGATGTATTTTTTCCTTTCTCTTTGGTAAAATCCACAGAACAATATTAAACGGAGGTCAGATTGGGGTGAATTCCTGTCACAGGGACAGAGGGACAGCTCTGAATGCTTAAACTTTTTTGCTGGGAACCCAAGCAGCAGAGATATCATATGTAGGCAAAATCACAATAATATGAATTTATGTTGTAGTTTGGGAACATCCTCTAAGTAGAAGTAACCTCCCTCTAAGATGGAAGGAACTAGCTGGTAGGCGAGGACTGACTTTTTACTGTAGTTCTTCTCCCTACGGTTATATTTAGCCTTTAATATGAATGTGTCCACTACCCTTTCTATAGAAATCAGTCTACAAACTGCTGGGTCCTTGAACAGGTCTGTCATCCCCATCGCGTTCAGTTCTACTTCAACGCAGTTTAACCATTTAATCCTTTCATAGTTTTCTAATCAAAGGCAGTCCCTTATTAAATTTTGGGTTAAGGATACTGTGTCCCTGCGCCAGATGGAATGTCACAGCAAGATAGGGGCTAGTCTAATTGCATCTATGATACAGGATAAACCCAACTCCATATGTAATATATAATCTGTACAGGATTGTGGAAGAGACACCATTGACTTAAAAAAACTGTTTTCGATAGATTGAAGACAGTCCACATAGGCCATACCCAAAACACCAGCCTCATAAGTGGCCGTGGACTTGGTTTTAGGGTAGTAAATCTGAGAAATAGCGGATAATGCTTTTGTACCCATCCTGGATATGAATGCTTTTATTGCCGCTAGGCTCCTTTTCATTCCCAGGGCCCTACCCTTAATTAGCCAAGACCATGTTTGTTTATTATCAAATAATACCCCTTGGTAACGGAAGGAGTCAAACACCCTTTATTTTCCCTGATTCCGTGTAAAGATAAGGCAATTTATCGTGAGCCCCCCAGCTATAATTGCAAATGCCTCTGTTTGGTTGACCTTTAAGTCCATGGTACTCATGAAGGTCACATAGGCAGTGATAAGGTGTTGGAGCCCTATTCCTGTCCTGGCGATCAAAACCGCATCGTCAGCATAAGCGAGAATTGGCAGCTGCGAGGAGCTGGATACGGGGAGGTTTGGGGTTGCACCAAGCAGGGTCCTCTCCACACCATTTGTGTAAATGGAAAAAAGGAACGGTGCGAGGACACAGCTCTTTCTGACCCACCTCAAGATTTTAAATGGTCGGGTGCATTCACCATTTTTCCCATATCTGACCGATGCAGTGGCATCGGTGTATAGCTGGCGGATGAAGTCGATTATGGGCTGATCAATCCCCAGCCCTTCCATGGTATGCCACAGCTTAGGATGGGAAACGCAGTCAAAAGCTGCTGAAAGATCCATAAACGCAAGATACATTTTCCCACCCTTAGCCATGCCATACTTGTCCATAATCCGTGACAGGTTAAGACACTGATCCACAGTACCTTTTTCCTCGCCGGATCCCATATTGGGGTTGCATAAGTATTTCCTTATTCAGTGCCCATGCCTCAAGCCTTGATAAGAGGAGCCGGCCCATAAGTTTAGCTGTTGTGTCTAAAAGAGATATGGGTCTACCTTGATCTCCTTTTTTATGAATAGGAACGATTACGCTAGTTTTCCATGAAGGGGGGGGTCCTACTACAGCTATATTATTAAAAGCATTGGTCAGTAGGGGGATGAACAGATCATCATAATTGCCCTGGAAAAAGTCTATTGTGACCCCATCAGGTACAGCGGCCTTTCCTGCACTGCATGAGAGTTTTTCACTTCAATAAGTGAAACTGATAAGGAATCCTGGATTCTTGGGGGAGCTAAAACAGGTGGTTGGACAGTAGCGGTAACGGGCGAAAAAATATTAACAAAGTGTTCCACCCATTCCTCTTCAGCTACGTTTGTATCTAGTGTGGGGTCCTTCTGAGTTTTAAAAAATGGTGAATTAATTATACTCCAGAATTCTCGACTATTGTTTGAGGAAGTTGCGTGACCAAGCTTTTCCTAGATCTCCTCCCTCAAAGTCTTCTCCTTGTCCTTTCTCGACAATTTGTATTGAGTACGGAGTAACGCTATCTGGGTTTGATTTCTTAGTTGGGATTTAATGGCAGTGTTAAGGGCCTTCCTGGTCCTTGAACAGTTGGAGTCAAACTAACCTTTGCCTTTTGTGTATTTATCTGTTCTCTTTCGAGTCAGTGCCATCCTAATGTGTTCCAATAAATCCATAAAGGAAGAAACCTGGGCAATTGAGTTGGTTCCTACATCTAGACAAGTACTACGGCTAATCTGTGCAGATTTTATTACTTCCGGGACCACCTTGTGTTTATCTGTTTGAGCCCATTTAAGTTGGTAGCCATTTTTCCTAGCCAGTATTGGAAGGTCTACAATCTGGTGTCTGCTCTTTACCCTACTGGTCAGGGTAAGTTCACAAGTTAAATTGCATGGTCACTAAAACGCGTGAATTTAGCATCTGTGATTCTAAAATTGTCATAAAAAGGCTTAGAAACCATTATGAAGTCAATTGTTGATTCCTGGGCTTCTTGGTGAAAAGTTTTCTTAGGGAGGTCCTCCAAATTGTTTCAGATGTTGACTATGGCCATATTCCTGCTGGACAAAGTCTTGTTAAGACTATTTCCATAATTACTGTGATGGAAATGGAGGACAGTGTTTCCCATCAGGCCAGCCAATCGACAGACGGTATGATGGTTATGTTTACATGGGTGTATGTTAAAATCAACCACCCATTTTATTGTTGGTACCTCAGTTTCATATTAAGAGCTAATGCCTCATCAATCCCCATATTCACCTCATCTATAACGCTATGCATATTTGGGCCAAAATTATTATTATAGAAATGTAATAAGACCCAAGTACCTTCATTTGGAAACTAAAAAGTAAGGAGGTGAAAGAAGGGGCTACTATCATCAAACATCCTGACTTTTAGTTTCAGTGTGTTTGGGATTAACAATAAGAGACTGCCCTTTGATCACCTTGCAGCTGACGGGATTGCCTTAGTCTGGAAGGACCTGAAACCATTGATGAAGATAGGTTCCACAGCCCATGTCTCCTGGAAACAGGAGATGTAATTTTCCTGCCAGAGTTTTCGCCATTGATCATTATCCAGTTTGGTGGTTATGCCTGCCACATTCCAGGATATTATTTTAAATAGGCTGGTTTTCCCTTCTGCAGTTCTGTTAAATTTAGTGATAACTGGGGTGACAAGGGATACAGGTTTTCTGTGGCAATCTTTTCAGTTAGCCGAGAGGATAGTCAGTCGCATGGGTCCAGGTCAGAGAGTGGTGCAACTCTATTCTTAGTAGAAACCCCCACCCCCACAGCTTCTAGCCCACCCTCCAGTATGGCCCTCGATGTGCCACCTGTTGCATTCTCTCGTGGTACCGGTGGCAAGGTCTTTGGTGGTCTATAAAGATAATCAAGGGGTAGCCCTACAATCTTTGTGCCTTTTGGGGGGTTTCTATACAGATGGACAAGGACGGTTCGTAAAACTAGGTGTTTATTAAAGTTTATCACTATGCATTCACCATCCATTGTTTTCCTCGATAGGCCCTACCCAGCCTACCCTTCTGGACATAATGATTTGACCCGCCAGCGAGGGATCCCCTATAGCCATGATGGATGTGTGGCATGACAACCAATGTAATAATTTGTCCATCAGTTGGGGAATAGACTTGCGCTAGCCCACCCTAAGAGACGGAACATGACCCAAAACCAAGACAAGGGGGGAAGATGCCGGAGGGAGAAGTAACGTCTGATTACAGGAAGAATCTTGCAAACCCATGTTTGACCCCTCATTCGATCATTGGTTTCTTTGTGGGTTAGGTGTTCTCCTGACCCCTAAAGGGTTTGATTCTGCATTATTTATGCATCTTGGAGGAATATTTCTATATTCTGACGGCAACTATGTTTCTTCCCTCTGGCTGGCAAAATTGGTGGAGTTAGTGGAATTACTATGATGATTATTAGTTAGTGAGGAAGGGGCCTGTTGTGGGTTAAAATTGGGGGCAAATACGTCATTACATAAATGGTTACCCATATGGGTTGGACCCTCCCTAGTTCCCAACCTAGCCTCTAACCTTGCCCCTTTTTCCTCAGGTGTAACATTTTCCTGCTTGGCCCCTTAAGGAGAGTTAGATGTATTAAGGTCGTCAATATTCTTTAATCTCTCCTCAATGCATGATAGTTTAATAATAGGGGGTTCAGGAGGACAGACACCAAAGTCTCAAGTCTTTTCCATGTATTGTCGTCAGTCACCCTTGACACCAATGATCATGTTAGATCAGTGGATGAGGTTGAGGTGGAGCCTTGTCCCAGCCCAGCTTCTCTGTTTCCTCCTAGTTTACAGGGATGAGCATTTTTCAGAGGTTTTTGTGGACCACGCGCTCTTCTGCTTTTGACTGGTGGCTCGCTGTTGTTGTCACCCTGGGCTTTTGCTGTCTGGCCCCAGGTAATTATCTTAGGGGGTGTCACTTCCCGGACAAAAAAGGGAGAAGAGGGGGACAAATCATATGCGGGGGCCAGAGGGGCAGTAGGTGGTGTTTCCACAGGTTGCGGTGTATTTGGTGTAATGCCATACATGCCATCCATGGGATTGCCACCCACGGAAGATAGCTTCTGTGAAATCAAAGACCCCAGGGAGAGCTGTTGTTCCATTAACTGTATCTCATGAGTGAGTATAGTCTCAGCCCCCGCTAGGAAAGCATCCATGGTCCCTGCTATGCCACCCCTGATTGTTTACTGGGGCCTTTACATTTACCCATTGTTGATATCGTGTCAGGGTAATGGGTTAATAAAACAGAATTTTGGTAGGTACACAGGACCTTATTTCCTTAAGGTGAAGAAAGGAGCCTCCTCCGGGCTCTGATGGCCATGGACGGGCCCGCCCTTGGCCCGGGCTTTGCACGGACGCGGCCTGGGTGCGTCCCCGCCTGCATCCCACACCACAAGCTGGTGCTGGTGTAATATGCGCAGCCATGCGCAGGGAGAGCTGGTAAGTGTAGTGCCTCTCGGGGACACTCCAGTACGTTCTCCCGTGTCCGCGGAAAGTAAAAGCATGAATTCAAGAGGCACCACCACATTCAAAATGTATAACTAGATAATAAATTCTTACCACCACACTAGATAACTCACTATCTAAAAAACTCTACAAAAACATTGATCAGAATCTCAATGTCTCTATAACAGTGCGTATTATTAATTCACAGATTTTGTTTTATATTTCCAACAATATTCCCAATGACGTCATGGTTGCCAATGCTCCCCTAACGGTACATGGGGGGTCACACTGCCAGTGGCGGCATTGTTTTGAACACATAACCTGTGTCACTAACACAGCCATTTCTCAAACATGAGGTCAGAGTGTCTTCACACTGACCACTTATGTTAACTGAGTATTTGCAAAGTGCGAACTAATCACCTCTAAGGGTCATAAGGCACTGGGGGTCGTCTGGAACATTAAGCAAGCAAATGCCCAGACTTACATGTCGCTTGGCTGAGCTGCTGCTGGGGGTCGAACCGTGAGCCCCGTGCTCTGGAGCCAGCTGCACTGGCCTCTGTGCCACACCTCTCCCTTAGCTTTCACACAAATTTACAGACCCGGGAACTGTTTCTGGATGATAAAATGGTGGCCACAACTTTCAGCTCAGGTTGCATTCAGCCAATCAGAGCATTCCCGTTGGTGTGTGCATTCGCGATTCATCCTGAATCCTTTGCAAAATATCGGCAGCCACAGATATATCTATAATTTTCAGCCTAAGTTTGTCAAAAACTGCTGAACGGATTTACACCAAATAACAAAAAGCACAATCTGCGTAGCAACATCTACCATTCTGCCAAATTTGGTGTAATTCCATCTAGCGGTTCGGGCTGTAGGTTTGACAATGCATTCCTGTGTGAATTATCATTACAAACGCACCCTTTTTTTGGACCCCTATTTCTCGGTCCCCCTATTTCTTGGTCACCACTGCATGGATCACTCCCAAACTTTCCATGACACACAGAATGTACTTTGAAACTTTTGGGGGAAAATTTCATGAAGAATGGTCAAACTACGCCAAAGTGATAGGCAAGTAAAAAAGGCTTTTCCTATCGAAACTAGGTCCTAACTGTTACTACCTACTGGCAATATATAAAATCAATCATCTTTGTCCAAAAATTGCCAATATTTCAACAAATGTATATTTTAGTAATTCACGCAATGAAATGTTTAATAATAGTAATTATTATAAAAATATTTATAAAAGTTTTAATTAAAAAAACATAAAATCAACATGTCTGTTAACATACTTTTTATGATTGCATTTTGTGGGATTAAAAATGTTAGAAAAAAGAGTTAGAATTTTTTTTAAACATGTCTGTGTCATAAAAAGATGAGGGCACTGTACTCCTAATAAAAATCATATAGTTCCTGCTAGGATTGATTTTTAAAATAACATGGTAAGTTCTCCTCTGGTATGGGATATAATGACCCAGGAGACTTACTGGTTTTTTTTAATGTTGCCCTGAGGCTTCTGCACTCTTTGCAGTCCCAACAGGATTTAAAAAGCTAAGTGTTGCCCCTGCAACTTCTATAGATATCACCATGCTAAAATAAAAATGTGAATATCTCTTGCAGCGCATTATGTGGGAATCTTCCAAGGAGCAGTGAATAATAAATGAGTGTCTTCTATTGTTCATTTATTATTCACTTTTTTATCATTTTTGTAGATGTCCTAGTGCCCACCAGGGACACCCACAAGTTTAATTTTATTTAGGGGCTTCCGGGGGGGGCACCAGGCCTCCACGGACCCAGCCAGCTCCCCAGCCTGCACATATCATGTGTACCTGTTGGAGCCAGCATATTTTTTGTTAGGTGGTTGCCCTGGTACTATCCTTGGGCACCCAAAGCTCCATTTTTATTTGGGGGCTGCGGAAGAACCCCAGGGTCCATGTGGCCCCACCCGGCTCCACTTGCTGGAGCCTGACACTTTTTTTGTAGGTTAGTAACCTGGTGCCCATCAGGTCCATCCAAAATGGAGAGGCTGTTGGAGCCTGTGGGTGGAGCCCCAGGGCCCAAAGGACCCCAGCTGACTCCCGTTGCGGAAGCCAGACACTTAGTTTTGTAGGTGGGTTTGCTGCTGCTCAACTGGGGCACCCACACTGCTGGGTTCATTGGGGGTTTTGGGGAAAGTCCCAAGGCCCCTGCAACCTCAGTTGGCTTACTAGCAATCACTATACTGGATGTTGGTTGAAGCCAACACTTTATTTTTGATCTTTTGCATTTTGAACTGCTCTCACCGGGTGGGAGCAAATTTGAGTTATCTGTCTGGGTGTGCCCGTACTCTCCCAGGCATGGAACCGCAATGTCTAGAGAGTGGGTTCCCTGTGACACTGTTCAGTATCATGCCATGGAGGTTGATGTTCCCTAATCCATGAGTGGCTCAGCAGGGGGGCTGTGAACCTCCTCCACTTTTTTCAAATCAGGCTGGGGAATAGGGTCCCTAGGACCAAAGAGTGGCTCAGGTCGGGAATAGCGTGCCCCCTCTCCTTTGTTTCCTATGTGGACCTGGAGAAAGGGGGACCTGAGGACTGAGCAGGCTCAAGAAGGGAGTTCACATGTCCCCTTCCTTTTCTTTACAATTCAGCCCTGGGGGTTAGGGTCCTAAGGATTCAGAAAGGCTTGAGCCATGCACCATAAAAATTGTTTCTTGTGAGAAAATTTGAGGAAGGCACTTATCGCAAAATAAACCAGCAGAGAATTCAACATTTGTAAGTACATCAAGGCTTGTCAATACTTTTTAAATCCTGTGCCCCTTACGAATGGCAATAAAAATGTCATAATTGGTGTCTATACAATTTACAAAAGAATGAAAAATAGAGCAAACTATGTGGAGACACCTCTTCACAGGGGCATGAATGGATGGAGGCAGGGTTATATTGTCCCAGTTGGAAACATATCTAAGATCTAATAGTTCCCAGTCTAAATCTGATCAATAACATTTTTTCCCAAATGTTCAAGACTAATCCCAGATATGGGTCCAAGTAAGCTGTTCTCTGGATCAAAACATACTGTTGGACTTGGGTTTAATTAACTCCATCTCCTCCCTTTCGCTCTGTTAAAGATCCAAAAAATACTTACCAGCCTAAGACTCATCCAGTTTGGTTAGATTGGATCTAATAAAGAACATGAACGGTCTGCCTAAAATCTTACACATATTTTTAATATAGCATAGCACTGTCACAAGAAAGAAAGTCATCAATGATATCTCTATTTAAAGATGTAAGAGGATTGGTCCAAACTATACACTACAACAAAAGGGCCAAGTTAATCATGTTCACCACATAGTCCAGACCTTGCTTTTGACACAGGGTAAGTAGAATGATTAGTTGGGAGACCAAGCATACGCCTATAAAGTCTGGTTTCATGATCCAAATTCACAGCTACTGTCTGCTGTGATCTCCAGCAAGTGTATTGAGAGCAATTAATAATGGGTTGTGATCACTGAAAATGCTAGGTTTATAAAAATATATTTATTAAAAAAAAAGTTAAAGGAATGTCATAGTTTGGTGACAATGTCAGTTAACACATACCATTTTAAGCCTACTCCCAGGGAGATGTTTCACATCCACACCAATTACGCTGAAAACTTGGTAGATAAGGGTGTTTTCAGTATAAAAATTTTTTAATTATGTCTACTACAACACTCATGTTTTCCTGTAGAAATTAAAAAATGCATTAGAGTGTACTTTTTCACATCTCTATCAATATGCACCCGAAGATCCTCACATTTCTTGCCATTGGAATCAACACTAAGCAAAAATCCTGCAAATGGTTGCCATATTAATAAAAATAGCATTCATGGCCTCTAGAACTGAGAACCACTGGCTAAGTGACACAGTTGGTATGAATTTTTTTTCAAAATTAGAAATATTTTGTTTTAGTTCCAGTGCATAATGAAATAGTGCACCAGAATGGACAGAAAGACAATGGCATTCTTCATTAACTCTGAAGATTGTAAATATGCTTTCAGCATACCCTATAGCAAGTGACAAGGATCTCTTACAGGAAAGTATTTCAACACAGTTATCAATTTTGACAGGTCATCACACAACTTTTTTTATACATTGCTGAATCACTGAAAATACAAATAATATAACTCCAATATATGTTGAATTTGGCAAGAACTTTTTCAGCAGCATTCTAAATGACACTGTGGGCC
The DNA here is from genome assembly GCF_964204655.1 of Triturus cristatus. Lineage (NCBI taxonomy): Eukaryota > Metazoa > Chordata > Amphibia > Caudata > Salamandridae > Triturus > Triturus cristatus. The sequence goes on along the minus strand of NC_140583.1, from coordinate 1,136,628,778 downwards.
ATGTTTTTCAAATGTTTGGTGCCATGTTTTTACCACTATGCTAGATGCTTGGTGACAGCACTCTTTTCATGTTTACCTGTCACTGCACCTTGTATTGAATGTTTTAAACCAAGTGTGTTTGGCACTTCACCTGCTATCAATACTGAGTTACTAGAAAAGGGGGCTGATGTATCAAAGGGTTTTAGCCATTCTGTGTTTTTGGGTAAATGTGACGGCACATATTTTAAATATTCTTATGAAACCACCCATTTTACGAATCAGTGAAAAGATTAAATGTAGGCAAAATATAAAAAATGATTTTGATATTTCCTGATTTTCTACAGTATATACAATAATCAAATATGACCTAAAACTTGCTTGTAACCCCTGCAACTGTAGACCAAAGATCACAGAACTGACAAAAGCAAATATGACCTCCCTAAAAAGAAAAACTCAAGCAGAATAATGTTAGCCTAGTCTTTCTTGCTGCTACCTTGTATAACAAAGATACATTGTATTTGCCCCTTCAGGAAGAAATAAAAATTACTTGTTTACTCTCCTTTTACATTCTTTGAATTGTGCAGTTTGTGTTTCTGAAGGTGTTTTTCAGTGTTTATATGTTTACACTGGTGAGCGCCATTTCCCTTTCAGTGGGATTTTATCAGTTATTATAGGTTTAAACCTAAAACAAGATAGCCTAGTTATAGGTACCTCAAGTAACTATAACTCCTGCACTAAAGTAAGTGTAACTCGCGTCCACACCATGCACAGTGTTGTCATCAATGATTTAATTTGCAGTCATGTTATCAATGATGCCAGTGAAGGTCATGAGTGATTCAAATGTAATTAGCAGTACACATTAAGGGTGCAAGGTTTAGTTACTTTAGGGCCAAAATGCAAGCATTTCTGTCAATTTGGGCAGCCGTTAAAGCTGTTCAACACTTCATAACATTATTGTTTTAAATTGTATTGCTAACAAATCTCTACAGCATAAAGAAATTATATGACTGCTTTATCAATTATTCAACAGCCCTTGATAGAGTCAACAGATATACCATTTGGGAGAAATTACTTACCTGGAGAATCAACCCAACTCTTCTTCTGCCTATAGTGGAACTACTGTTAGACCTGACACACTTAGATGGTAGTCCCACAATAATTTTGCTGGAAGTGAAAAACTCCTAAAGTCATTTTTCACTGTGGTAAGTTTCATTTCTCCCATTGACTTACCTATTTAATTTAATAAGTGCTAACTTTAGACTGGGAGTAGATAGGTATAAGCTGTTTAAACTCAAATTAATTGTAATGTAAAATACTCTTTAAAGGTAAAGTCGGATATTAAGTTGCAATTCTGATAGTGCCATTTTCTTTACCTAATCATCATGTGCCTTCTGCCAGTATCCAGGGTCATATATAAGTCATGCAGTCAAGAAACTTTATTCGTCAATTTGACCATCAAAGTGCAAAAGATACATGGGTCATATGATTGTGAAGGGCTCAGCCGTTGGTTTTGCATATTTCTCCCAGACAGTGAAACAAAGTGGACTAGGTGTGGGCAGAACTAATCATCCTACCAGGATGGCTGGTGCAGAGCTGTACCCTGCCCCACTTACACTTTCAAGTGTTTGCCTCAGCACAGACAAAGGAACCTGACACCAGCCTTTTGTCACCCCAGACAGTTTGCAGCCTTGATAGAGGAAGGGAAGTAGGACATGATGCCCCCCACAAAGGCTTGTAACAGGTACAAATACAGGCCCACTAGAACCACTCTTCAGTACGCTCCTGGACCTGTATAAGATTTAGAAGAAGGACTGAGCTGCTGTCCTGCTGTCACAAGCACTGCTCTGAAGCCCTGCTACTGCAAAGACTGTCTTGATGTCCTGCTGTCTGAAGAAGTACAGGACCTGCTCCTTGAAAACAGGATCATCAGAGGGATTCCAGGGGCTAGTTTGCTGGTATCCTGAATAACATAATTAGCTCCTGAGACCTCCAATACTTCTTCTGGCCTTTGGTGGAGTGAGTCCTAAGACCCCTTTTGGTGCACCCCCAGGTCCTTGATACTTAGTGTGATGCTGGAGATGCCTCCCCTATGAGAATCCAAAACTGTTTTCAAGAACCAACAGAAATGTGGGACCTACCTGCCATCCGATTCCCCTAAGACGCAACTCCAGTTGGACAGACTTTGTGGTAACTCCCACTACGTTCTTCTCTGCAGCAGCAAATCCTCCTCAGCTGGAACACCCAGCAATGGTAAACAGTCTCATGGAGTCCTCTTCGGCTAAGACTGCAGCCTTGTCCTGTTAGGTGAATCCGAGCTCCAGAAAATGTTCTAAGTCTGAAAGGTAAATACTACCTCCGGCTTGATAAATACCGGCACCACATTAAAAACTACGCCTCCTCAGCCTTGGAATCAGTCTCCTCCCATTCTGACCATTACCAAGACCTTCTCCAGAGGCTCCCCATCATCAGTGATGCATCCTTGACCTACTGAGACTTTATGTTCTCAGAATGTTTTGTAGCATTTCTTCTGTATGAAGGTAAGCTTAGACAGAGCCAAATCGACCCCTTGTATCCAACCCATAGCCCATCGCAGTTGGCCATAACTTTTGACTTTGCTCCAGTCTTTTGTGACCAGATACCAGTGGGTGGCAGTTTGAACTTTTAGGTGCTATTTTTACCTAAAAATTGTAATAATTAAAAACTGGTTTTAGTGATTAGATTTTTGTCATTTTTGTATCAATGTATTCAATAAATTTTCTCTATTGATCTAAATTAGTTTGGGATTTTTCTTGTGCTATGTCTTTCACTTTATTATTGTTTGTGTGCTGCAAAAATGCTTTACACATTGCCTCCAATTTGCTTTTGTGCCACGCTACAAAAGGGTTAAGCACACATTAATTTAGTGACTTTTTGTTATTCACCCTAATGAGGACTGTGCTTGTCAGCTGAGTGGGACTTCTACCCCTCTCAACAAGTAACATAATTTCTTAGAACTACACGCCGATTCTTGAGGTACAAATTAATCTTTGTCATGGATGGGGTTTAACTTCCAGAATTAAACCGAACAATGACTAAGGCACTTATATGTTGCAGATCTCTTTGAAGTCCTAGAACAAAAATACATTGATGTGCCAAAGGTCAGCTCTCTTTCTGTACACCATTTACTCTAGTTGATGCCCTGCTCTTTCTATCACATTCCAATGGAGTTTAACATCAGTTAACTCGATTTAAAAACTATATTAAGCATATCAAATTACCAATCAACTTTGAAAAAACAAAACTTGTATGTTTCAGGAATTGTACAACAAACTACATCTGGTGATTAGATCATAAAAGACTTGAGAGTGTAATCAACTATCCATATCTTGGATTAGAAATACATCAGCGGTTCAACTGGTCCAAAAATGTAATCAATCTTACCAACAAAAGCTATGCCATTGTCAAAGCAGAAAATTGCTTTCCTGCGAAAAAGGGCGTTATAGCCATTGGTCCAACCATCCCTAGATAAACTACTTATAAACTGCATCCACACAGTTTTTGATCATAACCACATTACAGATAAAGGCTAGGGCCAAATTCCCTCTTGATCAATACAAACACCATCAACCTTCTGAACTACTTTGGGGGCGTGGCTAAGCAGGCTAACATGGTGGTCGCAGCCGGCTAGAGCTCCGCGATCGGGCCGAACGAGTGGCAGTTTCCAGACGTTGTTTCTGCCAGCAGTTACAGCTCCAGACACCGGAGCGGGGCTGGACTTCACCGCTGCCAGGATCCGGCACCTAACACGGGAGCAGAGCTGCCGCGGCGATAGAAGCACCGGGCCGGGGCTCGCAGCCGCAAGATGGCGGCGACAGGTTCCGAGGCTCCGCGCTAGGGGAAGCGGACAGGAGCACGGACACTGGCATCATCAGCGATCTGCCGCAAGAAGTGCACTGCAAGCGCTAGCACCATCGGCGCGGACCCTTGCGGGGGCAGTACCTGGCACAATTCCGGAACGCGAGTCCCTCACCACACAGGGATCGGCACGCAGACGACAGGTAGCCATCTTGGATGCGGTGCGGACCTAGCGCTGGAACAGGCTCCGCGATTGAGAAAGCGCTGCAGCGCTGAGGGGAGATGACGCCTTCCCAGGGTGACATATGACAACCACGGCATCGGTGGTGAGTGTGAGACCGGTGGAGGACCCTGGTGACTCCCGGTGTCTGGTCGGGGTGCCTGACCTCAAGATGGCACCCGACTCGAGTTTACAACACACGGAGTAAGAGCCTGGGGGAGAACTGCGAGTACTCGAGTGGAATGAGTTGGGCTCCCCTGTCCCCGGACCTGTGAGGAATAATTCAGCGGAAGGACACAGGACTGGGCAGCGCTCTGCAACACAGCTGGTGGTAGGACCCCTGCAGTTACGGACGACAGCCTCCCCGTGGGGTGGGGGAGAGAGGAGTGCAGCAGGGAGCCTAGAGGAGTGGGGGTGCTCGCATGAAGTGGAGGACGTCGGTCACTGGGGGCGACAGGACCGTCGACGGAGTGGCCCCCCATCTCCGAGAGAGGACGTTACCCCGGATAATCGGTGGACAAGCCCGGCTCACCGCGTTACCCCGACAGCAGCTATGGGGAAGCCTAGAGGGACCCAGCAATCGGCGGTCCCCGAGACGGCTCCTGAGACGATGCCTAAATCCCGGATGTGGGTGAACGCAGCGGAACCACCGTCTGATCCCTCAATCTCCACCAAGTTGGACCAGGTACTCGCCGCCATTGAACTCTCCAGAGTGTCTATGGAAGAGCGGCTCGGGACACTAGCAATAGACATTAGTCTTCTCCGGGATGACCACCGGAAACTGGTGGATAGAGTGAAGGAAGGAGAGAAGAAGATGGCGGACATGCAGCCGACGATCGGAACGCACCAGAAGACGATGCAGGCGATTGTACAAAGACTCACCACCCTGAAGGAGCACACAGACGACTTGGAAGGACGCTCGAGACGCTGTAACATACGCGTACTGGGTTTACCCGAAGGAATTGAAGGTACGGACCCTCTGCAATACCTGGAAACATGGGTGAAATCCTTCACCCCAGAAAAGGACCGCTCAAAATTCTTTTCCATGGAACGGGTCCACAGGGTTCCGGCCCGCAGACCACCGCCGGGGGCGCCCCCAAGGCCGATGTTGGCGAAGTTTCCGCACTTCAGGGACAGAGACGCTGTGCTGCGTGCGGCACGAATAGCTGGCACCCTACAGGTCGACAATCAGCGGATCATGGTGTTCCAGGACTATGCAAGAGCGGTACAACAACAATGGTCCTCATTCCTGACCGTGAAACGTCGACTCCGTGAGAACAACATCCAATATTCGCTGCTCTTTCCGGCTCGCCTCAGGGTCATCTATGCTGGTTCCACTGTGTTCTTCACTAGTGCCTCGGAGGCGCAGGATTGGGCGGACCGGCACTGCACACGACAGTCCAGGACAGAAGCCGCAAGAGACCTGAACCCTAAGTTGTCACAGCCCAGGAGGCGCTCTCAGAGGCGCCCAAGCAGAGGTGCGAGTGGCGGGTCCCGTTCACGTACCCAGGACTCCCCTGACTTGGAGCAGATCGTGAAAGAACGGAGGGAGGCCCTACAAGCAGTGATCGATCTGCGAGCGCCTCCTCAGATAGACGACATCGACCGGCCTCCACATGTCTTTACCTCCGAGGGGGAGAATGACAGCGATGGAACAGGGTCAGGGGAAGAGTCTGTGACACCCCCCCTGGTCACTCCTCAGACGGCAGACCTCATCCTTGATGAACAATCCAGATCTCATGTGAAATGAGAAGGGACACTCGGGACTAACATTGAGATAAGTATGCTCCAGCCCCTCGCATTAGCTATAGCCATTCCGATTAACATCTGACACAGTACGAGCAACGTCCATTGATCCTCCTACTGGCCCGACTCGCGTCTGGCCCGGCCTGCACACGCCACCGCCCCATCATACATTGTTACACCCCCCGTACGAGGGTAAGCAGGTTTGGATGCATCGTTGTTTGACGATGGGTCCTTGGCATTGGGAATGTTTCCCGTACCTGATTGTTCAGTTGAGTTTCCCAGTTCCGCAATATCCCGACTCCCTGCATGGAATACCCGAGACCCAACCACACACTACACATAGCCGAACAGCGTCGTGGGGTGTGGGCACCTTCATTCTGCTAGACCGACTGAGTTTAAAGCACCCCAACAAGCACAATCCCCACTTCTTGCGCGCAGATGCCGAGACATGGCACCGAATACGCCACACACAGATGTTACCATCCTCACCCTAAATGTTAGGGGGCTTCACACACCACGCAAGCGATATGCAGTGTACTCATATGCGAAACGTCACAATGCCCCGATTGCTTTCCTACAGGAGACGCATCTCATTGCAAAAGAGGTGGGGATACTAGAGGCAAAGTGGCGGGGTGTCATATGCGCCACAAATTACTCTGCGTTCGCCCGGGGGGGGGGAAATCTGGGTGCGACCGGGAATCCCATTCCAGGAACTCCGGAGGGTAGTGGATAGAGACGGCAGATATGCACTAATGGAGGGCCTCTTAGACGGGCAGGCGGTACTTCTTGGTAGCATTTACGCCCCCAATGTAGAACAAGACAAATTTTGGGATCACCTCACCGGGATTCTTGCCCCATTTGCCTCAATCCCCTGGATCCTGGGAGGAGACTATAATTGCACGCTTGATCTACACCTGGACCGCTCGCACCCTCCCACGGCGTACTCACCGGCACACAGGCAGACGGCTCGATTTCGGGCGTGGATTGCACATTGGTCCCTGACCGACGCGTGGCGACTACGCCACCCCCAGACCAGACTGTACTCCTTCCATTCCATCCCACATAATTTACGTGTACTTCTTGACCGATTATTATGCTCCGCAGCCATACTGCCCAAAATTGCCCACACAGACTATATGGGCAGTGTCATTGCCTAAACAACTCCACTGCAATACCTATTCTAACAGGCTCAAGAATTACAACAGATCTCATTCCATGTTAAATCAATTAACCCTGGGCGTAGGACTACGCTACGCTCGTGTAGTTTGCGCAACTACACGGTACGCAAATTGCACGTAGCACAGTGCAAAAATGCGTAGCGTAGCGGGCATTGTTTGCTTGCTCGCGGTCCTCAACGTCAAGTTGGAAACCGCGAGCGAGCAAAATGACATCCCGATGAGACTTTTTCCTTGATTGCGATCAGCAACATCAAGTTGCCGCTCGCGAGCATGGAAAATAAACCTCCCGGCGAGATTCTCAATGTGGGGAGGTCAGGTTTCTCATTGCGAGTGGTTGCGTATGCTCGCGACCACTCGCGTCCGCTCGCGTCCGCTCGTGATGAGAAATTACCAGTCCGCGTTGAGAAAACTGCCGCTCGAGTACAAATCTAGTCGAGCGGCAGAAAACAACCGTCAATTGCTTGCACTGTGCAAGATGCGGTTTGCAATGATTGCACAGTGCGGACAAGCATCTGGCACTGGGCTATCAATGTGAACAGCATTTTCCCTACCGCACTACGCAGCTTGCGTAGCTACGCGTAGCTTGCGTAGTTCGAAGTGCACTTCGCGTAGCGTAGTGCTACTACGCAAACTATGCCTAGGGTTACAATCAATCAGAATTTTTAAATTGTGGATAATCACCCAAGAGAGTATCCAGGTGCTTGCAGGTCCCAGAGGCGCATTCGAACTGCCAGTCCCTGCGAGCCCTTTGGAATTTTGTAAGTGAGGTGATGGTTCAGAGTTGCTTTTGGTGGCTGTTTCAGGTCTTTGCTGCAATGTGGGAGAAAGGAACGCCCTCCACTTCTGCTTCGAGTAGAGTATGGCACAGCAAATGGAAGAAGGAGTATAGTCTACTCGCCAGTTGGTGGAAGTTGGGGGAGTGGTTATGGTAGGCAGGTCCTTTGCTGCGCAGAGATTTGTTTGCATGGGTCAGCAGCTTGATTTGGCATCTTTTCTGTATGTGCAGCCAGTGGAGCTGCCTAAGGAGGAGTGTGATGTGTGTTTGTTGTGAGAGGTTGAAAAGAGACTGGCAGCAGCCATCTGTATGGTTTGAAGTCTCTGTAGGAGATGTGCTATGTACAGAGCATTGCCACAGTCCAGTTGGCTGGTGACGAGGGCTTGTGGCACGGTGCATCTTGTGTGCAGTGGGAGCCACTTGACGATCTTACATAGCACATGAAGAGTGAGGAATCAGCCAGAGGAGATGGCGTTGATCTGTGATTTCATGGCTAGCTTGTTGTCATTGATGATTTTGAGGTTCCTGGTATGGTCGGAGTGTGTGGGTGGGGGCCCTAAGTCTGATGGCCATCAGGAGTCATTCCATGTTGGTGAAGATTCGTACTTCTGTCATTTCTGTGTTCAGCTACAGGCAGTTGTTCTTCAACCAGTCAGTGACGCTTGTTATACAACTGTGGAAATTGGGCCTGGTGGTGGTGGGTCATCAGTGAGTGTGAAGATGAGTTGGGTGTTGTTTGCATTTGCAGACAGGATGATCTGATGATGTTGGCCAGCGAGGTCATGTATGCATTGAAGAGTGTGGGATGAAGCATGAGCTCTGGGGGATGCTGCAGGTGATATTCTTGGGTTTGCAGGTGAAGGGTGAGAGGTGGATCCTCTGTGTGGTGGGATATGGTGTCGAAGGCTACTGAGAGGATGAGGAGAATCAGAACTGCCGTCTCTCCTAGGTCGAGAAGGGTTAGGAGGATGTCGGTGGCTGTGATCAGGTTGGTCTTGGTGCTGTGATTGCTGTGGAAGCTGGATTGCGCGGCGCCGAGTAGCTGGTTCTGCTCCAGGTGTGTCATGAGTTGATGTTTGAAATTAAACATCTTGCAGCATGGCAGCATGAATGTTCTCAAATGTTAGACCTGTCAGTTCCAAAGAGTCGGTCCATATAGCTGCCAGGCAGAGAAATGTTTAAAAAATAACACTGACATTTTTGTCCAAGTTTTGCTATAAACATTGTGGTGATAATAGGCAAAATAATACATGACTGGTGATAGAATATTGGCCATAGGTATAGAGTGTTGAATAAACTCAAAACCACAACCGCCACCTTCCCCATATGTTGCTGCCAAAATGACTCAATGAGATCATCAGTGATGTCATCAATATTGGCAAGAATAAGGTTTTTAACTGCTGATAAAGGCTTTTAAAATCATCAAAAAAGGTCCTTGTTTGAATCACGTTTCTTGGTTAAAAAATACAGAAAATATATGTTGTTTGTGTCTTAATGGTAAACTGAGTTAGTATATTTTAATAAGCAAATGTAATATTCTTTGGGACAATCTTATACAACATACACACATAAAAATTTACTTACACTTTGCAGAGCTTCCACCTGTGCGGAGCAGTGAGGTTGGCTGCCATTGTCTATCCATGACTGCGCAAGGCCTTCAGCCGTGCGCAGTGAGAGGATTGGCTGTACAGCCTGCATTCAACCCTGCAGTGGCTGTTAAACTCCAGTTAAAACCCAGTTGCCCATCCCCCATTGCACACGGTGTTCAACCATGCACAGCAGAAGGTTGACTACTACGGTCTGTGCCCAGCCCCACTGTAGTCATCACACCCCAAGTTGTCCATGGCCTTTGGCCATGAACAATGAGGGTTTGGCTGTAGGGCCTATGAACAACCACACCTCCTGCTCTGCACAGTCAAATGCCATTCACAGTGAGAATTGGCAACAGAGACTGTATTTGTGGGCACCCAACCCCCTATTGTGCATGGCCAGACCCTGATCCCAACCCAATTTTAGCCATGCACAGCATGCAGTGGCTGCCATGCCTAGCTTCTGGCCTGGCCCAGTGCTCCACCGTCAGCAGGCGCTTAAACAGTGGGGGTTGTCCTCAGGGCCTGGCTTCTATTCTCCTACTGCAATCAACTGAAAGCTGTGGACAGCAGGGGAGTGCCCAAAGGGCCTGTCCTTCAGTTGGACCCTGTGCCCAACCCTCTTGCATGTCCAACTACCTGCTGTGCATGGCCTCCAGTCAAAATCCTGCACCCAACCCCTGTGAGTCCCGATACCTGTTATGAATGGCAAGACCTAGCGCTCATCCCTGATATGTGCGCCTAACCTCTGCACAGTTCACATGTCTTGCCAAGTCCTGCACCCAGTCCTCCCTGAGCAACTAACCTATATTCTGTATTCTCTTATGATAAAATTGTTCCTTGTATGATGTTACACCAATGGTACCCTCCATGAATACTTCAACCCAAGTACTGCATGTCTGTGCATGTTCAGGGAAGCTTGTACCGTACTGTATTGCAATACCATTTGAGTGTGTGTGTTGGGTTTATGGCAAAAGTGATACTCTGAGTCCCCCTTTTGTTTTTTTTGTGCGGCCTATGACTCTTCTTAATACACTCATCATGAAGCCTACTTTCCTTCTGTCCATCTCCTCGACTCTAAAATATAGTTTCTATTTTACAATTCGCAGGCCTTCTTCTAGTCTTCTTCATGAATGAAAGGTGAAAGATAGCTGAGCTCAACAACACTCCTGCTTACCTACTAGACCAGTTTGGACAGGCAGCAAATAGTGGACATTCCCAAGGAAAATGCAGAAGCACCACCCAATTTTGCAATACAGTATCATTTGTCTATTAACAATCATATTAAGTAAGAGAAGTGGGTAATTGGGTTAACTCCCTAACTTAGAAGACAGAACATTTAGATATATGATAAATTAGGTCTCAGGTGCAGAAGGACTGTTTGCAATACATGCATCTGTAATCTGTCATACCCATTCCTTTGCTTCCTTCTAACAACAGATTGATGGCGAATGATGTGCTGCTGCTGATTGCCCAAATGAATGTTGGCCTTGTATTGTAGTGTTTGTCCTTGTCAAACCTTTCCCAAAATCCCATTACCGATCCAATCATCTAACCCCTTATCCCCCTCACCGGAGCTGTGTGATTTATTGAGGTGTGGCTTGAATTGCACCATCAATGGATCATACACTTGGTGGGGCGGATGTAGTGAAAACAACACCAATTTCCTGTAGAATTTTCAAAGCAGTAGCCCACACCAGCCCCGTACCAACCCTCGCATTAAAAATCATCCATATTTTTTTAGATATAGAAAGAAGAACATCAGTTGTCAGCATCCTCATCATTCAGGCCTTATGGTGCCTAACCGTAAATGCCTAACCTAAGCTTGCCAACCCCAGACTTTGAGTCCATTTTTCTATGACTTGAGGATTTCACAAATAATACTGGTAGCTCCACATTAGCCAAAACACATTAGTTTTCCTAATTTTTCTATTTTAGCACAATCAGGCATTCTAATTGTGGCATCACTTATTACTCAGGTGGTGTCAATTCTTTGTAAATCCTTGATAAATATATAATCCACTTACTCAGTCTTTCTACTTCCATTTAGTTGTCTATGATGGATAATCAGTCAATCAATCCTACAATTGGAGCTCACCTGGGTGGAACTGGAAGTGGGACCTCGCTTGGGAAGTTGTGATAGCTCCCCTGTTATTGCTGCATGTATATTCAGGTGAGACAGCTAGTATGGATGTAATTTAACTTAGTAGTAAGAAATAAATTAACTGCTACTGTTTTTTATCGAGATAGTTCAGAACTTCGACACAATATAGGTCACCATGGCAGCATTCCACACAATGGTCAAGATAGTTAGAGGAGTATAAGCCTAGACTCTATAACTAAGTGATACACTCTCTCTTAAATTACAAGCACATAAACAGGCTGCACATAGCTACCTGAAGGCAGCACTTCAAAGTAAAAGTAAACTAAACTATTTTAGGCATAAATTTCCATTAGAAAAAATTGTTTCCCCCTTTATTAATTCAGTCAGTCAGTCAGTCAGAAAACTTTATTTCGGCTATCAGCCATAAAAGTTCATAAAACACAATAAAACATCAACAATAAATATGAAGAAAAGATACAAAAAAGTAAAAATAAGAACCTTAAAAATAAGCACATAACAAGGAGCACTATATTAAGGGTGGATAGTGCTACAAGATTTATCTTAATGTAATAGCAATCGTCTTCTGATTAGCCACATTGAAAATAAAAATTTGGCAATCACCGTGACAAATAAGGGAGAAGGATCATACTTCAACAACCTAAACAGGTCTCTATAGTTCCTAGCCCCCAAGTTTTTTGCGAGCTGGATAATCCATTTTCGACGGGGGGGTTTATAGGCTGCACAAAAGAAAATAACATGAACCTCTGATTCTTCAGAGACACCACACCCAGGACAGGGTTGTCTAATAAAACCAGCCCACTTATTCATTCTCGAGAAGAGAGGAAGAGAACCATGCCTAAATTGTAAAAATAGTTTCTTGGCAATAACCGGGTGGATCAAATCTAATGCAGGCTCAAAACTATACCCATTTTTTACCTCGAGAAATACCGAGGTCAGGTTAGGGCTATTCACTGATCGAAAAACCTGGGTCAGATTATATTCCTCCAGGGTTTTCGCCAGAGATTTTTTTGAAAGAAGAGGGAATGACTCCTCAGGTGTGAGCCAAAGATCTTCTCTCCCAATTGCCTTCAGCGATATTTTTACGAATGCTAACCAGGGAATGGCACCTGCCTTTGGAATCAACAAGATAGATTTCAATTCCTCCCGAAAATTAGCAAGTTCGGGAGTACTCCATAGTCGGCGCCAATACATTACCGGTCTTGAGGAGACCAGATCCGCAATGGGTTGCATGCCCAGGTCCATCCTGAGCGGCTGCATAGGAGTGCTCATAGGAAGTGCCAGTAATTGTCTAATAAATTGGTTTTCTGACTTAGTTATTAATTACAAAGCAATCAACCCTCCCTACCCCAAAAAAATGCCCACCCCTCTCCCAAACAAAACTGACGCAAGCCTCGGAACTCAACATTTCCAAGAAAGTCTCTCCAGTCCTAAATCCCTTCCCACCCAGCCCCAACAAACAACAAATCCCTCACACCAAAACAATTTTTTTTAAAGGGCTAAAAGAGGGCATTATGAATGTCGTTCCAGAGATGGTCTATCCTCTGCTCCTTTGAGGTGAGCCGGCCCTCAATGGTGTCTAGCTGCTTCAGGATACGGCGCAGAAATGGCCTGTTGCCATTCTGCTGGTGGTGGCAGCAGTTGGCTGGCGGCGGCTCCAGCAATGGGAGGACCGGCTGCAGTGGGGTCCGTCTGTTGTGCTTTTATTTCTTCCTCCTCCTCTTCCAGGACCACCAGCTGCTGGTATTCCTGCTGGATATGCTGCAGCCTCTGTTGCCGTAAACAGTCCACTCTCTCTTGCCTGTCGGGTGGTCAGGCTGGACCAGCAGGAGTAGCTATATTGAGAAAAACTAAAAAGACAAATTGTAAATAATTCTCTGTGCAAACAATTAGTTTCAATAACTGAGTGGCACAGTAGTATTACATTGCTGGTCCCCTAGAGACTTTGTACTTTATTTGATGTGCTTATGATTAGGAGAGTCATAAGGCCAATTTTATGTTTTACCCATACATTTTGCCAAACGTAAAAAAGCACTGACTGTGTGGCAGAAAAGTAAGAGGTGGAAAATAACATCACAGGATTTAAAAAACTGTGATTTTTTTTTTCTAAAAGCTTTTCAAGTAACTATTAACAGAGTCAAGCACTTTGAGTTGAAAAATAGATGACTTCTCATTGATGAGTACGGCATTATGCACTACATGAAGTACAAGTTGTGTGTGGTTCTAAAACAATGAAGTGATGCTCATTGCTAGCCAGTGCCTCTGCTAGTTTGTTACGTCTGCAACTGGAGTTGACAATTATCTATTTTTAATTTCAATGGCCCTGCTCTTCGCCAAATGCATTTCTCTTTCTACCCTGTCTCCAAAGAGGCAGATGAATAATAAATAAGAAACTATGTTAGTCACACACCTCATGTATGAAATGCGGATATTAATATAGTATCATGTCTGTTGTAAGTAGACGTTGAGAAAATGAATCTAATGGACTGCACTACAGGTAAAGGACCGGATTATATAGATTTACTTTGGCACATTCGTCACTGTGTAACCCATATGCCAAACTTGATATAAAATCATGCACTCACTCCCACTGTACTCTGTGGCTTCGCCTTCCACCTTGTATTTCCAACAAATGCATTTGCTGGGCAGTAACCAAGGAAAGAAAACTTGATTTTCTCTACTGCGGGGGGTAGGGTAGAGAGGGATTAGACAAGTAGGGTAGAGCTTTTTTTATATATAATAGAGTGGCCACTACACTGATCATCGATTCATCATCTTTTGCTTATTCAGTCACGGTTCAATACAAAAGGGAAAAATCTGAACAAGTGTAAATAAATTATGTTCTGGGAACCATTATATGTATTTTTGGAATCCCTTCACATGTATAATGTGCAGTTAAATGTGTCACTTGCCAAGAATGGATTTTCCAGTTTGGTAGGCTAGGAAGGAACACTTAGGGAGAAATAAAGGAGTGAAGCACTGAGAGGTGACTGAGTGGGCGAAGGGACAACACTAAGGGTGGGCGTAGTGGGCGTTGTGGGGCTACGTGAAGCAGCACGTAGTGTGCCCAAATCTACGCACACTACGTGCTTCGCGTAGCCCCACTACGCGCCACCCGCCTCCCGCCCGCCCTCCTTTTAAATCAAACCCCCGCATTTACAATAAATACTAAATTAAAGAAACTTACCTGAAACGCGGCGTCTCCGGGGCTCCCTCTTCCATTTCAAACTTCTTCTGACAAATGCGCATGCGCGGAAGCCCGTGCATGCGCATTTCTTGCGAGAAATGCGCATGCGCGGGCGTCTGCGCATGCGCATTAGTCAGAAGAAGTTCGAAATGGAAGAGGGAGCCCCGGAGACGCCGCGTTTCAGGTAAGTTTCTTTAATTTAGTATTTATTGTAAATCCGGGGGTTTGATTTAAAAGGAGGGCGGGCGGGAGGCGGGTGGCAGCGGCAGGCAGCTACGCTTCGCCCTGGGTGTGCGTAGCGCTAGCCTGCTTCGCCTAATTCGAAAACTGCGAAGCAGGCAGCGCTACGTACACTACATGGGCGAAGCGTAGTGTCTGGCCCAGGATTAGACAACACACCTTGTGTGTTCGGTTTCCAATGCATTGAAAACATTATAAATGCTGCATTAACTGAAGCAGACGCATAATACGCAGCCAACACTGCAGTCATAAATTGGTTGCCCCATACTACACTATGGTCATAGTTGGCAAAAATGCCATGGGAGGGGAGGGGGGACAAGGAATGAGAGGCAGGATAGATCTGGCTTACTTAACAAATACAGCAAGTCAAGAAAGTAGAAAAAGAATAAAAATAAATAAGAAAACCCACTTAGAAGAACCATAGCTTTGAATGATAGTGATAACCCTACATAAACCAAGTAAACGGAGTAGGTGAGCAACAGCACGCTACTAATGAGAACTGAAGATGAGCCAAACAGTCCAAATATTTATTCATCCTTTCACTCTAATTCACCCATAGCCACCATGATTAAGCTTTACTTTCTCCCATCCAGTCTTTCTCTAAAATTACCACTACATTATCTACCCATTCAATACATAGTAACCCTTTCTTCAAACTATCCTTTCACCCATCCACCACTCACCCTTTCACCCACCCACCCTTTTCCTCAGATATCATTTCCTTTCTTTTGAGTTACCTTCCGTTCTTTCATGTCTCCCTCAAACCATCAAAGCTCATTATGTGAGATTTTGCTTCATTTCAGACAGAAGAGGCCATAATAATAATTTAACCACTGCTGTGGCTGGTAAAGCTGGGACGGGGTTCACCTCATGGTCATTTTTGATGACGATGAGCGACGCCATGGCAATAGCTAATGAGCATAGAATTGTAAGAAATGATGTGACTAACCAGTGCCCTTACCTGATGCTGCTTCTTACCCCCCAACTGACCCATCACCATCTCCTCCTGCAGTGGCACTGGAGCCAGCATCACCGATGTTCTGTGTGGCTAGAATAAAACATTACACAAAATTTAGATTCCAGATATGCAACCCAAAACACAACAGCAATGCAGCACTACAGCTCAGTTAGCACATCAGTCTCTTCCAAATATCACTCTAGGCATTTGATTGGTTCACAAAGTTAGCAAAGCCAGGAGTGGAATGATGGTCAGTGAAAGACATATGGTGTTGGATGGCAAATGCAATAGGAGTGAGACCTCATACTTTTTTTCCAGCCTTAATGCACTGTCATGGGACACTGCTGGTATAATATAACTATAAATGAATGGGTCTGCAGAACACTTCATTGAGGGGGTGGAGTGTGGTCCATGATGATCATGGCCACTGTCTTGTGAACTGAACTGTGTTAGAGCTAGGCATAAGCAGGAAAATGAAAGCTTTCAGAACAAACATACATGGTGATTTTTATTTTAAATACTAGCTTGTTTGGGCCTGCTATCTGAATCTTCATAAATCACAACAAGATAGCACCAACATTCCAATAGACCAATACCTCAAGATTCTACGGTTCTACCCTAAGAAGTCCACAACAGTCATAAAACGACTTACTGGGATCAGCAGTGACTTCAGCAGCAGCAGTCGTGATCGGCGTCGGCTCACCAGATCGTCCCAGATCCTCCGAATCTTCCCTCTTCTTGCCCTTGGGTGCTGATGAAAGAAATTAGGAAGATACATGAAAATAGATTAGTGATTCTGTTAATCATCTCCACAAAATGTGTTATGAAAAGCAAACATAGTTGCTAAAACATATCACCTATAGTACTACTAGTTTTGACTCAAGTCTCTCGACTGCTGTTAAATCCATATTACAAATCTCCTTAATAAAAATTACATTTGGAGCTAATTTATTGCAGTGAATGATTTTTGATTCTATCTATTCCCATGTCTCAGCACTCTTGATGAGCAAACTCAGTCTTCCTTTTTTGCAATGCATAGATACTTCACATCATCACTGTGAATTCAATTAAATAACCTGGAACTGTACAAGCTACAGAAACAAAGTCACAGAGAGAACACGCTACTCCATGATTCACTATAGTGACAGGAGATAAGTCTACAATGGCTTCTTAATTAATCATCCAAAGCGAGCTGCCGATGAATGCGATTAGGATGCGGCGCCTGCCTAACAGAAACTAGAAACTGGATCACACAATAATATACCAGCGTAAACTTTACTAAACATAACTTACCTCTGAGTGTGAGCAGCATGCTATTCATATTTTTTTTAGCATTGTAGAACACAAACACAACTAATAATTATACTCACCGAAGCACCAATATCTCAACGCCTAGCATGTCGAGCAGGTCCTGTTCACAGTCAAGAATGTCTGCCCGGTCGTGCCTCGGCTGCTGGGCAGTGTGCCGAACATGGCTGGTGCGCAGCATGGACTGGCGCATCATTCCCCAGCACAACCGATGCTTGCGAAGGGTGTACTCACTACGGGGCCTGCCACCTGCTGCCAGCAAAGAGGGGAGGTGGCGCTGCACATAAAAAACTAGTGATGCCACCACCTCCTCTCCAAAGATCGCCTGGGGCTGCACACCTGGGCAGTGGCACAGTCCACACAGAAGTCACCCCTCTGCCATGCCGCTGGGTGGGGAAATAATAACTAAGAAGGAAAAGGGAAAGTAAAGAAGAACGAAATAAGGAAAAAAGGGGAAAAACAAAGTAAAAAAATCACAAAAAAACGAAAAAATGTACACAAAAATATAAAATACACAAACACAAAGACACACACTATTATAAAAAATAAAAATAAGGGGTAGAAAAGTAATAAAGGAGGAGGATTACAAGTATTAAGGGCCTCATTACGATGTTGGTTGGAAAGGCACCGAATGGCATTCGGATTTTCACAATCCGAGTCAGAACCCATGCTGTTTACACGTGATTTAGAACGCGAACACACTTCAGGACCACATAGTGCTGTTCACAAGTGATTTTGAACTGCATGGATGCACTCCGCATTCCCAATGCAACCTAAACAATCGTACCTGCAAACTCCGCCCAAAAGCAGAACTCTATGTAGCGCGGTGGAGTATTTTTGCAACTCCGCAGTATTCCACATACGAGGACTCTGTGAACTCCGCCCACTCCAATTAACAACAAAACTGACCCCTTTGTATTTAGTTTGCTGCCTGACCGACAATCTTCTACTTATACTAAATTCTAAAATCCAAAATTGTGAACAAAAGCCCTAGGAAAGTAATAATTGATTTGATCTGCAAATGATAAAAACTATTACTAAATTAAATCCAGATACCCAAATCAAGGATTTATTTTCACTGTTCCCAGGCATATTGGAGAAAAATTCAGAAAACATCTTTAGCTGAAGATTATGTGTCAGACAGCAAACTTCAGTTCGAACTTAAAAAACTAAGGGTCTGATTATGATGGCATGGAGACCGCCACCGATAGGCTGTCAGTGGCGGTCTCCCCGCAATCGGAACAGGGATCTCCGTCCACCATATTATAATGGCTTCTGGACGGGTGACGGTTGGAAACTCCGACCGCCACGGTCCCGTCAGGCGGTCTGTATCTCACTGCCTGTCAGACCTCCCTGTAGTCACATAATGGAAAGTAATTCTTTCACCATAACTCAAACAATATCACTGGAAGAAATTCAAATATTCCATACTGTAGAGTAAAAAAACAGTATATAGTTTTAAAAGCAACAGAATTCAGCCACCTATCATGTGGAATGTAAATTAATATTTTTGTATTTGTGCCCACATATCTCATTTGTTAGCAAATAAAACAGTGTACTTTTTGAAATAGCAATTAAGCATCAGCCATTATTAAGATCACTGCACATCCGATGTCGCTCTGCTACTGTAGAAATGTTTAAAATATGTTACAGTTCATGCAGTTTTTTTTCCAAAAACCAAGTCTTGCTAACATGTTATTTTTTTCAGAACTTCCAGACATCTATTGGTGTTCAGTGCTTTCAACTTGATACACTCTTTACAACCGGGGGCGGGGGAGAAATATAGATCATGATGCAATGGAAAAATAAAAGTTAGCATTTTTAGGTGAAATGCAGTTTAATGAAGGTGTTTTTCAAAAATACCTTTTTTGAACAGTATCTTGGCCAGAAAGCAAATCATCCTGACGTGTGTATTATGCCAACCCGCATGGGGATCAAAGTGTTGTTAGTAGAAACAAAAAAACATACTCTCCACATTATTTAAACATATCTCCCACATCTTTTCTTGCAGTAAATGTACCTCCCAAACCTTGTAATATAAAGAAATTAAAGTTCCTTACCTGACCGTGCCTCACCTTCCACCCGTTGTAGTCTGCGACACACCACCTACTACAAAAACAATCGTCAAACCATGTGCATCTAGGAAGTTTGTGAAAATTTAAAACAGGCTATTTTATGGATTAAAGTAAATGCCAAACTGTGGAAAAAAGTATTTAAAAATGTTTTACAAATGCATCTGAGTTACAGTAAATTATTTGTTCTGCTTCTTAAATAGAAAACAACAAAACATATTTTTTGAAACATTGTGATAAATTATTTTTGCCCAATAAATAACCCTTTTCACTGAAAACTTTGTGTATTCATTTGCATTTACATTTTAAATTGTTAGTTCATTTTTACATATGTTCTAAACTGTTTTAAAAGGTTCTGCAATTTTTTAACAAATGTATTGTTCTGTTTTATATTGTAGTGTGTTTGTTAATTTTTTTTCCCCCAATAAATTAATACTCTGGTGTTTTTCGACCCCACCCAATACCCCTACATCTCAAGCATTACGCTCCTAGAGGATAGCGTAGTATTTTCTTGTTGAGTATTGTTAACGTTTGCAAAAATAATTTAATGCCACTTAAAATGTAACACTCACGGTTTAAAAAATACCTGGGTATTAAAACACTACCCCACACAATACCCAATATCCCAAACATCCTGCTCCTAAAGGTTAGCGTGAGATGTTCTTGTTCAGTATTGTTAAAGTTTGTAAAAATAATGTAATGTAACTTAAAATTCAATATTTGGGGATTTATTTCAGAAAAAATGCCTGGGTATTTAAACATTATGCCTGCCAATACCCCTACTTCCCAAACATCCCAATCCTTAAGGTTAGTGTAGCATTTTCTTGTTGAATATTGTGATTGTTTGCAATACATAATTTAATATTACTCAAGAAGTAATACTCAGGTTAAAATAAAAATACCTGAGTATTGAAACACTACCTGACCCAACACCACTATATCCCAAACATTCCACTACTAAAGATTAGCATCGTATTTTCTTGTTGAGTACTGGCAAAGTCTTCAAAAAATAATTTAATCCCACTTAATACTTAATGCTCCATTTTTTAAAACAAATACCTGGCTATTAATACACTAACCCACCCAATACTCCTATTCCCCAAACATTTTGTTCCTAAAGTTTAGCGTTCTATTTTCTTGTTGGGTTTTATTAATGTTTGCTGAAACAATTTGAAAAAACCCAGAGTACTAATACACTACCCCCACCCAGCACCCCTATATCCCTAACAACCCGATTCTACAGGTTAGGGTAGTAATGTTATTTTATACAATTTTCATAAAAATAATGGGGCAGATTTACAAGCCCCTTGCGCCACTTTTGCGTCACTTTTAACATGGGAAAAGTGACGCAAAAGTGGCGCAAGAGAATTGTAAATCTGCCCCAATATTGTTTAAAAATGAATACTCAAGTGTTTAAAAAACCTGGGTATCAATACTATACTCGACCAATACCCCTGCATTCAATCCATCCATTCCCAAAGGTAAATTTAGTATTTAAATGCCAATTAAAAATACTCATGTACTTCGTCCAAAAATATAGGACCTTATCCATATTACGTTCTCAAAATTTAATAAACTAAGCAAATGCTCAGTTATTTACACCAATTAATAATACTTATGTACCTCATCCAAAAACCAGGACCTTTACATATTACATTCTCAATAATTTAATAAACTAAATCAATACTCAGTTATTTAAATTCTGAACCCCACACACACCATGCATGCCCCCATTGTAGTTGAATCTATTATATATTACATAAATGTTTGCCTGTGCTCTTCAAATATACCATTTGAACAGTATCTCGGCCCGATGTGTTGATCAAAGCATTGTTAGTTAAAAGGAAATAAAAGTTCCTTATCTGTCCACACCTCAGCTTCCACCCGCACACTCGCCTTCCACCAACCACAGAAATAAACGTGAAAATATGTGTGACTAGGCAGAGTGTAGACATAGAAAATGGACTCCCTTTTTCGTGGTATTAACTTGCGTAGTAAAGACGTGGTACTAGCATTGTGGATTTTGCTTGTGTAGTAAACGCATACATGTTCAAAGTAATCCATTGTGATGACTCATGTTGTAAAGACACTTACGTGGTAAGTGTACCTTGGTAAACGTTATGCCTGGTATGGACAGCGTAGTAATGGATGTTTCCCCACACCTGCCACCCCAAAAGGTACAAACCCATCTTTCCTCCCACCAGGGGCAGACAGGAGTTGTGCCCCAAATTTACCCCTGGCGGGCAGAAAGCCCACTGTATTGTATGAACATATATTGTTAATAAAATAATGTAGTGGGATTAGCCTATCCTAACATCAGGGCCCACCCTCACCCATAAAGCCTCTCTGCTCCCCTGTAGACTAATGCATCCCATCGCAATGGCAAGCGAGAAGACATTTTGTTCTTTTGGGTGTTGTTCTTACATATGGGACAGGAGGGTGTGTGACTCCCAAAATGGAGAATGGCTGCACTTGTTTGGGTTGGATAGGCTGCCTTCTTGAATCTACCAGACCCACACAGTGCTGAAACCTAGACATCCGTGGGAGTCCAGGGTGGTGTGCTTCGCATGGATCCCAGACCCCTTTCTTACCCACAGCAACCTGCAAAACTCAAACTTTGACTAAAATCACACATTTTCCTCACATTTCTGTGAAAAAAAGTCTATAATCTGTGGGAAGCCACACATTTTCTACCTCACAACATTCCCACAAGGTGAACGGGAGTACCCTTGCAATGGCTCCAATCGACCATGGTTTGATCCATTCTATTGCGGGTACTAGCCCAGTCAAAAAAGTGATGCAGCATTTTTATCAGCACATGTGTGTAACACTGGGTGGTAGGAATGTTGGGGATTCCTCCAGATTCCAGACGTTTCCATCACAAAAATGTAAGGAAAATACTTGTTTTTAGAAAGAGTTTGAAGGTGCAGAGAATTGTGAGTTAAAAAACCTCAGGGGATCAATGCAAGGCATAGCACGCTGGAATTCCCTGATTTTCTAGTTTAAAACAATATCTGTAGTTTGTAGGATTGCATTGGCGGCACTACAGCAGGGCCCCAAATCCTGCAGCTTCCCCAATTGCTTAACTATCAACATAGGACTTTAGGACCTTTCCTGTCATGGTCTCTTGGAAATTTGTAGCTCCCCATGGATTCCAGATCTTTCTATCCCAGAAATGTGAGAACAAAATATGCTTTTAGTCAAAGATTGAATTTTGCAAGGCCTTCTGGGTAAAAATACCTAATGAAACTCACCAAGTCACATACCCCTGAACTGTCTAGTTTTTAAAAAAATGTGCAGGTTTGCTAGGTTTTCCTAGGAATGGCTAAGCTAGGGCCCAAAATCCACAGCTACCTACTTGGCAAAAGAAAGGTCTGTTTTGAATGGAAAAATCTAATATATCCATGTTGCGTTTTGGGCTGTTTTCTTTTGGAAACACTTGGCCTACCGACAGAAGTAAGGTACAATTTTTATCTGGAGATGTGTTGTAATGGTGTGTGGTAGGAAGTTTGTCACTTCCTGCAGATTCCAAAACTTTCCCTCACAGAAATGTGTGAAAATGTGTTTTTTTTTAAGTCAAGGTGTGAGGTTTGCAAGGAATTCTGGGGAAAAAACTGTTGACAGCCACACAAGTCAGCCCACCTAGGATTTCACCAGGTGTCTTGTTTTTAAAAATGTGCATGTTTGCTAGCTTCCCTAGGTGCTGGTTGAGGTAGGGTGCAAAATCCACAGCTACCCACTTTGAAAAAAAGGGTCAGAGTTGAAAAATGTGATGTATCTATGTAGTGCTCTGAGTCATTGCTTGAAGCAGGAACTAGGCCTAGCCACATAAGTGAAGTACCATTTTTATCCGGAGACTAGAGGAAATAATGGGTGGAAGGAGGTTTGTTGCTCCCCACAGATTCCAGAACTTCCCATCACAGAAGTGTGAGGAAAATGTGTTTTTAGACGAAAGTTGAGGTTTACAAGGGATTCCTTGTAAAAAGAAAAACTGGTGATAGGCATGCAAGTCACTCCACTCAGGATTTCCGCATAGGTCTAGGTTTGTGTAAGTTTGCTAGGTTTCCTTAGGTGCTGGCTGAGCTAGTGCACAAAATACCCAGTTGCCCACATTAGAAAAACGGTCAGTTTAAACTGGCAAAATGTGATGCATCATTGTTGCGTTTTGGGGTGTTCCCTGTTATGGGCTCTAGGCCTACCCACTCAAGTGGGGTATCATTTTAGTCAGAAGACATGTGGGAGCACAGAGCAGTAGAACATTTTTCATTTTTTATTAACAATTGAATTTCACTGCATTGGTGCCTCCCAAATGTAAGCCAGTGTTTAAGAATGAAGGCATTTGGAAAAATATCCTCTAAATCATATGCTAGTTCGGGTATCCATAAATTCTGAGATGTACAAATAATCACTGCTCCTAAACTCCATACCTTGTGCCCATTTAAGAAATACATAGGTTTTCTTGATAGCAATTTTTCACTCAATACACAATGAAAAAACATTGTACAGTGCAGCTTTTGTAAATCAGCCCTCAGAACAAAAGGTTACAAATGAAAATGTTGTCACAAATGGGCGTTTCTTACTACTCATTTGCAATATTTCATTGTTTCAACAGTTAGTTTCTTAGGGATAATCTTGAGAGATCTACCCTTATGACCCCTTACTGAATTCAAATTCTGTTTACTTTTCAGAAATGTATAGCTATCCTGGATTCCTCATGAAATTTACACTGGTTTCCACTAGGCTTGGGCGAAAATTTCGTTCCGCTCGCGGAAATTGCGATAATTTGACATTTTCGCGTTCCGCGGAGAGCGCGAAAATGTAAAAATTTCCGGTTTCCGCAGCTTGGCGATAATTTGTTTCTTGCTCGTGCTGTAAAATAATACATTCTCGCGCGCGCGCGATCGCCTTACCTGAATCCCTGCGTTCGCCGACAAGTTTTCTTTATCCGGTCGCGTTCTCCATGAGATGTTGTATTGTTTTTAGCCATTTGCGCTGTCTCGCGACAGTTCGCGCTCGCAGTGACGTCATGCGTCGCGCGATCACGTCTTTCTTCTCGCGATCATGCACCGCGAGACAACTCAAAACAAGATGGCCGCGCCCGCAAGCAACCACATGGGTAAGTTGGCGACCCACAACCATGCAGAAAATCTCGCGAACATGCGGGAAAAAAACTTCTGCATCTTCGCGATATTTCCGCTTGTTTGCGATAATTTTAAACGTTTTCGCGACAATTTGCGAAAGTTAATTTCACAAATTCCGGCCACCCCTAGTTTCCACCACAAACTGGAAGAAGGTTGAGAACAACATGAATAGAAAAAGAGGGCTATCTCTTTGAAAAATGCCAAAACAGTGGTAAAAAAGCTGTACTTTAAAGTTGGGAAGATTGTGACTTTAGCACAGCAAACCATTCTATTGATGCAATTGTTAGAAACAAAAGCACAGACACTTTTATCCAGAGCACATTTTTCCTATTTTTCTTAAAAAACTGAATACGTAGCTATATTTTACCTATTTTCTCGGTCCTCTCCAGAGGAATGCACAAACTCTGGGTAGCTTTAGGATCCACAGGATGTTGGAGAAGAAGGACACACTTTTAACATGGATACCTTATGTGGAAAAATGTTATGGAGCCCCCAAAACACACACAGCCCCAAATAGCCCCCAAAAAAGGCTCAGCACTGGGGAGGTAGGGGTGGGGGGGGGGCAGCTCAGTAATTAAGTGGTTAAAGGAGAAGCTATCTGGGTGGATTTCCCTGACAGCATGCTACCAATCTGGATATAACTCATCCATTCCATTCAATAAGTATTCACAAAGGAACACAAACAACGACTTGATCTGCTTTATAAGCTTGGCAAACAGTCGTTTTCATTTCTTTGGCCCGAAAAACAGATGGTTCACGTTTGAACGAAACAAGCAAAAAGTGCAGCTCTCGAAACTAATGAAAAATCTAAAAAAGGGTGTAGCTGACTCTCTTTCAGAAGAAGAGTTGCGCAAGCTCATAAAAGGTTATATAAGGAAATTATGGGATAAGAAAATGAAATACTTTGAAAATCAATGGTTTGTGATTCCTAAATACTAAATCCTAATATCAAAGATCAATTGCGTTTCTGGATATTCAATAATGACTTGGATTTGAAGCATTATTACAGTGAGAAAATAGAGTGTCCATTGACAACAGGTCAGCTGGCACTGCCTTTGCGACCATTGGCCTCAGAGGTAGCAAATTCTGTGCCAGGAACACAGGGGCAACTAGGGCTCCACGCTCTTTATTAACTGTTTATTTTTTATTGCACTGATAGTGAATAAACAAAATATATTATTCACTAATAGTGTAATAAAAATGGAGTACAATAAGCTGGAATGTGCCCTTCCATGGGGCTCAGGTAAGTAAAAAATGCTTAGCAATGTATGTTGTGTGTGTGCTTGAGGAAGAGAGTGTGTTTAAGGTTGGGAGAGTGCATATATTGGAATGTGTGTCCCTTCTGCTACCCCAGAAATGTTGGTGAATTGGTGTCCATGACTAGCACAATCATCAATTTCTTTGTGTGGCATCTAACTTATGACCCCTTTTCAAAAATAAGGGCGGCAGGATAGATCCTTCCAGCAACCATAAGATCACACTGCTAGATGTTAAGGGTAAGGCACATGCTAAGATTCTACTTCAGGAACTTCAAATATGGTCAAATGATCAAAACATTGCCTTTATTCAAACAGCTTTTAGGGCAAACTGCAGAACTACGGATACCATTTTAACATATGTTTTTTGGCTAGTCATGCAATTGACGTTAAAGGCCCCCCACTATTTGCTTGCTTTACCGATTACACAACAGCGCTTGATAAGGTGCATTAGCAAATCCTGTAGAAAAAGCTGGCATCATGGGGCATCTCATCCAATCTACTTCAAGCCTTTACTTAAATGTATTCAGGCACTTTGGTTTGAGTGAAAGTAGGAAAAAAGTTGACCACTTAAAAAAGAAAACTGATAGGGGCCGAAAGCATGGATGCATCCCTACCCCTCTTCTTTTTAGTTTCCTTCAAAAATCAAAATAGAACATTTACAAATCCTACAGAAGGCAGACGAAATTGGCATCAGTGACCTCACATACACACATAGGGCTGTAACAGGTCTTAAACTTCTCATTTACAATTAGGAAAATAAACTAGAACTGAGCCCATCCAAGGTAAGTGTGATGATCTTTGGTTATCATTAAAAAAAACGAAAAAGTATAGCATTCTAGCAAATACCTGGTCCTATGGCTCATGGAAAAAAGAGTTATCAATATATCAGCTAAAGAAGTTGAAGCATAAAGGAGCTACAGAAGCATATGCTCTAGTTAGGTTCAATGCAAAGCTTTATAGCCTTTCAGCAATCCCGATCCTGAGTGTAATCAGGGTGAAATGAACTCCATGAATGTCTTAAGGACATCAATGCTTTCCTGACCGTTTTTCACGTACACTTGAACTTATAGGGGCAGATTTATGATAACTGGCGCATCCCTGCATATCAGCAGGGATGCGCCAGTTATTATGCGCCACAGCTGCGCCACCATGGATGCGCCGCATTTATATTGCGGCGCACCAAGGGGCAAAAATGGCACAGATGCGTGACGCATCTGTGCCGTAAAAGTGGCGCATTGCTGGAGTTGCGTCGCAAGCGCGACGCAGCTCCAGCAATGTTCTGGGGGGCCCTATCTGTACAATGCTGCGTCAATCCTTACGCCTGCTTCAAGCAGGCGCAGGGTTTTGACGCAGCATGGGCCTAAAAGTGACTGAGTGAAATCTTGTAGATTTCACTCACCACTTTTAGGAGGCGTTCCTGCGCCGGAACGCCCCCACCTGCCCTGGAACGCCTACATGTGGCGCAGGGCTTTACAACGTGACGCATCTCCCAGATGCGTCACGTTGTAAATACCCCGCACCATGGCGCAGGATTTGCGCCGCTGCTGCGTCACAAAAGTGACGCAACGGCGGCGCAAAAGTGGTGCAAGTGCAACATAAATCTGCCCCATAGAGTGCAATACGTTTCATAAGTTCTTTCATTTCTCCCAGGGCTCCTTGAAGTCACAGATTTGACTGGGATTTGGATTAATCCATTAAGATCTTGTGTGTAAAGTATTTCTTTTTAGCAAAGTAGTTTCTTGCCAAAAAAGCAAACCTGGAATGCAAAATTCAGTGATTGAGCCTGTCCTGACATTTGATCGCCACTCCTTATATCCCTGAGCCACATACCTCACAAACTCAGTCAAGGATTTGGAGGCACATTCAAATTAGCATAGTAATCTCTCATATATAGCTCTGAAATCCTCTTTAAGGACGCAGGTTTGGCTCCTTAGCAGGACTGCAGATATTTTAGAACCGGCAAAAAGCAAATACCTGCATAATGCTATGGACTCTTCTAATACCTTGTCTGTTCAGCAATATTTATTAGAGCCCCTGTGGAAACAACTTAGGGGCAGATTTACAAGAAAGTAACGCATCTGTGAAGATGCGTCACTTTCCCTGCGCCACTTTGAGGAACCCTTGCGCCACTATGGATGCGCTGTATTTACAATACGGCGCACCATGGCGCAAGGATTGACAGGTGCGTCAGAAATTATGACGCATCTGTTGACGCAAAAGTCACGCATTGCTTGAGTCATGTCGCAAGCACGACGCAACTCCAGCAATGCAGGGGGATGCCTATCCTCATTGTGGTGCGTCACTCCTTACGCTTGCTTCAAGCAGGCGTAAGAATTTGACGCAGTGGCGTCCTAGAAGTGGTGCAGTGAAATCCTGTAGATTTCACTGCGTCACTTCTATGAGGCTTTTCTGCGTTGGAACGCCCACCCTGCATACATTATATCTGACGCAGGTATAATGTGACGCAGGGCTTTACAACGTGACGCATCTCCCTAGATGCGTCACGTTGTAAATGGGCCGCATTTTTACGCAAGGGGCTTGTAAATCTGCCCCTTAGAGTACCTACTATTCACATGCAGTTTCTACGGCTTCTAATAAAAGAACGTAGATTATCTTTGGACCACCATCAATTTTCGGGTCGAAGTTCCAGGATATGCAACTATGATCAGGATCGATCCTACATATTGTGTTTTGGTACTCAGGGCTGAGCAGCGAGAGGCATGTTTTACTCAAACAAGTGTTTCTCATGAACAATATTGGACAATGCAAGGAAGCACCGAAGATCTGCCTAAAATCTGAAAATATATTGGTCTAACATCGGACTGCTAAATTCATTTGTGAAGTTACCAGTAAACTAAATTCACAGTGATTTCAATTGCACTTATGACCATATTTCCAATGCCATTGCATTACTCGAGCCACCAAGACTTGGAAGTTGGTGTTACTTTTAGTGTCTGCGCCTATGAACTTTATAATATATTTAATATTATCATCTTGTATTTTTATACTAGCCTTAATCGGAGATTTTCACATTGTGGTCTTATCTGCAGAAGGCTGAGTCAGCATGGTCTGGAAGTCCTACATATTAATTTATCCAAGATAACTGGTTATTATTTTAACATCAGTGTCATTATGAGATGTGTATATTGTATTGTGGTATAAGATAATGTCGGTTGAATCAATTTGCACTATGACAACATTTTATGTGTATTTTATGTCAGGCTTTAATGAATCCAACATAATATATTACTTACAAGCTTTTCTCTGTGTTTTTCAAACACACACTATGTCACTAGATAAGATACATGGACTAGTCAGCACACTGCAGGTGTCTCATGAATACCCTGTTCATTAAAACATTCCACAATAATATATATTTCTTCACATGTGAAAGAAGGAAAAAGAAAATCAAGTTCAACAATTAAAATCTCAGTCTGCCTAGAAAGAACATGTTCATGTGTCACAAAAGAAGCTTGCAAACAACAATACAAATTTTGAAATTCAGGTATACATTAGCTGTAGTCCATCTAAATGTGAAATATCATAATTTCCCTCTACAAAAAGTATTAGCATGTCTATGCGTGAACTGTGGTGTTAATGCAAACATTTTTAACATATAAAACCGTTCCCCACCACTAACTTCTACTTTAATCTACCGGAAGACACTCTAGTGAATGCACTGAATGGTTTGGTTAAGCACACAAGACTAATTCCAATAACCAAAAACACTTGTAACCGTAGGTTCCAGAGCAGTGTGCTTCCAGGCGTAAACGTCTTGTCAGGAGTCGTAGGTGCTTTACAAATACAATTTAAATGCAATAAATTAAGATTAAAATTCCATCGAAGTATCAAACCATGAGAGAGCTGCCAACAAATGTATTGCACCAGGTTTGCAAATAGCTCGAGAAACGCTTGTGAAACGAGTGAAGTTGTCAACTGGCTAAATGTATTCGCTTCTTTTTCTAGTAGTTTTATATTTAAACTGCTCCTATTTCATTTAAATTATTTTGACCTCATCTGATGCACCAGCTGTGCATATTCATTTCATGTCTTTATGAATGAGTCAAGCCTTCCCACAGAGAGTAGGCAGCTGTCATTTAAAATTGAGAACAGGCGCAGTCGTATGCTTAAACAATATGACAGCCCTTGAGACATGGCTCCAAATATGGGCAGTTTAATCCATATTCGTGTCAAGATAGATGTACCATCCGTTTCTCATGTAAATTCACGATGTCTCCTTTTCTAGTCGGTCCCATGACATTTGCAGTGTCAACAGACCTTTAACGCTATCAGGGATATGGCTTTTCAATAGCTACATCTGGCGCTCTCACTGCAGGAGAGAAGTGAGCATCTCTGTTCTCGGTGGACATGTCTATTGCTTTGAGCGCTTTTCACAGTTTCACAAAGGCCAGGCATTTACTCAGCTGCCAAATGAAGGGAAAACATGCCCTTCGAATCAGCATGGTGTATTGGATTACACGTATGTAATGAAAGGGAGCGATGCCTTTCTGGCACGAAAGGTCACATCTTTCATCCTTTTTCCTGAAAGAGTTTTGGTTGTAAGCATTTCATTTTCTAATTTATTTAATTGAACGGGCTGTGCTTTGTGCTGAATTCCAAATACTGTATATGTTTCACAGAAAATTACATTTCTTAAAGAACATTTCAATA
This sequence comes from Triturus cristatus, assembly GCF_964204655.1. NCBI lineage: Eukaryota > Metazoa > Chordata > Amphibia > Caudata > Salamandridae > Triturus > Triturus cristatus. Next base: position 1,136,598,499 of record NC_140583.1, on the reverse strand, counting down.
GCAGACAAAGGTAAAAAATTAAGTATTACAGAAAAATAATTACTCGCAAAATCTCTATCTACAAGGTTTCTATAGCCAAGTTATATTTTGGAGTTGTCAGATGAAATTAACTGGAAAATGCAGCTATTAGAAAAGATGATTTTGTATACAATTAACTTCTCTTTGGTGGCCGAATTTTATCAGAACAACTTGTGTATGATTTTGAACCTCAAAAAAAGCTGTAGATGTTTTTTCTTCAGAAAAGCTCAACTGGCAAATTCTGCTCATAAACGCCTTCTTTGGAGACTAACCTAGCTCCACTGGTTGTAAACCTAAATATGTTTCAAGGACTATAAACGAAAGTGGAGTGTTACCTATTTCACCTTTTTCAATGAATGATTTACCCTAAAAGGTATTCACATCCTTTACTCAGACTAGATAGCATGCTTTACCATTGGGGTCGCTGCCGCCTGGTAATTTAATATGGATAGGCATGCTTAGCACTAGCCTTGTTTATGTGTAACTACCTCATCTATTATTTCCAGCCAGTTATTACAGTTTTGCTGATAGTGTCTGCCCCATTTGAAGTCAACCCTTTCAGTTTCAATGCTTCAATATGAGGCAGATGTGTATGCCTACAGTATCTACTGTAAATTAGTCACCATGTTCTCTTTTGGATAAATGAGCCCACTGTGATCCTGTAATTTGGGAAATGATCCAATGCGGCTGTTTCCACATATGCCAGTAAAACACATGCGTTACAACGTATGCTCAATTACAACGCGTAGCATTTACTACACATTTTTACTATGCATATGCTTTTTCCACGCATGCCTTTACAACGTTAATTTCGTTGTAACGGTATACATGGTAAAGGCATATATGTAGTAGAAAAGGCATATGCGTGGAAACAGCAGTGATGGTAGGCAATCCACGACGTTAGAGGAAACAGAGAGACTCCTCTGCTTCCTCACAACAATGTGCACTGCCCGTCAGACCAGCTGCCCACCCTAGGAGAGAGGTAGGGGAACTGAGCCTGGGGTGGGGTCTATTATTTTAGGGATTTGGGTTAAAGAAGGGCTGGGGACAGAGGGGTGCACAGGGGTAGTGTTTTAGGGTTTAGGGTAGGGGAAGGGCTGGAGGCAGGATGGGAGTGCAGGGGTAGTGATTTATGGTTTATGGGAGGGGGACGGGGAAGGCTGGGCTTCAGGGGGTCATGCAGTGGTAGGGTTTTAGGGTTTAACACAGGGGAAGGGTATCTTTTTAGAAAAGTTGGGGGCCGGAGTGGGTGTGTCAGGGACCAGGATTAGGGTTTAGGGTAGGGGTCTGGGAAACATGCCATGCATATGCCTTTAACAAACATGCTGTTAGAATCCGGGGTCTCTGGTTGGCGCAGGTATGCACTTGCGCCAAGCAGGGACCCTTTCCTCTAAGTCAGGGCAAAGGATCCCCTCTTTAAAAATAACCCCTGCTCACCCTCTAGGTAACGTGGCGCGAGCAGTCAGGCTAAATTTCCAGAGGGCATATAGGTTAAGCGTTCAAGTTGTCCCACACAATAATCACCTCCCCACCACACAAAGACACAAGGCTGTATTACTGTAAAAATATAGGTCTTTATATAAAAGGTTTGCTTTTAGGCAGGTTGCACAAATACAGTTCTCTTGGTAAAGGTACGTTCCAGTTACTTTTATAGGCTTAAGGGCAATCCACAGGTCTTTAACTGCCGCAGTTCAATGTAAAATAAGGTCTTTTGGCTGGTTGTGTGCTTCGTAGCGCTTTAAATCCGCTCTTGGGGGTTATTCTGGTGCCCCGTGCCGTTACCCACGCTTCTCGCGTGAGGTACGCTTTGCCAGGCCTTAAGCCAGACGGGCCGTACTGGCTGGGACGCTCCGAACGTACGTTGGGCTTCGAATGCTGAATCTCACGCTTCACGCGTGAGCGTGGCTTATGCTCTTCAATACTGTACGGTCCGTACAGTCCCAGACACGCGCCGTACCCAGGCAGCAGCGCTTGTACGGTACGAACCCTCGCAGCGCGAACCCACGCCACACCACAAGGTCCTCAACGCAGGTACGTCTCCAGGAGGGTATGTCACGGGGGAAGTAGGTTGCAATTTTGGACACTTGGGAAGCAAGTACGGCTCAAACCAACGGGCCGGACTTCGAGGCTTTACAGCTTAGTACGGTTCGAACAGAGTTGGGCACGGGCCGTACCAGGTCACAAGCACAAAATCCTGCACCAGTAGAACCGCACGGCACCAAGGCAGGGACGCACAGTACAAAGCAGGTACCGACCGTACCTCAGCGCACTTGGGCAAAATACCTTTGATCTTTCACGGCAAGTGTTCGCGGCGGCCTGCAGAAGTCAGCCACGAGTGTCCCACGTCGCGTCTTGGTCACAGCTCCTCCGTGGACGTGGAGGCTTCGTGGGGGCACTCCTTGACTCCTCAGCACACCAGCGAGGCAGCAGCAGAAGGGGGGCAGCCTGGGGGCAAGATCTCAGGGCAGCGCGCTGTCAGCTTCGTCCGGATGGGGCGAACAGTGCCCACGTCTTCACGGGGATCTCTGCGGCCCGAGGGGGTGGCAGAGCTCGATGCTCAGACAGGGGATCTCCTCCTCACTTTGCGAGCGACGGCTCACGGGGGTAGTTGCTCACTTTGTTTAGGCCGGTGGGCCCGCACTGTGTTTGCAGTCACGTCCAGCGGCAGATGGTCGCGTTGTTTAGGGAGATTAGGGCTTAAGGTTCTCCAGAGTTAGCGGTGTAGGCTCACCCACGGCAGTCTCTTCTCCTGCAAGGGGGGGGTAGCGCCCAATGTTCCTGGGGCGCAGTTCAGGAGGCAAGTTCTCTAGCAAGCCCTTGGAGATTAGTTCAGCACAAGTTACAAACAAAGTCTTTTCTTTAAGTCCTCTTCCTCTCCTTCCAGCAGACAGGCACCCACTGCAGGCCAGTCTCTCAGGCAGAGAGATAGTACTCCTCCTTCAGCTTCTCCAGGTCCTTCTCCTTCAGGCAGAGGTTTGTCGTAGTGCAAACAGGATCTGATTTCTTAGGAGCCAGGCTCCTACTTTTATACACCAATTCTTTTGTTCTTTAGCGCCAGGGGGCCTGGGCCTGGCTCAGTCCAGTTTTTGGAGCACTTTGTTGTGGTGACTCTGTGCTTTCCTTTCAGCAGCAGGGCAGAGACATCAGCCGCTCCACAGGGGTGGCGCCGGCTTTGTGCTGGCAGAGCACAGGTCTATTCAAGAGTCAGGGTGTACTCCTCCCACCCATCCTAGTGTAATCTCCCTACCCACCACCTGGCAGCCAACCTGTCTCCTGGAATTCCCCAGCCCTGCTCCTTACTGTTGCTAGGCAGAACACACACACACAGCGCAGAGGCGGACTGAATGGCCAGATCAGTAAATACTAACTTTCTAAAAGTAGTATTTACAAACACAGGATATTAAAATAAACTTTACTAAAAGAAGTATTTTATTATTCTGAGTTCAGGCATACTAAACATGACTTTCTACCATGCTCTATGAGTCCACTGGGGTCACAGCGTGTAGTGACTCCAGCAGCCCATTCTGGCCTATGGAGAGCAGGTAGCCTTCAATAGTGAAAAACGAAAATGGCTGTAATTCACTATTAAGACATGCCATACACATCAGGGCATGTCCTACCTTATGCCTACAATGCACCCTGCCTTGGGCCTTCCAGAGGGGTGACTAATATGTAGTTAAGGGAAGGTTTAGGGACTGGCAAGTGGGGGCACGTGCGCAGTCAGCGCGACAGTACCAGACTGCGCGCAGGTTCTGCAGTGGCAGACCCTAGACATATTTTACTAGGCCACTTCTGTGGGTGGCACAACCAGTGCTGCAGGCCCACCAGCGGTATTTGTATTTACAAGCCCTGGCACTCCTGGTGCACATTACTAGGGGCTGACAGTAAACCAAATGACTCAATCATGGACACCAATCAATGTATACATTTTTAAAAGGGAGCACTTGCACTGTGGCACTGATCAGCAGTGTCACAGTGCTCTGAGCAGCTAACACCAACAAAACACAATGAGGCACATCAGCAAAAAGTGGAAGGGAAACTCACGCCAAGGTGCCAGGTCTAACACGTGTCCCCTCCAGCTGAAATGTGGGGACAACTACCCTACCCCAGGGAGTTCCTCTTCACTAAGGCGGAAAAACCTGGACAGACCGTCAGCATTGGCGTGATCTGTGCCAGGGCGATGTTCCACCATAAAGTCCATACCCTGTAGGGAGATGGACCACCTCAACATTTTTGGGTTTTCACCCCTCATTTGCATCAACCATCTGAGGGGCCTGTGGTCGGTCTGAACCCGGAAGTGAGACCCAAACAAGTAGGGTCTTAGCTTCTTCAGCGCCCAGACCACAGCAAACGCTTCCCGCTCTATCGCACTCCACCTCTGTTCCCGTGGAAGTAACCGTCTACTAATAAAGGCTACAGGTTGGTCCCAGCCCTCCTCAGTCATCTGTGAGAGAACAGCCCCTACACCATGCTCTGATGCGTCTGTCTGCACTAGGAATTCCTTGGAGAAGTCAGGAGCCAAGAGCACGGGCGCCGTGCACATGGCAGTTTTCAGGGTGTCAAAGGCCTTCTGACAGGTGTCAGTCCATATCACTTTTCTGGGCTGCTTCTTCGAAGTCAGCTCTGTCAAGGGGGCAACGATGCTGCCATACCCCTTGACAAACCTCCTGTAGTACCCAGTGAGTCCTAAAAAGGCCCTCACCTCCGTCTGGGTCTTTGGGGGCTCCCAAGCCAGGATGGTTTCTATCTTGGGTTGTAGGGGCGCCACCTGGCCGCTCCCCACCTGGTGTCCCAAGTACACCACGGACCCCTGCCCGATCTGACACTTGCTTGCCTTGATCGTGAGGCCTGCCTTGCGCAGTGCCATCAACACTTCCCAGAGATGTTGCAGATGTTCTTCCCATGTGCCGCTGAACACTGCGATGTCATCCAGGTATGCTGCGCTGAACTCGGTCAGTCCAGCCAACACCTGGTTGACCAACCTCTGGAAGGTGGCAGGGGAATTCTTCATCCCAAATGGCATGACACGGAACTGGAAATGCCCATCTGGTGTGGAGAATGCAGACCTCTCTTTGGCCCCATCAGTTAAGGCGATCTGCCAGTACCCAGACATTAGATCAAACATGCTGAGGTACCGGGCAGCCCCTAACCGATCGATGAGCTCATCAGCTCTGTGGACGGGGTGCGCGTCAGTGTTCGTGACTGAATTGAGTCCTCTGTAGTCCACACAGAACCGGAGTTCGGGTGTGGCACCCGGCGCTGCAGCCTTTGGGACCAAGACCACTGGGCTGGCCCAAGAACTGATGGAGGACTCAACCACCCCAAGAGCAAGCATCTTTGAGACCTCCTCTTTGATGCAGGCTCTGACCCTGTCAGTTACCCTGTAAGCCTTGTGCTTCACAGGTAAGCTGTCTCCTGTATCCACATCATGGACGCACCAAGCTGTGATACCCGGAACCAGGGAGAACAGGTCAGGAAACTGCCCCAGCAGCTGGCGGCAGTCATCCTGTTGCTCAGGGGTCAGGGTGGGTGAGAGGTTAACTCCATCCACTGACCCGTCCTGCTCTGAGGCTACCAAGAGGTCAGGAAGAGGTTCTGACTCCTCCTCCGTCCCATCATCGGTGGCCAAGAGCATGCCCACTTCAGACCTCTCCAAGAGGGGCTTGAGGCGATTGACATGTAGGACCCTTAAGGGGTTCCTAGGAGACTGCAAGTTCACTAAGTAGGTGACAGAACTCTTTCGCTCCACAATCTCAAAGGGTCCTGTCCACTTGTCCTGGAGTGCACAAGGCTCCACAGGGGCAAGGACCCATACCTTTTGACCAGGTTGAAGCTCAACCAGAGTGGCATTCTGGTCGTACCACCGCTTCATTTCCTCCTGGCTGGCTTCCAGATTTGCCTCAGCAAGTTGCCTGAAACGCCTAGTCTGGTTCCTGAAGGCCAGCATGTAACTAAATACATTCTGGGGAGGTTTCCTGGGAGATTGCTCCCAGCCTTCCTTGACCAGACTCAGAGGTCCACGTGCAGGGTGACCATACAGAAGCTCAAAGGGACTGAACCCCAGAGACTTCTGTGGCACTTCACGGAACGCAAAGAGAAGGCATGGTAAGAGGACGTCCCACTTACGCCTCATTGGTCCTTCAAGGCCCATGATCATGCCCTTTAGGGTTCGGTTGAATCGCTCAACCAACCCGTTTCCTTGTGGATGGTAAGGGGTGGTGAACTTGTATGTCACACCACACTCTTGCCAAAGGGATTTCATATATTTCAATATGAAATTGGTCCCCCTATCGGACACCACCTCTAGAGGGAATCCTACTCGTGAGAAAATTCCCATCAGTGCTCGTCCCACCACGGGGGCCGTCACTGTCCTCAGAGGGATGGCTTCAGGGTACCGGGTGGCATGGTCCACCAAGACCAGGATAAACCTGTTGCCCATGGCTGTCTTGGGGTCCAGTGGCCCCACAATGTCAATACCCACTCGCTGGAATGGGGTACTGACCACAGGGAAAGGTTGGAGTGGAGCTTTCAGCTTCCTTCCACTCTTGCCACTTGCCTGGCAAGTCTGGCATGTCCTGCAGTGAGTATCAGAACTCCTGCGCATTTGGGGCCAATAGAAGTGGGTGACAAGCCTTTCAAAGGTCTTGTCCTGCCCCAAATGTCCTGCTAATGGTACGTCGTGAGCCAGCCCCAGTAGGAAAGTTCTGAACTTCTGGGGTACCACCAGCGCACGGGCTGACCCAGGTTCAGCAACCTTAGGCTCTGAGTACAGGAGGTCGTTCTCCCAGTAGATCAAGTGAGTTCTGGACTGATCACCATTGGCCTGGGCTGCAGCCTGCTGCCGCATACCCTCTAGAGAGGGGCACTCTTTCTGCTCCCTGCAGAATTCCTCCCTGGAGGGGCCTCCCTCTTGCTGCCAATGGGTCAGCTCAGGCAGGTCCCCCAGTTCGGCTATCTGTTCCCCGGTAGGCTCCAGGGCATCCCCCTCAAGGTCTGCTTCCTCCTGGGCCGTGGGAACTTCAGGAGCCGGTTTCCCGTGCCTCCCTTGCCCTCTCTCTAAGGCCGGTTCCTGGGCCTCTCCCTCAGGCTCCAGGGTCCCTTCAACACCCCTACTGGCTGCCATTGACCGTGTGGTCACGCGCGCCCAATCAGGTAAGCCCACCATCCGCAGATGGGCTGTCTTCTCCACCTTTTCCCAAGGGGAGCTCTCCAAGTCATTCCCTAGGAGACAGTCTACAGGCATGGCAGTTCTCACAGCGACTTGCAGAGTACCAGAGACCCCCCCCCACTCAAAGGGAACTTGAGCCATTGGACAATGACTCTCCGTGTTGTCAGCATTGACAACCCGACAATAGGCATGGGGTACGACCTGCTCTTGAGATACCAGGTGCTGCCGCACTGCAGTCACGCTGGCTCCTGTGTCTCTAAGATCCTCTACCTTCTTCCCATTGACGGTCACCACTTGCCCATATTTCTTAGTGTTAGAGGGCAAGTTGGCTTGGGGGACCATCTCACTGTCTCCTAGTGAGACTAAGGTCATCTGGACGGGGTCCCACCCACCATGGACTTCTACCTCCTCCCCAAAGGCTACTGTAGCCACTTGCCTGGGTGGAGCACCAGTGGGTGCGGGTTTCACATATTGGCGACACTTGGGATCACTGGCAAAGTGACCTAGTTTACCACATTTATAACATTGAGGGGGCCCCTTGGGAACAGGTTTACCTGTCGGGGCCCCTGTCTGCTTCGGGGGTGGGGGAGGCTGAGAACCTTTCTGCTGGTTCCCTTGGGTATTACTTTGGGGGCCTTTTTGGAACCCTTTCTGTTTTCCCCTGTCCCCCCCACTCTTCTGCTGGGGACCCTGCCCACCTTTGGCGGAGTCTCCCACGTGACCCTTGTGGACCCTGGTGCTGAGCCAGCGGTCCGCCTCCTCAGCAAGCTTCCTAGGGTTAGTCAGCTTGCTATCTATCAGGTGTTGGCGTAGCTCAGGAAAACAATTAAGCGACAAGTGCTCCCATGCAATTAAATCAAAGAGACCTTGGTAATCATTAACTTTGCTACCCTTCACCCAGCCATCCAGTGCTCTGCAGAAAAAGGTTACATACTCCACATACGTACCCCCCGCAATCTTGGTACACCCCCTGAACCTCTGTCTATACATTTCAGGAGTTAGCCCATATCTGGTCATTAAAGCTTCTTTCATGTGGGGGTAAGAATTCTGCATGTCTAAGGGCAAATCTAAAAGTGTGTCCCGCCCCTCACTGAGGAACCGTCCCCACAACCCCGCTCCCCAGTCTTTCTCAGGGACCCGGTGGGAGGACATGGCTACCTCATAGGCCCGGAACCATTGCCCTATGTCATCATTCCTGAAGAACTCTTTAACTACATCTTTTGGGATGTACACCCTTGACTCTACCTGCACCGGCGTTGCGCTGCCACCAGAGGGAGTGTTCTCCAAACTTTTCTCTTTTATCGCCACTTCCCTCATTCTGGCGTCGTGCTCCATCAGAGCCTTTCTCTCTTCCAGAGCTATTTTCTTTTCTTCCAGAGCCATTTTTAGTTTCGCCAAAGTGACTTCTTGTTCTCTTGCAGCCTGTCTGTCTGCCAGCTTTCCTGGCGACAGGTCTCTGCCAAAGCTGTGGATGCTCTCTGCTGGCTCCACTGGCACAATCTCTGGTACACCATCACCAGCTGCACCCCTTCATTCCATCCAGGCTCTCAGCGCCTTGTAGAGGTCTGGTTTGTTTTTGCATCCTGCATGTGGAACCTTGAACTTCATGCAGAAGTACTTGAGTTGCTTTTTTGTGTAGTCGTCCAGTTTTGATGCATCCCATTCCAATTCCATCCCAAAGGCTTCAGATGCTGTGCTGGTTGAGCCCGGCATGGCTTCAACGCAAGGGATCTTTTCTTGGCAGGCAAAATTAAATTGCAAAGTTCTGTGGTTCAAGCTACTGGACTGTCTACTGTGCAATGGTCAGTAATCACTGCGCAGACACCAAGAACGCAAATCCGTAAATCCGCACCGCTGCCACCAATGTTAGAATCCGGGGTCTCTGGTTGGCGCAGGTATGCACTTGCGCCAAGCAGGGACCCTTTCCTCTAAGTCAGGGCAAAGGATCACCTCTTTAAAAATAACCCCTGCTCACCCTCTAGGTAACGTGGCGCGAGCAGTCAGGCTAAATTTCCAGAGGGCATATAGGTTAAGCGTTCAAGTTGTCCCACACAATAATCACCTCCCCACCACACAAAGACACAAGGCTGTATTACTGTAAAAATATAGGTCTTTATATAAAAGGTTTGCTTTTAGGCAGGTTGCACAAATACAGTTCTCTTGGTAAAGGTACGTTCCAGTTACTTTTATAGGCTTAAGGGCAATCCACAGGTCTTTAACTGCCGCAGTTCAATGTAAAATAAGGTCTTTTGGCTGGTTGTGCGCTTCGTAGCGCTTTAAATCCGCTCTTGGGGGTTATTCTGGTGCCCCGTGCCGTTACCCACGCTTCTCGCGTGAGGTACGCTTTGCCAGGCCTTAAGCCAGACGGGCCGTACTGGCTGGGACGCTCCGAACGTACGTTGGGCTTCGAATGCTGAATCTCACGCTTCACGCGTGAGCGCGGCTTATGCTCTTCAATACTGTACGGTCCGTACAGTCCCAGACACGCGCCGTACCCAGGCAGCAGCGCTTGTACGGTACGAACCCTCGCAGCGCGAACCCACGCCACACCACAAGGTCCTCACCGCAGGTACGTCTCCAGGAGGGTATGTCACGGGGGAAGTAGGTTGCAATTTTGGACACTTGGGAAGCAAGTACGGCTCAAACCAACGGGCCGGACTTCGAGGCTTCACAGCTTAGTACGGTTCGAACAGAGTTGGGCACGGGCCGTACCAGGTCACAAGCACAAAATCCTGCACCAGTAGAACCACACTGCACCAAGGCAGGGACGCACAGTACAAAGCAGGTACGGACCGTACCTCAGCGCACTTGGGCAAAATACCTTTGATCTTTCACGGCAAGTGTTCGCGGCGGCCTGCAGAAGTCAGCCACTAGTGTCCCACGTCGCGTCTTGGTCACGGCTCCTCCGTGGAAGTGGAGGCTTCGTGGGGGCACTCCTTGACTCCTCAGCACACCAGCGAGGCAGCAGCAGAAGGGGGGCTGCCTGGGGGCAAGATCTCAGCGCAGTGCGCTGTCGGCTTCGTCCGGATGGGGCGAACAGTGCCCACGTCTTCACGGGGATCTCTGCGGCCCGAGGGGGTGGCAGAGCTCGATGCTCAGACAGAGGATCTCCTCCTCACTTTGCGAGCGACGGCTCACGGGGGTAGTTGATCACTTTGTTTAGGCCGGTGGGCCCGCACTGTGTTTGCAGTCACGTCCAGCGGCAGATGGTCGCGTTGTTTAGGGAGATTAGGGCTTAAGGTTCTCCAGAGTTAGCGGTGTAGGCTCACCCACGGCAGTCTCTTCTCCTGCAAGGGGGGGGTAGCGCCCAATGTTCCTGGGGCGCAGTTCAGGAGGCAAGTTCTCTAGCAAGCCCTTGGAGATTAGTTCAGCACAAGTTACAAACAAAGTCTTTTCTTTAAGTCCTCTTCCTCTCCTTCCAGCAGACAGGCACCCACTGCAGGCTAGTCTCTCAGGCAGAGAGACAGTACTCCTCCTTCAGCTTCTCCAGGTCCTTCTCCTTCAGGCAGAGGTTCGTCGTAGTGCAAACAGGATCTGATTTCTTATGAGCCAGACTCCTACTTTCATACACCAATTCTTTTGTTCTTTAGCGCCAGGGGGCCTGGGCCTGGCTCAGTCCAGTTTTTGGAGCACTTTGTTGTGGTGACTCTGCGCTTTCCTTTCAGCAGCAGGGCAGAGACATCAGCCGCTCCACAGGGGGCGGCACCGGCTTTGTGCTGGCAGAGCACAGGTCTATTCAAGAGTCAGGGTGTACTCCTCCCACCCATCCTAGTGTAATCTCCCTACCCACCACCTGGCAGCCAACCTGTCTCCTGGAATTCCCCAGCCCTGCTCCTTACTGTTGCTAGGCAGAACACACACACACAGCGCAGAGGCGGACTGAATGGCCAGATCAGTAAATACTAACTTTCTAAAAGTAGTATTTACAAACACAGGATATTAACCCCTTGTGTGCCCATGACGAGCTGGACTCGTCATGGGCCGCGGTTGCGCTATGCCTATGACGAGTCCAGCTCGTCATGAACCCCGCCCGCTAATGCAACGGCCGGCACAGGGCGGGAAAGGGCGTGGCACACAAGGGGTTAAAATAAACTTTACTAAAAGAAGTATTTTATTATTCTGAGTTCAGGCATACTAAACATGACTTTCTACCATGCTCTATGAGTCCACTGGGGTCACAGCGTGTAGTGACTCCAGCAGCCCATTCTGGCCTATGGAGAGCAGGTAGCCTTCAATAGTGAAAAACGAAAATGGCTGTAATTCACTATTAAGACATGCCACACACATCAGGGCATGTCCTACCTTATGCCTACAATGCACCCTGCCCTTGGGCCTACCAGAGGGGTGACTAATATGTAGTTAAGGGAAGGTTTAGGGACTGGCAAGTGGGGGCACTTGCGCAGTCAGCGCGACAGTACCAGACTACGCGCAGGTTATGCAGTGGCAGACCCTAGACATATTTTGCTAGGCCGCTTCTGTGGGTGGCACAACCAGTGCTGCAGGCCCACCAGCGGTATTTGTATTTACAAGCCCTGGCACTCCTGGTGCACTTTACTAGGGGCTGACAGTAAACCAAATGACTCAATCATGGACACCAATCAATGTATACATTTTTAAAAGGGAGCACTTGCACTGTGGCACTGATCAGCAGTGTCACAGTGCTCTGAGAAGCTAACACCAACAAAACACAATGAGGCACATCAGCAAAAAGTGGAAGGGAAACTCACGCCAAGGTGCCAGGTCTAACACATGCTTTTTCAACACCAATTATTGTAAATGCATGCTTGGTAAAGACATATTCGTTGGAATAACATGGGTGGGAAAGGTTAGCGTTGTACTGGCATTCGTGTTGCGATGCATGCGTTACAAGGGGATGCGATGTAATGCCATACACCCCTCTAATCTTGTAAACTGAAATGAGCAGTTACCCTACATAGACTAGACCCCTCAAGTGTGTAACATCCTTCCAGGGCAAAGTCATCCGTACAGTCTTCTCGGGGGTCTGTTGTTTCATTTCTGTTTAGATAATATGAGCTCTATAAACTGATTTGTTCAGGATAGAGAAACTCACAAGATTTCCTCCCCCCGCCCCCCCCCCCCATTTATGCTCATTAGAATATGTGAAAATCTTTGGAACATGAATTCATATACTGTCTCATAAGGCATAAAAGGAAATATTAAGTGCCCTGGGAGAAGGCATTACGCTCACTTTGAATATCAAACCCTTTTATTCAAGGAAAGGTTGAATGTAGCTCTCTTATTGACAGGTGCTTGACAAACCTTTGTAGATCTGGGAGATTGCATGTTTGTATAGTGGAGCCGCTGTTATTCCAAGTTCCAAGAGGGATTCCCCTACCAAGTCAAGCATCTTAGCATCTTTCTTCACAAGTACAAGTCTAACAGTTCTTTTGGGTGGATTTGGAGGCAGGGACATCTTTACATCCTTCAAAACTGACGATCAAAAATGGGGAAATTATCCAATAATGACAAACATCAAGCACAGACCCATCTATACCCCTACCCTTGCCGCAAACCTCAATTGATCGAATGCTCCTGAGTGCTTTTGGGGGGGTGGCCATGGAGATTGAACTCAGAGAATGACGGATGTCGCTAACCCCAGATATTTGTTGTACTGTGACTAATTTGGCCCCGCTCATAGCCAGTAGTGTTTTGGAACGTACCCCTGTAGTGAGTGTGCAAGTACCAGTAACCGAAACAAGAACTACAACAAACCCATCCCTGAGGAAGAGGGGAGAAAGCAAGGGTCCAGCAAAGCCCAGTAATCCTAAACAAGCTACAAGGGTCGGGGTAAACCAGCAAAACATTTAAAGACAGGGCATTTGTATGTCTAGACCCACTGAATAACCAGGCCCTGGACATTGGCCAAAGCCCAGAACCGGATATGGCCTTTCCGCCCTGGGTGGCTATCTTGATGGGGTACTTACGGGCCCAGATTCGAACCATCGTGAGAGACGAGCTTGCCCCTTGGAAACACCCTTGAAAGGCCCATTCAGTCTAGAGCAAGTGGAATCAACCCCTCTTCAACTACAGACACTGATGTGGCAAAGGATTTGGGAAAAAAAATGAGCCTCAAGAAGAACATTAGACCCTGGTTCTGGCCAAAGATAGAACAGACTCTGGGACCTAAGCAGGGGGAGAGGGTGCCACTAAGCAAGGGTATTTTGAGAAATAGTATGGATATAGATGGGTTCCAGGAAACATGGAGTAGGGTAGGGATTTGTAACACGAGTAGTGGTTCGGAACGTGAAGATGACCTACCATCAATAAACCTCCCTCCAGTCTCTTCCCCTTATGTAATTGTATTAGCAGGTGTACCTGGAGCCAAAGAAGGTCAGAGGGAAACTCAGCTTGAGCTAAAACCAATATGTCCGTTCAAGAGAATCATATGCCTTTTCGTCAATGGCAGAACCACTCGCACTAAGCTATATTGTTTCACTCCAGGACTCTGTATGTGGCATAAAGCCTGATTGATCCATTGTGATTTGATTTTTGATTACTTGGTATCCATGGTTGGGAGTTACTGTTGCCAATATTTTGACAATAATTATTCGCTCTGGAGCGAAAAATATGGGCCATCCTCTCACAGTTTACTGGTTTTGTGATTAAAGTATTAGCCATCCTGATGTCACATGAAAGACTGCTATCCCTTCAAACCTTATAAAACATATGAACCAGTGCTTCCACAGTTTTACATATAGGCGCTTAAAAAAATCAGGGGGAAACCCATTGGACTCAGATGTTTTACCATTCTTTATCTGTTAAATGTCCTTTGCAATTTCTGTCACCTCTAATTTCTCAATCAAACGGTTATTCTTAATGGCGTAGTCTAGGGGCAGGGGTATTCTACACAAACCTCCTCATCTCTTTCTAAGTACACACAATTTTGGATTGGTAGAGGTGTTTTACGTATGCTGCAAAGGTTTGAGCTATCTCCGGTGCAGACATCACCAGGTTGCCTGAATTGGATGAATCATCTGGACCCATCTTTCCTTTCCTTTCTATGTCCCTGCCTTGCCAGCAACTGAATCACTAAATCGCCCACATCATATAATCTATGCTGTTTTGCTACTCAGCTCTAGCCTCGTCATTCAGGGTCTGACTATATTCTTTGCTCGTGGTCAATGCAATTCGATGTGCCAAATCGACATCAGGGCCCAAGATGTAGTCCCCTTCCCAGTGGTACAGATGGCACTCTAGCTCATTGATGATTATGGCTTTTTCCTTATGTTGTCCAGCTAAAGTGTCTTTTGGACGATTGCCCTTTCAAGCTTGTGACCCAGGTGATTGACATTCCATGATAGTAGATCAAGGCCCAACGTCTTCTATGTGGTACCTAGTATATATTTGTGATTGTATCTCAAAGACCCTCATTATAGAACCTCCCTCCTCTTTTATGTTGCTATCCAATTTAATTCATGAATGCCAAACCAAATCACAGCCCCCCACATACACTGTCTCTACTGCATCATACTGGAGGCTTTGAACTACTCACAACCTCAATGCTTGAGGTGAATTTCACCCCACCCCACACAACATCAAACAAACACAAATTGAAAGTCACTAATGGAAAACATTTCTTCTCTCACTTTTGGGAACAAAAGGTGTATGACCCACTGCCCAATATACTCCAAGGTGTGCCAGGAAGAGAAGCATCTAGTGAAGACGTATAGCTCTAAAGTTCTGCTTCACCTCCATACTAGATTTCTTCTGAGTTTGATCTTTTCAGGTAAAGTCCAGAAAGGAAGTGGTATTGTGAATTTCAAACGTCCTCTGTGCAACTTCTTAGCTGCTTTGAGGATGTTGTCTCAATTCTTGTAATTAAGTATATGGGCTTTCAAAGCCATCAGAGGGGATACCATTAGGGCTTTATGTGCCCTCTCAACTTCAAACATATTTGACAGACTGTGTGGATTTGACTTGCACTGGATCCAGTCCTCCTGGAATCTCTCTCTATTGTCACCCTCAGGCTGCTTTTGAAATCCAAGGAAACGAAGATTGTTGCACCAAAAGCTGTTTTCAGCATCCTTCATCTTGCTTTCCACAATTTTAATCACTGTTATCATTTCTACTGACAGCCGTTTCAGCCCCTTAACTTTGGACTACAAGTTGTCAATGGCACATCCACACTGTGTACCCTTTCAGCCACAGTCCATAATTATGAGGTTCACCTATATTGATATTTTTTCTATTTTTCTCTCAACACCAGTTAGAGAACCATGGATAGTCACTAGCACTCAAGGGCTCCTTCATGGGCACCTCCTGTTCTAATTTTTTTTGTGCTTCATCTTGTTTTCTCACCCATTAGGGAAGATGCATTAGCATTGTGTATTGAGTTGCAGTGTTGCCTTCCTAATCCTTTGTGGACTTATCTTTAACTATCGCACTACCATCCCTGTGGCAGCACTAAAAGGCAAATAGGAGCACAATGCAGGCAGACATGAAAGATATGTCCTGGGCAGTTCTTGGGCCCCTCCCATCCATTATTCGGCTGGCCTCAGCATCACCCTATCTAGCTACTCAGAAAGCAGTAGCCTTCCAGTGTCTTACCACCAAGAGAGGTGGGAGAGGGGGCACCGTGGCCCCAGTCCATCAGACTGTTCCTCTATTTTTGTTAACTAGGCCTCCTTGCTTAGCTTTTTAACACAGTTCCAACATAGACGGTGTTCTACTAGCTCCCCCATATGATAATTAAGTTGTCCGCAGTCACTTGTGCACTGTCTGTGATGGGGTGGGGAAATGTGGAGAATGCATACCTCTCAAAGTTTTCCAACATATAGGCAGTGCTTAATTTGTAAAATATTAAGTCCAGGTGCTCACATTTTGTAGGAGGCCACACTCATTTTCCCCAGCTCCACCCACTTCTTCACTGGCTCCCCCCACATCCTCAACTGGCACTGCTGAAAGCCAGATGTAATACCTGCTCTGATTTCTTACCTTGGTAATATAATGGTTGACCTGAAACCCATGTTGGTTTTCCAAGCTCCTTGTGAAGGACATCTTTATTAAAATCAAGGCAAAACCGCAAAAGAGACTGGATGTTATGACTTTTGGAACCAAAGGTAATGAACTTTTTCTGACCGTGAAAGGCCTGACTCTAAAATAATGCTGAAATGACTACTTCTACTTCTGTTGCAATTTGTGTCTCCCCAGCCTTGATTTTTAAATAACATTCTAAACTGCTAAATTACTTGTAAAATACAGTACCACACCTTACACACTTCTCAATTTTTTTGCTCTCAGAAATTGGGGAATCCGACCACTGATATATGTAAATTTTGTTGCCGAAGAATTTTTGACACCGTAGAGCTCAGTGGTACAAGCCCACTATGACGCCATCTATCACATCAAGAATATATTGGACTCTGCTAGATGCACAATATGCACCTCTCTGGCATCTTGCACGACCTGTAATTGATTTATGCACATCATTCAGACATGTAATACGCCCAATATGGACACCTAAAACCTCTTAATATATCCATATATCAGGTCTCCAAAATGTGCATATATCATAGGTTCATGGAAAAAGCAGTGTCACAGGTATGCCTATAGTATACAATGCAGACCCTTTGTATAAGCATGGTATGTAATACTGTGGTATCTGAAATTACACTGTTAAAATGTGCAGATGACTTAAGCTTTACAGAGAATATAATGGAGGTCTCCAAACTTCACAGACCCAAGTCACAAATGTTCACCTGTGCAGTTTTCTGTTTGGACCACTCACCCTGCACTCATACAGGCATACATCTCTCCCTGCACTCATACAGGCATGCCGCTCACCCTGCAATCATACAGGCACACCGCTCACCCTGCACTCATACAGGCCCACTGCTCACCCTGCACTCATACAGGAACACCACTCATCCTGCACTCATACAGGCACGCCAGTCACCCCACACTCATACAGGCACACTGCTCGCCCTGCACTCATACAGGAACACTGCTCACCCTGCACTCATATAGGAACACAACCCACCCTGCATTCATACAGGAACACCGCTCACCCTTCACTCATACAAGCCCACCACTCACCCTGCACTTATACAGACACACCGATCACCCTGCACTCTTACAAACACAGTGCTCACCCTGAACTCATACAGGCACAGTGCTCACCGTGCACTCAAACAGGTACAGTGTTCACCCTGCACTCAAACAGGCACACCAGTCACCCTGCACTTATACAGGCACACTACTCACCCTTTACTCATACATGCACACAGGTCACCCTGCACAGCACTTACCATGCACTCATACAGGCACAGCACTCACCCTACACTCATACAGGCACGGTTCTCACAGGCACTCAAACAGGCACACCAGTCACCCTGCACTCATACATAAAGAAAACGGAAAGACTTAAAGCATACACAGGAATCTGTAGAATAGTAGATATGCATGACCACACATTAAATCCATTTAATACCTTTAGAGGAACACTGTCTTTCTGCAAACAGAACTTTTAAGGTTAAAACTGTTAATGTGCTGAGAGTCTAAAAATGAACCCTCCATGTTCCTCTTTTCAGCAGCTGAGATTAATCTGCCCGCCCGGCCTCTCTTCATTGCAGTGGGCAATGAAGACGTGAAGCACTTCTGGACACTTCTAGGGGCCCTTGCTGCCTTTAAAGTGTCTGTAGTCTGAACAGAGTAATAATGCAGTTGAACTATTTACA
The DNA here is from genome assembly GCF_964204655.1 of Triturus cristatus. Lineage (NCBI taxonomy): Eukaryota > Metazoa > Chordata > Amphibia > Caudata > Salamandridae > Triturus > Triturus cristatus. The sequence goes on along the minus strand of NC_140583.1, from coordinate 1,136,580,616 downwards.
CTCGACACGGGAGACTGGGCATCTTTGTTAACTGCAAAATTGTGACTTTCCTTGTTGAAACATATGTAAAATGCCCAAGACGAAATTACATATCTCCTAATGTAATGCAAACTTCTCTTTAAATGTGCAGGGAGGCCAGGAGCATTGTTAGACCATCTTCGGATGCAATCTCCATACCAAACTAAAAACAAAATGGCAACAACCTGTTTACACTTTACAGCATTACTGCTGTAATGTGTTAGCTGTTATTTTCACATACCTAATGCATAGGTCCTGCTCTCCCATGAGACAGTCAATCCTGTCAATGGCGATGTGCGGGCTGGGGCTGCAGCCTCGTTCCAATCTACAAAGACACTGCAGCTCCAAAGGAGTAGAGATTTGGCAGAACTGATAGGTCTGCAATCCTGCTGCTCGAGGCATCAGTATTGGCAAAAGCAATGCACACCATGCTGAGTTGCTAACAAAATGATCTGCACCTGTTACTTCTTTCACGTGCGCCAACTGCCAAATACGCTGTGGGCCCCTCCTCCAGCCCCTGCTCTTTGAAGCAAAAGCATTCCAGGCTAGAATGGGGTGGGGGAGGGATTCACGTGTTTACTGCAAATCAACCCTGCCTCACATGTCTCTGGTGCTGTGTGCACCTTGCCCCAGGCTATAGAACTTAAGGGACCTTAGAAAGCAAATACACTGGCATTGTAAAATGCCACGCCCACCATCCTGATGATACAACACTGCCTTGTGCCTCCCGGGCAAGTAAATCTCGCCGGGTTCACACATGGGCAGCTGCATTGTGCATTCACTTTCACAGTGCTTAAAAAACATGAGTTTCAGGTTACGTATTGCCTGAAACAGCTCATGGGTTTTTCTTTTGTTTACTGTACTTAGGCCAGTCTCTTAACAGCAATCGCCCCATGTAGACCCGGCCCAGAGAAATAAGTGCTGGTACTTAGTACTGGAAAGCACCAGCACACATTAAGCACTGCAAATAGGGCAGTTGTCTCTCCACCAGCCACTCACAGAGCACCAATATCAAATAACTAATCTGACTCACTGGCCCATGTCCTTCACTACCCCCTATTGGGATAGCTCACTCTTCACGGGCTGCATTTGACCCCTATCTTGGGAGGAGAAAAGTTCTTCCTCCATGGGTCTCCTGCGGCATCTCGAAACACACTCAAATGTCCACCACAACTCGAGCAGGAAACCTTATTCGTTGGAGTTCAAGGTTGGGAGGCAGACAGTCCACCTCTTTTCAAGTCATTAATTGAAGTCTGTAACTTTTCTCGCTCAGCCCCTGGGTTGCTCACAAGCTGCTGTAAGCTACAATGCATAGTCGATCCAAAAGATATCTGGCAAGGGGTTCAGTCCCCCAGCTCAAGCGGGTCACTGCATTTCTCATTTTAAAGAGTATGATGAGGGAGCAAGCATGGGGCTCCCTCTCCAAATTGCAAGATGTCTCCAGGTACCCCCATCTCCCTGGGTGCTGGTGCATCAGGGGTTTATGGGGCGGAGGTGTCCCCAAATTATTTGAAGCCCCTGAGAGCACCTTAATTGCCGGGGCCAACAGATGCTTAGAGGGGTCCTGGGACACCTTCTCTAGATTAGGCCTGGGCGGGTACGCGCTATAAGGAGTTCTGCATTTAGAGTTTGCCAGGCACCCATTTGTGCTGCCATGTGCAAGCGCAGTGCATCCATGCATTGCAAATCGTGCACAAACTGTACTATGCAGTATTCATGTGTGCTCTTGTGTTAACCCTGGGCGTAGTTTGCGAAGTAGCGCTACGCGTAGCTACGCAAAGTGCACTTCGCACTACACGAGCTACGCGTAGCACTTCGCGAACTGCGTAGTACCCTGTTCGCACTGTGCAAGATGCCGTTTTCAATGATTGCACAGTGCGGACAAGCATCCGGCACTGTGCAATAATTGAAAACAGCATCTTGCACAGTGCGAGCTGTAGTTTTCTGCCGCTCTAGTAGATTTTAACTCGAGCGACAGCTTTCTCAACGCGGACTGGTAGTTTCTCATCGCGAGCATATGCGACCACTCGCAATGAGAAACCTGTCCTCACCGCGTTGAAAATCTCGCCGGGAAGTTTACTTTCCACGCTCGCGATCGCCAACATGATGTTGCTGATCGCGAACGAGGAAAAAGTCTCGCCAGGATGTCATTTTGCTTGCTCGCGGTCGCCAACTTGTCGTTGAGGACCGCGAGCAAGCAAAAAATGACCGCTGCACTACGCTACGCTACGCGTATTTGCACTGTGCTACGTGCAATTCGCGTAGTGCGAAGTAGCGCAAACTTCGCAAACTACGCGAGCATAGCGTAGTGCTTTGCCCAGGCTTACTTGTGATGAAAATCATGCACAAACAGCAACACGAGGTTCGCATGAGCATGGCCATATTGCTTTTCTACTCTTTGTTATGGTGCTGGGCCTAATTTTCACAATCCCTGTTTAATCTCTTTAATCCTCCCTATTTAAAACGTATCTGCCTCTCATTTTTATTTATTATATTAGTGTATGTCTTTGTGTATTTTATATTTTTGGGACATTTTTGGGGTGTTTTTCATGTTTTTTTCAATTTCGTTTATTTTTCACCTTGTTTCCTTTTTTTCTTTCCTTTCGTTCCTTTTTCTACTCTACACAGCGCTGTGGCAGAGGGTCGTCTTTATCGAGGAGGAGGTAGCAACACTAGTTTCTTTTGAACAGTGGCACCTCCCCTCCATGGTGGCAGCAGGAGGCAGGCCCAGCAGTAGATAGCCCCTGTAGGAGGGTTGGCTGCACTGGGGGAGGGTGTGTTGGTACGTGCAGTGCACCAGCCAGGATCGGAGCACCATCCAGCAGCTGAGGCACCGCTGGGCGATATGTAAGACAAGGACCAGGACCTGCTTCATCTGCTAGGCATCGAGATTCAGGGGATCAGTAATGATCAATTATTTGTTGGGTTTGTGTTCTACAATGTTAGAAACAAAATCCGAATGGCATAATGCTCACACTCAGAGGTAAGCTACGTTTAGTTATTGTTGGAACATTATTATTGTGTGATCCAGTTTCTAGTTTCTGCTAGGCAGGTGCACAGCACCTCCTAATTGGTGCTGGCTTTGGCTGAATAATTAAGAAGCTATTGCAGACTGTCATCCTGTCACTATAGTGAATCAGTAATATCAGTGAGTAGCACGTTCTCTCTACGGCTTTGTTTATTTAGCTCCGACAGTTCAAAGCTATTTCACAGCAATGTGTAATATGCATCTATGCATTGTAAAAAAGGGAGACTGAGTTGGTCCATAAAGGGGGTTGAGAAATGAGAATAAAATAAAAGATCATTCACTGCAATCAATTAGTTACCAAATGTAGTTATGTTGAGGTAATTTGGAATATGGATTTTTGGACGAATATGGGCAACTCAACAATAGTCGAAAGACACAAAACTAGTACTATAAGCGATCTGTTATAGAAAAGTACAATTATGTGACTGCTTTTGCCTGTCCTAATAATTTTGTGGAAATTAACTGAATTACTAATTTGTTTTTTTTCAATATTCTTCATTTCTTACATCAGCACTCAAAGGCAAGAAGAGGGACGTTGTGTAGGGTCCGGGAGAAGTTGGTCAGCAAGAGGGCCGCTCACCGGTGCCGCTGCCAAGGGGTCTGCTAACCGTAGTAAGGCCTAATATTTATTATTATTACTTCACTAATGTTGTCTTTTATGATTGTTGTGGCTTAGGGCAGAATTTTGGTTTATTGGAATGCTGGGGCTGGGTTCCAAGACGGGAATGCTGCCTGGAGGGTGGTGTTGCTAGTGAGAAGCTACGTTTCTCTGACACCCTTAGCTGCCGTATTCCTTTCATGTGGTGATGATGATGGGGTACGAATACACTTGTGCAAAGCAAAATGCATTCAATTTTTGTTAAATTCCTGTTATCCCTGAATTATCTTTTTTTCCCTTATATTACATGGTTTTCTTTTTTGGTAGCTGACTTTTCCCGATCTCTAATTCACTTAGCTTCTGCTTTGTTGGTAATCTTTCCCTCTCTCCTATATATCTTGTGGTACTATAAGAGATGGATGGGCGAAAAGGTGGTTGGAAGAAAGGGTGGATATTGAATGGACGGATAATGGATAGGAAATTATGGGTATAGACTGGATAAGAGAAAGTAAAGCTAAATCATAGTGGCTATGGGTGAATTAGAATAAAAGGATGAAGGAATATTTGGATTGTTTTGATGAATAAGCAAGGCAGCACTTTTCATGGAGAGGGCATGCTGCTCACCAACTTCACTTACTTTGTTTATGTAGGGTATGTGAAAGCTAAGGTTCAAAGTGGGGGGATTTGATATTTTTTCTTCTACTCTCTTGACTCACTGTATTTGATAAGCGAGCCAGATGTATCCCACCCATCCTTCAACACTCCCCCTCCCCGCCCATGGCATTTCACCACCTATGACCGAAGTGCAGTTTGGTTCAATCTGTGACATCATGTGACTGCAGTGTTGGCTGTACAATGTGCATATGCTTCAGTTAACGCACCATTTACAAAGTTTTCAATGCATTACAAACCAAACATACAAGGTTTATTTCCCTTAACCCACTCAGTTACCTCTTAGTACTTCACTCCTATATTGTTTCATAAGGTCTTCAGTCCCAACCTACCAAAAAATTAGAAAATCCATTCTTGGCATGTGCCACTTTTTTTTTACTTTATGTAAATTTTATGTAAGTTAACAGTGCAGCAGCATCATAGAGAGTACACTTACAGCATAGACCAAGTACATGAAATAAGCATACTTAGATATAGATGCATAGTAGGCACAGCAGAAACACAAAGTGGATTGACTGGATGCCAATAAACATACAAAAAAGACAGGTCCATGGAATGTTAATAGCAATCGTAATTAAATCTTGGATTAAGATTCTAGTAATGTTCTACTGACACCAGACAGGCGTATCAGAGCATTTGGTGCACAAGACATATGTACCATCAATCAACACCACTCCATCCACGGCTCATCGCAATCCAAGCCCCCTCACCTAAAAGGGGATTTTATATTTCCAAATTTCCAAAACTTTCATGCAAAGTCCCCCAGACTCTCCTCACCCTCAGTATCACGGCTCATGTTAATCAAATGCTCCTGGTATGGGCCTCATATGTCTCCTGGACGACTGGGGGGCAGCATAAGATCATGATAAGTGTCAGATTGTGTGTTGCAATATGCCATAACAGTATGGCATTCGTCACTGTTTGAAGAGACCCTTTTGTCCATCGCATTGCAATTCTGCACTGTGCCAACAAAAGATCCTTTGTCACAAGTCACCGGTATGGTCGCTGTACACCGCAATTATACCCCAGAAGGGCCAACAGAGGACTCTCCTGCGATCTCTCCCAAAATTGTGGAAACTGAGAGCAAAAAGTGGTGCACACCTGGGCAGTACCACACCACATGTGCAAATCTAGAGTCCACAAACCACAGCTGGGGCACCAAGAGTCATCCCTCAGGCCATATCGAAATAATCGGTGGGGGTATAATATATCTTTTTTTTCAGAGTTTTATATAGCCCGAACTTGACCTGAATCGGGTATCAGAGCGCTTTACATAGCACTAGTTGCGTTACACGAGGACACATTCATTTTTATTAGGCACAGGGAGATTCATCGATTTGTCCAGAATTACAGGATGTTCAGCGTTATTGCTGAGACTCGAACCCAGTTCCCCAGATTCGAGGTCAACCGCCCTAGCCGTAAGGCCAACTCCTAGATATTTAAAATGTACCAGTCCATGGTTTAGGAAGTCAAGGAAATAGTATTCATTACAGAACAATAGTAAGCCCTTTGTTTCTCACTGATGTCTATTTCCAGGTCTTCTTGCCATTCGCCGAAAGCTTTTGAAATACAGGGGTGCCTAACCTCCAGTGTGAAAGCATATAATATTGATTCTGTCTGTTGGGGAATTTCAGGGCTCAGTCAGATCTCGATTTACCAAGGTCCGCAATACATGGCATGCTCAGTAGTAATGAAATTGTTCTAGAAAGGTTGTCACATCATCTGTTTGTAGTCTGACCTGCTCCCAGTCATGAAGCACCTTTTCTTCCAAAACGTCACCCATATTTTGTATTCAAAGTACATGCAGCACCTCCACCACCACTCGTTCCACCCCAATAGAAACCAACCGCACCATTCCAAGGGCAGCCTCAGGGAATGAAGCAAGATCACCTGTTGCACATCTGCTGATTACTTCAAATGATATCTTGTGGTGGACACAGGGTCTTTTATATGAAAACGGCATACCGGTTTTTCAACTAGGAAAAGAGATAACGACAGAGGAAATGCCTTATCATGTTCCAACCAAAGATGTGGCAAATCTGACAAGCTGTGCCGACAAAGGTTAGCAAACATGGTTTGTGCCTCTTTATTGTATGCTTCGAAGTCAGGTGAGTTAAGGCCTCCCGCCGAATAGGGAAGAGTATGTGTATCCCATTGTACGCAAGGCTGTTTGCTGGCCAACTCCAAACGTAATATCAAAGAGCACAGGGTCTGAAACATCGCACCTGGTAAACGTATCAGAACATTCGCAAAGAGGAATAGAAAGTGAGGAAGGTCAACAATTTTCATATTGGATATGCAATGAGAGAAAGTGGGATGTGCATCCAGCAACCCAAGGCCTCAGCAAGGTGCTGTACAGCCTTTCCATTCTTTTCACCTATCAATACATCTGGGTCCTTGTGGACCTGACTGCCCAAGTAGCGCACTGGCACAGTGTTCCACCTAAGTGGAAACTCTGCTGATATGGGGACGGTTGTTTCAGTAACGGGGAAAATTAGGAATTTCTCCCAGTTTATACGCAGTCCAGAGTGGCCACCAAAGCGTTCCACCTCTCTAAGAACCAGAGATAGATTTTGTTCCAGGTCACAGACAAACAGAATCGTATCATCAGTATAAGCACAAGTTATTAGATTGTAATGCAGAAAGCGAATACCACGATGGCCTTGATATTCCTACTACATGCAGGCAAAAGGTTCCGCAAAAAGGGCATATATAAGCAGAGACAAGGGACAGCCCTGATGCGCACCTCTAGTGATATTCATTGGGGCAGATCCCAGGCCATTACCCAACACACACGCAATTGAGTCTTTATATATAACTAGGACTAGCTTAAAAAATATATTCCCCACACAGCGCAATCCAGATAACATAAACTCCCATTCAACAGAATAAAAAGCTTTATCCTGATCTAGAAAAATGGCTAGAGCACGTACGTCAGGATCGATGTGTGAGATTGTCCCAAAGAGAGTTTGAAGAATAGAGATTGGCCAGGCATAAAGCCGTACTGCTCTGGACCTACTATGCCGAGCAACAAAGGCACCATCCTACTAGCTAAGACTTTTACAAACAATTTTGTGTCTGTATTTAGGAGTGATAACGGTCGGTAAGGTGACCAATGGTTTACTGGCTTGCCTGGTTTAAGCAATGGGATCCGTAACGCTTCAAGCATAATAGCGGGCATGAAACCTTCATGTACCATCTCTTCTAAAAGGTTGACCAAATGTGGAATGAGTTTATCCTTTTAAGCCTTATAGAAAGCAACTGTCAGACCATCAGTACCAGGCACATTGCCACTGGGCATATCTTTCAATGCAGCAACGATCTCCATGGGACGGATGGCTGCGATGCCCTGCTCATCTTATGTAATGCTGGCATGCACAAGTCTGTGTAATAATTACAAAATCTCTCTGCCAACTGTGCGCCCCATGTACAGGTACCCCCCCTCGTCCAGTACAGACAATACCTCACTGTCTTCATGGCTAAGCAGAGGTAGGGCTGCCAAGGTGGCACACAGCCACTCGCCCTCTCCATAGGCCCTGGCAGTAGCATACTTGCCCAAGTGAATGACCTCGCTCTGAGCCAGCTTGTTGTATTCTTCTAGTTTAACCCTAATATTGCTATTAACTCCTGCTCTGCCGTATTACAATGAACTCATTCTAAGCCTGCTACATCAGTTTCGAACCTCTGTAGGTGGCCTCGAATAGAACGGAGTACCCCTGCATGCTTCGAGATGGTAAACCCACATATATAAACCTTAAAGACCTCCCAAATAGTGGCAAATTTATGCAACAGAGCACAGGTTGGCTTGAAAATATCCATCTATTGCTTGTGCTAGTTCTTCATGAAACACAGCATCAAGAATAGAATATTGTGGAAATCGCCATGAGAACGCACATAAGCACCAGCACTCTATGTCTAAAACAGGCTGTACTGGAGAATGATCTGAGTATGTGCATTGTAGGTGGGCGCATCTGGCGTACCCTGGAGAACAAACTTACATGAAACAAGCCAATAGTTAATGCACATGTGTATGTCATGGACAGTAGAGTAATGAATATACTCCCTGCCCTGTGGTGAGCGATAATGCCATACATCCACAAGGCCCCCATTTTCAGTCCCACCTTCTATAGTGTGATCTGCTGCTGAAGGCCACTGTGGGGGCCCAATAGTAGTCCAGGTCAAATGCCTGAACACAATTAAAATTGCCACCCAATATCTGTGGTATATTGCCGTATGTAGCAAGTTTGGCATGCAGTGAATAATAGACCTGTGGATCATCATAAATGCATTAAAAATAAAAACCACCAGGAGTAAGTCAAAATACTCCTTGGGACAAAACCCCACCACAAAAGGATCTCCAGGGTCCACACATACTTCTGGCAATGTAATCTCTGAGCTGCAGAAAGCTCAAACCAGGATCCCCCTTCACGTGAGTGGTGAGCCCCACAGCACGGCACTCTCCTCGCATATGCCTCAATGTGAGCACCCTAGTATTGGGGGCCAAGTGTATCTCCTGTAATATGGTCACATCAATCTGATGCCGCTGAGGATACAACACCACTTTACAGCTCTTATGACAATCATTCAATCCTCAATCATTCCAAGTTTGGAAATTCAATTTTGCCGTATGCCTAGTTGAGGTAGCATTGTCATCCACCCAGAGATCCAACACCAGACCAACCTGTAGGCAGCCAGTAGTCACAATCCAGCAAATGAATTATTATCTGCTCAGGTCTGTGCCATAAAAATACTTGAATGCTGCCAACCATACACTCCACCCACAAAATGCCCCAACATTCGACATGGCCACAGATACCCTGCCCCTGTCCCACACATACCACCAAACATTATGCCCCAAAAGTAACAATGTGGTTCACACATGGGGCAGATAGTGCCTGCCAAGCACTCCTGTAACTTAATGTAGCAGGAGGGCCATTTCAGGAGAGAAGAGCCTTCAAACATGCAACATATAGTCTGAATTGTGTAGGAGGGCACCAGGTCCGCACAAAAAAACCCAATATCTATCAACTGCCCTCATGTGACACAGTACGCATCAAAAAGAGACTCCCATCCAGTTCAGCCGGTGAACATAATCACCCCTGACACCATCTACAATGCAGGACCAATTTGCATCCATACTGGCATAGCCATAATGCAACAAGTATATTGAAAATAGACATATCCATAACATGCCATAAAACATATAAATGTAATATCCCAGTAATACAGCAGGAACAGTACACAAGCAGATATTAATTCTGTTGATCGAGTTCGTAGGTACCTGATCATCTTCTACTTGTTTTGGTGGCCCATAATCAGCTCCCGAGGATTCGTGATGCTTAAGGAACTGCTGCAGATCCTAGGGATCATTAAATGTCTTAGGGGCATATGCACATGCCCCTATCGCCACCACAATGTCACTGTTAACAACGTTGTGGTGGCGATAGGGGCTTAGCCTTATTTACAATGCAACTTTAAGCCACTTAATGTGGCTTCACTCTACCTTGTAAATAAGACCCCTTTCACGCAATGCTTAGCGTGAAAGGGGTGGACAGTGGGTGTTGCGGTGGGCACTCCACCGCAACACCCATTGATTTTGATGCTGCCCCCTATTTACAAAGGCAGCGTAAATAGGAGGCAGCACCAAAATTAAGACCAGGGAAAACCTGGTCTTAATTTGGCAAAGCGAGGGAAAATGAATGATTTCTCCTAGTTTTTGCTTTTTCCATGTGTGCAGCCTTGTACAACACACATGGACAAAGCAAAATGCCTTGGATTGTTTATGTACAGGAAGGTTCTCCTTCCTGTACATAAACATTCTCTAAAAAAAATGCCATTTTGTGACTTCCATGCATGCAGCATTAAGCAGCACACATAGAAATGACAAAATGGCATTTAAAGATTGTTTATATACAGGAAAGGGGATCTTCCTGTACATAAACAATCTTTCCACCGCATGCAGACACCCTTGTACTATGGTGCAAGATTGCCTGCGTTCGCACTGCTAAGTGTAGCGCCAGTGCAGGGGGAAACGCAGGGCTGCACCATGTCCTTGTAAATATGGTGCAGCCTTGCGTTTCAGAAATGGCGGAGTTAGGCTTTAAGCTATGATGGCTACACTTCACTCTGCCACTTCCTTGAACATATCCCCCTTATTTTTCCCGTCTACATTTATTTGCATGTGTGCATGATTGCGCATTTCATAATCAATTTTGAGTTCCCGTAGCATCCACTTTACTTGTAGGAATTGCCTTCTTGCCTCACTTGTGGCATGAAATCTGGTAAGATATGGTGTTCCGCACCCTCATACCAGACTTATCGCAGTTCTCTGGAATGGTGTAATGCTACATCATGATCTCTGTAGGACTCTTGCTTCAATGGTATTGACTTGAAAGGTGTATCTGGGCAAGAGTTTAAGTTTTGAGTTTCTTAGGATGAAATATCCAAATCAATGTAGATAGATCCGATAAATTTAGTCATATATTCGTGCTTTATTCATCAAGTAGGAAAAAAAGAAGAGAGATGGCACAGCCAACACGTGTTTCGCCCCCTAACAGGCCATCGGGCCTGGGGCTTCCTCAGGGCTGTACATAGGCAATGTTACAACATAGGTTATTTAGAAGGAAAAGTGGAGGAGGAAGAAAGATGAGAAGGACAGAGTTGAGGTGCGAGAGATGAAAGAAATATTGTTACAGGAGGTTAATGTGATTAAGAAAGGGGATTATATGGGTGAGGGATTCGCGAGAAGTAAAGTGGAAATGAGAAGGAGTGTGTTAGAGCAAAAGTTAAATTGTGTTGGGTAACAAGGAAAAGACAGGGGGAGTGCATTGGGTATTAGTCGTAAGGAAGTATGGGTATCGTTAGTTTGGTTCATAATTGTACCAGTTAGAATGCGTTGTATGTTAGTCAGAAGTATCAATAAGTGATGGGGAATAGATATATAGAAAGTAACATATTAGAAATGAGAAAAATTATTCAGAGAAGGTCGGCATTACATAACTCCATGTCATACAGTTCAAATTTTGAAAACACGACAATTCGAGGATGGTCATATTAAAACATAATAGCACCAGATAAGGAACGAAAACAAATTAATGTTAAATGTAATTGGGGCCCGACATGAGGAGAGTGCGCGCATGCGAGATAGGTTGAAGTCAATTGAAAGTATACAAAGTGCATGTTTCAGGCAACAAAATCATAGAAAAACATTATAGAGGTCAATTTAAAAGACAGGCGGTCATTCAGGAGAGAGAGAAAGATGTTTGCATTTAGCATGAGAGCAAGATTATACAAGGAAACACGCCTATGTAAAACGAGTCAATGCGGATTACAGGAGGTTTCAGGGCAATCGTGCAATCAATCAAGCGCAGGTTAAACAAAACGTAAAAGACATGAGTGAAATAAGGTTGCCACATAAGGTTCAAGCGATATAATTAAATGTTTAGTCAAAGACAGAGATATCCATTGAAATCAATTGTAAAAAGCGAGCGTATATTTACAGTATAATTGTGATTGCAGCGTCATGGGCAGCAGGGTCAGGTATATGATGGGAGAAAGGATATCAGGATTAGTATCTTCTTTACTAGAGCTTTTGTGAAGAACGCAGATAACGGGGGCGTGATGAAGTAATCAGAACAGTGGTGAAGCGGTGATTATGGAATTCTAGAGAAAGCGCGTCACAAAATAACGTACGGTCGAGCGTAGGGAGTTGGAAAAATGCAAAATCATGCAAATAAGGGGTTTGATTGTAATTTTAACAAGGATTATACAATGGTGGATACGGTCGAATTAGGGACGAGTTGCATGTGATTATTAAGTTGGAGCTATGCCGGGATGTGGGAAGTGCTCACAGTTGCTCGACACACGGCAAATCGTGAAGCCAGACGTGAATGCCAACCCTTAGAAAGATGCGAACAAGGTCCGGGAGTGTATAAACTAAAAAGTGCACTTCGCTAAATAAGTGAGCAATATCATGGGAAGTGCAAAGTAGAATCACGGATCCCTTACCGGGTAGTCACCTAATGGGGTATCTATGAAAAGAAATGGGTATGTAAACCCGGGATTCTAGAAGGGAGAAAAACAAAGATAACACAGTACAATGTAGTATCGTGTGTACTATAAATTCAAGTGGGGCACTAGGGTGGTAGTGGCGTATCTCTTACCTCCGGTCTCGGCTAATGCCAGATTCGGTGAGTTTCTATGGCTTTGAGCGTTATGTGAGGTCGGAAGAGACAGGCATTCTATAAGGAGTCGCGTATCATGACTTCCGGGTGGTAACCCGGAAAGGAAAAGGTTCAAACTCTCGGCGCCATATTGGAATGGTGTGAATCACAAGAGATAAAGAGAGACAAGGGAGCGAGCGGGAAGGTATTAATAAACGCCATGTTAGAATGGGGAGAAAATTAAGGAAAATCGGGCGGGAGGGTAGATGTATTAGTCGAATAAACAAGTGCAAGTAGATAATTTTGTGCCAAGAGGTATTGCATAGGCAGAAATACAATTAAATGGCATATCAGGGCATATAGGAGTTAGGACTGATAGAGATATAAGAAGGTTGACAAATTGGACCAAATTGTGACATGTTGAAGGCAATATGAGTATGGAATGCGGTCTACGAAGAGACCCAGGGCCAAAATAGTAGGCATATTAATGGAAGAAGGCTGAGTAATCTCCGGTCTCATAGAGAGAGCCTAGGGTGGAGGGTATTTGGATGGCACAGAGGGAAAAAAAAGGAGGGGGTATGCTGTCGTATGGCTAAAAAGACGGGCTGTCAAGTGTGTAGGAGCAAAGTGCAAAGCTAATCATCTCCTAACCATACATGCATTTCCGCATCTTTGTTTAGTCCCAGATTGGTAGTTTTGTAATTCATGATCAGTTCGCTTTCGCGTCTCCGTAGTCTAAGTTCACGTTTGCCACCTCTCCTGGTTTGGTGTACAATCTCTAAACCGAAGAAACGGAAGTCCTTTTTGTGATAATGTTTTTGTTCAAAGTGTTCAGTAAGAGGGTGGCCCGAGGTGTGTTTATGGATGTTGTGGTAGTGTTCCTGGATCCGGATCCGTAGTGGTCGGATTGTGCTACCGATATACGGAAGGTTTCAGGGGCAAATTATCACATAGATGCAGAATTTACTATTGCAGTCAATCCATTCTTTTACGATAAATTCCCTTCCTTGCGTTATTGGTATTCTTGTCATTTTGTTGCAGCTCAGTTTGCAGATGCTGCAATTTTTGCATGTGTGGAATCCTGGGGGCCTGTCTAGGAATGTCGTGACTATGTTCCGTTTGTCTTCAAATTCTGACTTACATAGAATATCCTTCAGGTTTGGTGCACGTCTGAATGTGATTTCTGGGTATTTTTTTAGGTCTTGAGTTAGGTTGGGTGTTTGTTGTAGTAAGTGCCAATGTTTTTTGAGACTTTGTCTAATTTGGTGATGGCCAATGTTGTAGTCAGTTACAAAGCGTATTGCTGAATCATTCTCTTTTTCTTTGTTTCGCAGGAACATCTGCTTTCTTTCTATTTTGACTACTGTGGTCATTGTGTTTTTTAGCGTTGATTGTTCATATCCTCGTTGTGTGATTCTTGATACAATTTCTTCTCCTTTTGTTTTGAAAACCTTCTCTTCACTGCAGTTTCTGCGTGTCCTTAACAGTTCCCCTTTTGGAATGTTCTTTATGTTGTGTCGTGGGTGAAAGCTGTCAGCGCGTAGGATGGAGTTTGCCGCTGTTTCTTTCCGAAATATTTTACTTTGTAAGGTGTTGTCTTTGACATAGAGTGTTATGTCTAGGAAGTTAATCTCTTTTTTAGAGGAGGTATGGGTTGTTTTTATTCCCCATGGATTTTTGTCTAGTTGTTTCAAAAATCTTTTGAGCAGTGTCTCATCTCCTTGCCAGATACACAGGATGTCGTCAATATATCGCCGCCATAGTACGATATGGGCGGTGAATTCGGCAAATTCTGGGTCCCACAGCCAGAATTTTTCGACATGGCTCATGAAGATGCATGCGTACAGCAGCACGAATTTGGCTCCCATGGCCGTACCGCGTACCTGTCGGTATATTTTTCCATTGAAGCTAAAGACATTGTTTTCAAGACAAAAGTTTAGCATTTCAAGGGTCATTTTGTTGCTTTCCAGTAGGTTGGCAGAGTGTGTCAATAGTGAGAGTTGTGCTGCAGTGAGACCATCCTGGTGTTGAATAGATGTATACAGGCTGACTATGTCTATGCAAACCAATGTGAAGTCTGGTTCCCAGGTAATATCTTGAAGTTTGTCAAGAATCTCTTTTGTGTCTTGGATAAAAGACGGTATCTCCTTCATGAGTCCTTGTAATTTTCTGTCCACATTTTCGCCGAACCTGGAGCACGGTGAGTTAATACCTGCTATGATAGGTCTTCCAGGTGGGGGGTAGATTCCCTTGTCGATCTTGGGGAGGAGGTATAGAGTGGGCATGGTAGGGTATGGGATGTACAGGAATAGTTTTTCTGTTTGGGATTTGAGTCCTAAGGAGTACCATTTGTCAAGCATAGTGATGATTGATTTGAGTATGTCTTTGGTTGGGTCGTTGGTGAGGAGTTCATAGCAGGCCTTGTCAGCAAGTTGTCGGTTTGCCTCTAGGATATAGTCATCAACATGTAATGTTACTTGGTTTCCCCCTTTGTCTGCCTCCTTAACGATCAGGTCTTTTCTCTCTTTAAGGCTTTTAATGGCTTTCCTCTCCTCTTGTGTGATGTTTTGTGGTAGATATTTGGATTTTCTTCGGTATTTAGTGTATTTGTGTTCTAGATTATGTGTGACTGCTAGGTGGAAGGCATCAATGCTGTTGCCTGCAGGTAGTTGTGGTAGGAAGGTAGATTTTTTGGTTAATCTACTATCAATTGAGAGATTGGTTTCAATTCCAAGTTCAAGTGCTGTTGTAGTGAGTGTGTCCGGATTGTTGTTTACCTCACTGAGGTGGGTCAGTAGGTCTACATGTTCTAGTTCTTGAATCGATAGTTCTGATGTAGTTGTTGTTACTGGGGGCTCATGTCTCGTATATTGGAAGCCCCAGGCCCGATGGCCTGTTAGGGGGCGAAACACGTGTTGGCTGTGCCATCTCTCTTCTTTTTTTCCTACTTGATGAATAAAGCACGAATATATGACTAAATTCATCGGATCTATCTACATTGATTTGGATATTTCATCCTAAGAAACTCAAAACTTAAACTCTTGCCCAGATACACCTTTCAAGTCCTACTTTAAATTAGGGGGATAGGGGCCTCTCCCCCTGTTTCTGGGCCAGAACCAGTACAAAAAGGATACATGCTTTTTACATGATTAGTAAGGGATGATGATTTTTTTCCCCTCAATCACTTTCAATGGTATTGAGGCTGGGCTCTCAGCACAGGCTGGGGTGCGAAAGAACGTGAGCTTGTTTTACCATGAACATATCAGAGAAGGTCTCACATCCCAGTGGTTCTGTGGGAAGATGTTCTATGAAAAACTTCATATTTCTAATATCTGTAGACACCGCTAGACCAACAATGTGCAGATATTTCTGTTGTGAGAATGCCTCCAAATCCTCAGTCTTTTCTTGTAAGGCCAACAATGTTTTCTCTAGTTGTTTCTGAGTTCTCACTGATGTGGCTTGCTCGTCCTTGGCTTCTCATACACATCACTTTACTGCATCAAGGTGTTCTATATGCTTATCTATGCCCTTCGACATCCTGTCCATTCGATAGGAGAATATTCCCATCAATTTTAGTGAGGCTAAGCTGCATCTTTGTCAGAATTTGTTATATTTAACTCCCCATTTCAGGTTCCGAAATGACAGAGTCCGCTTTGGGAGCTGTTGCGCCATCCTCATGTGTCCTAGTCATTTTATGCTGTTAGAACTGCAATTTGGGGTGGTTCTTATCAGTTTTCCCCATTTCAGAGAATGTAACAAAGGCTGCAATTACCGTCAAATCTAGGAACTGTGCGACAGGTGACAACAAGCCAATAAGCTGGACATGCTTGATTTCTCCAGGACTCTTCCTCCACAGGCACCCTCTGGGGGGATGAAGATGACTGTCATATCACACTAGGGTCTTCACTCACATGCCATAAGGTGAATGTTTCTGTCCATGTAATAAATACAGCATGGGCTTGTTACATTCACAATGCACTGTTCTGGCAAGTGTTGTCACCACACTTGATCCAGGCTGCTTTCTGCAAATGAAATGTCATCAGGTAGCCTCAATGGAGTCCATGTGTGGGCAGCTCCACATAGGCCAACGAAGAGCCTACTGTCCAATCAGCATTGCATACGGTCCAGCTGGGTCAAAATTTGGCCCCTCCAACTCAATGCTGCCTGCCAAGTGGGCTCTGCCTATCCCAGTATACTTCTCCAATGTGGTCATCCACAACAGTATGGTAAAAATCAGGGAAATCTCTGAGTCACAAGGTGGCAATTAGGATCCCAAGGGCAATCACGCTTACGGGCCACCCTGCTCAAAACAGTCACAGAGAAGCCCTCTGTGCAAAGACTGAATAAGGAGCTGGCTCCATGAGTACTATGGTGCCCTACCACTTTGCAGAAATCAGTGTAGAGGGCCATCATATGGGCCCGGTCCAGAGTGCAGCACAGTCCCAAAGCATCTGCCTGTAGTATGGAAAAGTCCAAGAAAGGCCCAAGGGGCACCCCCAGCTGATAGTTCCACAGTGCCAGCTGCACCAAAGGGCCAAGCACAATCCACAAATCAGCAGACAGGCCCCAGCACAATCCAATGGGCCACTGCCTCCGGCTCACCTCCCTCTGCCATATGGCTCCGGGTATCATGGGCTGATGTAGATACTGCAGCCCACGCGGTTTGATGCCACCTGTAGCTGGCGGCAGACAAGCCCACAGCAGAGACAGGCCTCATGCACTCCCTGCCACCATTACAGGGAAGGCCACTCAGAGCCTCATCAGCCCTCCGGGGGGTGTCCTCTCTTGGGAATCCAGGGCATAATAGAAGTGATTATGCACTAGAAGTGTAGGGTGCTGCCCTGTGATGCGTTTTTTGACACTATGAAGCAGGATTGTGAAGGATAATTGAAATGGCCGAAGGAGCTTGCATAGCAGGCAGCGATCTTCAGGCTAGGCAAGCTCTGCCCCCACCATATTTGTTTTTATTACCAAGTTGAGTAACAGATTCATTTTAGATATTTTTAGATTTTTTCCTTTCGTCTTCCGTTGACTAGCACAGTGTCAGTCACTGTTCTATTCGATGGAAGACGAAAGGAAAAAATATGCCAAAGATGATAAATGGATGCACTGGCGTACCGAAAATTGAGGGGGCCTCCCTGCAAGGAACGTGAAGGGGTCTCCTCTGGGCTCGAACAAGAGCTCTCCGGCAAGAGTGCTGTGCTGAGGGGGCCCCTTGGAGCCCCCCCGCACTGCGGGGGCTGCAGGGGCCGGTGTTACGCCCCTGAATGGATGATCATTGTAGTCACCACTTATTCTATCAAAAGCTCTACCCAACCCACCTCATCCCTCTACCCTAACCTGCAGTAGAGTAAGTCAAATTTCCTTTCCTTACTTACTGTCCAGTGAATTAATTTGTTGGAAATAATATGTGGTGGCGGGCAAGGCCAGTGAGTAAAGTGGAAGTAAGTGCATGATTTGATTACAAGTTTGGGTTATGGGATTAACTGTGACGAACATGCCAAATGCAATCTTTATAGCCTGTTCCTTTCCCTGTAGTGCAGTCCATCATTTTCCCCAATGTCTACTTAAGGCAGATAGGATAATATCCATATATTTCATACGTGAGTTGTGTGACATAGTATCTTATTTATTATTCATCTACGTCTCTAGAGTCAGGGTAGAAAGAGAAACACATTTAAAGAAGAACTGGGCCATTGGAATTAAAAATAGATAATTGTCAAATACAGCTGCCCCAGCTGCAGACAGCAGCAAAATGCCTGATGTGCTGGCTATCAATGAGCATGCCTACATTATTTTAGCACAACATCCAACTTGTACTTCATGGGTACTCACAAATATTTCCCCGGGGGCCACAAATTACTGTCTGCGGCGTGCCCTAGGGCCACTCTGATGCCAGCAATGCAAGGCTCCCGATTATGAAAGGTGGGCGTAGGGTGATGCAAAGCAGATGAGGACAACAAACCAAGCCTTTGCGTGACTCTTGTCTGCTACCAACGCTCTATTCTCATGCACCAAGTATTAAAGTCAAAGCATTAACGTCTATTGTTAAACATGAGAGGGAAAGAGATACTTATCTGGTGGCTGAATTGCAAAATGTGAAACCAGAAAACCTGGCATCAGTCCTGACTGCCCCACTTGATGAAATTGTGTGATCGCAAGCAATTGGGTAATTTCACTTTGCATCCTATTTCTTCATTACCACAATTGAGAGCCCCTCAGAATTTACGAGTTCAGGATGTGCGCTGTACAAAACCTTTTCTCATGCTTTTTTTAATTAACTATTGTTGTTCCAATTAAAAAAAACAAGTCTACACACAAGGTGCACCTGACAAATTACTTGCCTCTTGGTTTACTAATGGCACTGTTTTCAGAATGGGGTTATCATGATCATGTTTGAAAACTATTGCTGCTAATTAAAGGCCTCTCAATGAAGTGATTTAATCTGATCTACTAAGGAAAAGCACCTATGCATGTTGATAAAATATCCTTTTTGTAGTTTACCGACAGTTTATAATGTTTTACATGTTTAGTGCAAGTTGTATTTAAAACTAAATGTGTTCCTACAGAAAAGTTGTCTAGGGCACCTTCTTTTCTTCTTTACCAATAATTTAGTTAAATAAGGTATGCCCTTTTATTTCACAACTTTCTGAATGTCCCTGCTCTGTCTGTTCACCAGGGCACAGCAATTAAATGACAGGAGGACCGCATGCAGCCCCTGGGCCATACTTTGAGTATTCCTGTTGTACTCCATAGTGCATAATACCATACTCCTTAATGACAGGTATTTATTTTTAAACTTAAAGTGCCTGCTTATAGTTACTTAAAAATCTTTTAGAAGAAAAAAAATAAAATCATTGTTTTTTAATCCGGTCTTATTCTGCCTTAATACTTTTCTGCCACACAGTCAGTGCTTTTTCTGCAAGGCATGTGTTGGTAAAACAAAATTGGCCTTGTGACTCTCCTAATCATAATCACATCAAATTCCGATCGCCCTAGGGGACCAACAATGCCCTGCTGCTGTGCCAATTGTTTGCAAAGAGCATTATTTACAATTGTCTTTTTTCTTTTTCTTTTTCCTCAATATAGCTATTCCCCCTGGTTTACCCGTAGGGCCCAAAAGGCAGGAGATAGTGGCCTGTCTGCAGCAGCAGAGGCTGGAGCGTGAACAGCAATAATACCTTGCGGCTGGTGGCCCTGGAAAAGGAGGAGGAGGAGGAGGAGGAAATAAATGCCTCTCTGTCGGGCACCAGTGCAGCCAGTCCTTCTCAGCCTCAGGGCCAGCTCCTTGTCGGTGCCACCGCCAGCTGACATCAACTGCTGCCAACCCCGCCCCTACAGTGACAACAGCAGGCCCTTGCTGTGGCTCTTTCTTCAGCGGCTTGACACCATAGAGAGCCGGCTAACCACGATGGAAGAGAGCCTTGACCAGCTGTGGACCCAAATCTAAATTCCCTCTTTAAGCCCTTTTTTTCATTTTGTGTTTTGGTGGGAGGGACTTGTTGTTGCTGGGAGGGAAGGGTGGGACAGGATTTGGGACCAGGTTTCTTTGGACATTTCAGATTTTAGGACATTGGGGCTTGGGTGAGTTTGCTTGGCAAGAGGGTTAGACATGTTGTGCGGTTAGAAAAGGTAGAATAAAAAACAAATAAGGGGTAAACTATATCTTATCTAAATTTATGTTTGTAGTAATTTGTTTTGCTTTTACTTTGCACTGATGCCTTAAGTTTTCAAGCAGCCTTATTATGTGCTTGTAAGAGAAATTGTACTGCTTAGTTATAGAGTTATACCTCTCTATCTTTACCATTAGGGTGCATGCTGCCATGACCTATTTGATAAACAATTACTTGTACCAGCATTCAGTTACTTACTTACTAACTTAATTTGTTCACTTCACTCCATACTTGGATTACCTGAATATAGATGAAGCAATAACGGGTAAGGCATCACAACTTCACAAGCGAGGTCCCACTTCCACCCAGGCAAACTCCAACTCTAGGATTAATCAGAAGGATTATCCATTGTAGGCAACTAAATGGAAGTAAAAACACTAGGCCTGTGCTAAAATTCCGTTCCACTCGCGGAAATTGCGATAATTTGACATATTCGCATTCCGCGGAGAACGCGAAAATGTCAAAATTTCCACAATCCGCATTTTACCGGAAATTTTTTGCTTGCTCGCGCTGTAAAATAATACATTCTCGCGTGCGCGCGATCGCCTTACCTGAATCCCCGGGTTCGCCGACAAATTTTCCCGATCCGGTCGCGTTCTCCACAAGATGTTGGATTGTTGGTAGCCATTTGCGCTGTCTCGCGACAGTTTGCGCCCGCAGTAACGTCATTCGTCGCGCGATCACGTCTTTCTTCTCGCGATCATGCACCGCGAGACAAGTGAAAACAAGATGGCCGCACCCGCGAGCATCCGCATGAGTAAGTTGGCGAGCCGCGACCCTGCTGAAAATACCGCGAACGGGCGGGAAAAAAACTTTCGCATCTTCGCGATATTTCCGCGTGTTTTCGGAGATTTTTAACATTTTCGCGACAATTTGCGAAAGTGAAGTTCGCAAATTCTGCCCACCCCTAAAAAACACAGCATTAGTGAGTTATATGAAATCTTTTCTAAGATTTGAAACCAGGCTACTACATGGCGACACAAAATTAATTTCTGATATTAATAAAATAACAAAAAACAGCTAAGTTATTATAGTAATTTGAGAAATGGGGTGCTACCAGTAACTTACAAAATCCTCGAGTCATAAAAAATGTACTCAAAGTCTGGAGTGGACAAACTTTGTTTAGGCATTTACAGTTACATAACACAAAACATGAATGATGATACTGACGACTGATTTTTTCATTCTATATCTAAAATAGGCATCACTTTTTATGCGCTGGTGGGTAAATAGGGCAAGTGTGGGCCATTGCTTGAAAGATCCTGCAGTGAGTGTTGCTGCTTTCACCACATCCGCTCCAACAAGTATATGATCCATTGATGGTGTAAATAAAGAGACAACTCAATAATCCACACAGCCAGGGGGGAGGAAGGGTAGAGGTTTGATGAAGGCATGGGAAAGGGTATTTGAGAAAAGATTTAACAAAGACAATCACTACACAACAACAACATTCATCTGGGCAATGAGCAGCACATCATTCGACATCAATCTGTTGTGGAAGGAAACAAAGGAATGAGTGTGACACAGTGCAGTTAAAAATGCATTGCAAACAGTCCTTCTGTCCCTAAGATCCACGTAATCATATATCTAAAGTTTGGTCTTCTAGGTTGGGAGTGACCCACCCTCTTCAGCACCCTCTTCAGCTCCCTAAATATGACTGTTAAGCAAAAACTGATACTGTATGCAAAATTAGGTGGTGCTACTGTATGCTCCCCGGAAATGTCCATTCCGCTTGGGTCCCTGTCTGCACAGGTTGGATAAGTAAGCAGTAGTGTTGAGCTCCATTCATGCAGGAAACTAGAAGTCCTGCAGACTGTAAAACAGAAACTATACTTTAGAGTCAAGGAGAAGGACAGAAGGAAGATAAGCTTCATAAGGAGTGTATCGAAAAGACGCCATGGCAGAGCAAAAAAATAAGAAAGCCTCAGAGTTTCACTTTTGCCATCAGTGCAACACACACACACACGCACACACACACAAACACACACACACAGATACACACACACACACAAAGAGAATCATTTCACAAATCAATGCACCACTCTCCATTCAACATACTTGAGCATAGGCCTCAGACTAATGGTTTACCTTTAAAGTCAATAACTTCTTGCTTCTAGCTGTTGATGAGGAAGTCCCACAACACAATCTTCAATCTTCCTCCTCCTGACTCAGAGTAACTCGGTCCCAGACCAGTCATTACCCAAGAAAAATAGACATGCAGTGCACTGATCTTGAATAATAAGTAGAGAAACAGAATTTCAGTATTTTGCATCGTTTTACTTTTTGTTAACTAAAGTGACTGTTCTGGTCTCTGAAGAACTAGAAAAAAAGGAGAGGACCCTACAGGTAAATTTAGCTATGTGTGAAAGGACCAATCACCTCCAGGAACCAAATTATTGATCATCAATCAGGCCACAAACTTTGCAAATGAGTTATCTCAATAAAATTCCCAAATTACAGTTCAACACCCTCCCTCACTGACTGCCACCACATGAATCATCAATCATTACTCCCAATCACTCGAGAAATCATATCACTCATTAGTGCAATGGTTACCTGTCCCAATCCAAGCACGATGGTAGTTACAGCATCTCCCCTTTGATGCAAGCAATAGATTGGAATTTGGCAGTCTACTAAATCAAACGAATGTCTGGGGCAGCCCTTCTATGTGATGAAAAAACAGAAGGATCATAGGAGTGGACCGTAGCAGTTAATTCATTTTTGCTAACTGAGTTTGTAAAGACCAATCACCTCCAGGGAAAAAATGATAGCCCATCACTCAGGCTCCAAACATTGCAAATCATTAATCTAAAGCAAGTTCCCAAATTACAATTCAACACTCTCCCTCACTGTCTGCCGCCACATAAATCATCATCACTCACACAATCACTCACTCACCATTGCAATAGTTGTAGTAACCTCTTCCA
Source organism: Triturus cristatus (assembly GCF_964204655.1). Classification (NCBI taxonomy): domain Eukaryota; kingdom Metazoa; phylum Chordata; class Amphibia; order Caudata; family Salamandridae; genus Triturus; species Triturus cristatus. The sequence goes on along the minus strand of NC_140583.1, from coordinate 1,136,557,538 downwards.
ATCGAAGCATGGGTAGTTTAGGTATTAGGTATTCATCTTTGACGCAGACAACTCATTGTAATTTGCTTGTCCAACCAACTGCAGTACATCATGATGCAGCGCTGGAACAGCAACTCTGGCAAATAGGTCTTACTTGGTACCTTCCGTTTTTTGGCAGATGGTAGCCACAAAAGAAAAAAGTAGGAGGTCCAGCACTAACATTTTTGCCATCTCACCACTGTACAAACATGTGGTTGGGTGATTCTGTGTGTAGGGACCCTCCTGCCTAAACATGCCCTTAAGAGTAGCCTGGATTTTCTTCTGTTTTGGGGCCCCTGACACAGGCATCTTTCGAGAAGGAGCTGGTGATCTTAGAACTCAATGTGCGTTGTGGTGGGGTAGTCACTGTATGCCGTGGTGTCTCCATCTCATGCCGAGTCCTGTGCCATTGAAAAGTCTAAGAGGTGGATAATTCTGCTGATGCACAGATGGGGACTCGGCTGCTTTACGTGGAGAAGTTACTTTCTTCTTCCTCTTTTACACCTCCCACGTGATTGGACTTGTAGTTGATGATCCCCTTTCCTCATCACCATGGCCATGTTCAGCAATTTATTTAACGTGCTCCTCTCACTTGCTTGTGTGGTGTTCTTTCACATGGGTCATTTGGGCTCCAGTGTAATCATGTGTACCAGGCTTACTTCAATGAACATCTGTTACCAATGCAGCATATTACAATTTGCTCCCCCTCTTTGTGAACCGTAAAATAGTCCCAAACTGGGGATAAGTAATTTTTTACTGTGCAACTGCCAGCGCCTGAAGAAGAACTGGAGGTAGGTGGGCATGTCATTGATTGCCTCTCTGCTTCTCCTGAGTTAGTGGTTGGTTCAGGTCTCTGCTGCGGCTTTGCAAATATGGGAGCTGGTGGAACTACCTGTGTCACATACCTTGGAGGAGATTGAATAGCAATGTCAGACTCCTCTGTGTCACCTTCCACAATGACTGTATTGTCATTGTAATCCTCCTCATCATACCCTTGCATAACTCTAAGTCTTTCAGGAACTTTTTTTTTCCCTTGTTTCTCCTGTTGTCTTCTGAACTCTACTGGGGTCCACTCCATGTCCCTATCATCATCATCAGAAGTGGTGCTTGGAGGAGGTGGTGGAGTAGTGCCCTTCTTTTTCCTTGCTGGAGATCTGGGAGCCAACAATTCTAAAAGAGGATATTCTTGCTCAGAAGGAAGCTCAACCTCCTGTTCTGCTCCAAAATCAGGAAAATATATGATTACTGGCAGTAGCTGCTGTCGCCTTTGCTCTTCTTCCTAAAATGACTGTGTTCTACTTTGTGAAAGGGACCAATCCAGTTCAACGTCACTACTCATCGGCTGCAGCATGATTGTAGTGGCTGCCTCACTACCAAACATGGTCCTGAGTCTCGGTCTGGTGGTGCTGTTGATGCAGGACATTGTCCGAAAAAGGTTTTGAGCGATATGCCACTGGTGGAAAGCTGCTTCTTTTTACTAACCACTTTCTTGGCAGAAACTTTCTTTGGGGCCATATTAAAGTTTGCAGTTGTACCAAACTACACAAGCAGAAGTGATTGGAGGACTGACGTGTGGCTGTACAGGCCATCTGTTTGGCAGTGTAGGAGAGTAGGATCTGCTACACATGGGTACCCCCACTTTTTCTGGTGTTTCACTGTTTTTCGACCTTAGTCTGGCTGTGGCCCTGATAATCAGGACCCCAGCCTAGCTGCTTCCTCTCTAAAATGGTTCCCATGTACATTAGGTACATATCTAATTGGATTCTGGAGTGCCTTATAAGCCTCTAGTTGTATGGTATACTATGTACCTAGGGCATAGGTACCTCAGAGGCCCACCAGGGGCTCAAGCATGTATTATGCCACCCCTGGGAAGCACTCCAAAATGACACCACAGGTCTACTACTGCAGCCTGGGTAAGGTGGTGCTTGCACCCCTTACAGTGGTATAGGCTACCTAAATCACTACCATTGCACACACATATAAAACCTATAAGTCACTCCTATGGCAGGCCTTAACAATCCTGAAGGCAGAGTGCTTGGTTTTTATGTGAGAGGGTGCCCCTGCATTAGCAGAGCCCCTCTGCAGCATTCGGAGTACCTCCTCTGATGCTGTTTGTGGTGCAGCCTGACCATATACTCTTAAGTGCATTATAACCTTTCAGTAAATGCTAACTTTGGAATAGCTGCACAGAAACATGCCGTGTTCGGTGTCAAACGCTTTGGAATACTATCCACTGCCAGTTCTGGCGGCGGGGATAGCATTCCACCCTTCTAGAGGGAGAGACATGTTCACACTGGTCTAACCCAGTAGGACTTTCTACAGCCCTGGCATCACTAAATGGATGCCTCTGCCACAGACACGGGGGTCTGGCCTCCTGCTGCTGACCGAAACTCCGGCAGGGGAGGCCTGGATCATAAGTTTCCTGTCCCAGGGAGGTGTAACCACCTCCCCAGACAGGCAGATGTGTATTGGGGCTGGGCGGGAGCACTCTCTGGTGCTTTGAAGTCCTGCACTGGGGGCACACTTGGTGTCCCTGTGCATAGTTCAGTTCAAACCGGTTGCAGGGGCTACCTGCCCCTGCTCTGGCATGAAACTGGACAAAGGAAATAGGTGTAACCACCCCTCTTTGCAAACCCTCCCATAGGTGGGTTCCTAGAGAATATCCAATCCCCAAACTTAGTATAAGTATGGGAACCCAGACCTTGAGACTTTCGATTACCCTGGACGAAACTCTGCAATATATATCCTGGACCTTCGACGTTCTATTTCGACTAGAAGACTGAAGAAATCTACCTTGGGGTCAAGGAGTGACTCCCTTGCTTGGCAGGCACCAAAGAAGCAACTGACCGGTCTGCATCGCTGAAGCTCCTGAGGTGGATTTCCAGACTTCCCCAAGGCTCCCCTGAGTCCACAGCAAAGCTGAGGCCCGTGGCTATCGTGGATAATGTGGAACCGTGACCCCCTGGACACCGTGAACTTTTGCAGCAACATCATCTTTCTGGTCTTCTTCGAAGTTGTGCTTTGGGCTCTGAGTAGCCCCAGCCTTTAGCACCTCCTGCACTGAAGATTGCTGGCCTCCACGGGCCAGTTTCCCATGCGACTGCTCAAGGCTCCTATGTGATTGCTAGCTCATTGGCTAGTGGGTCCCCACGAAGGCAACTCCTCTTCTGATTGGGCTTTCCTGGTTGCTCCAGACGTGCCCCAACTTACCCTTGCTGGGTGAGTCCCCCAGACCTTGCTGGTCTGCACTGCCGTCCTTTCTCTGATTCCAAGAGACTTGCCGTTGCCAAGGCTTGTTGGGTCCAATCTGGTTTCTGACACTGCAGCACTCGACAAACTTTGTGGAATAGCTCGAATCCAGCTCCTGATTGTCATTGGTGCCTCCTGGACCTCGTGGCTGAAGAGTCAAGAACATACCTGAAGCACCCGACATCTGTGGGCATTGGTCCATCGTGCTCCTGATCACTGGCAAGTGACCCAGACTCTGTCCCCTCTGCTTTCAGGTTACTTCCATCCTATATGCAGGCTTGGATCGCTTCGGACACTTCTCCTCTTCACGGCTGCAGCACTTCTTTGCCAGCTTCCATTGAAATCGACGACGCGACCCTACACCAAAAGACACCTATGCACCCGGCTTCCATGGGTGAGGTAACACGAGTACTCCGGTGCTCCCGTGGGTGCTAGCCCTAGAACTTCCTATGTCCAAAAGGGTTTGGTCCTAACTCGATTCTAAGTGTCCCTAATCCTTAAATTTCCAACCGCGACATTGCCCATAGAAGCTAATGAGAACTCGCTTCTGTGTTTACACACTGCACAAGGTCCCCGTGGGTCCCCTGTGTCACTACATTGGGTGGTTCCTTGGGGGTCCCAGCAATTCTACAGGCTCTAGGCCTTGTGTCTAGTTCAGTCATGGTTCTTATACCACTTAATTGGTATATGGTTTGGTGTGCCCCTAGGGCCCAAACGTGTATTTGTGCTATTACTGTTGATTGCTAACTTGTAAATTAAGTACTTCGAACTCCAGCCTCAAAAAGAGACTAGAGGGGTGTGTTTTATCTTAAATACATATATTTTAAATATATACCTGGTGTGGTTGTCCTTTCATTTGATCATTCAATAGATTACAGACTGGAATAACAAGCTGCTTTACATTCCTTCAAGGCTTTGCCTGAAGGCTGCACTCCATAGCTACCACTAGGATAGCTTTCAATAAAGGTTGTCTTTAACCTATTCACCATAAGGGGTTGTTTGGACTGATACAAGGTGCCCACTATAATTAGTGGACAGCATATATCAGGCCAACTTCTCACAGGCAGTACTGCGGGTGAAGTCTCTTCTCTGAGTTTTGGGCATCTAAAAGCAAATAAGCAAGAAAAACATTTAGCGTGACAAATGACATTGTTTGCAGTTTGAATTAGTACAGACAAAGGCAATATTAGTGTGGTTGTTCTTATAACTTATGTGACCACTTTAAAGTCAAATCACACCACAATACCATAATCCCTCATCAGAATAACACACAATATACAGAATGATAGAGCTCTTTCCTTTATCTTTATATATTCTAAAGGAGACACCTGTGGCACTCAGACCTAAATGGGCAAATGAAATAGTAATCTTTTAAAAAATGTAGGTTAGTGTGTGCCTACAGCAGGCAATGTGGTCCATGGGGGAGTGAAATATAATATTCATCATATTTACACAAATGAATGATGCTAGAGTCTAAAATACACCGCTGCCTGGTGTCCAGTAGGAAATTGATCTATATATCTAAAAATCTGTATGCTGTTGCGTGGCTGTGCACCTCTGGTGGATGGATGGATGGATGATGGATTGGCAGAGGTAAAAGCCTAAATGAGAACACATTATTTACAATAAAAAAAGTTAAAAAACCTAAAAAAACTTAAACACAAAATGTAAAATATGAAAATAAAAAAATAATTTCCACTTTTTAAAAAGAAAATTACATTAACACAATTAAAGTTAAAAAAAATGTAAAGAAAAGATTAAAGAAAAACATTACATCAAACAAAAAAATTAACAATAATGTAAATTATTCTCAAGCATATTATTGTACTGATTAGGCCTCGGCGAAAATTTCGTTCCGTTCGCGGAAATTGCGATAATTTGACATTTTCGCGTTCCGCGGAGAGCGCGAAAATGTCAAAATTTCCGCATTCCGCAGCTTGGCGATAATTTGTTTCTTGCTCGCGCTGTAAAATAATACATTCTCACGCGCGCGCGATCGCCTTACCTGAATCCCTGCGTTCGCCGACAAGTTTTCTTGATCTGGTCGCGTTCTCCATGAGATGTTGTATTGCTTTTAGCCATTTGCGCTGTCTTGCGACAGTACGCGCCCGCAGTGACGTCATGCGTCGCGCGATCACGTCTTTCTTCTCGCGATCATGCACCGTGAGACAACTGAAAACAAGATGGCCATGCCCGCGAGCAACCACATGGGTAAGTTGGCGAGCCGCAACCATGCAGAAAATCTTGCGAACATGCGGGAAAAAAACTTCTGCATCTTCGCGATATTTCCGCGTGTTTGCGATAATTTTTAACATTTTCGTGATAATTTGCGAAAGTGGATTTCGCATATTCCGCCCACCCCTAGTACTGATATCTCATCCTTCCATGCAAGCCTATGGTAAAGGCACACAGGCTGGACGCATATAATGTCAGCCAGCTAAGGCCACATGGTTAACAACAACACAGAGGGAGAAGGCATGTGGAACAAAAAAACACAGGCAAGCCTATTTCAAAAGCACATTGGCTGCCTACACAAAATTGCCACCAGCCACATGGTCACAACAACAACAACCAGTAAGGAGGCATGGCCACAACAAAGAACACATGCAAGCCTATGGCAAAAACACACTGGCTTGCCCCCAGAAGAAAGCCACCAGCCACATGGTCAGTCACAACAACAACAAGAACCAGCAAGGAGGCATTGCCACAACAAAGAACACACGCAGGCCTATGTCAAAAGAACACTAGCTGCCTACACAAAATGGCCCGAGCCACGTGGTTACAGCAACATGCAGGAAAAATGGAAAACAAAGAACACATGCAGGGCAATGGCAAAAACACACTAGCTGCCTAGTTCCTACACAAAAAGGCCACCCTTCACATGGTCACAACAAGCAGGAGGCCTGGCAAGCAAAGAGCACATGCAGACCTAAGACAAAAGCACAGCGGCTGCATATACAAAATGGTCACCAGCCATATGGTCAGTCACAACAACAACCAGCAAAGTGGCATAGCCATAACAAAGAACACATGCAGGCCTAAGGCAAAAGCACACTGACCGCCTAAACAAAATGACCTCTGGCCATATGTTCAAACAACAAGAAAGGAAGCATGGGAAACAAAAAACACATGCAGGCCTTTGGACACTGACTATATAAAATGGTCCCTGCCCACATGGCATGGGGAAGAAGGACAAATAGTGACCTATGGCAAAAACACTTTCACAGTGGCCACACAAAGGAGGCATGATAACACAGAAAAAAACACATTATTTCAGCAATGGCAAAAATATAAACTAACTGTGTTAGAACTGGGGGTCTCTAGTTGGCAATGGTATACACCTTTGTCCAAATAGGGACCCTTGCTTCTAAGTCAGGATAAGAGGATTACACTCCTAGATAACCCCTGCTCACCCCCTTGGTAGCTTGGCACGAGAAGACAGGCTTATCTCAGTGGCAGTGTGTTAAGCATTTTTGAACACATACACTACAGATGGACACCACACAGGTTTTATAAAAATAAGTATTCTTTATATAGACTTAACACAAGACCACAAACGACAAAAATCCACTATACTGTACTTAAGATTGACTGAAAGATGGCAAAAGTTACTTAGTTCAAGTTGATGATAAATGCGACACAGTTCTCACAAAAGTACCTGGATGCGTAACGCAAAAATAAACAAAAGGCTCGTAGAGGGAGATGCGTCAGTTCCATGCTCCGGGGGAGATGATGCGTCGTGCCTCTATGCTTCTGCAGAGTAGGGGATGCGTCGTGATCCTTACCGGTGCGGAGGTGATGCGTAGGTTCTCGGCCTGCAGCCTGGTGTGATGCGCAAGATGGCGCCTCAATGTGATGCAACAATCCTGGTGCGATGCGAGAAGATGGCGCCCTTGATGCAACGATGCGACTGCGATGCGTTTACGCCCTGGCAGCCTTGCGACAACTCTGTACTTTGGAGCCGCGACAGGCCCTGCGACACGCTTCTCCGGCGATGCGATGGCGACCCTCTCGATGGTGTCGCGCTTCTCCAGTGATGCGACAGCAGACAGCTTTGACGAAGACACGCTTCCTGGGAGATGCGGCGGCAGCACACTTCTCCGACGATGCGACGACTACAGCTGCGGCAGCGACACGCTTCTTCTTGTTGCGTCGCGCTTCTAGCTCCCAGCGACATGCAGGCTTCTGCAGACAGAATTTCCAGCAAGGAAATTCCGAGGGTAGCTGGTGGTGAAGTCTTTTGTCCCTGAGACTTCAGCAGGAGACAAGCACAAGTTCAAGCCCTTGGAGAAATATTCTGTAAGATGATGAAAGTCCTTTGAAAAGTTCCTTCTCCTTTCCTTGGCAATGAAGACACCACTGCAGGCCAACCCAGCAAACAGCACACTGGCAGAGGGACAGTCCAGACTTCTGCAGATTCCTTGGTTCTTCTCCTTGGCAAAAGGTTCGTCTTGTTCCCAGAAGTGATCTAAAGTTCTTGAGTCTGGGTCTCAATATTTATACCCCAAAATCCTTTGTTCTCTGAAGGCAGAGAGGCCTCTGCCTAGTCCAAAGCAGTTCTTGAGCACTTTGTTTACAGAACTCCTTCTTTCCTTTTACAGTGCAGGGCAGAAACATCAGACGCCCCACATGAGGTGGAGTCAGCATTGTGGAGGGAAAGCACAGCCCTGGAGCACTTTGTTGACATGATTCCTTCTCTTCTTTCACAGTGCAGGGCAGAGACATCAGCCGCACCGCAGGAGGTGGAGCCAGCATTGTGGAGGGAAAGCCCAGCCCTATTCAGGTCCCAGGTGTAACTCCTCCCTCCCATCTAGATGCAGATCTCCCTATTCACCACTGGGCTGACTCATTCTGTCTCTGAAAATTTCCCAGCCCTGTCACTCAAACTCCAGACAAGGAATACACAACCTAGCAGAGGCAGGCTTTGGATATTTAGACAAGAAAATACCTACTTTCTAAAAGTGGTATTTTCAACCACAGAATTTTAAAACCAACTTTACTAAAATATGTATTTTATCATTCTGAGTTCAGGCATACTAAATTCGAATTTCTACGATGTTCCCTGAGTCAGTTAGGATTATAAGATGTAATTATCTAACTGCCCATTCTGGCCTATGGAGAACTGGTACTCTTACAATAGTGAAAAAGGAAAATGGCTGTAATTCACTATTAAGGTTTAGGGACTGGCAAGTGGGGGCACTTGGTCAGTCAGCATGGCAGTACCAGACTGCACATAGGTTTTGCAATTGCAGTCCTGAGACACACTTTACAAGCTGATTCTGTGGGTGGCACAACCAGTGCTGCAAGCCCACCAGCAGCATTTGATTTACAAGCCCTGGGCACACATGTTGCACTGTACTAGGTACCGACAAGTAAATCAAATAACCCAATCATGGAGTCACTAATCAATACATCAATTTAACATAGGGAGCACTTGCACTGTGGCACTGAATAGCAGTGGCACAGTGCCTAAAGCATATAACCAGCAAAAACATATCAAAAACAGAGGAGGCAATCTGACAAAATGGAAGGGAGACTCACGCCAATGATGCCAGGTCTAACAAACTGGCTAAACAATTTACAACAACACACATCCTCCAATGGCATCACATATAATTACCCCACCTATGCACTTTTTTCAGAAATAAATGTGAAATATCTCGAAAAGAAAACATTTTGCAATTTAAACCAATTTCATCCTTGGCCTAAATGATGTTTCAATTCAACTGACACCACAGAAACAGTTGTTTCATGCACCTATGGCTACAACTGGGCAAACTGGTTGGAAGGCCCATACTAGGCTAGGCCACATAGTGAATTAAATGAATATATTGCGAAGTTATTAAAACATGGAAAAAAATTACTAAACTGTGCACAATTTTTCCTTTAAAAAAGAATGAAAATAACAAGGCCCCTACTGAAACGGTAGGCCACCAACCACAATCAATGTTAAAAATAAAAAAAAAGTAGAAATAAATCCTGGTGGATGACCCCAATCAAACAAACAACAGCCTTATATACCAGTTTTTCAACTTACATGTGAAATGTCAAATAAAAAGTCCTAAAATCCAACGGTATAAATGCAGCAGACAAGGAGAGTGACCATTCCAGCTCTAAATTCAAATGAAAAGTGACCAGGAGATGGAAAAATAACTGGGAGGAGCCTGTTGGACAAGCACATGAAGTTGGAGTCTCTGGGACAGTCAAAAAGCCTCTCAGCCGGTTTCGAGGGAAAAAGCTGCTTGAGTGGCCCATTCGTGATTGCAATCGATACTACATTGGTGCCGTTGTTGCCGGAAGTATTTCAAATGTGCACAAGCTCACTAGTGGCTCATGATTACTGTGGCTCTCGCTCCCGCACGCCTAAACAAAACTCCACTTCAAGCCCAGGAAGCCAGACTTCTGCAAACTCTGCGAGTGGAGCAGATTTTTTCACTTGTGCCAATTATAGAGCTCCAATGTGAAGTGAAAAGGAGGGGGTGTGCCATTGCACACTCCTACATAGGGGTTTGCATCTCCCACTCCTCTTGCCTATGCATGGGAGAGCGGGACACACACCACAGCTAGACACATGGATGGGGCATGAGAAGGAAGCTACTGGGTGCCATGCCAGACTTTTGGCAAAAGGGAGCTGACTTGGCAGGCTGGGAGTAGATTCACCTTGTTGATATTGTTATAAAAAAATAAGGCTGTGGGTGCCCCGGCTTAAAATGGTGTGTGACACATACTAGGCAATCAGTCGTTTCCTTTTATTTTTCCTGAAACATTCAAATCTGTACCGATCAAGCAGATTATTAACTCCCAGTGCTACATTCTTAATACCAATGAAGAAAGACCTTAGCTTCTGAGGCTCCTGTTTGCTTTTCAGAGGAATTGCAATTTAAGGGATTAATTGGTCAAATTCAGATCTATGAATGAAACAACTTGCCTGTCAGGGGAGAATCATGTGATCGGAAACCACAAGTGTGATCAATATTATTTCTGTGTGGGAGTCATAGCATCCACTGAGATAACATACAACAGTGTACAAATTTCCCTTAAAGAAATGATTAATTTCAAGACATCTAATGTGGCCTATCTCATCCTTTGTCCATATGACCTGGGGTATGTGGGCAAAACATGATGTGAGTTTCATATTAGATACATTGAAGATACATTAGCAATTACAAATAAAAAACCTCATGGCTCTCATGGTTCAACATTGTGGAAAAAAACAAACCAGCAAAAGGAAATAATAGTACCCTATGTATTAGAAAAAGGGAGGTGTATTGGATAGTTACCTTTGGAACTCACAAAGGGAGTCCTAATGACATGATCCATGGGAGAATGCTATTCAACTTTGAAGTTTTCTATAACTGGGAGGTGGATCTACTACAGGTTTACAGTGACCAGGGACACAGTCACTGAGATACTATTATGTTAGTTTGAATAAAATGTCTGCAAATTTCTTTGTTGTTCCTCAGTGTTGATGACCACTGAGAAGCCTTTAGCAGGAAAGCTGCCCATCATTGTTATACTATCCCAGGTGATGCATTAGGTCTTATTTGAATTCTGTTAATTCTGGGGAATAGGTCTGCCCTAGATATATATCCGAGCCATAAGTGTACTGCTTTCCTTTAATCGTTCAGTGAGAAGACATAACGTGAGGTTGATCTATATATCTGGCTTTGTTAGGTAAGGATATAAGGATAATACACCTATATCACTTTTATTCCACTGATAGGACATATGTTGCTAAGATATTAGGAGAAGCGATTAATCCCAGTGCTGTAGGTTATATACACACTATGTTTATTTCCAAGGGAGTACCGCATTTCTTTTGCTGTCACATCCCTTCATTCCGGTGATGTATGTGCAAGTGACTATAGCTTTTTAGACACTTTGTGGAGGTTCCTTATTATCTATTGAACAATGAATTCAGTGAACATTGTACGAGTATGCTGCATAGTGCAGGGTGGAGGCTTATGGGGTCCACTGAAATATTATGAACCCGGCTGTTGAATTTAATTCTAGAATCTTTTGATGGGGAGAGCATTTTGTGATATTTTTCTTGCATTGGTCTTCTTTCTAATAGAGTTTTCAACTAAACAAGTGGGCCCATATCTGAGGACTTTTTAATGATGGTTTGTAGAGCTCTCTAATCATACTTCCCACATTGCTAATCTTTGTGGCATTTCTGTATGGACATTCAGATTTCAGTATGATGGTGTTTGTTATATCCACTAAGGTATTTCTTATTATTAGCAGTGGTTGATTTAGGTTTGGTTTGGTGATATGTGAACATACTTATACTATTTTAGAGAATATGGGTAGTTTCTGGTTGGAAATTTAAATCCCAGAGCGTAGCCAGGTACCTGTAAGGTTATTCTTTGAAGATCAAAGTATGGGATGTTGTGTGAATTTTTTGGGTTTTGCGTGTACACTTAGTGTGACATAACAAAACACTAGCATGTAGATTAGGACCAGGTGGCCAGACAAGGGACTATATTGGTCAATTGCAGCATCTGGGTGTATCTGTGGCATGGAGATGGTGAAGGCTACCCTTTAACACAAATGGTAACATATTTCACTTGGTACACCTATTTAAGATTTTGTTCTCACATGATAGGAATGTTTTCAGTACTAGTATACTGACCAATTCTTCTATTATTTCAATGTTCTTTTTATATCATTTTAGATGTGCCACACCTCTCCCCCCTATTTTAACATGGGGAATATTTATGTTGTGCCCTGAGGAAGCTGTACAACTGGTTCACTATGATGTACAAAAACAAGTGCCGGGACACTACAGGAGGTCTAGCAGACATTTCAGGGAAGAGTTTGATCACCAAGTGGAGGAGAAATCAGTATGGAAAGGTGCTCAAAAATTTGTGACTGAGTTCTTTCCTAACCTCAATTTCAAAGACCAAAATCTCATTGAGGCACTTCAGGATAACAACATTGTATACGTGGAATCTGAGAAACACATTTATAAGTCCCTTTGTGAAGGCCTAATGATCATTCACGAAGGCTACTGTTTTCAGGTCCTTCGATTTAAGATCCGTGTCTGTGCATATAGTAAATTGGACCTGGTAAGAAAAAACTCTTTCACCATAACTGTTTTGGCATGCACCAATCTCTCAATAGGTGGTATAAGTAGAGATGCTAACCCCTCCACACTCTCTTGTTTTACTTTTCCCTATACATATCCCTGTTTGGTCTGATGTCTACACAGGTATGGCTCTAGGTTGCATCTACTGACAAACCTTAAGTACACCTTTCCTTATGTCCATTGTTGGTAGGATACCTATAAGTGAATCTTGAATGGTCTGATCAGAAAATATTGCTTATTGCTGTAGTTTCTATGGCTGACATTATTTCCATCCTACTAAAAGATTGCAGTTGTAAAGATGTGGAATGTAGATTGTGGTGCACTTCACCTTTTCTGCCACGTGAATGATCTTGGTATGGCACTCAATAACCATGCCACTCTGTGTTTTATCCTCAGTGTGGTTCTAAGTTTACTCAGATGAAAACAGCACACCTATTTTCAGTTTCATCCAGCACTCATGAGCAAATGTTGCTTGTACGCATAGACAACATCAAACCATGACACAAACGAAAAGAACTTAAGAAAAATGGTAGACCCTGTGAACTACGGGTAAGATAGTAATCAGGATCTATGTAAATATCACTCAAGTGTGCATATCCCTAGTTTCACATTTCTCGCATGTACGTAATTTTTATTTCATCTTTTGTTCTAGTCAGTGACCTAAACTGAAGTGAGAGGCACCAATGAGTAGTGCATTTTTATACAAAGCCCAATGTTGTTATTTTATGTTTTTAATCCTCTCTCTCTCTAACTTGCCTTTTCAATGGATTTTATCAACTATATTCATAATATTATGCTCCTCCCCCCAGTGCCCAGAGGCAGCGCAACATCCAAGACACCAGCCCACCACAAAAAAGGAAGCGTGCTCTCGCCCCTCCCCATAATGTTCAGTAGAGCTTCTACCGGGGGCAGAAAAGGCAGCACTATCATTTTAGATCACAACTCTCAAGTCATGGGATCAGGAAGAACAAGGAATGACCCACTGACAGTTCAGCACCACAGGAAAAGCAAGACGGTGGAATAAAGTCTCCCAGTAGGCTCAGGGTGCCTTCCCCCTCAACCTCAAGGCTTAATCTACAAAGCCCTACCTTCATCACCACATCATTGACAACAGTACTGGACTCTATCGCTACAGAGTCTAAAAAAATGCTGAACAAGCCATAACAATGCTTAGCCATCTATCAGCAGCCATCCAGGACAATAACGGAGCAGCAGGCGCTCAACACATAAGGCAACAGTCCAGGACATCTTCAAGGAAATCCCTATCACTGATAGGATATTCAATAGTACAGATATGGCCGTATGAGAAGATTATGCCCTTACCACACACTCCAATCCGGACTACCTAGTAGGGAGACCCCCAGACCTCACATTCCATGCTTTGGTGTATGCATCCCCACCTTTGATGGGTGATAACACCTTTTCGGCAACCTAACAGAGGTGAACAAAGCAATAAAACCTGCAAACCTTGTGAATAAAGCTGCAATGCTGCTAACACCCACTCCTAATAAAAAGGCTGATCCACAGTCACCCCGCTCGGATGTGCTCCTCTGAACAGAACCTCTCTCCAATAGTTATATCAAGTCACAATTCTCCAATTTTTCTGGATGTCATGTTCTCACATAAGTAGCTCCTCCATCAGGATGTGCAACGCCTCCACCACAGTGACAATCAGACTTCAGTTATTGACAACATCCTTAGTCCACATGAACAGGCAGAACATTGCAACTTTATTTAAGGAAGGAATGTCATCTTGTGCAGTGATTTTAAACTCTAACTAGCAAGTGAGTGCATTTTTTTCAGGAGATTAATAATAATAAAATAATAAAAATAATTATTATAATAATAAGCTTTATTGTTTATGGTTATGGTTATTTAAACCTTTACAATTTGAAAACAGACTCAATAAATAAAACGAGTGTTCTGCCTTTCAATATTGTTTATGTTTTTTGAACTTCAAAATTTTATATTTTCTTGAAGTGATTCCACTACATTCCAACATGTTATATTTCCCCTCACGCTGGCCTTCAGGACCCTGGCAAGAAACTGAAGGGTCCATCATACAAACCTTTGCTTGCGGTGATAACAGCCAAAAAAGCTTTCAACAATTAACATATGACAGTATAGCACTATATGGCAAAGACTGACCTATTGGACATAATACAAGTCTCAGCATACAAAAAGGTCTTTCAGATACACCAGTCTGCATCCTCAGCACAAGTGCGACTCAAATTTGGCTTAATAAATGAGACAATAGGGAGGATGTACGCAACTATCAAGCTTTGGTACCGCCTGAAACAGAATATAGCTAACTATACACTGAACAAAACCCTATGGGTGGAATTAGACAACGACAAGAAATCACTATACCACAATTACCTCCAAAAAGCACTAACAACAACTTGCACTGGTGTGCTTTGGAACAAGAATCTGACTTATCTAACATTCAAACAAGTTATAAATAAAACTGAATAACTTATGTCCTTGCTAAATGATTAAAAACACATTTAGCGAGAGATCGCATGCTTGGATGGTGATTAAAAACTATAGATCCTTGCACCAGCACCTTACCTAAGTATTACATTTTCAGCATACCGGAAAAGACAAGTGATGGCTCATCACGTTGGAAAATTACAATCGATCGCAGACCATCCAGCTTGGGTCCATAAAGGGCCGACACTATGCCGACTCTGCAGCTGTAACAAAGAGGACTTTAATCATCTAATTTGCACGTCCCAAACTTTGCACAGCACGAGTCACTTTATTAAGAAAAGCGTTTAACATCAGAAGGATAAGGACATGCAGAACGGCTATAATAGCAGGGCTGGACCCGTCTGATCCCCAAATTAACTGCCAACTGATACAATTTCTTGGCTGCCACTCTCTGGCACTACAAACAGAAACTCCAGCTATAAAGCAGGCCGAGAAATATATATATTAAGAAATTTTATTATTCATGATATTAAAGTGGAGAACACCAGTAACCTTATTTCTAGGTTAGAAAAGCCACTCTTAATTGAACTGCAGAATGGTGTTGTCTTGGGACCTAGTAAGTGTTAATTGTATGCCACACATCCCACTAAAATATTAACTGAGTATGTAAAGTTTTTATATTTTAAAATGACAACGTTTTACTGCTGACTTTTATTCATGTGATACATTGTTAAGGTTTCAATTAACTAAACAATAAACATTCATTATCATTATCATTACCCTCAAAATGATCAAATACACATGGTAGAGATACAGAATTGCTTTAGGCACTATGTCACTGGGCATTCATGTTGTCAATCCATATTTTTTTGGATGTACACTCCTTGTCTTGGGGTTGAAATTATCATATGTGAACTGGCATGAGACAGAGTATAACAGAACGCTTGACAAGGTTTGAATGTTGCAGGAGTCTCTCAAGTTTCCTTCCTGGTTGCCTGAAGAAAGGGAGACTTCTCCTGTTAGCCACCCACATACCAGTCCCCAATGTAGGCCCAAGGGCAGGGTGAATTGTATGTGAAAGGTGGGACATGCCCTGATGTGTGTGACATGTCCTGATAGTAAATTACAGCCAATTTCGTTTTTCACTATTGCAAGGCTACCTGTCCCCATAGGCCAGAATGGGCAGTTTGATTATAGCATCTTATAATCCTAACTGACCATGGGAACATGGTAGAAATTCGAGTTTAGTATGCCTGAACTCAGAATGATAAAATACATATTTTAGTCAAGTTGGTTTTAGCATTCTGTGGTTGAAAATACCACTTTTAGAAAATAGGTATTTTCTTACCTAACCATCCAGCCTGCCTCTGCTAGGTTTATGTATTCCATGTATCCTTTGTGAGTGACAGGGGCTGGGTGGGCTCCAGGAGTCAGGGTGACTCAGCACTAGGCTGAATAGACCTATCTGCATTGGGAGTGGTGGGAGGAGTAACACCTTGGCCTGAATAGGGCTTTGCCTGCCTTCCACAATGCTGGCTCCACCTCCTGTGGTGCGTCTGATGACCTTGGCCCATACTGACAAAGGAAGAAGTTGTGCACTGGCAGAGTGCACCCAGAACTGGTTTGGACTAGGTACACTATCTGCCTTCAGAGACAAAGGATTTGTGTGTCTAAAAAGGGGGACCCAGACCGCAGAACTTTAGATCACTTCTGGGAATCAAGACAAACCTTTGCTGAGGAGAAGAACCAGGAAGAACCAGGAAACTGAAAGAGGAGACTGCACCTGTGCTCTGTGCTGGTTGGGGGTTTGCCTGCAGTGGTTGCTTCATTGCCAAAGAAAGGAGAAAAAGGACTGAGTGTGCTTTGATCATCCTGAAGAAGATTCTCCAAGGGTTTGAACTGTGCTTGCCTCCTACCTGAAGTCTCAGGGATACAAGACTTCACCACCATCTCCCCCCTGATTTCCCTTGCTGGGAATTGAAGTGACTGCTGTTGTGCTGGGCCTTCTTTTTTTATTTTTTTATAACTCTTTTTATTTGCAAAAATAGAATTGTTGGTCATTTTACATTTGCACTTATAGATTGTACAGTGTTGCATCCATAGACAATCATACAAAAATATCACTTCAAGTGTAATAGAACTCAAGCTGGTATCAGTACAGGTGCATTACAGCGTTAATGGTTCGTCAAGGGAAGGGAGCATGGGAGGTTCACACAAGCTTCCGCGGTATTCATTCCATTTTTACCAAACCGCCACTCATTTCCTGGGGCACCCCCGTGCCGTATAAACTGTCTTCTCTTGCAGCATTCACCAGTCCATGTCCTTCTTCCATGCGCTTATCATTGGGGGTGTCCCCGCTCCCCATAGGTGTGCTATATTTCGTTTTGCAATTGCCTGTCCAAGCTTTTCCCACATTCTACCTTTTACAGGCAGGTCCGTGGGCTCCCAGATGTTCAAGAGACACCTTTTAATTTCAGGTCACAATCTTACCCCCCAGGCCGCACTCATACAATCGTGCGCCCGCATCCAATATGTTTGTATTTGAGGGCATTCCCATACTATGTGAAGAAATGTCCCCATCTCCCCACACCGTCTTCTACAAAGCCCGTCCTCATTCCTCCCCATCAACACTAGTCGTGTACCCTAGATGTATACTCGGTGTAGTATTTTAAGCTGTATCAGCCTCAGCTTTGCCGATATCGCAACCTCTTTGGGGGAGGAAAGTGCCTCTCTCCATTCCTCATCATCAATCTCCAGACCATCAGTCTCCCATTTTCTCCTGAGTACAAGTAATGGGTCAGGGGTGTGATGTATGAGTTTTTTATATGTTAGGGAGATAGCCCTTTCCGGTAAATGACCATCAAGTAGTCTGTCCTCTAAGGGGGAGGATTCCGGGAGCGTTGTTCCTGGTGGAATGTTTGACTGGAGAGAGTGTCTGATCTGCATGTATCGGAAGTACTCTGTTTGCGCCGAATCGTAAGTTTGCTGTAAGGAGACAAAAGTCACCATACCATTGGACCCCCCCTTATATGGGAGATCCCTATCAAATCCCAATTACGAAATCCTTTGGTGCGACCCAGTGAACCACGCCTTTCGGAAACCCAAAGCGGGGTTGCCAATGTGAGTTTGTCGGCCCATCCCAGTTTTCGGCTCACAATATGCCAAAGTTGGACGGAGTGCTTTGTAGGCCCTGTGAGGTGGTACTTGTTAGGTTTTTTAGTAAAGCGCAGCCTCAAAGTTCCCCCCGGGGAGGAGACACCTGTCCATCCCATACCCGGGATCATCCCCACTCCTATATGTGCCCTGATTGATAGCCGAGAGGTGTGCTGCCCAGTAGTCTTTACGGATTTCCAGAAGTGCTATACCCCCATCGTACCACCCTAGTGTAAGTTTTTGGAGCGATACGCGTGGCGTACCAGTCCACAAAAGGTCTCATTAAGTGGCCTCAATATCCGCAAAATACTTATGTGGGACAAAATCAGGGTAGTTTGGAGCTTCTTCCAACTGGCAGTGTCCATTTGGAACCTTTGCAGAGGTGGCAAGAGGTTCCTTTCGTAGTGGATCGTCACATCCCTGGAGATAAAAATTCCAAGGTACTTGAACCCTTCCGTGGCTATCTGGATCGGGCAGTCACGTGGGATGGATGGCGGCGCCATGTAAAACGTATAGTAATGATTTTCCCCAGTTGATGCTGTAACCCGAGTTTTTCCCAAAACTGGTAAAGATGTCTAGGGCCACTCTGAGGGAATTAGAGGGGGAGGCAAGGCACAATAGGATGTCGTCCGCATATAGCGAGATCCGGTCCTCCCACCCATCCGTCCATCTAAGCCCTCGTAATGAGAAGTCCTGTCTTATCCAGGCCGCAAGAGGCTCCAAGTAGAGGGCGAAGAGCAAGGGTGAGAGGGCGCAGCCCTGTCGTGTCCCCCTCTCCAGTGTGAAAATCTCTGAAATCTTGTTGTTCACCACCACCTGGGCTAATGGCTCAGTGTAGAGGAGGCGCACCCACCCGATAAAATTAGGACCAAAGCCCAACTTTTTAAGGACCGCCATCATATAAGGCCATTCAAGCGTGTCGAATGCCATAGCGGCATCTAACGAAACCACAACCGCATCTTCCTGAATCATGTGGCAGCGACCCATCACTCCGTGGAGCCGACACAGATTGAGCGCTATCTTACAGTGCGGCATGAAGCCCGATTGGTCTGGGTGGATCAGTTTGGTGATTATTGGCTTAATCCTATTTGCAAGGAGCTTCGCCAGTATCTTGGGCTCCGGATTTAATAATGATATTGGCCTGTATGAAGTGCACAGGTCTCTAGATTCCCCATCTTTAGGGATAGCCACCAGAGTGGCAATACTTTGGTCCCTCGGTAGCTTCCCCAAAATTTTACTGTCTCCAAACCTATTTTTGAGGTGCAGGCCCAGATATTCAGGTTTGAGCTTGTACAACTCAATATGGAGGCCATTGGGACCTAGGGCTTTCCCGGGCCGCAGGTTATTAATAGCCTTGGCCAGTTCTGCGGCGGTGAGCTTACCGTCCAAAGTCTCTCGATCATCATCAGAAAGTGTGGGCACCTTAATGTCGGCTAAGAGTGCGGAGGAATCCTCCTCCAATCGCTCCACCCCTCTGCTACATACTCTTTTGAAATGTGCTGCAAACTCGCTAATTATCTCCTGAGGTTCAGTAAGGGGGGGCCCCCTGAGTCTGAAGCTCGCCCACCACCCTCTGCGTCATCTGCTTTTTATCTAACTAGGCAATTAATTTGCCCGCTTTGTCCCCTTGATCATAGAGTCGGCAGTCTCTATCTCTTGCCAGGTTTTTAGCGGCATCAGTAGCTAGGTCCTTGTACTCAGCAGCTTTCAACTGCATTTGATGCTGAGCCTCTAGGGTCCCGTCCAACTGTGATACCCCTTCCAGGGCGAAAAGATCATGTTCGATGGTAAGCATTTGTGCCTCCCCTTCTTTACGCTGGCTGGCAATTTTGGAGAGGGCTTCACCCCAGTACAGTCTTAAATGCTTCCCAGAGGATATCAGGGGATTCCACTGTCCCAACATTATCTCTGAAGTATTGGTCTA